>NC_054404.1:16127081-25384581 GCF_017976425.1 Toxotes jaculatrix | reverse complement strand
TGGAGCAGTGTGGTCTTGATGTCACAGAGGCCTTGGTTTACTCAGGAGTTTGTACAGAGATCTTTAAAAGAGAGAGTGTGATCTTCCAGAAAACAGTCTACTGCTTTGTTCATCTGAGCATTCAGGAGTTTCTGGCTGCAGTCTACATGTTCCACTGTTACACAGAGAGGAAGACAAGAGAGCTGAGGACTTTCCTGCGAAAAGACTACAAACACTGGGATTCAAAGCCAGAATCTTTTATCAGGAAGACTTTTAAGCATTTTGGAAATAACAATAGCATCTACTCATCACTTGATGTCCTCCTGAGTGATGCCATGGAGAAATCCCTCCAAAGTAAAAATGGCCACCTGGACTTGTTTGTTCGCTTCCTTCATGGCCTGTCTCTGGAGTCCAACCAGAGACTCTTAGGAGGCCTTCTGGGTCAGACAGAGAACAGACCACTAATTATCCAGAGAGTCATCAACAACCTGAAGGAGATGAACAGAGATAATATCTCTCCTGACAGAAGCATCAACATCTTCCACTGTCTGATGGAGATGAACGACCGCTCAGTACATCAGGAGATCCAAGAGTTCCTGAAGTCAGAGAACAGATCACAGAAGAGACTCTCTGAGATCCACTGTTCAGCTCTGGCCTACGTTCTGCAGATGTCAGAGGAGGTTCTGGATGAGTTGGACCTGAACAAGTACAACACGTCAGTGGAGGGACGACGGAGAGTGATCCCAGCTGTGGGGAACTGCAGAAAGGCAGTGTAAGTCCAGACATGATCTTTAACATTATCAGTCAGTGTAGATTAGTAGTTTAGTTTTTCAAATATACACAGTATGAAATTATTCTCATTATTCTCATAATAGTTTTATAATCTTTAGGTCAGCTGTGTGTTTTTCTGGAGATGTTTTAAATGTTGTGTTTGTCAAACAGATTTTTCAGTTGGTTGTGATTATTGCTGTTAAGTTTTTCTGTTGATTTATTAGTAACTGTTACATTTTACATTCATTTGTTAATTTATTCATGTTGTTTTCAGTCTTTTTGTTTTCATGTAAACCTGATAAATCAAATTCACATTTCAGGTGATTCAACTCTACTGAGAACATAATTATGAATATTATCTTCCATTTCTGCCAATAGATCCTTAGGGGGATCTATTGACAGAAATGGAAGATAATATTCATAATTCTCCACTTTGCTACTTTAAAGTCTTTCCATATGTTGTGATAAATAAGTCAGAACCAGGTGTTTTCTCTCCTGGTGTAGAGGAGAGTACAATCAGGAAACACACCTTCAGCCAAGAACAGAGGTCTGAATATATCAGAGCAGAATCGGAGAATTCAGTATTCTTCTACACATTTGTCTGAGTCAGACTGATGAAGCTTCATTCAGCTACAGCTGAACTCATGAAGTCATTTCTTACAGTGTAGTTGTGTCAGGAGGAGACCACTTCACAGTCAGTGTGGACCACAGGAAGGATGACTGCCACCAAAGACTCTTTAAATCAATGTGTGACATCTGACTGTTGGTTGAAGTCAAGAAATGTGAATTTGTCCTTTAATGTTGTTTAATTACACAAAGTTTAGGAAGAAGAAGGTCATGTAAAACCTTCAATAATGAAGAGGATTTGAGTCCAACATGTCTGATTTGATCTTTATCTTCTAATTCCAGACTTGACTGAGCTCAGCAGCATGTTATGAATCTGTGTTGACATGAATAGTTGTATGAATGTTGTGGTGACATTTGGATGATGTGTGTAGAAGGCTGACATTATGATGATCCACAATAAGAGAAGGACAAAGTCCCTCTACTCATGTTAGTGAAAGATCATTGATTAGGACATATCTGATTGGATTAGAAATGATTTTTATCCACATGATTTATTCTTTATTCAGATTGAAGTGCTGCGGTTTGTCAGAGATCAGCTGTGCTTCTCTGGTCTCAGCTCTGAAGTCCAACCCCTCCCATCTGAGACACCTGGACCTGAGTGACAACAACAAGCTGCAGGATTCAGGAGTGAAGCTGCTGTGTGGTTTTCTGGAGAGTTCACACTGTAGACTGGAGACTCTGAGGTCAGTTCACTGTCTGTTACTGTTGTAGATCTTCTATCTTTAATCCACAACTGAACCTGCTTTATCTTCAGGTCTTTTTCCTCTCACATCTGTCTCTTCTCACACACAGTTCTACATCAATCTGCGGACAAATTTGTGCTTTTTCACACAGTGTAACTACTTCAGCAATTGGACTAACATTTTTTTTGGTTTCCAGCCTTTGAGCAACAAGAGGATCCCTCAGCTGTTTTATTCATTTTATCTAAACTGACAAATGTATGTCATCAGCAAATTCTCTTGATTTTCATTGTGAAGAAACTGCAGCACTGTGAAATATCATTTTTGAGCAAAGGCCATTTTACCATTTTCTCTGCATTTTAGGTTTTAGTAAAGTCAAATATTCAGCTGCTTCAGGAGCCAGATTTATTATCACAGATGATTTTACCTGACTGAAGACATGTTCAGCAGTTTCTGCCTCCACACACACACACAGATATAAACACACACACAGAAACATTGTGTCCACCTTGTGGATTCAATTTCAAAACAAGAGCCTAGGCCAGGTAAGTGGAGTTTACAGGTAAGCTCCACTAGTGTGTGTAATCAATCAAATTCCATTTTAAATGTTAAGAAATTAAAACTTTCTTCTGTTTCAGGATGCAGTTCATTAATCTGATATTATGATACAAAAACATTCTTCTTTCCCAAGTTTTCAAAGCAAATCATGTCAGTTACTATCACTTTTCAGCCATTTTCATCATTGCTTCAGCAGTTACTTTCAGGTTTCAGATTCCAGTTTCCTTCAGTTTTCAGCATTCACACACATTATCATCAGGAAATGCATTTTCTAATTCTTCTAATTCTTCTGTACAAATTCTGGCACATTCCTCGTCCCACAGCTTTGAGAAAACCCAGGCAAAGTATACATCAGAACATGCAGTTTGACATAAGTCTCAAAAAACTGAAAAGTTTCCCTTTGAAAATCAATAGGAAGTTGAGAGAAAATGATCAAACCCACTCATATTTGGAGCCATAAAACTTTGTCACACTATCCCATAGAAACATGGTTGAAAAGTTGTTCACTGGTTCATCAGACTTGAGACTATCTCAGGTTAAATTAGTATTTTGATTTCTAGTCTGATTTCTACAAAATCCCAGTTGATCTTTCTTTGACTGTCTCAGATGTTATAATGGGTGTGTATTGTGTGGAATGTTCAGAGCTGGAGTGTGTGACATCACCCACACTCTGACTGCCATCACTGAAAAATCTCCCAGAAAACTTCTTTCAACCTCTTTTCATTTTCACAGTTACCAAACTTCAGGGATAAATTATATATCAGAAAGTAGAGAAATGTGTCCTTTCTCACTCAGTGTTACTCTCATTGTGACATGACCCACAGTTTTTAAGTCAGTCTGCACGACTCGATGATGACTCAGAGAGTGGTGAGTGAGACAGGTTTATTGACAGGTAAGGGTCGGTACACAGCAAGTCAGTTGAAACAGGCAAAGGTATCTAAGGACAGGCAAACTCAGGAAAACTCAAGGGGAAAGCAAAGTTTAAAACAACACTGGAAAAACACTAGGAACACTTGGCACAATGGACAAAGACAAACTGGCACAGACAAAGGGAACAACTTAAATACGTGAGGGGGTGGAGAGACAAGTGCAACACATTAGGGCGGGGCAGGTAATCAAACAGGTGGGAAACACAGGAGGGCAGGAAGTAAATCTGAAAAGAGGCAGAGAGTTAGAGCAACAAAATAAAACAGGAACACAAAATACAATGATAACAGAAAGGAACAAGGAGACATAACTGAGTCAAGGGCGAGACGTGACAGTCTGCTCTGTGCAGAGTACTGACCAAAACTCCCACAGACTGCCATGTTACACTGAGCTCTTCAGTCCTTGTCATGAACAGAGATGATGGGAGTATTTAAACTGTGACAGCTCCTACACCATAAACAGTAGGGACATATAAAATACATCAGTGTCTTCACTGAAGCCTTGTGATGCTCATGGTGAAAAAGTTTTCTTGACAGGGCTTTTCATTTTCAAGCTATCAGGGCATTTAAATTTTTCATCAGCTCCCCTGATGAAAAATTTTGGCCTATACCAGGGGTCTTCAATGTTTTTCAGGCCAAGGACCCCGAAACTGATGGAGAAATGGAGCAGGGACCCCTACCCCCCTATATTTTATAAAATTGTGTTTTATATTAAACTGAAGCTCGTGCCATGTATAAACATAACCTGTTTGTTCATTCAGTACTAAGCTATTCAAACAATACACAGGTTCATATATTAATGTTTTTATTTTAAACTTGTGCAAGGTACAGTGAGTAGAGTGGCTGTGTCACTGCCATATATAAACACAGGTATCTCCTGTGGCTCAAATAATATTGCAGCGTGCATCCTTGTATCTGGGATCTTAGTTAGCTGGGAGACTGAATAGGCTCTAGGCCAGTTGAATTGTGCCAAATGATTGGCACAGAAGCGAAAGGGGCGGGTCCTCCTCTTAGTGTGCAGGAGGCTTGGAGGGACAGGTCTAGTCTTGTGCAGTGAGTGAGCCAGTGCCCAGCTTGAGAGAGCTCCTCTGTGTCGCTGAATGTGTGCATTTCTGATTGAACATCTTAAGCCTCCATTTATCCATTCTCTAATATGTTCAATTCATGTTAACATGTTTTTAAAGACATTTAAATTTGTGGGGAAAAAATGGGGGGTGGGATATATATATATATATATATATATATATATATTTGTCTAATCAACCAACAGCCCCCCTGCAGTACCTCCGCAGACCTCCTAGGGGTCACGGACCTCCTGTTGAAGACCTCTGGCCTATACCCTTTTGTCTGCTGGGCATCCAGACTGCTTTCTCTGTGTATTTACATTCTGGTCCAGGGGTCTAGTCACCACAGCAACCAATGATTCAGCAGTATCTGAACAGAACTGGAAAACTGACTCAAATTCAGATCAGCACAGCTGTTACTGATGATATTGTAAGATGAGATTTATTTTATTTTTAATTTTCTAAAGGTTATTCTGGGGTTATATTAATGTTGGACTATTTGGCGGAGTGATCCGGAGATGTGTGATGTGCCACATCACTTAGTTAGGTTTTGTCCATGTTACTAAAAGGGTGCTTCTGTTCCGTTATTAAAGAAAGACCCATCTACACAAGACAGTGTCCCCGTGCTTATTGACTCCACCCACAGAAAAGCCTCCGGTTAAGAACACAGGTCATGAGTGTAGCTAAGGGTATAAAGCAGGGGTATTCAACTAAAATTTTAAGAGGTCCAGTGAGAGAAAATTTCTTCAAGCGAAGGTCCGGAACACAATAATGTCAAACATTATGAATTAGTTATATATATATATATATAAAATATATAAATATACACATATACATACATACATACAGTACATATATGTATGTATATATGTATATGCGTGTGTATCAACATCTGCAACTGACTGTTAAACAAAGTACAATTCAAAAATATTTATTGTCACTGAATTTGTTAAGCATAAGTAAATCTGGGCTGGAATGATGTCAGGGCCATCGTCTCTCCCTGTCTCCTGCTCACTCGCCTTTCTGTCTTCTCTTCTCTCGCTGTCTCCCGCTCACTCGCCTCTCTGTCTTCTCTTTCTCTCGCTGTCTCCCGCTCACTCGCCTCTCTGTCTTCTCTCGCTGTCTCCCGCTCACCCGCCTCTCTGTCTTCTCTTCCTGTCCCCGGCTCACCTGTCTATAAATGTCATCTCCCTGTATTGCTAACTTCCCTTTCCACCTGTCACCTCTGATCTCTCTCATCTCTATATTCAGAGTCGCGCTTTCACTCTCAAATTTAATTGGCTGAGCAGCGTCACGTGGGATGGCTTAACTCGCATGCAATTGGTCTGTAAGGTCCGCTAAACAGATACCGTAAAGACTAGAAAAGCTGTGCTGGTTAAAATATTAGCGTCCGGTCGTGATGTAGAATATTCGATAATTTATTGATTGTAGGTCTGGGTCTGCATAGGACGGCGTCCGGACCCGGACCGCGGTCCGCCTGTTAGTGACCTCTGGTATAAAGGATAACCCTTACACTGGTGGCAGTGGATTTTGTGGACTGCTAATTTTTGGCGGAGTTTGAGTTTTGCCGGGGATTAACAGCCGAACTGTGTGCGACGACGGCGCTCCTTGCCATGGACCGCTCCTGCTTCAAGCTAACACTACGACAATGACTCGGTTACGGCAACAGATGGATTAAAACAGATTTTTTTTTTAGGGACATTAAGTCGTCATGATAACAACAACGGGAACCTTACGTGAGTAACAGAGACTGGCATAGTGGACATAACTTTTTTTTTCCTGCTCTTTTTTTGTGGATTTTCATGCGGCTTCACGGGGATGTGCTGCTTGTGAACTTTTCTACGCCAACCTGCAGTACGGTAAAGTTGTTCACGTTAGCCTGGATGCAGCGACGACTAAATGGACTAGCCTAGCTGACCAAAGCTAAGACTGTGAAATTACACATGCTCATTCTGAACTTTAACTACATTTTGAGAACCGTGACTAAGCCAATTTAACCGGTGGTCACTGTAAGAAAAAAAAAAAAAAAAAAATGGCCAATCAAGATAACGTTAGGAAGAACTGCCATTCTCCCCCACCTCAAGTTATGCTATGCCACGATACTATAAATGGGATTTTCCTCATGTTTTCATGGGAGATGGAAAAGAGGATTTTTCAAGATGGTGCAGACGTTTTGAAGTGGCTGTAGAGGCTACTCCTAATTATGATGAAGACAGTTTGGCTAAGCTACTACCTACACGCCTTGGTGGTGCCGCTTTTAGTTACTGGGATAGCCTATCTGATGCAACAAAATCTGACTACACAACAGTGAAAGAAAGACTGAAAGCTGTTTTTGGACAGACTGCTTATCTGTCCACATTTCAAAGCTACATCAATGCACGCGCTCGCCTGCCTGGTGAACCTCTTCCAGTATTTGCTGCTGAAATTAGCCGACTAGTGGAAGAAGCTTTCCCCACATATGGTGAAAATGCTAAAGATGGAGAAAAATTCTGACGCTTCATTGCTGGAACTTAGCCATATCTTCAGTTGCGTTGTCATGAACAGGGTGTGAAAACACTGGATTCTGCTCTGCAGTTTGCACTACAGATTGAGACTGCCCATCTTGCTAGCAGGGTGTTTTCATCCCCAAACACTCTGCCCTGTGGTGTTCAAGGATCTCTCTCATCTTCGGCGCCTCCTGTGACACCTACTCACCTGTCTGCATCGTCCACTTCTCTTGGTGTTCACTCTGCCAACTCTGATGATTTCAGGAATATGCAGCGAACACTGGAGACACTTACAGAAAAAGTTGAGCAGCTACAGCTGCAGGTGCAACGCCAGAATCAAGATGCACAACGTGGCTCAGCAGACCACAGATCTCGTCAGCGGAGCCCCACTCATGATAGAGGACGATACCGCAGCCATTACTATTCATCAGACAGAAACACCTACAGGGACTCATCCTACGATCGGTACTCTGCTCGTGATAGTTCCTACAGACCCTCAAGGTATGAACGAGACCAATACGACAGACGAGATTCAAGCATTCGTCCTGGATCTTCTGAGCGTCATGCACGTGCCTACAGCCCATCACTGAGGGACTATGCACAGCGTGGCCGCTTTCCAGAACGCCGTGAGGACAGACATCTCTCTCACCATTCTCCAAGTCCTGGACATGTACGCTTCCATTCTCCTTCACATGCCGAAAAGGTAAACTACAAGTAGTTGACAATGGGGGCCAATTGCCAGCTACTGATTTCACCCAGGCCCATAAAGACAGTAATGCCCTGCCAACAGAAGTAACCAGAGACAATTTATCTGGGGTTGATGTGTCAAAAAGATATGTATCAGTTGTGATTGAGGACACTGTTATGCATGCTTTTGTAGACACTGGAGCTGACATATCAGTTATCAGTGAAGATTTCAGGATGTCTACATTCTCGCTTCACAAAAAGCCCATTGTAAAACAGTTTGTTCCTCTTACCAGCGTCACAGGTGACCCTCTGGACTCGGTTGGCTCAATCTCAGTCAATTTGAGTATTTCTCACAAACCAATGACACATTCCTTTCAGGTTGTCAGAAACTGTTCAAAACCTTTGATTTTGGGTTGGGATTTTCTGGTTGCTAATGGCATTATTGTAAACACTCGCAACATGACACTTATTGTAGATGGAAAAGTAGTGCCACTGGTTAGCCCACACCAGTATGTCCCTAAACTGACTAATGTTACAGTATCTTCTACAGTTACAGTCCCAGCTATGTCAGAGATGTTCATCACAGCTAAACTGGATGTGCCACTTAAAGGACTTGTACCTCAGAACTATGCAGGTGTGTTTGAACCACACTACACTGATCATTCAACTGCTGGTTTTGCATGGACTGTGGCAAAAGCTGAACAGGGTTCCATCTATGTGAAAGTAGCTAATCCTTCTAGTGAGGAAGTCAGGTTACATGGTGGCACTCAGATAGGAACTTTTCATGCCTCCTCTGGTAGTGACAATGATGAGTACACTGTAATTGACAGTTCTGTATGCAATATAAACATTCAGAGGCCAGTGATGTTCAAGACACCTATTCTGCCGTATATTTCTAACCCTGACCTGACAAGTGCACAACATGACAAATTAAGGGACACTTTGAACTCATTCTCAGATGTGTTCAGTCACCACTCGCATGATTTTGGACGGACAAACCTGGTTACCCACAAAATCTCCACCAGCTGTGAGATTCCCATTTCACAAAGAGCCTATCGCACCTCTCCTTCCTTGAAAGCTCAAATACAACGTCAGGTAGAGGAGCTTAAAGCTTAGGATATCATTGAAAACAGTACTAGCCCTTGGGCCAGCCCAGTGGTCATGGTCAAAAAGAAAGATGGCTCCTACAGATTTTGTGTCGATTTCAGGAAACTGAACTCAGTTATCATCACGGATGCACATCCTCTCCCGAGAGTGGATGACAGTTTGGATGCGCTGTCTGGTCTAGTTTTTCTCTACCATGGACATGTCAAGCGGATACTGGCAAGTTGAAATGCATCCAGCTGACAGACCTAAAACGGCATTTACAACTGGTGATGGTCTCTATCAGTTCAAAGTGATGCCCATGGATCTGAAAAACTCACCACCAACTTTTCAGAGACTAATGGAGCTTGTTTTGAGAGGTCTTCACTGGACAACATGTGTGATTTATCTCGATGACATCATTTGTAGGGGACGGGACTTTGATGATCCTCTTCAAAGCCTGAAAGACATTCTCACAAGATTCAGACAAGCAGGTTTGAAACTAAATCCAAAGAAATGTGAGTTTTGCAAATCTGCAGTCAAATACATGGGACACGTTGTTTCACGGGATGGACTGACACTGGACCCTGAAAACAGCCATCGCATTTGTGAGTGGCCTGTCCCGAGATCACCCACTGAGATAAGAGCATTTCTGGGACTGTGTTCCTATTACAGACGTTTTGTGCACAAATATGCTTTCATCGCTCGTCCACTTCACAGACTGACACAAAAACATCTTCTCATGGACAGAGGAATGTTCCACTGCATTTCAGACATTAAAAGATGCACTCACCTCTCCTCCAATAATGGCATTTCCCGACTTCCATCAGCCATTCATTCTCAGTACAGATGCATCTAACTATGCAGTTGGCTCAGTACTTTCTCAAGTCCAAAAGGAAAAGAACGGTTTATAGCTTACGCAAGTCATGTTCTGACCCGCACAGAGAAGAAATGGTCCACATATGATAAAGAACTCTGGGCCATTGTCTGGTCTGTCAGATACTTCAGACACTACCTGAGTTGTAATCCGTTTACCATCATAACTGACCATCGTCCACTTCTCAGCCTTCGTAAACTGGATGTCACTCATGACCCCACAGGACGACGAGGTCGCTGGGCAATGGAGTTGGATCCATACCAGTGGACGATAATACATAGAGAAGGAAAGAAACACTCAAACGCTGATGCAATGTCACGGATTCCACTCTCAAAACAGGACCCTGTGGTCTCAGAAGGAACAGTGCCTCCTTCCCAGGATGACCACTCCTTTCCTATCACAGTGGAAAATTCTCCTCCAGTTCCACAGTCACCCAAGCCTTCTGTAGTCTCCAGAACAACAGCTCACTACTGCTGTTCAGAACACAGACACAGACATGGGTATGTTGCAACACACGCTATCTACTGACATTTTAACTAAACAGCTTTCTGATCCCATCCTCTGTGTACCCATGTTTACACATGGGTACAGAAAAACAAACGACCATACCTCAGACATGTGAAAGGGAAAATTCTGAGAAAGCTCTGGTGGCAGTTCCCTAGACTTGTACTGTGTATGACTTACTCTGTCGTAAGGCCCACATTGCACCAGGGAAGCCAGTTGTGTATCAAGTCCTGGTTCCCACTTCACTAATCACAGAGCCTATGAACATTCTTCATGGTAATCCCTGTTCTGGTCATTACAGTGCTGATCGCACATTCAAGAAAGCCTTAACTATGTGTTATTGGCCAAGCATGCGATCTGATATTGATAACTTTTGCAATATGTGTCATACATGTGAAGCTTACAGAAAACCTGTACCACAACACAGAGCTCCCCTGCAATCCATACAAGCAGAAAGACCATTCCAGTTTGTGTGCACAGATATTACTGAGCTCCCACTCACTTCACAGGGACACAAGTATGTGCTTGTAGTGCAAGATCACTTTACAAAGTACGTTAATGCTTTTCCTATGGCAGATCAGACGGCCATTACTGTGGCAAAGCTACTTCGTGAGAGAAACATTCCTGAACATGGTGTTCCAGAGTAACTATTTTCTGATCAGGGACGGCAATATGAATCTGAAATCATTCAAACAATATGCCAGAGACTGAACATTAAAAAGAAAAGAACCTCACCATACCACCCCCGTGGAAATGGGATGGTTGAAAGATTTAACCGGACTCTGAAGGAACAGTTGGCTAAACTCATTTATCAGAATGGTGGTGAATGGGACCACTATTTGTCAGCAGTAGTTCTCTCCTTCAACTCAACTCCACATTCCAGCACTGGATACTCACCTTATTTCCTTGCTCATGGGAGAGAGCCTCGTGTTCCAGCTAATGTGGATCGCTCTACACCAGGGGTAGTACAGACTCCACAGAACTACGGTTCAGAACTGGTGAAACGGCTAAACACAGTTTTTCAAGCTGTTCACTCTCATTGTGAGGACCAGAGACTTAAACGTGAGTACTACTTCAACAAATCTGTCAAGTTCAAATCTTATGAGTGTGGAGATTTGGTATGGATGGATGATCCCACTACACAGAGAAAGAAACTTGATCCTAACTGGACTGGACCTCATAAAGTTGTCTCATCAGATGCCAAGGGACTTCTGTATGAACTCATAGATTTGACACGTCCTCAAGCTAGATCTAAGGTGATCCACTATGACCGACTGAAACCTTATCGGTCCGCCTGGGATACATCTTCAGTACCAGTGAATCTGCTTGTACCTCCACAAGCCATAGAGACTTTTCCAAGGTATACATCATTGTCAGGTTCACTCCCCGTATGCCCTGGACTGTCTGACACTGGACAGGCTTCTGCCCCTGCCGGCCCCTCTGTACCTCTGATGCGGAGACCTTCAGGTCGGATATCACAAGTTCAACCACGACAAGATCGTAGGACTGACACTGCTCCTGCAAGGCCTATTGAGACACAAATCGGTGGCCCATCAACAACTCGTTCTGGTCGGGTCTGGTCATCTCATAACTATGCCCATCTCATATTTATGTATGTACATACTACAGATCGTTCTTAGTTTTAGTTCTTAGTTATTCTGTTATTGGAATAGTGCCTATTTAATCTTGTTCCAGCCATATTGGCCTCTTACTTATATTTACTTACTGTACTGTACCCCTGCTGTTGCTGAATGCAATTTCCCCACTGAGGGACTAATAAAGGATTTCTTATCTTATCTTATCTTATCTTATACGGAGACCACAGCGACTCCTGCTGTGAGCGACCCCTCTCTACCACAACGATTAAACCTAAGTATGGTTAATTTTCATGCATTTTTGGGTTTTAAAATACAGTAAGTACTGTTAAATGAGTACATATATATTGTGGTGTTTATAGCGGAATCTTTGTTATTGTTCTTTTCATTCATCGAGGATCAAGGATCAAGGAACTTTATTGTCATACCAGGACATTTACATGTTATGGTACGAAATTGGTCCCAGTTTTAAGCCATAAACATTAGAGAAATATAGATATAAACATTAGAGAAATATAAATATAAACATGAGAGAAATATGGGTCTACGGGGCAGGGCTAGAGTTCAGCAGTCTCACAGCTTCAGGGAAGAAGCTGTTCCTGAGCCTGGTGGTCCTGCTCCGGATGCTCCTCAGCCGCCTGCCTGAGGGGAGGGGTTGGAAGAGACTATGTGAGGGGTGGGTGGAGTCCTTCATGATGCGGAGGGCCCTCCCTCTGCATCGTGCTGTGTAGAGGTCTGAGGTGGTGGGCAGGCTGTTCCCCACAGTCCTCTGTGCAGCCTTTACCACCCTTTGCAGAGCCTTCCTCTCAGCAGCAGTGCAGCTGCCATGCCACACAGTGATGCAGGTGCAGAGGACACTCTCCACCGCACAGTGGTAGAAGCTCCTCAGGACTGAGCCTCCAAGTCCAGCTCGCCGCAGCTTCCTGAGGAAATAGAGGCGCTGGTGGGCCTTCCTGACCAGATGAGATGTGTTGGTGTTCCAGGTGAGGTCCTCGGTGATGTGTACACCCAGGTACCTGAAGCTGGAGACCACCTCCACAGCTGCTCCTCCGATGTGCAGGGGGAGGAGAGGGCGCCTGTCTCTTCTGAAATCCACCACCATCTCCTTGGTCTTTTTCACATTGATGCAGAGGTTGTTGTTTCTGCACCACTGCTCCAGATGTTCCACCTCCTCTCTGTACTCTGACTCATCGTTGTCAGTGATGCGTCCCACTACTGCTGTGTCGTCCGCGAACTTCACTATATGACAGCTGGGGTGTCTCACCGAGCAGTCATATGTCAGCAGGGTGAACAGGAGGGGGTTCAGCACACAGCCCTGCGGCGAGCCAGTGCTGAGGGTGATGGAGGAGGAGATGGTGTTGTGGATTCTGCCAGTCTGTGTTCTGTTGGTCAGAAAGTCCAGGACCCAGTTCCCCAGTGTGGGACTCAGGCCGAGGAGGGAGAGCTTCTGTACCAGGGTCTGTGGGATGATGGTATTGAAGGAAGATGAGAAGTCCAGGAAGAGCAGACGGACGTACGAGTTCCTGCTCTCCAGGTGGTTGAGGGTTGTGTGGACCACTGATGAGATGGCATCATCAGTGGAGCGGTTCTTCCTGTAGGTGTACTGGTGGGGGTCCACAGTGACATTGATGAAGTCTTTGATGTGGCCCATGACCAGCCTCTCAAAGCACTTCGTGACTACAGGGGTCAGAGCTATGGGACGGTAGTCATTGAGGCCGGTCATTGTGGAGCACTTGGGGACAGGGACAATTGTGGCAGTCTTTAAGCAGGAGGGGACAGATGCCAGTGACAGTGAGGTGTTGAAAATGTTCGTCAGTACCTCAGACAGCTAATAAGCACAGTCCCTCAGAACCCGCCCTGGGATGTTGTCGGGGCCTGCAGCTTTGCTGGGGTTAATTCCTATCAGGGTTCTCCTCACGTCAGCTGTGGTCACTCTGAGGGGTGTGTCACCAGGTGGTGGTGTGAGTCTGGTGCAAGAGGCGGGAGAGTCAGGATCCTCGAAGCGGGCATAGAACCTGTTTAGTGCCTCTGGCAGGGAGGGGTCCAGTGGGCATTGTGCATCCCTGGTGTTGTAATTTGTGATGCACTTGATGCCCTTCCACATGCTCTGGGGGTCGTTGGAGGGGAAGTGACCCTGAATTTTCTGAGCATATGTGGCTTTGGCCCTCGAGATGCCCGCTGTCAGTTCTTTCCTTGCCACTCAAAGCGCTGATGCCTCACCTGCCCTGAACGCAGCATCCCTAGCTTTCAGCAGAGCTCTGACCTCCGCATTCAGCCAAGGTTTCTGGTTTGGGGGAAAAGTAAGGCTTAATCCTGGGAGTTTTTTATTTCAGCATTGATGAGATTTATTTTATACATTTTGAAATGAGGACATTTCATTTGAAGAAAGGGAAGAATGTAAGATGAGATTTATTTTATTTTTAATTTTCTAAAGGTTATTCTGGGGTTATATTAATGTTGGACTATTTGGCGGAGTGATCCGGAGATGTGTGATGTGCCACATCAGTTAGTTAGGTTTTGTCCATGTTGCTGAAAGGGTGCTTCTGTTCCATTATTAAAGAAAGACCCATCTACACAAGACGGTGTCCCCGTGCTTATTGACTACACCCACAGAAAAGCCTCCGGTTAAGAACACAGGTCATGAGTGTAGCTAAGGGTATAAAGAATAACCCTTACAATATCAACAAGGTCTTGAGTGTGTGTGTGTGTGAACCTGTGAAGGCTGACATTATGATGATCCACAATAAGAGAAGGACAAAGTCCCTCTACTCATGTTAGTGAAAGCTCATTGATTAGGACATATCTGATTGGATTAGAAATTATTTTTATCCACATGATTTATTCTTTATTCAGATTGAGTTCCTGCAGTTTGTCAGAGATCAGCTGTGCTTCTCTGGCCTCAGCTCTGAAGTCCAACCCCTCCCATCTGAGACACTTGGACCTGAGCTACAACGAGCTGCAGGATTCAGGAGTGAAGCTGCTGTGTGGTTTTCTGGAGAGTCCACACTGTAGACTGGAGACTCTGAGGTCAGTTCACTGTCTGTTACTGTTGTAGATCTTATATCTTTAATCCACAACTGAATCTTGTTTTGAATTAGTGATATATATATATATATATATATATATATATATATATATGTGTGTATAGGAGTAGCCTCATAGTTGTATCAACATCTGAAACTGACTGTTAAACAAAGTACAATTCAAAAATATCTCACTCGCCTCTCTGTCTTCTCTCCCTGTCTCCCGCTCACTTGTCTCTTTGTCTTCTCTCCCTGTCTCCCGCTCACTTGTCTCTCTGTCTCCTCTTCCTGTCTCCAGCTCACTTGTCTATTAATGTCATCTCCTTGTATCGCTAACTTCCCTTTCCACCTGTCACTCACCTCTGATCTGTCTCATCTCTGTATTCAGAGTCGTGCTTTACTCTCAAATTTGATTGGCTGAGCAGCGTCACGTGGGATGGCTTAACTCGCATGTAATTGGTCTGTAAGGTCCGCTAAATAGATACTGTAAAGACTAGAAAAGCTGTGCTGGTTAAAATATTAGTGTCCTGTTGTGATGTAGAATAATCGATAATTTATTGATTGTAGGTCTGGGTCCGCATAGGACGGCGTCTGGGTCCAGACCCGGACCGCGGTCCGCCTGTTAGTGACCTCTGGCCTACAGCTGGATAAAAATATTGATCAGTGGCAGAACTCCTTCCAAAGACTCAAAACCACCAGATCCAGTTGTCATGAATAATGTCTGTTGACTTCAATGAAACCTTCAGAACTCACACACTCGTATTTGTCACAGTCAGCAGACTAATGTTTTCTAAATGAAGTGTAGAAAATGTCCAGTGTGAGTTGTTCAAAGTCCATTTTTATCACAATATACAGAAGATCCTCAGAACTAATATTTGTACAAATCAATTGAAAAACACTTGAAGTTCATTTCAATGAAGTGTCAGGACTAATGTCAGTTCTTCACTGTTCTCTGTGTGTGTGTGTGTTTATCTTTAACACAAGTGTGTAAATTGTGGTCTTTTCTCATTGAGTTGAATTGACTTGTTAAATGTGTTAAGGAGCAAAGACTTAAAGGACCACACTGTTGTATTGTAAAGTGTCGCTGGGTGTTTGGAAAGACACCAACAAATTTATTATTAGTAGTAGTAGTAATAGTAGTAGTGTTAAATTGAATGTCTGTGACTTTGCTGCTGAGCATTTTCCAAAGTTTCCCAGTAAATCCATCTGTAATTTGGGATCAAATAGTTGTTGTTCAGTTGAATATGTGTTTAGTTGTGGATTTCCTGAGCTGATGTGCAGGATAGAGACCAGGACCAAGCAAGACATTTTTCCTGGATCAGGACTGAACATTTGAAGTTTGATCCATTTCAGTGGTGAATCAAAGTCAGTTTTTAGTCCAACATGTCTGATTTGATCTTTATCTTCTAATTCCAGACTTGACTGAGCTCAGCAGCATGTTATGAATCTGTGTTGACATGAATAGTTGTATGAATGTTGTGGTGACATTTGGGTGATGTGTGTAGAAGGCTGACATTATGATGATCCACAATAAGAGAAGGACAAAGTCCCTCTACTCATGTTAGTGAAAGCTCATTGATTAGGACATATCTGATTGGATTAGAAATTATTTTTATCCACATGATTTATTCTTTATTCAGGTTGAGTTCCTGCAGTTTGTCAGAGATCAGCTGTGCTTCTCTGGCCTCAGCTCTGAAGTCCAACCCCTCCCATCTGAGACACCTGGAGCTGTGGGGAAACAACCTGCAGGGTTCAGGAGTGAAGGATCTGTCTGATCTTGTGGAGAGTCCAGACTGTGGACTGGACACTCTGAGGTCAGTAGAGGGTTGGAATCAGTCCATGCTGCTTTCATCAGTATTGTCCTAAACACAGTTCGTATCAAAGCAAAGATCCAGTGTCTCCTGTAAACCTCCAACCTTCTCAGTGGCTGCTTTCCTCATTGAAGCTGTGAGAGGAGAATGGTGACAGGCTTCAGGATTGGACAGAAAAACAGAGAGACAGACAGCAGTCAGCCAATCAGATCAGCCACAAGCCTGATTGTGATTGTGTGTTTGAGGTGATGTGAAGACGACTGTTGTTGTTGTGTTCATGTCTACAGGAAGTAGAGCTGGATTACAGCTGACAGCCTCACAAGATGTGTAGAGACAGTGGTCCTCATTCATCAAAGTGTTGTAGCATCAAATCTGATCTGAAAGTGTTTGTTGTCTCATTTCAACACTAAAGAATTGATGAGTTTGATCTTTGTCACAGCTCTGAGATCAGTCTGACTGCAGCCTGCAAATCACTGGCTCTGATTTCAGAGAAGCATCATGACATTTTGGAAGCATGTGGTCTGATACAGAGCAGAACCTCTGCTGAAGTCCAGTGATCACATCTGTATATGTGTCCATCTGTCAGATACTTTCAGTGACAGCCTCCATGTTTATTTGTCAGCTGATATTTCAGAAGCAGATCAGATGTTCATCAACACACAGAGACTCTTTCTTTAAATGGAACATGAGTTGACATGTAACAGCAGTGAATCCATCACTAAACTGTTTGTGCAGTAATGAAGCTTCATGACTCAGCAGTTTATTTCCACTGTGGACTTGTGATCTGTGTACGAAGAACAATATGCACCGGACAGGAACAATGTGTGCCCTTGCTGTAATTCAAGGTATTGTAGGTCAGGCTGCACATTATTTTTCCATAATTTCCCCCCTTTTTATACAAAGTATAACAAATATAAAATAGGAAAAATAATCATAAAAAATCAATATAATCATTATGGAAAATAATCATAATCATTAAAAGATAATGATTTTTCTAAGTCTTGACTTGAGTGAAATGTTCAGAGTAAACAGACTTGATGCTAAAAGTCTCTGCAGGTGTGTGAGCTTCCAGCTCAGTGTCTTCACTCCAATACGTTAACATGAGAGCTGAGAGGAAGCTGCTACACTACACAGCTGCTCCACTTCTGCTCTGAACAGGACTGAAGTCCCTGCTGCTCTTTATACTGGATGTGCTGCATCAGTGACTGACAGCTGATGAAGTGAGTCTCTGTAAACACTGATTTATCACCTCTGTTGTCTGTCTTCTTCTCTCAACAGATGGAGGTTGGGATCTTTCTAAAGGAGAGAGTGAAGAGGACGGTGTGTGTGTTGAGAGAGGACGAGCTGTGTCCTGATGATCCAGAGAGGTTGAAGCAGCAGCAGCTTGTGTGTAGAGAGGCTCTGATTGGTCCATGTTACTGGGAGGTAGAGTGGAGAGGAGAGCTTCATCCAGCAGTGACTGACAGAGGAACCAGAAGAAGTGGAGAAGACTCTCAGTGCTGCAGTCTGAACTGCTCTGAGAACAGCTCCACTGTCAAGTCCACCATCATCCCTGTGTGTTCCTCTGGATCTGAAAGAGAATCATCAGTGTATCTGGACTGCTCTGCTGCTGCTCTGTCCTTCTACACAGTCTCTGCAGACACACTGAGACTCCTCCACCTCCTCCACCTGGACTTTATTTGGTTTTATTTTATTCATTGACAGATGCTGAACCCAGAGTGATGAGTCAGATTAATCAGCTCCATCATGTGATGTGATGGAGAATTGTAGCTAATTTCCACATTATTTTTTCTGTCTTGCAGATCTTGGAGGTTCAGAGTTATGCAGTAAGTTGAGGCATCATTATGTGTCTGCTGTCTTTTATTTGTGGAGCATCTATCAAATCAGTCCAGAGTGATTCCTCAGGGTCTAAAAGATCTCACAGCTTCTTCTCTCAGTCAACACAGCCTCAGATTCACCAACATCAGCTTGACACACTGACAATGGGCTGGAAATGAATTATGAAACAAGGCTCTTAGAGGTCAGGAGCTTTGAACTCAGCAGTAGACATGAGTGGACTGAACTCTGTAAAATGAATCTGAATTTTTCTCTCTAATGAGAAAATGTAATGTGGAGGACATATTCTGACAGAGGAGGTTTCTCAGGTTAAAGTCTGTTTCTAGACTTTGAAGAAACCTAAAAATATAAAGATAATTGTGTCACAACACACACACACACACACACACACACACACACACACACACACACACACCATCATGTTGCTGTGATGGGATTCCATCTAACCTTTGCTTTGCTTCTCTTGCTGCTGGCATGTTATAATGAAAACAGTTTTCTTCCTTCTTCCTCTGAGCCTAAAATACAAATGAGCAGTGGGATGGAAACAGGTGGAGAATGTAAATAAACTCTACAAACACAGTCCACCTGTGCCACAAGGTCTCGTGGGTGGAAGCTTCACAGATGGAAACAAAAGTGAGAACAAAAATACAATGAATTACAAATATAATAATAGAAAATGTAACTGGGAGCAGCAGTGTCTCCTCTGTGTGAGGACAAAGATCCAAAAACCAAGTGAAGCTCACAACATGTAGAGACATTATGTGACAGTGTAAATAAAAAGTTGTGTTGAGTAAATGTCCATCATTTACACTTTACTGTGTTGGACAGTAAATAATAATAATAATGTTTCTTCTGTAGATGTTCTCACTGCAGCTGGAGGGAAGAATAAAAAGTAAAGAAACAGCTTCAGTGGCTCTGACAGAACTAAGTGGAATAAATCTGCTGTCACGCTTGTTTGCACACAGATAACTGGCTTTATCCAATGAGACCAACTAGACTGTCCTCACTTTGACCTCTGACATATACTGGAACACCACTGTATATATGGGACTGATCAGCTCCTGTAGATACACTAGAAGGATTTTAGACTGAAAAGACATATAGATTTTTATAATACCATCATATATCAAAAGTGGAAAATATGCACTAATATTATTCACACAAAATTTATATTTTTTTCTTAATGTGCCAATTTTCAATGAGCTGTCGTCTTCACCTTTTGTCCTCAGCTCATTTAGAATTATAAAGACAGATACTTGAGTCTGACTCATGTTGTTTCCTGCATTAATCAGCTCATCTTCTGTCTGAAGGAAAATAAACTTGCACACATGTATTTAAACTACACATGGTCAGTGTCAGTGAACATCACACAGCTTTAATATGTGATAAAAGAACTTTTCTTTTTTCCTCTGGACATTAGACAGTGTCCACTGTGACTGTCCACCTGAGTATGAATGTTTAACGGTGCAGAGACAGAATAACACAGAGACAAACTGCTGGCTAAGATCCCATCAGAGACCAGCAAACACTTTGTGTTGCTTCCTCCTCCCATTCCCCTCCTCTTCACTGGCTTCACTTCACTCCATGTGACAAATCATGGTTGTGGTGCTGAATGAAATGAGTTGGACTTGTCCACATTAGTCCTGCTGTCAGTCCTGAACCAGAGTCTCCAGCTCTTGTGTTCATCAGCAGCGTTCACACTGGGATTTCTTCCTCCGCTCGGCTTCATCTGCAGCGCTTTCTCTTCTGGAAATGAACCGCTGGACACGGAGCTTCGTCGGGAAGAGCGCGGAGCTTTTGCAGCTGATTAAAGGACACCATGCTTTACTTCTGGATACACACCGTGTGGATCCCCGCCGTCGCTTTCCTCTTTGGATTTCAAGGCAAAGGATCGTTTCACTCTTTTTCTTCCTGAAAACACCTGACATGACAGAGAGGTCTGCGCTCCTCACGGCAAAGCCTCTGACTTTCTGCTGCTTCCTGTTACAGCAGAGCTCTGTTTGCTCTAAATGAAGTTAGTGATGAGTGGAGCTGAGCCGAGCTGACAGCAGTCTTCATGTACAGTAGCAGTGTGTGACACAGAGAGCAGAGCAGCCTCAGAGGCTGATGGTACAGCTGACAGCTTCAGTACAGTCTCCTCTCAGCACAGTAGTAGAGTAGTGCAGAAACATGTGGAGCCTGTTGGACTGTCTCCACTGCTGGACTTATTTCTGAGAGCTGGTCTCTCTGATGAAATGTGTGTGTGTGACATTTGTATTAGGCCGTATGCAAGTTAGCTTGTGTGTATTGTTAAATAGCTGTATTTATAAATCAGGTTTGGTTCAAAGTCTATTTGAAACACAGAGGACAGAGGATAAGAAAGGATGAGTTTCTTTGTTCTCTCTCTTGTCTACTTTAGTAATTAAATGTCAGCAGTAAGTAATGATGCTCTCCAGACTGTAAGTGTATCGGCTCTGAGAGGAATTGTAAATGTTTGGTAATGGCTGCAGTGATCGATCAGCTGCTCAGTTTGACTTCATCTGAAAATCATTAGAAAATCTGATCAGGTCTTCAGGGTCAGAGCTGGAATCAGTAACCACCTGATAGTTTGAAGCCTTCGTCAGACACTCAAACACAAAGACATGGAGACGCTCCCATCCATTTATCTACAAGTATCTTATTAATAAACCCAGATGAACTGAATCAATGAGCTGTGATGTGGCATCTTTCAAACCTCCAACAAAAATGTCTGTGATTAATTAGTGAATTTAGTTCTGAGTGTATAGTTGGACACTGAGCTTGTAGCAGGAGTATTTGGAGACATTTCTGTTGATGTTTTTATACTTTTCCAGACTTAAAATCTTGTGATTGCTGTATTCAAGGAGATCACAGCTTTTTTATTTGTGAAGCATCAACTTTTAACAAACACCATTCAAACAAAAGCAGTTACCACAGGACACCTTCAGAGGCCTCATAGGGTCCATGCATCAGCAGGTCGGAGCTGTTTTGGCAGTATGTGGAGGATCAACAGCACATCAGACAGGTGGGCAATACTGATACCGATACCTTGCCTTTGATACCAATACCTGAACGATACTTTTTCAATACCAAATTTTCTAAAAATCTATTCTAGAAAATCTACATTACACATAACTTTGAAAAACTTTGGGTTTATTTTTCAGTTTCTGCACTTTTTCATTCATACATTCATGGAAAACGTACAAAGTAAAAAGTGAAAAAAGTAGAATGTAACAAATGTAACCAACACAATGAACTACTGCAAATAGTTTTCACTGCAAAATTAACAGTTTCAAGTCAGTATATTAGGCTTACTGCAGTTTACCATTATATCACTCTGCAATTGTTCTTTAGAAAAATCAGCATGTCTGTTTTTTCAGGTGTCAGACACGCTCGCTCCAGGCTAACAGTGTCCCCAGCAGTAGAAAAGGTACATTCTGAGGGTGTGGATGTTGCTTGCATACAGAGATAACTTGTTGCCATATTTTGCATTGTGCACTGTCAGCATCGATGCTGCTAAAATGGAGCCGCGCTCTAGATCTTTTCCTCATTTTACACAGATTTACACGGAAAAACAGAAGAATGTGCGCGACACGATCCTTCTTTTCCATCAAGATGTCAAGATGATTTTGTCAGTTCCCTAAACACCTCACACACACACACACACACACACACACACACACACACACACACACACTTACAGCCAGTGGTGGAGGAAGTACTGAAGCTTAGTACTTAAGTAAAAGTACAAACATCCCGCAAAAAATATACTCAAGTGAAAGTGGAAGTACTGCATCAAGAACTGAATCATCCCCTAGTTATGCTGCTATAGGCCTAGGCTGCTGGGGGACATCCCATGATTTACTGCGCACTTCTTCTTCTTTCTCTTTCTCTCCTCAGACCCACTCTAAAATTTATTAGCCTTTATTACATGTCATTAACTCTGTGTCCTCTCTGTCCCGTAGTCCTGTGTTTGTTTCTCTCTGGTCTCTCTTTCTCTGTACCTTTCTGCAGGTACCTCTGGCTCCGGAGCTGCATGTCCTATGGTCCTGGCTCCACCCACCTGCTGCTGTTTGTTTGCAATGATTTATTTCTAACATGTTTAATGTTCCATTCTGCTACAGATAAATATTGGATTAATATTCTTTGCAAACTGTAATGTAAATAATTACCAGTCATGACAGCTTTTTGCCTCCGTGCTCTGTTTCATAATTCTAATCTGCTGAGCACACATTATCCAATAACTGTTCACTAACTGTAATGTAAATGCTGACCCACATTGTCTGTATTATGCTCCATGTCCTTCTCCTCCTCTCCTCCATTCCTAGCTGTCCTATCTTCCTCCTTTTCCTCCTTTCACCCAGCCCGGCCATCAGCAGGAGGGTCCATCTGAGCCAGGTTCTGCTCAAGGTTTCTTCCTGTTAAAAGGGAGTTTTCCTTGCCACTGTCGCCTTAAGTGCTTGCTCTGGGGTCAGGCTCTGGGTCTCTGTAAAGCGCTTTGAGACAATTTTGATTGTGGAAGGCGCTATATAAATAAAATTGAATTGAATTGAATTGAATAGATCCAGTTCTCTCTGTGGAGTAAAGGCCCAGTGACAGAGACCAACACACTTTAAACTGGATCTGAACCAGAAAGTGATGCTCTGCTCTACAGTCACTTGGCTCTCAGTCAGAGGCAACGTGTTATTAAAACCAGGTAAATGAGGGAAACTTTCACAGGTTTTACATGATGAAACAATGAAAACCACTGGGATGGAGTCAGCAGAAATAGGCGGAGGAGCTCTTTATTCAGGACAGAGACCAACAGCAGAGGAAAGTAGAGCTCCAAGAGTCATTAGCATCAGAGAACAAGTATCACAGAGTGTCTGCAACTTTACTGTGAATCATCCACTGCTGGAGGTCACAGCTCAGAGTGGAGAGAGAGCTGTGTAATGTGCTGTCAGAGTCAGAGCTTAAATCAATACACATCTTTTCTCAACTGTATCCTGATACTGGATGGATGGAAAGTCACGTTGGCACTTTCAGACTTTCTACTTGTTTTGTAACTGACAAGAGTCTGTGGTAAATCATGATGCAAAGAGGAAGAAGCATAATAACTCTACAAACCCTCTGATCATCCCAACAGCAAATTCACTAATGGACCAGGGTTCACACATTTACAGTGTGAACCATGTGTGAATGCATTACACCATCACACTGAAGCTCCACTCTGGCAGGTGAAAAGTAGCAGCTGAACTGCAGCATGTGGACAGAAGGAGGAATATATCTGTCTACACCCTGCAACAGTAGAGTCAGTGGAGACGAGGCTGCAGTGCAGGAGAACTGGACTTGGGATCTGGGAAAAAAAGGATAGGATGGAAATAAGAGATGATAGAGAGATGATTGTGCAACTGTGATTTCATCAATTTAAAGTAACACTGAAAAAATGGAACCATATGAGAAAAATAAAGAGTGTAAACAGTTATAATTGTTTTGTACTGTAGAGAGAACAGCAGTCGTCTCTGCCTCTTTCCATGGTGCTGACTGAGAGCTTGTTAATGCTTCACTTCACAGTCCACATTGTTTGGAGTTGAGGAAAATCTACAGCAACATCATCATTATCATCTGCCGCTTATCTGGGTCCAGGCCCAGGTCACAGGGGCAGCCCGCCCAATTCACAATGCACCGAAGGCCTATGGCACATCCACGGGTGGTGAGCCCATGGGCTCATGGGAGGTGGTGCCACCCGGAGTGGGATTCAAACCCATGACCCTGAGAGTTGGAGTTTCATGCTCTACCAACTGAGCTAACCAGGCAGCCTACAGCAACAGGATTAAAAATAAAGTAGCAACTCTCATAAACCTTCAAATGATTGTTTTTTTAAACTAATTGTCTTCGTCCTGTGTTGCAAATAATAATATGTGTGAACTTCATTATAGAGGCTAATGGGCTCATTATTGGCTAATTGCAGCAGGTTACTCCCATCAGCCTGGAGGACACTTTATGCTACTTCCAACAGGATTTCAGCAGATACATTAACATGAATGTTGTACACACTCCATCTATCTGTTAGTAGTTGTGTACAGTTCAGTTGCTGCTGTCCATGGTGCTGAATTCACAAACCCAGCTGAATGGTCCTGAGTGAACAGTGAACACATGAATATCTCTTTGACCAAAAGCAGCTTCAGTTCCTGCAGACAGTCCCTATGAGGAGTAGTAGTTAGTTGAGTGGAGAAGCACTTTTATTTGTGGAGCATCTATCAAATCAGTCCAGAGTGAGTCCGCAGGGTGTAAAAGATCTCACAGCTTCTTCTCTCAGTCAACACAGCCTCAGATTCACCAACATTAGCTTGACACACTGACATCCAAAGGTTTGCTGGAGGACAGAAACACTGTGGGCTGGAAATGAATTATGAAACAAGGCTCTTAGAGGTCAGGAGCTTCTCTCCCCTCCTCTTCACTGGCTTCACTTCACTCCATGTGACAAATCATGGTTGTGGTGCTGAATGAAATGAGTTGGACTTGTCCAGATTAGTCCTGCTGTCAGTCCTGAACCATAAAACGCTGCTTTAGTAGCAACATACTGAGCACACAGAGACAGAGGACTCACACACAGACACAGTCTCTTCCTCTCTGGATAACAGTTCCGGTAGGGGTCGCTAATGCCCGTGTGAAAGCAGCAGAAGAAGCAGCGACAGAGTCTCCAGCTCTTGTGTTCATCAGCAGCGTTCACACTGGGATTTCTTCCTCCGCTCGGCTTCATCTGCAGCGCTTTCTCTTCTGGAAATGAACCGCTGGACACGGAGCTTCGTCGGGAAGAGCGCGGAGCTTTTGCAGCTGATTAAAGGACACCATGCTTTACTTCTGGATACACACCGTGTGGATCCCCGCCGTCGCTTTCCTCTTTGGATTTCAAGGCAAAGGATCGTTTCACTCTTTTTCTTCCTGAAAACACCTGACATGACAGAGAGGTCTGCGCTCCTCACGGCGAAGCCTCTGACTTTCTGCTGCTTCCTGTTACAGCAGAGCTCTGTTTGCTCTAAATGAAGTTAGTGATGAGTGGAGCTGAGCCGAGCTGACAGCAGTCTTCATGTACAGTAGCAGTGTGTGACACAGAGAGCAGAGCAGCCTCAGAGGCTGATGGTACAGCTGACAGCTTCAGTACAGTCTCCTCTCAGCACAGTAGTAGAGTAGTGCAGAAACATGTGGAGCCTGTTGGACTGTCTCCACTGCTGGACTTATTTCTGAGAGCTGGTCTCTCTGATGAAATGTGTGTGTGTGACATTTGTATTAGGCCGTATGCAAGTTAGCTTGTGTGTATTGTTAAATAGCTGTAAATACCAAACCTAACCACAGAGTGGACTCTGGATACAAACCCCAGTCTCCCACCTCCACTGCTGTTAATAAACTTCATTACCTCATTCATTCAGAAAATCTGTTTCCTCTGAACATCATCCAGCCACATTATGTTTCACAGATAATGGATTTGCTTTTCCACAGTTTACTACAGTTTAGTGTATTTAGTGTATGTGGTTGTAGTGAGCGAGGGAGTGAGAGAATGAATACAGGAAGACAGATGGATCAACACGGTGAACAAAACATACAGGTGTACAATGACAGTGTTGTGGTAAAGCTGAGTTACAATCCAATATCATAATACAGAGAGGGAATATATACTTCATTAAAATGAGCAGTGAAAGAGCACAGACGAGTCACATCAATTCACTGAACTCCTCCTGTCACAGTCACAGAATAATGATCACATTACTATAGAAACTTCTGGATAAATGATGGAACAGTTCCTCATTTTCTCCGACAACCAAGAAAATGTGTTTTTCTTCGAATCATGAAAATCTTTAAAACTTGTTTTGTGAGAAAAAAAAGGCAAAAATGACAGAAGAAATTTTCTCCTCTCTCTTCAAAAACTTTCAAGAGTCATCATGAAGAAATAAAGTACATCATTGTGTGGTGAATGGTGAACTGGAAACACAGAGCCTGTAAATGACAGAGTCAAACTGGCTCCTGTTGTGTAATTGTGGTTATAATAATAAAATTCTACAGCTGCTGCAGTGAGAACTTTTCCTTCATCCTTCTTTTCCCATCACACACACACACACACACACACCATCATGGAGAATATAGGACTTACAGCAAATCAGGATCTGTATTGATCATTCTTCATTGTTTTACCTGATGCTGCTCTGACATAACAAACTATAACTACTTGCAGAACAAAGTGTGTGTGTGCATCTTAAAATAAGGGTTAGTCGACACATTAAGGTCTCATCTATCTGCACAAACAAATCTCTCTTGTGTTCTATTCATCCAGTCAGCTAATAATATTCACAGTTTCATAGAAAACAAACAGAAACATAATGTCTCACACAAGCTGCTCCACATAGACCTAGCATAGCATTTGGAGCAGGCACACAATTAAATTCCTCAAAGTTAAATTTAGGATCCATTTTTCAAGAGAACTTCTCAGAACCTTTTCAGTCTATGAAGCTTTAAACATATCAGCTCTCTCACACTGACTGAGGCTGAATTCTGAACAGCTACAAGATTTGGAGCTTAGTGACCATCATCAAAAGACAAGGAAACAGAAGAAAGGAAACATTTCAAAGAATGAATACACCATTTCCTCATATGAAATAGTTTCACTGCTTAATAATTAAGATGCTTCAAAAACTAGGACTTAATACAGTCCTGTAGATGAGCTGCATGGAGCAGAAAACAAGAATCAGAGCTGAGAGTCTAAAGTGGCAGAGTATCTTCAAATGTTTGTCTTTTATAGAGAATTTCCTCTCTGTGTTTCCATCTCTCCACCACAGCTTTGAAAGGAAACATTAGGTGTAGAAACACAAAGAGGAGAATTTTGGACTAAAAATACCTGGAAGATAGAAACTTGATCTACTCAGACTGTTGAAGCCTCATGTTTGCTTCTTTTCAACTCTGGAAGTCAACTTTTCCACAGGACAGGGACTGTGGATTTTATGCTCCATCATTTCCATTAGAATTTCTTTAGAAAGGATCTTGTTGCAGACAGTACAGACTTCCTAGAAATCCTTTCCTTTAACACAAACTACAGTGCATCACACCAAAACAAAGTTAAGAAGCTGAGCAACCATGAGAATATCTCACAGTCATGGGTATGATTATTTGTCGTCCTAATTTCACAAACATATCATTTGGACAAAACATTTCAAAAAATTAACTTCTAAACACTGACATGAACTACTAACATGTACTGACTTACTGAAAATCTTGGAGGTGATCTGGACTTTCCTGTGGTTTCCTCTTGTCCTTGTAACAGCAGTAGCTCCTCCCTTCCTTGTCAATAATTGTGCAGAAATATCTGAGTGCTTCTTTCTTCCTAAATCATGAGCAAGTCCTGTCCAGTCCAACTGTTTCTGCTCCTGTTTGACTTCTGAACTTGTCTCTGGCTGTGTGTCCACTTACTGCAGCCTCTGACATCAGACTGTAGAATGTTGATACATCAAAGGCATCAAAGGACAAACAGGATTTGATTTTAAACATGGAGTGGCTCCTCCCCTTCATGGTGTTTGTTTTTAGTGTGTGAAAATGCAGAGTTTGGTCAGAGTAGAGAATGTGAGAGGAAATGGGTCAGGCCAGGGACTGATGAGAATGTATTTGAATAAGTGAAAGTTACAGGCAGGTGGTTATCTTGTGTAAAGATGAAGTGTTTGTGTGAGTGAATTTACATGTAGAGGTGTGTATTTTATCTGGCAAGTATTCAAACTACATAGACAATAGGTTGGCTGAGTTGTGTTAGGAGTGCGTCCACATGTTTGTAGACAGAGCAGACACTCTTTTAATCACATATTTTTTATACACAAAGCATCAATGTACAATGTGACATTTTTTTTTTCTCAGGGCTGCATTGTGAAGGTAGGTTAAAGTTAAGTCAGGCAGTCTTTGGTATGTGAGAGTATGAGTGAGTTTCACCATATGTGGTTTATGAAAGAAACATGTTGTTTCCCATTAATGTTAAGTGGATGAGTATGACAACCTGTATTACAGAGTATGTATCAATAAAAGTCATATGCTTGGTTGTAGACAGAGAAAAAAATATACCAAGTGTCCATTTACAGTCAAGCCTGAAATTATTCATACCCCTGGCAAATTTTGACTTAAAGTTACTTTTATTCAACCAGCAAGTGTTTTCTTGATTGGAAGTGACACAGGCGTCTCCCAGAAGATAATAAGACGATGTATAAGAGGCATCATTGTGGAAAAAAATATTTCTCAGCTTTGATTTACATTTAAAAGTAACTTTAAGTCAAAATTTGCCAGGGTTATGAATAATTTCGGGCTTTACTGTAGTACATAAAGCATAAAATTATTATGTTTGGAATAACTAGTGATAACTAGAATAAATAGTAATAATGTATGATAACATGGAGTGCATGGTCATAAAGAACATAAGGCATTACCTTGACTTTGTATTCACAGTCTTTGACTTTCTACTCATGCGTGCAACCTGTTGAGCTCTTGCCCTTTCTGCTTCACAGGGCAGTTTGTGCTCATATTCTCAGTTACTGAAACATAGTTGGTTTTTGTGTGTGTAAGAGCTCATTTTCTGTGGTTATGAATGTATGAAAAAAATTAGTTATACAAGTTATACAAATGGAAATGAAAGTAATCCAGATGGTTGCTTTGTGTGGATGGACTGAGAGCTGTAAAAGAGGTGATATGCATCTGATTCTGTTTAACTCAGGGATGTGATCCAAGATGTCAGCAATGTTGTTGTAAGGCAGGGAATTTAGGTAAAGAGAGTTCATTCATGTTAGTATAAAAAGTTGCATCATGTTTAAAGTTTGTATTTTATTATATTGTGAGAGTGATATGTGTGGAAACAAAACAAGCTTTTCTTAGCAAGTAAGAAATATATCATTCTTACCAATTTTACTATAAATATATAGTTTTCCATTAAATCTTAAGAGGATGAGTATGCAACCTGCATACAGAGTATTCATGCATTAAAAGTCATATGCTTGGTTGTAGACAGAGAAAAAATAAATCAAGTGTTCACATAGTACATAAAGAAAAAAATAGTATTTGTATGTATCATAATTTGGAGCGCATGGTAATAAAGAAAGTAACACATCCCCTGGGATTGAACTCACAGTCTTTGATGTTCCAGTCACTCTTGCAGCCTGTTGAGCTATTGTTCCTGACAAGATTACTGGACAGTTTTGGTCCACTATTTTCTTGTGTATGATTCTGGGTTGTTACATGAGATTTGGCAATGTCATTTTGTACGTTTAATGGATTGGTAATGTAAAAAAGGGACAGAATTTAGTACAAAGAGTGAGAAGATAAGATAAGATAAGATAAGATAAGATAAGATAAGATAAGATAAGATAAGAGAATCCTTTATTAGTCCCTCAGTGGGGAAATTGCATTTAGCAACAGCAGGGATACAGTACAATAAGTGAAAGTGAGATATAAGTAAGAGGCCAATATGGCCAGAACATGATTTAAATAAGGTAGAATAACTATGAGACAAGAAAATAGCTGCTGTAAAAAAATTAAAAAATATACCTACATAAATAAATAAATATGAGATGGAGATTGTTGAGTTGAGTGACTATAGTACACAAATATTGCACACTAATAACTGGGTTATTGCACATTGATGTATGGTAATCAGTATGTGTGTTAACAATGTTCGTTATAGAGTCTGACAGCAGCAGGAAGGAAAGATCTTCTAAATCTCTCCTTCACACACCGAGGGTGGAGCAGTCTGTCACTGAAGCTGCTCTGCAGAGCTGACAGGACGTTCTGCAGGGGGTGGGACTCGTGGTCCAGCATAGATGACAGTTTTGCTAGGACCCTTCTGTCTCCAACCTCACGCACTGAGTCCAGAGGACAGCCCAGGACAGAGCTGGACTTCCTGATGACTTTGTCCAGCTTCTTCCTCTCCTTCTCAGTTATGCTGCTGCTCCAGCAGACTACACCGTACAAGATGGCTGAAGCCACCACAGAGTCATAAAAGGTCTTTAGGAGTGTCCCCTGCACACCAAAAGACCACAGTCTCCTCAGGAGGTAGAGCCTGCTCTGCCCCTTCCTGTACAGTGCATCTGTGTTGTCAGTCCAGTCCAGTTTGTGGTTTAGGTGAACACCCAGGTACTTGTAAGAGTCCACTCTCACAATGTCCATTCCCTGGATGTTCACCGGTGAGGGGGCAGACCGGTGTCTGCGGAAATCCACCACCATCTCCTTGGTCTTCCCTGCGTTGATGAGGAGGTGGTTTGGCCGACACCAGTCCACGAAGTCCTGCGTCACTCCTCTGTACTCTGCATCATCGTCATCGCTGATCAGGCCGACGATAGCAGAGTCGTCAGAGAACTTGAGCAGAACACAGCCGTCCGTGTTGTGTCTGAAGTCTGCAGTGTAGAGGGTGAAGAGGAAGGGCGCAAGCACCGTCCCTTGAGGAACACCCACACTGCAGGTCAGGGGGTCAGACACACAGTCCCGAGCTCTCACAAACTGGGGCCTGTTTGTGAGGTAGTCCAGGACCCACTCTGCCAGCTGTGAGTCCACTCCAGACCGCACCAGCTTGTCCCTCAGAAGCACAGGCTGGATAGTGTTGAATGCGCTGGAGAAATCAAAGTACAGAATCCTCACAGCGCTGCCAGGCTTCTCCAGGTGAGTCAGGGCACGGTGCAGCAGGAAGATCACAGCGTCCTCTGCTCCGATCCCGGATCGGTAGGCGAACTGCAGAGGATCCATTTCTGAGCTCACCTCAGCTCGGAGGTGGCCCAGGACCAGTCTCTCCAGTGTCTTCATTAGGTGTGATGTGAGAGCCACTGGCCTGAAGCTGCTAGGATCCCTAGCATGTGGTGTTTTGGGCACTGGTACCACACAGGAGGTCTTCCATAGCTGTGGTACCATCCTCAGCTTCAGGCTCAGGTTGAAGACTTGCCCTATAATCCAAGGCCCCCTCCCTTCCTCTTACCACTGTCCTTCGTCCTGTCCGCCCGCAGCAGATGAAAAGACTCCAATGCGATGATGGAGTCCGGGGTATGAGGGGTTAACCAGGTCTCCATGAAAACCATGACGCTACACTCTCTGAATTCCCGCTGGTGCCGGGTCAGAGCCACCAGTTCGCCTGTCTTATTAGGAAGAGATCTCACATTTCCCATGATGACGGAGGGGAGAACAGGCCTGAAGCGTCTTTTCTTTTCCCGGAGTTTCCTTCCTGAACGGCGTCCTCATCGAGTCTTACGAAGCAGCTCCGCTGGGATCATGTGTTTGTCCCTCGCAGCGCTCCGCAGCGCGTTCAGCTGTTCCCTGCTGTAAACAAGACGCGCTCCGACTTCGACACACATTGTTGATAAATAGTGTCCAGACAAGTGATATCAGTAAAAAAAATAGGTTCACGAGTGCTGCTATTAAATACGCTATGTACAAAAAGTTTAACCAAGAAATAGAGCGTTAAAGTACTAAAAGTTAGAAAGAAGAGAGAAAAACAATAGAGCTGTTGCAACCAGCAGCCAGCCTCCACCAGCGCCGGAAGTAAAGATTATTAGAAGTGAAACACGGTGTGGCACGCAGCAGGTGTCAGTGATTTTGATTTTCTCTTTGAGCGTGCTTATCTGGTGAGTTATCCATTTATTTTGCACCATATTTCACAGTATTGCTACTTTATTTTCTGCATTGAATGTGTACAGTTAATGTATTTTATATATTTGAAAAGTGAGAGAGTGAGAGATTTGAGCTAGTTTTCTCACTCACTAAATTTGGAAATTGATTGAATTGTTGAAGCCAGTGTAATTAGATTTTTTAAAAAATATCTTAACGTTGGTCTAGTTGCCTCAGTTGTGCATGCAGTAAAAGGCTTTCTGGTAACTTGGCCTCAAAATGGCGGGCTTAGGCGCATTTTAACATCTATTGAATCGGCATGTTTGGGCATAAGGACTGTTTGTTTAATTGCATTAAGTTTGCAGTAAGGTTGTTCCATGTGTTGTATGTTTTTGTAAGGAGAGTTATTGAGTAACACAAGCAGTTATTTTTACCTGAGAGTGTAGTAGTAGCTTTGTGCTTATGATTTTAATGGACTTTGTTACTATTGTTGTTACTATTACTTTTATTCTGCCACAGAGCTTAAGTTTAAATAATAATGAAAAAGTAATTAAAAAGTGTTTTAAATAGTTTGCACAGTCCAACCTGTAAAGCAGGGGTCGGGAACCTATGGCTCCCGAGCCAGATGTGGCTCTTTTGATGGCTGCATCTGCCTCGCAGACAAATCTTTAATAAAAAAAAAATAATAACGTTAAAAATATAAAACATTCTCATGTATGTCAATCCATTCATTTCCTACCGCTCATGTTCATGGTTGCGGATGGCTGGAGCCAATCACAGCTGTCCTCTGGGACAACACCAAATTTTTATTGGATAATGTAAGGTACACGGGTCGTTGTGAAATCAGGAGGCAAACTTCCCTCCTTTTAATCAAGTAGTCAGCTAGCTAATTGCAGAAACCCTTTAATCGAAGAAGATGGCTAAAAGAAAAAAAGATGAGGAGTATCGTACTTTTCAGCAGGGATGGACGGAGGAATTCACCTTTGTGGAGAGAGCAGGTTCTGCAGTGTGTCTAATATACAATGATAACATTGCATCAATGAAACATATAAAGCGGCACTTCGACACACGCCATACTACATTTGCATCGAAATATCCTGCGGGGGACAGCAGGAAGAAAGCATGTCAAGAGCTACTGTGCAGAGTGCAAGCTAGTCAGCAGCAGCTCCGTGTTTGGACCCAACAAGGTGACTGGAGTTCGACTTACTTTAGCAATTGTAAGAAACAAAGCCATTCACAGATGGGGAGTATGCCAAAACATTCATGCTTGATGTTGCCAATGAACTTTTTGATGACTTTTCAGATAAAGACAAGATAATCAAACGAATAAAAGACATGCCTCCTTCGGCAAGAACTGTTCACGATCGTGCCATCATGATGGCAAATCAAATTGAAGCAACACAAGTGAAGGACATAAATGCAGCACCATTCTTTTCTCTCACTTTGGATGAGTCAACAGACGTAAGCCATTTATCCCAGTTCAGCGTGATTGCAAGGTATGCTGTCGGTGACACACTACGTGAGGAAAGTCTTGCTGTTTTACCTATGAAAGGGACAACAAGAGAGGAGGATTTATTCAAGTCTTTCAATGAGCTTGCTAAGGAAAAAAATCTACCGATGGATAAACTTATTTCGGTGTGTACTGATGGTGCTACGTGCGTGGTGGGGAAAAACAGAGGTGTTGTAGTGCTTCTTCGTGAACATGAAAAGAGACCCATCCTAAGTTTTCACTGCATCCTACATCAGGAGACGCTTTGTGCTCAGATGCGTGGCGAGCAGCTTGGTGTGGTGATGTCGCTTGTCATTCAGGTGGTCAACTTTATTGTTGCCCGAGCTTTAAATGATCGCCAGTTTAAAACACTGCTGGATGAAGTTGGGAATAATTGTCCTGGTCTGCTTCTGCACAGCAATGTGCGTTGGCTTGTTTCGCAGCTTGTCTGAGCGAAATCCAGACTTTTCTTGAAATGAAAAACGTCGAGCATCCTGAGATAGCTAACACTGAGTGGCTCCTGAAGTTCTTCTATCTCGTGGACATGACTGAACATCTGAACTAGCTCAATGTTAAAATGCAAGGCGTTGGAAATAGTCTTATCCCTTCAACAAGCAGTGTATGCATTTGAAAACAAGCTAGAACTCTTCATCGCCGACATTGAAACAGGTCGTTTACTACACTTTGAAAAAAAGATGCATGCACAGCAAGTGACCCTGCTCAACATCTTGATCTTCAGAGCGCACTCGTCTTTTTAAGTTCATCACCCATCCACACGAGTGTGCAGTGGACAGCGTCGACCTGAATTACATCCCCAGTGTCTCCATCAGAGATTTTGAGCTACAAGCTGCTGACCTGAAGGCCTCAGACATGTGGGTGAATAAGTTCAAGTCACTGAATGAAGATTTGGAAAGACTTGCACAACAGCGTATTGGTGAGCAAACACAAGTGGGGAGAAATGAAAAAACTTCAACCCGCAGACCAGCTGATTGTCAAAACTTGGAACGCGCTTCCCATCATATACCACACACTGCAGCGTGTGAGTATTGCTGTACTGACAATGTTTGGCTCTACGTATGCATGTGAGCAGTCTTTCTCACATCTAAAGAACATTGAGACCAACCTACGATCATGTTTAAGAGATGGAAGTCTCAGCGCCTGCATGAAGCTTAACCTCACCACGTATCAACCAGACTACAAAGCCATCAGCAAAACCATGCAGCACCAGAAGTTGCATTAATGGTAAGAAGTACTTTATTCATCATCGGTGAGCAACAGCATAACAACGTTATTAAAAAAGAATTCAGAGATTTATTGTACTTTAAAAGTGTTGGTCTTATATAAAATGCACACATTTAGTTGTATTTAGTTTTAAACATGTTGTATGGGTCTCACGGAATTACATTTTAAAATATGTGGTGTTCATGGGTCCCTCAGCCAAAAAGGTTCCCGACCCCTGCTCTACAGAGTCTCCTCTGACTCACTGATCCACCTCTACACCTTCAACACTACATTCACTGAACCTCTGTATCCTGGGTTTGGGTTTTTGTCTTCTGGTTCCTCAGTGACTCTGTGTAGAGTGTAGCAGAGAGAGTCTCCTCCTGTTAGAGAAACTCTCTCACTGTTGAACAGATAGTTCAGTCTGTACATGTCTGTCTCTTTCACTCACACACACCTTTTCAGATTCATGTATTAAAGCAGTTTATTTGTTAAACTCTTCTAAATGATTCCTTGTAAACTTCTTCTTCCAGTCCTTTAAAGATGGAAGCTACGATTATTACATGAGAATAATGTTGCTGACTTTTAAGATTCTATTCATGACCTTGTCCTATCACATTAAAAGCATCATTGTGAACATCAGTGTTTTGTCTTTCTCTGAATCTTGGGACAACTGGGCTGATTCAGTTCAAACTAAAATGCTGCCACAGTTGATCTGAAAGATGTGAGAAAAAACAAAGATAGAACCTTTCTTTTCAAACTGTCTTTCAGAGGTTCACAGAGTTAGAAAGCTCCTGACTACTCTGAAGAGTTTGAGCCTTGATTCTATGAATTTTAAAAGTTAACTTAAAAAAAAAAGACTTAGAAAAGATGAAAGTGAAAACCAGGAACTGAAGTTTGACTGAAACAAGAAGCTGTGAAGTTTATTTGAAAAATGGTTAGAGTTTTTCAGCTTCATCTGTCATTTTTACAGAACCTTTGTGACTCTGGAGGATTCTCACTCTATTTCATTTGTGTTTAGGTGAATTGGATGAATAATGTAAAGAGATCAGTGGGGTGTGTTGCATTGTAGACTCTGAGCTGGACCACAGAGGAGCATCTGAATTTCATCTGTGAATCCAAACATTGTGGTTGAAGAGGTTATAAAGTCACTTTGAGAGAGCCTGTCACCAAGTGGGGGCATTAGAGCATTGTGTGCCCCCATTACACCCCTACACCTCCCAAAATGACTTTTCAAGTGAAAGAAGAAAATGAGATACATGAACAGTCTGTGTGTTCACTGCAGAATGTGAAAAACCTTCAGGAGCACTGAGGAAAGTTTTCACTGTTTGTTGATGCACGTCAGACACCGCTGCTCCTCAGCCTGAGCAGAGGCCAAAAGTAGAGGTGGTGAGGCTGCAGCTACCCCCCCTCCAGGTGGCTGAGGTGTATTATTGTCACACAAACGTGGGTTTTCTTTTTAGTATAGGAAATAAAAACAATGATGGCTGGAGTCGCAAATAGCATTTGAGCAAATCTGAGCACTGACAAAGACAAGGAAATAGGTAACAGGAAAGCAGGTGAACACAGATTCCAGGATGAGAAAATCAGGTACAACCACAGCAAGAACACAGCAGGAACAGAGTTGGACAAAACACTGGTGAACACAGGCTAGGCTCAGACACACTGACATGGAGACAAGGGAAGAATGAGACTTACACTAGGACAACAGGTGACACACATTAGGGCGGGACAGACAATCAGCAAAGGAGGGAAACAGGAAAAGACAAGAAGTCCAAAAACATTTTTTCATATGTATTCAGTATTGTATTCACTCAGTATTGGCCTGTCTCCATTGGCTGGCACTGGAGTTTAGAATGAAACATGAAATCTTAGTTATTACCTAACACAGTGAAACCACTGAGTACATTTGTGAATAGTTGTCTCCGTTCAGGAAGCAGCCTGACTTCCTCTAGTAAATAATAACAAATAAGGAGCTCTTACATGGACTTATACAGTAAACAATCATCACAATCATTTCAAGTTTCCATCATATTATTCCTGAGATAATATGAAACATTTCCAAATCAGCACTTCAGGAGCTTTGGTGCCTTCTAGAGGCAGTTAGTGGAAAGAAGCTCAGGTGAAGAGCAGATTTCATTGTTGACTCTCTTTAATATCACACTTTGTGAATGTGTTCCTCTTCTGCTCTCAGCTTTCTTACCCTGGACTTCATCTGTCAGCCAGTGATGATGTTTAACCCAGCACGTGCTTCATGGTTCACTTCTGTTTATCTGAACATCTCAGCTGCCATCCCTGGTGGGGTGAGTGCAAAGAGGTTTGGAAACAATATAGAGATGACATTTCTGGAAATCACATTCAAAATGATCAACTTTACTCAGTACCCTAAAACAGCTCCTATTGGCCCACATGTTCTCTGCTCCTCCTCTGTTTAGGGGCCAGGAACCATGGTCAAGCCCTAAATGTTACATGGACACTTTTCTTCATCACTACACAAGTGTTTATTTTTGTACAAGTTCATGTGTAAAGCTGGAAATACTGCACACACAGCTAATTTTAGCCTCTGGAATAAACTCTGTGTGAGTTAAAATCAGCTCAGTCTGAGTGAACATGTGTGACCATTGAATAGACTCTGTGGCAGAGTTAAAATAACTCTGTTCCTGGAGTTGAATTTTTAACTCTGAAACAGAGTTAACTTGAACTCCTCCTGGTGTTAAAATAATTTAGTTAATTTCAATATAAACTCTTCTCCAGTGTTGACACCTAACACTCAAAATGTGTTTTATTTATACGTGTTAGAGTTAAAATTTATTCATTATCATATTATTTAATTTTATGGGAAAATGGCGACCAAACACCATCCTGTTTTAATTTTTTGCTTTTATTTGTGCAAATACATTTAAAATTTCAACACGACACTTTGAATTAATTGCTGCCTTAAAACTGTAAAATTTTACAGCACACAGGCAGCAAATAATGTCAATGAAAAACATTAGTGAAGTTGTACAAAACACTGTAAACAACACATTACTGCATAATAAAATGTCTGCAAATGTATAAAAAGTGACACATTTCTCTGTGGTGCATTGTGTAACTTGAGGTAGACGACTACTCACTTTACAGTTCAAGTATAAAACAGTAAGAGAACTCATTAAATTGAGATTAGAAATAATTTTATGCAACTGTCTGATACAACATAACATTATGAATCACAACCATATGACATCTGAGCATCAAACCATTAGAAATATCTTAATCTCTCCCTTTCTAGAATCAGTTCACTCTGTGTAGTGTCACTCACTTGGAAAGCATGGAAGTGATCATGGAAACAAGTTTCATGCTCAATCAAAACAAAAAACACTTTGTGCAAAATGATTGATGTTATTTTGCTGAACAATGGTTCATGTTTTCATCAGTACCAGTGCACACAAAGAGTCCAACACGATACTCAGCTCCACAGCATTTCACCCACTGTGTGAAAGACGATGGCTTCAGAATCAAGGTGAAGAGATGCTGTTATATCTTCAGAAAAATCCAGTGTTTCAACTGAACACATTTTAACTGGACCAGACTCAACTGTTTTTAAGGACAGGCATTCCCAGTGATAGCTCTAAATTTTCAGTTGTATAAAGAACTACAGTATTTGGTTCACCACTCCCCAAAAGCTTGGCTATAACTGAAGCACACACGTCTTTGTTGTGAGTAGAACCTGAAGGACCTGCTTCAGTATTTTGGAAATGAGATGAAGTATTTCATCAGTTACAGACTGAGAATTGTTTACTGTCTCTGTGTTGTTGTTGAAAGGGATCTGGTTAGACACACTTGTGTTATCAATGGAGCTGTGTATCTTAATGAGATGTCTCCTGAATCCACAATAACTAGAGAGACTTTTACCTGGATACATGGCATGAATTCATTTGAGGTTCCTGAACAAAAGCAACACTGAACCAAAGGAGGAATTACAGAGGAAACATCTCAACATTTTGGCTAAATAAGCTACTTATGGTTTGTTTAACAGCTTTGCTCTGAGCTCTTTTACTCTGAGAGATTCTTCAGTTGTATCAATATTGTACAGAGCTGTCTGCAATAATGTGTACAGGCTGGAGAGAGCGTCATCATACTTCACACTGAAAACAAAATGTGACTTGAACAGCTCATCAAAAGCACCAACACCCTTGCTGCAGGACACTTAGATCTGAAGATCACACACACACAAGTATAAGGCAAATAAAATCTAAAGTCCAGCACATTAAAACTATATCACAGACCTGGCTGGATATTACCTGTCTCAAGACAAAACATTACCATTACCTATAACTCTGCTTACCACAAGTAGTGAGGGTCACATATTCTGTCAGGTCTGAACGATCAGCCAGGTTCATAGATGCTTCAGTAGATGGGAGGTCTGAAATGCAGACAACACATACAGCTTAATATGAACTGATTAAATACTGTACTTTAGAATTCTTATCATCCACTTCTCACAATCACATATTTTTGTCTGTGTCAAGATACAAATCTCTCAAAATATAAGTGCAGCAAAATATGAATGTTTAAATGTCCTACCATCATCACTGTAGATGAAGAAACACAGATCTTTGAAACATCCTCATCCACCTCTGCTCCCTGTTGATCTGTGACTTTCAGTGTTGTAGTCTCTGGGATAAGAAACTTCTGCTGGACTATACCATAACAACTCCATGTTACAACATGTTTACATCTTTATTCATTTAATACTAAACATCTGACTGACCTGCACTGAGAAAATCTGAGAAGCAAGCCTCTTCCAGTTTAATGTCCTTCTTCTTCCCTCCATGTTGTACTTTGATCAACATGTTGGTTTGACATAAAGGAAGAAAATGTCATATGTCTGAGAATAACATGTTCAAGTTAAAGTTTATCCCAACTACACACTGTTAAAATACACGTTTCTCACCGCTGTTCAAAACAGCAAGGCTACAGTTTATAAGCTCAACTGTTAGCATGCTAGCCAAAACTGACTTTTCAGCTGCGTCTGCGCCGTTGAGCCGGAAATTATTCTCTTAAAACACCGACATGTGGTTGCATTGTTGGATGGTTATTTCCAAAACAGTATTAATTACCTTCAAGATGCGCGTCGTCATTAATTTGTGAAGCTTATCAAACAGTTTGTCATTACCGTCATACAGACACATCACACGCCACAGACAGTATGGCCGACATTAACGTTTGAGTGAAAGCTAACAGCTCCACAATGGCAGCTAAGGACAGTTAGCTAACTAATGCTGCGGGAGCTACTTGCTCTAAATAATGGAGTAAAAGCAATGGGGTTACGTTCAACATCAAGTTCGCAGTCATTAGCGGTACTATGTAAGTAGATAAAGTGAGAACAATGACAAAATATCACACATTTAAAGTACTTTCTGATAAAAATCATGCTCTTACCAGCCTTGTGACGACGTTCCTTGTGCTGCTCATGCTGCGATAAAATGCGTCGTGAACTCCAGGGACAGAGTTAAAACCAGATCCTGAACACCAGGGAATAAACTCCAAAATTCAGCTCGGCCTGGGTGTACACCTTAACACACACTGTAGTCAGAGTTATAAAATAAACTCCAGAAATGTAACTCTTTCACACTTTTTTTGCCTGACTCCAGATTTTAGTACTTTGTGAATTTGCTGTGTGTTAGTACATGTAGTTGTGTACAGTTCAGCTGCTGCTGTCCTTGGTGCTGAATTCACCAACCCAGCTGAATGGTCCTGAGTGCTTATTGTTGTAATTCATTTGGTATTTTGGAGAAGGTTCAATATCATTAGTATGGGTTATGTTTTGGTTAGTGTTAGGCTTTCAGTTATGATGGTTAAGGTTTGGTTAAGGAGCAAGGGAATGCATTATGGCAACATGTATCCTCACAACTATATTAAGATGAGAATGTGTGTGTGTGTGAGAGAGAGAGAGAGAGAGAGTTTGTCCTTTGATGCCTTTGATGTATCAACATTCTACAGTCTGATGTCACAGGCTGCAGTAAGTGGACACACAGCCAGAGACAAGTTCAGAAGTCAAACAGGAGCAGAAACAGTTGGACTGGACAGGACTTGCTCATGATTTAGGAAGAAAGAAGCACTCAGATATTTCTGCACAATTATTGACAAGGAAGGGAGGAGCTACTGCTGTTACAAGGACAAGAGGAAACTACAGGAAAGTCCAGATCACCTCCAAGGTTTTCAGTAAGTCAGAACCTTTTTTAGTTGATGTCAGTGTTTCAGTTCAGTGGGATGTTTGTTAAATTGACATGATGTCTAATCACAGAACTTCAGCCCAAAGGTTTCAGTACATGTTCAGTTTATTTATGCTGATTGTATCTGTGAGATTTTTCTATTGTCAACTTAGGTTTCTGTTTTTTTGTCTTCAAAGCATTATGGTTTGTGTTAAAGGAAAGGTGCCTATTTTTTTTTCAAGTTTATCTTTTAAACTTCAAATGTTCAAAAACATTCACATGCTTTTATGTAAATTGAAATCATTTGTGGTTGTTGCTTTGGATCCTCCTAAATGATGGAGCATAAAATCCACAGTCCATGTCCTGTGTAAAAGGGACGTCCAAAGTTCAAAAGAAGCAAACATGAGGCTTCAGCAGTCTGACTTATATAGTTGAAACAGACGTCCTCCAAGTCTTTTTTATCATTTATGTTGAAGATCAACCACCAGTGCTTTGCATGTGGAACAGTAGTTTGTCTGCAGCCACAGATCCAGACTGCAGCTCTGGAGGTGGAAGTAACTGCAGAGACGAGAAAGCACAACACCATGGGAGAGAGAAGAAGCCAAGTTAGTAACATACATTAATGGGATATGAATGTGTACAGATGGAGAGGGAGAGGAGGAGAGAGGAAATCAGTGCATCATGTGAAGTCTTCCAGCAGTGTAGACCTATAGCAGCATAACTAGTGGCTCATTCAGGAAAGCCTTACTCAGCTCTGACTATAAGGTTCATCAAAAGGGAAAGTTTGAAGCCTCCTCTTAAACATGGAGAGGGCGTCTGCCTCCAAGACCCAAACTAGTAGATGGTTCCACAGTAGAGGAGCCTGATATCTGAGGGCTCTGCCTCCCATTCTCTCTATTGGAGACTTTAGGAACCACAAGTAAACCTGCATTCTGGGAACACAATGTTCCAGGGTAGTAGGGGATGGCTGCACTGCTGCTGTGACCCGGCTTGGTAACACAGCCGGCCATTGCCAACTCTTAACATTCTCCTCTCCTTAGCTGTGTCTTCAGTAGCTAAACTTGTGTATCTATGCTGAAGATTAGAGAGAAAGCTCTGTTCTAAAACGTCTCTCTGTTTTCAGCTCTCAGGACTTTTGCAGCTTCTACCTCAGTCTCTACAGTTTGGACTTTAGTCTCACTCCTGTGGTCTTGTTTGTACTTTGGGATATCAGCCTTATGTCACTGTTTACTGATCAGTTACAGCCATATCAGAGCTGTGTTATGTTACTGATAATGCAAACCAAACTTTTCCTGCTTAGCTGGGAAAAGTTGTAGGAATCTGTGACCCTCTCTTGCTCCTGGCTCCGAGGTCCACTTCCTGGTCGCCCGCTTCTTTCCGCCTTGTCGTCGCTGGCACAGACGCCGAACTGCCGATCCTCCACCGACGTGCGCGGCTCGTGGGTTCATTCCCAGTGCTGTAAATTAGCCGCAGGTTGCTGCTAGCCTCCACTGTTGCTGAGTGGACACGCTCAGCTTCTCTCTCCCTCAGGTGATCACACGTAGCCTGATCGAGAATTATTTGCCAGCTGCTTTGTCCTGCACGGAGAAGAAATACTGCTGCTTTGCCTTGTTCTACCTTACCGGGGTGTTTCTGCCGCGGTTCTCCGCTGCGGTTCTGCCGGTCGCTCCGGTGTTGCTGCTGTCGGGCTGCGCAGGTGGACAACACAATCACCCCCTACCTACGCGAGTATTGAATGGGCAGTTTCGTTTGCCTCGTTTGCCTGGACTTTTAAAAATTGAATGAATGCACGGTGGGGTTGCTCTTTATTTAATGCCCCCATTTCCTTTGTTGCATTTAGTTAAAATGGGTTTTGGGTTGTTTTTTTGATTATTTTCTTTTCTTTATAGCTTTGTCTCTGTTAGGTTAGGTTATTTGGTTTATTAAATATTCTGTTTAACTAGGTCCTGTGCTGGTTTGTTTTTCTTTTTCTTTCTTTTTTTGTTTAATTTTTTTGACGTTCTGTGATTCAATTAGCTCTGATATTCAGTTGGATTTTGTTTTTTTGTGTCCTGTTGTTTCTTTTGCTTGTGACAACAATTTTATGTTATGTTTAGTTATTGATATTCTTAGTGCTTTGATTAATTTGTAAGCATTGCTTTATTGTTTTCTTTTATTAGTATTTGTATATTGGTTATTTGTTTTCCTGTGTTGGGAGTGACCCCACTAATTTTATTTCCTTGTCCCCTTTTCAGTGGCTGAGAGCTGAAGGTGGTGGTGGTCGTGGTGCCGGGTGGTGGTTCCCCCCTCTTTCCTGTGTCATGTGCCTCCCCTGGTCCTGGGTTCCTTTCACTACGTGTGCGTGGGTGTGTGTGGCTGTCATGTGTGGCTGTGGTGATAATTTTTGTATATTATTAGGGATCCCTCACCCCTCTCCTCGAGCTGGCCCCCTGGTAAGCCTCAGCCCTGATAGGGTCTCCCCCCTTTCCCCTCACGTCCCCTGTGTGTGAATGGTGTTTTATAGTATTTTAATACTCTGTGTGTGAATGGTGTTTTATAATGTTTAAAGACATACTGAAGTTATTTTGAAAGTATATTGATTATTGCTCTGGAACCACATCTCTGCCTGTTGTAAAATGACTTAAAACTATTTCCTTGGGCGAAATTCCCAAGGTGGTGTTGTCTGGCTTCGTAGGTTGCTCTTAGTTGGGTGTTGTAGTGATTGACACCATCCGCTATCTGCTACAACCCCATTATCATCTATCTCATCTCCCTCGCTCACCACACTCAGATCAACAACTTCATTTGCTGTGCAGTAAAGTGGAAAAACACTTTTTTCACTGTTCCAGCACAGTTTGAGTGTTAGTGACCATTCATATCATGACTTGATGTGACTACAACCAACACAATGGAAAATCCTGTTTCTATCTCTAACAGTGAAATATCACATTCAGTGTGCAGCTCACACTGTTGGTGGTTGGTGTCTTCAGACTCCCTGAAAGCTGACATACATTATCAGTTTAAGAAGGTCGTATTTCAAAAACTTAAATTCCTAAACCATCGCTGAAGTTCATTGTGCAGAAGTGACTGTTACATGTCCAGGCTCCACAGTATACCATGGACCTTCTGCATCCCCACACCATGAGCTGATCTCTTAGGTCAGGACTTTCTAAATGTACCTCAGACATGTTTTAAGACTCAGGAAGATTGTGCTTTCCAGTTTGCAGCCTCTAAACTTTGGAATAATCTCCCAGTAAGTCTGAGGTGTGTGGACTCTGTGGACTCTTTCACAAAGCAGATACAAATCCATCTGTTCAGACAGGTTTTTAGGTAACGTAGTATTTTCTGTTTAAACTTGTGTTCTATATCTGCTCCTCTCTTGTATTTTATCTGCTGTTCTTATTGTTTTGTTTATTTGTTTCTCTCTCTTTGACTGTGAAGCAGTGTGTGACTAGATTAGAGCCTTTGTGGAGGCAGAGTGATGAGTCTGTGCTTTAAATGACAACTGGGATTGTGGCCAAAAACTTCTTAGCTAAAAATACAAAACGCTGCTTCATCCTTGATAGACTTGATAATGAGCTCACGATGAAACTAATCTCACTTAAGGTCTCAATCATTGTTCTCCTTCAAATCTTATACCAACAGCCTGTAAAAGAAACAGTGTTCTCCTGTTGGCTTTTTAATTAGCTGTTGAATTGAATGTTTTATTAGTGATATGATTGTCAGTTGTTAATGTGAATCACACTATGTTGCCTCTTAAATACAGTCACAGCAGTGTTTGTCCTTCAGAGCTGTGCAGAGGCTGAACTGGGCTGTGTCTCTTTTGTCACAGTGAGGTGTAAAGGTGCTCTCATGAGTGTTTGTCTGCTGACTGCTGGTAGAAATGAGTGTAAAGTGTCTTTCTGTCTCCTGTCAGTCCATAATAAGTCCTCCTTCAAGGACTCCAGGACTGGTTTCAGAGGGTTCTTCATCTCTCTCTGCTCTCTGTGCTTTGCACCACCTACATTCCAACTTTGAGAAGAGTTTTTGTCCATCAGATCTTTGTTTTTTCATCAATACAGTAATGTGCTCTTTCCTCACACTCTGGTTTTCCTGTGTCTTTGCAGTAGACATTATTTTCTGTGTTCACCTCTTTATTGAAAGTGAGGAGTGATATTCACTATCTCTCCATTGCCACAGACAGTTTTAGTTGTTGTTTCTGCAACAGATCAGCTGCTGCACAGAGAATCATTTTGACTCGTTTCTTTTAGATCTCGTTCAACTTATCTTGTGCTGTTAGACCTTAAATCCACAGAGTCCTCCTGTATGTTGCTCTCTTCTCTGCATCACACTGAGATAACAGTTACACCTGTCACCTGAATCAAGTAGGAAGCTGATGGTGAAAGTTAAAGCTGACACTATATCATCATGTTCTGGGAGTAGAGGCTGTAAAATAACCAGGCTGGATGGAAGGAGGAAGCATTTTTTTCCTCCAACTTTATTTTATCATTATTTTCAGTTACTGGCATTTTCTCAGTCTGGGTCCAGAAACAAAACTTTCTTTGTTTACTACAATGACTTTAAGGTGATTCTTCATCTGTTTGTAAGTTTGTGTTTTCATTGTATTTCTTTTATTTCTCTCTCTTCTGTTGTGGGGCTCCTGTCTCCTGATCTCCTTCATCCTGGATCTTCTTCTTCAGATCCTAAAACAATGACTTATTTTTATGCTGGTGTGAGAGTTTACATGCAAGTGTGTTTGTTACCTGTGAATCACACAGTTTTCAGTAAGTCAGTACATGTTAGTAGTTCCTGTCAGTCTTTAGTTCATTTTGTGAAATGTTTTGTTCAGATGATTTGTTTGTTAACTTGATGTGATATCTAAGCACACAAGATCAAGATGTTCAGCCCAAAAGTGTTTAGGCACACGCACGCACACGCATACACATACACAAAGTAGTTGTTTTAAATATTTCCATCTTACCGTGAAAAATTAGATGAGATGTGTGTCTAAGTATTTGTGTCTAACACATGACTGAGTGAGAGAGGGAGAGAGAGAGACTGCAGGTGAGGCAGAGGTGAAGGGTGAAACATAAGAGAGAGAAAGTGCAAAGGTTCATTTGAAAATGTCTTAAAAAACTGGTCTACTTTCTGAGGTCACTGTATGTAAACAAACCATATCTGAGAATGATGAGCTGAGGTTATCATTCCACATGAAAAGACTTTAATGTCATGAACTTTTTTTGCCTCATAGAAAATTTTAAATGAGCCAAACCAAATGCTTCATTTGGTTCTGAACTGCTTTTACTCTTTTGGACCAATTTCCATATAGAGCTAACAGGTCAGTTGATGATGGTGTATATGTTTGCACACTATTCTACAACATCTAGATGGTCCTGGTAACTATGTCAGTTTTATTTGTCGACTATAGCTCTGCTTTTAATATAATTTCACCAACCAAACTGTAAAACAAGCTTTTGGGGGGTTGAACAGTCAATGTGTAAGTGGTTACTGGACTTTTTGACAAACAGGACTCAGGTGGTCAAAGTCAACAGCAGGTATTGAATACCTTGACCACTGGCACGTGGCCCCACAGGGCTGTGCACTTTCTCCCCTCCTGTTTTCACTGTACACAAATGACTGGATTGCTCATTGTCAATCTGTGACACTGTTCAAATTTGCTGATGATACCACATTGGTGGGCTTAATCACTGAGAACAATGAAACTATGTATAGACAAGAGACTGTAACATTAGTGGACTGGTGCAACGTAAATAACCTGGAACTGAATGTAAGCAAAACTAAGGAACTTGTGGTGGATTTACTTAAGCAGAGGGAGGCTCATCAGCCACTATTAATCAATAAGACACAGGTCTTGTTTTGTCAGGAAAAGAATCACGTCCGGTGGAAAAATACAGTCAAAAACATGTTTTTAGGTCCATAAATGATCAAAAGTTGCAATCGCATCATTCCAGTTCGAAAATATATCCCACTATTTCTCCTTCAGTTCTTCGTTTTGTTGCCTTTGTTTTGTGTTGAAAGTTGACAGGCGTTTTTGGCAAATTTGGCAGGAATGTGAAGGGGTTAATATTTAAAAAGTTATTTTGAAAAGTTAAAAGGTGAGGAGCAACACAGAAATGTTCCCGCTGAATAACAAAAGCTTTACAGGTTGGACTGTGCAAACTATTTAAAACACTTTCTAATTACTTTTCATTATTATTTAAACTTAAGCTCTGTGGCTTAAGTTAAAGGTAATAGTAACAACAACAGTAACAAAGTCCCTTAAAATCATAAGCACAAAGCTACTACTACACTCTAAAGTCAAAATAACTGCTTGTGTTAATAACTCCCCTTACAAAAACATACAACATGTGGAACAACCTTACTGCAAACTTAATGCAATTAAACAAACAACCCTCATGCCCAAACATGCCGATTCAATAGATGTTAAAATGCGCCTAAGCCCGCCATTTTGAGGCCAAGTTACCAGAAAGCCTTTTAGTGCATGCACAACTGAGGCAAGGAGACCAATGTTGAGCTATTTAAAAAAAATCTTCAACAATTCAATCAATTTCCGGATTTAGTGAGTGTTAAAACTAGCTCAAAACTCTCATTCACTTTTCAAAAATATAAAATACTTTAACTGTACACATTCAATGCAGAAAATAAAGTAGCAATACTGTGAAACATGGTGCAAAATAAATGGATAACTCACCAGATAAGCGCTCTCAAAGCGAAAATCACTGACACTTGCTGCGTGCCACACCGCATTGCACTTCTAATGTTAAAAAGTGATGTCAAAAGTGATCCAACGGCGACTTCCAGAGAGGAAAATACCTCCTTTTTGCTAAAACTCTGAAATATAACCAACATGTTCTCAGGCTGCAAAAGTTTTTCCACATATATTGTATGAAGCGCGCAGATAAAACATGGCGACGTATTCCACAGGTTCGGTGAACACAGAGCATGCACGTGTGTGTGACAGAGGATCACTGTAAAACTATTTGAGTGCAATGACAAAAATAAATCAAAGTTGTTGAGCACTGTAAACTTGAAATGAGAAATTTGTACTTATGACACAAATTACAAATTAACTTTAATTTTTTTTGAGTGATTACAACTTTTTATCAAACCTTTACTGTTCGGTTTTACAGTGTGCTTTGACATCAGCAGACAAGAGACATGACACAGCGCTTTTAAGAAGGTAAGTGTTAGGAAGCAGTGATGTGTTGGCGGCGAATGAAACGGCTCTAAGAGCAGAGTCTTTGAAGTGAACGATCCGAGCCAACTCCTGCCTGGGAGACAGAGCTGCTTTGGTTCTTTTATTTTGTGTTCAAGCTGCAAGTGATTGGTCAGCTACATTTTGTGTGGTGGCATCTGTGTGTCTGCACTGAGCAGGAGGGGGAGGGAGGAGTTACAGACACAGCATAGACAAGATCAACCCCTCAAATCTGAGGCGTTTGGTTTTTCAGTCTAAAATACTTACAATATCAATCTTCACTAAAGATGAGTTGGAACTGTTACCTGGATGCTGATTTTTTATTTTTGTTTTACACATTTTCGTTTATATTTTCTTGTGTGATTCTCTAAGCTTCTCTGTGTTGTTTCACTGTAAATAGTTAAAAATGTATTATTTATACAATCAGAGATTGGATCTTTTTGTCAAATTGAGATGGGGATTTGTTTTTGTAATTAAAATTTATTTTTTGTAGCGCTCTGTTCCATGTTGAGTATAATAAGCCATATAAATAATAAACTTTTGATATAATGAATGTTTTGTACATTAGTAATTAATTTTACACATAATTTTACATTATTTTAGTAATAAATTCATTTAAGCAGCAAAAAAAAATCTGGTGAGCCACTTGGAGGGGAAAGAGTCGGCTCTTTTTAGTGAGCCGAGTCATAAGAACCAGCTCTCTTAAAAGGGTCCCAGTAGTGCCACAGCTGGACACATCCCCCACACTTTTGAAAAGCTTGTTACGCCCCTGCGGTATTCCCATCACTGTATCCCACAGTTGCTGCAAGTTTACTTTCACTTTCACTGACGTTTGAGGCGCAGATGATTTTCTCTGTCTGAAGGTAAATGTCCGCAGTTTTAATGTTTTACTCGTCAACACTTCCTGTAGTTACCTGAATTATCTGATGGTCGAGTTTTAGTGTTTTATTCTGTGTGTTTTTTTTTTATACAGCGTTGTGGTGTTTAGTTGTGTAGACTCTGAGTTGTCACTGTAAACTCGGGATGAGGCAGGAGGAGAGTCGTCATTCATCCATGGCGGCGCGCAGAGACGCAGCGATTTCTGTCTCTTCATTTATTCATTATCCTCCATGTTGTGTGGATATCTGCAGTAGAAGCGGTGGAGTCAGAGTAGAAGCAGAGTGAGCTGATGGTCAGTAGCTCAACACGGAGCCTTTGTTAGTCTGTGGCTCCACTTACTGCTGACTGAAGGCAGCTTTTCCTGCCTGAATCAGCCTGTGGAGGAGGCGGACCTGAGCCGCTGCTCTCCCGCAGTCTGAGCCGCTAAATACGGTCTGAGCTCGGCCGGACAGCGGCTGGAGAACAGCTCTGACTTCCTCTGTCGTTATGTGGTGGGGAATACTCCCCTAGTCCAGGTGGAGCTGCATCTTTCTTTAATCTCTTTTTTTGAAATTTTTTTAACCAACTGGGTTACGTTGTATTTTTTCTTTGTTGATTATTGTTATTGTTTATTGGGATACATTACATTTTTTGCTATTATCATTGTTTATTTGATTGTGATTTAATTTTGTTTTGAGATCCTTTTCTTTCTAGGCTGAGTGCTACTGTGGAGAGGCTAGGCACCTGTGGTGAGGGCCCTTCACTTAACTGCATGTGAGTTAATACACAGGGACACTATAGACTGCACTGTTTGCTGTGAGGTTGCAGAGGTTGAGTTTGGTTTTGCTGCACCAAAGGTGAGTAGTGGTAGCAGACCTGGCACTCCTTTGTGTAGTCTGCCTCTCTGCATGTGGCCTCTGCCTAGTGTTTTATCTTGAATTTTAAAACCTTTAAATATGTTGTCCTTTTTTTAAAATTTAATATTGAGGCCTTCCTCTTTTTAGTATATAAATTGTAATAAAGTACATTTTAACTATTTCATTCAGTTGCAAACATTCTTTTCATCTGCTTGTAACCTTTTTCTTTCTTTTTCAGCAGTTCCAGTCCCTGCTTGTTTTTTTACATTTATAATTCTTTCAACTCATGTCTCTGCCTCAGTAATGTGCCTGTGTGTCTTGTACTTTCACTAAGTATTTATGCTAGGTATTTCTTGGGGTGCAAGTCCCCAGATGACATTGTCTGTAATCTCAGTCCTCCTCTTAGTGTCCCTCGCCACAATTAGATGAACTCTACGGGACTGAGCTCAGAGGGTCTGATAGGGTTTTTCAGGCTCTATGTGATTTTCAGAGAGACAGTTAACACTCCATCCACAGAGTCAGAGGCCTCTGACAGGGAGGACAGATGGTTTGAGAGAGGAGTCAAAGAAGCCATCTATGTGAAAGTGGAAAAGCCATCACTAAACAGAGGAGGGGGTCTGCGACACCACCTATCCCCCATTTACAATGTAGCCCTTTCATGTGTACCCAGGAGAGTAAACAACTTAACCTCAGACGACTCTCAACGAGCGTCATCCACCAGGGACTCACCTGACCCTAATGACTGTCGTTCACATGAGACACAAACAAGGTCACATGAGCCTGACGACTGTCGTTCACTGGGGACCACAACAATGGTCAGGTGAAACCAGTACTTTCACAGGTACTTTGGTGGTCCCACCTACAACAGGTTAAATGCCTGGGTCTTACTCCACTCAGTCTTGGTCAGACTAGTGCGGACTAGAAAGACCGATGCATACGAACTGATGAAGCCCCTTGGATAAGAGGCAAAACGTCTTCTCAGACAAACATAAGTCCAGTTGCCTTCGATTCAATTTTCAAAGAGAGATCTATGACCTGGATGAATGAGAACATTCACAGACACACAATATCTCATGCTGGGAAAGGTATTTATGGCATACTGACTACAGGTATAAAGAGTCATACTAAACAACACTGTTGAGACAACACTGCAGAACACACTGTGAACTGTATGTCTTGTCTCCATGCTGCATGACATTAAAAGACTTGATTCACAACACCCGGTCTGAGTTTCCCTCTGCAGGATTAGACACTCACATTGTTTTCACACTGGGCAAGCATGAAAACTACTGCAGGCCTTCAGAGCACAGAGCACAGTACTTGTGTCTTTTTAGATGGTTGGAACTTGGACATAGAGCTGTTTTTTTTATTGTTGTTTAGTTCCTTTGATTTTAGCACAGAAACTCAGGAACTGAAACATAAACTTAAAGACACTGCACTTTAACATTGAGCTGTGTGATTCTGTGCGGTAAAATTGAACAAAGGTCACGGCCCCGATAATATATGTGGGCTTTTAGTGAAGTCCTGTGCACATGAGGTGAGTCCTGTGTTTCAGTATATTTTTAATATGTCCTTACAGACACAACATGTCCCTAAGCTCTGGAAAGATGCTGTGGTTTCTGTCCCAAAACACTGAATGATGTTAGAGCAGACGCCCTGACTTCAAATTGAATGAAAACCATTGAAAAACTGGTCAGATCTGAGGTCCTGAAGCAAACTGAACATGCACTGGATCCTCTGCAGTTTGCATACAGGCCTCACAGAGGAGTGGAGGATGCTACAGTGACTCTGCTCAACATGCTTTTTAAACATCTGGATTTTAATGGGACACACACCAGGCTTTTATTTGTGGACTTGTCTTCTGCTTTTAATACAATCCAACCTCACATTTGAATTGAAAGGCTCCTACAACAGTTTGATTTAAATAATAATCTGGTAGGTTGGATTCTGGATGTTTTAACCAGAAAATTGTGAAGTCGTCTGCTTGGTGAGTCCCAGCCAAGCCCAGCGTCCCTTGTTTATAGTCAGCTGTGTTGGTTTTGTGTTACATTTCTTTGTGTTTTGTGTTCTGTGTATATGTGTCAAAAGGACGTCATCATCTGATCATCTGACTGCAAAACAAATCTACCTACAGGTACAAATAAAGTAACATGAACCTGAACCTGAGGATGATTTCAGTTGATGTGCAGATGAATGATTTGTGTTTTCTCTCCAGATGAAGGTAGAAAGTGTGTGTGAGCTGATGTGGATGTGAATTCAGCATCATGAATCAGTGTGAGGACAGAGAGGAGGGAGCCCCTCCCCCTAAAAGCAGTCTGTGTGGGGACCATGAGATCCAGACCAAAGCTCAGAGGTGAGATGAGGATCTCTAACTGTCCATGACTCTTCTCCATGTCAGAGCTCAGCACTCACATCACTGCACCATCATTATTCACACTCAAAGCTCTGTGTGTGTTGAAGGCCAGAGCAGCAGCACACACCAGACTCTGCTGGACCTGGACCTGAACATGGATCTGAGCCCAGCTGTATGTCCATGAAGAGTGAAAGGTCAAAGGGTGACCTCATTGATTTCAAAGGACAGCCTCCCTCTGCTGCAAAGAAGTGAGCTGCAGCTGAGTTTAAAATGTATCAGACAGCTGTCCTGTATAACTGGTCTTCTATGAAAGATGAAGTGATTGTGTTTTGTCTCCAGGCTTCATGAATGACACAGTATATGAACATGATCAGGCTGAAACACAGGCTTTAGTGGCAAAGTTGATGTTTCTCTTTTCAAGAAAAGCACTTCTTATGTTCTTATATGTGTCATTCAGATCAGAAGTAAAACTCCCTGTAACTCAGCACCTATCCAGTTCCAGTGTTTGTGTTAGTGTCCTGTAGCAGAGGTGAGACCTGTCAAACCCAGTGTGAGTCCTTAAAACTCATCATTTAAAAGGTGGACTTGTTGTGATGACTCTAGGTCATGAGGTACAGAAGTGATTGCTTGTTTCCTCTCATTGAGAATGTCACAGCACAGTAGTGTTTGCTTTAATCAGGACAGTCACCACAGAACATAAAAGCAGCTGTTGTTTGTGTACAAAGCAGAAAACACTCACAGATGCTGCAAACATAATGTGAGCTAATTCTTCATGATTCCTCCACAGAGTGGACCAGGAGAGCTCAGAGGTTCCCAGTGCTCAGTCTGCCCAGCAGCATCAAACACACCTGGACTCCATATTTATGGTCTGTACATGGACAACAACTACTTTGACATCTGTTGTGTTGACAATAATCTCCATGCTGCACTTTTTAGAGCAGTGGATTGTCAGTGTGTCCAACATGGATCTGATGTTTGGCTCCATGGTTTTACTTTGATTGTGTCATTCATATAGTTTTCTGTTCCAGCTGCTGGAGGAGAACATTGTCACTTTTGTGAAGAAGGAGCTGAAAAAGATCAAGAAAGGTGTGAGTCCAGATTACCCAGAATGCTCAGAGAGTCAGAGGGAGGATGAGGAGGTGTTGGACGGTGAGGATGAAGAGCAGAGGAGGAGCAGCAGAGAGGCTTTTGTGAAGATCACAGTGAACTTCCTGAGGAGAATGAAGCAGGAGGAGCTGGCTGACTGTCTGCACAGCAGTAAGAGGATTTCTCTAAAGATTCAACATGATGGACAAATGGGACATTTACTAATGTCTCAAGACATGAAGGGACATATGTTCATGTGTGTTCTTTAGGGGGATGAACATGTCATGTTTTCTTTATGAATCAGTCATTGATGTTGTTTCTTGTTTGTTCATTCAGGACATGTTGCTCCAGTGTGTCAACTTAAACTTAAATCTGCTCTGAAGAAGAAGTTCCAGTGTGTGTTTGAGGGGATCTCTAAAGCAGGAAACCCAACCCTTCTGAATCAGATCTACACAGAGCTCTACATCACAGAGGGAGGGACTGGAGAGGTCAATGATGAACATGAGGTCAGACAGATTGAAACAGCATCCAGGAAACCAGCCAGACCAGAAACAAGCATCAGACAAGAAGACATCTTTAAAGCCTCACCTGGAAGAGATGGACCAATCAGAACAGTGATGACAAAGGGAGTGGCTGGCATTGGGAAAACAGTCCTAACACAGAAGTTGACTCTGGACTGGGCTGAAGACAAAGCCAACCAGGACATACACTTCACATTTCCATTCACGTTCAGAGAGCTGAATGTGCTGAAAGAGAAAAAGTTCAGCTTGGTGGAACTTGTTCATCACTTCTTTACTGAAACCAAAGAAGCAGGACTCTGCAGGTTTGAAGAGGTCCAGGTTCTGTTCATCTTTGACGGTCTGGATGAGTGTCGACTTCCTCTGGACTTCCACAACACTGAGATCCTGACTGATGTTACAGAGTCCACCTCAGTGGATGTGCTGCTGACAAACCTCATCAGGGGGAAACTGCTTCCCTCTGCTCGCCTCTGGATAACCACACGACCTGCAGCAGCCAATCAGATCCCTCCTGAGTGTGTTGACATGGTGACAGAGGTCAGAGGGTTCACTGACCCACAGAAGGAGGAGTACTTCAGGAAGAGGTTCAGAGAGGAGGAGCAGGCCAGAAGGATCATCTCCCACATCAAGACTTCACGAAGCCTCCACATCATGTGCCACATCCCGGTCTTCTGCTGGATCACTGCTACAGTTCTGGAGGATGTGTTGGAAACCAGAGAGGGAGGACGGCTGCCCAAGACCCTGACTGAGATGTACATCCACTTCCTGGTGGTTCAGTCCAAACTGAGGAATGTCAAGTATGATGGAGGAGCTGAGACAGATCCACACTGGAGTCCAGAGACCAGGAAGATGATTGAGTCTCTGGGAAAACTGGCTTTTGAGCAGCTGCAGAAAGGAAACCTGATCTTCTATGAATCAGACCTGACAGAGTGTGGCATCGATATCAGAGCAGCCTCAGTGTACTCAGGAGTGTTCACACAGGTCTTTAAAGAGGAGAGAGGACTGTACCAGGACAAGGTGTTCTGCTTCGTCCATCTGAGTCTTCAGGAGTTTCTGGCTGCTCTTCATGTCCATCTGACCTTCATCAAGTCTGGAGTCAATCTGCTGTCAGAAGAACAGTCAACCTCCAACTGTTCTAAACTGTTCAGAGACAAAGCTGATCCAACACAGCTCTACCAGAGGGCTGTGGACAAGGCCTTACAGTGTCAAAATGGACACCTGGACTTATTCCTCCGCTTCCTCCTGGGTCTTTCATTGCAGACCAATCAGACTCTCCTACGAGGTCTGCTGACACAGACAGGAAGTGACTCACAGACCAATCAGCAAACAGTCCAGTACATCAAGAAGAAGATTGAAGAGACTCCCTCTGCAGAGCAAAACATCAACCTGTTCCACTGTCTGAATGAACTGAATGATCGTTCTCTAGTGGAGCAGATCCAACAGTCCCTGAGTTCAGGACATCTCTCCACAGATGAACTGTCTCCTGCTCAATGGTCAGCTGTGGTCTTCATCTTACTGTCATCAGAAAAAGATCTGGACGTGTTTGACCTGAAGAAATACTCTGCTTCAGAGGAGGCTCTTCTGAATCTGCTGCCAGTTGTCAAAGCCTCTAACAAAGCTCTGTAAGTGTATAGATAGTTGGATTTATTCATTATTATATAAAGACTCTGCTATTTTATTCAGCAGGAGGGAAAATAAATTCCTCTCTTCTTTAATTCCTTATCATCATCTCTGAGCTCTGAGCTTCATCACATTGAATCTGAATTAAAATAATGGATCCTACATTAAAGAGCCAAGTCTCAGCTTTAATTTGAGCAGGTTGACATCAGTATAGAAAGAACTGTGTGGGAGATTCAGCCCTTTTAGTGGTTCAGAAGTAGCTGGACAAATACACATGAAGTGAAACAAACTCATCACATTTAATATTTAGTGTAAAATCATTTGCAGTCATTGACTGTAGTATCCCTTATTATATTTTAAAGTGAATGTGCTGAGAGCCCAAATAACATATCATGTCTTACTGTCCAAATACTTACGGCCTTGACTGTACATGTCTGTTTATTACTGATTGTGTCATATTTAACTGTCATGTCTCCAACTTGTTGAGAATAAAACAGAAAGGATTTGAATCAGAGCCAATGAAAGATGATCATCAATGTAGAAACTCCTCATTGGTTAGCAGGTGGATAAAGAGCTGATATTTCTGCTTCACTCAACAAATCTGCGTTTGATGTTTGGCCCAGTTTTCAAATGCAGGTCTGTTAGTTTGCTGTGAGCAAACTGAGAGTTTTGTTCCTTTGATTGTCCTTTCAACACAAATGTTATTTGACTTTTTCTTCATTGTTTCCTCTTCAGACTGAGCAGCTGTAACCTCTCAGAGAGAAGCTGTGAAGCTCTGTCCTCAGTTCTCAGCTCCCAGTCCTCTAGTCTGAGACACCTGGACCTGAGTAACAATGACCTGCAGGATTTAGGACTGAAGCTGCTGTGTGGTTCTCTGAAGAGTCCACACTGTAGACTGGAGACTCTGAGGTCAGTTCACTGTCTGTTACTGTTGTAGATCTTAGATCTTTAATCCACAACTGAACCTGGTTTATCTTCATCCAGAACTTGAATCTATTCATCTTGAATGAATGAGATTTGAAATAGTTGTTTTTCCGTATTGTGAATTTTTCTTCTCTCAGACTAAGAATTATTCCTTCAGTTTCACTTCATTTCAGTCAGTTGTCATGAATAATGTCTGTTGACTTCAATGAAACCTTCAGGATCAATTTTGTCTCTGATAATCAGAATTTTATTATTAAAGAAGCCCATGAAGTCGTTACTGCTGAGAGCTATAGGGATACATAGATCAATAGAGCTGTGACTCTGTCAGCCTGGCTACAGTGCTGAAGAGAAACCTGGGGTTGTTTTTATTGATTCAGTCTCAATGCCATATAACAGAACAAGGTTGATGGTGGGGTTAAAACAATGAGATGGTTTATTTACACTTTGAGAGAAGCCAATTGAGTCTAATAATGAGATAAATGCAGTGCTAAGGCTATCATTGTTAACATCCACATGAATATTGAAATCACCTACAAGAATGACTTTATCTGTACTGAGAACTGAACTTGATAAAAACTCAGAGAATTCAGACAGAAACTCAGAGTTCGGCCCAGGAGGGAGGTACACTATAACAAACTGAACTGGCTGTAATGTTTTCCAGGTTGGATGAGAAAACCTAAGAACAAGGCTGTCAAATGAGTTATAATGGATCAATTGTAACTATGGCAAGTGCACTCAAAGATGATGGAGACAGCCTGAGTGTAAGAATGCTCTGACTCAAAAATAATAACTCAGATTTCACAGACTAAACCTAAAAACTGGTAAATGGCTGCATTTATATAGAACTTTTACCCACAGCTCTTTACATGCTGCCTCTCATTCACCCATTCACACACACTGATGGCAGCCAGCTACCATATCAGCTGCTGGTCTGGTCATCAGGGCTGGTTTGAGGTTGAGGTTTTTAGCCTAAGGACACTTGATGTTGACAGGAGGAGAGCTGTGATTAATGGACAAACCTCTCTGCCTGCTGAGACACAGCTGCCCTGTACTTACAACTATTAAACAGTTTTATCAGAGGATTCAAACTAAATCAAATCAGGTACCAACATTAACACAGTTACAGTCAAGACCTGAAGTATTTGGACAGTTATTGTTCTTCAGACTCTGAGCTTCATTATTACTGATTGTGTCATATTTAACTGTCATGTCTTCAACCTGTTGAGAATAAAACAGAAAGGGTTTGAATCAGAGCCAATGAAAGATGATCATCAATGTAGAAACTCCTCATTGGTTAGCAGGTGGATAAAGAGCTGATATTTCTGCTTCACTCAAAAAATCTGTGTTTGATGTTTGGCCCAGTTTTCAAATGCAGGTCTGTTAGTTTGCTGTGAGCTGCAGAGCAAACTGAGAGTTTTGTTCCTTTGATTGTCTTTTCAACACAAATGTTATTTGACTTTTTCTTCATTGTTTCTTCAAATGAGTTATAACTGATCAACTGTAACTATGGCAAATGCACTCAAAGATGATGGAGACAGCCTGAGTGTAAGAATTAGTGCTAGTGCTGCCTCTCATTCACCCATTCACACACACTGATGGCAGCCAGCTACCATACAAGCTGCTGGTCTGGCCATCAGGGCTGGTTTGAGGTTGAGCCTGAGGACACTTGATGTTGACAGGAGGAGAGCTGTGATTAATGGACAAACCTCTCTACCTGCTGAGACACAGCTGCCCTGTACATACAGCTAATAAACAATTAGAGGATTCTGATGTTTGGCCCAGTTTTCAAATGCAGGTCTGTTAGTTTGCTGTGAGCTGCAGAGCAAACTGAGAGTTTTGTTCCTTTGATTGTCCTTTCAACACAAATGTTATTTGACTTTTTCTTCATTGTTTCCTCTTCAGACTGAGCAGCTGTAACCTCTCAGAGAGAAGCTGTGAAGCTCTGTCCTCAGTTCTCAGCTCCCAGTCCTCTAGTCTGAGACACCTGGACCTGAGTAACAATGACCTGCAGGATTTAGGACTGAAGCTGCTGTGTGGTTCTCTGAAGAGTCCACACTGTAGACTGGAGACTCTGAGGTCAGTTCACTGTCTGTTACTGTTGTAGATCTTAGATCTTTAATCCACAACTGAACCTGGTTTATCTTCATCCAGAACTTGAATCTATTCATCTTGAATGAATGAGATTTGAAATAGTTGTTTTTCCGTATTGTGAATTTTTCTTCTCTCAGACTAAGAATTATTCCTTCAGTTTCACTTCATTTCAGTCAGTTGTCATGAATAATGTCTGTTGACTTCAATGAAACCTTCAGGATCAATTTTGTCTCTGATAATCAGAATTTTATTATTAAAGAAGCCCATGAAGTCGTTACTGCTGAGAGCTATAGGGATACATAGATCAATAGAGCTGTGACTCTGTCAGCCTGGCTACAGTGCTGAAGAGAAACCTGGGGTTGTTTTTATTGATTCAGTCTCAATGCCATATAACAGAACAAGGTTGATGGTGGGGTTAAAACAATGAGATGGTTTATTTACACTTTGAGAGAAGCCAATTGAGTCTAATAATGAGATAAATGCAGTGCTAAGGCTATCATTGTTAACATCCACATGAATATTGAAATCACCTACAAGAATGACTTTATCTGTACTGAGAACTGAACTTGATAAAAACTCAGAGAATTCAGACAGAAACTCAGAGTTCGGCCCAGGAGGGAGGTACACTATAACAAACTGAACTGGCTGTAATGTTTTCCAGGTTGGATGAGAAAACCTAAGAACAAGGCTGTCAAATGAGTTATAATGGATCAATTGTAACTATGGCAAGTGCACTCAAAGATGATGGAGACAGCCTGAGTGTAAGAATGCTCTGACTCAAAAATAATAACTCAGATTTCACAGACTAAACCTAAAAACTGGTAAATGGCTGCATTTATATAGAACTTTTACCCACAGCTCTTTACATGCTGCCTCTCATTCACCCATTCACACACACTGATGGCAGCCAGCTACCATATCAGCTGCTGGTCTGGTCATCAGGGCTGGTTTGAGGTTGAGGTTTTTAGCCTAAGGACACTTGATGTTGACAGGAGGAGAGCTGTGATTAATGGACAAACCTCTCTGCCTGCTGAGACACAGCTGCCCTGTACTTACAACTAATAAACAATTTTATCAGAGGATTCAAACTAAATCAAATCAGGTACCAACATTAACACAGTTACAGTCAAGACCTGAAGTATTTGGACAGTTATTGTTCTTCAGACTCTGAGCTTCATTATTACTGATTGTGTCATATTTAACTGTCATGTCTTCAACCTGTTGAGAATAAAACAGAAAGGGTTTGAATCAGAGCCAATGAAAGATGATCATCAATGTAGAAACTCCTCATTGGTTAGCAGGTGGATAAAGAGCTGATATTTCTGCTTCACTCAAAAAATCTGTGTTTGATGTTTGGCCCAGTTTTCAAATGCAGGTCTGTTAGTTTGCTGTGAGCTGCAGAGCAAACTGAGAGTTTTGTTCCTTTGATTGTCTTTTCAACACAAATGTTATTTGACTTTTTCTTCATTGTTTCTTCAAATGAGTTATAACTGATCAACTGTAACTATGGCAAATGCACTCAAAGATGATGGAGACAGCCTGAGTGTAAGAATTAGTGCTAGTGCTGCCTCTCATTCACCCATTCACACACACTGATGGCAGCCAGCTACCATACAAGCTGCTGGTCTGGCCATCAGGGCTGGTTTGAGGTTGAGCCTGAGGACACTTGATGTTGACAGGAGGAGAGCTGTGATTAATGGACAAACCTCTCTACCTGCTGAGACACAGCTGCCCTGTACATACAGCTAATAAACAATTAGAGGATTCTGATGTTTGGCCCAGTTTTCAAATGCAGGTCTGTTAGTTTGCTGTGAGCTGCAGAGCAAACTGAGAGTTTTGTTCCTTTGATTGTCCTTTCAACACAAATGTTATTTGACTTTTTCTTCATTGTTTCCTCTTCAGACTGAGCAGCTGTAACCTCTCAGAGAGAAGCTGTGAAGCTCTGTCCTCAGTTCTCAGCTCCCAGTCCTCTAGTCTGAGACACCTGGACCTGAGTAACAATGACCTGCAGGATTTAGGACTGAAGCTGCTGTGTGGTTCTCTGAAGAGTCCACACTGTAGACTGGAGACTCTGAGGTCAGTTCACTGTCTGTTACTGTTGTAGATCTTAGATCTTTAATCCACAACTGAACCTGGTTTATCTTCATCCAGAACTTGAATCTATTCATCTTGAATGAATGAGATTTGAAATAGTTGTTTTTCCGTATTGTGAATTTTTCTTCTCTCAGACTAAGAATTATTCCTTCAGTTTCACTTCATTTCAGTCAGTTGTCATGAATAATGTCTGTTGACTTCAATGAAACCTTCAGGATCAATTTTGTCTCTGATAATCAGAATTTTATTATTAAAGAAGCCCATGAAGTCGTTACTGCTGAGAGCTATAGGGATACATAGATCAATAGAGCTGTGACTCTGTCAGCCTGGCTACAGTGCTGAAGAGAAACCTGGGGTTGTTTTTATTGATTCAGTCTCAATGCCATATAACAGAACAAGGTTGATGGTGGGGTTAAAACAATGAGATGGTTTATTTACACTTTGAGAGAAGCCAATTGAGTCTAATAATGAGATAAATGCAGTGCTAAGGCTATCATTGTTAACATCCACATGAATATTGAAATCACCTACAAGAATGACTTTATCTGTACTGAGAACTGAACTTGATAAAAACTCAGAGAATTCAGACAGAAACTCAGAGTTCGGCCCAGGAGGGAGGTACACTATAACAAACTGAACTGGCTGTAATGTTTTCCAGGTTGGATGAGAAAACCTAAGAACAAGGCTGTCAAATGAGTTATAATGGATCAATTGTAACTATGGCAAGTGCACTCAAAGATGATGGAGACAGCCTGAGTGTAAGAATGCTCTGACTCAAAAATAATAACTCAGATTTCACAGACTAAACCTAAAAACTGGTAAATGGCTGCATTTATATAGAACTTTTACCCACAGCTCTTTACATGCTGCCTCTCATTCACCCATTCACACACACTGATGGCAGCCAGCTACCATATCAGCTGCTGGTCTGGTCATCAGGGCTGGTTTGAGGTTGAGGTTTTTAGCCTAAGGACACTTGATGTTGACAGGAGGAGAGCTGTGATTAATGGACAAACCTCTCTGCCTGCTGAGACACAGCTGCCCTGTACTTACAACTATTAAACAGTTTTATCAGAGGATTCAAACTAAATCAAATCAGGTACCAACATTAACACAGTTACAGTCAAGACCTGAAGTATTTGGACAGTTATTGTTCTTCAGACTCTGAGCTTCATTATTACTGATTGTGTCATATTTAACTGTCATGTCTTCAACCTGTTGAGAATAAAACAGAAAGGGTTTGAATCAGAGCCAATGAAAGATGATCATCAATGTAGAAACTCCTCATTGGTTAGCAGGTGGATAAAGAGCTGATATTTCTGCTTCACTCAAAAAATCTGTGTTTGATGTTTGGCCCAGTTTTCAAATGCAGGTCTGTTAGTTTGCTGTGAGCTGCAGAGCAAACTGAGAGTTTTGTTCCTTTGATTGTCTTTTCAACACAAATGTTATTTGACTTTTTCTTCATTGTTTCTTCAAATGAGTTATAACTGATCAACTGTAACTATGGCAAATGCACTCAAAGATGATGGAGACAGCCTGAGTGTAAGAATTAGTGCTAGTGCTGCCTCTCATTCACCCATTCACACACACTGATGGCAGCCAGCTACCATACAAGCTGCTGGTCTGGCCATCAGGGCTGGTTTGAGGTTGAGCCTGAGGACACTTGATGTTGACAGGAGGAGAGCTGTGATTAATGGACAAACCTCTCTACCTGCTGAGACACAGCTGCCCTGTACATACAGCTAATAAACAATTAGAGGATTCTCATGTTTGGCCCAGTTTTCAAATGCAGGTCTGTTAGTTTGCTGTGAGCTGCAGAGCAAACTGAGAGTTTTGTTCCTTTGATTGTCCTTTCAACACAAATGTTATTTGACTTTTTCTTCATTGTTTCCTCTTCAGACTGAGCAGCTGTAACCTCTCAGAGAGAAGCTGTGAAGCTCTGTCCTCAGTTCTCAGCTCCCAGTCCTCCAGTCTGAAACACCTGGACCTGAGTAACAATGACCTGCAGGATTCAGGGGTGAAGCTTCTGTCTGCTGGACTGAAGAGTCCACACTGTACCCTGGAGACTCTCAGGTCAGGATCCATCAACCTGTTTAGGTGATGATTTGCTCATATCTGATTTACATCAGTGGATAAACAGCCAACTTGTGTAGGATTGTTCAAAGTAAATTTTACTGAAGTTCAACAGAACTTTCTAGACTCAGACAATTATTCATTTCTCTTGTTTTTGCTTCAGTTGTTGATTTTTTTAATCCTACAGATGATGTTTAAGGAATTTGCCTTAAATATATTGAACCTGGACCAAAATGGACCAGAACCAAAAACAAAAATAGGAAAAACAAAGAAAACAAAACAGACCAGCAGGTGTTGACAGAGGGTTCCTGTGTGATGTTGTGTGTGTCTGCAGGCTGTCAGGATGTCTGATCACAGAGGAAGGCTGTGCTTCTCTGGCCTCAGCTCTGAGCTCCAACCCCTCCCACCTGAGAGAGCTGGACCTGAGCTACAATCATCCAGGAGACTCAGGAGTGAAGCTGCTGTCTGCTGGACTGAAGGATCCACAGTGGAGACTGGACACCCTCAGGTATGGAGAGGCCTGCTGCAGCCACAGACAGTGTGTGATAGAGGAGGAAGAGCTGGAAACATTTAGTGTCACAGCTGATGACAGATCTCTACACAAGTGCTTTGAATTCAACAACAACACAAAGAGGGGTTTTCTCTCATTCTGACTTCAGTATCTCATCATGACTCACTGTGTCATATTTAAGAGAAAATATGTGACAATCATTAAATCAGGTGTGGTCAGCTGTTTTCTGTGACCTGAGCAGGACTTTCTCAGACTGGATTTCATGCTGCATCAGCACAAAGCCAGTGTGGAAACATTTGAGCTGCAGCTGGTTGAACTGCTCCTGAACCAACAGAGCCACTTTGAGCACTCAGAGTGTTTTCACCACAACAACCCCAAAGACTTTAGATACCTGTTCAGTGCTGACACACTAATAATAACATCCCAACAATAATAAGACCATCTACACTGCTCAGAGACATTCATCTGCCAGTGTCTCAAACCAAGTAGGAAATTAAATCAGGTTTCTGGTCATGTCTCTGTCTTCTAAAATGTCCATGATCAATAATCAGCTGAACCTCTCTGAGATCCTGATCTTGTCATTGTGAGATCTTTTGTTGTGTCTGACACCAAAAGTGATATCAAATGGAGAAGACAAATGATGAAATCTTTCCTCCATGTCACCTCCCTGCTCTGTATAATTCCAAGATAAGGACTCCAGGTCCTTTGTCTCTTTGCTGAATGAACAGAATAATCAAAGCATCTGTGTATGAGAGCCATGTAATGTCCATGTTTGCATGCTGAAAGAGAACGTGCTGGTCTGACCCCCCTCCTCCTTTCAGGGTGGAGCCTGGTGGAGTCCGATGGTTGAGACCAGGTCTGAGGAAGTGTAAGTGTGGTTTTCATTTGATTCCTGAAAACAAAGCAGCTCACATTCAACCATCTTCAAAGTGTCAATCAATGATCAGGTGATAGATCAATAACTGCAGCTGTGTTGTGTCTTCTTCTCTCCATCAGATTTCTGTGAACTCACCATCGACACAAACACAGTAAACAGAAACCTCAAACTGTCTGACAACAACAGGAAGGTGAACTATGTGAAGGAGGATCAGTCATATCCTGACATATTTGACCTGTGTCCTCAGCTGCTGTGTAGTAATGGTCTGACTGGTCGCTGTTACTGGGAGGTAGAGTGGAATGGAAGGGTTGACATATCAGTGAGTTACAGAGGAATCAGAAGGAAAGGAGACAGAGAAAAATGTGTGTTTGGAGACAAGGATCAGTCCTGGAGTCTGTTCTGCTCTGATGGTGGTTACTCTGTTTGGCACAATTACAGAGAGACACCTGTCTCCTCCTCCTCCTCCTCTTCATCATCTTCCTCTGTCTCTGACAGAGTAGCAGTGTATGTGGACTGTCCTGCTGGCTCTCTGTCCTTCTACAGAGTCTCCTCTGACTCACTGATCCACCTCTACACCTTCAACACCACATTCACTGAACCTCTGTATCCTGGGTTTGGATTTTGGCCCTGGTGGTCTGGTTCCTCAGTGTCTCTGTGCAGAGTGTAGCAGAGAGAGTCTCCTCCTGTTAGAGAAACTCTCTCACTGTTGAACAGATAGTTCAGTCTGTACATGTCTGTCTCTTTCACTCACAAACACCTTTTCAGATTCGTGTATTAAAGCAGTTTATTTGTTAAACTCTTCTAAATGATTCCTTGTAAACTTCTTCCTCTTCCAGTCCTTTAAAGATGGAAGCTACGATTATTACAGGAGAAAAATGTTGCTGACTTTTACTTTTTAAGATTCTAATCATGATCTTGTCCTTTCAAATTAAAAGCATCATTTTGAACATCAGTGTTTTGTCTTTCTCTGAATCTTGGGACAACTGAGCTGATTCAGTTCAAACTAAAATGCTGCCACAGTTTATCTGAAAGATCTGAGAAAAAACAAAGATAGAAACTTGGAAAGAGTTTGAGCTTCGATTCTATGAATTTTAAAAGTCAACTTAAAAAAAAGAATCAGAAAAGATGAGAGTGAAAACCAGCTGCTGAAATTTGACTAAAACAAGAAGCTGTGAAGTTTGTTTGAAAAACGTTTCAAGAGTTTTTCAGCTTCATCTGTCATTTTTACAGTGTATACCTGGAGTTTACCCTGTTCTTCATGTTTTACAGTGAATCCTCTGGCTGCTGATAATACTAGTGTACTTTTACTGCTGATGTCATTCACACTGCATCACATATTTCTGACAGTCCTTTCCCTTGTGATGGCAATGACAGGACTGCTTCACTGGCCCTCCACATGGATCTCCCCATCCCACGTCCTCCTCTACAGCCCTGTACCGCCTCAGCTGCATCCTCCTCCGACTCCCCAACATCCATCTGCCCCCCTGCATCACCCCAAGTTACATGGAGAGTTTGGTGAAATCTGGGATTAAAATGGTTCCCCTAACCCCCAACTTAGCCAGATCAAGAGTGCTACTATCATCAACACTGCAACCCCCACCAGCATTCCCCCAGACACCACCTCCAAGGCCCCCCAGATGCAGTATCTCCTCCTCTTCTTCCCCCCAAATTATGCAGCTCAGGTCAACTCAACCCACCCCTCCTTCTTCCACTCAAATAAACACACCATCTAGGCCTCTTCTACCCCCACCCAGACCACTGGCTTCTAAGGCCTTTAAAAGCACCAAGACTGCTATAAGGGACTAGGATGCCCACTTTCTCTGCTGTTTGAGGACGTATAGCCACAATAATCCCTCTATCAACCCGAGGCCCAGGGAGAGAACACTCTCCCACAGTAAAGTAAATGTTTTTCCTGACGTTTCCAAGGAAAAGACAGGACACAAAGTGCCGATTTTGATAAGCAAAAGGAAAAGAAAGAGTCAAATTTTAAGAAATACATCAACAAACCTAAAACCTATTCCATGTCAGCCACAGTCTGTCCCAGAATATGGGCAGGACATGGGTTTTAGTAAACTAAACTTAGCCCTTTGTATGCATTGACTTTGATTGTGTTATTGTAGTGGGTGACTTTAATATCCATGCTGACAATCCTAAAGATGGAAGTGCTAAAGAAGTCTTCAACATCCTGGACAACTTTGGACTTTTGTAGCATGTAACAGATCCAACACATAACAAGGCACATATATTGGATCTAATTATTTCCAAAGGTCTCAATATTTCTGAGGTTGTGGTGACTGATGTTGCTCTTTCTGATCACTACTGTTTCTTTTAAAACTATCACACCTGCTAATCATAACAAGGCTGAAGAAAAGGTGGTCAGAAAACGTTGTATTAATGATAACACCTATGCAGCATTCACCCAGACATTTGTACCATCACCAACCCTGCCCACAGCTCCCGTTGATGACCTCGTAAATAGTTTCATTTCCAAAGTTAAAACTATTATCGATCCAATTGCCCCGTTCAAGACCAAAGTTCTATCAGGAAGGAAAAAGTCACCTTGGAGAAATGCTACACTGGTTAAAGCTCAAAAAAGAATCTGCAGGCAGGCAGAACGCAGATGGTGAAAAAACAAACTCCAGGTTTATTATGACATCTACAAAGAGAGCCTACATAACTACAACCAAGAACTGAAAGTGGCAAGACAATCCTTTTTTCTGACATTATTGATAGAAACAGTAACAATGCTCACATGTTGTTTTCTGTTATAGACAGACTGACAAACCCAGGAGTATCAGTCCCACCTGAACTGCTCTCCAAAAAATCATGCAATGACTTTGCACTGTTTTTCACAGATAAAATATCAAAAATAAGACAAACAGTTTGTAGTTCTAGCTCAGGTAAAATGATGATGTCACTTTTGCCTTCCTGTCCACCAGTTAGCCGAACACATTTTAACCTGCTAGATAATACAGCACTTACAGAACTTCTCAAACAACTAAAATCTACAACATGCTCACTCGATGATCTACCAACAAAATTTTTCAAAAATGTTTTTAACTGCATAGCTTCAGACACACAACTTTATATTTCAGTGTCACCACACGACTACAGTCCCCTACATTCACTAAGCAAGTGTATTCAGCAAATCAATGAGTGGATGTGTCAGAATTTTCTCCAGCTCAATACAGATAAGACAGAATTGATTGTTTTTGGCTCCAAAAATGAAAGGTCCAAGATCAGTGCTCACCTTGACTCCATGTCAGTGAAAGTTACAAATCAAGCCAGAAATCTCTGTGTAATCTTGACTCAGACCTGAATTTCACCAACCATAAAAGCTATCACCAAGTCTGCCTATTACCACCTGAAAAACATTGCTAGGATCAAGGGTTTTCTATCCAAACAAGACACAGAAAAACTTGTCCACGCATTCATTTTCAGTAGGCTAGATTATTGTAATTACATCCTAACAGGTCTAAACAAACCATCTATCAGACAGTTGCAGCTGGTCCAAAATGCTGCTGCCAGAGTCCTAACTAACACCAGAAAAATGGACCACATTACACCTGTCCTCAAATCACTGCACTGGCTTCCTGTGAGTCAAAGGATACAGTTTAAAGTTCTACTCTTGGTCTACAAAGCACTGAACGGTCTTGGACCAAAATATCTCATGGACTTATTGGTTCCTTATGAAGCATCCAGACCCCTTAGATCATCAGGGACAGGCCTACTGTGTGTTCCTAGGGTCAGGACTAAACAAAGTGAAGCAGGATTCAGTTAGTCTGCTCCTCACTTGTGGAATAAACAGCCCAAACACTCAGTTTATTTAAGTCAGGCCTGAAAACACTGAAGCATTCTCTTAAATTGTCTTAACTGCACTCTTCTTATTTAATTATTTTACTGTTTTCTATTTTTTCTGCTCCAATGTTTTAATATATTTCTTTTATTCTATTATTTATGATTTTAATGTAATATGATTTGCTTTTATTCTATGATTTTAATGTAATCTGTAAAGCACTGTGAATTACCTTGTGTACGAATGGTGCTATATAAATAAACCTTGCCTTGCCTTGCCTTGTAATATTCCTGTTCTGTAGAAAGTTAAATTTAATCAGAATCAGAATCAGAAGCCTTTATTGTCATTGTACCAGAATACAACGAAATTATAGCAGCCTGGAAGTGGTGTTACTCCAAATCTAAATAAATAAAAAAGTATGTACAAATAGTATAAGTAAAAGCAGAAGTAAAAATAAAAATAGAAATAGAATAATACTTATAAAAATAGAATAGAATAGAATAGAATAGAAAGGTGCTGCAGGAGAAAAAAATAGTGCAAGAAAGACAGAGCTAAAATAAATATTGATTGTTGTTATTGCACACAGTATTACATATGGAGACAGTTATTGCACATAGAGACAGTGGAGTTCAGCTGCATAGTGCAGTATGTTGAGGTGTGTGTACGTCCAGTTAGAAGTGGGGTGTGATTAGTGTAGTGTATGTAAATCAATAAAATAAATTAATATTATGCTCATGAATTTGTCTAAATGTTTCTTTTTTAATAAATAAGTCAAATAAAATCGAGAGCTTCGCCTTTCGGCTCAGCTCCTTCTTTACCAGGACGAACCGGTACATCGACCGCATTACTGCGGAAGCTGCACCGATGCACCTCAGTCTCACACGCCGTCCTTCCCTGACTGTAACTCTGACTAAAAAACTAAATACCTGAGGCTGTGATGTTCCTGGTAAGTTGATCCCGCAAAGAAGATCAAGGGAGATCATGGCTGGATAAAGTCACTCTGGGCAGTGGGGGCAAAAATGATGTGTGGCCCCCACCTGAGTCCTCTTTACCTCACTCTATATGTCCTACACCAACTAGTGATCTTATGATGGAAAACTACAAAGCCCCAGGTTTGATGTGTGTTAGTTTAAGATCATTACAAAAAAGAAAGAGATGATAGAGAGGCTCTCTCTCATCATTTCATTTGATATTTATAAAACTGAGGCACATTTCAAAACAAAGGAGTTTCAGGGTCTGAGGACCTATAGGGCAGCCTGCTTGGCCTGGTTGGCAGTTCAGCCTTGAAAGTTTCCAGTAGAACAGGGAGTGTGGATGCAATACATTGGTTTATGAGTCACTTCACACACTGGACAGACAGTTTGTCTCTTTATCTTATATGAACCACAAGGCTATTTTTTTTTTAAACTCAGCACAGTCATTCATCCCATCAATGTGAATGATGCGTTACATCATTTTTGAAGCTGTTGCACAGGTGTCTACCTGTATGTGTATTTTTCCTGTTGTTGCTGTCTCTCATTTGACTTGTTTACTAATAGTTTATACAATAGTTTGATCAAGTGTAGTCAACATTTCACTGCTTGTAGCTCACTTTTTTATTTTTATTTTTTTACACAAGCTGATCTCCTAAATCGATTCAATATCCCATATATACATTGTATGTTTATTTTTGTTCTAAATAACCAGTCCATCTGTAACTTCCTGTATTGTTCACTTTATTCCTCTGCTCGCTAAAAAAAGAGAAGGCATTTTAAATCTCAGTGGGTTCAACTGATTGAAAATAGTTCTATTAGTTTCAGAGACTTGAAGTTAACACCCACTTTGTTTTGCTGTTTCAGTCGTTCTCTCTCATCTTTTCTTGTAAACCTTCATTTTTTCTTCCTCAGAGTTAAAAGCCAACACCTGGAAGTCACTCTTTAGTGCCTCACTGATCTGAAACAAGGACAATAAAAACATAAGCTGATTATTTAGGATTTATTCATACAAAAGTCAGTGATCACCATGGGTCTAAAAAAGCTACAGTGACAGATGCAAATAATGAGTGGACCACACAGAAAGACATGTGTTTCTATCACATTAACCTGCAGCTCTTTCTTTCCAACACATGCATATCATATCAGTACAGGTGAGTGATGTCTGTCGCGTTCAACAACATGATACTAGGAAGTCAAAGTGGAAGCTCTGGGATCTAAAATCATTCTGGGACGGATGTGACTTCTCTCTGTTAGTTTCAACAACATAGTGTCTCAGTGTTCAGAATAAAATCCATAAACAAATGAAGATATTTTTGATATAACACATTTGTGCACACATGAAGACATTTTCAACAGCTAACTGTTGTTGTGAAGACATTTGAGTCGCACAGACTTTTGATATGTTTTCCAAGTAAATGAATGTTTACACAAACAATTAGTATTTATACAAAACACCTTGCAGTTTATAAAATGAGTAAAAATAATTCTATGCAGCTGAATAATAATAAATGAATAAAAAATATTACTAATTTAAATGCTGCCTTCACATTGCCTACTTTTACTTTGATAGTTAAAGAACATTTTGCTTCCAATGCTACAGACTTTTACTGAAGTAGTAAGTCAGAATGGTCAAGCGGTCTAAGGCGCTGTGATCAGGTCGCAGTCTCCCTTGGAGACGTGGGTTCAGGAAATAACCTTGCATTGGTGGTTCAGTGGTAGAATTCTCGCCTGCCATATGGAAGGCCCGGGTTTGATTACTGACCAATGCAACACACTTTTGGGGGGCAGCCGTTAAGAGTGCGGCTTTGGACTTTGGATCAGCCTGAGATCAGAGGGTCGTGGGTTTTATCCCTCGACCAAGCGCAAAAAAACGGATACAGTGGTGGTGAAGGAGACACCTGCCTCTGTGACCAGTGGTGAGGCACTGATCCACCCCAGCTCCCCGGGCGCCTCACTAGGCAGCCGCTTGCCCCAGTCTGTAGTGCATGTACGTGCTTGTGTGTGTGTTTGGTTCACTTGATGTGGGTAAAATGCAGAGTAATTTTCCCTGGATGGATCAATAAAGTAATTTTTTAAAAAAGTAACATCAGCTAACAATGTAAAAGACAGTTTACATGATATTTGTTCATCACACAGGTAACACAGGTCCAACATGATGCCTGTCAGTCAGAGCAAGGTAAAGAGATTGAAACATATTTAATTAGAAACATGGCAAAGCACATGTTAAGAACTCTGTCTGGAAACTTGCTTCACTAAGTTTTCATGCTGTTTATATTGGGATTTTCACTCGTCCTCTCTCCTTTCAACTCAAGACAGATGATAATTCATTTGTTGACTGACTTTGATAATATTAACCACATTCATGTGTCAGGTTCTGCTCCAGCAACATTATCAAAGCTTAAACTGACCTAAAATTATTTCATAGTCTTGTTTATGAAGAATATGTCAATACAAAGTGTTTACATTGGGTCAATATATTACTAATATATGCATTAATATATCTGTAACACTCTTGAAGAAACCACAGAGAGCTGGGTAGTTGTATGTTGCTTTAATCAAACTGTAAGAAGGACAAACAGCAGCATTATCAATGATGAGCTCCTGTCTATGCATCATTGGAGCAACACAATCACGTGTCGACATCCGTTGACCAGGAGCGACTCCAAACCACCAACTCCCTCTGGTGGTGAAACTACAACATTACAACGCCTCTACTATTTATATTGGGCCACACTACTTAGTTATAAATAAATGAACAGCTGGGCAAACTAAATCATTAACAAGCAGTAAATATGAAGATAAGGGTTCAGGAAGCAGACACACTCTGTAATTTTAAAATTAGGCTTAAAACCTTTTTGTTTGACAAAGCTTCTAATTAGTTGTAGTTACAGTTTTAGTTGTTTTGATTAAACCAATAGTTAGTCACAATTATTACTATAGACACTGTTACAGTTAAGGATAAAGCCCATAGAAGGGCTGGCTCAGCGAACTGATCCATGCCTTAGTTATTCTGCTATAGGCCTAGGCTGCTGGGGAACTTACCATGATCCTCTGTGCACCTCTCCTCTTCTCTCTTTCTCTCCTCAGACCCACTCTCACAGTTATTAACCTTTATTCCATGTCATTAACTCTGTGTCCTCTGTGTCCTCTCTGTCCCGTAGTCCTGTGCTTGTCTCTCTCTGGTCTCTCTTTCTCTGTACCTTTCTGCAGGTATCTCTGGCTCCGGAGCTGCATGTTCTCTGTCTGTGGTCCTGGCTCCACCCACCTGCTGCTGTTTATTGTTTACAATGATCCATTTCTAACACATTCCTATGTTTAATGTTCCACTCTGCTACAGATACATGTTGGATTAATATTCTCTGCAGACTGTCATGTAAATAATTACCAGTCATGACAGCTTTTTGCCTCTGTGCTCTGTTTCCTATCATAACTGTAATCTGCTGAGTAGACAGTATCCACTAACTGTTCTGTAATCTGAATGCTGGCCCTCTAACATTGTTCACTGCCAACCCTGTTGTCATTATCACGCTTACCTCTGTCTTTTTGTCACGCAGAATCAGGAAATGCATAAAAAAAAGAAAGAAAGGAGAAGATGGACACCTTTTAAAAAAAAATCCTGTAGGTGAAGTTAAAAACTTAAAGTTGAAAAATGTTGACATTAAAAACAGTAGCCTATTTCAATTAGATATTGTTTACATTTATTTCATAGTATAGTAGTACTTTTCAGTGTTCACTGAGGTTTGCTACTGCCACAGCTGGACACATCCCCCACACTTCTGAAGAGCTTGCTACGCCCCTGCTGAATTCACATCACTGTATCCCACATTTCCTGAAAGTTTACTTTCACTTTGACCAAAGTTTGAGGCGCAGATGATTTTCTCTGTCTGAAGGTAAATGTCCGCACTTTTAATGTTTTACTCGTCAACACTTCCTGTAGTTACCTGAATTATCTGATGTTCGTTTGGATGTTATGTTTTATTGTGTTTTTTTATACTGCGTTGTGCTGTTTAGTTGTATAGACTCTGAGTTGTCACTGTAAAGTCGGGATGAGGCAGGAAGCAGAGTGAGCTGATGGTCAGTAGCTGAACACGGAGCCTTTGTTAGTCTGTGGCTCCACTTACTGCTGACTGAAGGCAGCTTTTCCTGCCTGAATCAGCCTGTGGAGGAGGCGGACCTGAGCCGCTGCTCTCCCGCAGTCTGAGCCGCTAAATGCGGTCTGAGCTCGGCCGGACAGCAGCTGGAGAACAGCTCTGACTTTCTCTGTCATTAGATGAACTCTACGGGACTGAGCTCAGAGGGACTGACAGGGTTTTTCAGGCTCTATGTGATTTTCAGAGAGACAGTTAACACTCCATCCACAGAGTCAGAGGCCTCCTGGTCCTATCAGGACAAACTCTACCTGATGAATTAGATGATAAAGACCCAAATCCATAAATACTCTCACAATAAAGCATCTCAGCGGCTCTGATAGGTGATTATATCTCTGTGGCTGGTCACAGTACAAACAGAAAAACTGTCTGTCAGGACATATTTGCTGTTTTTATTGATGTCCATCTGTGTCTCTGCTGTTTGGTTTGGTTTTGGTTTGTCGTTGCTGCTTCATATAGTTCAGACTTTACTATTAGAAAAGGCAGGAAAGTGCCAGGGGCCCCAACAAAAAGGGCCCCTGGAATAATACTGAGGAGAAATGAACTGAGTCTCAGTTGTTTTGTGTGGAATAATCACCTGCAGCTTGTTTCATCAAGTCATTTTCTACAGGGAGCCTATAAATCTCTTCCTCTCTCTCCTTTGGGCTCCTCTGATCACAGCTGTGTGCATTTGCTGCCCACATATAAAACTGTTGTAAAGAGGGAGACATAACATGCTCATACATGGTCTTTTGCAGGGACATGATCATTCCCTGTAAGTGTGTTAAAATATTTCACAACAAACCATAATTTAGCAAATCAGTCAAAGCAGGATTACAAGTCAGAACTAGAAAACAAGATGGCAGCAAACAAACTTGGTTCAGCCTGAGCAAGTATGAAAACTACAGCAGGCCTTCAGAGCACAGAGCTCAGTACTCGTGTCTTTTTAGATGGTTGGAACTCGGACACAGAGCTGGTTAATGCTCTGAATTGTTAACATGACCACACATAACCCTAACCCTAACCCCTTTATTATGTAAATGAACTGTTTTTATTATTTTACATTGGACTGAACCACCAGGAAGTGGATGTACATCAGAGTTATTCTGTATTGAACCTTCTCTCTCTTTGATCCTGATTGGTGGAGCCATGAGCACTTTAACTTTTATCATCATGTTTATAGTCAGCTGTGTTGGTTTTGTGTAACATTTCTTTGTGTCAAAAGGACGTCATCATCTGACTGCAAAACAAATCTACCTACAGGTACAAATAAAGTAACATGAACCTGAACCTGAGGATGATTTCAGTTGATGTGCAGATGAATGATTTGTGTTTTCTCTCCACATGAAGGTAGAAAGTGTGTGTGAGCTGATGTGGATGTGAATTCAGCATCATGAATCAGTGTGAGGACAGAGAGGAGGGAGCCCCTCCCCCTAAAAGCAGTCTGTGTGGGGACCATGAGATCCAGACCAAAGCTCAGAGGTGAGATGAGGATCTCTAACTGTCCATGACTCTTCTCCATGTCAGAGCTCAGCACTCACATCACTGCACCATCATTATTCACATTCAAAGCTCTGTGTGTTGTGTTGAAGGCCAGAGCAGCAGCACACACCAGACTCTGCTGGACCTGGACCTGAACATGGACCTGAGCCCAGCTCTGTGTCCATGAAGAGTGACTGGTCAAAGGGTCACCCCCTTGATTTCAAAGGACAGCCTCCCTCTGCTACAAAGAAGTGAGCTGCAGCTGAGTTTAAAATGTATCAGACAGTTGTCCTGTATAACTGGTCTTCTATGAAAGATGAAGTGATTGTGTTTTGTCTCCAGGCTTCATGAATGACACAGTATATGAACATGATCAGGCTGAAACACAGGCTTTAGTGGCAAAGTTGATGTTTCTCTTTTCAAGAAAAACACTTCTTATGTTCTTATATGTGTCATTCAGATCAGAACTAAAACTCCCTGTAACTCAGCACCTATCCAGTTCCAGTGTTTGTGTTAGTGTCCTGTAGCAGAGGTGAGACTTCTGTCAAACCCAGTGTGAGTCCTTAAAACTCATCATTTAAAAGGTGGACTTGTTGTGATGACTCTAGGTCATGAGGTACAGAAGTGATTGCTTGTTTCCTCTCATTGAGAATGTCACAGCACAGTAGTGTTTGCTTTAATCAGGACAGTCACCACAGAACATAAAAGCAGCTGTTGTTTGTGTACAAAGCATAAAACGCTCACAGATGCTGCAAACATAATGTGAGCTAATTCTTCATGATTCCTCCACAGAGTGGACCAGGAGAGCTCAGAGGTTCCCAGTGCTCAGTCTGCCCAGCAGCATCAAACACACCTGGACTCCATATTTATGGTCTGTACATGGACAACAACTACTTTGACATCTGTTGTGTTGACAATAATCTCCATGCTGTACTTTTTAGAGCAGTGGATTGTCAGTGTGTCCAACATGGATCTGATGTTTGGCTCCATGGTTTTACTTTGATTGAGTCATTCATATAGTTTTCTGTTCCAGCTGCTGGAGGAGAACTTTTGTAAAGAAGGAGCTGAAGAAGATCCAGAAGGTTGTGAGTCCAGATTACCCAGAATGCTCAGAGAGTCAGAGGGAGGATGAGGAGGTGCTGGACGGTGAGGATGAAGAGCAGAGGAGGAGCAGCAGAGAGGCTTTTGTGAAGATCACAGTGAACTTCCTGAGGAGAATGAAGCAGGAGGAGCTGGCTGACTGTCTGCACAGCAGTAAGAGGATTTCTCTAAAGATTCAACATGATGGACAAAAGGGACATTTACTAACGTCTCAAGACATGGAGGGAAATATGTTCATGTGTGTTCTTTAGGGGGATGAACATGTCATGTTTTCTTTATGAATCAGTCATTGATGTTGTTTCTTGTTTGTTCATTCAGGACATGTTGCTGCAGTTTGTCAACGTAAACTTAAATCTACTCTGAAGAAGAAGTTCCAGTGTGTGTTTGAGGGGATCTCTAAAGCAGGAAACCCAACCCTTCTGAATCAGATCTACACAGAGCTCTACATCACAGAGGGAGGGACTGGAGAGGTCAATGATGAACATGAGGTCAGACAGATTGAAACAGCATCCAGGAAACCAGCCAGACCAGAAACAAGCATCAGACAAGACGACATCTTTAAAGCCTCACCTGGAAGAGATGGACCAATCAGAACAGTGATGACAAAGGGAGTGGCTGGCATTGGGAAAACAGTCTTAACACAGAAGTTGACTCTGGACTGGGCTGAAGACAAAGCCAACCAGGACATACACTTCACATTTCCATTCACGTTCAGAGAGCTGAATGTGCTGAAAGAGAAAAAGTTCAGCTTGGTGGAACTTGTTCATCACTTCTTTACTGAAACCAAAGAAGCAGGACTCTGCAGGTTTGAAGAGGTCCAGGTTCTGTTCATCTTTGACGGTCTGGATGAGTGTCGACTTCCTCTGGACTTCCACAACACTGAGATCCTGACTGATGTTACAGAGTCCACCTCAGTGGATGTGCTGCTGACAAACCTCATCAGGGGGAAACTGCTTCCCTCTGTTCGCCTCTGGATAACCACACGACCTGCAGCAGCCAATCAGATCCCTCCTGAGTGTGTTGACATGGTGACAGAGGTCAGAGGGTTCACTGACCCACAGAAGGAGGAGTACTTCAGGAAGAGGTTCAGAGAGGAGGAGCAGGTCAGAAGGATCATCTCCCACATCAAGACTTCACGAAGCCTCCACATCATGTGCCACATCCCGGTCGTCTGCTGGATCACTGCTACAGTTCTGGAGCACATGTTGACCACAGAGCAGAGAGGAGGGCTGCCCAAGACCCTGACTGACCTGTACTCACACTTCCTGCTGGTTCAGACAAAGAGGAAGAAGCACAAGTATGATGAGGGACATGAGACGAGTCCACAGGAGCTGATGGAGGCTGACAGGGAAGTTCTTCTGAAGCTGGGGAGGCTGGCGTTTGAACATCTGGAGAAAGGAAACATCATGTTCTATCAAGAAGACCTGGAGCAGTGTGGTCTTGATGTCACAGAGGCCTTGGTTTACTCAGGAGTTTGTACAGAGATCTTTAAAAGAGAGAGTGTGATCTTCCAGAAAACAGTCTACTGCTTTGTTCATCTGAGCATTCAGGAGTTTCTGGCTGCAGTCTACATGTTCCACTGTTACACAGAGAGGAAGACAACAGAGCTGAGGACTTTCCTGGGACAAGACTACAAACACTGGAACTCAAAGCCAGAGTCTATTATCAGGAATACTTTTAAGCATTTTGGAAACAACAATAGCAGCTACCCCTCACTCGATGTCCTCCTGAGTGATGCCATGGAGAAATCCCTTCAAAGTAAAAATGGCCACCTGGACCTGTTTGTTCGCTTCCTTCATGGCCTGTCTCTGGAGTCCAACCAGAGACTCGTAGGAGACCTTCTGGGTCAGAAAGAGAACAGACCAGAAACCATCCAGACAGCCATCAACAACCTGAAGGAGATGAACAGAGATGATATCTCTCCTGACAGAAGCATCAACATCTTCCTCTGTCTGATGGAGATGAACGACCGCTCAGTACATCAGGAGATCCAAGAGTTCCTGAAGTCAGAGAACAGATCAGAGAAGAGACTCTCTGAGATCCACTGTTCAGCTCTGTCCTACGTTCTGCAGATGTCAGAGGAGGTTCTGGATGAGTTGGACCTGAACAAGTACAACACATCAGAGGAGGGACGACGGAGACTGATCCCAGCTGTGTGGAACTGCAGAAAGGCTGTGTAAGTCCAGACATGATCTTTAACATTATCAGTCAGTGCAGATTAGTAGTTTAGTTTTCCAAATATACACAGTATGAAATTATTCTCATTATTCTCATAATATTTTTATAATCTTTAGGTCAGATGTGTGTTTTTCTGGAGATGTTTTAAATGTGTTTGTCAAACAGATTTTTCATTATTCATTATTGCTGTTAGGTTTTTCTGTTTATTTATTAGTAACTGTTACATTCTACATTCATTTGTTAATTTATTCATGTTATTTGGAGTCTTTTTGTTTTCATGTAAACCTGATAAATCAAATTTACATTTCAGGTGATTCAACTCATTTGAAACACAATTATGAATATTATCTTCCATTTCTGCCAATAGATCCCCCTAAATCATCCACACTGCTCCTTTAAAGTCTTTCCATATTTTGTGTTAAATAAGTCAGAACCAGGTGTTTTCTCTCCTGGTGTAGAGGAGAGTAGAATCAGGAAACACACCTTCAGCCAAGAACAGAGGTCTGAATATATCAGAGCAGAATGGGAGGATTCAGTATTCTTCTACACATTTGTCTGAGTCAGACTGATGAAGCTTCATTCAGCTAAAGCTGAACTCATGAAGTCATTTCTTACAGTGTAGTTGTGTTAGGAGGAGACCACTTCAGAGTCAGTGTGGACCACAGGAAGGACGACTGCCACCAAAGACTCTTTAAATCCACGTATGACATCTGACTGTTGGTTGAAGTCAAGAAATGTGAATTTGTCCTTTAATGTTGTTTAATGACACAAAGTTCAGGAAGAAGAAGGTCATGTAAAACCTTCAATGATGAAGAGGATTTGAGTCCAACATGTCTGATTTGATCTTTATCTTCTAATTCCAGACTTGACTGAGCTCAGCAGCATGTTATGAATCTGTGTTGACATGAATAGTTGTATGAATGTTGTGGTGTTGTGGATGATGTGTGTAGAAGGCTGACATTATGATGATCCACAATAAGAGAAGGACAAAGTCCCTCTACTCATGTTAGTGAAAGCTCATTGATTAGGACATATCTGATTGGATTAGAAATGATTTTTATCCACATGATTTATTCTTTATTCAGATTGAGTTCCTGCAGTTTGTCAGAGATCAGCTGTGCTTCTCTGGCCTCAGCTCTGAAGTCCAACCCCTCCCATCTGAGACACCTGGACCTGAGTGTCAACAACAAGCTGCAGGATTCAGGAGTGAAGCTGCTGTGTGGTTTTCTGGAGAGTCCACACTGTAGACTGGAGACTCTGAGGTCAGTCCACTGTCTGTTACTGTTGTAGATCTTATATCTTTAATCCACAACTGAACCTGGTTTATCTTCATCCAGAAATTTAATCCATTCATCTTGAATGAATGAATGAGATTTGAAATAGTTGTTCTGTATTGTGACTTTTTCTTAGCTCATTATTTCACTTCATTTCAGTCACTTGTCATGAATAATGTCTGTTGACTTCAATGAAACCTTCAGAACTCACAGGAGGTAGAGGCTCGGCTCTGCACCATAGAAAACCACTACAGCCCGTGGTTCATCACCAACCGCTTCACATTTCAAAGAGATTTTCCCCAATCAGCGACACACCCACTGAGGAAAAAACTGGCTACTGGGAGCTCCATTTTGCGAACTGTGAAGTTAGAGAGTTATGATTCTTACTATTCCTACCATTCCAACAATTCCCTTTATCCTATAGAGACTGTGTCTGCTCCCCGTCAACAAAAACTCTATAAACCAAAAAAAGCAAGAGGTGCAATTCATAAAAACCTCAAAAAAATTAATACTATCTAAGTATCTGAACCTAAAAACACCACAATCAGATGTGGGCAATTAAACATTAGATCTCTCTTGTCTAAATCTCTGTTAGTAAATGATTTGATAATGGATCAGCAGATTGATTTATTCTGTCTGACTGAGACCTGGCTGCAGGAGGAAGAGTATGTCAGTCTAAATGAGTCAACCCCTGCTAGTCATATTAATTATCACATTCCTCGAGGCACAGGCCGAGGAGGAGGAGTGACAGCAATCTACCACTCAAGTTTACTATTTAATCCTAGACCTAAGCTGAAATATAGCACATTTGAAAGCCTTATCCTCAGCCTCCCACATCCAAACTGGAAGACAGAAAAACCAGTACTATTTGCTGTGGTGTATCGTCCACCTGCTGCTTACTCTGAGTTTTTGTCTGAATTCACTGAACTTTTATCTGATTTTATATTATAGTGGGTGACTTTAATATTCATGTAGATACCCACAATGACAGCCTTAAGACTGCGTTCAATTCAGTATTAGAGTCAATTGGCTTCTTTCAAAATGTTAACAAACCAACTCACTGTTTTAATCACACCCTTGATCTTGTACTGACTTATGGCATAGAAGCTGAATATTTTACTGTATTCCCTCAGAACCCTCTTTTATCCCATAATTCTTTAATAGCATTTGAATTTACAATAATGAACTGCACAGCATCTGGGAAAAAATGAACTACTGTAGATATTTGTCTAATAATGCTGATATCAAATATAAGGAAGTTATTCCAAATCGATCTGACAGGTAAGACCTAAACCAGCTGCGGCTCCTTTGATGCCAATTAAATGTTCCAGTCTCTGTAGTAGGATGTGATGGTCAATGGTATCAAATTCAGCTCTAAGATCAAACAAGACAAGTACAGAGACGAGTCCTTTCTCTGATGTACTTAGTAGGTCGTTTGTAACTTTCACTAATGCTGTCTCTGTGCTAGGGGTGTGCCCGATTCATCGATTCATAGATTAATCGTGACGCAACACTTGACGATTCAGAATCGATTCATAAATGTTCAAAAATCGATTATTTTAATAACGGAAGGAAAGTGCAGCGGTCGGGAAAAAAAATAAAAGTAGCGCGTGCCCCCCGGACATATTATCGGGGCCTATGATTTCCGCAATCACTGAATTGCGGAATTATGGAATCTATTTTTAACGTGGAATTTGACATATTTTGAGTGCAATGCTGTTTCCGTGTGGAAGAGGAACGTGTGTCTGGGGAAAACTGCACGGAGGGAAGCAAATCTGGGTGGCACAACAAGCCCCCTCCACAGACTAAGCCCCTCCCCCTTCAAAACAATGTAAGCATGGCGAAGCGGCTGCGTACGGCTCTGTGTTCATCGGCGAAAAAACTGCGAAACTTGACGCGAACTGCTCGGCTCTGCACTGAGGGGTTAGCGTCGAGTGTTGCATATTCTGTCAACACTCTGTTGACTGGAAACGTAAGAATACGCACAGTGACCACATAGTGTCCAAAATCCATATGAGAAACAATCTGGCTGACATGCACATACAGGAAGATTTAAAAGGATTATTTTCTGCACATGGAAATCAAGATATCAGATTATAATAGAAGTGGAAATATTGTCAATTTCCTTTCCCTATTTTTTTCTTCTTTTTTAACATATTTTTTTCATGTACATGTTCATAATAAAATAATCAAATCAGAATCATGTCAGTTCAGCCACACAATATATATATTTTAGTATTATTATTATTGTTTTTAATCTACATCAATAAATGAAACAGGCATTACATGTGCAAGCTAATGCTTTTTTCTTCTTTTATCAGAGGAGTTAGAAAAGAAAAGAGATAAACTTGTTTTACTTCAATGAATGGATATTTAAAAATATACATTATTTTACAAGTAACTGAGAAAAGAAACATTCTATGTGGGAAAAAAAATTAATCAAGATGCATCGATAATCGGGGAATAATCGAATTGTAGCACTGTGAATCGTAATCGAATCGAATCGTGAGGTGGCTTAGATGGCACACCCATACTCTGTGCTATGATTCACTCTGAATCCTGACTGAAAATCCTCAAATAAATTATTGTTCTGTAGAAAGTCACACAGCTGATTGGCAACTGCTTTCTCAAGGATCTTAGAGAGAAAGGGAAGGTTAGATATAGAGTTTACAGTTTACAGGACTGTGGTACATAGCCTGTTAGGAAGGAGGAATTTATTCCAGTAGAGAGGTGCTGATTAGGGGTAAATTTCCTTGAGGAGCCTGGTGAGGATCAGGTCTAAAAGACAGGTTGATGGTTTAGATGAAGAAATCATAGAAGTTAGTTGGTGAAGATCAGTGGAAGAGAAACTTTCTAAATACATATCAGGTTTTACTGTTTCTGAGGTTCCTGTGCTTAAAGAAAAATCTGTGCTTTTTGGGGTTAGGGAGGTGATCAATTTCGTCTCTGATAGTCAGAATGTTATTATTAAAGAAACCCATGAAGTCGTTACTGCTGAGAGCTATAGGAATACATGGATCAATAGTTCTATGATTCTCTGTCAGCCTGGCTACAGAGCTGAAGAGAAACCTGGGGTTGTTTTTATTGTCTTCTATTAATGAGGAGTAGTAGGCTGCTGTAGCATTACAGAGGGACTTCCTGTATGCTTCAAGATTATCTTGCCAGGCCAAGCAGGATTCTTCCAGTTTGGTGACAAATCCTTTCATGTTTTCATGTTGTTTGCTTTAATTTGTGAGCTTGTGAGCTAAACCACAGAGCAATCCTCTTTTGTTTCTCTGTCGTCTTTCATAGAGGAGCGATAGAGTCAAGTGTCATTGTCGACATGATGGTCAGTTTGAGAGGGACTGAAGTCAGCACAGGAGTCCTCTGTTATATTGAGTCATGACACTGAGTTAAGTACTGATGGAATCACTTCTTTAAATTTAGCTACAGTACCATCAGATAGACTAGTAATAGTCTAGTAAAGACATTTTTGTCTAATGGTGTGTAGTCCAACAATACAGATTCAAATGCAACTAAACAGTGATCTGATAGAAGAGGATTCTGTGGGGAGATTGTTACATGTTCAACCTCAATGTCATATGACAGAACAAGGTCGAGGGTGTGGTTAAAACAATAAGTTCATTTATTTACACTTTGAGAGAAGCCAACTGAGTCTAACAATGAGATAAACAGAGCTAAGGCTATCATTGTTAACACCCACATGAATATTGAAATCACTTACAATAATGACTTCATCTGTACTGAGAACTAGATTTGACAAAAACTCAGAGAATTCAGACAGAAACTCAGAGTTCGGCCCAGGAGGGAGGTACACTATAACAAACTGAACTGGCTGTAATGTTTTCCAGGTTGGATGAGAAAACCTAAGAACAAGGCTGTCAAATGAGTTATAATGGATCAATTGTAACTATGGCAAGTGCACTCAAAGATGATGGAGACAGCCTGAGTGTAAGAATTAGTGCTAGTGCTGCCTCTCATTCACCCATTCACACACACTGATGGCAGCCAGCTACCATACAAGCTGCTGGTCTGGCCATCAGGGCTGGTTTGAGGTTGAGCCTGAGGACACTTGATGTTGACAGGAGGAGAGCTGTGATTAATGGACAAACCTCTCTACCTGCTGAGACACAGCTGCCCTGTACATACAGCTAATAAACAATTAGAGGATTCTCATGTTTGGCCCAGTTTTCAAATGCAGGTCTGTTAGTTTGCTGTGAGCTGCAGAGCAAACTGAGAGTTTTGTTCCTTTGATTGTCCTTTCAACACAAATGTTATTTGACTTTTTTTTCATTGTTTCCTCTTCAGACTGAGCAGCTGTAACCTCTCAGAGAGAAGCTGTGAAGCTCTGTCCTCAGTTCTCAGCTCCCAGTCCTCCAGTCTGAAACACCTGGACCTGAGTAACAATGACCTGCAGGATTCAGGGGTGAAGCTTCTGTCTGCTGGACTGAAGAGTCCACACTGTACCCTGGAGACTCTCAGGTCAGGATCCATCAACCTGTTTAGCTGATGATTTGCTCATATCTGATTTACATCAGTGGATAAACAGCCAACTTGTGTAGAATTGTTCAATGTAAATTTACTAAAGTAGCAGACCTTTCCAGAGTCAGACAATTATTCATCATTTTCTCTTGTTTTTGCTTCAGTTCTTGACTTTTTTAATCCTACAGATGATGTTTAAGAATTTGCCTTAAATACATTGAACCTGGACCAAAATAGACCAGAACCAAAAACAAAAATATGAACAAAAAAGAACAACTAAACAGAGCAGCAGGTGCTGACAGAGGGTTCCTGTGTGATGTTGTGTGTGTCTGCAGGCTGTCAGGATGTCTGATCACAGAGGAAGGCTGTGCTTCTCTGGCCTCAGCTCTGAGCTCCAACCCCTCCCATCTGAGAGAGCTGGACCTGAGCTACAATCATCCAGGAGACTCAGGAGTGAAGCTGCTGTCTGCTGGACTGAAGGATCCACAGTGGAGACTGGACACCCTCAGGTATGGAGAGGCCTGCTGCAGCCACAGACAGTGTGTGATAGAGGAGGAAGAGCTGGAAACATTTAGTGTGTCACAGCTGATGACAGATCTCTACACAAGTGCTTTGAATTCAACAACAACACAAAGAGGGGTTTTTTCTCTAATTCTGACTTCAGTATCTCATCATGACTCACTGTGTCATATTTAAGAGAAAATATGTGACAGTCATTAAATCAGGTGTGGTCAGCTGTTTTCTGTGACCTGAGCAGGACTTTCTCTGACTGGATTTCATGCTGCATCAGCACAAAGCCAGGAAACATTTGAGCTGCAGCTGGTTGAACTGCTCCTGAACCAACAGAGCCACTTTGAACACTCAGAGTGTTTTCACCACAACAACCCCAAAGACTTTAGATACCTGTTCAGTGCTGACACACTAATAATAACATCCCAACAATAATAAGACCATCTACACTGCACAGAGACATTCATCTGCCAGTGTCTCAGACCAAGGAGGAAATGAAATCAGATCTCTGATCATGTCTCTGTCTTCTAAAATATCCATGATCAATAATCAGCTGAACCTCTCTGAGATCCTGATCTTGTCATTCTGAGATCTTTTGTTGTGTCTGACACCAAAAGTGATATCAAATGGAGAAGACAAATGATGAAATCTTTCCTCCATGTCACCTCCCTGCTCCGTATAATTCCAAGATAAGGACTCCAGGTCCTTTGTCTCTTTGCTGAATGAACAGAATAATCAAACCATCTGTGTATGAGAACCATGTAATGTCCATGTGTGCATGCTGAAAGAGAACGTGCTGGTCTGACCCCCCTCCTCCTTTCAGGGTGGAGGCTGGTGGAGTCCAATGGTTGAGACCAGGTCTGAGGAAGTGTAAGTGTGGTTTTCATTTGATTCCTGAAAACAGAGCAGCTCACATTCAACCATCTTCAAAGTGTCAGTCAATGATCAGGTGATAGATCAATAACTGCAGCTGTGTTGTGTCTTCTTCTCTCCATCAGATTTCTGTGAACTCACCATCGACACAAACACAGTAAACAGAAAGATCAAACTGTCTGACAACAACAGGAAAGTGACACGTGTGGAGGAGGATCAGTCACATCCTGATCATCCAGACAGATTTGACCAGTGTCCTCAGCTGCTGTGTAGTAATGGTCTGACGGGTCGCTGTTACTGGGAGGTCGAGTGGAGAGGAAGGGTTTATATATCAGTGAGTTACAGAGGAGTCAGAAGGAAAGGAGACAGAGAAAACTGTTGGTTTGGAGAGAACGCTCAGTCCTGGAGTCTGAGCTGCTCTGATGGTGGTTACTCTGTTTGTCACAATAACACAATAACACCAGTCTCCTCCTCCTCCTCCTTCTCTTCATCATCTTCCTCTGTCTCTGACAGAGTAACAGTGTATGTGGACTGTCCTGCTGGCTCTCTGTCCTTCTACAGAGTCTCCTCTGACTCACTGATCCACCTCTACACCTTCAACACCACATTCACTGAGCCTCTGTGTCCTGGGTTTGGGTTCTGGTGGTTTGCTTCCTCAGTGTCTCTGTAGAGTGTAGCAGAGAGAGTTGTCATTGTGAACAGTGTTTTGTGTTTTGTGAACATCAGTGTTTTGTCTTTCTCTGAATCTTGGGACAACTGAGCTGATTCAGCTCAAACTAAAATGCTGCCACAGTTTATCTGAAAGATCTGAGAAAAAACAAAGATAGAAACTTGTCAAACTGTCTTCAGAGGTTCAGAGTTAGAAAGCTCCTGACTATTCTGAAGAGCCTCGATTCTATGAATTTTAAAAATCAACTTAAAAAAAGACGAGAAAAAAGAAAAGACGAGAGTGAAAACCAGCAGCTGATATTTGACTAAAACAAGAAGCTGTTTATATGAAAAATGGTTAAAGAGTTTTTCAGCTTCATTTGTCATTTTTACAGTGTATACCTGGTGTTCACCCTGTTTTTCATGTTTTACAGTGAATCCTCTGGCTGCTGATAATACTTGTGTACTTTTACTGCCGATGTTGTCATTGTCATTTTCATTTTCATACTGCATCACATATTTCTGACAGTCCTTTCCCTTGTGATGTTTTCCACGTTGTCACCCTGGTTGTTGTGTTTTTAACAGTGCAGTCTAACTTCCACTTTACATCTGCTGCTTTTTATTTTTTAAAAGTTCATTACACTGTTGTAATATTTTACAGTGCATCCCCTGGTTGTAAGTTAGTCCAGAGCTCATCTATGACCATCATTATTTATTGGATATATCCTGTGTCACCTTTATTGCCATTTTACACAGTGCACAGCCTCCATTAAATTCTTTTGCAGCGTATTTCCTGATAATCAATGTTAGAATTTTTTACAGTGCATCTTCTATTTCTCGTTTTAGAGTGATCCTTTTAGTTGTCACATTTTTTACAGTGTATCTGCTTTTACTGAAAACATGGATGGAATTATACATGGAACATTATTCAAACTATGACCAGTCCTCATCTTCCTGCTGATGTCATCAATACTGATTGGTACATATTGATCCTAATAATCAGTGTGAGTCCTGTTGGACACTTGTCAGTGTGACCACTGGAGGGCAGTAAACTCTCTGATTATTTGTCCATCAGTCAGATTTATAGCAGTGTAATAATATGTGTGTTCACATACAGAGAGTCATTATCAGACTGATTAACATTAGAGCTAAAATAAGTCAGTAAATGTGGAATAATGTCAGTGTGAACATCAGTATCATTGTCAGTGCTGTGTGCAGAGTTGTAGTTACTGACAGTGACCACTGGAGGGCAGAAGACTCCTGTTCAGTCAACACTAAAGACTGAGAAGCAACAATAAGTAAACAAATCAGATCAGACCATCAGTCAATTAACATGTTTACATGTGTTGATGGAAAAATGTGGAGGGTTGAAGAACTGCATGAGGAGAAGGACCCTCAGGGGAACTGATGTGACTCTGGAGGATTCTCACTCTGTTTCATTTGTGTTCAGGTGAATGGGATGAATAATGTAAAGAGATCAGTGGGGTGTGTTGCATTGTAGACTCTGAGCTGGATCACAGAGGAGCATCTGAATTTCATCTGTGAATCCAAACATTGTGGTTAAAGAGGTTATAAAGTCACTTTGAGAGAGCCTGTCACCAAGTGGGGGCATTGGAGCATTGTGTGCCCCCATTATACCCCTACACCTCCCAAAATGACTTTTCAAGTAAAAGAAGAAAATGAGATCCATTAACAGTCTGTGTGTTCACTGCAGAATGTGAAAAACCTTCAGGAGCACTGAGGAAAGTTTTCACTGTTTGCTGATGCACGTCAGACACAGCTGCTCCTCAGCCTGAGCAGAGGCCAAAAGTAGAGGTGGTGAGGCTGCAGGTTTTCTTTTTACTTTAAAGAAAAGAAGGCTGGAGTCACAAATAGCATTTCAGCAGTGCATTTATTTACAGGTAGTGATGAGCAAATGATACCGAGGCTTTGTGTTACTGGAGCCAGACCCAGGGGAACCTGGACCGGTACCAAAGATTACACAGGCTAGGCAACGCTGTGCAACCTGTGGATCAAAGGAGGAGGACAAAAGTTAGTGTGTTCCGCTGGCGCTCATTTATTTTCAACTGCCCCCGGCATATTTGTGATCTAGCTTTAAAATAAATAAAACAAATTCATATGTATAGATGTATACATTTCTTACATGAAATGCAAGTAAATGTGTATATAAATGTGTATATATATATATATATATATATATATATATATGTGTGTATGTATGTATGTGTGTGTGTGTGTATATATACATACATATACATATACATATATATATATATATATATATATATATATATATATATATATATATATATACTGTATATATATATATATATAGTTCTTTCAAATATCATATTTGAAAGAACAAATTCTGACAAGAGCAGAGGATCCCCTGAAGTACTGGGTGGCACGAAAGACATCTGTTCCCTGTGGAAGGATATTTTCCAAAGCTGGGGAGCTGGTCAGCCAGAAGAGAATATAGAATAGAATAGAATGCCTTTTATTGTCATTATATATCTTTCACATGTACAACGAGACGAAAAGCGACTCCTTCAGTGCAAACGTGTAAAATATACAACATAGAATAAAATAAGATTAAATAAGTTTAGTGCAAGTTCGAAAATATATAAAAAGAAAACTATACAAAAATATGACTTATAAAGAAGGAAAAATACAAGGGGGGGTTTGTGCACAGTTCAGGGAAGTATGGGTTATTGCACATTAATAAATATTGCACAGTATACAGATATACAGATATTGCACAGTGAGTGGAAAGAAGGAAGTCCGGGGGGTCAGGGGAATAGACTGTGGGGTTCAGTGCATGTGTGAGTTCAGTGTGGTTATGGCTTTCGGGAAAAAACTGTCTCTGAGTCTGTTAGTCTTTGTTCTGATGTGTCTGTAGCACCTTCCTGAGGGCAACAGGTCAAACAAAGCAAAGCCAGGGTGGGAGCTGTCCTTGGTGATGCTCTTTGCTCTGCTGAGGCAGAGGGAGCTGTAAATGTCCATCAGGGAGGGGAGGGGACAGCCGATGATCTTCTGTGCCGCCTTTACCACCCTCTGAAGCCTCTCCCTGTCTGCCATGGTGCAGCTGCCGTACCATACTGTGATGCAGGCTCTCAATGGACGAGCGGTAGAAGGTCAGCAGCAGGATGGAGTCCAGGTTGTGCTTCCTGAGGACCCTCAGGAAGTGTAGCCGCTGCTGAGCCTTCTTAATGACCGCTGTGATGTTCTCTGTCCAGGAGATATCAGCAGAGATGAGGATTCCAAGAAACCGGAAAGTGTGGACTCTCTCCACGCACTCGCCGTTGATGTAGAGGGGGGCTAAGTCGGTGCTGTGCCTCCTGAAGTCGACAATGATCTCCTTGGTTTTCTTGGTGTTCAGAGCCAGGTTGTTCTCTGAACACCAGGATGCCAACTTCAGGACCTCCTCTCTGTAGGCTGCTTCATCTCCCTTTGAGATGAGTCCGACCACTGTAGTGTCGTCAGCAAACTTAACAATGAGGTTGCTGTTGTGGGCCGGACTGCAGTCGTGGGTGTAGAGGCAGTACAGGAGGGGGCTCAGCACACAGCCCTGTGGAGAGCCGGTGCTCAGCGTGCGAATGGAGGAGAGGTGGGGGCGGAGTCTCACAGTCTGGGGTCGGTTGGTTAGAAAGTCTTTTATCCAGGCACATGTGAGAGGGGGGAGGCCGAGAGTGTCCAGTTTGGTGATGAGAATATTGGAAATGATTGTGTTGAAGGCGGAACTGTAATCCACAAACAGCATCCGAACGTAGCTCTGCTGCTGCTCCAGATGGCTCAGCACAGAGTGGAGAGCTACGGCGATAGCATCTTCTGTGAATCTGTTACTGCGATATGCAAACTGGTAGGGGTCGATGTCTGGGGGGAGATAGTTCTTGATGTGTTGGAGAACAGAGGAGGATCAGAGAAAATGTGGGCCAATAGGAGCTGTTTTAGGGTACTGAGTAAAGTTGATCATTTTGAATGTGATTTCCAGAAATGTCATCTCTATATTGTTTCCAAACTTCTTTGCACTCACCCCACCAGGGATGGCAGCTGAGATGTTCAGATAAACAGAAGTGAACCATGAAGCACGTGCTGGGTTAAACATCATCACTGGCTGACAGATGAAGTCCAGGGTAAGAAAGCTGAGAGCAGAAGAGGAACACATTCACAAAGTGTGATATTAAAGAGAGTCAACAATGAAATCTGCTCTTCACCTGAGCTTCTTTCCACTAACTGCCTCTAGAAGGTGCCAAAGCTCCTGAAGTGCTGATTTGGAAATGTTTCATATTATCTCAGGAATAATATGATGGAAACTTGAAATGATTGTGATGATTGTTTACTGTATAAGTCCATGTAAGAGCTCTTTATTTGTTATTATTTACTAGAGGAAGTCAGGCTGCTTCCTGAACGGAGACAACTATTCACAAATGTACTCAGTGGTTTCACTGTGTTAGGTAATAACTAAGATTTCATGTTACTCTTGTTTTGGTCTCTTGAGTTTTGGTTTTGCTTTTCCCATTTTATTTTGAAGCCCTAGCCCTTCTGTATCTGTCCTCTGTCTACTTCTTGTCTTTTTCCTGTTTCCCTCCTTTGCTGATTGTCTGTCCCGCCCTAATGTGTGTCACCTGTTGTCAATTAGCCCTAGTGTATTTAAGTCTCATTCTTCCCTTGTCTCTGAGACTGTGTTCACCAGTGTTTTGTCCAAGTCTGTTCCTGCTGTGTTCTTGCTGTGGTTGTACCTGCTTTTCTCATCCTGGACTCTGTGTTCACCTGCTGTCCTGTCCTTACTGTTACCTGTTTCCCTTTCTTTGTCACCTCTGGGATTTGTCCTCTGTTCCCTTTGGATTCACTTTCATTTGTTCACCCCAAGTAAGGACTTCAAAATTTTTAGTTTTGGACTGGAGCTTCTCAAGTTTTTCTCCTTCTTGGACGATTTAGTTGTTTAAGTTTTGTTTCCTGGCCTTGGACTTTGATCCAGTGATTGTGAGTTTAATAAAGAGGACTTTAACTGACTCGTCCGTCTGTCTTGGGGTTTCTACACCTGTCCCCTCCCCCTTAGTGTTCTTGGCCACAGCAGTGACTGTAACAGGTCCCTGCTGACCTCTCATTTCATATTTTTACAATGTTTAAATATATGACACCATGTGGACACAATATCATCTGAAAGGATTTTAAACCTCAGGATGAGGCCACTTGAAAGTTTACTGATCCCTGGAACAACATCTGATGGTGTAGCTGATTTTCTCACCTGGTCATCTGCATCTCCAGAGCACATGTCCATCTGACCACTGCTCTCAGGATCTCTCTCCCTCTTCCTGTCTCTCAGTTCTATCTGCATTGTGACCAGACCCTTTGAAACCCTAGCCCTTGTGTATCTGTCCTCTTTCTACTTCTTGTCTTTCCTTTTTCCCTCTGTGATGAAGACCACGTCACTGCTCACTGGTAGCACATGGTAGGACAAACACTCAGCCCTGTACCCATTCATGGTTCATAACAAATAATTCCCCACTGTTTTCCTGGTGAGTGCACGCACCACAATGGACAAATGTTCATACACCATATACCCAACCCTCAAAGTAAAACATAAGAAACACACTACACACCACACTGCAAAAAAACCAACTTGTATTTTTTGGCCTAAAACAGTAATTTATGTTGGTGAAACTTGAAAATATAAATTATTGACATTTAAGACAATAATCTAAGTACAACAAAGCAAGACAGTTGTATGCTCTAAAATAATTTGGTCAGTTGTTAATACTTAAATCCTTACGTTGTGGTTCAATACAAGTGACAACAGTTCTGCCAACTCATTTTTCTTTGTTGTGAAATGCGGGAAAGCCAACTTTCCGAGTTGGCATTTTTCACTTCAAGTCTAACGGCTGTGTGCTGCTGCAAGGAGCTGGAGTGCTGCTGCCTCGGGCTGAAGTCTGCATAGGTAAGTTTTAAACAACCTTTAATTTAATTTATTTTAACGTCAGATCATACAGGAATTTTATTTTGAGTTGTGTTGTAATGGAGAAAGTGACCTACACATTTTCAACATTTAAACACAAGGCTTTTCAGGCCTTAGCAGTTAGCGGCTAACTGATGCTAGCAGGGCTGCAGCAGTTAAGCCAGTAACATTAGCTTGTCTGGGCAAATCCTATTCAAATATGATGGCATGTTGTCTTTTGACTGGTTGATATTGTGTTAATTCATGCTCAACTCAAAATTGTGGTTGTAACGTTAGCCGACATTTTATTTCATCTTTCATAAACGTTGAAGGTGCTATTACAGAGTTTGCTGTGTTACTGGCGTCTTCCACACGGGGGTAGCGTAGCATTTGATGATACACTTTTAGTGACGGCCTCGATGCCGCTGTAGAAGAAGAAACAAACCGAAGACGACGTACAGAGTCCCGTGTGAAATAATGTGAAAACTCTGTGAGGTAAAGTCACCTGCATATCACAAGTCTACGACAGCCATGCACAGTCGTGTGAGAGCAAAGAACCATCATTCACAGCGTCAGACATAGGCAGGCATGTTAAAAAATGTTCACGTCAGCAATGCTTTCTCTCAGTTATGTTTACGGGGGTGTGACGGTCAGACCATCGACGGTGGGTGTGGGTGGGGGGCGCACTCGCAGCAATTCAAACACTGTACAATTTTTTACCGGCCAAACACACCTGTCCATTCACCCGCGTTTGTTTGTATGTATGTACGCAAGTGCGTATGTGGGGTGCGCTCGCAGAGAGACGGCAGAAGGGTGGGGGGCCCTGTGATTATGGAATAGTACTTTTGCCTGAAATGCACATCCCTACTTATTAATGTTTAACGTTACGTCAGACTGAGTTCAATAAATCACCATGCTACTGTGATTTAAGTATTAAAATAAGATGTAGGTTAATTCATATCAGATTTAATATCATCATAATAGTGTAGTGGCAGGAAAGACCAATTCACCTGTAGCGTATCAATTATTGTGTTGGTCATTCTATACCTAGACCCATATGTTACTGTGTATCTGTGGATTCAAATTTAAGTTAAACTTTAATTTAAGTTAAATTTTAAATTTTGAATTTCCATTCCTCATCCTGGTTATACTGAATCATGGTGTTTGAAAATGTTGAAATGCATATATTTGGCTCAATTTTAAACTGACTGCTGACTTATGTGACTGTCCTGGTTAGTTGAGTAGTTTCCCTAATTACTAAGTTAATTGAAATTCATCTTCACAACAACAAAATGTATTAAAAATAAAAAATGGGACAGAATATTATATTGTTAGTCTTGTCAACTATAGTCTCTAGTCTACTGCTTACATGATTGTCATTAAATTGATAAAATGTTTAAAATTCTTACTGACTGCTTTACTAATCCCCAGCAAATTGCCATCTTTGTTTTTCAGATTGAAATTAATGCAGTGCAAGTTGTACAAGTTCACCCATGCCGTTGAAGCTGTTCTGCTGAAACACTATCAACTGCATCACAGAGGTTCAACCTGGCCTTGCATCCACAGGGACTGCTGTTGCACTTTTAGAACCATTAGTGCTTTGAAATCACATCTTTCAAGATTGCACAGGACTGTCCAAAGGCAAGAGAACTTAACATTTCAGTGCTGGTTGTGTGAATACAAGGACATTTGCAGTAAAAAGAAAGTATTAATTCATTTGTATCATCACCTTAGATGCAGAGAGATAGTATGTTGCCCATTTGTAGGGTGCAGCTTTAAAACCAACCGCCTTAATAGTTTTACTGGACATACATCACGGAATCATAAAAACCATAATCTTAGAGATTTTTTGACACCAGTCAGGGTTGTTAGCGATTTTCAGTCTAATGGCACAGACCAGCCATGTAATGTTGATCCTGAAGCTGGCGTTTCATCGACAAGTAGTCCTAGATTAGATTCCACAGAAAAATGTGAACCTGATTGTGTACACAATGTAGACTCTGAAATACTTGAGCACAGATTGGCTTCCCTTTTTCTTCGCATGCAATGTCTGTTTCATGTGTCGAAACATGCAATACAGGCAATTATAGATGAATTTAATGATATTTTGTCCCTTTCCAAGTTTCATACAACTGAAATTCTCAAGGAGGTATTTGCGAAACATAATATTGAAGTTGAGGAAGAAGTTATAAAAGAAATAATTAACATTGTGTTTAAAAAAAAATCCAGTACTTGTTTCCACATCAGAAAAAGGTACATTATCAACAGATTATAGGAGAAACAGATATTTCAGGGAGCATTTCTCCATCATTGAACCAACTGAGTTACTGTATGACCAGACTTCAAGAAAAGCCTTTGTTTATGTTTCTGTGAATCAGACTATTGAGCTTTTATTGAATAGAGCAGAGTTTCTTGAAAAAATTGTTTTCATTGAAGAGTCTATTCCAGGGTTTTACAAGACTTTTCAAGATGGTTCTTACTTTAAGCAAAATTTTGGAGAACAGGAGCTGCATATTGCATTAGGTCTATACATAGACGATTTTGAGTTGTGTAACCCTTTAGGCACATCAAAGAAAATTCAAAAGTCGTGTTTACTGGGTTATTCTTAATTTACCCTCAAAGTTTCGTTCCACTTTACACTCAATTCATCTAGCTCTTCTTGGAAAGACTTCTGATGTTAAGCAGTTTGGTTTTGAAAAGTTTTTCAGTCCTTTAATTAAGGATTTAAAGTCACTGGAACAAACAGGGGTCTTTGTGCAAACTCTTAACAACTATGTAAAAGGGTCAGTATTTTGTGTCTGTGCAGACAATTTAGGAGCTCATACACTTGCTGGCTTTCAGGAGAATTTCAATGTAAAGAATTTTTGTAGATTTTGTTTAACAAATCGAGGTGAAATAGAAACTATTGGAATTTCTGATTTTCAGCTACGCTCCAGAGAACAGCACAATACATGTCTGCTAAAACTTCGTCTAGAAAATATTCCACATGTAAACGGTGTTAAAAATGAATGTGTTTTAAGTAAGCATCTGTCATATTTTCACCCTGTCTCTGGCTTCCCCCCAGACATATTGCATGATTTTTTTGAAGGTGTCATACCTGTTGAACTGTCTTTATGCCTGAAAAAGTTTATTTCAAAAGGCTATATTACTTTGGACAGACTGAATAGCCTAATCAATTCATTTCCGTACAAATATTCTGACAGGGTGAATAAACCAAAGGCAATTTCTAAAGCAAATGTTGAAAAGGGCAGCATAGGTGGCAATGGCCATGAAAATTGGTCTTTATTACGATTCCTCCCGCTTCTCATCGGAAAGAGTGTGCCAGAACAAGAACCTGCATGGGAAATACTGATGGACCTCAAAGAAATAGTCGAAATTGTTGTCTCACCTGTTCTTTCAGAGGAAATATTGCACTACTTGGAGATCAAGTTGTCTGACCACAGAAGCCTGCTCACAGACACTTTTCCTGATTTTATCTTGCGCCCAAAGCACCACTTTGCTGACCATTATCCTCACCTTCTACGCTGTTTTGGTCCATTGGTGGAATTATGGACGATGAGGTTTGAATCCAAACACAGCTTCTTCAAGAAGACTATGCATGATGTTCAAAACTTTAAAAATGTACTCCTCACGCTGTCGTTAAAACACCAACAGATGATGGCATGCCAGTTTGATAGCCAGAGTCTTTTCAAGCCAATGTTACATGTGGAGAAAGTAACTGACATCAAAATATCTTCTTTGGATGCTGACCTGCGCGCAGTGATTAAGAGACAGTATCCACATCTTGAAACTGTGTCCCTTTCTAAAGACATTTACTTTCATGGGACCCGATATGTGGAGGGTATGATTCTGTCATCTGGACACTGCAGTGGTCTGCCAGAATTCTACAAAATCGTGACCATAGTAGTTAACCCTGAAAAAGTAGCCTTTGTTGGCAAAAAGATCACATCTTGGTACCTTGAACATTTAAGGTCTTTTGAGCTTGTGGAGAGCATCTACACAGACATTGAAATTTTTTATCCTCAGGCTTTCAACGACTATCATCCATTGGTTGCGTACACAGTGGGAGGGAAGGTGCTGGTGACTCCAAAAGTGTGCCTGCTCCATTGAAGTGACACAGAATGGTAAGTGAACCCTGATTAAATGTTGCTCTAACTCTCTCATTCTGACCCTTTCTCCCATTCAAGCAAGATGCAGTCTGTCATATTATTTTGATATTTTTTTCTGTTTTACTTACTCAGTTGATTTCCTGATTTGTTTCGCCTGTGTCTTGTTTCATTTACCAGTGTCCTGTTTGTATGATGTGTTTTTTTCTGGACCAGCTTGCTCTTCTTATGGACATTGCTTTTTGTGTTAAAATTTGATCTGCTTACTAGAATGACATAAACATTTATAATAATATATTGCTTTGCAGGTAGAACTAACACCGTCTAAGACCTTGCTACATTGTTTATAAATTTAACTTGTCTTGTTTTATACCCTTTGCAACTTAACTCTTCTGTGTTTTATCCTTGTTTCTTATGACACAGCCTGAAATGCTGCTGCTAGTAAAAATCTCCCCATGAATGTCCCGTAAAGTGGCGATTCCTGAGGTACCTGAATCAGTTGAAGAGTTGCAAAACATTCTTAAGGAAAAACTTGAACTTCAAGGTAGCTTCACACTACAATATGAGGACTCAGACTTTAATAATGCTCTGTGTAATTTGATTGACATCCATGATTTGCCACCTGAGCGTGCTATATTGCACATTCTTTGGGATGAGACATCTCCACTTGTTCAGCAAGAGTCAGACTCTCTTGGTTCAGAGTCTTCCCTGGACACAGCCAGTTTATCCAGCAGAGAGTCACTCCAGAGTCCCTCAGGTTTCATCAGGAACCATCTGCGAAGTGTATCAGAGTGGCCTTCACCTTTTTCCATCCCGTCCTTCTCCTACGATGTGGAGTTGAAGTTGCGCAAAGGCAATGAGGCATATGAACGAACCAAGAAAGGTATCGCCTTAACAAGAGACATGAAGATAGACATTTTGGACAAGATTGCTCAGGCAGTTTTTGAAGTGAAAGCCTATCCTGATCCAGACCAGATTGAGTCAGTTGCTTCTGTTCTCATCAGTAGACACCCCTGCCTTCGAGAACCAGGCAGTGAAACAGGGTATGACGGATGGAAAACAAGCATAAAATACAAACCTGGCAATTACAGGTCCAAGCTGCGGCAGGCAGGCTGTACTGAGGTTAGCATTAACCAGAAAAAGAGGGGCAGTGAAGATGATGGTACAAGTCCTTCTCTGAAGAGAGCAAAGAGAGGTGAGATTAACCATGTCCCTGACCATCCAGAAAACTATAATGATGACTCACTGGAGAATGAAAGACTGGTTCTGGTTGAGGAGTTCAAGAAGAAGAATAAGAATCTTGCACTCATCAGACAAAAGATGGAGCTGACTTTCTCCCTGAGGCGCAGGGAGATCGTGGAGCTGCAGCCCATGGTCTCAGAGGTTCTGGAACATTGGCCTGCTCTGTTTTGTGAGGCAGAGGTAAGCAGGTGAACTAAGAATATATTATGTTGTGTTTATGTTTAGTCTTTTTTGAAAGTGTGTTGATCACAGTGCCCATTTTAACACGAAGATAAAATTGAAATTGTTTTGACTTTGTGATGAGGATTCAAATTTCCTGTTCACATTTTTTCAACAGATAAGAGTTTTATCGGATCACAAACAAGAACCTAATGGACAACTTCAGAGAAGCCCTTCATCAGCACGCCTGGAGGCTCCTGAGACTCTATCGGGCAAGAAGGACAGCTTTTTCGTCTGAGATGGATCAGCTCCTTGACAGCCTGGATCAAGAGGTGAATTCTAGATGTAGTAATTTAATAATGCTGAACATTATGGATAGGGTTAGGGTCACCTTGTTGTGACAGATCCTCAGAATAAATGCATGAGTTTCTAAGGGTAGCACAAACAAGCAAACCAATGATGATCAAATGATCAATGATCAAAGACATAAAATTACTCGGATATAGTGACTTTTTCCTCGGGTAAAAAGGGTATAAAGGGTACAAAGGGTATCTTAATCTTTAAAAAAAGATCTTGCCATGTGGGGAGCCTTTTCATGATGTTGTCAGACACTGATAATGATATTTGCCAATCAGTGACACAAAAAGCACTTTCAGTGGACACACTTTGACAGTAAGCAATCATAGTTGAAAAATGCCAAATTACCCTTTAAAAAGGAGTAAACCTTTGACATGCAATTGACAGGATTTTTTTTGGATATGGAAGAGGACATCTGCCTGCATGCTTACTCTATTTCTTGTAATGTTTCATGCAACTCTTGTTTCAGACATCTGACATCACTGCACATCGACAAACTGCAGCTTTAAAGGGCCTTCCCTTGTATCTCCGTGACAGTCAGGAGAAGCTCTTCAGGAACTGTCTGAAGTTGAATTGAAAATTATGTTATTATACTGTATTTATGTATAGTCCTGTACTTAATGTTGACTTCAACCATTACCTCTCTGTCTTACTGGTTCCCTAACAATGTGTCTTATAGTTGTACTGTCCTGGCTGTGACTTGATGTAGCCTAATTAATGTAATTTGGTGTGTTTATGGGGGTTCAATTTTTGATTGTGGGGTATAGGGTGGAAATAGTTAATATGTCAAGCTCATAATTAATTCTATTTGGAAAAAAATGTTCATTTAATAATGTGGAGATATTTTAGAGTTGGAGCTTATTCTGATTCACAGTGTTTTAATGACTAATGTCTTGCAATCCATGTGTTGGTCTTTTCCTGTCTGTTAACACAAGGACACTGACCCAGAAGTGGAGCAGACGAAGGGCCTCACTGTGGGTATCCTCACTGTGCTGGAGGATGATGACAGCACAGCGCCTCAAAGTGTCGTGAGTGTTGCTGTTGTTGTGGAAGAAGAGATTGTCCTTCAAGATCTCCCTGACCTGCCAACTGCTTTTGCTCACCTCTTTGGACTGATCTATGCTTTAAACCTCAAGTACCCAAAGGATCTCAGGTACACATTTGAAACTGTTCAGAAGGTTTTCATGGAACTTGGTACAGACCTCTCTGCAAGGGTCAGATCTCTCAAAAACAAACTCCTTCAGTGAATCCACAAGTTCTGGATCTGGAGTTGTTGACCTCTAAAAGTTCCCTTCTGTCCAGCCAACACCATGTTTTAGGCTTCAGATTCATAGTTGTGTATCATACAGGTTCTGTACAGTCTTTTATAAATGACTTATGCTTGATATTTTGAGACCAGAAGTTATGGCACTTGGTAACCTTGTTAACAAATTTAGATTCATACTTGTCTATCATACGGGTTCTGTATGGTCTTGTATAAATGACTTATGCTTGATATTTTGAGACCAGAAGTTATGGTGCTCAGTTTTGAGACCAGAAGTTATGGTGCTCAGTAACCTTGTTAACAGATTTATTAGATTCATAGTTGTGTATACTGATTCTGTATGGTCTTGTATACGACTTGATCTTTTATTCAATCTCAAAGTTTAAAAGTAGACAGTGTAGCACAAGTAAACAGCTACTACTGGGACAATTGGGTCTCATTAGTTTGCATGTACTTGGTCCTGTTGGAAGGGATTTGATGCTGGTACAGTTTAAATAAAACAAATATTTTGAATGTATATGATGCATCTGTAATTATGTATACATTTGATTATACATTATTGGATCTGAATTACACATTTGAGCTACATTATAAACTATTGCAGTGTGCAAGTTTAAATTCCTCATTAATTATTCTTCTACATACTAACTTAATGCAATTAAAGTGCATTCTGTGTAAGACCTTACAGTAGAGTTATTACAATGTAAAATTATAAGTTAGTACAATTTACAGGACAGTTAGTAGAAGTAAGGATTAAATGTCATTACAATGTAAAATATTATGTTAGAATTTAGGAGAGAGTAAGCACAAGTAACATTTAAAAGTTATAACAATGTAAAATTATTAGTTAGTCCAACTTAGGAGAGAGTTAGTTGAAATAAGGATTAAAAGTTATTACAATGTAAAATTATGAGTTAGTAGAATTTTGGAGCGAGTTGCACAAATAAGAATTAAAAGTTATTACAATGTAAAATTATAAGTTAGTAGTTAGTTAGTAGAACTTACTGTTGAGTTGATAAAAATAAAAATTCAGAGTTGAGCAAACTCAGAAGCAAAACTTAAAATATTTAGTTTAATTGTCCAACTTAAAATTTTATCGGTTTGTTGCCTTGAAATTTTGAGTTGACCCAACTTTTCTTTTTTTGCAGTGCAGCTCTGTTATTTCAAGATGGTTTATTCACTCATATGCTTTTACCAGTGCTGCTGCCATCTTGGTCCTCTCCTCTGTGCCTGGGGGCTGAACCAGAGCAGCTGAAGAAGGCTGCCTTATATAGTGGTAGGAGGTACCTGTACATACCAGGTCCCACTGAGTGGGAGGGGGGATTTTGGTTTGGCATTAATATAATGGATGATATGACAAAGAAGAGTGAATTATTGAAATGATGATTTGTGTTTTGTTGTGGGTTTAATGTGGGACCTGATGATGTGGTGACCAGAGATCTCATTTAATGCATTGATTGTAAATTGGTTGGTCATGGGAAGGGCTTAGGGTTTATAATGCTCCGGCCAACAAAGCACTCGAAGACAGAGTTTTCAACACCCAGTAAATTGTGGATTTCATTTTTGTTCATTTTGCTTTGCTTTCTGGTTTCACTTTTTTTTTTTTTTTGCCTGTAAATAAATGCACTGCTCAAATGCTATTTGCGACTCCAGCCATCATTTTTTTAAAATTTCCTATCAGATCATCTGATCTGATTTGTTTTGTTTATTTATTGTTGCTTCTCAGTCTTTAGTGTTGACTGAACAGGAGTCTTCTGCCCTCCAGTGGTCACTGTCAGTAACTACAACTCTGCACACAGCACTGACAATGATACTGATGTTCACACTGACATTATTCCACATTTACTGACTTATTTTAGCTCTAATGTTCGTCAGTCTGATAATGACTCTCTGTATGTGAACACACATATTATTACACTGCTATAAATACTGATGTCTGACTGATGGAGAAATAATCAGAGAGTTTACTGCCCTCCAGTGGTCACACTGACAAGTGTCCAACAGGACTCGCACTGATTATTAGGATCAATATGTACCAATCAGTATTGATGACATCAGCAGGAAGATGAGGACTGGTCATAGTTTGAATAATGTTCCATGTATAATTCCATCCATGTTTTAAGTACAAGCAGATACACTGTAAAAATGTGACAACTAAAAGAATTACTGTAAAATAAGAAATAGAAGATGCACTGTAAAAAAAAAACATTGATTATCAGGAAATACGCTGTAAAACAATTTAATGGAGGCTGTGCACTGTGTAAAATGGCAACAAAGGTGACACAGGATATATCCAATAAAGTATGATGGTCATAGATGAGCTCTGGACTAACTTACAACCAGGGGATGCTCTGTAAAATATTACAGCAGTGTAATGAACTTGTAAAACATGAAAAGCAGCAGATGTATTGTAAAGTGGAAGTTAGGCTGCACTGTTAAAAACACAACAACCTGAATCTCAGAGAGGTTCAGCTGATTATTGATTATGGATATTTTAGGAGACAGAGACATGATCAGAGACCTGATTTCATTTCTTCCTTGGTTTGAGACACTGGCAGATGAATGTCTCTGAGCAGTGTAGATGGTCTTATTATTGTCACGGGAAAGGACTGTCAAACATACGTGATGCAGTGTGAAAATGAAAACGACCAATGACAACATCTACAGTACAAGTACACAAGTATTATCAGCAGCCAGAGGATTCACTGTAAAACATGAAAAACAGGGTGAAAACCAGGTATACACTGTAAAAAGGACAGATGAAGTTGGAAAACTCTTTAAACATTTTTCAAATAAACTTCACAGCTTCTTGTTTTAGTCAAATTTCAGCTGCTGGTTTTCACTCTCATCTTTTCTGATTCTTTTTTTTTTTTAAGTTGACTTAAAATTCATCGAATCGAGGCTCAAACTCTTCAGAGTAGTCAGGAGCTCTCTAACTCTGTGAACCTCTGAAAGACAGTTTGACAAGTTTCTACCTTTGTTTTTTCTCAGATCTTTCAGATAAACTGTGGCAGCATTTTAGTTTGAACTGAATCAGCTCAGTTGTCCCAAGATTCAGAGAAAGACAAAACACTAATGTCCACAATGATGCTTTTAATGTGAAAGGACAAGATCATGATTACAATCTTAAAAAGTAAAAGTCAGCAACATTTTTCTCCTGTAATAATCGTAGCTTCCATCTTTAAAGGACTGGAAGAGGAAGAAGTTTACAAGGAATCATTTAGAAGAGTTTAACAAATAAACTGCTTTAATACATGAATCTGAAAAGGTGTGTGTGAGCGAAAGAGACAGACATGTACAGACTGAACTATCTGTTCAACAGTGAGAGAGTTTCTCTAACAGGAGGAGACTCTCTCTGCTACACTCTACACAGAGACACTGAGGAACCAGACCACCAGAGCCCAAACCCAAACCCAGGACACAGAGGTTCAGTGAATGTGGTGTTGAAGGTGTAGAGGTGGATCAGTGAGTCAGAGGAGACTCTGTAGAAGGACAAAGAGCCAGCAGGACAGTCCACATACACTGTTACTCTGTGAGAGACAGAGGAAGATGAAGATGATGAAGAGGAGGAGGAGACAGGTGTCTCTCTGTTATTGTGCCAAACAGAGTAACCACCATCAGAGCAGCTCAGACTCCAGGACTGAGCGTTCTCTCCAAACCAACAGTTTTCTCTGTCTCCTTTCCTTCTGATTCCTCTGTAACTCACTGATATATAAACCCTTCCTCTCCACTCGACCTCCCAGTAACAGCGACCCGTCAGACCATTACTACACAGCAGCTGAGGACACTGGTCAAATCTGTCTGGATGATCAGGATGTGACTGATCCTCCTCCACACGTGTCACTTTCCTGTTGTTGTCAGACAGTTTGATCTTTCTGTTTACTGTGTTTGTGTCGATGGTGAGTTCACAGAAATCTGATGGAGAGAAGAAGACACAACACAGCTGCAGTTATTGATCTATCACCTGATCATTGATTGACACTTTGAAGATGGTTGAATGTGAGCTGCTTTGTTTTCAGGAATCAAATGAAAACCACACTTACACTTCCTCAGACCTGGTCTCAACCATCGGACTCCACCAGGCTCCACCCTGAAAGGAGGAGGGGGGTCAGACCAGTACGTTCTCTTTCAGCATGCAAACATGGACATTACATGGCTCTCATACACAGATGCTTTGATTATTCTGTTCATTCAGCAAAGAGACAAAGGACCTGGAGTCCTTATCTTGGAATTATACGGAGCAGGGAGGTGACATGGAGGAAAGATTTCATCATTTGTCTTCTCCATTTGATATCACTTTTGGTGTCAGACACAACAAAAGATCTCAGAATGACAAGATCAGGATCTCAGAGAGGTTCAGCTGATTATTGATCATGGATATTTTAGAAGACAGAGACATGATCAGAGACCTGATTTCATTTCCTCCTTGGTTTGAGACACTGGCAGATGAATGTCTCTGAGCAGTGTAGATGGTCTTATTATTGTTGGGATGTTATTATTAGTGTGTCAGCACTGAACAGGTATCTAAGGTCTTTGGAGTTGTTGTGGTGAAAACACTCTGAGTGTTCAAAGTGGCTCTGTTGGTTCAGGAGCAGTTCAAGCAGCTGCAGCTCAAATGTTTCCACGCTGGCTTTGTGCTGATGCAGCATGAAATCCAGTGTGAGAAAGTCCTGCTCAGGTCACAGAAAACAGCTGACCACACCTGATTTAATGATTGTCACATATTTTCTCTTAAATATGACACAGTGAGTCATGATGAGATACTGAAGTCAGAATTAGAGAAAACCCCTCTTTGTGTTGTTGTTGAATTCAAAGCACTTGTGTAGAGATGTGTCATCAGCTGTGACACACTAAATGTTTCCAGCTCTTCCTCCTCTATCACACACTGTCTGTGGCTGCAGCAGGCCTCTCCATACCTGAGGGTGTCCAGTCTCCACTGTGGATCCTTCAGTCCAGCAGACAGCAGCTTCACTCCTGAGTCTCCTGGATGATTGTAGCTCAGGTCCAGCTCTCTCAGGTGGGAGGGGTTGGAGCTCAGAGCTGAGGCCAGAGAAGCACAGCCTTCCTCTGTGATCAGACATCCTGACAGCCTGCAGACACACACAACATCACACAGGAACCCTCTGTCAACACCTGCTGGTCTGTTTTGTTGTTCTTTTTTGTTCATATTTTTGTTTTTGGTTCTGGTCTATTTTGGTCCAGGTTCAATATACAGCATCCCAATGACCCTGTTGAGGTCAGCATCCTGCAGTCTCACTAAACGTGGCATTTTCAATGCTTTCTGACCTCAAGTGAAGCTATCAGAGAATCAAATGATGAATAATAATAATGATGAAATAATGAAAACATTGACTAATGACAGACTTACATGCATGAATTCTGAAAAAAAAAAACAAACACACATTTTGGTTTTAGGACAACTTTGATGAAAAGTTTTGATCCACTTCAAATGTTGACTACTGTATTTAAAGCAAATTCCTTGAACATCATCTGTAGGATTAAAAAAAAAAAACAATAGCTGAAGCAAAAACAAGAGAAAATGGTGAATAAGAGTCTGAGTCAGTAAAATTTACTTTGAACAATCCTATACAACTTGTTTATAAGACTGATAAAAAAATCCGATATGAGCACATCATCAGCTTAACAGGTTGATGGATCCTGACCTGAGAGTGTCCAGAGTACAGTGTGGACTCTTCAGGCAAGCAGACAGAAGCTTCACTCCTGAATCCTTCAGGTCATTGTTACTCAGGTCCAGGTGTCTCAGACTAGAGGACTTGGAGTTGAGAACTGAGGACAGAGCTTCACAGCTTCTCTCTGAGAGGTTACAGCTGCTCAGTCTGAAGAGGAAACAATGAAGAAAAAGTCAAATAACATTTGTGTTGAAAGGACAATCAAAGGAACAAAACTCTCAGTTTGCTCTGCAGCTCACAGCAAACTAACAGACCTGCATTTGAAAACTGGGCCAAACATCAAACACAGATTTGTTCAGTGAAGCAGAAATACCAGCTCTTTATCCACCTGCTAACCAATGAGGAGTTTCTACATTGATGTGACCTGCACGTTGAGCTGCAAGCCGCAGCTTTCCCGACCGACAGGGCCAGTTCGTACTATCAAGGCCGGGCCAAGGCCACAAAAGCACAACTCAACACAAACTCAGTTAAGGAAAGCCAAGTTTAATAGAAGGCAAGGGTCGGTACACGGTGGTCAGTAGAATCAGGCAAAGGTATCCAAATCGCTAAGCAAACTCAAGAAAACACAGGGGGAAAGCTAGGTCAAATATCACAAGGAAAACACATGAGGTTAAACTGCTGGAATGCTTGACACAAAGGACAAAGACAAACTGGCAGAGAACAAAGAGGATGACACAACTTAAATACATGAGGGGGTGGAGAGACAATGTGAAACAGGTGCAACACATTAGGGTGGAGCCAGGTAATCAAACAGGTGGGAAACACAGGAGGGCAGGAAGTAAATCTGAAACAAGACAGAGGGTTAGAGCTACAAAATAAAAAAGAAACAAAAAAGGCTTAACTTGAATCAAAGGCTTGACGTGACACTATGCTGATGTGAACCTGCTCAAATTAAAGCTGAGCCTTGGCTCTTTAATGTAGGATCCATTATTTTAATTCAGATTCAATGTGATGAAGCTCAGAGCTCAGAGATGATGATAAGGAATTAAAGAAGAGAGGAATTTATTTTCCCTCCTGCTGAATAAAATAGCAGAGTCTTTATATAATGATGAATAAATCCAACTATCTATACACTTACAGAGCTTTGTTAGAGGCTTTGACAACTGGCAGCAGCTTCAGAAGAGCCTCCTCTGAAGCAGAGTATTTCTTCAGGTCAAACACGTCCAGATCTTTTTCTGATGACAGTAAGATGAAGACCAGAGCTGACCATTGAGCAGGAGACAGTTTATCTGTGGAGAGACGTCCTGAACTCAGGGACTGTTGGATCTGCTCCACTAGAGAACGATCATTCAGTTCATTAAGACAGTGGAACAGGTTGATGCTTTGCTCTGCAGAGGGAGTCTCTTCAATCTTCTTCTTGATGTACTGGACTGTTTCCTGATTGGTCTGTGAGCCACTTCCTGTCTGTGTCAACAGACCTCGTAGGAGAGTCTGACTGAATTGCAGTGAAAGACCCAGGAGGAAGCGGAGGAACAAGTCCAGGTGTCCATTTGGACTCTGTAAGGCCTCGTCCACAGCCCTCTGGTAGAAGCCTGAAAATTTACCTGTTATTATTTTGAGTCTTTGGGAAGATGATGTTTTTTTTGACAGCAGATTGACTCCAGAGTTGATGAAGGTCAGATGGACATGAAGAGCAGCCAGAAACTCCTGAAGACTCAGATGGACGAAGCAGAACACCTTGTCCTGGTACAGCCCTCTCTCCTCTTTAAAGACCTGTGTGAACACTCCTGAGTACACTGAGGCTGCTCTGATATCGATGCCACACTCTGTCAGGTCTGATTCATAGAAGATCAGGTTTCCTTTCTGCAGCTGCTCAAAAGCCAGTTTTCCCAGAGACTCAATCATCTTCCTGGTCTCTGGACTCCAGTGTGGATCTGTCTCAGCTCCTCCATCATACTTAACATTCTTCAGTTTGGACTGAACCACCAGGAAGTGGATGTACATCTCAGTCAGGGTCTTGGGCAGCCCTCCTCCCTCTCTGGTTTCCAACACATCCTCCAGAACTGTAGCAGTGATCCAGCAGAAGACCGGGATGTGGCACATGATGTGGAGGCTTCGTGAAGTCTTGATGTGGGAGATGATCCTTCTGACCTGCTCCTCCTCTCTGAACCTCTTCCTGAAGTACTCCTCCTTCTGTGGGTCAGTGAACCCTCTGACCTCTGTCACCATGTCAACACACTCAGGAGGGATCTGACTGGCTGCTGCAGGTCGTGTGGTTATCCAGAGGCGAGCAGAGGGAAGCAGTTTCCCCCTGATGAGGTTTGTCAGCAGCACATCCACTGAGGTGGACTCTGTAACATCAGTCAGGATCTCAGTGTTGTGGAAGTCCAGAGGAAGTCGACACTCATCCAGACCGTCAAAGATGAACAGAACCTGGACCTCTTCAAACCTGCAGAGTCCTGCTTCTTTGGTTTCAGTAAAGAACTGATGAACAAGTTCCACCAAGCTGAACTTTTTCTCTTTCAGCACATTCAGCTCTCTGAACGTGAATGGAAATGTGAAGTGTATGTCCTGGTTGGCTTTGTCTTCAGCCCAGTCCAGAGTCAACTTCTGTGTTAAGACTGTTTTCCCAATGCCAGCCACTCCCTTTGTCATCACTGTTCTGATTGGTCCATCTCTTCCAGGTGAGGCTTTAAAGATGTCTTCTTGTCTGATGCTTGTTTCTGGTCTGGCTGGTTTCCTGGATGCTGTTTCAATCTGTCTGACCTCATGTTCATCATTGACCTCTCCAGTCCCTCCCTCTGTGATGTAGAGCTCTGTGTAGACCTGATTCAGAAGGGTTGGGTTTCCTGCTTTAGAGATCCCCTCAAACACACACTGGAACTTCTTCTTCAGAGTAGATTTAAGTTTACGTTGACAAACTGCAGCATCATGTCCTGAATGAACAAACAAGAAACAGCATCAATGACTGATTCATAAAGAAACATGACATGTTCATTCCCTTAAAAACACACATGAACATATGTCCCTCCATGTCTTGAGACATTAGTAAATGTCCCATTTGTCCATCATGTTGAATCTTTAGAGAAATCCTCTTACCGCTGTGCAGACAGTCAGCCAGCTCCTCCTGCTTCATTCTCCTCAGGAAGTTCACTGTGATCTTCACAAAAGCCTCTCTGCTGCTCCTCCTCTGCTCTTCATCCTCACCATCCAACACCTCCTCATCCTCCCTCTGACTCTCTGAGCATTCTGGGTAATCTGGACTCACAACCTTCTGGATCTTCTTCAGCTCCTTCTTCACAAAAGTGACAATGTTCTCCTCCAGCAGCTGGAACAGAAAACTATATGAATGACACAATCAAAGTAAAACCATGGAGCCAAACATCAGATCCATGTTGGACACACTGACAATCCACTGCTCTAAAAAGTGCAGCATGGAGATTATTGTCAACACAACAGATGTCAAAGTAGTTGTTGTCCATGTACAGACCATAAATATGGAGTCCAGGTGTGTTTGATGCTGCTGGGCAGACTGAGCACTGGGAACCTCTGAGCTCTCCTGGTCCACTCTGTGGAGGAATCATGAAGAATTAGCTCACATTATGTTTGCAGCATCTGTGAGTGTTTTATGCTTTGTACACAAACAACAGCTGCTTTTATGTTCTGTGGTGACTGTCCTGATTAAAGCAAACACTACTGTGCTGTGACATTCTCAATGAGAGGAAACAAGCAATCACTTCTGTACCTCATGACCTAGAGTCATCACAACAAGTCCACCTTTTAAATGATGAGTTTTAAGGACTCACACTGGGTTTGACAGAAGTCTCACCTCTGCTACAGGACACTAACACAAACACTGGAACTGGATAGGTGCTGAGTTACAGGGAGTTTTACTTCTGATCTGAATGACACATATAAGAACATAAGAAGTGCTTTTCTTGAAAAGAGAAACATCAACTTTGCCACTAAAGCCTGTGTTTCAGCCTGATCATGTTCATATACTGTGTCATTCATGAAGCCTGGAGACAAAACACAATCACTTCATCTTTCATAGAAGACCAGTTATACAGGACAGCTGTCTGATACATTTTAAACTCAGTTGCAGCTCACTTCTTTGCAGCAGAGGGAGGCTGTCCTTTGAATTTAATGGGCTCATCCTTTGACCAGTCACTCTTCATGGACACACAGCTGGGCTCAGGTCCATGTTCAGGTCCAGGTCCAGCAGAGTCTGGTGTGTGCTGCTGCTCTGGCCTTCAACACAACACACACAGAGCTTTGAGTGTGAATAATGATGGTGCAGTGATGTGAGTGCTGAGCTCTGACATGGAGAAGAGTCATGGACAGTTAGAGATCCTCATCTCACCTCTGAGCTTTGGTCTGGATCTCATGGTCCCCACACAGACTGCTTTTAGGGGGAGGGGCTCCCTCCTCTCTGTCCTCACACTGATTCATGATGCTGAATTCACATCCACATCAGCTCACACACACTTTCTACCTTCATCTGGAGAGAAAACACAAATCATTCATCTGCACATCAACTGAAATCATCCTCAGGTTCAGGTTCATGTTGCTTTATTTGTATCTGTAGGTAGATTTGTTTTGCAGTCAGATGATCAGATGATAGATAATAGATAGATAGATAGATAGATAGATAGACTTTATTAATCCCAGAGAGAAATTAGTTTGTCCCAGCAGCACACATACACAACAAATACAGTATAGTTATAAATAGATTAATCTAAGTGAGATTCTCGTGAAATTCAGAGCACAGTTCTGGAGGCTGCATGTGTATTATACAGTCTGATGGCCTCAGGTAGAAAGGACTTGCTGTAGCGCTCTTTAGAACATCTGGGCTGCAGCAGTCTGTTGCTGTGGGAGCTCCTCAGACTGTCCAAGATGTTGTAAAGGGGGTGAGAGACATTGTCCAAAATTGCTCTTATCTTTCCAAGCATTATGTCTCTCATAACCACCTCTAATGGAGCCAGACTAGTGCCAACAACTGACTTTTTTATGAGTTTATTTAGTCTGCATCCTTTGTTCTGATTCCTGCTCCCCAACACACCACCGCAAAGAAGATGGTACAGGCCACTACAGACTGGTAGAACATGTTGAGCATTTTATTGCAGACATTGAAGGACCTGAGCCTTCTAAGGAAATAAAGTCGACTTAGGCCTTTTTTATAGAGCACCTCGGTGTTTGTGGACCACTCCAGCTTGTAGTCCAAATTAACACCGAGGTACTTGTATGATGTTACAATCTCCACATCTGATCCTGCGATGGAATTTGGCAGTGGCTTAGCCTTCTTACAGCTGAAATCAGCCACCATCTTCTTTGTTTTATCCACATTGAGCTGTAGATGGTTCTCCCCACACCACCTGACAAAGTCATCCACCAGTCCTCTGTACTCCTCTTCCCATCCCCTTTCCACACAGCCCACTATAGCCGTGTCATCTGAATATTTTTGCAGATGACACGCCTCGGAACAGTACTTAAAATCCGCAGTGTAGGTGGTGAAGAGGAAGGGAGAAAGCTGATCAGACGGTCAGACGGACACACAGCTCTGCAACCTCACAAACTGAGGTCTGCCCGTCAGCTAGTTGGTGATCCACGTGATGTGGGAAGGGTCCACATCCATGCTCTCCAACTTTTCCTTCAACAGTCTTGGTTGGATGGTATTGAAGGCGGACGAAAAGTCGAAGAACATAATCCGAACAGTGGTGTAAGGTCTGTCCAGGGAGGAGTAGGCCCTTTGCACTAGATATATAATTGCGTCGTCCACCCCCACATGGACGTTGGACCCCACATGGACCCCCACGGACCCCCACAGATGATGGCGTCCTTTTCACACATATACACTCAACACAAAGACATGTAACACAAAACCAACACAGCTGACTATAAACATGATGAGAAAAGTAAAAGTGCACAAGGCTCCACCAATCAGGATCAAAGAGAGAGAAGGTTCAATAAAGAATGTCATGTCATGTCATCATGCCATGTCATCATCTGCCGCTTATCTAGGTCCAGGCCCAGGGCGCGGGGGCAACTCCCACCCAGTCCACAATGCACCAAAGTCCTACAGCACCTCCAATAGGTGGTGGGCCCATGGAGGTGGTGCCGACTGGAGTGGGGCTCAAACCCACAACCCCGAGAGATTGAGTCTCATGCTCTACCAAGTGAGCAAACCGGGCAGCTCAGTTAAGAATAACTCTGGAAAAAGGTAAAATAATAAAAACTTTTAGTTTAAAAGAAGTTGAAAAAGAGAAAGAAGTTACACCCAATAAAAAATATTTAAACCCACATAATAAATAAATCTGAAATAAATCCATAAGTACGTAAAATGTATCGCTGCATCTTGTTTAACTCTGTGACAGCAGCAGGGACAAAGTTGTTTTTATATCACTGGGTTTTACACCTTGGGACAATAAACCTCCGACCAGAGGGAAGAAGCTTAAAGTGGCAGTGCAAAGGGTGGAGTCATCATTTAAAATGGAGGTAGCTGTCCTCTGTACCTGTCTGCTGTACAGAGACGCTGGGCTTGGCTGGGACTCAACAAGCAGACGACTAGACCACTGAACTATTTGGTCTGAGGACTTCCTCTGTTTTAAAGTTGTCTGACTGAACCATGACACTAAAGAAAATGATAAAATGGATTCTATAAAAGAGAGAGAACAGGCTCATTATGGTTCAGTCAATGTGAAAATGTGCAAGTTTCCTTAAACAGTGTAAACGTTTCTGAGCCTTTTTACAAACCACTTCACAATTTTCTTCAAAAGTCAATTTGCTGTCAATGATAGTCCCAAGATATTTGTAAGACTGCACATACTCAATGGTCTGACCTTTAATTACAGTGACTTGGTGCCTGTGGAGTTTCCTCCTAAAATCAATGAGCATATCTTTGGTTGTTGTAGCATTTAGCTGCAGGTAGGATTCCTCACACCACTGAACTAAATCATCAATGACTGGTCCATGGCTGCTCTCACCGTCCTGGAGGACACTAACAATAACTGAGTCATCAGCACTTTATGATGCTTCTGCTGTCATGTCTGCTCTGACACGTTTGTGTATAAAATGAACAATAGTGGTGACAACACACACCCTTGAGGAGAAACAGTGGAAGAACACCTTTGGTCAGACAATGTACTGTTGACCCTCACTCTCTGTGTCCTGTTGGTTAAAACATCCAGAATCCAACCCACCAGATTATTATTTAAATCAAACTGTTGTAGGAGCCTTTCAATTCAAATTGGATTGTATTAAAAGCAGAAGACAAGTCCACAAATAAAAGCCTGGTGTGTGTCCCATTAAAATCCAGATGTTTAAAAAGCATGTTGAGCAGAGTCACTGTAGCATCCTCCACTCCTCTGTGAGGCCTGTATGCAAACTGCAGAGGATCCAGTGCATGTTCAGTTTGCTTCAGGACCTCAGATCTGACCAGTTTCTCAAAAGTTTTCATTTAAATTAAAGTCAGAGAGACTGCTCTAACATCATTCAGTGTTTTGGGACAGCAACCACAGCATCTTTCCAGAGCTTAGGGACATGTTGTGTCTGTAAGGACTTATTAAAAATATACTTAAACACAGGACTCAGTTCATGTGCACAGGACTTCACTGAACACCCACATATATTATCGAGGCTGTGACTTTTGTTCACTTTGACTGCACAGAACATCTTTTTGACATCACACAGCTAAGCGTTAAAGTGCATAGTGTCTTTATGGTTGTTTCAGTTCCTGAGCTTCTGTGCCAAAATTAAAGGAATCAAAACAACAATAAAAACAATTCAGAGCATTATCCAGCTCTGTGTCTGAGTTCCATCCATCTAAAAAGACACGAGTACTGAGCTCTGTGCTCTGTGCTCTGAAGGCCTGCAGTAGTTTTCATGCTTGTCCAGACTGAACCAAGTTTGTTTGCTGCCATCTTGTTTTCTAGGAAATGACCATGTATGAGCATGTTATGTCCATCATCCCCACAGGACTGTGTGAAAACATCCCAGTACGTTCAGTTAAAACATCCCTGGACGCAGAGCACTGACTTATCTGTCCAGACCTTTATGTCCCTGATCTTTTCTCCATCATTCGTCCTGTAGAAATATCAGCTGCTCCTCCACTGATTGGCTCTTCTTTCCTCTTTCATATCTTTCACACACGATTCAGAGACGACCATTTCCATTCACTGACACACAGATGGACTGAGATCCACTGATTTTATCTGACAATCTGTTTGTCTGCAGTGTTTCTGTAGAAAATGACTTGATGAAACAAGCTGCAGGTGATTATTCCACACAAAACAACTGAGACTCAGTTCATTTCTCCTCAATATTATTCCAACTATATGAAGCAGCAACAACAAACCAAACAGCAGAGACACAGATAGACATCAATAAAAACAGCAAATATGTCCTGACAGACAGTTTTTCTGTTTGTACTGTGACCAGCCACAGAGATATAATCACCTATCAGAGCTGCTGAGATGCTTTATTGTGAGATAAGAGAATCCTTTATTAGTCCCTCAGTGGGGAAACTGCATATTTTTATAATTGTGAGAGTATTTATGGATTTGGGTCTTTATCATCTAATTCATCAGGTAGAGTTTGTCCTGATAGGACCAGAAGGCCTCTGACTCTGTGGATGGAGTGTTAACTGTCTCTCTGAAAATCACATAGAGCCTGAAAAACCCTGTCAGTCCCTCTGAGCTCAGTCCCGTAGAGTTCATCTAATTGTGGCGAGGGACACTAAGAGGAGGACTGAGATTACTGACAATGCCATCTGGGGACTTGCACCCCAAGAAATACCTAGCATAAATACTTAGTGAAAGTACAAGACACACAGGTACTACATTACTGAGGCAGAGACGTGAGTTGAAAGATTTATAAATGTATTTAATAATCAAAAAAACAAGCAGGGACTGGAACTGCTGAAAAAGAAAGTAAAAGGTTACAAGCAGATGAAAAGAATATTTGCAACTGAATGAAATTGTTAAAATGTACTTTATTACAATTTATATACTAAAAAGAGGAAGCCTCAACATTAAATGAAAAAAGGACAACATATTTAAGGTTTTAAAATTCAAGTTAAAACATTAGGCAGAGGCCACATGCAGAGAGGCAGACTTCACAAAGGAGTGCCAGGAGTGCTACCACTACTCACCCTTGGTGCAGCAAATCAAACTCAACCTCAGCAACCTCACAGCAAACGGTGCAGTCTATAGTGTCCCTGTGTATTAACTCACATGCAGTTAAGAATCTCAAAACAAAATTAAATCATAATCAAATAAACAATGATAATAGCAAAAAAATGTAATGTAACCCAATAAGCAATAACAATAATCAACAAAGAAAAATGTAACGTAAACCAGTTGGTTAAAAAAATTCAAACAAAAGAGATTGAAGAAGGATGCAGCTCCACCTCGACTAGGGGAGTATTCCCCACCACATAATGACAGAGGAAGTCAGAGCTGTTCTCCAGCCGCTGTCCGGCCGAGCTCAGACCGCATTTAGTGGCTCAGACTGCGGGAGAGCAGCGGCTCAGGTCCGCCTCCTCCACAGGCTGATTCAGGCAGGAAAAGCTGCCTTCAGTCAGCAGTAAGTGGAGCCACAGACTAACAAAGGCTCCGTGTTCAGCTACTGACCATCAGCTCACTCTGCTTCTACTCTGACTCCACCGCTTCTACTGCAGATATCCACACAACATGGCGGATAATGACGGACCTCTTCCTGCCTCATCCCGACTTTACAGTGACAACTCAGAGTCTACACAACTAAACACCACAACGCAGTATTAAAAAACACACACAATAAAACACTAAAAACTCGACCATCAGATAATTCAGTTAACTACAGGAAGTGTTGACGAGTAAAACATTAAAAGTGCTGACATTTACCTTCAGACAGAGAAAATCATCTGCGCCACAAACGTCAGTGAAAGTGAAAGTAAACTTGCAGCAACTGTGGGATACAGTGATGGGAATACCGCAGGGGCGTAACAAGCTTTTCAAACGTGTGGGGGATGTGTCCAGCTGTGGCACTACTGGGACTGCTCCTTAAATAAATGTATTACTATAACAATGTAAAATTATGTTTAAAATGAATTACTAATGTACAAAACATACGTTATATCAAAAGTTTATAATTTATATGGCTTATTATACTCAACATGGAACAGAGAACAAAAAAATACATTTTAAGTACAAAAACAAATCCCCATCTCCTGGCATCTCCGGCTCCCAGGCAGGAGTCGGCTCAGCTCGTTCACTTCAAAGATTCTGCTCTAAGAGCCGTTTCATTCGACCAACACATCACTGCTTCCTAACACTCACCTTCTTGAAAGTGCTGTCTCATGTCTCTTGTCTGCTGATGTCAAAGTAGATGAGGACTGCATCAGTGTCAGTGTAGGACAGAGGACACACATTGTCATAGTTCCTCCAGTTAACCCTTGTGTGGTGTTTATATTTTTGTTACTCAGCCAGTGTGTGTTCCAAACACTACATTGCTTTACCACCAACCTTAGAAGATTCACTGGATTGTTTCATACAGTGTTTTTGTAATTTAGCCAATAAAATGACAGCATTAGAGTTACACTTAGTCAGTGCTGATGGCTGAAGGCTGGAGATGAAATTTATTTTGTTGAGGCCATACTGGACAGTGTCCAGCAGGAGGTCAGTGCTCTAAATGTATAGACGAGTGTTGGTTTTCACCTGCCTCCTGTCTTTGTGTTGGTCAGAAGCATTTGATCCTGGCTCAGTGGTCACCACACACTGTCCCACTCTGCTGCAGCAGTCTAAAGGGTGTAGCTGATCCAGTCTGACCTTCCTTCTAAATTGCATCTTAGTAAACAGATGTAGAAAGTTTCAACTCTTTTTAGTATTTAGATATGCTTCTACTCTCTTTAGTGTGTAAGATAAGTTTAACTGTTTGTAGTATTTAGATAAGTTTGAACTCTCAATAGTATTTAATAGCACTTTCTTTAAAACCTTTTAAAAGAGAAAAATATATTGGTAAGTCTTTTTTCCAACTCCTTCCTTCAAACTTTTTCTTTTCTTCTACAGTCAAAAAAAAGGAAAAAACAAATTCACCTTACTATGTATATAGGTTTAGTGTATCTTAGTACATAAGTCCCAAAGTATTAAGCTCAGTATTTCAATAATTTAAAACATTTCTAAATGTAATAATTCTGTCGATTGGGACCAAATTGGCATAACTTCCATGACAGAGGTTTTAGGAGGGTCTACAGACAATATTCCATCCCAACATGTTCTTCCCACAGTTCATATGTCAGTATAATGACAGAACATACACAACAGAAAATACCAATCAAAAGTAAAATGTTTTTTTTTTTGGATGATTTTTTTAGTTTTTTCTGACCTAATTTTTAGTTCATCTACAGAATTTTTTGTTTGATAAATTTCCCATTTTCCTTTCAATTAATGTTTAAAATTTATTAACTGATGAATAAGTTCACACATGCATTAAAAGGTGTATGTGAGAGCATGTCACACTGACTCCAGCCACTAGAGGTCAGGAGTGCACAGATTTAAAGTGCTCTGATTATGTCAGTTTCTGTGTCTCACAGTCTGAATGAATGTGAGTGATTTACAACCGAAACTTTCACATCTCCTGAGCTCTGGAGCCTGAAACCAGTGGAACACACATTCATTTAGCTGTCAGATGAATAAACAATGCAACACGTATGAATGGTGGTGGTGTAGACCCTCCTAAAGACCTATTATATTATTAGGTGTTCAGCAGAGGTGAACATGTTAGAATACAACTCAATTCATTCATTCATCAGTAGGAGTAGTAGTAGCTTTATTTGTAGCAGCTTTAATAATACTTTGGTTGTGTCAGAAACAGCAGTGCTAAACATATTAATAATCTAAATAAATCATCTATTAAATACAACAGTTGCTGCAACAGTTATAAAGAGTTTGGATTTTTAACAGTAGCAGCTGCTGTGTCAGATGTGATCAAATTATTAACACCTCATAGATGGAGAAGTAGTTGTACTTTATGTATTCTGTCCTGACTGACAGATAGCTAACAAATAAATAAAAAGACCCAGTAGACTTTCCTTATTGCTTTACTGACTCTTCTTATGTCTTTTGTAAAACTGAAACACAAATAGATACACAACATGTTACAAACATACTACAGTTCACATCAGAACACACAATGAGGCTAAACAATAAAGTAAATTAGCCATAATGGCTTAACTAGCTTCTTGCTAGTGCTTAGCTGAGCGATTAGCATGTTTTCTTAATCTTAAAATAAACATCTTAAACACTACCTCAAATAAGACCTCAGTGCCACAAACAAACAAACAAACAAACAAACAAACAAAATGCATCCACTCATACCGACGGTTCCATTTCAAGGCTCGACAATCAACTTTGTGGTGGAGCACTCGAACATCGCTACACACACCAGAGTCCGGCAGAAAAGCTGCAGTACGCAGAAAACGTCACTAGGTGGAGCTCAACCCCACACAACACAACATAACTTTATTGAAACACTGACAAAGTCAGAACATTATGTGTTTATTAAGTTAATTTCATTTGACTAAAGCTTTTTACCAGCCAAAATAATTTTTTTTTCTAAAATATAAAATGTATTAACAGTCTTACAGAGGTGGCATTTTTTGGCTTCTTTTTCTACATTGAGTCCATATTTTTATCTCTTTCTGTGGTGAACTTGTCATAATGACTGTGTAGAAGAAGCAAAGAGCTGTAACAGGCTCTGTAGACATTGCTCCATTGAAATCCTTTTTTTGCTGTAGTGCACACATCACTGACTTCAGAAGATGTGAAAAGTATTGTCTAAACATACAGTCTCATAATGTTTGTAAGTAATATCAGAATGATTTGATTCTGTCTAAATATATTGAATTATGAAGAGTTGGATAGAAACATTGCAGAATGAACAATAGGAGACATGTATTTGGATGGAACACTGTCACAGGGTGAGGGAGGGCCAGAGCCTCCTAAAGCTTTTTCCTTCTGTTACACAGTTCAACACAGACACACTCATTACAACATATCAGCATAAATACACATTTGTAGCTCATGTGGTAACAGAAGCTTTGTGACAGTACTTTGCTTGGTTTTATTACTGGGCTAACCCACTCTGCCTTCTATCTTCATGTCTTACATAGTGAATTTAGAGTTGTCCATGTCCAAATATTAAGCTGCAAAATTCAATCATGTTCAGTTGTTTGACAACAGAAACATAAACATGTGTAAGTGGTAACAGTTGGTGTAATGATTGTAGTGATATTTCAGTATTTCAGCAGCTTTAGCAGCAGAAGAAGCAGCAGGATCAGTTCTAATGGCTTCATAACAGAGGTAAAGAGCTTTAGCAGAGTCTGGTGGAAATATTCACTTCTGTTTTTTCATCCATCACTGTGCTCACTTTTCCTCTGAAGTTTCCACAGACAGTTGAACCTGTTCAGCTCGTTGGAGTCTTATCTTCACCTAAACAGGGAGACTCAACTATTCTGAGCATCTAAACCTCGTAGACAGTCGGTCAGATTATCTATCACACACTCAGAGGAAAGATCCAGTGAAGCTGTTTAATTCTCTCTTGTCTCTCTTCTCAGATACACCATCACACACCAGCCTGATTCAGCATCACATGGATGTGGGGGATGCTCAGTATATTAACCACGTTCCTACTGGCTGCTGGTAGGAAAGAGTCAACAGATGGAAGAGTAGAGAGACTTCATGTTAGAACATGGGATAGCTGAACCAGTGCTCTGCTGCGTCTCTCCATATCTGATGGTAGATAAGGCTGATGTATCACATAGATTTATAGATAGACAGACATCAGCTGACTGCAGTGTCATGTACTAATAACCTCTTCATTTGTTTTTGTTCTATTCTATGAACCTGTACCATCACTGTAAAATAGCTTATATTCAATTATTTGAACCTAATTACATGATTTTTCGATGGTAAAACTTCAGTCAAAAACACTTTCACTGAAAGTAAAGATGATTTTTTTACAGAATATTAAGGTTTTTCCAACATCAAAAGACATTTTACATCACAAGACAAAAGATTTACAACTGCCAGTTCAGTGAAATGTCTAACTGCATGCAGTTCCTGGGTTTTATACTTCTGCTAATAGTCTTATCACTGTGGGAAAAAACAAGTCCTCTTCATTACGTTCCCTCATTAGTGAGAAAGTTCTCATTCATTTCACACTGTGCCTCTAGGTGTCTTGATTTCTAATGAATGTCCAGATCACGGTGTTTCTTTCCTCCTGATGTCAGTGTGAAAAATTCCTGTCATGTTTGACTAGAAAAGCTTTGAAACTAGTTTCATTTGTGAAGAGGAGCAATGAGGAGTTCAGGCTTCCTGGAGCAGAAGTAGGAAATGTGTTGCTATATTTGATTGTGTGTGAGAATTTAGTAGTTGAAGTCTAACATGTGCTTAAACAGGCTGAATAAAGTTGTTTTGGACTCCATTACCAGCTGAACCAGCAGGTTTTAATGACAGGAAATCTGTAAAACTGAGTTTGAACAATGTGAACAGTCAGGCAGGGATGGATTTCAGTGTCGTTACTGACAGAAAAAAGAATTCTTCCAGTCCAACAGAACATCTGTCTGTAGCACCTGATCCTCACACATTCACACCTCGTTTGTGTGAGTATGAAGTTTTGCCAAGAACAATGAGGAATCGTGTGGTGAAGGAGCTCAAAGAGTTGACAGTGAGGTGGGAAAAATGAGTGTGTTTATCACAATTGTTCTGATAAACATTCTGTCTTAATGTAAAGATCAGAAACTTTAAAAAGGACAGAAAGATGAAGTCGTGATATGAACCATAAAAAGAAAAAAAAAAACGTAACTTTTTCACAACTAATGCAGCATCTGACTTTCCAGTGGAAAACTTTTAACCTGAAGAAGCAACAGCAGGAAATGTTTGATTTGCACTGGCAGTAACATCACACACCTCTTATACAGACTGAAAATGATCAATAAACCGTGAGATCGGGCTGATATCTCAAAGTACAAACTATAAACACAAACCATAATGTCTGGTAGACAAGTAGAGCAACCAAAAGAAGTGATCTGGACTTTCCTGTAGTTTCCTCTTGTCCTTGTAACAGCAGTAGCTCCTCCCTTCCTTGTCAATAATTGTGCAGAAATATCTGAGTGCTTCTTTCTTCCTGAATCATGAGCAAGTCCTGTCCAGTCCAACTGTTTCTGCTCCTGTTTGACTTCTGAACTTGTCTCTGGCTGTGTGTCCACTTACTGCAGCCTGTGACATCAGACTGTAGAATGTTGATACATCAAAGGCATCAAAGGACAAACACACACACTCACACACACACACACACACACACACTGGTACTTATGTCTTTGTGCTGACATAATGCATTCCCTAGCCCTTACCCTAACTCTAACCAAAACCCAATTCTAACCCTGAAACCAAGTCTTAACCCTCAAACAGCAACATGAACACAGATGGAAACACTGCAGAGCTGCTTTGGATGGTTTAACAGGTAGAGATCATCAGATAATGGAATGACCTGATACCTTCATCTGTATCTATAAACACACGTAGGAAATCCCCCAAACACAAACTTAACCACAAACAAATGCACTTTCATGTCAACTCACACACCAGATGAAAAAACAAGTCATGTTTTACCTGCATTTTCTGGATCCAAAGAAGAAGATCCAGGACAAAGGAGATCAGGAGACAGGAGGCCCCAAAAAAGTGGGAGAAAGAAAAATACAGTTAAAACACAAACTTTTAAACAGATATAGAATCAAACAAAGAAAGTTTTGTGTCACAGAATATGATATAGTTTCATCTTTAACTTTCACCATCAGCTTCCTACTCCATCTTTCAGATTACAGGTGTGTTTTGGTATTTTAACTGTCAAAGGTGCAACAGCATTAAAAAGTTCTCTGAGCTTATATTAAAATGAGGTGAAAACTTCATGTACTGTATAAAAGATGGGAAGTAATACTCCTCATCAGGGCTGATTATTTTAGTGCTGATGGTACAAGAATGAGCTCAGATCCAGAAGTGATCAGAGATAAAAGCCTAGAAAGCAGATGAACTTTCTGCATGGATTCAACAAAGTTAAATGAAGTGTGGCAGCGTCCTCTTCCTCTTTCAACCATCCTTTGGCCTTGCTCAATGTCGTGGCAGAGGAGAATGCATGACAATTATAACGAGGATCTAAGAGACAGGCCAGCACCACAGTTTTTGTGTCTTCTACTTTCTTTTCTACTCCCTCATGGCTTGCCTGAGCGTTCTGATGCCTTTTGTGGATGGCCCCTCAGCACAGTCAGGCATGGGATGATGCTGATGAGTTGCTGTGGCTCACCTGAAGTGTAACTTCCTCTATTGGGAGAAGAGTTTCAGTTAAATCAGACTAGTGGGACCTGCAAATCCTCCATGTTCACCACAGTAGATGGTAAGCGCACGCTTTTGCTCCAGCATTCTTTGCAGCATGTGGAGCATTGAGTTCCACCTCATTGGAACAGCCTGGATTATGTTGTGCTCTGTCAGGCCAAGTTCCCTCTGAATGTCTTTCAAACACTGTTGGGCCAGAATGGAGTGGTGGAAATGTGTGGCACACTTCTTAAGTATTGCAATGACAACTGTGACGGCTCTTTCACTTGACAGACCATCATTCACCACAAGTTGCAAGGTGTGTGCTGTGCAGCTGAGGTCTGGGAGTTCAGCAAGCCTCATTCCCTTCACAATATTTGCTCCGCTGTCTTGAAGCACTAGTGCTAGACGATCTTTGCTTATCTTCCAGTCCTCAAGCATACTGAGGAATGTCTCATTCAGGTATTCCTCAGTGTGAGACCCATGCAGCACTCTTGTATTTAAGACAATCTGCTTTCTTGTCCATTCATCATCAATGAAATGGCATATCAGGCTCATGGGAGACTCTGTCACACCAGACCAGCAGTCTGCTGTGAAGGAGTGAGAGTTGCCAGCATTCTCTGGTTGAATCAGGGCTTCGATCTTGTCCACAACCTTGTAGTGAACTTCTTGCAGTTTTTCAGTTCGGTAATACTTCTCACTTTTCAGTGCATGTCATGGCTCTGCTGCAGCCATGAGGCGCTCAAAGCCAACATCAGACACCACCGTAAACGGCTGGTTGTCAGTGACTATCATCTCTATGACTAGTTTGTTCATTAGTTTTACTTTCTTTGTTTCTGAAACATGTCCTCATCACGATGAGGTTCAGATTCCCGTTTCTTCTGTGCTGTTTCATACAACTCAGGGTGATGAATCCTAAGATGGGACCACAGGTTTGAAGTATTTTTGTTTTTTCCTATTGTTGCTCCCATGCTGACACCTTCATTGCATATCTTACAGACTGCCTTCCCTGGTGTTGGTTGAGTGTAATATTTCCATACTTCCTTTTTAAAGAAGTAAATTTTTTTTGGTCTGAGTTTGATTCAACAGGCTTTCGGCCTCTGAAACACTTTCCTCACACCCTCCACATGGAGGTCAAAGTCTCTGCTAAACAACCCCCCCATCATAGTTTGTGAAAACTACCTGATACTTGTCCTGAGTGTTCAGTCAGTGAAAGAAACCATGAAAACAAAGCTGATTCTTCATTTTACATTTATCATGAATGACTAAGGGACTTTTTTTTTGGATCACTTGATTATTCATCTGAGAAAAGCAGTAAGTTCTTTGAGTTACTGAGTCACTGCAGTATGTTCAAAACAACTATACTTATAGAAATGAAGGCACTGATCAAACAGTCTAAAACATAAGCTTCAGAAAAAAATGAATACATTTCATATGCTGAAGGAAATGTTAGGTTTGTGTCATGTCCGACAGTCGACAATCAACCAAATACCCAACAAATCTAAGTCATTTAGCTTTGTAGCTCTGCACACATCCTTCTTCAAACACTGTGGTTTATGACACAGCCAGTTAAGTCTGGACTTCAAACCAGTTCAAACACAGTCATGCAGCATGTAGATGCAGAATGTAAATCATTTTCTCGAACAGCTGCACCAGCACTGAGGAATAAACATCAATGATAATTCATCATGATTTATGTAATAAAAAAAAGAGAAGTTTAATGTTTCTGTTGTTTTACTGTTTGAAAGAGTAGAAACAATGTTTGTATATTTGAAGACTAAAATCAGCTGTGAAGAACATTTTCCTTTGTTTTCTTCTTTTCAGAGGTTTTTGAAAATCAGATAAAATGAATCAGTGGATGTATCAGAATGTGGAGAGAATCTTCATCCACTACAAACTTGTGACTTGGAAATTTCCCAAAGCAAAACTCTGTTCATGTGAATCAAACCAGTAAATGTCTGGTTTCAGCTAATTTAACCTTTGGGCTGATGAATGAACAACTACCTGCTGCATAATCAGACTCATCATTGCATTATTCACTGCACAAGCAGCTGCACACTGGTTCACACCTGAGAGAATAACGTCTGTCACTGTTCAGTTAGAAGAGCAAAGAAGAAGCAGGTGGTAGAAGAAAAACTGATGAGAGGAGGAAACGGAGGAGGGTGAGAAAAAGATGAATAATTACTGAAGCTGCAACATCAACAGACGCCTGTCAGTGCCAAAGAAATGATTCTTATCAAGAAAGGCAGAGATTAAAGCAACTAGCTTCATCTTCATGTTCCAGATGCTCACACAGTTTTTGAAAAGTAAAGTAAACCAGATGAAAATAAATCATTCATGATTTGACTCAAGATGAAGAAAACATATCTCTTTACCTGGATGCATGAAATAAAAGTAATAAATCAGTGAAGGTTCAGAATGGTTTCAGTAAAATATCACAGATCTTATTTAAAGCTCTGTTACTCTGTCACAGCAGACAGCAGGACAATGACAGCGAGAAGACTAAAGGAGACATGGAGCTTTGTCCTGGTTTGAAGGACAGAAGACAGAGGACACAAGAGAGCAGTTCCAGCCCTCTGACAGAAGACAGGCTGGGAGGGAGGACAGCTGTCCAGCAAACTTTCTACATGCTCCTAAAGTCAGAAACACACTCAAACAGCAAAATTCTCTTGTTTCTCAGGCAAACACATGCACACCCTCCTACAGACTGTCCACACTGCTGCTCTCTGTGTCTGTGAGATCACTCGTTACCACTTTGTTCCTCCAAATATAACAGTGATAATATTTGTGTCCGTGAAAGGACACATATACACACACTGTTACACATTCTCCACCTGCTTTGTAGTTGTGTGAGGAGTGTGTGAAGTGTGGAGGCGAACGTCACAATGACTGACTTCTCCTCTCTGCTTGGTTCCACTCAGCTGCCTGTCACTGACTCTTCAGAGCAAAGTGTTGGAGGTTAAAAATCTATTTACTGAAGCTGGAGCTTTTAACAGGTCACATTCACATTCAAATTCGCAGGGGTCAGCACAGCAACACAGCCAGGTAAGTATGAGCTGCAGTTGTATATGTCAGCTTTTGCAGTCTGTCCACAAAGCCACTAGTCAAGCTGTCTCTTGGGAAAGAAAGCAAAGGCCCACGTGCTACACTTTTCTTGTCTCAAAGACGCCAGCATCCTGCTGACATATGACTGCTCGGCGAGACACCCCAGCTGTCATATAGTGAAGTTCGCGGACGACACAGCAGTAGTGGGACGCATCACTGACAACGATGAGTCAGAGTACAGAGAGGAGGTGGAACATCTGGAGCAGTGGTGCAGAAACAACAACCTCTGCATCAATGTGAAAAAGACCAAGGAGATGGTGGTGGATTTCAGAAGAGACAGGCGCCCTCTCCCCCCCCTGCACATCGGAGGAGCAGCTGTGGAGGTGGTCTCCAGCTTCAGGTACCTGGGTGTACACATCACCGAGGACCTCACCTGGAACACCAACACATCTCATCTGGTTAGAAAGGCCCACCAGCGTCTCTACCTCCTCAGGAAGCTGCGGCAAGCTGGACTTGGAGGCTCAGTCCTGAGGAGCTTCTACCACTGTGTGGTGGAGAGTGTCCTCTGCACCTGCATCACTGTGTGGCATGGCAGCTGCACTGCTGCTGAGAGGAAGGCTCTGCAGAGGGTGGTAAAGGCTGCACAGAGGACTGTGGGGAACAGCCTGCCCACCACCTCAGACCTCTACACAGCACGATGCAGAGGGAGGGCCCTCCGCATCATGAAGGACTCCACCCATCCCGCACACAGTCTCTTTCAACCCCTCCCCTCAGGCAGGCGGCTGAGGAGCATCCGGAGCAGGACCACCAGGCTCAGGAACAGCTTCTTCCCTGAAGCTGTAAGACTGCTGAACTCTAGCCCTGCCGTGTAGACCCCCCCCCCCCCCCCTCACCACACACTGACAGCACTACAACACTTTATCTGTTCCCTAGGTGCAATACATGGCTACCTCTGCACTAACACTACCTCCCACTTGCACATGAGTGTTTATGCACGTGCTAACTTCGGCTTCCTTACCTTATCTTATTTTTACTCTATTTAATTGCTAATTGTTTAATTTCACAATGTTTATATATTTAATATCTAATGTTTATTTTTAATTTCTCTAATGTTATATTTATTTTTTTCTACTCTAATGTTTATACTATTGCCCTTATGTTTATACTTCATTTTGTTCACGGCTCTGAATGGCTTAAACTGGGACCTGAGTACTAATTTCGTACCATAACATGTAAATGTCCTGGTATGACAATAAAGTTCATTGATCCTTTATCCTTGATCCCCACCAAAGCCTAAAAATAAAGTATACCAGCGAAATGACAACACCTAGCACGCATTTCTTCCACAAAGAAAGAGCAAAGTCGGACAGGGGAGCTCACACTTGTGGCGCTCTATAAAGATGTTTGACTTTTCACCAACTCAAAAGGCTCAGCCATAAGGCCAAGCCAGCCAAAAATAACTTCAACTCATTGGTGTTCCTCTCCACAGAAGTCTTTAGTAAAAGGTGAAAGACTTCTGCGTTACGAAGAGAAACAAGAGTCAGAACGGGCCTGTCTCAGAGAGCAGCTGAAGACCCTAGTCGTCCCAGCTACCTCCGTCGCGGTGCGCCTCCCTTGGGTTGCCGCGTGCTAAATCCCAGCCTCCCCACCACCTCCAGCCTGAAAAATCCAGGCCTGGCTTTTACATGGAGACTACAAAGTCTGGGAAACGATCAGGCGTCTTCAGGGAGTCCGCGACCAATCATCGTAGCTGAGGTGCACTGTGTTGTTGAGCGGGGTTCCCTGGGTGATATCAGTAAATCAACTGACTGGTTATGCACAATTCACTTGATAAAAACTTAGCTGCATTTTCCTTCGGCCACTGTAAAAGTTTGACTCCTAACTAATCATGTGTGTCAAAACATGATTTTCTACAAAGCATGAGAAAGGTGCACCGTTCCCGGTGGCACTGCAATGCCGGGTTGATGCGTGGAGTGAGCGGAGCAAGCTCCCTTTTCAGCTCCCTCTCCTAAAAATGGGTTTAATACGTTATCCCCATATAGGGGACATATCAGATATTAAACTGATAAGAACAGATACTACACTTGATCTTAGCCAAAAGGCCGAGAAGCGATGAGGCCCAAGCCTTTGACGTCCAAATCAAGCTCTTGGTACAACCGTCACTTGTCGCGGTGTCCCGTTTGTAAGCCAGCTTATCACTTAGCAACTCCACCCATCTGTCTGCTGTGTACTTTTCCCTGCTGCTATACAAAGATGTTTGACTTTTCACCAACTCAAAAGGCTCAGCCATACGGCAAAGCCGGCCAAAAATAGCTTCAACTCATTGCTGTTCCACACCAAAGCCTAGAAATAAAGCATACTAGAACAACATCTAGCACACATTTCTTCCACAAACAAGCAGCAAAGTCGGACAGGAGAGCTCACACTTCATTTTGTCATGGAAAGGCCATGCCCACTTCCCCAGTTCCAATGGGAACACAGGGAATTGTCATGACTAAACACGCCACTCTGTAGCGCACGCCAGAGAGCTTCTGCAGAGCAACACTGCCGCTTTGTGGACAGACTGCAAAAGCTGACATGTAACTCCAAATCAACAAAGCCACTTCACAAAACGGAGAGCCTTCAACAGGTTAGCACATGGGAATTCCTGACACATTGTGTTTTCTTCTACACGCACGCAACAGAGAAGAGCGCGAACGCAGTCCCCCACTACCAGAAATTTACAGTCGAGATTCCCACATTTGAGGAATTCGCAGGGATCAGCACAGCCGGAGCGCAATGACTGAGCCTCACCCTGGGTGAACCACCTTGTTGATCATGGTATCTCCCCTGCCAGGTAAGCATGAGCTGCAGTTGGAAGAGAGCGGGTGGTGCTCACCAGGCACAGCACTCTGGCTGACGGTGCCCACGATGCATAATCCCACATTTCAGTGCCATGAGCTTCAGCTCCCCTTTGTCTGTTACGTTTATGGCTGAAAAGATACAAACACTGCTGCAAATAGGCTGCGGCGTGCGGCAAACGCGCTTTGTTGGATCTACCCATCATGCACTGCTCTGCCAAAAACAAAGGAACACTGTGTGAAATGCCACTAGTCAAGCTGTCTCTTGGGAAAGAAAGCAAAGGCCCACGTGGGACACTTTTCAAAACATTTCACTAAATGAACTAAACACTGACATGAACTACTAACATGTATGGACTTACTGAAAACCTTGGAGCTGATCTGGACTTCCCTGTGGTTTCCTCTTGTCCTTGTAACAGCAGTAGCTCCTCCCTTCCTTGTCAATAATTGTGCAGAAACATCTGAGTGCTTCTTTCTTCCTAAATCATGAGCAAGTCCTGTCCAGTCCAACTGTTTCTGCTCCTGTTTGACTTCTGAACTTGTCTCTGACTGTGTGTACACTTACTGCAGCCTCTGACATCAGACTGTAGAATGTTGATACATCAAAGGCATCAAAGGACAAACACACACACACACTCACACATACTGGTACTTATATCTTGGTGAGGACACTCTCTGGCATAATGCATTCCCTCGCCCTAACCTCTCTCTCTCTTAGCATCTCAGACCTATGTCAGTACCTGTGCCTCTGTCAAAGAATACAAAAAAAAAAAAACACTAGACCTGTACACACATAAAGTCATGTATTCATCTGTGAATGTGTGTTTGATGAGTGCAAAGTGAAAATGCTGCATGAACCTTGTTTTTGTAAAAGCTTCTCTTGTTTCCTTTGCTTCTTACAACTGTATATTTTTCAAGCATCATCTGTCATATTGAAGAAATAAGTTCATTCAGTAGCGTTATTTCTTTTTTTATTGTCATCATGTACACTTTTCTTGTCTCAAAGACGCCAGCATCCCCACCAAAGCCTAAAAATAAAGTATACCAGCGAAATGACAACACCTAGCACGCATTTCTTCCGCAAAGAAAGAGCAAAGTCGGACAGGGGAGCTCACACTTGTGGCGCTCTATAAAGATGTTTGACTTTTCACCAACTCAAAAGGCTCAGCCATAAGGCCAAGCCAGCCAAAAATAACTTCAACTCATTGGTGTTCCTCTCCACGGAAGTCTTTAGTAAAAGGCGAAAGACTTGTGCGTTATGAAGAGAAACAAGAGTCAGAACGGGCCTGTCTCAGAGAGCAGCTGAGGACCCTAGTCGTCCCAGCTACCACCGTCGCGGTGCGCCTCCCTTGGCTTGCCGCGTGCTAAATCCCAGCCTCCCCACCACCTCCAGCCTGAAAAATCCAGGCCTGGCTTTTACATGGAGACTACAAAGTCTGGGAAACGATCAGGCGTCTTCAGGGAGTCCGCGACCAATCATCGTAGCTGAGGTGCACTGTGTTGTTGAGCTGGGTTCCCTGGGTGATATCAGTAAATCAACTGACTGGTTGTGCACAATTCACTTGATAAAAACTTAAACGCATTTTCCTTCAGCCACTGTAAAAGTTTGACTCCTAACTAAACATGTGTGTCAAAACTTGATTTTCTACAAAGCAAGAGAAAGATGCACCGTTCCCAGCGGCACTGCAATGCCAGGTTGATGTGTGGAGTGAGCGGAGCAAGCTCCCTTTTCAGCTCCCTCTCCTAAAAATGGGTTTAATAAGTTGACATATAACTCTAAATCAACAAAGCCACGTCACAAGATGGAGATGAACCACACTAGTTTAGGGATGATATTTTTTTGTTTATTGTGAATCAAAAATGGAGATAAAAGGCCTATAGCACCTAGTATTCCCAGGTGGTGTCCCATCGAAGTTCTAACCAGGCCCTACTCTACTTATCTTTCGAGATCAGGCGAGATCGGGCGTGCCAAGGGTGGTATAGCCGTGAGCAACACCAACCCATATAAAAAGTCTCTTTATACATGCTAAAACGCCACTAACAAATCCAATGTTTAATAGAGACAATAATCATCTGGATTTCTCTACAAATCCAAGCACAAGAAGCAATCAAAAATCACCTTATCCACCTGACGAGAATTCTCTGACTATCCATCATCTGATAAAGGCTGTTACTGAGTCTGATCACTTATAGATCCATTCCTGTCCAACATTGAGTAAGATGTAAGATGTAAGATGGAAATATTTAAAACAGCTACTTTTTGTGTGTGTGCCCAAACACTTTTTGGCTGAACATCATGTTCTTGTGTGCTTAAATATCACATCAAGTTAACAAACAAATCATCTGAACAAAACATTTCACTAAATGAACTAAACACTAACATGAACTACTAACATGTACTGACTTACTGAAAACCTTGGAGGTGATCTGGACTTTCCTGTAGTTTCCTCTTGTTCTTGTAACAGCAGTAGCTCCTCCCTTCCTTGTCAATAATTGTGCAGAAATATCTGAGTGCTTCTTTCTTCCTAAGTCATGAGCAAGTCCTGTCCAGTCCAACTGTTTCTGCTCCTGTTTGACTTCTGAACTTGTCTCTGGCTGTGTGTCCACTTACTGCAGCCTGTGACATCAGACTGTAGAATGTTGATACATCAAATGCATCAAAGGACAAACACTCTCTCTCTCTCTCTCACACACACACACACACACACATTGTTGTCTTAATATAGTTATGAGGACACATCATAACTGAAAGCCTAACATTAACCAAAACATAACCCATACTAATGATATTCAATCTTCTCAAAAATACCAAATGAATTACAACAATAAGCACTCAGGACCATTCAGCTGGGTTGGTGAATTTAGCACCAAGGACAGCAGCAGCTGAACTGTACACAACTACATGTACTAACACACAGCAAATTCACAAAGTACTAAAATCTGGAGTCAGGCAAAAAAGTGTGAAAGAGTTACATTTCTGGAGTTTATTTTATAACTCTGACTACAGTTTGTGTTAAGGTGTACACCCTGGTGTTCAGGATCTGGTTTTAACTCTGCCCCTGGAATTCACAACACATTTTATCGCGGCATGAGCAGCACAAGGAACGTCGTCACAAGGCTGGTAAGAGCATGATTTTTATCAAAAAGTACTTTAAATGTGTGATATTTTGTCATTGTTCTCACTTTATCTACTGACATTTAAAAATTCATATTTTGCTGCACTTATATTTTGAGAGATTTGTATCTTGACACAGACAAAAATATGTGATTGTGAGAAGTGGATGATAAGAATTCCAAAGTACAGTATTTAATCAGTTCATATTAAGCTGTATGTGTTGTCTGCATTTCAGACCTCCCATCTACTGAAGCATCTATGAACCTGGCTGATTGTTCAGACCTGACAGAATATGTGACCCTCACTACTTGTGGTAAGCAGAGTTATAGGTAATGGTAATGTTTTGTCTTGAGACAGGTAATATCCAGCCAGGTATGTGATATAGTTTTAATGTGCTGGACTTTAGATTTTATTTGCCTTATACTTGTGTGTGTGTAATCTTCAGATCTAAGTGTCCTGCAGCAAGGGTGTGAAGGCTCCTCCTCTCCAAGTCTGACAGATACACCGTCAGTATCAAGCACTTTAAGCAGAGACACAAGTGATTCTGGATGCCAGCCTTTGATGGACAGTGTCCTTGCAAAAAATGTAATTGTTTTCCAACTTGTATACAACTAGATTTTAATCCTTATTTGACATAATTCCTAAAAAATGCAAGTAATATGTACATGTATGAGATGAATGTATTTGCTTACAACATAGATCTAAGAGTAGTTGTAAATAGTTTATAAAAACCTTCTTCAGCAGATTCTTCATGACCCACAGTGGTCAGATGATGTACTATTTTTTTGTAAAAATATTGGTTTATTTTAAACATTTGAAAATGTTTTTCTCTTTTTATTTAGATTTTGCAAGGCTTCTCACTGATGTTTGGAGCAGAGGTTGCTTCAAGGTTCCTTGAAAAATGGAACAGCAGTTTTAAAGATAAAGTTATCAAGGAGGCAGGAACCTGAAAGAGACGTCTCTCTTAAAACAACAACTGAAAGTTGCCCTGAATGAAGGATCTGACACTGCTGATGAAGCAGGTACAGTTATCATCAGAATAGTAATGCAGTTATGTGAGTCGTCCAACAGTCGTCAATTTATTGTGTTTTTATTGATTTATTTTACAAAAGCATCTGAGTCTAAATAGGCCACTTAAGTCTGCAGTTAAGATACAGTGTGAGGGCTGAACATTGCTTTGCTCTCCAGCACAGATTTATAATGACTGGGCCATTAATAGTTGTTATATGTGTAAATGTTTAAAACTCCAAGCCCTGTACAGTCTTAACAACCCTAAACACCAAGTTCAACTTTACAAAAAGTACCACAAAAAGGGGGGTCCAAACAACTCCTTAGGCTCTGAAACGTGCTCCTAAACACTTTCTGGGGGATCACTTTTGGACTCTCACACTTAGGCAAATTTTCACGCTCCCAACTCACTTATATGGAGGAACTTCAAATGCTCATAACTCTGGAACCCTAAGTCCTAGAGACTCAAGGGTAGTACCGTTGGACTCGGGGTACCCACAAATGGGGGGGTAGGACAAGGTCCCATGTCTCTATCTTGCTCCCCTGAGAATCGGTTAAAACTGACCCTGGTTAAAACTCCAAATTTTGACTCTCCCAACTCACTTATTTGGGGGAACTTCAAATGCTCATAACTCTAGAACCTTAAGTCCCAGAGAATCAAGGGTGGTACCGTTGGACTCTGGGTACACACAAATGGGGGGGTAGGACAAGGTCCCATGTCTCTATCTTGCTCCCCTGAGAATCGGTCAAAACAGACCCTGGTTAAAACACGAAGCCCTGTACACTCTTAGCAACCCTAAACACCAACTTCAACTTTACAAAAAGTACCACAAAAAGGGGGGTCCAAACAACTCCTTAGACTCTGAAACGTGCTCCTAAACACTTTCTGGGGGATCACTTTTGGACTCTCACACTTAGGCAAATTTTCACGCTCCCAACTCACTTATATGGAGGAACTTCAAATGCTCATAATTCTGGAACCCTAAGTCCTAGAGACTTAAGGGTGGTACCGTTGGACTCGGGGTACACACAAATGGAGGGGTAGGACAAGGCCCCATGTCTCTATCTTTCTCCCCTGAGAATCGGTCAAAACAGACCCTGGTTAAGATCATAATAAAACCATTAGAACAATGCACAGAGTAATATCATAAACATACTATTTAATATATATAATGAGTGTAAAAGTACTTTTCACTCTGTCCCCAGAGTGGGACAGCATTATGGCTTCTCTTCTGGTGCTGCTTCATCTTCTCACTCCACAACCAGCTGGAAGAAAGCGTCCCACAAAGATCAGCGTCGGAGAGACAACGGATCATCTGGTAAAATTTCAGAAGGTTTGTCAAAACTTCCAAATACTGTAGATGTTGCTGAGTTTTAGAAAGACATTTTTGTAAACATATTTCTCTTGTTTCAGTCATCCCAAAGCCTTGAGGATCATCTCCTGACCACTGAAGGAACCCATCAGTCATATCTTCTTTCCACAGGAACTTCAAAGACCCAGGTTTTCACCTTTTATATTGTCTTGGACAAAAAGCTTCTGTCATGTCAGTCATGTACATCCTTTGGTGCTTTTGATGAGCTGTTCAAGTCACATTTTGTTTTCAGTGTGAAGTATGATGACGCTCTCTCCAGCCTGTACACATTTTTGCAGACAGAGTAAAAGAGCTCAGAGCAAAGCTGTTAAACAAACCATAAGTAGCTTATTTAGCCAAAATGTTGAGATGTTTTCTCTGTAATTCATCCTTTGGTTCAGTGTTGCTTTTGTTCAGGAACCTCAAATGAATTCATGCCATGTATCCAGGTAAAAGTCTCTCTAGTTATTGTGGATTCAGGAGACATCTCATTAAGATACACAGCTCCATTGATAACACAAGTGTGTCTAACCAGATCCCTTTCAACAACGACACAGAGACAGTAAACAATTCTCAGTCTGTAACTGATGAAATACTTCATCTCATTTCCAAAATACTGAAGCAGGTCCTTCAGGTTCTACTCACAACAAAGACATGTGTGCTTCAGTTATAGCCAAGCTTTTGGGGAGTGGTGAACCAAATACTGTAGTTCTTTATACAACTGAAAATTTAGAGGAATTTGTCAAGCAGGTTATCAAGCAGCTATCACTGGGAATGCCTGTCCTTAAAAACAGTTGAGTCTGGTCCAGTTAAAATGTGTTCAGTTGAAACACTGGATTTTTCTGAAGATATAACAGCATCTCTTCACCTTGATTCTGAAGCCATCGTCTTTCACACAGTGGGTGAAATGCTGTGGAGCTGAGTATCGTGTTGGACTCTTTGTGTGCACTGGTACTGATGAAAACATGAACCATTGTTCAGCAAAATAACATCAATCATTTTGCACAAAGTGTTTTTTGTTTTGATTGAGCATGAAACTTGTTTCCATGATCACTTCCATGCTTTCCAAGTGAGTGACACTACACAGAGTGAACTGATTCTAGAAAGGGAGAGATTAAGATATTTCAAATGGTTTGATGCTCAGATGTCATATGGTTGTGATTCATAATGTTATGTTGTATCAGACAGTTGCATAATCTGATTTCTAATCTGAATTGAATGAGTTCTCTTACTGTTTTATACTTGAACTGTAAAGTGAGTAGTCGTCTACCTCAAGTTACACAATGCACCACAGAGAAATGTGTCAGTTTTTTATACATTTGCAGACATTTTATTATGCAGTAATGTGTTGTTTACAGTGTTTTATACAATTTCACAAATGTTTTTCATTGACATTATTTGCTGCCTGTGTGCTGTAAAATTTTACAGTTTTAAGGCAGCAATTAATTCAAAGTGTCATGTGTTGAATTTATACACAGAATATTAATCCAACATGTATCTGTAGCAGAGTGGAACATTAAACATAGTAATGTGTTAGAAATGGATCAGCAGCAGGTGGGTGGAGCCAGGACCACAGACAGAGAACATGCAGCTCCAGAGCCAGAGACACCTGCAGAAAGGTACAGAGACAGAGAGACCAGAGAGAAACAAACACAGGATTACGGGACAGAGAGGACACAGAGTTAATGAAATGCAATAAAGGTTAATAAATGTGAGAGTGGGTCTGAGGAGAGAAAGAGAGAAGAGAAGAGAAGAGGTGTGCAGGGGATCATGGTCATAGCCGAGGCCTATAGCAGCATAACTAAGGGATGGTTCAGTTGCCTGAGCCAGCCCTACTATGGGCTTTATCCTAAATTGTAACAGTGTCTATAGTAATAATTGTGACTAACTATAGGTTTAGTCATAATAACTAAAACTGTAACTATAACTAATTAGAAGCTTTGTCAAACAAAAAGGTTTTAAGTATAATTTTAAAATTTGTTAAAATACTCGTTAATTATTTAGTTTGCTCAGCTGTTCATTTATTTATAACTAAGTAGTGTGGCCCAATATAAATAGTACAGGCATTGTACTGTTGTAGTTTCACCACAAGAGGGAGTTGGTGGTTTGGAGTCGCTCCTGGTCAGCGGACGTTGACACGTGATTGTGTTGCTCCAATGATGCATAGACAGGAGCTCATCACTGATAATGCTGCTGTTTGTCCATTTTACAGTTTGATTAAAGCAACATACAACTACCCAGCGCTCTGTGCTTTCTTCAAGAGTGCTACAAATATATTAATGTATATATTAGTAATATATTGACCCAATGTAAACACTTTGTATTGACATATTCTTTATAAGCAAGACTATGAAATAATATTAGGTCAGTTTAACCTTTGATAACGTTGCTGGAGCAGAACCTGGTTAATATTATTAAAGTCAGTCAACAAATGAATTGTCATCTGTCACCGTGTGAAAATCCCAATATAAATAGCTTGAAAACTTGTGAAGCAAGTTTCCATACAGAGTTCTTAACATGTGCTTTTCCATGTTTCTAATTAAATATGCTTCACTCTTTACCTTGCTCTGACTGACAGGCATCACGTTGGACCTGTGTCACCTGCGTGATGAACAAATGTCATGTAAACCTTTACATCGTTAGCTGATGTTACTTTTTAAAAAAATTACTTTATTGATCCCTCCTGGGGAAATTACTCTCTGCATTTTACCCACACAAAGTGAATGAAACACACACACAAGCATGCACATGCACTACAGGGGGCTGCCCTGCCCCAGCCTAGTGAAGCGCGCGGGTAGCTGGGGTGGATCGGTGCCTTGCTGAGGGGCATCACTGGTGGCCTTCATCACCACCGTATCCGTTTTTTGGGCTTGGTCGAAGAATCGAACCCATGACCCTCCGGCAGATACATAATCTCAGGCTGATCCAAAGTCCAAAGCCGCACTCTTAACTTGCTGCGCCACGGCTGTCCCCCAAAAGTATTTCGCATTGGCCGGGAATCGAACCCGGGCCTCGAACCCGGGCCTCCCACGTGGCAGGCGAGAATTCTACCACTGAACCACCAATGCAAGGTTATTGTCAACCCCATGCCTCCAAGGGAGATTGTGACCTGATCGCAGCACCTTAGACTGTTCGGCCATCCTGACTTACTACTTGTCTTCACAACAACAGTTAGCTGTTGAAAATGTCTTCATGTGTGCACGAATGTGTTATATCAGAAATATCTTCATTTATTTATGGATTTTATTCTGAACACTGAGACACTATGTTGTTGAAACTAACAGAGAGAAGTCACATCTGTCCCAGAATGATTTTAGATCCCAGTGCTTCCACTTTGACTTCCTAGTTATGTTGTTGAATGCGACAGACATCACTCACCTGTACTGATATATGATATGATATGATATGCATCAGTGTTGGAAAGAAAGAGCTACAGGTTAATGTGATAGAAACACATGTTTTTCTGTATGGTCCAGTCATTATTTGCATCTGTCACTGTAGCTTTTTTAGACCCATGGTGATAACTGACTTTTGTATGAATAAATCCTAAATAATCAGCTTATGTTTTTATTGTCCTTGTTTTCGATCAGTGAGGCACTAAAGAGTAACTTCCAGGTGTTGGCTTTTAACTCAGGATGCAAAAATGAAGGTTTTCAAGAAAAGATGAGAGAGAACGACTGAAACAGCAAAACAGTGGTGTTAACTTCAAGTCTTCTTCTTCTTCAAGAACTATTTTCAATCATTTGGACCCACTGAGATTTAAAATCCCTTCTTTTTTTTTCTAGCAAGCAGAGCAATAAAGTGAACAATACTGGACCTGAGGAGCTGGCCCTTCTGTGTTGGGCCATGCGTTTGTTTAAAGGTTGTTTAGTTTCCCCAATATATAGGTCCTTGCATTCCTCACTGCAAGTTACAGTTGTTTTGAAATGTGTCTCAGTTTTATAAATATCAAATGAAATGATGAGAGAGAGCCTCTCGATCTCTGTTTTGTAATGATCTTAAACTAACACACATCAAACCTGGGGCTTTGTAGTTTTCCATAATAAGATCACTAGTTGGTGTAGGACATATAGAGTGAGGTAAAGAGGACTCAGGTGGGGCCACACATCATTTTTGCCCCCACTGCCCAGAGTGACTTTATCCAGCCATGATCTCCCTTGATCTTCTTTGCAGGATAAACTTACCAGGAACATCACAGCCTCAGGTATTTAGTTTTTTAGTCAGGGTTACAGTCACTGTGCATGGTAAAGCCTTTAATGTGCCTCTGCATGAGCTGCTATGGTTGCTGTAAATTCACACAGAGTAATGGAACAAAAGTATCCTCCACAATCTGTTGTGTTACAGAAGCTCAGCATCATTTTATTCCTTGTTGAACAAAGTCAAATCCATTGTTTTCTTTAAACAAAGCTCCACACCACTTTTTTCTTTGCTTCATGTTTTAGAGCAAATCAATAGTGTTTGTTCCACAATGAGATTAGATGCAAAGCAAAAATCATTCAACCCAATCAAGGCATAATATTAATTTATTTTTATTGAATTAAATTTAACTGTTTCTGCTCCTGTTTGACTTCTGAACTTGTCTCTGGCTGTGTGTCCACTTACTGCAGCCTCTGACATCAGACTGTAGAATGTTGATACATCAAAGGCATCAAAGGACAAACTCTCTCTCTCTCTCTCTCTCTCACACACACACACACACACACACACACACACACACATTGTTGTCTTAATATAGTTATGAGGACACATCATAACTGAAAACCTAACATTAACCAAAACATAACCCATACTAATGATATTCAATCTCCTCAAAAATACCAAATGAATTACAACAATAATCACTCAGGACCATTCAGCTGGGTTGGTGAATTCAGCACCAAGGACAGCAGCAGCTGAACTGTACACAACTACATGTACTAACACACAGCAAATTCACAAAGTACTAAAATCTGGAGTCGGGCAAAATAAAAGTGTGAAAGAGTTACATTTCTGGAGTTTATTTTATAACTCTGACTACAGTGTGTGTTAAGGTGTACACCCTGGTGTTCAGGATCTGGTTTTAACTCTGCCCCTGGAATTCACGACACATTTTATCGCGGCATGAGCAGCACAAGGAACGTCGTCATAAGGCTGGTAAGAGCATGATTTTTATCAAAAAGTACGTTAAATGCGTGATTTTTTGTCATTGTTCTCACTTTATCTACTGACATTTAAAAATTCATATTTTGCTGCACTTATATTTTGAGAGATTTGTATCTTGACACAGACAAAAATATGTGATTGTGAGAAGTGGATGATAAGAATTCCAAAGTACAGTATTTAATCAGTTCATATTAAACTGTATGTGTTGTCTGCATTTCAGACCTCCCATCTACTGAAGCATCTATGAACCTGGCTGATCGTTCAGACCTGACAGAATATGTGACCCTCACTACTTGTGGTAAGCAGAGTTATAGGTAATGGTAATGTTTTGTCTTGAGACAGGTAATATCCAGCCAGGTATGTGATATAGTTTTAATATTCTGGACTTTAGATTTTATTTGCCTTATACTTGTGTGTGTGTAATCTTCAGATCTAAGTGTCTTGCAGCAAGGGTGTGAAGGCTCCTCCTCTCCAAGTCTGACAGATACACTGTCAGTCTCAAGCACTTTAAGCAGAGACACAAGTGGTTCTGGATGCCAGCCTTTGATGGACAGTGTCCTTGCAGAAATTGTAATTGTTTTCCGACTTGTATACAACTAGATTTTAATCCTAGAGTCCTAGAGACTCGAGGGTGGTACCGTTGGACTCAGGGTACACACAAATGGGGGGGGGGGGGGGGGGGGGGGGGGGGTAGGCCATGTCTCTATCTTGCTCCCCTGAGAATCGGTCAAAACAGACCCTGGTTAAAACGCAAAGCCCTGTACACTCTTAGCAACCCTAAACATCAACTTTACAAAAAGTACCACAAAAAGGGGGGTCCAAACAACTCCTTAGGCTCTGAAACGTGCTCCTAAACACTTTCTGTGTAAATGTGTTGTTTACAGTGTTTTGTACAACTTCACAAATGTTTTTCATTGGCATTATTTGCTGCCTGTGTGCTGTAAAATTTTACAGTTTTAAGAGCAATTAATTCAAAGTGTCATGTATTGAATTTATACACAGAATATTAATCCAACATTTATCTGTAGCATTGTGGAACATTAAACATAGTAATGTGTTAGAAATGGATCATTGTAAACAATAAACAGCAGCAGGTGGGTGGAGCCAGGACCACAGACAGAGAACATGCAGCTCCGGAGCCAGAGGTACCTGCAGAAAGTTACAGAGAAAGAGAGACCAGAGAGAAACAAACACAGGACTACGGGACAGAGAGGACACAGAGTTAATGACATGGAATAAAGGTTAATAAATGTGAGAGTGGGTCTGAGGAGAGAAAGAGAGAAGAGAAGAGGTGTGCAGAGGATCATGGTCATAGCCGAGGCCTATAGCAGCATAACTAAGGGATGGTTCAGTTGCCTGAGCCAGCCCTACTATGGGCTTTATCCTAAATTGTAACAGTGTCTATAGTAATAATTGTGACTAACTATAGGTTTAGTCATAATAACTAAAACTGTAACTGCAACTAATTAGAAGCTTTGTCAAACAAAAAGGTTTTAAGTCTAATTTTAAAATTACAGTGTGTCTGCTTCCTGAAACCTTATCTTCATATTTACTACTTGTTAATTATTTAGTTTGCTCAGCTGTTCATTTATTTATAACTAAGTAGTGTGGTCCAATATAAATAGTACAGGCATTGTAATGTTGTAGTTTCACCACAAGAGGGAGTTGGTGGTTTGGAGTCGCTCCTGGTCAGCGGACGTCGACACGTGATTGTGTTGCTCCAGTGATGCATAGACAGGAGCGCATCATTGATAATGCTGCTGTTTGTCCATTTTACAGTTTGATTAAAGCAACATACAACTACCCAGCGCTCTGTGGTTTCTTCAACAGTGCTACAAATATATTAATGTATATATTAGTAATATATTGACCCAATGTACACACTTTGTATTGACATATTCTTTATAAGCAAGACTATGAAATAATATTAGGTCAGTTTAAGCTTTGACAGCGTGTCTGGAGCAGAACCTGACACATGAATGTGGTTAATTAAAGTCAGTCAGCAAATGAATTGTCACCTGTCACCGTGTGAAAATCCCAATATAAATAGCTTGAAAACTTGTGAAGCAAGTTTCCATACAGAGTTCTTAACATGTGCTTTTCCATGTTTCTAATTAAATATGCTTCATTCTTTACCTTGCTCTGACTGACAGGCATCATGCTGGACCTGTGTCACCAGTGTGATGAACAAATGTCATGTAAACCTTTACATTGTTAGCTGATGTTACTTTTGTTTAAATTACTTTATTGATCCCTCCTGGGGAAATTATTCCCTGCATTTTACCCACACAAAGTGAATGAAACACACACACAAGCATGCACATGCACTACAGGGGGCTGCCCTGCCCCAGCCTAGTGAAGCACGCGGGTAGCTGGGGTGGATCGGTGCCTTGCTGAGGGGCATCACTGGTCGCCTTCATCACCACCGTATCCGTTTTTTGGGCTTGGTCGAAGAATCGAACCCACGACCCTCCGACACATCCATGATCTCAGGCTAATCCAAAGGTTCACTCTTAACTTGCTGCGCCACGACTGTCCCCCAAAAGTATGTTGCATTGGCCAGGAATCGAACCCAGGCCTCCCGCGTGGCAGGCGAGAATTCTACCACTGAACCACCAATGCAAGGTTATTGCCAAACCCCCTGCCTCCAAGGGAGATTGTGACCTGTTCGCAGCACCTTAGACTGTTCGGCCATCCTGATTTACTACTTCAGTAAAAGTCTGTAGCATAAACATTCATTTACTTGTAAAATACATATCAAAAGTCCTTGCGACTCAAATGTCTTCACAACAACAGTTAGCTGTTGAAAATGTCTTCATGTGTGCACAAATGTGTTATATCAAAAATATCTTCATTTATTTATGGATTTTATTCTGAATACTGGGACACTATGTTGTTGAAACTAACAGAGAGAAGTCACATCTGTCCCAGAATGATTTTAGATCCCAGAGCTTCCACTTTGACTTCCTAGTTATGTTGTTGAATGCGACAGACATCACTCACCTGCTGGGGTCGATTTCACGAAGCAGGTTATGTGGAAACTCTGAGTATGTTAAGCCTGAAATGAGGGAAACCCAGAGTTAACCGTTTCAATAAGGGAGGTAAATTAACCCCGAGATAGGGGTAAGTCAAGGAGTAAGTTAAGCCCATTTCATAAAGCGAGGTAACTCGTACTCGGAGTCTGTTACCATGGTAACTTAGTCTGTGAACATAACCTGGTCGGGAGCAGGTTTTATTCCAGAAACTCAGAGTTTGTTTCTGACTCCTCCCCTGGAGTACATAAAAGCTGAACCGTTTCCTTATAATTGAGTCTCCATAGAACCTGCTTAAAATGGCATGTCCCTTTCTGGAAGACCCGATTGATGAAGAAGCAAGACTGATTCGGAGAGAACTGCGATTGCGTCGGGCGAGGATTTACCGTCCACGTTTGGATACGTTTTCATATCCTCCCGACTTTTTATTTGAACGTTATCGTTTTTCGTTAGTCACTGCAATACATTCACAACCTCATCCGCCCTCTCATCACTCACATCACCCACCGTGGACGTGCACTCACCACTGAACAAATACTTTGCATTGCTCTACGTTTTTTTGCAAATGGAAGTTTTCTTTATAATATAGGCGATGCAGAACACATAAGCAAAGCAACCGTTTGCAGGGCTATAAGAAAGGTGTGCCTCGCTCTGAAGCGGTTTTTATCAGTTTTTGTTGTTTTTCCCGGACACAAACCTGTGAGAGCCATCAAAGAAGAGTTCCATGGGATTGCAGGTAAATAATTTTAAATGATTAATAATTTTTCTGTCAATAACATGTTGCTGTGACCTCTGGGAGCAATAATTTGAATGTCTTTTAGGATTTCCCAATGTGATTGGCTGCATTGATGGCACCCACATTCCTATCACTGCTCCTTCAGAAAATGAAGGAGATTATGTGAATAGGAAGTCCTTCCATAGCATCAATGTGCAGGTACATACATTGACTACTATTTTTAAATGTCAGAGCACAAATATTTCAACTAACTTGTCTCATTTTCTGTACTGTCAAGATCATTTGTGATGCAGCACACATTATCACAAATGTGGAAGCCAAGTGGCCCGGGTCTGTGCATGACTCCCACATATATAGAGTCTACAATAAGCAATAGACTGGAACGTGGTAAGTGGTCTGAAACATTGCTGTTTGTCACCGCAAAGATCTTTGTCTAATTTTTCTGAGAAAAATATCAGAAGTAAAAAATGTGACTTCACTTGCAGGAGAGATTCATGGCTTCCTTCTGGGTGACAGGGGTTACCCCTGCCAACGAAATCTTATAACCCCTTACCCAGACCCTCAACCAGGACCCCAGCAGCACTTCAATGTGGCACACTGCAGGACGAGAGCCAGGGTAGAGATGACTATAGGCCTGTTGAAAGCCCGTTTCCAGTGCTTACGTCATCTCAGAGTAACCCCTGAGAGAGCCTGTGACATAATTGTGGCATGTGTTATTCTCCATAATATTGCAACTATTAGAGGAAAGCAACACCCTGCCCTACAAATAGAAGACCCTGAGGAGGACCCCATCCAGCTCCCAGAAAATCAGGATGGAAGGGCAATCAGAGATCTGATCTGCAACAACCATTTTCCATGTTAAATTACAGCCACACAGAATACCACACTGTCACACATTCATTTTATTTAGTCTTCCTTATATCCTACAGACAGACAGAGACAAAGAGAACATTTTTCTGTTAGTTTTTCATATTGCTCTAATAATACATTAAATTTACCTCTGACTACACACACACCTCCAGCTTGTGTTTAAGTATCTCGATTTCCAGATCTGCCTTTTGGATCTGGCGGTCCAGGTATAACATTTCCTTGTCCGTTTTTTTCGATTTGTTTAAGTAGATGAATTTTGTATAACTCCTTGACTGGTAACTGGAAATCCACAAGAATATTGTTCAACACAGTCAGTTATACAGAATTAAACTCTGTTGTTCACCGAAACTCTCACTGTATTCATTTGTTGTGCAGAAGTTGATGGACCCTCTTCATGCTGTCCAGTTATGCTCTGTTAAAAAAGAATGAATATGTTAGCTTCCATGTCAATATAAATCCATACAATGTAATGCTGATCTAACATGATACCTCTGAGGGCCTGTCTGTGACAGCAGACACAGTGTCCTCATCTTCATGTTCGTCATCCTTTGAAGTCAAGCATTTCATTTTGTGAACTTTATACCACTATTGGTTATGGGGTTATGGTGTGTTGAGGTACTTACAACAGGCTGGAGTTGGGCCACATGAGGCTCCAATAGGTGGAGACTTCCCTCAGAATCTATTGGATTCAGGAACAAACAGCTTTTGCATCTAAAAGAGGCTTCATAAAAAAAACAATATAGAAGTGTGGACTTGTTACATGTTATGAAGGCACTTGTGTCCTCAGGGCTGACTGGTTCAGATGAGCTGCCCCCTGGGATTCCCTCAGCCATGGGCCTCCCTGTTGTTTGGCTAAGGGCCCTCTCCTCTGCCTCTGTTAGAGGTGGTGGTGCAGGTCCTCCACCTGTTTTACGGGCCTCTGCCCTCTTTCTGTTGGCTAGGCAGGAGTCAAATGTTAACTTCACCACATTAATTAATGAAACATTACAGGGGGCAGAATGTGTGAAAACATCATGCAGGACTGAAAGAGCTGTTACAGTATTCAATAAATATAATAAAATAACATAAAAAAATATAAATAAAAATTGAAAATTGAATTACAATTAAATTGAAATAGACATATCAAATGTTACCAAAGTGAGATACAACCAGGCATGTTATATTTCCAACTCACCTGATTGAATTATATTTTTATATTTCATTTTCAACTGCCTCCAAGTCCGTTTTTCGCCCCCTGGGTTGCACCTGCATGAACAGGGGGCCAACAGCATTTTTTGCATGTAATATTGCAATATTTTATGAGTGATTAAAAACAAAACTTACGCATTGACTCGAGCAGTGATTTATCCCCATGCGTTTTCTCTATCTTTTGCCGCTGCCACTGTGTTGCTTTTTTTCCGGAAAATATGCTCATATTCACCGTATGCCTCCAACAAAATTTCAAGCTCCAGGGGTGAAAAAAATGTTGAGCGCTTTCGTTTTGATCCCGCTTCCATGGTGAATCAAGGAATCGGGGCTCCATTGATGATGGCTTATTTATAGTCGTGGTGCACGCGCTTGACTCGGAGTCAACATACTCAGAGTTGACAAAACTAATGTGAATCAGCTGTGTTGAAACAGGAAACTCAGAGTTTTTCATCTCAGGGTTTGTCAACTCAGGGTTAACACTCATACTCAGAGTTTGTTGAACCTCCTTCATGAAATCGGCCCCAGATCCCTTTCAACAACGACACAGAGACAGTAAACAATTCTCAGTCTGTAACTGATGAAATACTTCATCTCATTTCCAAAATACTGAAGCAGATGCTCAGATGTCATATGGTTGTGATTCGTAATGTTATGTTGTATCAGAGAGTTGCATAAAATTATTTCTAATCTGAATTAAATGAGTTCTCTTACTGTTTTATACTTGAACTGTAAAGTGAGTAGTCGTCTACCTCAAGTTACACAATGCACCACAGAGAAATGTGTCAGTTTTTTATACATTTGCAGACATTTTATTATGCAGTAATGTGTTGTTTACAGTGTTTTGTACAACTTCACTAATGTTTTTCATTGCCATTATTTGCTGCCTTTGTGCTGTTATTTTTATGTAATTTTACAGTTTTAAGACAGCAATTAATTCAAAGTGTCATGTATTGAATTTTTAAATGTATTTGCACAAATAAAAGCCAAAAAAAATCAACACGATGGTGTTTGGTGGTTATTTTCCCATAAAACTAAATGATATAATAAATGAATACATTTTAATTCTAAAAAGTGTAAATAAAACACATTTTGAGTGTTAGGTGTCAACACTGGAGAAGAGTTTATATTGAAAATAACTAAATTTTAGAGTCACACTCAGTGAGGGATGAGTATTTTAACACCAGGAGGAGTTCAAGTTAACTCTGTTTCAGAGTTAAAAATTCAGCTCCAGGAACAGAGTTATTTTAACTCTGCCACAGAGTCTATTCAATGGTCACACATGTTCACTCAGACTGAGTTGATTTTAACTCACACAGAGTTTATTCCAGAGGCTAAAATTAGCTGTGTGTGCAGTATTTCCAGCTTTACACATGAACTTGTACAAAAATAAACACTTGTGTAGTGATGAAGAAAAGTGTCCATGTAACATTTAGGGCTTGACCATGGTTCCTGGCCCCTAAACAGAGGAGGAGCAGAGAAAATGTGGGCCAATAGGAGCTGTTTTAGGGTACTGAGTAAAGTTGATCATTTTGAATGTGATTTCCAGAAATGTCATCTCTATATTGTTTCCAAACCTCTTTGCACTCACCCCACCAGGGATGGCAGCTGAGATGTTCAGATAAACAGAAGTGAACCATGAAGCACGTGCTGGGTTAAACATCATCACTGGCTGACAGATGAAGTCCAGGGTAAGAAAGCTGAGAGCAGAAGAGGAACACATTCACAAAGTGTGATATTAAAGAGAGTCAACAATGAAATCTGCTCTTCACCTGAGCTTCTTTCCACTAACTGCCTCTAGAAGGTGCCAAAGCTCCTGAAGTGTTGATTTGGAAATGTGTCATATTATCTCAGGAATAATATGATGGAAACTTGAAATGATTGTGATGATTGTTTACTGTATAAGTCCATGTAAGAGCTGCTTATTTGTTATTATTTACTAGAGGAAGTCAGGCTGCTTCCTGAACAGAGACAACTATTCACAAATGTACTCAGTGGTTTCACTGTGTTAGGTAATAACTAAGATTTCATGTTATTCTAGTTTTGGTCTCTTGAGTTTTGCTTTTCCAGTTTTATTTTGAAGCCCTAGCCCTTGTGTATTTGTCCTCTCTCTACTTCTTTTCTTTTCCTGTTTCCCTCCTTTGCTGATTGTCTGTCCCGCCCTAATGTGTGTCACCTGTTGTCAATTAGCCCTAGTGTATTTAAGTCTCATTCTTCCCTTGTCTCTGAGACTGTGTTCACCAGTGTTTTGTCCAAGTCTGTTCCTGCTGTGTTCTTGCTGTGGTTGTACCTGCTTTTCTCATCCTGGACTCTGTGTTCACCTGCTGTCCTGTCCTTAGTGTTACCTGTTTCCCTGCCTTTGTCACCTCCAGGATTTAACTTTGGATTCACTTTCGTTTGTTCACCTAAAGCAAGGACTTCAAAGTTTTAAGTTTTGAACTTGAGTTTCTGAAGTTTTTCTCCTTCTTGGACGATTTAGTTGTTTAAGTTTTGTTTCCTGGCCTTCGACTTTGATCCAGTGATTTTGAGTTTAATAAAGAAGACTTTAACTGACTCGTCCGTCCGTCCTGGGGTTTCTACACCTGTGCCCTCCCCCTTAGTGTTCTTGGCCACAGCAGTGACTGTAACAGGTCCCTGCTGACCTCTCATTTCATATTTTTACACTGTGTTTAAATATATGACACCATGTGGACACAAAATCATCTGAAAGGATTTTAAACCTCAGGATGAGGCCACTTGAAAGTTTACTGATCCCTGGAACAACATCTGATGCTGTAGCTGATTTTCTCACCTGGTCATCTGCATCTCCAGAGCACATGTCCATCTGACCACTGCTCCCAGCATCTCTCTCCCTCTTCTTGTCTCTCAGTTCTATTTGCATTGTGACCAGGCCCTTTGAAACCCTAGCCCTTGTGTATCTGTCCTCTGTCTACTTCTTGTCTTTTTCCTTGTTCCCTCTAAGACGAAGACCACGTCACTGCTCACTGGTAGCACATGGTAGGACAGACACTCAGCCCTGTACCCATTCATGGTTCATAACAAATGATTCCCACTGTTTTCCTGGTGAGTGCACGCACCACATTGGACACATGTTCATACACCATATAGCCAACCCTCACAGTAAAACATAAGAAACACACTACACACCAGCTCTGTTATTTCAAGATGGTTTATTCACTCATATGCTTTTACCAGTGCTGCTGCCATCTTGGTCCTCTCCTTCTCTTTGCCTGGGGCCTGAACCAGAGCAGCTGAAGAAGGCTGCCTTATATAGTGGTAGGAGGAACCTGTACATACCAGGTCCCACTGAATGGGAGGGGCGATTTTGGTTTGGCATTAATGGATGATATGATGAAGCAGGTTCATGTATGAGTGAATTATTGAAATGATGATTAGTGTTTGTTGTGGGTTTAATGTGGGACCTGATTATGAAGATGTGGTGACCAGAGATCTAATATTTAATGCATTGAATGTAAATTGGTTGGTCTTGAGAGGAGCTTAGGGTTTATAATGTTCCGGCCAACAAAGCACTCGAAGAGAGAGTGAGGGATGCAACACCCAGTAAGTTGTGGATTTAATTTTTGTTCATTTTGCCTTGATTTCTGGTAGCTTTTTTGCCTGTAAATAAATGCACTGCTCAAATGCTATTTGCAACTCCAGCCATGATTTTTTTTTTATTTCCTAAACTAAAAAGAAAACCAGTGTTTGTGTGACAATAATACACCTCAGCCACCTGGAGGGGGGTTAGCTGCAGCCTCACCACCTCTACTTTTGGCCTCTGCTCAGGCTGAGGAGCAGCTGTGTCTGACCTGCATCAACAAACAGTGAAAACTGTTAATGTATCTCATTTTCTTCTTTTACTTGAAAAGTCATTGTGGGAGGTGTAGGGGTGTAATGGGGGCACACAATGCTCCAATGCCCTCACTTGGTGACAGGCTCCCTCAAAGTGACTTTATAACCTCTTCAACCACAATGTTTGGATTCACAGATGAAATTCAGATGCTCCTCTGTGGTCCAGCTCAGAGTCTACAATGCAACACACCCCACTGATCTCTTTACATTATTCATCCAATTCACCTAAACACAAATGAAATAGAGTGAGAATCCTCCAGAGTCACATCAGTTCCCCTGAGGCTCCTTCTCCTCATGCAGTTCTTCAACCCTCCACATTTTTCCATCAACACATGTAAACATGTTTATTGACTGATCGTCTGATCTGATTTGTTTTGTTCATTTATTGTTGCTTCTCAGTCTTTAGTGTTGACTGAACAGGGCTCTGCTGTCCCCCAGTGGTCACTGTCAGTAACTACAACTCTGCACACAGCACTGACAATGATACTGATGTTCACACTGACATTATTCCACATTTACTGACTTATTTTTGCTCTAATGTTCATCAGTCTGATAATGACTCTCTGTATGTGAACACATATTATTACACTGCTATAAATACTGATGTCTGACTGATGGACAAATAATCAGAGAGTTTACTGCCCTCCAGTGGTCACACTGACAAGCGTCCAACAGGACTCTCACTGATTATTAGGATCAATATGTACCAATCAGTATTGATGACATCAGCAGGAAGATGAGGACTGGTCATAGTTTGAATAATGTTCCATGTATTATTCCATCCATGTTTTCACTACAAGCAGATACACTGTAAAAACTGTGACAACTAAAAAGATCACTGTAAAACTGAACTGTAACTGTAACTGAACAACTAACTGTCTTTCTAAATTCTGGACAAGTCCTTTTACATCCCATGCAATTTGGCTTTAGAAAAAACCATTCAACTGAAATGGCTACCTGTTATTTTATTGAAAAAATTAAATCAAAACTAGACAGTGGGAGTGTTGTGGGAGCTGTTTTTTTAGACTTGAAAAAAGCATTTGATACAGTAAACCATAATGTTCTTCTTTCAAAACTGTCAAATTTCAACTTTTCTGATGATGTAATGAAATGGATGGAATCCTATCTCACTATGAGAAAACAATGCACCAGAGTTGGGAATAAGACGTCATCATTCATTGACTGCTCTGTTGGTGTTCCACAAGGCTCAATTTTAGGCCCTCTATTATTTAGTCTATATGTTAACGACCTACCACTTGCATGTCCTGAAGTCGAAACACAAATGTACGCGGATGACACGGTCATCCTGGCATATGGAAGAGACAGATATGAAGTAGCAGCCAAATTAACAGTAGCGATGGCCAAAATTTCCACCTGGCTTTCAAGGTCCTGTCTGACACTAAACATCAGTAAAACTGCATGTATGTACTTTTACATAAGAAAAAATGGAAACCAGCCAGATATCCTTGTAAATGGGGAAAAGATCCAGATTGTTTCACATTTTAAATATTTGGGGATTACTGTTGATTCACAGCTGTCCTTCAAGAAACACATAAAGCAAGTGTGTAACACTGTTAAATTTAACTTAAGAAACTTTAGACACATCCGAAATCAGCTCCCCTTAGATGCCGCCAAACTATATATGCACTCAATGATTTTCTCACATATTGCATACTGCATCACAAGCTGGTCACAATCTGGAAAAACAACACTCACTCAATTGCAAACACTTTATAAGCAAACTCTTAAGGTACTAGACAAAAAGCCATCAAGTTATCATCATTGTAATATTGTCCAAAAGCATAAACTTCTGACCTTTGATAATTTTGTATTCCTTGCCAATGTTAGTTTACTGTACAAAATAGTACATGATCTGGCTGCTCCTCCACTAAAGGAGTTCATATCACTGCGCCCAGACAATAGAAGAACAACCAGGACGACCAGCAGAGCTCACTGTGTAGTACAGCACAGACGTACTGAGTTTGGCAGATCAGCTTTTTCTGTCAAAGCCACTAATTATTGGAACTCAGTACCAAGCGAGATCAGAGAGATAAGCACACTCACTGGTTTTAAATCTAAGATAAAATCATGGCTTAAATCAACCCAATCATGCACTCATCAACCATAAATTCTATTGGTTCATAATCCACTGATTTGTAATTTTAACATTGTGATTTTATTGCTGTGTGAAACTGTTATTGTTGCTGTCTGATTGTTATTGTTTGTTGACCCGTTGTTGTTTGAGAAGGCTGTTTCAGTGACAGTATTCTAATATTTGTTGTATTCTTATGTATGTATTTACTTATCTTGGACTGTAGTGTTTTGTCTTAATACTCAGTGTTTATTGTTCCTGCTCAGGGACTACAGATGAAAATTAGCTGGTAGCTAACTCTGGCATGGCTGAGAGCTATGCATTGTCCCTGTTAAATAAACAAACAAATAAATAAATAAAATGATAAATAGGAGATGCACTGTTAAAAATTCTAAAATTGCTTATCAGGAAATACGCTGTAAAATAATTTAATGGAGTCTGTGCACTGTGTAAAATGGCAACAAAGGTGACACAGGATATATCCAATAAAAAATGATGGTCATAGATGAAAACATGAAAAATAGGTTGAAAACCAGGTGTACACTGTAAAAATTACAGATGAAGTTGAAAAACTCTTTAAACATTTTTCAAATAAACTTCACAGCTTCTTGTTTTAGTCAGAATTCAGCTGCTGGGTTTCACTCTCATCTTTTCTGAATCTTTTTTTTTTTTTAAGTTGACTTAAATTTCATCGAATCGAGGCTCAAACTCTTCAGAGTAGTCAGGAGCTTTCTAACTCTGTGAACCTCTGAAACACAGTTTGACAAGTTTCTATCTTTGTTTTTTCTCAGATCTTTCAGATAAACTGTGGCAGCATTTTAGTTTGAACTGAATCAGTGCTTCTGTCCAAAGATTCAGAGAAAGACAAAACAATAATGTTCACAATGATTATTTTAATGTGAAAGGACAAGATCATGATTAGAATCTTAAAAAGTAAAAGTCAGCAACATTTTTCTCCTGTAATAATCGTAGCTTCCATCTTTAAAGGACTGGAAGAGGAAGAAGTTTACAAGGAATCATTTAGAAGAGTTTAACAAATAAACTGCTTTAATACATGAATCTGAAAAAGTGTGTGTGAGTGAAAGAGACAGACATGTACAGACTGAACTATCTGTTCAACAGTGAGAGAGTTTCTCTAACACTACACTCTGCACAGAGACACTGAGGAACCAGACCACCAGAGTCCAAACCCAGGACACAGAGGTTCAGTGAATGTGGTGTTGAAGGTGTAGAGGTGGATCAGTGAGTCAGAGGAGACTCTGTAGAAGGACAGAGAGCCAGCAGGACAGTCCACATACACTGCTACTCTGTCAGAGACAGAGGAAGATGATGAAGAGGAGGAGGAGAACAAAGGTGTCACTCTGTTGTTGTGCCAAACAGAGTAACCACCATCAGAGCAGAACAGACTCCAGGACTGATTGTTCCATCCAAACAAACAGTTTTCTCTGTCTCCTGTCCTTCTGATTCCTCTGTAACTCACTGATATATAAACTGCTCCTCTCCACTCGACCTCCCAGTAACAGAAACCAGTCAGACTATTACTACACAGCAGCTGAGGCCACTGGTCAAATCTGTCTGGATAATCAGGATATGACTGATCCTCCTCCACATGTGTCACCTTCCTGTTGTTGTCAGACAGTTTGAGCTTTCTGTTTACTGTGTGTCGATGGTGAGTTCACAGAAATCTGATGGAGAGAAGAAGACACAACACAGCTGCAGTTATTGATCTATCACCTGATCATTGATTGACACAAGATGGTTGAATGTGAGCTTCTTTGTTTTCAGGAATCAAATGAAAACCACACTTACACTTCCTCAGACCTGGTCTCAACCATCGGACTCCACCAGGCTCTACCCTGAAAGGAGGAGGGGGGTCAGACCAGCACGTTCTCTTTCAGCATGCAAACATGGACATTACATGGCTCTAATACACAGATGCTTTGATTATTCTGTTCATTCAGCAAAGACACAAAGGACCTGGAGTCCTTATCTTGGAATTATACGGAGCAGGGAGGTGACATGGAGGAAAGATTTCATCATGTCTTCTCCATTTGATATCACTTTTGGTGTCAGACACAACAAAAGATCTCAGAATGACAAGATCAGGATCTCAGAGAGGTTGAGCTGACTATTGATCATGGACATTTTAGAAGACAGACACATGATCAGAGACCTGATTTCATTTCCTCCTTGGTCTGAGACACTGGCAGATGAATGTCTCTGAGCAGTGTAGATGGTCTTATTATTGTTGGGATGTTATTATTAGTGTGTCAGCACTGAACAGGTATCTAAAGTCTTTGGGGTTGTTGTGGTGAAAGCACTCTGAGTGCTCAAAGTGGCTCTGTTGTTTCAGGAGCAGTTCAACCAGCTGCAGCTCAAATGTTTCCACTCTGGCTTTGTGCTGATGCAGCATGAAATCCAGTCTGAGAAAGTCCTGCTCAGGTCACAGAAAACAGCTGACCACACATGATTTAATGATTGTCACGTTTTCTCTTAAATATGACACAGTGAGTCATGATGAGATACTGAAATCCGAATTGGAGAAAACTCCTCTTTGTGTTGTTGTTGAATTCAAAGCACTTCTGAAGAGATCAGTCATCAGCTGTGACACACTAAATGTTTCCAGCACTTCCTCCTCTATCACACACTGTCTGTGGCTGCAGCAGGCCTCTCCATACCTGAGGGTGTCCAGTCTCCTGCGTGGATCCTTCAGTCCAGCAGACAGCAGCTTCACTCCTGAGTCTCCTGGATGATTGTAGCTCAGGTCCAGCTCTCTCAGATGGGAGGGGTTGGAGCTCAGAGTTGAGGCCAGAGAAGCACAGCCTTCCTCTGTGATCAGACATCCTGACAGCCTGCAGACACACACAGCATCACACAGGAACCCTCTGTCAACACCTGCTGGTCTGTTTTGTTGTTCTTTTTTATATTTTTGTTTTTGGTTCTGGTCCATTTTGGTCCAGGTTCAATGTATTTAAGGCAAATTCCTTCATTTGCCTTATCTGTAACATCATCTGTAGGATTAAAAAAAATCAACAACTAAGAAAAATTAAGAGAAATTCTGAATAATTGTCTGAGTCTAGAAAGTTCTGCTGAACTTCAGTAAAATTTACTTTGAACAATCCTACACAAGTTTGATGTTTATCCACTGATGTGAATCAGATATCAGCAAATCATCAGCTAAACAGGTTGATGGATCCTGACCTGAGAGTCTCCAGGGTACAGTGTGGACTCTTCAGTCCAGCAGACAGAAGCTTCACTCCTGAATCCTGCAGGTCATTGTTACTCAGGTCCAGGTCTCTCAGACTAGAGGACTGGGAGCTGAGAACTGATGACAGAGCTTCACAGCTTCTCTCTGAGAGGTTACAGCTGCTCAGTCTGAAGAGGAAACAATGAAGAAAAAGTCAAATAACATTTGTGTTGAAAGGACAATCAAAGGAACAAAACTCTCAGTTGGAAACATGACAGTTAAATATGACACAATCAGTAATAAACAGACATGTACAGTCAAAGCTGTAAGTATTTGGACAGTTAGACATGTTATGTTCTTCAGGCTCTCAGCATGCTCACTTTAAAATATAATAATGGATACTACAGTCAATGTAGTATCCATTAATAAACAGACGTGTACAGTCAAAGCTGTAAGCTCAGCATTAGCATTAGCATTAGCACAGCTACCTGTCCTCTCCACTGCAGAGCAGCTGATCATTCAGAAGCTGACTGACTAAAATCCTCTTCAGTCTCTGGGTTTATAATGAGAGGAGTAGCTAAAACGTGGGATAACGTAGTGATATTTCATTAGTGAACATCTAGAGTTAGTAATAAACAGACATGTAAAGTCAAAGCTGTAAGTATTTGGACAGTTAGACCTTTTATATATATAAATATATAATATATAATATATAATATAATGGATACTACAGTCAATGACTGCAAAGAATTTTACACTAAATATTTAATCTGATTAGTTTGTTTCCCTTCATGTGTATTTGTCCAGTTACTTTTGAACCACTTAAAGGGCTGAATCTCCCACAGTTCTTTCTATACTGGTGTCAACCTGTTCAAATTAAAGCTGAGACTTGGCTCTTTAGTGTAGTATCCATTATTTTAATTCAGATTCAATGTCCTGAAGCTCAGAGCCAGAAGAACAATAACTGTCCAAATGCTTCAGGTCTTGACTGTAACTGTGTTGATGTTGGTAACTTATTTGATTTAGTTTGAATCCTCTGATAAATAGTTTATTAGTTGTAAGTACAGGGCAGCTGTGTCTCAGCAGGTAGAGAGGTTTGTCCATTAATCACAGCTCTCCTCCTGTCAACATCAAGTGTCCTTAGGCTAAAAACCTCAACCTCAAACCAGCCCTGATGGTCAGACCAGCACCTTGTATGGTAGCTGGCTGACATCAGTGTGTGTGTGAATGGGTGAATGAGAAACAACATGTAAAGAGCTGTGGGTTCTATATAAACCATAGACTGTATAAGACATGGACATACACCTGTGACATCACCCATTGGTTTCGGGGAGTCAGTTTTGTGACCAAACCATGGGCATTTGAGCTGCGCCATCTTGGATTTTAGTGGGAGTGTACTTTCCATATTTGGCGAAGAGGCAGTTACTCTGCGGGTCAGCTGGGGTCAGCCAGCCGAGAACCCGGCCACTTAGCTCGGAGCAGCCGAGCTAGCCTAAGGCTAATCAGCTAGGCTAAATAGCTAAGCGGCAGCTGCACGCAGCTACATCCACCACACGACAGTCCCCGAGTCCGACCCGACTAGTTCAACCCCGTACGACCGCAACACAGAGCATACAACAGAGATCATAATGTTGCTGCTGTGTTTTAAACATGACTGTTTCAGATAGAGAGGTTTTAGGTGGAGCTGTAGAGTTTGGTGGAGTTGTGGGGGGAAATTTATTTCTAGTCTGTTATTTAACTGTGAAACAATCATTATTATTTCATATTGATAAATTAAAAAGTTAAAAACATCATTATTATTATTATTATTATTATTGTCATTATTATTAATGATAACGATAAAAAATAATGATAATAATATATTTAAATGTTTAATATTTACCGGGTTTCACCGCTGCCTCCACCCACTATCCACTTAAAGGTACAGCAGCACACAAACAACAGCAGCCGCTTACTGACAGAGCTGCTCTGTCCATGCAATATCAGACTTTTTAAACAGAAAAATGAGACGAAATAAAATTGTAGCCTAGTATTCCCGCAATAAATGGACTCTGAGAGCACGGAACACACCGCAACAGCGTTCCTAACATTAGCTGCTCCAGTCCTCTATCTGTATCAGCAGCGACCATAAATCGGCAATTAAGTCACAAGCCAGCGGCAAAATATGCAGGTACATGCTAATTAGTGCAAACATACAGGTAAAATAGTCAGAAATTTACTTAATGAAAAAACTGCAACACAGACTCCTTAGAAGGTCATAGAAGCCATACTGTCACAAAAACCTATCCGAACATTGGCAAACAAACACGGACACTGCAGCCCCTGTCAACCGTTGGAGGTAGCCGGAGGCCTCTGGATGTAGCTGCCTAGCCCAGCCGATGTTTTAGCAAAGAGCTAACTGCCAGTGCCTGTCTATGGGCTGTCACTCAACGTAACCACGCCCTAATTTATTAAGCCTAAATAACACTAAAACGGTTGTGGTACAAAAAAATTCACCCCCCTCACAGTGTTCACGGAGGTGGAAACTATCAATAGGGACCAAAAACAAAAAATGTACCAGGCTGTAAATATGTTTTTTTAGGCTGTAAAGTTGGCTATTTTAACATGGGGGTCAATGGAGAATTGCTCACTTCTGGAGCCAGTGGCAGCCGAGGAACTGCAGCTTTTTGAATGCGGAAGTGATCCTCACTGCTGAAACCTACAACTCCCCCCTTGATATAAACGCAGCCATTTACCAATTTTTAGGTTTAGTCTGAAAATTGAGTCATGATTTTTAGTTCTGAGGATTTTGAAGCTCAAGTTGTCTCCATCACTGTTGTGTTCAATTGCCATGGTTACAGCTGTTTACTTGATGATTCACACACTGGCCATGTGACTTTGCACTGCAGTTAAAAAACAGACTGACTCTACTCAGTAAATGCACTTCCCTTTAGAAACTCTGAACCGCTCACCTAGCATTAGCATTAGCATTAGCACAACTGCCTGTCCTCTCCACTGCAGCTGATCATTCAGAAGCTGACTGGCTAAAATCCTCTTCAGTCTCTGGGTTTATCTTGAGAGGAGAAGCTAAAACGTGGGATAACGTAGTGATATTTTGTTAGTGAACATCTAGAGGAAGATCTAGATGTTTGACTGTGCATATTGATCCTCAACTTACTCCTTTAGTGAGAACTGAAATTATTAGTATTAACTTATTATTAATTAGCCGTTTGACCTTTGACCTCCAAACTTTCAGATCTGCTTGTTTGACAGAGAGACCTCAAAGCTTTCTTGAGATATTGTGCGAAGATTAATCCGGGACGGGTGGATGGATGGAAAACCCGAAAGGATAATGCCTCCAGCCTTGGCTACCGCCAACACATAGACTTAAAAAGCATTCAAGAGCTTGTGTTTCTCAGCCAGAGTTCATAAATGTGAAGCTGGATAAAAACAAAATAGACAGAAAAACTAAAAGATTTTACAAACTATGAAAATCGTTAGGTATGAGCCTCTCTAAAGTCAGCATTGATGCACTCAAGAAATATCTGCAGTCATTTCAAACAAACTGGAACTTGATCTCACCTGAGAGTCTCCAGGGTACAGTGTGGACTCTTCAGTCCAGCAGACAGCAGCTTCACCCATGAATCCTGCAGGTCATTGTTACTAAGATCCAGGTCTCTGAGAATGGAGGACTGGGAGCTGAGAACTGAGGACAGAGCTTCACAGCTTCTCTCTGAGAGGTTACAGCTGCTCAGTCTGAAGAGGAAACAATGAAGAAAAAGTCAAATAACATTTGTGTTGAAAGGAAAATCAAAGGAGAAAAACTCTGTTTGCTCATTTCTCAACAAGTTGGAGACATGACAGTTGAATATGACACAATCAGTAATAAACAGACATGTACAGTCAAAGCTGTAAGTATTTGGACAGTTAGACATGATTTTCAGGCTCTCAGCACGTTCACTTTAAAATATAATAATGGACAGTCAATGACTGCAAAGAATTTTACACTAAATATTAAATCTGATGAGTTTGTTTCCCTTCATGTGTATTTGTCCAGTTACTTTTGAACCACTAAAAGGGCTGAATCTCCCACACAGTTCTTTCTATACTGGTGTCAACCTGCTCAAATTAAAGCTGAGACTTGGCTCTTGAATGTAGGATCCATTATTTTAATTCAGATTCAATGTCCTGAAGCTCAGAGCCTGAGGTTACTGTTCAGTATCTGTCCAAATACTTCAGGTCTTGACTGTAACTGTGTTAATGTTGGTACCTGATTTGATTTAGTTTGAATCCTCTTACAAAATAGTTTATTAGTTGTAAGTACAGGGCAGCTGTCTCTCAGCAGGTAGAGAAGTTTTTCCATTAATCACAGCTCTCCTCCTGTCAACATCAAGTGTCCTTAGGCTAAAAACCTAAACCTCAAACCAGCTGTGATGGCCAGATCAGCACCTTGTATGGTAGCTGGCTGCCATAACTGTGTGTGAATGGGTGAATGAGAGGCAGCATGTAAAGAGCTGTGGGTAAATGATTTTTAAGTCTGAGGATTTTGAAGCTCAAGTTGTCTCCATCACTGTTGTGTTCAGTTACCATGGTTACGACTGTTTACTTCTTGACTCACACAATCACCCATGTGACTTTGCTCTGCAGTTAAAAAACAGAATGAGTCTCCTCCTTAAATCCATTTCTCATTAGAAACTCTGAACTGCTCACTTAGCATTAGCACAGCTGCCTGTCCTCTCCACTGCAGAGCAGCTGATCATTCAGAAGCTGACTGACTAAAATCCTCTTCAGTCTCTGGGTTTATCTTGAGAGGAGAAGCTAAAACGTGGGATAACGTAGTGATATTTCATTAGTGAACATCTAGAGGAAGATCTAGATGTTTGACTGTCCACATTAATCCTCAACTTACTCCTTTAGTGAGAACTTAAATTATTAGTATTAACTTATTATTAATTAGCCCTTTGACCTCCAAACTTTAAGGTCCGCTTTAAGTCACAGTGAACATTTGTGCAAAGTTTGACAGAGAGACCTAAAAGCGTTCTTGAAATATTGTGGGAAGAATAATCCGAAACGGATGGATGGACGGAAAACCCGAAAGGATAATGCCTCTAGCCTTGGCTACTGCCAACGCATAGGCGTAAAAAGCATTCAAGAGCTTGTGTATCTCAGCCAGCGTTCATAAATGTAAAGCTGGATAAAAACAAAATAGAAAAACTAAAAGATTTTACAAACTATGAAAATCGTTAGGTATGAGCCTCTCTAAAGTCAGCATTGATGGACTCAAGAAATATCTGCAGTCATTTCAAACAAACTGGAACTTGATCTCACCTGAGAGTCTCCAGGGTACAGTGTGGACTCTTCAGTCCAGAAGACAACAGCTTCACCCCTGAATGCTGCAGGTCATTGCTACGAAGGTCCAGGTCTCTCAGACTAGAGGACTGGGAGCTGAGAACTGATGACAGAGCTTCACAGCTTCTCTCAAAGAGGTTACAGCTGCTCAGTCTGAAGAGGAAACAATGAAGAAAAAGCCAAATAACATTTGTGTTGAAAGGAAAATAAAAGGAGCAAAACTCTCAGTTTGCTCATTTCTCAACAAGTTGGAGACATGACGGTTAAAAATGACACAATCAGTAATAAACAGACATGTACAGTCAAGGTACAAAGTATTTGGACAGTTACACATATTTTGTTCTTCAGGCTCTCAGCACGTTCACTTTAAAATACAATAATGGATACTACAGTCAATGACTGCAAAGGATTTTACACTAAATGTTAAATCTGATGAGTTTGTTTCCCTTCATGTGTATTTGTCCAGTTACTTTTGAACCACTAAAAGGGCTGAATCTCCCACACAGTTCTTTCTACACTGATGTCAACCTGATCAAATTAAAGCTGAGGCTTGGCTCTTTAATGTAGGATCCATTATTTTAATTCAGATTCAATGTCCTGAAGCTCAGAGCCTGAGGTTACTGTTCAGTAACTGTCCAAATACTTCAGGTCTTGACTGTAACTGTGTTAATGTTGGTACCTGATTTGATTTAGTTTGAATCCTCTTATAAAATAGTTTATTAGTTGTAAGTACAGGGCAGCTGTGTCTCAGCAGGTAGAGAGGTTTGTCCATTAATCACAGCTCTCCTCCTGTCAACATCAAATGTCCTTAGGCTAAAAACCTCAACCTCAACCTGGGTAAACGTTCTATATAAACACAGCCATTTAGTAGTTTCTAGGTTTAGTCTGTGAAAATTGAGTCATGATTTTTAAGTCTGAGGATTTTTAAGCTCAAGTTGTCTCCATCACTGTTGTGTTCAGTTGCCATGGTTACAGCAGATTCAATGTGATGAAGCTCAGAGTTCAGAGATGATGATAAGGAATTAAAGAAGAGAGGAATTTATTTTCCCTCCTGCTGAATAAAATAGCAATGTCTTCATATAATGATGAATAAATCCAACTATCTATACACTTACAGAGCTTTGTTAGAGGCTTTGACAACTGGCAGCAGCTTCAGAAGAGCCTCCTCTGAAGCAGAGTATTTCTTCAGGTCAAACACGTCCAGATCTTTTTCTGATGACAGTAAGATGAAGACCAGAGCTGACCATTGAGCAGGAGACAGTTCATCTGTGGAGAGACGCCCTGAACTCAGGGACTGTTGGATCTGCTCCACTAGAGAACGATCATTCAGTTCATTCAGACAGTGGAACAGGTTGATGCTTTGCTCTGCAGAGGGAGTCTCTTCAATCTTCTTCTTGATGTACTGAACTGTTTCCTGATTAGTCTGTGAGCCACTTCCTGTCTGTGTCACCAGACCTCGTAGGAGAGTCTGATTAGTCTGCAGTGAAAGACCCAGGAGGAAGCGGAGGAATAAGTCCAGGTGTCCATTTGGACTCTGTAAGGCCTCGTCCACAGCCCTCTGATAGAACTGTGTTGGATCAGCTTTGTCTCTGAACAGTTTAGAACACAGGAAGGTTGATTGTTCTTCTGACAGCAGATCGACTCCAGAGTTGATGAAGGTCAAATGGACATGAAGAGCAGCCAGAAACTCCTGAAGACTCAGATGGACGAAGCAGAACACCTTGTCCTGGTACAGTCCTCTCTCCTCTTTAAAGACCTGTGTGAACACTCCTGAGTACACTGAGGCTGCTCTGATATCGATGCCACACTCTGTCAGGTCTGATTCATAGAAGATCAGGTTTCCTTTCTGCAGCTGCTCAAAAGCCAGTTTTCCCAGAGACTCAATCATCTTCCAGGTCTCTGGACTCCAGTGTGAATCTGTCTCAGCTCCTCCATCATACTTAACATACTTCAGTTTGGACTGAACCACCAGGAAGTGGATGTACATCTCCGTCAGGGTCTTGGGCAGCCCTCCTCCCTCTCTGGTTTCCAACACATCCTCCAGAACTGTAGCAGTGATCCAGCAGAAGACCGGGATGTGGCACATGATGTGGAGGCTTCGTGAAGTCTTGATGTGGGAGATGATCCTTCTGGCCTGCTCTTCCTCTCTGAACCTCTTCCTGAAGTACTCTTCCTTCTGTGGGTCAGTGAACCCTCTGACCTCTGTCACCATGTCAACACACTCAGGAGGGATCTGATTGGCTGCTGCAGGTCGTGTGGTTATCCAGAGGCGAGCAGAGGGAAGCAGTTTCCCCCTGATGAGGTTTGTCAGCAGCACATCCACTGAGGTGGACTCTGTAACATCAGTCAGGATCTCAGTGTTGTGGAAGTCCAGAGGAAGTCGACACTCATCCAGACCGTCAAAGATGAACAGAACCTGGACCTCTTCAAACCTGCAGAGTCCTGCTTCTTTGGTTTCAGGAAAGAAGTGATGAACAAGTTCCACCAAGCTGAACTTTTTCTCTTTCAGCACATTCAGCTCTCTGAACGTGAATGGAAATGTGAAGTGTATGTCCTGGTTGGCTTTGTCTTCAGCCCAGTCCAGAGTCAACTTCTGTGTTAAGACTGTTTTCCCAATGCCAGCCACTCCCTTTGTCATCACTGTTCTGATTGGTCCATCTCTTCCAGGTGAGGCTTTAAAGATGTCTTCTTGTCTGATGCTTGTTTCTGGTCTGGCTGGTTTCCTGGATGCTGTTTCAATCTGTCTGACCTCATGTTCATCATTGACCTCTCCAGTCCCTCCCTCTGTGATGTAGAGCTCTGTGTAGATCTGATTCAGAAGGGTTGGGTTTCCTGCTTTAGAGATCCCCTCAAACACACACTGGAACTTCTTCTTCAGAGTAGATTTAAGTTTACGTTGACAAACTGGAGCAACATGTCCTGAATGAACAAACAAGAAACAACATCAATGACTGATTCATAAAGAAAACATGACATGTTCATCCCCCTAAAGAACACACATGAACATATGTCCCTCCATGTCTTGAGACGTTGGACATTTGTCCATCATGTTGAATCTTTAGAGAAATCCTCTTACTGCTGTGCAGACAGTCAGCCAGCTCCTCCTGCTTCATTCTCCTCAGGAAGTTCACTGTGATCTTCACAAAAGCCTCTCTGCTGCTCCACCTCTGCTCTTCATCCTCACCATCCAACACATCCTCATCCTCTCTCTTACTCTTTGAGCATTCTGGGTAATCTGGACTCACAACCTTCTGGATCTTCTTCAGCTCCTTCTTCACAAAAGTGACAATGTTCTCCTCCAGCAGCTGGAACAGAAAACTATATGAATGACACAATCAAAGTAAAACCATGGAGCCAAACATCAGATCCATGTTGGACACACTGACAATCCACTGCTCTAAAAAGTGCAGCATGGAGATTATTGTCAACACAACAGATGTCAAAGTAGTTGTTGTCCATGTACAGACCATAAATATGGAGTCCAGGTGTGTTTGATGCTGCTGGGCAGACTGAGCACTGGGAACCTCTGAGCTCTCCTGGTCCACTCTGTGGAGGAATCATGAAGAATTAGCTCACATTATGTTTGCAGCATCTGTGAGTGTTTTATGCTTTGTACACAAACAACAGCTGCTTTTATGTTCTGTGGTGACTGTCCTGATTAAAGCAAACACTACTGTGCTGTGACATTCTCAATGAGAGGAAACAAGCAATCAGTTCTGTACCTCATGACCTAGAGTCATCACAACAAGTCCACCTTTTAAATGATGAGTTTTAAGGACTCACACTGGGTTTGACAGAAGTCTTACCTCTGCTACAGGACACTAACACAAACACTGGAACTGGATAGGTGCTGAGTTACAGGGAGTTTTACTTCTGATCTGAATGACACATATAAGAACATAAGAAGTGCTTTTCTTGAAAAGAGAAACATCAACTTTGCCACTAAAGCCTGTGTTTCAGCCTGATCATGTTCATATACTGTGTCATTCATGAAGCCTGGAGACAAAACACAATCACTTCATCTTTCATAGAAGACCAGTTATACAGGATACATTTTAAACTCAGCTGCAGCTCACTTCTTTGCAGCAGAGGGAGGCTGTCCTTTGAAATCAAGGGGGTGACGCTTTGACCCGTCACTCTTCATGGACACACAGCTGGGCTCAGGTCCATGTTTAGGTCCAGGTCCAGCAGAGTCTGGTGTGTGCTGCTGCTCTGGCCTTCAACACAACACACACAGAGCTTTGAGTGTGAATAATGATGGTGCAGTGATGTGAGTGCTGAGCTCTGACATGGAGAAGAGTCATGGACAGTTAGAGATCCTCATCTCACCTCTGAGCTTTGGTCTGGATCTCATGGTCCCCACACAGACTGCTTTTAGGGGGAGGGGCTCCCTCCTCTCTGTCCTCACACTGATTCATGATGCTGAATTCACATCCACATCAGCTCACACACACTTTCTACCTTCATCTGGAGAGAAAACACAAATCATTCATCTGCACATCAACTGAAATCCTCCTCTCCATCATTTGTCCTGTAGAAATATCAGCTGCTCCTCCACTGATTGGCTCTTCTTTCCTCTTTCATATCTTTCACACACGATTCAGAGACGACCATTTCCATTCACTGACACACAGATGGACTGAGATCCACTGGTTTTATCTGACGAGTTCAGTTAAGATTTTTCCTTTATTAATCCCTCAATCTGGGGAAATTACTCTCTGCATTTTACCCACACCAAGTGTACGAAACACACACAAGCATGCACATGCACTAGAGACGCTGGGGCAGATGAAAACAAGCTGCAGGTGATTATTCCACACAAAACAGTGAGACTCAGTTCATTTTTCCTCAGTATTATTCAAGGGGCCCTTTTAGTTGGGGCCCCTGACACTTTCCTGCCTTTTCTAATAGTAAAGTCTGAACTATATGAAGCAGCAACAACAAACCAAAACCAAACCAAACAACAGAGACACAGATAGACATCAATAAAAACAGCAAATATGTCCTGACAGACAATTATAATATATAATCACCTATCAGAGCTGCTTTTTAAAAAATAAAAAGCAGCAGACATATTGTAAAGTGGAAGTTTGGCTGCACTGTTAAAAACAACAACCAGGGTGACAATGTGGAAATGAAAATGAAACGTCAAATGACAACATCAGCAATAAAATTACAGAAGTATTATCAGCAGCCAGATGATTCAATTCAATTCAATTTTATTTATATAGCTCCTTCCACAATCAAAATTGTCTCAAAGCACTTTACAGAGGACCAGAGCCTGACCCCAGAGCAAGCACTTAAGGAGACAGTGGCAAGAAAAGACTCCCTTTTAACAGGAAGAAACCTTGAGCAATGTTAGAGAGCCAGCATTCAAATTACAGAACAGTTAGTGGATACTGTGTGCTCAGCAGATTACAGGTATGATAGGAAACAGAGCACAGAAGCAAAAAGCTTCATGATTGGTAATTATTTACATTACAGTCTGCAGAGAATATTAATCCAAAATGTATCTGTAACAGAGTGGAACATTAAACATAGTAATGTGTTAGAAATGGATCATTGTAGACAATAAACAGCAGCAGGTGAGTGGAGCCAGGACCACAGACAGAGAACATGCAGCTCCGGAGCCAGAGACACCTGCAGAAAGGTACAGAGAAAGAGAGACCAGAGAGAAACAAACACAGGACTACGGGACAGAGAGGACACAGAGTTAATGACATGTAATAAAGGTTAATAAATGTGAGAGTGGGTCTGAGGAAAGAAAGAGAAGAGGAGAGGTGTGCAGAGGATCATGGGAAGTCCCCCAGCAGCCTAGGCCTATAGCAGCATAAGGGATGGTTCAGTTGCCTGAGCCATCCCTACTATGGGCTTTATCCTTAACTGTAACAGTGTCTATAGAAATAATTGTGACTATATGATTATATGTGACTATATGATTATATGTGACTATAGGTTTAGTCATAATAATTAAAACTGTAACTACAACTAATTATAAGCTTTGTCAAACAAAAAGATTTAAGCCTAATTTTAAAATTAGAGAGTGTGTCTGCTTCCTGAACCCTTATCTTCATATTTACTGCTTATTAATTGTTTAGTTTGCTCAGCTGTTCATTTATTTATAACTAAGTAGTGTGGCCACAATATAATTTCAAGATGGCGCTGTCTCAGATGGCAGCTTGTAGCAGCAGCTCCCTGCATTTGCAGTAATTTTTAACGTTTTTCTAAGCTTTTCTTTAGTGTTTAGTGTTTTAGTGTGTCTGTTTCTTGTCTACTTAGTTTTTGTTCTGTCTTCAGTAGATTTTTTAGTGTTTTGGCAGCATGACTCGGAGATTTAGACACTTTTTTCTCCTGCTCCTGGTGCTTGGGCTGCTCGGGGCCCCCAGCAGCCATGCCGAGAAGACCCCCTGGCATTGTTTACACTCGAGATCAGCTGCTGGCTCTGAGGCCGCCATCCTTCGTGGCCGGAGAGAAGCCCCAAATCCCAGAGGAACTGAGGAGGAGACGACGAGGATGCAGGGCAGGAGTGAAAAGACGGCTGAGGAAGAGGCGTTTTAAACCCTGTGTCCCCGCGATCATCACGGGGAACGTCAGGTCACTGGCAAACAAAATGGACGAGCTGGAGGCGCTCACACGGACCCAGCAGGAGTACAGAGAGGCCAGCATCATGTGCTTCACGGAAACGTGGCTGCACGGACTGATACTGGACTCAAATGTTACGATCGCTGGATTCCACACAGTGCGAGCGGACCGGGACACCACTGCAGCCGGTAAGAAGAAAGGAGGGGGGGTCACCGTGCTCGTCAACAACAGGTGGTGTAAACCGGAGCATATCCACGTCAAGGAGCGCGTGTGCAGTCCAGACGTGGAACTTATTGCTGTCGGACTTCGTCCATATTATTTGCCACGGGAGTTTATAAACGTTATCGCCATCACCGTCTATATTCCTCCGACCGGTAAAGCAGACGCGGCCTGTGACGTCATCCACTCTGTCACAGCCGACCTGCAGACTAAACATCCCGGTGCCTTCATTTTCATCACAGGGGACTTTAACCATGCCTGTCTCTCTCCCATTCTCCCCACGTTCCATCAGTATGTCCAGTGCACAACAAGAGGCAATATGACTTTCGATTTACTTTATGCTAATGTCACCAATGCATACACCTCCACTGCACTCCCTCCACTGGGCAAGTCTGACCACAATCTTGTCCTGCTCTCCCCATGATACACACCTGTGGTTCAGCAGCAGCCAGTCACTGTGAGGACTGTTAGGAAATGGTCTGATGGTGCCATGGACGCCCTGCGTGACGCTCTGGAAACCACCGACTGGCCTGCTCTGTATGAACCACATGGTGACGACCTGGATGGACTAACTGACTGTGTTTCTGAGTACATCAAATTCTGCACGGACAACTCCATCCCCACCAAGAAGGTGTGCTGTTACCCTAACAATAAACCATGGGTGACAAGTGACCTGAAGGCCCTTCTGAATGATAAGAAGAGGGCCTTCATGGCTGGGGACCGCACTGAGCTCAGGAGAGTCCAGAAGGAACTGAAACACAGCCTGAAGGAGAGTAAGGATGCCTACAGGAGGAAGCTGGAGGAGAGACTGGAGAGGAACCAAACCAGGGACGCGTGGAGTGGAATGAGAGCGATCACTGGTTTCCAGAGGAAAGGAAGATGTGTAGCTGAAGGGAATGTGGACCGAGCCAATGAGTTAAACCAGTTTTTCAACAGGTTTGATTCCAGCTCCCCCTCCCCCAACTATGCCCCCACTTCTCCTCTGAGTGATCAGTGGACTTCTTCACACCTTCCAGGGCCCCTAACACCTCCGCCATCTTCCTCCCCCTCCCCTCTCCAAACAGACCCAACCATCTCCCCCTCCCCCCAGATAGGACTAACTATCTCATCCAGCCAGGTGAGGAGACAGTTGGAGAGGCTCAACCAGGGAAAGGCTGCTGGACCTGACGGCATCAGCCAACGGGTGCTGAAGAACTGCTCCAGCCAGCTGTGTGGAGTACTACAGCACCTGTTCAATCAGAGTCTTCACCTGCAGAGGATTCCAGTGCTGTGGAAAACATCCTGCCTGGTCCCGGTGCCAAAGAAGAACCACCCTGTGGCACCGAATGACTACAGGCCTATTGCACTGACCTCTCATGTTATGAAGGTCATGGAGCGGCTGGTGCTGTCACACCTCAGACCCCTGGTGAGCCCATACCAAGACCCACTGCAGTTTGCATATCAGCCCAAGGTGGGAGTTGATGATGCAATAATATACCTGCTGCAGAGGGCTTACTCTTCCCTGGACAGACTGAACACCACAATATGGGTCATGTTCTTTGACTTCTCCTCTGCATTCAACACCATCCAGCCGAGACTGTTGAGTGCTAAATTAGAGAAGATGCAGGTGGAGGCTCCCCTTGTCTCATGGATTGAGGACTACCTGACAGGTCGACCACAGTTTGTGAGGCTGCAGAGCTGTGTGTCTGACCTCCTGACGAGCAACACGGGGGCTCCTCAGGGAACTGTGCTGTCTCCCTTTCTATTCACCACCTACACGGCTGACTTCCAGTACTCTTCTGAGTTATGTCACCTCCAGAAGTACTCGGATGACACAGCCATTGTCGGGTGTGTGGAGGATGAGTACAGGGGCCTTGTGGAGAGTTTTGTCAGGTGGTGTGGGGAGAATCACCTGCAGCTGAACGTGGCCAAGACAAAGGAGATGGTGGTGGACTTTAGTAGGAGTCAGTCCCCGCCCTCTCCTGTCTGTATTAGTGGGAAAGAGGTAGAAATAGTGACTTCCTATAAGTTCCTTGGAGTTCACCTGGACAACAAACTGGAGTGGTCCACAAACACTGATGCTGTCTACAGGAAGGCCATGAGTAGACTTTACTTCCTGAGGAGACTCAGGTCCTTCAGTGTTTGCAGCAGGATGCTCCACATGTTCTACCAGTCTGTAATGGCAAGCACCATCTTCTTTGCTGTGGTGTGCTGGGGTGCTGGCATTAAAGCAAAGGATGCCAACAGACTGGATAAACTCATTAAAAAGCCAGGGTCTGTTGTTGGCTTTAAACTTGCCAACCTGGAGGAGGTGGCGAGGGACAGAATGCGGTCAAAGCTGAGGACAATCATGGACAGTCCCTCCCACCCACTCCATGAAACTGTGAACAATCTGGGAAGCAGCTTCAGCAACAGACTTCTGCTACCAGGGTGCTCTAAGGAACGGTACAGGAAGTCATTCCTGCCATCCGCCATCAGACACTATAACACATCTGTGTCTGTGCTCACAAACCTGGACTAATGCATCTTCTAGGGTGCGCTATAAATATCAGTTACATTATCTGTATATATCTGTTATATATATATTGTATATGTAGACATATATGTACGTGTGGATACATGTGTGTGTGTGTATATATATATATATATATATATATATATATATATATATATATATATATATGTGCAATTGTCTGCTGCTATGTGTGTGTGTGTGTATCTATGTGTATATAAGACCCCCTCCTGTATATATTGCATTTCTTTTACAAATTTATTTTTTCCTTTATAGAGTGTATTTATTGTCTCCTTGTTACTGCTGCTACAAACGAAAACGAATTTCCCCACGGGGATTAATAAAGTATCTCTATCTATCTATATAAACAGTACAGGCATTGTAATGTTGTAGTTTCACCACAAGAGGGAGGTGGTGGTTTGGAGTCACTCCTGGTCAGCAGACGTCATGTGTAAATGTAAAAGACTATATTAGTTATAAGGTTATTTTGTTTGTCCTCATCCCAGTTCAATCACATGACTGGATTTAAAATTTCATTTGGAAATTTACTGTTTTGATGTAAAATAACTTCAGTGTCTCACTATGAGAGACTCCCACTCACTCATTCACTCACTGTCACCACTGAGACAGCAGATAGACTTTGAAGCAGGAAGGTGTTTGGAAAGTTTTTGTTTTGTTTGTGTGTGTGTGTGTGTGTGTGTGTGTGTGTGTGTGTGTGTGTGTGTGTGTGTTTTTGTCCTTTGATGCCTTTGATGTATCAACATTCTACAGCCTGATGTCACAGGCTGCAGTAAGTGGACACACAGCCAGAGACAAGTTCAGAAGTCAAACAGGAGCAGAAACAGTTGGACTGGACAGGACTTGCTCATGATTTAGGAAGAAAGAAGCACTCAGATATTTCTGCACAATTATTGGCAAGGAAGGGAGGAGCTACTGCTGTTACAAGGACAAGAGGAAACTACAGGAAAGTCCAGATCAGCTCCAAGATTTTCAGTAAGTCAGTACATGTTAGTAGTTCATGTCAGTGTCTAGTTTAGAAGTTAATGTTTTGAAATGTTTTGTCCAAATTATATGTTTGTGAAACTGGGACGACAAATAATCATACCCATAAGCCCAGTGGTTTGATTGTGTGCTTATCATTCATGGACAATATTGAGTTGTTTTTTTGTTTTTTTTAATGGTAATCATAATTTTGAGATATTCTCATGGTTGCTCAATGTCTTTGTTTTGGTGTGATGCTCTGTAGTTTGTGTTAAAGGAAAGGATTTCTAGGAAGTCTGTACTGTCTGCAACAAGATCCTTTCTAAAGAAATTCTAATGGAAATGATGGAGCATAAAATCCACAGTCCCTGTCCTGTGGAAAAGTTGACTTCCAGAGTTGAAAAGAAGCAAACATGAGGCTTCAACAGTCTGAGTAGATGAAGTTTCTATCTTCCAGGTATTTTTAGTTCAAAATTCTCCTCTTTGTGTTTCTACACCTAATGTTTCCTTGCAAATCTGTGGTGGAGAGATGGAAACACAGAGAGGAAATTCTGCACTAAAAGACAAACATTTGAAGATACACACTTGATTTTGTTTAACAATGCTGATGAATTTTGGAATTACTATTTGCACAGAAATAGGACTGTGGATTTTGTGGCCTATCATTTCCACAGAAATTGTTTAAAGAAGGGATCTCCTGGCAGCTAGTATGGACAGCAGGAAGAATTAGATCAAACACCAGTGCTTTGAATGTGGAAATGGGAATGTGAGTATATCTTGAAGTGATTTGGGTTTTTTGTGCCTTTATTATGGACAGTAGAGAGATGACAGGAAATCAGGTGGAGGCAGAGGCATCAATGTTTCCAGTGGAAACTGAATTAGGGATGTTGTGGTAGATGTTCAGAAGCTTAAGGTTGTTACAGAGGTGCCCTGAAAAGTAGCATATTATGGGCTTTTTCCATTAGCACATAAGCTGTGATGGCATGCATTTCCATTACAGTCTCACAGGAGTTAGCAGGGTAGCTGTGCCAAATTGCACTGTGTTGGTCCTGCTTGGTAGCAGAGCTAACCATTGCCAACCTATGACATTCTCCTCCCTTTAGCTATGTCTGCAGTCGCTACCCTCCTGTGTGTCTATGCTGTAGACTAGAGAGAAAGCTCTATTCTTAATTCTCTCTGTTTTCAGCTCTCAAGACTTTTGCAGCTTCTACCTGAACCTCTGTGATCTGGGGTTTACTTTCACTCCTCTGTTCCAGTTTGGACTTTCAGATACCAGCCTTATTTCACTGTTTACTGATCATTTTCAGCCACATCACAGCTGTTATGTTACTACTAATGCAAAGCAAACTTTTTGCTGTTTCTTTAAAACTAGGAAAAGGTTGTAAGAAAATGAAATGTGTTTCTCAGTGAGTTAGCATCACTTTATTAGTGGTTCAGATGAACAAATCAGTTTGCTGTGCAGTAAAGTGGAAGAAACACTTGCACTGCTCCAGCACAGCTTTAGTGATAGTGGCTGTTCTTAGACCTTAGACTTAGACTTTTTAATTGTCATTCAACAGATACACCGTCAGTGTATATATTAAACGAAATATCAATACCTTGGCTCACAGTAAGGTGGACATACAAAATACAGAAATAATATATTCACAGAATCTAGAATATAAAATGTAAGATTCTAATACAAGAGTTAAAGTGACAAAAGAAAGAGTAAAGACAGTAAAGTGACATAGTGAGATGCTGATATTGCACTGTCTGAGGTAGCAGCATGTTATAGTCCAGTGTGGGTTCATTGAGGGTGGGTGGAGGGTTATTGCAGACTGTAGATACAGTTTATTTACTGTGTGTGAGTGTTGACCAGTCTTACAGCCAGGGGGATGAAACTGTCTCTGAACCTGGACGTCCTGCTGTGGATGCTGCAGAGCCTCCTACCAGAGGTCAGCATAGAAAACAGTCCATGGTGGGGGTGGGTGGGGTCAGAGGAGATGCGTTGGGTTCTGGCTAGGATGCCCATGCGCCCAGTGTCCTGGAGGGAGGGGAGCGGGGACCCAGTGATTCTTTCCGCTGTATTCACCACTCTCTGCAGAGACTTCCAGTCAGAGGCCTTGCAGGTGTCGGGGAACTGCTATCTCTCTTCACCCCAACTTAATTAATAAGAAGGAATCACTGAACCTCAAATTCTCCAATTTAAAAATACACTTTATTCTTACAAAGTATATATGGGTAATTCAGATGCAGATATCTGGAGACCTGTGACACGCACCCTGTACCTTCTGTCACAGATCTAAAGAAACAGTTCAGAACAACTCATTATATATCGTAAGCAACACCCCCATTGCACACCAAGAATTTGACCCCCTGAGTTCAATTACTTTACAACTGTTTACCAGACCCTTTTACAGTTTATGACACCATTTGCAGGTCAACCTTGCATGACCTAACATAACTAGTCAGACAATCAACAACTTAGCCTTCCTATGACCCCACACAGGCCCCGAACCGGACAGAGATGCAGCTGGTCAGCAGACTCTCAGTGGTGCCTCTATAGAAGGTAGTCAGGATGGGAGGGGGGAGGGAGGCTCTCCTCATCCGGCGCAGGAAGTGTAGGCGCTGCTGTGCCTTTTTCACCAGGGAGGTGGTGTTGAGGGACCAGGTTAGGTTGTCAGAGATTTGCACCCTCAGGTACTTAGTGTTACTGACGACCTCCACCACAGTGTCATTGATGAGGAGTGGTGTATGACTGGGCTGAGATTTCCTGAAGTCAACAATAATCTCCTTTGTCTTGTTCACATCGAGGATCAGGTTGTTGACTTTGCACCAGTCCACCAGGTGTTTCACCTAGTCCCTCTATGCCAGCTCGTCGTCGCCCTGGATGAGGCCCACTACTGTCGTATCATCTGCAAACTTAACAAAGTGATTGGTGTTGTATCTGGGACGACAGTCATGAGTCATCAGGGTGAACAGCAGGGGGCTGAGAACACGGCCCTGGGGGGAACCGATGCTCAGGGAGATGACACTGGAGATGTTGTTATTCACCCATACAGATTGGGCTCTGTTGGTCCCAGCATTCACAGCATGGCTTAATGTGAGTACACCTTCACAATGCTGCACATACATGAACCAAAATATCAGGTGTGTTTGGAGATACAACCACTTTGTTCTTGTGGTTTCACTCGTGTGATTAAAACAGTGTCTTTAGTGAAACCATCAGAGTCGAACCATGTCTGTCCTCTGGTGCTGCACTGTCTCTGTCCATGGTGCTGATTCAGATCCAAAAGACACCTGTTTACTGTCCACAGACCGATGTAAAGCTGAGTGACGAGTATGGCTCCATCTATCTGTAGCTCACATCTAATGTTTGTAAGAACATACATAACTTTTGAAACTGTGCGTGTGAACATGAGCACGTGTCATAGTTGTACTCTAGTTCATAAACAGAAGGCACCACACATCTGCTGTTCACTGGATGTTGAGCTGAGGAGATTGAAAATCTGTGACTGATTAATGTGAAGGAACATTTAGAATTAATGAGCCATTTATTCTGTTTTTCTTACTTTATCCTTATGTTTTGATTTGAGTAACTGAACAAATCCACATACAGCTCAAGTGTTAAAGTGGCTCCAGGATCTTTGTTTGTTCCCAGAGTTCACACTTCTGGGCTTCTGTTATCATTTCCATTCACCTTGTAATGTAGTCAGACAGCTGCTGTGTCTGAAGTCACTGTGAACTCTTTCTGTATTAAACCAGACTATGATCTTTGCTAAACCTCAACCAAGCTCTGTGAGAGCCTGAACATGACCATAAAAAGTGGAATAATGCTGTGGTCACTACAAACAGATGTTATTCTGCAAGATACGATATTTTTTGTGGAAAATAAATTGTCTATAAACACTTTATGGTCAGTATCAATGTAACAAACGCATATTTATGGAAAACTGAACCTGCTGCATTTAGGTTATTTAACATATTTGCTGTTGCAGTTCAGTTGTATAGAAATATAATTTTTCGGAGACAGGGTTGATTTTTATTTCACCTTCTCTCAGGAAAACTGAGATACTGAGCTAACAAGCAGATTTTGCAGATTAAAATGCAATGGTTGCAATGATGTCTATCAAAGAACCAATCATTTACATTTAAATATTTATATATTTAAATAAGTCTACAGTATTGTGGTTTGTTACTTTCCATGTCAGTGTAAAAGCTGGAGGAGTTTTCTGGGTCCCTGCAGCAAACACTGAGGATTACGTCTACATAGTATTATTTCCATATCATCATATGCTAATCCACATTCTTCTCATACACACACACATTATTCTTAGCTATACTCTACTGAGATCATAAGTGTGTCTGGCCACAGTCTGCAGTGTGCATAGTAAATATACAGAATGTAGTATGTGTGTTTGTGTGTTTGTGTGCATGTGCGTATGTGAGAGAAAGAGTAAAAAATAATCCTTTTTGGTTGAGTGCACCTTAGACTGACTGAACCACAATTATGCCTACAATCTACTCCCCTATTTTTGGCAGCATGTCTGTGAGCAGTGGTGGAATGTAACTAAGTATTTGTACTTCGTTACTATATTTAAGTATTTTTTTTACGTATTTGTACTTTACTTAAGTAAAAATAATAATTCATACTTTGTATTTTACTCCATTACATTTCGCAGCAGTTATCTGTACTTTCTACTCCACTACATTTCTACAATTTATGCCGTTACTCGTTACATGTTATGAACATAATTTCCTCAAAATCTTGCATAAAAAAAAAAAACAGACTGATTGCGTTGAGGCGTTGTTTGCCATTGCCAGCCTATCAGGTGGCTCTGTTACCTCCAATGGTGGCAGAGCGCGCATTTGGTAGGAGCACGAGCTAGTGGGCTGGCCTGATTCCGGCGAGAAGAAACGACACGTGACATCAACAGAACCCAGAGCCAACGTCGGCTGAGCGTGAGTCTGAGCCCTCCAGCTCAGAATTAGACAGCCATCTTTGGCCATATTTAGCAGGTGACATAGGCAGAGGCATAAATCAGTATATCTACATTCTTTATCAAATTTGCGGGTGCAGTACGTTAAGAGTGCGGCTTTGGACTTTGGACTGGCCTGAGATCCGAGGGTCGTGGGTTCGATCCCTCGACCAAGCGCAAAAAAACGGATACGGTGGTGGTGAAGGAGACGCGCCTCCCCTGCCTCTGCGACCATGGCTGTGGTGCCCCTGAGCAAGGCACCGATTCTCCCCAGCTCCCCGGGCGCCTCACTAGGCAGCCCCCTGCCCCAGCGTCTCTAGTGCATGGTGCTCATGTGCATAATGCTTGTGTGTGTGTGTTTCGTTCAGTTGGTGTGGATGAAATTCAGAGAATAATTTCCCCAGGAGGGATCAATACAGTAATTTAAAAGAAAGAATAAAAAATATCCCCGGCACTGAGACAACCCATTGCATGAGTACTTTTACTTTAAAAAATACTTTAAAGTAAATTTAAAAGTAAGTACTTAGTACTTTTACTTAAGTAAGATTCTTGATGCAGTACTTCCACTTTCACTTGAGTATATTTTTTGCGGGATAATTGTACTTTTACTTAAGTACTAAGCTTCAGTACTTCCTCCACCACTGGAGAGAAGTGAAGCCAGTGAAGAGGAGGGGAATGGGAGGAGGAAGCAACACAAAGTGTTTGCTGGTCTCTGATGGGATCTTAGCCAGCAGTTTGTCTCTGTGTTATTCTGTCTCTGCACCGTTAAACATTCATACTCAGGTGGACAGTCACAGTGGACACTGTCTAATGTCCAGAGGAAAAAAAAGTTCTTTTATCACATATTAAAGCTGTGTGATGTTCACTGACACTGACCATGTGCAGTTTAAATACATGCGTGCAAGTTTATTTTCCTTAAGACAGAAGATGAGCTGATTAATGCAGGAAACAACATGAGTCAGACTCAAGTATCTGCCTTTATAATTCTAAAAACATGAGCTGAGGACAAAAGGTGAAGACGACAGCGCATATGGAAAATTGGCACATTAAGAAAACATATATTATTTGTGTGAATAACATTAGTGCATATTTTCCACTTTTGATATATGATGGTATTATAAAAATATATATGTCTTTTCAGTCTAAAATCCTTCTAGTGTATCTACAGGAGCTGATCAGTCCCATATATACAGTGGTGTTCCAGTATATGTCAGAGGTCAAAGTGAAGACAGTCTAGTTGGTCTCATTGAATAAAGCCAGTTATCTGTGTGTAAACAAGCGTGACAGCAGATTTATTCCACTTAGTTCTGTCAGAGCCACTGAAGCTGTTTCTTTACTTTTTATTCTTCCCTCGAGCTGCAGTGAGAACATCTACAGAAGAAACATTATTATTATTATTTACTGTCCAACACAGTAAAGTGTAAATGATGGACATTTACTCAACACAACTTTTTATTTCCACTGTCACAGGATAGAAAGAACAAAGAACTTCACTAAGAGCCTTGTTTCATAATTCATTTCCAGCCCACAGTGTTTCTGTCCTCCAGCAAACCTTTGGATGTCAGTGTGTCAAGCTGATGTTGGTGAATCTGAGGCTGTGTTGACTGAGAGAAGAAGCTGTGAGATCTTTTAGACCCTGAGGACTCACTCTGGACTGATTTGATAGATGCTCCACAAATAAAAGTGCTTCTCCACTCAGCTAACTACTACTCCTCATAGGGACTGTCTGCAGGAACTGAAGCTGCTTTTGGTCAAAGAGATATTCATGTGTTCACTGTTCACTCAGGACCATTCAGCTGGGTTGGTGAATTCAGCACCAAGGACAGCAGCAGCTGAACTGTACACAACTACTGACAGATAGGAGTGTGTACAACATTCATGTTAATGTATCTGCTGAAATCCTGTTGGAAGTAGCATAAAGTGGCCTCCAGGCTGATGGCAGTAACCTGCTGCAATTAGCCAATAATGAGCCCATTAGCTTCTATAATGAAGTTCACACATATTATTATTTGCAACACAGGATGAAGACAATTAGTTTTAAAAAAGAAGCATTTGAAGGTTTATGAGAGTTGCTACTTTATTTTTAATCCTGTTGCTGTAGATTTTCCTCAACTCCAAACAATGTGGACTGTGAAGTGAAGCATTAACAAGCTCTCAGTCAGCACCATGGAAAGAGGCAGAGACGACTGCTGTTCTCTCTTCAGTACAAAACAATTAGCACTGTTTACACTTTTTATTTTTCTCATATGGTTCCATTTTTTCAGTGTTACTTCAAATTGATGAAATCACAGTTGTACAGTCATCTCTCTATCATCTCTTATTTCCATCCTATCCTTTTTTCCCCAGATCCCAAGTCCAGTTCTCCTGCACTGCAGCCTCGTCTCCACTGACTCTACTGTTGCAGGGTGTAGACAGATATATTCCTCCTTCTGTCCACATGCTGCAGGTCAGCTGCTACTTTTCACCTGCTAGAGTGGAGCTTCAGTGTGATGGTGTAATGCATTCACACATGGTTCACACTGTAAATGTGTGAACACTGGTCCATTAGTGAATTTGCTGTTGGGATGATCAGAGGGTTTGTAGAGTTATTATGGTTCTTCCTCTTTGCATCATGATTTTCCACAGACTCTTGTCAGTTACAAAACAAGTAGAAAGTCTGAAAGTGCAAACTTTCCATCCATCCAGTATCAGGAGAGAGTTGAGAAAAGATGTGTATTGATTTAAGCTCTGAATCTGACAGCACATTACACAGCTCTCTCTCCACTCTGAGCTGTGACCTCCAGCAGTGGATGATTCACAGTAAAGTTGCAGACACTCTGTGATACTTGTTCTCTGATGCTAATGACTCTTGGAGCTCTACTTTCCTCTGCTGTTGGTCTCTGTCCTGAATAAAGAGCTCCTCTATCTATTTCTGCTGACTCCATCCCAGTGGTTTTCATTGTTTCATCATGTAAAACCCGTGAAAGTTTCCCTCATTTACCTGGTTTTAATAACACGTTGCCTCTGACTGAGAGCCAAGCGACTGTAGAGCAGAGCATCACTTTCTGGTTCAGATCCAGTTTAAAGTGTGTTGGTCTCTGTCACTGGGCCTTTACTCCACAGAGAGAACAGGATCTCATCATTAATGGAAACAATCCTAAATATCCTGGCAGAGAGAGAAGTGAGTCTCCATCTTCTCTTTCCACTTCACTTATTCTCCTTTACAGGAGTTCACTATGCTGTGGACAGAGACACCAGCTGCAGTAACTGTTCATAGAAGAGTTAAAGGAGGAAGAAAGATGATCCACAGCCAGTCAACACAGAATAATGGGATCTTTGAAGGGACTGTTGGTGTCAATGTTCAACCATCTGGAACAACAACAACAAATCAGAAAAAAAAAAACATCCTCTGAGGTGATGGACACTTTACTGTCAACTTTCAAACATGCTGTTTCATTAGCCAGCTGGAAATCAATAAATAATTATTTATCAGTACAAAACAAGATGTGAACACAGAGCCAGTTTCACTTGATAGCCAACATGCTGAAGCTGAGGAAAACTTCAGATGCCTTGGTACAGTTCTGGACTCCCTGGTGAGCTTCTCTGAAAATACAAAAGATGCTCACAGCAACTTTATTTTCGGAGAAAACTCTGTGGCCTCGGTGTTAGTCTGCAGATTTTAGAACTGATGTTGAAAACTACTGTTGAAAGCGTTTTAACTTTTCAACACTGAAAATTATTCAGAATCTCACTGACAAGAAAAACTCTATATACTGAAACATTGACATTGATACAATTGACAGTTTTATTGCTTTATGATGCATCTGCTTCATTGATCTGATGTATTTCCCTGTGAGTCACATTGTACTATAATCTGTGCAGATGTTCCAACTAACATTCAGTATCTTCATCCACAGAAACTCCTCCACTGGCTCACAGAAGACAGAGACAAAGACACTGGACACTGGACACTGATTCACTTCTTCTCCTCAGAGCTGCTGAACTGTACATGGTGTTTAAATCAACTGTCAAACAGCTTTATTTAGCAGACAAATCAGAGCCATAGAGGAGCCGTCTGTAGCAGTGAAGTGACCCTTCAATATCAGTTTGTTAAATCATCAGACAGATGAAAAAAGGCTCCAGCTTTGCTGCTGTCAGGTGGTGAAATGCTTCAAGGTAACTCAGCCTTCCCACAAAATTGGTTTCACATTGCAGAGAGATTCTTATTAAACCAATGTTTAGAAAAATCAACACATAATATTGACACCAGCAGCCCTTTGATAAACAGCTATTATGTCCAATGGAGCCTCCATATTCAATCTGTTCTTCACCAGAAAGAAAATAATTCTTCATCATTCTTTCATCATCTTTTGTCCCAGCAACATAGGTGCAAAGTAGATGTCATTCATTTATCATTCTGCTCTCAGGTGTATAACCACAGATGGTTATTATACAAACAATCAGTTGGCCTCATTCATTGATCCTCTCTGAGGGAGCTACGGCTTTGTTTCCTCCACACACCCTGCACAGTGTATTCCTCTCAAATCAGGAAATGTAAACTGTGTAACTAAGAAGCAGCTGTGAGCGAGGTTACCAGTCCACTGTACATGATGACAATAAAAAAAGAAATAACGCTACTGAATGAACTTATTTCTTCAATATGACAGATGATGCTTGAAAAATATACAGTTGTAAGAAGCAAAGGAAACAAGAGAAGCTTTTACAAAAACAAGGTTCATGCTGCATTTTCACTTTGCACTCATCAAACACACATTCACAGATGACCACATGAATACATGACTTTATGTGTGTACAGGTCTTTGACAGAGGCACAGGTACTGACATAGGTCTGAGATGCTAAGAGAGAGAGAGGTTAGGGCGAGGGAATGCATTATGCCAGAGAGTGTCCTCACAAAGATATAAGTACCAGTATGTGTGTGTGTGTGAGTGTGTTTGTCCTTTGATGCCTTTGATGTATCAACATTCTACAGTCTGATGTCACAGGCTGCAGTAAGTGGACACACAGCCAGAGACAAGTTCAGAAGTCAAACAGGAGCAGAAACAGTTGGACTGGACAGGACTTGCTTATGATTTAGGAAGAAAGAAGCACTCAGATATTTCTGCACAATTATTGACAAGGAAGGGAGGAGCTACTGCTGTTACAAGGACAAGAGGACACTACAGGAAAGTCCAGATCAGCTCCAAGGTTTTCAGTAAGTCAGTACATGTTAGTAGTTCATGTCAGTGTTTAGTTCATTTAGTGAAATGTTTTGTTCAGATGATTTGTTTGTTAACTTGATGTGATATTTAAGCACACAAGAACACGATGTTCAGCCCCAAAAGTGTTTGGGCACACACACAAAAAGTAGCTGTTTTAAATATTTCCATCTTACATCTTACATCTTACAAAATGTTGGACAGGAATGGACCTATAAGTGATCAGACTCAGTAACAGCCTTTATCAGATGATGGATAGTCAGAGAATTCTCATCAGGTGGATAAGGTGATTTTTGATTGCTTCTGGTGCTTGGATTTGTAGAGAAATCGAGATGATTATTGTCTCTATTAAACATTGGATTTGTTAGTGGCGTTTTAGCATGTATAAAGAGGTTTTTTACATGGATTGGTGTTGCTTACGGCCATACCACCCTGGGCACGCCCGATCTCGCCTGATCTCAGAAGATAAGTAGAGTAGGGCCTGGTTAGAACTTGGATGGGACACCACCTGGGAATACTAGGTGCTATAAGCCTTTTATCTCCAGTTTTAATTCAGAATAAACAAAAAATATCATCCCTAAACTAGTGTGGTTCATCTCCATCTTGTGAGGTGGCTTTGTTGATTTGGAGTTATATGTCAACTTTTGCAGTCTGTCCACAAAACGGCAGTGTTGCTCTGCAGAAGCTCTCTGGCGTTGGAGGGGATGCTGGCGTCTTTGAGACAAGAAAAGTGTTCCACGTGGGCCTTTGCTTTCTTTCCCAAGAGACAGCTTGACTAGTGGCATTTCACACAGTGTTCCTTTGTTTTTGGCAGAGCAGTGCATGATGGGTGGATCCAACAAAGTGCGTTTGCCGCACGTCGCAGCCTATTTGCAGCAGTGTTTGTGTCTTTTCAGCCATAAACGTAACAGGCAAAGGGGAGCTGATGCTCAAGGCACTGAAATGTGGGATTGTGTCAGCCAGAGCGCTGTGCCTGGTGACCACCACCCGCTCTCTTCCAACTGCAGCTCATACTTACCTGGCAGGGGAGATACCATGATCAACAAGGTGGTTCACCCAGGGTGAGGCTCAGCCATTGCACTCCGGCTGTGCTGACCCCTGCGAATTCCCCAAATGTAGGAATTTCGACTGCATAATTTCTGGTAGTGGGGGACTGCGTTCGCGCTCTCCCCTGATATGTGCGTGTAGAAGAAAACACAATGTGTCAGGAATGCCCATGTGCTAACCTGTTGAAGACTCTCCATCTCATGAGGTGGCTTTGTTGATTTGGAGTTATATGTCAACTTTTGCAGTCTGTCCACAAAGCGGCATTTACATTTCCTCCACCTGACCAGTTTGACCAACATGAACCAGACCTGACTTGTCTCTGAGAATCAGCTGTCTCACTTCTCTACAGAGCCCCTAAAGTGACTTACTTGAGTCTGACTCATGTTTCTCAAGTTTCCTGCATTAATCAGCTCATCTTCTCTCTTAAGGAAAATAAACTTGTACGCATGTATTTAAACTACACATGGTCAGTGTCAGTGACACATCACACAGCTTTAATATGAGATAAAAGACCTTTTTTTTCCCTTTGGACATTAGACAGTGTCCACTGTGACTGTCCACCTGAGTATGAATGTTTAACGGTGCAGAGACAGAATAACACAGAGACAAACTGCTGGCTAAGATCCCATCAGAGACCAGCAAACACTTTGTGTTGCTTCCTCCTCCCATTCCCCTCCTCTTCACTGGCTTCACTTCACTCCATGTGACAAATCATGGTTGTGGAGCTGAATGAAACGAGTTGGACTTGTCCACATTAGTCCTGCTGTCAGTCCTGAACCAGAGTCTCCAGCTCTTGTGTTCATCAGCAGCGTTCACACTGGGATTTCTTCCTCCGCTCGGCTTCATCTGCAGCGCTTTCTCTTCTGGAAATGAACCGCTGGACACGGAGCTTCGTCGGGAAGAGCATGGAGCTTTTGCAGCTGATTAAAGGACACCATGCTTTACTTCTGGATACACACCATGTGGATCCCCGCCGTCACTTTCCTCTTTGGATTTCAAGGCAACGGATCGTTTCACTCTTTTCATTTCATGTCCTGGCGTTTTCCACTAGGAAACACCGGAGCTGAGAGGGAAATTCCAGCTACCGTGGATGTTTATTGTGCGTGTGTCTGTCTGATGCTGACTCGAGTTGTGAAGGTCTGTGAAGTGACGTCCCTTCCTGAAAACACCTGACATGACAGAGAGGTCTGCGCTCCTCACGGCGAAGCCTCTGACTTTCTGCTGCTTCCTGTTACAGCAGAGCTCTGTTTGCTCTAAATGAAGTTAGTGATGAGTGGAGCTGAGCCGAGCTGACAGCAGTCTTCATGTACAGTAGCAGTGTGTGACACAGAGAGCAGAGCAGCCTCAGAGGCTGATGGTACAGCTGACAGCTTCAGTACAGTCTCCTCTCAGCACAGTAGTAGAGTAGTGCAGAAACATGTGGAGCCTGTTGGACTGTCTCCACTGCTGTACTTATTTCTGAGAGCTGGTCTCTCTGATGAAATGTGTGTGTGTGACATTTGTATTAGGCCGTATGCAAGTTAGCTTGTGTGTATTGTTAAATAGCTGTATTTATAAATCAGGTTTGGTTCAAAGTCTATTTGAAACACAGAGGACAGAGGATAAGAAAGGATGAGTTTCTTTGTTCTCTCTCTTGTCTACTTTAGTACTTAAATGTCAGCAGTAAGTAATGATGCTCTACAGACTGTAAGTGTATCGGCTCTGAGAGGAATTGTAAATGTTTGGTAATGGCTGCAGTGATCGATCAGCTGCTCAGTTTGACTTCATCTGAAAATCATTAGAAAATCTGATCAGGTCTTCAGGGTCAGAGCTGGAATCAGTAACCACCTGATAGTTTGAAGCCTTCGTCAGACACTCAAACACAAAGACATGGAGACGCTCCCGTCCATTTATCTACAAGTATCTTATTAATAAACCCAGATGAACTGAATCAATGAGCTGTGATGTGGCATCTTTCAAACCTCCAACAAAAATGTCTATGATTAATTAGTGAATTGATTTAGTTCTGAGTGTATAGTTGGACACTGAGCTTGTAGCAGGAGTATTTGGAGACATTTCTGTTGATGTTTTTATACTTTTCCAGACTTAAAATCTTGTGATTGCTGTATTCAAGGAGATCACAGCTTTTTTATTTGTGAAGCATCAACTTTTAACAAACACCATTCAAACAAAAGCAGTTACCACAGGACACCTTCAGAGGCCTCGTAGGGTCCATGCATCAGCAGGTCGGAGCTGTTTTGGCAGTATGTGGAGGATCAACAGCACATCAGACAGGTGGGCAATACTGATACCGATACCTTGCCTTTGATACCGATACCTGAACGATACTTTTTCAATACCAAATTTTCTAAAAATCTATTCTAGAAAATCTACATTACACATAACTTTGAAAAACTTTGGGTTTATTTTTCAGTTTCTGCACTTTTTCATTCATACATTCATGGAAAACGTACAAAGTAAAAAGTGAAAAAAGTAGAATGTAACAAATGTAACCAACACAATGAACTACTGCAAATAGTTTTCACTGCAAAATTAACAGTTTCAAGTCAGTATATTAGGCTTACTGCAGTTTACCATTATATCACTCTGCAATTGTTCTTTAGAAAAATCAGCATGTCTGTTTTTTCAGGTGTCAGACACGCTCGCTCCAGGCTAACAGTATCCCCAGCAGTAGAAAAGGTACATTCTGAGGGTGTGGATGTTGCTTGCATACAGAGATAACTTGTTGCCATATTTTGCATTGTGCACTGTCAGCATCGATGCTGCTAAAATGGAGCCGCGCTCTAGATCTTTTCCTCATTTTACACAGATTTACACGGAAAAACAGAAGAATGTGCGCGACACGATCCTTCTTTTCCATCAAGATGTCAAGATGATTTTGTCAGTTCCCTAAACACCTCACACACACACACACACACACACACACACACACTTACAGCCAGTGGTGGAGGAAGTACTGAAGCTTAGTACTTAAGTAAAAGTACAAACATCCCGCAAAAAATATACTCAAGTGAAAGTGGAAGTACTGCATCAAGAACTGAACCATCCCCTAGTTATGCTGCTATAGGCCTAGGCTGCTGGGGGACATCCCATGATTTACTGCGCACTTCTTCTTCTTTCTCTTTCTCTCCTCAGACCCACTCTCAAATTTATTAGCCTTTATTACATGTCATTAACTCTGTGTCCTCTCTGTCCCGTAGTCCTGTGTTTGTTTCTCTCTGGTCTCTCTTTCTCTGTACCTTTCTGCAGGTACCTCTGGCTCCGGAGCTGCATGTCCTATGGTCCTGGCTCCACCCACCTGCTGCTGTTTATTGTTTACAATGATCTATTTCTAACATGTTTAATGTTCCATTCTGCTACAGATAAATATTGGATTAATATTCTTTGCAAACTGTAATGTAAATAATTACCAGTCATGACAGCTTTTTGTCTCTGTGCTCTGTTTCATAATTCTAATCTGCTGAGCACACATTATCCAATAACTGTTCACTAACTGTAATGTAAATACTGACCCACATTGTCTGTATTATGCTCCATGTCCTTCTCCTCCTCTCCTCCATTCCTAGCTGTCCTATCTTCCTCCTTTTCCTCCTTTCACCCAGCCCGGCCATCGGCAGGAGGGTCCCCCATCTGAGCCAGGTTCTGCTCAAGGTTTCTTCCTGTTAAAAGGGAGTTTTTTCTTGCCACTGTCGCCTTAAGTGCATGCTCTGGGGTCAGGCTCTGGGTCTCTGTAAAGCGCTTTGAGACAATTTTGATTATGGAAGGCGCTATATAAATAAAATTGAATTGAATTGAATTGAATAGATCCAGTTCTCTCTGTGGAGTAAAGGCCCAGTGACAGAGACCAACACACTTTAAACTGGATCTGAACCAGAAAGTGATGCTCTGCTCTACAGTCGCTTGGCTCTCAGTCAGAGGCAACGTGTTATTAAAACCAGGTAAATGAGGGAAACTTTCACAGGTTTTACATGATGAAACAATGAAAACCACTGGGATGGAGTCAGCAGAAATAGATAGAGGAGCTCTATATTCAGGACAGAGACCAACAGCAGAGGAAAGTAGAGCTCCAAGAGTCATTAGCATCAGAGAACAAGTATCACAGAGTGTCTGCAACTTTACTGTGAATCATCCACTGCTGGAGGTCACAGCTCAGAGTGGAGAGAGAGCTGTGTAATGTGCTGTCAGATTCAGAGCTTAAATCAATACACATCTTTTCTCAACTCTCTCCTGATACTGGATGGATGGAAAGTCACGTTGGCACTTTCAGACTTTCTACTTGTTTTGTAACTGACAAGAGTCTGTGGAAAATCATGATGCAAAGAGGAAGAAGCATAATAACTCTACAAACCCTCTGATCATCCCAACAGCAAATTCACTAATGGACCAGGGTTCACACATTTACAGTGTGAACCATGTGTGAATGCATTACACCATCACACTGAAGCTCCACTCTGGCACTGACACACACACATCTGGTATCATGTGGACAGTAATAATGTATGAAAGCTTTCAGTGTGAGTGCAGAAATCATTTCCATTTCCTCCACCTGACCAGTTTGACCAACATGAAACAGACCTGACTTGTCTCTGAGAATCAGCCGTCTCACTTCTCTGACTCTGACCAGCAAACACTTTGTGTAGCTTCCTCCTCCCATCCCCCTCCTCTTCACTGGCTTCACTTCACTCCATGTGACAAATCATGGTTGTGGTGCTGAATGAAATGAGTTGGACTTGTCAACATTAGTCCTGAACCATGAAACGCTGCTTTAGTAGCAACATACTGAGCACACACACAGAGACAGAGACAGAGGACTCACACACAGACACAGTCTCTTCCTCTCTGGATAACAGTTCCGGTAGGGATCGCTAATGTCCGTGTGAAAGCAGCAGAAGAAGCAGCGACAGAGTCTCCAGCTCTTGTGTTCATCAGCAGCGTTCACACTGGGATTTCTTCCTCCGCTCGGCTTCATCTGCAGCGCTTTCTCTTCTGGAAATGAACCGCTGGACACGGAGCTTCGTCGGGAAGAGCGCGGAGCTTTTGCACCTGATTAAAGGACACCATGCTTTACTTCTGGATACACACCGTGTGGATCCCCGCCGTCGCTTTCCTCTTTGGATTTCAAGGCAAAGGATCGTTTCACTCTTTTCATCTCATGTCCTGGCGTTTTCCACTAGGAAACACCGGAGCTGAGAGGGAAATTCCAGCTACCGTGGATGTTTATTGTGCGTGTGTCCGTCTGATGCTGACTCGAGTTGTGAAGGTCTGTGAAGTGACGTCCCTTCCTGAAAACACCTGACATGACAGAGAGGTCTGCGCTCCTCACGGCGAAGCCTCTGACTTTCTGCTGCTTCCTGTTACAGCAGAGCTCTGTTTGCTCTAAATGAAGTTAGTGATGAGTGGAGCTGAGCCGAGCTGACAGCAGTCTTCATGTACAGTAGCAGTGTGTGACACAGAGAGCAGAGCAGCCTCAGAGGCTGATGGTACAGCTGACAGCTTCAGTACAGTCTCCTCTCAGCACAGTAGTAGAGTAGTGCAGAAACATGTGGAGCCTGTTGGACTGTCTCCACTGCTGGACTTATTTCTGAGAGCTGGTCTCTCTGATGAAATGTGTGTGTGTGACATTTGTATTAGGCCGTATGCAAGTTAGCTTGTGTGTATTGTTAAATAGCTGTAAATACCAAACCTAACCACAGAGTGGACTCTGGATACAAACCCCAGTCTCCCACCTCCACTGCTGTTAATAAACTTCATTACCTCATTCATTCAGAAAATCTGTTTCCTCTGAACATCATCCAGCCACATTATGTTTCACACATAATGGATTTGCTTTTCCACAGTTTACTACAGTTTAGTGTATTTAGTGTATGTGGTTGTAGTGAGCGAGGGAGTGAGAGAATGAATACAGGAAGACAGATGGATCAACACGGTGAACAAAACATACAGGTGTACAATGACAGTGTTGTGGTAAAGCTGAGTTACAATCCAATATCATAATACAGAGAGGGAATATATACTTCATTAAAATGAGCAGTGAAAGAGCACAGACGAGTCACATCAATTCACTGAACTCCTCCTGTCACAGTCACAGAATAATGATCACATTACTATAGAAACTTCTGGATAAATGATGGAACAGTTCCTCATTTTCTCCGACCACCAAGAAAATGTGTTTTTCTTCAAATCATGAAAAGCTTTAAAACGAGTTTTGTTGTGAGAAAAAAAGGGGAAAATGACAGAAGAAATATTCTCCTCTCTCTTCAAAAACTTTCAAGAGTCATCATGAAGAAATAAAGTACATCATTGTGTGGTGAATGGTGAACTGGAAACACAGAGCCTGGAAATGACAGAGTCAAACTGGCTCTTGTGGTGTAATTGTGCTCATAATAATAAAATTCTACAGCTGCTGCAGAGAGAACTTTTCCTTCATCCTTCTTTTCAAGACGTCAAGATGATTTTGTCAGTTCCATAAACACCTCTCTCTCTCTCACACACACACACACACACCATCATGGAGAATATAGGACTTGCAGCAAATCAGGATCTGTATTGATCATTCTTCATTGTTTTACCTGATGCTGCTCTGACATAACAAACTATAACTACTTGCAGAACAAAGTGTGTGTGTGCATCTTAAAATAAGTGTTAGTCGACACATTAAGGTCTCATCTATCTGCACAAACAAATCTTTCTTGTGTTCTATTCGTCCAGTCAGCTAATAATATTCACAGTTTCATAGAAAACAAACAGAAACATAATGTATCACACAAGCTGCTCCACATAGACCTAGCATAGCATTTGGAGCAAACACACAATTAAATTCCTCAAAGTTAAATTTAGGATCCATTTTTCAAGAGAACTTCTCAGAACCTTTTCAGTCTATGAAGCTTTAAACATATCAGCTCTCTCACACTGACTGAGGCTGAATTCTGAACAGATACAAGATTTGGAGCTTAGTGACCATCATCAAAAGACAAGGAAACAGAAGAAAGGAAACATTTCAAAGAATGAATGCACCATTTCCTCATATGAAATAGTTTCACTGCTTAATAATTAAGATCCTTCAACAACTAGGACTTAATACAGTCCTGTAGATGAGCTGCATGGAGCAGAAAACAAGAATCAGAGCTGAGAGTCTAAAGTGGCAGAGTTAAACTTCCAAACTTATTCTGTCCTCACAGTCATCAACAGTTTTACTCCTACACTCAAAACACAGCAGATGAACACTCATCCAAATGCATCACATGCCACCTCAAACACATCAACACATTTTAGATTCCAGTTTCAGGACTAAGGTTTTCAAGGCAGGAAGAATTCTCAGCAGCCTAAATTTACTCCACAGGGAGGAAATCACTGATTGTTTTACTGTCCCTTAACCAAAGAGGGTGAACATGAACACAGCCTGAAACACTTCATGCAACAGCTGATCCAGCTTTAAGTCCTACGACTCATTCTGGAGATTTACTACAGGACATAATTGTATTGCACTGGAAATGAACTAAAAATCAAGGCTCAAAGCCAAAAGGAGATTTGAACCTAGTGTTCAGTATAAGACACAAGTGGACTCAGTGATAGGTAAATGTAAGAAGGCTGAAACTTTAAAGCACAATAATAAGTAGATGATTGTAGAAGTGGAAACAGTGTGTGCTGGTTAGTTTGCATTAGTCTTAAACTCTGCTTCTTTGTTTTTGAGCCAAATCTTGAGAGATGATGAAAGTGATTCATACATTGGAAATAAGAAGATTTTACCAACACATCAAACTGTTTCCTGTTCACAGCACTTAAAGTGAAGTCCTCCATTAAGTATCATCATACATCACAGACCTGACCTACAGTACATTGACGTAACTTCCTAAAATAACACACAGCACACTCCACTTTGTGCTGTGACATCCAACTCCATCATTTCCATTAGAATTTCTTTAGAAAGGATCTTGTTGCAGACAGTACAGACTTCCTAGAAATCCTTTCCTTTAACACAAACATCACACCAAAACAAAGTTAAGAAGTTGAGAAACCATGAGAATATCTCACAATCATGATCAGCATTAAAAAAACAAAACAATATTGTCCATGAATGATAAGCACACAATCAAACCACCGGGCTTATGGGTATGATTACTTGCCGTCACAGTTTCACAAACATATCATTTGGACAAAACATTTCAAAACACTAACTTCTAAACTAAACACTGACATGAACTACTAACATGTACTGACTTAATGAAAACCTTGGAGCTGATCTGGACTTTCCTGTAGTTTCCTCTTGTCCTTGTAACAGCAGTAGCTCCTCCCTTCCTTGTCAATAATTGTGCAGAAATATCTGAGTGGTTCTTTCTTCCTAAATCATGAGCAAGTCCTGTCCAGTCCAACTGTTTCTGCTCCTGTTTGACTTCTGAACTTGTCTCTGGCTGTGTGTCCACTTACTGCAGCCTGTGACATCAGGCTGTAGAATGTTGATACATCAAAGGCATCAAAGGACAAACACACACACACACACACACACACACACACACACACACACACACACACACACACACACACTCAAACACACATACTTGTACTTATTTATTTGTGAGGACACTTGCTGACATAATGCATTCCCTAGCCCTTACCCTAACCCTAACCCTGAAACCAAGTCTTAACCCTCAAACAGCAACATGAACACAGATGGAAACACTGCAGAGCTGCTTTGGATGGTTTAACAGGTAGAGATCATCAGATAATGGAATGACCTGATACCTTCATCTGTTTCCATAAACACATGGAGGAAATCTCCCAAACACAAACTTAACCACAATGTGATTCTCAGTTAACAAACACACTTGCATGTAAACTCTCACACCAGCATAAAAATAAGTCATTGTTTTAGGATCTGAAGAAGAAGATCCAGGATGAAGGAGATCAGGAGACAGGAGCCCCACAACAGAAGAGAGAGAAATAAAAGAAATACAATTAAAACACAAACTTACAAACAGATGAAGAATCATCTTAAAGTCATTGTAGTAAACAAAGTTTTGTTTCTGGACCCAGACTGAGAAAATACCAGTAACTGAAAATAATGATGAAATAATGTTGGAGGAAAAAAATGCTTCCTCCTTCCATCCAGCCTGGTTATTTTACAGCTTCTACTCCCAGAACATGATGATATAGTGTCAGCTTTAACTTTCACCATCAGCTTCCTACTTGATTCAGGTGACAGGTGTAACTGTTATCTCAGTGTGATGCAGAGAAGAGACCAACATACAGCAGGACTCTGTGGATTTAAGGTCTAACAGCACAAGATAAGTTGAACGAGATCTAAAAGAAACATGAGTCAAAATGATTCTCTGTGCAGCAGCTGATCTGTTGCAGAAACAACAACTAAAACTGTCTGTGGCAATGGAGAGATAGTGAATATCACTCCTCACTTTCAATAAAGAGGTGAAGACAGAAAATAATGTCTACTGCAAAGTCACAGGAAAACCAGAGTGTGAGGAAAGAGCACATTACTGTATTGATGAAAAAACAAAGATCTGATGGACAAAAACTCTTCTCAAAGTTGGAATGTAGGTGGTGCAAAGCACAGAGAGCAGAGAGAGATGAAGAACCCTCTGAAACCAGTCCTGGAGTCCCTGAAGGAGGACTTATTATGGACTGACAGGAGACAGAAAGACACTTTACACTCATTTCTACCAGCAGTCAGCAGACAAACACTCATGAGAGCACCTTTACACCTCACTGTGACAAAAGAGACACAGGCCAGTTCAGCCTCTGCACAGCTCTGAAGGACAAACACTGCTGTGACTGTATTTAAGAGGCAACATACTGTGATTCACATTAACAACTGACAATCATATCACTAATAAAACATTAAATTCAACAGCTAATTAAAAAGCCAACAGGAGAACACTGTTTCTTTTACAGGCTGTTGGTATAAGATTTGAAGGAGAACAATGATTGAGACCTTAAGTGAGATTAGTTTCATCGTGAGCTCATTATCAAGTCTATCAAGGATGAAGCAGCGTTTTGTATTTTTAGCTAAGAAGTTTTTGGCCACAATCCCAGTTGTCATTTAAAGCACAGACTCATCACTCTGCCTCCACAAAGGCTCTAATCTAGTCACAAACTGCTTCACAGTCAAAGAGAGAGAAACAAATAAATAAAACAATAAGAACAGCAGATAAAATACAAGAGAGGAGCAGATATAGAACACAAGTGTAAACATAAAATACTACGTTACCTAAAAACCTGTCTGAACAGATGGATTTGTATCTGCTTTGTGAAAGAGTCCACACACCTCAGACTTACTGGGAGATTATTCCAAAGTTTAGAGGCTGCAAACTGGAAAGCACAATCTTCCTGAGTCTTAAAACATGTCCGAGGTACATTTAGAAAGTCCTGACCTAAGAGATCACCTCATGGTGTGGGGCTGCAGAAGGTCCATGGTATACTGTGGAGCCTGGACATGTAACAGTCACTTCTGCACAATGAACTTCCGTGATGGTTTAGGAATTCAATTTTTTGAAGTCAGCACATTATACAGGGACAGTGATACACCTGGATGTGTTTCATCCAAAATAAAAATACTACCTTCTTCAAATAATACTGTATGTCAGCTTTCAGGGAGTCTGAAGACACCAACCACCAACAGTGTGAGCTGCACACTGAATGTGATATTTCAGTGTTAGAGATAGAAATAGGATTTTCCATTGTGTTGGTTGTAGTCACATCAAGTCATGATATGAATGGTCACTAACACTCAAACTGTGCTGGAACAGTGAAAAAAGTGTTTTTCCACTTTACTGCACAGCAAATGAAGTTGTTGATCTGAGTGTGGCGAGCGAGGGAGATGAGATAGATGATAATGGGGGTTGTAGCAGATAGAGGATGGTGTCGATAACTACAACACCCAACTAAGAGCAACCTACGAAGCCAGACAACGCCACCTTGGGAATTTCGCCCAAGGAAATAGTTTTAGTCAACTGTACCAACTCCAAGGCACCCAGGTTTGTTTTACAACGGGCAGAGACGTGGTTCCAGAGCAATAATCAACATACTTTATTTCAAAATAACTTCAGTATGTCTTTAAACATTATAAAACACCATTCACACTCAGTATTAAAATACTATAAAACACCATTCACACACAGAGTATTAAAATACTATAAAACAGCATTCACACACAGGGGACGTAAGGGGAAAGGGGAGAGACCCTATCAGGGCTGAGGCTTACCAGGGGGCCAGCTCGAGGAGAGGGGTGAGGGATCCCTAATAATATACAAAAATTATCACCCCAGCCACATGTGACAGCCACACACACCCACGCACACGTAGTCAAAGGAACCCAGGACCAGGGGAGGCACATGACACAGGAAAGAGGGGGGAACCACCACCCGGCGCTGAGCCACTGAAAAGGGGACAAGGAAATAAAATTAGTGGGGTCACTGCCAACACAGGTAAACAACCAATATACAAATACTAACAAAAGAAAACAAAAAATTAATGCTTACAAATTAATCAAAGCACTAAGAATATCAGTAACTAAACATAACATAAAATTGTTGTCACAAGCAAAAGAAACAGTCAAGAAACAAAAAAAAAAAAAAAAAAAAAAAAAAATCCAACTGAATATCAGGGCTAACTGAATCACAGAACGTTAAAAAAATTAAGGAAAAGAAAGGAAAAGAAAAGAAAAAAAGAAAAATAAACCAGCACAGAACCTAGTTAAACAGAATATTTAATAAACCAAATAACCTAACTTAATAGAAACACAGCTATAAAGAAAATAATCAAAATAATAACCCAAAACTCATTCTAACTAAATGCAACAAAGGAAATGGGGGCATTAAATAAAGAGCAACTCCACCGTGCATTCATTCAATTTTTAAAACTCCAGGCGCAAGGCAAACGAAACTGCCCATTCAATACTCGCGTAGGTAGGGGGTGATTGCGTTGTCCACCTGCGCAGCCCGACAGCAGCAACACCGGAGCGCCCGAGCGACCGGCAGAACCGCAGCGGAGAACCGCGGCAGGAACACCCCGGTAAGGTAGAACAAGGTAAAGCAGGCAAAGCAGCAGTATTTCTTCTCCGTGCAGGACAAAGCAGCTGGTAAATAATTCTCGATCAGGCTACGTGTGATCACCTGAGGGAGAGAGAAGCTGAGCGTGTCCACTCAGCAACAGTGGAGGCTAGCAGCAACCTGCGGCTAATTTGCAGCACTGGGAATGAACCCACGAGCCGCGCACGTCGGTGGAGGATCGGCAGTTCGGCGTCTGTGCCAGCGACGACAAGGCGGAGGGAAGCGGGCGACCAGGAAGTGGGCCTTGGAGCCAGGAACAAGAGAGGGTCACAGATTCCTACAACTTTTCCCCAGTTAAGCAGGAAAAGTTTGGTTTGCATTATCAGTAACATAACACAGCTCTGATATGGCTGTAACTGATCAGTAAACAGTGACATAAGGCTGATATCCCAAAGTACAAACAAGAGCACAGGAGTGAGACTAAACTCCAAACTGTAGAGACTGAGGTAGAAGCTGCAAAAGTCCTGAGAGCTGAAAACAGAGAGACGTTTTAGAACAGAGCTTTCTCTCTAATCTTCAGCATAGATACACAAGTTTAGCTACTGAAGACACAGCTAAGGAGAGGAGAATGTTAAGAGTTGGCAATGGCTGGCTGTGTTACCAAGCCGGGTCACAGCAGCAGTGCAGCCATCCCCTACTACCCTGGAACATTGTGTTCCCAGAATGAAGGTTTACTTGTGGTTCCTAAAGTCTCCAATAGAGAGAATGGGAGGCAGAGCCCTCAGATATCAGGCTCTTCTACTGTGGAACCATCTGCTAGTTTGGGTCTTGGAGGCAGACGCCCTCTCCATGTTTAAGAGGAGGCTTCAAACTTTCCCTTTTGATGAACCTTATAGTCAGAGCTGAGTAAGGCTTTCCTGAATGAGCCACTAGTTATGCTGCTATAGGTCTACACTGCTGGAAGACTTCCCATGATGCACTGATTTCCTCTCTCCTCCTCTCCCTCTCCATCTGTACACATTCATATCCCATTAATGTATGTTACTAACTTGGCTTCTTCTCTCTCCCATGGTGTTGTGCTTTCTCGTCTCTGCAGTTACTTCCACCTCCAGAGCTGCAGAGTCTGGATCTGTGGCTGCAGGCAAACTACTGTTCCACATGCAAAGCACTGCTGGTTGATCTTCAACATAAATGATAAAAAAGACTTGGAGGACGTCTGTTTCAACTATATAAGTCAGACTGCTGAAGCCTCATGTTTGCTTCTTTTGAACTTTGGAAGTCCCTTTTACACAGGACATGGACTGTGGATTTTATGCTCCATCATTTAGGAGGATCCAAAGCAACAACCACAAATGATTTCAATTTACATTAAAGTGTGTGAATGTTTTTGAACATTTGAAAGACAAACTTGAAAAAAATAGGCACCTTTCCTTTAACATGAACCATAATGCTTTGAACAAAAAAATGAAAACCTTTGACAATATGAAAAAAAGTTAACAATATGAAAATCTCACAGATACAATCAGCATAAATAAACTGAACATGTACTGAAACCCTTGGGCTGAAGTTCTTGTGTGATTAGACATCATGCCAATTTAACAAACACATCCCACTGAACTGAAACACTGACATCAGCTAAAAAAGGTTTGACTTACTGAAAACCTTGGAGCTGATCTGGACTTTCCTGTGGTTTCCTCTTGTCCTTGTAACAGCAGTAGCTCCTCCCTTCCTTGTCAATAATTGTGCAGAAATATCTGAGTGCTTCTTTCTTCCTAAATCATGAGCAAGTCCTGTCCAGTCCAACTGTTTCTGCTCCTGTTTGACTTCTGAACTTGTCTCTGGCTGTGTGTCCACTTACTGCAGCCTGTGACATCAGACTGTAGAATGTAGATACATCAAAGGCATCAAAGGACAAACACACACACACACACACACAGAAAAAAAACACCTTCACTGCTTCAAAGTGTATCTATCAGCTGTCTCAGTGGTGACAGTGAGTGAATGAGTGAGTGGGAGTCTCTCATAGTGAGACACTGAAGTTATTTTACATCAAAACAGTAAATTTCCAAATGATATTTTAAATCCAGTCATGAGATTGAACTGGGATGAGGACAAACACAATAACCTTATAACTAATATAGTCTTTTACATTTACACATGTGGTCCGAGTCACTTCATTTATTAAATCATAAGTAATCACTACAATATACTGCAAAGTCATTTTGAACTTTTAGGAACTAAACATGGTTCTGATAAAGATTCTGTGAGTTTAAAATAAATGCAGCAAGAATCTAAATAATTGCATCTGTAGGCTGAATGTTTGTTGTATGTGAACTTACAGATGATCCTGTATGTCTCTATCTTCTCTGTCAGCTTTTGATTCTGAAATCTTGCCTGTTTTGTCCTGTTTGAAAACCTGTCACTGTTGGAATCCATTTCTTTTTAACCACAGTGAATTAAAGACGACCACAGCTTTGATTCAGTATTAATCATCTGATCATGTCATATCCAATGATATTTTTACATTGGTGTATTGGTATGTTTACTTAAATCAGGGATCTGAAACAGTCACTGACTACTGTTCTTTAAACATTTATTATATAACCATGTAAACATCATGTTGACATTGCAGTAAATAAAACAAACAGAAGAGTCACATTAAAATGATCATCTTTCAAGTGGCCTCATCCTGAGGTATAGGTGAGTGATGTCTGTCACATTCAACAACATGATACTAGGAAGTCAAAGTGGAAGCACTGGGATCTAAAAATAGTTCTATGCAGCTGAATAAAATATTTAAATGCTGCCTTCACATTACCTACTTTTACTTTGATAGTTAAAGAACAATGCTACAGACTTTTACTGAAGTAACATCAGCTAACAGTCAGAGGCAGTTTACATGACATTTGTTCATCACACAGGTGACACAGGTCCAACATGATGCCTGTCAGTCAGAGCAAGGTAAAGAGACTGAAACATATTTAATTAGAAACACGCCAAAGCACAGGTTAAGAACTGTGTCTGGAAACTTGCTTCACTAAGTTTTCATGCTGTTTATATTGGGATTTTCACTCGTCCTCTCTCCTTTCAACTCAGTGACAGATGACAATTCATTTGTTGACTGACTTTAATAATACTAACCACATTCATGTGTCAGGTTCTGCTCAAGCAACGTTATCAAAGCTTAAACTGACCTAAAATGATTTCAGTCTTGCTTATAAAGTATATGTCAATACAAAGTGTATAAATTGGGTCAATATATTACTAATATATGCATTCATGTGTTTGTAGCACTCTTGAAGAAACCACAGAGCGCTGGGTAGTTGTATGTTGCTTTAATCAAACTGTAAAATGGACAAACAGCAGCATTATCACTGATGCGCTCCTGTCTATGTGTCATTGCAGCAACACAATCACGTGTCGACGTCCACTGACCGGGAGCGACTCCAAACCACCAACTCCCTCTTGTGGTGAAACTACAACATTACAACGCCTGTACTATTTATATTGGGCCACACTACTTCGTTATAAATAAATGAACAGCTGAGCAAACCAAATTATTAACAACCAGGAAATATTAAAATAAGGGTTCAGGAAGCAGACACACTCTGTAATTTTAAAATTAGGCTTAAAACCTTTTTGTTTGACAAAGCTTATAATTAGTTGTAGTTACAGTTTTATTTATTTTTTGATAAAACCTTTAGTTAGTCACAGTTATTTATATAGACACTGTTACAACTAAGGATAAAGCCCATAGTAGGGCTGGCTCAGGCAACTGAACCATCCCTTATGCTGCTATGGGCCTAGGCTGCTGGGGGACGCATGATCCTCTGCACACCTCTTCTCTTCTCTCTTTCTCTCCTCAGACCCACTCTCTCATGTATTAGCATTTATTCCATGTCACTAACTCTGTGTCCTCTCTCTCCCGTAGTCCTGTGTTTGTTTCTCTCTGGTCTCTCTTTCTCTGTACCTTTCTGCAGGTATCTCTGGCTACAGAGCTGCATGTTCTCTGTCTGTGGTCCTGGCTCCACCCACCTGCTGCTGTTTATTGTCTACAATGATCCATTTCTAACACATTACTATGTTTAATATTCTGTCCTGACTGACAGATAGCTAACAAATAAATAAAAAGACCCAGTAGACTTTCCTTATTGCTTTACTGACTCTTCTTATGTCTTTTGTAAAACTGAAACACAAATAGATACACAACATGTTACAAAATAATTATTATTACATACTACAGTTCACATCAGAACACACAATGAGGCTAAACAATAAAGTAAATTAGCCATAATGGCTTAACTAGCTTCTTGCTAGCGCTTAGCTGAGCGATGTTTTCTTAAACTTAAAATAAACATCTTAAACACTACCTCAAATAAGACCTCAGTGCCACAAACAAACAAACATACAAACGAAATGCATCCACTCATACCGTCGGTTCCATTTCAAGGCTCGACAATCAACTTTGTGGTGGAGCACTCGAACATCGCTACACACACCAGAGTCCGGCAGAAAAACTGCAGTACGCAGAAAACGTCACTAGGTGGAGCTCAACCCCACACAACACAACATAACTTTATTGAAACACTGACAAAGTCAGAACATTTAACGTTCCACTCTGCTACAGATACATGTTGGATTAATATTCTCTGCAGACTGTAATGTAAATAATTACCAATCATGAAGCTTTTAGCTTCTGTGCTCTGTTTCCTATCATAACTGTAATCTGCTGAGCACACAGTATCCACTAACTGTTCTGTAATCTGAATGCTGACTCTCTAACATTGTTCACTGCCAACCCCGATGTCATTATCAAGCTTACCTCTGTCTTTTTGTCACGCAGAATCATAAAATGCAGAAAAGAAAAAGACAGGAGAAGATGAACACCTTAAAATCCTGTAAGTTAAAAGCTTAAAGTTGAAAAATGTTGAAATTAAACGACAGTGGCCTTTTTCAATTAGATATTGTTTACATTTATTTCATAGTATTACTTTTCAGTGTTCACTGAGGTTTTATAGGGCCACAGCTGGACACATCCCTCACTCTTTTGAAAAGCTTGCTCCGCCCCCGCGGAATTCCATCCCTGTACCCCACGGTTCCTGAAAGTTTACTTTCACTTTCACCGAAGTTTGTGGCGCGGATTTTCTTTGTCTGAAGGTAAATGTAGGTAACTTTTAATGTTTTACTCGTCAACACTTCCTGTAGTTACCTGAATTATCTGACGTTCGAGTTTTTTGGATGTTGTTGTGCTTTATTGTGTTTTTTATACCGCGTTGTGGTGTTTAGTTGTATAGACTGAGTTGTCACTGTAAAGTCGGGGTGAGGCAGGAGGAGGACCGTTGTTATCCGCCATGTTGTGTGGATATTCACAGTAGAAGCGGTGGAGTCAGAGTAGAAGCAGAGTGAGCTGATGGTCAGTAGCTGAACACGGAGCCTTTGTTAGTCTGTGGCTCCACTTACTGCTGACTGAAGGCAGCTTTTCCTGCCTGAATCAGCCTGTGGAGGAGGCGGACCTGAGCCGCTGCTCTCCCGCAGTCTGAGCCGCTAAATGCGGTCTGAGCTCGGCCGGACAGCGGCTGGAGAACAGCTCTGACTTTCTCTGTCATTAGATGAACTCTACGGGTTTTTCAGGCTCTATGTGATTTTCAGAGAGACAGTTAACACTCCATCCACAGAGTCAGAGGCCTCCTGGTCCTATCAGGACAAACTCTACCTGATGAATTAGATGATAAAGACCCAAATCCATAAATACTCTCACAATAAAGCGTCTCAGCAGCTCTGATAGGTGATTATATCTCTGTGGCTGGTCACAGTACAAACAGAAAAACTGTCTGTCAGGACATATTTGCTGTTTTTATTGATGTCCATTTGTGTCTCTGCTGTTTGGTTTGGTTTTGGTTTGTTGTTGCTGCTTCATATAGTTCAGACTTTACTATTAGAAAAGGCAGGGAAGTGCCAGGGGCCCCAACTTAAAGGGCCCCTGGAATAATATTGAGGAGAAATGAACTGAGTCTCAGTTGTTTTGTGTGGAATAATCACCTGCAGCTTGTTTCATCAAGTCATTTTCTACAGAAACACTGCAGACAAACAGACTGTCAGATAAAACCAGTGGATCTCAGTCCATCTGTGTGTCAGTGAATGGAAATGGTCGTCTCTGAATCGTGTGTGAAAGATATGAAAGAGGAAAGAAGAGCCAATCAGTGGAGGAGCAGCTGATATTTCTACAGGACAAATGATGGAGAGGATGATTTCAGTTGATGTGCAGATGAATGATTTGTGTTTTCTCTCCAGATGAAGGTAGAAAGTGTGTGTGAGCTGATGTGGATGTGAATTCAGCATCATGAATCAGTGTGAGGACAGAGAGGAGGGAGCCCCTCCCCCTAAAAGCAGTCTGTGTGGGGACCATGAGATCCAGACCAAAGCTCAGAGGTGAGATGAGGATCTCTAACTGTCCATGACTCTTCACCATGTCAGAGCTCAGCACTCACATCACTGCACCATCATTATTCACACTCAAAGCTCTGTGTGTGTTGTGTTGAAGGCCAGAGCAGCAGCACACACCAGACTCTGCTGGACCTGGACCTGAACATGGACCTGAGCCCAGCTGTGTGTCCCTGAAGAGTGACAGGTCAAAGGGTGGTCTCATTAATTTCAAAGGACAGCCTCCCTCTGCTGCAAAGAAGTGAGCTGCAGCTGGCTACATGTTTTCTTCTTTACTATGAGAACACTGTATGAATAATAGATATGTTGTCCCTGTCCCCCTGTCCATGATGATCTTAATCTCTGTGTCCACCAGGATCCATCAGAGACCAGACTTCCCTGGACCTGAGCCCAGCTGTGTGTCCATGAAGAGTGACAGGTCAAAGGATGTCCCCATTAATTTCAAAGGACAGCCTCCCTCTGCTGCAAAGAAGTGAGCTGCAGCTGAGTTTAAAATGTATCAGACAGCTGTCCTGTATAACTGGTCTTCTATGAAAGATGAAGTGATTGTGTTTTGTCTCCAGGCTTCATGAATGACACAGTATATGAACATGATCAGGCTGAAACACAGGCTTTAGTGGCAAAGTTGATGTTTCTCTTTTCAAGAAAATCACTTCTTATGTTCTTATATGTATCATTCAGATCAGAACTAAAACTCCCTGTAACTCAGCACCTATCCAGTTCCAGTGTTTGTGTTAGTGTCCTGTAGCAGAGGTGAGACTTCTGTCAAACCCAGTGTGAGTCCTTAAAACTCATTATTTAAAAGGTGGACTTGTTGTGATGACTCTAGGTCATGAGGTATAGAATTGATTGCTTGTTTCCTCTCATTGAGAATGTCACAGCACAGTAGTGTTTGCTTTAATCAGGACAGTCACCACAGAACATAAAAGCAGCTGTTGTTTGTGTACAAAGCATAAAACTCTCACAGATGCTGCAAACATAATGTGAGCTAATTCTTCATGATTCCTCCACAGAGCGGACCAGGAGAGCTCAGAGGTTCCCAATGCTCAGTCTGCCCAGCAGCATCAGACACACCTGGACTCCATATTTATGGTCTGTACATGGACAACAACTACTTTGACATCTGTTGTGTTGACATTAATCTCCATGCTGCACTTTTTAGAGCAGTGGATTGTCAGTGTGTCCAACATGGATCTGATGTTTGGCTCCATGGTTTTACTTTGATTGTGTCATTCATATAGTTTTCTGTTCCAGCTGCTGGAGGGGAACGTTGTCACTTTTGTGAAGAAGGAGCTGAAGAAGATCCAGAAGGTTGTGAGTCCAGATTACCCAGAATGCTCAGAGAGTCAGAGGGAGGATGAGGAGGTGTTGGATGGTGAGGATGAAGAGCAGAGGAGGAGCAGCAGAGAGGCTTTTGTGAAGATCACAGTGAACTTCCTGAGGAGAATGAAGCAGGAGGAGCTGGCTGACTGTCTGCACAGCAGTAAGAGGATTTCTCTAAAGATTCAACATGATGGACAAATGGGACATTTACTAACATCTCAAGACATGGAGGGAAATATGTTCATGTGTGTTCTTTAGGGGGATGAACATGTCATGTTTTCTTTATGAATCAGTCATTGATGTTGTTTCTTGTCTGTTCATTCAGGACATGTTGCTCCAGTTTGTCAACGTAAACTTAAATCTGCTCTGAAGAAGAAGTTCCAGTGTGTGTTTGAGGGGATCTCTAAAGCAGGAAACCCAACCCTTCTGAATCAGATCTACACAGAGCTCTACATCACAGAGGGAGGGACTGGAGAGGTCAATGATGAACATGAGGTCAGACAGATTGAAACAGCATCCAGGAAACCAGCCAGACCAGAAACAAGCATCAGACAAGAAGACATCTTTAAAGCCTCACCTGGAAGAGATGGACCAATCAGAACAGTGATGACAAAGGGAGTGGCTGGCATTGGGAAAACAGTCTTAACACAGAAGTTGACTCTGGACTGGGCTGAAGACAAAGCCAACCAGGACATACACTTCACATTTCCATTCACGTTCAGAGAGCTGAATGTGCTGAAAGAGAAAAAGTTCAGCTTGGTGGAACTTGTTCATCACTTCTTTCCTGAAACCAAAGAAGCAGGACTCTGCAGGTTTGAAGAGGTCCAGGTTCTGTTCATCTTTGACGGTCTGGATGAGTGTCGACTTCCTCTGGACTTCCACAACACTGAGATCCTGACTGATGTTACAGAGTCCACCTCAGTGGATGTGCTGCTGGCAAACCTCATCAGGGGGAAACTGCTTCCCTCTGCTCGCCTCTGGATAACCACACGACCTGCAGCAGCCAATCAGATCCCTCCTGAGTGTGTTGACATGGTGACAGAGGTCAGAGGGTTCACTGACCCACAGAAGGAGGAGTACTTCAGGAAGAGGTTCAGAGAGGAGGAGCAGGCCAGAAGGATCATCTCCCACATCAAGACTTCACGAAGCCTCCACATCATGTGCCACATCCCGGTCTTCTGCTGGATCACTGCTACAGTTCTGGAGGATGTGATGGAAACCAGAGAGGGAGGAGGGCTGCCCAAGACCCTGACTGAGATGTACATCCACTTCCTGGTGGTTCAGTCCAAACTGAAGAACGTTAAGTATAATGGAGGAGCTGAGACAGATCCACACTGGAGTCCAGAGACCAGGAAGATTATTGGGTCTCTGGGAAAACTGGCTTTTGAGCAGCTGCAGAAAGGAAACCTGATCTTCTATGAATCAGACCTGACAGAGTGTGGCATCGATATCAGAGCAGCCTCAGTGTACTCAGGAGTTTTCACACAGGTCTTTAAAGAGGAGAGAGGACTGTACCAGGACAAGGTGTTCTGCTTCGTCCATCTGAGTCTTCAGGAGTTTCTGGCTGCTCTTCATGTCCACCTGACCTTCATCAAGTCTGGAGTCAATCTGCTGTCAGAAGAGCAATCAACCTCCAACTGGTCTAAACTGTTCAGAGACAAACCTGATCCAACACAGCTCTACCAGAGGGCTGTGGACAAGGCCTTACAGAGTCCAAATGGACACCTGGACTTGTTTCTCCGCTTCCTCCTGGGTCTTTCACTGCAGACCAATCAGACTCTCCTACGAGGTCTGCTGACACAGACAGGAAGTGGCTCACAGACCAATCAGCAAACAGTCAAGTACATCAAGAAGAAGATTGAAGAGACTCCCTCTGCAGAGCAAAGCATCAACATGTTCCACTGTCTGAATGAACTGAATGATCATTCTCTAGTGGAGCAGATCCAGCAGTCCCTGAGTTCAGGACGTCTCTCCACAGGTGAACTATCTGCTGGTCAGTGGTCAGCTCTGGTCTTCATCTTACTGTCATCAGAAGAAGATTTGGACGTGTTTGACCTGAAGAAATACTCTGCTTCAGAGGAGGCTCTTCTGAAGCTGCTGCCAGTTGTCAAAGCCTCTAACAAAGCTCTGTAAGTGTATAGTGTGATGGAAAAATACTTTCCTCCTGATGAGAAGTGAAATAGAATTCTTATTCTTCGTTATTGTCTTTTGATGCTTTATTATAAAATAAGGTTTACAGAGTAATCAATTTCTGCAGAAAGGACAGAGCTCACGCAGCATCAAATGCTACAGAGGTCTGATCCCAGGTTACAAGTTACAAGAGTATTTATGCTGTATTTATCTTTCTCACATACAAGGAGGGCAGGGAGACAAAATAATCTGAAGGTCAAAAAATAGAGATAAGTTGTGCTCGGAGGCACCGGAGACATAACAGGTTTCTTCACAAAGTACAGTAAACAAAATACATTAGGCCACTACAGGTCATGTTATATGTACTTCACCCAGAATTGAATATACGAGTTCATGAGAATATACGAATGCTTTATAAAAGAGTATATGGTTATATGATAAATTGACATTACATATAGATAGTTGGATTTATTCATCATTATATAAAGACTCTGCTATTTTATTCAACAGGAGGGAAAATAAATTCCTCTCTTCTTTAATTCTTTATCATCTCTGAGCTGTCAGAGCTACACTGAACAAATCTGTGTTTGATGTTTGGCCCAGTTTTCAAATGCAGGTCTGTTAGTTTGCTGTGAGCTGCAGAGCAAACTGAGAGTTTTGTTCCTTTGATTGTCCTTTCAACACAAATGTTATTTGACTTTTTCTTCATTGTTTCCTCTTCAGACTGAGCAGCTGTAACCTCTCAGAGAGAAGCTGTGAAGCTCTGTCCTCTGTTCTCAGCTCCCAGTCCTCTAGTCTGAGACACCTGGACCTGAGTGACAATAACAAGCTGCAGGATTCAGGAGTGAAGCTGCTGTGTGGTTCTCTGGAGAGTCCACACTGTAGACTGGAGACTCTGAGGTCAGTTCACTGTCTGTTACTGTTGTAGATCTTATATCTTTAATCCACAACTGAACCTGGTTTATCTTCATCCAGAATTTGAATTTATTCATCTTGAATGAATGAGATTTGAAATAGTTGTTGTTCCATATTATGACATATCAACAGACATATTCATGAATAATGTCTGTTGACTTCAATGAAACCTTCAGAACTCACACACTCGTATTTGTCACAGTCAGCAGACTAATGTTTTCTAAATGAAGTGTAGAAAATGTCCAGTGTGAGTTGTTCAAAGTCCATTTTGATCACAACAATATACAGAAGATCCTCGGAACTAATATTTGTACAAATCAACTGAAAAACTCTTCTTTCCTTTCAAGTTCATTTCAATGAAGTGTCAGGACTAATGTCAGATCTTCAGAGTGTGTGTGTGTGTGTGTGTGTTTTGATCTTCAACACAAGTGTGTAAATTGTGGTCTTTTCTCATTGAGTTGAATTGACTTGTTAAATGTGTTAAGGAGCAAAGACTTAAAGGACCACACTGTTGGTTTGACATGTTTCAGTCCATTAACTGCAAATCTTGTTGTATTGTAAAGTGTCGCTGGGTGTTTGGAAAGACACCAACAAATAAAATGTATTATTATTATTATTATTATTATTATTATTATCAGTAGTAGTATTACATTGTATGTATGTGACTTTGCTGCATTTTCCAAAGTTTTCCATTAAATCCATCTGTAATTTGGGATCAAATAGTTGTTGTTCAGTTGAATATGTGTTTAGTTGTGGATTTCCTGAGCTGATCTGCAGGATAGAGACCAGGACCAAGCAAGACATTTTTCCTGGATCAGGACTGAACATTTGAAGTTTGATCCATTTCAGTGGTGAATCAAAGTCAGTTTTTAGTCCAACATGTCTGATTTGATCTTTATCTTCTAATTCCAGACTTGACTGAGCTCAGCAGCATGTTATGAATCTGTGTTGACATGAATAGTTGTATGAATGTTGTGGTGACATTTGGATGATGTGTGTAGAAGGCTGACATTATGATGATCCACAATAAGAGAAGGACAAAGTCCCCCTACTCATGTTAGTGAAAGCTCATTGATTAGGACATATCTGATTGGATTATAGGGGTGTGCCATCTAAGTCACCTCACGATTCGATTCGACTACGATTCACAGTGCTACGATTCGACGATTCACCGATTATCGATGGTGATCGATCGATTAATCTTTTTTTTCCACACATAGAATGATTCTTTTCTCACTCTGTAGTTACTTGTAAAATAATGTATATTTTTTAATATCCATTCATCCATCCATTTTAATGTAAATGACTAAAATGTACACAAAAAAGTATTAGTTTTCAACTCCCGATAAAAGAAGAAAAAAAAATTAGCTTGCACATGTAGTTCTTAATGTCTGATTCATTTATTGATGTAGATTAAAAACAATAATAATAATACTAAAAAATATATATTGTGTGGCTGTACATGATTCTGATTTGATTATTTTATTATGAACATGTAAATTTAAAAAAACTGTTAGAAAAGAAAAAAAGAGGGAAAGGAAATTGACAATATTTCCACTTCTATTACAATCTGATATCTTGATTTACATGTCCAGAAAGTAATCCTTTTAAATCTTACTGTATGTGCATGTCAGCCAGATTGTTTCTCCTATGGATTTTGGACACTATATGGTCACTGTGCGTATTCTTACGTTTCCAGTAAACAGAGTGTTGACAGAATATGCAACACTCAACGCTAACCCCTCAGTACAGAGCCGAGCAGTTCGCATCGGGTTTCGCAGTTTTTTCGCCGACGAACACAGAGCAGTAGGCAGCCGCTCCGCCATGCTTGCATTGTTTTGAAGGGGGAGGGGCTTAGTATGTGGAAGGGGCTTGTTGTGCCACCCAGATTTGCTTCCCTCCGTGCAGTTTTCCCTAGACACACGTTCCTCTTCCACATGAAAACAGCATTATACTCAAATTATGTCAAATTCCACGTTAAAAAGTTGACTCCGTTTTGATCGGCCAATTCCGCAATTCAGTGATCGCGGAAATCAAAGGGCCCTATAATATGTCCGGGGGGCACGCGCAACTTTTTTTTTCGTTCCGACCGCTGCACTTTCCTTCCGTTATTAAAATAACCGATTTTTGAACATTTATTAATCGATTCTGAATCGAAAAGTGTTGCGTCACGATTAATCTATGAATCGATGAATCTGGCACACCCCTAGAGACCCGGGTTCGAATCCTGTTGTACTCACCTGCACTGCATCCTCTGGTTGATTGTGTACTTGCTGAATAATGACTGTTTATACTGATTTGTGCTGCAATTGGGTTCATTCTATACCAGTTACAATGTTAGTGAAAGCTCATTGATTAGGACATATCTTATTGGATTAGAAATGATTTTTATCCACATGATTTATTCTTTATTCAGATTGAGTTCCTGCAGTTTGTCAGAGATCAGCTGTGCTTCTCTGGCCTCAGCTCTGAAGTCCAGCCCCTCCCACCTGAGACACATGGACCTGAACTACAACAAGCTGCAGGATTCAGGAGTGAAGCTGCTGTGTGTTTTTCTGGAGAGTCCACACTGTAGACTGGAGACTCTGAGGTCAGTTCACTGTCTGTTACTGTTGTAGATCTTATATCTTTAATCCACAACTGAACCTGGTTTATCTTCATCCACAACTTGAATCCATTCATCTTGAATGAATGAGATTTGAAATAGTTGTTCCATATTGTGACTTTTTCTCATCTCAGACTAAAAATTATTCCTTCAGTTTAATTTCATTTCACTTTACTTTATGTGACCCAACTCAGAGTGTAGAGAGGTCTGAGGAGTTAAAATTATAAACCTCAAAGTAATATAACTTACTGATACTGAGTGGTGACACAAATAACTAAAAAGTTCAAAAAGGAAGAGCAGCAGACATGCATTCAAACAAATATTAAGTTGATTTAAACCTGGATAATTAAAACAGGAAATCTTGAGAACTAACAGGCCTGAATGAACAAAAGCACTCAGGTAAGTACAAATGATAGCCTTTATTCTACATTATTGAAATAACCTAGATAGCACCAACTGGATACAACAATAAAAGTTTAAAAAAAGGGTAGAGTCCTCACTGTGGGGAGATTCTATCACAACCTGCTTATACTCACACAATGTGCTCACCTGGTGCTGGTCCCACTAGAAGACACTTCAAACACTGCAAGTCTACAAACACTGCACTGCACTTGAGAAAATTCAAGACACGACTATGTGACCGCCACCATTTATATTACCACACAGCATGCAGAGTGTGTACCCTGCAAACTACTCCCCACAGACTGGACCTCTACCTAAAAATACACTACTCACAATAAGTTAGGGATAGTGTGAGAGACTCAGTGGATGTCATACATAAGATAAGATAAGATAAGATAGACTTTATTCATCCCACAACGGGGAAATTCAATTGTTACAGCAGCATATAGAAAAAGGTAGAAAACGGCAGTAACAGAAAATATAAAAATAACAATATACAATCCAAAAACACAATGGAGAAAAACAAAGACAAAAGTACTCAGGTTATATTATATACTATATACAAAAGGTGCTTGAGTCTTTGTAGAGAAAGTGACTGGTGATGTATGTAAACATAAAAACAGAATTATGGCAGTGCAGAGCAGTAGTAATATGTAATATGTAACATGGTTTCATTATGTGTTGTCATTGTACAACCTCACAACTGTTGGGATGAAGGACCTGCGGTACCTCTCCTTCTTACACCGCGGGTGTAGGAGTCTGGAGCTGAAGGAGCTGCTGAGGGACCCCACAGTGTCATGTAGGGGGTGGGAGGTGTTGTCCATGATGGATGTCAGCTTAGCCAACATCCTTCTCTCCCCTACTTCCTCCACAGAGTCCAGAGGACAGTCCAGGACAGAGCTTGCTCTCCGTATCAGTCTGTTGAGCTTTCCCCTGTCCCTGTCTGTACTGCCCCCTCTCCAGCAGACAACAGCATAAAAAATGGCTGAGGCCATCACAGAGTCATAAAAAGTCCTGAGCAGAGGCCTGCACACTCCGAAGGACCTCAACCTCCTCAGCAGGTGGAGTCGACTCTGTCCCTTCTTGTAGAGGGCATGGGTGTGGTCAGTCCAGTCCAGTTTATTGTTTAGGTGAACACCCAGGAATTTGTAGCTGTCCACCAGCTGTCCACCAGCTCAATCCCTGGATGTTCACCGAAGTGAGGTGATGTCCTTTCCTCTGGAAGTTGATGATCATCTCCTTTGTCTTGCTCGTGTTGAGCTGCAGCTGGTTGAGCTCACTCCAGCAGGCAAAGTCCTTGATGACCTTCCTGTATTCCAGGTCATTTCCCTCAGAAACACAGCCAACGACAGCTGTGTCATCCGAGAACTTCTGGATGTGGCAGTGGGTGGTGTTGTAGGTGAAGTCCGAGGTGTACAGTGTGAAGAGGAAGGGGGAGAGCACGGTACCCTGAGGGGCTCCTGTACTGCACAGCACTACATCAGACACACAGTGATGCAGCCTCACATACTGTGGTCTGTCTGTGAGATAGTCTTTTGTCCATGCAGCCAGGCGTTGGTCCACTCCCATGTTCTCCATCTTCACACTGAGCAGTGACGGCTGGATTGTGTTAAAAGCACTGGAGAAGTCAAAGAACATGACCCTCACAGCACTCCCGCTGTCCTCCAGGTGTAGCAGTGATCTGTGCAGCAGGTAGGTCACTGCGTCGTCCACCCCATCCCCGTCTGATAAGCAAACTGCAGAGGATCTAGTTGTGAGCCCACAATCTCTCGCAGCTGCCTCAGGATGATCCTCTCCATAGTCTTCATTAGATGAGACGTCAGAGCAACAGGCCTGAAGTGGTTTGGCTCCTTTGGACGCGATGTCTTCGGGACCGGAACCACACAGGAGGTTTTCCACAAGGCCGGGACCTTCTCCAGTCTCAGGCTCAAGTTGAACATGTGACTGAACACGCCGCAGAGCTGATCAGCACAGTCCTTCAGGAGTCGAGGGCTGATCCCGTCCGGGCCTGGGGCCTTCCTTGCCTTGATCTTCTTAAGCTGACTCCTCACCTGATTGTCAGTTATGGAGAGGGGGGGTGGGGGGGAGGTCGTAGGAGAATCTCTCAGTGGGGCTGGTGTTCTGATGAGGGGGCAGTCATCAGGTGTTGAGGGTGGCAGGCTGAGGAATGGGGGGGGAGGTGGCAGGGGAGGTGAAGGAGGAGGAGGGAGAGGGAGAGGAGGAGGAGGAGGGGAGGGAGGAAGAGGAGGAGGAAAGGGGGGGAGGGGAGGAGGAGGAGGACGAAGGGGAGGAGGGGGGGAGGGGAGGGAGGAGGAGGAGGAAGAGGAAGGGGAGGAGGAGGGGGGAGAGGAAGAAGAGGAGGGGGGAAGAGGAAGAGGAGGCCAAATCAAATCTGTTGAAAAACAGATTCAGTTGGTCCGCCCAGTCCTTGTCCCCGCCAGCCTGTTCTCTCCCCACTCCCTTCCCATGGCCTGTGATGGTCTGCAGTCCTCTCCAGACCTCTCTGGCGTTGTTCTGCTCCAGGCTCTTCTCCAGTTTCCTCCTGTACTGTTCCTTCCCTTGCCTGATCTTCACCCGAAGATCCTTCTGGACTCTCCTCAGTTCCTCCTTGTCCCCTGAGCTGAAGACCCTCTTCTTCTCATTCAGAAGAGCCTTAATCTCAGGGGTCACCCAGGGTTTGTTGTTGGCAAAACACCATACCATCTTGGAGGGCACAGTGTTTTCCACACAGAAGTTGATATAGTCCGTGATGCAGTGGGTCATGCTGTTGATGTCATCGCCATGGGGGCTGCAGAGTGCATCCCAGTCTGTTGTCTGGAAGCAGTCTCTGAGTCTAGCACTGCTCTCCTCAGTCCATTGTTTCACAGGCCTCTTCACAGGTCGTTGTTTGATCACCGCAGGGGTGTAGTCTGTGACCAAATGGACAAGGTTGTGATCAGAACGACCCAGCGGGGGGAGGGGGGAAGCTGTGTATGCATCCTTGATGTTTGCATACAGTAGGTCCAAAGTTTTATTGTCTCTGGTGCAGCATTTCACATACTGGGTGAAGGTAGGGAGAGCAGATGAAAGGGAAGCATGATTAAAGTCACCGGATATGAGGATGAGGGCTTGAGGGTGCTGGTTCTGGAGATCAGAGATGATGGTGTGGATCTGATCTGTAGCTGCAGCTGCAGCAGCGACAGCCGAGGGATGAATGTAAACAGTCACAGCAATCACGTGTGAAATCTCCCTCGGCAGGTAGAATGGGCGCATGCTAACCGCTAACAGCTCCAAGTCTCTGGTGCAGACCTGCTCCTTCACAGTAATATGTCCCGGGTGGCACCATCTCTCATTTACAAACATCGCTATCCCCCCTCCTTTCTTCTTACCGCTCTCAGCTGAGCTCCTGTCGGCTCGAAGAAGTTGGAAACCGTCCAGAGTGACGTGTGAGTCCGGAGAAAGTTCGTTCAGCCACGTCTCAGTGAAACACATGAGGCTGCATTCTCTGTACTCCCTCTGCAGTCGGGTCAGCGCCGTAAGCTCTTCCATCTTGTTGGGGAGAGATCTTACGTTCCCCATGATGACAGACGGTAAACATGGTTTATACCGTCTTTTCCGCTCCCTGCGCTTAACTCCCGATCTGCATCCACGTTTCCTCCTTCGTAGCTCCTGGGGGATCTCCGGTCTCACAGTGCAGAGAAGAGGTGTGTGACGCAGGGCCAACAGTTGCTCCCGGGTGTAAACAATGGAGCCGTGGGTGAATGGGGTCCCGTGGCTGTGTGTGTTCCCCACAGCCACACCAAAAAGTTCCAAAAACAGCAAAGCGCAAGCTACAAGAATCACAAAAAGACCATCCATAGCTGCACCTTTGCTTAAAGTGTCGGTGTGATAAAAAACTGGTAACAAAAAGTACGCTAAAAATTATAAAAAACACTAAAAAGAGGTAGAAAGGTACAGAGCTGCTGTAACTGGACGCCACTCACGCGGCGCCATCTTACAATTTTACATAAAGTGTTTGTTTTACTTCAGAGATTTTTGGGATAGGGAGGCAATTGTATACCACGTAATGGTCTCACTGTGTACAGTGTGCTTTACATTTTGGGGCCAATACCAAAAAATACTAGAAGACAACCCTTATCAATGTGGCATCAATTTCAACATTCTGTGGGTGTAAAAAGCTGGTATTGTCAGTAAGTCATTCCAAGTTCATCATTCAAACAGCCATGAACACACAACGTCACTTAATGGACGAGCAGCGCCACCTGGCCATAGCGCGCCTTCAGGTCGGTGGCAGGCAGTCAGATGTTGCTCGTGAACTTGGTGTGTCTCAAAGTGTCATCAGCAGACTTGCATCAAGACACAGAACTACTGGCAGAGTTCGTGACAGACGCAGGAGTGGAGCCCCACAAGTGACAGACCGCAACGATGACCAGTACCTAAGGACCTATGCACTCAGACATCGTTATGCAACTGCCACACAGCTGCAGGCCTGTTTATGAGATGTGAGAGGTACTAGGGTTTCCAGACAAACCATTCGCAACCGACTCCACCGCTTTGGCTTGAATGCCAGACGACCGTTGCAGGTGACTCCACTGACACCAAGACACTGCCGCAGTGAGCACAAGACCATGTGACCTGGACAATGCAGCAGTGGTCTACCATCCTGTTCACTGATGAGTGTCAGGTCACCTTGCCCAAAATGATGGTCGTCAGCGTTGCTGGAGAAGGCGAGGTGAGCGATACGCCGAGGTCAACATGGTCCCCAGGGTTTGCTTTGTTGGAGGAGGTGCAACAGTCTGGGCAGGCATCACCAGTCAGCGCAAAACAGATTTGGTTATTGTAGATAGCTCAGTCACTGCACGTTCTTACCTCAGAGACTTCATAGAGCCCATCATCATCCCCCAATTCCGCCAGCACACCCCCAACTTTCTGTTCATGGATGATGATGCTCCACCACATCGTGGCAGAATTGTCACAGCTCGACTTCAGGAAGTCGGAGTGCCTCGTATGGTATGGCCATCAATGTCCCCTGACCTGAACCCCATAGAGCACGTCTGGGACCAACTGAAGCAGAGACTGGATGATCGTACCCCATCCCCACGTGATTTGGCAGAACTGTGTGTAGCACTTGTGGAAGAGTGGAACGCATTGCCTCAGAACAACATCATGAGGCTAGTGAGGAGCATGAGATGTCGCTGTCAAGCTGTCATTGTGGCAAATGGTGGAAACACCCGCTACTGACATTGTCAATTTTTGTTATTTGGGGCTATCCTTGTTATTGTCTAAATTTTGGGGGTAATATTAAACTAATGAAAATGGTGTTTCTTCTCATTCATTATTAGTGATATCAAAGGGAACTTTTATTTTCATTAAAATTCAGACCAAATAGGAAAAGCATTCATGTAAATAACAATATCTCTAACTTATTGTGAGTAGTGTAAAAACAATAAAAAACAGTTGGTTCAGATAAAATGAACAAGAAAGGACTTATATGGACAGATAATTAAAAACTCAATAATGAGTTCACAGGAATTAATGTCGGTGCAGCAGAATCATTACATCAGTCCCTGTAAAAACAACGTGAAGTAAATAAAGCCAGCCAATAAAAGAACCCCTCAGGCAAAGCAGCAGTCTGGATCTGGGCCTGAAAGAGGCGACAGCAACTATTAAAAATGTGTATTAATACTTTAGGGGATACAGCCCCACTACACTGCCTTTAAATAAGTTTCATACTTAAAGACATGTGGGGGCCTACTACAGAATCCCCTGGCTCTGTCTGGTTCACTGGATAAGACTCAACAAGGTGCAACTCTCAGTCTTCCTGTCAGATGGAAACACACATTGCTATAGAACACAGAGAGAGAGCTGAGTTTAGTTCAACCACAGCCGACCTCTTGAGCGTGGCATCAACAGCCTACAGGTTCACAGGACTGCACAGATCTGTGGAATCAGAAAATACCTCTATTAACAAAACAAAGAACGTTTTCCCTTTGTCTCTCTCTCTCTCTCTCCAAATCCAACTTTCCCTCACCTGCACACACCAAAGCACTGCTCACAGGAGGCCTCAGACAAAGAGGAAGTGCTGCACCCTCACCTGGACTTTTAAAGACGGGCATATCTATTCCTACCCATTAGTGGGTGGAGTTACAAACCTAAACCAACATGGCATCTAAGCCTAACTCAGCCCTCACATTTAATTACAAAAACCTATTCAGCTACAAAGTTTATAAAGCAGAAGGTCATGTAAAAACTTCAACAGTGAAGAGGATTTTATTCTTCTTCATCTGAGTTGATATTTATCATCTACAAATACAAACTTAATTAAATCATTGTCGACCTGTACTGTGAATCAGGATTTGGGATTAGCCCGGTAACTTCAGGTTTAACTCTGGGTTTTCAGAATTATGAAGGTGGTTCACTTGTGAACAGGTTGCATCGCCATGGTAACTTATGCTGCACATCTAACCTGCTCTGGAGCAGGTAAACTTCAGAGGATCAGATCAGAACCTGTCAACAGCCCAAATATTGACCAATCAGAACACTGGGAAAAATTTAATCATCATTCCTACAGGATCCCAAATGGGAAAAAAGTGTTTATAACAAAGTGGCAACAAAGTAAAGAGCAACAGATATTTTTTTTCTAGATGAGTTGAATAATTTTTCTGTTGGAGGTTTTCCATGTGTTCACTCTGGTTTTAAACACACAGAAGGAGAGTTTATCACTAAATAACAGCATAATAAATATTTTAGTTTCATTTGAAGTGAACAAAGATTCTTTAATCTGACAGAATTCCTGACACTGTTGATGCTTTTACTCTTATTGCATCACTGCAGCTCAGAATAACATGAGGAGACTTTGTGATGATAATTGTTGATTAAAACTAAACCCTCTGATGTCTGTTAGAAAAACTGTCCACACACTTAAAGATTTCATATGATTAGAAATGAACATCTCAGTCAGACTGAGCCTATAAGAAGTTAACTGCTTTTCTCCTTCCTGCTTTGGAAACTGAAAGAGTTAATTCACTGTTACTTTTTTAACATGCATCACACTCTCATAATAATTTGTTGCAAATTGAGAAAGAAGCTTAAAAATAATTATTGTAGTTATCTACATTACATCCTTGGTCTGACATTATCAATTGTAAATTATTTCTAGTTTTCCTTTTCTATTTGGGTCATGTGATCACCAAGCAAGACATTTTTCCTGGATCAGCAACACCTGGCCTGCTATCATTACCGGTGTCGACAGCGTTTTTGGCCAAAAGTTTAGTGGAAGCGTGTGCAGTCGAGAGGTGCTTCATTAAATTGGAGTTGCTTACACAGGACATGGACAAACCCTTTGCTCTGGGACACAATGTACACTCAACATGTACATTTTTACCTTTTACCTCGATAAAGTTAAAGTAGTGCCTGTATTTCCACCTCGAAAACGCTGTCTTTCCCTGTGACTGCGGACTCGCCATCTCTGATAGTTTGTGTGCGTGCTTCTGTGCTGGGTTTGTTTGCAAACACCCGCCCACCTGATGTCTGTAGTTGGCTTAACATAAAATCTTACTCCAATCCTCATTACTTATGTGGTTATCCCCCGCCCCCCCTCACTAAAGGGGGAAAAAACACACACATCTGGAGCTCCTGTGTCTGTGTGAGCCAAGTGGGATGACCACTTCGTAGCTTCAGTAACTTGTAGTAACGGCATGTTGGTAATGGTAACGGCGTTCTAACGATAGAAAAAGTAGTTAGTTAGATTACCCATTACTAAAAAAAGCATGGGCGTTAGTAACAGCGTTTATTTTAACTCCATTTCAGTGGTGAATCAAAGTCAGTTTTTAGACCAACATGTCTGATTTGATCTTTATCTTCTAATTCCAGATTTGACTGAGATCAGCAGCATGTTATGAGTCTGTGTTGACATGAATAGTTGTATGAATGTTGTGGTGACATTTGGATGATGTGTGTAGAAGGCTGACATTATGATGATCCACAATAAGAGAAGGACAAAGTCCCTCTACTCATGTTTGTCACATTCTGCTCTGCCCCTCTCCTGCCCTGCTGCTCAGCCACACCCCTCATCAGCCCAACTGCTTCCACCTGCTGCTGTCACCTACTCACCATCTCCAATCAAGCCAGTATATATGCAGCTTCACTCCTCTCACTCATTGCCAGATTGTCTTCGCTCTCATGCCTGACTCTCCAGCACTTATTCCCGGACTGCTTACTTGGTATTGACCCGTATTGCCCTCAACCTTGCTTCACGTCCCTGTCCCGGTAATCCACCAGCCTTCTGTCCTTGACTACGAGCACTGCCTGCCTGTTCTCCATTCCTCACCTGCCTGTGGCTGCTCGGCACTCAGCTTCACCTCTCCGGCTCACCCCCTCTGTCGTCAGCTCCTCCGACTCTGTCTAAGGTCCGGATCCACGCCAAGCCCTCATTCTAACCACCTTCAAGCAAGGCTTCACCAACAGTGAGTTTGTACTGATTCATGCTGCAACTGGGTTCATTCTATACCGGTTATAGTACAATCTGGCCAGCTATGGACCCAGCACACAGTCCTACACCACTTAGTCGCCTCGAGACAATTGAGGGCGTCCTGCAGCAACATGAGGCCATGATGACTGTGTCTGCTGCTGAAGCCAGACAGTCAGCTGCAGAAGCTAGACAGGCTGCTGAGGCTCAGGGACGAGCACTAGCGGCATTAGCCAGACAGATGCAACTAGCAGCCCAACTTTCCCAGCTGTCCTCATCCACTGGAGTTGCCCCTCCTTCTGAAGCATCGGCTTCTGCTCCTGCACCTGTACCAGCCTCTTCCCTGTTCCCTGTTCTTTGCCCGGTTCAACTTCACCCTTTCTTATCGTCCGGGATCCCGCAATGCCAAGGCCGATGCCCTTTCCCGCCAGTTCCAGAGGACAGAGGATTCTGTGGACATACCTGAACCCATCCTCCCTCCATCCTGCCTTGTTGCCACATTGACCTGGGACAATGAGGAGAGGGTTAGAGCAGCCACAGAAGGACAGCCAGGTCCCAGCTCCTGCCCATCGAACTGCCTTTTCGTCCCTCCAGCCTTGAGGTCAGATGTGCTCCTGTGGGCCCACTCTTCCAAACTCTCCTGCCACCCTGGTGTTCAACGGACACGGCATGTCCTCCTCCAACGTTTCTGGTGGCCCACTGTGCTGGAAGACATCCGGGAATTCATCAAAGCCTGTCCTACTTGCAGTCAACACAAGACCTCCCACCTGCCTCCTGCTGGACTGCCTCAACCTCTTCCTGTTCCTCACCACCCATGGTCTCACATATCCCTGGACTTTGTTACTGGTCTTCCCACCTCTGATGGCCACACTGTCATCCTGATCATCATGGACCGCTTCAGTAAGATGGTCCACTTTGTGCCTCTGTCCAAGCTACCCACTGCTAAAGAGACTGCTCAGTTGGTTCTGCTCCATGTATTCCGCCTGCACGGCCTCCCTGTTGATGTGGTGTCAGACCATGGTCCCCAGTTTTCTTCTGTGTTTTGGAGGGAATTCTGCAGTCTGTTGGGTGCCACCGCCAGTCTGTCCTCTGGATTCCACCCCCAGACCAATGGACAGACTGAGCGCATGAACCAAGAACTGGAAACAGCCCTGCGGTGCATGGCCTCCCCGAACCCCTCTTCCTGGTTGTCACACCGACTGTGGGTTGAATATGCTCACAACTCTCTTGTCTGCTCCGCCACAGGCCTCTCTCTATTTCAGTGTGCATACAGCTATCAACCACCACTGTTCCCAGCTCAAGAGAAAGAGATTTCCTGTCCGTCTGTCAAGCCTTCATCTGTCGCTGTCGCAGAACATGGGTCCAAGCTCGCTCCACTCTCCTTCGTTCTGTGGGTTGCTATGCTGCCACTGCCAACCGCTGCTGTACTACTGCACCTACCTACCGAGTGGGACAGCAAGTGTGGCTCTCCACGTCTCCACTCCCCGTTGGTCCTGTGGTTAAGTGCTTGCCTAGCACACAGGAGACCTGGGTTCAAATCCTGTTGTACTCACCTACACTGCATCCTCTGGTTGATTGTGTACTTGCTGAATAAAGACTGTTTATACTGATTTGTGCTGCAACTGGGTTCATTCTATACCAGTTACAATGTTAGTAAAAGCTCATTGATTAGGACATATCTGATTGGATTAGAAATGATTTTTATCCACATGATTTATTCTTTATTCAGCTTGAGTTCCTGCAGTTTGTCAGAGATCAGCTGTGCTTCTCTGGCCTCAGCTCTGAAGTCCAACCCCTCCCATTTGAGACACCTGGACCTGAACATCAACGAGCTGCAGGATTCAGGAGTGAAGCTGCTGTGTGTTTTTCTGGAGAGTCCACACTGTAGACTGGAGACTCTGAGGTCAGTTCACTGTCTGTTACTGTTGTAGATCTTAGATCTTTAATCCACAACTGAACCTGGTTTATCTTCATCCAGAACTTGAATCTATTCATCTTGAATGAATGAATGATATTTTAAATTTGGGATTAGCCCGGTAACTTCAGGTTTAACTCTGGGTTTTCAGAATTATGAAGGTGGTTCAATTGTGAAAAGGTTACGTCGCCATGGTAACTTATGCTGCACATCTAACCTGCTCTGGAGCAGGTAAACTTCAGAGGATCAGATCAAAACCTGTCAACAACCTGAATATTGACCAATCAGATCACTGAAAAATTGAATCATCATTCCTACAGGATCCCAAATGGGAAAAAGTGTTCATAACAAAGTGGCAAAAAAATTAAGAGCAACAGATATTTTTTTCTGGATGAGTTGAATAATTTTTCTGTTGGAGGTTTTCCATGAGTTCACTCTGGTTTTAAAACAAACAAGAGAGTTTATCACTAAATAACAACATAATAAATATTCTAGTTTCATTTGAAGTGAACAAAGATTCTTTAATCTGACAGAATTCCTGACACTGTTGATGCTTTTACTCTTATTGCATCACTGCAGCTCAGAATAACATGAGGAGACTTTGTGATGATAATTGTTGATTAAAACTAAACCCTCTGATGTCTGTTAGAAAAACTGTCCACACACTTAAAGATTTCATATGATTAGAAATGAACATCTCAGACTGAGCCTATAAGAAGTTAACTGCTTTTCTCCTTCACTGTTACTTTTTTTTAACATACACCAAACTCTCATAATAATTTGTTGCTAATTAAGAAAGAAACTTAAAAATAATTATTGTACTTATCTACATTATATCCTTGGTCTGACATTATCAATTGTAAATTATTTTCCTGGATCAGGAAAGAACATTTGAAGTTTGATCCATTTCAGTGGTGAATCAAAGTCAGTTTTTAGTCCAACATGTCTGATTTGATCTTTATCTTCTAATTCCAGACTTGACTGAGGTCAGCAGTATGTTATGAATCTGTGTTGACATGAATAGTTGTATGAATGTTGTGGTGACATTTGGATGATGTGTGTAGAAGACATTATGATGATCCACAGTAAGAGAAGGACAAAGTCTCTCTACTCATGTTAGTGAAAGCTCATTGATTAGGACATATCTGATTGGATTAGAAATGATTTTTATCCACATGATTTATTCTTTATTCAGATTGAGTTCCTGCAGTTTGTCAGAGATCAGCTGTGCTTCTCTGGCCTCAGCTCTGAAGTCCAACCCCTCCCATCTGAGACACCTGGACCTGGCTGTCAACGAGCTGCAGGATTCAGGAGTGAAGCTGCTGTGTGGTTTTCTGGAGAGTCCACACTGTAGACTGGAGACTCTGAGGTCAGTTCACTGTCTGTTACTGTTGTAGATCTTAGATCTTTAATCCACAACTGAACCTGGTTTATCTTCATTCAGAACTTGAATCCATTCATCTTGAATGAATGAATGAGATTTGAAATAGTTGTTGTTCCATATTGTGACTTTGTCTTATCTCAGACTAAGAATTATTCCTTCAGTTTCACTTCATTTCACTTGACTTTATATGACCCAACTCAGAGTGTAGAGAGGTCTGAGGAGTTAAAATTATAAATCTCAATATAACTTACTGATACTGAGTGGTGACACAAATAACAAAAAAGTTCAAAAAGGAAGAGTGGCAGACATGCATTCAAACAAATATTACGTTTATTTAAACCTAGACAATTAAGACAGGAAGTGTTGAGAACTAACAGGCCTGAATGAACAAAAGCACTCAGGTAAGTACAAATGATAGCCTTTATTCTACAGTATTGAAATAACCTAGATAGCACCAACTGAATACAACAATAAAAGTTTAAAATAAGGGTAGAGTCCTCACTGCGGGGAGATTCTATCACAACCTGCTTATACTCACACCATGTGCTCACCTGGTGCTGGTCCCACGAGAAGACACTTCAAACACTGCAAGTCTACGAACACTGCACTGCACATGAGAAAACTCAAGACACAACTATGTGACCGCCACCATTTATATTACCACACAGCATACAGAGTGTGTACTCTGCAAACTACTCCCCACAGACTGGACCTCTACCTAAAAATAAAAACAATTAAAATCAGTTGGTTCAGATAAAATGAATAAGAAAGGACTTGAGGACAGAGAAAGGACAGATAATTAAAAACTCAATAATGAGTTCACAGGAACTAATGTTGGTGCAGCAAAATCATTAAAGCAGCAGTCTGGATCTGGGCCTGAAAGAGGCGACAACAACTATTAAAAATGTGTATTAATACTTTAGGGGAGACAGCCCCACTACACTGCCTTTAAATAAGTTTCATATTTAAGGACATGTGGGGGCCTACTACAGAATCCCCTGGCTCTGTCTGGTTCAGTGGATAAGACTCAACAAGGTGCAACCCTCAGTCTTCCTGCCAGATGGAAACACACATTGCTATTGCTGAGTTTAATTCAACCACGACCTAACTCTTGAGCATGGCATCCACAGCCTACAGGCTCACAGGACTGCACAGATCTGTGGAATCAGAAAATACCTCCATTATCCAAACAAATAACCTTTTCACATGCCAAAGCACTGCTCACAGGATGCCTCAGACAAAGAGGAAGTGCTGCACCCTCACCTGGGCTTTTAAAGATGGGCATATCTATTCCTACCCATTAGTGGGTGGAGTTACAAACCTAAACCAGTCAGGCCTCTAAGCCTAACTCAACCCTCACATTTAATTACAAAAACCTATTCAGCTACAAAGTTCATAAAGCAGAAGGTCATGTAAAAACTTCAACAATGAAGAGGATTTTATTTGTCCTTATCTGAGTTGATATTTATCATCTAAGTACAAACTTAATTGAATCAGGGTCTTTGGGATTAAAATGCTTTCTCTTCACTTTAACATGGGTTTAGTTCTAGATTTTTAGTTGGGTTTAGTTCTCGATTTCCTTGTTGCATTTGGGACTTGGTCCCAAATGCAAAAAACCCCAAAGACAGGTAGAATGGGAGAACTTAAACTCTTTTAATAAACCAAAAATCCCTGGTAGAGTCCAGGGCAGGGGGAACAAAACTCAAACAACCAAAAATCATCTGCATGGGAGAAAAAACACTAAGGAACAAAACTAAACAAAAATACAATAGTCCTTACTTAAAACAAAGGAAACCGAGGTAAATCCATGAGGGAGAAAAAAAACACAGGAACATGAATAAACTTAGGGACTTGCCATGGTGCAGACTCGAGCATGGACACAGACATGGAAACAGACGAACCGACAAGAACACTGGGAAACAACGAGACTTTAATACACAAGGCAATGGGCAACAGGTGAAACCAGTTAAGGCGGGGCAGACAATCACAAAGGTGGGAAACAAGTCAGGGATCAGCAATCAGAGAGCTGGTGAGAGAGGCAGGAGACCTCAGGTGGACGGCCTAGGTGTCAAACCAGGGCAGGACAAGAGACCTCAGGCGGACGGCCTTGAGGTTGAATCAGGGCAGGACAGGAGACCACAGGCGGACGGCCTGAAGGTTGAGCCAGGGCAGAACAGGGGACCTCAGGCGGATGGCCTGGAGGCCAGACAGATGGGCGAAGACGCTGGAGAGGCCAACCAGGAGGTTGGCCAGACAGATGATGGCGCTTGGGAGACCGACCAGACATGCGAAGGTGCGTGGGAGGCCAACCAGAAGGCTGGACAGACAGGCGATGGCGCTTGGGAGGCCGACCAGAAGGCTGGACAGACAGGCGATGGCACTTGGGAGGCCGACCAGACAGGCAGAGCAGATCAGTTGACCAACCAGTAGGGCGACGGCGGCAAAGGCAAGCCAGGGGGCAGGTGTTGGCCGAGGTGCGGACTGGACATGTGGAGCAGGTGTCGGTCGGCTCCTTCCTGCTTTGGAAGCTGAAAGAGTTAATTCACTGTTACTTTTTTAACATGCATCACACTCTCATAATAATTTGTTGCTAATTAAGTAAGAAACTTAAAAATAATTATTGTACTTTTCTACATTATATCCTTGGTCTGACATTATTGTAAATTATTTCTAGCTTTTCTATTTGGGTCATGTGATCACCAAACAAAGTCAGTTTTTAGTCCAACATGTCTGATTTGACTTGACTGAGGTCAGCAGCATGTTATGAATCTGTGTTGACATGAATAGTTGTTTGAATGTTGTGGTGACATTTGGATGATGTGTGTAGAAGGCTGACATTATGATGATCCACAATAAGAGAAGGACAAAGTCCCTCTACTCGTTAGTGAAAGCTCATTGATTAGGACATATCTGATTGGATTAGAAATGATTTGTATCCACATGATTTATTCTTTTTTCAGATTGAGTTCCTGCAGTTTGTCAGAGATCAGCTGTGCTTCTCTGGCCTCAGCTCTGAAGTCCAATCCCTCCCATCTGAGACACCTGGACCTGACCCTCAACAAGCTGCAGGATTCAGGAGTGAAGCTGCTGTGTGGTTTTCTGGAGAGTCCACACTGTAGACTGGAGACTCTGAGGTCAGTTCACTGTCTTTTACTGTTGTAGATCTTATATCTTTAATCCACAACGGAACCTGGTTTATCTTCATCCAGAACTTGAATCTATTCATCTTGAATGAATGAATGAATAAATTAATGAATGAGATTTGAAATAGTTGTTGTTCCATATTGTGACTTTTTCTTATCTCAGACTAAGAATTATTCCTTCAGTTTCACTTCATTTCAGTCAGTTCAATCAATCAGATGTTATTTTTATAGCACTTTTCATACAAATACATTGTAGCACAAAGTGTTGTACACAGTATTAGTCCCTCCACCCCACACAGACACATAGCCAAAATCATCAATAACCACAGTTAAGTAAAGTTTCCAAAAAAAACAGGAACTCAGGAAATACTATCATAAATCTCAAGGCTTTGCGATGAGAAAACACTGGAGGCAGGATAAATAATCAAAATACCAGAACAATATAAAATAAATGCATAAAACACAGGAACAATCAAAATGATAATAGAATGAAGTGAATAATTTAAAGAAATCAAAGTGAAGTTTAAAAAATTATCAGAAAAATGTTAAAAGAGAAAATTTCACAGAGTAAATACAGAAATCTGGAAAACAAACAAAAACACAAACAAATACACGAAAAGAGTGATAAAACGGAATAAAATGTGTTGTTAAACAGACAAATAAATAAACAAATAAACTTCAATTAAAAGCCAGATTAAAGAGGTAGATCTTGAGTTTGCTTCTAAAAGTATCAGAGTTCTCTGCTGCCCTCAGGTCTTCAGGGAGGCTGTTCCAGAGACGTGGACCATAGTAATAAAAGGAGGCTTCTCCATAGGTTTTTGTTCTGACTTTAGGTTTAACTAAAAGGCCACTACCAGAAGATCAGAGGGTTCCAGAGGGCTCATAGGTTAAAAGCAAATCTGATAAATAGGTTGGACCAAGACCATTAAGAGCTTTATAAACCAATAAAGGGATCTTAAAATCAGTTCTGAAGCAGACAGGAAGCCAGTGCAGAGACTTTAAAATTGGTGTAATGTGTTCTCTCTGTCTGGTCTTTGTCAGTACACGTGCTGCTGAATTTTGAAGCAGCTGTAGCTGAGATATGTTCTTCTTAGGGAGACCAGAAAGCAGAGTGTGCAGTAATCAATTCTGCAGGTGAAAATAGCCTGCAGTAATGTCTCTGCATTGGCTTGAGAGAGAAATGGTTGCACTCTGGCAATGTTCTTCAGATGAAAAAAAGCAGTTTTAGTTACCTTTTTAATGTGGGGCTCAAAACTAATATCTGAGTCAAAGATGACTCCTTGGTTTTTCACTTGTTTTTCACTGAGTTTGAAGTTTCACATTGAGTTTCTCTCTCTCAGCCTCAGTACCAATGACCAATATTTCAGCTTTGTCCTCATTGAGCTGTAGAAATTTTTCTGCCATCCATAACTTGATATCTAAAATACAGTTAAAAAGAGCCTGGATTGGCCCTGGGTCAACAGGAGACACAGCAATGTAAAGCTGTGTATCATCAGCATAGCTATGGAAGCTGATGCAGTGCCTCCTGATGACATTTCCAAGTGGCAGCATGGAAAGGTTAAAAAGTGTAGGACCTAAAATTGAACCTTGGGGAACACCGCAATTTAATTTATAGCTTTTAGAAGAACATTCACCCATGCTAACATAAAATTCTCTGTCAGTGAGATAAGACTTGAACCAAATAAAAACAGTACCAGAGAGGCCAGTCAGGATGTGAAGTCTATCTAGAAGAATGGTGTGACCTTAAGTTAAAAGGTGCTCTTAAGTCATGTGATACTAATGCAGGTGCTTTTTTGTTTGTTTTTGTTTTTTGTTTTGTTTTAGGTTTTTTTTTTCATATCCATATATCTCCTGAGGTCATTTACAATCTTGAATAGTGCAGTCTCAGTACTATGATTGGTCCGAAAGACAAATTGGTATATTTCAAAAATACTGTGAGAGTTTAAAAAACCATTCAACTGATTAAAAACAAGCTTTTCTAAAATGTTACTTTAAAATGGTAGATTGGATACTGGTCTGTGGTTTTTAAGTATGGAGGGATCTAAATTGTTTGTCTTCAGAAGGAATTTGACTCTGGCCGTCTTAAAAGCAGCAGGGAAGACACCCATCTGAAGAGAATAAATTGCTTTGTTAAGTAAGTCTTCGGTAAAAAATCTATAAAAGGCTGTAAAATGGGATGTAGGTATGGGATCTAAGGGGCAGGTTGATGGTTTTAATTGAGAAATGACTTTACCAAGCATCTCAGCATCAACCAGGGCCATTTTTTCCAGTGTTTCCTCATACAAAGGTTCTTTGGTGATTGAATTTGTATGCTTACACTGAGATCATTTTCATCTGATAGAGTCTATTTTATTTTTGAAGTGGACTCTAAAGTCTTCACATTTGAAGCTGTTAGACTGCCAGCCTTCATAAAGGCAGGATTAATTAGATGATCCATGGTTGAGAAGAGGATTTTGGGGTTGATTCAGTTGTCAGTTATCAATTAGGGACAGTAAAAAAAGACACAGAAGTAATCAGATAAGCCTGAATCCACAACTGAAGAAATATTAACAGACAGGCTGTAGATAATACATAGATCTAAAATGTGGCCTTTGTTATGGGCAGGCTGTGTAACATGTTGAATAAAATTCATACAGTAAAGCAAGTTTGAAAATGAAAAAGCAGCTGACCAAAATCTTTTGACCTAATTTAAACAGATTTGTAAAACCACCAGAGTCTAAAACCTGAGGAATAAAAAGTGGTTTAAAACTGGATAAAAATATTGATGAGTCGCAGAACACCTTCCAAAGACTCAAAACCACCAGATCCAGTTGTCATGAATAATGTCTGTTGACTTCAATGAAACCTTCAGAACTCACACACTCGTATTTGTCACAGTCAGCAGACTGTTTTCTAAATGAAGTGTAGAAAAAGTCAATTTTTATCACAACAATATACAGAAGATCAATTGAAAAATATGTATTACTATTGTTGTTGTTGTTATTATTATCAGTAGTAGTATTAAATTGTATGTATGTGACTTTACTTCTGACCATTTTCCAAAGTTTTGAATTAAATCCATCTGTAATTTGGGATCAAATACTTGTTGTTCAGTTGAATATGTGTTTCGTTGTGGATTTCTTGAGCTGATCTGCAGGATAGAGACCAGGACCAAGCAAGACATTTTTCCTGGATCAGGACTGAACATTTGAAGTTTGATCCATTTCAGTGGTGAATCAAAGTCAGTTTTTAGTCCAACATGTCTGATTTGATCTTTATCTTCTAATTACAGACTTGACTGAGGTCAGCATCATGTTATGAATCTGTGTTGCCATGAATAGTTGTTTGAATGTTGTGGTGACATTTGGATGATGTGTGTAGAAGGCTAACATTATGATGATCCACAATAAGAGAAGGACAAAGTCCCTCTACTCATGTTAGTGAAAGCTCATTGATTAGGACATATCTGATTGGATTAGAAATGATTTGTATCCACATGATTTATTCTTTATTCAGATTGAGTTACTGCAGTTTGTCAGAGATCAGCTGTGCTTCTCTGGCCTCAGCTCTGAAGTCCAACCCCTCCCATCTGAGACACCTGGATCCAAGTGACAACAAGCTGAAGGATTCAGGAGTGAAGCTGCTGTGTAGTTTTCTGGAGAGCCCACACTGTAGACTGGAGACTCTGAGGTCAGTTCACTGTCTGATACTGTTGTAGATCTTATATTTTTAATCCACAACTGAACCTGGTTTATCTTCATCCAGAACTTGAATCCATTCATCTTGAATGAATGAATGAATGAGATTTGAAACAGTTGTTGTTCCATATTGTGACTTTTTCTTATCTCAGACTAAGAATTATTCCTTCAGTTTCACTTCATTTCAGTCAGTTGTCATGAATTATGTCTGTTGACTTCACTGAAACCTTCTGAACTCACACACTCCTATTTGTCACAGTTGTATAAAGTTGTATGAATGTTGTGGTGACATTTGGATGATGTGTGTAGAAGGCTGACATTATGATGATCCACAATAAGAGAAGGACAAAGTCCCTCGACTCATGTTAGTGAAAGCTCATTGATTAGGACATATCTGATTGGATTAGAAATGATTTTTATCCACATGATTTATTCTTTATTCAGATTGAGTTGCTGCAGTTTGTCAGAGATCAGCTGTGCTTCTCTGGCCTCAGCTCTGAAGTCCAACCCCTCCCATCTGAGACACCTGGACCTGAGTGTCAATGAGCTGCAGGATTCAGGAGTGAAGCTGCTGTGTGTTTTTCTGGAGAGTCCACACTGTAGACTGGAGACTCTGAGGTCAGTTCACTGTCTGTTACTGTTGTAGATCTTAGATCTTTAATCCACAACTAAACCTGGTTTATCTTCATCCAGAACTTGAATCCATTCATCTTGAATGAATGAATGAATGAATGAGATTTGAAATAGTTGTTGTTCCATATTGTGACTTTTTCTTATCTCAGACTAAGAATTATTCCTTCAGTTTCACTTCATTTCAGTCAGTTGTCATGAATGACATCTGTTCTTCAGTGAAACCTTCTGAACTCACACACTCGTATTTGTCGCTGTCAGTTGTATGATGTGGTGACATTTGGATGATTTGTGTAAAAGGCTGACATTATGATGATCCACAATAAGAGAAGGACAAAGTCCCTCTGCTCATGTTAGTGAAAACTCATTGATTAGGACATATCTGATTGGATTAGAAATGATTTTTATCCACATGATTTATTCTTTATTCAGATTGAGTTCCTGCATTTTGTCAGAGATCAGCTGTGCTTCTCTGGCCTCAGCTCTGAAGACCAACCCCTCCCATCTGAGACACCTGGAAATGTGGGGAAACAAGCTGAAGGATTCAGGAGTGAAGGATCTGTCTGATCTTGTGAGGAGTCCAAACTGTAGACTGCAGACTCTGAGGTCAGTAGAGGGTTGGAGTCAGTCCATGATGCTTTCATCAGTATTGTCCTAAACACAGTTTGTATCAAAGCAAAAATCCAGTGTCTCTTGTAAACCTCCAACCTTCTCAGTGGCTGTTTTCCTCATTGAAGCTGTGAGAGGAGAACGGGGACAGGCTTCAGGATTGGACAGAAAAACAGAGAGACAGACAGCAGTCAGCCAATCAGATCAGCCACAAGCCTGATTGTGATTGTGTGTTTGAGGTGATGGGAAGACGACTGTTGTTGTTGTATTCATGTCTACAGGAAGTAGAGCTGGATTACAGCTGACAGCCTCACAAGATGTGTAGAGACAGTGGTCCTCATTCATCAAAGTGTTGTAGCATCAAATCTGATCTGAAACTGTTCTCTCATTTCAACACTAAAGAATTGATGAGTTTGATCTTTGTCACAGCTCTGAGATCAGTCTGACTGCAGCCTGCAAATCACTGGCTCTGATTTCAGAGAAGCATCATGACATTTTGTCAGCATGTGGTCTGCATGTGGACTTCAGCAGAACCTCTGCTGAAGTCCAGTGATCACATTTGTATATCTGTCCATCTGTCAGATACTTTCAGTGACAGCCTCCATGTTTATTTGTCAGCTGATATTTCAGAAGCAGATCAGATGTTCATCAACACACAGAGACTCTTTCTTTAAATGGAACATGAGTTGACATGTAACAGCAGTGAATCCATCACTAAACTGTTTGTGCAGTAATGAAGCTTCATGACTCAGCAGTTTATTTCCACTGTGGACTTGAGTGAAATGTTCAGAGTAAACAGACTTGATGCTAAAAGTCTCTGCAGGTGTGTGAGCTTCCAGCTCAGTGTCTTCACTCCAATACGTTAACATGAGAGCTGAGAGGAAGCTGCTACACTACACAGCTGCTCCACTTCTGCTCTGAACAGGACTGAAGTCCCTGCTGCTCTTTATACTGGATGTGCTGCATCAGTGACTGACAGCTGATGAAGTGAGTCTCTGTAAACACTGATTTATCACCTCTGTTGTCTGTCCTCTTCTCTCAACAGATGGAGGTAGTGATCTTTCTAAAGGACAGAGTGAAGAGGACAGCGTGTGTGTTGAGAGAGGACGAGCTGTGTCCTGATGATCCAGAGAGGTTGAAGCAGCAGCAGCTTGTGTGTAGAGAGGCTCTGATTGGTCCATGTTACTGGGAGGTAGAGTGGAGAGGAGAGCTTTATCCAGCAGTGACTGACATAGGAACCAGAAGAAGTGGAGAAGACTCTCAGTGCTGCAGTCTGAACTGCTCTGAGAACAGCTCCACTGTCAAGTCCACCATCATCCCTGTGTGTTCCTCTGGATCTGAAAGAGAATCATCAGTGTATCTGGACTGCTCTGCTGCTGCTCTGTCCTTCTACACAGTCTCTGTAGACACACTGAGACTCCTCCACCTCCTCCACCCTCCACCTGGACTTTTTTTATTCATTCACAGATGCTGAACCCAAAGTGATGAATCAGAGTAATCATCTCCATCATGTGGTGTGATGGAGAATTGCTGCTCATTTCCACATCATTTGGTCTGTCTTGCAGAACATTTAAACTGGAAAAAATAAATATAATAATTAAATTATACTACAAAATGCATTATAGTATAACATGTTATTAGAACGACATGAACAATAAAGCTAAATCACTATCAGTTACTCTGATGCAATTACTTTTACTACTACTGCAAGTAGTATAGATATTACTACTGCTACTACTGCTACAACAGCCACTACAATCACTGCAAACGACTTCTAAAAATAACACACCAATCCTAATTCCTATTAATCTTATTGTTCCTGAGAAATGTAAATATTATACTAGAAGCACTTAAAGAATACTTTTACACTGTCTCATTAATACAATTATTTAAAATGTTCTAAATTACACTCATTCTCAGTACTACATGAAACAGTACAAGTGCCATGCCTAAAATACTGTGACTGTGTATTTGAGGTTTCACCTTTGCATTCAGGAGCTGAACAGAAGATTTTCTCTTCTCATTAAGGCTGTAGTCAGGATTTTAGAAATACTGAGGTCATGAGGTCAAGCTTCCTTTAGACAATGTTTTTTTTTTCCTGTAACTTCTATTTTCTGTTTATCTGGATTTTCTTAAACCATATAACTCATTTATCTAGCAGCTCTGAACTCTCTGTGATTAAATGTTATTTAAATGCAGCAGTGTGTCCCTGAGTTTTAATGAACCTCTGAATTTCTGTATTGTTTCCTGTGTGTATTGAATTGAATGGTTTAAAGGCTGTTTCCTAACACTAATAATAAATCCAATAATTATTCTGACAACATGCTGGAAAGTTCTTTAAATTCGAACATAATTCAGCACCACTATCAATGACAGTTATTGCAGTTCAGTCAATACCTGTCTCACTGAATACAAGGAAACAATTATGTGGACATTGCAACCAGGGGAGAGGACACACTGGACCTAATGTCTACAAACAACAAGGACTCTTACAGAGCTGCTGCCCTCCCCCATGTTGGTAACTCTGACCATCCAGCTGTTACGCTCACACCAGCTTACAAACCCAGAGTGAAGCAGGTCAAGCCAGAGACCACTGCTTTGAGACCAGTCAGTGGGACATTTTCAAAGAGGCAGCAACATATGACAATATTTCTGACCTCCAGGAATATACTGTTTAAAACCTGTCACAGGGATCAGAGAGGGGACGAGGCTGTATGCACAAAAACTGAACAGCCACTTCATGTGTGATAAAGATCCACGTCGACTGTGGAAGGGTTTTCAGAACATCACTGACTGCAAGGCCCCTCCCTGAACGATATGCCAAAACAACCGCTCTCTACCAGATGAACTGAACACCTCTTATGCACAGTTTGAGGTCAAAAGCATCATCCAGACACAGACACTCCCACTACCATCCAGAGACCAGGCACTCCAGCTGTTGACTGCTGAAGTGAGAAAGGCCTTTGCCAGCATCAATCCACGTAAGGAGGCAGGACCGGACAACATCCCTGAACGCGTTTTTAAAGGATTGTGCAGAACAATTGAAAGATGTCTTTGCATCTTTCTCACACACACACACACACACTCTCTCTCTCTCTCTCTCTCTCTCTCTCTCTCTCCCTCTCTCTCTCTCTCTCTCTCTGTCAATAACCTTGAGATCTGCAGAACCATGAAATCAAATCACATTCATCTGGTGTCTCAGTGCAGCGACACATTTTGTGAGTGTGTTGAACTAGACCTAATGTCTACAAACAACAAGGACTCTTACAGAGCTGCTGCCCTCCCCCATGTTGGTAACTCTGACCATCCAGCTGTTACGCTCACACCAGTAAACCTGTTTTCTTATCAGTTTTTATCACATATGTAATGCTCCTACATAACAAATGTTGGAGCATGACTGGATCTATCATAATGCAGGAGAACATGCAGATGAAGAACATTTCAACACCAGGTGCAGCTGAAGTGTGATTGATCAGCCTCACATTTTCACAAACAGCAAACTTTACTCAACAACTGTGCTTTTTAACAATCTCTCTCATTTATGCACTGATCTACAGCTTCAACACAACCCACTGGACTGCAGTGGTTAACAAGCAGAGTGGATTTTTTAGAAATGAATAGACGTCAGACAACGTCTGACTCTTCAGACAGGAGGAATCACACTATAGACTGTGTTTGTATCATGTGGGATTTTGTTTCTCTGAGTTATTTTCTTTAAAACTCACAAGAAAACAAGATTCAGGAGCAGGATCCCTCTGTCCACCAGCAGAGAGGGATCAAACATCCCACAGCCTTCATTCAAGATTCAAAAGTCTTTATTGTCATTATGCAAGCATAACGAAATTTTTCAGAGAATCTCGGCTTAAGGCACACATATAAATAACACAACAAGTACTTAAAAAAGAACACTTTCACTATAACGTGTGACTGACACTAAGGCGACCCTGAGATCCTCCCTGCTGCATGAACATGAACATTTTATGGTGGACATTATGAAACTGTGATGAGGCTTTAGTGCATGGTTCACCTCTGTGATAGAACATGGATCAGAAAGAAACCTCAGACCACACAAGGACTGAAAGACAGTGAGCTTCTCATTCAGTGGAGTCAAGTTAATTCATTATTTCACTTCCTAAAGAGACGTGAGAAGCCAAACCAAACTAACCTACATCTTCTTATTACTAAACCTGTTTGACACCAGCACTGTCAGAAACTGTTGTTGTAGTTGTGTTTGGTCATGTGACACACTCTCACTCTCTAATATGCAGACATGACCAAAATGGTTTGTGCATCTCAGTGATAAGAGCTGGAACAACTCGTCCATCGAAACAGCAGAAATGCACCTGCCCTTTGATTTATAACAGGTTAAATAGATTTGCATCAGGGAAACTAATGGACAGCATCATTATCTCTGAGAGGACACAATGTGGTGGGATAGAACAGGACTGAGTAAACTGATTAAATATTTGTTTACACCATTTGTTTACAACATTACATCAAATTAAACAGTGAAACAAATGTTAAAGTGTATTTGAAAGTTGCTACTGAAGGTAAAGGAAAAAGCAAAGGACGACAGGATGAGAGAATCCAGTTCAAAAGTCCTCCTGACAGAAATGGAGGTTTACAGTGATCAGCAGTGGGACACACACTGTTTGTCTTCACTAGTAGAATTTATGTGAAGTGTCAGAGTCTGTGTCACAGACACAGGTGGAGGGAGAATTCAGCTTCTCCATTTAATCAACACTGAGCTTTATCCACCTGCACACATCAAACATTATCATTAACAGGAGTATTAACACTACTGTGAACTGACAACATGGTGTGGAGAGAAGAAGTGGTGTTAATACACTGCAGGCTGAGGGTGTGGCTGATGAGGTGATTGCAAACAGGTGAGCAGGAGCTCTGGCAGGAAACCCAAAGTAAGTCAACCACACCCAGGCCTACACACACACACAGACAAGAACACAGACAAAAAGGGGACAAACAAGAAACACTAGGGAGGTTCTCCCAGAAACACGAGGAAGGAGGGAGAGACTGTCGACTTCTAACCTCTCCACTAAAAGATGGTGAAGAGAGAAGTTTCTGTGCTGTATTTTTTCATCCTATTGTTAAGTAACAAAAGCAAATAAATTTCAAAGAGATAATTAACCAAATGTGAATCAGGCCCATTTTCAATCTATACTGACTGATTAACAAAATGCTGATTTCATCTATTTAAAATTAAATCTACAACAGTGAAGTCTGCAAAAACTGAAGGGGTCTGAATACTTCCTGTAGCCACTGTATGTCACTCGCCTTAAGAGCAGTGTTTCATCTGCTGCTTCCTCTTTACATTCAGTGTTGTAAAACAACATAACATTGAATCAAAGGGAATTTAATTTAATTTAATTTAATTTAATTTAATTTAATTTAATTTAATTTATTTTATTTTATTTTGACACAAACAGAAAAAAGTCCTTTTAATGACAAAGTTACACAGATCTCAATAATGTGATCTGAATTCATTATTAATTTAAAACACAAAACACTCAGGACACATCTAAATCATCAGTGGTGAAGCCAGTTGGTTTGAAAAGTCACATAATTAGATAAGTGGAGATCACCTGTGTGCAGCCAAGGGCTTTCAGGTGATTGTAGTATAAATACACCTGCATCTGGAGGATCCAGCTTTTGGTGAGTGAGCAGAGAAACTCTCCACCATGAAGACAGAACAACACTGAGTGTCTCTGAGAAAATTGGGTTGAAAAGCAGAAATCAGTGGCTGGATACAAGAGAATTTCCAAATCACTGAACTTCCCTTGAAGAACAGTTAAACCAATCACTATGAAATGGAAGGAGTGTGACATGGTGAATGATGTATGTCTGTCTGGAGCAGGCTGTTCTAAAAAACTGACATGTCAGAGAAGAAAACACGAGCAGCTCCAAACAGTTTCACACCATGTTTGTACTTTCACACTCTGATATTAGCTTTGGTTTTTCTCTCTCTTTCTCGTCCTTTTAACAACCTCCTGCAGCAGGAGTCACAGTGAATTTGTCACCACTGATGACTCTTCACTTGTTCATAGAAACCAGAAAAAAATGAGGGTTATGTGGTTCAGTGCTGAGCCTGATAAGCTAAAAGGGTTGCATTTCAGAATAAAGCAGTTCAATGCCATTTGGAGGTTAAAGCACATGATATGTTTTAAAATGTAGTGATAATCATTAAAAGAATAAATTTTATTTGAGATATCATCTCCAAAGAAAAGGAGAAAATATCAGAGGTTGAATGAGGTTTGGCACAAAAAAATATCTGAATCTCTCCTGGCTGACAGCAGCAGGTCTGACATATGGAGGAGAGATGATCTCAGGCAGAGGTTTTATTGAGAAGGGAGATAAAAATGTGCACAGGTGCATTAACCAGAGGATCTCACAATCTTCTCTGTGTATCAGATCATCTATGGTGTCATCTACTTCAGGAAATGATTTAGTGTTTCAGAGAGTTGTTCCTTTGGAAACATGGAGTCAAGAAAATCAGTTTTTCTATAGTGTAGATGTGTTACAAACCCCTCTGTACCACCATTTGTTTATTTATGTTTAACAGATGGCTAACAGTTAGGCATTCATAAAAAAATTCTATAAATCATTGCAGATGTTATTATGTCCCTTAATCTAAAGTGAAGACTATTCATTATTTACAAATGTCTGTTAATGTTTATAAATAATTTGTGGACGTTTTACTCACCTCTTATGAAGGATCTGGCTTTAATAAATAGGAAGCAATTACTAACTTGTCCTTTCATGTTGAAACAAATGATTTGTTAGACATTCATAAAACATCTATAAATCATTTAGAGATGTTCTTATGTACCTTTATCTAAAGTGAACCATATTCATCATTAACAAATATCTAATAATGTTTGCTAAAGATTTGTAGACTTTCTCATCACATGTAATAAATGTTGTAGACAACTTTGGGATCCATTCTTCTTTGTGACATCAGTGACAGAATTAGGAGTACAAAGTTTAAGAGTATAAAACATTTTATTAAACACCTCCCATGGGCTCACCACCAGTGGGAGGTGCCGTAGGACTTTGGTGCATTGTGGACTGGGCAGCAGTCGCCCCTGCAACCTGGGCCTGGACCCATGACATGACATTTTATTAAAACAAACACAGCAACCAATGTGCTACGAAACAACATATAGCAATAACAATGAAGTGCTTTTCAATAGCCCTCACATACAAAATACTGTTAATACAGATTAAAAATTGTTTGTTTGTTCTGCTAACAGGGCCTCCTTCGCTTAGGTCAACTCCTCTAATTTTTTTGGTTGTGCATCATCTTTTTTCTTGGTCTGTGTGTGCAGTTTCTTGGCTGACAGCACAGCTGTGGGGGACAGTGGCATTTGGTTACCTGAAACCACACAGAAATTACAAGTGGCAGCTAGTTAATCAAAAGTGACTGTTACTATAACATTGTGTTATAACTTGGGATGGGAATTGGTAAAATGTTATGGATGTCAAAGCTATTATTAGTTTTGCTTATTGATCTGATTCTTTAATGACTCACTTATCGATTCCTGATTTATGTGAGAAAAATCTCCAAAAATCAGGACATCTTTTTTTTTTCAACACAATTTTAACCATTTTAATAAAAAAAAAAAAAAAAAGTTGTGCATGAAAACAGGGTTATTGATAGAAAATGTAGTAGCTAGCTCGTTAGAGCGGTTTACTACTGATTCTCAACCTGAACTGTTTCCCATCTCTAGTTATCACGCCAGCTAAAACAATTACTACTATGCTTAATAGCACAAGAACAAGTTCTTCAATGTTTCATGTTACGATAGCTTATCTTCTTGCATCAATCTGCATTCACCATGTGGGATTAGCAAAACTATCCAAACCACGCTGACATGTCATGTCGATAAAGTTAGCTAGACTAGACGATATAGCTAATAGATCTAACTAGCTAAAAACCGATTAGTGTTCGTGCTTGCTTAGCTTAGCTTGCTTGATTTAGCAGATTAGACAGTTTAGCACAGAGGTCACTAACAGGCGGACCGCGGTCCGGGTCTGGACCCAGACGCCGTCCTATGTGGACCCAGACCTATACAACAACATACATTTGTGTGCATTGTTTCATGCTCAGGACATAAAAACTTATGGGTTTGATGTCATACTTGAGCCAATCATCAAAAACTTGAGAGTACTCGAAACAGATGGAATTAAAGTTTCGATGTTTAAAAATCCTGTTCGCGCCAGCATTGTGCAAGTCACAGGAGATAACCTTGCTATACATGGAATGTTTGGGTTTGTGGAATCGTTCAGTGCTCGAAATTGTTGTCGGTTTTGTATCATGGAGAAAAGTGATTTTCAAACTATATTCTGTGAGCATGATGAGAGTGTTTTGCGAACAAAGGACATGCATACTGATCATTGCAGTGCTATACAAAAAAATCCACAGCTCCCTCATGTATACGGTGTAAAGCGTACATGTTTATTAAACTCTTTACAGTATTTTCACATCTGATAATCATGCTGTAGATATCATGCATGACATTTTAGAAGGAGTAGCACAATTTGAGGTAAAACTTATTTTGGAGTACATACTGGACAACTACTTGACTGCTAAAGAACTGGCTTCTAGAATAGAATCATTCAACTATGGCTACACAGAGAGGAGATACTGTCCTCCAGCAGTAAAGTTATCTGATGGAAGTAATGATCTGGGACTGAATGCAATTCAGACCTGGTTTTTATTGCCATTGATATTTGGAGATCTAGTGCAGCGAGACAATGAGTACTGGCATCTTTTAATGTTACTTCTGCACATAGTAAATATAGTGTTTTCCCCAGCTCTAACAGAGGGTATGACAATCTTTCTGAAAAAAATTATTGTTGAGCATCATCAGCTTTTTAAACATCTGTTTCCATCTAAAAACCTCTTGCCGAAGCATCATTTCATGATGCATTATCCTCGATGCATACATTGGACCTATTTTGCATATGTGGTGCATGCGCTATGAGGCAAAGCACAACTTTTTCAAGACACAACTAAAGAGTTTCAAAAATATCACAAAGACATTGGCTAAAAAGCACCAAAGATACATGGCTCTGCATTGGGAGTCTTTCAGCCAGTGTAGGTTAACAACTGGTCCTGGAAAGATGATGCGACTTGGAGAATTAGAAAATTGTCCTGAAATTGCTGCAAAACTAAATGTTGCACAATCTACAAATGTGCTGTTGGTGAACTGGGTAAAGCACTTTGGCACAGAATACCGACCTGGCTTACTAGTGTGCGTTGAGGTAGCTTATGAGATGCCAGTTTTTTGTAAGATTCATAATATTATTGTAAAAGATGAACAAGTTGTACTCACTGGCTCAGGTGTGGAAACCAACATTTGTTTTGAAGAACATTACCATGCATTTGAAGTCTTGTTGAAGCCATTCCAGGCACTTTGGGTGTTTGATGTTCAGGAGTTGTTCTACTTTAAACCAGTGGATGTTCAGATGGCATATGGACCAACAGAATCCTCCCTTTTCATAGTTCCGTACTGCCATCTAATGAAGGTTTAGATGAGTGTTTTTAAATCAAAAGCATTGTTAATGTTTTATGGAGACTGATGTATTTCTGTTTCTTGTCAAAATTTTAAGATTTGCAGATTGCACGCATTTCCTCTGGAAGGTATTGCTGGTTGAAAACTTAAAACCCTGAGGTTTAAGTTTTATGTTTAATAAATTGTTATAAAGAATGTATGTTATGGTGTTTGTTTTCTGCCTTTTAAAAAGTATTTAAATGTGGATGGTTAAGGAGGAAATCACAATTGACTACTGTAATTCTACTGAAAATAATTTAATTGATATTTAAGGTGTTAGTAAGAAAAACACTTGAGAGTAAATATATAGAGGGGGATTATTTAACACTAGTAGGAAAAGGTTATATAAGAACACTATATAGAGTTATTTCTCAATCAACACTTGTAGTGAAGTAAGTTTAACACTTGGAAAGAGTTAATAAATAAGAGTAATTTCTGATTAACACTTAAAACCAATTAACTTGTTAAATGCAAGCAACACCCCCAGTGTTTTCTTTGTAGAGTAAAACTTATTTAATACTTTCAAGTGTAATTAAACGCAAAATATTAACTCTAACTAGAGTTAAATTGACACTGAAATTTCAACACTACCTTCAGTGTAACTTTTACACTCTGTAGATAAGGACAATATGTTCACTGACTCAGTGTTGAAATTGACTCTTTAAGTGTTAAATATACACTGCCGATTTTACTGTATACAATCAATAAATTATTGAGAGATTCTACTTTATGACGGGGCGCAAATATTTTAACCAGCACAGCTTTTCTAGTCTTTACAGTATCTGTTTAGCAGACCCTACAGACCAATTGCATGCGAGTTAAGCCATCCCATGTGATGCTGCTCAGCCAATCAAATTTGAGAGTGAAAGCGCGACTCTGAATACAGAGATAAGAGAGATGAGAGGTGACAGGTGGAAAGGGAAGTTAGCGATACAAGGAGATGACATTTATAGACAAGTGAGCTGGAGACAGGAAGAGAAGAGGGGACAGAGAGACGAGTGAGCGGGAGACAGGGAGAGAAGACAGAGAGACGAGTGAGCGGGAGACAGGGAGAAAGACAGAGAGGCAAGTGAGCCGGAGACAGGGAAAGACGATGGCCCTGACACCATTCCAGCCCAGATTTAAAGTCCTGGCAGGAGAAGTTAGAGCTCAGTTCTCTCACTGAACAACAGAAAGTGGGGGCATAAAATATAAGAGGGTCAGAAAGAGTAAGAGTAAAACTGTTCAGTTGTTAAGATGTGTTTATATTCATTTATTGTAAAAATTTGTTGAGACAGTTAACAAAGAAAAAGCTAAACTCAAGCTGCTGGTATTTTATTTTTCTAAAAAAATTTTGCACAATTTTTCCAATGTTATTTTATTTATTTTCTCTATTTTATTTTTAAATGCAGCTTTAAGCCAATGAGAGAAAAACATTATTGTTGTTGTTATGATTATGATTATGATTATCATATGTATAGTTCAACATACACATGTATACTTCAATGTTAAGTGACAATAAATATTTTTGAATTTGTACTTTGTTTAATTTAATAGTCAGTTGCAGATGATACAACAATGAGGCTATTTCTCTCTTTCTCTCTCTCTCTCTCTCTCTCTGTATATCTCCTGAGGGAAAGGGAAAAATAAACACCAAATACAAACCCAGGACCACAGAGTAGGAGGGATCATCACAGTATATATATATATATATATATATATATATATATATATATATATATATATATATATATATAATGTTTGACATTATGATATTCCGGACCTTAGCTTGAGGAAATTTTCTCTCACTGGACTGTGCTGTTGTTCCTTCTTCTTTCCCTCTGCGGTAGTGGGTATGGTTTGTTCTGTTACCCAGAAAAAGAAATCAGGGCTCTTCTCACCACTTCTTCCATGTAAAGTTTGGCAACAGTTGTGGACACAGGTGAGTCCAGTTTGGTTTGGAAGTCCAGATGCCTCGCTTCAAGCCTCTGAATGGAGCTAAAATGTAACAGTGTTACAACCTTAGTTGGTGGAAGCTAGGGGTTTCAGGTATGTAACACAAGCAACCAAAGAACTTAGTGAGAGTCAGTATCGGTGGCATCATCACGGTCAGTTTATTCAACACATAGATCTTTAAATGAAACAAAACAGAAAAGGTGGGGGAGATGTGGACCAGAGGTTGTGCCAAACAAAATCAAAAGACTTACAATAAAACCAGGCCTAGATTACCGGCTACCTCAGAAAACAAAGGAAACAAAAGACCTGGCTGAGCTAACTAAAAAGATAAAGAAAACAAAATACAGGGGAGTGGCATCAACCAATAACGTAGTGTCTTTATACAAGAAAATTCCTGCGTGCTGCAAAAATGTACAGGGTCCCCCAGACTCACTTGTCCGCAATCACAAACCACACTTACTCAACTGCCGTATGCCACCAGAGGAAAAAGAGAGAGAGAGAGGGCCATTGTTGTGCCCTCCTTTTATCAGCTGGCCTCGCGTGCTGATTGGTCAGGCCAGATCATTTGAATCTGCACCTGGAGCACTGTGAAGCAGTGCTCCAGGTGCAGGCACGTCAGGCACGTAACAAGCAGGAAAAAATAGTACTGTTCTAAAAAAGAAAAAAAACTCATCAAACTCTGCTTCAACTGAGAATTGCCAGGGTCCTTTATCAAGTCCTCAAAATCCTCCTCTTCCTCCTGTTCCTGTTCCCAGTGGAAACTGCACAGGATGAGATGTTTCTATTTCTTGGCCTGGCAGATTCATCTTGCTGGTGAGATAGTTGACCTTTGCAATTAATTGTTCTTGTTGGTGTTTTATATACTCTAATAAGCCAATGATCTGGACTTCTGCAGCTGTTACAAAAGAAAGCAAAAATAGATACATAAATAAATTCAGTATGCTCTGGACAATTATTTAACTGTTTGCAAAGCAATCTTGATTTGGAAATTGTCAATTACATGTAACATATACTATTTTACAGTTGGCAATTAATGTTAATATTCATTTCCTACAAAAAATACGATTCAGGCAGTGATGATACATGGCAACAATAACACTCAATTACAACAGCCAACCCTCTTTATATTCACTTGAATTCAGTTCAATAACTAATATTTAAATGACTGAAAGTTTAAATGTTATTGTCATAAGCAAATGTAGCCTTGCTCACCAGTGCAGGCAGTTGTGTCAGCTACAGATTATAAATAAAGTATAAAAAATCAAAGTAACAGCGGTCAGCAGAATGCCTATACACAGTGTATATATTGTTTAGCTGTAGTATAAGGTGGTGATGATCAGGGACCTAAATGTAAAACAGTGAAGAGTATGTTCATTATTTGTTCTTCCATCTCTCCTCCCTACAGAAAGTGGAGGAGTTGTACAGTCTGAGGGCCACAGACAGGAAGGACCTCCTGTGGCGTTCTGTGGTGCTCTTCGGTAGTCTCTACTGCTGAATGTGCTCCTGACAGACAGCAGTAGAGACAGCTAGTTGTGTGTTGTCAAGTTTGTCATACCATATTAAATGAAAATTTTCAGACACATCAGTTGAGAGTTCATATGGATAACAGAAAAATGTATGTATGTATATACTAACACAGGCTTTGGCCTTCTTTTTGGTCGGACATCCTCCTCTTTAGACTGCAGATCTGATGTGTTGCAGGTCAGGGATTTTCTCAGTAGATGTCTTGCCTCAAGGTAGTCATCTAAAAATTAAATGTCAAAACTTTTAACACATAGTTAACACTAGAAAACAGAACAGAATTATAGATGACAGTATAAAGTTTGTAATTTTTTTAACGTAAAAACTTTCTAAATAGAAAACTTGGCATACCACATGATTTAACATAACTCTAACATCATAAGTTTTCCACTCAGGTCCAGGTTCCTCCATGTTTTTCACTGCCCTTTCAACTCTTTCATCATTTTTGTAGTTTGGCCAATATGTGACACCATCACTGCACCAGTTTTGTGGCACCACCGCCACTGTTTTTTCTCCACTAAATGGAACATTTTTAACTGAGGAAAGACACAAACAAACAAACAAACAAACAAACCATTAATTACATTAAGATTGTGTTAGGTCAAAATTTCTGCTCTTGTCTGACACAACTGTAAACAGTTAATGTCAACATAATAAAACACCACATATACAATGTAATAGGTAATTACTGAACAAAAACAATAGTCAGGTATAAACACTAAAGACAACTTAAAGTACTTACAATCAATTGTTATCCAGTGTCACATTAAATGACACTGGAAAAAATTAAAGTGTTTATAGTTATGCAGTCAGTGTCAGTCTTCGTCACAGTCTGTGATCACCATCACATAACAACACATATCATCAGTCAAACAAGTGTGCAACCAAGAACTTTAACTAATACTACCACGAACACTACTACCATCATTCACACTGGAAAAACAACAATACGACAACATGTTAAAATTGTTTCATCACTTATCTCTTAATTACCATTTTAAAAAAGACTAAAGGCTTGACTACTAAATGAATATGCCTGTAAGCTAGCCAGAAGAAATAAGATGGACCAAAATTTGTATCGCTCAATTTTGCGCTACCCAGCAACTCTTTGCAAACATGAGACAGCCCTAAATGGTATGAAATAGGGGTATGGCTACAAAACCATCTCTGTGGGCAAAACAGCACATTTTTGACCAAGCTGTGAAACTTTAACACATTACAGTATGTCTGATGTCTGTGAAATTGTATATATGTTCAGATAATCAGAGTTAAATGGGTAAGTAAAGAACAAAGACTTGTATACTACATCCACTCCATCATTGCATTCCACAACGTTATGTATGACACAAATGTCATTTCCAATAACAAAAATATTGTCCCCTGTTGAAAGTTTAACTGTCCATTTGTCACAGGCCATCTCACCATACTGAGCTTTCACTAACAATCCACTTACAACTGGCACAACATAGTGCTGCTTTTTTAAAGAGGTATGATTAAAAGGTGCATCAGTCATCCTTATCTCTGACATTCAACGGACAATTTGGGCAAGGGGAAAGTCTGGTTTTCTGACTAGTTTTTTTAGATTGTGCAGATAATTTTCATAGGGAAAGGCTGAAAATGAGTCAAGGCAACCATGCAGTTGCACTTCACCTGCCAGATGGACCAAAGAATGTACATTATAAACAATCTGATCTTTCCCATATATTTCACCAAAGTGACAAGCAAAAGATCGAAGTGTGAGCATACTGTGTATGGCAAGATAGTGTAGGACTTATTAAAATAGCAATACCAGAGAAGAGTAGCATGAAATTGTACATATTTACATCCGGATAGGAGCCTAACATTACAGGTCCTGTATAAAGCAAAAACTGCCTAAATTCAGTGGTCTTCCAATGGTCTAATTCCCTCAGGCATCTGGGCTTTCGAGCAAACTCCACAGGAACGTGAGAACGCATTTCCAGCAGTTTTGCAGACATTCTTTCAACTATGTTTGCAGGTATTCTAAAATTTAGAGGACCCCTGAGCCAGATGTAATATTAGTAATATTCGCCTAACCTAAGCCAAACTAAATGCATATAATCTAATGGGAACTGTGAGACCATGCCAACACTGCTGCCTTGAAATGAATGTGGCCCCTCCTGATGATGACTTTCATCAACCATATTTTCAAATGATTCATCTGTCCTTAGAGCATAGTCTGTACATGGGAATGTCATGCGCCTGTTTATGTATTTACCAGGTTGCATACATTTGTCACAACCATGGTAGGCATTGTGGGCCTTTGTGTGTTTGACAAAGGCCCTTGCTGGTGTGACACAGATAACAGTGTCCAGCTTAAGCTTTAATTTCTTGCCTTCAAAATCAAAACTTGTTCAAGCTGTTGTAACTCAGTAACAAAATCTTGAAGGAAATCTTTGGCTGAGCTGGGTTTCTTTGGTCCACAGAACAAACCTATCACTACTGGTTCTTTCATTGGAACACTCAGGAGCAGACCAAGGATGGGCCACAGTTGCAGACTAGAGCTCTTGAACAAAGGAAGTCCATCTATGTTTATTTGCAACTTTAAAGTGAAATTGTCTGCCAGTGTGTGTACCCATTTACACAGCGTGTTTTTAAGTGATGGAAGAATACCAAAATAGTGGTACTGTCCCCCAGCCCTTTCCTGAATTGAATATTTTGGGTCATAGCATCTTTTGGAAGATTAGGATGACAAGTACAATTTAAGCTTTCTTCAAAAAACTCATCTCCAAGCCGTGCTGTCATCTGAAAGTCTGTCACATTTGAGCAGTCATCCCTAATTTGTTTTAGTCGTTTATCTACATCTACACGGGTCTTCCGTCTTAAAGTTGTGCTGGAGACAGGTGCAGTCTTCCTATTCATATTACCTAAAAAAAATATTGCAGAAAAATAACACAAAGATTGCAACATTCCGTAGTGACAAGTGAACACTTGAGAGTTTTCAACACACACAAATATATACAATATATGCTAATACATATATAACATTTTCAGTATAGGACATTCTTCAGCATTTAAACTTACTTTTCTCAGGAGGCAGGAAAATGAGAAGAAATTGGCAACATTAAACAAAACTGACTTCCAGCAATATCTGCAAAAGAACACAGACGCCTTATTTATTAATAACCTGATTACTTGTATGGAGGTGCCCAAATTCACCTCCATCTCACTGTATATGGCCCTCTATAGTGTCTTCATCATTTTGTAGGGCTGTCCAAATGTGTAGTGAGATTTTTAAGACTATATTGTGCCCTCAATGTACACACTACAATGCATCATAAAAAGTAATGTGGAATCAAGCGATTGTTTCAACATTAGCAATTAGCATTGTGTGGAAGATAAATAGCAGACTGGCGAAAAGAATGTGAATGGAAGCTTGTTAACTTCTCCTACAAATATAATTATTCATTTAACTAATGTAACATGACGTGTTAAAGTTTGTTTTATTCATTGATGTCCCATAATAAAACGTTAATGTAACATGCTATAATGGCGCAAATTATAATTGCTAGCGACATAATTTAGCCGGAGGAGATTTAAACCGTTAATGTTAGCTTAATTTTGATTGTGGGGATGCCTCCAGGCACAATGCTAGATTGAACAGCAAAATAACAAGATGGAACGATGAAATAAGTCACAAATCTACCAAAAAACATAAAGCCCTTATAAACTACATGTTGCTAAATTTACCTCGAACCTACAAAAGCTAATGCTAATTTCAACTGGCTCACGCAAATGCTAATTTCACAGCAAACATATCTATTTACATTATACGATTGGTAAAACATAATTAGTGACAATACAAAGAAAATACACTTTGACAGCAAAGGTTACTTACCGTTTTCTGTCCTCAAAATTTCACAATCGACGCACTACTGTTCTCAACCGGGTGTACAATGCCGCCAGTCCGTATAACTTCTGACTCTGAAAATGCGCACTCGCTGTCCAGATCCATTCCAGGTCCGCAACGGATCCGCTGGTTGACAGCGAGCTGTCTGTAGGCAGGCCGTATCTTATGCTCATGTCTGAGAGTGTCCAGAGGAGGTGCTGACTTGAGGGTGGATCCGCCCCGGAAGGGAGAGATTGTGTGGACCAATTTAAGATTTTTTGTCAATGCCTAACAAATCATCTGTTAAACAAAAATAAACAAATGGTGGTACAGTGTTTTTTTTTTTTAAATACATCTACATAATTTCACCAAAAATTGAATAACAGGGTTGACCATATTGAATTATGAATAAATGATGTACAATATTGAAAAAGCGTTTTTAATAATGTCAAAATCATATACAAAAATTTGCAATGTACAGAAGGAAAGGACCTCATTGGAAACCATTTTCTTTTGCAAATCCAACTCTGATAACTTCATACAGAGCCACTCATGATACCTGTCTTCATAAGTGCTTCTATTTGGGGTTGTCTTGGTTTTGGGAAGTTTTGCCTCAGAAAAATCTCCACAGTGCTGATTAACTGAACATGGCTTCTACAATCATGGGAAACATTTCACATGATATTGGTTAAAGAGTTCTTTTTACACCAGTAGCTACATAAATCAACTTTTCAATAACATTACCCTAACACAAGCACAGACTTGACTTCTGAAAACAGTAAGTGTTATTTGTTGGGGTAGTGTTGCTGATTTCTTTAGCCCTTCAAAGAATTCAATGCCAAAGCCATTCTGAAAAGGGTACTGGGAATTTTGACTTCCATGTCACATGTATTCAAGTCCTTATTATTACCCTAACTTGAGCATTGACTCGACTGTTGAATTCAGTAAGTGCTACTTGTTGGGGCAGTTTCAATGGACAGAAGCAAAGGACCTCATTGGAAGCCATTTTCTTTTGGAAATCAAACTCTGATAACTTCAAACAGAGCCACTCATGATACCTGTCTTCATAAGTGCTTCTCTTTGGGGTTGTCTTGGTTTTGGGAAATTTTGCCACAGAAACATCTCCACAGTGCTGATTAAAGAAGCTCAATATCACTTCCACAAAATAGCCTAACACAGCCACAGGCTTGACTTCTGAAAACAGTAAGTGCTATTTGTTGGGGCAGTGTTGCTGATTTCTTTAGCCCTTCAAAGAATTCAATGCCAAAGCCATTTTGAAAAGGGTACTGGGAATTTTTTACTTCCACTTCACATGTATTCAAGTCCTTATTATTACCCTAACTTGAGCATTGACTTGACTGTTGAATTCAGTAAGTGCTACTTGTTGGGGCAGTTTCAATGGACAGAAGCAAAGGACCTCTTTGGAAGCCATTTTCTTTTGGAAATCCAACTCTGATATGTTCAAACAGAGCTTCTCTTTGGGGTTGTCTTGGTTTTGGGAAAGTTTGCCACAGAAACATCTCCACGGTGCTGATTAAAGAAGCTCAATATCACTTCCACAAAATAGGAAGCATGCCAGACATACTTTTTTCTGCAGCATTATTTTCAGGACTAGCTATGTACATCAATTTGTCATCAGCATTACCCTAACACAGACACAGGCTTGACTTCTGAAAACAGTAAGTGCTATTTGTTGGGGTAGTGCTGCTGATTTCTAGACTCCTAATTGGAAGCCATTTTCTCATAAGATTATAAGAAATGGAGGAAAGTGGTTTGAAGTTGGGATGATACTCTTTATTGAATCCCTACACAAAGATTTCAGATCTATTGATTTTATACACATGCTTTGATACCCACTGTTTAAAATGCATTTGGAGTAAATATTCATTTCTTCTTTTTGTATTGTTTTAGATACAAATGGTGGCTACCATGTTGTAATGAAATGCATCAAGAAAATTCAATGGGGACTAACTATTCTCTCATCAAGTGCTAATGGTCTGCATGAGTTACGATGACTGTTATTCATGAATTCCAGAATGTCTGATTCTTCAACAATTATCAAGACCCTTGAAACTTTGTGAAAAAGAGGGCGGAGTAGGGTGGGAGTTTGTTCATTTATATTTCAGGTGGGCAAACGCAAGGAAGGCAGTCCACTGTGACTGGCACACCACAGAAATTGCAACAGAGAATCTTCAGGACAGTAAGGAAAATCATGAGGTTTTTGTAAGTCCTTACTAATTACCTTAACTTGAGCATTGACTTGACTGTTGAATTCAGTAAGTGCTACTTGTTGGGGCAGTTTCAATGGACAGAAGCAAAGGACCTCTTTGGAAGCCATTTTCTTTTGGAAATCCAACTCTGATAACTTCAAACAGAGCCACTCATGATAGCTGTCTTCATAAGTGCTTCTATTTGGGGTTGTCATGGTTTTGGGGAATTTTGCCACAGAAACATCTCCACAGTGCTGATTAACTGAACATGACTTCTACAATCATGGGAAACATTTCACATGATATTGGTTAAAGAGTTCTTTTTGCACCAGTAGCTACATAAATCAACTTTTCACTAACATTACCCTAACACAAGCACAGACTTGACTTCTGAAAACAGTAAGTGCTATTTGTTGGGGTAGTGTTGCTGATTTCTTTAGCCCTTCAAAGAATTCAATGCCAAAGCCATTTTGAACAGGGTACTGGGAATTTTGACTTCCACTTCACATGTATTCAAGTCCTTATTATTACCCTAACTTGAGCATTGACTTGACTGTTGAATTCAGTAAGTGCTACTTGTTGGGGCAGTTTCAATGGACAGAAGCAAAGGACCTCTTTGGAAGCCATTTTCTTTTGGAAATCCAACTCTGATAACTTCAAACAGAGCTTCTCTTTGGGGTTGTCTTGGTTTTGGGAAATTTTGCCACAGAAACATGTCCACAGTGCTGATTAAAGAAGCTCAGTATCACTTCCACAAAATAGGAAGCATGCAAGACATACTTTTTTCTGCAGCATTATTTTCAGGACTAGCTATGTACATCAATTTGTCATCAGCATTACCCTAACACAGGCACAGGCTTGACTTCTGAAAACAGTAAGTGCTATTTGTTGGGGTAGTGCTGCTGATTTCTAGACTCCTAATTGGAAGCCATTTTCTCATAAGATTATAAGAAATGGAGGAAAGTGGTTTGAAGTTGGGATGATTCTCTTTATTGAATCCCTACACAAAGATTTCAGATCTATTGATTTTATACACATGCTTTGATACCCACTGTTTAAAATGCATTTGGAGTAAATATTCATTTCTTCTTTTTGTATTGTTTTAGATACAAATGGTGGCTACCATGTTGTAATGAAATGCATCAAGAAAATTCAATGGGGACTAACTATTCTCTCATCAAGTGCTAATGGTCTGCATGAGTTACGATGACTGTTATTCATGAATTCCAGAATGTCTGATTCTTCAACAATTATCAAGACCCTTGAAACTTTGTGAAAAAGAGGGCGGAGTAGGGTGGGAGTTTGTTCATTTATATTTCAGGTGGGCAAACGCAAGGAAGGCAGTCCACTGTGACTGGCACACCACAGAAATTGCAACAGAGAATCTTCAGGACAGTAAGGAAAATCATGAGGTTTTTGTAAGTCCTTACTAATTACCTTAACTTGAGCATTGACTTGACTGTTGAATTCAGTAAGTGCTACTTGTTGGGGCAGTTTCAATGGACAGAAGCAAAGGACCTCTTTGGAAGCCATTTTCTTTTGGAAATCCAACTCTGATAACTTCAAACAGAGCCACTCATGATAGCTGTCTTCATAAGTGCTTCTATTTGGGGTTGTCATGGTTTTGGGGAATTTTGCCACAGAAACATCTCCACAGTGCTGATTAACTGAACATGACTTCTACAATCATGGGAAACATTTCACATGATATTGGTTAAAGAGTTCTTTTTGCACCAGTAGCTACATAAATCAACTTTTCACTAACATTACCCTAACACAAGCACAGACTTGACTTCTGAAAACAGTAAGTGCTATTTGTTGGGGTAGTGTTGCTGATTTCTTTAGCCCTTCAAAGAATTCAATGCCAAAGCCATTTTGAAAATTTTGACTTCCACTTCACATGTATTCAAGTCCTTATTATTACCCTAACTTGAGCATTGACCTGACTGTTGAATTCAGTAAGTGCTACTTGTTGGGGCAGTTTCAATGGACAGAAGCAAAGGACCTCTTTGGAAGCCATTTTCTTTTGGAAATCCAACTCTGATAACTTCAAACAGAGCCACTCATGATAGCTGTCTTCATAAGTGCTTCTATTTGGGGTTGTCTTGGTTTTGGGGAATTTTGCCACAGAAACATCTCCACAGTGCTGATTAACTGAACATGACTTCTACAATCATGGGAAACATTTCACATGATATTGGTTAAAGAGTTCTTTTTGCACCAGTAGCTACATAAATCAACTTTTCACTAACATTACCCTAACACAAGCACAGACTTGACTTCTGAAAACAGTAAGTGCTATTTGTTGGGGTAGTGTTGCTGATTTCTTTAGCCCTTCAAAGAATTCAATGCCAAAGCCATTTTGAAAATTTTGACTTCCACTTCACATGTATTCAAGTCCTTATTATTACCCTAACTTGAGCATTGACTTGACTGTTGAATTCAGTAAGTGCTACTTGTTGGGGCAGTTTCAATGGACAGAAGCAAAGGACCTCTTTGGAAGCCATTTTCTTTTGGAAATCAAACTCTGATAACTTCAAACAGAGCCACTCATGATAGCTGTCTTCATAAGTGCTTCTATTTGGGGTTGTCTTGGTTTTGGGAAATTTTGCCACAGAAACATCTCCACAGTGCTGATTAACTGAACATGACTTCTACAATCATTGGAAACATTTCACATGATATTGGTTAAAGAGTTCTTTTTGCACCAGTAGCTACATAAATCAACTTTTCACTAACATTACCCTAACACAAGCACAGACTTGACTTCTGAAAACAGTAAGTGCTGTTTGTTGGGGTAGTGTTGCTGATTTCTTTAGCCCTTCAAAGAATTCAATGCCAAAGCCATTTTGAACAGGGTACTGGGAATTTTGACTTCCACTTCACATGTATTCAAGTCCTTATTATTACCCTAACTTGAGCATTGACTTGACTGTTGAATTCAGTAAGTGCTACTTGTTGGGGCAGTTTCAATGGACAGAAGCAAAGGACCTCTTTGGAAGCCATTTTCTTTTGGAAATCCAACTCTGATAACTTCAAACAGAGCTTCTCTTTGGGGTTGTCTTGGTTTTGGGAAATTTTGCCACAGAAACATGTCCACAGTGCTGATTAAAGAAGCTCAATATCACTCCCACAAAATAGGAAGCATGCAAGACATACTTTTTTCTGCAGCATTATTTTCAGGACTAGCTATGTACATCAATTTGTCATCAGCATTACCCTAACACAGGCACAGGCTTGACTTCTGAAAACAGTAAGTGCTATTTGTTGGGGTAGTGCTGCTGATTTCTAGACTCCTAATTGGAAGCCATTTTCTCATAAGATTATAAGAAATGGAGGAAAGTGGTTTGAAGTTGGGATGATACTCTTTATTGAATCCCTACACAAAGATTTCAGATCTATTGATTTTATACACATGCTTTGATACCCACTGTTTAAAATGCATTTGGAGTAAATATTCATTTCTTCTTTTTGTATTGTTTTAGATACAAATGGTGGCTACCATTTTGTAATGAAATGCATCAAGAAAATTCAATGGGGACTAACTATTCTCTCATCAAGTGCTAATGGTCTGCATGAATTACGATGACTGTTATTCATGAATTCCAGAATGTCTGATTCTTCAACAATTATCAAGACCCTTGAAACTTTGTGAAAAAGAGGGCGGAGTAGGGTGGGAGTTAGTTCATTTATATTTCAGGTGGGCAAACGCAAGGAAGGCAGTCCACTGTGACTGGCATACCACAGAAATTGCAACAGAGAATCTTCAGGACAATAAGGAAAATCATGAGGTTTTTGTAAGTCCTTACTAATTACCTTAACTTGAGCATTGACTTGACTGTTGAATTCAGTAAGTGCTACTTGTTGGGGCAGTTTCAATGGACAGAAGCAAAGGACCTAATTGGAAGTCATTTTCTTTTGGAAATCCAACTCTGATAACTTCAAACAGAGCCACTCATGATACCTGTCTTCATAAGTGCTTCTCTTTGGGGTTGTCTTGGTTTTGGGAAATTTTGCCACAGAAACATGTCCACAGTGCTGATTAAAGAAGCTCAGTATCACTTCCACAAAATAGGAAGCATGCAAGACATACTTTTTTTCTGCAGCATTATTTTCAGGACTAGCTATGTACATCAATTTGTCATCAGCATTACCCTAACACAGACACAGGCTTGACTTCTGAAAACAGTAAGTGCTATTTGTTGGGGTAGTGCTGCTGATTTCTAGACTCCTAATTGGAAGCCATTTTCTCATAATATTATAAGAAATGGAGGAAAGTGGTTTGAAGTTGGGATGATACTCTTTATTGAATCCCTACACAAAGATTTCAGATCTATTGATTTTATACACATGCTTTGATACCCACTGTTTAAAATGCATTTGGAGTAAATATTCATTTCTTCTTTTTGTATTGTTTTAGATACAAATGGTGGCTACCATGTTGTAATGAAATGCATCAAGAAAATTCAATGGGGACTAACTATTCTCTCATCAAGTGCTAATGGTCTGCGTGAATTACGATGACTGTTATTCATGAATTCCAGAATGTCTGATTCTTCAACAATTATCAAGACCCTTGAAACTTTGTGAAAAAGAGGGCGGAGTAGGGTGGGAGTTAGTTCATTTATATTTCAGGTGGGCAAACGCAAGGAAGGCAGTCCACTGTGACTGGCACACCACAGAAATTGCAACAGAGAATCTTCAGGACAATAAGGAAAATCATGAGGTTTTTGTAAGTCCTTACTAATTACCTTAACTTGAGCATTGACTTGACTGTTGAATTCAGTAAGTGCTACTTGTTGGGGCAGTTTCAATGGACAGAAGCAAAGGACCTCATTGGAAGTCATTTTCTTTTGGAAATCCAACTCTGATAACTTCAAACAGAGCCACTCATGATACCTGTCTTCATAAGTGCTTCTATTTGGGGTTGTCTTGGTTTTGGGAAATTTTGCCACAGAAACATCTCCACAGTGCTGATTAACTGAACAAGGGTTTTGCAATCATGGGAAACATTTCACATGATATTGGTTAAAGAGTTATTTTCACACCAGTAGCTACATAAATCAACTTTTCACTAACATTACCCTAACACAAGCACAGACTTGACTTCTGAAAACAGTAAGTGCTATTTGTTGGGGCAGTGTTGCTGATTTCTTTAGCCCTTCAAAGAATTCAATGCCAAAGCCATTTTGAAAAGGGTACTGGGAATTTTTTACTTCCATTTCACATGTATTCAAGTCCTTATTATTACCCTAACTTGAGCATTGACTTGACTGTTGAATTCAGTAAGTGCTACTTGTTGGGGCAGTTTCAATGGACAGAAGCAAGGACCTCTTTGGAAGCCATTTTCTTTTGGAAATCCAACTCTGATAACTTCAAACAGAGCCACTCATGATACCTGTCTTCATAAGTGCTTCTATTTGGGGTTGTCTTGGTTTTGGGAAATTTTGCCACAGAAACATGTCCACAGGGCTGATTAACCGAACATGGGTTTTGCAATCATGGGAAACATTTCACATGATATTGGTTAAAGAGTTCTTTTTACACCAGTAGCTACATAAATCAACTTTTCACTAACATTACCCTAACACAAGCACAGACTTGACTTCTGAAAACAGTAAGTGCTATTTGTTGGGGCAGTGTTGCTGATTTCTTTAGCCCTTCAAAGAATTCAATGCCAAAGCCATTTTGAACAGGGTACTGGGAATTTTGACTTCCACTTCACATGTATTCAAGTCCTTATTATTACCCTAACTTGAGCATTGACTTGACTGTTGAATTCAGTAAGTGCTACTTGTTGGGGCAGTTTCAATGGACAGAAGCAAAGGACCTCTTTGGAAGCCATTTTCTTTTGGAAATCCAACTCTGATAACTTCAAACAGAGCTTCTCTTTGGGGTTGTCTTGGTTTTGGGAAATTTTGCCACAGAAACATGTCCACAGTGCTGATTAAAGAAGCTCAGTATCACTTCCACAAAATAGGAAGCATGCAAGACATACTTTTTTCTGCAGCATTATTTTCAGGACTAGCTATGTACATCAATTTGTCATCAGCATTACCCTAACACAGGCACAGGCTTGACTTCTGAAAACAGTAAGTGCTATTTGTTGGGGTAGTGCTGCTGATTTCTAGACTCCTAATTGGAAGCCATTTTCTCATAAGATTATAAGAAATGGAGGAAAGTGGTTTGAAGTTGGGATGATTCTCTTTATTGAATCCCTACACAAAGATTTCAGATCTATTGATTTTATACACATGCTTTGATACCCACTGTTTAAAATGCATTTGGAGTAAATATTCATTTCTTCTTTTTGTATTGTTTTAGATACAAATGGTGGCTACCATGTTGTAATGAAATGCATCAAGAAAATTCAATGGGGACTAACTATTCTCTCATCAAGTGCTAATGGTCTGCATGAATTACGATGACTGTTATTCATGAATTCCAGAATGTCTGATTCTTCAACAATTAGCAAGACCCTTGAAACTTTGTGAAAAAGAGGGCGGAGTAGGGTGGGAGTTAGTTCATTTATATTTCAGGTGGGCAAACGCAAGGAAGGCAGTCCACTGTGACTGGCACACCACAGAAATTGCAACAGAGAATCTTCAGGACAGTAAGGAAAATCATGAGGTTTTTGTAAGTCCTTACTAATTACCTTAACTTGAGCATTGACTTGACTGTTGAATTCAGTAAGTGCTACTTGTTGGGGCAGTTTCAATGGACAGAAGCAAAGGACCTCTTTGGAAGTCATTTTCTTTTGGAAATCCAACTCTGATAACTTCAAACAGAGCCACTCATGATACCTGTCTTCATAAGTGCTTCTATTTGGGGTTGTCATGGTTTTGGGAAATTTTGCCACAGAAACATCTCCACAGTGCTGATTAACTGAACATGGGTTTTGCAATCATGGGAAACATTTCACATGATATTGGTTAAAGAGTTCTTTTTACAGCAGTAGCTACATAAATCAACTTTTCACTAACATTACCCTAACACAAGCACAGACTTGACTTCTGAAAACAGTAAGTGCTATTTTTTGGGGTAGTGTTGCTGATTTCTTTAGCCCTTCAAAGAATTCAATGCCAAAGCCATTTTGAAAAGGGTACTGGGAATTTTGACTTCCACTTCACGTGTATTCAAGTCCTTATTATTACCCTAACTTGAGTATTGACTTGACTGTTGAATTCAGTAAGTGCTACTTGTTGGGGCAGTTTCAATGGACAGAAGCAAAGGACCCCTTTGGAAGCCATTTTCTTTTGGAAATCCAACTCTGATAACTTCAAACAGAGCTTCTCTTTGGGGTTGTCTTGGTTTTGGGAAATTTTGCCACAGAAACATGTCCACAGTGCTGATTAAAGCACTGATTAAATCACTTCCACAAAATAGGAAGCATGCCATACATACTTTTTTTCTGCAGCATTATTTTCAGGACTAGCTATGTACATCAATTTGTCATCAGCATTACCCTAACACAGGCACAGGCTTGACTTCTGAAAACAGTAAGTGCTATTTGTTGGGGTAGTGCTGCTGATTTCTAGACTCCTAATTGGAAGCCATTTTCTCATAAGATTATAAGAAATGGAGGAAAGTGGTTTGAAGTTGGGATGATACTCTTTATTGAATCCCTACACAAAGATTTCAGATCTATTGATTTTATACACATGCTTTGATACCCACTGTTTAAAATGCATTTGGAGTAAATATTCATTTCTTCTTTTTGTATTGTTTTAGATACAAATGGTGGCTACCATGTTGTAATGAAATGCATCAAGAAAATTCAATGGGGACTAACTATTCTCTCATCAAGTGCTAATGGTCTGCATGAATTACGATGACTGTTATTCATGAATTCCAGAATGTCTGATTCTTCAACAATTATCAAGACCCTTGAAACTTTGTGAAAAAGAGGGCGGAGTAGGTTGGGAGTTAGTTCATTTATATTTCAGGTGGGCAAACGCAAGGAAGGCAGTCCACTGTGACTGGCACACCACAGAAATTGCAACAGAGAATCTTCAGGACAGTAAGGAAAATCATGAGGTTTTTGTAAGTCCTTACTAATTACCTTAACTTGAGCATTGACTTGACTGTTGAATTCAGTAAGTGCTACTTGTTGGGGCAGTTTCAATGGACAGAAGCAAAGGACCTCTATGGAAGCCATTTTCTTTTGGAAATCCAACTCTGATAACTTCAAACAGAGCCACTCATGATAGCTGTCTTCATAAGTGCTTCTATTTGGGGTTGTCTTGGTTTTGGGAAATTTTGCCACAGAAACATGTCCACAGTGCTGATTAACTGAACATGGCTTCTACAATCATGGGAAACATTTCACATGATATTGGTTAAAGAGTTCTTTTTGCAAAAGTAGCTACATAAATCAACTTTTCACTAACATTACCCTAACACAAGCACAGACTTGACTTCTGAAAACAGTAAGTGCTATTTGTTGGGGTAGTGTTGCTGATTTCATTAGCCCTTCAAAGAATTCAATGCCAAAGCCATTTTGAAAAAGCTACTGGGAATTTTGATTTCCACTTCACATGTATTCAAGTCCTTATTATTACCCTAACTTGAGCATTGACTTGACTGTTGAATTCAGTAAGTGCTACTTGTTGGGGCAGTTTCAATGGACAGAAGCAAGGACCTCTTTGGAAGCCATTTTCTTTTGGAAATCCAACTCTGATAACTTCAAACAGAGCCACTCATGATACCTGTCTTCATAAGTGCTTCTATTTGGGGTTGTCTTGGTTTTGGGGAATTTTGCCACAGAAACATCTCCACAGTGCTGATTAACTGAACATGGCTTCTACAATCATGGGAAACATTTCACATTATATTGGTTAAAGAGTTCTTTTTGCACCAGTAGCTACATAAATCAACTTTTCACTAACATTACCCTAACACAAGCACAGACTTGACTTCTGAAAACAGTAAGTGCTATTTGTTGGGGTAGTGTTGCTGATTTCTTTAGCCCTTCAAAGAATTCAATGCCAAAGCCATTTTGAAAATTTTGACTTCCACTTCACATGTATTCAAGTCCTTATTATTACCCTAACTTGAGCATTGACCTGACTGTTGAATTCAGTAAGTGCTACTTGTTGGGGCAGTTTCAATGGACAGAAGCAAAGGACCTCTTTGGAAGCCATTTTCTTTTGGAAATCCAACTCTGATAACTTCAAACAGAGCCACTCATGATAGCTGTCTTCATAAGTGCTTCTATTTGGGGTTGTCTTGGTTTTGGGGAATTTTGCCACAGAAACATCTCCACAGTGCTGATTAACTGAACATGACTTCTACAATCATGGGAAACATTTCACATGATATTGGTTAAAGAGTTCTTTTTGCACCAGTAGCTACATAAATCAACTTTTCACTAACATTACCCTAACACAAGCACAGACTTGACTTCTGAAAACAGTAAGTGCTATTTGTTGGGGTAGTGTTGCTGATTTCTTTAGCCCTTCAAAGAATTCAATGCCAAAGCCATTTTGAAAATTTTGACTTCCACTTCACATGTATTCAAGTCCTTATTATTACCCTAACTTGAGCATTGACTTGACTGTTGAATTCAGTAAGTGCTACTTGTTGGGGCAGTTTCAATGGACAGAAGCAAAGGACCTCTTTGGAAGCCATTTTCTTTTGGAAATCAAACTCTGATAACTTCAAACAGAGCCACTCATGATAGCTGTCTTCATAAGTGCTTCTATTTGGGGTTGTCTTGGTTTTGGGAAATTTTGCCACAGAAACATCTCCACAGTGCTGATTAACTGAACATGACTTCTACAATCATGGGAAACATTTCACATGATATTGGTTAAAGAGTTCTTTTTGCACCAGTAGCTACATAAATCAACTTTTCACTAACATTACCCTAACACAAGCACAGACTTGACTTCTGAAAACAGTAAGTGCTGTTTGTTGGGGTAGTGTTGCTGATTTCTTTAGCCCTTCAAAGAATTCAATGCCAAAGCCATTTTGAACAGGGTACTGGGAATTTTGACTTCCACTTCACATGTATTCAAGTCCTTATTATTACCCTAACTTGAGCATTGACTTGACTGTTGAATTCAGTAAGTGCTACTTGTTGGGGCAGTTTCAATGGACAGAAGCAAAGGACCTCTTTGGAAGCCATTTTCTTTTGGAAATCCAACTCTGATAACTTCAAACAGAGCTTCTCTTTGGGGTTGTCTTGGTTTTGGGAAATTTTGCCACAGAAACATGTCCACAGTGCTGATTAAAGAAGCTCAATATCACTCCCACAAAATAGGAAGCATGCAAGACATACTTTTTTCTGCAGCATTATTTTCAGGACTAGCTATGTACATCAATTTGTCATCAGCATTACCCTAACACAGGCACAGGCTTGACTTCTGAAAACAGTAAGTGCTATTTGTTGGGGTAGTGCTGCTGATTTCTAGACTCCTAATTGGAAGCCATTTTCTCATAAGATTATAAGAAATGGAGGAAAGTGGTTTGAAGTTGGGATGATACTCTTTATTGAATCCCTACACAAAGATTTCAGATCTATTGATTTTATACACATGCTTTGATACCCACTGTTTAAAATGCATTTGGAGTAAATATTCATTTCTTCTTTTTGTATTGTTTTAGATACAAATGGTGGCTACCATTTTGTAATGAAATGCATCAAGAAAATTCAATGGGGACTAACTATTCTCTCATCAAGTGCTAATGGTCTGCATGAATTACGATGACTGTTATTCATGAATTCCAGAATGTCTGATTCTTCAACAATTATCAAGACCCTTGAAACTTTGTGAAAAAGAGGGCGGAGTAGGGTGGGAGTTAGTTCATTTATATTTCAGGTGGGCAAACGCAAGGAAGGCAGTCCACTGTGACTGGCATACCACAGAAATTGCAACAGAGAATCTTCAGGACAATAAGGAAAATCATGAGGTTTTTGTAAGTCCTTACTAATTACCTTAACTTGAGCATTGACTTGACTGTTGAATTCAGTAAGTGCTACTTGTTGGGGCAGTTTCAATGGACAGAAGCAAAGGACCTAATTGGAAGTCATTTTCTTTTGGAAATCCAACTCTGATAACTTCAAACAGAGCCACTCATGATACCTGTCTTCATAAGTGCTTCTCTTTGGGGTTGTCTTGGTTTTGGGAAATTTTGCCACAGAAACATGTCCACAGTGCTGATTAAAGAAGCTCAGTATCACTTCCACAAAATAGGAAGCATGCAAGACATACTTTTTTTCTGCAGCATTATTTTCAGGACTAGCTATGTACATCAATTTGTCATCAGCATTACCCTAACACAGACACAGGCTTGACTTCTGAAAACAGTAAGTGCTATTTGTTGGGGTAGTGCTGCTGATTTCTAGACTCCTAATTGGAAGCCATTTTCTCATAATATTATAAGAAATGGAGGAAAGTGGTTTGAAGTTGGGATGATACTCTTTATTGAATCCCTACACAAAGATTTCAGATCTATTGATTTTATACACATGCTTTGATACCCACTGTTTAAAATGCATTTGGAGTAAATATTCATTTCTTCTTTTTGTATTGTTTTAGATACAAATGGTGGCTACCATGTTGTAATGAAATGCATCAAGAAAATTCAATGGGGACTAACTATTCTCTCATCAAGTGCTAATGGTCTGCGTGAATTACGATGACTGTTATTCATGAATTCCAGAATGTCTGATTCTTCAACAATTATCAAGACCCTTGAAACTTTGTGAAAAAGAGGGCGGAGTAGGGTGGGAGTTAGTTCATTTATATTTCAGGTGGGCAAACGCAAGGAAGGCAGTCCACTGTGACTGGCACACCACAGAAATTGCAACAGAGAATCTTCAGGACAATAAGGAAAATCATGAGGTTTTTGTAAGTCCTTACTAATTACCTTAACTTGAGCATTGACTTGACTGTTGAATTCAGTAAGTGCTACTTGTTGGGGCAGTTTCAATGGACAGAAGCAAAGGACCTCATTGGAAGTCATTTTCTTTTGGAAATCCAACTCTGATAACTTCAAACAGAGCCACTCATGATACCTGTCTTCATAAGTGCTTCTATTTGGGGTTGTCTTGGTTTTGGGAAATTTTGCCACAGAAACATCTCCACAGTGCTGATTAACTGAACAAGGGTTTTGCAATCATGGGAAACATTTCACATGATATTGGTTAAAGAGTTATTTTCACACCAGTAGCTACATAAATCAACTTTTCACTAACATTACCCTAACACAAGCACAGACTTGACTTCTGAAAACAGTAAGTGCTATTTGTTGGGGCAGTGTTGCTGATTTCTTTAGCCCTTCAAAGAATTCAATGCCAAAGCCATTTTGAAAAGGGTACTGGGAATTTTTTACTTCCATTTCACATGTATTCAAGTCCTTATTATTACCCTAACTTGAGCATTGACTTGACTGTTGAATTCAGTAAGTGCTACTTGTTGGGGCAGTTTCAATGGACAGAAGCAAGGACCTCTTTGGAAGCCATTTTCTTTTGGAAATCCAACTCTGATAACTTCAAACAGAGCCACTCATGATACCTGTCTTCATAAGTGCTTCTATTTGGGGTTGTCTTGGTTTTGGGAAATTTTGCCACAGAAACATGTCCACAGGGCTGATTAACCGAACATGGGTTTTGCAATCATGGGAAACATTTCACATGATATTGGTTAAAGAGTTCTTTTTACACCAGTAGCTACATAAATCAACTTTTCACTAACATTACCCTAACACAAGCACAGACTTGACTTCTGAAAACAGTAAGTGCTATTTGTTGGGGCAGTGTTTCTGATTTCTTTAGCCCTTCAAAGAATTCAATGCCAAAGCCATTTTGAACAGGGTACTGGGAATTTTGACTTCCACTTCACATGTATTCAAGTCCTTATTATTACCCTAACTTGAGCATTGACCTGACTGTTGAATTCAGTAAGTGCTACTTGTTGGGGCAGTTTCAATGGACAGAAGCAAAGGACCTCTTTGGAAGCCATTTTCTTTTGGAAATCCAACTCTGATAACTTCAAACAGAGCCACTCATGATAGCTGTCTTCATAAGTGCTTCTATTTGGGGTTGTCTTGGTTTTGGGGAATTTTGCCACAGAAACATCTCCACAGTGCTGATTAACTGAACATGACTTCTACAATCATGGGAAACATTTCACATGATATTGGTTAAAGAGTTCTTTTTGCACCAGTAGCTACATAAATCAACTTTTCACTAACATTACCCTAACACAAGCACAGACTTGACTTCTGAAAACAGTAAGTGCTATTTGTTGGGGTAGTGTTGCTGATTTCTTTAGCCCTTCAAAGAATTCAATGCCAAAGCCATTTTGAACAGGGTACTGGGAATTTTGACTTCCACTTCACATGTATTCAAGTCCTTATTATTACCCTAACTTGAGCATTGACTTGACTGTTGAATTCAGTAAGTGCTACTTGTTGGGGCAGTTTCAATGGACAGAAGCAAAGGACCTCTTTGGAAGCCATTTTCTTTTGGAAATCCAACTCTGATAACTTCAAACAGAGCTTCTCTTTGGGGTTGTCTTGGTTTTGGGAAATTTTGCCACAGAAACATGTCCACAGTGCTGATTAAAGAAGCTCAATATCACTCCCACAAAATAGGAAGCATGCAAGACATACTTTTTTCTGCAGCATTATTTTCAGGACTAGCTATGTACATCAATTTGTCATCAGCATTACCCTAACACAGGCACAGGCTTGACTTCTGAAAACAGTAAGTGCTATTTGTTGGGGTAGTGCTGCTGATTTCTAGACTCCTAATTGGAAGCCATTTTCTCATAAGATTATAAGAAATGGAGGAAAGTGGGTTGAAGTTGGGATGATACTCTTTATTGAATCCCTACACAAAGATTTCAGATCTATTGATTTTATACACATGCTTTGATACCCACTGTTTAAAATGCATTTGGAATAAATATTCATTTCTTCTTTTTGTATTGTTTTAGATACAAATGGTGGCTACCATTTTGTAATGAAATGCATCAAGAAAATTCAATGGGGACTAACTATTCTCTCATCAAGTGCTAATGGTCTGCATGAATTACGATGACTGTTATTCATGAATTCCAGAATGTCTGATTCTTCAACAATTATCAAGACCCTTGAAACTTTGTGAAAAAGAGGGCGGAGTAGGGTGGGAGTTAGTTCATTTATATTTCAGGTGGGCAAATGCAAGGAAGGCAGTCCACTGTGACTGGCATACCACAGAAATTGCAACAGAGAATCTTCAGGACAATAAGGAAAATCATGAGGTTTTTGTAAGTCCTTACTAATTACCTTAACTTGAGCATTGACTTGACTGTTGAATTCAGTAAGTGCTACTTGTTGGGGCAGTTTCAATGGACAGAAGCAAAGGACCTAATTGGAAGTCATTTTCTTTTGGAAATCCAACTCTGATAACTTCAAACAGAGCCACTCATGATACCTGTCTTCATAAGTGCTTCTCTTTGGGGTTGTCTTGGTTTTGGGAAATTTTGCCACAGAAACATGTCCACAGTGCTGATTAAAGAAGCTCAGTATCACTTCCACAAAATAGGAAGCATGCAAGACATACTTTTTTCTGCAGCATTATTTTCAGGACTTCTGTCCTTTGACAGAAGCAAAGGACCCCTTTGGAAGCCATTTTCTTTTGGAAATCCAACTCTGATAACTTCAAACAGAGCTTCTCTTTGGGGTTGTCTTGGTTTTGGGAAATTTTGCCACAGAAACATGTCCACAGTGCTGATTAAAGCACTGATTAAATCACTTCCACAAAATAGGAAGCATGCCAGACATACTTTTTTCTGCAGCATTATTTTCAGGACTAGCTATGTACATCAATTTGTCATCAGCATTACCCTAACACAGGCACAGGCTTGACTTCTGAAAACAGTAAGTGCTATTTGTTGGGGTAGTGCTGCTGATTTCTAGACTCCTAATTGGAAGCCATTTTCTCATAAGATTATAAGAAATGGAGGAAAGTGGTTTGAAGTTGGGATGATACTCTTTATTGAATCCCTACACAAAGATTTCAGATCTATTGATTTTATACACATGCTTTGATACCCACTGTTTAAAATGCATTTGGAGTAAATATTCATTTCTTCTTTTTGTATTGTTTTAGATACAAATGGTGGCTACCATGTTGTAATGAAATGCATCAAGAAAATTCAATGGGGACTAACTATTCTCTCATCAAGTGCTAATGGTCTGCATGAATTACGATGACTGTTATTCATGAATTCCAGAATGTCTGATTCTTCAACAATTATCAAGACCCTTGAAACTTTGTGAAAAAGAGGGCGGAGTAGGTTGGGAGTTAGTTCATTTATATTTCAGGTGGGCAAACGCAAGGAAGGCAGTCCACTGTGACTGGCACACCACAGAAATTGCAACAGAGAATCTTCAGGACAATAAGGAAAATCATGAGGTTTTTGTAAGTCCTTACTAATTACCTTAACTTGAGCATGGACTTGACTGTTGAATTCAGTAAGTGCTGCTTGTTGGGGCAGTTTCAATGGACAGAAGCAAAGGACCTCTTTGGAAGCCATTTTCTTTTGGAAATCCAACTCTGATAACTTCAAACAGAGCCACTCATGATACCTGTCTTCATAAGTGCTTCTATTTGGGGTTGTCTTGGTTTTGGGAAATTTTGCCACAGAAACATCTCCACAGTGCTGATTAACTGAACATGGGTTTTGCAATCATGGGAAACATTTCACATGATATTGGTTAAAGAGTTCTTTTTACACCAGTAGCTACATAAATCAACTTTTCACTAACATTACCCTAACACAAGCACAGATTTGACTTCTGAAAACAGTAAGTGCTATTTGTTGGGGTACTGTTGCTGATTTCTTTAGCCCTTCAAAGAATTCAATGCCAAAGCCATTTTGAAAAAGCTACTGGGAATTTTGATTTCCACTTCACATGTATTCAAATCCTTATTATTACCCTAACTTGAGCATTGACTTGACTGTTGAATTCAGTAAGTGCTACTTGTTGGGGCAGTTTCAATGGACAGAAGCAAAGGACCTCTTTGGAAGCCATTTTCTTTTGGAAATCCAACTCTGATAACTTCAAACAGAGCCACTCATGATACCTGTCTTCATAAGTGCTTCTATTTGGGGTTGTCTTGGTTTTGGGGAATTTTGCCACAGAAACATCTCCACAGTGCTGATTAACTGAACATGACTTCTACAATCATGGGAAACATTTCACATGATATTGGTTAAAGAGTTCTTTTTGCACCAGTAGCTACATAAATCAACTTTTCACTAACATTACCCTAACACAAGCACAGACTTGACTTCTGAAAACAGTAAGTGCTATTTGTTGGGGTAGTGTTGCTGATTTCTTTAGCCCTTCAAAGAATTCAATGCCAAAGCCATTTTGAAAATTTTGACTTCCACTTCACATGTATTCAAGTCCTTATTATTACCCTAACTTGAGCATTGACTTGACTGTTGAATTCAGTAAGTGCTACTTGTTGGGGCAGTTTCAATGGACAGAAGCAAAGGACCTCTTTGGAAGCCATTTTCTTTTGGAAATCCAACTCTGAAAACTTCAAACAGAGCCACTCATGATAGCTGTCTTCATAAGTGCTTCTATTTGGGGTTGTCTTGGTTTTGGGAAATTTTGCCACAGAAACGTCTCCACAGTGCTGATTAACTGAACATGACTTCTACAATCATGGGAAACATTTCACATGATATTGGTTAAAGAGTTCTTTTCACACCAGTAGCTACATAAATCAACTTTTCACTAACATTACCCTAACACAAGCACAGACTTGACTTCTGAAAACAGTAAGTGCTATTTGTTGGGGTAGTGTTGCTGATTTCTTTAGCCCTTCAAAGAATTCAATGCCAAAGCCATTTTGAACAGGGTACTGGGAATTTTGACTTCCACTTCACATGTATTCAAGTCCTTATTATTACCCTAACTTGAGCATTGACTTGACTGTTGAATTCAGTAAGTGCTACTTGTTGGGGCAGTTTCAATGGACAGAAGCAAAGGACCTCTTTGGAAGCCATTTTCTTTTGGAAATCCAACTCTGATAACTTCAAACAGAGCTTCTCTTTGGGGTTGTCTTGGTTTTGGGAAATTTTGCCACAGAAACATGTCCACAGTGCTGATTAAAGCACTGATTAAATCACTTCCACAAAATAGGAAGCATGCCAGACATACTTTTTTCTGCAGCATTATTTTCAGGACTAGCTATGTACATCAATTTGTCATCAGCATTACCCTAACACAGGCACAGGCTTGACTTCTGAAAACAGTAAGTGCTATTTGTTGGGGTAGTGCTGCTGATTTCTAGACTCCTAATTGGAAGCCATTTTCTCATAAGATTATAAGAAATGGAGGAAAGTGGTTTGAAGTTGGGATGATACTCTTTATTGAATCCCTACACAAAGATTTCAGATCTATTGATTTTATACACATGCTTTGATACCCACTGTTTAAAATGCATTTGGAGTAAATATTCATTTCTTCTTTTTGTATTGTTTTAGATACAAATGGTGGCTACCATGTTGTAATGAAATGCATCAAGAAAATTCAATGGGGACTAACTATTCTCTCATCAAGTGCTAATGGTCTGCATGAATTACGATGACTGTTATTCATGAATTCCAGAATGTCTGATTCTTCAACAATTATCAAGACCCTTGAAACTTTGTGAAAAAGAGGGCGGAGTAGGTTGGGAGTTAGTTCATTTATATTTCAGGTGGGCAAACGCAAGGAAGGCAGTCCACTGTGACTGGCACACCACAGAAATTGCAACAGAGAATCTTCAGGACAATAAGGAAAATCATGAGGTTTTTGTAAGTCCTTACTAATTACCTTAACTTGAGCATGGACTTGACTGTTGAATTCAGTAAGTGCTACTTGTTGGGGCAGTTTCAATGGACAGAAGCAAAGGACCTCTTTGGAAGCCATTTTCTTTTGGAAATCCAACTCTGATAACTTCAAACAGAGCCACTCATGATACCTGTCTTCATAAGTGCTTCTATTTGGGGTTGTCTTGGTTTTGGGAAATTTTGCCACAGAAACATCTCCACAGTGTTGATTAACTGAACATGGGTTTTGCAATCATGGGAAACATTTCACATTATATTGGTTAAAGAGTTCTTTTTACACCAGTAGCTACATAAATCAACTTTTCACTAACATTACCCTAACACAAGCACAGATTTGACTTCTGAAAACAGTAAGTGCTATTTGTTGGGGTACTGTTGCTGATTTCTTTAGCCCTTCAAAGAATTCAATGCCAAAGCCATTTTGAAAAAGCTACTGGGAATTTTGATTTCCACTTCACATGTATTCAAATCCTTATTATTACCCTAACTTGAGCATTGACTTGACTGTTGAATTCAGTAAGTGCTACTTGTTGGGGCAGTTTCAATGGACAGAAGCAAAGGACCTCTTTGGAAGCCATTTTCTTTTGGAAATCCAACTCTGATAACTTCAAACAGAGCCACTCATGATACCTGTCTTCATAAGTGCTTCTATTTGGGGTTGTCTTGGTTTTGGGAAATTTTGCCACAGAAACATCTCCACAGTGCTGATTAACTGAACATGGCTTCTACAATCATGGGAAACATTTCACATTATATTGGTTAAAGAGTTCTTTTTGCACCAGTAGCTACATAAATCAACTTTTCACTAACATTACCCTAACACAAGCACAGACTTGACTTCTGAAAACAGTAAGTGCTATTTGTTGGGGTAGTGTTGCTGATTTCTTTAGCCCTTCAAAGAATTCAATGCCAAAGCCATTTTGAAAATTTTGACTTCCACTTCACATGTATTCAAGTCCTTATTATTACCCTAACTTGAGCATTGACTTGACTGTTGAATTCAGTAAGTGCTACTTGTTGGGGCAGTTTCAATGGACAGAAGCAAAGGACCTCTTTGGAAGCCATTTTCTTTTGGAAATCCAACTCTGATAACTTCAAACAGAGCCACTCATGATACCTGTCTTCATAAGTGCTTCTATTTGGGGTTGTCTTGGTTTTGGGAAATTTTGCCACAGAAACATCTCCACAGTGCTGATTAACTGAACATGGCTTCTACAATCATGGGAAACATTTCACATTATATTGGTTAAAGAGTTCTTTTTGCACCAGTAGCTACATAAATCAACTTTTCACTAACATTACCCTAACACAAGCACAGACTTGACTTCTGAAAACAGTAAGTGCTATTTGTTGGGGTAGTGTTGCTGATTTCTTTAGCCCTTCAAAGAATTCAATGCCAAAGCCATTTTGAAAATTTTGACTTCCACTTCACATGTATTCAAGTCCTTATTATTACCCTAACTTGAGCATTGACTTGACTGTTGAATTCAGTAAGTGCTACTTGTTGGGGCAGTTTCAATGGACAGAAGCAAAGGACCTCTTTGGAAGCCATTTTCTTTTGGAAATCAAACTCTGATAACTTCAAACAGAGCCACTCATGATAGCTGTCTTCATAAGTGCTTCTATTTGGGGTTGTCTTGGTTTTGGGAAATTTTGCCACAGAAACATCTCCACAGTGCTGATTAACTGAACATGACTTCTACAATCATGGGAAACATTTCACATGATATTGGTTAAAGAGTTCTTTTTGCACCAGTAGCTACATAAATCAACTTTTCACTAACATTACCCTAACACAAGCACAGACTTGACTTCTGAAAACAGTAAGTGCTATTTGTTGGGGTAGTGTTGCTGATTTCTTTAGCCCTTCAAAGAATTCAATGCCAAAGCCATTTTGAACAGGGTACTGGGAATTTTGACTTCCACTTCACATGTATTCAAGTCCTTATTATTACCCTAACTTGAGCATTGACTTGACTGTTGAATTCAGTAAGTGCTACTTGTTGGGGCAGTTTCAATGGACAGAAGCAAGGACCTCTTTGGAAGCCATTTTCTTTTGGAAATCCAACTCTGATAACTTCAAACAGAGCCACTCATGATAGCTGTCTTCATAAGTGCTTCTCTTTGGGGTTGTCTTGGTTTTGGGAAATTTTGCCACAGAAGCATGTCCACAGTGCTGATTAAAGAAGCTCAGTATCACTTCCACAAAATAGGAAGCATGCAAGACATACTTTTTTCTGCAGCATTATTTTCAGGACTAGCTATGTACATCAATTTGTCATCAGCATTACCCTAACACAGGCACAGGCTTGACTTCTGAAAACAGTAAGTGCTATTTGTTGGGGTAGTGCTGCTGATTTCTAGACTCCTAATTGGAAGCCATTTTCTCATAAGATTATAAGAAATGGAGGAAAGTGGTTTGAAGTTGGGATGATACTCTTTATTGAATCCCTACACAAAGATTTCAGATCTATTGATTTTATACACATGCTTTGATACCCACTGTTTAAAATGCATTTGGAGTAAATATTCATTTCTTCTTTTTGTATTGTTTTAGATACAAATGGTGGCTACCATGTTGTAATGAAATGCATCAAGAAAATTCAATGGGGACTAACTATTCTCTCATCAAGTGCTAATGGTCTGCATGAATTACGATGACTGTTATTCATGAATTCCAGAATGTCTGATTCTTCAACAATTATCAAGACCCTTGAAACTTTGTGAAAAAGAGGGCGGAGTAGGTTGGGAGTTAGTTCATTTATATTTCAGGTGGGCAAACGCAAGGAAGGCAGTCCACTGTGACTGGCACACCACAGAAATTGCAACAGAGAATCTTCAGGACAATAAGGAAAATCATGAGGTTTTTGTAAGTCCTTACTAATTACCTTAACTTGAGCATGGACTTGACTGTTGAATTCAGTAAGTGCTGCTTGTTGGGGCAGTTTCAATGGACAGAAGCAAAGGACCTCTTTGGAAGCCATTTTCTTTTGGAAATCCAACTCTGATAACTTCAAACAGAGCCACTCATGATACCTGTCTTCATAAGTGCTTCTATTTGGGGTTGTCTTGGTTTTGGGAAATTTTGCCACAGAAACATCTCCACAGTGCTGATTAACTGAACATGGGTTTTGCAATCATGGGAAACATTTCACATGATATTGGTTAAAGAGTTCTTTTTACACCAGTAGCTACATAAATCAACTTTTCACTAACATTACCCTAACACAAGCACAGATTTGACTTCTGAAAACAGTAAGTGCTATTTGTTGGGGTACTGTTGCTGATTTCTTTAGCCCTTCAAAGAATTCAATGCCAAAGCCATTTTGAAAAAGCTACTGGGAATTTTGATTTCCACTTCACATGTATTCAAATCCTTATTATTACCCTAACTTGAGCATTGACTTGACTGTTGAATTCAGTAAGTGCTACTTGTTGGGGCAGTTTCAATGGACAGAAGCAAAGGACCTCTTTGGAAGCCATTTTCTTTTGGAAATCCAACTCTGATAACTTCAAACAGAGCCACTCATGATACCTGTCTTCATAAGTGCTTCTATTTGGGGTTGTCTTGGTTTTGGGAAATTTTGCCACAGAAACATCTCCACAGTGCTGATTAACTGAACATGGCTTCTACAATCATGGGAAACATTTCACATTATATTGGTTAAAGAGTTCTTTTTGCACCAGTAGCTACATAAATCAACTTTTCACTAACATTACCCTAACACAAGCACAGACTTGACTTCTGAAAACAGTAAGTGCTATTTGTTGGGGTAGTGTTGCTGATTTCTTTAGCCCTTCAAAGAATTCAATGCCAAAGCCATTTTGAAAATTTTGACTTCCACTTCACATGTATTCAAGTCCTTATTATTACCCTAACTTGAGCATTGACTTGACTGTTGAATTCAGTAAGTGCTACTTGTTGGGGCAGTTTCAATGGACAGAAGCAAAGGACCTCTTTGGAAGCCATTTTCTTTTGGAAATCCAACTCTGATAACTTCAAACAGAGCCACTCATGATACCTGTCTTCATAAGTGCTTCTATTTGGGGTTGTCTTGGTTTTGGGAAATTTTGCCACAGAAACATCTCCACAGTGCTGATTAACTGAACATGGCTTCTACAATCATGGGAAACATTTCACATTATATTGGTTAAAGAGTTCTTTTTGCACCAGTAGCTACATAAATCAACTTTTCACTAACATTACCCTAACACAAGCACAGACTTGACTTCTGAAAACAGTAAGTGCTATTTGTTGGGGTAGTGTTGCTGATTTCTTTAGCCCTTCAAAGAATTCAATGCCAAAGCCATTTTGAAAATTTTGACTTCCACTTCACATGTATTCAAGTCCTTATTATTACCCTAACTTGAGCATTGACTTGACTGTTGAATTCAGTAAGTGCTACTTGTTGGGGCAGTTTCAATGGACAGAAGCAAAGGACCTCTTTGGAAGCCATTTTCTTTTGGAAATCAAACTCTGATAACTTCAAACAGAGCCACTCATGATAGCTGTCTTCATAAGTGCTTCTATTTGGGGTTGTCTTGGTTTTGGGAAATTTTGCCACAGAAACATCTCCACAGTGCTGATTAACTGAACATGACTTCTACAATCATGGGAAACATTTCACATGATATTGGTTAAAGAGTTCTTTTTGCACCAGTAGCTACATAAATCAACTTTTCACTAACATTACCCTAACACAAGCACAGACTTGACTTCTGAAAACAGTAAGTGCTATTTGTTGGGGTAGTGTTGCTGATTTCTTTAGCCCTTCAAAGAATTCAATGCCAAAGCCATTTTGAACAGGGTACTGGGAATTTTGACTTCCACTTCACATGTATTCAAGTCCTTATTATTACCCTAACTTGAGCATTGACTTGACTGTTGAATTCAGTAAGTGCTACTTGTTGGGGCAGTTTCAATGGACAGAAGCAAGGACCTCTTTGGAAGCCATTTTCTTTTGGAAATCCAACTCTGATAACTTCAAACAGAGCCACTCATGATAGCTGTCTTCATAAGTGCTTCTCTTTGGGGTTGTCTTGGTTTTGGGAAATTTTGCCACAGAAGCATGTCCACAGTGCTGATTAAAGAAGCTCAGTATCACTTCCACAAAATAGGAAGCATGCAAGACATACTTTTTTCTGCAGCATTATTTTCAGGACTAGCTATGTACATCAATTTGTCATCAGCATTACCCTAACACAGGCACAGGCTTGACTTCTGAAAACAGTAAGTGCTATTTGTTGGGGTAGTGCTGCTGATTTCTAGACTCCTAATTGGAAGCCATTTTCTCATAAGATTATAAGAAATGGAGGAAAGTGGTTTGAAGTTGGGATGATACTCTTTATTGAATCCCTACACAAAGATTTCAGATCTATTGATTTTATACACATGCTTTGATACCCACTGTTTAAAATGCATTTGGAGTAAATATTCATTTCTTCTTTTTGTATTGTTTTAGATACAAATGGTGGCTACCATGTTGTAATGAAATGCATCAAGAAAATTCAATGGGGACTAACTATTCTCTCATCAAGTGCTAATGGTCTGCATGAATTACGATGACTGTTATTCATGAATTCCAGAATGTCTGATTCTTCAACAATTATCAAGACCCTTGAAACTTTGTGAAAAAGAGGGCGGAGTAGGTTGGGAGTTAGTTCATTTATATTTCAGGTGGGCAAACGCAAGGAAGGCAGTCCACTGTGACTGGCACACCACAGAAATTGCAACAGAGAATCTTCAGGACAATAAGGAAAATCATGAGGTTTTTGTAAGTCCTTACTAATTACCTTAACTTGAGCATGGACTTGACTGTTGAATTCAGTAAGTGCTGCTTGTTGGGGCAGTTTCAATGGACAGAAGCAAAGGACCTCTTTGGAAGCCATTTTCTTTTGGAAATCCAACTCTGATAACTTCAAACAGAGCCACTCATGATACCTGTCTTCATAAGTGCTTCTATTTGGGGTTGTCTTGGTTTTGGGAAATTTTGCCACAGAAACATCTCCACAGTGCTGATTAACTGAACATGGGTTTTGCAATCATGGGAAACATTTCACATGATATTGGTTAAAGAGTTCTTTTTACACCAGTAGCTACATAAATCAACTTTTCACTAACATTACCCTAACACAAGCACAGATTTGACTTCTGAAAACAGTAAGTGCTATTTGTTGGGGTACTGTTGCTGATTTCTTTAGCCCTTCAAAGAATTCAATGCCAAAGCCATTTTGAAAAAGCTACTGGGAATTTTGATTTCCACTTCACATGTATTCAAATCCTTATTATTACCCTAACTTGAGCATTGACTTGACTGTTGAATTCAGTAAGTGCTACTTGTTGGGGCAGTTTCAATGGACAGAAGCAAAGGACCTCTTTGGAAGCCATTTTCTTTTGGAAATCCAACTCTGATAACTTCAAACAGAGCCACTCATGATACCTGTCTTCATAAGTGCTTCTATTTGGGGTTGTCTTGGTTTTGGGAAATTTTGCCACAGAAACATCTCCACAGTGCTGATTAACTGAACATGGCTTCTACAATCATGGGAAACATTTCACATTATATTGGTTAAAGAGTTCTTTTTGCACCAGTAGCTACATAAATCAACTTTTCACTAACATTACCCTAACACAAGCACAGACTTGACTTCTGAAAACAGTAAGTGCTATTTGTTGGGGTAGTGTTGCTGATTTCTTTAGCCCTTCAAAGAATTCAATGCCAAAGCCATTTTGAAAATTTTGACTTCCACTTCACATGTATTCAAGTCCTTATTATTACCCTAACTTGAGCATTGACTTGACTGTTGAATTCAGTAAGTGCTACTTGTTGGGGCAGTTTCAATGGACAGAAGCAAAGGACCTCTTTGGAAGCCATTTTCTTTTGGAAATCCAACTCTGATAACTTCAAACAGAGCTTCTCTTTGGGGTTGTCTTGGTTTTGGGAAATTTTGCCACAGAAACATGTCCACAGTGCTGATTAAAGAAGCTCAGTATCACTTCCACAAAATAGGAAGCATGCAAGACATACTTTTTTTCTGCAGCATTATTTTCAGGACTAGCTATGTACATCAATTTGTCATCAGCATTACCCTAACACAGGCACAGGCTTGACTTCTGAAAACAGTAAGTGCTATTTGTTGGGGTAGTGCTGCTGATTTCTAGACTCCTAATTGGAAGCCATTTTCTCATAAGATTATAAGAAATGGAGGAAAGTGGTTTGAAGTTGGGATGATACTCTTTATTGAATCCCTACACAAAGATTTCAGATCTATTGATTTTATACACATGCTTTGATACCCACTGTTTAAAATGCATTTGGAGTAAATATTCATTTCTTCTTTTTGTATTGTTTTAGATACAAATGGTGGCTACCATGTTGTAATGAAATGCATCAAGAAAATTCAATGGGGACTAACTATTCTCTCATCAAGTGCCAATGGTCTGCGTGAATTACGATGACTGTTATTCATGAATTCCAGAATGTCTGATTCTTCAACAATTATCAAGACCCTTGAAACTTTGTGAAAAAGAGGGCGGAGTAGGGTGGGAGTTAGTTCATTTATATTTCAGGTGGGCAAACGCAAGGAAGGCAGTCCACTGTGACTGGCACACCACAGAAATTGCAACAGAGAGTCTTCAGGACAATAAGGAAAATCATGAGGTTTTTGTAAGTCCTTACTAATTACCTTAACTTGAGCATTGACTTGACTGTTGAATTCAGTAAGTGCTACTTGATGGGGCAGTTTCAATGGACAGAAGCAAAGGACCTCATTGGAAGTCATTTTCTTTTGGAAATCCAACTCTGATAACTTCAAACAGAGCCACTCATGATACTTGTCTTCATAAGTGCTTCTATTTGGGGTTGTCATGGTTTTGGGAAATTTTGCCACAGAAACATCTCCACAGTGCTGATTAACTGAACATGGCTTCTACAATCATGGGAAACATTTCACATGATATTGGTTAAAGAGTTCTTTTTACACCAGTAGCTACATAAATCAACTTTTCACTAACATTACCCTAACACAAGCACAGACTTGACTTCTGAAAACAGTAAGTGCTATTTGTTGGGGTAGTGTTGCTGATTTCTTTAGCCCTTCAAAGAATTCAATGCCAAAGCCATTTTGAACAGGGTACTGGGAATTTTGACTTCCACTTCACATGTATTCAAGTCCTTATTATTACCCTAACTTGAGCATTGACTTGACTGTTGAATTCAGTAAGTGCTACTTGTTGGGGCAGTTTCAATGGACAGAAGCAAGGACCTCTTTGGAAGCCATTTTCTTTTGGAAATCCAACTCTGATAACTTCAAACAGAGCCACTCATGATAGCTGTCTTCATAAGTGCTTCTCTTTGGGGTTGTCTTGGTTTTGGGAAATTTTGCCACAGAAGCATGTCCACAGTGCTGATTAAAGAAGCTCAGTATCACTTCCACAAAATAGGAAGCATGCAAGACATACTTTTTTCTGCAGCATTATTTTCAGGACTAGCTATGTACATCAATTTGTCATCAGCATTACCCTAACACAGGCACAGGCTTGACTTCTGAAAACAGTAAGTGCTATTTGTTGGGGTAGTGCTGCTGATTTCTAGACTCCTAATTGGAAGCCATTTTCTCATAAGATTATAAGAAATGGAGGAAAGTGGTTTGAAGTTGGGATGATACTCTTTATTGAATCCCTACACAAAGATTTCAGATCTATTGATTTTATACACATGCTTTGATACCCACTGTTTAAAATGCATTTGGAGTAAATATTCATTTCTTCTTTTTGTATTGTTTTAGATACAAATGGTGGCTACCATGTTGTAATGAAATGCATCAAGAAAATTCAATGGGGACTAACTATTCTCTCATCAAGTGCTAATGGTCTGCATGAATTACGATGACTGTTATTCATGAATTCCAGAATGTCTGATTCTTCAACAATTATCAAGACCCTTGAAACTTTGTGAAAAAGAGGGCGGAGTAGGTTGGGAGTTAGTTCATTTATATTTCAGGTGGGCAAACGCAAGGAAGGCAGTCCACTGTGACTGGCACACCACAGAAATTGCAACAGAGAATCTTCAGGACAATAAGGAAAATCATGAGGTTTTTGTAAGTCCTTACTAATTACCTTAACTTGAGCATGGACTTGACTGTTGAATTCAGTAAGTGCTGCTTGTTGGGGCAGTTTCAATGGACAGAAGCAAAGGACCTCTTTGGAAGCCATTTTCTTTTGGAAATCCAACTCTGATAACTTCAAACAGAGCCACTCATGATACCTGTCTTCATAAGTGCTTCTATTTGGGGTTGTCTTGGTTTTGGGAAATTTTGCCACAGAAACATCTCCACAGTGCTGATTAACTGAACATGGGTTTTGCAATCATGGGAAACATTTCACATGATATTGGTTAAAGAGTTCTTTTTACACCAGTAGCTACATAAATCAACTTTTCACTAACATTACCCTAACACAAGCACAGATTTGACTTCTGAAAACAGTAAGTGCTATTTGTTGGGGTACTGTTGCTGATTTCTTTAGCCCTTCAAAGAATTCAATGCCAAAGCCATTTTGAAAAAGCTACTGGGAATTTTGATTTCCACTTCACATGTATTCAAATCCTTATTATTACCCTAACTTGAGCATTGACTTGACTGTTGAATTCAGTAAGTGCTACTTGTTGGGGCAGTTTCAATGGACAGAAGCAAAGGACCTCTTTGGAAGCCATTTTCTTTTGGAAATCCAACTCTGATAACTTCAAACAGAGCCACTCATGATACCTGTCTTCATAAGTGCTTCTATTTGGGGTTGTCTTGGTTTTGGGAAATTTTGCCACAGAAACATCTCCACAGTGCTGATTAACTGAACATGGCTTCTACAATCATGGGAAACATTTCACATTATATTGGTTAAAGAGTTCTTTTTGCACCAGTAGCTACATAAATCAACTTTTCACTAACATTACCCTAACACAAGCACAGACTTGACTTCTGAAAACAGTAAGTGCTATTTGTTGGGGTAGTGTTGCTGATTTCTTTAGCCCTTCAAAGAATTCAATGCCAAAGCCATTTTGAAAATTTTGACTTCCACTTCACATGTATTCAAGTCCTTATTATTACCCTAACTTGAGCATTGACTTGACTGTTGAATTCAGTAAGTGCTACTTGTTGGGGCAGTTTCAATGGACAGAAGCAAAGGACCTCTTTGGAAGCCATTTTCTTTTGGAAATCCAACTCTGATAACTTCAAACAGAGCTTCTCTTTGGGGTTGTCTTGGTTTTGGGAAATTTTGCCACAGAAACATGTCCACAGTGCTGATTAAAGAAGCTCAGTATCACTTCCACAAAATAGGAAGCATGCAAGACATACTTTTTTTCTGCAGCATTATTTTCAGGACTAGCTATGTACATCAATTTGTCATCAGCATTACCCTAACACAGGCACAGGCTTGACTTCTGAAAACAGTAAGTGCTATTTGTTGGGGTAGTGCTGCTGATTTCTAGACTCCTAATTGGAAGCCATTTTCTCATAAGATTATAAGAAATGGAGGAAAGTGGTTTGAAGTTGGGATGATACTCTTTATTGAATCCCTACACAAAGATTTCAGATCTATTGATTTTATACACATGCTTTGATACCCACTGTTTAAAATGCATTTGGAGTAAATATTCATTTCTTCTTTTTGTATTGTTTTAGATACAAATGGTGGCTACCATGTTGTAATGAAATGCATCAAGAAAATTCAATGGGGACTAACTATTCTCTCATCAAGTGCCAATGGTCTGCGTGAATTACGATGACTGTTATTCATGAATTCCAGAATGTCTGATTCTTCAACAATTATCAAGACCCTTGAAACTTTGTGAAAAAGAGGGCGGAGTAGGGTGGGAGTTAGTTCATTTATATTTCAGGTGGGCAAACGCAAGGAAGGCAGTCCACTGTGACTGGCACACCACAGAAATTGCAACAGAGAGTCTTCAGGACAATAAGGAAAATCATGAGGTTTTTGTAAGTCCTTACTAATTACCTTAACTTGAGCATTGACTTGACTGTTGAATTCAGTAAGTGCTACTTGATGGGGCAGTTTCAATGGACAGAAGCAAAGGACCTCATTGGAAGTCATTTTCTTTTGGAAATCCAACTCTGATAACTTCAAACAGAGCCACTCATGATACTTGTCTTCATAAGTGCTTCTATTTGGGGTTGTCATGGTTTTGGGAAATTTTGCCACAGAAACATCTCCACAGTGCTGATTAACTGAACATGGCTTCTACAATCATGGGAAACATTTCACATGATATTGGTTAAAGAGTTCTTTTTACAGCAGTAGCTACATAAATCAACTTTTCACTAACATTACCCTAACACAAGCACAGACTTGACTTCTGAAAACAGTAAGTGCTATTTGTTGGGGTAGTGTTGCTGATTTCTTTAGCCCTTCAAAGAATTCAATGCCAAAGCCATTTTGGGAATTTTGATTTCCACTTCACATGTATTCAAGTCCTTATTATTACCCTAACTTGAGCATTGACTTGACTGTTGAATTCAGTAAGTGCTACTTGTTGGGGCAGTTTCAATGGACAGAAGCAAAGGACCTCTTTGGAAGCCATTTTCTTTTGGAAATCAAACTCTGATAACTTCAAACAGAGCCACTCATGATAGCTGTCTTCATAAGTGCTTCTATTTGGGGTTGTCTTGGTTTTGGGAAATTTTGCCACAGAAACATCTCCACAGTGCTGATTAACTGAACATGGGTTTTGCAATCATGGGAAACATTTCACATGATATTGGTTAAAGAGTTCTTTTTGCACCAGTAGCTACATAAATCAACTTTTCACTAACATTACCCTAACACAAGCACAGACTTGATTACTGAAAACAGTAAGTGCTATTTGTTGGGGTAGTGTTGCTGATTTCTTTAGCCCTTCAAAGAATTCAATGCCAAAGCCATTTTGAAAATTTTGACTTCCACTTCACATGTATTCAAGTCCTTATTATTACCCTAACTTGAGCATTGACTTGACTGTTGAATTCAGTAAGTGCTACTTGTTGGGGCAGTTTCAATGGACAGAAGCAAAGGACCTCTTTGGAAGCCATTTTCTTTTGGAAATCCAACTCTGATAACTTCAAACAGAGCTTCTCTTTGGGGTTGTCTTGGTTTTGGGAAATTTTGCCACAGAAACATGTCCACAGTGCTGATTAAAGAAGCTCAATATCACTCCCACAAAATAGGAAGCATGCAAGACATACTTTTTTCTGCAGCATTATTTTCAGGACTAGCTATGTACATCAATTTGTCATCAGCATTACCCTAACACAGGCACAGGCTTGACTTCTGAAAACAGTAAGTGCTATTTGTTGGGGTAGTGCTGCTGATTTCTAGACTCCTAATTGGAAGCCATTTTCTCATAAGATTATAAGAAATGGAGGAAAGTGGTTTGAAGTTGGGATGATACTCTTTATTGAATCCCTACACAAACATTTCAGATCTATTGATTTTATACACATGCTTTGATACCCACTGTTTAAAATGCATTTGGAGTAAATATTCATTTCTTCTTTTTGTATTGTTTTAGATACAAATGGTGGCTACCATGTTGTAATGAAATGCATCAAGAAAATTCAATGGGGACTAACTATTCTCTCATCAAGTGCCAATGGTCTGCGTGAATTACGATGACTGTTATTCATGAATTCCAGAATGTCTGATTCTTCAACAATTATCAAGACCCTTGAAACTTTGAAAAAGAGGGCGGAGTAGGGTGGGAGTTAGTTCATTTATATTTCAGGTGGGCAAACGCAAGGAAGGCAGTCCACTGTGACTGGCACACCACAGAAATTGCAACAGAGAATCTTCAGGACAATAAGGAAAATCATGAGGTTTTTGTAAGTCCTTACTAATTACCTTAACTTGAGCATTGACTTGACTGTTGAATTCAGTAAGTGCTACTTGTTGGGGCAGTTTCAATGGACAGAAGCAAAGGACCTCATTGGAAATCATTTTCTTTTGGAAATCCAACTCTGATAACTTCAAACAGAGCCACTCATGATACCTGTCTTCATAAGTGCTTCTATTTGGGGTTGTCTTGGTTTTGGGAAATTTTGCCACAGAAACATCTCCACAGTGCTGATTAACTGAACATGGGTTTTGCAATCATGGGAAACATTTCACATGATATTGGTTAAAGAGTTCTTTTCACACCAGTAGCTACATAAATCAACTTTTCACTAACATTACCCTAACACAAGCACAGACTTGACTTCTGAAAACAGTAAGTGCTATTTGTTGGGGTAGTGTTGCTGATTTCTTTAGCCCTTCAAAGAATTCAATGCCAAAGCCATTTTGAAAAAGCTACTGGGAATTTTGATTTCCACTTCACATGTATTCAAGTCCTTATTATTACCCTAACTTGAGCATTGACTTGACTGTTGAATTCAGTAAGTGCTACTTGTTGGGGCAGTTTCAATGGACAGAAGCAAGGACCTCTTTGGAAGCCATTTTCTTTTGGAAATCCAACTCTGATAACTTCAAACAGAGCCACTCATGATACCTGTCTTCATAAGTGCTTCTATTTGGGGTTGTCTTGGTTTTGGGGAATTTTGCCACAGAAACATCTCCACAGTGCTGATTAACTGAACATGACTTCTACAATCATGGGAAACATTTCACATGATATTGGTTAAAGAGTTCTTTTTGCACCAGTAGCTACATAAATCAACTTTTCACTAACATTACCCTAACACAAGCACAGACTTGACTTCTGAAAACAGTAAGTGCTATTTGTTGGGGTAGTGTTGCTGATTTCTTTAGCCCTTCAAAGAATTCAATGCCAAAGCCATTTTGAAAATTTTGACTTCCACTTCACATGTATTCAAGTCCTTATTATTACCCTAACTTGAGCATTGACTTGACTGTTGAATTCAGTAAGTGCTACTTGTTGGGGCAGTTTCAATGGACAGAAGCAAAGGACCTCTTTGGAAGCCATTTTCTTTTGGAAATCCAACTCTGAAAACTTCAAACAGAGCCACTCATGATAGCTGTCTTCATAAGTGCTTCTATTTGGGGTTGTCTTGGTTTTGGGAAATTTTGCCACAGAAACATCTCCACAGTGCTGATTAACTGAACATGACTTCTACAATCATGGGAAACATTTCACATGATATTGGTTAAAGAGTTCTTTTCACACCAGTAGCTACATAAATCAACTTTTCACTAACATTACCCTAACACAAGCACAGACTTGACTTCTGAAAACAGTAAGTGCTATTTGTTGGGGTAGTGTTGCTGATTTCTTTAGCCCTTCAAAGAATTCAATGCCAAAGCCATTTTGAACAGGGTACTGGGAATTTTGACTTCCACTTCACATGTATTCAAGTCCTTATTATTACCCTAACTTGAGCATTGACTTGACTGTTGAATTCAGTAAGTGCTACTTGTTGGGGCAGTTTCAATGGACAGAAGCAAAGGACCTCTTTGGAAGCCATTTTCTTTTGGAAATCCAACTCTGATAACTTCAAACAGAGCTTCTCTTTGGGGTTGTCTTGGTTTTGGGAAATTTTGCCACAGAAACATGTCCACAGTGCTGATTAAAGCACTGATTAAATCACTTCCACAAAATAGGAAGCATGCCAGACATACTTTTTTCTGCAGCATTATTTTCAGGACTAGCTATGTACATCAATTTGTCATCAGCATTACCCTAACACAGGCACAGGCTTGACTTCTGAAAACAGTAAGTGCTATTTGTTGGGGTAGTGCTGCTGATTTCTAGACTCCTAATTGGAAGCCATTTTCTCATAAGATTATAAGAAATGGAGGAAAGTGGTTTGAAGTTGGGATGATACTCTTTATTGAATCCCTACACAAAGATTTCAGATCTATTGATTTTATACACATGCTTTGATACCCACTGTTTAAAATGCATTTGGAGTAAATATTCATTTCTTCTTTTTGTATTGTTTTAGATACAAATGGTGGCTACCATGTTGTAATGAAATGCATCAAGAAAATTCAATGGGGACTAACTATTCTCTCATCAAGTGCTAATGGTCTGCATGAATTACGATGACTGTTATTCATGAATTCCAGAATGTCTGATTCTTCAACAATTATCAAGACCCTTGAAACTTTGTGAAAAAGAGGGCGGAGTAGGTTGGGAGTTAGTTCATTTATATTTCAGGTGGGCAAACGCAAGGAAGGCAGTCCACTGTGACTGGCACACCACAGAAATTGCAACAGAGAATCTTCAGGACAATAAGGAAAATCATGAGGTTTTTGTAAGTCCTTACTAATTACCTTAACTTGAGCATGGACTTGACTGTTGAATTCAGTAAGTGCTACTTGTTGGGGCAGTTTCAATGGACAGAAGCAAAGGACCTCTTTGGAAGCCATTTTCTTTTGGAAATCCAACTCTGATAACTTCAAACAGAGCCACTCATGATACCTGTCTTCATAAGTGCTTCTATTTGGGGTTGTCTTGGTTTTGGGAAATTTTGCCACAGAAACATCTCCACAGTGTTGATTAACTGAACATGGGTTTTGCAATCATGGGAAACATTTCACATTATATTGGTTAAAGAGTTCTTTTTACACCAGTAGCTACATAAATCAACTTTTCACTAACATTACCCTAACACAAGCACAGATTTGACTTCTGAAAACAGTAAGTGCTATTTGTTGGGGTACTGTTGCTGATTTCTTTAGCCCTTCAAAGAATTCAATGCCAAAGCCATTTTGAAAAAGCTACTGGGAATTTTGATTTCCACTTCACATGTATTCAAATCCTTATTATTACCCTAACTTGAGCATTGACTTGACTGTTGAATTCAGTAAGTGCTACTTGTTGGGGCAGTTTCAATGGACAGAAGCAAAGGACCTCTTTGGAAGCCATTTTCTTTTGGAAATCCAACTCTGATAACTTCAAACAGAGCCACTCATGATACCTGTCTTCATAAGTGCTTCTATTTGGGGTTGTCTTGGTTTTGGGAAATTTTGCCACAGAAACATCTCCACAGTGCTGATTAACTGAACATGGCTTCTACAATCATGGGAAACATTTCACATTATATTGGTTAAAGAGTTCTTTTTGCACCAGTAGCTACATAAATCAACTTTTCACTAACATTACCCTAACACAAGCACAGACTTGACTTCTGAAAACAGTAAGTGCTATTTGTTGGGGTAGTGTTGCTGATTTCTTTAGCCCTTCAAAGAATTCAATGCCAAAGCCATTTTGAAAATTTTGACTTCCACTTCACATGTATTCAAGTCCTTATTATTACCCTAACTTGAGCATTGACTTGACTGTTGAATTCAGTAAGTGCTACTTGTTGGGGCAGTTTCAATGGACAGAAGCAAAGGACCTCTTTGGAAGCCATTTTCTTTTGGAAATCCAACTCTGATAACTTCAAACAGAGCCACTCATGATACCTGTCTTCATAAGTGCTTCTATTTGGGGTTGTCTTGGTTTTGGGAAATTTTGCCACAGAAACATCTCCACAGTGCTGATTAACTGAACATGGCTTCTACAATCATGGGAAACATTTCACATTATATTGGTTAAAGAGTTCTTTTTGCACCAGTAGCTACATAAATCAACTTTTCACTAACATTACCCTAACACAAGCACAGACTTGACTTCTGAAAACAGTAAGTGCTATTTGTTGGGGTAGTGTTGCTGATTTCTTTAGCCCTTCAAAGAATTCAATGCCAAAGCCATTTTGAAAATTTTGACTTCCACTTCACATGTATTCAAGTCCTTATTATTACCCTAACTTGAGCATTGACTTGACTGTTGAATTCAGTAAGTGCTACTTGTTGGGGCAGTTTCAATGGACAGAAGCAAAGGACCTCTTTGGAAGCCATTTTCTTTTGGAAATCAAACTCTGATAACTTCAAACAGAGCCACTCATGATAGCTGTCTTCATAAGTGCTTCTATTTGGGGTTGTCTTGGTTTTGGGAAATTTTGCCACAGAAACATCTCCACAGTGCTGATTAACTGAACATGACTTCTACAATCATGGGAAACATTTCACATGATATTGGTTAAAGAGTTCTTTTTGCACCAGTAGCTACATAAATCAACTTTTCACTAACATTACCCTAACACAAGCACAGACTTGACTTCTGAAAACAGTAAGTGCTATTTGTTGGGGTAGTGTTGCTGATTTCTTTAGCCCTTCAAAGAATTCAATGCCAAAGCCATTTTGAACAGGGTACTGGGAATTTTGACTTCCACTTCACATGTATTCAAGTCCTTATTATTACCCTAACTTGAGCATTGACTTGACTGTTGAATTCAGTAAGTGCTACTTGTTGGGGCAGTTTCAATGGACAGAAGCAAGGACCTCTTTGGAAGCCATTTTCTTTTGGAAATCCAACTCTGATAACTTCAAACAGAGCCACTCATGATAGCTGTCTTCATAAGTGCTTCTCTTTGGGGTTGTCTTGGTTTTGGGAAATTTTGCCACAGAAGCATGTCCACAGTGCTGATTAAAGAAGCTCAGTATCACTTCCACAAAATAGGAAGCATGCAAGACATACTTTTTTCTGCAGCATTATTTTCAGGACTAGCTATGTACATCAATTTGTCATCAGCATTACCCTAACACAGGCACAGGCTTGACTTCTGAAAACAGTAAGTGCTATTTGTTGGGGTAGTGCTGCTGATTTCTAGACTCCTAATTGGAAGCCATTTTCTCATAAGATTATAAGAAATGGAGGAAAGTGGTTTGAAGTTGGGATGATACTCTTTATTGAATCCCTACACAAAGATTTCAGATCTATTGATTTTATACACATGCTTTGATACCCACTGTTTAAAATGCATTTGGAGTAAATATTCATTTCTTCTTTTTGTATTGTTTTAGATACAAATGGTGGCTACCATGTTGTAATGAAATGCATCAAGAAAATTCAATGGGGACTAACTATTCTCTCATCAAGTGCTAATGGTCTGCATGAATTACGATGACTGTTATTCATGAATTCCAGAATGTCTGATTCTTCAACAATTATCAAGACCCTTGAAACTTTGTGAAAAAGAGGGCGGAGTAGGTTGGGAGTTAGTTCATTTATATTTCAGGTGGGCAAACGCAAGGAAGGCAGTCCACTGTGACTGGCACACCACAGAAATTGCAACAGAGAATCTTCAGGACAATAAGGAAAATCATGAGGTTTTTGTAAGTCCTTACTAATTACCTTAACTTGAGCATGGACTTGACTGTTGAATTCAGTAAGTGCTGCTTGTTGGGGCAGTTTCAATGGACAGAAGCAAAGGACCTCTTTGGAAGCCATTTTCTTTTGGAAATCCAACTCTGATAACTTCAAACAGAGCCACTCATGATACCTGTCTTCATAAGTGCTTCTATTTGGGGTTGTCTTGGTTTTGGGAAATTTTGCCACAGAAACATCTCCACAGTGCTGATTAACTGAACATGGGTTTTGCAATCATGGGAAACATTTCACATGATATTGGTTAAAGAGTTCTTTTTACACCAGTAGCTACATAAATCAACTTTTCACTAACATTACCCTAACACAAGCACAGATTTGACTTCTGAAAACAGTAAGTGCTATTTGTTGGGGTACTGTTGCTGATTTCTTTAGCCCTTCAAAGAATTCAATGCCAAAGCCATTTTGAAAAAGCTACTGGGAATTTTGATTTCCACTTCACATGTATTCAAATCCTTATTATTACCCTAACTTGAGCATTGACTTGACTGTTGAATTCAGTAAGTGCTACTTGTTGGGGCAGTTTCAATGGACAGAAGCAAAGGACCTCTTTGGAAGCCATTTTCTTTTGGAAATCCAACTCTGATAACTTCAAACAGAGCCACTCATGATACCTGTCTTCATAAGTGCTTCTATTTGGGGTTGTCTTGGTTTTGGGAAATTTTGCCACAGAAACATCTCCACAGTGCTGATTAACTGAACATGGCTTCTACAATCATGGGAAACATTTCACATGATATTGGTTAAAGAGTTCTTTTTGCACCAGTAGCTACATAAATCAACTTTTCACTAACATTACCCTAACACAAGCACAGACTTGACTTCTGAAAACAGTAAGTGCTATTTGTTGGGGTAGTGTTGCTGATTTCTTTAGCCCTTCAAAGAATTCAATGCCAAAGCCATTTTGAAAATTTTGACTTCCACTTCACATGTATTCAAGTCCTTATTATTACCCTAACTTGAGCATTGACTTGACTGTTGAATTCAGTAAGTGCTACTTGTTGGGGCAGTTTCAATGGACAGAAGCAAAGGACCTCTTTGGAAGCCATTTTCTTTTGGAAATCCAACTCTGATAACTTCAAACAGAGCTTCTCTTTGGGGTTGTCTTGGTTTTGGGAAATTTTGCCACAGAAACATGTCCACAGTGCTGATTAAAGAAGCTCAATATCACTCCCACAAAATAGGAAGCATGCAAGACATACTTTTTTCTGCAGCATTATTTTCAGGACTAGCTATGTACATCAATTTGTCATCAGCATTACCCTAACACAGGCACAGGCTTGACTTCTGAAAACAGTAAGTGCTATTTGTTGGGGTAGTGCTGCTGATTTCTAGACTCCTAATTGGAAGCCATTTTCTCATAATATTATAAGAAATGGAGGAAAGTGGTTTGAAGTTGGGATGATACTCTTTATTGAATCCCTACACAAAGATTTCAGATCTATTGATTTTATACACATGCTTTGATACCCACTGTTTAAAATGCATTTGGAGTAAATATTCATTTCTTCTTTTTGTATTGTTTTAGATACAAATGGTGGCTACCATGTTGTAATGAAATGCATCAAGAAAATTCAATGGGGACTAACTATTCTCTCATCAAGTGCTAATGGTCTGCATGAATTACGATGACTGTTATTCATGAATTCCAGAATGTCTGATTCTTCAACAATTATCAAGACCCTTGAAACTTTGTGAAAAAGAGGGCGGAGTAGGTTGGGAGTTAGTTCATTTATATTTCAGGTGGGCAAACGCAAGGAAGGCAGTCCACTGTGACTGGCACACCACAGAAATTGCAACAGAGAATCTTCAGGACAGTAAGGAAAATCATGAGGTTTTTGTAAGTCCTTACTAATTACCTTAACTTGAGCATTGACTTGACTGTTGAATTCAGTAAGTGCTACTTGTTGGGGCAGTTTCAATGGACAGAAGCAAAGGACCTCTATGGAAGCCATTTTCTTTTGCAAATCCAACTCTGATAACTTCAAACAGAGCCACTCATGATAGCTGTCTTCATAAGTGCTTCTATTTGGGGTTGTCTTGGTTTTGGGAAATTTTGCCACAGAAACATCTCCACAGTGCTGATTAACTGAACATGGCTTCTACAATCATGGGAAACATTTCACATGATATTGGTTAAAGAGTTCTTTTCACACCAGTAGCTACATAAATCAACTTTTCACTAACATTACCCTAACACAAGCACAGACTTGACTTCTGAAAACAGTAAGTGCTATTTGTTGGGGTAGTGTTGCTGATTTCATTAGCCCTTCAAAGAATTCAATGCCAAAGCCATTTTGAAAATTTTGACTTCCACTTCACATGTATGCAAGTCCTTATTATTACCCTAACTTGAGCATTGACTTGACTGTTGAATTCAGTAAGTGCTACTTGTTGGGGCAGTTTCAATGGACAGAAGCAAAGGACCTCTTTGGAAGCCATTTTCTTTTGGAAATCCAACTCTGATAACTTCAAACAGAGCCACTCATGATAGCTGTCTTCATAAGTGCTTCTATTTGGGGTTGTCTTGGTTTTGGGAAATTTTGCCACAGAAACATCTCCACAGTGCTGATTAACTGAACATGACTTCTACAATCATGGGAAACATTTCACATGATATTGGTTAAAGAGTTCTTTTTGCACCAGTAGCTACATAAATCAACTTTTCACTAACATTACCCTAACACAAGCACAGACTTGACTTCTGAAAACAGTAAGTGCTATTTGTTGGGGTAGTGTTGCTGATTTCTTTAGCCCTTCAAAGAATTCAATGCCAAAGCCATTTTGAACAGGGTACTGGGAATTTTGACTTCCACTTCACATGTATTCAAGTCCTTATTATTACCCTAACTTGAGCATTGACTTGACTGTTGAATTCAGTAAGTGCTACTTGTTGGGGCAGTTTCAATGGACAGAAGCAAGGACCTCTTTGGAAGCCATTTTCTTTTGGAAATCCAACTCTGATAACTTCAAACAGAGCCACTCATGATAGCTGTCTTCATAAGTGCTTCTCTTTGGGGTTGTCTTGGTTTTGGGAAATTTTGCCACAGAAACATGTCCACAGTGCTGATTAAAGAAGCTCAGTATCACTTCCACAAAATAGGAAGCATGCAAGACATACTTTTTTTCTGCAGCATTATTTTCAGGACTAGCTATGTACATCAATTTGTCATCAGCATTATCCTAACACAGGCACATGCTTGACTTCTGAAAACAGTAAGTGCTATTTGTTGGGGTAGTGCTGCTGATTTCTAGACTCCTAATTGGAAGACATTTTCTCATAAGATTATAAGAAATGGAGGAAAGTGGTTTGAAGTTGGGATGATACTCTTTATTGAATCCCTACACAAAGATTTCAGATCTATTGATTTTATACACATGCTTTGATACCCACTGTTTAAAATGCATTTGGAGTAAATATTCATTTCTTCTTTTTGTATTGTTTTAGATACAAATGGTGGCTACCATGTTGTAATGAAATGCATCAAGAAAATTCAATGGGGACTAACTATTCTCTCATCAAGTGCTAATGGTCTGCGTGAATTACGATGACTGTTATTCATGAATTCCAGAATGTCTGATTCTTCAACAATTATCAAGACCCTTGAAACTTTGTGAAAAAGAGGGCGGAGTAGGGTGGGAGTTAGTTCATTTATATTTCAGGTGGGCAAACGCAAGGAAGGCAGTCCACTGTGACTGGCACACCACAGAAATTGCAACAGAGAATCTTCAGGACAATAAGGAAAATCATGAGGTTTTTGTAAGTCCTTACTAATTACCTTAACTTGAGCATTGACTTGACTGTTGAATTCAGTAAGTGCTACTTGTTGGGGCAGTTTCAATGGACAGAAGCAAAGGACCTCATTGGAAGTCATTTTCTTTTGGAAATCCAACTCTGATAACTTCAAACAGAGCCACTCATGATACCTGTCTTCATAAGTGCTTCTATTTGGGGTTGTCTTGGTTTTGGGAAATTTTGCCACAGAAACATCTCCACAGTGCTGATTAACTGAACATGGGTTTTGCAATCATGGGAAACATTTCACATGATATTGGTTAAAGAGTTCTTTTCACACCAGTAGCTACATAAATCAACTTTTCACTAACATTACCCTAACACAAGCACAGACTTGACTTCTGAAAACAGTAAGTGCTATTTGTTGGGGTAGTGTTGCTGATTTCTTTAGCCCTTCAAAGAATTCAATGCCAAAGCCATTTTGAAAAGGGTACTGGGAATTTTTTACTTCCATTTCACATGTATTCAAGTCCTTATTATTACCCTAACTTGAGCATTGACTTGACTGTTGAATTCAGTAAGTGCTACTTGTTGGGGCAGTTTCAATGGACAGAAGCAAAGGACCTCTTTGGAAGCCATTTTCTTTTGGAAATCCAACTCTGATAACTTCAAACAGAGCTTCTCTTTGGGGTTGTCTTGGTTTTGGGAAATTTTGCCACAGAAACATGTCCACAGTGCTGATTAAAGAAGCTCAATATCACTCCCACAAAATAGGAAGCATGCAAGACATACTTTTTTCTGCAGCATTACTTTCAGGACTAGCTATGTACATCAATTTGTCATCAGCATTACCCTAACACAGGCACAGGCTTGACTTCTGAAAACAGTAAGTGCTATTTGTTGGGGTAGTGCTGCTGATTTCTAGACTCCTAATTGGAAGCCATTTTCTCATAAGATTATAAGAAATGGAGGAAAGTGGTTTGAAGTTGGGATGATACTCTTTATTGAATCCCTACACAAAGATTTCAGATCTATTGATTTTATACACATGCTTTGATACCCACTGTTTAAAATGCATTTGGAGTAAATATTCATTTCTTCTTTTTGTATTGTTTTAGATACAAATGGTGGCTACCATTTTGTAATGAAATGCATCAAGAAAATTCAATGGGGACTAACTATTCTCTCATCAAGTGCTAATGGTCTGCATGAATTACGATGACTGTTATTCATGAATTCCAGAATGTCTGATTCTTCAACAATTATCAAGACCCTTGAAACTTTGTGAAAAAGAGGGCGGAGTAGGGTGGGAGTTAGTTCATTTATATTTCAGGTGGGCAAACGCAAGGAAGGCAGTCCACTGTGACTGGCATACCACAGAAATTGCAACAGAGAATCTTCAGGACAATAAGGAAAATCATGAGGTTTTTGTAAGTCCTTACTAATTACCTTAACTTGAGCATTGACTTGACTGTTGAATTCAGTAAGTGCTACTTGTTGGGGCAGTTTCAATGGACAGAAGCAAAGGACCTAATTGGAAGTCATTTTCTTTTGGAAATCCAACTCTGATAACTTCAAACAGAGCCACTCATGATACCTGTCTTCATAAGTGCTTCTCTTTGGGGTTGTCTTGGTTTTGGGAAATTTTGCCACAGAAACATGTCCACAGTGCTGATTAAAGAAGCTCAGTATCACTTCCACAAAATAGGAAGCATGCAAGACGTACTTTTTTTCTGCAGCATTATTTTCAGGACTAGCTATGTACATCAATTTGTCATCAGCATTACCCTAACACAGGCACAGGCTTGACTTCTGAAAACAGTAAGTGCTATTTGTTGGGGTAGTGCTGCTGATTTCTAGACTCCTAATTGGAAGCCATTTTCTCATAAGATTATAAGAAATGGAGGAAAGTGGTTTGAAGTTGGGATGATACTCTTTATTGAATCCCTACACAAAGATTTCAGATCTATTGATTTTATACACATGCTTTGATACCCACTGTTTAAAATGCATTTGGAGTAAATATTCATTTCTTCTTTTTGTATTGTTTTAGATACAAATGGTGGCTACCATGTTGTAATGAAATGCATCAAGAAAATTCAATGGGGACTAACTATTCTCTCATCAAGTGCTAATGGTCTGCATGAATTACGATGACTGTTATTCATGAATTCCAGAATGTCTGATTCTTCAACAATTATCAAGACCCTTGAAACTTTGTGAAAAAGAGGGCGGAGTAGGGTGGGAGTTAGTTCATTTATATTTCAGGTGGGCAAACGCAAGGAAGGCAGTCCACTGTGACTGGCACACCACAGAAATTGCAACAGAGAATCTTCAGGACAATAAGGAAAATCATGAGGTTTTTGTAAGTCCTTACTAATTACCTTAACTTGAGCATTGACTTCATATGTATTCAAATCATTATTATTACCCTAACTTGAGCATTGACTTGACTGTTGAATTCAGTAAGTGCTACTTGTTGGGGCAGTTTCAATGGACAGAAGCAAAGGACCTCTTTGGAAGCCATTTTCTTTTGGAAATCCAACTCTGATAACTTCAAACAGAGCCACTCATGATAGCTGTCTTCATAAGTGCTTCTATTTGGGGTTGTCTTGGTGTTGGGAAATTTTGCCACAGAAACATCTCCACAGTGCTGATTAACTGAACATGGCTTCTACAATCATGGGAAACATTTCACATGATATTGGTTAAAGAGTTCTTTTTGCACCAGTAGCTACATAAATCAACTTTTCACTAACATTACCCTAACACAAGCACAGACTTGACTTCTGAAAACAGTAAGTGCTATTTGTTGGGGTAGTGTTGCTGATTTCATTAGCCCTTCAAAGAATTCAATGCCAAAACCATTTTGAAAAAGCTACTGGGAATTTTGATTTCCACTTCACATGTATTCAAGTCCTTATTATTACCCTAACTTGAGCATTGACTTGACTGTTGAATTCAGTAAGTGCTACTTGTTGGGGCAGTTTCAATGGACAGAAGCAAAGGACCTCATTGGAAGTCATTTTCTTTTGGAAATCCAACTCTGATAACTTCAAACAGAGCCACTCATGATACCTGTCTTCATAAGTGCTTCTCTTTGGGGTTGTCATGGTTTTGGGAAATTTTGCCACAGAAACATCTCCACAGTGCTGATTAACTGAACATGGCTTCTACAATCATGGGAAACATTTCACATGATATTGGTTAAAGAGTTCTTTTTACACCAGTAGCTACATAAATCAACTTTTCACTAACATTACCCTAACACAAGCACAGACTTGACTTCTGAAAACAGTAAGTGCTATTTGTTGGGGCAGTGTTGCTGATTTCTTTAGCCCTTCAAAGAATTCGATGCCAAAGCCATTTTGAAAAAGGTACTGGGAATTTTGACTTCCACTTCACATGTATTCAAGTCCTTATTATTACCCTAACTTGAGCATTGACTTGACTGTTGAATTCAGTAAGTGCTACTTGTTGGGGCAGTTTCAATGGACAGAAGCAAGCACCTCTTTGGAAGCCATTTTCTTTTGGAAATCCAACTCTGATAACTTCAAACAGAGCCACTCATGATAGCTGTCTTCATAAGTGCTTCTATTTGGGGTTGTCTTGGTTTTGGGAAATTTTGCCACAGAAACATCTCCACAGTGCTGATTAACTGAACATGACTTCTACAATCATGGGAAACATTTCACATGATATTGGTTAAAGAGTTCTTTTTGCACCAGTAGCTACATAAATCAACTTTTCACTAACATTACCCTAACACAAGCACAGACTTGACTTCTGAAAACAGTAAGTGCTATTTGTTGGGGTAGTGTTGCTGATTTCTTTAGCCCTTCAAAGAATTCAATGCCAAAGCCATTTTGAACAGGGTACTGGGAATTTTGACTTCCACTTCACATGTATTCAAGTCCTTATTATTACCCTAACTTGAGCATTGACTTGACTGTTGAATTCAGTAAGTGCTACTTGTTGGGGCAGTTTCAATGGACAGAAGCAAAGGACCCCTTTGGAAGCCATTTTCTTTTGGAAATCCAACTCTGATAACTTCAAACAGAGCACAGGCTTGACTTCTGAAAACAGTAAGTGCTATTTGTTGGGGTAGTGCTGCTGATTTCTAGACTCCTAATTGGAAGCCATTTTCTCATAAGATTATAAGAAATGGAGGAAAGTGGTTTGAAGTTGGGATGATACTCTTTATTGAATCCCTACACAAAGATTTCAGATCTATTGATTTTATACACATGCTTTGATACCCACTGTTTAAAATGCATTTGGAGTAAATATTCATTTCTTCTTTTTGTATTGTTTTAGATACAAATGGTGGCTACCATGTTGTAATGCATCAAGAAAATTCAATGGGGACTAACTATTCTCTCATCAAGTGCTAATGGTCTGCATGAATTACGATGACTGTTATTCATGAATTCCAGAATGTCTGATTCTTCAACAATTATCAAGACCCTTGAAACTTTGTGAAAAAGAGGGCGGAGTAGGGTGGGAGTTAGTTCATTTATATTTCAGGTGGGCAAACGCAAGGAAGGCAGTCCACTGTGACTGGCACACCACAGAAATTGCAACAGAGAATCTTCAGGACAATAAGGAAAATCATGAGGTTTTTGTAAGTCCTTACTAATTACCTTAACTTGAGCATTGACTTGACTGTTGAATTCAGTAAGTGCTACTTGTTGGGGCAGTTTCAATGGACAGAAGCAAGGACCTCTTTGGAAGCCATTTTCTTTTGGAAATCCAACTCTGATAACTTCAAACAGAGCCACTCATGATACCTGTCTTCATAAGTGCTTCTATTTGGGGTTGTCTTGGTTTTGGGAAATTTTGCCACAGAAACATGTCCACAGGGCTGATTAACCGAACATGGGTTTTGCAATCATGGGAAACATTTCACATGATATTGGTTAAAGAGTTCTTTTTACACCAGTAGCTACATAAATCAACTTTTCACTAACATTACCCTAACACAAGCACAGACTTGACTTCTGAAAACAGTAAGTGCTATTTGTTGGGGTAGTGTTGCTGATTTCTTTAGCCCTTCAAAGAATTCAATGCCAAAGCCATTTTGAAAAAGCTACTGGGAATTTTGATTTCCACTTCACATGTATTCAAGTCCTTATTATTACCCTAACTTGAGCATTGACTTGACTGTTGAATTCAGTAAGTGCTACTTGTTGGGGCAGTTTCAATGGACAGAAGCAAGGACCTCTTTGGAAGCCATTTTCTTTTGGAAATCCAACTCTGATAACTTCAAACAGAGCCACTCATGATACCTGTCTTCATAAGTGCTTCTATTTGGGGTTGTCTTGGTTTTGGGGAATTTTGCCACAGAAACATCTCCACAGTGCTGATTAACTGAACATGACTTCTACAATCATGGGAAACATTTCACATGATATTGGTTAAAGAGTTCTTTTTGCACCAGTAGCTACATAAATCAACTTTTCACTAACATTACCCTAACACAAGCACAGACTTGACTTCTGAAAACAGTAAGTGCTATTTGTTGGGGTAGTGTTGCTGATTTCTTTAGCCCTTCAAAGAATTCAATGCCAAAGCCATTTTGAACAGGGTACTGGGAATTTTGACTTCCACTTCACATGTATTCAAGTCCTTATTATTACCTTAACTTGAGCATTGACTTGACTGTTGAATTCAGTAAGTGCTACTTGTTGGGGCAGTTTCAATGGACAGAAGCAAAGGACCTCTTTGGAAGTCATTTTCTTTTGGAAATCCAACTCTGATAACTTCAAACAGAGCTTCTCTTTGGGGTTGTCTTGGTTTTGGGAAATTTTGCCACAGAAACATCTCCACAGTGCTGATTAACTGAACATGACTTCTACAATCATGGGAAACATTTCACATGATATTGGTTAAAGAGTTCTTTTTGCACCAGTAGCTACATAAATCAACTTTTCACTAACATTACCCTAACACAAGCACAGACTTGACTTCTGAAAACAGTAAGTGCTATTTGTTGGGGTAGTGTTGCTGATTTCTTTAGCCCTTCAAAGAATTCAATGCCAAAGCCATTTTGAACAGGGTACTGGGAATTTTGACTTCCACTTCACATGTATTCAAGTCCTTATTATTACCCTAACTTGAGCATTGACTTGACTGTTGAATTCAGTAAGTGCTACTTGTTGGGGCAGTTTCAATGGACAGAAGCAAGGACCTCTTTGGAAGCCATTTTCTTTTGGAAATCCAACTCTGATAACTTCAAACAGAGCCACTCATGATAGCTGTCTTCATAAGTGCTTCTCTTTGGGGTTGTCTTGGTTTTGGGAAATTTTGCCACAGAAGCATGTCCACAGTGCTGATTAAAGAAGCTCAGTATCACTTCCACAAAATAGGAAGCATGCAAGACATACTTTTTTCTGCAGCATTATTTTCAGGACTAGCTATGTACATCAATTTGTCATCAGCATTACCCTAACACAGGCACAGGCTTGACTTCTGAAAACAGTAAGTGCTATTTGTTGGGGTAGTGCTGCTGATTTCTAGACTCCTAATTGGAAGCCATTTTCTCATAAGATTATAAGAAATGGAGGAAAGTGGTTTGAAGTTGGGATGATACTCTTTATTGAATCCCTACACAAAGATTTCAGATCTATTGATTTTATACACATGCTTTGATACCCACTGTTTAAAATGCATTTGGAGTAAATATTCATTTCTTCTTTTTGTATTGTTTTAGATACAAATGGTGGCTACCATGTTGTAATGAAATGCATCAAGAAAATTCAATGGGGACTAACTATTCTCTCATCAAGTGCTAATGGTCTGCATGAATTACGATGACTGTTATTCATGAATTCCAGAATGTCTGATTCTTCAACAATTATCAAGACTCTTGAAACTTTGTGAAAAAGAGGGCGGAGTAGGGTGGGAGTTAGTTCATTTATATTTCAGGTGGGCAAACGCAAGGAAGGCAGTCCACTGTGACTGGCACACCACAGAAATTGCAACAGAGAATCTTCAGGACAATAAGGAAAATCATGAGGTTTTTGTAAGTCCTTACTAATTACCTTAACTTGAGCATTGACTTGACTGTTGAATTCAGTAAGTGCTACTTGTTGGGGCAGTTTCAATGGACAGAAGCAAAGGACCTCATTGGAAGTCATTTTCTTTTGGAAATCCAACTCTGATAACTTCAAACAGAGCCACTCATGATACCTGTCTTCATAAGTGCTTCTATTTGGGGTTGTCTTGGTTTTGGGAAATTTTGCCACAGAAACATCTCCACAGTGCTGATTAACTGAACATGGGTTTTGCAATCATGGGAAACATTTCACATGATATTGGTTAAAGAGTTCTTTTCACACCAGTAGCTACATAAATCAACTTTTCACTAACATTACCCTAACACAAGCACAGACTTGACTTCTGAAAACAGTAAGTGCTATTTGTTGGGGCAGTGTTGCTGATTTCTTTAGCCCTTCAAAGAATTCAATGCCAAAGCCATTTTGAAAAGGGTACTGGGAATTTTTTACTTCCATTTCACATGTATTCAAGTCCTTATTATTACCCTAACTTGAGCATTGACTTGACTGTTGAATTCAGTAAGTGCTACTTGTTGGGGCAGTTTCAATGGACAGAAGCAAGGACCTCTTTGGAAGCCATTTTCTTTTGGAAATCCAACTCTGATAACTTCAAACAGAGCCACTCATGATACCTGTCTTCATAAGTGCTTCTATTTGGGGTTGTCTTGGTTTTGGGAAATTTTGCCACAGAAACATGTCCACAGGGCTGATTAACCGAACATGGGTTTTGCAATCATGGGAAACATTTCACATGATATTGGTTAAAGAGTTCTTTTTACACCAGTAGCTACATAAATCAACTTTTCACTAACATTACCCTAACACAAGCACAGACTTGACTTCTGAAAACAGTAAGTGCTATTTGTTGGGGTAGTGTTGCTGATTTCTTTAGCCCTTCAAAGAATTCAATGCCAAAGCCATTTTGAAAAAGCTACTGGGAATTTTGATTTCCACTTCACATGTATTCAAGTCCTTATTATTACCCTAACTTGAGCATTGACTTGACTGTTGAATTCAGTAAGTGCTACTTGTTGGGGCAGTTTCAATGGACAGAAGCAAGGACCTCTTTGGAAGCCATTTTCTTTTGGAAATCCAACTCTGATAACTTCAAACAGAGCCACTCATGATACCTGTCTTCATAAGTGCTTCTATTTGGGGTTGTCTTGGTTTTGGGGAATTTTGCCACAGAAACATCTCCACAGTGCTGATTAACTGAACATGACTTCTACAATCATGGGAAACATTTCACATGATATTGGTTAAAGAGTTCTTTTTGCACCAGTAGCTACATAAATCAACTTTTCACTAACATTACCCTAACACAAGCACAGACTTGACTTCTGAAAACAGTAAGTGCTATTTGTTGGGGTAGTGTTGCTGATTTCTTTAGCCCTTCAAAGAATTCAATGCCAAAGCCATTTTGAACAGGGTACTGGGAATTTTGACTTCCACTTCACATGTATTCAAGTCCTTATTATTACCTTAACTTGAGCATTGACTTGACTGTTGAATTCAGTAAGTGCTACTTGTTGGGGCAGTTTCAATGGACAGAAGCAAAGGACCTCTTTGGAAGTCATTTTCTTTTGGAAATCCAACTCTGATAACTTCAAACAGAGCTTCTCTTTGGGGTTGTCTTGGTTTTGGGAAATTTTGCCACAGAAACATGTCCACAGTGCTGATTAAAGAAGCTCAGTATCACTTCCACAAAATAGGAAGCATGCAAGACGTACTTTTTTTCTGCAGCATTATTTTCAGGACTAGCTATGTACATCAATTTGTCATCAGCATTACCCTAACACAGGCACAGGCTTGACTTCTGAAAACAGTAAGTGCTATTTGTTGGGGTAGTGCTGCTGATTTCTAGACTCCTAATTGGAAGACATTTTCTCATAAGATTATAAGAAATGGAGGAAAGTGGTTTGAAGTTGGGATGATACTCTTTATTGAATCCCTACACAAAGATTTCAGATCTATTGATTTTATACACATACTTTGATACCCACTGTTTAAAATGCATTTGGAGTAAATATTCATTTCTTCTTTTTGTATTGTTTTAGATACAAATGGTGGCTACCATGTTGTAATGAAATGCATCAAGAAAATTCAATGGGGACTAACTATTCTCTCATCAAGTGCTAATGGTCTGCGTGAATTACGATGACTGTTATTCATGAATTCCAGAATGTCTGATTCTTCAACAATTATCAAGACCCTTGAAACTTTGTGAAAAAGAGGGCGGAGTAGGGTGGGAGTTAGTTCATTTATATTTCAGGTGGGCAAACGCAAGGAAGGCAGTCCACTGTGACTGGCACACCACAGAAATTGCAACAGAGAATCTTCAGGACAATAAGGAAAATCATGAGGTTTTTGTAAGTCCTTACTAATTACCTTAACTTGAGCATTGACTTGACTGTTGAATTCAGTAAGTGCTACTCGTTGGGGCAGTTTCAATGGACAGAAGCAAAGGACCTCATTGAAAGTCATTTTCTTTTGGAAATCCAACTCTGATAACTTCAAACAGAGCCACTCATGATACCTGTCTTCATAAGTGCTTCTATTTGGGGTTGTCTTGGTTTTGGGAAATTTTGCCACAGAAACATCTCCACAGTGCTGATTAACTGAACATGGGTTTTGCAATCATGGGAAACATTTCACACGATATTGGTTAAAGAGTTCTTTTCACACCAGTAGCTACATAAATCAACTTTTCACTAACATTACCCTAACACAAGCACAGACTTGACTTCTGAAAACAGTAAGTGCTATTTGTTGGGGTAGTGTTGCTGATTTCTTTAGCCCTTCAAAGAATTCAATGCCAAAGCCATTTTGAAAAGGGTACTGGGAATTTTTTACTTCCATTTCACATGTATTCAAGTCCTTATTATTACCCTAACTTGAGCATTGACTTGACTGTTGAATTCAGTAAGTGCTACTTGTTGGGGCAGTTTCAATGGACAGAAGCAAAGGACCTCATTGGAAGTCATTTTCTTTTGGAAATCCAACTCTGATAACTTCAAACAGAGCCACTCATGATACCTGTCTTCATAAGTGCTTCTATTTGGGGTTGTCATGGTTTTGGGAAATTTTGCCACAGAAACATCTCCACAGTGCTGATTAACTGAACATGGCTTCTACAATCATGGGAAACATTTCACATGATATTGGTTAAAGAGTTCTTTTTACAGCAGTAGCTACATAAATCAACTTTTCACTAACATTACCCTAACACAAGCACAGACTTGACTTCTGAAAACAGTAAGTGCTATTTGTTGGGGTAGTGTTGCTGATTTCTTTAGCCCTTCAAAGAATTCAATGCCAAAGCCATTTTGAAAAGGGTACTGGGAATTTTTTACTTCCATTTCACATGTATTCAAGTCCTTATTATTACCCTAACTTGAGCATTGACTTGACTGTTGAATTCAGTAAGTGCTACTTGTTGGGGCAGTTTCAATGGACAGAAGCAAGGACCTCTTTGGAAGCCATTTTCTCTTGGAAATCCAACTCTGATAACTTCAAACAGAGCCACTCATGATAGCTGTCTTCATAAGTGCTTCTCTTTGGGGTTGTCTTGGTTTTGGGAAATTTTGCCACAGAAACATGTCCACAGGGCTGATTAACCAAACATGGGTTTTGCAATCATGGGAAACATTTCACATGATATTGGTTAAAGAGTTCTTTTTACACCAGTAGCTACATAAATCAACTTTTCACAAACATTACCCTAACACAAGCACAGACTTGACTTCTGAAAACAGTAAGTGCTATTTGTTGGGGTAGTGTTGCTGATTTCTTTAGCCCTTCAAAGAATTCAATGCCAAAGCCATTTTGAACAGGGTACTGGGAATTTTGACTTCCACTTCACATGTATTCAAGTCCTTATTATTACCCTAACTTGAGCATTGACTTGACTGTTGAATTCAGTAAGTGCTACTTGTTGGGGCAGTTTCGATGGACAGAAGCAAAGGACCTCTTTGGAAGCCATTTTCTTTTGGAAATCCAACTCTGATAACTTCAAACAGAGCCACTCATGATAGCTGTCTTCATAAGTGCTTCTATTTGGGGTTGTCTTGGTTTTGGGGAATTTTGCCACAGAAACATCTCCACAGTGCTGATTAACTGAACATGACTTCTACAATCATGGGAAACATTTCACATGATATTGGTTAAAGAGTTCTTTTTGCACCAGTAGCTACATAAATCAACTTTTCACTAACATTACCCTAACACAAGCACAGACTTGACTTCTGAAAACAGTAAGTGCTATTTGTTGGGGTAGTGTTGCTGATTTCTTTAGCCCTTCAAAGAATTCAATGCCAAAGCCATTTTGAACAGGGTACTGGGAATTTTGACTTCCACTTCACATGTATTCAAGTCCTTATTATTACCCTAACTTGAGCATTGACTTGACTGTTGAATTCAGTAAGTGCTACTTGTTGGGGCAGTTTCAATGGACAGAAGCAAAGGACCTCTTTGGAAGCCATTTTCTTTTGGAAATCCAACTCTGATAACTTCAAACAGAGCCACTCATGATAGCTGTCTTCATAAGTGCTTCTATTTGGGGTTGTCTTGGTTTTGGGGAATTTTGCCACAGAAACATCTCCACAGTGCTGATTAACTGAACATGACTTCTACAATCATGGGAAACATTTCACATGATATTGGTTAAAGAGTTCTTTTTTCACCAGTAGCTACATAAATCAACTTTTCACTAACATTACCCTAACACAAGCACAGACTTGACTTCTGAAAACAGTAAGTGCTATTTGTTGGGGTAGTGTTGCTGATTTCTTTAGCCCTTCAAAGAATTCAATGCCAAAGCCATTTTGAACAGGGTACTGGGAATTTTGACTTCCACTTCACATGTATTCAAGTCCTTATTATTACCCTAACTTGAGCATTGACTTGACTGTTGAATTCAGTAAGTGCTACTTGTTGGGGCAGTTTCAATGGACAGAAGCAAAGGACCTCTTTGGAAGCCATTTTCTTTTGGAAATCCAACTCTGATAACTTCAAACAGAGCTTCTCTTTGGGGTTGTCTTGGTTTTGGGAAATTTTGCCACAGAAACATGTCCACAGTGCTGATTAAAGAAGCTCAGTATCACTTCCACAAAATAGGAAGCATGCAAGACGTACTTTTTTTCTGCAGCATTATTTTCAGGACTAGCTATGTACATCAATTTGTCATCAGCATTACCCTAACACAGGCACAGGCTTGACTTCTGAAAACAGTAAGTGCTATTTGTTGGGGTAGTGCTGCTGATTTCTAGACTCCTAATTGGAAGCCATTTTCTCATAAGATTATAAGAAATGGAGGAAAGTGGTTTGAAGTTGGGATGATACTCTTTATTGAATCCCTACACAAAGATTTCAGATCTATTGATTTTATACACATGCTTTGATACCCACTGTTTAAAATGCATTTGGAGTAAATATTCATTTCTTCTTTTTGTATTGTTTTAGATACAAATGGTGGCTACCATGTTGTAATGAAATGCATCAAGAAAATTCAATGGGGACTAACTATTCTCTCATCAAGTGCTAATGGTCTGCATGAATTACGATGACTGTTATTCATGAATTCCAGAATGTCTGATTCTTCAACAATTATCAAGACCCTTGAAACTTTGTGAAAAAGAGGGCGGAGTAGGGTGGGAGTTAGTTCATTTATATTTCAGGTGGGCAAACGCAAGGAAGGCAGTCCACTGTGACTGGCACACCACAGAAATTGCAACAGAGAATCTTCAGGACAATAAGGAAAATCATGAGGTTTTTGTAAGTCCTTACTAATTACCTTAACTTGAGCATTGACTTCACATGTATTCAAATCATTATTATTACCCTAACTTGAGCATTGACTTGACTGTTGAATTCAGTAAGTGCTACTTGTTGGGGCAGTTTCAATGGACAGAAGCAAAGGACCTCTTTGGAAGCCATTTTCTTTTGGAAATCCAACTCTGATAACTTCAAACAGAGCCACTCATGATAGCTGTCTTCATAAGTGCTTCTATTTGGGGTTGTCTTGGTGTTGGGAAATTTTGCCACAGAAACATCTCCACAGTGCTGATTAACTGAACATGGCTTCTACAATCATGGGAAACATTTCACATGATATTGGTTAAAGAGTTCTTTTTGCACCAGTAGCTACATAAATCAACTTTTCACTAACATTACCCTAACACAAGCACAGACTTGACTTCTGAAAACAGTAAGTGCTATTTGTTGGGGTAGTGTTGCTGATTTCATTAGCCCTTCAAAGAATTCAATGCCAAAACCATTTTGAAAAAGCTACTGGGAATTTTGATTTCCACTTCACATGTATTCAAGTCCTTATTATTACCCTAACTTGAGCATTGACTTGACTGTTGAATTCAGTAAGTGCTACTTGTTGGGGCAGTTTCAATGGACAGAAGCAAAGGACCTCATTGGAAGTCATTTTCTTTTGGAAATCCAACTCTGATAACTTCAAACAGAGCCACTCATGATACCTGTCTTCATAAGTGCTTCTCTTTGGGGTTGTCATGGTTTTGGGAAATTTTGCCACAGAAACATCTCCACAGTGCTGATTAACTGAACATGGCTTCTACAATCATGGGAAACATTTCACATGATATTGGTTAAAGAGTTCTTTTTACACCAGTAGCTACATAAATCAACTTTTCACTAACATTACCCTAACACAAGCACAGACTTGACTTCTGAAAACAGTAAGTGCTATTTGTTGGGGCAGTGTTGCTGATTTCTTTAGCCCTTCAAAGAATTCGATGCCAAAGCCATTTTGAAAAAGGTACTGGGAATTTTGACTTCCACTTCACATGTATTCAAGTCCTTATTATTACCCTAACTTGAGCATTGACTTGACTGTTGAATTCAGTAAGTGCTACTTGTTGGGGCAGTTTCAATGGACAGAAGCAAGCACCTCTTTGGAAGCCATTTTCTTTTGGAAATCCAACTCTGATAACTTCAAACAGAGCCACTCATGATAGCTGTCTTCATAAGTGCTTCTATTTGGGGTTGTCTTGGTTTTGGGAAATTTTGCCACAGAAACATCTCCACAGTGCTGATTAACTGAACATGACTTCTACAATCATGGGAAACATTTCACATGATATTGGTTAAAGAGTTCTTTTTGCACCAGTAGCTACATAAATCAACTTTTCACTAACATTACCCTAACACAAGCACAGACTTGACTTCTGAAAACAGTAAGTGCTATTTGTTGGGGTAGTGTTGCTGATTTCTTTAGCCCTTCAAAGAATTCAATGCCAAAGCCATTTTGAACAGGGTACTGGGAATTTTGACTTCCACTTCACATGTATTCAAGTCCTTATTATTACCCTAACTTGAGCATTGACTTGACTGTTGAATTCAGTAAGTGCTACTTGTTGGGGCAGTTTCAATGGACAGAAGCAAAGGACCCCTTTGGAAGCCATTTTCTTTTGGAAATCCAACTCTGATAACTTCAAACAGAGCACAGGCTTGACTTCTGAAAACAGTAAGTGCTATTTGTTGGGGTAGTGCTGCTGATTTCTAGACTCCTAATTGGAAGCCATTTTCTCATAAGATTATAAGAAATGGAGGAAAGTGGTTTGAAGTTGGGATGATACTCTTTATTGAATCCCTACACAAAGATTTCAGATCTATTGATTTTATACACATGCTTTGATACCCACTGTTTAAAATGCATTTGGAGTAAATATTCATTTCTTCTTTTTGTATTGTTTTAGATACAAATGGTGGCTACCATGTTGTAATGCATCAAGAAAATTCAATGGGGACTAACTATTCTCTCATCAAGTGCTAATGGTCTGCATGAATTACGATGACTGTTATTCATGAATTCCAGAATGTCTGATTCTTCAACAATTATCAAGACCCTTGAAACTTTGTGAAAAAGAGGGCGGAGTAGGGTGGGAGTTAGTTCATTTATATTTCAGGTGGGCAAACGCAAGGAAGGCAGTCCACTGTGACTGGCACACCACAGAAATTGCAACAGAGAATCTTCAGGACAATAAGGAAAATCATGAGGTTTTTGTAAGTCCTTACTAATTACCTTAACTTGAGCATTGACTTGACTGTTGAATTCAGTAAGTGCTACTTGTTGGGGCAGTTTCAATGGACAGAAGCAAGGACCTCTTTGGAAGCCATTTTCTTTTGGAAATCCAACTCTGATAACTTCAAACAGAGCCACTCATGATACCTGTCTTCATAAGTGCTTCTATTTGGGGTTGTCTTGGTTTTGGGAAATTTTGCCACAGAAACATGTCCACAGGGCTGATTAACCGAACATGGGTTTTGCAATCATGGGAAACATTTCACATGATATTGGTTAAAGAGTTCTTTTTACACCAGTAGCTACATAAATCAACTTTTCACTAACATTACCCTAACACAAGCACAGACTTGACTTCTGAAAACAGTAAGTGCTATTTGTTGGGGTAGTGTTGCTGATTTCTTTAGCCCTTCAAAGAATTCAATGCCAAAGCCATTTTGAAAAAGCTACTGGGAATTTTGATTTCCACTTCACATGTATTCAAGTCCTTATTATTACCCTAACTTGAGCATTGACTTGACTGTTGAATTCAGTAAGTGCTACTTGTTGGGGCAGTTTCAATGGACAGAAGCAAGGACCTCTTTGGAAGCCATTTTCTTTTGGAAATCCAACTCTGATAACTTCAAACAGAGCCACTCATGATACCTGTCTTCATAAGTGCTTCTATTTGGGGTTGTCTTGGTTTTGGGGAATTTTGCCACAGAAACATCTCCACAGTGCTGATTAACTGAACATGACTTCTACAATCATGGGAAACATTTCACATGATATTGGTTAAAGAGTTCTTTTTGCACCAGTAGCTACATAAATCAACTTTTCACTAACATTACCCTAACACAAGCACAGACTTGACTTCTGAAAACAGTAAGTGCTATTTGTTGGGGTAGTGTTGCTGATTTCTTTAGCCCTTCAAAGAATTCAATGCCAAAGCCATTTTGAAAAGGGTACTGGGAATTTTTTACTTCCATTTCACATGTATTCAAGTCCTTATTATTACCCTAACTTGAGCATTGACTTGACTGTTGAATTCAGTAAGTGCTACTTGTTGGGGCAGTTTCAATGGACAGAAGCAAGGACCTCTTTGGAAGCCATTTTCTCTTGGAAATCCAACTCTGATAACTTCAAACAGAGCCACTCATGATAGCTGTCTTCATAAGTGCTTCTCTTTGGGGTTGTCTTGGTTTTGGGAAATTTTGCCACAGAAACATGTCCACAGGGCTGATTAACCAAACATGGGTTTTGCAATCATGGGAAACATTTCACATGATATTGGTTAAAGAGTTCTTTTTACACCAGTAGCTACATAAATCAACTTTTCACAAACATTACCCTAACACAAGCACAGACTTGACTTCTGAAAACAGTAAGTGCTATTTGTTGGGGTAGTGTTGCTGATTTCTTTAGCCCTTCAAAGAATTCAATGCCAAAGCCATTTTGAACAGGGTACTGGGAATTTTGACTTCCACTTCACATGTATTCAAGTCCTTATTATTACCCTAACTTGAGCATTGACTTGACTGTTGAATTCAGTAAGTGCTACTTGTTGGGGCAGTTTCAATGGACAGAAGCAAAGGACCTCTTTGGAAGCCATTTTCTTTTGGAAATCCAACTCTGATAACTTCAAACAGAGCTTCTCTTTGGGGTTGTCTTGGTTTTGGGAAATTTTGCCACAGAAACATGTCCACAGTGCTGATTAAAGAAGCTCAATATCACTCCCACAAAATAGGAAGCATGCAAGACATACTTTTTTCTGCAGCATTATTTTCAGGACTAGCTATGTACATCAATTTGTCATCAGCATTACCCTAACACAGGCACAGGCTTGACTTCTGAAAACAGTAAGTGCTATTTGTTGGGGTAGTGCTGCTGATTTCTAGACTCCTAATTGGAAGCCATTTTCTCATAAGATTATAAGAAATGGAGGAAAGTGGTTTGAAGTTGGGATGATACTCTTTATTGAATCCCTACACAAAGATTTCAGATCTATTGATTTTATACACATGCTTTGATACCCACTGTTTAAAATGCATTTGGAGTAAATATTCATTTCTTCTTTTTGTATTGTTTTAGATACAAATGGTGGCTACCATGTTGTAATGAAATGCATCAAGAAAATTCAATGGGGACTAACTATTCTCTCATCAAGTGCTAATGGTCTGCATGAATTACGATGACTGTTATTCATGAATTCCAGAATGTCTGATTCTTCAACAATTATCAAGACCCTTGAAACTTTGTGAAAAAGAGGGCGGAGTAGGGTGGGAGTTAGTTCATTTATATTTCAGGTGGGCAAACGCAAGGAAGGCAGTCCACTGTGACTGGCATACCACAGAAATTGCAACAGAGAATCTTCAGGACAATAAGGAAAATCATGAGGTTTTTGTAAGTCCTTACTAATTACCTTAACTTGAGCATTGACTTGACTGTTGAATTCAGTAAGTGCTACTTGTTGGGGCAGTTTCAATGGACAGAAGCAAAGGACCTAATTGGAAGTCATTTTCTTTTGGAAATCCAACTCTGATAACTTCAAACAGAGCCACTCATGATACCTGTCTTCATAAGTGCTTCTATTTGGGGTTGTCTTGGTTTTGGGAAATTTTGCCACAGAAACATCTCCACAGTGCTGATTAACTGAACATGGGTTTTGCAATCATGGGAAACATTTCACATGATATTGGTTAAAGAGTTCTTTTTGCACCAGTAGCTACATAAATCAACTTTTCACTAACATTACCCTAACACAAGCACAGACTTGACTTCTGAAAACAGTAAGTGCTATTTGTTGGGGTAGTGTTGCTGATTTCTTTAGCCCTTCAAAGAATTCAATGCCAAAGCCATTTTGAAAATTTTGACTTCCACTTCACATGTATTCAAGTCCTTATTATTACCCTAACTTGAGCATTGACTTGACTGTTGAATTCAGTAAGTGCTACTTGTTGGGGCAGTTTCAATGGACAGAAGCAAAGGACCTCTTTGGAAGCCATTTTCTTTTGGAAATCCAACTCTGATAACTTCAAACAGAGCTTCTCTTTGGGGTTGTCTTGGTTTTGGGAAATTTTGCCACAGAAACATGTCCACAGTGCTGATTAAAGAAGCTCAATATCACTCCCACAAAATAGGAAGCATGCAAGACATACTTTTTTCTGCAGCATTATTTTCAGGACTAGCTATGTACATCAATTTGTCATCAGCATTACCCTAACACAGGCACAGGCTTGACTTCTGAAAACAGTAAGTGCTATTTGTTGGGGTAGTGCTGCTGATTTCTAGACTCCTAATTGGAAGCCATTTTCTCATAAGATTATAAGAAATGGAGGAAAGTGGTTTGAAGTTGGGATGATACTCTTTATTGAATCCCTACACAAAGATTTCAGATCTATTGATTTTATACACATGCTTTGATACCCACTGTTTAAAATGCATTTGGAGTAAATATTCATTTCTTCTTTTTGTATTGTTTTAGATACAAATGGTGGCTACCATGTTGTAATGAAATGCATCAAGAAAATTCAATGGGGACTAACTATTCTCTCATCAAGTGCTAATGGTCTGCATGAATTACGATGACTGTTATTCATGAATTCCAGAATGTCTGATTCTTCAACAATTATCAAGACCCTTGAAACTTTGTGAAAAAGAGGGCGGAGTAGGGTGGGAGTTAGTTCATTTATATTTCAGGTGGGCAAACGCAAGGAAGGCAGTCCACTGTGACTGGCATACCACAGAAATTGCAACAGAGAATCTTCAGGACAATAAGGAAAATCATGAGGTTTTTGTAAGTCCTTACTAATTACCTTAACTTGAGCATTGACTTGACTGTTGAATTCAGTAAGTGCTACTTGTTGGGGCAGTTTCAATGGACAGAAGCAAAGGACCTAATTGGAAGTCATTTTCTTTTGGAAATCCAACTCTGATAACTTCAAACAGAGCCACTCATGATACCTGTCTTCATAAGTGCTTCTATTTGGGGTTGTCTTGGTTTTGGGAAATTTTGCCACAGAAACATCTCCACAGTGCTGATTAACTGAACATGGGTTTTGCAATCATGGGAAACATTTCACATGATATTGGTTAAAGAGTTCTTTTTGCACCAGTAGCTACATAAATCAACTTTTCACTAACATTACCCTAACACAAGCACAGACTTGACTTCTGAAAACAGTAAGTGCTATTTGTTGGGGTAGTGTTGCTGATTTCTTTAGCCCTTCAAAGAATTCAATGCCAAAGCCATTTTGAAAATTTTGACTTCCACTTCACATGTATTCAAGTCCTTATTATTACCCTAACTTGAGCATTGACTTGACTGTTGAATTCAGTAAGTGCTACTTGTTGGGGCAGTTTCAATGGACAGAAGCAAAGGACCTCTTTGGAAGCCATTTTCTTTTGGAAATCCAACTCTGATAACTTCAAACAGAGCTTCTCTTTGGGGTTGTCTTGGTTTTGGGAAATTTTGCCACAGAAACATGTCCACAGTGCTGATTAAAGAAGCTCAATATCACTCCCACAAAATAGGAAGCATGCAAGACATACTTTTTTCTGCAGCATTATTTTCAGGACTAGCTATGTACATCAATTTGTCATCAGCATTACCCTAACACAGGCACAGGCTTGACTTCTGAAAACAGTAAGTGCTATTTGTTGGGGTAGTGCTGCTGATTTCTAGACTCCTAATTGGAAGCCATTTTCTCATAAGATTATAAGAAATGGAGGAAAGTGGTTTGAAGTTGGGATGATACTCTTTATTGAATCCCTACACAAAGATTTCAGATCTATTGATTTTATACACATGCTTTGATACCCACTGTTTAAAATGCATTTGGAGTAAATATTCATTTCTTCTTTTTGTATTGTTTTAGATACAAATGGTGGCTACCATGTTGTAATGAAATGCATCAAGAAAATTCAATGGGGACTAACTATTCTCTCATCAAGTGCCAATGGTCTGCGTGAATTACGATGACTGTTATTCATGAATTCCAGAATGTCTGATTCTTCAACAATTATCAAGACCCTTGAAACTTTGTGAAAAAGAGGGCGGAGTAGGGTGGGAGTTAGTTCATTTATATTTCAGGTGGGCAAACGCAAGGAAGGCAGTCCACTGTGACTGGCACACCACAGAAATTGCAACAGAGAATCTTCAGGACAATAAGGAAAATCATGAGGTTTTTGTAAGTCCTTACTAATTACCTTAACTTGAGCATTGACTTGACTGTTGAATTCAGTAAGTGCTACTTGTTGGGGCAGTTTCAATGGACAGAAGCAAAGGACCTCATTGGAAGTCATTTTCTTTTGGAAATCCAACTCTGATAACTTCAAACAGAGCCACTCATGATACCTGTCTTCATAAGTGCTTCTATTTGGGGTTGTCTTGGTTTTGGGAAATTTTGCCACAGAAACATCTCCACAGTGCTGATTAACTGAACATGGGTTTTGCAATCATGGGAAACATTTCACATGATATTGGTTAAAGAGTTCTTTTTACACCAGTAGCTACATAAATCAACTTTTCACTAACATTACCCTAACACAAGCACAGACTTGACTTCTGAAAACAGTAAGTGCTATTTGTTGGGGTAGTGTTGCTGATTTCTTTAGCCCTTCAAAGAATTCAATGCCAAAGCCATTTTGAAAAAGCTACTGGGAATTTTGATTTCCACTTCACATGTATTCAAGTCCTTATTATTACCCTAACTTGAGCATTGACTTGACTGTTGAATTCAGTAAGTGCTACTTGTTGGGGCAGTTTCAATGGACAGAAGCAAGGACCTCTTTGGAAGCCATTTTCTTTTGGAAATCCAACTCTGATAACTTCAAACAGAGCCACTCATGATACCTGTCTTCATAAGTGCTTCTATTTGGGGTTGTCTTGGTTTTGGGGAATTTTGCCACAGAAACATCTCCACAGTGCTGATTAACTGAACATGACTTCTACAATCATGGGAAACATTTCACATGATATTGGTTAAAGAGTTCTTTTTGCACCAGTAGCTACATAAATCAACTTTTCACTAACATTACCCTAACACAAGCACAGACTTGACTTCTGAAAACAGTAAGTGCTATTTGTTGGGGTAGTGTTGCTGATTTCTTTAGCCCTTCAAAGAATTCAATGCCAAAGCCATTTTGAACAGGGTACTGGGAATTTTGACTTCCACTTCACATGTATTCAAGTCCTTATTATTACCTTAACTTGAGCATTGACTTGACTGTTGAATTCAGTAAGTGCTACTTGTTGGGGCAGTTTCAATGGACAGAAGCAAAGGACCTCTTTGGAAGTCATTTTCTTTTGGAAATCCAACTCTGATAACTTCAAACAGAGCTTCTCTTTGGGGTTGTCTTGGTTTTGGGAAATTTTGCCACAGAAACATGTCCACAGTGCTGATTAAAGAAGCTCAGTATCACTTCCACAAAATAGGAAGCATGCAAGACGTACTTTTTTTCTGCAGCATTATTTTCAGGACTAGCTATGTACATCAATTTGTCATCAGCATTACCCTAACACAGGCACAGGCTTGACTTCTGAAAACAGTAAGTGCTATTTGTTGGGGTAGTGCTGCTGATTTCTAGACTCCTAATTGGAAGCCATTTTCTCATAAGATTATAAGAAATGGAGGAAAGTGGTTTGAAGTTGGGATGATACTCTTTATTGAATCCCTACACAAAGATTTCAGATCTATTGATTTTATACACATGCTTTGATACCCACTGTTTAAAATGCATTTGGAGTAAATATTCATTTCTTCTTTTTGTATTGTTTTAGATACAAATGGTGGCTACCATGTTGTAATGAAATGCATCAAGAAAATTCAATGGGGACTAACTATTCTCTCATCAAGTGCTAATGGTCTGCGTGAATTACGATGACTGTTATTCATGAATTCCAGAATGTCTGATTCTTCAACAATTATCAAGACCCTTGAAACTTTGTGAAAAAGAGGGCGGAGTAGGGTGGGAGTTAGTTCATTTATATTTCAGGTGGGCAAACGCAAGGAAGGCAGTCCACTGTGACTGGCACACCACAGAAATTGCAACAGAGAATCTTCAGGACAATAAGGAAAATCATGAGGTTTTTGTAAGTCCTTACTAATTACCTTAACTTGAGCATTGACTTCACATGTATTCAAATCATTATTATTACCCTAACTTGAGCATTGACTTGACTGTTGAATTCAGTAAGTGCTACTTGTTGGGGCAGTTTCAATGGACAGAAGCAAAGGACCTCTTTGGAAGCCATTTTCTTTTGGAAATCCAACTCTGATAACTTCAAACAGAGCCACTCATGATAGCTGTCTTCATAAGTGCTTCTATTTGGGGTTGTCTTGGTGTTGGGAAATTTTGCCACAGAAACATCTCCACAGTGCTGATTAACTGAACATGGCTTCTACAATCATGGGAAACATTTCACATGATATTGGTTAAAGAGTTCTTTTTGCACCAGTAGCTACATAAATCAACTTTTCACTAACATTACCCTAACACAAGCACAGACTTGACTTCTGAAAACAGTAAGTGCTATTTGTTGGGGTAGTGTTGCTGATTTCATTAGCCCTTCAAAGAATTCAATGCCAAAACCATTTTGAAAAAGCTACTGGGAATTTTGATTTCCACTTCACATGTATTCAAGTCCTTATTATTACCCTAACTTGAGCATTGACTTGACTGTTGAATTCAGTAAGTGCTACTTGTTGGGGCAGTTTCAATGGACAGAAGCAAAGGACCTCATTGGAAGTCATTTTCTTTTGGAAATCCAACTCTGATAACTTCAAACAGAGCCACTCATGATACCTGTCTTCATAAGTGCTTCTCTTTGGGGTTGTCATGGTTTTGGGAAATTTTGCCACAGAAACATCTCCACAGTGCTGATTAACTGAACATGGCTTCTACAATCATGGGAAACATTTCACATGATATTGGTTAAAGAGTTCTTTTTACACCAGTAGCTACATAAATCAACTTTTCACTAACATTACCCTAACACAAGCACAGACTTGACTTCTGAAAACAGTAAGTGCTATTTGTTGGGGCAGTGTTGCTGATTTCTTTAGCCCTTCAAAGAATTCGATGCCAAAGCCATTTTGAAAAAGGTACTGGGAATTTTGACTTCCACTTCACATGTATTCAAGTCCTTATTATTACCCTAACTTGAGCATTGACTTGACTGTTGAATTCAGTAAGTGCTACTTGTTGGGGCAGTTTCAATGGACAGAAGCAAGCACCTCTTTGGAAGCCATTTTCTTTTGGAAATCCAACTCTGATAACTTCAAACAGAGCCACTCATGATAGCTGTCTTCATAAGTGCTTCTATTTGGGGTTGTCTTGGTTTTGGGAAATTTTGCCACAGAAACATCTCCACAGTGCTGATTAACTGAACATGACTTCTACAATCATGGGAAACATTTCACATGATATTGGTTAAAGAGTTCTTTTTGCACCAGTAGCTACATAAATCAACTTTTCACTAACATTACCCTAACACAAGCACAGACTTGACTTCTGAAAACAGTAAGTGCTATTTGTTGGGGTAGTGTTGCTGATTTCTTTAGCCCTTCAAAGAATTCAATGCCAAAGCCATTTTGAACAGGGTACTGGGAATTTTGACTTCCACTTCACATGTATTCAAGTCCTTATTATTACCCTAACTTGAGCATTGACTTGACTGTTGAATTCAGTAAGTGCTACTTGTTGGGGCAGTTTCAATGGACAGAAGCAAAGGACCCCTTTGGAAGCCATTTTCTTTTGGAAATCCAACTCTGATAACTTCAAACAGAGCACAGGCTTGACTTCTGAAAACAGTAAGTGCTATTTGTTGGGGTAGTGCTGCTGATTTCTAGACTCCTAATTGGAAGCCATTTTCTCATAAGATTATAAGAAATGGAGGAAAGTGGTTTGAAGTTGGGATGATACTCTTTATTGAATCCCTACACAAAGATTTCAGATCTATTGATTTTATACACATGCTTTGATACCCACTGTTTAAAATGCATTTGGAGTAAATATTCATTTCTTCTTTTTGTATTGTTTTAGATACAAATGGTGGCTACCATGTTGTAATGCATCAAGAAAATTCAATGGGGACTAACTATTCTCTCATCAAGTGCTAATGGTCTGCATGAATTACGATGACTGTTATTCATGAATTCCAGAATGTCTGATTCTTCAACAATTATCAAGACCCTTGAAACTTTGTGAAAAAGAGGGCGGAGTAGGGTGGGAGTTAGTTCATTTATATTTCAGGTGGGCAAACGCAAGGAAGGCAGTCCACTGTGACTGGCACACCACAGAAATTGCAACAGAGAATCTTCAGGACAATAAGGAAAATCATGAGGTTTTTGTAAGTCCTTACTAATTACCTTAACTTGAGCATTGACTTGACTGTTGAATTCAGTAAGTGCTACTTGTTGGGGCAGTTTCAATGGACAGAAGCAAGGACCTCTTTGGAAGCCATTTTCTTTTGGAAATCCAACTCTGATAACTTCAAACAGAGCCACTCATGATACCTGTCTTCATAAGTGCTTCTATTTGGGGTTGTCTTGGTTTTGGGAAATTTTGCCACAGAAACATGTCCACAGGGCTGATTAACCGAACATGGGTTTTGCAATCATGGGAAACATTTCACATGATATTGGTTAAAGAGTTCTTTTTACACCAGTAGCTACATAAATCAACTTTTCACTAACATTACCCTAACACAAGCACAGACTTGACTTCTGAAAACAGTAAGTGCTATTTGTTGGGGTAGTGTTGCTGATTTCTTTAGCCCTTCAAAGAATTCAATGCCAAAGCCATTTTGAAAAAGCTACTGGGAATTTTGATTTCCACTTCACATGTATTCAAGTCCTTATTATTACCCTAACTTGAGCATTGACTTGACTGTTGAATTCAGTAAGTGCTACTTGTTGGGGCAGTTTCAATGGACAGAAGCAAGGACCTCTTTGGAAGCCATTTTCTTTTGGAAATCCAACTCTGATAACTTCAAACAGAGCCACTCATGATACCTGTCTTCATAAGTGCTTCTATTTGGGGTTGTCTTGGTTTTGGGGAATTTTGCCACAGAAACATCTCCACAGTGCTGATTAACTGAACATGACTTCTACAATCATGGGAAACATTTCACATGATATTGGTTAAAGAGTTCTTTTTGCACCAGTAGCTACATAAATCAACTTTTCACTAACATTACCCTAACACAAGCACAGACTTGACTTCTGAAAACAGTAAGTGCTATTTGTTGGGGTAGTGTTGCTGATTTCTTTAGCCCTTCAAAGAATTCAATGCCAAAGCCATTTTGAAAAGGGTACTGGGAATTTTTTACTTCCATTTCACATGTATTCAAGTCCTTATTATTACCCTAACTTGAGCATTGACTTGACTGTTGAATTCAGTAAGTGCTACTTGTTGGGGCAGTTTCAATGGACAGAAGCAAGGACCTCTTTGGAAGCCATTTTCTCTTGGAAATCCAACTCTGATAACTTCAAACAGAGCCACTCATGATAGCTGTCTTCATAAGTGCTTCTCTTTGGGGTTGTCTTGGTTTTGGGAAATTTTGCCACAGAAACATGTCCACAGGGCTGATTAACCAAACATGGGTTTTGCAATCATGGGAAACATTTCACATGATATTGGTTAAAGAGTTCTTTTTACACCAGTAGCTACATAAATCAACTTTTCACAAACATTACCCTAACACAAGCACAGACTTGACTTCTGAAAACAGTAAGTGCTATTTGTTGGGGTAGTGTTGCTGATTTCTTTAGCCCTTCAAAGAATTCAATGCCAAAGCCATTTTGGGAATTTTGACTTCCACTTCACATGTATTCAAGTCCTTATTATTACCCTAACTTGAGCATTGACTTGACTGTTGAATTCAGTAAGTGCTACTTGTTGGGGCAGTTTCAATGGACAGAAGCAAAGGACCTCTTTGGAAGCCATTTTCTTTTGGAAATCCAACTCTGATAACTTCAAACAGAGCTTCTCTTTGGGGTTGTCTTGGTTTTGGGAAATTTTGCCACAGAAACATGTCCACAGTGCTGATTAAAGAAGCTCAATATCACTCCCACAAAATAGGAAGCATGCAAGACATACTTTTTTCTGCAGCATTATTTTCAGGACTAGCTATGTACATCAATTTGTCATCAGCATTACCCTAACACAGGCACAGGCTTGACTTCTGAAAACAGTAAGTGCTATTTGTTGGGGTAGTGCTGCTGATTTCTAGACTCCTAATTGGAAGCCATTTTCTCATAAGATTATAAGAAATGGAGGAAAGTGGTTTGAAGTTGGGATGATACTCTTTATTGAATCCCTACACAAAGATTTCAGATCTATTGATTTTATACACATGCTTTGATACCCACTGTTTAAAATGCATTTGGAGTAAATATTCATTTCTTCTTTTTGTATTGTTTTAGATACAAATGGTGGCTACCATGTTGTAATGAAATGCATCAAGAAAATTCAATGGGGACTAACTATTCTCTCATCAAGTGCCAATGGTCTGCGTGAATTACGATGACTGTTATTCATGAATTCCAGAATGTCTGATTCTTCAACAATTATCAAGACCCTTGAAACTTTGTGAAAAAGAGGGCGGAGTAGGGTGGGAGTTAGTTCATTTATATTTCAGGTGGGCAAACGCAAGGAAGGCAGTCCACTGTGACTGGCACACCACAGAAATTGCAACAGAGAATCTTCAGGACAATAAGGAAAATCATGAGGTTTTTGTAAGTCCTTACTAATTACCTTAACTTGAGCATTGACTTGACTGTTGAATTCAGTAAGTGCTACTTGTTGGGGCAGTTTCAATGGACAGAAGCAAAGGACCTCATTGGAAGTCATTTTCTTTTGGAAATCCAACTCTGATAACTTCAAACAGAGCCACTCATGATACCTGTCTTCATAAGTGCTTCTATTTGGGGTTGTCTTGGTTTTGGGAAATTTTGCCACAGAAACATCTCCACAGTGCTGATTAACTGAACATGGGTTTTGCAATCATGGGAAACATTTCACATGATATTGGTTAAAGAGTTCTTTTTACACCAGTAGCTACATAAATCAACTTTTCACTAACATTACCCTAACACAAGCACAGACTTGACTTCTGAAAACAGTAAGTGCTATTTGTTGGGGTAGTGTTGCTGATTTCTTTAGCCCTTCAAAGAATTCAATGCCAAAGCCATTTTGAAAAAGCTACTGGGAATTTTGATTTCCACTTCACATGTATTCAAGTCCTTATTATTACCCTAACTTGAGCATTGACTTGACTGTTGAATTCAGTAAGTGCTACTTGTTGGGGCAGTTTCAATGGACAGAAGCAAGGACCTCTTTGGAAGCCATTTTCTTTTGGAAATCCAACTCTGATAACTTCAAACAGAGCCACTCATGATACCTGTCTTCATAAGTGCTTCTATTTGGGGTTGTCTTGGTTTTGGGGAATTTTGCCACAGAAACATCTCCACAGTGCTGATTAACTGAACATGACTTCTACAATCATGGGAAACATTTCACATGATATTGGTTAAAGAGTTCTTTTTGCACCAGTAGCTACATAAATCAACTTTTCACTAACATTACCCTAACACAAGCACAGACTTGACTTCTGAAAACAGTAAGTGCTATTTGTTGGGGTAGTGTTGCTGATTTCTTTAGCCCTTCAAAGAATTCAATGCCAAAGCCATTTTGAACAGGGTACTGGGAATTTTGACTTCCACTTCACATGTATTCAAGTCCTTATTATTACCTTAACTTGAGCATTGACTTGACTGTTGAATTCAGTAAGTGCTACTTGTTGGGGCAGTTTCAATGGACAGAAGCAAAGGACCTCTTTGGAAGTCATTTTCTTTTGGAAATCCAACTCTGATAACTTCAAACAGAGCTTCTCTTTGGGGTTGTCTTGGTTTTGGGAAATTTTGCCACAGAAACATGTCCACAGTGCTGATTAAAGAAGCTCAGTATCACTTCCACAAAATAGGAAGCATGCAAGACGTACTTTTTTTCTGCAGCATTATTTTCAGGACTAGCTATGTACATCAATTTGTCATCAGCATTACCCTAACACAGGCACAGGCTTGACTTCTGAAAACAGTAAGTGCTATTTGTTGGGGTAGTGCTGCTGATTTCTAGACTCCTAATTGGAAGCCATTTTCTCATAAGATTATAAGAAATGGAGGAAAGTGGTTTGAAGTTGGGATGATACTCTTTATTGAATCCCTACACAAAGATTTCAGATCTATTGATTTTATACACATGCTTTGATACCCACTGTTTAAAATGCATTTGGAGTAAATATTCATTTCTTCTTTTTGTATTGTTTTAGATACAAATGGTGGCTACCATGTTGTAATGAAATGCATCAAGAAAATTCAATGGGGACTAACTATTCTCTCATCAAGTGCTAATGGTCTGCGTGAATTACGATGACTGTTATTCATGAATTCCAGAATGTCTGATTCTTCAACAATTATCAAGACCCTTGAAACTTTGTGAAAAAGAGGGCGGAGTAGGGTGGGAGTTAGTTCATTTATATTTCAGGTGGGCAAACGCAAGGAAGGCAGTCCACTGTGACTGGCACACCACAGAAATTGCAACAGAGAATCTTCAGGACAATAAGGAAAATCATGAGGTTTTTGTAAGTCCTTACTAATTACCTTAACTTGAGCATTGACTTCACATGTATTCAAATCATTATTATTACCCTAACTTGAGCATTGACTTGACTGTTGAATTCAGTAAGTGCTACTTGTTGGGGCAGTTTCAATGGACAGAAGCAAAGGACCTCTTTGGAAGCCATTTTCTTTTGGAAATCCAACTCTGATAACTTCAAACAGAGCCACTCATGATAGCTGTCTTCATAAGTGCTTCTATTTGGGGTTGTCTTGGTGTTGGGAAATTTTGCCACAGAAACATCTCCACAGTGCTGATTAACTGAACATGGCTTCTACAATCATGGGAAACATTTCACATGATATTGGTTAAAGAGTTCTTTTTGCACCAGTAGCTACATAAATCAACTTTTCACTAACATTACCCTAACACAAGCACAGACTTGACTTCTGAAAACAGTAAGTGCTATTTGTTGGGGTAGTGTTGCTGATTTCATTAGCCCTTCAAAGAATTCAATGCCAAAACCATTTTGAAAAAGCTACTGGGAATTTTGATTTCCACTTCACATGTATTCAAGTCCTTATTATTACCCTAACTTGAGCATTGACTTGACTGTTGAATTCAGTAAGTGCTACTTGTTGGGGCAGTTTCAATGGACAGAAGCAAAGGACCTCATTGGAAGTCATTTTCTTTTGGAAATCCAACTCTGATAACTTCAAACAGAGCCACTCATGATACCTGTCTTCATAAGTGCTTCTCTTTGGGGTTGTCATGGTTTTGGGAAATTTTGCCACAGAAACATCTCCACAGTGCTGATTAACTGAACATGGCTTCTACAATCATGGGAAACATTTCACATGATATTGGTTAAAGAGTTCTTTTTACACCAGTAGCTACATAAATCAACTTTTCACTAACATTACCCTAACACAAGCACAGACTTGACTTCTGAAAACAGTAAGTGCTATTTGTTGGGGCAGTGTTGCTGATTTCTTTAGCCCTTCAAAGAATTCGATGCCAAAGCCATTTTGAAAAAGGTACTGGGAATTTTGACTTCCACTTCACATGTATTCAAGTCCTTATTATTACCCTAACTTGAGCATTGACTTGACTGTTGAATTCAGTAAGTGCTACTTGTTGGGGCAGTTTCAATGGACAGAAGCAAGCACCTCTTTGGAAGCCATTTTCTTTTGGAAATCCAACTCTGATAACTTCAAACAGAGCCACTCATGATAGCTGTCTTCATAAGTGCTTCTATTTGGGGTTGTCTTGGTTTTGGGAAATTTTGCCACAGAAACATCTCCACAGTGCTGATTAACTGAACATGACTTCTACAATCATGGGAAACATTTCACATGATATTGGTTAAAGAGTTCTTTTTGCACCAGTAGCTACATAAATCAACTTTTCACTAACATTACCCTAACACAAGCACAGACTTGACTTCTGAAAACAGTAAGTGCTATTTGTTGGGGTAGTGTTGCTGATTTCTTTAGCCCTTCAAAGAATTCAATGCCAAAGCCATTTTGAACAGGGTACTGGGAATTTTGACTTCCACTTCACATGTATTCAAGTCCTTATTATTACCCTAACTTGAGCATTGACTTGACTGTTGAATTCAGTAAGTGCTACTTGTTGGGGCAGTTTCAATGGACAGAAGCAAAGGACCCCTTTGGAAGCCATTTTCTTTTGGAAATCCAACTCTGATAACTTCAAACAGAGCACAGGCTTGACTTCTGAAAACAGTAAGTGCTATTTGTTGGGGTAGTGCTGCTGATTTCTAGACTCCTAATTGGAAGCCATTTTCTCATAAGATTATAAGAAATGGAGGAAAGTGGTTTGAAGTTGGGATGATACTCTTTATTGAATCCCTACACAAAGATTTCAGATCTATTGATTTTATACACATGCTTTGATACCCACTGTTTAAAATGCATTTGGAGTAAATATTCATTTCTTCTTTTTGTATTGTTTTAGATACAAATGGTGGCTACCATGTTGTAATGCATCAAGAAAATTCAATGGGGACTAACTATTCTCTCATCAAGTGCTAATGGTCTGCATGAATTACGATGACTGTTATTCATGAATTCCAGAATGTCTGATTCTTCAACAATTATCAAGACCCTTGAAACTTTGTGAAAAAGAGGGCGGAGTAGGGTGGGAGTTAGTTCATTTATATTTCAGGTGGGCAAACGCAAGGAAGGCAGTCCACTGTGACTGGCACACCACAGAAATTGCAACAGAGAATCTTCAGGACAATAAGGAAAATCATGAGGTTTTTGTAAGTCCTTACTAATTACCTTAACTTGAGCATTGACTTGACTGTTGAATTCAGTAAGTGCTACTTGTTGGGGCAGTTTCAATGGACAGAAGCAAGGACCTCTTTGGAAGCCATTTTCTTTTGGAAATCCAACTCTGATAACTTCAAACAGAGCCACTCATGATACCTGTCTTCATAAGTGCTTCTATTTGGGGTTGTCTTGGTTTTGGGAAATTTTGCCACAGAAACATGTCCACAGGGCTGATTAACCGAACATGGGTTTTGCAATCATGGGAAACATTTCACATGATATTGGTTAAAGAGTTCTTTTTACACCAGTAGCTACATAAATCAACTTTTCACTAACATTACCCTAACACAAGCACAGACTTGACTTCTGAAAACAGTAAGTGCTATTTGTTGGGGTAGTGTTGCTGATTTCTTTAGCCCTTCAAAGAATTCAATGCCAAAGCCATTTTGAAAAAGCTACTGGGAATTTTGATTTCCACTTCACATGTATTCAAGTCCTTATTATTACCCTAACTTGAGCATTGACTTGACTGTTGAATTCAGTAAGTGCTACTTGTTGGGGCAGTTTCAATGGACAGAAGCAAGGACCTCTTTGGAAGCCATTTTCTTTTGGAAATCCAACTCTGATAACTTCAAACAGAGCCACTCATGATACCTGTCTTCATAAGTGCTTCTATTTGGGGTTGTCTTGGTTTTGGGGAATTTTGCCACAGAAACATCTCCACAGTGCTGATTAACTGAACATGACTTCTACAATCATGGGAAACATTTCACATGATATTGGTTAAAGAGTTCTTTTTGCACCAGTAGCTACATAAATCAACTTTTCACTAACATTACCCTAACACAAGCACAGACTTGACTTCTGAAAACAGTAAGTGCTATTTGTTGGGGTAGTGTTAACATCTTTGGGGTTGTCTTGGTTTTGGGAAATTTTGCCACAGAAACATCTCCACAGTGCTGATTAACTGAACATGACTTCTACAATCATGGGAAACATTTCACATGATATTGGTTAAAGAGTTCTTTTTGCACCAGTAGCTACATAAATCAACTTTTCACTAACATTACCCTAACACAAGCACAGACTTGACTTCTGAAAACAGTAAGTGCTATTTGTTGGGGTAGTGTTGCTGATTTCTTTAGCCCTTCAAAGAATTCAATGCCAAAGCCATTTTGAACAGGGTACTGGGAATTTTGACTTCCACTTCACATGTATTCAAGTCCTTATTATTACCCTAACTTGAGCATTGACTTGACTGTTGAATTCAGTAAGTGCTACTTGTTGGGGCAGTTTCAATGGACAGAAGCAAGGACCTCTTTGGAAGCCATTTTCTTTTGGAAATCCAACTCTGATAACTTCAAACAGAGCCACTCATGATAGCTGTCTTCATAAGTGCTTCTCTTTGGGGTTGTCTTGGTTTTGGGAAATTTTGCCACAGAAACATGTCCACAGTGCTGATTAAAGAAGCTCAGTATCACTTCCACAAAATAGGAAGCATGCAAGACGTACTTTTTTTCTGCAGCATTATTTTCAGGACTAGCTATGTACATCAATTTGTCATCAGCATTACCCTAACACAGGCACAGGCTTGACTTCTGAAAACAGTAAGTGCTATTTGTTGGGGTAGTGCTGCTGATTTCTAGACTCCTAATTGGAAGACATTTTCTCATAAGATTATAAGAAATGGAGGAAAGTGGTTTGAAGTTGGGATGATACTCTTTATTGAATCCCTACACAAAGATTTCAGATCTATTGATTTTATACACATACTTTGATACCCACTGTTTAAAATGCATTTGGAGTAAATATTCATTTCTTCTTTTTGTATTGTTTTAGATACAAATGGTGGCTACCATGTTGTAATGAAATGCATCAAGAAAATTCAATGGGGACTAACTATTCTCTCATCAAGTGCTAATGGTCTGCGTGAATTACGATGACTGTTATTCATGAATTCCAGAATGTCTGATTCTTCAACAATTATCAAGACCCTTGAAACTTTGTGAAAAAGAGGGCGGAGTAGGGTGGGAGTTAGTTCATTTATATTTCAGGTGGGCAAACGCAAGGAAGGCAGTCCACTGTGACTGGCACACCACAGAAATTGCAACAGAGAATCTTCAGGACAATAAGGAAAATCATGAGGTTTTTGTAAGTCCTTACTAATTACCTTAACTTGAGCATTGACTTGACTGTTGAATTCAGTAAGTGCTACTCGTTGGGGCAGTTTCAATGGACAGAAGCAAAGGACCTCATTGAAAGTCATTTTCTTTTGGAAATCCAACTCTGATAACTTCAAACAGAGCCACTCATGATACCTGTCTTCATAAGTGCTTCTATTTGGGGTTGTCTTGGTTTTGGGAAATTTTGCCACAGAAACATCTCCACAGTGCTGATTAACTGAACATGGGTTTTGCAATCATGGGAAACATTTCACACGATATTGGTTAAAGAGTTCTTTTCACACCAGTAGCTACATAAATCAACTTTTCACTAACATTACCCTAACACAAGCACAGACTTGACTTCTGAAAACAGTAAGTGCTATTTGTTGGGGTAGTGTTGCTGATTTCTTTAGCCCTTCAAAGAATTCAATGCCAAAGCCATTTTGAAAAGGGTACTGGGAATTTTTTACTTCCATTTCACATGTATTCAAGTCCTTATTATTACCCTAACTTGAGCATTGACTTGACTGTTGAATTCAGTAAGTGCTACTTGTTGGGGCAGTTTCAATGGACAGAAGCAAAGGACCTCATTGGAAGTCATTTTCTTTTGGAAATCCAACTCTGATAACTTCAAACAGAGCCACTCATGATACCTGTCTTCATAAGTGCTTCTATTTGGGGTTGTCATGGTTTTGGGAAATTTTGCCACAGAAACATCTCCACAGTGCTGATTAACTGAACATGGCTTCTACAATCATGGGAAACATTTCACATGATATTGGTTAAAGAGTTCTTTTTACAGCAGTAGCTACATAAATCAACTTTTCACTAACATTACCCTAACACAAGCACAGACTTGACTTCTGAAAACAGTAAGTGCTATTTGTTGGGGTAGTGTTGCTGATTTCTTTAGCCCTTCAAAGAATTCAATGCCAAAGCCATTTTGAAAAGGGTACTGGGAATTTTTTACTTCCATTTCACATGTATTCAAGTCCTTATTATTACCCTAACTTGAGCATTGACTTGACTGTTGAATTCAGTAAGTGCTACTTGTTGGGGCAGTTTCAATGGACAGAAGCAAGGACCTCTTTGGAAGCCATTTTCTCTTGGAAATCCAACTCTGATAACTTCAAACAGAGCCACTCATGATAGCTGTCTTCATAAGTGCTTCTCTTTGGGGTTGTCTTGGTTTTGGGAAATTTTGCCACAGAAACATGTCCACAGGGCTGATTAACCAAACATGGGTTTTGCAATCATGGGAAACATTTCACATGATATTGGTTAAAGAGTTCTTTTTACACCAGTAGCTACATAAATCAACTTTTCACAAACATTACCCTAACACAAGCACAGACTTGACTTCTGAAAACAGTAAGTGCTATTTGTTGGGGTAGTGTTGCTGATTTCTTTAGCCCTTCAAAGAATTCAATGCCAAAGCCATTTTGAACAGGGTACTGGGAATTTTGACTTCCACTTCACATGTATTCAAGTCCTTATTATTACCCTAACTTGAGCATTGACTTGACTGTTGAATTCAGTAAGTGCTACTTGTTGGGGCAGTTTCGATGGACAGAAGCAAAGGACCTCTTTGGAAGCCATTTTCTTTTGGAAATCCAACTCTGATAACTTCAAACAGAGCCACTCATGATAGCTGTCTTCATAAGTGCTTCTATTTGGGGTTGTCTTGGTTTTGGGGAATTTTGCCACAGAAACATCTCCACAGTGCTGATTAACTGAACATGACTTCTACAATCATGGGAAACATTTCACATGATATTGGTTAAAGAGTTCTTTTTGCACCAGTAGCTACATAAATCAACTTTTCACTAACATTACCCTAACACAAGCACAGACTTGACTTCTGAAAACAGTAAGTGCTATTTGTTGGGGTAGTGTTGCTGATTTCTTTAGCCCTTCAAAGAATTCAATGCCAAAGCCATTTTGAACAGGGTACTGGGAATTTTGACTTCCACTTCACATGTATTCAAGTCCTTATTATTACCCTAACTTGAGCATTGACTTGACTGTTGAATTCAGTAAGTGCTACTTGTTGGGGCAGTTTCAATGGACAGAAGCAAAGGACCTCTTTGGAAGCCATTTTCTTTTGGAAATCCAACTCTGATAACTTCAAACAGAGCCACTCATGATAGCTGTCTTCATAAGTGCTTCTATTTGGGGTTGTCTTGGTTTTGGGGAATTTTGCCACAGAAACATCTCCACAGTGCTGATTAACTGAACATGACTTCTACAATCATGGGAAACATTTCACATGATATTGGTTAAAGAGTTCTTTTTTCACCAGTAGCTACATAAATCAACTTTTCACTAACATTACCCTAACACAAGCACAGACTTGACTTCTGAAAACAGTAAGTGCTATTTGTTGGGGTAGTGTTGCTGATTTCTTTAGCCCTTCAAAGAATTCAATGCCAAAGCCATTTTGAACAGGGTACTGGGAATTTTGACTTCCACTTCACATGTATTCAAGTCCTTATTATTACCCTAACTTGAGCATTGACTTGACTGTTGAATTCAGTAAGTGCTACTTGTTGGGGCAGTTTCAATGGACAGAAGCAAAGGACCTCTTTGGAAGCCATTTTCTTTTGGAAATCCAACTCTGATAACTTCAAACAGAGCTTCTCTTTGGGGTTGTCTTGGTTTTGGGAAATTTTGCCACAGAAACATGTCCACAGTGCTGATTAAAGAAGCTCAGTATCACTTCCACAAAATAGGAAGCATGCAAGACGTACTTTTTTTCTGCAGCATTATTTTCAGGACTAGCTATGTACATCAATTTGTCATCAGCATTACCCTAACACAGGCACAGGCTTGACTTCTGAAAACAGTAAGTGCTATTTGTTGGGGTAGTGCTGCTGATTTCTAGACTCCTAATTGGAAGCCATTTTCTCATAAGATTATAAGAAATGGAGGAAAGTGGTTTGAAGTTGGGATGATACTCTTTATTGAATCCCTACACAAAGATTTCAGATCTATTGATTTTATACACATGCTTTGATACCCACTGTTTAAAATGCATTTGGAGTAAATATTCATTTCTTCTTTTTGTATTGTTTTAGATACAAATGGTGGCTACCATGTTGTAATGAAATGCATCAAGAAAATTCAATGGGGACTAACTATTCTCTCATCAAGTGCTAATGGTCTGCATGAATTACGATGACTGTTATTCATGAATTCCAGAATGTCTGATTCTTCAACAATTATCAAGACCCTTGAAACTTTGTGAAAAAGAGGGCGGAGTAGGGTGGGAGTTAGTTCATTTATATTTCAGGTGGGCAAACGCAAGGAAGGCAGTCCACTGTGACTGGCACACCACAGAAATTGCAACAGAGAATCTTCAGGACAATAAGGAAAATCATGAGGTTTTTGTAAGTCCTTACTAATTACCTTAACTTGAGCATTGACTTCACATGTATTCAAATCATTATTATTACCCTAACTTGAGCATTGACTTGACTGTTGAATTCAGTAAGTGCTACTTGTTGGGGCAGTTTCAATGGACAGAAGCAAAGGACCTCTTTGGAAGCCATTTTCTTTTGGAAATCCAACTCTGATAACTTCAAACAGAGCCACTCATGATAGCTGTCTTCATAAGTGCTTCTATTTGGGGTTGTCTTGGTGTTGGGAAATTTTGCCACAGAAACATCTCCACAGTGCTGATTAACTGAACATGGCTTCTACAATCATGGGAAACATTTCACATGATATTGGTTAAAGAGTTCTTTTTGCACCAGTAGCTACATAAATCAACTTTTCACTAACATTACCCTAACACAAGCACAGACTTGACTTCTGAAAACAGTAAGTGCTATTTGTTGGGGCAGTGTTGCTGATTTCTTTAGCCCTTCAAAGAATTCAATGCCAAAACCATTTTGAAAAAGGTACTGGGAATTTTGACTTCCACTTCACATGTATTCAAGTCCTTATTATTACCCTAACTTGAGCATTGACTTGACTGTTGAATTCAGTAAGTGCTACTTGTTGGGGCAGTTTCAATGGACAGAAGCAAGCACCTCTTTGGAAGCCATTTTCTTTTGGAAATCCAACTCTGATAACTTCAAACAGAGCCACTCATGATAGCTGTCTTCATAAGTGCTTCTATTTGGGGTTGTCTTGGTTTTGGGAAATTTTGCCACAGAAACATCTCCACAGTGCTGATTAACTGAACATGACTTCTACAATCATGGGAAACATTTCACATGATATTGGTTAAAGAGTTCTTTTTGCACCAGTAGCTACATAAATCAACTTTTCACTAACATTACCCTAACACAAGCACAGACTTGACTTCTGAAAACAGTAAGTGCTATTTGTTGGGGTAGTGTTGCTGATTTCTTTAGCCCTTCAAAGAATTCAATGCCAAAGCCATTTTGAACAGGGTACTGGGAATTTTGACTTCCACTTCACATGTATTCAAGTCCTTATTATTACCCTAACTTGAGCATTGACTTGACTGTTGAATTCAGTAAGTGCTACTTGTTGGGGCAGTTTCAATGGACAGAAGCAAAGGACCCCTTTGGAAGCCATTTTCTTTTGGAAATCCAACTCTGATAACTTCAAACAGAGCACAGGCTTGACTTCTGAAAACAGTAAGTGCTATTTGTTGGGGTAGTGCTGCTGATTTCTAGACTCCTAATTGGAAGCCATTTTCTCATAAGATTATAAGAAATGGAGGAAAGTGGTTTGAAGTTGGGATGATACTCTTTATTGAATCCCTACACAAAGATTTCAGATCTATTGATTTTATACACATGCTTTGATACCCACTGTTTAAAATGCATTTGGAGTAAATATTCATTTCTTCTTTTTGTATTGTTTTAGATACAAATGGTGGCTACCATGTTGTAATGCATCAAGAAAATTCAATGGGGACTAACTATTCTCTCATCAAGTGCTAATGGTCTGCATGAATTACGATGACTGTTATTCATGAATTCCAGAATGTCTGATTCTTCAACAATTATCAAGACCCTTGAAACTTTGTGAAAAAGAGGGCGGAGTAGGGTGGGAGTTAGTTCATTTATATTTCAGGTGGGCAAACGCAAGGAAGGCAGTCCACTGTGACTGGCACACCACAGAAATTGCAACAGAGAATCTTCAGGACAATAAGGAAAATCATGAGGTTTTTGTAAGTCCTTACTAATTACCTTAACTTGAGCATTGACTTGACTGTTGAATTCAGTAAGTGCTACTTGTTGGGGCAGTTTCAATGGACAGAAGCAAGGACCTCTTTGGAAGCCATTTTCTTTTGGAAATCCAACTCTGATAACTTCAAACAGAGCCACTCATGATACCTGTCTTCATAAGTGCTTCTATTTGGGGTTGTCTTGGTTTTGGGAAATTTTGCCACAGAAACATGTCCACAGGGCTGATTAACCGAACATGGGTTTTGCAATCATGGGAAACATTTCACATGATATTGGTTAAAGAGTTCTTTTTACACCAGTAGCTACATAAATCAACTTTTCACTAACATTACCCTAACACAAGCACAGACTTGACTTCTGAAAACAGTAAGTGCTATTTGTTGGGGTAGTGTTGCTGATTTCTTTAGCCCTTCAAAGAATTCAATGCCAAAGCCATTTTGAAAAAGCTACTGGGAATTTTGATTTCCACTTCACATGTATTCAAGTCCTTATTATTACCCTAACTTGAGCATTGACTTGACTGTTGAATTCAGTAAGTGCTACTTGTTGGGGCAGTTTCAATGGACAGAAGCAAGGACCTCTTTGGAAGCCATTTTCTTTTGGAAATCCAACTCTGATAACTTCAAACAGAGCCACTCATGATACCTGTCTTCATAAGTGCTTCTATTTGGGGTTGTCTTGGTTTTGGGGAATTTTGCCACAGAAACATCTCCACAGTGCTGATTAACTGAACATGACTTCTACAATCATGGGAAACATTTCACATGATATTGGTTAAAGAGTTCTTTTTGCACCAGTAGCTACATAAATCAACTTTTCACTAACATTACCCTAACACAAGCACAGACTTGACTTCTGAAAACAGTAAGTGCTATTTGTTGGGGTAGTGTTGCTGATTTCTTTAGCCCTTCAAAGAATTCAATGCCAAAGCCATTTTGAAAAGGGTACTGGGAATTTTTTACTTCCATTTCACATGTATTCAAGTCCTTATTATTACCCTAACTTGAGCATTGACTTGACTGTTGAATTCAGTAAGTGCTACTTGTTGGGGCAGTTTCAATGGACAGAAGCAAGGATCTCTTTGGAAGCCATTTTCTCTTGGAAATCCAACTCTGATAACTTCAAACAGAGCCACTCATGATAGCTGTCTTCATAAGTGCTTCTCTTTGGGGTTGTCTTGGTTTTGGGAAATTTTGCCACAGAAACATGTCCACAGGGCTGATTAACCAAACATGGGTTTTGCAATCATGGGAAACATTTCACATGATATTGGTTAAAGAGTTCTTTTTACACCAGTAGCTACATAAATCAACTTTTCACAAACATTACCCTAACACAAGCACAGACTTGACTTCTGAAAACAGTAAGTGCTATTTGTTGGGGTAGTGTTGCTGATTTCTTTAGCCCTTCAAAGAATTCAATGCCAAAGCCATTTTGAACAGGGTACTGGGAATTTTGACTTCCACTTCACATGTATTCAAGTCCTTATTATTACCCTAACTTGAGCATTGACTTGACTGTTGAATTCAGTAAGTGCTACTTGTTGGGGCAGTTTCAATGGACAGAAGCAAAGGACCTCTTTGGAAGCCATTTTCTTTTGGAAATCCAACTCTGATAACTTCAAACAGAGCTTCTCTTTGGGGTTGTCTTGGTTTTGGGAAATTTTGCCACAGAAACATGTCCACAGTGCTGATTAAAGAAGCTCAATATCACTCCCACAAAATAGGAAGCATGCAAGACATACTTTTTTCTGCAGCATTATTTTCAGGACTAGCTATGTACATCAATTTGTCATCAGCATTACCCTAACACAGGCACAGGCTTGACTTCTGAAAACAGTAAGTGCTATTTGTTGGGGTAGTGCTGCTGATTTCTAGACTCCTAATTGGAAGCCATTTTCTCATAAGATTATAAGAAATGGAGGAAAGTGGTTTGAAGTTGGGATGATACTCTTTATTGAATCCCTACACAAAGATTTCAGATCTATTGATTTTATACACATGCTTTGATACCCACTGTTTAAAATGCATTTGGAGTAAATATTCATTTCTTCTTTTTGTATTGTTTTAGATACAAATGGTGGCTACCATGTTGTAATGAAATGCATCAAGAAAATTCAATGGGGACTAACTATTCTCTCATCAAGTGCTAATGGTCTGCATGAATTACGATGACTGTTATTCATGAATTCCAGAATGTCTGATTCTTCAACAATTATCAAGACCCTTGAAACTTTGTGAAAAAGAGGGCGGAGTAGGGTGGGAGTTAGTTCATTTATATTTCAGGTGGGCAAACGCAAGGAAGGCAGTCCACTGTGACTGGCATACCACAGAAATTGCAACAGAGAATCTTCAGGACAATAAGGAAAATCATGAGGTTTTTGTAAGTCCTTACTAATTACCTTAACTTGAGCATTGACTTGACTGTTGAATTCAGTAAGTGCTACTTGTTGGGGCAGTTTCAATGGACAGAAGCAAAGGACCTAATTGGAAGTCATTTTCTTTTGGAAATCCAACTCTGATAACTTCAAACAGAGCCACTCATGATACCTGTCTTCATAAGTGCTTCTATTTGGGGTTGTCTTGGTTTTGGGAAATTTTGCCACAGAAACATCTCCACAGTGCTGATTAACTGAACATGGGTTTTGCAATCATGGGAAACATTTCACATGATATTGGTTAAAGAGTTCTTTTTGCACCAGTAGCTACATAAATCAACTTTTCACTAACATTACCCTAACACAAGCACAGACTTGACTTCTGAAAACAGTAAGTGCTATTTGTTGGGGTAGTGTTGCTGATTTCTTTAGCCCTTCAAAGAATTCAATGCCAAAGCCATTTTGAAAATTTTGACTTCCACTTCACATGTATTCAAGTCCTTATTATTACCCTAACTTGAGCATTGACTTGACTGTTGAATTCAGTAAGTGCTACTTGTTGGGGCAGTTTCAATGGACAGAAGCAAAGGACCTCTTTGGAAGCCATTTTCTTTTGGAAATCCAACTCTGATAACTTCAAACAGAGCTTCTCTTTGGGGTTGTCTTGGTTTTGGGAAATTTTGCCACAGAAACATGTCCACAGTGCTGATTAAAGAAGCTCAATATCACTCCCACAAAATAGGAAGCATGCAAGACATACTTTTTTCTGCAGCATTATTTTCAGGACTAGCTATGTACATCAATTTGTCATCAGCATTACCCTAACACAGGCACAGGCTTGACTTCTGAAAACAGTAAGTGCTATTTGTTGGGGTAGTGCTGCTGATTTCTAGACTCCTAATTGGAAGCCATTTTCTCATAAGATTATAAGAAATGGAGGAAAGTGGTTTGAAGTTGGGATGATACTCTTTATTGAATCCCTACACAAAGATTTCAGATCTATTGATTTTATACACATGCTTTGATACCCACTGTTTAAAATGCATTTGGAGTAAATATTCATTTCTTCTTTTTGTATTGTTTTAGATACAAATGGTGGCTACCATGTTGTAATGAAATGCATCAAGAAAATTCAATGGGGACTAACTATTCTCTCATCAAGTGCCAATGGTCTGCGTGAATTACGATGACTGTTATTCATGAATTCCAGAATGTCTGATTCTTCAACAATTATCAAGACCCTTGAAACTTTGTGAAAAAGAGGGCGGAGTAGGGTGGGAGTTAGTTCATTTATATTTCAGGTGGGCAAACGCAAGGAAGGCAGTCCACTGTGACTGGCACACCACAGAAATTGCAACAGAGAATCTTCAGGACAATAAGGAAAATCATGAGGTTTTTGTAAGTCCTTACTAATTACCTTAACTTGAGCATTGACTTGACTGTTGAATTCAGTAAGTGCTACTTGTTGGGGCAGTTTCAATGGACAGAAGCAAAGGACCTCATTGGAAGTCATTTTCTTTTGGAAATCCAACTCTGATAACTTCAAACAGAGCCACTCATGATACCTGTCTTCATAAGTGCTTCTATTTGGGGTTGTCTTGGTTTTGGGAAATTTTGCCACAGAAACATCTCCACAGTGCTGATTAACTGAACATGGGTTTTGCAATCATGGGAAACATTTCACATGATATTGGTTAAAGAGTTCTTTTCACACCAGTAGCTACATAAATCAACTTTTCACTAACATTACCCTAACACAAGCACAGACTTGACTTCTGAAAACAGTAAGTGCTATTTGTTGGGGTAGTGTTGCTGATTTCTTTAGCCCTTCAAAGAATTCAATGCCAAAGCCATTTTGAAAAAGCTACTGGGAATTTTGATTTCCACTTCACATGTATTCAAGTCCTTATTATTACCCTAACTTGAGCATTGACTTGACTGTTGAATTCAGTAAGTGCTACTTGTTGGGGCAGTTTCAATGGACAGAAGCAAGGACCTCTTTGGAAACCATTTTCTTTTGGAAATCCAACTCTGATAACTTCAAACAGAGCCACTCATGATACCTGTCTTCATAAGTGCTTCTATTTGGGGTTGTCTTGGTTTTGGGGAATTTTGCCACAGAAACATCTCCACAGTGCTGATTAACTGAACATGACTTCTACAATCATGGGAAACATTTCACATGATATTGGTTAAAGAGTTCTTTTTGCACCAGTAGCTACATAAATCAACTTTTCACTAACATTACCCTAACACAAGCACAGACTTGACTTCTGAAAACAGTAAGTGCTATTTGTTGGGGTAGTGTTGCTGATTTCTTTAGCCCTTCAAAGAATTCAATGCCAAAGCCATTTTGAAAATTTTGACTTCCACTTCACATGTATTCAAGTCCTTATTACCCTAACTTGAGCATTGACTTGACTGTTGAATTCAGTAAGTGCTACTTGTTGGGGCAGTTTCAATGGACAGAAGCAAAGGACCTCTTTGGAAGCCATTTTCTTTTGGAAATCAAACTCTGATAACTTCAAACAGAGCCACTCATGATAGCTGTCTTCATAAGTGCTTCTATTTGGGGTTGTCTTGGTTTTGGGAAATTTTGCCACAGAAACATCTCCACAGTGCTGATTAACTGAACATGACTTCTACAATCATGGGAAACATTTCACATGATATTGGTTAAAGAGTTCTTTTTGCACCAGTAGCTACATAAATCAACTTTTCACTAACATTACCCTAACACAAGCACAGACTTGACTTCTGAAAACAGTAAGTGCTATTTGTTGGGGTAGTGTTGCTGATTTCTTTAGCCCTTCAAAGAATTCAATGCCAAAGCCATTTTGAACAGGGTACTGGGAATTTTGACTTCCACTTCACATGTATTCAAGTCCTTATTATTACCCTAACTTGAGCATTGACTTGACTGTTGAATTCAGTAAGTGCTACTTGTTGGGGCAGTTTCAATGGACAGAAGCAAAGGACCTCTTTGGAAGCCATTTTCTTTTGGAAATCCAACTCTGATAACTTCAAACAGAGCTTCTCTTTGGGGTTGTCTTGGTTTTGGGAAATTTTGCCACAGAAACATGTCCACAGTGCTGATTAAAGCACTGATTAAATCACTTCCACAAAATAGGAAGCATGCAAGACATACTTTTTTCTGCAGCATTATTTTCAGGACTAGCTATGTACATCAATTTGTCATCAGCATTACCCTAACACAGGCACAGGCTTGACTTCTGAAAACAGTAAGTGCTATTTGTTGGGGTAGTGCTGCTGATTTCTAGACTCCTAATTGGAAGCCATTTTCTCATAAGATTATAAGAAATGGAGGAAAGTGGTTTGAAGTTGGGATGATACTCTTTATTGAATCCCTACACAAAGATTTCAGATCTATTGATTTTATACACATGCTTTGATACCCACTGTTTAAAATGCATTTGGAGTAAATATTCATTTCTTCTTTTTGTATTGTTTTAGATACAAATGGTGGCTACCATGTTGTAATGAAATGCATCAAGAAAATTCAATGGGGACTAACTATTCTCTCATCAAGTGCTAATGGTCTGCATGAATTACGATGACTGTTATTCATGAATTCCAGAATGTCTGATTCTTCAACAATTATCAAGACCCTTGAAACTTTGTGAAAAAGAGGGCGGAGTAGGGTGGGAGTTAGTTCATTTATATTTCAGGTGGGCAAACGCAAGGAAGGCAGTCCACTGTGACTGGCACACCACAGAAATTGCAACAGAGAATCTTCAGGACAATAAGGAAAATCATGAGGTTTTTGTAAGTCCTTACTAATTACCTTAACTTGAGCATTGACTTGACTGTTGAATTCAGTAAGTGCTACTTGATGGGGCAGTTTCAATGGACAGAAGCAAAGGACCTCATTGGAAGTCATTTTCTTTTGGAAATCCAACTCTGATAACTTCAAACAGAGCCACTCATGATACCTGTCTTCATAAGTGCTTCTATTTGGGGTTGTCTTGGTTTTGGGAAATTTTGCCACAGAAACATGTCCACAGGGCTGATTAACCGAACATGGGTTTTGCAATCATGGGAAACATTTCACATTATATTGGTTAAAGAGTTCTTTTTACACCAGTAGCTACATAAATCAACTTTTCACTAACATTACCCTAACACAAGCACAGATTTGACTTCTGAAAACAGTAAGTGCTATTTGTTGGGGTACTGTTGCTGATTTCTTTAGCCCTTCAAAGAATTCAATGCCAAAGCCATTTTGAAAAAGCTACTGGGAATTTTGATTTCCACTTCACATGTATTCAAATCCTTATTATTACCCTAACTTGAGCATTGACTTGACTGTTGAATTCAGTAAGTGCTACTTGTTGGGGCAGTTTCAATGGACAGAAGCAAAGGACCTCTTTGGAAGCCATTTTCTTTTGGAAATCCAACTCTGATAACTTCAAACAGAGCCACTCATGATACCTGTCTTCATAAGTGCTTCTATTTGGGGTTGTCTTGGTTTTGGGAAATTTTGCCACAGAAGCATGTCCACAGTGCTGATTAAAGAAGCTCAGTATCACTTCCACAAAATAGGAAGCATGCAAGACATACTTTTTTCTGCAGCATTATTTTCAGGACTAGCTATGTACATCAATTTGTCATCAGCATTACCCTAACACAGGCACAGGCTTGACTTCTGAAAACAGTAAGTGCTATTTGTTGGGGTAGTGCTGCTGATTTCTAGACTCCTAATTGGAAGCCATTTTCTCATAAGATTATAAGAAATGGAGGAAAGTGGTTTGAAGTTGGGATGATACTCTTTATTGAATCCCTACACAAAGATTTCAGATCTATTGATTTTATACACATGCTTTGATACCCACTGTTTAAAATGCATTTGGAGTAAATATTCATTTCTTCTTTTTGTATTGTTTTAGATACAAATGGTGGCTACCATGTTGTAATGAAATGCATCAAGAAAATTCAATGGGGACTAACTATTCTCTCATCAAGTGCTAATGGTCTGCATGAATTACGATGACTGTTATTCATGAATTCCAGAATGTCTGATTCTTCAACAATTATCAAGACCCTTGAAACTTTGTGAAAAAGAGGGCGGAGTAGGGTGGGAGTTAGTTCATTTATATTTCAGGTGGGCAAACGCAAGGAAGGCAGTCCACTGTGACTGGCACACCACAGAAATTGCAACAGAGAATCTTCAGGACAATAAGGAAAATCATGAGGTTTTTGTAAGTCCTTACTAATTACCTTAACTTGAGCATTGACTTGACTGTTGAATTCAGTAAGTGCTACTTAATGGGGCAGTTTCAATGGACAGAAGCAAAGGACCTCATTGGAAGTCATTTTCTTTTGGAAATCCAACTCTGATAACTTCAAACAGAGCCACTCATGATACCTGTCTTCATAAGTGCTTCTATTTGGGGTTGTCTTGGTTTTGGGAAATTTTGCCACAGAAACATGTCCACAGGGCTGATTAACCGAACATGGGTTTTGCAATCATGGGAAACATTTCACATGATATTGGTTAAAGAGTTCTTTTTACACCAGTAGCTACATAAATCAACTTTTCACTAACATTACCCTAACACAAGCACAGACTTGACTTCTGAAAACATTAAGTGCTATTTGTTGGGGTAGTGTTGCTGATTTCTTTAGCCCTTCAAAGAATTCAATGCCAAAGCCATTTTGAAAAGGGTACTGGGAATTTTTTACTTCCATTTCACATGTATTCAAGTCCTTATTATTACCCTAACTTGAGCATTGACTTGACTGTTGAATTCAGTAAGTGCTACTTGTTGGGGCAGTTTCAATGGACAGAAGCAAGGACCTCTTTGGAAGCCATTTTCTTTTGGAAATCCAACTCTGATAACTTCAAACAGAGCCACTCATGATACCTGTCTTCATAAGTGCTTCTATTTGGGGTTGTCTTGGTTTTGGGAAATTTTGCCACAGAAACATGTCCACAGGGCTGATTAACCGAACATGGGTTTTGCAATCATGGGAAACATTTCACATGATATTGGTTAAAGAGTTCTTTTTACACCAGTAGCTACATAAATCAACTTTTCACAAACATTACCCTAACACAAGCACAGACTTGACTTCTGAAAACAGTAAGTGCTATTTGTTGGGGTAGTGTTGCTGATTTCTTTAGCCCTTCAAAGAATTCAATGCCAAAGCCATTTTGAACAGGGTACTGGGAATTTTGACTTCCACTTCACATGTATTCAAGTCCTTATTATTACCCTAACTTGAGCATTGACTTGACTGTTGAATTCAGTAAGTGCTACTTGTTGGGGCAGTTTCAATGGACAGAAGCAAAGGACCTCTTTGGAAGCCATTTTCTTTTGGAAATCCAACTCTGATAACTTCAAACAGAGCTTCTCTTTGGGGTTGTCTTGGTTTTGGGAAATTTTGCCACAGAAACATGTCCACAGTGCTGATTAAAGAAGCTCAATATCACTCCCACAAAATAGGAAGCATGCAAGACATACTTTTTTCTGCAGCATTACTTTCAGGACTAGCTATGTACATCAATTTGTCATCAGCATTACCCTAACACAGGCACAGGCTTGACTTCTGAAAACAGTAAGTGCTATTTGTTGGGGTAGTGCTGCTGATTTCTAGACTCCTAATTGGAAGCCATTTTCTCATAAGATTATAAGAAATGGAGGAAAGTGGTTTGAAGTTGGGATGATACTCTTTATTGAATCCCTACACAAAGATTTCAGATCTATTGATTTTATACACATGCTTTGATACCCACTGTTTAAACTGCATTTGGAGTAAATATTCATTTCTTCTTTTTGTATTGTTTTAGATACAAATGGTGGCTACCATTTTGTAATGAAATGCATCAAGAAAATTCAATGGGGACTAACTATTCTCTCATCAAGTGCTAATGGTCTGCATGAATTACGATGACTGTTATTCATGAATTCCAGAATGTCTTATTCTTCAACAATTATCAAGACCCTTGAAACTTTGTGAAAAAGAGGGCGGAGTAGGGTGGGAGTTAGTTCATTTATATTTCAGGTGGGCAAACGCAAGGAAGGCAGTCCACTGTGACTGGCATACCACAGAAATTGCAACAGAGAATCTTCAGGACAATAAGGAAAATCATGAGGTTTTTGTAAGTCCTTACTAATTACCTTAACTTGAGCATTGACTTGACTGTTGAATTCAGTAAGTGCTACTTGTTGGGGCAGTTTCAATGGACAGAAGCAAAGGACCTAATTGGAAGTCATTTTCTTTTGGAAATCCAACTCTGATAACTTCAAACAGAGCCACTCATGATACCTGTCTTCATAAGTGCTTCTCTTTGGGGTTGTCTTGGTTTTGGGAAATTTTGCCACAGAAACATGTCCACAGTGCTGATTAAAGAAGCTCAGTATCACTTCCACAAAATAGGAAGCATGCAAGACATACTTTTTTTCTGCAGCATTATTTTCAGGACTAGCTATGTACATCAATTTGTCATCAGCATTACCCTAACACAGGCACAGGCTTGACTTCTGAAAACAGTAAGTGCTATTTGTTGGGGTAGTGCTGCTGATTTCTAGACTCCTAATTGGAAGCCATTTTCTCATAAGATTATAAGAAATGGAGGAAAGTGGTTTGAAGTTGGGATGATACTCTTTATTGAATCCCTACACAAAGATTTCAGATCTATTGATTTTATACACATGCTTTGATACCCACTGTTTAAAATGCATTTGGAGTAAATATTCATTTCTTCTTTTTGTATTGTTTTAGATACAAATGGTGGCTACCATGTTGTAATGAAATGCATCAAGAAAATTCAATGGGGACTAACTATTCTCTCATCAAGTGCTAATGGTCTGCGTGAATTACGATGACTGTTATTCATGAATTCCAGAATGTCTGATTCTTCAACAATTATCAAGACCCTTGAAACTTTGTGAAAAAGAGGGCAGAGTAGGGTGGGAGTTAGTTCATTTATATTTCAGGTGGGCAAACGCAAGGAAGGCAGTCCACTGTGACTGGCACACCACAGAAATTGCAACAGAGAATCTTCAGGACAATAAGGAAAATCATGAGGTTTTTGTAAGTCCTTACTAATTACCTTAACTTGAGCATTGACTTGACTGTTGAATTCAGTAAGTGCTACTTGTTGGGGCAGTTTCAATGGACAGAAGCAAAGGACCTCATTGGAAGTCATTTTCTTTTGGAAACCCAACTCTGATAACTTCAAACAGAGCCACTCATGATACCTGTCTTCATAAGTGCTTCTCTTTGGGGTTGTCTTGGTTTTGGGAAATTTTGCCACAGAAACATCTCCACAGTGCTGATTAACTGAACATGGGTTTTGCAATCATGGGAAACATTTCACATGATATTGGTTAAAGAGTTCTTTTCACACCAGTAGCTACATAAATCAACTTTTCACTAACATTACCCTAACACAAGCACAGACTTGACTTCTGAAAACAGTAAGTGCTATTTGTTGGGGTAGTGTTGCTGATTTCTTTAGCCCTTCAAAGAATTCAATGCCAAAGCCATTTTGAAAAAGCTACTGGGAATTTTGATTTCCACTTCACATGTATTCAAGTCCTTATTATTACCCTAACTTGAGCATTGACTTGACTGTTGAATTCAGTAAGTGCTACTTGTTGGGGCAGTTTCAATGGACAGAAGCAAGGACCTCTTTGGAAGCCATTTTCTTTTGGAAATCCAACTCTGATAACTTCAAACAGAGCCACTCATGATACCTGTCTTCATAAGTGCTTCTATTTGGGGTTGTCTTGGTTTTGGGGAATTTTGCCACAGAAACATCTCCACAGTGCTGATTAACTGAACATGACTTCTACAATCATGGGAAACATTTCACATGATATTGGTTAAAGAGTTCTTTTTGCACCAGTAGCTACATAAATCAACTTTTCACTAACATTACCCTAACACAAGCACAGACTTGACTTCTGAAAACAGTAAGTGCTATTTGTTGGGGTAGTGTTGCTGATTTCTTTAGCCCTTCAAAGAATTCAATGCCAAAGCCATTTTGAAAATTTTGACTTCCACTTCACATGTATTCAAGTCCTTATTATTACCCTAACTTGAGCATTGACTTGACTGTTGAATTCAGTAAGTGCTACTTGTTGGGGCAGTTTCAATGGACAGAAGCAAGGACCTCTTTGGAAGCCATTTTCTTTTGGAAATCCAACTCTGATAACTTCAAACAGAGCCACTCATGATAGCTGTCTTCATAAGTGCTTCTATTTGGGGTTGTCTTGGTTTTGGGGAATTTTGCCACAGAAACATCTCCACAGTGCTGATTAACTGAACATGACTTCTACAATCATGGGAAACATTTCACATGATATTGGTTAAAGAGTTCTTTTTGCACCAGTAGCTACATAAATCAACTTTTCACTAACATTACCCTAACACAAGCACAGACTTGACTTCTGAAAACAGTAAGTGCTATTTGTTGGGGTAGTGTTGCTGATTTCTTTAGCCCTTCAAAGAATTCAATGCCAAAGCCATTTTGAACAGGGTACTGGGAATTTTGACTTCCACTTCACATGTATTCAAGTCCTTATTATTACCCTAACTTGAGCATTGACTTGACTGTTGAATTCAGTAAGTGCTACTTGTTGGGGCAGTTTCAATGGACAGAAGCAAAGGACCTCTTTGGAAGCCATTTTCTTTTGGAAATCAAACTCTGATAACTTCAAACAGAGCCACTCATGATAGCTGTCTTCATAAGTGCTTCTATTTGGGGTTGTCTTGGTTTTGGGAAATTTTGCCACAGAAACATCTCCACAGTGCTGATTAACTGAACATGACTTCTACAATCATGGGAAACATTTCACATGATATTGGTTAAAGAGTTCTTTTTGCACCAGTAGCTACATAAATCAACTTTTCACTAACATTACCCTAACACAAGCACAGACTTGACTTCTGAAAACAGTAAGTGCTATTTGTTGGGGTAGTGTTGCTGATTTCTTTAGCCCTTCAAAGAATTCAATGCCAAAGCCATTTTGAAAATTTTGACTTCCACTTCACATGTATTCAAGTCCTTATTATTACCCTAACTTGAGCATTGACTTGACTGTTGAATTCAGTAAGTGCTACTTGTTGGGGCAGTTTCAATGGACAGAAGCAAAGGACCTCTTTGGAAGCCATTTTCTTTTGGAAATCCAACTCTGATAACTTCAAACAGAGCCACTCATGATACCTGTCTTCATAAGTGCTTCTATTTGGGGTTGTCTTGGTTTTGGGAAATTTTGCCACAGAAACATCTCCACAGTGCTGATTAACTGAACATGGCTTCTACAATCATGGGAAACATTTCACATTATATTGGTTAAAGAGTTCTTTTTGCACCAGTAGCTACATAAATCAACTTTTCACTAACATTACCCTAACACAAGCACAGACTTGACTTCTGAAAACAGTAAGTGCTATTTGTTGGGGTAGTGTTGCTGATTTCTTTAGCCCTTCAAAGAATTCAATGCCAAAGCCATTTTGAAAAGGGTACTGGGAATTTTTTACTTCCATTTCACATGTATTCAAGTCCTTATTATTACCCTAACTTGAGCATTGACTTGACTGTTGAATTCAGTAAGTGCTACTTGTTGGGGCAGTTTCAATGGACAGAAGCAAGCACCTCTTTGGAAGCCATTTTCTTTTGGAAATCCAACTCTGATAACTTCAAACAGAGCCACTCATGATACCTGTCTTCATAAGTGCTTCTATTTGGGGTTGTCATGGTTTTGGGAAATTTTGCCACAGAAACATCTCCACAGTGCTGATTAACTGAACATGGCTTCTACAATCATGGGAAACATTTCACATGATATTGGTTAAAGAGTTCTTTTTACACCAGTAGCTACATAAATCAACTTTTCACTAACATTACCCTAACACAAGCACAGACTTGACTTCTGAAAACATTAAGTGCTATTTGTTGGGGTAGTGTTGCTGATTTCTTTAGCCCTTCAAAGAATTCAATGCCAAAGCCATTTTGAAAAGGGTACTGGGAATTTTGACTTCCACTTCACATGTATTCAAGTCCTTATTATTACCCTAACTTGAACATTGACTTGACTGTTGAATTCAGTAAGTGCTACTTGTTGGGGCAGTTTCAATGGACAGAAGCAAAGGACCTCTTTGGAAGCCATTTTCTTTTGGAAATCCAACTCTGATAACTTCAAACAGAGCTTCTCTTTGGGGTTGTCTTGGTTTTGGGAAATTTTGCCACAGAAACATCTCCACAGTGCTGATTAACTGAACATGGCTTCTACAATCATGGGAAACATATCACATTATATTGGTTAAAGAGTTCTTTTTGCACCAGTAGCTACATAAATCAACTTTTCACTAACATTACCCTAACACAAGCACAGACTTGACTTCTGAAAACAGTAAGTGCTATTTGTTGGGGTAGTGTTGCTGATTTCTTTAGCCCTTCAAAGAATTCAATGCCAAAGCCATTTTGAAAATTTTGACTTCCACTTCACATGTATTCAAGTCCTTATTATTACCCTAACTTGAGCATTGACTTGACTGTTGAATTCAGTAAGTGCTACTTGTTGGGGCAGTTTCAATGGACAGAAGCAAAGGACCTCTTTGGAAGCCATTTTCTTTTGGAAATCCAACTCTGATAACTTCAAACAGAGCTTCTCTTTGGGGTTGTCTTGGTTTTGGGAAATTTTGCCACAGAAACATGTCCACAGTGCTGATTAAAGAAGCTCAATATCACTCCCACAAAATAGGAAGCATGCAAGACATACTTTTTTCTGCAGCATTATTTTCAGGACTAGCTATGTACATCAATTTGTCATCAGCATTACCCTAACACAGGCACAGGCTTGACTTCTGAAAACAGTAAGTGCTATTTGTTGGGGTAGTGCTGCTGATTTCTAGACTCCTAATTGGAAGCCATTTTCTCATAAGATTATAAGAAATGGAGGAAAGTGGTTTGAAGTTGGGATGATACTCTTTATTGAATCCCTACACAAAGATTTCAGATCTATTGATTTTATACACATGCTTTGATACCCACTGTTTAAAATGCATTTGGAGTAAATATTCATTTCTTCTTTTTGTATTGTTTTAGATACAAATGGTGGCTACCATGTTGTAATGAAATGCATCAAGAAAATTCAATGGGGACTAACTATTCTCTCATCAAGTGCTAATGGTCTGCATGAATTACGATGACTGTTATTCATGAATTCCAGAATGTCTGATTCTTCAACAATTATCAAGACCCTTGAAACTTTGTGAAAAAGAGGGCGGAGTAGGGTGGGAGTTAGTTCATTTATATTTCAGGTGGGCAAACGCAAGGAAGGCAGTCCACTGTGACTGGCATACCACAGAAATTGCAACAGAGAATCTTCAGGACAATAAGGAAAATCATGAGGTTTTTGTAAGTCCTTACTAATTACCTTAACTTGAGCATTGACTTGACTGTTGAATTCAGTAAGTGCTACTTGTTGGGGCAGTTTCAATGGACAGAAGCAAAGGACCTAATTGGAAGTCATTTTCTTTTGGAAATCCAACTCTGATAACTTCAAACAGAGCCACTCATGATACCTGTCTTCATAAGTGCTTCTCTTTGGGGTTGTCTTGGTTTTGGGAAATTTTGCCACAGAAACATGTCCACAGTGCTGATTAAAGAAGCTCAGTATCACTTCCACAAAATAGGAAGCATGCAAGACATACTTTTTTTCTGCAGCATTATTTTCAGGACTAGCTATGTACATCAATTTGTCATCAGCATTACCCTAACACAGGCACAGGCTTGACTTCTGAAAACAGTAAGTGCTATTTGTTGGGGTAGTGCTGCTGATTTCTAGACTCCTAATTGGAAGCCATTTTCTCATAAGATTATAAGAAATGGAGGAAAGTGGTTTGAAGTTGGGATGATACTCTTTATTGAATCCCTACACAAAGATTTCAGATCTATTGATTTTATACACATGCTTTGATACCCACTGTTTAAAATGCATTTGGAGTAAATATTCATTTCTTCTTTTTGTATTGTTTTAGATACAAATGGTGGCTACCATGTTGTAATGAAATGCATCAAGAAAATTCAATGGGGACTAACTATTCTCTCATCAAGTGCCAATGGTCTGCGTGAATTACGATGACTGTTATTCATGAATTCCAGAATGTCTGATTCTTCAACAATTATCAAGACCCTTGAAACTTTGTGAAAAAGAGGGCGGAGTAGGGTGGGAGTTAGTTCATTTATATTTCAGGTGGGCAAACGCAAGGAAGGCAGTCCACTGTGACTGGCACACCACAGAAATTGCAACAGAGAATCTTCAGGACAATAAGGAAAATCATGAGGTTTTTGTAAGTCCTTACTAATTACCTTAACTTGAGCATTGACTTGACTGTTGAATTCAGTAAGTGCTACTTGTTGGGGCAGTTTCAATGGACAGAAGCAAAGGACCTCATTGGAAGTCATTTTCTTTTGGAAATCCAACTCTGATAACTTCAAACAGAGCCACTCATGATACCTGTCTTCATAAGTGCTTCTATTTGGGGTTGTCTTGGTTTTGGGAAATTTTGCCACAGAAACATCTCCACAGTGCTGATTAACTGAACATGGGTTTTGCAATCATGGGAAACATTTCACATGATATTGGTTAAAGAGTTCTTTTCACACCAGTAGCTACATAAATCAACTTTTCACTAACATTACCCTAACACAAGCATAGACTTGACTTCTGAAAACAGTAAGTGCTATTTGTTGGGGTAGTGTTGCTGATTTCTTTAGCCCTTCAAAGAATTCAATGCCAAAGCCATTTTGAAAAAGCTACTGGGAATTTTGATTTCCACTTCACATGTATTCAAGTCCTTATTATTACCCTAACTTGAGCATTGACTTGACTGTTGAATTCAGTAAGTGCTACTTGTTGGGGCAGTTTCAATGGACAGAAGCAAGGACCTCTTTGGAAGCCATTTTCTTTTGGAAATCCAACTCTGATAACTTCAAACAGAGCCACTCATGATACCTGTCTTCATAAGTGCTTCTATTTGGGGTTGTCTTGGTTTTGGGGAATTTTGCCACAGAAACATCTCCACAGTGCTGATTAACTGAACATGACTTCTACAATCATGGGAAACATTTCACATGATATTGGTTAAAGAGTTCTTTTTGCACCAGTAGCTACATAAATCAACTTTTCACTAACATTACCCTAACACAAGCACAGACTTGACTTCTGAAAACAGTAAGTGCTATTTGTTGGGGTAGTGTTGCTGATTTCTTTAGCCCTTCAAAGAATTCAATGCCAAAGCCATTTTGAAAATTTTGACTTCCACTTCACATGTATTCAAGTCCTTATTATTACCCTAACTTGAGCATTGACTTGACTGTTGAATTCAGTAAGTGCTACTTGTTGGGGCAGTTTCAATGGACAGAAGCAAAGGACCTCTTTGGAAGCCATTTTCTTTTGGAAATCAAACTCTGATAACTTCAAACAGAGCCACTCATGATAGCTGTCTTCATAAGTGCTTCTATTTGGGGTTGTCTTGGTTTTGGGAAATTTTGCCACAGAAACATCTCCACAGTGCTGATTAACTGAACATGGGTTTTGCAATCATGGGAAACATTTCACATGATATTGGTTAAAGAGTTCTTTTTGCACCAGTAGCTACATAAATCAACTTTTCACTAACATTACCCTAACACAAGCACAGACTTGACTTCTGAAAACAGTAAGTGCTATTTGTTGGGGTAGTGTTGCTGATTTCTTTAGCCCTTCAAAGAATTCAATGCCAAAGCCATTTTGAAAATTTTGACTTCCACTTCACATGTATTCAAGTCCTTATTATTACCCTAACTTGAGCATTGACTTGACTGTTGAATTCAGTAAGTGCTACTTGTTGGGGCAGTTTCAATGGACAGAAGCAAAGGACCTCTTTGGAAGCCATTTTCTTTTGGAAATCCAACTCTGATAACTTCAAACAGAGCTTCTCTTTGGGGTTGTCTTGGTTTTGGGAAATTTTGCCACAGAAACATGTCCACAGTGCTGATTAAAGAAGCTCAATATCACTCCCACAAAATAGGAAGCATGCAAGACATACTTTTTTCTGCAGCATTATTTTCAGGACTAGCTATGTACATCAATTTGTCATCAGCATTACCCTAACACAGGCACAGGCTTGACTTCTGAAAACAGTAAGTGCTATTTGTTGGGGTAGTGCTGCTGATTTCTAGACTCCTAATTGGAAGCCATTTTCTCATAAGATTATAAGAAATGGAGGAAAGTGGTTTGAAGTTGGGATGATACTCTTTATTGAATCCCTACACAAAGATTTCAGATCTATTGATTTTATACACATGCTTTGATACCCACTGTTTAAAATGCATTTGGAGTAAATATTCATTTCTTCTTTTTGTATTGTTTTAGATACAAATGGTGGCTACCATGTTGTAATGAAATGCATCAAGAAAATTCAATGGGGACTAACTATTCTCTCATCAAGTGCCAATGGTCTGCGTGAATTACGATGACTGTTATTCATGAATTCCAGAATGTCTGATTCTTCAACAATTATCAAGACCCTTGAAACTTTGTGAAAAAGAGGGCGGAGTAGGGTGGGAGTTAGTTCATTTATATTTCAGGTGGGCAAACGCAAGGAAGGCAGTCCACTGTGACTGGCACACCACAGAAATTGCAACAGAGAATCTTCAGGACAATAAGGAAAATCATGAGGTTTTTGTAAGTCCTTACTAATTACCTTAACTTGAGCATTGACTTGACTGTTGAATTCAGTAAGTGCTACTTGTTGGGGCAGTTTCAATGGACAGAAGCAAAGGACCTCATTGGAAGTCATTTTCTTTTGGAAATCCAACTCTGATAACTTCAAACAGAGCCACTCATGATACCTGTCTTCATAAGTGCTTCTATTTGGGGTTGTCTTGGTTTTGGGAAATTTTGCCACAGAAACATCTCCACAGTGCTGATTAACTGAACATGGGTTTTGCAATCATGGGAAACATTTCACATGATATTGGTTAAAGAGTTCTTTTTGCACCAGTAGCTACATAAATCAACTTTTCACTAACATTACCCTAACACAAGCACAGACTTGACTTCTGAAAACAGTAAGTGCTATTTGTTGGGGTAGTGTTGCTGATTTCTTTAGCCCTTCAAAGAATTCAATGCCAAAGCCATTTTGAAAATTTTGACTTCCACTTCACATGTATTCAAGTCCTTATTATTACCCTAACTTGAGCATTGACTTGACTGTTGAATTCAGTAAGTGCTACTTGTTGGGGCAGTTTCAATGGACAGAAGCAAAGGACCTCTTTGGAAGCCATTTTCTTTTGGAAATCCAACTCTGATAACTTCAAACAGAGCTTCTCTTTGGGGTTGTCTTGGTTTTGGGAAATTTTGCCACAGAAACATGTCCACAGTGCTGATTAAAGAAGCTCAATATCACTCCCACAAAATAGGAAGCATGCAAGACATACTTTTTTCTGCAGCATTATTTTCAGGACTAGCTATGTACATCAATTTGTCATCAGCATTACCCTAACACAGGCACAGGCTTGACTTCTGAAAACAGTAAGTGCTATTTGTTGGGGTAGTGCTGCTGATTTCTAGACTCCTAATTGGAAGCCATTTTCTCATAAGATTATAAGAAATGGAGGAAAGTGGTTTGAAGTTGGGATGATACTCTTTATTGAATCCCTACACAAAGATTTCAGATCTATTGATTTTATACACATGCTTTGATACCCACTGTTTAAAATGCATTTGGAGTAAATATTCATTTCTTCTTTTTGTATTGTTTTAGATACAAATGGTGGCTACCATGTTGTAATGAAATGCATCAAGAAAATTCAATGGGGACTAACTATTCTCTCATCAAGTGCCAATGGTCTGCGTGAATTACGATGACTGTTATTCATGAATTCCAGAATGTCTGATTCTTCAACAATTATCAAGACCCTTGAAACTTTGTGAAAAAGAGGGCGGAGTAGGGTGGGAGTTAGTTCATTTATATTTCAGGTGGGCAAACGCAAGGAAGGCAGTCCACTGTGACTGGCACACCACAGAAATTGCAACAGAGAATCTTCAGGACAATAAGGAAAATCATGAGGTTTTTGTAAGTCCTTACTAATTACCTTAACTTGAGCATTGACTTGACTGTTGAATTCAGTAAGTGCTACTTGTTGGGGCAGTTTCAATGGACAGAAGCAAAGGACCTCATTGGAAGTCATTTTCTTTTGGAAATCCAACTCTGATAACTTCAAACAGAGCCACTCATGATACCTGTCTTCATAAGTGCTTCTATTTGGGGTTGTCTTGGTTTTGGGAAATTTTGCCACAGAAACATCTCCACAGTGCTGATTAACTGAACATGGGTTTTGCAATCATGGGAAACATTTCACATGATATTGGTTAAAGAGTTCTTTTCACACCAGTAGCTACATAAATCAACTTTTCACTAACATTACCCTAACACAAGCACAGACTTGACTTCTGAAAACAGTAAGTGCTATTTGTTGGGGTAGTGTTGCTGATTTCTTTAGCCCTTCAAAGAATTCAATGCCAAAGCCATTTTGGGAATTTTGATTTCCACTTCACATGTATTCAAGTCCTTATTATTACCCTAACTTGAGCATTGACTTGACTGTTGAATTCAGTAAGTGCTACTTGTTGGGGCAGTTTCAATGGACAGAAGCAAAGGACCTCTTTGGAAGCCATTTTCTTTTGGAAATCAAACTCTGATAACTTCAAACAGAGCCACTCATGATACCTGTCTTCATAAGTGCTTCTATTTGGGGTTGTCTTGGTTTTGGGAAATTTTGCCACAGAAACATCTCCACAGTGCTGATTAACTGAACATGGGTTTTGCAATCATGGGAAACATTTCACATGATATTGGTTAAAGAGTTCTTTTTGCACCAGTAGCTACATAAATCAACTTTTCACTAACATTACCCTAACACAAGCACAGACTTGATTACTGAAAACAGTAAGTGCTATTTGTTGGGGTAGTGTTGCTGATTTCTTTAGCCCTTCAAAGAATTCAATGCCAAAGCCATTTTGAAAATTTTGACTTCCACTTCACATGTATTCAAGTCCTTATTATTACCCTAACTTGAGCATTGACTTGACTGTTGAATTCAGTAAGTGCTACTTGTTGGGGCAGTTTCAATGGACAGAAGCAAAGGACCTCTTTGGAAGCCATTTTCTTTTGGAAATCCAACTCTGATAACTTCAAACAGAGCCACTCATGATAGCTGTCTTCATAAGTGCTTCTATTTGGGGTTGTCTTGGTTTTGGGAAATTTTGCCACAGAAACATCTCCACAGTGCTGATTAACTGAACATGACTTCTACAATCATGGGAAACATTTCACATGATATTGGTTAAAGAGTTCTTTTTGCACCAGTAGCTACATAAATCAACTTTTCACTAACATTACCCTAACACAAGCACAGACTTGACTTCTGAAAACAGTAAGTGCTATTTGTTGGGGTAGTGTTGCTGATTTCTTTAGCCCTTCAAAGAATTAAATGCCAAAGCCATTTTGAACAGGGTACTGGGAATTTTGACTTCCACTTCACATGTATTCAAGTCCTTATTATTACCCTAACTTGAGCATTGACTTGACTGTTGAATTCAGTAAGTGCTACTTGTTGGGGCAGTTTCAATGGACAGAAGCAAAGGACCTCTTTGGAAGCCATTTTCTTTTGGAAATCCAACTCTGATAACTTCAAACAGAGCCACTCATGATAGCTGTCTTCATAAGTGCTTCTATTTGGGGTTGTCTTGGTTTTGGGAAATTTTGCCACAGAAACATCTCCACAGTGCTGATTAACTGAACATGACTTCTACAATCATGGGAAACATTTCACATGATATTGGTTAAAGAGTTCTTTTTGCACCAGTAGCTACATAAATCAACTTTTCACTAACATTACCCTAACACAAGCACAGACTTGACTTCTGAAAACAGTAAGTGCTATTTGTTGGGGTAGTGTTGCTGATTTCTTTAGCCCTTCAAAGAATTCAATGCCAAAGCCATTTTGAACAGGGTACTGGGAATTTTGACTTCCACTTCACATGTATTCAAGTCCTTATTATTACCCTAACTTGAGCATTGACTTGACTGTTGAATTCAGTAAGTGCTACTTGTTGGGGCAGTTTCAATGGACAGAAGCAAGGACCTCTTTGGAAGCCATTTTCTTTTGGAAATCCAACTCTGATAACTTCAAACAGAGCCACTCATGATAGCTGTCTTCATAAGTGCTTCTCTTTGGGGTTGTCTTGGTTTTGGGAAATTTTGCCACAGAAGCATGTCCACAGTGCTGATTAAAGAAGCTCAGTATCACTTCCACAAAATAGGAAGCATGCAAGACATACTTTTTTCTGCAGCATTATTTTCAGGACTAGCTATGTACATCAATTTGTCATCAGCATTACCCTAACACAGGCACAGGCTTGACTTCTGAAAACAGTAAGTGCTATTTGTTGGGGTAGTGCTGCTGATTTCTAGACTCCTAATTGGAAGCCATTTTCTCATAAGATTATAAGAAATGGAGGAAAGTGGTTTGAAGTTGGGATGATACTCTTTATTGAATCCCTACACAAAGATTTCAGATCTATTGATTTTATACACATGCTTTGATACCCACTGTTTAAAATGCATTTGGAGTAAATATTCATTTCTTCTTTTTGTATTGTTTTAGATACAAATGGTGGCTACCATGTTGTAATGAAATGCATCAAGAAAATTCAATGGGGACTAACTATTCTCTCATCAAGTGCTAATGGTCTGCATGAATTACGATGACTGTTATTCATGAATTCCAGAATGTCTGATTCTTCAACAATTATCAAGACCCTTGAAACTTTGTGAAAAAGAGGGCGGAGTAGGGTGGGAGTTAGTTCATTTATATTTCAGGTGGGCAAACGCAAGGAAGGCAGTCCACTGTGACTGGCACACCACAGAAATTGCAACAGAGAATCTTCAGGACAATAAGGAAAATCATGAGGTTTTTGTAAGTCCTTACTAATTACCTTAACTTGAGCATTGACTTGACTGTTGAATTCAGTAAGTGCTACTTGATGGGGCAGTTTCAATGGACAGAAGCAAAGGACCTCATTGGAAGTCATTTTCTTTTGGAAATCCAACTCTGATAACTTCAAACAGAGCCACTCATGATACCTGTCTTCATAAGTGCTTCTATTTGGGGTTGTCTTGGTTTTGGGAAATTTTGCCACAGAAACATGTCCACAGGGCTGATTAACCGAACATGGGTTTTGCAATCATGGGAAACATTTCACATGATATTGGTTAAAGAGTTCTTTTTACACCAGTAGCTACATAAATCAACTTTTCACTAACATTACCCTAACACAAGCACAGACTTGACTTCTGAAAACAGTAAGTGCTATTTGTTGGGGTAGTGTTGCTGATTTCTTTAGCCCTTCAAAGAATTCAATGCCAAAGCCATTTTGAAAAAGCTACTGGGAATTTTGATTTCCACTTCACATGTATTCAAGTCCTTATTATTACCCTAACTTGAGCATTGACTTGACTGTTGAATTCAGTAAGTGCTACTTGTTGGGGCAGTTTCAATGGACAGAAGCAAAGGACCTCATTGGAAGTCATTTTCTTTTGGAAATCCAACTCTGATAACTTCAAACAGAGCCACTCATGATACCTGTCTTCATAAGTGCTTCTATTTGGGGTTGTCTTGGTTTTGGGAAATTTTGCCACAGAAACATCTCCACAGTGCTGATTAACTGAACATGGGTTTTGCAATCATGGGAAACATTTCACATGATATTGGTTAAAGAGTTCTTTTCACACCAGTACCTACATAAATCAACTTTTCACTAACATTACCCTAACACAAGCACAGACTTGACTTCTGAAAACAGTAAGTGCTATTTGTTGGGGTAGTGTTGCTGATTTCTTTAGCCCTTCAAAGAATTCAATGCCAAAGCCATTTTGAAAAAGCTACTGGGAATTTTGATTTCCACTTCACATGTATTCAAGTCCTTATTATTACCCTAACTTGAGCATTGACTTGACTGTTGAATTCAGTAAGTGCTACTTGTTGGGGCAGTTTCAATGGACAGAAGCAAGGACCTCTTTGGAAGCCATTTTCTTTTGGAAATCCAACTCTGATAACTTCAAACAGAGCCACTCATGATACCTGTCTTCATAAGTGCTTCTATTTGGGGTTGTCTTGGTTTTGGGAAATTTTGCCACAGAAACATCTCCACAGTGCTGATTAACTGAACATGGCTTCTACAATCATGGGAAACATTTCACATTATATTGGTTAAAGAGTTCTTTTTGCACCAGTAGCTACATAAATCAACTTTTCACTAACATTACCCTAACACAAGCACAGACTTGACTTCTGAAAACAGTAAGTGCTATTTGTTGGGGTAGTGTTGCTGATTTCTTTAGCCCTTCAAAGAATTCAATGCCAAAGCCATTTTGAAAATTTTGACTTCCACTTCACATGTATTCAAGTCCTTATTATTACCCTAACTTGAGCATTGACTTGACTGTTGAATTCAGTAAGTGCTACTTGTTGGGGCAGTTTCAATGGACAGAAGCAAGGACCTCTTTGGAAGCCATTTTCTTTTGGAAATCCAACTCTGATAACTTCAAACAGAGCCACTCATGATAGCTGTCTTCATAAGTGCTTCTCTTTGGGGTTGTCTTGGTTTTGGGAAATTTTGCCACAGAAGCATGTCCACAGTGCTGATTAAAGAAGCTCAGTATCACTTCCACAAAATAGGAAGCATGCAAGACATACTTTTTTCTGCAGCATTATTTTCAGGACTAGCTATGTACATCAATTTGTCATCAGCATTACCCTAACACAGGCACAGGCTTGACTTCTGAAAACAGTAAGTGCTATTTGTTGGGGTAGTGCTGCTGATTTCTAGACTCCTAATTGGAAGCCATTTTCTCATAAGATTATAAGAAATGGAGGAAAGTGGTTTGAAGTTGGGATGATACTCTTTATTGAATCCCTACACAAAGATTTCAGATCTATTGATTTTATACACATGCTTTGATACCCACTGTTTAAAATGCATTTGGAGTAAATATTCATTTCTTCTTTTTGTATTGTTTTAGATACAAATGGTGGCTACCATGTTGTAATGAAATGCATCAAGAAAATTCAATGGGGACTAACTATTCTCTCATCAAGTGCTAATGGTCTGCATGAATTACGATGACTGTTATTCATGAATTCCAGAATGTCTGATTCTTCAACAATTATCAAGACCCTTGAAACTTTGTGAAAAAGAGGGCGGAGTAGGGTGGGAGTTAGTTCATTTATATTTCAGGTGGGCAAACGCAAGGAAGGCAGTCCACTGTGACTGGCACACCACAGAAATTGCAACAGAGAATCTTCAGGACAATAAGGAAAATCATGAGGTTTTTGTAAGTCCTTACTAATTACCTTAACTTGAGCATTGACTTGACTGTTGAATTCAGTAAGTGCTACTTGATGGGGCAGTTTCAATGGACAGAAGCAAAGGACCTCATTGGAAGTCATTTTCTTTTGGAAATCCAACTCTGATAACTTCAAACAGAGCCACTCATGATACCTGTCTTCATAAGTGCTTCTATTTGGGGTTGTCTTGGTTTTGGGAAATTTTGCCACAGAAACATGTCCACAGGGCTGATTAACCGAACATGGGTTTTGCAATCATGGGAAACATTTCACATGATATTGGTTAAAGAGTTCTTTTTACACCAGTAGCTACATAAATCAACTTTTCACTAACATTACCCTAACACAAGCACAGACTTGACTTCTGAAAACAGTAAGTGCTATTTGTTGGGGTAGTGTTGCTGATTTCTTTAGCCCTTCAAAGAATTCAATGCCAAAGCCATTTTGAAAAAGCTACTGGGAATTTTGATTTCCACTTCACATGTATTCAAGTCCTTATTATTACCCTAACTTGAGCATTGACTTGACTGTTGAATTCAGTAAGTGCTACTTGTTGGGGCAGTTTCAATGGACAGAAGCAAGGACCTCTTTGGAAGCCATTTTCTTTTGGAAATCCAACTCTGATAACTTCAAACAGAGCCACTCATGATAGCTGTCTTCATAAGTGCTTCTCTTTGGGGTTGTCTTGGTTTTGGGAAATTTTGCCACAGAAACATGTCCACAGTGCTGATTAAAGAAGCTCAATATCACTCCCACAAAATAGGAAGCATGCAAGACATACTTTTTTCTGCAGCATTATTTTCAGGACTAGCTATGTACATCAATTTGTCATCAGCATTACCCTAACACAGGCACAGGCTTGACTTCTGAAAACAGTAAGTGCTATTTGTTGGGGTAGTGCTGCTGATTTCTAGACTCCTAATTGGAAGACATTTTCTCATAAGATTATAAGAAATGGAGGAAAGTGGTTTGAAGTTTGGATGATACTCTTTATTGAATCCCTACACAAAGATTTCAGATCTATTGATTTTATACACATGCTTTGATACCCACTGTTTAAAATGCATTTGGAGTAAATATTCATTTCTTCTTTTTGTATTGTTTTAGATACAAATGGTGGCTACCATGTTGTAATGAAATGCATCAAGAAAATTCAATGGGGACTAACTATTCTCTCATCAAGTGCTAATGGTCTGCATGAATTACGATGACTGTTATTCATGAATTCCAGAATGTCTGATTCTTCAACAATTATCAAGACCCTTGAAACTTTGTGAAAAAGAGGGCGGAGTAGGGTGGGAGTTAGTTCATTTATATTTCAGGTGGGCAAACGCAAGGAAGGCAGTCCACTGTGACTGGCATACCACAGAAATTGCAACAGAGAATCTTCAGGACAATAAGGAAAATCATGAGGTTTTTGTAAGTCCTTACTAATTACCTTAACTTGAGCATTGACTTGACTGTTGAATTCAGTAAGTGCTACTTGTTGGGGCAGTTTCAATGGACAGAAGCAAAGGACCTAATTGGAAGTCATTTTCTTTTGGAAATCCAACTCTGATAACTTCAAACAGAGCCACTCATGATAGCTGTCTTCATAAGTGCTTCTATTTGGGGTTGTCTTGGTTTTGGGAAATTTTGCCACAGAAACATCTCCACAGTGCTGATTAACTGAACATGACTTCTACAATCATGGGAAACATTTCACATGATATTGGTTAAAGAGTTCTTTTTGCACCAGTAGCTACATAAATCAACTTTTCACTAACATTACCCTAACACAAGCACAGACTTGACTTCTGAAAACAGTAAGTGCTATTTGTTGGGGTAGTGTTGCTGATTTCTTTAGCCCTTCAAAGAATTCAATGCCAAAGCCATTTTGAACAGGGTACTGGGAATTTTGACTTCCACTTCACATGTATTCAAGTCCTTATTATTACCCTAACTTGAGCATTGACTTGACTGTTGAATTCAGTAAGTGCTACTTGTTGGGGCAGTTTCAATGGACAGAAGCAAAGGACCTCTTTGGAAGCCATTTTCTTTTGGAAATCCAACTCTGATAACTTCAAACAGAGCTTCTCTTTGGGGTTGTCTTGGTTTTGGGAAATTTTGCCACAGAAACATGTCCACAGTGCTGATTAAAGAAGCTCAATATCACTCCCACAAAATAGGAAGCATGCAAGACATACTTTTTTCTGCAGCATTACTTTCAGGACTAGCTATGTACATCAATTTGTCATCAGCATTACCCTAACACAGGCACAGGCTTGACTTCTGAAAACAGTAAGTGCTATTTGTTGGGGTAGTGCTGCTGATTTCTAGACTCCTAATTGGAAGCCATTTTCTCATAAGATTATAAGAAATGGAGGAAAGTGGTTTGAAGTTGGGATGATACTCTTTATTGAATCCCTACACAAAGATTTCAGATCTATTGATTTTATACACATGCTTTGATACCCACTGTTTAAACTGCATTTGGAGTAAATATTCATTTCTTCTTTTTGTATTGTTTTAGATACAAATGGTGGCTACCATTTTGTAATGAAATGCATCAAGAAAATTCAATGGGGACTAACTATTCTCTCATCAAGTGCTAATGGTCTGCATGAATTACGATGACTGTTATTCATGAATTCCAGAATGTCTGATTCTTCAACAATTATCAAGACCCTTGAAACTTTGTGAAAAAGAGGGCGGAGTAGGGTGGGAGTTAGTTCATTTATATTTCAGGTGGGCAAACGCAAGGAAGGCAGTCCACTGTGACTGGCATACCACAGAAATTGCAACAGAGAATCTTCAGGACAATAAGGAAAATCATGAGGTTTTTGTAAGTCCTTACTAATTACCTTAACTTGAGCATTGACTTGACTGTTGAATTCAGTAAGTGCTACTTGTTGGGGCAGTTTCAATGGACAGAAGCAAAGGACCTCATTGGAAGTCATTTTCTTTTGGAAATCCAACTCTGATAACTTCAAACAGAGCCACTCATGATACCTGTCTTCATAAGTGCTTCTATTTGGGGTTGTCTTGGTTTTGGGAAATTTTGCCACAGAAACATCTCCACAGTGCTGATTAACTGAACATGGGTTTTGCAATCATGGGAAACATTTCACATGATATTGGTTAAAGAGTTCTTTTCACACCAGTAGCTACATAAATCAACTTTTCACTAACATTACCCTAACACAAGCACAGACTTGACTTCTGAAAACAGTAAGTGCTATTTGTTGGGGTAGTGTTGCTGATTTCTTTAGCCCTTCAAAGAATTCAATGCCAAAGCCATTTTGGGAATTTTGATTTCCACTTCACATGTATTCAAGTCCTTATTATTACCCTAACTTGAGCATTGACTTGACTGTTGAATTCAGTAAGTGCTACTTGTTGGGGCAGTTTCAATGGACAGAAGCAAAGGACCTCTTTGGAAGCCATTTTCTTTTGGAAATCAAACTCTGATAACTTCAAACAGAGCCACTCATGATACCTGTCTTCATAAGTGCTTCTATTTGGGGTTGTCTTGGTTTTGGGAAATTTTGCCACAGAAACATCTCCACAGTGCTGATTAACTGAACATGGGTTTTGCAATCATGGGAAACATTTCACATGATATTGGTTAAAGAGTTCTTTTTGCACCAGTAGCTACATAAATCAACTTTTCACTAACATTACCCTAACACAAGCACAGACTTGATTACTGAAAACAGTAAGTGCTATTTGTTGGGGTAGTGTTGCTGATTTCTTTAGCCCTTCAAAGAATTCAATGCCAAAGCCATTTTGAAAATTTTGACTTCCACTTCACATGTATTCAAGTCCTTATTATTACCCTAACTTGAGCATTGACTTGACTGTTGAATTCAGTAAGTGCTACTTGTTGGGGCAGTTTCAATGGACAGAAGCAAAGGACCTCTTTGGAAGCCATTTTCTTTTGGAAATCCAACTCTGATAACTTCAAACAGAGCCACTCATGATAGCTGTCTTCATAAGTGCTTCTATTTGGGGTTGTCTTGGTTTTGGGAAATTTTGCCACAGAAACATCTCCACAGTGCTGATTAACTGAACATGACTTCTACAATCATGGGAAACATTTCACATGATATTGGTTAAAGAGTTCTTTTTGCACCAGTAGCTACATAAATCAACTTTTCACTAACATTACCCTAACACAAGCACAGACTTGACTTCTGAAAACAGTAAGTGCTATTTGTTGGGGTAGTGTTGCTGATTTCTTTAGCCCTTCAAAGAATTAAATGCCAAAGCCATTTTGAACAGGGTACTGGGAATTTTGACTTCCACTTCACATGTATTCAAGTCCTTATTATTACCCTAACTTGAGCATTGACTTGACTGTTGAATTCAGTAAGTGCTACTTGTTGGGGCAGTTTCAATGGACAGAAGCAAAGGACCTCTTTGGAAGCCATTTTCTTTTGGAAATCCAACTCTGATAACTTCAAACAGAGCCACTCATGATAGCTGTCTTCATAAGTGCTTCTATTTGGGGTTGTCTTGGTTTTGGGAAATTTTGCCACAGAAACATCTCCACAGTGCTGATTAACTGAACATGACTTCTACAATCATGGGAAACATTTCACATGATATTGGTTAAAGAGTTCTTTTTGCACCAGTAGCTACATAAATCAACTTTTCACTAACATTACCCTAACACAAGCACAGACTTGACTTCTGAAAACAGTAAGTGCTATTTGTTGGGGTAGTGTTGCTGATTTCTTTAGCCCTTCAAAGAATTCAATGCCAAAGCCATTTTGAACAGGGTACTGGGAATTTTGACTTCCACTTCACATGTATTCAAGTCCTTATTATTACCCTAACTTGAGCATTGACTTGACTGTTGAATTCAGTAAGTGCTACTTGTTGGGGCAGTTTCAATGGACAGAAGCAAGGACCTCTTTGGAAGCCATTTTCTTTTGGAAATCCAACTCTGATAACTTCAAACAGAGCCACTCATGATAGCTGTCTTCATAAGTGCTTCTCTTTGGGGTTGTCTTGGTTTTGGGAAATTTTGCCACAGAAGCATGTCCACAGTGCTGATTAAAGAAGCTCAGTATCACTTCCACAAAATAGGAAGCATGCAAGACATACTTTTTTCTGCAGCATTATTTTCAGGACTAGCTATGTACATCAATTTGTCATCAGCATTACCCTAACACAGGCACAGGCTTGACTTCTGAAAACAGTAAGTGCTATTTGTTGGGGTAGTGCTGCTGATTTCTAGACTCCTAATTGGAAGCCATTTTCTCATAAGATTATAAGAAATGGAGGAAAGTGGTTTGAAGTTGGGATGATACTCTTTATTGAATCCCTACACAAAGATTTCAGATCTATTGATTTTATACACATGCTTTGATACCCACTGTTTAAAATGCATTTGGAGTAAATATTCATTTCTTCTTTTTGTATTGTTTTAGATACAAATGGTGGCTACCATGTTGTAATGAAATGCATCAAGAAAATTCAATGGGGACTAACTATTCTCTCATCAAGTGCTAATGGTCTGCATGAATTACGATGACTGTTATTCATGAATTCCAGAATGTCTGATTCTTCAACAATTATCAAGACCCTTGAAACTTTGTGAAAAAGAGGGCGGAGTAGGGTGGGAGTTAGTTCATTTATATTTCAGGTGGGCAAACGCAAGGAAGGCAGTCCACTGTGACTGGCACACCACAGAAATTGCAACAGAGAATCTTCAGGACAATAAGGAAAATCATGAGGTTTTTGTAAGTCCTTACTAATTACCTTAACTTGAGCATTGACTTGACTGTTGAATTCAGTAAGTGCTACTTGATGGGGCAGTTTCAATGGACAGAAGCAAAGGACCTCATTGGAAGTCATTTTCTTTTGGAAATCCAACTCTGATAACTTCAAACAGAGCCACTCATGATACCTGTCTTCATAAGTGCTTCTATTTGGGGTTGTCTTGGTTTTGGGAAATTTTGCCACAGAAACATGTCCACAGGGCTGATTAACCGAACATGGGTTTTGCAATCATGGGAAACATTTCACATGATATTGGTTAAAGAGTTCTTTTTACACCAGTAGCTACATAAATCAACTTTTCACTAACATTACCCTAACACAAGCACAGACTTGACTTCTGAAAACAGTAAGTGCTATTTGTTGGGGTAGTGTTGCTGATTTCTTTAGCCCTTCAAAGAATTCAATGCCAAAGCCATTTTGAAAAAGCTACTGGGAATTTTGATTTCCACTTCACATGTATTCAAGTCCTTATTATTACCCTAACTTGAGCATTGACTTGACTGTTGAATTCAGTAAGTGCTACTTGTTGGGGCAGTTTCAATGGACAGAAGCAAAGGACCTCATTGGAAGTCATTTTCTTTTGGAAATCCAACTCTGATAACTTCAAACAGAGCCACTCATGATACCTGTCTTCATAAGTGCTTCTATTTGGGGTTGTCTTGGTTTTGGGAAATTTTGCCACAGAAACATCTCCACAGTGCTGATTAACTGAACATGGGTTTTGCAATCATGGGAAACATTTCACATGATATTGGTTAAAGAGTTCTTTTCACACCAGTACCTACATAAATCAACTTTTCACTAACATTACCCTAACACAAGCACAGACTTGACTTCTGAAAACAGTAAGTGCTATTTGTTGGGGTAGTGTTGCTGATTTCTTTAGCCCTTCAAAGAATTCAATGCCAAAGCCATTTTGAAAAAGCTACTGGGAATTTTGATTTCCACTTCACATGTATTCAAGTCCTTATTATTACCCTAACTTGAGCATTGACTTGACTGTTGAATTCAGTAAGTGCTACTTGTTGGGGCAGTTTCAATGGACAGAAGCAAGGACCTCTTTGGAAGCCATTTTCTTTTGGAAATCCAACTCTGATAACTTCAAACAGAGCCACTCATGATACCTGTCTTCATAAGTGCTTCTATTTGGGGTTGTCTTGGTTTTGGGAAATTTTGCCACAGAAACATCTCCACAGTGCTGATTAACTGAACATGGCTTCTACAATCATGGGAAACATTTCACATTATATTGGTTAAAGAGTTCTTTTTGCACCAGTAGCTACATAAATCAACTTTTCACTAACATTACCCTAACACAAGCACAGACTTGACTTCTGAAAACAGTAAGTGCTATTTGTTGGGGTAGTGTTGCTGATTTCTTTAGCCCTTCAAAGAATTCAATGCCAAAGCCATTTTGAACAGGGTACTGGGAATTTTGACTTCCACTTCACATGTATTCAAGTCCTTATTATTACCCTAACTTGAGCATTGACTTGACTGTTGAATTCAGTAAGTGCTACTTGTTGGGGCAGTTTCAATGGACAGAAGCAAAGGACCTCTTTGGAAGCCATTTTCTTTTGGAAATCCAACTCTGATAACTTCAAACAGAGCCACTCATGATACCTGTCTTCATAAGTGCTTCTATTTGGGGTTGTCTTGGTTTTGGGAAATTTTGCCACAGAAACATCTCCACAGTGCTGATTAACCGAACATGGCTTCTACAATCATGGGAAACATTTCACATGATATTGGTTAAAGAGTTCTTTTTACACCAGTAGCTACATAAATCAACTTTTCACTAACATTACCCTAACACAAGCACAGACTTGACTTCTGAAAACAGTAAGTGCTATTTGTTGGGGTAGTGTTGCTGATTTCTTTAGCCCTTCAAAGAATTCAATGCCAAAGCCATTTTGAAAATTTTGACTTCCACTTCACATGTATTCAAGTCCTTATTATTACCCTAACTTGAGCATTGACTTGACTGTTGAATTCAGTAAGTGCTACTTGTTGGGGCAGTTTCAATGGACAGAAGCAAGGACCTCTTTGGAAGCCATTTTCTTTTGGAAATCCAACTCTGATAACTTCAAACAGAGCCACTCATGATAGCTGTCTTCATAAGTGCTTCTCTTTGGGGTTGTCTTGGTTTTGGGAAATTTTGCCACAGAAGCATGTCCACAGTGCTGATTAAAGAAGCTCAGTATCACTTCCACAAAATAGGAAGCATGCAAGACATACTTTTTTCTGCAGCATTATTTTCAGGACTAGCTATGTACATCAATTTGTCATCAGCATTACCCTAACACAGGCACAGGCTTGACTTCTGAAAACAGTAAGTGCTATTTGTTGGGGTAGTGCTGCTGATTTCTAGACTCCTAATTGGAAGCCATTTTCTCATAAGATTATAAGAAATGGAGGAAAGTGGTTTGAAGTTGGGATGATACTCTTTATTGAATCCCTACACAAAGATTTCAGATCTATTGATTTTATACACATGCTTTGATACCCACTGTTTAAAATGCATTTGGAGTAAATATTCATTTCTTCTTTTTGTATTGTTTTAGATACAAATGGTGGCTACCATGTTGTAATGAAATGCATCAAGAAAATTCAATGGGGACTAACTATTCTCTCATCAAGTGCTAATGGTCTGCATGAATTACGATGACTGTTATTCATGAATTCCAGAATGTCTGATTCTTCAACAATTATCAAGACCCTTGAAACTTTGTGAAAAAGAGGGCGGAGTAGGGTGGGAGTTAGTTCATTTATATTTCAGGTGGGCAAACGCAAGGAAGGCAGTCCACTGTGACTGGCACACCACAGAAATTGCAACAGAGAATCTTCAGGACAATAAGGAAAATCATGAGGTTTTTGTAAGTCCTTACTAATTACCTTAACTTGAGCATTGACTTGACTGTTGAATTCAGTAAGTGCTACTTGATGGGGCAGTTTCAATGGACAGAAGCAAAGGACCTCATTGGAAGTCATTTTCTTTTGGAAATCCAACTCTGATAACTTCAAACAGAGCCACTCATGATACCTGTCTTCATAAGTGCTTCTATTTGGGGTTGTCTTGGTTTTGGGAAATTTTGCCACAGAAACATGTCCACAGGGCTGATTAACCGAACATGGGTTTTGCAATCATGGGAAACATTTCACATGATATTGGTTAAAGAGTTCTTTTTACACCAGTAGCTACATAAATCAACTTTTCACTAACATTACCCTAACACAAGCACAGACTTGACTTCTGAAAACAGTAAGTGCTATTTGTTGGGGTAGTGTTGCTGATTTCTTTAGCCCTTCAAAGAATTCAATGCCAAAGCCATTTTGAAAAAGCTACTGGGAATTTTGATTTCCACTTCACATGTATTCAAGTCCTTATTATTACCCTAACTTGAGCATTGACTTGACTGTTGAATTCAGTAAGTGCTACTTGTTGGGGCAGTTTCAATGGACAGAAGCAAAGGACCTCATTGGAAGTCATTTTCTTTTGGAAATCCAACTCTGATAACTTCAAACAGAGCCACTCATGATACCTGTCTTCATAAGTGCTTCTATTTGGGGTTGTCTTGGTTTTGGGAAATTTTGCCACAGAAACATCTCCACAGTGCTGATTAACTGAACATGGGTTTTGCAATCATGGGAAACATTTCACATGATATTGGTTAAAGAGTTCTTTTCACACCAGTACCTACATAAATCAACTTTTCACTAACATTACCCTAACACAAGCACAGACTTGACTTCTGAAAACAGTAAGTGCTATTTGTTGGGGTAGTGTTGCTGATTTCTTTAGCCCTTCAAAGAATTCAATGCCAAAGCCATTTTGAAAAAGCTACTGGGAATTTTGATTTCCACTTCACATGTATTCAAGTCCTTATTATTACCCTAACTTGAGCATTGACTTGACTGTTGAATTCAGTAAGTGCTACTTGTTGGGGCAGTTTCAATGGACAGAAGCAAGGACCTCTTTGGAAGCCATTTTCTTTTGGAAATCCAACTCTGATAACTTCAAACAGAGCCACTCATGATACCTGTCTTCATAAGTGCTTCTATTTGGGGTTGTCTTGGTTTTGGGAAATTTTGCCACAGAAACATCTCCACAGTGCTGATTAACTGAACATGGCTTCTACAATCATGGGAAACATTTCACATTATATTGGTTAAAGAGTTCTTTTTGCACCAGTAGCTACATAAATCAACTTTTCACTAACATTACCCTAACACAAGCACAGACTTGACTTCTGAAAACAGTAAGTGCTATTTGTTGGGGTAGTGTTGCTGATTTCTTTAGCCCTTCAAAGAATTCAATGCCAAAGCCATTTTGAAAATTTTGACTTCCACTTCACATGTATTCAAGTCCTTATTATTACCCTAACTTGAGCATTGACTTGACTGTTGAATTCAGTAAGTGCTACTTGTTGGGGCAGTTTCAATGGACAGAAGCAAGGACCTCTTTGGAAGCCATTTTCTTTTGGAAATCCAACTCTGATAACTTCAAACAGAGCCACTCATGATAGCTGTCTTCATAAGTGCTTCTCTTTGGGGTTGTCTTGGTTTTGGGAAATTTTGCCACAGAAGCATGTCCACAGTGCTGATTAAAGAAGCTCAGTATCACTTCCACAAAATAGGAAGCATGCAAGACATACTTTTTTCTGCAGCATTATTTTCAGGACTAGCTATGTACATCAATTTGTCATCAGCATTACCCTAACACAGGCACAGGCTTGACTTCTGAAAACAGTAAGTGCTATTTGTTGGGGTAGTGCTGCTGATTTCTAGACTCCTAATTGGAAGCCATTTTCTCATAAGATTATAAGAAATGGAGGAAAGTGGTTTGAAGTTGGGATGATACTCTTTATTGAATCCCTACACAAAGATTTCAGATCTATTGATTTTATACACATGCTTTGATACCCACTGTTTAAAATGCATTTGGAGTAAATATTCATTTCTTCTTTTTGTATTGTTTTAGATACAAATGGTGGCTACCATGTTGTAATGAAATGCATCAAGAAAATTCAATGGGGACTAACTATTCTCTCATCAAGTGCTAATGGTCTGCATGAATTACGATGACTGTTATTCATGAATTCCAGAATGTCTGATTCTTCAACAATTATCAAGACCCTTGAAACTTTGTGAAAAAGAGGGCGGAGTAGGGTGGGAGTTAGTTCATTTATATTTCAGGTGGGCAAACGCAAGGAAGGCAGTCCACTGTGACTGGCACACCACAGAAATTGCAACAGAGAATCTTCAGGACAATAAGGAAAATCATGAGGTTTTTGTAAGTCCTTACTAATTACCTTAACTTGAGCATTGACTTGACTGTTGAATTCAGTAAGTGCTACTTGATGGGGCAGTTTCAATGGACAGAAGCAAAGGACCTCATTGGAAGTCATTTTCTTTTGGAAATCCAACTCTGATAACTTCAAACAGAGCCACTCATGATACCTGTCTTCATAAGTGCTTCTATTTGGGGTTGTCTTGGTTTTGGGAAATTTTGCCACAGAAACATGTCCACAGGGCTGATTAACCGAACATGGGTTTTGCAATCATGGGAAACATTTCACATGATATTGGTTAAAGAGTTCTTTTTACACCAGTAGCTACATAAATCAACTTTTCACTAACATTACCCTAACACAAGCACAGACTTGACTTCTGAAAACAGTAAGTGCTATTTGTTGGGGTAGTGTTGCTGATTTCTTTAGCCCTTCAAAGAATTCAATGCCAAAGCCATTTTGAAAAAGCTACTGGGAATTTTGATTTCCACTTCACATGTATTCAAGTCCTTATTATTACCCTAACTTGAGCATTGACTTGACTGTTGAATTCAGTAAGTGCTACTTGTTGGGGCAGTTTCAATGGACAGAAGCAAGGACCTCTTTGGAAGCCATTTTCTTTTGGAAATCCAACTCTGATAACTTCAAACAGAGCCACTCATGATAGCTGTCTTCATAAGTGCTTCTCTTTGGGGTTGTCTTGGTTTTGGGAAATTTTGCCACAGAAACATGTCCACAGTGCTGATTAAAGAAGCTCAATATCACTCCCACAAAATAGGAAGCATGCAAGACATACTTTTTTCTGCAGCATTATTTTCAGGACTAGCTATGTACATCAATTTGTCATCAGCATTACCCTAACACAGGCACAGGCTTGACTTCTGAAAACAGTAAGTGCTATTTGTTGGGGTAGTGCTGCTGATTTCTAGACTCCTAATTGGAAGACATTTTCTCATAAGATTATAAGAAATGGAGGAAAGTGGTTTGAAGTTTGGATGATACTCTTTATTGAATCCCTACACAAAGATTTCAGATCTATTGATTTTATACACATGCTTTGATACCCACTGTTTAAAATGCATTTGGAGTAAATATTCATTTCTTCTTTTTGTATTGTTTTAGATACAAATGGTGGCTACCATGTTGTAATGAAATGCATCAAGAAAATTCAATGGGGACTAACTATTCTCTCATCAAGTGCTAATGGTCTGCATGAATTACGATGACTGTTATTCATGAATTCCAGAATGTCTGATTCTTCAACAATTATCAAGACCCTTGAAACTTTGTGAAAAAGAGGGCGGAGTAGGGTGGGAGTTAGTTCATTTATATTTCAGGTGGGCAAACGCAAGGAAGGCAGTCCACTGTGACTGGCATACCACAGAAATTGCAACAGAGAATCTTCAGGACAATAAGGAAAATCATGAGGTTTTTGTAAGTCCTTACTAATTACCTTAACTTGAGCATTGACTTGACTGTTGAATTCAGTAAGTGCTACTTGTTGGGGCAGTTTCAATGGACAGAAGCAAAGGACCTAATTGGAAGTCATTTTCTTTTGGAAATCCAACTCTGATAACTTCAAACAGAGCCACTCATGATAGCTGTCTTCATAAGTGCTTCTATTTGGGGTTGTCTTGGTTTTGGGAAATTTTGCCACAGAAACATCTCCACAGTGCTGATTAACTGAACATGACTTCTACAATCATGGGAAACATTTCACATGATATTGGTTAAAGAGTTCTTTTTGCACCAGTAGCTACATAAATCAACTTTTCACTAACATTACCCTAACACAAGCACAGACTTGACTTCTGAAAACAGTAAGTGCTATTTGTTGGGGTAGTGTTGCTGATTTCTTTAGCCCTTCAAAGAATTCAATGCCAAAGCCATTTTGAACAGGGTACTGGGAATTTTGACTTCCACTTCACATGTATTCAAGTCCTTATTATTACCCTAACTTGAGCATTGACTTGACTGTTGAATTCAGTAAGTGCTACTTGTTGGGGCAGTTTCAATGGACAGAAGCAAAGGACCTCTTTGGAAGCCATTTTCTTTTGGAAATCCAACTCTGATAACTTCAAACAGAGCTTCTCTTTGGGGTTGTCTTGGTTTTGGGAAATTTTGCCACAGAAACATGTCCACAGTGCTGATTAAAGAAGCTCAATATCACTCCCACAAAATAGGAAGCATGCAAGACATACTTTTTTCTGCAGCATTACTTTCAGGACTAGCTATGTACATCAATTTGTCATCAGCATTACCCTAACACAGGCACAGGCTTGACTTCTGAAAACAGTAAGTGCTATTTGTTGGGGTAGTGCTGCTGATTTCTAGACTCCTAATTGGAAGCCATTTTCTCATAAGATTATAAGAAATGGAGGAAAGTGGTTTGAAGTTGGGATGATACTCTTTATTGAATCCCTACACAAAGATTTCAGATCTATTGATTTTATACACATGCTTTGATACCCACTGTTTAAACTGCATTTGGAGTAAATATTCATTTCTTCTTTTTGTATTGTTTTAGATACAAATGGTGGCTACCATTTTGTAATGAAATGCATCAAGAAAATTCAATGGGGACTAACTATTCTCTCATCAAGTGCTAATGGTCTGCATGAATTACGATGACTGTTATTCATGAATTCCAGAATGTCTGATTCTTCAACAATTATCAAGACCCTTGAAACTTTGTGAAAAAGAGGGCGGAGTAGGGTGGGAGTTAGTTCATTTATATTTCAGGTGGGCAAACGCAAGGAAGGCAGTCCACTGTGACTGGCATACCACAGAAATTGCAACAGAGAATCTTCAGGACAATAAGGAAAATCATGAGGTTTTTGTAAGTCCTTACTAATTACCTTAACTTGAGCATTGACTTGACTGTTGAATTCAGTAAGTGCTACTTGTTGGGGCAGTTTCAATGGACAGAAGCAAAGGACCTAATTGGAAGTCATTTTCTTTTGGAAATCCAACTCTGATAACTTCAAACAGAGCCACTCATGATACCTGTCTTCATAAGTGCTTCTCTTTGGGGTTGTCTTGGTTTTGGGAAATTTTGCCACAGAAACATGTCCACAGTGCTGATTAAAGAAGCTCAGTATCACTTCCACAAAATAGGAAGCATGCAAGACATACTTTTTTTCTGCAGCATTATTTTCAGGACTAGCTATGTACATCAATTTGTCATCAGCATTACCCTAACACAGGCACAGGCTTGACTTCTGAAAACAGTAAGTGCTATTTGTTGGGGTAGTGCTGCTGATTTCTAGACTCCTAATTGGAAGCCATTTTCTCATAAGATTATAAGAAATGGAGGAAAGTGGTTTGAAGTTGGGATGATACTCTTTATTGAATCCCTACACAAAGATTTCAGATCTATTGATTTTATACACATGCTTTGATACCCACTGTTTAAAATGCATTTGGAGTAAATATTCATTTCTTCTTTTTGTATTGTTTTAGATACAAATGGTGGCTACCATGTTGTAATGAAATGCATCAAGAAAATTCAATGGGGACTAACTATTCTCTCATCAAGTGCCAATGGTCTGCGTGAATTACGATGACTGTTATTCATGAATTCCAGAATGTCTGATTCTTCAACAATTATCAAGACCCTTGAAACTTTGTGAAAAAGAGGGCAGAGTAGGGTGGGAGTTAGTTCATTTATATTTCAGGTGGGCAAACGCAAGGAAGGCAGTCCACTGTGACTGGCACACCACAGAAATTGCAACAGAGAATCTTCAGGACAATAAGGAAAATCATGAGGTTTTTGTAAGTCCTTACTAATTACCTTAACTTGAGCATTGACTTGACTGTTGAATTCAGTAAGTGCTACTTGTTGGGGCAGTTTCAATGGACAGAAGCAAAGGACCTCATTGGAAGTCATTTTCTTTTGGAAATCCAACTCTGATAACTTCAAACAGAGCCACTCATGATACCTGTCTTCATAAGTGCTTCTATTTGGGGTTGTCTTGGTTTTGGGAAATTTTGCCACAGAAACATCTCCACAGTGCTGATTAACTGAACATGGGTTTTGCAATCATGGGAAACATTTCACATGATATTGGTTAAAGAGTTCTTTTCACACCAGTAGCTACATAAATCAACTTTTCACTAACATTACCCTAACACAAGCACAGACTTGACTTCTGAAAACAGTAAGTGCTATTTGTTGGGGTAGTGTTGCTGATTTCTTTAGCCCTTCAAAGAATTCAATGCCAAAGCCATTTTGGGAATTTTGATTTCCACTTCACATGTATTCAAGTCCTTATTATTACCCTAACTTGAGCATTGACTTGACTGTTGAATTCAGTAAGTGCTACTTGTTGGGGCAGTTTCAATGGACAGAAGCAAAGGACCTCTTTGGAAGCCATTTTCTTTTGGAAATCAAACTCTGATAACTTCAAACAGAGCCACTCATGATAGCTGTCTTCATAAGTGCTTCTATTTGGGGTTGTCTTGGTTTTGGGAAATTTTGCCACAGAAACATCTCCACAGTGCTGATTAACTGAACATGGGTTTTGCAATCATGGGAAACATTTCACATGATATTGGTTAAAGAGTTCTTTTTGCACCAGTAGCTACATAAATCAACTTTTCACTAACATTACCCTAACACAAGCACAGACTTGATTACTGAAAACAGTAAGTGCTATTTGTTGGGGTAGTGTTGCTGATTTCTTTAGCCCTTCAAAGAATTCAATGCCAAAGCCATTTTGAAAATTTTGACTTCCACTTCACATGTATTCAAGTCCTTATTATTACCCTAACTTGAGCATTGACTTGACTGTTGAATTCAGTAAGTGCTACTTGTTGGGGCAGTTTCAATGGACAGAAGCAAAGGACCTCTTTGGAAGCCATTTTCTTTTGGAAATCCAACTCTGATAACTTCAAACAGAGCCACTCATGATAGCTGTCTTCATAAGTGCTTCTATTTGGGGTTGTCTTGGTTTTGGGAAATTTTGCCACAGAAACATCTCCACAGTGCTGATTAACTGAACATGACTTCTACAATCATGGGAAACATTTCACATGATATTGGTTAAAGAGTTCTTTTTGCACCAGTAGCTACATAAATCAACTTTTCACTAACATTACCCTAACACAAGCACAGACTTGACTTCTGAAAACAGTAAGTGCTATTTGTTGGGGTAGTGTTGCTGATTTCTTTAGCCCTTCAAAGAATTCAATGCCAAAGCCATTTTGAACAGGGTACTGGGAATTTTGACTTCCACTTCACATGTATTCAAGTCCTTATTATTACCCTAACTTGAGCATTGACTTGACTGTTGAATTCAGTAAGTGCTACTTGTTGGGGCAGTTTCAATGGACAGAAGCAAAGGACCTCTTTGGAAGCCATTTTCTTTTGGAAATCCAACTCTGATAACTTCAAACAGAGCTTCTCTTTGGGGTTGTCTTGGTTTTGGGAAATTTTGCCACAGAAACATGTCCACAGTGCTGATTAAAGCACTGATTAAATCACTTCCACAAAATAGGAAGCATGCCAGACATACTTTTTTCTGCAGCATTATTTTCAGGACTAGCTATGTACATCAATTTGTCATCAGCATTACCCTAACACAGGCACAGGCTTGACTTCTGAAAACAGTAAGTGCTATTTGTTGGGGTAGTGCTGCTGATTTCTAGACTCCTAATTGGAAGCCATTTTCTCATAAGATTATAAGAAATGGAGGAAAGTGGTTTGAAGTTGGGATGATACTCTTTATTGAATCCCTACACAAAGATTTCAGATCTATTGATTTTATACACATGCTTTGATACCCACTGTTTAAAATGCATTTGGAGTAAATATTCATTTCTTCTTTTTGTATTGTTTTAGATACAAATGGTGGCTACCATGTTGTAATGAAATGCATCAAGAAAATTCAATGGGGACTAACTATTCTCTCATCAAGTGCTAATGGTCTGCATGAATTACGATGACTGTTATTCATGAATTCCAGAATGTCTGATTCTTCAACAATTATCAAGACCCTTGAAACTTTGTGAAAAAGAGGGCGGAGTAGGTTGGGAGTTAGTTCATTTATATTTCAGGTGGGCAAACGCAAGGAAGGCAGTCCACTGTGACTGGCACACCACAGAAATTGCAACAGAGAATCTTCAGGACAATAAGGAAAATCATGAGGTTTTTGTAAGTCCTTACTAATTACCTTAACTTGAGCATGGACTTGACTGTTGAATTCAGTAAGTGCTACTTGTTGGGGCAGTTTCAATGGACAGAAGCAAAGGACCTCTTTGGAAGCCATTTTCTTTTGGAAATCCAACTCTGATAACTTCAAACAGAGCCACTCATGATACCTGTCTTCATAAGTGCTTCTATTTGGGGTTGTCTTGGTTTTGGGAAATTTTGCCACAGAAACATCTCCACAGTGTTGATTAACTGAACATGGGTTTTGCAATCATGGGAAACATTTCACATTATATTGGTTAAAGAGTTCTTTTTACACCAGTAGCTACATAAATCAACTTTTCACTAACATTACCCTAACACAAGCACAGATTTGACTTCTGAAAACAGTAAGTGCTATTTGTTGGGGTACTGTTGCTGATTTCTTTAGCCCTTCAAAGAATTCAATGCCAAAGCCATTTTGAAAAAGCTACTGGGAATTTTGATTTCCACTTCACATGTATTCAAATCCTTATTATTACCCTAACTTGAGCATTGACTTGACTGTTGAATTCAGTAAGTGCTACTTGTTGGGGCAGTTTCAATGGACAGAAGCAAAGGACCTCTTTGGAAGCCATTTTCTTTTGGAAATCCAACTCTGATAACTTCAAACAGAGCCACTCATGATACCTGTCTTCATAAGTGCTTCTATTTGGGGTTGTCTTGGTTTTGGGAAATTTTGCCACAGAAACATCTCCACAGTGCTGATTAACTGAACATGGCTTCTACAATCATGGGAAACATTTCACATTATATTGGTTAAAGAGTTCTTTTTGCACCAGTAGCTACATAAATCAACTTTTCACTAACATTACCCTAACACAAGCACAGACTTGACTTCTGAAAACAGTAAGTGCTATTTGTTGGGGTAGTGTTGCTGATTTCTTTAGCCCTTCAAAGAATTCAATGCCAAAGCCATTTTGAAAATTTTGACTTCCACTTCACATGTATTCAAGTCCTTATTATTACCCTAACTTGAGCATTGACTTGACTGTTGAATTCAGTAAGTGCTACTTGTTGGGGCAGTTTCAATGGACAGAAGCAAAGGACCTCTTTGGAAGCCATTTTCTTTTGGAAATCCAACTCTGATAACTTCAAACAGAGCCACTCATGATACCTGTCTTCATAAGTGCTTCTATTTGGGGTTGTCTTGGTTTTGGGAAATTTTGCCACAGAAACATCTCCACAGTGCTGATTAACTGAACATGGCTTCTACAATCATGGGAAACATTTCACATTATATTGGTTAAAGAGTTCTTTTTGCACCAGTAGCTACATAAATCAACTTTTCACTAACATTACCCTAACACAAGCACAGACTTGACTTCTGAAAACAGTAAGTGCTATTTGTTGGGGTAGTGTTGCTGATTTCTTTAGCCCTTCAAAGAATTCAATGCCAAAGCCATTTTGAAAATTTTGACTTCCACTTCACATGTATTCAAGTCCTTATTATTACCCTAACTTGAGCATTGACTTGACTGTTGAATTCAGTAAGTGCTACTTGTTGGGGCAGTTTCAATGGACAGAAGCAAAGGACCTCTTTGGAAGCCATTTTCTTTTGGAAATCAAACTCTGATAACTTCAAACAGAGCCACTCATGATAGCTGTCTTCATAAGTGCTTCTATTTGGGGTTGTCTTGGTTTTGGGAAATTTTGCCACAGAAACATCTCCACAGTGCTGATTAACTGAACATGACTTCTACAATCATGGGAAACATTTCACATGATATTGGTTAAAGAGTTCTTTTTGCACCAGTAGCTACATAAATCAACTTTTCACTAACATTACCCTAACACAAGCACAGACTTGACTTCTGAAAACAGTAAGTGCTATTTGTTGGGGTAGTGTTGCTGATTTCTTTAGCCCTTCAAAGAATTCAATGCCAAAGCCATTTTGAACAGGGTACTGGGAATTTTGACTTCCACTTCACATGTATTCAAGTCCTTATTATTACCCTAACTTGAGCATTGACTTGACTGTTGAATTCAGTAAGTGCTACTTGTTGGGGCAGTTTCAATGGACAGAAGCAAGGACCTCTTTGGAAGCCATTTTCTTTTGGAAATCCAACTCTGATAACTTCAAACAGAGCCACTCATGATAGCTGTCTTCATAAGTGCTTCTCTTTGGGGTTGTCTTGGTTTTGGGAAATTTTGCCACAGAAGCATGTCCACAGTGCTGATTAAAGAAGCTCAGTATCACTTCCACAAAATAGGAAGCATGCAAGACATACTTTTTTCTGCAGCATTATTTTCAGGACTAGCTATGTACATCAATTTGTCATCAGCATTACCCTAACACAAGCACAGACTTGACTTCTGAAAACAGTAAGTGCTATTTGTTGGGGTAGTGTTGCTGATTTCTTTAGCCCTTCAAAGAATTCAATGCCAAAGCCATTTTGAACAGGGTACTGGGAATTTTGACTTCCACTTCACATGTATTCAAGTCCTTATTATTACCCTAACTTGAGCATTGACTTGACTGTTGAATTCAGTAAGTGCTACTTGTTGGGGCAGTTTCAATGGACAGAAGCAAAGGACCTCTTTGGAAGCCATTTTCTTTTGGAAATCCAACTCTGATAACTTCAAACAGAGCTTCTCTTTGGGGTTGTCTTGGTTTTGGGAAATTTTGCCACAGAAACATGTCCACAGTGCTGATTAAAGCACTGATTAAATCACTTCCACAAAATAGGAAGCATGCCAGACATACTTTTTTCTGCAGCATTATTTTCAGGACTAGCTATGTACATCAATTTGTCATCAGCATTACCCTAACACAGGCACAGGCTTGACTTCTGAAAACAGTAAGTGCTATTTGTTGGGGTAGTGCTGCTGATTTCTAGACTCCTAATTGGAAGCCATTTTCTCATAAGATTATAAGAAATGGAGGAAAGTGGTTTGAAGTTGGGATGATACTCTTTATTGAATCCCTACACAAAGATTTCAGATCTATTGATTTTATACACATGCTTTGATACCCACTGTTTAAAATGCATTTGGAGTAAATATTCATTTCTTCTTTTTGTATTGTTTTAGATACAAATGGTGGCTACCATGTTGTAATGAAATGCATCAAGAAAATTCAATGGGGACTAACTATTCTCTCATCAAGTGCTAATGGTCTGCATGAATTACGATGACTGTTATTCATGAATTCCAGAATGTCTGATTCTTCAACAATTATCAAGACCCTTGAAACTTTGTGAAAAAGAGGGCGGAGTAGGTTGGGAGTTAGTTCATTTATATTTCAGGTGGGCAAACGCAAGGAAGGCAGTCCACTGTGACTGGCACACCACAGAAATTGCAACAGAGAATCTTCAGGACAATAAGGAAAATCATGAGGTTTTTGTAAGTCCTTACTAATTACCTTAACTTGAGCATGGACTTGACTGTTGAATTCAGTAAGTGCTACTTGTTGGGGCAGTTTCAATGGACAGAAGCAAAGGACCTCTTTGGAAGCCATTTTCTTTTGGAAATCCAACTCTGATAACTTCAAACAGAGCCACTCATGATACCTGTCTTCATAAGTGCTTCTATTTGGGGTTGTCTTGGTTTTGGGAAATTTTGCCACAGAAACATCTCCACAGTGTTGATTAACTGAACATGGGTTTTGCAATCATGGGAAACATTTCACATTATATTGGTTAAAGAGTTCTTTTTACACCAGTAGCTACATAAATCAACTTTTCACTAACATTACCCTAACACAAGCACAGATTTGACTTCTGAAAACAGTAAGTGCTATTTGTTGGGGTACTGTTGCTGATTTCTTTAGCCCTTCAAAGAATTCAATGCCAAAGCCATTTTGAAAAAGCTACTGGGAATTTTGATTTCCACTTCACATGTATTCAAATCCTTATTATTACCCTAACTTGAGCATTGACTTGACTGTTGAATTCAGTAAGTGCTACTTGTTGGGGCAGTTTCAATGGACAGAAGCAAAGGACCTCTTTGGAAGCCATTTTCTTTTGGAAATCCAACTCTGATAACTTCAAACAGAGCCACTCATGATACCTGTCTTCATAAGTGCTTCTATTTGGGGTTGTCTTGGTTTTGGGAAATTTTGCCACAGAAACATCTCCACAGTGCTGATTAACTGAACATGGCTTCTACAATCATGGGAAACATTTCACATTATATTGGTTAAAGAGTTCTTTTTGCACCAGTAGCTACATAAATCAACTTTTCACTAACATTACCCTAACACAAGCACAGACTTGACTTCTGAAAACAGTAAGTGCTATTTGTTGGGGTAGTGTTGCTGATTTCTTTAGCCCTTCAAAGAATTCAATGCCAAAGCCATTTTGAACAGGGTACTGGGAATTTTGACTTCCACTTCACATGTATTCAAGTCCTTATTATTACCCTAACTTGAGCATTGACTTGACTGTTGAATTCAGTAAGTGCTACTTGTTGGGGCAGTTTCAATGGACAGAAGCAAAGGACCTCTTTGGAAGCCATTTTCTTTTGGAAATCCAACTCTGATAACTTCAAACAGAGCTTCTCTTTGGGGTTGTCTTGGTTTTGGGAAATTTTGCCACAGAAACATGTCCACAGTGCTGATTAAAGAAGCTCAATATCACTCCCACAAAATAGGAAGCATGCAAGACATACTTTTTTCTGCAGCATTACTTTCAGGACTAGCTATGTACATCAATTTGTCATCAGCATTACCCTAACACAGGCACAGGCTTGACTTCTGAAAACAGTAAGTGCTATTTGTTGGGGCAGTGTTGCTGATTTCTTTAGCCCTTCAAAGAATTCAATGCCAAAGCCATTTTGAAAATTTTGACTTCCACTTCACATGTATTCAAGTCCTTATTATTACCCTAACTTGAGCATTGACTTGACTGTTGAATTCAGTAAGTGCTACTTGTTGGGGCAGTTTCAATGGACAGAAGCAAGGACCTCTTTGGAAGCCATTTTCTTTTGGAAATCCAACTCTGATAACTTCAAACAGAGCCACTCATGATAGCTGTCTTCATAAGTGCTTCTATTTGGGGTTGTCTTGGTTTTGGGGAATTTTGCCACAGAAACATCTCCACAGTGCTGATTAACTGAACATGACTTCTACAATCATGGGAAACATTTCACATGATATTGGTTAAAGAGTTCTTTTTTCACCAGTAGCTACATAAATCAACTTTTCACTAACATTACCCTAACACAAGCACAGACTTGACTTCTGAAAACAGTAAGTGCTATTTGTTGGGGTAGTGTTGCTGATTTCTTTAGCCCTTCAAAGAATTCAATGCCAAAGCCATTTTGAACAGGGTACTGGGAATTTTGACTTCCACTTCACATGTATTCAAGTCCTTATTATTACCCTAACTTGAGCATTGACTTGACTGTTGAATTCAGTAAGTGCTACTTGTTGGGGCAGTTTCAATGGACAGAAGCAAAGGACCTCTTTGGAAGCCATTTTCTTTTGGAAATCCAACTCTGATAACTTCAAACAGAGCCACTCATGATACCTGTCTTCATAAGTGCTTCTATTTGGGGTTGTCTTGGTTTTGGGAAATTTTGCCACAGAAACATCTCCACAGTGCTGATTAACCGAACATGGCTTCTACAATCATGGGAAACATTTCACATGATATTGGTTAAAGAGTTCTTTTTACACCAGTAGCTACATAAATCAACTTTTCACTAACATTACCCTAACACAAGCACAGACTTGACTTCTGAAAACAGTAAGTGCTATTTGTTGGGGTAGTGTTGCTGATTTCTTTAGCCCTTCAAAGAATTCAATGCCAAAGCCATTTTGAAAATTTTGACTTCCACTTCATATGTATTCAAGTCCTTATTATTACCCTAACTTGAGCATTGACTTGACTGTTGAATTCAGTAAGTGCTACTTGTTGGGGCAGTTTCAATGGACAGAAGCAAAGGACCTCTTTGGAAGCCATTTTCTTTTGGAAATCAAACTCTGATAACTTCAAACAGAGCCACTCATGATAGCTGTCTTCATAAGTGCTTCTATTTGGGGTTGTCTTGGTTTTGGGAAATTTTGCCACAGAAACATCTCCACAGTGCTGATTAACTGAACATGACTTCTACAATCATGGGAAACATTTCACATGATATTGGTTAAAGAGTTCTTTTTGCACCAGTAGCTACATAAATCAACTTTTCACTAACATTACCCTAACACAAGCACAGACTTGACTTCTGAAAACAGTAAGTGCTATTTGTTGGGGTAGTGTTGCTGATTTCTTTAGCCCTTCAAAGAATTCAATGCCAAAGCCATTTTGAACAGGGTACTGGGAATTTTGACTTCCACTTCACATGTATTCAAGTCCTTATTATTACCCTAACTTGAGCATTGACTTGACTGTTGAATTCAGTAAGTGCTACTTGTTGGGGCAGTTTCAATGGACAGAAGCAAGGACCTCTTTGGAAGCCATTTTCTTTTGGAAATCCAACTCTGATAACTTCAAACAGAGCCACTCATGATAGCTGTCTTCATAAGTGCTTCTCTTTGGGGTTGTCTTGGTTTTGGGAAATTTTGCCACAGAAGCATGTCCACAGTGCTGATTAAAGAAGCTCAGTATCACTTCCACAAAATAGGAAGCATGCAAGACATACTTTTTTCTGCAGCATTATTTTCAGGACTAGCTATGTACATCAATTTGTCATCAGCATTACCCTAACACAGGCACAGGCTTGACTTCTGAAAACAGTAAGTGCTATTTGTTGGGGTAGTGCTGCTGATTTCTAGACTCCTAATTGGAAGCCATTTTCTCATAAGATTATAAGAAATGGAGGAAAGTGGTTTGAAGTTGGGATGATACTCTTTATTGAATCCCTACACAAAGATTTCAGATCTATTGATTTTATACACATGCTTTGATACCCACTGTTTAAAATGCATTTGGAGTAAATATTCATTTCTTCTTTTTGTATTGTTTTAGATACAAATGGTGGCTACCATGTTGTAATGAAATGCATCAAGAAAATTCAATGGGGACTAACTATTCTCTCATCAAGTGCTAATGGTCTGCATGAATTACGATGACTGTTATTCATGAATTCCAGAATGTCTGATTCTTCAACAATTATCAAGACCCTTGAAACTTTGTGAAAAAGAGGGCGGAGTAGGGTGGGAGTTAGTTCATTTATATTTCAGGTGGGCAAACGCAAGGAAGGCAGTCCACTGTGACTGGCACACCACAGAAATTGCAACAGAGAATCTTCAGGACAATAAGGAAAATCATGAGGTTTTTGTAAGTCCTTACTAATTACCTTAACTTGAGCATTGACTTGACTGTTGAATTCAGTAAGTGCTACTTGATGGGGCAGTTTCAATGGACAGAAGCAAAGGACCTCATTGGAAGTCATTTTCTTTTGGAAATCCAACTCTGATAACTTCAAACAGAGCCACTCATGATACCTGTCTTCATAAGTGCTTCTATTTGGGGTTGTCTTGGTTTTGGGAAATTTTGCCACAGAAACATGTCCACAGGGCTGATTAACCGAACATGGGTTTTGCAATCATGGGAAACATTTCACATGATATTGGTTAAAGAGTTCTTTTTACACCAGTAGCTACATAAATCAACTTTTCACTAACATTACCCTAACACAAGCACAGACTTGACTTCTGAAAACAGTAAGTGCTATTTGTTGGGGTAGTGTTGCTGATTTCTTTAGCCCTTCAAAGAATTCAATGCCAAAGCCATTTTGAAAAAGCTACTGGGAATTTTGATTTCCACTTCACATGTATTCAAGTCCTTATTATTACCCTAACTTGAGCATTGACTTGACTGTTGAATTCAGTAAGTGCTACTTGTTGGGGCAGTTTCAATGGACAGAAGCAAAGGACCTCATTGGAAGTCATTTTCTTTTGGAAATCCAACTCTGATAACTTCAAACAGAGCCACTCATGATACCTGTCTTCATAAGTGCTTCTATTTGGGGTTGTCTTGGTTTTGGGAAATTTTGCCACAGAAACATCTCCACAGTGCTGATTAACTGAACATGGGTTTTGCAATCATGGGAAACATTTCACATGATATTGGTTAAAGAGTTCTTTTCACACCAGTACCTACATAAATCAACTTTTCACTAACATTACCCTAACACAAGCACAGACTTGACTTCTGAAAACAGTAAGTGCTATTTGTTGGGGTAGTGTTGCTGATTTCTTTAGCCCTTCAAAGAATTCAATGCCAAAGCCATTTTGAAAAAGCTACTGGGAATTTTGATTTCCACTTCACATGTATTCAAGTCCTTATTATTACCCTAACTTGAGCATTGACTTGACTGTTGAATTCAGTAAGTGCTACTTGTTGGGGCAGTTTCAATGGACAGAAGCAAGGACCTCTTTGGAAGCCATTTTCTTTTGGAAATCCAACTCTGATAACTTCAAACAGAGCCACTCATGATACCTGTCTTCATAAGTGCTTCTATTTGGGGTTGTCTTGGTTTTGGGAAATTTTGCCACAGAAACATCTCCACAGTGCTGATTAACTGAACATGGCTTCTACAATCATGGGAAACATTTCACATTATATTGGTTAAAGAGTTCTTTTTGCACCAGTAGCTACATAAATCAACTTTTCACTAACATTACCCTAACACAAGCACAGACTTGACTTCTGAAAACAGTAAGTGCTATTTGTTGGGGTAGTGTTGCTGATTTCTTTAGCCCTTCAAAGAATTCAATGCCAAAGCCATTTTGAACAGGGTACTGGGAATTTTGACTTCCACTTCACATGTATTCAAGTCCTTATTATTACCCTAACTTGAGCATTGACTTGACTGTTGAATTCAGTAAGTGCTACTTGTTGGGGCAGTTTCAATGGACAGAAGCAAAGGACCTCTTTGGAAGCCATTTTCTTTTGGAAATCCAACTCTGATAACTTCAAACAGAGCCACTCATGATACCTGTCTTCATAAGTGCTTCTATTTGGGGTTGTCTTGGTTTTGGGAAATTTTGCCACAGAAACATCTCCACAGTGCTGATTAACCGAACATGGCTTCTACAATCATGGGAAACATTTCACATGATATTGGTTAAAGAGTTCTTTTTACACCAGTAGCTACATAAATCAACTTTTCACTAACATTACCCTAACACAAGCACAGACTTGACTTCTGAAAACAGTAAGTGCTATTTGTTGGGGTAGTGTTGCTGATTTCTTTAGCCCTTCAAAGAATTCAATGCCAAAGCCATTTTGAAAATTTTGACTTCCACTTCACATGTATTCAAGTCCTTATTATTACCCTAACTTGAGCATTGACTTGACTGTTGAATTCAGTAAGTGCTACTTGTTGGGGCAGTTTCAATGGACAGAAGCAAGGACCTCTTTGGAAGCCATTTTCTTTTGGAAATCCAACTCTGATAACTTCAAACAGAGCCACTCATGATAGCTGTCTTCATAAGTGCTTCTCTTTGGGGTTGTCTTGGTTTTGGGAAATTTTGCCACAGAAGCATGTCCACAGTGCTGATTAAAGAAGCTCAGTATCACTTCCACAAAATAGGAAGCATGCAAGACATACTTTTTTCTGCAGCATTATTTTCAGGACTAGCTATGTACATCAATTTGTCATCAGCATTACCCTAACACAGGCACAGGCTTGACTTCTGAAAACAGTAAGTGCTATTTGTTGGGGTAGTGCTGCTGATTTCTAGACTCCTAATTGGAAGCCATTTTCTCATAAGATTATAAGAAATGGAGGAAAGTGGTTTGAAGTTGGGATGATACTCTTTATTGAATCCCTACACAAAGATTTCAGATCTATTGATTTTATACACATGCTTTGATACCCACTGTTTAAAATGCATTTGGAGTAAATATTCATTTCTTCTTTTTGTATTGTTTTAGATACAAATGGTGGCTACCATTTTGTAATGAAATGCATCAAGAAAATTCAATGGGGACTAACTATTCTCTCATCAAGTGCTAATGGTCTGCATGAATTACGATGACTGTTATTCATGAATTCCAGAATGTCTGATTCTTCAACAATTATCAAGACCCTTGAAACTTTGTGAAAAAGAGGGCGGAGTAGGGTGGGAGTTAGTTCATTTATATTTCAGGTGGGCAAACGCAAGGAAGGCAGTCCACTGTGACTGGCATACCACAGAAATTGCAACAGAGAATCTTCAGGACAATAAGGAAAATCATGAGGTTTTTGTAAGTCCTTACTAATTACCTTAACTTGAGCATTGACTTGACTGTTGAATTCAGTAAGTGCTACTTGTTGGGGCAGTTTCAATGGACAGAAGCAAAGGACCTAATTGGAAGCCATTTTCTTTTGGAAATCCAACTCTGATAACTTCAAACAGAGCCACTCATGATACCTGTCTTCATAAGTGCTTCTCTTTGGGGTTGTCTTGGTTTTGGGAAATTTTGCCACAGAAACATGTCCACAGTGCTGATTAAAGAAGCTCAGTATCACTTCCACAAAATAGGAAGCATGCAAGACATACTTTTTTTCTGCAGCATTATTTTCAGGACTAGCTATGTACATCAATTTGTCATCAGCATTACCCTAACACAGGCACAGGCTTGACTTCTGAAAACAGTAAGTGCTATTTGTTGGGGTAGTGCTGCTGATTTCTAGACTCCTAATTGGAAGCCATTTTCTCATAAGATTATAAGAAATGGAGGAAAGTGGTTTGAAGTTGGGATGATACTCTTTATTGAATCCCTACACAAAGATTTCAGATCTATTGATTTTATACACATGCTTTGATACCCACTGTTTAAAATGCATTTGGAGTAAATATTCATTTCTTCTTTTTGTATTGTTTTAGATACAAATGGTGGCTACCATGTTGTAATGAAATGCATCAAGAAAATTCAATGGGGACTAACTATTCTCTCATCAAGTGCTAATGGTCTGCGTGAATTACGATGACTGTTATTCATGAATTCCAGAATGTCTGATTCTTCAACAATTATCAAGACCCTTGAAACTTTGTGAAAAAGAGGGCGGAGTAGGGTGGGAGTTAGTTCATTTATATTTCAGGTGGGCAAACGCAAGGAAGGCAGTCCACTGTGACTGGCATACCACAGAAATTGCAACAGAGAATCTTCAGGACAATAAGGAAAATCATGAGGTTTTTGTAAGTCCTTACTAATTACCTTAACTTGAGCATTGACTTGACTGTTGAATTCAGTAAGTGCTACTTGTTGGGGCAGTTTCAATGGACAGAAGCAAAGGACCTAATTGGAAGTCATTTTCTTTTGGAAATCCAACTCTGATAACTTCAAACAGAGCCACTCATGATACCTGTCTTCATAAGTGCTTCTCTTTGGGGTTGTCTTGGTTTTGGGAAATTTTGCCACAGAAACATGTCCACAGTGCTGATTAAAGAAGCTCAGTATCACTTCCACAAAATAGGAAGCATGCAAGACATACTTTTTTTCTGCAGCATTATTTTCAGGACTAGCTATGTACATCAATTTGTCATCAGCATTACCCTAACACAGGCACAGGCTTGACTTCTGAAAACAGTAAGTGCTATTTGTTGGGGTAGTGCTGCTGATTTCTAGACTCCTAATTGGAAGCCATTTTCTCATAAGATTATAAGAAATGGAGGAAAGTGGTTTGAAGTTGGGATGATACTCTTTATTGAATCCCTACACAAAGATTTCAGATCTATTGATTTTATACACATGCTTTGATACCCACTGTTTAAAATGCATTTGGAGTAAATATTCATTTCTTCTTTTTGTATTGTTTTAGATACAAATGGTGGCTACCATGTTGTAATGAAATGCATCAAGAAAATTCAATGGGGACTAACTATTCTCTCATCAAGTGCCAATGGTCTGCGTGAATTACGATGACTGTTATTCATGAATTCCAGAATGTCTGATTCTTCAACAATTATCAAGACCCTTGAAACTTTGTGAAAAAGAGGGCAGAGTAGGGTGGGAGTTAGTTCATTTATATTTCAGGTGGGCAAACGCAAGGAAGGCAGTCCACTGTGACTGGCACACCACAGAAATTGCAACAGAGAATCTTCAGGACAATAAGGAAAATCATGAGGTTTTTGTAAGTCCTTACTAATTACCTTAACTTGAGCATTGACTTGACTGTTGAATTCAGTAAGTGCTACTTGTTGGGGCAGTTTCAATGGACAGAAGCAAAGGACCTCATTGGAAGTCATTTTCTTTTGGAAATCCAACTCTGATAACTTCAAACAGAGCCACTCATGATACCTGTCTTCATAAGTGCTTCTATTTGGGGTTGTCTTGGTTTTGGGAAATTTTGCCACAGAAACATCTCCACAGTGCTGATTAACTGAACATGGGTTTTGCAATCATGGGAAACATTTCACATGATATTGGTTAAAGAGTTCTTTTCACACCAGTAGCTACATAAATCAACTTTTCACTAACATTACCCTAACACAAGCACAGACTTGACTTCTGAAAACAGTAAGTGCTATTTGTTGGGGTAGTGTTGCTGATTTCTTTAGCCCTTCAAAGAATTCAATGCCAAAGCCATTTTGGGAATTTTGATTTCCACTTCACATGTATTCAAGTCCTTATTATTACCCTAACTTGAGCATTGACTTGACTGTTGAATTCAGTAAGTGCTACTTGTTGGGGCAGTTTCAATGGACAGAAGCAAAGGACCTCTTTGGAAGCCATTTTCTTTTGGAAATCAAACTCTGATAACTTCAAACAGAGCCACTCATGATAGCTGTCTTCATAAGTGCTTCTATTTGGGGTTGTCTTGGTTTTGGGAAATTTTGCCACAGAAACATCTCCACAGTGCTGATTAACTGAACATGGGTTTTGCAATCATGGGAAACATTTCACATGATATTGGTTAAAGAGTTCTTTTTGCACCAGTAGCTACATAAATCAACTTTTCACTAACATTACCCTAACACAAGCACAGACTTGATTACTGAAAACAGTAAGTGCTATTTGTTGGGGTAGTGTTGCTGATTTCTTTAGCCCTTCAAAGAATTCAATGCCAAAGCCATTTTGAAAATTTTGACTTCCACTTCACATGTATTCAAGTCCTTATTATTACCCTAACTTGAGCATTGACTTGACTGTTGAATTCAGTAAGTGCTACTTGTTGGGGCAGTTTCAATGGACAGAAGCAAAGGACCTCTTTGGAAGCCATTTTCTTTTGGAAATCCAACTCTGATAACTTCAAACAGAGCCACTCATGATAGCTGTCTTCATAAGTGCTTCTATTTGGGGTTGTCTTGGTTTTGGGAAATTTTGCCACAGAAACATCTCCACAGTGCTGATTAACTGAACATGACTTCTACAATCATGGGAAACATTTCACATGATATTGGTTAAAGAGTTCTTTTTGCACCAGTAGCTACATAAATCAACTTTTCACTAACATTACCCTAACACAAGCACAGACTTGACTTCTGAAAACAGTAAGTGCTATTTGTTGGGGTAGTGTTGCTGATTTCTTTAGCCCTTCAAAGAATTCAATGCCAAAGCCATTTTGAACAGGGTACTGGGAATTTTGACTTCCACTTCACATGTATTCAAGTCCTTATTATTACCCTAACTTGAGCATTGACTTGACTGTTGAATTCAGTAAGTGCTACTTGTTGGGGCAGTTTCAATGGACAGAAGCAAAGGACCTCTTTGGAAGCCATTTTCTTTTGGAAATCCAACTCTGATAACTTCAAACAGAGCTTCTCTTTGGGGTTGTCTTGGTTTTGGGAAATTTTGCCACAGAAACATGTCCACAGTGCTGATTAAAGCACTGATTAAATCACTTCCACAAAATAGGAAGCATGCCAGACATACTTTTTTCTGCAGCATTATTTTCAGGACTAGCTATGTACATCAATTTGTCATCAGCATTACCCTAACACAGGCACAGGCTTGACTTCTGAAAACAGTAAGTGCTATTTGTTGGGGTAGTGCTGCTGATTTCTAGACTCCTAATTGGAAGCCATTTTCTCATAAGATTATAAGAAATGGAGGAAAGTGGTTTGAAGTTGGGATGATACTCTTTATTGAATCCCTACACAAAGATTTCAGATCTATTGATTTTATACACATGCTTTGATACCCACTGTTTAAAATGCATTTGGAGTAAATATTCATTTCTTCTTTTTGTATTGTTTTAGATACAAATGGTGGCTACCATGTTGTAATGAAATGCATCAAGAAAATTCAATGGGGACTAACTATTCTCTCATCAAGTGCTAATGGTCTGCATGAATTACGATGACTGTTATTCATGAATTCCAGAATGTCTGATTCTTCAACAATTATCAAGACCCTTGAAACTTTGTGAAAAAGAGGGCGGAGTAGGTTGGGAGTTAGTTCATTTATATTTCAGGTGGGCAAACGCAAGGAAGGCAGTCCACTGTGACTGGCACACCACAGAAATTGCAACAGAGAATCTTCAGGACAATAAGGAAAATCATGAGGTTTTTGTAAGTCCTTACTAATTACCTTAACTTGAGCATGGACTTGACTGTTGAATTCAGTAAGTGCTACTTGTTGGGGCAGTTTCAATGGACAGAAGCAAAGGACCTCTTTGGAAGCCATTTTCTTTTGGAAATCCAACTCTGATAACTTCAAACAGAGCCACTCATGATACCTGTCTTCATAAGTGCTTCTATTTGGGGTTGTCTTGGTTTTGGGAAATTTTGCCACAGAAACATCTCCACAGTGTTGATTAACTGAACATGGGTTTTGCAATCATGGGAAACATTTCACATTATATTGGTTAAAGAGTTCTTTTTACACCAGTAGCTACATAAATCAACTTTTCACTAACATTACCCTAACACAAGCACAGATTTGACTTCTGAAAACAGTAAGTGCTATTTGTTGGGGTACTGTTGCTGATTTCTTTAGCCCTTCAAAGAATTCAATGCCAAAGCCATTTTGAAAAAGCTACTGGGAATTTTGATTTCCACTTCACATGTATTCAAATCCTTATTATTACCCTAACTTGAGCATTGACTTGACTGTTGAATTCAGTAAGTGCTACTTGTTGGGGCAGTTTCAATGGACAGAAGCAAAGGACCTCTTTGGAAGCCATTTTCTTTTGGAAATCCAACTCTGATAACTTCAAACAGAGCCACTCATGATACCTGTCTTCATAAGTGCTTCTATTTGGGGTTGTCTTGGTTTTGGGAAATTTTGCCACAGAAACATCTCCACAGTGCTGATTAACTGAACATGGCTTCTACAATCATGGGAAACATTTCACATTATATTGGTTAAAGAGTTCTTTTTGCACCAGTAGCTACATAAATCAACTTTTCACTAACATTACCCTAACACAAGCACAGACTTGACTTCTGAAAACAGTAAGTGCTATTTGTTGGGGTAGTGTTGCTGATTTCTTTAGCCCTTCAAAGAATTCAATGCCAAAGCCATTTTGAACAGGGTACTGGGAATTTTGACTTCCACTTCACATGTATTCAAGTCCTTATTATTACCCTAACTTGAGCATTGACTTGACTGTTGAATTCAGTAAGTGCTACTTGTTGGGGCAGTTTCAATGGACAGAAGCAAAGGACCTCTTTGGAAGCCATTTTCTTTTGGAAATCCAACTCTGATAACTTCAAACAGAGCTTCTCTTTGGGGTTGTCTTGGTTTTGGGAAATTTTGCCACAGAAACATGTCCACAGTGCTGATTAAAGAAGCTCAATATCACTCCCACAAAATAGGAAGCATGCAAGACATACTTTTTTCTGCAGCATTACTTTCAGGACTAGCTATGTACATCAATTTGTCATCAGCATTACCCTAACACAGGCACAGGCTTGACTTCTGAAAACAGTAAGTGCTATTTGTTGGGGCAGTGTTGCTGATTTCTTTAGCCCTTCAAAGAATTCAATGCCAAAGCCATTTTGAAAATTTTGACTTCCACTTCACATGTATTCAAGTCCTTATTATTACCCTAACTTGAGCATTGACTTGACTGTTGAATTCAGTAAGTGCTACTTGTTGGGGCAGTTTCAATGGACAGAAGCAAGGACCTCTTTGGAAGCCATTTTCTTTTGGAAATCCAACTCTGATAACTTCAAACAGAGCCACTCATGATAGCTGTCTTCATAAGTGCTTCTATTTGGGGTTGTCTTGGTTTTGGGGAATTTTGCCACAGAAACATCTCCACAGTGCTGATTAACTGAACATGACTTCTACAATCATGGGAAACATTTCACATGATATTGGTTAAAGAGTTCTTTTTTCACCAGTAGCTACATAAATCAACTTTTCACTAACATTACCCTAACACAAGCACAGACTTGACTTCTGAAAACAGTAAGTGCTATTTGTTGGGGTAGTGTTGCTGATTTCTTTAGCCCTTCAAAGAATTCAATGCCAAAGCCATTTTGAACAGGGTACTGGGAATTTTGACTTCCACTTCACATGTATTCAAGTCCTTATTATTACCCTAACTTGAGCATTGACTTGACTGTTGAATTCAGTAAGTGCTACTTGTTGGGGCAGTTTCAATGGACAGAAGCAAAGGACCTCTTTGGAAGCCATTTTCTTTTGGAAATCCAACTCTGATAACTTCAAACAGAGCCACTCATGATACCTGTCTTCATAAGTGCTTCTATTTGGGGTTGTCTTGGTTTTGGGAAATTTTGCCACAGAAACATCTCCACAGTGCTGATTAACCGAACATGGCTTCTACAATCATGGGAAACATTTCACATGATATTGGTTAAAGAGTTCTTTTTACACCAGTAGCTACATAAATCAACTTTTCACTAACATTACCCTAACACAAGCACAGACTTGACTTCTGAAAACAGTAAGTGCTATTTGTTGGGGTAGTGTTGCTGATTTCTTTAGCCCTTCAAAGAATTCAATGCCAAAGCCATTTTGAAAATTTTGACTTCCACTTCATATGTATTCAAGTCCTTATTATTACCCTAACTTGAGCATTGACTTGACTGTTGAATTCAGTAAGTGCTACTTGTTGGGGCAGTTTCAATGGACAGAAGCAAAGGACCTCTTTGGAAGCCATTTTCTTTTGGAAATCAAACTCTGATAACTTCAAACAGAGCCACTCATGATAGCTGTCTTCATAAGTGCTTCTATTTGGGGTTGTCTTGGTTTTGGGAAATTTTGCCACAGAAACATCTCCACAGTGCTGATTAACTGAACATGACTTCTACAATCATGGGAAACATTTCACATGATATTGGTTAAAGAGTTCTTTTTGCACCAGTAGCTACATAAATCAACTTTTCACTAACATTACCCTAACACAAGCACAGACTTGACTTCTGAAAACAGTAAGTGCTATTTGTTGGGGTAGTGTTGCTGATTTCTTTAGCCCTTCAAAGAATTCAATGCCAAAGCCATTTTGAACAGGGTACTGGGAATTTTGACTTCCACTTCACATGTATTCAAGTCCTTATTATTACCCTAACTTGAGCATTGACTTGACTGTTGAATTCAGTAAGTGCTACTTGTTGGGGCAGTTTCAATGGACAGAAGCAAGGACCTCTTTGGAAGCCATTTTCTTTTGGAAATCCAACTCTGATAACTTCAAACAGAGCCACTCATGATAGCTGTCTTCATAAGTGCTTCTCTTTGGGGTTGTCTTGGTTTTGGGAAATTTTGCCACAGAAGCATGTCCACAGTGCTGATTAAAGAAGCTCAGTATCACTTCCACAAAATAGGAAGCATGCAAGACATACTTTTTTCTGCAGCATTATTTTCAGGACTAGCTATGTACATCAATTTGTCATCAGCATTACCCTAACACAGGCACAGGCTTGACTTCTGAAAACAGTAAGTGCTATTTGTTGGGGTAGTGCTGCTGATTTCTAGACTCCTAATTGGAAGCCATTTTCTCATAAGATTATAAGAAATGGAGGAAAGTGGTTTGAAGTTGGGATGATACTCTTTATTGAATCCCTACACAAAGATTTCAGATCTATTGATTTTATACACATGCTTTGATACCCACTGTTTAAAATGCATTTGGAGTAAATATTCATTTCTTCTTTTTGTATTGTTTTAGATACAAATGGTGGCTACCATGTTGTAATGAAATGCATCAAGAAAATTCAATGGGGACTAACTATTCTCTCATCAAGTGCTAATGGTCTGCATGAATTACGATGACTGTTATTCATGAATTCCAGAATGTCTGATTCTTCAACAATTATCAAGACCCTTGAAACTTTGTGAAAAAGAGGGCGGAGTAGGGTGGGAGTTAGTTCATTTATATTTCAGGTGGGCAAACGCAAGGAAGGCAGTCCACTGTGACTGGCACACCACAGAAATTGCAACAGAGAATCTTCAGGACAATAAGGAAAATCATGAGGTTTTTGTAAGTCCTTACTAATTACCTTAACTTGAGCATTGACTTGACTGTTGAATTCAGTAAGTGCTACTTGATGGGGCAGTTTCAATGGACAGAAGCAAAGGACCTCATTGGAAGTCATTTTCTTTTGGAAATCCAACTCTGATAACTTCAAACAGAGCCACTCATGATACCTGTCTTCATAAGTGCTTCTATTTGGGGTTGTCTTGGTTTTGGGAAATTTTGCCACAGAAACATGTCCACAGGGCTGATTAACCGAACATGGGTTTTGCAATCATGGGAAACATTTCACATGATATTGGTTAAAGAGTTCTTTTTACACCAGTAGCTACATAAATCAACTTTTCACTAACATTACCCTAACACAAGCACAGACTTGACTTCTGAAAACAGTAAGTGCTATTTGTTGGGGTAGTGTTGCTGATTTCTTTAGCCCTTCAAAGAATTCAATGCCAAAGCCATTTTGAAAAAGCTACTGGGAATTTTGATTTCCACTTCACATGTATTCAAGTCCTTATTATTACCCTAACTTGAGCATTGACTTGACTGTTGAATTCAGTAAGTGCTACTTGTTGGGGCAGTTTCAATGGACAGAAGCAAAGGACCTCATTGGAAGTCATTTTCTTTTGGAAATCCAACTCTGATAACTTCAAACAGAGCCACTCATGATACCTGTCTTCATAAGTGCTTCTATTTGGGGTTGTCTTGGTTTTGGGAAATTTTGCCACAGAAACATCTCCACAGTGCTGATTAACTGAACATGGGTTTTGCAATCATGGGAAACATTTCACATGATATTGGTTAAAGAGTTCTTTTCACACCAGTACCTACATAAATCAACTTTTCACTAACATTACCCTAACACAAGCACAGACTTGACTTCTGAAAACAGTAAGTGCTATTTGTTGGGGTAGTGTTGCTGATTTCTTTAGCCCTTCAAAGAATTCAATGCCAAAGCCATTTTGAAAAAGCTACTGGGAATTTTGATTTCCACTTCACATGTATTCAAGTCCTTATTATTACCCTAACTTGAGCATTGACTTGACTGTTGAATTCAGTAAGTGCTACTTGTTGGGGCAGTTTCAATGGACAGAAGCAAGGACCTCTTTGGAAGCCATTTTCTTTTGGAAATCCAACTCTGATAACTTCAAACAGAGCCACTCATGATACCTGTCTTCATAAGTGCTTCTATTTGGGGTTGTCTTGGTTTTGGGAAATTTTGCCACAGAAACATCTCCACAGTGCTGATTAACTGAACATGGCTTCTACAATCATGGGAAACATTTCACATTATATTGGTTAAAGAGTTCTTTTTGCACCAGTAGCTACATAAATCAACTTTTCACTAACATTACCCTAACACAAGCACAGACTTGACTTCTGAAAACAGTAAGTGCTATTTGTTGGGGTAGTGTTGCTGATTTCTTTAGCCCTTCAAAGAATTCAATGCCAAAGCCATTTTGAACAGGGTACTGGGAATTTTGACTTCCACTTCACATGTATTCAAGTCCTTATTATTACCCTAACTTGAGCATTGACTTGACTGTTGAATTCAGTAAGTGCTACTTGTTGGGGCAGTTTCAATGGACAGAAGCAAAGGACCTCTTTGGAAGCCATTTTCTTTTGGAAATCCAACTCTGATAACTTCAAACAGAGCCACTCATGATACCTGTCTTCATAAGTGCTTCTATTTGGGGTTGTCTTGGTTTTGGGAAATTTTGCCACAGAAACATCTCCACAGTGCTGATTAACCGAACATGGCTTCTACAATCATGGGAAACATTTCACATGATATTGGTTAAAGAGTTCTTTTTACACCAGTAGCTACATAAATCAACTTTTCACTAACATTACCCTAACACAAGCACAGACTTGACTTCTGAAAACAGTAAGTGCTATTTGTTGGGGTAGTGTTGCTGATTTCTTTAGCCCTTCAAAGAATTCAATGCCAAAGCCATTTTGAAAATTTTGACTTCCACTTCACATGTATTCAAGTCCTTATTATTACCCTAACTTGAGCATTGACTTGACTGTTGAATTCAGTAAGTGCTACTTGTTGGGGCAGTTTCAATGGACAGAAGCAAGGACCTCTTTGGAAGCCATTTTCTTTTGGAAATCCAACTCTGATAACTTCAAACAGAGCCACTCATGATAGCTGTCTTCATAAGTGCTTCTCTTTGGGGTTGTCTTGGTTTTGGGAAATTTTGCCACAGAAGCATGTCCACAGTGCTGATTAAAGAAGCTCAGTATCACTTCCACAAAATAGGAAGCATGCAAGACATACTTTTTTCTGCAGCATTATTTTCAGGACTAGCTATGTACATCAATTTGTCATCAGCATTACCCTAACACAGGCACAGGCTTGACTTCTGAAAACAGTAAGTGCTATTTGTTGGGGTAGTGCTGCTGATTTCTAGACTCCTAATTGGAAGCCATTTTCTCATAAGATTATAAGAAATGGAGGAAAGTGGTTTGAAGTTGGGATGATACTCTTTATTGAATCCCTACACAAAGATTTCAGATCTATTGATTTTATACACATGCTTTGATACCCACTGTTTAAAATGCATTTGGAGTAAATATTCATTTCTTCTTTTTGTATTGTTTTAGATACAAATGGTGGCTACCATTTTGTAATGAAATGCATCAAGAAAATTCAATGGGGACTAACTATTCTCTCATCAAGTGCTAATGGTCTGCATGAATTACGATGACTGTTATTCATGAATTCCAGAATGTCTGATTCTTCAACAATTATCAAGACCCTTGAAACTTTGTGAAAAAGAGGGCGGAGTAGGGTGGGAGTTAGTTCATTTATATTTCAGGTGGGCAAACGCAAGGAAGGCAGTCCACTGTGACTGGCATACCACAGAAATTGCAACAGAGAATCTTCAGGACAATAAGGAAAATCATGAGGTTTTTGTAAGTCCTTACTAATTACCTTAACTTGAGCATTGACTTGACTGTTGAATTCAGTAAGTGCTACTTGTTGGGGCAGTTTCAATGGACAGAAGCAAAGGACCTAATTGGAAGCCATTTTCTTTTGGAAATCCAACTCTGATAACTTCAAACAGAGCCACTCATGATACCTGTCTTCATAAGTGCTTCTCTTTGGGGTTGTCTTGGTTTTGGGAAATTTTGCCACAGAAACATGTCCACAGTGCTGATTAAAGAAGCTCAGTATCACTTCCACAAAATAGGAAGCATGCAAGACATACTTTTTTTCTGCAGCATTATTTTCAGGACTAGCTATGTACATCAATTTGTCATCAGCATTACCCTAACACAGGCACAGGCTTGACTTCTGAAAACAGTAAGTGCTATTTGTTGGGGTAGTGCTGCTGATTTCTAGACTCCTAATTGGAAGCCATTTTCTCATAAGATTATAAGAAATGGAGGAAAGTGGTTTGAAGTTGGGATGATACTCTTTATTGAATCCCTACACAAAGATTTCAGATCTATTGATTTTATACACATGCTTTGATACCCACTGTTTAAAATGCATTTGGAGTAAATATTCATTTCTTCTTTTTGTATTGTTTTAGATACAAATGGTGGCTACCATGTTGTAATGAAATGCATCAAGAAAATTCAATGGGGACTAACTATTCTCTCATCAAGTGCTAATGGTCTGCGTGAATTACGATGACTGTTATTCATGAATTCCAGAATGTCTGATTCTTCAACAATTATCAAGACCCTTGAAACTTTGTGAAAAAGAGGGCGGAGTAGGGTGGGAGTTAGTTCATTTATATTTCAGGTGGGCAAACGCAAGGAAGGCAGTCCACTGTGACTGGCATACCACAGAAATTGCAACAGAGAATCTTCAGGACAATAAGGAAAATCATGAGGTTTTTGTAAGTCCTTACTAATTACCTTAACTTGAGCATTGACTTGACTGTTGAATTCAGTAAGTGCTACTTGTTGGGGCAGTTTCAATGGACAGAAGCAAAGGACCTAATTGGAAGTCATTTTCTTTTGGAAATCCAACTCTGATAACTTCAAACAGAGCCACTCATGATACCTGTCTTCATAAGTGCTTCTCTTTGGGGTTGTCTTGGTTTTGGGAAATTTTGCCACAGAAACATGTCCACAGTGCTGATTAAAGAAGCTCAGTATCACTTCCACAAAATAGGAAGCATGCAAGACATACTTTTTTTCTGCAGCATTATTTTCAGGACTAGCTATGTACATCAATTTGTCATCAGCATTACCCTAACACAGGCACAGGCTTGACTTCTGAAAACAGTAAGTGCTATTTGTTGGGGTAGTGCTGCTGATTTCTAGACTCCTAATTGGAAGCCATTTTCTCATAAGATTATAAGAAATGGAGGAAAGTGGTTTGAAGTTGGGATGATACTCTTTATTGAATCCCTACACAAAGATTTCAGATCTATTGATTTTATACACATGCTTTGATACCCACTGTTTAAAATGCATTTGGAGTAAATATTCATTTCTTCTTTTTGTATTGTTTTAGATACAAATGGTGGCTACCATGTTGTAATGAAATGCATCAAGAAAATTCAATGGGGACTAACTATTCTCTCATCAAGTGCCAATGGTCTGCGTGAATTACGATGACTGTTATTCATGAATTCCAGAATGTCTGATTCTTCAACAATTATCAAGACCCTTGAAACTTTGTGAAAAAGAGGGCAGAGTAGGGTGGGAGTTAGTTCATTTATATTTCAGGTGGGCAAACGCAAGGAAGGCAGTCCACTGTGACTGGCACACCACAGAAATTGCAACAGAGAATCTTCAGGACAATAAGGAAAATCATGAGGTTTTTGTAAGTCCTTACTAATTACCTTAACTTGAGCATTGACTTGACTGTTGAATTCAGTAAGTGCTACTTGTTGGGGCAGTTTCAATGGACAGAAGCAAAGGACCTCATTGGAAGTCATTTTCTTTTGGAAATCCAACTCTGATAACTTCAAACAGAGCCACTCATGATACCTGTCTTCATAAGTGCTTCTATTTGGGGTTGTCTTGGTTTTGGGAAATTTTGCCACAGAAACATCTCCACAGTGCTGATTAACTGAACATGGGTTTTGCAATCATGGGAAACATTTCACATGATATTGGTTAAAGAGTTCTTTTCACACCAGTAGCTACATAAATCAACTTTTCACTAACATTACCCTAACACAAGCACAGACTTGACTTCTGAAAACAGTAAGTGCTATTTGTTGGGGTAGTGTTGCTGATTTCTTTAGCCCTTCAAAGAATTCAATGCCAAAGCCATTTTGGGAATTTTGATTTCCACTTCACATGTATTCAAGTCCTTATTATTACCCTAACTTGAGCATTGACTTGACTGTTGAATTCAGTAAGTGCTACTTGTTGGGGCAGTTTCAATGGACAGAAGCAAAGGACCTCTTTGGAAGCCATTTTCTTTTGGAAATCAAACTCTGATAACTTCAAACAGAGCCACTCATGATAGCTGTCTTCATAAGTGCTTCTATTTGGGGTTGTCTTGGTTTTGGGAAATTTTGCCACAGAAACATCTCCACAGTGCTGATTAACTGAACATGGGTTTTGCAATCATGGGAAACATTTCACATGATATTGGTTAAAGAGTTCTTTTTGCACCAGTAGCTACATAAATCAACTTTTCACTAACATTACCCTAACACAAGCACAGACTTGATTACTGAAAACAGTAAGTGCTATTTGTTGGGGTAGTGTTGCTGATTTCTTTAGCCCTTCAAAGAATTCAATGCCAAAGCCATTTTGAAAATTTTGACTTCCACTTCACATGTATTCAAGTCCTTATTATTACCCTAACTTGAGCATTGACTTGACTGTTGAATTCAGTAAGTGCTACTTGTTGGGGCAGTTTCAATGGACAGAAGCAAAGGACCTCTTTGGAAGCCATTTTCTTTTGGAAATCCAACTCTGATAACTTCAAACAGAGCCACTCATGATAGCTGTCTTCATAAGTGCTTCTATTTGGGGTTGTCTTGGTTTTGGGAAATTTTGCCACAGAAACATCTCCACAGTGCTGATTAACTGAACATGACTTCTACAATCATGGGAAACATTTCACATGATATTGGTTAAAGAGTTCTTTTTGCACCAGTAGCTACATAAATCAACTTTTCACTAACATTACCCTAACACAAGCACAGACTTGACTTCTGAAAACAGTAAGTGCTATTTGTTGGGGTAGTGTTGCTGATTTCTTTAGCCCTTCAAAGAATTCAATGCCAAAGCCATTTTGAACAGGGTACTGGGAATTTTGACTTCCACTTCACATGTATTCAAGTCCTTATTATTACCCTAACTTGAGCATTGACTTGACTGTTGAATTCAGTAAGTGCTACTTGTTGGGGCAGTTTCAATGGACAGAAGCAAAGGACCTCTTTGGAAGCCATTTTCTTTTGGAAATCCAACTCTGATAACTTCAAACAGAGCTTCTCTTTGGGGTTGTCTTGGTTTTGGGAAATTTTGCCACAGAAACATGTCCACAGTGCTGATTAAAGCACTGATTAAATCACTTCCACAAAATAGGAAGCATGCCAGACATACTTTTTTCTGCAGCATTATTTTCAGGACTAGCTATGTACATCAATTTGTCATCAGCATTACCCTAACACAGGCACAGGCTTGACTTCTGAAAACAGTAAGTGCTATTTGTTGGGGTAGTGCTGCTGATTTCTAGACTCCTAATTGGAAGCCATTTTCTCATAAGATTATAAGAAATGGAGGAAAGTGGTTTGAAGTTGGGATGATACTCTTTATTGAATCCCTACACAAAGATTTCAGATCTATTGATTTTATACACATGCTTTGATACCCACTGTTTAAAATGCATTTGGAGTAAATATTCATTTCTTCTTTTTGTATTGTTTTAGATACAAATGGTGGCTACCATGTTGTAATGAAATGCATCAAGAAAATTCAATGGGGACTAACTATTCTCTCATCAAGTGCTAATGGTCTGCATGAATTACGATGACTGTTATTCATGAATTCCAGAATGTCTGATTCTTCAACAATTATCAAGACCCTTGAAACTTTGTGAAAAAGAGGGCGGAGTAGGTTGGGAGTTAGTTCATTTATATTTCAGGTGGGCAAACGCAAGGAAGGCAGTCCACTGTGACTGGCACACCACAGAAATTGCAACAGAGAATCTTCAGGACAATAAGGAAAATCATGAGGTTTTTGTAAGTCCTTACTAATTACCTTAACTTGAGCATGGACTTGACTGTTGAATTCAGTAAGTGCTACTTGTTGGGGCAGTTTCAATGGACAGAAGCAAAGGACCTCTTTGGAAGCCATTTTCTTTTGGAAATCCAACTCTGATAACTTCAAACAGAGCCACTCATGATACCTGTCTTCATAAGTGCTTCTATTTGGGGTTGTCTTGGTTTTGGGAAATTTTGCCACAGAAACATCTCCACAGTGTTGATTAACTGAACATGGGTTTTGCAATCATGGGAAACATTTCACATTATATTGGTTAAAGAGTTCTTTTTACACCAGTAGCTACATAAATCAACTTTTCACTAACATTACCCTAACACAAGCACAGATTTGACTTCTGAAAACAGTAAGTGCTATTTGTTGGGGTACTGTTGCTGATTTCTTTAGCCCTTCAAAGAATTCAATGCCAAAGCCATTTTGAAAAAGCTACTGGGAATTTTGATTTCCACTTCACATGTATTCAAATCCTTATTATTACCCTAACTTGAGCATTGACTTGACTGTTGAATTCAGTAAGTGCTACTTGTTGGGGCAGTTTCAATGGACAGAAGCAAAGGACCTCTTTGGAAGCCATTTTCTTTTGGAAATCCAACTCTGATAACTTCAAACAGAGCCACTCATGATACCTGTCTTCATAAGTGCTTCTATTTGGGGTTGTCTTGGTTTTGGGAAATTTTGCCACAGAAACATCTCCACAGTGCTGATTAACTGAACATGGCTTCTACAATCATGGGAAACATTTCACATTATATTGGTTAAAGAGTTCTTTTTGCACCAGTAGCTACATAAATCAACTTTTCACTAACATTACCCTAACACAAGCACAGACTTGACTTCTGAAAACAGTAAGTGCTATTTGTTGGGGTAGTGTTGCTGATTTCTTTAGCCCTTCAAAGAATTCAATGCCAAAGCCATTTTGAAAATTTTGACTTCCACTTCACATGTATTCAAGTCCTTATTATTACCCTAACTTGAGCATTGACTTGACTGTTGAATTCAGTAAGTGCTACTTGTTGGGGCAGTTTCAATGGACAGAAGCAAAGGACCTCTTTGGAAGCCATTTTCTTTTGGAAATCCAACTCTGATAACTTCAAACAGAGCCACTCATGATACCTGTCTTCATAAGTGCTTCTATTTGGGGTTGTCTTGGTTTTGGGAAATTTTGCCACAGAAACATCTCCACAGTGCTGATTAACTGAACATGGCTTCTACAATCATGGGAAACATTTCACATTATATTGGTTAAAGAGTTCTTTTTGCACCAGTAGCTACATAAATCAACTTTTCACTAACATTACCCTAACACAAGCACAGACTTGACTTCTGAAAACAGTAAGTGCTATTTGTTGGGGTAGTGTTGCTGATTTCTTTAGCCCTTCAAAGAATTCAATGCCAAAGCCATTTTGAAAATTTTGACTTCCACTTCACATGTATTCAAGTCCTTATTATTACCCTAACTTGAGCATTGACTTGACTGTTGAATTCAGTAAGTGCTACTTGTTGGGGCAGTTTCAATGGACAGAAGCAAAGGACCTCTTTGGAAGCCATTTTCTTTTGGAAATCAAACTCTGATAACTTCAAACAGAGCCACTCATGATAGCTGTCTTCATAAGTGCTTCTATTTGGGGTTGTCTTGGTTTTGGGAAATTTTGCCACAGAAACATCTCCACAGTGCTGATTAACTGAACATGACTTCTACAATCATGGGAAACATTTCACATGATATTGGTTAAAGAGTTCTTTTTGCACCAGTAGCTACATAAATCAACTTTTCACTAACATTACCCTAACACAAGCACAGACTTGACTTCTGAAAACAGTAAGTGCTATTTGTTGGGGTAGTGTTGCTGATTTCTTTAGCCCTTCAAAGAATTCAATGCCAAAGCCATTTTGAACAGGGTACTGGGAATTTTGACTTCCACTTCACATGTATTCAAGTCCTTATTATTACCCTAACTTGAGCATTGACTTGACTGTTGAATTCAGTAAGTGCTACTTGTTGGGGCAGTTTCAATGGACAGAAGCAAGGACCTCTTTGGAAGCCATTTTCTTTTGGAAATCCAACTCTGATAACTTCAAACAGAGCCACTCATGATAGCTGTCTTCATAAGTGCTTCTCTTTGGGGTTGTCTTGGTTTTGGGAAATTTTGCCACAGAAGCATGTCCACAGTGCTGATTAAAGAAGCTCAGTATCACTTCCACAAAATAGGAAGCATGCAAGACATACTTTTTTCTGCAGCATTATTTTCAGGACTAGCTATGTACATCAATTTGTCATCAGCATTACCCTAACACAAGCACAGACTTGACTTCTGAAAACAGTAAGTGCTATTTGTTGGGGTAGTGTTGCTGATTTCTTTAGCCCTTCAAAGAATTCAATGCCAAAGCCATTTTGAACAGGGTACTGGGAATTTTGACTTCCACTTCACATGTATTCAAGTCCTTATTATTACCCTAACTTGAGCATTGACTTGACTGTTGAATTCAGTAAGTGCTACTTGTTGGGGCAGTTTCAATGGACAGAAGCAAAGGACCTCTTTGGAAGCCATTTTCTTTTGGAAATCCAACTCTGATAACTTCAAACAGAGCTTCTCTTTGGGGTTGTCTTGGTTTTGGGAAATTTTGCCACAGAAACATGTCCACAGTGCTGATTAAAGCACTGATTAAATCACTTCCACAAAATAGGAAGCATGCCAGACATACTTTTTTCTGCAGCATTATTTTCAGGACTAGCTATGTACATCAATTTGTCATCAGCATTACCCTAACACAGGCACAGGCTTGACTTCTGAAAACAGTAAGTGCTATTTGTTGGGGTAGTGCTGCTGATTTCTAGACTCCTAATTGGAAGCCATTTTCTCATAAGATTATAAGAAATGGAGGAAAGTGGTTTGAAGTTGGGATGATACTCTTTATTGAATCCCTACACAAAGATTTCAGATCTATTGATTTTATACACATGCTTTGATACCCACTGTTTAAAATGCATTTGGAGTAAATATTCATTTCTTCTTTTTGTATTGTTTTAGATACAAATGGTGGCTACCATGTTGTAATGAAATGCATCAAGAAAATTCAATGGGGACTAACTATTCTCTCATCAAGTGCTAATGGTCTGCATGAATTACGATGACTGTTATTCATGAATTCCAGAATGTCTGATTCTTCAACAATTATCAAGACCCTTGAAACTTTGTGAAAAAGAGGGCGGAGTAGGTTGGGAGTTAGTTCATTTATATTTCAGGTGGGCAAACGCAAGGAAGGCAGTCCACTGTGACTGGCACACCACAGAAATTGCAACAGAGAATCTTCAGGACAATAAGGAAAATCATGAGGTTTTTGTAAGTCCTTACTAATTACCTTAACTTGAGCATGGACTTGACTGTTGAATTCAGTAAGTGCTACTTGTTGGGGCAGTTTCAATGGACAGAAGCAAAGGACCTCTTTGGAAGCCATTTTCTTTTGGAAATCCAACTCTGATAACTTCAAACAGAGCCACTCATGATACCTGTCTTCATAAGTGCTTCTATTTGGGGTTGTCTTGGTTTTGGGAAATTTTGCCACAGAAACATCTCCACAGTGTTGATTAACTGAACATGGGTTTTGCAATCATGGGAAACATTTCACATTATATTGGTTAAAGAGTTCTTTTTACACCAGTAGCTACATAAATCAACTTTTCACTAACATTACCCTAACACAAGCACAGATTTGACTTCTGAAAACAGTAAGTGCTATTTGTTGGGGTACTGTTGCTGATTTCTTTAGCCCTTCAAAGAATTCAATGCCAAAGCCATTTTGAAAAAGCTACTGGGAATTTTGATTTCCACTTCACATGTATTCAAATCCTTATTATTACCCTAACTTGAGCATTGACTTGACTGTTGAATTCAGTAAGTGCTACTTGTTGGGGCAGTTTCAATGGACAGAAGCAAAGGACCTCTTTGGAAGCCATTTTCTTTTGGAAATCCAACTCTGATAACTTCAAACAGAGCCACTCATGATACCTGTCTTCATAAGTGCTTCTATTTGGGGTTGTCTTGGTTTTGGGAAATTTTGCCACAGAAACATCTCCACAGTGCTGATTAACTGAACATGGCTTCTACAATCATGGGAAACATTTCACATTATATTGGTTAAAGAGTTCTTTTTGCACCAGTAGCTACATAAATCAACTTTTCACTAACATTACCCTAACACAAGCACAGACTTGACTTCTGAAAACAGTAAGTGCTATTTGTTGGGGTAGTGTTGCTGATTTCTTTAGCCCTTCAAAGAATTCAATGCCAAAGCCATTTTGAACAGGGTACTGGGAATTTTGACTTCCACTTCACATGTATTCAAGTCCTTATTATTACCCTAACTTGAGCATTGACTTGACTGTTGAATTCAGTAAGTGCTACTTGTTGGGGCAGTTTCAATGGACAGAAGCAAAGGACCTCTTTGGAAGCCATTTTCTTTTGGAAATCCAACTCTGATAACTTCAAACAGAGCTTCTCTTTGGGGTTGTCTTGGTTTTGGGAAATTTTGCCACAGAAACATGTCCACAGTGCTGATTAAAGAAGCTCAATATCACTCCCACAAAATAGGAAGCATGCAAGACATACTTTTTTCTGCAGCATTACTTTCAGGACTAGCTATGTACATCAATTTGTCATCAGCATTACCCTAACACAGGCACAGGCTTGACTTCTGAAAACAGTAAGTGCTATTTGTTGGGGCAGTGTTGCTGATTTCTTTAGCCCTTCAAAGAATTCAATGCCAAAGCCATTTTGAAAATTTTGACTTCCACTTCACATGTATTCAAGTCCTTATTATTACCCTAACTTGAGCATTGACTTGACTGTTGAATTCAGTAAGTGCTACTTGTTGGGGCAGTTTCAATGGACAGAAGCAAGGACCTCTTTGGAAGCCATTTTCTTTTGGAAATCCAACTCTGATAACTTCAAACAGAGCCACTCATGATAGCTGTCTTCATAAGTGCTTCTATTTGGGGTTGTCTTGGTTTTGGGGAATTTTGCCACAGAAACATCTCCACAGTGCTGATTAACTGAACATGACTTCTACAATCATGGGAAACATTTCACATGATATTGGTTAAAGAGTTCTTTTTTCACCAGTAGCTACATAAATCAACTTTTCACTAACATTACCCTAACACAAGCACAGACTTGACTTCTGAAAACAGTAAGTGCTATTTGTTGGGGTAGTGTTGCTGATTTCTTTAGCCCTTCAAAGAATTCAATGCCAAAGCCATTTTGAACAGGGTACTGGGAATTTTGACTTCCACTTCACATGTATTCAAGTCCTTATTATTACCCTAACTTGAGCATTGACTTGACTGTTGAATTCAGTAAGTGCTACTTGTTGGGGCAGTTTCAATGGACAGAAGCAAAGGACCTCTTTGGAAGCCATTTTCTTTTGGAAATCCAACTCTGATAACTTCAAACAGAGCCACTCATGATACCTGTCTTCATAAGTGCTTCTATTTGGGGTTGTCTTGGTTTTGGGAAATTTTGCCACAGAAACATCTCCACAGTGCTGATTAACCGAACATGGCTTCTACAATCATGGGAAACATTTCACATGATATTGGTTAAAGAGTTCTTTTTACACCAGTAGCTACATAAATCAACTTTTCACTAACATTACCCTAACACAAGCACAGACTTGACTTCTGAAAACAGTAAGTGCTATTTGTTGGGGTAGTGTTGCTGATTTCTTTAGCCCTTCAAAGAATTCAATGCCAAAGCCATTTTGAAAATTTTGACTTCCACTTCATATGTATTCAAGTCCTTATTATTACCCTAACTTGAGCATTGACTTGACTGTTGAATTCAGTAAGTGCTACTTGTTGGGGCAGTTTCAATGGACAGAAGCAAAGGACCTCTTTGGAAGCCATTTTCTTTTGGAAATCAAACTCTGATAACTTCAAACAGAGCCACTCATGATAGCTGTCTTCATAAGTGCTTCTATTTGGGGTTGTCTTGGTTTTGGGAAATTTTGCCACAGAAACATCTCCACAGTGCTGATTAACTGAACATGACTTCTACAATCATGGGAAACATTTCACATGATATTGGTTAAAGAGTTCTTTTTGCACCAGTAGCTACATAAATCAACTTTTCACTAACATTACCCTAACACAAGCACAGACTTGACTTCTGAAAACAGTAAGTGCTATTTGTTGGGGTAGTGTTGCTGATTTCTTTAGCCCTTCAAAGAATTCAATGCCAAAGCCATTTTGAACAGGGTACTGGGAATTTTGACTTCCACTTCACATGTATTCAAGTCCTTATTATTACCCTAACTTGAGCATTGACTTGACTGTTGAATTCAGTAAGTGCTACTTGTTGGGGCAGTTTCAATGGACAGAAGCAAGGACCTCTTTGGAAGCCATTTTCTTTTGGAAATCCAACTCTGATAACTTCAAACAGAGCCACTCATGATAGCTGTCTTCATAAGTGCTTCTCTTTGGGGTTGTCTTGGTTTTGGGAAATTTTGCCACAGAAGCATGTCCACAGTGCTGATTAAAGAAGCTCAGTATCACTTCCACAAAATAGGAAGCATGCAAGACATACTTTTTTCTGCAGCATTATTTTCAGGACTAGCTATGTACATCAATTTGTCATCAGCATTACCCTAACACAGGCACAGGCTTGACTTCTGAAAACAGTAAGTGCTATTTGTTGGGGTAGTGCTGCTGATTTCTAGACTCCTAATTGGAAGCCATTTTCTCATAAGATTATAAGAAATGGAGGAAAGTGGTTTGAAGTTGGGATGATACTCTTTATTGAATCCCTACACAAAGATTTCAGATCTATTGATTTTATACACATGCTTTGATACCCACTGTTTAAAATGCATTTGGAGTAAATATTCATTTCTTCTTTTTGTATTGTTTTAGATACAAATGGTGGCTACCATGTTGTAATGAAATGCATCAAGAAAATTCAATGGGGACTAACTATTCTCTCATCAAGTGCTAATGGTCTGCATGAATTACGATGACTGTTATTCATGAATTCCAGAATGTCTGATTCTTCAACAATTATCAAGACCCTTGAAACTTTGTGAAAAAGAGGGCGGAGTAGGGTGGGAGTTAGTTCATTTATATTTCAGGTGGGCAAACGCAAGGAAGGCAGTCCACTGTGACTGGCACACCACAGAAATTGCAACAGAGAATCTTCAGGACAATAAGGAAAATCATGAGGTTTTTGTAAGTCCTTACTAATTACCTTAACTTGAGCATTGACTTGACTGTTGAATTCAGTAAGTGCTACTTGATGGGGCAGTTTCAATGGACAGAAGCAAAGGACCTCATTGGAAGTCATTTTCTTTTGGAAATCCAACTCTGATAACTTCAAACAGAGCCACTCATGATACCTGTCTTCATAAGTGCTTCTATTTGGGGTTGTCTTGGTTTTGGGAAATTTTGCCACAGAAACATGTCCACAGGGCTGATTAACCGAACATGGGTTTTGCAATCATGGGAAACATTTCACATGATATTGGTTAAAGAGTTCTTTTTACACCAGTAGCTACATAAATCAACTTTTCACTAACATTACCCTAACACAAGCACAGACTTGACTTCTGAAAACAGTAAGTGCTATTTGTTGGGGTAGTGTTGCTGATTTCTTTAGCCCTTCAAAGAATTCAATGCCAAAGCCATTTTGAAAAAGCTACTGGGAATTTTGATTTCCACTTCACATGTATTCAAGTCCTTATTATTACCCTAACTTGAGCATTGACTTGACTGTTGAATTCAGTAAGTGCTACTTGTTGGGGCAGTTTCAATGGACAGAAGCAAAGGACCTCATTGGAAGTCATTTTCTTTTGGAAATCCAACTCTGATAACTTCAAACAGAGCCACTCATGATACCTGTCTTCATAAGTGCTTCTATTTGGGGTTGTCTTGGTTTTGGGAAATTTTGCCACAGAAACATCTCCACAGTGCTGATTAACTGAACATGGGTTTTGCAATCATGGGAAACATTTCACATGATATTGGTTAAAGAGTTCTTTTCACACCAGTACCTACATAAATCAACTTTTCACTAACATTACCCTAACACAAGCACAGACTTGACTTCTGAAAACAGTAAGTGCTATTTGTTGGGGTAGTGTTGCTGATTTCTTTAGCCCTTCAAAGAATTCAATGCCAAAGCCATTTTGAAAAAGCTACTGGGAATTTTGATTTCCACTTCACATGTATTCAAGTCCTTATTATTACCCTAACTTGAGCATTGACTTGACTGTTGAATTCAGTAAGTGCTACTTGTTGGGGCAGTTTCAATGGACAGAAGCAAGGACCTCTTTGGAAGCCATTTTCTTTTGGAAATCCAACTCTGATAACTTCAAACAGAGCCACTCATGATACCTGTCTTCATAAGTGCTTCTATTTGGGGTTGTCTTGGTTTTGGGAAATTTTGCCACAGAAACATCTCCACAGTGCTGATTAACTGAACATGGCTTCTACAATCATGGGAAACATTTCACATTATATTGGTTAAAGAGTTCTTTTTGCACCAGTAGCTACATAAATCAACTTTTCACTAACATTACCCTAACACAAGCACAGACTTGACTTCTGAAAACAGTAAGTGCTATTTGTTGGGGTAGTGTTGCTGATTTCTTTAGCCCTTCAAAGAATTCAATGCCAAAGCCATTTTGAACAGGGTACTGGGAATTTTGACTTCCACTTCACATGTATTCAAGTCCTTATTATTACCCTAACTTGAGCATTGACTTGACTGTTGAATTCAGTAAGTGCTACTTGTTGGGGCAGTTTCAATGGACAGAAGCAAAGGACCTCTTTGGAAGCCATTTTCTTTTGGAAATCCAACTCTGATAACTTCAAACAGAGCCACTCATGATACCTGTCTTCATAAGTGCTTCTATTTGGGGTTGTCTTGGTTTTGGGAAATTTTGCCACAGAAACATCTCCACAGTGCTGATTAACCGAACATGGCTTCTACAATCATGGGAAACATTTCACATGATATTGGTTAAAGAGTTCTTTTTACACCAGTAGCTACATAAATCAACTTTTCACTAACATTACCCTAACACAAGCACAGACTTGACTTCTGAAAACAGTAAGTGCTATTTGTTGGGGTAGTGTTGCTGATTTCTTTAGCCCTTCAAAGAATTCAATGCCAAAGCCATTTTGAAAATTTTGACTTCCACTTCACATGTATTCAAGTCCTTATTATTACCCTAACTTGAGCATTGACTTGACTGTTGAATTCAGTAAGTGCTACTTGTTGGGGCAGTTTCAATGGACAGAAGCAAGGACCTCTTTGGAAGCCATTTTCTTTTGGAAATCCAACTCTGATAACTTCAAACAGAGCCACTCATGATAGCTGTCTTCATAAGTGCTTCTCTTTGGGGTTGTCTTGGTTTTGGGAAATTTTGCCACAGAAGCATGTCCACAGTGCTGATTAAAGAAGCTCAGTATCACTTCCACAAAATAGGAAGCATGCAAGACATACTTTTTTCTGCAGCATTATTTTCAGGACTAGCTATGTACATCAATTTGTCATCAGCATTACCCTAACACAGGCACAGGCTTGACTTCTGAAAACAGTAAGTGCTATTTGTTGGGGTAGTGCTGCTGATTTCTAGACTCCTAATTGGAAGCCATTTTCTCATAAGATTATAAGAAATGGAGGAAAGTGGTTTGAAGTTGGGATGATACTCTTTATTGAATCCCTACACAAAGATTTCAGATCTATTGATTTTATACACATGCTTTGATACCCACTGTTTAAAATGCATTTGGAGTAAATATTCATTTCTTCTTTTTGTATTGTTTTAGATACAAATGGTGGCTACCATTTTGTAATGAAATGCATCAAGAAAATTCAATGGGGACTAACTATTCTCTCATCAAGTGCTAATGGTCTGCATGAATTACGATGACTGTTATTCATGAATTCCAGAATGTCTGATTCTTCAACAATTATCAAGACCCTTGAAACTTTGTGAAAAAGAGGGCGGAGTAGGGTGGGAGTTAGTTCATTTATATTTCAGGTGGGCAAACGCAAGGAAGGCAGTCCACTGTGACTGGCATACCACAGAAATTGCAACAGAGAATCTTCAGGACAATAAGGAAAATCATGAGGTTTTTGTAAGTCCTTACTAATTACCTTAACTTGAGCATTGACTTGACTGTTGAATTCAGTAAGTGCTACTTGTTGGGGCAGTTTCAATGGACAGAAGCAAAGGACCTAATTGGAAGCCATTTTCTTTTGGAAATCCAACTCTGATAACTTCAAACAGAGCCACTCATGATACCTGTCTTCATAAGTGCTTCTCTTTGGGGTTGTCTTGGTTTTGGGAAATTTTGCCACAGAAACATGTCCACAGTGCTGATTAAAGAAGCTCAGTATCACTTCCACAAAATAGGAAGCATGCAAGACATACTTTTTTTCTGCAGCATTATTTTCAGGACTAGCTATGTACATCAATTTGTCATCAGCATTACCCTAACACAGGCACAGGCTTGACTTCTGAAAACAGTAAGTGCTATTTGTTGGGGTAGTGCTGCTGATTTCTAGACTCCTAATTGGAAGCCATTTTCTCATAAGATTATAAGAAATGGAGGAAAGTGGTTTGAAGTTGGGATGATACTCTTTATTGAATCCCTACACAAAGATTTCAGATCTATTGATTTTATACACATGCTTTGATACCCACTGTTTAAAATGCATTTGGAGTAAATATTCATTTCTTCTTTTTGTATTGTTTTAGATACAAATGGTGGCTACCATGTTGTAATGAAATGCATCAAGAAAATTCAATGGGGACTAACTATTCTCTCATCAAGTGCTAATGGTCTGCGTGAATTACGATGACTGTTATTCATGAATTCCAGAATGTCTGATTCTTCAACAATTATCAAGACCCTTGAAACTTTGTGAAAAAGAGGGCGGAGTAGGGTGGGAGTTAGTTCATTTATATTTCAGGTGGGCAAATGCAAGGAAGGCAGTCCACTGTGACTGGCACACCACAGAAATTGCAACAGAGAATCTTCAGGACAATAAGGAAAATCATGAGGTTTTTGTAAGTCCTTACTAATTACCTTAACTTGAGCATTGACTTGACTGTTGAATTCAGTAAGTGCTACTTGTTGGGGCAGTTTCAATGGACAGAAGCAAAGGACCTCATTGGAAGTCATTTTCTTTTGGAAATCCAACTCTGATAACTTCAAACAGAGCCACTCATGATACCTGTCTTCCTAAGTGCTTCTATTTGGGGTTGTCTTGGTTTTGGGAAATTTTGCCACAGAAACATCTCCACAGTGCTGATTAACTGAACATGGGTTTTGCAATCATGGGAAACATTTCACATGATATTGGTTAAAGAGTTCTTTTCACACCAGTAGCTACATAAATCAACTTTTCACTAACATTACCCTAACACAAGCACAGACTTGACTTCTGAAAACAGTAAGTGCTATTTGTTGGGGTAGTGTTGCTGATTTCTTTAGCCCTTCAAAGAATTCAATGCCAAAGCCATTTTGAACAGGGTACTGGGAATTTTGACTTCCACTTCACATGTATTCAAGTCCTTATTATTACCCTAACTTGAGCATTGACTTGACTGTTGAATTCAGTAAGTGCTACTTGTTGGGGCAGTTTCAATGGACAGAAGCAAAGGACCTCTTTGGAAGCCATTTTCTTTTGGAAATCCAACTCTGATAACTTCAAACAGAGCCACTCATGATACCTGTCTTCATAAGTGCTTCTATTTGGGGTTGTCTTGGTTTTGGGAAATTTTGCCACAGAAACATCTCCACAGTGCTGATTAACTGAACATGGCTTCTGAAATCATGGGAAACATTTCACATGATATTGGTTAAAGAGTTCTTTTTACACCAGTAGCTACATAAATCAACTTTTCACTAACATTACCCTAACACAAGCACAGACTTGACTTCTGAAAACAGTAAGTGCTATTTGTTGGGGTAGTGTTGCTGATTTCTTTAGCCCTTCAAAGAATTCAATGCCAAAGCCATTTTGAACAGGGTACTGGGAATTTTGACTTCCACTTCACATGTATTCAAGTCCTTATTATTACCCTAACTTGAGCATTGACTTGACTGTTGAATTCAGTAAGTGCTACTTGTTGGGGCAGTTTCAATGGACAGAAGCAAAGGACCTCTTTGGAAGCCATTTTCTTTTGGAAATCCAACTCTGATAACTTCAAACAGAGCCACTCATGATAGCTGTCTTCATAAGTGCTTCTATTTGGGGTTGTCTTGGTTTTGGGAAATTTTGCCACAGAAACATCTCCACAGTGCTGATTAACCGAACATGACTTCTACAATCATGGGAAACATTTCACATGATATTGGTTAAAGAGTTCTTTTTGCACCAGTAGCTACATAAATCAACTTTTCACTAACATTACCCTAACACAAGCACAGACTTGACTTCTGAAAACAGTAAGTGCTATTTGTTGGGGTAGTGTTGCTGATTTCTTTAGCCCTTCAAAGAATTCAATGCCAAAGCCATTTTGAACAGGGTACTGGGAATTTTGACTTCCACTTCACATGTATTCAAGTCCTTATTATTACCCTAACTTGAGCATTGACTTGACTGTTGAATTCAGTAAGTGCTACTTGTTGGGGCAGTTTCAATGGACAGAAGCAAGGACCTCTTTGGAAGCCATTTTCTTTTGGAAATCCAACTCTGATAACTTCAAACAGAGCCACTCATGATAGCTGTCTTCATAAGTGCTTCTCTTTGGGGTTGTCTTGGTTTTGGGAAATTTTGCCACAGAAGCATGTCCACAGTGCTGATTAAAGAAGCTCAGTATCACTTCCACAAAATAGGAAGCATGCAAGACATACTTTTTTCTGCAGCATTATTTTCAGGACTAGCTATGTACATCAATTTGTCATCAGCATTACCCTAACACAGGCACAGGCTTGACTTCTGAAAACAGTAAGTGCTATTTGTTGGGGTAGTGCTGCTGATTTCTAGACTCCTAATTGGAAGCCATTTTCTCATAAGATTATAAGAAATGGAGGAAAGTGGTTTGAAGTTGGGATGATACTCTTTATTGAATCCCTACACAAAGATTTCAGATCTATTGATTTTATACACATGCTTTGATACCCACTGTTTAAAATGCATTTGGAGTAAATATTCATTTCTTCTTTTTGTATTGTTTTAGATACAAATGGTGGCTACCATGTTGTAATGAAATGCATCAAGAAAATTCAATGGGGACTAACTATTCTCTCATCAAGTGCTAATGGTCTGCATGAATTACGATGACTGTTATTCATGAATTCCAGAATGTCTGATTCTTCAACAATTATCAAGACCCTTGAAACTTTGTGAAAAAGAGGGCGGAGTAGGGTGGGAGTTAGTTCATTTATATTTCAGGTGGGCAAACGCAAGGAAGGCAGTCCACTGTGACTGGCATACCACAGAAATTGCAACAGAGAATCTTCAGGACAATAAGGAAAATCATGAGGTTTTTGTAAGTCCTTACTAATTACCTTAACTTGAGCATTGACTTGACTGTTGAATTCAGTAAGTGCTACTTGTTGGGGCAGTTTCAATGGACAGAAGCAAAGGACCTAATTGGAAGTCATTTTCTTTTGGAAATCCAACTCTGATAACTTCAAACAGAGCCACTCATGATACCTGTCTTCATAAGTGCTTCTCTTTGGGGTTGTCTTGGTTTTGGGAAATTTTGCCACAGAAACATGTCCACAGTGCTGATTAAAGAAGCTCAGTATCACTTCCACAAAATAGGAAGCATGCAAGACGTACTTTTTTTCTGCAGCATTATTTTCAGGACTAGCTATGTACATCAATTTGTCATCAGCATTACCCTAACACAGGCACAGGCTTGACTTCTGAAAACAGTAAGTGCTATTTGTTGGGGTAGTGCTGCTGATTTCTAGACTCCTAATTGGAAGCCATTTTCTCATAAGATTATAAGAAATGGAGGAAAGTGGTTTGAAGTTGGGATGATACTCTTTATTGAATCCCTACACAAAGATTTCAGATCTATTGATTTTATACACATGCTTTGATACCCACTGTTTAAAATGCATTTGGAGTAAATATTCATTTCTTCTTTTTGTATTGTTTTAGATACAAATGGTGGCTACCATGTTGTAATGAAATGCATCAAGAAAATTCAATGGGGACTAACTATTCTCTCATCAAGTGCTAATGGTCTGCGTGAATTACGATGACTGTTATTCATGAATTCCAGAATGTCTGATTCTTCAACAATTATCAAGACCCTTGAAACTTTGTGAAAAAGAGGGCGGAGTAGGGTGGGAGTTAGTTCATTTATATTTCAGGTGGGCAAACGCAAGGAAGGCAGTCCACTGTGACTGGCACACCACAGAAATTGCAACAGAGAATCTTCAGGACAATAAGGAAAATCATGAGGTTTTTGTAAGTCCTTACTAATTACCTTAACTTGAGCATTGACTTGACTGTTGAATTCAGTAAGTGCTACTTGTTGGGGCAGTTTCAATGGACAGAAGCAAAGGACCTCATTGGAAGTCATTTTCTTTTGGAAATCCAACTCTGATAACTTCAAACAGAGCCACTCATGATACCTGTCTTCATAAGTGCTTCTATTTGGGGTTGTCTTGGTTTTGGGAAATTTTGCCACAGAAACATGTCCACAGTGCTGATTAAAGAAGCTCAGTATCACTTCCACAAAATAGGAAGCATGCAAGACATACTTTTTTTCTGCAGCATTATTTTCAGGACTAGCTATGTACATCAATTTGTCATCAGCATTACCCTAACACAGGCACAGGCTTGACTTCTGAAAACAGTAAGTGCTATTTGTTGGGGTAGTGCTGCTGATTTCTAGACTCCTAATTGGAAGACATTTTCTCATAAGATTATAAGAAATGGAGGAAAGTGGTTTGAAGTTGGGATGATACTCTTTATTGAATCCCTACACAAAGATTTCAGATCTATTGATTTTATACACATGCTTTGATACCCACTGTTTAAAATGCATTTGGAGTAAATATTCATTTCTTCTTTTTGTATTGTTTTAGATACAAATGGTGGCTACCATGTTGTAATGAAATGCATCAAGAAAATTCAATGGGGACTAACTATTCTCTCATCAAGTGCTAATGGTCTGCGTGAATTACGATGACTGTTATTCATGAATTCCAGAATGTCTGATTCTTCAACAATTATCAAGACCCTTGAAATTTTGTGAAAAAGAGGGCGGAGTAGGGTGGGAGTTAGTTCATTTATATTTCAGGTGGGCAAACGCAAGGAAGGCAGTCCACTGTGACTGGCACACCACAGAAATTGCAACAGAGAATCTTCAGGACAATAAGGAAAATCATGAGGTTTTTGTAAGTCCTTACTAATTACCTTAACTTGAGCATTGACTTGACTGTTGAATTCAGTAAGTGCTACTTGTTGGGGCAGTTTCAATGGACAGAAGCAAAGGACCTCATTGGAAGTCATTTTCTTTTGGAAATCCAACTCTGATAACTTCAAACAGAGCCACTCATGATACCTGTCTTCATAAGTGCTTCTATTTGGGGTTGTCTTGGTTTTGGGAAATTTTGCCACAGAAACATCTCCACAGTGCTGATTAACTGAACATGGGTTTTGCAATCATGGGAAACATTTCACATGATATTGGTTAAAGAGTTCTTTTCACACCAGTAGCTACATAAATCAACTTTTCACTAACATTACCCTAACACAAGCACAGACTTGACTTCTGAAAACAGTAAGTGCTATTTGTTGGGGCAGTGTTGCTGATTTCTTTAGCCCTTCAAAGAATTCAATGCCAAAGCCATTTTGAAAAGGGTACTGGGAATTTTTTACTTCCATTTCACATGTATTCAAGTCCTTATTATTACCCTAACTTGAGCATTGACTTGACTGTTGAATTCAGTAAGTGCTACTTGTTGGGGCAGTTTCAATGGACAGAAGCAAGGACCTCTTTGGAAGCCATTTTCTTTTGGAAATCCAACTCTGATAACTTCAAACAGAGCCACTCATGATACCTGTCTTCATAAGTGCTTCTATTTGGGGTTGTCTTGGTTTTGGGAAATTTTGCCACAGAAACATGTCCACAGGGCTGATTAACCGAACATGGGTTTTGCAATCATGGGAAACATTTCACATGATATTGGTTAAAGAGTTCTTTTTACACCAGTAGCTACATAAATCAACTTTTCACTAACATTACCCTAACACAAGCACAGACTTGACTTCTGAAAACAGTAAGTGCTATTTGTTGGGGTAGTGTTGCTGATTTCTTTAGCCCTTCAAAGAATTCAATGCCAAAGCCATTTTGAAAAAGCTACTGGGAATTTTGATTTCCACTTCACATGTATTCAAGTCCTTATTATTACCCTAACTTGAGCATTGACTTTACTGTTGAATTCAGTAAGTGCTACTTGTTGGGGCAGTTTCAATGGACAGAAGCAAGGACCTCTTTGGAAGCCATTTTCTTTTGGAAATCCAACTCTGATAACTTCAAACAGAGCCACTCATGATACCTGTCTTCATAAGTGCTTCTATTTGGGGTTGTCTTGGTTTTGGGGAATTTTGCCACAGAAACATCTCCACAGTGCTGATTAACTGAACATGACTTCTACAATCATGGGAAACATTTCACATGATATTGGTTAAAGAGTTCTTTTTGCACCAGTAGCTACATAAATCAACTTTTCACTAACATTACCCTAACACAAGCACAGACTTGACTTCTGAAAACAGTAAGTGCTATTTGTTGGGGTAGTGTTGCTGATTTCTTTAGCCCTTCAAAGAATTCAATGCCAAAGCCATTTTGAACAGGGTACTGGGAATTTTGACTTCCACTTCACATGTATTCAAGTCCTTATTATTACCCTAACTTGAGCATTGACTTGACTGTTGAATTCAGTAAGTGCTACTTGTTGGGGCAGTTTCAATGGACAGAAGCAAAGGACCTCTTTGGAAGTCATTTTCTTTTGGAAATCCAACTCTGATAACTTCAAACAGAGCTTCTCTTTGGGGTTGTCTTGGTTTTGGGAAATTCTGCCACAGAAACATGTCCACAGTGCTGATTAAAGAAGCTCAATATCACTCCCACAAAATAGGAAGCATGCAAGACATACTTTTTTCTGCAGTATTATTTTCAGGACTAGCTATGTACATCAATTTGTCATCAGCATTACCCTAACACAGGCACAGGCTTGACTTCTGAAAACAGTAAGTGCTATTTGTTGGGGTAGTGCTGCTGATTTCTAGACTCCTAATTGGAAGACATTTTCTCATAAGATTATAAGAAATGGAGGAAAGTGGTTTGAAGTTGGGATGATACTCTTTATTGAATCCCTACACAAAGATTTCAGATCTATTGATTTTATACACATGCTTTGATACCCACTGTTTAAAATGCATTTGGAGTAAATATTCATTTCTTCTTTTTGTATTGTTTTAGATACAAATGGTGGCTACCATGTTGTAATGAAATGCATCAAGAAAATTCAATGGGGACTAACTATTCTCTCATCAAGTGCTAATGGTCTGCATGAATTACGATGACTGTTATTCATGAATTCCAGAATGTCTGATTCTTCAACAATTATCAAGACCCTTGAAACTTTGTGAAAAAGAGGGCGGAGTAGGGTGGGAGTTAGTTCATTTATATTTCAGGTGGGCAAACGCAAGGAAGGCAGTCCACTGTGACTGGCATACCACAGAAATTGCAACAGAGAATCTTCAGGACAATAAGGAAAATCATGAGGTTTTTGTAAGTCCTTACTAATTACCCTAACTTGAGCATTGACTTGACTGTTGAATTCAGTAAGTGCTACTTGTTGGGGCAGTTTCAATGGACAGAAGCAAAGGACCTAATTGGAAGTCATTTTCTTTTGGAAATCCAACTCTGATAACTTCAAACAGAGCCACTCATGATACCTGTCTTCATAAGTGCTTCTCTTTGGGGTTGTCTTGGTTTTGGGAAATTTTGCCACAGAAACATGTCCACAGTGCTGATTAAAGAAGCTCAGTATCACTTCCACAAAATAGGAAGCATGCAAGACATACTTTTTTTCTGCAGCATTATTTTCAGGACTAGCTATGTACATCAATTTGTCATCAGCATTATCCTAACACAGGCACATGCTTGACTTCTGAAAACAGTAAGTGCTATTTGTTGGGGTAGTGCTGCTGATTTCTAGACTCCTAATTGGAAGACATTTTCTCATAAGATTATAAGAAATGGAGGAAAGTGGTTTGAAGTTGGGATGATACTCTTTATTGAATCCCTACACAAAGATTTCAGATCTATTGATTTTATACACATGCTTTGATACCCACTGTTTAAAATGCATTTGGAGTAAATATTCATTTCTTCTTTTTGTATTGTTTTAGATACAAATGGTGGCTACCATGTTGTAATGAAATGCATCAAGAAAATTCAATGGGGACTAACTATTCTCTCATCAAGTGCTAATGGTCTGCGTGAATTACGATGACTGTTATTCATGAATTCCAGAATGTCTGATTCTTCAACAATTATCAAGACCCTTGAAACTTTGTGAAAAAGAGGGCGGAGTAGGGTGGGAGTTAGTTCATTTATATTTCAGGTGGGCAAACGCAAGGAAGGCAGTCCACTGTGACTGGCACACCACAGAAATTGCAACAGAGAATCTTCAGGACAATAAGGAAAATCATGAGGTTTTTGTAAGTCCTTACTAATTACCTTAACTTGAGCATTGACTTGACTGTTGAATTCAGTAAGTGCTACTTGTTGGGGCAGTTTCAATGGACAGAAGCAAAGGACCTCATTGGAAGTCATTTTCTTTTGGAAATCCAACTCTGATAACTTCAAACAGAGCCACTCATGATACCTGTCTTCATAAGTGCTTCTATTTGGGGTTGTCTTGGTTTTGGGAAATTTTGCCACAGAAACATCTCCACAGTGCTGATTAACTGAACATGGGTTTTGCAATCATGGGAAACATTTCACATGATATTGGTTAAAGAGTTCTTTTCACACCAGTAGCTACATAAATCAACTTTTCACTAACATTACCCTAACACAAGCACAGACTTGACTTCTGAAAACAGTAAGTGCTATTTGTTGGGGCAGTGTTGCTGATTTCTTTAGCCCTTCAAAGAATTCAATGCCAAAGCCATTTTGAAAAGGGTACTGGGAATTTTTTACTTCCATTTCACATGTATTCAAGTCCTTATTATTACCCTAACTTGAGCATTGACTTGACTGTTGAATTCAGTAAGTGCTACTTGTTGGGGCAGTTTCAATGGACAGAAGCAAAGGACCTCTTTGGAAGCCATTTTCTTTTGGAAATCCAACTCTGATAACTTCAAACAGAGCTTCTCTTTGGGGTTGTCTTGGTTTTGGGAAATTTTGCCACAGAAACATGTCCACAGTGCTGATTAAAGAAGCTCAATATCACTCCCACAAAATAGGAAGCATGCAAGACATACTTTTTTCTGCAGCATTACTTTCAGGACTAGCTATGTACATCAATTTGTCATCAGCATTACCCTAACACAGGCACAGGCTTGACTTCTGAAAACAGTAAGTGCTATTTGTTGGGGTAGTGCTGCTGATTTCTAGACTCCTAATTGGAAGCCATTTTCTCATAAGATTATAAGAAATGGAGGAAAGTGGTTTGAAGTTGGGATGATACTCTTTATTGAATCCCTACACAAAGATTTCAGATCTATTGATTTTATACACATGCTTTGATACCCACTGTTTAAAATGCATTTGGAGTAAATATTCATTTCTTCTTTTTGTATTGTTTTAGATACAAATGGTGGCTACCATTTTGTAATGAAATGCATCAAGAAAATTCAATGGGGACTAACTATTCTCTCATCAAGTGCTAATGGTCTGCATGAATTACGATGACTGTTATTCATGAATTCCAGAATGTCTGATTCTTCAACAATTATCAAGACCCTTGAAACTTTGTGAAAAAGAGGGCGGAGTAGGGTGGGAGTTAGTTCATTTATATTTCAGGTGGGCAAACGCAAGGAAGGCAGTCCACTGTGACTGGCATACCACAGAAATTGCAACAGAGAATCTTCAGGACAATAAGGAAAATCATGAGGTTTTTGTAAGTCCTTACTAATTACCTTAACTTGAGCATTGACTTGACTGTTGAATTCAGTAAGTGCTACTTGTTGGGGCAGTTTCAATGGACAGAAGCAAAGGACCTCTTTGGAAGCCATTTTCTTTTGGAAATCCAACTCTGATAACTTCAAACAGAGCCACTCATGATACCTGTCTTCATAAGTGCTTCTATTTGGGGTTGTCTTGGTTTTGGGAAATTTTGCCACAGAAGCATGTCCACAGTGCTGATTAAAGAAGCTCAGTATCACTTCCACAAAATAGGAAGCATGCAAGACATACTTTTTTCTGCAGCATTATTTTCAGGACTAGCTACGTACATCAATTTGTCATCAGCATTACGCTAACACAGACACAGGCTTGACTCCTGAAAACAGTAAGTGCTATTTGTTGGGGTAGTGCTGCTGATTTCTAGACTCCTAATTGGAAGCCATTTTCTCATAAGATTATAAGAAATGGAGGAAAGTGGTTTGAAGTTGGGATGATACTCTTTATTGAATCCCTACACAAAGATTTCAGATCTATTGATTTTATACACATGCTTTGATACCCACTGTTTAAAATGCATTTGGAGTAAATATTCATTTCTTCTTTTTGTATTGTTTTAGATACAAATGGTGGCTACCATGTTGTAATGAAATGCATCAAGAAAATTCAATGGGGACTAACTATTCTCTCATCAAGTGCTAATGGTCTGCATGAATTACGATGACTGTTATTCATGAATTCCAGAATGTCTGATTCTTCAACAATTATCAAGACCCTTGAAACTTTGTGAAAAAGAGGGCGGAGTAGGGTGGGAGTTAGTTCATTTATATTTCAGGTGGGCAAACGCAAGGAAGGCAGTCCACTGTGACTGGCACACCACAGAAATTGCAACAGAGAATCTTCAGGACAATAAGGAAAATCATGAGGTTTTTGTAAGTCCTTACTAATTACCTTAACTTGAGCATTGACTTCACATGTATTCAAATCATTATTATTACCCTAACTTGAGCATTGACTTGACTGTTGAATTCAGTAAGTGCTACTTGTTGGGGCAGTTTCAATGGACAGAAGCAAAGGACCTCTTTGGAAGCCATTTTCTTTTGGAAATCCAACTCTGATAACTTCAAACAGAGCCACTCATGATAGCTGTCTTCATAAGTGCTTCTATTTGGGGTTGTCTTGGTGTTGGGAAATTTTGCCACAGAAACATCTCCACAGTGCTGATTAACTGAACATGGCTTCTACAATCATGGGAAACATTTCACATGATATTGGTTAAAGAGTTCTTTTTGCACCAGTAGCTACATAAATCAACTTTTCACTAACATTACCCTAACACAAGCACAGACTTGACTTCTGAAAACAGTAAGTGCTATTTGTTGGGGTAGTGTTGCTGATTTCATTAGCCCTTCAAAGAATTCAATGCCAAAACCATTTTGAAAAAGCTACAGGGAATTTTGATTTCCACTTCACATGTATTCAAGTCCTTATTATTACCCTAACTTGAGCATTGACTTGACTGTTGAATTCAGTAAGTGCTACTTGTTGGGGCAGTTTCAATGGACAGAAGCAAAGGACCTCATTGGAAGTCATTTTCTTTTGGAAATCCAACTCTGATAACTTCAAACAGAGCCACTCATGATAGCTGTCTTCATAAGTGCTTCTCTTTGGGGTTGTCTTGGTTTTGGGAAATTTTGCCACAGAAGCATGTCCACAGTGCTGATTAAAGAAGCTCAGTATCACTTCCACAAAATAGGAAGCATGCAAGACATACTTTTTTCTGCAGCATTATTTTCAGGACTAGCTATGTACATCAATTTGTCATCAGCATTACCCTAACACAGGCACAGGCTTGACTTCTGAAAACAGTAAGTGCTATTTGTTGGGGTAGTGCTGCTGATTTCTAGACTCCTAATTGGAAGCCATTTTCTCATAAGATTATAAGAAATGGAGGAAAGTGGTTTGAAGTTGGGATGATACTCTTTATTGAATCCCTACACAAAGATTTCAGATCTATTGATTTTATACACATGCTTTGATACCCACTGTTTAAAATGCATTTGGAGTAAATATTCATTTCTTCTTTTTGTATTGTTTTAGATACAAATGGTGGCTACCATGTTGTAATGAAATGCATCAAGAAAATTCAATGGGGACTAACTATTCTCTCATCAAGTGCTAATGGTCTGCATGAATTACGATGACTGTTATTCATGAATTCCAGAATGTCTGATTCTTCAACAATTATCAAGACCCTTGAAACTTTGTGAAAAAGAGGGCGGAGTAGGGTGGGAGTTAGTTCATTTATATTTCAGGTGGGCAAACGCAAGGAAGGCAGTCCACTGTGACTGGCATACCACAGAAATTGCAACAGAGAATCTTCAGGACAATAAGGAAAATCATGAGGTTTTTGTAAGTCCTTACTAATTACCTTAACTTGAGCATTGACTTGACTGTTGAATTCAGTAAGTGCTACTTGTTGGGGCAGTTTCAATGGACAGAAGCAAAGGACCTAATTGGAAGTCATTTTCTTTTGGAAATCCAACTCTGATAACTTCAAACAGAGCCACTCATGATACCTGTCTTCATAAGTGCTTCTCTTTGGGGTTGTCTTGGTTTTGGGAAATTTTGCCACAGAAACATGTCCACAGTGCTGATTAAAGAAGCTCAGTATCACTTCCACAAAATAGGAAGCATGCAAGACGTACTTTTTTTCTGCAGCATTATTTTCAGGACTAGCTATGTACATCAATTTGTCATCAGCATTACCCTAACACAGGCACAGGCTTGACTTCTGAAAACAGTAAGTGCTATTTGTTGGGGTAGTGCTGCTGATTTCTAGACTCCTAATTGGAAGCCATTTTCTCATAAGATTATAAGAAATGGAGGAAAGTGGTTTGAAGTTGGGATGATACTCTTTATTGAATCCCTACACAAAGATTTCAGATCTATTGATTTTATACACATGCTTTGATACCCACTGTTTAAAATGCATTTGGAGTAAATATTCATTTCTTCTTTTTGTATTGTTTTAGATACAAATGGTGGCTACCATGTTGTAATGAAATGCATCAAGAAAATTCAATGGGGACTAACTATTCTCTCATCAAGTGCTAATGGTCTGCGTGAATTACGATGACTGTTATTCATGAATTCCAGAATGTCTGATTCTTCAACAATTATCAAGACCCTTGAAACTTTGTGAAAAAGAGGGCGGAGTAGGGTGGGAGTTAGTTCATTTATATTTCAGGTGGGCAAACGCAAGGAAGGCAGTCCACTGTGACTGGCACACCACAGAAATTGCAACAGAGAATCTTCAGGACAATAAGGAAAATCATGAGGTTTTTGTAAGTCCTTACTAATTACCTTAACTTGAGCATTGACTTGACTGTTGAATTCAGTAAGTGCTACTTGTTGGGGCAGTTTCAATGGACAGAAGCAAAGGACCTCATTGGAAGTCATTTTCTTTTGGAAATCCAACTCTGATAACTTCAAACAGAGCCACTCATGATACCTGTCTTCATAAGTGCTTCTATTTGGGGTTGTCTTGGTTTTGGGAAATTTTGCCACAGAAACATGTCCACAGTGCTGATTAAAGAAGCTCAGTATCACTTCCACAAAATAGGAAGCATGCAAGACATACTTTTTTTCTGCAGCATTATTTTCAGGACTAGCTATGTACATCAATTTGTCATCAGCATTACCCTAACACAGGCACAGGCTTGACTTCTGAAAACAGTAAGTGCTATTTGTTGGGGTAGTGCTGCTGATTTCTAGACTCCTAATTGGAAGACATTTTCTCATAAGATTATAAGAAATGGAGGAAAGTGGTTTGAAGTTGGGATGATACTCTTTATTGAATCCCTACACAAAGATTTCAGATCTATTGATTTTATACACATGCTTTGATACCCACTGTTTAAAATGCATTTGGAGTAAATATTCATTTCTTCTTTTTGTATTGTTTTAGATACAAATGGTGGCTACCATGTTGTAATGAAATGCATCAAGAAAATTCAATGGGGACTAACTATTCTCTCATCAAGTGCTAATGGTCTGCGTGAATTACGATGACTGTTATTCATGAATTCCAGAATGTCTGATTCTTCAACAATTATCAAGACCCTTGAAATTTTGTGAAAAAGAGGGCGGAGTAGGGTGGGAGTTAGTTCATTTATATTTCAGGTGGGCAAACGCAAGGAAGGCAGTCCACTGTGACTGGCACACCACAGAAATTGCAACAGAGAATCTTCAGGACAATAAGGAAAATCATGAGGTTTTTGTAAGTCCTTACTAATTACCTTAACTTGAGCATTGACTTGACTGTTGAATTCAGTAAGTGCTACTTGTTGGGGCAGTTTCAATGGACAGAAGCAAAGGACCTCATTGGAAGTCATTTTCTTTTGGAAATCCAACTCTGATAACTTCAAACAGAGCCACTCATGATACCTGTCTTCATAAGTGCTTCTATTTGGGGTTGTCATGGTTTTGGGAAATTTTGCCACAGAAACATCTCCACAGTGCTGATTAACTGAACATGGGTTTTGCAATCATGGGAAACATTTCACATGATATTGGTTAAAGAGTTCTTTTCACACCAGTAGCTACATAAATCAACTTTTCACTAACATTACCCTAACACAAGCACAGACTTGACTTCTGAAAACAGTAAGTGCTATTTGTTGGGGCAGTGTTGCTGATTTCTTTAGCCCTTCAAAGAATTCAATGCCAAAGCCATTTTGAAAAGGGTACTGGGAATTTTTTACTTCCATTTCACATGTATTCAAGTCCTTATTATTACCCTAACTTGAGCATTGACTTGACTGTTGAATTCAGTAAGTGCTACTTGTTGGGGCAGTTTCAATGGACAGAAGCAAGGACCTCTTTGGAAGCCATTTTCTTTTGGAAATCCAACTCTGATAACTTCAAACAGAGCCACTCATGATACCTGTCTTCATAAGTGCTTCTATTTGGGGTTGTCTTGGTTTTGGGAAATTTTGCCACAGAAACATGTCCACAGGGCTGATTAACCGAACATGGGTTTTGCAATCATGGGAAACATTTCACATGATATTGGTTAAAGAGTTCTTTTTACACCAGTAGCTACATAAATCAACTTTTCACTAACATTACCCTAACACAAGCACAGACTTGACTTCTGAAAACAGTAAGTGCTATTTGTTGGGGTAGTGTTGCTGATTTCTTTAGCCCTTCAAAGAATTCAATGCCAAAGCCATTTTGAAAAAGCTACTGGGAATTTTGATTTCCACTTCACATGTATTCAAGTCCTTATTATTACCCTAACTTGAGCATTGACTTGACTGTTGAATTCAGTAAGTGCTACTTGTTGGGGCAGTTTCAATGGACAGAAGCAAGGACCTCTTTGGAAGCCATTTTCTTTTGGAAATCCAACTCTGATAACTTCAAACAGAGCCACTCATGATACCTGTCTTCATAAGTGCTTCTATTTGGGGTTGTCTTGGTTTTGGGGAATTTTGCCACAGAAACATCTCCACAGTGCTGATTAACTGAACATGACTTCTACAATCATGGGAAACATTTCACATGATATTGGTTAAAGAGTTCTTTTTGCACCAGTAGCTACATAAATCAACTTTTCACTAACATTACCCTAACACAAGCACAGACTTGACTTCTGAAAACAGTAAGTGCTATTTGTTGGGGTAGTGTTGCTGATTTCTTTAGCCCTTCAAAGAATTCAATGCCAAAGCCATTTTGAACAGGGTACTGGGAATTTTGACTTCCACTTCACATGTATTCAAGTCCTTATTATTACCCTAACTTGAGCATTGACTTGACTGTTGAATTCAGTAAGTGCTACTTGTTGGGGCAGTTTCAATGGACAGAAGCAAAGGACCTCTTTGGAAGTCATTTTCTTTTGGAAATCCAACTCTGATAACTTCAAACAGAGCTTCTCTTTGGGGTTGTCTTGGTTTTGGGAAATTCTGCCACAGAAACATGTCCACAGTGCTGATTAAAGAAGCTCAATATCACTCCCACAAAATAGGAAGCATGCAAGACATACTTTTTTCTGCAGTATTATTTTCAGGACTAGCTATGTACATCAATTTGTCATCAGCATTACCCTAACACAGGCACAGGCTTGACTTCTGAAAACAGTAAGTGCTATTTGTTGGGGTAGTGCTGCTGATTTCTAGACTCCTAATTGGAAGACATTTTCTCATAAGATTATAAGAAATGGAGGAAAGTGGTTTGAAGTTGGGATGATACTCTTTATTGAATCCCTACACAAAGATTTCAGATCTATTGATTTTATACACATGCTTTGATACCCACTGTTTAAAATGCATTTGGAGTAAATATTCATTTCTTCTTTTTGTATTGTTTTAGATACAAATGGTGGCTACCATGTTGTAATGAAATGCATCAAGAAAATTCAATGGGGACTAACTATTCTCTCATCAAGTGCTAATGGTCTGCATGAATTACGATGACTGTTATTCATGAATTCCAGAATGTCTGATTCTTCAACAATTATCAAGACCCTTGAAACTTTGTGAAAAAGAGGGCGGAGTAGGGTGGGAGTTAGTTCATTTATATTTCAGGTGGGCAAACGCAAGGAAGGCAGTCCACTGTGACTGGCATACCACAGAAATTGCAACAGAGAATCTTCAGGACAATAAGGAAAATCATGAGGTTTTTGTAAGTCCTTACTAATTACCCTAACTTGAGCATTGACTTGACTGTTGAATTCAGTAAGTGCTACTTGTTGGGGCAGTTTCAATGGACAGAAGCAAAGGACCTAATTGGAAGTCATTTTCTTTTGGAAATCCAACTCTGATAACTTCAAACAGAGCCACTCATGATACCTGTCTTCATAAGTGCTTCTCTTTGGGGTTGTCTTGGTTTTGGGAAATTTTGCCACAGAAACATGTCCACAGTGCTGATTAAAGAAGCTCAGTATCACTTCCACAAAATAGGAAGCATGCAAGACATACTTTTTTTCTGCAGCATTATTTTCAGGACTAGCTATGTACATCAATTTGTCATCAGCATTATCCTAACACAGGCACATGCTTGACTTCTGAAAACAGTAAGTGCTATTTGTTGGGGTAGTGCTGCTGATTTCTAGACTCCTAATTGGAAGACATTTTCTCATAAGATTATAAGAAATGGAGGAAAGTGGTTTGAAGTTGGGATGATACTCTTTATTGAATCCCTACACAAAGATTTCAGATCTATTGATTTTATACACATGCTTTGATACCCACTGTTTAAAATGCATTTGGAGTAAATATTCATTTCTTCTTTTTGTATTGTTTTAGATACAAATGGTGGCTACCATGTTGTAATGAAATGCATCAAGAAAATTCAATGGGGACTAACTATTCTCTCATCAAGTGCTAATGGTCTGCGTGAATTACGATGACTGTTATTCATGAATTCCAGAATGTCTGATTCTTCAACAATTATCAAGACCCTTGAAACTTTGTGAAAAAGAGGGCGGAGTAGGGTGGGAGTTAGTTCATTTATATTTCAGGTGGGCAAACGCAAGGAAGGCAGTCCACTGTGACTGGCACACCACAGAAATTGCAACAGAGAATCTTCAGGACAATAAGGAAAATCATGAGGTTTTTGTAAGTCCTTACTAATTACCTTAACTTGAGCATTGACTTGACTGTTGAATTCAGTAAGTGCTACTTGTTGGGGCAGTTTCAATGGACAGAAGCAAAGGACCTCATTGGAAGTCATTTTCTTTTGGAAATCCAACTCTGATAACTTCAAACAGAGCCACTCATGATACCTGTCTTCATAAGTGCTTCTATTTGGGGTTGTCTTGGTTTTGGGAAATTTTGCCACAGAAACATCTCCACAGTGCTGATTAACTGAACATGGGTTTTGCAATCATGGGAAACATTTCACATGATATTGGTTAAAGAGTTCTTTTCACACCAGTAGCTACATAAATCAACTTTTCACTAACATTACCCTAACACAAGCACAGACTTGACTTCTGAAAACAGTAAGTGCTATTTGTTGGGGCAGTGTTGCTGATTTCTTTAGCCCTTCAAAGAATTCAATGCCAAAGCCATTTTGAAAAGGGTACTGGGAATTTTTTACTTCCATTTCACATGTATTCAAGTCCTTATTATTACCCTAACTTGAGCATTGACTTGACTGTTGAATTCAGTAAGTGCTACTTGTTGGGGCAGTTTCAATGGACAGAAGCAAAGGACCTCTTTGGAAGCCATTTTCTTTTGGAAATCCAACTCTGATAACTTCAAACAGAGCTTCTCTTTGGGGTTGTCTTGGTTTTGGGAAATTTTGCCACAGAAACATGTCCACAGTGCTGATTAAAGAAGCTCAATATCACTCCCACAAAATAGGAAGCATGCAAGACATACTTTTTTCTGCAGCATTACTTTCAGGACTAGCTATGTACATCAATTTGTCATCAGCATTACCCTAACACAGGCACAGGCTTGACTTCTGAAAACAGTAAGTGCTATTTGTTGGGGTAGTGCTGCTGATTTCTAGACTCCTAATTGGAAGCCATTTTCTCATAAGATTATAAGAAATGGAGGAAAGTGGTTTGAAGTTGGGATGATACTCTTTATTGAATCCCTACACAAAGATTTCAGATCTATTGATTTTATACACATGCTTTGATACCCACTGTTTAAAATGCATTTGGAGTAAATATTCATTTCTTCTTTTTGTATTGTTTTAGATACAAATGGTGGCTACCATTTTGTAATGAAATGCATCAAGAAAATTCAATGGGGACTAACTATTCTCTCATCAAGTGCTAATGGTCTGCATGAATTACGATGACTGTTATTCATGAATTCCAGAATGTCTGATTCTTCAACAATTATCAAGACCCTTGAAACTTTGTGAAAAAGAGGGCGGAGTAGGGTGGGAGTTAGTTCATTTATATTTCAGGTGGGCAAACGCAAGGAAGGCAGTCCACTGTGACTGGCATACCACAGAAATTGCAACAGAGAATCTTCAGGACAATAAGGAAAATCATGAGGTTTTTGTAAGTCCTTACTAATTACCTTAACTTGAGCATTGACTTGACTGTTGAATTCAGTAAGTGCTACTTGTTGGGGCAGTTTCAATGGACAGAAGCAAAGGACCTCTTTGGAAGCCATTTTCTTTTGGAAATCCAACTCTGATAACTTCAAACAGAGCCACTCATGATAGCTGTCTTCATAAGTGCTTCTATTTGGGGTTGTCTTGGTGTTGGGAAATTTTGCCACAGAAACATCTCCACAGTGCTGATTAACTGAACATGGCTTCTACAATCATGGGAAACATTTCACATGATATTGGTTAAAGAGTTCTTTTTGCACCAGTAGCTACATAAATCAACTTTTCACTAACATTACCCTAACACAAGCACAGACTTGACTTCTGAAAACAGTAAGTGCTATTTGTTGGGGTAGTGTTGCTGATTTCATTAGCCCTTCAAAGAATTCAATGCCAAAACCATTTTGAAAAAGCTACAGGGAATTTTGATTTCCACTTCACATGTATTCAAGTCCTTATTATTACCCTAACTTGAGCATTGACTTGACTGTTGAATTCAGTAAGTGCTACTTGTTGGGGCAGTTTCAATGGACAGAAGCAAAGGACCTCATTGGAAGTCATTTTCTTTTGGAAATCCAACTCTGATAACTTCAAACAGAGCCACTCATGATACCTGTCTTCATAAGTGCTTCTCTTTGGGGTTGTCATGGTTTTGGGAAATTTTGCCACAGAAACATCTCCACAGTGCTGATTAACTGAACATGGCTTCTACAATCATGGGAAACATTTCACATGATATTGGTTAAAGAGTTCTTTTTACACCAGTAGCTACATAAATCAACTTTTCACTAACATTACCCTAACACAAGCACAGACTTGACTTCTGAAAACAGTAAGTGCTATTTGTTGGGGCAGTGTTGCTGATTTCTTTAGCCCTTCAAAGAATTCGATGCCAAAGCCATTTTGAAAAAGGTACTGGGAATTTTGACTTCCACTTCACATGTATTCAAGTCCTTATTATTACCCTAACTTGAGCATTGACTTGACTGTTGAATTCAGTAAGTGCTACTTGTTGGGGCAGTTTCAATGGACAGAAGCAAGCACCTCTTTGGAAGCCATTTTCTTTTGGAAATCCAACTCTGATAACTTCAAACAGAGCCACTCATGATAGCTGTCTTCATAAGTGCTTCTATTTGGGGTTGTCTTGGTTTTGGGAAATTTTGCCACAGAAACATCTCCACAGTGCTGATTAACTGAACATGACTTCTACAATCATGGGAAACATTTCACATGATATTGGTTAAAGAGTTCTTTTTGCACCAGTAGCTACATAAATCAACTTTTCACTAACATTACCCTAACACAAGCACAGACTTGACTTCTGAAAACAGTAAGTGCTATTTGTTGGGGTAGTGTTGCTGATTTCTTTAGCCCTTCAAAGAATTCAATGCCAAAGCCATTTTGAACAGGGTACTGGGAATTTTGACTTCCACTTCACATGTATTCAAGTCCTTATTATTACCCTAACTTGAGCATTGACTTGACTGTTGAATTCAGTAAGTGCTACTTGTTGGGGCAGTTTCAATGGACAGAAGCAAAGGACCCCTTTGGAAGCCATTTTCTTTTGGAAATCCAACTCTGATAACTTCAAACAGAGCACAGGCTTGACTTCTGAAAACAGTAAGTGCTATTTGTTGGGGTAGTGCTGCTGATTTCTAGACTCCTAATTGGAAGCCATTTTCTCATAAGATTATAAGAAATGGAGGAAAGTGGTTTGAAGTTGGGATGATACTCTTTATTGAATCCCTACACAAAGATTTCAGATCTATTGATTTTATACACATGCTTTGATACCCACTGTTTAAAATGCATTTGGAGTAAATATTCATTTCTTCTTTTTGTATTGTTTTAGATACAAATGGTGGCTACCATGTTGTAATGCATCAAGAAAATTCAATGGGGACTAACTATTCTCTCATCAAGTGCTAATGGTCTGCATGAATTACGATGACTGTTATTCATGAATTCCAGAATGTCTGATTCTTCAACAATTATCAAGACCCTTGAAACTTTGTGAAAAAGAGGGCGGAGTAGGGTGGGAGTTAGTTCATTTATATTTCAGGTGGGCAAACGCAAGGAAGGCAGTCCACTGTGACTGGCACACCACAGAAATTGCAACAGAGAATCTTCAGGACAATAAGGAAAATCATGAGGTTTTTGTAAGTCCTTACTAATTACCTTAACTTGAGCATTGACTTGACTGTTGAATTCAGTAAGTGCTACTTGTTGGGGCAGTTTCAATGGACAGAAGCAAAGGACCTCATTGGAAGTCATTTTCTTTTGGAAATCCAACTCTGATAACTTCAAACAGAGCCACTCATGATACCTGTCTTCATAAGTGCTTCTATTTGGGGTTGTCATGGTTTTGGGAAATTTTGCCACAGAAACATCTCCACAGTGCTGATTAACTGAACATGGGTTTTGCAATCATGGGAAACATTTCACATGATATTGGTTAAAGAGTTCTTTTCACACCAGTAGCTACATAAATCAACTTTTCACTAACATTACCCTAACACAAGCACAGACTTGACTTCTGAAAACAGTAAGTGCTATTTGTTGGGGCAGTGTTGCTGATTTCTTTAGCCCTTCAAAGAATTCAATGCCAAAGCCATTTTGAACAGGGTACTGGGAATTTTGACTTCCACTTCACATGTATTCAAGTCCTTATTATTACCCTAACTTGAGCATTGACTTGACTGTTGAATTCAGTAAGTGCTACTTGTTGGGGCAGTTTCAATGGACAGAAGCAAAGGACCCCTTTGGAAGCCATTTTCTTTTGGAAATCCAACTCTGATAACTTCAAACAGAGCACAGGCTTGACTTCTGAAAACAGTAAGTGCTATTTGTTGGGGTAGTGCTGCTGATTTCTAGACTCCTAATTGGAAGCCATTTTCTCATAAGATTATAAGAAATGGAGGAAAGTGGTTTGAAGTTGGGATGATACTCTTTATTGAATCCCTACACAAAGATTTCAGATCTATTGATTTTATACACATGCTTTGATACCCACTGTTTAAAATGCATTTGGAGTAAATATTCATTTCTTCTTTTTGTATTGTTTTAGATACAAATGGTGGCTACCATGTTGTAATGCATCAAGAAAATTCAATGGGGACTAACTATTCTCTCATCAAGTGCTAATGGTCTGCATGAATTACGATGACTGTTATTCATGAATTCCAGAATGTCTGATTCTTCAACAATTATCAAGACCCTTGAAACTTTGTGAAAAAGAGGGCGGAGTAGGGTGGGAGTTAGTTCATTTATATTTCAGGTGGGCAAACGCAAGGAAGGCAGTCCACTGTGACTGGCACACCACAGAAATTGCAACAGAGAATCTTCAGGACAATAAGGAAAATCATGAGGTTTTTGTAAGTCCTTACTAATTACCTTAACTTGAGCATTGACTTGACTGTTGAATTCAGTAAGTGCTACTTGTTGGGGCAGTTTCAATGGACAGAAGCAAAGGACCTCATTGGAAGTCATTTTCTTTTGGAAATCCAACTCTGATAACTTCAAACAGAGCCACTCATGATACCTGTCTTCATAAGTGCTTCTATTTGGGGTTGTCATGGTTTTGGGAAATTTTGCCACAGAAACATCTCCACAGTGCTGATTAACTGAACATGGGTTTTGCAATCATGGGAAACATTTCACATGATATTGGTTAAAGAGTTCTTTTCACACCAGTAGCTACATAAATCAACTTTTCACTAACATTACCCTAACACAAGCACAGACTTGACTTCTGAAAACAGTAAGTGCTATTTGTTGGGGCAGTGTTGCTGATTTCTTTAGCCCTTCAAAGAATTCAATGCCAAAGCCATTTTGAAAAGGGTACTGGGAATTTTTTACTTCCATTTCACATGTATTCAAGTCCTTATTATTACCCTAACTTGAGCATTGACTTGACTGTTGAATTCAGTAAGTGCTACTTGTTGGGGCAGTTTCAATGGACAGAAGCAAAGGACCTAATTGGAAGTCATTTTCTTTTGGAAATCCAACTCTGATAACTTCCAACAGAGCCACTCATGATACCTGTCTTCATAAGTGCTTCTATTTGGGGTTGTCTTGGTTTTGGGAAATTTTGCCACAGAAACATCTCCACAGTGCTGATTAACTGAACATGGCTTCTACAATCATGGGAAACATTTCACATGATATTGGTTAAAGAGTTCTTTTTACACCAGTAGCTACATAAATCAACTTTTCACTAACATTACCCTAACACAAGCACAGACTTGACTTCTGAAAACAGTAAGTGCTATTTGTTGGGGTAGTGTTGCTGATTTCTTTAGCCCTTCAAAGAATTCAATGCCAAAGCCATTTTGAAAAAGGTACTGGGAATTTTGACTTCCACTTCACATGTATTCAAGTCCTTATTATTACCCTAACTTGAGCATTGACTTGACTGTTGAATTCAGTAAGTGCTACTTGTTGGGGCAGTTTCAATGGACAGAAGCAAGCACCTCTTTGGAAGCCATTTTCTTTTGGAAATCCAACTCTGATAACTTCAAACAGAGCCACTCATGATACCTGTCTTCATAAGTGCTTCTATTTGGGGTTGTCATGGTTTTGGGAAATTTTGCCACAGAAACATCTCCACAGTGCTGATTAACTGAACATGGCTTCTACAATCATGGGAAACATTTCACATGATATTGGTTAAAGAGTTCTTTTTACACCAGTAGCTACATAAATCAACTTTTCACTAACATTACCCTAACACAAGCACAGACTTGACTTCTGAAAACAGTAAGTGCTATTTGTTGGGGTAGTGTTGCTGATTTCTTTAGCCCTTCAAAGAATTCAATGCCAAAGCCATTTTGAAAAGGGTACTGGGAATTTTGGCTTCCACTTCACATGTATTCAAGTCCTTATTATTACCCTAACTTGAACATTGACTTGACTGTTGAATTCAGTAAGTGCTACTTGTTGGGGCAGTTTCAATGGACAGAAGCAAAGGACCTCTTTGGAAGCCATTTTCTTTTGGAAATCCAACTCTGATAACTTCAAACAGAGCTTCTCTTTGGGGTTGTCTTGGTTTTGGGAAATTTTGCCACAGAAACATCTCCACAGTGCTGATTAACTGAACATGGCTTCTACAATCATGGGAAACATATCACATTATATTGGTTAAAGAGTTCTTTTTGCACCAGTAGCTACATAAATCAACTTTTCACTAACATTACCCTAACACAAGCACAGACTTGACTTCTGAAAACAGTAAGTGCTATTTGTTGGGGTAGTGTTGCTGATTTCTTTAGCCCTTCAAAGAATTCAATGCCAAAGCCATTTTGAAAATTTTGACTTCCACTTCACATGTATTCAAGTCCTTATTATTACCCTAACTTGAGCATTGACTTGACTGTTGAATTCAGTAAGTGCTACTTGTTGGGGCAGTTTCAATGGACAGAAGCAAAGGACCTCTTTGGAAGCCATTTTCTTTTGGAAATCCAACTCTGATAACTTCAAACAGAGCTTCTCTTTGGGGTTGTCTTGGTTTTGGGAAATTTTGCCACAGAAACATGTCCACAGTGCTGATTAAAGAAGCTCAATATCACTCCCACAAAATAGGAAGCATGCAAGACATACTTTTTTCTGCAGCATTATTTTCAGGACTAGCTATGTACATCAATTTGTCATCAGCATTACCCTAACACAGGCACAGGCTTGACTTCTGAAAACAGTAAGTGCTATTTGTTGGGGTAGTGCTGCTGATTTCTAGACTCCTAATTGGAAGCCATTTTCTCATAAGATTATAAGAAATGGAGGAAAGTGGTTTGAAGTTGGGATGATACTCTTTATTGAATCCCTACACAAAGATTTCAGATCTATTGATTTTATACACATGCTTTGATACCCACTGTTTAAAATGCATTTGGAGTAAATATTCATTTCTTCTTTTTGTATTGTTTTAGATACAAATGGTGGCTACCATGTTGTAATGAAATGCATCAAGAAAATTCAATGGGGACTAACTATTCTCTCATCAAGTGCTAATGGTCTGCATGAATTACGATGACTGTTATTCATGAATTCCAGAATGTCTGATTCTTCAACAATTATCAAGACCCTTGAAACTTTGTGAAAAAGAGGGCGGAGTAGGGTGGGAGTTAGTTCATTTATATTTCAGGTGGGCAAACGCAAGGAAGGCAGTCCACTGTGACTGGCATACCACAGAAATTGCAACAGAGAATCTTCAGGACAATAAGGAAAATCATGAGGTTTTTGTAAGTCCTTACTAATTACCTTAACTTGAGCATTGACTTGACTGTTGAATTCAGTAAGTGCTACTTGTTGGGGCAGTTTCAATGGACAGAAGCAAAGGACCTAATTGGAAGTCATTTTCTTTTGGAAATCCAACTCTGATAACTTCAAACAGAGCCACTCATGATACCTGTCTTCATAAGTGCTTCTATTTGGGGTTGTCTTGGTTTTGGGAAATTTTGCCACAGAAACATGTCCACAGTGCTGATTAAAGAAGCTCAGTATCACTTCCACAAAATAGGAAGCATGCAAGACATACTTTTTTTCTGCAGCATTATTTTCAGGACTAGCTATGTACATCAATTTGTCATCAGCATTACCCTAACACAGGCACAGGCTTGACTTCTGAAAACAGTAAGTGCTATTTGTTGGGGTAGTGCTGCTGATTTCTAGACTCCTAATTGGAAGACATTTTCTCATAAGATTATAAGAAATGGAGGAAAGTGGTTTGAAGTTGGGATGATACTCTTTATTGAATCCCTACACAAAGATTTCAGATCTATTGATTTTATACACATGCTTTGATACCCACTGTTTAAAATGCATTTGGAGTAAATATTCATTTCTTCTTTTTGTATTGTTTTAGATACAAATGGTGGCTACCATGTTGTAATGAAATGCATCAAGAAAATTCAATGGGGACTAACTATTCTCTCATCAAGTGCTAATGGTCTGCGTGAATTACGATGACTGTTATTCATGAATTCCAGAATGTCTGATTCTTCAACAATTATCAAGACCCTTGAAATTTTGTGAAAAAGAGGGCGGAGTAGGGTGGGAGTTAGTTCATTTATATTTCAGGTGGGCAAACGCAAGGAAGGCAGTCCACTGTGACTGGCACACCACAGAAATTGCAACAGAGAATCTTCAGGACAATAAGGAAAATCATGAGGTTTTTGTAAGTCCTTACTAATTACCTTAACTTGAGCATTGACTTGACTGTTGAATTCAGTAAGTGCTACTTGTTGGGGCAGTTTCAATGGACAGAAGCAAAGGACCTCATTGGAAGTCATTTTCTTTTGGAAATCCAACTCTGATAACTTCAAACAGAGCCACTCATGATACCTGTCTTCATAAGTGCTTCTATTTGGGGTTGTCTTGGTTTTGGGAAATTTTGCCACAGAAACATCTCCACAGTGCTGATTAACTGAACATGGGTTTTGCAATCATGGGAAACATTTCACATGATATTGGTTAAAGAGTTCTTTTCACACCAGTAGCTACATAAATCAACTTTTCACTAACATTACCCTAACACAAGCACAGACTTGACTTCTGAAAACAGTAAGTGCTATTTGTTGGGGCAGTGTTGCTGATTTCTTTAGCCCTTCAAAGAATTCAATGCCAAAGCCATTTTGAAAAGGGTACTGGGAATTTTTTACTTCCATTTCACATGTATTCAAGTCCTTATTATTACCCTAACTTGAGCATTGACTTGACTGTTGAATTCAGTAAGTGCTACTTGTTGGGGCAGTTTCAATGGACAGAAGCAAGGACCTCTTTGGAAGCCATTTTCTTTTGGAAATCCAACTCTGATAACTTCAAACAGAGCCACTCATGATACCTGTCTTCATAAGTGCTTCTATTTGGGGTTGTCTTGGTTTTGGGAAATTTTGCCACAGAAACATGTCCACAGGGCTGATTAACCGAACATGGGTTTTGCAATCATGGGAAACATTTCACATGATATTGGTTAAAGAGTTCTTTTTACACCAGTAGCTACATAAATCAACTTTTCACTAACATTACCCTAACACAAGCACAGACTTGACTTCTGAAAACAGTAAGTGCTATTTGTTGGGGTAGTGTTGCTGATTTCTTTAGCCCTTCAAAGAATTCAATGCCAAAGCCATTTTGAAAAAGCTACTGGGAATTTTGATTTCCACTTCACATGTATTCAAGTCCTTATTATTACCCTAACTTGAGCATTGACTTGACTGTTGAATTCAGTAAGTGCTACTTGTTGGGGCAGTTTCAATGGACAGAAGCAAGGACCTCTTTGGAAGCCATTTTCTTTTGGAAATCCAACTCTGATAACTTCAAACAGAGCCACTCATGATACCTGTCTTCATAAGTGCTTCTATTTGGGGTTGTCTTGGTTTTGGGGAATTTTGCCACAGAAACATCTCCACAGTGCTGATTAACTGAACATGACTTCTACAATCATGGGAAACATTTCACATGATATTGGTTAAAGAGTTCTTTTTGCACCAGTAGCTACATAAATCAACTTTTCACTAACATTACCCTAACACAAGCACAGACTTGACTTCTGAAAACAGTAAGTGCTATTTGTTGGGGTAGTGTTGCTGATTTCTTTAGCCCTTCAAAGAATTCAATGCCAAAGCCATTTTGAACAGGGTACTGGGAATTTTGACTTCCACTTCACATGTATTCAAGTCCTTATTATTACCCTAACTTGAGCATTGACTTGACTGTTGAATTCAGTAAGTGCTACTTGTTGGGGCAGTTTCAATGGACAGAAGCAAAGGACCTCTTTGGAAGTCATTTTCTTTTGGAAATCCAACTCTGATAACTTCAAACAGAGCTTCTCTTTGGGGTTGTCTTGGTTTTGGGAAATTCTGCCACAGAAACATGTCCACAGTGCTGATTAAAGAAGCTCAATATCACTCCCACAAAATAGGAAGCATGCAAGACATACTTTTTTCTGCAGTATTATTTTCAGGACTAGCTATGTACATCAATTTGTCATCAGCATTACCCTAACACAGGCACAGGCTTGACTTCTGAAAACAGTAAGTGCTATTTGTTGGGGTAGTGCTGCTGATTTCTAGACTCCTAATTGGAAGACATTTTCTCATAAGATTATAAGAAATGGAGGAAAGTGGTTTGAAGTTGGGATGATACTCTTTATTGAATCCCTACACAAAGATTTCAGATCTATTGATTTTATACACATGCTTTGATACCCACTGTTTAAAATGCATTTGGAGTAAATATTCATTTCTTCTTTTTGTATTGTTTTAGATACAAATGGTGGCTACCATGTTGTAATGAAATGCATCAAGAAAATTCAATGGGGACTAACTATTCTCTCATCAAGTGCTAATGGTCTGCATGAATTACGATGACTGTTATTCATGAATTCCAGAATGTCTGATTCTTCAACAATTATCAAGACCCTTGAAACTTTGTGAAAAAGAGGGCGGAGTAGGGTGGGAGTTAGTTCATTTATATTTCAGGTGGGCAAACGCAAGGAAGGCAGTCCACTGTGACTGGCATACCACAGAAATTGCAACAGAGAATCTTCAGGACAATAAGGAAAATCATGAGGTTTTTGTAAGTCCTTACTAATTACCCTAACTTGAGCATTGACTTGACTGTTGAATTCAGTAAGTGCTACTTGTTGGGGCAGTTTCAATGGACAGAAGCAAAGGACCTAATTGGAAGTCATTTTCTTTTGGAAATCCAACTCTGATAACTTCAAACAGAGCCACTCATGATACCTGTCTTCATAAGTGCTTCTCTTTGGGGTTGTCTTGGTTTTGGGAAATTTTGCCACAGAAACATGTCCACAGTGCTGATTAAAGAAGCTCAGTATCACTTCCACAAAATAGGAAGCATGCAAGACATACTTTTTTTCTGCAGCATTATTTTCAGGACTAGCTATGTACATCAATTTGTCATCAGCATTATCCTAACACAGGCACATGCTTGACTTCTGAAAACAGTAAGTGCTATTTGTTGGGGTAGTGCTGCTGATTTCTAGACTCCTAATTGGAAGACATTTTCTCATAAGATTATAAGAAATGGAGGAAAGTGGTTTGAAGTTGGGATGATACTCTTTATTGAATCCCTACACAAAGATTTCAGATCTATTGATTTTATACACATGCTTTGATACCCACTGTTTAAAATGCATTTGGAGTAAATATTCATTTCTTCTTTTTGTATTGTTTTAGATACAAATGGTGGCTACCATGTTGTAATGAAATGCATCAAGAAAATTCAATGGGGACTAACTATTCTCTCATCAAGTGCTAATGGTCTGCGTGAATTACGATGACTGTTATTCATGAATTCCAGAATGTCTGATTCTTCAACAATTATCAAGACCCTTGAAACTTTGTGAAAAAGAGGGCGGAGTAGGGTGGGAGTTAGTTCATTTATATTTCAGGTGGGCAAACGCAAGGAAGGCAGTCCACTGTGACTGGCACACCACAGAAATTGCAACAGAGAATCTTCAGGACAATAAGGAAAATCATGAGGTTTTTGTAAGTCCTTACTAATTACCTTAACTTGAGCATTGACTTGACTGTTGAATTCAGTAAGTGCTACTTGTTGGGGCAGTTTCAATGGACAGAAGCAAAGGACCTCATTGGAAGTCATTTTCTTTTGGAAATCCAACTCTGATAACTTCAAACAGAGCCACTCATGATACCTGTCTTCATAAGTGCTTCTATTTGGGGTTGTCTTGGTTTTGGGAAATTTTGCCACAGAAACATCTCCACAGTGCTGATTAACTGAACATGGGTTTTGCAATCATGGGAAACATTTCACATGATATTGGTTAAAGAGTTCTTTTCACACCAGTAGCTACATAAATCAACTTTTCACTAACATTACCCTAACACAAGCACAGACTTGACTTCTGAAAACAGTAAGTGCTATTTGTTGGGGCAGTGTTGCTGATTTCTTTAGCCCTTCAAAGAATTCAATGCCAAAGCCATTTTGAAAAGGGTACTGGGAATTTTTTACTTCCATTTCACATGTATTCAAGTCCTTATTATTACCCTAACTTGAGCATTGACTTGACTGTTGAATTCAGTAAGTGCTACTTGTTGGGGCAGTTTCAATGGACAGAAGCAAAGGACCTCTTTGGAAGCCATTTTCTTTTGGAAATCCAACTCTGATAACTTCAAACAGAGCACAGGCTTGACTTCTGAAAACAGTAAGTGCTATTTGTTGGGGTAGTGCTGCTGATTTCTAGACTCCTAATTGGAAGCCATTTTCTCATAAGATTATAAGAAATGGAGGAAAGTGGTTTGAAGTTGGGATGATACTCTTTATTGAATCCCTACACAAAGATTTCAGATCTATTGATTTTATACACATGCTTTGATACCCACTGTTTAAAATGCATTTGGAGTAAATATTCATTTCTTCTTTTTGTATTGTTTTAGATACAAATGGTGGCTACCATGTTGTAATGCATCAAGAAAATTCAATGGGGACTAACTATTCTCTCATCAAGTGCTAATGGTCTGCATGAATTACGATGACTGTTATTCATGAATTCCAGAATGTCTGATTCTTCAACAATTATCAAGACCCTTGAAACTTTGTGAAAAAGAGGGCGGAGTAGGGTGGGAGTTAGTTCATTTATATTTCAGGTGGGCAAACGCAAGGAAGGCAGTCCACTGTGACTGGCACACCACAGAAATTGCAACAGAGAATCTTCAGGACAATAAGGAAAATCATGAGGTTTTTGTAAGTCCTTACTAATTACCTTAACTTGAGCATTGACTTGACTGTTGAATTCAGTAAGTGCTACTTGTTGGGGCAGTTTCAATGGACAGAAGCAAAGGACCTCATTGGAAGTCATTTTCTTTTGGAAATCCAACTCTGATAACTTCAAACAGAGCCACTCATGATACCTGTCTTCATAAGTGCTTCTATTTGGGGTTGTCATGGTTTTGGGAAATTTTGCCACAGAAACATCTCCACAGTGCTGATTAACTGAACATGGGTTTTGCAATCATGGGAAACATTTCACATGATATTGGTTAAAGAGTTCTTTTCACACCAGTAGCTACATAAATCAACTTTTCACTAACATTACCCTAACACAAGCACAGACTTGACTTCTGAAAACAGTAAGTGCTATTTGTTGGGGCAGTGTTGCTGATTTCTTTAGCCCTTCAAAGAATTCAATGCCAAAGCCATTTTGAACAGGGTACTGGGAATTTTGACTTCCACTTCACATGTATTCAAGTCCTTATTATTACCCTAACTTGAGCATTGACTTGACTGTTGAATTCAGTAAGTGCTACTTGTTGGGGCAGTTTCAATGGACAGAAGCAAAGGACCCCTTTGGAAGCCATTTTCTTTTGGAAATCCAACTCTGATAACTTCAAACAGAGCACAGGCTTGACTTCTGAAAACAGTAAGTGCTATTTGTTGGGGTAGTGCTGCTGATTTCTAGACTCCTAATTGGAAGCCATTTTCTCATAAGATTATAAGAAATGGAGGAAAGTGGTTTGAAGTTGGGATGATACTCTTTATTGAATCCCTACACAAAGATTTCAGATCTATTGATTTTATACACATGCTTTGATACCCACTGTTTAAAATGCATTTGGAGTAAATATTCATTTCTTCTTTTTGTATTGTTTTAGATACAAATGGTGGCTACCATGTTGTAATGCATCAAGAAAATTCAATGGGGACTAACTATTCTCTCATCAAGTGCTAATGGTCTGCATGAATTACGATGACTGTTATTCATGAATTCCAGAATGTCTGATTCTTCAACAATTATCAAGACCCTTGAAACTTTGTGAAAAAGAGGGCGGAGTAGGGTGGGAGTTAGTTCATTTATATTTCAGGTGGGCAAACGCAAGGAAGGCAGTCCACTGTGACTGGCACACCACAGAAATTGCAACAGAGAATCTTCAGGACAATAAGGAAAATCATGAGGTTTTTGTAAGTCCTTACTAATTACCTTAACTTGAGCATTGACTTGACTGTTGAATTCAGTAAGTGCTACTTGTTGGGGCAGTTTCAATGGACAGAAGCAAAGGACCTCATTGGAAGTCATTTTCTTTTGGAAATCCAACTCTGATAACTTCAAACAGAGCCACTCATGATACCTGTCTTCATAAGTGCTTCTATTTGGGGTTGTCATGGTTTTGGGAAATTTTGCCACAGAAACATCTCCACAGTGCTGATTAACTGAACATGGGTTTTGCAATCATGGGAAACATTTCACATGATATTGGTTAAAGAGTTCTTTTCACACCAGTAGCTACATAAATCAACTTTTCACTAACATTACCCTAACACAAGCACAGACTTGACTTCTGAAAACAGTAAGTGCTATTTGTTGGGGCAGTGTTGCTGATTTCTTTAGCCCTTCAAAGAATTCAATGCCAAAGCCATTTTGAAAAGGGTACTGGGAATTTTTTACTTCCATTTCACATGTATTCAAGTCCTTATTATTACCCTAACTTGAGCATTGACTTGACTGTTGAATTCAGTAAGTGCTACTTGTTGGGGCAGTTTCAATGGACAGAAGCAAAGGACCTAATTGGAAGTCATTTTCTTTTGGAAATCCAACTCTGATAACTTCCAACAGAGCCACTCATGATACCTGTCTTCATAAGTGCTTCTATTTGGGGTTGTCTTGGTTTTGGGAAATTTTGCCACAGAAACATCTCCACAGTGCTGATTAACTGAACATGGCTTCTACAATCATGGGAAACATTTCACATGATATTGGTTAAAGAGTTCTTTTTACACCAGTAGCTACATAAATCAACTTTTCACTAACATTACCCTAACACAAGCACAGACTTGACTTCTGAAAACAGTAAGTGCTATTTGTTGGGGTAGTGTTGCTGATTTCTTTAGCCCTTCAAAGAATTCAATGCCAAAGCCATTTTGAAAAAGGTACTGGGAATTTTGACTTCCACTTCACATGTATTCAAGTCCTTATTATTACCCTAACTTGAGCATTGACTTGACTGTTGAATTCAGTAAGTGCTACTTGTTGGGGCAGTTTCAATGGACAGAAGCAAGCACCTCTTTGGAAGCCATTTTCTTTTGGAAATCCAACTCTGATAACTTCAAACAGAGCCACTCATGATACCTGTCTTCATAAGTGCTTCTATTTGGGGTTGTCATGGTTTTGGGAAATTTTGCCACAGAAACATCTCCACAGTGCTGATTAACTGAACATGGCTTCTACAATCATGGGAAACATTTCACATGATATTGGTTAAAGAGTTCTTTTTACACCAGTAGCTACATAAATCAACTTTTCACTAACATTACCCTAACACAAGCACAGACTTGACTTCTGAAAACAGTAAGTGCTATTTGTTGGGGTAGTGTTGCTGATTTCTTTAGCCCTTCAAAGAATTCAATGCCAAAGCCATTTTGAAAAGGGTACTGGGAATTTTGACTTCCACTTCACATGTATTCAAGTCCTTATTATTACCCTAACTTGAACATTGACTTGACTGTTGAATTCAGTAAGTGCTACTTGTTGGGGCAGTTTCAATGGACAGAAGCAAAGGACCTCTTTGGAAGCCATTTTCTTTTGGAAATCCAACTCTGATAACTTCAAACAGAGCTTCTCTTTGGGGTTGTCTTGGTTTTGGGAAATTTTGCCACAGAAACATCTCCACAGTGCTGATTAACTGAACATGGCTTCTACAATCATGGGAAACATATCACATTATATTGGTTAAAGAGTTCTTTTTGCACCAGTAGCTACATAAATCAACTTTTCACTAACATTACCCTAACACAAGCACAGACTTGACTTCTGAAAACAGTAAGTGCTATTTGTTGGGGTAGTGTTGCTGATTTCTTTAGCCCTTCAAAGAATTCAATGCCAAAGCCATTTTGAAAATTTTGACTTCCACTTCACATGTATTCAAGTCCTTATTATTACCCTAACTTGAGCATTGACTTGACTGTTGAATTCAGTAAGTGCTACTTGTTGGGGCAGTTTCAATGGACAGAAGCAAAGGACCTCTTTGGAAGCCATTTTCTTTTGGAAATCCAACTCTGATAACTTCAAACAGAGCTTCTCTTTGGGGTTGTCTTGGTTTTGGGAAATTTTGCCACAGAAACATGTCCACAGTGCTGATTAAAGAAGCTCAATATCACTCCCACAAAATAGGAAGCATGCAAGACATACTTTTTTCTGCAGCATTATTTTCAGGACTAGCTATGTACATCAATTTGTCATCAGCATTACCCTAACACAGGCACAGGCTTGACTTCTGAAAACAGTAAGTGCTATTTGTTGGGGTAGTGCTGCTGATTTCTAGACTCCTAATTGGAAGCCATTTTCTCATAAGATTATAAGAAATGGAGGAAAGTGGTTTGAAGTTGGGATGATACTCTTTATTGAATCCCTACACAAAGATTTCAGATCTATTGATTTTATACACATGCTTTGATACCCACTGTTTAAAATGCATTTGGAGTAAATATTCATTTCTTCTTTTTGTATTGTTTTAGATACAAATGGTGGCTACCATGTTGTAATGAAATGCATCAAGAAAATTCAATGGGGACTAACTATTCTCTCATCAAGTGCTAATGGTCTGCATGAATTACGATGACTGTTATTCATGAATTCCAGAATGTCTGATTCTTCAACAATTATCAAGACCCTTGAAACTTTGTGAAAAAGAGGGCGGAGTAGGGTGGGAGTTAGTTCATTTATATTTCAGGTGGGCAAACGCAAGGAAGGCAGTCCACTGTGACTGGCATACCACAGAAATTGCAACAGAGAATCTTCAGGACAATAAGGAAAATCATGAGGTTTTTGTAAGTCCTTACTAATTACCTTAACTTGAGCATTGACTTGACTGTTGAATTCAGTAAGTGCTACTTGTTGGGGCAGTTTCAATGGACAGAAGCAAAGGACCTAATTGGAAGTCATTTTCTTTTGGAAATCCAACTCTGATAACTTCAAACAGAGCCACTCATGATACCTGTCTTCATAAGTGCTTCTCTTTGGGGTTGTCTTGGTTTTGGGAAATTTTGCCACAGAAACATGTCCACAGTGCTGATTAAAGAAGCTCAGTATCACTTCCACAAAATAGGAAGCATGCAAGACATACTTTTTTTCTGCAGCATTATTTTCAGGACTAGCTATGTACATCAATTTGTCATCAGCATTACCCTAACACAGGCACAGGCTTGACTTCTGAAAACAGTAAGTGCTATTTGTTGGGGTAGTGCTGCTGATTTCTAGACTCCTAATTGGAAGACATTTTCTCATAAGATTATAAGAAATGGAGGAAAGTGGTTTGAAGTTGGGATGATACTCTTTATTGAATCCCTACACAAAGATTTCAGATCTATTGATTTTATACACATGCTTTGATACCCACTGTTTAAAATGCATTTGGAGTAAATATCCATTTCTTCTTTTTGTATTGTTTTAGATACAAATGGTGGCTACCATGTTGTAATGAAATGCATCAAGAAAATTCAATGGGGACTAACTATTCTCTCATCAAGTGCCAATGGTCTGCGTGAATTACGATGACTGTTATTCATGAATTCCAGAATGTCTGATTCTTCAACAATTATCAAGACCCTTGAAACTTTGTGAAAAAGAGGGCGGAGTAGGGTGGGAGTTAGTTCATTTATATTTCAGGTGGGCAAACGCAAGGAAGGCAGTCCACTGTGACTGGCACACCACAGAAATTGCAACAGAGAATCTTCAGGACAATAAGGAAAATCATGAGGTTTTTGTAAGTCCTTACTAATTACCTTAACTTGAGCATTGACTTGACTGTTGAATTCAGTAAGTGCTACTTGTTGGGGCAGTTTCAATGGACAGAAGCAAAGGACCTCATTGGAAGTCATTTTCTTTTGGAAATCCAACTCTGATAACTTCAAACAGAGCCACTCATGATACCTGTCTTCATAAGTGCTTCTATTTGGGGTTGTCTTGGTTTTGGGAAATTTTGCCACAGAAACATCTCCACAGTGCTGATTAACTGAACATGGGTTTTGCAATCATGGGAAACATTTCACATGATATTGGTTAAAGAGTTCTTTTCACACCAGTAGCTACATAAATCAACTTTTCACTAACATTACCCTAACACAAGCACAGACTTGACTTCTGAAAACAGTAAGTGCTATTTGTTGGGGTAGTGTTGCTGATTTCTTTAGCCCTTCAAAGAATTCAATGCCAAAGCCATTTTGAAAAAGGTACTGGGAATTTTGACTTCCACTTCACATGTATTCAAGTCCTTATTATTACCCTAACTTGAGCATTGACTTGACTGTTGAATTCAGTAAGTGCTACTTGTTGGGGCAGTTTCAATGGACAGAAGCAAGCACCTCTTTGGAAGCCATTTTCTTTTGGAAATCCAACTCTGATAACTTCAAACAGAGCCACTCATGATACCTGTCTTCATAAGTGCTTCTATTTGGGGTTGTCATGGTTTTGGGAAATTTTGCCACAGAAACATCTCCACAGTGCTGATTAACTGAACATGGCTTCTACAATCATGGGAAACATTTCACATGATATTGGTTAAAGAGTTCTTTTTACACCAGTAGCTACATAAATCAACTTTTCACTAACATTACCCTAACACAAGCACAGACTTGACTTCTGAAAACAGTAAGTGCTATTTGTTGGGGTAGTGTTGCTGATTTCTTTAGCCCTTCAAAGAATTCAATGCCAAAGCCATTTTGAAAAGGGTACTGGGAATTTTGACTTCCACTTCACATGTATTCAAGTCCTTATTATTACCCTAACTTGAACATTGACTTGACTGTTGAATTCAGTAAGTGCTACTTGTTGGGGCAGTTTCAATGGACAGAAGCAAAGGACCTCTTTGGAAGCCATTTTCTTTTGGAAATCCAACTCTGATAACTTCAAACAGAGCTTCTCTTTGGGGTTGTCTTGGTTTTGGGAAATTTTGCCACAGAAACATCTCCACAGTGCTGATTAACTGAACATGGCTTCTACAATCATGGGAAACATATCACATTATATTGGTTAAAGAGTTCTTTTTGCACCAGTAGCTACATAAATCAACTTTTCACTAACATTACCCTAACACAAGCACAGACTTGACTTCTGAAAACAGTAAGTGCTATTTGTTGGGGTAGTGTTGCTGATTTCTTTAGCCCTTCAAAGAATTCAATGCCAAAGCCATTTTGAAAATTTTGACTTCCACTTCACATGTATTCAAGTCCTTATTATTACCCTAACTTGAGCATTGACTTGACTGTTGAATTCAGTAAGTGCTACTTGTTGGGGCAGTTTCAATGGACAGAAGCAAAGGACCTCTTTGGAAGCCATTTTCTTTTGGAAATCCAACTCTGATAACTTCAAACAGAGCTTCTCTTTGGGGTTGTCTTGGTTTTGGGAAATTTTGCCACAGAAACATGTCCACAGTGCTGATTAAAGAAGCTCAATATCACTCCCACAAAATAGGAAGCATGCAAGACATACTTTTTTCTGCAGCATTATTTTCAGGACTAGCTATGTACATCAATTTGTCATCAGCATTACCCTAACACAGGCACAGGCTTGACTTCTGAAAACAGTAAGTGCTATTTGTTGGGGTAGTGCTGCTGATTTCTAGACTCCTAATTGGAAGCCATTTTCTCATAAGATTATAAGAAATGGAGGAAAGTGGTTTGAAGTTGGGATGATACTCTTTATTGAATCCCTACACAAAGATTTCAGATCTATTGATTTTATACACATGCTTTGATACCCACTGTTTAAAATGCATTTGGAGTAAATATTCATTTCTTCTTTTTGTATTGTTTTAGATACAAATGGTGGCTACCATGTTGTAATGAAATGCATCAAGAAAATTCAATGGGGACTAACTATTCTCTCATCAAGTGCTAATGGTCTGCATGAATTACGATGACTGTTATTCATGAATTCCAGAATGTCTGATTCTTCAACAATTATCAAGACCCTTGAAACTTTGTGAAAAAGAGGGCGGAGTAGGGTGGGAGTTAGTTCATTTATATTTCAGGTGGGCAAACGCAAGGAAGGCAGTCCACTGTGACTGGCATACCACAGAAATTGCAACAGAGAATCTTCAGGACAATAAGGAAAATCATGAGGTTTTTGTAAGTCCTTACTAATTACCTTAACTTGAGCATTGACCTGACTGTTGAATTCAGTAAGTGCTACTTGTTGGGGCAGTTTCAATGGACAGAAGCAAAGGACCTAATTGGAAGTCATTTTCTTTTGGAAATCCAACTCTGATAACTTCAAACAGAGCCACTCATGATACCTGTCTTCATAAGTGCTTCTCTTTGGGGTTGTCTTGGTTTTGGGAAATTTTGCCACAGAAACATGTCCACAGTGCTGATTAAAGAAGCTCAGTATCACTTCCACAAAATAGGAAGCATGCAAGACATACTTTTTTTCTGCAGCATTATTTTCAGGACTAGCTATGTACATCAATTTGTCATCAGCATTACCCTAACACAGGCACAGGCTTGACTTCTGAAAACAGTAAGTGCTATTTGTTGGGGTAGTGCTGCTGATTTCTAGACTCCTAATTGGAAGCCATTTTCTCATAAGATTATAAGAAATGGAGGAAAGTGGTTTGAAGTTGGGATGATACTCTTTATTGAATCCCTACACAAAGATTTCAGATCTATTGATTTTATACACATGCTTTGATACCCACTGTTTAAAATGCATTTGGAGTAAATATTCATTTCTTCTTTTTGTATTGTTTTAGATACAAATGGTGGCTACCATGTTGTAATGAAATGCATCAAGAAAATTCAATGGGGACTAACTATTCTCTCATCAAGTGCCAATGGTCTGCGTGAATTACGATGACTGTTATTCATGAATTCCAGAATGTCTGATTCTTCAACAATTATCAAGACCCTTGAAACTTTGTGAAAAAGAGGGCGGAGTAGGGTGGGAGTTAGTTCATTTATATTTCAGGTGGGCAAACGCAAGGAAGGCAGTCCACTGTGACTGGCACACCACAGAAATTGCAACAGAGAATCTTCAGGACAATAAGGAAAATCATGAGGTTTTTGTAAGTCCTTACTAATTACCTTAACTTGAGCATTGACTTGACTGTTGAATTCAGTAAGTGCTACTTGTTGGGGCAGTTTCAATGGACAGAAGCAAAGGACCTCATTGGAAGTCATTTTCTTTTGGAAATCCAACTCTGATAACTTCAAACAGAGCCACTCATGATACCTGTCTTCATAAGTGCTTCTATTTGGGGTTGTCTTGGTTTTGGGAAATTTTGCCACAGAAACATCTCCACAGTGCTGATTAACTGAACATGGGTTTTGCAATCATGGGAAACATTTCACATGATATTGGTTAAAGAGTTCTTTTCACACCAGTAGCTACATAAATCAACTTTTCACTAACATTACCCTAACACAAGCATAGACTTGACTTCTGAAAACAGTAAGTGCTATTTGTTGGGGTAGTGTTGCTGATTTCTTTAGCCCTTCAAAGAATTCAATGCCAAAGCCATTTTGAAAAAGCTACTGGGAATTTTGATTTCCACTTCACATGTATTCAAGTCCTTATTATTACCCTAACTTGAGCATTGACTTGACTGTTGAATTCAGTAAGTGCTACTTGTTGGGGCAGTTTCAATGGACAGAAGCAAGGACCTCTTTGGAAGCCATTTTCTTTTGGAAATCCAACTCTGATAACTTCAAACAGAGCCACTCATGATACCTGTCTTCATAAGTGCTTCTATTTGGGGTTGTCTTGGTTTTGGGGAATTTTGCCACAGAAACATCTCCACAGTGCTGATTAACTGAACATGACTTCTACAATCATGGGAAACATTTCACATGATATTGGTTAAAGAGTTCTTTTTGCACCAGTAGCTACATAAATCAACTTTTCACTAACATTACCCTAACACAAGCACAGACTTGACTTCTGAAAACAGTAAGTGCTATTTGTTGGGGTAGTGTTGCTGATTTCTTTAGCCCTTCAAAGAATTCAATGCCAAAGCCATTTTGAAAATTTTGACTTCCACTTCACATGTATTCAAGTCCTTATTATTACCCTAACTTGAGCATTGACTTGACTGTTGAATTCAGTAAGTGCTACTTGTTGGGGCAGTTTCAATGGACAGAAGCAAAGGACCTCTTTGGAAGCCATTTTCTTTTGGAAATCAAACTCTGATAACTTCAAACAGAGCCACTCATGATAGCTGTCTTCATAAGTGCTTCTATTTGGGGTTGTCTTGGTTTTGGGAAATTTTGCCACAGAAACATCTCCACAGTGCTGATTAACTGAACATGGGTTTTGCAATCATGGGAAACATTTCACATGATATTGGTTAAAGAGTTCTTTTTGCACCAGTAGCTACATAAATCAACTTTTCACTAACATTACCCTAACACAAGCACAGACTTGACTTCTGAAAACAGTAAGTGCTATTTGTTGGGGTAGTGTTGCTGATTTCTTTAGCCCTTCAAAGAATTCAATGCCAAAGCCATTTTGAAAATTTTGACTTCCACTTCACATGTATTCAAGTCCTTATTATTACCCTAACTTGAGCATTGACTTGACTGTTGAATTCAGTAAGTGCTACTTGTTGGGGCAGTTTCAATGGACAGAAGCAAAGGACCTCTTTGGAAGCCATTTTCTTTTGGAAATCCAACTCTGATAACTTCAAACAGAGCTTCTCTTTGGGGTTGTCTTGGTTTTGGGAAATTTTGCCACAGAAACATGTCCACAGTGCTGATTAAAGAAGCTCAATATCACTCCCACAAAATAGGAAGCATGCAAGACATACTTTTTTCTGCAGCATTATTTTCAGGACTAGCTATGTACATCAATTTGTCATCAGCATTACCCTAACACAGGCACAGGCTTGACTTCTGAAAACAGTAAGTGCTATTTGTTGGGGTAGTGCTGCTGATTTCTAGACTCCTAATTGGAAGCCATTTTCTCATAAGATTATAAGAAATGGAGGAAAGTGGTTTGAAGTTGGGATGATACTCTTTATTGAATCCCTACACAAAGATTTCAGATCTATTGATTTTATACACATGCTTTGATACCCACTGTTTAAAATGCATTTGGAGTAAATATTCATTTCTTCTTTTTGTATTGTTTTAGATAAAAATGGTGGCTACCATGTTGTAATGAAATGCATCAAGAAAATTCAATGGGGACTAACTATTCTCTCATCAAGTGCCAATGGTCTGCGTGAATTACGATGACTGTTATTCATGAATTCCAGAATGTCTGATTCTTCAACAATTATCAAGACCCTTGAAACTTTGTGAAAAAGAGGGCGGAGTAGGGTGGGAGTTAGTTCATTTATATTTCAGGTGGGCAAACGCAAGGAAGGCAGTCCACTGTGACTGGCACACCACAGAAATTGCAACAGAGAATCTTCAGGACAATAAGGAAAATCATGAGGTTTTTGTAAGTCCTTACTAATTACCTTAACTTGAGCATTGACTTGACTGTTGAATTCAGTAAGTGCTACTTGTTGGGGCAGTTTCAATGGACAGAAGCAAAGGACCTCATTGGAAGTCATTTTCTTTTGGAAATCCAACTCTGATAACTTCAAACAGAGCCACTCATGATACCTGTCTTCATAAGTGCTTCTATTTGGGGTTGTCTTGGTTTTGGGAAATTTTGCCACAGAAACATCTCCACAGTGCTGATTAACTGAACATGGGTTTTGCAATCATGGGAAACATTTCACATGATATTGGTTAAAGAGTTCTTTTTGCACCAGTAGCTACATAAATCAACTTTTCACTAACATTACCCTAACACAAGCACAGACTTGACTTCTGAAAACAGTAAGTGCTATTTGTTGGGGTAGTGTTGCTGATTTCTTTAGCCCTTCAAAGAATTCAATGCCAAAGCCATTTTGAAAATTTTGACTTCCACTTCACATGTATTCAAGTCCTTATTATTACCCTAACTTGAGCATTGACTTGACTGTTGAATTCAGTAAGTGCTACTTGTTGGGGCAGTTTCAATGGACAGAAGCAAAGGACCTCTTTGGAAGCCATTTTCTTTTGGAAATCCAACTCTGATAACTTCAAACAGAGCTTCTCTTTGGGGTTGTCTTGGTTTTGGGAAATTTTGCCACAGAAACATGTCCACAGTGCTGATTAAAGAAGCTCAATATCACTCCCACAAAATAGGAAGCATGCAAGACATACTTTTTTCTGCAGCATTATTTTCAGGACTAGCTATGTACATCAATTTGTCATCAGCATTACCCTAACACAAGCACAGACTTGACTTCTGAAAACAGTAAGTGCTATTTGTTGGGGTAGTGTTGCTGATTTCTTTAGCCCTTCAAAGAATTCAATGCCAAAGCCATTTTGAAAAGGGTACTGGGAATTTTTTACTTCCATTTCACATGTATTCAAGTCCTTATTATTACCCTAACTTGAGCATTGACTTGACTGTTGAATTCAGTAAGTGCTACTTGTTGGGGCAGTTTCAATGGACAGAAGCAAAGGACCTAATTGGAAGTCATTTTCTTTTGGAAATCCAACTCTGATAACTTCCAACAGAGCCACTCATGATACCTGTCTTCATAAGTGCTTCTATTTGGGGTTGTCTTGGTTTTGGGAAATTTTGCCACAGAAACATCTCCACAGTGCTGATTAACTGAACATGGCTTCTACAATCATGGGAAACATTTCACATGATATTGGTTAAAGAGTTCTTTTTACACCAGTAGCTACATAAATCAACTTTTCACTAACATTACCCTAACACAAGCACAGACTTGACTTCTGAAAACAGTAAGTGCTATTTGTTGGGGTAGTGTTGCTGATTTCTTTAGCCCTTCAAAGAATTCAATGCCAAAGCCATTTTGAAAAAGGTACTGGGAATTTTGACTTCCACTTCACATGTATTCAAGTCCTTATTATTACCCTAACTTGAGCATTGACTTGACTGTTGAATTCAGTAAGTGCTACTTGTTGGGGCAGTTTCAATGGACAGAAGCAAGCACCTCTTTGGAAGCCATTTTCTTTTGGAAATCCAACTCTGATAACTTCAAACAGAGCCACTCATGATACCTGTCTTCATAAGTGCTTCTATTTGGGGTTGTCATGGTTTTGGGAAATTTTGCCACAGAAACATCTCCACAGTGCTGATTAACTGAACATGGCTTCTACAATCATGGGAAACATTTCACATGATATTGGTTAAAGAGTTCTTTTTACAGCAGTAGCTACATAAATCAACTTTTCACTAACATTACCCTAACACAAGCACAGACTTGACTTCTGAAAACAGTAAGTGCTATTTGTTGGGGTAGTGTTGCTGATTTCTTTAGCCCTTCAAAGAATTCAATGCCAAAGCCATTTTGAAAAGGCTACTGGGAATTTTTTACTTCCATTTCACATGTATTCAAGTCCTTATTATTACCCTAACTTGAGCATTGACTTGACTGTTGAATTCAGTAAGTGCTACTTGTTGGGGCAGTTTCAATGGACAGAAGCAAGGACCTCTTTGGAAGCCATTTTCTTTTGGAAATCCAACTCTGATAACTTCAAACAGAGCCACTCATGATACCTGTCTTCATAAGTGCTTCTCTTTGGGATTGTCTTGGTTTTGGGAAATTTTGCCACAGAAACATGTCCACAGTGCTGATTAAAGAAGCTCAGTATCACTTCCACAAAATAGGAAGCATGCCAGACATACTTTTTTCTGCAGCATTATTTTCAGGACTAGCTATGTACATCAATTTGTCATCAGCATTACCCTAACACAGGCACAGGCTTGACTTCTGAAAACAGTAAGTGCTATTTGTTGGGGTAGTGCTGCTGATTTCTAGACTCCTAATTGGAAGCCATTTTCTCATAAGATTATAAGAAATGGAGGAAAGTGGTTTGAAGTTGGGATGATACTCTTTATTGAATCCCTACACAAAGATTTCAGATCTATTGATTTTATACACATGCTTTGATACCCACTGTTTAAAATGCATTTGGAGTAAATATTCATTTCTTCTTTTTGTATTGTTTTAGATACAAATGGTGGCTACCATGTTGTAATGAAATGCATCAAGAAAATTCAATGGGGACTAACTATTCTCTCATCAAGTGCTAATGGTCTGCATGAATTACGATGACTGTTATTCATGAATTCCAGAATGTCTGATTCTTCAACAATTATCAAGACCCTTGAAACTTTGTGAAAAAGAGGGCGGAGTAGGTTGGGAGTTAGTTCATTTATATTTCAGGTGGGCAAACGCAAGGAAGGCAGTCCACTGTGACTGGCACACCACAGAAATTGCAACAGAGAATCTTCAGGACAATAAGGAAAATCATGAGGTTTTTGTAAGTCCTTACTAATTACCTTAACTTGAGCATGGACTTGACTGTTGAATTCAGTAAGTGCTACTTGATGGGGCAGTTTCAATGGACAGAAGCAAAGGACCTCATTGGAAGTCATTTTCTTTTGGAAATCCAACTCTGATAACTTCAAACAGAGCCACTCATGATACCTGTCTTCATAAGTGCTTCTATTTGGGGTTGTCTTGGTTTTGGGAAATTTTGCCACAGAAACATGTCCACAGGGCTGATTAACCGAACATGGGTTTTGCAATCATGGGAAACATTTCACATTATATTGGTTAAAGAGTTCTTTTTACACCAGTAGCTACATAAATCAACTTTTCACTAACATTACCCTAACACAAGCACAGATTTGACTTCTGAAAACAGTAAGTGCTATTTGTTGGGGTACTGTTGCTGATTTCTTTAGCCCTTCAAAGAATTCAATGCCAAAGCCATTTTGAAAAAGCTACTGGGAATTTTGATTTCCACTTCACATGTATTCAAATCCTTATTATTACCCTAACATGAGCATTGACTTGACTGTTGAATTCAGTAAGTGCTACTTGTTGGGGCAGTTTCAATGGACAGAAGCAAAGGACCTCTTTGGAAGCCATTTTCTTTTGGAAATCCAACTCTGATAACTTCAAACAGAGCCACTCATGATACCTGTCTTCATAAGTGCTTCTATTTGGGGTTGTCTTGGTTTTGGGAAATTTTGCCACAGAAGCATGTCCACAGTGCTGATTAAAGAAGCTCAGTATCACTTCCACAAAATAGGAAGCATGCAAGACATACTTTTTTCTGCAGCATTATTTTCAGGACTAGCTATGTACATCAATTTGTCATCAGCATTACCCTAACACAGGCACAGGCTTGACTTCTGAAAACAGTAAGTGCTATTTGTTGGGGTAGTGCTGCTGATTTCTAGACTCCTAATTGGAAGCCATTTTCTCATAAGATTATAAGAAATGGAGGAAAGTGGTTTGAAGTTGGGATGATACTCTTTATTGAATCCCTACACAAAGATTTCAGATCTATTGATTTTATACACATGCTTTGATACCCACTGTTTAAAATGCATTTGGAGTAAATATTCATTTCTTCTTTTTGTATTGTTTTAGATACAAATGGTGGCTACCATGTTGTAATGAAATGCATCAAGAAAATTCAATGGGGACTAACTATTCTCTCATCAAGTGCTAATGGTCTGCATGAATTACGATGACTGTTATTCATGAATTCCAGAATGTCTGATTCTTCAACAATTATCAAGACCCTTGAAACTTTGTGAAAAAGAGGGCGGAGTAGGGTGGGAGTTAGTTCATTTATATTTCAGGTGGGCAAACGCAAGGAAGGCAGTCCACTGTGACTGGCACACCACAGAAATTGCAACAGAGAATCTTCAGGACAATAAGGAAAATCATGAGGTTTTTGTAAGTCCTTACTAATTACCTTAACTTGAGCATTGACTTGACTGTTGAATTCAGTAAGTGCTACTTGATGGGGCAGTTTCAATGGACAGAAGCAAAGGACCTCATTGGAAGTCATTTTCTTTTGGAAATCCAACTCTGATAACTTCAAACAGAGCCACTCATGATACCTGTCTTCATAAGTGCTTCTATTTGGGGTTGTCTTGGTTTTGGGAAATTTTGCCACAGAAACATGTCCACAGGGCTGATTAACCGAACATGGGTTTTGCAATCATGGGAAACATTTCACATGATATTGGTTAAAGAGTTCTTTTTACACCAGTAGCTACATAAATCAACTTTTCACTAACATTACCCTAACACAAGCACAGACTTGACTTCTGAAAACATTAAGTGCTATTTGTTGGGGTAGTGTTGCTGATTTCTTTAGCCCTTCAAAGAATTCAATGCCAAAGCCATTTTGAAAAGGGTACTGGGAATTTTTTACTTCCATTTCACATGTATTCAAGTCCTTATTATTACCCTAACTTGAGCATTGACTTGACTGTTGAATTCAGTAAGTGCTACTTGTTGGGGCAGTTTCAATGGACAGAAGCAAGGACCTCTTTGGAAGCCATTTTCTTTTGGAAATCCAACTCTGATAACTTCAAACAGAGCCACTCATGATACCTGTCTTCATAAGTGCTTCTATTTGGGGTTGTCTTGGTTTTGGGAAATTTTGCCACAGAAACATGTCCACAGGGCTGATTAACCGAACATGGGTTTTGCAATCATGGGAAACATTTCACATGATATTGGTTAAAGAGTTCTTTTTACACCAGTAGCTACATAAATCAACTTTTCACAAACATTACCCTAACACAAGCACAGACTTGACTTCTGAAAACAGTAAGTGCTATTTGTTGGGGTAGTGTTGCTGATTTCTTTAGCCCTTCAAAGAATTCAATGCCAAAGCCATTTTGAACAGGGTACTGGGAATTTTGACTTCCACTTCACATGTATTCAAGTCCTTATTATTACCCTAACTTGAGCATTGACTTGACTGTTGAATTCAGTAAGTGCTACTTGTTGGGGCAGTTTCAATGGACAGAAGCAAAGGACCTCTTTGGAAGCCATTTTCTTTTGGAAATCCAACTCTGATAACTTCAAACAGAGCCTCTCTTTGGGGTTGTCTTGGTTTTGGGAAATTTTGCCACAGAAACATGTCCACAGTGCTGATTAAAGAAGCTCAATATCACTCCCACAAAATAGGAAGCATGCAAGACATACTTTTTTCTGCAGCATTACTTTCAGGACTAGCTATGTACATCAATTTGTCATCAGCATTACCCTAACACAGGCACAGGCTTGACTTCTGAAAACAGTAAGTGCTATTTGTTGGGGTAGTGCTGCTGATTTCTAGACTCCTAATTGGAAGCCATTTTCTCATAAGATTATAAGAAATGGAGGAAAGTGGTTTGAAGTTGGGATGATACTCTTTATTGAATCCCTACACAAAGATTTCAGATCTATTGATTTTATACACATGCTTTGATACCCACTGTTTAAACTGCATTTGGAGTAAATATTCATTTCTTCTTTTTGTATTGTTTTAGATACAAATGGTGGCTACCATTTTGTAATGAAATGCATCAAGAAAATTCAATGGGGACTAACTATTCTCTCATCAAGTGCTAATGGTCTGCATGAATTACGATGACTGTTATTCATGAATTCCAGAATGTCTGATTCTTCAACAATTATCAAGACCCTTGAAACTTTGTGAAAAAGAGGGCGGAGTAGGGTGGGAGTTAGTTCATTTATATTTCAGGTGGGCAAACGCAAGGAAGGCAGTCCACTGTGACTGGCATACCACAGAAATTGCAACAGAGAATCTTCAGGACAATAAGGAAAATCATGAGGTTTTTGTAAGTCCTTACTAATTACCTTAACTTGAGCATTGACTTGACTGTTGAATTCAGTAAGTGCTACTTGTTGGGGCAGTTTCAATGGACAGAAGCAAAGGACCTAATTGGAAGTCATTTTCTTTTGGAAATCCAACTCTGATAACTTCAAACAGAGCCACTCATGATACCTGTCTTCATAAGTGCTTCTCTTTGGGGTTGTCTTGGTTTTGGGAAATTTTGCCACAGAAACATGTCCACAGTGCTGATTAAAGAAGCTCAGTATCACTTCCACAAAATAGGAAGCATGCAAGACATACTTTTTTTCTGCAGCATTATTTTCAGGACTAGCTATGTACATCAATTTGTCATCAGCATTACCCTAACACAGGCACAGGCTTGACTTCTGAAAACAGTAAGTGCTATTTGTTGGGGTAGTGCTGCTGATTTCTAGACTCCTAATTGGAAGCCATTTTCTCATAAGATTATAAGAAATGGAGGAAAGTGGTTTGAAGTTGGGATGATACTCTTTATTGAATCCCTACACAAAGATTTCAGATCTATTGATTTTATACACATGCTTTGATACCCACTGTTTAAAATGCATTTGGAGTAAATATTCATTTCTTCTTTTTGTATTGTTTTAGATACAAATGGTGGCTACCATGTTGTAATGAAATGCATCAAGAAAATTCAATGGGGACTAACTATTCTCTCATCAAGTGCTAATGGTCTGCGTGAATTACGATGACTGTTATTCATGAATTCCAGAATGTCTGATTCTTCAACAATTATCAAGACCCTTGAAACTTTGTGAAAAAGAGGGCAGAGTAGGGTGGGAGTTAGTTCATTTATATTTCAGGTGGGCAAACGCAAGGAAGGCAGTCCACTGTGACTGGCACACCACAGAAATTGCAACAGAGAATCTTCAGGACAATAAGGAAAATCATGAGGTTTTTGTAAGTCCTTACTAATTACCTTAACTTGAGCATTGACTTGACTGTTGAATTCAGTAAGTGCTACTTGTTGGGGCAGTTTCAATGGACAGAAGCAAAGGACCTCATTGGAAGTCATTTTCTTTTGGAAACCCAACTCTGATAACTTCAAACAGAGCCACTCATGATACCTGTCTTCATAAGTGCTTCTCTTTGGGGTTGTCTTGGTTTTGGGAAATTTTGCCACAGAAACATCTCCACAGTGCTGATTAACTGAACATGGGTTTTGCAATCATGGGAAACATTTCACATGATATTGGTTAAAGAGTTCTTTTCACACCAGTAGCTACATAAATCAACTTTTCACTAACATTACCCTAACACAAGCACAGACTTGACTTCTGAAAACAGTAAGTGCTATTTGTTGGGGTAGTGTTGCTGATTTCTTTAGCCCTTCAAAGAATTCAATGCCAAAGCCATTTTGAAAAAGCTACTGGGAATTTTGATTTCCACTTCACATGTATTCAAGTCCTTATTATTACCCTAACTTGAGCATTGACTTGACTGTTGAATTCAGTAAGTGCTACTTGTTGGGGCAGTTTCAATGGACAGAAGCAAGGACCTCTTTGGAAGCCATTTTCTTTTGGAAATCCAACTCTGATAACTTCAAACAGAGCCACTCATGATAGCTGTCTTCATAAGTGCTTCTATTTGGGGTTGTCTTGGTTTTGGGGAATTTTGCCACAGAAACATCTCCACAGTGCTGATTAACTGAACATGACTTCTACAATCATGGGAAACATTTCACATGATATTGGTTAAAGAGTTCTTTTTGCACCAGTAGCTACATAAATCAACTTTTCACTAACATTACCCTAACACAAGCACAGACTTGACTTCTGAAAACAGTAAGTGCTATTTGTTGGGGTAGTGTTGCTGATTTCTTTAGCCCTTCAAAGAATTAAATGCCAAAGCCATTTTGAACAGGGTACTGGGAATTTTGACTTCCACTTCACATGTATTCAAGTCCTTATTATTACCCTAACTTGAGCATTGACTTGACTGTTGAATTCAGTAAGTGCTACTTGTTGGGGCAGTTTCAATGGACAGAAGCAAAGGACCTCTTTGGAAGCCATTTTCTTTTGGAAATCCAACTCTGATAACTTCAAACAGAGCCACTCATGATAGCTGTCTTCATAAGTGCTTCTATTTGGGGTTGTCTTGGTTTTGGGAAATTTTGCCACAGAAACATCTCCACAGTGCTGATTAACTGAACATGACTTCTACAATCATGGGAAACATTTCACATGATATTGGTTAAAGAGTTCTTTTTGCACCACTTGCTACATAAATCAACTTTTCACTAACATTACCCTAACACAAGCACAGACTTGACTTCTGAAAACAGTAAGTGCTATTTGTTGGGGTAGTGTTGCTGATTTCTTTAGCCCTTCAAAGAATTCAATGCCAAAGCCATTTTGAACAGGGTACTGGGAATTTTGACTTCCACTTCACATGTATTCAAGTCCTTATTATTACCCTAACTTGAGCATTGACTTGACTGTTGAATTCAGTAAGTGCTACTTGTTGGGGCAGTTTCAATGGACAGAAGCAAGGACCTCTTTGGAAGCCATTTTCTTTTGGAAATCCAACTCTGATAACTTCAAACAGAGCCACTCATGATAGCTGTCTTCATAAGTGCTTCTCTTTGGGGTTGTCTTGGTTTTGGGAAATTTTGCCACAGAAGCATGTCCACAGTGCTGATTAAAGAAGCTCAGTATCACTTCCACAAAATAGGAAGCATGCAAGACATACTTTTTTCTGCAGCATTATTTTCAGGACTAGCTATGTACATCAATTTGTCATCAGCATTACCCTAACACAGGCACAGGCTTGACTTCTGAAAACAGTAAGTGCTATTTGTTGGGGTAGTGCTGCTGATTTCTAGACTCCTAATTGGAAGCCATTTTCTCATAAGATTATAAGAAATGGAGGAAAGTGGTTTGAAGTTGGGATGATACTCTTTATTGAATCCCTACACAAAGATTTCAGATCTATTGATTTTATACACATGCTTTGATACCCACTGTTTAAAATGCATTTGGAGTAAATATTCATTTCTTCTTTTTGTATTGTTTTAGATACAAATGGTGGCTACCATGTTGTAATGAAATGCATCAAGAAAATTCAATGGGGACTAACTATTCTCTCATCAAGTGCTAATGGTCTGCATGAATTACGATGACTGTTATTCATGAATTCCAGAATGTCTGATTCTTCAACAATTATCAAGACCCTTGAAACTTTGTGAAAAAGAGGGCGGAGTAGGGTGGGAGTTAGTTCATTTATATTTCAGGTGGGCAAACGCAAGGAAGGCAGTCCACTGTGACTGGCACACCACAGAAATTGCAACAGAGAATCTTCAGGACAATAAGGAAAATCATGAGGTTTTTGTAAGTCCTTACTAATTACCTTAACTTGAGCATTGACTTGACTGTTGAATTCAGTAAGTGCTACTTGATGGGGCAGTTTCAATGGACAGAAGCAAAGGACCTCATTGGAAGTCATTTTCTTTTGGAAATCCAACTCTGATAACTTCAAACAGAGCCACTCATGATACCTGTCTTCATAAGTGCTTCTATTTGGGGTTGTCTTGGTTTTGGGAAATTTTGCCACAGAAACATGTCCACAGGGCTGATTAACCGAACATGGGTTTTGCAATCATGGGAAACATTTCACATGATATTGGTTAAAGAGTTCTTTTTACACCAGTAGCTACATAAATCAACTTTTCACTAACATTACCCTAACACAAGCACAGACATGACTTCTGAAAACAGTAAGTGCTATTTGTTGGGGTAGTGTTGCTGATTTCTTTAGCCCTTCAAAGAATTCAATGCCAAAGCCATTTTGAAAAAGCTACTGGGAATTTTGATTTCCACTTCACATGTATTCAAGTCCTTATTATTACCCTAACTTGAGCATTGACTTGACTGTTGAATTCAGTAAGTGCTACTTGTTGGGGCAGTTTCAATGGACAGAAGCAAAGGACCTCATTGGAAGTCATTTTCTTTTGGAAATCCAACTCTGATAACTTCAAACAGAGCCACTCATGATAGCTGTCTTCATAAGTGCTTCTATTTGGGGTTGTCTTGGTTTTGGGAAATTTTGCCACAGAAACATCTCCACAGTGCTGATTAACTGAACATGGGTTTTGCAATCATGGGAAACATTTCACATGATATTGGTTAAAGAGTTCTTTTCACACCAGTACCTACATAAATCAACTTTTCACTAACATTACCCTAACACAAGCACAGACTTGACTTCTGAAAACAGTAAGTGCTATTTGTTGGGGTAGTGTTGCTGATTTCTTTAGCCCTTCAAAGAATTCAATGCCAAAGCCATTTTGAAAAAGCTACTGGGAATTTTGATTTCCACTTCACATGTATTCAAGTCCTTATTATTACCCTAACTTGAGCATTGACTTGACTGTTGAATTCAGTAAGTGCTACTTGTTGGGGCAGTTTCAATGGACAGAAGCAAAGGACCTCTTTGGAAGCCATTTTCTTTTGGAAATCCAACTCTGATAACTTCAAACAGAGCCACTCATGATAGCTGTCTTCATAAGTGCTTCTATTTGGGGTTGTCTTGGTTTTGGGAAATTTTGCCACAGAAACATCTCCACAGTGCTGATTAACTGAACATGACTTCTACAATCATGGGAAACATTTCACATGATATTGGTTAAAGAGTTCTTTTTGCACCACTTGCTACATAAATCAACTTTTCACTAACATTACCCTAACACAAGCACAGACTTGACTTCTGAAAACAGTAAGTGCTATTTGTTGGGGTAGTGTTGCTGATTTCTTTAGCCCTTCAAAGAATTCAATGCCAAAGCCATTTTGAACAGGGTACTGGGAATTTTGACTTCCACTTCACATGTATTCAAGTCCTTATTATTACCCTAACTTGAGCATTGACTTGACTGTTGAATTCAGTAAGTGCTACTTGTTGGGGCAGTTTCAATGGACAGAAGCAAGGACCTCTTTGGAAGCCATTTTCTTTTGGAAATCCAACTCTGATAACTTCAAACAGAGCCACTCATGATAGCTGTCTTCATAAGTGCTTCTCTTTGGGGTTGTCTTGGTTTTGGGAAATTTTGCCACAGAAGCATGTCCACAGTGCTGATTAAAGAAGCTCAGTATCACTTCCACAAAATAGGAAGCATGCAAGACATACTTTTTTCTGCAGCATTATTTTCAGGACTAGCTATGTACATCAATTTGTCATCAGCATTACCCTAACACAGGCACAGGCTTGACTTCTGAAAACAGTAAGTGCTATTTGTTGGGGTAGTGCTGCTGATTTCTAGACTCCTAATTGGAAGCCATTTTCTCATAAGATTATAAGAAATGGAGGAAAGTGGTTTGAAGTTGGGATGATACTCTTTATTGAATCCCTACACAAAGATTTCAGATCTATTGATTTTATACACATGCTTTGATACCCACTGTTTAAAATGCATTTGGAGTAAATATTCATTTCTTCTTTTTGTATTGTTTTAGATACAAATGGTGGCTACCATGTTGTAATGAAATGCATCAAGAAAATTCAATGGGGACTAACTATTCTCTCATCAAGTGCTAATGGTCTGCATGAATTACGATGACTGTTATTCATGAATTCCAGAATGTCTGATTCTTCAACAATTATCAAGACCCTTGAAACTTTGTGAAAAAGAGGGCGGAGTAGGGTGGGAGTTAGTTCATTTATATTTCAGGTGGGCAAACGCAAGGAAGGCAGTCCACTGTGACTGGCACACCACAGAAATTGCAACAGAGAATCTTCAGGACAATAAGGAAAATCATGAGGTTTTTGTAAGTCCTTACTAATTACCTTAACTTGAGCATTGACTTGACTGTTGAATTCAGTAAGTGCTACTTGATGGGGCAGTTTCAATGGACAGAAGCAAAGGACCTCATTGGAAGTCATTTTCTTTTGGAAATCCAACTCTGATAACTTCAAACAGAGCCACTCATGATACCTGTCTTCATAAGTGCTTCTATTTGGGGTTGTCTTGGTTTTGGGAAATTTTGCCACAGAAACATGTCCACAGGGCTGATTAACCGAACATGGGTTTTGCAATCATGGGAAACATTTCACATGATATTGGTTAAAGAGTTCTTTTTACACCAGTAGCTACATAAATCAACTTTTCACTAACATTACCCTAACACAAGCACAGACATGACTTCTGAAAACAGTAAGTGCTATTTGTTGGGGTAGTGTTGCTGATTTCTTTAGCCCTTCAAAGAATTCAATGCCAAAGCCATTTTGAAAAAGCTACTGGGAATTTTGATTTCCACTTCACATGTATTCAAGTCCTTATTATTACCCTAACTTGAGCATTGACTTGACTGTTGAATTCAGTAAGTGCTACTTGTTGGGGCAGTTTCAATGGACAGAAGCAAGGACCTCTTTGGAAGCCATTTTCTTTTGGAAATCCAACTCTGATAACTTCAAACAGAGCCACTCATGATACCTGTCTTCATAAGTGCTTCTATTTGGGGTTGTCTTGGTTTTGGGAAATTTTGCCACAGAAACATCTCCACAGTGCTGATTAACTGAACATGGCTTCTACAATCATGGGAAACATTTCACATTATATTGGTTAAAGAGTTCTTTTTGCACCAGTAGCTACATAAATCAACTTTTCACTAATATTACCCTAACACAAGCACAGACTTGACTTCTGAAAACAGTAAGTGCTATTTGTTGGGGTAGTGTTGCTGATTTCTTTAGCCCTTCAAAGAATTCAATGCCAAAGCCATTTTGAAAATTTTGACTTCCACTTCACATGTATTCAAGTCCTTATTATTACCCTAACTTGAGCATTGACTTGACTGTTGAATTCAGTAAGTGCTACTTGTTGGGGCAGTTTCAATGGACAGAAGCAAGGACCTCTTTGGAAGCCATTTTCTTTTGGAAATCCAACTCTGATAACTTCAAACAGAGCCACTCATGATAGCTGTCTTCATAAGTGCTTCTCTTTGGGGTTGTCTTGGTTTTGGGAAATTTTGCCACAGAAGCATGTCCACAGTGCTGATTAAAGAAGCTCAGTATCACTTCCACAAAATAGGAAGCATGCAAGACATACTTTTTTCTGCAGCATTATTTTCAGGACTAGCTATGTACATCAATTTGTCATCAGCATTACCCTAACACAGGCACAGGCTTGACTTCTGAAAACAGTAAGTGCTATTTGTTGGGGTAGTGCTGCTGATTTCTAGACTCCTAATTGGAAGCCATTTTCTCATAAGATTATAAGAAATGGAGGAAAGTGGTTTGAAGTTGGGATGATACTCTTTATTGAATCCCTACACAAAGATTTCAGATCTATTGATTTTATACACATGCTTTGATACCCACTGTTTAAAATGCATTTGGAGTAAATATTCATTTCTTCTTTTTGTATTGTTTTAGATACAAATGGTGGCTACCATGTTGTAATGAAATGCATCAAGAAAATTCAATGGGGACTAACTATTCTCTCATCAAGTGCTAATGGTCTGCATGAATTACAATGACTGTTATTCATGAATTCCAGAATGTCTGATTCTTCAACAATTATCAAGACCCTTGAAACTTTGTGAAAAAGAGGGCGGAGTAGGGTGGGAGTTAGTTCATTTATATTTCAGGTGGGCAAACGCAAGGAAGGCAGTCCACTGTGACTGGCACACCACAGAAATTGCAACAGAGAATCTTCAGGACAATAAGGAAAATCATGAGGTTTTTGTAAGTCCTTACTAATTACCTTAACTTGAGCATTGACTTGACTGTTGAATTCAGTAAGTGCTACTTGTTGGGGCAGTTTCAATGGACAGAAGCAAAGGACCTAATTGGAAGTCATTTTCTTTTGGAAATCCAACTCTGATAACTTCAAACAGAGCCACTCATGATAGCTGTCTTCATAAGTGCTTCTATTTGGGGTTGTCTTGGTTTTGGGAAATTTTGCCACAGAAACATGTCCACAGTGCTGATTAACTGAACATGACTTCTACAATCATGGGAAACATTTCACATGATATTGGTTAAAGAGTTCTTTTTGCACCAGTAGCTACATAAATCAACTTTTCACTAACATTACCCTAACACAAGCACAGACTTGACTTCTGAAAACAGTAAGTGCTATTTGTTGGGGTAGTGTTGCTGATTTCTTTAGCCCTTCAAAGAATTCAATGCCAAAGCCATTTTGAACAGGGTACTGGGAATTTTGACTTCCACTTCACATGTATTCAAGTCCTTATTATTACCCTAACTTGAGCATTGACTTGACTGTTGAATTCAGTAAGTGCTACTTGTTGGGGCAGTTTCAATGGACAGAAGCAAAGGACCTCTTTGGAAGCCATTTTCTTTTGGAAATCCAACTCTGATAACTTCAAACAGAGCCACTCATGATACCTGTCTTCATAAGTGCTTCTATTTGGGGTTGTCTTGGTTTTGGGAAATTTTGCCACAGAAGCATGTCCACAGTGCTGATTAAAGAAGCTCAGTATCACTTCCACAAAATAGGAAGCATGCAAGACATACTTTTTTCTGCAGCATTATTTTCAGGACTAGCTATGTACATCAATTTGTCATCAGCATTACCCTAACACAGGCACAGGCTTGACTTCTGAAAACAGTAAGTGCTATTTGTTGGGGTAGTGCTGCTGATTTCTAGACTCCTAATTGGAAGCCATTTTCTCATAAGATTATAAGAAATGGAGGAAAGTGGTTTGAAGTTGGGATGATACTCTTTATTGAATCCCTACACAAAGATTTCAGATCTATTGATTTTATACACATGCTTTGATACCCACTGTTTAAAATGCATTTGGAGTAAATATTCATTTCTTCTTTTTGTATTGTTTTAGATACAAATGGTGGCTACCATGTTGTAATGAAATGCATCAAGAAAATTCAATGGGGACTAACTATTCTCTCATCAAGTGCTAATGGTCTGCATGAATTACGATGACTGTTATTCATGAATTCCAGAATGTCTGATTCTTCAACAATTATCAAGACCCTTGAAACTTTGTGAAAAAGAGGGCGGAGTAGGGTGGGAGTTAGTTCATTTATATTTCAGGTGGGCAAACGCAAGGAAGGCAGTCCACTGTGACTGGCACACCACAGAAATTGCAACAGAGAATCTTCAGGACAATAAGGAAAATCATGAGGTTTTTGTAAGTCCTTACTAATTACCTTAAATTGAGCATTGACTTGACTGTTGAATTCAGTAAGTGCTACTTGATGGGGCAGTTTCAATGGACAGAAGCAAAGGACCTCATTGGAAGTCATTTTCTTTTGGAAATCCAACTCTGATAACTTCAAACAGAGCCACTCATGATACCTGTCTTCATAAGTGCTTCTATTTGGGGTTGTCTTGGTTTTGGGAAATTTTGCCACAGAAACATGTCCACAGGGCTGATTAACCGAACATGGGTTTTGCAATCATGGGAAACATTTCACATGATATTGGTTAAAGAGTTCTTTTTACACCAGTAGCTACATAAATCAACTTTTCACTAACATTACCCTAACACAAGCACAGACTTGACTTCTGAAAACATTAAGTGCTATTTGTTGGGGTAGTGTTGCTGATTTCTTTAGCCCTTCAAAGAATTCAATGCCAAAGCCATTTTGAAAAGGGTACTGGGAATTTTTTACTTCCATTTCACATGTATTCAAGTCCTTATTATTACCCTAACTTGAGCATTGACTTGACTGTTGAATTCAGTAAGTGCTACTTGTTGGGGCAGTTTCAATGGACAGAAGCAAGGACCTCTTTGGAAGCCATTTTCTTTTGGAAATCCAACTCTGATAACTTCAAACAGAGCCACTCATGATACCTGTCTTCATAAGTGCTTCTATTTGGGGTTGTCTTGGTTTTGGGAAATTTTGCCACAGAAACATGTCCACAGGGCTGATTAACCGAACATGGGTTTTGCAATCATGGGAAACATTTCACATGATATTGGTTAAAGAGTTCTTTTTACACCAGTAGCTACATAAATCAACTTTTCACAAACATTACCCTAACACAAGCACAGACTTGACTTCTGAAAACAGTAAGTGCTATTTGTTGGGGTAGTGTTGCTGATTTCTTTAGCCCTTCAAAGAATTCAATGCCAAAGCCATTTTGAACAGGGTACTGGGAATTTTGACTTCCACTTCACATGTATTCAAGTCCTTATTATTACCCTAACTTGAGCATTGACTTGACTGTTGAATTCAGTAAGTGCTACTTGTTGGGGCAGTTTCAATGGACAGAAGCAAAGGACCTCTTTGGAAGCCATTTTCTTTTGGAAATCCAACTCTGATAACTTCAAACAGAGCTTCTCTTTGGGGTTGTCTTGGTTTTGGGAAATTTTGCCACAGAAACATGTCCACAGTGCTGATTAAAGAAGCTCAATATCACTCCCACAAAATAGGAAGCATGCAAGACATACTTTTTTCTGCAGCATTACTTTCAGGACTAGCTATGTACATCAATTTGTCATCAGCATTACCCTAACACAGGCACAGGCTTGACTTCTGAAAACAGTAAGTGCTATTTGTTGGGGTAGTGCTGCTGATTTCTAGACTCCTAATTGGAAGCCATTTTCTCATAAGATTATAAGAAATGGAGGAAAGTGGTTTGAAGTTGGGATGATACTCTTTATTGAATCCCTACACAAAGATTTCAGATCTATTGATTTTATACACATGCTTTGATACCCACTGTTTAAACTGCATTTGGAGTAAATATTCATTTCTTCTTTTTGTATTGTTTTAGATACAAATGGTGGCTACCATTTTGTAATGAAATGCATCAAGAAAATTCAATGGGGACTAACTATTCTCTCATCAAGTGCTAATGGTCTGCATGAATTACGATGACTGTTATTCATGAATTCCAGAATGTCTGATTCTTCAACAATTATCAAGACCCTTGAAACTTTGTGAAAAAGAGGGCGGAGTAGGGTGGGAGTTAGTTCATTTATATTTCAGGTGGGCAAACGCAAGGAAGGCAGTCCACTGTGACTGGCATACCACAGAAATTGCAACAGAGAATCTTCAGGACAATAAGGAAAATCATGAGGTTTTTGTAAGTCCTTACTAATTACCTTAACTTGAGCATTGACTTGACTGTTGAATTCAGTAAGTGCTACTTGTTGGGGCAGTTTCAATGGACAGAAGCAAAGGACCTAATTGGAAGTCATTTTCTTTTGGAAATCCAACTCTGATAACTTCAAACAGAGCCACTCATGATACCTGTCTTCATAAGTGCTTCTCTTTGGGGTTGTCTTGGTTTTGGGAAATTTTGCCACAGAAACATGTCCACAGTGCTGATTAAAGAAGCTCAGTATCACTTCCACAAAATAGGAAGCATGCAAGACATACTTTTTTTCTGCAGCATTATTTTCAGGACTAGCTATGTACATCAATTTGTCATCAGCATTACCCTAACACAGGCACAGGCTTGACTTCTGAAAACAGTAAATGCTATTTGTTGGGGTAGTGCTGCTGATTTCTAGACTCCTAATTGGAAGCCATTTTCTCATAAGATTATAAGAAATGGAGGAAAGTGGTTTGAAGTTGGGATGATACTCTTTATTGAATCCCTACACAAAGATTTCAGATCTATTGATTTTATACACATGCTTTGATACCCACTGTTTAAAATGCATTTGGAGTAAATATTCATTTCTTCTTTTTGTATTGTTTTAGATACAAATGGTGGCTACCATGTTGTAATGAAATGCATCAAGAAAATTCAATGGGGACTAACTATTCTCTCATCAAGTGCTAATGGTCTGCGTGAATTACGATGACTGTTATTCATGAATTCCAGAATGTCTGATTCTTCAACAATTATCAAGACCCTTGAAACTTTGTGAAAAAGAGGGCAGAGTAGGGTGGGAGTTAGTTCATTTATATTTCAGGTGGGCAAACGCAAGGAAGGCAGTCCACTGTGACTGGCACACCACAGAAATTGCAACAGAGAATCTTCAGGACAATAAGGAAAATCATGAGGTTTTTGTAAGTCCTTACTAATTACCTTAACTTGAGCATTGACTTGACTGTTGAATTCAGTAAGTGCTACTTGTTGGGGCAGTTTCAATGGACAGAAGCAAAGGACCTCATTGGAAGTCATTTTCTTTTGGAAACCCAACTCTGATAACTTCAAACAGAGCCACTCATGATACCTGTCTTCATAAGTGCTTCTCTTTGGGGTTGTCTTGGTTTTGGGAAATTTTGCCACAGAAACATCTCCACAGTGCTGATTAACTGAACATGGGTTTTGCAATCATGGGAAACATTTCACATGATATTGGTTAAAGAGTTCTTTTCACACCAGTAGCTACATAAATCAACTTTTCACTAACATTACCCTAACACAAGCACAGACTTGACTTCTGAAAACAGTAAGTGCTATTTGTTGGGGTAGTGTTGCTGATTTCTTTAGCCCTTCAAAGAATTCAATGCCAAAGCCATTTTGAAAAAGCTACTGGGAATTTTGATTTCCACTTCACATGTATTCAAGTCCTTATTATTACCCTAACTTGAGCATTGACTTGACTGTTGAATTCAGTAAGTGCTACTTGTTGGGGCAGTTTCAATGGACAGAAGCAAGGACCTCTTTGGAAGCCATTTTCTTTTGGAAATCCAACTCTGATAACTTCAAACAGAGCCACTCATGATAGCTGTCTTCATAAGTGCTTCTATTTGGGGTTGTCTTGGTTTTGGGGAATTTTGCCACAGAAACATCTCCACAGTGCTGATTAACTGAACATGACTTCTACAATCATGGGAAACATTTCACATGATATTGGTTAAAGAGTTCTTTTTGCACCAGTAGCTACATAAATCAACTTTTCACTAACATTACCCTAACACAAGCACAGACTTGACTTCTGAAAACAGTAAGTGCTATTTGTTGGGGTAGTGTTGCTGATTTCTTTAGCCCTTCAAAGAATTCAATGCCAAAGCCATTTTGAAAAGGGTACTGGGAATTTTTTACTTCCATTTCACATGTATTCAAGTCCTTATTATTACCCTAACTTGAGCATTGACTTGACTGTTGAATTCAGTAAGTGCTACTTGTTGGGGCAGTTTCAATGGACAGAAGCAAGGACCTCTTTGGAAGCCATTTTCTTTTGGAAATCCAACTCTGATAACTTCAAACAGAGCCACTCATGATACCTGTCTTCATAAGTGCTTCTATTTGGGGTTGTCTTGGTTTTGGGAAATTTTGCCACAGAAACATGTCCACAGGGCTGATTAACCGAACATGGGTTTTGCAATCATGGGAAACATTTCACATGATATTGGTTAAAGAGTTCTTTTTACACCAGTAGCTACATAAATCAACTTTTCACAAACATTACCCTAACACAAGCACAGACTTGACTTCTGAAAACAGTAAGTGCTATTTGTTGGGGTAGTGTTGCTGATTTCTTTAGCCCTTCAAAGAATTCAATGCCAAAGCCATTTTGAACAGGGTACTGGGAATTTTGACTTCCACTTCACATGTATTCAAGTCCTTATTATTACCCTAACTTGAGCATTGACTTGACTGTTGAATTCAGTAAGTGCTACTTGTTGGGGCAGTTTCAATGGACAGAAGCAAAGGACCTCTTTGGAAGCCATTTTCTTTTGGAAATCCAACTCTGATAACTTCAAACAGAGCTTCTCTTTGGGGTTGTCTTGGTTTTGGGAAATTTTGCCACAGAAACATGTCCACAGTGCTGATTAAAGAAGCTCAATATCACTCCCACAAAATAGGAAGCATGCAAGACATACTTTTTTCTGCAGCATTACTTTCAGGACTAGCTATGTACATCAATTTGTCATCAGCATTACCCTAACACAGGCACAGGCTTGACTTCTGAAAACAGTAAGTGCTATTTGTTGGGGTAGTGCTGCTGATTTCTAGACTCCTAATTGGAAGCCATTTTCTCATAAGATTATAAGAAATGGAGGAAAGTGGTTTGAAGTTGGGATGATACTCTTTATTGAATCCCTACACAAAGATTTCAGATCTATTGATTTTATACACATGCTTTGATACCCACTGTTTAAACTGCATTTGGAGTAAATATTCATTTCTTCTTTTTGTATTGTTTTAGATACAAATGGTGGCTACCATTTTGTAATGAAATGCATCAAGAAAATTCAATGGGGACTAACTATTCTCTCATCAAGTGCTAATGGTCTGCATGAATTACGATGACTGTTATTCATGAATTCCAGAATGTCTGATTCTTCAACAATTATCAAGACCCTTGAAACTTTGTGAAAAAGAGGGCGGAGTAGGGTGGGAGTTAGTTCATTTATATTTCAGGTGGGCAAACGCAAGGAAGGCAGTCCACTGTGACTGGCATACCACAGAAATTGCAACAGAGAATCTTCAGGACAATAAGGAAAATCATGAGGTTTTTGTAAGTCCTTACTAATTACCTTAACTTGAGCATTGACTTGACTGTTGAATTCAGTAAGTGCTACTTGTTGGGGCAGTTTCAATGGACAGAAGCAAAGGACCTAATTGGAAGTCATTTTCTTTTGGAAATCCAACTCTGATAACTTCAAACAGAGCCACTCATGATACCTGTCTTCATAAGTGCTTCTCTTTGGGGTTGTCTTGGTTTTGGGAAATTTTGCCACAGAAACATGTCCACAGTGCTGATTAAAGAAGCTCAGTATCACTTCCACAAAATAGGAAGCATGCAAGACATACTTTTTTTCTGCAGCATTATTTTCAGGACTAGCTATGTACATCAATTTGTCATCAGCATTACCCTAACACAGGCACAGGCTTGACTTCTGAAAACAGTAAGTGCTATTTGTTGGGGTAGTGCTGCTGATTTCTAGACTCCTAATTGGAAGCCATTTTCTCATAAGATTATAAGAAATGGAGGAAAGTGGTTTGAAGTTGGGATGATACTCTTTATTGAATCCCTACACAAAGATTTCAGATCTATTGATTTTATACACATGCTTTGATACCCACTGTTTAAAATGCATTTGGAGTAAATATTCATTTCTTCTTTTTGTATTGTTTTAGATACAAATGGTGGCTACCATGTTGTAATGAAATGCATCAAGAAAATTCAATGGGGACTAACTATTCTCTCATCAAGTGCTAATGGTCTGCGTGAATTACGATGACTGTTATTCATGAATTCCAGAATGTCTGATTCTTCAACAATTATCAAGACCCTTGAAACTTTGTGAAAAAGAGGGCAGAGTAGGGTGGGAGTTAGTTCATTTATATTTCAGGTGGGCAAACGCAAGGAAGGCAGTCCACTGTGACTGGCACACCACAGAAATTGCAACAGAGAATCTTCAGGACAATAAGGAAAATCATGAGGTTTTTGTAAGTCCTTACTAATTACCTTAACTTGAGCATTGACTTGACTGTTGAATTCAGTAAGTGCTACTTGTTGGGGCAGTTTCAATGGACAGAAGCAAAGGACCTCATTGGAAGTCATTTTCTTTTGGAAACCCAACTCTGATAACTTCAAACAGAGCCACTCATGATACCTGTCTTCATAAGTGCTTCTCTTTGGGGTTGTCTTGGTTTTGGGAAATTTTGCCACAGAAACATCTCCACAGTGCTGATTAACTGAACATGGGTTTTGCAATCATGGGAAACATTTCACATGATATTGGTTAAAGAGTTCTTTTCACACCAGTAGCTACATAAATCAACTTTTCACTAACATTACCCTAACACAAGCACAGACTTGACTTCTGAAAACAGTAAGTGCTATTTGTTGGGGTAGTGTTGCTGATTTCTTTAGCCCTTCAAAGAATTCAATGCCAAAGCCATTTTGAAAAAGCTACTGGGAATTTTGATTTCCACTTCACATGTATTCAAGTCCTTATTATTACCCTAACTTGAGCATTGACTTGACTGTTGAATTCAGTAAGTGCTACTTGTTGGGGCAGTTTCAATGGACAGAAGCAAGGACCTCTTTGGAAGCCATTTTCTTTTGGAAATCCAACTCTGATAACTTCAAACAGAGCCACTCATGATACCTGTCTTCATAAGTGCTTCTATTTGGGGTTGTCTTGGTTTTGGGGAATTTTGCCACAGAAACATCTCCACAGTGCTGATTAACTGAACATGACTTCTACAATCATGGGAAACATTTCACATGATATTGGTTAAAGAGTTCTTTTTGCACCAGTAGCTACATAAATCAACTTTTCACTAACATTACCCTAACACAAGCACAGACTTGACTTCTGAAAACAGTAAGTGCTATTTGTTGGGGTAGTGTTGCTGATTTCTTTAGCCCTTCAAAGAATTCAATGCCAAAGCCATTTTGAACAGGGTACTGGGAATTTTGACTTCCACTTCACATGTATTCAAGTCCTTATTATTACCCTAACTTGAGCATTGACTTGACTGTTGAATTCAGTAAGTGCTACTTGTTGGGGCAGTTTCAATGGACAGAAGCAAAGGACCTCTTTGGAAGCCATTTTCTTTTGGAAATCAAACTCTGATAACTTCAAACAGAGCCACTCATGATAGCTGTCTTCATAAGTGCTTCTATTTGGGGTTGTCTTGGTTTTGGGAAATTTTGCCACAGAAACATCTCCACAGTGCTGATTAACTGAACATGACTTCTACAATCATGGGAAACATTTCACATGATATTGGTTAAAGAGTTCTTTTTGCACCAGTAGCTACATAAATCAACTTTTCACTAACATTACCCTAACACAAGCACAGACTTGACTTCTGAAAACAGTAAGTGCTATTTGTTGGGGTAGTGTTGCTGATTTCTTTAGCCCTTCAAAGAATTCAATGCCAAAGCCATTTTGAACAGGGTACTGGGAATTTTGACTTCCACTTCACATGTATTCAAGTCCTTATTATTACCCTAACTTGAGCATTGACTTGACTGTTGAATTCAGTAAGTGCTACTTGTTGGGGCAGTTTCAATGGACAGAAGCAAGGACCTCTTTGGAAGCCATTTTCTTTTGGAAATCCAACTCTGATAACTTCAAACAGAGCCACTCATGATAGCTGTCTTCATAAGTGCTTCTCTTTGGGGTTGTCTTGGTTTTGGGAAATTTTGCCACAGAAGCATGTCCACAGTGCTGATTAAAGAAGCTCAGTATCACTTCCACAAAATAGGAAGCATGCAAGACATACTTTTTTCTGCAGCATTATTTTCAGGACTAGCTATGTACATCAATTTGTCATCAGCATTACCCTAACACAGGCACAGGCTTGACTTCTGAAAACAGTAAGTGCTATTTGTTGGGGTAGTGCTGCTGATTTCTAGACTCCTAATTGGAAGCCATTTTCTCATAAGATTATAAGAAATGGAGGAAAGTGGTTTGAAGTTGGGATGATACTCTTTATTGAATCCCTACACAAAGATTTCAGATCTATTGATTTTATACACATGCTTTGATACCCACTGTTTAAACTGCATTTGGAGTAAATATTCATTTCTTCTTTTTGTATTGTTTTAGATACAAATGGTGGCTACCATTTTGTAATGAAATGCATCAAGAAAATTCAATGGGGACTAACTATTCTCTCATCAAGTGCTAATGGTCTGCATGAATTACGATGACTGTTATTCATGAATTCCAGAATGTCTGATTCTTCAACAATTATCAAGACCCTTGAAACTTTGTGAAAAAGAGGGCGGAGTAGGGTGGGAGTTAGTTCATTTATATTTCAGGTGGGCAAACGCAAGGAAGGCAGTCCACTGTGACTGGCATACCACAGAAATTGCAACAGAGAATCTTCAGGACAATAAGGAAAATCATGAGGTTTTTGTAAGTCCTTACTAATTACCTTAACTTGAGCATTGACTTGACTGTTGAATTCAGTAAGTGCTACTTGTTGGGGCAGTTTCAATGGACAGAAGCAAAGGACCTAATTGGAAGTCATTTTCTTTTGGAAATCCAACTCTGATAACTTCAAACAGAGCCACTCATGATACCTGTCTTCATAAGTGCTTCTCTTTGGGGTTGTCTTGGTTTTGGGAAATTTTGCCACAGAAACATGTCCACAGTGCTGATTAAAGAAGCTCAGTATCACTTCCACAAAATAGGAAGCATGCAAGACATACTTTTTTTCTGCAGCATTATTTTCAGGACTAGCTATGTACATCAATTTGTCATCAGCATTACCCTAACACAGGCACAGGCTTGACTTCTGAAAACAGTAAATGCTATTTGTTGGGGTAGTGCTGCTGATTTCTAGACTCCTAATTGGAAGCCATTTTCTCATAAGATTATAAGAAATGGAGGAAAGTGGTTTGAAGTTGGGATGATACTCTTTATTGAATCCCTACACAAAGATTTCAGATCTATTGATTTTATACACATGCTTTGATACCCACTGTTTAAAATGCATTTGGAGTAAATATTCATTTCTTCTTTTTGTATTGTTTTAGATACAAATGGTGGCTACCATGTTGTAATGAAATGCATCAAGAAAATTCAATGGGGACTAACTATTCTCTCATCAAGTGCTAATGGTCTGCGTGAATTACGATGACTGTTATTCATGAATTCCAGAATGTCTGATTCTTCAACAATTATCAAGACCCTTGAAACTTTGTGAAAAAGAGGGCAGAGTAGGGTGGGAGTTAGTTCATTTATATTTCAGGTGGGCAAACGCAAGGAAGGCAGTCCACTGTGACTGGCACACCACAGAAATTGCAACAGAGAATCTTCAGGACAATAAGGAAAATCATGAGGTTTTTGTAAGTCCTTACTAATTACCTTAACTTGAGCATTGACTTGACTGTTGAATTCAGTAAGTGCTACTTGTTGGGGCAGTTTCAATGGACAGAAGCAAAGGACCTCATTGGAAGTCATTTTCTTTTGGAAACCCAACTCTGATAACTTCAAACAGAGCCACTCATGATACCTGTCTTCATAAGTGCTTCTCTTTGGGGTTGTCTTGGTTTTGGGAAATTTTGCCACAGAAACATCTCCACAGTGCTGATTAACTGAACATGGGTTTTGCAATCATGGGAAACATTTCACATGATATTGGTTAAAGAGTTCTTTTCACACCAGTAGCTACATAAATCAACTTTTCACTAACATTACCCTAACACAAGCACAGACTTGACTTCTGAAAACAGTAAGTGCTATTTGTTGGGGTAGTGTTGCTGATTTCTTTAGCCCTTCAAAGAATTCAATGCCAAAGCCATTTTGAAAAAGCTACTGGGAATTTTGATTTCCACTTCACATGTATTCAAGTCCTTATTATTACCCTAACTTGAGCATTGACTTGACTGTTGAATTCAGTAAGTGCTACTTGTTGGGGCAGTTTCAATGGACAGAAGCAAGGACCTCTTTGGAAGCCATTTTCTTTTGGAAATCCAACTCTGATAACTTCAAACAGAGCCACTCATGATAGCTGTCTTCATAAGTGCTTCTATTTGGGGTTGTCTTGGTTTTGGGGAATTTTGCCACAGAAACATCTCCACAGTGCTGATTAACTGAACATGACTTCTACAATCATGGGAAACATTTCACATGATATTGGTTAAAGAGTTCTTTTTGCACCAGTAGCTACATAAATCAACTTTTCACTAACATTACCCTAACACAAGCACAGACTTGACTTCTGAAAACAGTAAGTGCTATTTGTTGGGGTAGTGTTGCTGATTTCTTTAGCCCTTCAAAGAATTCAATGCCAAAGCCATTTTGAAAAGGGTACTGGGAATTTTTTACTTCCATTTCACATGTATTCAAGTCCTTATTATTACCCTAACTTGAGCATTGACTTGACTGTTGAATTCAGTAAGTGCTACTTGTTGGGGCAGTTTCAATGGACAGAAGCAAGGACCTCTTTGGAAGCCATTTTCTTTTGGAAATCCAACTCTGATAACTTCAAACAGAGCCACTCATGATACCTGTCTTCATAAGTGCTTCTATTTGGGGTTGTCTTGGTTTTGGGAAATTTTGCCACAGAAACATGTCCACAGGGCTGATTAACCGAACATGGGTTTTGCAATCATGGGAAACATTTCACATGATATTGGTTAAAGAGTTCTTTTTACACCAGTAGCTACATAAATCAACTTTTCACAAACATTACCCTAACACAAGCACAGACTTGACTTCTGAAAACAGTAAGTGCTATTTGTTGGGGTAGTGTTGCTGATTTCTTTAGCCCTTCAAAGAATTCAATGCCAAAGCCATTTTGAACAGGGTACTGGGAATTTTGACTTCCACTTCACATGTATTCAAGTCCTTATTATTACCCTAACTTGAGCATTGACTTGACTGTTGAATTCAGTAAGTGCTACTTGTTGGGGCAGTTTCAATGGACAGAAGCAAAGGACCTCTTTGGAAGCCATTTTCTTTTGGAAATCCAACTCTGATAACTTCAAACAGAGCTTCTCTTTGGGGTTGTCTTGGTTTTGGGAAATTTTGCCACAGAAACATGTCCACAGTGCTGATTAAAGAAGCTCAATATCACTCCCACAAAATAGGAAGCATGCAAGACATACTTTTTTCTGCAGCATTACTTTCAGGACTAGCTATGTACATCAATTTGTCATCAGCATTACCCTAACACAGGCACAGGCTTGACTTCTGAAAACAGTAAGTGCTATTTGTTGGGGTAGTGCTGCTGATTTCTAGACTCCTAATTGGAAGCCATTTTCTCATAAGATTATAAGAAATGGAGGAAAGTGGTTTGAAGTTGGGATGATACTCTTTATTGAATCCCTACACAAAGATTTCAGATCTATTGATTTTATACACATGCTTTGATACCCACTGTTTAAACTGCATTTGGAGTAAATATTCATTTCTTCTTTTTGTATTGTTTTAGATACAAATGGTGGCTACCATTTTGTAATGAAATGCATCAAGAAAATTCAATGGGGACTAACTATTCTCTCATCAAGTGCTAATGGTCTGCATGAATTACGATGACTGTTATTCATGAATTCCAGAATGTCTGATTCTTCAACAATTATCAAGACCCTTGAAACTTTGTGAAAAAGAGGGCGGAGTAGGGTGGGAGTTAGTTCATTTATATTTCAGGTGGGCAAACGCAAGGAAGGCAGTCCACTGTGACTGGCATACCACAGAAATTGCAACAGAGAATCTTCAGGACAATAAGGAAAATCATGAGGTTTTTGTAAGTCCTTACTAATTACCTTAACTTGAGCATTGACTTGACTGTTGAATTCAGTAAGTGCTACTTGTTGGGGCAGTTTCAATGGACAGAAGCAAAGGACCTCTTTGGAAGCCATTTTCTTTTGGAAATCCAACTCTGATAACTTCAAACAGAGCCACTCATGATACCTGTCTTCATAAGTGCTTCTCTTTGGGGTTGTCTTGGTTTTGGGAAATTTTGCCACAGAAACATGTCCACAGTGCTGATTAAAGAAGCTCAGTATCACTTCCACAAAATAGGAAGCATGCAAGACATACTTTTTTTCTGCAGCATTATTTTCAGGACTAGCTATGTACATCAATTTGTCATCAGCATTACCCTAACACAGGCACAGGCTTGACTTCTGAAAACAGTAAGTGCTATTTGTTGGGGTAGTGCTGCTGATTTCTAGACTCCTAATTGGAAGACATTTTCTCATAAGATTATAAGAAATGGAGGAAAGTGGTTTGAAGTTGGGATGATACTCTTTATTGAATCCCTACACAAAGATTTCAGATCTATTGATTTTATACACATGCTTTGATACCCACTGTTTAAAATGCATTTGGAGTAAATATTCATTTCTTCTTTTTGTATTGTTTTAGATACAAATGGTGGCTACCATGTTGTAATGAAATGCATCAAGAAAATTCAATGGGGACTAACTATTCTCTCATCAAGTGCTAATGGTCTGCGTGAATTACGATGACTGTTATTCATGAATTCCAGAATGTCTGATTCTTCAACAATTATCAAGACCCTTGAAATTTTGTGAAAAAGAGGGCGGAGTAGGGTGGGAGTTAGTTCATTTATATTTCAGGTGGGCAAACGCAAGGAAGGCAGTCCACTGTGACTGGCACACCACAGAAATTGCAACAGAGAATCTTCAGGACAATAAGGAAAATCATGAGGTTTTTGTAAGTCCTTACTAATTACCTTAACTTGAGCATTGACTTGACTGTTGAATTCAGTAAGTGCTACTTGTTGGGGCAGTTTCAATGGACAGAAGCAAAGGACCTCATTGGAAGTCATTTTCTTTTGGAAATCCAACTCTGATAACTTCAAACAGAGCCACTCATGATACCTGTCTTCATAAGTGCTTCTATTTGGGGTTGTCTTGGTTTTGGGAAATTTTGCCACAGAAACATCTCCACAGTGCTGATTAACTGAACATGGGTTTTGCAATCATGGGAAACATTTCACATGATATTGGTTAAAGAGTTCTTTTCACACCAGTAGCTACATAAATCAACTTTTCACTAACATTACCCTAACACAAGCACAGACTTGACTTCTGAAAACAGTAAGTGCTATTTGTTGGGGTAGTGTTGCTGATTTCTTTAGCCCTTCAAAGAATTCAATGCCAAAGCCATTTTGAAAAAGCTACTGGGAATTTTGATTTCCACTTCACATGTATTCAAGTCCTTATTATTACCCTAACTTGAGCATTGACTTGACTGTTGAATTCAGTAAGTGCTACTTGTTGGGGCAGTTTCAATGGACAGAAGCAAGGACCTCTTTGGAAGCCATTTTCTTTTGGAAATCCAACTCTGATAACTTCAAACAGAGCCACTCATGATAGCTGTCTTCATAAGTGCTTCTATTTGGGGTTGTCTTGGTTTTGGGGAATTTTGCCACAGAAACATCTCCACAGTGCTGATTAACTGAACATGACTTCTACAATCATGGGAAACATTTCACATGATATTGGTTAAAGAGTTCTTTTTGCACCAGTAGCTACATAAATCAACTTTTCACTAACATTACCCTAACACAAGCACAGACTTGACTTCTGAAAACAGTAAGTGCTATTTGTTGGGGTAGTGTTGCTGATTTCTTTAGCCCTTCAAAGAATTCAATGCCAAAGCCATTTTGAACAGGGTACTGGGAATTTTGACTTCCACTTCACATGTATTCAAGTCCTTATTATTACCCTAACTTGAGCATTGACTTGACTGTTGAATTCAGTAAGTGCTACTTGTTGGGGCAGTTTCAATGGACAGAAGCAAAGGACCTCTTTGGAAGCCATTTTCTTTTGGAAATCAAACTCTGATAACTTCAAACAGAGCCACTCATGATAGCTGTCTTCATAAGTGCTTCTATTTGGGGTTGTCTTGGTTTTGGGAAATTTTGCCACAGAAACATCTCCACAGTGCTGATTAACTGAACATGACTTCTACAATCATGGGAAACATTTCACATGATATTGGTTAAAGAGTTCTTTTTGCACCAGTAGCTACATAAATCAACTTTTCACTAACATTACCCTAACACAAGCACAGACTTGACTTCTGAAAACAGTAAGTGCTATTTGTTGGGGTAGTGTTGCTGATTTCTTTAGCCCTTCAAAGAATTCAATGCCAAAGCCATTTTGAACAGGGTACTGGGAATTTTGACTTCCACTTCACATGTATTCAAGTCCTTATTATTACCCTAACTTGAGCATTGACTTGACTGTTGAATTCAGTAAGTGCTACTTGTTGGGGCAGTTTCAATGGACAGAAGCAAGGACCTCTTTGGAAGCCATTTTCTTTTGGAAATCCAACTCTGATAACTTCAAACAGAGCCACTCATGATAGCTGTCTTCATAAGTGCTTCTCTTTGGGGTTGTCTTGGTTTTGGGAAATTTTGCCACAGAAGCATGTCCACAGTGCTGATTAAAGAAGCTCAGTATCACTTCCACAAAATAGGAAGCATGCAAGACATACTTTTTTCTGCAGCATTATTTTCAGGACTAGCTATGTACATCAATTTGTCATCAGCATTACCCTAACACAGGCACAGGCTTGACTTCTGAAAACAGTAAGTGCTATTTGTTGGGGTAGTGCTGCTGATTTCTAGACTCCTAATTGGAAGCCATTTTCTCATAAGATTATAAGAAATGGAGGAAAGTGGTTTGAAGTTGGGATGATACTCTTTATTGAATCCCTACACAAAGATTTCAGATCTATTGATTTTATACACATGCTTTGATACCCACTGTTTAAAATGCATTTGGAGTAAATATTCATTTCTTCTTTTTGTATTGTTTTAGATACAAATGGTGGCTACCATGTTGTAATGAAATGCATCAAGAAAATTCAATGGGGACTAACTATTCTCTCATCAAGTGCTAATGGTCTGCATGAATTACGATGACTGTTATTCATGAATTCCAGAATGTCTGATTCTTCAACAATTATCAAGACCCTTGAAACTTTGTGAAAAAGAGGGCGGAGTAGGGTGGGAGTTAGTTCATTTATATTTCAGGTGGGCAAACGCAAGGAAGGCAGTCCACTGTGACTGGCACACCACAGAAATTGCAACAGAGAATCTTCAGGACAATAAGGATAATCATGAGGTTTTTGTAAGTCCTTACTAATTACCTTAACTTGAGCATTGACTTGACTGTTGAATTCAGTAAGTGCTACTTGATGGGGCAGTTTCAATGGACAGAAGCAAAGGACCTCATTGGAAGTCATTTTCTTTTGGAAATCCAACTCTGATAACTTCAAACAGAGCCACTCATGATACCTGTCTTCATAAGTGCTTCTATTTGGGGTTGTCTTGGTTTTGGGAAATTTTGCCACAGAAACATGTCCACGGGGCTGATTAACCGAACATGGGTTTTGCAATCATGGGAAACATTTCACATGATATTGGTTAAAGAGTTCTTTTTACACCAGTAGCTACATAAATCAACTTTTCACTAACATTACCCTAACACAAGCACAGACTTGACTTCTGAAAACAGTAAGTGCTATTTGTTGGGGTAGTGTTGCTGATTTCTTTAGCCCTTCAAAGAATTCAATGCCAAAGCCATTTTGAAAAAGCTACTGGGAATTTTGATTTCCACTTCACATGTATTCAAGTCCTTATTATTACCCTAACTTGAGCATTGACTTGACTGTTGAATTCAGTAAGTGCTACTTGTTGGGGCAGTTTCAATGGACAGAAGCAAAGGACCTCATTGGAAGTCATTTTCTTTTGGAAATCCAACTCTGATAACTTCAAACAGAGCCACTCATGATACCTGTCTTCATAAGTGCTTCTATTTGGGGTTGTCTTGGTTTTGGGAAATTTTGCCACAGAAACATCTCCACAGTGCTGATTAACTGAACATGGGTTTTGCAATCATGGGAAACATTTCACATGATATTGGTTAAAGAGTTCTTTTCACACCAGTACCTACATAAATCAACTTTTCACTAACATTACCCTAACACAAGCACAGACTTGACTTCTGAAAACAGTAAGTGCTATTTGTTGGGGTAGTGTTGCTGATTTCTTTAGCCCTTCAAAGAATTCAATGCCAAAGCCATTTTGAAAAAGCTACTGGGAATTTTGATTTCCACTTCACATGTATTCAAGTCCTTATTATTACCCTAACTTGAGCATTGACTTGACTGTTGAATTCAGTAAGTGCTACTTGTTGGGGCAGTTTCAATGGACAGAAGCAAGGACCTCTTTGGAAGCCATTTTCTTTTGGAAATCCAACTCTGATAACTTCAAACAGAGCCACTCATGATACCTGTCTTCATAAGTGCTTCTATTTGGGGTTGTCTTGGTTTTGGGAAATTTTGCCACAGAAACATCTCCACAGTGCTGATTAACTGAACATGGCTTCTGCAATCATGGGAAACATTTCACATTATATTGGTTAAAGAGTTCTTTTTGCACCAGTAGCTACATAAATCAACTTTTCACTAACATTACCCTAACACAAGCACAGACTTGACTTCTGAAAACAGTAAGTGCTATTTGTTGGGGTAGTGTTGCTGATTTCTTTAGCCCTTCAAAGAATTCAATGCCAAAGCCATTTTGAAAATTTTGACTTCCACTTCACATGTATTCAAGTCCTTATTATTACCCTAACTTGAGCATTGACTTGACTGTTGAATTCAGTAAGTGCTACTTGTTGGGGCAGTTTCAATGGACAGAAGCAAGGACCTCTTTGGAAGCCATTTTCTTTTGGAAATCCAACTCTGATAACTTCAAACAGAGCCACTCATGATAGCTGTCTTCATAAGTGCTTCTCTTTGGGGTTGTCTTGGTTTTGGGAAATTTTGCCACAGAAGCATGTCCACAGTGCTGATTAAAGAAGCTCAGTATCACTTCCACAAAATAGGAAGCATGCAAGACATACTTTTTTCTGCAGCATTATTTTCAGGACTAGCTATGTACATCAATTTGTCATCAGCATTACCCTAACACAGGCACAGGCTTGACTTCTGAAAACAGTAAGTGCTATTTGTTGGGGTAGTGCTGCTGATTTCTAGACTCCTAATTGGAAGCCATTTTCTCATAAGATTATAAGAAATGGAGGAAAGTGGTTTGAAGTTGGGATGATACTCTTTATTGAATCCCTACACAAAGATTTCAGATCTATTGATTTTATACACATGCTTTGATACCCACTGTTTAAAATGCATTTGGAGTAAATATTCATTTCTTCTTTTTGTATTGTTTTAGATACAAATGGTGGCTACCATGTTGTAATGAAATGCATCAAGAAAATTCAATGGGGACTAACTATTCTCTCATCAAGTGCTAATGGTCTGCATGAATTACGATGACTGTTATTCATGAATTCCAGAATGTCTGATTCTTCAACAATTATCAAGACCCTTGAAACTTTGTGAAAAAGAGGGCGGAGTAGGGTGGGAGTTAGTTCATTTATATTTCAGGTGGGCAAACGCAAGGAAGGCAGTCCACTGTGACTGGCACACCACAGAAATTGCAACAGAGAATCTTCAGGACAATAAGGAAAATCATGAGGTTTTTGTAAGTCCTTACTAATTACCTTAACTTGAGCATTGACTTGACTGTTGAATTCAGTAAGTGCTACTTGATGGGGCAGTTTCAATGGACAGAAGCAAAGGACCTAATTGGAAGTCATTTTCTTTTGGAAATCCAACTCTGATAACTTCAAACAGAGCCACTCATGATAGCTGTCTTCATAAGTGCTTCTATTTGGGGTTGTCTTGGTTTTGGGAAATTTTGCCACAGAAACATCTCCACAGTGCTGATTAACTGAACATGACTTCTACAATCATGGGAAACATTTCACATGATATTGGTTAAAGAGTTCTTTTTGCACCAGTAGCTACATAAATCAACTTTTCACTAACATTACCCTAACACAAGCACAGACTTGACTTCTGAAAACAGTAAGTGCTATTTGTTGGGGTAGTGTTGCTGATTTCTTTAGCCCTTCAAAGAATTCAATGCCAAAGCCATTTTGAACAGGGTACTGGGAATTTTGACTTCCACTTCACATGTATTCAAGTCCTTATTATTACCCTAACTTGAGCATTGACTTGACTGTTGAATTCAGTAAGTGCTACTTGTTGGGGCAGTTTCAATGGACAGAAGCAAAGGACCTCTTTGGAAGCCATTTTCTTTTGGAAATCCAACTCTGATAACTTCAAACAGAGCCACTCATGATACCTGTCTTCATAAGTGCTTCTCTTTGGGGTTGTCTTGGTTTTGGGAAATTTTGCCACAGAAACATGTCCACAGTGCTGATTAAAGAAGCTCAGTATCACTTCCACAAAATAGGAAGCATGCAAGACATACTTTTTTTCTGCAGCATTATTTTCAGGACTAGCTATGTACATCAATTTGTCATCAGCATTACCCTAACACAGGCACAGGCTTGACTTCTGAAAACAGTAAGTGCTATTTGTTGGGGTAGTGCTGCTGATTTCTAGACTCCTAATTGGAAGACATTTTCTCATAAGATTATAAGAAATGGAGGAAAGTGGTTTGAAGTTGGGATGATACTCTTTATTGAATCCCTACACAAAGATTTCAGATCTATTGATTTTATACACATGCTTTGATACCCACTGTTTAAAATGCATTTGGAGTAAATATTCATTTCTTCTTTTTGTATTGTTTTAGATACAAATGGTGGCTACCATGTTGTAATGAAATGCATCAAGAAAATTCAATGGGGACTAACTATTCTCTCATCAAGTGCTAATGGTCTGCGTGAATTACGATGACTGTTATTCATGAATTCCAGAATGTCTGATTCTTCAACAATTATCAAGACCCTTGAAATTTTGTGAAAAAGAGGGCGGAGTAGGGTGGGAGTTAGTTCATTTATATTTCAGGTGGGCAAACGCAAGGAAGGCAGTCCACTGTGACTGGCACACCACAGAAATTGCAACAGAGAATCTTCAGGACAATAAGGAAAATCATGAGGTTTTTGTAAGTCCTTACTAATTACCTTAACTTGAGCATTGACTTGACTGTTGAATTCAGTAAGTGCTACTTGTTGGGGCAGTTTCAATGGACAGAAGCAAAGGACCTCATTGGAAGCCATTTTCTTTTGGAAATCCAACTCTGATAACTTCAAACAGAGCCACTCATGATACCTGTCTTCATAAGTGCTTCTATTTGGGGTTGTCTTGGTTTTGGGGAATTTTGCCACAGAAACATCTCCACAGTGCTGATTAACTGAACATGACTTCTACAATCATGGGAAACATTTCACATGATATTGGTTAAAGAGTTCTTTTTGCACCAGTAGCTACATAAATCAACTTTTCACTAACATTACCCTAACACAAGCACAGACTTGACTTCTGAAAACAGTAAGTGCTATTTGTTGGGGTAGTGTTGCTGATTTCTTTAGCCCTTCAAAGAATTCAATGCCAAAGCCATTTTGAACAGGGTACTGGGAATTTTGACTTCCACTTCACATGTATTCAAGTCCTTATTATTACCCTAACTTGAGCATTGACTTGACTGTTGAATTCAGTAAGTGCTACTTGTTGGGGCAGTTTCAATGGACAGAAGCAAAGGACCTCTTTGGAAGTCATTTTCTTTTGGAAATCCAACTCTGATAACTTCAAACAGAGCTTCTCTTTGGGGTTGTCTTGGTTTTGGGAAATTTTGCCACAGAAACATGTCCACAGTGCTGATTAAAGAAGCTCAATATCACTCCCACAAAATAGGAAGCATGCAAGACATACTTTTTTCTGCAGTATTATTTTCAGGACTAGCTATGTACATCAATTTGTCATCAGCATTACCCTAACACAGGCACAGGCTTGACTTCTGAAAACAGTAAGTGCTATTTGTTGGGGTAGTGCTGCTGATTTCTAGACTCCTAATTGGAAGACATTTTCTCATAAGATTATAAGAAATGGAGGAAAGTGGTTTGAAGTTGGGATGATACTCTTTATTGAATCCCTACACAAAGATTTCAGATCTATTGATTTTATACACATGCTTTGATACCCACTGTTTAAAATGCATTTGGAGTAAATATTCATTTCTTCTTTTTGTATTGTTTTAGATACAAATGGTGGCTACCATGTTGTAATGAAATGCATCAAGAAAATTCAATGGGGACTAACTATTCTCTCATCAAGTGCTAATGGTCTGCATGAATTACGATGACTGTTATTCATGAATTCCAGAATGTCTGATTCTTCAACAATTATCAAGACCCTTGAAACTTTGTGAAAAAGAGGGCGGAGTAGGGTGGGAGTTAGTTCATTTATATTTCAGTTGGGCAAACGCAAGGAAGGCAGTCCACTGTGACTGGCATACCACAGAAATTGCAACAGAGAATCTTCAGGACAATAAGGAAAATCATGAGGTTTTTGTAAGTCCTTACTAATTACCCTAACTTGAGCATTGACTTGACTGTTGAATTCAGTAAGTGCTACTTGTTGGGGCAGTTTCAATGGACAGAAGCAAAGGACCTAATTGGAAGTCATTTTCTTTTGGAAATCCAACTCTGATAACTTCAAACAGAGCCACTCATGATACCTGTCTTCATAAGTGCTTCTCTTTGGGGTTGTCTTGGTTTTGGGAAATTTTGCCACAGAAACATGTCCACAGTGCTGATTAAAGAAGCTCAGTATCACTTCCACAAAATAGGAAGCATGCAAGACATACTTTTTTTCTGCAGCATTATTTTCAGGACTAGCTATGTACATCAATTTGTCATCAGCATTATCCTAACACAGGCACATGCTTGACTTCTGAAAACAGTAAGTGCTATTTGTTGGGGTAGTGCTGCTGATTTCTAGACTCCTAATTGGAAGCCATTTTCTCATAAGATTATAAGAAATGGAGGAAAGTGGTTTGAAGTTGGGATGATACTCTTTATTGAATCCCTACACAAAGATTTCAGATCTATTGATTTTATACACATGCTTTGATACCCACTGTTTAAAATGCATTTGGAGTAAATATTCATTTCTTCTTTTTGTATTGTTTTAGATACAAATGGTGGCTACCATGTTGTAATGAAATGCATCAAGAAAATTCAATGGGGACTAACTATTCTCTCATCAAGTGCTAATGGTCTGCGTGAATTACGATGACTGTTATTCATGAATTCCAGAATGTCTGATTCTTCAACAATTATCAAGACCCTTGAAACTTTGTGAAAAAGAGGGCGGAGTAGGGTGGGAGTTAGTTCATTTATATTTCAGGTGGGCAAACGCAAGGAAGGCAGTCCACTGTGACTGGCACACCACAGAAATTGCAACAGAGAATCTTCAGGACAATAAGGAAAATCATGAGGTTTTTGTAAGTCCTTACTAATTACCTTAACTTGAGCATTGACTTGACTGTTGAATTCAGTAAGTGCTACTTGTTGGGGCAGTTTCAATGGACAGAAGCAAAGGACCTCATTGGAAGTCATTTTCTTTTGGAAATCCAACTCTGATAACTTCAAACAGAGCCACTCATGATACCTGTCTTCATAAGTGCTTCTATTTGGGGTTGTCTTGATTTTGGGAAATTTTGCCACAGAAACATCTCCACAGTGCTGATTAACTGAACATGGGTTTTGCAATCATGGGAAACATTTCACATGATATTGGTTAAAGAGTTCTTTTCACACCAGTAGCTACATAAATCAACTTTTCACTAACATTACCCTAACACAAGCACAGACTTGACTTCTGAAAACAGTAAGTGCTATTTGTTGGGGCAGTGTTGCTGATTTCTTTAGCCCTTCAAAGAATTCAATGCCAAAGCCATTTTGAAAAGGGTACTGGGAATTTTTTACTTCCATTTCACATGTATTCAAGTCCTTATTATTACCCTAACTTGAGCATTGACTTGACTGTTGAATTCAGTAAGTGCTACTTGTTGGGGCAGTTTCAATGGACAGAAGCAAAGACTATTCTCTCATCAAGTGCTAATGGTCTGCGTGAATTACGATGACTGTTATTCATGAATTCCAGAATGTCTGATTCTTCAACAATTATCAAGACCCTTGAAACTTTGTGAAAAAGAGGGCGGAGTAGGGTGGGAGTTAGTTCATTTATATTTCAGGTGGGCAAACGCAAGGAAGGCAGTCCACTGTGACTGGCACACCACAGAAATTGCAACAGAGAATCTTCAGGACAATAAGGAAAATCATGAGGTTTTTGTAAGTCCTTACTAATTACCTTAACTTGAGCATTGACTTGACTGTTGAATTCAGTAAGTGCTACTTGTTGGGGCAGTTTCAATGGACAGAAGCAAAGGACCTCATTGGAAGTCATTTTCTTTTGGAAATCCAACTCTGATAACTTCAAACAGAGCCACTCATGATACCTGTCTTCATAAGTGCTTCTATTTGGGGTTGTCTTGGTTTTGGGAAATTTTGCCACAGAAACATCTCCACAGTGCTGATTAACTGAACATGGGTTTTGCAATCATGGGAAACATTTCACATGATATTGGTTAAAGAGTTCTTTTCACACCAGTAGCTACATAAATCAACTTTTCACTAACATTACCCTAACACAAGCACAGACTTGACTTCTGAAAACAGTAAGTGCTATTTGTTGGGGCAGTGTTGCTGATTTCTTTAGCCCTTCAAAGAATTCAATGCCAAAGCCATTTTGAAAAGGGTACTGGGAATTTTTTACTTCCATTTCACATGTATTCAAGTCCTTATTATTACCCTAACTTGAGCATTGACTTGACTGTTGAATTCAGTAAGTGCTACTTGTTGGGGCAGTTTCAATGGACAGAAGCAAAGGACCTCATTGGAAGTCATTTTCTTTTGGAAATCCAACTCTGATAACTTCAAACAGAGCCACTCATGATACCTGTCTTCATAAGTGCTTCTATTTGGGGTTGTCTTGGTTTTGGGAAATTTTGCCACAGAAACATCTCCACAGTGCTGATTAACTGAACATGGGTTTTGCAATCATGGGAAACATTTCACATGATATTGGTTAAAAAGTTCTTTTCACACCAGTAGCTACATAAATCAACTTTTCACTAACATTACCCTAACACAAGCACAGACTTGACTTCTGAAAACAGTAAGTGCTATTTGTTGGGGCAGTGTTGCTGATTTCTTTAGCCCTTCAAAGAATTCAATGCCAAAGCCATTTTGAAAAGGGTACTGGGAATTTTTTACTTCCATTTCACATGTATTCAAGTCCTTATTATTACCCTAACTTGAGCATTGACTTGACTGTTGAATTCAGTAAGTGCTACTTGTTGGGGCAGTTTCAATGGACAGAAGCAAGGACCTCTTTGGAAGCCATTTTCTTTTGGAAATCCAACTCTGATAACTTCAAACAGAGCCACTCATGATACCTGTCTTCATAAGTGCTTCTATTTGGGGTTGTCTTGGTTTTGGGAAATTTTGCCACAGAAACATGTCCACAGGGCGGATTAACCGAACATGGGTTTTGCAATCATGGGAAACATTTCACATGATATTGGTTAAAGAGTTCTTTTTACACCAGTAGCTACATAAATCAACTTTTCACTAACATTACCCTAACACAAGCACAGACTTGACTTCTGAAAACAGTAAGTGCTATTTGTTGGGGTAGTGTTGCTGATTTCTTTAGCCCTTCAAAGAATTCAATGCCAAAGCCATTTTGAACAGGGTACTGGGAATTTTGACTTCCACTTCACATGTATTCAAGTCCTTATTATTACCCTAACTTGAGCATTGACTTGACTGTTGAATTCAGTAAGTGCTACTTGTTGGGGCAGTTTCAATGGACAGAAGCAAAGGACCTCTTTGGAAGCCATTTTCTTTTGGAAATCCAACTCTGATAACTTCAAACAGAGCCACTCATGATAGCTGTCTTCATAAGTGCTTCTATTTGGGGTTGTCTTGGTTTTGGGGAATTTTGCCACAGAAACATCTCCACAGTGCTGATTAACTGAACATGACTTCTACAATCATGGGAAACATTTCACATGATATTGGTTAAAGAGTTCTTTTTTCACCAGTAGCTACATAAATCAACTTTTCACTAACATTACCCTAACACAAGCACAGACTTGACTTCTGAAAACAGTAAGTGCTATTTGTTGGGGTAGTGTTGCTGATTTCTTTAGCCCTTCAAAGAATTCAATGCCAAAGCCATTTTGAACAGGGTACTGGGAATTTTGACTTCCACTTCACATGTATTCAAGTCCTTATTATTACCCTAACTTGAGCATTGACTTGACTGTTGAATTCAGTAAGTGCTACTTGTTGGGGCAGTTTCAATGGACAGAAGCAAAGGACCTCTTTGGAAGCCATTTTCTTTTGGAAATCCAACTCTGATAACTTCAAACAGAGCTTCTCTTTGGGGTTGTCTTGGTTTTGGGAAATTTTGCCACAGAAACATGTCCACAGTGCTGATTAAAGAAGCTCAATATCACTCCCACAAAATAGGAAGCATGCAAGACATACTTTTTTCTGCAGCATTACTTTCAGGACTAGCTATGTACATCAATTTGTCATCAGCATTACCCTAACACAGGCACAGGCTTGACTTCTGAAAACAGTAAGTGCTATTTGTTGGGGTAGTGCTGCTGATTTCTAGACTCCTAATTGGAAGCCATTTTCTCATAAGATTATAAGAAATGGAGGAAAGTGGTTTGAAGTTGGGATGATACTCTTTATTGAATCCCTACACAAAGATTTCAGATCTATTGATTTTATACACATGCTTTGATACCCACTGTTTAAAATGCATTTGGAGTAAATATTCATTTCTTCTTTTTGTATTGTTTTAGATACAAATGGTGGCTACCATTTTGTAATGAAATGCATCAAGAAAATTCAATGGGGACTAACTATTCTCTCATCAAGTGCTAATGGTCTGCATGAATTACGATGACTGTTATTCATGAATTCCAGAATGTCTGATTCTTCAACAATTATCAAGACCCTTGAAACTTTGTGAAAAAGAGGGCGGAGTAGGGTGGGAGTTAGTTCATTTATATTTCAGGTGGGCAAACGCAAGGAAGGCAGTCCACTGTGACTGGCATACCACAGAAATTGCAACAGAGAATCTTCAGGACAATAAGGAAAATCATGAGGTTTTTGTAAGTCCTTACTAATTACCTTAACTTGAGCATTGACTTGACTGTTGAATTCAGTAAGTGCTACTTGTTGGGGCAGTTTCAATGGACAGAAGCAAAGGACCTAATTGGAAGTCATTTTCTTTTGGAAATCCAACTCTGATAACTTCAAACAGAGCCACTCATGATACCTGTCTTCATAAGTGCTTCTCTTTGGGGTTGTCTTGGTTTTGGGAAATTTTGCCACAGAAACATGTCCACAGTGCTGATTAAAGAAGCTCAGTATCACTTCCACAAAATGGGAAGCATGCAAGACATACTTTTTTTCTGCAGCATTATTTTCAGGACTAGCTATGTACATCAATTTGTCATCAGCATTACCCTAACACAGGCACAGGCTTGACTTCTGAAAACAGTAAGTGCTATTTGTTGGGGTAGTGCTGCTGATTTCTAGACTCCTAATTGGAAGACATTTTCTCATAAGATTATAAGAAATGGAGGAAAGTGGTTTGAAGTTGGGATGATACTCTTTATTGAATCCCTACACAAAGATTTCAGATCTATTGATTTTATACACATGCTTTGATACCCACTGTTTAAAATGCATTTGGAGTAAATATTCATTTCTTCTTTTTGTATTGTTTTAGATACAAATGGTGGCTACCATGTTGTAATGAAATGCATCAAGAAAATTCAATGGGGACTAACTATTCTCTCATCAAGTGCTAATGGTCTGCGTGAATTACGATGACTGTTATTCATGAATTCCAGAATGTCTGATTCTTCAACAATTATCAAGACCCTTGAAACTTTGTGAAAAAGAGGGCAGAGTAGGGTGGGAGTTAGTTCATTTATATTTCAGGTGGGCAAACGCAAGGAAGGCAGTCCACTGTGACTGGCACACCACAGAAATTGCAACAGAGAATCTTCAGGACAATAAGGAAAATCATGAGGTTTTTGTAAGTCCTTACTAATTACCTTAACTTGAGCATTGACTTGACTGTTGAATTCAGTAAGTGCTACTTGTTGGGGCAGTTTCAATGGACAGAAGCAAAGGACCTCATTGGAAGTCATTTTCTTTTGGAAATCCAACTCTGATAACTTCAAACAGAGCCACTCATGATACCTGTCTTCATAAGTGCTTCTATTTGGGGTTGTCTTGGTTTTGGGAAATTTTGCCACAGAAACATGTCCACAGTGCTGATTAAAGAAGCTCAGTATCACTTCCACAAAATAGGAAGCATGCAAGACATACTTTTTTTCTGCAGCATTATTTTCAGGACTAGCTATGTACATCAATTTGTCATCAGCATTACCCTAACACAGGCACAGGCTTGACTTCTGAAAACAGTAAGTGCTATTTGTTGGGGTAGTGCTGCTGATTTCTAGACTCCTAATTGGAAGACATTTTCTCATAAGATTATAAGAAATGGAGGAAAGTGGTTTGAAGTTGGGATGATACTCTTTATTGAATCCCTACACAAAGATTTCAGATCTATTGATTTTATACACATGCTTTGATACCCACTGTTTAAAATGCATTTGGAGTAAATATTCATTTCTTCTTTTTGTATTGTTTTAGATACAAATGGTGGCTACCATGTTGTAATGAAATGCATCAAGAAAATTCAATGGGGACTAACTATTCTCTCATCAAGTGCTAATGGTCTGCGTGAATTACGATGACTGTTATTCATGAATTCCAGAATGTCTGATTCTTCAACAATTATCAAGACCCTTGAAATTTTGTGAAAAAGAGGGCGGAGTAGGGTGGGAGTTAGTTCATTTATATTTCAGGTGGGCAAACGCAAGGAAGGCAGTCCACTGTGACTGGCACACCACAGAAATTGCAACAGAGAATCTTCAGGACAATAAGGAAAATCATGAGGTTTTTGTAAGTCCTTACTAATTACCTTAACTTGAGCATTGACTTGACTGTTGAATTCAGTAAGTGCTACTTGTTGGGGCAGTTTCAATGGACAGAAGCAAAGGACCTCATTGGAAGTCATTTTCTTTTGGAAATCCAACTCTGATAACTTCAAACAGAGCCACTCATGATACCTGTCTTCATAAGTGCTTCTATTTGGGGTTGTCTTGGTTTTGGGAAATTTTGCCACAGAAACATCTCCACAGTGCTGATTAACTGAACATGGGTTTTGCAATCATGGGAAACATTTCACATGATATTGGTTAAAGAGTTCTTTTCACACCAGTAGCTACATAAATCAACTTTTCACTAACATTACCCTAACACAAGCACAGACTTGACTTCTGAAAACAGTAAGTGCTATTTGTTGGGGCAGTGTTGCTGATTTCTTTAGCCCTTCAAAGAATTCAATGCCAAAGCCATTTTGAAAAGGGTACTGGGAATTTTTTACTTCCATTTCACATGTATTCAAGTCCTTATTATTACCCTAACTTGAGCATTGACTTGACTGTTGAATTCAGTAAGTGCTACTTGTTGGGGCAGTTTCAATGAACAGAAGCAAGGACCTCTTTGGAAGCCATTTTCTTTTGGAAATCCAACTCTGATAACTTCAAACAGAGCCACTCATGATACCTGTCTTCATAAGTGCTTCTATTTGGGGTTGTCTTGGTTTTGGGAAATTTTGCCACAGAAACATGTCCACAGGGCTGATTAACCGAACATGGGTTTTGCAATCATGGGAAACATTTCACATGATATTGGTTAAAGAGTTCTTTTTACACCAGTAGCTACATAAATCAACTTTTCACTAACATTACCCTAACACAAGCACAGACTTGACTTCTGAAAACAGTAAGTGCTATTTGTTGGGGTAGTGTTGCTGATTTCTTTAGCCCTTCAAAGAATTCAATGCCAAAGCCATTTTGAAAAAGCTACTGGGAATTTTGATTTCCACTTCACATGTATTCAAGTCCTTATTATTACCCTAACTTGAGCATTGACTTGACTGTTGAATTCAGTAAGTGCTACTTGTTGGGGCAGTTTCAATGGACAGAAGCAAGGACCTCTTTGGAAGCCATTTTCTTTTGGAAATCCAACTCTGATAACTTCAAACAGAGCCACTCATGATACCTGTCTTCATAAGTGCTTCTATTTGGGGTTGTCTTGGTTTTGGGGAATTTTGCCACAGAAACATCTCCACAGTGCTGATTAACTGAACATGACTTCTACAATCATGGGAAACATTTCACATGATATTGGTTAAAGAGTTCTTTTTGCACCAGTAGCTACATAAATCAACTTTTCACTAACATTACCCTAACACAAGCACAGACTTGACTTCTGAAAACAGTAAGTGCTATTTGTTGGGGTAGTGTTGCTGATTTCTTTAGCCCTTCAAAGAATTCAATGCCAAAGCCATTTTGAACAGGGTACTGGGAATTTTGACTTCCACTTCACATGTATTCAAGTCCTTATTATTACCCTAACTTGAGCATTGACTTGACTGTTGAATTCAGTAAGTGCTACTTGTTGGGGCAGTTTCAATGGACAGAAGCAAAGGACCTCTTTGGAAGTCATTTTCTTTTGGAAATCCAACTCTGATAACTTCAAACAGAGCTTCTCTTTGGGGTTGTCTTGGTTTTGGGAAATTTTGCCACAGAAACATGTCCACAGTGCTGATTAAAGAAGCTCAGTATCACTTCCACAAAATAGGAAGCATGCAAGACATACTTTTTTTCTGCAGCATTATTTTCAGGACTAGCTATGTACATCAATTTGTCATCAGCATTATCCTAACACAGGCACATGCTTGACTTCTGAAAACAGTAAGTGCTATTTGTTGGGGTAGTGCTGCTGATTTCTAGACTCCTAATTGGAAGCCATTTTCTCATAAGATTATAAGAAATGGAGGAAAGTGGTTTGAAGTTGGGATGATACTCTTTATTGAATCCCTACACAAAGATTTCAGATCTATTGATTTTATACACATGCTTTGATACCCACTGTTTAAAATGCATTTGGAGTAAATATTCATTTCTTCTTTTTGTATTGTTTTAGATACAAATGGTGGCTACCATGTTGTAATGAAATGCATCAAGAAAATTCAATGGGGACTAACTATTCTCTCATCAAGTGCTAATGGTCTGCGTGAATTACGATGACTGTTATTCATGAATTCCAGAATGTCTGATTCTTCAACAATTATCAAGACCCTTGAAACTTTGTGAAAAAGAGGGCGGAGTAGGGTGGGAGTTAGTTCATTTATATTTCAGGTGGGCAAACGCAAGGAAGGCAGTCCACTGTGACTGGCACACCACAGAAATTGCAACAGAGAATCTTCAGGACAATAAGGAAAATCATGAGGTTTTTGTAAGTCCTTACTAATTACCTTAACTTGAGCATTGACTTGACTGTTGAATTCAGTAAGTGCTACTTGTTGGGGCAGTTTCAATGGACAGAAGCAAAGGACCTCATTGGAAGTCATTTTCTTTTGGAAATCCAACTCTGATAACTTCAAACAGAGCCACTCATGATACCTGTCTTCATAAGTGCTTCTATTTGGGGTTGTCTTGATTTTGGGAAATTTTGCCACAGAAACATCTCCACAGTGCTGATTAACTGAACATGGGTTTTGCAATCATGGGAAACATTTCACATGATATTGGTTAAAGAGTTCTTTTCACACCAGTAGCTACATAAATCAACTTTTCACTAACATTACCCTAACACAAGCACAGACTTGACTTCTGAAAACAGTAAGTGCTATTTGTTGGGGCAGTGTTGCTGATTTCTTTAGCCCTTCAAAGAATTCAATGCCAAAGCCATTTTGAACAGGGTACTGGGAATTTTGACTTCCACTTCACATGTATTCAAGTCCTTATTATTACCCTAACTTGAGCATTGACTTGACTGTTGAATTCAGTAAGTGCTACTTGTTGGGGCAGTTTCAATGGACAGAAGCAAAGGACCTCTTTGGAAGCCATTTTCTTTTGGAAATCCAACTCTGATAACTTCAAACAGAGCCACTCATGATAGCTGTCTTCATAAGTGCTTCTATTTGGGGTTGTCTTGGTTTTGGGGAATTTTGCCACAGAAACATCTCCACAGTGCTGATTAACTGAACATGACTTCTACAATCATGGGAAACATTTCACATGATATTGGTTAAAGAGTTCTTTTTTCACCAGTAGCTACATAAATCAACTTTTCACTAACATTACCCTAACACAAGCACAGACTTGACTTCTGAAAACAGTAAGTGCTATTTGTTGGGGTAGTGTTGCTGATTTCTTTAGCCCTTCAAAGAATTCAATGCCAAAGCCATTTTGAACAGGGTACTGGGAATTTTGACTTCCACTTCACATGTATTCAAGTCCTTATTATTACCCTAACTTGAGCATTGACTTGACTGTTGAATTCAGTAAGTGCTACTTGTTGGGGCAGTTTCAATGGACAGAAGCAAAGGACCTCTTTGGAAGCCATTTTCTTTTGGAAATCCAACTCTGATAACTTCAAACAGAGCTTCTCTTTGGGGTTGTCTTGGTTTTGGGAAATTTTGCCACAGAAACATGTCCACAGTGCTGATTAAAGAAGCTCAATATCACTCCCACAAAATAGGAAGCATGCAAGACATACTTTTTTCTGCAGCATTACTTTCAGGACTAGCTATGTACATCAATTTGTCATCAGCATTACCCTAACACAGGCACAGGCTTGACTTCTGAAAACAGTAAGTGCTATTTGTTGGGGTAGTGCTGCTGATTTCTAGACTCCTAATTGGAAGCCATTTTCTCATAAGATTATAAGAAATGGAGGAAAGTGGTTTGAAGTTGGGATGATACTCTTTATTGAATCCCTACACAAAGATTTCAGATCTATTGATTTTATACACATGCTTTGATACCCACTGTTTAAAATGCATTTGGAGTAAATATTCATTTCTTCTTTTTGTATTGTTTTAGATACAAATGGTGGCTACCATTTTGTAATGAAATGCATCAAGAAAATTCAATGGGGACTAACTATTCTCTCATCAAGTGCTAATGGTCTGCATGAATTACGATGACTGTTATTCATGAATTCCAGAATGTCTGATTCTTCAACAATTATCAAGACCCTTGAAACTTTGTGAAAAAGAGGGCGGAGTAGGGTGGGAGTTAGTTCATTTATATTTCAGGTGGGCAAACGCAAGGAAGGCAGTCCACTGTGACTGGCATACCACAGAAATTGCAACAGAGAATCTTCAGGACAATAAGGAAAATCATGAGGTTTTTGTAAGTCCTTACTAATTACCTTAACTTGAGCATTGACTTGACTGTTGAATTCAGTAAGTGCTACTTGTTGGGGCAGTTTCAATGGACAGAAGCAAAGGACCTAATTGGAAGTCATTTTCTTTTGGAAATCCAACTCTGATAACTTCAAACAGAGCCACTCATGATACCTGTCTTCATAAGTGCTTCTCTTTGGGGTTGTCTTGGTTTTGGGAAATTTTGCCACAGAAACATGTCCACAGTGCTGATTAAAGAAGCTCAGTATCACTTCCACAAAATGGGAAGCATGCAAGACATACTTTTTTTCTGCAGCATTATTTTCAGGACTAGCTATGTACATCAATTTGTCATCAGCATTACCCTAACACAGGCACAGGCTTGACTTCTGAAAACAGTAAGTGCTATTTGTTGGGGTAGTGCTGCTGATTTCTAGACTCCTAATTGGAAGACATTTTCTCATAAGATTATAAGAAATGGAGGAAAGTGGTTTGAAGTTGGGATGATACTCTTTATTGAATCCCTACACAAAGATTTCAGATCTATTGATTTTATACACATGCTTTGATACCCACTGTTTAAAATGCATTTGGAGTAAATATTCATTTCTTCTTTTTGTATTGTTTTAGATACAAATGGTGGCTACCATGTTGTAATGAAATGCATCAAGAAAATTCAATGGGGACTAACTATTCTCTCATCAAGTGCTAATGGTCTGCGTGAATTACGATGACTGTTATTCATGAATTCCAGAATGTCTGATTCTTCAACAATTATCAAGACCCTTGAAACTTTGTGAAAAAGAGGGCAGAGTAGGGTGGGAGTTAGTTCATTTATATTTCAGGTGGGCAAACGCAAGGAAGGCAGTCCACTGTGACTGGCACACCACAGAAATTGCAACAGAGAATCTTCAGGACAATAAGGAAAATCATGAGGTTTTTGTAAGTCCTTACTAATTACCTTAACTTGAGCATTGACTTGACTGTTGAATTCAGTAAGTGCTACTTGTTGGGGCAGTTTCAATGGACAGAAGCAAAGGACCTCATTGGAAGTCATTTTCTTTTGGAAATCCAACTCTGATAACTTCAAACAGAGCCACTCATGATACCTGTCTTCATAAGTGCTTCTATTTGGGGTTGTCTTGGTTTTGGGAAATTTTGCCACAGAAACATGTCCACAGTGCTGATTAAAGAAGCTCAGTATCACTTCCACAAAATAGGAAGCATGCAAGACATACTTTTTTTCTGCAGCATTATTTTCAGGACTAGCTATGTACATCAATTTGTCATCAGCATTACCCTAACACAGGCACAGGCTTGACTTCTGAAAACAGTAAGTGCTATTTGTTGGGGTAGTGCTGCTGATTTCTAGACTCCTAATTGGAAGACATTTTCTCATAAGATTATAAGAAATGGAGGAAAGTGGTTTGAAGTTGGGATGATACTCTTTATTGAATCCCTACACAAAGATTTCAGATCTATTGATTTTATACACATGCTTTGATACCCACTGTTTAAAATGCATTTGGAGTAAATATTCATTTCTTCTTTTTGTATTGTTTTAGATACAAATGGTGGCTACCATGTTGTAATGAAATGCATCAAGAAAATTCAATGGGGACTAACTATTCTCTCATCAAGTGCTAATGGTCTGCGTGAATTACGATGACTGTTATTCATGAATTCCAGAATGTCTGATTCTTCAACAATTATCAAGACCCTTGAAATTTTGTGAAAAAGAGGGCGGAGTAGGGTGGGAGTTAGTTCATTTATATTTCAGGTGGGCAAACGCAAGGAAGGCAGTCCACTGTGACTGGCACACCACAGAAATTGCAACAGAGAATCTTCAGGACAATAAGGAAAATCATGAGGTTTTTGTAAGTCCTTACTAATTACCTTAACTTGAGCATTGACTTGACTGTTGAATTCAGTAAGTGCTACTTGTTGGGGCAGTTTCAATGGACAGAAGCAAAGGACCTCATTGGAAGTCATTTTCTTTTGGAAATCCAACTCTGATAACTTCAAACAGAGCCACTCATGATACCTGTCTTCATAAGTGCTTCTATTTGGGGTTGTCTTGGTTTTGGGAAATTTTGCCACAGAAACATCTCCACAGTGCTGATTAACTGAACATGGGTTTTGCAATCATGGGAAACATTTCACATGATATTGGTTAAAGAGTTCTTTTCACACCAGTAGCTACATAAATCAACTTTTCACTAACATTACCCTAACACAAGCACAGACTTGACTTCTGAAAACAGTAAGTGCTATTTGTTGGGGCAGTGTTGCTGATTTCTTTAGCCCTTCAAAGAATTCAATGCCAAAGCCATTTTGAAAAGGGTACTGGGAATTTTTTACTTCCATTTCACATGTATTCAAGTCCTTATTATTACCCTAACTTGAGCATTGACTTGACTGTTGAATTCAGTAAGTGCTACTTGTTGGGGCAGTTTCAATGGACAGAAGCAAGGACCTCTTTGGAAGCCATTTTCTTTTGGAAATCCAACTCTGATAACTTCAAACAGAGCCACTCATGATACCTGTCTTCATAAGTGCTTCTATTTGGGGTTGTCTTGGTTTTGGGAAATTTTGCCACAGAAACATGTCCACAGGGCTGATTAACCGAACATGGGTTTTGCAATCATGGGAAACATTTCACATGATATTGGTTAAAGAGTTCTTTTTACACCAGTAGCTACATAAATCAACTTTTCACTAACATTACCCTAACACAAGCACAGACTTGACTTCTGAAAACAGTAAGTGCTATTTGTTGGGGTAGTGTTGCTGATTTCTTTAGCCCTTCAAAGAATTCAATGCCAAAGCCATTTTGAAAAAGCTACTGGGAATTTTGATTTCCACTTCACATGTATTCAAGTCCTTATTATTACCCTAACTTGAGCATTGACTTGACTGTTGAATTCAGTAAGTGCTACTTGTTGGGGCAGTTTCAATGGACAGAAGCAAGGACCTCTTTGGAAGCCATTTTCTTTTGGAAATCCAACTCTGATAACTTCAAACAGAGCCACTCATGATACCTGTCTTCATAAGTGCTTCTATTTGGGGTTGTCTTGGTTTTGGGGAATTTTGCCACAGAAACATCTCCACAGTGCTGATTAACTGAACATGACTTCTACAATCATGGGAAACATTTCACATGATATTGGTTAAAGAGTTCTTTTTGCACCAGTAGCTACATAAATCAACTTTTCACTAACATTACCCTAACACAAGCACAGACTTGACTTCTGAAAACAGTAAGTGCTATTTGTTGGGGTAGTGTTGCTGATTTCTTTAGCCCTTCAAAGAATTCAATGCCAAAGCCATTTTGAACAGGGTACTGGGAATTTTGACTTCCACTTCACATGTATTCAAGTCCTTATTATTACCCTAACTTGAGCATTGACTTGACTGTTGAATTCAGTAAGTGCTACTTGTTGGGGCAGTTTCAATGGACAGAAGCAAAGGACCTCTTTGGAAGTCATTTTCTTTTGGAAATCCAACTCTGATAACTTCAAACAGAGCTTCTCTTTGGGGTTGTCTTGGTTTTGGGAAATTTTGCCACAGAAACATGTCCACAGTGCTGATTAAAGAAGCTCAATATCACTCCCACAAAATAGGAAGCATGCAAGACATACTTTTTTCTGCAGTATTATTTTCAGGACTAGCTATGTACATCAATTTGTCATCAGCATTACCCTAACACAGGCACAGGCTTGACTTCTGAAAACAGTAAGTGCTATTTGTTGGGGTAGTGCTGCTGATTTCTAGACTCCTAATTGGAAGACATTTTCTCATAAGATTATAAGAAATGGAGGAAAGTGGTTTGAAGTTGGGATGATACTCTTTATTGAATCCCTACACAAAGATTTCAGATCTATTGATTTTATACACATGCTTTGATACCCACTGTTTAAAATGCATTTGGAGTAAATATTCATTTCTTCTTTTTGTATTGTTTTAGATACAAATGGTGGCTACCATGTTGTAATGAAATGCATCAAGAAAATTCAATGGGGACTAACTATTCTCTCATCAAGTGCTAATGGTCTGCATGAATTACGATGACTGTTATTCATGAATTCCAGAATGTCTGATTCTTCAACAATTATCAAGACCCTTGAAACTTTGTGAAAAAGAGGGCGGAGTAGGGTGGGAGTTAGTTCATTTATATTTCAGGTGGGCAAACGCAAGGAAGGCAGTCCACTGTGACTGGCATACCACAGAAATTGCAACAGAGAATCTTCAGGACAATAAGGAAAATCATGAGGTTTTTGTAAGTCCTTACTAATTACCCTAACTTGAGCATTGACTTGACTGTTGAATTCAGTAAGTGCTACTTGTTGGGGCAGTTTCAATGGACAGAAGCAAAGGACCTAATTGGAAGTCATTTTCTTTTGGAAATCCAACTCTGATAACTTCAAACAGAGCCACTCATGATACCTGTCTTCATAAGTGCTTCTCTTTGGGGTTGTCTTGGTTTTGGGAAATTTTGCCACAGAAACATGTCCACAGTGCTGATTAAAGAAGCTCAGTATCACTTCCACAAAATAGGAAGCATGCAAGACGTACTTTTTTACTGCAGCATTATTTTCAGGACTAGCTATGTACATCAATTTGTCATCAGCATTACCCTAACACAGGCACAGGCTTGACTTCTGAAAACAGTAAGTGCTATTTGTTGGGGTAGTGCTGCTGATTTCTAGACTCCTAATTGGAAGACATTTTCTCATAAGATTATAAGAAATGGAGGAAAGTGGTTTGAAGTTGGGATGATACTCTTTATTGAATCCCTACACAAAGATTTCAGATCTATTGATTTTATACACATGCTTTGATACCCACTGTTTAAAATGCATTTGGAGTAAATATTCATTTCTTCTTTTTGTATTGTTTTAGATACAAATGGTGGCTACCATGTTGTAATGAAATGCATCAAGAAAATTCAATGGGGACTAACTATTCTCTCATCAAGTGCTAATGGTCTGCGTGAATTACGATGACTGTTATTCATGAATTCCAGAATGTCTGATTCTTCAACAATTATCAAGACCCTTGAAACTTTGTGAAAAAGAGGGCGGAGTAGGGTGGGAGTTAGTTCATTTATATTTCAGGTGGGCAAACGCAAGGAAGGCAGTCCACTGTGACTGGCACACCACAGAAATTGCAACAGAGAATCTTCAGGACAATAAGGAAAATCATGAGGTTTTTGTAAGTCCTTACTAATTACCTTAACTTGAGCATTGACTTGACTGTTGAATTCAGTAAGTGCTACTCGTTGGGGCAGTTTCAATGGACAGAAGCAAAGGACCTCATTGAAAGTCATTTTCTTTTGGAAATCCAACTCTGATAACTTCAAACAGAGCCACTCATGATACCTGTCTTCATAAGTGCTTCTATTTGGGGTTGTCTTGGTTTTGGGAAATTTTGCCACAGAAACATCTCCACAGTGCTGATTAACTGAACATGGGTTTTGCAATCATGGGAAACATTTCACATGATATTGGTTAAAGAGTTCTTTTCACACCAGTAGCTACATAAATCAACTTTTCACTAACATTACCCTAACACAAGCACAGACTTGACTTCTGAAAACAGTAAGTGCTATTTGTTGGGGTAGTGTTGCTGATTTCTTTAGCCCTTCAAAGAATTCAATGCCAAAGCCATTTTGAAAAGGGTACTGGGAATTTTTTACTTCCATTTCACATGTATTCAAGTCCTTATTATTACCCTAACTTGAGCATTGACTTGACTGTTGAATTCAGTAAGTGCTACTTGTTGGGGCAGTTTCAATGGACAGAAGCAAAGGACCTCATTGGAAGTCATTTTCTTTTGGAAATCCAACTCTGATAACTTCAAACAGAGCCACTCATGATACCTGTCTTCATAAGTGCTTCTATTTGGGGTTGTCTTGGTTTTGGGAAATTTTGCCACAGAAACATCTCCACAGTGCTGATTAACTGAACATGGGTTTTGCAATCATGGGAAACATTTCACATGATATTGGTTAAAGAGTTCTTTTCACACCAGTAGCTACATAAATCAACTTTTCACTAACATTACCCTAACACAAGCACAGACTTGACTTCTGAAAACAGTAAGTGCTATTTGTTGGGGCAGTGTTGCTGATTTCTTTAGCCCTTCAAAGAATTCAATGCCAAAGCCATTTTGAAAAGGGTACTGGGAATTTTTTACTTCCATTTCACATGTATTCAAGTCCTTATTATTACCCTAACTTGAGCATTGACTTGACTGTTGAATTCAGTAAGTGCTACTTGTTGGGGCAGTTTCAATGGACAGAAGCAAGGACCTCTTTGGAAGCCATTTTCTTTTGGAAATCCAACTCTGATAACTTCAAACAGAGCCACTCATGATACCTGTCTTCATAAGTGCTTCTATTTGGGGTTGTCTTGGTTTTGGGAAATTTTGCCACAGAAACATGTCCACAGGGCTGATTAACCGAACATGGGTTTTGCAATCATGGGAAACATTTCACATGATATTGGTTAAAGAGTTCTTTTTACACCAGTAGCTACATAAATCAACTTTTCACTAACATTACCCTAACACAAGCACAGACTTGACTTCTGAAAACAGTAAGTGCTATTTGTTGGGGTAGTGTTGCTGATTTCTTTAGCCCTTCAAAGAATTCAATGCCAAAGCCATTTTGAAAAAGCTACTGGGAATTTTGATTTCCACTTCACATGTATTCAAGTCCTTATTATTACCCTAACTTGAGCATTGACTTGACTGTTGAATTCAGTAAGTGCTACTTGTTGGGGCAGTTTCAATGGACAGAAGCAAGGACCTCTTTGGAAGCCATTTTCTTTTGGAAATCCAACTCTGATAACTTCAAACAGAGCCACTCATGATACCTGTCTTCATAAGTGCTTCTATTTGGGGTTGTCTTGGTTTTGGGGAATTTTGCCACAGAAACATCTCCACAGTGCTGATTAACTGAACATGACTTCTACAATCATGGGAAACATTTCACATGATATTGGTTAAAGAGTTCTTTTTGCACCAGTAGCTACATAAATCAACTTTTCACTAACATTACCCTAACACAAGCACAGACTTGACTTCTGAAAACAGTAAGTGCTATTTGTTGGGGTAGTGTTGCTGATTTCTTTAGCCCTTCAAAGAATTCAATGCCAAAGCCATTTTGAACAGGGTACTGGGAATTTTGACTTCCACTTCACATGTATTCAAGTCCTTATTATTACCCTAACTTGAGCATTGACTTGACTGTTGAATTCAGTAAGTGCTACTTGTTGGGGCAGTTTCAATGGACAGAAGCAAAGGACCTCTTTGGAAGTCATTTTCTTTTGGAAATCCAACTCTGATAACTTCAAACAGAGCTTCTCTTTGGGGTTGTCTTGGTTTTGGGAAATTTTGCCACAGAAACATGTCCACAGTGCTGATTAAAGAAGCTCAATATCACTCCCACAAAATAGGAAGCATGCAAGACATACTTTTTTCTGCAGTATTATTTTCAGGACTAGCTATGTACATCAATTTGTCATCAGCATTACCCTAACACAGGCACAGGCTTGACTTCTGAAAACAGTAAGTGCTATTTGTTGGGGTAGTGCTGCTGATTTCTAGACTCCTAATTGGAAGACATTTTCTCATAAGATTATAAGAAATGGAGGAAAGTGGTTTGAAGTTGGGATGATACTCTTTATTGAATCCCTACACAAAGATTTCAGATCTATTGATTTTATACACATGCTTTGATACCCACTGTTTAAAATGCATTTGGAGTAAATATTCATTTCTTCTTTTTGTATTGTTTTAGATACAAATGGTGGCTACCATGTTGTAATGAAATGCATCAAGAAAATTCAATGGGGACTAACTATTCTCTCATCAAGTGCTAATGGTCTGCATGAATTACGATGACTGTTATTCATGAATTCCAGAATGTCTGATTCTTCAACAATTATCAAGACCCTTGAAACTTTGTGAAAAAGAGGGCGGAGTAGGGTGGGAGTTAGTTCATTTATATTTCAGGTGGGCAAACGCAAGGAAGGCAGTCCACTGTGACTGGCATACCACAGAAATTGCAACAGAGAATCTTCAGGACAATAAGGAAAATCATGAGGTTTTTGTAAGTCCTTACTAATTACCCTAACTTGAGCATTGACTTGACTGTTGAATTCAGTAAGTGCTACTTGTTGGGGCAGTTTCAATGGACAGAAGCAAAGGACCTAATTGGAAGTCATTTTCTTTTGGAAATCCAACTCTGATAACTTCAAACAGAGCCACTCATGATACCTGTCTTCATAAGTGCTTCTCTTTGGGGTTGTCTTGGTTTTGGGAAATTTTGCCACAGAAACATGTCCACAGTGCTGATTAAAGAAGCTCAGTATCACTTCCACAAAATAGGAAGCATGCAAGACATACTTTTTTTCTGCAGCATTATTTTCAGGACTAGCTATGTACATCAATTTGTCATCAGCATTATCCTAACACAGGCACATGCTTGACTTCTGAAAACAGTAAGTGCTATTTGTTGGGGTAGTGCTGCTGATTTCTAGACTCCTAATTGGAAGCCATTTTCTCATAAGATTATAAGAAATGGAGGAAAGTGGTTTGAAGTTGGGATGATACTCTTTATTGAATCCCTACACAAAGATTTCAGATCTATTGATTTTATACACATGCTTTGATACCCACTGTTTAAAATGCATTTGGAGTAAATATTCATTTCTTCTTTTTGTATTGTTTTAGATACAAATGGTGGCTACCATGTTGTAATGAAATGCATCAAGAAAATTCAATGGGGACTAACTATTCTCTCATCAAGTGCTAATGGTCTGCGTGAATTACGATGACTGTTATTCATGAATTCCAGAATGTCTGATTCTTCAACAATTATCAAGACCCTTGAAACTTTGTGAAAAAGAGGGCGGAGTAGGGTGGGAGTTAGTTCATTTATATTTCAGGTGGGCAAACGCAAGGAAGGCAGTCCACTGTGACTGGCACACCACAGAAATTGCAACAGAGAATCTTCAGGACAATAAGGAAAATCATGAGGTTTTTGTAAGTCCTTACTAATTACCTTAACTTGAGCATTGACTTGACTGTTGAATTCAGTAAGTGCTACTTGTTGGGGCAGTTTCAATGGACAGAAGCAAAGGACCTCATTGGAAGTCATTTTCTTTTGGAAATCCAACTCTGATAACTTCAAACAGAGCCACTCATGATACCTGTCTTCATAAGTGCTTCTATTTGGGGTTGTCTTGATTTTGGGAAATTTTGCCACAGAAACATCTCCACAGTGCTGATTAACTGAACATGGGTTTTGCAATCATGGGAAACATTTCACATGATATTGGTTAAAGAGTTCTTTTCACACCAGTAGCTACATAAATCAACTTTTCACTAACATTACCCTAACACAAGCACAGACTTGACTTCTGAAAACAGTAAGTGCTATTTGTTGGGGCAGTGTTGCTGATTTCTTTAGCCCTTCAAAGAATTCAATGCCAAAGCCATTTTGAAAAGGGTACTGGGAATTTTTTACTTCCATTTCACATGTATTCAAGTCCTTATTATTACCCTAACTTGAGCATTGACTTGACTGTTGAATTCAGTAAGTGCTACTTGTTGGGGCAGTTTCAATGGACAGAAGCAAGGACCTCTTTGGAAGCCATTTTCTTTTGGAAATCCAACTCTGATAACTTCAAACAGAGCCACTCATGATACCTGTCTTCATAAGTGCTTCTATTTGGGGTTGTCTTGGTTTTGGGAAATTTTGCCACAGAAACATGTCCACAGGGCGGATTAACCGAACATGGGTTTTGCAATCATGGGAAACATTTCACATGATATTGGTTAAAGAGTTCTTTTTACACCAGTAGCTACATAAATCAACTTTTCACTAACATTACCCTAACACAAGCACAGACTTGACTTCTGAAAACAGTAAGTGCTATTTGTTGGGGTAGTGTTGCTGATTTCTTTAGCCCTTCAAAGAATTCAATGCCAAAGCCATTTTGAACAGGGTACTGGGAATTTTGACTTCCACTTCACATGTATTCAAGTCCTTATTATTACCCTAACTTGAGCATTGACTTGACTGTTGAATTCAGTAAGTGCTACTTGTTGGGGCAGTTTCAATGGACAGAAGCAAAGGACCTCTTTGGAAGCCATTTTCTTTTGGAAATCCAACTCTGATAACTTCAAACAGAGCTTCTCTTTGGGGTTGTCTTGGTTTTGGGAAATTTTGCCACAGAAACATGTCCACAGTGCTGATTAAAGAAGCTCAATATCACTCCCACAAAATAGGAAGCATGCAAGACATACTTTTTTCTGCAGCATTACTTTCAGGACTAGCTATGTACATCAATTTGTCATCAGCATTACCCTAACACAGGCACAGGCTTGACTTCTGAAAACAGTAAGTGCTATTTGTTGGGGTAGTGCTGCTGATTTCTAGACTCCTAATTGGAAGCCATTTTCTCATAAGATTATAAGAAATGGAGGAAAGTGGTTTGAAGTTGGGATGATACTCTTTATTGAATCCCTACACAAAGATTTCAGATCTATTGATTTTATACACATGCTTTGATACCCACTGTTTAAAATGCATTTGGAGTAAATATTCATTTCTTCTTTTTGTATTGTTTTAGATACAAATGGTGGCTACCATTTTGTAATGAAATGCATCAAGAAAATTCAATGGGGACTAACTATTCTCTCATCAAGTGCTAATGGTCTGCATGAATTACGATGACTGTTATTCATGAATTCCAGAATGTCTGATTCTTCAACAATTATCAAGACCCTTGAAACTTTGTGAAAAAGAGGGCGGAGTAGGGTGGGAGTTAGTTCATTTATATTTCAGGTGGGCAAACGCAAGGAAGGCAGTCCACTGTGACTGGCATACCACAGAAATTGCAACAGAGAATCTTCAGGACAATAAGGAAAATCATGAGGTTTTTGTAAGTCCTTACTAATTACCTTAACTTGAGCATTGACTTGACTGTTGAATTCAGTAAGTGCTACTTGTTGGGGCAGTTTCAATGGACAGAAGCAAAGGACCTAATTGGAAGTCATTTTCTTTTGGAAATCCAACTCTGATAACTTCAAACAGAGCCACTCATGATACCTGTCTTCATAAGTGCTTCTCTTTGGGGTTGTCTTGGTTTTGGGAAATTTTGCCACAGAAACATGTCCACAGTGCTGATTAAAGAAGCTCAGTATCACTTCCACAAAATGGGAAGCATGCAAGACATACTTTTTTTCTGCAGCATTATTTTCAGGACTAGCTATGTACATCAATTTGTCATCAGCATTACCCTAACACAGGCACAGGCTTGACTTCTGAAAACAGTAAGTGCTATTTGTTGGGGTAGTGCTGCTGATTTCTAGACTCCTAATTGGAAGACATTTTCTCATAAGATTATAAGAAATGGAGGAAAGTGGTTTGAAGTTGGGATGATACTCTTTATTGAATCCCTACACAAAGATTTCAGATCTATTGATTTTATACACATGCTTTGATACCCACTGTTTAAAATGCATTTGGAGTAAATATTCATTTCTTCTTTTTGTATTGTTTTAGATACAAATGGTGGCTACCATGTTGTAATGAAATGCATCAAGAAAATTCAATGGGGACTAACTATTCTCTCATCAAGTGCTAATGGTCTGCGTGAATTACGATGACTGTTATTCATGAATTCCAGAATGTCTGATTCTTCAACAATTATCAAGACCCTTGAAACTTTGTGAAAAAGAGGGCAGAGTAGGGTGGGAGTTAGTTCATTTATATTTCAGGTGGGCAAACGCAAGGAAGGCAGTCCACTGTGACTGGCACACCACAGAAATTGCAACAGAGAATCTTCAGGACAATAAGGAAAATCATGAGGTTTTTGTAAGTCCTTACTAATTACCTTAACTTGAGCATTGACTTGACTGTTGAATTCAGTAAGTGCTACTTGTTGGGGCAGTTTCAATGGACAGAAGCAAAGGACCTCATTGGAAGTCATTTTCTTTTGGAAATCCAACTCTGATAACTTCAAACAGAGCCACTCATGATACCTGTCTTCATAAGTGCTTCTATTTGGGGTTGTCTTGGTTTTGGGAAATTTTGCCACAGAAACATGTCCACAGTGCTGATTAAAGAAGCTCAGTATCACTTCCACAAAATAGGAAGCATGCAAGACATACTTTTTTTCTGCAGCATTATTTTCAGGACTAGCTATGTACATCAATTTGTCATCAGCATTACCCTAACACAGGCACAGGCTTGACTTCTGAAAACAGTAAGTGCTATTTGTTGGGGTAGTGCTGCTGATTTCTAGACTCCTAATTGGAAGACATTTTCTCATAAGATTATAAGAAATGGAGGAAAGTGGTTTGAAGTTGGGATGATACTCTTTATTGAATCCCTACACAAAGATTTTAGATCTATTGATTTTATACACATGCTTTGATACCCACTGTTTAAAATGCATTTGGAGTAAATATTCATTTCTTCTTTTTGTATTGTTTTAGATACAAATGGTGGCTACCATGTTGTAATGAAATGCATCAAGAAAATTCAATGGGGACTAACTATTCTCTCATCAAGTGCTAATGGTCTGCGTGAATTACGATGACTGTTATTCATGAATTCCAGAATGTCTGATTCTTCAACAATTATCAAGACCCTTGAAATTTTGTGAAAAAGAGGGCGGAGTAGGGTGGGAGTTAGTTCATTTATATTTCAGGTGGGCAAACGCAAGGAAGGCAGTCCACTGTGACTGGCACACCACAGAAATTGCAACAGAGAATCTTCAGGACAATAAGGAAAATCATGAGGTTTTTGTAAGTCCTTACTAATTACCTTAACTTGAGCATTGACTTGACTGTTGAATTCAGTAAGTGCTACTTGTTGGGGCAGTTTCAATGGACAGAAGCAAAGGACCTCATTGGAAGTCATTTTCTTTTGGAAATCCAACTCTGATAACTTCAAACAGAGCCACTCATGATACCTGTCTTCATAAGTGCTTCTATTTGGGGTTGTCTTGGTTTTGGGAAATTTTGCCACAGAAACATCTCCACAGTGCTGATTAACTGAACATGGGTTTTGCAATCATGGGAAACATTTCACATGATATTGGTTAAAGAGTTCTTTTCACACCAGTAGCTACATAAATCAACTTTTCACTAACATTACCCTAACACAAGCACAGACTTGACTTCTGAAAACAGTAAGTGCTATTTGTTGGGGCAGTGTTGCTGATTTCTTTAGCCCTTCAAAGAATTCAATGCCAAAGCCATTTTGAAAAGGGTACTGGGAATTTTTTACTTCCATTTCACATGTATTCAAGTCCTTATTATTACCCTAACTTGAGCATTGACTTGACTGTTGAATTCAGTAAGTGCTACTTGTTGGGGCAGTTTCAATGGACAGAAGCAAGGACCTCTTTGGAAGCCATTTTCTTTTGGAAATCCAACTCTGATAACTTCAAACAGAGCCACTCATGATACCTGTCTTCATAAGTGCTTCTATTTGGGGTTGTCTTGGTTTTGGGAAATTTTGCCACAGAAACATGTCCACAGGGCTGATTAACCGAACATGGGTTTTGCAATCATGGGAAACATTTCACATGATATTGGTTAAAGAGTTCTTTTTACACCAGTAGCTACATAAATCAACTTTTCACTAACATTACCCTAACACAAGCACAGACTTGACTTCTGAAAACAGTAAGTGCTATTTGTTGGGGTAGTGTTGCTGATTTCTTTAGCCCTTCAAAGAATTCAATGCCAAAGCCATTTTGAAAAAGCTACTGGGAATTTTGATTTCCACTTCACATGTATTCAAGTCCTTATTATTACCCTAACTTGAGCATTGACTTGACTGTTGAATTCAGTAAGTGCTACTTGTTGGGGCAGTTTCAATGGACAGAAGCAAGGACCTCTTTGGAAGCCATTTTCTTTTGGAAATCCAACTCTGATAACTTCAAACAGAGCCACTCATGATACCTGTCTTCATAAGTGCTTCTATTTGGGGTTGTCTTGGTTTTGGGGAATTTTGCCACAGAAACATCTCCACAGTGCTGATTAACTGAACATGACTTCTACAATCATGGGAAACATTTCACATGATATTGGTTAAAGAGTTCTTTTTGCACCAGTAGCTACATAAATCAACTTTTCACTAACATTACCCTAACACAAGCACAGACTTGACTTCTGAAAACAGTAAGTGCTATTTGTTGGGGTAGTGTTGCTGATTTCTTTAGCCCTTCAAAGAATTCAATGCCAAAGCCATTTTGAACAGGGTACTGGGAATTTTGACTTCCACTTCACATGTATTCAAGTCCTTATTATTACCCTAACTTGAGCATTGACTTGACTGTTGAATTCAGTAAGTGCTACTTGTTGGGGCAGTTTCAATGGACAGAAGCAAAGGACCTCTTTGGAAGCCATTTTCTTTTGGAAATCCAACTCTGATAACTTCAAACAGAGCTTCTCTTTGGGGTTGTCTTGGTTTTGGGAAATTTTGCCACAGAAACATGTCCACAGTGCTGATTAAAGAAGCTCAATATCACTCCCACAAAATAGGAAGCATGCAAGACATACTTTTTTCTGCAGCATTACTTTCAGGACTAGCTATGTACATCAATTTGTCATCAGCATTACCCTAACACAGGCACAGGCTTGACTTCTGAAAACAGTAAGTGCTATTTGTTGGGGTAGTGCTGCTGATTTCTAGACTCCTAATTGGAAGCCATTTTCTCATAAGATTATAAGAAATGGAGGAAAGTGGTTTGAAGTTGGGATGATACTCTTTATTGAATCCCTACACAAAGATTTCAGATCTATTGATTTTATACACATGCTTTGATACCCACTGTTTAAAATGCATTTGGAGTAAATATTCATTTCTTCTTTTTGTATTGTTTTAGATACAAATGGTGGCTACCATTTTGTAATGAAATGCATCAAGAAAATTCAATGGGGACTAACTATTCTCTCATCAAGTGCTAATGGTCTGCATGAATTACGATGACTGTTATTCATGAATTCCAGAATGTCTGATTCTTCAACAATTATCAAGACCCTTGAAACTTTGTGAAAAAGAGGGCGGAGTAGGGTGGGAGTTAGTTCATTTATATTTCAGGTGGGCAAACGCAAGGAAGGCAGTCCACTGTGACTGGCATACCACAGAAATTGCAACAGAGAATCTTCAGGACAATAAGGAAAATCATGAGGTTTTTGTAAGTCCTTACTAATTACCTTAACTTGAGCATTGACTTGACTGTTGAATTCAGTAAGTGCTACTTGTTGGGGCAGTTTCAATGGACAGAAGCAAAGGACCTAATTGGAAGTCATTTTCTTTTGGAAATCCAACTCTGATAACTTCAAACAGAGCCACTCATGATACCTGTCTTCATAAGTGCTTCTCTTTGGGGTTGTCTTGGTTTTGGGAAATTTTGCCACAGAAACATGTCCACAGTGCTGATTAAAGAAGCTCAGTATCACTTCCACAAAATGGGAAGCATGCAAGACATACTTTTTTTCTGCAGCATTATTTTCAGGACTAGCTATGTACATCAATTTGTCATCAGCATTACCCTAACACAGGCACAGGCTTGACTTCTGAAAACAGTAAGTGCTATTTGTTGGGGTAGTGCTGCTGATTTCTAGACTCCTAATTGGAAGACATTTTCTCATAAGATTATAAGAAATGGAGGAAAGTGGTTTGAAGTTGGGATGATACTCTTTATTGAATCCCTACACAAAGATTTCAGATCTATTGATTTTATACACATGCTTTGATACCCACTGTTTAAAATGCATTTGGAGTAAATATTCATTTCTTCTTTTTGTATTGTTTTAGATACAAATGGTGGCTACCATGTTGTAATGAAATGCATCAAGAAAATTCAATGGGGACTAACTATTCTCTCATCAAGTGCTAATGGTCTGCGTGAATTACGATGACTGTTATTCATGAATTCCAGAATGTCTGATTCTTCAACAATTATCAAGACCCTTGAAACTTTGTGAAAAAGAGGGCAGAGTAGGGTGGGAGTTAGTTCATTTATATTTCAGGTGGGCAAACGCAAGGAAGGCAGTCCACTGTGACTGGCACACCACAGAAATTGCAACAGAGAATCTTCAGGACAATAAGGAAAATCATGAGGTTTTTGTAAGTCCTTACTAATTACCTTAACTTGAGCATTGACTTGACTGTTGAATTCAGTAAGTGCTACTTGTTGGGGCAGTTTCAATGGACAGAAGCAAAGGACCTCATTGGAAGTCATTTTCTTTTGGAAATCCAACTCTGATAACTTCAAACAGAGCCACTCATGATACCTGTCTTCATAAGTGCTTCTATTTGGGGTTGTCTTGGTTTTGGGAAATTTTGCCACAGAAACATGTCCACAGTGCTGATTAAAGAAGCTCAGTATCACTTCCACAAAATAGGAAGCATGCAAGACATACTTTTTTTCTGCAGCATTATTTTCAGGACTAGCTATGTACATCAATTTGTCATCAGCATTACCCTAACACAGGCACAGGCTTGACTTCTGAAAACAGTAAGTGCTATTTGTTGGGGTAGTGCTGCTGATTTCTAGACTCCTAATTGGAAGACATTTTCTCATAAGATTATAAGAAATGGAGGAAAGTGGTTTGAAGTTGGGATGATACTCTTTATTGAATCCCTACACAAAGATTTCAGATCTATTGATTTTATACACATGCTTTGATACCCACTGTTTAAAATGCATTTGGAGTAAATATTCATTTCTTCTTTTTGTATTGTTTTAGATACAAATGGTGGCTACCATGTTGTAATGAAATGCATCAAGAAAATTCAATGGGGACTAACTATTCTCTCATCAAGTGCTAATGGTCTGCGTGAATTACGATGACTGTTATTCATGAATTCCAGAATGTCTGATTCTTCAACAATTATCAAGACCCTTGAAATTTTGTGAAAAAGAGGGCGGAGTAGGGTGGGAGTTAGTTCATTTATATTTCAGGTGGGCAAACGCAAGGAAGGCAGTCCACTGTGACTGGCACACCACAGAAATTGCAACAGAGAATCTTCAGGACAATAAGGAAAATCATGAGGTTTTTGTAAGTCCTTACTAATTACCTTAACTTGAGCATTGACTTGACTGTTGAATTCAGTAAGTGCTACTTGTTGGGGCAGTTTCAATGGACAGAAGCAAAGGACCTCATTGGAAGTCATTTTCTTTTGGAAATCCAACTCTGATAACTTCAAACAGAGCCACTCATGATACCTGTCTTCATAAGTGCTTCTATTTGGGGTTGTCTTGGTTTTGGGAAATTTTGCCACAGAAACATCTCCACAGTGCTGATTAACTGAACATGGGTTTTGCAATCATGGGAAACATTTCACATGATATTGGTTAAAGAGTTCTTTTCACACCAGTAGCTACATAAATCAACTTTTCACTAACATTACCCTAACACAAGCACAGACTTGACTTCTGAAAACAGTAAGTGCTATTTGTTGGGGCAGTGTTGCTGATTTCTTTAGCCCTTCAAAGAATTCAATGCCAAAGCCATTTTGAAAAGGGTACTGGGAATTTTTTACTTCCATTTCACATGTATTCAAGTCCTTATTATTACCCTAACTTGAGCATTGACTTGACTGTTGAATTCAGTAAGTGCTACTTGTTGGGGCAGTTTCAATGGACAGAAGCAAGGACCTCTTTGGAAGCCATTTTCTTTTGGAAATCCAACTCTGATAACTTCAAACAGAGCCACTCATGATACCTGTCTTCATAAGTGCTTCTATTTGGGGTTGTCTTGGTTTTGGGGAATTTTGCCACAGAAACATCTCCACAGTGCTGATTAACTGAACATGACTTCTACAATCATGGGAAACATTTCACATGATATTGGTTAAAGAGTTCTTTTTGCACCAGTAGCTACATAAATCAACTTTTCACTAACATTACCCTAACACAAGCACAGACTTGACTTCTGAAAACAGTAAGTGCTATTTGTTGGGGTAGTGTTGCTGATTTCTTTAGCCCTTCAAAGAATTCAATGCCAAAGCCATTTTGAACAGGGTACTGGGAATTTTGACTTCCACTTCACATGTATTCAAGTCCTTATTATTACCCTAACTTGAGCATTGACTTGACTGTTGAATTCAGTAAGTGCTACTTGTTGGGGCAGTTTCAATGGACAGAAGCAAAGGACCTCATTGGAAGTCATTTTCTTTTGGAAATCCAACTCTGATAACTTCAAACAGAGCCACTCATGATACCTGTCTTCATAAGTGCTTCTATTTGGGGTTGTCTTGGTTTTGGGAAATTTTGCCACAGAAACATGTCCACAGTGCTGATTAAAGAAGCTCAGTATCACTTCCACAAAATAGGAAGCATGCAAGACATACTTTTTTTCTGCAGCATTATTTTCAGGACTAGCTATGTACATCAATTTGTCATCAGCATTACCCTAACACAGGCACAGGCTTGACTTCTGAAAACAGTAAGTGCTATTTGTTGGGGTAGTGCTGCTGATTTCTAGACTCCTAATTGGAAGACATTTTCTCATAAGATTATAAGAAATGGAGGAAAGTGGTTTGAAGTTGGGATGATACTCTTTATTGAATCCCTACACAAAGATTTTAGATCTATTGATTTTATACACATGCTTTGATACCCACTGTTTAAAATGCATTTGGAGTAAATATTCATTTCTTCTTTTTGTATTGTTTTAGATACAAATGGTGGCTACCATGTTGTAATGAAATGCATCAAGAAAATTCAATGGGGACTAACTATTCTCTCATCAAGTGCTAATGGTCTGCGTGAATTACGATGACTGTTATTCATGAATTCCAGAATGTCTGATTCTTCAACAATTATCAAGACCCTTGAAATTTTGTGAAAAAGAGGGCGGAGTAGGGTGGGAGTTAGTTCATTTATATTTCAGGTGGGCAAACGCAAGGAAGGCAGTCCACTGTGACTGGCACACCACAGAAATTGCAACAGAGAATCTTCAGGACAATAAGGAAAATCATGAGGTTTTTGTAAGTCCTTACTAATTACCTTAACTTGAGCATTGACTTGACTGTTGAATTCAGTAAGTGCTACTTGTTGGGGCAGTTTCAATGGACAGAAGCAAAGGACCTCATTGGAAGTCATTTTCTTTTGGAAATCCAACTCTGATAACTTCAAACAGAGCCACTCATGATACCTGTCTTCATAAGTGCTTCTATTTGGGGTTGTCTTGGTTTTGGGAAATTTTGCCACAGAAACATCTCCACAGTGCTGATTAACTGAACATGGGTTTTGCAATCATGGGAAACATTTCACATGATATTGGTTAAAGAGTTCTTTTCACACCAGTAGCTACATAAATCAACTTTTCACTAACATTACCCTAACACAAGCACAGACTTGACTTCTGAAAACAGTAAGTGCTATTTGTTGGGGCAGTGTTGCTGATTTCTTTAGCCCTTCAAAGAATTCAATGCCAAAGCCATTTTGAAAAGGGTACTGGGAATTTTTTACTTCCATTTCACATGTATTCAAGTCCTTATTATTACCCTAACTTGAGCATTGACTTGACTGTTGAATTCAGTAAGTGCTACTTGTTGGGGCAGTTTCAATGGACAGAAGCAAGGACCTCTTTGGAAGCCATTTTCTTTTGGAAATCCAACTCTGATAACTTCAAACAGAGCCACTCATGATACCTGTCTTCATAAGTGCTTCTATTTGGGGTTGTCTTGGTTTTGGGAAATTTTGCCACAGAAACATGTCCACAGGGCTGATTAACCGAACATGGGTTTTGCAATCATGGGAAACATTTCACATGATATTGGTTAAAGAGTTCTTTTTACACCAGTAGCTACATAAATCAACTTTTCACTAACATTACCCTAACACAAGCACAGACTTGACTTCTGAAAACAGTAAGTGCTATTTGTTGGGGTAGTGTTGCTGATTTCTTTAGCCCTTCAAAGAATTCAATGCCAAAGCCATTTTGAAAAAGCTACTGGGAATTTTGATTTCCACTTCACATGTATTCAAGTCCTTATTATTACCCTAACTTGAGCATTGACTTGACTGTTGAATTCAGTAAGTGCTACTTGTTGGGGCAGTTTCAATGGACAGAAGCAAGGACCTCTTTGGAAGCCATTTTCTTTTGGAAATCCAACTCTGATAACTTCAAACAGAGCCACTCATGATACCTGTCTTCATAAGTGCTTCTATTTGGGGTTGTCTTGGTTTTGGGGAATTTTGCCACAGAAACATCTCCACAGTGCTGATTAACTGAACATGACTTCTACAATCATGGGAAACATTTCACATGATATTGGTTAAAGAGTTCTTTTTGCACCAGTAGCTACATAAATCAACTTTTCACTAACATTACCCTAACACAAGCACAGACTTGACTTCTGAAAACAGTAAGTGCTATTTGTTGGGGTAGTGTTGCTGATTTCTTTAGCCCTTCAAAGAATTCAATGCCAAAGCCATTTTGAACAGGGTACTGGGAATTTTGACTTCCACTTCACATGTATTCAAGTCCTTATTATTACCCTAACTTGAGCATTGACTTGACTGTTGAATTCAGTAAGTGCTACTTGTTGGGGCAGTTTCAATGGACAGAAGCAAAGGACCTCTTTGGAAGCCATTTTCTTTTGGAAATCCAACTCTGATAACTTCAAACAGAGCTTCTCTTTGGGGTTGTCTTGGTTTTGGGAAATTTTGCCACAGAAACATGTCCACAGTGCTGATTAAAGAAGCTCAATATCACTCCCACAAAATAGGAAGCATGCAAGACATACTTTTTTCTGCAGCATTACTTTCAGGACTAGCTATGTACATCAATTTGTCATCAGCATTACCCTAACACAGGCACAGGCTTGACTTCTGAAAACAGTAAGTGCTATTTGTTGGGGTAGTGCTGCTGATTTCTAGACTCCTAATTGGAAGCCATTTTCTCATAAGATTATAAGAAATGGAGGAAAGTGGTTTGAAGTTGGGATGATACTCTTTATTGAATCCCTACACAAAGATTTCAGATCTATTGATTTTATACACATGCTTTGATACCCACTGTTTAAAATGCATTTGGAGTAAATATTCATTTCTTCTTTTTGTATTGTTTTAGATACAAATGGTGGCTACCATTTTGTAATGAAATGCATCAAGAAAATTCAATGGGGACTAACTATTCTCTCATCAAGTGCTAATGGTCTGCATGAATTACGATGACTGTTATTCATGAATTCCAGAATGTCTGATTCTTCAACAATTATCAAGACCCTTGAAACTTTGTGAAAAAGAGGGCGGAGTAGGGTGGGAGTTAGTTCATTTATATTTCAGGTGGGCAAACGCAAGGAAGGCAGTCCACTGTGACTGGCATACCACAGAAATTGCAACAGAGAATCTTCAGGACAATAAGGAAAATCATGAGGTTTTTGTAAGTCCTTACTAATTACCTTAACTTGAGCATTGACTTGACTGTTGAATTCAGTAAGTGCTACTTGTTGGGGCAGTTTCAATGGACAGAAGCAAAGGACCTAATTGGAAGTCATTTTCTTTTGGAAATCCAACTCTGATAACTTCAAACAGAGCCACTCATGATACCTGTCTTCATAAGTGCTTCTCTTTGGGGTTGTCTTGGTTTTGGGAAATTTTGCCACAGAAACATGTCCACAGTGCTGATTAAAGAAGCTCAGTATCACTTCCACAAAATGGGAAGCATGCAAGACATACTTTTTTTCTGCAGCATTATTTTCAGGACTAGCTATGTACATCAATTTGTCATCAGCATTACCCTAACACAGGCACAGGCTTGACTTCTGAAAACAGTAAGTGCTATTTGTTGGGGTAGTGCTGCTGATTTCTAGACTCCTAATTGGAAGACATTTTCTCATAAGATTATAAGAAATGGAGGAAAGTGGTTTGAAGTTGGGATGATACTCTTTATTGAATCCCTACACAAAGATTTCAGATCTATTGATTTTATACACATGCTTTGATACCCACTGTTTAAAATGCATTTGGAGTAAATATTCATTTCTTCTTTTTGTATTGTTTTAGATACAAATGGTGGCTACCATGTTGTAATGAAATGCATCAAGAAAATTCAATGGGGACTAACTATTCTCTCATCAAGTGCTAATGGTCTGCGTGAATTACGATGACTGTTATTCATGAATTCCAGAATGTCTGATTCTTCAACAATTATCAAGACCCTTGAAACTTTGTGAAAAAGAGGGCAGAGTAGGGTGGGAGTTAGTTCATTTATATTTCAGGTGGGCAAACGCAAGGAAGGCAGTCCACTGTGACTGGCACACCACAGAAATTGCAACAGAGAATCTTCAGGACAATAAGGAAAATCATGAGGTTTTTGTAAGTCCTTACTAATTACCTTAACTTGAGCATTGACTTGACTGTTGAATTCAGTAAGTGCTACTTGTTGGGGCAGTTTCAATGGACAGAAGCAAAGGACCTCATTGGAAGTCATTTTCTTTTGGAAATCCAACTCTGATAACTTCAAACAGAGCCACTCATGATACCTGTCTTCATAAGTGCTTCTATTTGGGGTTGTCTTGGTTTTGGGAAATTTTGCCACAGAAACATGTCCACAGTGCTGATTAAAGAAGCTCAGTATCACTTCCACAAAATAGGAAGCATGCAAGACATACTTTTTTTCTGCAGCATTATTTTCAGGACTAGCTATGTACATCAATTTGTCATCAGCATTACCCTAACACAGGCACAGGCTTGACTTCTGAAAACAGTAAGTGCTATTTGTTGGGGTAGTGCTGCTGATTTCTAGACTCCTAATTGGAAGACATTTTCTCATAAGATTATAAGAAATGGAGGAAAGTGGTTTGAAGTTGGGATGATACTCTTTATTGAATCCCTACACAAAGATTTCAGATCTATTGATTTTATACACATGCTTTGATACCCACTGTTTAAAATGCATTTGGAGTAAATATTCATTTCTTCTTTTTGTATTGTTTTAGATACAAATGGTGGCTACCATGTTGTAATGAAATGCATCAAGAAAATTCAATGGGGACTAACTATTCTCTCATCAAGTGCTAATGGTCTGCGTGAATTACGATGACTGTTATTCATGAATTCCAGAATGTCTGATTCTTCAACAATTATCAAGACCCTTGAAATTTTGTGAAAAAGAGGGCGGAGTAGGGTGGGAGTTAGTTCATTTATATTTCAGGTGGGCAAACGCAAGGAAGGCAGTCCACTGTGACTGGCACACCACAGAAATTGCAACAGAGAATCTTCAGGACAATAAGGAAAATCATGAGGTTTTTGTAAGTCCTTACTAATTACCTTAACTTGAGCATTGACTTGACTGTTGAATTCAGTAAGTGCTACTTGTTGGGGCAGTTTCAATGGACAGAAGCAAAGGACCTCATTGGAAGTCATTTTCTTTTGGAAATCCAACTCTGATAACTTCAAACAGAGCCACTCATGATACCTGTCTTCATAAGTGCTTCTATTTGGGGTTGTCTTGGTTTTGGGAAATTTTGCCACAGAAACATCTCCACAGTGCTGATTAACTGAACATGGGTTTTGCAATCATGGGAAACATTTCACATGATATTGGTTAAAGAGTTCTTTTCACACCAGTAGCTACATAAATCAACTTTTCACTAACATTACCCTAACACAAGCACAGACTTGACTTCTGAAAACAGTAAGTGCTATTTGTTGGGGCAGTGTTGCTGATTTCTTTAGCCCTTCAAAGAATTCAATGCCAAAGCCATTTTGAAAAGGGTACTGGGAATTTTTTACTTCCATTTCACATGTATTCAAGTCCTTATTATTACCCTAACTTGAGCATTGACTTGACTGTTGAATTCAGTAAGTGCTACTTGTTGGGGCAGTTTCAATGGACAGAAGCAAGGACCTCTTTGGAAGCCATTTTCTTTTGGAAATCCAACTCTGATAACTTCAAACAGAGCCACTCATGATACCTGTCTTCATAAGTGCTTCTATTTGGGGTTGTCTTGGTTTTGGGGAATTTTGCCACAGAAACATCTCCACAGTGCTGATTAACTGAACATGACTTCTACAATCATGGGAAACATTTCACATGATATTGGTTAAAGAGTTCTTTTTGCACCAGTAGCTACATAAATCAACTTTTCACTAACATTACCCTAACACAAGCACAGACTTGACTTCTGAAAACAGTAAGTGCTATTTGTTGGGGTAGTGTTGCTGATTTCTTTAGCCCTTCAAAGAATTCAATGCCAAAGCCATTTTGAACAGGGTACTGGGAATTTTGACTTCCACTTCACATGTATTCAAGTCCTTATTATTACCCTAACTTGAGCATTGACTTGACTGTTGAATTCAGTAAGTGCTACTTGTTGGGGCAGTTTCAATGGACAGAAGCAAAGGACCTCTTTGGAAGTCATTTTCTTTTGGAAATCCAACTCTGATAACTTCAAACAGAGCTTCTCTTTGGGGTTGTCTTGGTTTTGGGAAATTTTGCCACAGAAACATGTCCACAGTGCTGATTAAAGAAGCTCAATATCACTCCCACAAAATAGGAAGCATGCAAGACATACTTTTTTCTGCAGTATTATTTTCAGGACTAGCTATGTACATCAATTTGTCATCAGCATTACCCTAACACAGGCACAGGCTTGACTTCTGAAAACAGTAAGTGCTATTTGTTGGGGTAGTGCTGCTGATTTCTAGACTCCTAATTGGAAGACATTTTCTCATAAGATTATAAGAAATGGAGGAAAGTGGTTTGAAGTTGGGATGATACTCTTTATTGAATCCCTACACAAAGATTTCAGATCTATTGATTTTATACACATGCTTTGATACCCACTGTTTAAAATGCATTTGGAGTAAATATTCATTTCTTCTTTTTGTATTGTTTTAGATACAAATGGTGGCTACCATGTTGTAATGAAATGCATCAAGAAAATTCAATGGGGACTAACTATTCTCTCATCAAGTGCTAATGGTCTGCATGAATTACGATGACTGTTATTCATGAATTCCAGAATGTCTGATTCTTCAACAATTATCAAGACCCTTGAAACTTTGTGAAAAAGAGGGCGGAGTAGGGTGGGAGTTAGTTCATTTATATTTCAGGTGGGCAAACGCAAGGAAGGCAGTCCACTGTGACTGGCATACCACAGAAATTGCAACAGAGAATCTTCAGGACAATAAGGAAAATCATGAGGTTTTTGTAAGTCCTTACTAATTACCCTAACTTGAGCATTGACTTGACTGTTGAATTCAGTAAGTGCTACTTGTTGGGGCAGTTTCAATGGACAGAAGCAAAGGACCTAATTGGAAGTCATTTTCTTTTGGAAATCCAACTCTGATAACTTCAAACAGAGCCACTCATGATACCTGTCTTCATAAGTGCTTCTCTTTGGGGTTGTCTTGGTTTTGGGAAATTTTGCCACAGAAACATGTCCACAGTGCTGATTAAAGAAGCTCAGTATCACTTCCACAAAATAGGAAGCATGCAAGACGTACTTTTTTACTGCAGCATTATTTTCAGGACTAGCTATGTACATCAATTTGTCATCAGCATTACCCTAACACAGGCACAGGCTTGACTTCTGAAAACAGTAAGTGCTATTTGTTGGGGTAGTGCTGCTGATTTCTAGACTCCTAATTGGAAGACATTTTCTCATAAGATTATAAGAAATGGAGGAAAGTGGTTTGAAGTTGGGATGATACTCTTTATTGAATCCCTACACAAAGATTTCAGATCTATTGATTTTATACACATGCTTTGATACCCACTGTTTAAAATGCATTTGGAGTAAATATTCATTTCTTCTTTTTGTATTGTTTTAGATACAAATGGTGGCTACCATGTTGTAATGAAATGCATCAAGAAAATTCAATGGGGACTAACTATTCTCTCATCAAGTGCTAATGGTCTGCATGAATTACGATGACTGTTATTCATGAATTCCAGAATGTCTGATTCTTCAACAATTATCAAGACCCTTGAAACTTTGTGAAAAAGAGGGCGGAGTAGGTTGGGAGTTAGTTCATTTATATTTCAGGTGGGCAAACGCAAGGAAGGCAGTCCACTGTGACTGGCACACCACAGAAATTGCAACAGAGAATCTTCAGGACAGTAAGGAAAATCATGAGGTTTTTGTAAGTCCTTACTAATTACCTTAACTTGAGCATTGACTTGACTGTTGAATTCAGTAAGTGCTACTTGTTGGGGCAGTTTCAATGGACAGAAGCAAAGGACCTCTATGGAAGCCATTTTCTTTTGGAAATCCAACTCTGATAACTTCAAACAGAGCCACTCATGATAGCTGTCTTCATAAGTGCTTCTATTTGGGGTTGTCTTGGTTTTGGGAAATTTTGCCACAGAAACATGTCCACAGTGCTGATTAACTGAACATGGGTTTTGCAATCATGGGAAACATTTCACATGATATTGGTTAAAGAGTTCTTTTCACACCAGTAGCTACATAAATCAACTTTTCACTAACATTACCCTAACACAAGCACAGACTTGACTTCTGAAAACAGTAAGTGCTATTTGTTGGGGTAGTGTTGCTGATTTCTTTAGCCCTTCAAAGAATTCAATGCCAAAGCCATTTTGAAAAGGGTACTGGGAATTTTTTACTTCCATTTCACATGTATTCAAGTCCTTATTATTACCCTAACTTGAGCATTGACTTGACTGTTGAATTCAGTAAGTGCTACTTGTTGGGGCAGTTTCAATGGACAGAAGCAAAGGACCTCATTGGAAGTCATTTTCTTTTGGAAATCCAACTCTGATAACTTCAAACAGAGCCACTCATGATACCTGTCTTCATAAGTGCTTCTATTTGGGGTTGTCATGGTTTTGGGAAATTTTGCCACAGAAACATCTCCACAGTGCTGATTAACTGAACATGGCTTCTACAATCATGGGAAACATTTCACATGATATTGGTTAAAGAGTTCTTTTTACAGCAGTAGCTACATAAATCAACTTTTCACTAACATTACCCTAACACAAGCACAGACTTGACTTCTGAAAACAGTAAGTGCTATTTGTTGGGGTAGTGTTGCTGATTTCTTTAGCCCTTCAAAGAATTCAATGCCAAAGCCATTTTGAAAAGGGTACTGGGAAGTTTTTTACTTCCATTTCACATGTATTCAAGTCCTTATTATTACCCTAACTTGAGCATTGACTTGACTGTTGAATTCAGTAAGTGCTACTTGTTGGGGCAGTTTCAATGGACAGAAGCAAGGACCTCTTTGGAAGCCATTTTCTTTTGGAAATCCAACTCTGATAACTTCAAACAGAGCCACTCATGATAGCTGTCTTCATAAGTGCTTCTCTTTGGGGTTGTCTTGGTTTTGGGAAATTTTGCCACAGAAACATGTCCACAGGGCTGATTAACCGAACATGGGTTTTGCAATCATGGGAAACATTTCACATGATATTGGTTAAAGAGTTCTTTTTACACCAGTAGCTACATAAATCAACTTTTCACAAACATTACCCTAACACAAGCACAGACTTGACTTCTGAAAACAGTAAGTGCTATTTGTTGGGGTAGTGTTGCTGATTTCTTTAGCCCTTCAAAGAATTCAATGCCAAAGCCATTTTGAACAGGGTACTGGGAATTTTGACTTCCACTTCACATGTATTCAAGTCCTTATTATTACCCTAACTTGAGCATTGACTTGACTGTTGAATTCAGTAAGTGCTACTTGTTGGGGCAGTTTCGATGGACAGAAGCAAAGGACCTCTTTGGAAGCCATTTTCTTTTGGAAATCCAACTCTGATAACTTCAAACAGAGCCACTCATGATAGCTGTCTTCATAAGTGCTTCTATTTGGGGTTGTCTTGGTTTTGGGGAATTTTGCCACAGAAACATCTCCACAGTGCTGATTAACTGAACATGACTTCTACAATCATGGGAAACATTTCACATGATATTGGTTAAAGAGTTCTTTTTGCACCAGTAGCTACATAAATCAACTTTTCACTAACATTACCCTAACACAAGCACAGACTTGACTTCTGAAAACAGTAAGTGCTATTTGTTGGGGTAGTGTTGCTGATTTCTTTAGCCCTTCAAAGAATTCAATGCCAAAGCCATTTTGAACAGGGTACTGGGAATTTTGACTTCCACTTCACATGTATTCAAGTCCTTATTATTACCCTAACTTGAGCATTGACTTGACTGTTGAATTCAGTAAGTGCTACTTGTTGGGGCAGTTTCAATGGACAGAAGCAAAGGACCTCTTTGGAAGCCATTTTCTTTTGGAAATCCAACTCTGATAACTTCAAACAGAGCTTCTCTTTGGGGTTGTCTTGGTTTTGGGAAATTTTGCCACAGAAACATGTCCACAGTGCTGATTAAAGAAGCTCAGTATCACTTCCACAAAATAGGAAGCATGCAAGACATACTTTTTTTCTGCAGCATTATTTTCAGGACTAGCTATGTACATCAATTTGTCATCAGCATTACCCTAACACAGGCACAGGCTTGACTTCTGAAAACAGTAAGTGCTATTTGTTGGGGTAGTGCTGCTGATTTCTAGACTCCTAATTGGAAGACATTTTCTCATAAGATTATAAGAAATGGAGGAAAGTGGTTTGAAGTTGGGATGATACTCTTTATTGAATCCCTACACAAAGATTTCAGATCTATTGATTTTATACACATGCTTTGATACCCACTGTTTAAAATGCATTTGGAGTAAATATTCATTTCTTCTTTTTGTATTGTTTTAGATACAAATGGTGGCTACCATGTTGTAATGAAATGCATCAAGAAAATTCAATGGGGACTAACTATTCTCTCATCAAGTGCTAATGGTCTGCGTGAATTACGATGACTGTTATTCATGAATTCCAGAATGTCTGATTCTTCAACAATTATCAAGACCCTTGAAACTTTGTGAAAAAGAGGGCGGAGTAGGGTGGGAGTTCATTTATATTTCAGGTGGGCAAACGCAAGGAAGGCAGTCCACTGTGACTGGCACACCACAGAAATTGCAACAGAGAATCTTCAGGACAATAAGGAAAATCATGAGGTTTTTGTAAGTCCTTACTAATTACCTTAACTTGAGCATTGACTTGACTGTTGAATTCAGTAAGTGCTACTTGTTGGGGCAGTTTCAATGGACAGAAGCAAAGGACCTCATTGGAAGTCATTTTCTTTTGGAAATCCAACTCTGATAACTTCAAACAGAGCCACTCATGATACCTGTCTTCATAAGTGCTTCTATTTGGGGTTGTCTTGGTTTTGGGAAATTTTGCCACAGAAACATCTCCACAGTGCTGATTAACTGAACATGGGTTTTGCAATCATGGGAAACATTTCACATGATATTGGTTAAAGAGTTCTTTTCACACCAGTAGCTACATAAATCAACTTTTCACTAACATTACCCTAACACAAGCACAGACTTGACTTCTGAAAACAGTAAGTGCTATTTGTTGGGGCAGTGTTGCTGATTTCTTTAGCCCTTCAAAGAATTCAATGCCAAAGCCATTTTGAAAATTTTGACTTCCACTTCACATGTATTCAAGTCCTTATTATTACCCTAACTTGAGCATTGACTTGACTGTTGAATTCAGTAAGTGCTACTTGTTGGGGCAGTTTCAATGGACAGAAGCAAAGGACCTCTTTGGAAGCCATTTTCTTTTGGAAATCAAACTCTGATAACTTCAAACAGAGCCACTCATGATAGCTGTCTTCATAAGTGCTTCTATTTGGGGTTGTCTTGGTTTTGGGAAATTTTGCCACAGAAACATCTCCACAGTGCTGATTAACTGAACATGACTTCTACAATCATGGGAAACATTTCACATGATATTGGTTAAAGAGTTCTTTTTGCACCAGTAGCTACATAAATCAACTTTTCACTAACATTACCCTAACACAAGCACAGACTTGACTTCTGAAAACAGTAAGTGCTATTTGTTGGGGTAGTGTTGCTGATTTCTTTAGCCCTTCAAAGAATTCAATGCCAAAGCCATTTTGAACAGGGTACTGGGAATTTTGACTTCCACTTCACATGTATTCAAGTCCTTATTATTACCCTAACTTGAGCATTGACTTGACTGTTGAATTCAGTAAGTGCTACTTGTTGGGGCAGTTTCAATGGACAGAAGCAAAGGACCTCTTTGGAAGCCATTTTCTTTTGGAAATCCAACTCTGATAACTTCAAACAGAGCCACTCATGATAGCTGTCTTCATAAGTGCTTCTATTTGGGGTTGTCTTGGTTTTGGGGAATTTTGCCACAGAAACATCTCCACAGTGCTGATTAACTGAACATGACTTCTACAATCATGGGAAACATTTCACATGATATTGGTTAAAGAGTTCTTTTTTCACCAGTAGCTACATAAATCAACTTTTCACTAACATTACCCTAACACAAGCACAGACTTGACTTCTGAAAACAGTAAGTGCTATTTGTTGGGGTAGTGTTGCTGATTTCTTTAGCCCTTCAAAGAATTCAATGCCAAAGCCATTTTGAACAGGGTACTGGGAATTTTGACTTCCACTTCACATGTATTCAAGTCCTTATTATTACCCTAACTTGAGCATTGACTTGACTGTTGAATTCAGTAAGTGCTACTTGTTGGGGCAGTTTCAATGGACAGAAGCAAAGGACCTCTTTGGAAGCCATTTTCTTTTGGAAATCCAACTCTGATAACTTCAAACAGAGCTTCTCTTTGGGGTTGTCTTGGTTTTGGGAAATTTTGCCACAGAAACATGTCCACAGTGCTGATTAAAGAAGCTCAATATCACTCCCACAAAATAGGAAGCATGCAAGACATACTTTTTTCTGCAGCATTACTTTCAGGACTAGCTATGTACATCAATTTGTCATCAGCATTACCCTAACACAGGCACAGGCTTGACTTCTGAAAACAGTAAGTGCTATTTGTTGGGGTAGTGCTGCTGATTTCTAGACTCCTAATTGGAAGCCATTTTCTCATAAGATTATAAGAAATGGAGGAAAGTGGTTTGAAGTTGGGATGATACTCTTTATTGAATCCCTACACAAAGATTTCAGATCTATTGATTTTATACACATGCTTTGATACCCACTGTTTAAAATGCATTTGGAGTAAATATTCATTTCTTCTTTTTGTATTGTTTTAGATACAAATGGTGGCTACCATTTTGTAATGAAATGCATCAAGAAAATTCAATGGGGACTAACTATTCTCTCATCAAGTGCTAATGGTCTGCATGAATTACGATGACTGTTATTCATGAATTCCAGAATGTCTGATTCTTCAACAATTATCAAGACCCTTGAAACTTTGTGAAAAAGAGGGCGGAGTAGGGTGGGAGTTAGTTCATTTATATTTCAGGTGGGCAGACGCAAGGAAGGCAGTCCACTGTGACTGGCATACCACAGAAATTGCAACAGAGAATCTTCAGGACAATAAGGAAAATCATGAGGTTTTTGTAAGTCCTTACTAATTACCTTAACTTGAGCATTGACTTGACTGTTGAATTCAGTAAGTGCTACTTGTTGGGGCAGTTTCAATGGACAGAAGCAAAGGACCTAATTGGAAGTCATTTTCTTTTGGAAATCCAACTCTGATAACTTCAAACAGAGCCACTCATGATACCTGTCTTCATAAGTGCTTCTCTTTGGGGTTGTCTTGGTTTTGGGAAATTTTGCCACAGAAGCATGTCCACAGTGCTGATTAAAGAAGCTCAGTATCACTTCCACAAAATAGGAAGCATGCAAGACATACTTTTTTCTGCAGCATTATTTTCAGGACTAGCTACGTACATCAATTTGTCATCAGCATTACGCTAACACAGACACAGGCTTGACTCCTGAAAACAGTAAGTGCTATTTGTTGGGGTAGTGCTGCTGATTTCTAGACTCCTAATTGGAAGCCATTTTCTCATAAGATTATAAGAAATGGAGGAAAGTGGTTTGAAGTTGGGATGATACTCTTTATTGAATCCCTACACAAAGATTTCAGATCTATTGATTTTATACACATGCTTTGATACCCACTGTTTAAAATGCATTTGGAGTAAATATTCATTTCTTCTTTTTGTATTGTTTTAGATACAAATGGTGGCTACCATGTTGTAATGAAATGCATCAAGAAAATTCAATGGGGACTAACTATTCTCTCATCAAGTGCTAATGGTCTGCGTGAATTACGATGACTGTTATTCATGAATTCCAGAATGTCTGATTCTTCAACAATTATCAAGACCCTTGAAACTTTGTGAAAAAGAGGGCGGAGTAGGGTGGGAGTTAGTTCATTTATATTTCAGGTGGGCAAACGCAAGGAAGGCAGTCCACTGTGACTGGCACACCACAGAAATTGCAACAGAGAATCTTCAGGACAATAAGGAAAATCATGAGGTTTTTGTAAGTCCTTACTAATTACCTTAACTTGAGCATTGACTTCACATGTATTCAAATCCTTATTATTACCCTAACTTGAGCATTGACTTGACTGTTGAATTCAGTAAGTGCTACTTGTTGGGGCAGTTTCAATGGACAGAAGCAAAGGACCTCTTTGGAAGCCATTTTCTTTTGGAAATCCAACTCTGATAACTTCAAACAGAGCCACTCATGATAGCTGTCTTCATAAGTGCTTCTATTTGGGGTTGTCTTGGTGTTGGGAAATTTTGCCACAGAAACATCTCCACAGTGCTGATTAACTGAACATGGCTTCTACAATCATGGGAAACATTTCACATGATATTGGTTAAAGAGTTCTTTTTGCACCAGTAGCTACATAAATCAACTTTTCACTAACATTACCCTAACACAAGCACAGACTTGACTTCTGAAAACAGTAAGTGCTATTTGTTGGGGTAGTGTTGCTGATTTCATTAGCCCTTCAAAGAATTCAATGCCAAAACCATTTTGAAAAAGCTACTGGGAATTTTGATTTCCACTTCACATGTATTCAAGTCCTTATTATTACCCTAACTTGAGCATTGACTTGACTGTTGAATTCAGTAAGTGCTACTTGTTGGGGCAGTTTCAATGGACAGAAGCAAAGGACCTCATTGGAAGTCATTTTCTTTTGGAAATCCAACTCTGATAACTTCAAACAGAGCCACTCATGATACCTGTCTTCATAAGTGCTTCTCTTTGGGGTTGTCATGGTTTTGGGAAATTTTGCCACAGAAACATCTCCACAGTGCTGATTAACTGAACATGGCTTCTACAATCATGGGAAACATTTCACATGATATTGGTTAAAGAGTTCTTTTTACACCAGTAGCTACATAAATCAACTTTTCACTAACATTACCCTAACACAAGCACAGACTTGACTTCTGAAAACAGTAAGTGCTATTTGTTGGGGCAGTGTTGCTGATTTCTTTAGCCCTTCAAAGAATTCGATGCCAAAGCCATTTTGAAAAAGGTACTGGGAATTTTGACTTCCACTTCACATGTATTCAAGTCCTTATTATTACCCTAACTTGAGCATTGACTTGACTGTTGAATTCAGTAAGTGCTACTTGTTGGGGCAGTTTCAATGGACAGAAGCAAGCACCTCTTTGGAAGCCATTTTCTTTTGGAAATCCAACTCTGATAACTTCAAACAGAGCCACTCATGATAGCTGTCTTCATAAGTGCTTCTATTTGGGGTTGTCTTGGTTTTGGGAAATTTTGCCACAGAAACATCTCCACAGTGCTGATTAACTGAACATGACTTCTACAATCATGGGAAACATTTCACATGATATTGGTTAAAGAGTTCTTTTTGCACCAGTAGCTACATAAATCAACTTTTCACTAACATTACCCTAACACAAGCACAGACTTGACTTCTGAAAACAGTAAGTGCTATTTGTTGGGGTAGTGTTGCTGATTTCTTTAGCCCTTCAAAGAATTCAATGCCAAAGCCATTTTGAACAGGGTACTGGGAATTTTGACTTCCACTTCACATGTATTCAAGTCCTTATTATTACCCTAACTTGAGCATTGACTTGACTGTTGAATTCAGTAAGTGCTACTTGTTGGGGCAGTTTCAATGGACAGAAGCAAAGGACCCCTTTGGAAGCCATTTTCTTTTGGAAATCCAACTCTGATAACTTCAAACAGAGCACAGGCTTGACTTCTGAAAACAGTAAGTGCTATTTGTTGGGGTAGTGCTGCTGATTTCTAGACTCCTAATTGGAAGCCATTTTCTCATAAGATTATAAGAAATGGAGGAAAGTGGTTTGAAGTTGGGATGATACTCTTTATTGAATCCCTACACAAAGATTTCAGATCTATTGATTTTATACACATGCTTTGATACCCACTGTTTAAAATGCATTTGGAGTAAATATTCATTTCTTCTTTTTGTATTGTTTTAGATACAAATGGTGGCTACCATGTTGTAATGCATCAAGAAAATTCAATGGGGACTAACTATTCTCTCATCAAGTGCTAATGGTCTGCATGAATTACGATGACTGTTATTCATGAATTCCAGAATGTCTGATTCTTCAACAATTATCAAGACCCTTGAAACTTTGTGAAAAAGAGGGCGGAGTAGGGTGGGAGTTAGTTCATTTATATTTCAGGTGGGCAAACGCAAGGAAGGCAGTCCACTGTGACTGGCACACCACAGAAATTGCAACAGAGAATCTTCAGGACAATAAGGAAAATCATGAGGTTTTTGTAAGTCCTTACTAATTACCTTAACTTGAGCATTGACTTGACTGTTGAATTCAGTAAGTGCTACTTGTTGGGGCAGTTTCAATGGACAGAAGCAAAGGACCTCATTGGAAGTCATTTTCTTTTGGAAATCCAACTCTGATAACTTCAAACAGAGCCACTCATGATACCTGTCTTCATAAGTGCTTCTATTTGGGGTTGTCATGGTTTTGGGAAATTTTGCCACAGAAACATCTCCACAGTGCTGATTAACTGAACATGGGTTTTGCAATCATGGGAAACATTTCACATGATATTGGTTAAAGAGTTCTTTTCACACCAGTAGCTACATAAATCAACTTTTCACTAACATTACCCTAACACAAGCACAGACTTGACTTCTGAAAACAGTAAGTGCTATTTGTTGGGGCAGTGTTGCTGATTTCTTTAGCCCTTCAAAGAATTCAATGCCAAAGCCATTTTGAAAAGGGTACTGGGAATTTTTTACTTCCATTTCACATGTATTCAAGTCCTTATTATTACCCTAACTTGAGCATTGACTTGACTGTTGAATTCAGTAAGTGCTACTTGTTGGGGCAGTTTCAATGGACAGAAGCAAAGGACCTAATTGGAAGTCATTTTCTTTTGGAAATCCAACTCTGATAACTTCCAACAGAGCCACTCATGATACCTGTCTTCATAAGTGCTTCTATTTGGGGTTGTCTTGGTTTTGGGAAATTTTGCCACAGAAACATCTCCACAGTGCTGATTAACTGAACATGGCTTCTACAATCATGGGAAACATATCACATTATATTGGTTAAAGAGTTCTTTTTGCACCAGTAGCTACATAAATCAACTTTTCACTAACATTACCCTAACACAAGCACAGACTTGACTTCTGAAAACAGTAAGTGCTATTTGTTGGGGTAGTGTTGCTGATTTCTTTAGCCCTTCAAAGAATTCAATGCCAAAGCCATTTTGAAAAAGGTACGGGGAATTTTGACTTCCACTTCACATGTATTCAAGTCCTTATTATTACCCTAACTTGAGCATTGACTTGACTGTTGAATTCAGTAAGTGCTACTTGTTGGGACAGTTTCAATGGACAGAAGCAAGCACCTCTTTGGAAGCCATTTTCTTTTGGAAATCCAACTCTGATAACTTCAAACAGAGCCCCTCATGATACCTGTCTTCATAAGTGCTTCTCTTTGGGGTTGTCTTGGTTTTGGGAAATTTTGCCACAGAAACATGTCCACAGTGCTGATTAAAGAAGCTCAGTATCACTTCCACAAAATAGGAAGCATGCAAGACATACTTTTTTTCTGCAGCATTATTTTCAGGACTAGCTATGTACATCAATTTGTCATCAGCATTACCCTAACATAGGCACAGGCTTGACTTCTGAAAACAGTAAGTGCTATTTGTTGGGGTAGTGCTGCTGATTTCTAGACTCCTAATTGGAAGCCATTTTCTCATAAGATTATAAGAAATGGAGGAAAGTGGTTTGAAGTTGGGATGATACTCTTTATTGAATCCCTACACAAAGATTTCAGATCTATTGATTTTATACACATGCTTTGATACCCACTGTTTAAAATGCATTTGGAGTAAATATTCATTTCTTCTTTTTGTATTGTTTTAGATACAAATGGTGGCTACCATGTTGTAATGAAATGCATCAAGAAAATTCAATGGGGACTAACTATTCTCTCATCAAGTGCTAATGGTCTGCGTGAATTACGATGACTGTTATTCATGAATTCCAGAATGTCTGATTCTTCAACAATTATCAAGACCCTTGAAACTTTGTGAAAAAGAGGGCAGAGTAGGGTGGGAGTTAGTTCATTTATATTTCAGGTGGGCAAACGCAAGGAAGGCAGTCCACTGTGACTGGCACACCACAGAAATTGCAACAGAGAATCTTCAGGACAATAAGGAAAATCATGAGGTTTTTGTAAGTCCTTACTAATTACCTTAACTTGAGCATTGACTTGACTGTTGAATTCAGTAAGTGCTACTTGTTGGGGCAGTTTCAATGGACAGAAGCAAAGGACCTCATTGGAAGTCATTTTCTTTTGGAAATCCAACTCTGATAACTTCAAACAGAGCCACTCATGATACCTGTCTTCATAAGTGCTTCTATTTGGGGTTGTCTTGGTTTTGGGAAATTTTGCCACAGAAACATGTCCACAGTGCTGATTAAAGAAGCTCAGTATCACTTCCACAAAATAGGAAGCATGCAAGACATACTTTTTTTCTGCAGCATTATTTTCAGGACTAGCTATGTACATCAATTTGTCATCAGCATTACCCTAACACAGGCACAGGCTTGACTTCTGAAAACAGTAAGTGCTATTTGTTGGGGTAGTGCTGCTGATTTCTAGACTCCTAATTGGAAGACATTTTCTCATAAGATTATAAGAAATGGAGGAAAGTGGTTTGAAGTTGGGATGATACTCTTTATTGAATCCCTACACAAAGATTTCAGATCTATTGATTTTATACACATGCTTTGATACCCACTGTTTAAAATGCATTTGGAGTAAATATTCATTTCTTCTTTTTGTATTGTTTTAGATACAAATGGTGGCTACCATGTTGTAATGAAATGCATCAAGAAAATTCAATGGGGACTAACTATTCTCTCATCAAGTGCTAATGGTCTGCGTGAATTACGATGACTGTTATTCATGAATTCCAGAATGTCTGATTCTTCAACAATTATCAAGACCCTTGAAATTTTGTGAAAAAGAGGGCGGAGTAGGGTGGGAGTTAGTTCATTTATATTTCAGGTGGGCAAACGCAAGGAAGGCAGTCCACTGTGACTGGCACACCACAGAAATTGCAACAGAGAATCTTCAGGACAATAAGGAAAATCATGAGGTTTTTGTAAGTCCTTACTAATTACCTTAACTTGAGCATTGACTTCACATGTATTCAAATCCTTATTATTACCCTAACTTGAGCATTGACTTGACTGTTGAATTCAGTAAGTGCTACTTGTTGGGGCAGTTTCAATGGACAGAAGCAAAGGACCTCTTTGGAAGCCATTTTCTTTTGGAAATCCAACTCTGATAACTTCAAACAGAGCCACTCATGATAGCTGTCTTCATAAGTGCTTCTATTTGGGGTTGTCTTGATTTTGGGAAATTTTGCCACAGAAACATCTCCACAGTGCTGATTAACTGAACATGGCTTCTACAATCATGGGAAACATTTCACATGATATTGGTTAAAGAGTTCTTTTTGCACCAGTAGCTACATAAATCAACTTTTCACTAACATTACCCTAACACAAGCACAGACTTGACTTCTGAAAACAGTAAGTGCTATTTGTTGGGGTAGTGTTGCTGATTTCATTAGCCCTTCAAAGAATTCAATGCCAAAACCATTTTGAAAAAGCTACTGGGAATTTTGATTTCCACTTCACATGTATTCAAGTCCTTATTATTACCCTAACTTGAGCATTGACTTGACTGTTGAATTCAGTAAGTGCTACTTGTTGGGGCAGTTTCAATGGACAGAAGCAAAGGACCTCATTGGAAGTCATTTTCTTTTGGAAATCCAACTCTGATAACTTCAAACAGAGCCACTCATGATACCTGTCTTCATAAGTGCTTCTCTTTGGGGTTGTCATGGTTTTGGGAAATTTTGCCACAGAAACATCTCCACAGTGCTGATTAACTGAACATGGCTTCTACAATCATGGGAAACATTTCACATGATATTGGTTAAAGAGTTCTTTTTACACCAGTAGCTACATAAATCAACTTTTCACTAACATTACCCTAACACAAGCACAGACTTGACTTCTGAAAACAGTAAGTGCTATTTGTTGGGGCAGTGTTGCTGATTTCTTTAGCCCTTCAAAGAATTCGATGCCAAAGCCATTTTGAAAAAGGTACTGGGAATTTTGACTTCCACTTCACATGTATTCAAGTCCTTATTATTACCCTAACTTGAGCATTGACTTGACTGTTGAATTCAGTAAGTGCTACTTGTTGGGGCAGTTTCAATGGACAGAAGCAAGCACCTCTTTGGAAGCCATTTTCTTTTGGAAATCCAACTCTGATAACTTCAAACAGAGCCACTCATGATAGCTGTCTTCATAAGTGCTTCTATTTGGGGTTGTCTTGGTTTTGGGAAATTTTGCCACAGAAACATCTCCACAGTGCTGATTAACTGAACATGACTTCTACAATCATGGGAAACATTTCACATGATATTGGTTAAAGAGTTCTTTTTGCACCAGTAGCTACATAAATCAACTTTTCACTAACATTACCCTAACACAAGCACAGACTTGACTTCTGAAAACAGTAAGTGCTATTTGTTGGGGTAGTGTTGCTGATTTCTTTAGCCCTTCAAAGAATTCAATGCCAAAGCCATTTTGAACAGGGTACTGGGAATTTTGACTTCCACTTCACATGTATTCAAGTCCTTATTATTACCCTAACTTGAGCATTGACTTGACTGTTGAATTCAGTAAGTGCTACTTGTTGGGGCAGTTTCAATGGACAGAAGCAAAGGACGCCTTTGGAAGCCATTTTCTTTTGGAAATCCAACTCTGATAACTTCAAACAGAGCACAGGCTTGACTTCTGAAAACAGTAACTGCTATTTGTTGGGGTAGTGCTGCTGATTTCTAGACTCCTAATTGGAAGCCATTTTCTCATAAGATTATAAGAAATGGAGGAAAGTGGTTTGAAGTTGGGATGATACTCTTTATTGAATCCCTACACAAAGATTTCAGATCTATTGATTTTATACACATGCTTTGATACCCACTGTTTAAAATGCATTTGGAGTAAATATTCATTTCTTCTTTTTGTGTTGTTTTAGATACAAATGGTGGCTACCATGTTGTAATGAAATGCATCAAGAAAATTCAATGGGGACTATTCTCTCATCAAGTGCTAATGGTCTGCGTGAATTACGATGACTGTTATTCATGAATTCCAGAATGTCTGATTCTTCAACAATTATCAAGACCCTTGAAACTTTGTGAAAAAGAGGGCGGAGTAGGGTGGGAGTTAGTTCATTTATATTTCAGGTGGGCAAACGCAAGGAAGGCAGTCCACTGTGACTGGCACACCACAGAAATTGCAACAGAGAATCTTCAGGACAATAAGGAAAATCATGAGGTTTTTGTAAGTCCTTACTAATTACCTTAACTTGAGCATTGACTTGACTGTTGAATTCAGTAAGTGCTACTTGTTGGGGCAGTTTCAATGGACAGAAGCAAAGGACCTCATTGGAAGTCATTTTCTTTTGGAAATCCAACTCTGATAACTTCAAACAGAGCCACTCATGATACCTGTCTTCATAAGTGCTTCTATTTGGGGTTGTCATGGTTTTGGGAAATTTTGCCACAGAAACATCTCCACAGTGCTGATTAACTGAACATGGGTTTTGCAATCATGGGAAACATTTCACATGATATTGGTTAAAGAGTTCTTTTCACACCAGTAGCTACATAAATCAACTTTTCACTAACATTACCCTAACACAAGCACAGACTTGACTTCTGAAAACAGTAAGTGCTATTTGTTGGGGCAGTGTTGCTGATTTCTTTAGCCCTTCAAAGAATTCAATGCCAAAGCCATTTTGAAAAGGGTACTGGGAATTTTTTACTTCCATTTCACATGTATTCAAGTCCTTATTATTACCCTAACTTGAGCATTGACTTGACTGTTGAATTCAGTAAGTGCTACTTGTTGGGGCAGTTTCAATGGACAGAAGCAAAGGACCTAATTGGAAGTCATTTTCTTTTGGAAATCCAACTCTGATAACTTCCAACAGAGCCACTCATGATACCTGTCTTCATAAGTGCTTCTATTTGGGGTTGTCTTGGTTTTGGGAAATTTTGCCACAGAAACATCTCCACAGTGCTGATTAACTGAACATGGCTTCTACAATCATGGGAAACATTTCACATGATATTGGTTAAAGAGTTCTTTTTACACCAGTAGCTACATAAATCAACTTTTCACTAACATTACCCTAACACAAGCACAGACTTGACTTCTGAAAACAGTAAGTGCTATTTGTTGGGGTAGCGTTGCTGATTTCTTTAGCCCTTCAAAGAATTCAATGCCAAAGCCATTTTGAAAAAGGTACTGGGAATTTTGACTTCCACTTCACATGTATTCAAGTCCTTATTATTACCCTAACTTGAGCATTGACTTGACTGTTGAATTCAGTAAGTGCTACTTGTTGGGGCAGTTTCAATGGACAGAAGCAAGCACCTCTTTGGAAGCCATTTTCTTTTGGAAATCCAACTCTGATAACTTCAAACAGAGCCACTCATGATACCTGTCTTCATAAGTGCTTCTATTTGGGGTTGTCATGGTTTTGGGAAATTTTGCCACAGAAACATCTCCACAGTGCTGATTAACTGAACATGGCTTCTACAATCATGGGAAACATTTCACATGATATTGGTTAAAGAGTTCTTTTTACACCAGTAGCTACATAAATCAACTTTTCACTAACATTACCCTAACACAAGCACAGACTTGACTTCTGAAAACAGTAAGTGCTATTTGTTGGGGTAGTGTTGCTGATTTCTTTAGCCCTTCAAAGAATTCAATGCCAAAGCCATTTTGAAAAGGGTACTGGGAATTTTGACTTCCACTTCACATGTATTCAAGTCCTTATTATTACCCTAACTTGAACATTGACTTGACTGTTGAATTCAGTAAGTGCTACTTGTTGGGGCAGTTTCAATGGACAGAAGCAAAGGACCTCTTTGGAAGCCATTTTCTTTTGGAAATCCAACTCTGATAACTTCAAACAGAGCCACTCATGATAGCTGTCTTCATAAGTGCTTCTCTTTGGGGTTGTCTTGGTTTTGGGAAATTTTGCCACAGAAACATGTCCACGGTGCTGATTAAAGAAGCTCAGTATCACTTCCACAAAATAGGAAGCATGCAAGACATACTTTTTTCTGCAGCATTATTTTCAGGACTAGCTATGTACATCAATTTGTCATCAGCATTACCCTAACACAGGCACAGGCTTGACTCCTGAAAACAGTAAGTGCTATTTGTTGGGGTAGTGCTGCTGATTTCTAGACTCCTAATTGGAAGCCATTTTCTCATAAGATTATAAGAAATGGAGGAAAGTGGTTTGAAGTTGGGATGATACTCTTTATTGAATCCCTACACAAAGATTTCAGATCTATTGATTTTATACACATGCTTTGATACCCACTGTTTAAAATGCATTTGGAGTAAATATTCATTTCTTCTTTTTGTATTGTTTTAGATACAAATGGTGGCTACCATGTTGTAATGAAATGCATCAAGAAAATTCAATGGGGACTAACTATTCTCTCATCAAGTGCTAATGGTCTGCATGAATTACGATGACTGTTATTCATGAATTCCAGAATGTCTGATTCTTCAACAATTATCAAGACCCTTGAAACTTTGTGAAAAAGAGGGCGGAGTAGGGTGGGAGTTAGTTCATTTATATTTCAGGTGGGCAAACGTAAGGAAGGCAGTCCACTGTGACTGGCACACCACAGAAATTGCAACAGAGAATCTTCAGGACAATAAGGAAAATCATGAGGTTTTTGTAAGTCCTTACTAATTACCTTAACTTGAGCATTGACTTGACTGTTGAATTCAGTAAGTGCTACTTGTTGGGGCAGTTTCAATGGACAGAAGCAAAGGACCTCATTGGAAGTCATTTTCTTTTGGAAATCCAACTCTGATAACTTCAAACAGAGCCACTCATGATACCTGTCTTCATAAGTGCTTCTATTTGGGGTTGTCATGGTTTTGGGAAATTTTGCCACAGAAACATCTCCACAGTGCTGATTAACTGAACATGGCTTCTACAATCATGGGAAACATTTCACATGATATTGGTTAAAGAGTTCTTTTTACAGCAGTAGCTACATAAATCAACTTTTCACTAACATTACCCTAACACAAGCACAGACTTGACTTCTGAAAACAGTAAGTGCTATTTGTTGGGGTAGTGTTGCTGATTTCTTTAGCCCTTCAAAGAATTCAATGCCAAAGCCATTTTGAAAAGGGTACTGGGAATTTTGACTTCCACTTCACATGTATTCAAGTCCTTATTATTACCCTAACTTGAGCATTGACTTGACTGTTGAATTCAGTAAGTGCTACTTGTTGGGGCAGTTTCAATGGACAGAAGCAAAGGACCCCTTTGGAAGCCATTTTCTTTTGGAAATCCAACTCTGATAACTTCAAACAGAGCTTCTCTTTGGGGTTGTCTTGGTTTTGGGAAATTTTGCCACAGAAACATGTCCACAGTGCTGATTAAAGAAGCTCAGTATCACTTCCACAAAATAGGAAGCATGCAAGACATACTTTTTTCTGCAGCATTATTTTCAGGACTAGCTATGTACATCAATTTGTCATCAGCATTACCCTAACACAGGCACAGGCTTGACTCCTGAAAACAGTAAGTGCTATTTGTTGGGGTAGTGCTGCTGATTTCTAGACTCCTAATTGGAAGCCATTTTCTCATAAGATTATAAGAAATGGAGGAAAGTGGTTTGAAGTTGGGATGATACTCTTTATTGAATCCCTACACAAAGATTTCAGATCTATTGATTTTATACACATGCTTTGATACCCACTGTTTAAAATGCATTTGGAGTAAATATTCATTTCTTCTTTTTGTATTGTTTTAGATACAAATGGTGGCTACCATGTTGTAATGAAATGCATCAAGAAAATTCAATGGGGACTAACTATTCTCTCATCAAGTGCTAATGGTCTGCATGAATTACGATGACTGTTATTCATGAATTCCAGAATGTCTGATTCTTCAACAATTATCAAGACCCTTGAAACTTTGTGAAAAAGAGGGCGGAGTAGGGTGGGAGTTAGTTCATTTATATTTCAGGTGGGCAAACGTAAGGAAGGCAGTCCACTGTGACTGGCACACCACAGAAATTGCAACAGAGAATCTTCAGGACAATAAGGAAAATCATGAGGTTTTTGTAAGTCCTTACTAATTACCTTAACTTGAGCATTGACTTGACTGTTGAATTCAGTAAGTGCTACTTGTTGGGGCAGTTTCAATGGACAGAAGCAAAGGACCTCATTGGAAGTCATTTTCTTTTGGAAATCCAACTCTGATAACTTCAAACAGAGCCACTCATGATACCTGTCTTCATAAGTGCTTCTATTTGGGGTTGTCATGGTTTTGGGAAATTTTGCCACAGAAACATCTCCACAGTGCTGATTAACTGAACATGGCTTCTACAATCATGGGAAACATTTCACATGATATTGGTTAAAGAGTTCTTTTTACAGCAGTAGCTACATAAATCAACTTTTCACTAACATTACCCTAACACAAGCACAGACTTGACTTCTGAAAACAGTAAGTGCTATTTGTTGGGGTAGTGTTGCTGATTTCTTTAGCCCTTCAAAGAATTCAATGCCAAAGCCATTTTGAAAAGGGTACTGGGAATTTTGACTTCCACTTCACATGTATTCAAGTCCTTATTATTACCCTAACTTGAGCATTGACTTGACTGTTGAATTCAGTAAGTGCTACTTGTTGGGGCAGTTTCAATGGACAGAAGCAAAGGACCCCTTTGGAAGCCATTTTCTTTTGGAAATCCAACTCTGATAACTTCAAACAGAGCTTCTCTTTGGGGTTGTCTTGGTTTTGGGAAATTTTGCCACAGAAACATGTCCACAGTGCTGATTAAAGAAGCTCAGTATCACTTCCACAAAATAGGAAGCATGCAAGACATACTTTTTTCTGCAGCATTATTTTCAGGACTAGCTATGTACATCAATTTGTCATCAGCATTACCCTAACACAGGCACAGGCTTGACTTCTGAAAACAGTAAGTGCTATTTGTTGGGGTAGTGCTGCTGATTTCTAGACTCCTAATTGGAAGCCATTTTCTCATAAGATTATAAGAAATGGAGAAAAGTGGTTTGAAGTTGGGATGATACTCTTTATTGAATCCCTACACAAAGATTTCAGATCTATTGATTTTATACACATGCTTTGATACCCACTGTTTAAAATGCATTTGGAGTAAATATTCATTTCTTCTTTTTGTATTGTTTTAGATACAAATGGTGGCTACCATGTTGTAATGAAATGCATCAAGAAAATTCAATGGGGACTAACTATTCTCTCATCAAGTGCTAATGGTCTGCATGAATTACGATGACTGTTATTCATGAATTCCAGAATGTCTGATTCTTCAACAATTATCAAGACCCTTGAAACTTTGTGAAAAAGAGGGCGGAGTAGGGTGGGAGTTAGTTCATTTATATTTCAGGTGGGCAAACGCAAGGAAGGCAGTCCACTGTGACTGGCACACCACAGAAATTGCAACAGAGAATCTTAAGGACAATAAGGAAAATCATGAGGTTTTTGTAAGTCCTTACTAATTACCTTAACTTGAGCATTGACTTGACTGTTGAATTCAGTAAGTGCTACTTGTTGGGGCAGTTTCAATGGACAGAAGCAAAGGACCTCATTGGAAGTCATTTTCTTTTGGAAATCCAACTCTGATAACTTCAAACAGAGCCACTCATGATACCTGTCTTCATAAGTGCTTCTATTTGGGGTTGTCATGGTCTTGGGCAATTTTGCCACAGAAACATCTCCACAGTGCTGATTAACTGAACATGGCTTCTACAATCATGGGAAACATTTCACATGATATTGGTTAAAGAGTTCTTTTTACAGCAGTAGCTACATAAATCAACTTTTCACTAACATTACCCTAACACAAGCACAGACTTGACTTCTGAAAACAGTAAGTGCTATTTGTTGGGGTAGTGTTGCTGATTTCTTTAGCCCTTCAAAGAATTCAATGCCAAAGCCATTTTGAAAAGGGTACTGGGAATTTTGACTTCCACTTCACATGTATTCAAGTCCTTATTATTACCCTAACTTGAGCATTGACTTGACTGTTGAATTCAGTAAGTGCTACTTGTTGGGGCAGTTTCAATGGACAGAAGCAAAGGACCCCTTTGGAAGCCATTTTCTTTTGGAAATCCAACTCTGATAACTTCAAACAGAGCTTCTCTTTGGGGTTGTCTTGGTTTTGGGAAATTTTGCCACAGAAACATGTCCACAGTGCTGATTAAAGAAGCTCAATATCACTTCCACAAAATAGGAAGCATGCAAGACATACTTTTTTCTGCAGCATTATTTTCAGGACTAGCTATGTACATCAGTTTGTCATCAGCATTACCCTAACAGGCACAGGCTTGAGTTCTGAAAACAATAAGTGCTATTTGTTGGGGTAGTGCTTTTGATTTCTAGACTCCTAATTAGAAAGAAAGAAGCTCAACATCACTTCCACAAGAGAAAGCACGGTGGTTAGAAGGAGTCAGGAGAGCAAAGTACAAAAAGGTAAGTGCATCCACAAAATGGTAACAAAGAGAAGAGCACAGAGATCTTGTCACCACGGGAGATGATGGAACAAGCTTGCAAGGGTTGAGAGGGACACCAGGCCTCTTATGTTTTGTGAGGGGACTGCAATCAGCGTGAGCAGAAGAAAGGAATAGGGAGGAGCCACACAGGAATCCACAACCAGAAAAACACCCACACATGCACAGAGAGAGAGAAAGAAAACAACAACAACCCCAGAGGCAGTAGATCTGCCTCATAACAACTAGATGAGTTTAGATTTTCAAACACATAGGCCTATGCTGCGTTTTGGACATGTGTGACCAGCTAGTCACACATATTAGATATAGAACCTAGATTTATTTAAAAATTAAAATTATTTTAATTTTTTTTTTCCAGTGTCTAATTTTTATTTATCTTCCTGTTACAGCTGATAACTGACAACTGATTTTTCTCTTGGCAGTAACAACTTTCTCATGATCTTTTTTAGGCTGGATAATCAGAAACTTCTCATAAACCCAATAATTCTGTTTCACAGTCATCAGGGTGGGGAATATACATGGATAAGTTAGTACTTCCTTATTCAGGTTTTATACTAGTTTTATTTACTCTCGTATTGTCATGAGGCAGCTCGGCTGCCTCTGGGGTTTTTCTGTTTTGGTTTTTCTCTCTTCTCTCTCTTTCGTGTGTATGTGTGGGTGTGTGTGTCCTTGGTGTGGGTGTGTTTTTCAGGCAGTGGATTCCGGGGCAGCTCCTCCCTACTCCATCCTCCTGCCCCAATTACACATGCCTGTGTGCAATTGGGGCACAATCAGTTTCCCCTCAAAGCTATAAGACAGTGGTGTCCAAACTGTTCCACAAAGGGCCGTGTGGCTGCAATGAAGTGTTCCAACCAATGAAGAGCACACAGTTTGACCAATCAATTGTCTGAAGACTGAGATCAGTTGGTTAAATGGGTCAAGTCTGGTGTGCTGCTGCTTGGTTGGAACAAAAACCTGCAGCCACATGGCTATTTGTGGAACAGTTTGGACACCTCTGCTATATTCCTGTCTACCCTCGCCAGATTGTTCTGTCATCTTCTGTGGTGATTAGTCTCTGTTCTCTACCTTTGTGAAAGACATTTTGTGGATTTACTTACCTGAATTTTGGACTATCTCTGCCTCGAACTAACCATGCGCTCTCTCTCCCTCTGCAGTCTTCACCGGTCTCAGCCATCCAGTCGAAAACATAATGCCTCCGGCCTCTACATGGAGGTATAACAAGGCGAAATATAAACCACGTGATCAACATGCGAATAGAAAAAAAAATGATAGGAATAATTTACATCTGATAAAGTCAGACTGAGGATTTACTGTCAATAAATTCAGAAATTATCATTAAGTTTCTTACTGAAATAGTAACAAATTCTTAATATGGGGTGCAGGTTGTCAGACTGTTGGTGCTGCCAAAGAAGAGAGAAGTAGTTTTGTCTATGAGGTCAGTCTGACTGAAGTGTTCATTTATAATCATATTAAATATTTAACATTGTGAGAATCAACAATTATCTTCACAGTCTTCTCCTATTCTGAGCTGCAGTGATGGAATCAGAATCAAAGCATCACAGCAACACTGTCAGGAATTCTTCAGATAAAAGAATTAAGCTATAATGTTTATGATGTAGTTATTTAGTGATAAACTCCCCAGCAGAGAGGGCACATAAGAAAACCTCACACAGGAAAAAACATGAAAACTGATCTATAAAAATATCTATTGCTCTTTGTTATATGTCATTTTATTGTAAACTCTTATGTCCCTTTCAAAATGCCTGCTTTGGAGCAGGTTAGCTGTGCGGCATAAGTTAGCATAGCAATGTGAATGCTCAGTCATACTCTTCATGCAATGGGTGTATAAACCATTGAACCATGTGAATATCAGTCACTCCCAGTTAATATTCAAATGTCTATCTACATATGTCTCATAGAATTTTTTGTTAGATGTTAGTATTGCGACCAAAAATCCAGCCTTGGATTTTTCACTTGAGAGTTAGGTACTGGGTCCTGTCTATTTGTCCAACACGCTATTTTTCCAAACAAAAAACACGCTGTCTGAGTTGCTCTTGATCGGTTCCTTTATATAGACAAACGGTAAACAGCAGCTTCCAGAATACACATGCTTGTCAATGGAAACGTGTACACAGTAGAAAGCTGTGGAAAAATTTTTTTCAATGTATCTGTCCTTAGTGAAAGTGAAGTCTAGGATCGATAATTTAGAACTAAGCTGTACCCAAAACCATCCTTTGTACAAGTTTTCCCACATTTCCCACACTCTCCCCAGGGTTGTTGTAAGGAAATAAGGATTATATCTTGTGGTCATTTAAAACAGACGTCCCCTAAAGTGAAATGACATCTGTAACTGTTGATCTGGAAAGACCTTAACTAACCTGGGAGTGAACCCCAGTTAATTGTCCTGAGTGCTTACAGTAGGTGTGCTAACAGATCTTTCCTAGAATGAGCTGTTTATCTAAAACTGCTGATTTGGAAATATCTTAGATGGCCTGGGAGTGAACCCCATTTGGTTGTCCTGACTGTTTACATTTGGTGTGATCAGAAGACATCCTTTATTGTCTCTCATGCTGGGAAAGGTATTCATGGCATACTGACTACAGGTATAAAGAGTCATACTAGACAGCACTCTTCAGACAACACTGCAGAACACACTGTGAACTGTATGTCTTGTCTCCATGCTGCATGATATTAAAATACTTGATTCACAACACCCAGTTTTCCCAGTTTTCCCTTCTGCAGGATTAGACCCTTACATTGTTTTCACAAAGCATATGTAAAAAAATTAATGGAAAAATATGCATAAGAACTTGCATACTGTCAACAAAAATTACGGCTACCCAGCTCCCCTCTCTCCTCCTACCTGAGCGCAGGTGAGTGAGTGCCCCTCTTTGTTACCTCCGTCTATCACCGCCTATGCCCACGCGACCCAAACCTTGTGCATCACCATGGTAACCAGACAAAACTAATCGATAAAAAACCAACTAGCGCCAAAAAATAATAATATGGCTCCTACAGTTAGCACATCCTTATATTTGATGAAAAATATTTAAGTTGTTTTTATCACTTGTACTTATGTAAATATGAATTTCTCTTTTGTAATGTTCATGTGATTTGAGCCACAGGCTCTAAATACATATCAAAGTGTGTGGCTAACGACAGAGGGTTTAATCTGTTGATAATTATTATTGCTATTATAAGTATCTTTCTTGTCATGTGATAAAATCAAACCAGTATCAGTGTGATTATGTGAACTGACCTCTTAATTTATTTTGGATATTAGTTCCTTGTATTTTTAACACTAAACTAATATTTATAGATATAGAAATATTGTGCTTTCATGTTTCATATGACCATATCTAAATATGTTTAAGGTGTGCAGCTACGTTTGATGAGCAATGAAGGGAAGTAGTATCAGCACTAAAGGAAGCAAATCACAAAACCACAAGTATAAGAAACAGGTTTAGGCTTTCAACCGCTTTACACTCCATTCCAGTAGGTGGCGGTAAATCTATTGTGAGCTGATTTGCCTATCTTCAAAAAAAAAAAAATCCATGGAAGAAGGTGAGGAAGTCAAACGTGTTTGAGTTGAGGTGGCCGATGTGAAAGCCCTGTTTCATAGTACGTGGTTTAAGACATAATTGTAGACTACTGGGATGGAGAATGACACCCTCGTCTCTCTTGAAGATTTAGGGTAAGAAAAAAACGTAATATGTCGTCCGCTGTATGAGAGCTGTTACTTCTATGATTAGCTTTGTCTGTCTGTCCGGTTTTAGCTAGCGCAGTGCACTGTAGCTTGCTTTAGCTTAACGGCTAATTTGCTGTTGTGACTAACGTTAGTCAGACGGTGATGGAATATCTTTTGACTATTTATGTACATAGTGGTTTTCTATATTTCCAGACATATTACTGTTAATACACATACGCAGGGTGGTTATATATGGTTTGTCATTAGCTGCGTCAGCAGAAGCTGCTCCCGGCGTGATTCATATAAGGACAGCTCCAACACATTCCTTTCTCTTAACCCGTTTAAGCCCCACTTTCTAATAATGCACGATTTATTGATTTATCAAGTGTTTCTTGGTTATTTGGTTATATTCTGAAATGTCCAGTAACATCATACACATAAGTGATTGTCTTGAGCCGCTGTTTGGAGGGCATGTCTTTAAATAGCCAAATTCTAAATTGTGGTCGGGCATTTTCAGTGAATGCTGTCAATACTTGGCAAGAGCACTGAAGTGTCAAAGTGTCAAACTTGTCTCTGCAAACTAAGCCACACCTCACTGTGGCTCATACAAACAAGGCAAGGTCCTAGGTTTGGTTTTATCTTGTGTCATTTTGTGTCAGACAGCCAAAATAGACAGTTGTGCACATGCTCTCTATCACCCCATGTCTGAGCACCAGTCACAAATTAGATCACGTGTGAAATGCTTAAGTAACTACTGCTCATCACCCACCCCTCTACTGCTACTGCCAGGCTGCAGCTGCTCAACGATGCATAAAGCAATTTGAAGGTGGGGGTTGTTCAATCATAGTCAGGCATCCCTCATATTTCAGTCTTTCACTGTGTATCATAATAACCAACATTCTGAAAACACACAACTGTGGCATCTCGACAAGATCATCTGAGATTGATAAAGGTATTGCTTGGTGAAAATTCATCTACACCTTGACATGTCCCTGCCGTCCATAGCCAAATCTACGCCCATGACCACCACTTTGCAGTACTGATAAGGGAAGCAAAGAGTTGTGGGTGTTTGCATGTGTGTGTGTGTCACTGCAGGTACCAAGGTCCTCTTTTGGAGGAAGGAGCTCTGGATTCTGCTGTGAATGGAGGTGCAGCTTCACCTGAGTTTACTAAGCTCTGTGCCTGGATTGTCTCAGAGCTTAGACTCTACTGCAAGTTGGAGGAGAATGTCCACGCCACTAACTGTAAGACATGTATATATATATTGAACAGTGACAGAAGAGTTTCCTTTCCTCATTTCCTTTTCTTGTCAGCTGAAGGTTGATAACAATGGGAAAGAAATGAAACATAAAACACATATATTTCTGTTTATACAACATATGGCACATGCCATGGTTTCCATTTTTTTGGTAAGTAAGTCATTAGGTTCGATTGCTTTTTAATCACTGTTGCTGCATATTTCACAAAGCCAGTTTTCTGTTTGAGGTCTGCCAAGATTGGGTACTTGTGACATTTAACCAGTTTGTTTGTCTGTCTTGTAACATCATTTTTGATATGTTTGTTATCCTGCCCCACCCAGGTCCAAGCGAGGCAGAGAGCTTCCAGTTGGAGATGAGTGGTCTGCTGTCAGAGCTTGCCTGTCCTTATTCTGTCCTTACCAGTGGAGACATCACTCAGCGGTTCCTCAACAGGACAGACTGTCTGCTGCTTCTCAGTATGATAACAGTACTCTGCAACATCTCTAAAATGTGTTCACACCCACCTGTAACAAAATCTTCCATAGTCATATATTGTGAAGTGCTATTCTGTGCTGGGCATGAACATAGCATGTAGTCACCACTAGAAGGCAGCATAAGCAGCCTGTGTGTGCGGTTACTTTTTCCACTCTCTGTGGAGCCACATGATACTGACACAGCTGTTTTCACTGATACCCCATTCAGACTGACACAATGACTCAGGGGTCTATATGAATAGGTCAACAGGTTGGCTACCGTGATGATACACAACCTTCTCCTACTTCACTTGTGAAAACTGTGTACTAATATTGTATTGAGATTTAGTCGCAGCCATCGCTTAATGATTTCAGTGCCTTCTTGTTAATGTCTCAGACATGTATGTATCACACAAAGAGCTACACAAACCACAAGGAAGGTTATTTAGTTCCTGATAGCACTAACAAGGGTTTAAGTATGACTTTCTGAAACCTAAGCATCCTTTTAACAGCAATTACAATTTAACCAAATCCATTTCTATCTCAGCCTTTCTGGTATCAGAGCTGGAGGCATCAAGGATGATCCTGGTTAACAAGCCTCAGAAGAAAGCCCAGGAGTCAGGCAGCCCTGTGTTCCAGGAACTGAAGGGCATCTGCATGGCGCTGGGCATGTCCAAGCCTCCTGCCAACATCACCATGTTCCAGTTCTTCAGTGGAATTGAAAAGAAGGTCAGTTGTTCTAGTGGCACAGAGAGATGGCTGTGCACTCACACAACAGCATGATATGTGTACTGAACCTGCTGATAATACTTTGTGCCTATAGTGTATTATCAGCAGGGTCAGTACCACTGCCACTGCCACAGTGTCTGAAGAAGTCTACTTCTACACATTCCAGCTTTACTCTCTGAGGTTTCTACCTTTTTTTTTTTTAAGCTGAAAGAAGCCATAAGTCGAGTCCCACCAAATCACATAGGAGAGCCTTTGATGAAAAAGACCCTTGGACCTGTGCACTTGGTAAATACTGAAAAATGACAAAGAAATATAATACAATTGGTGAACTCTGTATAAGCGAATGACCTTTCTCTTGTGCTTGTTTCTCATTTTGCCAGGAAAAAATAGAAGCTATAAACCAAGCATTAGTGAATGAGTATGAAGTCAGAAGGAAGATGCTGCTGAAACGTCTTGACGTCACAGTTCAGTCTTTTGGTTGGTCTGACAGAGCGAAGGTATGTAAAAACTTGGAAGGGTCCTAAAGATTCCAAGTTAAATGACACACAAGGCATTTTAAACAGGAATTCTGTGTACACGTGTGCTTCAGCAGTTGTCAGGCCATTGTTATCCATTTGGGGGTGCTCTTGCCCTGCTGAGAAGGGAAAAGACTGACAAAAGTCATTTATGAGTTTGTTAAATAGAATGGATTGGAATGAAAAAGTGAAAAAGGCCTGACATATACACTGAAAGCTTGTTGAGAAATTAAAAACCACATCTGTAATGTAAACCCCTTTTTTTTTTTTTTTTTAAATATTCCACAGAAAAACAAAAAATTGCTCCAGTCTACATAGCATACATATTTGCAATGTATGACTGATGGACTCGAAGTGTTGCTTTCCAAAAACAAATAAAAACTTTTGTTTTGAATGTTTTATTGCAGACACATGCTGAGAAGTTGGCCAAAGTTTACCCGCCTCTGCGATCTGCCCTCTGCACCACAAGTAAAACATCTGTTGCCCATCTTCTTGCTGCTCGACAAGACTTCTCTAAGATCCTACGCACAAGCAGTGGCAAGATAAGAGAGAAGACTGCTTGTGCTATTAACAAGGTAGGTTAAACACAATGTAGTTCCAGGTATTCCTTTCTGTTTCATCTGTTATTCAGAGTGTTTTAATAGAGTTAAAACACTCTGTTTATTTGATGTTTGCTAAAACTTGCTAAAGCATCAGCATCTGTTCAGTTTTGGTTTTATGACCCTTTGCTTAACACATGATGTTCAGTGAAAATAACTGAAACTTAATCTCATGCAAACAACAGAAGTGGGATCAAATCGAGGTAGTGATCATGCTTTGAACTGTCTTAATTCAATATGTGTCTTTTTCTTAGGTTCTAATGGGCAGAGTGCCAGACAGGGGAGGCCGACCCTGCGAGATTGAGCCTCCTCCACCAGAGATGCCTACCTGGCAGAAGCGTCAGGATGCTCCCCAGGGCGGTGGACACTATGGCGGGGGTGGGCACGGAGGCAGCAGGGGGGGCTACGATCACTACTCCCAAGGTGGCCGTGGAGGCTACGAGAGAGGAGGAGGACATGGAGACAGGGGAGGAAGAGGTGGAGGCAGCAGAGGGGGGAAGGTGCAGGGAGGCTGGGGAGAAAGAGATGGAGGAGGAAGAGGCGTTTACCACCAGGGCCACTATCAGGATGCAGGAGGTCATCATGGGGGAGGAGGGAGAGGTGGTTATGGAGGAGGAGGAGGGAACAACCAAGGAGGCTTCCAGGACCCTGGGTATCACGGAGGAGGAGGTGGTTACCATGACAACTACCACCAAGATGCAGGCTGGCATCAGGAGAGAGGTGGGGGTCGAGGAGGTCGCGGGGGCAGGGGAAGGGGAGGCCGAGGCGGAGGCGGAGGACAAGGCGGGGGCTGGGGAGGGAGAGGGGGCTCGAATTTTAACCAAGGAGGACAGTTTGAACAGTTCTTCCAACACGCAGGCCAGCACTACAACCAAGCTGGCTTTAATCAAAGCAGACACTACACTAGTTGAAGACAGTGTGGGGTATTTCAGCAGAGTCCACACGAAGATTGACTCCTTATCATTGGTGAATGGATTTCAAATGCCTTATTATCCTAACTTAAATTTTACAGCATGAGATTCTAGGACATACACTCATACAGACCCGTATACATTCACTGTAGACTGTTTTGGAATTATTGCTGTACCTCAGAGGGTAGACCTTTTGCTTTTTCATCCTGGTGTCTTTATGTTTTCTTTGCTTCCTATGTAGTATTCAAGCCAACAGCTGTGCTATAAATGGTTAGTTGATAAGTTGGACTAGTTGATAAGTTAGTTGATAAGTTGGACTCTGCTGTTTTGACCTCATTTTGCCACTTAATTAGCCTTATATTGGACATTGTTTCTTTTTTTTTTTTTTTTGGAAAGATAGCGAAAGTTCCTAAGGTTTCAATGTTGGTGCACCTACTGACATAAGAAGTGAACGTCAGTATTAAGATGTATGATTCTTGAAATTCTGGTAGTTAAGTTGAATTTGAAAATTCATTGAAAAACGGTTTCCAGTCCCATTTTCTTTCAGTAAATTTAACTGGAATCGCCTTTGTTACTTATTTAAAAGATGTCAGCTTTTGCCCATGGAAGATGTGTGTGCATACATGTTGGATGTTGGAAGGTTTGCATGGATGTGTAAATACGCAAAATAAAATCTGAAATGAGATTATCACTTTTTATTCAGTGGTCTGATTGTCTCAATCAGGGAACTACAAAATGCTTTTGCAAAATGCAAAATTTAAGGATGTCTTTATTAAGATGTTAAATATGAGTTCATGGATTCAAATTCTACACCTCATAGCTCCAGTAATTACATTCTGTCACTGAGTGAATACGAGGGAAAACTTGTAGAGCTTTTGTTTGGAACGAGTGTATGAATATTCTTGTCCAGGGATTTCTAAATGAATATGCTATGTCGGGTATTCTAAATAAGTTCATTACCTCAGGCATATGAATTGATGTAAATTAAGTGTTCTAAAATATATCAACTATATCACTGGATGAGTGACTTTAAACTCAGCATAAATGAGTACACCCACTTTGAAAAGTAAGGAATATAGCAATAAGCACAAGAACAATTTCCAAAATTTTGACAAGACTGAGTTTTATAGAACATTTGTATAACTCATAAAATGAAAGGTTAATAATATAACTTAGATTACAAAATCTTTAGTTTTACTCAAATTAGTGAATACACCCACTACAAAAACTACTATATCTAGTATTTTATATGACCTCCATGATTTTTAAGGACAGCACCAAGTCTTCTAGGCATGGAATGAACAAGTTGGCGACATATTGCAGCATCGATCTTCATTGATTCATCAAGAACGACGTCCTTTAGAGCCTGGATGCTGGATGGAGAGTGATGCCCAACTTGTCTCTTCAGAATTTCCTACAGGTGTTCGACTGGGTTCAGATCATTAGACATACTGTACTTGGCCACTGAATCACTTTCACCCTGTTCTTCTTCAGAAATGCAACAGTGGCCTTAGGTGCATGTTTTGGATCATTGTCATGTTGGAAAAGTGCACGACAACTAAGGGCATGGAGTGATGGTAGCATCTTCTCTTTCAGTATAGAGCAGTACATCTGTGAGTATAGAGTCCCAGTAGTAAGTATCTTTGTCAGCATGGGCCCTAGCAAATTCTAGGGGGGCTTTTTTGTGCATGGGCTTTAGGAGAGGCTTCCTTAGTGGATGACACCCATGCATGCCATTCCTCTGCAGTGTACGCCGTATTGTGTCACGGGGAAAACACTCACTCCAGTTTGGCTTTCTACTTCTTTAGCTAACTTCCGTGAACTTGCATTTTCTTCAACCCTTCTCATCAGAATGCGCTCCTGTTGAGGTGTTAACTTCCGTGGACGGCCTGGACGTCTCTGTGAGATGGTTGCTGTTCCATCTTTGTTTTGTATCACTTTTGCTACATTATTCTGACTTATAAGTAAAGCTTTGCTGATCTTCTTGTTGCCTTCATCTTTCTTGTGTAAAGAAATTATTTTCTTTCTCAGGACTTACGACATTTTTCTTCCATGTGGTGCCATTGCTGACAGCATGAAATGGGAAGGGGTTTTCTTTAAATAATGCCCTTTTTTGAATTTTCTACATTCTTTGCACTAAATGCATTTTATTCTATTCTATGTTGTATATATTTTACATACATGTTTGCACTAGAGAAGGACTTGCTTTTCATCTCGTACATGTAAAAAGATGTGTAATGACAATAAAAGGCATTCTATTCATTCTATAGTCAGCTGTCTGCCGGACACCTGTTTAATGAATAATTAGACTCACCTGTGGTTGAATCCTTGTTAACTAGACTTTTGTAATCTAAAATATACCTTTGTTCCTAAGACTTTCATTGGGATGTACTCATTTTTGCAACATGGTCTTGAATGAATTTGTTAGGAAAATTACTTTTACTCAACAAAGCTTGTTTGCAATCAGTGGTCCAAGTTTGTGGGAGAATTTTGTAGTATCCTATAGAAAATGTTGATTTTTAAAGGAAACTAAAGGTTTTATGACAAATCTGTTGGGGTGTACTCATTTATGCTGAGCACTGTAGATGTGAGAGTTCTCACTGGGACATATGAGCACAAATCTATTATCAAGAGAGACATCACAGCTGTGTGGCAGAACATATGGGAAAATGAAAAGAAGGGATGGCACTACTTTGCTATACAAACTAGTCTAAAGAAAGAGCTTTGTTATTTAAGGAGATGGGCACACAGCTGTTCTGATTAGACTGAGACTGGGACCCTGTAAGCTGGCATGGCATTCTGGCTGGCACAGATGGACAAACATGAACATGGACTGTGTGGAATTTACAGAAAATAACATGCTGTGAAACACCTATTCGTGGAATTCACCTGTTAATTTGAAGACAGACAAAGGTTTTATGTTGCAGTATCACGCGTGGGCACAAAGACGATTACAATGAACAGACTGCTGAATCACACCGAGAACCAGCACTGTGTAAGCGGTCCTTGAATTCACTGCTACGACACCATTAAACAGAATCACTCCGAACTGCATTCTAACCCCAGCCTGTGGGGGGCAGCAGGGTGGCATTCCAGTCTGCCGGAAACTCAGAAGTAGAGGAAGAAGAAGAAGAAGAAGAAGAAGAAGGAGGAGGCGGCGGAGGATGTTGTTACTCTGTCACTGCTGTACTTCCGGCGGCTGCAACATACAGTGGAAACAGGAGCGCGTAACAGTGTGGAAAAAGAATCTCGCGTTTGCTTGGAACCAGCTGTACCCTTCATTTTTGTTTCCTCCCTCGGCGACACTGAAGCTAGCATGCTCTTTTGAACAGGACCATGTACCGCCCAGGTAAACCTGCACATGGCCCGCCGCCGTTCGGACCTCTACCACCTCATGGCCCTCCTTTCAGACACAGAGGGTCTTGTGGTATTCCTCCACCTGGGCCACCACCTGGACCTTGCGGACTATCTTCAGCACCGGATAGCCATTTCCACGGCAACAGGACACCGAGAGGGCATTTCATCAGCGTACGTACCCAATAAGATAATAAAGCTAGCTAATCTTTTCAAATTACATGAGTTAAATAATGGGTTAGCTAGCATAACCTAAATCTAAACACGAATAAACATCATAGACCACTGTGAGTGGTAGTTAGCTACACATGTAGCTAGCTGTTGTACCCCATGAGTAAACAGCATTATGTGTTCTTTTATAGCTTTTCCAGTGAAACGTGTACAGAGGCCTCGCTTTATGTATTTATGCAGACGTAGCTACGCTGTACATACGGCATCAGTTGTGTTCAGAATAAGAAACCGGTCTTAAGTATAGTGATTTTTGACAGAGACCTCGTCCAGTGTGGTCTGGGTGTATTTTGCAAGTTTCCTTAACTTTCACCTTAACTGCAGACTTGTTATCTTGTTGAAATAGTTTGGTGTTCTCCCCCTCTTGCCAGTCCTGTTTACCATTAATTTTCTTCTTTATATAAAATCAGCGGTGTTTACCCTCAGCTCAGTGTAGGCCCATGGGTAAAGTTATCCGTGCCTGATCTAAAAGAGACCTAAGCATAAGATTTTCTAATTTTATTCCTAGACAGTCACAGCTGGCCTCAACTGAAGAATCACATTCCTTTTTTTCCACATTCCACAATGTCCAGGCCTCTCTGATGCTCCTCACAGATGAGACAGGCAGCAGTTGCATTAGACTCAGTTGTTCACTTCAGTTGTCCTTCTTTAATGTTTATAGAGACACATTAAAGCATCACACAGTTTGGATGCACTAAGTTGAAAGTGGAGGAAAAAAATGATGCTACTTTTTTTTTTATCTTGCTAGAATGTGAAAAGACCTGTTTAGAAATTTGTGGGAAAAAATAGTAATAATAATAGTAAAAATTCTAGATTAATTTGTGGGCCAGTTTTAAAACCCCTGACCTCAAGAGCTTTGATCTAATGTATCAATAATAAAACCAGTGAAAGAACACAGATGCAAGTGGATCATGTAGCTAACAAATATTTATTTGGCTATTTATTTTATTTTTAGATTATGTCAGTAGTTTACTTGTGATCATAGTTTTTAGGTTATGACATTACGTGTTCTATCAGAGCTACAGTTCAGTTTATGTGAAAGTGTAAAGCTCTTCTAATGCCCCATTCATACCGACACAGTGACACAAGTTAAACTTGTGTCAGGGGTCTGTCTGAATGGGTCATCTTGCGTTGGCTGGGTTGAACATGCTGCTCTGCATTGGTGAACTGGTGTTGCCACCAGACGTGAAAATAAATTAAATGATAACTAATATAAATATAATTTAATCAACCCACTGAAAAAAAGAGAGAGAGGGAGAGACTCAGCTACAGGCAAATAGCACACATGAGTGATCAAGTTAGAGAGTGAGAGCAATGAACATAGGCGAAACTTAACTTTTAACTGGTAAATTATTTGATTATTTTTGATATAATTCTTAGGTTTATCAGTCAAGAGCAACATGTCAGACCAGAGTCTCTGCTGACAGTGAAAAGCAGGTTGGCAGCTCACTTTCTGAAAGTGGCATAAGAGCTTTGGATCAGCTACATTTATAGGCGTAAGACCTGGGTCATGAGTTCTTCTACGTGATTCCCATCAAGATTTTTAAACCTGTTCTGTACAATAACAGCAGCTGAATGTGGCGAGGTATAAGTAAAACTATTCTTACATGGCATGTAAATCTGTGGCTGTGAAGCTAGAAAGTGCTGTTTGCAGCTACGATTGAATTTCGGTCCTGTCAGGCCACAGAAGCATTCTCACGCATGCATCCTGGCTACCACGCAGTTCCCATTTTCCTCACAGCTGTGCTGCAGAAGTCATTTCAGTTGACGACGGACATTGCGGTTAAATTTGCCGGCACAGTACAGATCAGCCACCCGCACTGGCCACAACGCTTTATGAGCCTGCTTTACATCAGAGATGGGTAAGTCAGCAGAAGCAATTTTTGTTTGTTGTGCTTAATTAAATACATAGGTCTCAACTATTATGCAGCCTGAAATACTTGCTAATTTGAGTAGTTATTACATCTGTACTATTATCGTACATCTACGTTTTTGGTTGTTTGTTAACAGGAGATGTCCTCCATGTTGTTTCCCATGTCTAGCAATGAAAAATACAAAGGAATCAAGGATCGGCAGAGCCAGCGACCGCGCAGAAAGGTGTTTGCAGTTTCATTCTGTAACTGGAAAAAGAGGAAGGAACTTGTGGAGGCACAGACAAAGCTACACTACTGGTTTACTAAGTGCTTTATTTACTCACATCTTCTGCCAACTGAATAAATGTAAATGTAGCTGTGTAGAAGTATAGTCAAAAGGAAAAATTTAAGTGAAAGTTTCTTAAAATTGCACAGTAATATGTGTCTATTCACAATATATTAACATCTTTCCTGTTTATTTATTGGATTTTATTATTTTTTTTAAGACAAGATGCTGTAATATATGAGCTGCAGACTGCAACAAATGCTCATGCTTTGGTACAAATTCAGAACTTTTAAACTGTGTAAATGGACAGTTTAGAAAGACATCTGTCCGCGAGGGCTGTCCTCTTTTCACAAGGGTGATTTTGAACAAGTGCGTAATTTGTTCAAATCAATTCAGAGGCAGCCCATATAACGTTTTACAATTATTACAGTTGTTTCTAATGTTCATGATGATGATGATTATTATTATTATTTATGTCTGACTGTACGTTTTTCCCAACACTTTTGTCCACTTTGTTTGACTGTTTATAATCCATGTAATTATTTATTTCATTGTATGTAAAAAAGCTAGGGCTGTCACAGTGCAGGAATTTCCCCATACAATGACTTACAGTGGCTCAACAGCACATTATGCATTATTAGCACCATGTGTTTTTTGTTTTTGTTTGTTTTTTTGGGTTTTTTTGCAAATGACTTCTTTTATCCTGATTTTAGTACTATATAAAAATACGCTTTATTGTTTGGCTATTATTAGGTATATTATTTATATTTAGTTTATTGTATGCTTGTCTTTTCAGAGGCAGAGCACCACTTCACCCACAACTTTGAGATTACTATCTTTATCTAAATGGTAGAGACAGCAGCATAGAACTCTTCAGTTGTGTTTGTAAATCAGTAAACCAGTGAGCTGCTGCCATCAGTTTCAGTCAGAACACGATCACAGCCGTTTTTACTGTAAATAATAGATGAATAAGTACACATAAGGGGTTGTTTGTCTTTGTTTTTTGTTTGTTTTCAGAAATATCCAAAAATAACAGCACTTTCCATGATGAATTACAAAGCTACAAAGCCCCTGGAAGAATTAGAGTAAATCATAACTCATAACAAAAAAAGTTTTTGAAGCAAATCCACAACATTATAGAAATATTTCAGATTACATAAACATTAATCAAAGTATCAGACATATACTTTTCCAGTCGTCAGCTGCTGGAGCGACCACAGGGCTTTACCATTCAATATACACACTGAAGTTAGAAACGAAGAGAAAACTTGAACACAGTTAAAGCAGTTGCTTACCATCTCCTGTTGTTGGCCTGTCTGTATTGAGGTATTGCAATTATTGTAACAGCCCTACTTACAGCCTTACAGCACGGAGTAGCTACTGTGGATGTGGCGTAGACGTCTTGTTTAAATATGGAACTTGCAAAAAGAGTAGTTATCAGCTTGAAGTAAAGATCAGTTTGATTGTGTGTTAGACATAGAAAATGAATTTCTCAAATTCATTTTCAAATTCTCAAATTCTCAAAACAGCATGTAATGTTCCTGTTGTGTTCTGCACAAAATACAGCAGAAATGTTAAAGAAAACCTGTTAACTGTCTTTCTTTAAGGTAGTCCCTGGGCTCAGTACTAGCAACACGCTGCACATTTTTCACTATTCTGCAAGAAATACCACCAGCAATAGAAATACAAATGATCATACAACACTGTCTGGATTATTTCAAGTGCAGAAAACGGACATATAGTAAAAAGGGAGTACCATTCTCTGACAAGCAGCACGCCCATAACCTGAATTTGTTGTTGTGTTAAGGGGTTAACACACCTCCTAGCTGATGTGCACCATTTCAGCAATTCTGCAAGTTATGTACCATCAAATACTTAAATACATCTACTTGATAAAAGACTTTATAAGATTATGTCTTTAAAATTAAGCTTGTCCCTAAAAAGTGTCTCAGAAGAGCAGTCAAGCAATGAGATAATAAGAGTTTGGTTGGATCAAACTGTTATTAATCAAGTTACCCTGAGTCTCCTGAAAACATTTGTTTGCATACAGTTTACATTCTTACATTCAAAATATGTCAGTTGACCAGAGATGACCAAACCTTTGCATACAACTGTATGATCATTAAAACATAAATCTCTCGTTGTGTAGCTTGTTCATCAGTCACGTATTTACACTCCCTCCTGTCAGACCTCTTGGTGGTAGCATTTTTGAGCTCCTCACACCAAGACACCATGTAATGAGAGTATTAAGGATAATTCTTGGCTGCTGACAAATGATTCCTTCTCTTATCCGTTTCTAGAGTGAGCACATTGTGAGATGCTTTCAACTCGTTTTGACTTTCCAGGAGTTTATTTCCTCTGTGGCAGAAAAGCCATCACACAAGCCTGTAGGTTAATGTGGGCCTTTAGGTCATCTAGGCTGTTATAAAAGCATTGACTCAAGCATCCTGATTATTTGTTACTATGTTATCGCGGTTGAGCTACTGAGCATATTCAATCTGTGAATACAATTTGCGACAAGATGCAACGTCAGTCCTTGGGAAATTGTAAAAAACGTCTTTACACTGTGATGTAACCTCAGACAATTTAAACAGTTGCTATTTTGATCTCTTAAATGTGTAAATGTCTAGCATTCTGTGTGCAGTTATTCAGAGATTTAAAAACTCTGAATTCGTGCAGCTATCCCTTTTGAATACAAATTTCCTATAATTTGTAAATCCAATTTGTAAGTGTTGGCTTTGTGGAACACCATTTTAATGGTCACACAGAGTAAAAATGCCAAAAATATGCTATTGCAGTTCTGACTTGTACAGCACTATAACATGAATTTTGAATACTCTCAGCCCCACTGTAGCAGCTTCTCCATAGACCATAGTACAGTGATTGCTATGGGAGGCAGCCAACAGATCGTCCCTCATGCAGAACCACCACACCTTCAGATCCCACAGTGGAATCCCACTTCTGTGGACCATCATCTTCCAGACAGCAGGTATATATGTCAAAGTAAAATCCTTTGTATAAGTCTAAGCTGGAACAGTTGTTTTGATGTATTTTTTGTTTTTTTTTTTCTGGTGTTTGAAACATGTATTTTTACTTTCAGTGACCGAGCTAGTGAGGAATTCTTGAGATGCATTGCAGCCAACAAGCCTCTCCCCGACTATCTGAAAGGGAACATGGCATACAACCTTGCTGATGCATTTAAGTCGGCCAGCGTCCTGAAAGACGCAGCAAAATCAGACCCTGTGTTTCAGAAGCTTTTGGCCAGGAGCAAAACCCACAGTCGAAGCAGAAGTCGTGGCAGAAGCCGCGGGAAATCTCGAGCCAAGAGCCGTGGACGAAGCAGAAGCCAAAAACGCAGCCGAAGCAGAGGAAGGAGCAAAAGCCGTGCTCGTGGCAAGAGTCGGGCGAGGAGCAAAAGCAGGGCAAGAAGCAAAAGCAGGCCTCGCAGTAGGAGTCGAAGTCGAAACCGAAGCAAGAAGAAAAGCCATGCACGGAGCAAGAGCCGGGTCAGAAGGTCCAAGTCTCGAAGTAGCAGTAGTGAAAAGAGCCATGCTAAAGGCAAAAAGAGAAAGAGGAGCCCCAGCCCCAGCTGTAGCAGCAGTGTTAGCAACAGTAATAAGCTGACAGGGAGAAGTCTGTTAGAAGGACTGAAGTTGGTCATGAACAGCAAAGAACTGGAAGAGCGGCTTCCCACCCTCAAAGATGCCATCCTCACCATCCAGGTACAGCTCATCATTCCTTCTACAAAATGTCTCGTGTCAGTCGGTTATCAGCACCTCCACAAAAGGTGTCATTTTTGAAGAAAATCTATTTGGCTACACCAAGATCACACCAAGGGCATGTTCATAATACACGCCCAATTCGAGAGTTGCATTTAGGTTAATGTTTCTAATATACTTGAGAAATGTCGACGTGTTCTGCTGGGGACACTGTGAACTGTGAGTGAAACTGTCACATCATTTTTTTAAGCTATGGCATGAGAATCACTTTGGCGTGGGATCACTCGAGCCCATGACACTGTGCGTACTCAGAGTTCAGAAAGGGCAATAGAAGGTGGAGGCAGACGAATCACTGGATTCACTATCTGTGTATATGCAAGGAAGATGTTGAACAAACAACAGTTTTCTGCAAAATATACCATAAATCTGGTTAACCGTTCGAAAGGCCACCCAAGCATTTATGACATGTTTTAGAAGAGATTTTCAAATATCGAGATATATATTGTGTATTGCGATATAGCCTAAAAATATTTCAGTATTATTCTTTATTTATAGGCCATATCACCCAACCCTTGTCCCAGTCAAAGCAAAAAGTTCAGTATCGACCACATAAAGCAGCAGTTTTAGCTACAGTTTTAGCAGCAGAACCACTTATGTCTCTGAATGCCTTTACATTTTAAAGAGTACGCATTTCTGTGTTCACTGATTAATAGGATTGTCAGTTATTAAATTAGTTAATCACATAATTGTTCAGTATTAAAACAGTATCCTTCATCATTTATAATGACTATTTAAGAAATTGTATAGATTTTGCTCACTGGAAGTATTGTCCATTTTAGAGTTTTGGTGTAACAAGTACATTACAAAAGAAAGACTTTAGAAAAATTAACATTAAAAAAGGTTCACCTATTTAATTATTCAGTCAGTTGTCACACACCTAATGCAAATTCTGGATAAAGTACTTAAAATTGTGGTTTGTATGTGTTTCATCTATCTCTTAAAACTATTGCATGCAGCGACTGTACCTCATTATTTTCCAAATAGCCTTGCAAGTTAGCAAAGTGAATGAGCAGGCGTCTGTCCAGTCTAATGTTATTGTTGCCTTCATTCTGTACAGGCCTCTGATGACAGCAAAAAAGCGCAGTGTGTGGGGAATGAGTACAAACATCAGCAAGTACAGTACGACAGTCAGGAGAATTCATCATCACTGGAAAACGACAGCGTGCTCCTTCCCCATGAGAGAGTAGGCAGTGACTTCTCTTGGCTCCAACCACAAAGTCAAGAGGATTCCACGGTCAGGAAAGCTGATGAGCTCGATGACGAGGAGTCGTTTTTGTACGGAAATGAAGACACTGGAGCGAAACAAGCCTACAAAATGGACCTTTCTCCTCTTTGCAGTCAACAGGATCATAAGTCAAAGCCCTTATTCAGTAGCTTTGGGGATCCGCTTGATCTGACGCAACCCCTTCAAGTGACTTCCTCAAGTGTAGCCGCTGCCAATCTGGACAGCAGTGAGTGTGAGAAGATCAAGAACATATTAAAAAGTCTGGGCACAGCAGACATCGGCAAGATGATGGGGAAAATGAAGGGGCAGAGGGAGGAGAAGCAGCCGTCTCCTGCGCCTCTTGGTTCAGACCCAAAGGCAGCGAGCTTGGCAATGCCAGCGATGAATAACCCAAATGTACGACAGGCTCTGGAATCTCTTCAGTCCCTGATCAAAGGTGAGTGTACTGAAAGAAAGATTCAATTTCAGCATTCAGCCTGCTGAGCATTAGTGTTTTATAGGTAAATTTAGTAATCATAAATACAGATTGTGATCAGCTTTATTGATTGGTTTTATTGTTGTGGATGACTTATGTCATATACATCATATAAAGCTAAACCTTTAGAGTATAAGGCTGGAGATATTCTATATTTTTCTACTTACCAGCAAATCACATTAAAAAAAAACAAAAACAGCAATGAATCGATCCGACCCATCCTGGGCGACGTACTCCGTCATTATCCACAGCTGAAAAAAATTCCCACGAATATACTCGATACTTCAGTTCAGGCAGCGTTCGCTCAGAATTGCAGTTCAGCTCTTCTCTGAAAATAATGAGGCTTTCTTTTAAAGATGAAATTTTATATTTGTGACCTTTTTTTGCCTGTGTGCTGCAGACAAAGTGGGGAAGTTAGAGAGTTTTGATCTTTTTATGTTTTTTTATTCAGTAGTAACAGCAAAATCTACTGTTAAAGCTTAAATCACCTTACCTGTAAAAAGTCCTTAAGAGGTATTCTTCAATCCCTTGTAATACCTTCTTTAATCTTTACAAAAGATTTTTGTTTACAAAAGATTTTTGGAAAGTCATTCCTTTTGCTGCCTATAGGCAGTAATGTCAGTCATAAAATATTTTTGTATGTGATTGCTGGTGGTCGGAAACATTGACCATGAGATCTCAACTTCACACCTGTAAAGTTTCATGACTGTCTCTTGCACAGTTGTCATGGTGACAACCAACTGTCCCCTGACAGACATATGAACACCTGCCAAAGTACTCAGAACCACCTCTCTGGTAAGGCCCCGCTACAGCAGGTGTGTTTCCTAGACCATTTTTGGATGATGACCATGATGGTAAACAAAAATGACACTAAACTCAAAAGTTTCCTCATCTGCAAATTCCAGTGTGGAGGCATAATTAAAGTCTAAAAGTCTGCCATAGCGGTTCTTTGCATAGTTTTTTTGTGCCTTCACTTGCCCAGTTGTATCCTTATCCTAGAACTGTGAGATGTATCGAGCTGATTTTAGATTTGTTTCTCTTCGGTTGTCAAGGATAAGATTTTGTGACAGCTGAACGTGGAGGTGTAACCGAGTCAGTTGGAAATTGATACCGCATGGTCTGATGATTTTAATTGTTTAATGCTTTTAATGTACAATACAAGATTATCTTATTCTTTCCTCTTTTAGCAACTAAGGAGAAGCGGGCGAAGAGTGACGGCAGTGGCACATCTCAGGCGTCTCAGACCTCTGACAAACAGAAGGTAAAAGATTTCCTTGCTGTGTCACTGACCGCTCAGTGAGAAAGGTAAATGTATCAAAGAAGGTCTCAACCCTTTGGTTTTCAAATTCTAACTTGTGTTTCTCAGGCGATTGATGATGAGGAAAGGAAGAGAGAGAAACAAACCAAAATAAGTAAAGTGGAATCCCTGGTGAAAGAATTGGAGGAATTGCTGAAACAAGACGGTAACCCATTTTTTCACTTTCACCTTTTTTGTCTTCCACACACTGAGGTGCTCCATATGCTTCACTGCTTGTCTTGTCTCATTTGCAGGATTGAGTTCTCTGGTACCAGTGATTGGATTTTATTGCAAGGATTGTGAGGAGTTCATCGGAGATTTTAATTGTGCTGAGAAGCATGCAGCTATCCACCAACATAGTAACTCTGATGCTGTAAGTACCACGGTACCTCCTTTTGGGCAGGGCTGGTGTTATTCTATATTTTTGTTGATAAATCCCACCAAAAGACCAAAACGTGTGAGTGTAAAGTGAATGTATATGACGAACAAGTGTGTGTATCTTTTTCTATACTCCGACAAAGTAAAAACAGGGTTTTTAAATTTTGTTTGCCAGTTTATTAAAAAAAGAAAAACTGAAATAACACATTGACATAAGTATACAGACTTTTCACTCAGTACTCAGTTGAAGCACCTTTGGCAGTGATTACAGCCTCAAGTCTTCTTGGGTACAAAGCAACAAACTTTCCTCACCTGAATTTGGGGATTTTCTGCCATTTTCCTCTGCAGATCCTCTCAGTCTCTGTCAGGTTGGACGTGGACTGTCAGTCCACCTGTGAATTCACCACAGGTGGACTCCAGTTATAGAGACATCTAAAAAGATTATCAAGAGAAATGGAGGCACTTGAGTTCACTTTATCATAGAAAAGAGTCTGAATACTTATGTCAATATATTTCAGTTTTCTTAAATTAGCAAAAAATGTTTGAATTCTGTTTTTGTTATGTATTGAGTGTAGATTGATGAGGGAAAAGTTGCAACAAGACAAAATGGAAAAAAAGTGAAGGGACCTGAAGACTTTCTGAATGCACTGCACATCTTAACCCTCTCATAAGTGAACCCCATTCTTGCACCGAGTGATCTGTTCCGTTAGTACTATTAATACTGTTAATATTGTAGCTCAGTCCAGCATACACTGCTCTGCTGCCTCAGAAAGTCACTAGAGGACTCTTTAGGCCTCAGGATACTTGAGATGAGCATGTTCATATAATGTAGCATGTGAAAGTATTTCATCGTGTTCAGAATGGTCACACTCAAAGGTGGGATGAAGAGTCTGCCATGTGTTTTTAGTCTCAACACTTTTTTTTTTTTTAGCAGAAAGTGCTGATGGGTAAGCAGGCTGGAGACAGCAGAGGACATTCACACAGCTTTAGCAGCAGCAGTAATCAACAGCCACACCCCTCAGACAAGAGAGATCACCATAGGGACTACAGCTATCAGAAAGATTTAGGAAACCACAGACATCACAGAGACTACCAACAAGACTGGAGAGACGGGAGAGATCACAGAAGCAAACCAGATGACGATCACAGAAATCACAGAGCGAGTCAGGGAAAAATCTCCTTGGAAGAGGAGATGAGCAAGGAGAGGATGCTCATAACAGTGTCCCGAGGACCGGCACCTCCTTCAGATGTCAGGGTCAAGGAGGAGGTGAACAAGGAGCAGGCCCTCAGGAGCCACGACAAAGTCAAAGTGGACAAAGACAAAAAGCACAGTAGAGAGAAATACGGCAGTGAAAAAGGTAAAAGCAGTGACAGCAGTGACGACGACAAAGGAAAAACACCTAAAGTCAAATCGCCGAAAAAGAAAAAGAAGAAGAAGGAGAAAAAGAAGAAGAAGGCGAAGGGTAATAAGTCGTAACAGCTTTGTCAGTTTTTTAATCTTGTCAGATTCCTGAGATGATGTCAGCTGCTTGTTGAGCAAGTTTCTAAACTTAAATGTAAATATGTAGTTTTTTTTTTCTTGGTCTTCCCACTTTGTTCTGTTTTTTGTAAGTGTGATCAGAAGATGGAGGTCGGCTTTCGGGAGTGAGTCATTGTACTTGAAGGAACAGCCAGACATATTAGGAAGTGCACTTGTTTGCAGTCAGCCTTATTCGAAGGAAAAGATTAATAATCAGCATCATCTTTGTGCATCTGGTACAGCGAAGAGTTTAAGCTGTAGTCAGTCTGCTGTGCTAACCAAGGCTTAACACATCCAGACTGACACACACAGAGATGAAATGAATATAAATCTTCTCTTTTAGCTGTCGCCATATTTTAAAACATGCATTTTCCAAAAGATTCTGACGTTTCAAATATGTCCTCATGGCTTCATCTTTTAATTCAATGTGTTGTATGTTTCTCGCTGTCATTGTTACTGTGTGTATATTTTCCAAGGGCCAACAGCACTGCAGTGTTAGAAATGTAACATTTCAAGCTGAGTTCCATTTTGATCTGACTTGTCTCCATTTTTATCTGAAATCCAAGATGGCAACCATGTATCCTGTGGTGACTTTCTACATGAAAATACAGGAATATGTGTACAGCTTAATAAAAGAAGTTTAAAAAGTCAAATGTTGTCACAGCTGTTCATCTCTTTATAGTAGGTCTGCAGAATCCTGCAGAGCTAGTGGGATAGGAAATCAGTCGTTCGGTATAATCAGAATTTTCTAACCAAAACTTCTGAGTGCTACATCAGAGGAGGTCGGGGTGAATGCTGGCGTCAGGACTTGTACCTTCATAGAGCTGGGTGTCCATCCTGTGCCTAACATGTAAGTTTGGGGTTGGCAACAAAACAGTCCTGTTTTGTAATTCAAGTCCTGACTTTTTCCTAACCTCCCTAACTTTGACTGTGAGACCCTAAACATAACCAAAAGGTTTCATAATGATGTAGTCACAATGAGGATGTGGATATTGTATTGATAGATTAGATATTTTGAAAATGATGTTGTCTGTGAACATTTTACCAACACATGAAAAGCATTAAAAAATATATAGAAACTCAAAATTTCTACTTGTAGGTAGAAGTGTTTTACCAACACAACACTCAACCCAGTGAGCCAGAAAAAAATATTACTTTACCTTCCAAGCTCAGCGTCCTCCGCTTGCTGTAAAAATCCAGGAGATACTGAGGAAAACGTTATGAGATGGAACTCTTCACAGGAAAAATGAGAAGACATCAGCCTGTCTGCTGAGGGCCTGAGCCTTATGAATGCAAAATAATAAAAGGGGTTACTGTACTACAGCACAGTAGTGACAGTTCTGACACACACACACCTTTCAAAATACTCAAATAAAGGTAAGTAATATCAGCACAATGTGCTTTATCAAACATAAAAAGTACTACTTCTGTTTGTGTTGTATTTCTATTATGTTATTATTATTATTACTGGTGCATTAACATGTAAGCAGCATTTAAATGTTGTAGCTTGTCGAGATGAAGCTGAGATCTACTCCACCAGGTGCCTCAGGAAAGCAACCAGCATCTGCGAAGACCCTACACATCCGTGCCATCACCTGTTTGAACTGCTGCCATCCGGCAGATGCTATAAAGCCCTCCGCACCCATACAACCAGACTGCAGAACAGTTTCTTCCCCAGAGCTGTGGCTGCTCTAAACCAGTCCGAGAAACTCACGGCTTGAAACACGAACCATGTCAACAGTTGACATTGTTACCATGCTGCTGCAATGTCAATAATATGACAATTTGCACTATACTGTACATAATAAATGTATATTCTCATAGTCATATTCTCTATCCAGTCAGATCTATATTAATAGTAATATGCATATTTACATCTATACCACACAACACTCCATACTGTACATTTACTATGCCTAGTGCCCTCGTAATTTATATTTATATTTATATTTATATTTATATTGAGATTGTCACACAGACTTATTGTCTTACTGGGCATCTTACAGAGCTGAAACAAAATCTTGTTGCACTGTACAACTTCTTTTCTGCAATGACAATAAAGATTATTCTGATTTAACAAACTTGATATGCTGTTTGCAGTTTAATGCAAAGCAATGCATCTTATTTTATGAGCTTATCATAAGTCTTACTTGTAAAAGTTTACTTTGTATAGTAACTACAACTGTCAGATACATGTGGACAAAAACACATTTAAGTATAAAGTGGCCTACAATGGACACACTCAGGTAAAGTTCCTCAAATCTGTACAGAACTTAATTAAACTACACATTTGTACTTAATTATAGTACTGCAGTATTACTGTGATCCAAAACAGGACTTCTTTACTGACACCAGAACCTCATCAGAAGTTATTAAAATGTACTATTGTATAATTCCTGATAGTGAAGTGAGGCACAATCTTAATCTCAAAACACTTCTCAATTTAAGGCTGAATTTGAAAAGACCAAAGAGGTCCAGTTTGTGGAGTCTCATAAGAATCAGTTGTAGATTTCAAATGTCCAGATTCTGAACAGTTAAGTGAATGTTTTCCATGATTTGGTCTGTAGTCTGCCGTGAGGTCGCAGACCGCATCCCGCCGTCGAGATCGTGAATCAAAGTCACCCACTGCATGGGAAAGTAACTGTGATTTACCTCTACTTCAGGGAAGGGTGAAGGAATTCTGCCATACAGTACACTGACTAAGCTGTTATATCCACGGTTCCCCAGCAGATGGAGACACATGCTGGTGGACACATACACTCTACCTTTATTTTACAGGACAGAAGACAAAGTACAGAGAGTTTCTTTCATTTTCACCATGACTTCCTCATGAAAGGTGTAAGGACTGTTACAAGACTAACACTGTAATTATCAATTCCTCATCATAATACTGAACAGGTTTGTCGTGGAATGTCTGCGCAGTCGCGTGCAGTCAAACAACACCGGACAGTTTGATAATTCTGGCCTTGCTGCATTCCCGTCAGTGTGTCACTGCAAGTCACAAGCTGCCCCCGTCTGTAACAGCCTGTTGTTCAAAGAGGGTGAAGTTCATTCTGCTGCCTTTGCTGTTTTTTCTTAAACGCCCCATACAAGTTCACAACAGACTGGATCAGTCTGTGCTCTCAGATCTGCATCATGTGCCTGTGAGGTACTTTTCAAACAGGTTGTCTGTCATGTTTGTGTAAAATACAACAAATAACCACAGGAGACATTAAAGTCACGAGATCTCACCGGTTTGCTAATGTGCAAACAATCAGCTTCTACTGGCATTAAGCAATATACCTATATTACTATTGAATAAAATGAGTGTTTAATTTGAAGGGGTCTCACATAGTGCTCAACCCACTGATCATCTACAGTTCTATGGAGCCTTTAACCTTTTACCTTTCATTTGTCTTTTTTTCTTCCGGCTCTCAGACACTGTATGGTTAACACACTGTCTCATCTCATTAACTCCCCCATAAAGAAAACATAAAACCGAAACCATATTTTCCATCGCACAAGATAAGACAAGTCGAGTGTATGCAAGCTGTCTTACATGGAATAGTAGAGGTGATGTAAACAAGGGCTGCGTGAAAAAACATCAAGCAACTACCGAGCTAAAGAAACATTTTTCCTGAAACTTGGACTAACATGTTCCCCATGTCCTCCCCAGTGTCTGTTTACTTCTTCATAAAACATCTGCAAAGTTTTTTTTTTTTTTTTGGAAACCTGCATTGCTCACTAGCAATCTCCTTTTCTCCTGCCTCTGTTTCTGGCATGGCTGCTTTTCTTGGAGGCCAACCACCACCTGTAGATCACCTGATATAGTGTCAAAACAATGGCAGGAATGTTTACTGTATCACGCACATGTAGGAGAACAAACAAAATGGTCACCCACCTGTAAAAGAATTGTTTCATAGTGCAATTAGTGATCAAAATCTCCACAGAATATCTTTAACTCAGACATGCTTCTCTGAATCGGCTGGTTGTATTGTTTGCTAGCAGGTTAGTAGCCATATATTACGGTTTTGCTGACCACTTGTGGTCATAAAACAGCTTTAAATAAAAAGTGTAAAGTTCACAGAGTTCAAAGAGTTGTGTAAACCTGTTAGCATTTTTTAGCCACTTGGGGGCAACTAGAAACACAACACTGAAATATTATTTCCCTATAAAGTTGACTATGACAGTGACTATGTTCAGCTGGCCTCTGATCACATCTGTCTGCTGTTTCCTGCTGAGTGGGTCGTGGTTTATCACAGTTTTTTTTGCTAAAACAGTTACTTGTTGCTCTGAGATAGAACCAAAACAGTAAAGATAGTATGTCACTGAAAGAGACCCCTTTTACACACAGGCGTTAATCAGGTTTAAATTAGGGATGCACCAATCCACATTTTTTCACTTCTGATCCGATACCTGAATTTGGATATCTGCCGATAATGTTGATTTTATATGATGCTGTAACAATGTATGCATGTATGTCCCAAAAGGCAACTTGAGGTAAGTATACGGTCAGAAAAGAAAGTCAGGAAAAACAGGAAATCCTGTTAAAAGTCAATATTTATTAAATTCAAGACAGATACCCATAAAGGGTAACCTCCTCTTCCACTACCCCTCTCCAAATAAAATAGAAACAAAAAAGGGCTGGTTGAGTTGATCAGCACAAATTAAGTAGCTGGCTCTTGTAGCAGCAACAAATCGAGGTTTTTCAAATCTCAAATTGACCTAATTCGGGCGACCTACGAATTGTAGGTCGCGACAGAGTTTCCGCCCCTCGGTACAACAGCTTAGCAAACATTGGACGTTGCTGTCTTGCTTTGGGGGTGTTTCTAGTGCAAAATATTTCCACACAGCGGACATGTTGTGCTGAAAAGTTGGTTAGCCACGGTGCTGCTCTATGCTCGCTGGCTGCAAAATGTGGAATGGATTTCCTGAACGGCGGCGTCTCATTACTCCCCGTCTCATTGAGACACACCTCCGTTCAGGAAATCCATTCCATATTTTGCAGCCAGTTAGGGGAACCCGATACCAATACTGGATCGGATCGGCCCCATCTCTAGTTTAAATATAAAAATATTGATTACAGCAGATTTAAATCTTTTTTTTAATGCCTCCAAGTAGTTTTAAACAATGCAGTGCAGTTGAAATAAGAGCATGTGTTGTCATTTTCTCAAACAGTTCTTGTTTAATGAGTAACAAACTCAGGCCTCTGGGTGTGTAGATGCCTGCTGCAGTCTGCCAGACAGTCTGTTGCAGCCTAAGTGACGTTGTTTTATGACATGATAAGACATGTTCCTGCTTGAGTGTGTGTGTGTCTGTGTGTTTACTCCTGTTTTCACTGGAAGGGTAGAAGCCACTCCCAGCTTGGCTGTGAGCTCTGCTGACAGGCAAAGATGTGTCTGAGTGTGAAGGAAACTTTGTTGAAAACTAAGTTTTACACCAGCAGGCCTTGCTAACTTCAACACATTTGCATTTGTTGATTATTCTTTTCAAAGTCCTTCAGGGTGACTTGATTAAAAGTGTCCTGTGTTCCTGCCCTGCTCTCCCTGTTTTTAAGGTGGATTTGTCCCCTGTGTTTACTAATGTCAATGGCTGTAATTCTAAAGAGAAACCACACCCATACTCACAGAGCCATGACAATAGACTGGTAGTTAAACACACGCAGTAAGGATAAAGAGAGGTTAAGGTGTAGGGTGTGGTCTTGAGCTTTCTCAGAGATAAACAGATATAAGAGCAGACAGGCCTTGTCCCCAGGCAGTCCTCACCTTTTCAGGAATTAGACCAGGAAACTGAAGAATTCTCCATGTATGTGCAAGTCATTTCATTTCCATGAAGAGAGAAAATACCACTTGATTATAGCTTGGATTTTTTTTTTTCATCTCAGGACTGATGTTTTGAAGGAAATAAATATGTGGAGGATTTGAGTGATATATATTTTAGACACACCGGCTTCTGAAGAAAACATGACAGCACAAGTTAAACATGAAGAGAGTGCCCTGAGGTTCTTGTGGCTTGTTGACAGAGTGGTTAGGTGAGAGCCAAGTCATCTGACACATATAATGAAGATTCAACATAAACTGAACCAAAATGCTATGCCAGCACATGCAACTTACAGCAGTACTGAAGCAGATACTGTTAAATGCTGTTGGACCCTTAACCCCATTTTGGACAGTGTGGGGGACTGTCTCAGAGGCTTTGCATAGCTAAGCTTAGGGAAATGGCTGTGCACTGTTCTTTATAGAATAGAATAGAATAGAATAGAATAGAATAGAATAGAATAGAAATACTTTATTCATCCCAAGTTGGGAAATTTCACTATCACAGCAGCAATACACAGGCACTCAGCCTCCAAATATAAACCTCTAATGGTAAAAATAAACAATATAGACATTATTTACAGAAATAGGAATTTAAAATAAGAGTAAAAAAGGAAGTGTGCCATTTGAATAGAAATATAAAATCTAAGTACAAAAACAAAGTGTGCAGTTGAAGCTGAACCTTGTGTCAGATCTGTCATTATCTGAGATGAGCAAGTTAACCAGATGTACATTTGTCCTTGAGGTGTCTTCTCATGTAAAATAAAACATGCTGTCTCAGATTTGGGTGGGACCTACAAGCTTGTTGTTAAGTGCAGCCCTGAATGGTCTCATTGTTGCCCCTCTGTGAACAAACACCCACAACAGTTGGCTATTTTTATCCCATTGTTCAAAAGGGTATCTTAAGCTCACTCAGGTTTGCCATGTGGAAGGGGAAAGTTAGGATGATTCTAATTTAAAAAAAAAAAAATAGAACTTTAGTTAAATTATTTTTAATTAATATTTTATTTACATTATTTTTCTTTTCTTGCTTTTGGTAAAATGTAAACATCCAAAACATCCAGAGATCTGGGTCCAGGCATCAGAGACTGATGGAGGAGAGCGTATCTCCCTTCGATCATCGTGGGCAATGTGAGATCGGTGGACAAGCATCCCGGATGAGGAATCGGAGAATCTGTGAGTGTAGTGTCTCTGTTTCACAGGGGCATGGCCACAATAACATACTCACCATCCCATCGCTACCATCAACGGCCTTCAGATGATTCAGGCTGACGGTAATAAATCTGAAAGCGGAAAGAAAAGAAGAGATGGGCTTTTTTACTTTGGTTTAACATCATGGTGCCACTCTGGTCGCATTACTGAAATGGAATGTTTCTGCAGCCCATTCACTAACATTAAAATGTTAGTTGTGGGGCTACAGCCATAACACATACCCAGGGAGTTCTCACATGCCATCTTGGTTGTTGTTTACACCCACCCACCCCAAACTCCACCACTGCAACTTCCTGTGGATGTCATCCATTCTGAGCCTGAGAAACTCCAGACTCTGCAACACACTTTCTTCATAATCTCTCTGGGGAATTGAAAAACAAGACAAGACTCTCCCCACTTATGCTCAGTTTGTGGACTTGCACTACCAGAGGAGAAAGGACCCTGGACATGCTGTATGCCGATGTTAAAGAGGCCTAGAGATTCTTCTTCACACAATACTTACACACATTTCCCTATTGTACATTTTTCTATTCACTTGCTGTGTGTTTATTATTATTACAATTTTTACTTATTTACTCCCTCTGTCCTAACTGTGTGTTGTGCAGTTGTAACAAAGCAATTGCCTGGTGGGGATCACTAAAGTTTTTTCTGATTCGGATCCATCACTCAAACAGGAGGAAGTGGTGCTTTCGTTGGGGGCTGGTTTATCAGGGGATTAATGCACAACTGGTGTGTACAGGGCAGCAGAATCATGAGCTGTGTGTGTGTGTGAGTTTGTGCTAATGAAGGAACATGTCACCCAGTACAACGTTGTCCAATAGTCCAATACATTCATTTTTGGCTTGATCTATTTTTAACAATAAGAGAAATACAGCCTCATCCTTTAACAATAGACAATTTCCAGTTAACTCAAAATTCATTCAGTTTGGTTGTGCACCAGGTGAGTTTGCTTTTCATGAAGCAGCTGCCATGTATTCTGCATAATTTATTGTCCGAGTGGATATTGCTGCTATCACTTGGAAGATCTACTACAGCATGAAAGAAGGAACCATATGTTCCCTTCAAATAGTGCATCACAGGAAATTACCCAACACCCCACATGGTCTGTGTGGGAATAGGCAGAAAACTGCTCATACTTGGCGTCTCCTTTATCTGTCTACAAGTCCGTCTCATCAGATGTCACAACAGATAATGTCAGCATTTCCAGTATATCAACTCATGAGTCACGTGACTTCTGGCTCAGTACCATTGTAAGTGGAAACCATAAATAAAACAATAAAGTTTCTGTGATAGACTGAGCCCACTTTATTTCTGACTTATTATACTGTGACCAATCAAAATACATGTTTCTGATTGGCTGACAGAATTGTGTATTGATTAAATTACAGTGTATTAACACTCAGGTAACCACAGCGACAATTCTTGCATTCTTTTACTATAAGTGTATACTGTGTATTTCAAAAGGTACCTAAGCTGAGGTTGACGGACCTTAAAGGAAGGAAGGCCGAGTGGGAGCAACATCAGTACAGCAATCCAAGATGTTTGTGGATGAAATGAAAGAAATCCCCCTCCTTCAACAGAGTTTCAGTCTGAGTTCCCTCAGCATGACTGACAGACTCATCACAGCATGACTCACAAAGCCTCAGGGGGCATGGCACACACACATTCTTGTCTTTACTCTCTTTGTGAGGACACTCATTAACATAATGCATTCCCTAGCCCCTTCCCCTAACCTTAACCATCACAACTAAATGTATAAACCTACCCTTAACTTAAACCTAATTCTAACCCTGACCCTAAAACCAAGTCTGAACCCTCAAAGAGCCCCTAAAAGTTGTGAGGACAATGCCATAATGTCTTCAGAAGAATTTCGAAACAAAATTTGTCCACACAACCATAGAAGGATATGTATAGACACACACAGACACACATACACACACTCAGGACAAACAGGAAGTTGCATAAAGGGACAGTATCAGAGTATCATATGAATATCATTCATGTCAACCCCCCCTTTAACTCATCATGACAGTGTGATTACATTGTTTCTTCATTCATCCCGGTTTCTTTATATTGTCAGCAGTCTGGTACAGCAGAAGGACAGTGTAAGTATAACATATTGACAATTATAGAAAAACTCAAAAGAACTAACAGACAGGTTAGTAAAGAGATTTAACGAGACTCTCAAAGCAATGGTGAGGGACGCCAAAAAGAAATTGGGACCAGCTTCTCCCCTACCCTCTGTTTGAGGAAAGTTCCTCAGTCCCTGTGCCCATCATACCATGACTGAACATGTGGGGTCATTGTGAGGGAGCTAATGGGGAAAGCACAGAGAATCCAGACTCAGAGAATTCAAACCACAAGGCAGAGTTGAAGTGCTGATCCCCACAGCATAATGCAAGTTCTTGGCTACTTGGTGAAGGGCCCTTTGAGGTAAATGAAAATGTTAGGGAAGTCATGACTGAGAGGCATCATTCAATTGCCTTTCCCCCAGAGAACCGGAAAAACCTTACCGGGACGAAGTTTGGCCCAGACCTCTCCCCTTATCAGTGGTGCCAAGCAAAGCAGCCAATGGATAGTAACCAGAATGTCTTTTCAATGCCTGATTCTTAACCACCCTTAATCTCATAAAGGGGTTATTGACAGGTTCCCTTGTCTGCATCATCACTGGAGAAGACTGCGTTTGCCTCTCCTGGAGGCCTTTGGCAGTACCAGGTGATGTATTTTGGTCTGTTTGGAGCTCCCACTCCTTTCCTGTGCATCATGGATCAGGTTCTTAAATCCCCTCAAGAAAATGCATTTTGGAAGCCCTCCACCAAGCAGGCTTGAGAGCAAATCCCAAGAAATGTGTCTCAATGAGATTAACTACTTGGGGTACACCATTGGGCGGGGCCTTATCAAAGCCCAGGAAGCAAAACTCTGTGCAATCCAGGACTGGCCAAAACCTTTGACAAAGACCCAGGTGAGATCCTTGTCAAGAGTGAAGAACTATGCCACTGCAGAGAATGAGTGCCCAGTCATAAAATGGGTCCTGGAAGCAATCAAATAATTCGTAATGCTTTAAAAGCATGTAGACATCACAAAATTTTGACTTGTTTTACTATTGTCTAACGTTGTGAAACCTCCGTCAGAAACTGACTAACTTTGAAAACATCATGACAATACATAATACATGTTTTTATAAATCATCTATTACATTCCTTGGAGTCTAGACATCTTTTTCATAGACATCAGTCTATGAATTAGATTAAGTATCTTACCGTAGCTCATGATTAATGTATGATGTCCTCATATTTAACAAATAATCAATGAACAGTTCCTGGATGTCTTGGCCTGTTCCTATAGGTAAACTGAAGTTGTTGTACACTGCCCTAAACACTTCCTCACTTTGCATTGCTTTACCTTGGCCTCCAGTTCTACTGTGAGGCCAAGTGTTTTAAATAAGTTTTTTTTTAGGTTGTGTAAGACTGTATCTTATGCAACATGTTGATGAATGTATGTATTCCAGGCTGAGATTAGGTTAGTTTAATTGTCCAGTGTGAATGTGAATGTGAAAAGTTGTTTGTCTGTAAATGTCAGCCCTGTGAGACCTGTACAGGGTGTACCACTCCTCTCACCAAAAGTCTGCACCCCAGCCCCTTCCCCTGCCCCACCTCATGCCTACTGACTTGGTCCCTCACTTTACCTCAAAAAGTATGTTTTAGGAATATTATATTTCAAATGAAGTGAATGTCTCATGGACAAATCCTTGTGAGTCACACTACTGTGTACAGATTGTGTCAGAGTTTTCACAGTTGCTAAAACCACATCAACTAGATTCAGATAATGTGGTTACTTCAAATGTACAACAGGGTGTAGTTTACAGTAACTGCTGATAATACCGGCTATGAGTAAATGTTGCTGTGGCGTGAAACTGTGATGAAAAGGAACTACTGCAAAGGAATGTGAAAGTATTTCTCAAAATTTATATGGACAGTGTTGATGAACTACAATAGAAACATGACCAGTTTTGTTACCTTTTTATAAAGCATATTACCAATTTTAAAACCATACCTTTTCTTTTTTACAGCCCTAGGTGGCAGCACAGGGTGAATGAGTAGCTGCTAACTAAACTAAATGTCTTTATTATGAATTTCTAGATTTAGTTTGGTGGTTAGGCAGTAAACCAGAATGTGCTACAGTAATTCCTCAAGAGCAGGAAGAGGATCTCTCCACAAGCCTCCACCTCCACCATCCACAGCCCAACCCAGCTCCTCCCACCACCACTCTCTCCACTGCATTAATGTAGCACTTTGGGAGAAACCACAGCACAACGCACATTCCAAAAACTCAAATCATGACTGGACCTGTCCTCTGCCAACACACACACACACACACACACACACACACACACACACACACACACACACACAGTCACAGACTGCAACCTGAAGTTATTTGTGTCTGTGAATGCATGCATTGTGATCATGTGAAGGCTTTTTTGTGAGCGTGTGCATGTGAAGCTCTAATCTGAAAGTGAAAAGGCTTTGCAACCATAAAGATCTGATGGGAACTAAAAGCTTATGAATGGCCTGATGATGGGCTTTTAACAGGAAGTCCAGTGTTACAGGATGATGGAAGTGCTATTATGCTGTTCTCAGCTGCACATACATAAACAACACTGGACTCCTCTACAGCTCCACCAGCAGAGGCAAAGGGACATGCATCTTATATACTGTCCTCCCTATGGAGCATTTCCTGTAATCCCGCTGTGCTCATTATCACTGAATGGGAACTGAGCAAGTCTGCTGGAACCTGCTGCTTCACTCACTTTTCAGAAATGTGGATATATAACTCCTATGCTTTAAAGAGATTTCAGGGGGTGCTAGAACCCAAGGATCTGGAGAAGATGTGTGCCAACATTGCTTCTGTTACTAATTTTTGATTTACTACCAAATATTTTTCATATCTCTGAACAAACTAGTCGAAACTCCTCACCATCCACCATGACCTACTTTTCAACAGGCAAAGGCAACATAACCAACCAGCAGGGATGAACCTCACCATGTGCCAAGTACTATGCAAGGAGACGTCAGAATTGTTCCTTTGCAGCATAGATGAGAGAATGGACACTTGTGGAGGATGCACATGTGGTAACGCAAGAGCAAGTTATAGCGACCACGCCAGGGACCCTGGAAAGTGCTCAGCCCTCAGCAAAATGGGGATCAATCTGATGAATTCAGTGGGTTTACCATTTTCTTCTCCATCAGGTATCAGTGCAATCTCAGTGTTGTATTTGTGACATTGAGCTTCCATAAAATTGGCCAAAGGTGAACCCTTGCTTTCAAGTGCGTACACACAACAAACAGAGAGAGGCTTGAGCCTTTGCCCTGGCAAACAGCAACCCCTGGAAGTCAAGGGGGAGAGAATCTTCATCTTCACAAATGAGGTGTTGATGCAATGTTGTCCTTTATGGGACGTTATGCAGTGCTGTTCAATGGTGGAGTCAAGCACAGAGTGCTTTACCCAGCTAAGTTATACATCCATCATCCAAACAGAGCACCCACTATCTTCTTGTGGAATCAACCTATCCTTGCACACACTCTGATGGACACTGTCCTCCAATAAAAATGACCCCACTGCTTTTTGCAGCCCATGGTTATGTATGAAATGCCATGTATGAAATGATCAGAGTTTTTAGCAAACGCCTTAAAATGATTTTGAATGAGTTTACGTTCAAGTGACAAAGCCCTCTAGTGACTATAGTAACTACAATGGGACATCAGGATTTTATATAGCAACAAACTGTACCCATCTGTCAACCCAGATGGATGGGTTGACAGATCATATGACGACAACATGGGAGACTGCTGTTCATTTTTCAGTTTCAAACCAAGGCTCAGCGTTATTTATTTTAATCAAAACCATGATCATTCTTTAACCTTAATCACATGTTTATTATTGTAACCATGGCGACGACAATCTTTTAAACTTGATGACGTACTTGCACTGCTTTTTATTATTTTTTTATTTATTATTTCTTTTGTGATTTTTAAAAGTTTTTCTGTTACATGTCTCATGCTGAAGGGGCACTACTGAATGAAACGACCAGGTTGTATTGTGAGTAGGGACAAACCACCTATACTGTAGTTTAGATTAGAGGACTTGATGAACTGATTAACGACTGCCTCAGTCGTGACAAATAAGACATAAACAGTTTAATTGTGGAAGGCGCGATATAAATAAAACTGAACTGAATTGTTTGGATAGTTGTCTCGGGTAAATGATCATTGATCATTGAGCTGTACCAGTGAACATAGCTAGGATCCTCTTAAATATAACTCCATAATGCTGCCGCATGAATCTTTTAGTGCTTTCTTCATGTGGACATTGTTGCCAACCGTCAACATGATTTATTAATTATTTTTCCTGCTGATTCCTCTTTGTCTTCCTTTTCACCTGTGATGGATATTGTTACTCCCACTCCTAGAAATTTTTTGTTAATTTCCTTTCTCTGTAATCTTTCAGTCATATTCACAGGGAGGTTCTTGTGTTATTGCAGTTCACTCAGGTTTGTTGTTTTGAGGCCAGCAGCTCCTTTTCTTTCGATGGAGTGGAGGTTTTGGTATTTTGACCAGTGGAGGAGTTTAAGTTAAGTTTAATCCTTTATTTGTCCCTCAAGCTGGGGAAATTTATTCTCTGCATTTTACCCACACAAAGTGAATGAAACACACACACAAGCATGCACAGATGCTGTGGCAGGGGGCTTCCCTAGAAAGAGCCCAGGGAGCTGGGGTAGATCGGTGCCTTGCTCAGGGGCACCACGGCCATGGTCACAGAGGCACGGGGGGGAGCATCTCCTTCACCACCACCTATATCCATTGTGCGTATCCATCGTGCTTGGTCGAACCGGCGACCCTCCGATCTCCGGGTGGTCCAAAGTCCAAAGCCACATGCTTAACTTGCTGCGCCACGGCCGCCCAATGCGTTCTCAGCAATAACTTCACTCTGGGCTCGTGTTACGGTGCTTCGTCATGCAAATCAAAGGGGGTTTTTAGTTTTTTAGAACGGGAAACTGCTCTCAACGGATGTCCATTTTCTCCAGGAAATCCACTCTGAAGTCAAGTGTAACTAGATCTCACAGCTTTATCAGTCATTGTTCATTTTCAAGGCTGGTGGTGCTGCCATCACTTTTTGGAAAAATGTTTCATTCCAGCATGACCACAGGATCATATGGGGGATATGTCATTATTTCTGGCAGCTTTTTTTTTTTTTTTTTTACCTTATTAAAGGGGACTTAGTATGCTAATTTCCAGCTCTATATTTATATTCTGGAATTCCACGAGTGGCTTTGCTTTGATTCAGTTTTAAAAAATCCTTTATGTTATAATATATCTCACTAGTACAATGCCCATTCGTCATGTGCCTTTTAGAAGGGGGCTGTTTGCTTGGCCTGCATTAATCCAGCTTGCAGCTTTCAAGAGAGCATCATCAAAACAACTTCACACTTGACAGTGCACTTCCTTGGGTCCTAAGCAATAAATCTGCCAAGACATAGTTGTGTCTGCTAAATCAACCCTGAAATATTGCACTCAAATGACATGGTTTTCATGTGAAAATGAAAATGCAGAAATAGATATAAGAAAATGGCTGCACAGTGGAATTTCTTCAAGGCCTCCAACAGAAAACCAAGAACCATGTGAGTAGCCATGACGCACCTGCTAGCGTAAGTGCTAGCTGTGGATGACAACCCATAGATGACCTTGGGGCTGGTCAGACCAACCAGATCTTCTTACAACAGTACACGCCATTATTTTCAGTGATAGTGCTAATTTGTCTCGGCTTAGTATCGCAACCAAGACTGGCTTGAATATAGAATCAAAGCAAGTGCAGCATTTTGTATTTGCTGACACTTTCGATTCAGTGCTTAGAGAGATGGATCACAGATTCCTTGAGTGCAACTCACATTCAGGTGAGTGCACTTGTTGCACTGAATCCAGAAAGTGTGTCATGTCATGGCATAAACGCTGTGTGTTATTGACCTGTCATGATTGCCTATAATTGAGACAGAGCACAAGGCTACTGAACAGTTTTTCAACTCACATAAACATTCACAGCCAATCAAGGGTGATTGGACTATACAGTACTATATGCATATGGTTGCAATGCCCCATGTGCTGATTGCTTTCAGACATGCCTTAACATTTGGTGCATCCAGAGCAATGTGCGAGAATTCATTCTCCGCTCTGAGAAATGCATTTTCTGTGACAATGGTCTACAAAAGAAAAGGCCCACTTGTTTCAGTTAGTGTTTGAGAGGGATTTAACCTGAAAATACATGACTGAGGTGAAGGACAACATTCTTCTTTAGCACTCACTGCTGCAACTCTTGAAAAGGTAAGCCAATTCTCTTTGTGATTTAAGCAACACGCACAGTGCAAGTGTGTGTGTGTGTGTGTGTGTGTGTGCGTGTGTGTGTGTGAAAGACATGCCGCATGTTTTGAAATTAGTGGTGTGTTGGTAGTGGACAGCAAACTCAAAGGAGGCTTTCACATCAGGGACCCAGGACCATATCCAAGTTACAGTTGATCCCACAATCAAGTTTAGGGTGAACATTGTGTACCGTACCCAGACACAGTTCGTTGGTCTGTCCACTTGAAAAGGTGGTCTTCAGTTTGGTTCATGAGTTCATGCGTATGGTTTGTGTAATGTCAATTATCATATTTATCATATAACCATATACTCTTTTATCAAGCATTCGTATATTCTCATGAACTCGTATATTCAATTCTGGGTGAAGTACATACAACATGACCTGTAGTGGCCAAATGTACTTTGTTTACTGTACTTTGTGAAGACACCTGTTATGTCTCCGGTGCCTCCGAGCACAACTTACACCTTATCTCTATTTTTTGACCTTCACATTATTTTGTCTCCCTGCCATGCTGGTATGTGAGAAACAGGCATAAGTACTCTTGTAACTTGTAACCTGGGATCAGACCTCTGTAGCATTTGGTGCTGCGTGAGCTCTGTCCTTTCTGCAAAAATTGATTACTCTGTAAACCTTATTTTACAATAAAGCATCAAAAGACAATAACTGTCTAAAGAATTCTATTTCACTTCTCATCAGGAGGAAAGTATTTTTCCACCACAGTTTGCATCAAGTGTGAAAACTACTGTACCAAAACTCCAAAGTGAACTGTTATTTAGAATGATCGGGTCCTCTCCTTCTTCTTTTTTGTGTTTATTGGCATACTGTTAACCAGTTAGGTGTATACCACCTCCTACTGTATCGGAGTGTATAAATGCACAAGTGCACTCAACTACGGAACATTATTAATGTGAAAGGTCAGTGGCAAGGGAATGGAGAGCGAGGGAATCATACATAGGCACAGTATGAAGCAACTGTACCTAGTAAGAAAACGGCCATATTATCAAGGATTTACATCATAGATTGAGTTCTCAGACAACACTCTGTGCTCCACTGTGGATGCCATAGTGCCCCATGATTAGAAATGATGCAGAGCTTGTGCAAAAGTAAGAAACTATTCAATGTATTATATAAACTTCAATTTATCTATGTAGTATTTTCATTATCTAAGATCTATTTAAAATTAAGCCCATATAGCATTGAACATTTGTTATTTTAATTCTGCCAGTTTCTGTGTTTCCCCACTACTGCCAACAGATACTAGATTTTCTAAACATTGACCTGAAAGTTAATAATTGACATGATGTACCTTCAGTGGTCACCATTAACGGCCTTAACAGAGGGGAACAATCTGCTGGGCAGTAAAACAGACAAAGGAGTGCAGAATTTATTCCTGATGAATGATCAAAGTCGAATAAGTTAGTGTTTTATGTTGAACCAAGGACTTACATGTTATGACTTTTTAGCATAGGATGTGCTACACTGAATGACAGCAGAGGTTCACTTTATTTGTGAGTTAGAAGACTAAGACTTTTCAGCCACACCAGCTGTTCTGTGAGGCAGTCGGCCCAGCAGTGCTTTGAGCTAAATGCTAATGTTAGCATGCTCACTTACACAGTTCCAAAAAAAAAGTGAAAATGTGAAAATGACTCATGAACTCATGTCACATTTGTGATGCCTGTGACAGTTTGCTACCCTACTCATCTTTTATTATTCTATTGCCACAGACAGGTTGTCTTTTCTGTCTCTGTCATTTCCCTTTCTTTTTTTCCCTCTTGTTTTAAGCATAGCTTGTTTGCTACTTCTCTGGCATCTCTCCCACCCTCTTGCTATCCCTACTAATTAACCTGACTCAAGTTCATCTGGAGCATGGGAGTTTGTCATACATTCCAGTATGATAAAGGAAGGACACAGCGCTTCTTTGTGTGTGTGAAAAAGTGAGTGAAAAAGAAGGAAAATTTCACTATCAGAAATTCCACAATGGATAAGAAATCTGGTTAGAATAAACTTTGTCTCTTAGTTGACACACATAAATACGGTCAAGGTCAATGGGTTGTTTGTTGAGTAACTTGAATAAGGAGGATGGCTGAAAGACTACTGCATCTCTGGTTCTCCACTTCATATTCTGTTTTACTGAATTGTTAAAGCCTTGATAAGATTCAAAAAGAGATGTATGGCTGCACAGGAAGCACAAACAGACCATTAAATACTAAAAAGAAGCTTTACAGAATCAGTTCAAAGGCCCTAACCATTATTATTATTATAAGTGAAGATATTTTAAATAGATGTAAGTTCCATCCAGGCTAAAAACATCTGTCCACTGAAGCAAACTCAACAAAGCAATCTATCAAAGCATTTGTATGCTTTTTTACCTAAAACCTCCTCCCATCAAGGGCAATGGTAAGAATGATTCAACCTTATGGTAAACTCACTAAGATCTGTGACCAGTAATTTCATTGGTCTGATGTGACAAGGCTAAATGTTTTGGGAGCACGAAGCTCGTTAGCCCATAAAAATCAAAATTAGCCGCATCATTGTTTAAGCGGCAGGGTTCAAAGCATGTGAAAAAAGTAGCGGTTTATGGTCCGGAAATTACAGTAATGATCTGTCTGTGAATGCCAAGTGCTTGTGGTTTAATTATACCCTGATAAAAACTTGATGTTGACACAATGGTTCCAACAGGTTTGACTAGTGCATACATTAATGCTGCATATGTCTATTTCATCATGTGTGATAGTCCACTAAATGTGAAGAGTGAACTTGACCAAAAACAAACAAAAAAAAAGAATGAAGGTATGATTACACCTACAGTCCCACAAAAGGAAGCGAATCACTAACTCTTCAAACTAAAAGAAACCAACCATGTAATCTGACACTCCTCACCGCCTTCCTCCAACTCTGCATCACACGTCAATGCCCCCTCAATCGCTTCCTCCTCTCTTCTTTTCTTCCTCCCGCATTCTCTCCCTCTATATCCTACATCAATGCTTTTCACTGACTAAGTGGTGGCCACTGTAAACTGACCAGCCTCTCTCCTGCCCTTTCATCCACTGTCATTCTGTGGGAACGACAGATGATTGATGGGGGGATAGAGCAAAAGATAACATCACTTAATTGCTTTTTGAAAAGTCCCCCATCTTTCATGCTTACTCACTCTGAAGCATTACAGACTATGTTAGAATGAATGCCTGTGATGGAAGGGACTGTTTTACATGTGAATGTTACTCAGAACCTCAAATCTCAGTCCTGCCAAGTTAAATTTCACAGTTCTCCTTTCTTGCTTAATTTCCTAGAATGAGTTCTTGTGTGTCGACTGTTCCCTCTATGTAACAGCAATTAATGCACATTTCAGCAATTAACTCACATTACATGCAAATATTAAATATTCAGCCTTTTTCCACTGTTACCCAGCAGGCAGCAAAAAGCCAATACTGGGAATACTCCTATCCTATTGTATGAGTTTGTGCACTTAGACAATAATACCACATGAAGACTTTCACAAAAACAAAATGAACTACACACAGTGGGAGGCATTACCCACTAATGTACATTAGGTAGGCTTAAAGAGCATGAAACAGTTAATTTGTTCTTATAAACAAATTATATGTAGCTGTGCTCACACCAGAAAACAAACAACTAAAAACTTGAATCAATTTAAATATTCTTATATTTTGCTCAGCATTATGGAAATGTAAATAATTAGTCTTGAGGTTCCATCAGAAGAAAAGCAATGTTGTTGCCTAATTCAACCACATGCTAACATTTAGCATATTACCACTACAACTTAATGCCGTTAACCTCAAAGCACAGCCGAGCCTGAGTGTTGAACTACTCCTCAGAGCCACGCAAACTCCAAGTTTTTAAATATGATAGCAAAGATAAATATAGGGGTTTCCAGGTACCAAAAAAGAAAAAAAAAAGTCTGCTAATGTTACTCATGGTAAGTAAACTTTGATTCAATGTTTTATTTGCTTTTATTAATTTAGAAGAAAGAAAACTATAAAATTGTTTGTAGCTCGCTAAAGTTAGTAAACATTAGCAAGGACTTGTTAGCACCTTAGCAAGATATTCCTGCTACACTTAACCCAGACATTATATCAATAACATAAATGAACAATCATCATTTAAAACAGATAAGAGGCTATTTCAGAATTCAACACATTAAACTTCTGAGCAAAGAAAATTATCTATTAAATATAAAGACGGCCATTAGTGGCAGTGTTATCTGGTTCATAGCTAGCATTGCATAGCTAGTCCCCAGATGTTAGATAGTTTTGCCGTGCAAAAAACAGACCAAGCACATTCTGAGAAAAGACCTTGTACACTCATGTCAGTTGTCCATCACGTGTCTGAGAGAAATGTTAAAACTCACTCTGTAAACCCTGTAAGCTGCTTGTATTTTTAGAGTGTTATTTAAATTTTGTCTGCAAGCTAGGGGAAACCCTAAACTTTGAAATGCTTGTGAGTTGAAAGGGACCCTCTGAATACACAGTTAGTTTTAATCTCTGTGATGTTGTCTCGTTTGGAGAGGAATAGCAAGTTTAGCCGGGCTTTCAGGTCTTTTGAAAGACCGTCCTTTGTAGGCTGTGTCTTCATCCATCTTGTGTTGGTTGGGACACAGCTATTGTCACACTTAACATCTAGTCCAATCACAAAGCCAGGGACCAGGCTTATGTGACCTTGTCAAGGGGTGGAACAAATGTCATTTTATCCAATTTTACTTTGCTTTACTAAATTTCTTCATCAGTTGAAGCAAGGTTGGTAGTGTGAAGTTCTATTGTAAATCAGGAAAACTAAAGGCAAAACAATGGCAAAAATCCTGTTCACTTGTTTTAATAAGTAATAAATAAATAAATAAATAAATAAATAAATAAATAGAAAATAGAAACATAAAAATGAAATAATAGATAAAATATAATAAAATGAAAAAGATCAACCAGCCAATGACTTTGCATATTACAGGGGCCATGGAAGTTGCTGGGCAGTCAGCTGTCCCCTAGACACTGTGGCTGCAAAGCAGGTCATAGTAAAGGCTATTAACCTACTGGTCTTTCAGTCAGCTGATGTCCAGACAATCAGGGGAAGAAAAGGATGGATGGATGAAGGAAGTGCTCTTTTCTTAGGGATTGATTATTGATGTTTATCACCATAACCCTTCAATGTGCACTTTAAGGAAATGGTTAATAAGACTGTATTAACACCTATCGCTACATGATTTACGAGATGCTGCATACCCAAATTACACCGAGATATTTAAAAAAATGTTCACCAGACACTTCTTGACATTAGTATCAGCCAGTTTTCTCTGACAGACAAGACTTTTTGTGTGACCCTGGTTGGGAGTGCCCTAGTGCCGAGCAGTGGACCTAAACTGTTTACTGTGTAAATACAGCAAGACACCAGATCCTGCCTAAAAATCTGCATTGTAGGATATTCTCATTGCATGAAAATGGGGAAGCTGAAACTTACACTGACAGTCACTGGATGGTTTTCAGATTGGTTTCACACTCAACAAATGCTTTTAGGCTGGTTTAGCACTAATAATTTTAACAAATGAAAAATAGCTTCTATCAGCAGTCCTCAACTAGAACATATTTTTTTGGGAAGTAATTCTTGAAGAACGACTATGGTTGGAATGTTAATTACCACAGTGTAGTTTCAAAACAGATTATTATGTCACCAAATACATATTAAAATAAGTGTTTTCAGTATTAGAATATAAAGTGTTGCCGATTTCGCAGACAATTCCACAAATTGTGTTTGTGTTTGTGTGTGTGTGTGTGTGTGTGTGAGAGAGAGAGAGAGACAGAGAGAGAGAGAGAGAGAGAGAGAGAGAGAGAGAGAGAGAGAGAGAGAGAGCTCTCTGTATGTAGGTTGGGGGTTGGTTTGTGATTATCAAGAGGAAGTGAGACAGAAAGTTGCAGAGTGCAGCTCACTAAGCTCAGACACAGCTCCTTGCTGGATTAATAATATTAATAATAATACCGGCGCATTGACTGTTATCTGCTGTGTGTCTGGCGGTGATTCATGAACAAGCAGTGGCAGAAACTACTGGTATCTGTCTTCTCAGGTGCGTTCAGCCTGTATGACCATATCAGGAACACGGAACCCGCGCACCTGTGAGCTGACGTCATAACGCTGGAAGTACCTGCAGGTCCTCCAGCTGAACTCACTCAGTTACTGAAACTACCGTCGGGACACAAGACAAAGGAGCTTCGACGAGAAGTCGCAAAGGAATATATTTCTACTTAGTTTGACTATTTTTGACTTTCATTGAGAGGAATATTGAAGAAAAGACACACAGACAGATGGGGACCTCTCGGTTCGCCGTTTTGGGCATTTTAATGTTCGTTTTTCAGGTGAGATTTCCTGCTTCGTCGTGACTGCGTGTGGCTTCCGCCCATTTCCGTCGTGTATAACTTTAAAAACTGGCAGTCATTGTGTACTTTTACTTACAGTTTGACTTTCATTTATTTCTATTTATTTACGGATAATTTCGGCTTTTCGCTAATGCGGCAAGCTCCATTTTATTTCAATAACTTGTCCACTTGTAATGGTCACACACTACCTGTCGTGACTCTTAGATTTAACCGGACGGAGAGAGATGGTTAAGGTAGATGTCGATGGCGAAATTGTAATTTTTTTTTAAGTGCAGATTTTTGAAGAGGTATTGAATTCTAGCTGATTTACAAGTAAATAACATAAACGTGTCAGACCTTTAACACAAAGAAATCATTGAATTGCCATTTTTTGACGAGTTGGAATCTTGCTCCCCTCAGAGTTAGTGGATCCTCGCGGGCCTCGCCCTTGTTCCGTTGATGTCGTCATCAGCAGGTTAAATTCCAATTCGACGTGTTTTGATTCGATCGCGTGCGAACACGTCCCCACAGTTTGTTCACACCAATTTACTTTAGATTTTTATTGTTGAAACGGTTTCTTAAAATCCCTGTATGTGTTTGAAGACGGTGTCAGCGTTGTTCGAGGATTATAGGCCCAGTTTCCAGAGTTAAAATAATTAATAAACTTCGACATGAACGGCTGACAAGATAATGGGTTGTTACTTAAATAAGGGAAATGTAAAGTATGCGGGGTTTCAAATGTTATTTTTGTGTGTGTGCGCCTGTATCCTATTATTTTACATTAAATGTCTGAGACTTTTGGGCTGCTGGTTGCACCAGCCTGGAACAGGCACTTTTTACCTTTGTCTCAGTTAAAATCGCAGTTTAAATTAATCCAAAAAGAAATCAGATAGATCTCAAATGAAACTATTTTAATTTCAGCCCTTTGAGGCATTGTGTACCTCTTACAACAATCACACAAACTGTGTTGTAATCACACAAATGAAATGCCATTTTAAGTTCATTCAACAAAATCTCTGACTGGAAAAGGTTTGGGTTTTTTTGGTCACCCACTGATTACATAATTTTCTTACATCAGGATTATGATTCCTTAAAATGCTGTTTTTCCTTTCCTAGGCCTCAGCTTTAGTTACTGCTGAGGAGCCAACATGTGCACCTGGATTCGAGTCAGAAATGTTGATTTTCAAAGTGACCAGAAAGCATCTGAGGCAGGGCACAAGACTGGGTAAAGGTAAGAACAATCCAGGAAGTTGTTTTCACCCTTTGCCTATTGCACACAGACCTGAGTGAAACTGTGTGGTGTTTTGTTTTCAACATTCATTGTCATTATATACTGATTCATTTTAGGCTGACTGATTTTAGCTATGGAAGCATCGAAACCCAAATTATAGCCATAGATGGAATTCCTTGGCTTTTGTAAAGTGCTCCTCCGGCTCAGATGGCCTTCAACAGAGAAACTGTTCACATTGTTTTCACATATAGCCCAAACAACCTCGCGTCTCAGCTTGCGCTCACACTGCACCTCATGTAATGCTCTTATCTGCAGGGCAAAACAATGTCCCTGAGCCTGTTTTGAAGGCCTTGCTCTTCAAGTGGTGTCAAATATTCAAAGAAAGGGAACACCTGATGCTGATTTTTGTCAGTTTACAGGAGGGGCTTACATATTTTCTGTTCAGTCACTGGACCGTAACTTTGACAAGTGTAGTTTTGCATGTTTGTTAGATCATGAATGTTTTGCACTGTTCTGGTTTTTCCAGCTATTCTAAATAGAATCGAAACTGTCAATAGTAGTAGACAGTAGAATATCTGACTATATGTTTTAATGTGATCAAAGTGTCTGATTGTCACGTCTTTCCTTGTCTAACACAAGGTTAAGCAAGCTTGGGATTATGAACCAGCTTTCCAATTTGCTCAGTGTAGCTTAAAGAGTTGTTTGATATTAGTATATTAGTTCTACCTCATATTGGAAAAACACTGATGTCAGCATTTATTGTAACCAGTCTTTTTAACTGAGTGCAGCTTGCTTATTCTATTGGAGTAAGAGTGAACAGAGGCACTTAGACTGAAAAAGCTACTTGACTATAGCAAGTATCCTGTGCAGAGTCACTGGGGAGTGGAGCCTGTACCGGTATGCATTCGTTAAAAGGGTGGGGGGTGGAGCATGTGAGTGAGCTTCCCCTTCATACAGGAGCACTGACAGGCAGAGTCTTCTAAGAGAGGTGTTTGGAGAAAGGAGAGTCAATAATGACCAGGGATTGCATGGATTTAACTGTGTAAAGTCATCTGGGACAACCAAATCAATTGTTATGTTGTCTAAAGGGTACCAGGTCTTGGTCAGCTGTTTGGTTTTACAGCTATGTTTTTTTTTTTTTTTTTTTTTTTTTTTTTTTTTTGTTACAGTCAAGAAACCTGTCTGTGTAGTGGTTGATGCATGCTATTATTATGGTATTATGGTATTATTATTGTGTGGTGGGTGAAGGAGACTCCCTGACAAAAATGATGTCAAGTGTCTTGCTTCCAGTTTCTTTCTTAGCACGAGGACTGAACCCCAGTTACAGTTAGCTTATTGTCCATTCTATTTTTGGTGTTAGTGGATTGTTTGTAAAACTAATTGGCATAGAAAACTTTGTCAGCTGAACTTTGTTGTCAGCTTTTAAGAAGTTCTCAGGCAACGACTGCATTACGCTGTGGACGAACTCTGATACTCATTTGCCATCCATGTCACCATGTCTGCTCAGTCTGATTACACAGAGAAATTTGGCATGACTGAAAAGGGCTATACCAAGTAACTTATTTAGCACAGTAACATTTTAAAAAGACTGGTGCCATTCTTTTCTAACCCCGTGTGACCACAAGTAGTTTAGTAATAGTAAGTAAAGTGTATTGAAGTGAATGGTTGCACTAGTATCTCAAATTGTTTATTTATTTATTTACTGAATCCTCAATGACGTTTTAAAGTGAAACTGGATGGAAGTTGTCATGTGAAAAATGCAAAGGTAAAGCCACACTACTTAGTACAGGTGGAGATTTCTTATGTCAGGTGTTATGTACAGCATGATGCAGGTCATACTGCACATTCTCTTCCTGTCAAATTTGTGTAGAATTTGGCACAACATTTCAAAAACAGTGTTTAGCTTTTTTAGCTTTGTAGTATACAAGCAGAGAAATTCTGTGCAGGGGTTAAATGTATGCAGAAAACATCAGTGCTTTGTGTAGTGGATGAATGATTGTGCAGATGGCTGTAATCTTCATAGATAATGTCTTCTACTTGGCTGGTAGAGTTGAGGTTCTTTTGAGCAATGAAGGGACTGGTAGGTCAGTCTGATCTGAACTGTCTAACTTCCGTTGCTTGTTCACTGAAAACATAGCCCATCAGTCCTGTCCTGGTAGATTTGTCTTGTTTCTTACTTGATGCACTTTGTCCTTGTGATTTCTTCGACAGTGCTGGGTCAGTACTCAGTCACTTCCTTGGTTTGTCTGTAGGTGCAGGGTCTGTACTTAACCTGGACAAGTCAAACCAGTTATTCTGCTTATGAATCACAAACTGAGCTAAACACTAAATCCTATAATTGCGCATTCACCCAAGATGAAGCTTAAAGTACATGTTATCAACAAAGATTTATGTCCACAAACTAGTTTCTTTTGATTGAAATATTGTTATTATGCTTTAAGTGGTACTTCCCTGTGACCCAACCTTTGGGTGCCCACCTACAATTTAAACTCTCATGAATGAATGGATAGGGGTGCTATCCATATATAGTTCAATTGCATGTCGTTATGCAGAGGGGCTCTGTACTACAATGATATGCTGTTGATCGCAATCACGTAGATCTGGTGTGATACTGATTTTTCATTCTTGTAAATGAGGATACCTGTGCCATATTTGGCTTTAAGTAGCTGTGAGCAGGACCCATGGCACAATTTCAGTGGTTGTCAATTGGTCATGATCAGCACAGTGATACTTTAAACTTTATTGAAGCAAAGTTGAGTCCATGTTAAGTGGCTGACCTGTCTCATTGGACCTGAGCCTACAATATGCCCAAACAGGGAGTCCTGTGTCCCCAACAGCACTCCCCATCTTTCTCTTTGTCAGCCTGGCTGTCTTCCTCTTGTCAGTTGTCTATATCATGACTGACCTCTGGTGGTGTGTGTTGTGCACTGCACCACAATACATTAACAGAGTGGTAGTTTAATAGAAAAAGGAGCATAAGTTTTTGTCTGTACTCAAAATCATATCTTAAAAAGTTCTTATTGTATAATATTGTGAGGTACCTCAATGCCATTATACAGCCCAGTGTTAGAGGATTTCAGAGTCAAGTGCTGTGTTTCAATTGATTCATTTAATTACTTAAACTGCATTCTTGAGTGAAGAAAGGTTATAATAGTTTAGCAATTTTCAATAGTTTTTATTTTTATTTCGTTTGAACTTTTAGCTTGCAATTTCAGTTGAAAGCTGAAATTTCAGTTTAGTTTTAAATCAGTTTTTAAAACAGGTTTGCTAGTTTAGTTTTTATTTAAAAGTTATTAGTTTTAGTTTAATTTTTATTAGTTCAGTGTTAGTTTTAGTTTTTTGTAATATGGGTGTTTTCCAAGGGCGAGATCAAAAAAGTGACATAAATTGACAAAGAAAATCTAGAGAAGACATTTTCTCTATAATTTTAGTTTATTTTAGTTAATTTTGTAAACGCACAGTTTCAGTTCGTTTGTCTGTTAGATTATTTTTAAAGAAAACCCGTTTTTATTTTAATTTCAGGTAACGAAAATGTTTTTTGGAATCTAGTTTTCGTTATTTCACTAGTTTTCGTTAACAATAATAACTGTGGAGTGGAATGGATGAGAAAACTGAGTTTGCTGCCAGACACGTTGTCCTGCTATTGACAGACATTACTGATCACTTGGTTAGATTAGAGTTTAAGCAGTGATGATGGTCACAAGCTCATCCCCATAGTGTCATAACCTTACTCTTGTAGTAATGGTAGTAGTAGTAACCTTGCCAGCCCTGGTAGAAGCAGTGGTGTACTTTATGGAGAGTGGGAGTTTAAGAAACACATGCTAATGTTTATTTTCCTGGATTTTTTGCACTTATTCTCTCTGTTTTTTTTTAGTAGAAAAAATGACAAAAATAGAAGGCAGGAGCATTTTACTGTGACTGCTATGCAGCGTAAACTTTTTTTAAAATGGGGAACTCACCTCAGTCATGAGTTTGTCACACATTGCACAACTTGGGTCACACTATTGTAACCATGACAGAGTATTAGTAAACATGCTAACAGAGCAGTGGTTTTGAGATATTTTTGAGATGTTTTTAGCCCAGCTTGGCCCAAATGCCAGTTCTGAAAGCCATGATTGAGGTTTTTGAGAATATTAGCTATTAGCTAATATGTTAAGTATGCCAGTAATGCAGAGTGTAACTGGATGTTAACTAAACTCACCCAAATTTCTAAATCAAAATTTAAAATTCTAGTACTCCTGGTGTAAATTAACTGTGGCGTTGTGCATCAGGTGTAGAACTGAAATCTAAAGAATTACATTACTATTTAAGTTTGTACACTCGTTTCATTTACATCTATTTTTTTGTAAACTGGCCCCAGCAGATCTCTTTCCAATAACAGGCCTGCATGAGGAGCCTGATTAACACATAGTTTAACAACACTTTGTTCTCTCAGTCAAATAACACTTTCAGTTTAGATCTGTTAAATTTATCTTTAACAGGGTACGTACAGCAGGCTTTTAAAGTTGCAGTAATTAAACCTCTACTTAAAAAGCTGACTCTTAATCCAGATGTCTTAGCCAACCATAGAATCTACATCCAACCCTCCCGTTTATTCCTTAAATGCTTGAAAAAGCTGTTGAAAACCACTAATGTGACTCTTTGCATGGGAATGGTATGTTATAAGATTTTCAATCAGGATTTAGAGTATTTCTCAGCACAGAAATTGGTAAATTGACTACTTTTTCAATCTCAGGCTGTGAGAATCACATCTCTATATTTGTCCTGCTAGAATTTACACCTTTGATTAGCACCCAGTTAGCACATTTCAAGCTTCTAAATTGTTCAAGCATGGGTACGTCGGCCCTACTTGCCAAATAGTGTCAAATTCCTGTAGCATATCCATATCACTATAAAATGAAAATGATTATATTTTATATTTACACTTTGCTTAGCCATATACCTGATGTCTGCCTCAAAGAAACTGACAAACACACAAACTAACTCACAATGAATGTGTTAGCTGCTACTGCAGGAGGGAGGGTAGAGGGCATCAGCCGAGAGCACCAAAACTGATCACATACAGAAAACCAATCAGAAATAATTAAGGGAAACAATAAAGAATTGCACTGATAAGCTGAATTGATAATGCCATTGTTATCTATAAAATTTTAGCAGTTCACATCCCTAGTTGTAATTACTCGATTTCCACAAAGTAGAGATTTTACACATCTTGCAACTCTGACTGAAAAACTTAAAACTGCTGCTTAAGCCTAATGTTTTGTGTTTGTTTTGTTTATCCAGTGTGCATTATATTATTGTTTTGTGCTCTAGATGTGCCAGTTATTTCTTTGCTTTCTCTGCATGTAGTGCATTTGTAATGGATAACTGTTTGATCTGTCTCATCCCAGTGGGCTTCACTGACTGCACAGACCGCACAAGATTCCTTTTCAGCAGTGATGACAGCCGTTTCATGGTACAGACAGATGGCATGTTGACGGTGAGTTTAACAGGGTGATTTTGCAGTTTTTGATGCTTACCTCTCCAAAATTATCACACATCATCTTACCCCTATGAGTTAAAGTAATGGGTGTATTTGGATAACCATACTTCTTTAAGAAGAAAGTAAAAGGAAGTGTCTTCTTTCTTTTCTTTCTTTTTCACCACATATTGACCTGAGCCCATCTGAAGTGTTGCACATACTTAGTTGAACAGCAATAGCAGTAGCTATGATCACTGATGTCAGTCTGCCCAAGACATGTTGGTGAAGTTCAGTGTGCCGTTCAGTTTGCCAAACTTGCTTTCTGAAGTCACAAAGGGATTACCAGCATTTCAGCCTTCACTGATGAGTGTGTCTTTTCCCATCCAGGTAAAGAGACAGATAGTTCTTCATGAAGGACATCGGGACTTCTTCATCCACTCCTGGGATTCACAAGGTCGCAAAATGACTGTTCCAGTCAGGGTATTGCACCATGGGCATCAGCATGGGCATCAGCACGGGCATCAGCACGGGCATCAGCACGGGCATCAGCACGGGCATCAGCACGGGGACCACCACGGGGACCACCACGGGGACCACCACGGGGACCACCACGGGGACCACCACGGGGACCACAGACACCATAACCATCAGCACCACCATACTGAAGTGGACTCTGCTAATAACACAGAGGTACAGTGTGATTAGACGCACTGTTGAGGAGGCATGAAGAAAACAATTTCAAGATAGTACGTTTAATAGAAAATATGGTCTGCCCCTCTGTGGCTGTGTATGGATAGGCTAACCCCACTACTCCATTTTGTTAGCAGAGGTCTTGCTCATAGCTCTGTTATTAAAGACGTATTAGATTAAGTGCAAGCTGTATGCCTATGTAATGTTACTGTGCAAATATCTGTATTTTCCACACAGCATAGTTTCAGTATTATCTGTAATGAGTTTATGGGAGTACTTGTTAATTGTTCATTATAGTGTCTGTATGGAACATTTGGAACATGGAACGTTTACCTATCATCAAAATTAGAGAAGATTATATGAAGGCTCTAATTCATTAGCTGCGTTTCTGTGGTTTACCAAGAAAATGATAATAAGCTAATAATTAGTGTAACAAAAACAAAATCAGTTGAAGGTGACTTCTTGTTTGTTGTTAGAAATCCACAGAGAGCACTTTTTCACCCCCTGGTAAGAATTTTGTCTCAGCTAATTCTGTGACAGTAGTTGTCTTTAAAGCTGCAGTAATCAATATTTATATATTAACAACTGATCAAATCACAATGTGTCAGTAGAACTTGGCAACAAAATGCTTCACAGCAGATTTGACAGATTTTGACTACTACAGGGAAGAAACAGCCTTGATATACCAAATGTTTATGGCTAAATTACCAGCAGACATTTCCACCATATACTGAGATAACCTGATGGTTCCATTGAAAGTGAGTTTCCAATGTTCAGAAAAATATTCACATGCCCAAAAGATACAGTGTTGTCAGACCTCAAATAATGCAAAGAAAACAAGTTCATATTCATTTTTAAACAACCCAGAAATTATTTGGTGGAATAAGCCTGATTTTCAATTTCAGCTTTCATGCCTCTTGTCATAATCTCCACATTGCTGTTGTGTGACTTTATGCCACTCCTGATGCAAAAATTCAAGCAGCTCAGGTTTGTTTGATGGCTTGTAACAATCCATCCTCCTCTTGATCACATTCCAAAGGTTTTCAATTGGGTTCAGGTCTGGAGACTGGGCTGGCCATGACAGGGTCTTGATTTGGTGGTCCTTCATCCACACCTTGATTGACCAAGCTGTGTGGCATGGAGCATTGTCTGGCTGGAACAAACAATCCTCAGAGTTGGGGAACATTGTCAGAGCAGAAGGAAGCAAGTTTTCTTCCAAGATAACCTTGTACGTAGCTTGATTCATGCGTCCTTTGCAAAGACGAATCTGCCTGATTACAGCCTTGCTGAAGCACATCACCCATCCTCCACCAAATTTCACAGTGGGTGCGAGACACTGTGGCTTGTAGGCCTATCCAGGTCTCCGTCTAACCATTAGATGACCAGGTATTGGGTAAAGCTGAAAATTGGACTCATCAGAGAAGATGACCTTACTCCAGTCCTCTATGGTCCAATCCTTATGATCTCTCTGCAAACCTCAGCCTGGCTCTGCTTTGCTTCTCATTGATGAAGGTCTTATTTCTAGCTTCACACGACTTGAGCCCTGCCCCTAGAGCTTGTTTCGAGCACTTCACCCCAGCTGCCATTTGCCATTCTTTTTGTAGGTTACTTGATGTCATCCTCATGGATTAAAGTTCTCCGTCGCTACGACGGATTTCCGTCATTTGGAGTTCACAGAGGCAACTTATGAGATCAATGTAGATCCGGGGAGAAAAAAAAAAAAATCATGTCCCATATCAGAGTGGAATGTAAACACGGAGCTGTGGCGCGATAGTTAAGCTAGCATGGACTCCCTCATAATGATCAACTGCTCCGATGTATCGGATATTGACCGAACACAAAAAAAAGTGTCAGCGATCAGCCATCAGACTGATGCGTCTCACAAGGCTGCCCTTCGCGCTCTCAAAAATACATCCTCACTGCCAGGTGCCACAATAACAACAACGGAGGCGCAACAATCCATGGCAGACCGTGTTTGCAACCACAAAGTACGCATATGTTCGTTTATTGCGGAACATGATTTGTCGTTGACCATCGCCCAACCACTGGTCGAACTCATTAAGTCCTGTGCTGAAGGCCGGTGCGCACTGTCGAGACTGTCAGTGCCAAACTCCCATGCGTCCTATCTTTGCACACATGGTATTGCCGCTCATCAAAAAGAGATAATGGCTCTAAAACTGAAAAAATGTACCATAGAGATTTGCAGTCTTTGTTATTTAATCCTGGTGCTGTTTGTTTATGTATTTTTTTATTTCTATTTTCTTATATGTAAAAGGTTTACTTGAAATAATAAGAAAATTAACATGTAATGAAAAGTTATGTAGATGCTTGATTATTTTAGAGAGAAAGATATGAGCACGTTTTGCAAAAAAATTTGAAAAGCCAACAAAAAAATGCAATAGATGTTATAGAACAGCTTTTTAAAATCCTCCTCCTGTAAAATAATATTGGTACAGCATTTAAACATGATAGCTGCATTTGGTGCTGAAGTCCTATGCATTAGTATTTCTTAAGCAGGTGTTAAGTAACCTAACCTGGAACTTGTTTCACACACTGCGTGTGACTTGGCTGTAGCGCGAAAAAAATTTCAGTCAGAAGATTTTTTTTTACTTTAATCCATGCATCCTACGGTTGCTGAGTGACATTCGAATGAGGTGACGGTCATCCTGGTCATTGGAGAGTTGTTTTCGCCCTCTGCCAGTCTTTAGCTTTGTTGTCTCCGGTGTCTGCTGCTTGACTTTCAAGCAGCTCAGAACTGCTGTCTTAGAAATTTTAAGGATGGAAGCAACCTGATGCACAGTATCCGTCTGCCAGTAAAGCCAGAATTGAACCCTTCTTTTCCCCACGCAACACTTTTCAACTCTTTTAGCATAGTCAGTATTTATTTTTCGATTCCAATTACTTTTGAGGTACTACTAGCACTGTTTGTGCCATCCAGCTGGTCCTTTTGCAAGAGGACAGTGATGACCACAGCAGTATTTTTATACTTTTCCTCATTAAATAGGATTTGGTTCAGGTGATCACCTAATCAGTGCTTCATTAAGTAGAATGAGGTGTGCTTGTGTTGGAATTCAACATACACAGCAACGGAATGGCTGTCATACCTGTAGAGATGCTGATTTCAGAATAATTTGCAGTGGTCTCTTAATTCTTTCCAGAGCTGTAGATGTGAGTCAGAGTGGTTCAGTTCTCCCCTCTCTGCAGAGGATGGGAGAAATTACTATAAGAATTAACACCAAGGTGTTTACTTTTATAGGGTGATGTACCACAAGCGACCTTTCAGATAGGTGTAATTGGATCTGATGTTACTAATAAATATTACTGCCTCATACATCAATATCTCCACCCATTGATTATCTGTACCTGTCTGGGTCCAGAGTTATTGGGGAAGGAGCCTGTCCATGTTCACTCTGGTGAAAGGTGGAGTGTTATACTATTCAACTCCTTACTGACTGTATTTGTACATTTTTTCATAGACTGCAACCAATCCACCAGTACCTGTTCTGCATTTCCCCAAGTCTGCTGATGGGCTGAGGAGAAGGAAGAGAGACTGGGTCATTCCTCCCATCAATGTTCCTGAGAATAACAGAGGACCGTTTCCGAGTAATGTAGTTCAAGTAAGTGGAACTACAGCCCCTTGTGAGACTGAACTGGATTTGGAGTATTTGATTGTGTGAAGGATGTCTTCATGTTGGTTTCCACTGCAGTCACTGTGGAAACCCTCACTCCTCCCTAAGTGAAACCATAGTGACAATTATTTATTAACCCCGAGATATTGAATGAAAAATTTAATTAACTGCTTTCTCAGGGCAACCAAGTTGTTTTTTTTATGACAGTGGTTGAAGAATTCTGTTATCAGGAGAAATCAAAAGGTTGTTTCCTTGCAATAATGAGAAAATTAAGTTGTTCACAGGTGCACCATGTTTGATGTGATAGAATGCTCTTATCCAGAGATCACAAGATAATTGACTTGATCTATATCACAGGATATAGAATAGTGTAACTAGGCCACTCTTCGTTTCTGTTCCTCAGAAATGTAAATGCAGCAAACTGTCAGAGGCATCTGCACAACTTCTTTACTGTAGTTACAATTGTTTTCCATTATTGAAACTATGGTTGTAGTCAGTGACAGTGATATAACTCAGAGCTGGTGTGTTTTGTCCAGATCCGTTCCAGTGAAGATAAAATAAAGAAGATCTATTACAGCATCACTGGTCCAGGAGCTGATCAGGATCCTGTTGGCCTTTTCACCATGGACAGAAACACTGGTATTCTCTATGTCACACAACCTCTGGACAGAGAGAAGGTGGCCAAGTACATGGTAAGCACCATCTCTGATATTACTTTTTACATGTACTCTTTTTGTCACTTTTCTGTGATGAGACAGTCATAGAAAAACCCACCTGAACACATTTTGCACTCAGTTTCCCCTCAAATCATGTCCTGCTAATGTAAATGTGAAAGTACAATGAGTTGCCATTTTTATCAGTGATACATATCTGTAATAACGTCAAAACGTTTAGATTTTTTTTTTTTAAATATATTAAAAATCAAAAACTAATATCTCTCTTTTACAAAAGTATCCAGACCCTTTGCTGTGGAACCGTGAATTGTCATCAAGTAATTTAAAGTGCTGTGTTGTTTACAGCTGTTTACTTGATGACAGTCTTCTTTTGCACTGCCTATCGTGGCATGTAACATCAATTATTCCTCTATGTACAGTATTATAATATAAATGTGTTTGCCTCTGTGCAGCTACAAGCGCATGCTGTGGCAGATGGTTCAGGAAATGCTGAGGATCCTATGGATATTATAGTGAATGTAATTGACCAGAACGACAACAAGCCTGTATTCACTCAAGATACCTTCCTGGGAACCGTTCCTGAGGCGTCAGCCAAAGGTACTGTCAGTGAGTTTTATTGAAGCCTGAAAAACATGTCGTTTGGTTTTCCACACTGTTGTAGTTTCACTTTTAGCAGAGAAAATGGCAAGTGACAGCTGCTAATGTCTGTCCTAAACTTCCATATAGTAGAATAGTAGTACAGAAAAATGATGAAGATGATGAATCAGTTGAAGAATAAAGATGTCATCTGAAAAAAATGAGTGTGCATCACTGAAGTGAGCCCTCTGATTAAGCCAGAGCCCCCTCATCTTATTAATTGTATAGAAATCTTCCTTTATTCACCAAACAGGGAATTGTGTGGAGAGGACCATGCAGTGTGTCAGATTGTCAAACCATAAACAACTTAGGGCACCACTCAGGTCATTACTCTCATCTAGCAGTTGTCTAAAATCTGCCTCTTGTTTTCTGTCTGCACATTGAATCATAGTTTTTTCCCTTGGTTGGTATATTTGTGGGTCATTTGAGTCCATTATATGGGGACAGGCTTACTGACATACCATGCACACCACAATCACCAGGTGGATTGTTAGGTTGGAAAGGAAACATACATGTGTGAATCACCTCTTTAATGAAGAGCTGTGAATACTTAGAGGAACCTCTGTACTTAATATGTCTGAATTCCCTCTGTCCAGATTTTGAGGTGATTACGGTCACAGCCACCGATGCTGACGAGCCAAATAATGACAACTCAGATATCCGCTACCGTATTATAAGCCAGGAGCCGCAGCTGCCCAGTAACAACCTGTTTGAAATCAACCCAGTGACTGGAGCCATCAGAGTCAGTGCTGGTGGGCTTGACAGAGAGGTGAGGTTTTTAAAACATATTGTGCCTTTCTTGACGTGCTGTCAACAACATGCAAAATGAGTTGAGTAAATGATGGCAGAGTGTTTAAGCCTTCCAGCTGATGAGTTAAACTCATTGTATGTCTCCTCCAACAGAAATACCCAAAGTACACTCTGGTTGTACGGGCAGCAGACACACAGGGAGAAGGGTTGTCCGCAGAGGCCAAAGTAATCCTCACTGTAACAGATAGCAATGACAACGCCCCGGTCTTCACTCAATCCTCTGTAAGTACAACATACATGTGACTCAAAATTTACTTTACTTACTTCCAGGGAAATCATGAGCTAAACTTTATGATGACACAGACAATGAAATAAGGACCAATCAGAATTTACTGTTACTTAATTAGTAAGCTAGCAACAAGCTAGCAACACCAACAGGATTTTGTCCAATCTTCACTTTCTCTGTCTGTTTTGTTCTTACACACATCCCTTACTCACAGTATGAGGCAACAGTAGAGGAAAATAAAGTGGGCGTGCTGGTCGCTACGTTGTCAGTAACCGACGGCGATGAGCCACATTCCACATCCTGGAACGCCAAGTTCAAGATTGTTGATGGTGATCCTGGAGGACTGTTCAACGTGACAACAGGAAGTAACAAACAAGAGGGACTCGTTACTACTGTCAAGGTAGGAAGTAGAGCAGGGATTCTCAAACAAGCCAGTGTTAAAGTGGAGAGATACACTCACCAAACACTTCAGTAGGAACTCCATACCAAGCCTCAGTTTGGTTCATTGTGAGATGCTTCTCTGTTCACCACACTTATAAAGAGGGGTTATCTGAGTGACCGTAGCCTTTCTGTCAGCTCCGACCATTCTGACCATTCCCTTCTGAGCTGTCTCATCAACAAGGTGTTTCCATCCTTGGAGCTGCTGCGTCACTGGATGCTTTTTGTTTTTGGCTCCATTCTCAGTTAAACTTTAGAGACTGTTGTGTGTGAAAATCCCATGAGATCGGCAGTTTCACAAACACTCAAACCAACATTCATGTCACCGTCAGAGTCACTGAGATCACATTTTACCTCATTCTGATGTTTGATGTGAACATGAACTGAAGCTTCTGGCCTGTATCTGCAGGATTTTATCCACTGCACTGCTGCCACCTGATGGGCTCATGGGATAATTGTATGAATAGGCAGGTGTACACACAAGGTGTTCCTAATGAAGTGTTCAGTGATCATATGTGTCAATAAATATCTGTTTATCTGTGTTTCATAAATTACTTTTCTGTGACCTATAGCAGTAATTCAATATTTGTCTGAAATGAATGTTTTTTTTTTTTTTTTTCTCTTCCATCCAACCAGGGTCTCGACTTTGAAAGGAGCACCACGCACACTCTGCTGGTTGCAGTGGAGAATGAGGTTCCTTTTGCTACTCCGCTGCCCACTGCCACCGCTACGGTGGTGGTGCGTGTGCAGGATGTCAATGAAGCTCCAATCTTTGATCCAATACAGAAGATTGTTTCAAAACCGGAGAACCTTGCCGTGGACAGTGACGTGGTCCAGTACACTGCTTCTGACCCAGACACTGCACGCAAACAGACAGTCCAGTAAGATCAAACTCTGATGAAAGGAAAACCTTGTTCATTTGAGTGTGTATTTAAACACTGCTAGAGGAAATTAGACAGAAAAAAACAAGCTTAAAGCCACATCCACACCGAAATAAGCCCTGATTTAAACAGCGCAGGCGGCTGCCTTTGTGGAATTCTAAACATGTCTCTAGCTTAAATTGCAATCATGTCCAAGGAAAACACAGAACATATTCATTATATATATGTAAACTGAAAATTATCCAATTTAAATGGTATTTGAATATATGAAGCATGTTTTTTGTAATAATCTCCTTTGCATAGCATTTACATCATTTACTTTTGTGATTTTTCCAGGTACAGGATAATTAGCGACCCAGCTGGCTGGCTGCAGGTGAAGGAGAAGGGCCTGATTAAGTTGAGAAGCAGCATGGACAGGGAGTCCCATTTCGTGAAGGACGACAGATACACAGCACTCATTGGTGCAGTTGACAGTGGTAGGTGGAAAGCAAGACTTGAACTTGTAGAACCGCTTTTTAGCAGGAAATGAAACATACACAGGATCAAGGTTTCAATGGTGGTGTCTTTTCTGATGATAATGGGATGTCCAACGTCCCAAAGCTTCTTTGGGACATTGCTGTGTTCATGCTTAACTTTTTTGGTCTACAGTGTGTTAAATTTAATGTAGAAATACACTGCTATGTGTTTAAATCACATCTCAGACAGTCTGTCTTAAAAGACTCTTTACTTTGAGCCCACTTGGCATAAGCTTTGTGCACAGTAGTGAAAGTGTTTGCGCCTGGCATTCAGTGTGTTTCAATTCAGTGTGTTTTGTTCTCCTCATGTATGTTGTGTGTATGTCTGTCATGTCACCAGATGAGATCCCAGCCACAGGAACTGGTACTCTAATCATTCAACTTGAAGACGTCAATGACAATGCACCCGTCATCGTGGACCGTGTAATCTCGGTGTGTCTTGTTTCCCAAACACTACAGTTGCCATGTGACTTAATGCAGACAAAACCTAAAATGTTTGTGGTGCACAACTTATTTCGTGTGATTTGTGTGTGGTTTGAAATGTGTTGATATTCAAATTAATTTGAGAAGCATAGTCCAAAGTTACAATCTGACATTGTGTTTTTGCAGGTGTGTAACAAGGAACCAGCTCCTCAGGTGCTTTCAGTAACCGATAAAGATGGACCAGGCTTTGGTGCTCCATACAGCGTCACTTTACACGGCGATTCGAAGACCAACTGGACCGCTGCGATGAATGGGACCAGTATGTACCCAATTAATACATGACTGAAAATGGGGAAAAAAAAAAAAAAAAAAGCAAACACAAACTAATGTCATCCAATCAATTAGCCAGTCCCAGGAAAAACTCAAGGCAGCTAGTTTGTTATGGAGAAAAGGTAGTGATAAAGCTTGTCTTCCACTCTGAGCGCCTCTGTGAAATTAATGCTGGTACTAGAGAGAAAGCCAAATTCCTAAGACATATAGTGACATGTAACAATGCAGTTATAAACTGAATGTTCCTCTGTTTTCCTCATTGTCACAGAAAACGGCATCATCCTAAATTTAGCCACTCAGCTGCCCAGTGGAGAGTACACTGTGGTCCTGAGAGTTGCAGACACCGGGGGAGAGTCGCAGGATAGCACCGTCCTGGCCAAAGTGTGTGACTGCACCGGGAGCGAAGTGGTGTGCAAAGGGCGTGTTGCAGGTGGCACTGACCTGCCTGTAATCTTGGGAATACTGGGAGGCATCCTGCTGCTGCTCAGTGAGTCTAATATTTAATTTTAGTTAAATATGACAACAGATTATCTTAACAACAGCTTATCTCAATTCCAGGGACTCTAGATGAACATTTTGGCTTGTAAGCCAAAGAAGAGTCGTGAAGCTTTGAAACCATGTTTGCACAGATGTTTCACCTGTAGCTTACTGTGACCCAATTCAAATCCATTGATGTGTTGTAATGCTTCTTGTACAACATTGGATGCTTGTGACAGAGGAATTTGGTAACAATAAGAAAGTGAACTCCTCAGCTCTCACCACTAAACCTTAGCTTAGAAGGAAACAGTTGGACTTGTGGTCTCTGATGAGGGTGTGTTGGATTCAGCTCTGTGCTTTGTGTTCAGTGCTGGTGCTGCTGCTGCTGCTGTTTGCGAGACGGAGAGGAGGAGAAAAGAAGGAGCCTCTCCTGCAGGACAACGACATCAGAGACAACATCTATTACTATGACGAAGAGGGAGGCGGAGAGGACGATCAGGTAGATGACCACACACAAATCGGGACTCATTTCTTTTGTAGATTCAATCAGACGTGCATCATACAGTTACTTACAACAAATCAAATCAGTGCTGCTGACTAGCAAAGGCCCTCTCCAACCTGAACTGTCAAGTCAGCTGTAACTCAAGATGAACAGATTGAGGTTTTTTCCATGTTTTATATGAAGAACAGTGGAACACAATTGATTGCATTAACCATTAAATATACAATTTAATTATACAATTTTCAATGTGACATTTAATATGATCTATTTTGTTGCACATGACTGTGTAATGACAGTAAAGTCTATTCTATTCTATGTATCTATTAAAGTAATATCCTTTAACTTTGAGTTAAAATTTGAGATATATTGCCCTGCCCTACATGTTGGCAAGCAGTTGTCACTGCCTGCCTGATCTAACATCTGAATGCAGAGCATAGATTAGTTTTTACCGTAGACTGTATAAGACATGGACGTAGCACCCGTGACATCACCCATTGGTTTTGGGGAGTCGGTTTTGTGACCAAACCATGGGCATTTGAGCTGCGCCATCTTGGATTTTAGTGGGAGTGTACTTTCCATATTTGGCGAAGAGGCGGTTACTCTACAGGTCAGCCGGGGTCAGCCGGCCGAGAACCCGGCCACTTAGCTCGGAACAACCGAGCTAGCCTAAGGCTAATCAGCTAATCAGCTAGGCTAACAAGCTAAGCTGCAGTTACATGCAGCTACATCCACCACACGACAGTCCCCGAGTCCCTGCTTTGTTTTAAACATGACTGTTTCAGATAGAGAGGTTTGAGATGGAGCTGCAGCGTTTGGTGGAGTGGAGTTGTGGGGGGAAATTTATTTCTAGCCTGTAATTTAACTGTGAAACAATCATTATTATTTCATATTGATAAAATGTATTAAAAAGTTAAAAACATTATTATTATTATTATTATTATTATTATTATTATTGTCATTGTCATTATTATTAATGATAACGATAAAAAATAATGATGATAATATATTAAAATGTTTACTATTTAATATTTACTGGTTTTCACCGCTGCCTCCATCCACTATCCACTTACAGTTACAGCAGCACACAAACAACAGCAGCCGCTTACTGATGGAGCTGCTCTGTCCATGCAATGTCGGACTTTTTAAACAGAAAAATGAGACCAAATAAAATTGTAGCCTAGTGTTCCCGCAATAAACGGACTCTGAGAGCACGGAACACACCGCAACAGCGTTCCTAACATCCGCTCCGGTCCTCTATCTGTATCAGCAGCGACCAGAAATCAGCAATTAAGTCAAAAGCCAGCGGCAAAATATGCTAATACATGCTAATTAGTGCAAACATCCAGGTAAAATAGCGAGAAATTTACTTACCAAAAAAACTGCAACACAGACTCCTTCGACGGTCGGTTAGTACAGTCCACACTACAACAAGCCATATTGTTACAAACAAACACGGGCACTGCAGCCCCTGTCAACCGCTGGATGTAGCCGCCTAGCCCAGCCGATGCTTTAGCAAAGAGCTAACTGCCTGTGCGTGTCTATGGGTTGTCATTCAGCGTAACCACGCCCCAATTTATTAAGCCTAAATAACACTAAAACGGTTGTGGTACAAAAAAATCTCCCCCCCCCCCCCCCCCACACAGTGTTCACGGAGGTGGAACCTATCAATAGAGACCAAAAACAAAAAATGTGCCAGGCTGTAAATATGTGTTTTTTTAGGCTGTAAAGTTGGCTATTTTAACATGGGTGTCAATGGAGAATTGCTCACTTCTGGAGCCAGCCCCCAGCTGAACTGCAGCTTTTTGAACGCGGAAGTGATCCTCACTGCTGAAACCTACAACTCCCCCCTTGGTTTTTACAGTTGATGATGTAAAAATGATCATTGTTAATATCACATAATAGTGTGGAGATGGACAAACCAATGTTCTTGTTAAAATGCCAAATGCAAGTGTCTGATGTGTGACCCCCTACATGCGTTTTCTGTCAGGATTATGACCTGAGCGTTCTCCACCGCGGCCTGGACAACCGGCCTGAGGTATTTAGGAACGACGTGGTGCCAAACTTCATGCCAGCTCCTCAGTACCGACCTCGCCCTGCCAACCCAGATGAAATCGGCAACTTCATCGATGACGTGAGTCAAACATTCGAAAAGCTCATTCAAACATACTCATTTCTGTTATTTGGCTCATTTATAAGTGCAGAAATGTCCCACTGATAAACAGTGTCTCTTTATTTAAATCTATTAAAGCTTTCTTTTTATTTTATTAGAGCACACACACAAATATATATTCCATATATTACAGATTATGGTCGACACAAGCTATTAAAATTACTCAACTTGGGCCATGTGATGCTCCTTTTGGTGGTTTGAAGTTTGCTGTCTTCTTTCCAGATTTGATTCTTCAGTGTTTATAAAATGAAGTTCTATGCAATGAGACTTTCTATCCTCCCCTTCTCTCTCAGAACCTGAAGGCAGCTGACAACGACCCGACAGCGCCCCCCTACGACTCCCTGCTGGTGTTCGACTATGAGGGCGGCGGCTCCGACGCAGGAAGCCTCTCCTCTCTGAACTCGTCGAGCAGTGGAGACCAGGACTACAACTGCCTCAGCGAGTGGGGACCACGCTTCAAGAAACTGGCCGACATGTACGGTGGAGGAGAGGATGATATGCTGTAAACATACCAAAAAAAAACAAAAAAACAACAAACAGTATGTATAAGTATATGGTGGATGCACATATGGCTGTGTGAATGACAGACAGATGTAAGCATGAACTGATAAATGAATGCATCCCTGGGAAACTGCTCTCAGCCATACATCAGCAGGCTCACAGATGTTGATTTTCCTCACGTGTGGATGTGGTTTACCTTTCAGTGCAGTCCCGTTAGCAGTTAACAGCCACACTGCTGTTTGGCTTCTGAGCTAAAGATTAAATGTGCTTTGTGTTTATTTTCTCTTCACTGAGTTCTGGAGTCACATCCTCAGTGTCAATGTTGATTTATGGATTTTGATATTTTAGCCTGCCTTTTAGCTTACTGGGTGACACTGGACACAGCTGAAGTTGCACTGGTAACGTTTGTATAATTTTGGCAATGTAAGGTACTTGATGTTTTTTTTCTGTTTTTCTGTGTGGAATACTACAGTTACATTTCATTGTTCTGTATTTCTGTTTGAGTAATGAAATTAGAAATGATCCAGGCGAAATTCAGGTAGCCAGCCTATGCAGCACTGCCCTCTGTGGGTGTGGTAAATGAGTTATCAATAAATGCCTTTTAAAAATCATTGATAAATATGTGCTCCATTTACATCTTTTTTTTTTTTTTTTTTTTTACATTGCAATGTCAAAACACTTTTTGCAGTCAGCCCCAAATACACACTGCTGATTCTGAATTTTTATAAAGTTATCTTAATACAATGATGGATTTGTGAATGGTCTTTTATTTCATCAGAAATGAGTCTTTCACTGTAGGTACATCAGACATCCAGAATTAAAGCAACAGTAGTGACAATGGGAGAGAGAGTGTTCTATAATAATCTCAGTATGAACTTTGAGCTATGCTCCAAAACCCAGCTGTGTCTTGTCACTTTCCACTTCAGGCTAACAGGGCACCCAAAAAGCTACAACTCCAGTTCCCCCTGTAACTTAGATACCGAAACACACTGCCTTCACCAAATGAAAGATGGCTATCAAGGCTTATGTCACCTTTATGTGGAAGTCAGATTGGTCGCTTACTCCTGAGTGGCAAACAACGCATCTGTCATCATACATTCACATGTGGAAAAACACTCGTAACATTGCCAAAATGATAAAGAGCTGAGAACTGATTGAGAAACAGTTCATGCAGATGTTTTCATGCTGACAGGGACTTCATAGGAGAGAGAGAGGTAATGTGAAGCAGTACTTTCTGAAGGCCTGTGTAATGTCGGGTTTGCAAATAGTTTTATGAATATAACCTGCAATAAAATTCAAATATTTTTGCAAATGTGTCGTGAAAAAAACTGACTACTATATGGAGTCCATGTGGTTTGATGTTATTTAGATTTTAGCGATAACAAATTAGGAAGCTTTGTACTAAATAGTTATATACTCTGGGTATAAGCAGGCAGCAGAAAATGGTCAATCCTCCCTGTCATAAACTGTCAAGGTGCGTGAAACTCTTTTGCAGGGATGAACACCTGAATCTCCCACAGGTGTTCAGCTGGGTTGAACTTTCAGTGAGACCTGTGATTGGCTTTGGAAGCATCTGTTTCTACACTCAATTATTTGGATATTTCCTTTAATTTGTCACCAATCTGTCCACTATCGATTCATGTGTTCCTATAGCTCTCAGTATTAATGACTCCATGAGCATCCGTAATGATAAAATTCAACCTATCAGAGACAACCTGCGGCAGAGTCCTCCAACCAGCATCGATTTATCTTTTGTTTCCGCTGAGATCTTTCAACCTGTTGTCGCCTCGCTCAATGTCAGACCCATCTGCTGTCGTCTGCTGCCTCTTCATGTCAGCCTCAGAGCAGCAGGTGACCACAGCGCTGCAGCTCTTCATACTTATTCAGCCTGTGCTTTCAGCTTTAATGTCAGCAATTTACAATAAATCTGACAAAGTTGATTCGCGTACTTAAATTTTTTCCTGATCTTATGTGATTTTTATCGACTGCTCTTTTGCTGGTGACGCTGTGATTGGATTTATTTGTATTTGTAGTGATGTGGGTTTAGAAAGGTGTTCCATGAATAAAGATTATTGTTTTTTATATGATTTTATTTTTATGTTGTTATTATTACATTTTTATTATTATTATTATCTTTTACCCAATGCAAAAAATTGTAGCAACTGAAAACTGATATCACACTGAAATGAATGAAAGCTAATGGCTGCCTGTAAGGCAGATGAATTTACAAATCTGGAAACAGTATATTATCCTTTGTAGTCTTTTTTTTTTATTTGTTACAGTTGATGTTATTTCATGTGGAGCTCAAAAGTGTTCAATATTAAATAAGTAATTATGAAATAAATCTTGTGAATAAATTGTGTAAAATAATCTAAGAAAATCGACTCATTCTTATTATTTCATCATTCTTCTACATATACATTTTTGTCATTATTTGAGTTTTTTTTTTTTTTTAAGTTTTTGTTTTTATATCATTACTGTACTTTTATTTGTGACATTGACAGTATCTGCTGTCTGTTAGCTAGTCCCCAGATGTTAGATAGTTTTGCCGTGCTACAAACAGACCAAGCACATTCTGAGAAAAGGTCTTCTGAAAGACCGTCCTTTGTAGGCTGTGTCTTCATCCATCTTGAGTTGGTTGGGACACAGCTATTGTGACACTTAACATCTAGTCCAATCACAAAGCCAGGGACCAGGCTTACGTGACCTTGTCAAGGGGTGGAACAAATGTCATTTTATCCAATTTTGCTTTGCTTTACTAAATTTCTTCATCAGTTGAAGCAGAGTTAGTAGTGTGAAGTTCTATTGTAAATCTATTGTAAACTAAAGGCAAAACAATGGCAAAAATCCTGTTCACTTATTTTAATAAGAGTAATAAATAAATAGAAAATAGAAACATAAAAATGAAATAATAGATAAAATATAATAAAATGAAAAAGATCAACCAGCCAATGACTTTGCATATTACAGGGGTCATGGAAGTTGCTGGGCAGTCAGCTGTTCCCTAGACACTGTGGCTGCAAAGCAGGTCATAGTAAAGGCTATTAACCTACTGGTCTTTCAGTCAGCTGATGTCCAGACAATCAGGGAAAGAAAAGGATGGATGGATGAAGGAAGTGCTCTTTTCTTAGGGATTAATTATTGATGTTTATCACCATAACCCTTCAATGTGCACTTTAAGGAAATGGTTAATAAGACTGTATTAATACCTATTGCTACATGATTTACGAGATGCTGCATACCCAAATTGCACATTGAACCTAGATATTAAAAAAAAAAGTTCAGACACTTCTTGACATTAGCATCAGCCAGTTTTCTCTGACAGACAAGTCTTTTTGTGTGACCCTTGTTGGGAGTGCCCTGGTGCCGAGCAGTGGACCTAAACTGTTTACTGTGTAAATACAGCAAGACACCAGATCCTGCCTAAAAATCTGCATTGTAGGATATTCCCATTTAGTTGCATGAAAATGGGGAAGCTGAAACTTACACTGAGAGTCACTGGGTGGTTTTCAGATTGGTTTCACAATAATTCATAATAATCTGTTTCAAAACAAATTATCTGTTTCAAAACAGGTTATTATGTCACTAAATACATATTAAAATAAGTGTTGTCAGTATTAGAATATAAAGTGTTGCCAATTTCGCAGACAATTCCAGAAATTGTGTGTTTGTGCGTGCGTGTGTGTGTGTGTGTGTGCAGCTCACTAAGCTCAGACACAGCTCCTTGCTGGATTAATAATATTAATAATAATACCGGCGTATTGACTGTTATCTGCTGTGCTGTCTGGCGGTGATTCATGAACAAGCAGTGGCAGAAACTACTGGTATCTGTCTTCTCAGGTGCGTTCAGCCTGTATGACCATATCAGGAACACGGAACCCGCACACCTGTGAGCTGACGTCATAACGCTGGAAGTACCTGCAGGTTCTCCAGCTAAACTCACTCAGTTACTGAAACTACCGTCGGGACACAAGACAGAGGAGCTTCGACGAGAAGTCGCAAAGGAATATATTTCTACTTAGTTTGACTATTTTTGACTTTCATTGAGAGGATTATTGAGGAAAAGACACACAGACAGATGGGGACCTCTCGGTTCGCCGTTTTGGGCATTTTAATGTTCGTTTTTCAGGTGAGATTTCCTGCTTCGTCGTGACTGCGTGTGGCTTCCGCCCATTTCCGTCGTGTATAACTTTAGAAACTGGCAATCATTGTGTACTTTTACTTACAGTTTGACTTTCATTTATTTCTATTTATTTACGGATAATTTCATTTTATTTCAATAACTTGTCGTGACTCTGTTAGATTTAACCGGACGGAGAGAGATGGTTAAGGTCGATTGCGAAATTGTAATTTTTTTTTAAGTGCAGATTTTTGAAGAGGTATTGAATTCTAGCTAATTTACAAGTAATGTTTACATAAACGTGTCAGACCTTTAACACAAAGAAAGCTTTGAATTGCCATTTTTTGACGAGTTAGAATCTTGCTCCCCTCAGAGTTAGTGGATCCTCGCGGGCCTCGCCCTTGTTCCGTTGATGTCGTCATCAGCTGGTTAAATTCCAATTCGATCGCGTGCGAACCATAGACTGTATAAGACATGGACGTAGCACCCGTGACGTCACCCATTGGTTTCGGGGAGTCGTTTTTGTGACCAAACCATGGGCATTTGAGCTACACCATCTTGGATTTTAGTGGGAGTGTACTTTCCATATTTGGCGAAGAGGCGGTTACTCTACGGGTCAGCCGGGGTCAGCCGGCAGAGAACCCGGCCACTTAGCTCAGAGCAACCGAGCTAGCCTAAGGCTAATCAGCTAATCAGCTAGGCTAACAAGCTTAGCGGCAGCTACATCCATCACACGACAGTCCACGAGTCCGACCCGACTAGCTCGACCCCGTGTAACCGCGACACAGAGCATACAACAGAGATCATAATGTTGCTGCTGTGTTTTAAACATGACTGTTTCAGATAGAGAGGTTTTAGAGTTAGCTACAGGGTTTGGTGAAGTTGTGGGGGGAAATTTATTTCTAGCCTGTAATTTAACTGTGAAACAATCATTATTATTTCATATTAATAAAATATATTAAAAAGTTAAAACATTCTTATTATTGTTATTGTTGCCATTATTATTAATGATATATAATGAGTGAACGATAAAAAATGATGATGATAATATATTAAAATGTTTAATATTTAATATTTACCGGCTTTTGCCGCTGCCTCCATCCACTTTCCATTTACAGTTACAGCAGCACACAAACAACAGCAGCCGCTTGCTGACGGAGCTGCTCTGTCCATGCAATGTCGGACTTTTTAAACAGAAAAATTAGACGAAATAAAGTTGTAGCCTCGTATTGCCGCAATAAACGGACTCTGAGAGCACGGAACACACCGCAGCAGCGTTCCTAACATTATCCGCTCCGGTCCCCTATCTGTATCAGCAGCGACCATAAATCGGCAATTATGTCATAAGCCAGCGGCAAAATATGCCGGTACTAATTAGTGCAAACATCCAGGTAAAATAGTGAGAAATTTACTTACCGAAAAAACTGCAACACAGACTCCTTCGGCGGCCGGTTAGTACAGTCCACACTACAACAAGCCATACTGTCACAAAAACCTATCCGAACATTGGTAAACAAACACGGACACTGCAGCCCATGTCAACCGCTGGAGGTAGCCGTAGGCCTCTGGATGTAGCCGCCTAGCCCAGCCGATGCTTTAGCAACGAGCTAACTGTCAGTGCCTGTCTACGGACTGTCACTCAACGTAACCACGCCCCAATTTATTAAGCCTAAATAACACTAAAACGGTTGTGGTACAAAAAAATTCACCCCCCTCACAGTGTTCACGGAGGTGGAAACTATCAATAGAGACCAAAAACAAAAAATGTACCAGGCTGTAAATATGTTTTTTTAGGCTGTAAAGTTGGCTATTTTAACATGGGGGTCAATGGAGAATTGCTCACTTCTGGAGCCAGCCCCCAGCAGCAGCCGAGGAACTGCAGCTTTTTGAACGTTGAAGTGATCCTCACTGCTGAAACCTACAACTCCCCCCTTGGTGCGAACACGTCCCCACAGTTTGTTCACACCAATTTACTTTAGATTTTTATTGTTGAAACGGTTTCTTAAAATCCCTGTATGTGTTTGAAGACTGTGTCAGCGTTGTTCGAGGATTATAGGCCCAGTTTCCAGAGTTGCAATGATTAATAAACTTCGACATGAACGGCTGACAAGGTAATGGGTTGTTACTTAAATAAGGGAAATGTAAAGTATGCGGGGTTACAAATGTGATTTTTTTTGTGTGTGTCTGTATCCTATTATTTTACATCAAATGTCTGAGACTTTTGGGCTGGAACAGGCACTTTTTACCTTTGTCTGATTTCTCAGCTTAAATAAATCTAAAAAGAAATCAGGTGAATCTCAAATGAAACTATTTTAATTTCAGCCCTTTGAGGCATTGTGTATCTCTTACAACAATCACACAAACTGTGTTGTAATCACACAAATGAAATGCCATTTTAAGTTCATTCAACAAAATCTCTGACTGGAAAAGGTTTGGGCTTTTTTGGTCACCCACTGATTACATAATTTTCTTACATCAGGATTATGATTCTCTTAAAATGCTGTTTTTCCTTTCCTAGGCCTCAGCTTTAGTTACTGCTGAGGAGCCAACATGTGCACCTGGATTCGAGTCAGAAATGTTGATTTTCAAAGTGACCAGAAAGCATCTGAGGCAGGGCACAAGACTGGGTAAAGGTAAGAACAATCCAGGAAGTTGTTTTCACCCTTTGCCTATTGCACACAGACCTGAGTGAAACTGTGTGGTGTTTTGTTTTCAATATTCATTGTCATTATATACTGATTCATTTTAGGCTGACTGATTTTAGCTATGGAAGCATCGAAACCCAAATTATAACCATAGATGGAATTCCTTGGCTTTTGTAAAGTGCTCCTCTGGCTCAGATGGCCTTCAACAGAGAAACTGTTCACATTGTTTTCACATATAGCCCAAACAACCTCGCGTCTCAGCTTGCGCTCACACTGAACCTCAAGTAATGCTCTTATCTGCAGGGCAAAACAATGTCCCTGAGCCTGTTTTGAAGGCCTTGCTCTTCAAATGGTGTCAAATATTCAAAGAAAGGGAACACCTGATGCTGATTTTTGTCAGTTTACAGGAGGGGCTTACATATTTTCTGTTCAGTCACTGGACCGTAACTTTGACAAGTGTAGTTTTGCAGGTTTGTCAGATCATGGATGTTTTGCACTGTTCTCATTTTTCCAACTATTCTAAATAGAACAGAAACTGTCAATAGTAGTAGACAGTAGAATATCTGACTATATGTTTTAATGTGATCAAAGTGTCTGATTGTCATGTCCTTCCTTGTCTAACACAAGGTTAAGCAAGCTTGGGATTATGAACCAGCTTTCCAATTTGCTCAGTGTAGCTTAAAGAGTAGTTCGATATTAGTATATTAGTTCTACCTCATATTGGAAAAACACTGATGTCAGCGTTTATTGTAACCAGTCTTTTTAACTGAGTGCAGCTTGCTTATTATATTGGAGTAAGAGTGAACAGAGGCACTTAGACTGAAAAAGCTACTTGATTATAGCAAGTATCCTGTGCAGAGTCACTGGGGAGTGGAGCCTGTACCGGTATGCATTCGTTAAAAGGGTGGGGGGTGGAGCGTGTGAGTGAGCTTCCCCTTCACACAGGAGCACTGACAGGCTGTCTTCTTAGAGAGGTGTTAACTCTTTGGAGAAGGGAGAGTCAAGAATGACCACGGATTGCATGGATTTAACTGTGTAAAGTCATCTGGGACAGCCAAATCAATTGTTATGTTGTCTAAAGGGTACCAGGTCTTGATCAGCTGTTTTTACAGCTATGTTTTATTGTTTTTGTTTTTTTTTGTTACAGTCAAGAAACCTGTCTGTGTAGTGGTTGATGCATGCTATTATGGTATTATGGTATTATTTCAGTAATTTTCAATTGGTCATGAACAGTACAGTGATACTTTCAACTTTATTGAAGCAAAGTTGAGTCCATGTTGAGTGGCTGACCTGTCTCATTGGACCTGAACCCACAATATTCCCAAACAGGGAGTCCTGCATCCCCAACAGCACTAATTACTTGATTTCCACAAAGTAGAGATTTTACACATCATGCAACCCTGACTGAAAAACTTAAAACTGCTGCTTAAGTCTAATGTTTTGTGTTTGTTTTGTTTATCCAGTGTGCATTATATTATTGTTTTGTGCTCTAGATGTGCCAGTTATTTCTTTGCTTTCTCTGCATGTAGTGCATTTGTAATGGATAACTGTTTGATCTGTCTCATCCCAGTGGGCTTCACTGACTGCACAGACCGCACAAGATTCCTTTTCAGCAGTGATGACAGCCGTTTCATGGTACAGACAGATGGCATGTTGACGGTGAGTTTAACAGAGTGATTTTGCAGTTTTTGATGCTTACCTCTCCAAAATCATCACACATCATCTTTCACCTACGAGTTAAAGTAATGGGTGTATTTGGATAACCATACTTCTTTAAGAAGAAAGTAAAAGGAATGGGAAATGTTTTAGTTTCATGTTTAATATAAAGATGTAATTTTTGCCTGTTAAAAGCTTATGGCTTGATATTTTGGAAACCAACCAGACTGAAAAACAGCTAAGGGGGTTTCAGCCAGATCAGCAGTAACAAGACCCAACTTAGACAGGCAGTTGAAGAATGAGTGATGTCATTATACTGAATAGAAACCATGTGAATCCCAGGACCCACATCTATTCTCAGTAGGTCTGTGTAGAGCGACCCCTACGTTTGTGTGTCTTCTTTCTTTTCTTTCTTTTTCACCACATATTGACCTGAGCCCATCTGAAGTGTTGCACAGATTTAGTTGAACAGCAATATCAGTAGCTATGATCACTGATGTCAGTCTGCCCAAGACATGTTGAAGTTCAGTGTGCCGTTCAGTTTGGCAAACTTGTGCTATGCTGAGAGCTTTCTGAAGTCACAAAGGGGTTAACAGCGTTTCAGCTTTCACTGATCAGTGTGTCTTTTCCCATCCAGATAAAGAGACAGATAGTTCTTCATGAAGGACATCAGGACTTCTTCATCCACTCCTGGGATTCACAAGGTCGCAACATGACAGTTCCAGTCAGGGTATTGCACCATGGGCATCAGCATGGGGACCACCACGGGGACCACCACGGGAACCACCACGGGGACCACCACCGGGACCACAGGTACCATAACCATCACCACCACCATACTGAAGTGGACTCTGCTAATAACACAGAGGTACAGTATGATTAGACGCACTATTGAGGAAAAAGATACAGAAAAAAGATAGTGTTGTCAGACCTCAAATAATGCAAAGAAAAGAAATTCATATTCATTTTTATACAACCCAATAATAATGTTTTAACTTGGGAAGAGTTCAGAAATTAATATTTGGTGGAATAAGCCTGATTTTCAATTTCAGCTTTCATGCATCTTGACATGCTCTCTACATTGCTGTTGTGTGACTTTATGCCACTCCTGATGCAAAAATCCAAGCAGCTCAGGTATGTTTGATGGCTTGTGACCATCCATCCTCCTCTTGATCACATTCCAGGGGCTTTCAATTGGGTTCAGGTCTGGAGATTTGGCGGTCCTTCATCCACACCTTGATTGACCAAGCTGTGTGGCATGGAGCATTGTCCGGCTGGAACAAACAATCCTTAGAATTGGGGAACATTGTCAGAGCAGAAGGAAGCAAGTTTTCTTCCAAGATAACCTTGTACGTAGCTTGATTCATGCGTCCTTCGCAAAGACGAATCTGCCCGATTACAGCCTTGCTGAAGCACATCACCCATCCTCCACCAAAGTTCACAGTGGGTGCGAGACACTGTGGCTTGTAGGCCTCTACAGGTCTCCGTCTAACCATTAGATGACCAGGTATTGGGCAAAGCTGAAAATTGGACTCATCAGAGAAGATGACCATACTCCAGTCCACTATGGTCCAATCCTTATGATCTCTCTGCAAACCTCAGCCTGGCTCTGCTTTGCTTCTCATTGATGAAGGGCTTATTTCTAGCTTTACACAACTTGAGCCCTGCCCCTAGAGCTTGTTTCGAGCACTTCACCCCAGCTGCCATTTGCCATTCTTTTTGTAGGTTACTTGATGTCGTCCTACGGTTGCGGAGTGACATTCGAATGAGTTGACGGTCATCCTGGTCATTGGAGAGTCGTTTTCGCCCTCTGCCAGTCTTTAGCTTTGTTGTCCCCAGTGTCTGCTGCTTGACCTTCAAGCAGCTCAGAACCGCTGTCTTAGAAATTTTAAGGATGGAAGCAACCTGATGTACCGTATCCATCTGCCAGTAAAGCCAGAATTGAACCCTTCTTTTCCCCACGCAACACTTTTCTTTTCAACTCTTTTGGCATAGTCAGTATTTATTTTTTGATTCCAATTACTTTTGAGGTACTACTAGCACTGTTTGTGCCATCCAGTTGGTCCTTTTGCAAGAGGACAGTGATGACCACAGCAGTATTTTTTATACTTTTCCTCATTAAATAGGTTTTGGTTCAGGTGAATTAACAATAAACCATTAAGTAGAAGGTGTGCTTGTGTTGGAATTCAACATACACAGAAACGGAATGGCTGTCATACCTGTAGAGATGCTGATTTCAGAATAATTTGCAGTGGTCTCTTAATTCTTTCCAGAGCTGTATATGTGAGTCAGAGTGGTTCAGTTCTCCCCTCTCTGCAGAGGATGGGAGAAATTACTATAAGACCTAACACCAAGGTGTTTACTTTTATAGGGTGATGTACCACAAGCGACTTTTCAGATAGGTGTAATTGGATCTGATGTTACTAATAAATATTACTGCCTCATACATCAGTATCTCCACCCATTGATTATCTGTACCTGTCTGGGTCCAGAGTTATTGGGGGAGGAGCCTGTCCATGTTCACTCTGGTGAAAGGTGGAGTGTTGTACTATTCAACTCCTTACTGACTGTATTTGTACATTTTTTCATAGACTGCAACCAATCCACCAGTACCTGTTCTGCATTTCCCCAAGTCTGCTGATGGGTTGAGGAGAAGGAAGAGAGACTGGGTCATTCCTCCCATCAATGTTCCTGAGAATAACAGAGGACCGTTTCCGAGTAATGTAGTTCAAGTAAGTGGAACTACAGCCCCTTGTGAGACTGAACTGGATTTGGAATATTTGATTGTGTAAAGGATGTTTTCATGTTGGTTTCCTCTGCAGTCACTGTGGAAACCCTCACTCCTCCCTAAGTGAAACCATAGTGACAATTATTTATTAACCCTGCAATATTGAATGAAAAATTTAATTAACTGCTTTCTCAGGGTAACAAAATTGTTTTTTGTGACAGTGGTTGAAGAATTCTGTTATCAGGAGAAATCAAAATGTTGTTTCCTTGCAATATTGAGAAAATTAAGTTGTTCACAGGTGCACCATGTTTGATGTGATAGAATGCTGTTATCCAGAGATCACTAGATAACTGACTTGATCTAAAACACAGGATATAGAATAGTGTAACTAGGCCACTCTTTGTTTCTGTTCCTCAGAAATGTAAATGCAGCAAACTGTCAGAGGCCTCTGCACAGCTTCTTTACTGTTGTTACAATTGTTTTCCATTATTGAAACTATGGTTGTAGTCAGTGACAGTGGTATAACTCAGACCTGGTGTGTTTTGTCCAGATCCGTTCCAGTGAAGATAAAATAAAGAAGATCTATTACAGCATCACTGGTCCAGGAGCTGATCAGGATCCTGTTGGCCTTTTCACCATGGACAGAAACACTGGTATTCTCTATGTCACACAGCCACTGGACAGAGAGAAGGTGGCCAAGTACATGGTAAGCACCATCTCTGATATTACTTTTTACATATACACTTTGTGACTTTTCTGTGATGAGACAGTCATAGAAAAACCCACCTGAACACATTTTTTCCCCCTCAAATCATGTCCTGCTGATGTAAATGTGAAAGTACAGTGAGTTGCCATTTTTATCAGTGATACATATCTGTAAAAACAAAGTCAAAACATGTTTAGATTTTTTTTTCCAAATATATTAAAAATCAAAAACTAATATCTCTCTTTTACAAAAGTATCCAGATCCTTTGCTGTGGAACCCTGAATTGTCATCAAGTAATTTAAAGTGCTGTGTTGTTTACAGCTGTGTTTACTTGATGACAGTCTTCTTTTGCACTGCCTATCGTGGCATGTTACTGCCACCAGTGGTTTAGTGTAAAACCAGTAGCTGGAATGTGCATCCCATCACCTGCACACATTCTCTAGTGATATGGAATGAAAAGATCCTCATGAATTATTCCTCTATGTACAGTATTATAATATAAATGTGTTTGCCTCTGTGTAGCTACAAGCGCATGCTGTGGCAGATGGTTCAGGAAATGCTGAGGATCCTATGGATATTATAGTGAATGTAATTGACCAGAACGACAACAGGCCTGTATTCACTCAAGATACCTTCCTGGGAACCGTTCCTGAGGCATCAGCCAAAGGTACTGTCAGTGAGTTTTATTGAAGCCTGAAAAACATGTCAGTTGGTTTTCCACACTGTTTAGTTTCACTTTTAGCAGAGAAAACAGCTGCTAATGTCTGTCCTAAACTTTGACATAGTAGAGTAGTAGTACAGAAAAATGAGGAAGATGATGAATCAGTTGAAGAATAAAAATGTCAGCTGAAAAAAAATAAGTGTGCATCACTGAAGTGAGCCCTCTGATTAAGCCAGAGCCCCCTCATCTTATTAATTACATAGAAATCTTCCTTTATTCACCAAACAGGGAATTCTGTGGAGAGGACCATGCAGTGTGTCAGATTGTCAAACCATAAACAACTTAGGGCACCACTCAGGTCATTACTCTCATCTAGCAGTTGTCTAAAATCTGCCTCTTGTTTTCTGTCTGCACATTGAATCATAGTCTTTTCCCTTGGTTGGTATATTTGTGGGTCATTTGAGTCCATTATATGGGGACAGGCTTACTGACATACCATGCACACCACAATCACCAGGTGGATTGTTAGGTTGGAAAGGAAACATACATGTGTGAATCACCTCTTTAATGAAGAGCTGTGAATACTTAGAGGAACCTCTGTACTTAATATGTCTGAATTCCCTCTGTCCAGATTTTGAGGTAATTACCGTCACTGCCACCGATGCTGACGAGCCAAATAATGACAACTCAGATATCCGCTACCGTATTATAAGCCAGGAGCCACAGTTGCCCAGTAACAACCTGTTTGAAATCAACCCAGTGACTGGAGCCATCAGAGTCAGTGCTGGTGGGCTTGACAGAGAGGTGAGGTTTTTAAAACATATTTTGCCTTTCTTGACGTGCTGTCACTCCAAACTGTTGTCATGATCTGAACAAAAAAACAACAACAAAAAAACAGAAATCAAAACAAAAGTTGTTTATTTTGCAAGTATTTAGTCATAAAAAGAAGAGTGTTTAAGCCTTCCAGCTGATGAGTTAAACTCATTTTATGTCTCCTCCAACAGAAATACCCAAAGTACACTCTGGTTGTACGGGCAGCAGACACACAGGGAGAAGGGTTGTCTGCAGAGGCCAAAGTAATCCTCACAGTAACAGATAGCAATGACAACGCCCCGGTCTTCACTCAATCCTCTGTAAGTACAACATACATGTGACTCAAAATTTACTTTACCTACTTCCAGGGAAATCATGAACTAAACTTTATGATGACACAGACAATGAAATAAGGACCAATCAGAATTTACTGTTACTTAGTTAGTAAGCTAGCAACACCAACAGGATTTTGTTCAATCTTCACTTTCTTTGTTTTGCTCATTTTTACACATCTCTTATTCACAGTATGAGGCAACAGTCGAGGAAAATAAAGTGGGCGTGCTGGTCGCTACGTTGTCAGTAACCGACGGCGATGAGCCACATTCCACATCCTGGAACGCCAAGTTCAAAATTGTTGATGGTGATCCTGGAGGACTGTTCAACGTGACAACAGGAAGTAACAAACAAGAGGGACTCGTTACTACTGTCAAGGTAGGAAGTAGAGCAGGAATTCTCAAACAAGCCAGTGTTAAAGTGGAGAGATACACTCACCAAACACTTCAGTAGGAACTCCATACCAAGCCTCAGTTCGGTTGTTTATGAGATGCTTTGCTGTTCACCACACTTGTAAAGAAGGGTTATCTGAGTGACCGTAGCTTTTCTGTCAGCTCAGACCATTCTGACCATTCTCTTTAGAGACTGTGTGAAAATCCCATGAGATCGGCAGTTTCACAAACACTCAAACCAACATTCATGTCACCGTCAGAGTCACTGAGATCACATTTTACCTCATTCTGATGTTTGATGTGAACATGAACTGAAGCTTCTGGCCTGTATCTGCAGGATTTTATCCACTGCACTGCTGCCACCTGATTGGCTCATGGGATAATTGTATGAATAGGCAGGTGTACACACAAGGTGTTCCTAATAAAGTGTTCAGTGATCATATCTGTCAATAACTATTTGTTTATCTGTGTTTCATAAATTACTTTTCTGTGACCTATAGCAGTAATTCAATATTTGTCTGAAATGAATGTTTTTTTGTTTTTTCCCCTTCCATCCAACCAGGGTCTAGACTTTGAAAAGAGCACCACGCACACTCTGCTGGTTGCAGTGGAGAATGAGGTTCCTTTTGCTACTCTGCTGCCCACTGCCACCGCTACGGTGGTGGTGCATGTGCAGGATGTCAATGAAGCTCCAATCTTTGATCCAATACAGAAGATTGTTTCAAAACCAGAGAACCTTGCCGTGGACAGTGACGTGGTCCAGTACACTGCTTCTGACCCAGACACTGCACGCAAACAGACAGTCCAGTAAGATCAAACTCTGATGAAAGGAGAACCTTGTTCATTTGAGTGTGTATTTAACGAGTGAAGCTTAAAGCCACGTCCACACTGAAATAAGCCCTGATTTAAACAGCGCAGGCGGCTGCCTTTTTTCTAAACATGTCTCTAGCTTAAATTGCAATCATGTCCAAGGAAAACACAGAACATATTTATTATATATTCAATGTAAACTGAAAATTATCCAAATTACATGGTATTTGAACATATGAGGGTCATTCCAGAATTGGAGGACATTTTACGTCCCACCCATCAAATTTTAAATAATCCACATGCAGTTTCTGAGTGAATTTACTTGTCCTGAGACCAAATCTAAAAAAACTAAGAGAAAAGAATGCTTGAAAATAATTTTAAAAATACTAAATAAGTCTGGATTACCCCCTAAAACATTTTTCTCTTGTCCCACACCCCTAATTACCAAATTGAATCTCAAATAAAGCAGTTAAAATGAAATTTAATTTTAATTTTTTTGCTATTATTTTTCATTGTTGTCTCTTGTAACTGTGGGAACATTTGTTTTAATAAACATAATATTTCAAATAATTATTATTATTCATGGAACGTGTGTCCCACAACATGCATGCAACCCTGTTACCATAACCTTTTTAGCATGGTAGAAGAAGAAGAAAGCAGTGAATCAAATGATACGCTGGACTTGACATCATCAGTTTTCCAAAAGAATGGGTAGAGCAAAAGTATGTCCTTCTATTTTTGATATTTTTATAATATAGTTAGCCTTGATTGAATGTCTCACTCTACCTCATGCAACAGTGTTACGCATATGATCAGAATAAGACAATTATTTTTTTATTTTTTCTTTACTTATTTACATAAGTAAGTTTGTCCTCTTGGTCAGCAGTAACAGCTAGCTAAACAGCGAGCTTCTACTCCTGAGAAAAAGCTAACATTAGTACCGATTTGCAACCCTGTTACCTGCAACCCTGTTACCATGATTAGAGTATTGTATTGTAAACACCAAATCATGTAATAAAAATTGTAACATTGATCTATAAGTTGAGCTAGTCAAGCCTTTAATAGTTTATTACCTATTATTGATGAATATGTAGCAGAAAATCAGAAAAGTGAAGGTTTATTTTTCAAGAATTTTGAAGCCAAAATGTCCTCCAATTCTGGAATGACCCATGAAGCATGTGAAGCATTTGTAATAATCTTCTTTGCATAGCATTTACATCATTTACTTTTGTGATTTTTCCAGGTATAAAATAATTAGTGACCCAGCTGGCTGGCTGCAGGTGAAGGAGAAGGGCCTGATTAAGTTGAGAAGCAGCATGGACAGGGAGTCCCATTTCGTGAAGGACGACAGATACACAGCACTCATTGGTGCAGTTGACAGTGGTAGGTGGGAAGCAAGACTTGCACCTGTACAACTGCTTTTTAGCAGGAAATGAAACATACACAAGATCAAGGTTTTAATGGTGTTGTCTTTTCTGGTGATAATGAGAAGCCCAAAGCTTCTTTGGGACATTGCTGTGTTCATGCTTAACTTTTTTGGTCTACACTGTGTTAAATTTAATGTAGATCTACACTGCTGTGTGTCTAAATCACATCTCAGACAGTCTGTCTTAAAAGACTCTTTACTTTGAGCCCACTTGGCAAGAACTTTGTACACAGTAGTGAAAGCGTTTGAGCTTGGCATTTTTGGAAGTTGAACTTTTTTGCTTCAGGAGCAAAAAAGTTCTCTAAATATGAACTATACAATTCAGTGTGTTTTGTTCTCCTCATGTATGTTTATGTGTGTATGTCTGTCATGTCACCAGATGAGATCCCAGCCACAGGAACTGGTACTCTAATCATTCAACTTGAAGACGTCAATGACAATGCACCCGTCATCGTGGACCGTGCAATCTCGGTGTGTCTTGTTTCCCAAACGCTACAGTTTCCATGTGACTTAACGCAGACGAAACCTAAAATGTTTGTGGTGCACAACTTATTTTGTGTGATTTGTGTGTGGTTTGAATTGTGTTGATATTCAAATTAATTTGATAAGCATAGTCCAAAGTTTCAATCTGACATTGTGTTTTTGCAGGTGTGTAACAAGGAACCAGCTCCTCAGGTGCTTTCAGTAACCGATAAAGATGGACCAGGCTTTGGTGCTCCATACAGCGTCTCTTTACATGGCGATTCGAAGTCCAGCTGGACCGCTGCGATGAATGGGACCAGTATGTACACCATTAATACATGACTGAAAATGAAAAAAAAAAAGCAAACACAAACTAATGTCATCCAATCAATGAGCCAGTCCCAGGAAAAACTCAAGGCAGCTAGTTTGTTATGGAGAAAAGGTAGTGATAAAGCTTGTCTTCCACTCTGAGCGCCTCTGTGAAATTAATGCTGGTACGAGAGAGAAAGCCAAATTCTTAAGACATATAGTGACATGTAACAATGAAGTTATAAACTAAATGTTCCTCTGTTTTCCTCATTGTCGCAGAAAACGGCATCATCCTAAATTTAGCCACTGAGCTGCCCAGTGGAAAGTACACTGTGGTCCTGAGAGTTACAGACACCGGGGGAGAGTCGCAGGATAGCACCGTCCAGGTCGAAGTGTGTGACTGCACCGGGAAAGAAATGGTGTGCCAAGAGCCTGGTGCATGGGCAGGTGTCACTGACCCGTCTGTAATCTTGGGAATACTGGGAGGCATCCTGCTGCTGCTCAGTGAGTCTAATATTTAATTTTAGTTAAATATGACAACAGATGCTTATCTCAATTCCAGGGACTCTAGATGAAAAGTTTTGGCTTGTAAGCCAAAGAAGAGTGGTGAAGCTTTGGAGCCATGTTTGCACAGTTCAAACCTGTGATTGAATCAGTGTGCTCCAGTGTCTTTTGTCTTCGGGGAGCTTTGCATCAAAACTTAGGTTGGAACCCTGCAAGATGTTTCACCTGTAGCTTACTGTGACCCAATTCAAATCCAGTGATGTGTTGTAATGCTTCTTGTACAACATTGGATGCTTGTGACAGAGGAATTTGGTAACAATAAGAAAGTGAACTCCTCAGCTCTCACCACTAAACCTTAGCTTAGAAGGAAACAGTTGGACTTGTGGTCTCTGATGAGGGTGTGTTGGATTCAGCTCTGTGCTTTGTGTTCAGTGCTAGTGCTGCTGCTGCTGATGTTTGCGAGACGGAGAGGAGGAGAAAAGAAGGAGCCTCTCCTGCAGGATGACGACATCAGAGACAACATCTATTACTATGACGAAGAGGGAGGCGGAGAGGACGATCAGGTAAATGACCACACACAAATCAGGACTCATTTCTTTTGTAGATTCAATCAGACTTGCATCATACAGTTACTTACAACAAATCAAATCAGTGCTGCTGACTAGCAAAGGCCCTCTCCAACCTGAACTGTCAAGTCAGCTGTAACTCAAAATGAACAGATTGAGGTTTTTTCCCCACATTCTGTATGAAGAACAATGATTTTTGATTTGATTGCATTAACCATTAAATATACAATTTAATTACACAATTTCAACGTGACATTTAATGATATGATCTATTTTGTTGTACATGACTGTGTAATGACAGTAAAGTCTGTTCTGTTCTATGTATCTATTAAAGTAATATCCTTTAACTTTGAGTTAAAGTTTGAGTTATATTGCCCTGCCCTACATGTGGGCAAGCAGTTGTCACTGCCTGCCTGATCTAACATCTGAATGCAGAGCATGGATTAGTTTTTACCGTAGACTGTATATGACATGGACGTAGCACCCGTGACGTCACCCATTGGTTTCGGGGAGTCGGTTTTGTGACCAAACCATGGGCATTTGAGCTGCGCCATCTTGGATTTTGGAGTGTACTTTCCATATTTGGCGAAGAGGCGGTTACTCTGCGGGTCAGCCGGCCGAGAACCCAGCCACTTAGCTCGGAGCAACCGAGCTAGCCTAAGGCTAATCAGCTAATCAACTAGGCTAACAAGCTAAGTGGCAGCTACACGCAGCTACATCCACCACACGACAGTCCCCGAGTCCGACCCGACTAGCTCGACCCCATACGAACACAGAGCATACAACAGAGATCATAATGTTGCTGCTTTGTTTTAAACATGACTGTTTCAGATAGAGAGGTTTTAGGTGGAGCTGCTGGGTTTGGTGGAGTTGTGGGGGGAAATTTATTTCTAGCCTGTTATTTAACTGTGAAACAATCATTATTTCGTATTGATAAAATATATTAAAAAGTTAAAAACATTATTATTATTATTATTATTGACATTACTATTAATGATAACGATAAAAAATGATGATGATAATATATTAAAATGTTTAATATTTAATATTTACCGGTTTTCACCGCTGTCTCCACCCACTATCCATTTACAGTTACAGCAGGCGCTTACTGATGGAGCTGCTCTGTCCATGCAATGTCGGACTTTTTAAACAGAAAAATGAGACCAAATAAAATTGTAGCCTAGTGTTCCCGCAATAAACGGACTCTGAGAGCACGGAACACACCGCAGCAGTGTTCCTAACATTAGCTGCTCTCGTCCTCTATCTGTATCAGCAGCGACCAGAAATCGGCAATTAAGTCATAAGCCAGCGGCAAAATATGCCGGTACATGCTAATTAGTGCAAACATCCAGGTAAAATAGTGAGAAATTTACTTACCAAAAAAACTGCAACACAGACTCCTTCGACGATCGATTAGTACAGTCTACACTACAACAAGCCATACTGTCACAAAAACCTATCCAAACATTGGCAAACAAACACGGACATTGCAGCCTCTGTCTGTTAGCTCAATAAACTCTGACGACAACTGTACGTTTTTAAAACTTTACTTCAACTCCCTCATGACAACAACGACCACTGTCTCACCTGCTCCCTCCGAACAGCCCCGAACATTTACACGTGCAGTAGGAAAAGTGGCACATAACAAACTCCCCTTTTTTCTTTAAAGAAAAACCGTGCAAAGAAATTATTTCTTTTTTCTTTAAGTGGCCTGAACACATAACCAGGTTTAAAGTTTCAGCTCTAATAACTAGAGTAGAACAGTAGAGAAAAAGTCTTTGTTGTTAAGTCCATTTAGCTTTTAAGTTGCCATACACCTTCACTGAGGGCCCTCAGCAAAACAAGTGCAGACGTCCCCTTCTTGGTCAAGCAGTCAGCGAGTTGTTCCTTAGTGGCTGACCACATTATCTGCTGAATAGTTCCAGAGCTGAGGAGTTCCTTGATACTACTGATCTCGAGTCTGAGTCACTTCTCTGTGACTGATTTGGTGGATTTGATTGCATCAAAAAGAGAGTGGTTGTCTGTTACACACACGATAGGCAAATTGTTTCGTGCACGGTCACCTGTGGTGAGCTCTGAAGAGAGTGTAGCCACGAAGACTGCACTGTCAATGCCATCTGCAAGTGCCAAAGTCTGTCCAGCTGTGCTGGACAGACTTCGAACAACTCTCCTGATCCTCTTTGATTGCCAGCATATAGGTGAGAATCTTCCTGCCTCTCCCATAAGCATGATTAGATGCCCTCCTTGAGTGCTTCCATCTGGAAGATTTCCCATGGATGAATCACTGAACACCACCAGCTTTAGGGAGCTGTCTTTTCCCAAATACTGAAACCTCAAAGTCACCTCCTCTGACTTCAGTTTTCTGATCAGTTTATTTGCACAATGCAGAGTCTGGACAGTGGCATGCTTTGTACTGGACGCTAGGATAGATATGTCACACATTATGTCGGGTCTGCTTTGCCTCGCCACCCACAATATTTGGCCAATCTTTGACTTGAGCATATCATATTCAGTGTCTGTTAAAGGGGCCTCTCTCTGTATGGCTCTGGTGGGGTCCACAGGAATGGGCTGAAGATTTTTTTATGTACATCCATTGTTGCACCTGTATTTCATGCTCCACAGAGAGAACCTCTATTCCAATGTAGTTGAAGCTGTTGTGTTCTTCACGTCCAATTTGAAAGGCAGCTTTCAGGTGAGGGATGACTGTCATTGAGAACGTTTCTGAACCCTCCCAGATAAAATCGTCCACATGACAAGCAAGGACTCCCATCACATTGCAAGAGTCATCCAACCAGTAGAACACTGCAGGGTCCACCTTTGACACAGCACCTCCTGACTGCTCCATAATGTCGTTCACCCTTTTGTACCAATACAGAGAAGCGTCTGCCAGGCCATAAACACACTTTTTCAACTTCCACACAATTCCTTTGCTCTGCGCTTCTTCGGGGGGCCGAATGCAGACATTCCTGGTTAACTCTCTGCCTTGCAGAAAGGCTGCTTTAATGTCCATGGAGTTCAGCTGCCATTTCTTTTGACATATAACAGCCATGATCATTTTAAGAGACTCTGAGGCGCATGTAGGTGAGTCTTTTGGAAGCTCCTCACTGTTCACTTCCTCAAAGCCTCTTGCGACTAATCTGGCTTTGGGTACAACCCCCTGTGGTGTTTCCTTGAGTATGCACACCCACCTTGTAGAGATGCATCTCTGACCTTCATCTTTCATCTCTTCAAATACATTGTTCTGTTTCCAGTTGCTGAGTTCAGCATGTTTGGCAGACATGAAGACATCATCATTCACAATCAGTACGTCCTCTTCATGGCAGCCTGCACATAAATCAGCATGCTCAGTTTTGGGTTCTGCCCGAACACAAGCTGATAGGGACTGTAGCCATGCACATTGTGCATAGAGTTTTTTCCCATCAGGGCCCAGTCTAGGGCTGTCTTCCAGTCACATGTGTTGTCTCTCTTTACTTTCAACAGAATTTCAGTGAGGGTTTATGCCTTTCTAAGAGACTATTGCTCTATGGACTATAAGCTGCAGTCGTTTTCACTTCAATGTTAAAGTTTTCAGCCATGTCCCTCATTTCGTCGTTATTAAATTCACCCCCATTGTCGATGAACAGTCTGCGTGGAGGACCATGAACACTTATCCAGCAGTGAATAAAGTGTTTCACTATTTCTTTGGGTTTCTTGGTGGTAATAATGCTCTCTGCACTGAATCTTGTGAAGTGGTCAATGGCATGCAGATACCACACCCCTGGCTCTAGCTCATGTAAGTCCATACCTACAGTTTCATTGTAGGCTGAGGCCATGGGTAAACCTACTGCTGGCTTTTGCTTTGGTTTACTGTATCTGATGCATGTCTCACAGTTCTTTACTACATCCTACAGCATTGTGATGCACTCCTCATCAGTATTACCTGAGCAGGTCGGTAGTTTTTGCAGTTTGTCAACTGAGGCATGTCCAAACTGTTTGTGCAGTTTCAACAGTACTTTTTGTTTTTCTTGTTTTGTCATGTTTTCTGTCACAATGAGAATGTCATTTTCATTTTGGATGTCACTTCCATCTGGGGTATTCTTATCCCTCAAGTTCACACAATAATGTCCTGATGATGTCAGTTCAAGTTTCACAGGTTGTTTGAACATTATGGCTTTGTCATTTTCAATATCTAAAACTGCACCTGCTCTTTTCAGTGACGTTTTGCTTAAAAGCAAAGGGATATCGGCTGGGACAACTTCTGTCTCAATTTGGCATTTAGTTTGTGCTATCACAGCTGGGATTTTCACTTTCTTTGTGGAATGGACAATTCTCTCATCGCCAAACTTGAATGGTCTTGCACTTTTGACGTCCTTCATTTTCAGTAACTCATCCTGTGTTAGTTGACGGACATAATGATCAAGCCATTTTTCGCCACACACTGTTCTGGTGCAAGCTGTATTAATCACAGCAGATCCCAGAGACTCCACCATGAAAATTTCTGTGTCAGACGATGTGTCTTTAGACAACAAAGTAATGTTGCATTCTTCAACCTCTTTCATCTTCTGTTAGTTTAGCATGTTCATTTTTGTGGGGGCAGTTCTTTGCCCAGTGATATAAGCTTTGGCATACTGCACATCTCGTTCTCCTACCATATCTGTCAAGCGGATTGGTACCTTGAACAGCTGCTTGGTGTTGCAGATTTCACCTACTTGCTCTCCTGCCGGTAAACTTTGTGTAGTAGGCAGCGTCAGTTGCATCTCCGCTCACCTGCAGTGCACCAGCCCCACTCTGTGGCGTAGTATCGCCAAATATCCTCTTCAGGGTGGCCTTCATATTGTCAAACGTGAGACTTAGACAAGCGGTAAGTGCCAACTGTTTGTCTTTAATATGAAGTCCCGCAGTGTCTATCAGCTTGAATGCTAACACCACATCCGGTAGCTCCATTTTGAACTGCCAAATTCTGTTGTACCTCTGTTCAAACTCGACAATGTACTCCACCATCGAAACGCCATTGTCTTTCGTTATCCGGTTAAACTCCGTGTACGCCTCGTATTGCCGGTCCTTTTTCTCTTTCAAGAACACTGAGTCCAGTTTTATCAAAAGTGTAGTCATTCCATAGTCTTTGTTCAAATCCCCTGCGGCTATTTCCAGCACGCTGTCCCTCGCTCTTCCTGTTAGCGACAAGGCAACCACCAAGGCTTGCTTCTTTTTATCCAAGTCAGTAACAAGTCTCCAGATTTCGACTTCATTTTTCCAGCTTTCGTAAGATTTCTTCTCATCAAACGCCGGCAGAACTTTATAATTACCAGCGGCCATCCTCTGCTACCATTGTTAGTTCAGTAAACTCCAACGACAACTGTATGTTTTTAAGACTTTACTTCAACTCCCTCATGACAACAACAATGACCACTGTCTCACCTTCTCCCTCCGAACAGCCCCAAACATTTACACATGCGCAGTAGGAAAAGTGACACATAACATGTCAACCGCTGGAGGTAGCCGGAGGCCTCCGGATGTAGCCGCCTAGCCCAGCCGATGCTTTAGCAAAGAGCTAACTGCCAGTGGGTGTCTATGGGCTGTCACTCAACGTAACCACGCCCTAATTTATTAAGCCTAAATAACACTAAAATGGTTGTGGTACAAAAAAAATTCACCCTCCCCCCTCACAGTGTTCACGGAAGTGGAAACTATCAATAGAGACCAAAAACTGTACCAGGCTGTAAATATGTTTTTTTTAGGCTGTAAATTTGGCTATTTTAACATGGGGGTCAATGGAGAATTGCTCACTTCTGGAGCCAGCCCCCAGCTGAACTGCAGCTTTTTGAACGCGGAAGTGATCCTCACTGCAGAAACTTACAACTCCCCCCTTGGTTTTTACAGTTGATGATGTAAAAATGATCATTGTTAATATCACATAATACTGTGGAGATGGACAAACCAATGTTCTTGTTAAAATGCCAAATGCAAGTGTCTGATGTGTGACCCCCTACATGTGTTTTCTGTCAGGATTATGACCTGAGCGTTCTCCACCGCGGCCTGGACAACCGGCCTGAGGTATTTAGGAACGACGTGGTGCCAAACTTCATGCCAGCTCCTCAGTACCGACCTCGCCCTGCCAACCCGGATGAAGTCAGCAACTTCATCGATGACGTGAGTCAAACATTCGAAAAGCTCATTCAAACATACTCATTTCTGTTATTTGGGCCATTTATAAGTTCAAAAATCTCCCAGTGATAAACAGTGTCTCTTTATTTAAATCTATTAAAGCTTTCTCTTTCCTTTATTAGAGCACACACACAAATATATATTCTTGTCTTATAGATTATGGTCAACACAAGCTATTAAAATTACTGAACTTGGGCCATGTGATGCTCCTTTTGGTGGTTTGAAGTTTGTGTATCTTCTTTCCAGATTTGATTCTTCAGTGTTTATAAAATGAAGTTCTATGCAATGAGACTTTCTATCCTCCCGTTCTCTCTCAGAACCTGAAGGCAGCTGACAACGACCCGACAGCGCCCCCCTACGACTCCCTGCTGGTGTTCGACTATGAGGGCGGCGGCTCCGACGCAGGAAGCCTCTCCTCTCTGAACTCGTCGAGCAGTGGAGATCAGGACTACAACTGCCTCAGCGAGTGGGGACCACGCTTCAAGAAATTGGCCGACATGTACGGTGGAGGAGAGGATGATATGCTGTAAACATACCAAAAAAAAAAACAACAAACAGTATGTATAAGTATATGGTGGATGCACATATGGCTGTGTGAATGTCAAACAGATGTAAGCATGAACTGATAAATGAATGCATCCCTGGGAAACTGCTCTCAGCCAGACATCAGCAGGCTCACAGATGTTGATTTTCCTCACGTGTGGATGTGGTTTACCTTTCAGTGCAGTCCCGTTAGCAGTTAGCAGCCACACTGCTGTTTCGCTTCTGAACTAAAGATTAAATGTGTGTATGGATTTTGATATTTTAGCCTGCCTTTTAGCTTACTGGGTGACACTGGACACAGCTGAAGTTGCACTGGTAACGTTTGTATAATTTTGGCAATGTAAGGTACTTGATGTTTTTTTTTCTGTGTGGAATACTACAGTTACATTTCATTGTTCTGAATTTTGCCATTTTCATTATTATTATTATTATCTTGTACCCAAGGCAAAAATTGTAGCAACTGAAAACTGATATCACACTGAAATGAATGGAAACAGTATATTATCCTTTGCAGTCTTTTTATTTTATTTGTTACAGTTGATGTTATTTCATGTGGAGCTCAAAAGTGTTCAATATTAAATAAGTAATTATGAAATAAATAATCTTGTGAATAAATTGTGTAAAATAATCTAAGAAAATCGACTCATTTTTCTTCTACGTATACATTTTTGTTATTGTTATTTTTGTTTTTTTGGTTGTTCTAAAGAACGTTTTTTACAGTGCTACAGAAAAAGAGCTGGAATATCCTCAACTGGCTGGGTCCATCACCTGATCTCAATCCACTTCAGCTGCATTCCACTTAGTAAAGTCCAGACTAAAGGCCCTACTAGTAAAGACCCTGCAACCAGGAGGAGCTGAGGGAGGCTGCAGTCAGAGGATACTGCCACTAACAGAAGGAGCAGGGACCGTCCTCCAACAGCGACACCACATGCAATTTGCTCTTTACACAACCTTGCACTGAAAAACAGGCAAGTGAGTGCATCTGAGTTGGCACAGGGGTTTTCTGTTTCAGTAACTGATCAAACAGTGTGAAGTCAACCTCTACAGACACTTTACCAAGAACATGAAAAGAGGGCTGATGAATGTTGGCAGCTCATTCTTCAGTCTGATGAAGCCAAAATGAATGTATTTGGATCACATGGGGTCGAGCATGTTTGGTGTGGACCGGGCCCAGTACACACAATCCACACAATCCACACAATCCACACAACTGTAGTGAAAACTACAACCTGGCCAAGAATGTCCCTGACTTGAATGCTATGGAAAACATTGGGTGTGTTTCAACGTGTCAGGTAGAGCAACAAAACCCCTCGTGCAAAGAGCAGCTTAAACTAATAATCTGTGGAAAAATGGCAGAACACCTGTCCACAGATTAGTGTAAAGACTGCTACTAGCCATTAGGGCTGCTCGATTATGGCAAAAATCATAATCACGATTATTGGGATTCATATTGAAATCACTATTATTCAAAACAATTATTCACTGATTTTAGAATTTGCTTTTATTGAATGCAATGGCTAATGTTTAATTACAGCTAAACTGACAAAAATGAATTAAATATATAATATATATAAATATATAAATAATATATATGCAAATAAGAAAAATAAATAGAAAAATCTATGTGGTAGTGTGCTCAATGCCACTCCAGTGCAAGAAGATTCAGCTTCCCTCTTTTTTCTCCAGCTGTAGGAGAAGATGCTGACCAGTTTCTTGCAGAGGCCCATTGCACGAGTGATCCTGGGATCCTTCATTGCATTCTCTAAGATTATAAAAATATATGTATTATCACATTATCATGATGATCAAAAAAATGTATCATGATGATCATTATCAATTTATCACAAGTAGAAAGATTTGACTGTAATTTGGCTGTGTGTGTGGAGGGATGACAGAGAAGCTCACATGTAATAGCCTATCTTCATTACATTTTTTTGTTATTAATTATTATTTAATAATAACACGCATGGTTTTACCTGAAGAGGGCACACCTCATGATTGTGTCCAAAAGACAGAGGTTTTCATGAAACCAAGAGATGACATGTATAATCAACCAATACCAGCTGATGTGACTTATTTTGTTGATGATTCATGTTTCAGAGACGCCACAAGAAATCACGCAGGATATGCTGTGGTACAATTAAACCCTGACGATACATTTACAGAGGTACAAGCAGAAAAGTTACCTCAACCTTGTTCTGCACAACTGGCAGAGATCAAGGCATTAACAGCAGCCTGCCAATTAGCCAAAGGCAAGCGTTTGAATGTTTATACTGACTCAGCATATGCATACGGTGTATGTCACATCAGTGGCAAAATTTGGCAACAGCGAGGTTTTAACAGAGCAGACGGTACGCCAGTCATACATGGTGCTGCCATCTCAGACCTCTTAGATGCTGTTCACCTTCCATCCGCCATAGCCATCATTAAATGTCCAGCACACCAGAAAACTGACTCTTTAATAGCCAAAGGAAATAATATAGCTGATGAGGCAGCTAAGCAAGCTGCTACTGAAACATGCATAGGTCCCTTGCTAGTAGCAGAGGCCTGTGAACCTCTCACTACCTTGGCTTCACTCATAGAAGCACAATGTTAAGCTAGTGTTTATGAATATGTACACAAGATGGTCCACACCTACAATTTACAATATAAAAAGTGATGCACAGATAGAAAAAGTCAGTCATCTCTGAATTCTGTATTGAAGAATAAAGCTCTATGGATTCAACTTCCCTGGTCTCCAGTGTTTAAGATGTGCCTCTTTGTGTTTTCTTTTCAAAAGAAGAGTTGAACACTTAGAAGTTTTTTGGGAAGAAAACTTAGAAAATGAAGAGTAAAAGAGTAAGGTGTGGGGACTCGGCCAGACTTGGACTCAGCTTCAACTGGCCCTCAGCTGGATCTACAGCCTGGCCTGAAAAATCCACATCAACATCACTTAATTGCTTTTTGAAAAGTCCCCCATCTTTCATGCTTACTCACTCTGAAGCATTACAGACTTTGTTAGAATGAATGCCTGTGATGGAAGGGACTGTTTTACATGTTTTACTCAGGACCTCAAATCTCAGTCCTGCCAAGTTAAATTTCACAGTTCTCCTTTCTTGCTTAATTTCCTAAAATGAGTTCTTGTGTGTCGACTGTTCCCTCTATGTAACAGGAATTAATGCACATTTCAGCAATTAACTCACATTACATGCAAATATTAAATATTCAGCCTTTTTCCACTGTTACCCAGCAGGCAGCAAAAAGCCAATACTGGGAATACTCCTATCCTTTTGTATGAGTTTGTGTACTTAGACAATAATACCACATGAAGTCTTTCACAAAAACAAAATGAACTACACACAGTGGGAGGCATTACCCACTAATCTACATTAGGTAGGCTTAAAGAGCATGAAACAGTTAATTTGTTCTTAGACAAATTATATGTGGCTGTGCTCACACCAGAAAACAAACAACTAAACACTTGAGGCAATTTAAATATTCTTATATTTTGCTCAGCATTATGAAAATGTAAATAATTAGCCTTAAGGTTCCATCAGAAGAAAAGCAATGTTGTTGCCTAATTCAACAACATGCTAACATTTTTCATATTACCACTCTAACTTTATGGCGTTAACCTCAAAGCACAACTGAGCCTGAGTGTTGAACTACTCCTCAGAGCCACGCAAACTCCAAGGACTAAGTACTAAGTGCTTCCTCAAACAGTTTAGGCACATATAAATACTTAAATGCAGAGTGTTTTTGTTTTTATATCATTACTGTACTTTTATTTGTGACATTGACAGTATCTGCTGTGCCCAGATGTTGGATAGTTTTGCCGTGCTACAAACAGACCGAGCACATTCTGAGAAAAGACCTTGTACACTCATGTCAGTTGTCCATCGCGCCTCTGAGAGAAATATTAAAACTCATTCTGTAAACCCTGTAAGCTGCTTGTATTTTTAGAGTGTTATTTAAATTGTCTGTGATGTCTCGTTTGGAGAGGAATAGCCGGACTTTCAGGTCTTTTGAAAGACTGTCCTTTGTGGGCTGTGTCTTCATCCATCTTGAGTTGGTTGGGACACAGCTATTGTCACACTTAACATCTAGTCCAATCACAAAGCCAGGGACCAGGCTTACGTGACCTTGTCAAGGGGTGAAACAAATGTCATTTTATCCAATTTTACTTTGCTTTACTAAATTTCTTCATCAGTTGAAGCAGAGTTGGTAGTGTGAAGTTCTGTTGTAAATCTATTGTAAACTAAAGGCAAAACAATGGCAAAAATCCTGTTCACTTATTTTAATAAGAGTAATAAATAAATAAATAGAAAATAGAAACATAAAAATGAAATAATAGATAAAATATAAAACAATGAAAAAGATCAACCAGCCATTACAGGGGCCATGGAAGTTGGCCCCTGTAATATGCAATAATCTGTTTCAAAACAGATTATTATGTCACCAAATCCATATTAAAATAAGTGTTGTCAGTATTAGAATATAAAGTGTTGCCAATTTCGCAGACAATTCCAGAAATTGTAACTGTATGGCCATATCACCTGTGAGGTGACGTCATAACGCTGGAAGTACCTGCAGGTCCTCCAGCTGAACTCACTCAGTTACTGAAACTACCGTCGGGACACAAGACAGAGGAGTTTTGACGAGAAGTCGCAAAGGAATATATTTCTACTTAGTTTGACTATTTTTGACTTTCATTGAGAGGAATATTGAAGAAAAGACACACAGACAGATGGGGACCTCTCGGTTCGCCGTTTTGGGCATTTTAATGTTCGTTTTTCAGGTGAGATTTCATGCCTGGTTGTGACTGTTTGTGGCATCCGCCAATTTCCGTCGTGTATAACTTTAAAAACTGGCTGTCATTGTGTACTTTTACTTCCAGTTTGACTTTGATTTATTTCTATTTATTTACGGATAATTTCGGCTTTTCGCTAAAGCGGCAAGCTCCATTTTATTTCAATAACTTGTCCACTTGTAATGGTCACACACTACCTGTCGTGACTCTGTTAGATTTAACCGGACAGAGAGAGATGGTTAAGGTAGATGTCGATGGCGAAATTGTACTATTATTATTATTATTATTATTATTATTATTATTATTATTTTATTTTTTTTATTAAGTGCAGATTTTCGAAGAGGTATTGAATTCTAGCTAATTTACAAGTAATGTCTTCACAAACGTGTCAGACCTTTGACATGATCGGCTGACAAAATAATCGGTTGTTCCTTAAATAAGGGAAATGTAAAGTATGCTGGTTTTCAAATGTTATGTATGTATTTATTTATTTATTTATTGTGTCTGTATCTTATTATTTTACATTAAATGTCTGAGACTTTTGGACTGCTGTTTGCACCAGCCTGGAACAGGCACTTTTCACCTTTGTCTGATATCTCACAGTTTAAATTAATCCAAAAAGAAATGAGATGAATCTCAAATTACTTATTAAATTACTTATTAAACTATTTTAATTTCAGCCCTTTGAGGCATTGTGTACCTCTTACAACAATCACACAAACTGTGTTGTAATCACACAAATGAAATGCCATTTTAAGTTCATTCAACAAAATCTCTTAACTGGAAAAGGTTTGGGCTTTTTTGGTCACCCACTGATTACATCATTTTCTTACATCAGGATTATGATTCCTTAAAATGTTGTTTTTCCTTTCCTAGGCCTCAGCTTTAGTTACTGCTGAGGAGCCAACATGTGCACCTGGATTCGAGTCAGAAATGTTGATTTTCAAAGTGACCAGAAAGCATCTGAGGCAGGGCACAAGACTGGGTAAAGGTAAGAACAATCCAGGAAGCTGTTTTCACCCTTTGCCTATTGCACACAGACCTGAGTGAAAGTGTGTGATGTTTTCTTTTCAACATTCATTGTCATTATATACTGATTCATTTTAGGCTGACTGATTTTAGCTATGGAAGCATCGAAACCCAAATTATAGCCATAGATGGAATTCCTTGGCTTTTGTAAAGTGCTCCTCTGGCTCAGATGGCCTTCAACAGAGAAACTGTTCACATTGTTTTCACATATAGCCCAAACAACCTTGTGTCTCAGCTTGCGCTCACACTGCACCTCATGTAATGCTCTTATCTGCAGGGCAAAACAATGAGCCTGTTTTGAAGGCCTTGCTCTTCAAATGGTGTCAAATATTCAAAGAAAAGGAACACCTGATGCTGATTTTTGTCAGTTTACAGGAGGGGCTTACATATTTTCTGTTCAGTCACTGGACCGTAACTTTGACAAGTGTAGTTTTGCATGTTTGTCAGATCATGAATGTTTTGCGCTGTTCTCGTTTTTCCAACTATTCTAAATAGAATAGAAACTGTCAATAGTAGTAGACAGTAGAATATCTGACTATATGTTTTAATAAAAAAAAAAAAAAAAAAAACAGAATAAGTACAAATCCAGGAAAATAAACATTATCATGTATTTCTTAAACTCCCACTCTCCACAAAGTACACCACTGCTTCTACCAAGCTGGCAAGGTTACACCATTACTACAAGAGCAAGGTTATGACACTATGGGGATGAGCTTGTGACCATCATCACTGCTTAAACTCTAATCTAACCAAGTGATCAGTAATGTCTGTCCATAGCAAGACAATATTACTGGCAGCAAACTCAGTTTTCTCATCCATTCCACTCCAAGGTTATTATCATTAACGAAAACTAGTGAAATAACGAAAACTAGATTCCAAAATTAAAATTGACCACAATCAAATTTGTCTCAAAGCGTTTTACAGAGACCCAGACTGAGCAGACATGGTGACACGGATGGGAAATGAGTATCAGAGTTCATCAACAGCTTAATGCAGTCATTACCTGAGAACTTCTTAAAAGCTAACAACACAGAAAAACTGATCACAAAAATCTGACCAATACATTCACATTTTTTCAGCTGACAAAGTTTTCTATGCCAATTAGTTTTACAAACAATCCACTAACACCAAAAATAGAATGGACAATAAGCTAATTTTAACTGGGGTTCAGTCCTCGTGCTAAGAAAGAAACTGGAAGCAAAACACTTGACATCATTCTTGTCTCCTTCACCACCACTCAATACTAATACCATAATAATAGCATGGATCAACCACTACATTGACAGGTTTCTTGACTGTAACAAAAAAATATATATATAGCTGTAAAACCAAACAGCTGATCAAGACCTGGTACCCATTAGACAACATAACAATTGATTTGATTATATTTTATATTTATACTTGGCTTAGCCATATACCTGACCAAACTAACTCACAATGAACGTGTTAGCTGCTGAAATAATTAAGGGAAACAATAAAGAATTGCACTGATAAGCTGAATTGATAATGCCGTTGTTATCTATAAAATTTTATCAGTTCACATCCCTAGTTGTAATTACTCGATTTCCACAAAGTAGAGATTTTACACATCATGCAACCCTGAATGAAAAACTTAAAACTGCTGCTTAAGTCTAATGTTTTGTGTTTGTTTTGTTTATCCAGTGTGCATTATATTGTTGTTTTGTGCTCTAGATGTGCCAGTTATTTCTTTGCTTTCTCTGCATGTAGTGCATTTGTAATGGATAACTGTTTGATCTGTCTCATCCCAGTGGGCTTCACTGACTGCACAGACCGCACAAGATTCCTTTTCAGCAGTGATGACAGCCGTTTCATGGTACAGACAGATGGCATGTTGACGGTGAGTTTAACAGAGTGATTTTGCAGTTTTTGATGCTTACCTCTCCAAAATCATCACACATCATCTTTCACCTACGAGTTAAAGTAATGGGTGTATTTGGATAACCATACTTCTTTAAGAAGAAAGTAAAAGGAAGGGGGAATGTTTTAGTTTCATGTTTTATTATAAAGATGTAATTTTTGTCTGTTATAGGTTTATGGCTTGCTAGTTTGGAAACCAACCAGAGTGAAAAACAGCTAAGGGGGTTTCAGCCAGATCAGCAGTAACAAGACCCAACTTAGACAGGCAGTTGAAGACCCCTACATTTGTGTGTCTTTTCTTTTTCACCACATATTGACCTGAGCCCATCTGAAGTGTTGCACATACTTAGTTGAACAGCAATAGCAGTAGCTATCACTGATGTCAGTCTGCCCAAGACATGTTGGTGAAGTTCAGTGTGCCGTTCAGTTTGCCAAACTTGTGCTATGCTGAGAGCTTTCTGAAGTCACAAAGGGATTACCAGCGTTTCAGCCTTCACTGATGAGTGTGTCTTTTCCCATCCAGGTAAAGAGACAGATAGTTCTTCATGAAGGACACCAGGACTTCTTCATCCACTCCTGGGATTCACAAGGTCGCAACATGACTGTTCCAGTCAAGGTATTGCACCATGGGCATCAGCATGGGGACCACCACGGGGACCACCATGGGGACCACCACCGGGACCACAGACACCATAACCATCAGCACCACCATACTGAAGTGGACTCTGCTAATAACACAGAGGTACAGTATGATTAGACGGACTGTTGAGGAGGCATGAAGAAAACAATTTCAAGATTGTATGTTTGTACGAATTGAACCCTTCTTTTCCCCACACAACACTTTTCTATTCAACTCCTTTGGCATCGTCAGTAGTTATTTTTTGAGTCCAAGTACTTTTGAGGTACTACTAGCACTGTTTGTGCCATCCAGCTGGTCCTTTTGCAAGAGGACAGTGATGACCACAGCAGTATTTTTTATACTTTTCCTCATTAAATAGGATTTGGTTCAGGTGATCACCTAATCAGTGCCTCATTAAGTAGAATGAGGTGTGCTTGTGTTGGAATTCAACATACACAGCAACGGAATGGCTGTCATACCTGTAGAGATGCTGATTTCAGAATAATTTGCAGTGGTCTCTTAATTCTTTCCAGAGCTGTAGATGTGAGTCAGAGTGGTTCATTTCTCCCCTCTCTGCAGAGGACAGGAGAAATTACTATAAGAATTAACACCAAGGTGTTTACTTTTATAGGGTGATGTACCACAAGCGACTTTTCAGATAGGTGTGATTGGATCTGATGTTACTAATAAATATTACGGCCTCATACATCAGTATCTCCACCCATTGATTGTTTTGTACCTGTCTGGGTCCAGAGTTATTGGGGAAGGAGCCTTTCCAAGTTCACTCTGGTTAAAAGGTGGAGTGTTATACTATTCAACTCCTTACTGACTGTATTTGTACATTTTTTCATAGAGTGCAACCAATCCACCAGTACCTGTTCTGCATTTCCCCAAGTCTGCTGATGGGCTGAGGAGAAGGAAGAGAGACTGGGTCATTCCTCCCATCAGTGTTCCTGAGAATAACAGAGGACCCTTTCCAAGTCATGTAGTTCAAGTAAGTGGAACTACAGCCCCTTGTGAGACTGAACTGGATTTGGAGTATTTGATTGTGTGAAGGATGTCTTCATGTTGGTTTCCACTGCAGTCACTGTGGAAACCCTCACTCCTCCCTAAGTGAAACCATAGTGACAATTATTTATTAACCCTGAGATATTGAATGAAAATTTTGATTAACTGGTTTCTCAGGGCAACAAAGTTGTTTTTTATAAGACAGTGGTTGAAGAATTCTGCTATGAGGAGAAATCAAAAGGTTGTTTCCTTGCAATAATGAGAAAATTAAGTTGTTCACAGGTGCACCATGTTTGATGTGATAGAATGCTGTTATCCAGAGATCACAAGATAATTGACCTGATCTAAATCACAGGATATAGAATAGTGTAACTAGGCCACTCTGTTTCTGTTCCTCAGAAATGTAAATGCAGCAAACTGTCAGAGGCCTCTGCACAACTTCTTTACTGTAGTTACAATTGTTTTCCATTATTGAAACTATGGTTGTAGTCAGTGACAGTGGTATAACTCAGAGCTGGTGTGTTTTGTACAGATCCGTTCCAGTGAAGATAAAATAAAGAAGATCTATTACAGCATCACTGGTCCAGGAGCTGATCAGGATCCTGTTGGCCTTTTCACCATGGACAGAAACACTGGTATTCTCTATGTCACACAGCCACTGGACAGAGAGAAGGTGGCCAGGTACATGGTAAGCACCATCTCTGATATTACTTTTACATACACACTTTTTGTCACTTTTCTGTGATGAGACAGTCATAGAAAAACCCACCTGAACGCATTTTGCACTCAGTTTCCCCTCAAATCATGTCCTGCTAATGTAAATGTGAAAGTACAATGAGTTGCCATTTTTATCAATGATTTATCTGATTTTTTAAAAAAATATATTAAAAATCAAAAACTAATATCTCTCTTTTACAAAAGTATCCAGACCCTTTCCTGTGGAACCCTGAATTGTCATCAAGTAATTTAAAGTGCTGTGTTGTTTACAGCTGTGTTTACTTGATGACAGTCTTCTTTTGCACTGCCTATCGTGGCATGTTACTGCCACCAGTGGTTTAGTGTAAAACCAGTAGCTGGAATGTGCATCCCATCACCTGCACACATTCTCTAGTGATATGGAATGAAAACATCCTCATGAATTATTCCTCTATGTACAGTATTATAATATAAATGTGTTTGCCTCTGTGTAGCTACAAGCGCATGCTGTGGCAGATGTTTCAGGAAATGCTGAGGATCCTATGGATATTATAGTGAATGTAATTGACCAGAACGACAACAGGCCTGTATTCACTCAAGATACCTTCCTGGGAACCGTTCCTGAGGCGTCAGCCAGAGGTACTGTCAGTGAGTTTTATTGAAGCCTGAAAAACATGTCGGTTGCTGTTCAACATTGTTGTAGTTTCACTTCTGTCCAGATTTTAAGGTGATCACGGTCACAGCCACCGATGCTGACGAGCCAAATAATGACAACTCAGATATCCGCTACCGTATTATAAGCCAGGAGCCGCAGCTGCCCAGTAACAACCTGTTTGAAATCAACCTAGTGACTGGAGCCATCAGAGTCAGTGCTGGTGGGCTTGACAGAGAGGTGAGGTTTTTAAAACATATTTTGCCTTTCTTGACGTGCTGTCACTCCAAACTGTTGACATGATCTGAACAAAAAAACAACAAAAAACAGAAATCAAAACAAAAGTTGTTCATTTTGCAAGTATTTAGACATAAAAAGAAGAGTGTTTAAGCCTTCCAGCTGATGAGTTAAACTCATTGTATGTCTCCTCCAAAAGAAATACCCAAAGTACACTCTGGTTGTACGGGCAGCAGACACACAGGGAGAAGGGTTGTCTGCAGAGGCCAAAGTAATCCTCACTGTAACAGATAGCAATGACAACGCCCCTGTTTTCACTCAATCCTCTGTAAGTACAACATACATGTGACTCAAAATTTACTTTACCTACTTCCAGGGAAATCATGAACTAAACTTTATGATGACACAGACAATGAAATAAGGACCAATCAGAATTTACTATTACATAGTAAGCTAGCAACAAGCTAATCTTCACTTTCTCTGTCTGTTTTGCTCTTACACACATCCCTTATTCACAGTTTGAGGCAACAGTAGAGGAAAATAAAGTGGGCGTGCTGGTCGCTACGTTGTCAGTAACCGACGGCGATGAGCCACATTCCACATCCTGGAACGCCAAGTTCAAGATTGTTGATGGTGATCCTGGAGGACTGTTCAACGTGACAACAGGAAGTAACAAACAAGAGGGACTCGTTGCTACTGTCAAGGTAGGAAGTAGAGCAGGAATTCTCAAACAAGCCAGTGTTAAAGTGGAGAGATACACTCACCAAACACTTCAGTAGGAACACCATACCAAGCCTCAGTTCGGTTCATTGTGAGATGCTTCTCTGTTCACCACACTTATAAAGAGGGGTTATCTGAGTGACTGTAGCCTTTCTGTCAGCTCCGACCATTCTGACCATTCCCTTCTGAGCTGTCTCATCAACAAGGTGTTTCCATCCTTGGAGCTTCTGTGTCACTGGATGCTTTTTGTTTTTGGCTCCATTCTCAGTTAAACTTTAGAGACTGTTGTGTGTGAAAATCCCATGAGATCGGCAGTTTCACAAACACTCAAACCAACATTCATGTCACCGTCAAAGTCACAGAGATCACATTTTACCTCATTCTGATGTTTGATGTGAACATGAACTGAAGCTTCTGGCCTGTATCTGCAGGATTTTATCCACTGCACTGCTGCCCCCTGATTGGCTCATGGGATAATTGTATGAATAGGCAGGTGTACACACAAGGTGTTCCTAATAAAGTGTTCAGTGCTCATATGTGTCAATAAATATCTGTTTATCTGTGTTTCCCTGTTTTTTTTCCCTTCCATCCAACCAGGGTCTCGACTTTGAAAGGAGCACCACGCACACTCTGCTGGTTGCAGTGGAGAATGAGGTTCCTTTTGCTACTCTGCTGCCCACTGCCACCGCTACGGTGGTGGTGCGTGTGCAGGATGTCAATGAAGCTCCAATCTTTGATCCAATACAGAAGATTGTTTCAAAACCGGAGAACCTTGCCGTGGACAGTGACGTGGTCCAGTACACTGCTTCTGACCCAGACACTGCACGCAAACAGACAGTCCAGTAAGATCAAACTCTGATGAAAGGAAAACCTTGTTCATTTGAGTGTGTATTTAAACACTGCTAGAGGAAATTAGACAGAAAAAAATAAGCTTAAAGCCACGTCCACACCGAAATAAGCCCTGATTTAAACAGCCTTTGTGAACACGTTGTTTCATGTACTGGTGACTGTGAAATCCAATCTAGGGAGTCCAGTTAGAGGAACAGATTTGTGTGTTTAAAAGCTTATTTGATTGTAAAGCACAGCAAAGTGGCTGGTAATACTGTGAAAGAGGCCCCACACAGAGTTTGTAAATCACCTCTTTAATGAAGAGCTGTGTATCTGGTACATTATTTTGCATTGAAAACTGAAAGATTTACCTTAGGTGATAATAACGCGAAGATCATGGTTAATTCCTTATTTTGCCCTGTTTTTCAAGATTTCTTTTAAGTATGGTTTCCCAATAAATAACTGAGAGTTTAACCAAAGAAAAGTAAAATTAGACATGTCTCTAAATTAAATTGCCACCATGTCCAAGGAAAACACAGAGAACATATTCATTATATATTCAATGTAAACTGAAAATTTTCCAAATTACATGGTATTTGAATATATGAAGCATGATTTTTGTAATAATCTTCTCTGCATAGAATTTACATCATTTACTTTTGTCATTTTTCCAGGTATAGAATAATTAGTGACCCAGCTGGCTGGCTGCAGGTGAAGGAGAAGGGCCTGATTAAGTTGAGAAGCAGCATGGACAGGGAGTCCCATTTCGTGAAGGACGACAGTTACACAGCACTCATTGGTGCAGTTGACAGTGGTAGGTGGGAAGCAAGACTTGCACTTGTACAACTGCTTTTTAGCAGGAAATGAAACATACACAAGATCAAGGTTTTAATGGTGTCTTTTCTGGTGATAATGGGAAGCCAAAAGCTTCTTTGGGACATTGCTGTGTTCATGCTTAACTTAACTCTACACTGTGTTAAATTTAATGTAGAAATACACTGCTATGTGTCTAAATCACATCTGAGTCTGTCTTAAAAGACTCTTTACTTCGAGCCCACTTGGCAAGAGCTTTGTACACAGTAGTGAAAGTGTTTGCGCCTGGCATTCAGTGTGTTTCAATTCAGTGTGTTTTGTTCTCCTCATATATGTTTATGTGTGTATCTGTCATGTCACCAGATGAGATCCCAGCCACAGGAACTGGTACTCTAATCATTCAACTTGAAGACGTCAATGACAATGCACCCGTCATCGTGGACCGTGCAATCTCGGTGTGTCTTGTTTCCCAAACACTACAGTTGCCATGTGACTTAATGCAGACGAAACCTAAAATGTTTGTGGTGCACAACTTATTTCATGTGATTTGTGTGTGGTTTGAAATGTGTTGATGTTCAAATTAATTTGATAAGCATAGTCCAAAGTTTCAATCTGACATTGTGTTTTTGCAGGTGTGTAACAAGGAACCAGCTCCTCAGGTGCTTTCAGTAACCGATAAAGATGGACCAGGCTTTGGTGCTCCATACAGCGTCACTTTACACAGCGATTCGAAGACCAACTGGACCGCTGCGATGAATGGGACCAGTATGTACACCATTAATACATGACTGAAAATGGAAAAAAAAAAAAAAAAAAAAAAGCAAACACAAACTAATGTCATCCAATCAATTAGCCAGTCCCAGGAAAAACTCAAGGCAGCTAGTTTGTTATGGAGAAAAGGTAATGATAAAACTTGTCTTCCACTCTGTGAAATTAATGCTGGTACGAGAGAGAAAGCCAAATTCTTAAGACATATAGTGACATATAGCCAGTGGTGGAGGAATTACTGAAGCTTAGTACTTAAGTAAAAGAACAAATATCCCGCAAAAAATATACTCAAGTGAAAGTGGAAGTACTGCATCAAGAATCTTACTTCAGTAAAAGTACTAAGTACTTACTTTTAAATTTACTTTTAAGTATTTTTTAAAGTAAAAGTACTCACGCAATGGGTTGTCTCAGTGCCGGGGCCATTTTTTATTCTTTTTTTTAAATTACTTTATTGATCCCTCCTGGGGAAATTATTCTCTGCATTTTACTCACACCAAGTGAACGAAACACACACACAAGCATTATGCACATGAGCAACATGCGCTAGAGACGCTGGGGCAGGGGGCTGCCTAGTGAGGCGCCCAGGTGAATCGGTGCTTTGCTCAGGGGCACCATAGCCATGGTCGCAGAAGCAGGGGAGGCGCGTCTCTCCCATGGGACAGTTTTGCATAACAGTGGAAAAGAGCACGTGGCAAACAAGGTTTGTTATCTGGACCCATCCACACTGAGTCTTTAAATGTGGCACCTGATTTTGACCACATGGTGCGCTCTTGAGGAGCGGAAAGAGACTGCAGAACAGAAACATCAGCAGATGAGCAGGTGTCAGGAGTGTTAGACAACATCAAACAGTTAACCGTGAAAGGTGAACCAGACAATGCAGCAGCTTTAGCCGCTGTGTCTGCTGCAGCATTTCCTGTAGAAATAGAGTCAGAATTGTTAGTGTGAGCTTCACATTTGATCACAGAGATGGATGCTGGAAGGAGGATGGCATCTAGCAATGCAGACACAAGTTTATGGTGTGAGATGGGCTTGCCAGAAGATGTAAGAAATCCTCTGTGTCGCCAGAGGGCCCCAAAATCGTGCACCACTCCAAACGCATAACGCGAGTCTGTGTAAATATTCACAGTTTTACCTGAAGCCAGTTTACAGGCTTCAGTCAGAGCTACAAGTTCTACAGCTTGTGCTGAAAAATGTGATGGCAGTTTGCCACTGAGCAAAATGTCATGTGGTGTCACTATTGCAAAACCCACTCGAGCCGCACCTGTGTCCACGTTGCGGGACGCAGAACCATCCACAAACAGCTCCATGTCTGCATTTGGTATGGCCTGCGTAGAAAGATCTGGTCTGGGTGTGCAAACTTCATCAAGAATCTGAATACAGTCATGTGCTTCTCCATCTGCTGCAGTTGGGGGAAGAGTTGCTGGATTAAGTACACTGCATCTTTTAACAGTAATGTTAGGCATATCAAGCAAAGTAGTGTGATATCTTAACCAGCGCTGTGCAGAGAGATGAGAGGTCTTCTGTGTGTGCAGAATGTAAGCAACAGCATGAGGAACCATCAGAGTCAAATCTCCATAACCCACAATATCACGTGATGCAACCACACCCTTCTCTGCCGCAGCTACAGCACGCAGACAAAGAGGGAGACCAGCGGCAACAGCATCAAGCTTGGTGGAAAAATAAGCTACAGGTCTCAGTCTACCCCCATGTTCCTGTGTCAAAACAGAGGTCATGTATCCGTCCTTCTGGTCAACAAACTGAGTAAAAGGAAGGTCAGGGTTTGGCAGTCCCAGTGTGGGAGCAGCCTGCAAAGAAGCCTTTAAGTCAGTGAAGGCTTTGTCAGTGTGGTCAATCCAAGTCAGTTTGTCATGTGCACAAAGATTGTTACCATGAATCATGGAAGAGAGAGGTGCCTCTCTCTGAATAATTTAGTATCCACTGCCTGCAATATGACGTCATGCCTAAGAAACTCATCATTTGCTCTTTGGTGATTGGTTTTGGTACAGATTGAACTGCTTCAATACATTTGGGAGAGAGGGATTTGCCCTCTGCTGTGATCACATGTCCCAAATATGTAACACAAGTCTGAACAAACTGCAGTTTTGACAAGCTAGCTTTATGGCCATTGTTTGCTAGGTGTTTTAGCAATGCTATTGTATCTGTTTTACATGCTTCCTGTGATGGACTACAAATCATCAAATCATCAACATACTGTAACAAGACAGAACCTAGAGGCAAATGGAGGCTCTGTAAGTTGTCACGCAGTGCACTGTGGAATACTCCAGGACTTTCTGAATATCCCTGTGGACAGCGAGTCCAAGTGTAGCCTTTACCATCAAAAGAAAACGCAAACCAGAATTGACTATCTGGATGAACGGGAACAGAGAAAAAAAGCATTTGCAAGATCAATGACGGAAAAATGAGTGGCATTAGGGGGATTTAATGACAGAATTGTATGCGGATTTGAAACTTGGGGCGCCCGCAGATGTATTGCAGCATTTACTGCTTGCAAATCTTGCACAAATCGCCACTCAGTGGGTTGATCTGCGTCTCTGATTTTCTTAACCGAAAAAATTGGTGTTCTGACAGGGGAGTCATCGCACGGAACTATAACTCCAGCCTTCAAAGGTGAATCAAAAACCGGCCTGATACCATTTAGCGCTTCTGGTTTCAATGGATATTGTCTCATGCATGGTCTGTAATCTGATTTTGGGTGAACTACAAGAGGTGTGGCTCCCTTAATAAGCCCCACGTCATATTTGTGACGCGCCCACAAACAGGGTGGCACCTCAGATAGTTCAACCATGTCAACTGGTGTGTCATGTAAAAGCATGCGAGGTGTGGTGTGTGTATTAGGAATCAAACAAATCATTCTGTCGACAAAGGCAGTAGATGTAAGTTTTGTTTTATATACATCACCTCTTTCGCTGTACAGTGTTCTGGGATCCCCTTTCGTGGGCCTGAAATCAGAGAGGGTCTGTTGTCTGTGAAGCCATGGTCCCATTTCCTGCCATGTCCAGTGGGCAGGTTTCGGCAGCGACACGTGTGGAGACGCACCATCAAACAGTTCATCTTGTGAATGAGAGAGATACAGAGACAGCAGCAGCCTTCTTTGTCCAATAAATACATGTCATATTCAATTTCTCCACTTCAAGTGGCTTTCTGTTCCAAACTTTCTCAAACCTTTCATCTGACCCTTCTGAAACATGTGCTGTGCAGTGTAGTGAATCAGGTGACATGTAATCAGTTGCGTGTTGTGTAATGTGTGTGTGCAAATGAAGTGAGTTGTGATGAGACTGAACCTACACCCGACAGCAGAAACCACTCATAAACATACAGCAGAGAGTCTGGGCTGTATTTAACCATTTGTATAATTTGAGACCTTTATGCCACCGGGACTGAAGTTAGGATTATGCCAAAATGACACATAAGATCCCTGCCCATTAAATTAACTGGACAGTGATCTGACAGCAAAAATGAATGTTTAACAGTGGAATCATCTAAGGTACATAACAACGGCTTGGTGTAGGGCTCCATAATGGGAATTCCCCCTGCTCCCACAGTCCTGCACCTTCTACCACTTTTCTTTGGAGATTTTAGTAACGCTGTTGATTTCAAAACAGACAACGTTGCACCTGAATCCACCAGGAATGTAACTGATTGTCCAGCTATTGTCAGTGTTAATTGTGGTAACTTTTTGTATCCTGGTTTATTCTCACAATACATAATAAAAGAGAGACAGCTTTGCATGCATTAACCTTAGCTTCAGTGTATTGGATAGCAAACAGTACTTTTTCATGATCATTTAAAAATTGAGACTCACCCCATATTGTGTTGTGTGTGTTGACTGGTCCGTCACTGGCGTCCGCCCCCCCGCCTCCCGCCCTCAGTCTGATGGAGGAAACGACGGCATGTCGTTCCCTTTTTGGGCTTTGGGACAGTCTTTACGCCAGTGTCCTTGCTGGCCACACAAATGACAAACATCTGGATCATATGGTGGTCTTTGGCTACCCGGAGCACCTCTGCCTCGTCCTCGTCCACGTCTTCTGCCATGTCTCCTGCCTCTGTCGGTCAGCCCTGTCATAGCTTGATACATAGTCAGCTGAGCTTCTTCCAGTTTCTTCTGACAAGCTCCTTTGTTCTTCTGCTCTTTTTCATGCAGTTGATCTTCTGCATGTACAGCATATTGCAGTATGTCCTGTAGACATGCTGTTTTCCACAAGATGCAGGTCTTCTTTACTCTAGCTGCTATTTCTGGTTTCATACGTCCCAGAAAATGTTCTTTCAGGTGGACCTCATAAGGTTGAAGCGGGTTTACTCCCATCTCCCCCCTCGTCAACCCACTGTGTATGTCAAAGGCAGCAGTGAGACGTGCCAGGAAAGCACTGCATGACTCAGTGGATCCCTGTGACAGGGAGGTGATGTTTGACAGATTCATTCTCATAGGAAAGGCTGTTTTACATGCTTTGATCAGTTCAGTCACTGCAGTTTTGAAGTGCACATTGCTCTCAGCTTGCCAGTCAGGTTCGGTCAGTCGAAGAGCCATTCTGGCATCTGTGAAGAAGTCGGAGATCTTATGAAAGTCATGTTTCAACATTTTGCTCATCAGCTGTCTCAGTTCTGTCATTGTTGGTCTGTATTCTTTAACAAACTGCAACAACTGTCTCTCGAACTGAGTCAAATTATCAACTGGGCTGCAGACATGGGCCATGGCTTCTGCAACGTCTTCATCAGTCCAGGGTCTGAATACCAGTATTGGACCTGAGGCTCTAGCTGCCTCCAGCATTGGAAAAGCCCCCACTCCTCCTTGTTGGGCCTTCAATGCTTTTCCCTTCAGCCTGTCTGATTGTCGTATGGGTGAAGGCAGAGATGGAATCGATGTCTTTGGTTTAACTGAATCCTCCTTTTCGAAGGTTGATTCAGGCTCTGGTGCCGTAGGGGCGCTGTCGGGACCATCTTCCCCAGCTGCCTCTCCGATGCCGTCTCCTGGGAAAGGGGCGTAAGGAGGGGGGGTGGAGTCCAGGTCAGGATCCAGCTGGAATGGATTTTGTGATTTTCGTACCTCAGACAAAGAAGGATACGATGTGCTAGTGTGTTCAGGTCTTAATCTTCTCCTTCTTTCCCTCTCCTCTGCCTCTTTTCTCCACATGCTATATGCCTTCCAATCTGCTTTAAACTGTTCATGCTTCTCTTGTTTACGTTTGGACAACGCCGCAAGCTGCTGTGCACTTTTTTTTTCTTTCGCCTCCAAACATGTCTTAAAGCTGCCATTTTCTGGAAACCCCAAATCAACCCACTGTTTGAATTGGTTCATGCTTCCAGGATTTTTCTCCATCATCAGTTTTATTATTGGTGGGAGGATTTTGGGAGTTGGCTCCACTTTGAACTTCTCCTTACTCTGACTTTTACCCATCCTTTATCTCTGATTATTTTGTCTCTTGTATTTACAGAATAAACTGGTCCACTTTCTCAAGCAGATGCACCAGAAATCCTCAAATACTACAAAAATAACCAAGACACGTCTGTCTGCAAGTGCTTATGTGAGATATACCGGTTTAATTCCCTGATTAACTCTGCAAACTCTCACAAGCAACATCAAAACACTTCTCACCATGTGTGATTCTTTCCCTTTAAATCCTTCGGGATTGGAGCGATGACCGGGCTCCGTCTGAGGACAGCTTCTCACCCACAGGGAGGAATCTTTCTTTGCAGCCGGCTTTTCTGTCTTTCCAACGGAGTCCAGATCACACATCCAATCCCATCCTCGTAGCCAAGTTTGTGGTGGAAAAATACTTTCCTCCTTTTGAGAAGTGAAATAGAATTCTTAGTTTTCTTAGTTAGAATTCATAGTTATTGTCTTTTGATGCTTTATTATAAAATAAGGTTTACAGAGTAATCAATTTCTGCAGAAAGGACAGAGCTCACGCAGCATGTCATGCTACAGAGGTCTGACCCCGGGTTACAAGTTACAAGAGTACTTATGCCTGTTTTTCACATACCAGGATGGCAAGGATGGCAGGGAGACAAAATAATCTGAAGGTCAAAAAATAGAAATAAGTTGTGCTCTGAGGCACCGGAGACATAACAGGTGTCTTCACAAAGTACAGTAAACAAAGTACAGGCCACTACAGGTCATGTTATATGTACTTCACCCAGAATTGAATATACGAGTTCATGAGAATATATGAATGCTTGATAAAAGAATATATGGTTATATGATAAATTGACATTACTACCATCACCGTATCCGGGTTTTTTTTGCGCTTGGTCGAGGGATTGAACCCACGATCTCAGGCCGGTCCAAAGTCCAAAGCCGCACTCTTAACGTAGGGGAGACCGGGGATAATTGTAACACTTTTTGTTTGAGCAAGTGTAACTCAGTTGTTGTTTGTGCTGGAGATCTCAGATTTTGACATGTAGTACCCATATTTGTCTGCTATAAAATACATTCACTTGTACTTTTAATACACCATCACAGTTTAAGTAAATTATTGTCATATACGAAGTGGTATGTTGTTACAACCTACCCCGGTACTGGGGTAAATTGTAACACTACTAGGGGATGGTTGTAACACTTAAATTGTTATACTTAAAAAAGATCCACACTAATAATTATATGCAAGAACTTTAATGAATTATAAAGAAGGAACAATATAAATTTAAGAATACAAAAATAATGGTAAAAAATTAAAAAGTGCAAGTTAAAAACAATAACAAATACTATAAAATAAATCAATATATAAAACACAAAATAAATAAAATAGAGATCTATGGAACAATCAACAAACCACTTTTGAACCTATTAACCATGTAAACTGCCGTTTAGTTTAATCAGACAGGCAATTGTGGCAAATGTACCTGTCCTTGCCAGGGGTGCAGGCTTCATGGGCCCAGAATTTACATTGCTGACACCTGATCCACACTTCCTTTGGCCGTGAATTATCAAAGTGCTCCAAGCACACAATGCAGATGTTTTCATCATCTGAGGAGTCAGCATCTTCTGTGTCATCATGCCTGGGCCTTTCTTTTGCTGCTTTCTTCTTGCTTGCAATATTCTTCTTTTGCCCATGATAGTTGATTTTTTTGCACTGCTTCTCTTTTTCCTCTTTCTGGTTGTTTTTCTTTTTTGCACTGCTTCTCTTTTTCCTCTTTCTGGTTGTTTTTCTTTTTTGCACTGATTCTCTTCTTTTCTTCCTCTTCTCGTGCCTGTTTTACTTGTGTGTCTGTGAGGACTCCTGACTGTAATTTCTTTCTTTTTCCACAAGGATTAGTCCGGGCTCCTGCTTTAGGAAATGGACGGAGAGCAGATGGACTGAAACCTTGGGCATCCAGGTTAGCTGAGGGTGAAGCTTCAGCTGCTCGGATAGTTGAGGTGGAGGCATGGCCTGGTTGGTGAGCTGAGGTAGAAGCCTGGTCTGGTTAGCCTGAGGTGGAGGCATGGCCTGGTTGGTGAGCTGAGGTGAAAGGTATGGTAGATGGATCAGGCCTGTCTGTGACCTGCGAAGGCGCAAAGTCACAGTCTTGAAAAATTTCTGGGTTAAAAGGCCTGTACATCGAAATCCAGCTTGTATGTTGTTTGGTGTCGCAGCAAGTGGGAACGCAGTGTTAACCAGGCTCGGAATGTTGAAGATGGTCATGGTTTTAGCAGGATTCATCCTCATCCACGCATCGCTGGCTGTGTTGATCATCTTTTTAAACGGACAATACACGCTACAATCCAGGGGTAGCAATTTGTGACTACAGTGTGGTGGAAATGAAAGAAGGATAATGCCATTTTCTTTGGAGTAGTTTAAAATGTCAACATAAGGGGATGGTTGTAACACTTTTTAAGAACTGTTACAACCATCCCCGACCCAGGCAGCCATTAAAAAGCTAACCATTTTTAGCATTTAGCTTCAAAGCTAGCACTAATGCAACACATCAAATTAAACTAGAGAAACTACTAATTGCACTTATGTAAGTGAAACAACTGTATCTGCAACACAATGGACACTGTGCAAAAAATATTTATGGTGAAAATTTTTAGTTTCTTACCTGAAAAATTGTTTTTCTTCTCCAAAACAGAGAGCTTTTACCCTAGGGACATGCGGCTTCACCTGTGAGCTCACTTTGGAAGTGGGCATGGGCTATATTGATGACATCACCACAGCTCCTTCCTGATTGGTCAAACTGAGAGTGTTACAACTATCCCTGTGTTACAACTGTCCCCGGTCTCCCCTACTGTCAGGAAAAAACAGGAAACACTAAATAAACAATAAGACCGCCCTGGCTCCCAGGGTGATACCTGACAGCGCCCCCTCCTTAACGTGCGCCTCCTGGCGCACCACCTGGCTTCTCCGGGTGACGGCGATTGAACTCTCGGATGAGAGCAGGGTCCAGGATGCGGGATGTTGGTTCCCATGATCTCTCCTCCGGACCGTACCCCTGCCAATCAACCAGATACTGAAGTCCCTGGTCCCGCCATCTGACGTCCAGCAGTCGGTGGACCGTGTAGGCTGGCTGACCGTCAATGAGCCAAGGAGGCGGTGGTGGAGGGGATGCCGGCTGCAGAAGACTGGTGACCCGTGGCTTGATTTGCGATACGTGGAAGACTGGGTGGATGCGGATAGACCTGGGAAGACGGAGTCTGACTGCCACAGGGTTAATGATTTTCTCTATTTCAAAGGGACCGATGAATTTGGGTGAGAGTTTCCTTGATTCTGTCCGGAGTTTGATGTGTGCAGTGGAAAGCATAACAAACTGACCTGGAACGTAGGGGGGGAGCTTGGGTGTGGTGTCGATCAGCCAGCCTCTTGTTTTCTGACGAGCAGAGCAGGGCAGCCCGAGCCTCACTCCAGATGCGTCTGCATCGACGGAACTGATGCTGAACCGAAGGTACCGCTACCTCCTTCTCCTCTTCTGGAAACAGAGGAGGTTGGTAGCCCAGAGCGCACTCAAAAGGGGATAGTCCAGAGGCACAAGAGGTGAGGGAGTTGTGTGCGTACTCTACCCAAGGGAGGTGGGTGCTCCAGGACGACTGGTTGCAGAGGCAGATGCATCGGAGGGCAGCCTCCAAGTCCTGATTGGCTTGTTCCGTTTGGCTGTTGGTCTGAGGATGGAAGCCCGACGATAGGCTGGCTGAGGCGCCGAAGGCGGAGCAGAATGCTCTCCAAACCTGGGAGACAAACTGTGGCCCCCTGTCAGAAACAATGTCCACTGGAATCCCATGTAAACGGAAGACATGTTTAATCATAAGACGGGCTGTCCAGGCTAATGAGGCTGTCCAGGTTGGATGGCAGGTCCAGAGGAGTGAGGTGGTCTTTTAATTCACCCAATAACCCCGCAAGGTAGGCGTCGCAGAGTGCCTCTTCATTCCAGCCACTCTCCGCTGCTAAAGTTCTAAATTCAACAGCGAAGTCCGCCGCCCTCCCTGTCGCCTCCCTTCCTGGCTTGGTGTGTTGAAACACCAATTTAAACGCTTCGATGAAGGCAGAGAGTGAGTTGCAGGTGGCCGACTTACAGCTCCACTCTGCCGTAGCCCATGCCACCGCTCTGCCCGTCAGATGAGAAATGATGAATGCGATACGAGCTTGATCTGTGCCGTAGGCAGGAGCCAGGAGTTCAAAGTGCAACTCGCACTGAGTGAGAAAGGCCCAACAGTCTCCAGACAGAGAATTTTTCCGGCCAGGCCAACTGCACGGGAAGCGGAGAGGTTGAGAGGGTAGCAGGAGCCTCGACTGGAGGAACAGGAACTGCTGAGGGGGCAGACAAAGGCTGCATGTGTTGGCAGGAGGGACTGGGTTCTTCCTAAAATCTACCACCATCTCCACTGTCTTCGCTGTGTTCAGCGGCAGTGTCATTGGCTGAGAGCTGGTGTTGAAGCTTCTCAGAGTACAGTCGTTTAGCTTCTCTCACCTCCTTGCTAAACCTGTTTAAAGAGGCGAAGTCTCCTCACTGGAGACATGTCACGTGCCAGTCTGCTTCAAGACCTCCACCATCATCCCCATCCCCAAGAAACCAAGGATCACAGGACTTAATGACTACAGACCCGTCGCCCTGACCTCTGTAGTCATGAAGACTTTTGAGCGCCTCGTCCTGACCCACCTCAAGGCCATCACTGACCCACTCCTGGATCCCCTGCAGTTCGCCTACAGAGCCAACAGGTCTGTGGACGATGCAGTAAACCTGGCCCTCCACTTCATCCTCCAGCACCTGGACTCTGCAGGAACCTACGCCAGGATCCTGTTTGTGGACTTCAGTTCCGCTTTCAACACCATCATTCCGGCTCTGCTGCAGGACAAGCTCTCCCAGCTGAACGTGCCTGACTCCACCTGCAGGTGGATCACAGACTTCTTGTCAGACAGGAGGCAGCATGTGAAGCTGGGAAAGCACATTTCTGATTCCTGGACCATCAACACCGGTTCCCCTCAAGGCTGCGTTCTTTCTCCTTTACTCTTCTCCCTGTACACCAACAGCTGTACCTCCAGCCACCAGTCTGTCAAGCTGCTGAAGTTAGCAGACGACACCACCCTCATTGGTCTCATCTCTGACGGGGATGAGTCTGCATACAGGTGGGAGATTGACCAACTGGTGTCCTGGTGCTCCAAAAACAACCTGGAGCTGAACACAGCGAAGACAGTGGAGATGGTGGTAGATTTTAGGAAGAACCCAGCCCCTCCTGCCCCCATCCTCCTGAGTGACTCCTCAGTCAACAGGGTGGAGTCCTTCACCTTCCTGGGAACCCTCATCACCCAGGGCCTCAAATGGGAGCTGAACATCAGCTCCCTCACCAAAAAAGCCCACCAGAGGATGTACTTCCTCCGGCAGCTGAAGAAGTTCAACCTGCCGAGGTCAATGATGGTGCACTTCTACACCTCCATCATCGAGTCCATCCTCACCTCCTCCATCACCATCTGGTACGCTGCTGCCACTGCCAAGGACAAAGGAAGGCTGCAGCGTATCATCCACTCTGCTGAGAAGGTGATTGGCTGCAATCTGCCATCTCTCCAGGACCTGTACGCCTCCAGGACCCTGAGGCGTGCAGGTAAGATTGCAGCTGATCCCTCCCACCCTGGTCACAAACTCTTTGAGACACTTCCCTCCGGCAGGAGGCTGCGGTCCATCAAGACCAAAACCTCACGTCACAGGAACAGTTTCTTTCCCTCTGCCGCCACCCTCATCAAGACAGCTCCCCACCCCCTTCCCCCCAAACAGCACAGACCCTCATTTCCCCAATACAGACTATGTTACATTAACATAATTCAGCTCTGTACTGTATGCGTTATATTAACGCTCCTATAAGGCATTATTACCTCTGCACTACATCCACTTTGCAACATTGCACATTATGTTGTTATTATTTGTACAGACTTTCTTCCACTTAGTACTTCCTCTTTCTCTTATTTTAGTATTAAAACTTTCTTTTCTTGTTCAAACTTGCACCAACAACACCACGTCAAATTCCTTGTATGTGTAACATACACCACCCTCATTGGTCTCATCTCTGACGGGGATGAGTCTGCATACAGGTGGGAGATTGACCAACTGGTGTCCTGGTTATATTAACGCTCCTATAAGGCATTATTACCTCTGCACTACATCCACTTTGCAACATTGCACATTATATTGTTATTATTTGTACAGACTTTCTTCCACTTAGTACTTACTCTTTCTCTTATTTTAGTATTAAAACTTTCTTTTCTTGTTCAAACTTGCACCAACAACACCACGTCAAATTCCTTGTATGTGTAACATACCTGGCAATAAAGTTTTCTGATTCTGATTCTTGTTGAACCAGCTGGCTAAGCTGGTCACTGACAGCCGCCAGCTGGCGTTCGTGTCGGTCGGACAGGTCGAGGATTCCCTGGTGAAGGCAGCTCACCTGACTCTCCTGCTGGCGAATGAGCTGGCCTTGATTGGCGAGGGTCGCTAGCATAGATTCTGCCTCTGCTGTGTCCATGGTGGCCAGATTGTAATGTCAGGGCTGGGTAGTGGTGTGGACACAGGCGCAGAGTTTGTGATAACCAGAAAATGGTTTAATCAGTCCAGGTTCAATACACGTGAAGTCAGTCCAATAAAACAGAGGTACAACAGGGAGAAGGCAAACTCGAAATCCAGAATCCAGGCAGAGGTCAAACAATCGGTGTAACAAGCACAACAAGGAACGCTGGAAAGCTCGGTAGAAACACTAGGAACACACAAGACAATCTGGCAAGGAGTGCACGGAGGACGGGGACTAAATACATCAGGAGGTGGGGAGACAATTACACACAGGTGAAACACATTAAGGGAGGAAGGGTAATCAGGAGGTGGGAGGAGCACACGAGGAGAGGGAAGTCAAGACACCTGAAACGAGAGGAAGAACTGTGAACAATTGGAAACTCAAGCATTACCAAAATAAAACAGGAAACACTAAATAAACAATAAGACCGCCCTGGCTCCCAGGGTGAAACCTGACACGTGCTGCGCTGCACCCCCAAATTTTGATAAAGAATGTAGATATATTGATTTATGCCTCTGCCTATGTCTCCTGCTTAAATACGGCCAAAGATGGCTGTCTAATTCTGAGCTGGAGGGCTCAGGCTCAGGCTCAGCTGACGTTGGCTCTGGGTTCACGTTTGTGTTGCATGTCGTTTCTTCTCGCCGGAATCAGGCCAGTTCACCAGCTCGTGCTGCTACCAAATGCACGCTCTGCCGTCATTAGAGGTAATAGAGCCACCTGACTGGTTGGCAATGGCAAACAACGCTTCAACGCAGTCTATTTTTTTCATGCAAGATTTTGAGGAAATTATGTTCACAACATGTAATCAGTAACGGCATAAATTGTAGAAATGTAGTGGAGTAGAAAGTACAGATAATTGCTGCGAAATGTAAAATCCAAAGTATGCATTATTATTTTTACTTAAGTACAGATACGTAAAAAAAATACTTAAGTACAGTAATGAAGTACAAATACTTTGTTACATTCCACCACTGCATGTAGCAATGCAGTTATAAACTAAATGTTCCTCTGTTTTCCTCATTGTCGCAGAAAACGGCATCATCCTAAATTTAGCCACTGAGCTGCCCAGTGGAGAGTACACTGTGGTCCTGAGAGTTGCAGACACCGGGGGAGAGTCGCAGGATAGCACCGTCCTGGCCAGAGTATGTGACTGCACCGGGAATGAAGTGGTGTGCAATGGGCGTGTTGCAAGTGTCACTGACCTGCCTGTAATCTTGGGAATACTGGGAGGCATCCTGCTGCTGCTCAGTGAGTCTAATATTTAATTTTAGTTAAATATGACAACAGATGCTTATCTCAATTCCAGGGACTCTAGATGAACATTTTTGGCTTGTAAGCCAAAGAAGAGTCGTGAAGCTTTGGCGCCATATTTGCACAATTCAAACCTGTGATTGAATCAGTGTGCTCCAGTGTCTTTTGTCTTCCGGGAGCTTTGCATCAAAACTTAGGTTGGAACCCTGCAAGATGTTGCTGTAGCTTACTGTGACCCAATTCAAATCCATTTATGTGTTGTAATGCTTCTTGTACAACATTGGATACTTGTGACAGAGGAATAAGATGTATCAGGGTTTGGAAACAATTCAATGCTTGTTTAAGCCTTTGTTAACAATAAGAAAGTGAACTCCTCAGCTCTCAGCACTTGACCTTAGCTTAGAAGGAAACGGTTGGATTTGTGGTCTCTGATGTGGGTGTGTTATTCAGCTCTGTGCTTTGTGTTCAGTGCTGGTGCTGCTGCTGCTGATGTTCGCGAGAAGGAGAAAAGAAGGACAACGACATTGGAGCCACTACTAGCAACAGCCCTCTCCAACCTGAACTGTCAAGTCAGCTGTAACTCAAAATGAACAGATTGAGGTTTTTTCCATGTTTTATATGAAGAACGGTGGAACGCAATTGATCGCATTAACCATCAAATATACAATTTAATTATACAATTTTCAACGTGACATTTAATGATATGATCTATTTTGTTGTACATGACTGTGTAATGACAGTAAAGTCTATTCTATTCTATGTACCTGATCTAACATCTGAATGCAGAGCGTGGAACACTGAGTTCTGGAGTCACATCCTCAGTGTCAATGTTGATTTATGGATTTTGATATTTTAGCCTGCCTTTTCGCTCACTGGGTGCACTGGTAACGTGTATAATTTTGGCAATGTAAGGTACTTGACGTTTTTTTTTTTTTGTTTTTCTGTGTGGAATACTACAGTTACATTTCATTGTTCTGTATTTCTGTTTGAGTAATGAAATTAGAAATGATCCAGGCGACATCCAGGTAGCGAGCCTACGCAGCACTGCCCTCTGTGGGTGTGGTAAACGAGTTATCAATAAATGCCTTTTAAAAATGATTGATAAATATGTGCTCCATTTACACCTTTTTTTTTTAACATTGCAATGTCAAAACACTTTTTGCAGTTAGCCCCAAAGATACTTAGTTACACACTGCTGATTCTGAATTTTTATAAAGTTATCTTAATACAATGATGGATTTGTGAATGGTCTTTTATTTCATCAGAAATGAGTCTTTCACTGTAGGTACATCAGACATCCAGAATTAAAGCAACAGTAGTGACAATGGGAGAGAGAGTGTTCTATAATAATCTCAGTGTGAACTTTGAGCTATGCTCCAAAACCCAGCTGTGTCTTGTCACTTTCCACTTCAGGCTAACAGGGCACCCAAAAAGCTACAACTCCAGTTTCCCCTGACGCTATGTAACTTGGACACTGAAACACACTGCCTTCACCAAATGAAAGATGGCTATCAAGGCTTATGTCACCTTTATGTGGAAGTCAGATTGGTCGCTTACTCCTGAGTGGCAAACAGCGCATCTATCATACATTTACAAGAGCTGAGAACTGATTGAGAAACAGTTCATGCAGATGTTTTCATGCTGACAGGGACTTCATAGGAGAGAGAGGCAATGTGAAGCAGTACTTTCTGAAGGCCTGTGTAATGTCAGGTTTGCAAATAAAGTTTTATGAATATAACCTGCAATAAAATTCAAATATTTTTGCAAATGTGTTGTGAAAAAAACAGACTACTGTATGGAGTCCGTGTGGTTTGATGTTTAGATTTTAGCAATAACAAATTAGGAAGCTTTGTACTAAATAGTTATATACTGGGTATAAGCAGGCAGCAGATGGTCAATCCTCCCTTTGATAAACTGTCAAGGTGCATGAAACTCTTTTGCAGGAATGAACACCTGAATCTCCCGCAGGTGTTCAGCTGGGTTGAACTTTCAGTGAGACCTGTGATTGGCTTCAGAAGCATCTGCTCTCGTTATGTTTCTACACTCAATTATTTGGATTTTTCCTTTAATTTGTCACCAATCTGTCCACTGTATATCCCAAATGTATGACTTCACAGAACAAAACAGGAAATTGTGTCATAATGTTTCTTGTGACTACAGTACTATAGAAAAAGCAATGTGATAACTAAATCAAATTGACAAAAGGTGCACACCTAGATGTGAATGCTGCTCCAAGCAAACTATGCGAAAAAACTTGAATGGATGTTTCACCAAAATGGAACACTTCCGCTTAGCCTGGCATGACAGTCTTAGGATTACACATAATACATACAGTGTGAGGCTGAATGAGAGTCATTCACTCTATCGATCCATGTGTTTCTATAGCTCTCAGTATTAATGACTCCATGAGCATCCTGAGTGAGTCCCCCAACCAGCATCGATTTATCTTCAAACACAGGACGGATCAAACCCAAGCTTTTTGTTTCTGCTAATATCTTTCCACCTGTTGTCTCCTCGCTCCGTGTCAGACCCATCTGCTGTCGTCTGCTGCCACTTCATGTCAGCCTCAGAGCAGCAGGCGACCACAGCGCTGCAGCTTTAATGTCAGCAATTTACAATAAATCTGACAAAGCTGATTCGTGTACTTAAAATTTTTCCAGATTTTATATGATTTTTATCGACTGCTCTTTTGCTGGTGACGCAGTGATTGGATTTATTTTATTTGTATTTGTAGTGATGTGGGTTTAGAAAGTTGTTCCATGAATAAAGATTATTGTTTTTTTATATGATTTTATTTTTATGTTGTTATTATTACATTTTTATTATTATTATTATCTTGTACCCAATGCAAAAAATTGTAGCAACTGAAAACTGATATCACACTGAAATGAATGGAAGCTAGTGGCTGCCTGTAAGACAGATGAATTTACAAAATCCAGTAAACAGTATATTATCCTTTGTAGTCTTTTTATTTTATTTGTTACAGTTGATGTTATTTCATGTGGAGCTCAAAAGTGTTCAATATTAAATAAGTAATTATGAAATAAATAATCTTGTGAATAAATTATGTAAAATAATCTAAGAAAATCGACTCATTCTTATTATTTCATCATTCTTCTACATATGCATTTTTGTTATTATTATTTTTGGGGTTTTTTTTTTGGTTGTTCTAAAGAAAGTTTTTTACAGCGCTACAGAAAAAGAGGTGGAATATCCTCAACTGGCTGGGTCCATCACCTGATCTCAATCCACTTCAGCTGCATTCCACTTAGTAAAGTCCAGACTAAAGGCCCTACTAGTAAAGACCCTGCAACCAGGAGGAGCTGAGGGAGGCTGCAGTCAGAGGATACTGCCACTAACAAAAGGAGCAGGGACCGTCCTCCAACAGCGACACCACACGCAATTTGCTCTTTACACAACCTTGCACTGAAAAACATCTGTGCATCTGAGTTGGCAAAGGGGTTTTCTGTTTCAGTAACTGATCAAACAGTGTGAAGTCAACCTCTACAGACACCAAGAACATGAAAAGAGGGCTGATGAATGTCGGCAGCTCATTCTTTAGTCTGATGAAACCAAAATGAATGTATTTGGATCAGATGGGGTCCAGCATGTTTGGTGTGGACCGGGCCCAGGACCACCACAGTGACTGACCGTAAAACATGGAGGTGGGCGTGTGCTGTTTCAGGGATCAAAACACATTTACAGACTGCCCCTGCACTTGGAAATCCAGACTACAGTAAACCATTTCATCTTTATGTTGCAGAGAAATCGGGCTATGCATGTGCAGTATTGATGCAAGACACTCCAGTTGGTTAGCAACCATTAGCTTATTATAGCACCGAATTGGATAATACTGAAGTAGGGTTACCACCCTGCTACCAAGGACTAGCTGCAGCTGTCTTTGCATTTCAAAAGGCATCCTCTATTACTATGGAACATAAAGTTACTTTATATACATCTCATCAGTTACATGCATTGCTGACTAGTCCCGTTTTGTCCTAACTCAAGCAATAAAAACTGGCTATGAGGTAATTCTTTCTGCACCAGAATTAACTATCCAACGTTGCAACTCAGTAAATCCAGCAACACGCATGGTTTTACCTGAAGAGGGCACACCTCATGATTGTGTCCAAAAGACAGAGGTTTTCATGAAACCAAGAGATGACATGTATAATCAACCAATACCAGCTGATGTAACTTATTTTGAAATCATGCAGGATATGCTGTGGCACAATTAAACCCTGACGATACGTTTACAGAGGTACAAGCACAAAAGTTACCTCAACCTTGTTCTGCACAACTGGCAGAGTTCAAGGCATTAACAGCAGCCTGCCAATTAGCCAAAGGCAAGCGTTTGAATGTTTATACTGACTCAGCATATGCATACGGCGTATGTCACATCAGTGGCAAAATTTGGCAACAGCAAGGTTTTAACAGAGCAGATGGTATGCCAGTCATACATGGTGCTGCCATCTCAGACCTCTTAGATGCTGTTCACCTTCCATCTGCCATAGCCATCATTAAATGTCCAGCACACCAGAAAACGGACTCTTTAATAGCCAAAGGAAATAATATAGCTGATGAGGCACCTAAGCAAGCTGCTACTGAAACATGCATAGGTCCCTTGCTAGTAGCAGAGGCCTGTGAACCTCTCACTACCTTGGCTTCGCTCATCGAAGCACAACTTTAAGCTAGTGTTTATGAATATGTACACAAGATGGTCCAAATAAAGATTTGTGGCGTGGTCACATGGTCATTTTGTGCTACCAGCATCGCTGCTAAAAACAGCTATTCTTAATGTGCATGGTCAAGACCATTGTGCAAGGGGGGAGATATTAAAACGCCTTAGAGCTGTTTGGTTTTTAGCCATTTTTAGCAGCTACTGTAGATAAAACTTTGAGTGACTGCATAATGTGTGCACAGTGTAACCCGGTGTTATTTTATTGTTAAAACTTTTATTTTATTTTCATTTTCCAGTTAATGTGAGTCTTTCTGCCGAGTATTGTTTTTTCTTATGTACAATGAATGCATCACAGTGCCACACATGGCAGTTTTTCGCTAAGCTATGTTTTTTCCAATTTACTATGAATGCACCGCAGCACCGAACAAGGCAGCTCCGGTTAGAGGGAGAAAAGAAACTTTTCTTCGGTTTCTCTGAGAGTCGGATAAGAAACAACTCGGGAAAAACACGGTTTTATCACTGAAAATGTCTTTTTTCGTAAGCTGTGAAGTGATATGGTCGAGTCCTGTGATGGGTTAAGTCAAGGAGAGTGGACTATTGTTGAAGAATATCCTGGTGAGTGTTAAATGTATGCATTTAGCAGCCTGTTTCTCGAACGTGTGAACGAACAGTGTGATTTAGAGTACACTTTAAACTATAAAACCAGTCAGGATATGCTATTTTCTTGTGGGGAAGTGATTATTTTTAGCTACAAATGAGTAGTTAGCTGTGTTAGCAGTGGAAAATTAAGCTAACACACCTGCAGGCGTTTTTTTTGTTTAGCAGGTGCACTGCACGTGAGCTAACACAAGCTGTGTGTTGTGATGTAGTCAGGGTTTTTCCTGCGTTCAAAATTGCGTGGCGGCCGCCTCCAGCTAATTTTGTGCCGCCTCCAGCCAGAGCGATTGATATCGCTCAACACAGCGTAAAGCTCCAGCTGTGTTGATTGAGCGACTGATGTCCCTCTGCGGCAGCTACGTATTTTAACTGCAGTTGCAGCGTTGCGCCACTATTGAGGCGCTATATCAACAGCAGTGCACCGGAAAGACCTGAAGCAGCTACCGAAGAAGAAACAGATCGACTCGTGTTTTTTCCAGTTTTTTTCCGTTAGTTGGTGCTATTGGCGTCCTGATTTTCCCTGGCGGATGGTACAAACAGGTAAATATCGCTTGTTTTTTTTGCATCCAAGCATGTCGTGTTTATTTAAAAAAAAAAGTTTCCTCCGTGTCAGAGTAACGTTTATGATTTTATCACGCTTCGTGTCTGTATCAGAATAAATACAAAAATACTTAATGCATGATGAATTGTTTTGTTTAAGGTGAAGACACCTCTGCGCAACAGACTGAAGGAGAGGCACTTGGATGTCTGTTGTAAGGTGGCCATTGATGGACCAGACCAGGAGGCCTTGGACTGCAAGGAGTGCATGAGGAGGTTCTACAGAATGAAAAAGAGGAGGCTGAAATGTTCTCTGTCTGGTTGCGAGATGTGTGGATAAAGTGTACTTTCAATTTAAAGTTGGCACCTGATTTGTGTATGTATATAGTTTTAATAAATGAATGCTTTAACATGATAATAGTCATATTCTTATTGGAACTCTTAACTTAAAGTATGTTACCTGTAAAAAAAAATTGAATTTACAGAATACATGCACGTCATGGCGCATGGTCAGGATGGTACCACCTCTGCCTCAATTTGAGCCAGGAAAAGCCCTGGTAGTGAACCGGGTATAAGTTTAATATGCATTTTTATTTGTTCTACTGGTCATTTATTGTGTTGTTATTTTGGTTTTGAATAAAAAATGTGTTGTTATTGGCCAGTAATTATGACAACTTGAAGTAAGACAGAATTTCTGACTTAAACATATTTATTATTTTTGAAATTCAAATGCAGCAAATTTATTTTAGGTGGATTTTGTATTTTATTTTGCACATTGAGTAATTGCTCTGCATGTTTTGTGCAGGTTGGTTTTCTATTGATAGAATCATTTTAAAGAAATGAGCAGTGCTGTCCATGGACTGGACTTCGCCTGAAGAGTCTGCAAAGGACGTTCTGGATCTGATGGCCACCTGTCTTCCAGGAGGGTGGTAGGAAAAAAACGGATTTCCCATTTCCTTTGGAAGATTTACGTATTTTTATTTCATCTGAGATCGCAGACTTTTTTCTATAATTTTTTTTGGTCAGGCCTGACACACATACAATAAAACTGATGCATCAGAGGGAAAAAAAACACTAAGCAACCGAACAATTTAAATCCTAACGAGAAAACTGAGCGAGTAAACTGAAGTGGACTGTGTGAAGAACTGCACAGGAAAAAAAGAGACAACCTAAATGAACAGTATTGGGAACTGATAACTGATCGGTAACAGAGGTCATTCAACTGATTGAACTGATTTACTTTCCCTCATTGTTCCACTTGTTCCTGTTCATGTCCATGTTGTGAAACATTATTTTTTTTGGGTCAAGTCTTTTAATGGAAATGCTTAAAAATCAAGACAATACACATTCTACCTTTCTACTAAAGTAATTGTCAGTCCCTTATTGTGGTTGGAGGTTTCTTTTTCACTCTAAGCAGAGTTACCATTGCCAATCTCCCTGCGAATCTTAGTTATTTGAGCCCTGGGTTGTGTAGACTTAAACAGTTGTGCTTCTGAAAGACCAAATTGATTCAGATTTAGATTCTTTTTTCCTGACTACACGGTAAAGGGGTTACAAAAGCACAATGTAAGAAAAGCTTTTCAGTGCCTATAGCCCCTATACCGCCACCAGATGGTGCTTTTAGACACCTAATGATCATATAGATATTTATATGACAGAGCATATAAGAGGCTACAGATACGTTCTTGTAGTAATTGATAGATGATAAGTTTTATGTAAAGAAGTTTTCTCAAGATTTGGTTTCCCAGACTTTATCAGTTCAGACAATGGTCCTGCATTTGTATCAAATATAATGAGAGTTTGGGTGTGTCTATCACCCCCAGTCCCAGGGTGTGGTAGAACAAGCTAATGGAACGCTGAAAGCCAAATTAGCACAAATAAGAGCGGATAGTGATTATAAGCTCAATTGGATGGATGCTGTGCCACTTGCGTTGATGTCTATGATATCACAAACTAACCGACTAACACACTTAACACCGCATGAAATGATGACTGGAAGACCTATGCCTGTGCCATATCTTAGAGGACCCTATCAAGGGCCACCTCTAGAACAATGTGAAAGAGAATTGGTGGTCTATTTGCAGCACTTAACCCAAATGCATAAAGTTGTGTTCCAACAGACTAAAGCAACAGCAGAGGATCGAGAAGCAGAGGTCCAGTCGCACCTGCAAAAGGTGACGCCTGGTGAATGGGTATACGTCATGGTGTTCAAAAGGAAGTGGGACCAACCCAGATGTGAAGGTCCTTTTAAGGTTACTCTTGCAACCCCTACCGCCCTTAAAATGCAAGGTAAGACCGTTTGGTTTCACCTTAATCACTGCAAACAATCCAAAGCAAGACTGTGAGATCACAGCCCGGACCAGAAAGGGGCAACAACGTTGCCCCATAGGGACACTTCTGGCCACGGAGAGATAGCCAAGAAGAAAGAGGCGCATCTCCACCAGTACCACAGACGATCACAGAGACTGATAGTGGAAACACACAGAGTAATGGTTCACTAGCTACGAGATAAAGCCAAATATCAGAAAGCGATCCAGATAAGACAAAACGTGAAACCCCAATGATAGACCCTGAAAAAGGGCCAGAACCTTATGTGCTCACACCAGAAGCAGATCCAAACATGTATTTTAATTGGAAAACAAGAAAATGGGAAAAATTAAAAGATTAAAACTCCGGGTGGGAGCATCAATAGCAGCTATGATAATATGGTTATATCTCAGTGAAGTTCTGGACCTAGACACACGACACTCACAAACTAATACAGAGCAACTCATTGAGTGTGCGTTAGCAGCAGGGGTGATGACAGCAATAACAGAAGGAGGAGCTGGAAAGATAGTGGGACTCATGGATTATACCTCAACCTTTGTCCTATGGTTTGATGAGTAATGTTCTTTGTCTCATCCAAATAGGCAAAAAATGTCTCAACCCTGTCAAGGCTGTAGGGCTGGGCGATTAATTGAAATTCGATTACGATTTCGATTTTGACTTCCCACGATTAATTAAAAAAGATAATTGACATAAAACGATCATTCTTTATATATTATTTATATATTATTTATATATTTTTTCACTTTGTTTTAATTCATTTTTGTCAGTTTTGCTGTAATTAAACATTAGCCATTGCATTCAATAAAAGCAAATTCTAAAATCAATGAATAATTGTTTTGAATAATCGTGATTTCAATATGAATCATAATAATCGTGATTATGATTTTTGCCATAATCGAGCAGCCCTACAAGGCTGGAGACATGGCTCTCCCCAGAGAGGAGAATTTCCATCTTCGCAGCAATCTCTCACTGGCACATCATGCCCTCCTCCAGGTGATTCGCCACGGATCCGTGTAGGTAATTGTGCCTTACATGTATTATGAACCAATGTTTGACATGGCACCAGTTTCGTGATATAAACATCACGAAAGGGGGGAAATATAGTGTCAAATTTTGTGCAATGTGTATAATGTATTCTTCAGTATGTACAAATCCCTTTATGTTCTGCTTATCCTAGACCCAGTGGTGGAGGAAGTACTGAGGCTTAGTACTTAAGTAAAAGTACAAATCTCCCGCAAAAAATATACTCAAGTGAAAGTACTGCATCAAGAATCTTACTTAAGTAAAAGTACTAAGTACTGACTTTTAAATTTACTTTAAAGTATTTTTTAAAGTAAAAGTACTCACACAATGGGTTGTCTCAGGGCCGGGGCCATTTTTTATTCTTTTTTTAAAATTACTTTATTGATCCCTCCTGGGGAAATTATTCTCTGCATTTTACCCACACCAAGTGAACGAAACACACACACAAGCATTATGCACATGAGCAACATGCACTAGAGACGCAGGGGCAGGGGGCTGCCTAGTGAGGCGCCCGGGGAGCTGGGGAGACACAGTGCCTTGCTCAGGGGCACCACAGCCATGGTCGCAAAGGCAGGAGAGGCGCGTCTCCTTCACCACCACCGTATCCGTTTTTTTTTGCGCTTGGTCGAGGGATCGAACCCACAACCCTCGGATCTCAGGCCGGTCCAAAGTCGCACTCTTAACGTACTGCGCTGCGCCCCTAAATTTTGACAAAGAATGTACATATACTGATTTATGTCTCTGCCCTTACTCTGTTTCCTACGATGCACCTGTGACTGTCCTTGGCACCACACTAAACCACAAAGGTATAAAACCCTCTGTCCCGTACATTGTTTCACCACTGTTCCCCATATTCTGATAACCATTCTTATGTCACTCCCATCTTGACTCCCCAATATCTTACTCATCTGTGTATGCTCCTGTGAATGTGCTGTCCACTTGTGTTGCTTATTTAGCAGCTGTTGTTGTTCGGAGCGCATGTACCAATCACGCTCAGACCTCTCCTTGAACCTGGACTGGTCATGTGTAAAGTCCACGTGCTGTACTTTTTGGTACAATGAAAGGGAAAAGCGATGTGGTCAGATGCACCGATAGAAAAACTCAGTCGTCTCCACGGGGCAGCTCGGGCTTTTGAATTGTGTATTGAAGAATAAAGCTCTATGGATTCAACTTCCCTGGTCTCCAGTGTTTAAGATGTGCCTCTTTGTGTTTTCTTTTAAAAAAAAGAGTTTAACACTTAGAAGTTTTTTGGGAAGAAAAGACTTAGAAAATGAAGAGTAAAAGAGTAAGGTGTGGGGACTCAGCCGGACTTGGACTCAGCTTCAATTGGCCCTCAGCTGGGTCTACAGCCTGGCCTGAAAAATCCACATCCACAACATCACTTAATTGCTTTTTGAAAAGTCCCCCATCTTTCATGCTTACTCACTCTGAAGCATTACAGACTATGTTAGAATGAATGCCTGTGATGGAAGGGACTGTTTTACATCTGAATGTTACTCAGGACCTCAAATCTCAGTCCTGCCAAGTTAAATTTCACAGTTCTCCTTTCTTGCTTAATTTCCTAGAATGCGTTCTTGTGTGTCGACTGTTCCCTCTATGTAACAGCAATTAACGCACATTACATGCAAATATTAAATATTCAACCTTTTTCCACTGTTACCCAGCAGGCAGCAAAAAGTCAATACTGGGAATACTCCTATCCTATTGTATGAGTTTGTGCACTTAGACAGTAATACCACATAAAGTCTTTCACAAAAACAAAATGAACTGCACACAGAGGGAGGCATTACCCACTAATCTACATTAGGTAGGTTTAAAGAGTATGAAACTGTTAATTTATTCTTATAAACAAATTATATGTGGCTGTGCTCACACCAGAAAACAAACAACTAAACACTTGAGGCAATTTAAATATTCTTATATTTTGCTCAGCATTATGAAAATGTAAATAATTAGCCTTAAGGTTCCATCAGAAGAAAAGCAATGTGTTTGCCTAATTCAACAACATGCTAACATTTAGCGTATTACCACTCTAACTTTATGGCGTTAACCTCAAAGCACAACCGAGCCTGAGTGTTGAACTACTCCTCAGAGCCACGCAAACTCCACGTTTTTAAATATGATAGCAAAGACAAATATAGGGGTTTCAGTCTGTTGAATATCCTTGTCAGGACTGTGGGAGGCAAGGACTTGGACCCAAATGCAAGACCCCTCAGATGAAGTCAAAAATAATAGTTATTTATTCAAACAAAGTAACAAACAGAAAATCACTCACGGAGGAGGAGGAGGAAGACAAATTAACTGGACAAAGTAACAAACAAAAATTCACCCATAAAGGGGAAAAAAGCACTAAAACAAAAGTTACCAAAACTAGAACACAAAATCTCTCTTACGAGGAAAATGACTAAACAAGGAACAAAACCTAACAAGAAACAAAGTAACAAATTAATACAAAACCTGACTAGGGAAACAATGGGAGTACATAACCTGACGTGAGATGCAAGACCGGTTGAGAGACGTGACAAGGGCATGGAACATGGCGTGAACGACAAAGACATGAGACAAAAACGAACTGACACTGGACAAGGGGAAACGCAGACTATATATACACAACAGGTAAGGGGAACCAGGTGAAACCAATTAGGGCGGGGCAGACAATCACAAAAGGAGGGAAACAAGACAAAGACAGGAAGTACAACAAGACCAGATACACAAGGGCAGTAATTTCAAAATAAAACAGGAACTATAAACAAAACTTAAACTAGAGTTCCAGAGACCCAAAAAGATCCAAAAACAGCCCCCTTAGGGGCTAGTCATGACAATCCTGGGGCTAAACACAATTTTAGAAATAATGTAAAAAGTCAGAAGAACACTGGCCTCACTCTTGTGAACACAGTTCTTTTTAAAACTAAAGTCCTTCGTATTTTGCACAAATGATCTGTGAGTTGCACATTTTGTACACAACTTCAGGGATAGTGTCCATGTACCAAAAAAGAAAAATAATGTTAATAATGCTAATGTTACTCATGGTAAGCAAACTTTGATTTAATGTTTTATTTGCTTTTATTAATTTAGAAGTAAGAAAATTATAAAATTGTTTGTAGCCCACTAGTTAGTAAACATTAGCAAGGACTTCTTAGCACCTTAGCAAGATATTCCTGCTACTCTCAACCCAGACATTATATCAATAACATAAATGAACAATCATCATTTAAAACAGATAAAAGGCTATTTCAGTATTCAACACATTGAACTTCTGAGCAAAGAAAATCATCTATTAAATATAAAGACGGTCATTAGTGGCAGTGGAAGATTTTTTAATAAATAAATAAATAGAAAATAGAAACATAAAAATGAAATAATAGATAAAATATAACACAATGAAAAAGATCAACCAGCCAATGACTTTGCATATTACAGGGGCCATGGAAGTTGCTGGGCAGTCAGCTGTCCCCTAGACACTGTGGCTGCAAAGCAGGTCATAGTAAAGGCTATTAACCTACTGGTCTTTCAGTCAGCTGATGTCCAGACAATCAGGGGAAGAAAAGGATGGATGGATGAAGGAAGTGCTCTTTTCTTAGGGATTGATTATTGATGTTTATCACCATAACCCTTCAATGTGCACTTTAAGGAAATGGTTAATAAGACTCTATTAATACCTATCGCTACATGATTTTTTCTCTGACAGACAAGTCTTTTTGTGTGACCCTTGTTGGGAGTGCCCTGGTGCCGAGCAGTGGACCTAAACTGTTTACTGTGTAAATACAGCAAGACACCAGATCCTGCCTAAAAATCTGCATTGTAGGATATTCTCATTGCATGAAAATGGGGAAGCTGAAACTTACACTGAGAGTCACTGGGTGGTTTTCAGATTGGTTTCACACTCAACAAATGCTTTTTGGCTGGTTTAGCACTAATAATTTTAACAAATGAAAAATAGCGTCTATCAGCAGTCCTTAACTAGAACATATTTTTTTAGGAAGTAATTCTTGAAGAACGACTATGGTTGGAATGTTAAGTAGTTTCACAGTGTAGTTTCAAAACAGATTATTATGTCACCAAATACATATTAAAATAAGTGTGTTCAGTATTAGAATATAAAGTGTTGCCAATTTCGCAGACAATTCCACAAATTGTAACTGTATGACCATATCAGGAACACCTGTGAGGTGACGTCATAACGCTGGAAGTACCTGCAGGTCCTCCAGCTGAACTCACTCAGTTACTGAAACTAACGTCGGGACACAAGACAGAGGAGCTTCGACGAGAAGTCGCAAAGGAATATATTTCTACTTAGTTTGACTGTTTTTGACTTTTATTGAGAGGAATATTGAAAAAAAGACACAGACAGATGGGGACCTCTCGGTTCGCCGTTTTGGGCATTTTAATGTTCGTTTTTCAGGTGAGATTTCATGCCTGGTTGTGACTGTTTGTGGCATCCGCCAATTTCCGTCGTGTATAACTTTAAAAACTGGCTGTCATTGTGTACTTTTACTTCCAGTTTGACTTTGATTTATTTCTATTTATTTACGGTTAATTTCGGCTTTTCGGTAAAGCGGCAAGCTCCATTTTATTTCAATAAGTTGTCCACTTGTAATGGCCACACACTACCTGTCGTGACTCTGTTAGATTTAACCGGACGGAGAGAGATGGTTAAGGTAGATGTCGATGGCGAAATTGTACTATTATTATTATTAATATTTATTTTAATTAAGTGCAGATTTTCGAAGAGGTATTGAATTCTAGCTAATTTACAAGTAATGTCTACACAAACGTGTCAGACCTTTAACATGAACGACTGGCAAGATAATCGGTTGTTACTTAAATAAGGGAAATGTAAAGTATGCGGGGTTTCAAATGTTATGTATGTATTTATTTATTTATTTATTGTGTCTGTATCTTATTATTTTACATTAAATGTCTGAGACTTTTGAGCTGCTGGTAGCACCAGCCTGGAACAGGCACTTTTCACCTTTGTCTGATATCTCACAGTTTAAATTAATCCAAAAAGAAATGAGATGAATCTCAAATTACTTATTAAATTACTTATTAAACTATTTTAATTTCAGCCCTTTGAGGCATTGTGTACCTCTTACAACACTCACACAAACTGTGTTGTAATCACACAAATGAAATGCCACTTTAAGTTCATTCAACAAAATCTCTGACTGGAAAAGGTTTGGGCTTTTTTGGTCACCCACTGATTACATAATTTTCTTACATCAGGATTATGATTCCTTAAAATGCTGTTTTTCCTTTCCTAGGTCTCAGCTTTAGTTACTGCTGAGGAGCCAACATGTGCACCTGGATTCGAGTCAGAAATGTTGATTTTCAAAGTGACCAGAAAGCATCTGAGGCAGGGCACAAGACTGGGTAAAGGTAAGAACAATCCAGGAAGTTGTTTTCACCCTTTGCCTATTGCACACAGACCTGAGTGAAACTGTGTGGTGTTTTGTTTTCAACATTCATTGTCGTTATATACCGATTCATTTTAGGCTGACTGATCTAGGAAGAACATTCTATTTTTGGTGTCAGTGGATTGTTTGTAAAACTAATTGGCATAGAAAACTTTGTCAGCTGAAAAAATGTGAATGTATTGGTCAGATTTTTGTGATCAGTTTTTCTTTGTTAGCTTTTAAGAAGTTCTCAGGCAATGACTGCATTAAGCTGCTGATGAACTCTGATACTCATTTCCCATCCGTGTCACCATGTCTGCTCAGTCTGGGTCTCTGTAAAGCGCTTTGAGACAATTTTGATTGTGGAAGGCGCTATTTAAATAAAATTGAATTGAATTGATTACACAGAGAAATTTGGCATGACTGAAAAGGACTACACCGTGTCCCAAAAGTTTGTGCACCACAGAAAAAGTCAACTCAGATTGTGAATATTCAACAGAATGCATTTATTCAAAAGCCAGTGTATCCCCCCCGCATCTTAATTACTGCCCTCAGCGTGTCAGGCATAGAATGCACTAAGTTCTTTAGAACGGAAGGCTCAATGTTGCCCCACTCCCGCACAGCACTCGCATTGAGCTAATTCATAGTGGTAGGGGGTGGGCAGTGGAAGACCCAACTGTTCAGGATATCCTAGCAGTTCTCAGTCGGGTTGAGGTCCTGGGAGTTGGGTGGCCATTCCTCTTTGTGCAGAAAGCCAGGAAGCTGCTCAGAACACCAGTGCTGAGTTGTACAAGCAGTATGTGCGGGGGCACCACCTTGCATGAAGCCCGATTTCTTCTTTCTGGTGAGTATGGTAGGTACCACTGGCTGGAGGATGTTCTTAACATAATACGCAGCGTTTATGGTGGTGCCCTGGGGTACAACATGCAACTCAGTCAGCCCGGAAGATGGCATCGCCCCCCAGACCATGAAATGGGAGCTGAACTTGACCTGTTCAGAAGGTGGTATTTCCATTCCATTGTCAGTGTAAATGCGGTCGTTTTCACTGTTGGGAGTTGGAAATAAGTAGAGAGGGCACTTATCAGAGAAAACTCAGTTTTTCCGGTCTCTTGGGGTCATTTTAGCGTACTTCTTTGCAAAAGCAAGCCACTTCTCCTTTTGCAGTTTGGTAAGGCGAGGAATCCGTTGTCTTCTGTATGCTCTCAGATCCAGTTTCTCAGTCAGAAAATGATGGATAGTACTCTTAGAGACTGCTTCCCAAAGATTCTTCAGTCTTCGACTGAGTCTGTGGCAGGGTTGGTGTCTCTTTTCCTTGGCCTTGTGTGGCCTGTGTCCTTGGCCTTCGAACTCAGAACCGAGGGGCGACCTGCACGGGGCATGTCTCAGATCCAGTTTCTCAGTCAGAAAATGATGGATAGTACTCTTAGAGACTGCTTCCCAAAGATTCTTCAGTCTTCGACTGAGTCTGTGGCAGGGTTGGTGTCTCTTTTCCTTGGCCTTGTGTGGCCTGTGTCCTTGGCCTTCAAACTCAGAACCGAGGGGCGACCTGCACGGGGCATGTCTTCAAGGGAGTCACAACTCTGGTATCTCTGTCACCACTTCTTCACCCATCGTATGCTTCTGCCAAGGTCCTGAGCTACCTCCCTTCAAGTTTTCCCTGCCCTGCGCAAGGCAATGGATTGAGCACAGACTTGAGGCTTTGAAAGTGCAGCTTTTCCAGATTTTTGTTTGGCCATCGTGGCAACACTACCAAAAAGGTTCTCTCAGTGACATGCTTCATGGTCAATCAAGAAGTTTATAGGCCTATCACAAACAGATGAACTAATTAAACAACCTCACAACACTGGCTGAACAGGTGCAACCCATTTTGGAGATGAACGGACAAATATGTTGCCCATTGGGGTTCACAAACTTTTGGGACACGGTGTATAACGGTGTAGAAATTCTTTGCAGGGGTTAAATGTATGCTGAAAACATCAGTGCTTTGCGTAGTGGATGAGTGATTGTACAGGTGGCTGTAATCTTCATAGGTAATGTCTTCTCCTTGGCTGGCAGAGTTGAGGTTCTTTTGAGCAATGAAGGGACTGGTAGGTCAGTCTGATCTGAACTGTCTAAACGGTCTGGTCTTCCGTTGCTTGTTCACTGGAGACATAGCCCATCAGTCCTGTCCTGGTAGATTTGTCTTGTTTCTTAGTTGATGCACTTTGTCCTTGTGATTTCTTCAACAGTGCTGGGTCAGTACTCAGTCACTTCCTTGGTTTGTCTGTAGGTGCAGGGTCTGTACTTAACCTGGACAAGTCAAACCAGTTATTCTTCTTATGAATCACAAACTGAGCTAAACACTAAATCCTATAATTGCACATTCACCCAAGATGAAGCTTAAAGTACATGTTATCAGCAAAGATTTATGTGCCCAATTTAAACTCTCATGGATGAATGGATAGGGTGCTATCCATATATAGTTCAATTGCATGTCGTTATGCAGAGGGGCTCTGTACTACAATGATATGCTGTTGAAACCCTGATCGTGTGATTGCAATCACGTAGGCCTGGGGCGATATTGATTTTTCACTCTTGTAAACAAGGATACCTGTGCCATATTTGGCTTTAAGTAGCTGTGAGCAGGACCCATGGCACAATTTCAGTAGTTTTCAATTGGTCATGAACAGCACAGTGATACTGAACTAAAGTTCAGTCCATGTTGAGTGGCTGACCTGTCTCATTGGACCTGAGCCTACAATATGCCCAAACAGGGGTCCTGTATCCCCAACAGCACTCCCCATCTTTCTCCTTCCCAGCCTGGCTGTCTTCCTCTTGTCAGTTTTCTATATCATGACTGACCTCTGGTGGTGTGTGTTGTGCACTGCACCACAATACATTAACAGAGTGGTAGTTTAATAGAAAAAGGAGCATAAGTTTTTGTCTGTACTCAAAATCATATCTTAAAAAAAATCTTATTGTATAATATTGTGAGGTACCTCAATTCCATTATACAGCCCAGTGTTAGAGGATTTCAGAGTCAAGTGCTGTGTTTGCATTGATTCATTTAATTACTTAAACTGCATTCCTGAGTGGAGAAAGGTTATAGTAGTTTAGCATTTTTCGTATTTTTATTTCGTTTTAACTTTTAGCTTTCAATTTCAGTTTAGTTTTAATTAGTTTTTTAAACAGGTTTGCTACTTTTGTTTAGTTTTTATTTGAAAGTTATTAGTTTTAGTTTAATTTTTATTAGTTTAGTGTTAGTTTTAGTTTTTTGTAATATGGGTGTTTTTTCCAAGGGTGAGATCAAAAAAGTGACATAAATGACATAAATTGACAAAGAAAAAAACTAGATTCTATTTTCTCTATAATTTTCTCTATAAAGTTTATTTTAGTTAATTTTGTAAACACATAGTTTCAGTTAGTTTGTTCGTTAGATTATTTTTGAAGAAAACTCGTTTTTATTTTAATTTCAGGTAGCGAAAATGTTTTTTGGAATCTAGTTTTCGTTATTTCACTAGTTTTTGATAACAATAACTGTGGAGTGGAGTGGATGAGAAAACTGAGTTTGCTGCCAGACACGTTGTCTTGCTATTGACAGACATTACTGATCACTTGGTTAGATTAGAGTTTAAGCAGTGATGATGGTCACAAGCTCATCCCCACAGTGTCATAACCTTGCCCTTGTAGTAATGGTGTAACCTTGCCAGCCCTGGTAGAAGCAGTGGTGTACTTTGTGGAGAGTGGGAGTTTAAGAAATACATGCTAATGTTTATTTTATTGGATTTTTTGCACTTATTCTTTCTGTTTTTTTTTTTTTTGTTTTTTTTAGTAGACAACATGACAAAAATAGAAAGCAGGAGCATTTTAGTGTGACTGCTGTGCAGCGTAAACTTTTTGCTTAAGTCTAATGTTTTGTGTTTGTTTTGTTTATCCAGTGTGCATTATATTGTTGTTTTGTGCTCTAGATGTGCCAGTTATTTCTTTACTTTCTCTGCATGTATCCCATTTGTAATGGATAACTGTTTGATCTGTCTCATCCCAGTGGGCTTCACTGACTGCACAGACCGCACAAGATTCCTTTTCAGCAGTGATGACAGCCGTTTCATGGTACAGACAGATGGCATGTTGACGGTGAGTTTAACAGAGTGATTTTGCAGTTTTTGATGCTTACCTCTCCAAAATTATCACACATCATCTTACACCTATGAGTTAAAGTAATGGGTGTATTTGGATAACCATACTTCTTTAAGAAGAAAGTAAAAGGAAGGGGGAATGTTTTAGTTTCATGTTCTATTATAAAGATGTAATTTTTGCCTGTTAAAAGCTTATGGCTTGCTAGTTTGGAAACCAACCAGACTGAAAAACAGCTAAGGGGGTTTCAGCCAGATCAGCAGTAACAAGACCCAACTTAGACAGGCAGTTGAAGAATGAGTGATATCATTATACTGAATAGAAACCATGTCAATTCCAGGACCCACATCTATTCGCAGTAGCTCTGTGTAAAGCGACCCCTACGTTTGTGTGTCTTCTTTCTTTTTCACCACATATTGACCTGAGCCCATCTGAAGTGTTGCACAGACTTAGTTGAACAGCAATAGCAGTAGCTACGATCACTGATGTCAGTCTGCCCAAGACATGTTGGTGAAGTTCAGTGTGCCATTCAGTTTGCCAAACTTGTGCTATGCTGAGAGCTTTCTGAAGTCACAAAGGGATTACCAGCATTTCAGCCTTCACTGATGAGTGTGTCTTTTCCCATCCAGGTAAAGAGACAGATAGTTCTTCATGAAGGACATCAGGACTTCTTCATCCACTCCTGGGATTCACAAGGTCGCAACATGACAGTTCCAGTCAGGGTATTGCACCATGGGCATCAGCATGGGGACCACCACCGGGACCACCACCGGGACCACAGACACCATAACCATCAGCACCACCATACTGAAGTGGACTCTGCTAATAACACAGAGGTACAGTATGATTAGATGCACTGTTGAGGAGGCATGAAGAAAACAATTTCAAGATTGTACGTTTGTACGAATTGAACCCTTCTTTTCCCCACACAACACTTTTCTATTCAACTCCTTTGGCATAGTCAGTAGTTATTTTTTGATTCCAATTACTTTTGAGGTACTTCTAGCACTGTTTGTGCCATCCAGCTGGTCCTTTTGCAAGAGGACAGTGATGACCACAGCAGTATTTTTTATACTTTTCCTCATTAAATAGGATTTGGTTCAGGTGATCACCTAATCAGTGCCTCATTAAGTAGAATGAGGTGTGCTTGTGTTGGAATTCAACATACACAGCAACGGAATGGCTGTCATACCTGTAGAGATGCTGATTTCAGAATAATTTGCAGTGGTCTCTTAATTCTTTCCAGAGCTGTAGATGTGAGTCAGAGTGGTTAATTTCTCCCCTCTCTGCAGAGGACGGGAGAAATTACTATAAGAATTAACACCAAGGTGTTTACTTTTATAGGGTGATGTACCACAAGCGACTTTTCAGATAGGTGTAATTGGATCTGATGTTACTAATAAATATTACGGCCTCATACATCAATATCTCCACCCATTGATTTTTTTGTACCTGTCTGGGTCCAGGGTTACTTGGGGGAGGAGCCTTTCCAAGTTCACTCTGGTTAAAAGGTGGAGTGTTATACTATTCAACTCCTTACTGACTGTATTTGTACATTTTTTCCTAGAGTGCAACCAATCCACCAGTACCTGTTCTGCATTTCCCCAAGTCTGCTGATGGGCTGAGGAGAAGGAAGAGAGACTGGGTCATTCCTCCCATCAATGTTCCTGAGAATAACAGAGGACCGTTTCCGAGTAATGTAGTTCAAGTAAGTGGAACTACAGCCCCTTGTGAGACTGAACTGGATTTGGAGTATTTGATTGTGTGAAGGATGTCTTCATGTTGGTTTCCTCTGCAGTCACTGTGTAAACCCTCACTCCTCCGTAAGTGAAACCATAGTGACAATTATTTATTTACCCTGAGATATTGAATGAAAAAGTTAATTAACTGCTTTCCCAGGGCAACAAAGTTGTTTTTTTATGACAGTGCTTGAATAATTCTGCTATCAGGAGAAATCAAAGGTTGTTTCCTTGTAATAATGAGAAAACTAAGTTGTTCACAGGTGCACCATGTTTGATGTGATAGAATGCTCTTATCCAGAGATCACAAGATAATTGACTTGAGCTAAAACAGGATATAGAATAGTGTAACTAGGCCACTCTTCGTTTCTGTTCCTCAGAAATGTAAATGCAGCAAACTGTCAGAGGTCTCTGCACAACTTCTTTACTGTAGTTACAATTGTTTTCCATTATTGAAACTATGGTTGTAGTCAGGGACAGTGGTATAACTCAGAGCTGGTGTGTTTTGTCCAGATCTGTTCCAGTGAAGATAAAATAAAGAAGATCTATTACAGCATCACTGGTCCAGGAGCTGATCAGGATCCTGTTGGCCTTTTCACCTTGGACAGAAACACTGGTATTCTCTATGTCACACAGCCACTGGACAGAGAGAAGGTGGCCAAGTACATGGTAAGCACCATCTCTGATTTTACTTTTACATGTTCTCTTTTTGTCACTTTTCTGTGATGAGACAGTCATAGAAAAACCCACCTGAACACATTTTTTTCCCCTCAAATCATGTCCTGCTGATGTAAATGTGAAAGTACAATGAGTTGCCATTTTTATCAATGATTTATCAGATTTTTTTTCCCAAATTTATTAAAAATCAAAAACTAATATCTCTCTTTTAAAAAAAGTATCCAGACTCTTTGCTGTGGAACCCTGAATTTTCATCAAGTAAAGTGCTGTGTTGTTTACAGCTGTGTTTACTTGATGACAATCTTCTTTTGCACTGCCTATCGTGGCATGTTACTGCCACCAGTGGTTTAGTGTAAAACCAGTGGTTGGAATGTGCATCCCATCACCTGCACACATTCTCTAGTGATTTGGAATGAAAACCTCATGAATTATTCCTCTATGTACAGTATTATAATATAAATGTGTTTGCCTCTGTGCAGCTACAAGCGCATGCTGTGGCAGATGGTTCAGGAAATGCTGAGGATCCTATGGATATTATAGTGAATGTAATTGACCAGAATGACAACAAGCCTGTATTCACTCAAGATACCTTCCTGGGAACCGTTCCTGAGGCGTCAGCCAAAGGTACTGTGTGAGTTTTATTTAAACTGTCACGACTGAACTAGGATAGAACCCAAATGCATGACTCCAAAATGTAAGATTAAACAACACAGTCTTTAATGAGCAAAGTAGCAAAACAAGGATCGTCCAACAGGGGAAAAAGGTACAAACACTAAAGATCAAACCAACGAAAAATCACTCTTACGAGGAAACAAAAAACTACTCACACGAGGAATAATGAAAAACAAAGGCTAGAACACTGATCAAAACTTGAATGAGCAAAGTACAAAAGAATAACAAAACCTGACTAGAGATACAAGGACTGGATACGGACGCTGGTTCACTTGACATGGGACAAGGACAATGATTTCAAAATAAAACAGGAAACCACGAGACAACATAGACACAAAACAAAAACATAACTTGACATAATTTCACAAGCTATGACAGTACCTCAAGGGACGTCTCCTGACAGACCAGGCAGCTCAGGGTGACGTTTATAAAAGTCCATGATGAAGCTGGCTGGAATCCATGACCGTTCCTCAGGACCATAACCCTCCCAGTCCACCAAAAACTATCTACCCCGGCCCCTGTAGCGAACAGCCAGGAGGGACTTGACGGAGTAAACAAGATCTCCGTCGATCAGCTGGGGGGGCGGGGGGCTTGGCTGCGGGAACCATAGAGCTCTCCTTGACCGGCTTAACCCGGCTGACGTGGAACGTGGGATGGACCCTGAGTGACCCGGGCAGTCTTAACCGGACAGAGGACGGTCCAGTGACCTTGGAGACAGGGAAAGGGCCCACAAACCGAGGAGCCAGCTTTCTGGACTCCACGTGTAAAGGTAGGTCCCGGGTGGCGAGCCAGACCTTCTGGCCAGGCAGATACACCGGAGCTGGTCGGCTCCGTCGATCAGCTGCCTTCTTCATGTGGTCCACACTCCTGACGAGGACCTTACGAGCAGCTGACCAAATGCGCCGGCAACGCCGGACCATGGCATGAGCTGACGGCACCACAACCTCCTTCTCAGTCTTTGCGAACACAGGAGGCTGATACCCAAAGCCGCACTGGAATGGGGACATACCAGTGGCAGACGTAGGGAGTGCGTTGTGGGCGTATTCCACCCACACCAGATGTTTGCTCCAGGAAGCAGGATTCTGGGACACCAAGCAGCGAAGACACGTCTCCAGCTCCTGGTTCAGATGTTCGGACTGCCCATTGGCCTCAGGATGGTAGCCGGAAGTAAGGCTGACCGTGGCACCAATAAGTCTGCAGAACTCCTTCCAGAAGCGGGAAAGGAACTGGGGCCCCCCACAATGACACATTTTAGAGAAGCGATCCACCACTGTGAGAACAGTGGTGTTACCTTCTGAGACTGGGAGCCCTGTGACAAAGTCCAGGGAGATGTCAGACCATGGGCGAGGGGGAACAGGAAGTGGTTGCAGCAGCCCCATCCGAGCTCTGGAGGAGGTCTTGTATGATACACGCTTCCACATACTCACGAACCTCCCGCTCCATGGAAGGCCACCAGAACCTCTGCGAGATGATGTGCATGGTCCGTTTAACTCCCGGATGACAGGTGAGCAAAGAAGTGTGAGCCCAATGGATAATCTGTGGACGCATAGCAACAGGCACAAACAATTTTCAGGGCATCCACTAGGCGTTGGACTCTCACCAAGCGCTTGCTTCACCTCTGATTCTATTTGCCACGACACCCCCAACTACACGGTTAAGTGGTGGGATTGTCTCAGGGTCTTTGGCAGAGGGCTCGGGGTCGAACAGACGGGACAAAGCATCTGGCTTGGCGTTCCTGGACCCCGGCCTGAAAAACAAGGTAAAATTAAAACAGTTAAAAAACAAGGTCCATCTGGCTTGGCGTGAGTTCAGTCTTTTAGCTGTGCGGATATATTCCAGATTTTTGTGATCAGTCCAAACCACAAATGGGTGCTGAGCCCCCTCTAGCCAGTGTCTCCACTCCTCCAAAGCAACCTTAACTGCCAACAATTCACAATTCCCAACATCATAGTTTCTCTCAGCAGGAGATAACCTTCGGGATAAGAATGCACAGGGATGCAACCTGTTGTCCTTGGCGGATCGTTGGGATAGGACCGCCCCCACACCTTCATTGGAGGCGGCATTTCCACCACGAACTGCCGAGTGGGATCTGGAACCGTGAGAATGGGAGCGGAGGTGAAGAGGGCTTTGAGCCGCTGGAAGGCTTCCTCAGCCTGAGTGGTCCACTGGAAAGCCAGCTGTGGGGACATGAGAGCATGGGGCAGCTATGGCGCTGAAGTTTCTGATAAACCGTCTGTAGAAGTTAGCAAATCCCAAGAATTGCTGCACCAGGGAAGTAGCTTTAGCCTTGCTAAATACTTCCCCTAAATCAGGGTAACATTCAGGAACCTTGGAAAGATCCGGACACTCAGTACTCTCATTCAGGACCTCAGAAGGAGCTCTACCGCTCACACTCTCATGACCCTTGTCCCCACTGTTAAAACACTCAGACAGACAAACATGAGACCAGTTCAAAATTTTCCCTGTACTCCATTCAATGTTTGGGTTGTGCTTTAGAAGCCAGGGAAAACCTAGAATGAGGGGATGCTGTTTGGAAGAGAATACATGAAAGTTCATGAGCTCCGTGTGATCCCCGATAGATACCTCTACTGGCTCAGCCTTATGAGTAACATTAAAAATAGTACTCCCATCGAGAGCGCTTGCCTCCAGGGGCTGAGGCAGCCGATCAGTCTTAAGCTGCAGTCTTTTCACCAAACCCCAGTCCATGAGACTCTCGTCAGCTCCTGAGTCAATGAAACCCCCTAGAGGCAGCAAAATGTCATGGTGCTGAAGTTCCAGTTCTGTGAGAGCACAAAGAGGGAATTTGGGTGAAGAGAGCCGGCTTTACAGGACCCTCTCTTTTACTGGTGAGCCCTCTCTTTTACTGGACAGCCGGACAGTACATGACCCAATCTCCCACAGTAAAAGCACCTACCCTCCTGTAGATGTCTACGCCGCTCCTCCGGTGTCAGTTTAACCCGGCCTAGCTGCATGGGTTCATCCCCCTTCTCAGAGGCTAGCGGCTCCTGTGAAGTCGTTGAGGATGTCCGGTCGTCCTTCAGACAGCTGGATCTGGTGGCAGCGGGCCGGCTGGTGTGACAGAAGGTGGGTGTCCTCCTGGAATTTGGGTTGCGCTCCTGCAAACGGTGATCGGTTCTGATAACTTCTCTCTGTCCGATGAAAGAGGGCTAAAGGTTCTCCTGAGAGCCTCAACAAAAGCCCCTCAGGACTGGCAAACTGGCGAGTTGCGATCCCACTCGGCAGTAGCCCATGCCTTAGCCCTGCCGGTGAGGTGGGAGAGCATGAACCCCACCTTGGCTCGTTCAGTGGGATACGCTGAGGGCAAGAGCTCAAAATGCAATTCACAGTCAACAATGAATGATCAACAATCTCTCGACTCACCGGAGAACTTCTCAGGAGGCGTGAGTCGTGGAGCAGCAGTCGGTCATTCCAAAACCGGCAACGCTCGGGCGACGGCGGGCGAGGAGCTTGCTTCCGCATTCGAGGGGGATGCTTCGTGGATCAATGTGGAGCAGGCATGCTGAACCTGGTCGACGAGCTGGTTCATCCGGGAAGTCATCGACGCCATAAACTCCTTCTGGCCAGCCGTGATGGCTTTCATGCTCCGCTCCAGGGAAGACATGTGGTCCTCCTGCTGGTTCAGACGAGTGCCCTGAGAGCGAACGGCCGCTGCTAAATGTTCCGAGTCTGCTGGGTTCATACTGGCCAGTTCGTTCTGTCACGACTGAACTAGGATAGAACCCAAATGCACGACTCCAAAATGTAAGATTAAACAACACAGTCTTTAATGAACAAAGTAGCAAAACAAGGATCGCCCAACAGGGGAAAAAGGTACACAAAAGGTCAAACCAACAAAAAAATCACTCACACGAGGCAAAGGCTAGAACACTGATCAAAACTTGAATGAGCAAATTACAAAAGAATAACAAAACCTGACTAGAGATACAAGGACTGGATACGGACGCTGGTTCACTTGACATGGGACAAGACGAACTGGCACGGAACAAGGGGAGACGCAGACTATATATACACAACAGATAAGGGGAAACAGGTGGAAACAATTAGGGCGGGGAAGACAATCACAAAGGCGGGAAACCAGACAAGGGCAGGAAGTAAAATCAGACAAGAAACACAAGGACAATGATTTCAAAATAAAACAGGAAACCACGAGACAACATAGACACAAAACAAAAACATAACTTGACATAATTTCACAAGCTATGACATAAGCCTGAAAAATGTCGGTTGGTTTTCCACACTATTGTAGTTTCACTTTTAGCAGAGAAAACGGCAAGTCACAGCTAATGTCTGTCCTAAACTTTCATATAGTAGAATAGTAGTACAGAAAAATGAGGAATTCGATGAATGTGGATCACTGAGGTGAGCCCCCTAATTAAGTCAGCGCTTACTTAATTACATAGAAATTATCTTATTAATTACATAGAAATCTTCCTTTATTCACCAAACAGGGAATTCTGTGGAGAGGACCATGCAGTGTGTCAGATTGTCAAACCATAAACAACTTAGGGCACCACTCAGGTCATTACTCTCATCTAGCAGTTGTCTAAAATCTGCCACTTGTTTTCTGTCTGCACATTGAATCATAGTTTTTTCCCTTGGTTGGTATATTTGTGGGTCATTTGAGTCTATTATATGGGGACAGGCTTACTGACATACTTTTCCTCCTTTCACCCAGCCCGGCCATCGACAGGAGGGTCCCCCATCTGAGCCAGGTTCTGCTCAAGGTTTCTTCCTGTTAAAAGGGAGTTTTCCTTGCCACTGTCGCCTTAAGTGCTTGCTCTGGGGTCAGGCTCTGGGTCTCTGTAAAGCGCTTTGAGACAATATTGATTGTGGAAGGCGCTATATAAATAAAATTGAATTGAATTGAATTGAATTGAACATACCATGCACACCACAATCACCAGGTGGATTGTTAGGGTTGGAAAGAGAACATACATGTGTGAATCACCTCTTTAATGAAGAGCTGTGAATACTTAGAGGAATCTCTGTACTTAATATGTCTGAATTCCCTCTGTCCAGATTTTGAGGTGATTACGGTCACAGCCACCGATGCTGACGAGCCAAATAATGACAACTCAGATATCCGCTACAGTATTGTGAGCCAGGAGCCGCAGTTTCCCAGTGACAACCTGTTTGAAATCAACCCAGTGACTGGAGCCATCAGAGTCAGTGCTGGTGGGCTTGACAGAGAGGTGAGGTTTTTAAAACAAATTTTGCCTTTCTTGACGTGCTGTCAACAATATGCAACATGAGTTGAGTAAATGATGGCAGAGTGTTTAAGCCTTCCAGCTGATGAGTTAAACTCATTGTATGTCTCCTCCAACAGAAATTCCCAAACTACACTCTGGTTGTACGGGCAGCAGACACACAGGGAGATGGGTTGTCCGCAGAGGCCAAAGTAATCCTCACTGTAACAGATAGCAATGACAACGCCTCGGTCTTCGCTCAACCCTCTGTAAGTACAACATACATGTGACTCAAAATTTACTTTGTGATAAACCACTACCCATAGAACAATCGTTCAGTCACAGCTTATCAACCATGGCTAGATCCTGCCATACTAAAGCAATGTGCATTGCGCTGTAGTCAGAGCTACACTCTGTGTACAAACATTTTTGCAGTGTCATCACTTTTTTTCACCTCTCCACAAACACAACAGCAACATTTGCATGGAATTGATTAAACAATATGTTTATCTGCTCATTTATTAGAGCAGAGCAGAGTCTGAGCCACTGGTTAAGAGGTGGGGTAAACCCTGGACAGGGGTACACCTTGGATGGTAACAGGGTCATGTAAAAGCAGGGAGAGCAGGGACTGAAATGTAGTTAATGGTTTGGCCAACTGGGAGTCAACTTTACTAAGTATGTACTTATATACTGTGTAACCTAACCAGCTATCAGCTATGAGGTTGGCTTGTGATAAAACATTTTAAGCTAATGCTGATGCCTGCTGTCAGATTAGAGCATTTCTTTGCAGTTGGTTTATTTATAGGAGTGTTGTACTATTCAACCCCTTGGTGACTGTATTTTTACATTTTTATCCTAGAGTGAAGCCAATCCACCAGTACCTGTTCTGCATTTCCCCAAGTCTGCTGATGGGCTGAGGAGAAGGAAGAGAGACTGGGTCATTCCTCCCATCAATATTCCTGAGAATAACAGAGGACCCTTTCCAAGTCATGTAGTTCAAGTAAGTGGAACTACAGCCCCTTGTGAGACTGAACTGGATTTGGAATATTTGATTGTGTGAAGTATGTCTTCATGTTGGTTTCCTCTGCAGTCACTGTGGAAACCCTCACTCCTCCCTAAGTGAAACCATAGTGACGATTATTTATTAACCCTGAGATATTGAATGAAAAATTTAATTAACTGGTTTCTCAGGGCAACAAAGTCGTTTTTTTTATGACAGTGTTTTTATGTTGTTTCCTTGCAATAATAAGAAAATTAAGTTGTTCACAGGTGCACCATGTTTGATGTGATAGAAAGCTCTTATCCAGAGATCACAAGATAATTGACTTGATCTAAAACACAGGATATAGAATAGTGTAACTAGGCCACTCTTTGTTTCTGTTCCTCAGAAATGTAAATGCAGCAAACTGTCAGAGGCCTCTGCACAACTTCTTTACTGTTGTTACAATTGTTTTCCATTATTGAAACTATGGTTGTAGTCAGTGACAGTGGTATAACTCAGAGCTGGTGTGTTTTGTCCAGATCCGTTCCTTGGAAGATAAAATAAAGAAGATCTATTACAGCATCACTGGTCCAGGAGCTGATCAGGATCCTGTTGGCCTTTTCACCATGGACAGAAACACTGGTATTCTCTATGTCACACAGCCACTGGACAGAGAGAGGGTGGCCAGGTACATGGTAAGTACTCTTTTTGTCACTCTTTTGTGATGAGATAGTCATAGAAAAACCCACCTGAGCACATTTTGCACTCAGTTTCCCCTCAAATCATGTCCTGCTAATGTAAATGTGAAAGTACAATGAGTTGCCATTTTTATCAGTGATTTATCAGATTTTTTTTTTCAAATATATTAAAAATCAAAAACTAATATCTCTCTTTTACAAAAGTATCCAGACCCTTTGCTGTGGAACCCTGAATTGTCATCAAGTAATTTAAAGTGCTGTGTTGTTTACAGCTGTGTTTACTTGATGACAGTCTTCTTTTGCACTGCCTATCGTGGCATGTTACTGCCACCAGTGGTTTAGTGTAAAACCAGTAGCTGGAATGTGTGTCCCATCGCCTGCACACATTCTCTAGTGATATGGAATGAAAACATCCTCATGAATTATTCCTCTATGTACAGTATTATAATATAAATGTGTTTGCCTCTGTGCAGCTACAAGCGCATGCTGTGGCAGATGGTTCAGGAAATGCTGAGGATCCTATGGATATTATACTGAATGTAATTGACCAGAACGACAACAGGCCTGTATTCACTCAAGATACCTTCCTGGGAACCGTTCCTGAGGCGTCAGCCAAAGGTACTGTCAGTGAGTTTTATTGAAGCCTGAAAAACATGTCAGTTGGTTTTCCACACTGTTGTAGTTTCACTTTTAGCAGAGAAAACAGCTGCTAATGTCTGTCCTAAACTGTGACATAGTAGAGTAGTAGTACAGAAAAATGATGAAGATGATGAATCAGTTGAAGAATAAAAATGCCAGCTGAAAAAAATGAGTGTGCATCACTGAAGTGAGCCCTCTGATTAAGCCAGAGCCCCCTCATCTTATTAATTACATAGAAATCTTCCTTTATTCACCAAACAGGGAATTGTGTGGAGAGGACCATGCAGTGTGTCAGACTGTCAAACCATAAACAACTTAGGGCACCACTCAGGTCATTACTCTCATCTAGCAGTTGTCTAAAATCTGCCTCTTGTTTTCTGCCTGCACATTGAATCATAGTTTTTTACCTTGGTTGGTATATTTGTGGGTCATTTGAGTCCATTATATGGGGACAGGCTTACTGACATACCATGCACACCACAATCACCAGGTGGATTGTTAGGTTGGAAAGGAAACATACATGTGTGAATCACCTCTTTAATGAAGAGCTGTGAATACTTAGAGGAACCTCTGTACTTAATATGTCTGAATTCCCTCTGTCCAGATTTTGAGGTGATTACGGTCACAGCCACCGATGCTGACGAGCCAAATAATGACAACTCAGATATCCGCTACAGTATTGTGAGCCAGGAGCCGCAGCTGCCCAGTAACAACCTGTTTGAAATCAACCCAGTGACTGGAGCCATCAGAGTCAGTGCTGGTGGGCTTGACAGAGAGGTGAGGTTTCTAAAACATATTGTGCCTTTCTTGACGTGCTGTCAACAACATGCAAAATGAATTGAGTAAATGATGGCAGAGTGTTTAAACCTTCCAGCTGATGAGTTAAACTCATTGTATGTCTCCTCCAACAGAAATTCCCAAACTACACTCTGGTTGTACGGGCAGCAGACACACAGGGAGATGGGTTGTCCGCAGAGGCCAAAGTAATCCTCACTGTAACAGATAGCAATGACAACGCCTCGGTCTTCACTCAACCCTCTGTAAGTACAACATACATGTGACTCAGAATTTACTTTGTGATAAACCACTACCCATAGAACAATTGTTCAGTCATAGCTTATCAACCATGGTTAGATCCTGCCATACTAAAGCAATGTGCATTGCACTGTAGTCAGAGCTACACTCTGTGTACAAAAAATTTTGCAGTGTCATCACTTTTTTTCACCTTTCCACAAACACAACAGCAACATTTGCATGGAATTGATTAAACAATATGTTTATCTGCTCATTTATTAGAGCAGAGCAGAGTCTGAGCCACTGGTTAAGAGGTGGGGTAAACACTGGACAGGGGTACACCTTGGATGGTAACAGGGTCAAGTTAAAGCAGGGAGAGCAGGGACTGAAATGTAGTTAATGGTTTGGCCAGCTGGGAGTCAACTCACTAATTATATACTTATATACTATGTAACCTAACCAGCTATCAGCTATGAGGTTGGCTCATGATAAAACATTTTAAGCTAATGCTGATACCTGCTGTCAGATTAGAGCGTTTCTTTGCAGTTGGTTTATTTATAGGAGTGTTGTACTATTCAGCCCTTTGGTGACTGTATTTTTACATTTTTATCATAGAGTGAAGCCAATCCACCAGTACCTGTTCTGCATTTCCCCAAGTCTGCTGATGGGCTGAGGAGAAGGAAGAGAGACTGGGTCATTCCTCCCATCAATGTTCCTGAGAATAACAGAGGACCTTTTCCGAGTAATGTAGTCCAGGTAAGTGGAACTACAGCCCCTTGTGACTGAGAATTTGATACTGAACTGGATTTGGAATATTTGATTGTGTGAAGGATGTCTTCATGTTGGTTTCCTCTGCAGTCACTGTGTAAACCCTCACTCCTCCCTAAGTGAAACCATAGTGACAATTATTTATTAACCCTGAGATATTGAATGAAAAATGTAATTAACTGGTTTCTCAGGGCAACAAAGTTGTTTTTTTATGACAGTGGTCGAAGAATTCTGTTATCAGGAGAAACCAAAAGGTTGTTTCCTTGAAATAATGAGAAAATTAAGTTGTTCACAGGTGCACCATGTTTGATGTGATAGAATGCTCTTATCCAGAGATCACAGGATAATTGACTTGATCTAAAACACAGGATATAGAATAGTGTAACTAGGCCACTCTTTGTTTCTGTTCCTCAGAAATGTAAATGCAGCAAACTGTCAGAGGTCTCTGCACAACTTCTTTACTGTAGTTACAATTGTTTTCCATTATTGAAACTATGGTTGTAGTCAGTGACAGTGGTATAACTCAGAGCTGGTGTGTTTTGTACAGATCCGTTCCTTGGAAGATAAAATAAAGAAGATCTATTACAGCATCACTGGTCCAGGAGCTGATCAGGATCCTGTTGGCCTTTTCACCATGGACAGAAACACTGGTATTCTCTATGTCACACAACCTCTGGACAGAGAGAAGGTGGCCAGGTACATGGTAAGCACCATCTCTGATATTACTTTTACATACACACTTTTTGTCACTCTTTTGTGATGAGACAGTCATAGAAAAACCCACCTGAACACATTTTGCACTCAGTTTCCCCTCAAATCATGTCCTGCTGATGTAAATGTGAAAGTACAATTAGTTGCCATTTTTATCAATGATTTATCAGATTTTTTTTTCAAATATATTAAAAATCAAAAACTAATATCTCTCTTTTACAAAAGTATCCAGATCCTTTTCTGTGGAACCCTGAATTTTCATCAAGTAATTTAAAGTGCTGTGTTGTTTACAGCTGTGTTTACTTGATGACAGTCTTCTTTTGCACTGCCTATCGTGGCATGTTACTGCCACCAGTGGTTTAGTGTAAAACCAGTAGCTGGAATGTGTGTCCCATCGCCTGCACACATTCTCTAGTGATATGGAATGAAAACATCCTCATGAATTATTCCTCTATGTACAGTATTATAATATAAATGTGTTTGCCTCTGTGCAGCTACAAGCGCATGCTGTGGCAGATGGTTCAGGAAATGCTGAGGATCCTATGGATATTATACTGAATGTAATTGACCAGAACGACAACAGGCCTGTATTCACTCAAGATACCTTCCTGGGAACCGTTCCTGAGGCGTCAGCCAAAGGTACTGTCAGTGAGTTTTATTGAAGCCTGAAAAATATGTTGGTTGCTGTTCAACATTGTTGTAGTTTCACTTTTAGCAGAGAAAACAGCTGCTAATGTCTGTCCTAAACTTTGACATAGTAGAGTAGTAGTGCAGAAAAATGAGGAAGATGATGAATCAGTTGAAGAATAAAAATGTCAGCTGAAAAAAATGAGTGTGCATCACTGAAGTGAGCCCTCTGATTAAGCCAGAGCCCCCTCATCTTATTAATTACATAGAAATCTTCCTTTATTCACCAAACAGGGAATTCTGTGGAGAGGACCATGCAGTGTGTCAGATTGTCAAACCATAAACAACTTAGGGCACCACTCAGGTCATTACTCTCATCTAGCAGTTGTCTAAAATCTGCCTCTTGTTTTCTGTCTGCACATTGAATCATAGTTTTTTCCCTTGGTTGGTATATTTGTGGGTCATTTGAGTCCATTATATGGGGACAGGCTTACTGACATACCATGCACACCACAATCACCAGGTGGATTGTTAGGTTGGAAAGGAAACATACATGTGTGAATCACCTCTTTAATGAAGAGCTGTGAATACTTAGAGGAACCTCTGTACTTAATATGTCTGAATTCCCTCTGTCCAGATTTTGAGGTGATTACGGTCACAGCCGCCGATGCTGACGAGCCAAATAATGACAACTCAGATATCCGCTACAGTATTATAAGCCAGGAGCCGCAGCTGCCCAGTAACAACCTGTTTGAAATCAACCCAGTGACTGGAGCCATCAGAGTCAGTGCTGGTGGGCTTGACAGAGAGGTGAGGTTTTTAAAACATATTTTGCCTTTCTTGACGTGCTGTCAACAACATGCAAAATGAGTTGAGTAAATGATGGCAGAGTGTTTAAGCCTTCCAGCTGATGAGTTAAACTCATTGTATGTCTCCTCCAACAGAAATTCCCAAACTACACTCTGGTTGTACGGGCAGCAGACACACAGGGAGAAGGGTTGTCCGCAGAGGCCAAAGTAATCCTCACTGTAACAGATAGCAATGACAACGCCTCGGTCTTCACTCAACCCTCTGTAAGTACAACATACATGTGACTTAAAATTTACTTTGTGATAAACCACTACCCATAGAACAATCGTTCAGTCACAGCTTATCAACCATGGCTAGATCCTGCCATACTAAAGCAATGTGCATTGTGCTGTAGTCAGAGCTACACTCTGTGTACAAACATTTTTGCAGTGTCATCACTTTTTTTCACTTCTCCAAAAACACAACAGCAACATTTGCATGGAATTGATTAAACAATATGTTTATCTGCTCATTTATTAGAGCAGAGCAGAGTCTGAGCCACTGGTTAAGAGGTGGGGTAAACCCTGGACAGGGGTACACCTTGGATGGTAACAGGGTCAAGTTAAAGCAGGGAGAGCAGGGACTGAAATGTAGCTAATGGTTTGGCCAGCTGAGAGTCAACTCACTAAGTATATACTTATATACTGTGTAACCTAACCAGCTATCAGCTATGAGGTTGGCTCATGATAAAACATTTTAAGCTAATGCTGATACCTGCTGTCAGATTAGAGCATTTCTTTGCAGTTGGTTTATTTATAGGAGTGTTGTACTATTCAACCCCTTGTTGACTGTATTTTTACATTTTTATCCTAGAGTGAAGCCAATCCACCAGTACCTGTTCTGCATTTCCCCAAGTCTGCTGATGGGCTGAGGAGAAGGAAGAGAGACTGGGTCATTCCTCCCATCAATGTTCCTGAGAATAACAGAGGACCTTTTCCGAGTAATGTAGTCCAGGTAAGTGGAACTACAGCCCCTTGTGACTGAGAATTTGATACTGAACTGGATTTGGAATATTTGATTGTGTGAAGGATGTCTTCATGTTGGTTTCCTCTGCAGTCACTGTGTAAACCCTCACTCCTCCCTAAGTGAAATCATAGTGACGATTATTTATTAACCCTGAGATATTGAATGAAAAAGTTAATTAACTGGTTTCTCAGGGCAACAAAGTTGTTTTTTTATGACAGTGGTTGAAGAATTCTGTTATCAGGAGAAATCAAAGGTTGTTTCCTTGCAATAATGAGAAAATTAAGTTGTTAACAGGTGCACCATGTTTGATGTGATAGAATGCTCTTATCCAGAGATCACAGGATAATTGACTTGATCTAAAACACAGGATATAGAATAGTGTAACAAGGCCACTCTTTGTTTCTGTTCCTCAGAAATGTAAATGCAGCAAACTGTCAGAGGTCTCTGCACAACTTCTTTACTGTAGTTACAATTGTTTTCCATTATTGAAACTATGGTTGTAGTCAGTGACAGTGGTATAACTCAGAGCTGGTGTGTTTTGTACAGATCCGTTCCTTGGAAGATAAAATAAAGAAGATCTATTACAGCATCACTGGTCCAGGAGCTGATCAGGATCCTGTTGGCCTTTTCACCATGGACAGAAACACTGGTATTCTCTATGTCACACAACCTCTGGACAGAGAGAAGGTGGCCAGGTACATGGTAAGCACCATCTCTGATATTACTTTTACATATACACTTTTTGTCACTCTTTTGTGATGAGACAGTCATAGAAAAACCCACCTGAGCACATTTTGCACTCAGTTTCCCCTCAAATCATGTCCTGCTAATGTAAATGTGAAAGTACAGTGAGTTGCCATTTTTATCAGTGATTTATCAGTTTTTTTTTTTCAAATATATTAAAAATCAAAAACTAATCTCTCTGTTTTACAAAAGTATCCAGACTCTTTGCTGTGGAACCCTGAATTGTCATCAAGTAATTTAAAGTGCTGTGTTGTTTACAGCTGTGTTTACTTGATGACAGTCTTCTTTTGCACTGCCTATCGTGGCATGTTACTGCCACCAGTGGTTTAGTGGAAAACCAGTAGCTGGAATGTGCATCCCATCACCTGCACACATTCTCTAGTGATATGGAATGAAAACATCCTCATGAATTATTCCTCTATGTACAGTATTATAATATAAATGTGTTTGCCTCTGTGCAGCTACAAGCGCATGCTGTGGCAGATGGTTCAGGAAATGCTGAGGATCCTATGGATATTATACTGAATGTAATTGACCAGAACGACAACAGCCCTGTATTCACTCAAGATACCTTCCTGGGAACCGTTCCTGAGGCGTCAGTCAAAGGTACTGTCAGTGAGTTTTATTGAAGCCTGAAAAACATGTCAGTTGGTTTTCCACACTGTTTAGTTTCACTTTTAGCAGAGAAAACAGCTGCTAATGTCTGTCCTAAACTTTGACATAGTAGAGTAGTAGTGCAGAAAAATGAGGAAGATGATGAATCAGTTGAAGAATAAAAATGTCAGCTGAAAAAAATGAGTGTGCATCACTGAAGTGAGCCCTCTGATTAAGCCAGAGCCCCCTCATCTTATTAATTACATAGAAATCTTCCTTTATTCACCAAACAGGGAATTCTGTGGAGAGGACCATGCAGTGTGTCAGATTGTCAAACCATAAACAACTTAGGGCACCACTCAGGTCATTACTCTCATCTAGCAGTTGTCTAAAATCTGCCTCTTGTTTTCTGTCTGCACATTGAATCATAGTTTTTTCCCTTGGTTGGTATATTTGTGGGTCATTTGAGTCCATTATATGGGGACAGGCTTACTGACATACCATGCACACCACAATCACCAGGTGGATTGTTAGGTTGGAAAGGAAACATACATGTGTGAATCACCTCTTTAATGAAGAGCTGTGAATACTTAGAGGAACCTCTGTACTTAATATGTCTGAATTCCCTCTGTCCAGATTTTGAGGTGATTACGGTCACAGCCACCGATGCTGACGAGCCAAATAATGACAACTCAGATATCCGCTACAGTATTGTGAGCCAGGAGCCGCAGCTGCCCAGTAACAACCTGTTTGAAATCAACCCAGTGACTGGAGCCATCAGAATCAGTGCTGGTGGGCTTGACAGAGAGGTGAGGTTTTTAAAACATATTTTGCCTTTCTTGACGTGCTGTCAACAACATGCAAAATGAGTTGAGTAAATGATGGCAGAGTGTTTAAGCCTTCCAGCTGATGAGTTAAACTCATTGTATGTCTCCTCCAACAGAAATTCCCAAACTACACTCTGGTTGTACGGGCAGCAGACACACAGGGAGATGGGTTGTCCGCAGAGGCCAAAGTAATCCTCACTGTAACAGATAGCAATGACAACGCCTCGGTCTTCACTCAACCCTCTGTAAGTACAACATACATGTGACTTAAAATGTACTTTGTGATAAACCACTACCCATAGAACAATCGTTCAGTCACAGCTTATCAACCATGGCTAGATCCTGCCATACTAAAGCAATGTGCATTGTGCTGTAGTCAGAGCTACACTCTGTGTACAAACATTTTTGCAGTGTCATCACTTTTTTTCACTTCTCCAAAAACACAACAGCAACATTTGCATGGAATTGATTAAACAATATGTTTATCTGCTCATTTATTAGAGCAGAGCAGAGTCTGAGCCACTGGTTAAGAGGTGGGGTAAACCCTGGACAGGGGTACACCTTGGATGGTAACAGGGTCAAGTTAAAGCAGGGAGAGCAGGGACTGAAATGTAGCTAATGGTTTGGCCAGCTGGGAGTCAACTCACTAAGTATATACTTATATACTGTGTAACCTAACCAGCTATCAGCTATGAGGTTGGCTCATGATAAAACATTTTAAGCTAATGCTGATACCTGCTGTCAGATTAGAGCATTTCTTTGCAGTTGGTTTATTTATAGGAGTGTTGTACTATTCAACCCCTTGTTGACTGTATTTTTACATTTTTATCCTAGAGTGAAGCCAATCCACCAGTACCTGTTCTGCATTTCCCCAAGTCTGCTGATGGGCTGAGGAGAAGGAAGAGAGACTGGGTCATTCCTCCCATCAATGTTCCTGAGAATAACAGAGGACCTTTTCCGAGTAATGTAGTCCAGGTAAGTGGAACTACAGCCCCTTGTGACTGAGAATTTGATACTGAACTGGATTTGGAATATTTGATTGTGTGAAGGATGTCTTCATGTTGGTTTCCTCTGCAGTCACTGTGTAAACCCTCACTCCTCCCTAAGTGAAATCATAGTGACGATTATTTATTAACCCTGAGATATTGAATGAAAAAGTTAATTAACTGGTTTCTCAGGGCAACAAAGTTGTTTTTTTATGACAGTGGTTGAAGAATTCTGTTATCAGGAGAAATCAAAGGTTGTTTCCTTGAAGTAATGAGAAAATTAAGTTGTTCACAGGTGCACCATGTTTGATGTGATAGAATGCTCTTATCCAGAGATCACAAGATAATTGACTTGATCTAAAACACAGGATATAGAATAGTGTAACTAGGCCACTCTTTGTTTCTGTTCCTCAGAAATGTAAATGCAGCAAACTGTCAGAGGCCTCTGCACAACTTCTTTACTGTAGTTACAATTGTTTTCCATTATTGAAACTATGGTTGTAGTCAGTGACAGTGGTATAACTCAGAGCTGGTGTGTTTTGTACAGATCCGTTCCAGTGAAGATAAAATAAAGAAGATCTATTACAGCATCACTGGTCCAGGAGCTGATCAGGATCCTGTTGGCCTTTTCACCATGGACAGAAACACTGGTATTCTCTATGTCACACAGCCACTGGACAGAGAGAAGGTGGCCAGGTACATGGTAAGCACCATCTCTGATATTACTTTTACATATACACTTTTTGTCACTCTTTTGTGATGAGACAGTCATAGAAAAACCCACCTGAACACATTTTGCACTCAGTTTCCCCTCAAATCATGTCCTGCTGATGTAAATGTGAAAGTACAATTAGTTGCCATTTTTATCAATGATTTATCAGATTTTTTTTTTCAAATATATTAAAAATCAAAAACTAATATCTCTCTTTTACAAAAGTATCCAGACTCTTTGCTGTGGAACCCTGAATTGTCATCAAGTGATTTAAAGTGCTGTGTTGTTTACAGCTGTGTTTACTTGATGACAGTCTTCTTTTGCACTGCCTATCGTGGCATGTTACTGCCACCAGTGGTTTAGTGGAAAACCAGTAGCTGGAATGTGCATCCCATCACCTGCACACATTCTCTAGTGATATGGAATGAAAACATCCTCATGAATTATTCCTCTATGTACAGTATTATAATATAAATGTGTTTGCCTCTGTGCAGCTACAAGCGCATGCTGTGGCAGATGGTTCAGAAAATGCTGAGGATCCAATGGATATTATAGTGAATGTAATTGACCAGAACGACAACAGCCCTGTATTCACTCAAGATACCTTCCTGGGAACTGTTCCTGAGGCGTCAGTCAAAGGTACTGTCAGTGAGTTTTATTGAAGCCTGAAAAACATGTTGGTTGCTGTTCAACATTGTTGTAGTTTCACTTTTAGCAGAGAAAAACAGCTGCTAATGTCTGTCCTAAACTTTGACATAGTAGAGTAGTAGTACAGAAAAATGATGAAGATGATGAATCAGTTGAAGAATAAAAATGTCAGCTGAAAAAAATGAGTATGCATCACTGAAGTGAGCCCTCTGATTAAGCCAGAGCCCCCTCATCTTATTAATTACATAGAAATCTTCCTTTATTCACCAAACAGGGAATTGTGTGGAGAGGACCATGCAGTGTGTCAGATTGTCAAACCATAAACAACTTAGGGCACCACTCAGGTCATTACTCTCATCTAGCAGTTGTCTAAAATCTGCCTCTTGTTTTCTGTCTGCACATTGAATCATAGTTTTTTCCCTTGGTTGGTATATTTGTGGGTCATTTGAGTCCACTATATGGGGACAGGCTTACTGACATACCATGCACACCACAATCACCAGGTGGGTTGTTAGGTTGGAAAGGAAACATACATGTGTGAATCACCTCTTTAATGAAGAGCTGTGAATACTTAGAGGAACCTCTGTACTTAATTAATATGTCTGAATTCCCTCTGTCCAGATTTTGAGGTGATTACGGTCACAGCCGCCGATGCTGATGAGCCAAATAATGACAACTCAGATATCCGCTACAGTATTATAAGCCAGGAGCCACAGCTGCCCAGTAACAACCTGTTTGAAATCAACCCAGTGACTGGAGCCATCAGAGTCAGTGCTGGTGGGCTTGACAGAGAGGTGAGGTTTTTAAAACATATTTTGCCTTTCTTGACGTTCTGTCAACAACATGCAACATGAGTTGAGTAAATGATGGCAGAGTGTTTATGCCTTCCAGCTGATGAGTTAAACTCATTGTATGTCTCCTCCAACAGAAATACCCAAACTACACTCTGGTTGTACGGGCAGCAGACACACAGGGAGAAGGGTTGTCTGCAGAGGCCAAAGTAATCCTCACTGTAACAGATAGCAATGACAACGCCTCGGTCTTCACTCAATCCTCTGTAAGTACAACATACATGTGACTCAAAATGTACTTTGTGATAAACCACTACCCATAGAACAATCGTTCAGTCACAGCTTATCAACCATGGCTAGATCCTGCCATACTAAAGCAATGTGCATTGCGCTGTAGTCAGAGCTACACTCTGTGTACAAACATTTTTGCAGTGTCATCACTTTTTTTCACCTCTCCACAAACACAACAGCAACATTTGCATGGAATTGATTAAACAATATGTTTATCTGCTCATTTATTAGAGCAGAGCAGAGTCTGAGCCACTGGTTAAGAGGTGGGGTAAACCCTGGACAGGGGTACACCTTGGATGGTAACAGGGTCAAGTTAAAGCAGGGAGAGCAGGGACTGAAATGTAGTTAATGGTTTGGCCAGCTGGGAGTCAACTTTACTAAGTATATACTTATATACTGTGTAACCTAACCAGCTATCAGCTATGAGGTTGGCTTGTGATAAAACATTTTAAGCTAATGCTGATGCCTGCTGTCAGATTAGAGCATTTCTTTGCAGTTGGTTTATTTATAGGAGTGTTGTACTATTCAACCCCTTGGTGACTGTATTTTTACATTTTTATCCTAGAGTGAAGCCAATCCACCAGTACCTGTTCTGCATTTCCCCAAGTCTGCTGATGGGCTGAGGAGAAGGAAGAGAGACTGGGTCATTCCTCCCATCAACGTTCCTGAGAATAACAGAGGACCTTTTCCGAGTAATGTAGTTCAGGTAAGTGGAACTACAGCCCCTTGTGAGACTGAACTGGATTTGGAATATTTGATTGTGTGAAGGATGTCTTCATGTTGGTTTCCTCTGTAGTCACTGTGGAAACCCTCACTCCTCCCTAAGTGAAACCATAGTGACAATTATTTATTAACCCCGAGATATTGAATGAAAAATTTAATTAACTGGTTTCTCAGGGCAACAAAGTTGTTTTTTTTATGACAGTGGTTGAAGAATTCTGTTATCAGGAGAAATCAAACGGTTGTTTCCTTGCAATAATGAGAAAATTAAGTTGTTCACAGGTGCACCATGTTTGATGTGATAGAAAGCTCTTATCCAGAGATCACTAGATAATTGACTTGATCTAAAACACAGGATATAGAATAGTGTAACTAGGCCACTCTTTGTTTCTGTTCCTCAGAAATGTAAATGCAGCAAACTGTCAGAGGCCTCTGCACAGCTTCTTTAATTTTGGTACAATTGTTTTCCATTATCGAAACTATGGTTGTAGCCAGTGACAGTGGTATAACTCAGAGCTGGTGTGTTTTGTCCAGATCCGTTCCAGTGAAGATAAAATAAAGAAGATCTATTACAGCATCACTGGTCCAGGAGCTGATCAGGATCCTGTTGGCCTTTTCACCATGGACAGAAACACTGGTATTCTCTATGTCACACAGCCACTGGACAGAGAGAAGGTGGCCAAGTACATGGTAAGCACCATCTCTGATATTACTTTTACATACACACTTTTTGTCACTTTTCTGTGATGAAACAATCATAGAAAAACCCACCTGAGCACATTTTGCACTCAGTTTCCCTTCAAATCATGTCCTGCTAATGTAAATGTGAAAGTACAATGAGTTGCCATTTTTATCAATGATTTATCAGATTTTTTTTTTTTTTCAAATATATTAAAAATCAAAAACTAATCTCTCTGTTTTACAAAAGTATCCAGACTCTTTGCTGTGGAACCCTGAATTGTCATCAAGTAATTTAAAGTGCTGTGTTGTTTACAGCTGTGTTTACTTGATGACAGTCTTCTTTTGCACTGCCTGTCGTGGCATGTTCCTGCCACCAGTGGTTTAGTGTAAAACCAGTAGCTGGAATGTGCATCCCATCACCTGTACACATTCTCTAGTGATATGGAATGAAAACATCCTCATGAATTATTCCTCTATGTACAGTATTATAATATAAATGTGTTTGCCTCTGTGCAGCTACAAGCGCATGTTGTGGCAGATGGTTCAGGAAATGCTGAGGAGCCTATGGATATTATAGTGAATGTAATTGACCAGAATGACAACAGGCCTGTATTCACTCAAGATACCTTCCTGGGAACCGTTCCTGAGGCGTCAGCCAAAGGTACTGTCAGTGAGTTTTATTGAAGCCTGAAAAATATGTTGGTTGCTGTTCAACATTGTTGTAGTTTCACTTTTAGCAGAGAAAAACAGCTGCTAATGTCTGTCCTAAACTTTGACATAGTAGAGTAGTAGTACAGAAAAATGATGAAGATGATGAATCAGTTGAAGAATAAAGATGTCAGCTGAAAAAAATGAGTGTGCATCACTGAAGTGAGCCCTCTGATTAAGCCAGAGCCCCCTCATCTTATTAATTACATAGAAATCTTCCTTTATTCACCAAACAGGGAATTCTGTGGAGAGGACCATGCAGTGTGTCAGATTGTCAAACCATAAACAACTTAGGGCACCACTCAGGTCATTACTCTCATCTAGCAGTTGTCTAAAATCTGCCTCTTGTTTTCTGTCTGCACATTGAATCATAGTTTTTTTACCTTGGTTGGTATATTTGTGGGTCATTTGAGTCTATTATATGGGGACAGGCTTACTGACATACCATGCACACCACAATCACCAGGTGGATTGTTAGGTTGGAAAGGAAACATACATGTGTGAATCACCTCTTTAATGAAGAGCTGTGAATACTTAGAGGAACCTCTGTACTTAATATGTCTGAATTCCCTCTGTCCAGATTTTGAGGTGATTACGGTCACAGCCGCCGATGCTGACGAGCCAAATAATGACAACTCAGATATCCGCTACCGTATTATAAGCCAGGAGCCACAGTTGCCCAGTAACAACCTGTTTGAAATCAACCCAGTGACTGGAGCCATCAGAGTCAGTGCTGGTGGGCTTGACAGAGAGGTGAGGTTTTTAAAACATATTTTGCCTTTCTTGACGTGCTGTGAACAACATGCAAAATGAGTTGAGTAAATGATGGCAGAGTGTTCAAACCTTCCAGCTGATGAGTTAAACTCATTGTATGTCTCCTCCAACAGAAATTCCCAAACTACACTCTGGTTGTACGGGCAGCAGACACACAGGGAGAAGGGTTGTCTGCAGAGGCCAAAGTAATCCTCACTGTAACAGATAGCAATGACAACGCCTCGGTCTTCACTCAGTCCTCTGTAAGTACAACATACATGTGACTCAAAATGTACTTTGTGATAAACCACTACCCATAGAACAATCGTTCAGTCACAGCTTATCAACCATGGCTAGATCCTGCCATACTAAAGCAATGTGCATTGCGCTGTAGTCAGAGCTACACTCTGTGTACAAAAAATTTTGCAGTGTCATCACTTTTTTTCACCTTTCCACAAACACAACAGCAACATTTTCATGGAATTGATTAAACAATATATTTATCTGCTCATTTATTAGAGCAGAGCAGAGTCTGAGCCACTGGTTAAGAGGTGGGGTAAACCCTGGACAGGGGTACACCTTGGATGGTAACAGGCTCAAGTTAAAGCAGGGAGAGCAGGGACTGAAATGTAGTTAATGGTTTGGCCAGCTGGGCGTCAACTCACTAAGTATATACTTATATACTGTGTAACCTAACCAGCTATCAGCTCTGAGGTTGGCTCATGATAAAACATTTTAAGCTAATGCTGATGCCTGCTGTCAGATTAGAGCATTTCTTTGCAGTTGGTTTATTTATAGGAGTGTTGTACTATTCAGCCCTTTGGTGACTGTATTTTTACGTTTTTATCATAGAGTGAAGCCAATCCACCAGTACCTGTTCTGCATTTCCCCAAGTCTGCTGATGGGCTGAGGAGAAGGAAGAGAGACTGGGTCATTCCTCCCATCAATGTTCCTGAGAATAACAGAGGACCTTTTCCGAGTAATGTAGTCCAGGTAAGTGGAACTACAGCCCCTTGTGACTGAGAATTTGATACTGAACTGGATTTGGAATATTTGATTGTGTGAAGGATGTCTTCATGTTGGTTTCCTCTGCAGTCACTGTGGAAACCCTCACTCCTCCCTAAGTGAAACCATAGTGACAATTATTTATTAACCCTGAGATATTGAATGAAAAATTTAATTAACTGGTTTCTCAGGGCAACAAAGTCCTTTTTTTATGACAGTGGTTGAAGAATTCTGCTATCAGGAGAAATCAAAGGTTGTTTCCTTGAAGTAATGAGAAAATTAAGTTGTTCACAGGTGCACCATGTTTGATGTGATAGAATGCTCTTACCATAGTGAAACCATAGTGACAATTATTTATTAGCACTGAGATATTGAATGAAAAATTTAATTAACTGTTTTTTCAGGGCAACAAAGTTGTTTTTCTTATGACAGTGGTTGAAGAGCATCACCAAGAACAGCTCCCACCCTGGCTTTGCTCTGTTTGACCTGTTGCCCTCAGGAAGGCGCTACAGGCACATCAGAACAAAGACTAACAGACTGAGAGACAGTTTTTTCCCGAAAGCCATAACCACACTGAACTCACACATGCACTGAACCCCACAGTCTATTCCCCCGACCCCCCGGACTTCCTTCCTTCTGTCCACTGACTGTGCAATAGCTGTATACTGTGCAATATTCATTAATGTGCAATTACCCATACCTCTTGAACTGTGCACCTTACCCCCCCTTGTGTTTTCTCTTTCTCTTCATATTGTTGTATAGCTTTCTTTACATTTTGACTTGCACTAAACTTATTTTATCTAAACTTATTTAACTTAATCTTATTTTATTTTATATACTATGTTGTATATTTACACATGTTGCACTGGAAAGGAGATGCTTTCCATCTTGTTGTATATGTAAAAGATGTACAATGACAATAAAAGGCATTCTATTCTATTCTTGAAGAATTCTGTTATCAGGAGGAACCAAAATGTTTTTTCCTTGCAATAATGAGAAAATTAAGTTGTTCACAGATGCACCATGTTTGATGTGATAGAATGCTCTTATCCAGAGATCACAAGATAATTGACTTGATCTAAAACACAGGATATAGAATAGTGTAACTAGGCCACTCTTCGTTTCTGTTCCTCAGAAATGTAAATGCAGCAAACTGTCAGAGGCCTCTGAACAACTTCTTTACTGTAGTTACAATTGTTTTCCATTATTGAAACTATGGTTGTAGTCAGTGACAGTGGTATAACTTAGACCTGGTGTGTTTTGTCCAGATCCGTTCCAGTGAAGATAGAATAAAGAAGATCTATTACAGCATCACTGGTCCAGGAGCTGATCAGGATCCTGTTGGCCTTTTCACCATGGACAGAAACACTGGTATTCTCTATGTCACACAGCCACTGGACAGAGAGAAGGTGGCCAGGTACATGGTAAGCACCATCTCTGATATTACTTTTACATATACACTTTTTGTCACTTTTCTGTGATGAGACAGTCATAGAAAAACTCACCTGAACACATTTTGCACTCAGTTTCCCCTCAAATCATGTCCTGCTGATGTAAATGTGAAAGTACAATGAGTTGCCATTTTTATCAGTGATTTATCTGATTGTTTTTTTTTTTCAAATATATTAAAAATCAAAAACTAATATCTCTCTTTTACAAAAGTATCCAGACCCTTTGCTGTGGAACCCTGAATTGTCATCAAGTAATTTAAAGTGCTGTGTTGTTTACAGCTGTGTTTACTTGATGACAGTCTTCTTTTGCACTGCCTATCGTGGCATGTTACTGCCACCAGTGGTTTAGTGTAAAACCAGTAGCTGGAATGTGTGTCCCATCACCTGCACACATTCTCTAGTGATATGGAATGAAAACATCCTCATGAATTATTCCTCTATGTACAGTATTATAATATAAATGTGTTTGCCTCTGTGCAGCTACAAGCGCATGTTGTGGCAGATGTTTCAGGAAATGCTGAGGAGCCTATGGATATTATAGTGAATGTAATTGACCAGAATGACAACAGCCCTGTATTCACTCAAGATACCTTCCTGGGAACCGTTCCTGAGGCGTCAGCCAAAGGTACTGTCAGTGAGTTTTATTGAAGCCTGAAAAACATGTCGGTTGCTGTTCAACATTGTTGTAGTTTCACTTTTAGCAGAGAAAACAGCTGCTAATGTCTGTCCTAAACTTTGACATAGTAGAGTAGTAATACAGAAAAATGAGGAAGATGATGAATCAGTTGAAGAATAAAAATGTCAGCTGAAAAAAATGAGTGTGCATCACTGAAGTGAGCCCTCTGATTAAGCCAGAGCCCCCTCATCTTATTAATTACATAGAAATCTTCCTTTATTCACCAAACAGGGAATTCTGTGGAGAGGACCATGCAGTGTGTCAGATTGTCAAACCATAAACAACTTAGGGCACCACTCAGGTCATTACTCTCATCTAGCAGTTGTCTAAAATCTGCCTCTTGTTTTCTCTCTGCACATTGAATCATAGTCTTTTCCCTTGGTTGGTATATTTGTGGGTCATTTGAGTCCATTATATGGGGACAGGCTTACTGACATACCATGCACACCACAATCACCAGGTGGATTGTTAGGTTGGAAAGGAAACATACATGTGTGAATCACCTCTTTAATGAAGAGCTGTGAATACTTAGAGGAATCTCTGTAATTAATATGTCTGAATTCCCTCTGTCCAGATTTTGAGGTGATTACGGTCACAGCCACCGATGCTGACGAGCCAAATAATGACAACTCAGATATCCGCTACAGTATTGTGAGCCAGGAGCCGCAGCTTCCCAGTAACAACCTGTTTGAAATCAACCCAGTGACTGGAGCCATCAGAGTCAGTGCTGGTGGGCTTGACAGAGAGGTGAGGTTTTTAAAACATATTTTGCCTTTCTTGACGTGCTGTCAACAACATGCAACATGAGTTGAGTAAATGATGGCAGAGTGTTTAAGCCTTCCAGCTGATGAGTTAAACTCATTGTATGTCTCCTTCAACAGAAATTCCCAAACTACACTCTGGTTGTACGGGCAGCAGACACACAGGGAGAAGGGTTGTCCGCAGAGGCCAAAGTAATCCTCACTGTAACAGATAGCAGTGACAACGCCTCGGTCTTCGCTCAACCCTCTGTAAGTACAACATACATGTGACTCAAAATGTACTTTGTGATAAACCACTACCCATAGAACAATCGTTCAGTCACAGCTTATCAACCATGGCTAGATCCTGCCATACTAAAGCAATGTGCATTGCGCTGTAGTCAGAGCTACACTCTGTGTACAAACATTTTTGCAGTGTCATCACTTTTTTTCACCTCTCCACAAACACAACAGCAACATTTGCATGGAATTGATTAAACAATATATTTATCTGCTCATTTATTAGAGCAGAGCAGAGTCTGAGCCACTGGTTAAGAGGTGGGGTAAACCCTGGACAGGGGTACACCTTGGATGGTAACAGGGTCAAGTTAAAGCAGGGAGAGCAGGGACTGAAATGTAGTTAATGGTTTGGCCAGCTGGGAGTCAACTCACTGAGTATATACTTATATACTATGTAACCTAACCAGCTATCAGCTATGAGGTTGGCTCGTGATAAAACATTTTAAGCTAATGCTGATACCTGCTGTCAGATTAGAGCATTTCTTTGCAGTTGGTTTATTCATAGGAGTGTTGTACTATTCAACCCCTTGGTGACTGTATTTTTACATTTTTATCATAGAGTGAAGCCAATCCACCAGTACCTGTTCTGCATTTCCCCAAGTCTGCTGATGGGCTGAGGAGAAGGAAGAGAGACTGGGTCATTCCTCCCATCAATATTCCTGAGAATAACAGAGGACCCTTTCCAAGTCATGTAGTTCAAGTAAGTGGAACTACAGCCCCTTGTGACTGAGAATTTGATACTGAACTGGAGTTGGAGTATTTGATTGTGTGAAGGATGTCTTCATGTTGGTTTCCTCTGCAGTCACTGTGTAAACCCTCACTCCTGCCTAAGTGAAACCATAGTGACAATTATTTATTAACCCTGAGATATTGAATGAAAAAGTTAATTAACTGGTTTCTCAGGGCAACAAAGTCCTTTTTTTATGACAGTGGTTGAAGAATTCTGTTATCAGGAGAAATCAAAGGTTGTTTCCTTGCAATAATGAGAAAACTAAGTTGTTCACAGGTGCACCATGTTTGATGTGATAGAATGCTCTTATCCAGAGATCACAAGATAATTGACTTGATCTAAAACACAGGATATAGAATAGTGTAACTAGGCCACTCTTTGTTTCTGTTCCTCAGAAATGTAAATGCAGCAAACTGTCAGAGGCCTCTGCACAGCTTCTTTAATTTTGGTACAATTGTTTTCCATTATCGAAACTATGGTTGTAGTCAGTGACAGTGGTATAACTCAGAGCTGGTGTGTTTTGTCCAGATCCGTTCCTTGGAAGATAAAATAAAGAAGATCTATTACAGCATCACTGGTCCAGGAGCTGATCAGGATCCTGTTGGCCTTTTCACCATGGACAGAAACACTGGTATTCTCTATGTCACACAGCCACTGGACAGAGAGAAGGTGGCCAGGTACATGGTAAGCACCATCTCTGATATTACTTTTACATATACACTTTTTGTCACTCTTTTGTGATGAGACAGTCATAGAAAAACCCACCTGAGCACATTTTGCACTCAGTTTCCCCTCAAATCATGTCCTGCTAATGTAAATGTGAAAGTACAGTGAGTTGCCATTTTTATCAGTGATTTATCAGTTTTTTTTTTTCAAATATATTAAAAATCAAAAACTAATATCTCTCTTTTACAAAAGTATCCAGACCCTTTGCTGTGGAACCCTGAATTGTCATCAAGTAATTTAAAGTGCTGTGTTGTTTACAGCTGTGTTTACTTGATGACAGTCTTCTTTTGCACTGCCTATCGTGGCATGTTACTGCCACCAGTGGTTTAGTGTAAAACCAGTAGCTGGAATGTGTGTCCCATCGCCTGCACACATTCTCTAGTGATATGGAATGAAAACATCCTCATGAATTATTCCTCTATGTACAGTATTATAATATAAATGTGTTTGCCTCTGTGCAGCTACAAGCGCATGCTGTGGCAGATGGTTCAGGAAATGCTGAGGATCCTATGGATATTATACTGAATGTAATTGACCAGAACGACAACAGGCCTGTATTCACTCAAGATACCTTCCTGGGAACCGTTCCTGAGGCGTCAGCCAAAGGTACTGTCAGTGAGTTTTATTGAAGCCTGAAAAACATGTCGGTTGCTGTTTAGTTTCACTTTTAGCAGAGAAAACAGCTGCTAATGTCTGTCCTAAACTTTGACATAGTAGAGTAGTAGTACAGAAAAATGAGGAAGATGATGAATCAGTTGAAGAATAAAGATGTCAGCTGAAAAAAATGAGTGTGCATCACTGAAGTGAGCCCTCTGATTAAGCCAGAGCCCCCTCATCTTATTAATTACATAGAAATCTTCCTTTATTCACCAAACAGGGAATTCTGTGGAGAGGACCATGCAGTGTGTCAGATTGTCAAACCATAAACAACTTAGGGCACCACTCAGGTCATTACTCTCATCTAGCAGTTGTCTAAAATCTGCCTCTTGTTTTCTGCCTGCACATTGAATCATAGTTTTTCCCTTGGTTGGTATATTTGTGGGTCATTTGAGTCCATTATATGGGGACAGGCTTACTGACATACCATGCACACCACAATCACCAGGTGGGTTGTTAGGTTGGAAAGGAAACATACATGTGTGAATCACCTCTTTAATGAAGAGCTGTGAATACTTAGAGGAACCTCTGTACTTAATTAATATGTCTGAATTCCCTCTGACCAGATTTTGAGGTGATTACGGTCACAGCCGCCGATGCTGATGAGCCAAATAATGACAACTCAGATATCCGCTACAGTATTATAAGCCAGGAGCCGCAGCTGCCCAGTAACAACCTGTTTGAAATCAACCCAGTGACTGGAGCCATCAGAGTCAGTGCTGGTGGGCTTGACAGAGAGGTGAGGTTTTTAAAACATATTTTGCCTTTCTTGACGTGCTGTGAACAACATGCAACATGAGTTGAGTAAATGATGGCAGAGTGTTTAAGCCTTCCAGCTGATGAGTTAAACTCATTGTATGTCTCCTCCAACAGAAATACCCAAACTACACTCTGGTTGTACGGGCAGCAGACACACAGGGAGAAGGGTTGTCTGCAGAGGCCAAAGTAATCCTCACTGTAACAGATAGCAATGACAACGCCCCGGTCTTCACTCAACCCTCTGTAAGTACAACATACATGTGACTCAAAATTTACTTTGTGATAAACCACTACCCATAGAACAATTGTTCAGTCACAGCTTATCGACCATGGCTAGATCCTGCCATACTAAAGCAATGTGCATTGCACTGTAGTCAGAGCTACACTCTGTGTACAAACATTTTTGCAGTGTCATCACTTTTTTTCACCTCTCCACAAACACAACAGCAACATTTGCATGGAATTGAATAAACAATATGTTTATCTGCTCATTTATTAGAGCAGAGCAGAGTCTGAGCCACTGGTTAAGAGGTGGGGTAAACCCTGGACAGGGGTACACCTTGGATGGTAACAGGGTCAAGTTAAAGCAGGGAGAGCAGGGACTGAAATGTAGTTAATGGTTTGGCCAGCTGGGAGTCAACTGACTAAGTATATACTTATATACTATGTAACCTAACTAGCTATCAGCTATGAGGTTGGCTCGTGATAAAACATTTTAAGCTAATGCTGATGCCTGCTGTCAGATTAGAGCATTTCTTTGCAGTTGGTTTATTTATAGGAGTGTTATACTATTCAGCCCTTTGGTGACTGTATTTTTACGTTTTTATCCTAGAGTGAAGCCAATCCACCAGTACCTGTTCTGCATTTCCCCAAGTCTGCTGATGGGCTGAGGAGAAGGAAGAGAGACTGGGTCATTCCTCCCATCAACGTTCCTGAGAATAACAGAGGACCTTTTCCGAGTAATGTAGTTCAGGTAAGTGGAACTACAGCCCCTTGTGAGACTGAACTGGATTTGGAATATTTGATTGTGTGAAGGATGTCTTCATGTTGGTTTCCTCTGTAGTCACTGTGGAAACCCTCACTCCTCCCTAAGTGAAACCATAGTGACAATTATTTATTAACCCCGAGATATTGAATGAAAAATTTAATTAACTGCTTTCTCAGGGCAACAAAGTTGTTTTTTTTATGACAGTGGTTGAAGAATTCTGTTATCAGGAGAAATCAAACGGTTGTTTCCTTGCAATAATGAGAAAATTAAGTTGTTCACAGGTGCACCATGTTTGATGTGATAGAAAGCTCTTATCCAGAGATCACAAGATAATTGACTTGATCTAAAACACAGGATATAGAATAGTGTAACTAGGCCACTCTTTGTTTCTGTTCCTCAGACATTTAAATGCAGCAAACTGTCAGAGGCCTCTGCACAGCTTCTTTAATTTTGGTACAATTGTTTTCCATTATCGAAACTATGGTTGTAGTCAGTGACAGTGGTATAACTCAGAGCTGGTGTGTTTTGTCCAGATCCGTTCCAGTGAAGATAAAATAAAGAAGATCTATTACAGCATCACTGGTCCAGGAGCTGATCAGGATCCTGTTGGCCTTTTCACCATGGACAGAAACACTGGTATTCTCTATGTCACACAGCCACTGGACAGAGAGAAGGTGGCCAGGTACATGGTAAGCACCATCTCTGATATTACTTTTACATACACACTTTTTGTCACTTTTCTGTGATGAGACAGTCATAGAAAAACCCACCTGAGCACATTTTGCACTCAGTTTCCCCTCAAATCATGTCCTGCTAATGTAAATGTGAAAGTACAATGAGTTGCCATTTTTATCAATGATTTATCAGATTTTTTTTTTTTTTCAAATATATTAAAAATCAAAAACTAATCTCTCTGTTTTACAAAAGTATCCAGACTCTTTGCTGTGGAACCCTGAATTGTCATCAAGTAATTTAAAGTGCTGTGTTGTTTACAGCTGTGTTTACTTGATGACAGTCTTCTTTTGCACTGCCTATCGTGGCATGTTACTGCCACCAGTGGTTTAGTGTAAAACCAGTAGCTGGAATGTGCATCCCATCACCTGCACACATTCTCTAGTGATATGGAATGAAAAGATCCTCATGAATTATTCCTTTATGTACAGTATTATAATATAAATGTGTTTGCCTCTGTGCAGCTACAAGCGCATGTTGTGGCAGATGGTTCAGGAAATGCTGAGGAGCCTATGGATATTATAGTGAATGTAATTGACCAGAATGACAACAGCCCTGTATTCACTCAAGATACCTTCCTGGGAACCGTTCCTGAGGCGTCAGCCAAAGGTACTGTCAGTGAGTTTTATTGAAGCCTGAAAAATATGTTGGTTGCTGTTCAACATTGTTGTAGTTTCACTTTTAGCAGAGAAAACGGCTGCTAATGTCTGTCCTAAACTTTGACATAGTAGAGTAGTAGTACAGAAAAATGAGGAAGATGATGAATCAGTTGAAGAATAAAGATGTCAGCTGAAAAAAATGAGTGTGCATCACTGAAGTGAGCCCTCTGATTAAGCCAGAGCCCCCTCATCTTATTAATTACATAGAAATCTTCCTTTATTCACCAAACAGGGAATTGTGTGGAGAGGACCATGCAGTGTGTCAGATTGTCAAACCATAAACAACTTAGGGCACCACTCAGGTCATTACTCTCATCTAGCAGTTGTCTAAAATCTGCCTCTTGTTTTCTGTCTGCACATTGAATCATAGTTTTTTACCTTGGTTGGTATATTTGTGGGTCATTTGAGTCTATTATATGGGGACAGGCTTACTGACATACCATGCACACCACAATCACCAGGTGGGTTGTTAGGTTGGAAAGGAAACATACATGTGTGAATCACCTCTTTAATGAAGAGCTGTGAATACTTAGAGGAACCTCTGTACTTAATATGTCTGAATTCCCTCTGTCCAGATTTTGAGGTGATTACGGTCACAGCCGCCGATGCTGACGAGCCAAATAATGACAACTCAGATATCCGCTACAGTATTGTGAGCCAGGAGCCGCAGCTGCCCAGTAACAACCTGTTTGAAATCAACCCAGTGACTGGAGCCATCAGAGTCAGTGCTGGTGGGCTTGACAGAGAGGTGAGGTTTAAAACATATTTTGCCTTTCTTGACGTTCTGTCAACAACATGCAACATGAGTTGAGTAAATGATGGCAGAGTGTTTAAGCCTTCCAGCTGATGAGTTAAACTCATTGTATGTCTCCTCCAACAGAAATTCCCAAACTACACTCTGGTTGTACGGGCAGCAGACACACAGGGAGAAGGGTTGTCTGCAGAGGCCAAAGTAATCCTCACTGTAACAGATAGCAATGACAACGCCTCGGTCTTCGCTCAACCCTCTGTAAGTACAACATACATGTGACTCAAAATTTAGTTTGTGATAAACCACTACCCATAGAACAATCGTTCAGTCACAGCTTATCAACCATGGCTAGATCCTGCCATACTAAAGCAATGTGCATTGCGCTGTAGTCAGAGCTACACTCTGTGTACAAACATTTTTGCAGTGTCATCACTTTTTTTCACCTCTCCACAAACACAACAGCAACATTTGCATGGAATTGATTAAACAATATATTTATCTGCTCATTTATTAGAGCAGAGCAGAGTCTGAGCCACTGGTTAAGAGGTGGGGTAAACCCTGGACAGGGGTACACCTTGGATGGTAACAGGGTCAAGTTAAAGCGGGGAGAGCAGGGACTGAAATGTAGTTAATGGTTTGGCCAGCTGGGAGTCAACTCACTGAGTATATACTTATATACTATGTAACCTAACTAGCTATCAGCTCTGAGGTTGGCTCGTGATAAAACATTTTAAGCTAATGCTGATGCCTGCTGTCAGATTAGAGCATTTCTTTGCAGTTGGTTTATTTATAGGAGTGTTATACTATTCAACCCCTTGGTGACTGTATTTTTACATTTTTATCCTAGAGTGAAGCCAATCCACCAGTACCTGTTCTGCATTTCCCCAAGTCTGCTGATGGGCTGAGGAGAAGGAAGAGAGACTGGGTCATTCCTCCCATCAGTGTTGCTGAGAATAACAGAGGACCCTTTCCAAGTCATGTAGTTCAGGTAAGTGGAACTACAGCCCCTTGTGACTGAGAATTTGATACTGAACTGGATTTGGAATATTTGATTGTGTGAAGGATGTCTTCATGTTGGTTTCCTCTGCAGTCACTGTGGAAACCCTCACTCCTCCCTAAGTGAAACCATAGTGACAATTATTTATTAACCCTGAGATATTGAATGAAAAAGTTAATTAACTGCTTTCTCAGGGCAACAAAGTCGTTTTTTTTATGACAGTGTTTTTATGTTGTTTCCTTGCAATAATGAGAAAATTAAGTTGTTCACAGGTGCACCATGTTTGATGTGATAGAATGCTCTTATCCAGAGATCACAAGATAATTGACTTGATCTAAAACACAGGATATAGAATAGTGTAACGAGGCCACTCTTTGTTTCTGTTCCTCAGAAATGTAAATGCTGCAAACTGTCAGAGGCCTCTGCACAACTTCTTTACTGTTGTTACAATTGTTTTCCATTATTGAAACTATGGTTGTAGTCAGTGACAGTGATATAACTCAGAGCTGGTGTGTTTTGTCCAGATCCGTTCCTTGGAAGATAAAATAAAGAAGATCTATTACAGCATCACTGGTTCAGGAGCTGATCAGGATCCTGTTGGCCTTTTCACCATGGACAGAAACACTGGTATTCTCTATGTCACACAGCCACTGGACAGAGAGAAGGTGGCCAAGTACATGGTAAGCACCATCTCTGATATTACTTTTACATACACACTTTTTGTCACTTTTCTGTGGTGAGACAGAAAAACGCACCTGAACACATTTTTTCCCCTCAAATCATGTCCTGCTGATGTAAATGTGAAAGTACAATGAGTTGCCATTTTTATCAGTGATACATATCTGTAATAACAAAGTCAAAACATGTTCAGATTTTTTTTTTTCAAATATATTAAAAATCAAAAACTAATATATCTCTTTTACAAAAGTATCCAGACCCTTTGCTGTGGAACCCTGAATTGTCATCAAGTAATTTAAAGTGCTGTGTTGTTTACAGCTGTGTTTACTTGATGACAGTCTTCTTTTGCACTGCCTATCGTGGCACGTTCCTGCCACCAGTGGTTTAGTGTAAAACCAGTAGCTGGAATGTGCATCCCATCACCTGTACACATTCTCTAGTGATATGGAATGAAAACATCCTTGTGAATTATTCCTCTATGTACAGTATTATAATATAAATGTGTTTGCCTCTGTGCAGCTACAAGCGCATGCTGTGGCAGATGGTTCAGGAAATGCTGAGGATCCTATGGATATTATACTGAATGTAATTGACCAGAATGACAACAGGCCTGTATTCACTCAAGATACCTTCCTGGGAACCGTTCCTGAGGCGTCAGCCAAAGGTACTGTCAGTGAGTTTTATTTAAGCCTGAAAAACATGTTGGTTGCTGTTCAACATTGTTGTAGTTTCACTTTTAGCAGAGAAAACGGCTGCTAATGTCTGTCCTAAACTTTGACATAGTAGAGTAGTAGTACAGAAAAATGAGGAAGATGATGAATCAGTTGAAGAATAAAAATGTCAGCTGAAAAAAATGAGTGTGCATCACTGAAGTGAGCCCTCTGATTAAGCCAGAGCCCCCTCATCTTATTAATTACATAGAAATCTTCCTTTATTCACCAAACAGGGAATTCTGTGGAGAGGACCATGCAGTGTGTCAGATTGTCAAACCATAAACAACTTAGGGCACCACTCAGGTCATTACTCTCGTCTAGCAGTTGTCTAAAATCTGCCTCTTGTTTTCTGTCTGCACATTGAATCATAGTTTTTTACCTTGGTTGGTATATTTGTGGGTCATTTGAGTCTTTTATATGGGGACAGGCTTACTGACATACCATGCACACCACAGTCACCAGGTGGGTTGTTAGGTTGGAAAGGAAACATACATGTGTGAATCACCTCTTTAATGAAGAGCTGTGAATACTTAGAGGAACCTCTGTACTTAATTAATATGTCTGAATTCCCTCTGTCCAGATTTTGAGGTGATTACGGTCACAGCCGCCGATGCTGACGAGCCAAATAATGACAACTCAGATATCCGCTACAGTATTGTGAGCCAGGAGCCGCAGCTGCCCAGTAACAACCTGTTTGAAATCAACCCAGTGACTGGAGCCATCAGAGTCAGTGCTGGTGGGCTTGACAGAGAGGTGAGGTTTTTAAAACATATTTTGCCTTTCTTGACGTGCTGTCAACAATATGCAACATGAGTTGAGTAAATGATGGCAGAGTGTTTAAGCCAGTGTTTAAGCCTTCCAGCTGATGAGTTAAACTCATTGTATGTCTCCTCCAACAGAAATTCCCAAACTACACTCTGGTTGTACGGGCAGCAGACACACAGGGAGAAGGGTTGTCCGCAGAGGCCAAAGTAATCCTCACTGTAACAGATAGCAGTGACAACGCCTCGGTCTTCGCTCAACCCTCTGTAAGTACAACATACATGTGACTCAAAATTTACTTTGTGATAAACCACTACCCATAGAACAATCGTTCAGTCACAGCTTATCAACCATGGCTAGATCCTGCCATACTAAAGCAATGTGCATTGCGCTGTAGTCAGAGCTACACTCTGTGTACAAACATTTTTGCAGTGTCATCACTTTTTTTCACCTCTCCACAAACACAACAGCAACATTTGCATGGAATTGATTAAACAATATGTTTATCTGCTCATTTATTAGAGCAGAGCAGAGTCTGAGCCACTGGTTAAGAGGTGGGGTAAACCCTGGACAGGGGTACACCTTGGATGGTAACAGGGTCAAGTTAAAGCGGGGAGAGCAGGGACTGAAATGTAGTTAATGGTTTGGCCAGCTGGGAGTCAACTCACTAAGTATATACTTATATACTATGTAACCTAACTAGCTATCAGCTATGAGGTTGGCTCGTGATAAAACATTTTAAGCTAATGCTGATGCCTGCTGTCAGATTAGAGCATTTTTTTGCAGTTGGTTTATTTATAGGAGTGTTGTACTATTCAACCCCTTGGTGACTGTATTTTTACATTTTTATCCTAGAGTGAAACCAATCCACCAGTACCTGTTCTGCATTTCCCCAAGTCTGCTGATGGGCTGAGGAGAAGGAAGAGAGACTGGGTCATTCCTCCCATCAATATTCCTGAGAATAACAGAGGACCCTTTCCAAGTCATGTAGTTCAAGTAAGTGGAACTACAGCCCCTTGTGAGACTGAACTGGATTTGGAATATTTGATTGTGTGAAGGATGTCTTCATGTTGGTTTCCTCTGCAGTCACTGTGGAAACCCTCACTCCTCCCTAAGTGAAACCATAGTGACGATTATTTATTAACCCTGAGATATTGAATGAAAAATTTAATTAACTGGTTTCTCAGGGCAACAAAGTCGTTTTTTTTATGACAGTGTTTTTATGTTGTTTCCTTGCAATAATGAGAAAATTAAGTTGTTCACAGGTGCACCATGTTTGATGTGATAGAAAGCTCTTATCCAGAGATCACAAGATAATTGACTTGATCTAAAACACAGGATATAGAATAGTGTAACTAGGCCACTCTTTGTTTCTGTACCTCAGAAATGTAAATGCAGCAAACTGTCAGAGGTCTCTGCACAACTTCTTTACTGTTGTTACAATTGTTTTCCATTATTGAAACTATGGTTGTAGCCAGTGACAGTGGTATAACTCAGAGCTGGTGTGTTTTGTCCAGATCCGTTCCTTGGAAGATAAAATAAAGAAGATCTATTACAGCATCACTGGTTCAGGAGCTGATCAGGATCCTGTTGGCCTTTTCACCATGGACAGAAACACTGGTATTCTTTATGTCACACAGCCACTGGACAGAGAGAGGGTGGCCAGGTACATGGTAAGCACCATCTCTGATATTACTTTTACATACACACTTTTTGTCACTCTTTTGTGATGAGACAGTCATAGAAAAACCCACCTGAGCACATTTTGCACTCAGTTTCCCCTCAAATCATGTCCTGCTAATGTAAATGTGAAAGTACAATGAGTTGCCATTTTTATCAGTGATTTATCAGTTTTTTTTTTTCAAATATATTAAAAATCAAAAACTAATCTCTCTCTTTTACAAAAGTATCCAGACCCTTTGCTGTGGAACCCTGAATTGTCATCAAGTAATTTAAAGTGCTGTGTTGTTTACAGCTGTGTTTACTTGATGACAGTCTTCTTTTGCACTGCCTATCGTGGCATGTTACTGCCACCAGTGGTTTAGTGTAAAACCAGTAGCTGGAATGTGCATCCCATCACCTGCACACATTCTCTAGTGATATGGAATGAAAAGATCCTCATGAATTATTCCTCTATGTACAGTATTATAATATAAATGTGTTTGCCTCTGTGCAGCTACAAGCGCATGCTGTGGCAGATGGTTCAGGAAATGCTGAGGATCCTATGGATATTATAGTGAATGTAATTGACCAGAATGACAACAGGCCTGTATTCACTCAAGATACCTTCCTGGGAACCGTTCCTGAGGCGTCAGCCAAAGGTACTGTCAGTGAGTTTTATTGAAGCCTGAAAAACATGTCGGTTGCTGTTTAGTTTCACTTTTAGCAGAGAAAACAGCTGCTAATGTCTGTCCTAAACTTTGACATAGTAGAGTAGTAGTACAGAAAAATGAGGAAGATGATGAATCAGTTGAAGAATAAAAATGTCAGCTGAAAAAAATGAGTGTGCATCACTGAAGTGAGCCCTCTGATTAAGCCAGAGCCCCCTCATCTTATTAATTACATAGAAATCTTCCTTTATTCACCAAACAGGGAATTGTGTGGAGAGGACCATGCAGTGTGTCAGATTGTCAAACCATAAACAACTTAGGGCAGCACTCAGGTCATTACTCTCATCTAGCAGTTGTCTAAAATCTGCCTCTTGTTTTCTGTCTGCACATTGAATCATAGTCTTTTCCCTTGGTTGGTATATTTGTGGGTCATTTGAGTCCATTATATGGGGACAGGCTTACTGACATACCATGCACACCACAATCACCAGGTGGATTGTTAGGTTGGAAAGGAAACATACATGTGTGAATCACCTCTTTAATGAAGAGCTGTGAATACTTAGAGGAACCTCTGTACTTAATTAATATGTCTGAATTCCCTCTGTCCAGATTTTGAGGTGATTACGGTCACAGCCACCGATGCTGACGAGCCAAATAATGACAACTCAGATATCCGCTACCGTATTATAAGCCAGGAGCCACAGCTGCCCAGTAACAACCTGTTTGAAATCAACCCAGTGACTGGAGCCATCAGAGTCAGTGCTGGTGGGCTTGACAGAGAGGTGAGGTTTTCCTTGACGTGCTGTCACTCCAAACTGTTGACATGATCTGAACAAAAAAAACAACAAAAACACAGGAACCTAAACAAAAGTTGTTCATTTTGCAAGTATTTAGTCATAAAAAGAAGAGTGTTTAAGCCTTCCAGCTGTTGAGTTAAACTCATTGTATGTCTCCTCCAACAGAAATACCCAAAGTACACTCTGGTTGTACGGGCAGCAGACACACAGGGAGAAGGGTTGTCCGCACAGGCCAAAGTAATCCTCACAGTAACAGATAGCAATGACAACGCCCCGGTCTTCACTCAACCCTCTGTAAGTACAACATACATGTGACTCAAAATTTACTTTACCTACTTCCAGGGAAATCATGAGCTAAACTTTATGATGACACAGACAATGAAATAAGGACCAATCAGAATTTACTGTTACTTAGTTAGTAAGCTAGCAACACAGACAGGATTTTGTCCAATCTTCACTTTCTCTGTCTGTTTTGCTCTTACACACATCCCTTACTCACAGTATGAGGCAACAGTCGAGGAAAATAAAGTGGGCGTGCTGGTCGCTACGTTGTCAGTAACACTGGTACTAGAGAGAAAGCCAAATTCTTAAGACATATAGTGACATGTAACAATGCAGTTATAAACTAAATGTTCCTCTGTTTTCCTCATTGTCGCAGAAAACGGCATCATCCTAAATTTAGCCACTGAGCTGCCCAGTGGAGAGTACACTGTGGTCCTGAGAGTTGCAGACACCGGGGGAGAGTCGCAGGATAGCACCGTCCTGGCCAAAGTGTGTGACTGCACCGGGAACGAAGTGGTGTGCAATGGGCGTGTTCCATGGATAGATGACCCTAAAATGTCTTTAATCTTGAGTATACTGTGAGAATGGGCTGCTTGATTATGGCAAAAATCAATATCACGATTATTATGATTCATATTGAAATCACGATTATTCAAAACAATTTTAGAATTTGCTTTTATTGAATGCAATGGCTAATGTTTAATTACAGCTAAACTGACAAAAATGAATTAAAGTGAAAAAAATATATAAATAATATATATGCAAATAATAAATAAAAATAAATATAAAAAAAACTATGTGGTAGTGTACTCAATGCCACAACAAACTCCAGTGCAAGAAGATTCAGCTTCTTCTGTGTCTCGGTCAGCTCCCTCTTTTTTCTCCAGCTGTAGGAGAAGATGCTGACCAGTTTCTTGCAGAGGCCCATTGCACGAGTGATCCTGGGATCCTTAATTGCATTTTCTAAGATTACAAAAATATATGTATTATCACATTATCATGATGATCAAAAAAATGTATCATGATGATCATTATCAATTTATCATAGCTGTGAAGTAGAAAGATTTGACTGTAATTTGACTGTGTGTGTGGAGGGATGACAGAGAAGCTCACATGTAATAGCCTATCTTCATTACATTTTTTTGTTATTAATTATTAATTCATTACACAATCAGGAGAAAGAGAACCTACTCACCTATGGTCAAGTGGAGCCTGTACTGCAGCCTCGTCCAGCCACTGATTTCAGCCGCCAGTCTTACGTCTGAGGCATTGTCTGTGGTAATACAGACGAGGTTCTCCTCCTTTAAATCCCACGCAGCCATCACTTGCCTCAGGCCATCGGAAATGTTTGGCCCCGTGTGGTCTTCGGGAAAGACACTTTGTCTTCAGGTTGAAGTCAATAAAATGTAGCGTGAGGCTTGACCACAAGTCCGTTGTAGCGGCAAAATATTCTGTTGTATGAACAACTTTCTCAAAGTGCAGGCAGTGCAACGATGGCAGTGTGTAACGCTTTTCCAAAGTAGTCACCAATTTCTTGAACCCTGGGTTGCTAACAGTGTTGATTGGGCTACACTACTGTTTGTGTTGTAGTAAAAGGTAGTGTGAGCTTCTACCTTTACGTCACAGGACATAATAAGTGCAACACGGGAGCAAGGCATACGGCACAATGATCATTTTATGTCAATTATCTGTTTTTCATTAATCGTGGGAAGCCAAAATCGAAATCGTAATAGAATTTCAATTAATCGCCCAGCCCCACTATCCATGTCGAAAAAATAAAAGACTGGAATCTCACTAATTATGGACTGGCTTTTGTTGCAGCTGGTTCTTTAATATGGATCTTTCATTATAGTCCAATTAGTCAAACATTTCTCTTTTTTAAATCAACTGGTTTCATTCTTCTTGGGCTTTGGACAGGATTTATAATTGCTCAACATTTAAGTAATATTGTATGAAACATTTTTTTAAAAGCATTAGCAGACATATACATATATGTATGCATTTACTGTGCCATAATGAAAAAAACACTTGTTAAATGACTTTGAATTATCTTGTCTTTAATAATTGTAAAATGGAGGAGGTGTAGTGTGTGTCAGTGTTGTCCAGCAGAGGGCAGCATATATGCACAATCATTAGTCTTCTGGTGGAGGTGAGGGGGGATGGACAGATCATCACCTCTTCAGTCACAGCTCGGTGGTGCGACCGTGGATGAGCTGCTGCTGCTGGCACAAGCTAACGATAACCACGGCTGACATGGTCTTTCACAATAAAACAGTTCCTCGTGGGCTAGCTAGCCAGTTTTAAGGAATGGGCTGTGCTGCAGGAGGAGGTTGACACTTACACACTTGGGTTTTGATTTCATAATGATGTGGAAAATTAAAAATAAAATACATTCAGTTATTTAACACAAAAAATGAAGTGTTAAATTCATATTTGTCCTTCTAACACATCCTTTGCAGAATAGTCCTTCACCAGAGTCCTGTCCGACTGTAGTTAGATGCCCTTAACATTCACTTTCAGTTTGGCTTTCCCTTTATTTGCAGCTCCATATACAAACATCTTCACACCCTCTGACGTACATAGTGTTTTTTTTCTAATCATTCCAACTTGGAGAGTAACCACTGAGAACTTGCTCATTGCTTTCCTCAGTTCAATCAGGAGTACAGTTTGTGTTCCGTTCCTTGGTCACACCGTACCCAAGCTGGATTTTAAACCTAGCTCTTCTAGTTGTAAAGTAACTGGCCAGCAATGATCCACTAAACTCAGCCCGTTCCACACGTCTGTGAAGTTTAAAATCTTCTTCTTTTCACTTTTTCAAGTGCTGATTTTTAAGTCCATCCTGGGCCAAAACCCGCGCCTAAGTTACATCTTAGGAGATCCTGGGATGGACTTCGTTCGTCGTTCCATGTGATTCTCAGTAACTGTTAGTCCAGTATCCACTGAAGCGCCTCTCGCTCAGCTGCAGCAGTGTGCACATGTAGCTCTGTCTGTACTCAATTCTAGAGAGGACATGATAACTTCAGGTCACTAAAGGTGGACCTCAGGCAGCCCAGCACCTCCCCCAGAGAAAAGAGCTTCCTGGTCCCTGCTGCCAGGGGCTTTCTGGACCCTCGGGACTGGCCCTCACTAAGTCAGCTGTCCTGGAAGGGGACAGGAGAGAAAATTAGACATCTGCTCACTATTTAAAAGCATCAAAACTAAGGCGGCGCTCCGACTGGCGAATGGCTCGGTCTGAAAAGAGCAGAGCCTTCCAAGTTCTTTAAAAGATTAAATGAGAACTGTAAAATATCCTGTGTCAGAATAATCAGTGGACACAAACTGAACTTCCTGGATCTTATGCCATGTCTTACAGGCACCTGAAAAAACATATTCCCACCAAAGCACCCCCCCATGCATGTTGATTTCTGTCTGCCCACCAGGAGGCCTCATAGAGGCGGTGTTTGTAGCAGTTTGACCAAATAGGACCTCACAGTCCTCATCAATGAATGGTGTTGTCTCAGTTTCCATGGAGATGGCTTGTTTTTAGTCTGACAGCACCATTCATTGATGAATGAAACTGATAGTAAGTGGACCTTGAGTTACAATTGTTTTGCCAAAGCTTCGTTTGCCCATGTCAAGACTGGACTTATACTCTCAAGTAACTGATTCCACCTCCACCACCTTTATTTCACCACACATCATCATTATTAAATACAATAGATTGATAAATAAAAAAGCAGTCTATTCCACTACCTCCCCTCTGAGTGTAATCCCGTTCTGTGCGAGCTCTCCTGAGAGGCCTGACTTCTCCCGAGACTCCAAGCTGCACCGTGACGAAACCCCCTGGTGCTGCCCGTCACTCTGATTTTCCCAAAAGGCAAAACCTTTATTTTTCGACGTCTTCCTGTGAGTCCTGTATTTCATTTTGGGGAAGGTATGGGAGCCGCCATCTGCAGCACCCCAGCTGTGTTCAGGCCACAGGGGCTCGGTCTGGGTGGCCTGACTGGTGGTGGCCCTCTGCAGGCGCACAGAGATTCTCTGGGCTGAGCCGGTCATCAGGGTGATGGACTGAGTGTCCAGGGCCGGACCTGCTGATGTGACGGCTGGGAACTCAAAGACCTCATCCTCATCTGAGGGAGGGACACACACACACACACACACACACACACACACACACACACACACACACACACACACAGAAGATTAGAACTAACTAATATTTATATGTATATGGTTTAATTAAGAGCAAAGCTGTCGTACATAAAAAACATCTTGTGTAAGTAAATATTAATTGAATGAAATACAAAGGTGCACAAAAGAAAACTACCCTGAGACAGGTTCTGTCTGGGTGACAGTGAATGCAACTGGGTGTAAAAGAAGTTGAGTAAGAGCTGCCTTTCTACAGTGGCTGAAAGAGCTCAAAGCACTGTAACTTAAGAAAACACTGGCAAAGAATATTTAACGTTAATTATAATGTTAATTACATTAACATTAACAAATTGATACAACAGAATCTGAGATATCATCTTTTTTTAATTCCATGCATTCCGCCTTCTTGTCAAAACCCAATGCCTACATTGCCCATAATGCAATTCAACTACAGACGGTTCGGTCCCTTGAGGAAGTTTAACAGACCTCACAGCTTTTTTTTTTTTTTTTTTTTTAAACTGATGCAGTGGTAGATCTGCATACAGACCCTGAGTGCAGTTCCTTTTATATTAATAAAAGGCTGATGTTGGTAGGTGGATAACCAATATTCAATAATACAGAACTCATGAGCTCAGAATGTGAAAAATAAAATAAAGACTGTGAGCAAATCTTTGAACGTTACCAATGAATGGCTGACATACGGTGGCTTGTTTAGCAACTGTGAGTGAAAATGACCTTTACAGGTGGGCACTGCAGGGCTGCTGGGCAGTGAGCTGTGGGTCAGTCTCGCAGGGGAAACGCTGCCCACAGAGCCGGAGCGGATAAGCTTCCTACAGGCCAGAACCAGCAGCTCCCGACACTGTTTGTGACAGTTAACGCCACAGTCTGCAAAGTGAGTAGAGACACCACAGGTTAGATTCAAGTGCTCCAGGCACACATACTGCAGAGTTCATTCTCACATTCATCTGCCAAAGAAGGAAAGTTCCTCTGCTCCCACTTTATGTCTCAGTTTAACATATACACATACAAGAAGAAGATTTTGGGTGAGGTAGGAGACATCCTGTGTCCACAGCAGTTAAATGACACAGGATTCATTTTATTTGCATGGTTTTCGATGAGAAGGAAGGAACAAATATGCTTTTCAGGATTTGTAAGTAGCTAACTGAGCCTTTTCTTGGTTGAAAACCATAAGAAACACAAATAATTAGGCAATGTTAAAGGTAAATGTTAAATATTAATGTTTGTTTTCTTAATATTTGAATGGCCTTCAGAGAAGACTCCAATGAAACCATACCTTTGCACTTGTAGCCCTGTTTGATGATTCCCCAGAGCTGCATGTCCAAAGATTGGGGTGGGGTAAGGAAAATACAGAAAGTAGCATTAGATAATGAAGAAGAGCAACATAAACATATTTTAAAAACAAACATGACTGGGTCACACACAGGACACAGTCCTCCACAACATGTCCTGTAATCCTGTCCTATATTAAGGACGGTGTCTCGCTCTGCCCACAGTCATTGCAGTCATTACACTACACTGTGGATTTTCAGTGCTAGCAGGAAAATGAAGGAGGCGGAAACTGCGACAGTGACAGGATGTTAGAGATACACACAAATCCAGCACAGTGTTCACAGAAGGTGGGCTTCAGGTACGTCATCTCCTGGAAGTTGTGGATGAATCCCGGTCCCATCTTACACTGGAGCAGTGGGTTAGCCCGAAGGAAATATGCAATCATTTCATCTTTACTGATCAATCCATCTCTGAGAGAAAGACAGAGAGGAAGGGAGATAAAGGAAAGAAGGCCCATCAGACAAACCACTGTTCTAATACACTGTAGATAATTATTTGAATATCTGTTAAAAACATTTCCCACACTCACTGATCTTTGTCCAAAACGCAGAAGGAGTCCAGGAAGGGAAAGTTAGCGGCAATGCTTTCAAAGTCCTCTTGAGAAATGTAGCCATCGTGGTCATGGTCATAATTCCTGAACACAGACTTCCAAAAGCCAAGACAAGACACAGATGACTCCAATGATATTTCATACACACTGCAAGATGTTTAACACCAGCAGTTGTTTCTCTGTAATCTGTTGTGTAATGTTGTCTACTTACATCTACCACCTTCCTGATGTGTTTATTGACTACACAGGGGTCTGGTTTGGTGGTGACACCGGAGGCCCAGTCCAACGGGGCTAGGGGCTTGCTGGGAGTCGTTGGAGAGGTAGGCTATGAAGAGTGATAGATATACATAGGACTTAGATGGACAAATTGTCTGTTCCACCACAAGCACAGATGCCCAACACTACAAATAGTTTCCTAGCACTAAAAGACACAACAGGTAAAATACCTGCATGTTGGGAAAGAGAAGTTTTATGATACAGCACAACAGGGTCTTTGGCTGATGAACACCTTTTAGCATAAATGTCAAGTTTGTGGAAACTGGGCAAACCATCCCAGCTGAAACTTACCAGTGATTTGGGGTTACGTGGTTCCCTTAACAATGACAGCTCATAAATCTCATCTTCTGTGTAATAAAGGTCTAAAGAAAGCTGAAGAACACAAAGATTATGGATAGAATTAGTTCCAAAATCCGTTTTTCAGTTGGCAATGGCACAGTAAACTTTTATTTAAAAGATTATTGAATATTTTGTGATAAAGCACCTGATATGTTTTGATTTTCTCTTTTGTATGAAAGAGATACGGTGCTCCTTCGCCATTAAATAAGTGCAATCCACAGAACACAAATCATAGAGCAGTTTTCAACCTGCAGTTTCTCAGCAAAATTTTGGAGGAAAAATAGCTCTGAGAAGTTAGAGTCAGACTTCTGAACAATGTTTAGAACTGAAACTAACTTCACAATTCTGTCTCAAGTACAGCTTTACACTGGGGCTGGTCTATAGTGTTGGACCCCTCTTAAATTTGTTCTCAGTTTAGCTAAACTGGGGGCCTCCTCTCTTCTTTATTTCTACATCCGACTTTGGCAGTTCCTCATTTGCCTTTTAGCTGTTTCAACATGTTACAGCTCTCAGTTTGAAATTTCAACTGTTAATAATGCTCAGTGAGATCAACAGATTATATCCAACAAGTGTTACCTTTTGTGATGAAAAGAATCCTTAAGGGGAAACTGCAGGCAGGCTCTGAGAACCCCTCTAGCATATAGTTGACTTGTCAAAACTCATTGAGCTGTATGGAGGTATTTCTTGAGCTCTTTTGATTGGGTGTTTTGGGTGTTTTAAGAGTGGAGTCTAGGTGACCCAAGTCCCCTTTGATTGACCATGGCACACCACGGTCAATCAAACCACACCCACAGTCCTAATGATGAACATTAGCTGAGTTTTAGGGTGTCACAAGTATAAATAAAGAGTTTTTTCTCCATACTTTGACCCTGAGTGCTGATGATTCCTTTATCTGTTTTGTAGACTTCAGTACCTAGGTAGGCACATTGGTAATCCCTCACCGTGAGCAGGTAGATGAGGTCCATGTTGGGCTCCACCTGTGCCGCTGCACTCTGTAACGACACCAGCTCATTGAAGGTCATATAGAGCTGATTCATCTTCACCAGGTTCACCTTATTACTGTTGTCAACCCAGTCGGGAAAGACCACGTGCACTGCAATGAGGTCCTTGAGGTGCACACCCAGGATGGGGATTTTAAAGCCCTGGCACTCGCTGAAGGCCTTTCGGTAGCAGGAGTAGTTGTTGCTGGAGGACACCAGCTCTGTCATCTCACTCCAGATCTGAAAGCAGGGAGTGGAGGATTTGGATAAGTGTGATGCCGAAACACAAATTAAAGGTAAAGGTAAAGGTAAAGCAGTTTATGAACACTGCATGCGGCTTTTGATACTGTGAACCACCAGACCTGCAGTGTTACCTGCAGAGGTTAAATTGGTCTGGAACAGTCTGGAACAACCTTCAGGCACCTTCAGGTTAATAAGTAAATAAATCTGATTGGCAGTTTTATGCATCATAATGTCAAGTGAGTTCATTTTTTTTGTGTGTGTGCAGCAGCCGGGCCTTCCTTCCAGCTGATGCCATCAAGATACTCGCTCAACATCACCCCACAGTCCCCACTCCCACACACATCCTTTTCCCATTCTCATCCCTCCCCTTCAGAGGCTGTCAAACCTGCCCTCCCACTATCTTTATTAGAAATAGCATCACTGCTGTTTGTGATTGTGTTTTTTAAATCACGTACTTAATCCACATATTTGTCACTTGAGTCTAGAGCGAGAGAGACAAGCACACACACACACACACACAGAGAGGCAGGAGTGAACTGCTACTGCTTCACAATGAAGTTTTAGCCTCATCCAAGGCTTTAGTGGCAGGTAATAATGATGATGAAGGAGGCTCCAGCTCTGCACTATTACCCGGTGATGCATTCTTACACTGTAGGAACGCATGTGTGAATATACATGAAAGTGCAGTAAACGTATGGTATTGCCTCACCTTCACAACTTCTGGAGCCAGATACGACTGAGTCTCCTTGAGTCGAGATATAGAGCTGTGGCTCAGTCCCCCCACCACCGCCATCAGAGTGTTGAAGTTCTGCAGCTGCAGAAGTTTCTGAAGAAAGAAAGAAAGAAAGAGACAGAGAGTGACACTGTGTTATGATCAGCCTTGGATTTACCTCTGTGCTTTTTTTTTTTTGGTTCAATTTAAAGCTCTGTGTTACCTTCAAGTGTATGTTTTTTGAGACTATGTATGCCAGTCACTTTTGTTATTAAATGATTTTTGTCATTCATCAGAGAGCCTTGTGTATCTGCATTTGGGTCCTCTCCCTGTGTGTTCCTGGGTATACAACCCACAATACATTGAAATGTTCACTTTTCCTTCTTTACTGCTGGTCCAATCAAACACATTTTGTGCCGGCTGTTAGAAAAGATTCCAGCTGGAGAGATGAAAGATCTAAATGGCCCGTTCATGGTTACTAGCTGTTACAGCCCTGAGGCCATTGTCCTAGTACATTCTGCTAATGATATTTATGTACTGTTATCTATACATCCATTTTCTATACCACTTATCCTCTTAAGGGTCACAGACGGGCTGGAGCCAATCACAGCTGACCTTGGGCAAGAGGTAGGGTACACCTATGAACGGGTCTCCAGTCTGTCACAGGCCTGACATATAGAGACAAACAACAATTCATACTCACATTCACACCTATGGACAATTTAGAGTCACCAATTCCCATCATACTTTACTTTATATTTTGAACTTTTACTAAAGTAAAATTTTAAATACATTACTTAGATATTTCTTATGTTTCTCAACTGTTTGGTACAGTAAAAGACCTGAGTATGTCTTCTATAACTTAGTACATTCAGCTTTTTGATGGATTAGTATCTGTTATATGAAGCTCAATCCATTTCTGATGCTCTGAGTAAACCAACTGCCCAATACAGCATCAAACTATATTAAAACAATGTTCATGTTCCCTAAAGCAAAGCATCCTGAGCAAGTGAACTATGGAGTGCACAAACTACACTACAACAGCAGCATAGAGGCAACCTGCTCAAAAACATATGTGTTTATTCACAGATATTACACAAAATATAAAACATGAGGGAACAATGTGGGATCATACTCAGCACCAGGGGGATGCTCAGCACAGAATGGATCAGGACTTTGGGTCAGAAAGACAGTGACTGTGACAGGTGTTGCTGCTCTGTAAGATCAAAACCTTCTCAGCTGCTGTAGCAACACATGGTTAAGTATGTTTTTTTCTTGCCAAGAGATCAATACTCTTGTGTCTGTACACTGAATATGGGGCTGGGCCATAGTTAGCTTAACAGTGGAAGAATGCTAGCCATCTGAGGTCCTCCTTGAAAACACTGAAGATGGACATGCATTGCATGAGAGTGCCTCGTCCATGTCTTACTTGAGCCACATGGATGTATTTGGTGATGACCTCTGCACGGGTTTGAGGTGTTAGCTTGCTCAGCACCATGAGCTGGACCCACTGCGAGACTCCGTTGAACAACGCGATGGAGCGCTCCAGAGTCGGGTTGTCTACCAGGCAGCCATGGATCACGTAGCTCTGGTAATCGGTGAACTGGGGACAAAAGGCAATATTCAGATGTCAATTTACAGTCTAATCTATAGGTGTTTATATGGTCATTAAGTCCTGCTAACAATAATCTGACTTTAATACACTACTCTTAATGGTGTATAGAAGTCATGTTTTGAGGGCAATGATATAGATAAAGCCTTCCAAAGTAGAAGGCAACGTTTTTTGGATTTCATGGCTGTGTTGGATTTTGAAATATTTTCTATACAAAGCTGCTGTTTTGACCTGACAGTGGTGCTTGAGGGAAGTGGAAGATTCAAAATGGACTGAGGGAATTAATTAAATTTTCATTTAAATTTTGGGAACAGTAGATGTTAATTTCATCTAAATTCATCAGTATAATTGAGTTATTTTCAACACTTTCTTGCTCTGGTTACTCATCTAAAGCATTTTTGTCCTGTTTTGAGAGACTGATGTTATGAATGTGTGTTAATGTCTCAGCCACCTGTAGTCTGTTCATAATAAAAGCCCTGTTAAGAGATGAAGGGTTGTGTTACCTGAAACGCTAGAGAATTTTTAATGTGAAAGGAAGTGTTACAGGAAGTGTTGAGTTTGTAGTTTCAGTAACTTGAATAGGGGGAACTGGAGCAGATGAAAACAAGGCTTCATACTAAAATATGACTTATAATATTTATCAATCAAAGGAACATATTACATATAAATAGAGATACTTTATATATATATATATAATATTGAATATGCTGATACATCAACATGTATTAGTCTCATCATTGTTCTATAACCTTTAGGACCATTTGTTCCTTATATTAGCCTATGCATAGGCTGTGCACAACATTTCTTTGAGCTATATGTTAGTGTAAAGTCCATCATCTGCCTGCAAGTCCACGAGTGTCTGTGCGGACCCTGTGCAGACATTCACATGCAGCCAAGACTTTCGTTTTTTTCCGACAATTATTGGAAAGCATAGCTGTTTGCAGACGTACCGATATCCTCCGGATAGACTTGAACTCTAGGAAGGTGAGGTGTTCAGCCAGCTCCATGGGCTCCAGATGGTCAAACAGCAGCGAGGCCTTGCCTTTCTTAGCCTGCTTCTTCCTCTGGGTCAGCTTACGCATCCAGTCGTATGATGGGCTATAAGGAGAGCAATTTATAAACAAACAGCACAAGTAATGTGTCACAATGCTATGAGTTTTAACCGTAGACAAACAGCTAAATCACAAGTATGGTCATTTAACTTATTTTGTAGCTGCAAATCAAGAAAAAATGTGCTTATGTTTTACCTCTCATTCACGATCATTCATCATTTAGATACTTTAGGATCAGGATTTTTGTTCAAGGTTAAAATTGGAATTGGGATTACATTGATTTTTGGATGAGGACCAATGTTTAATTCTTGGCACCATTAATATCTATATATAAACCAGTATACTCGCCAATAATGATCCTGTCATTAGTTTCTACAGTTGTATCTGCATGCATTTGATAACTTACATGGTGGAGATGTCTATGAGTTTGAATTGCTCCTCACAGCCGAGCTGAGCAGCCACATCTCTGAACTCTTCTGTTATCCTGATCAGACCCAGGTCCAGGTTGAACTCTGCGGGGAACGTCACGATCCAGTACCTGAACACACACGTTCACGTTTACAATTTTTTGCAGCAAACATTTTGACTCTGAAAAGATTGTGATATAATGAAAGTGAAGCCAGAGAATAAAAACATTTCAGATTTTTTTTCCATTCAACCAGACAATGACCTTGTAATGACCTCGTGACCTGTATTGTGGTGGTTGTGGTGTGTGAAGTTCCCTACAGCTTGTTTCCCATTTAAATTTCACAACTTGAAATTGTGGTATGTTGCGAGCCTTTGTGAGAGTGAAGACTAACTGTGGCCTCTGATTTTCAAGTGTGAAACCTTTCAAGTGTGAAGTTAGCCTTGGCTTTTCTTCTTTTTCTTTTTGTTAAGGTTTTTTTTTTCAGATGCCAAATATCCCAGTGTGAAAAGTTTTACAGTGTTGGGATGGATGAATGCATATCAAGGACCTTACCTCATTAAATAACATATCTTCAGTCTGGTCCTCTGGCAGCTGTCGCCTTTGCAGTCACGGTACGTGGGGTTGAGTTAAGGCCTTTTTTTTTTTTTTTTACAACATCTGATAAACAATTACACTGCAATGCATCATAAATCAGCACATTAAGACAATAATTAATTCCATTAAAATTTAAAATTTCTGTCATCACCACAGTTGATCTCTCCTTGGTTCTTGACAGCTGTTCTTTAAATGTCACATTCATCCTGTGAGTCTCTCTTTAAGACCTATTGTGTAACACATCAATTCCCCATCACCACCATGACTCCAGGATTCTGGGTGATTCAGCTGGGAGGCGTGACCTTCCTCCAGGTGGGCTTTACTCCACCACCACCATCATACTCCAAGGAATCCTGTGCCATCTCCTTTTGTTTTGGTTTGAGGCTTTATGGGGGTATGTTTCACATCGACTGAACTGTGAGTTCATAGTGTTTGTTGAAGGAGAAAAAGCTGTTGCTGCAAATTGAATAACACCAAGGGCATTCATTCAGGACAGGATCAATACTGCTCATTTTACCGTGACATACTCAGCTTTCCACAGCAAGAGGCAACTCTATCATCACTGAAAGGGAGTGATTAGAAATTCCATTAAGAAAATAAAAGATGTAGGTTGGATTTCCTTTAAGGCATCAGTCTACAGTGAGTTGAATCAAGTCTTTAACCAGCTGAAAAACAATAGCCTGTAGTATTTTAACGTGTGCTGTTGTGTAACCATTGTAGTTCCCGGAGTGTTCTGCCAGATGGGATATATCATGAGTAGTTTTCCTGCCAGCTCTGAGGACGTAACATACCAGCGATGCATGAGCAGTAAGCTCCGAGGAAGCAGGTTGGCCTGCAGCTCCCCATTGTCATCTGTTGAAGAGAAGCCAACATGTTATTTCCTGACTCATCATAAAGGATAAGTCTGATGAAATTCTTTTTTTTTTTTTTTTTTTATATTGTTAATAAATCTTACAAAAGCCCCAAACTATCAGCACATTGATCCTACGGAACAAGTATTGTCTGATTTATTGTGTGTTTTTGTTTTGTGCCATAGAGCTCCAATGTTGTCCAAACACACACACACATACTCGCAAGCAAATAGTTTAATTATGTCAGCTACCACTTTGTCATTAATGATCCCCTATTACATGTGACTGGGCACAACTATGGCAAGTATGGTGGGTCAAAGCTGAACTACAAAGTTTGCTTCTAAACTGAGATGGATGTTTACAAAGAACAGTTTCAGTAACATTTACTCTAGCCTGCGTTGTCTCCAAAGAATTTTGACAGGAAATTGGTTCAATATGTGCATGATTGTCTGTCCTGTGTTTCTTGCCCCATTTGACTTATTTGAAGTGATGGTGTTTGCCTTCACAGCATTTCCTTTGTTGAGTACACTGATACTCAATTCAGATTAATTGAACAAATGGCAATGAACCAATGAAATAAAAACAAAAGCTGAAATAATCCCTAGTTTTCTTTTAACGCTTAAAACAGAAAAATGTTCACTGACACTGATGAAGGCTGCATACTCTCTCGTTCTTTTTGGCCATGTGGTACTCACCAAATGCTTGAATGCATTCATTTAAGAGAGAATCCAGAGACGCTGCCTTTCCCAATGTGGATGATCCCATAGTGCCAAGCTGGAGGAAGGTCAGAGGACAGCACTTCCTGTTCACGGCTGTGGACCACTCAGGATTTTCTTGGAAGCAGAACAGAGACAGTCATCAGTCAGAGCAAGAGTGCATTTCATGGGATAAAACAAGTGGTCTGACATTTCTATGCACAACAAGGACATTTCCACCCATGAAAAGCCATTTGTATCCTAAATGCTGCAGTTTGTATCATCAGGTTGAATGTTATACACTTGGTGATGACATTTTTACCCATGACAGTAATGTTTTAACAAACCACAGAGACATTTGTACACGTGCAGGGATATTCATTAACCCCAACAATAATAGTGATACTAGCAACAAAGACATTTCTATGGGGATGACTTGACATTTTTAATACAATTTAACATTACACAACCAAAGCTAAAAATCCAAACACAGATGGGCCTTTCTTGTCTGAGCCACATGATGGGCTATTCGTTGAAGCTATAAGCCATAAAACCAAAACAATGGGACAAAAGAGGCTAAAAAGCTCAGAGGAGCTGAAGGACACCCGTGTGTGAGATGTGTGTGTGTAATGTGCATGTGTGACCATTTTTTATTTAGACTATAGGAAATCCACACATGGTCAAGATAGTAGTTTAATTGTAATGTTTTGGGGGAATGGGTTGTTGGGACTGGTTTTCTGTGTGACAGTAAGGCCATGAATGGAGACAAACAATTTTACAATAATTAACAGATCCCTGAGAGTGGGGCCTTTTGTGACTCCTTACTTGAGAAACTATGGGGAAATCAAATCCTCCATCTTTATTGTCCCACAGTGTTAAATCATGGGATGTGAATGGTAATAATATATCATTTGAATCTAGTTCCCACAGACTAACGGAGATAGCTTTCAGATGGGTGCTGAGGTGGTCAGTAGATCAGATTTATTGGATGAGACAAAGGATAACCATCTGTTTTCCACTGACTCTTAAATTAAGATTCTTGAACTTGAGTAAAGATTCTCTAAAACAAAAAGATTTATTAAGATTTCTCTTGAAAAAACAAAACTCAGAAAATATATTTAATGTAAAATGGTAGGTTGCATTATCACATTTCTCTACAAGGAAAAAGTTGTATTCTACAAGACAGCACAAGGGAAAGTGGATGTTAGACAGCCTTAACATGCTTCTCTACTAAAAAGATGCATCTTTTCTCAGAACGTTTTACTGCTAATTCAAAAAAATAAGACAATTTTGCTATCAGATCCCAAATGACTCACTGGCATTCCAGCGGCACAATAATTGGGAATGGAAATTAGCATTGGGTAAATAGGCTGTGGCTATTCCATACTCTCTCACAGGAACTGTAGAGAGGAAATCAAGTCTTCATCTTTACTGTCCAGCAGCATTAAACCATGGGACACAGGTAGTAGTAGAAGTTCCCACAGACCAATGGAAACAGCCAACAGACAGACAGGAGCTGAGGTGGTCAGCAGGTCATAGGGTGTGAATCTGTATTGGAAAGCAAACAGTCAGGAAGGTGTTCATCCCTGGAGACTGTCCTGCACAATTTCCCTCCTGTCTGAAGAATAATGAACACAACTACAACTGCAACACATGGTGAGTATTAATAACAAATCTATTTGAGAGAACTATCACAAGTTAGGGAACATATTTGTTTGCTAAATGTTTCTTATTGCATTATTATATTTGTACATTATGTCGTGGGTCAATTTGTTGCATTAATTTAGCCTCCAGTACAACTGTGAGGAACCTTGGAGTTATTTTTGATCAGGATTTGTCCTTTAACTCACATATAAAACAAGTCTCTAGGACCGCCTTCTTTCACCTGCGCAATATCAGTAAGATTAGGAACATTCTGTTGCAGAGTGATGCTGAAAAATTAGTCCATGCTTTTGTTACTTCTAGGCTGGACTACTGTAATTCCCTATTATCAGGATGTCCATTTAACTCTCTAAAAAGCATCCAGCTGATCCAAAATGCTGCAGCGAGAGTACTGACTGGAATTAGCAAGAGAGATCATATTACTCCTGTACTAACTTCTCTTCATTGGCTTCCTGTAAAATCCAGAATTGATTTTAAAATCCTGCTCCTTACATATAAGGCCCTCAATGGCCAGGCTCCTTCATATCTCAAAGAGCTGATAGTACCATATCATCCCAACAGATTGCTTCGTTCCCAGAATGCAGGTTTGCTTATGGTTCGGGGGCCCAACCCATGAGATAATTAATAGGAGAGAAAAAGAAAAACACAGTTCTAATATACAATTTCTTTACTTTTCTCTAATTTTTTTTTTTTTTTTTTTTTAGTATTGCTTGTCCAAGAAGGGTTGAATTAAGGACAGCTGGACTTGGTTGTAGATACTTGAAGAAACCTCTCATTGAAGAAGTTTCTTCAATTCTGACTGACTGGTGGGAAGTCCCGGGTATTTACCCTCTGTTAAGTCTGCAGAAAAGGCCACTGATATCACTTGATTCATTAGAGATCCTCGCTGTTGTGACCACAGTCATTAGAGTCATTGGAGTCATCTGAGGCCAAGTGTAAACGACAGTTGTTTGAGATTTTTGGAGTCACATGAGGCCAAGTGTGAATGTTTGGTGAATCCCCCGGGGAGGGATGAAAGGACAGCATTGTATAGGTGGGGGATAAGTGGTGTCGTAGACCTCCTCTTCTGTTAAGGGATGATTTCTCTAATTTGTTTACTTTCTCTATTTTACGCTTGGTCTTATGAGACTCCAACAACAAGTCAGGAGCACTAACTAACCAAGTGACATCTATAGCCTTGATAACAATCTCACAGAGGGTGATGCCTGGGGCTTCCCACCAGTCAGTCAGAACTGAAGAAGCCTCTTGGATGATAGGCGAAACGTCTTCAGCCGTCTTCAACGTCTACAACCAAGTCCTGTTGTCCTTGATTCAACCACACTTGGTTGATAATCATGACCTGGATGACTGAGAATCTTCACAGACATTTTAATGTTGGTTCCTTTTATGCCTTTAGGGTCTCTTGCAGATATTGAATGTAAACATGTCAGATGTCTTTATTCAAATAACTAAAAGATCACAAAAAGAAAGGTTGAGAGACACCAGGTTAATTTTTAACACTCAGTCTACGTGCTTAATTTCAGAATCTTCTCCTTTGTGTTTATGTAAAATCTTGCGCCACTTCTGTCAAAAGTGAGGAATGGTGACCTCCGACCCTTGTTTTCTTCTTGTGTATAACAACATACTTAGCTCAGAACCCTGAGTCGTTCACCAGCGTCTTAAAATATAAATAGTGATAGTGAATTACTTTCTACAGTTGCAGTTATCGTGTTCATGAAATGGCAAAAACATAAAAAACTAATTAGAAAGTCAAGAATTTGGAGCAGTCCATGGATGCTTGAGACAGTTTCTCCCTTTATCCTTCAATCAGAGCAGTTCCATCAATCAGAAGAGCTTGTTTCACCTCTAATAAAGAGAGAAAGACAGAACTTCATTGGATGAACAGCTGAAGACAGCACTGCCCTTCTTGGAGACAGGTAAGCTCTAGCCCATAGATACTGAAAAAAACATACACTGTATTATGTATTACCATTCCCTGTATACGCCACACACCGAGGGTGGCGTATACGGGGAGAATGATTACCTTCCTCAGAACCCTCCCCAGCGAAGCTAGTGGCAGATTTAACAACATCAAATTAAGAACGGTTTTGAACTTTCCTCCTCCTCAACTCGTGGCTGATTATGGGTTATATTTACGTGGGTGTGATGAGAAGTGTAGATGACTTGTTACAAAAGGCCTTCTCACAAGTGAGACGCGGTACAGCTGGAGTTGACAGGCATGCATCTGCGTAGTAATGTCTCAACTGTCTTACATGGGTGACGCCGACACCGATCTGTCTGGTTCTGAGAAAGTGCTGTTTCACCTTGAACAATCCAGCTGGTCTGTTATAATGGACAGCAAACTAGTTGCAAAAGTTTTGCCTAAAGATTAGTCTGTGGGTGGACACTGATAAAAACAAAATGACAAAATTCATGTGGTGTACATACCATCCTTTCTCATAGATTGTTCACTGTGAACCCACTTCAGTAGTGTGTTTAAATTAAACAGGGTCTAATTAATCTCGCAAATTCAGGGAAAAGAAAGACGTCCCACACAATGCTCCTCCTCAACATCAAACACAACACAATCAAACTAACTTTTGTTAAAGCATTGTCTGTTTTAATCTTTGTATAAACACATTCTCTCACACGTCATTTCTAACTATGTAGAGCAGGACACGAGACCGAACACCCTGAAACAGCTTTCAGTTTTTCTGTTTCATAGTATTACCCAGTATGTTCACCAGCTAGTTTCTAACGTGCTGAGGCTGGAAGATGCTAAAATTGCTTCATCAAACAAACTATGACTACAAAGTTTGTAGCCATTCTCTGTGGGTTTGTCACTATAAGCAACCCCTTTCACATTACACATTACATAATCACACATAAGTCCTTTCATCTGTGTCAGCAAACCCATTACAACGTGACTTTGTCGTTGTAAAATCTGATCATCAGTCACTGGCTACTGCAGTTTTCAGTTACACGAACTGTGACCTTTGTCTTGTTAAAGCTCCACCCTGTCATTTTCTCAGCTTCAGCCAATCACATCATATTGTATCAGCATTCAGCTGGCTAACCAAAATAGAAGGCAAAAGGACTGCTGCTGACATACTTTACAGGGCAACTTGTTGATCCTCCCAGCAAATAAAGCAGTCTCTGTTGCACAATCACACGCTTGTGAATGATCCCTCTCTGTATTTATTCAAGCCGTTGTGGAAGAACTATTCAGATCCTTTGATCCTTAGAGCAGTACAACTCAGTAAAAATGCTCCACTACAAGTTACTGTCCTACATTTAAAGTGTTAGTCCAGCACATGTATTATTAGCTAAATGTATTTGTCCATGCAACGTTGAAGAGGCAAGACAGCCAAGGCAACCCAGCATTGTCCAAAGCCTTCAGCATCTCAACAAGAAGCTCACCCACACCTGGCGTCTTGCCACTGAAGAGCTTCTTAACTACCTTTAGAGACCTCTGCCAGAGAAATGAGTGAGGCTTCCCCCCCCCCAAGTCTCCAAACTCTGCCTCCTCCTGAGGGGACATGTTGACGTGTTCCTTTGACCTCACTCAGGCTCCTAGACTGTTGGAACTGTAACATCCTACAACTCTAACTATGACAAATTACAGTTCTAGAATGTTTGGCTTCAACTGAAGAATGTTAAATGGCATTGAAATTTCCAATTGCACCACCAGGTGACCATCGGCTGACCCCTCTCTGCCATCACCCGAATGGCCAAGACATATAAGATAAGACTTGACCCCCGGAAGGAAATTAAGTAATGATGATAGCTATACAACATGTGCTATACATAATATATACTAAGTTGATGTAAAACGTTTGATACCCGTATGTTCATGTTCATGTTTTTGCGTTTCCATGCAATATTTTTTGGCATTCCACCAACCCACAGGGGCAGTTAATGTGTTGGTCAGTTAATGCTGTGGATATGGCTAAAGTTGCTGTGCTGTGACTACACTAAACTGCTCCATCCAACATCAGCAGAGAAAGCCTATTTAAGCCACACTGGATTTGCATCCATGGTGCTTCTGTCTGGTATGAGAGAGACATGGTCATGACAACCAAAGCACAACCATGTCTATAGCCAGCCACCGTGTCACAGCAACAGCAATGACCAAAGCTCTGTCCATGGCTATGGTCACGATGTGTCAACCAGCCTGAGCAGCAGTCTCTGAGAGAGCTATGTTGACTGTGCTCCGGTTCAGCTGTCCGCCAGTCCTGTGATCATAACAAGCAGCAGCAGCAGCAGCAGGCTACTACATACCAATGGCAATGCAAAATATTATGTCATAATACAGCTCAGTCTTTTTTTTTTATGGATCAGAGGCGATGCAAAAAGAAAGAAGGAAGAAAAAAAATGCAATGTGCTTCTTTCAGGGGCTGCTCTGTAGCTCACAAACATCTCTTTCAACCAGAAACACGCAGAAGTGTACATGGGTTCAAGATGCAAGACTCCACTGTACTACTATGGCAGAAATATAACTTGATACATATATGCCATTCTATAGATTTATATATGTGTTTTGCTGCATAATGCTTCAAGAACATTAAAGACACAGTAGAAAAACAATTCAATTTAGACAACTTAATATGAACGTATTAAAGGATAGGTTCACAGTTTTTGAGGTCTATCTTTTAATAGTAGTTGGGTGCCTGTATAAACTGCGAGGGAATTTGTATGGGCATGTCATGTTCATATTGGCCATGAAAAGAGCCTTAAAGAATTTTCAATGCAAGTAACGAACAGAGGACAAAATCCACAGTCCTCATTCTGTGCAAAAAAAAACAAAAAAAAGAGAAGAAAAATCCACAGGTTATCTAAAGTTAATACGAGGCTTCAGCAGTCTTAGTTGCTGAGCTGCACAGAAGGGTCAATAACACAAAGAGGGAATTTTGTACTCAGAAGACTGAAACTTTGGAAGATATTCACCTGATTTGTCTCATGCAGATTGTTGGAGCCTCATATTAGCTTCAGATAAACTTTGGAATGTAGGAATGGTTACAGCAAGCTAGACCTGTTGCAGTGTAATTAGAAATACAGTTATTACAGTGGTACAAACTCTGTTGGAAATTGTGGCAGATTCCATCTCAACAATCAATCGGTTCACTGTATTACTGACTAAAGGTCCATAGTATTGTATCAGTGAGCAATTACATGGTTGTTAATACAGATGATCTATTTTTTATTAACTGCTCATTGTACACCAGAGTGTAGCTGGAGGATTTTGTAGAATATTCTCTGAAAATACAGTATATAAATATTGCAGTGAGGCGGCTATGATGATAAATATAAAAAGGCACCTTCTAACTGGCCAAGGACATAAGAAGTAGGGTGACACTGACAGTGTCATATGTCATATCAAGTGGGTCTGTTTTTACTTCTTCCCTAGTTAAAATACATTTTACATCAATTTTATTCATAGAGCGCAATTCAATATACTCAATGATGCCTTACGCAAGAAAAAGAAAAGAAAAATGCCAAACAGTATCAAACACACTACAAGTGTAAGAACAAACGTTATGTTAATGACAGGCCTTGCTGGATGTTTTTAAGGGGATTTGTTTCTATGGCGACATTGCCATGGAGAAGCTACTGTTTACATCATTTTGTAATCCTTGTTTAGCCATGTGACATGAATAGGAGCACACTGGTCTGTAAATGAATAGCCAAAGTCAGGGTTTTGGCCTTTTTTTTGGCATGTGACCTTGTTTAAAGGTACTATAATTAGCATGACCCCCAGAAATAAGAGTTCACTCAGCCAAATCACATGGGATAGGTTGTTGTATTGGGCTAAACTCAGAATATAGGTGAATGCTGGAGCTTTGAAATGTCGTAAGTAAGCACTGGCCTAGCTTCAGGGTGAGTGGTGTCCATAGCCTTGCAGCTATAGAATGAGCAGAGTACTGACGGTACATCACCATGACTCAAAGGGTGTATTAGATATGTGTTGCAGTGAAAGGAGTGTGTCATGTGAGCGTAGCAGCGGACTCAAGGGCTGCCTGAAGTAGCTCACAGGCTTGGCTTCGTTTGTCATGTGAATGTGAGTATGGCATACTATTGGACCATGTCTCCAGCAGCATAGAGAGACATGTCCAAATAGATTTTCCATCCATCCTTTTCTACAACTGCTGGTTTTTTTTTTTTTTTGAGCAGGGTCATAAGAGGCTACAGCTTCTTGTCCGCACTTGTCAGATACATCTGTTCGTTGACCTACACTCTACAGATTGACATCGGTAACCATCAGAGGCGATGAAAACATCCTCCGCAAGTCATTGTTCAAGAAAACAAAAAATGATCAGTCAGCATTGTCCCTCACTGTAAACAAGAGGACAACAAAACATAAAACCTTGAAATGTAGGATTTGCCTTGGCGTGTTATTTCAGATCATGACTTCTACTTGCCGTTGTCCCAGAGGACAATCAGGACACTGATTTTGGTGGTCCTCTGTCCTTTACTCTTGCACCCGTATTAGGCAAACTTACAGAAAAATAACAACTGGATTTTCCGTTACATTTGGTGTGGACATGTTAATTACTAAACCATTTCCATCCTAAAGCAGTAGATTTGACCTGTTGGCCTCTTCTTTTCTGAGGAGACATAAAATCCAGAAAGTTCTCTTTGTGAGTGGCTGCACTCTCCCACGATGCTGGACCCTGGCCTCCTCACAGCATTTGTTTGTAGAGAGCTCAGTTACATTATTTAACCAAATTTCACACTCTCTCTCCCTCTCTCCCTCTCTCTCTCTCTTCATTCTGTTAGGTGCACTCTAACCAGTCTATCACAAGACTAACACAAACATATTCACACCCGCAGTCACACCCAGGGGTAATTTACAGTCTCCATGGTTTTCATGTGTGGGAGGAAACCAGAGCCCAAAGAGGAAACCCACACAGAAATTCAGAAAGCCCCCCCCCGAGCCACACAATATTTCATAACAGACTACATCAGCAGTGATTGCTTGTTTCCATCACATATTTCAATCAAGTAAAATTTCTTGAGTTATCAACAAAGCTGAGTTCTTTTTCTTGCTCCCTGATCGGAACAGACTTTGACTTGTCTTGGCTGTGACATAACAGCCTCTGAAGTGAATGCGATTTAGAAGCAGGCCACCGCTTAGGTCAAAGTATAAATCAAACGTCAAACAAATGCAGTGGTAAAAAGTAAAATGACAGAGTAAGGACATAAAATCTGCACATTACAAGCGAGGGCTCTTAATGCTACGGACCGTGTGACGTAGACACACATCACAGACAACAAACGGGCCATTCTGAAACTTTCAAAGTCTTCCCTTTGACGTTCTCTGTGCAGACATCACGCTGCTCTCACGGTGTGGCGAACATTAATGCATTATATGTCAGTTGCTACAGGATACACACACTAACGATAGAGTTCTTACGTTCCTCTTCCTTTTGATTTCACAGCTCGGACGTGCATGTTACAGTCAGCTGTGCCCTTTAGCATGACTTGTGCTTTTCTGACTCCACAATGGGTCAACTGTGTCTGCGCCTCTGGTTTGCTGATGCGTCATTGTGCGCTTATGCATAGTCCAGTGCCATACACTGCTCGTAGGTACACACACACACACACACACACAGATGCACATCCACAAATGCAAAGACATACACCTGCACACAGGTTCACTACACTGTTCTTAAAAGTCCTGACTCACATTAAGTTTAACAGTCAGAGACACAACTGTAATATAATGTTGATGACCTGTACTTCGTACCACACACAGACTGCATCACTGCCCCACACGGACTCAACACTAGCTTTAATTACACTAAATGAAGCCACAGCAGAAAAATAAATGACTTTCCATAAGGCAGCAACCGACCTCTAGAAACTGGCAAATATAAATGTCATACAAACTACACAACCTGTACTTAACAAACAAGTCAGATCCCTTACCCCCTGTACAGCATGTCAGCAGCGATCCATGTTAAATATCAGTCCTCTCAGTGAGATAAGTAGTGGAACTGCTGTTGAATGCTGCAGGCTGCTACTGGCTGTCAAGCAGAGACTCCCATGGTGGAGAGCATACTACGCTATGACCTCCTCCTCCTCCTTCTCCTCCTCTTCTTGTTGGTAAACACAGCCGCCTAGAGCAGCAGCAGTCCTGCCAGTTCTGCCATGTGACCCACACACACACAAGCACACACACACACACACACACACACACACACACACACACACACACACACACACACACACACACACACACACACACACGTGTTTCAATCCTAACTTGGACACTTGGAGAGGAGGAACAAAAGAACAACACAAATTGAATGATAGAAATATCTGATTAAAGTAAAACTGATGACCCAATCAGTATTTTCTTTAACTTAACTATAACTTAATACATTAATCGTTTAGATCAGTGTTAATTCATGTGTCAAAGGTCACTTTATACATTTCAATGAACCCCCACACACCCACAAGTCGTAACCCACACTATTAGAGAAGCTGCGCACAGCATTTTAGACACCATGCTATCATGCAGACTACGTTGTTACGCCCTTTTTGTTTTACCTGTTAAAATATTTAAAGGTCTGGACACTTGGGGGCAGAAGAACAATCTGGAAATGAGTTTTCATTCTCCCTATATGAGAGAAATCAGTTCCTGTTAGGAACAGGAACGTGGATCCACTATTTTCATGCAATTATCCAACATTATTCGTGAGCAAGTTTGATAATGACTGGATTTTTTTTTTCTCATCTTAAATCATCATCTTATAATAAGACATCTGACTTTAGCTGTATTGCATTTCTGCATTTCAGGTGGAATTTTTTTGTTAGGAAGACAGTCTAAAACTTTGAGCATCGCTCTCAGAGGGAGTGCGAGTGAAAGCAGACACACTGATCAGGTCAGGAGTGAGGAATGAACGTGATGTTCAGAGCTGCCTAGACAGGCTGGGCTGTAGACTACTGCTGCAGACAGATGTTACAGCGACCTTGGGTTCAGACAGCTGGCAGGACGGCTTAAGATGACCTTACTGTGTGTGTGTGTGTGTGTGTGTGAGAGAGAGAGAGAGAGTGTATTCACAGCCACTCATATGTCCTGTTTCATCAGTAAGAACACAGCCTCCACAGCCATAGTCAGAGTTTGGTGACTCCCACCTGCTGTCCCTCATTAGCTGTAAACAAGACAAGCAATGAAGTGACACTGTATGAAATGACGTACAGTTTCTATTTAACTCCTGTGTTCTCCTTCATCTTTTAATCTGGCTTTTTGCAGCAGTTTTACATTTGATCATCCTCAAAAAAAAAAAAAAGGCATCTGAATCATTGGAGGTAAGACAAAGCCAAATTCTGTGTTCCTAGAAATAAAAACACCAGACCAGCCACTTCACTTTGAGAACAGTTTCATCTCTATAAGGCAAATTCATTTTTATAGACAATGTGAACATCAATGTAGGTCTACAGGATCTCTTTGGTCACCACTGAACTATCTCCTCAACTACTGGATGAAGTCTACTGACCATGGTGAACAGCTCCCTCACATGTCCCATTAATGAAAAAATAATTTCAGTTTTCTCTGTTTCCAGGGTCTTGGTACACTGCTATGTTTAAAAAAAAAAAAATCCAGTTAACTACAGCCCTTTTCTCCTTGCAGGATGGAGATTATGAGTCATTTCTGAACATATTTCATCCAAATGGGATGGGTTCAAATGTCTATAAATGCATACATAAGAGAGGTGGATCTATTAGAAAATGAATCGATAAGTCTAACGACAGAAAATGAATCGACAACAGTCTTGACAGTTATTTAATGAAATCATTTATCAAGCAAAAGTGTCCTGGTCGTAGCTTTTGAGATGATTTGGAGATTTTCTGCTTTTCTCTGTTTTAAACTGAATCTCTTTATGATTCAGAAGGACAGAAAGAACCGATGTGGGAAAAAGTCTGTTTTCTGTCATTTTATAAGCTCAACAAAAAATCCGAACCCCCCCCCCCCCCCCCCAAAAAAAAGAGACACATTATTCGTTAATGACAATAATTTTTAGTTGCAGTATAAGTTGATATGTTGTCTCTCTGGACATGACTTAGCAAAGCTGGCAAAGCTCAAGGCACTGCTACCAGCACATGGTATACAGTTTAATACTTTCTAACAAAATACATTTCTGGAGCCTCTTTTCATATAAGATATAAATCCTGTGAGAGATTTGAGGGGCAGAGTTTTGAGGGGCAAGGCATCATATAACCTGCAATATGCATAAAGCAGGCTGTATGAAGGCACTGTGAATACTTCAAAGACTTTTTTGACTGTAAAGGCACATGTCTCAGCTTTCATTCAGCTGTCACTGTTCAAAACACAAACAATGAAGAGCACTGAAAACACAGAACAGCCATGGAAAAGTATGAGAAGCACTGGATTAAAGCCAGGGTTTAGTTTCAGCTTGTGTGGATCGCTATTTTGGATCATCACACCCAGAGCAGTAAATCAGTCGCAGTGAGGAAACAAGTAGGGTGGTCTGATGCAGTGGAACGATGTCGTAATGTGAATGATTTTGAGTGTATTATCACTCTTTTAGGTAAGATGTGTCTTTTAACATTGTGTTAGAGTTCGAATGATCCTGCGACACAACTTCCTGTGCACAATCAATGACAGAGCAGTGTGTACTCTACCCTTTTGACTCTCTTTTCGAAAGTTACTTGACATTCTGCAAGGTCAGGACGCTTTGTTGTATGTTTGCATCTCACAAAGATAAAGATGCACACACAGGACACTCATGTGCAGGCAGTAAATTATAAAAAAAAATAAAATAAAAACAAACCTGTGTGTTCCACTTTTGTTTGGGCTCCATAGATTTAAATGTATTCTACACTCACTCAACACTCTGAAAGAGCACTGATCCACGGGCTGATGTACTGATGTACAATTACTGCCTCTTCATCTGAGGACACTTGTTTTTAACAGAACACTCCAGAACACTAGGATGCAAAACAAAACCAAAAAAAAAAAAAAAAAAAGAAAAGGAAAAAAACACCTCATTACCGAAGGATGGGGTGAGAGGACTGCCTGTTTTTAACAATCTAAAGACTTTTTCCACACTGAAAAATCTAAAATATAAACATAGTTTTTATTTTCTGCTGAAATATTTAACTAAAGAAGCCGGTAACTGATTATAAAACCAAGCAGGAAAGTCTTTATCGATGGTGGTGTGATGATGGTCTGCTCCTTAGAGACCAGTTATGGGAGTTATGGGAGGTGTTGGCTCTCTGTCTTTATCCCTGCATTATTGTTGCTGCCATTATTGAAAAATCGTTTGTGCTGTTTATAATAACAACAACAGTGTATAATGTATAATTAATACAACAGTGAATTCTTCACACATTTACTCATCATTTCCATTCATTTTTAATAATTGTTTAATAATTGTATAAAATGGCAATGTGGAAACAGTAAGAATGAGCACCAGGAGCAGATAAAGAGCCAGATCTTTTTCCCCAACACACAACTACTTTAGGTTTTTAGGTAGCTCAGAGTACTGGGTTAAGCTTAGGAAAAGATCTTGGTCATGGTTTAAAAATTGCTATTTACCAAAAATATTGTTGATTTTTGGGCAATTCTGCAAAGCTCTAGGTTATGTTCAGCGTTAAATTTTTTTTAAAACTCTACTGCTACAGTATCTAATGTGCTGTCATGGTTGGGAAAAGATTGTTGAGTGCAACAATGTACGATGAAATTTTGGTAAATGTTAGTTGCAGCTCTGTAACAGGACATGAGCTTTGATCTCCTTCATGAAGCGACGTGACACACCACACACCCAGCACCGTGACCTCCATATACTTCATCCAGTGTACTGGTTCCTAAAATTTTTTACTGATTTTCTTTTAATTCAGTTAAGATTTGCACTACATTTGGATGGAAGCCTAGCTACAGCGGCCCTGCAGCAGCCTGTGAGGGATTTATTTCTTAGACCACAGGTGGCTGCGCTCTGGACAAACCGCAGCAGGTAGTTGTTATTATGAATAAAGGGAATTTGGTTGATAAATTCATAGGGTGCAGAGTCAGATTACCACCAGTCTATTCTGGGCTGTTTCTCAGGTGACAACCAATGAAGTAATTATGCTAATTCGATGTTGCATGTGTCGGTTGCGCGGCTCCAGTGGATTGTGTTGGAAGAGAGGTACTTTTTTTCTATGTTCTACAAAAGCTGTCCACATTTAAACCTGTAAAACCGAGACAAACGCATTAAAGACGTTTGGTGATTAAAAAACATTTTGTTTGAATTCAAATTGAATCCATCAGTCCAACAAACTGTGTCAGTGCAGAATACCAAACCAAAGTGAGAAAAGCCAAGTTCTACACGTGTTAAACCATAAAGACGGACCTTGAATCATTTGGAATTAAAACACACAGTAAAGTACATTTTCAGCTCCCTAGATATGATCAACATTGAAACTCACAGGTGATTGAATTGTCTCTAAATTTTCCATGGTTTCGTAGAAGGTGTGCTTCTGTGTTATAGAAGCGCGCAGCTTCTATAACACAGACTAGTTTAGCAGTGACACTGAATCAGTAAGGCCAAATCTCCCTCATGTTTTCTAACAGGAAGAAACAACAGTGTGTTGCCAATGTCTGACAATAAACACACCGTCCATTCGAATGGACACTCCATTTTCAGTTCATATTCCAGCAGATATCAGGAAGGCTTACAGAGCAGTGCAGGTGCTGATGATGGATGAGAGCAATGGATTTTGAATGCTACTGTTCCATTCAAACACAGTGCAGCTTACCTCATCGGAGACTTCCAGTCTGCTGAGGTCTACTAGCAGCCCACGTGGACCCACCTTTTAAACATGCTCGTGTATAGATCCACCTTTTTGTCTTTTCAAATCCACATCAAAACCCGAGTCCACCTGGATCCACAAGACTGCTGCTAAACCAGGCATAGCTTGTCCAGTCTTCAGCGCCGGATCGAAATATTTCCCAACATTTTGTTTAGATGGCCCCTCTTTCTTTCTGAAGCCCTTTGTCTGTCTCAGCCAGATACACCACTGCTGTGTATTCATCCAGAGCTGATCCCAGAGTGTGGGTTGTTTGTCTAAAAGGCCACTAGACTTCCTCCAATTCTTTCCAAACTTAGTTTTCCTGCCGGCGCTGGTTGGTTTTCCTGGATCGAGCTAAATATAGGGACCACACAAGGTAAAGTGGAAAAGAGCAGAGGAGGAAATGTATCACAATATCCTTATGTGCACGTTCATGTTTGTTTCTGACGGTCTTCCTGTCTTAGATCCCAGCAACAGTCGTGATAAACGTGTCCAGTAAACATCCACTGAAATATGTTCAGTTTTACACAGGCAGAGTTTGGGGCGACGCCATTTTTTTTTATGTTCTATTAATAGTAGTAGTATTAGTAATATTAGTGATTCTCTCCTGTTAGGGTGGAGTATGTGAAATTGTGTTCATACATTGTACTTTGTGTGAGAATGTGAACCCGTCCCATATTCCACTCTAATGACGTGCACCAATTGTTTTGTCTCTCTGGGCTTTCTAAAAATGTCCGCCCAAACACAAACACTGACGGCTACATCCTGCTACAAAGATCTGAACTCCAGCGTCGAGTTCCCTCACAACAGTTTCACTCCGTTCCATCTTAAGTTTATTGATTTATTGGTTCACCACCAGGTACATTAGAGCAATTGTGAACCAACTGAGGTCTGGAAAGAGACGTAACCCCCACGAAGGAGGAATGATGAACAACCTGTATCAAATTACAGGGAGTGGTGTGGTGAAGGTGCAATGGCTGGGCCAGATTTTAAACTTCCCACAGTCTTAGAGAACTGGTTCACGTTTTCACAGCCAGACTCAAACCTTTTCACCACAGCAGCAGTAGCAAATGTCTGTCCTGAGCTCAAAGTCTCTCTCCTCTGCATCTTGCTGTTCTCTGCCTGGACATTTTCACCTTTCTGAGCTCCTTCCTGGCTGAAGACAAACTAATCTAAATCAATCAATCAATCACCTCTGTGATCATCTTCAAAGTATATACCATTAACAGTGAGAACCCTACACCTTGAGAAACAGAAAGGAAAAGATATTAATATGATAACTACAAAGCCGAATGCTATTAAAAGGATCGGTTATTATGTTACATGAGCTGTAACAAAACACCCTGACCCCTCATGGTTACACATGTTAACCAAGATCCCAGGATCATCCACAATGCGCATGTGCAAACGTCCAAATAATTTGCCTCCCCTCCTCCCCCAGCCTTTGTCAACAGGACAGAGGAAATGACAGCTGATAGTCAAACCCAGCTTCCAGAGACAACAGCTCACTGCAGCTACAAGAGGGCAGTAACCAGCTTCACCTCCAAAAAGACTATCGATACACACTCATGCACAGGTGTCAGTATCTACTACACAAACATTTTCACTCACCATAACGTGAATGAACCACCTTCTGTCCTATTTTTAATGTGAGATTAGAGGAATTGTCTCGCCTTGTGTTCCCTATTACACCAAAAATAAGAGTTAGCTTTTAAATATAAAAATTGTTTCTTAAGCAAGAAAATTTTGGGTTTCTTTCCTTGTAAAATAAAACCTGAAAATCCTTTTGTCCCACTCACTGTACTGATGTCATGAACATGATTTAGTCACGATCTGTGTCTCTAATATTTTTAATCCTGTAACCTGATATTTTCCCAAACACATCCAGCAACAGCATCACTCTGTTTCATTATTTGATCCAGAGATTCTGTAAATCCTGCACAGAGCAGAAAAGGGGAAAAAAAAACAGCAGCATACATTGCTGACAGCATACATTTGCATTAGCATCTGCTTGTAACATGCTAGATGCCCATCTTTCTGCTACACCAGCTCATACTTTTACTATTATCACTGCTAATTCTGTTAGCCTGGGGAGGCTGTAGACAGCCTCTGCTGTATTCACCTGCTTTGGTTCACTGGAAAGCTTCGCAACTCCTGGCAACTGAACCATAGCAGAGACCCATAGCGCAGAAACATTACCACTGTCTGCCTCTGGTTCAGGGTTATTTAAAACATCCAAACCAGTACAACAACTTATTATTTGTATGAGCCTTCCCATGGCCTTTGCCTCTGTCCAGTGGGAGATGAGCTTTACTGTGGGATTATGCAACCTACTACAACTGTATGGTGTCAAGAGGCTTGACCCTGGACACTTACTCACTCCTCCACATGCGTAAACATCACGGTTTGGTGATGGAACCTTGGATTATACTGATCATTGTATTGTTGTAAAGGAACATTCCTGAAATCTAAAAGACCAAAGCTGCTGTGTGACCAAGCTTAGAGCACACAGGGTGATCAAACAGTACACTACAAAGTCATATTGAACAGAGTGAAAGCATTAAAGTTAGGCCATTTCATCAGCATTTGATGTGGCAACATAATGAAAGACAGAATTACAACATGAAACAGAGGCTGAAAATCGTTGGCCAGGTTCAGCGGTTGTTTCTCATCATTTGTTCAGGATCAGATATATAAAGCTCTGCTCTGCCTCCACACACAGCTTTGTTAAAGGAGACACTTACCTCACTGCGATCCACGCAAACATCACTCCCAGGTGGCCCCCGCCATAAATCCTGATTTTCTATTATCAGTCTCCGCGGTAACTTCCACACGCACTCCATCCTCTCTCTGTCTCTCTCTCTCACACACACACACACACACACACAAACACAAAAAGTCTATAAATAGATTCTGCGTTTACTGGAAACTAAGAATGGTGAGCGGGGCAGCTCTGAAAATGTCACTGAGTAGTCTTGTTACAGCCAGAGAAAGAGGGGAAGGGCAGACAGAGCCAGAAACCCAGAATGACTCTAATCACTTGATCCTCAGGGACGAGGAACATGTTGCTGCAACTGATTCAGCTCTTGGTTTGTCTCATCAGAGTCTGTACACTTTCAGTTTATTCTAAGACATCATAACACTGAGTATAGCTTGTGAGCTTGGATCGCTTGATCTCAACAGATGGAGTCTAAACCAACATGGATGGGAAAACCTTAAAATTGAAATTTTTGGGAGACCTGGGAAGCTTCCCTTTTGCTGAAGGAGAACATGTGATGGATAAAACAACTTACTATGGTTCAGGGGCCACCTGAGCCATCTCTTAGTTATGCTACTATAAAGGCATAGACTGCCAGGGGATTTCCCATGATGCACCAAGCTCCTCTCTTCACCCTTCCTCATCTTTTCTTTCATGGTTCTGTTCTTTCTCATCCTTCTCTTCATTGCTCCAGTTGCTCTCTGCAGGTCCATCAGCTTCCAGAGCTTTAGAGTCTGGGTTTGCTGCTGGTCTCATTAATTATTATTATTAGTCCTATTACTACTTACCATTATTAGTTCTTCCTTTGTTATTGTTTTGTTATTAGTCCTGTTACTAATTCTACTATATTATGTGGAACCTGCAGCAACCAATGCCTGGACACTGACAGGAGGTTCAGCGAGCAGACGGTGATATTGCTGGGTGCCTTATTGCTGTGTCTTCAGATAAACTCCATAAAGTTTTCAGATCAAACTCTAACAGTGTACATGCTGTCAGTGAAATATAATATTAGCTTAGCACCGCAGCCGATGCTTTATCGCCACACTCTGGTCGGCAGGTGGCACTGAGCCGTCCTGCTGGAAGACGCAGACACATTTAGACTTATATACTTCTATTTGCCCTTTTTACAGCTGTAACTTCACTTGTAAACTTGGCACAACTAGCTGTCCTCTTATTACTTTTAATCTTGCTGTCTTCATGAAACCTGCATTGTCCCAGTTCTCTTTCCTCCCCTTCTACCCCCCTCCCCTCCTTCTCTCTCTGTCTCTTTCTCTCTCTCAACCCAACCAATCGAGGCAGACCACCGTCCACCATGAGCCAGGGTGTGTCCAAGGGTTCTACCTGTTAAACTGAGTTTTTCTTTGTCACCGTCACCCAAGTGCTGCTGTCAGGGGAAATGCTGGGTCTCTGTATATATCAAACAGTTCAAAATGACAAACCAGCCAATGTTAAATGGGGTTTAATGTACATTGTGATATGAATTCATAGAAAAAAAGTTATTTATTCATGTACAAATTACAAATACATAAGCTGTTTTCTCCACTCTGTTTCAATGTACACAAGTTTCTTCTCTCCCATCATTGTCCCATAGCAGCTTTGCCACCTGGCAAGACTTTAGCAGTGAAACGTATATTTAAGAGAAGTCTGAAAAACAAAACAAAAATTCATTTCAGTCATCTCGACACACAGACACGGAGGGGAGGGAATACCAGGTAACAAAGAAAGTCCTTTTAGCTCTTTGTAAGAAATAAGACAATTATGCGTCTTACGTCCAAAGGCAACAAGTAGATTTCTGATTGCATTTTAGCGTTTTTACAAAACAACGACAAAATCCCGCAGAAAGTAGAGTAGTGACGGGCTTTCTTTACGGCAGACAGAGGGATGGCGAAGGAGGAAGAGAAGGAGCAAACAGCTGGCCTCTCCGCACAGTTAAATATCTCCAATCCGTCTGACTGGGTACAAAAATACAACTGGATCCCCCAGCATGAAGTCCATAGGGTTTGTCAGCTTGTTTAAATGAGCAAAAAAAACGGCCTTGTACAACATCACACAACCACACTTAAAAACAAAACAAGACACAAAACTTAGAAAAGCAACAGACAACAAAACATACATTTCATACACTTCTGTTTCTATCCCCAAATAGTAGGTTAAGTTGAATCTTCATGTCAAGTAAATCGCTGTTTGTTTCATTTAGTGTGTATCTTATACAGTGCAGAATATATGGGCTTTGATTAAGTAAGTGTGTGTGTGTGTGTGTGTGTGTGTGTGTGGATTGTATTTCTATACTTTTAAGGACCAAATGGCCTCTTAGAGATAAAAAAAAAAATAAAAAGAGTAATGCTTTGAAGACGTACTGGGTGACATATTTCAGGTTGTCATTTAAAACAGAGAAATAAAATATGGATTTCATTTAGTCGCCTTCATCTAAGCACTTTATATGAATAATTACAGTCAGAGTTTTTAATTCATATTCCACGATTAAACAACATAGGGAGTCTATAAAAGTTTATTAGCTCCAGTGATGGTTGGTCAGTCCACCACTTTGGTCCATCTTTCTTTGGGTTCGGACAAAAATTTGGACTCAAATTTGGACCACGGTTCAGAACTTCATGTTCCTGTCAGGATGAACTGGAAAAACTTTTCCTCTGGGGCAATCACCAGTTACCAAAATTCTAATTTGTCCAATACTTTATAGTTTATAACACGCAAAACAAACAAACATTCAGTGACTTGCTAAATGGTGAACATTATACCAGCTAAACATCAGCATGAAGCTGTACACTCATTGGCTGTGTCCAAAATCCCTCCCTAGCCATTACCATCTGAAGTGATCCTCCATGTGAGCTTTGTGCTCTACATACAGTAATATCTGCCAAAACTGGAATGAAATATGTTGTTCATGACATGTACACTACTAAATGATTCCTATAGACAGATGAAGAGAGCAGGAAATGGTGCCACATTTCAGTCTGGCTGCAAATTTTACCCCAGTGGCCACTCACAGTACTGCAATAAAAAAAAAAAAAAAAAAAAATCTAATATGGCCCAAAAAGGATTTTAATCCACAGAGCACCATTATACAGCTACTGACAGGACACCGCAAACACGGTTTGTGTATTATGAATTTATAATCAAAATTTAAAAAAAAAATCCATGAATGTGGAGTGGCCTCACAATGTAGAAGTGACCTGCGGTGAGTGGTGAAATGACACTGCGCTTTTCTCAGATTTCATTCCCACAATGCGAGTAGTTGTATTTTATAGAGATTCACAGTTTTTCTAAACTCCCAATGTACTGATCACTACAGGTAAGCCAGACAGTTTGATATATATATATATATAGAATACTGCACTAAGTGAGCCAGGGAATGATTTCAAACACAGCAGACATGTTTGACTTGCCACGGCAGTGAAGGCACAATAACAGAAACCAGGTGATGTGTCAGGGTGGGTTAAGGTGCGACGAGGTTCAAACGACACTGAACACAGCCCTGATGGTTTCTTGGTAGACTCACTAACATTCAGTAATAGCTACTGGCCCCATTCTGATTCATCAATGCAGGAACAACAACTCCCAGGACTGGAGCAACAGACTGGTAACAGGTCTTAAAAAACATACAAACTGGGTCTGTTCTTTGGTATGTTCAAAACCAAAGTGCTCAATATGTTCGATACACTCGTTGACGGGTGGGATCTCAGTGTGTCCTCACTCTTGGGCGTATTCACATCCGAGCCTCTTGATAAAACTAGCTTTCTACACAGCCCACGTAACAGCTTGTGTTTCACTTGCATTAAATGCCTTTCAACACAACCCTAAGCACCAGAACATGGACTTTTGCACTCAATACTGTTGGATGTTTACACTGCTGCTGATCTGCTAACGTGCTGCTCGCACCCTGGTGTCCTGCGTAGACCCCGATGTTCTACACACACATTTCTGCATTTTATTAACCACAAATAAACAATTAAGGTTCTTTTTTTTCCTGTCAATCACAGCCCAATCAAACTGAAGGAATGGTTCAACATTTTGGGAAAATACACTGATTCACTTTATTTCTAAAAGCAGACTGATACCACTCTCATGTCTCTTTAAATACAGAGCCGGAGCCGAGATGCGGTTAGCCTAGCTTAGCATCAAGACTGGCCCAGTTGTTCCCCACCCCCCACCCCCCCAGCTTCCAGTCCTCGCACCGAGCTAGGCTAATCAGCTCCTGTCTCCAGATCCCTACACAGAAAACAAACATGATATCTTGTCATCTAGGTAAACAGTGGTACCGCGATAACAAAGCTAAACACAGAAAACGAAGAAAGTTACAGTGTTTACAGTGTGGTTCGGTGAAAAGTCATTTAAAAAAAAAAATACTTTTAGGCTTTTTACAAAACCTAAAAACAGAATTACCTTATAATATTTCGGATGGGTTTATTTTAAAACGTCCACATTGGAAAACACAAATATAATACAACAGAAATACAGTAAAAAAAAAAAAAAAAAAAAAAAAAAATCCATAGTGATGTAGAGCAGAAGGGGAATGCAGGGGTGACACTCATAAACGGCAAATCTGGGTTTTAAATTATGGATTGAGGTTATAATCAGGATTAGGTTCATTCATAGACAAAGTCTAGGTTTTGGTGGTTTGATTTCTATTTTGAACTGTTGAAAGTATCCTCCCTAATCCCCCCCCCCCAAAATCTGAAACGTTCCTCCAGGTCACTGCTGTGCAGTCTGTGGACACTAACCAACGCAGGGAGTTTAAACTTTAAAGTTTGGTGTTGAGGATTTGGCAGTGACTGAGCAGAGTCAGCGGACGTCCTCACAAGTATAGTAATACAAGCTTGTGCGTGTGGTTTTGTGTCTCGTCCCACCCCTCCCTCCCCTCCCACCGGTGTCTGTCCATGCTCACTGTGTGTGTCTGGATGATTGTCGTGTTGCGACCTCCACACAGTAGTTGGGTTTGTCGGAGGCAGTGAAGCCTGGCAGACATACACACTGATAGGAGCCCACTGTGTTGATACACTGTGCGTTTTTACACAGCGACATCCGATTGTTCAGCTCCGAACACTCGTTCACATCTGCGGAGGACGGAAAGACATTACACACAAAAACAACGACAGAGACGGAGTCACACAAGTTGTGTCTGTCTTTCTTTGGTCTAGTTTGCTCTCTCTTACCCACGCAGGCCATGTGGGACAGGTCTAAGGTGTATCCATCAAAGCAGTCGCAGGTGTAACCCTCCTGAACCCGGACGCAGCGACCGTTCTCGCAGCCGTTCAGTATCCCACATTCCTCTGCTCGCAAACCCTCAAACGCCCTGTATGGATCTGCAGCAAAAAACACACAAGAGCATGATTTAAGTAAGTAAGAAGTAATTTTTTTTTTAACATTCATGGGATATTTATAGCTTCCTCTATCCATTCATATTTAATAGCAGAGGGTGGAAAGTATTAAAAGGCCAAAGGAGAAGCTGCCGATTTTTCTCAGCACAGTCGACACGGAGAGAGAAAGATCAGCAAAGAACAGGGTTCAACTTAAAGACTTTAACCTTCAGGAAAAGCACGAGTGATAACCGATTGCTTTAGGTAGAAGTTAATGTTTCTACCATCCATGAATCCAAACCGCATTCTGGGCTGCACTGATCAATCAGATGCTTTACATGAGCCATTTACAGTCTTTAGCTGTTTGGAAGTGAAGACTCGCAGACATTTGGACCATCCTCCCTTTTAAAGGTTCTCATTTTAGCATGTTGTTAGTTTGTTAAGTCACAAGATGGCAGCAAAGTGCAGCGCAGTAAGAAAGGTTTGCCCTCAGGGAAAGCTGAACCTCTTTATTTCTGCCATAATACTGAATAATGAAGGTTATTTTAACTGTTCAAAAAAGGACTTGATTCAACTTTCTGATCATTTTTGAGGCTGCACTTTGTTCTGCTGTTAAACTGCACTATGTCATACTGAGAGGTGTTTGGAGTATTTTGTCCATCCCAGTTAACAGTTTTCAACAGAGGAGCTTCATAATAAACAAAAGAATAATAATAATAATAATAATAAAAATAAAAATCTGCAACAGTTTTACTGTAGCATCTGTAAAAATGATGTATTTTAACATAGTGTTTTGTGTCTTTGCCTTTGTGAGCGCTGACCACATTCGCACACATGAACCGACTGTGCTTCTTCTCTTTCTCTTTTTAATGACTTTTTCTTTTTCACCAGCCAAGAAGATTAGGAGCCAACGTCCTTGAGGCCACTGTTCAGAGAGAACTTTTCTTTATAAGCCTTAATCTTGGCCACATTATTTACAAGACCTATGTTCTTTCTAAAAATCAAAAGTTTCTGAAGTCTAGTTGTAAAGAACAACCCCGCGTTCTGCTGCTGTTCCTCTGTTCATATACAGGAAGCAGAAAATAGAAATACTTACACTCCTCGTTTTCATAAGAGGGCATGACAGCATCGTGCTCAGGTGACGGTGAATAGTCAGGGCTCACTTCATATTCATGGATGGGGCCAGCAGCAAGGGCGTCGCGACCGTACGGCCTCTGGCCCCCACCCACGGGAAGGTTACACATGTTGGCATAATCATCTGAGAGAGAGAGAGAGAGAGAGAGAGAGAGAGAGAGAAAGAGAGAGAGACGGAGAGAGAGTGTACAGGAGGAGAGAAAAGACACAAATCATACATATTTGTGTTTGTACACTGCTCAAAAAAATGAAAGGAACACTTTGAAAACACATCAGATCTCAATGGGAAAAAAAAAAAAATCATGCCAGATATCTGTACTGATACAGAATGGGTAATGTGTTAGGAAGGAAAGGATACCACATCGTTGATGGAAATGAAAATGATCAACCTACAGAGGGCTGAACACCCCGAAGACACCCCGAAAATCAAAGTGAAAAAATGATGTGGCAGCAGGCTGGTCCATTCAAAAATGGTGCTCAGCAGTTTGTATGGTCCCCACGTGTTCGTATGCACGCCTGAAAACGTCGGAGCACGCTCCTAATGAGAATGATGGATGGTGTCCTGGTGTCCTTCCTCCCAGATCTGGACCAGAACATCACTGAGCTCCTGGACAGTCTGAGGAGCAACCTGGAGGCACCAGATGGACCGAAACATGATGTCCCAGAGGTCTTCTATTGAATTTAGGTTAGGTGAGCATGGGGACCAGTCAATGGTATCAGTTCCTTCATCCTCCAGGAGCAGGCCGGGCATTGTCGTGCACCAGGAGGAACCCAGGACCCACTGCACCAGCACAGGGTCTGACAATGGGTCCAAAGGATTTCATCCCGATACCTAATGGCAGTCAGGGTGCTGGTGTCTAGCCTGTAGAGGTCTGTGCGTCCCTCCATGGACATGCCTCCCCAGGCCATCACTGCCCAACCACCAAACCTCTCATAATGAACAATAGTTACAGGCCTGTGAAAAGCACAGGGCACCAGTGGCTGGACCTAGACTGAGCTCTCCTAGAGTAACTATGCTCTTGAGACTGTACTGGGAGACACAGCAAACATCCTGGAGGAGTTGGACTGCCTGTGCAACCTCTGTGTAGGGTGTGTGTGTGTGTGTGTGTGTGTGTGTGTGTAATGCAGTTTGTACTTGTGTTTCTGTGTGGACACAGGGCGCAGTCCATGCCCCAGGCCTCTCCATACAGACAACAGCACTCAGTGAATGTGGTCTTCCTGTCGGGACCGAGCGGCTGGGAGCACGTCATGGTTTCTGTCACCGTCTGCCAGCAGATGCCCTGGTAGTCTGTCTGCGTCATCTCATGTTGCTCTGTAAACACACACACACACACACAGCGTTACGACACAAAAAACACACACTGTGCTTTATAAGTCCATCCAGACAACAGAATAACATTGGAAATTAAATTTAGCTTGGTCTGATAATAATAATACAGCAAATTATATTCCACCTCCATCAACCCAGTCAAGTTGCACTTTGCATGTGTGTCTGTCCTGTTATGTGTTATTTTCAGCTTCTCACAACAGTTGTTCCATGAAATCCTCCTTTAACTGAAGTAAAAATGAGTCTTCACATCAGTCCTCACCTTTTTTTTTTGTGCACGAGTCTCGATTTTAACAAGTCTTGGATACTTTACAGTAGTAATTTGACTAATAGTGAATTTAGTAATGGTATTGTTTACAGTTCTTAATAAATCTGCTGAAAAAGTTGATGTTTTAAAAACTGTTTATTATCCATCTCCCCATGTAAGTTATGTTCATTTCATCCTGAAGAAATTAAGCTGCTCCCAGCAAGGACCGACAATGAACTGGTTTGAGGAGCAGCGGTTAAAGTCAGGTGGAAGGTCACAAACAAACCTCTTTAAACATCAATGATTTGCAAGTCAAATGTTTTCTAAGACCTTAATTGATTTGATTTTTTTTTTCATCTTGGGCTTATAACAGTGGTCCTGAGCAGGACTGTCTTCTGTGGAATGAAGGAATGAAGATGCAGCTGTTACTGTTGGGGTCCTTTGTCATGGGATGTGCACAGACACACATGTATGAGCCATCGATGTTCACACACTGTCCACCAGCACACACCGACTCATCCATACACTCGTTGATGTCTAGACATTTCATGGAGAACCAACAAAACTTACTCAGAGGACTTCCTTCATACCAGCTGCATGTCCTCATTTTCTATCACGTACAAGTTCACACACACACACACACATACACACACATGCATGTGCACACACTGTCTTGCTGCAGTGTATTATCACCCTGACCTCTGCACTCTAGTTTGGCTGGGTCGTAGTCCTGTCCGGTCTTGCAGTAACACTCGTAGCTGCCCAAAGTATCCAGACAGAAGCCTCCTTTACACACCTCCTTGCCGAACAGCGTACATTCATCTGCATCTGCAGACAAGCAGAGAGAGAGAGAGAGAGGGCAGCACATGTTACACGTTGACAGAGACAGAGGTTTACTGTTGACTTTAAAATGGAGAAACGTGTTACAGAGGAGGGCCAGTGGAGGAATACGAAGAAATAAGGACACATTTAACAACAGAACTCAAGATTTGGGACAGTCTATGGACAGATCGTGAGGTAGGGGTAGCCTGGTCTTACCTTTGTAGGTGGCAGCAGTGGGTACTCCATACAGCAAGTCTCCAGTGGGAATAAAACCTCTCCCAGATGGACACATCAGGTTAAACTGGTCTGAGAGGGGGCCAGAATCAGATTTCATCAAACATCTCTACACATACTATGAGAGTCGTGGTGTATACAGTAGATAATTCTACCCAATCATCTGAACACTTCATTAAATGAACTACACACACGATGATGCTGGTGGTGTAAATGACGCTGCTGGGATTTGAAAATGTTCTGAGAGCTTTTCCTCTAACTCACCCGTGCCATTGACAGGACAGGGATGAACCTCACAGTTGTCCCCCCAGCCGGCTCCCAGCGTGCAGCAGCACTCCTGCAGGGTGACGTGGCTGGTCAGCACGCTCTCACACAGGTTCTCATCATTGAGATGATAGTAGCACTCCTTCCGCTCCACCGACGACGCTGTTTAAAAAGACCAACGCGGACCGGAAAATATGTGACCTTTCATTTGACAGTAAATTTGCCATTTGAAAAGTAAAACGGATTAATTGCAAAACCCACTTTGTTGAATACGGATGTAATTAAAGCTGCTTTTCATAGAAGTCTGATAACTACAGCTCAAAAGTCTCTTACATGTCATTGTAAGCATTGGTGAACATCACAGAAACCACTGATCAGTACTCAGCCAACAATATCAATAGGTAAGATAAGAAAAAATTGTAATTATAATGCATTAATGTAGTATAAAATCTGAATGGGGGTCACCTGTGGGAACAGGCTCACACTTGGCGATCATGGGATTATAGTCTTGGCCGCTGGGACAGAGACAGAGGAAGGAACCATCTACGTTCTGACACTGAGCTTCTCCACACACGGTGCTCAGCAGCTCGCATTCATTCACATCTGTGGAGAGGGAACAGAACAATTACTGGTAGTTTCTTGGAAGTGATGTCTTCGGTATTGTCTGTGCACGCGGATAGCCTGTGACAGCATCTGCAGCCCAGTACACCACGCCTGCAGTGATAGGCACATGTGGGAAGGAAAATACGCCTGAAACATAAGTAAATGCTTTGGGTGGTGATTACGTATGAGAAGCTCAAGTGAAACACAAACCCCGACATGGCCAGAGTAGCCATTAGATAGACAACTAAAAAAAAAAATCTGTTATGCTGATCTATAAATGAATGGGGGATCATCTTGCCCCAAATTTGAAACAGGATAAGTGTTTTTAAAATTGACGGCTTTGAAAAATCTTTTCTCTGAGTCTTGAGATCTACAACAAGACGCCCATCTTCATACATGTGCCAGATTACTGATATATGTACAAGTAAGTGCATGAAATATTAACGATCAATCAAGATAACTTCACTGTGCCCGCCTGTCTTTATGTCTCTGCATTTATCAACAAATTCTGTCACTGGGAAGGAGATAGGAGGTCTGGCCAATGGGGATTGTGGCCTGATGTCTTGAGCTAAACTTTAGCGAACCATCCATGTAACAGGAAGTAGAATTACCATTGTATGGAAAATGATAACTGAGCAGAGAATGAAAGTAAGAAAGCCATCAAACTGGCAACGCTGGACACAACCGCCATGTGGAAATGAAGAGGAAGAAGACAAGAGATGGACGAGAAGATAGAATCTCAGAATCTCAGTGAAGTAGAAACCAGAGAGAGGACGGCAGAAGAAGCTGGCTGAGGGAGAGGAGAGGGCAGAGGAGGAGAGTGAACAAACATTCGGAGTGGTTAGTGGTACACCACCACTGTCGGTTTTCAAGGATTGTGTGTGTGTGTGTGTGTGTGTTTGAGTTGCGTGTGAAGTGAGTCCATCTGCGCTTAGACACAGTGCACTGATGGTTTGGCAGCGACGTGGAGGCAGCTGGCTGGATTGAGCTTGGGTGGGACCCAGCAGCACTGCCAGAGACAGATGGTAAGTGTGTGAGTGTGTGTAATGCTGTACTGAGGTATGTGGAATGAGGGTATTCTGGTAGTCCTGGTACTTTACGACCCTCTGCGTGCGTTTTGGTGGGGCTGGCCACAGGGAGAGTGTGTGTGTGTCAGGGAAGGGGGGGGGGGGGGGGGGGGGGTGAGTCTGTTCCAACGGTCCTTCCTGCTGGAGGAAACTGGAGTAGATGGGAGCCAGTTAGACCAGGGAAACCACCAGCACCCATCAGCTCAGACTTTGTCCAAGCCAAGCTACAGGAAAACCACTGATTTTCAACATTAATTCCATGTATTCCTGATTGGGATGGCGTGTCCGCAATACTTGGCAATGTTTCTTTAAAAGATGATCTGAGAGAGATCTCCAGTAGTGGTTGGGTTTTCACTTACTTCACCTGAACAGAAAACCAGATCTTTATTTAAGCCGTATATCGTAGTTCAGATTGTCTGAAGACATTTTGGTGTGCCCTACACACTTCGCTGAAACGGTTTCAGACATTTGGTGTTTGGTAAATCCTTCCAAGGCAATATTATTAGCTGATGTTGATGTTGCCTTTAAAGTGATGGGTCATGGTCCCAGGTGTTCCCTAAAGTCAGGAATATGTTGCTTCATCAAGGAAACGGTTTGCGGTAGACTCCCCAACACCTACCAACGCAGCCTTGGCCATCTGGGGACTCCTGGTAGCCCTGGTCACAGAAGCATCGGAAGGAACCCAGTCTGTTCTCACAGAAGCCTTGAGGGCCACACAGTGTCTCATTGAGGCCGCACTCATCGATATCTGGATAACGAAACAAATCCCAGAAGTGTCAGAAATTTTTTTCCTTCATTGGCCTTTTTCCATCCTTCCATCTCTAACACTCATTACCAGCCTCTGTGTTATCTGTCTCTAACATTTACTGTTGAAGATTTCAGTTTAAAATGCACTCAGCAATGCACACAAGTTCCTGTGGTGCTTTCCTTTGTTTCCTTCCAAACAGATGAATGAAATGACATGAAAAGTGAAAACTGAATGCAGTTTATATCTTAAATGTGACTTGTGGCAAAAGTTCAATATGGAAGATCTGGTTCCTCACAAGCTGCTTTGGCTGAATGTCTGTGATTCCCAGGTGCCTGGATTCCTGACTGACTGAGATGAGAACCCTGCTTTCTATGTCTAAATCCTAGTTTCTTCATCAACGTGTCCTTCGTCCTCTCTCCAACGGCCGGGCCTCTGTTCATCTTCAGCGTGTTTTCTATTTTCAGCCTGACTCTGAAATCATCCTCTCTGCTCAAATCCCTTATGTCCTAAGAACTGTGAAGAACTCTACATATACAGCAGCTGGTGCCGGTTGCTCATTCACAGCTCTTCTGTCTAATCAGCTTTAATGTCCTCCTCTCCTGTTCAGCTACTCTTGCATGCACCATATCTTATCACCTATGGCTATAAATGAATAAATAAATCTCGTGCCTCCGGCCTCCTGTATCCTTCACACACTATAATTAAACTGCTCCACGTGTGAATTCTCAATAATGAGTCTAATCACCAAAATTTCCTCTGCTGCTACCTCAGTAAATTCCTTTTTTTCGAACCAATCTCTCCTTATTGAACTGGTGTCACAAAAGCAGACACACAGATACACTAGAGTCTGAGCCTCCTGCATGAATCATGAGGCAGAGAACAACAAATAATATCCCTCGTCGTCCAGGCTTGTCTAGACAGTCAGCTCAAAGGCTTCTGTCTGTTACTTTCCACTCTGTTTTTTTTCTCTAAGTCTATTTTTAATCTGATTCTCATTCAACTCGTGTTATTTCCAATATGTTATGCGTACCTATCTATTTATGCTTGTGTGTGTATGCATTTACTGTATCTGTCACTGTGAAACACTTTGGTGCAAACCTGTAGGAGACTAGCCATGCTAAGTGCAATTCCTAAAACTTGGGCTGGGACTTAAATATTTGGGCAAAGAATGAAAAAAGAGAGATGAAAGAAGAAGAAACTCTTGCTCCATCCTCACCTTCACACAGCTGACTGATCACGGACTAAAGTGACTCAAGTGCTGATGTTTAGCAGCAATGCTTTTCACCATGATTACTTTAGCAACTTAGCATGTGTCCGTTAGCACTACAGGATGAGGCATTGTTCCTAACTATCTTCCCATTGAAGGAAGAATCCAAACGGTTTGTGAGCGAGTGCTGTGCGTTTCCATGCTGGTGCATCCTTACCGTCACAGGAGGGTGTGTCGATGTTGGCAGTGAACCCGCTCTCACAAACACACATGTAGGATCCCTCTGTGTTGAGACACTCGCCGTTGGGGGAACAGAGCTCCGGGTCCTCCACACACTCATCAACATCTGGGATAACACGGACAGACGCCACTGAGATTGAGACATTGACACTCTAACTGTAAATCCTGCTTCAGAAGCACATCTGGTGCTTACCTCTGCAGCTGGTGCCGTTGATCTGCTGGTATCCCCGAGGGCAGGTACAGGTGTAGGAGCCCATGTTGTTAACACACTCCCCTACAGCCTCACAGGGCCTCGCTTCCTCAACACACTCATCCACATCTGGAACATACACACATCATCCCTATGAGAAGAGCTTTTATTACGTTCACAAACGAAATCTGGACAAACCTGGTCTTGGGTAGAAGTGGGTGGTTCATATATTCATATTTCAGTCTCAACATTTAGAGAATGCCGAGAGTGTGCAAAGTAATAAAAATAAAGGAAAACCGTTGAATGAGAAGGTGTGTCCAAACTTCTGACTGGTACTGTACGTTCAGTACCAGTCAGTGCATTGGGATCCATGTTTCCTGTTTGCACACAGGACAAACAGTACTCTGAATCATACCGTCACACTGGTCTCCAGCCGCTGACACTCTAAAGCCAGGCCCACACTGACAGATGAAGGAGCCTTCCGTGTTCAGGCAGTGACCTCTGGTACAGACCTGCTGGTCCTGGCACTCATCCACATCTGAAACAACACAAACAACGGAACAATTACAGCAAACAAAAAGAAGCAAACGGTTTTCTCACATTTCTCTCAGGAGCGTTTAGTAAATTCTCTTAGGAAATGAATATTTAACTGTGACTAATGATGGACAAGCTGCTCGTATAACACTGAACAGCTGACAGGCTGTGGACGAAACCCAGGGAGCTATGCATGAACAAAATCAGTCCTTGAGGTAAAATAAATAAACAGTGGTAAAGCCATAACGTCACTCATATTCCCAGTGTGCAGACCTACTGTGACGCATGATTATGATGTAACATCTTCTTTTAATGGGACTCAATATTTGCAGTTATTGTGCAAGTTATATTGATAAGGCAAAAAAAAAAAAAAAAAAAAAAATCCTGACAACGATGACAACAGTTACGAAGAAGTATCACGTCTTTACTGAGATTTTCCTGCTCGCTTACCTGATAGAACTGATGGCCTGAGCCATGATGATATAAATACAGCTGAAAAATTCTCTATTAATAAAATGGAAAACCCTGTTACATGAGACAGAAAATAGGTCTTGGCACTGTCATTGGTGCATTCCCACTGAACTCTGTTCATCAGTCTGAATGCATTTCCTGTGTTGGGCAAAGGTCTAGATTAAGATTTGTCTGTATTTACATCACCACACACTGCAAAAAGAATGAAACAAAATTATTTTAGAATGGGTGAAAAAATATGGTCAATGTGTCAATGAACTTATTCCTGGGGCTGCTTGGAGCAACTTTAGTTTTAGAGCTACTTTACACACACACACACACACACACACACGTGGGCACAGTGACCTACCTACACACTGGCCTCCCTGTGCCAAGAAGCCATCAGGACAGGAGCCGCAGCTGTAAGTTCCCGGCACGTTGAAGCAGATGCCAGAAGGACACACTGTCCTGTTTACACATTCATCGATGTCTGAGAACATATCAGAAAACTGTTAAACAGCATTAATGTTATACACGGCCAGGTATTTATGATACCCTGCAACATATCACAGATTCCCAAAAGCTCCTTAAATTCCTCTGAGACCAAATGTTGTTTGTGGTCATACAGATCATTTTGAGAACTGCGATTTGACTGGAAACTGCTGCTGGAAATGAGTTTGATAAAGGTGTTGACCCTGAACCAAATCATCATTCACATGAACTAGAGAACCTGAAGCTTCGACTGAATGGTAGCTTTCAAATTTTAAAAAAACTGAAGCACGCACCAGTGCAGACAGGTTCAACAGTTAAATATGTATGGTTGAAAAGTGTGGTTGGTTGACCCGCACCACAGCGTAATAACTTTTTTTTTTTTTTTTTTTTAGAATCCCAAAGTATGTCTACAATTCCTCCTCCTGAGCCTGTTTTTCTATTAAGCTTATTAATAGATACATTGGCTGCATATCCACATGCATGTTAACGTCTCAGAGAAGCCACGATCTGATCCCTCATCACCCACAGCGGAGGGGAGGAGATCTGGGTGGGAGGAATTGCGTTAAAATGGTAGGAAACCACGTAATGACAGAGTGCCTCGTATTTATATCCCAATAAAGAGGGATGAAGCAGGGAGGAGGGTGGTGCAGACGCTGGTAACTCTGTGGTTCCTGTGGTGTCGTCCCAAAATTCCACAGATTTATAATTCTAATAACGTATCAGCGTGCAGAGCTCACATTTGTCCATGCGTTTGACTCTTCTGTGCTGAACACAGACAGTGTCAGTCTTTTGACATGAAATGTACCTGTGTGTGCTGATACACGTTTATGACCATGTCAGCCAGTGCATACATCTGGTCAGGCGAATGATTAGTATTTCAACAACTACTGGAAGTTTGGTTTGTGATCCCCAGAGGACGATCACAACCCCCCTGACCTTTCCTGTAGTGACACTATCAAGCGAAAAAATTCCAGTTGTAAGTAAGAAATCTACATCAGTTTGTGCTGCAGCTGCTCGGTGTGTGTTGCATTATGTTGCACAGTGCTTGTGTATAAGCCTGTACGTGTGAAAAGATGTCTGCAGAGTTTTTTCAAAGAAACATTTACCAACACAGCTGGTTCCTTCTTGGTCGACCTGGAATCCCCTCAGACACACACACAGGAAGCCGCCCTCTGTGTTCCTGCAGTGACCGCCGAAACACAAAGATGGGTCTTCCAGACACTCATCTATATCTGGACACACAAACCAGAGCGCACAACACGGGACAACATCAGCGTAGAACTGAACAGAAGTCAATGTAGTAACCTAATGTGTAACTGTGGCTGCTAATAAAAATAAACAAAAGGCCAAAATTAGATCATCTGCCACACAAAGAATATTGGTGGTGTTACTGAATTCAACCACCAAAAGGTAGTGCAATTATCATAGATCTATTAGAAGAAGTGGTTACTACGTTCTCTTATAATTCTATTATTAGAAACAGAATTCCAATGATAGCTGCTCTGTAAGCGCAGACAGGTTTTCCAGGCTTCCCCAAGGATAAGCATAAGCAAGTGTGTTTACATTCACCTTCCTGTTCGTTCCCTGCACCTGAATGGCATAAAATGTGGGAGTCTGTTCAACCAAAGCATCAAAGCAAACTCTAATATGCAAGCTGCAGAATCCTGAAAAACTTAGGGGACTGGATTTTAGTGTATGTGATGGGGACAAAAGTCACAGTCTTTATGATTTTTGGTACAAAATACCTTCTTTTTATTTAATATTGAGACTGCTGCTGCAGCTCAGCAAGAAACCACAGTCTAAATGCAAATGAAAGCACTGCTGGACTCCTCACCTACACAGGTGGTTTGGGCATCATCCAGGTGGTATCCCTCATCGCAGTGGCAGGTGTAGCCCTCAGCTGTGTTATAACAAATCCCCTGGCCGCAAATATAAGGGTTGATCTGGCACTCATCCACTTCTGATATAGACGAGAGAGATGGGAGAGGATAAATGCAGCAGCAGTTTTAGAACTAATCACGGGTCTCACTAAATATTATTAAGAACCAGAAGCAAGAATTACATACCCTTAATGTACCACAAGTTAAATGCTTAACTAGTAAAAGTATCACAGGTTCATATCATGACTGCAGGGAGGTAGAATGCAAAGTACCGTAAATTCCGGACTATTGAGCACACCTGAGTATAAGCCGCACCCACTAAATTTTAAAAGAAAAAAATAAATTGTACATATATAAGCCACACTTGAGTATAAGCCGCAGGTGTCTATGTTGTAACATGAGATATTGACACAGAAAGCTGGTACACCGAAAGATGTTTATAACTTTTAATTAAATAAATGCTTTTTCCGTAAAACGGCTGGTTAAAAAAATAATAAATAATTAACACCAGAAAAGTCAGACAAGTCATTGATGCTATCTTCCTCTCACTCCTGCGCAATAAAACCACTTTTTCAGTGTTGGAATTGGAAAAAGTATGTAAACGCATAACAGCTAACTAGAGTCAGGAGCATGGGAGTCCAATCAATGAAACATGATTGGAGGTGTGTGCCAGAGGTGCCATCAGTAATAAAAACTGCTCGAACATTTACTTTGCTCCTCACAAGACACATACCTCAAATTACAAGACGCAATGCTAACAGTAGCTACAACTGAGCTTACTAAAAGACCTAATGTCAACTGGCTCAGAATAACCTTCTACTTACGTAAACTTAGTTAACTAATTAAAGGATACATATTTCTCAATGTATCTTATTTGCATATGTAAACAGAATAAAATAAAATCTTCATGAACAAAGTATTGGCAGTTTTGTTTGCCCCACTAAAAGTCTAATTTTAGCATCCCAACCAAGGACAAAGAAGAAAAGAAGATAACAAAAATTTAAAGGAAAATAAAGAATGTTTTTTTTACCAGTTGACTGGGTGGGAGCAATGTCCTGGCCTGCATTAGAGGGGAGGATCTCCACTGGTGCAGGTGGAGAGGTCCTCTCAACAACTTCTACCAAAGCAAAAAAGAAAAAAAAAAAAACACATTAATTCCATTAAATTCATATTCTTTAATTACTTCAACATATTTTCTTTATAAAACATATCACATTGATTACTAATTACATCTTAATCACTCTAGGATGTTTTAGCAGCCTACACACAGTATATTTGGCTTTAAAAAAAACATAGTATGCACAGTATTTTACTGTTATGCAGATGATACCCCGCTGTATTTACCTCAATGACACTGGAAGCTTTGCATGTTTCAAAAACTGTCTTGACATTTCATTAATAGTTTTTTTATTCACTTTCTTGCTGAGAGCCATTAAGGATGAGCAGATAAGCTGGTCGTACATAGAAGCTCCAATTTGGCGTTTGGATAGGTGTGGTCTTTTACACTGCAGTATATGTAATTATGGTCCAGTTCTGCAGGAGCTGAGTTGAGTCTCCTTCCCATTCATGTTCACTGTGGAACTCCACTGCGATGCATTTATGTTGGCACCCAGGAGCTGCATATTCATCAAAGAGATGAGAGCCTAGAGTGTTCACTAGTCAACATATCTAAATAGATGGAATCACAGCAGGTATTCTAGACAAAGACTATAATAACAAACATCTATTATAGTCATAGGCTGTAAAATAGTCTAGGGGAGACAGACAGCTCTCCACACTTTCACTCCACCAATAGTGAAGAAACACCATACACTCTGCAGCAGTGTTGCATGAAAATATGCTGACACTGACAGAGGCTAGAGAGGACCACACTTATTCAAGGCCATAACTTGCAAAGAGGGACTTTGCAATCAAACTGTTACAGAAGAATACTGTCCTGGGGACCACCCATACCAGCTAACATAGGTAATCTGAGGCTAGAGCGGGCCAGAGATCACCCACATTGGACTACAGAGGACAATGGAATGGGAATGGGAATAAAGGGACCTGATAACATCTTTGGCCCTGTACAGGAGACTGTAACAGTGATATGTTATACTGCAATGCTGGCTGCTCCCTGTACCTAAAAAGTCTTTAGTGTCTAGTCTCAATGACAAACTGCCCTGTGGCCCCATTCTGATGAAGTGCTTTGAGAAGCTTCTTCTCCGGCACAACAAAGACAATATCCCAGCCGGCCTGGACCCTCACCAGTTTGTGTTCAGAACCAATTCAGAACTCTCCACTAGTGATGGGAATTCCGACTCTTTTAAGAGAGCTCTTTCAGCTCCCAAGTGGCTCCTCAGATTTTTTTGTTGCTTAAATGAATGCATCCAAATTTTACAGCGTTTCCTAAGGTCACTCATTTTCTCACCTTTCCAGCCTGCTGTCTCTGTAGGGGTCTCTCTCTCTCTCTCTCTCTCTCTCTCTCTATGTCTTTAACGCCCACCCCTCCCCCTCCTGCTCAGTGCAGACACACCTCACATCAGGTAGTTGACCAATCACGTGAACAGAAAAACAAACAAAAAAAACAAAAAACAAAGCGACTCTGGCTCCCAGCTCCCGTTGTTCACTTCAAAGAGTCGTTTCGTTGGCGACCAACACATCCCTACCCTCCACTCAGTCTCCACACACCTTGAAAATAACAACACCTACCATACTGCAGAATGCTGTTTGCTGATTTCAGTATTCAAGACAGCATTCAGCATAATGCAAGTGGACTTTCAAAATTCCTCACAAAATGACCTCTGACAGTTCAGGGTGGTGGTCACACCTCTGCCACTTTACTGCTCAACTCCACGGCTGAAGCTGTGGATGTACAGGGCGAACTAGAGGGGACAGCCTCTACATCCACAACTGCAGCGTCCGACATGGAGAGGACTCTGTTGTGAAGTTTGCAGACGAAACCATGTTTTCAGCTGGATTATAACAACGACGAGACTTCAAATCTGAAGGAAACTCTGGTAACAATTTGGAGGTGGGTGAACATGTTTAGGTTGCTGTTAATCAGTATCACAGAGTACCCTTCATGGACATCACATATATTCACCCTGGTAAAGTGGGCTCAGCAATGGCTGTAAATCTTAAGAAGGCCAAAATTCCCATGCCAAGACTCAGTTAAATTTTATGGAGGTGCAGTAGAAAGCATCCTGACTGGAGAACAAATTGGCATGGGATGTGCACAGTCCAGACCCAGAAGGATCTGCACAGGGTACCTGAAACCACCTGATGGCATAATACCACCGTACTATATAAAAGACACTCACAAAACCCAGCTGCACGTTACACGTGTTCTAGAATGCACACTGTTCTATTACGTTCCTCTGCTTCTGTAAAATTTACACAGAAATAGCTGTTTGAGGGTTAAAACTTCTTTGTGGTTTAAAACAATAAAACACTGGAAGAAGAACATGTGGTACAAAAGTAATCAATGAATATTAATAATCACTTCATCTATTTCCAACTGTAAACAGAACAGTGGCCTTTGGAGAACATCAGATGCAGACTCTTAATATCAGCAAGCTTGTTTCCTCAAAATATTTGCTAAATTAATAAGTGCTAATATTAGCATTCTACAGTACAACTGAACCCTACAAAATATAACTGAAGTTGAGCTACAGCCTAGACTGAGACTGACAAAGTACTCTAAGCTTAACAACTTCTAGATGTCCTAACCTGGCCACTGTCCACAAAGTATAAAGGATAGTGAAACAGACACCTGGGTAGGCTGCCTCCATCTTGACAGTGGACACACCCGGAGAGAGCTGGAGCAGGATAGGTTCAATTACTGGCCTATTACTAAACACAGGAACTACCAGCTCCTTCAACGACAAAATAGACAATAATACCAAAGGAACGGGATCAACAAAGCACTGTATGCATGTGTTTCAGTCCAAAAGTAATAATTTAAGCTTTTGCGCACTGCATCTGACATGCAAAACAGATGTTATGCTGGGAAAAAGATTAGCATTTAGCTTTTGCATGGCAACTGACTGAAGTTTTATAACAGAGCAAGAATGAACAGCTCAGTGAGCAAGCCAGAAAGCAAAGACTACCTGCCACTTCTGCATAGACTTCTGTCTGGATCTGCTGGGAACACAGTCCAGGAGTTTAGTCTGTCTATTTTTGGTACTTGCGTGTACATATACACATCAAAGGTGTACAACATTGACTCACTGTTCTGTGCTTGACCAGCCAAAGTCATGCAGCAATGTTGCTGACTCATGCAAAGATGATTCTGCAACCCCTCAGTGGCAGGGGGTCGGGTGGTGGGGGAGGGGTGGGGCGCGGGTGTCTGTGCATGCACACTGCTTCTACAGTTTTGCTCTTTAAAGCACCCAAACCTACCTGATCTGGTGCAGTTGTTGCTACTGACCAAAGGAAAAAAAAAAAAAGAAACAAAAGTGTATGTTTGTAACATAATATACTGAACATCAAATCTGTAATTCCAAAAAAGAAAAACACGACATGGTGTTTGCTTCCTAATTATTCTATGTACTATGTTTCTGTTATTGTCCAAAAAAAAATCCAATGAAGGAACCAACAGCACAACAGCTTGCAACATTTGCAAAAATCACAAAATAATGTTTCAGTAATCACAAGAAAAAGCCCTGCTCCTCCTGCACAATCAATAAATAAAAGGAGACAAAGCCAAAGAAGATCAACCTCAGCTATGTGAAACACCTTAATTGCATAAATACCTTTTGCTAAATGCCAATCTGTATGACTGCCAGGCGCCACATTCAATTCTGGTGGTATCCAAACACTAATCTACGCAGGTTTTGGGTTGTGGATTTCCGTCAGATAGTTTTTTAAGGCCTGTCCTGTGTGGTTTGAAAACTCTGTACTCCTCTGCTCCAGAGAAGCTTAGCAGTAATTTGAACGCTGACTGGTTTTGGCTAAGATGTTGAAAAGTTTCTCCTTCCCGAGATTTCTGCCAAGAATGTCCTGAATAATAACAGGAGAGGGCGAAGCTCCTTTGCCTCTCTCAGCCAGGTTTATCCCCCCCCCCCCCCCCTTCCCCGCCTCCCTGTTTTGACGGCCTGTGGGCTGAAGGGAATGTGAAGTGAGCCCAAGCACTTTAATCCCTGTCCTCAACAAACAAACGTCCCAAGAGGGATGCCTCTTTTAAGATCTGCGTTCCTAATCACATGCAAGAGGGCTCGTAAATCAGGAGCTCTAGTGTTATTTTTGGGAGCTGTAATTTGCAAAAGTAAGACTGTTGTTCATCCCACTGACATTGCGCGGCTGATAAATTAAGACCACACGTCAAACAACAGATTCATTGTAGAATAGGCACAAAAAGTCTCCTTCTGCACTGCCTAATGAAATCCTTCAAAAATACTGATTTCTTTGACACAACATTTAGTTCATTTAGTAACTTAAAAGCTATGCCAGGTGATATACACCTGAAACATAACAATGTTTGAAAGTTACTAAGAAGAAAGAGTTAAACCATTTCATGGTAAATTCTGTGATGAACAGAATCAGATTGTAGTTTTCTGCTCTGTGGGCAAGTAAACAAGAACTCTAGCTTTACTCTTTGTCAAATGCAAAACTTACCTTTCTGTCGTACCTTTTTATTAGGTTTTTCTATGGCCCGGCTGTTTTACACCAGTTTCCTAATGAATGTAATTTTTGTTGCAACTCATTGTGTCACTAGTAGGACAAAACTGAAAGAGAATATCATGGTCAGTCTTTCTATTGGCATCTTACTGTTAGCAGCTTGATGATGAAATTTCATCCTGAGCTGGTCTCAAAGGATATTTAAGTATTCAAACACTGTGGTTGGTAGGTTTACACTGAAGACAACAACAACAAACAAACTAAGAGCTTTCGCAGTGAGGTTCCCTAATAATCTGACAACCTCAGATTATTAGAAAAAAACACATCTTCTACATGGAATAGTGGTGTATCAAATTGACAGTCACACATGTGTTCATCCCCTTGCAATCCTCTGCAACAAGAGGACCCAACAGATGCAGTTTGGGTAACTGTTTAGCTTCCTGGCAACATCCTGGGATGTTCTGGGAATGACAGACCTGAGAGGGGGACCTTGATGCCCACTGGACGATCTAAATTTCCCAACTGCACTGGAAATTTTGGGGAATACCCAGGAGAAGCTAGAAGAAATTACTGAGTGCAAAATTGCTTGGTCTGTTTGGCTCCTAGGTAACCTGACAATGTCAAGTTTCTCAAAAATGCATAACATGGTTCTGCCATTATTTCAGTTTTACTAAACTGTGACAAAGGTGAGAGGTCATTTGATTTCATTGGTCTGTATTTGAAGCTTTCAGCAGTTGGGAAATATCTAGTTTGTGATAAACAGCAGGTTTCACACATGCTAAACATAACATCCAGCTTACATTGTAGTATTACATGTGTGAGGCTCACCTGGTATAATCTCCTCTGGTCTCCCAAAAGCTTCCACTGGTCTCTCTGGTGTTGGCAGGGGATGAGGAGGTAGCAGGTCAGTGGGCTCCTGGTAAACGATGACTGGCTTATTGACAGGTGGATTTGGTAGAACAGTGTAGCCCATTCCACCAGGACAGATCTCTTTGAACTTAGCTAAATAATTAAAAAAAAAACAAATACAAGTGCTTATCATACAAATGAAATTTTAAAGTGCAAAAAACCTTTTCTTTACTGTATACATGTTAGTGTTTTTCAAATCATTTGAGGTAAAAAAAAAAAAAAAAAAAAAAAAAACTATAAAAGCTAGGTACTAGAACAAAACCTCATGTGGAACATGATTTGTCTCGGAATAACTTTGGGCATGTCCCTCAAATCACAATTTGAGTTACAGTCAAATTCCTGATAAACAGTCTAAGGCACATTGTTGGGTCCATGGGTGCGCTCAACATAAACCATGGCATGATAACTTGCTCAAGACAGCATCCCACTACAAGCTCCACCACGTCTGCTAAGCCTAAAATAACTGGGGGCCGTTCAGTGTTGAACAGCAACTTTGCATTTCAGTTGTTTATTTAAAAGGAATCATACTTAACATTTGTCAGTGCTGTGTATTAATGACTCTGCTCTGTTTAGCTGTTCTAGAACTCTAAATAGAGCAGAACTCCCTCTAGAACTCACTGAGACATCATGAGGAACGTAAAGTGCTGGGGGATCCTTACATAAAATCAGCCTCTATACTGATGATGGTCCTCTGTTTTTGACGTCTACCAGAAACCTCTGTATGGACCACCCAAGCAGGTACACAGTATATTTAAGCTTAGCTCCAATTTAATGTGACTGAATGGTGTCTGTTTATATGCTAATGTAGTTCATGTTTGTAAATCAATTTGATCCGTAAACCTCAGGGATTCTTTGGCATTTTACTCAGGAATTAGACTTCATTATATATATATTACCCCAGAACTTGTCACTTTTGGGGGCTTTAGAGGATTTTCTGGATGTTCACCGGAAAAGGAAAAAATAACTCTTGTTATAATGAACACTGCAAAATTCAACCTGAATCAATAGATAGTGTAATGTAAAGTGACTACATATAATTTAACAACTCAAAAAAGTGGTTTAAGAGCGAAGTTTATCTATATGCAACTCAACCCAGCAAATGATCAGGTTTCTGAGTGGGCTCAGGCCATGTTGCCACACAAAGCATCAGACTTGGTGGAACTGGGGCTTGGTTATTCATTTTCTAATAAGAATTTTTCTCTTTCTAAAAGACAAAGGCCAAATTTTGGTCTCTATGGATTCCAACAGCTCAGTACTGGCTTGATTGATTTTGGAAGCTTCTTTTTTTGCCACAGTAAATCATTCTGAAAATTTCTAAGGGAAGAATGAAGCTTGTGGCCTTGTCCTGGCCTTTACATGACGAAGGAAGCAGTGTAACAGTGTTCTGAGCAAGATTATGCATGAACTAGCTGGAATCAGCTGGCACTGCTGTGAATTTTCTGAGTATCATTTTGATCTGATTAATAACCTGAATGAACTGAGCAGTGATACCAGCCCTTACAGACATAATGACCTACTTTAGTGGAACATGCTGGCACATTTCTGGAAACCCGTAAGGCACGGAAACCTGTAGGATCTGAAAAACAATCATTTCTACTTGAAGTATCTCGAAAGGCATCCAAGAATGGGTGTGGATGAGTTCAGGCTTTGACAGAGACAAGGCTTATGCTTGTTCTAAAACTGAGTACCCTTGTGTAATGGAATGCTTGGCTTGTTTTCATCAACACACAATAGCACAATATTTTTTTATGCAACTGTAACAGACTAACCCTACATGGTCTTTTAGGTTGGAGAACTGCAACTACAGAGAACTGTAAGAATGACGAAGCAGCAATCCCCTTCAGAGTAAAGAAAACAATATGCAGATCATTCAAAGTATGAATAACACTGGCAACGCTGGTAAAGGAAGTTAAACGTCAAAGGGCAAAAACAGCATTGCATGATTATAAATGTACCATCAATAAGATTTACAATAAAAGCAATTCATTCACAGTATAGGCTCAGCATTGATGGAAAACTTATATAGTACTACGAAACACCATCAACAGATCTGACGCCAGTATCCTGGCTTTCAAAAGACTTTGTCAATCCAATACAGACCTGTAAGAATCTATGGAACACAGAACATAGCATCATAAGGCAGGCTAAAGATAAGATCACGCTCTGAGGTTTCACAGATACAAAAATTAGGGAATGATGAACTTAAAAAAAAACTGTCACTGGCCTGCATAAGAAAATCATATTATCTGTTGCACTTTAGCCCTTAATCCCTAAACACAGCCTGTCAGATTAAGAATATTTTGCAGACACAAAACCCAAATCATAGAGAGCACTCTTACTACTCACCACTCCACACAATCTATTCACATGTTCTTCCTGGTAAATATAAATCCATTCAACGTAGAGCCACTGAGTCTACTGTTAAATCTACTGTCATCACTGACCATACACAAGTGAGCAAAATACAAACTAAAAAGCAATTGCTTTGTCGCCCTGGAAAAAGAATAAACAAATCAAAGAGAGAGAGACACTACAGAAACAAATCAATAGCTTAGATATCCTGGACTCACAGGATTTCATTCAAATCAGCATTATTCCATAAATAATAATTAGCTCTAGATTGAAACTAGACAGCTAATTAAACCAAGATTACCCACTATCATTCAGTAACACAGATATGAAAATGATATGCACAAATCAAAAGACAGCAGTGGGTGACAGGGTAAAATTAAAGCAATGGAATCGGACCATTCTTCACCACCTCGGTGAAGAACTTCTGCCTCTTCATGGTGAATGTTGAGATGCTGAGGATGAGAACCTGGATGGGTATTCATTTCCCGTCTAATCTCTCAGGGGTTCACACCTGTGCTGAAAAGCACTGAAAATGTCTTAAATATAAAGAAAGCTACCACTCTTGCCTTAAAGCGCATTGTAACTAGTAAAGCGACCAAGCTCACAAGCCAAAATTCAGGCAATCCAGAGGGCTGCAAGGAGATGTGCCTATTTCCCTGGGCCCTGGTGTGGGCAGGCCCGGCTCCTGATGATCTGGGAGTTGCCCTGCACTGGACTCACAGTCATTACCATGAAGGAGGAATTCAACCGCACCCACTGCAGCCACTGCGTCCCATTATCTATTGTGAGCTGTTCATGGCCCATCAAAAACAGCCAAAGCCAACATATATTAAGTAAATATATAAGTATATACCATCTGAATCTATGCACACATTGTAACAATTGTTGACAAAATACAAGGTCTAACATAAGACACAAGTGTGCCATAGCCAAACCGTTTAAAATCCACTGAAATGCATAGAAATCTTAGGGATGCAACTGACGGCTCAACTGCACTGACAAATGAGTTTTGTGGAAATACAGATAAACAGGAAAGCAGCAAAATTAGGTGTGAAAACAGCTACTGCAAAGGCTTTACTAATATAATCTATAAGCAACTACTTAGCCAAGCTGTTAAATCCATGCAGAAGAAGAAAGTATCAGGACATAAAAATGGGAGACACAATTGGTTCCTGTTTGCTGGAAAGGCTTCTTGTATTATATGTATTAATCAAGTCAAGTCATTTTATTTATACAGCGCCCAATCATAACACGTTATCTAAAGGCATTTATCATATAGGCCAGGTCTAGACCATACTGTGTATAATACATCAGATATGTACTATATGGAATCATCATTCCAAAATTCATTCACAAACTCTATTTCAGCAACCATCTATAGTTGTTGTTCAGTCAAAGCCAGAAACGCTCAGCCCCACTGTGGCTCCAGAGGAATTTCGTGCCCCATTTCGTACCAATCCATCAAGATGTTGAGATATTTTAATAGATAAGTCAAAACCTAGGTCTAGGCTTTGTATTGCGAGAAGACAGACTGACATTGCTATCCCCAAAGCCGTTTCAGTGCTTGACACAATAGGTAACTGGTACTCAGTTCCTCTACTTTTGTGGCTTCTTAAACTTGAAGGAAGAACAAAGTCCTGCAGGACACTTGTCCACTGGGCAGAACTGAGTGCCTCAGCTCTATGAGATGTGCTGATTTTGCAAAGCCAACATAAACTGCAGGATTGTGGAATGCTGTTTGCCGTGACATTTTCTCCATGAAAGTGAGAGAAAAAGTTTTCTGCCTTTTGCTCTCATCGAGATAGGGGTAGGAGGGGGGGCCTTACCTGTTCCTGGAGGGGGGCATTTGTCACAACGAGGGCCCCAGGCTTTGCCCACACTGCAGCAGCAGAGCTGTTTGCTCAGCTGGGCAGAAACTGGGTGCAAACACTGCCTCCCTGAGCTGACCAAACGGAAGCAAGCCCCCTTCTCCTCTTGGATGGCAGGCGAGTTGGCTGAAGAGGAGCACAGGATGTGGACAAAGAGGAGGAGAGGGAGGCGTAGGAAGTGGTGCACCAGAGCGTAGGAGACACGTACATGGGGGGGGAAAGAGAGGACAGAGAGTGGAGAAATAAAGAGGTTCCCTTCACCAAAGCGATGTTCCCTTCTCAGCGGTACAAATTCGTGTCTAAACTTTCTTCTAAAACAACAGAAGTGCATAAAGAAAAATACACATTGTACAGTGAGAAGCAGCTACATTGTGTGGTGGCACAAATAACTACTTTTAAATAATTAAAGCTGACACGAAACACAGAGACACATTCAAACATAACAAAGCACAGACAAACAACAAAAAAAATGTTTTCATGCTAATACTTCATGCAATCAAAGTAAAGCACTGGCTCAGATTCAGGCATGCAGGAGAGTTTGACTAAGTTTTTCTCATTGTTTGCTTTTTTTTTTTTGCCTGAAACACTACCTGAGGTAAATCAGTTCAATTACTAATTAAATACATAAACATCAGGAATGTCTGTAGTTAAAGCCTCTTAATTCAGTCCGATTTCAGCCACACATGCAGTTTAAGTGTTGCAGTCCTTATTATTGATCATGTAAGAGCTAGTTTACAAGCCGACAGACGACAACTGGATGGTAATATCCACACTGCTACTTCACTCTAGAGCACTGAACACTCACTAAAGGTGGTTACTGTGTGTGTGTGTGTGTGTGTGTGTGTGTGTGTGTGTGTGTGTGTGTGTGTGTGTGTGTGTGTGTGTGTGTGTGTCTGTGTCTGTGTCTGTGTCTGTGTCTGTGTGTGTGGCTGTTTCTGCATTTACATTTTGTCTTTCAGCATAAAACAAATTAAATTTATAAGTCATGAAATGTGCTACATAAATGAAATTGCCATTGTAAGTGTGCGCACTGCATTCAACTCTAGTCCAATGCAACAAAAACAGAAGAACATTACAGTACCAGCCTTACAGTAGAGCAACTAAACTGTGACTGTTACAAGTGCTGAGGCCATTAGCTTTAGCACTCCAACATCAGCTATAAAAGACCAGTTCAACATTTTAGGAGACACATTCGCTTTGTTTTTAGGAGTGAGGTTAGAAAATAACACACTACTCTCATGTCTCTTCAAATCAAGTCAGGACTTGTTAGTCTAGCTTAGCATACGCAGGAGAAAACAGCAAACCCTGTCCACAGGTCAGAAATCCTCCTACCAGCACTCAACATCATTTACTCTTTGTGTGTCTGTATTAACATACACTCAAACAGAAATGTAACAACACAAAGAGCCACACAAGCAGCTCTGGAAGGCAACACTGAAGCACAGTGGTGCTGAGCTAAATGCTAATATGAGCATGTTAACCAGGTTAGAATGACAGTGCTCACATTCTGGTGTTTAGCCTTCCATGTTCTCCATGTTAGCATGCTAATGTGGTAATTAGCAGTGGACAGAACTGAGGAAGTTGATGTAGTTCAGGCTGAGCTAAAGTGGACCACTGACACACCACCCTATTGAGAGACACTACCCGTCTTTGTGGTTTCAGGGAAAGTTGGAGCTATATCATAACAAACAAACAAACAATTTATACATGCCTGCACCGCCATCCGCCACACAAACATGGTTGTGAAGTTTGCGGACGACACCACCGTGGTGGGTCTCATATCCAGCAATGATGAGACCCAGACCCATTACAGAGAAGAGGTCCAGAATCTGACAGAGTGGTGTACCAGGAATAACCTCATCCTGAACATCAGCAAGACCAAGGAGGTCACAGTGGACTACAGGAGGTCCAGGAAGACTGAACACACTCCTGTCTGCATACATTGGGGAGGTGGTGGAGCGTGTGGACAGCATAAAGTTCCAGGGCATCCACATTTCCTCTGACCTCTCCTGGTCTGTGAACACTTCACACCTGGTGAAAAAGGCCCAGCAACGGCTCTTCTTTCTCAGGAAGTTGAAGCTAAGACCACAGCTCTTATTTATAACAGCTTGGTATCTCTGTTATGTCACTGTGATGTCATCAGTTGACCTGCCTTTGATGTGCCTTTGATGTATTCTGGTGTTCTCTTTTTGACGACACACAATCACTGAGGTCACACTTGCACACACGCACACACACATGCACACTGACACACACACACACACACATCAACATTCTCAGGAGTAAACTCAATTGCTGTGAAATGGAAGAAGCCTTTGGTCATCTGGCCAAAATGAGTGGATAGGCAAGGAGGAGGCTTAGATCAGGCAGGTAACCAAGAAATCATGGGTCATTGCAGGGTTTGTCTATAGAAACGACACAAACCTGCCAGAAGGAAAGCCACCCCTGCAGAGTGAGTAGATGGAGTCAGTGAAAGGCAGGTGAAGGTCAATGGGAGTTTGCCACACTGCGCTTAAAGGACTGTGAGAGCAGGAGGAAAATGTTTCTACAGTTTGAGGACACCAAAATTAAGCTCTGGTGTGCAGCACATTTACTAAAATAAACAGCATGGTGGCTGCAGCAATCATGCTGTGGTTACTGTATGAACCAGAGTTCTTTTTGAGAGAGACTGGAGACACAGGAGGACATGTTGAAGGCTCTCACCTTGCTTTTGAGACTGGCCAAAGCATACACAGCTGGGGGATATTCATGCCGAGCTGAGCCACGAGTATCTTCAACTGTTCAAGTCGTGCAGCCACAGTGATAAAGGTTTTCCAAAGGGCTGCATGGTAAGGTAATGGTTCATGTTGCTGACATGTTGGAGGTGTGTTGTTTTCCATAAACCTCAGTGAGAGCCTGTTGGCTGCAGATCCTTATCTACTACATGACTGAGGCTATTTCTGCTTGCACCATTCATCTGCAATACTTAAGACTAATCTGCTGAGCAGCACTTTTTTTATTTAATGGTGGGGACTCAAGGAGTGACTAACTCACTGACAACTGCACTGCACTGCTTCACAATAAATGTCCTAATGGTTTGACAGCAGAAAGTCCCTAATGGGTTCTTCTCCAAAAGTCACATCAGAAAGTGGCACAGCACAGTTTATCCATGTGTCCTTGCCAGAGAGGACACACTCTGTCTTAGGTACTTGGTTACATAGGACATGATGGCAAAGACAAGTTGGTGACCCACTGTAGCAGGCAACCTAACGGCTAATGAACTATAACCAACACGCCACCGCTAGTCGACCCCAGTCATAGTCACAATGGCTTTCCAAGTTAGCTGGCAAAGACTGTCACACAGTTTACTCACAAAAAAAGTCTTTGTGGAACAAAAACAAATGAATGAATAAAATGAATAGCGCAGCTAATCGTCAATGTGAGCCTCCTCCATTGTCTCCATCTCCATCTCTCAAAGGTCTGCACTCTCAAGGAGGTTAGCTAATGGTCAACGTATATATAGCTACAACAGCTATATTAGGACATAGTCAATATGATGTCAATATAATACAATATAATAATAATATATTAAAGATTGTTAGTTTATCCAATCCAAATATTCCAATCATGAGGTATACAGAGAACGAAGACACAACACGTCCAGCCCCTCAGTCCCTTTAGCCTTATCACACAGACAAACACACAAACACATACACATTCCAAAACCAGGGGAGACACATGCTCACAGTCTGTCAGAAACCATGATCAACACAGCTGATGTCATGTTCACCACTGATCACTATGAGCCACTGCGATCTTTCCTCTGTTCCTCCCAATCCTTTGCTTTACCCCCCCCCCCACCGCCCCATCGAGAGATACGCTGGGTTTAGTAAATCTGTCGTGCCCTGCGTTACATCCTTGAGTAGAAATCTGATCATACAATAAACACCATGCTTTTATCCATGCACTGTGTCATATGCACATCATCAAACACACTTTTTTTTTTTTTTTAGCGGCATTCTTAGCAGCCCTGCTAGCTTGCTTGTACTTTGGAGCAGGTGGCAGGGAGAAGTCATGAAACTTCCAACGTCTTCTGTTACAATGTGATGGGAAAGATCAAACTCATATAAGAAAGTTTCTTTTATGAGTAAGTCTACACATCAGAGATGCAGGCATGCAAACGTAATGCATTGACTTCTGTCAGTATTAGATTTCGGCTTAGTCTGACGCTGCACTGTTGGGTTTTCCTGAGTCTGACTGATAATGAATGGAAAAGCGATGAGAGAAAGAAACTGATAGAAAATGTTGCAAATGACTTGCAGCGCTTACATATGCAGGCGGTGAGCGTGGGGTTGGGGACGTAGCCGGGTTTACACAGGCATCTGTAGCTGCCCACGGTGTTCAGACAGTTTCCGTTGGGACACACGCCCTGCAGCTGGCACTCATCCAAATCTGTGAATCATGAAGAAAACACAGTCAATCCAGGGATTTTTCACAAGTCGTCTTCATACTGTGAGATGGGACACCGACATTTTCATGACTGTTTCAACTACTGAAACTAAAGAAATCTGGCACATTTATCCCAGGAATGACAGAATTTGGAAATGACAGCCAGATTTACTGAGAGTAGAAAGTCAATTGTGCAGTAAGAGCAGAGAGGCTGTGTTGACTGTGCTGCTAACAGACCTCAGGGAGACTGAATCAACATTGAACACACTCTCAAGGCGGTTAGCTAATTCATGAATTACTCAACGAGGCTGTCTATTTCAAGGGTCCCTCCAAATACAGGAATGACATCTTATTTTTCCCAGATTTGAAGGACAAGAAGTCCAACTTTTAAGCTGTGAAGTCCTCAAAGTGCCTAAAATCTGAGCCTCCCTGTCCCTCAGACAAGAGCCCTCAGAGCCTTCCTGCTCAGAGGAATGAACAGTTCAAGCTCAACTTCAAAGGAAGAAATGCTCACAGCGGTCAGAGTCAGAGCTTGTTTCTCAGTCAATATATTTTGCAGCTAATATTGACTCTGAGTTTTCCCTCCATAGGGGAGAGGGATCAGGGAAGATCAGGGATATACTCAGGATATATATATATATATATTGTTTATTTTTCAAAGAAAACCTCTTTCAAATCTTTATATTTCCATTTCAATTTGCTGCAATTTGCTTCAAAAAAGAAAAAAAAAAAATTGTGCCCAAAGGGACGGCTGTGGCTCAGGAGGTAGAGCGGGGTCGTCCACAGATCAGAAGGTCGGTGTTTCCTCCTCCTTGGCTCCTCCAGCTCGTGTGGAGAAGTGGACAAGAATACTGTCCACAAGATACTGAAACCCCAAACTGCCCCCCAGTGTGCCCATCAGTGCATGGGTGTGTGTGTGTGGTAGTTAAAGCGCTGTATGAGTGTGTGTGTGAATGGGTGAATGTGACTTGCGGTGTAAAAGCGCACATCCAACATATTAGAAAGTCGATATTGAAATTTAGTCCATTTATCATTTTGTTTATTATTGTTCTTTTGGGACGGTCCTTTATTTTCCTTTGTACAGGGGCTGTTTTCATATTTTGTTTAACGGTACAGTAAAGAAAGACGATGGATTTGATTCAATCCTGTTTAGCATGGATGTGATTCACATGGCGTGTACAGTTATGGTCAAACTGATCATCAAACTGTGGTGTTAAGTATCTTATAATCCCAGAGGGATGGCCCATGGATGACCTGGCATGCACAGCTACGGTGTATCGTCAAACTGTGGTGTTATGGATCTTATAATGTGGGATGGGCCACGATATGGCATTACACTTGAATAAAATTCAATTCAGAAAAATAAAAACGGCTTTGAGTGTACTTTGAAAACTAACAAAACAGACACGCAGGGAAGTCCAAGCCAAACAGGACACAGATCCAAGTGGAAATACTGTTGGTCCAAGAGTTAAAGAAAGGAGGGGGCTGCTAGAAAAATGATAATAATAATAAATACGAAAGGAAAGGATGTGGTGGATTACAGTCCCAGCTCCTCCTACAGGATAGCCAAGTCTACACACACACACAGTCTAGTCTGGCAGCAGTCTAAATTGGCAGCAGGCCCTTCTCCCATCAGAGTCCTTCTGCTTTCAGCCACAGAGCAGGCAAACACAGTGTAATGCAGCATTATGCCACATTACTGGTGCTAACGGTGAATGCAGCACCCTCTATTGTTGCTATGAGGGACAATGGAGAGAGAATGCTGACTCTCTATCTTTGTCTACTGCCAACTCTGTTTGTATCGTGTTTTATATGTTGCCACTGTCGCCTTAAGTGCTTGCTCTGGGGTCAGGCTCTGGGTCTGTGTAAAGCCCTTGAGACAATTTTGATTGTGGAAGGTGCTATATAAATAAAACTGAACTGACCTTAAAAAAAAAGCGCATTATTGTGCTGAATGACTTCTATTTTCCAGTGATACAGCATAAAACTGCTTCGTTTCAAAGGTCATTCTTGACCAGCAGACAAAACAATCTCATCTCAAGGTCCAGTGAGTAGCTAATCTGGATCCCTCCATCGTATCACATGATCTTCATCAGCAGGTGGACTTTGCTCACTTTACTTCGCAGCCAATAGCTAATTCCTTCTGCCATGAAAGGTCAGGTTCACAATTTTCCAGTCTTTAATATTCACTCATATCAACACTGGGAGTAGTTTTTCTTCTAATCCTTTCTCCTGTTCATACTGGCTGTTTAAGAGGTCTCTTAAGTTAGTCTTCAGTCCTTGTTCTGTGAGAAAATGGCTTCTGAAGCTCACATAAAACTAGTCAATCAAATGGACTTCCAAAGTTTCGGTCTTTTCAGTGAAATTCATTCAGTGAAATTCAAAGCCATTTTTTTTTTTTTTGCTGAACTGGGCTTAGAATGTAGGCTTAGGGCTCTAAGGCCCTCTGCTCCTCCTCTAACGTGGGGTTTCTGCTCATTGGAACTTGTGTAACTTGTATTGGAGCGTGTTTGCTATCGTTTCTGACCGTGTCAGCCTTTAAACCACCGTTTGTTCGTCAGCATTCAAAGGTAAGACTGGTGAATTAATCCTTGAGGACAGTCTCTGCATGTACTTTGCACACCACAGATGTTGAGTCTAATTTCGAAATAAAATCCAGATGCAATTTAAAGCACTTTGGTGTTCACTCTGCCACTCTGTTTATTCTGTAAGTTGTCTCATCAGTTCATGAACTGACTGACTGAACTCTCCCAGCTTCAGCCCAGAAATCTCCAGGAGCGCTGCAGTGGTTCCATGGTGTAATGGTTAGCACTCTGGACTCTGAATCCAGCGATCCGAGTTCAAATCTCGGTGGGACCTGGTTGCTCTTTGTATTTTTGGGGCAGCCTTGGACTTTGGACCGGCCTGAGATCGGAGGGTCGTGGGTTCGATCCCTCGACCAAGTGCAAAAAAAAACAAACCAAAAAACGATATGGTGGTGGTGAAGGAGACGCGCCTCCCCTACATCTGCGACCATGGCGGTGGTGCCCCTGAGCAAGGCACTGATCCAGGGCGCCTCACTGGGTAGCCCTGTGCCCTAGCGTGTGTATGTGCATGCTTGTGTGTGTGTTTCGTTCACTTGGTGTGAGTAAACTACAGAGAGTCATTTCCCCAGGAGGGATCAATAAAGTGATTAAAATTAAAATTAAATTAAAATGAAAATGTCTCCTCAGATATTTGCTTTCAGAAATCCCTGCATTCAGTAATTATGCTTCAGGACAGAGGGCATACTGTCTGATACATCAGTACTGTTTGCCAACAGTGGCTGATGGTATACACAAAAAAAAAAAAAAAATCTTTTGTCTACATTATCGGGCAAAATGCAGCCTCAAATTTTGACCAGAAGATGGTGCTACATGAAAAGTCAAGGGGGTCACCAAAGTCATTACCTTTTCATCCTGAGGATATGACTGTTTGAAATGAAATGGCAATCCATCTGTTTGGACATTTAAATCCACCAACATCAACATCATGGTGGCAGAGGAAAAACTCCATGGATCACCAGAGTCAGCAGGATTCATCATCCAGAAACATGGACGTCTGTAACAATCTGCCTAATACCTGGTGACATATTTCACTCTGAACTAAGCAGTGGACGGACTGAGAGACCAACATCGAAGCCATATGCCGCTGACATGGCTGAAAACCAAAGTAAAAGCTCTTACCTTGACAATGAGAGCCGTTGATTCTCTTGTAACCCTGAGGACAGTCGATCAGAGGGATAGCTAATGAATAAAAGAATAAAAGAGAATAAAAGAAAGGGAAGAGGGGGAAACCTGTTAGTCATTTCATTTAAACATCTGATGAATGATTAAACAATAATTTGGAAAAAAAAAAGGATGACAAAGTGGGGCAGGTTTTGTCCTCAGTTATGGAGACAGATTGTCACTTGAACTTGTCCTGCGTCTCTGTGTGATAAATATTTACACATTGCCTGTATAAGCCTGTCCAATTGAATCATATTTATAGGTTCCTTTTTGTAGTTTTTCTATATTTTGCAGGGTTTTTTTTTTTCGGCAGCGCCTCAGAATAAACCACAGACTGAGAAGTCAAACTCGTGTAAATCTCTGCTGCAGGCTGGAGACTAGGCCCTGCTGTGGACAAAAGGACCAGTGGGGAGGTGGTACACAAGCACCTGAAAGCAGATTGATTTTTTTTTTCCTCAACAAGAAACAACAAGGCTTTGTTTGCTTAACCGATAAAGCCAATTTATTTCCCAGCTACCAGTGGTTCCATGGCACAGTGTACCATGTGAATGTTTCACACTTCACTGTAAAGAGGAAAAACTGTGCATATAACCTGATCTGTGAGAGATCTTCAGCTCCATCGCTAATGCATTGCAAACTCAAAATCCAAATGGGCAAACTGTCCCCACCCGAGAAAATAAAACTTTGAATTTACTTCAGGTTGCTGGATCATCAGCAACCTGAAGCAACCCACTTTTTCCAACTTTCCCTGTTGCCCTCAGGTTGCACTGTGAGAAATGAACTATTACTATTATTATTACTCATTCATTCATCTTCTATACCGCTTGATCCGTCAGGTTTGCGATGGAGATGGAGCCTATCCCAGCTGACTATGGGCGAGAGGAGGGGTAAACCCTGGACTAGTCGCCAGTCAATTATTATTGTTATTGTTATTATTAATTTAGCATTTATTGCATTGTTATTTTGGGTTATACAGCATAGGTCTATTTCTTACATTCTTCTCACAAATGAAACTTCCTACCACCCCTCTCCTCAGGTGAGCTCAGTACTGTAGCTCTTATAGCATGTCTTTTCATGCCCTACATCCAATACTACGGCTTTACAGAGAAGTTCCATAGATCTATAAAAGGCATAGGGCTGAATACTCAGCTACTACATAAAAAGCACAGAGCCACATTCAAGCTGACAAACCCTTCTTCAATCATACATACACACCACCACACACCCAGTGCGGCTGGGTAACAAACTCTCTAAAAAGAGCTGGGACGCAGTGGCCAGCCATTGCATGCCACCAAGGCATTTAAGTGCTTTTTCCTGTCTGGAAATAACTCCCAGGGTTAAAGTCACCTGTTATTTAATACCCAGCCCAACACAAGGGTCATATAAAGTTTCCTAATTGTTCTGGCTCAGCATCCGCATTTTGCCTGTTGCTTCCTGAGGCAAAAACCTTCAGGAGACACTCAGTACCTGTGTTTCCATCAACGTATTTTAATGTCATTCTTAAGTATCCCGTTGGAAAAGGATGATGGAAATGGCAAAACTGAAATTAGAAAAAAAAAAAAAAGTTTTTACGCCCGCTTGAGGCGGTTTTTGCTTTTCTCAAAAAGACTTTATGCATTTAAAAAGGAGACGGAAACACCTTCTCCAAATAAGTTTAGTGAACATTTAACTCTTGACATCTCTGACTGTTTCTGCCTCTAGATAAGAAGAAGAAGAAGAAGAAGAAGAAGAAGAAGAAGAAAAGGAGCTGTTTCCAGTACATAACCAATTTAGCGTTACATTCTCTAATTTGGACTCATGATGGGACAGTTTAAATATATCAGAATTGATGCAGCAAAAGCAGAGACATTGCCCAGAATACCAGCTGACCACTGGCAGTTTGGTGGGAGATCGGGGTGTGTTATGTTAATAGCATTTAACTTGGCCTGCAGCAGAGATGAAGAGCAGGCTACAGGCTCCGGAGACTTGTAGTCTCAGGACATTTATCAGAGTTTGTGTAGCTCCTTCTGGAAACACAAAGGTGTTTAACATGATTTGGTATTAAAGCTGTAGTCACTGCACCTCACTGACATCCAGAAACTGCTTATTTGACAGAACTACAGATGTTCTCAGGGATGTAATTAGGACATCACTATGCAAAAAAAAAAGCCGTAAATGTTTAGGGCTATGCAGAGGCCTCTATAAGAAAAGAAGAAATCAGAAAACCATCTGAGGAAAAACAGCTGAACTTACATGGTTTCTTTGGACACTTTTGGCATTTGTGGAAACCCCAGGACGTCCCCATGATTCCACAGCACTGCTCCTGCTTAGTGAGACCTGGCAGAGCCTTCCCACACTGTTCCGCGGACAATGACACAGAGTGGGAGTGAAATGAATCAGAGTCTGTGCCTGATCCTCTGATGCCAATCATAAGAACACATACAGTACAGACACCTCATCCACCCTAAATCAGATGGACGCATGCAGAGCATTTCTCCACCCCTCCCTCACTGGCAGAACCTTATCTTTATAGCAACACCTGCAAAATATGACGTGGTAAAGGGAGTGACTCTGCAATTGATGACCCTTTCTTGACCTGATGAAATTGATGAATTTTTACATTTTGGCAGACAATAAATCCACCGTTCCTTTTACATCCCCCATGTCCAGAACTTGGTATCACTACCAAGCACCAAGAAAGAAGTTGCATAAGGTAAGTAGTTTAGGGGTATGTTTAGCAGCCTTGATGAATATAGTTATATAATAATATAGTAATATAATTTTCGGACACTGCTACACAAAGTACAGATGAGGAAATGTAGATATATGGTATTTATTTGGATTGGATTGGATGAAAGTGTACCTGACTGCCTGTGGTCTCCTGGAAGCAGCGGCCCAGCGTGTTCTTAGAGGTGACGGGCTGGTACTGAGGAACCTGGTAGCCATGCTGGCTGGGGTAGACTATGTTGTAGCCGTGGTGCTGGATCTTCTGGCTGCTCTCTGTGTGGCGGTAGGTGTAGCTGGTTGACGAAGAGGAGCCTGACTGGGAACCTTTCAGCTGGTGTCCGTTGTTGCTGTGGTAGTTGTCCAGCTGAGAGACCTGGTGGACCTGGACAGAGGCCTCTGGAGGATGTTTGATATGGATGTTGACGATGCTGGGGCTGAACACTGGAGACACACAGGACGACAGGAGTGTGTTATCATTATAAACTGTGGGCGTTACTGTAAAGGTTTCACTAATTAAGATTACCGTATTTTCCGCACTATAAGGCGCACCTAAAAGCCTTTATTTTTCTCAAAAACCGACAGTGCGCCTTATAAGCCGATGCGCCATATATATGGATCACGGTACGGTAGCCATGGTCGATTACCATGGCTACCGTAGTCAGGGGGCATCGCCGAAGTAAGAGCGGTAAAAACCATAGACTGTATAGTAAAAACGGTAAAACTTCCAGTCCCACACCACTTGTGTGTGTATAAAGACCCCAAAATGGCACCATTCAAGAGACATGCTTACAATGCAGAGTTCAATGCAGAGTTGGAAATACATTGTTTTCAATGGAGGAGGCGCAAATATCGGTAAGAGCTACCGGTACGTACGGTACCGTATTGTGAATGCACTAATTTGTTTTGGGAGTGAACGGAGTTGTCAGAACGTTGGTTTGTGTTCTATCAATAAAGTTTGACTGACTTATCTGACTGTTTTGTTTAGCGCAGCTCCATCTAGTGGATGCATAACGCAACCCCAGCCACTACAGTAGTTTCTATTCTATGCGCCTTATAATGCGGTGCGCCCTATATATGAAAACATTTTTAAAATAGGCCATTCATTGAAGGTGCGCCTTATAATCCGATGCGCCTTATAGTGCGGAAAATACGGTAGTTTCTTCATCATGAGCAGTGCAATTCAGCCTGTGCTTAGTGGCTCTGGAGGAGCTTTGTCAAAGTCTAATGAAAAACAATACTGAGTTACATTATGGGAACTGTAGTATCTGGAGATTGACATATATAAAGGAAAGACCTTCAGACCTATAACTGTTCTCCAGGTCTTCAACTTTATCCTTTAGCTAAGGGTTATAAGTTTTGAGCTGTTCCTCAGCTTGAGTTCTTCTCATTTGCTCCTACACATTGTTCCAGTTGCGAAACATGTTCTCCAAGTGTAGATAAGAAGCCCTTAACACCAGGTGCAAAGAATGGGATCCATTATAGTGTCAAAATGAGTCATCTTATGAGCTTTAATCTGATGGAGGGCATCAGATAAGGTTTTCATCTGGTCATGATCCATTGTTCAGCAACTTGGCTTAGGAGCTGACAAATCTAGAATTAATGTGTCCTTCTGCCAAAATCAGTTGAGCAACTTTTAATATTACCATCTATCATTAAGAAGCCATGAAAAGCTACAACGTCAGAGGAAAAGCCAAACCAGACCCGAGCTCAAATCGGCTTCTTCACTATGCTGTTCGAATGAATCGCTCATCAGTTACTGAAGCACTCCTCCACTAACTTGTTGTTAATCAACTAATCGTTCCAGCAGCAGACATGTACAATCTTTGTAAGTGTTCTTAGTCCCTTCACAGTCTAATCATCCTTTATTTGATCAGTCCACACTTAAAGGTTGTCTCTTTCTCCTCATCTGTGGGGCATTTGGATATTCGAGGAGTATTTGTCTGCTTTGAGGAGACATAAGTAAAGGACACACAAGACCATCCTTCATGGAAGACTCTATTCAGTCACAGTCTTTTGCTGTGGGCAGTAGGCAGTTGAGTTGTAGGAATGGTATAAAAGACCATATGAGTGTTTGTACCTGTTTTAGCCCATTTACCACTAATTGCCTCCACTTTACATTACTCTCTGACCACCCTCCACAGCCGTGCATTACTCTACATTTGTGAACTGTGTTTTTCGCAGTCTTTCCACAAGCCTGCGTGACTTAAAGCAAATGGGCTAAGACCAGCATCCTTTAGAGAACATGGACTGATAAGGAGCAGGAAAGTATTATTCCTTTACTTTGTCAAAACCACATTTTCCATTTAGGTCACAGAACTGAACCACTGACGCATCGGTTTCGCCTTTCACTCACCAGTACTCTGGCCGTTGCCGTAGCTCAGTGGCAGGGTGTGTGTGGAGTGGACCTGAGTTTGGCTGTAGCTGCCTGCTGTCTGCTGGTGCTGCTGGTGTCCGTTGTGAACTGGCATCTGGCAGAACTTTCCAGTAAAGTTGGGAGGGCACTGGCACTTGTCCCTGGTGTTGCACTTGCCGCCATTTATACAGGGAAGGTGACACACCACTGCAAAGAGAATAAGTAAGCAATGATGTGCATGAGGAGGCTAAGATACAAACATAGATGGGAAAAAGTTCATGTTTTTGGTTCATAAGCATTGTTGTCAAAAGTCAGTCCCTAAAAATTAACAGTAAACATAAATTATCAAGTATGATAATTTAATTATGATAGCTATATTTCGTGGCAACTGAATTTCTGAAATTCTGGATTCTGATTGGCTGAAAGGTAATTAACTGTTAGTAACCACACAGTTTGACCAGACACCTATGACATACATGTGTGTTTGCCATCCTAAATGAATGTGCCATCTTTAAACTGTAGCTAAACACAACAACAGTGAGGCTTCACTACAGTGTGTCTGTGACCGAGGGAGAGAGCGAGAGGCAGGCTGTGTTACATAGAGAGTGCTGTGTAACATTAGCTCTGCTGCAAATCAAAGTTTTAATTAAATCTGTAAGCAGCGTTGAACGAGCCCTCGCACTCTTGAGTCCATAGGGGCAGCGAGAGCCGTGGTGTTCATGCAGGTCATTTCAGGTCAGTTCTGAGATGTGGACTAATAGTCGTGAGCTTTCGAGCAACCAAAGCCCCTAAAAATGTAATTAAGCAGAGGAATAATGACAATAATAATAATAACTACACCTGCAGGCAGGTATTACCGGGTTCCAAGCTGCCAAGCCATTCACACCCAGCAGCCCACTGAGACCTGCAGGCCCACTGGTGCAATGCAAGTCTCTGGTTGAGAGCAGCACAGAGATTAGAAAAGTTGGAATGTTTCTGAGGGGTATTCTGGTGGGGTATGTAAGTTTTGTACCTCACTGTGGCACAGCAAACTGAGGTGCAAAAAAGAAGCCCTACGTAGGATGGTGTGCTGGGAGCCATGTTGTTTTGCATGCATGGACCCCAACCCCCTCAAGGCTTGGACCCCTCATAAACTCTAAAACAAGTCTTTCCTTTACAACGTTTGTATTTTTTGGGAGTTAAAAACTTGTAATGACATGTGATCATGAACCACCCAATGTGAAGGGGAGGGTGGCTTGTCTCTGCAGGTCAGGTGCAGCACTCTTTTAACCAGAGGGTGTAAACCACACAGAAACAGAAGAGTGGTGCTTATTTAAGAAGCCAGAGAGGGATAAACTCTCAGATCAAAGGAAGTGATGATGTAAGTATGTATGTATCATATTCAGTTCAGTGTCATACAGGTCCATAGTTGTATTTGGGGAAAAAATAGGAACACTGGAATCAAGACATTTATTATACAAGCAGCATGTATTACTTCTCAGAAAACCTTGAGCAACATGGAGTGTTGAGAGCCAAGACTTCAGTTTTCCTCCTCCCCCTTTATTTTTTACACTCAGCTAAGAAAACAGGAGATCCACTCTCAATGTTCATCAGTGTAGCTTTATACAGTTAGTCCTAACCATCTGTCTGTCTCTCTGTCTCAACAGCTTATTTATCCTTGAAAGACACTGAACATTAAAGGGACTGCGTCACAGAACTGAAACCTTTTGTCTTTCATGAGAGAACTTGGGAACATTGCTAACTGCATCCGTGAAGTCAAATCCTGTTTGAGTGGTTTATTCATTAAAGTAAGTGCATCTTCCAACATCCACCCTGCTCTTCATGCTGCTTGGCTTCCTTCACTGACACTGGGCCTTCACTCAGCTGGATTCCCTCATTAAGTGACCAAAGTATTAGCTACACAGTCAGATTCAAGCTTCTGTGTTCTGTGCTCTTTGATCCCCTTAGCACTTGATTCTTGGGTTTGTGCGTAATTTAATTCAACTGGGAGTTTATTGAAGAGGGAAAAATCTCTACAAGCTAAGGAGTTCTCAAATGTCAGTAGCAAGTTAGCAAGCTTGTTATTTTGGTTCAGTTTATTCAAAAGATGCATTTGTACCAATGACTCTTAATTGTCTGTAAACCATCCCTCTAAAGTGGAGGAGTTTCTAAGTTAAATAAAAGTGGACAGTGTGGACAGAGTGGATGGTGTGGACAAGTTCTGGTTTGCTACCGGTCTGTGAATCTGCTGATCAAAGTTCGCCAACGTTGACCTCTGTTAAAAATCTGAATTTGATTTCCTATGTGAGACATTTAGCAGCAGACTGCCACAGACCTGACACTTAATGATAATAATGATGTTAATTGTTGCATCTTTACTGCCTTATCTTTGATTGGCATTCAGATCTAGATTCATTTTAAGAGAGTAATGCAAAGCAAAAACAGATCTTAACATTCATGGCATATTTTTCCAATAACAAAGAGGTTGCGGTAGTGTCTGCAGAAAGCTCCACAAGTTGAGCAGCCTTTATGCTGATAGACTAAACCAAGTCAAAAAATGTCAATGTCATTCAGTATATACATCGTATACTTCTGTCTGTCTAATGTCTTCACTGCAGCCTAGCTATTCTCCACTCAACACAAACTCAAAAGAGAGACCTGAGGAACTGAGAAACTCAGAGAACTAAAGGACAAAATGGGCCTGCTGGTTTCACACATATATGCAGGAGTCATTGCATATAAAACGAAAGGTATGGTGAGGAGAATACCAAACTACTTTCCTCTATATTAAGTGCTACACCTGTCTTTTTCCTTTAAGCCCTCCTGCCTTCAACTCACCTCCCATACTTTCCCCACAAAATCTATTTGTTTTAATCCAACTGTAAATGATTTGAAACTGTCTGGACTGCAACTGACACAAACGAGCTGGCAGCTACAAGCGTCTTTAATAAAGGAAGCAGGAGCCGAGGGCCAGAAAGCTCTCAGCACTTGGCAAGCTGCTGCACTCACCTGGGAGAAAATATGCCAGAAGAGCTGGAAAAACACCACTTAAATTCACTCTCCAGGGGCCGCAGCAAGCCAAATGGGATACGCATACAACAGCTTGAATCAGTCCAGTTTTTAAAAAATAATCCTCATAAGCGGTATCAAGTCATTCCATGAATAGTTTCTGCTATCACCAAACTATCATCATGTGGCCGAGTCGTTTTCACCTGACCTTTGCCAAGAACTAGATTTTCTACAGCACCTGCTGAACTGACCACATCAGAACTGAAAAATATGTCTATAAAAAAATACAGTCGTAGGAAACAATAAGGAGAGCAAAAATGATTTACTCTTTTAATTCAATGTTCAGATGGTTTTTACATTTGCAGTGGTTTCAGTGTTAGCAGCAACAGTGGCTAGCTGCAAAATAAGTAGGCTAATACTTGCACATTTGTGGTAAGTCAACAAATACCGACAAAAAAAAAAAACTGTTTCCATGTATAAGACAAGATGAACAGCCTACAGACATGCTAACATGCCATGAGGCTATCCTTAGGCAGACCGGTGCTTTGAGCTAAATGCTAACATCAGCATGCTAACAAGCTGCTGCTAACAACAGTGCTGATGTTCAGTTGTGCAGGTGTAATACTTGGAATGTTAGTTTAGCGTGTTAGCACCAAACATAACATAAACATGACAGTTAGCCGATGGTAGCGTCATCATTTTATCAGGTATTTAATTATGAACATGTTTTAATTTTGACCTGATTTTGACCCCAGATGAACAGGAAGAGGATGACCTATGTCAAACAGTTCATTCAGTTTCTGAGGGGAGATTCATCCAATAGATTTTTGAGAAATTCCACTCTCTAGCTCACTGCTAGCCACTGCCGATTTTAATCATTTTACATCCCAGTACCTAAAGCTTCAAAGTAAACCTCGTAGTCAGGTCCCGCCACAAGTAAACTGCTTCAAAATGTGTTTGTCACTGGATTCACAGGAAAACATTAAGCTTGACATGGGTTAACACCAGGCTCACCCTATCAGAGGGAAACAGGGAGTGAGTAACTACACCCATCAGATAACTGCAATGGATTAAAAAGTGCAATGTTTCCCTCTGAAGCAGAATTCGGAAGAAACAAAGTCTCATAAACTGGACAACACAAGCAGAGTGTGAAGTACTTAAATACCAAAAGTGCTTTAAACTTCAGTTTTTCTTCTATAATTGTAGAAAGAGTGACAGAAAAGAAACAGAAAACAGAGACAGAGCCTTACAGGGCTTATCAGACAGATGGATGAAGAACTGGGCTGCTGTCCCAGGGAGCATTTTTCTGCTGATTACTTGCTGAAAAGCACTGAGGCATCTATCTGACACATAACCAGGCTGCACTTGGTGAAAAAGAAAGTTTATTTCACTGTGATATAATGATTATTTTAAATAAGTAATTAAATGCTCCGCAAAGACTTGCTGAAACCCTGATAAAAGCTTATCTCCTGGACCTGATATCTCTGTTAATTGGCCAACGTGTCATCGTGGGCTGTGGGTGAGTTTAAACAGATCCACCCCCTTCCTTCCACTGATTCATAAATCAACACTCAGGTAGGTATGATAAACAAGACAAGTGTAATTTATTCAGTCTTGACTCTCTGAGCTGAATCTGAACTGCAAATAAACTTTCATCTTCCCGGTTCCTTGGCCCAGGTCTGCAGCCTATCACAGGGACGAGAGAGACGGAGGAAGGAAGGAAAGAAAGTCTGAGGGAAGGGGAGGAATGAAGCAAGCCTGGGCAGGCTCAAGAGTCTGAAGCTCTATTCTCCACCTTCAGTCAGACCCAGGTGCACTCTGCAGCATTCTCTGAGGATTAAAATGTCAACAGCTGGTCGGAAAAATCATAAATAAATATCTATTATCTCTCCTAATACTGAACTGGATCCTCTTAAGGTTCACAGGGAAGGTGAGAGGCATGAGGGTACCCCATGAACGGGGCTTCAGTCTGTCACACTGATTACATATAGAGACAAACAATGAACAGTATATTTAAACATCGGCATCAGACCTGGTCAATGATCGGCAATAAAAGATTTGGAAATCTTTGGATGACATATAGTTCACAAACTAGCATAAAGTTTTCATGTTATGCAATAAAAATATGGTGTGTAACGGACACCAGCGTGGACAAGAGAGCTGCAGCAGTCCACTGAGAGACAGAAGGGTGGAGGGACAGTTACAATCTACAGAGAGACGCTGTAGCTAAAAATATTTAACCAGTCTGGCTTTTATGTTGTGTTTGATCATTTTATGGCTTTAGAATACATCACTACAAATCCATTCCAGTAAACAGAAGAAAACCATCCCCCCCCCCAAGGTCATCCAGTTTTTTTTTTTTTTACTCTTTGAGTTGATGTAATTCCAGTTCTAATAATTTGTTCTGCTGAGTCAGACAGGAATTCATCATCAGCGCTTCCCATGTTTCTGCATGTGTCAGAGCCAGAAGACACTGATCTGCTCTTTGGAAGGACCGGGGCAGGTTCAGACACACTTTGTCAGGTCTGTGCAACACATTTATGAACACCAACGTTATGTGCTCCATTACACAGGAGCATTCAGTTCAAGGACACTAACCCCCCCAGTTTAATCATGCTACAGTGTCTCCCTGACATTCAGACAATGCATCCAGACTTGCAAAGAAAACTGAAAGCTGTGATCCAAATTAGCTGACGGGCACCGAGATGGTTTAGCCAAAACAGTATATACAATATTATACTCTCCTGTCTCCTGACTCTGGTCAACAAGTCATCAGTCTCTTAAAGTGGAAGGATGGGGGGGGGGGGGGGGGGGGGGGTTTCTCTGTCCTTCCATAAGTTTGTTAACCAGGAGAAGCTGCCCCTGACTGAATCATCTCTATCAATTCTTCCAACTCTTATTTAAGAGTTTTTGGGATCTCAAACACAAAGCTCCAATCAGGCCGAATCCATCAGCTGTCTTACCCAAAGTCAGATCACACTATCTCTGCTAGGCTGATGTCTATCTGCCCAGATCAGAGACAGGTGGAGGACATGGTTAACAGCAGCCTCACTCAAAACAAACAGTGGAAGGAAGTGGAGACTGCTGGCCTTACACCTTCAAGTAGATCAGAATCAAACTTGTACCACCACCGGCAAATTCATGACAACTCAACATTTAAAGTGGATAATTAGTGTAGTTTATTACCATGTATTTGTTTATCCTGTTTATTTTATGTTATATTATCAGCACCTGAATACAGATTCCTATTTACTCACAGAGCACACACAGACATTAGTATTGATTTGGAGTTGTGTTTGCGTTCACCTAATGAACGTTAGTTCAATAGTCACACTCACTTTTAGCTCTGACTTTCATCTCCACCAGCTCCCGAGGGGAATATCTGGCTCTTTAGCTGCTAAATGCTCCTCTGCTCACTAACCTCTGTCCTCTCATCTGTCTGCAGGTAGTGGACAGTGGGGTTTATTAGATGACAGAACCCAGATAAAGGGTTGGATAAATGTTAGAGAGAGCAGTAGAAGGAATGTGTGTGTGTTTGTGCAGCAGGCAAGCCAGTGCTGATTTGTCTTAAAGCAAGTAAGCATCAAAATATCACTTACCTACTCTGAAGTTGGGTGCTGTCAGGGTGTCTGTGGCGTGGCCGTTCTCGCTGATGATGGTGGTGGTGTTTCCGAGCTCACAGTTGTTGTGACATCTGCCTCCAATGCAGGTTAATTTGCAGATGGTGGGCGTGAAGACCACCTTGATCCGTCCTGTGTGGTTGCCCACCGCTGCCGAAAATATGGCGCAAACCATGAGGAGGGAGGGGGGGAAGTGAAGACGAAATGCGGTCATTCTTTGATCCATCCAATGTTAAATCACGTTCTGGTTCAAGCTTGTGACAATCAGCTGGTGAGGCTCCAGTCAAAACAACGGCAAATAAACTACTAGGTAATTTTCAGTTTTGAAAAACGCGTGATGCGTCTCCTCCCTGCACTTATATACTTCCAACTACCCCTTCTCTATCTGTTTCTCCTCCTCCTCCTGATCCTAAGTCCAGTGGCGCCTTTGAAACGTGAGGAGCAAAAAAAAAAAAAAGAAAAAAAATCTGGGATAGAGAGAAGTCAGCAAACAAAACTCTGGGATGCCATCCAACTCTTCATCTTCCTGTAAGTCAGGCATACCACCTTTAGCTCTCGTGCCTGCGCTCCTTGCTTTCCAGCTTTCTTTTCATTCTTCCTTCCTCCTTACTTTTTACTCTTGAGGTTCAGCAAATTATACACTGAAGCGTTAGCACATAAAATAAAGAAAACAAATCTAGAAATCCTTTGCTATAAGTCCACACTGAGATCAGAAAGAAGCCTTTAAAAGTACTATAAGATTAAAGCTTATCTACTCATCTACCCGTCCGCTGAGTCTTCTTCCCCACCCTTATAAAACCCAGCCCTCAGTACAGACTGACAGGAAGGAGAGAAGAGTGAAGCGTATGAATGCTGCCTCAAAGTACCGGTGACATGTAATCTTTCAAACTACTGTGCAATTGTACATCTCTTCAGGTGCATTGAGCCTTTCCCTAATTCTCTACAGTTTTATTGTCTTAGTGTCCTCCCCGTGCGGTGCTTCCTGGCATCGCTGTGTGAGATCCAAACCTCTGTCTCCAGCACTCACTGCTTTGTCTGTGGCCGTCAGCTTTTCACACCAAAGAGTGCAGATGCATGGAGCGGAGCAGAGCAGCCAGAGGAATGTTTTCTAAACCTGAGAGGCAGGGAAAGCCACTCATTAAGATGCCCCGGGCTTCCTCACTACATCAAGTAAGGAGACTTTAATAGGGTGTAGTGATTACAACCAAATGGCAATGGAAAGGTTTTAGAAATGCTGTCAGGATCATATATGGAGGTCCATCATTTTCCAGTTCCCTTTGATGCAAAGATTATGTCCAAAACGAAATAAAGAAGGAAAAGAAAGTGACAACATTCTCACCTCTTTTTTTAAAAAACATAACTTATGTCATTTTAGTTTTAGTGGCATACAAATGCACAGGAGAACTGAACAGATGGGTCAACACAGTGCAGCTAATGTGTTTTCAGTAATTAGCTTTGTGTTAAGGGTAACTTTCCCAATAGTCCCAATAAGAAAGAGAGGCCTACAAAGGCCAACACTAACAGCAAGGATCAGCTCTGTCTATATCCGTCCATCCCAGTCCTCAAAGGAAATTAAAACGACTGCTGTCTTACGACATTTATCAAATACACATACAAAGCCAGGGTAAATCCAATGAGCAAATAAACCACAGACAGGAAATGAATTCTAGTAAATAATAATATTTGTAAATCAAATACATAAAGTTAGAGCAGGAGTTTTTAAATAAAAAATCAAGAACCAAGTATTTCCTTTCTTTATATGTGATCTCCATATTCGTGTATAATAACCATTTCAACCAATCCCCACAAAATATGTCCATACAGTGTCAGCTTCTCCATATCATACATTTCCTTTATGATCACTATCCACTCTGCTTTTGTTGATGGTTCCTTGTCGAGCCATATCTTTGTTATTGCTTGGTTTGCTTGATACAAGTTATACTATAAGAAGATACTTGTCCTGAGTGTTAAATTCAGGACATTATATTTTCCTAAACTATTTCTGCGCCAAGGTCATTTTAATTAACAACTGTTGTCATTTGCTCAAATACTAACTGAAGCAACTTCAGTCAGTCTTCCAAATACATAAACGGTGTTCTTGCCAGTGCCTCGCAAAAAAATATCTAGTGCTCCGCTCTGGTGTGTCTAACATCAGGACAAGCTTAGTGAGCACATCCACTAAGGTTTGGTTAAGAAACATAAGACTTAAAGGGGAATGCCACAAAGCAAACACAGGCCATTTTATGTGTTTGACCCAATGACCAGCGCTGCTGTTTTTCTGAAGAAGACGATCTCTGATGAGTATAAGTAAATATAATATAACAATCCTACCAGTGTCCAAACTACTTTAACGAGGCAGCGAGCAGCAGGTCTCTGGCCACAGACGTGATAAAACATTTCTCCCTCCCTCCTCTGACTGAGCCTCTGTAAGTATGCACACATTGCTGGCAGATTTCTCTGGTTGTGTCGAGCATATGGAAAGAGAGTCAGAAGAGCATCTCAGACACAACACAGACATCAATCAGCCCGAAGGAAGCAAACGCTCAGGGTGAGATTCAGCCAGGCTGCAGAAAAAGTAGCAGGGAGGGATGGCAAGCATAGCTACTGATGTTGGGAGTGGGGGATGTGGGGGGGGGGGGTCATTTCTTTCTTTCTGATGTTTTCCATTGGGCCAATGTGGGTTTATGTGAGCAAAGCAGGGGAATAAAAGTGTGGCAGTAGAGAGACTGAAGTCAGGATTGACTGAGAAGGAGACGAAGGCTAATTTGCTATGTTTTTTCACCTCTTGGCAGTGAGCTACTGGCAGAAGATTACAGCATATATTCTCTTCCAGTAGCTGGCTTGATTCTGTGGCACAAAGTCTAAATGGATTTTTTTTTTTTTTATTAAGCAGAGTAATTGGTTAAACTGGTACCAGTAAGGTATTGAGTATGCACCATACATATCTTGACTTTGCCCTTCCCATTGCTTGGGAAGACTTTTATTGTTGGGGAGTATTACTGCATATGTCACTAGAAGACAGGGCATTTTGGATTATTTCCCTCAAAGGTTTACTTCCAGGAGGCATGCATGATGACTTCTCGGTCTTTAAAAGCAGTGTTTTAGAAGTTCAGGATGATCCTAAAATAAAGGCCACAAGCTGAAACATGTTGGTCTCTAAAAATAAACTGGTCTGTCAATAAAGTTACCCTCTCAAAGACAATTTCCTTTGTCCTTGCACCTTAGAACTAGGTCAAGTGCCAGAAATCCTTATTCTGTCTGCACACCATTATGGCCATTCTTATTTGGTTCACTGCGGTGATAGTAACGTGATCCTGTCTGCCCAAACCTTCTGTCGGGGCTAAGACTGCTAACATTTGTCTGAGGGGTGTTTTGGCAGTGCGGGAGAGCTGAGGGATCGTCGAGGGGAGACGGGGAATAACTTTCCCAGATGTGGCACCAAAGCCGGTTGCTGACAGGCTGTTTGTCACATGGGACAGGGCTGACAGAAAGGCTGTGGGCTTCTCTCTTTAGAAGCACAAACATGTCGGCTGCTTTCACACAGCGCAGCACTGACTGCATACTGGGCACAAACCAGCAATGGTATTCACATTAATTAAGCCCCAGAGGCCTTAAATGCTATTTGTTTATTTACCACTTAGAACAATCAAAGAACCTCCAGAGAACAATCATAGAACCTATAATGATCCTGTGATTGAAACGACAGGGCATTGGCTCTTACAGAGGCTGGGTTCAGAGTGGTCAGAGGTCAGAGGTCAGACAGGTTAGAGCTGACAGAAAGGCTACGGTCACTCAGATAACCACTCTTTACAACTGTGCTGAGCAGAGAAGCATCTCAGGATGAACAACACGTCCCATCTTGAGATGGACGGACTACAACAAGCAGAGACCACGTCAGGTTCCAGTGCTGTCAGCCAAGAACAGAGATCTGAGGCTGCGGTGGACACCGGCTCACCAAAACTGGACAGCTAAAGACTGGAAAAATATAACCTGGTCTGATGGATCTGGACTTCTGGTCGCTAACAATAAAATACAAGACACACTAAGCTACTGCAGTGTTTATGAGTTTATCTGATCCCTGATCAACCGCTGAATGATCTCTAAGGTCACACCCTCGTAGGTCATGTACAGTACTTCAAATAAGGCAAGTCTAGAAATAAGACAAGGCTTTGCTAAATATTTATTTGGAAGCCGTATATAAAACCAGCAATTTCTCTCCGGTTTCCCCACAAAATGTACTGAACACGAATGATTTGGAAATTATGGTGGCTGGCCTCTCCCCTCTCTATATGTGTTTGTGTCCTGTTTCTCCTCTCTACCTTTGATGTCTGGCCATTTCTCTGGCATTTACGTACTGCTAGCTGAAATTAAAGCGAGCCGAGGAGGTTATTTTAAAACTGGGTCTGGGTCAGTGTGGCCGGGTCTAGCTCTTGCTTGAGTCGGCAGCGCTGCAAAGCCAAGTACCAATACTGTTCCGTCTGCTGACCTCCCCATTAATATCCCTCAGTTGGTCCTCATTCATGTGCCTCTGGCCACAGCCCTCGGTTGGCTGTGGCCAGAGGCACAACCACTCAAACTGCAGTCTACGGATTCTTGAAAAATATTGACTTATTCATAGACGCATACTGGAGAGTCTGACATTGGATTTTGGCCTTGAATTTATGACAAGCCACAATAACCAACCATGAGCTTGTGAATTATGGCTGCTGTTGGTCTGTAAGAGCCACGAGCCAAAGCTGACGTCCATACGTCCCAAAAAAACGTTTTCTTTTTCTCTATAAATGGTTTGGGCAGCTCAGATATGAAAAGAGCCTCATAAAAATGTGAGAGCAACTCCACAATGGGATCTGTTAAAGGAACTTAAGCAACAACCTAAGTGTCTGTTCATGCTGACAGACACACTGACTGCTTTGGCTTCCTCAGCACAGCCTCAGTTGCAGTCCTAGAAGATGGTTCTGTGTCTTCTTTTCTTTTTGTGCCTTCCTTCTGATCAACACCCAGTTCTCAGGCTACTGAGGACTGAGGCAGTGATCAGAGATAGAAAGCCATTTATCAAATGGCTTCAGGCAATATATAAAACATCAAGAGCACAGGAAAATGGGACCCTGACAGGTAATCTTGAGCTAAAAGACCTGCTATCTCCTTTTGCCATTTGTAATGAACCTCTGGAATCAATTATTAGAGCAACTAATGAAACTGAAGACGTGAAAATAGCAGAGGGATGTCAAAAATACACAGACGATGTGGTCTTATATATCACAAACGTAAGAAAGTCATAGGCAGCAGTCGTGAAAATGATTGATAATGATCTTGAACAGATAATGCTCAGCCCATCTTGTGTGCCCAGGTCCAACAGGTTAGAGGGAACAAAACACTGACGCTGACACTGACATTAAAATGGGTCTCCACAAGAGTCTCCAGTGACAATTTGTAATCAGATCTCACTTCTCTACTCTATATGTCAATAAACACATCCATCAATTCTGTTAGGCCAAGCGTGTTGTTGTTTTTAACCAGCAGGAGGCAGCAGTGAACACAAGTAGTTTGTGTTTTCAGTGATTGCATTTGCTTCGTTGTGGCCAGGCCAGAATGAGGAAACATCCATTCTGAAGGAAAGGAAAGGTTTTAGTGCAGGCAGAGTCGAGTTCAGCTAACAGGCTGTGAAGACGTCGCTAAGCTTTCATCTCCAGCTGCTGTTGATGCAGCACAAGCTGTTTAAGTTTAACAGACTGGAATATCACAAAATAAAGAAACTATCACAAGAGTGAAGGATGGATACTGGAAGTTTTCATCTTTACAAATTAACCTTAGCTATGTAGAAAAACTACCAGCAGTGTTTAAGGTGGAATACTGATGCCGTGAACCAGTCAATACACCTTAAATGTTAATATGACAACTTTAAACATTCCATTTGTTTTTATTGGCGCTCTTACATGACATACACGTTAGTGATGATTGAGCTTCATCTTGAAAAATATAAATATGAATTTCAACCAGATTACGCAAACTGCAAATTATGTATTTCCTCACTTGGACAAAAAAAAAAGTAGCAGAGTGTCGTTCTGCTGGTGGACTGATACAGCTCTACACACATGTGATTGGTTCATCCGAGACACATGCTAATGCCAGGTCTTCATTCCCAGAGCTGTGCTGCTCCTCAACTCACTACCATCCCATTATAATTGGATTTTTCCAGCATAGGTCTGAGAGGAGGACAACCTCGTCCCCAAATCTTTATTTATTTATTTATTTTTTAGGTTTCCCTCATTTGCAATGATGTGGAGATACAGAGAAATGTGCAGCTAAGAGTTCAACAAAATTCAATGAGGGCTATTCTGTGAATATAGTGAAAACAACTGCACAGTGAGGTGAAGGGATTTGAGATCTTTGTCTTGTATTGTCCAGTGGTAGTGAGAGTGTGTTGTAAATAATTCCATGTGTTTGGTGCACAAAAACTAAAAGGCAGATGCCACAGAAGACCAACCAACTATGTTATACAGGATGCAATGGTGAATGTCACAGGGGTCTCCGGTAACACATCTGAGGGTAGGATGATAAACTGAGTCTTGGAAGCGGACTTTGTGTGGACTCTTTGTCAACACTGGAGATTCAGTCTCTAACTGTCCTTGCTGTAGATTCTGAACTGAAGGGTCTGAATACTTTTGTAAATGAGCGATTTCAATTTTTAATTTTTAAAATAAGTGTTTGAAAAATTCGAAAAAACACGTTTTCATGTTTCAAGTTTTCCTGCCTACTTTATGGAAGCCACAGTAAATGTGGGGTATATAACAGGTATCCAGAGGCCCCTGCAGTATAAAAGCCAGTCCTATCTACTGAGGCACTTGTTGTTTCAGCAGATTGAGGGCTTCTCCTCCGGATGACGGTTATTTTATTCCAGCTCTTCATCCTCTCACACTCCCTTGCCTTTGTCTGAAACTGCCCTCCGAAAATGAGACTAATAATTCATTTTGGACAGCCCCAAGCAGCAGGCAATGCTTAAGTCTTTATGCCATTACCACTGGAACTGCAATTTGAACAAATCCTGTTACTGCCCAACTGCAAGCTCCACATTCTCTCCATATCCTCAGATGTGATGAGTTGTGTGCCCGTGTGTGTGTGTGTGTGTGTGCATTTGTGTGTGTGAAACAGGGTTGAAGGTCTTCCTGCAATTTAAAATTATTACTTCCCAGGAAAATATAAGTCTTTTCCTGAGATTCCCAGGATTTCTCCCTCTGTACTCGATGCTCCACCTGCTGAACGGCACTCTGTAATCTGCCCCCGCTGCTCCGACTGTGGATAGAAGTCTCCCTCTCTGACTGAGCAACGTGTTGAACTCTCCGCAAAGTTTATTGTAGATGTTGTTTTGAACTTTATTCACGTATTCACAATTAAACTGGAAAAGACACTCAGGTGAAAGAGACATTACAACTACATGGTATGTGTCTTAGATCTCAGGGACACCACAAGGACCTGCTAATTCTGTTGTCACGGCAAAGTGAAGAAAGAGGAGACTGAATTGTTTTTGTCTCTAAAAGCACAATTAAACTGCAGAAACCACCTGACTTTAATTGTAAGCTATGCTCAGATTTTAAAACCATGTGTGAAGGCGTGATAATGAGCATCATGTCTGCTTTACTAAAAGTAAACATTTGGCAGTGACACAAATTGCAGAAAGGGAAATGAAAAGCTTTTCAAAACCAATCTAATCTGATCGTACTCACCACGGAAGGGGTTGTGTTCCACTCTTAGGGGGATCGGCCTCTCTGGTTGGGGCTGGACGTGCGTCTGTGTGCGTGTGGTGTGCGTGTGATAGGTTTTGGGCTTTATAACATACTGCTGGCTCTGAAGTGGGTGAATGGGCCGGATCCTGGAGGGAGAGAGGAAAACATAAATACAACAAACACGTAACTGTGAAAATTAAATGGTGCAATAAAGATATTGCACTATGTGTTAAAAGAGCTATATTTCATACACAATTCTTTCTATACTGATGTAACCCTACTCACAGACATTAAAATATTTCATGTTTTCCTGTTAGATCCCAAACCTAGGCATAAATGAGTTTCCAGTATTTTTTTTTGGGTCTCTGTGTTCTCGGCACTTTATGATTAAATTGACCAAACGGGACAATCTGCCAGAAACTTGATGTATTTGTTTAAATCTGTGGTCTCCGCACAGGTGTTTTTACTTTGATGGCTGATAAAAAAAAAAAAAAAAAAAACTGTCACAGTAGTGACAGTGTGTGCAGACTGAAGAGCTTGAAAGGTCTAAGGAATACTTCACCCAGCACAACTCTGTATTACCTACAGTGGACCTTGTACGATGAAGCCCAGAAACACATCTCACATGACAAAGCAAGGGACTAAACCAGACTGTCTGGGGCAGTGTTGTGTCAGTATAAACCTGTTAATGTACACTATTTACATTATCCAGTATTATACATTACTTAAACAACTGCAGGTATGTTCTTGATCAAAGTTCTTAAGCTAAGAGGGGCAGCCACTTTCTATTAGCAAACATATGTCCAGGCCTTGGGGGACGATCAACGGCATTGCTGATGTTTGTCCCTTAATCCCTCTGCTCGCAAGTATTCCTTCTTTTCAAATGTTCACAGAACATTTCCACATGCTAGTTTCTGTATTTGTTTAATGGATAAGCGTCTTCTTCTTCTTTCTTAATCACCCAGCAGGACCATTCAAAAGGACACAAGACAAAATCCTGTGTCATTCTTCACAGGACAGAATGACACAATAAACCGTTACCATACAGAACATGAGAAAAATGAGAAATGAAAAAGTGAATGATAAACATGTGCATGCTGGGTACATCAGTCCGCACACAGTCAGCAGTGGAAGCTGAGAATGAGGTCTTTCTCCAAGGTGAGGGGGGCACAGTTTAAAAGACAGGTATGTCGGTTACCCTAAATGGTTTCATGTTCCAGTCCAGTGATTTCGGTGCTCATTTGGATGACGTTGTAGACGTTGATGATATTGTCCCCTGCAGGGACATTTTTGCGTTTCCTGGAAAGAAAAAAAAAATCTCTTTTGTCTTGTCCACATTTAACTGAGGACATAACCCTACCCAGTCTGTAAATCCTACGAGAGCAGGACTATCATCCCACTGTGTGACAGAATAAACGAACTGGGTCACCTGCAGTCTTTATACACTGATGTCTGGCATGTGCATGAGCTGAACCCTCAAAATCTACACTGGCTCTTTTTATATTGGTTATTTTTTATTTTGTATTTTTTTTTAAGCTCTTTTGGTGGTTCATTGTTCTGTGGTACCTCCCCAAGAGAGTAGACTCCAAGTGAGTTATGTTACTACTCTCTTCAGTCCATTGTTTGACTGTAGAATGATTTGTAGGCTCTTGGGTCAGCTCAAATCTCACAATGACAAAGTATGATAAATAACATACTGGTGAAAACCCTTTACTATTTTTAGTGGACAGCGATTAAAGGCACCCAGAGTGAATTAAGGCATATCTGGTAAGATGAGTTCTAGTTTATATATTATATTCATTAGCAGAGTTCACAGTAGCTTGGGAGTGACTGGAACTATAATGGAAAAAAAAACTCCCTGGAGATACAGGGAGGTCTTAGAGACAAAACTTCAGTGTCTGCACAGCTGTGTAGCTGTAGAGCACCAGGGTTTATTAACATACAGACAAACTTCACCTCCTGGATTCATGCCTGTACCGTCCTGAACCCCTCCATGTGTAGAGCCACTGTTATTCCAACTATTAAGACATGTTTCTGTGAGCACCAGCAGAGACGCATTCCAGTGTTGGTGAATGTAGCTTACACTGGCTTGTAGCTGTGTTGATTTTCCACCTCAGAGAGGAAACACCGATAGATAACTTTACTGACAGAGACTGAAGAGCGACAGGTCAAACGGCTCCTCAACAAAAGATATTCGGGGCAGTAAAGCACACTGCATCAGGAGTTACAGTGTGTGATTTACAAAGACGCATGCAGGAGACTGACTCAGACTTTCCATTGAAACATTTTTCACAGTTAATTTTGTTTAGTTCGCCGAAAATGTGATCCATTTCCTCGTAGCACTTTTGTTTTCTTTGTAAAAATGAATCATTCAAGTACCACAAACTGTGAAATGAACATGATGTTCAGTGTTCAGTTCAACCTTTCAGTATAGGTCAGAAGGCAGCATGGTGTATCTGCATTTATCTACCAGTTGTACAATCACTTGCTTTAAGTCCAGACAGAAGCAGTGTATTTAGCCATATTATGAATATATATATTTATATTTATGTCTGAAACAAACAGATGGAGACTATGGTGGAAGAAAACACAGCTTCCAGGTTTGTTCCAGAAGCATGAAAACCTCATATCAAGGCCCATGAACGTTTGTAATAACGCTAATAACTAAAGATCCAGCCTTAGAACAATAACATCACTCCTCAGTATATCCATGAAGAAAATCTAGCATTCCTGTATTCAGTATTTATGTTTTCAGGCAGCCTTTAACAAAAAAAAAATCATCACAGGTTATTAATAATAATAATAATAATAACTTTATTAATATAGCACTTTTCAAAATACTGTTACAAAGTGAGTTATAATAAAAACAGAAGACATTTAATAAACAAAGAGAATAAAATAAACTAAACTGCTGATGTGATTTTAGACCAGGTGCTTGGAACAACAGGAGGCCTACACGAGGCCAAAACAAAACCTCACTGATATGTGGAGTTTGGCTTGAATTCATATTCTGGCCTCTCACTGACCAGACACCTGTGATGCCGCTGTGACATCGCCCTGGTATTCGTGACCAAGACAACAGATTACAAGTTTTTCTCCACCCAGGCTGACTCTGCTGTGTTCTCCCACATAGTGGACAACTTGTTAGCCTGCTGTGTCACTGTGTGGTAAAAAAAAGGACGATTAATTGTGTCTCGCCACTGGCGATCAGGGTCCTCTATGCTTTCCTTTGCATGCGTTTCCTGCTCTCCTGTCCACTAACACGCCCCTACACATTTGCACGCATTCACAAACACCCTTGGTGCACAGAAAGCACACATTTGTGCCAGAGACACGTGGAGGTCACACAAGATCCTTTGTTTGAGCCTTACAGCTGAGTTTACCACGTCCTCCCTCATGTAATCTCTGCTGCCATCTTCCCCTCTACCTCTAAAGATACATACACACTCCACACGTAGTACATGTATCATGTGTCTGGTGGTTTAATTGTAGTACAGTTGCTTGTTGTGTAGCTATAGTTAGATAACAGATGTTAGTTGACTAGAGATGAAACGGACTGTGAATGATAATGCTGAAGCTAATACATTCTTTCTGCTTATTGTTTGTGATGATTTGATGAATTTATCAGTGATTTCAAGGATGAGATTTGCTGCCCTGATCTCCTCAGGCAACTAGATCCGAGGGAGCGGAGAGGAACACAGGGCAGTAACAATCAGTCTGATAAACAGCTCGGACCAAGGCCTCTCAGGGTCAATCAGTAAAATCATCAATAAAATCAATTAAAATCAATTCTAAAAGCAACTAGTATCGAGTGAAGAGAAGCCAGGATCGGTACGATGTGATCATGTTTGCTAGATCGAAGCTTAGGTCCAGAAGAATGCAGAGGATTTTAAGGCCAGAATCAGATGACAGCAATAAGTCAGCTATGACTTTGAGGAGAGCAGTCTCTGAACTATTGGAATTTCTCCAAAATATTATTTTCATGAACAAAAGCAAGCTTTTCTAAAACATTGACTAAAAACTGGAACTTAGAAATAGGTCACAAATTAAGAGTAAAAGGATCAAGAGCTGGATTTTTTCTTTTAAGTGGGTTGAATACAAGCAGTTTTAAAGAATTCAGGAACAGAACCTGTTGGACGGGCCCAGACGGGCCTGGCTGCCATAATCCAGGACTTGAAAAGGCACAGAAATATGGTTTCACTCAGTGTACTCTGTAGTCAGCTTCTTCTGGAATAGGGTTCATCTGCGTTTGTCCTCAATAGTAGATTATACCCGGGGCCGAACTGTCCACAGAGTCCTGCACTCAAAATGAACAAACCCAGTGATTGAAGCCAGAGAAACAGTTGAACACAGTCTGGGCCAAGCCTTGCTTTCCTTTCCTTTCCTGAGTCATCTAACAGTTTGCCAGAACTTCCTCCAGACCCACCAAAAGTCCTTTGCCATAGCTTTTTACAACTTCCCCCACACCCGTGGGTCCGCAACCGCTGCAGCCGCAGCCCTTCTGGCCCTCCAGTACCTCAAACACCTCTTTAACATTTCTGTACTGTAATTCCTTCTGTCTAACCAGCAAACATATGCACTAATACCATCACATGAGCAATAATATTGACCAATGTATGGTAAACCGCCCTACCTCTAGACTTGTCCGACATCAGAATTCAGGTGGCCGCGTGCAACAATTTTTACAACTTTCTGAGACCAATTATCCAACAAGCACTCCCAGTACACTACCAGTACATTTCTCTCCAAGTTTGAGTTTATTCTTTATCTCACTTTTTGCTTGTATAAATGAGTGCGACACCATAAACGCCTCCAAAAAAAAACACCGTCCCTATTTCTATGATTCATTGTGTCTCCCACCCCTCAATTGAGTATGTACATTCCTAACTGCTATAAATATTGCTGCCTTTAGACACGGTCAGACACTTCATACACACTGGTTTGTTTCAAGAATTCCAAGTTTGTCCGAGTCAGCAGCCCCAGACATCCGAAGGAATTTGTTTAGGTTCATTTTATGAGATGGGAAAGAAGCTCACCAGCACAATGACTGTCAACAGTTAAACTAAACTTCGTCTTGACATATCGCCAGATGGGACTGCTTGTGTATTACTTTAGTGTGCAAAGCAAAAATAGTAAATCTATTTGAGCCCCCAGATCCTGGGATGGGCCTGTGGTAAAAATAAAAGTCAGCATGAATATATTTATGTGTACTCATCGCTGTTTGGTCAGCTGTTCGTGATCGGAACCTCCAGTCTTCCTCTACATTCTCCGATATTAAAAGCAATGGTGTGGATGCTCACGTACTGTTTAGAGATGTGCCGTGGTTCACATCCTTTATCTTCTCAATTAGATCAAATAAACTTTCTGCAGTCAGCCCTGTTCAGTCTGACATTAGTGGATATTAGGGGAGATAAGCAGCTTATCTCAACTTAGCTACAGAGATTCCTCACCAGCAGAAAGAGGGGAAGGCTATATGTGGGGGATTCTCTGTTGTTTACAGTGAATGAAGGGTGGAATAATGATAGTTGCATCCTGTCCAAGGGCATCCATCCATCAGGGAAATCAGGGGAACCTGTCCCTGGTGTGCCAGGCTAAAATTATATTTAGTATAGTTGTGGATCCAAGCGGACTCGTTTCTCTCTATTAGGGTCTATTAAGATGAAGCACCTTTTTGACCAGTTCTAATTATCCTCAGGTGTATTTCTGATTCATACTTATTGTTTTTTTTAATATGTCCCCAAAAGAGTTTTTAGTCACACTTGCAACACTTTGTGGGTCCAGGGCTGGCCCTGTCTGCATGTTAGTCAGTCCTCTTCTGTGGTCTGGTGTGTAATGTCTTAACAAGTATCTGATGAATTGCAATGGCATTGTGTACAGACATTCGTTGTACTCAGAGGATGAATCCTAGTTTGATATTTTGTAAATACGTCGGAATTATTAGATGTATTTCCATGAAATGTACAAAGGAACACTGCTGACTTTGGTGACCAGCATAGGTTTTCACTTATCCACTCGCATATGTTGCATGGACTGGCACAGTATTTGCTTCAAACATTCATGGTGATTCAACCCTAACCCAACTCTAACCCTAACCCCATGGTGATACAAGGTGATTTCCTACCTTTTCATTTTACTGCCATCACCAGGTCAGAAACTTCAGTTTAAAAGTACATGCCTGCGAAAGTACTGACTTAATGTTAGGGTGCCAATTAACAAATATTAATAGACAAACACAATGAACAAAGATGGTGAACAAAGTAAACTACCACACCATCATACCACTCTGCCAACTGTTTTCAAAAACTACATATGGGTGAAAAAATAGCTTAAGTTTCACAGCGATCTTTAGATGCGGTTATTCCTTCCATGTGTACAAGTGAACAATTCCCCTTGATGGTGGCTCTGAAAGAAAAGGTCAGCAGTTTGTCAACACATTAAACAAAACATAGTCACACTGAAGATTTAACACTGATGGACAATGATATGGCCTTCCCCTGGGTTGTCAAATGAAGGGTACAGAGAAGAGTGCAGGGCCACGGAAAGGAGATAATAAACATGGAGGAGGAGCCATTTGACAAGCGGACATATTTTCATCCCATTCATATGACAGGCTCTGTACCATACTATAAATAAACAGAAGTGATACCCTTATTAATAGCTCTGCTATGACCCCGTAATGTCTTAAATGCCTCGTCTCTTTAGGTTATGCAACTATGTATAGAGTATGTTACTGTCCTTTGTCATATACAGTTGTGCATTCACGTGTCATTGTGTGTATGAACTATTCACTTCTATGATATAGTCATAACAACATCCTCTGGACCGTCAGATTAGGATTATGAGTGAATGTGGGTTCATGTGTTCAACCTATAGACATGACTGTATGTGCATGACATGCTTGTGCATGAGTAAGCACATTTACACAAGCTGAAGTACGGTATTTGCACAATGGCATCATGTGGGGGTGGTAGACGTATAGATCATGGTTTGTTTGTTGGTCGTCAGCATTATTTATAAGTCATAGCTGACCACTCCCTCCCCCAAATCCCTAAAAATAAGCCTCAGTTAGTCTCGTAAAGTCTTTGCAGCCTTGATGAATTCACCCATGTACGTACCCATTCGAGACACTGTCGCATTTTTCTTTACACCACAAGTAGAAGTGTGGAGCAGTGTTTTTCACAAGTGGGTCCCTGTTTAATTTACTGTGTGTGCATGTATGTGCAAGAGGACACACATGCACACACACACACACACAAGCGTCAGGTGGACAGGAATAATGTGCCAAGAGACACAGCAAAAGGCAGGAAAGAAGAGGACATTGTCATCCTGTTTTCAAGGTTGCACTCAAAGGATTCTGGTAGTAAGCATAATGTAAACAGAAACAGTTTGCAAGAAAATTCGACCCTTAAGTGATTTCTCTTGGTCACTTGGGGGAAGCAAAAAGAGCTAAAAGCACAAACACAGACATATCATCATCTTATGACAACACTTTACACATTACTTCACAGTGTAAAGTGGCTTTATCCATTTTTTTTTTTTTTTTTTTTTGCTGAACAGCTGCTTGCTGCACTGAAAACAGTCACCTGCTCTACAAAATTTCCCCCATGGAGAAATATTTGCAGCACGCAATTCTCCATAAAACCCGAATTGGCCTTTTTTGCATTTCAGTTTATGATCAAACAAACATACCAAATGTCTCCTTTGGACAGAGCCAGGTCATCTGCTTCGCCCCCCCCCCCCAGGGTTACAGTCACCATGCTAGCTAGCAAATCCTAATTCCAGCACTGCACTTAAAAGAGTACTTACTCCACATATTTAGCACTGAACTCCTACAACATTGAAAAAGAAAGAAAATCAAAAATCAGAGATATCTTTTCTATTCTGTGCATTCTTCCTACTCATGAAAACCTAGCACCTTACCCACAATTCACCTCTTTCAAAGATTATATTTCATTTTCATATTGTAGACTTCAGCCTCAGACTTCCCTTGAGCACATTTAAGACATCGCACAGCTCCTTCTGGAGACACAAAATGCTTCATACTTTAACACATTTACAGCAGTCAAAACCTGCATATGAGAAAACCTGTAAACAGACTTTGATGTGTGATGGTGCATAAAATAGGTGGAGTTCCCTTTTAACGCAAGGCCAAGAGATTAATATTGATCTTTCCATATTGCTATCAGATGTGGATCAAATACATGTTTCAGGAAACGATGAACCATTTTCAGTAAGCATACTGACAAAGTCCTGCAAAACCTGCTAAGAGAAGGGGCACAGCTCTGGTGTTCCACTTTGATGACAATTTCAGTCAGGATAGACGCCACTTACCACTCACACCACAAATCAGCCAAAGCTGCTGTCACATGTAGAGTTGTTTTGTGTTTGATGTTTTTTTCAGTGATGCAGAATTGTGTTAGAGTGGTCGGTTTCTTGACATTTTTCATTATAGCAAAAAGTCAAAGCAGTCAGGGATTTTAGTGCCCATTGGACAGGACAATTGGTACTAAAATCCCTGACTGCTTTTATGTACACAAAATGTTACGGTATCCGATTAACAACTAGATCCACAGAGGTTTAGTGTCCCAAGTGTCCTTGTCCAAGTCCTAAATATGGCAACCACCAAAGAGCTTCAAACCTGAGCTGTGAGACAGAGAACAGTGACGGCAAGACAGAGCTGATAAGCCTGAGCTCTCACTCCAGTCTCAACAAAATATCTGGCATGACAGCACAGCATTGGGAATGACTGCGCCGTCAAATGAAAAAAAGCAAGAGGAGTTTGGTGAGCGTCCAAGGAATGGTTACAAGAGCCTGCTGGTCTTAAATATCAGAGAGGAGAATTTACTGATTTCTACATAAACAGATCAGTGAGTTAGGGATGAGGGAATAAGAGGTGTGTATATACGTGTGTCTGTGTGCGTGAGGGGGGGGGGGGGGGGGGGGGGTTCTGTTCAGGCCTTAACTGCTCTGGCTGCAATCAGAATCCGTCACCGACCTCTAACGCTCGAGTCTTCCAAGTCTTCTTCCCCACGAGAGCTGACATACTCTGGTCTACCGAACCCACTGAACCTCGCCAGAGCCGTCTCACGTCGTATTAGCAATATTGCAAGTGAGGTCAGGCGGACAGCAGGGAGAGACAGTGACTGGTTGAATGAAAGGATCAGAGAGACATGGCTCTTACAGAGTATAAGAACCATGAACCATTAATAATCTGCAGGGACAGATAAGGTGAAGGTCTGCCATTGTTTGATGTCCTCAAAGAGGATATAAGATCTGAATTTCAGAAACCGTTTTTTTTTTTTGGTTCTGGAATTGTATGAGAACGTTTATTTCTGAAACTGAATTAAAAGCATCATCGGTTTCTGTTATGTCATAATTTACATTCATCTTTCTTCCTTCCAGTTATCTATTTTCAGGAATGTACCTGGCTATGCACGCATGGAAATTAAGCTAAGATGTATTAGATGTGTATGTAAGTAAGTATTCAGGCAGTTTTCTATGACACTTGAAATTTAGCTCAGGTGCCTCCATTTCTGTTGATGATTTGCTGTTCATATAACGTCTTACAACTGACAATGTATGTAGCTCAGCAGAGCTCAGAGACTATGTCCAGGCACAGGACTGGGGAAGGCTACAAACAAATTCTGCTATATTGAAGGTTTCCAAGAGAACAGCGGCCTCCATGATTCTCAAATGGAAGAAGTATGGAACAACCAGGACTTCCTTGTGTTGACTTCAGTTCTCAAGTGTCGTGTCTGGAAGAAACCAGGCACTGCTCATCACCTGCCTAACACCGTCCCATCAGTGTTGCATTGTGGGGGCAGCATCAGCTGTGGGGGTGTATTTCAGCTGCAGGGACGGGAAGACAGTTCAGGATTGATGCGGAACAGAGCAAAGCACAGAGACGTCCTTAATGAAAACGTGGTCCAGAGCACTCAGGACCTCAGACTGTGCCAAAGGTTCCCCTTCCAACAGGACAATGACTGTAAGCACACAGCCAAGACAACACAGGAGTGGCTTAGGGACAACTCTGTGAATGTCCTCGAGTCACCCAGCCAGAACCCTGACTTGAACCCAATCAAACATTTCCGGAGAGATCTGAAAATGGCTGTCCACTGACAGTCCACGTCCAAGCTGACAGAGGCTGAGAGGATCTGCAGAGGAAAATGGCAGAAAATCCCCAAATTCAAGTGAGGAAAGTTTGTTGCTTTGTACCCAAGAAGACTCGAGGCTGTAATCACTGCCAAAGGTGCTTCAACTGAGTAAAAGGTCTGTACACTTATGTCAATGTGTTATTTCAGTTTTTCTTTTTTAATAATTTGCAAAAAGAGAATTCAAAAATGATGATGAGTTTTTTTGTTATCATGGGGTACTCAGTGTAGATAAGGGAAACACATAATTTAAACAATTTTAACATAAAGCTACAACATAACAAAATGTGAACAAAGTGAAGGGGCCTGAACTGCACAAACCCTGAAAGTCTGAGTGAGCTGTCTCTCTTGTTACGAAGACAAAGTGCTCTGTCGGAGGTGTCCTGCCTCCTCGCACAGAAGAGAATCATCAACCAAGAACACTGCACTAGCTACAAAATACTAATAAAAGCTCTGAAAGAAGGAAAGGAAATCGTGTTTAACATAGTCTTCTCGTTAAGGTACCCAGCCACACTGAATTGAATTGAACCTTTTCAACAGCTTATCATATGGCAGCAACTCAATGCATTTGGCATGCAGACACAGTCAAGATGACTTGTTCAAACCACGCATCAGAATGGGGAAGAAAGGTGATTTAAGTGACTTTGAACATTGCATGGCTGTAGTGCCAGACAGCTTGGTCTGAGTATTCTCCTGCACAAGCATCTCTAGGGTTTACAGAGAATGGTCTGAAAAGAGAAGACATCCAGTGAGCAGCAGTTCTTTGGGTGAAAATGAAAAGGTGGAAACTGGAGGTGGAGGAGATGGAAACTGGAGGTTGCTGAGCTATGCTGACCCTGTTGGAGATTCCCCTTATCCCCAAAACCTGTGACCTTTTTCTTACCAGACCACACATCCTCCCATTGTTTTACTGAAGCTTCTTCCTGTCAGCACCCGTAAGCTATCTCTCAGTCTCACTTTCAGTTCCCTCTGCACACTCTACTGTGGGTGCCTGTCCCCATCCCTGTAGGCTCCTTCAGGTTGATGGTGATCCAGGGCTTGTTGGGGTGGTGTTTGGGGACGGTGTTGTCCACAGAAGTTTATGTGCTTCGCTAGGCAGTGTGTCATAGAGTTGATGTCATCTCCATGGGGCTCACAGAGTACATTCTAGTAAGTAGCCTCAAAACCTCCCTGCAGAGTCTCATTAGCTTCCCGTGTCCACCTCTTTACAGTTCTTGTGGTCACGCTCTGCTTCTAGACAATGGGTGTGTACGTGGGAGTGACAAGCACAAAATGATGCTGCTGATTGCACCAGCTATGTTTCAGGAGGCACACTCTCCCTGTTGAAGCTTCATTCATATCATTTCAATAATTTAAGATGATCAAGATCAAGATGTCACATATAAGTGCTGGATTGGACAAGGCGTTGACATATACCCAGATTTAAAGGACTTGGATCAGGACCGTGGCAGAGAAAGTGGTTTTACTCTAGCCCCACTGACAAGCTCTACTTGGCTGCTTGAACTGTTACGTGCTGAATATTTTTGAGGCTGAGGTCATCTCCCTTTTAATACTGTTTTCCAGAGAGCTACTGCTACAATCCTGTAAATCTGAAAAAGGTTGCTATTTTTTTCTTGTGCCTAAGAAAACAAACACATTACATCTGGTGAAAATTTGGTGAGTCATATTCAGTGAAGAGGAAATCTGGCGGCCTTTCATCCGCTTTTCACCTTTGGTCCTTTGTAACTTTGTAAATGTAAATAAATATTCTCAAATTTAATTTAATCTCAATCAGTCTGAATACCTTAAACCACAAATTCAGTTTACATTCATTGTCAAAGTCTTACTCAAAATTGTGAAACACAGATTCAGATTTACCATATTCAAATACAACTACCAGCCGGCACAAACATTTGCATCATGTAGACTATACGCTTCCATCCGTCAAAGAGTTAACATCTTGGGTAGCTTAATTGGCATAAGTGCAGCTAAACTAGTTCCAGCGATTCATTTCATTACACAGTTATTTTCCTCAGATTTTCAGCACCATAGAACAGTTAATCTGAGGGAATCTCCCGGGTCAGGGACTGAAACTCCTGCAGGAAGAATGGACAGTCTTTTCCTGTAATTCTGTATCAAACCTCAAGAGTATGCTTTTTGTTTGTGTGAAAAGCAGCATTGAATTACTCTGAGTGGTCTTCTCTATTTTCCCAGGTATCACATCTTCAAGGGTTCAGCTGCAGCATTTGACCCTTGCAGCTGAACCACAGTGACAGCCATTACAATAGCATTATCCTGTCCACCATGATTTATGGGCTGCAATGACGGGAAAGCGCTCTTCATCACTTCCTAGCCTTATAAGCACACATAAACCAAATGGGAATTGCAGTGCAGTGCCTGATATCTTAGTGCATCTAGCCATCCTACTGCTGACACAGACAACACTTTCCCCGGACATTTGTCTTTCCCCTTTTGTTTGCACCCTTTCTTTTTCTTCGAGCACTGGCTACAAATTACATGATTCATCACCTGACAAGTGAGAGTCTGTAGAAATGAGGATGGTTTGGAAAAGGACCCACTGTATAACCATTATAGTCCAGGTTTGACAAAAGCTTCTGGTTAAGACACTATTAATCCATAGCTTGGTAGCCCAAATGCATCATATCCTGTTAGTTGTTAGCAGCTGAGCTGCTAGCTCCATGTAAAAGTAAAACCAATGTGGGAAAAGCTGATCATCATGGTAAATGGCTTCCCCATTCAATATGAATTAACTATGATAAGCTCCAACAATGTGTGGAAGCATGACAGGGTAAACTCATGAGCTACTGCTACTTCATGCACGACAATAGGAGAAAACAAATGTACAATCAGAGCTAAACATGTAAACGATGTGCTCAACTAAACACATCCGCGTGCTGCAAAGAGCTGCTCCATCCAAAGCGGGAAGGATGCCGCCTCTCCTAATCAGACCAGGTCTTCCCCAGAAAGTCTGCCAATTATCTACAAAGCCCACATCGTTTGCTCGACACCTCAACAGCCAGTGGCTGAACGATGACATGCGGCTCTATGAGTCATCACTGTTCAGATTAGGCAGGGGCCCAGAAAAAACTACTAGAGCTTGACAGTGTCTTTGAACACATGCACACCAACTCAACATTGTTAGTTACCTCCAATTGGCGTAATCAGGTGTTGTTACTGCCAAAGTGAATAATAGTCTTACTATATTTATATTTTTCCTTAGCCAGCAGTTTTAAATAGGATTCAGGATCTCCCACGCTGGCTCCAGGAATACATTTGACTACGGTCATTGGTGTTGTTTCTTCTTCACGTTTTGTTTAAGAGAAAGCTAAGAACTTTCTTATTTGATAAAACTTATAGTTCCAGCTCATGCTTTCCTTGAACCACCCCCTAGTTATGCTGCTATAGGCTTACGCCTGTCATGGACTTCCCATGATGCACTGAACTCCTCTTTTCTCCTCTCCCTCGCCATCTGTACTCATCTTCCCTCTTCTTTCTTGTCTCTTTTTTTTCCTCTGCTGTTGCTCTTTGCAGGTTCATCTGCCTCTGGTGTTCTAGAGTCTGGATCTGCAGCTGTGGGCCACCCACTGCCCCCATAATTACACTCATTAATTATTATTATTAGTCCTATTTTTATTCTTATTAAGATTATTTTTTCTATTTCATCATTAATCCAATTATTAGTCATTTTAATGTCTTGGTATTATTAGTTTTGTTATTATTACTATGTGGAACTTGCACTGTGCACTCTTTCTTCCGAGCAAACCACCATGAGACAGTTCAAGGTTCCTACCTGTTGCCACTGTGGAGGAAATGTATAATATAATAAACAGTATGGTCTAAACCTGCATGAAATATGCAAATATAAAAAGTTCCCTGAGATAACGTCTGTTATGATTCTACGCCATATAAATAAAACTGACTTGATTAGACTAGCTTCCTGTTTGTTTTCTTCCTGCTGCTTATGCTGTAAAAATTGATTGGTATTTGTACTGGACTCTCTTGGAGCTATGTCCTGAAACCACTGTGCTGCTCAGCTTCAAAAAATCTTTTTCCTCATGCTCCCAGAACCTTTTAAAAGTCGTTTAGCAAATTCCAAGTGGAACGTCACATGCCTTTTAACTCAAAGTGGCTTCCATCTAGCCACTCTACCATAAAGGCTTAATTGATGGAGCGCTGCCTTCCAGCAGTTTCTCCCATCTCTGCAAAGGACTTCTGAAACTCTGTTAGAGTCAGAATTGGATTCTTCTTGCCTGGTTACTCAGTGTGGCCAGACAGCCAACTACAGGAAGAGTTCAAAGTTCCAAACTTATTGCATTTCATGATTATTGAGGCCACCATGCTCCTGGGAACAAAAAGTTTAAGAAATGGGTTTATACCCTGATTTATGCCTCATCACACTTTTTAGGTGTGCAGAGACTTCCTCTGAGTTCACAGCTTGGGTTCTGACCTGACATGTGAATTGTGGGACCTTATGTACACAGGTGTTTGGGTTTCTAAACGGAAAAAGTGAAGGAGTCTGAATAGTTTCTGAAGCCACTGTGTGATAAATATTAAACTTTACAATCTCTTTCACTGACCTCTTTGACCACCCGACTGACCTGATGAGAAGTTCCTTACCTGCGGATGACCACCGCCCTATTCTTTTATCCTATCAGACGACAAAACTGCTCTGTTGCTCAAACCAAATGGAGAATAGCTTCTTTTGAAAGATAAATCCCTTCTGCAAATTGAGAGCAGCTTTCGAGGACGCAGACCTGGAAGCAATTATTTGTGCCTCTGCAGCGCATTAAAAAAAAAAAAACCTTGACATTTTAGAGCACATGTAAAACACAGCACATAAAAATGGATTCATTTACATTTTAAATATCATTCATTAGGTATCGCAAGCCTGGTCTGACGTGTGCCAACATTCATGACAAGGCATCTGATGCAACTGCACATTCACTGCTCGCCTGCTGTAGAAGCAGGCAAAATAAACCAACAGCGAACCACAGCAGGAGTTAGTGGCATTTCAACTCCACTAATGAAAGTGCTGGGAGAAATTCTAACCGTTATTACGCTGATGGATGGTGATCATGAGAGTGTGGCCAGGCAAACTGCATTAAAACAGCCTTCACAGTGAGAGATTCATGTTTAAAAATAAAACCGTGGATATTATCAGGGTTTGTGTAGAGTTGTGTTGCACTGTCAAAAAAAAAAAAAAAAAAACCCCAGCAGATGAAGCCACACACCCGTTTGGGGTAATGTTTGACAGAAACCATACTGTTGGACTCCATCAGTAAACTATGAGTAGGCGTGAAGCAAAAAAAACAATGGGGAGGACTGATCCTTTATATCAACAGAGAGATTACTGCTAATTGTCTAACTGTCTTTCAACAGAGACAATTAACCAGAAAGTGGACGGGAACTATGTTAGGTGCTTGTAGCAGAAATGGTCACTGGCTCAGCACACACACATCTGGATGTTCTTGTTGATACAGGCAGACAATACAAATACTGCAGTTGCAATCCAGGTTTTTATCTTCGGGACACTTAAGTCCTTTGAGGCAGAGGTTCCCAAAAACCCAGGACTGTGGACCTGGCCTCAGAACGTTTGATACCAAGGCTGCAGGGAAACAATTTGATGCAGAAAAATGCTGAATGGTAAAAATATAACTTTAAAGGCTAGTTGTGTTGTAATAATCTTGAACTTACTGCTCCTAGGCCACAAAAACAGGTTCATGATTTTGAAAACAGGTTGGTCGTCATTATTAGGGAAGCACTAATATAACTGTTTCTTTCCCAAGTACCAGTTTTGTCCTTTACCCAAATTTAAATCCTGTATTTTTGAAACTCATTGGGATCATTTTTATTTAAGATAAAATGGGGCCAGAGGTTGTTGTGGCACTAAAGCTGACCACTAACAATCATCAGTGACAGAATAAAAAAGAAAATTGACAATTTGAGAAAGCGTCTTCAGCTTGCTCTGTGATCAAATCTATCAAAACATCATGGTCAGTGGCTGCTTTATGCTGTGGTATCCCAGAGTAACAGTATCACACTCAATCACGGAAACAGGATTAAGAAGTTGATTCAAAGAGCTGGTTCAATACTTGGAACTGCTCTTAATTTGTTTGAAATAGCTCTGAGGTGATGAATCTGAAGAACGGTTCCGTTCTTCAACGTGATAGTACACTCCGTTAAACAAGCCCAGATGCTCCACAGAGACGTTCAGAGAAGCCTTTTGTCCCTGCAGCTGTAGTGTGTTATATATTACAGTTTGCTCACAAAATGCTAAGACTGGATGTATTTTGACATTTATGGCTCCATATTGTACCATATGTACTAGAGGGCTTTTATCGGGCTTGTTTTGGTTGTAGGGCTGATAATTGGCAGTTCTACTGCTGGATTGGCTTTGTATTAACTTAGGATTCTGCATGTCGAGCCTCAGTCTAAGGCAGTGCTTCTCAATTATTTTCTGTTATGCCCCCCCTAGGAAGAAGAAGAAGACATTTCGCATCTTTCTGATGTTGTGATTTATTAACCCAGTGTCTCCACTCCATGGACTAAAAGATCACCATACAGATGCCATGGCCTTGGCCCGAGACCTTGAACCCTGCAGCTGTTCCAGTGGAGATGCCCAATGGCTCTAAAACCTTTAGACAAAGTCATTAATGAGCCTGTATGAATTTTAAGTTGGTGGACGACAGCATGCAGGTCAGCTGCATTTGTCCTGAACAAATAAAGGTTGAATCAAATCATGGTACTTACTGCTGTTGGATGTGTTGTTGGATGTAATGTGGCCTCACAAGCTGTGGTGCTGGCTTTACAGTTAGCTTCATCTGAGCCATGTTGCTGGCCGGTGGGGGGGCAGAAGCATAACCATTAGCAGGTACTTTCTGGGGTATGGGCTGCTGGGGTACTACGCCGCGTCCATTAGTGTGACCGGTGGTGTGCCCATTGGTGGGCTCATTCCCTGGTGGGGCTGGAAAGGGGTGCGTGGACACCGTCTTCTGTTCGCATGCCTTCCCCTTTGAGCCAGGCTTGCAGACACAGAGCTGAGGCCTGAGGCACATTCCTCCATTCTGGCACTGAGGGATGCAGTTGGCTATAACACAAAACCCAGACAGAGGATAAAGAGAAAAAGAAAAGAGAGCGAGGAAGGAGAGACAGATGGAGAATGAGAATTAGTGATGACAGTAAAGGGTCACACATATAAAAAACTATAGTGTATGTATTTTAAAAATTTCTCATCAAAGGTGAATAAAACAAAAAAGCCACAAAGTAAATAGCCCACTCTCAAAGGCCTTAATCTAAATAAACCATCTATTACTTCACACCGTTTAAGACAGAAAACTAGCAGCTAGCTAAGCTGTTTTAAGCTTATCACTTCAGGAGCTCTGAATTTGGTCCTCCAGGATTCAGATCTGTGCAGAAGAGACAAATCTGTGAAGCAAAGATTAGCTTAAGCATCTAGAGTGAAGCACTGTCAACAGTCTCTACATCAGTATCAAACTACATCAAACATGGTCAGGGACGAGAATGAGAAAGCGTTCGTGCATCCACCAGATAACAGCTAAAAAACCGGTGCCTCAGGAGACGGGACACTGATACAAGATAAAGAGTGATGAAGCCTGAGGAACGCGGTTAGAGATTTATAAGAAGGTGCAGCAACTGACATTTCGACATAAAGCAGTGGCAGTGTAGACGTAGCCCTGGTAATTGCTTTGCACTGGCAAATCGCTCAGGCCTATCTTATGTTTACATCTCTTTGTTCAGCTGTTCAAGTCAGTGTGAACATGAAACACGCACTTGGTCTGAACCAAGTAAAGTGATCTGAATTTCAGCACAAACCTGGTATGATCAGGCTGATAAAGCATAGCTGTATGCACACACACAGTGAAATACTTTCAATAAAGTGTATTGTTTAAAGGAGGCCAAGCGTGTGTGCATGTGTGTGTTTATAACTTGCGCCTTTATAAGAACCGGTTTTAGAGTTTTAGACCTTTGCAGAGTGAAAACGACAGAGCCTCCCTACCAAGTTCAGGGTTAGGATTTAGTTTAGTATCTATAGCATCATTATTAAGATAACAGTGTATTTAGGTTGAGGGACGAATGTGGTCAGAGGAAAGTCTAGATGTGTGTGTCTGTGTGTGTGTGTGCGATATCTGCTATCGACTTCCTTTGTATGGTTGGACTAAACATATCCATGCGTGTATGTACATGTTTGTGTTGGAGTACAGTATGTAAACCTCTGCATGCTGTCTGGGAGACAGGCTTTGTAGTCAATAAATGGATGCCCCTATCATCTGCCTGGGGAGAACAGGGCTTTGTGTAATTACAGGCTTTTTGCTGCTCTCCTGTGCAGATGCACAAAGACCCTGCACACACGCACACACACACACACACACAGATGGACTTAGGATCATAATTTCATGCTTGCATCCACTAAATAACTATTGGATGGCTGGGCTGGTTAATCGGTTCATTACAAAATGAATCATTAAATAAATGAATTGTTTGTGGAAAGAGCAACACTCATTACAGTTCTTTTATTTTTTGTTAGAGCTATATCTGCTTTTGTGATTTAGTCAGAGCTGAGTGAGTCAAACAATTTTCAGACTGATGTTTCACATGGAATTGTTTACTGCTTGCCCAGCTAATTTTCAACATGTACAGTCCACAGCTGAACACAACAAATTCATGTTCCTTGTCTTTAGGGAGTCAAAAGGTATGAGAAGTGTGGGAAATCACCCAATAATTAGTTGTAGTTACAGTTTTAGTTATTATGACTAAACCTATAGTTAGTCACAATTATTTCTATGGACACTGTTACAGTTAAGGATAAAACCCATGGTAGGGCTGGCTCAGGCAACTGAACCATCCCTTAGTTATGCTGCTATAGGCCTAGGCTGCTGAGGGACTTCCCATGATCCTCTGCTCACCTCTTCTCTCTTTCTCTCCTCAGACCCACTCTCACATTTATTAGCCTTTATTCCATGTCATTAACCCTGTGTCCTCTCTCTCCCGTAGTCCTGTGCTTGTTTCTCTCTGGTCTCTCTTTCTCTGTACCTTTCTGCAGGTGCCTCTGGCTCCGGAGCTTCATGTTCTCTGTCTGTGGTCCTGGCTCCACCCACCTGCTGCTGTTTATTGTCTACAATGATCCATTTCTAACACGTTACTATGTTTAATGTTCCACTCTGCTACAGATACATGTTGGATTAATATTCTATGCAGACTGTAATGTAAATAATTACCAATCATGACAGCTTCTTGCTTCTGTGCTCTGTTTCCTATCATAACTGTAATCTGCTGAGCACACAGTATCCACTAACTGTTCTGTAATCTAAATGCTGGTCCTCTAACATTGTTCACTGCCAACCCTGTTTGTATCATGTTTTATATGCTGCATGTCCTTCTCCTCCTCTCCTCCATTCCTAGCTGTCCTATCTTCCTCCTTTTCCTTCTTTCACCCAGCCCGGCCATCGGCAGGAGGGTCCCCCCATATGAGCCAGGTTCTGCTCAAGGTTTCTTCCTGTTCAAAGGGAGTTTTTTCTTGCGGCGACAGTGGCAAGAAAAGGCTCTGGGTCTCTGTAAAGCACTTTGAGAAATTTCAGATTGTGGAAGGAGCTATATAAATAAATTTGAACTGAACTGAACTGAATTGAACCTAATTAATACAGAAGATGAAGAGGCTGATTTAAGTAAACATACATACACAAAAACCTGTGTGTGTGTTACTGTGTTTCTAGTGGTATCCTTAAGGTTGACGGAATAGTAGCAGATGATTTAGCAGGAGGCATTGAATAAAGGCATTGAAAATATGCTCTTTAACCAGCTTCCTGTGATTAAATGACTGAAAATTGCTGCCAGCTGAGATGACACTAACATATGTGACATTTAGGATGTGGCATTGTGTAAGAATTTGTACAGCTTTTGTACATTTGTGTATGTGTATACACGTATACATGTTTATACATGTCTTTCTATGGTTGTGTGGACAAACTGGCTCAACACCAATGATGTGAGGACATTCTGACCGGTCCTCTCAATTCTAAAGGAATGTTTGGGATAATACTTGGTTGGTTAAATGGCTAGGGAATACATTATGTCAACAAGAACTAATATAAGACAAGAATGTGTGTGTGTGTGTGTGTGTACGTGCGGTCAGCAGGAGAATTTTTAAAAAATTAATTTAAAAAAACAGAAGCTGGTCCCTCTCATTTTCCCCAGGGTCCCTCAGGGTGTGTCACCTCCTCACTGAGCTTGTTAGTCTAATTAGTGGCTTTGAGACTTGTGTTGAGATTTGTGAAAATGATTAATGAAGGGGAAACTAAGCGACTGATGAAAGACAGCTGCTGGTACTTAGAAAAGCTGCCCCCCCCCCCCCTCTGTGGCTGTCCACAGTGTACCACAATGTCTTTCATTTAAAATCCAACCTGGCCCAGTCTGTACAGATCTACTCCTTATATGACAGATACCATGCAGTCTGACTGATGATATATTTATAGGTACTGTACCTTAACTATCCCCATCGTACATCACCCCCTCTCTGTATGACAGCAGGCTGAATGCCCCACCTTTGACTGTGGCCAGTTGCAACACTTTTCCTTCACATGTTACACAACCTAGTTGTTTGAAGCACATGTTCTTGTAACAGGAACAGCCAGCTTGTATGGCTGATAATAGCTCAAGGTCCAACGCGAGCTAGCAATGCATCTCTAAACCTGACTAAGGAATACTGATTGGCCAGCCACAACATGCCCATTGGGGAACCCTAAGGAACTGCACCAGCAAAATTTCTCTTCACAGTCTACACCCTTCCTCAAGATCAATGTGGGAATCTGGCCACTTTTTACCAGGTCTCTGATGGTTCCTCCAGGGTGAGATGCATTCAAGAGGATACTGAGAAGGCACACAGAGGTCTGATGGAGAGTTCTGTCATATGTTGCACCATATTGAAGTCATTTGGATCTGAGTTTAGATACGCATGGATACAGGTTTATCCTCAAAGTGCATATTGTACACGCATGCTTTAAAAACCTGATCTCAGTCTACGCACTCCATCGAGCCAGACAGTTGCACAGAGAAAGTAATTTGTGTTGGAATCTTTGTAATAACGGCCTATCAGTTGCTATGGAGACAGTAAGTTAATTTAAAAGTTACGCACTTGTATCATTTATTTCTGTCTCATGACTGGCTGTGAACCACGTGGCATGACTTTAGCGGAGCAGTCTGTATTCCAGCCGGACAGGGTGTGCAGCGTGGTGCAACATAGCTGATATGACAGCGTCCTCCATTTTGGACTCGCAGGGTCACAAATGTGAGAGAGTTCTCTTAATAACATTCATGTGGTTAGCCATGTTGAGACAGTTTTCAGCTCGCAGCAGCAGCACACATTTTCATGTTAAAAGTTCACCAAATCTGAACTCTCTTCAACTAAAATGAGCAGATTTTCAGCCTGAAATATTTCTGTTACAGATTTGGGTGTCACTAGGCTCTAGTTCAGACCAGCTAGCTCCCTTCTCTTTGCCCCGAGAACCTTAAAACTAAACCAATTAAGCATGGAAGAGGATAATGTCTGTAATACATCTGAGGTGTGAGCCTAAGTGACTAATTTCAGGGACGTTGCAGTACAATATATACCTCAGTCTGAAAACGGTGTGTCCCAGTGTCTACTTTCAGCATCTATAATCAGTTGAGTTACACCCCCTCCTCCACAGAGCGATGACCTCAGAAGATGACATCCCCCCCCCCGGAGCTGAGTTATGTTAGCCTTTTGAAATAACCCCACAGTCCATTTTCCACTTTGGGCAAAGCTTTTTTGCTTTCTTTTCCGACTAGTGTAAATAGTTTTCACCCCCCCCCCCCCCCCCCCCCCCCCATCCCTCTCTGGCCTGGAACTGAGGCTGCCATCTGTTCTGTGAATAGTTTTTTTTCTCTCTCTCTCTCTCTCTCTCAAAGAGTGAGGTCAGCTACATAAGAGCTCTGTTATGTGACAAGGGTGACACACTAAGTGGTAATTTACTTGTTAGCTGGGGACAGGAAATAGATCAGTCATGCTGATGCCCTTGCCCTTTTTGATCAAGCCATGCTGGGCCTGGGGACTCAGTGAACCGCTCCACACCCACACCTGGGGCAGTTAGGGGGGTGGGGGGTGGGGGGGGGCGTCTGCAAGAGTTAAAACTATTTTGGGTGTGTGGCTGTGTTTATGTGGTAAGGAGGCATAATGATTTTCCTTGTGTCGCTGCCTCGATGCCTCAAAATTCCAAAGAAAATTGCTCGGGGGGGGGGGGGGGGGGGGGGGGGGGGGGGGTGAGGGGGGGTAACTGCAACTGCAACAGTCTGTTTAACCTTGCATGTGGCTGGGCAGATGTTCACTGAATTCAGAAGCAGGTAGCAGTGGAAAGATATGATATATCGATATATATGAGCTATTGAATTCCACATTATCTGAGTCACTGCTGGCCCTCAGAGCTCAGATTAGCTCTGATAAGACCGTCTGCTGAGAATCTAACAGGCCTTCACTAATCCTCTCAACAAGAGACACATTTATCTCTCCGCTGGCCAGAAATGACACCACAGAAACCCCAGCATATTAAACATCCCAGTTATTCAGAATAATGCACTAAATCCACTTTGACACAAATGAAAAGCAATAATTCTTGAGCTCCTGCTGACACCCACAGCTCCTGACCCCCTTCCTCTTCTGTCTTCTGTGCTTTGGTATGTCCACTACCACCTTCAAGTTCCTTTTAAGGAAAATTCGAGTTCATTCCAACCTTATTTTCATAGCTCTGCCCATCAGTGTAAACACAATGATGCATCAGTCAGGAAGAGTATGAGCGGAGCCACAGTGCTGACAGCGCTGTCGACAGCCCGACAGGAGAGAAACTCTGCGCCGCAGTAGGATTTCATAACTGAGCTATGACCGAGATGCCAACTTTTACTTACTCTGACTGTGTGGTTTTCACATCACGCCCCCCCCCCCCCCCCCCCCCCCCCAAAAAAATGAACAAAGACTTTAAAACATGTGGTCTTAGGTAAAACATGAGTCATGTACAGGACTGTGTTGTGGGGCGGCTGCAGCTGAGCTGGACTGACAGCGCATGAGAGGGCAGTGAATCAAATATTTCTCCTATTTGTAGATAAGGTATAATGAGGAAAAGACATCATAGTTTACATAGTTTTTATATCTCCCTGTTAGCTCATAGCCTTCTGGTGTGTGTTATATCTCTGGCTCAGCTCCATCATTTGCAGCCTCTTCCTCCCTTCAAAACCAGTGTACCCTCTCATTACTGAGAAGGACAGCAATTAAAATGAGACGGAGGAAACAACAATCATATCAAGGAAAATAAGCTTCTCCCCGTTGACAATGAGACTGACCAACGCTGAAGAATACTGAGTGACATTACCGCCTGCAGTGAGGTGCTAGCTCTCGCCACAGGAAATCATTCTATTGTTGGATAACTAATTCAGAGAGCTCGTACCTGCAGTGGTGGTTAAGTGGGGTGAGTGTGGACAGCGTGCAGACACAATACACAGAGACAGTCGCGTCTTAATCGACTCCCCGCCTTGCCCTGTGAATTGTGGTGTGGGGCACATTGCTGAACATTCACCGTGCTTCCCCTTTCACTTAATAACATCGGCATTCAGCAGCCCCCCCAGTGACATCAGTGCTGCTGATGGACATAATAATGAGCTGTAATGGGCTTGGCCACTGGGCAATGAGAAGCAAACCACTTGAGTCAGCAAGTTGCCAGGTGTGCTTATAACCAACCCACACTGAGTGAGAAAAGATGTTTGTATTTCATTTATATAGTGCTTTTCACTCATTACACACACATTCACACACGGATGGGTACACATGGGGCAATTTGGGGTTCAGTATCTTGCCCAAGGACACTTCAACACATGGACTGGAGGAGCCAGGGATCAAACCACCGACTTTCTAATTAGTGGACGACCTGCTCTACCTCTTGAGCCACAGCTGCCCCAAGCAGTGGACAGCAGTTCTACATAGCTTCTTCCCAAAGATCTTTGCCTTTACCGTACAAAAGATCAGAGCGCACAAACCAGACAACAAACATGTTTCATTTTGACCTGCTATTGAGTTACTCACAGAATTAACATTAACAAGTATATAGTAGAGAAACCCTGTGTCAATTTTAGTTTAGTTTACAGTTTATACGGTGGCAGCAGTCTACATTTTGGCTTCTGAATAATTCCAATTTACAAAGACAAATTGTCTGCGAGACAGCCGTGATGTGCTCACTTTAGGCGAGTTTGACAAAGAGCTATTCTGCCCTGCAATTCAATAATCCGCTGACATCTGACTTGATCCAGTCTGGAGGAGAAACTGGAAAGTCTCCCAAACATTTCTCCTGAATCACATCAGTTTTATGGAGCTGAATGACATTGTGCCCAGAAAAGAAGCAATCAAAAACAATTGGTGCTCTACAACAACAAGGAAAGGTCCAACATGCACTCACCAAGCACTTTACTAAAACTGGACTCCCTTTGCTCTCATTGATTCCACCAGATGTTGGAAACCTTCCTCTGAGCTTCTGCTCCATGTTGGATGGATTCAGGTCTGGAGACTGGGGAGGCCTCTGAAGTTCACTGAACTCACTGTCATGTTCATGAAACCAGTTTGAGGGAGGTTCCGGTGACATCATCGTTCCGAAAGGCAGCCTAGAGTCATAGCTCCCTCGATAAACTACATATCTCGCCCCGCAAAATTGTCAAAAAGGAAAACTTTTTTGATAACAATGTGATCTGACAAGTGGAGCAAGCATGGGGGAAAAAAAGATGGAAACAAGACAGGCACTACAGAAAAACTTGCTACAGACACAGAGAACGGCTCCAATACATTGACCCAAGATGGCGAAGCTAATGCTAACCTCAACGCTAATGAACCTGCAAGCCTGATAAAAGTTTTGGAGGAGATACGGGACTTTCGTAAAGGTTCAAAACAACATTAAGTCTGAGCTCACCAACATTAACCAAAGAATAATGAAGGCAGACACGCGAACTGAAAAAGTGGAGGACCGTGCTCAAACTGTGGAAGTCATTAGCTAGATTATTATAAAAGTGATAAACGAACATGAAAACAAATTACTTGATCAAGAAGGAAGATCCTAGAGTTTGTGGAAAAACTGTTGGAACGGTAGGACACGTTGGAAATTCCCACGCTGGAGGAAACTCGTTCCAGGAGCTGCAGGAAAGTCAAGCTGCGATCGATAATCATCAAGTTCCTCCGCTACAAAACTAAAGAGACTCTGCGCAAAGTTTATGGTAAGAAGAAGGTGTTCTGGGTACGGTTGAACGATTTATCGTTTTCTGATCGAAATTGCAATTTCAGACAACGCGATCATGTGATCGCCAAAGCTGCAGTTTTTTGCTTTGCTCCTGACTGACCCAGGATCTGCTGTGTCAACTGTTTTACACATACATGCAGTCTCCTTACCTGCCAAGCTCACCAATCCGAAAAGGTATGCTGCTCGTGGACAGGTCACGCTAACGCAATCAGTATAACCTGCTCCATCTGCTCCTTAATTTCTGAAATGGCTTCAGCTGGACCAGAAGCATTACGAGTTACAGGATTTAATCCCCAAGAAAAGCAGAACATTGGCCCATTTCAGGTTTGAGGCTACAGACATGCATCAGAAACAGGTACTGTGCAAAACCTGTCGCGCTAAAGTTGCAACATCCAGCAGAAACACAACCAATTTATACCGGCACTACCACACAGGTATTTGCATGACAGAAAGTCCGGTGAAAAGTCTTGTGGAAACAGAAAAATTACTGCCTATGGTCAATGACTTTATAGAATGTACATGCATGTTTCTTAAATACATTTGAAATCAATTCTTAACTTTACTTTTCACTCTTGCATTAGAGTAGTTGCATTTAATGTTTTAATGGTATGATGTAATTTTCTGTCATGTTTGTCAATGATTCTTGATTTGAAGAAACTCATCAAAACTCGCATCAAATCGAAATCGAAATATCTGCCAGAAAAATCAAAAAGAAAATTAGATCTTTTCCTATAATCGTTCAGCCCTAGGTCTGAGGGGAGAGGCCAATTTATTTTGATCACGACTATCCCTCAGCAATCCTACAGAAACATAAAGAATACACTGAAGCAAAGCAGAGGACAGAACAGAATTTAAGAATGAGTTAATCCCTATATTACTTTCTACATTGAATTGGGCCTTTAAGAAGGCACAAACACCTCCTAGCTGGAAGGAGGTGATAATCACAGCTATACCTAAAGAAGGAAAGGATAAAATGGAACGTGGGTTATACAGATCAATATCTTTTCTCAATTTTGACTACAGATTATTTACGTCTATCATGGCCAGACGATTAGAGGAATTTCTACCTACATTGATACGTAATGATCAGGCAGGTTTCATATGACAACGTCAAACATAAGACAATATACGAAGGACATTACACATGCGCATACGCATTTGACTCTGGAAATTGGATTTTTCTCTATAAAGTCTTCTATAAATTTGGTTTAAATGAGACAGTTATTAAAAGTATACAGGCACTGCATGATAGTCCCACTTCCAGGAAAAACAGCAGATATTTATCAAACACTTAGAGAGGGGCTCGAGACAAGGTTGTGCATGGTCACCATTGCTCTTTGCATTATATTTGGAACCACTAGCCCAACACATCAGACAAAATGAGGGCATCAAAATATCACCTTACAAAATTATCAGAAAACAACTATCTGCCTATTCAAAAAAAAAATCAAGGAAGACATAGCAAGATGGAATCTAATTCCATTTTTTAGAGATTAATCAAAACCAATTTAATGAATGGGACAAAATGCTATCAAGGTATCTATGGCAAAGTAAGAGACCAAGGGACCAAAGGGGGGATGGGCCCCACCTTCTGTCAAGGACTATTACTATTCTGGGACTGCCCCATTATTAAAGACTATTAGAGGGATATACACATTGCTTTACAAGACATTTTTAAATGTGAAATGCCCCTGGAGAGCAGTTTTTTGGTTTTCGGATGTATTCATCAGGACTGGTCGAAAAGAGACAAACAATTAGTCAATATAGTGCTGGCAGCCAGTAAAAAGACTCTGACCAGGAAATAGCCAACACAGAAGAGCCCGACTTTAAATGCCTGGACGGAGATTACAATGGACATTTATAAAACGTCCCAGCTGAAATTCTTACTGCTTTCCTACAACATTAAAAGAGAGCTTGCTGTGGTTTAGGTCCATTGAGGATGTGGGGTTGAACTGCCAACCTGAAAGAACGCTTTATACATGGTGACTCAATTGTTCCTGTGGCCATGTGTAAGGCAGAGCCAACAACAACATCAGCTCAGTTGTTCACTGACTTCCTTGTGGAACTCATCAAAGAAAAGGCAAAAGGTGAACCCTGTATAGTGCTACATGTCACAATGGCACAGTTTGAGATGGTCTCCCTACAGCACAGCTACTCTACAGCTTGTAAATACTGTATATACAAATACATATATACTGCTGTTTTCCACAGCTGGAGGGAGAATGTTACTTTAATAACAACACACCAGATCCTGGTGCTGAATAGAACTGTGGCAGCAGGCTAAACAAGGTAGGCCAAATACACAGCCATGTACTACAGCTCTTCCTGGAGGAACCCAAGGTTTTCCCGGGCCAGATGGTTTATGTAATCCCTTCAGCCTGCTCCGGGTCTGCCCGGAGTAACTCCCAGGGGGGAATCCTGGTCAGACTGAATGTGGAGCTATTCTATTCTGAGCTGCTTCCTGAGATATGAGCTCCTTTCTAAGAATGATCCCAGACACCCTGTGAAGAAAACTCCTTTCAGTCCTTGTTTCCATGATGTTATCCCTTTATCATTATCAAATGTTCATGAACATCAATCATGACATAGCACCCAATTTCAGGGTTTTCTTCAACAGAGGTGCTGTCTGTTAATTAACCAGGAGCTTCTGACACTTAAAGGCCCCAGATAGCTCTAACAATAAATGTCCATCAACACAGAAAATGACTTTCAGACTCACAAGAAAATTAAAATATAACTTGGTAAACAAGATAAGACTGGACAGTTGGTCGCTGGTTCAATCCCCAGACTGGCACTTTCACATCAAGTCGAGTTGGTGAACTTTTGATACATGAATCTGCACCATTGACCAACTGCAAACATCTATGCAGAGCGAAGGTCTTTAAGGGAACAGAGAGCCAGAGAATCCAAAAGATAGGATACTATTTTAATCTATTAGTTGTGCTACTAGGGGTGTGCCCGATTTATCGATTCATAGATTAATCGTGACGCGACACTTCGATTCAGAATCGATTCATAAATGTTCAAAAATCGATTCTTTTAATAACGGAAGGAAAGTACAGCGGTCGGAACGAAAAAAAAGTTGCGCGTGCCCTCCCCCGGACACATTATAGGGCCCTATGATTTCCGCGATCACTGAATCGCGGAATTGGCCGATTAAAACAGAATCTACTTTTTAACGCAGAATATCGCAGAATTTGACATAATTTGAGTGCAATGCTGTTTTCATGTGGAAGAGGAACATGTGTCTGGGGAAAACTGCCCAGAGGGAAGCAAATCTGGGTGGTACAACAAGCTACTTCCACAAACTAAGCCCCTCCCCCTTCAAAACAATGTAAGCATGGCGAAGCGGCTGCACATACAGTAAGATTTAAAAGGATTACTTTCTGGACATGTAAATCAAGATATCAAATTGTAATAGAAGTGGAAATATTGTCCATTTCCTTTCACTATTTTTTTCTTTTCTTTCTTAACATATTTTTTTAAATTTACATGTTCATAATAAAATAATCAAATCAGAATCATGTCAGTACAGCCACACAATATATATTTTCAGTATTATTATTATTGTTTTTAATCTACATCAATAAATGAAACAGACATTTAGAACTACATGTGCGAGCTAATTTTTTTTTTTCTTCTTTTATCAGGAGTTGAAAACTAATACTTTCTTGTGGATGTTGTCTTCATTGATAGATACAACTATTCAACAGCTTAATTCTATTTAATTTGTGTACATTTTAGTCATTTACATTAAAATGGATGGATGAATGGATATTTAAAAATATACATTATTTTACAAGTAACTACAGAGTGAGAAAAGAAACATTCTATGTGGGAAAAAAAGATTAATCGAGATGCATCAATAATCTTGAATCGTCGAATCGTAGCACTGTGAATCGTAATCGAATCGAATCGTGAGGTGACTTAGATGGCACACCCCTATGTGCTACACCATCCACTTTTATGTAATGGAGGAACTGATCCTCCAGATGAGCATAGAGAGTATGGGGGAATGTTTGCAGACAGTTACACTGTGTTAAATTCTGTGAATTTTATTGCCCTAATCAAAGTAACTAGCTTGCTAACTGAAACACAGAACGCTAACTACCTCAGAGGGCTACTGGCAGTGATTTGTGCTAGCATGATGCGAGGAGGGTAGCCTGTTAGTCGTCAGCTCACTAGCTACAGCATGTCCCCAAGCCTCACACTGGTAGTCACTAAGTCAAACTTCTAACATCACCTGTATCTATACAATGTCTTTTTAATGGTAAAGTGGTTCAGACATTTCTCCACAGTGCTCCTCTATTATGGAAGGCACCACAGTGAAGGTGACAGACCCACTAAAGGTTGGAGATCGACAGAGTCAAGCACTGTGAGATCTCTTAAACACAGAAACATGGAGGACTCCTGCAGCTCTCCAGATAACATAAGCTGTCTTTCCTTCTAGAAGCTCCCACAGAGAGAGCATTAGGGAAAAGCTGTTTACTTCTTAAACAACAAGTTGGCAAGACCCTGCAAATAAGAAAGTGATCTGGCCAATGGATCTGGGCCAAGAGGTATAATCCATTTCAAGTGTGTTTCTCTTTCACTCTGAGACGCGTGCTCTTGCCAGTCGGACACTATAATAACAGTCTTCTCATGACTTGGCTGGCAACTGTCCACACACTGGGCCTCATTCATTGAAATGCATGCATGTTTGTAGCGATTTGATCTTAACTCATGCCTACGCACACACTAACACTTACTGTGGGATTTATCAATGTCTTATTAAGTATGAAAATTTGTTTGTAAGAACTGATGCTTAGAAACTGATGTGAACAAATCCTGTCTGTGTTCTGTGGAAAATTCTAATCCATGAGATAACAAATAAAAAGTATGCGTAACTATTAAGTGAAATACAACATGAAATACAAACTGTCAACAATTAATTATGTATTTGCAGGGGTAACAATCTAACATTTTCTAGCACAATAAGGAACCACTTCACCTCAAGCCGCTAAGTCCTTGGGGTGTGTTTGTTGCTTCTTAATTCATTTTCTATATTTATTTTCTTAATCCAGGGCACTGGATGTTTTAGTAGTTACAAACAAGTGCAAGCTCACAGCAGGTTAGAGCTGTGTCATGTAGGCCATCTATGGTGCTGAAGAGGATGATAAAAAGGTTTTAGGGTACAGCAACATGGTGTGATTGTTATACATACATATACATATATGAGAAAAACATAAATTACAAGCATAAATGAAGCAAACATGGATAACAATGTGTGTGTGTGTATTTCTACATGCCACCCTATATGTACGCATTCATACATAGATTTGTCACAGATTGAGATATAGCTTCACAACTTCCGAATAAAAATAATAAGTAGTTTTGCTATGACAATGGCTGCACGGTCTTCTAGAAATGACATTTCTATGCTACTAGTTTGCAACAGCAAATAAAAAAACAAATGTGATGCCATCCCAATTAGCTTTTTCATCAACGCACTGGAAACACATCACGACATATTAACGTATCTGCAAGTCCCAATTGAAATGTCCAAATTGAAAGTGTTCGCAAAGTTTAATTTGCTTTTCCTACAACAGCCACTTGTGGCAAATAAAGAATCCATCCACCTATTATCTATACCCATTCATTCTCTGAAGGGTCACAGAGGCCTATCTAAGCTCACATCATGGTACACCTTAGACCATAACAGGTGTAGCACATACAGACAGACAACTACTCATACACACAATTTCACCTAAGGCAATTTAGAGAAATTGAAGAAGCTTGTAACCACTGCAGCACCGTGGATCCCACAACAAAGGATAAAGAACACTGATATGATTGAGGGATATTTTGGTAACTCTATGAATATATACGGTCAGATTGCAGCTTGCTGCATCTTATGCATGATCTGCATTCATGGGCAGAAGTTTGAAAAGATCAAACTCTTCCCTTCCATTCAGCTTCTGCTCAAAGTAGACACTGCCCTTTATGCCTTTATTTATTCTTTGTAATTTTCGAAATCTTATTTCTATCTTGTGGGTCTGAGAGAAACGTAATTTCGATCCTCTGTATGTCCAGTACATATGGCAGTATTGACAATAAAGCTGACTTTGACTTTGATGATAATTAGATTTACAGTTTCCTCACGAGGGCACAGTTGATTGATAATGACACTGACAGAATGCTTTAAAGATTAAGACTTTCTTCAAGAAGGAAAAAAATTGAAATTTCCTTCATTGCATTTTCCAATTTTTATGGTAATATTTTCAAAATGTCTATACAAGTAAGATAGAAGAAATATATCCTTATTTAGAATAATACATTTTAAAATGACACCATATCAAGAGAAGAGTGAGAGAAAACAAGAGTAACTCCAACAACACAGAGTTTCAGAGCTCCTGGAGCACTTTGGCTGCAACCCATTGTTGTGGAGTGCAGACTGGGGTTGCTGTATTAATGTGAAGAAGTGTTGAGAGGAGTTCAGGTGTATACTTACGCTTCGTGCAGCGCTGCGACCCCTGAGCTTTACTCCATCCGTGACAGCACTGCCCTCCACAGACGTTCACCCTGCAGACAGCAAAGATTCAGACTTGAAACACATCAGGGAAAGAAAGGAACACAAACTGATTGATGTGAGACTTTCTCTCCCTCTGTCTTTCCTCTGCTGCCGTATATCAAAATGAAGAGCCAGCCCACAACTTTCAACTGTCTTTAGAGACATGTTATTTCAATTAGACTGTGCATTAGATGAACGACCGTTATCTCCTTCCCTCAGACAACTCTTTCTGCAGCTGACTGGACGAATGCACATCTTGCTGGGCCATCACTGGTCTTTAGTTCTCATTTTTAGACAGGAGGCTGTTTCTGAATATATTAGAGGTAAGAAACAGGTCATGTCAAGTTTCATTTGAGGTCTGTATTCCCTATAGTAGTTTAAATTGTTGTCCACAGGGTTCAGGGGGTTTCAGAGTAGTCACGTCATCAGCTAAATGTTCCACCATGGTTATCAGATTTTTTGGCAAAAACTCTGCCCGGGCTCCACCAATTCTCACCGGATATTTTCCAGACTTGAATGCCATCCCAAAACACAGAGCTCATGAGATGTGGTTTGGCCTTGTAACACTAAATATGACTGGGAAGGCAGGAATTTTCTGAGGTGTAGCGTTTATTGGAGTAGGTTTGTTAACCTTGCAAAGCCAACCTGAATCTCACAAACTTAGTTTTACTACAGAACTTTTGGTTTGGAAAAGATCCACAGGGACAGGATTGAGTCAGGCTGTTGGAAGCTGGAACAACCTGAGAATTCACAACTCACATCATCACAGAGTGTGAGCCTAAATAGATCGATGAGTCACCCCCTCTTAAAACTCTTGAGGACTTTCAGATACAAAATGAAGCTACATATTTCAAAAGTATAGGTGGAGACTGATGTCCCCTTCAAAAATCCGACATACGGCAAGGGTCTGTTGAACATGAGTTAAACCCGTTCAGATACAGCTGTGAGAGAGTTATTCTCTGGTTTCCGGTCACTGTGTACTTCCTACTGACTAATAAACCACTGAATTACATTGGATATACACATATAAAAAGAGAGAGAGAGAAAATGAGTCAAACCACAGATAACTACAGTGTAGGTTTTGATTCACCAACAATCATGAGAATTATACTGTTCACTCGTGCACCCAGTAACTGAACAGCTCACCCGCAGAGCAGCTGCACTACACTAAACTTCTATATTAGGCTACATGTCAGTGTTTTGCCTGTAATAGTCACATTTTAATGCCTTATCAGTGATTTAGAAACATTCCAAACAATTCCACACAGACAGAGGAATAAAGAGTGTGTGCCCTGATTATAGTTCAGTAATAAAATCTCAGTGCAACACAGATGTCTCACCCCATCTCTCTGGCTCCTGACAGCTGTAGACATGTCTGCAGCTGTGTCTACAGCGTGGTCAAACTGCTCACAACTGCTTGACCACACTATGATAATGGAACCGCTGAAAAGGATAAAGGGGCTAAAGTACGAATAATCATCAGCAAGAAAACACAGTAAATTCAAAACAACACTGATGAACACTAGTAAGTACTGACAGGTATAATTACACATCACACCCAAGGATGACAGTGTTTCCTTTTTCCACACGCACACACATCAGATGAGTGACAAATGAGAGGAAAAACCTGAAAAATTAATCGGAGAATCAGGACAACAGTGGCCGCATCCACAGGACAGGACGGGGTCACTGAATGGTCTGATGAGTATGAACATGATGTGCCTTCACAGTCGCCACATCTCAACCCACTTAAAAGGCTTATGGGAGATTTTGGAGCGATGCGCTAAACAGCTCTCTCCACCACCATCATCCAAACGCCACACATGTTTTTAGGAAGAGGAGTTCATCCTTCCAGTAGAGTCCAGAGACCTGGAGAATCAACACCAAGGCACACTGAAGCTTTTCTGGCAGTAGATGGTGGCCCAAACCAGGACCACCTTGGCCTTTACTATTCCAATTGTTCCTCCAGCCTATACTTCATGATCTTCTCATGCTCCGGCTTTCTAAAGTTACTGTCAGCTAGGTATTGTCACATGTATCACATCTTACATCTCCTTGTCAACCAAAAACATGTCTGGTTGGCTGGCCAGTAGTTATTTTTCAGTCTGGAACTTGAAGTCCCATGGTCTCGGGGGCATCTTTGCACAGCCTGCACCTTGGGTCATGTCTGTTGTGATGGACCCCTGTCTTTATGGATCTGGGTCCGTTCTTGTGCTATGGTTGCATTTCTTGATGTCATCCATCTCTTCTCTCTGCCAATGGTACATCCCAAGGAGGGGCTTGGTCTTCCACAATGTTTTCTCTGGTTCCTCATCACCCTCTGTCTTCTGCTGCCTGAGGCGCCCTCTTCATCCTGGATCATCATTCTGACACTCACTAATCCTCACCCTTCTTTTGAGTGACCTTCCCCTTCCCAGGTTCTTATAGCTGTCCTGTATGTCTGCCTTCTGGTAACTCAAGCCTTTCAGTCCTGATCATCTTCCCTCTCTTTGCCATGATGCAGCCACACTCATCCTGTCCAAATGACATGCCAGCGTCCTCGCTGTAGATGCTGGTGAGGTGGATCAGTGAGTCATTGTCTCGTTCACTACTGGCATAGTGTAATTTATGCATGTATATGAAGTGGCTAATGATCACTCTACTGTATCCATATCCACTCTTTGTGATGATCTGGCTGAGAGGGCTCAAGCCTATGCAGATCAGTAGTAGGGATAGTCCATCACCTTGGTACATGCCACACTGGATGGCCTTTAAGTTGGATTCCACTGTTGTTTTCCACAGAAAACAACCCCTTGTGGGGATCCTTCACAGTCAGGAATGTCTTGCCATGTCTCCGCCAGTCTGGGTGAGTGCCTGATGTTAACAGCTCACTCATTTGTTTACACATGATCATGGGGCACTGTTAACTTCTTCAGCCAGTAGATCCAGTGGATCGTGTCAGGTCCTGGTACTGTCTAGCTTTTCATGTCTGAGACTTGCTGTTGGATGTCTGCCTTTGTGATGTTGACTGGTTCTTCTTGGGTGAGGTAGCTGTGGTGTGCTCCTAGGTCCATCAGCCATTTGGCATTGGTGTTGCGTGATGCCTCTTTCTTCCATATGTCTTTCCAGTATTGCTCAGTCTCAGCTCTGGGTCTGTTCTTGGGTTCTTACTGCCTTGCAGCAGAGAGTACACCCTGAATGGGTCTGTGGACAACTGGCCATTTATTCTGTGCTTCTCTGGCGTATCGCTTCAGCCCAGCAGCCAGAGCTGTGAGTCTTTGACAATTTCTAGAGCCTCACTTATGGGCATCTTGTTGTATTTCTTTTTCATCCAGGACCCGTCTCACATGACACCATTCTGCACCTTTGTTAGCCAATTAACATCCACCCCTCCTGGCTTTCTTGATTTTGGATTCCAGCCTTCTTCTCCATGGGGGGCTCTTTACATGTTGCATTATATTATACCCACACATCTTCAGGATTACTGCTGCAGTGGTATATATGAGCTCACTGTTTTTTCTAACGGTGGTGGGGATATGGAGTAGAGCTCTCTTCTTTGTCAGTGAGCCAGAGCAGTCGCATCCAAGGGTGTGTGTCTGGCTACAAGAGTTTGGCTGTTACATATAAACACACACACACACACTGTGGATTTCAAGTGAAATGAAAAAAACCTACTTTTATTCCAGGCCACATGAAAAGAGGTTTTGAATGGGAATGGGAAAGACTTTTGGACTTTTGTCTTATTGCTCATACTCAGGATCACACTGAGGATTCTTATGTGTAATTCTTGGAAATCTGATATATACAGGCCCTGGTCACAAAAGCTGAGAACAGGGCAGTGAAGGAGGATGAGCTGAAGCGTACTGACTCATTCATACAGGCTGCCAGCACTAGTTTGACCTGCGTCACAGTGTCAGTCTGAATACAGTGATGTGAGTGAACACTACAGTGTTTCCCACAGTATGGAGACTTATTTGCAGTGGCTGACGCAACTGGAAGGGGGGAGGGTAGTTCATATGCTGGTGAGAAAAACTTTCACTTCGGCTGTGCAACAGTCATCTGTGAAACAGAGTTTTTAGTAACTTTACTTGAAAGACCTGGCTTTCAAAATAGCTGCCATGTTTTTAAATATAACTCGCCACACATTCAGCTATGACACAAGGAAAAGTTAAGGGGGACATAAAACACAAAGCAGCACTGCTAGTGTTACATGTTACATCATGAGCACAATTGCAAACAGCATCTGCTGCATATGGCAACTCTTTATAAAATGAACCTGGAGCAATAAAAAGGTTCTTTTGTTGCAGGCCCCATTTTGCACCAAAATGACATGAAAACAAGTTACATATCCACAAACACATCATCACCTGGTCCTTACAGCCTTGTGTAACCTGGTAATTATTCTGATAAGAGCTTTTGAGCTAGGGGTGACAGCAGTTCACAGCCAGACTGTATTCACTAATCACACATCAAAATAGAGAAACAGGTCAAGCTGCCGGACCACACACAGCTTGTATTAGTCTACAGGTTGTTTTCCCTTCCCAATCAGTCTCACCTGCTAACAAACCAGTCAAAAACTACTACTACTACTACTACTACTACTAATAGTATTATAAAATAATAAAATAAAATAAAATAATCAATAAAATAAGAAACAGGAGAATGACTTTGTAATATAATAGGTTTTAAGAGGTTACTTAAAAAGCTGAAAGTGAATTGAGGCTCCGAGCACACTAAATAAAAATGAAAGGGACTTAAAAGAGAACAAGGAGCTCACATGTCTGATCTCCTCAGGGAGGTTATTCCTAATTAGGGGGGCCCGGTCACCCTTGATCCTAAGCCAAGATTATGGAATGGCTAACAGAGCCTTGGCTAAGGACCTCAGGATCTGAGATGCCCTTAAAAGTCATCAATAAAATCTTAAAATAATTCTAAAATTTACTGGAAGCCAATGAAGAGAAGCTAAAATTGGAGTAACGTGCCCTCTTTTTTTGGTTTTGGTGATAAATCTGGCTGTAATTCACATAGACTCTGTAATCTCACACATTTATAGAGAGAGCTACAGTTGTCCAAACAAGTGAAAATGAAAGCATGAATGACAATCTCTACATTTCTGACTTTGGAGAGTCTCCTAAGCTGCAAAATACAAGACTGGACAACTGTGTTAATATGCTTTTGGTTATCACACTTGACACCAAAAGTTTTACAGTACATGCTATATTTTGGGAGGAAAAAACAAGGTCCAAGAACAGACCCCAGAGGTATCCCGCAGGTCAGCTTCCCAGAGGATTAGTGTGACTTGTCAATGGCTTCACTAAGAAATCTATCTTGTAAATAAGAATGAAACCACTTTCAAACTGAACCAGACCTGAAATGCCAACACAGTGTTGGAGACGTTCCAGTATAAGAGAATAATCAACAGTGTCAAACACAGCACTTAGACCTAACGGAACTAAACCAGCATATCATTCATCACTGGAATGCAGTCTCTGTACTGTGGTTAGCCCTAATTCCAGACTGAAATGTCTCAAAGACTCTGTTCCTGTTTAAGAAAAATAAAAGAGGTAAATTTTTCAACAACTTTTTGAGAGAAGGGGCAGTTTGGAAATTGATCTAAAATTATCCCGGGAGTTAGGGTCCAAAGAGGGTTTTTCTGAAAGGGTTGAACAGCTGCATTTTTAAAATAAGCAGGCACAGAACCAGTCAATAGTGAGATGTTAATAATGAAGAGACTATGGGTGGACAGATCCATATACTTCTTTAAGAAATCTTACAGGCAGGATGTCCAGAGCTCACAATTAGGGCTTCATTTTATTCATCACTTCAGTAAGGATGTCCAGTATCCAACTATTATCTCAAAGGACTCAAAGTCGGCAGTGGTTTTAAAAGAAATCTTTGCGTCCTGTGGAGGGGCAGGAGGGGCAATGTTCATTCTGATGCTGGAGACTTTATTGACGAAAACAGTTTAAATTCTTCACATTTCTCAGGGGATGAGTCCATATGGACATTTGGAGGAGCCTCTGTGGCACAGTTAAAAACATCAAACAAAGTCCTGGAGCTGTTTCCAAAAAAATATCATGCTCTGGCAATTTTGACTTCTGTATTAAGGCTTCTCATAGAGGTGCACTGTCAGTTTAGAGGCTTCCCACTTCCGCTCTGAATCTCTACAACGTTCCTCCTTTAGGGCATGTATGCTATCAGTTATCCACGGTAGGGAAACTTGAGAGAGACTTTTTTCTCCTTAAATGGAGCCATTTGATCTAAGATTTGGGTGCAAGTATTTAATTTTTTAAGGGCGTGTCAACATCTTGACTTAAGCCAATGTCAACTGAAGAGGAAGTTAAAATGTGAGAGCATCCACGGTTAGACTTGTTATTAAACTATTTTTGACAACCGATGTGAACAAAAGATTCAAAAATATTTAAAAACTCTATGGCTAAAAGATTATCTGGACAGCAGATGTATATTCAAATCTCCCACAATCAGAATTCATAATACTAGAGAGAAGGTCAGTTTTAAGATTTCCTGTAATAGTCAAACACTGTGACTCACAAGAAGTACAGTCACCCAAAGAGATCAGTGAGCAATTCAAGTTTCCATCATAAACTACTAATAGCCCTCCCCCTCTACCAGATAACCTGGTAAATTAAAAAAAAAAAAAAAAAAAACGTTTGGGGGTGATCTATCAGGCCAAGTTTATTAAGCCAAGTTTCTGATGTCATGTAAAAGCCAATTTTGTTAGCAACAATAAAATCCTGGAAAATAAAAGGATGTGTTGGAGCTTTTAATAATGGGCTGTGCTTGCATTTGGCGAGGTACAGCAGTAATATTAGTCAGATTTTTAGGTTGAGTTGAGGGCATTGAGGGTATCTGGGCACAAGGGGAAGCCCATGAGTCTATGCCTGGATGAGATGATGGCAGCAGAGTGGGGAAGAAGTCAGCATGCAGCTTAAGACCAGAAGTGAGTGGCGTTGAACTGTCTTGGCTGCCTGGACATGTTGGAGAGTTAAGACAGGCTATAGGAGTGTTAAAAACTGAATAAAATATCTTGTGCATTAAAGAATGTGGACCCAGTCTGCTAGGGTGAATGCCATTCTTCAGATAAAACGATGGACGATTCCAATGGGGGTTAAAATTGTCAATAAAAACCATACACTGTATGGTTGCACTGTATTGTACACTGACAATATACAGATTGACTGGATGATGTATGATATGTATGAAGGCTAAAGAACACTTGATCAAGTGAGCAGATAGGTCCAGAGATAAAAAAACACACTTGCTGCAGTCACAAAGCAAGTGAAAGAGCCTGTTAAAATCTCAGAAGTCTGGTTGGAAACATTACCGCCTGCATGGATGATCACATTATGAGCACTGGGCTGATTTGCCAGGAGACAGGGGATATTCTCCAGGATGTTATTTTAACGACAAGGGTGGAGGAAGAAGCAACTGGTGATGGTGCAAACTGAGCTCATGGTGGGGGAACAGACGAAAGGGGATGGTCAAAGGAGAGGGCAGATGAAGAGCACTGCGGAGTCAGGGCGAAATTTGGCTTTGAGGTATCCTCAGTGGGGAGGCAATGGAGGTGGAGGAGGCTTCAGGTTCTCAGTCGGAGGTGGGAATTCATCTAAATCAAGTATGTCATTTTGATTCAGTAGATGGATGTCATGGGTTGCAGGAGTACAAAAGGAGAGTGCTGCCCCCCCTCCCCTTTTTTGCAGTCGCTGACCACAGCCCAGGACTCTGAGAGTGATGGAATTAATAGTCCTCAGGGATGGAGACTGGCAGCAGGAGCAGCAGTGGCAGCCATGGCAGGAGCAGCAGCTGGAGCAGGAGCAGCATCAACTGGCCAGGGAACAGTGGTATCCATCACTGCAGCTCTAGTAGCGGTGGCTTGTGCCAGGCCAAAGATGATAGTGTCCAAGTGCCTCTCAGCTTCCTGGACTTCATAGAGCGTGAAAATTCTTTTCTCCAACTCAGCGATCTTCGTGCTAGGATAAACGCAGCTCTCGCACCCAAATAGTGAAGTGGAAACATGGCTTCTCGAGAATGTGCTCCACTTGTTTCTCCGTTAACTTTACATCCAGACCTCTGATGGTGAAAATCCAGTATTTGTCTTCACGTTGTGTTAATGCTTTTACAGATTAGAAGGCATTAACACATGGAGCTGAAATACAGTGTTCATGTTAAATAAGGACGTCTCCTTCTGTAATGGTTGCTTCATACGTCTTCAACAAAATATAAGTAAAATCAGATGTTTCAGCCACAGGTCAGCAATTTCAAAAGGTACACAGTGCATAGCTGACTGGTTGCATTAGGTTGAAACATACAAGCGATTACTGTATAGCTGGATTTATTACTGTATGCTGTACGTACCACACCTAATGTGGTGGGCAATATTTCTACTTTCTGACACTACAGGCGGAACATTAAGGGTTTTACAAAAGTTCTGAATTGCTTGGTTAGTTTTCAAGCAACATTATCAGAAGTTACGTATGCACAATGGGAGGGGCTGCATAGAACAAATCAGATATACTGAAAAGAGAGGCTCTCCTCTCTGAAAAGAGAGGAGAGATCGACTTTTTTGGGCAGCCATCATTCGATTAACAGCAGTAATTGTTGTACACAGCAAGACACAATTTGGATATTAACATTTTTCCATGACCCAAAAAAACTAATCCAATGCAAGTATTCCATGTAGAGGTCATCTTTAACATATGAATTTGAACTGCTGACTAATAGGAATTCGTCTTGACAGTGCAGACCTTTGAAGGGACATCGTTCCCTTTTATTCAATCTCCTCTGTCAAAGTTAAAAACTGCTCCACTGGTTATGAAACAGCAGCCAGCGGATCAAATACATACATCTGTTGAACCTAACTGTATGTACGTGTCAGTCCATTAGCTAATGAGCTAGCGAGTTTGCAAACTAACCGTTCAACTGGCACAGATCTCACAATCTCACACTACACATGCTTTTTCTCACATGATCCATGGTCATACACAACAAGAAGGTCACTGATGTCAGGATCTCTGTATTTTTTCTGAAGTATACAATAAAAGTCATGAAATAATTGCCTTAAAGTAACTTTACTTTGGTGTAGCAAAGATTACTCATCTGCTTACCAGCGTCTTTATCAAACACCACTCTTTACTCTTCACTACAGATTTTTGTAGCCCGACTGCTTGCACTTCAATGTCACTGAGCCACAGACATCAACATCTTAAACAGTGGGCGTCCATTATGATGATGCCAGCTGGTTAGCTTCACTTAAGTGAATTAACTATCTGCCTAGCTAACATTAACTCCATCCACCTAACGTCAGAATGATAAACTTTCAATGAAGGTTTAACTAGTATCTCTCAATTCAGTTTGTGTAAAGGATTGAAATGAATGTTAAAATGAGGTAAACCTATATATTTTCACTTTCACTGCAAGATTATCCTAGTGGAGACTGGGAACACTTGTATATAAATATCTATTGACCCTCTCCTAACTTTTTCATTGACACAAAAAAAAAATGACAAGACTGCATCAATCAAAGCTCAGCTTTGGGAAGAGAAGAGATACAGGGCTTTAGAAATACTACGAGGGCATTGGCATGCCCTCAAACCCCACTTCGTACTTCTAAAACCCTGTGTATGGCCACAATGCAAACCTTTCATCTTTGTGTCCTCCCATGGAAAATTTGTGATTTTCCTTTTTCTTTTTTTTTTTGCAACAACAAATCATTGCAATTGCATATTCCAGTGGCGCAGCCAGTCACAATGATTTTGTTGTCGAGCAGCTAACCCGCTGAGCGTGAGTGGGGCAAGGTTGGACAGAGCCCAGAAAGAGGTAGAGTGAAAAATCCCTAATTGCTTTTAACAACTCAGACATCTGAAATGTGACCCTAAATACCTAAATACGCTTCTTTTTGTAAGATGTCAAAAGCAAAAAAGGTTGAAAACCAGTGCTTTAATAAAGAGTTGTATTTTAAAAGGTAGTGATAATATCCATTGTATAAATGGATAATCTAGTAACTAATAATTAAAGCTGTCAAAGAAAGGTAGTGAAGTAGAATATTTACCTCTGAAGTGTGGTGGAGTGGAAGTCTCAAACAGAAATAGTTAAGTAAACCACAAGAACCTCAAAACTGTACTAAAGCACAGTCCTGGAGTAAATCCACGTAGTTTCCACCACCAAATACATTAATTGAAGGCAATTCTGTTCATTTGTCAAACTGAACACTGCATGTGACATGTACCTCTGGTGTGAACACCACTGAGGTCCTAAACTGCCACACGTGCAAATGTAACTGAGCTGTGAGCCACATGCATACAAGAATAACAACAGCATCATCTGTGCAACAGTCAAATCATAAACATGGGTGACATAGCTGTACTAGTATACATGTCTGGGATTATTTGCTGTGGAGGTCGTCAAACGGCACAGATGATGAGGATGAGAGACGACAAAGGGTAAAAGCCAAAGCTGCTCTCCTCCATTTTTATCTTTACCAGGTGGTGAGGTGTCAGCATTGAATGATGACAACAGGCAATATGCATATGCAAAGAGAAATGAGACATTAAAAAAAACCTGGTGAATTCCAACCTGACCACTCACACAGCAGTCACACAGCCAAGCCACAGATCGGACATGAATCAGATGTGGGACCAAGACCTAATACGAAAAAAAAAATCTGATGTGGTTTGTTCACACTTCCAAGAAAAGAATCAGATCAAAGTCAGCTGGAGGCAAAAAAAAAAATTGGATTTGGGCCACTTCAGCATGGGATGTGAGTGTAGCCTAATAGGAGGGTCAGGGAGAGGTCAATGAACAGTGTGTACCCACCCACACAGTCCACAGGAGAGGTCTAATTAGGCCCAAAAAAGTGAAAACATCTGTGTGAGTGTACCAGGAGTGTGTAGGACCTTTACAATTGTAAACCAATTGTGTGACGTTGCAGTATACTATATTCTCACTGCTATACCCACTCTACACTCACACACTGTAATGCAGTGGCTTACACATGAAAATAACATTCTGCTTTCACAGGACTACAGATTTACTACTCTTTAAGGCTCATCTGTCTTCAAGTTAAGCATAACTGCATCTGGTATCCAACAAATGCAATTAGACAGTATCATCAGCGTTAATTTAATCCTGCACCACCTTAGCTCATTTAACAGGTCAACCAGCCCAGTGAGTGTGCAGACTGACAAATCATCACTGTCACCTCCAAACAGTGTTCCTGAGAAGTCAGCCCCTGATAACACTGGAACATTTTATGGGCTTGACTGTTCTACTCTAAGGGCAAGAACACGTTTTACCCACTTTAACCTGCAGAATAAAATAAGAACTATGCCATTAAGGTAAGGTGAGGGTTTAACAGCCCATGTAACAGACAACCAGAACCCAAGTGTACTTTTAAGATACTTTTCACAAAGTTCTACTGCCGGGTGTCTGACTAGTTTATGATAAAAGCTGACAGGAAGTCATTAAGTTCATTCTCATTTCCCCACTAGCCTACATTCCTCCGTCCTGGCGTTTATACAGTGTTTCTTACCCGGACAGCTTCATAAGCTGCTTCTGCTGGCTCTGCTCCTGTGCGCTCTGCCGGACGACTGGCTGCGGCTGACTGAACGGCGGGACTGAAGCCGCTTGGTTCCCCATCCTGCGGGTCCGGACCTGGCCGCCGAAGTTGGCGGTGAGCTCAACGTTGTACGTGTGCGGCTGCCCCGCCGCGCCACGACGCGTCGAGATGGAGCTGACTCGCACCCCGCCGTCCGCTCCGGCCGACCCCGGCCCCGGCTGGAGCACGTACAGCCTTCTGAAACCGCTCTGGCCCTGCTGGTGCTGGTGCTGCTGTTGCTCCGCTGACACAAATACCGGGGAGAGCAACAAACCGAAGGAAAATAAGAGGCCCCATTTAATCCAAGCCATATCGACACCAAGTACGAAGTAAAGTTTGGGAGGGGGGGGTCCAGGTTAAATTCAGCTTCGTAAAAATCCTTTCACTTCTTCAGAGTAACAAAAACGTTGTATTCCTGAGCATATTCCTGTAGGTATCGACCTCCAACCTGGTGTGGGAATACCCCAAATAAGCTAACGTTACCCAAAGAAAAACGTTAGCTATTCTTTGAAAAGCTTGAAATAAAATAGGGCATGTCACGTAAAAAAAAAAAAAAAAAAAAAAAAAGTTCCTCGGGTGAAGAAGTTAATGTAGCCCCCGCTTTCTGTCCTCCTATATAGCACGGAGAGTCTCCGAGCTGCCGCCGCTTCCTCTGGGCAGTAAGTGACTTGGTCCGCAGTCAGAAGAGCCTGAGAACTCCAACAAAGTTTACTCTCCTGGAGGTGAACGGTGTCAGCAGCACGAGCAGCCAGCCTTCAGACTGTGACGTCAGGAGGGGGGGAGCCTACGGACTAACCCCAAGAACGTTTGCTGAGAGTTTCTTGGGGCCCAAGGGTGAGAGGGGACCCAAACCAAACCAAAACCCCCACCCACGCACAGGCTCACCGACTGACCCACCCCAACAGCCACCCACACATCCCACTCACAATCACACACACACTCTCTCTCACACACATACAGACATTCTCCAGTCATGTCTCTGTTACTTGATACTGACTTCCAGTTAAAATGAGTAAACTCTACTTCACATGAGCAGACTGGGTTTAATACCACAGTTACAGTCACAGTTAAATCAGACCTCAGCAGGTGGAAGTGATCACCACAGGGTCAGGTATTTGCTGATGATATTCACCTGCTATCTCTGAGATCACAACTTAATTATGTCATCTTAAGACATTGAACTTTTCTCATATTCATTATCTCATCATCTCAGGATAATTGATGGTGCTGATTTATAAATTTAATTATGGTATCTTTAGATCACATCAGGTAAATGACTTTTTTTTTTTTTTTTTTTACCTGTCCTGTGGTTGACAAAATGAATGAAATGCCACAAAACATCAGGAGTCTGCTCCATGTTCTGTTCTCATGACTGTCCACATCATGCACCTGTGTTGCACAGTGTTGATGTGCTGACAGTTTTGTACCCTGGCTTTGATAACAGGGGTTCATTCATCACTAATTTAATGCATCACCCACCAGGCACACCAAGAGATCCAAATATAATACCAAGAGTAAAGTCCTGCAGGTTGTTTGTGAAACTGCCTCAAAAAGCTAAAAGTTCATTGTTTGTTTAGAGGTCATTATCACAGTCTCCACTTTCCCCTCATTATGATCCATAATGACCTTGGTGATTCTCTGACTTTTCATCTTGCACCATCATCAGGTCAAAATTTGATTTTGTCTAATACTCTGCTTTATGACCATCTACATGCAAACTAATGCTATTCCCATCAGTCTGAGCTCAAGCTGAGAACAAAGAACACACACTCACTGAGCATTTTATTAGGAACACCACACTAACACTGGGTAGTTATTCTGTTTGCTCTGCAAACAGCTGCATTTCTTTGTGGCGTTTAATCTACCAGATGTTGGAAACCTTCCTCTGAGCTTCTGCTCCATGTTGATATGATTCATCACATCATTCAAGCTGCCAATCTCCTGTTCTACCACATCCCAAAGGTGTTCTACTGGATTCAGGTCTGGAGACTGTGGAGGCCTCTGAAGTTCATTGAACTCACTGTCATGTTGATGAAACCAGTCTGAGACGACTTTAGCTTTGTGACATGGAGCATTATCCTGCTGGAAGTAGCCATTAGAAGATGGTGAACTGTGGCCATGAAGGGATGAACATGGTCAGCAACAATACTGAGACACACTGTGACATTCAGACCAGGCAGTCGATATTTGGTTATTATTTTTTACTACATTATAGAGATTTAAAATATTTTTTTTATTGATTGAAAGAAGTTTTGGTGCCTTAATATTAATTTGTCCATAATTATACTTAGATAAATCAAATCAGGTATATTAGATGGATAGTCTAAAAATAACTTTGTGGGAAAATGCTGTGGCCCTAGCAATCTTTAAAAATAACCAAATGTGGATATAATAAACAGAAATGTTTATTTGCAGAACATGCAAGGGGGAAAAAAGTTGTTTTGGGCTTCAGATCTGAATCTGTTTTGGAACAAAACCCTGGTGGGATAAATGGAAGTTAACCTGAATTCTCTTTCTTGATAACTCCCAAACTTAGTCAGTTAGTTTCTTTTCTGTGGAATAAATCCCACTCTTTGACCCTGATCGTGAGTAAGGAACAGGGTATACTGTACCCATTGTGGCACAATTAGCTTTCGGAACATTGGCAAAGATAGAGGTAACACTGGTAAGTGAAAGTCACACTTTAGAAGAAAGTTGAGACGCCTGAACCCATCAAATAGTTTGCTAGGTATGTGAAGCCCGTGGATATATTAAGAGAGTGGGATGCAGTGGCATCACTCTGCATTGCTGCTGTCTGTAAAACTGTTGACAGGACACCTGCAACTCCAAACATGGTAAATTATTTCTCTCTGTTTAACGGATTTTTAATCCATGAAGACTTGAATGAACATCCCAGGCAACTCAAAAAAACAGAAGCCTTTTAATTAACCTTTTTCACAATTCTTGATAGATGGGACGATTTTTCCAAATAAGATTAAACCTTACAGAATGACCCAATTTTTCTGTCTTGGGTTTGATAACTTTATATTAAACATGAAAGCCCCTCTGATGTAGACAGTCAGCTGCACTTTGTGCTAATACCTGAATGTTTGCCTGATAACTTGCTGGACTAAGATGCGGAACGTGGTAAATACTATACCTGCTAAACATCAGCATGTTTCTGTCACTCTGAGCATGTTAGCATGCTGAAACAACACTGTGTGTGTTAGACTCTTACTCTATTTGTATGGATAAGATGTGAACTAAGGTCAGAAATGTCTGTATCATGTCTATATTGATAAAGTGACCCATGTTTAACTATCTTTATGAAACATCCAACTGGTGACAAATTCTGCTTTTCTTACGCTGCTGTTAAACTAAGATACAACAATAACTCATCTTAGGACTAGAGTTAAATAAGACACAGCAAAAAAAGACAATAAAACATGGATGATTCACAAAACACTCACTGCAAAGAATCAGCTTAAAGTCACTTTGTGTGGCTTTTTAAAACGTCCTACTTTGGCTCCTCCCAGTGGTGGTATTAAAAAAAAAAAAAAGACAGAGGCAGACGACAACAGATGAACGAACGAACAAAAAGTTTGTGGAGGTTAACATCACTGCTGTGGCGCGACATTGTGGAAATTTGGAACAGGCCGGCTTCAGACACATTACTCATGCTGCCTGTAGCTTCAGGGAAACATGTCATCTGAAAATGCTCTTGTCTCTCCAGTAACATAGAACTGGCTCACTTACAGCTTTTTGTGTCTAAAGTGGTTTATTTAACAAATCTAATTTTCTCCATAATATGAAACAATAATTAAATGTTATTTTCATTTGGACTATGAAGCTGTTCCAGCATGAATAGCTGGCTTTATTAAGCAGTTTCAGGGCTTTACAACATGACCAATATCCACTTGCTTAATTGAAATCCTGACAGTGACCTTGCAAACTCAGGGAATGTCATTTTGTTCTGCTCCATCAGCACCGACATATCAGTTTTTCAGGCCACCTTCATTAAAACATAGAAGGTCAAGAAACTTGTTGTGTGGACAGATTTTGGTTTGAAACCGTCCTTGTGAGGACATTTTGGTCGGTCCTCACACCTTTACAGGGCTGTTTAAGGGGTGAGATTTGGTTTTAGGGTTCAGATTACAGTTAGGTTTAGATTAGGCATTTAGCTGTGATGGTTAAGGTGAAGGTAAGGGGCTAAGGAATGTTTAAGAAAGAAGAATATGGTTGTTGTTCAGACAGTTGCACCAGACTCAGTGCAGCTCCTGTCTCCTATCGTGCTTCAAGAAAATGTTCCAGGGAAGAAAAGTGAACATCAGCAGACACACATCTGTTGTGGAGAAATTCCATGCACGTAGCTATCTGTCAGGTGCAGTGGTGGAAGTCCAGATGTATGTCTGAATTCTGCCTTGCACATATTTGGTAAGAGCTCCTTATGAACACATGCAGTAAACTATCTCAACTCTGAGCACGATGCACTGACCCAGACCTGTGACTCAGAGACTCTGTAACTGAAACAGGAATAGTTGTGGTTGAGTGAAAACTGCTTGTGAAATTGTGTGTGTGTGGTTGTGTGGGTGAATCACTGTGTAGAGGGTTTCGTCTGGACTCTGACATTAATTCATAAATCATTAAGCAACAGCTGCGTCAAAATGACAGGAGACAGGAACAAATGACAGCTCCTAATACTGTACTCATCACTACTTTTATATGAACAGTGGATCAAATGGTACTTTTAAACCTGCACTTAAAAATGTTTTTACGTTAACAAATCGCATGATGTGTAATGCCAAAGGTGTCACTCCTTGTGATGAACCCACAGAGAATTATCACCCAGTGCTGCTACTTCCCTCAGCTCTGTGGATACTTTTTAACGTGCTATAGTTTATTGGTATTATGCAGCTTTACTGTTTTTGAGGATCACCACCAGCGCTCTCTTCAACCTCTCTTCACTGTTTCCAGTGAAAGAGCTCTACACTACCTGCCCAGCACCAAACAGAAGACAAACATAGTTAGTGACTAGCTGGTCAAGTCAAGTCAAGTCAATTTTATTTATATAGCACCCTCCTAAGAGAAGTCATCTTAAGGCACTTTTCATATGAAGCAGGTCTAGACCTTCCTCTTTATAATATTATCTACAGAGACCCAACATTTCCTCAAACTACAGCACTTGGTGACAGTGGAGAGAAAAAAGCCTTGAACAGAACCTGGCTTAGAGTAGGCAGCCATCTGCCTCAAACAGTGGGATTGACAGAAGAGAGAGAAGGCGAAAGAGAGGGAGAGAGAAAAGCACAAAACTACAGGAAAGGGAAGACGAGAACAGAAAGAGACAGACAGGAGAGAGGAGCTTGGTGCATCACTGGAAGTCCCTGAACTGTCTGAGCCTATAGCAGCTTAAGTAGAGGATGGTTCAAGGAAAGACTGAGTCAGCTCTAAATATAAGCTTTATCAAAGAGGAAAGTTTTCAGCCTACTCTGAAACATGGAGAGGGTGTCTGCCTCCCAGACCCAAAGTGTTAGATGGTACCACAGTAAAGGAGCCTGAGAGCTGAATGTTCTGACTCCTGTTCTACTTTTGGGGACTTTAGGAACCATAAGTAAACCTGCATTCTAGGAGCACAGTGTTCTAGAGGGGTTATAGGGGGTTATATAGTGACTATGTGTCACCATTGAGGGCTTTGTAGGCAAAGAGCAGAATTTTAAACTCTATTCTGGATTTTACAGGGAGCCAATGCAGAGAAGCTAACACACGTGAAATATAATCTCAGTACACAAGCAGCAGCATTCTGCAGTTGTCAATTGTTGGGCTGTTGGCATGTTTTGATCTGAAGTTGATCTCTGAAGTTAGTCCTGCAGCACAGGTTACCGTAGCGATCTACCCCAGTTAAAAGTGATCCAGCTTCATGCTACTGGAAAACTCAAAGATAACTGTATAACCCATTAATCTCTCTGCGTGGTACAGGCCCCAGGTGGACACGACATGGCTCCTGATGAATGATAATGATGCCTTGTATCTGCTATATGTCAACATGTCAACATTATAGTCAGTGTTGTGTTTAAAGCTTGTTCCACTGCCCCAGTGTGGCATAAAAAGCCAAATAATTAAAAAAAACAAACAAACACGGTGCTGTAATGGTTCTGTGTGAAAAATCAAATCTTTAACATAATAGAGCCACAATAATTTATGAGACGACCAAAAATAAATACATTATAAACTAGAAAACATGGCGGTGGTATGTCTCCAATCGGTTGGGTGCCTGTTTGTAGCAGATGTAGAGGTGGAGGTTATGGGTGTTTTGTAGTGATAATGGCAATGTTTGGAAAGGTTCATGTTCGGTGTTCACAAGCAAAACTTACACTCTTAGCTAGTCCAGTTTGTTTTCCAGGGACCGCACGTTAGCTAGCAAGAGGCCGGGCAGTGGTCGTTGGCTAGCGCAAGCTGTTAGCCTAGCATGGAGCCCTTCCAGCTTGCCTCGCTTGAGCCTACATTTGCGACGCTCTCTCCTGGGGTCAGTTTGCTCACTCACGGTCGTGGGCTGTCTGAGTTTGTGATATCCAGCAGTGCCTGTCTGTTGTATGTTTCCAGTGCATGGCATTTGTGCACTGCAGACAGAGCAAAAAGCAACCTGAAAACATAATGCCTCCAGCCTTGGCTATTGCCCGTGCGGAGGCATAAAAATGATGATATGGTGTTCCCGTTTTCTAGACAGTAAACAAAGACAATAACAATACTATCAGAGTCTTCTGCAACTGTACGTACCATGACTACCTGGACATATCCCTCCATCATGGCTCAGCCAGGGCTCACTGCACAGGGAAACAAAAAAGAAGCAAAAGAAACATGGTGACTAAGATGCCCACTAACAGATCACTGAGGCTGTATATTAAGCTGAACTTTAAAATGCAGTAACACCAAGACCATCAAAGCAATCACAAGATGAGCATATGCCCACACCTGATCATACACTTGTTTTATCACACAGATGAGTCAACCACTGTCAGAAATATGTTTAGAGATAAATTCCAGGGGCCAGACGCACCACCGCACACTGGTCAAAATGGTGCATGCTTGTATTTTGTGCACATACATCTAAAATTCATGTGGTTGCTGGAGTTTATTATTTAACAGATAACATCTGCTTTCCACCTTTAATCGCACCACACAATTCCTCGTAACCAGAATGTCAGCTTTTCTTTGGCAAATTTCAACATCTTGAATCTTTCCACCACCACGAGCCACAGAGCAGGCACAGCTGTGGGTGTATCACGGCTAAAGAATTAATTGATTCCACACGAGTCTTATTTCACCACCATGCTGAGTTCTTACATCTGATCAGTGATGTAATGTGTAATGTGTGCTCAGTTTGCATGAGAGAGTGTCACACATATATCCAAAAGACCCAGCCCACAGAGGCAGAATGGAAAGTGTGTGTGGTTTTTTTTTGTTTGTTTGATGGTTACGTACGTGTGAGACAGATCTGGGTGGTGGAACCTGCTGAATTTGGACCCATAAAGGGTGATGGTAAACAGAGGGCAGAGACACACCACTTTGTAACAACTTCCCCGGGTAAGAGGGTGGAGGCAAAGAGCGGCTTGCCAAAAGACATGGCACATGTCGGGAAAGATGCGGCACGGCCCCGAGGAGGGCTGCAGCCATGACGTGTGATCACAGATGATGCAATGTTTGAGCGTTTATTCATTCAGTCAGCCTGGGTCATGAGCACAAAGACTCCTTTCATCAAGGACAAACATGTCTGAAACATGTAGAAAGGGGTCAAGGGAAACAGCTCGGTCTGAAGACACTAGCTGATGGAAAGCACTGAGAGTAAAATATGTATTTAAATTATTAAAAAACTAGAAGTTCCACATGGCGGTGGTATGTCTCCGCGGGGTTGGGTGCCTGTTTGTAGCAGACGTTATATGTGTCTTGCCCTTTGATCTCCAAACTCCTTTCGGATCTGCCTTAAGTCACAGTCAACATTTACGCAAAGTTTGACAGAGAGACCTCGAAGTGTTCTTTAGATGTCGCACGTAGAAGAATCCGGGACAGATGGACGAACGGACAGAAAGACAGACGGACAGCCCAAAAACATAATGCCTCCGGCCTTGGCTATTGCCGGCGCGGAGGTGTAAAAAATCAATTCTACCCTTATAAAAGATTAATAACTGTTTGTGGGAATGGGCTCCATAACCAGTCTGCAACAGCCTGTAAGTGACTGGATGTTGGCTTCAGCACTGAGAGCTAATGCCAGCATTTGGCATATTTGGCTGCCACTCCAGAAACTAGGGTTCAGCTCCCAGCTGCCGCAGACACTAACAGCGGCGACTCACTCTGGCTGGGGCCTTTGATGATAGGATGATGTGTTGGTGTGAGCCTCTCCTCAAGTCTTCCAAATTAAAAGATACTGTGAATGCCACCAACAGACAAGAGTCATGATTCTTATGTTTGATTCAGGGTGTGGCTGCTTGAATAAAAATATGTTGTTATTGGACATTTGCTGAAAGTTCTGAAAGTGTTGTCATTCTTAGTCAGTCTCAAAACCTGTGTGTGTGTGTGTGTGTGTGTGTCTGTGACAACCACCAAGTGAATCTCCTCACCACCAGGAGAAAAGAAGCACAATATAAAGTCTTGTGTCTTTCCTCTTTCATCCTGTTTAAATACAATAACTACTATTTTCATTTAACTCCTAAATTATGGAGAAGTAAAAGACTTTAAACTTTATCTTGAATTCATGAAGTTTCTCTGTCTTTACCAAGACGTTTTTAAGTCAAGATAACACAACACAACAGCATTGCATTAGTTATAGCTAAACTGCTAACTCGTATACAATGGGTCAAATGACCTCGTGTAATTTTAAAGGCATCATTCATGAAGAAAAACCCACAGAGAATTATCACCCGACTCAGCTGGTTTTAGATCTACAGAGCATTTTAGTGTCTTTTAGTCATCATCCACTACTGTTCTGTGTTTGTTCATCCTCAGCACTCTCATTAATCTGGTTTCCAACCACAGCAGGCAGCTGTTGTCAAAGGCCACTGTCCACTACCTGCACCAAACAGCTGGGTGGGCAGGCATAGAGACAAGCTGGTGAATATCACAGAACATGTAGCAGCTAAAGAACCAGATTCCAGTCTTCCTGGAAACAAAAGGGAAGTTCACAACATGATATGTGAGCCATTTCCTGTTGATTGCTTAATCAGAATGGCCCCTACAAATCACCCTACAAAACCATGGCCTCTGATAGAGTAGCAGGTATGGAGTGGATAGCAAACTCTCCCTCTTATTACACGAGAGCTGAACAGAATAGGTAATAAAGTGCAGTGGAGCTTGTTGCTTGTGTAAGCAGAGTGGAGGGACACATTCTCGAGAAGTGGGAGAAGATAGGATATGTCGGGGCAGAACCATACAAGGCCCTACAGACATCAGTGCTTTCAGACACCAGAGGGCATGTCCAAGAAAAAAAACTATCAAGACCATTTGGTGATTAGAATGTAGGGGGTACCATTTAGGGAATAGCTTTACTGCTGTCGAATTTTCAGGGGTACCACATACTGAGACACTTCACCTGACATGGATGGACAAGGGCTCTCAAGAGGGTTCCAAGAAGCCTATTATATAATTCCACTATTTATCACGAATGAAATTGTGGGCTTTAGAATAAATGGATAAATACAGTACATCAGACAGTTTGTCCTTACAAGGACAGCACTTGTGGCTTTGGTGGCACCAGAGTAAGATGGTCTCTTTCCAGTGTGAAGGTTTTGTTGGGGTCCCATCCCTAGCCACTGGTCCAGACGGGGACCAGCCTGCCTTCAGTGCCTTCTTTGACACCACACATCCGAATATTTTTTCTTCCACCCACAATTCCCCAGATAACCCATCGTCTAATGCCACTTCAGCTCTGTCCAGCTTTTCCCTCTGTTGTAGCTACACAGGTCTTAGCTTCTTCAGTTGATGTCATTTCATTGGCTGCTGATTCATATTTGATAACCACCAGATTGTTTGGACTGTAATCCAAACTCAGAGCAGAGAGCTTTCAGCTCAGTTAGCACCTCGGCTACACTCTCCATGTCGTTAGCTTTAGCGTTCTGGGCACAACAAGTCTGTCTTTGCACTTTGTGAGTTTGTCTTTAGTAAATAAGTCACAATCCTTGACTGTCAGGGGTCCTGACATAGTCAGGTCTGAGTTGCGAGTTGGTTTCATAGAAGTTTGGGGTTAGTTCTATGAGTGAAGTTGTGGTTAGCCCGCAGAATAAATCTAAATGTGGCTGATCAGACCTGCTTTATTATAAGAGCAGCTCTGTTAATGAAGCTCTGCTAACTTGCCACAAATACATTGTGTTTCCTATAAATTCTTCACAATAAAAACACACTGGTTCACAAGTGGAAAACTTTTAATGTGAAGCAGCAACTCCAACTCCAGCAATATGGCTGAAAGTGATTATTAACCAGTGAAAACAGAAACACAGGAGTGAAACTACAGTCCAATCCACTTCAGGAAGAAGGCGCAAGCACTGAGAGCTGAGGACAGAGAGACGTTTGTCTCCAGCGCAGACACTGCTCAGGACACAGGTCAGGGGAGGGGACCATAACAGGTTGGTTGTAGTCTGTCCTGTGTCTGAGCAGAACCATAGCAGCCTGGCACAGTAAAAAACTATCCCCTGCTGAGGGGCTGCAGTGGAAATACGTCATTGCAGGCTCTGCTTGGCACAGCGTGGTAAAAACAGACCGACCCACACAGCGATAATCAGCTTCTTTGCATGTTCTGGTTTAATTGCAATCAGACAAGTTCTAAAAACAGAACCTGAAAAAGCGCAGACTGAAGGTTCATGTTTAAAACGATGCAAACAAGTTTGCAGGATAGATTTTTAGATGACCATATGTGATGATGTGGCTTCATCAAAATATTGCAAGAAATACTGAACAGGAGCTACCAGGTCAGATTCTCTGTGGAAGAGAATCCCGATGGAGCTGTGGTCAAACCCTGGTCATGAGGAAAATCTGTCCAGAGTAAAATAGTCTCTCTCCCACATTAACTTCACTGTGATGTGCCGGGAGTTTTGTGAGTGGCTTCAGAGCTTCCCCTCTGAGGAATAACCAGGAATTATGGGAGGATGAGTCTGTGGCAGAACAAGCAAACTCCTGTTTGCTTCTATTAAAGCTGTCCCCTGGCTGATTACAGAACAGCAGCAAATCACGCTTACGTGTTTTTTTGGGGTTTTTTTTATCAAAGCATTTGGTAAATTTACAGTCCCATTAAGAAGATTAGTCACCACCCCTGACTGGTCCCGCGTCTGAGAGTGTGATGTACTGAGGTGATGAATGAACGATACACAGCCTGAAATAGGTCTTTTTTTTTTTTTTTTTTTTAGCCAATTTTATTCCATGAATGGTGTTTGAGGCTGGAAATGTGGATTTAATGCTGTGTAACCGGAGTGTTGGAAACCTTTCTTTTCCATTCTTATCTGTTTGCTACAGCAGGCTTTTCCTTCAGCAGAGGGGCGTTAAGATTAAAAGAAAAAAAAAGGCCCAGGCAAACTAAAAACACAAGCTTCATAATATTAAAACAACACAAACAAACCAAAAATGATGATAATAATAACAATAATAATAACAACAAGGGAGATAAACATCCTGTGCAATGCAAAGGTCATTTTCTTGCTGGGTGAAAAAACAAACTGGAGGGAAGATAGAAGAATCCTCCTTGTAATAACTGCAGGGCAGCAAGATGAGCCAGCCTCTGACGATTAGTGAAAGAGTGTGTGTGTGTGTGTGTGTGTGTGTGTGTGGGGGGGGGGGGGGGGGGGGCAGGAAATGATCTCTCAGAGCATCAGAGGATGAACTCTGTATAGTTGTTTTAAAACTCAGAGCACACAAAGCAGAAGACCTGAATTCTAAAATGGTGCAGAGAGTCTTGAAATGGCTGCGTCATCGGCAGAGGGGATTGTGGGATTGTTGCTGATGCTATGTGCGTATCATATGGTTCAGAATGTTCAGAGTTCAGTTAATGGCTCCAAGAAGCTTTTATTTAAAGGTGGGGACGCTGACTTTAAAATTTTCAAGCTGTCATCAAAATTCACCACATCACCAAAAAGGACTCCAGTCAATGAAAATTCATGTCAGGGGAGCTGACACAGCTGACCACTGGACACCGCATGAACGAGTGAGATATGACGTATTGCAAATTTTTATCACTTCCTGTGTCCAGTAGGTGGCGCTAGGATTATAACTGAATATTGGCCTGTAGATGTCTTCAGGCTGGGACTCTTATCAAACAGCTGAAGTGTGGAGCAGATTGAGTCAATGTATATTTAACCTACAACAACTTCCTGTTTCATGGAGACACATCAAAACTCCCCACGCTGCCACGCCTTCAACGAAAAACCTAAAAACAGTTCTATTGATGACACTGATCAGGTTTGAAGTCGCTCGGGTTCATTCCCCAGGAGCTCAAATAGCAGCTGAGACCGCGTACTCCTCGTTCCATGGACAAAAGGAAAGCCATTGAACTCAGTTTCCCAGGATCATCCACGTTTACGCACCTGTATGCAAAGTTTCACCCCCCCCCCCCCCGTGTACCCCAGTTTCATCTATCGCTGGTCGAGTGTGACCTCCATTTATTGTGCACGCAATGAGGAAACTTTCCCTCCTTCTATGAGCTGACACCAGTAGACACTGGCCGGTGTACAATTGGACATGGAAAGTACCTGGAAGATCCATGATGAGACGCCATTATTTTCAGGCAAAACCAAGAGTGTATTTTAAAAAAAGGCTTGGAAATAACCCCCCAAAAAAGGAGGTGCAAAGAATCATGGTATAAAAGAACAAATACACTGTAAATTCAGTCTTCAGGACCAGTACTGAAGCTCTTTTTTTGTGTGTGTGTGTGTACCACCTGCTGTGTGCACAATAAATGTTCTGCATCAGACTCTGCTGTTTTCCTGCACATCACTTAAAAGTGTGGACCGAGACTCTCCAGCTTTGGAAAGCACACTTGCTGTAAATCAGTCATCCTGTTCTTACTGCCTTTAAAATGGCTTTCAGCCCAGAGTGAATATCAAAATGACCCAAAGAAAATAACATAAGATATTAATGTTCTATACCACACCCCTGGTGCAATACCTACAATCTGACGCCGGCTCTTTCCCTCAAGCTCTTCCCGTCATGATTGAAGGTTATTTCCTCCGCCGTCCACAGTTTTTCCCTCACAAAGAAAGAAAAAAAAAAAAAATACGATTTCAAAGCATTAAAAATTTTGAATATTTTATTATGTGATGCCTTGTAGTCATTGTTTATGTTCCAATATGGACACAGAGGAACAAAAACATCATGACTCCTCCTCTGTGAGTCCTTTGTGTTTTTACTCATCATTGAAAGGAGCTCAAAAGTTCACCAAGGCTGAGAGAGTCTTTGTCTGTCTCTGATTAGTCGTCAGTGTCGGTGAGGCTTTCTGGCTTTGTTTCCTTAAAAGAGAGGAGGAGGAGGAGGCGTGGCCTGAGGACGGTTCACTGTGATTGGTCACGCAGCTTGCCGCTCAGCTCCTGCAGCTCAGTGATGAGTCGCTCCAGAGCAGCAACGCCGTCCTGCAGCTCGCTGTGGATCTGACCTGTGGCCACATCTGTGTGCATTTGCTGGAGAAGCAGAGAAAAAAAAAAGGAGAAATAATGAAGTAAATCACTGAAGGATCGAACTGTTTTCATCCGTTCACCATTGTTGGTCTTCTCATTCGTCCTATTACCAGTCTGATTATTGTCTTCTTCTTCTTATTAGTCTTGTTGTTGTTATTTATGGGATAAAGCTGCTGTGCTACTTTATAACACAACAAAACCAATAACTATGAACTAAAGCACTGTGCACTTGAATTCTAAATGAATATTATGAGCTTGGTGCTGTCATTTATTTCTATTAAGGTATATAGATGTATTTTCAAACAAAACATAGGATGGCATACTGTCTCCACACAGTCCCCACTCGCCCCCAGTGTTTGTCCCCATACATAGGCTCTGCTGTGTCCGCATATAAATGACGATTTGTCGTTACTTGCACAGCTGTGTGTTTTTGTTCAGCAGGAGAGGAAAACCTGTAATTGTACTCGTCTGTTACTGAAAACAACCGAAGGAGCGTTCTCTCAGAGACAGGCCTGCTTTTATTTAATACAGGACATTTATGGTGCGTGAACAACATGTCACCCTCCTTGTAGAGGATACTCAGATATGATTTGAATTTAATTATGAAATAAATGTGACCAGGATCTTCACCATAAACTTGTCAGTTCTCCTGTGGACACTTTCTAAATGACCTCAAACATGTCTTAGACATTTAAAAGAATCACTCTGCGAAATTCCGCCACGAAGGACCAGCTGTGTGCCCTGTAAATTTCCATGTCCACCGTTTGTCTTTATGGACAGGTGGACGCAGAACTTGTTCAGACAGGCAGGTGGAGGGATTCTGTTTCATCCTGCTTGCGAACATCACCCAGCTGGGTGGTCTCTGTCAGCTCCTGTCTCCTCTGTCTCTGCTGCTGCTGCTGATGCATTTCACCGGTATGTCCAAAGAAGACACAGAGTCCAGGAGGACTGAGCGTAAAATCACGGAGCCTCCACACGCTTGATTTATTCCTCACCCACCAGAGGTGACAGGGTGGAACGGTGATGTGGACATCCATGCAAACAGATTTAAGAAACAGAGGGAGGAGACTGCTAAACCTATTCCCATCATTCCATGTGATGAGATTTTAATAAACACTGCTCGTACCATGTGACATTCAGTAAACCTGCACAGTCGTTGACAGTGCACAGCCTGAAGGCATCTTAACGGAGAGCAGGAGGGGCCCGGAGAAGATGGTTTAACAGACCGGCTCAGCAAACACGTGCACAGTTTATCAACCTGTGAACAACGATGGACGAGCATGCTTTCATGTTAGCTAACCACCCCGCACTTCCTGTCTATGGACCAGAAGGCTGCACACAACAGCCTGTTTGGCATAATATAAACACACTGTCTATGTAACAATACAAACCCAAATACTGTACTGGACAAAAAGGGACTTTACTGTATTTATATGACTCCTGTATGACTCCCGTATGACCCAGGAATGACCCAGGAATGACCCATGTATGACCCATGTATGACCCCTGTATGACCCAGGAATGACCCAGGAATGACCCATGTATGACCCAGGAATGACCCAGGAATGACCCATGTATGACCCAGGAATGACCCAGGAATGACCCATGTATGACCCATGTCAGGCAGCTGGGTGAATCTTTTTTTTTTTTTTTTTTTGAAAAGTTGAAGTCATGAGTCAGGGAGAGCAGTAATGTCACAGAGAGTTTCTTCAGGCTGGTGAGTGGACTGTTACTGCTGGACTGTAACTGGTGGACTGTTTCTGCTGGACTGTAACTGGTGGACTGTTACTGGTGGACTGTTTCTGCTGGACTGTAACTGGTGGACTGTTTCTGCTGGACTGTAACTGGTGGACTGTTACTGGTGGACTGTTTCTGCTGGACTGTAACTGGTGGACTGTTTCTGCTGGACTGTTACTGGTGGACTGTTTCTGCTGGACTGTAACTGGTGGACTGTTACTGGTGGACTGTTTCTGCTGGACTGTAACTGGTGGACTGTTTCTGCTGGACTGTAACTGCTGGACTGTTACTGGTGGACTGTTTCTGCTGGACTGTAACTGCTGGACTGTTTCTGCTGGACTGTTTCTGCTGGACTGTAACTGGTGGGCTGTTACTGGTGGGCTGTTACTGGTGGACTGTTTCTGCTGGACTGTAACTGGTGGACTGTTTCTGCTGGACTGTAACTGGTGGACTGTTACTGGTGGACTGTTTCTGCTGGACTGTAACTGCTGGACTGTTTCTGCTGGACTGTTTCTGCTGGACTGTAACTGGTGGGCTGTTACTGGTGGGCTGTTACTGGTGGACTGTTTCTGCTGGACTGTAACTGGTGGACTGTTTCTGCTGGACTGTAACTGGTGGACTGTTACTGGTGGACTGTTTCTGCTGGACTGTAACTGGTGGACTGTTTCTGCTGGACTGTAACTGGTGGACTGTTTCTGCTGGACTGTAAGCGGTGGACTGTTACTGCTGGACTGTTACTGCTGGACTGTTACTGGTGAACTGTTACTGGTGGACCGTACCTTAGCTTTGGTGGCCAAACTCCGGAGGCTGAGACGGGCAGAGGAGAGCATCTGAAGAGCTTCTGTTGGATTGTTCTTCTTCTTACTGCAACTCATGGTCACTGACAGAGAGAAGTTCAGAAGAAGGACTGAGCTGGTTCAGTGAGTTGCTTTGGTATCTGTTGTATGTAAACCGGTATATGTTATTACTTTGAAATGTTTAAACGGTTAGACCATGTGAAAGAGAAAACCTGTGCGTCAACACTGTGTATCTGAATCCACTGTGCTGTACTCTCCAAAATAAAAGCATAAATACTAACAGACAATACAACACAGTGACGGTTCTGGGAAACCAGTATTTCACACATTCCAGACTCAGACTCAGACTCAGCCCTTACATTGATATATCTGACCTCAAATGAACCTTTCTGCACTTCTAGTTACTCCTCAACACATTTAGATTTATTTATGTTGTATGTGACAGGCTGAAACTGGCTAATCATTTCTGTGTGGTTTTGTATTGTTTGGTCTCTGAGCAGTTTATACGATGTGATGTACAGTTGAAAAAGTTAAACTTAGCTCCACTCTGACTAGCTACAAACCTAAATGATTCTTTCACTTCAATGTATCAGCCTTGGGACTGTTAGGATAAACAATGTAAGAAGAATCAGAGACACATCGGTGTCTTTTTCCTCCCACTGCTCCTCATTCCTCCGTCCTCTCACCTCCTCTGAGAAAACCGCTGCTCTAACGGTGAAGTTGTTATATCTACAACAAGTGTAGCTGGGGAGGTTTTTGGTCTCTGGGAACTGGACTGACTGCTAAATGTCTGGTTAGCGCAGTGGTTCAAAAACATTTTCTGGCAGGCCCCGTCACATTCGACCGGGGGCTCAGTCGAATGTGAAGTAGCTTTGTGGTTTACCCACAGTACATCACAAATTTCCAAAGACTTTTGGACCTTTTTTTCCCCCCTCATTTTATAGCAGGATCAATACATGTGCAATAAAATGGGGGGGGAAAAAAAAGTGGATTCAGTTTTTTCATCTCTGCACGACACGATTACACCTTCAGTTCCAGAAACACCTGATTCCCCCAGAACTAAACCCTGGCAGGTTATTATTAATGATCACTGCTAAGAAGCTTTACTTCAATACTAAACAAGTCACTGGGCTACTTTACAAGTAAAGACAGGACTGCTTTCAGTTTTAATTTTCACTGTGTCCAATGTTTCCTGTTAATATGACTAATGTTGTGTCTAACAACCGCCCTTAGCTGTTCTAAAGTTACAGTAAACCACGGCCTCTGGGGGTTTTGTGCTTTTAAGAAACACATAGCAACAAAAAAAAAAAAAAAAAAAACAATAATTTAATGATAAAATATAATTATGCTTCTGCCAAGTAGTGTAGCTCTTCAGTGGCATTTATCAGAATGGTTGCCGAGCAACACGCAGGCACGTTTGAAAGCATGTTGAAAGATTATGTTAACACTCCTCTTTGCTGGTACAGTGGTGTTTACAGTGCACCTCACCTTCTCCCATATCAATGGCTCTTTGCATCACCTCCTTGAAGAGGCCAGGTTCTTTCTCCCAGCCTCCAGCCTGAACCTCACAGCGATGAGCCTTGGACAAGAACTGTTGTGCCTGAAAAAGAAACGGCGGACAGTTCCATCCATGACAGCTCAAAACATTATCATACCTCACACAACAGTAACAGCATCATATTAGATTCTCTCCAGCCTCCTGACAGACAGCTGGAGCGTTAGCTGTTTTAAAATGCTGACCTTTTCGTTGTCTTCCGGGTTGGAGCTGTGGCCGTTGCCGTACAGCAGGGCGTACTGCCGCCACACCTCGGAGTTGCTGCTGTGGCGGGAGCTGACCCGACCCAGGAGCTCCCTCAGTTTGGACTGGAGGGTTACCGCCTGCTGCCCCTGGCTGTCTGTCAGGTTTTCAACCACCGCTCTCACCAGGATCTGAAGAATCTGCCATGGAGGAAAAAAAAAAAAGAAACAATTCACACTTCAACATCAGATTTGTACTGAAACATACACCGATCAGCCATAACATTATGACCACCTGCCTAATACTGCGTTGGTCCCAAACGGCCCTGACCCGTCGAGGTATGGACTCCACTAGACCATTCCATTATATAATAACGTTTCCATGAAAGGGTGTACATGGTCTGCAACAATGCTTAGGTAGGTGTCAAAGTAACATCCACATGTTTGGCAGGACCTCAAGGTTTCCCAGCAGAGCATTGCCCAAAGCATCACACACTGCCTCTGCCAACTTGCCTGCTTCCCATAGTGCCGCCCTGGTGCCATGTGTTCCCCAGGTAAGCGACGCGCACACACACACCCCACAAGAGCTGCAGGTGTGGAGATGCTCTGACCCAGCTCGCTCAAATCCATACGCTCGCCAATTTTTCCTGCTTCTAACACGTCAACTTTGAGGACAAAATGTTCACCTGCTGCCTGATATAACCCCCCCCCCCCCCCCCCCCCCCACCGCCCTCCTCCGCCTCCCCACTAACAGGTGCCATGATGAAGAGATAATCACTGTTATTCACTTCACCTGTCAGTGGTCATAATCTTATTCCTGATGGGTTTAAGTCGGTATTCCTTTTGTCTCTGTGTTGTTTCATGCGAGTCATGACTTTGAATACTTGTCTGAGGTAACGCCACAGAAACTGCACAGAAAACAGAGAGATGTGGAGAAGTTAGAGGGAAGAGTGAGCAGACACGTGTCTGCAGCGTGTCTGTGCTTGTTGGAGGGAGGGAGTGTGTGTCTCTGTGGACACACTGTTTTAATATGTATCAGAACACATCACTATTCTTTGTTCTTGGAAATGGCAGCAATCAGATTTTACTTTTAAAGCCTGAGCCTTCTTATTTAGGTTGTAGGCTGTTGCCTAGCCATGCAAATGAAATTCCCGAGGATCAGGACCTACAGTCGTGCGCAAGAACATAACTGGCCTCCTGAACTCAGTTCCAGCTCAGACCTTCCACATCCCAGGAGAAACTAATGAACCATCTGTCGGGCTTCTGCGGTGTGTGAGCCCGCACCGGCAATTAAGATAAATCAGCTGGAAAGCGGCGGAGCAGACTGAATCTGTAAAGTCATGTCGGACATCCCGAGCGACGCCGCAGAGGAGCTGTGACGGCCGCATCAGTTCACATCTCAACATCTCTGCGGGCTGCCAGAAACTCACTGACATATCAGGACATTTCTATTTTCTAAGCAGAGGAGGCCGAAGGTGCTGGTGCAAAGACAAACAAACAAACAAACACGTTGATCCCATCAGGTGGATATGATCTGCCTCTGATGTCAGTCCATTTGATGTGACATTTCCTGTGATGGGAGTGAAATTAAAGCCATTAACAGGACGTTTTTTTTGATGTGTCCTCCTATCCTGTCCATCACCGTGGCGAAAAGTGACAGTTTAAGGTGAAAAACTGAATGGATGACTTGAATCCAGTTAAGAGTGTGAAATGAAGTGGAAAAGTAATAAGCTGTCTGCTGAGAGAAAGCAGAATAACACCAGTGACAGGCCTGCAATTCTCTCTGAATTCCCTCATTTTGAAGTTTACTTTTTCAAAAACGACAATGAACAATAAGAGAAACTTGCTTTTTTTCCCCTTCTCAGGGGGATTCTGTGTGTAGTGCCTCTGTGTGAATGGCTGTGTGCGTGTCACTGTAAGGTTCTTGTGTTTCCCCCCATTTAACCCCCATGAGGCATAAAGCTTAAGCCATGTGACCCTCCAGCTCCTTTGAAATCTATCAGCCAGTCAAAGCTCTTTTGTCACCGGCCCTGGACGCATTCCATCAGAGGGGCGGTTCATGGTGGTCCGTACCGCCGTCTGAGTCTGAGCTAAGAACAACAACAGGGAGGGGAAAATGTGAAACAGAATAAGGCTTCGAAAAATGTGACAGGGATTTGACTGTGACTATTCACAGTCCGAGTAAAGTTGTGAGATGGATGGATTTTAAAAATAGAAAGCTAGAAATGGAGCGGTTGTTTGTAAGTAAGACGCTGTACTTTGATGTGATGTTTTCAGGAGAAGCTTTGACTGGTTGGTTTCACAGAGGAGAGGACAGGAGAGGTGATCACAGCTTATTCCCCATTCAGACCCAACACGGTGGGTTTAAACCTGCGTTGAGATGATTTTGTAATGAGTGTGTGTGGCTTTTCTGTTTAACATTTCCTTAACCTTGGCGTGTAATGGCTGCGATGCCTTTAAAGCCTGGTCACACCAGAAAAGGTAAAAAGCTCTATGCATCCTCGCCCTCGAACCATTTTGCTACACCCAGGCCCCAAGACTGCATGAGGTATAAAGTTAAGCCACTTCGGTTTTCAAGTTTTCAAACACCCCGAGCCTAAAAAAAAACACGTTTCCACGGAGTATCTCTACAAAAAGAAAAAAGGGCTCTTGGCACCGTCGGTGAGAAAATAAGGACGAAGAAAACAAAGCAAATCCAAATTCCATTTACTGATTGACTTGGAGTACGGAGGCTGCTGCTGACCTTTTCAGCGCTTACATCTCGCAGCCTTATTGATGAGTCTGGTCAAAACACGACCAGAATAAATGAAGGCGCTGGGTGAAAAATAGTCTAAAACAAGGCCGACAAAAAAAAAAAAAGAGACGCAGCAAGAGAAAGAAAACCTAAATGTAAAATCTTCTGCGATTCTCCTCAAAAAAAAAAGTGAAGTGTAGTAGCTTAGTTATTGAGCCAAAGACCAGTGGATGTCTCTCTGTGCATCAAGTTGTGATTTCAACCATTGAAAGACGGCTTCTTTAAAGTGAAATGGTCAGAACTATAAGACATGAAATTATTACAGGGCTGAAGGAGAGAATGAATCATCATGAAAATGTTACTGAGGGCTGTTTTGCTTTGTTTATTTGAAGCTGATTGTTAATTTTCTACTTTGAATGCACTGGTGGGTGTGCAATTACTGAGACATGATTAAGAGAGGCTTTTCTCTTTGTTTGTTGTAAATGACTCTGCATATGTGAACACAATAAAGAGGATTATTCAGAAACACAGGAAGGACTAAATTCTTGAGACGTTTGTCTTTACAAACGTCTAACAAAGACCTAACTCTCACAAAGCTCTGAGACACTCGCAGTTCACCTGTGTGAAAGTCTGGACCAGAGAATGGACCAGACTAAAACAGACCTCTCTCCCTCAACTGCTGCTATCTGCCTGGACGTCTTCACCTTCATCTCGACGACCAGCCACGCCTGTCTTTAGCTAGCTATAGCTAGTCACGTGTCAAAGATCCCAGGATTTTCATTTTTATCTTCATAAAATGGGTCTATTGGAGAATAATCTTTGTTGGAAATGCAGAAGGTATGAAGGAACTTTTATACATGCAATATGGGACTGCCCCCACGTTTTCCCTTTTTGGCAGGAAGTAATCAAAACCATTCAAGGCTGGCTTGGGGTACCTTTGCCTAACTCTGCTCAATTTTGTCTCTTGGGGGATAGGTCATGCCTGCCTAATGTTTCTAAACCAGCACATGCTCTGGCCCTTATGGGCTGTATTTCAGCTGCGAGGGTTATCCTTCGTAAATGGAAAAGCCAGGAAAGACCTGAATATAGGGATTGGGTTAAGTTAATGACAGACAATGCATCTTTCGAGTTACTGATAGCCAAATTGCATAACTGCAAAGAATCATACTTACTTATCTGGGATCGATTTCTGTCTTACATGAAAGTAGAGGGCGTCTTGTAGGGGTGTATGAACTTGTTATGAGGAAATGATTTGATGCTTTGTGTCCTTGCGAGGGCCATAATTGCTGTCAGGCTGTAATTCTGTTTGATCTGTGCCCTTTTTTTTTTTTTTGTTTTTGTTTTTGTTTTGATTTGTGTTTGCTTGTGTTTATGTCTATTGTAATAATGTTTTACAAAATTTTGAATAAAAACTTAAATAATAAAAAAAAAAAGATCCCAGGATTATCCCCAATCCCAACTCCACCCTGCGTGACAAGCTCCAGCCTTTTGTCTAAAGGGAATGTGGCCACGCCCACAAAAATGACAGATGCAGCGGCTGGTCGTCAACCTAACTTTCCGAGTCAATAGCCTACTGCTGCCACAAGAGGGCAGTAAATTAGGAGATGAATGTAAAACATCGTATCACATCACATACACTGCCTAGCCAAAAAAAAACTGGATTTACCAACTGGATTTAACTAAGCAAAGTTAGTAAGACAGTTATTTAACCCCAACTGATGCAATGAGTAGCCTCTCATTTCTTAAACAACCATCAGTGAGGCTAATCAGTGGATTTTTTTTTTCTTCCCTGATGGCACGGACGCATTCCAAGACGACAATGCCAGGATTCATCGGGTTCAAATTGTGAAAGAGTGGCTCAGGGAGCACGAGACATCATTTTCACACATGGATTGGCCACCACAGAGTCCTGTCTTAACCCCATTGAGAATCTTTGGGATGTGCTGGAGAAGGCTTTGCGGCACTAGTCCGACTCTCCCGTCATCAATACAAGATCTTGGTGAAAAATGCCTGACCTTTTTTTTTTTTTTTTTTGGCCAGGCAGTGTATTATATCACTTCCCTTCGGTATTGTTCTAATTGATGTCGTGCAACGCTTCCCTGATGACGCACTGACTAGCATTACTTTTATATTTTCCACCATAATGATTGTTGAGATGAGTCATTTCAGTAAAACAGACACACACAAAAATGTGTTATACAGTTTACAACTGCTTGTCACAACGAGAGGAAACAATTACTCATGAATAACTTTAATGTACGATACATTAGATCCTTACACTACATCCAGTCAGAGAGTCAGGTATAGTCCTTTACCTGGATGTCCTTGTAGTTTTCCCTGAGGTCCATCAGACGGTGGTAGGCCTTGATGGCTTCAGCAAAGTCCCCGATGTCGGTGCTCACAGCGATGAAGTTCTCCCAGATCTGCCAGTGTTCGTAGTTACACTTCAGGGCTTCCTGCAGAGTACGAAAGGCTTTGTTTCTGCCAACGAAGGTGACAGGAAGAGGCGGGGAAAGACAGACCAGAAGAACGGTTTAGTGAATGAAAACAAAAGAAAATGAGAGATTTAATCTGCCAACAGCAGTAATAGCATTAACTGTAATTAATAGTAATAATTACTTAATAATTAGTAACAATTGGAACAGTTGATTGAGAGGATTCAATGCTGCTGCTACACACACACACACACACACCCCTTTATTATAAAGTGCTTCTACTGAATTACCAACCAGGTATTAATAAAAAGCTTTCCTTTTTAATTTCAGGCCTGAAAGCACATGAGTGCGATGGGACAAAGGCTCAGAGATTCACTGGATAACTTCTGTTCTCTCAGAGCACCACACAGCACGGCCACAAAGCACAGCCAGAGGCCATGTCTGTGGGAACATGAACACCACTTTCCACGCCAAGCCACAGCCATAAAGAACTCCAGACTCGAAACCAAAATGTCACTTTGTTCCACACAAACTGTTCATCTGTTTAAATGCTGCTGTGAGATCAGTGATCAGGTCAAAAACAAAACATATATGACAGGGTAACAGTCAGAAAAAAAAGGGATATAAATACATTCAGTGGCTGCTTTGTGAGGTACTCCTGCTTGTTCATGTAAATTATTTTAATCTAACTTTGAAGTGGACAGGTTACAGCGACAGAGGATCACACCAGGTTCCACTCCTGTCAGCTAAGAACAGGAGGCTCAGGCTGCAGTGGGCACAAGTTCACCAAAACCGGATTGGAAAAAAAACATAGCCTGATCTGACCAGTGTTGATCATTGGGCATGGTTTAATAACCACGGCCCATCTACGTACTGTTTCTGATCCTTTGCATGCCTGTAGGACCAGTCTACCCATCTTCTAATGGCTGCATCCATCTGGATAACACACCAAGGGCTCTAAAGTGTTCAGGACATAACACACACACACACACACATGCAATAGACCAATCACTGCCGTCTCCCATCTGCTTTCAAAGTCAGTTTCCAATGCATTGCACGACATACTCACTTCTTCTGGAGGCGAATGTAAGCTGTGGAGAGGTTGTTCCACGCTTCTGCATTCTGGGAAGAAAATGGGGGGAAAAAAAGGGGAAAGACAAAGGGAAGAAGACAGTAAGGCAGAGTGGTAGAGGTTAATAATAACAGAACACACTGTATAAAAGAACGGTAGAGAAATTGTCATTTCAAGTGTCCACCAAGCTGTGAATACGGGACCAGGAGTGTTAACAGTGAAACGTTGATGGGACTGTTATTTTCTCTGCATGTGTGTGTGTGTAGGTACTTACATCTGGCTCCAGTCCCACACATCTCTGGAAAGCCCTGGCAGCTCCCTCGTAACCCTCCAGGGCGAAGTAGGCACAACCGAGGGAAAACCACACACCAAGCTGTCCAAACCCACACACACACACACACACACACAAATATGGACAAAACAATAAAAGTGAATTCAAATGTTAAATTTATGCACAGATATATACAAAAACGTTTATCAGCAGAAGAAAGATGATTTTTAATTCCACTTCCCTCACTAGACAAGGTTAACACTTCACCCCTGTTAAAGCAGGGTCATAATCAAAAGTAAAGAAATCCTGAGGGCAGACCTGGAACACACAGAAGGATTTACATATGGAATCTAGCCTAAGAATGCCTTGGCGTCCTCTAGGGGGGGAAGTAACTTAGGGGAAGTAATTCAGGAGAGGGGGCATCTTCAGATCAAGGTTCAGGTTGGACATGTTGCCATGTCCCCAGCTTCTGGGTTATTGAGAAAGTCAGTCTCACAAGCTAATGCAATATCTCAAACAGCTACCTAACATTATTATATGTTGTTTCAGAAAGTCACACATAGGTTTGGATCCCTCCTTCAACGGCCATTTAGTGGTATAAAGAGGTGCAAGATCCCAAACCCGTCTAGATGACGCTGCATGACAGATGTATGTGAGAAAATGTGCAACCTCTAAACTTAAGTGGAACGCCACTTTTCCCAGGAATATGCAGAAGTAAATGGATGGGAGGTAAGCTGAAAGCAAACTTCCCGGAAAAGTGACACAGCCCTGGTTTGTGGACATTTGCGGTGATTTCTGGGAATTCACAACTTGGGCAATTTAGTTGCTCGACACAACTAGGTAAATGAAATCATCCAAAACAAACCACTTGTGTTCACTGCTGCCTCCTGCTGGTTAAAAACACGTACCTGCATAGTGTTGATCTTGAGCGACTGCTCAAAGCAGTCGACACACTGCTGTAGGTCCTTGTTGCGGAGGTACAGCAGGGCTTTAGACCGCATGGCTCTGGCGCTGCGTCTGCCCGACAGCTCCCACGCCCGGTCATAGTACTGATGGTCCCTCAAGATGTCTCCCAGGAGGCAGTACAGACTGGGCGTCTCCTTCTTCTCCAGCTCCCTGCGAACGATCTCCTCGGCCTAACAACACAGAAGGAAGGAGGCTGAAGCGGAGGACGAGGCAGGACAGGACATTCAGAGCGCTGAACAGAGTAATGCTTAACTTAATGAGCAATCCACTTAATGCCGTGGATTGCTCTTGGACTAACAGAGTCACGCTGTTGTGAGGGTGGAATGATGAACAGATTGCTTTCTCTTTCCAAATCCCTTTTTATCGATTTAGATTGTGTAGCGTTCCAGTCTCACCAACGAAAGGCTTGAGGTCCTCTGAGGCCTTAGACGGAGCCTTAGCTAACTCCTCCCGCTGAATTTGTCCCAGAGGACAGAGGGCTGATTTTGAGTTACGGATATCAGAATTACAATTTTAAACAACGTCACTGTGACAAAGAGGAAAGCAGGAGAGGAGCAGGAAGTCTGGTCAAGCAGGTAGATATATTACAACCCAGAAGCACCTGGGTAATCAAACTGGACAGACCAAGCTGGCTCTAATTGAATAATGGAGCAGCCTGGCAGCCTTCAGGGTCCCACAGAGGACTCAGTGCAGTGGCAGGAGGAGACGTTCAGGTTAGTGATGAGCCTCCAGTCGCACGTGATGTCTGCACAGCTGCAATCAATGAGTGTGTTTGTGTGCATGCAGGTAGCTGGTGAGCCACACATTTACTGTGCTTGATTTCTCATGGCGCAAATGTGTGCATTTGATGATGAATGTGTGGATACTTCCTGTGCATATGTTAATAAAAGTAACTGAATTTAATTTAAATACATTTTAAGAATAGTAAGCAAGAGTCAACTCTTAATAAAATACATAACATAACCTGTTTGTCTCTGTAAGTCAGCCCTGTGATGGACTGGTGACTGCTGGTCTAGAGAGTAAACCAGTGGCTCCAGTGCTCCCGCAACCCTCAAAAGGGTAAGTGGTACAGCTGATGGATAATAATCCAACTTGAAAACCTTTTTCAAATTTCTTCTTACCCGATATCTGATAGCACTCAAAGTGGACTCAGAGGAGACGAGTTCCATAACAGTCAACAGGTCTTCATGCACAAATGCAAAAAAGACTTCAAAAAAAGAGGAATGACTACTGTGGCTCAGGAGGTAGATCAGGTCGTCCACCAATCAGAGGGTCGGTGGTTCGATCCTCGGCTTTGCCGGTCCGTGCATCCTCGGGCAAGATACTGAAACCCAAATTGTCCCCCCCCGATGTGCCCACTGGTGTGTAAATGTGCGTGTGTGTTAGCTAAAGCTAAGCGCTGTACGCATCAGTAAAAGCTGCTGTATGAATTGAGTGGGGTTTATTTGACTCGCTTGATCGACCACAAGGTGAGTGAACAAGCAGATTCTACTGCAGCTCCCCAGGCACTACTTTACAAACATGTGACACCGGATCGCATCACAGTCAATAAAGCCTGTTCTTAGTGGGTGTTGGGCAACACCAGGGCGATGCTTTGCTGCTGGGCAATTCTGTTCTGTGAGACAAATTTCTAGGTAAAGCTGGAATGTCTTGCATTGTCACCTCAGGACTGCAGCTGAGTTGTCTTTTTATGCTGATGACATGGTTTTGCTGGTTTCATCTGTCGATGATGACATTAGGCTCAAAGCCCTGAGGCAGAAGGGATCGAAGAAAATACCTCCTGGTGTGGACGTGGTACGGTCACCAAAAAAACGTGGGAGCTACCCACCCACTGCTGAAATACAACTGCATGGTGAAAGTTCTAATTCATGTTTACGGCTTTGAGTGTGCATCTGAACTCGGCCTGCACGATATGAGCAAAATGCGCCATGTGCGATGACACTCTTCAACATCGCGATGACGATGCGACTTGCGATACATAAGAAAATATTTCAGTTTGCAAGTTAACTGCAACGATTATTAAGTCATAATTCATGGATTGTTATCATGAGACAGATAATATGTAATATTTATTAATATTTTAATTTGAAGGATGAGCTCAAAATCAATAATCAATCAATCAATATCAATGTATGTGCACACACGTGTCTGCATGTGTGTTTGTGTGCGCACGTGTCTGTAATTAATTAAAACACTGTAAATGCACAGAGTTCATTTACTGACAGATGTCTTTGTGTGTGTGTGTGTGTGTGTGTGTGTGTGTGTGTGTGTGTGTGTGTGTGTGTGTGTGTGAGATATACCTTGCCATGTTGCCCCAGCCTCTCATAGCAGATAACGGCGTCCTCCCAGAGCTCCAGCTTTTCATAAATGAGCAGAGCCGAACTGATGCAGCCCAGCTCTGTCAGCAGGCTGGCCAGCTGTTTCTACACAGGGAGAGACAACAACACCAATGCTTCTTTCAAACTTCAGATCCTGCTGCATTACAGTGAAGCAGACCCCCCTCATTATGCCAGCTTTACTTGTTTACACTGAACCAAACAAAGCTGGCATTATGTTGCCCCCCCCCCCCCCCCCCCGGTGTGTGTGCTTTTAGATAGCGTGCCCTCGTTCCAGAATCAGAGACGGTACGTGTAACACAACAGTTGCTGGCATCTCTCCCGCCATGCCTTCTCTCCCTTTGATACAGATGTTAGTCCAGGCGCTGTGACTCGAGCCAGCTGCCAGCTACTTTTTTTATGCAGAGCAGAGTGGTGGAATAAAGGTGCAACATTCCCACCTTGAACAGGTTTGTTTAAAAGGGGCCTGAGAGGCTACAACGACTCTTTGGGGTTGTCAGAATGCAAACAGGCTCACTATGAAAAGTTACAGGACCAAAGTCAGTAAGATACATTGTATTAAAAAAATCCCCTCGCTCCAAAAGGTGTCAGAATTAAATAGTTTCTCCTGAGAACAATATGCAACACACACACACAGAGCCATAAAAAAAAGCCTCCTGTTAATGCAGGGCATGGTTCTCCTGTGAGGAGGAAATGCATCACAGTACTGTTCCAATCCTCCACCTCAACCCACTTCCAAGTCCCCCCAGGCGGCAATAGGTACTCTTCAATTCCAGCTTTATTGCAGTTATCAGTTATTACATGTCGCCTGGGTGATGTCCCCCCCCCGCCACCTGATCTTTCCCTCTTTCCAATTCTACTCCTCCTTCAACCTCTTGGACAAATCTAAATCTTTCTGTTACTGCTTATTCTATTGCTGCTCTTTCCATTTTATTTCCTACCATACCCTGAGCTTTATTATTACTGTCTAACGTTTGCCTTCATAGATCTTAGGATGCTTTGTGAGGCAAAGGTGTCACAAAATGTCATAATAAGCGTATTTTTCTCCAGCCCCTGTGAGACCTTTATATATATCCTGTGTTCCCCTCACTGCTTCAGGGTTGTCACCTTCCACCCTAAAAAGCAATTCTCTGGATATTTTCACTTGGTTCATTAAAAATGATTGATTGGAATAATTCAACATTCATAAAGGTTTTTTTTGAAATGAAACCGATACCTGGACAGCCCATCTGGGCGGGGCTTGGCAGCAGTAGAAGACTTTGAGCCTCTCAGTCACGGGACAGTTCTTGTCTTCGAAGTGGTCTACTACAGCCTGGAGAGAGGAAAACGGATGCTGTATTTCACCACTCTGGGATGTTATACACACACACACACATATATGTTACATATCCACAGTTTACAGTCCACTGCTAAAGCATCCTAAAGGAAGTGCCGGGATTTTTTTTTATAACAGTATTTGGAGAGAAAAGAGGTGAGAGGACAGCAGAGTTCCAGGAAGCATGAGGGGGGGAGAGAGAACAATGACTTGTTATCTCATGCCTGGCTCCAAACTCGTGGCTCAAAGTTAGGATGCATGAGATGCTCCACGAGGCATCGAGTCTATAGCTTTACATTCACAGCCACCACATGTCAGCTCACATCGTGTACAGCTGTATAACATGAACCAAGATCCGAAGAGCTAGTATTGATTAATGAATGTGGGCGTGGCCATCACGAGTGTTTGCTCAATGTGCTGTTTGCTGGAACAACCAAGAGAAATGAAACTTGGCAACAAAAACATATGACCCCATTGGCCTGATGGTGGCACTATAATTAAAAGTTAAAGAAGACCAAAGCACTGATTGCAGTCTGTGAACCTTTAGTTTTCCCTGGGGAGTTACAAAGTTTTGCCATCTTTTGGAGAAAAAACACTAATATATAAGTAGGAAAGGCAGACTGTGAACCCTAACATGTAAAAAGGTTTACAGCTGTTGTGATGCTTGCACTCTTCATGAATCTATGAATACAGTCCCCCCCCCCCCTCCCCTCCCCCACATCTCTCCTTACCTGGGTTTGCATCATGGCTCTCTCAACACACCGGGAGCTTCCTTTTTCCAGTTTGGTCCTGAGGCAAAGCGCTGTGACTTCTACAGCCCAGAACTTGGGCTGTGACAGTATACACTGCAGAAGGACAGGGGGGTGTGTGGGGGGGTGGGATGGGAGAGTAAGATCATCATTTAGTCAGCATCAAGTCATCAAGGATCATTGGACATCAAAATCTGGGGACGACAGTTTGCCCAACTTAAAAGTAGTCAGGGTTGGTTTGTTCATATGTTGTCAGAGGATAACCAAGGGATGTCTAATCGCAGTCTAATCACAACCATTTAATTGCTCTTAAGCTACAATCAAAGAAACGCATCACTTCCTGCCAGTGTTACAGAGCATGTCTGCCAGGAAAGGGAAGATCTGTACACTCTGAGCTGCCAGAAGACTTTTCATATGAGACATCAACATTGGAGGATTACTGATGGCAGCTTAATGATAATCAAAAGTGCTGAGCCTGCATTGACCAGGGAAAGAGAGAAATCAGGAACAAAAGCCTGTGTCTAATAAAAGCTTGTTCCAAAAAAAAAAAAAAAAGGCCAGATTCCTACTATATTTGGGATAAATAAACAACCACTACTCTTCAGTCTGTATTCCAAAGTATTTCTTTCCTATTCCATAATTCCATATTTAGCTCCATTACAATGGCTTTTAATACACATTCCATGCATTCTGAAGGAAGACCATTAATTTCAGAACGCACTGGTCATCTTCATTTGCATAGCCTCAGGCATTTCCTTTATATATGAATAGTTCACCCCAGAGAACTGTGGACTGGGGGTCGACTATCAGAGTACAGTAACACACTCATTAAAACAAACAGAGCCTCAACAGCATCCTAGTAGTTCAGGAAATTTAAACTTAGCTACAGCTACAGTGTTGTGTACTATCATTTCTGATCCCTATTCAGATGGTAAAAAAAAAAAAAAAAAAAAAAAAAAAAAATTTAATATTCAGAGAAAATACAGTGGGACACTGTAGAGATCCTGACAGCACACAACCTGGTAGAAAGCGGTGACAATCCAAAACACCCAAAGTCCTGTTTCCTCTCTTTCCCCACAGCTAAAGCAACACAGGGCTTAGCTATCTGCAGTGCACTTTAATGAGCCAACCAGCAAGCTTCAGTGAGAACACCTAATTACTGAAACCTATTACCGCCTCAAAGTCTTTATCTGTGTGCTGTGGCGATAATCCGCTGTATGATAGCCGGGGCAGCTTTGTGGTACAGCTTTAGACGAGATGATTAAAGGGAACAGGGGAGAGGGGGATCCAGCAGATACACCGGCAGGTAGTTATCGGGGAGGACGACTCTAGCTTTCCATCTGAAATCAGACTTTGGGTAATCGCTAATCAGAAAAAAACAGAAATTAGAAAAAGTGTATTGATGATGACAGAAATATGCCATGAAAGTGATACATGGCTCTAATGTGAGATGATGAAACACTGCTGATCTTTGTGGATGCTTAGCGAGTCTTGCTGAAGTCATTAGTGTAATAGTAAACTGTCATTATTACACAGTACTCAAATAAGAAGGCATACTAAGCTGTGGCGTGTCTCTTCACACAAATGGGCAGTAAGTGCTTCTCAAAAGCAATGAGAGAAGATGGGGGTACGTTCCGTGTTAATGCAACATGTAACCAACTTGGAACCATAACCCCAAACTCAACAGGAAGTCAGCCATTTTGAATTTACTGTGCAATTTTAGCACAGTTTCAGCCATTTACACGTAAAGCATGTTGTACCACTGTTGTACCTCTGCAATGCTTAAATTGTGAAGCTCTTGAGTTTTGTTTTCGTTGAATGGCATCCCTGGCAGCAGCCATGTTGTAAATCCAGACCCCAGACTTCCCTTTGATATGAGCCCCAGTAGACATTTTAATTAAAATATTCAGTTATACTTGTAGCACCACCTGGAAAGAGGAAATGTTTCCTTTGATTATACTCCTCCTAGCAGGTTGACCAGATCCACCTCAAACGTCAGGTCAGGGAAGCCATTACGATGTTTTATTAAGTTTTTGAGACTTTATCAGATGGCAAATTTTGATGTTTTGCCATGGAACAAGAAATTGTTTTTGAGGGGCAAAGGAAAGTCCAGAAATTTCACTCTGAAGAGAAACTCATGGTGGTGTTAGATGAAAAGTCAGGGGATCACCAAAGTCAGTAGGATTCATCCTCCTGGGACTATGAATGGTCTGTATAAAATTTTCATGAAGACTATAACTACAGCAGGTTGTTGAGATATTTCAGTTGTGGGGTCAAAGAGGTGGACAAGACCAGCACTGCCACCCGATCATACATAATAACACCTATAAAAGCCAGCAGAATTCAGACCGTCATCTTCCCTGTCTGCACATTTTCATTTGAGCGTCTGTAATTAAAGAGACAAGAACGCATTTAATACCCTGAACACTTCTCTCATCCACGCTGCGACTCAGTTTAGAGGAGACAGTTTTATTTGGTAGAACAGGGAGAGGGGATAATTTGTTTTGAGGCGCTGGGTATGGTGATGGAAACTAATCGGATGTGAGAGGCATCCATGATTGTACCCTCTCGGGGGCCCGGGGCTGCACAGTGCGCTCTGAGCTGTGTAAACACATTCAGATGCGACTAAAGAGACGACGTGACGAGCTGTGTGAGGTGTTCAATTGCTAATCAATGAAACTCCACACAATTTTCACCATTTTTCCAAGTGTCCATTGGTTCATTTCATACAAAATGTAAACAGACCCACAAATCCACCAATCATGCACAGCGAGAGGCAGATGACATGTGTCTCTCTGTCTTCCAGCTCAGGCTGTGAGTCACCTACGATCTTGTGAGAGTAAGAACTCTCGAGTGAGGAGTCTACAGATTCCATATTTCTGTGGTGAGTATGTGATTGCACTGTTGTACTAATGGAGTCAGTATGATGGAAATGTACATTAGACTGAGTTAGAACGGGTTAAAAGTAGCTTTTCCTTGGTGGCTTTTAATGTGAAATGTATGCAGGAAATGACTTTATTTTACAGCAACTGCAAAAACTGGCTGATTTAAAAATGTATAAATAATGTATTATAAGTGATGAAAGGAGCTTTACTCTGCCAAACTGTTTTCTCTATACCAAGATGTGGAGAATTCACTTTTAACTTTTTGACATTGAGCGTTTCCCTTCGGAACTGACAGAAGCTGATTCTTCTTTTTTTTTTAAACACATCTTCAAGGATAATACAGACAGTGCCTTTAAACAAAGCTTGGGTATATAACTTCACACTACCTCCGGACGGTCCTTCAAGAGGCGACACGAGTCGGGCATTGATGAAGATGGCCAGACATGTGACAACCATCTAACCAGCCTGCAGATTCCTGGATCTACATGTAGGCTGGGAAGATGCCTGCTCACAGAGCCGGCAGCTGCCTGCAGCAGCTTTCCCATCCCATGCCACAACACCACATACATATACTTGCTTGCATCAAAAACCCACATTGGTTCCTATCTTTCTGACAGTCTGGAGACCAAACAGGGCCATGGATGACACCATCGCCTTGGCAACACGCGCTTCATTTACCCACCTGGACACATGTTTGAGAATGCGCTTCACCTGAGATCAGATCAGTTTATAAAACTATTTTCTCCTTGTGGTGTAACCAGGACAATACTGTAAAATACTGTGAGGTTTATTGTGTTCTCTAACTGTCCCGTCTCGTCTGAGTGGAGCCATGAGGAGGAACAACAATGTAAAAGTTGCCTCAGTCTGAGTGACACAACCCCATCTCTTAAAAGATTTTACCTGGCTGTTCCTGATAAACTGGTAACTGAGTACCTATAACTACTGGGTTACAAAAAAAAAGAAAAAAAAAAACCTTGACCTGAAAATGGATTGAAATCTGTTTGATCAAGTATTGTTGATTTAACACAACCCAGGCCTGTGTAACTACAGCACCATAAATGTTCTAATTCTGTTACCATCTTTTTAAAAGCAATAAAAATGCTGATCACAGAAACAAAACAAAACGAAAAAAGACTTACAGATGTGAAGGCTAGGAGTTCCTCTTCAGTCAGTTTGTGCACAGGGTTATTCTTCTGGAAGTCAGTGCTGCAAGATAACACTCTTGGTCATGGCATATCATATACATTATTAAGAAAGCATTATTATTATTATTATTATTATTATTACACACAAACTTTTTCATGGGCTTTCAGTCATATCACAGGGTCTTCATCAGTGGAATCACCCATTAAAAGCTCCAGGACAAGCAAGTAAACCGTGGAAACCTTGAGCAGAGACAGCTTTTTTTTTTTTTTTTTAAACACAAATAAGAAGTCCTAAAAACTGTAACATATGTCGATCCATGACAACTGAGCACACGCATCCACTGATGAAAAGCATGTTGTACTGTTGAAAGCTCTTGTAAGGGAGGGGACCTAAAAAATGGCTGTTTCCAAGGTCAAGACTGAACCTTCAAGCTCAACTGGTTTCATTTCATGTCAAACGCAGAATAGTTACAGTGTGATGTTTTTAAATGTGCCTGACCAAAAAGCGTAAGCGTTAAGAGCAGCCAAAAGCTCAGCATATCCTCCGAGACAGTCCAGACAAGGTCACATTCCCAGAGTTAAAAGGACCGTGGAGAACTCAATTCTCTGATCCCCTCTGACAAGGGACTCTTTGACTTTTTAAGCCCTAAGCTAAATTTTAATAAAAGGTAATCACATCCTGGGTTCTGTTCTCATTAAGACCAGAAGCGCTGATAATGAAGAGGCAATTAAAACACTTGAAGAACTGTGTGTCCGCTCTGGTCTGACCCCTTAAACTGTTCCTGACACTGGCAAAGTCACTGTCTACAACAAACGCCTTTCAGTCGTCCATCCGACTGAAGAAATGCTCCCATTTTAACCAGTGCCACTGTCCACACCGGCTGAGTGGCTACAACTTTATTGGTGCTGTGGTTATCACTATCATCTCACAGCAAGAAGGTTTGAATCCACCCGCCCAGCCTTTTCTGTGCAGAGTTTGCATGTTGTCCCTATGCCCGTGTGGGCTCCCTCCAGGTTCCCCAGCTTCCTCCCACAGTCCAAAAACATGTCTATTAGGTTCACTGGTGACTCATGCAGGTGTGCCCATCTACAGTTCATTTAGACAGACCTGCTGCTCATCCATCATCTCCTAGCAATCTCCCTGACTGCTCCACTGACCTTCACTTGACCCTTCAGGGACCCACCAGCAGCAGGGGAATGAATCACGGACACACTGTGAAGCTAACTGCTATATACTGGGAAGGCTCCGCCTTGTTTCATTACTGAATAGACAGAAGGTTTGCGGTGACGTCTCTGTTAGATGACTACTCCACATACTCTTCAGGCTTTGGAGGTCATTTCTCCTGATTCAAGTTTCTATTGCAACACTTAAACAGACTCATTGAACAGAAAGCAGCAGAAGAAGTGCTGAGGTATCAGGTACTGGACTTACCAGACGCCCAGGATGACAGCCTGCTCCTCTGCACTGAGGTCAGGCAGACTGTACTGATCTGGCTCCGCTAAGCTGATCTTATCCAGTACGGTGTCATCACCCAGACTGTAGTCCTGTAAGCAAAGAAACACACGTGAAGACACGTGTGTGCACACATGCAGCAAGACATAAAACCACCACTAAAGTGCTGCAAAGGGAGGCAGAATGCTGTTCTGGATTAAACTTTACATCATTTTAAGAAACTGCTTCCAGCCACAACAACTGTGAAATACACAACTTTAAGACTGAACCCCTCGCACATGCTTCGGGGGTATTTTCTTAACTATACATATCTACAGACACACAAACACACACATTTGTGCTTAGATCTTTTTAAGAACCCTCATTCACATAATGCATTCCCTTGCCCCTTACTATGACCTTAGCCATCAAAACTGAATTCCTAACCCTGAGCAAAACCCAATTCTAACCCAAACCCTAAAACCTACCCTTACTCTCAGCCCTTTCAAGTTGTGAGGACAGACCAAAATGTCCTCACACCATAAGGTCTGGGCTCAAATTGGTCCTCACCTAGATACATCTACAATGTATATGTATCCATATTTTTTTCTAAAATCCTGGAGCAATATCTATTTCCATTTCTGATGTTTGGCTTCTAAAAATGTGCTAAATAAATGAACTTACATACTTTGTTGCCTTCTAGCTTGACAGTGTTTGTGAGAGAGTGAAATGAAGCTGGTACGTCTTTGGAAACAGACACTATCACACATCTGAATGTGTCTGCAGGGCTTAAGAGCATGCAGATTAGTCTTTTGTAGTAACCATGGAGCATTACTCGTCCGTTGTTGACCATATTCCAGAATTTGAGAGTAGCATTTTTACAGCAATTAAATGCCGCTTCTAGTTGTTTCTTTCCCTCCAAAATAAATGACGAAAATGTTGCTCCTCCTCATTTTCTTTTGGTTTCACCCTAAAAACTGAGGCCTGTGCTTAACCATGGATTTTATCTACCATGCTATCCCCACTGATTGCCTAATTAGATGAGAGTACAGTAGGTCAAATGCTAACGATGGCGAGGAAAGAGAATGAAAATCACAGCACAACTTCAATGCATAGAGATCAGTTCACCTACACATGCACTTTGTTCGCTGACATAGACTCAAGTCTTAGCAAACTGACTGCCTTGTACCCAACAACCAACAGGCTGATGAGTATAAGGACCTGGTGACCAGTTCAACTGCAAGTAGGCTTCACTTATATACCTCAACCTGAGATTTGTGCCAAGTTACACTTTACAGTGTCTCATTTTTCCTATATACACACAGTAATCAGTGGTAGAGGGGCTCAATGTGTTGCACACCACACCAAGACATGTGGACATAAGGAGGCCCGGGATCAAAATGCTTGAGGGTTCAAATGTGAGGCATTACAGAGTTTTAGGACTGAACAATGACAGAGGCAGAGGACAGTCAAGTGCATTCCTCTGGTCTCTAATCTTGGCAAACATACGCTGATGCAAAAAAAAAAAAAAAGAAAAAAAAAGCGCAAACTCAGTCCAAACCCTACACTGTAACAATGTGGTCTGGCACCAGCAACAAGAACCCTGGATCAGACTTGCTTTCATTTAGAACAACACAAGTTGTGTTCCAAATCCAGGCAGACCCACAGCGACAGAAATGGCCCAATTTCCCCCGCTGGCAGTGATTTTGATTGGCCAGTGATCAAGAGCTCCCTCTTCGTCCCCCTCTCTGCTTTCCTTCTACCCATTCTAGACTGGAAGCCAGTGAGCTCTGTTTAATGGCAGCCTTGATTGAGAGCATTTACTCCTCCCTCCTCCAGTAATGAGAGCATTAGTGGTGTGAGCACGGCACAAGGAACTGGAGCTGGGCCACAGCCACGAGACCGAGAGCTTCATGGAAACATTTTTAACCTTTATTACACACTTTCAATCTGGAAGGTGCCCAGCGCAACCGCAGTCTGACCTGCTGGCACGGAGCAGCTCCACTGAAGCAGCTGGGGTTAAGGGCCTTGCTTAAGGACACCACAGCGGTGCTGAGGAGACTGAACTGAACACCTTCGGGCCATTTAGAAAATATACAAACAGAAGATGGAACTAGTGTCTCACTGCTGATTTCTTAAGGTCTATTGTTACTAAGAAGGCAACTTTTTTGTCTTTTGTTTGTACCAAGACTACAAGCCGTCTTCCATCCATCAGAATATCACTGAGTGACCCTGCGACATTTTATTGCATTTCACCCACAGATAGTGCCACAGCCATCTGATGAATCCGAGTGGCTATAAAACTGACCATGAGCATGATTCACTTCCATTATTTTTCCACAATCAATCTGGGACAAAGTCCTAATATTCTTGGCCATGGTGAAGATTTTACAGCTGTGGTGGATGGTTCCTCAGATTTCATGCTGATAACGTTTTCTTAGGGTAGCCCCAGTTTGGTGGCTGTTAACAGGATTTCTGCAGGGTTTACAAGCTAAAGATTTATAAGTCTTTTTTTTAATTACCACATAGAATGCGATCTAATAAGTTTCACAGCCATGCTGACCAAAGTATGAGAAGTATGAAGAAACACCCAGTAGACACGATTAGGCCAAGAATCTCTCTCAGAACAAAAATCTGCTCTGCTGACATACGTGGCAAACTAGATGGCAGCCCCCAGCAATGGAAGGTAAATGAATGTGCTGCATGTAAACACACACTGTGTGTGTCTGTTTAAAGAATATGTGTTTTAAAGACTCCCCCCACCCCCCTACCCGGTGGTCTCCCTCAAGCCCAATGAGCTTAGTGTAAGACGGTAGCCATCATTCTCTTTTCTTGCTGGTTGGCGTTTCGGTGTGAGAGTGTGTGTCTCAGCACACTGTAGTGGGCGTGTGACCAGCACTTCATCAGAAAGTGGTTGACACACTCTGGACATTGGAGCTGTAACCATGCAGCGGTGCAAAAATGCCAACAGGGAGTAAATTCCCAGCAATAAAATATATATATATATTTTTTTTTTTCCCTTTTTCACGCATGTGAGTAATGGGCTGTCACAGTCTTACATGACACACACACACAAAAGGAACATAGTGCACAATGATGTGTAATGAGGACACCCCTCCCCTTTCTGGATTCCACTAAAAAAATCTCAGGATCTACCATATGGCCTTCTCAAAGCGTACGAATTAGCATTGGCCAGACAACCTACTCCAACCCAAGTATAACCAAATCATGACTGAAGTTATCTCAGGTGTCTTTTCCTATAAAGCAGGTTTAGGCTGGACTCTTTGTAATGATTTCACAGAGGCCAGTATTTTGAGATGATAATAATATTAGCGACAGGGCGGGAAACCACTTCACGACCTTTTGGGGTGTCCCTTACCAGATTCCACGCAAATGAATAGATGAGGTAAAAGTGCTCTGAAAACAGAGACCGATGTTTTATTCAACAAACTGAAATATACTGAACAAAGGAAAAATCATCAGAACTATCCAAATAATGACAGGCAGTCTTATTCTCTCACAACCTGAGGGGCCCTTAAGATGAAGGATTGTCAGCCAGATGCCTGCCATAAACTGAAGCTGCATTCCTGAAGTGATAAAATGATATGTCTCCCCGGTTAATCATGCGTCTACATATACAATCCACGTGAATTAGCTACCTACCTATTCAGTAATTCAGATATTACTCCCCAAATGTTTTTTATGAAAATTAGTTCAAACCCCATGTCTATGTGATGTGAAATAGCCAAGTTCTGAACTGCAAAATTGAATCCGCTGTTAGACATGTAACCACACTGCCACCTGTAATCCTTGTGTTTAGAGTGTATAATTATTATACAAGACCCTAGATTGTATTTCATTATATTGTTAATCAGTTATCTAACTGCTGTTCATCTATTCACAGTATTAAAAATCATCTTGACTGTCAATTAGTCCTGTATATCATTATGAGTAATGCCTAGATGTGCTGCCCTGTGAATGTTGCTCAAACCACATACATTGATATTTCATGTAATTATTACATAGAATTCATTTTGAGAAACACTATGGATTGATCATGGTGATGAGCTTGAGTAGGTCATCATTGATCTTGGTGTGTAAAACCTCAATTAAGTTTATATCCTTGGAGTAAGAAAAGTTCCAAATCAATTCCTTCCCCCTTTCCTTGAGACAAAGGAGTTAACGCGCATTGGAGGCGAGTTGCAATCCGGGCATGAACTGCCATTTCTCCACCCATAATGTACGTCCAGACCTACCAGCTGATAAAAGAGCTGGCTGCCTGTTGGAAAATTTAACTCTCTTCCTTTTTGGAGTTCTTCTATTACTCTTTTTTCTTTACTCGTTTTTTTCCATTTTGTCCTTCGCGATTTTCTCGTATCATCTGAAGGTCGTCAATGGTAGCGACGGGATGGAGTATCTCCCTGAGTATCTTCCTTGTCTCTGTGAAACACCTAACACTTCATCCATGGAAGACCCCGCAATTCCTCAATAGGGCCACCAGTGCGTTCATGTTATTGTCAGAAGAGAGATACGCTCCTCTCCATCACTCTCTGTTGTCTGGACTCTGTTCCCTCCCTTAAACGAATTACTAGTATAAATGACGTATTATGTCAGTGAAGTATTACAAAAGAAAAAAGCTAAAAAGTTGAAAAAATAAACAAAACTAGCAATTTCTCTGAATTTGTGACAATTTGGTCTGTGTGAGTTCCTTGTGGGGATTAATAAAGTTTTTCTGATTCTAATTCTGATTGATGCTTCTTCTTGTATCAGCAAAAAAGCCAAAAACAGGTTGCTCAATCTAAAGGATATTAGGCTTCACCCTCAACCAGGTGGTCACAAAATCCCTGACCATATTCCATCTTTAAAACAAGGGGACAATGGAGATAAAGTTCAGCAGTGCATGGGGATTCCAATGGGTCAATAGTAGCAACAGGCTTCAGACTGTATTAAAGGTCCAGAGGTGGACATCTCCCTCTGCTGTTGATGTTGGGCATTACACAGTATTTGCCCTTGCTCAATATTCTCGGCAGCAGGGAAGGCTGAGATGATCGCGAACAGCTGAATCTGGGCAGGATCATCTTTTACGCACAAAAGATGGAAAACTGCTGCCAAGGCAAGTCAATCGGAGAGCACCAACCAGAGACTTCATATGTAGGGAGATCTAGGGTTCTCACCAACAAAGTGGGGGAAGCACAGTGCTTTTAATGGCTCCTGCACAAGATTCTATAGCTTCTGCAGCTTAAATAAAGAAATATAGCTTAAATGAAGCAGTAAGGAATTTAAAAAGACAATGCAGGAAGGCAGAGCAGAAATGGAAGAAGGACAAACACATGGACTGCTTTGCTTCTCTTAAACCTCCCATATCCACTTACCAGTGTACAAAGAAGCAGGGAACTGATTCCATTAGTTGGTATAACAAGATAGTGGAGATTGGCAACACATTAAAACAGAACTGAGAGAGCACGATGTTGACTCTTGCCCATCCTCAGTACAAACTCACTTACCCTGAAACGCTCTGTTGCACTTTCAAACTCCACCTGCCCTTCAGCCTGCATTCCCACTTGGTTTTTAAAAGCAGTATTTCAGATGGTTGGTCCAGATATTTTAGCTGTTGTTAACTGTTCTCTGTCTAGTGGCATTTCTCTCTCTAATTTAGCCCCTGTTTACCCCCTCTTAAAGAAATCCTTGCTGGATTCATCTGGTTTAAGTAATTTGAGACCCATCTCTAAGCTGCCTTTTTTTTTAATCTAATTTTTTTTTAAATTGTCTTCACACAACTGATTTATTTTATTAACACCAATCTCATTTTTGAAAAAAAAAAAAAAAATGAAAAATCAGTCGGGTTTTTGCTCTGTGCTCAGCAGAGACTGCTCTGGTCAAGGTCACCAATGATTTATTGCTTGCTGCTGATCCAGGACTGTACTCCATTTAATTCTACTAAACCTCAGCTCAGCCTTTGACACAGTGGACCACAATGTCTTAATCAGCTGTCTGAAAAACTACGTTGGCATCAGTGACTTGGCTCTGAATTGGTTCATCATGTATCTGTCTAACAGGTCCTTCTCTGTTGTGCTTGGAGATGCTTTCTCCCCTTGTGCTCCTCTATTTTGTGGCACCAATAGGGGTCCCATATCTGTAATATTGCTTTCCATTGCCATGCTATAATTCATCTACAGATCTAGAAAAGATCCAGATACCTGCTTTTATCTCCTCCACACATTTCAAACGAGTTTTCCCCACTCACTGACAAAGTTAGCAACACCAACGACCATAGTCGAATGTATGCCTGGTGCCAGAGCGGGCTAACGGTGAATCCAATTTAAAGCAGCAGGCTAAGAATAAACATAAATGTAGTAAGACTGTTTTTCACAACACCCGATTACACCACTCAGAGGTCATTAAAATTAATGCTGAGTTGGTGTGTACATATGCAAAGACAATGTTGAACTCTGAAGTCTATTAATCAACCATAAACCTAAACTCAATTATAAAATCCAGAATAAAATTTAAAATCCTGCTCCACACCTACAAAGCCCTCAATGATGATGCACCATCACATCCTAAGGAGCTCATAGTACCCTGTTGGTTCATTAGAACACTGCCAGAGCCTCCAAAAGTAGAACAGGAGTCAGATCCTTCAGCTCTCAGGTTCCTCTAGTGTGGAACCATCTACCAGTTTGGGTCTGGGAGACAGACACCCTCTCCATGTTTAAGAGGAGGCTAAAAACTTTCCTCTTTCCTCATTCCTGTCCTTGAACCATCCCCTAGTTATGCTGCAATAGGCTTCGAATGCCTTAGAATTCTAAGACAAGCTACCACATCACACCCAATCCTCGCTGCTCTTCACTGGTCACCTGTGAGTTTTAAATTTGACTGAAAAATTTTACTGCTTATTTTTAAAGCCTGTGAATGGTCAGGACCTACTCACTTCCTACACCTATAGATCCCCTGGCATCGCCCTAGTAACAGTTTAAAAAAATGACTTGATTTGTCATTAAAGGTGATGGGCCCTTTGCTGCCCAGGCCCCTCAGCTATGAACTCACTGCCTGAGGATTTTAGCCAAAACCTGTGTCATCTTTTATCTCACACACAATGAAGCACTGCTCAGCAAGTAACAATGTCTGGCTTTACTTGTCCACACATGTTGGACAAGCGGTAAAGAGTGTAGCAGGTAACCTGTAGTCTAAATCTACATGAGTGAAGGTAAGTGTTGCTGAAGCAGAGCTTAACAGTCAGTTAAGTGAACAACAATAAAGAAGACATCATTAAGCTGGAAAGAAGTCAAGAGGAGCTCATACCTTAGGCAGGCAGGCCTGAGGTGTGGGAGTGTGACTGGGCTCACTGTCCACCTGGTCAGGCTGGTCCTGCTTCCTGCTGACCTCAAGGATGAGCTGAGCTAGGTACTTCTGCTGGAAACGGGTCCGTTTGCCCAGGGCACCTTGATTGACCAAATACAATTAATTGTCACCTTCAATTCAGCTATCAGGCTTGATCAATATCAGTGTGTCCAGGAAGATCATTAGTATGATCGCCTCCTCTTATATTTTGAGGCCTGAGTACTGCTGTATTTTACGTACCAGTCATGTTGATATTCAGCCCTGAGAGCTCCTGGGCCTTCTTCATGTGGTCCTTAGCTGGCTGGTACTCGTAGTAGGTCAGACTGGTGTACACACACTCCAGGTGGAACTGGATGGCCAGGTTTCTCTGTTCCGACAACAGGGACTGGCATTTCAGCACTGTGAAAGACAGGACAGGATTTCTTCATCACTACCAACAATGCAGTGCCCAAGTGTGCATTTTTTCCTGACACGATACAAACAAAGAACAACAGGAGCAGGTGGTCAACGAGCTTGTTGGCCCACTCCAAGCACGGCTATTTTTAGGCTAATCTGTATGAAACGTTACTCTTGCTTTGACTTTCAAAACTAGCTTTGGACATACCCATGTGTTTTTGAAGGTGCAATTTCAAGCTTAAATTTGAATTTATCACTTAACACTAAACATCTTTGCCAAAAAAAATCACAAGTGTGTGTTGATAGGATATGACACAATCATGCAAACACATGTCTCGGTACACAATAGATCCTGATTGGTATAATGGACCCAGCTGACATTCAACATGAATAAAAACAGACTTTAAAAAAGGTACAGGAATCCAAGTTGTCCCTTAAGCACCGTTGCATGTGAACTCACAATTGCAATCCCAAAGAAGTGAGGCCTGGATTAAAAAGACAGACAACAGAGAACAGAGGTGATGGCAAAAGAAGATGAAAGCTTCGCCTCCTCCTCTGAGCAGAGTGGCTCTCTCTCTCTCTCTTTCTTTCCATTTGATCTGATTATTAATCCGGGCCTGTCACCGAGACAGAGAGATTACCCTCAACCGAAACCGGCAGGAGAAAGGAAGCTGAGAGGAGGTGTATAATTCATGATCAGAAAATCATACACTTTCATCCCCACATTCAACATTAATGTGGTGACACTGAGGCTGATGGCGCCCGGAGTGAACAAGAAGAGAGAGAGAGAGCCAGATTTACATGCAACACATCTGTGTCACCTTTAAGCACCAGTAGTTTCACACTGCTGGAACATTTCTGCTGGCTGCGTGAGCTGTTCTCTACAGCAGAGCACTGATGGAGCACTCTTGACCTAACTTGACCGAGATCCTCCTCAGCTTTACTTTGTGTTTAGTGCTAACATTAGCATGCTATCATGTTAAACAGTTTGTCATGCATGTCAGCATTAGGAGCATGTTAGCTTATTAGCTCAAAGTACCACCGTGCCTAAGTACTGCCTCATTAGCATGGCTATAAACTCGTAGACTTGTTTCAGTCGTGCGTACTTCGTGTGGTAACTGGTACTAGTAAGCGTTTGCATGCTAACACACTAAACGAAGACAGCGGAACGTGATGAACATTTCATTCTGCATTAGCATTTAGCACCAATGTTGCCCAACATGTCTGCAAATGCATGTTTATAAGCATTGATGTTCAATCTTATGAATAGTTTAGGTCAATTACTTCATCAGAATAATTAATGCACCTGTCTCGAGTTTGTTTGCTGAGAACTACAATAGCAAGCTCTTACAGGAAATTACTGAAGCTTATTTTCAAAATAAAACTATGTATCTTTTTTTAAAAGATTTAGAAATTCAGTAGGAACCAGTGGACAGAAAGTGTTTAGAGACGGACTAAGATATTGTTGGTTTGCGTCTTTCTAGGAGAGTCGCTATCAATAGGAAAAAGGGAATAACATCAGTCTTTTCCTTTCATGATAAAATTAGAAACTCGAAATATGTAAATTGCATCATGAATCTTTGTGCCAACCATCCATCTGTTTACAGATGTTTTTTTTTTTAACCTTGGTCCAAAAAACACTCAGTACTTGAGTTGATCTAAGCCGGTCTCCGGGGGAGAACTGCACCTTTCAAAACCTTCAAACAGTCTGCAGAGACACACAAAAGACATTCATGACTTTGTCCCAATCCGGGCAGTTAAATGATCCCTTGAATGCTGCCAAAAACCAATGTGACAGCTAAAACAAAGACACAATTAAAGTGTTGTTCTCAGTATAAATAGTTAATTAAAGCTGTCAAACTGTTAATGAGCAGCGTAAGAAAAAAGGGATGAGGAAAAGTCAGCGGCAAACACCTCCCCAGAGCTGTGCAGCATGGAGAAAACACATCTGTATGCTTTTCACAGCAACCCCCTCACCCCTCTCCTCTCATCACTCATAAAGGGACTGTGTGGCCAACTGGTCCTCAGTAATACGGATCAGGCTGTTTTGAAGCCTGCGCATAATGCTCACGCTTCACATTCATCACCATCACACAAGAGAGACTGCAATCCAATAAACACACCCTCTGCCTTTAAACAATAAACTCCTGCAAGCAACGCACCATGAGGACAAAAGCGAACAATCGCACAAATATGTTTAATGTCCCCTGGTAACAGTCCTGCTGGTTGGTTATCATCATTTTTTTTTTTTTGTTATAAAGAGGGGATTAAATTCACACACAGAGGCACAAAATATTCTCTAAACCAATTAATCAAAGACTGTTATTCTAATTGAACTAAACAACAGTTTCTGGATTAATAGCATTTCTATAATGCTTTGTGGCCCAATGCAACAGTTCAAATAAGAAGCGCAGGGAGAGGGAGAACACATCTCTCAAATTAAAAGTCTACTTCGTGCTTCACACATGAGCTCAGCAGCAGATATCAAACAGCAGTCCAATAGCTAAATCCAGCCATCCAGCTAAAAACATTCAGCCCACAATCAAAGATTTAGCTTTCTTCTTTTTTTTTTTTTAAGGTAGCATCAAACCTTTAACATGATTTTTCATCAATCTACTGTAGGTAACAATATCAGGTCTGATGAATATGTCGTATTATCTACTAATAATCAATACTACATGTGAAGAGATGCATGCAAACCAAGGCTACAAGGCCTCATACTGCACGAGACTACTTTGGTTCTACAATGGACAGTGCCTGTCACTCAAAGAAAGTCTAACAGACATACAGGATATGTAAATAGAGCTGCGGTGATTAGTTGATTAATTGATTAGTCAAATATTCCCCAGTGAAGACGTCACAGACGTGATGGCTTGCTGCTTTTCTTTGACATACCTGATTGTAAACCTCATGTCTTAGGGCTTTCAGTCAAATAAAAACATTGACATTTCATAAACAGGCCAATTAATCGAGAAAATAATTGGCATATTAATCAACAGAGAAAATAAGCCCTATGAGAGCCACAACTGAACAAACTAAATGAAAGGAAAATGAACTCACATCCACACTGGTGTTTCCAGGTGGTTTTAACAGAAACCTCCGCCCAAAGTGAGATGAGTGAATAACATAAAAACAGCTACATCTCTTCTTCTTTGTCTTCTTTTCAGATGGGAAACAACAAAGCTGCATCACAGCTGACATCTGGTACAGTGTGACCCTAATTTGCAGAGCTGTTGAACTGTACTGGGTTATACTGGGTACTGTTCCTAATATTTTGTCCTTCCCAATTAAGGTTGACAAAATATTAGGAACACCTCTCTATATAACCCGCTACACATGACTTTTGGATTACACTGCAACATAAACAAGGTATTGACCTTGCAATCGTCACAACAATGGCTGAAATGACTGCCCCTACTACAATTCTCCAGAGCTGTAAAATCTAGTCTGTCACGGTTCTACACCGCTGTGCAGAGTGAGAGCCTTTACTTCACGTCTCCGTGGTACCTGAAGCAACATGGCCACCACCACCACAGCACCCTGCACTGTTACGATGGAGGTGAACAGCTCCTAACACACAAACAAGCAAGCAACACTATAGAGAACAGGCAACCCTTCAACAATGGTGCTTTCATTCTACCACCATAGGTCCATTTATGAATGGTCCCATGGTGGTCCATTCATAAATGGACCACCATGGGACCACCTCTGATTTAAAGCTCCAGCCCTGCAATGCAACACAGAACATACATTCAATGTTTAAGAATATAAGCCTCATAGTCCTGAACCCACACCAAAAGCAGCCAAATGTATGGGGATGAGCCAAATCTATGACAGACCTTTGTCCATGCAGCTGTGGGCCAAGTCGAGCAGCTGTGGAGAACGAGCCTCCAGGATTTGCTGATGCAGGTTGATGTAGCGTAGGGTCCACCAGGGCAGCAGCTACACATACATATATATATTAAAAAAAAACAAAAAAAAAAAACAGAGGAGACAAGTAAGTATATGTGAGAAAGGCAAGGGACTTAAAATATAACAATGAATATTTAATAAAAAAAAAAAAAAGAGTTTTACCAGTTTATCTACACTGCTTTATTTGAAAGTGGAAGTGAATCAGTAACTCATGAAATTGTGTGCGTGGTAGGTCAAAGTTCAAACAGAGGTCTGGCTATAAACTGACTGGTTAGAGGGGCACCAAAAAGATGCCATCTACAGATACAGATCTAAAGTGGCAAAAAAAATAGCAAGCGAACCCTTTGGAATTACCTGCATTTATGTGTTTCTTCATCTAAGTTACAACTATAAACAAACACAATCTATTTCTACTAATGATACACATATGATTGTATTGCTCTTGTCCATTTTGGACACACAATTCAAACTTTGACAGTGGAGGAACCCCTCAACTAAAGACATCAACAAAAGCTACATGGAGTCAGGAGTTAGTAAAACTGCTGTTAACTGGCAGAGAAATTCACAGCCGTCAGGTTGGACCTGCAGCCCCACAATGGACTGTACTACAGGTACAGTTATCCCTATAAATTGCAGCTATCCCAGCACCGCAGTCAGAGAACCGAGGGGTGTGTAAAGTAAGAGGAACTGGGAGGGACAGCTTCATTTAATGTCATAAAATGATCACATTTCAACCAAGTTTCGGTGAGCAAGAGGATGTCAATATTATTTGAGATGAAAGTCATTGCAGATGAATGACTTGTTACTGAGTGACCTTACATTTTACAGAGCAGTTTTAATGGGAGCCAAGTGAGCACTGATGGACTTATTCAGAGGAGAGCGTTCAACATAAATTTAATTATTGGCATTTACTCCAGGCCAGTTGGATTTTCTATAAACCATGTTATCAGGCCCGGCGGCTGAGAAAAGAAACTTAGGGTTGGACGGGCTGTTGGTAATAATGCACAGGAATAGGAGCAGCAGCACTATGACCACTCCACAAGTGGGGGGGCCTTGGCGGGCAAGTGTTTTTGGTGGACCGAGAAGAGAAAGAAAAGCGAGGGCAGGTGTTATGATTGGACACTGAGGGTCTTCACACCTCACTCTACATCTAAGAGATTTCTAAAATCTGGCTTTAAAATTACAGACCTCTGCCTGGGTAATGTCATTACATCCAGGGTGGATGACTGCATTTCAGACATATGAGTGTTTGGCTAGAAGACCGGGAGTCAGCTCTAGAATGTCAGAAACCCTTGAACCTGGAAAGCAGTGGGTCTCAAGAGATCTGCTCTCGATATTCCTCACAGTTGAATCTCCACAAGCGCGGTAGAAAGATAGGGTCCCAAGCTGTGGTGAGGAAGTGGGGACTGTCTGCGAGGTGAACCGGCAGGTTGAGCATCCATGGTGCCTGGGTGAAATGGGGTGTGGAGCAGTGGGTTTTGAGAACAGTAGAGTGGCCTTGAGACTTGAGAAGCACTCCATCTGAGGTGATGCAGAGAGTGGGGACGCAGACAAAAGTGTGGGAGGACAAGGGTCAGCAGCCAGTAGAGAAAAATCCTGGAGATCAAGGATACTGAATCACACTTTCTCTGCAGGATGCCAAAGGTTGGGGGAGTACAGGAGCAGGCACTGTCCAGGGCTCAGGACTGTAGTGGAGTGAAGCTAACAGGGGCTTTGGATTCAACCCCAAGCTGGAACCAGTGGTCTTCACTGGAGGCTGGAGCAGTATTACCAGCAGCAGGAGGAGGAAGAGAACCAGTGGTTAGAGATATTTTGTTCCAGCTCTGAGGTAAGTCCAGTCATGGCTCTCAGACACCTTAACATCCAGTCTGATGACTCGAGCCCTCCATCCAGAACAGATATAGAAGATAAACCATCATCTAAGTGGTTCATAAAAGTGGCTTAAACCCAGATAAACATCGGTTTCTGGGTCAGGTCAAGCCACCAGGTTTGTTTGAGCATGTGCTCAAGGAAGCAAGTGAAAGTGGGAACAAAAGTCCCGAAACCAGCAGTCTGTCATCAGTAGCATAACCTGCCAACTATGCAGCTATTATTATTTTATCTGAGTCTGTTCATTATATCTCCTTTAATACTATGTAGACCACTTGAGTTTATTATTATTCTTACAAAATAATCCCAATTTAAACTATAATTCAAGTACTAGTCAGGGAAATTGAACTTGGATATTTTCCTACATAACTAATACAATTTATTAAGATTTTGCGTTCTAAATAATGTGTCTTTACTTCAGAAAATACCTGTGTAGGTTTAATAAATAAACACATAAAATCCAGAGAGCTACATGCTGAGGACAAGTGGCAGAGAGGAAAAAAATGAAGCCATGTAGATGCTATATTCCCCCTTTACACCAAAATGCCCTTTACCCCCCTGTACCCTCCTGCTGGGGGAGTGGAAGTCAACCACGTAAAAAAGCTTCTTTGCAAGTCAGGGAGGATATATCTCCTGCTTTCCAATGTGATTTCCAATGTGAGATGACCTTTGTTGCGTGGTTAACGTGGAGGTTTAATTGTCTGTCTCACAGAATCAATACCCTCCAACGCACGTGCGCTCTGACTAAGCATGCTCATACATATATTCATCGTATCAGCATACACGCATGTTGCGCTTGAGTTCAAACCCCACCTGGAGGGAGTGGTGGCGGCGGTGTGGGGTTGTGCACTTAAAGCTAGTACTTCACAGTTCGATAGTCTCACCTCTCCGCTGCTTGGTGGAAAACAGTGCTGCTAAGTAATTCTCTTATCCCTCATTAGCATTTAAAGAGCAAGTTAACACTGAACCGTCTCACAGCAGAAAGTGGGGGGGGGGTCTATTCCACTTAGTTATGTTCACATCCCAGTTAGTGATGTTAGAGCGGGCATTTGACACACACTTATAGAGGACAGGGAAGGACAGAGGCCAGAGGGACAGATGCAAAGATTGGTTAAAAAAGACAGGAAGAGCTGAGACACTGAGCTCATGAAGTGGCTCTTCTTAAATAAGCAAGAAGCCTTCCAGCAACCAGTCTGCTGGAAACTTACTAAGACGCAGTCAGCCTCTAAGGTTAGGTTAGCTGTTGATGCGCCACTCCTCAGTTTATAAAAAAGGCATTTCTCAGTTTTGTCAGTGTTACTTAACCCTTGGCCAGAAAGCTCTGTGTTAAGTTAAGCTTTGCATTTTGCTGCCTTCTGCCTGTTTCACCTCTGACCACACCAAGGCTCCCTGGGAGTTAAGTTACTCTTCAAAAGTCATGAGACAGACCCAAGTGTTCTCCCAATTCAGAGCCACAATTAAAATCATTTTCAAGTCCAGGGCTTTAAATTTGTACTTAGTTTGTAAAAAAAAAAAAAAATGGATGGGAACCCTAAAACATACAAGGCAACATCCAAAGTCATCCTGGGATGAGACAGTCTTTGAAAATTTACTTGCCCCTCAAGTTTCTGTCTATTTTGTTTAAAGTATTTATTTTTCTAAGGTAAATCTGGAGTCTTTATTGATTTTTGTATATTCTAGGTGCCTGTGTTTGTCTCTTTGCTGCTGTGACAGATGCAATTTCCCATTTGTGGGACTAATAAAGGTGTATCTTATCTTATCTTCAGTATGAAATTAGACATTTTAGAATTCCTTTGTGGAAATCAAACTCTGGTCTGAGAGGTGAAACCTGTATTTGTGGCAGGCAGGTTGTGGCTGAAGTACAGTAGCACTGCCTCTGTGTATTCTTGACTACTTACATGTAGATACATGTAAGGACTACTTTTTTTATTGAGAGAAGGTTTGAGTAGGCCCCTGTACTACACATTATACAGTGTGTATAATGCACACTGGTAACTGTAAACACTGTGAAGCCTACTTTCTGTGGCCTTAAGGACTAAAACGACCTCCAGCATTTACTAGATACTATAAACATTCTAAATGATATAAAGCTCTGAATAACCATTTAAAAAACCATCAATAATATATAAAGATGAAGAGGTGATTGTGACAGAAAGACATTCTTACCTGGAGGCTGTCCATCTTGGAGGAGCACTTGGTGAGAATAACTCTGGCCAGCAGGAGGAGGAAGGGGTTGGCGACCAGGCTGTACACCGACTCCCCGTCCAGGAGCAGGCTGGAGTGGATAACCTCGACCAGGGTCTGGGGCTGCAAAGCACACAAATTAGTCCGAATGCAGACCTCAGTGTTTCACCATTACACTGTGCTGGTTTTCAATCATCATTCATTACAACGCGAGGTTTCTATCAACATACTAATGATGAAAACTGCTGATTTAATGACCTCACTTTCTATATCACAGCGTCTGTATTCATTTATCCATATATGCTGTATCTGTCACGATGAGCCACGCCCCCCCCCCCCGTATGGTGGTCGTTTAAACATCTTTCACTTCATTCGGAAAAGAATTCACACAAATGAAGATTCTCAAGGACATTTAACATTTCTCTCTTGTCCTTAGATGAATTAAATCCACATGACAACAGCTGTGCCACGTGTGTCCTCCCCGTTCACCTGGGCCGCTGCTGCTGCTGCTTCATCACTCAGGTTCTTTGGTGTGACAGCACAGTTCAGTCACTGTTGCCAGAGGAATTACTCTGCTAAAAGAAAGGCCCGGTGTAATGGCAGTGTGAGACGCACTGTTCCGCTCTCAGCGCAGCGCAGTGACAAGAGGAAAGCAATCTCCTCCACCCAGTGTAATTAGGACCCCAGAGAGGCTTCATTACTGGGGCATTTCTCCTGCGCTTCCTCCTGGTTCTGCTCTGGCTCCACTCACTTTACACACCAATGTAGAATGAAGCTTTGCCGATCTCTGTGATATGGGTTTATACAGCAAAGGTTACACAACACACAAGTTACCAAACGTGGTAACAGTCTGGTGAACTTTTAGAGTGACAGACAGCTCTGGATGTAATCCACCTTAAAAAAAAAAAAAGGGATTTTTTTTTTTTTGAGATGTGGAGTTTCACTGAGACTAAAACCCTTAAAAGAAAAAAAAAGCTTTGTACTTCATCAAGAATGGATCGCTCCAATATCCAGTTTTAAAGACCTTATACATGTGCACACCATAATGATCTCCGACTGATCACTATATTAACCACCCTGGGAGGACTGTTCATATTAAATTTTACGTGGCAACTAAAAAAAGGAGCACAAATGTATTTCTCCGGTCTTCTAGTTATTCATTATATTCGTCATGTTAAGACTCACTGAGCAAATATGAGAGAATATTAAAATGAGGGGTAATAACCGCTGGGTTCATCATCATGATTTCAGTTAATGACTTCATGTAGATGTAGTTTTACACTAACAATGCTCTCACTAAATCACTTTACACTCTCAAATATTAGTGTAACTTTTCAGGAAACTGTTCTGAAATCAGTAAGAGAAAAGCAGGAGAGCTTGATGAGATGCTATCCTACCTGAGAGGACAGCAGGGCCTGGGGCAGCAGGTCAGAGATTTGGATGGACACTGGAGGACCGGTCCAGTTACTCTGGACGAAGGCGTGGAGGCAGGAGACAGCCAGGGCCATCACAGCCAGCTCCCTGTAGCAGGAGGGACAAAAACACAGACTGGACTTAGTGGACAGAGAAGAGATTATATCCTCAGATATGCTAACACAAGTTTCTAGAAACGACACAGTGCCTCCTGACTCCTTGGGCAGGTAGAGGCCTTTTTATTAGGCTGACAAAATAATGTGAGGTGATAGAAAAGAGAGAATGGACGTGTGATGAAGGGAGGAGGAGGAGCAGCAATAAGACCGGCATTCAACATACACTCACAGACGGACCTCCCCTCAGAGCAAGAAGAGAGATGTTAGGCTTCACTTATTAAAAATTAATAATTCATGACAAAAGAAACAGAGGCCGTGAGAAGAGAACAAGCACACTCCTGGAAAAAAAAAAAAAAAAAAGCTCTGTGCTACACTCAACGGCTTCCACTGTCAAACACACCTCATCGGGTCAATTTGGAGATTTGAATTAGCTGGCTCACTTCACTAACTCTCAATTATACACTCATATTTACCGATTAATTATTATTATGGACGCCATATAATTACAGTCACACAGTTTTTCAGCCATAAATTGTGTCAGTGATTTTTATTTATTTATTTATTTTTATATTTGAATGAAAAAAAAAAAAGCACTAACAGAGAAGGGACAGAGAAAGACAATATAAACAGTGTAATGTAAACCTGGGTGGTCTGGCTTTCCAAACTGATTCTGGCAGCTCAGTTTCCCTCTGTGAATGTCTGTGTGGAGGCGTGTTCATGTTGACATTTACTCAGCACTTTATGAGGAGTCTGTATTCAGACCTTTACTTTAAACTACTTCCTCCCTTTGCTCTCATGGATTCCACCAGATGTTGGAAACCTTCCTCTGAGCTTCTGCTCCACTGTTGACATGATTCATCACATCATTCAAGCTGCCAATCTCCTGTTCTACCACATCCCAAAGGTGTTCTACTGGATTCAGCTCTGGAGACTGTGGAGGCCTCTGAAGTTCACTGAACTCACTGTCATGTTGATGAAACCAGTTGGAGACGACTTTAGCTTTGTGACATGGAGCATTATCCTGCTGGAAGTAGCCATTAGAAGATTGTGAACTGTGGCCATGAAGGGATGAACATGAGCCAAAACAACTTTCCCAGGTTGGGTCCATGGATTCATGCTGTTGACTCCAAATTCTGACCCTACCATCTGCAGCCTCAGCAGAAATTCAGATCCATCAGACCACGCTGCATTTTTCCAGTTTTCAACTGTCCAGTTTTGGTGAACCTGTGTCCACTGCAGCCTCAGATCTCTGGTGTTGGCTAACGGGACAGGAACCTGACGTGGTCTCTGCTGTTGCAGTCCTTCCTCCTCCAGGTTGGACATGTTGTTCATACTGAGAAGTCTCTCTGTTCTTGGCAGAGAAACTTGGTTAGCGCAGCTTATCTGTCAGCTCTAACCAGTCTGACCTCTGACCTCTCTCATCAACAAGGTGTTTCCATCCTCAGAGCTACTGCTTGCGTCACTGGCTGGTTTTTGTTTTTGGCTCCATTCTGAGTTAAACTCTAGAAATGAATGGCCCTTTCAGACACATGGTGATCATGGATAGCTGCATGAATTAGCAGGTGTACAGGTGTTCCTAATAAAGTGCTCAGTGAGTGTATATTTCTATGTTGAATAAGAAGAAGTCTGTTACTAGAAAGTTTGTTGGTGTTTAAAGTCTGTAGCTCATGTTGTGTTGACAACTGTTAAGTTGAACTTGGCTCAACTTGCACAGTGTTTCTGGTAGAACCTTGTAACATGAACAACGTATTTGTACTGTTTACCCAATTTGTAAAAAAGTGACTTAAAACTGGCTAAAAGTTTGATAAAAGTTGGTGTATAACAGAGTGTTTTTGGAAAACAACACAACGGCAACACCAACGCAAGATGTCCTATGTGCTAGGTTACACACAGGGAAACTTCCCACTGCAATGACCACATTGTATACAGACAGGAACTGCACAGGGAAATAAAAAGATTTCCATGCTTCACCTATGCAGAGGTGATGACTAAACTTTTCCCAACTTCTCTATTCCCACCTAAAGCACTACATCTGACACCCAGTTTGTAGGATTAATGGTTGGTTACCTGTTGGTCTGGTCATCGTTGGTACCACCAGTCAGGTACAGTAGGACCTGTCTTTCCACGTAGGCCTCAATATCCTCCCCCTCGCTGAAGTTGCCATCTCCAGTGAGCAAATCGGAAACTTGGGGACTCAGAAGAACCGCCTCAAAGTCGCCTTCCATCAAGGACTCCAGCAGAGAACCTGCCTCTGGAACATTAAGCATGTTTGGAAGAATTAACTCACTCTGCAGTGTTTACTCATTATGTGACAATGCCATTATACGCAGTAGAAACATAACTGCACAGGTACGCCTAAAGTGTAAGTGTCGCAGGGACTTTTGTGCTTTGCACCAGGCTGGCTGAATTTAAATAAAAGCCCATTCATTCAGAAAAAATGTGTATCTCAATAAACAGGCCCAAGTACCAAGCCACTGTAATCTTAGTCCTCTGCTTTTAATTCTACATGTTTATAACCCACAGCAAGATATAAAAGACTTCCAACACTTAAAGACCTGATTGTGGGTGTGCCTGACTGTGGGTGTGCTTATTAGTTTTTGGGAGAGCTGGTCAGTGTCACACAGCATCTACATCATATCAGCAGAAGTTTCTTTACACTGTTCATTAAAGAGAAAAGTGCTGGATAAATTTAGAAGATATTGATCAAAAGGAAATGGAGGAAGTGAGTGAATTTAAACACCTAAATATCATTGATGCATACAGACATTAAGTTTATTCATATTCCCACCCATCCAACTACAATGACCATGGACCCGTGGCCCTGCCCCCCATTATAAGGAAGTGCTTTGAGCAACTGGTCATGCTGAACATCAAAGCCATCCATTCCTCCCTCCCACAACCCATTCCAGTTTGCATACAGGACAAACAGGTCCCCAGAGGACGCAATCTCTGCTGCTGTCCATCTAGCCCTTATACACCTGGACTCCAAAAACTCATATGTGAGGATGCAGTTCTTCAGTTTTCAGCATTCAACACAATCATCCCCCAGCAGCTAATACAGAAACTCAGGCACTTGGGACTCAAAACCTCTCTCTGCAACTGGGTACTAGACTTTTTAACAGGGAGGCCACAAAATGTATGGGTCGGCAACAACACCTCCAGGACCATCACGGTGCACACAGGGGCCCCACAAGGGTGTGTGCTCACCCCCCTGCTCTTCACCCTGCTGACCCACAACTGTGTGCCCAGCTACAGCACCAACCACATAATCAAGCTTATGTGGTTGACTGTAGCGGGCCTCATCATTGACAATGATGAAGCCTACTACAGAAGCAAGGTGAGCCAACTGGTCCAGTGGTGCAAGGACAACAATCTGTTCCTCAACGTGGGGAAAACCAAAGAGATTGTTGTGGACTTCAAGAGAGGACCTCTGCAACACCCCCCACTGACCATCAACGGTGCTGCTGTGGAGAGGGTGAGCAGCACTAGTTTCCTAGGGGTTGACCATTGAGAGCATCCTCACCGGCTGCATCACTGTGTGGTATGGAGGCTGCGCTGCCTCCTGCCGAAAGGCCCTGCCACGCATAGTGAATACAGCCAGCAAGATCATCAGTGCCCCCCCCCCCCCCCGCTGCCATCCATCTTGGACATTTTCCACACCCGCCTCACCCGCAGAGCCATCAGCATTGCTGGTGACACCTCGCACCCCTCACACACTCTCCTCAGCCTCCTGCCATCAGGAGGAAGGTACCGGAATCTCCGGGCCCGCTCCACAAGACTCTCAAACAGCTTCATCCACCAGGCTGTCAGGATACTGATCTCCATCCACTACCTCCCCCCTCTTCCCCCAGCCCCTGGACCAAAATCCAACTTATCATCTGCTGCTAATTAACCATCTCCTGTGGACTGTTTCATTGGGCACTTTACTCACTTAATAAATTTGCACTAATGCCAACTATGCTGCTGCCATACTGCACACTCTGACTGTACATAGGTTTTCTTTCTTATTCTATTTTATTTGACCTAAATACTTATCTGTACATAGGAAACTATTTTCATATGGAAAGACTATACAGCTCTAAAAGCTCTCTCAAAGCAGCCCAAATATGTGTATGTATAAGCATGCCATGATTTTACCACATATATCCTACTGTACTGTGTGATCATAAGGGACCAGGCAAGATAATAATGTTATTATACCAAGAAACTTTCAAAGATAATGGATCACAGACCAATGGAATTTAACCGTTGTCAAATTCTTCAAAAATATAATTTATAAAGTTAATAATTTTATAAAGTTCTCATCCATAATAACAATTGTGTGACTGGGGTTCCATACTTTAACATAAGTTATCGTTATGACAACTGAGCCCTCTCCATGACAACTACGTAAAATTTTTCAGTAAGCGGACCTCCTCGTCTTCAGGTGATTCTGGCACGTGAGCAATCACATTCTTTCTGTGTATCAAGCTGGATCCATTTGCAAAACAAAATTTGTAGTTAGTGAGATGTAATTCCATCTTTTGTCTTGTTTAAACCCACCTCCCTGGATTCCTTATTACTTTACAAAATAAAACTGTGTTCCACTGTTAATATAACAAGCCTGGGCCCTCACAGCCATGCTAGTTCCTCTGTGAGCCTGCCTAATCTGAACTAAATCCTAATATCCTGAATGCTGTGCTCCCAACCTCATGGCTTGGTTTTTGCTCTGCTATGCTTTGTCAGCTGTGAGACCTTATATAGACAGGTGTGTGCCTTTACAAATCACGACCCAATGAATTGAATTAACCACAGGTGGACTCCAGGCAAGGTGCAGAAACATCCCAGACATGATCTAAAGTAATGGAGACACCTGAGCTAAATTTCAAGTGTCGTAGCACAGTGTCTGCATACTTAGGTCAACATTATATTTCAGTTTTCCCTTTTAATTAAACTTTTAAAAAAAATTAAAATCATGTTTTTGCTTTGTCGTTATGGGGTATTGAATGTAGACGTGTGATGAGGTAAAAGATGAATTAAAACAATTTCTAGCATAAAGATGCAACATGACAAAATGTGAAGGGGCCTGAATACTTTGAGATGCACTGTATATAGGTGGTCTATAGGGCTCATTAGGGTCTCACGCTCAGATTCCACACATGAAGCCAGATTTCTGGCCCACTTAGGCAACACCTCCAGGTCAGTCACATGATCCCGCAAATATACCCTCGGCTTTAATAAGTAATTGCGGTGCAAATGGTGTTGTAAAGGAGGTGTGGAGATTTTCATCTTGCTGCTGATCTAATGAAACCCAGGGGCTGCCATAATAGCACAGAGAGAAGGGAGGGAGCGGACAAGGAGAGGAGGAAGGCTCTGGCTTTATGAGGGGGAAAAAAGAAAAAAAAAAAAAAAAATCAAAGCCTGAGCTATGGCCACATAGCTAATGGCATTTCAGCTACCCTTCAGGTCTGCCGATGAAATGGCAGCAATTACAGGAAACAAGACAGAGGCCCTCAAATTATTCCATAATTCATAAAGGTTCAGGCAATGAGCTGCAGTTAATAAGGAAACCGTGAATAGGGTCTGCGTACAGGGCTGAGCAGCAATACAGATCCAAGATGGACAATCAGGTGTCTCTCAGACAGGAATGGCAATTTCTTCACTGTGCACCAGCAAGAAACCAACTGCACACAGATACAGTCTGGTGGATTCTGCTTCCACTGAGTAGATGCAATGCAAGAGCCTTGAGTTGCAGTAAGTCTGAAACAGTGTCATGAGTCTGGCTTTAATTCTTAATTTGACTGTCTCGTGATCATCTGCATGTCATTTGGGAGGCTTTTCACTGCAGTGTGGATTTTGCGACCTAGATGTGCATCTTCCTAAACTACATCCAACCCATTCGGTTTCCCCACAGGTGGACTCCAATCCAGTTCTAAAAACATTTCAAGGATAATTATAAACCAAGGATGATGCATATGTTGCACAGTTTGCAGTTGCCTGAATACTTGTGTAAATAAGAGATTTACAAAAGAGGTTTACTCACAAGACAAAAAGATTTGTCATTTTTGGTTATTGAGTGTTACTGATGGAAAAATTTGCAATTTTATCTAGTTAACATTAAATTTTCGAAACAATAAAGTGTGCAAACAGTGATGGGGTCTGATATAGCAAATGGATGGATGGACATTCTGAAGCCACTGGACACAACATGGCTGCCTTATTTCTGCAGATACAAAAACCTTGTTGTTCCTAAACTGATGTCGCTCTCTCTTAACATATATATACATTTATATATGTTTATTAGCATTGTCACTCACTCTGAACTGTCCAAGGAGGTCCTGTCTGAAAAAAAAAAAAAAAAAAGACAACTCCTGTTTCATTTCCAAAGATGCAGCCCATGTGCCACACTGAAATCAAATGAGGCACAGCCCCACAGAGTAGTTCATTAGGTCTGACTGGACACCCCCATAATAAGGAGTTACCTCTCCAATCTCCCTCTGTGCAACCTACAGCTTTAGTTTAGCTCACTGCTCAAAAAAAACCTGTTAACCTTAACGCCATATTCCATATGATTAAAATGTTTCAAAAAAGTAAGAAACATATGAAAAATATCCAGCTAGATCTTGGCGAGCTTCATTTTAGTTCTCCCCTCCGTTTGTCCGCTGACAGATTTATCTGTCCGCTAATTCCACTGCCTGCTAACACAGTACAAACATTACGTGGTCCCGAAACAAGAAGCTACAACCACTAGCTGCTGTTTGGTAGAAGAGTCACAGTTTGACTATTGAAAGCCCTGAAATTAAATGTAACAGACAGAAAAGAGAACAGACACCGTGAAAGCCAGTGAGCCTTGACAGAGAGAGAGAGCACTTGTCTGACAGTACCTTGTTTAATGTTGTACAGTGTAAATGTAAATGTCTACCTACCGCTGTGCTAATGTTTATGCCAGCAAGCTCTGGCTTGGCATTTGGTTCCAGTGTACAACTATAGCAGCAGCTGACAGATGAGGGCGAAGCAATGAAGACTGGACGCCAGACTTCAATGATGTAGTCTGTCAGAGAAACCTTCTGGCGTAGATTCGTTCGGACGAACTAAAGCTAACGCTAGCTAATGTTACAAAAGTAGACATTTTAATCGTAACGAACACAAATTCATGTATGTGTGTACGCCGAATAGCAAAACTGCAACATTTACAACTCCCTGTCAAATATTATTTTATGAAATATCGACAACTGCCCAAAAACTAGACAACTTAATAATGGCAAAAAAATTGAACGGTGACTGGCAGAAAGTTCACAGCGCGTGAACAACGCGTATCGTTGGAAGCAGTCCGTTTAGCAATTATTAAATTCAGATATGTCCATTTTAACTGCTGCTGTAGTGGAACTGTGGTCATAGCTTTCATCCCCAGTGACGGCTACACCGGTGCCGTTATCGTGAGTTTCATCAGCGGGGGGTAAAAAAAAAGCCTCTACACCGTTGCCCAGAAATGTCACTTAGCCTCGAAAGTCGCTACCACAACCTGCCTGTGAAGCGATTCCTAAAGGTATTATAAGCTGACGGTGTTTATAGTTACGTGGTGATATAGTGAAAAGACAGCCCGTGGTCTCACCTGCAGTGCAGAAAACACTCTGCTTCCATTCCGCTGCCTCGCTGGGTGTTAAAAAGCCTCGGAGAACGGGGATCTCTACGTCCAGCGGCATTACTGAACGTCTCTGCTTCCCGCTACAGTGAAGAGAGAGCTGCTGCCTTCAAGTCAGGACGGTCCCGGATCAGAGCCGGCGATTAATCGCTTTTATTAAAATACCGAGTCGGTGTCTCTCAGTCAGAGATAAAAATGTTTATTTCCACCCATGTGGTGCAAGTGGCATCAGTGAGCAGCCATGACAGATGCGCATTGCATTGTGGGAAAACCAAATCAAAGGCTCGCGCAGGGATGCTGGGCGATGTCAACGTCTGGAGCTCGTGCAGCGGCGTGAAATGTGTCTGGACCATAAGTGTTAACTACAGTTAATGCTGTTCCGATTTAATAACATATAAACGCATTTAAATCTCAGTGTCCATTATTTATGACAAAGCGCAGATCCATGCAGTTATAAAAGTGTTACGGTGCTCGTTACTGATTACTGTCTAACTGCCTCTATCAACAAAACGGCACAATAAAATTCATCATACATTTTAATGGCTTCTGTTTGTAACTATATATTTTTGCAAACACATTCGGAGGGACTTTTCATTGTCAGTAATAACCAGTCCACATTTATGCAGCACAGTGCTTTAAGACTGCCACCCGCTTAGAGAGGCCAGTCCGTCCAGGTGAGCTGAATGTCCCTGATCACCCAACTTTGCCCACCAGGCTGCTGGAGGAAGGGTGGACAGTAGATTTTCAGGAGCAGGCAGAGATAACTGGTTAGGGTTAGGGTAGGTTGGGTTCAGGTGAAGCATCATAAGACACAACTGGTTCATGTTAGGAATATTATCAGGTTCAGGTTAAGGGGAAAGACATATCAACAGGAGAAACAGAATTCACTTCCTCCCAAGGCTTGGAATCTAATGCCAACCTTGCAGGATAAGTGAGCAATAAAGGATGTCCAGACAATAAAGATAAGATCATAAATTAAATGTCTTATATTTTTCTTTTTTAAAGTTATAATCCTAGAAATTTTTGCGATATCAAATTTCATGCCATTTATGGTCAACAATTTTCAGTGAAGAAGGTAAATTTCAGGGTCTAATAACAGGTCATACTTTCAGTCTGTGAGCCAGATATCTCAACAACTACTGTCCACACATTTTCAACCAATTCTGTCTGCAACGGTTGGTAGAATACCACAGAGAGAATCCATTGCTTTCCTGTTCATGAACTGTATACAACGAAAGGACAGAACCCGAAATCAGAGACAGGAGAAGAGAATTCTCTCACTGTTATCTGACTTGGTTTCTGACTGAGCTCACAATACATTTCCTGTTGGGATAAAATACTTTGGGTTACGTAGTCAACATCTTGTCATTATTTTATTAAGTTTAATTTGATTATTTTCTTAAATTGAGTCATGTTATGTGTGTACATCCAGGCCTGTCACGATTATTATGTTATTGGACATAAGCCACGTGTAGTATATGATCCACTAACGAAAAAGTAAGATTTGTGTAAAATCCATACATAAAATATTAATATTTATTCAGGATGTGGTGTTAGGAAATAGTTTTAACACACTTTCAGCTTGCTTGGTATTTTGTTTGTGGGTTGGAACAGGCATTTGTGGGTACCTAAAAATGTTTCACAAAAAGCTACAGATAATAACCTAGGTCAAGCCTTCCCCATCTATACTGCAGGAGCCTTTGGATGCACATCAGTCACACACCGTCTGCCAACTTTGTTTTATTATAGTTCTTTATATTTTATTCATTTAGAATATTTTAGCATAAAATGGTCTTAAAATGACAATAATATCATTTAACACAATCATTTCTAGGACCATATATTGTCTAACTAAAGTAGTTACCATGACAGGCCAGTGCAAATCTATATTTGGAAAGTTTAATGAGTGATCTTCGTCCACCTTGTTTCAGGGCAGTTTAACTGGTGTAATTGGCCATCAGCGCTGGGTGCACTGGTGTGATGCTGAGTGTATGAGTAATATTCTGCTCTCCGTGTTCAGATTTCTGCAAAAAAAAAAAAAAAAGTAAAATAAAATGTGTTCCAAATGTTCTTACTGTAAATATGTTCTTACTGCAAACATTGTGTTTAGAATCGTGAAGCAGCAATATGATAAAACTGGAAATAAGTGGGTCATAAGGATATAAATAAATTCTGTTCGGACTGATGTTTAGCCCTGACAGCCTAATTATATCACTTCAGTAGAGGAAAGTGTATCCATCCTTATGTGGGTGTGTTGTGAACATCACAGTGTACCTCCACCTCTAACAGACAACTGGCAGACAGCTCTTTTTCCTGATATCTGCAGAGACTCTGGACAGAACACACAGACTGACGGTCCCTAAAATATCACACTGATATGTGAGATGCTTATATTTATCTATTTCCCCATTAGCTAATGCAATGTAACAGTAGCTGCTCTCCCACATAAATATATTTATAAATATATGTATAGTCCAAAACACCATTGGGAGCATCTCCAGCCCAGCAACCCAGGGAGTTTTTAATTAATACTTTTGAATTTGCTCATATATTACTTTTATTTAAAATGTTTATTTTGGAGCTAGCTGTTCTTGGCTAGTAAAAAAAAACAATTTTCATTCTAAATTTAAATCTATGATGTAACAAATCAAATCTGGATACCTTTAAAATATAATGTTCAATATAATGAACATGCAACACCCTCTCTCTCCCACCCCCTTCTTCAAATCCCTTTCTCCACATTTGTTTAGGAGGAGGACTGTGATCCATGGAGTAAGTGACGGTTACAGCCGGCTTGTTGTATTCTTTCAAGCTTCTAACAACAACAGAAGTGACACTGTAATGGACCTGTTTGTTCAGGCTGTCAGCCGGTATGGTGTTGTGTCACATGCAGAGTGTGATGTGACCATGGAAGGGGAAACAGTGCCATTTGTCTCTTTATGGATTTCTTCCCGAGTGTGACATTCAATGTCTGGAGAGGCGTTACAAACATCTACCATTTCCTTGGAACACATCTGAAGAAGGAATAATAAGCTCCAGCAACGAAATGCACCTCTGGGCTCCTCGCTCTGTTTTTTTAGATCATGACATTTAAATCATGACTTCAGATTTTTTTTTTTATCAATCAATGGAACCACCAGCACTGGTTGAGGACTGCCAGACACACATCACTGTGTCGGATTTTGTGGAAGGTTGTCTGGCCCGATGGTTGCAACATCACACTGGTATCCGACCAGCTCCAGGGGAAGACCAGGAAGCAGCTGCAGCAGTTGGCTTGGGGCTGAGTGTGCTCCTGAGTGAATAGAAATACATAAACCACAAAAAAAGATGCTCCAAAGGGACTGGCAAAAGAGTGGATCATAGCCAGTAGCAGGTTGTATGAAAGAAGATTTTTATACAATTGGCACAAGGACCCAAACCTTCTATCTCCAGGAGCCAGTTCTTCCAAAAGGGAATGGTCCTGGCTTTCAGCCACGTCCCATTGGATGTTGGGAAGGATCATTAGGTGGCCTGGAAATACCCCACAAACATCAGTGGCCCTCAGGGACTGTCCTGTCCTGAAGGAGGATTTTCTCAAAAAGCTTGACCATATGAGGTGACATCCTCCAGAGACCATGAGTACCTGAGTACCCAGAAAAAAAAAATCCAGATGTGAATCAAGAGTACCTGTACTGTCACTCTAATACTGTCACAGTGTACCTTCAGTGTTCTAATTTCAGAGGAAGAAATAATAAGTGAAATCATGCACAAAGATCAACAAAGTCACACAACTATAAGCAGAACAGCTCCCTGAGGTTCCTGTGGTAATAAGGTGCATCACAAGGTGAAAGAAGTTTGAATCGCTAAGACTCTTCCCTGTCATTTAAACAGTGTTGTCACAGGTCACATAGAAATAAACATTAGTTCACTCTTTGTCTCCAAAATGGCCGAGAAGACACTGAAAGCATCCAGCTCGCCGACCCCCCCCAACGGCAGTTGCCATGGCAACCAAGGCTGTGGTACAGAGCCTCAGAGAAGCTTCAGACAGAGCCTCCGGGAATTAACAGTCATAAAAAACTGTCAGTGTCAGGGTCAATTAGTCACACGAGTCTTCACTAAGTAGGACGGATACACAATGTGACTTAGTGGTTTTATGTTTAAGTACCCAGTAGAATCTACACATGTATATGGATATGATGTGATTCTATCAAAAATAACTTTATTTAGACATGTACAGTAAGACGTGGTTGTCATTATCAACCCCTAAGGGTCTGTTTTCTGAATCTTTTTTTTTTTGTTTTTTGAACTCTTTATGGACATTTGCAGCTTCTGGACTCTTTAGTTCTGTTTGTAGTTCCAGTTGTGTTCTCTTTAATCAACCAAAGCAGAAACATTGTGGTACCGTATGTGGCTGGAATGTCAGAGAAACTCAGGAGGATTTTCTCCAAACACAACATTCCAGTTCAGTTGTCAATTTGTCTGTGTCTGTTCCCTAGTCTGCACCTGAGTCTGTGTTTGTACCTAAGTTTGTCCCAGCATTTGTCTCAAGTCTGTTCCTGCCTTGCTTCCCAGGAACCTCTTCAGGTACTTAGGTAGGGTACATAGCCTCCTGAAGTGAAAATATTTCACTATGTGTAAAAGCAGCTATATCCTGCAAAGTGACATTTAGATCAGTTACTACTTTAGAAAAGTTCAGGTAGCTGTGAACACAGAGGAGAAGAATGAGAGGGGTGGTACATAAATTACCTGGGAAGGGTGACTGAGCTGCTCACTCCTCCAACCCATTTTCTTCCTCTAAAATGTTTTGCTTTTCTTCCCCCATTCCATTTCCATCCCCTCAACCTCATGCACATTCCCATCCTCCTCCTCTCTGTTTTCCTGTTAAATTGAAGATGGAATGATATTTCTTTAGATTAGTCAAACCTTACATGCCTCTTCCAACTGTAACGGAAGACAAAGCAGATTAAAAATATGTTTAAATTACAAGATTCTGCTATTGAGCTCTACATGTGAAAGACTGAATGTTTCACTTACTTATAAAATGTTGTCATGGCCTTGGGCGTTAATTCAATTGACAGTAGTATACCTCAAATCTGTCTTCTGAGTCTTCATTGTCATCATTTCTATTATTTAAATTGACTGAACAGAAATATCCTTGTAATTAATTACAAATTCAATTAGTGTGTTTTTGTATGATTACAATACTGTGTATTATGGACGCTGAATCTGTTAGCAACATAGACTGTATAAAACATGGACGTAGCACCCGTGACGTCACCCATTGGTTTCGGGGAGTCAGTTTTGTGACCAAACCATGGGCATTTGAGCTGCGCCATCTTGGATTTTAGTGGGAGTGTACTTTCCATATTTGGCAGAGAGGCGGTTACTCTACGGGTCAGCCAGGGTCAGCCGGCCGAGAACCCGGCCACTTAGCTCGGAGCAATATTTAATATTTACCGGCTTTCACCGCTGCCTCCATCCACTATCCGCTTACAGTGACAGTTACAGCAGCACACAAACAGCAGCAGCCGCTTACTGACGGAGCTGCTCTGTCCATGCAATGTCGGACTTTTTAAACATAAAAATAAGACGAAATAAAATTGTAGCCTAGTATTCCCACAATAAACGGCCTCTGAGAGCACGGAACACACAGCAACAGCGTTCCTAACATTAGCTGCTCCGGTCCTCTATCTGTATCAGCAGCGACCATAAATCGGCAATTAAGTCATAAACCAGCGGCAAAATATGCTAATACATGCTAATTAGTGCAAACATCCAGGTAAAATAGTGAGAAATTTACTTACCGAAAAAACTGCAACACAGACTCCTTCGATGATCGGTTAGTACAGTCCACACTACAACAAGCCATATTGTTACAAACACGGACACTGCAGCCCATGTCAACCGCTGGAGGTAGCCGGAGGCCTCTGGGTGTAGCCGCCTGGCCCAGCCGACGCTTTAGCAAAGAGTTAACTGCCTTTTTAAAGCTAAAATAACACTAAAACAGTTGTGGTACAGCCCCCCGCCCCCACAGTGTTCACGGAGGTAGAAACTATCAATAGAGACCAAAAACAAAAAATGTACCAGGCTGTAAATATGTTTTTTTAGGCTGTAAAGTTGGCTATTTTAACATGGGGGTCAATGGAGAATTGCTCACTTCTGGAGCCAGCCCCCAGTGATCCTCACTGCTGAAACCTACAACTCCCCCCTTGGTTAGCAACTTAGCATGGCACCACCAAAAGCTTGTAGCGGTCAATGTTGCTGGTATAGGTGGACATGGATCAGACTCACCCTCCTCCTCCCCAGCTTCATCCTCTTATTCAGACTTGGATGTGACCTGCAGTTGGACTTGAACTTGAAACTGCTCAAATTCAGATTTGTCACAAACTGGACTTAAAGGTTTCCTGTGGAGTATCTGACCTCCAGTAACACTATGGACGTGTTTTTTTCATGAGCGGGTGTTTTGTTTTATCTCGTGCACAAGCACACGCAGGTGACACAATCTTCAGTCCTGCCAATGGTTTCACAGTATTTAACTGTGGCAGCAACAGATGGCAGCAAATGCACCAACCAAGGCAACAAAAGACAACTTCTCACCAGTAAACATGGAGGTAAACAACGCATGATTTACAACTGTTAAAGAATGAGATTCGTAAATCTTTTATGAGGAAAGAAATACATTCAACACATTTGTTATATGAGTTCTGCTGGGTTAACACTTAATGTAAACAGAACTTTTATTTGTTTACACATAAACTCCATAGGGCACCTTTAAGTAGTCTGGACCACAGGCCTTTTCAGGACTGACATGTTTCCCACTTCCAACTTCTACCAAACAATCAAAGAAAAGTCACCACGATGATGATGATTACTGGCTTTTGGCAGCGTTCATGACGTCAGCTACCTCCTGTCATTGTGAAGCACAGTTCACCAAGTGTTGGATTGTTCATTAAAATCATTCATTAGAATTAACATAACTGCATGAATGAGGTTATAAAATAACCTGTGAACGCCACAGCCTCCTCAGTTTGGCCTGGGTTGTGTTGAATGCAACATGGCTCCACATGGTGAGCAACTGAACCGAACTAACAGCTAACAAATGTTACCGTGCTAATCTGTTGAACATTAGCATGCTAGCATTATCGCTGTTAGCATACTGACATTAGCATTTTACTCTCAGTCTTAATAAATACCTTAAGTTTGTCTGTTTTTTTTTTTTTTTACTGATGCTTATTTCTTCATGAAAATGTAATAATGCAGAGAAAAACTTCTGAAGCAAAGATTTTAGCTTTCAAAGCAGCTAACGAAATTTAGATGCTAGCGTTCTTTCTTACTGAAAAGGCAGAAAAGCAAATAAATGCAACCAAAAATGGAAACTCAGTAATTTCATAAAATAATAATAATAATGATACACTGAAAACGACAGGCGGACATGGACATAAGAGGGGTTTTTTCTTACAGGTTTCTGAAAAACAGTCGCATTACTTGCACCCTCCCAGTTTGACTGAGACTGACGAGTCCTCATTATTGCAGCATCTTGTTTTCTTATCTGAACATTTTGTTCAGTTGTGTTTCAGTGTCACTGTCTCTTCAGAGAGCTGACATCCTGTTAAATGGAGAAACCAAAAGAAAAAGCATTCGCACAATCAATCCATACTTTCAAGCTCCATTTAATGTCCTAGCAAAAGGAGTATGTGACTGTTTCTAAGGAGTGAGCAAAATAGAAAGTGCATTTTTTTTTTGTTCACTGGAGTTCAACATAATAAAAAACAAATAATGCAGGTTTTTTTTTTAATGTAAGACGGAGCAGAATTATTAATTTTGTAGAAATAGCAAAGAAATCAATAAAAGGTACTCTGTGGGAGTATTTGGTGGTGTGGCGTAGATCAAAGGCACATCACAGCTTTGTATCTCACTGGGGATTGTTGCACACGCACAGAAAACACACATACACATGCACAAGCCTTCAAAATACATTTTCCGACGTGGCTCTGACACACAGTCTTACGATCTACAGTAATGTTGGTGAAACGTGGTCGTGGAGAAGTTCTGAGAGGTGAGAAATCTTTATCCAGAGCGCGGTGCTTTTGGTTTGAATCTGGAGCCTGTAAAAGTGATAACATAACATTAAGAATGTCCAAGTCAGCCTTTATTCAAGTGGATATGATCCTCAAGAAATCAAATGAAGCAATGGATGACGAGAGAGGGGGGGGGGCTTTTATCTCAGATTCTATTATGTGTGTTTTCTTTTTCTCACTCTTTTTTTTTTCTTTTAAATAGTATCCTTAAAGAATGACCAATCTATCCTTGGTTACAACTGTTCTCACTCTAACAGTCAAAAAAAAAACACAAAAAAAAAAAGAAATTAACATTCAGTAAACATTCTTCTCTAAAGGTAGTTTCCCTTATATAATCTGTAATTTTCCTCTTCCATTATGTATACATAAACAAGTTTAATAACATACCAATCAGTGGTTATTTCACAATTGGAAAAAAGCACAAAATGTTTACACTCTTTTACAGGTAAATAAAAGTTTTTGTCGACTGTTTTCGATCAGGGTGTAGCATAGTTCAGAGTTCGTCTCTTTGTTGTGTTCCGTCTCCTCACGTCCCCTCGTTCTCTGCGTCTCTGCCTTTAGATCTTTACATACAAATATTGACAAAGTGGCGGCTTGTGCTCCGAAGCCATCGAGTCTTTTCAAGAGCGGTATAATCATAAGGAGGAGAGGGGAGGGGAGGGAGGGAGGGAGAAAGGGAGGGAAGGTGGGGGGGTTGGAGGTGCTGGGAGAGGGGGGAGGAGGTGGGGGCTCATAGCTGGCCCTCGCTGCAGTGGCTGTCCTGACTGCTGCCGGGCTTCTCCGCGTCCTGACCGGGCAGCTCTTTGAGGATGAGGGCGGCGCTCTTCTCCGAGAACTCGTCGCCGTCGGGCTCGAGGCCGTCGGGGCAGGGCAGCTTCAGAAACTCCTCCCTCAGCTGAGCCGTGTGTCTCTGCAGGGAGAGGTTGAGGGTACAGATTGTGAAGGAGGGTCAGTGTGAACCTGAGAATATATGGGAGATAAGGTGGTGGGACAGTGGAGCTGCTCAGGCAGGGCATTCCTTAACTTTAAAACACTGAAGCTAAGTGACAAGAACCTGATCCTCAGTGGCCTGTAGCTGTGTCTGGGCCTCTTATCACAGGAGCTGAATTATTTACACAGGGGATTAATTGTACCTACTTACTGCCAGAGGGAGCAGAGAGAGGAGACACTCACAGTTTGTGGGTTATTGTTATTGAGTGTGAGTGTGTGTCTGTGTGTTATGAGCGCTCAGCAGGACCGACTGGGCTTCATCCTTGTTTGTGAGCTGCCTCTGGTTCCATGATCTACACAACACTTTTGTAGCACAGCTGTGACTTAGACTGCTACAAGTCTTTTAGGTGTGAGACCAGGAGGCCCGGGAACCTGTAATACTGGCCGCTGTTGCATTTCCACTACCTTCAGTCCTATTTAATGACATTACCTTCAGCGCGGCGGCATGATGGGACATGGTGCGGCCGACCCTCTTGTCGCTGCTGTACTGCTGGATGTCGGCGATCCACTCCTCGCACTGAGACATGATCTCTGTCCGCTTCAGGTAGAAGTGTCTGTGAATCACCTGCAAATACGTGACACAAACAGCGGTCAGGCGCAGGGAAACACAACGACGTGACGCTTCCGTGCTGTCAGAATGAAAACAGAAATGTTCACATTTGAGCTGATGATTTTTTTTTACCAGCTGAGCATAACTTTAACAGCTGGAAGTTATTTCTGACAGATGTGCGGGAAGCTTGCTGATTACTGGGCCGTCCTCGAACGGAACAGCTGAGCTCACGTCATTCATCGGCGTCACTCTACGATTTATCTTCTAAAGCGCATTACACAGCAAACCCATTCCTCTCTGACAATAAGAAGCGTCAACAAGCTCCACTTCTGTCCTCAGACCTCCATCACTGAGGGGCTGCTTATTACAGAAGGCGCTTCAGCCGCTCTCCGACATCCAAGGTACGACACTTCGCTCAACGGATGATGTCAATCATCTACACACACACACACACACACACACACAAGTCCCCCTCGCTTTCCTGTCCTTCCAGGCCGACTTCCTAGCAACAGTCGCCAGGGCCGAGTCATCAGTATGCAGTGAGCACTGTAGCGGGTGTGTCTGTAGCTGCTAGTCCGCTGGTGGTGGTGATGGTGGTCGGGGAGGGGGGGGGGGTCAGTTAGTTATTATGGTGGCTGCTGATTTGCTGCTTTACCAGGAGAGGGGAGGCGAAGCGGCCATGGGGGGGGGGGGGGGGGGGGGGGGTTTGGGGACGGCTTTAATCTCTGTCTTCCTTCTACATCTCCCTCTGCACACTCCATCTTCATTCCATTTTTTTGGTCGTTACTTTCCATCTCTTCCCCCTCTCTATTGTTCATCCCACCCAATCGCCCACCGCCATCCCCCCACTCCCCACTCCCCCTGCTGCTTAACTTACATCCAGGGAGGTGGGAGCGATGGTTCCCCCCCCCAGCTCAGAGGGAATGTTTCAACCTCACAGACGTGCAGTAAACACGGTGAGATCGGCTGCTGCTGCTGCAGCTGAAACCCTCTTAAAGTGGAGACATATTCAACCCATAACAATAAATGATGAAGACAGAGACATGTCTGATGTCATACACGGACATGTTCAGACATGCCGTGGTTTAAATGGGGGGCATTTTCCCATGGGCCCCATGAGCCGTTTGACTTGTGGTATTTGGACGTGGTCATTGATCACAGAGGAAGCTCTGTATGCAAACCATCTCTGATCAGGAAGCACATGTCGGATTAGGTCGTCTTGACAAATGACCTTTCAGGAAATACATGTCCTTCTGCACGTACACACACACACACACAGATACACACACAGATACAGGTACATGGAGGAATGTACACACGGCTAACGCTGAGCTTGTATGTGCTCTCCTCTGGTGGAAAGCCCTTGGCTGCCAGATAGACTCATTGACCTTTGAAGCAATGCTGTCCACTCATTATTCCACAGGGCAACCGAGGGAGGCAGAAGAGCCGAGGAACAGATGTGCGGAAACGCCCGAACACATGCGGGGGGGTGGGGGGGGGGGGGGGGGGGGTCAAGGGCGAGAAGTGAATCACGCCGCCATTAAAAACTTCCTTATTCCTGGTTTTCCTGTATTCCATCAGGAGAGCGTCAAGGCCTCAGGTAACCGGCCCCCACTAAACCCTGACCCACTCACAAGACTGGAGCATAAATATTTCTAACCAAACGGCCACAGTGTCAAACAGGTTGCTACCATCTACTTATGACAACACGAACTAATCTTACAGAGATCCCTCTGTGACGCAGTGAGACACACGGCTCAATGGAACAACCCTTGTAAGGACAACTTCCACTTTGTGCCGTGGGTGAGTGTGTTACTCTGTGATATTGTGTAGCCGTGAAAGGTTCATCGAGTGCAGCTCTCGCTCCACATGAGCCCGGCCTCCAAACGTCAGCCCAACAATATATAGAAGAGGATTCAACCTCTAACGCTTACCCCCCCCCCCACCCCAACCATTCACCCCACCCATTCACCCCACCCATGCCACTGCTTTCCCTACAGCTATCAATCACATGGTCTGGTCCATGGCACTGACCCTCATCCTATGGTGCTAAACCACATGGGGGGGGGGGGGGGCAGTGTTGGTGATATTTGCCTGAGATGATGTGGAGCTACTTAAGGTTGTCACCTGTCAGTGGCTCCACGCTGACAAGTGACATAACTGTCGCTGACGCGCTGAGGCCCCCACGTTTATACCGCCCCCCCCGTCGGGCTCCGACCCTTAGACACTCAGAGTCCGGGCACAGCCCCGAGGACAATGCTGCGTTTGCTCTCAAACACACAGACGAACACACATCCTGCTAACAACATACACACAGCCACAGCTCTTTCATACCTCAAACATGCACAGTTACATGTGTACTTTCTTTCGTTCTCTCTCTCACAGACACAAACATTCATACACAAAATGATCCATATTTTAACATGTAGCCCATTGTCCTTAATTCCACCTGACAATTTGCTGCTGTATAATTCAAGCCTGTACTCCCCCCTCTATAAATAGCATGTGGTAGCACTGAGTTTCTCTCTCTCTCTCTCTCTCTCTCTCTCTCACACACACACAAAAAAAAAAAAAAACGTCTGTACCGTTCGATCCTACCATCATTCATCAGAAGGGACTCATGGACCTGGGGCCTAGGACCTATAATTGTACTCAGCAAACTGAGGTGACATGTTAGCAGGTGTAGCATAGTCAAACATTCTCACCAAAGACTCCACCCACTGGTTAGCACCTCCTCAGGTCGGGGGATGCACAGATGGAACAACAAACCAATAAACTCAACAACAGACGCTGCCATCTTTGGACCCCCTAACAGGGGCCCAGAATGGGAAGGGGTGACTTCAGAGCAAAGTGCGGTAAGATTTATAACACACTTTCCGAAGTGAGGATGCAGCCATGTTGAAAACGAGGCCGAGATGATGGATAAATGTAAGACAGGGTTAGAGGAGGGTGGAGCTGTTGCCAGATCAGAGCCTGCTGTTATTCATCAACGGTGCGAGAGACCAACCAGAACAGCAAAGGTTGATGCGAAGGCCTGTGATGAAGCCGTACAGCCAAATCACACACCGCTCCGAGAAGACAGAGGCCAACTGGCTCATATGGACATGGCATCTTCTAGGACAAGCTGAGCAACTCTATTGATTTTCAGTCATTCTGAAAGACAGGTTCCTGGAGGGACAGCAGTAGGGAACCACGCGTGTAATGATGGGTCTGGGTCTTTGGAACTGAAACAACGCTGTGAGCCAAAGAACAGGGGAGGGGGGGGGGGACGGGTCCCTCCAGGGATGCTTCTCGTAAAAGTTGCTGCATTTCTGTGTCGGGATCCCAAAGTGCTAAAGATGCCGCCTCATGAGAAGTGACAGCGTGAGCTTAGGCAACTGAGAGACTTGACAGCGTCAATCTCGTGAGACGCATCAGCCAAGCTGCAGCGGGGGGGGGGGGGGGCATCAGCGGACACTGCTGAATCTTCCAAACCTGGCACATGGGGGTCTGTGAGCTGGAACTGTTCACTGGTTATCCCGTAAATCCATTTTGTTGGTGGTTTTCCCCGTCCGTGTCTCAGCTGAGGGGACTTAAAAGGCGCTAAAAGGCCAGTGGTGAGAAAAAGCACATGGGAGTATCTCACCAGGCTTAATTGAATTTTTGTGTGCGTATGCGTGCGATTTGCTCAGCCCGGTGGCACGGCCTTGTCCTACTGCGTCTCCCTCAGCATCTCTCGGTCCAACGGTCCGTTTCAACTGACATGGCTGAGCAGTTGTCACAGATCCAGCATCAGCGCCTGCTGTGCGAGACTCGAACGGTTCACCTTCAAACGCCGAGAGAAATACACACAGCGCTGGCTGTGGATTCATGGAGGGAGGGTGTTACTGAACTTAACACAAATGGTTTCATTCAGGACATGGATACACACCCTGAATGAATTTTAATAACTGACGACAGCAGTAAATGTCTCTTCAGAAAACTTTGCCTGACATCCCACTATTTTCCTGTTTTTCTAGTTTTTTTTTTCCTCATGTGAGCCTGTCAAGGTGATTGGATAACTTTTTTTCTTTTCCTCACTCCAAAGCGCTCCCTTCCCTCTGTTCTTCTTTTCTTGACATTTCTGAATGAGCCTGCTTTGGATGAGCAGGTTGAAAGACTGCTTTTATTTATTTATTTATTTATTTTTTTTACAAGGCAATATCTGTCTCACGAAAACCATTTAAAGGATCACAGGAAGTCAGAAAACTGTGAGATAGAGAAGGGGTAGATGGGCTGGGGAGAGTGATACGCCGTCGTCCAGACAGTGTAATCTACCGAGGAATTAATAAAGGGGGGGAGGGGGGGGGGGGGGGGGGGGGGGTTATAATTAGAGCATGAGCCCAAACGTCCCTCAGGGAGGAGAGGTGGCTTTTTCTTTCACGTTTCAGTTTCTGCACTGAAACAGACAGAATACATCATGAAGGGCAGACGTGTGCAGCTAATATATGATGGGGATAGTTCTGTATTCCATTTTAGCTTTGTGTTCAGTGTGGAAGTGGAAAATATAAAACTCTAAATGACGTAAAGAGAAAAAAATAAATAAATAAAAAAAATATATTTTATGGCTGTGGTGCCCCTGAGCAAGGCACCGATCCACCCCGGCTCCCCCGGGCGCCTCACTAGGCAGCCCCCTGCCCCAGCATCTCTAGTGCATGTGCATGCTTGTGTGTATGTGTGTGTTTCGTTCACTTGATGTGAGTAAAATGCAGAGAGTAATTTCCTCAGGAGGGATCAATAAAGTAATTAAAATTAAAAAAAAAAAAAAAGAAAGGCTCTGTGAAGAACCAAATTAGGCTTCATGTACTGACTCACAGTGAAGCTATGGGTTCACACTTGAGCTCTGCAACCTGGCTAGGCTGGATTTAGACAGTTTATGCAGGTGTACTGCAGGTTTGGATTAGCTGTGAGCCCCACATTTTTTTTTTTTACCATTATTAAACATCAAATTTGACCAATAACCATTCCTTTCTATAAAAAGATTACAATAATTATACACATACTGATCATTTTGCCCTTGTCTTGATTCATACTAACATATGCACCACTCTTATGGTACATTCAGACCACGAGCAAAGCTGAGTTTCGCCTTACTTGCGAATGTCGCCACTGGACTGTTTTTGGCGTATTTCACAATCGACAGATATTCAGAAATATTCCCCCTTAACAGCCAATGGGAGTAGTCCTTTCAGAAAGAAGGAGGGGCTTGCCTCCCACTGACACCACATACCTTAGCAACGTTTATATTTCCGCCATCAACCATGACCGAAATAACCACTATTGCTGCTCTGTATGAGAAAGTCAGCTGTGTTCCAGCAAAGTTCCTGTTTTCTATTCTTTGTCAGGTTCTTGAGTTTCTGTTCTTCGATGACTTAGCCAGTTTATGGATATTTGAAAAGATGTTGTAGACCTGTGTTCAGCCTTAATGTTCCTGACACTTCAAGGAATAACAGTGAACGAATGACATTTTATTCTGAAACACCGAACCAAACAGGTTAGAGTGTGCGGGTAAGTGAGCCCTTACCTCTTTGAAGCATGGTGACGGGTTGCGCATCTGCTCCAGCATGGCCCATTTGACGGTGGCCTGTCGGATGTTGCCGTCGTATTCCCGTGAGCTCTGGGTGCCACTGGGAGTCCCGCGGGAGCGTTCATACCCCGGCTCGTTGAAGTAAGGCTCAGCCACCAGGATGAGGGACTGCACTGACACTAGCACCTACGGCAGATTGTCACAGATTAACACCGTTTTCTGATGAAAATATTCAGGATTAACACAAATTAAAACATTCTGTAAAAAAAAAAAAAAAAAAAAAAAGCTAAATGCTAGCTGGTTTGGTTTCCAGGTGAGCCGGGGTACTACATCAATTTCAAGAAATTCCAAAGTAAAAGTCTCACATTTATGCCTTAAAATACCTGGAAAAATCCTGAAATTGATATATTGGTCTGTTGGTAAATTACTCTGATATCCCCTCTGTGTCCTCAATATCCAAAGTCTCTGAATTCGATTTGGCAGTGGTGGACACTTAGGAGACAGTCTGACAAAGGCACGGAATATTTTGGCCCCATAAAGATATATCCTTCAATATATCTTTATTAACAGCCCAATTAATGACTTGGCCTGTCTCAAGGAGACTGAGGACATCCTCCTGCATCACTCTGTCAGTTCCAAGCCACTGCATTACCAACAATGACGATCGTGCTTGGGGCTTGGAGGCCTGCCTACTGGCCCCCGCCACGCTGGAGCTGGATGCACTTGAATATGTGGATTCCACTGAACTTCAACGGATGCGATCTGTCCGTCTAAACCGGGTTCCTAAATTTTAAAATGTCAGCCAGCATCCAGCCCCGCTGATGACCGCTTGATTCCAGCCCATTCCCCTGTCTCCTCTTCACCACCACCCCCCCCCGCCCTAACCCCCCCCCCCCCCCCCCCAAACTCCCTCGCAACCTCGCTTTTTTCCCCCCATTATTGATCCACAGCACGCTAACTGGAATGATAATCAATGGAGACATCTCTATGCGCTCTCCAACCCTACAAATGAGGGAATTCTTAAAAAAAAAAAAAAAAAAAAAAAAAAGAAAGAAGGAAAGAAAGAGAGATCTCTTTCCACGGGCTCTGGCTCGCTTGTTGTTGGATCAATAGTTATGGAAAATGAATGCGTGCGTGGAGAGCAACCAAATAATGGCGAGGGTGTGTGACAACATGTTGTGCTCATGCTTTGTACACGCAGTAGTGCCTTCATGCTACACACATTATCTACCGCACACACTGGAAGTCCAACCCCTTAAGGCTTTAGATGAGGAAAACACTAATAAACGTCTCTTGGTTAGCAGGAATATTCTCTTACCCATGAATAACATCGGAAAAATGAAACTATTATTGAAAAATGCAGCTTTACAATAACTCAGCTTATAAACAGCAGTTTAAATGAAGCTGTTGGAACATGCCATGGTGTATCCAAAGATGGGTTTCAAAGTCAAAATAAGTGTTAAACTTGTCAGGCTTGCTTTTAAAATGCACAACTAAAGAAAAGAGATGAGCAGAAAAAGAAAAAAAAAATAAATGAAGACTGCAGAAACCTCATCAGTGCAAAGTGAAAGCTCAATCCACTAAATCAAGTCTACAAACACATGGAATTTGATCTAAACGTGCTATTGAAGCCAACTGATTCCAGCTTCAAGATGAGTGATGTGTGTGTGAGCAGGCATAACCCGGAGGATCAAACGATATGGGGTTTGTGTTTGGTTGATTAACACCGACACACTGTCACCAAAGCCGAATAATACCTAGACTTTAAAAAAAGGATCCGTCATGTCAGCTGTCGAAAGCACCGAGCCCCATGAATACAGAGCCCCCCCCCCGGGGGGTGCTGTAATGACAGGGCAGCCATAAACTACAGCTACAGTGTGACACAAAGACTGAGACGACAGACGAAGCGACTCTGTCGGGATGGATCTCCGCCTCACCTGTAAAAAGCTTGAGGTCTGTGGGTTCCATTTCTCCTCTGGTCTCCCGTGCCATGTGTTGAGGATACTTAAACATACCTGGTTAACACACAGACACACACACACACACACAAAAAAAAAAAAACATTAAGAAAATTCAAGCTCAGCCAAATGGAGTATTCCCCACATGTAGCAGCATTAAAGCGTGACACATCCATTACACTGGTGCCAGACTCTGGGTCTGGGACATTCAGGACAAAACGCCTTTTGGGAACGTTATGTGTTGTTCATATATATCAGCGGTTCTAACTCCATCAAGCTCTCTGTGTTTGCGGAGAAAAAAAAAAAAAAAGTAGCTTGTAGTTTCATTGAACCCTAATATACACACTCCACTGTCTAATGCTATATATCCTACCTTTATGACGAGTCTCTGCTTTTTCTTGAAAGTATTTACAGAGGTGTTGATTCCAATGATCATGCTGTACTGCTCTGTACAGACAGGTGTTTCTATTATTCTGTCCACCCATTTATATCAATGAGGGTAGGCTTAATAGTTGGAAACCCTAACTAGCTCCAACCCCCCACGACACCTCTTGTTAGCCAAGCTTGTTCTGATGCATCTGCCTGGTTGCTTGCTCCCCCCTCAGCTCTACCACTGATGTAGGAAATCCCAGGTTTTTCTTATAGCAGCTGTCTGGGCCCATTATGGAAATACGTGCGGACTGTCAGTGGCTGCCTAATGAGGTGCAGCAGATTGGGTAAGCTTCAGCACCTTGAACCCCCCGCCTCTCCCCAGCTCCTCGATGGAAAGAAGCCAAGGCCACAGTGGAATAGCTGTACATATTCAAACATGTCTGAAGGTAGCCCGAGAGGGATGTCCACTTCCAAATGTCAAGTTTGAAGAAAAAAAAAAAACCAACTTGACAGACCTGGGAAGGTCTTCAGATATACGCTGAAGACCTTTAACACCATAATGGGTGATTGATGGACAACCAGAACCAGGCAGGTTATTTTTGCTCATCCACTCATTATAAAGTCTGTGGAGATGTTGTTGAGTTGGACTGCAAGGTCAAACCCTCTCAACCCTAGACTGTTCATAGTCACTGCATGTCTTAGACACAGCATACGGTTACTTTCAGAATATGTTGTCCTACCTCAGAGATGCCATCGTTTGGAATTTTAAATGGAATTTTTTATTTAAAAAAAAAAAATATATATATATTAATTTGAATTTTGGCATATACAATGAAAAATAAATCATTTATTTATCAGCTTGAAAGGGTAGGATAAAAGCCTCCCTCACATTTACTTGATAGAAGTCTAACATCAACAGACAACTCACTTTGCCGTCATTGTAGAGGTTAGGGTTAAAGCGCACGCTGTGTCCGCCCGTCGTCTCCAGGTTGACCAGCGGAGGCGAGTTGGGATAGTCTTGGGGAAAATACACGTCGAACTCGAAGCAGCCGTTGGCGTACGGGGTGTCGGCCGGACCTGTGATGAGAACCTGTGAGCACAAAGAGGAGGGGGGGGGGCTTTAACGCATACAGCCTGAGAGAGGGGAGTTATTAATCACACACTGAAAGGGGGGTTAATTAAAGAAAGGTGGGCGCGCTGATATCGGTAAATATGGATTAAACAAAGGGCAAAAAGGCTAGATATTAATGGAGAAATGGTGCCCACTCCCTTTCAGGTTTTTCAACGGCCACAACAATGTAATTACCAAACAGACTAAAGCAAGAGACCAACACTATCTACAGTACTCATGGCATTTATAGCAAAATCCAATTTATTTCCTCCCTAAATGAGATCTGCTCATTAATCAAAGAAAAGCAATCACTTAAAGACAAACAAATAATCTAAATCACCAGCCTCAATGTTAAACCCCAAATCCATATAATTACTAAACAACAGGGTTCAAGGATTTCAGTTTTGAGAAGCAGAACTGAGGCAAAGATTTCCTTAACTCAGGTCTGTGACACTGCTCCTTTGTATTTAGGTCACTCTGCATGATCAGCGACTGAAAAACCTTTTACATGAGGATGAGATTTGTTCCTCTTCGGTCTCTTTCTTGCATTTTGTCTTCCTCCCGCTCCCTTGCGAATCAGACCGACTCTGAGCATGAGCAAGTGAGCGATCCCACCCCTCACCCCCCCCAAAACATCATCACGGACCAGCGACACCAGCTCAAACACCTGTCCGTGCTGTAGGATCGGGGTGGCCACACAAGTCAAGTAAAAGGACAGGGTTTTTTTTCTTCCGAAAGACATGACACCTGGGAGACAACCTGGAGGAAAATGTGTTTTTCTTTCAGAACAGCCCGGCTCTTGTCTAAACCACCACCATCGGTCTCAATGGTGTTGCCATGGTTTGCAACACTGAGATGACTTGGCAACTACACTTGGCAAAGACACTTCTTGAGGGTTGCCGGACGCCACTCATGCATGAAGTTTATTTTGACATGAACATTTAGACCCAACACTTTTGCTACACTTCCAACCAAAGTTGGGTAAATCTGGTATGGAGGAAAGAGGACAAAGATCTTTTCCTTCTACATCCCACCTCGTGAGAACAGCGGGTCAGAAATCTTTTTTGCAGTGATGTGTTTGTGTGTTTCTGTTTTGATTCTGACTTTGTTGGTGGTATGGGAAAAAAAAATGGAACAGTGTAATGGCTTTTGGTTTGTCTTTATATTTTGCCTTGTTTCTACCTGCACCCTGGTAGTAGGTAATACTTTATGAGCACCAGGAGGTGGTGGTAATGCCCTTAGAAGCTGTTTGCTTACCGCCACTAATCAACAAAAGCAGAAGAAGAAGAAAGCAACATTACCAGGAGCCGGTAAAACCTGAGTTGCTTTGAGATTAGATTCAACTGTTCAAACAGGAGGAACATGCAAAGCCAAAGAGGACTGCTACAATCAAAAAGTTCTGTGTGCAACTCCTTCACAAAAAAAAAAAAAAAAAAAAAACGAGATGCAGTCCTTCGAAGAACGTTCGCTCCGATAGTTCCCAGTGAATATGGAAAACGGCGAGGATTCTGACATTTCGCAGAGGAGATTCTGCCGTTAATCAGCTCATGGGGCAAGAGCTGTTTATTAAATGTCAGTGGAGGAATGAGTCAGAGCTGTCATTGACAAGCCCGTACGGTAAAAAACACCAGACATAGTAACACGGTACACTACATCCTGACGGAACAGACGAGAAGACACAAGTGTTCACTCAGTCTACCTCAGTCCTCGTGTGTCCCCAAATGAATAAACGCCATCTAAAAAGGTCATCGTGTGGTGGTGTCAGGCCTGACGTGGTACTTTACCTTCATGATGTCCAGCCTCTCCTCATCACAGCGGACAAACACGCTGGACGAGGACGACAGGGGCAGAGAGGTGGACAGGGTGACGGCCTCCTGGGCGAGGCGGCGTGATCGGGCAGCGCTGTTGGTGTCGCTGGCGTTCTTCACCTGAGACATGTAGTGGTAGTTGACCTTGAACATGAGCTTGCCGTCTTCGTCCTCTGAGACCATTTCGAAAGTGTCTGGACGGAGAGAGAGACAGAGAGAGAGAAGAAGTGCGAGGATGTTTCGAGTGTTGCCGTGTGGTTGTACCACAGGAACGTACCCATTCTCACATCCATCATCATCATCATCATACTTCCTCTAATAAACCTTTAAAGTTGATCAGATCTTTCAACCTTTGTTTGCTTCTTCTGGTCCGACTGGTCTCTGGTAATGCCAGTTAAAAACACACTAATGTTTTATTATAGTGAGTGATGGCTGTGCCCTGGCTGTCTTCAGCGTTTCCGTGCTGTCTGAACAGTGAAACAAGACTGTTTACACTCAAGTCACTTGCAATTACTTCGGACATCAAGCTACTTACGGAAATCAATTGCAACACAGCAAAACCGGCGGAATGAATTAGGACATGGCTGAATGGAAAGTGATGGACAAAGTCAGAAGGGGTGAGCAGAACGGGGAACGTCGCCTGGGTCTGCTTCCATTTCAGAGTTGGGGCGTGAACACATCCAAAAGCATAAAGATATATCAGCTCACCAAACTGCAGCTTCTTCATGGCAGCTACGTATTTTTCCTCCAGAGAGCGCAGGATGGACAGGGGCTTCGGCCGGCTCGACACCTTCCTCGAAGACTCCACCAGCTTCCTCTCTGGTAAGGAGACAGGATTTTAAGGTTTGGAAATCATGAAGAGCAGAGTTTAAAAAAAAAAAAACAACAACAAAAAAAAAGAAACAGAGCATCAGAGGGTGGGGGGCATCAGCTTCAGGATGTCTTCCCCTTGTGACAACCCTGCAAGGCCCAGCCTGCCCACAGGGCTATTAATCAGAAGAGTCACCTTAGCAAGCAACTGGTGTAATCTCTGCACTGATCTCTGTGTGAAGCAGACATACACAGGCATGCACACAAAGAAGGACAACAAAAAAAAAAACCTGCTGGAAACGGGCAGAGCTGTGAAAAAAAAAAAGGGTTTCTCTTTTTATGCTTATGGGTATTAAGGTTCTATGGTTTTATATATTTAGCATGATCTGTAAGTTCGGGAAATTAAAGCTTGCACTTCCATGAGACGTGGAAGCAAACGTCCACTGCTTTGGTCTTCTCTGATTGGTTAGAGGGGGCGACGCTCGCTCACCAACTTTAGAATGGGAATATCTCTGTGTTGCTGCTAGGCTGTTTCAATAAGTCTTGGTCACAAAAGCCTTTGACAGCACCTCTACGACGGTCCACAAGGTCAACCATGAACTTTCCCGTATTTAACATAAAGGCCCATTAAAAGAACAGAGCTACGATCCAAACAGGAAGTGTTGATGAGGTCACAGCAGCTGTTGATATCATCATTTATTTGGCCTGTTCTGTTCTGTTAGGACAGGTACATCAATACCTCAGAGGAATACTTCTCCTCCTCAATCAATACTGTCCTGCTCCTGCCTGATCATAGCCTCTCTGAGATATGTCTTAAATCCTCTGTGCTAATTAAATGATTATATATCTGTCAAGGCCCTGATGCTGCAAGCTCCGCACTGTACTACTCCATACGGTATGTGATTCTCGGAGCCGTTATCGTATGGATTTCTTTATGATAAGTGACATGACATTGATCTTCATCCGTATCTCCCACCTCGCGCGCACACGTCCACCGCATTTAATGGCCAGCTCCCCACACCTAAGTGATCGGTTTAATGGCTGTTTATGTGGACTGAGCATCAAAATTCTCTGGAGGGAGCTGGAGGACGTGGGCGGGTGGGGGATAATTAATATCGGGTACTACGTAGCGACAAGGTAATGGGGGAGGCGTGATGTTTCATCATGCGGAGGACATTGATGGTGCCACTTTCTCCACCGACAAATCGCTCAATCAAGAACAATCTCCTTGCTTTCTCTGTATCACTACGTACAAAATCTATTTCAGACATCTGTACTTTGCCCCTTTCCAATCCTTCAATGTCTGAATCTTGTGATGCAGCTTGAAGAGACTGTCCGTCTTCTGAGTTTGGTTGACCTGGCTTCAGATAGGCCGGTAGCGTCCCTGATTAACATCAAATTGTTGGGTTTTGGTCGATCCCAGCGGAGGGAATTCAGACTTTTTGGGAAGCTAAACTTAGAGACCCATTTTCTTGTCCTTGCACCAAGAGGACAAGGACACAGACAACAGATGAGGGCGTGAGGGGGAAAAAAATGAAGAGAGTGAGAGGAAAGCTGGGACCTGTTGAAATGATTCAGATCAAGACGAAAGAAGGGAAATAAAACTTTCTGGATGTCAGCCAACAAAGGCTTTTAGTGTGTTGAATACATACCCTGGTTGGCCTGCCGTAGGCTGGTAGTCGCCGTGTAGACTATCTCAGCCGTCCTCTGGATGTCAGGCACCAGCAGAGTCAACCCCTCGGGCTCTGGATCCGAGCTCTCCGTCTTCACCACGCCTTTACTCTTATCTTTCTTTGACCTAGAACACACGAAAAATATACCTTCGGTCACGATGGGAGATCTGGCTGCTGTTTGATAACGTGAAGAGGAGAGAGGTGTGAAGAAGGACAGTTCACTGCTGCTGAATAATCAGTCAGTTGGTATCAAACCTAAAACACATTCAGACTGGGAGTTAATAGTAATAATTACAGCCTCAGTGAAAAACATGGACGTGCACGTCCTACGACTTTATGCTATTTAATTAGCTCAGTCTGACTTTTGTGTGTGACGCCGCAGGAAGTCAAAAATGTTTGCTAATCTGATATATGGAAACATGCCAACGCCAACATTTAAGCCGATTTGGGAGCCATAAAAATTCAACTTGAGACAGAGCAAGAGACCATAAAAACCCAACAAATACTCTCTGTCCAAGCTTGTGTTTAAGCCACATCTATTTATATTTTGGCACATTGGAACGACTCAAAGAGTGAAAACGTAAAACTGATTGTTACAGCGCCACCCTGAGGTCAGTGAGTGTCATCGTTGGTGTGGGAGTCGTGGGTGAAATTTACTTTTAGCCAAGAAAAATAAGAAAGAGGAGGAACAATGAACAACGAAAATCAACTAAAAATCGGACTGATTGCTTTAGGGGTCCATGCTCTGGATGCGTGACCCTTGGCCCCATCAGGCTTGGACTCCTAAAAGGCGAATCATACAGTACGCTTATGGCTTTCTGTGATCTAAAATCCTTTATGGACTGTCCGACCTGCCGTCCCGCTGACTTGTCAGGACCTATAGGGTTTTCTGCCTGTGGTACCTGAAATGAACCGTGCTGCCACATGATGGCTGCTGCAACATTCATGACAGGCACGTTCCAAAAATACCATCAGATACATCATTTATGACAAGGCACTCTAACATGCATGTAAGCAGCGTGTATACATATACGCAAACCTGAGGATAGTATGTTGTCAGGAAGCTTAGAGGAGCTAGGAATGAGGGAGAAGTGCTCACTCATCTGAAGATTGTTGTGGCCACATCTCCTAGGATCTAAGTAGAGCTGTTAGTGTGAGGGTGTGTATGCGGTGCGGTACTTGAAAGACCTTTTTCTGTCTTAATGAAACATACATTACACAATACAATTGAATTATATATGTATGTATTAAATTAGACATTACTTGTCTTGTAAGTCAGCTTTAGCCAAAAAGACAATTAAAGGAATGTGTGACTTCTTCACCCTGATGAAGCTGAAACAAATCACAGTGTTCCCGCGACTTTTCTCCATCTCACCTGAGGCGATTGGTGTACGTGTCCACACATGTCTTCATCTTGGCCAGCAGCATCCCAACAGAGGCCTGTCCCTCAGAGTGCTCCTCATCCTCCTCCTCTTCGTCCTGCCCCGGGTCTCCAGACAGAGGCAGCAGCAGAGGGACCAGGGCCGTGCAGGTGGAAATGGCCCTCAGCAGCTCCAGTAGCGCCCGATATAAAGGCACATGTCGAGCCATATCCAGAACTGTGGAGAGACACGGAGGACAACAAGAGTAAGACGCTGAATATACAGAGGAATCAAAGGGAGAACGGTTCTCTCTTTCGTCTAGAACAGATCGCTATTTCTCCCATGTGTTAATAGATAAGAGTACTTTGACAGACTAAAACAAATCTTTACATCTTTCTCAAACCAAACTGACATTTCTGGCACTAAGTGGGTCATAAAATTCCAGCCACCGGAGGCAGCACTGAGCCACGTGATCGCTGAGCAGCATGGTTTGCACTGACCTTTCATGGTCATTTGGACACAGGTCTTAATATGTCACTGTGAGGTCACTGTGAGGTCACAGTGACCTCACAGTGACATATTAAGACATTTTAAAAACCAACAGTGGATTTTCCCCTGTTCAAAGAGGAAGGAAATTCGTTCATCAACAATACCCAGGAGCAAGATTTAGCTAGCTTTGGTGACGACAATGTGATCTGACCTCAATAAATGCATTATTCTTTTTTTATTTTTTTTATAAATTATTATTATTTTTGTCACATTTTACCTTTATTAGGTAACTCACAGTAGAAATACAGTATTAGGCATGTGTCTTAGCCACCAAGTCATCACACACTGCTGCTTTTTACAATTTGGGACATCTGGATGCCAAAGGCCTGGAAATCCCGTCCACAATCTCAACCCAGCATCTCTGGCCCAGAGCAGAATGAGAATGAGGTTTTCTACTGTTGCAGAAAACAATAACGACACAATTAAAACCTAGTTTGCTTTTCTACCTTTTTTCCAGGGTTTTTAAATAAGTGATCTGAGAAAACTACAAATTACCAAAGGACGAGCCAGGGTGATATATTTTGCTCTGAAGCTCTGAAGATGAGGGAAGAAAAAATCCCCAGATTGCTTGGAGATTACACTGATAGTGAAAAGCAGCAGATAGAGAAGTGTCATTAAAAGACGAAACAGACAGCAGCAAACTTGTAAAAAGGGGGAAATTGAAAACAATCGGCTTTTCAGCAAGGGATAAAAACACAAACGGCATGTTCAGGGCCATCCCTTAAGTGGTGGAAGCAGCTCTAGGATCAATGAGCAATGAGTAGCATGAGTAAATTTATTCAGATAGCTCCCCTTAATAACAGGATTCAGACAGAGCAAGAGTTTTCAAGAAAACAGGTGGAAAAATGGCAACAAAAAAAAAAAAGTCCCAGCCAGGAGATGAGGATGAAGGAAGGACCGAGTGTTAGACAGTGACAGTCAACGTTCTACCTCAGTCGTTTCGGAGTTCACAAACCAAACCTGACAGCTCCTACTTCTCGCCCACAACCGAGGCCTGAAATAACATGGACGTGGACGGCTCTGCCGCCTGAGTCAGCAGGAGACGTATGCTAAATCCAGGTTCGTGCTCGGCAGCAAACACCGGGGTCCAAAGAAAAAAAAAAAAAAGATTCCTTTCAATGTTTTCAGTTTTTTTTTTTTTTTTTTTTTGCCTTTATAATGACCTTCAGGACTTGACAGACACAATCTTGAAGTAATGCTCACACAGGCAGTGTGTAATAAGAGGTAAACAAAAACAAAACAAACAAAAACAACAACAACAACAACAAAAAACCAGTGGGCTAATTTCTCACAGAACCAATTTTGTATTATTACAAAACTAGAATTCTGAATTTAACTATTAAATAGTGGTAATAATAATGCAATATCCAACAGTACAACAGTATCAAAGGGGTCTGATCACATCTGGTCACATCTGGGTGTCCATCTTTGCAGACCAGTTTAAGAGGATCTGAACTCAGGGTGTAATGGGCTGCTGGTGATGTGTCCCTTAAGAGATTTACGTTTCTCACTGTCAAGCATGAAGATGGACATCTGGACATCTAAAGCTTTAAACTCCAATCACTGCCAGTGCTGGAAAGCAGAGACTGTACAATTGACCACATGGCGTCCAATTTAAGTTTGACAGAAATGGGGGGGGGGGTGGGGGGGTGTTTGGAAAGTGCTCCACCATTTTCTAATGCCACTCCAGGGCTGAGAAAGAAAAGTAGCACTGTGCTACATTACAGACAAATACAAAACACTTAAGATGAGCCTTAATGAATGAAGTGGGCCACTTGTTAACGACACCAGCAAAAGCAGTAATGACTGAATGCATCAGAGCCAAAGTCGCATCAACCAGAATCTGTGCAGAAGCCAATCAAATACAAGGGTCTGTGAAATAATTCTCACCAGGCTAACCATGGAAGTCATATCCTTTTCTGAGAGGAGCTCAGTGTGTGTGTGTAGGTACTTGTGCATCCATGTGCTTGCTCTGAAGTGTCAGCTTCAAAGATAAATAGAAAACCTCTTGTTTGTGGTTCCCAGACTGTTTTACATTTATATTGAAATTCCCGAGCTCCTTACTGTCCTTCTCCCAGCATCGGCGCAGCACTGACCTCCCCGGGCTTTAATCTGCTCTCAGATCCTTTAACCAGTGTCTCTGGACGGTACCTAGCATGGAATCCCAATACCTTTCTAGATACAACACTCATAACTCATCAGGATGACTGCCCCCCCCCCTGCTCCGTGCCAATGTCACACTTCTTCTTCTTCTTTCCTTCCGCTGTGAGTAATAAATACCAGGGCAGACTCCAGTGAAAGAGAGGAGAATAAAAAGTAAGGAGCAGGACAGAAAGAAAAGGATGCTACTGAGTGTGATCAACAAAATGTAGAATGCACTTGGGCCTAAACAGCCTTTTCTCTTCCAATTCCCCATTTTTTCAGACTAACAAAATATCGAACACAGGACGGAAACATTTTGTGATACAAACTATTTATTAGTCTAAACAATCAGATGAATTTGTTCTTAAAATGTGAGATAGTAATGTTGATAATCAGCTCAATATTACCTTTAAAATTCTGATTCAGCAACCATTCATGGTCCCCAGAGGATGAATCCCAATGATTTAGGTAATTTGTCGTCACATTGTTTTCAAAGTGACATAAATAAGCTGTTTTTAAAAAAAAAAAAAAAAAAAGAAAAAACCAAACAACTCATTTACACTGGCTTTCCCTGTCTCATAAATATACTATATCCAACTTCTATGAAATCTTAGAAGCTCCATCACCATCACAGGGGTGCAGAGCCAGCACTTAAGGAGAAAAACCAGAGCCCGTTCTCAGCCACAGGACAAGCAGCAGCCCAAAGAGGCTGGACATCCATCACAAGCTATGACAGTCTTGGTAGTGCTGACCTGCAGTCATCGCACAGCGCTACGAACAGCGAGCCTCCACTCACCGTGATTTAAGGCCTTCTGGGAGGCGTACAGAGACGGTGCTGCGTGCGGCCATGTTGGATGCTCCGGCTGATTAATAGTTAATGGACGCCTGTAGACCTGAACATGAGGGGCCTGCAATGAGTTACCATGGCATGTGTAGGATACGGGTTTGAAATAAAGGTGCTACTGTTGGACTGTAATGTCTCCCTGTTTGCCCATGTAGCCTGACCTGGTTTTAAATCAGTGGCCTCACCGAAATAGAGTGTTACAGGAAATCGCACTTGAAATAACCAGAAACACACACACACACACACACACACAGTCACTGATGTAAAAACACATATTTAAAGCCCAGAGTCTAAGATACAGCTGTGAGGTTGAAGGGACCATATGCACTGAAGTTACAACAAACACCAACATATTTGTTGATTTCATGGCAAAAAAATGAAGGTTAGTCTCAGCTGAACTGCCTGAAACAGTAAATACTGCCTCACTCATTAAAGACACATCAAGGCCTTATCTAACATGTTGGCCTAAGCTTCCACTTCCTGTCTAGTCAGCTGTTATTGCCGCTGAGAGTGATGAGCGGAACGATCTATTTATCCGGTTAGTCACCCTCCTACCGAGGCTTTCTGGACAACATCTATCCAAACACCCACTGTGTTCACGAGCTTCCTCTGACGGGAAGTGTGAAGAGCAATACACACCAACGGAAATCGTATTAGACACTGAGGAGAAAACACGCACACAAACACACAAACAAACGCCACCATGTGCCGTCGAAATATCAGCGATGTTCTCATGTCGGGATTATGGATGACAACTAGTCACAATTCTGAAGCGTAAATAAATGGTTCAGAGAGTGAGCTGGAAATGTGCATGTTACGTGGAAGAAAAATGAAGAAACCATAAGCCTAAACGAGTGGGACAGAAAGATCGACACGACTTTTCGAACATGTATGTTATGAAATATATGCTCCATGTCATTTATACCAGACTTCCTTTCTCAGCCCTACGTGGACAAACCGCTCATCTTGGATTTTGCATGGCTAAATAGTTCAAACACTGGAAATAACACTGGTAATCAACCACCGACAATTCTGCACAGTTATCAAATGCCAAACAGAGAAATTCTAATTAACCCCCAAAAACCCTGTTGTCCGCTCGTGTCTCCTGCTTTACTTTTCATCCAATTTACTACCTATTCTGCTCTGCAGTCCTTTGTAATTACAGCTGACAGACTGACGTTTGGTATTTTACTGTGGTGTAGGGTGGGCAGTGGGGGTGGGGGAATCCACATGGGGAGCAGAGCATGGTTTTGAAAAGGGAACCTGTTTAGAAATGGACACCTCGGTGCTGTTAATTACTGAAGACGGTGAGGAGCGGACCTGCAAACTCATCAAGGGTGAGAAAGGTGAAAAGGATACCAACTGGGTGGATGGGGGAGGGTGGGGGTGGGGTCTGTACCTCTGCCCAGATACAGCTTTCAGCCTCTGAGTTAAAACAACACTAATCATCACAGAGCAGCTCATAATTCAGCTCCTGAGACCATGGGACCACATTTCTACTGAGGCTGGAGCATAGAAGCCTGCAAGTGTAGAACCAACACACTTGGTAATTGCCCTTAATTGGCTGCAGTAGCGTGTGGGTGTGTGATCATACAACAGAGAGGCCATCCTACACTGATCAGTGAGGTAAAGTTATTACACAATTCAATCATAAAGCATCTCAATGTTTCCTAATGTAGTGCCGCAATCATTCAGGCAAACTGAGGAAACTGGTACACTGCTGCTTACATCAGCTTTTACAGATATAAGTTAGGTTAAAGTTATGTTAATATTAAATCTCCTATAATCAATATTTTTATAAATCACTACAGTGGCGTCCCAAAGTCTCAGAGCGCTTTCCCATTCATGGTTCCCTGAGGAATGAATTCGTAAAGACTTTGGTTTATGAACAAATACCTTCCTAAGTAATGTTTTTTAAGGTTTTTCTAAAAGTTTTATTTATTTATTTATTTTAAAAATAAAAGTCTCAGTATTAAAAATACACTATTTAGTTTTACGCAAACAAACTCATGTAAACCTACAGTTGACAGACTACCAGTTAGTGCTGAGCTGGTAAAGTTAGCCAATAGCCAATGAAGGAAGTGTTACATCTAGCAGCTTCAGCGGCGGATATTTTCTTTTATCAGTGGTGAGGACAGGACAACAACAGAGCAAAAATCAAAATAAATAATACAACTTTGATTCATTAGGTGGCCAAAAACATAAGAGGCAAGTGACTGCCAATGTTGCTCCATGTTAGATAGATGTGTTTTTCGTTATGTTGCTGACGACAACTTTGAGAGACCATGTCTGGGCTGTGGGTTTTGTCAGCTTATTCTTCTGCTCCCAAGTGGCCAAAATAAATAAATAAATCTAAAAGTGATGAATGCCGCTTTTAGAGAACAACCTATTGCACAGCATCTATGTTCCTAATTAAATACACACAAGTGGATTTGGTTTGTGGCCACTCTAGCAGTTTGTTAATGTCTTGGTAATAACATGTCCAACCAAGTGCTGCCAGAATAAAATCCACTGAGACAACAGGATATGACAGTCGCTGGTCTTCTTCACGCTCATTTGTTTACTGTAGTGCTCATTAAACAAAAAAAAAAAAAACAAAGCTACAAAACATTAAATGGGAAACCACAGAGCCTCAAGTCATGGGTGAACCAGAGAGCTGGTGCGTGGGCTGCTACAAGGGACAGGTGTCTGTCGCCTTCCCAGAGGGGAGAAGGTGTTAAGCATGCGAGTGGGTGGCTAACACTCTGACTCAAGCTCGTGGCTGGACAGTGTCAGGTCTTCCCGACCCTTCCAGGGCAATGGAACAGAGGAGAGAGTCGCTGAAATAGTAAGACTCTGACATGTCTCCGCCAACACACGCTCTGCCTCAGTGGACACTGCAGATAATGTGCATCAAAGCAAAGACTGTGTGGAACAACCAGGAAAAAAAAAAAAAAAAGGCCTGAAGCTCTGTGCCATTTCAAAGCACAGAAGGAACAATGACTGCATTTCTGTGCACAGAGAATCCCTTTATAAACCCAGCTACTTAAGTACCTTAGTTTTGGGTTGACATACACTGAGCAGACATCTTAACTGGGTTAGAATAAGTAGGGAAAACTGAGGCTCTCACAAACACACCAAACAAACTAAATAAAAAAAATAACTGAATTCACTCATTCCTGTTGGAAAAAGCTTACTCTGACAGCGGCTCTAAAACTGGGACCAAACCCCAAAAGTCCATCCAGTAATGATTTAGGAGAGTTTAGTGCTGTAAAATACCAAAGATCTGCATTCAAATGAACAAAGCTGCATATGATTCTCACAGAATCTCCCACAGTCAGAGTGATGAAAAGATCATGCTGTGTTTTATGAGGAGTGAACCTAGCACGTCCCTTCTTCTTGTACAACTAAGTATGGTGGTCCTCCAGGAAGTGGTCCACATCAGTGATGATGCCATCACCACTGTCAAAATGGCGACCGCTGAGCTCCGTCTTCATCTTGGGGAAGAGGTTGTAGACTGAGGGGCCAAATCAGGTTAAATAGAGTCAAGGACCTCCTTGAGACCGAGGTAGCTGATGACTGCACAAAGGCGGGTGCTTAATGTACACAGAAAACTCAAAGGGCTTATAAGACAAAGAAGCTCTAACACACACACCTCCAGTCATGTTTCACTGATTGGATTCCAGGTTTGTGAACTCCAGGAGCTGGGGTCATGTGGAAACAGCATTGCTGTTTCACTGACCTCCTGCAATTCAGCTGTACCGCTGTTACCCCTGAGGTCAAGAGAACTGCAGCGGTGAAAGTATAAATTATTGATCTGCCTGGAGGGCAGGGCTGACAGTGTCAAGCTGGCCCACTGTGATGCACAGACTATCAGCCATACAACCATCTCAACAAACCAACAAAGGTTCAACTACTGGTATCAGCTAGAGCTTATCCAATAAACTTCTGATCCATTTATTGATTCGTGGTGGTTGGTGGATTTTGGCTGTTGGTAACCATTTTGTGCACTCTCGTTGGCTCTGCTAAAAAACAAAAACAAATAAACAAACAAGTTTTTTTTTTTTTAAAGTCAGCAGCTGAGGCAATACAGAGTAGCGGGGTTTGTGAAGCAAACGCTTCTGTGGCATTTTCCTTTTTCAGGACTTCACACTGAATTTCAAATTTTCTTCAAAATTTGTTTATTTATTTTCCAAATATATATATATATAAATAACATAAATAAGGATATCTGCAACCCACCTGAGCAGAAATAAAACAACGCGATTATGATAGTGTGAGTGAGGGAGGAGGAAAGAGGAGAGAGGAGGAGTGGGAGTGAACCATAAGGATCTTTGTCCTCCACCCAGCCTCAACCATCCTTTATTTCCCCCCATCACCTCCTATTGTTGCCTCCTCCTCCTCCTCCTCCACCCCTCAGCTCTACCCCCTCCACAGGTCTGCCAGAATAACAGCAGCTGAACTCAGAGCAGATCACGGCACAGTGGGGCTCAATTCAACTCCTTTTTAGATTTTTCGTGTTGTTCAATTGGAAGCTGTACGTGCATGTGTATGTGTGTGTGTGTGTGTGTGTGTGTGTGTGTGTGCGCGTGCTCAACCAGCCAGCACAGCAGTGGTAGAGGAGGAGACAACAGTAAGCAGGGAGCGATGTCATTTCCCCCTCCCTCCTCCTTTTCTCTTCCTCCCTCCCTGACTCTCTCTCTCCCTCCCTCATTCTCCTTCATTGCCACGGCCATCAGGATCCGTCCTCTCTCTCTCTCTCTCTCTCTCTCTCGCCATCATTCTGCTCGGTTATGCAATGCACTGTCCTCCCACGGTGACTAACTGGCGTTGGAGCCCTACCGTAACACTGCTGTCACTGGCGGTAGGTGCAGATCCATATTGTCATAGAGACCGGCTGGTGCTCCGACTGCCTCTGCCTCTTCACAGGCGTCTGCTCCATGGGATTTTACAGCTTTTCCTCCTCTTCTGGAATATCACCTGTCAGACTTGGCTAATTGCTCGGCGGACGCTGGGTGTCACCGAGACACCATCAGCTGATCCTACAGAAATCAACACGCATGCTGTTGGGGAGGGGGCTTCAGTGATGGGAAAGAGACTTTTTTAAAGGCAATAATTGCACAGTTCCCCCAGAGGGTTCCAAAGCAAGCACTTGGGGGAGACAGGAGCAGAGTGGGGGGTGGCGTGCGTAGGTTTACCGATAAACTGGGGAGGGAGGTGGGGCGGTTGTGTGGAGGAATTTAGGCAGGGCACTTGAGAGAGGGAGCAGACGGGGAGAATGGGAGGAAAGGTGGGGAGGGGCGAGGGGGCAAATGGGGAGAGGGTTTCTCCTCGCCCCCTAAACAGAGGCTGCTAGCGCTTTAGCAGCGGCAATGCAAACCTACTGATTAAAAAAAAAAAAAAAAACTGACAGCAAAGACTTGTGTGGGGGTAAACTTCATCAAAAAGGAAGTTGGGTTGGGGGGGTGGGGGTGGTGGGGTTTTGAACCTGACAGGTGGCACTGTAGACTGGACGACTGTCGAAGTGACACAAGGAGGTTTTTCCACTGGAAACGTTGCTGCCTTCTAGTCCTCTATCCATCACTTCATCTTTTGCTCACGGGCACTGGGACTGTGGTTACACAGGAAGCCCACCCCCACCCCCCTACTTCCCCCCCCCCCCCCCAGGTTTCCACATGTAGCATGCCACGGTTTTCCAGGGAGGATCCAAAAAGGATGCTGGACGATGCTGACTTACACCTTAGACGCCTTAGGGTAAGCCACCTTCTCTTTATTTGTCTGCAATTTCCTGAATTTCAGTTTAGACCGCCTGAACAGGATGGAGATTAGTAGCTCTATTCGCATTTGACCCAGAGACAAGAATGATCCTGTTTACCTTTTTTGCTCACACATTTCCACTGGAGACAATGCTGTCTCCAGCTCGGTGTCTCTACCTTCTAATGCTCCTCCAAAGGGAAGGTGGGAATTACACTCAGAACAACTACTTGCAAAGATCTGTGGGGGGGGGCGTTAATCATTAATGGCATACTAAAAGAGGTGGGTGGGTGTGAGGTAGCTCTAAATGACAGTATTAAATCATGCTTATTTTAACATGCGGGGAGTGCAGTTGAGAGTTCTTGCTGGCAATGTAGGAACGTAACAGTTTGGTTGAGGATGATCCAGGGATGAGGCTAAGCGAGCGCTGGTTTCGTGCCCACTATTGTCGAGGAGCTTGGCTTCAAGCTCTGGCAGGTTGTAAACACCAGCAGACTAATCTCCAGTCCGCTTGGCCATTGTTTTGTTCAATTCACAATTGATTTCCTTCGAGGGGGGTTATTACCTTGGCAGGTCTACCTGAACAAGCTGAGGGGGAAGAAAGACAAAGGAGGCACCACCGTCAAAGCCTTGAAGGCAGCCTGTTAATTATTCCATCCACTCAGCGTTCTGGTGTAGGTTTCCCCACGTGTGACAACTTCTGACATGGTCTCCATCATTTTCTTTTATTCCAGATGAGAGTTCCTTTGCCAGGTTAGGTGAGCATCGGGATCATGGGCACCACAGTCATCACCCTTGAGGACGTGCGGGCACTGGAGGCCAAGGAGGAGCAGGAGGAGTCCATCTTGGCCATGTTAGGCATCATCGGCACATTCCTTAACCTCTTCGTGATCGTTTTTGTTTACATCTATACCACACTGTGAAGTGACTAAGTAGAGGACTAAAGGATTTCTCAAAACCTGCTGTTCGTTTAGACGAGGAAGACTGAAAGGAGCAGTAGGGGTTCATTAGAAAGTCAAGTCTGACATGAACATCTTCCCCAGAGAGAGGAGGGGTAAGGTGGACAGAGCGGCTAAGAATGAAGACAAAGAAGACATTTTGCCAAGTCACAGTCATGAGCCGGGGAGATAACAAAGGGCTGGAAGACATGACGGGAATAAGGCTATGCTGGAATCAGGGGGAGCAGAGCCAGGCAGACACTGGCGAGCCCCCAGCCAGGACTGACCCCCCTGTGGCCTGACAGGAAATACAAACTTCCCCCTTCATCTTATTTTCCTGAACTGCTGGACTCAAAGGAAAGATGAGCCAAACGAGACAGCCTCGGGGACAACGCTGACGCTTTTCCATTTATTTTTTTTACTTAATTTTCAAGTTTGTGGGACTTTAATTGCTTTTTTTTTTTTTTTTTTTCCTGGAAGGGCTTTTAAAGCAACATGTTTAAAACGCAGAGCCTGTAAGAAGGACGGTGGAAAGTCGCTCTGGAGACACTGTTGGCCACCAAATTCAATCAGTCTTCAGAGCCAGAAATATTTCGCTTCAGGGCTCCTGTACACCTCCCCAGAAATATGGCTTTGGACGAGCATCTGCTGTACTGTCATAACCACGACAACAAACACACGTCCCTTTATGAACATACCTGCAGCAACTTTTACATCATGTTGAGGACGAATTCCAAGAAATGCTACTTCAAGAAACCTCCAAAATGTGGATAACAAGAAAGTGGGGGAGGGGCGGGGTTTGTTACAGCTGGAGTCAAGAAATTAAAGAACGAGATCAACTTGTAATAAAACAACACAGCTGATTTTACGTGTAGGGTGAAACTGGGCCTATCTTCTTTCTTTTTTCTGCTTCTCTGTTCACCTTTTGAAACGGATGAGTGGGAAAAGGTGGACTGAAAGATTGTCTTGACATATTTGTCCGTGTTGATTTCAGGGTCAGTGTCAGAACTCCTTTTTCCTGTATTTAAGAAGCTTTTGATATATTAATATTTGAATAAAATCTAGATGTATTGTGAAGCATAGGACATTTGAACAATAAACGTCAGAGCACATAAATGAGGACAGCCCCGAGCCTTATCTTTGAGAGACCCAGAGGAGTGTTTTGTGTGTGTGTGTGTGTGCGTCTGAGAGAGAAAGAATCTGTGGTTGCATTCTGCAAGCTAACGCATGCTGCATTAGAGAGTTCACTCCTTGCCAGGCCAATGACTGCTCCCCTACCTTGTTCAGTAGTGGTAGGGAAGCTCCACCAGCACATACAGGGCTATCCAGCAATGTAGGGACTGCCTTTTGTTCCACACAGCCTCTGTGGTATTTGGAGTGATTAATCATTATTAACCACCTTCTAACAGGCCAGTCGTGTTCAGATTACCCTCCAACATCATGTGCACTCCCACTCAACATGAATGATGGACCCAAACAAAAAAAAAAAAAAAAAAAAAAGCCATTACCTAAGTGGCGCCACCTGCTGCAGACCAGGCTGACTTTAAATCTTATCAGTCTTGGGTGAGTCAAAAGGGAAAACGCGGTGAGGGGATGTCATGCTAAACATCAGATCTGGAAATCATTTAAAAAACGTGTCAGAAATTCATTTTTTAATTAACAGAAATTGTTATTGTGGTTACATTCGAAGGTGTTATCGCTCACTAATGGCTTAGCTTCCTGTGATGGAGGGCCCAGGCGACAGAGGGGGAAACTGTAATGTATCCCCAAAAGGCTTTGCCAAGACACCGATGAGTCATGTGGAATAATGCGCTAAGCTGATGGGGCTGAGGAGCTGTGGGGCGGTTGGGCGGGGGGTTAGCGTGGAGAAATGAAGGCGTACGTTCTGGTAGACAAGGTGAGAGTAAAGGGCAAATAAAATGTGTTTGGAGCAGTAAAGAGAAATGTGTGTGTGTGGGGGGGGGGTTTATTTCTGTAGGGGAGGTGGTGTGATTTTGATGAGTTGCAGTGAATTTAATCCCATCTAGAGAACACACATACACATACACATACACACACAAACACACACGCCCCTTTGCCAGTGTTGATTATAGCCCCAAGTACTGTTAATTGCCAAGCTCCTTGGTTCTCTTGTGCTTTTTAGATGGGTCAGATTATATATGTGCTTCCTGTTCTGAGTTCTAAGAGCACCACAGGTATTTGGGAGCAAGAATTTCCCAAGATTTTCGATCGATACTGATTTACATCAATACTTCTACTTAGACAGGGAATATCCAAAACACTAGGCCAGCCAGACCTGATGAGGTCATCAAAGGGGCTGCTGTGACATCACGTACAGGTAAGCTTTTTTTTTTTTTTTTTTAATCTGGACTGTTGGCTGACTTTGTAAATTTGCGCATAGCAAGCTGCAAAACTTACTACTTTATGGTTATTTGGAATCATTTGGGACCATAAACCTAGAATTAAAACCAGTTTAAAAAAAAAAAACAGTAAAAACCAGTAAGGCTTAGTAATATCTTATAGGTGGAATAATGGGTTAGTCTCAGGAGCCTCATGAGCTCCACAGATTTGAATGAGTGGAATGAGAAGGGATGGGCTGGTCTTTAATGATCCTACTGCCTTAATGGACACGGTAGAATATAGCTAATGATGCTTGGTTTAAATATATTAGTACAGGAACTCCCTCTAAAAGAGACCTATGAGACAATTCATCATGATCTGATTGATTCTGTTCCATCTGAAATTGTTAAAGCTGTATAAATTCGTCTTTTGGCCACCATGAAGCAAAAGAACTCAAGCTGACGCAAAGCGTTTTTTTCCCCCATTTTAGCAAAGAGCTGCACATTTAAAAGGTCCTGCAGAGACAGAGCATCGTTATCATTTATCCAGAGGTGTGTTTCTGTCCAGTGTAAGTCAAACATTCACTCTACTCCGGAGGAAAATATCTGACTTTTGAGCTGCCAAACGTGTAGCTTGGCTATTGATTTCTTTCCCACATAAAGCTCGTACACACTGTTGATGAGAACATTGCGAGAAAATGAAAAGGACAACGGGACCTATTCCTGATATTCCCTCTTTTTCAGGACATCTTAGTAAAGCAGCCCAGTTCAGAGAGAGAGGATTAGCTGAATACAAACCCATCAACACTGCCAACATGTTGCCTTTAAAGCAGCAGCGCAGATATTACACAGTAACCGCTGCCTGTGGCTTCCTCTCTAAGAGGTTATACGTCGTTTTATATATATATATATATATAGAAGTTATATTTCTTCTACGACAAAACAGCTTTTCGACAGGCTTTAGTAAAGCCTGCCTGCAGCAGCTCCTTAATTCATGTGAGGCTGCATTCAATACAGAGGCTGAAGTTATAGTGTTATTTCATGTAGAATGACTATACGGAGGAGTGAGAGCAGCGGGATGGAAAGTCATAAATCTTTGAATTGGGATTAAGATCAAGCAGTGCACTCCCACACATGAAAACAGCATCTCTGACAGGTACTCGCAGGTACTGACGCACAGGGACGTTAAGGATAGATAAATGTAGCACAGAGCACTCAATTCTCAAAGACGACAGACGAACAGACGAAGTGTCATAAGATTTAGGGTAAATTATTATTATTTTTCTTTTACACTGAAAATCACCCAATGTAATGGAAAGCAAGGTGTGGAAATCTTGTTACGTTCAAGATGTTGAAAAACTGTCAGTTGGAGTCACACTCATAAAATCTACTGACTTACTGTCAAACTTGCAACGTCTATTTAAAAAAAACAAAACAAAAAACTGCAAACTATTCTAATATTGCACCGAATATTCCCAGTCCAGTTCGTGATTATTGGCACCGCCTGTGATGCATCACTGTACACGGAGCCTTAGCTTTCATAGCTTCATCCGCTGGTTGTGTTATTACTTTGAACTGAGTGATCAATATACAGATTTTAAACGTGTGTGGGTAAATGTGAGAGAGCATGAACAGAGAATGTGGCCATATTTTTTTTTTTTAAATCAACTGTTACTTAATTATGAGACCAGGGCGCATGATAACACACACAAAAGCACGCACACTGCGACCTGAAACGCCCAGCAGCACAGCATTAGGCACAAAGAAGGTGGCACACACACTCCGCTGTAACTGACTGACTGACTCTGGGCTGATAAGCGACAGCACACTATGCTACTGATGCTAAAATCCTCGTGTATTTTACTGCGTGAAATCTATTCCATCTCAAACTCAACACAAAAAGAGGGCCTGATCAAACACTACTTAAACCTCTGGGAGCAGACAGAGTCTGTTTGTATGGATAATGGCTGCATTAGGATTGAACCACTGGATCAGTGTAGCTGTAGCAGGTCGACAGGAGGATGGAAACGTATTTTGGGTGAATGCTAATCTGACTGAAGAGGCGGTGACAAGTTAAAGGACATAAAGTGGTAATGGACATGTTTCATCATAGGATAAAGATAAAAGGTGATCACTCAGAACAGCTTTGTATTGATTTACAGTGACTCCTCCCTCTAGGGGGACAAGTGGACCCAAACCATGCCAGCAAAAATGTCCCCCCCCCCCCCCCCCCCCCCAGAGCAGAACAGAGCCACCGGATCCCCTCAGTGTAGGGGTCAAACATTCTTTCTCTTAAGAGACAGTCCAGGCCATTTGCTCTCGTCCTCTCATGGAGAACATAGTGAAGGACGACTCACAGACACCGGTTTCCACATCTCTGTAGACCGGGACCACCGGTTCCTGTGCCACTGAACTCTCAGATGTCCACGCTCATCAGCTGAGCTCTGTGGACCACAGTGTGTGTGTGTGACCCTGTCCACTGACATGTGTCCCCTGAACCCCTGAATTACCTGAACATGTGTGGCTCCACCACCACAATTACACCCACACAAGCAGATAACCAACAGTCAGCATCACAACACTATACTGGATCACACTGCACCAAAGAGAACAGGCCTCTTAATAAACCCACAAGAAGCGTGATTCACTCTGATCCAATCTAATGAGCATTCGCTAGAAGAAAACTCCGACTTGAGAGGAGCGAATCAAAGTGAAAGGACAGTGCGTGCTTTTCATTTTTTTGAAAACAAGATTAAGAGTGGACGGTGTCTCTGACAAGTCTGGGCTCATTAAACTTCTACTGCTGGGATCAGTGTGATTTCACGGTGACACGCAGAGAAGCCCAGCTTCAATTTAAGACGCTGTAGCTCCATCTGGTGTTTCTACTGCAAGACACATTTATCACCGAGGACCAGAGACCAGAGAGTCGTCCAGAAACCTTGCTAGCTCCAGATCCGAGTCAGCTGCTCACAGCACGAGCAGGAATCCACGGGCAACAAGAGCAGTGGGTGGAGGCGTGTGATAGGACGAGAGCACTTCTGAACAAAAGCCACTGCTGTGTGTCGTACCCTACATACTGGAACAACATGGAGCCTACCTGAGTCGTTGCGTAGGTAGGAGGACATGGCGGGGATGAGGCAGGACTGGCTCAGCAGCTCCTGCAGCACCGCTGGCAGCGCTGAGCTGTTGTGGGCTCTGCTGTCTGCTGAAGAAGCATCAGCACTGTGGCAGCTACAGGAGCCTGCTGGGTTGATGTAACTTGCCAAGACCTAGTGGGGGGAAAAAAAAAAAAATAATGTAGACATAAGATGGGTGAGGAATAAAAACCTGCTTACGTTGACAGATGTAGTGTGTGCTATGGCAGCGACAAAGCCCCAAACAGCAGGACAGCTGCTGAGGATGCATTCACAAGGTAATATGGACTTTATAAAACTACCTGAAGTAGACAGGTGACGTGTTCCTCTTCTAGCCGTTGTTTGGTGAGAGCCTGTTCCACGTCCCAGCCCGAGGCAGTGGATCCAGTGCCAAAACCAGTCCCTTTAGCCCAGTACAACTGCTGCTCCTCACTGGTCCCCCCACCGTGACAACTGGACATCTGCGGCTGTCAATTACAGAAAGACATTTTTTATTTTATTTTTTTAACTTCAATACATGTGAAAGTATGGATACTGATTTTTCTGTTTTACCCAACCAATTAATCCAATGATTTTTATATTTCCCTTTGATCTTTTTATTGCAAGTGGTTGCTATTGTATTAAAATGGTGGTTGTATAATTTGCAAAGGTTGCATTTGACTGATCACCACACTACTGGAGTGGTAAAGAGGGGTGTAAACCGTCAGTTCTCTAAAAAATGTTAGGACTGTCCTTAAAGGTCAAAGCCTGCTCTGTCCTTGACCATGCTGAGGGTCTCTGGACTGTTCATGTCTTTGTCTCGCATTTTAAAAAGTGGGTGTGCATGTCTCATCTCACTGTCTGCGCTCCCATTACAGCACACAGACTGGGGAACTCAAGGACAGGAAGGCTTTGGCTCGCATTCAAGTGATCGAGGATCCCATGATCCGTACTGAGCTCTGACAGCTCCATAAATCCACAGAGTGGGTGGGTAAAGGGAGCGAGCGCGAGACTGGATATGTCACCGCCACGACAAAACAAACCCCAGTAGGTCTGCTTCAGAAACTACAGACCCCCTCTTTTGATGAAGCTTTCCAGAAGGTGGTTTGTCCTTAAAGCCAAGCGAAGGACAGTTAGCCCGTACCTCAGAGACGCTGGTGCTGGCGTTGGGGTTGCGGGGGGCGTGGTGGCTGAGAGCCGACAGACAGGCCAGGATGAGATGGATGGCGCCGATCTCCAGGGCCATGCGCCGTAGAAGCACGCCGTCGTCGGTGGTGAGGGGAGTGCTGCTGAACAGCGCACGCAGGACGTGGAACGGCAGCGTGGGCAACACGTTGGCCGACGGAGACTGCAGTATGTGACCTAATGGGACGCCAGAGCACACAATTAGACTCAGGAAAATAAGAGCATGTCGGTCCTCAGTTAAGGGTTAAGACCTGGTTTTAGGGTTCGGGTTAGAATCAGGTTTGGGTTAGGGGTTAGGCATTCAGTTGTGATGGTTAAGGGTTAGGGTCAGGGGCTAGGAAAAGCATTATGTCAATGAGTGTATGTGCTCTCATACTTACTGCCCTCTCCGTCGTCGGTTACTCCCAGCACCAGTCGCAGCAGACACTGGGCGTGCTTCCTCTCCTTCAGCAGCACCTCCGCGTACCCGGGCAGGCGCAGGAACAGACCGAACGCTGCCAGAGAGTGGGCGGGGATGGGGGACATGGTCTGCACCGAGGACGAGGACGACGAGGACGACTGCGACTGCTGCTTGTTGATGGGCGGCGGCTCGGCGGCGATGGACTCCGGCGCCTCGTACACCAGCTCGCCCGACTGCTCGATGGTCACCCACTCAAACTGGTCGCTGTCCTTGGGCTTCTCCTGCGTGGCTGAGGGCACCACCGGGGCACTGACCTGTGAGGTGAACAACCATCGGGGGGGGGGAATAGAGGGTAAACTGCATCAAAGGTGGGAGGGTGGAATATGAGACAGTGCTGACAGGTAATATTTACTGGAAGAGAACAGGAAACTCTGCAGTGTCCAGATAAAAAAACAAAGACAGACAATGACCAACATCACATATTCCACATTAAAGCAAAAAAAAAATATGATTTCATCCTTATTTAATCAAGGAGAAAGCCAACTGGCAGACATCAGAGCCATTTTAGCAAGTGAACCAAGGTCATTCTTTTAGGTAAGAAGTCGTAGTTTGACAAAACTATCCCAACTCCAGCTCCACCTCCTGTGGTAAGCTGTAAGTCTCACCTGCTGGATGACATCCGGGTAGAGCATGGGTAGCCTCTCTGCAATGAGGGCCAGGCCACCCATACCTGCGAAGACCTGCAGAGGTGACTGGATGGGGTTGGTCTCCAACAGGGACTCGTCGGTGGCGGCGGCGGCGTCCAGGCACTCTTCACCGGCCATCATGGGTTCATCCTCGGGGAGGCTATTCAGCGTGTCACAGTGATCCACTGCAAGCATTAAGGACACTTTGATATAAGCTTCGGTGGACGCTTAACTGCTAACTGACTTATGACAATGAGAACAATTGGTTTGGGTGAATAAATTCTAATTAAACCATCACCGGCTCCTCACTCATTCAGAGACCTTTGCTAGTTGAGGTTGCTCTGTCCTCAGATGAGCTATGCAATGATCAGTATGGAGGAAAATTAAACACCGTCCTAATGCCCTTGTTTACAATTAAACACATGGCAGCGAAGACAAAGTCAGACGGTCAGAAACGAAACAAAGGACACCCCTTGTCCACCAGCGCTAACCCACCCACCATATTATTATGAAGGCTTAAAATAGCTTTGCCATTTTATGATCATATAAAGCTCTGGTCGATTGATAGGTCATCTTCCAAAAAGCCACTCATCATCTCTTACAGAGAAAGAAAATCAGGCGGCTGATTCATTGCTCTCTGCGTCTCTCTCAGGGGATTTTTTTTTTTTTTTTGGTTTTCTCTCTACACAACACATTCTCCTGGTGATGAATTAAATAAACAGCCACTGGGATGGTGAATAAAAAAGACTTCTAACAGAGATTAACGTGTCTGAACTTCCAAAACGGGATTAGAGAACGCTCCTGTTTTCAGGAGGGCGAGGACGAGAGGGTCATTTGAAAATGACTAAATACTTGAGCTCAACTTTATTTTTATTTTTATTTTTATTTTTTTTTTTTTTTTTTGCTTTGTACCTCTATACCAGTTCATCCTTTTAGTCCAAGTGGACGTTTGTGCCAGATGTAATGAAAATCCCTCCTGGCATTCCCGATGTGTGACCTTGACCTCTGACTACCACAATCTAAACCGTTCATCTGTTTCACCCCTGAACACGTTTGTTCCAAAGCTGAAGAACTTCACTGAGATATCACGTGGACGGGAACGGGACGGATGTACGTACGGAGAGCCGGTATGACACTGTTGGACAGCATTATTCAAAACAAGCTGCCTGCAGTACCCACAATCCAACTTGACTGCCAACAGTTCAGTGGGAGAAACTTTGCTGAAGCTGTTTTTTTTTTTTCCATGATTAAAAACAGCAACAGAAATCCAAAGGTTTGTCTTTGTGGTTTGTGGACCAGGAGATGTGTTCTCAGCAAACTTCAAAAGGCCGGAGACAACAGTGGTAAAAGTAAAAACATCCTGACATTACATCCAATTCTGTACTATGACGCTGACTTGCTCGACCATCTGTCATAAAAGTCGCTGAGATGCCGGTGAGATGACAGTTTTAAAATGGAAGGTATGGACTGAGGACAGGACACGGCCCATGGACAAAAGGTAATCTGAGCAGGTCTGCAGTTTTCATCAGTGCTGAGATCATCAAAACAAAGACACTGATGTTAAAAATGAATCTGACCTGGTGCTGACCCTCAAGCCAGCAGAATCAAGACCGCTAAATGGAACCAGTCCTTGAGTAACCACCTCCACGGCCCGCCGGCGTTGCCTTCTGGCTTAAAGGAAGGTCAGGAGTTTGACCCCATCAACAACCTGTCCTGACCAAATGTTCTTTTAGCAGCACTCGTTCATTTTATTATCTGTCTCTCTGTATGAGACACTTAAGGTCAATGGCTACAACTTCAACCATACCTTTTCAAGCCAAAAATAACAAGCACAGCATATCTGGTGTAACACAATCTTCCTATATGCCATTGTACCTTACATGAATGCTGCGGTGATGTCTAAATATCCTATGAATATTGTATGAAAGCCACATCTCGAAAGGATCAAAAAGCTTTTCATTGCCCGAGGGCTGCAAAGGTAAGCCACTGTGCTTGAACACTTTGTGCTCAAATCCACTCTGAGAGCTTTTAGACTTCAAAGCCTTTCTTTGAAAGCGGCCGAAGAAATAGCCCAGATGATGGTGAACTGAGCCCCCCGACCACCGAAGGACAACTCCATTCAATCTCGACACAGGAGGAGAGTAATAGCCGCTGGACTGGGTTTTTAACCGCAACACAACCCATTTAGAAGGCACCTGCATTATGAGTCCAAAAAGCGCTGTCTAGTCGAATGATGTCCAATTGCAAAAAATAAAGAAATAAAGAAATCAAATCACTGTTATCCCTTCATTTCCTTCCCTCCCGTTCAGATGGTTTTATATTGGACTTAGGGCAGAGATAGCCCAATCTATGGCTCTTAACAGGGTCAGTGGTTGATGGATTAGTGGAAAGTGCCACATTTCCACCGCATTATACGTGCTACGTGCTCACAGTCACTGCTTGCACCGTCGCAGAAAATTGGTTTATGGTCCCAGAATGGGAGCAGGACTCATGGCAGATTGAGAACCCAACAACCAGAACATTGACTATATGTGTGGCAACCAGTATTAGACAGTGGAGTATCACTGGTGACTTTCACACCTAATGTGTTTGCCTGTTTAGTAGGGCTCAGGCTGACTCTAGCGCTTTTGAATGACATGCTCTGGATTGATGAGGCAGCTTTGAAAAGGAGGGTCTCCAACTGGTTCTGAGAGAACCTTGGTGCAGTCGGTTTGCGGGGTGAATACAGAGTTCAGACGTGATTTTAGCGTGGATTCAAAGGAAAACTCCGAAGCCATCTGTAAAGTAATCTATAGAAGTAACCTGACAAAACAATCCAAACTCAAATCAGCTTCTTAGCTTATTCCAGGTAATGATTAGGAAAGGATAATAAGGATAATAGGTCTTCCCACACCCAACCTCTTTGTAAGGCCATCAGACGCATTGCAACTACAATAGCACAGGTCCCAGAGGTGCAGAAGGGCTCACAGTGGCAAAAGCCATAGTACCCATAGCCATAGCAGTGATTGGTAGAGATTCAAGTAACCATGGCAACAAGTCACAAAAAAAAAAAAAACTGCAGAAAATTTCCTTTCGAAGCACAATAGGAAGTCATCGAGAAGTCATGTGTCCTCCCTCACCCAGTGTTACTCCCATTGTGACATGAGTTACAGTTTTTAAATAAACCCCCTCAGCGCACAGAGTGTGCTGACCAAACCTCCCACAGACTGCCATGTTAGACTGAGCTCTCAACTTCTTCTTCTAAACTGTGACAGCTCCTATACCATGGACAGGAGGGACATATATAATACATGAGTGTCTTCACTGAAACCTTGTGATGCTCATGCTGAAAACATTTTGTTGCTAGGACCTGTACTTTTTAAGCTATGAGGACATTTTTGATGACAACTTTTGGCTTATGCGCTGTTGTCTGCTGGGAACACAGAGCGGCCTGTCTGTGTCCAGGGGGCCGAGTCACCATAGCAACCGGTGACCCAGCAGTATCTAGGCAGAGGCGGACAATTCTGACTCTGATTGGCTAATTCGATTAATTAACTCGATTAATTCACTGTCGGCCATCTTGTCTATGACACAGCTACTGTCACACAACATTTTTACTGATCATGTTATTGGCACCCATCTCACAGTGGTAGTAGGACTATCAATGCCACAAATACAATGACTCACAGTCCTTCAGTCACTCCTGGATGAATGTTACCATCACAGCCTGTGTCTGGCTGCCACGCAGCGCTGACTCACATCTACTTGGGACAAATCTGACAGCTGATTATCCTGGATATACATCATGCGACAAAGCACATTCACAATTCCTCCTGTGCTGTATTTATGTATTTCTGCCTATCATTGCTGTGTAATGATGTACAGTGAAAAAGAATTTCCACCCAGGGACAATAAAGTCTAGCTGTCTAACTAGTATGCAAGTTAAACTAGTTTAACAACTTGATCCACCTTGAGAGAATAATAAAACTTGTGTGCTGACTGAAGTATTAAGCGTATTCCTCCTCAGGAACTACACGGAGACAATGTTTTGATACCTTTCTCGGTGCGTAGCCTCTTGAAGGAGTCCGTCTTTGAAAGGCCAGGGTCAGAGATGACTTTGGAGCCCAGTTTGACTGTCAGGTTGATGGACTGGTAGCCTTGCGGCAGCTTGCGGTCGTACAGGAGCGTCAGTAGCTGGGCCAGGGTCATTTCAGGTGGAAGGGGCTGACCTGAGCAGGGCAAACACAAAAAGTTGTTGCATATAAGACGTTTTGGCTGCTTAGTTTTGACTGTTTGGACTCAAAACACCTCAGTCACCTGCCGACCAGATGTGAATCGGCACGTACCTGGAAGCAGCTTGTGGTAGAGGTGGAAGACAGGCACACTGATGGTTTTGGCTGATGGGTCCACACCGGATGAAGCGGTCAACTTGTCGCTCATCACGCGACCCCTCCTTGATGGAGGTCGGGGAGGGGTTGAAAGAGCCCGCTTGGACTGGGACTTTAAGCCTGGTGACAGACAGAAATCAGACATGACAAGAGCGTCATTTGCCGGAGGAGGCACTAACCCATTCTACAAGGTTTTGAGCTGATAACACAATTAACAACAGGATGTGAACTTTAGCTATGACCCTTACGGTCATCCACAGCTGGAAAAGGACAAAACCAGATACGATGCCATGGAACAGAGACTAATGTTGTCAATTCAAGAAACTGGAATTGGAAGGAAAATATATTTTCCAATGATCAGCTTTCTCCCTTTTGTGTGTCTTTTACAGACACAAATCCATAACACACAGCATTTAACTATTCAGTAACTTAGGTCATTTTACTCAGCAAATGTTTTGTATGAAATTTAGTCCAACTTTCATGTTTATATGACGTAAGGTTGGAAATTTACCATATAACACAGTATGGTCACACTGCCATCCAGTGACAATGGGTAGGTATACCTGTGTTTCCTTTAATGCAGTAATGAGCCTCATCAGAGTTACACCTCGGGTGTGAATATCTAACTGATAAAAGAAGCCCACATTTTGCTCTCTGACGTGTTTGGTACCCTTAACTCTTTCCCTTATCTTGCTGTTCTGCCTTTGCTTTACTTTACTTTACTTTACTTTTGGCTCGTCTCTGATAATTCCTTTTCTTTTTCTTGTAATTGCTCACCAAGCCTTTTCTGCCCTTTCATTTGACCTCATCTAGAGTGGCATTTCTAGGTTTTTTTCCCCTTTATTAACCTGCATGTGGCTTTTTTAATATTTAGCTGAAACAAGCTTCCGTTTGTAATTCAACAGAAATAAATGAACTGAAACTTTTTTTTTTTAGCAAACTACAACCAACCAGCAGGCTCTATAGCTTTACACCTGTAAAGCAGCTCTGACACATCAAATTGGTGGAGTTCCCCTTTAATCTGCTGCTTCTTGCTCCACTGACAATCTGGAGACACAGTCTCACTGTTAAAAGCAAATGGGTGGATGCTTTGTTTTGTGTCTGGGTCGTCCAAATGCAGTGGTTGCAGCATGCAGACATTATTAGGGGTGTATGGAACAGGACCGAGTACCTGAGGCCACAACAACGCTGTAGTTGTCTTGGAAGCCGCTGTCTGCTTTCATCTTCTCCCTCTCCTCATGGTTCTTTTTCTCCTTGTCCTCCTTTTGCTCGTTGATCAGCTTGGCTGTAATGCTGGGCGTGTCTGTGTGAATGATCCGAAAAAGAGAATGAAACCAGATGAGAAGTCATTTTTTTTTTAGTATTGGCGAGCTTAAAAAAGTGTTCAGCGACCATAAATTTTCAAATTGAAACTGTTGTCATCAAATCATGATGAGCCCAAATAAATAATGAAGTCTCAAGTTTGAGTTTTCCTCAGTGAAACATACCTGACACCCTGTCCAGGACTTCAGCCAGCGTGGTGGAGATGGGCAGGTGGAGGGTGCGGTACTTGTGGCCTGCTCCATACATGGGATGCTGGATCATGTGGCTAGTGGCATTAATGCGTCCTTTGTATAACTGACCACAGAAGGGACAAAGCAGTTTTATATTGGAAAAATGTAATGATTAGCTGAGCTTAAATGTGGAACAGTCCATTGTAAAGACCTTGTCAAAACTTGAAGAGAAGTCTATGCTAGTACATATCCCTCCTCCCCCTATCTCTTTTCTTTTCTGTCTCCCTTTTAGTGGACAATTCACAGCTAGCAGAACTTATAAAATATACTGTATCAGAGATAGTTCTCTGGGGAACATCAAGTGAACACTGTTGAGCTCAGGGTGGGGCTGTGGAGGGGAGACACATTTCTTTCTCTCTTAACCGGAGAGGAGAGGAAGCAGATACTCAACAACGGAGAATGTTACACACCGGGCACGGAGACTGCAGGAAGACCGTGACCTTCTCGTCCTCGAGCATGAGCTGCAGGAAAAGCCTTCGAATGAAGCCCGAGATGTTTCCAGAGATCGGCACATTCCCTCGCTGGGGTGCAGACTGGAAGAGCTCACACAGAACCTGAAAGCCAGAAAAAAACACTTATATTTTAAAACCAATCTTGAGACTGATGAATGCATCGAATGAAACAAATGCTGTCATTGACGGTTTCCTACATTAAGATATTAGAACGCGATCTATGTCTCAGATTTCAAAACGCAAATTCCTGATTTCTCAGAGAAAGTGAGTTGTGGCATGTGCGTGGAGACCTGTGCCATGAGCCGCTGGTTGTTAGGGTGGCAGGAGATGCACTGGAGAAAGAAGGCCACGGTGGCGTTCTCCAGAGCGGTCCTCTGTTGGGTGGTGAGCCCTCCAGCTTGCCCAGAAGATGCCAGAGAGAAGCGTGACCCTGAATGCTGAGGCTGGGATGGAGCGGGACCTGCCGCCGATCCGGAGCTCAGAGGCTGACAGCCTGCGTTGGCACCGGCACTGGCACTGGAGTGGCACAGCAGGAAAAGCAGAGCCGTCCACAGAGGGTTGACCTCCGGTCCTCCTAACCAGTCTTTCATGGCGTGACTGTTGCCCACTTCTGTGAGGAAGCGCAGCACCGGAGCAGCCAGCTCTGCAGCCAGAGGCGGCCGACCGTGCGAGGATGAGGAGGATGAGGGGTAGTGGTGGTGGTGGTGGTGCCTTCTCTCGGCCTGAGCGGCAGGCAGAGGGAGGTCGGCGCTGGCCAAGAGGCCGACACAGAACTGAGCCAGGCTGCGAACGAGCAGCGAGGGTAAACCTGAGTCCAGGAGCTGCTCTATCGCTCCTGGAGACTGGGAGGCGGCTGCCAGTGTGGTTAACTGGGACTCAGACAGATTAACGGGGGATCTCGCGTGCTTGGAATCGTCTGTAAGTCCCGAGGCATTCGTGTTGGCGTCGTGCTGCTTCTTGCCGTCGTCAGTCATGGAGAGGCGGCAGTGCTGGGCTTGAGAGTGGCTGGCACTGGGCGCTGAGACAATCCCCATCCAGGACATGAGCAGGGAGAAGTAGCTGGGGTGGATGTGACACATGGAGCACAGCAGGCTGTCTACAGCCTTTTTCAACACAATGTTGCAGGGTAAGGACATGGACCAGTTATACAGCAGCCTGGAGGGAAGGACAATAAATAGAATCAATAATCAATTAGGAATCTATGTCGTTAGCTTTCAAAGCTCAATTATTATCAAAGAGAGGGGTTGAATATGAGATGATAGGTGATACATTTAAACTATTCCTTGCATGGAAGTATGATCCTAATATGGGGAAAAGATTCTGACTTACTCAAAGAGCTCTCTGTTGAGCAGCGCGGGGAGGTCATAGTCGACAGGCAGCTCGTAGCTGTGCCACAGGATGGCAGCCACACAGTGGAGGTGGGAGGGCGAAGGCATGAGGAGGCCGTACTCCCTCAACGAAGCGGAGGAAGAGCCAACACCGGCTCCCGTGTATCCCATGGGACCACTCATCTTGTGGGCTGCCACCCGTGAGGAGTCGTGGACCCACTGGAGGAGAGCCTGGATCCTGAAGTAAAAGAAAACGAGAGTTCATGGGTCTGTTCATTTTCCTGTGGACGTACAAGCTGATGTACAAACAGGATGTTAACGTACCTTTCTTTGGTTCCGGAGTCCTGTGTGGTGCCCAGCTGGTACAGGATGTCGATGGTGGAGTCTGAGGAGAGACCGTTTAGTCGCCCAAAAAGCAGAGGACTGTTCAAATCTACGAGGACAGAAGCAAAGACTAAAATAAGGATATGATCAGGCTGGATAGTTTACAACCTTTTCCAGATGAGTTCTGATCCCCTGTGGGGATTCTTGAATATTGTTCTGTTGATTGTCAGAGGTACTGTTTTTTGGGGTGGAGGTGGAGTCTGAACAGAAATCTGATCATTTGAGTCCCAGCTTCAGCTTCAGGTTCAGGTCTGGCAATAACATGTGATTCATTATGAGGTTTCTCGACTTTTTTCTGACTGTGTCACTTGACACAACTGGTATTTAGAGACCAAGAAAGAGAAACGGGGAGGTAACAAAAAAAATGAATTAAAACAGTTTGAGCATAAAGCTGAAAAAAGGTGACAGGAACAGTGTGTGACGTACTGGCAGGGTCTGTGCCAGAGGCAGCGCAGTTCCTCAGCAGGATGTCGATGAGTTTGAGTCCGATGCGAGTCGACTGCAGGCCGATCTTGACCAGCACGGCCTCGATGTTGGGCGAGTGCATGCCGCAGTAAGGTGACATGAGCAGAGCTGCGCAGGTCTGCAGCAGGTTGGCGGTGGGTGCTGCAGCGCTGGCCATCATGGCCTCCAGGTCACTGACGTGGGTCAGGCAATGGTGGAGAAGACGCAGCCACCCAATGCTGTACAGGAAGAACAAAAAAAAAAAAAAAGGTTTAGAACAACACCCACGTCTAACAGAAAGGTACATGCTCTCAATTCCAGGACTGCTCTGTGGTACCTGGTTTTAGAGACCTGGTCCTCGGAGGGCAGGAAAGGGTTGTTGACGGTTGCAGAGGAGGTGTTACCGAATGCCGTCAGGCCCAAGAGTTTAATCTGAGACAGACCCAGGGTGCTGGCGTCGCGGGGCCGGTGCAGCCTCAGGCAAACGGCCGAGGCAACCTCCGCCTTCACCAGCTGGATCTTTATGTACGTCAGGCCACTGGTGATGACTGGTGTGGAGAGCGGCAACATGTTGACCCCGTCGGCGCTGATCTCCACTGAGACCGAGGATGGGCAGGCTGGTTGGTGGAGGAAGGGAACACAGTCAGACAAGGTTTTGTTGGCAGCACCTACGACCTCCTCTCCATGTTTAAGAATCAAATCTTATAGTTAGTTCTGGCTCAGGCTTTGCCTTGAACCATCCCCTAGTTGTGCTGCTATAACCTTAGAGTGATGGCGGACTTCCCATGATGCAGTGAGCTCCTTTCTCTTCTTCTTCATCTTCTTCTTATTAGCCTTGTTCATATTATTATGTGGAGGCTGCACTGTGCTCTGTTCTCTCTTACAAGTTCACTGTCTCACTGTTTTTACCTCGAGCCCTTCACCACTGATCTTTGTACCATCTGAGATTATTTAATGGACTGGAACAGTTACTTACTGGCTAGAGAAGCAAGGTGCGGCTGGATGTGGAGCTCCTTCAGCAGCACGGCAGCAGGCAGGTGAATGGTGAGGTCACACCAGGCCTCCTCCGGCAGGAAGATGTAGGACCAGGCCGCTGAGCGGGCCCGGCGGTGGGGCGGTGTGGCCTGGAGGAGGACTTCTGCTGGCTGTGCTGTGGGACTGCTGGATGTGATAGTTCCTACGAAGGGACACACCGAGCATTCAGACTTAGAGAAGAGTTTATTGAAGTTTGTAAATTCTATATCTGTAAAAAATATTTAACACACTGAGATCAAAGTAAGTGAAAGCACCTAAAGGGGCAAAGTTGTGGAGGCCCTCAGCGTTGTCTGGCTCTGAAGTCATCACTCTGGCTTTGAGGTTTCCATCCGCTGTCTTTCCAGGGCCGGAGTCCAAGAACTTCATAATGGTGGACACCATGCTGCGTGCCGTGTTCACAATAGCCCGGGTGCTGGTCACCATGTTGTTACAGATCAACTGTACACCACCTGGTTAAGGACAAGAAAGGTATTTTGAAACTCACATTTTTCAAAAACAAAAAACAATAAATAAATAAACAACCTGGAGTCCACAGACTAAGACCCCAACAATGGAAAAACCCATTTAAAGTAAAGCTGAGTACAGCAGCACTGTAAAGTGCTGTGTGTATACCCACCCATATCGTGGAAGGTCTTGAGAGCCTCGCTGGTGTCCAACACTCGGAGGATGAACCACAGAAGAGGCTCCGACAGCTGACAGGTGGAGAGAGACCCCTAAAAATTCATAATGAAAGAAACGCATATGAGAGATTAGACACTCTACGAACTTGTTGCAGTTATTCAAGAGGTATTTCAGTATCAGTCCAAACACCGCCGTGTGATGCTCACCTGTCTACCCATGTAACCACAGGCCATGTAGGTAAGGATGGGCTGCAACATGACTTGGACCGAGGTGGCCCTCTTACTGAGGGTGGTGAGGATAGTGAAGAGGCCGTCCCCCACTGAGATGGCATCCAGACCCCCATGGAAGTTCTCGTGTTTGGTCAGGTGGAGACCACTGGCTCCTGAGGAACAGAGAGGACAGTGAGCTGGGAGTACGACTTATTTAACTCAAATGGCTAACCTCCTCATCATATGTGTTTTTTTTTTTGTTCAGGAAAATGCAGCAGAATTGTAAAGCTGCACGTCATAAATCCAAAACAATGAGCTGAAAGGGGCTAAAGCGCTGACAGGACCTGCAGGGTCAAACAATATTTGCTTGCAGGTTTGTCTTACCTATGATCATGGCCATGGCGCTGCTGTTACACTGACCCAGTGCTGACAAGATCTGGCTCATTATCTGCTGGTTGGCGAGCACCAGGTCGGCCACACCTGCAGGAGGACCCTGACTGGACGCCGATCCGCCGCTCACGCTTTCTTTGCTGCCACAGACCTTCTCCTCATCGGACACGCTGCTGTCGGCTGCTCCGCTGCAAGCCGGCGGCAGCCGTCCACTGAACTCTCTGTCTCCGGACAGAGGCAGCTGCACCAGCACGTTGACCAGCTTGAGGAGGTCGAACATCAGCTGGTCGCGTGTGGTCTCTCCACAGACGGCCTTTGCATCTCCTGGACGGATGATGTTGGCAAACAGACCGCCGAAACAAGCCCGGGCGCCCACAGAGCTGTCGGAGCCGCTGCGGGAAACCACCTTATCGGAGCAGGTGATGTAGTGGTGGACCAAGAACGTGATGGACTCGATGACGGAGGAGATGGTGGCAACTGACACCACCTCGAAGTTTTGCTCTAGAGTAAACTCCAGCAGCTTCACCTGGGCGTCCAGTGGACCCTGACCCGACTGGAATGGACCCCTGAAGGTTCAAAATGAATCATTAGTTCCCAAAGACCCCTTTTAGTACTACTCATTGTGACTGTGATTGTGATCCCAAGAAGTGACCTCCTACCTCTCAGTAGACAGGATGTGCATGAGTTTGAGCAGGAATTCGCTGAACATCTGGGGACAGGTGGAGGACAGGTGGACCTGCAGGCGGCTCAAAAACTCGTGCATGGCCTGGGTGGCGGTGGGTCCCACCTGAGAGCTGTGTTGGCTCGTCCCATTGGTGCTGCTGCCAGACAGGAAGCGCACCAGGACATGGACCAGGGTGGGATCAGACACCATCTGCTGAGCGGTGCTTTCCTGAGAACTCATCCCGTTGCTGGAGGCTGGAAGTTCAAACACAAGGTTTATACAAACCACTGAACACCAGAGACCTGAAAATGAAAAACAACCTACTACACATAAAGTACACTGATCTTTTGACTTCTACCTCCAGCATTTTCTTGCTGACTACTTTCAAAGACAAGTACTCTGTGTTTAGATCAGGTCTGTGTCTCTTTTGGTCTAAGTATTAAACAAAAAACAAGTGGAGCTGAAATACAAGGCTATTTTCTTTTTCATGGTCAAAAAGGGATGAGCAAGATTTCTATCTATCATACAGCCTCTGGCTTCCAGTTACTGTGGAAATCACCTTGAAGACCTGTCCTTGTCTGGTCAGTATTACTGACTGTAATTGTCCCGTGGTGATGAATTTTTAATCACGGGCATTTTGATGCATTTTGCTCATCGACTCCTTGATGGAACATTCAAGGATGATTTGATGATAAAACAACCAAAACATAAACATGGACATTTAAAAAAAAAAAAACAATGGTGTGACTCTGGAGCTGTATCCATGATCTGTCAGAGAGGAGCTCATAACTGGGCAAAGTCAGGAGAAAAAGGTTTTCTGATTCTGATTCTGAAATTAGTAACATCATAAATCAAATAATGGACCCTAATGTGAGGACACCTACATTTTTGGTGTAGCATAAATTCACAAAGCCTTTGAGCTCTTCTCTTTCTAGCATATTTCTTTGAAGCGGTAGAATCTGTGCCTTCAATACAGTCTGGTCCATGTCTGATTAGTCAATCACTATGGACATAACAACACAGAAGGAAAGCAGAGAGAGAAAGAGAAAGAGAGAGAGAGAGAGAGAGAGAGAGAGAGAGAGAGAGAGAGAGAGAGAGAGAGAGAGAGAGAGAGAGAGAGAGGTACTGACCGCAGGCTGACATGTTAGTCATCAGAGTGAGAGAGTGCAGCACCAGGCACCATGTTCTCAGGGAGGTGTTGGGGTACCACGCCAGAACTGTTAGGAAACTGCTGATGGATGCTGGAGACACACACAGAAAAAAAACATACACTGTGTAGCAACGTAACAAACTCAGCTTCGTCAGGTATAGGAGGAGTGTGTGTGAGTGTGTGTGTGTGTGTGTGTGTGTGTGTGTGTGTGTGGAGGAGTCCTGACCTTGGTTCAGCGGGATGGTGGGAACTCGGCTGGCATTGAACAGAAAGATGTCGGACCCGCTCTCTTCGCTGCTCCCGGAACACGTGTTCAGACTGAGGGTTAACCACAGCTGCAGCAGGGACTCCAGCTGAGAGACACGAAAGACGTGTTTCAAATCACTTTCTGCTCGGCTACACACGTGAAACAGCCCGCAGTTGAGTTTATTCCATTCTAAATAAATGTAGAAGTCCAAACTCCAGTGGATCTTTCCCTGAGCATATCATGTTAACATTTACACCAAAATGTGTGACATTGGTCATTCTGATTCGAGGGGTCCCAAACCGAGCACGCTCTGACCTGCACATGGTGGACCTGCAGCATGGAGAAGAGCTTGTTAAAGCAGGCACTCAGCATGGGGATGGAGGAGGGCTGGACGATCAGGCTGCTCCCTGGGGGAGAGCCTCCTCCATGGAGAGCCCTCAGCAGGGAGTCGTCGGTGCCATTGGAGGTCTGGCTCACTGAAAGTCAGACGGTAAACAAATTTACAACACACAAACAGGCCGCTGTTATAAACTGAACTCTGAGATGCTAGAAAGACGATTTTGCCTCCAGCACTTAAGGCGACTTAAGGTCAATCCGCTGAGGGGGAGTTTCCTGCTGTATGTGGTTACCTGTGGATGAGCTGGAGGTGAGGGCTTGTAGAATGGAGTCAGCCTGTAGAGTTGCCATCATTTTGAGCATCAGCTCAGCTTGCTGCTCAAGGCCCACCTCTAACCGGGCGTCCAGAGCTGTTAAACACAGAGACAAAAGGTCAAAGGTTAGAGGGAAAGACATCAAAACACATATATATATATATTTGGGGGAAAATTCAGCCTGTACTCACCCTGTGACACGGAGACTGAAAGACTCTGTGACCCGGGCTTTTCAGCAGCAACTGGAGGTTTGGACACCGGGATACCAACCCCTCCAACGTATGGGTTGTACCCATACGTGCCATAATCAGCGCCCCAGTAGTCGTACCAGGTGCTGCTTATAGGCTGAGAATGGAAATGAGAAGGAGGAGGATGGGAAACACAAGGGTTTTTAAAAAAAAAAAAAAAAAAAAAAAAAAAAAGTTTCAGTCAGTCTACTGTTAGTTCGCTTTCAGATCCCTAAAAGCCAGTTTAGTAGCTGGACGTAAAAGGTGTATCTACACTCAGTGATCAGATCAATTCAGAAAGAGCCTGAAGGAACACAGAGAAACAAACTTTACCTTCACCATGTCCACATAACTCTCAAGTTCATTTTTCTGAGATCCCTCAACTTAGTTCCGAGTAGTGACAGAGCAAAACAGAAAGAATAAAAATAGAAGAATAGAAAAAAGCGGAATCGACATACCTTGAACACTTTGGCAGCGAGTGGATCTTTTTCCAAATCAATATCTAAAGGATCAATATCAACATCCATCAGGTCTTGTAGCAAGTCAAAGTCTATGTCTTTATCTTTTTCCAAAGATGAAAGAGGTGGAGCACCTTTGGATAATGAAAACAGCTTTAATATTGCCAAGCAAGCACACTAGAAAAAAAATTATACAAGCAAGACACTTTCTATAGCACTTTACTGGGCAATTTTAATGCCGATCAAGCAATTAGCTCGAATACTCCTGTACTGGAGGGAGAGTCCAGACACAAGACAGAGTAATGATCAAATTCACTGTTTCTGTGTAGGGATACAGTAACACTGTACACATTTCACTCTCCTAACTGTACACTAATGGAAAAGACAATGACATCATGTTATTTCAAAACATTTGAACACGCAAACACTTGATATTGTGATGATAGAAAGTGTGAGTGGTGGTGTGGGAGGTGTGGGTCAAATGGACGGGGGGTGGGGGTGGGGGTGGGGGGGGGGGTGGGGGGGGGGGGGCTGCTACCCACGCACTTTGGAATACTGAGGAGGTCGAGGTAGTACCTGCGATGATATCAGGTACCAGGGCCTCGTCTATGCTCTCTACCAGGGGGATGGGTGCCGGCTGGGGCAGGGAGTCATCTGAATCCGCCCCCGCCGAGGAGGAGGACGCCCCGGCGGCCTCCTCACCCACCGCCACCTCATCCATGATGTCCAGAGAGCCCGGAGACAGCAGTTCACCTGAGAAGCAGACAAAAAAAAAAAAAAAAAAAGGGTATTTGTTCTACAGCCATAATGTCTGTGTCTATAAAACCCCAGGAAACAGTGGACAGTTCAGGAGACATCATTTCCCTGATTGCTGTTTCAGTAGAATGTGCTGCTGTGAAAGCCAGACTGAAACAAGACTCACACTATGATTATCATCAGACTAAATATAATATGCAAACACACCTGCCAGGATGTCCTGTAGCATACAGGTGAGGGAATATTGCGCCCATGCACCCCCCCAGGAGATGTCCCCTCGGTTGAAATCTGTCCCCACGAGCAAGAGCAGCAGGCGCTCCAACTGCTGCTCGGACACCACCTCGCACAGGTGGATTGTGGGTCTCGTGGCGTTGGCTATCCTAGCAAGTACCTGCAAGGGTAACAAAAAAAGTATTTATGAGTATGAGCTTTTGAGTATTTACAGCGTTTTTTTTCCGCATTCGTACGTTTCAGAAGTCCACACAGACAAATACCTTGCAGACAAAGAGCAGCAGGTCAGCGTGGCAGGTGAAGTCCATGGAGAGGAGGAACAGAGCCAGCTTCTGCACCACAGAGATGCAGCGTTCGTGGGACAGCGTGAAGGGCAGGGGTTCGACTTCTGGGGCTTCTTTGGCTGTTGGGGACTCGGTGTCCAACGTGGAGCGGGGCCATTCAGCCGTCCGCCGCAGACGGATCAGGTCTTTAAAGTGCTGGAGGAGGAAGGGAGGGTTGAACATGAACTTATGAGACCATCAATACAGATCTTTTCGGAAACCAGCCCCACTTTAAATTCATGTACGACTAAATTTGAACTAAGAATTAAGTATACAACTGTATATAATGTACATATTGGCAAATACAGTAGGGGTGTTTGCTCCACACAAAATGCCAGTTAATACACGAGGTCACACACGACCTACCTTAGATGTGGCTTGTTTGAGCTTGGCCTGTTCGACCAGCAGTTTGTAGGAGGAGCCTTTGTTGCTCTGGATCTTCTCCTTCTCGATCTGCTCCACCAAAGCTTTCTGTTTTGCTTTCAATAGATTTAACTGCTACAATAAAAAGGGCATGATAAATACAGGCACTGCACCGACGTGTTAGACACAACTCGTTCTTAGTGCGGCAGCGTGAGGGGGAGAAAATCAACCTGTGCCACACTTGTTCGCACCTTTTCATATTATTCTGTATTTAAAAACATATTTGTGAGCGTTGGTTTTGGAATGAGACACGTTTACCTGCTTGTGGTGAACGAGCTGCTTGCGGATCTTGCGGGAGTAGAGCCGGTCCAGGCTGCTGCTGCTTTTAGCCGACCTGCTGGAGTTCTGGGACTGAAGGTTGTTATTGATGAAGCTCCACTGAATACCTTCAGGACAAACGTCAATCACTGATCAGTTCACTGGTGTTGGGCTGAATGTGAGCTTATCCATCCCACACGAGAACAAACCCCGCACTCCCCAGGGTTTTTACCTGTAAATGTTCTCTCCCGCTCTTTTCCGCCAAGGTGCTTCTTTCCGCCTGAGGCCTCGTCTTCTATACTGGCAACGTAATCCAACAGTCTGGAAACCAGCATCACTACCCAGCTGATCATGGGGATATCCAAAACACCTGGTGGAAAAAACAAAAAAACAAAAAAAAAACCACACACATACAGTGATCAGTCATAACTTTAGAAGCACTGCTCGGGGCAGTGCCATCAGGGAATAGCATTGCTGTGGGTTTCTTTACCTTCAGTCCTGCGCTGGGCAGCGGCTTGTGGCTGCTGCAGGGGAGAGAGCAGGCTGTCCAGGAGGTTCAGGAGGCCCTCCAGCACACCACTGTTACTCAAGGATCTTTGGCCAATGCAGGATAAGAGCATGAATACCCTGGGATTGAAAGAGAGACAGAAAAATACTGCAGTGACTGTCTGCGTCATGCTCCACTGCCTGGACATAAACCTTGAACGGTTCCATTTGAAACCTGACTGTGGCAGAGATGACAGAGAGCTGCACTGTGGTGCCATCCAACGCTTTAGGTTCTTGAATTTCTGAAGACAAAAACACTTTCTGTGCTCCAGGCAAAGCTGAGAGTGAAAAAAAATCTGGCTTGATGGCGGCACTCTGGTGGTGGTTAAGCGGTTAAGATGCTGCCCATAAACCACAACTTCCCTGGTATCAATCTCTCTGTGGACTCTTTGCAACACCCGTACCTGTCCTGGGGGAAGATGAGCAGTTGCTCAGAGTTGTAGAGCTCCTGCAGTACATTTGAGAGGAACTGGCCCCACCAGCGCTCGCCTCCACAGAGCTGCACCAACAGCAGGCCGGCGTGAAGACGGATCTTGGGCGTCCCGCTGATGCAGAGGTGTTTGAAGAGCTCCTCGCAGGCCTGGGCGTGGAAAGTGCTCTGGAGCACTGAGGGCACAGAGTGGCCTGAAAAAAAAAAATCCAGACACATGAAATAACAAAGTTGATGCTGACCAGTTTGATTCAGGGGGGGGGGGGGAATACAAAGACCCTGTAATCTCTAAAATATGACCCGGCTGTGTCCCATTTGCTGCTCACCGTTGTTGGAGTGCAGCAGGCTAAGCAGTGTGTCCAGCAGGTAGCGGATGATGGTCCTCAGCTGCTCTGTGGAGGAGTTGTGAACCAGCTCCTGGGCCTCCAGAGACCCGGCCGTGGGGAGCGACTTGCGGCTGGCGCCCAGGGACACGCACAGTCGTTGGACGGCGTGGTGAGCCAGGTTGAGCTGCAGCTGCAGCTGGATGCAGTCCTGGTAGGCGGAGAAAACGCGCTGGTCCTCCTCCACCACCTTGTCTGGTTTTCGTAAGAAGTACTGCGCGTTGTTAGCGCTGTTGAGAGGCGGCAGGTCGATGTTCTGCAGGAGGGTCTCCAGTCGATGGCAAGCTAGGTTGTACCTGGAAAACAAGGACAGGAGACGGCGTGGCAGTGAACACACATGCATACATGACTACAAGTCATATATAGTCCCATACTGTTACTCAAGAGGCACCCCCCATCTTACCTGCACTGGATGTCCTCCTGCAGTGCCACCATCATGGTCAAGTGCTGATCGACATCCGGCTGACTTGCCGCCTCGCTCTCCCCCCGCAGAGGATCGTGCATCAGCTTAAGCTCGCTCTCCCACGGCAGGATGTAAGTGTGACCGTAGTAGAAGCCCAGTGGGATCTTCGCCCGAGCATTGGTGCTGCCATATCGGCCAATCACAGTGATCTGATGGTCGTAGGAAGGAAGGAGTGAATGTCATTGTGATAAACGAAAAACTCGCAAATCAGGTAGATTGTACTTGCAGACGGACCTTCATGAACCGGCAGACAGGGGGCGGCAGCAGGTCGTGAAGAATGAGAGAGTGGGTGCTGATGTCGGTGGCCACCACCAGCCTGCGGCCGTCCACCTCCTCACCCAGCGTCCAGATGTCTATGGACAGAGAGGCCAGGTCCCCGCAGGTCGGGATCAGGACATCGGTCAGCAGGACAGGACGACCAAAGTCCAGCGTCACAAAGCGGCGAGCTCCTGGGAGGAAAAGGATGGCAGAAATGGGAGGTTCCATTCAAAAATAATGTTATTTTGGAGGGTTTCAAGGATGTGAAGCTGTCATAATGTGTGTTTCCTAACATGTGACAAACGCACACAACGTACCAGAGTGCATCCGCTCTATGATGATAGACTGGTGTGGTGGAGGCTGCAAGAAGTGAGACGCCTGGGAAATGGCCAGAGCTAGACCACTCCCAATAGGGCTCTGTAGCAAAGAGGAAACCATTATCACAGAGTTTAATTAGAAATTTGTTTGTATAAAGCAATTACACTGGTTGCATGTTACCAACCGGCTTGGCTTTCTGTGCGTTCTTGTGCGCGGCGAGGTTGACGGGCCCAGGGTCCATCATGGAGCCGGGGAACAGGTGAGCCAGCTCGGCGCTGAAGGCCGCTGACACCGCCTCGTTGGGCGGCGTGAGAGGAGGGGTCATGAAGAGAGGTGTGGTTTTAGGCGTCGGGGGAATGACATCGGAGGGGTGGATGAAGAACCCTGGAGCGGAGGAGGGGTTGGAAGGCACGGAGTTGTGGATGGGACCCACACCGGAGGCGGCGGCAGCGGCGGAGGTGGTCTGGTGAAGCTTGGCCTCCAGCTTGGCCTTCTTTTCTCAGCACAGACAAAAAAAAGAACCTCTCATTAAAGAGCGCCTGGATACACCTCCAGTCATATGTGTATATATATATATATGTCTGACATGATACACAGTCCTACCAATGCTGTCACACTACTCCACTGACCTGAACATTACATTCATTTCATCATAATTTATCAGGAAGGAAACAGGAAATAGCAGGGGAGCTTTAAAGTATCGCCTCCTGAGCAGCGTCCATAGTTTTTTATATTTTTTTTTACTTTAATACTGATGTACTTCCTCTTTTCTAACCACATTTGGAGCAATTATAACAAAGCAACTTCCCTGCAGGCATCAATAAAGCTTTTTTCTGACTCGGATTCTGATTTCGTTTCAGGAACTCGTCCCCAAAGTGGAAGAGAACAGTGGGAAAAAAAAAAAAAAAAGCAGAACCTGTGATGGTGACTGTGTTAGAATGTAACATGTAACAGTCACTCGGTCTTTCACCTGCTGTTGCAGCTTCAGCAGCTGCTGCTGTTTCTCCTGCAGGACCTGCAGCTGCTGCTCCGCTGACACCATGGCGTGGGACAGCGACTGGAGGGCCACCTGAGCCGCAGAACTCAAAGCTGTAGAAGCTTCGCCGACTGTTCCCGTCGACAGGCCGCCCACTGCTGGGGTCACGCCGAACGTACTCACTGTGGAGGGGGGGTGGGGGGGGGCGGGTTTAAGAGCAGAGGTTCAACCAATGCCCAGTTCACACAGTGAGCCAAACTTTAACCAAATACAATGAAAGATAAACGGCGGTTTACCAGTAAACATGCTCGCGTCATCTCGTTCCACACGCGTGCCATCACTAGTGGAGATACAAGTAAAGTGCAAAGGCTCCACCTCTAGGAGTCCTGTTAACGCTGTGAAGCTGCCCTCTGCTGCTGCACAGCTGCTCACTTTTCCATTTCCTGCAGAACAAACACAAAAAAAAAACATCTGTGCGTCAGGAGCCTAATTTTCTCCAACACTACTTGCTCGGACCACACCCATCTTTGAACTCAGCTGTCATTTGGATCTCAGCTACACACCTATGAAGTTTCATGGCTGCATCTTTCACAGTTGTGTCACTATCTCAGTGACAAAACCTGTCCACAGTCAGAGACACACAAACACCTGCCAAATACTCAAACCCCGTCTACAGTAGGTGTCTCCAGGACCACAGTTCGCCATGATGACACACACACATATACACACACACACTGTGAAAATAATACCAGTCATGCTGTTGCAGCTGGTCATCAAATTCAGTGTCCAGTCATCAGTCATTTTGAAAACATGTGTGTGTCTCAGCCCTGGTCAGTGCATCTGACTTCATCTGCTGTCAGTAATGTGTATAACATGACTAACATGAGCCTGCAAGGCTCTTGATCTGCTTTCATGTCTTAATTTGTACACATACATGTATAATTATTGTGTGTGGATTCAGCGATCAGCACGTTTTGCATGTTTTCATTTAAAAAAACGAAAAAAAATGAAAACAAGATGCAAAATAAAAAAACTGCCTGATTAAATCCTTCACCAGCTGTCTCTAAGAACTCAGTGTTTCTTTTTTAACTTAACATAAACAGTACATAAGAAATAAAATTCTAACTAAACTGCTTAGTGTCTTGTGTTGTGCTGCCTTTTTGTGGGGGCTGGGTGTCCCTCTGCCTGTGAGGGTCACACATGATGATGATGATGATGATGATGAGTGGCACATCACGAGCATGAGAAAAAGATAAAACCTGCATAATGTAAAAATCATTCCTGACCATCCCTGATAACATTTCCAAGACAAGAGCTTTTTCCCTGACTTCTTCAATCAGATTATGGAATGCTGAGCAGGGCTGGGACATCATCTGGGTTTTCATAATAACATAACAACAACATTTCAAAATAAAAAGTCTATCTGCAGCAACAGATTGGGCTGTCCTGAACAGAGAGTCCCCCCCCCCCCCCCCCCCCCTTTACTGCTAAGCTTTTGAGTTCGGTGCCACGATGTGACACTGAGAACGTCCTCTTGACCTCTGACTATCATTTTCACTTAGCTGCGATGCTCCTACTGCTGATGCCAGATGAACACTGACGTGCAGCCATCTTCCACTCGCTCTTCTCTCCCCTCCCCTCCCCTCAGCCTGTGATAGCTGAGCCCCCCCCCCCTACTGAGATTATACTACAACACATGACATGCTGTGGCACTAACAGTGCTATTACCACGGGAGGGTGTGATGCCATTGTAGGAACTGGAGCCCCTTTTCTAATATTAAATGACCAAGCGTATTGTATAAGTTAAAACAGACCTATATAACATGACTGTCAATAACCACATACCTGAAAGAATGTCAGAGAGGTCGATCTCATCTGACTGGACTCCGATGCTGCTGTTGAAGGCATTCTTACAGGAGGAACCACTGACCTCCAGGTCAAAGAGCACCGGGTCAAACGGAGAGCTGTACAGGCCATACCTGCAGAGGACAGTATGGACAGTAAGACGATATGAAAGAGGTAAATGGGCATTACTTCAGCAGCAGCTGGAACTATCTTGCATCTACCTGGTCTGCAGCAGCGCCTCCAGTGGGGTGAGGCGGTCCTGCAACTGTCGAGAGATGGCGGTGAGCAGAGAGGCGCAGGCAGTGCTGCAACCGGCCAGGTCCTCCTCCTTGACGTAGTTCAGCAAGACAAAGTACCAGAACACTGAGCCTGACGGCAGACGGGGAGAGGGAGAGGACAGAAAATGATCACGGTGGAGTCATAAAAAGAGACAAAACACGGCAAAGGTGCTGTATGTAATGCTCTGTTATTGTTGTTCCTTTACTTACCGCCCGTTGCTGCTGCAGGCAAGTAAGGCATATTGTCCAGCAGAGACTTCAGAAGACTCACACCGAAACCCTGTTGACCCGGGTCTCCTTTTCCATTGCTACAGCAGGAAATAGAACAGAATGTTTATTATCATCTCCATATAAACCCTAAACAGACAAGTTATCAAGAAACTGCTTCATCAAATAGGCTTGTTCCACTACAGGAACTTAACAACCCATAAAACCATTAACCACCGTCGTGGAGTTGTGCTTGAGTTTCTACTGACAACCACAATCACAGTTTGTTAGTGGTGGGGGGGGGGGGGAGAGGGGAGAGAAGTGAAACTGCTGGTTTGCACATAGAGCAAATATAGTGTTTACTAATGTGGGACATGTATTTAGATGAGCACAGCCAGGAAGTGCTTGAATATACCGGCCACGTTCTGACTGTGAGCACTGAACAGGCAGGTTTTGCTCTACGTTTGTCCCCTCCCCCTCAAGTGGGGCTTCTTCTGTTAATTCAACGATACTGACGTTAAAAGTCATCACATACACTCACTGAGAACATTATCACCTGCACACCTGCTTATTCAAGCAATTATCCAGTCAGCCAATCAACCTTATCATTCAGGTTCTGGGAAGTTGCAGGTTTTAAAGGGTTGTAAAAAGGGTTCCTGCATTGGAAAAAGCATCATGGCTGAAATCGACTGTGTTACTTGCCTAATACAAAGTGCAAGAAAGCGAGCGCATTTGTGTGCTATGCTCCGGCCAGCCTCGAAGAAACACACCCGCACGATATCCGTCAGCCGTGTCCGGGTTTTCGCTAGCAGTCCCTCCTTTCCTTCTCTTAAGCTATAAAAAAAAAAAAAAAAAAAAAGACACAACATATCACTATTTTTCATAAAAAAAAAAAAAAAAAAAAAAGTCAAAGCAGAAGTAATGATGTCCTGGATGATGATCCGGGTCTTTCTTTGCTGTGGGCTCCAGCTTTAGTCCTACCTGCAGGGTCCGTTAGAGAAAACCCCGGCCAGCCAGCACAAGATGTCCAGGATGAGGCTCTGGGCGTGCTCAGTGGCCGGGGTTCCCTCCGTCCGCCGACACAGCGCACTCAGCAGCTTCTCGTGGAAGTCTGGAAACTGCAGCATGGCACAGCGTTGGACCCTGAAATGCCCAGCACAACAAAGACAGTCAGGTTTGCAGCAGAGACAAAGAGAACCCTGATCATCCCATCATTCGGCAGCGATCTGACCTTTCTTTGGGTATGGACGTCTTTTTGAACCTTCGGATCGTGACTGAAACTTCTTGCAGCAGGTCGCAGCCTCGCAGGTTTTCCACTTTCTTTGACGCCGCTGGTGTCTCTGTTTTCACGGCAGAAACCTTCTCCTACAAACACACACACACACACACACACACACACACACACACACACCAAAAATAAAACCAATGAGTGAATGTGAGTGTCTGGGTAATGCCACTGTAAAACTGTAAAAGAGCCTTTGTACCTTGGAGGCCTGAGCCCGTTGCAGCAGGGTGGACAGTGAGTGGGCTTTGGTGCCCTGGGGCTTGGCGCTGGGCATTCTAACCAAAGGCCGGGGGCTCTCTTCCATCCCCTTGTCGCTCACTGCTTTAATGTGAACCAGGAAGGAGCGGTACTTCCCTCCAGCCATGCCTACAGCGGAGGGAGGAACAGGACAACTGAGAAACACGGACAGCACTCACAACTTCATGGACCTTTCTTCAACATCATCATCCTGGGCACGAAGTTCTTAAGCGTCAGGTTGTGACCGGCTCAGGATCAGATGGTAGAACTGTTATTACCTTTGACCAGTTTGGGGCTGGTGAGGCTCAGCATGCCCGCATGGCCAGAGAGGTCCAGGCCACTGGCCAGCCACACCGGACCACACAGGATGTCCTCCTTGTGGTCTTCTAGGAATGGACACAGCATGGAGCCTACAAAAAAAAAAAAACATATGAACCACTATTTTACTCAGGGCAGATAAGACACATATTTAACAGTTTCCGAACCTCCTGCCACAATGCATGGAGCAGGAAATACTATTTATGTGTTTATTCATGATATGGGGCCAAAATAAACAACAACAACAACAAAAAGATCTGATCCAAACATCCTTAATACGTAGGGTCACAGTTTCAGATCAAGTGACCAACAGAACACCGGGCTGTTTGAAAAAAAAAACAAACAGATTAAGAGTTACAGAGTTCAAGGCTTCGAGTGAACGATGGCATTTGTGGGACAAAGCAAGTCTTCGATCATTGTCAGAGAAAACAGGCTGAATTGTTAACCTGATGTCTCCTCTATGTCCATAAACTGGATGTCCTCGGTGAAGTCATGCAGCACAGGCTGGCCATTCCTTTCCCCGTTGGCATGGAGGACATTGGAGAGGGGGAAGGAGATCTGTCTGTCCACTGCCGTCTCTGTTCAAGAAACGAGAAGCGACGTTCAGACACAGATGCTTCTATCAGATCTACCTGGTGAGACCAGGCCATTCAAAATTCTTCCAAAAAATATTTTCCTGAGGAATAAATGTGAAAGCAGTGTCCTCACCGCTGACTTTGCCCAGCCCGGGTGCTTTGTTCTTCAGTAAAGTGACCTGGATCTGAGGAATGTTGACGATGTTGGCATTTAGGACAAACTTGAAGTCCACGTGGCCCACCATGCAAGCTTTGGGTAGCACCAGCTCAAAGACATGCTCATCCCAGCTGGAGCTGCAGAGAGAGAAAGAGAGACAGACCACCAACTGATTAGACATTCAATTAAGGGACGTTTTTCCTTCTTTTCCTTTGTTTTTGTTTTTTTTTTTCTTAAGTCCCATTCAGCGTTTTAAAGCTACCTGTCACTCTGAAGCTTCCAGGTGCGGGTGTGCTGGGCTGCGTCTCCGTGGTGTTGCTGGTGAAGATGCTGCGGGTGGCGTCGCTGCTGCTGCTCCTGCTGCACCTCCACCCAACACGGCGGCACTGTGGCTGAGAAGCGAGGGGTCAAGGTCTCGAAGCGCGTCAGCTCCACCAGCAACATCAGGCTCTCGGTGGTCAGCGGTTGGTCCACCAGGAGGTCCACTCCTGCACAAAGGCCAGTTAAGGACCATCAGACTCAGCCTCACAGTGTCAGGTTTGCCCTCTGAACATGTGGTGTGATATGCCGAACCCAATGTGGACACTGAGTGTCTTGTGTCAGCTCTACCTGTGATCCCTGGGCTAGAAGGGTTGGAGGAGGGCTTGGCCCCCTCGAGCAGCAGTTCAGCCCCTTTAGAAAGGGGGCCATCAATAAACATGTCTCCATCATCTAAATCGTCACACACACCTCCAATTTGAAGGAAATGAAGTTCTCCACCTTCGGAAGGAGAGCAGAAACAAAATGAACACAATGAACAGATACAGGTCATCTACCTGGAGCTGCTGAGCCACTAAAGCACCCTAACATTTGTCAGTGAAAAAGCCAAGTTGTTACCAAACACCTGAGAGTTCAACACAATACAGGAAATACAATCATACATGAACACATGCAAATACCAAAAAAAAGAAAAATCAGAGACAGTTAGAGCCGACTCGTCCAGTCCGGTAGCCAACAACGCTGCTGTCTGCAGACAAACAGGTCCAGAAATAAGACACTCACCTTTGGTGCAGGCACAAAGGCGATCGGTCCCAGAGCAATAGGTAACTGATACAAAGGGGTCTGTCTCCTCTGCTGACCCCTCCTTCTTAGGAGGCTCGACCTTGGCCAGGACCTCCAAAGTGGACAGGTCCAGAATCATAATGTACCCAGCCCGTGTGGTCACCACCAGGTGGCCCAGGCCTGCCACCTCTAACCGTTTGCAGTCTTTGGGGCTGGAGCCAGAGGTGGACGAACTAGTGGCAGCGGTGCCGCTGCTGGTCGTCGTCGTGGCTGCTCCGCATGCAGTCCCAGTTCCAGAACCAGCAGGGCCTGCCAGGCCTGCGCCAAACCCAGACGAGCCGTTTTTTGGAGCGGAAGGGAGAGCCTCCTCGGGAGTTTCTTCACTGTCATCCTCCCTGTTATCGAGCACATCTGGAGGAAGCAATATAAGAGAGGTGATTGCATCACAAGGGTCCCAGATCTGCTGCACCTTCACGGGTTCCTCGTCTAAGGTGACAATACGGGTGGAGTAGTTGAGCTTGTAGAGTGCAAGGTAGCCCCCTCCGCTTCCACCACTTGAGGACCTCTGTTGTTGTTGCTGCTGCTGCTGTTGCTGCTCGTCTCCTGGGGGCAAGATAAGGGGTGTCTGAGGCGGTGACTCCTCTGGATGATGGCCCTCCACACCGTTGGCCACCGGATGTAAGGGGTCTCCTTTACGCTGGCTGCAGAGGGCAGAGTGCAGGCGGTTGAGATTGTTAAGCGCCTCCACTTGGTTTGTGGCACTCAGAGATTCCGTGCCGCACGGCTGCAGGCCGACCAGAAGGTGCACGCCATCCCAGCAGGGCGTGATCGAGTCCACATAAAGATTCTCATCTTCCAGCTGTTTGGGTAGCCTCAAGCACTGCACCAGCGCTCCGGGTCGCGGCGGGGCGGAGACGTTTGCTGCAGCCAGTGTGCTCCATTTGTCCACATGACCATCTAACCCTGCCAGATTAGTTGCTGCATCAGCAAACTGCTGAATGTAGGTGATTGGAGGATCCTGAAGAAGCAGCTGCTCGTGCGTGTCAAACTCCATCTCTATGATCTGTGGCACAGTGAAGCCCTCCTCGTGGAGCCCCTTACTCATAAGGTTGTTCATTTGAGCAAACACCTGCCCTGAGGACTTGTCATCCACCTCTCTGATACTGTACAGCAGCAGAACGGGTATAGTCCTGTGCACAGGCTGCAGAGAAGAGGGGCTCGGAGGCTGAGAACCTGCTAGATTAGAAAAGCCCTGCTGCTGGGCTGCAGTCTGGGGGTTGCAGGTCTCTATCTCCATGGGACCCTGGTCCTGTACAGGGCCAGGGTGAAAGGGCTCAGGGCCCTGAGTCCTTAGAGGTCCATCTGTGGTCCTGCGTGTTGTAGATGGGGTTGTGGGTGGGGGTCCAGCCATTGGGGTGTTGGATGCTGAGCGGTAGCTGAGCAGGCCTCCGGCCAGCAGACAAGGAAAGGGAATGTTGTGGTGGTCGGGGACCTTGTCCTTTGCTTTGGCCTGGCTGTGAGCCTTGGCTTGGTTTAGCGAGGGGTTGGCGCCCAGCTCCTCCAGGTCCTTTACCGTGTCCTCCAGCACACTGGCAACAACCTCCCACTGGAGCTTCTCTGGCTGTTGGAGCACACTCAGCGCCGTCACCCCAAGGCTCACGTCCATGCTCTCCCACTGAGATGGCTGGCCTGAAACAGAAGCAAAAAGAAGAGCTCTGAGGTTTTTTTTTTACTTTCCACACTGTAACATGTGATGGAAAAACACAATTTAAATAAGGATGTCCGGTTAGCTCAGTTGGTAGAGCATGAGACTCAATCTCTCAGGGTCGTGGGTTTGAACCCCACGCCGGGCGACACCACCTCCCATGGGCACCACCTGTGGAGGTGCCATAGGACTTTGGTAGGTGCATTGTGGACTGGGCGGCAGTCACCCCTGTAACCTGAGCCTGGACCCAGATAAGCGGTGGATGATGACATGACATGAGATGATGACATGTTTTCCAATAAATTCACGAGTTAAGTTAAGGGTGACAAAAACAAAAAATGATAGATCAGGTTGTCGTACCTGTTATTGACTCTGATCGTGAGTGCTCATCACTGTCTGAATCCTCCAACTGGTCGTCACTGGAAGAGAAGATGCACTTAAGGAAACATGACGAAGAGGATACAACACAAACGGATAACAGTAAGTCGCTCGCTGACGCACACAAGATTCCTTGAGAGTAAGGGGGACTGAATGGCTGTGTCACAGTATGTAGCCACTCTCTTTCCAGACATCCACACTGTTGTTGTTATTTGATAAAGGATAATTTGATTCAGGAGCATGATCATGAAACTAAGGAATTATTTAGAAACTGTTTAAAGCTATGGGGAACTCACTTGTCATGAATTGACATAACTCACCGTGAGAAAAATGTGTTTTCAACTGTTTCCTGCTGTGTCTTTAATTTCATTTCAGGTTTTTTTTTTTATTTCCTGGTTCAATCACTCATTCTGAACAGAGGTGAATTGTTTCATCACAGAAGAGGAAATATTCCAAATATGGAGCACTGCTCTTGTGAAACCGTCTCCTTTGATGTGAGAGACCAGTCATTCATCAGCGAGTTACAGCTGACAGCCGAACTAGTCAGCAGCTCTGTAGCACTAAACAATGCGTCGACTATTACTGGACAACCCTGCCCATTACGAAAAGACTCCAAACACGAATTTAGCGGCGACGTGATGCATTTGATGCATTAAGCTATTGTCGACAGTGACTTTCTGTGAGACTGATTTAGTACAGTTATTCTAAAAACACGTCTCACGCCCTTTATGAGGAAGTGGTTTTATACAACAGCATGAATGAAGTACCACTGTAAGAAGAGTGACTCAGAAGTGACATATCTTATCAATGACAGACCAGATTTAAAAAAAAATAAAATAAAAATAGCATTAGCAACAAAAAGCCCTTTCACACTACCGATGGTGTCTGCACAGTTTAGAAATATTCATATCAGTTCTTTCTTTACAGGTTTGACATGTAAACTAGCTTCATTTCTTACTGAGCCACCCAAATGCACCCTGAATGTAGTGTATTGTAGTGAAGTGTTCAGATGCATACTGTGTAAAACTTGTTTTGCATGTGCTTGTGAGAGTTGATGTGTGTGTTACATGAATGTGTGCATATGTGTGTGTGTGTGTGTGTGTGTGTGTGTGCGTTCACCTGTCTCCTTCTAGCTTGGGAAGGTCAGAGCAGGAGGACGACTCCTCTAGCCAGGCCAGAGTTGGTCTCCGGGACTCGGTCAGGGTCTGCTGGCTTTGCTCACCGCCACACAGGATCAGCTGCCTCAGGATGGCCGGGTCATACGGGTTGATGTCAAACTTCAGGTGCACCTGTTTTTCCCCCACACAGTCACACGCTCTTTAGGTCGGGGCTCAATTCTAACCATTTAATGTCTTAACACCTTCATCAACAAAAATGAGACTGACTATGCATTCTTTCTTATGCATTCACAGTACAGCGATCTGACCTTCATCATTTTGGAGACATCCCAGATGCACATCTTGCCCCTCTTGGTAGCAGCAGCCAGGAACTGTGGGCAGCTGCCAAAGCCGTAGCAGGCGATCTTGTCCGAACTGTCGGGACTGTTGGGAAACTGGGCGGGGCTGGTCGCCAGCGTCACCGACAGCGGGACATTCTGCGTGTGCTCACCCTTCACAAACGGACAATTAGGAGAGTGTCGCTCGTGTTCCGACCTGGGGGGCGTTACAGAGATGTGTGGGATGAGTAACAGACTGCAGCTCTGTATTTCCTAAATCCAGCCGCTAAATCAATGCATAATGAACGAGCTCCACTCACCACGGCTCATCTGTAGGTTCCCAACAGACCAGACACACACTGCAGGTAAAACACATGGCTCTGTCATCCCCTGTTGAGGCAGGCTGTGGAAAGATGCAGGGGTCGTTAGGTACTTACCAAACACTTCAGACCCCTTCACGCTTTGCACATGTCATTGTGGTGTAGTGTGGTGTCAAATCAATCTACACTCAATAAACTATTATGAAAAACATGTTTTTAGAAATGATCAAAAACTGAAATCTCAGACAATGTGCAGAGAGGGGAAAACTCCACCATTAAAAAAAACAAAAAAAACAATTCAAGTCGGAGACAGAAGGTGATGTTTTAAAATAACAAACTGGGATATGCTTTTTGACTCATGTACAGACCCCCATGATCACTTCATTCATACATGGTGCAAATTCAAATTCGTGTACTCTTGCAGCGGCTTCTGGACCTAGAGGTGAGACGACCTTCGCAGCACAGCTGTACACAGAAAAGTCTGTGGCGCTCCAAAGTGTGATCAGGTGCATCCTCTTTGCTTTCATTTTCCTTGAGATGTGTCTAGAACTTGACTGATGTTCACAAGCAGCAAACTGAATTAACTGAATACATATATGTGTATATATAATGTCCCACAATTTACCCTGCATTTCAGGACAAAAATCAAGTCCCACAGAGAGTCCAAGGAACTCTCTGTAGACCTCCGCAATAAATATATTGGCTTGGCACAGATCTAGACAAGAGTATAAAGCTACATCTAAAGCTTTGAGTGTTCCCAGGAGCACAGTGACCTCAATCAATGTGAAATGGAAGAAGTTTGGGATCACCAGGACTCTTCATAGAGATGGCTGCCCTGCCAAACCGAGTGACCGAGGCAAAAAGAAGGACTGTGTTCCAGGACGGTGACTAAGAACCCAATGGTCACTCCCGTGGAACTTCTCCCTTCTCCCATTTCTCTGCAGAAATGGGAGAACCTGCCTGAAGGACAGCCATCTCTGCACCACTCCATCAGCCAGGCCTCAACGGTAGAGTGGACAGACAGAAGCTACTTTTACTAAAAGGCATATGACAGCTTGAAGTTTGCTAAATGAAGCATGGTGGTGGCAGAATCATCTTTTAGTACTATGACCCAAAACATGTCAAGAGTCAAGACAACGCGTTTTTGGGACCTCATAATGACTTTGACCACCAAATTTTGATCAGCTCATCCTTGAGTGGAAGCAAATGTTTGTCCCAAATATAGAGAAATTCCTGGGAAAGTGTTCCTGGGAATGGGATGGATGGATGGACGAGCAACCTGATGGTCGTTGGTAATGGCAACGTAAACATTCATTGTTTGTTAGCACAGCCACTCATCACTGAGGACAACATACTATAGCTCTAGGGTTGTTGGCATGACACCAAAGAACAAGGGTCAAACAAGAGTTGTCTCCATGGTTACACGGTTCGATAAAGCCATGATTCTTCCTCTGATTGAATAATCTTGCAGTGACCTGAAACAGCAACATGCTCTACCGTGCGGGCAAATAAACCTTTGACTGCATGCAAATATTGTGAATGTGTCTGAGAACATATTTAGAGAGAATATATGTCCACAGACCAATATGTTCCTCTGAGCTGAGGAGTGTTCTCTCAGAACCCACCTGGTGGTAAAAACCTGCTTGAGCCATTGGATCAGGCTGAGCCCACCTGTACCCAGCATGTGGCCACGATGTAAACGTCTCCCTCCTGTTGGCCTCACTGTACATCAAGGATCTGCAGAAAACAACCCCGTTTTAGAAACATGCCCAGTTTCCTGTATGCCGATCACTGTAGCTGTAACTTTTTTTTTTTTTTTTTTTTTTTTTTAGTTCCAGCCTGCTCACCTATCTACAGAGCGCCCAGGGCCCACCCCAAGCTCAGGCCTGGCACTTGACAAGAGGTAGGAGAGCCTGTCCATGATGGATGAGGCCACAGACAAGGCAGCTACGTTCTGATTGATTTTCTTCAGCTCGCTGACAATGGCGCTGGCCACTAGCTTCAGCACGTGGTGAGGAAGGTGGAAGGTCACTGTCGCCCACTGCAAGAAAGAGGGAGAGGAGAGAAGAGAAATGGATTTGAAATAGTGAAGGGAGAGTCCATCAGAAAGACATGCAACCGGAAATCAAATCAAAGTAAGCACACTTCTTTCCCCAACCCAGGTGAGGAGGGTGGTCTTGTGCGATACCTCGCTCACATTTCAGAGAACCAGGTTTAATTTCTTAACCTAAAGCTCTCTTTCAACATTTGTCTTGGCATCTCTCTATGGGATATAGCGACTCCCACACAGGCAGGCAGAGATTACATCGAGGACTGGTTACTACCACATAGCCAGCCAGATAGGCACAGACTGTATGAGAAAGAGTAGGCGCCGTAACATTAAATTTGTAGAATCTGGTGAAAGTGTGAGGTGGGGTGGGGGGGGGGGTGTAACCCATTGTTATTACAGGCCATGGCAATAGCCCCCCCCTTACAGGAGGACACACGGGCACTCGTGCGCTAAAGCATCCCAGGGCATGGGACACTGAGCATTCTCCTGTGATGCAAAGAGAGGAGCTTACTGTCAAAGTCAAAGTGTTTATTGACATGTGCATAGTGAGGAAACATGTTTCCCTGTACAACAAAATGCTTTGGACAACTATCAGTTAAAGCCTACAGCTCTTGGAGAGGTCAGCAGGAAAGGTACAAACGAAATCCATCAACCGGTACACAAGGTGACTGTTGGGGGAGGGGGTGGGGGGGGGGGAAGCTGGGACAACACTGAGAAAAAGGTCCTGCACACAGTGGGACAGCTGCCAGCAGCAGCACTAGCTCAGCCCCTGCAGCGAACAACTACCCCGCACAGCAGCAGAAATGAGATATAAGAAAGCTTCAATGAACAGCTGCTGTTATTGCTTTTCCAATATGTTGGTGTTTGTGATCTGAAGTTGCAACTTCAGCTGAATGCTGAAAGAAAGAAAAAGCCAAAATGGAAATGGAAAGCGAGAGCGAGCGTTGTGCTGCGTGGCTGATCGGCCGGCAACCAGTGGAGCGCTTACATCAGCTGCACCGAGCCCAGTGACTACAGTGACGCATTGTGTATACACACAGTAGGTCATGTTAAAGTGGACTGAGCATGGATTGTACTATGCACTGCATGGGGTGAACATGAACATCTAGTGTATCTTAATGATTTGCATAGTCAGGGGGGGGCGTAAATAACTCATCATCAGGAAATTGCACAATAATTATTAATATATTAGCGGTTATTGCTTCTCATGCAATCAAAGGGAGCTCATTTGATACTCAAATAGGCTGATGGGAGAACAGAAGCATGCCTAACAGAAATGAGGGGGATACATGGTGAGTAGCTGAGTCTCCGGAATTAAAAAAAAAAAAAAAATGTGCTGGAAACTTGCCAGAGGAAAGATGTTGATCTTTTGTGACAAGAATGTTAAGTCCAAAACTTACAGGAGGGACAGTGCTCACAGAGAGGTCAGCCAGTTGGTTGTTTAGCACATCAAAGACAAGACACAGGCTGCTGCTGCTGCTGGTCAGGACGTAGCTCCTTATAAGACAACATGTTTCCCCATGTTTTCTATTTGTAGGCACGTGAAATGATCAGTTTCTGAAGGGTGCAGCTTTTTTTTTTTCATTTCTGATTCTGCTTGAAAAGCTTGGCCCTGCTGAGTCCAGTGTTTGTGCTTCGCTAGGCTAAACTTTTACACACATTATACTGGCAACGCAAAGATTAAATTAGCACTGACACTGTCATGTCAATCTCTCTAAATAATACATTTGCAAAAAAAAAAAAAAAAAATTCCAAAACGTGTTTTCACTTCGAAACAACAATAATATAACATAGGGGATAATGGCACACAGACAGTCTCTCCAGGAACTCATTGATAGTGTTAAACTTGATAGAGTTTTTGTAAAGGAACAGCAGGAGTCCAGTGAGGGGTCAGATTGATGTGTTAATGACCATTTCCTTTGTTTTGTCCAAGTTCAGTTGGAGGTGTGCACATCATTGTCTGAGTATTTGTAGTAGGTGGTGATGGGTGAGGGGCTGATGCAGTTGTCTGTGCAGAGTGTGTAGAGAAAGGGACTGAGGACACAGCCCTGAGGGGCTCCGGTGTTGGTGACCACTGTCGACGGTGTTCCTGTACCTATCCTTACATGCCTGTGGTCTGTCGGTCAGCAAGCCATGGACCCAGTGGATGGGGAGAGGAGGGATGCTGAGGTGGTGGAGCTTCTTGACATGAATTGTGCTGAGGGTGGAGTTGAAATCAATGAAGAGGACTGGTGCTGGAGGAGGGAGTGGAGGAGGCATGCCACAGCATCCTCTGTCCCCCCGTGTGGCTCTGTATGCAAACTGAAATGGGTCCAGCTGTGACCTGACAACTGGTAAGATGGTGAGCAGGACCAGCTTTTCTCGACATGTCATGTCTATTGGGATGAGTGCGACCGACTGGTAGCTATTTCAGAGGGGGGTGCGGTTTCGTGATTGCCAGTGTGATAGGGTGGGGGGGGGGCTTGATGGTGTCCTGTAGGATTCCCAGAAGATGGAGTATAGGATGGAGGAGAGCTCCACGGCACAGAGCTTAAGCACCCTAGCTGGGATGCGGTCCAGCTCTGGAGCCCTGCCAGGTTCGCATCTCCTCATCTGCAGTCGGACGTTCTCTATTGTGAAGACGAGGTATGTGGGCTCATGATACAGGAGGGCACTAAGCCGTTCCTCACAGGAACCAGAGTGGTTGTCGATGTCAGACCATGTGTAACGGTTTACAGGCACATGAGGAATTAGTCACATGTAAGAGCATTTAAAGATGATTGTAGGAGGGGAAATGAAGTGCATTTACATCCGCCCAATTCCACAAAGACATTTATAAACAGAATGGCGCGTATGTGCGACTTTATAAACCTGACAAAAAGACTGCACATGCATATTTCTTTCTTCGTGCGTGCATGCAGTTGTGAATCGACACAGAGCTTTATGCACCTGGCTGCTCCTCAGCACACAGTCTGAGAACCAACGGTCCAACTTGGATCATTTCATGTTATTTTATTGTATTTTACATTTGTGTTTAGGTAACGTCAAACTTGGCAAGCTCATCTAAATTCAAAATGTATTTTTGGGTCAATGAGACTCATTCAGTGAGAACAGGACACAGTTCTTTAGGTTGGTGATAGCATGCAAAGCCTATAGTCAAGTAAACTGTGTTATAGTGAATTATCCAGCTGCTAATGCTAGTTAGCTAACATCATTTCCTTGTCATCCAAGTTGGGTTGACCCCTCCTGTAGAGGCTGCACAACATTTCCCTTCCTCATAACGCACACATCTCTCCGGCTGTTCGTTTATGCTCTCTCATTTGTGCAGTTGCGGTTTTAAACGCTTCTTCTTCTAAAATTCATGTTTATAACGTTTGTACGGTGGGGCACTCGCCCCATAAACAGTGGGGAAGCCAACACAGCTGATATGAGAACAAACGGTTAATAAAGGCTGAAAGAACAAAAATAAAAGCACTTTTTTTTTTTTTTTAAGGTGGTCAGACTAACCTTGGCCACTTTGTGATTGGCTGCTGTCTCGTGTGAGGTATTCTTCAGGCCTTCTTTGAGCTGGGTGATGAAGAGTTCATAGCCCTCTGTATTGGACACATCAATCTTCTCCTGGCAGGCTGACAGCATCTGCTGGGCCTGAAAACAGACACACACACACACACATATATATTAGTTCCAAGATGTAAATATATATAAGATTTTGATTGTGTTACGGTGATCCCCATTTTCTTGGTGCACGACAGAAATTTACCATAGTTTCAAAAAGGCTGGAATATGATTGGACTATGGATGGTAAAATGTCCACAGTGCAAAGGATTTGTACTCATGAGTGTTGTGGCTTCGTGGTTTTCTTGCACAGCTTACTTGCAATGCTGCTGAAGCCTACACTGTGCTAATACAGCGTACGCTGGTGTGTCTGCAGCACTCCTCAGTAACACCACCAAAATGCTAGTTGCCACTGTGGTTTCTGTGCCACGGTGCTGAGCTTCTTCGTGTACTTCAAACAGCGTTGAGTGAAACGGAGTTGATCGTGTTGGGAGTTGCACAGAACACAGGAAAACAACGCAGAAAAGAGAGGCCACCGAACTGAGAGACATGCTACCAAGCTGACCAATCACAGTTTGTCTACGTTACCGTAACGTATTGTTACATTTCTAGGTGAGGGACAAGTTAGGCTACGGGGTTAGGGTACAGATAGTACATAGTAGTAACAACAGGACTTTATCGGGAGCTGGAACTGGGCAGAAAATGTCACTTTAAACTGATCTAATGTCTTTAAGGACAGTCGAATGAAATACAGTCAGGTCAAACTGTCAAGCAAAAAGATCAGAAACAAGAACAATCATTTAAATCATCCACTTATAGGATGATAAAAAAAGCCTCCGCTCACTGACCCTGACTTTGCGGTTTTCCTCACAGACCACATGAGCACTTTCTGGGTTCATATATGGTCAAAACCAGAACAAACCACCATCCTATATTTCACGCATTCTCTCCAACAAAGGCCTATCTAAACCGCTTCTCTATCATCTGAGAGCAGATGACTTTAATGGTGAGCAAGCGAGCGTTTCGTCCTCGATGTGACCCTCTGAACAATGGCTACAGCTTTCTGTCTGGAGAAATGTAAAACAGCAGCAGTATTCCCAAAAAAAAGGCCAAGAAGCTAATTTGAGTATGTGCGTGACGATAATTCTAATGAGGAAACTGCTGTTTATATTTCCTGCACTGCTTTTGCGATGACTAAAGGCCTTCATCCCGAGCTCCCTTTGCTGTTTCTTTGCTGCGCGTTATTATTATTATTATTATTATTATTATTATTATTATTATTATTATTATTATTATTATTATTATCATTATCATAAGGTAATGAGAGAGATGGTAGAACAGGGGCAAAGGTGATGATGGTACTAATGATGTAAAAATGGTGTTGTTTCTGTTAGTTTCTTTCTTTTCAAAATGTAGTGCAGCTCAGCTTTCATGTTGTCACGCTGCCCTCCTCACACCTCCATGTACTTACAGTTTTCACCTACTACATGACTGTTCCCCAGCCTTTCATCTGACGCAGGGCTTATACTCTGATTGTGGAACAAAAGGCTGAGTCCAAACACGTCTATTTGGGGCCAAACACAACCACTGGTGTTACATATCAGGTGACAGTAACCGTGTCTAAGGTGGTGCTTCCTGATGCCTCTCTGAACAGTAAAAGATAACCACAGCTCAGTCTCCTCTTACCTCTGTGACCGGCAGCTCCAGTTGAACCATATCCTCAGGCTTGGCCACCGGAGGCTGGAGGGCTGTGTCCAGGAGCAGGATGCCATTCAGGTCCTTCCTGCATCCCACTGCATAGTCGTCCACAAAAAGCACCTTGTCCACTGCGGGAAAGTACTGACACCTGACACGACCGCCGGGTTTAGCTGGGACAGAAACAAGAGGACAACACAGCACACAGTGTCAGGAGGGTTGAAGGAGAAAGGCTGGAAGAGAGGTCCAAAAACACTGCCTGAAAAAAAAAAACAAAAAAAAAAAACACACTACGTGCTCGTTACATTTGTCTTTGGTGGGGTGTGATTATGAGAAGATAACACAGGGAGGCAGTTGTTTAGCATGTTCACTCTGTCATCTTGTGCAAGGCACATCAAAGCCAAACATTTGTTCTTATTAACAAGTCTGACTAGCCACCGTTTCCACTTCTAGCATCAGCTGCTCTGCCATCACATAAATGGACATTTACATAATATTTACAAAGGTTAATAGGTCGTCTTAACAAATCATTTCCCAATCAATACAAATAAATTAATCCAACTTTTGCAAGACACATTGATACTGTACATTTTGCTCCTCTCGTGCACCACCTTAAGGTTTTACATTACAGTGAGTATTGTTTAGCGGCCTTGAGATATGTTTAGTTAAGCACTGTAATTTAAACCCTTTTTACGTTTACACACATTAAGCTTCCATTTAATTTCCCTCCCTACATTCACTGAGCCATCACCCGCTGGTTTGTCTGGCTTGAAAAGGTGATGATTGACAGAAAGTGGGTCCTAATGTAAACAATAACACACAAACTAATGTTTGTAATGCAAAAAAATAATTAGATCACGTACTATCATGTGTCACGATAAATATTTAACTACAAACAGAAAATCTTTCAGTTCTAAAAGTGTATTATCTCAGTATTATCTTGTGTTGACACATAAAATTTGAAAGCCAACGTCTTAACTGCAGTGACTGAATCAGGGTTCGCCCTGAAGAACAGCTGTACCAGTGTGTAACAGTGTCCCCTCACCGGGGGAACAGACCATGTTATTTAATCTGCTATTTAATTTTTTTTTTTTTGTATGTACCCACACATACAAATTACTTTTATTCATCTACTTCCAAGAAGCCAGGCTTGAAATCCCATAATAAAAAACAATGAATCACGTGTCTCTTAGCCCACAGCACATGCCGTTGTCGTCTCGCGTAAAATCAAGGCAGTATGTAAGTATGAAAATAACTGAAATCAACATGATCTGGTTTGAGTAATCAATCAAGTAATCATCAGGGCCGTAGCCAGGGTTTTAGAAATACTCAGGTTATGAGTCCAACAGCCCCTCAGCCCCTCTTTGCAGACCTTTAAAAAGTCACGAGATCCAGTAGTCAATTACAGTAGGTAAACTGCATTTCAAGGGTCTCAGCCCCCACCCTAAGGTCAGCCAAAACACTCTGTGGCCCTGGAAATCACATGATTATCACATTGCTTATTACCATGAAGCCACTGTCAGCAGCGTCAGAGAAAACATATCATCAATGTATCAAGATTATCAAACTCAGTCCTCAAAATCAAAACTAACCCTGGAATTTTACAAACATTCATTCAGGAGAAATTCTAGTGTACACCAGGACTGTCTAGATCACACTTAAATTTATTAATAGTTTTACAGGTAACGTTCCATTAAACAGCCACTGAAAAGTGAAAAGCATTCTGGATACATACTTAAAACACTGTAGGTCCTAATAGTTTAGATGAAGTTCTGGATTTAAATCCATTTGTATGATGAAATGATATTCCCTCTGTTCTCTGTGCCGACAGGTAACTCGTCCTTGTTCAGGGAGAGTTGAGGAACAATCCCTCCCCATGGTCAGGATCAGGTAAGACAGAATTTAAGCTATGTTTTTTTGACTGCGCAGAACTGAGTTTTGTATGGTGATATTGTTGTATCCTTTACAGCGCCAAAGATTAATATGAACTTGGCATTGCTTTTGATAAGTATATTATATTATGGATTTAAAAGCGGAAATGTGTCATGTGATCTGTAACTGACCACAGGCTATTGAGAACCACCAGAATCTCTGAAAGCACACACTTGTTGCAGATCATGTAATGAGCGAGCCTGGGCAAGGCTAATGCAAAACATGTTGCCCACAGATTTGTAATCATGTATGACTATTAATATATTAATGATCATCCATACACCCCTTGTGTACACTGAAATTTGTACCGAATGAATCTGTAATAGTGTTCTGGACTGAGGACTGCACTATACGATGTGTATAACAGAGGAGTTATCTTCAGTAACCAGTCCTTGGCCAAACTGACGGAAGCACACAGCACAAGAAAATGAAAGCAAAAGATTTTTTCTGGCTTTTATAATACTAAAATTAGCATGTAAGGCAGGTCATGTATTACAGCTATGCATACAAATATATGTTTCGGTGAAAAGGTGATTGTAATATGTGACTTACTTTGTGAGCATGGTTAGTATCTGACAGCAAACTTTCACTGTGAGACAGATTTCCATCTGAAACATGAACTTGGTGGGTTTAGAAGAGAAGTAAATATGTCATGGGGGTTTGACCATAATGTTGTGTTTTCACAGGAAAAAAAAGTACACTGCAAATTAAAAAAAAAAAAAAAAAAAACAATAATCAAAACAATATGTGAGGCTTTTTTCCATTTATGTTGTTTGTTTTGTCATCCTCTAACAATACTGGAGAGTTCAGGCAGCAGAGCTCTACGGTTTGCCGCCATTTTTCTCAAAACAAGTTTTGAAACAGATCTGGATCTGACATCAACTGGGCTGAACCTTTTGATGATCACAACCGACAGATATCTGATGGGGACAGACACAGCACCATGCCTTGATTTGAAAACACAGAGCCCCAGCTGAAAATGAACTGAAATTAAAGTAAGCTGAAAGCATACTGAAGACATACATGATCAGTGAAGCTGCAAGTCTATTTGTTTAATACCGACCTTTCGCTTTCTAGAGGTGTAGTGTCATTTTTGTGTACACTGTGAAGACACACAACCTCCATGCCAGCAATATTTTATTAATTTTAGCTATTGAACTTAAGCATGAAGTTGGCTCTAAAAACACGACAGCCTACATAGATTGTGAAGGAGGTTGAAAGACTTATGTGCACTCCATCAAACAAAGAGGTGCTGATCTCCTCATAGTCCTACTTCCCAAAAAAAAAGCCTTTATCTTTGGGGTCATCTGAAACAAGACTCAAATGGGCTTCAGCATAACAAACACAATGGCCAATGCAAAGCAACACAGTTCTACCAGTGTACAGTACTTGTGTGAACGACTGCATGTGTAATACCACTGTTTAGAGTCAACAGCCACACCAACACAAACTAGCTCAGGAGGGAGGTCATGGCCACCATAAATGCTTTATATGGCAATAGGTGCTAATACACATTGTTTTTGCTGTACTCAGTGTGGTTCTGTATGACTTTTGTTCAATGATAAAAGTCAGAGTGAAGGCTCTTCCAGAAAGTCTGGCATCCATCAGCAGATTAACATCATTTCAGATGTAAACAAATCACGCAGTAACAACAGATTACTGCTGAATAGGCCACCCAGCCCAAGTGTTGTGTTGACACATCCCAGCATGTGTCAACAGAAAGGACAACGATCAACGTTGCGGTTAGCGCGTGAGTGTGGATAACAGCTTGGGATATTGATTCATAACTCTTGCAGAAACTTTGTAACGTCCTGTCAGTACACTGTGACAGGACGTGTAACACCAGCAACACAAGTGTTAAGCTGGTTGTTTGACTGAATTATCCATGTTAGCCCAGCAAGCAAACAAGGCCCCACTACACCAACTCTACAACATCCAGTCTGTTGGGTTTGAGCATCACGCCAATGTCTGCAAATGACTGACGGTGCACACGATATGTAAAAATTAAGCAGCTAATGAGCCGCTGGCTAGCTTCGTGGCTATTACAGCAGTTCACGTTAACACACTGTAGTACATTTAAGTAAGCAATAGTAAGCGTGCTACTTCAGGTGTCCAAGATATGAATTACACTAACGACGTAACGTTATCGTGACTGACCACTGGAAGAACAGAAACTGACAAGGAAGGTTGCCCGGCCAACTAGCATTGTGCTAAGTTAACTAGCTATCTATTAGCTTGCAAGGCAGACATGTCATGTTGCAAGTGTGGTAAACAGTAGTTAACACTGGCGTTCAAATGGCACTAATTTAAATTTGACGGCAAACTCATCAACGTCCGAAGATTGTGTTTTTACACAAACAGAGCAAGCTAACTAGATGTTTGCTGTTTGCCAAATAATCTACCAAACGTTAGGCCCGAATAAAACTGCTAGTTACAGCTAACGTTAGCTAGCTGAGGTTAAAACTCAGCCTATGTCGTGTTTAGTGTCTGTTGACAATCACTGGTTGGTTTGTCAAAACTGAAACTATTGGTGTCAGGGCTTGACAGAGGGCTCTGGTGCTTACCATGCAACGCTGAAACCTGGAGAATGGCTCCCGAAGTGCCGTCAATTACTTTGATACTGCCGCGGCTGGTAACGGCCAAGATAGCGTTCAGGGCCGGGTGGTACGACAGGCTTCGCAGGCCCTCCTCGTCGCAACGCAAGCAACCGTCTCTCAGTACAATCCAGTCTGAGGAGGTGGACGAGCCGGAGCCCGGCGAGGCCGCGGCCGCCATCTTTCCTTATTTTCCCTTCCCTTCCTTTCTGGGGTTTGTAAGGATCCGACGATACACGTAATACTGCTAAATCTATATGACTAACTCCGAACTACCACTCCTCTGCCACTCCTGACTCCTTCTGCGGCTTCTTCTCCTCCGCCCGTAACCGCAGCAGTGGCTATTCACCATCAGCACTAAGGAACTCCAGGCTGGGCTCTCTGTCAGTTACACGATAGGTAAACGGAGCTAGCGTATCTTTCCACCACCTCTCGCGATAACACGAAGTGCAAACGAGAACAAGCTGATGGACAAAATAATAAGAACACCAAAATAATAGCCCTGCAACAAATTCCAACAGCAAATGACAGAGGTCACAGCGTTTCCTTTCACTGTGCCCAGCAGTTGTAAACACAAAAGATGCTGTCCTATTAAATAACAATAAAAAGTACTTCCTCAAGCATGAACATACAGTTCAAAACTCACAGATGGAGATCGGTATTTGTACTGTTCTACATTATATAGTAAAGTTATAGCTTACTAATAATATTTCATCATTGCTTTTCACTTACTTCTGGTTTTTATCTTTAAATAGACAGACACTAAACATGTCATTCAGCATTTATACTAATAAGGACAAATGATATAACAGCGAACATTTTCAACAAAACTAACAACTTCAAATCCCACCACCCTTCAACCATCAACAATGTCTGTTGGGAATTTTTTTCTTAATCAATAATAAAAAATATAGGTAATAAAAAGCAATTAAAAACTTTATTATGAATGATAACAGAAGATTGGAAGTTAGAAAAGGGTGAGAAAGAAACTGTGGTGTTATGACACCTTTGCCACAATGGATGTAACAGATGTACTGTCAGTTTTGCTGCATGTTTCAGAAATATTCACATACAGATAATATCAAGCTCGCAAATAATTATCCAGCTTGCAGTTCTCAGTACGGGTAATGAATGGCTGCCAGTCCTCATGAAACTCCTCAGCAGATTCTCAGAGAGTGAATCTAATGTTCTCCAACTTAGAATTAGACATTTTTAGAGTCAACATTAGAACTTGAAGAGTGGTGTCGGTGAGTGGTGTTTCATCCCTCCACTTAAGAAGGATCAGTCAATTGGACACGTAAAGGCAATATTGCTCACTTCAGTCTATATTTTGGAAAATTACAGTCCTCATCAACCACTCTACATATTGTCTGTCTTGGAATTTTTTTTAAGCTGAGGTCACTCCTACATGCTGTCCATCACTGGAGCTCATTTTATTAATACGACATTTCAGTCCTCAGACCTTCATCAGCCAAAGTTCAGACAGGCAGAACAATACAATACAAACAGCACCATACATATAAATGCAAGGCTTTCATTCGGGAGACAATCTTACACAAGAGGAGGCTGGCAACACTATCTCTGTATGATGTGGAGTTTTGAAATGATGAAGTTAAATTGACTTTAAATAAATAAAACTTCTACATTTATATTTTAGCTTTTATGACATTTGAGATACATGAACCATGAAATGTTTGGCATTTCTGCATGAAAATGGCTCAAAAATAATTATCAAAAAAGTTGTCCATTCATTTCTGGTCAGCTGACAAGCTGAATAGTAGTCATACATATGGGCTGGGTAGGTTTGGTAGCTTCATCTATAACAAAGCATCATATTTTATAATCACTTCATACAGTGGAGTCAAAAACATTTTGTGTTGCAGACTTAACATTAAATGTATACATTTTTGCCCATCAAGCTACAATCAGTAACTCATAAAGAGGCCTGAAACCACTTGGATTCTTCTTGGAGCTGGCTATCAAAGTGAGTAACTGGGCAAGAAGGACCCTGGTCTGAGAGGTGACAGAGAACATTAAGCTATGGGTGATTTTTCAGCATCATGGGCAGAGAGACTAGTCAGAACTGAGGGAAAGATGAATGCAGTGCTCCAGGGCACATGAGACTAGAGCAACGCTTCACCTTTCAGCACGACAATCAACCAAAACATACAGTCAAGACAATGCTGGAGTGGCTTCAGGACAAGTCTCTGACTGTCCCTGCATGACCCGGCCAAAGTCCAGACTAAAACCACAGAGAACATCTGTGGACAAACCTGAAGATGGCAGCTCACAGACACTTCCCATCCAATCTGATGGAGCCTGAGAAGATCTGCCAGGAAGACTGAGAGAAACTGCCCACATCCAGGTGTGGAAAGCTTATAGAGACTTACCCAAAAATAACTGAAGCTGTAGCGGCTGCCAAAGGAGCCTCTACAACGCGCTGAATCAAGGGTCTGAATACTTTAGTAAATGACAGATTTCAGTTTTTGATTCCTAAAGAAGTTTGGATGATGACATCTGTTTGTCACTGTGTGTGTGTGAGGGTAGTTTAATGCGCAAAAACAGTAATTTAATCCATTTAAAATTAAATCTAAAGTTAAAATAAATTTAAAGTGTGCAAAAAGTTAAGGGGTCTGAACACTTTTTATTTTGTATGTAAAATAATCTTAATTTGTAAAGTAACCAGTAGCTAAAAGCTGTCAAATAGCTGCTGAGGAGAAAATGTACAATGTTTCCAAAAGTGAATTCTGAATACTGGATCATGTGCTTGGTAATCTGATGTCCCTAGATGGGCTTCAGAGTGTCTGAGAGCTGTTCTGAGTCTAAATAAGTTGAATGAAAAATACAATTACACACCATAATTCCTGAAGCCATTAAAACGGTTGATTGGGGTGTAAACGTACTCCACTACTTCTGCAGACATAAATGTCACTGACACTGTCACTGACTAATTATACAGTGCTTAAGTGATAAGTGAATTGTCTTTCAATTCAGCATATGATTGATGACAATTTTCTAATCAGTCATTGATCATGTAAAATCTGCTGCTTAGATTTGCTTTTCTTTGTTTCATAATCATCATAAAAATCAATCAACAATCATGTTTTTTTCCCACAACAGGACATAAAGGAAAAGATCCTTTTGTTCTATGGAAACATGTTCACAGACATTTGTTATTCTAAAAATATATCATCATTTGCATCAAAGGCATTTGTAAAGATGTGTAAAATGCCATGAACCAGACAACATCCGACGTGGTTCTACAATCAAGCATCAAGAGTTCTGTGAATTTCTCAAAGCCTAATGTTTTAGCCACACACCGCAGTGCTTGGGTCAAGAAATTTTATACAACCATTCATGGTCCCCAGAAGATGAACTGGTGATTCCCTAATAAGCACCATCATCAGGGCATCATTTTTCATTTGTCCAATACTTTAGTTTATGACCAAATACCTGAAAAACAAAACAAAAAAAAAAAAACAACAACCCCACCAGCCTCAAGTATACTTTGTGGACATTGTCAGCATGATGATTATCTGAGTGTGCTTTTAAATTACAACATTCTCCCACACTGCTGCAACACACACACAGGAAACTGAGGAGCAGGTCACATGGGGAAAAACATAAATTGCGGGTGATGAGACAGACATAACATTTCATGTTATTCCAAAAAATTAAAAAAGTGTTGATGGAATGATGATTGGAAAGTGCTTCTTTATATACTGTAGAGACTTCATGTGTAATAATGATTTTGGAATAGGAAACAAACCCTCTTGTTAGCCTTATACTTACAAACTATTATTTTGAAGGAGGTTATGCGAGTGAATCCAGCCTGTTGAGACCAGCTTCAAAGTTTCAATGTAAAGCATTCTTTAATATTAGTGTGTTGACTCTATGTAACAGAGTAATTAGTCATAAGTAAATACCAGATGTTCAAGTGGCAAATTACTCTATTATTTTCCTGTAGTTATTGATCAAATTGACAAATGAATTCCTGTATTAAACAACGGACAAACAGGAGTCAGGGGGCGAGGAAAACAAGGCACCACATTTAGTAGACAATGGATTCGATCACTCTAACTGCCCCCAGTCCACCTGCTTATGCTGCTAAAATCCATAAATTAAGAAAAGAACACAAGTCTACGAAAATACTATAAGCATCAATGGACATTTCTCATAGTACATCACAGTGCATAATAATAAAAAAAACATTATGCTCAACAGTCTGTTTCTTTCTGTGCGGTGCTGTCTCTCTTCTCCAATCCTTCCTTTCGGCATGAACATGGACACATAAATATTTGGCAGCACATTCATTTCACTGTGACATGACTGCTGATCTCTGTGATTATTTCCAGCTTTACGAAAAACAAGTTAATGCGGAACACTCTATTGCACTGGTGAACGAGAAGTTTGCATACCAAAGTTTAAGCTGTAGGAACATATGCATTTTATTGACCAAAGACAAAAGGGACAAAACTATATACACTGATATATATTCCCAGCATCCCTGTCATCTAGAATTTAACAGTTTAAAAAAAAAAAAAAAGAGAAATAAACACCTTTTTTTTAAAAAAAAAAATCCTGATTCTGTCGTCCTGTACTTTTCAACCCCTCCCCCCTCCCGACCCCAGCGCTCCGGGGGCGGTCACTGTCCATTTAAGGGTCCACAGTTTCAGCTCATCCAGTCACACACCAGTATATAGTGACAGGAAGTAGATGTACAAAAGGAAAATGGGATATATGAGAAGGGGTTTCTTCGTTTTAAATTCGTCTCCGACGAGCAGTGAAGCAGCGCTGTAAGCAGCCCAGAACACGCCGAACAGCTGCAACACGAGACGCAGACAGGAAAGCATCGTTATGTTTATCCATCAACATGTCTGACTCATTTCATTTCAGGAGGCATGATCCGACGCTGTGACATCTTCACCATGCTCTGGATTATTCATATTCAGCACAGTCACTGACTGGCCCACAGACTAAACTGGGAAAAAAAATTCAATGAAAACACCTCTATGACTCACTTTGATTAGTGTAGAGACCACCTCGAACCCTCCAATCACCAAGAGCAGAGGGGCTATGACGATGAGCGGGAGGAGGGAATATCCAATCACTCCGAGAACCTGGCCGTAGGAAACCTACTCCAAAAGAACAACACAAGACTCCATGAGAAAATGTTCAGGTTTAACAACAACAGGTTAAGAGTCAAGTCTGAGGACATTTTGACTGGCTGCTCTTACCTCACCGCCGAGAACACGGGCCAACAGGAAGATGGTCAGTGATCCAAATATCCAGATGGTGATAATCCAAGACACGACCTGAGAAATAAAGGCAGAGTTTGAGTGAATACTGTAAGAAGTTAACACAGCAGTTATTTGACAACTCAGCACCACAAATATGAGTCTTGAAATTCATTCTGATCTCTTCAAACTGAAGCTGCTGATTTTAAATGTCTGTCAATTTAACTAAACCGCCTTTTTGCACTGAGGGGGACTAAACAAACATGACATCATCTGTATCCATTATCACAGGCTGTGCTTCGGTTTCCACTGATCTCTCCCTGCTCTGGGGGTACAAGTTCCTGGAACTAAATTTGGGTGACTGCTCAGGAGGTGACACCACTGGAAATTCAAGTTCCGAGTACTTTGTACTTGGTAGCAGAGCTGTAATTGGTCAAACAGATGTTTTGCTGCACCACCACAAGGATAACCACAACAAACGCAACGCCTGTAGTGCTGTATCTGTAGGGACTGGGGCAACAAATACTGAAAGAAATGGGAACAGAACACACAGCCAAACAGAGGAGGAGGGAAAATTAAAAAAAAAAAAAAAGCTGAAATAAAGATTAAGAATCACATTTTGTGCAGTGGAGCAAAGTGAAAAACTACAAAGTTGTTGGACGTTGGTCTGGACATTTGATGGACTTGTGCCAGCCTCCATTGTCTACTAGGTTGCACATAAGGATTCTTGTGGGATTTTTTTTAATGATGTATATCCAAAACATTAGCGAGGAGGACACTGATACCAAAACCTCACAAGGTTCTTCAATGTTCAGGTTATGGGAAGCACAGTGGGGCAGATAGTTAAGTTCATGTGGAAAAGAGCTAACAGACAGTCTTGGAACAGTGAGGGACACATGGCTGAATTCATGAACAGAGTATTATTTATGTCCTGCTCACCCTGAACTGTCCATAGATGGAGATCATGGAGAAGAGCAGCACCACGGCCAGAGGACCCCAGAAGTCCGGGTTGTCTCTGACCACCTGCCGGTTGTAACCCAGTGATGGCATTGGCATCAGTACACAACGAATCTTGTAATAGATGTCCTTCAGGTCAATGTCCAACTCCTCCCTGCTCACACACACACACACGAGACCACACGATCAGAACTGAAACCCTGCACTCAAGCTGGTTCGATTCAACCTGTTTGCATCAGAACTGTATATAACAGCAACAAGTGCATCGTCGGGGCTGATGTTTGCCTTTTAACTCAAGTCAAAAGGAAATTCCACAATATTCCAAACTGTTTGGCCATGACGTGTGAATGTCGGTCAAAGTCGGTGGTGGTAGGCATGTCCTCAGTAAACCTTTGTTGCAGATGTACTCACAAAAGAGGTTTGCTCTCCTCACTGTCATCGTCCTCCACCTCCAGCAGCCAGCCGTAGCCTCGTTGCCTCAAGAAGGTGGTGGCGTACGGATCTTTCCCACTGTCACTGCCCATGTTTAGTTTAATGTCCGGGGCACTGATGGTGCCGCTGAGTTCTGTGGAGAACATGTTTGTTTATCCACTCTTTTATTACATAGTGATTCATCTGCTGTCATTTTTTTCAAACCCCGTCTGTTTTTCTTTTGCACATCAAACCCTTAAAACAACCGTCTCTACCCATAATCCCTCCAGTGCATAACCATTGTAAATTTGGACTAATAAAAATAATTATCATCGACAATTAAGTGCATGCATACAATACTAAAAGAATCTTAATGTTAAATAATAGAATCAGATTCGAATAATCATGCAACACAGTTCCCACATGATGTTATAACGAGAAAGTGGAAAGTTTCTGAGTGACCAGTGTAAAGATGAGTGAAAGTTGTACATTAGTCAAGACAACTTCACAAGTGTCACAGAGCTGAACAACCTGAAGCGCGGCTCTTTGACGTGTCTTCAATGGAACCGCAACCAGGACGATAAACTAGAACAACTTAGCCTCCAAACTTTCCGTGGTGTTTGTTTACTATCGTGCTTTTCAAGTCAAAATGAACAACACGCAATAGTACTGAAATTATTTATCAGAACCTAATAATAGCTTGCAGATTTAATAACGTAACGTTACAGTAGCTGTTGCAAGGAGAACAGCGTCGGCCCGCACCTAAGTGATACTGCCCGCATTTGTAACTAAGTGACTTCGCTACTTTAATGACAACAAAAACGAGGCACGTAAACAGGTAAGTGGTTAGCTGCTGTAAGGCCTGCTAGCTGTGGAGGTGTGCTAGCATTAGCCTACCTTCAGCCTCAGTCGAAGAGACGAACGTGAAATCTCCGTTGGTGGGAGAGAACTGCATCCTGGATTTTCAATCACCGACACGCTCCTCAGCTCCAGAGAAATGACATTTAAATACGCGGTCAGTGAAATATGCCGGAAAGCGTTAACAACGCTATTGCTTGACCACAGCTCATCGGGGAAGTTAAACTATCATTTTGTTTTCGCTCCGTCTGTCAATATTGCAGCTGAAAGCAGGAAGTGCAGAGGATGCTGGGTAATGAGACACGTCTTACGATGCATTCAGAACGTGACATAAAGCTGGGACATGGGAGCATCTTCGAGAAACTACACTTCAACCACAGACTGAATGAAAAGAGTGTTTACGAATCTTTAATTAAAGTCTGAGGTCAATTAAGAAATATCTTATGTTCAGTATAAGAAAATATATAATCATTTTAAATATCTGTTATTGCATATATGCATAAAATGAAACGCACAAATTTTTATGAGTAAATACGATAAAAAGCTCCCCATGGAAAAATGTACACAGTAATAAGTACAAATGTGTTTGGTAATTAGAATATTTTAGTCCTACATATGTTCACCAAGGTCCAAGCCACTGAAGCAAAAGAGTTCACCTGTTAGAGAAAAACTAACTACATGTATAACAATGTGCACATATAAGCAGTTATTCTCAGTTATGTTCACTTTCCTTCATGTAATGCAAGGCATCAGAAATAAGCTAACAAGAGTCTACAGGCACGCCAGCAGCTCTGTGAGGGCCAAAGCAGTGAGCTAAATGCTAACGTTAGCATGCTAATGTGCTCACAGTGATAATGTTAACATGCTGATGCTCAGTAGGTAATTTTTTTACCATGTTCAGCATCCTGGATGAGCATGTCAGCATTATGCCATTGGCTAATTAACACTAAACAATTTCCAGCTGTGGCTGAGGACTTTGCAACTGGCCAAATATCCAGATATATGTACAGTTAATCTTCTGAGGAGCATGAGTGTGTGTAGCAAACTTTATAATAATAATAATAATAATACATCAAATTTGTATAGCGCTTTTCCGGGTGCTCAAAGATGCTGGACAATGGAAAAAAAAAAAATGGTATGGTAATTTGTTTCTTTTTTTCCTCTCTTTTTTCATCAGATTGCTTCACATACTCTCTCCAATAGGGAGATGCTGTAGTTGTGTACATTCTGATTCATTTTCTTCCAGCTGTCCTCATGTACATTAGTTTTATTCCTAACTACAGTTATTGTAATTGAAGATGTAATTAATGTGCCTTATTAATTTGTGATCACAGTTTTCTGTGATATTGAATTTCAAATAAACCTATTATAATGTAATGCACTGAGTGCATTTTCTCTTAACTAGAGAGTACTGGCCAGGTTTTTCAAAATGTACCATAAATCTCATAATGAATTTAACAGGATGCTTTGGTTTAGTGTTTTCAATGTCATTAAACATTTCTATTGTTTATGTAGTTGTTTAAAGCTAATACAGATATAGATCATCAAACTTAGAGCTAGAGCTTCATATATACCGTAATTGCACATTAAAAACTATTTATTTCAACAATTGTATTAACCATCCGCATCACCAGAAAGGCGTATAATGTGCCGGTGTAGGCGGGCGTGGAGTGTCCCCATGTTCTCACTCAGACCCTCTCCTACCCCGCTCCAAAAAACCAAGACGGCCAAATTGCAAAAACTCGAGGCTTCTAAATGGCAATTCACAGCAAAGCGAATTTTTCCTGCGGCAAGATTACATGCAAAATCAGTGCAAAGACCCGAATAGCCGCAAATTCGCATCAGGCAATGCAAGAAGACACAAATACGAGGCTGCGACAGTTAAAAATATTTCAAATTGAGTGAGCCGTATGTCTCCAGAGAAATGCAGATCACCATCTACTCAGCCAAGAGGTGACCCATAAGGTTCAATTTAAGCGTCTCTCACACCGACGATAAATTTTGGCATTAAAAAGCAACAGTTTCTGGATCATAGTGATGGTGCTTCTGGTAATTCTGTAAGGATAAACACATTTTTCTTAGGGACTCGTTCTGTGATACTAACAAATATTTGTAGAATAATCTGGGTTTGTACAGCGTAACAATGATTAATGTTATTTGCAGTATGGTACCCACTGCTCGCTAAATTGCACTTCATTATGTAATGAAACACACCTGTGCCTACACAGTAGAGCTGAGAGCGTTGATTCATTATTACACATAAACTACAGCCACACATGGCTCTTCGGTGTATGTGCACCTGGGTAGGATGAGTACACACCTGAGAGCAAACCAATCTTAACTCCCTCTCAGCAAGTGCGCCCTTTAATTAAGGCTTCAGTGCGGAGCCAGGCTGAGCTCCTGCTGCTTTAGATTCATACTGCCTCATGCTGTGGATGAATTCAAAACTGTCAGTTTGCAGACTGTCTCTGTTCCTTCTCTTCATCTCTTGCTCATTTCAGGTGAATCAACCAATCAGAAACGGAGACTTAAACACTAATGAGTTTGAAGGAGTATCACTTCAGATGGCCCAAGTGCAATGGTTTTGATCCAGAGTATCTACAGCAGCCTTTGCATGCCATTAAATCTCAGTAAGTGTGATTGTTAAAACATCCATGCATATATAGGGAATTACTGTCTCTGTTATGTATCTGTATCTTGCTCCAACAGCATGTGGTTATAATTCATCAACACTTCTTTGAATCGTTGTTGAGGTTGTTTTTGATCAACACGTGATCACTAGGTGTCACTGTGGAGACAGGTTTTGGACATTGTTTCGAAGTCCCACACCAGAGATGTCCAAACTCTTCCACAAAGGGCCTTGTGAATGCAAGTTTTTTGTTCCAACCAAGCAGAAGCACACCAGACTTGACTCACTTAATCAACTGATCTCAGTCTTCAGACAGTTGATTGGTCAAACTGTGTGCTCTTCATTGGTTGGAACAAAAACCTGCAGCCACACGGCCCTTTGTGGAACAGTTTGGACACCTCTGCTCTACACAACTGCTTCAACTGTTTTAGTGTTTCATGAAGCCTCGCTCTGCCCACCACTAGGCAAAGGTGTCCAAAACAAAATTGAGAAAACCATGAGGAAGAAGCAAAGCCAAGCACACTAGGGAGGAAAACAGGCTGGAACTCTTGACGAGCTGGCACAGACAAAGGGGAAGACACAATTTAAAAACACTAGGGGGTGGGGAGACAATTGGACACAGGTGCAACACATTAGGGTAGGGCAGGCAATCAAACAGGTGGGAAACACAGGAGGGCAGAAAGTAAATCTGAAAAGAGACAGAAGGTTAGTACTACAAAATAAAACAGCAAAACAAAATAGGATGACAAGAGGGAACAAGAAAACATCACCTGAATTGGTGTGACTATATACTGTATAGAAAAAGGATGCTGACTAATACGTCAGTCCAAATTTTCCCATTGGTGTTCAACTGGGTTGAGATGTGGACATTCAGACCTGGACCATTCTCTTAGTGTCCACCACGCATGCTCTCGTCCTCTCATGGAGGGCATGGATTAGGATGACTCACTGACACTGGTTTCTGGTGCAAGGTTGTTCACACACTTTGAAAATTTATTTTATGAATGAAAAATGAATAAAACTGTCAAAACAATATTTATAAATTATATTTCTGGAGAACGAGGCACTGATGCCATCTGATAGGCTTCTGGTACATTATCTTCAATGCCTGTTTGTATAATGACCTTAAGGGTGTGATTGTTGTTTGTTTTGCCTGACCCCAAGAAGTTATACAGTAAGACAAGTGGGAAAATATCATAGTGTGCATAAACTGCTGTGCAGCCTTGAGAGGTATATATGGCGGAAGCAATTTAAGTTTGTTTTGACAGTCTTTTTACATGTCCATCAAGCTGGGAATCTGAGACGAAACCTAATATTTTAAACTTGCTTACCTCTTCTATCTCTCTCCCATCAAACTTCACCTCCTACCTTATTTATATAAAAAAGATCTTGATTGATCTCTCAAATCCTCTTGTAACTGTACTGGTTGGAATTTTGCTGCCAATTCCAAAGCTGACTGCATAAAACAATTATTAAATTAATTTGTCATTTTAGTCCTGTCATTACTATACTACATCATTTCTCTTCAGTTCCACCACTGGCTTTTTTTGGATGGGGAACTCGATTAGTTAAAGTATTAAGGCGCTTCCAGAAAAGTGAAGTGAAGATGAACTGTTGTTGCTGACACACTCTGACATCATGTCTGATCAAGTCCTGCACATTCTTAGTCACCTGATATTCTCATATCACACTGATGCAAGAGCATCACGCTCATCAGCTGAGCTCTGTGGACCACAGTCTGTAACCCTGTCCACTAATGTCTGTCCCATAGATCTAAATGCAGATGTCAGTTTAGTCCATGTTCCTGTCTCCTCTCATTTGTATATAGCATTTGTATCCATGCCTCAGAGCATGATGGGATGTTATCTGTGTAACTGTATCATGCACTTCACCTGTGTGGAAGCATTTGCATTCATTATTTTCCTCTGCTCATTTATTTTTTCCTTTAATTTGTCACCTGTCTGTATTTTGGAATCACCATCAATAAGGACAAAGATTCCAGATGGTCATTGAACTTTAATCTAATCATAGATAAGGTCCAAAAAAGTTCACTGGGTGGCTGCAGAGACATGTTGTTGTTTTTGAGAGGTAGAACCAACTGAACCAGTTATGTCTCAACTCACCTATGCAGCTTTGACTCTTGAGGTAAACAAGGCCTACAAATTTATGAAACTAGGAGGCCTTGACTTTGTGTAACACTGCACCCAGGAACACATGGGAATCCAAACTCAGACACTCAGAGGCAGGCTGATGCAGTGAAGTATATTTTAATAAACCCAGGTTTACAGGGAAATGGATGGAAAAGGGGGAATTCAGACAGGCAAACAAACAGAACAAAAACACAGTGAAATGAACTGGCAAAGTGTGAGGGGAACAGAAACCTACTGTTTGACTCTGCAAATAATTATTTTGTTAAAGCCAGTTAATTATATCATTGGCAAAAATACTCACTTATGAATGTAAAGTGTCCAATTGCAGACCACCTTTCTTAGTATATGAAACAGACTGAAAGCAGTGGATCCAAACTTCTCTAAAAACAAGAAAACTTTGCTTTACAGTTTTTGTGCTGTAATATGTTTATAAAATATTCTTGTCCATTGTATTACTGTCTTGTAAATGGGCTTTGTCTCATCCTTTGGTTCTATTTTTATATTGTTATTTGTTCATTAATAAAAGTTTATATCATTAAGAAAGGACTCCTGTAACATTTTTTGTCTGTGGCTGGCTTGACAGTGTAAGAAGTAGCACATATTTTCTTAAATTCATATTTAAAAGCACAAACTTGCAAGATTTTTTTTTAACTGGTTCCATTGTTGAAAAACGCTGGCCTGAGAAATAATTAAAATACCCTGTGGCTTTTGCCTTGGCTGTGGATTCTCCCAATGGCAACATACTCTCGCGAGAATGGCGTTTCATAAAGAGGCGAGGGCGGGGACATGTGTATGGCAAGAGTATGTCGTTCATTCTCCATCGGATGATTATCGGACAACGGTAACACCTGTGGGAGAGGCTGTGATAACAGCTGTTGTTGGGACCAAAGTAAATAAGAATCAGGACGTCGGCAATGTAAACATGTTGACACGCTGTTGTCGTCACGGTTTAGAGCCAATCACCTTTTTTCTCTTAATCCCGCCTCCTCGGTCCATCTGGCCAATAGCAGCAGCTCATACTGAATGACTTCTTTTGCCGCTAAAACTGAATTCGCCCCGGATTCCACATTGCCGAGCTGCCTTTATGAGTTGGATAAGAACAGCTGGAGATAAGTAAGTTTTAATTTGGCATTTCTTGAGTTTGACGTTAGTGTTGTTTCTCGTGTGTGTTGTCTTGGTCAGTGTGTGTTACCTTTGAGTCAGAGTCTACACGAACTTCGACATTCAGCTGCCGTTATGCGTTTTGTTATCTCATATTGTGCAGTTCCTTAGAGAATTCTGTATTGAAAACGTTCAATTTAAGGGTAACTTGCTTATCAGTAGACATACACAGGTCTTAAAAGAGACGTCGATAACATATATATTTTTTCTCAGTTAATGTGATAAACCCGGCTTAGCCAGTCCCTTCTTCAGTTGCCGTTAACGTTGGTTAAAATGTCAGCTCTAGCTGACGTTTAGCGTTAGCCTTGTCCCGTTCTTTTGGTGGATGGACATTTCTTGAATAACCGACGACTAAACCTGCAAATAGGGATGCGATGTGTCTGATGCTCTTCGCGTTAGATGTGAATAATTTTTTTTATAAAGTCTTAGAACAATAGGTTTACAAACTCTTTCCGTTTTACGATTAGTATAGCAATTCAAAAATGTTCATACATCTAACTTGGTGTACAGTGTGTGTGAAGAAAGACATAATGTATGAAAAAAAAACATTAGTTTTGAGGTGGCATTTAAAAGAGGACACTAGCTTTGTCTTCCTAAGATTCCTTGGCAGAGAGTGCCATAGCTGAGGGGACAGGGACAGCAAAGGCTTGAGTGATAGCAAGCTTCAGAGCTCCCAGCAAATCTGCAGCCTTGGAGATGATCAGATCCATGGTCAGGCCTTTAAAATACTTCATAAGTCTCATTGTAAGATAATTACCAGTAAAAACATTCACAGACAGATAGATAGAACCATAACTATATCTACATCCACACTGTACAGTGGTAGTAATGTCCTCTTTCCTGTGTGGAAGTGGAGCTCCTGTACTGATTTCATCTGATCTGATGGCGTGTTCATATTTTTCCGGTGACTGATTTGAAAGCAGTAACCCCCGGATGGCTGCTCTTATAGTAGTGAAGGATGATGTCAACTGTATGTTTTAGAAGAAAATAACACCAGAATGACTTATGTGCAGGTGGTATTGAGTTTGACTTAGTCACATTTGTCTCTTTTGTAGTTCTTTGGCCCCAGTTTTTGAGAAGAGGAGATGCCAGACCCTTGTCTGTTAATGTGTTTTCCTCTTGCTGTATGCACTCAATTTTAAGATTCATGCAGCTTTTATCGTAGCTTTCTATATGATGCAATTTTAAGCATATTCTTAATATATTATCAACAGTGAGCTTCACTGCTGGAGGATGTGCCTTTCCTCATTGAAAGAGTGAGTGTGTGTTTTTTTAAATGAGTATTTTCCTGATCGTTTTCTCACAGGTTCAGTGTTGCTCAAACCAGCAGCAGAAAATGGGAATATCTGGACTATTACAGTTCCTCAAAGATGCAGCAGAGCCCATCAGTGTGAAGAAATACCGAGGCCAAACAGTTGCTGTGGACACATACTGCTGGCTGCATAAAGGAGCATTTTCATGTGCTGAGAAGCTCGCTAAGGGAGAACCAACTGATCAGTATGCATTTTTATTTATACATTTTTTTTTTTTAAAGAAAAGGTTTTCAGAAGTATGTCAATATTAACCATATAATCTACCTTTTAATGTGGGTTGAATGTCCAGAGCTGATTTTTGCTATTTAAATTTTTTTTCCAAACCCAGGTATGTGTGGTACTGCATGAAATTTGTGGACATGCTGCTGACCTTCGGTGTCAAACCAGTGCTGGTGTTTGATGGACGCAATCTGCCTTCCAAACGGGAAGTGGAAAAGGCTCGCAGAGAGTGAGTATTTACTGTGATTATGGAGGAGTGTGAATAAATTGGAAATAATGCTGTGTAGAGAGTTTACAGTGGAATGGGGGACCCGAACAGCACCATATTTACTTCAGTAAGACATGGAAACATTTAGGCCACAGTCAAATAGGAAGTCATCCCTGAATAACAGTAATGAAACTAACACTAAATCCCCAGTACAACATAACATTCGCAAGACTAAATTTGAGGCAACAAATCTAAGAGTCTGCAGTCATTCTAGCACTGGTACTTTGAGCTGAGTGAGCTAACATGCTGATGTTTAGCACATAGTTCCTGAATGTGCTTCTGCTCTACTACTACTCTTATACTGAGTAGTAGAGCAGATATAGTAGAGCTGGTATTGGCCTGCTGGAAGGTGTTGCTGTGGCTGACTCACAGGCTACCAGGCTTCCGACTCCCTCGTTGGCTGAGACAGCGAACAGGATGAGTAGGTGTAGGATGTAGGTGAAGGGCTGGGTGGAGCCTAATGTGGCGGGGAGAGGGAGGGGTGGGAGGAGTGGAGTCATTTCCCTTCAAGTCTCATTCTAGCTCTATCTTGATTTCCAGAACTTGCATATTTGTAGTTGTAAGTAACGCAAAGTCTGGTAATTGTTCTTGTATACAGTGTGCCGTTGTTTCAGAAAAAGAAGAAAGTACAAAAATATCAGAGATTTATTATCTGTGTATCATTTACAGAATGTGTTCAGTTCTGAATTGGATTCAGTTTGGCTCCACAGATTTCTTAGATCTCTTTTGTGCTTTTTGTTAGGCAGAATATGATACGGTTTCTAGATTACCTCAGTCATAGTCTGGCATTTCTGTACTCCAATTTCTATTTTATGTATTGTGGAAAGTGTATAATTATATATGCACTGATACCAATATATCAGCTCGATTATTTTGAGGGTCTGAACGTCTCCTGTGGATGTCTGATTTGTGGCATCTGTTGGTGCAGCTAAAACTATTCATGTGTCCAAAGACCACAAGTGAACCTTGGGTTTCACATAACATGATTTATTTTTTTTATTCTGTATCTACATATCAAAGTGGAAGAAGCTCTGATGACAAACTTCGTTTTGAAATTTATGCTGTCATCACCCGTCAACCCCATCATGATGTCATGATGGGGTTTCCCCTTCTATGGCTCTGAATGCATGCTTGTGTCAGCATGGAGCATACAACTCACTTCCACAGCGTCATCATAGCTTAAATATAGACATTTTTAAATATGTAAATAAAGCTGTTCATTTTCGGAATATATATATATATATTTTTTTTTTTACCATGTCACACATCTGTCAGGTGTGGTTTATCTAACATGACACATATTCAGAGTGAGAAACAGCAGCTAGTTTCAGTAATAACACTAACACAATCTACTACACAAAGTTAGCTCTACAGATAGTGAGAAATGACTTGCGACGTCCTCAACCGTCAACAGGAGGAATCAGTTGAAAATGTACAGGCTGTAAATCATACAATGTGATGCCACTTTGTACATGATGCCGACAAAGCAGCGGGAAGCATGGACAATAGAGAAGTACAAGTGAGCAGGAAGTCATGGGACACCTTCTACTGGGATAAGCTAAGCCACTGGATCCGATTAGTGCTGAAACCTGATATTGATTGTCATCTAAATCACTCATTAAGAAAATAAATTCTCGGCAAGACTTGGGAAGATAAAACAAATAAAACGACAGAACGAATAACGGGGCCAGCATTGGGGGAAAAGAGACGTAGCAGGAAGGAACTGGGCCCTCGTTCAAACCAAAATAAACCGAGGATGTTGCACCAACAAAGAAAGGAGTCCATAACAGAAAATAAAACTACATTACCATTTGTTTCTGAGAAAGACGGATGGCCTGTGCCAAATACAATAATCCAGTGTTTTTCCATACCTGGTAACAAACACGCTCAGACAATGCATGGTTTGTTTCGTGGACTGCATTCCAAAACAGCAACAGAACAACACTGTTAATGTTCGAAGACGCTGAGAGGAATGTACAGACTTGTTGACAGGTGAGACCAGACACCCCCTCCCTCAAACAAATTCTTTAACACCGAGGAAAAGGCTTCTAAAAATCCTCGACAAGGAACCGGAGTTGTATTTGTTACTGTCCTAATATTCTCTTTGCTGCTAACAGTATTGACACAACATTACCACCTTCACCTGAGGCTTTTAGACACGTTCTACAAAAAAAGACATCACTGAGACGGCCGTCCCATTGTAGATTCATATCGTTGGCCAGGAACAGACTTCAGTTTCAGGCCAAATCATCTTTCTCTACGTCTAATTTAGTTTTTACAATGTGACTTTGTTCCAACTGTATTAAATCTGACTGAGGTGCAGTGTTGCATTATTAACTCTTGATTCATTCATGTGCCTTTCAGGCGCAGAGAAGCTAACCTTCAAAAAGGCCGACAGCTGCTACGTGAAGGGAAACTGTCTGAGGCCAGAGACTGTTTCACCCGCTGCGTTAACATCACACCAGCCATGGCTCATAATGTTATTAAGGTGAGCCTGGAAGCTTTTGGACAGACATCTTCATTTTTCATCATATGCTGATGTGTGTTCTTTCTTTCACTGATGGACAATGTCTTTAGAGACAGAAAAGGAAAGGGACATATATTTTTAAAACACTTGCTCACTATTTATGAGTAAATTAGGACGCCAGCAGTTGTGATTTTAAAAGCCTCACAGAAAACAGGAGTTACAGTTGTAACTGGGTTCAATGAATTCTGGACGACCACCAGAGATGGTGTGTAATAACCTGGATGTGCATCGGGTTGAGACCTAGTGCCAACAATGTCACGTGTGACCTGGGTGACACATGGATTCTGATAGAGGAGAGGAGAGGTCATCTACAGAATCTACTCGTCAAGATTCAGAGCAACTGTGAACAATGGCAGAGATCCAGAATTCATCAAACACCACTTACAGTTGTGACTGCCATTTTTTCTTTTTTTCATTCCTCCTGACCGCAAGACTGCTGCTCAGTGGCCCCCACTCCTGCGACGTCCTCACACTGCAGATTCAACAGCAAGGATAAATGCAGTCTTTCCAGACAGATATCTGATCACAGTGTTTCCAGAACAATGGCAAATCCCATGAAGACACACACGCATAACATATACTATAAAGTTGTGTGTAAACTGAGTCTTCTAATATATAGATAAACCTTTCTCCAAAGATAACCGGTTGCATTACACACACCTTTGGGTATCTGCAGGAATAGATCACCTCCTTCTCCTTACAGTGCACAGTTATACAAGTGCGTCTGTGACCTTGGTTAGGTAATATTGTAAATTTAAGGGGAAGCGGAGGCAAAGCAAGGACAACGTTCGCCTTTCAGTAATAATTACAGGTAATGCTAAACCACCTGAAGTCTCTGAAAAGTCTTTGAAGTCTCAAGGTACATTTGGAAAACATTGAAATGCACGGACACTGCTAACCTCAGAGGTCCCCTCCAGTCTCTCTTCTAACTTACAAACTATTCTTAGCGACGTTAAAAATGAGATGAAAATATTTAATTTAGTTTCCTAAGTTACTCTGTGTCTTTTACTGATTACATGCAGCAGTGTTTAATTTTTCTGTTTTTTTTTCTTTTCTTTTTTTTAAACTGTATGTGATTTTTTTTTTTCCTTTTTCAAACATTCTTAAACCAGGCTGCCAGGGCCAAAGGGGTGGACTGTGTGGTGGCTCCATATGAAGCTGATGCTCAGTTAGCTTACCTCACTAAATGTGGCTTGGCCCAGGCTGTCATCACAGAAGACTCTGACCTGCTGGCATTCGGCTGCAAAAAGGTATCAAGTACCGGGACCATGGTCTGCATTTTCCAGCTGAATATATACATTTCATACACTGCTCTTTCTACACTGACGTAACCCTACTCAAATTAAAGCCAAACATTGCCCTGATGTAAATCAGTTGCCCAACTCGATCATCTTCCACAATCCTTTAGGTGATCCTCAAAATGGACAAGCAGGGCAACGGTCTGGAGATAGACCAAAGTAACCTCGGCCGCTGTCGCACCCTGGGGAACGTTTTCACAGAGGAGAAGTTTCGGTACATGTGCATCCTCTCTGGCTGCGACTACCTGGCCTCCCTGCACGGCATCGGCCTGGGCAAGGCCTGCAAGCTGCTGCGGCTTGCCAAAGACCCCGATATTCTCAAGGTGAGACCGGTTGAAGTGGATCAAGCATTTAGCAAACCTCGATAAAAGCATTTCCTGTCTAAATAATCAGCTCATTGAACAAAAAAAAATGGCATCACAGTGTAAAAATATATACTGTAGGTGTGCAATTAAAGTCACACACATAAATATTGCTAAAAATGTCTCTGCACGTTTGTTGTGTCAGGTGATCAAAAAGATGGGCCAGTACCTGAAGGCAAATCTAGTCGTCCCTGAAGAATACATCGAGGGATTCACCAGAGCCAATAACACCTTCCTCTACCAGCTGGTCTTCGATCCTGTCCGGAGGAAGGTCGTACCTCTCAACCCCTACCCTGAGAACGTTGACCCCGCCACCCTCAGCTACGCTGGACTGTATCCTCCTGTCCTGAATCCCAGCTAATGAAAGTCTGACCCCTGTAAATTTAGTTACACCCTTAAAGTTCTAGAAACGAGAAAGTTCTGTCCGCCATTGTTTTGTCCTTGACAGTGCTGAATCCAGTAATGTAGGAGATGACAAAGGCTTGCAGATGGCCTTAGGAAACCTCGACATCAACACAATGGAGAGGATAGATGACTTCAACCCAGACAAGCCCATTCCACAGGTATCAGATCATAATCACTTAAAAGCATCCTGGTGATCAAAAATGTTGCATTTAATTCACAAGAACTGTGCAATTTTTTTTTCTCAGCGATCTAAACCTCGCAGTCAGCACTGGAATGACTCACCAGCCCCCACCGGGCCTAGTATCTGGAGTGGAGGCATCAAGCCAGCCCCACCTGCCCCGGTGTGCTCTGCTGCTTCTCCAGACAGGCCTCCCTCCACCAGGGGGAGGGAGAGAGTCATCAGTCTAGAAAATCTGAATTTGCCCTGTAGAGAGCAGCAGGTGAAGAGACCAAGAATAGGTGAGCTGTTAGTGAATGTGAATGTGCAGGCACTGTACCTGCTCCTTTCATCAAACTGAGACTGTGGCAGCAAAATTCTAGGATGGTGATACAAAAAAGTAGCAGTATAGCCTATTATGACAAATATTTATACAAAGGTGAATAAATTATTGATGAGAAACACAGGCTGCTTATTCATATGATGTACAGCTTTTTTAAAAATCTGCTTTTTTTTTTTCCTCCCAAAGACTCTGGTACATCAGACCAGGACATGCTGCAGCAGTACTCCACCCCGAGTCAGAAACGATCCAGGTCAGACCCCCAGCCTGACAAGCCCACGTTAACCTGTCAGTCCCGACCACGCAACCGCTTTGCCACCCTGCTCCAGAGGAGGAACCAGGAAGCAGAGGAGGACAGCCAGACCACATGCAGCAGGTCACATCTCATGGATTCAACCACATCTAACCATCCCTTTTCTTGACCTTAGTTAAGTCATTATTGACTAATCTAGAGACAGCACAAGCAGTTAGACAGTTTAACCCTATGCATAAAGAATTCATGTTGCCTCTAAACACATTTGATTGTGTTATTTGAGAGATTAGTTGTTTTCCTTGAAATCCTGAAAGCGTGGTTTTGATTCCTAAAAATGAATAATCTGCAATTTGAAAATTGTGTGATTTTTTAAAACTATTTTCTTTAAGTTGCAGCTAAGTTACAGCTGCACCTCAGGTAATACAGTAGTAATTACTTGTTATTTGACTGTTTTAAAATAAAGACAGCAAAAGCCTACCGTCTAAATAAGATTATTAAGAAGCTGCTCTGACAAATGAAACACATAAAAGAAATTGGAGCGTGTGATGGTTAAAAAACAGTAGAGTCACCTTGTTAACTTGAGGTAATAGTTTTAAGTGTATTCACTTTCTCTCTGAGAGTGAGATAAGATTGATAATCTCATATCAGTGCATCAAGTATGGACAGGGAGGCAGAAAAGGGTTAGCCAGCATGTAGTTAGCTTAGCTCAGCATAAAGGGCGGGAAGCATGGGGTCAAAGCTAACCTGGGTGTTAAAGTGGGTGGTGTAACACAGATAATGGGTTAAGGCACCTTCCTCTGTTTTTGGACTCTGTAACTCAGCCGTGTCAAAACAGTTTGCTGTTGGTCAACAGTACAAAGTTCACCAAAGTCACCCCTCTTGACCTAATTGCTGATTCCTGTGACTCCAGTAAAATCAGTGGATTTTGGCTTTTGGTTTTTAAATGCTAATGAGAATGGGGCTACAATGGGGCTATCTTTTGTCATGGCAGTGAGGTTGCCAGGTTTGGTAGACTTATTTTTATCCTAGTCCTGCAGCTTTAGTGTGGATTAAGACTAACACTGTATATTATCCTGATGTGGTTGTGTTTATTCCCATATATAGATTCTTCACCAGTTCCAGTTCAGCAGCCAGTCTGGGCTCTAAGGAGTCTCCTCAGGAGGATCTGTCTCATAGTGTGGAGCCCACAGCTGTTAGTCCCACTCAGGACAAGTCCTCTCCCGGCACCCAGACCAATGACAGCGATGGTCCCAGTGTTCCATCTGTGGACACCCCCAGCCCACCAAACACTACATCACCCAGTTCAGCCAGTCAGGGCCTCAGGTTGTTCCACTGGTCTGGTAGCTCCTCTTCCATGGACCAGTCAGAAACTCCTAAGTCCACCTCAGGCTTGGCTGCCTTGCAGCAATTTCAGTATAAGAAGGAGAGTTTGTCCTCTTCTTCAAAGACCCCTAGACTCTCTGGAGACGCATCGTTGTCATGTCCACCCTCCACTGATGGAAACCCAGAGGACAACGGCGACCTCCCAGACTCCCTTTCATCTGAGGACAGCGCCTACTTCTCCCAGTCTCACCTTATATCCTTCCATAAAGAGGAAGTCTCCCCCTCCTCCTCCATCCAGGAGGATGCAGTATGCGTACGTTCATACCAGTCTTCATTACCCTTACACATCCTTTGTAGTTGGGCCAGCCTTCACACATACATCACCTTCAGAGCCATCATGACTCAAGGGTGGGTGTGCGGGAAGCTATTTTGGTAGTTTGGCTTTGTGCTCTAATGTGCATGTTTCATGTGCTTCCTCAGGAAATGAATTCACAGCAAGATTCGGAGTCGGAGCAGAGTCCCCCACACACAACTAACGCAGATAAGAAACCCGGCCTCCTGAGATCAAAGGTGGGTTTGTACCTGAGTTACATTAAATAGTTTGTAGTTTTAATTCCTATTTATTTACCGTTGGCCAGTGAAGAAGGGTTGTGTCAACCTGCCTTTTAGAGTAACTCCTAATACATTTCATTAGTGTGGGTTTTAGTGTCCCTTGTTAGCATTGCACTTGTGCAGGTAATGAGGTTGACAAGGAAATAAACCATAAAATATTACCTCCAACCCCATAAAGTCTTAATGGCATCTTGTGTGGCAGCGAAGTACGTCACTCATTAGGCTGGAACAGAGAGAGGGGGGTGGCAGTATCTCTCCATCTACTTCATGTCGCTAAACAGGTGTTGTATAACCATTAAGACACTTCTTAGTTCTTAGTTGTGCATAATGTACAATTGTCCTGCTTTATTTTTAGCAAATTCAACAGTATAATCGTGCTATTTTCAACACGTTGTTGTTCAGGATTACTCATCTGAATTATCTACTTTCTTCTAGTACTTTTCAGTGACAGTTGTAACTACCTTTTTTATTTTCACTCAGCAGTGCGACAACAGCCTTAACTGCACTTGTGTACATGACTCAGGCTGCCTTGGTGGCTTTGTTGTGGGAAGTCAGTCTTTCTCCCGGTGTGTGAGGGAAGTACGAGCACACTGCTGCAGCCACAGAAAAGTGTAGTCATGTTACTTTAGTCGGGGGGGGGGGGGGGGGGGGTTGGACCCAAGAGTGGGAGGAGAGAGATGCTTCACTGCCCCCCCCCCCCCCCCCCAACTAATTAAACTATCTCTGTTTACAAACCTCATCTGTTTTTCTGTTCCTCATTTTATTAGAGCTTTCTAAATGTCTGCTAAATGACAATGCATGTAGTCATGGATTAGATCATTGTTGTTGGGTTTTCTTTTCGCCGTGGTGGAAAATGTTACCTGTGGAAACACTGAAATGTTATTAGGTTAAAATGTATATTCAATGGTCTGCCTTCATAGCCAAATGCTTAAGACATAACAGCAGTACCCTTGGTTCAGTTCTGGCCAGTGAGCTCTGTTTCATGTCATATTCCTCATTCTCCCTGAACACCATCTGCAATCCATCAAATAAACAAAAAAATTCTTTCATTAAATCAATATTTTATATTATAGTAATATCTTGGCAGGTGTATTTTTTTAAAATTAATTATACCAATAACCACATCTGTAAACAAATCTTTCTATATCACCTCACTGGACTCCTTGTTGTGGGGAAACCACAAGTCTGTGTGGAAGCCTTTGAAGCTCCTACAACACACACACACACACACACACACACTGGCTAGCATGGCCGCAGGCGACATGATTTAGAAAAAATGAAGTTGAAGGCAACAGCAGTACAACACTGTGTGTTAACCTCTGTGTTTTAATCTTGGTTCTCTGTTCTTCCAGCTTTCAGGTCTGTCAAAGTCAAAGTCCAGGAGCCAGGGTCAAACAGCAAAGGTGCTAACGTTGGGTCCAGCCAGGGCAAGCGGACTAAAGAAGAAGTCTGCGGGTTCTGGGAAGAAAGCCTGCCCCCCCAATAATGAGAACAACCCCGGTGTCCAGGCCACCATCAGCAGTCTCTGGAGGAACTTCAGCTTCAAAAAGTAAGAGAAACACTCAGGTTTCTTGAAGTAGGATCATCAGCACAATGTGAAGAAATAACAGTTTGGACATTATGCCATGGACGTCTGTGTTTTGTGTCCCAGAGATATTCACTGAGTTAGCATGCTAACCAGCTAGTCACAGCCCGCTATGTTTCGTAATACCACTTTATACCTGAAGAGGCGATGGTGAGTCACTGTAGCGTGCAGTCTGCCCACAGTCCAACATGAGAGGATGAAGAAGCAGTAACAGTCGTCCTCTCTCGGGGACGTTCCTCCTCTCTTTCCTCGGGCTCGGCTGTCGATGCTGCTGCTGCTCCAGCTCCAGCTGCTCTCCCTCTCCCTCACTTCTTTCCCTCTTCCTCCGCTTCTCGTGGCTCGTCCTCTACTCCGGCCACCACCACGTCTTTCCAGGAAACACGATCAGTTACATGATCAGACTGCACGGGGAAACCTGTGAGGAAACCCATTATTCCTCAACGCAAAACTCCCCCATGCTGAGGTTAGAAATATCTTTTTGCTGATAGCCTCTTGGAAATAAAATCACATATCATACGATATCAGTATAACCATGACGCTCGTGTTTTTCAGAGATACCCAGAAGATGAGTCCCTGCAGCGAGCCAAAGCCCATGTCTCCAGTCAATGACAACGTGCTGGCCATCACGTCCCCTCAGAGGGACATGAACCTAATCACCGGCTTCTCATAGATGCTTTGAGTGTTTGGACACAGCGCTGAGCGCTCTGTGTGGCACTGAAGATTTTAAACATACCATGTATGTCAGTCACTTCTCATCAACTTGTATTTGTTTATGTGTAGTTTTAAATAAAGTAACTTCCTTCTGATTTGAGTTTTTCCTGCTCTGGGATTTGAGTTTCTTTCACTATACACAAGTAATCCAATTCAGTTTTATTTATATAGCTCCTTCCACAATCAACATTGTCTCAAAGAGCTTTACAGAGACCTATCTTAAGCAGAGTGGAACATTAAGCATAGTAATGTGTTAGAAATAGATGCGTAATATGTTCTAATTATTATCTTCCATTTATTATCTGTTTGTTCAACACAACAGTCAAAGAATGTGTCACGTAGTAAGACTGCTGTCTGATGTAAAAATGCACAATGCATACTTGAGTGTTTACTGAAAACGCTCTGCCTACCTGTAAGCCGAAGAATGATAAGACTGTTGTGTGGTTATGTCCTGAGACACAACAAGTCTTATCCGCCGCTGCTTATCTGACTGAGCGCAGGCTTTCCATCATTGAGTGAATGGAATTAGTTGTGTTAAATAATAGTATTAATAGTGTCTTGTTTTTTTTTTTTTTTTTTTTGTCGATCTGCTTCTGAGAAGTATGTTGTAGTTTTAACAGCAAACCTGTCAGATCAAACTTTATTTTCAAGATAAGCTTGGGAAAAAAAACCATACTGTGTCTAAATATTCTGAAATCAGCATATATAATACCCAACCATGAATAAGATCTTAATTGTGTTTTTGGGGTCTTTTTTTTGCAACTCCTAAATTTCCATAAATCAAAAGTGAACTGGGTGGAAGTTTAAATAATTATTTTTTTTGGGGGGGTGCGGGCTCTATGCATACAGTATACATGTACATGTGTACGTGTTCACTGCACTTTGAATGAAGTTAATTGACAAATTATTATTATTATTGACAAATTTATATTTAGCGGATCACACTTTTGTGCTTTTTCTTTGGTAGAATTTCTTCTCCTTGTTGTGTCCTCCAGCACATGATGAGGACGGAGCCCTGATCTGACCCTCCTCTCTGTATGAACTCTACCTTTAATGTCAGTCCTGATTGCCGTAGCGTCGAAGCGTTGCCAAAGAAGATGGATGTGCAGGAAGGGAATTTTATTAGATTTAGTCACTGTTCAGTGTTGCTGTGGGGCCGAATACCTGAGCTAATCCAGATACCAGTCATTCTTTCAGTTGCTTTTCAACCAGCCTGACTTACTATTGCTCAAGGGGGTTTAAGCCTCTTTAGCCTTGACACTTGTGTTTCCTAGTTGGGACACAATCTACAACACAATATACTCTTAAAAGACAGTTGAAGAGACAATGGCAGCATATTTCTGTGGTTTTTGTCTGAATCCCAGTTTACCATTTACTTTCAAGTGCGCTCTTGTTTATCAGCATGCTGCCTGAACACTTGATCCCTGTTTACAGGTGTATTCATGTAGCCTTTTCATAATCTTGTAAAAAAAAAAACAAAAAAAAAACATTTGTAGAATAGAGCAGGTTGCTACGAGTATGAAAAATCAAGAGGACATTAACCACCGTCTGAAACATTTCCAAGCTCGTGGGCCAGCTGGAAAAAAAAAAATCCTTAATACTTTAATACGCATTTGTTATTTTAGCAAGATGGCTCCTGCTGTGCTCCACCTAAAACTGTCTGAGCTGCAGTTAAAACAGGAGCACACTGTTGCTTCATATGGGAAAACAAGTTATGAGGCCACAGGAGCACAGCAGGTAGAAAACTGAAATTTATTCCAATTGGAAATCTATAATTATATATAAATATAAGTGAGCATTTCCTAATCCAGGGTCGGTTCCCTTCATATTTCCTGTGTGCAGATTGTTGCAGGTGTGATGTGGAATGCTTATGCAGGTAAACCTCCTGCTGCGTGCTGGTGTTGTGCAGTGTTTGGAATATCTATAGTACTGAATGACACTGAGCAGACCGGATGTAATGGGTTCTTTCAACACATAAAACGATACAGTACAATTGTATTTGCCCACAGTAAATACATGTGTACGTGTATTCCAACATGGTTGAGGGTTTAGACAGTCAGACATGAACAGCAGCACGCCAAGAATGCAGCTTCACCACATTCCCTTTGGAACACATGATGACAGGAGCAGGGACTGTATCGAGACTGGTCTCTCTTTGTATGATTCTTTTATTGTTATATATATATATATATATATATGTGTGTGTGTGTGTGTGTGTGTGTGTGTGTGTGTGTGTGTGTGTGTGTGTGTGTGTGTGTGTGTGTGTGTGTGTATGCACATGGGTGGGTGAATGAATCTAACTGCCTGCTGGTGTTTCACTAATCCAACATCTTCAAAACTAACAGCTGACATTTGTTACATACATACATGTTATAATAATACACGACAGTATTATTACTTATTATACCAGTAACTAACACCATGTTAACACCTTCAGGTCAGGTCCATGGAACCTTTGACAGCTGTTGCTCTGGACACCTACAGTTTGATTTCTATCATACAAATCATCGAAGCCCACAGGTTTGTCATTATAATACAGGCCTGTGTAAAGCTTGCTTCAATGCTCCTAATTAGCTGTAATGCGATCACATTTTGCAATATGCAACATTTGCATTGAAATATCTGGGATTTTTTTTTTTTTTTTTGGCACCGCTCACAAAACCAGACAGTCGTATGCATCCACCTTTTGTTGTGCAACTCTCATATTTTTGCTTTGGTGTCAACAGAGTGAGTCTCGGGTTCATAAAAGTCTCGGGTTAAAAAGGTGGAGTTAGTTTCCCTCAGCTGGCTACGGCTGATTATTTAAAAAAAAAAGATAAAATGACTTCAAAATAAAAAGTTTCAAAATGATTTGCATGATTTTTTACCATCAGAGTCAGAACATGAAATGTTCTTTCCATCATCTAATGACACCTCGTTTGGAAGGAAGTTTTCAAACCACCTACTCACCACATCCTCACCGCCTCACCGGGGGGGGGGGGGGGGGGGACTGAGGCGCGGACATGTTATGGTATGTTTACCCAGTATTATATTTATGGTGGCGTGTATATGCATTAAGTCTACTACAACATCCTGTCATGTCAAATACCACTCCCACCTAGGGAACCCTGATCTTTATCTGAACTCCACGTTCGCATGTGTGTGCTGTCCTCCCCCCTCCCACATCCTAAAAAGTGTCAAACTATAGATCTTCTATATGTTTGATTCATTCTATCAACTGTTAGATCATTATTTCTGTCCATTCTTTTCTCTAATATGAAAATGAAATGCTCCAAATATATTATTTCTCATTTGTCTGAGAGGTACTTAAACATATTAAATCTAAAAAAAAAAAAAACATTTTAGATTTAATATGTTGTCTTCTCATTTACAATACTCCTCTGTTGGACAGTGCTGACGTCCTAAGCCTCAAACCAGGACCAGTCAGACATTTTGGCTGCTGTTTAAAAAAAAAAATCGATGGCTCGAGTTAAACAGGATGTTTCCATTATTCAGAGGCAAAGGTCAGACAAGACGATGGGCCTCACCTCCCACCTGACTTCTGTTCCATTAGCTTGGTTAGCTTGGTGTAATTCATCAGTATACAGGAAACTACAGCTCCCGTGAAGTGTCTCAGGATGAGATATGTCTCTGTAACTTCCTCCCCTGTCATCTCTTCGACCTTTTAGCTGTCAGGACATCGGTGCAGTGCAAACCTTTCCTGTCCTGCCAGGGTGGCCAGCTGATGCATACACATAAAAACTATGATATTTGTTTTTTTTTTTTTTATTACAGTCTTCATGGAGTCACACGGCATAGTCATGCTATGAGCCGAGGTTTGGCTTTTAGTAAATGTTTTTATAAGTGTGACTTCCACGCATTTACTCTTTCTGCTCGATAGCTTCAAGAATTAGCCAGTGAACCAAACCTGAGGTATGTAACCCTTAGCACACTTCAGGGCTCCAATCAATGAGCTTGTGTTTCAGTGTGTTAGTTTCAGTGCCGTGGCTTGGACCGTGCACGTAGCACTTGAAGCCGGAAGCTCGCTCCACATGCTCCACATGCCTTTCCCCTCACTATGGGTACCACTTAACAGATAACACACCGCTACGCAATAACCGGATCGACAGTGTCTGAGCGCTCACCTGTGAACGGAGACAGGTAAACATGCTAAAGTGCCCAGCTAACAAGAGGCTGCAGCCTTAGCGCTGATAAATGAAGAATTTTTGCTTTGAACTGGACGATAAAATCCTCCGCTGCAAAGCCTGTAACCTACCAGTTAAGTCGTCTGATGTAAACAACATCAGCGCTGTTGTGATAGTAGAGCAGGTGTGTGTGTGTGTGTGTGTCTATGTGCACATCTTTGTTTTACAGGCCTTGATACTGTTCCGCAGGTATTCATTAAAAGGTACAAGTTTGGACCTGAAGAGGAGACAGTGAACGAAACATGAATCGAGGAACCATGTTTTTTTTTTTTTTTTTTTTTTCCTTTCTCTCTGATTTTAGAAGAAGAAGCAGCCCTCGGCAGAACAGACATGTATGAACAAAATCACCGGCAACCTCTCACTCTCACTGCCAACACCTGGGTCCTTTCTGTGTCCTTTCTTTCAGTGAGTCCACACAGACAGAGTTACAGTCTAAAGGCAGATTCACAGTCCTGCTTCAGCTGCTTCCATCCATCTCCTTTCCTCTAAATCTACACACACACACCACAGACGTCTGTTACAAGCTGGAATCTGAGTGTCTGTAGCAGAGCTTCGTACAGGGATCAGTAAAACAGTATTCATGTGGGGAGATTGCTGCTGAATCAACCCCCAAAGTGAAACTATTAGGACAGACATCACTCATCATCAATCATTATGCAAAGCCCCAAAGATTTCTAAAGAATGAAATTGCTAACTACAGCTGTTTCAGTAAATTGTTCCTTCCTTTAATCTTCTCCTGTCTCTGTGCCCTGATCTGAAACACTTCTGCTACTTTAATCCTCACAGACCTTTGTGATTAGTTGAAAGATGAAATTAAAAAAAATAATAAAAAGAACAACCAATCAGACCCTATGAGTCTCAATGGCTAGAACTGCTCCACATGGCTCTTCCCTCACACTCCTGGACCTGGTCTGTTGGTTGACAGTTGTTCCAGATCTGCCGGGCTACTGATGTGATGTCAAACTATACAGTATTTCCTCACTAAAGAGGCCCAGGTGATCATCCGGTGTCTGCAGGTGTCACACCTCTGCAGCTGGTTTCCTGTTTCCTGTTTCCTTAATAACTCTACTCAAGTATCAAGAGTAAAAACACTCAGTGAAGCCTTTCAGTGGACATTAGAGTATAAGCAGCATTTTAATGACATAGCTAATTACTGATTATTCTGTTTGGGAGGTTAATCAATGGTGATGTGTCATATTTGAGAAATGAATCATAGTCAAAAGTAATTGGACAGAGACAGTGTTCAGTCAGTGACTCCCTGAAGTCTTTGACCCACAGACATCAGCAGGTGCTTTGTATCTTCCCTGGTGATGCTCTTCCAGGCCTTCACTGCAGCCTCCCTCAGCTCCTCCTGGTTGTAGGGTCATCCTGTTGCTTCCATCAGTGAATTCCTCAATAAAAGCCATATCAGAACCACCACCATGTGTAACATAAGATGGTCTTCTTTGGGTCTTGAGCTGTTCCTCGTTCTCTCTATGTTATATTTTTTCAGCATTTTGCTAGAGGTTGATTTTTGACTCATCAGCCCAAAGAACTACAGGTTTCTTTTTGTGTGTAGTTGTGAACTGCAGCTTGGCCACTTACTGGAAGCTGCTTTGGATGAAAGTATCTGCCAAATATACTGTACGTATTGTAAGAAGCAGCTGGCGTGATTCAGTAGCTGTATAGTTCAAATGCAGTGGTTTTCAGAGGTAGAATTTCATATGTACAAAATCTTAAAGATACCAACTAATGAATCATTTTCAGAAAAAGCCTGTTTTGGGCAGAAACTTGAAAAAATTGGGCTGAATTGAGCTAAATTCAGATCAGGTTTCGGGTTCATGTTTCGACAATCTTCAGCAGTCTCAGTGTTTTACCACAGAATCACTACAGAATTTTTGGGGTATACTGAGTGAATATTCTGTCTTCAAGAAGTGAGGGATGCACTGGTTAACAAAAATCTTACTGGAAACAAAACAAAAAGAAATGTCTCTTTTTTTTAATCTGATGTCTCTAATCACAAACAGACCATGTAGTCTGACATAATCTTTTAAAATATACAGTAAAAGAGTGAGGAATCGTGGCCTCAAAATTAACCTCAAAAAAATTACCCCAAAATACCTAACAAGTGGCCCGGGAGTGACGGGGTGAGGGTGAGGGCGAGGGCTAACAGCTGAGGTGAAAGATTGAGATGTCATTGGGGGGGTGGGGCTGACAGTTTCTTCTGGAAGATATTCATAGTGTCGCACTTAGAAAGAGAGAGACGGAAATAACTGTGTCCGTTCACTCTCTGACTCCTCTCTCACCTTCACACAGCTTGTGAAGTGGGTTTTTGAATGTCGCCGTGTAGGTTTCAGAAAGTGTCTCAGATCGGCAGAGTCTGCAGCTCTGACGTCAGACTCACCGTGAGAAGACAGCGGTGTGAATAGGAGCACCTGTGGGTAAACACAAATTTCATGTTTTTCAAAATGGGACCATCACAGTTTGTGCAACGATGTTAAATGGCTGCGAATGTGACACACTGACGTCATGAGTCCTGTACAGTGTGCTTCAAGCTTCCCTAGAGAGGTCTTATCTAGAGCAGGTATGTGTCACAGATCTATTTGCAACAATTAATCAGATCTAACAATCTGCCGTCGAGCAGTGATGTGAGGATGGAACATTCCTCCCACCTCAACTAAAGTCGTCTGCCTGGGGGGGACAGGGAGGACAGAAACTGAACCCACAAATTGTTGAAATTCATTTCCCTATCAAAGGTCATGTGGACATTCGCATACAAATAGGAGTCTTACAAAGCTCCATCTACACATCCATATAGCTGCAACCTGGGGGTGGGGTGGGCTGAATGATTTGCTTGTGTGTTGGCAGTGTGTGTCTGTGGGTGGACAAGCTTTTCAGAATGATTTAACTTGCACTGGACTGTGCTTCAGACTTGTGGCTATGGCTCCAAAGTTGAAAGAATTCCTTATTTTCAGGTTTGTGCACAAAAATCTGGTTACAAAGTCCAGTAGCAGGTTAACAGCATCCACACCTGCCAGAGGTGGATGAGAGTCCATGTCTTTAGTATCCAGTTATAACTCTCACACGTCCAGTACTTGTGAAAAACCAAGGTACATCAGAGAAATCTCAAATAGGCAAAAGAACACAAGTTATTAGGATGAAAACAATAATCACTTTCAAACACAGGTCTAAGAAATTCAATCTTCTCAAGCAATAAGTCTCAAATCAATACCACACCCATGTTAAGTGAGTAATACTTTCATGGGGCAAGTCAAATAGTAAAACTGTGACTCAAGTCAGACTTAAGTCCTGACCATATACCCTGCTCATTGGTTTAACAGAGGTAAAAGAGATGGAGTGTTTATTGTCAGGAAATTTGTTTTCACAGTCTGTGAATTCAAAACAAGAGCAGACAACATTCACTCCCCATCAGTCCACTCAGATACACAAAGCACATATACATACATCCCACTCAAAGACAAATGTGGCTCTAACAAGGTCATCGAGGAAATAATAACTGGGGGATATAATCATTTTAAAATAATAATTTGTGATAATTTGATCATCAAAGCCAAACGCTTTAGAGAATGACAGGAAATGGAAGGCCAGGCCGAGTCAGTTTCAGTCAGCCTCTGTAGGTATGACCTGTATATGAAGCCAGACTTCACTAAAGGAGTGAAGAGCTGTGACAGAGAAGCAGGAGGTTATAAAAAGATGTGTATTGTCTGAGACATCACTGACGAATGGAAGCTTAGGGGAAACACAGAAGTCTAGGCAGGGTCAGAGTCACCAAGAAAAATCAGAGACAGACCCGCCGGTGGTGTAGCCAGTCGAACAAAACCAGACTAACATATATGACACTGAAGAAACACAAATTTAATTAATGTCATATAATGTGTGGAATTTAAAAGTTTTAAAAATCGGCTTTGCAAATGTTCTGTGAGGAAGGAAATATTACTTCAACAGATTCATTAGACTTCGCAGGAAGCATATAATGGCCCTTAGGAGTATAAGCGGTATTTGAAGTCCCCAGAGGATAGCTAACCACTGCATGGTGGTGCAGTGGTTAGCACTGTCGCCACGCAGCAACCAACAGCAGTTCTGTTGTTGGTTGTCCCAATGTTTTGGGTGCTTGATTCATACTAGAGACCTAAAGTGAGTAAATCTTGGCCTCTGCTACTGCTCTGACTTTGACCATTCTGTGGAGCGACCCTTTGATCATCTTGTAGTGTTTCTGAATTACCTGCAGTTTGGCCACAGATCCCTATGGAGCTCTGCTGGTTGTCTCATGCTGGGAACTGACAATATCGAAATGCTGACCAAACATGAGTTAGTAGCTGTGTAGAGTCAACGTTCTTTTCCATGAGGCAGTTACATATTACACATGTAACATGTTCCCGCCCATATCATCAGTACTCTGTGACTCCAGGACTCACTCCTCCTCTCCTAATTAAGAATGTTTCTATTGCTCATCCGTAAGCTATCATCTTACACTGACAACACCCTTCTCAATCTCTCCTATACACAGTCATCACATTCTATTAATTGGTTGGATGGGTTGGGTATTGACTCATGCTGCATTTTGTAGCTTGGTATGCTCTTTGGTAAGAAGAATGTTGAAGTGATATTATCTTCAGAATAACTGAAATGCCTTACAACAGACTGCAAATCCAGTTCACCAACACCATAAATTATGATCTGTGTTAAATTAGTACTTCTTTGGCAAAGTATAAATGATACCTTATTAGCATCACAGAAGTGGTGTTTTATTGTACCGTTGTTATATTGTCTTCCATTAGATAGATGTAGTTGGAATTAACAGTACAATATCTCCCTCCGAAATGTAGTGAAGCATAAAGCAGCATGTAACGGAAAATAATCAAGTATCTCAAAACACTGCTAGTAATAGGTGGACTTGATTTCCATCACTATTGATCTCGCGTGATGTCTCAGTACAATAACATAACAGGTCAGCATTACACTGTAGTTCTTATATCACAGCTGCATACCAAACAAAAATAGAGCCTGTGTTTATATCTACATCCATTTTCCAGTGTTGAAAACTTTCAAAACAGTCACACCACCATGGTTAGCTTAGTTTAGCATAACAACTGGAAATAGAGAAAAAAGCTAAAGAAATAGTCCCTTGCAGGCGTCTTCGCATTTAACTCTCGGACAGAAAGCAAGTGTTTTTCCAAAAAATGCTGAACTCTTGCCTTGAAGGCCGGGTGAACGATTCCAGAGAGCGACTGTTGATATTTCAACTGAACTTCAGTGCTCCTTCAGACGCTCCACTCTCTTAAAAATTCATGGACACCCATTGCCAAGGCAACAATGCTAATGACAGGGCTAGCTGACCCTAAGAGAAATATGGTGGAATTCGGTGTCATAAAAAGTGTGGAAGTGGGTACGTCATCAAACAAACGCACACAAACACAGAATCCAAAACACAATGTGAGTTGTTGACAGAAAAGAGGAGCGTAGATTTGTAACTAAGCTAGCAAGGAAGGTAACGTTACTTGGAAGAGCATTTTAAATTATTCACCCAAACAAATAAATTCACTGTAGCTAGCAAACTTTTTTTGGTCTTTTTTTGACAGAAAACTGCTACAGCTGCTGTTGCAAAGCTAACAGGCAGAGAGGATGAGATTGTTTCTTGTAGTAAACCGAATGTCTGCGTGCAAAAAATTTAACGTTAGCAGACACGCGAATGAGACACAGGTACCTGCTTAGCTAACTAAACAGTTGGGATTAGCTTTCACAAATAATAGCAAAAGGGACAAAACAATGTTGTCCTTTGCAGGAGCACGAACCCCCCTGTTGCCATTTGGTTGGTGTAGTGCTGTGACACACAGAACAGACTGATAAACCACTGTAGACATTCACTAAATCTGACAATACATTTAACTCATTAATTTTTTTTCACTGGTGAGTTAGCAGTAATGTGAAGCAATAAAAGCTGTCACTAAGCTCTACGAATATATGTTAATCATGTGAATAGGTATCTGTGTGACCTGGGCTATCAAAGATACCCATCAAGGAATACATTTTAGGAATGTAAAGAATCAATGACTCATTGTAGATGGGTAAAGCATGAAGAAACTATGTTAACAAATCCAGCAAAAATGTCAACAGAACTTCAGGTTTGTGTGCCATGGCCTGTCATATGAACACAAAAGTGCCAAAAAGGATTGTTAAAAAATGTGTTCAGCATTAAAATGGAAGCTGAATGGAGTGTGTGAGTGAAGCTTTTTTTTTTTCTGTGTGTGTGTGTGTGTGTGAGACAGTGTTGCTATGTACTTGTTTCTTTGTAAACCTGGTTAGTCCTGTTAAGAAGGAGTGGTGTGTTTCTCTCTCTGTCTCTCTTGAGCTTTCTAGTCAAGTTTCTGTAACATATTTTGAAGTCGAGGGGTGTGTGTGTGGGAGTGTGTGTGTGTGTGTGTCTCATGCAAGGAGAAAGGGGCACTAAGGAGAGGCGGTGCTGATGTGGCCTAACCTGTTCTCCTGGCTGGCTTTAAGCTTATAGGTGTATAACAGGCAGATCCATCCCATCTTGCTTAACAGAGCAGAAGTGATACACTGAGGAGGAGACTGAGGAGCCTCTCCCTGTGCTTTCCTTAGGTGGAGGTGTCTTTGGAAACAGCGTATGGTGAGTGCATCGATTACGATGTCTATGGCCTATTTTTGCTTGGTATGAGATAACTGATATAAACCCTCTGTTTTGTGTTGGTGGTTGGTTGAAAATGAGCATAAACCATGATGAATATTCATTAAATTATTAGAAGTATTATACCAAGTCTTAGTTCGGGGAGTCCTGGTAGCTCACCTGGTAGAACATGTACTACATATCAAGGCTGAGTCCTTAGTGGTCTGGGTCTGAATCCAGCTCAACCCCTTATGAATACTGAACATTAAAGCTGTATAAAGTTTTAGATGTGTACTTTTGACATTCACTGGAATCACATGTCATCTTCTAATACCTTCTAAATGTAACAAATCAAGCTTTTTTAAAAATGGAGTTTTGATACGTCGTTGTCCAACTGCAACGTCAGGATATTTGGAAATGTGTTGTGGTTTCTGGCATTGACAGCAAATGAAGATTAAAAATAAAAATGATTAAACTAATAAAAGAGTAAACATTATATCAGATTTTATATCTAGCATTTCTAAATTAGTTATACTCTCAGTGCAACTTGCTGCTGTCCTGACTGAGAAATATAAACTGCAGTCACCTGACTCACACCCTGCTGTTTTGCATGTGGTTAGTATCAGTGTTGATGTTTCTACCCTGTTATACAGGCTCCACCTTTTTAACCACACGGCTCTGTTTTTTCTTTTTCCCTTTTTTAAAAAAATCTCTTTTGATTTTACTCTGTCCTGTTCTCTCTGACTCACTGCTAAGGCAGATGAGGGTGGAAATTAAGGATGCCTGTGGAGGAACAGTGACATCAGCTATTCTGAAAAGTGATGACATGATAAACCAAAAGTCCTGTTGTGTATTTTTAGCTCTCGCTGTAGACATCCCCAGAAAAAATACATTAAATCGTTGTTATTTTTTCCGTCTAAACTAGCTGACAGCTCAGACTGCTGAGTCATTTTTCCACTTGAAGACCTGATAGGCTTTTGCAGGAACATCTGTTCATGACTTCTGCATGATCATTGATGGGTGCTGAGAGATTAGCATCAGGTTTGTTTTGTAGCATTTGTTTGGATCTTAGTGGACCCAGTTTTTTTTTTTCGCACTGCCAAACTTAAAACCTGCTCTGCTTTTATCTATGCGACTCTGCTGCAAGGGAATTGCAATTAACATTTACATGTGAAGATGTTGGGGTGTGGTTGAAGGGAGGGGCATGTGTGTGTGTATGTGTGTGTGCGTATGCTAAGCTGTGTGTCAGTCAGAATACATCCAAACTGACTGGTTTATTGGCAGAGGCTTTAAATTCCTGAAGCGTGAGGTGAAATGCTGCGTGGGCGTCATTGTTTCTCTGTCACTCAGGGTCACCTGCTAAAGGCAGGTGAAGAACTCTGAGCATAGGCAGGGGTGTGCGCTCACCCCCAGCGAGAGCTACACAACTCTGGTTGGAATGATTCCTAGAATCTATCATGAAACTCTGCGGTAGCTGGATTCATGATGTGACTTTTGATGGTGCTGTTTGTGCTGCCATCTTGTCTTCTTGCCAAGAGCAAATAATTTAACTTAAATAATTGTACTCTATGTATCACATCAAACCACAGACCAAATCACCACTTACAAATGAAAAACTTAAACCATGTTGCTACCTCTATTCTTGGTAATGACTTAGACGCCTAAATCGAAGAGGGAATGACTTCATTGACAGTAATGACTAAATATCAACAATCAATAATCTAAGTCAATTTAAAAGAGATTTCACTTTCAGTTTGAAACACATCTTTTGATCTTTTCTGCACTGGTTGAATGCATCTTCCTCTTTCATAAGGTTGCAGAGTGTAGTTATGCCTCTGATTTAAGTTTTACTGACATATAAGTATATAAGTAACATATGTTGCTTTTCTCTGGTATTTGCAGGTAACTTTGCTGTGCTTTCAAGTGTCCATGGTTTCTTGTATTTCCATATAAATTCCGTGATATGTGGATGTAAATACACCCATGAAATAATGGTAAGTGTGACACGCTAACATCAGAAACATTTAAGAAACATATGTGACAGCAACAGTGAAAATGTAGACATTTTTGGTCCATACTGAATAGATGGATAAGGCAAAAGTCATGATGTAAATGTGTCACAAATCTGTCTCACTATATGGATTATAACTAATTTTAAATATAGAGCCAGGACAGCAAGAGTTTTTTGGAAAGCCTGGTCCTAGATGATTCGGAGAAAGGAGTCGTCATTACAGGAATCACAGATGACACTATCACTGCAAAGAGAGGCCTGCAAGCAGGTATGAGGAAAAGCTGTGAATTTCTTGCTGTGATTTTTAAGATAGACCATACATACATACATTTGAGAAAAATACATCGATATGCTGAAATGGTTTTGGTGAGATATATCTGTTTGTTACAGGGGATGAGATTGTTGCAGCCACTATACACCTTGACCATCTCAACAAAAATGAAGTTCTAAACATCCTGAAGGCCTTGGAGCCGTATGATAACAACATGAGGGTTCTGACAAAGAAGGAACTGAGTGCCAGCGCTGGCCTTGGCTCCTTGGGATTAGATCTCAAAGACTCTACAGAGGTAAACGTCACAGCCCTAGCCGAGTAGTTTCTATCAGTGCAGATAGATTTGTCCTTGTTTGACCAGGTTTTGAGATTTTGCCTTCACTCCACTATAAACGATTAATGTGATTGCCATTGGGAGCCTGAACTGAGCAGTATGAGCTTCATGTAAATGATTAATGAAACGAGTTACTTTAACTGCTGTTTTAGTTGTCTGAAAGTGTATGCTAACCTGATTTGTCTGTCACTTCATTATCAACAGATGCTCAATCTAAAAAAGGACCTGTCACTGGATGCATCAGCTGAGGCACCAGCTGTTTCCCTTAATGGTCTGAGTGGAAAGCTGAACGCTGCTCAGGGGCTGGGGGGTGAAATAAGTGGTCCCACCCTCAATGGAGACCTTCCCAGTCTCAGTCTAAATACCCCCTCAGCTGATGCTGGTGCCAAGCTCACAACACACTCCCTAGGACTGACTGCACCAAATGTAAAAGGAGATCTAGATGGTACCCTAAAAGCACCTGATGTCAGTGTCTCGACCCCCCAGCTTAACACTCCCAGTGCCTCTCTCGACGTCAAGAAACCAGAAATCGAGACAGGCAACTTAAAGTACAAAGCCCCAAAATTCACAATGCCACACTTCAGTCTACCTCAGATCAAAACACCAAAAGCAGAGATGGATGTTTCTGGGGATCTCCCTTCTGTCAGCGGAAATTTAGAGACACCAGACCTTAACCTGGCAGCCCCAAAATTAGATCTCAAAAGTCCAGATTTGGATCTGAATGGGCCAAAAGTGGATCTAAATGGTTCTGACATAAATTTAGAACCCCCCAATGCTGACATTGAACCGGCCTCAGGAAAAATCAAGTGGCCCCATCTAAAATGGAAAGGTCCCAAAGTGAAAGGGCCAGATGCTGACTTAAATGCTGACTTGTCTGCACCTGGTGTCAGCCTCTCCACACCAAAGATTGATGGGGATCTAAGCACACCAGATGTTGACATTAACTTGCCCAAAGCTGATGTAGGTGCTCAAACCCCAAATATTGACATTGATGCCCCATCTGGTAAAATCAACTGGCCTCATTTGAAGTGGAAGAAACCAAATATTCATGGCCCAAAAGCTGATATGGACTTGGATGCAAACCTGAACACACCAGATGTTGATGTCTCTGTTCCAAAAGTGGAAGGTGGAATAAACACCCCAGATATTGACATTAATTTGCCAAAGGCAGACCTTGAAGGCCCTGATCTAGAAGTGAAAACCCCAAATATTGATTACGAAGCTCCATCTGGTAAAATCAACTGGCCTCATCTGAAATGGAAGAAGCCCAAACTTCAAGGTCCAAAAGCAGACGTAGACATAGACACTGACCTAAACTCTGATTTAAATCTTTTAAGTCCACAGATTGAGGGTGGCATCAATGCACCAAGGGCTGAGATTAATCTCCCAAAAGCTGACATTAAAGGCCCTGATGTAGATGTTCAGGTCCCAGAGGCTGACATTGATGCTCCATCAGGAAAAATTAACTGGCCTCATCTGAAGTGGAAAAAACCCAAACTTCATGGTCCCAAAGCTGACATGGACCTTAATGCAGATCTGAGCACTCCAGATGTTGATCTCTCGGTTCCAAAAGCTGATTGTGAGATTAGTACACCAGATGTTGATCTGAACTTACCCAAAGCTGATGTTGATATTAAAGCACCAGATGCTGACATTCAAGCCCCTTCTGGCAAAATCAGATTCCCAACACTCAAAAAGCCCAAGTTCTTGTTTTCTGGACCAAAGGAGAAAACCCTAGATGTTGACCTTCATGCTGATGCTGATGTGAAAGCACCTGACCTCAGTCTCTCTCCTCAAGCATCACTTGATGGACCTGATGTTGATCTGAATTTACCCAAAGCTAGTGTTGACGTTAAAGCACCAAATGCAGACATTGAAGCTCCATCTGGAAAGTTCAAATGGCCCACTCTTAAAAAGCCAAAGGGGTCAGTTTCATGCCCAGATGTTGATGTTTCAGCCCCCAACTTGAATCTCTCAGCTCCAAAGACTGATGGTGAGATACATGTACCAGATGTCGATCTAAACTTACCAAAAGCTGACCTGGAAAGCCCCAAGTTAGATGTTAACGCTCCAGATATTGAAGGCCCATCTGGAAAATTCAAATGGTTCAATTTCAAGAAACCCAAATTTGGCACACTGAAGGGGCCAAAGGCTGACATTGATGCTGATGTGAAGGTACCAGATGTGGACCTCAAGGGGCCTGATGTGGATCTGAGTGCACCAGATGTTAATCTTTCTGTGCCAAACATTGAGGGTGGGATTGATGCTCCAGACCTAAATATCAGCATTCCTAATGCTGATGTCAAAGGTCCAGATGTGGATCTTAATGGACCAGGTCTTGACGTTGACCCACCCGATGGAAAGCTGAAGTTCCCTAAACTGAAACTGCCAAAACTCAAAGGGCCAAAAGTCAAGGGTCCTGAATTGGATGCGGATATAAAAGCACCAGACATTGATGCCAGTCTTGACTTACCTAAAGTCGATGTGGATGCACCTAATGTAGACATAAAAGCACCAGATCTCTCCTTGTCTACACCAAAAATTGAAGGTGGTCTTGATGCACCAGATCTTGACATTAATTTACCAAAAGCTGATGTTAAAGGCCCTGAGGTAGACCTTCAAGCTCCAGACATTGATGCCTCAGCTGGAAAATTCAAGCTACCCAAGCTAAAATTACCTAAATTTGGGTCAAAGGTTAAAGGACCTAACCTTGATGTTGATGCTGACCTCAAGAGTCCAGATCTGCAACTGTCTCTTCCTGATGTGGATGCAAAGCTACCCAAAGCAGATCTAACAGCACCTGATGTGAATCTAGATGCACCAGACTTGAAAATTTCAACCCCCAAAATTGAAGGTGACATTGCTGCTCCAGATTTGAACCTGAGTCTTCCCAAAGCAGACCTTAAAGGGCCAGATGTAGACCTTAAAACAGCAGATGTTGACGTTGATGTTCCTTCTGGAAAATTTAACATCCCAGAGGTGGACCTTAATTTGCCCAAAGCTAATCTAAAGGGACCAAGTCTGGATCTACCAAAAGCAGACCTCCAAACGCCTGATCTCAACTTGAAAGCACCAGATCTCAGCCTTTCCTCACCAAAAATTGATGAAAACCTATCAGGTCCAAATGCGGATATTACCCTGCCCAAAGCAGAACTCAAAGGACCTGATGCACAGTTAAAAACACCAAATCTAGATTCTCACGTGGGTGACTTTAAATTGCCTCATTTCAAGCTTCCAAAATTTGGTCTTTCAAGTCCTGAAGTAGATGTTACCAGTGTCCATCCTTCAGTTGAGGCTGGAATAGAGGCACCCAAGGTGGACATAGGCACTACTACAGCAGATGCTAACATCTCTGTTCCTGCAGTAGACCTGAGTACGCCAAAGTTAGAGGGAGATATCAAAGGACCAGAAATAGATGTGAAAGCTCCAAATGTAGATGCCAATCTTGAAAAGCCCAAATTGCCACATTTCAAGCTTCCAAAGTTTGGATTTTCAGGGTCAAAAATAAAAACTCCAGAGATCAGTACCAGCGCAGATCTTGATGGCTCACCAGATGTGAAGGTCAAAGCTCCCAGTGTTGAAGGAGAGATTAGTTCACCACATGTCAGCGTCTCTGCTCCTGAAGTGAAGACAAGTCTCGACACACCTGACCTAGATGTCACAGCTGAAGCAGATGCTGAAGTTAAAGGTTCTCCAAAAAGTAAGCTGAGATGGCCCTTCAAATGGGGACTGAAGTCGGGTTCAGGCACTGATGAAGAGGGAAGTGGTGCTGACTCTGAAACTGATGTGTCAACTGCTGAGGCGGAGGTTCCCGTATTCAAATTCCACAGACTGCCCAGGAACAGCATTGATGGCATCATAGGAATTGATGAAGCCTTTGGCTCATCCAGACTCGACGCAGAGGAAAAAGATTATGTCGTCAGCAAAGGGATACGCTTGCCGATAGTAAACGCAACATCAAAAACAGGAGAAAAGGTTGACATTTTGGAGAGACTGAAAATGGCAATGGATAAGGCACCCTCAGTTAATGTCTCACCAACCGAGGCTAAAACTGATATTGATCTGAAGCTCGCCGCCCCAAGTCTTGATGTCAGTGCCTCCACAGATGCAGGAGATTCCTCTTTGGTGAGAGGAGGTACTTTTAAAGTTGAAAAGCCAGAGTCCTCACTGGGCCTGAAGGCCCCGGAAATTTCAACATCAGATGAAAATGATAAATTGTCACTGAGTCTCTCCAATATGCTTTGCCTTAATGTCAAGGATTCAGATGCTGAGTGATTCCTTCAAAGTAAACCTGCTAAATAAAGCTTCAGTTCAAACACATTGTAAATACACATTGATAGAGAAGTTAACTGTTTAATTTACTTTGCCACAGTTTTCTGCAGATAATGTTAACATATCCTTCCTGTGTAATAACTGGGTGAATGAAGGAACTTGTTTTTATAAACTATGTGTACATTCCTGTTATTTATATGAGCTTTTTTCCTAAACATTGTTGATTTGGAAGTATTTTACTTATTATTCTTATTAATGAACTGCCCCAGTATTGCATGTGATCACACTGAGCTGTTGAAGTTTCTGAGAATTGCATTACTGCATCTTCAAAAATGTAAAAGAGGTCTATTGCTTGAGTGAATGTAATTGTTTTTTTTTCCTTCTTGTTCAATAAATAACTCAGTATGTTCAGTGGTCTTGTGGTTCTTAATGTAAAAAAAAGGAACATCATGAAACTGATGATTTGTTTTGTATGAAAATGAAGAAGAAGCTTTGCAACTCTTCATTTTACAGACCTGTAATTTTATAATAATACATTTTCTGATAAATTCCTAAAAAGCTCCATGGAAAAATATGTACTTTGGTGCTAATTATCAGAAAAAAAGAAATTTCCTTGAAAAGATGCTAAATTTAAACACACAGTGGAAAACACATTAATGGCACACATGTACCAACTGAACCCTCTCTGGTTTCCCTATAATTGGAACTTTAAATGGTAGGTCTTTACAGAAACCTCCTTAGAAATTGACCATAAAATAAAACCATAAGCTATAAGCTATATCACTGAAGAACTGAAAAAAAAAACCTGTTGTGTGTGTGTGTGTATTTAACATAAATGTGCCGCTGATATTGATGATGCGTCTTCATTTTTCCTTTAAAAATGAGGCTTTTACAGAATTTGCCGTGTGTTTATTTCCCAATGAGAAAACATGTAATATGAATCACTGGTCTCATCGCTCTGGAACAGCTGAGCAAGTCATGCACCACATCAGTCACATCATCACAGTAACGTGCTACAACAACGTCTGCACCGTAATAATAAAACAAGATTAAAACATCAAATGCTGCTTTTGTTAAAAAGAAAGTTGGAAAGGAAGCCGTGACACACGGGACTGATGAGCTGCTGTAATCTGACATCTCCCACTTCAACAACAGAGTACTGAGTCATAACGGACCAGTCTGATGTGTGTATCAGTGTGGTATCCAGTTACTTCGTAGCAGCCAGGTGTCATTTGCACATGTTTTAGTACAGGTAAACACAGTGCACAGCTGTAAAGTGCACAAGTAAAACGATTTTTTCAAAATCAGGAAACGTACGAATCTGCTGGAGTGCTGCTAGCTGCCATGAAAACAGGGCCCTAAGAGTTTACAGCCTGGAGGCTATACATCGATACAGTGATACTTGGAGCTTCATCACGACAGAGTTAGCATACTGATGTTTAGCAGGTATAATCTTTACCATGTTCACCATCTTAGTTTAGTGTGTTAGCATGCTAACATGTTGTTAATTAGCACTGAACACAAAGGCCAGCTGGTGATGATGGTGTGAGTGTCAGTGGTTCAGGGATCTGGCCAAATGAAAAATTTCGACCCGATAATGAAATTAAAGGAAACATCAGTGCGTCACAAGGTTTATTACAGTTTATTCGGAGGAGGACATCATCGTTTGTACTGAATTTGTTTGTTCTAAAACTAGCAAACGATCCAAATAGTTCAAACCTCATGGTGACACAAGGCAAAAAGTCAGGGGATCATCAGTCATGAGGATACATTGTCTGAGAACCGTGAATATTTTGTACCGGTGTGCCACTGTGATGTGCAGATATTTCATTAGATGGTGGAAAATTTCAACCTGCTGGTGGAACAAGAGGAAAAGTCTGGGGATCACAAAGATCAGTGGGTTCGTTCACCATGGATATCTGTACAAAACTTCATGGCACTGTCCACTAGCTTGTTGAGAAGCGGTGCCATTAGAGTGGCTAAAAATGTGCATAAGTGCTATACTGTTTGGAAGATACTGTGCTACCTGTGATGCTGATATTCTCTACAGGAAGTTTCCAGTTGTTGATTGATGTTTTACTTTTTGCTAAAGCTAAAAAGAAATTGTGGTAACGTATCCAAATTTATGAAGAAGAAGAAAAAGAAGAAGGAGAAGAAGTTCCTAACAAGTAAAAAAGTGACAGAAGAAAAAAAAAAACAGACATGATAAATATACAGTCAAGCTGGTTAATGAGTCTGTTGCCACCGTGACGGCCAGTCCTTCTCTATCCAGCTCTGCAGCAGTCGCAGTACATCAATGCGCTGGTAGATGCGGCAAAGTTCAGTGAGCTCAGTGACCGTTTTCTCGTTGTAGCGCAGCAGGAACTCCTGGGTGGGACTGTGGGACAAGGACCCCTGGGTCCGGTGCTCCAGCAGGGTTAGTTCGTCATAGCTCATCCCCCAGCGGCTCGCAAAGTTCTTCCAGTTTTTGATGGTGCAGTGGTTCGGGTCCAGTTTGAGCCGCAGCGAGTCCAGGAGATCTTTGTCGTTCATGAGGTCGCTGATCTTGGGGGGAGGTGCTGGGCAGCAGCACTTTTCACAGGGGCTGTTTAACAACTGCAGTTCTTTAGGGTAGTCTGAGCTCAGAGGATGGACAAGGAGGATGGAGTTACCTTAAGAGAATGTGTGCATCACAACTTCCACTGTATCAGCATCAAATTTAAAAGCAGTAAATATGTTATTATTATTATTATTTATTCAGTAATATTGGGTGTCCCTGTGGCCTAATGGTCTAAGGTGCCATGTAAGGTACCTAAAATATTCCAGGTAAACAATCCAAACATGATGCAGTTTCCATGCAGGATGACTCAGTAATGATTTTCCCTGTCGTTATCAGAACTGATTTACCTGGTGAAGTAGATGTTGGGCAGGTGCACTCTTCAACATCTTCAACTGGCTGCAACACAGAGGCACACGTTACTTAAAGTGATCACTGTTAGTTACACTGCATCCAGTCTGCTGTTACTTCTTCTCTCAGCCACCCAAACCCACCATTCTCCTCTCACATCTCACTCATCAGTAAATGATATGTCACTTTAAATCCTGATACACATATATGTCATGGTGCAGTATATATTTTCTGGAACGTAATTTTTCTAATTCAGTGAAATAAATAACATGTCGCCATCAGCTAAATGCTAATAATCAGCAATAGAGACAAAGTCATTAGCTCTGCAGGTATTGAAGCACAGTGTTTTGCTCTAACGCTGGTTCAAATATCTGTCTCTCTGATCCTTCCATCGTGACCAGTGTTTAAAATGCAGTCACGTTTGGAGGCACGGATGCAGTGTTAGCAACCAACACTCTGCGCCTCTCCGTTCAGTGGGACCAAACCACATCCTGTATACTCACAGCTTAAATTAGAAAGCACTCAGAGTTTGTACCTCGCACCTCACGGTGAATTATAATTCTCTACATCTGTTATTTTTAATAATGGTAAATATTTAGCAGTTTTAATCTGCATCTAGACCCAGACCTGCATCAACACACACACACACACACACACACACACACACAGCAGAGATGGCGACTGACGATTGGTCGATGGAGGTCGTATTTTTGTGCTGCATGAATATTTGTAAAAGGATGAATTGTGTAATGTTTTCAGCTGACTCATGGCAACAGAGCTGTGGCCGTGTAAATGAATGATGGTGCTGCGGCATCATGTTTGGTATATAGGCACAAATATTTGAAAAATGATGGCGGTTTATGTGAAACAGGCCACACGTACACAAATCTAGCAGTCAATTATAGGTAAAGGAAAAAGGACGGATACAGTTTCATTGTTTTGGGCACGAGCTCGTCCTTCCTCTTTGAAAACTGTCACACTTCAGATCACACACAGGTTGCAGCAACGCAGCCTGAGAATAATCAACAAGAAACATCTGGTATAATCAGGAAAATTCGTAAGACAAAAAAAAAAATCAATTTCTTAGTCTTTGTTGCGAAAGCATTTTTTTTTGTAGTGATCCACAGTAGTAGTGATCAGTTTCAAATCCAGTCAAAGTCTGTATTGATCGTCTATCTATACTGATTGTTTCTGTGTGCTGCTGCAGTGAATTCATTTCAAGGGCTCTTCCTGATCCTATTGGCTGTTCATGAAGTCACCTGTACCTTGCTGACTGATCGGTTTAATGCTCTTTAGACGATTCCAGTGTCTTAGGACAGGGGGCTCTGTACGCTGTACGGACTGTAAAGGCCTCTGAGGCTTGTGATATTGACTTGAGTAGTAATATATATCATAACTGCCAAATGTTTTACATCTGTCACTGTAACATAGAAGACTTTTTTTTAACAGTTTACATAAATTATAATGCACCTTGCAACAAATTGTCGGTGCAGCTTCCACATACAACCTTTGCCTAGCTGCTGTCTAAAGAAATAGAGAGAGGGGGAAGTCAGAGAGAACGAGTGGGCAAGTGAGAATATGCAGACAGAGGTGAAAGTGAAACGAAGCCTTATTTGGTGCTGATGTAATTTAATTCTGTGGAAATCTACATTTATTCAGCGATGTGTAAAACAGCTGTGGAATAGAGTCGAAGGACGGTTTTGTTCGAACGCGGGCCGTGCGCGTTTTTCCACACGTTGCAACATGTGAAGCACATACCACCACATGGTGTAACAGGTGGAGCACGTATGGAAAAACACGTTATCACATGTCATAACATGTCACGCATACTTTCAGATTTTCACCATGACATCTGAAGTAACAAGTCCAAGTTTGACGTGGGACTTTATATGAGTTTCACGCCATGAAAATGTTCCATAAAGCACAAGTGAAAAGCACGGGTTTCACACTTTTTACATGTGATGATCACGTGTGTGTTTGCAACATGTGAAATTCATGTGTTTTTTTTTATTTGCCTGTGAGGGTGGTGATACTGACCTGTCTTATTCTGTCTGACGAGGGACTCAGGTATCCAGAGGGCATGGAGCTCAGGTGGAGTGTCACTGCGTCTGCTGGAGACACATCGCTGGCATTATTACAGATGTACATTTATCACTGAAAGATACACTTTGAGGCCTTTCTCTGCTACAGGCTTAGAGCGCTCCATGTCCGCCTGTCGTCGAGCTGGAATTACACTTCTCCAGAGCGCGTGCAGGTGAGAGTGCATGGGGACTGCTCGGATACGTTTATGTGCGGGTTTCTTTTATAGTGCTGTGTTTATGTTTGAAGCCATCAGCGTGCCTGATATGCAGGTCCACACCCTCCTCTGTGTAGGCAACGTCTCCCCAGAGACGTTTATGTGAATCTTCAGAGAAGCGTAACTCCACCATTAGAATAAAGGACATTCCTCCAATTCTAACCATACGTTGGACGTGTCCTCAGTCTCTATTCTCAGTATTTCATTTCTATTTTAGTGATTCTATCTAATTTGGATTGTTGCTCAGTTGTTCTTGTTTGTGACCTGCCTGCTGTAACACTGTTAGCACTCTTATCTTTCCATGTTTTTCATTTCGTTTTCTTTTTACCAGATTGTAGATTGTTGTCAAGCCTTAACCAGGGCTTTGAGCAATCTTGCTCGATCTTTGATAGGCTTTAATATGAAACATCTACAGGAAGCACTGGGTTTGATTTACAGGAACTTTACAGTGATTGCAGAACAGTAACATAAAAGCGAACTGTAAATGATCAGATACGGTGGCTTCAGAGTATTCAGACAACCTTCACTTTCTGAACGTCAGTGTCTGTGAACTGCCATCTTCAGGTCTCTACACAGATGTTCTGTGGGGTTGGGCTTTGGGTGGTCCACTCAGGGGACAGTCAGAGATTTGTCCTAAAGCCACTCCGGTCTTGTCTTGGCTGGATACTCTTCTGTTTTGGGATAGGCTATAAGTTTAGTTCAAGGACCTCTCTGTATTTGGCTGCATTTATCCTTCTCTCAATTCTGACCAGTCTCCCCACCCCCCACAGCACGATGCTGCCACCACCGTGCTTCACTGTAGGATGGTTATCAGCCAGGTGAAGATCAGTACCTGGCGTTCACCTGACAGAGTGTTTGGAGTTCTGTCCAAAGAGTTCAGGCTTTGTCAGGTGTTTACAGAGAGTTCTTGGACTTCATGTCTTGGTTGTTGTCCTGACATGTAGTGTGAACTGTGAGACCTTATACACGCAGGTGTGTGCCTTTCTAAACTTTGTCCAACCAATGAAATTAGCCACAGTTTAACAAATTCTCAAATGTTTTTAGAAACATGTTTTCACTTGTGTGGATTGATGGACATACATTTTATCAATCTAAAATGAAATCCACAACACAGTAAAACGTGCAAAAGGTGAAGGGGTCTGAATACATTCTGAAGCCACAGTAGATACAGTAGACACTGGCCACTATGCCATGATATAAATACCAGGAGTATGTCCATATGTGCCTCATAAAATGAACCATTGTGGTTTGACTCCCTTATTTACCATGAGGATCTGTCACTTGGACTGGATAGTTGGCCTCCAGGGACTGTGGGGCAGACAAGAGCACAAATACAAATATTAGAATGTAAAAAGAGAAACTTGAGAAACACAACTTTGTCTGCTTTCTTTGTGGGGACTGAGTCTGTTCATGGGACTGAGGCAACAATCAAGATGTAGTCTGTAACTGTGGAGGGAAAATGACTCCCTTGTGTGCAGTGAGAGGGAACAGCCTGCTGCGACTTGTTCCTCAGTAAGCCCTCTGGCTCTAGCAATCACAGCACAGTGTGTTCGGTTATGGTACGTTTCTTAGCAGATTACTGTGCAGATTCTGCTTTCTCAAGAAGAACAATGAGAAATCAGCACAAAGTAAACTGGGAAAGCAGACAAGTCAAGACAATGAGACTGTTAAAAAAGAAACACAGGCGTGGAGGGAAAAACATCAATAAAAGGCGCTCACAAATTCTGCCAAAAAGCTGGTGGTGTCTGTGTCCTCCACAGGTTCAGAGCTGGGCCTGTCTGTTACAAAAAGAAAAAAAAAAAAAAAACAGGAAAAGGCTTCAGTAGTGTGAACATGTGTTGTCACCTTTACTCATTTCATGCACTTCCTATGTATCGTATCAACCGAAGAGATGCACAGAAAAGCCACATCCTCCAGGCGACGAGCATTTTCTGGTATGTGAGCGTGACGTAGTTTGGACACGTTAATGTAGGCACCGAAACTGGGAAAACCAGGATCCAGCACCATCATTTAAATCAGGTAAACTGTAATTATGAAGGCAGGAAGACTTTTTTTTTTTTAAGATACTGCTTTATGTTATGACCCTATTTTTAATCAAGCTACATCAGCCCTGCCAAATAAAAAGTGTTAAGTGTGAGGCGTTTACCTTTGCACTTCATCCCTTGAATAAAAGCAGAGGAGCTTTGAATAGTGCCATGAAAGCTGCTCAGAAACAATGACAACACTGTTCTAGCTCGAACATGGAAAACTTAGCACCGAAAAGGAATATTTTTAACAAGCGCATTCACAGGTGAGATGGGAGAGAAGCACAAAGGCAGCTTTTCAGCTCCAGAAAATACCTGGACGGGGCTACGTGGGCCTTCGACGGTCTACGTCACTGTAAAGCCATTGTATCCGGGTGGGGGGCTCTAAATAAAGACCTGCCCCCGGCCTTTCTTGGGTTACACTCTATAACGATGAAACTTTTATTTGCATGGGAAACTACGATTAGCATCAAGTGTTCAGGTGTTAGCAGGCCATTTCCTACATGACACTACACCTACTCCTTCACCTGAGAGAGAAGTTAGAGCAGTTATGTATGCAGGTCGCAGTGGAACCGGCCCGTATACACCCACCTGAAACTGCCAAAAACACCATCGACAGCCTGATTTTAAACAATACACAGCGTGAAACGGTCACATTATTATTATAACACATCAATGAGTTGCACTGGGTGACACGGTGTTATTACCATGAACACACACACACACACACGCATGCTGCAGTTCCTGCTGTCAGGAAACCTCAGCGGATCACCAAAGGCCTCCTGCATTTTCCAAATCAGTCATGTACAACCACATCCACGGGCACTGTTCTGAGCTCAGTCATAAAGGTTCAGATGGTGAAGCTTGAAGATGATCGTTATCTTTTTAATAATTCTTACACTTTCACAGTTAATAACAAACTCGTACGGGCCTCCCACACACACACACACACAGTATGGAGTCACTTTTGTTGCATGGCTACAACACCTCTCCCAAAACACACACATGCACACGTAAACTCCCCTGTACAACGTCTGAGGTCCACGCTCGTGAGCGCAAGAACACCTAAGCCGTTTACACACGAAACAATAAAATAAAATAAAGAACATAAACAGAAAAAAATCTCAAAGGTCTTTAAATAATCAGACGATTCGCACGTTTTAGACAAATCTTTGTTACATCCCAGGGATTTTCCTAAATCGTTACCATGAGTCTTATCAGATAACAGTGATCGATCCACCATGTAGTGTCGGTCTGTTGCGGTGCGTGACACAGCATTTCCATTAACTGTACACCTCTGCGTGATTTACTGTGCGCATTTCAATGTCCCTGTCTGGCAGTGACGGTGGATTATTTCTCATTCTGGAACTAAATGTTTTCATTTGTTCTTTCTTTCTTTTTTCTTTTTTTTTAATTTTAAAGCCGAGGCCACTGTAATCCATTAGAGTGGAAATGAATGGTAAATCCCCACCATCACCACAGCTTCTGTAAAAACCGGCCTACACAAGACTACTGGAAAATGTTGACATGTTGCACTTTGCTTTCATGTTCGGCCCCCTCTATTTTTAGAAAGTGACTAGGTATCGAATATTTGAACATGGAATCAATAATTCATCGTCATATCCCGATGTGAATGTCATTTGAATGACACAAGCTTGATTGGGACTTCAAAACTGAACCGTCCTCTTCAGAAATCTAAAATTTCCTCAGAAAGAATTAGAATAGATGCTTGCTTTTTTTTTTTTTTTTTTTTTTTCCAGACAGGTCTATCTCACATTATCTCCAAATTCAATCTAGTGGCACACAGCAGAAATGAATGTAAAGGCTGCCTGCTGAGAAAATCAGTCTTTAAAGTTCAATTGAAATCCGCATTAAAAAAAAAAAAAAAAAAAAGATGCAGTGGTGTAAAAATGTAGGTCATTTGTTGTGTGCATAACTTAACAGTGCTCCCCTGGGTGGCATTCCCCCTTTAAATACAATGCAATCGTGTATTAGGACTCACAGCCGGTCGCCCAATTATCGAGTGTAAGTCGAACCCCAGATCAGTTGAGCATTGTTTCTCCCTCTCTGGGAATGCAGGGGCATGTAACTGCACGCTCTGGATAAAGTTCAAGAGATGAAATATAAACCACATCATAATACATTGCTTAGGGCCATAATTCCATGCAGGTGAACCCAGCTTTCCTCCGCTTTGACCACCCATGAAAAGATAAAGCGAGCGTTTCTGTGCAGCCCGTCTTGCAGCCTGTTTGCTTTGTCATAGGTTGGTCCCCGACACATGAATGGAGGTGAATGGCATGTCAATACCTGACTCTGTGAAGCCACGGTGGAGTCTAGACTGAGAGAAGCTATTTACACACACCTTGTACAAACTGTCTGTTACATCTGTAACGCACAATATCTGACAGATGTTGGTAAGTGTGCCTTTCACAGTGTGTGTGTGCATATATCACGAGCTGCACAGGATGAGATTGGCATATTGATGCTTATATTATCAGATTATTCTTACAACTAAACAAGTTTGCAGAGCTCGGTCTTCAAGGTCTTATTCGCTCTCTTTCTGAGATTTAGGTGAGATGTTTGAAACCAATCCTATCTCTGTGTGTTAAGTTTGGAGAAGACCTCATGACGCAGTTAGCCTGGTTTGGGATAAAGCCTGGAAACAGCTGGGACTGCCTGGGAAGCTGACCCAAGCTGAAATACACCCACCGCCGCCTCTAAATCTCACTAATTAAGACACCGAGGTTTATTTGTTCAACTTGCTGTTAGAGAGAAATGTAAACACGACAATGTGTGGTTTTGGTGGGAGTCACACACTGGAACTATTTCTTGTGGAACAGTGGGTCGGATGTAGTAACTATGTGACGTTGCCAGGTTTGGTACTACTGTGCACGAGCAAAGCCCGACGCACCGATGTCTGACCCAAGAAAGAGTTCCTACACGTACAATAACTCCTGCTCAACCCACAGGTCATGCTTACATTTTTGTTTCTGTTCCAAAAATCCCCCAGTTTTCCTTGGAGCTAGTTTCTACCCAACAGTCCCCTATGAAATCAGCTGACAGTGTAAATGATCCACAACATGCAGAAACAGATATTGCTGTTCAAAATTTGAAACGCAATCGCTTCAGATCTTTTTCCCCACCAATTCAAAAAAAAAAAAAAAAAAAAAAAAAGTATCGACATGGAGACAGAAATATCAGAGGGAGATCAGATCTCACTTTCCTGCTCTATACGCAAATAAGCCCACGCATCAGTTCAATGAGAAAACATGTTTTTGTGTGATCTGGGTAAACAGACTTTTAAAAAAAAAAAAAAGAAGAAAGAAAAACACCTACAAGGCCTACAGAAAATACTCCTCTCAAGTTTCAGTGGTCAGATAAACTTTAAACCAAACACGTCTCTATAGCTATTATCCTCTAAGATATTGGTCAAACTCTAGACGCAAAGCTCTTTGACTCTAGTTCCACTCTTTCCAGCCGCTCTGTGGAGAGGTGAAGCGTGAAGGTTACAGAGGCAATAACAACTTGACGACCAGTTAATGATTAATCGTACAGTACCAATTTGACCACACCGTTCATTCTAAAAGCTACAGAGGTGACGTCTGATTGGCTCGCCAGGACTGCCATCACAAAGGCAAACCCACACTCACCTTCAGCGCAAATGCGTCATTGTGGGGTTTCATACTAGGATTTGCATCTGTGGTTTCATGTCGTTCTGACATTACTCACTCTTTGTTTGGAAGAAAAACCAAAATCAAATTGCTGGAAACTTGTCTCAAATTTACTATTGTTTTACAATATATAAACGGACATCGCTGATGACCTTTAGTATTCATGCAATAAACTGCAGTTTAGTAGTAGTAAAGGGAACTACAGATCATAGGTGGATCGTACAGGCTTGCAGACAAGCAGCCATTAACCTAGAGCGTAACTAACCACATGTTCATTATCCTGTGTCAGACACTGGGTGTGTGAAAGTGGTTTTGGTAACAACAGACAGGAAAAACACACACACACACTTGAATCTATAGGAAATTATATAGCTAGGTGTGAATATTATATGATCACATGAGACTAGAGTACCATCAAAGTGTACAAGTGAAGCTCTTCATCTGTATGAGACCCACGGTGCACTTCATATGAATCACTGAATCATATAGTTACAAAACACAGGACTGTCTAAGTTCAGGGAAACCCCTCTTCCCAGTCCGGGTCAAGCTCTGTGCTAATAAGAGCTTAACTGGAGTTTTAGGGTTTGGTGGAAGAGCCCAGTAGCTCCTTGGTTTTGAAGATGGGAGACAGTAAATCTGACTAAAGTGTGAGTTCACCAGGGTTACGGTGACTTAGTTTGGTATTTAGTCAGGGGCAGGGTGGTCGGATGTCACCGTCCTGCTCTATACGCAAATAAACCCCACTCATCAGTTCAGTTTGCAAAAGAAGTCTGTAAAGACTCTCAGCCATTCGGGCCCTGGTATTTCTCAGTGCTACATTAAGGCACCTGGACTCGCTTTAAGACATTTCACCTGGGACCAGCTGTCTTATTGTAGCACCCTTAATAAAGAAGTTTGTTAAAAGTTATATAACTAATGGCTTTATTAATGGTTATTAAATTATTTTCCAATGCTTTATAGATAAATTATAAGAGATAAATAATAACAGTGTTTGAGTTGCCAGCAGTTAGGCACACACACACACAGTCTGTATAAACAGTTACCTGTACAAGTACATTGACTGGCACTACACAAAATGTCTAAACGGAGGAGGATAATCACCAGCTAGAGGGATTTTTCCCAACTTGGTAACCTAGACATTACTATGAACTGCTTTGGTTGAGAGTATAATGGTATTTTTAAAGGTGAGGCAGGAGCAGCTCTAAATATTACATATCACATCAACAGAAAAGAGTGTGGCCACTAAACATTCGTGTGAATGAGGCTGAAGACACACTGCTCTCTGATATTACACCGTTACTGTTCATTTCTTTAGACAGGATATGAAGGTCACACGTTTATAAATAGGCTCACTGGGCTACGGGTTTTCCATTCTTAGACAGAGGGAATTTTTAAACTGGTGGGGGGAAAACAAAGCTGTTTTCCCCCAAACTAACGGTGCTAAGGTGACTTTAAAGGAATTAACAATGTTCTATCAGGCTAAACGCGGGTCAAATACAATATTTTGAATGGTAAACAGAGTCTTTGGGTTGTTAAATCAAAAGCAGTAATAAGGCAAGACATGGTGAGGGGAGTTAAAGTTACAGTGATAAGTAAGACGATGGAAAACCAACGCAGAGCGGTTTGAATAAGAGCCGTTAACACCGTAACTTAGCCTGCTGTGGGGGTCACTAACATGGACCCGGTCTGTGAACATAACATGATACTTTACTTACCAAATGGTTCCTTACACGCCCGCAGACTGCTCATGTTTGAAGCTGTGGCGTCTCCCATGCAGGGAAATGTTATATCAGGATGAGTATAAGAAGTATAACAACGACTATAACTATCTGTAGAAAGTGAGAGACCAAAAAAAAAAAAAAGAAGAAAAAATCGGACCGTAAATCTCCACTCTGAGGTGAGATGAGGTGCCAATGCCAGCCCAACGGCGGCTCACACGAATGAGACGCTTTTGTGATGAGAAGGTACCAGGATCAATGCTGCCTTCAGGCTCCCCACGTAAATTCAAACTCTACGTTTCGGGAAGTCGTAGGCGGCGGCTTGTGAATGCAATGAGGGCTGTACTTGTAAAAATTGATAATGAAACAACAATAATTGATTGATTCATAATGAAATTGTAAGGTGTGAGCATGTGCTCCCAATAAGGGATGTAAACTTCACATTTAGCAAAATCTGAAAGGCATCATGTTAAAATGTGCATAGCACAAAGTAAACAGCCACAGGAAGCCTTTCACTTTTTTTTTTTTTTTTAATTTTACTTTAATTTTTTTTTTCCAGTGAAATAGCATTAGCTGATTTTCTGCTGTTATTTCCACCCAACAAACAAATAGAAGTCTAATATTTCCTTGTTTTTATCTCTGTTTTTGGTCTCTACCAACTCCTCAGAAAAATATCTGTCCCTTCAGCTGCTAAATGCGAACGCTGTACAGTTAATTATTACAATTGAACACCTGTAACATTTAGAAAAAACATCATATTTTGAATCTTGAGGTTGGGTGGGTCAAGAACAGAGCAATGCCATGCTCCAACAGGCCTTCAGATGACGTTATCCCAACAAATACCGTGACACCAAAAGTTGCTACTGCTGCCACAATTAAATGGGGTTGACAAAATAAGAAAACACCCTTATAGTGCAACAGTTCTGTAGTAAATACTGAAATAAATAATGTATCTTATTGATTACTCTTCTTCATTCTTTGTTAGGGCTTGTGACTGAGTGTCACAGACATGGCTTGAAAGTTGGAACGTAAGGTTAAGGTTAAAGAACCTCACAATCATTAAATTTACTCACATGTAGCACAGTAGATTACAATAAACAAACAGAAGAAATAAAAAAAGAGACCTGATATGACGTGTTATTTTACCATCATGGATATCTAACAGGAGCTGCACAGTAGTGATCCAAACTCTTACATGGAGACTGCTCAAACCACATTTACAAACCGGGGAAAATGTCACACAAATACACAACTGAAACTCACATGTAAGTTTCAGTTTATTATGTGATGTTGCATGAAATTACCATCACCATGATGGTACCATGGTACCATCATACTGCAGTTTTTGAATATTTTGGCTAGTGGTTTGTCTGTGTTTTCTCTTTCACTTTCACGTGCAGTTGTTCTTATCTTAACCTGTCCTGAAAGTTAGTAAGCTCTCTGCTGACGGAAATTAGTCTGTAGTCTTTAGTTTAGTTTGTCAGTCAGAGAGTAAGAGGTTTGTGTGCCTGCATTCAAGTGTAAAACCGAGAAATCTGTTTGTTAATATGATAAAAGTAAAAGTCTCTGAGATGACAGGATTCCAACTATCTTTTTCTCATTCAGAGAGGACAGTGCACATTTACTGACAATGTAAAATGAATCAGTAGTGGCATATGAGATATATTACCGTGGTAAAAACCAAAGCATGTATGTCAGCAATGAGAAGAAAAACCAACAAAAGAAGATTTTAAAAAAAGTTAATAATGAAATAAAAAAGACAATAAAACAAATAAATAAAATCTGATTAAATGGTGCAAAAAGAAACAAAAAATGTAAAAACAAGTAACAAGTAAATAGATATTAACACATTTAAAAATTTGAATACAAAAATGGAAAAAACACAAAATGAAAATAAATAAAATCTGTCTGTTTCCTGAAAATGACCTGGAGAAACAAACTTAACACAGAGGACCCAATTGCAATTTTGATATCGTTGGTATGATATCCAAAACGCTGTGAGGAGGTTCAGGTGGCTTCATGTACCACCAACACTCAATCACCACATCTATCCCTCCTGTTCAAAATGATGAAGCCCTGGAGCCAAATCCAACCCCCCCACCCTCCCGCCCCCCTCTGATGTTAAAAGAATCTGAGAAGCTGAACTGCTGGGACTAAAACTAAACCAGACTGATGTATTTGCATTGAGCAGGGACCTGTAAGCAACTTGCTGAAACTTGCAGACACATCAAAAAGACAGCTCAGGTGCTGAGAAACCATCAGACTGCGAGGGACAAGGAGCAGCAGGCTCTGTAGGAGAGAGGGAAGCGTAGGCATGGACTGACCCGGTGTGGAACACTGGGGGAAGGTTTCTCAGTCAGGCCGCGTAATAGACCCAAACATGTCAGTCTAAAAAAAACTGTAACAGTCTGGGTCAGATTCAGTTGCAAAACAATAGCAGTTTGGGACCATGCTCCAAAAGCAGACACCAGGCAGGCAGAGGATTTCCTCCGTGTATGGAAGCCAAAGAGTCAGCATCCTAGCTACATACAGCACTCTCACAAGCAGCAACCGGCAAGAAAGAAGCATAAAATGGAACAATATCATCCTGTCACTGCTGAACTTAGCAGAGGGACCTGAACATTCAGAGGACGAGACAATAGGCATCGGCTTATTGTTAAACTAGGGCCCTCTGCTGGACTGTCAAGGAAACACAAGACTTCAGAAAAAAAAAATAAGGCAAAGCCAGAAAACAGGTGCAGCTAGGTCACTGTCAAATCACTCATAGTCAAGACTGATACTTGATATTACTTACTTAATATTACTATATTACTTCTATATTGTTGTTCTAATATCACACCAGAGAGGCACCTGTGAAGCCTAAGTGCACATTCCCGGTCCCTTGGTGGGCTGTGAGGTGAAGTGACATGAAGTGATGTTTGAACAGGGCCCCAGGTGTGTCCTACATAATGTATCACTGTATGTCCATGCTGTGGCGGGGACACTGGAACCCACTCAAATCAATTCACAAGTTTCACTGCAAACGATTAAGCCATTAAGAAAATGTTAACACACCAGGACTTTGCTTCACAGGATGTGCAAATGGAGAAGAGTTTATGATGACATTTGTTGTTTTCCTTGCCCTGTGTGGTTCAGTTTATTTTTTTAGAGCTATATTTACAGCTTGATGATACTGATATAAAAAATGAGGCAATTAAAGAGTTAAAGAAATACAAATCAAAACATGTTGCCTATTCAGATTTGTATAAACACAATCTACATCCAATAACAGCTAATAACACACTAATGACAATAATCTTCACTGAACACACCCATTCAACATTTACAGTGCTGGTGGAAAAATTAAGTGAACCTTAGATCTAATAACTGGTTGGGCCTCCTTTGGCAGCAATAACCTCAAACCAGTTCTTCCAGTAGCTGCAGATCAGACCTGCACAATGTTCAGGAGGAATTCTGGAGCTGCTTCAGCTCAAAACACATTCTGAGGATGCTTGGTGTGAACGGTTCTCTGGGCTCATTCTATAGCATTGCTAACAGGTTAATATCTCTGTCAATCATTTGCAACTCATGTTTGCATGGTGTCTATGGGAGGACACCACCACTGTGCCACTGCTCTCCAGAATAACATTACGGTGCACCTGAAGTTTGCCACAGGGCAGCTTGACTCTCTGCTGATCTACTGAGGAAATGTTTTGTGCACAGGTGAAACTAAGGTTTGATTGTTTGGGAAGAACATGCAGCACTATGTGTGGCATAAAAAGGGGACTGCATACCAACATGAAAACACCATCCCAAAGTTGAAGTACAGTGAAGGGAGCATCAGGATTTGGGGCTTTCTTTATTGCCTCGGGCTCTGGACAGCTCCACATCATGGAGGGAAAATGAATTGTCAATTTTATCCAGGTATGTTAAAGGATAATGACCTGAGCAAGCACTTAAGGCGACAGTGGCAAGAAAAAACTCCCTTTTAACAGAACAGACAAAAAACTGTTTACATTACAGTCTGCATAGAATATTAATCCAACATGTATCTGTAGCAGAGTGGAACATTAAACATAGTAATGTGTTAGAAATGGATCATTGTTGACAATAAACAGCAGCAGGTGAGTGGAGCCAGGACCACAGACAGAGAACATGAAGCTCCGGAGCCAGAGATACCTGCAGAAAGGTACAGAGAGACCAGAGAGAGACAAGCACAGGACTATGGGACAGAGAGGACACAGAGTTAATGACATGGAATAAAGGCTGAACTGCCCAGACGGTGTCTGGGCAGCTGAGAGTGGGTCTGAGGAGAGAAAGAGAGAAGAGAAGAGGTGTGCAGAGGATCATGGGAAGTCCCACAGCAGGCTAGGCCTATATCAGCATAACTAAGGGATGGTTCAGTTGCCTGAGCCCAACCTACTCTGTGACTGAATGATGTATTTAATATGGACAGGAGCCAATATAATTTTTTATTGATGTAATTCATTAAAATCAAAGGTTAAAACACTTTGTGTTTGCCCATTATTGAATCTCAGATAAGGATCTGACCATATTTCAAGACAAATTTATGTGTAAATGCAGAAAATCCTATATTTCCACTGTTCATGTTCTAACAAGCCATTTTCCTGTTTTATTGGTGTATTTTTCTTGTTTTGTTACATAACAAATTGTTCTGTATTAACAAGAAACTTCTATTCTAACAGCACATAAACTTTACACTATACCAATGTATCTCATCTAAACAACTTGTGCCAGATCTTTTGTGTAGCTATACACTATTTTTTTTTTTCCATTTTCCATTGCAACAAATTGGGCTTAGTTGAGAAGTTTCTAAGTTGTGCCGACAGAATGACAGCTTGTTTTGACACTGGTATGGCATGATGGTGACTTCTTATGTAACAAGATATAATGATATGTTGTTGGTAAAGAGAAAATAAATTCCTTGTTTTTCTTTTAAAAAAAAGTCCTTAAAATGGGAGAAATGCCATTAAAACGTGAAAAAGAGTCATGATAAATAGATAAACAAAAAAGCTGATGTTTTTGCGATGTGCCAGCAATCTAATGCTCTGAAAGAAAAACTGAAGGTCCGACATATTGTATAAATGAGGTTAACTGTAATTTTTAGATATATATTTTTAGACATAATCGGATGGAATGTGTTGTTCGCGTGTGATCGACGGATAACATCCCGCTGGATAGCACTCAAAAGGTCAACTCAGGTTTTTACTGTTGCGCAGGTGGGAAATCCTACGTACCGTGAACGCATCCAAAGGAACACATTCTGGCTCCGTCATTACGCACAGCGACGCAACCCGTCTGACCAATCAGGTGAAGAGTGTGAAGCTCAGGAAAGAAGCAGATGATATGGCAGCTTTGAGAGCGACCAGGTGGAACTTGCTTTGTTAATGCGGCTAAACCTTTAAAATATGAGAACACTTTGACTCACAGACGGCGTCTGGGCAGCTGCACGAAATGATTTACTTAATTCTGATTTCCGCGTTGTCCGGAGCAGTCGTTACGTTGATATTACAGTTCTTGCTGTTATACCGGAGGAGCCCCGAACCCATAGGCAGGGCAGTGCGGTATGTCAAAGTAGTGCCAGATAACGCGTTGAAGGATTACTTTAATACCCAATATGCCGAACCAGGACAGCAGCAGCAGCAGGACAGCACGACATCTGCTGCACCTAAACAGCAAGAGGCCGCCTCGTCAAGGCAGCAGGAAGCGGCTGTCACCAGCGGCAGCCCCAAACAACAGCCGCCGCCGCCGCCGCCTCCACAAAGCGAGCCCATGGATGCTACCAAACCAGAAACCTGCAATTTCCTAAACGCTATTTTTTTGTTCCTGTTCAGAGAGCTCCGCGACACTCCCGTCGTTAGACACTGGCTTACCAAAAAGATCAAGGTGGAGTTTGAGGAGCTGCTACAGACCAAGACAGCAGGTCGGCTCCTGGAGGGACTCAGTCTCAGGGATATTTCCCTGGGAAATTCTCTGCCTGTCTTTAAAGCGGCCAAACTCATGAAGCCGGTGCGTTTGAACGAGGACGACATGCCGGAGGAGCTCAACTTCGAGGTGGACATCGAATACAATGGCGGCTTTCACCTCGCCATCGACGTCGAGTTGGTGTTTGGGAAGTCTGCCTACCTGTTCGTTAAGATGAAGCGCGTGGTGGGTAGGCTGAGGCTGCAGTTCACGCGCATGCCCTTCTCCCACTGGTCCTTCTCCTTCCTGGAGGACCCCCTGGTGGATTTTGAGGTGAAGTCGCAGTTTGAAGGGAGACCGCTGCCCCAGCTCACCTCCATCATAGTCAACCAGCTGAAGCGGGTGATCAAAAAGAAGCACACCTTACCTAACTACAAAATCAGGTAGGCTCACGAGCACCTTACCACGTCACAGACCCAAACACAGTATAATAATAACCAGCTGGGCCTACTGAGGCTGTGAAAACACCAGGGAAGGCTGCTCACCTCAGTGATGCTCTACCTGTGAAAACAGACAGTTGCTTATATCTCAGCAAAACTTATATGAGAAAGGAATAACACCTGAGTGTGCCATAGTTTCATACCGTATACCTACACTGTATGCTTTAAATTCAGCTGGACTGGTTTTGCATCATGAAGATCGTAGATTGCTATCTACTTTTTATCTACTCACCTCACCACTGTTGATTATTAACAAGTAATAGCACTAGTCCCATCTGATAGAACAGAGGAAAGAGCTAGAGTTCACACTTAAGAAATACATCCCTCTGAAAGAGACGGGTGAAACACATTCATGTCTTTATTATTTGTTTTCGAAGCTGTCACTACAGGTGCAAATTTCCTTTTTTTTTTTTTTTTGAAAGACATCCATGTTGAGATTGAAAGTTCATTTTTGATATTTGAACTAGTAGTTTGTTTGTTTTTTTCTTTTGTTATCATATACTATGTTTGTTTGCAGGGTAGCTTTTATCTAGGCCTGTATCTTACTGTATCTGCTGCTGTAACGGACGTAATTTCCCCATTGTGGGGCTAATAAAGGTGTATCTTAACTTTTGAGTTCATCTAGAACACTGTCAGATTAGGATTTCCATACAAGAACAAACGTTATACGACAAAGAATCCAGAACTGCGGTTGCAGCACCGTCCCAGATTTTCTTCAGAGTTTGTTTATATAATGTTTGGGTCCCAAAACTAAGGCCTGTGAAATATTTCTGTTAAATTCCATTTATATTTTTTTTTGGCTCTTCGGGTGGACACCAAACTTTGTAGGATGGAAGACAAATACGTTCTCATTATGTCTGAACCATTGAAAGTTTGCACTGCACGGCCCACTGATTCTTCTGTAAGGCCCTTGATTTGGTGAGTGACATTGAGGGCATCATAAACCCATTTTTTTTTTGCACCCATATGACAGAAATCATTATATTTTCTTCAGATATATATTTTTTATTATTTCTTTTTGCCACTACTAACTGACTTTAAGATATTTAGAATAAAACAAGGTGTGATAGCATTTTTCACTCATTTTCATAGGACCAAAATGGCGTTTTGGGTAGCTAAAAAGAACATGAGAATATATGTAGAAATAGCCTAATGTATGGTCAGTTAGTGGACAAAGTGCCACTGTCCTTCTATGTCCCCTCCATAGATAAACATATAAAGAATCAGGGTTGTCAGGGCTCCAGAGGGCCACCAAAAATCTGTCAACATGTTCACTGGTCACACCAGTGTACCTGACATTTAACAGGTCTGTCTCTGTGTGTGTGTATAACCTGCCTCTACTCTGCCTCTGATTGGCTCTGGCCCTTGGTGGGGAAAAAAACCCCCCAATAATGCATGTGTACCTGTGTGAAACCACACCCTCTTCTCCCAGTGTCCCTTACACCTGTCCCCCGGCCCTGAAAGACCCAGTCCAGACCTAACTCATAGACATCTGAAATGTGACCATGACCACACACTGCGTTTTGTGAGAGGAGATGTCAGAAGTCTGAAAGGTTAGAAAGCTTGTTATTTTATCCATTGTGTAAAACCTTTATCTTAAAAGTAACTAGTAACTAAAGATTTAAAATTGTACTTAGTTGCTGGGTAAGATGTCTCATCCTGATCCAGCATCTTCAGCCGAAATGGACTCATCTGACTCAGAGCCCGAGCCAGAGCCTACAACAGTGTTTATTTTTATATGAGGGAAAAACAGAGGGAGCCTTGATAATAACACATCAAGCAATTTCCATGGTGATTTTAAAAAATCGTACTTACTACCCCACATACCATTTTCTGTGCTACCATAGCTTGATTTATCTTTATCTTAATTGCTTGACATCTTTATGTTCATTGGTGGTACAGACCTGAAATGTCGGCACAAAGTAAATAAGTTTGGTGAGGAATACTCAGGGTTTTCAGAACATGATGGGCTGACAGTGTGGATAAAAATACATTGCTGGGCCATCACGTCTGATCGTCACATGACCATGTGATCCTGAAAACAAGTGACTGAAACTTTTGAGCTGAATTCCTCTTCGGTTCTGAGTCAGCTTCCAGCCCCTCCATCCGCTCATAGAGTAAGGTTACAAACCTGTGTGTGAAACTTCCAAACCCAGTGTGCCAGTGTGTGTGTGTGTGTGTGTGAACCAAATGCAGCTGGACAGGGCAAATAAAGTGCAAGCTGCATGTAGGTCACTGTGTCCCTAGAATATAATAGAGCAGGGAGCAGGGGTCTTCAATGTTTTTCAGGCCAAGGACCCTGAAACTGTCTAATCAACCAAAAGTTTCACGACCCCCCTGCAGTCCATGGACCCCCTGTTGAAGACCTCTGTAATAGAGTAACTCGAGATCTCACTTCACTCTTCTTTTTTAAATTTTTTTTATTTATTTATTTTTTTGTAGCAGACTAAACCGTCGTGTGACTTGCAATTTTTATCCAAATTTGGAATATTTATTTCCCCTTTACTGTGGTGGATTAATAGTTTCAGCTCTATAAGTGTGTTTCTGCTGGTGGGGGGAAAAAAAAAGAAAAAAGCTCCATCCACTTTGCTGCAGTTTCCCATATGCCTTCTAGCAAACACTAGTCCTGATGTCATGTGAGAGATTTTGTTAACAGTGGCTTTTTCTTTTGCCTCTCTGCCATAAAGCGGTGACTGGTGAAGCACCCAGGCAAGAGTTTCAATATGGACTGTCTCCAGCTCTCCTTGTGTCTCGCCTCATTGGTGCTCCCCTCTCTCTCTCTCTCTCTCACACACATACACACACACACGCTGTGTTTCAGGAAGGCCTGCTCGAGCAGACTTAAAGCTGTGCTGCATTCTTTCTGTTTGATTTTTTTTTTTTTTTTTTTTTTTTTAGAGATTGATCATACTGTACTGAGGAGAATTCAGTACCTCGGAAAAAGTTTGTGTCTTTCCTTTTGATTTGTAACCTTCAATAACTTCGTCACAGCTCGGGCCTTCCACATACAGCCATATTTAACACACACACACACATGACTGTCGAGAGGCGGTTTAGGTGTGTCACTGTAAAAGAGCTCTTCGTGTAGCTACATTTATAGACGATGGTTTCTTTTTGACTTTTGTTATTGGTCGGAGAAAAAACCCTGAATACATCATCTACTGTGGAGTAGTAGATACTTGTAATTGGCTCTGTACCAAGCTGAAAGCAGGCATGGGAATTTAGTTTAAAGAAGTGAGAGAAATAGAAAGAGAGGGAAAAAAGGGGAAGTAGAAAGTGCAATGAGAGAGAGCAAAACTTGAAAAACAATGTGAAAAAAAAAAGTGACCCGATGGAACTAAGCAGCACTCAGGTAGTGGACATGGACTCGCTGCTGACAGAAACTTCTGAAAGTCCAGTGTCCAGAGTAACGTGGACATGAGGCATCTTGTACTGAAAGCATGTCTGATATGAACAGCTCTCACTCACAGTGTCCTTCTGGCGATCGACGTGAGTCCACTTGAGTGCGACTCGAGTACGTCCTGTCAAGGCGCCCTGCCATCAGTTAACCGGGGGGGGGGGGGGGCGTGAGACTGGCTGATTATGTCATTTCCTGTCAGTTATCGCAGCAGTCAGGAGAGGCTGAAAAAGGACTGCCAGCTCACCAAGTTCACAGGTCTGTTAAAATACATCATCAAAAGACCTGTGTCGCCTGTCTGACTGTTAAAAGCAAACATTAAACACTTACTGCCACTGCCATAACTTTATATATGTGTGTGTGTATAGATATACAGACAGACATCTAGGCATAAATATGGCGGTGGCAGTGAGTGTTTGTTTGCTTTAAACACAGTGTTATTGTAATTTTTTTTGGAACATATAGCCGTATTCCCCCAGAGCTGGAGCTGAGACACTACATGGGTGCTGTAATAGCTGGATAAGCTCCAGTGGGCTGTGGTCCCAGCCCTCCCCTCCACAGAACCACCATCTGTGCCATTCACAGCAAATCCCAAAGGTCCGGCTCTCTTTTCCGAGGCTGAAGGCTGCTCTTCATTACATCATCTCATCACGTTCACACACACACACACACACACACACACACACACACACTCTCTGCATGATCGTGGGTGACATACATTCACACGCGTGTTTGGAGCGCTTGTGTTTGCTGCAGTACTCTCTCCCACACACCTCAGAGGCAGTCAGTCTGAGGCTGTGATTAAAGTGTTTAACGTTTGCTTTCAACGGTTTCGCGTATACACATTCGTACGGTGTGTGTGTGTGTGTGTGTGTGAAATTGTCGTGTGAGTCAAAGAGATAGTGTTGGGTAATTATGCTGTAGATTTCTGTTGTCGTTAGACCTCTTAACCTCTTTCCTTCTGTCATTTCCTGTCAGAAGGGGAAGGATGATAGCTGCACCGCAAAACAGCTGGCCATTTTACAAGGAGTCCAGTTCCCTTTTAGCTCAGCCCCCCCCCCTCTGTTTGTACCACGGACGGGAAGAGACTTGTGAATCGATCGGACTGTCGCCGTAGTCGAGCTTTTGTTTTGGCTGAGCGGAGTGAGAGATGATGAGGTTTGTAAAAGGACACAACTGCAATTGACTGGAGCCAGAAGTTGTTCCAATGGTCGAAAAACCATAGAAGTCATTAGCTGCCTTATAATAAACCTCTCTCCTCTTTTGGCACCGTCACAGCAGATTTCACATATCAACCTTTACAAGAAAAATAAAGAGACCAGCTGCACAGGAAAAGGACCCAAGCAATATTGATTACAGATTATTGGATTGCATATCGATGTTGAAAGTCTAATGGTGGCTTGAACGTGAAGCTATTGAATACTAATTCAGTTTACATCAGGACAAAAATGATAGCAGGTTACCACTGCACCACAACACAGGACACATTGTCCCTCATGATTTACACCTTAGGACATATTAGATACGTCCTACTAACTATTACATCTGGAATTGCTCTTAAAAATGATTCAAAAAGTGGTGTCAAATGTCCTCTAACAGTTATGTGACAGACCCCAAATGAATATTATTTTTATTGGATGGTTGTTGACATTTCATTTCAGTCTCCGCTGTAGATGCTGAGCTAACCATATAGTTTTACAGCTGCTTCTCAGACAATAAAGTGAGTGGCTTAAAATATTAATGTGATGCGAACAGCTAAAGGTTGAATCGGGACACGCCGACTGCTGTTTAGGTAAGAGCCCTATTTGGCATCCCATGCAGCGGAAACAGTCGTGAACATGGGCTACCCAGCAAGCTGCTAACGTACCTGATCGGCGGTGTCTAATATCAGCTTAATGTCACCTGACTAGCTGAGTTTAAAGTTACCAGACAACAGCCAAGATTCATTTTGTAGGCTGGATAACTCACAGCATCATGGTCCCCCGTTCAAGACCTGCCATTAACACGTGTCTCGGGTGACCTGATCACAAGTGGGTAGCTCTGAGGACATCAGGACATCACACCTGGCATTTAAAATGCGTGGCCACATGCATCTCACGTCCACCGCTTTATATGCAAATAAACACATTCATACATTCCGTTTGCAAATATGAGGTTTTGTTTTTAACCAGTGGGAGACAGCAGTGAATGCAAGTAGCTAATGGAATGATTTCATTTACTTGTACTGAGCAAATGAATATGCATTCAAAACATCCGTGGATGTCAGTTGAACAGATGTGTCCTTCACACTCCTAAAACAATGTGGCCGTATGCATGACCACCTCTGAATGTGGTCTCAGCGATTGGTTCTCAAACCCTCAGTGCGTCTTGGGTGCGTTCACACCTGCACTCCGAGCTGCCCACCTGTGATAGGATCACCTGAGGCACATGTTAATGCCAGGTCTGAACAGGGCCGATGTGTGTGCTGTATGGAAGGAGTCGCTTGTCATGATGAACCCACACAGAATTATCAGCTGGCTCAAAAGATTGAATCAGTCTGTTTTTTTTGTTATTCTCTAATATACCTGCCAAATATGCCCTGCATGCTGCCCTGCATGCCTCAGTCCTGCTTGAATCACCATGACTGTCTTGACAGTAGGTCAGAAAACGTTTAGTATATTACAACTATTTATTTAGATGGTATATCAATGATTACAAAAAAAAAAAACAAACAAACACAAAAACGAAACATCAAATCAGTGCAATGAACGAGATTCTCTCACAGGAACAGAATAAAAAGAAAACACCAGAGAGGGAGATGAAACTGAAAAACTGATGAAACTGAAACTAACAGTTTTCCTGGTTGTGGCCAGTATGTGTATGTGTGTGTGTGCGTGTGTGTGTGTGTGGCCTTTTCAGTGGGTCATAGAGGGAGGGTAATCTTTATGATTAAAGTTATTAAAGTTTCCATCTTCTAAGGATTTCTATTTTTTTTTATAAGAAAGGCTACAAGCATGGTGGGATTACCACGCTTCCTCCACTTGAAACTCAAACATAAACCGAGGGTGCATACCACTTTTTAATGCCCCTCATTTTTTTTGTACATTGTTAATTTCAAATTATTGTAGTTTAACCTGCAATTGTATTATATTTGCACTCTTTCAATGGCTGTGGTGGGAGGCAGTGACTCACCGATTTTATTCCAGAAGAATTCCTGAAGGGCTGCTGATAATATACGGCATGTTCCCGTATCTCACGCACTTCCCTATATCTTTCTGAGCTTGACTAGATCTATGCACAGATTAACGTTTATTTGTCAGGTTCTGAACAAAGCGGAAAGACTCTCTGGGGAAAATAAATAAATAAATAAAAAAAAAACACTGTACATCAGTGAGAATCAACTGGTGGCCCGTGGGCTACATGTGGCCCGCAATAGTTTTCCATCCGGCGCATTCACATCAGGGGCCGGCGGTGGCGGCCCGGCAGTTGCAGCAGACAACAGCACTTGTTTAACAGACGCGATTATCCTTTCCATAGATTTGTCCGTGGCAAGTTCCTCCAGAATTCCTCTGAGAATCAAAACAAAAACTATTTCCTGCACGAGTTCCACCAATCGCAACACAGCAACAACAACCTGTGAAGAAACAAGGTGGCCTTCAAACAGATTGAGCTCATGACCCCTGCTGTAACAGTTTTTCTGTGTGATCAGGGAAACCCCCCCCCCCCCCCCCCCCCCCACCTTTGGGCAAAAAAAATGTACTGCTTACAAAACCCTGACTGTCACCTGGAGCCTGTACACAGTGACATGAGTTTCATCAGTAAACTGGGTGACTCGCCTGAACACAGTCCACTATTTAGAGCAGCAGGAGCCTCAGGCCAACAACAGTAACACCAGGAGCCCAAAATAGCAAAAAAAAAAGGACGGATGTGTGTGTGCTCTAAGACATCATGCTAATACACTACAATGAGTGTTCTTTATGAAGACTCACGGCTGCTGCACTTAGGGAGCCGGTTCTCCCTTCGCCGAGCACCACACCCAGCAGAAGGAGTCACAGTCTGGCCAGCATTCACTCTGAACGCTGGTTATGTTCTTCACCGATAATGCTGTGTGTCATACCTTCATACCTTTCAAAGGCAGTGGACAGGTTTTTCCAAATCTGATTAGCTCTGTTTGCTGTCAACATGTGTCTGCTTGTATTTAAAGTAAAAGCACAGAGCGAGTTCCCTGTAAAGGGTAATGAAAAGTTTAGTATTTCTGGCAGTTAAGAAGGACCATAGTGTTTGGAGTTAGGGTCTGTTGGAGGGGGGGCATTAGATTTTACTTATGCACTGTCAGGGGATTTACATTAGTGCCACAGTTTTAAGTCAATTAAAAAACAGTCTTTGGATATTTTCCTGTGTCTCTCTCCCCCTCTCCAGATACAAGCCCTTCTTCCCATTCCAAGTGCAGCCTCCTCTGGGTTCGGCTTGTGACTTGGACCTGTCAGTCCAGGACAGCAGGCTGGTGGAAGGCCGACTCAAAGTCACGCTCATTGAATGTAGCAGGTGAGACACTTTAAATCCTTCTGTATTTCCCACACACCTAATTTGGGCTCCAGACACGGAAGGTGCTGGAGCCTTCTTGGAATAAGGATTATTATTATTATTATTAGCTGGGACTCTCAGAACGCTTACAGTGTGCGTTCAGCATGTAGCGTACAAACAACATACTTTTTTTTCTTTCAGGTTTTGAATCAGTAAAATATTGGTGAGCCTTTAAACGTCTGCTGCATCAGTTCTCGTTGGCCTCTGTTGCATTTCATTTTCATGTTGTGAGAACCAAAGACACCTAGTACGTCAGCAGAGCTGATAGCTAGGGGGGTAAAGTGCTGACTATGAAGCACAAAATGAGTTTTTTTCCCCTGCTCAAACTAAAGACTATTTTAGTTTGAGCTTCACAAGTCGATTTAGCTCAGTATTTTACATACATTGTGTCTCACTACATACTGTCTGCTTTTATTGCATTGTCTGTAATGCGATGTATAAATTCATTTCTTTGGTTTCTTCGTCCTACTGAATTTCCTGACTGTCATTTTTAAAAGAACACACTGGAAGCAGTGTTTCCCACAGGCTGAGAATTCATTAACAGTCAGCTGCTAAACAGCGTTACACTCACACACTCACACAGCATCTGGGGAGTTGGATTTTGGGGGAGTCATTTTTTATCCAGTTGTGGCAGACTTTCTGATCCGTCAGCATTTCCAAAAGCCCCAAACTAGAAAATACAAGGAATATCTAATAGAACTGGCTATATTTACATAATAATGAATTTATATACTAATCTGAATTTATGTACAAAGCCTGTTTTATTGGACGGATCGCACTCTGTCTCACCAGCCTTCCCTTTTCTGAGACAAAAACACCCCCCGTCTTTGTCCAAAGCTGGCGTGTTTAAATTTTAATTGGCCAAAGAGTCAAATCAATTAGCCCGGGGGTTGTCAGGATAGAGAGGCCTATCTTTTGTTGCCTTGGAGACCGGGTTTTATGTGCTTGGAACCGTGCTTTGATGTGGATAGACCACAAGATGATCAGATCAGGCTCATCTATTAATTATTCATGTCCTGCCCATTATAATGGCACAGTCTCTCCTCTTCCCCTTCCCTTTCACGCCAGCTTGTTCTGTCCAGGCAAGTTTGGAGGCAGCCCCCCCCCCCAACCCCTCCTCCTACCAATAGGAGTATTAAATTACACCTGATATCTCCTAATAAGCTCTTATACAGCAAGCTTATTAGGAGATATCAGGTGTAATATTGCTGTAACTGTCCAGCAGAGGGATTTTTCCACCCATTTAACATAATATGAAAACAGGCCGATACAGGCGCCATGCCTCTGATTACTGGTCACGCTATTCTTGAAACATTTAGGGACATATAGTTTATTTAGTTATGCATTAGTTAGTAGATTTAGTTATATAGAGTTATACTGTGTTTCAGACCAGGGTAGTCAGAGAGGAATATCTTACAGCAGGAAACTGGTCTGATGCATTGACGTCTTCAGCACAGCAGGGGGCAGCAGTAGCCAAAAAAAATATACGTTGCTGTGACCTCGTCTTTTCAGGTGCACAAACAGGTAGAGTGAACAGGTTTCCAGTCCAGCTTAAGCCTTTGCAATACACCGTTGGGTTAGTGAGGGACCTCTGGTAGTGGACAACAGAAGAGGAAAAAGAGAAAATCTGTTCTTTCATATGCATATGATCAATCACTGAAACAAACACATCAAAGACGTCAGGCTCTGGGAACTTGAGATGGGAGTTTTCACTGTTTTCTGAAAGTCAGATATCAAAGCAAACGGGGAAGACTGCGCTCGGACTTGTGAGTTTTCCAAACAGACGCTCATTCGTTTAAATTAATTAAACAGAAACTGAAGGAAGATTTTTTTGTTCAGTGGATGAAGATTAACGAAGCTTTTAAAACAACAGGTCGTTGGTTTGAGTTCACTCTCAATATGATGGTGGGGGAGAAGATCAAGATCCACTTTACTACTGTAAGATGATTTTACATTCACATTTTTACATATTGACTCAGGCATTATTATGGCTAAAATGATAATGGGTAAGGGTGTCTGGTGTTCCCTTCACCAGTTCTGTGGGTCCTTCTCACCGTCAGAGTTTCCTAATGGTTGGTGAGACTGTAGCTCAGAGGCTGTAGCTTGTGGGGACCAATCATCTTGGTAGTAAGTAAAATACAAATATCAAAGCTGCATAAATTCTTGAACATAGCATCCAAGGACCCTCCTGATTGTTGGATTGCTTGATGTCAGGCACAGCAGATTCCCTCTACTCCAGAAGGTCCAGGCTTTATTCCAGACCGGGGTTAACCATGCTTTCTTCAATAGCACACTGCCCCACAGAAACATCCCAGCTTTGGTGGAATGTTTTTTCCCATTTGCTCTCTGTCTGAGACCTGCATTGTTCCACTTGCATCGTGCCAGCAAGTCTGACTTTAATCGCACTGACGGGTTACTGGGTGTGAATGGCTTGGGGGGCGGGGGGGGGCTTGAACCCTGTTAATACCCTGCTCAGCACTCCTGAAATAACACACAGAACACGGATGGGTAGAAGAATAAAATATATATGTATGTTGTAGCTTTACCCACAGAATACAAAAAAAAAACAAACAGTTTGGACTGTGTTCACATAGGACAATATAACTCTGGATATAACCTGATTGAGAAAATAGGTTTTCGGGCTTTATTGGTGCTTTTAAATGTCTGAGTGTTATAGTGAGAATCTCACATTTCCTGTAGTGCTCACATGTCTTGTGCTGTGACCCTGCAGACTGTTCATCCTGGGCTCCTATGACAGAGAAACCTATGTTCACTGCACCCTGGAGCTGAGCAGCCAGCAGTGGAAGGAGAAGACTCGCAGCTCCATCAAACGGGTGGGTTCTCCTCTCTTCTGACTTCTAACTTCTGACTTTATATCTCTTTCCTCCCAGTTTTCCTTCCTTTCATCAACTCATGCTTAAAGTTAAACTTAGTCAAAGTTATACAGACAGACTGCTACAGCTGTAGCAACACCTGAGGTCCCCCAGACCTTTTTTTTTGTTATGGGACAGCTGCTGTGAAACAGGACAAAAAAAACAAGTGAGCAAGTTATTTCACAGATAAAAGCAGGATTCTCTGTTAAAGTCGATCTGGAAAAAAAAAACCTAATTTCAGCGATGAGTCAGTGAGCACCTGGTTTCCATGGTAACCAGCATGCCACAGAACTATTTTCCAAAAATTGGACTGTTAGTTGTTGTTTTTTTTCCCAGTCAGTTGTTGCAGCAGTTCGTAAGCTGCTTGTTTACTTTATTCAAATGACAATAACAGTATAATTATAATGGGAAGCTAATCTGATGTCTCAGGCGCTAACAGCGATAACATCCCAAGATGCCCCTGGTTCTTGTTAATATCGTAATTTCATTCGGTGCGATCACAGAGACCATAGAATTCAATTTTAAAAGGCCTTGGCAACAAAAACACAATTACTGTGTCATCACACGTTAAATAATCTAATAACACCGCAACCCTGGTTATATTGTAAGTGTGAAATTATTACTGAAATTGGTTAAACATTTTTAATCCAATTGAATATATCTTGATTTTAACATTTATTGCAGTTTACTGGGAAATTTGGAGCCTGAATTGGCGTTATGATTTGTTTTTCAGGCATTTGAGGGAAAACTGAGAGTGATTTAAGAAAAAGAAGGAAAAGATGGTGGCACAAACAAGCAGAGAATCAGGTTATCATTTCAGATGCCAAAAGCTGTGTAATGTTCCACGTCTGCCCAAAGAGCCGCAACTGTCAAAAATATGTGTTGGTAACAAATATATTACATACTGCCAATAAACAGAATTCACAGCGAATTTAAAATAAATTCACCTTTTGCTGGAAGCTCTACCGGTTTCCAGCAATGGATCGGTTGAATTCTCTTTAAAAACAGAGACTTTCAAACTCAGTCACACGCCAAAGTGTAAGACAGACACTTCCTCTGCAGATGCTGTGCATTGTGTCTTATTGGCACATTAATACAAGCTTATTTTCATCTTCCTTGCGCTGATGAGATTGCCCATTGTTGACATTTTGAGAGGCAAAGAAAATGTTCAGGCCCCTTCGGCAAACCTTTTCTAATTGCTGCAATTTAAAGATATTACAGTTATCACATCAGGCTTGTTTGGAAGTGACTAATGACCGTTTTAGAGTGAAATGTCAGCCCTAATTACTGGCTCTCGCTCCAACAAAGCCTGATGCTGCTATCCTTTGCCGCACAATTCTGAATGACATTTGCAATGGCTCAAAGATTCTGTTGAACAGTAATTGCTCTGTACTGTTCTCCCATTTTATGTTTAATGACTTCGGAGGAGTTGAATCCTCCTCCTCCAGCAGGTGGCAGTGAAATATCAGGTCTTCCTCTCAGATCTAACCACATTATCTGTTTCTCTGTTATTTCTTTCCTTGTACTTTCACAAAATAGATGAGCTATGTTTCTGAGTTTATCATATTTATTAAGTAATATATATATATTATATAAATCAAAGTAATTGGGAAACGTCTGGACAGGTTCCAACTGAAATCAACTGAAATCAGAAATTTTTTTGAGACACCTCATTGTAGAATAATTAGACCTTCTGTCAGTCAGTGTTTTTTCATATTTCACTACCTTCTCAACACTTCACTGGGGTACACTGCATATGATTACCTACAGCCTGCAGTACAGTGGGCCCTAAAGATAAATCAGATACAAATGGTAAAGCACAAACATGAAAGGAAACATGCTACAATTCCAGAAATGCCACCAATGTCAAAACACACCACAAAAAGAGTTGCTGCGCTGCAACTGGTCCTGGACACCGCTTTATTTATGTAGGACTTTTTAAACACAGAGGCAGTTTAAGAAAAAAAAATAAATAAATAAAAGCCAGAATAAAATCAAGTGTCTGTTTTCAGATATGCAAGGAGCTTTAATAAGTGTCCGCTGGCTCTGTTATCCGTAGCTGGGAATTATTTGGACAAACTGACGACAAAAATAAAAATCTTAATGCTTGTTTTCTTACCTGAAGATATATCGGAACCCGATAAAGGGTTAGGTTAGAACCAAACCTGTCTACACACTGTGTGTCTGTGTGTGTGCCGCGTTACGTTCAGACTGTGCTATTGTAAGCAGTGGACTCTCAGCGCCCTCTCCTGGAAAACCTGTGTGATGACACATTTCTAAATTCATCATTCATCTTTTTCTCCATCATGTTCTGTAACAATAAAAACAAACAAAACCAAAAAAAAAAGTTTTTATATCAGTGCACATTGGACAACATACTGTATACACTGATATCAGAATATGTCAGCCAGGCTCTAGGTTGGGTACAAAACACCTCAAAATTAATATTAATGTTTCCGCTTATACAAACGGAGCCCATCCCACCCAACATCCCAGAGCTCTTCTGATGTGGCAGTTACTAGTGAGGCACCACTGACCTTCATTAAAACGATGATACTGTTAAAGCATGTTGTTGCACAAACACATCTTTAAAACATATATTCAAACCATCATCCTGAAGCGACCACATGGTCGGCTAAAGATGCTGCGGGCAATGAATATGTGAACTGTTCCACCCCAACACTTGACCAGTCCAGCCATCCATCCACACCGCCCCCCCCTCCAAGTGGACCCACTTCAAAGCACTTGTATCCCTTTTTTGTTAATATACGCATAGAAATGCAGATTCACAGTGGCATTTGAGCCTGATTTATCAGACTTCTCCAGTCTGCATGTCCCCAGCAGGACTCCGTAGTAAGGATTAAAGGCTATACCATCTGGTAAAGGTCAATTCGCCATCTTTCTCTCCCTTCTTCCCCCCTGATGATTGCTAGATAGAAGCTTCCCTCGCTCCTCCTTTATGAAAACGGCCGCTTGTCTTGTGTATGTCAACGGTTTTCATGCCATTTGAATATTTTCTCATTTTACCCGCTTTGTCACCGCACCATGTGTCTGTCTTCCCAAAGGCGAGACCCCTCTCAGGAAAACGCGGTCCTTTTGGAGGGTTTTCGACATGCTTTTCAGGGGCAGGGTTACAATTCCTGTCTTCCCAGCTTAGATATCACTGTTTAGTTTCTGATCCCTCGCACAATAGAACAACACAATACCAGTTTGGAACGGGTCAGAGAGACACTGGCTGGCTTTTAATGATCTATTCATGTTCATTCTGGGGATTCTGTTTGCTCAGTGCTGTTTTCAGTTGCCAAATATTATTTGTCCGCCTTGGTTATCATTAACTGGTGCTGATATGTTTGACATTTGCGAGTCTGTACTTGTTGCTTTAGGATTATTGTCATGAACAGTAGCTATTTCTCCATGCTCCGATCACACTCATCACACCTTTTTTTTTTGTGGTTGGGTGTAGTGGTGGGGATGGGTGGTCTGTTAGGTGTCACCTCAAGAGGATGTATGTGTCCATGCATTGCGTAAGCTGGGTGCTGTTAACTGTAAACATAATGTAGAATGTATTTGGATAAATGTCTGCTACCTAGTTACAGCATGTTTGAATTAGTGGCACGGTGGTTTTTAAGGCACTTAAAAAGAAGAACCAGCATCCTGACACAGGTTGTGCTTATTCTCTCTGCTCCGACCAGCTCATCTCCTTAGCTTTGTCCTCAGCACATCACCTGAGAAAGGCTGAGGTCACTAAAAGCCACTGGTTTAACGTAGTGTCCTCTTTTTGTCCGCCTTTTCAAAGCTTGCTGCTTTGTCTTCATGTTTGACTGAGAAATACTTCAACTAAAATGATAATTAAGAGAGCGAGACCAATTAAACGGGCCTAGTCGATATCTTGCAAATATACCTCCATAGGTGCTGCTGTTGACTGTCAAGTAAGAAGAAATGTCTTGAGAATGAATCTGTATTGCTGTTACATAGTTTGTCCACTTATTTAGCAAAAATGGCAAACATTTGCTGTTTATAGCCTCTAGTATTGTAGGATTTGCTTTATTCTAGCTCACCTGCATCACTTTAAACCTTGGGAGTTGTTGAGAATTGGTAAGTCAAAACAAGCAACAGAAAAAGAAGGGACAGAAAGAGATTTCTGAAATTAGTGATCAGTATGTTAAAAATAAATATATATTGACATCTTTTATTTATTTTTAAAAAAACTTGGACATGATCTAAAAATGTCTCACTGTTCTGTTTCAGAATGTTTATTTGAAAACAGCTATTTTAGAAAGTGAGCACGTCATAGAGCTACTACATTTCACTATGCAAGTGGATCCGTCTTCATCGTATTTATTACACAGAGAAAAAGAACTGGAGCTGACTTCCATTGGTCAGTGCATCTGCACAACACGGGGGCCACCTGTGAACAGAGCAAATGAAGCACTTTCATTCCAGTGTGAGACTGGGTGGGTGTTTGTTTTTTTTTTTTTTATATTACTCATTTATGGTGTGTTGAGGCTGGGGGTGGGGGTGGGTCTCCGTCAGGCGTGTTTGCACATCTGCCCGGTTGATTCCATCGTCTGCCCTGAGTGCTGATGTTTGCTGACAGCTTGACCGAAGGGACTTTCAGTGTGTGTGTGTGTGTGCGCACAAATAAACCACAGGTCTATATCTTGTTGTGTAACAGTGTTTTGTACTTGTTGGTTGCTTTATCTTGTATGAAAAGAATGGGTGTATTTACAGCTGAATGTTTCACCTCCAGCAAACATGTAACATCAGTGATCAGGAGGTCGGGTTAGAGGAAATACGGTCAGCTTCTCATCACACGCATGTTTAAGGTCTTTGTAACTCTGAGTTTGAACACTTTGAAGGGTTAGACCAACATCTGATATGATGGATATGCTTCAGTTTGTTATAACACAAAATGCTATTGGCCATCCAGCTTTGCGATACAGGGAGTAGGTGTGTGTAGCTGTGTTAGTATTAGTCGCTGAAGTAATGAATGAAGTAATCATGGTCTCTGTCGTCAGCTGCAGACATTAAAGAGGACTGAACAACAGGTTTAAATAAGCAAAGATAGACAGCTTTTAATTCTGTGCTGAAGGCCTTGTTTGATTCCGAACATTAGCTCATATATTCTCCATCCAAAACACAGTGCTGAGTGGAGACTCATCTATTACAGTTTTTAGTCTATAAAGGGTAATTTTTTCAAAATTAGATTATTGATAAAAATGATTTTCCAAACAAGAATGGCTCTCTCTGGAGCCAGTGTTCCCATTGTCCTTTAAAGGCTACCGTAGTTAAAGCATGGCGGAGCATCGAGGCAGGCTCTGTGGAAAAGGACCCGATGTAGATATGAAGGGCTCATTCTAAGCTAGGGAAAACCACCTCCACTCTGCCAATACAGCCCCCTGAATCCTACACACTGGTTCTTTTAAGAGTTTCCCTCAGTGAAACTCATAAAGCTCTGTCACTTCTGCAGTTTAAAAACGACAGATTCCAGCTCTTATACTGTATCTCTGACTGTTTATGGTTCTGTTGTTCAGTCCGATCTCGAAAACATTTCGAGAGTCTTGTTCACAGCTGTCACCTAAGACCTCACCATCAGCCACGGTGCAATTTCCTGTCCTCTCCCACTGTCTGTTTCTCATCCTCTCGCACTATAGTCAGTAGTCACACTAACACACACACACACACATTTTTGTCTTACATTAGTTGTGTGGACACTCACTGATGTAATGCATTCCCTAGCTCCTTACCCTATAACCCTTACCTGAAACCTAACCTAAACCTGATTCTAACCTGAAACCAGGTCTGAACCCTCAAACAGCCCTTTAAATGTGTACACACACACACACACACACACACACACACACACACATACACACACACAAACTGATACACCTATACACCCACACCCCTCCCCAACACAGTGATTGTTTGATGTTCCACTCAGGGTGTCTTTGTGTCTTTAATCAGGCTTGGACACCCGATGAAAGACAGTTGGTTGATGAGACGGCTCTCACACACGCACGCACACACATACACACACTCCCTGGAACAATGAGTCATCTAGTGCTGGAAGCACCAGACAGGTCAGGGTTTCACTTTCCATTCAGGGTTTGTGGAGGAGGGAATACGGATAAAATCATCTATCAGGATATTTGTATATTATATAGCAACTTTATTAGCATGTAGAACATTTTCTGGGAAAATCAGTTGGAAAAATTGCTAATGGATAAAGTAACAAACAGAAATATAAACTACTTTCTCCTACTCCTACAAAACAACCCCCCCACCCCCCACCCCCCCCCCAAAAAAACCCAACAAAAAAACACACAGACATGCAATAAATAAAAATAGAAATAAAAACAACAGGATAGAACAGCATTGTTTGTCACGTCAACATGCACACCCAGCACCTAATCAAATCGTGGCCAGGGAAGCCTATCACCTTTGTCATTTTATTTTTTTTTATTTTTTTTTTTTTTTGTAACGCATACATTGACTTCGGGGCGCGTGATGCATTTATCACCCATTTCCGCCTTTGCCGTGCCAATTAAATGGCCCCCGTTCTAATTCTGTTTGACAACGGCCGGCCGCGCGGCGAAAAGCAGATTAAAGACATGATAGGTTGGTCCTACGCGCTGTTTGTTTCTAATCGCTCCCTCCACTGATCAATTCACTTCAGAGGAAACTCAATACACAAAGCCGCTACGTGCATGACAGACCGAGCCCCAGCCATATTACAGATTTCTAGCTATTTTCATTTGGAATGCTTTTTCCAGATCCTATAGGCATGGTCTCTCATTAGAGGGGACATGACCTGTTACTCGCTGCAGATAATGTCCACACTGATATGTAATTAGCCAGATCAAAGCCAGGGATACTTGATCACTGAAGCTGTCAGGTTTTCAGTGTTTCTCACTGGACATGTTCCTGTATCCAAACACAAAGGCTTTGACAGTGAGTGTAAATAATATATTTAGATAAATATTCTCTCTGAATTTAGTTCCTGTTCTTTGTAGTCTGGAGCCTAGGAGGGATGTTCCACATCTAAGCCTTACAAGAATAGGTTCACGTCACATCCTTTACGTTACATTAATGTCAGAGATATGGCATCAGAATAATCAGATTTAAATGCAGAGAATATAATATTAAACTAAAAACATCTGGTATCACTTTATCTTCCGAGTCTGTCATTTCCGAAATATATTTTTCTCCTAATTTCTAAAAAAAATTCTTAATAAGTTTTCTGAAATAAGTTTTTTTTTTTTTTTTTTTTTTCTAGCTGATCTCCTGTGCACTGAAAAAAACAGACCAGGTTCTGCTGGAGATTGATTTAATGATCATTTAAACTGGAAGTGTACAGTTGAACACGGCCTCTGTTTCAGCCATATGTTTCTTTTCTTTTTTTTTTTTATAAACCAGTATTTCAGTATCACATACAGTTTGTTTGTTTGATTAGTTTGAGTTATGTTCCTAAGATGACATACAGCTGCGTAAGCCACAAGTTCAATGTTGGTCTAACAAACTCCTTATAGTCTTTGAGTAACTCTGAGATGATGCAGGCTATTGATTTATGAAATTACTCTGAATGCCCTTTCTTTTCCATCTAGAAGGATCTGACAACTGACATGACGTAGGCTTGTCTGTTTTTCTTCGGCTGTGTCAGTGTTATTTAGAGTGATGGTAAGCACTGAGCATATTTGCTGTTTCTACTTACCCTTAACAAAAATGATATTATATAGGATGTATTGTGCAGCAGCAGATCCTCTCGAAATAAAAGCTTTTATTTTTGTCGTGCTCTTCCTCCCAGACTCTCAGAGGGATGAGTGCCTGTGCGCGTCGGCTGTTTTAAATAATTGTTGTTTTTTTTTTTTGTTTTTTTTTAAATAGGAGTTCAAAGGGAAGAGACACCGTGTTAATAACCTGTAGCCTGTTTGCCTATAGGCTGAAATTAGGTGAGAGACTGTAAATGTTAAATGAACGATAAGTAAATGTTACGTGGTCCAGCAGTCAGATTCGTTTCTTATAGGCACTCTGGCAATCCCAGCATCCAAAGCAGCTGGTGACCTCGCTGAGGAGGGAGATAGGCACAGTGTTTGCACCACAGACGAGCACCGCTGTTCAAAGGAGAGGACGGACTGAAATGCCAACTTGATAACAAGGGAAACGGTGTCTTCCTCCTTTCTGAACCAGTGGTAGTAGTTTAGTTGTCATTTAATAAACCAGGAAGATGTAACAGTCATGACAGATCATTATTATTATTATTATTATTATTTTTTGTTTTTTTCAATGCCCGGACAATGACAGTGCTACAGAAAAGGAACTGTGTGGGCGACCGAACCACTGCTGCTGCTGCTGCTGTCGATACAAGTGCAAATTAGGCAGGAGCACCTTTTTGTTGGTCCACGTCTCCATAACAACTCCTTTGTTCTTAACGCTTTTGAAACCTGCTTGCTATGATAAAAAAGGCAACTTTAAAATTCAGATGGAGCCGCACGATGAACGAGTGTGAAGCTAAAACTTCACGGCCATTTTTGGCTCAAGGAAGACATGCCATCCGCTGCTAAACTCTACCCCCCCCCCCATCCATTTTTTTTTTTCTACAACATAATTGTGCTGCATTTGGTTTTTTGGCCATTGAATCATTATTATCTGCCCATTATTCTGTGTGTTTGTGTCCAGATTGTTGGGTAGAGGTGGTGGAAATAGTCATCATATTATTGAGTTAATCATAAATGGAGAAAATAGCATCTGTGAGCAATGATAGTGTCGGAAATGGAAAGCTTAGAGTAAACTCACATGTGTTTGCATTAGTGAATGTCTTTATATATGACTAAGCAGGTTTGCGTGAAAGGGCCAGTGCTGCAAAGAAACTGTTGGCTGTTATCTGGAAATCATTGTAATCATTGTGAGTCCTTCTGCACACTAGCATCCGTCAGATGATTTAGCATTAGCTGACTGCGCATGTCATTTTCTAGCCCCATGCATTCTAGCTCTGCAGAAGCTGAATGGTGCTGAGTGGTTAAAAAAAAAAATAAATAAAAAAATAGTGGAAATTGTCGAGCACAACGTGCAGTCAGTATTTTAACCACCTTCATCAGAGACCAGTCATCCTGTTGTGCTTGGTTATTCACATTTAAAAAAAAAAAAAAAATGTTACAGATAATTGAGAAATAAAAGAAAAAAGAGAGCTGGAGAGTGAAGTCAGAAACATTATTGCTGATATAATCTGGCCCATATGAATTCCTGGTATCATCCTGTAGCACTCACTGGATGTTGTGTATTACCTCCCTTTGAATGGAGCAGTGACCCGTTAAAAAAGTACTAATGGGTTCAGTTCACCTCCTGAGATGATACTGGCTCACACTCTGCTTTAATGAAGTAAGATTCCAGTTGATGCCGCTGCTGTGGGTGGGACAGAAAGAAGAGAATTTGACATATTCCAAAACAGATTTCACACTTCAGCTCAACACTTATCTGTGATATTGTGTTTGAACACACGTAAGCAACAGGCGTCACCGTTAAACAGCCTAATAAGTGCTTACGTTAACCCCCCCCCCCCCCCCCCCCCAACCCCCACCGAGCAGCCACTGGCCATGCACACCACCCCCTTATCCCACTCCGCTTCCATCACCACCGGGGCTACTAATTGGATGTGGCAGGGAACTGCGGTGCGCTTGCCTCGCAGCGACTTGTACCCTATAACCATACACAAATCGATCTGACATGTGGTATTAGATTAAATTACCGAGCAGCGCGGTGACAGGGAAAAGGATTCGTTCAACCCCCACCTCTCCATCTCACACGCACCCCTCCCAGAATTGTGCTGGAGAACAGAAGGATGTTCAGCCAAGCAACAGGAGATGCTGCTCCATCCAAAGCTATCCATCAAGCCGGGGGTTTGGGGCCAGCCTGCAGCTAGCCACCTCCACCTGTAGACTTCTGTCAGTATGCACATAACCTTCTGATGACTTTTCCCATGGAGTCGAGTATAACTTTTTTTTTTTGTATGTTTTAGGTGCAGAATGCATTTTAAAATCTCTTAAACTGATTTATTATTTTAATTCTATGTTTCAGCAATTTCCATACTTTGAGAACACCCACACAGTGGGGGGTGACGCCCAGTGTTCATTGAACGTCCTGCAGGTGGTCCAAAATAGCTGACAGTGTTTTAAATAGTTTAATCGTGTAGAAATTTAGGGAAAATCTCTGAAATTTTAAAAGCTTGGTGCCGTAGACAGAAATCAAATATCAAAGTAGCGGTAAATAGGAATTTGGTAGCCATGCTGAAAGTGTGGCTCTGGAGATAGCACTGCCGGTCGGTCTTTGGTTTTTGATTGGTCTGTGATTTAGGTCTAAACTGGACTATACCAACAGCTATTGGGTTGATTTGTCATGGAATTATGTACAAACATTTATGGCCCACTACTTAGCTTAATTAATTACTTAATTAGCTCTACCATGGAGTTCACCGTTTGGTTTTTAATAGAAAATGCATTGACAGCTATGGGATGGATTGCTGTGCAGGTTGGCAAAGACATCCGTGTTCCCCTCAGGATGAACCGTGATACGTGACTTTTCATCTTGCACCGTCATCGGCTCATATTTTCAATTTGTCCGGTACTTTACGTCATCAGAGCTCTGCTGTACCTAAATACAGCCTCACAGAGCTGCTAGTATGGCTGTAGATTAATGAGTATCTGTTTTAGGCCACTGTAAGCTTGTAGACAAATTTCACTATGCCAAAGATTATGAATTCTAATTATTATGTGGAGAAGGTCTGCTTCATTCTGTAATTAGTTCTCTTACTGTCAGAAAATCCCATCGGCTGACAAATGTATTTTGTTTTTAAAAAGGCTTAGTAGCTTCCTAAAGTAGCTTGTCAGTAGTTTTTTTTTTTGGAAAATCTTACTCAAACAGGAGGAAATGATGCATTTTTGTAGGGACTATTTTCAGTGATGGATGAATCCTTTGGTGCTCTGGTTTGTATGTCAAAACAAGTGTGTGTGTTTTGACATACACACTTATATTTGGCTGATTTATGTGTTTTTAATAGTTGTTGGACAGCAGTGGAGTTCAGAGAAATAAGGTATATGAGGCGTTGGATACACACACGCACACACGCTCCTCACTATACGTCTATGATTTGAATCAATTCATATTTCACAAGCGTGAAGTTACAACAGATGCACAACTAAAAATATTTAACCTTAAACACCATTTTTTTTTTTTTTGAATTATAGAATTTTACATTAGCTTTGACAAAAAGAAGCAGAACATCATTTACATTAAGTTTCTTTGTGTTCGGTCAGCGTCTTTCTGTGGGAGCGAGCCCGTGATTTGTCAGAGCGTAACAGAAAGTGTAGTAGATGTCTTTTATCACAATGAGCGCTTTATTCGAGGGATCAAAGGAAGACTTGTCTGGATGTCTGTCCTGGAGGTAAAGGAGAGAACTTTAAAGCAGTGATAGCTGCCATTTGAACATATTAACCTTTCATTTGTTCTCTGTGGCAGTTCAGATAAAAGTTAGGGGTGGGGGTTGGGGGGTTAGAGGAGGGGGGTTTGCAGAAATAGATGGTAAATTGCTCCATTTACATCTGGGCCCTTTTGGGGGTTGCTGTGTTCTTTGTTTGTCTTTTCTGCACAGAGACAAGGAACCAAGAGCTGCTTGTTGTCTTAGTCGATGTTAACAAGGTTAGTCCAGCCGCTGCTGCTCAGCCCCAAGAGAAAGCTCCATTACACAACAGTTGAACTTTGCATTTGGAGAAACAGCAGCTTCTCTAAGGAGAGTCAGCGGAGAAAGGATTCATGTCTCGCTTCACTGTATTTCTCCACCACAACAAAAATCATCGCTGTGAGCGATAGTTGTAAAGAGAAATGATTTAATTAGCTCCAGCACCCTCATCAACCAAATAGGTACCACTGACAAGTTTAAAAACTACTGGACTACAGCTGTAGTCTGGTTTGAGATGGGAATCAGTGACTGAAGGAGTAAGGAATCAGACTAAATTTAAAATTGAAATATGTGTGGCAATATATATATATATATTTTTTTTTCCCTTCAAGGGTTAAATTCGAATGACCTCACATTCGAAAGCATGATCACATGGTACAGTGTATAAACATAAACATGAATGACATCCTGTAAGGGTCTATTGTGCACATGCTATTAGTGGTCAGTTACTTCTACTCTCAACAAGCAGGGTCATGAAACATTTATCAGATTCAGTCATTTGGGATGTTTGTGGGTTGGGCAGTCAGTTGTAACTGTGAATCCTTTTATTGTTGGTGAGCCTGTGGTCTGAGCGTTGTGTAACAGACATATTTTTTTTTTTCCATCATCACCATCAGTGGTGCTCGGACGCCTAATCCTGCCAGTGCAAAGCAACATTAAGCAGCCAGCTAGCAGAACTATTCTCAGGTTGGGCTAAGCTAAGCAGCTCCCGTAGCTGAGGCAGAGGATGATGACAGGACCGACAGACCTGTCCTCCCGTCTCAAATCAACTATCCGCTGTCGTTAACAGTGGATTTGGTTTTGGTAAGATACCCGGCGTTAGTTACAGTCAGTTGCATTTGCTAATGGGCTGGAGAAAGCCTTGTTTCAACAAGTGGGCTTACGTTAACAGGAGACCGAGAGCTAGCAGTAGTGTTACCAACTTTCCTGCCACGGTTTGAGGAGCAAATGGAATTGTCTTCTAGATAACATAAGGTTTCTGCACTTCTGTGTGTGTGTCTCGCTCCGTCTGTATGTATGCATTTGCATGTCTGTGCATCTGCGATTCAATACACCAGACTAACTTGGCACAGTGTTTACAGTGAGACTGTGGATTCATGGGACAGAATCTCACACGTTGTTGTCACCTCTGATTATTCCGTAGATGATGTGAGCAGGCTGTTCAGTGCGAGTGAACAAAGTCATACATTTTTTAATGTGTTTCACACACGTGTTTGGCTTTTAACCAAGTGTATCAACAAGCATAAACAAAGACACAAAAATATGCTTGGGGACAGTTTTGGGAAGGTGGTGAAAAGGTTAGTTTGGAGCCCTGTGCTGTAACTGTCACACACAGCAGATGTTTCCTCCTTTCTGAACGTTAACTCGTCTCTCCATCCAAAAATGACAGCCGAGTCTAAACTAAAACTGTCACTGACTTGTTTTCTTTGTCGTTAATTAGTAAAAATTCCATCTAAATAAACAACATATTACTGGCTATGATAATTATCTATATTGGACTACTGCCTTTCTTTCTAAAGATCAGCATCAGCCAATGAAAAACCAGTATTGGATGGATGACTACTGCATACAGATACAGATACAGATTTTTTGTTTGTATTTGTTTACAAAGAAAGATGTTCTGCTTTCCAGTTCTGTTTATAAGTGATGGCCAAAATTATTCTGACTATAAAACCCAGATTGTGTTTAAAAATGCTTTTTACTTAGGAGTATTATAGTAATTTGATACAGTAATCCTTCCTTTGCTTTCCCTAGGCCTGAACAATACTTTATATTGAATGTGAAAGTGTAAGAGCTCACACAGGAAATAGAAGCCAACCTCCAGCTCTATATCTTTGAGACCAGGGCTGCTGCTGCTGCTGCTGCTGCTGCTGGAGAGCTGCTGTCTTATCACTGGAGTTTTGTGAGCACTGACATATAATTAGGTACATATGAGGGTCTGTGACTGTGCATATATTGCTGGTGTAAGTGTGTATAAAAGGGAGATTGCCACTATTTGCACTTCAGCTGAATGGACTTGTGTGCCCTCCTTTGTAAATCTATTGAAGGCACAATGGCCACATAGCAGCCAGCGGTGCAGCTGTATACACACACAGCTCACAGAGCGGCTCCGACCAGTGATGTTCAGCACCTACACTTACCTTTCAGTGCTGCTTACTCAAAGGCAAAAAATATCACTGATATCTGGCCTGAAAGTCAGGATGTGAATCGCACATAGCCAAGCACAAGCTGACCCACTCGGCACTGACATCATGGATCTGAAGTTACCAGCTGCTGTTTGCCAGAAAAAAAAAAAAAATAGACCACACAATGATGCTGCTGTGGTTGATAGCCTTTTCAGCCTGTAGCATAGGGGGCGTGGTGGGGCTGATATATCATTTTATCTGTTTATTTAGACTGGTGCAGTGCCCATTCAAAACGTGATAGCTACCACATTAATAGTTCAATAATCATAGACCCTATTTGTCAGATTCCTGATCAGAAAATACTGGACCACAAAATTCCAAAGGATTGCTGTGAGACATACATTCGCTTGCCAGTTTATTAGGTACACCTAGATCAAACCTAATGCAGAGTAATACAGCAGGCCTGAGATAAATCCTCCTTCATCAGGATCAGAAGAATGATCAGTTTTTAATCTGTTTGAAAGAGATGTTGATTTATTTTATTTATTTCAGAGGCTGTTATTTGTGGAGCTGTTGAACTGTACTGGGTTATACTTAATTTACCTCATTTCTATCAATTAAGGTTGACAAAATATTAGGAACACCTCTGTGTATAATAGTACATAGTTAAAGGAAACAGGAAATATACATCTGTAAAATGATCAAAATTTATATATATATATACACACACACACACACACACACACACACACACACACACACACACACACACACCCACATATATATACATATACACATTCATACATAGATAGATAGATATAAAGATATTCCCTGGTGGAGAGTTATCTAATGCTGCAATAGGTGTTCGACTGGGTTGAGATGTGGAGACTGTGAAAGCCACAGCATGTGATTCACATCATGTTCATATTCATCAGACCATCCAGTGACCCCCTCACAGCCTATGGATGGGGGCACTGTCATTCTCATTTCTCAGCTTTTTCTCCACTTCCAATATTGTTTTTAACATGTTAGCGAATTTCTCCTTCTTCTTGCACACAGCCTTCAGATTCAGAGCGTTTGCCCACAGAACCCCTGCACGCTAAGTAATGGCCACTGTGTGATGTGAAGCCGAATAGGCCTTTAGTCTCCATATTTCCCCTTTAGCAACCCCCCGTTGCCTCCGAAATGTTGTTACAGTCTTCATGGAAGAGCTTTAACATGGCCAGATCAGATTAAACCACACACACACACACACACACACACACACACTTAAATGGTGAGGCAGAAGCTCCCAACAAGGAAAGAGAGCTATTCACAAGTCCTTAAGCATCAGAAGACTTTACATATAAACCTTGAAGATGATTGGAGATGAGGAGCTACTTGGATGAACAGACTGGTTGTCGACATGAGTGATTTAATAGAACTTGTCATATTTACCCATTTTTTCCCCTTTGTTTATTTTATTTTATTTCATTTTATTTTATTTTATTTTTTGGCGGGGGGGGGGGTTCTCTTAGGCACAAGTGCTCCAGGAACAGGTTATATGGCAATTTGGTAGCGTCAGTTATGCTCATGTGCTTACGATCAGCTTGTATAGATCATCTGTTTATTCAGGGCCAGCCCTAACTCAATCACTGCCTCCTTCCACCAGAACTGTAACAAATGACAGCAGAGGAAATTACAGTCATTCGTCTCTGTCTTCCCACATCGTGACGGCCCTCCTTTTCTCTCTTTTAAACCAGGATGCTTGCACCGTCTTCGTCCTCTTTCCTCTCTTCCTCCTCCTCCTCCTCCTCCACCTCATTTAGCAGTTACCTTGCACCTGGAAAGCTCCCACCATATGCCTTCAGTAAGCTGACAGTCTCCACCAATCACAGTTGAAATTGCAGGGGTTTACATAGACCGCTGATCGCCAGCATAGGAGGCGCGGACGTCTTGACAGTGTACACGCGCTGTGATTTGACGGACGACCTGTCAGGCATAAAGCTGGTCACCTCCGCATCACAACAGGTGTGTTGTGGGATTTGCGACTTGGACTGTGCGCAGTGGTTGTTATGGAGGCAGCCGGGGGTGGAGGCTTAATTGCAGCTCTCTCGTCTCTCCCACAGAATTGCCGCTTTCAGTTTCAGTCTCTCATCAAAGTGCTGGAGGCAGATGTCAGTGATGCACTTGAAGCATTTGTCATCTTACAGTTTATTTACATTCTTATTCTTTGGACTAAAAAAAAAAAAAAAAAAAAAGGAAAGTCCCTGTTTGTTTGTGGCTGTAGGCATTCAACCCGTGAAGAAATACACACAGTGCTGAACAAAATTGTGATTTATTATTTATTTACAGTAAGTGTTACATTTCAAATGCATGCTGCATGTCCATAAAGATAAAGGTGCCCTTTGGAGTTTTCTTGTAAACAAAGAAAAGTGATATTTTCATTGAGTGCTACTCACCAAAATGCAGTGTGTGTGTATACAGGATGCATATTTTTAAGCAATTTCCCAGATCAATTGATATTTAACCACATAAACAATAAATCGTCTGTTAATTGTTAACTATTTATGAAATACAGTAATCTTTTTTCATAATAAATAAAACATTTTTTAAGCCAGTGATGTGACCACAACATACGTTTTGAAGAGCCGCTTGTCCTGAACATTAGCACTGCACCTGGGCCACTAATTTTTTTCTGTTCGATGTATAACGCCATCTTTTTTCCTTTCCTTCCTTTCCTTTCCTTTTTTACAAAAAGCAGTATTTACTCTTTCACTAACAAAAATATAAATTACCATGAATAACTATATTTATGATTTTGATGACTATACAAGTCATCTATACAAGTCATCAAAATCTTGTTTACCAAGTACACTTTTTCCTCTTGAGAAATAATAAGAAAGTTGTTTTTCAGTATAATATCCTGTACTATAAATATTTAAAGGCTGAAGTTTTGTTGAGTCAAATTGAGGTTAAAACGCGTGTTAAACATATGTTGCCCATAGCCTGTAAATCGGTGTTGGTGTTCATTGCTCCGTTTTCTCTTGTTTGCATCAGACGGAGGTTATCAAGGGGCCATGTGGCAGTGTGGGGATGACCTTCAGGCATGTTCCTGCCACCGAGGGGGATGCAGTCCACGTCAGCATTGAGACAGTGACGCCCAACTCCCCTGCAGCCTTGGCAGATCTGCAGAGGGGTGATCGCCTCATTGCCATTGGAGGTCTGACATGTCACTGCACACATTAATAATCCATGTTTTTGCACTGTTGACTGAAAACTTACCCCTGCCTCTTCTTGTTTCTGTTGACAGGTGTCAAAGTGACATCCTCAGTTCAAGTGCCCAAACTGTTGAAGCAGGCTGGAGACAGGGTGGTGGTACTTTATGAGAGACCAGTTCGTCACCAGACTTCCTCTCTGGGAAGCTTGGGAACTCTTCAGGAAGGGTTCGGGCAGCTAGAGGAAACAGGTTTTCTTCCCCAGCCAGGAGGTTATGAGGAAGACCCCGCCCCCATCACTACCCTTTCTGACATATCCGACAGCAAAGACATGGACTCTGAGTTTGAAGAGTTGATTGTGGACTCCAAAACTAGCCAGACTAGTGGCCCTAACAACAGTACAACAAATACCAGTGAAACTAAGGAGGATTTCTTACTTACAGTAAACCAAAGCCCCAAAAGGACTGTGGCTAACTTGGCCTCCAAGCCCCTCGGCACCATATCACCCATTCTCAATCGCAAGTTAAACCTGGTGGGTCTCCAGTCCCCACTAAAGCCTCAGCCCAAAGAATCACCAAAGCCCTCGCCACATAAGACCAGTAGTGATCCAGGAGAGGGTCTGCAGCGCCCCACTGTTCCTCCCCCGCTGCCCCCCTCTCGCCCTCCAGTGCCACCAAGGCCTCAGATAAGGTTGACATCTGCTCCCTCAGAGACCAGTCTTTCAGAAGGTGTTGATTCTGTTGCAACTACTAATGCTCCCGTTGCTCCTGTCACTACTGCCACTGTCAGTGCTTCTGAAAAATCTCCAGAAAAAGTTCCTCTCACTGGAGCCAATGAAGACAAGGCTGGCCCTGAGAAGACGTGTGTCAAACAGGCTGAGGTAAAACAGCCCGCCAGGCCAGCAGAGTCCAGTGATGAGCCGCCACTCCCTTCCACTGTGACCAGCAGTAGCAAGGCAGATCAAGCAAAGGACAAAGTTTCAGAGAGCTCATGCAGCACACGGGATAGTCTAGAGGACCACTCCATATGGGAATCCCCAGAAACCATGTTTCGTAACCAGACAGCAAGCTGGCCCAAAGCCTCTGTGGTGTTTGACGTAGAGGGCAACTACAAGTACCTTAATGTGGCCCTGTGGTGCAAAGATCCCTTTAAGCTGGGTAGTTTGTTGTGCCTGGGTCATGTCAGCCTCCAGCTGGAGCATGTCGCCCTGGAATGTATGGCCACATCTTCAGCCGAGTACCAGAGCACCTTTAGGCTGGGTCCTCCAGAGCCCAGAGCTAACGTCAGCCGCACTGCACTTCGCAGCCTCAGCACCCACAAGGGCTTTAATGAGAAGCTATGTTACGGAGATGTTACTCTGAACTTCTGCTACTTAGCTGAGGGTGATTTTGAATATCCAGGGGGCCTGGCAGAAAGGGAGCGAGAGGGGAGTCTCCATGATGAGGATCTAAGGGAGAGGGAGCATATCCCTTCAGCACCACGTGATGACTTAGCCTACAGCACCATGCAGTTGGTGGAGGTTCGTCACAACTTCCAGGACACCCAGTTCCAGAACCCTACCTGGTGTGAATACTGCAAGAAGAAGGTTTGGACCAAGGCAGCCTCCCAGTGTATGCTTTGCGCCTATGTGTGCCACAAGAAGTGCCAGGACAAATGCCTCTCTGAAAATCCCTTCTGTGTGGCAGCGTCCGAACGTCGTGGAGCTGACCCTGAAGCCAAATCCACCATAAACCGCGCCACCACTGGCCTAACACGCCATATCATCAACACCAGCTCCCGTCTGCTCAATCTCCGCCAGGTGCCTAAGACTCGGCTTGTTGAGCATGTGACCGATGTGGGGCCCGGAGCGGTGGAGCCCTCACCCAAGCATACACCCAACACTTCAGACAACGAGAGCAGCGATACTGAGACCTATACCAGTGGCGCCAGCCCCTCAAAACAGCCCACCAGCAGTGGGGGTGGCAGCAGTAAACTTGTACGCAAGGAAGGTGGCTTGGATGACAGCGTGTTCATTGCTGTGAAGGAGATAGGTCGTGACCTGTACCGGGGCCTGCCAACAGACGAGCGCTCACAGAAGCTGGAGCTGATGCTGGATAAGCTGCAGCAGGAAATTGACCAGGAGCTGGAGCACAATAACGCCCTTCTTTTGGAGGAGAGGGAGGCCACAGATGCCCGACGCAAGGCACTAATTAGTACTGCCCTGGCTAAGTCCGGGGAGAGACTGCAGGCCCTCACCTTGCTAATGATCCACTACCGGGCAGGCATCGAGGACCTGGAGTCAGTGGAGAGCACCTCTCCCTCAGAGCAGCAAGGCTTTAAAGGAAAAGGAGAAAGCCTGGAGGAGGAGGCCCTGATGGGGACAGAGGTCTATGACAGTGACATCTGCAGCCCCGTGGAGGTGCAACTGCTCAGTGACATTACCGAGGAGCAGATCTGTGTGGAGGCACTCCACTAAACATGACTAGAAAAAAAACATAAGAAGAGGAACGTGCTTTGTGCTCATGTCTCCCTACAGAATTTTGTCTTATTCTTTTGAGAGGAATTCCAGCAGACCATTTTCAATACTGGGGATGTTGAGGTCCAGTGGCCGATTCACTAATTTTTACGTGAAAAGAAAGAAAGGTTAACGGAATTTCCTCACTAAAATCCATGTTAAACCTGTCATAGATGTTTTGATTTACAGTGTGATGCCGTTTCCATGCTTTTCCGTGCGTGTCTGGGTTTTTAAAGGGAAGCTTGAAAGCTACACTATTACCTGCCCTCAGTATTGCTGCACGTTTATTCTCCAGTTTCGTTTTGTTTTGGGTTTTTTTTTTCTGCAGCTTCTAAAGGTCATTGTAAGCATTTAGTTTGCTTTGTTGTCTGTAACTGCTTTGACATAAGGACTTCACCACATCCCTGTGGTTTACTAGTTTCAATCATCTCAATTTTGGAGAAGGAAAATTAGTTTGTTGTGAATAACAAAGTCCATGTGAAGGTGACACATTTGAGCCTGCAACAGTTTGAAAACCATTAAGGAGAAGCTGGTTCAAACATCCATCTCAGTGGAACATCGTGTTTGTTCGAAGATCATGTGAACAGTCATACATACGTCATACATATCTTTTGTTTTGAGCACTTTTTAATTGTAATATATTTGGATTTTAGAAGTGACTTTCCCTGCTTACAAAGCTCTTTGAGAGTTCTGCTGCTGCGTAATTATTAGTGGGACCTCATATATAATTTGCCTCTTTCTTTTGGTGTATTTGTTTGTATTAACATGTCTCATTATATGTTTTTGTTTTGTCTTTCCAAGTTATGTTCAGAACACCCCTCCTATATCTAAAACTCAACTAAGGCACATAATTTACTTTTTTTTTATTGATTCCTGAATGACTGATACCCTGGAGCTCTCATGATGTTATGTCATTTATCTAACTGGTTGTGTGTGTGTGTGTGTGTGTGTGTGTATTTGTAGATCTATCTTTGTGACGACCAATTTGAGCATAAGACCTTACGGTGTGAAGACATTTTGGGAAGTGAGGACATTTTGGTTGGTCCTCACCACTTTAAATGGGTGTTTGAGGGTTAAGACTTGGTTTTAGGGTTCAGGTTGGATGTAGGTTAGGGTTAAGCATTTAATTTGGATAAGAGGGGCTTAGGGAAGGAGTGTCCTCACAAAGATATTAGTACATGGATGTATGTGTATGTCTTTGTCTTTGTCCTCGGCTTACTTTCTGGGGACAAAATTCAGACTAAAGACAGCTGAGGACAGGTTGTCCAGTAGGGGAAAAACCTGAATTTTGGGACAGTGGTTAATGTTAGGGTATGTGTCCGGGAAATTAATGCAAGTCTATGTAGTGCCCCCAGAAGCAACTTTGGTGAATGTGTGTGTGTGTGTGTGTGTGTGTGTGTGTGTGTGTGTGTGTGGATTTATGATATGATTTAGTGCAGCTCATTTGCCTTCATCAGTTGTTTCCATGCCTAAACGAATGTATGTTCAGCTCCTTCAGTGTTTGCTGTATAGACAGCTGTTTGGCAGAACATGTAGCCTGTTACAGCTACTCTCCCCAGATGCCATTCTGCTCATCTGTGTTTTCCATCCATAGAGAGCCTCTGGAAAATGATTGCTTGTGAAGATAGAAACAACTTACTCCACTATCGAAAGGAAAAATCTATCCCTAAACACTCAGCAGTCGTTAAATCTATTTTGATGGTGATGTCCTTCTGTTTCTTTGTTCTGATGGTCCCTTTAGCAGTCAGTGCTACGTCACATATTTCCAGCACTGATACAATTGATTCTGGATATTTCTTTCTAAAAATATGAACAGTGGTCAGCAGGTTTTGGTATCCGTCCATCAGAATCTAGATGTTCAACAAGCGTAGAGGGAGAAGTCCTGCGTTAAAAAAAAATTAGATGATGAAACAGGATCCAGGAAATCGAGTTGGGAGTAACAGATTGATGAGTTTAGAGGCTTATCAGAGGCTCAGACGCGACATGGGGCTAAATATTACAAGGAAGGATATTAAAAATCTGTCCATTTATCATGACGGCAATCATTTTATCTTTTCCTGACGATCACAAGGTAAGCAGTAGAAATATGCTGCTCACGTTACCAAGGACTGTACCAAGAATGCCTTGCTGGATGCTGCTGTTTCGTATTGCAGTAAAAGTTGTATTTTTTGTGTTTTGTTAGTTTTTTTTTTTTGTTAGTTTTTTTTTTCCAGAGACTGTGTGTTGCCACCCCCTGCTGACTCTCTGGAGTGGCCTAATGTGCTATCTGAACATGGCCTGATACCTTCGTGTACCATCTCTTTGACTCGTTGAATAGCATTTTAGGAAAAAGTCAGGGTTAAGGCCTCAGAGAAGTTCATGTCAGAACATCTGAGCAGCATCCAAAGCTTCCTGTTTGACTGTGGAATCTGGGCCCTGTGTCCATCAGCAACACCATTGCTTTCCATCCCTTTTTGGGTTGACAACAAGTCCAACACCATTGATGCTTTCAAGGACTAAAAAAAGTTCTTAAAGTTCATGGGGAGAAATAGGTCAAGAAGGCCGCAGGATTTTTGTCCAGCCTTTGGATTTTAGCCATTCAGTGTTCCAGGAACACCTCATTAGACATGTTAGGTTTAACATCAAACTAACTAGTTAAAACTCACAAAGGCCTTTAGGGCAGGTGTTTTCAACCTTCCTAGCACCGCAGACCTTTTTCTTTTTTTTTCAGCTACATTGCTGTGCACCAGTCTACCCTAACCCCCTCATGACTGACTTCTTGAGACAACTTTAGAGTTTCTTGGGTAAAGTACAATGACTAGCTAAGGGACAATGCAAAAAATACAACATCTCCCAAAACGCACTGTGCATCAGTTGAGTGTGAATTTGCAGTGGGTAGATTTTTCCTTTAATGTAGTGAAACTCCAACAGGACTCATCCAAGCTAATGGGATAAGAGAAGTAATCATCCTGACGTGAGCCCTGATCATACTTCAGGACGGATGTGGACAGCTATGGAGTTGTGCTTGCTTCTATACATGCTTAAGTCAGGGGTATGCATACGTGAACACCTAGAAAACATGATAGCGACCTCTTGACAACAGGAAGAGGAGCTCCTTAGTTTTTGTTTTGTTTGGCTGAACAACATGAAAAAGTTAAAAAAAAACTGACAGCTGAACAAGAACAGGGCCACAGATGTGGAATTCGAGGACAAACATCATGACAAACATTTAAATTTTCTTGTGCATGCGCAGTCGGTGTGCTCGCTGTGCTAACAGTCTGTGCTGTCACCATCCATCCACATCATGTACCCTCGCAAACTTGGGCAGATGACAAACGTTCCGTCCCTCTTGGACACGCAGATCCGGAAAGCGTGAATTGGCACATTTCCTGTTCTTTTCAGTGTAATAGATCCGTTGCTCGTGTAGATATCGGCTTACTGGCTGCTGTACTCGTCAGTCTCTCTCAGTCACTGTATATTCAGATTTTTGTGCAATATTTTTGTAGGAAATGAAACTGATAATCAGCAATGAATCCCAACGTCTGTGACTTATCTTCTTTTTCTCTCCAAAACTGTGTAGTTTGTGTGCCCATCTGTCTTTAACCTGAGGAATTTGAGAGTCCAATGACAACCTGAGAGGAGGGGCTCACTGTAAACCCCTTCTTTGGCCTGTGAGGCACTGCTTTTATGCTGCTGCTGCTGTTGTTACAATGTGCTCTTCCACAAAACTCATACTCACACGCTTCTGCCACCTCTCCCCGAGCCCTCACCTTTGAAACTGCACCACCATCACCACAGCTTTCAGCAGGTCAAGATGGCAATTGTTTCTTTTTGTGTATGTGAAGGATGTCGTACAATTTTCAAGAAGGCTCATGTGATGAAGCTTTATTGTACATAACGTTAATAAACGAGCTTAAATGATTTCCCACCGCTCTGCTTTGTGGTTTGTGAAGATCCTCAGTCAATCCAAGTCATGGTTCTTCAAGAAGAGTTGAATCGAGGACACCTGGCTTGTTGTAGACACCTGAAGACGTTTCACTTCTCGTCCAAGAGGCTTCTTGGGTTCAGGAGAAGACCTGAAATTCCAGTCCTGAAGAAGCCTCTTGGATGAGAGGTGAAACGTCGTCAGGTGTCTACAACAAGCCAGGTGTCCTCGATTCAGCTCTTCGCATCCAGTTGCCCTTGAGTCAACTCTTCTTGGACAAGACTTCGGTTAATATCTGAACTGATTGACAGATCATTTAGCAGCTTTCTAACAGCTTTCGATTTATCAGTCGATCTACGTTCTGACCCTCACCTGTGGTCATGAACTTTGGGTACTGACTGAAAGAATGACAGGGTCACCCTGAGCGACAGGGTTAGGACCCCTGACATCGGGGGGAGCTCGGAGTAGAGTTGCTGTACGTTTGTGTCGAAAGAAGCCAGGCAAATGATTAGGACGCCTCCAGGGCACCTTCCATTGGGGGTCTTCTTGACACGTCCTACTGACAGGAAGCCCTGGGAGACCCTGAAAATGTCTGGCTTGGGGGACGTCTCAGGGTCCCCCAGGAGGAGCTAAAAAATGTTGCAGGGGAGAGGGACATCTGGGTTGCCCTGCTCGACCTGCTGCCACCGCGACTCGACCCCGGGTAAGTATCTGAAGATGGGTGGAGGAATGGATGATTTAACACAGGACTAACACTGGACAAACACTAAGTCTAAGTTAAAGATTAATTTACATTAATGAACTTAAGCCTGTGTTTTAAATTGAAATCATCTGATGGGAATGTTGCAACTCCAGTTCTTTAATTATATATGTGATAATAATTTAAATGTATTTGAACCAGTTGCTGTTCCAGTTGTGTATGTACACTAAATTAATGCATTGATGCAAAACAAAACAAAAATTCAGCCTCCTGTGTTGAGAAGTTTGACTGATTTTTGATTTTTATTTATTTATTTATTTATTTTGTTTTTGTTTTGTCTGCTCAACATCCAGACAACATCAAGTTTCACCTACGGGTCTTCCTCAGCAGGACTTTGCTCACTAACAACTAATGACATCTAAGCAAACCTCGTCCGCTAAGGGAAGTCCATGAGATACAGTTGAAAGCTCCAGGAAAATCTGGTAAGTAAAGGGAGTTTAGGGTTTTTTCAATTTTTCTCCAATTACTTGTTTCTGTATTTTTTCATGCACCTTTTCTGTAGCTCTGTTGCTCTAATGCTCGCATGAGTCGGGTCCTTGTCCATGTGGAAGTTGCAGTTTCTCTCTAAAGCTGGGCTGTTCCGAATCCACCAGTTGTAATTATGGAATGGTGGAGGTTTACGGAGTCGTCCATGAGCACCCTGCAGCTAGCCTTAGCCTGTCTGTCAGCACTGTCTGACTTCCCTGACCTGTCTGTTGAATTCAGCCACAAGTGCAGTCTGTTCAGTGGGGTACCACGCATCTCACCCAAAGTCGGCTGGGATTGGCTCCAGCTCCCCCTGTGCATTCCATTCCATTAAGAGAATAATAGATGATGGATGGATGGATGGATCATGAGTCCAACAATGTCATATGGAGTGTAGTGAAATACTAAATCGGTGGACAGTCTTTGTCTGCTTTCAGTCGGATTTGTTGACAGTAAGAAAAAAATATAGCATATTAAATATATTACCAGCTAAATCCTTTAATGTAAAAATGATTCCAGTACGACACTGGGACCAAGATGATTACTAAGAGCAGCCTGCTGTCCTCACCCTGCAGTGCTACAGCTCAAGAAACTGTGGCGCTTTTTTATTTTTACATATCTGAGCACATTGCACCAGAAGTACATTATTTTTCCTTCCACAGGTGTCCCTTCCTAAAAAGGTGACATGACTGTAAAAGAATATGATAAAGCTTCTGTATCAGCGTTGCTGGAAGAGCCACTGCAGTGTGGGGCTTTGGTGAAGAGGGAAAGGAGGGAAGGTATTGTGTGATCATCCGCAAAGTAATTGAAGCCCAGTGCTGAGATGGGCAGGCTGATTACAGTGTGTCTGCTCCCACATTTCCCCATCATGGTAACTCATTCTGTCTTCCACCGCTCCCAGTTCAGACAATCAGTGTGAGTATTTCTGTTACTGAACTGAAAAGAAAGCACTGTCTTTGCTGTTTGACATTTTCATGGTATCTACACATGTTGCTTCTCTGTCCACTGCAAACTGTCACGTCAATAATGGGAAACAGCATCTAGAATAACACCAGTAATAACAGTGGTCTGGATGCTCAGTGTTTTACACACACCATAAGGTAATGGTGCTGAGGATCCATCTGTCTCTGTTTCCTTTCACTGTGCTGTCATTTTTTTTCTCTTCTCTTTCAAATGTCTTTTTATTGATTGTCAATAAGGAAGGAAACAATAACTGTAAAGGGGAAGGAATTTTTGTCACAGCCCAACCATCTGTAACACGAAGGAAAGTGTGTGCTGGAGATACCAAAGGGTTTCAAATGAGAAAACCAAGTGAAATAAAGTGATTATCAATAAACAGAGCTGTATGTGCCAAATGTAAAAATGTGCCGTCAAACACTGAGATAGCAAGGTATATCAAGATATATCATTCGCTGCAATTAGACTATGACATGGGAAACATTTCCTGAGTTGGGACCAGATTGGTCGGGGACTTTGTGATGTGAGTTTCTGTTGGGAAGATAAGGAGCAAGTGTGAGGGAACAGATAGAGAAAGTGGGCCCCTAGCATGGACCTCCACTGTTATCCAGTCTGGATATGAAGGTTCAAGGTGGAAATGCATCTAATACATCAAAGTATATTTGAATATTTTCTGCCCAGTAATAGTACTGGACATTAGACAGCCCCACCCCCCTGGCTGGATCTTACTGTACTGTACGTCCATCTGTCTGGACGTACAGTACTTTCTGTAAATCATTGAGGATGTTGTCACTTTTCAGAGTGTACAACGTTTAATAGAGGATAATTCCTTCCCACAGGTTAGAAAGAAAAAAACAAAACATAACATCCAGCTCATGACAGTACCTTAGTACCTGCTAAGATCAGCAAGGCTGCTGACCTTCACATTTATCAACCCGTCCAGTCGGTTTTGTATAATCACAATTATTTTACCACTTCGCCCATCTGCAACTTTATGAGGACACAACAATCTGAACATTGCAGGATTTTAGAAACACAAGGAACAAAACAGGAGTCTCTGATAATCATAAAAATACAATAACAAACTGAGCAGCAGAGCTGCTCTAGAGGCAGAAATATTATTATATAATTCTGTTTTATCTATCACAGTTCACCAAGGAGGAAAAATCTCATTGGTTGAGTTAATGTCAGGGGGACGGAGCCAGATAAACAGATTTTGAATGGGCAAAATACTAAATAGAACATAAATATTACAAAATGTAACAACATATGTTATAATAATTAATTGAAAGGCAATAATGTTTAATGTGCATTCAGTGATACGAACAGTTTTTCTCCTAAGATCGATCGATCAATCGGTCAGTCAGTCTGTCTGTCTATCTATTCATCTATCTGTTGTGACTGCTGTCTGTCTGTGTAAGCACTCAGGTTTCAGCAGGATAGAATAAACTAATTATATATATATATATATTCATTCATTCATTTTCTTTGGATTGGCTCTAAAAAACAATAATAATAATAATAATAATAAAGTTAAACTGCATATTGAGAACAACAGAGAGTTGAAGTAATCATGTGAGGGTCGGCTGGATGATTTTCCTCTGTCTTAGGTAACTGACCCTCACTGTCTTACTGTTACTGCTGTAAGACCTTGTGTTGTTATATTGTGTACAGGTTGTTAAGCCCCCTGAAGCACACTAGTGATTTGTGAAACTGGGCTGTGTACATAAAATTTGACTTGATTTTACTTAACTTTAAAACAGGAATAACAACTGGCCCTTATCCTTTTACTTTCCACTGAAGAGTCGAAAAACACTTTACGATCCAGTTATCCAGGAGACTTTCAATAGTTATTTAGTTCGGTTGGTAAAGGCATGATAAACGCGTATTATGAATACTGTTACAGACTTCCTTGTGTCTACTTATCAGTGGTCTTGAGAGGGACAATGATTGGTCGATAGTAAAGGAAGTTAGCAGCAGTTAAACTGAAGGATGTGATCAACACCTCTGGCCTTGAAAACGTTTAATCACTGAGAACAAGAGGTAAACAATGGCATTAACTGTGTTACCCTGATCTACAATGTGGACATTAGTCTTGAGTAAACACTATGTTTGAGATCAGAGACATCTAATATGACAGATAGTGTAGATACAATGTGAGTAAATCAGTTTGTACAGTTTGTTCTGATTGTCCATGAAAGAAAACCTCTGAATACGAATGAATCCAGTCAGATATGTTAAAGTGAACAACAATGAAGCAGATACTCAGTGAGGTTAGATAGTGGGGTTGTTTGAGAGGCTGTGGTGGAAACAACAAATACATTTTAATATTTTACATTTTCACAAGGAATCTGTAAATAGTCCGAACATTGAATGACAGATGCACAGAGTCTCCTGTAATGGTTCCTTTACTCTAAGGAATGGTTTGACATTTTTTTGGTTAATATGTTTTACCGGCTTTCTTACTGAGTGTCTGATGTTCAGATTGAGAGCACGCTCATACACGCTGCACATGGTAAACATGTAGCTGGTACCATTCGCTTAGCTTAGGTTAGCATTAAGGCTGCAGGGAAGCAGCTAGCCAAGCTCTGTCCAGGCCTCTGTAAAACCACTAATTGTTGTTTTTTACATTTTAGGAGGGCGTAGTATGTGAATTGTGTTACATTTGGACAGAGCCACGTTAGCTGTTTCCCTCTGCTTCCAGTCTTTGTGCTAAGCTAAGCTAAGTTAAGCAGCTGCAGGCTCCAGATACGTATTATTCAACACAGATATGAGACAGGCATGAAAAACTATCCCCTTCATGCACATTGCTGCGACCCAGTATGAATGGAGTGTATGTACAGTGTGTACTGACAGAGAAATACTCCTCTACAGCTCACGTGTCACATGTGACAACAGAGACTTTCCACAGCAGACAATCTGACTTGTCATAGCAAAGGGAGCACAGGTGTAAGTAATAGCATTAATGATGGCTCAGGGCAGAAACACACAGTAAGCAGCAAGGTCACCAGGAAACGCTGACACCTCCCCCAGTCTCTCCATGGTGGGTACATCCATCCAGCTGTCAATCAACAGGCAGTTAACTGCTGCGGCCACTGCTCCAAGTATGAGTCAGGATTCAGATCAGAGCAGAGGGCGCATCTGATCAGGCTGCAAATTACAACTTATTTACAAAAAGAAAAAAAAAAAAAAGAAAAAGATGTCAGGTGTGATTTGTTACGATGCCGCGGTTTTGACCCTTTCAAAGTCACAGCTCATGTATTTGAACTTTGCCTCAGCGCTGGGTATTCTGCTTCTCATGAGGGACTCCACATGGAAGGTTATCCTTCATACTACAGGTGTTGTTGGAGGGGAAACCTGTGGCTCAACCTGGCTCGCTATTTCCTGTGTGTTCCTACCCTCAGTTCCACTTAGTGTCCCAGTAAGAATCAGTGAGGAACTCTGGAGCTGGATCTCCAGAGTGTAGTTGTTGTTAATATTATAAAATACACTTGTATGTTTTTCTGTCATGTCAAAACAGTGAGACGTGTTGTCTTGACAGCTAATTAAAACACCTGCGGTGACATCACTGATTAAGGCGTGGCCCAGGGTTTTAATCCACAGATGATGATAGAACGCATCAGCCGTTTGCTGCCCTATCAAGGCCCAGTCAGACCATCAGTAACAAGCACAACATTCTGAAGCGAGTCAGTTAATTATAAAGTGAATCATTGTGACCATCAGATCCTTCCATGCAGGCAAACGAAATCCCTGCAGATCTTTTGCTTCAGGTTCAGTTCTGAACCTCAGTTCTTCATTGACTGAATCTTGACATTACTGACTTTTGTCAAACCATATCTCTGTAAAAGAGACCCTGGTTTTCGCAGACAGCTGTGAGACTTAGATTGCATCAAGACATGCATCGCTACATGGGATCAGTGTCTGTTTAGGAAGTCTTGCTGTATATTTTGATATCAAAGCCAAAATACATAAATAACTAACAACGAGAGGCCTGCAGCGAAGATGGTGTAAGGTTGTGTGGAAGCTTCAGTGTATTCAAATCAGCCAGGTCCAAACTTGATCAGGTACAAGTATGAGTATGTGGTGTGGAACACGTTTCTTCCAAAGGTTCGGGATACGATTTGATGCTTTTCATGGACACAGGGCAAAAGGTTCGTCTCTCAGTAGCAGTTTTTTTTTCTTTTTTTATCTGAGTTCTGAAAGCCAGTATTCAATCGCCTCGTCCCAGTTAATAGATGTAACTGTGGCCAGTATGAACAAAAAAGGCTGGTCACTAGTAAAGACCGTAGGAGGGATTCATTTACTTGCCACCTACTACAACACTGACATGTTCAATCCAGTATCATGTTCCACGTCATACTCACCGTTTTCTTTTTTAATCTGTTTTTCAGAAATAGTTTTCGTTCCCCAGTTAATTCTGATCTAAACATGGACTGAGAAAACATCCAAGTGGAAGGGACTGGAAACACACACCCAGAGCAGCAGATTGGTGAGTATGACACGAGCCTATTGTCATACCGATGAACTCAGTGTGGATATATACTGTATACCTGTTGTCTTAATATAATGAATTTGCTGATGCGTTCTTTAAACAAACAGCAGCTTAAAATGATCTTTGTGTCTTAAATCGACAAAAAAAAAAAAAAAAAATGTGGGTTCTGTTTTTATTAAGAGGTCATCATTTATCTGTAGTGATACTCTTTTTTAATATATTATATTATATATATTTATATTTTTTTATATTCTCAAACGTGTTGACTTCCCAAAGCAGTTGAGGCAGAACAGCTGGGTTCAAGGAGTCCTAGGTATTTACTTTTGGAACTGTATCAACGCAAACAAGGGACCATAGACTGGACCAACAAATCTCCATGGATTTTACACAAACAACAGTTTCTTGACATACCACACAATTACCCAATATACTACCAATGTACACACCAAATTCTTGTTGCTCAGCACCCTCCTACTGTCTAAAAAAAGTGCTTTCTGACACATCTCTCTATTGAATAAGGCTGTTGGCTAAAAAAATATCTCTCACACGATGCGCTTGCAACCACAGATCAAGAACAACTTTGGTTTGCTCCAGTACAACTGCTAAGAAGACACTGAACAGTGAAGACTGAACGCAGGACATTCACATGGAAATATCTTGGCTGTTGTTTCATTGCTATTTTTTTTTTTCTTGTGTTCCCTTTTTTTTTTGTACAACAAAATAGATCCTCTGAAGGATTATCCTGCATCGCTGGTGTACTGTTAATCGTAATCGTCATATTCTGGATCCATGTTTTCACCCTGATAATACGTCCCTTGTGTGGAGTAGGACATCGTCTTCATTGAACAGTTGGCGTCCATCAAAATTGCCTGAAAAGACAGTTGTTGGAAAAGTTGTTGATGCTGTCACAACATGTGTCGGCATCTCTTGAGTAAAAGACATTTTTGTTCCTGAGTAACCAAAAGAAAAAATTTGAACTTCAGTTCATGTTTCAGATTTGAGGAGGTTCTTGGTTTTGTGTTCAGTTATCCAGATACTATAATCCTACTATGTTTGAAGTCAGGCTGAAATAATGCATTTAATGCAGCCATGTTTTGTCTACATTTTAACTCCTGACTTCAGTGGAAGCATCAAAAAGACACTGTGGAAGACCATTCATGCCACTGTCTGCCAAATGTTGGTAAATGAGGGACAATAGATGAAGAGAATAATGTAAAAGGCTCTGCTGTTGTGTATTAAGGTGCAGACTGTAGAAAACATGGCAACTCCCATTTAAACCTCAAGGAAGCTCTTTTTTCTTCTGACTCAACAGGTGACCAAAATCCAGGACTCACAGAGTTTAAGCTGTGAAATGCTGTGATATTCAGCTTATATGTCCACTCATCAGCTGCCGCTTGATTGTGTCTAACTAAAGTTTAAATAAATTAAATCAGAGGCATCATTTCTCATGATTTGTCTCATGTCTCGCTTAAGAAAAAGACATGAAATAAATGAGCTAAGCTCAACACCTAGGACTGAAATCAGCCACATAAAAACTTTTATAATGTTCTGGTTGTTGTTTAGTATCAAAGGTTCTTAAATGAACATTGTAAAATGAAAAACTTACATTTCACTTTGCTTAGATATAACATTCTTCAGCAGTTAAAATTGTGTAATACTGTAGTTGCTTAGCTTAAAATCGTGTTTGTTGACTTCCATATTTCTGTGTGCGTACGCAGGATGTCATTGACTGTATTTAAAGTGTGATGTGAACCTTACAATTTTTTCTTCTTGTCCTGGTGGATTCCTGAGAAAGAGGCAAAGAGGAGCAAAGAAAATATCCACGATTCCAATTATGGTCATCAGCCAGGGGAAGCCAATACTCTCAGCTATGGACCCTCCGATGGATGGACCTACACCATTAGAGGACAGACCACATGCTGGGTTAGTGATAACAAGATAATGTATTGGTAACAACAGGAGACCATTAGGGTAAACACATGGTATAGATGTAGTAACTTTATTTTGGTAATGATGAGAATATGGTAAATAGAAAAGTAATATTTTAGATTTAACATAGTAATAATAAAAATACTTAAAGGCAGTGATGTAATCTCTGTAATAACATGGTAATTACTGTGTAACAAATGCTAATTTGCCCGCAATAATAAGATTATGTTAGGATAAATAGGAATGACATAATGCCATTTAAAAAATCTTTGCAATTAAATAGTAGTATTTGGGGGTAATATGGAGATAGAGTAATATTTGGTTAAAAAAAGGAAATGAACTAAATAAAAAAAAAATTAAATTACCATTCCAAATTCACTTTGAGTGTATGATAACCTGCAGTTTAATAGTCCGTAGTCTTGCTAACGCTGTGTGTTTGTGGTCCCTGCTTACCTAAAGCAAACCCCATGCAGAAAGCCACATCAGCGATGGCGTACACGCTCCCATACACAGACACATGCCGCAGGTCGACCAGGTAACCCATTATAGGCATCATAGAGGAGTCCACCATGCCTGTAGCACATCACAAACAATACAGGTCTTACACATTTAGCGGTGAATGTACTGGCACCACTGGTGGTGCTTGTTTTTATTACAGAGTTAAAGTTTACAGACTTACCGATAGCAAAACCAACACCAAAGTTTGGAACAATAAGACCGTAGATGTCTGTAGCAAATGGAACCTAGAACACAGATGATTTTCATTTGTTTATTCAATTTTCATTTGTGATGATGTATTATGCAGGAGTGTACCATCCAACGCTTTCCGTGTGGAGAGTAGCTGCCTGCCTTTAGGTTTTCCAGTCGCAGTCATTGTGAAGTCAGAGCAGCAGAATGAGATCTTGGTGAGTAATGAGATATAGAACACATTTCCGGCTCTGTAAGCCCAGAGAGAAAATCCTGATGCTGTGGACATTCTTGGATGTCTTTCACCCTGAAAGCGCTGAGAACAATAACACTGGCTCCAACTCTCTCAGTACTTTCCTCTACACTAAAATCACAACCTTTCAGATCCACATGTAGAAGATCTGCTGCTGTGGTTCTACAGGCTGAGGCATGTCAAACAGTTTTAGACTGATCCGTTTTAAATTTGGTTTATTCTAATGTCTGGATTCACCTTACACACAATGACAACTACACATAATGGTGTAGTTGTCTGCCGTATACTTACACATATTACACTGATTCCAACCACCGTCATCCCAATAAGAGCACAGAGCCATCTGTAAGGAGAGAAGATGTGATCAGTGTCATCTGATCCAAAACACTCCAATCAGCCACAATGATCCCTTCACTTCCTGCACACTTTACTGTGTCGTAGATTTTATTTTGAAATTGAATTTTTTTTACCCATCAGTCAACACTCAGTAACCCGTAATGATTAATTTTCTTTTTAAATCAAAAATCTCATTTCCAAAGATATTCCCTCTTTTGGCTGCAAGTACAGCTTCCAGTCTTATTGAGTGTAAGTCTTTCCACACCTGGATTTGGGTGGTTTGTTTCATTCTTACTGGGGGATTCTCTCAGGCTCAGGCAGCTTTACTTCAAGGACCTCTCTGCATTTGGCTGCATTCAATCCTTCCCTCATTTCTGACCAGTCTCTCTGTCCTTGCCTCTTAGAAGCCCCACCCTAACACGACGCTGCCACCACCATGCTTCACCATAAAGATGGTATTACTGCCATGATCTATGTCTCACCATAATCTTAGTGTGGAGGTCTGCAGGGAGGTGGTACTTGTCCTGACATGTAGTGGGATTTGTGGAATCTTATAAACACAGTTGCCTTTTTAAACTCTGCCCTATCTCAGAGTTAATCAAAGCAAACATGATGCACACCACCACAGCTGGGCGTGCCACAGCACAGCAGTCTGAACACTTCTGTGAATAAGACCTTCCAGTTTTTGATTTGTCATAAATCTTGGGTTATTAGGTGAAGATTGTGTTACATGGAAACACAGATGGTTCTTTCTGAGTAAGAACCACCAGTTAGAACTGCATTAAGTCCTCAGTTTGTAGTTCAGGGGGTTTAGGTGGAGAATGAAACTGTAACCTTATGACAACATGTATACCTGTGCTTAGACACATGCAGCCTCTACTGTTAATGTGTTGGCTTTTTTCTGTTAAATTATCATATGTGAATAGGGAGACAACAACCCAGTGGTAATAATATTTCCTTTTGCTCTTTGATGTATGCTTTACTTTGCTCAACTTTTTCTTTCTTGACAAAATGCTAAAACACTGAGGGCTGCCATTATTATATCACTGTTTGAAACCTGATCCTCCAACATACAACAGTATTTGGAGTAAAGGAAAAAAAAAAAACATGGGAAACTGATGAGATGGAGTATAATGTTCTAAGCATTAAGGCTCCAAAAACCCAAATTTCTAGATGTGAGTTGGGGCCCCATTAAAACAATAAGGTTATTATTATTTTTTTTAAATTTCATTCATTCATACATTCTTTATACATTCTCTATACATTCCTTTTCTCTTCCCTCTCTCTCACCAGACACTGTGATATTTTTTTTAATTTCATCTAATCCATCTGTTGTGATCTGTGATTTTCTCCGTTCTGGTCTCTGTTTTATGACATCCATTCCACTAAGATCACTCTCACACTATAAACAGCAGTAATGGCAGCACACACAGTAACATTTTAAACAGTAGTTACTCTGTAACCTGTAGAAATGGTAGCGTCACTAACATTATGAGCAGAGATAACTGCAACTGCACGAGCAGCAACACCAGCAGTGGCAGTAACACTGTAACAGTCTGTGATGGTGACATTAGGGAATTGAAAGTCCTGTTTTAACATTAAAGAGGTTTATGATGGTACTAAAAACACAGTTTTATTTAATGGGAATAATCAACAACAAAAGAACATTCTGAATTTACAAACGCAAATACCCAAATTATATTACCATTGTAAAGGAAGGCATGTACACACAGAAATTATGGATGTTCTGTATCATCAAAGCTTCAATAAAGCCAGCCTTACAAACACTGAAAACTCATTTAGAGGACCGGAAACAGATGTCACATCCGCAGAGGGAGAGAGGGGGAGAGAGAGGCAGAGAGAGACAGGGGGTAGATAAGGATAATTTCCCCTCTTACCTCCCCATCTTGTGTGCCAACGTGCCGAAGATGTTGGTTCCAATAAGATAGGAGATCGACGCTGGTAAGAAAGCAACGCCTGGGCCGCACACACACACACACACACACACACAAGCACAGATGTGAGAGAATGAAAGTGTGGGCAGGTTTCCCAAGAAAAACAGATCTCTATCAGTGCCTCATTACTGAGCTGCTGTACATCTTCCATTGTCTGTAATGAAGACTTAAGCTTTTCACCTGCCAGTATATGACACCCTAATATCCTGTTCCCCCGTCATCCTTTCATATCTGACCTAGACTTCATATACAACAGACTGGAGGAACAAACTAATAACACCAAAGACTGGAAGCCTCTGTTTATAGAAAATATCTAGCAGGATGGAGGAGTGACACTCTTTCACAAAGTCAAGTCACTAAGTAAGAACTGTATGTATTTAATGTAAATGAGACATTTTCAATTGTCCACATTGATCCACATTTTCAGTCTATAAGAAATGAATTGGTAACCAGAGAAACTGATAGGACTCTCTGTAACAGAGTTAATGCCAATGTGTTTTTGCATGGATGGTTTTTAACTCAGTTTTTTTTATGAAAAGTGAAATACGCCACTAAGGGTACTATCATGCTTTCTAGTAAATTCTGAGCATGTTATCTTCTGAATAATATGACCATTATTTTCTTTGGGTATATTGACCAAAACTTGGATGACCAGACCAAAGAACAGTTTGAGGGGCTCCTGAAACCTGCCTGCAAACCCTTTGTTTGAGGGATCCTTGGATGCCATGCCTTTTAAATGTCATATGGCAGTTGAGAACTATGGATTTGGGAGAACTACCGTTGATTGCACCATGAGCCCTGTTTTTTGTTCATGGATAACAAGAAGTTTGCTTGGTTTGATTGTTCATGATCTGATTTTTTTTACTTCTTTAAAAGTGGCTTAAAATTGATCCGTGATCAGAGCAGCAAGTCCTTAAGCCAAAACCTGTACAATTGTGGGTTTATTTAGAGTTCACGTAATGGTGGAAGGTAGAGAAAGATTCCAATATTTACGTAAAGGTTCACACCACTAGTCTAGACAAGATAGTTGTACAGCAGTAGTGATCTAAAATTGCTGGGCAAGTCCTTGACCAGGCTTACCCCCCACCATTACTATGTGAATGCAACATGAGTGGAAGCCAGGAGGTGTGCTCCAGCCAGTCGTTGAGGATCTCTGATCTGACACCAAATCCACACACAATAATTACGCACATAAAACAACACATAAAAGTGGACTGACCACAGCAGAGTTGCGCATATACATTTAAAATGACTGATGTCAAGACATTAGACTTCGAGGCGTCTCAGAACCATGTCTGTTTCTGAAGCAGTGACGCTCCAGAGGCACTTGGACGATCTTATCAACAAGAAGGAACTAAATCCCTGCAGCCGTCTGAAGGCAGTAGGACACATATGATGACAAAACCGCACGTAATACTGGAGCTCAATTATCTTGTGCATCATGACCCTCCTTTCTAACTATCTGTCAAATTTTACTCTTGTAATGTCTTATATTGATGTATCACCTTTTACAATATGATCTCATGTTGTGGTGTTGTGCGTTCAACATCCAGACAACAATAGGACTTCCTGGGGGAAATGGATTCTTCATTTGATAAATGTCATACTTCACTGTAATTGGCATTGCTGTTTCAAAGCCACAAGACCACTGGTGTGACATGTGTTACACCTCACCCAGTGCACAATACCAAGATCGTATGAACCAAACACAGTCTGTGCGCCCAAAATTACTGTTTATACATGAAGAAATTATGGAGACAAAGAGAGGTGCATCCACACCTGTATTCTGTCCTTTGTCTTGGAAATGTACTGCTGTACGGAAGGGTTGGGGGATGGTTGGAGGAATGATTTCACTTCATCCAAACCACCTCTGAACAGCGTCATTCTGAGGTGGTCTGGATGATTTCACTTCATCCAGACCACCTCTGAATGACCCTGTTCAGACCTGGTGGTCTCAGGTGACCACTTGTGATCAAATCTCACTTCCCTGCTCTATATGAAAATGCATCACTTCAGTTTACAAAGACCAAATGTGTTGTAGTTTTTAGGGTAACAGAAACATCAATTACCAACAGGGAAATTCCAATACTTGGCTGGTTGACCAGTGGTGTAACTTTATCCATTTCCATTTATGGGGATGCCCCACTACTGTGGTCCACCCAAAAATCTGCAACCCTCTGTGTATGTTATCCAGTATGATATGACATATAGCAAGATAATTCATTTGCATTGATAATGCTTTGCAACTCCTTGCTGCACACAGACAGGGTAGTAATGGGGAAGAAACTTTTTATTTATTTAATTTTATGAGGTTGGAGAAGCCCAACTATTGCAAGTTTGGGAAGCATACAGTAGTTCTGAGTGGTTGGGACTGTATGCATATATGTGTTTGTGTGTACATTTTTAGGACTAAAAGCTTTGTGAACTTTTAGGTGCTTTAATAACAATCTGTATACATAATATGTATTTTCTGTGTTATTACATGTTCTACTGAACTGGACAGAGCTTTGTAAATACCTAGCTGCCATTTCCTGGCACACATAGTCTCCATCATCCAGATTGGCAGCGTTGGCTCCATCATGGCTATGGCCATATTTCCAAAACAAATGGCACCTGGGGAGGAGGAAGATTGATAAGTCAGCGTCAGTTATGGTCTGTTTTGGTTCTTTGGTCCTTATTTTTTACTCCTCCAAGACACACACACACACATAGACACACATACAAATAAATCCTGCTCTTTCTGTTACTCTGTTGTCACAGTAATTGATGTGGTGGGAAAGGCTCACTCGCAGTCAGATGCAATTTCCCTGCCACACACATTTGTATTAGCATGCTCATGAGAGCTACATATTGACCACATTTATTTTGCAATCCGTTGCCATCCCCTGACAAGACAACTTTGAAATACTGGGATTCTGTCCCAGTGGTGATGTAGAACTTTCACACAGAATTTGTTGCACATCACAGTTGTAAACCTTGAGATGTGTGATATAAGATAATGGCACATACATTTTACTTCAAGGCTGCTGATATTTCTTGAAACTCCTTCCTTTACTGCAAAGTCAAGTTCTGCTCCAATATAGAAAGTGATATGACTCATCCACTCATTCACCCATGGTGAGTCTAGTCTTGCTTGACAGTGGGTGGACTCAGCTTGACTTGCTAGTATTGTCAAACTTTTGTGTCTCCACTATTTGCCATTTTGTCAAATAGTCTGTTGGCTTGTGTTCACATTATGCTTTTCACTGCAAAGAAAATCACCACTTTCTCACAGTGAAGAGGTTTGTGTTTCCCACTAAATTTGAAAGCTCTGTTCTTGGGGGAAATAGGTCCTGGTTGACATGTTCAGCCCCTATGGTGGCTGTTTGAACTCTGTTTTGGACCACCACTACTTTGGACTTTTTTAAACTCTTTAAGGACCTTTTGAACTTTTTGAAGTCATGTTACTCTTGTTTTGTTCTGCATTTCCTGTTTAATTTTGAAGCCCTGGCCCTTGTGTGTGTCTGTTCCTAGTTAACTTCCAGTATTTGTCTTGTTTTCCACCTTTGTTGATTGTCTGCCCCACCCTAACGTGAATCACCTGTTGCCAATTTACCCAGTGTATGTAAGTCTTGTTGCCCTCCTGTCAGTTTGTCTGTTATCAAGCCTCAGTCTGTGTTCTGGTCTGAGTCTGTTCCTGATGTAGTTATGTCCCAGTTTGTACCAGCAGACTCACTGCCTACCTCTCCATTTCTTGTTCATGTTCTTGGTCTAGTTTCAAATGACTACAGTTTTCTTGTGAAGAACATTGATTTTGTTTTGTCTACTGTGATGCCCCATGTGTGTCATCCTCTGGGTGTGTCTTGTCTTCATGTGTGTCGTCCTCTGGGTGTGTCTATTCCTTCTGTCTGCAGGTGTCTTGAGTGGCTCAACACACCTGGGCCCTGGTGGAGAGTCTATTTAAGCCACCGCAATCAATTGCTCACTCTCTCTCTCTGTCCACCGGCACACCATGTGTTTGGTTTGACCATGTTGTTTTGAGTTAAGTTCTTGCTTCTGTTTTACATCATTCAACACCTGCATACCCACACTCTTCACTCATGCACACATTACACTACTGACTCCATATTTGTGTTTTGTTGGGGCTGATCAGGAAATTGGTGTCACCGTCTTGATGCACTTTTAGACAGGGAATTCTCCAGCAGCCTGTGAGGCACTTTTTTGGGGGGTATAGTGTGGTGAGAACGTGGCGAGAGCAGTTGCCTTGGGGGGACATCCGCTGCTGCAGGTGGCTCGCCAGTTCATGGTTGCTTTACTGGGCTGTCGGGGTGAGCCATTGCCTGCATGATTATTGTCGGCAATGAAGTGCATAAATACCCACCACAAGTATCACATGAAGCCTAGGGTTTAGATTTAGCCAGTTTGAGTCACTGGGAGAGCCCAGAAGGCATACTCGGCTGTTTGTGGGGAGAACCTGGATTATGAATCAGTGAAAGCAGCCGTGTTAAAGGCGTATGAGTTGGTTCCAGAGGTCTATCACCAAAGGTTTAGACATTGGGTGAAGAGTGATAAGCAAACACATGTAGAGTTTGTTCATGACTTGACTTGTCATTTTCAGCAGTGGTGTTCAGCTGCTAAAGTTGACTCTTTGGTTGACCTCTCTGAACTTCTTGTACTGGAGCAGTTAAAAAACTCCCTCTGAGCCAGGTCATGACACTACTAAGAATTTAAAACCCCATTTGAGAGACCATTCTTCTGCCCAATCCAAATCCAATCCAAATTTCTAACCCTCTTCCAAATGGCCCCATCATCTGTAAATAAAGAAAATGCTATTCCATTCCCCAGTTTATGTCCCTTCCTCCTTTACTTCACATTCCTTACTCCACATCACATCATAGGCTTCTCTACATCAGAAAAACAGCAACTACACTTTCCTTGTTGATTTGCACTTTATCCTTTACATTCTAAATGATGTTATTCTTTCATTAATCATTCTCTCCATTACTTTGCATACATTAAATGTTAAGGCAACTGGCCTGTAATTTCATGAGTTTGCATGATCTTTCTCTGGTTTATGTGTGGGAACTACAAGTGCGTCTTTGCAAGCTACTGGTGGCGTTCCCTTCTCCCAGACTTCATTGTAAAGCAGAGGTGTCTAAACTGTTCCACAAAGGGCCGTGTGGCTGCAGGTTTTTGTTCCAATCAACCACCAGCACACTAGACTTGACTCATTTAATCAACTGATCTCAGTCTTCAGACAGTTGATTGGTCAAACTGTGTGCTCTTCATTGGTTGGAACAAAAACCTGCAGCCACACGGCCCTTTGTGGAACAGTTTGGACACCCCTGTTGTAAAGAGTCAGTAATACATCCTAAGTTCGCTTAAATGATTTAGCATCACATAGCAGATGTGATCTTTCCTGAGGGCTTGAGTTCTGCCTTTGTAAATTGTACATTCAATAAATCATCAGAATCTTCACCTTTCTGCAACAATTGTAAGCCATTGCCAGTTATCACTCCCCAAGTAACTCTAACACTCTCCTCTCAGCCACTACTTTTTCGAACACTATCCAGCTGTAAAGCCTTATTCCTCTGATCTTCAGTCCTGCACTTAACCAGTAGGTTGCCATCTGAGAGGACTTTAGCCATTTGAACCTTCCCTATCTTCTTCCTCAATTCCCTTGTCAGTGTTATAGGGCTATATATAATCTTTATATAATCTTTAATTTCTCCCTGTTTACCTTCCTGTAAACAGCATGAGAGCCTTCATCTGAGCTGTTCTCTAAACACCTTTTATTACTCTGACTAGCAGAGGAACTTAATTCCTCACCCCAAATGGTAGCTGTACCTTGTCTCCTTTCCCAAACAACTGGAATCCAATCATCATAATCTATGTCATTATCGTCTTCGACCTGAGTTCCCATTCTGATCCATTCACATACTAGCTTATGCCAAAAGAAAGCTCCAAAAGATACTATCCTTGGCTTTATACAGGAAGCCCCTCCTACAACCAAACCAAAGTTAACTGAAAACCAATCGAGGAACATATACATTATTTACATGCTAAACATTTATGTGTATATCACATAATCCATCCTGGCACAGAGGTGATATTAGGTTTCTTCACATGTACTGGGATGCTATTATTTTCTTACCTGCTGCGATTAGAATGTATGGATCCTTCATCAGTGTCAACAGTGGGGTCCCCTTTTGACTCTGTGAAGGAAAAAGGCACAATAAGAAACTTCTACAAGCCAAGTCAAACACAGAAAGCTTATAGGGTGTCTCTCAACCAAGACCCCCACTTTTAAAAGACCCAGGTTAGGAAAAAGCCTTTTTATACTTCTTTTATACTTCCATTTGCACACACACTGTCAACAATAACTCCCTCCTCCCTGTCAAATATAATCATTGTGAACTAATCACAATGGGTAATAGGTTGTATTCCTAACATTCACTGTAATAATTAATACCATTAGACTCACAAGCTCTCTTATAAGTAGGCAGCTGGTTAAGGCAAAATTACCAACACCGGTTAAACTGGTTAAAAAGTTTTATGAGATTTCCTGCTCAGCACAAGCAGAATAACCTTATGTGATCTTAACACACCTCCTTCATTAATTAAGCATGCCACTGGACATGTTTTAGGGTGCCTGAGATGAAGGGTAGTGAAAAGGTGAAAGAAACTGCTAATGACCCGACACAGCTTCTCTTGTTGGCTTTGCTTCCATTACCGGTTCTTTTTTGGTTGTTATCTCCATTGATCTATTCTATCATGTGTCAACCTGAAAGGAAGCATGAGAACATTTTTTTCTCTCTTTCAGAAGGAGTTATTAATTAGTGTTCAAAAACTGTGTCTAATGAGTTCACTGAAGCATCTGTGAAGTGATTTTCATTCTCTATCAGCCTAACAGGCCCGTGTTTTTACCTTCCCCGGTCGCCTTGGAGATATTTAGGTGTTCACATTACAATTGTCAGTGATCCAGAGTGTTATTGAATACAGTAAATTCAATTATTCTCACATAAAAAAAGATATCACCATAAGCAAAATAGGGTAAGAACTCACAAAAGACATGTAGTGTATATTTCAATATCAACAAACATGTCCATAAGACACTGATGATGTCTGTGAAGAGATAGTTGTTCATACATTTGGTACTATTAAGTATTTTGTGCTGGTGTCAAGTTAAAAGGTGCTGTTCAGTTACCATTTACCAAATGCTGTGAATGGTTTGTTGCATGCCACCCACCTTCTTTATTTCTCTCCACACTTCCTGTATTTACTGTCTAATTAAGAAACAATGCCATAAAACAGTCTTTAAAATGCTCTGCAGCAGTAAAGGTCATCTTAATGAAGTAAGAAAACCTTCAGGAAATGATTTATCATGGCAAACAAGCTCACCTCTGGTTCAACCTTGGTGGGCTGAAGAACAAAGAGCTGCAGAGCTGCAAAGACAAGACACAGTGAATCAACTTAATGTAATTAAATGATATCGAAATCTACAGATGTTATTTCATGATGAAATGATGCTAAACAACGTTAAGCTCACACAGTATTCTTACCAGTCCTTCTACAATGACTATTCTTGGTTTGGGTGTAAGAAACATTGTAACTGTACCTCCATCAAACACAGCCAGGAAAGCCAGAATGAGGAAAGGAGCAGTCTTCCCAACAAACTCATACATCACACTGCCGAACGGGGGTCCAACTATGGGAGGCAAACCGGATCAGTCAGTAATGGAGAGATCAAATTAACAGTCACTGCAGTTATTACAGGTTTCCCCCCCTACTGGGCAGCTCAGGGTGCAACGGGTTAGGTTAAGTTAGCTTTGAAAATTCAAATGAAATATTTGAATAGAATATATTCTATAAAAATGGAATGTATGTTTTCATTTGTGTAAAAAAAAAAAAAAAATGGAGGTAATAATCCTCTAAGTTTCATGAACTGGCTCGATTAAGCCCAAATTATTTTTCATCAGCTTACACTTACTGGTGTTAGAATGGAGATTTTGTGTGTTTTGATTGCAGCTTTGATTGGATATTCATGCAAATAGGTAGAAAGTATAGCATTTAATTCACCCAGGACTGGACAGTTTTTATTCTGTTCTGTTTCTGTTCTGTTCCCAAGGTTAAGATGTTTTTTTTTTTTTGTGTGTGTGTGTGTGTGTGTGTGTGTGTGTGTGTGTGTACACTTACCTAACACTCCCAATGCCAGACCTCCCAAGGCGATCCCAATGGCGTGACCTCTCTCCTCATCATCTGTGTAGACACTAGCCAGCATTCCCATCCCTGAAAACACACAGTTTGTCTTAGTCCTAAGAATTAAGCGTACCAGCAGTATTTACTTGTGTTTATCTTTCACTGGAGTGGTGCTTTTGAGTCCTCATTTCTGTGGTTATACAGCAGCTGAATGCAGTATTTGCCATGATGCCAATCCTATAAGCTAATTAAGAAACAAACAGCCTCATTGTGAGGGATAAACCCAAACAAAAACTCATATTGAAATGAATAATAGGTGGGCATATTAGTCACTTCTTTGATTGCATCCAAGTTGACTGAAGATGCATGCTACTTTTTTCCGGCACTGAGTAGAAACAGTATAGGGGTCACATATGTAATTTCATTATCTTACTATTGTACTGGCTCTAAGGTAGAGACAGGTTCCAGATTCAATATCTATAATATAGGTGGAAAAACATGTTTTAAATACACATGACCTATGTTAGAGACAACAATATTAGCATTAGCTAATTTAGCTAAGGCTAGTATTTCTTTGAAGCACTCAAATAATTAAGTCCTGTGTGACAGTCAAACACTGCACAAAAGTGGGGGGCGGGCTTTTATACTTTTGTGGCATCAAGGAAAAACACTTGCCTCCTTCCTTGAAAGCCTGCACTGGGGTCTTCACCTCTAGCACCATTTAGACTACAAACAACCCATAATGCAGCACTATTTTAAATGAACAGGCTCAGCCTATAACACAAGAGCAAATACTCATTCAATGCCTGTTATGAATTTATGTTAATGTATCAGGATATGCTGAATATTATGGAAGAGGTCTTACCGGCCACAGATGAGCAGGAGGAGCCCACACCTTGAAGCGATCTGGCCAGAAACAGCAGAGCGTAGCTCGATGAGAAGGCAAACACTTCACAACAGCGAGAACAACAGAAATATAGACAAAGAAACATCAGGCATGACGCAAGCATTTTCATTTTCTGATAGTGAAGGCATGTTGGCTGGAACTTACTGATAGTAGAGAGGAACATGATACAGAAGCCAGCAAATATGGGTAACTGGTATCCTATTCTACAAGGACAAAGAGAAAGAAAAAGGCATTCAGTTTGTACAGCAGTTTACATTAGTTTGACATGTCTGCACGAACATACATAAAATAAATGACATTATTTATTTAAAGCTTAAATGAAGTTAATTATTTCCAAGATATTGTCTCTTTCTAAACCAATGAGATCTAATATATATATATATAAAATCACCTGAAAACCAACACTGATAAAAATAAACTCATAGAAATGTTGTGTACACCATGAACACAAAGCCTTTTTAGAAATTCTGCATCTGCGTGACATTCTTGCAATTGTTAACCTGACACTTTAACCAAAACACTGGAGGAGGATGACAATGTCTTCTTTTCATGAAAAAGCTAAAAGCAGCCAGGCATATCAGAGCTGTTGTAATCCCCCATAGATACCTGACATGCTTGACTTGCCTTGTATTGTCCTCTGTCAGGAGGGAAGGTGACTGAACCACTAATGGGACTGTGTTCTTTGCCTCAATTACAGCATATCTGAGTGCCCGTCTGATATACTAAATACTGACTTTGAGGTGAACGCCAGTAATGTTGGAGCATCCACACTGCTCCCGCCTCCCTAAACATTTATCTCACATTCTGTTAGGGAAAAAACATTTACCCCGGCTCTGTTCTGGTAAGTTTTGATCTTTAGTTCAGGTTTGTATAGGTTTGATTTGGCTGGTTACGTCAGTATAATGTTACATTCTCCCCCAAAAAGTTTGATGCTGCTCAAAATGAAAAAAAAAAAGAAAATTAAAAAAAGTAAAAACAGAGAAAATTAAGAGAAAATATAGGTTTACATAACGTCTATATTTAAAATATATCAGTCAACTAAACTCCACTCAACATACATGATAATTCTTCCTTGGCCTGAACATATTACAGTGCTTTTATTATAGTGATTTTAATATCACTATAGTAATTGTTTGTCCACTTGACTGCAAAGGAACCAAACCAAAAAAACCCCTGACATATTATCAAAAACTTATGGCTAACGTGTTAGCAAACAATTAACAATTTGCACATCCAGAAGTCACATTAGCATTCATTTCAGGAAATATTTTTGTCCAGCTAACAAAGAAAATCCAGTATTCATTGTCCTTTTAGCTCAGTTTTGGTCGCCACCAACCCATAAGAACAATAATCCATAACTGTTCCACTTAGTTCCTGTTCCACTTAGTTCACCAGCTTTTTGCTAACTTTTTTAGGTGCTTATAGTCAGTTAACAGTTCTTCTGATAGAAATATAGGTGATCGACACAGACAGAAAAAAAAAAAAAACAAACAAAAATCATAGGCTGCAAATTCAAAACAATGAGCTTAAAGTTGCTAACTGTAGAGCTGGGAAGGTCTAATGAGGTGTTTTTTGTTTGTTTGTTTGTTTATTTGTTTTGTTTTGGGGTGTTTTTGGCTTTCTTTGACAAGAAACTTGGGCTTGTAACGAAGCGACTTCTTTTGCATTTCACATATCTAATCGATCCACTGTAAAAATATTGATTAGTACAGCTTTAAGATGCACCAGTTGCTAGCTCCAACAATCTGCCTCTTCCAACAGTCTTAAAAGACAAGAAGTCCCAATACCTCTTGAAAAATACAGTCACATTTTTTCTCAACACATCACAATCTCAATTACTAATTACATTATTATTTTTGCTTCAGAATGATTTTTCTCTTTAGTGGAGATTAAGGCTTTAAGACAGGTATTTTCTTCATGATGTTTTATTGATTGACACTCACACTCAAATAGGTTCAAATTTGAGTTACTTATTCATTGTGCACCTACCCATGCACGAAAAGACAAATACACATGTACGCCCATGCAAACACACATAATCAGGAATTCTGCTCTGCTTGATTCAGCTGCTGTAGCTGACATGACACCCTCAAAACCACAGCAGAACAGCAGAACTTGAAATGGCAGCCAGTTATTCCCTTGGATAAGACACTGAATGTGTTTCTGACTATTTATAAAGTCTGGAATTTTCAAAATACAGAAAAGTTTAGATTTCTCAAAACAGCTGTGTGGAAACATGATCAGATGGATGACTTAGAGAAAAGCTGTACTTTTGGCTAATATCATTTTCAAATAACGTTACTCACATTCTAAGTGAAAACATCAGGCTTCTGTCTTTGAATTGCAGCATAATGCTGCAAACTATGAAGTGCTGGGCAGTTGGCGTACAGCTGGTTTATTTGAGCTTTTTCACCAAACACCGAAACCAAAGCCAGACAACCACAGCAATGAGATAAAGGAGGCTAAACGTTGTAGAGGTGTAGGGGGATGCAGCCATGATTATCTGTGAAATCGTTACAATATCACCTTCCACATTACACACATATAATGATCATTTGATCCATATTTAATTCTAAAAATATTGACCAGGGCATGTATCTTTCAAGTGCACTTCAGTGCTGTTTGAAAAACCATGTTCTTTGCAGGTAATTCCCTCTGTTCAATGAACAGCTTAGCACTGTCCCTCCACAAATGAAGACATCCCTGTATAAGACATTGTGCTCTTCTATTCCAGAAATATTTGTTCAGTGATCTTTAAATGAAAGTAGATTTAGCGACACAGCTGCAACAGTGTCAAAGAAACAGGGATGGTGCTGGTTAAACAAAACCATGTGACCACCTGAAGTCAGCTCACCTACAGCTCACACCAGACCAAAAGACTGACTAATTGAGAAAACAATTAGTAGATTTATTGATAATAAAAATGATTTTTTGCTGCAGCTCTTAAGGCCAAAATCAAACGGACATTTACTTCACAGTGTGGCCCTCACTGTAGTTTGTGACTTGGGAAATGGGAACATAAACTGATTTGTGTGCTAGAATAAATGGCAGCTTGTGGTTTTTCTGGATTTCCAGGCTGCTGTTACACAGGCAGTAATGATGCCTGTGAAGACCCTTAACCAGCCAAATCCCTCAGTTGGAAATCAATCAATCAATCAGACTTTATTTTTTATTTTCATACAAATACATTGTAGCACAAAGTGCTTTGCACAACACCCTCCACCCCACACAGGCACAGACACACACAAATGCACACACCCAAAATCCATCAATAACCCCGTACATAAGAAAACCATCAACCACCAACCACAGTATATAAGAAAAGTAAGAGTTTCAATAAAAAAGAAACCGAGGAACTCAGGGACTATCATAAATCTAATCGATTTGCAAATGAGGAAACACCGGAGGTAGGATAAAAAAACAGCAAACTAATATAAAATAAATAAATAACAGGAAAAATAAAAGCGATTATAATAGATTGAGTAGAGTATAATAAAGTAAAAAATATTTAATGCTAGAAGAAAAAAAATCTGATGGAGTAAAACCGGAAATCCAGTTAAAACAATCAATCAATCAATCAGTCATTCATATGGATAAATAGACAAATAAATAAACAAAATGCTACATAACTAATGGCTCCACACAGAAACACAAAGACACAAACCTACCTGTTTGTGAGTGGCCCTATGAAGGGGTTGGTAAGAAGCTGTACAGTGGCCTTGGATGCAAACAGCATTCCCACTTTGACATTCTCATTGAGCAGCTTGCTGGTGGACTGGGGGCAGTCGGAGGAGTTCCGTGGCGGCTCTGCAGTAGTGGTTGCTGTAGGGACCAGATCAGTAGACCTGGCTGTGGTGTTTAAGCCTGAAAACCTCACGGTGTTGTCATATAAGGACACGATGCTGTTGAAGGCTCCTGGAGGATTCTGCTGTGACAGGGTGTTGTTCTTCAACGCCACGTCTGCTGTCTCATCCAGATTGTACAGGTAGCTGGGAATGATGGGAACTGGTGGGCATAAAGAAGCGAGAGGAGACTGATGCAATGAGATATGACACAACCACTGGCTGATGCTCGCTGGTATGATGCTAATCCAGGTGTCACTACAACATATGTCAGAAAAGAACAAGGAGGGTTCTTCAGTGATGATTCACTGGCACTACCCTACAGAAAGAAAGAGACCTTAAAAGAACCAAGCTTTCTTTAAGTATTTAAAGGCTGACTGACCACATCACCAGAAAATAAATATATAAACAAGACTAGGTCTAAACCTTGAAAAGGAAGAGAGAAAGTTACAAGCCCAACCTTGCACTAAAACAACCTGGAGACTCTCTTCTACAGAAAGTAGCTAAGGTTTGTCCGAGAAGTCACTAGATTTGTTTCAGAGAAGTCTCTAAATCTAGCAGCGAATGAGCAAAGTTGGCAACACTGTCTGTAAACGCACCACTGATGACGTAAAAGAAACTGTTTGTGCAAATTCATTTTAAATAAGCAACGGCCAATGGAGAAACTCCAACTCTCAGCTGGCTGGCCAATGGTGTAACATCATCTTTCACTCACTCACTCATTCACAGACATGTAGCACTGAACTGTGGCTGGTCCAGCCAAGAACATTATGTCCACATTTCTCACTTTGATTGACTGGTATCAGTACACTGCACAATACAATGGAAGTGAATGGAATTTAAAAAACTAAACATTTGCATTTGAATAAATTAAAACCAATGCACCTTTCTAGAAACAATGTCTTCCTCCTCTACACAATCATCCTGAGTATCAACAGAAGTCATAGGCACTGATAGTGATGGCTGTGATGATTATTACTGATTACTCTGATTATCCAGAGCAATTGGGTTACTGTTTCTAGGACGATTAATTTTTAAACTTAATTTTTTTGAAGCTTGAACTGTCAAGAGCTCAACTGTAATGAGGTGGTGGGAGAAGTTTAATGAGTTCAAATCAAATTTTGGGAAATGTGTTTAAAAAGATGTGGATTACAGCTAAATTATTGTCATTTGATGTCATGGTGTTGCAGGGCCTACTGCCACTCCACAGATGAATTCTTTCATCGTGTGGTTTAAACTGACGTCAGCTTCCCTCGCACATGTACCTGAACTCTGCCCACGGACCCAACAATCAGCTAACATTGGTTAATGTGTGGCCTGTGACCCGTGATGTCACCAGATCAACAAACCACTGGATTTAAACAAAGCAGTACACTGGAAAGGACCTGGAATCTTTATCTGACATGAATTAGACTCAGACAAAGAAAGGCACGCGCTCTCTCTCTCCCATGACATGTTGTCCCTGTAGCCATCTTTGATTCCGCTGTCTTGTTTGTAGCTTCCGTTGTTTAAGCCATTTTGAATCACCCATTGTTTTTGTCTGTTTTCCTGCACACACACACACCCACACACACACACACACACACACACACACACACACACACACACACACACACACACACACACACACACACACACACAACCGAGTATATAGTCTCATTCATTAGAGTAGACATGATCTATTCATTGAATGAATGCTTCCAACTTCTACCCTGCAGAAATCCAAATGCTTCCACCTTTACTAACAACTGACATGGTGATTGTTGTTATTAAATTAATTAATCATGTGGTACCCTGAGGTGAAATTAATATAAATTAAGTCCATCCATGAATTATCTATCTGGGCACTGTGTGTGAATCTGCTGGCCAGGGGTGGATTCGAAGTGGCTTGGAAATGACGGCTGGTTAACATGGATCTTAATGGGCCACGTTTCAGTCACTGTTTCGTACTTGTTTTGTTGTCAGACACAGAAACAGAGAAACATGTCAATGTCAAAGCTTTACTGTGAATTCAGCTGAATTAAATGATGTGAGCACAGAGAGGAGGAGAGAAGCAAACAGATAAAGAGCTGAAACTAGGCAGAATGAATATATGACTCAGTGACATCATTAATATGCTAATTAGCTCATTGCGTCATCTAGCGACACTGAGTGACTTTTGAGCTTTAGTTACTTTTGATTCAACAATAGCAGTCCAGTCATATACTAGATTTTGACATTGTCTTGTTTACAGGAGGACAGTCTCTGAAATCCCCTCGATATACACCAAACTTTTCATTAGGACCACCATACTAATCCCGGGTAGGGCCATCTTTTTGCTCTCAAAACAGCCTCAGTTCTTTGTGGCATAGATTCCACCAGATGTTGGAAACCTTCCTCTGAGCTTCTGCTCCATGTTGACATGATTCATCACATTATTCAAGCTGCAAGTCTCCTGTTCTACCACATCCCAAAGGTGTTCTACTGGATTCAGGTCTGGAGACTGGGGAGGCCTCTGAAGTTCACTGAACTCACTGCCATGTTCATGAAACCAGTTGGAGACGACTTCAGCTTTGTGACATGGAGCATTATCCTGCTGGAAGTAGCCATTAGAAGATGGTGAACTGTGGCCATGAAGGGATGAACATGGTCAGCAACAATACTCAGACACACTGTGACATTCAGACCATGACTGATTGGTATTAAGGCCCAAAGTGAACCAAGAAAACCTTCCCCACACCATCACACCACCACCACCACCAGCCTGGACTGTTGACACAAGGCTACATATGGTTAGGTCCATGGATTCATGAACCCAACCATCCATTTTGGTGAACCTGTGTCCACTGCAGTCTCAGATCTCTGTTCCTGGCTGACAGGACAGGAACCTAATGTGGTCTCTGCTGCCCATCTGCCTTAAGGTTGTTAATTCTGAGATGCTTCCCAGCTCAACAGATGGAGAGATACTTTTTTTTTTTATTACCAAGCAACAACAGTGTCTGTGGTAATTGTTCGATAATGAATTGGTACAGTATGATAGCTCAGTTCCAGTGCAAAAAAATACAAAACATGCAAACCAATACATGAAGTTAATAACAGTTCATTTCCCCAGCATCAAATAGTCTAACAGGCAGAAAGTACAACAAATGTTGTACCCATGCAAACAAGTCCAGTCTGATTTTAGTCCAGTGCACACAGATCAGAATACGGGGGCTGGTGGCAAGTGAGACTAGCAAGGGAGTGTTAAGTGTTCTGATACCTGTAGGAACGAGGCTGTTTTGGTTATTCTAACTGTGTGGCAGAAGGTATGCTTTGTTTAGGGTGAGTTGACAGAAGGTCACATACATCAGTTCTGTTTGCAAAGACCAAACGTGTTGTTGTTTTTAACCAGTAGGAGGCAGCAGTGAACACAAGTAGTTTGTGTTTTCAGTGATTTCAGCTGTGCCAGGCAAATGAGGAAACATCCATTCTGAGGAAAGGTTTTAGTGCAGTCAGAGTCAAGTTCAGCTAACAGGCTGTGAAGACGTAGCTAAGCTTTCATCTCCACCACAAATAAATACACTGTCAGAAGAGTGAAAGATGAATAAAAGATGTTTTGCTGCCTTTTCATCTTTACTAGTTACCATTAGCTAGGTAGAAAAAAAATCATTGAATTGACTGTGCCGCTCCAGGGGCACCAGCAGCTATGAGGAATGTTAAAGGTGGAATGTTTTCTTGCACGTTACTCAATGCATGATTGACGTTGTGAACCAGTCAATACACCTTAATTGCTAATATGACAACTTTGACCATTCCATTTGTTTTTATTGGCTCTCGTGCATGATATACGCTTTAGTGATGATTGATCTTCATCTTTAAAAATATATTTGAATTTCAACTGAATTATAAGTGCAAATACTGTATTTCTTCACTTGGACAAAAGAAAACTTGGTGGTGTGTCGTTGCGGTGAGCTCCGGCAGAACTACACCTAGTGCAGGTGGTCTGGGCTGCTTTTATGAGTGCGAGCACAAATGTGACCTGGGCCACACTGAAGGACCGCCTACTCCACTGATGTCCTCTGAGTTAGCAGATGTACGTACTCATTCATAAACAAATACAAGTCATGCAAATCATGTAAGCTGGCTTTGTCCACAAAGTCTCGAAGATTTGGAAAATCCTATAGACATATATCACAGGCATGTCAAACATCTCGAGGTAATTTGTTTTGTCTGGAACACGCCAAGTCTGTACTATTTAGATTTCTTCTTCTTTCACTTTTCGGCAGACTAAGCACAGGAAGTGCATTGCTGCCTCCTGCTGGTTAAAACACATTTGGTCTTTGCTAACTGGATTGACGTACAACTTTATTTGCACATAGAGCAGGGAAGTGAGATCTGATCACTGGAGACACATGTGGAGACGCATTTTAGTGTCAGGTGTGAACAGAGCCAGAGTCACTGAGATCATATTTTTTCATTCTAATGTTTGATGTGAACATTAACTGAAGCTCCTGACCTGTATCAGTATGACTTTATACATTACACTGCTGTTACATAATTGTCCATTTAGACAACTGCATGAATAAGCAGGTGTCCAGGTGTTCCTAATAAAGTGCACCAGGAGCGTATTGCAGTCCATTAATTTATCCATTAATTTACCCCTACTTTAAGGCAAACTGAATAAAGCAGACCTTCAAATATCATTAATTTCAGAAACCAAATGAAAATTAAAAATCTCAACAACAATAACACCTGAAAAAGATATTTAATGGATTGTCAAATGATTCAAAGTATATGTAAATAAAAGGGAAAGTCAATAATCACAATTTAGCATTTCAATTTGCTTTTAAAGGGGTGTCCCACAACCTTAATGAACGGCTTGATTTATAAGGTGTTAGGTGTTTGTTCTGAGGTAAATTAAAAGTTAATTAAAGACTCTGACAGGGTGTGTTGCTCTTTGTTGTGTTAATTAGTTATGGCTTCAGAGATAATGTGGACTGATGATGATGATGATGATGATTGATGATAGTTTTGGAGAAATAACAAAAATAACCACCAATATTCACCATATTTTTCTGTAACGTGTTCTAACAGCCTGTTTAAAGACACAGGAGTCAGTTGTTAATGTACTAACTGGACTGTAGTTTGGTGACCCTGCACAAGAAGAGAGTGAGTATTTAGTATCTGACATATTAACTGATTTTTTTTTTTTTTTAAATGTTACCGAGGGTCAGATGCAGAGCCGGAGTTCATCAGTGTTTGGTAACCCACCCCCTGCAACTGTATTTTACATGTGCACCACATCATTATATATTGTCAGTTTTACATAATGTGGCACACACGGGGTTTTGGATTGGATGAGGGGACAGCTGAGGATTTAGTCCACCTTTAATCCGCTGATTGATTTTCTGACTCTGAGAGAGCATCGTGCAGCCGGGGCTGCGCTGTTACCCGACAACTGGGCATATTTTGGACTTGGTTAACTGGACTACCTGTTGCGCAGGAAAAAACAAAACAAAAAACAAAGCAAAGCAAAACAAAAAAATAAATAAAGACATGAGAAAATAAGGAATGCACCTACCGACTACTGTCAGCAGCATATTGTCCAGGAGCAGAGCGACGAAAACAATGAAGAGAATCAGTTTCCTCGACTGTCTCTCCTCTCTGAGCCATTTGATCAAATTAAACTGCCGGAGCGCATCTAATCTCCCCATGATGTTAGTCCCGAATGGAGCAAGACGGTAGAAAGCAGACGGATGTCAAGTCCTCCTGGAGAGGGATAAGTAGCATTAAAGGGTCAGTAACTTTTATCAATTCTACCAGTCTATGTGGAACAGTTGACAAGTTAGAAATAAAAAGCAAACTGCTGAGAGTGTGTGCTGCGGTGTGGAAATCCTACCTTAGATGTACAAGGGCCAACAGCAGCTGCAGAGATGGGAGGAGGGGATGCTGTCTTTCTACTGACTGGCCCCGCTGCTGACGTCATGCAGCCTTTATGTGTAGGTCCCTGTCAGACCTGCCTTCAAAACCCTCAAACCAGACCTGCTGGATCAGAGGACAATATCAGGAGACCAGGTAGTAAACAGGAAGGCAGACAATATATGAGAAACCTAAGAGTGGGTTTTAATGATGACGATTTACTGGTTCATGGTTTAACCACAGGACTGGAGGTCTGAGGTTTCACACCCAGCAGGCCAAATCAGTTAGTACTTTCAATACTAGGTTTCAAAGTAAATGAAGAGGTTGAATATGGATAAGAATATGAAAAAAAAATAGAGCGTGATTTAATTTGTCACCTGTGTCCTGGTGTGGCAGTGCCCCAGAAAAAACAGAGTTCACTTCCCATTGGTCAGAATCCTTTCATCAGGATTTATATGCATACATATATATATACACTTTTTTTTAACCACTGTATCAGTTCCTGAAATGTGGCAGAGCACATCATCTTTCATTTACTCAGTTCAGTAGTAAGGTCAGTTGTGGTTCACACTGTCATGCTTAGTTCAGTATCAAACTGTGCCTTTGTATCAGCCACGTGTTGTGTTTTTGTAGATTCCACTAAGCTTTTATTTAACCTGGATGTAAGTTGCCCTACTCCATGGAGACCTTCCAGAAGAAAGCTCCACTTGCTAAAACTATCGATTTCTTTAATGAGATTTAGTGCAGTCAGTCCACACCTACGAGACCTGGTGCTAAAGATGTGTTTGTACATGTACTGAAAACCTCTAACTGATACATGTGGGCTGAATACTTTGAAATGGCTGAATGGTACTGAGGTGGATGAGGGTGCTGAGAGGGAACCCAAACAGTGGGGTGAAACTGCAGAGCTGGGTTATGATTCTCTGTGGGTTTGTCACCTCAACACATTCCATGTAGTCATTTGACCCATTGCCCTAATTACGTAGCTTTAAGGTAAAAATGAAGGCTTAAAATTAACCGGTGTGAGGGAGACAGAGGGCTGTTGGCATGGATTAAGAAATTATCAGGGTAAAAAAATAGTTAAAGGATGTCTTTTTGTTTGCATTTGGGCCGTGGACAGGGCCAAAGGAAACATTAAAATGCCAGGTTTGGGCTGAATGTATTGCTCTTTGAAAGCATTAGTGCCAAGAAAATGCTTGGCTTCATGGTTTTCTTTGATAACATTGTTATACTTATTTATTTAATGTCTCCCTGAAGGCCTATCAGATGCTTTGGCAACAGTCAGCACATCCTTCCTGTGCTAATGAGGCAGATGTGAATATGAGGCTGAACGACAACAAACTCTGCGGACACTCACAGTGCAGGAGCAACTGTGAGTGTCCACTTCACTGTGAGCCTCACGTCTTCATGGTTTTTACAGCAGCACCATCTTGTGCTCTGTTAACACTACTGCAACAGGACTTTGACTGAGCTGGTCCACAAGTTCTTAATCTTATACCTTCTCATATTTAACAACTTGTGAGTTTGTAACAGCTAAATAACACAAGCAGTAAAATGTGTCTGTAAATAAATAGGTAGCATATGGAATAAAAATGGAAATGGAGAATCAGTTAAACCTCATTAACAATCCTTCCTACCAAAGGAGATTGAGCTGCTTTTAACTAATGATGATAATGATAATTAAGTAATACTGTTGTTGGGCTGTTGTTGGAAGTGCTGTAGAATTGTATCGCACTGGTGCTTTACATTTAATACAATATATTGAATTGATGGCTGTTAATAGTAATACAATGTGATATACAGCCAGAGATAGAAAGCCTCCTGCCCCTTACCCTAACCTTAACCATCACAATGAAATTCTTAACTCCAACCCTGATCCTAGTTAACCTGATTCTACATGGACTCTTTTGTTGCAAAAGCATGAAATATGCTGAAACTGTTTTTTTCCAGACCACTCTTGGGCTGTAAGTGTGATCTGCATGTAAATTTGCACATATCATCTATGTACTGTCATGGAAAGTCAGTTATTGAAAGAGTCTTAATGCTCAAACAAAGTGATGTTGTATCTTTAAGTAGGTCCTGTCCAATTAACACAAAACCTGGACCAGTAGTTTGCTGTTCCACACCGAAGTTCTGTGTAAATTTTGGTGTACATTGGCCACTAGGTGGTGCTTTTACACAATGGGCTGTTGGTCTGTTGCACGTAGCATCTAAGGTCCTTAGTGACTGTCAGGTGAAACAATTTCACTCAGTCCCTAGTCCAGGGTTTTATGCTAACGTTAACGTACGCTTTCTGGTATACCCCTCTGAAATATTCCAATCATCACCCGGAATTATTATTATTATTATTATCAGGGCCAGAGCATCCTTAACACAGTGGCTTTCAGTCCCCTGACAGGCTCAAAGTGTGAGGGCCTGTTCTGTGCCTCACAGCTTTAATGTCTGCAGCTCTTGCAGACTGTTGAAAAGCTTTTTTTTTTTTAACAAGTGACATTCTGTACATTATTAGAGCTTACAGCTATGTTCCAAGTCAACAGTGAGGAGCTCCACCGCTAAAAGCTTCTAATGCAGTGATAGTTCTTCAGTTTAGTCAGTTCAGTCTGATTCCAAGCTAAAGATTTGTTTTTACATCTTCTATGGAGCTGTGCGTTTAATCAATGTGATATGAGTCAAGCCAAAAGTACCGTAAAGTGGTTTATTTCACGCCACAGGCTTCCCCTCATGGTGACTCTCAACATGGATGAAAAAAAAATGCAAAAAACATATAGGAGTTGTTGGACTAGTTTGGTTTAGTTTATTACATTTATTCATCAGAGACTGTGTACAAAAACATTAATCTCATGCAAAGACAAGAGGAGGGCACTGCACCCGGATTTTGTCTCAGTTGTGTGTTGTTCACTGATTTAGTGCACCTGGAATCAGAGCAGGTCAGGAGATGATTGTCGGGCACTGGTGTGAAAGGCAGGTATACTAAAGAAAGAAACGAGATTTAGAAATTCAGGAAAATGAAACATCAAATCTACAACAACATAAAGAGCATTTAGTGGTTCTTCACTTGCTCTTCAGTAATTGAACCGGATTGTAAAGTGTTACCTTAAGGATTTTTTTTTGTTTTTTGTTTTCAGTAAAAGCTGTGACATTGCCTGTGATGCTAAGTCAGTCAGAGTGAGTGAGTTCGATCACAAATTTATACATAACATTCCTAACACTTCATGGTTTTGAGTTTTTAATATGACATTCCCTCTTTGTGTTACTTTGTTGCATCAGTGAAGAAACTGTGAGGCAAGCGGATTCAGAGAGGACATTTTAGTTGATAGTAAACAGGCTTACAGGAAGACAAGTGGATGAAGTGAAGAGACTGATGTCCGGAAGTCCAGTGTGCTCTGGTGCATGCTGGGAAAGTTTCCCATTTTCCGGAACCTTAACCTCCCTGTTTTTTTGTCTTTACCTTTCTCGTGTGCTACAACATGTAACTCTACATCAAAACTATTATTACTTTGAAAAGGGAGGTAGTTGACCGTATATGTACATTCTGGTTCAGGTCTGTATGTGAATAAGCCTGTAGAAGAAACATAGTGAATTGATGAAACTTAATTGTTGTTCATTGCTTGTTGCTCATGAGTTTTGGACGGTTATAAAGTGTCTAAAAGAACAAACAAAACTGAACTTCAAAGGCATTTTTATTTTTTTCATTTTACTAGTGGGGAGTAAAAAATCCAGAATTCTAACTTGAAACCAAGGAAACCAAGGAAATGACTATGGACTTCCAGAACAAAGCACGTTCCCCTCAGCATCAGTGGCCACCCTGTGGAGAACATCAGGTTCCTCGGAGTGCAGATATCACAGGACCTGTGCTGGAAGAACAACACCTCAGCGATAACAGAGCGGGCCCAGCAGAGACTGCACTTCCTGAGGAGGCTGAAAAAAGCCTCTCTCCCCACCTGCATTCTCAGGACATTTTACAGAGGCATGGTGGAGAGCGTTCTGACATACTGCATGTCCACGTGCTACTCCAGCTGCAATATGGCTGACAAGAAAGCCTTACAGAGAACATTCAAAGGGGCAAGACGATTATTGGAGTTTCAGGGATTTGAGTGTATTTGTTTTTTTTCCTATAGTATTTATTTAGTATTCATTATTATGATTTTTATATCTTTTGGGGTTTTTTTTACCTTCACTCTCGTGACCCCAGGAAATGCTGTGCTTGTCTGCACTGCAGTTGTATGTACAGCAAAGTGACAATGAAGCCTGATTTGATTTGATTTGATTTGAAAGCTAACACAACAATACTGTATTGTGTTCCTCTTTGTACCTTAAACCAATACAATTGCTGCAGCATAGCTAATGTTCATTCCTCGGCAAGATACCATATCTAGATATGCAGAATTGGATGTTCATCTCGATAGGAGTCGTTTTGAATATCATCCTCCTTGACTGGGCAAAAGCAGTTGGAACATGCACATTTTTTATTTTGCTCATGCTTATAACCAAAGAAGCAGCACAGAGAGTGCTCTAGATAAGTTCCCATAGGCCCACTGTTTTGGTTCCTGTTTCAAAGCCAGGAATGTGAGCTTGTACAGCTCTTGGACATGAGGCTCAGATTCTCTTGGTGACTTAGTCCTTCTCTCCTTTTTTGAAAGTCTCCACATTTCCCCTGCTGATGAACTTGATGCACTGGCGGTAGCAGCTTACAATTCGTGTTTGGCTCAGCTTAAAAGCCATGGACATGATGGCCATACCAACAATGATGAAGAGTGAGGTAAGCATGAAGTATTTTGGGTGATTGGGTACAATGTCACCAAAACCTATGGTAGTGAGCGTGATGAAGCAGAAGTAGTAGGGGTCAAAACCCTTGAATTCAGTTTCCCACACCGGCAGAATCAAACCGAAAAATAAAATGTAGGCAAACACAATGAAAAGAATCAGTAGAAAGGGTACATCCAACATTTCCATCCCATCCCCTAACCCTGTGAAGTCCCATATTGCAAATCCTTTGGGTGGTGGTGGCAGCTGGTCTAGCTCTGGGCAGGAGAGGGTCCTGAGCAGTGGGCCCTTTCTCAGTAAATTCTCCCTGGCGAGAATCTTCTCAAAGATCTCTTTGTTGTTTTGGAGATGGATGGATTTGTGCTTTACATCCGCTTGGCTGTGCAGCACCTGCCTAATGTCAAGGGGTTCGGGGATAACAACGTCATGGGTGAAAACAAAGGTACCGTCCTCTAGGGCCCAGTGGCTGGAGTCTGCTGCCCTCTTACGAGCCTTCCACGGTGACCAGTTGTGGGAGAGGAGATCTTTGCAGAGGGTGTGAATGTGGACGTAAGCTCTGGACATAAGCATGGCAAGGAAGTCTCCCACATCGAGAATGAGTAGAAGCATGAGAGGGATGCCCACCATAGCATACAAAACACACACCACCTTACCAGGCAGTGTCACTGGATAGATCTCCCCATACCCTGCAACAATAACAAAGAAAATGGATGCTTAAGTAATGTCAAGCTGGGGCAACTAAAGCTAAAGCATGTACAAGTGAATTGCCATACACATTAATAGTCAGGTCTCATTGATGTTGAATGGGTGCTAAATGTGGTCTATGTGCAGCATCCAGAGTAAATTATGAACACAACACAAACATTTCACCACCTTACATGCATGATAGGGTTGACTGATAGGGGAGACTGGTCAACTGGCTGTTTGAACAGGAACAGGGACTAAAGTGACATCTGCATTTAGATCTAACAGACGTCAGTGAACAAGGTCACAGATTGTGGTCGACTCATGAATTTGTTATAATCGTTGTTTTTGTCTGCACTGAAACTCATTATTTGTTATCAGTTCTGGCCAAAGCCAGACTTTAACAAACCAAGAGGTGATCTTTCAGAAAACCAGTTATAGGTGTGTGAGGCTGGAGTGTCTTCACTGTCTTCTCACTCTATCACTCAACACTGGGATCCGTATGCACATGTATGTTGTACATTAAATGTTCTCAGAACAAAGAGATATTATGTATTGGCATCTGGGATCCATTAACACCTGACCAGCAGGCTTTGACCAATAGGTTTCTGTCAGCTCGACACATGATGTGACAAAAGATTGTAAGACATTGTGTTAAAGAAGTTATTCATCAAAGATATTCATTTGCCTTGAAATTGTCTAAAAAATTTAGACTATAAAGCCTTATCCAAGTGTTTTCATTTCCATTGGCCACAGTTAAAAGCATAATCAAAAAGTACAAGGAGATCCAGACTGTGAAAAATCTCAAAGGGCGTGCTGCAAAGCCAAATGTGACCCCTGTGCTGGCAAGAGTGGTTGTGCGAGAGGCCAAAAGGAGTCCAAGTATCACCACCAAGGTATCCTGATGAATCTGAGCAATTCTGGTTCCAAGGAAAGACACTGCACAAGGCTGGTCTCCATAGACGCCAATCAAGGAGGACTCCACTTCTCAAAGGCAGGCACACAAAAGCTTGCCTAGCTTTTTTTTGCCCACCTGGGCAAGCTTTTAGTCATCAGTTCTATGGTTGGATTAGATAAAAATTGTGTTGTTTGGCAAAAGAAAGGAGAATCATTCCATCTCAAGAACACCATCCCTACAGTCAAGCATGTGAATGTAATGCTTTGGGAGTGTTTTTCAGCCAATGGGCCAAGTCACTCAGTCAAAGTAAATGTAAGAAAAGGAGACTACATTAAGATTCTGGAGGAAAACTTGACCTTGGGCAACACTGGACAAGACAATGGTCCAAAACATACAGTCAAAGTGGTCAAGAAATGGTTAAAAGAAAACAATATCAACATTTTGGAGTGGGCCAGCCAAACTCCAGATCTAAATTCTATTGAGAATGTATAGAGGAAGCTAAAGACCAGAGTAATGGCAAGGAACCTCTGTGACCTCTTTTACAAAAGGGGAATGGTCCAATATCCTATTTAGTAATTATAAGAACTGTTTGCTTGTGTGATGTGGTGGTGAGGCCATTTAAGATACTTCCCTGCTGGATGATTTATGGTCCATTTCCCACTGTGTACACAAGCACATTCTATGCAGATTCTTAGATCTACTCCCATGTGGCTGGTCTAAGTTCATAAACAGCTGATTGCAGCTAAACAGCAGTGGGTTCTGATTATTTTAAGTCTCTTTCAATGAGTCAAATACATGAGAACTTCCAAACCGTGCCAGCATGATGATTCTTCTGATAAACTGTGAATAGGGGCATTGGTCCCACAGGGACTGACAGGCAGCAGCCACAGTCCTGTCAGTCCTCGATTATCCCAACCATCCAAAAACAGATGCCGTCTGATCATGAGACACACAAGCCACACCTAACACTGTTTCTAGGGTCTCAGCTCGTTAGTCTTTCAAGTCAGTGAGTCATGCATTAATTATGTGACTAAGTTCAGAGCAAAGTACCTCAACTCGACTACTACAAATTTCCATTTATTTTCCACATCAGACCAGTAAAATCTAATTTTACTTTTGAGATCCATTTGACAGTGGATCACGCAGATTACATAATCACATCAACATCATCAACACAGGCTATGTTATAGCTTACGTCACTGCTGCTCCTCTGCTAATGTGCTGCTCATGCTATGTCTGTGCTGTAGACACTGTGAAAAAGAGTCTTGAAGTATACATCACAGTCACATAATAAATACAGACTCCGATTAGGTAAAGATGTTCAACAAACAGATGCATGCTGCTGCTGCTGCTGCTGCTGAAAACAAAGCTTAATGTGATGAGAGTGAACCAAACTGTAAAGCCGCAGTTCATAAAACCAAAACACTGAACTGAAAGATGCTTAAAGTCATTGTGAATCTGAAAGGAACTGCATAACTGGTGATAATTCTCTGCACTATGACCCACACCTTTCACGTTACATATAGAAATTTGACCACTATCGATATAACAATCTGATTAGTGCAGAAATAGAATGTGTTGGTGCAATTTCACCTCCATGTACTTCAGTCCGTCTCTCCAGGCTTTACTTCCCTTCGACTGGAGCAACTCGAGCAGCAGAGATTGATTAAGCAGTTCATTAACAGCTTTGGAATATCATCAAATGATTTCTAGTGGTGCCCATAATGGAAACTTTCTCATCTCCCTTCACCTTCCTCCAATCAAACGGTTACTGGTTTGATCCATGTTTACGAGGAAAGTAAACAAAAGTTGTTGTGTAAATTACAGTATCACTGCGGGAAAAACCAGGCCCCTTGATGTGTATACACATGACTGACAGCTTTGTACACACTGACTAAGCCACAGTAATACACGGCCAACATTTTTACTGTCAGGCAAAGTCAATACAAGGAGCTGAGCACACAGTCATTAGTAGCAAAGTGCACCAAACCACAAGTAACACAGACCACAATAGAGGAAACTTGAAAGAGAGAAGAATGGCAACTCGATAATGACAATGTCCTACAGGGTTGTTTTTAAAAGCCTAGCAAGAGCTGTACATTTTTATATTTTAGTGCAGTTTGGACATCTGACCTCAGAGTGTTTCACAAAGAGAGAGTAGCAAATTAGCCAAGTTTATAATGTGTTACCAAATAAATAAATAAATAAAATGCATGACTGATTCTAACTTATTCAAATCAGCATCCCCAGGTCACAATCAGCCCTTAGCAGTTATGAGACTATGCTTCTAATCCTCTTTTAAGTTACACACCCTGTGTGTATCTTCACAACCAAGCTCTCTAGGTCTCTATCTCTCTCTGTGTGTGTGTGTGTGTGTACATATATATACACACGCACAAGTATGTATGTAGACTTACCAACAGTTGTAAATACAGTGCAGCAGAAGAACATGGAGCCAAAAAAATTCCATCTATCAGGTCTCTGGAGCCAAATGGACTTGAAGCCATTTCGCATCTTAGTCTCCACTTGCTCCACTATGCACTGATGCGTGCAGGAGGTATTATCTGAAAATAAGGAAAGAATTATGATGTAGATCACATGAATTTATGGAGTAATGAAAGCCTCTTAATTTTTATACAAAGTTTTTTTTTTTTTAATTTAGTTAACGGGCTGGGGCAAGGAAGTACGCTGGCTTGGTCCAAATGAATCAATCAGCATCGCAAGTAAAATAAATCCAAAGATTTCCTGAGCATCCATAAGAAGTCCATACATTATACATGAGCCATTAAAGTTTTGTTGCACGCTGATAGCAGATTGAACTTCCGCGGATATCTGTGGCCATTTACCGGTGAGGTTCTGGACGGTCCTGACAATCTGACCCAAGAACTCATAGTAGTCCCTCTGGGTCATGGACTCGCTGCCTCCTTCAATGTACTGGAACATGAGCGCACCCAGCGCAGCGTACCCAACCATAGACAGGCACAGAAAAAGGTGAGGAAAGAGCCTCCAGAAACGCGCAGCGCATTTTCTGGACTGCGCTTTAGCACTTATTCCTTTCTTCGCCGCCACTGACATCTTCTCCTCCTTCCGTATCCAGCTCCGACAGTCTGCGTGGAGAGCGGCTGGTGCGCCCGTCAGCTTGGCTTTATTGCTGTGTGCAGTGTGTGCGCGGAGGCAGCTGACACCACATCATCCATACGCGCATTACAAACACTGGGATGAGGCCTCCAGGGAAACCCCTTATTGACTCTATAGGCTATTACTCCCCTCTCTGACTGCCTGTGGGAGCCTGATAGGCTCTGAAAGCCTTCACAAATCTTTACACCACAGCGGAAGTCGATCAACCAAGAAGTTTTATCCCAGTAACATACATCTTTTTTCTTGGTTAGACTGAATTGAAATAAAGCTGTAGCCAGTGGATTGAACCCACGCATATTGAGAATAAATCAATCGTCATTGTAATATAATTCCATTCAATGCCTCAGTTTTTACTTTTGCTGACCTCTCTCTATGGGATTCATAAATATTCCAAGAAGCATTAATGGAAATTCTCAAGGAACAAACCTCAAAACTGTACTTGAGTAAAGTATTTTTTTGTAAATGCACTTTGCGCCACTGCTGATAACCATTAATCAACTTGACCCACTTTTCTTTTGGAAGTCCTGCTTACTGCAAAAAGCAATGATGCCCCTTTAATCTCTAAAAATAAATGGTCTTGCCCACTATAGAGCAACAGGTGCTGCAGAATTTCTATATTTAGGAAACCATGTGAGGGTCAGTTGTGGGTCAGAGTCAGAGAACAACTGGGACCTCTTTATGTAAATACCACCAGACCATGAAATATGCCCAGGCATTACATTTGGGATGATAATGCCTTTAACTTGACACGGACTGTAGGTGAGGTTACCCAGTTTGCTGTGGAGTGAACCACACTGAGTTTATCAAATATTCATATGAATGAAGTTCTACACTAAAGGAAATTTATCATTTAGCGTAGATGCTGTGGCCTGACACTACATCATTAGAGTGATGATGTGATGGAGGGTGAAACAGACACTGTCAGAGTCGCTGAGTCAAAGCACGACATGTAGAGATTTAATACAACAACACTTTAAACTACAGCCAACAGAATGTCCATAACACAACTAACACCTCTCATTTATTACAAGGCCGTTGTGCTAGATTGTATAACTGCAGACCTACTGGTTTTGATTTAATTGTGTTGACACAATCAAAGATCTACTAAGGAAGAAACTGAAGCAGGAAATTGCCCTGCTTATTATCAGCAGCCGCCCCACAACTAAAGCATCCACTGGTCCCAGTGACTTAGAAGCACTGATCCCTAACCATCTTCTGCTTCTGAAGTCCAAGCCCTCGTTACCACCAGGGGTTTTTCAAAGGAAGGACATATATGATTGTCGTCGATGGACACAAGTACAGTATATGTCTGACTTGTTCTGGAAGTGCTGGGTGAAAGAGTACTTGCCTCAACTTCAGGAACGTCAGAAGTGGCAGAGCACCAGATGAAATTTTGTTCCTGGAGATCTTGTTATCATTATGGACGATTCAGCGCCTCGCAACTCATACCTTACTGGAAGGGTTGCGCAGACAGTTCCGGGTGAAAGAGGACTTGTACGTCAGGTTACCCTCAAGACTTTAACCAGCTACCTGGTCTGCCTTCTTCAAGAAGCTGAGGAGCTGTGAAGAACTGCGTTAACCTCTTGACCTTTTTGAATATGGACTTGTAATAACATGGACATTTATGTATGGATTAAATATTCTTTTCTGGTTTGAATGACCATTTAGGCAATGAGACTTATGGGTTATGGTTATAGAATGCTTGAGCATAATTTGGTAATTCAAATTTTGTCTCCTACATATTATTGGTAGTGTAAGTACAGTATTGCTCCAGAATAATTAGGGGCTGGAATGTAGGAGCCATCATGTAAGTTTCCTCTATATTCATGGGTATACACTTCTGATTTGAATTTGTTGGTGGGTGTGTAACTATGGGTGTGTACTCCATGGTTACAAATGATTGCTTTCACCTGTGCGTAGTTAGGGCGTGTTGAATCATGGAGTGGGTGAGGAGTGAAACTTTCTGTTGACTGCATCACAATGTTTTACATTTTTTTCTGTTCTCTGCCTTGTTTTTTTTTTTTTTTTTGCACTTACACATGAAAGCAACTCTAACTGGAAGAAAAAGCTGTTCTGGAAATGGACATGAATCTTTTCATCAGTTTCTCCTGTGTTTAGCCCACTATGGCTTGTTGATTTCTTTGATTGCCAGTTAGCCGCAATAACAGGCCTATACCGCTGGGACACTTCCCATGATGCACTGAGCTCCTCTCTTCTCTCTTTCTCCATTTGTATGTTACTAGCTTGTCTTGTTGCCTTTTCCACAGTTTTGTGCTTTCTAATCTCTCTCTCTCTCTCTCTCTCTCTCTCTCTCTCTCTCTCTCTCTCTCTCTCTCTCTTTTCCAGTCACCTTTGGAATTAATTGTGCAGCTTTAGCACAGTATTGGTTTTGGAACTTGACAGTGCAACTTGGGAAGTTTGTGTTATGATTTTGGAAGTCCCACTTCCATTTCTTTCAACTTCACAACCTAGGATGCCAAGGTAACGACAACGTACATATTTTGGATAGACAAATATATCTGGTGTCCTAACTAAAAGAGGGATATCTGCTCTGTAAATGGACAAATGAACACAAAAGGAAGGTGAGAACATGCTTTAGAAAAAGGACAGGAGTTAACAACTGTGAACCTGCTGTATGCACACTAAAGTGGACCCAAAGACAGACATCAGAACTCAGAAGCAGAAGGCAGTTCACCTGTTTATTCCACAGGAAATCAGTTAAGGTACGATGCTAAGTAAACAACATAGATATTTTGAAAAGACAAACATTTCTGTGTCCTAAGGTGTGTGTGTGAGTGTGTGTCAGAGAATTCTGAAGGACCTGTCATGTTCTTGATGTATCAACATTCTAGAATGTGATGTCACAGGCTGCAGTTGGTGAAGGCAAAGCCGCAGAAATCAGCAGAAGCAAAAACAATCAGAGAAACAGTTGGACCGGACAGACTGATGACTCAGACATTTCCTCAGGATTATTGGTGAGTAAGAGAAGGAAATCAGCTCTGTACGTGAACAAATGGACACAAAAGGAAGGTGAGCATCTGCTGTAAAATGGACAGGAGTTAACAGGAATGTTCATATAACTGGAGAGATTTCCACATGCATGAGGTGTAACCACAGAGTTATGGTACTTAAGGCAAAGTGCTTGAGTGCATCAAACATCATGATGTTTATTTATGCTGATGATGTTCGTGGTAGTGGTGTGGAGTGTACTGTAGAGCTCAATAGCATGTTGCAGTGCACTGTAATGTATAATAGTGCTTTGTAGGGTACTGCTCTGGAGTGATGTGTAGTGAAGTCTGGTGCACTCTAGTTATCTGTAGTGTGCTGTAGTGTATTATAGTGGTTTTTAGTGTACTGCAGTGTACCATAGTGGTGTGTAATAAACTGTAGTACACTAGAATCATCTCTAGGGGTCTATAGCATGTTGCACAGTACTGTAGTGTATTATAATGCAGTTTAGTGTACTGTAGGTGTATTGTAGTGTACTGTAGTGGTCTGTATCATGTTGCAGTTGCTCTTTTGTTGTAAGTAGAAGTAAAGCATGGACTAGTTTTTCTGCATCATTACGAGACTGGATGTGCCTGATTTTTGTAACATTGCGAAGGTGAAAAAAGGCAGTCCTTGAAGTTTCTTTGACATGTAAAACATCCACAGGAGCTTCCTGCAGATGTTGAACAGCTGCAGCATCTTCAGGAAGTACAGCCTGCTCTGGCCCTTCTTGTACTGGTGGTTTGTGTTGCATGTCCAGTCCGACTCCGTCTAGCCAGAGCCCGAAGTACTTGTAGTTGTCTACGACTTCTACCTCAACTCCCTTGATCAGAACTGGTCATGGGCATGGTTTTAACTTCCCAGATGGTCCCTGATACACCCCATGATGGCTGTGTAATCCACAAATTTCTGTATGAGGCACAGCTCAGAGTTGTAGCAGAAGTCTGAGGTGTATAGGTTGTAGAGAAGAGGGGCCAGCACTGTCCCCTAAGGTGCTCCTGTGCTGCTGACCACAGTGTCAGACCTTTTGCTGTGGGACTCCAGGTTATGGTCAAGTGCATCCTCTTTCGAATTTCACTGGAGTCCACCTGTGGCGAATTGAATTGATTGAACCTTGTTTAGAAAGGTACACACCTGTGTCTATAAGGTACCACTGTTCACGCATACATATCAGGATAAAAACCAAAGACATGATCAGAGCATGAATCAGAGCAAGGGCAGAGCCATTTGTAAAGCTAGAATCAATAATTGTGAAATGGAAGAAGTTTGGAACCACCAGGACTCCACCTAGAGTTGGTTTTCTGCCCAGAAAAAACAGACATAAAGGGTTGTGGTCAGGACGGTGACCAACAACCCAACAGTTACCATCCATCAATCAGGTCTTTAGGTTAGAGTGACTAGATGGACACTATATTGAGTGAAAGGCATATGCCAACCAGCATCTGTGGAGAGACCTGAAGACCCTGTCTGATGGAGCATGAATCTGCACAACAAAGTGTGCAGACATTGAAGGGTTCTATTGCAGCCTCGATGTGTGGTTACACTTTTGAGGAGGAGTACCTCAGCTACAGCTTAGCTATTTAGATTGGAGTAACACCACTTCCAGGCTGCTATAATTTTGTTGTATTCTGGTACAATGACAATAAAGACTTCTGATTCTGAAACAAAAACCTGTAGCTGATCATAAACCTTTACCTTGGTGCGTCAATGTGAAAAGGGCACATAAGATTAATGGACTCAAGCACCCCTCCATCTTTACTGTACTATAACAAGCACTGTTAAACCACCAGCACTTTTTCAGCGTGATCCATGTGTGTTATGCTGAAACTGTCATGTGGCATTGTCTGTAAACATAAGTCAAATATAAAATATACACACAGTCAAGAGTGATCTAACAGCCCTAAGTAAGGTTTCCTCTGAGTTCATCCCAAAATAAGTCACATTAACACAAACACAGATGACTTAGTTTGCCTTTAAAAGCTCCATCGTAGACGTGGTGTCCGGGGCCAGGAATGACATTACTGACTTTCTTCTCTGACTAGTAGCTGTGGAATGGTGTCGCCGTTAAATAATGCGATGAGTAGAGGCCAGAGCGGCGTGACTTTCTGATGGGTGTTTATTTTAAACAGAATGGCAGCCAAAATGTTTATTCCATTGATGCTGAGCAGACGCGAGGGCTGTTCAAGTGGCAGCGCATTGTACAGCGAGGAGCCAACTTTCTCTGGACCTCCTCTGTGCTACAGTTTGCCTGCTGTTACACCAATTATGGTCATTATTGCATTACGCTGAGAGCTGCCCCACCAAATGACACCACAGACTTTATCATCAACTTCAAATATCTAAGCAAGCCTTCAGCTCTGTTAGAAATGATAGATAATAATGGATAATCAATAAACACTAGTGTCAGCTAAATTTGATCTTTAACAAATTGTCAAACTTGATTATTAATTTATAGGATGTGACTGTGTCACATGTGCCTGATCAAAATAACTTTATTGATCCTCTAACTTTTTATGCCACTATGAGTTTTGATCTCAAGTGACCCAACAGCTATTTGACGGTTTGCTGAAGAAGATGGTATAGATGTTAGAGTGAATGTTTAGAGTTATTTCGTAAATGGTAGTATGTGAAGATACTTAACTAAGAAGGTGAACATTGCGAGCACGTTGGCATGTTGCTGTAGCTCAACGCACTGCTGCACCTAGCTTCTGTCTTGGCTGTAGATGGGTTATTGTTGGATTTCTGTCCCATCAAACTCATTATTTCTCTTTGGGTCAAGGTAAGCCTGTATCATATTATGCAGTTGGGGTGCCTTGATTTTTGGCTGCAAAGACCTACAGTCAGGGTTCACGTGTTTCTCTAAACTGTTTTCTCAGATCACAATCACAGTTTAACAGCACTGACAGGTTTTCTTTTTAACTATGTGGGACACACAATAGTCGATGGTTAGTTTGTGAGGCCAGAGCAAGTTAAATGCAGCTTTACTAAACTACTACCACCCCAATACTAACATTAAAATCAGTTAGGAAAAGTCATTAAGACAAAAGTGAGTTTTAGAATATTTAAAAGATGACACAAATTGAGATTTTTGGAAGCTTTATGAGGGCCATGCCAGAGGATCTATAGGTGTAGGAAGTGCCTTCCTGTGATTGGTCCTGACCACAGGCTAACCAGTGAAGGGCAGCAAGGATTGCTGTGATGTGGTTGCTTGTCGCAGCAGACGGCCGCTCTGCCATGAGCCAGATTCTGTTAAAGTTCTCTTCCCGTTACAGGCAGTTTTTCCTCCTTGCCACTGTCACCAAGTGCAGCTCATGGGGGAAATTGGATGTACTAGCACAACTACAGATAGCATTTCAAGATGGTGGCCAATTTCTTCCAATGAAATTTGCAAACTGTGCTTTAATTTTCTACTATTTCAGCCATTGGCGGCTGAAAATTAAACAATAAAATATGAATGGGTGTGAATGTCAGGAAATTTTCCTTCAGTGTTTTTTTTTTTTTTGAACAGAGTCTTTCTAGATCAGAGGTCATCATGTGACCTGTTTAGTGTTATTTTATGTAAAACATAAAGAGACTAGACTTTGTTAAAGGTGTTAAAGGCAGTACACAAAGTAAAACACAGTTGGGTCATTTTTGTGCTAGTGTTTGTAACTTGACATTAGTGTTTAACTCACAAGTTGGTACAGAATTATTGCTTCTTCATCACATGAGGAATTCTGAAGAATTTCAGCTATTACCCTGCATTTAAAACAGCAGATCATTTTTTTTAGTCTCAACAAAAATCTAACTAAATAATTGAATTTTAAATTACCTTTGAAAACCAGTCAATCTATGATTTAGATTTACATGTTGCACAACAATCCACAGAGTGGGCAAGTTTTCAGAAGCACAGTTCACAAAGAAAGTTTATAGGATAAAAATGAAATTATGATAAGCTGTAATTCAATCCTATTTGGACACAGAGGGCGTTGATAGCATATAAAGCTTGATGTCCCATCCCAAAGCCATTAACGGGATCTAATTCCAAGTGTTGAGGCCCTTCCCTCTGCTCAGACAGATATTTTCCAGTGATAATGTTCTCTGTCTGTTACCACTCAAAGCCTGCGCTTGGCCTCACCCTCTGCTGTGGAAGAAGTCTGAGTAATAAACTTTGTTGTTAATACTCAGAGTGTCTGTGTGTCTTTTACATTATATCTAAAAGACAGACAGACAGGCCCTTATTGGAAGAGTTAATAGCGAAGAGGCCATTGTAAGGTGTTAAGGCTTTGTGGTGGAAAAGGAGGCCTTCAGGCAGAAACAAGGAAGCAAGGGGAGAGAGAGGGTGTTGGGGTGGAGCGCATGACATGCAGCAAGGATCCCAGACTAGACTCAAACCATGGATGCTGTGGTGACATGTGCTGTGACCATTCAGCTCCCAAGGTGCTGTCTCTGACGGATGACTACAGGCGGACATTTTAGGAGATGTTGTTTGCTATTTTATTTATTTCTGCAGCTCCAGGAAAGACAGATAAGCCCTTCCTTTAATTCACTCTTGATGCAAGAAGTCAGCAGTGTGTAAACGCTATACTGAAGTGTCCATCAGCTTAAACTGCAGCTGTACTGCACTGTAAAGGAGGTCCTAAGGAACTGAGAGGACAGCAGGTGGACCGGCTGTTAAACTACTATATTTGTGACATACTAACTCCAATAACTCAGAGCAGAAGAGACTGAAAAGACTTGGTCCCATGGTTGACTGTAAATACTTTCAAAGATCCCAGGATTGTCCCCACCGCTCAGGTGCAAACGCCCAAAATAAATGCTGCTGGGGGAAATGATGACATCCACAGATGATAGCCCACTGCAGCCACAAGAGGGCAGTTAATTACAAGATAAATGTAAACAGATCAGATCCTGTTTCCAGAGTCCTGTTTGAAGATGTAAGGAGAGATATCACTTTTACTTCAGTATCGTTCTAATTGATGTCTGCTATCAGCTTTAACTGGTCGAGCACTGCTTCCCTTGCTTGTCCTGACAGCACTGATTCTAGCACGTTACCCTAGTTTATTTAAATCTTGTGATTCCTTTGTTCCCTGTTCTCCGGCCTGTATTTCCTCCTGGACCTGTCCTCAGTTCTTTTTGGATTCCCTTTTGTTGGTTGACCTCAAGTAAGGACTTTTTTTGTGAGTGATGTTTTGTCCTTCTCCATCAAGGATGACTTTTGGTTGCTTGAGCTTTAATTTCCTAGCCCTGGTCTTGTTCCAGAGATTTTGCGTTTTAAAATAAATGACATTTTTTCACCCCTTATTACAGTTCACTTGAATACAGGATCTGGTTTTTCTTTTCCTTTGCTTTTGTAAAATTATTTGGCTTAGTTTTTAGTTTAGTTTCAATCAGACTTTAAGTTAGATACAGCCACTGGTGTCATCAGGAAATAGAACAGCAAACTGGTAATTTCATTGCACTGATAAGTAGTTTATTTCTGCATATGGCAATAAAACCTTTGAATCGTGGAATCTAAGTGTTGTGCAAACTTTGAGCTGGCATGCTATCACAATCTGTCCATTTGTTGCCTGAACTGTACTGTTAAAATAAAGTAAATAAGTTAAGTTAGTTACCTCTTCCTGTAACAACTGAGAAACTGTTTCTGTATCTTTAACACAGACTGGAGATGTTTTTGTTGTTGTTGTTGTTTTACATTTATTTACACATATTATAGATGGAGATGTTGAGAACCCAACCCAAAATCTCTGAAAAAGACCTGTGAGAAGGTGGTTTACAAACACTAAATCAGGGTGATGTTATTGGAATGGATGGATATTCAGATAGTCAGAATGTCTTGGAAACACGGCTGATCCGCTGTCCAGAACCACTGTCCATGGGAGTCATGCTGGGGGCAGACTGACCTGGGGCGAGCATCTTGTACTGCTGCTGCAGATATGAAGAAATCCACAGCTGGGGTTTGTACAAACATTTTTGTTGAGATGTTAGTGAGGCTGTGAATGAGACAGAGATGAGAGCTCAGAAGGTGAGGCTATTTGAGGACTCTCATTTAGTTCTGTATTTTCTGATTCATTTTGAAGTCCTGTTACTGGAACCTGTTCCTCATTTTGTTTTGTATTTTCTGTTATTTTGAAGTCATGTTCCTGGCTGGTCTTTACCCTGTTTACTTCCTGTCTTTGTGTGAGGCTTGAGTTAGGCCTAGAGACCTGGTTTAGGTTTGTAACTCCACCCAGTAATGGGTGGGGATAGATACACCTGCCTTTAAAAGGCCAGGTGAGGGTGCAGCATTTCCTTTGTCTGAGGCCTCCTGTGAGCTGTGCGTTGGTGTGAGCAGAACTTTGTTGTCCTGTGAGCTTGTAGGCTGTGGATGCTATGTTCAAGAGGTAGGCTTTGGCTAAAGTAAACTTAGCTCTTCCCCTGTGCTCCTCAGTAATATGTGTTTCCATCTGACAGGAAGACTGAGGAGTGCACCTTGTTGAGCTTTGACCACAGAACCAGACAGAGCCAGGGGATTCCATAGTAGGCCTCCCCACACCCTTAAGCCCAGATCCAGACTGCTGCTTTGCCTGAGCGGTTCTTTTATTGGTCCAATGTATTTGCTGCACCTGTTGTTTTTATTCTCCATATAAGTCCTGTCTTGTTCATTTTATTTGTTTGTTTAATCAGAACCGACTGATTTTAAATTGTTTTTATTTTTAGGTAGAGGGCCAGCCTGTGGGGAGTAGTTTTGCTGTGTACATGTGTGCATGCTGTGTGGTGATATAAAAGGTGGCGGTCACATAGTCATGTCTGAATTTTCTTGAGTAGTGCAGTGCAGCAGAATGCGATAGGATCTCCCCACAGTGAGAACTCTACCTTTGTTTTAAGCTTTTATTATAGTATTCAGTTGGTGCTATTTAGGCTATTTTTGTTTTATATTGTAGAATGAAAGCTATCAATTGCACTACCTGAGTGCTTTTGTTCTTTTAGGCCTCTTAGCTCTCAACTCCTCCTGTTTTAATTATCTTGATTTAAATAAACTCATTTGTTTTAATGCATGTCTGCCACTCTTCCTTTTTGAACTTTATTTAATATTAACATTATTTGTGTCACCACTTAGTATTAGTAAGTTATATCTCCTTGAGGTTCATGATTTTAACTCCTCAGGCCTCTCTACATTCTGAGATGGGTCACATTTGTCAGCCTCCCACGTCGTTGATTGTCTGCCCCGCCCTGATTTGTGTCACCTGTTGTCAATTAGCCCCGGTGTATTTAAGTCTTGTTGATCTCTTGTCTTTGTTAGTTTGTCTGGTGGTAATAGAAGTTCCTCCATATCAAACAGACACCATGTTTTGTTGGCTGACTGACACTGACACAGACTCCATCACCGTGAGCTTAGCTTATTTACTTTAATGAAGTATTTCAGCAGTACAGTACAGGCAGTTGACAGCATTAGCTTGCCAGCTAAAAGCCAATGATGCCTCAGCTAGTGGAACAAGAGTTTCTGTTTATTAACTTACATTACTGCAGTCCACAGCATAATCAATTATTAACATTACCTGCAATCGGTGATATGATTATATGGGGAGAAGTAGCTGCCAGCAGGCAGGCTGTGTACTGACTGGAGTGTTCAGTGAGCTGGTCTCCAGTCCCCCCAGGAAAAGAACTGTGTCCTGAGTGTGAAAGGCAACACCCTGCACTCAAAGGTCCTGGATGGACTCTGAATGGCACCAAATATGAGCCAGAACAAGACCCAGGAGGAGTAAATTGCGTAAATCCTAAACTACTCTAACCTACAACAGGCTAAGGCAAGAGTATACAAGTGTATACAGATCATCTAGATTGGAACATTGTCTAAAAAAATACCATTCATAATCTCAAAATGTCTTTTTTCTCTTGGGAATATAGGTAGAGAGAGGTAATTTGTTCCTATTCTGCTAATTGAGAATATAATATTATTTGGTCTATGGGACGTGTTCTACTTAAATAACAAGAGACCATTGAGCCATGGGATCACACCAGCTGAGACACCAGTCAACGTGTTGGCACTCTGACCCTCGGTGCCTAGGTCTTCATTTTGATCTTGGCTACACACCTGTAGTTTCTGATGCTGTCGACCATCGCTGTTGATGTCTGTTCCTGAATCGACCGTCATGGCTGATATCTGGCCTGTTCCTGGTTTGGCGATCTTTGGCTGACTTAGGAACCTGAACCTTGTTGTGGAAAAGAAGCTTGTGCCAGGATTTCAGTTTTAGATGGGCTAAAGTAATTTAGGCTTTTAATTACACAAGTTAACACTGTGTGTCTTCCCAGTCCCAGTTGTACAAGTGGGCGGTCCAGGGCCCATTTGACCCACTCACAACACCACATGTGCCTGATGGGGCAACACACTCCGGTCTGGTGGAGGGAAATGATAGACCAGGTAGAGGATGATGAATGGTGAACAGGGGTCAAACCAACTCTCAGTCCGGAGCATTGCACCTAGATCTGTCTCATTAAAAGATGCCACATACTGGCATTCACCTGAAGGGAATAAAGTGGCTGAACTCCCACTGTTGCAAGGGAACTGCTGTGGTTTAGGACTGGCATTACAGCTCTCTCTGACATCAGCCTGGGAGATGGACGGGAGGTGGAAGAGGAGAAAGGCTATGCTTTCTTATTAAAGGAAACCAGAATCATGAACTGTCTCATTAATGTCTGTGCCTAATTATTATTATTATTTTTTTTCAAAGCTGGACAACCCACTGTCCACACTGGACTCACAGGAGGAAGTACAGCTTCTTATGCAAGCCTGGACCACATCCTCTCAAGGCTGGAGTTGGCAATGAGCCTACATTGATCTAACCAAAGCTTTCAGCTCCAGGCCCTCTGCAAAGAAATACTGCACATTAGAGTGTTGAGTTTAATTTCAGCACCAAGGGAAATAAGACAGTCTTAAGATAAAACAGGGGTCAAGAAGGGGTTTAAGTATTCATCACCGTGTCCAGTTCATCAGCCAAAACCTGCTTCATATCTACAAATAATCAGTGCTTTCTCTAAAATAGATTTAAGGCCAAGTCCAGAAGCTAGAGCTTCAGTATGATGCTTCAGATGATGATGAAGTCATATTTACCCTTTCAGGATCAGATCTGCGGTACATCCTGTGTCTGCCAGAGCATCAAGACTCCCTAAGCTGGCCCTGAACATGAAGAATACCATACAGGAATTTAGTGGAAACGATGAGTTGAATGAATGAACTGTTGAGAGCATACTCAGCTCATTAGATTAAGGCTGTTCTAAAGAAGCAAAACAACTAACATATTAGCAGACTTCCCAGCATGCATGGTGTGATGTGATGAAGGTTAGTATTGGACTCAGTTCCTACATTAAGTGGGCAGCTGTGGTTGAGGAGGTGGAGCAGGTCCACATCCAGTGATCAGAAGGTTGGTGGTTCAAACCTGTTGCTGAGTTAATTGGAGTTTCAAGGCAAGAGGAGACCATGCACGAAACTGTACATTTCAGCAATGGAGAAATGAGTCTGTAAGCTTGTGATTGGATTTTGAGGTACAGAATGTGTCCTGATAAATCAATACAACATCTTAATAACACGCATTCAAACATCTCTTTTCCCCAGACCTTGTCATACCAGGAGTTTGCGATGGTTCCCAGCTCAGCCTTTCCTCTGGCCACTGTTCCTATCAGGGCTCCGTGGTAGAACAGGTCTGGACTGCTGCAAGACCCTGAACTCTGAACCCCATCTCCTCAGGTAGGGGCAAAAACAAGCAAATTAAGCAAAAATAAAATACTGTTCATGAGCCCAAATAAGCACACATATACACGGCTGTGTATATGTTTATTTTATGACTAACAGTTCAAAACAAAGTGTGAACGTTTGCAGCAAAAGTCAAACAGCATAAAATGGGCATTAAATGTAAGATTCAGTGTGGAGCAGAGACCATTAATCTTGTTACCAGGAACATTACATATCGATCTAATATATTTATAATGTATAAATGTATGAATAACAGAAAACTGGCTGAAATCAAAACCAAATTCTGGTGCAAGACATTGTTCTGCTGGTATATGAGGTGTATCAGAGAAATCCTGTGATAAGATTTAATCTTAATTTACCATAATTTTTTCACTATTCTGACAAGTCTTTCGTTCAAAAGAGCTCTGAATAATTTTTATTAAGTTTGTGAGTAAAAGCAAACTTTTACTTTTATCTTTTGCTCAAGAAAATTTTTACTTTTAGTTTGTCAAACAGGGGCTTGAGTTTAAATCCTGGTACGTTAGGAAAAAATGATTATCCATTAACATCAAGTCTGTGACACTGTTCTCGAACTGTTTTCCACCAAGAGTAGGCTATATATGCATATATGCAGGCTTTAATCACAGACGGCTACTAATTTGATCCAGTTCTCTGGCAGCAGGTTTCCTCTTAAACCAGCATCTGATGCTGTTCTTCGTGTTCTGAGCCTTAGGTTAATCTGGGGATGTGTTACCTTCAGAGGCCACATGAGGGCCCCAGAGGTTTAATAGTCACACGTCTCAGATGGTGCTGAAACATTACGAATCTTTCCATCAATCTGAATCTGTGTCCCACAAGCTTCTTGTCTAATGGCCCCTTGGCACGGGGACCCCCCCCCCCCCCTCCCCAGCCTTCATATGCAAATCTGTGACTGTGTATTCCAGCATCATAATTTATGGCGGTGAATTGGCCTTATGGAGCGGAATAATAATAACAAATCCAAAAATATGATTGCATGTAAATCAAACAGGATGTTGGCTTAGCCATTGTAGAGATGGCAAATTAGATGGAGCAGAGGGCAAAGGTTTAAGTCCTGGAACAAATTTCCAGGTGTTTGTTTCAGGTGAGTAAATATTCTAATAAGCTTGTGTAATGTTGTGATCGGCGGAGAAGAGCTATAGTCCGAGTGTTTGCTCGCTAATTTTAAATACCTCGTCGACACATTTGAAGTCTGTTAGGGTCAGAGTCACAGCTACAGCTGAGACCACACATCTCATGTCCTCAGTCCGTCAGTCCGGCAGTTTGGGTATTTTATTAACCTGAAGAGGATGAATCTAATATTTTCTTAATATCTTAAAATTTGTATTGTTTTCAGACCAAACAAATTTAAAGTTAAATGAATACACAATAAAAAAAAAAAAAGATTTAGTATTTTTCCACACAGTGTGTTATCCAGACAGAGTGGAAAAAGGCTTTGACACAGCAAGTTAGAGAATTAAAATCCACAGAAACAATATCTGAAAATATAATTGAAGAGTTACAGTCTGAATAGACATTTTAAAGGCTTTATTAATTAGTCTTCTGAGATGTGGTGCTGAGGTGATTTGAATTCATGGACTCAGGATTTCTAAATTCCTGAATACAAGATTCTTTTTAGATGATGATGATGATAATAATAACAATAAATGATGAGCTGAAGTGAGACACTGTAAAACTTCTTATTGATGCCCTCACTTAAACACAATGTTAACATCCTAAATGACAACCTCCATGTGGGTGAAATGAACTTGCATTGTTAAATACTACGGTGCTGACGCTGCCGTGTTGTCAGAGGGAAGATTAATGCAGAGACCCTGTAGAAGTGTCTTAATGGCAACAATGTTGATCTCTAAAATGTATTATTATTATTTTAATTTAAAAAAAAAAAAAACAGTTCCTACAGCCAAAGGTGACATTTTCAAAAGTCTTGTTTTGTCCGACCAAAGATGTGAAGTTTCCACTGATGGAAAACAGAAAAAAAAAAGAGCAAATGCTTGCATTTCAGAGGCTAAAGCCAAAAAATGTTTGGATTTTTTTTTATTTTGATAACTCATTTTATTACTAAATGATTATCAGAAATGTTAGCATTTCTTTTTTTTTCTTTTTTTTTGTCCATCAACTAACTGATTTATTGTTTCTGTTGAATTTGTAATGTGCTTTTCTTCAAATTTTTGAAGTAGTCATCTGCATTTTATAGCCACCCTTATAAGCACAGTTTACAGACACACAGTATATTCTGAACACCGACAAGTCTGAATCAAACATGTACTTACACCAGTTTAACCTAATGGGAAAAATAGCAGGAAAGTCAGAGTTTTTAAGGTAGAACTACAATGTAAGTATTAAAACTTTGCTTTAAAAAAAAAAAAAAAATCATGTATTTATTTATTTTGCCTTCTCCCACTACAGAACACCAAACTTATTTCTTCTTTTTTTAACATTGTATTCTGCTAAAGTGTAGTCAGAGACTAATCCACTGCAGTGGACAGCTCTGCACCGCTGTTACTTTGGCCTTCTTTGTGAGTTATTACTTAAAAATTAGATTTATAAAAAGAATCAGACTGACTGACCTGACAATCACGAGGGTGTTTATTATGTAAAGTAATGAAAAATAAGCAGAAGCTTCATCGTTTACAGCAAAACTCACAGAAAAAATACACGTGACACACACACACACACCTCAGGCTGCTAATTAGGGCTTCTAAAATCATTATCAGGCAGAGTAGCTTTGAGACTGGGTGATTAGTTATTTAGGATAATATAAGGACAACCATTTACATGAAGAGGAAGAACATGAGCTACCATCTAAAACTTTTGGGTTCATACCTCAGTGCATAGTCTTCATGAAAAATATGTGTCAGAAGTTCATCGATAAGAGGCACTTAGGCTTCATAGACACTTTATCACTTTGTAACATCTGAAAAAACAGATTTATTTTTTATTTTTTGTAGATGCTGAAAGTTAATGAAGCTCCAAGGACATCTTTTATACGGCAAAGGTGAGATGAAAAGCACCGGTTTGATTAGATGAGACATCAGCAGATTGAATCACTTTCTTTGTTTAGGTAAATGAAATGTAACTTTCAGCTAAATGATGCATGGTGTAAAGGATTGTAAAAGTGATATACAGCATGTTTTTAGTCCCATAGTCAAAGTCAGTTACAGTCATTGACTGTTACTGCTCCCACCTATGGACCCCGGCTTTGAACCTGACACACAGATGGAGCTAATAAGTCCCGCTGATTGATGAAAAGCGTTTTGCAAATCACTTGTCAACAATGCTGCCGCAATTGAGAAAGACACAAAGAGGAGATGTGAAGGGCTACATTTTTCTCATTCCTGATTTATTCGTCTCTTCTTGTGTGCGACTGCTCTGTTTTGTTCGGTGAAAGCCGCTGGCTGTATACCATCATCGATCTTCCTGCTTTCACGTGGAATGTCTGCAGGAAAATCATTGACCACGAGTGAGACCAATTTTACCACATTATGAAAATGTGACCGTGTCCTCTAGCACTTGTGTATCTGCTCGGCCTCTTTTAATTGTTGCGTTGCGTGTGCAGCCTTTCGTCTGTAGGGGGCTGATGTTGCAGCATCTTTTTTTGGGGGGGGTATGATAGAGATCTGAACCTCTTTATCTGGGCCACAACTTCCCACACACTCCAGAGCAAACAGTGGCCCTGCAGATATGACTGAGCCTGTGTGGCTTTGACTGTCTTTGTTTCAATCACATGACCACTCTGAGTTGCTGTCATTCATTGTACTTGCCGTGCAGCTGTGTTTGCCTAGTTGACCTGCAGTGTGCAGTAGATGTTGCTCAGACCTGCAGAGGGCTCTCTGTCAGTGATGTCCTCTGAGAGTAGTCTGTCCTCTTTCCAGGTCTTTGTGGTAGAGAGGAGGTTTTGGGGTGCAACAAACAACAAGTCCTCCAACCTAAACCACCACATAGCTGCTATAGGGTTTCTTGTGTACCTTATGTACCGGTCTTTGTCGTCATGGTAACAATAACACAACCTGTGGAAGCGTACCAGCAGCAGGTGTACCAGACCTTTGTCGGTATGCTGGTCTCCTGTGTGATAAGGCCTGTGTATAGCCAGCAGCCACTAGATGTCGCCTAAGAATAAAAAGTAACAATAGGTCGCAATAGTCTGCTTTCACAGACGACCTATAGGCTCGTTTTTTTTTTTTTTTTTTTAAGAAGTGAACTTTGCCTCATACAGCCATATGAGGCTCCCATCTCTTTGGTGCTAAACCTTTGATTTTTTTTTCAATAGATTTCACTGGATATTTTGACTTTTTTTGTACTGAGAGCTGATAATTTTATCAATGGTGAATCGGTTTTTATCCTCTTCCACTGTGTTAGCAGCTATAGCTAACATCCTTAAATCCCTCAGTAAAATCTAATGCTATTAAGTCCTGCTTTAAACATATTTACTTGCCTGGTAGTCTGGCGTTAACAGTAACCCCTGATTGGCTTTCACTAAATCAGTGGATCCCAACCTTTGTCTACTTGTAGCCTCTTGTCCCAGGTTGCATGTAGTATCTGTATCTGTTGAGCACATACTGTGCTTTATTGTGAGCTGCAGAGCGAACTGCAGGGACAGAGGGAGGAATAACCCCAGAAAGAGTAAGAGACGGATGGATGGTGAGGGGCCCAGTGCCAATACATGGGTCCTCGCTCCCGAAGCGCCGGTGTCTTCGAGGTTTTCTGTTCTTAATCACATAATACAGTTAAGATGAGGTTAAACAGGGAATCACAGTCAAGCCTGCCGTGTTTCCAAACACTCCCAAAAGATTTTCCCCCGACAAAAAAAAAAAAATCCGTCTGTGTTCTGACAAATGGTGGGCTGAGTGGTGAGAGTGGGGAAGAAGAAGAAAAAAAAAAAAACATGATTTATTTTCAAAGCTTTTATGATGCTTTCCATTGTTTCCCCTCATGCTTTAGTCTTGATGCACACCACGACTGCCAATAGGGACGTAACTGTTGCAGAGATACAAAGGAACTGCTCAAATTACACCTGTGACAATTACTACAGCAAGGCGCTGTCTGCGGGACAAAAGAGTGTTATCTAAAACTACTCACAGAGAATGTACAGAAGAAAAAAAAAAATCAATTACTGCTAAGGCTTTGTTGCAGGTTTTAGGCTGTCTGGTATGTCACACTATAAACATTGTATTGTCAACAGCAGATTAGTACAACAGCCAGAGATATTTTCTGTCTTTAAAATGGCAAAATTACATGTACTCTTGTAAATACAAATGGCCTCTGCGCTGTACCTTAGTCACCGTTCTGTCTGCATTCATAAAATGTGGATTGAATTTGAAACCATAATGTAATAATCTAGGATAATGTGCTTGGGCCTAAAATCTTAAAACCCAGATTTAAGCAAAGAAAAACATCCAGCGCGTTTAAAACGAAGCGCGTCGAAAACGGTTTGAACCTCAACAAAGCAGAGTGAGCAAATCAAAAAGTTTAGGCAATTTGAACAAAGCGTTGAATCACAGTGATTTAACACCACTTACATGAAAACAGTATATTTAGTTTCCTTCCACACCACTAAGAGCCAGGCAGGAAAAATAGAGGCTTGAACCACTGTAGTTATATGTTATCCAGACATCCTATGAGCCGATGTGTGAGGATATGTAAATGCACACACTGTTTGCGCAAGACAATCCCTGGCAAGGTCACACCATCACACAATTAAAAAAAAAAAAAGATTTATGCTGAAATGATATAGTTTCATTTTTTAAAAAGGGCTAAATAAGCGGAGACTACTGTCAGCTGCAAGTGCACGTGCCATTAAGTCAAAATAAACTGGCGTGTGAGTTCATGGTAATGAAGGAACGACGCAATGGTGTGGCTCTCTAATGTGTTTTTCACTTTTCTTTCTTTTCTTTTTTTTTTTTTTTTTTTTTTTGGACAACAATGGAGCTCTGTGACACAGAGGAATAAGATTTAATACATCTGCAAACTCTCTCCCTCCAGTCACTGCAGCATTGTGACAGCCCAGCTACGCCTGGACTACAGCACATTAGCTGAGCAGATTATCTGGATGCCCTCAGTGCCCCCCCCCCCCCCCACCCCCCCGCAACAATAGTGTTGTCACTGGCCTGAGAACATAGAGTTCCTACCACCAGAAACCCCGCATACACAACGATGAATCCCAATTATTAGCTCAGTTGTCAAAACTACTCAGAGTTTAAACCTAATGTGTAAACTTCAGCAGCTCGGATGAAGCCTAATTGGTAGAGAAGTTTGTTTTCACAACACCATCAGTAGCTACGAGCGCTCGATCTTTATAAGTGAACCAGGGATTTTGAAGCAAAGGGGGGGAAAAAAAAAAAAAATTCCACGCTTGCAGAGAAAACCATCGTCTGCTCTCAACTATTTTTGAGCTCAGCTGCCAGTGTAGCCCTCTGCCATAGATGGAAACAAGCTCTTTATTTAGAGGGTTCAAGAACAGCTTGCTCTCTTACTGTGGAACATAATCACCACATTTGTAAACGTAAAGCAGGGCTTTGAATGTAACCATTCATCTTGAGTTACCATGTTGTCGATCAGACATCAAGGCTCTCCAAGGCCTGCGCTCTCCACAGCAACCTACCTTGTATTAGAGAGCCTAAAAAGCTTTGCCACAAAGTGCCAAGTAGCCCTGGGTCCTAATAACAGGACCACAAAGAGCCAACTTATAGCAATTACAGTGAGCATTAATACGGCGTTAGGCACATGGTAATTTCTCCAGTTTGCTTTGACTGTGTTAACTGACTATTTATGTGTGGCACAGTCACAGTGGCAGAGGAGGCATTTACAAGTAAACATGCTGGCATCTCAGCGGCTTCTGTGACAAAAGTAACCATTTCCTCTCTGGAAATAAATAGAATTTTTATCCCCAAAGCCCCCCCAACCACCCCCAACCACCCCCATCACCACCACCCCTCCTCATTCCTGTCCAGCTAGGCTGGAGCGGTTTGCGGGTTTGATTAGATTTCCTGGGACAACACTTATTTCTAACCAGATATTAAATGTGTCCCTAGAACAGCTCTAATTTCCGGTGTTTGAAATGAGGAAAAAACCTGTTTGGAGCCAGGTCACATTACAGCACACCGCATTGTTCGCAGCTTTAAAGAATGTCACCCAAAGCCTCGCTGTGTTAAAATGATGACTGTAATAGTGATGATAATACTGGTGATTCACCGCTGGCCTGTGGTGATTGGACCGTTGCAGAGCTGTGTGTGTGTGTGTGTGTGTGTGTGTGTGTGTGTGTGTGTGTGTGTGTGTGTGTGTGTGTGTGTGTGTGTGTGTGTGTGTGGGAGGGCACTTGCCTCCAAAGTTGGATGCTTCCAGTATAAATACACATGAAGGAGTATATATGGATATTTATATATATATTTATATATGTAGATATTTATATATCACTGGAAAGGTTTTATATATTTATACACACACACACACGCATCTTTTGTCAAATAACTTTGTGATGTGATTGAGGAGTAACTGAAGGTGGATTGAAGAAACCCTCTGTTGGAGTTGAGTCAAAGATGAGGCCTGCTGCCCCAAACTGCCACATTCACCAAGGATAAGGCTTAGTCAAATTCTGCTGTGTCATACTATATTATCATTTTGTAAGTATGTTACTTTTTTTCTTTTTTTGTCAGCGTAGATGTTCTACAGTAATATTAAATAAAAGGTGTCTGTCATGTAATTATCCTTTTGGAGAGGACAGAACAGAATCTGAAGCGGCTACACTCTGGAGTTCAGCCTCCAGCAGAAGGAAAACGAAGGTTATTTTGGTTGGAGAAGAAATTCTAGTGTAGAAATTCTACTATCAAGGGCGATACGTCTTGATCCGTCAAACTACTGACGGTTTGGAAACATTTGGCTTCAGAAGGGTTCAACACTGCTGGTTAAGAAGCTAACTTGAGAATGGTTACCTGTGTGTTCAAGCACAGGTAAAACGATTGATACAGAGAAATATGCAGTTAAAACAATTGAGAGAGCAGCTGAATAAGCCTTGAATAGATATTTGTTTGACTCTTTGACTTGCGCTGCACTGTATGTGTTGGTGTGATTCACTTTATAAAGGCTAACAGAATTAGAAAATAAACAGTTTGAGTCAAATCCCTTCAAACACAGTGTTGGTGACTGACCACTGTAAAACCTGAGTGTTGTAAATGAGATTTTACTGGTTTCTTATTCTTTGCACACTGAGTGTGTGATTTTTTTTTCGGGGGGGGGGGCGTACAAACTCAACACATCAGTCTTTTCTCCTCCTAAGCCATTGTGTGTCACCGAGAGGCCAAGATGCTGCATCCTCAATCTATTTCCCAGGCTGGGGGCTCTGCACCACAGCTTGAGAAGTCCAGGTCCCCTTTAGTCGCTCCCTTTTTAGCCTCCTTTTTACATCTCTCAAACAATGGATCCTGCCCCACTCCAAGCAGCAGCCCCCCAAACACTCAGTGAATAAAGTTAGTCCAACATGCAGCCCTTAAACCCACCCCAAGACTGCTGCCAGGCAGCCACACTCGCAGAATTGTTTGTTAATAGTCCAATTAGATAATTGCCATCTTTCACTCCTTTTCCTCTCTGTTTCCCATAAAGGCATGAATGGCACTCAAGGAGGGGGGCAGCTTGAAGAGGGCTTCTGGCCAGCTAAGGTGACAAGAAGGGCCAGAGAATGTTCCTTGCACTAGGCCACTGGTTTGAATTGAATCATTGTGGCCTAATCAATGGTCTTATTGGATTACTGGCCACTGCTGTGTTCAGAGATATTGTTGCACTGACAATGAAAATAGCTAAGAGTTGGTGGTTGGGTGGGTGGGTAGTGGGCTGGAAGGCGAGTGGTGGAGAGAGGTAGGGGCCATTCCAGGGGTATGCATGTGTGTGTGAGAGAGTGTGAGTGTAGGCAGTCTTAGCACTAATGACAAGTTTTGTTCTCCCCCCCCCCTCCCTTTTTTTTTTTTTTTTGGTCTTTTTCAGAACGTGTAGGTTAAGATTACGAGAGCTGAAGATGGCTTCTGGGGTGCAATCATTTTAATACTGAAGGATGTGGCGTTAGCGGCCAGGACCTCGCCGGGCTGCTCTGCGTAGCTCTCTGAATGAACACAGGACGACACAATTCCTGTCAAAGCGAGAAAGAGAGCCTGCCGCCTGTTTTTTTTTTTGCGGTGCTGAAACGGGCTGGCTCGTCATTGCCTTCATACATTTTGATTGACATGGATTTGTTCGTTACGCTTCTTTTTTTTTTTTAACCTATCTCTCTCTGTCTTTCTCTCTCTCCCTCTCTCTCTCTCTCTCTCTCCCTCTCTCTCTCTCTCGGGCTCTCTCCCAGTGTCTCTTGCCTACAATAGCATAGTGGTGAGATCTGCACATTGCAGAATTGCATTGATTGGCGACAGAGCCAAAAGGGAAAAAAAAAAAACGGGATCAAAGTTCGTTGACATGCTGCGGCAATCAGATGCACTGTGAAAAGTCCTGGGGGAAAAAAAAAAATGTCTGGCCGTGGTCTGCGGATGGAAGAATGAAGCGCCCGGGAACTTTTTTCAGGTCTGGAAGAGTCATACCCCTGTGATTGTGTGCGTTCATGTGGGGTTCAGGGAGGCTTGGTTGCAAGACAAGACCAATCATTTGTCTTGATTCCCTGGGCTGAGAGCAGGCAAACAGAGGGGGGACGGGACCAGCAAAACCCCTCTATCAAGACCTGATCTATTTCCCCAAACAATTTAGGGTATTCATGAGGTTACGCAAATGTGGAGGCAGCGAAATTACCGTAATCAATTGAAACAGCGAGTGCGCATCCATGGCTCTGATTATTTGAAGATCATCTATCAGCCTGATGTCTATGTAACGAGGAAAGGGGGGCACTGAATTGCTGTTGAGTTTCACTGAGAAGTCCGTGATCATTGGGCAAAGGGAGTTCGGTCAGTGATAATAGGACTCCTTAGTCTGGCGACGGAAGTATTTCACCAAACATTAGATAGCTGACTCTGCCCTGCTGAAAGGTGCTGTTTTGAAACGAAAACCCACACTGTCCAGACGATCTGGTGCGCCGTGCTCTCCGTAAGATCTTTTTTTTTTTTTTCCCTCCTCTCCACCTGACGAAGGAAAAAAAAAAAGACCAACTGCAGGTCCAAGAGGATAAACTGAGAATGGAGGTCAGGTACAACCAAGACACGGAAGGGATGGTTCTGAAGAATGGACTAAAGGAGGGGAAGGATGGAAAAGACTCCCAGGGCAGCTTGTCCAAAAGCTTCCTCAAGGAGCAGCAGGACTCCTTTTCCCCCTCTGGGACTCTAGACAACTGCGAGAAGAACAGAGGGAACACAGGGGACCCGGACTACTGTCGGAGAATACTAGTCCGAGGTGAGGCTCGTCTTTTTTTTTTTTTCCTCTGTTTGTTTGTTTTTAACAAAGTTGTAGTCTTATACTAAAGATGGTGCAGACTAATGCGAGGAAAGCACAGTTTGAACCATTGTTAGATTCACATGATTTTTAGAATCAGGGAAATAAGAGAGAAAAAATCTTCCAGAGCAAAGTTGTAAAATTAGGCCTCTGTAAAAACAGACACTGATCGCTGATACATAGAAAGGAAGTGGACAATTTACCTTCATTTTTTTTAGTTATTAGGATTAAAATGAAAGTTAATAAAGCAAAAAATGATAATAATAATAAAACCAAGCCTTAAGCTAAAAATCAGCAATGATGACTGTTTATTTAAATCACATTGACAGAACCTATTTAAAATAAGGAGACCTCAGTATTTGTTTCTGTTTGTTTCAGTTTGAATAAGACAAGCAACTGAATTCACTGTCATGGATTTAATTGTTACTAAGAAAAATATATCTCTTTAATTTAAGCCAATCTTTCTACTGACCATGGTGATTTTTTTATTTTAATTTTTTTGTCACTCAGCTTTTTGTAAACACAGCTATGAGATAAACCTTTCCTCAGATTTTATACGTCCATAATAACTAATGTTAAATGATTCAAAAATGTTGTCATGTTAATTATTAAAGTGAAAATTTCCCATATATTTCCCAGGTTGAATTTAAATGTGTGCAAAGGTCGTGAAGTAAAGGAAAAACCATCTACGGGGTTTCACACTGTTCTGTGCTGCTTTTACACTTTCAGGCTGATAGATGTTAAAATTATAGATATAGAAAAAAAAAAGGAAATGGGAATTTGCTTGTAGAGATATTTAACCTAAACAAAGCATACATGGAGCTGTGTATGTGTCAGGTCCTCAGAGAGTAGTTTAAGTGATTTCCTTCATACAGTGTGGGCCCAAATATTTAAAAAAACAAAAACCCAAATATAACTTCATTACACAATGTATAGAATGAGGCAGAGCAGCTTCACTTCCTAAAATATAGAGAAAAGTTTTCTATTGATTATTTATTTATTTTTTTGAGAATCATTAAACATATTTGTATTAATTAATTTATTTTTTGTTTCGTAATAAAATGATTGTAAATTCATTTCTTGCAGAACTGAAACTCTTTTTTTATTTACACAATGCTAGCTTTTCCACAAGAGATTGATAATATTACTTTAATGTACTTCTGATAACAACAACATACACTGTTTTGTGTTTTCTCTTTTGTGGGAACACATGAGTGAACCTAAACAGAGCTGCATTGTGTCTCAGTCATTTTTATTTAATGTTTTTAATGCAAACTTCATTAATTAGTTGTAAGGCAAGGCAAGGTTTATTTATATAGCACCATTCGTACACAGGGTAATAAATAGTGCTTTACAGATTACATTAAAATCATAGAACAAAAGTAAATCACATTACATTAAAATCATAACTAATAGAATAAAAGCAATATATTAAAACATTGGAGTTGTACACACTTGTCAGTACTTGATAAATGTATAAATGTATCTTTGCACATCTTATTTGAATTCACACCAAATAAAATAGGAAAATATCCTTTTTTTTCTGTCCGAGATATTTAATCTGGCCTGCTATTTTCTAGTTTAATCATTTCCTCCTTGCCAGCTCATTGATGTGAAACATTATTTAAACAAATTTGTCTCTGAGTACATTGTGTTTAGTTCACATATGTTTCAGTTTAGTGAGTAAAATCAGAATTTGGCTCATTCTCCTGAATCCCCACTACCTCCCCTTCTTTGCTCCCTTGTAATTATAATAATACTGATAATATTAATAATAATGCTTCAGGTAATTAACAAAGTAAAAGCAGCCTACACCTCAGAGTATAATTCACTGATGTGTTTTAATTGTTACTGGGTCGTGCTCTTTGCCTCAGCATTGTTCATTCAAAGTGCTTATTCTTGCAGACGCTAAAGGCTCCATCCGAGAGATTATTCTGCCGAAGGGTTTGGATTTGGACCGGCCCAAACGGACCCGCACCTCCTTCACCGCAGAGCAGCTCTACCGGTTAGAGATGGAGTTTCAGAGGTGCCAGTATGTGGTCGGGAGGGAACGGACTGAACTGGCCCGCCAGCTCAACCTCTCCGAAACTCAGGTATGAATGCATCATGCTTTCGTACGTACTATATTTAAAAATGAAATTAATTTATTCTGTGTAGAAACAGAAAAAAAAAATCTTCTGTGCAAAAGACAAAATTGATCCTTCGGTTTTCAATTGATTTTTTTGATGCAATGTCCTTTTTGTGTCTGTCTTCACACACCTACTCACTGCCATCCATTCTGACTTCAGATAATCATGTTGCAGTCTATTAGGACCTCAGAGGAAGGTGATTTTACCTATGCAATCAAAGTCATTTCATTTCATTTGGGAATTGAATTACAAATCAATAATCAATTCCAATTCAGACGAGACACTTTGCTCATTTTGTCCACATAATTTAAAGGAGAATATTCCCACACATGGTTGCTTCGGAGGTTGTGATCATTTTTAGAAATAAATACACATGATTCACAAACACTAACTCTCCTCTATGTAAACAAACATTTAATGAGCAGCTAGTTGTTGTCAGGTGCTGGTGGTTGTATTCACAGACGTGTCGGGTGATGTAGGAGTGTTTGCAGGTTTTAATTCGGTGCTTTGACTATGAGTGTCGGGGTGATTCTTTGCTTTACATCATTGATTGCACCTTTAAGGATTTCCCACAGACAGACATCTGATTGTATATATCCCTATAAAGGAATATATGTAATCAACTGGTCTTCCTGATTCATTTGATGCGGTGCTGATGTAGCTAATGGAGTGTTTGATATTATTGACTGAAGCTGCTAAAATGAGCAGACCTGCTACTCATCATATGTGTGTGTGGGGGGGGGTCAGCGGTGGGTCACGCAGTGTCCGCTGTGGGTGAACTGTGTTTTGCACTCTGTGTTTGACACCAGATTCCAGAGCAACAGTCGCCCTGCGATTTGGACTCGAGGGGCAAACCTCAGCTGTCTGCATCAAAAGCTCTGGAGCATTATCAGCTTCACTTTCATTCACCTATTTATTTCTTTTCTTTTTTTTTTTCTTAATGTGGAAAATGTGCTAAACAGCTGACTGTGCCATCGGCTGTGGTCTTTGGTGTTAACGTGTAAGGAAGGTCGGCTGACCTGGAGCAGAGAAGTCAAGCTTCTCTCAAAACCAACAACTTTAATCTGTTTGATTTACAACAAAACCCACGGTTTCTTTTCAAATTTGATGTATTTCTTTTAACTTTTAAATGGTTTAATATCACTATGTTTAACCAACACAGCTGCTGCTTTTCTTTTTTTTTGCATAAGTTGAAAACAAGTTAATGAAGTGTCTGAAGATGTTATTTTGCTCAGATAAAGGTAATATAGAAACAACCTTTGCTCCCTCTTTAGGCAGGACAAAGGCCTCAGGCTTTCCTTCTTCTTCTTTCCCTCTTCCCATCCTCATGAAATGCCTTTTTAATGACAACGTGGTGAAATTACCATTTTGTTCCCTTGGCACTCACAGGGTGTTACATTAAAGAATGACAGCCATTTGCTGTGTGCGTGCACCTAATCTTTGTTTGAGCCACCAGCTTCACCTTGTCGTTTTTCTGTGCACTGACAACGTAACCTCTAAAATGAACAAGGTGTTCCTCCTGAGCAGCCTTTAAGTTGCAAACAGAAAATAATGGATTTGAGCGACAGGGCTTCTTCTCTTTCCGTGAAATGGTTGTTAACAGCTAGTGAGGAGTTAAACTGAAGTGAAGGAGAGAAAAAAAAGAAAAACATATTCAAATGTGATTGGGCTGCCAAGCAGGACTGAGCTGGAGGCTCGCTCCTGATTGGTACATGCACATTTGGTTCCATATGAAAGCAATCAGGTGTGATTACAGGAGACCTCCAGGTACAATGCATAGAAAATCTTGTATTTGTTTCAGTTTGGACATTTATTCAATTAACAGGACCATGTGGACCATGACTAAATGGATCTGCTGAGCTGGAGCAATGACTTCAATTAAACATTCAGTCATAGGCTTGGTGCTCTAGCTACAGTTTAATCAATGATATGAGGAAGGCTGGAGGCTGGGTCTGTGTTTTCAGGGAAGCCCCATGATGCTAATTAAAAGACAGCACAGGTCACTGAAGTTAACGGTGGCCATTTTGAATTTGGAGGTATGGACATTTGCAGGAGCAGTGGAGCAAACTTTCTATAAATGTGTTAGTCAGGATTTTATGCCTATAAAATGTGCAGTCGAGGGCGGCAACTTCTGATTCTTTATATGATCAGTTGAAACGTTATTTAGATTCTCAATTCAAAATTAAAAATGAATGAACTATTTAATCTATGTCCGAAATGTCAGAAAATAGTAAAAAAAAAAAAAAAAGTTCCCAAAGGTTTTCTTTGGTTTTCTCTTATCAAAAACTTCACTATTCAAATATATTGGATTTAAAATGATTGCCTGATAATTGACTTTAACAACCAGGCCATTATCAAAATTATTGGCAATTAATTTTTTTTTTTTTTTTTTTTGCAATCTCAACCGATAATTTCAGCTTTACAAAAATCATCATCACGCCACAATTATCCAACATAATCACAACAATAAAAGAGATTTGGTAAAAACAAAATAAACAATAAAATGATGGTATATGTTTTTCTGTCGCTCGCTCTGCGTTGGTTTTGAAAAACACATGAGGGCTGGATCTCAGCTCACGCTTGAACCTTTTTCAGTGAAAGGAAGTTAATGAGTGGTCTGCATATGACTACATACATATGACAGACATCTGAGCTTTGGATAATACCAACTCTTCCTCCTCTTCTTCCTCTGTTAGTGGATCACAGTGAGCCCTCTCCTCCATGACTCACTGAAACCACAGAGGCTTTTGATCAGTTATGTGTTGGACTGCATTTGTTTGTGTGTGTGTGTGTGTGTGTGTGTGTGTGTGTGTGTGTGTGTGTGTGTGTGTGTGTGTGTGTGGCAGTTGGACACGAGCTTTGCTACTTTAGCTGTGCTAACAAAAACTTTGGGTAAAAGCATTCAACTGAATTGATTTGTATAGTTCATGGTGCTATTTTCTCCAAATACTAAGATCATCCGATTTTTCTTATAATATACATGTGATGTAATTATGAATTATGTCAATAGAAAAGGTTTTATTTCAATTAGTATTTTTTCTACGGGTAACTTATCACATAAAGGCAATATAAAATAATATGAACCGTGCATTAGATATTAGCTATTGAGCGATTAAAGGCTCTTTCTGTCCTTCCTGTCCAGGTGAAGGTCTGGTTCCAGAACCGGCGCACTAAGCAGAAGAAGGACCAGGGGAAGGACTCTGAGCTGCGTTCTGTGGTTTCAGAAACAGCAGCGACCTGCAGCGTCCTCAGACTGCTGGAGCAGGGGCGGTTGCTGACGCCTCCGGGCCTGCCGGGCCTCCTACCCCACTGCAGCGGCGGCACTCTGGGCTCTGCCCTGCGCCCTCCCACTATGGCCATGGCCAGCAACGGCAGCAATAGCAGCAGCAGCAGCAGCGGCGGCGGTAGCACCGGCACGGCGGGCGGCAGCCCTCCTCTACCCACCGTCACCAGCTCAGGGACAGTGGCGGGCCTGCAGAGCTCACCTGCGGCTCACAGCCTCTTCAGCTTCCCCATGCCCTCCTTACTCAGCGGCGTCGCCACCCGTATTTCCTCCAACCCCCTGTCCATGGCCGGCTCGCTGGCTGGAAACCTGCAGGAACTTTCTGCCCGCTACCTGAGCTCCTCTGCTTTTGAGCCTTACTCGCGGACCAATGGCAAAGAATCCATGGACAAGAAAATCCTGGAATGATGCCTTTTCTTTTTTCTTTTTTCTCCCCCCCACAGATGGATTTCTGTTTCCTCTGGACATGTTTTGGTTGGTTTCTTGGCTTTCACTGTCTTTGTTTGGTTTTGCTCAGTCTCTTTCATCTGTCTGTGTCACGTTCTGTAGCAGTTGTATGTATTCCAGTTGCACATCTGGCGCCTTGTACAAGGAAGAAAACAAAGACCTGTACAAGCTCATCCGACAAAGAGGGTGGCAGTGGGAAGATTTTGCACAAAATATTCATACAGGACTTTGTTACAGAGATTTAGAAAGACACATGCCGAGGTGATTACTGAGGGATCTTTCAGGTTTCTGATTAACAAATCTTTGGTCCTATCTGTTAATCGAAAATAACAATGTAGACAGGGGCCCGCAGAATATGGCTGCTTCATACCACGAAAGCTCTACCGCTGCAGGAGAAGTGGTATATAGTGTATAGCAGGAAGTATAGGATTGGTGACATAAAGTGTAAAATGATGGTACCTTTCTGAATTTTGTTTTATTGTTTGATCGTGTTGGATAGATGCATGTCACTGCAGTGAGTAGATGAAGGGAAAGAGAACGAGTCGTCAAACACCAGCAGCAGCAGCAGTTTGTACGATCCAATCAAATTAGCAAATAATCGAAATATGTAAAATTTCAAATGCAGCATTGTGAATGAAAAAGCAAGGCCGATTTTTCAGCACAGAATTGGGGAAGAAAAAAAAAAAGTGCCTCAGTTTGAAGGTCACTGCAAGGCCAGTGTCAGCGCCAGAACCCAGTGCATTAGACACGTGAATGCAATTTGCTTATGCAGACGCCTTGCAAGAAGTGCATCTTACAAAAAGATCTTTTGTACATCTGTTTGTATCAAGTTTGGACCAAACCAAAACATAATCCAGAAAAAGGTGTTGTCATACAGTATGATGGTTCAATTGTTCAGTGTTGTTTTCTCTATGGGTTGTTTTTTTTTTTTTTTTTTTTGGGTGTGGATTTAACATTTTTACAACAAAAGTCCTCACTTTGTGGCATTTGTTTTTTCTTCAAGATGCAGTACCTGACTTTTTTCTTCTTTTTTTTCTTTTCTTCTTCTTCTTTTTTTGTTTTGTTGCCTGTGATTTAAATACCACTGTGAGTTCTTAAGAGTTTTGGTGTACAGTTTCTGTTCCAATGCGGCAATCAAGCGCAGGAATGAGTTTCTGAAAGGGGGAGTCCTTAAAAGGGCTTTTCAGCATTAGTAAGCTGCTCGCTCTGTCGAACACTACAAGGTAACAGGTTTTTCAGTCAGTAAGAATACAGTAACCTTCCTGTGTGAAATTTTCAGAATCCACAGCCTTCATAAAAGATTTAGGCAGACCGATGCATGTGAAGACGGGATGGAATTATTGTAGTATAAAAGTACTGGAAATGAGAAAAGTACCTTAAAATTGTTATTTTATTGTAAATTATTCACTTCTGTAATTAATAGATTATTAGCATCTGGAAAATAACGAATGAATGTATTTGCGGGGGGTTGAGGAATAATCAATCAAAAGCTCTTTGGTGCTGTTGTTGTGAAATCTCTTGAAATTTGTGAAATGTGTGGTACAAATGTGCATATATATTATGTATATGGATACAGACAAAGTGTGTTTTTCATTTTTCTTTCATACATGTTGCTATGAATCAAGTTATGATAAATTTCATGACTGTTATACCTCTTATATACACTGACCTGATATGTTTTTTTTCCCCCTTTAACACTAGTTTTGGTCATGTGACCTGCTGATGCTATGACTGTTCATCCTCTGATGACAGTGGAACAATATGTGGAAGTCGTGCTTAAAAGTCAGACGTAGTAACAGCAGGATTAGAAACTGGAGCGAGAGCTTTTAAAAAGCAATTACAGGAGCGATAGACGTTTTAAATAGACTGGTTTATTAATTTATTAATGGTGCAGTCTATGAAATGTCAGAAGACTGTGAAAATGCCTGTCCCCATTTCTAAAGTCCAAGATGATGTCTTCAAATGTCTTGTTTTGTCTGACTAACAGTCCACAAGCCAGAGATATTCAGTTTACAAAGGTCTAAAACAAAGAAAAAGGAGCAAAGCTGGAATCTGAGAATGACGGCTGGATGAAAGGCATTTAACCTACATGATGATTTCACTTTCTGTTTTTGTCTTCGCTAAATTCTCTCAATCAGACTGGTAACAGAAGAGAGAAGTTGATGAAAATGTTAAGATCTGGCTTGCCTTCAGGTTTTGCCACAAGCTCACAGCAGTTAGCTTTAGGAACAGCAGTGAACTTTTTTTTTTTTGCTCTGGGTTTTGCTTCTCAGGCAGATTGCCCTAACTTTTGAATTGGTGGATGTTGTTGTAGCTTAACGAGGGAGCTGCAGGCACCGCTTGGCAGAACACGACCTTGATCTTGCATGTTTTCAGGGTTAAAAAAAAAAAATCATTTCAAATTAATATTCTCCTAAAAAAAAAAAACACTAGAGCTGAACATCAAGCGAAGATAAAGAAGTAAAGGACAGAGTTCTTTCTAGTAAAAATGAAGACTGTTCATCAGTGAGTGTCACCGCTTTCTTCCTTTGGCATTCAACAGTTGCATTTTTTTTTTTTTTAGTGGGGATAAAGAAACTTCAGCTTCATTGTGCCTCCCGCTTCTGAAACCAAACCTTTGCCCTTAGACATAGCAACATTAGTTTACTGTGCACACTTTATCTGTACATGTAATTGCACTGAGCGGAGTCTGTAACAAGGACGATCACTATTGAACTGTCACTAAAGGCCCTGGGTGAGCCCCGTGTGTGGTGGCAAAGTTATCCAGCAGCAGAGCTTTACTGGCTGATATGGTGTCTATCTGTTGTTGCCAGTGGTTGAAAGTAATTATATGAATTTATTCCAGTACTGTACTAATTCAAAGGCAAACATTGCGCTTTTTATCCATTACGCTTATGTGAGACCTATGATTTTACACCTAAAACATATAATCAGCCTATAAAACATGATGTGTCATTATAGATTAAACTACCCCCCCAGTTTTTAAAGTAATTCAAATTAGCCCCACTGTGACGGGCTATAAGATTAGAGTGCTGTTTACAAACCGATGCATCATTAATTATGGTCTAAAATATGACAACCAATATAATAATAGAGCACAATCTGAAAGTGGTTGTTGTCTTAACACTTTATGAACATTTTTCTAATAATACTTGTGTACTTGTGTGTACAGTACAGGTGGTAAAAGGGCTTTGAAACTTTGAAACTTTGATTTAAGGAAGGGTCAAAGTAGTTCATCTGTAAATAGAAGAAATGGACTTCAGTGCAATTTATGAACTTGGTGTTTTGCAAAGATGTTTCCACAAGTTTAAGTTTGTCCATAATGTAGTGTTCCGAGTTTAGTACTGCTTCTTCTGGCAAAGTAATCTCAGTAGAAATGCAGGGACTGTCCAGTAACAGAGAAAACTGAGGCTCTTTTGTGAGCAGAGCCAAAGAAACCAATCCTTCCCACTGTGTCTTGGGAAACTCCCGAGAGGAAAAAAAAGGTCACACTTACACCTCCTACCCCCTCTCCAACCCCCACAGCCACCCCCCCACCCATTCTCTCCCTTCACCCCAAAGTCCAATTAGAGGTTTTTGTAAGTGGGGGGGGGGTTTGTGGGGAGGGGTGTGTGTGTGTGTGTGTGTGCATATGTCTGCAGGCGCAGGGCTGTCATTGCTGCAGACCACCAACACATTTTCTCCCATCACATGGTCCCGTCTCTGAGCTCAGGTCTTTGGAGGTGAAAGAAAGGCTACATCCGGTTTTGTTTTTAGTATCTGTTCTTTTTTTTTGCCTCGTCCTTTTTGTGTCACCCAGTGAATCTGGGGCAGAAAATGCTAACAAGTCTTGCACACTGATTTAGTGCACAAGACAATCTGTTTTAGGGATAGATTTAGCACAGTGGAAGAAAGGGGAAAATGTTAGTTGAATAATAATAATGAGAAGAGGAAGAAGAAACTGTTTATATATCCTCTTTTAAAAAACAACATTAAAAACAAAACAAAAACTACACTACCCTCCCAGCAAATTAAACACAAGAAACAACAGCCTAATGATAAATTGTATAAAATGACCCAAAAATAAATAAATAAAAATGAATTAGAACAAATAAATAAACAAAATAAATATAAGAAAGCACAAAGAATGACATAAAAATGCAGCCAGGAAACAAAAATCATCCAATAAAACAAATCTAATAAAAGGCTTTTCTTTTCTTTTCTTTTTTCAAACAGATTCGATTTGAAAGCTGTTGCTAATTCTACAAGCCACAGATCTTCAGGCAGGGGGAGCCTAAGCTCTCAGGCCCTGGCAGTAAAAGCCTGGTCACTTTTCACGTACTCTTCATAATATAACATAACATTTCCTCCCTGTGCAAGCACACGGTGACAGTGACATGCAAAAAAACTCCCTTTAACAGGTAGAAACCTTGAACAGAACCCGGCTCATGGTGGGCAACTGTCTGCACACTGTAAAAAGTTCCTTAATCTTTTTCAACATTTCACACAAGTATTTCACAAGTATCTTTGAATATTTTTTGTAATCTAGTGGGAGAAAAGGGTAGTCTATGCCAAGCATTTGTAGAACTGCTGTGAATATTTTCAGTACAGGTTTTCCACACTTAGTTGGTAATTTCAGTACTCTTACTTTTACCTGCCAGTCTTTTCAAAATGAATTTGATGATGGACTAAATAAATTTTATAGAATGTTGTTAAAATGAGACACAGCACCTTTACTGCATAGTTCAATAGTCAAATAGCCATGATGAGGTTTCTACTCGACCAATTGGACATCAGCCCTTAAAAAGTGTTTTAAACTTTTAGGGAGTTTTGGCTTTTCTGGCCTTCGTTTGACTGTTAAGTAGGAATGGGAAATAGCTGATTCATTTAAACATTTAAATTCTTTTTTTTAAAATGATTTTTTCATTGCCATTGCAATATTTAATTTACTGCTTACGCTGAGCTAGCGTAATAACAGCTAGCAGCTGACAGTTAGCCCCAGGAGCTAGCCGGTTAGCCTGTTAGCATCAGCGCCTGAACCCAGAGAGCTGTTTATTCAAATAGCGGCCTGAAGATGCAGAATTCCTGCTCACAGTGAATAAACTTAATAACTTTATTGTAACAGTAACTTATTTAACTAACACGTAGAGGATATATGACAGAGGCAAGGGATTAATAGTAATTATGCTACTGAAATAAAACTTAGAAAGGCTTTTTGAAATATGACTCATGATACACATAGTCTCTAAAAATGGATGATTCAACTTTTTCCCATGGTCTAATGTTAAAAAAGTAAACAAAAAGTTTAAAAAGTAAACAAAAATAGCAATAGTTGTAGAATCACAATGCTTAAAAATCGGAGTTCATCTTGAATTGGCACACAAGTATTGTGATAGTATCATCCCAGCCCTGCTGTTAAGGTATGCTGGGAGACGTGAATATTTACAAGAAAAGTGCTAATTCTGCAGCCATTACAGCATTTCTTCAAGGTTACTGCCAGGAGGGCAACCACTCCCGAAAAAGGAAATATTTAAATGGACAGCCAAATAGTACAATTTAAACTGGGGAAGGATGGGCCCTGTCCAGGTGGTGGTTGTTGTGGTCAGAGCCAGCTCCGCTCCAGGACCCACTGAAGCACCTTCTAAGGTGTATCAGCACCTCCCAGAGCTCCTCAAAATCCTGTGGAACATTCTGCAAGTGATTTGGTGCAGAGTAACTGTAGCGGAAGAGTGGAGGCAGGCAGAGCGTGCCTGGATACCCTAGAAAGAGGTCTCAATCAAGTTGGAGCCGGTCAGATCCATCCTGCTTCGGAGGGGAAAATCTTCTTTGGTGTTCTGCCAAGAAGAATGATAGACTTCCTCCTAAATAATGCCTTCACCTTGGCACAGTGGTCATCATGGAGTTCTAGAACACACCAGAGTTGGATCAAGGGAAGGGAGACCTACTTGTACTTTGGCTTGGCCTCACCAGTACATACAGTTCATTAACCCACAAGCTGGTCAAGACTACCTTAGAGTGACACCATTTGAACTACTGTGGGAACTTCAGGTTCAGCATCACTTTTGGGAACACAGCATCAGATGGGCACCAGATTGAAAGGGGGATTATAACGATTATGCACCATTTCAGTTATTCTCTTTGTCCTTGCCATTAACATGATGGCCAAGGTAGCTGAAACCAAGTGCAGAGGCCCCCTATCCAAGTCTGCTATTCAACAGCATTATGTTGAAGAGTGGAAAAGTGGCAGACAAGTTCATTTCTTTTTGGATGGCACTGAAATCCCACCCATCCTAGGCAAGGTCTTTCACTGTGGCAACAGGGATGCAGTGGCAGGTCAAGCAACCATCAAGGAGCTTGAGAATTGGCTCACCACAGTAAAGAATTATGGCCTACCAGGTGAGTTGGATTTACCAACACAGCATCTTACCTTGAGTTCTCTGACTTCTGCTGGTGTACAAGGTAACCCTGCTGAGAGTGGAGAACCCAGAGAGGAAGATCAGTAGCTATGTCCGCAAATGGCTGGGGCTGTCACACAGCTCAAACAGTGCATCACTGTATGTGAAGAGCAACAACCTCCAGCTACCTATTAGCAGCCTTTAATGAGGAGTTTAGGGTTTTTTGCATAAGAGAGGAACTACTCAATCGGGACTTCAGGGACTCTAATTAGGCTTGAGCAGGCACTATGATATGCACAGGCAGGGAGAGGAGAGCCCAGGAAGGCCTAGAGATATCAGAGTTTCAGATAAGACACAGGGCTTTGGTGGGAGCCATTCCACAACCTCCCTATGGTGAGGCCCATGGCAAGGACAGACACAATCTAGTCCCGGAGGAGGTGCAGGCAGGTGTCAACGAGGAACATACCAGCAGAATGGTGGGTAACAGGGAACATGGACAAGGTGAGAGGAAGATATCCAGGAACAATATTTGTCAGGCAGAACCCCAGTGGACCAAGTTCATGGTCTAAGTGGTGTATGACTTACCTAACCCAGTAAATCTTCACATCAACCCTGGCTGGGTCGCCTGAGCGAGGGTTTATGATGTTGAAACACCCAAATACATCCTGGGATCTCCCAGCACATCCCAGGATGTATCTTTGATTCTGTGTATTTAACTACCACAGACTACTTTCCACATGACATAAAAGCCATAGGCATAGGTATCTAAAAATTGCTGGGTAGCAGTTAGTTGTCAACCTTGAATAATTCTAAAAAATAAACATGGCAACACCTGCAAGAACACGCAGTAAACTGGAAATTGTTTTTAAGTGTATGTATCAAGAGGCCTCTTAATAAAACAACTTTGTTTTGCTTGAAAGTCAGGCTTCTAACATCTAACTTCTGAATAATCAGAGTGGACTAACCAATCATTGCACACATTTCCGAACGTGTTGGAATGGAGCATCAACAGAATCGCTTACTCCATAAATGACAAAGAATGATTTTAGAATTGCAAATTATTATCCACTAATTGGTCAACCTACTAAGTACTTTGGTATATTTCACTGTAGTTAAGGAACTTGCATGTGCAAATGAAAAAAGCCCTTTAGGGATTATGTTTTTTTCAGGACAATCAGAGCAACTTAGAATGATGCTAAGTTGCTACTGTATTAGCATTTAATAATACCCTTAAAGACTGTATCAACAGACAACTCACTGACACTGGATAATTATGCAAGTGTTTTTGAATGTTTAATATCAGAGTTTAAAAACTTATTTTGTTCTACAATATTGCATGGCAAACTAAGGTAAGGTTGAGGTTAGGGAAGGGTCATAGTTATTGCAAAGTGCAAACTATGGTCAATGTATAGGTAAAGTTTGGCAACTGAAACACTTAGTTAAAGCTGCATTAGTATGTTTTTCTTGGCCACCTGAGGCAGAAATCCACAGCAGTCTAAATCTTCCTCTAGATGTCCCCGACAGAAATATCAGATATATCACTGTTATAAAACATTTAGCTTCTCTGCTCAGACTATACACACACGGAGAACACTGTTTGAGGGAAGAAGTGAGTGAATCCAGCTTCTGACTGATCAGCTACTCTGCAGTGGAGAGAACAGCTAGCTGTGGTAATGCTAGATGAGCAGGAACCTACTGAGGAGTGTCAGTCTTTTGAATTAGTGGAGAGGATGTTATGGAGACTTTGTGTGTTGACAAGTAAACAGTACCTTTTGAACTGTTCTTGCAATAAGCAAGAATGGCACCTGTAACTCAAAATACATAGAGGACATTAAAAAAAAGCTAAGCTAAAATTTCAAAATAAACCAAAATAGCCAAATCCAAATAAGCCAAAACAAACCAAAGTAAGCCAAAATAAACCCTGGTACTTATTACTGGCACTGCTTTTTCACTGAGAAGAGGTGCCTGCTCATGCTGGAACTTCAGTGGATGAGAACAATGAATCTGAACCAAAACACTCATTTGGGGGCGAGAAAAGCAAAACAATGAGCTGAAAGAGGCTAAAATGCTCTGTAGAGTTAAGGGGAGCTGCAGAGCTGGGTGATAATTCTCTGTCCTTTTGTCCCTACAAGAAACAATTTTCACATTATTTATAATCATTTTCCTTATTGTTCATATTAGAATATTGATTTGTGCAGCTTTAAAGTTATAGAAAGATTGTGGTGATCTCAGATGTACAGCACATCCTTCCACCATCCCAATCTCCACAACATATGTTCCAGTTGTGCATTGCAGAATCTCCCAATATGAATGCAGATCCTGATTACAGCCAGGAATTTAACTTACAGTTTATACATCAGGACACTGTGTGAAACCTTTAACAGCAGCAACAGACACACAAAATGAACGCATGAATATTATATCTATTTTGCGTAGCTGATTAGATCTGAGGAGTTTGAGGAAAGTCATATCCCTTTGAACTCATCATAAAAGACACAGGGGAAAAAACAGTTTTTTTCTAAAATGAGGGCACTGCTCCTGTAGGAAGAAGCCCTTCACTTGCATTAATTTGCTATTTTTTGCATGCAGCCTGAAACGTTTGGATGAGCTCTCTAGGGGCTGCCATCAGCCTCACCATGGCAGTGCTTACCACTTCAATCTGTAGTGCTTTTCCACCATCAGAGAGCTGTGCGTGTCTGTATGCGATGTGTGACTGCCGGTGTGTTGGTTGTGCAGGGGGCATGGTTCAAAATCATCTTCAAACACTCGCTTACAAGCCATTGTGCAGACCACGCTGCGTCAAATGCGAATGGATCAGAGCCTCAAAAATGAGAAAACAGCAAAGCAAGAGTTTTTAAGGGGAAAATGTGTGCAATCATTTCATTTTACCTGTCACTCAACAGTTCATTCACCAGGACAATGTGTTGGTGAACGTGTGTGTGTGTGTGTGTGTGTGTGTGTGTGTGTGTGTGAGAGAGAGAGAGAGAGAGAGAGAGAGAGAGAGAGAGATTGATTTGATTGGCTCCCATTTTATCATGTATGCAGTTGAAACTGCTGTTCGAGCATCATGTGCTGTACTTTTTCCACACCATTTCTTTTTTTCCATCAGAACAGCAGCATATCAACATCATGACACACTAACTGATGCGCTGTATAGAGTTTCTCTTTTGAATAGACAGAGTGTTCTTACTCGGGGCAGCTGTGGCTCAGTAGGTAGAGTGGTTTATCCACTAATCAGAAGGTGAGTGGTTCGATCCTAGGCACAATACTGAACCCCAAATTACTCCACACCCTAAGAGTCTGGAGTATGGCGTGACTGACTGGAATCAATGCTGTGGAAATTTGGAAATTGTCGTGACAACCAGTATAATACAGGCTATTTGCCATGTTTTACAATAACATTGTTACTGTGTTACTGTGTTTGTGGAAATGTATAGTTAGAGGTGAGTTATTCGGCACTGCCTGGCATCTTCTGTCATTAATTATGACAAAGCATGTAAGTTGCTGTGATTTCTGTGAGTGTGAGTGTGAACTGTTTACTGTTTATGTACATTAGTCTGTCCAGGGTGTGCTCTGCCTATTATCCAGTAGAAGACTCCAGCCTCCTCTGACCCTGCCCAGGTTCAGTGGGTACAAGTAAAGGTAAGATGCGTGGGCTAATGTGATTAATGAGATCTAAGTTTGTAAATTAATCATCTCTCATCATGACTGAACAATGCATTTGCATGGTGTGGGTAAGGGCTGGTGTTGCTTCATATCTGCTGGACATATTGGACAGCTCAGTGAAGAACTACTGAATCAGCAGAACATTTAGTGACTTCTACCATTAGCGGCTCACAGTCCGCATGTTGGATTTGGCATGGGTTTTTCATGCCAGATGCCTTTCCTGATACAACCTGGGTTTGTGGGGAACCCATGGGTTGAACCACCAAGGGTGGCCAAACCTACTGACTTGAACAGAATGGAGTCCGAGTGAATGCTAGGGTTAGGGTTAAGAACATCTGTTTTTTTTCTACCAAGACAAGTCAAAATGTCTTGTGTGAAAAGACCCATTTAGATCTCAACTAAAGAAAATAATAAAGACATGATGTAATAGCAGATCATATTGAAAAACTAACACTTTTCAATGCAGCAGAACTAGAAACCAGATAACTGCATACCATAGAACAAGACCAGCTCACAGCGTTTCACAGTAGTTAGAAACCCATATGTTATTATATTATTATTTGTTCATCTGTTGTCACACTGTCAAATTTTCTACCTACTATGCTTTGTCAATATGTTATGATTAAAATCCCTTCCTACCCCCACTTTGCTCTGCTCATACGCGTGCACAGCACGCACGGCCCTCAGACGGGTCCGCCCCCTTACCATCAAACATCCGGTTCCTCTGTGTCATATGACCAGCGCTCTGCTGTCATTCGTCTTACCCAGCTTCAGTTAGCAAAGCACACAGACCAAGGTTGATTTTCTCAGGTTTTCCGTCTTTATCTGACGATGGCAACATTAGTGGCAAACAGGGCGATGGACGTCAACGGCTTGGCAGCAGCTGCGAGGACACACACCCAGGCTGTGACCAGAAATTACATCTCTCAGCCCAGGCTAAGTATGTAGCGTTAGCAAGCTATAAGACGTAGCTGCAGCTGTAGCTAGTGGCTAACAAGGTTGTTGTGTTGCATTCATGAACATAGGGACGGTGGGAAATGGAAGAATGTTGTCAGGATATATAGTTAGTCTCTGGTTTAAGGCAACAATTATGTAAGAATGTATTTCTTGCCACCCTTCAGCTGGAAAAGTTTTGAAGACGTTTCTTTGGACCTACAGACCTGATACAGGACAGTACTGCATAGTATTAAACTGTCGCACAGTACAGTACAGTGTAGGGAACAGGGGCCCCCGCGTTCGATGACCACGTTTGATTTTAATAGCACCCTGAATTTCATGAATATTTTAATTTTGGACATGCTCAAATTCCAGTGCTGGGAGATTCTGTTTATAAACTTATGCTATATGTTGGTGGAGTGGGAACATCCGGATTTTTACCACTGTACGGGAACACAGCATACGGGCAGTAGTAGTAGTAGCACTAATGTTAGCTGCTCAACAAGCTAAGAAGCTACACATGGGAATTTGCGATTATAAAGAAGTTTGCTTGCTTTACAGTTGTTATAAAATGGGAGTTCGTGTTATAATTTAGTCATAAAACTGACACTACCCTTTATCTTACATGTTGTCTATCTAAAACCAGCTAACTTCATATCATTGATGTCAAACCGCAAACCCGGTAAGCTAGCGTGTTATCTAGCTGTAGCTAACAGTAGCAATTCGGACGTAGATTTTAGCTACAGCTAACTTGAATTGTATTCAGTAGTTTTACAGGGAGCACTGTAAATATGAATCGAATATTAATTTCACATCGGGACAGGTACATCATTGTCAGTGTTGAGATGACACAAGCTTAGCGTTACTATAGTTCGACACATCTAAATGTGACAAGCGCAGTGGATTAGTTAGCACAGCAGTGGTGAGCTGGTTAGCTGGTGGCCGGTAATGAATGAGAAACCGTGCAAGTTTTGTGTTTTTGATGAGCTGAACTGAGATGGAAACAAAAAATAACACTTGCTCTGTGGCCTCTAAAGCACAAAGTGAACTGTTTGGCGCTGTAATAAATGTCCAGTTTCGACATTTTGGTCGGTACAGCTTGTTGACGTACAGACTGGTGACAGATGGATGATCTCTCATGTGACTGGATCACATGAGCGGCGCAGCCTTCTGTGGTGTTGATGAGACATGAGAACCTGCAGTTTCTGGGCTGATGGAAAAAAAGATGAATGTTTTGTAATTTATAGCAACACTTGTGGACAAAGCTTAGTAAAGCTTACTGATAAAATACTACAGAAAATATAAAATCACGCAGTTTACTGACATATTGACCCACAATTTACAAGATAAAAGCTGGTCTTTTAGTGCAGTTGTATTTATTGTGTGTATATATTATGCTGTTAAAATGGAATGCTGCTTCAGAGGTTTATCTATGCTGACAAGGACAGAATTGTTAGGAAATCAGTAACATTTCTTGCTATAAAAGTTTTGCAACGATACAGTATACAGTATTTTTTTGTCTGAAGTTTCCAGGTTGGACTAAAGAGTTGTAACTCTGAATAGTCTTTCATTTTAGATTAGTCTTTTGAAAAGTGTAAAATGTATAGTTTGCCTGGTGTGTTATAGCTTCAAGTTTTATAAAATTAGAAATCAAAACCTAAATATTTTGAAAACAGTAATGGTATTTAACATTTGTGTCCAAATAGTTGTTCAGGTATTACATTTATTAGATAATAGGAGCTAAAGAGGTGGAAGGTGATAAGTCCAGTAGATTTTATTGGCTGTATTGCCTTTATTTATTTATTTATTTATTTTTTCAGGAAAAAAAATGTGTGATTTATTGGTTTTCAAAATCGACTTCTGTGATTCTTTATGTGGAAATAGAAGTATTTGGCATTTACTGGCGCTATTTTCTGCATCATCTACCAACATCTATTGAAATTATTTCCTTTTGCATATTTAACTTCAATGAATTTTAACTGAAAGTCCTAATGTATCCAGAGTAAACCTAAAATGGAATGGTGTCATTGGTCTGTGGGGTTTGAACTGAGCATTTTAGTAATCCATGATGGTCTGAGTGCTGGTTCAGGTTCATTACCACTGGCCTGATAAATACAGATTGTAGGAGGGAGGTGGTACTTTCTCGCTGTCAGTGTTTTACCTGAACTGATAATCACAGTATTTTACCTTTAACAGTCATCATGCCTTTAAAACCTGAAACATGAAACTTCACACATCTGATTTGATTAGTTCAGTGAATCACATGGGTTTTGATGAGTTCAGAGTTTTAGATAAGCATCTTGTTTTGGGAATGGTTAAACAGTATTCGATAAAAACAAACAAAAAAAAAAAGGTGCAAATAACTGTTCCATTGTTTTCCCACTCAGATAAAACAGTCAGGATTGATCTAGCCTAATCTACCTTGGTGACTAAAGTGATTAGTTGTGTTTATGTGGTGGCCTAATTGTTCTTTTTTTTTTTTGCTGATTACATGGTTTGAATCAACACCAGGAGTTACACAGATTTTGGTGTTGTTTTGCACTTTGCTCTGTGAGCATGATGTTGAGCCCTTGCAGTGACTTTGATTGTGCTGTTGAACTGTGTTGAAGCCATGAAGCCATCTAGGTGATGGCTTTTCCTTTGTGCAAGTGTCAGAGAGGCAAACATGGACTAAAAGCCTTTTAGCAAACTGGAAGGAAATTACTTAATGGAGCTTGGGCCATCTGAGAGCTAAGCAGAGAGAATACAACGTGATAAAACCTGTGTCCTAAAAACATCTAACCATCCTCCTTCTGAATTTCTCTAATTTTGTTGTAGCAGAATGGCCTGCCTTTTTTTTTTTCTCTCTCTCTCTCATCAAACACATTACCAAACAGCAGCAGTCCATTCTGATGATGAGGTAGCAATTCAGAGCCAAATGATAATCTCAAGGAACTGTAAGGAAACTTTTTATGGGCTCTTCAAATACTGCAGGCGCTGCATTCACAATATGTGTTGCATGTTTGAAGCCCTTGCTTGTGGTTAGAGATGTTTTTGCTCTTACACTGCTTTTATATAAGAGAGTTCTTCATGGAGGCCCAGGTCTAATAAACACGAATAACTATAGAGCCGCCATTGATGCTGTCTTTACTTTTCCCACTGTTAATTTTCCTGATCTTTAGAATCACAATCATGTAGTATTATTAATTATTTATTTATTAGCCTTCTAATCAGTAAATACATTCACTTTGTAGAGTTGTTGCAGTCTGCAGCTTAGGATGGTCCCTCCAGTTTCTCAAGGTTTCTCTGAGAGCCTTGTTGCTCGGCTCCTTTGAGACTCATTCAAGGCACTGGCAACTTCCTACATGATGGCGGACCTCAGTTAGTTTCCACATCATGGGCCGGGACGATGACAGGGTGGGGGATGGGAGGAAGCATAACTGTCAGAATGTCGCACATTTCCACAGCACTAACTCCATCAGTACAACAAAAGAGTTGTGTCATAGTCACATTTCGGCTGTTCTCAGTTTCTCTTTGTAACAGGAGCACAAGCTTTGTTCTCTAGTTGTTTCACTTCATGTTGGAGGACAGTTGTTCATTAGTAAATAATAATGGTATTTCTATAATCTAAGACAGGTTCAAAGCAGCAGAATGGTGGATATGGTAGGGCTGTGAGTTGATGGAATTAAATAAACATGGAGCAAGGTTTGAGTTGGCATTAATCCACACAACTGGTTTGGAACTGGAAACCTTTCCGTTTTCATTTTTGTAGTTTCTCAAAGCCCAAGCCAAGATAACCCCGATCACATCACTGTGACATAATCAGACGTTTTCTGAGACTGAGACTGAGAGAGCTGGAGGAAACCTGAAGACTTTTGGGGGGTTGTCAAACCAAAGGAAGGAGGAACAGCTTTTTGAAATAGTGCATCATGACCTGATTTTATTAGGGGCAGGTTGGATCCTTTACCAGACGGCCTCAGAATCAGCCATGTCCATGGCCAAGGTTAAAGCAAACTATAACGTCAGTGTGGAGTGTAGGAGATCACAGAGACTTTGTTCAGTATAGCCAGTCGCCAGACGTCAAACAGTCTATAAGATCACGATAATGAGATGGTTTTTCACTTCCTTATTGACTTGACAGAGCTCTAAGAGAGGCAGCTATTGAAAAGCCACTCCGAGACAGAGCAGGAAAATAAACAAACAAAGACATTTCTCATCAGACCAAGCCTTTTCTTTTAAGAGGCCTTTGTCTCTCTCATGTCAAATGTGACAAAAGCTATTAGCCCACGAAATGGCTCGTCTTTGTTTTAGTAGAGCATTCTTGTCATTTAGTTCTATGAAAAGACATGGAGCAAGGCACTATACTTCTTTGTAAAGATTTAATTAATTGTAATAATGTAGTCCCCGATAAACAAATGTCTCATCTGTCACCATGAAAGTCATTTCTATAAAATCAATGTTATTTTTGTAACAGTTCTATAATCCACATTCTAATTAGGCTTAAGCAGCGAGTTTGTCAGTAGAAAAGAAGACTCTTCCCGTGGGCGTCTGCCATTCTTTTCATGAAAGAACCGATGTGACACTATTTCTTGTCTGTGCACGAACAGAAACTCATCCTTGTGAGCGGCGCACTTGTTTTGCTGACCGCTCAATATTCATTTCCTGACATTCTTCATCTTAAGAGCCGTCGGGTCATTTAGAGAAGTGTGTATTTTCAAATAGGAGAAATTCCCCTCGTTCCATTGCTCAACTCCTCCACTCCAAAAAAAAAAAAAAAAATGGACGAACAATGGCACGACACTGTATCAAACCACTGTATCAGTGGTTTAGAATTTTTACATTATGTATAACGTGTCACCAGGACACGTGGAAGATCTTTGTTGTTGCTTGTTTCACATTCTCAATTTTCTTTTTATTGTAATGCAATACAATTCTAAAAACTATTTTTTTTGGTTTTAGTTAGGATAATATTGTATCCCCTGGACTTTACTGTCACTCATCATTTCCATGGTGGGTTAACCTTCCTAGTACTGGCATAGTTTTCAAGACCCATGTTGTAGATCAATGAATTAACCATGAACATCTTTCTGTGTGTGTGTGTGTAATGGAAACAGGGCCTCTAGGAAATGGAAAGCAGTCGTGTTTTTGGGTACTTAAAAAATAGTTGTGATGTTTGGGACCAGCCTTAACAATGCACTATACACGGCTCTAGCACAGCTATTTTTCTGGCTCTGCTCAAAGGACAAGATCTACAAACTAGTTGAAGCCAAGCCCCGGCCTTAAAGGCCTACCGCTGCCTTCAGAGGCACATGCAGGAAGTGTTGGTCTCCAGGAGTTCTACACATCAACCTAAGATTAGCAAATAACTGATGTCAACAGTGGGGCTTCAGCTGTGGCAATGTTGTTTGAGTTGACCAATTGTGATATGCATGCAGTGTTACGCAGAGGGGATTGCCATGGTGCTGATTCAGGTGTGCTAGGTCTCTGTGAATAAATAAATAAATAAATGTAGGGGAAAGTAAGGTAATCTTATTTAGGGCTATTTGGTTTGTGCCTCTCAAGTTCCCCGTCAATAATATCTGAGCCTCATCTCTCTATACTAGACCTCTTGGTCTAGGCCATGTTGTGAAACAAGGGCAGTCATAGTTGGCACCACCCGATGTGGTTTTGTGGTTTTTATGCGAGTACAGGGTTTTTTTTACTGTAGTTGTAGGTGATATTCTTTATTACGAACACCATATAAATCCAGGGTAGTGCCTCACTTTGCTCTGAAAACAGCCTCAGGTCTTTGGTGGCATGGATACCACAGGACGTTGGAAAGATTCCCTTGAGATTCTGGTCCCATGTTGACATGATTGACAGTGTTGTTCCTTCACTATACAAACCCGCTCGCAGAAAAGGCCCCACGGACAAGAGGCCTCACTCTGCTCGCAGATTCGCTCCCGGGTTGAGCCTGATGACATTTCCTCACAATCAGTGCAGTGAGGTGGGGAGTCCTCTTTATAAGGAGCACCTGTTGTACCTGCAGGGTTAAAAGCCTGTCTCATTTTTTGCCGGGGTGTCAAACGCTGGAGGACTTTCGTCATGTCAAAACAGATTGGTTGTGGCAATTGGTTTGGAAAGAGGTGTGTCTCTCCTGGCTACTATTTATGCCCCCCCCAATCCTTGATTTTAAAATGCTTTTATTTGTTCCAAAAGTTGTCTGCCATTTTTTAACAAAACATCCAACTTGGCCTTCATCTATTTTTTGGTTCATTTTTATTCCCTTTTTTTTTTTAATGTTAAAAGCAAAAAGCACTTTCTACAGCTGGAAAACTTAATCTGAGCTGTTTTGTTGTGCTTGTGTATCTAAAAACATAGCAATTGTGATCTATTTTTTTTTCCACTGCTGCACAAATAAAATATGTGGGGAAAGAAACATATTGTCCTGTCTCAAACTGTTTTTTTTTCCATTTGAGAACATCTTGGGGATATGTCCTGCCTCTTATTTGTAGTGGCCTTGGTGTTTTTTTTTTTCTGCTGAATGTTACACTTTTATCTTAGAATTGTTGAGATAATAATAGATCAGATATAAGGTGTAGAGAATAGATTGTTCTGTCGCGAAATGAAATCATTGTGAACTATAGGTTTTTGCTGACATAAACACCAACGGAGGCTGAATGGGTCTTCATAATGAAAGAAGCACACATGGAACCGTATGCTGTTTAACTGAGGGGGAACTTACTGCTTGTAGGTCACTACTAAAACCTTGTTGAGCAGTGGTGGCATGTGAAACCATCTGGATTGTCAGGTCCAACAAGATAGGGTCTTTTCAATCAAAGCACCCGATCAAGTATCGGCCATTGTATTCCTGTGTTTCCCAGAATACCTTTTGATAAACCCTCTATTGATGCAAAGATAACATGTTGGCGTGCGACATGTTGATCCAGTCAGATGAGGGTGAAGTATTTTTGTTGGTATGAGCGGCGACAAAACTTAAAAAAAAAAAAAAAAAATGGGGTGGGTGGACAAAAGTCACCGTTTCATATATTCTCAACCTCGGCTGAAGCTAAGAAAGCTCACTAAGTAAACTCTGTCCCTGGCCTCACAAAGAGAGAATTCTCAGTTTGTGTAACTGTGACCGCTAAGGCCGCTGTACATTCATATTGAAAGCAATTTTTTTTTTGCACAGAACAAGAACTGTGAATTAGGAGGCTCACTGTTCATTTGAACTTCACACTAATGACCAATTTGGATTCAGAATTTTTACAGTCTGTAGTGCAGCAGGTTGTTGGACGTTTTCCTTGTGGTCCAGGAGAGGGCGCTCTAAAGGTTCACTGTCAGCTTGACCTATTGCTTGTCCTATTGACCTGTAGGTAAACTAAGCTAATAAATACAGTTGGAGGACAGTGGCGAGCAAAGCTGTCAGCTGCCTGACTCTGTAACAGTAACCACTCTTTTACATCGTACAACCGCTTTATGAAGGAATCTCTCCTTGGCCTGCGTGGGGAGAAATCATTACAACGATCAATAACTCTCTCAACATTTGAGTGTTGTATCATGGCAGACCAAACCTGTCCTTTAATGACTGAGCTTCTACATCATCCTCACTGCTCTTTTACCACAGCAGCTTTTCTGAGTTTTTCCCCTCATTGTGCTATTTTTGTTTTAACCACCCTCTGGAGGTTTTAGAGAAGAGTGTAAATAAACAGTCCCAGTCGGCAGTGTAGGCACACATGTTTGTTTGTGGCCCCCTGTGGGGTAGATGTGTGTTTTCTATATTTTTGGGCAAATACAGCTGTGATATTAGTGCACTGCTGCCTTCAAATCGTTAATGTCAATGGCGACTTGACAGTGACAACATTGGAACAAAGGCTACAGAATGAGTCTGAGGACTGTGAGTAATTTCACAATGTTGGTTTATCGACTCACTGTTGCATGTTTTTGGCCGTGTGTGGAGAGGTGGTGGGGGGGGGGGGGGGGGGGGGGGTGCGGGGTGGGGGTGGGTGAGGGCCCGTCGTAGGCTTGAGGCAATTAGCATTCCCATGTCCAGCGGGGGCTGTGGGAATCCCTTGAAGTAGAGGCTAAGGCGTGATTGTGAGACTGCACATCACAGCAGCCACTGCTTTGTAGCGTTCATTTATTGTCAGAATGATGATGCACCCTCATCTCCATCCTAGCTCCAACCGGCAACCCCCCCTCCCTCCCTCCACACACACACTCTCCCTCCCTTCAAGTTCCCCCCTCTTTCAGCTGGGAAATTGAATTGTGTTGGAATGCTCTGTGCCTCTTTTCTCTGGCACTTGAATGGGCTCTTTAGTATTTCACACCAAGGTGTCCTTCAGGGTGCAAGGTCAGGCTACCAAAACAGCTTCTAGTGGCGGATTAGGACCAATTAACATCTTTGTACACAAAGAGCTCTGGCAGCTGAACAGGCTGCAGGGTGACCCACACTGCCGTTGCATGCCAAGCCAGGGGACTGCTGCACTTGAACTGAAGTAGCAAAAGAGGGGTGGAGAAAGTTTTCCAAACCTAATGGGAAATGTTGCTACTTCACACCTCATGAACATATAGGCCATTGAGCAATTGTTATCTTGTGAAATGAGAGAGCAAACCACTTTTTTTTTTTTTTAAATCATCACAGTTCTGCGTAAGTGTCCCGCTTGTTTTTTTTTCTTTCTTTCATATAAGGCTGCGGTACTATATAGAGCCAGCGTTAGGCCTTTAACTCCACTGGAACTGCTAACCTAAGTCTGGCTTTTCCATGATCCAGAGGCATTCCCACATCTGTTGCTTTTATTTCATCATAGCAGAGTGGGCTGGATGACATCCTCTACTGCGATATAAGGAATTTTATATTACGTATATAAGCACACACACACATTTTTTATGTATCAGTCATTTCCAAGAGGAAACTCTATATTTCTGTGCGTATGAGTGCTGCCGTCGCTTGTTTTCATCTTACTTGGCCGTGTTTTCTCTTGCTCTCTCAACAATCTCTGCCCCACCCTCCCACCACCGCCACCTCCTGCTCCACCCTCAAGACAAGCACACACACACACACTCTTATCCTACTATCATTGTGAGGAGGAGACTCATTGACATAATACATTCCCTGGCCCCTTATCCTAACCTTAACCATCACAACCCAGTGCTTAACCCCAACCCTTACCTTAACCTAAACTCAATTCTAACCCTAAAACGAAGTGTCCTCACAACAAAATTTGTCCAGACAACCATAGAAAGACACACACACACACACACACAGCCTGTCTGGCAAATAGCGGGTGAAACGCAGGTGTGTGTGTGTGTGTGGGAAATGGCTGCAATACTGTAGCGCATTGACAGGTTATTTTGTTGGCCTCTGCCTAATTAGTGGCATAGTGGTTGCACCCTGCTAAGCTTTAGTGCTTTATGTTCATACCAGTCTGTTCTAATTTCCCTGTGCCTTTGATATCAGCCCCCCCGAGATTGACAGTTCACAGATAAAGAGGAACACCAGACCATGATAGAAAACCCCCGTGGAAACAATGCTGCCACCTCCAGCTCCCCACCCCCCTTTCAGTCCCCGTGTCTTTGCATTTACCTCGGATCTGCAGATGTGCAGAGGGATGGCGGTGGGGGTCGTCAGTGGATTCCTTGCAAACTGAAAGCAAAGAGTGTTGCTTCATTCAAAGATTAAAGAGTGTTGCTTTATTTATTGCTGCATATGTGCATGTATTGTTGTTTATATGTGTATATATATATATATGTATATATGTGTGTGTGTAGCTGCTCACACACTGAGCCTTTTCATGCTGAACACATTTCAACTCGGTGTGAGTTGGTGTTGATAGCATATTGAAGTGAACTGAAACCAGCAAGGGTATTTAAAAAAACAAAAACAAAAAAAAAAAAAACACAGCAGCGTTTTCCTCAGCTTGTGCTGTGAAATACTTGTTGCTAATTAAAGTTGTAGGCGTTGTGGATTTTACTGCACCGATTGTGTGACTTTGGTCCTTTGCGTTGAATCGCTGTTTCATCTTATTTGGTGATTAAAGAAATGTACAGTATCTGAAGTTCATGGAAAGTGCAACATTGTTGCTGCCATATTTAATGTGCGGTCTTTATTGAGCTCTGGTATGTTCTTCCAGTACATCTAGCTGCAGTTATTATTGTTTAATGCTAGGGAAGGCCACCGACTGTTTCCGCTAACCTTCATCAGTGATGACCCCTCATTTAGTAAGCTGTTATTGTGAGGCTCAGAACTAACCACGCGCCTGTATAATTGGACTCCCCATTTGTGAACAAGTGAATTTCATGCATTTTTGCCTGACATTTGCCTGCCTTTGACATTTGAGCCTGGAAGTGCATGAAAGCCTTAAATCTCACCGTGAAAGGTCAGCTCGTGATTATTAACTGTATCGGCTGTAAGGAAGTCTGCTTGTTCCCATGTTGATTGGTGGCTTTCAGCTACACGAGGAAGTGGGAATCTCTTCCTTTAAATAAAGAAATGAATGAACTGTGTACCTCTCTTCTCTTTCAGCTTACTCTACTGTGTCAGGTGTAAATGGACCCCTGGTGATCTTGGATAATGTGAAGGTGAGGCTGCTAAGGAGACCTGTCTTTATTAAACCTTACATCCATGAGTTCTCATTTTACTACTCCTAAAACAACTCTGTTATTAATTGATATTCACCTTCTGTGAAAATTCATTTAGAGAATGAAATTGAAAATGAGTTTGGGAATGGCGACGCTACCACTCAGCAAAGTAAAATAAGTGTTTTCAGAAGCCTCTCTTGTGTTAGTGTTGTAAATTCAATTTTTGTGCAGATATAGTGAAACCATGTGGAATCTCTTTGAACCAGTTTCCCAGATACGCAGAGATTGTTCACCTGACCCTGCCGGACGGCACCAAGAGGAGCGGGCAGGTCCTGGAGGTGATTGGAACCAAGGCGGTTGTTCAGGTACGAGTCAGAATCTCTGGTGTCTGAATGACTGGCACCTGTCGCACCTCTGCATTCCTGCTGCTGTAAATACCTGCTAGGGCATCAAACGTGTTTTAAGCTGTGGATTAATACACATTTGATGAAAGCAGGTATTTACAGCAGCATTTGCTAACATATAGGTTAGATTGACGACATTGAAAATACGGCCCCAGGGTACAAACAAATTTTTATTACAGCTTTGATTTTCATTTAAGACTAACTGCATGAACAAGGTTATAAAATAACACGTGAACACCACAGCCTCCACAGTTTGGCCTCGGTTGTGTTTAATGCAACATGACTTCACGAACATGACAATGATCCCAAACACCAAAAATCAAACAAGAGTTTGTATAGAAGATAAAAAGTGACTTTAATCCAATAGAAAACCTTTATCTGAGCCTTTTAAAGTGGAAGCTAGAGTAGAGGAAAGGAATCATCTGTGGCGAAGCAGAACATCTGTCCACAGGTTTGTGTGAGGACTGCTGCTCTATGTTTGTTTCAGTTGATTCATAGATATTAAACTTTCACTATAGTTTAATTGTCAAACATGTATTTGACAAATGAATTGGCTTCATTCTGCTTGGGCTTTGACTAAAAATGAAACAAAAGTGCATTAAATGGACAGGATTTGTAAATACAAATCATCATTTTGTCCCATACTTTGGTTTATGACGAAATACCTGAAAAACTCATGAGATTCCCGTTATCCCCGGCTGTACTTTGTATTTAGTGCTAATGAGCTTAGTTTAGCATGCTAACATGCTAAACCAACATGACAAGCCTTTTATGTCTCCTAAACATTCAAGTTGTTGGTGTCTGTGTTTGTACAGGTGTTCGAGGGAACATCGGGCATCGATGCCAAGAAGACCGCCTGCGAGTTCACGGGCGATATCCTGCGTACCCCAGTGTCAGAGGACATGCTGGGTACGATCAACATGATTTCACATGGCACATTTCATCCACACTGAGCGATCAAACTTTGCAGACTATAACAAATAACCCTCCTCATCCTTTCATCTCACAGAGGTGAACGTTTTAAAACATGTTGAATGCTGATTATAAAGTAGTTATGATAAATTTTCCTCCAGTCTGCTTATTTTACTAATATTTTACCATCCTACTCAGTAAATGGTAAAAGCACTGAATCAAACCTTATTTCTGAATGCTCTTGAATGTCTCAATCAGTGTGATTATCTCAGTACAGCACAAGGTTACATACATTTGAACAGCTGTAGAAAGTAAACCTGCTTTTGTTTTTGAAGTATCATTAATCATGTCCATGAATTTATAATTACTTGTACTTGCTACTTGTAGACTCAGCAAGAGCCATCAGAAGCACTCATCTGTTTAGAGTCTGACATAAAACAGAATAGATCAGATGTGGTTGGAAGTGTCATCTAATTAATAGTATTTTACTAGTGTTTCTTAGTAATTATCTTTGAATTCAACTTTCAGATAAACCCAAATAGTTGCTATTTATCGTACAATGGGCTTGATATCTGCTCGTCTCAAAGGAGTAAATGTTCCTCTTTCAGGGCGTGTGTTCAACGGCTCAGGCAAACCCATTGATCGTGGGCCCAATGTTCTGGCTGAGGACTACTTGGACATCATGGGTACGACCTCAATAACCAGTTGTGTCCTCATATTGATTTGTAATGATGGTTTCCGAAATTGAAATGAATGTCTTTTACAAAATGCTACATGAAAAAAAAAAACACCAGCCATCGTCTACTAATCAGAAGGTCGGCGGTACGATCCCTGGCCTCTCCAGTCTGTGTGATATTGAATCAATCTGTGTGAAAGTGTGAGTGTTAGTAAAAGCGTTATGAATGAATAAATGTGCTGTGAATGTGTGTGTTTGAGATTTGAGTGGTCCATAAGACTAAAAAAGCTCTATATAAATGCAGTCCATTTACCATAAAGGCACATTCACCAAATATCTGATGGGAAATATATTATTTTACAACAACAATATGAAATTCTGACAATGTGTTTCATAAAGATACAGCTCGATAAATAATGCTGAGAACATACACTCACCAAACACTTTATCAGAAGCGCTTGTACACCTGGTTATTTAAGCAGTTTATCCAATCAGCCATTCATGTGAAGACTGGAAAAACGTAGCCTGGTCTGATGGGTCTTGGATTTCTGCAGAGGCTTCCTTGTGCCAACAGCCCAGGCTGGTGGTGGTGGTGGTGGTGGTGGGATGGTGTGGTGTGGGGAAGGTTTTCTTGGTTCACTTTGGACCTTAACACCAATCAGTCATGGTCTGAATGTCACAGTGTGTCTGAGTATTGTTGCTGACCATGTTCATCCCTTCATGGCCACAGTTCACCATCTTCTAATGGCTACTTCCAGCGGGACAATGCTCCATGTCACAAAGCTAAAGTCGTCTCAGACTGGTTTCATCAACATGACAGTGAGTTCAGTGAACTTCAGAGGCCTCCCCCAGTCTCCAGACCTGAATCAAGTAGAACAGCTTTGGGAGGTGGTAGAACAGGAGACTTAAATATGAAATTTTATTTCCTTATTTTTAATTTTTATTCACCTTTGACCCCTTAATATCTAAGCCAGTCGTTTGTAGACGGTATTCAGATCTGAAGCAGTGGTGGTGCAGTGGTTTCCTGTGCCTGAGTGGGTTTTCCCAGGTGCTCTAGTTTCGTCCTCCAGAAATTTGCACGTTAGGTTAATTGGTGACTTTAAATGGCAGCCGAGCTGATACTTGACTCTGTAGTGGCTGGTTAGGGCCAAACAGAAGAAAACACCCCGGCCCTCCAAATGAATGAAGTGAAACAAAATGGCAGTTTAGTCTATTATTATCAGGCTATTTAACCTCTGGCATTGCGCTTACAACTCCACCACAACATCCAGCTGCAGTTGTGCCTCACGGATGGTGAACTGGCATTTGTTTTATTGTGTGAACTTCCAATATAAAGAATGAAAAAGGCTACGCAGCTTCAGGGGGCTTGGAGCAAATTCATTGGTTAGCCATTTAATTGTAAGCTTTATGGCTGCAGCACAAATATTTGTTCACTGTGTTTTTAAAGCAATAAATGGCAGGTAAGTAAGTTGATTATAGAGTTAGTAATAAAATGACATACAGCTTACATACATACTGTGTCTTCCAGGTCAGCCCATCAATCCTCAGTGCCGTATCTACCCAGAGGAGATGATCCAGACCGGCATCTCAGCCATCGATGGCATGAACAGCATTGCCAGAGGACAGAAGATCCCGATTTTTTCAGCTGCCGGGCTGCCCCACAACGAGGTGAGACCACCAAATCAGTTTATTTCATTAAACGTGAATGAAGAGCATCAGTAATTGTACCTGCATTGACTACACATGCACCGCATTGGTGTCTTCCTTCTGCAGTGAGACGGAGAGTAGTTGAAATAAATCAGAGTTGACTCTGAAGTTCCTTCCTCTCTTGAAAACTTAAAAAGAAATGTCGGTGTTTGATACACAAAATTCTTTTCTGAATGTGAATTTTTGATATATATATATTTTTTTATTTTATTTTTTTTGCTGCCTTTGAAATATCCTGATGAACATGGAACCTTGAATAATACAATTAACCGAACTCAGTGTGTGGTCATCTTCGTTTTTTTTTTAAAACCGGCAACAACTGCAGCTACTTACCTGTCCTTGGGAACACATACAGTATTTGTTCCCAAGAACAAAAAAAAAAAAAAATCAACCTCCATTCTAAAATTACAGTCAGTTCTCAGTAAAATAAATCTGTTTGCCTCATAGAGTTCCAAAACTTAAAAGATAAAAATATTTTGGGGGTAATTAAAGTGTTTGTTTCTGAGGCGGTGTAACAATGGAAAATTTTTAACATTGATGAGTCAGGTGTTTTCTGCTTCTTCCTCAGTGTCATGTGACAACAGTTTGAGTTCTGCTTCCTTCCCAGGGTTTTCCATGCCTCACAGTTAAAATTCATGACTCAGGTGTCCCACATAAATGTTACCCATTTACCCACAACAGGTCTCATGCATACCTTAATATTTCACGCTGGATAAAAGCAGTTGAAGTGAAGCGAAACATTGGACAGTTCATTGGGAAGCTAGTTTGTGGGATGATTACTTCAACCAAAACCCACTGCGCTCAGGTGACATTCAGCGAGCTCTGGCTTTTGCTACAGTGTGTGTAGTAATCAATGTGACTGACAGCTGTGCTACACACACACAGCTTTGTTGTGTCTGAGTGGGGAAATTAAAGCAACAAGATCAGGTCGTACTTTAAAAGAAGGAGAGTGATCTGTTATTTCCAGCTAAAGTAGGAGAGCGCTGGGAATCGTCCCAAGGCAAAAAGAAATAACCAATGTCCACAAAGACAACTCCTTTTGTGTTTGCTGAAGCAATTATTGATTGATTGATTCAATCTACTGAAGCACTCCAGCACAATTGAGGTTTCTTGAGTAGCCATTGGTTGTGCTTGATGCTCTTTAGCAAAAAAGAAAAAGAGGATTTAGAAACCAGTGTTGACCCTTGTATTCTTCTTTTCACTGCGACAGTCCTTTACACAGTCAGCGCTCAGGGACACAGTTTAATGCTGTTACCTTCTCACAATAGAAAACCATTATCAGACAGTAACAACGATGTCATTTCTTTGTGTATTTTAGGAGATGGTTTAAAATCCACTGAAACCTTATTTCTAAGTGGTTATTAACACAGCAAACTAGATTATGTTTAAACTTCAGTGAGATTTTGATTGATTTTTAAAAAAAAAAAATGTGCATCAGTTGTTTCTCAGAAACAATTAAAAGTTAAAGACTTAAAAAAAAAATCATGTAAATCTATGTTTCTAGGGGCAGGGGTTTCTAGGGGGGTAAGTAGGGGGGCAGTTAAATGAAAGATATCTTGCCCCAGTCTAACAGAGCTAAAAGGAGAATGAATATATTCATCAGGTGGATGATGATGATGATAATGTTGCCAATGTTGTTGTGTCATACGTAGGCATGCAAACATTCATCGTAACAGCTAGTCACAGAAGTGTTACTATGACAACAGTGTGCTTATTCTGCATAAGAGTGAGCCCCCCCTTGTTGTGCCATCAGGATGGTGTGAAAACTTGGCTCTTCGTTTCATTAAGCACGTGTCACAGAGGTCATTCATGTGGTGCTCTCCTCTCTGGGGCCAGGTGCCTGAACTCAGGGTGCAGGGCAAGGTCAGGCCGCATCAAGACGGCGACCATGGCGTTATGTGATAAGCGTGAAATTCCTCACACGGACTCTTCACCCCGCTTTATTTATTCGTTTAGTAAAGAAAAGACCAGATAAGTTGTCTGTATGAAGCCCTTAACATGAATACTCAAATGACAGGCACACAGGTAAAACTTATCTGGTTTGATAAGCAGGCTCATTTGCTGTATTTTTTTTTTTTTAAAGATCTCTAGAGTGTATGGACCTTGAGACCTCTTGACTGTCTTAAATTATACTGCGTTTTCTCACCCACAGATTGCTGCTCAGATCTGTCGCCAGGCCGGCCTGGTGCAGAAGTCCAAGGATGTGATGGACTACAGCGCTGAAAACTTTGCCATTGTCTTCGCAGCCATGGGGGTAAGCAGGCAGTGTTCAGCAGACACTTGTTCAAACAAACCCCCCCCCAATCTGTGACTCTAATCCCCCTCTTAACCCTGACGTGACACCCCGTCCACCTCTCTCCCACCCTGCTTTCTGTCTTTTATTCACCAGGTGATTTAACCTTTAAGTCCCTCGTTATTTCTGCACCTCTGAGCATATCCCCCAGCCATGTAGACAGGTTACTAATTCAACAGGTCCTTTAACACTGTCAAGCCTGCCGTATCAAGTTCTCTCCTCCTCAGCTGCTCCTCCTGTCTGCTGTAATACCCCATTTGTGACATGCTGACCTCTACCAAACACACACCCACACACACACACTCCATTCACTTGCTAAATGCCAACCCTTCCCTTGTCTACCTCTCCACCTCTTCATGCTTTTGGTTATTGTAGCAGGAGAGTTTATAGGAGGATTTATACAAACCACCACATGGATATGAATTTTTTTAAAAGGACACATTGTAACATCTGTTTAATGGTAAAAAAACAAAAACAAAACATAAATATTCAAAAACACAAAACCTTTATTAGACTTCAGAACATTGCAGAGCTCCTATTGAATGACTTCTGATCCTAGGTACTAATTTTTTTCTTTCTACTTTTTTAGATTTTGTCTTAGTCTTAATCCTGAGAGCAGAAAATCAATGCGAGTTTTTGTCACATCTCACTTTTTGTCCATTTCTGACAAAAACACTGAACATGTTACTCATCTTTGTTGAGGAAAACTATTTACATTTTTGTCTAGTTTTAGTGAAGACCTTTAATTAAAGTTTTTTTTTTTTAATTCTGTAATTTTCTCGGTTGCGATGACTCTCTGCTTTACTCCAGCTCCGTTCAGACATGCACCTTGTTCAGTAACATGACAGTTTTACATGTTGGTCTCATGTCTGAATAAGTGCTTGAGTCACTTTTATAACAGACCTAGGAACACTTCTGTAACATGACACAGCACGCAAGTCTAGTAAAAGCTTCAGTGACACCCCCATAGATGAAATTACAAATATACAACACGTTTGAGGTTACTGCTGCCAAAGGAGGTTCGACCAGTTATTAGATCTGAGGTTCACATACTTTTTCCACTAGCACTGTGAATGTTGCATGGGTGTGTGTTATTAGTTTAAGCACACTGTGTTTGTCTGTAATTGTGACTTAGATCAAGTCACATATGAAAACCAGCCAAAGGGTTCACTGACTTTTTCCTGCCACTGTATGAGGCCATAACCTGTTAGTACATTTTTGGAAAACTGACACTATTAAAATGCAGAATGAAGTAGTAGCAGTTCCTGTTTGCAGTGTATCACTGGATGTGCACATCAGCGTTTTACTTAAATACTGAAGTACTTAGAACTTAAAAACCCGATGTTTTTCAGGCAAGTTCTGTTTTTTTTAGTGATTCCTCAGTGGATTTATGGATATGTCTTAGTGATGGACATCCTACATAATGACTTCCTGGAGAAGCGTGTGTCACACTGAATCTAAAAATATGAATATAATGTCAGTGTGTAATAACTACCTTCCCACTGTTTTCACCTGCGCCTTTCACCTCACACAGTATCTTTGCCTGAGATACGTGAAAACCGATTTACTATCTGAAAAGGGGCTTATGTTTAATACTTTGTCGGGGTTCTCGATCTTTCACCTAAGGTCCCTCGGTATCATTAACTTGTATCATTTGTCTCTCAGGTCAACATGGAAACTGCCCGCTTCTTCAAGTCTGATTTTGAGGAGAATGGCTCCATGGACAACGTCTGCCTTTTCCTGAACCTGGCCAATGACCCCACGTAAGATTCAGTCAGAAAAGATCTCAATATGTGAAAGCAGTAATTGTCCCAGTTTTGCTTTGTTATTGATTGGGAAGGACGTTCTATTAGAGATGGACATGTGGACATTATAATGACTGACTTCTTTTTGTTTCTGTGACCAATCAGCATTGAGCGTATCATCACCCCACGCTTGGCGCTGACTACAGCAGAGTACCTGGCCTATCAGTGCGAGAAGCATGTCCTGGTCATCCTGACTGACATGAGCTCCTACGCCGAGGCTCTGAGAGAGGTACCGCCACCAAACTCATCTGTTAGACATGTTGGCTACACTGTTCAGACATTCACTGTCTCTGGTCTTGGTTAGGAAAAAGCTGAATGTGTTAGGCGGTAAGACTGTGCCTGTCTAAAAACATCAGTCAGGCTTTTGCATATATCTATAGGTATGTCTGCCTTGCTGCTACTGTTGTTATTCTAAAATACTGTACTGTAATACCACATGCCCTGTGGTATGGTCACACTGAAGCCTCTCTGAAGACTCCAGCAGCAGACGCCCGTGTGGCAGTGTGTCACCATAACACACTCGTGTAAATTCTCTGCAGCCTTAGCACAAAGGCGATGTACTCACTAAAGTCTTGTGCTCATTGCTGAAAAGGAGGATAATGTGTCCTTCATTCGTGTAGGAAATACCTTAATTTCATTATTGTCCGCTTGGCTTTAAAAAAGGAAAATGTCCCCCTCTCTGCCTCTCCACCTAGTGCCCTCCTTTCTCCTCGCGGTGAGGAGTAAGGCCCTCTCAACTCACTCTTTTGTGTCTCTGTGCTGACAGCACAATGTCGATTTTTTTTTAAGATGGCGCATGTGCATTTCCCTTGTTGCATTTGTTTGTCCATAACCTTGGCACATGCACGCTTGCTTGCACCAATCGTCAGCTAAGACTCAGGCAGCTTGATGGGTATTTCAGCACTTACAAAGAGCCAGGAGGACATTAACATTTAACTTCTGTTCCCATTCATACGCGTGAAGGTTTAGTTTTGCATTGAATCTACAGTTCACAAGTGCTTAGCCTGCCCATCAACCTTTGAATCCAAGGATGAATGAGATGCATTTTCATTCCTTGCTTGCCTCTGAATTCACTTGACTTTGGGAACAAGGATTTGCTTTTGGTCATTTTTGCAGAGGGCCTGGAAACAGAATGGCAACATTTCCAACCAGCTGTTTGCCTCTTCTGAAACATACTGAAGGAGTTAGCATCACTTGACTCTGCAACAGTAAATGGTTTCAATAGATTTATTTATTTTTTTGTTTTTGTTTGTTTACGGTGAAGATTCAAGCGAAATAGCTCCTGCAAGGTTAAGTCTTAATATGAAAATAATCATATTTATTTCATTGGTTTGAAATGAATTGTCTTCCACTTAACAGATACTTTACCCCTGAGGTCTGTTGGGAAACAGATATAGGACTTTAAAGCTGCTCTGTTTTTTTTTTTATAAACCGAACACAACTGGGTGAAATGTGGAAGGTGTATATCACAGCTTCCATTCTAGCATGGCAGTTTATAATGACGGTGGCATATTTACCACTTCAGGTTATTAGGAGAGCGCTTCCTCCATTTCAGACGAAGGTAGAACAGCAGGGTTTTTCTTCTTTTTAACCAGCAGCTGTCAACTTTGCTCTGTTTCTCAGCCTCTTTTAGCTCATTTTTTTTGGTTTGGTTTTTTTTCACCTGCAGCAGTGGTCTGATGTTTTCAATGTTGTCATGTCAACAATCCTGTATCCTTTAGCTCCTTCTTGATACCAATCTCATGTCTCATGTCTCCCTCCTTCCGTCCCCTCACCACGCACGCATTAGGTCTCTGCCGCCCGAGAGGAAGTGCCCGGCCGTCGAGGCTTTCCCGGCTACATGTACACCGATCTGGCCACCATCTACGAACGTGCCGGCCGTGTGGAGGGCAGAAACGGCTCCATCACCCAGATCCCCATCCTGACCATGCCCAATGATGGTGAGAACAAGACCCTTCTTCTGACATCAAGCCTTGCAGTGGACCCAGATATACCACATTGTGCATCTGTTGGATTTCGGTGTGGTCTCACAGATTATACTTCTGTGTTCCACGTTCTGTTCATAAATGCATAAACCTTTTGGCAAGTCATTGTTTCAATCACTGGCGAAGGCATCTGAAATGGACCGAGGAGACATATTTGATGCCTCCAGTTACCATAGCAACACATATGAAGAGCCTACTCCGATCTAGTTGAACAGTCCCCCATTACAGCATCACGGGGAGGTGATTGTGTCGGCTTTTACTAAACACTGCTGGTGTTCCCGAGGCCTGTGGGGCTCTTGATTTAGAGTAAAAGTCTTAAAACTGAGCGGCCAATAGGAATTCTGTGTTCTTCTGTCCTGTGTGGCATTATTTTAATGGCTGCAAATCAGAGAGTGATTTGAATAAGTGTCTCAGTTGTAGCTGACCTTCACCGTGAGTGTAAATTCATTACATTTAGTGTTTATATTCATGTAACTGCTGTATTGCAATGAAACAAACACTTGAATCTTGTGTGTTGGATGTGTTGTGACGAAATACGTTTTTGTGTCTCATAGACATCACCCATCCCATTCCTGATCTGACTGGATACATCACAGAGGGACAGGTCTATGTGGACAGACAGCTGCACAACAGACAGGTATTCATCGGTCGTTCCCCACTGATCTCAGATTGCTGTACTCTGGGAGGCCCTGTCTCATCAGTCCACATATTTATGACAGAAAACTAAGATTTGGACTGAGGTAAAAAAGGTGCTTTTGTAACTATTTAGTTCGTTTTAGTAACCTCTCATGTTGTGCTTGTCCTTCAGATCTATCCTCCCATCAACGTGTTGCCCTCACTGTCTCGTCTGATGAAGTCCGCCATCGGCGAGGGGATGACCAGGAAGGACCACGCTGATGTCTCTAACCAGCTGGTAACAAATCGTACTCGTTGTACTTAAGTAATGCATCTTGTAACCTGGACATAATGTTATTTTTTTCCTCTGAATGACTGCGTTTACATGCAGTGTTCATCTGTGAAGAGAGCAGCGATGTTTGATGCCAGTTTTTTTATTTTTAAACCACATTATGTAATGTCGTCTTTACTATCATTAATGCCCCCCCCCCCCCCCTCCTCCACTCCCCGTCTCCAGTACGCCTGTTACGCCATTGGTAAGGACGTCCAGGCCATGAAGGCTGTGGTGGGAGAGGAGGCCCTCACCTCTGACGACCTGCTCTACCTTGAGTTCCTTCAGAAGTTCGAGAAGAACTTCATTGCTCAGGGTAAGAAGAGGCTGAAGAAACAATTCACAAATGTTCAGCCTTAATTCCCACATGTACAGAGGTAGTATCTGTACATGAAGCAGTACCCGGCAACCACAGCTAATCCCGGGTGCCGCCAAATAAAGTTCACAGACTGTGTCTGTGACACGTGAAAGCTGTCGGCTCCCAGCGCTCCTACTGCATTTTTCTCCTCAGGAGCTGGTGGCACATCTTATCTGATAAGATGTCGAAGTGTGATGTTTGTGTGTTGATAGTGTGTTTGAATGCTGTGTTCCCGATGTCTCCCTCAGGCCCGTATGACAACAGGACAGTGTATGAAACCCTGGACATTGGCTGGCAGCTGCTGCGAATCTTCCCCAAGGAGATGCTGAAGAGGATTCCTCAGAGCACCCTGGCTGAGTTCTACCCCAGGGAGTCTGCTGTCCGTCACTGAGGCACGCTAAGGGATCTAGCTCTGGTTCTAGCTCCACTCCCCTCTCTACCCACCATCCTCCTCTCCCTTTATCAGTCTCTTTCACCTCCTTCTACAGTCTTGCACTTCCAGGGGCTCCTTTACCCATCCTAAACTCCACCTTCTCTTTCTCCACCGGTCTTTTTTTTTTTCTTTTTTTCTTTTGTTTACCTCCAGCTCTTTTCCTTCCCATGAATCAACTCACCCTGACATCACCCCCCTTCCCCATAATCTCCCCCCTCTATAGATGTACTGTAGCGTATCTGTGTCCAGAAGTTGTGTATGGAAAGTGTCTGTGGTTGTAATATCTCCCCCCTTGATTGCAAAACCGTGAACATATCTTTAAGATTATAGATCAGTCTTTATTTATTGGGGTGTGTCACTGTTTGTTCCCCCTCTTTTGTTTTCTTTTTTCCCTTTTCTTTTTTTTTAAATACATGCTATATAGTATCCACCCTCCACCCTCCACCTCCTCTTGCCCCCTCCCCTCCCTGCGTCCTGTTTAAGAAACTGCTGTATTATTTCCATGTCGGTGGCTTCGGGTTCACTCTGAATTAAATCTTCTCTCGGTACTATCAACAACCTCAGTGACCAACCAAAGCTGGGCCACAAACAGAGTTCAGATGTTTACTGTATACTGCCCCCAGTATTTTGACTCCCCCCCCCCCCCCCCCCTGTTTTGGGCCCTCATGCTTCCTATACCTCCCCTTGAAATAATACAGTGAATGTTGACATTATTACTGTTTTGTTGTTTGATTTGTAAAAAGTGTGTTAAACATTCCCACCTGTCTGCAGAAACGGATTCTTTGTTGTGCAGCCATAATGGTTTCGTGATGTGTCCATGAATAAATTAAATTATATGAGAAGTCTCATCTTCCTTCTGGTCTCAGCTACAACCTCTTACATCTTCCAGCACTGATGTACCTCCTGGGATCAGTGTCCTCTGACATGATGGAGACGGAGCTGTCTATAAATTCTGACATGACGGTTTGCTTTGAGGATTATTTGTTTAAAATGTTGACGTAGATGGAATTTGCAATTGCAAAAATATGTCTTGGTTGTATTTTTGTCCAAGACAAAATATGTCTTAGACATATTTTTGTGTCAGAGCTTGTTTAGGTGTGATGGAGGTGGCTTGGTCACCATCAGGTGTCCTGTGTGACCAATGAGCTAACTCCACCTGCAGATGAAGACCGTTACACGTGGTCGAAAGCGATGGAAAATGCTCGGAAGTGGGCTTTGAGTTAAGATGTTTTAGTCAGTGTCTTACATTTTGACAAGAAGACAGTTAAAGAGAAGCATAGAGGACAGGGTCCCAGTCTCAGTCTTCACCGCCTTAACGTTTCTGACCGTGTTGATGCACGCTACACTACTACCGGAGCTAGCTCGCGCGCTGGGGAGGGAGTCGACCTCACAGGTGTGCCGGCGGCGGGGGGAAGCAGCACTTCCTGTTGAACTTTGGTTAAGGAGTTTCTCACCATGGCCGCAGAGGAGCTGGATAAAGTGAATGTCATTACAGGCCTTTCAAACCGAGGTGAGTATCCTTCGTCCTTTTCATGAACGTGCTGTTGTTTCCGTTGTTTTTCGGCCATGTTTTCCGACGTTTACCGTCTCGTGCAGCACTTTGAAGGATACTCAGGATCAACTCGGTACTGTAAAGACTTAGCAGCTCTGTCTGTAAAAGCCTGTTAAATCTCCTTTCTTAATGTATATTGGACAGAAGTTAAACAAGTGTTTAATTCATTTTTTAATATTCCCCAACAGTTCAGTTGATTTTGTTCTTTTATCTCCAACTTGAGAGGTTTTTTTGTTTACATGGTCAAAGTCCATGTACAGTGGGAGGACTTATCTTAAACTCTTTCTTTCACCCAGGGCTGGGTTCATCTTCTAGTAGGCTGAGGGCAAAAAAATGAGCTGCTGGGCCCCTGAAACCTCCTTTCCCCCCCCCCCCCCCCACCCATCCTGTGCAGTGGGGTACAGGAGAATTTTATGTGACTAATGCTGTGTTTGCTGTGTGGTAAATTATGACACACTGCAGAGTAATCCGAAAGCTCCAAGCCTTTTGAGATATCACTGTTACAGCATTAAAAGTAATGAATGGCCAGGTGTAAAGAAACACTCACTAAGCAGGTTTTTAGGGTGTTCTACTGGATTCAGGTCTGGAGACTGGGAGAGGCCTCTGAAGTTCACTGAACTCACTGTCATGTTGATGAAACCAGTTGGAGACGTCTTTAGCTTTGTGACATGGAGCATTATCCTGCTGGAAGTAGCCATTAGAAGATGGTGAACTGTGGCCATGAAGGGATGAACATGATCAGCAACAATACTCAGACACACTGTGACATTCAGACCATGACTGATTGGTATTAAGGCCCAAAGTGAACCAAGAAAACCTTCCCCACACCATCACACCACCACCACCACCAGCATGGACTGTTGACGCAAGGCAGGTTGGCTCCATGGATTCATGCTGTTGATTCCAAATTCTAGTCCCTTCTCAAAACTACCATCTGCAACCTCAGCAGGAATCAAGTATCCATCAGACTCCGTGTTTCCTGTGGAACATTTTTTAATGATAGTAAAAAAAACCCAAAAAAACAAAGGAGACGTTACTCAGTTTCTATCTCTTTTCAGTTCTTTTTACACCATAAAGAATACAAAGACAATCACGTTCCTCTCTCTCCCTCCCTCTGTGTGTGGGAGGGACTACATACTATTCCTTTATAATACTTACCTCACTGTTAGTAAAGGACATGCTTACTCAGCTTCCTGTTCTGTAATTCCTGTCACAAGGAGCAAGTAGAGGCTAAATGTGGTCACTTATTAACACATGTTGTTCCATAGGGAAAACTTTACACATAGCAGCATGTGTTGTGTTGAAGGGGGTTTTCCTTATAGTATCTGTAAGGTACAGGCCTGGTGTCTAAAAAAAAAAAAAAAAAAAAAAACAGATACAACTTTATTTTCCCTCTCAGAGTATGCAATGTAGAAAGACACGTTTTTTTTTATGTATGTTTTTTTTTTTATGGACAGTGACCAGCCAGATTATCTGTTAATACACACGTCTTATAGCAGCCAGTTCATCAGTTCCTCTTACTGTTGTAACAACACCCAGGGCAACTCCCCGGGCCCTCAGAGGGTTACTATATTCAGAATTCAATGCTAGACACTGGACACAAGTTGCAGTAGTCACCCTGATGAGAAGTTATCACATGCTGGACCAGTTTCCACTTTTTTTTTTTTTTGTAATGAAACAGGAAGATATGAGCACTGTGTTTCTCACTGACATTTGCTTTATGCTGGTTTCCTGATGAAGATGGCTTACTGGCATCCTTTGCTCCCCACAGCCCTGCAGGAGTATGAAAGCCTGCAGAGGAAGCATGAGACTGCAGCCATGGAGGTAAGGGTCACTATGGTACATGTTATATGTCTTGACAGTATGTAGAGTTGGTCCAGTTCAGACCATCTCCGATCTCTGATGAATGTCATACAGTTTAGTTACAGTAGCAGCAGTGTCAGTGTGTGGGGATTTAGAGAGATGACATGGAGAGGAGAGAATGTGTGGTGGCTGTTAAAGGTAGAAGAAGAAGAAGAAGAAGAAGTGTTTTTACTGTTCTCCAGTTGATGTCCTGGTTCTGCTTGTTCTCACACATAGTTTCATTTAATGTGGAAACTGTCTTTTTTTTAAAAAAAATGCAGTTAAAATGGTAGAGAGGGTTCTAGGTCTCTGGTTATGTGGTGTATATTTAACATGGAACCTGCAGGGTCAGTTTTGGAGACATGCATGATTCATTTGTGTATGTTGCAGCGCATTTTCAGCAAAATGAAATGGGATGCTGGTCCGGGCCGTCTCTCTCTCTCTGAGTTGACGGGTGATTTAAAAAAAAAAAAGCAGTGATCCTGAGTTAAAGCTGCTCTGTCTGTCTCTTTTACATAAGTGCAAGAGGCTGGAGGAGGAGAGAGACAAGGCCATCGAGAAGCTCAGTGAGATCCAGCAAGGTAAGTTTAATAAACAGGCTCATGAATGTATTGATATGAATGGATACAGTTTCAGCAGACTCAGCACTGCTGCCAGTTTGTCCCAGTGGTCAACTTCAGTTCTGCAAAAAAAAAAAAAAACCTGCAGACCTTTATTAGAAGAAAAAAAAAAATCTGTAAAACAGCACCTGAATCTAAAGTCTGTGGGATAGAAACACTGATGTACAGCGTGGAAGCAAAGCATGATGTAAGTCAGCACAGCACATACCTCCGCCAAGGCCAAACAATCCTACACGTCTGTCTCGCTCTGATAAGAAAGAAAAGATAAGAGGACGTGGTCTGAAAACAGAAAGGTTTTATTTCTCATAAAACGCAGTGAGTATGGTTTTTTTTTGTTAGTGTAAAGCAAATTCAGCATTTCTTTTTGCTCCAGAAATTTTAATGGGTTTCTTTCCTGACCTGTGCCCATTCCTTCACAAACAAACAAACAAACAAACAAACAAACAAACAAACAAACAAACAAACAAACAAACAAACAAACAAATCAACACACAGGTGGAAACGTGATCTTCTCAGTGAACAGCCTTCACTGGCACCACCTTGTAACAGCCCAGCCTCTGATTTCATACATGGAGGACCAGTCCATTTCTCTACATATCTGCCTTTACATATCCACAGATGGTGATTAACTATCTCACTGCTGGATCTCCATGCTGGCTCATCCACACATGACGTCAACGCACTGTGTTTCTTTAATACAGGCAAAGCTAATTCCCAGTTCTTTCCAAAGTAATGAAAACAGATGAAGGTTAGCGTTGAATTCAGCCTCACGTGTCGCCTTTGTATCTGACTCTGGTGTAAAAATGGCTTCGGCAGCTGCAGCTGTGAGCGTCGTGTCAGAGGAAGACGCGACTCTGTGAACCGAGGAAACGGAAAGAGAGAAGCAGATCCGTCCACAGTGGGTTTCAGCTTCATAGCTTTAGTTTATCGCTCTTGTTTTCTCTGCTTCACTTAAACTTTTACATTTTCAAACTTTCATTCATAACTTCAGCCTGAGCTGAACACATTTAAATTGACTTACAGAGGACATCAGTCGTCAGTTTTACAGATTCCTCAAAGGTGACCCAGAAGCCTGAAAAACCCAAAATGGCAAACGATGAATGAATGTGATATGAATTCAGCTTAGCGAGAGCTGCCAGCAGCTTTTAATTCATTTCTCACTGACCCTCTTGTAACGCAATCATATTAATCATATTAAGCAATAAACAGTGAGGTGTGAAGTGAAATCAACCTTTGGTGTCACTATGTGCAGTGGTGCTAAGGAATATTGGAGCATTACAGTACATTCTTATGAAGGTGTATCCGATTCAACACACCTTCTCCTACCTGTACCTGTGAGATCTGATTCATCACAGTGTGTGCACTGATAAGAACGTGTGTTGTGTTGTAATAAATGTGCGTTGTTGTTGCTGTACAAACACATGAAGCAGGACATAGATAATGGGGACTGTAAAAAAAATCACCGGCTCCGGCATTTTTTTTTTTTTTTTTTTTTTTTTTTTTTTTTTATCCCCAATCTGTTTCCCAACACGACAAATATGTTTCAAATGTTTTAGCCCAGCGTTCAATTTTCCAGAATGATTTTCTTTACAGGTTGAATGCTTTGCTATGACCGCTTTAGTTAAGACGGAATTGGAAACAGGGCACCACATGTCAAAAGATGGAGCAAATAGTTGGTCTTTTGTAGCGGCTTGACAGTTGTGTGGATTTTCATCTGAATAAATCTGGCTCCCGTTCTCGTGTATTCAGTGATTCTCCAGCCAAAACACATATTGTGTTTGACTTCCGTGTTAATAGAGGCTGCCTCACTGTGCCAAGCAGCTGCATATTAGGACCTATTACGTGATTTCATAGCTCTTAGAAAATTGCTCCTATTCACAACGAAACGGCTGGGGGTGGGGCGACAGGGTTGGTGGGTGGGGGGGGGGGGGGTGGGAAGGTGGATGTGGGAGGACAGGAGAAAAAGCCCCCAACACACAATCATGCCTTTTCAATTGCCGATGGCAAGGTTGATGACAACATGACCATTGTGTTATAATGATAACACCACAAAGGCATCTGCCCCCCTCATCAAGGCTTCACAGCGGCTGCAGATACAATTTAATTCACTGCTCCGTTGGCGGCGCTGATACCATTATGCGGCACGTCGGCACAGGGGTAATCACTGTCTTTCCTGAGAGGAGGATGAAAAAAAAAAGACAGGCACAAAAAAGAGTGGAGGAGAAAAAAAAAATGGAGTGATGATGATGGGGAGGCCGAAACTTACAATTAAGACTGCCAATTCTGACGTGTCAGAGCCCCCCCGTCGACTCGTGCTCATACACTTTCAACACTTCCACCGCTGTTTATTTACCATGGCTACCAGTAATTATAATTAACATGTCATTTAGTTCAAGGCGTCCTTTCGTAGGTTGTTGAGTGTGGCCACGGCATTATGGAGACAAGGCAGAGGGGAACAGAGACAAGGCTGAAGATGAAAACTGGCAGCTAAGTGCTATTCAGTGACTGATGTTCAGGGCGCCGGCGGAACGCCGATATCGCCCAGTGCTGGCGTTCATCAAGTTCTTAATTAGGTGTCACTGGGGAGGAAGGAATTGCCCACAGCAATGGCACTAATGCTTAATATCTCCCTCGCTCAACCACAATGTTTAATTAGTTAAGTGGCAGGGCATTGTTTAAGGGTGTCCTTTTTTTTTGTACCGAGGTGTGATTGCAGCTTAAACAACGTTCCAATTTGTGATGTGCAATTTTACCTGATTTTTTTCAACTACCAAGGTTTAAGATAAAACTTCACAATATTTTTCATATCTAAAGTGGATCAAATGAGACTTTACACACAGAATTTTCAGCGACTGTGCGGCCCACCCCTTTGGTTCCGTGCAGCTTTTTTTTTTTGGCCTTTTTTTCTCGTGTTTTTGGTTTTGGTTTTCAACTCCTCAACTTTTTATACCCAGCAGCAGCAGCAGCAGCAGTAGGTGCCTGTTTTTAGTGAAAGGCACCAAACAGACACAGTTGGACAGCGGTTGGTGAACGTTTAAGCAGACAAAAAGCCAGATGTTGTTTTCAGGCGTTGGTGGAGACCAAAATAGAGCTAAAAAGGAGAGTGAATATTGAGATGCTCTCATAAACATGGGCAAATTACAAATGTATTATTTAAGCTTATGATATAGGCCAGCAAAACAGTTTCAATTCAGAGCCCACTGACTCACTCATTTGGAGCTTTCGACCGCACCACATGGTCTTCTGGAGTTTTCTTGGATGTCATGTCAACTGTCACATGTTCTATTATTCTGAGCACTACTATAACTGCTATATCTGCTGACGAAGACCGCATGATACGGTCGAAATATGGTCAAAATACATGAGACTGCTTTCCAAAAATCCTATGAATCAGGGAACCAGAATTTTTAAATAAACCTTCTTGGACTTCATGCACCTTACTGATGTTTACAGAGGAAAAGGCAGAGATGAACTGTTTGCAAACATTGTATACTTATATAAATATACACTTGTTGATTCAATTTCTATATTTACTTGATTTAACACCCTTCAGTGTTTTTATTCGATAAAAATTTGCCATTCTTCTCATATTTTTCTAGTGCAGGCCTATCATCAAAGAAATAAGGCGTAAAGGCAAATGTTTCCCTTCGCCCCGGGTTAAGTGCAGCGTCACATGTATTATTTTGAACAAAAAGCCCACATACACCCTAAACTATTATGCATAGTCATGTTCTCTAAAGTTGTTTCCTGCATGTATTCAGTCTATACTCAATACGCGTTGGCCTTGGCTGATGAAAATAAAAAGGTAGGGGAAATTATCTGAATAAAAGGTACATTGGTAACATTATTTAGTTCACTTCCTTTTGAATTCAAATCATAATGATGCACATAGGTCACTCACCAATGAGGCTACTCAGATGGCAGACTCAATAGCAAGCAGAAATATACTTCAGTGTCAAGTGTTACGGCACTCTTATCTCAATTAACTGCGCGATGAAATGAGAAGTCACCGGTATGCACCCACTCATTTAGAACATCCTAATCATGTTATTTGTTTCCTTGATGGCATTTTGATCAGGTTCAATAGCCACGAGTTGACTTTTTAAGTTTGTCTTGACATGAATGCAGTCATTCAGCAGAATTTTACATAGTTCTTTTCACATTTCATTAACATTGTAACGTCAACAAAAGCTGCTGACTGCTGGGCTTCTTTGCTAAAGAGCAGAAATTGTAAGATGAACGTGCGTCATTGCTCTGCATCTCGTCTGTGTGTGTATGTGTTTGCATCATTGACCGTGGATTCATTTCACTCTGTTGCCTGAGTTTAATTCTGTTAGTTAGAAATGACTGTGTCCCACTTTATTTTTCCCTTGTTTGTCCTTACACCTGTAGAGACCCCTGTCAGTGATGCAATCTATCACATATTTATATATCCCAAGTACTGTACTTAGGTACAGTCAGGATGTATTTGTACATTACTTGAGTATTTTCATCATGTGCTGTTTTATACTTATATTCCATTATTTTTCAGAGGGAACTTACTAGTCAATAAATATAGGTTTATATAGAAAATATGTGATGAGCTTTTAAAACGATACGCTTTGTTATTTATTAACTTACCCTTCAGTATATGAAGGAGTATGCTACTTGGAAATTATTTCAGTATCAATAAAATATCTATAAATTGAATCAAGTAACTCAAGTCACATATGCAAAAATGGCATCTGTGCATGTTACATGTTAGTGTTCACATTGTGTTGACAGTTCTGTGTAAGGATGGCTGCTGTGCACACCGTAAAACCCTTTGTGGTAAATGTTTGATATATGGCCTATCTAAAAAAAATGACGTGACTGTTTTTACATTGAGGTTTTGCTACTGTCCTCCATTATTGGCTCCTATGCACTGTGCAGAAACAGCCATCATTTCATGTCACACTTTGCAAGATGAATCTTTAAAAAAAAAAACAAAAAAAAAAACAGTGAAATGCAGCAACAGTCAGATAAATGTGAAAATATAGAACCTTATTGAAAGAAACAAGGCCAGTAAACATAATTCAAGCAGCAATTATGTTTCCTTTCAAATGAAAATGATCATAATCAAAGCATAAACATCATTTCTAGGAAACAAAGATTATACTGTCTGCACTGTAGGCAGCGTATATGTATGACTGCTGCTTACTGTGTTGTTGAGAGACCATTCATCAGTGGATGCGAGCGATCGGAGAGATCTAGGATCACAGTCATCAACTGCTATCACCAAGTTATAAAATACAGTCACTGTGGTTTCTAATTTTTTATTTATCTATTTTTTTTTCCGCAGTCTCTCAGAAGGTCATTGAAGAGGTCAGTGCCATTCAGGAGAACCTGGAGATCGAGAGGACGTGCAGAGAGAGCGCTGAAGCCCTGGCCTCCAAGGTGCAGTCCACCTTCCTGTTCTGTTAAAAGACAATGAACCTGTCATGTTAGTCCTATCTTACTGACGTCGCCTACGTTGAATTCACGTCCAAGAAATGGCGCTCACCATCAGGAAAGTGGTATCATCACGTGGAAGCGTGGCAGGAATAATGTAATCAGGATCGTGGGATCTGTTGATTTAGAACGCGTTTGGCTAAATAAATAGCGCAGCGTCAAATCAGCCCTTTAAGATGACTCGGTGGTCAGTCCAGTGTATTCCAGAAAGCATCGCTCTGACACATTCAATTTGTATGTTGCAATCAAAAGCACTCTCCGGTCCTCCAGTTCTCTGTTGCTGTCCCCATATCTTAGTGTGTGGAATTGCATTGGATTCTTTTGATTCAGAGCACACTTTTTTTTTGGGGGGGGGGTGGGGGGACGAGGGGGCAGGGGGGGGTCCTTGCTAAAAATGTGAGTTGTGATTGAGAGTGGGGGAGCTTGGCACGTAGTGATTTCGCAGCCCAATGGTGCTGAGCTTATCACTGTAATCATTTCTCATTCAATTTTCTGGACAAAAGCCCTCACAGTCCACCTGGTTGGACCAGATTTTTTTGGGCAGTGGGAGGCTGAGGGAGAATTATGGCCACGGTTGACTTTTAGGCTTTTTTTTTTTTTTTTTTTTTTCCTTCCGTTCCTCAGCCTGAAGCGACCCTCTTTCCTTTGGCTTGTTTTTCGTCCTCGTCATATAGGAGTGACAAGTTAGATTTGTGCTCGCTCAGAATACGAGGATGTATCTGGGTAAGTTGACTGGGGCTTGTTGATAAATAGCAGCAGCTCAAAGATGACTTCAATGTGGCTTTGAAGAACCTGACTCTCTAGACTCCCGCTGCTCATCCACTCACGTCGTCCGCTGCTCGTTGCTGTGGTTCGTTTTATATTTTGTGAAGGTTGAAAAGCTGAACCTTTAAAACTAACCCATAACAAACGACAGGACAGTTATTACCATTCCAGCATGATGATATATCACGTCTGTATCACATCACACACACATGTTCATTTATAAGTCATACTTTTTTTTTTTTTGTTGTCGTTTGTCGTCTTTGCCACGTTTCCCTGTGTCCTTTTCTAAAAATCCCTTCAAGGTTTTAGAAGAAAAAAAAAGATTTGATTCTTAAGTGGTCTCACTGGTTGATCTGAAACTTCAGCACAATTCTTTGCATTTACATGTTTTTACATTAACTTATTTTAGGGGAGGAATTAAAAAAAAACGAAACACCCAAAAATTTAAACCTCTTAGGAGGCCAGTCTGGCAGAATGTTTTGACTCTTACTATGTCAGTATCTCATTAGTTAACCCAGGGAAGGACAGAGATCGGGGCATATGTTTATGGTGGTTTATTAACTTTCTCCATATCCAGTCAAGAAACCTGGATAGAAAGCTGTCTGCCTCAGCAGCCTGCTTTATCTAAGCAGACCACGCACAGCCATGCAGGAAGCAAGAGTGGATGTAAGCATGCCCTCATCCCCGGGCCTCCCTCATCCCCGGCCTCCCTCATCCCCGGGCCTCCCTCATCCCCGGGCCTCCCTCATCCCCGGCTTCCCTCATCCCCGACCTCCCTCATCCCCGGGCCTCCCTCATCCCCGGCCTTCCTTATCCCCGGGCCTCCCTCATCCCCGGGCCTCCCTCATCCCCGGCCTTCCTTATCCCCGGGCCTCCCTCATCCCCGGCCTTCCTCATCCCCGGGCCTCCCTCATCCCCGGCCTTCCTCATCCCCGGGCCTCCCTCATCCCCGGGCCTCCCTCACCCCCAGGGCTCCCTCATCCCCAGGCCTCCCTCATCCCCAGGCCTCCCTCATCCCCAGGCTTCCCTCATCCCCAGGCCTCCCTCATCCCCAGGCCTCCCTCATCCCCAGGCCTCCCTCATCCCCAGGCTTCCCTCATCCCCGGGCCTCCCTCGTCCCTGGGCCTCCCTCCCAGGCATGTGAGAAAAACAGTTAGAGGAAAGAAAAGGAAAGATGTGGCAGATGTAAATCAATCTAACCACTTTCGTATATGCTCTAACGTGGCCAAATGTTCTTTTGTGGCCATTTTTCCAACATATAGCATAAACCAGGCCTGTGGAGGGCAGGTTTCTTCCTAACTATGGCTTTATTCTCTCACATCGTTTCACTGATATAACAGCATAACATTGTCACACTGTGGTTTACTATCTTGCGAGGGCTTTATCAGTGTTTTTTGGGGATAAAAATGGATCTCAGTGTAATGGTAACGCTGTGGTTTTATTGGCTGAATTGTGAATTCACTGCACACATATTAGTGTAGCAAGAAAATCAGATATATTGTGAAAATGCAGAGGCCTATCCATAAGAGAACTTTTCTCTTATTTTTGTATAAATTGTACAAATTTTAAGCACATTTGTGCTTGTTTGGAAATGTTTAGGATTTGCAGTAAATATTTATCAGTTTATGACACAAAATCAAATATGAGGCCTTTAAATATTAGAGAGAGAGAGCTTTAGTTTTCCTATAGAGCTTCAGTTCAGAAAAGACATAATGTATCAGGCTGTGTCCACTGAAGAGGGACAGCGATAAACTAACCTGCTGCTGCTCTGACAGTGAGAATGACTCTCCTTGATGTAAAGCACTGACCTTACATAGAGCAGTGTATGAGGGCTCACTGTGGGGCCTGATTAGCCATATCTGAGAATATATATCCATATATCAACTATTCACTCCAAAGCAGCATATCCCTGTAAGCAGTGTGAACAGAATAAGGTTGGAAAGACATTTTAGAACAGCGTGGACCGGTGTTCAGCAGCACCTCAGCAGTATCGTGAGGGTGTAGCATGGGTTTATTACTTATTTACATTTAAATCAAACCCAAAATATATGAGGACATGTCCTCAGAGGAGGACAGACAGACTGAAGTATTAATTTCCTTCTCCCCAATGATGGTGATTTTGCTCTTCCAAATATTCCCAGTCTGACAGAGGCTAAAGTTCAGAGCGATTTCTTAAGTCCTCAGTGTTTTGAATTAAAAAGCGAGCGGAGGGTGTTAGCAATTTTACAACCAGTCAAATCAGAAAGTGTTTTCCTGACGCTTAATGTTTTCTGTGTTGACGTGCGATCAAAGGTAAGATGAAGGGGGCCGTGACTTTGTAATGGTGACCTCCGGAGAGTGCCGGCCCCCGATGCTATGTCAAGCCTTGATTTATCTGAGTATATAATTTTATACGTACATTTTCTCGCCCAATTGTAGATTATTATCAAAATAATGTGATTCCATGTTATGTATTGTTGATTGCATTTCTGAAAAAAAAAAAAAAAAAAAAAGAAAGAAAGAAGCAGCCTAAAGGGCATCATCAAAAGATGGAATTGCTGCAATCCGCTCCCACCAGGATGCCATTAATAAATGTTTCTTTTATGGCTCGCCTTTTCTATTTCTCTTTTTTTTTTTTTTTTCCCCCCCTCCCTCCTCTCCAAGCACTTTTCTTCCTTGAGATGACACCAAGAAACATGCATAATTGGCATCCATCTCCTTCCCATAGGCTTCATTCATGTTTTGCTTCTTGACGCTCTCCTTAATTGATACATATGGCTGTCCTGATGATTGAACTTTTTCCAAATGGAACGGCCATTGAACGGCGTTTAGCGCGCGCGCGTACCAGCGGTACGGATCAATTTGCGAAGAATTTCAAGGAAAAACTCCGCATGTTGGAAGTTATAATCACACAGGGAGAAGAAAAAGAAAAAAAAACACATGATGCACAGAAATGCAAGATGCAAATACATGTCACATCAAAAAAAAAAAAAAAAACAACTGTGATTACATCTGAAAGGAGAGATATTCACCGGCTTTTTCTGCCTCCTTCATCTGCTTGTGCTCCTCTAATGATGTCTGTTTTTTTTTTTTTCACACCTTATCATTGCTTTTTGCATGCGTCCTGCCATTATGACTGATTGCAGGGCCAAAGAAAAAGAGGAAATCAGAACAACATCTCATCTGCCCTGTCTGTCTCTCTGCTACCTTATTTCTTTGCCCCTGTTTTCCACAGGCTTAATACAAAGCACGCTTGTCACTCTATGCAGATTTGGAAAATGAAGGCGCTGTAAGATGTAGGCTCGGGCAGGTTTTTGTTGGATTCGTGTCATTTTTTTTTTTTTAAGTTAAAGGAATATGTGCTGAATGTGCCAGAAGTTGTGTTGTGTGCATTCAGAGGCTGCGTCTTTCCTGTGGCTGCACCGTGTAATCTGTCTTCTTACAGTGGAAGGAGAAGAGTCATTGTCATGGCTGTGTTTGCTACTGCTACAGCTACTGCTCCAGCTAATTCTCTGTGACATTATTCACACTAAATACAATAATACAATGTGCATCATCATTACAGGGGTCTAATTCATCCCAGTGCTCTGAGCTACTGGTTCTAAACCTGAGGGTCAGAGGACCAATGGAAATTGGTGTCGTAAAATCCATATGTACCTGCATGTGTTAGGAAGTGATGGTGCTGAGGAATAAGTTATAATATATAACCGTAAGCTCATTATGATGCTGCTATTGGCCATGTAGAAGTTAGCTTAGCATGGAGCTTATAATTGCAACTATATAGTGTAATTTTGTATCGTTAGCCTTAAAATGAATTAGATCAGTGGCCAAAACTTGGCTCTGACATCATGTACATGTCCATAGGATATGATATGAGGCTGAGACTGAAAATCAGCTGTAGGGAGCTATTTAATTATGCAGGGGTTTAATTTGGAGAAATATCAAAAATCATGTGGCCCCTTGAAATATTCTGAGCGCACTGACACTCAGACGTGTGCTTTGTGTCCCCTTATGTTTCTCTCTGTGCCTCCTCGCTGTAGTTGAACCGTCAGAACCGCTCCCTGAAGAGGAAGAGCATGATGCTGCTGTCCCACCTCAGCCCGGAGACCCTCTCAGAGATCAGCCTCGAGGACGAAGAGGAGGAGGAAGAGGAGGGTGGTGGTGGTGAAGGCCTGAATGCAGCCAGCAAGGCCTGCCTCTCCCCCCAGTGCCAGGCCACCATCTCAGGTACAAGACGTCTCCAGCCCCAATATGGTGGCCCTGTACTCCTTTGGAAAGTGCTAAGCTCTGCATTGCATGTGCATGAAGTAAATAACTAGGAGCTATAATGTTCATTGAGTCTTAAACTGTCTAAAATACAATACCGGTGAACTACTTTTCTTCCCATCCAGCTGTCTGTGGGAAATGTCATGGTCAGTTCCTTTAGTCAGCCAGTAATTATACCTTGGGTGATAATGGATTCATACGACGACCACAATGCTTTTCCCATCATGCTGTTCAAGGCTGTTGGCATTAAAAGGGAGAGATAATCATCTTATTTGCAAATGATATACTCTGATGCAGAAGGCGATTGAACACAGAAACAAGTTGACTGGCTCCAAGATTGTGGGCTTATTATATTGAAAATTCATAATTGCATGTTAATGGACAGCTAGCGGAAAAAGCACTTCCTGTCAAGGAACACGCAGGATACTTTGGCTCCTCATGTTTTTTTACTTTCACCATATTCTAGGTTTAAAGTGAAAAAAATAAATAAATAAATAAAATGGATCATCAGCTGTAGATTTGTGACCTGAGCAGATCGCAGGTGAGCCCTGCGACGAACGTCCCCGCCGCTGCCGAGCTGTTCACCCGTTTTTTGTTTTTTTTTTTAATCATTTTCTTTTAATTTGAGGATTTTTATTCAACAGAATCCTCGTCCTATTTAACAAGGGGCAGCCATCCTTCGCAAAACAACAGTTTTAGGTGTCGGTGACCTTTTCCGCTTAAGTACCCTTCCTAAATGTCTCAGCCTGGTCCTGCTGTGAGCTGCTTTTTTTTTTTTTTCCCTGTGTAAGAATATACTGGTTAACCCTGCTTTGATCTACTTTGTTTCAGAGCTCCATGAAAAGTTGGAGTCAACACTCAAGGAGAAGAATCGAGCAGCAGCTGATCTCGAGGCCGTCAGAGACCAGCTGAGGGAAACCAGGGAAGAAGTAAGCTGAGGCATTCGTCTCTTTGTCCTGCTCTGTCCTCAACATTCAGATTCCAGCTGTGTCTGAGGAATCTGAAATGAGGAAAGTCTTTATTCTTTCATGAGCTGCTCTTAGAGTAAAAAAAATGTGAAATAGAACTCATAAAAGAAAGGTTATTTACTTGTCTTCACTTGCTTGTCTAACTCTGTCCCTCTTTACATCTGCAGCTGCTGAAAGAGAAACACGACAACACTGTTTTAATTGCTGAGACTGTGCAGCAAAAGAAGCTCCTGGGGAAATATAACCGAGGTTAGCAGGCGAGGGAAGGGGGCGGGGGGGGGTACATATGGTTCATATGGGCCACATTTTTTACACTATCACTAATAATCTGACATGAAAAAGAAGCTACTTATCATGAGCGTGGTCTTATTTTCCTCCGTCCATTGGTCACTGATACAGTGTACACCACATGACTAGTAAATGACCTAATGTGGAAACCGTTGTCCAGTGTCTCAGTTTGCTGTGGAGGAATACCAGGCCTTGCAGGACATGTTGAACCTGGAGCGAGACCTGAGGACCGAGGCAGAGAACTTTGGCAGAGCGGTGAGTGTGTTTTGTTGTTGTTTTTTTTTTTTTTTTTCTCCTCCTGTTCCTCAGTTTCTCTGAGGATGATGATCTCCTGACTCCGTGCTCCGTGTGCTGTGGAATATCCTGTTTTCACTTCCTCTTTTTTCCCCTCAGATGGTGGTGGAGCAGAAGAAGCTGAAGAGGCAGAGCGACATCCTGATGCAGAGCTCCTCGTCCTGCCGGGCTCTAGAGGACGCCCTCAGCCAGGTCGCCAGACTGACCGAGGAGCTGGAGGCACAGAGGCTGGAGCACCGGGACCAGGTCTCACACACAAACTAATATGTGAATGTAAACAGAGTTGGGCGTCTTCCCTGAGTCCGCTGGACATACAGTTCTCTCTACAGGCCTGAGTTTGTGAGAGTCCACACAGACAGTCTGCAATACAAGTGCACTTTTTTTTTTTTTTTTTTTTTTTTTTTTGGAGCTCTCCTTCTTGCTGTCGGGTGGTCGCCATCTTGTTTTCTTGTGTGTGGACCATGTCTTGTCTTCGCAGACCCCCATGTGTAGTATGTATAGAAGGGCGTCCGCTGTCCACCTGCAGACCCACAGGTGTCCCCGTCCATACCAGAGTGTGATTTACTGAAGATATCTTGGTGAAAGACTTGACTCTGGAGACACAGGGTCCAATATGTGTTACACGACAGTTTAAATTGAATAAAAGTACTTCACATGTAAACCCCCCCCCCCACCCCCCCCACCCCCTCTGTGTTATACAGCTGTGATGCCTCTGATTTCTGTGCATCAAAAAAAAAAAACATTATTTAGCTGGTTAATTACATAGGACTGAAATGCCAGGTGAATTATCAGGGGGGCCGTGACAGTGAAACCCGGGGTGAAAGTGGGCCACGACCTGCCAGATGAATAATTAAAAGCGGCAGCGTAGCCTCCAGCTCCCTCCCACCTTCCTCCCACTGATGGAAGACAATTAGAGCTGAGTGGGATCACTGATCTCTCCTGGTGCCGGGGGTAGAGGTTGCCATACCCTTCATTTGAGGAACAATTAAAACACTGGTTAAGGAACTGGGGTTTGCGGAGCGGGTGACTCTGTGTCAACTGGCAGCTACCCAATGCTACTTATCATTAGCACGGGAGCTGCAGCGGCGGCGCACAGTGCTGCTACTGCAGTGCTGTTTTTTTTTTTTTTTTTTTCATCGGTGAAGTAGAATAGGAACATTTAGTTCATTGTTGCATGCGAATATTTCTCTCGTTTTCCTTTGCATTCAATGACCGTGTCTCTCGGGTCATCCGTCCTCAGATAAAGCAGATGGAGGACAAGCTGAGGAGCTGTGAGACTCAGAGGGAACTGACGGCATTGAGGCGCAAACTGGAGCTCGTGGAGGAGGAGAAGAGGGAGTACGGTGACAAATGCTCCAAGGCTGAAGTGGAGGTCAAGGATCTGCGGTTTACAGGTGAGGATATATTTGGAACTGCACTACAGAGGGGACAGTGTGTGTGTGGGTGTGTGTAGGCTCCAGCAGTCCCAACAGGCCCCATCTGATTGAAAGTGTGTCCTCATGTCTTTTGTCAGCCTTTGTCACCATTAGCTTCAGAGTCTTGACTATAATGGCCTTCTCCTGTGTCCTGGGTGCTGTTGCTGTGTGTGTGTGTGTTATTCCTGGATGGGGTGTGATTGGCCAGTGGAGGAGCTTCAGAAGAAGCTGCAGGCAGCTACCAACCCACCCCCAGCTCCAGCTCCAGCTCCAGCACCTCCCCCACCGCCTCCACCTCCTCCAGCCCCAGCTCTGGCCTCCAACCCTCTCAGGTTTGATCACACACACACACACACACACACACACACACACACACACACACACACACACAAAGTTTTCGGTGAACTTTGGTTAATCTTGGTGGCCCCACTCAGCACCAGTAGGTTCTTATTAAACCGGGAGCCTAAATAAAAAGTCAGCTGGTCTCTGGTGTTTGTTGTCTTTCCCTGTAGCTCGCTGTTGTCTCTGATCCGAAAAAGACGGGACATCAGTACTGACATCCCGCTAGTGGTCCAGGACTCTGCCAAGACACCAGGTACGCTTCAAACGTCCACAAAAAAAAAAATCTGAGTGACGTGTGCTGCTGCACCGTCCTACACACAGTGTGATGAAGGAGGACACACACACAGTGTTCATCTGATACAGAGCTTGGATTGTGGTGCTAAGGTAATGCTGTCCACACTCTAAAACCTATAAATGAAAAAAGCGAGGACAACCTCAGCCAAATAATAAATGTCCTCAATGTGGAGACAGGCCACAGTGTGCAGTTTATTTATATGTGTAGCATGGTGTCCCATCATGTGTGGGGTTTTTTTTTTTTTTTGTGTGTTTATTTTTCTTTGTTCTGAGCGATGACAATGAGGGAAGTAACGTCTGTATTAACGTCCACATTCTGTAACTCACACTCATCCAAACTCAAACATGCAGCACATAGTTTCTTTTTCTGTGCGACGTATGTTCATTTTGTATTTTATTTATCTCCTCAAGGCTGCTGTGGCTCATGCGTTTGAGTGTAGGAGAACGGGTCTCCGATCCTGTGTGTATGTGTGTGTGTGTTTGTGTGTTTTCCCTTTCAGAAATCATTCTTTTCGTCCTTTGCAAATCAATGTCACTTATGTGTAGAAGGACAAACGCTTGTAGCAAGTGGTGCATGAGAAATTCAGACCTCCATCGCTGGCCTCTTAGGTCAGCGTGTTAAATTCTTCAATTTGTGCAAACAAAAAGGGGGAAAGCCTTGACTCGTTCGGAGCAGGTAGGACGTCCGCGTGGGACTGAACGGGCTATACCGTGTCCTCATTTTGTGAAAGAGTTTTTGAATACGTCAGGTCTGAATTGGGCACTACGCACAGGGTATCTTCTACTCTGACACTGGAATAATAGTCTCTTTCTGAGCACTTTGGAGGAAAATATTTTACTATTACTTTAACACAAAAAAGTTTTTGTGTGACATTTTAAAGACATCTTACCAACAATAGCCCCCATTGTGCGTGCCGCTGAATGTTCTGCGTTTGGAAAATTAAATATTCACATTTCTTTGCTGATAGGCTGCGTTATTGCAGATTTGGATTTTTTTTTTTTTTTTTTTTGTTTGTTCCCAGCTTTTGTGAACTTGAGAAACTCGCTTTTCTTTGGAGAACTTTTGGGTGAGACATTCTTGAATAGTGTGTGTTTTTTTGGTAACCTCACACGCCACAAAAAGCTCTGAACTGCTGAACAGGTATACTTTGAATAGTACCAAAATTAGAGACAGCCGTAATCATTATTCCACGACTGCAGCCCAAATCCATCCTAAAACTAGGACCGACAATAACACAGGTTCGCCTCAGTAGTATCTGTGGCGTAATTAAGAGGGAAAACCCTGGAGTTTCTCCAGCAGGAACTCGATGGATTGGTCCTGGAGGTCCTCGTCTCATTTTTAAGCTGTTACATCCGAATGAGCTTTATTTCAATTGCAATGAATAATGACGCCTGTGAATTACACAGGGCACCTCGCACCTCTCAAAACTCATTTGGGTTCCTGGCACCGTTTCCCCACTGAGGCAGGGGAGGCCAACTAAATACACCGTGTCTGTTTGGTGTGTTTTTTTAAATGGCGGAGCTTGGATCTAAGGGCTTTTCAAGCTTCACTGATGAAATCTTTCTCTGGCCCAGAGTTGGACGTCAGGCAGCAGGCCGTGGACGAAATGATGCAAAGGATCAAGAGAGGCGTCCAGCTCCGACCGGTCGGCCAGTCCCCCGATAGAACGAGGAGACAGGTAAGTGTCAAATTGAGTTTGAATTTGATATATAAGATGGAAATATCACAAGCTGACAAGTGTAACTGTGAATAAAGACACCAGGTCGATGACAGAGAAATATAATCATACCAGCACTGGTCAGGCCTCTGGGAAGAATCTCCTGGGGCACAGGAAGTGATGTGTTTTACTATCTCTGTTTGTTTGTTTGTTTGGACTGAACAGAAGAAGATTTGTTTTTTTTTTAGTTAGACAGACAAAGGAAAGAGGCATCATCCATTTCCACAGAGCGAGCAGAAAAGTCAGATACACGCCGCCGAGAGAAAACCTGAACCTGGAGTCATTAAAGGAAGTGCAACACCGTGATTGTGACACAAAACGTCTTTTCATTTTTTGCTGAAATCACCGACCTAACCCAGCGGCTGACAGGCGTCCAGCGTTTCTTTTTTTTTTTTTGGGGGGGGGTACATTGTGGAGCATATATTGTTCAGTGCTCTTAAATCCATCAGTGTGTGGGATTATCTAAGAGCTGCTTGTTTCGATAAAAACATGACATATGGCCAAGACGTCTTTTAGCCTGCGTGTTCCTCCGCCACAACAACTCGGCCAAATTAGATAGCATTAGGACCTGCTCCCGCGAGGTAATTATAAATAATGAGGATGGGAAAATTGACGTGACTCAGAATGATTGTGTGTGTTGACACATTTGCTTCTTGTAGAAAGCATACGTCCTCGTGTGTCTCGTCTCTGTGGTAAGAGGTGCAGTTTAGCCTCTAAGTGCTGATTGAGGAAAAATAAGTATAATGGGTCAGACTGCTGTTTATTTACCAACCCCATCTTTTCCCTCCTATTTTTCCTTTTGTCAGATGCAGAGGCTGCCCTCTAATTCTGCCATCCAGGAACTTAAAGGAATCATGGTAATGATGGACCATCAAATATCCTCACAAGCCAGGTTTTTAGTAGCTGAACTTCCACCGCATTCACACCAGAGACTTTGTTCTCTGCACTGTACACAAAGGTCAAATGCAACAAAGGTTAGAAAAGGTGTCAAATATTTTCCACAAGTTCAGCTGCAACACATGCAGGATGCAGACGAGCAGTTCTGTTACTCTGTCGTACGTGTTTAGTTTGGTTAAAGTTAGACAAACACAAAGTTCAGACTGCTGGAGTGTGTTTTCACTGAGTGGGGCCCTCTGGATGCATGTGTGTTTTTTTTTTTTTTTGTTGAAACCGTCCAGGAGAATTTCAATAGAACCTCCCCCCAGCCGAAGGCGGCGTCTCCGTCAGCAAACCCCGACGGGGAGCTGCAGAGGATCCTGCTGCGACGGCGGGACGCGCTGGACTCCCAACGCAACGGCAGTAAGTTTTCTCTTTAGCTTTCAACTCTCTGCAGGCTGCTGCTTGTTCATTAATCCTGACAAGTTGGACTGTTTTAGTCTTTCAGTAGTTTCTAGTGTTAGGTGTCGAGGCTGTCATGGTGGCCCAAAGCAACAGCAAACCTAGACCAAGTCAGACCTGGACCACTTAGATCTGAGACTCGTTATTAAAGTATTATTAAAGCCTCAGAGGTCAGAGGTCAGGGTGTATGATGCTCACGCTCAGTCTGTCGGGTGTGGAGCCTCCACAGAGCAGCTGAAAGGCAGAGGACGGTGCTGGGATGCGTCAGGGGACAGGATTCTGGACTTGTCTCAGCAGAGTCTCACCTGCTGCAGTGTGAGTTAAAAAAAAAAAAAAAAGTGAAAACGCTGATTGTTTTTCAGTGAGTGTGTGTCTCTTTGTGCAGGTCCTCATCCCATCCTCTCCCCTGCGGTGTGAGGGGGGGTGGGGGGGGGGGGGGGGGCGCCACCAGGCTGAGGTCGGCCCTGACATGAGTATCCAGAGAATACGCATCTCTGGATGTAGAGGGAGGATGGATCGTGGGGGCGATGGAGGATCACGTGATGCAAAAATCGATGTCCAAGCCTTTTCATTTTACCTGTTTACTGTTCACACAATAAGTTTCAAAGCATCTGTGTTATAAGGATGGAGGGGAGGGGGGTGGAACAGTCAGCTGGATTTCCACATCAGAAAAAGAAAACAAAAACAAAAGAATAATCAGAGACTTCCAGCCCAGAGGTTACGCAGCCCGTTCATGGAAATGAAAGGTGTGTGTGTGTGTGTGTCGCACGCTCCACCTTTTCAGGGTTCATTCAGCTCTCTTCCTGACGGTGAAGGGAAAGCCCGGGGTTATTGTCTGCAGCGTGAGGAACACAGTGCAGCAGGTTTCAGCAGCCTTGAGCTTTTGCCAAAGCAAAGTATGTCTCTGAATGGTTCTGTCTAGACGAGCGTTAACCTTGTAGCCACCCAGTGAGCAATTACAGGCCACTGTGGCAGATTTAGTTTCCACAGCGCCCCCCACACACACACACACCCCCACCCTCAACCTTCTTAGGCCACAATTTTAATATAGGGCCCCGCTCTTCATTGTTAGCGGGCAGTTTGACTGCGTTGGTGTCGTGGTGTTGGTTCAGGTACCAGTGAGAGGTTCATGTTCCAGGCAGGTTAGTTTGAATATAGGTTCAGGTGTTTAAAGGATTTTCAGATTCCAACACAGTGTACAGTGATTTATAAAGCCCTTTATGAGGAAGCTCTTACTTGATTGGTCGACACTGTATGTCCAGAACAATTTCTGGTACGTCGCCTACGTCCAAGTCGGAGAGTCCCTGTTTTGTTTTGTTTTGCTGTAGTTGTTGTTGTTGTCCTGGAGTCCTCAGTGAGCCATGGAGGTCTGATTGAAATGAACGAGAGAGGGGGGGGGGGGGGGTGCTGTGCTGTTTAAAACATGGTCAACGTGCGATGTTGATTCATTCCAGGACTCCTGAAGTCTAATCAAGTCACAAAAGAGATTAATTTTACAATCAAGAGCACGGACGTCTCTTCGCTCGTCAGCGCTCTGAAAGAAGAAAGGCTCGTCTCAGAGAGCTGAGTGTCTGTGAAAGCCCTGTCCCTCACACACTCTCCTCCTGCTGTGGTCACACTGAGACTCATAGATCAACATGGCCCAGCCTCTTAGAGAGTACATGTGTGTGTGTGTGTATATATATATATATATATATATATATATATATATATATATGCAAATTTACAAAGCAGATAGATTTAAAGAGAAGTTCAGATTCAGACAGTTGGGATTATAATTGAATCAACATAAAATGTTTTCCTACATTGTGTTTAGGTAACTCAGAGCTCTGGGTTAAGATCCAGGGAAGATGAGGGTCTTGATTAAATACTGAAAATGTCAACAGGGACTTGAGGCGTGAAACGGGTCCATCCAGTTCAGACCCACAAGTCTCTGTCTCTGTCCATAGAATGGACGCTGTATTCTATGTAACTATGGATCACAGACATGTCTTCTGATTCACTGGTATTTACTGTATCTACAGTAGGTTTTGGTGGAGAAATCGCCACAATGGATTTGTCCCTGTGTGACTGTCAAACCTTTGTGTAAGACACTTCAGAGTTTGTTAGTTTTTTTTTGTCTTTAATTCAGAATAAAATAAAACTAACCTTGATATTTACAGTTTTCACACCTTGAGTCATCAGGTTCTGTTACGTTCATCATGGTGATACGATGAATAAAGTCCCATCAGTAAAGGACCAGAGCGGAGTGTGTCCAACCGCTCCAGAAATGGAACACACTTTCACTGCTGGCTGTGTTGTAACAGTGTAAAAATGACTTATGGTGAGGTTTTGTTTTTGTCTTTTTTTTTTCCCCTTTAAGCCTCAGTCAGAAGTGGGTGTAAGTCAGGTCTGGAGCAGAGGATCAACCTGTGAACACCAGTGATTGGAGCACAATGGTGGGCTGCTCTCGTCCTGTTTTGTTTTACCTCCACACCTGCTGAAATTTCCCAGACAAACCCCCCCCCCCCCCTGACTGAGGAGACTGAAACGTGAGAGCTGTGAACTGTGGGCAGTGTCCCTCACTTATTGTGTGTTGCTGTTAATTAAAGCTTTAGGCTTCGTTTAGCACTGAGGTGCAATTCCCAGCCAACCCCCCCTTCACCCCCAGCACCCACCCACCCCCTGACAGGGCCTATAGGAAATGTAATTGTGGCTCAAAGTCTCTTTTTCTAACAAGATTGATCAGCAGGACTCTTCAAAGACTCCCCTCCGTCTTCCACACGTTTCCCCCGTCCCTCACTCCACTGAACCTGATATTCCAGAGGAAGTCACACACTTAACTTTATTTAACCGCAAGATTTAGTCCCGACAGCTGAAACAGGAAATGCTCTGTGAGGAGATTATATAGACTAATCAATTGTGCAGAGAGCTTATTTGGCCTTTTTCTTTTCTTTCTTTTTTTTTTTTTGTTGGCCTTCATTTTGTGTCAGGACAAAAGTAGCACGAGGATGAGGTGAATTATCTTGGATAACATGTTGGAGGATGGAGTGTCAGTGAGTGGCTGACCTGCTTCAGAAGGAGTGGAATGAAAAAAAGAAAAAGGAGGGAAAAAAAAAAAGCAGAGAAGGCCTGTGTATTGATCTGTCTCTCCTCATATCCTCCATATCTAATGAGGTTCTTGTAGTCGAGGCCATCCCGGCATAACTCAATAGTATGCCAACATACAATATAGGCTTTGGTTTCGGAAGGAGGAGTGATGTGAGGGCGCCTTCTTCCCCCAGAAACAAAGTCAATGACCGGTTCAGTTCCTTCCTCCACCATCTGCTCCGGCTGCCGGACTCGTTGACGTTGATTGACGGACGGTACACACACCGCCGATTGAGGCAAAACATGTAATTACACAAACCACGCTGTGTCCTTTTCTTCCCTCTCGGCTTCTTCTTCGCAGCCACGGCCTATTGTCAGGCGCTCCCGTCTTTTCTCTCGTCATCGGCCGATACAATATACTGTTTTGTTGTTTTTTGTATTTTTGTCCCCCCTTCAGGGACCAGCAATTAGGGAGGTCCTTTTTTCCTTTTTTTTTTCTTTTTTTTTTTTTTTTTTATAAAGCGTGTCTAGGGAAACACTTAATTTGACCTATTTTGTTAGTCATTTCATTTATTTTCCCCCAAACACAGTAATTGCCTGCCAGGGAGCCTCCGCAGAGATGCTGCTGCTGCTGTTGTGCCTGCAGGCCCTCGGTTTGTGTCTCCATGTTCCATTGATTAGAGGTTGTCTTAGAGGGGTTGACCACCCCCCCCCCCCCCCGACATTTACAGCAACACATACAGAGAGGAAGCTGCCAGCAAATCTAGAAACCAAACCTGATGAAATACAGTCGGAGAACACTTGTCATTTATTCACCTGACACTGAGGCATTTGTATTACCTACAGATAATCTTAAAAACAGAAGGGACAGTTGATCTGTGATGACTTGACGATGAGATCTATCTATCTATCTATCTATCTATCTATCTATCTATCTATCTATCTATCCATCTATTTATTTCCTGTGCTGCAGGCTCAGACTCAGTTCTTCCACAAACTGAGGAGCCATGAGAGGGGTCCGGCCAGGGGGGTTGACGAAGGGGCCTTCTGCTCGACACGTCCGGCACAGACAGGAGGCCGGCGTTGTCCCTGACACGGCCGTGTGTGGGAGCGTGTGTGTTTTCTGGCATTTGATTCGTCCCTCAACAGCCTCTTACATCCTTTTTTTTTTTTTTTTTTTTTTTTATCCAGCTCTGTTAAAGCAAGCAGCTCCCATTATATCCCAAATACACACAGTCAATCAGAAACAGTTTTGTCACTTAAATCAATTTGCTAAAACATTGTATTTATATATATGTATATACATATATATATTTATGTTTTTTTTTTTCTCGTGATTTGAAGTAGACAGTTTTAACTCTGTTAGTGAAATGAATCTGAAAAGGAAGAATCGCTCTGTGCTCAATACAGCTGGTTGATATACAAACTGTGAGAGGGAGCCACAAGCAGACAACGTTAAAAAAAAAAAAAGAAATATATCCAAGTGGCTAAATATATTGTTTTTCTATCTTGACGACATTGCAAATTAGAAACGGTCTGAAAATTAATATTTTAGGGAAAAAAAAAAAACAAACTAAAAGATTGAACAAACATTATTCATAAAAACCATGCTTTAAATTACAGTGGTCACCTGAAATCAGGAGGGACAGCAGTGGACCTCTGGTGTGTCCACTCCAGCTCCAGGCTCATGTGTTGTGTTATGGATATTTTTATGGAGATGTTTGACTGTGACCTGTGTTTGTGTACAGAGGTACAGGTGATACAGCTGATGTATAAGACCCGAAGAGGCAACATGATGTTTGGGGCTTTTTTTAAAAAAAGCTGCTTTATTGAACTGAATGATGACAGTAAAATAAAATGTGGCAGCACACACACACACACACACTTGTTTAAATCAGTCATACTGTCAGAAAACACAAGCTGTGAGCTGTTCTCCCTCAGGCCTTGTGTGACAGAGTTCCCTCTGCAGCGGTGGGCTGCTTTTGTAGTTTGTCAGTGAACAGTGGAGGTGAGTGCTTCTCCTTGGAGACTGTGACAAGACAAAATAACGAAAATAGAGTGAACGGACAAAAGCAGGAACACAGACGCCTCAGATAACAGCCCTGAAATCCTGTTTCAGTCTTCAGTGTGAAATATCAACACAATTCGTTTAAACGCCCATAAACATGTTAAATAAAGTTTTTTTTTTTTTTTTAATGATGGGAGCTGATTACACACAGACACACACTCATCTCTCATTAACTCCCCAGTGTCCCCCTGCCTGCTCTGTGGACGGATGGGAAAGGATTTGTCCCTGTGTGTAATTAGGCAGCCAATTAACAGATCCAAGGTAGAGGCTTTCATTCTGCCTCTCACACACACACACACACAAATACACATTTGTATGATTCCTCACACATAGTTTCTTTTTACACCAAACACACACACACAGAGACAGAGAGAGATGTGTGTTCTCAAGCTCAGGCATTACTACCTCTCTCTCTCTCTCTCTCTCCTGCTTTGTCTGGCCTTCTTTTTCTCTGTCCAGCTAAAAAAAAAAAAAAAAAAAAAGATGAGGGAGGAGCATTAAAAAACCCACCCAGGATTCCTTGTTGAGCCAGTTCTTCCTCTATAGAAATCAGCCGGTTGTATTTAGTCATCCTCTCAGCGCCGCTCAGACCTCCCAGTTTGACATAGTCCAGCCCCAAGCCCACGGCCTGACGGAGGAGAAGCAAGCAGCAAACGGTGAGACAGAAGCTGCTGCTGCTGAGGGAACGTGTGATGCTCGCTGAATGGATGCTCCACCAAATAAATAATCGCTGATTCTGAACTGTGACATAACGTCCTCTGGAGCATCTGTTCAGTGAGGGTGTCTTTTTCCTTGACATTGTTTTTGCCTTTTTGCCCTTGGTGCACCCCTGTAGGAATGCACTCAGTACAATGAGGGTCGGGGGGGGGGGGGGGGGGGTCAAAGTGTCGCTGCTGCACCCGGAGGTCCCCCGGATCTCCGGGTGCACACTCAGTCACTGACTGTGTCCCTGTGTTTAAATCCTTCCTCAGGACATGTGTCTCAAAGAGCATCTCCTCACACTCATTTATGGCTAAAAAAGTCAAAACCATTACAAACGATTATTAGCAAGTGAACACAGCAATTTCCCGTTAGAGGGACGAGGAAGTGTCTTTCACAAATTCATCAACCGCTTGGTGTGTCCTGATCTGGATCTACACACAAGATGTTTATATACACTCAGCTCTCAGTTTATTAGGTACACCAGACCAATGCAGTCTAATACAGCTGTTTGGAGGCTGCAGTTTGCGCGTTTGAGCAGCACTGTATCATACAGAGAATCGTTTCAGGTGTTTAGCCTGTCCCCTCTGTGTCACATCCAGCTCTTGAGTCAGGTCCTGCTTGTCTGTTTTTCTTGATACCAGCTTAGTTTCCTGTTTTACTTTGAAATCACTACTGTCCTTGTCTCTTTGTAGTTCACTTCCTGTCCTCCATTGTTTCCTGCCATTGTGATTACCTGTCCCGCCCCTAATTTGTTGCACCTGTGTCAAATTGTCTTCCCGCCTCCTAGTGTATTTAAGTCTTGTCCTCCGCTTTGTTCTATGCCATCTTGTCTTTGTCCATAGAGTCAAGCATTCCTTGTGGTTTTGGCCTCACGATTTTGAAACCTCTGCTAGATTTTGGACTGTCTTCCACACATACTCCATGAGCACTTTATGAGAAGATATCTGTACACCTACTTATTTATGCAAATTTCCAATCATCTAATCATGTGGCAGCAGTGTAATGAATAAAATCCTGCAGATACAGGTCACACGCAAGAGCAGCAGCTCTGAGGATGGAAACACCTTGTTGATGAGAGAGGTCAGAGGTCAGACTGGTTGGCGCTGACAGAAAGGCTACGCTAACTCAGATAACCACTGTATAGCTGCGGAGAACAGAGAAGCATCTCTGGTGGTGGTGGTGGTGTGATGGTGTGGGGAATGTTTTCTTGGTTCACTTTGGACCTTAACACCAATCAGTCATGGTCTGAATGTCACAGTGTGTCTGAGTATTGTTGCTGACCATGTTCATCCCTTCATGGCCACAGTTCACCATCTTCTAATGGCTACTTCCAGCAGGATAATGCTCCATGTCACAAAGCTAAAGTCGTCTCAAACTGGTTTCATCAACATGACAGTGAGCTCAGTGAACTTCAGAGGCCTCCCCCAGTCTCCAGACCTGAATCCAGTAGAACACCTTTGGGATGTGGTAGAACAGGAGACTTGCAGCTTGAATGATGTGATGAATCATGTCAACATGGAGCAGAAGCTCAGAGGAAGGTTTCCAACATCTGGTGGAATCAATGAGAGCAAAGGGAGGAACTACCCAGTGTTCGTGTGGTGTTCCTAATAAAGTGCTCAGTGAGTGTACTGTATATATGTAAGAAAGAAAGTATATTTGTCCATATTGTACATGTGCATGTAATTGTAGTGGCTACCTCGCGATTGAATTACTTTGAATCTACAATAACATTTTTTGGACATTTGTGGGCAGAGGACACAAGTTGTGAGCACAACACTGACATCCTGTATTATCTAAACTGACACGGTGAGATTGGAGTAACATTATCATTCATTCTGAGTCCTGTTTCTGGCCACTGGGCAAATCCAACCCATTATTTCCTTTCTTTTAGCTCTGTTTTTGGTCTCTACCAACTCCTCAGGAAAATATATGGCTCTTTAGCTGCTAAATGCTCTACTATGTTCACCAGCTGATCTCCAGCTGTGTCTGTCTCGTGTTTGGTACTGAGCAGACAGTGTACAGTGTATTTTTTTTTTTTAGATCATCAGCTACTCTTGCAGCCAGAAATAGCATTATGAGAGCAGTGAGAGTGAAAACAGTAAAGTTGTGCCCCTGACAGTGAAACAATGAAGCTGAGACTCACTATAAAGCTCCACAAAGCCAAGAGCAGCAGCAGATTCAGGTGCTAAATCACTGTGGTTCATCACTGCAAGTGAATTCTCATTGTCACACTGTTATTTTAAATTGATACATTATTATCATAAAAATCTGAATTACAACCACTTTAATGTTAATCAAACAGACCATTCAACAGATTTATCCTTCAGAAACGCTTTCAGTTAAAAATCCTAATATCATTTGGCTTTGTTGTGGTGAAAAGCACACCATCCTAGTTTTCATGGTATCACTACAACCTGGACCTACAAGTAAAACAGTGGGTGGATGTGTTTGTGACCCTCAGAGCACACAAAACATCATCACTGCAGACGGCTGTTGCTTTGGAACAAGGTTCTTCCTCTGAAGCTGAACACACAAAATAAAAGAGGGAATAAGACTTACTATATCTGAGAAAGAGTCGTTGCTGCAGGGCTCACTGCATGCTGTACCCATTAACACTGAACCTGTAGGTGTTAGAAGTAAGTGAAGACAGGCACATACACACACACGCACACAGTTAGCAGTGATAACAATCCAGCATAGAAGCAATATTTCACAGATGAAAAAGATGCAGGATTTCATTATCAAGAATCTCAAGTTGGACACTGAAGTCAAGCTTCAGCATTTACCAGCTGCTTCTTCATGTGCCACCAGTTAACTAGTACTGTCTAATCATCTTCATGATGTAGTGTGCAGCCAGCCTTCAGGCTAACACTCCACCAACCCAACCTCCTGTCATGCCCAGCCCCTAAGGGGGCTCTTTTCTGAACCCTTTAGTTTTGTTTTGAACTCTTTTGTGGACATTTGGAGCTTTTGGACTCTGGTTTAGTTTAAGTTCCATTAGTAGTTCCTGTTTTATTGTGAAGTCTTGTCCCTAGTGTATCTGGTCTTGTTCTACTTCCTGTCTTTGTCTAGTTTCCCTCCAGTTGTGATTGTCTGCCCCGTCCTAATTGGTTTCACCTGTTGCCTGTTACCTCATGTATATAAGTCTCGTAGACTTACCTTGGCCTTTTGATTTCTAGTGAGGACTTAGTTTGCTTTGCGTTTTATGTTTCCAGCCTTTTTTCCCCTCCTTCATGGATGATTTTTAATTGTTTAAGTTTTGTTCTCTGGCCCTGGACTTTTAGTTTACTTATTGCCTGTCCTGGGGTTTCTGCATTTAGGTCCTCTCTTCCCTCATGTTCCTGGCTGCCTGGTCGTGACACCTTCTCCTCATGCTGTATTTATGGCATTTCTGACATGTATGTTTGTTAATGGAGGGATTCGTGGAACTATTTGCTATAAAAAACAGTCAGTTCTGACTGTGTCGAGTAGAAGACAAACACTCAAATATGAGTAAAACAACCTGTGTCCCTCATTGTGAGTGAAGCATTTGGCGTGGCCCCATTCAGATGATTATAACTAAATGCAGCTCAGGTTACCATGACTTCAACAGCTGTATTTCAGTCAAGAAATCCACATAAAGCAGGTAAAACTACACAGCTAAATCTGTTTATATGATCAACTATAACCATTGATATTTTATTTTACATTCATTTATCATAAATATGGGTATTATAAGAACATGGATGTTCTATGTTCTATGTTACGGGTATTAGCTGTTCTTTCCTGGCACATCCACCTGCTCCTGGTGATGGTATATAAGTGAAGCTGAAAGCAAATCTGCCTTTTTTCAAGTACCTATACACTTATATGTTATCAATAGGGTTAGAAAGTCAAAGCATTCTGTTTCTATGGAGTATTTCACTTTGTGGAAGTTGAGTTGAATGGTGTTTTATGAGTTTACAGCCGAGTACTGAAGTAGCTTTCCCATTCAGCATTGATTCCTCATCTTTTTCTCGATCTAGCCTCAGTGGATCTGTTACCTTGGTGCTCTGACGCGATGCGGACCAAATCACTGACTGTTGTCTCGTGAATGTGTTTTAGGATGCGACCTCTGACTCCCAGAGGGGGCGGGGTCTTTGACTTGTAAGTGACGTCAAAGAGCAGCGAACATGAGTCTCCGATCACATTGCTCAGCTTCTCCCACTGGTCTATGTCCTTACAGAGCACACAAACACACACACACACGCACAAGAACAAGCACACACATGTGAGAGAAGAGCATACACATCTACCACACAGTCAACCTCACAAACAGACATAAGCTGCAAGCTGTAAGCTAGTAGAAGTTTTTTGTAATAAACCAGTGGAGTATTCCATAAAGGAGAACTGGCACGTGCATCTGTAACTATGGCAACAGGTGCCCTAACGCTAACCTGTCACATGTCAACCTGTCAGCAGTTTACTGCCATGTTAACTCCTGGCTGCTAGCTTGTTTTCAGACTTCAGCTGGTACCACAAGCTCTGCAACACGCAAAGTTCAGTTTGACCAGAGGCGGCAGCATGTTTGTATTAATTCTGTATCAGTTTAATACAATCAAACACAACAGTTAGTCTATAGTTACCACAGTTAGGATTAATAACTTAGATGCTGAGCCCTGGCTTGTATCAGTCTAAAATCTTGAATAATGCATCATTACCACATGTACACACACTGTTATTATTTTTGACGAAGTTTAACGTTGACCAAAGAATGATGAAAGTTTTGAACGTACCTCTCTCCTAAATGGATTGATTAAGGCGACCACAGCTGGATATTTGCTGATGAGGGTTTGGTACATGTCCACTAATTCATCTGGAGACTTCAAAACCCCCGCTGCAACTTCATACTTTCCTTTCGACTCAGGAGAGAGAAGAAGAAAACAAATTCAGTTCTCTTCACTGCTTGCTGTCTCTGTATCTGCAGTACTTAGACTTGTATTTGCATGCGAACTGACCTCTTCAGCTGGATGTATATAGAACTGATTAGAACAACTCCTACACAAGGACTCCCGACACCTTGGTGAACATAAAGACAGCGACTACATCTCGTCAACTTACACAGTCCATTAGCTCACAGGCGGCACAGTTTACTGCTAAATGGATCTCTGTTCCCAGTGCCAGTCCAAGGTTAGTGCAGGCTTCAGTGATCAGATCCAGAGGCTGCTCAGGTCTCTCATAGCTCACCGCCGGCGCTCCACTGTCATGAAGAATTGCCTGAGTGGCCTTGGAGCAAGCAGACACGGTTCACCTTGTCAACAACATCCATGTATTGTACTTTTACACATCCAACTGTAATAAATACAGAAACCTACAATGTTCTTTACATCTCTTCCTCTTTGGATTCAACTGTCGAGAAATAGTTTTAGCTGAAGCTGCATGTGAATGACAATAGATAGAGTATTTATTCATAGGTCTGAATGAGATGGCTGGCATTTCAAGGTTATTAGAAGATGAGTGTGTTCCACTCACCCTCTAACACTGTTTGCGTTATGAATGTAAGTGCTAGGGGTCACTTAACAATGCAGGAGCTAACTCTGTGTTTACAGTACAAATGCTGCATGAAGGAAAGGCAGACAGCAGAAGCACTGAATGTTTTATAAGCGTTTCCAGGCCTTGCATACCTGAGTTAATTTGAACATTAGCTATGAAAATTCACATAGAAATCTCAATTTTTGAATGTATCTTTTAGGAACGCTCAGGAACAGAAAAAGCTTTGAATCCTGCCTCCACCTTTTACATTCTGTGCGATCATAAAGCCTGTGTTGGATTCAGTTCCCATTCTTATGGTGAATAAATAGCAAATGTCCCTCACCCCAGCTTTTGTCGAAATGTTCATTATTCTCATCATCTCCTTCTGTAACTCAAGGGTCATTGTGACGATCTGTTGGAGAAGTTCACAGTTCAGTGCATTTTTATAAATGCTAAAGAGGAAACTGTGAATATAGAAGAACTGAAGGTGCTTCACCCATAATATAGCACATCATAGCAACAACAAAGGAAGCACTGAACTTGTACAAAGAACACTAACTTTACACAGTGAACAAGTCTCTACCAACTGCCAACACTAAGAAGAAATGGGCAAAAGACAGATAAAACATATAGTACCAGTCAGAAGTTTGGACACATCTTCTGATTCAATGGTTTTTCTTTATTTTTATTACTTTCTACAGTATAGATTCATACTGAAGACATCAAAACTATGAAGGAACACATATGGAATGATGTAGTGTTAAACCAACCTGAATATGTTTTATATTTTAGATTCTTCGAAGGAGCCACCTTTTGCTTTGATGACAGCTTTGCACACTCTTGGCTTTCTCTCAGTCAGTTTCATGAGGTAGTCACCTGGAATGGTTTTCCAACAGTCCTGAAGGAGTTCCCAGAGGTGCTGAGCACTTGTTGGCTGTTTTGCCTTCACTCTGCGGTCCAACTCATCTCAAACCATCTCAGTTGGGTTTAGGTCCGGTGATTGTGGAGGCCAGGTCATGTGACACAGCACTCCATCACTCTCCTTTTTGGTCAAATAGCCCTTACACAGCCTGGAGGTGTGTCATTGGGGTCATTGTCCTGTTGAAAAACAAATGATGGTCCAACTAAGCGCAAACCAGATGGGATTTGGCATGTCGCTGCAGAATGCTGTGGTAGCTATGCTGGTTAAGTGTGCCTTGAATTTGGAATAAATCACCAACAGTGTCACCAGCAAAGCACCGCCACACCATCACACCTCCTCCTTCATGCTTCATGGTGGGAACCACACATGTAGAAACCATCCGCTCACCTTTTCTGCGTGTCACAAACACACGGCGAGTGGAACCAAAAATCTCAAATTTGGACTCATCGGACCAAAGTACAGATTTCCACTGGTCTAATGTCCATTCCTTGTATTTCTTGGCCCAAACAATTCTCTTTTTCTTGTTGTCCTTCCTCAGCAGTGGTTTCTTTGCAGCAATTGGACCATGAAAGCCTAATTCACGCAGTCTCCTCTGAACAGTTGATGTTGAGATGTGTCTGCTACTGAAACATTTATGTGAACTCTAATCTGAGGTGCTGTTAATTTGCGGTAATTTGCCCCTTCCTGGGGCGGTCCTCATGAGAGCCAGTTTCATCATAGCATTGGATGGTTTTTGCGACTGCACATGAGGATACATTCAAAGTTCTTGAAATCTTCCGGATTGACTGACCTTCATGTCTGAAAGTAAAGATGGACTGTCGTTTTTCTTTTCTTAGCTCAGTGGTTCTTGCCATAATATGGATTATAACGGTAGTCAGGGCTGTTAACTGTGTACCAACCCTACTTCTGCAAAACACAACTGATGGTCTCAAACAACTACTTCATGAAACTGACTGAGAGAATGCATAGAGTGTGCAAAATTCCATAAGTGTTCCTTCATAGTTTTGATGTCTTCAGTATGAATCTACAATGTAGAAAGTAATAAAAATAAAGAAAAACCACTGAATGAGAAGGTGTGTCCAAACTTCTGACTGGTACTGTATGTAACAGCTATACAGAGAAGTGACTGAAAGCGGTGAGTACTTGTTTAACTCGTTGTCCTGCTTTGGGGATCAGGATGATTTCCTCCAGTAAACTCAGTTTTCCAGGAGACGTCTTCCCACAGCTCAGCAAAGTTACCAAGGAGATGGGGATGTGAAACTGTGCTGGAGTCTGAATAAAATTGTTTAAGACACCATTACATGTTGCTCCCAGTGCGTGTGTGTAATGTTTGTGTGTATGTATGTGTTCGTGCTTGTGGGCTCTAACCTCTCGGTTCTTTAGAGCTGCTATGTATTTGTACAGAGGGATGCCCTGTAATTGTGCCCCAGCTTTGGCAACAGCCAGAGACACTGAACCAATGGCCAAGCTCCCAGGCAGAACTGGTTCTGGTGGCTCTGCTGGAGGAAATGGCTTCTCTGCAGTGGTACTCTTTTTAGCTGTAACAATAAGTGGGGAGGGGGCATCGTGAGTATCATAGAATAGATGCACCGTGGTTTAGAAGAGTAACTCATCTACAGTTAACTCATTGTCATTGCTTTGTGACATGGAGCATTATCCTGCTGGAAGTAGCCATTAGAAGATGGTGAACTGTGGCCATGAAGGGATGAACATGGTCAGGAACAGGATTTTATACATCACATTGCTACCACAAGATCGGTTGAAGTCATAAGTCATGTTACTGCTGCCATGGATGATTTTGAAGCCCCTGGGAACAGATCAGAGGCCAAAACCTGACACCTCGCAGAGTGATTCTGTGCCTCATCTACACAACAACGAGAAAATTTCAAGAAAAGCCTAGGTGAAAACCAACCATCTTCACTTCAAACAAGATCCAACCGCTCCTGGCAAGGCTGCTTGAAGCCATCTGAGGCCAGTTGTGGATAAAACAAGAAAGGAGGGCAAGATTCCCTACATCATCAGGAATCAAGTCTACGTAGACGAGCAAGAAGTGCTTGTAGGTTTAGTTACTGGCCGGTGGTGCACGATTTTAGAACTGGAGAAATTCTGATTTGATACCAAACATTCAGCAGTAATACTAGAAGAACTAGTCACTATCCTACCTTTATCAAGACTCTTTTTGTCTTTAGCCTGTGCAGGCGGTGCAGAGGGAAGCACCACCACCTCAGACTCGCTGGATGGACGACTCTCTTCCTTCTCCCTGTTGCGGACGTCTTTCTCCTCCAGATAGCGGGCCATGAAGAAATCGCTATACAATTACAGAACACAACATGACATTGCTGGGTCACAAAAACAAGCTCTAAAAGAAGGTTTGACCTCCACTGAAGGTCTCAGGTCAACCTCACTTAATAATAACTGGAGGAGGTACCACAAGGTTCTGGTCCATTATTATTCACAATCCAGGTTAACAATACTCTTCTTCTTCAGACATCTCTGCACAATCTTAAACTTGTACTGAATGCTAATAAAACACATTTTACCCTGCTGCTATTTTACAATGTCCTGCCCACATATAACTATACATGAAAGTCATTCAGTGTTAGACATATCTGGGAATTTGTTTAGATAGCACTCAACTTTGACATGCCAAGGGGAACAGCTGGTACAGATTCCAAAGATATGAAAATGGGTTTCTTATATCAGAATGAAGCATGTTTTTCTCTCTGAGGACCGGAAAACCATTGTGGAATCGACCATCATGTCTGTGCTTGGCCATGAAGATATCCTGTATGTCCATGTAGCTCATGGTTTACCACTATGCTCTATGTATCAATACAGGAACAACAAGACAACCATATACCACCATGTATGTCAAACTGCTGTTCATCAGAGAATATCCCAGGACTGGAGACCTCTTGTTAGCCTATCAGAAAATCCTGAACTTGGAAAGACTGCTTTCCACAGAAATGGAATGAATTATAAAAGACATTAAAACTCGAACATGTGAATGTTATGTGATATATTTGTTATACCTGAAACATTGCCACTGTCTGTAGTTTCAAATTTGAATCTATCATGACGCAATATCATGTCAACATGGCACCGGTCCCCCCAACCCCCCAAGCATGGTAACTCATTAAGTTTTACTGTTGGATCCTGAGACATAAGAGGAGCTTAGTACGTAGTGATATGATAGGCTGTGACAATAGGCAAACATGTGCAAAGCGTGAACCTCTGCATGACCCCATTCCAGGATGTCAACACACAGCAAACTGCATGTGACCCCATTGGATCTTAATGAGTAAAAATGGCACTCCTTATTTATTTATCTCTGTTTGTTAGCTCTTAGTTTATCATGCAGAGGACTGAATTCCAGAGTAATATGATCTACAGACACATGAAGAATCAAAGGTCTCAGAGCCTTCTTCGTTGCAGTACCCCTCCAGAGAGGAAACCCTGCAGAGTAACACTACCTGAGTGCCTGGTCAACTTCTGATTGGTCACAGGGGTTTCGGCCCTTCAACAGGTTGTTCAGAGGTTCGCCGATCCACTGGATAGCAGTCCTCACATGGTCAGCCCTCTCCTGAGTCTTAGCTTTCCAATCCAGTGAAGTCTCCTTAGGCACACAGTGGCTGGAGACAGCAGCTGAGGACATGCTCTTAACACCAAGAGAGGGTAAACCTTATTCAAATACTAGTTATTTACCACAAAATCCTTAGAGTTGTTATGAGTGACATGGTTGACTAAGCAGCAGGTTCCTCTATGGGTCCTCCAAGGGTCTAAGGACAGAAGTTGTTGTATGCTGTAAGGATTGTTAAGCCCCTTTGTGATTTGTGATATAGTGCTATATAAATAAAAGTTGACTTGAATACTGACACAGTCGCCTGATCTGCAGCCAGCAGTGTGGTTGGAAAGAGGAGGACATGAGTTCATTTCTGCCATCTCCACCTCATCTCTCCTCATCCACAACACCCTCCTCTCTCCACCCCCTCCTTCTCACAGACTGAATGCTGAAGACTGACAGCGGAGAGCAACCCCCTCCAGTGATGCCAGAGCACAGCTATGTCCAAAAAAAACAGCCCCTCTAATGTGTTTTGGTTGTGGTGGATCGGCTATCTTTGTATTCTGCTTATAACTTGTGTAACAACCCAAAACTAAAAATCACCTTCAATACAGTTTTATACAACAGAATGCAAGAGAAATACTTGATTCGTTCTTTAAATTATTTGTTCAAAAAGGCCATAAATCAGAGAGGATGGGACACTCATTTCTGTATCATCTGAAGACTTATTCTCTGTTATTGTTTGTCTTTAATAGTTTACAGTGGAGAGTGAGGCGTCAATTCTGGGAGCTGATATGCAACAAACAACTCAGCACCTAGGTTACATTCAGTGTGATTTAAAAAAAAAAAAAAATTGCCACTAATAGCACTGAGATGACAAGATTTTTATATAAATCTCTAACTTCAAAATCACCACATTGCTCACATGGTGCTATATCAGTTTCCATTTTTATGCAGATGACTCCCAGGTCTACTTTCCTGTAATCCAATCTGTAATCCATGCTTTTTCACATTCAAATTAGGTTAGTGCAGCCGTCTATATGCCTGTCAATATAACCCCTACTCACAAGATCCACCAGAAGATTGCATCTAAAGCTAACTTTAGTATCTCTACTTTGGTTTGCAGTACATTTTAGTAAGTTGTAAGATCTTAATGATCACCTTTAAGAAACCTATGGGATTGGCTACTGACTATATTAACGACCTTCTGACCGCATATGAACCTCAGATCCTCTGGTTGGTCTTTGTTGGTGGTTCTGTGGTCAAGGCTAAAAATCAGAGGAGACCAGTCCTTTGTAGTCAGCGACTCTTAAACGACCTGCTGGAGGAGATCAGGCAAACTATTTCTTTATATCTGTTTAACAAAATCTCATCTAAAAATACACTATTTTAGAGTTAAATAAAAAAAAAAATCACATTAAATCACTTTTAATTCTGTGCATCTGTTTTAATTTCATTTGTTAAACCTTATGTGCTTATATTTTAATACACATGCATGTGCCACAGAGATCAAGATATTATAATTATCTATCTCTGGATCTGAGGAACTGGTCTCCTCCTGCTAACAATGGCCTTCTAGCACAGAGTAACACAGTTGAGTAAAAGCATTGATGTTATATGCCTTCTGGCTTGGCCCTAGGTCTGTGCCCTCAGTGACCTCACTGTGACCTTGGATCCAGATGTCACATCTCATCTTTCTGGCCTTTGTGATACTGTAAAAAAAAATCTGCAATGGCAGTGGTTAAGGGTCATGGTCTGTTTTTTTGATTGCTACCTTCTTTGCTCACTTCTTGCCTCCAGCTGCCTCTTCACATCAGAGCCTCCTGCACGTCTGAAGAGGCCCCTTATTGTCACTTCAAACCATCAGCACATCACTAATGAATCACATCTCCTTTGTTAAATCTTTATTTGTTCGATCGTTACACTGAACTGAATATCCAGAATATAGCATATGTACGACTGTCAGCCACAGTCCAAGCTGTTTAGAAAGCTATAATTTCAACAGTTCATCTGTTGAAATTATAGTGGACCATGAGACTGTATCCAAAAGGCAAAACGTGGCTTACGAGTTTTACCTTTTCCTTGTCGCAAATGATGCAGAAGACCTCCGCCTCAATGGATAGCTGTCCTCTTGTATCATAAACCTCCCTTCCCTTCAGTCTGCTTATCGTTGGTGGCGCAGAGAGATTTGCAAAGTAATTTGCCTAAAGTGATGAAAAAGACATTTTTAACCTCAGTGAGTGAACACGCTCAAAGACACATGTCGTCAAGTATCTCTTGCACTTATCCATTAAAACCCAAAAAACAAAAACTTGTATTAGTGGCTGCAATTTTATCACAAATAAAGTAATACAGAGCAAAAATGTGGTGAATGTTTTTTTTTTGTTTGTTTTTATAGACTCAAAGAATTCAAGACCAACCTCTACTCTCCAAATGAAGAAAATGCCTAAGAATGCAAATGTTACCAGATGAAAATACAGGCCAGAATAGCACTAGTGTTCGCTACAGTCTTCACTGAAAACAAAACAAAGCAAAAGCGTGTAAATAACTTTCACACTCATTGGCGTGTCACATGGAAACAGCTCCACAAAGAGTTTTGTCCCATGTTAAGAGCCAAATGTAATTCTAACGGTGACAATATCCAGTATCAAAGAAGTTAAAGAGTTTTGCTATGTGTTCATAGATGCTTTTCAATTTTTACATTTATAACGAGAAAAAAAAGCTTTTTCACCATTGAGTACTGAGGTTTCTATGACAACCACTACAAAATCCCAAAGCAGTGTGTGAGCTTCCACTTGTGTGATCTGTGTCGCGTTTGAAGCTAATAACCCAAACAGGGTTTGACAGTGTGAATGATCCTGCTCAAAACAAAAAACTGTTACAAGTTATTATTAATGTCACATCCATTAATACCCAGGTAACATTCTGTAAAACTCAATGCCCAAAGAACAAGCCACTGCTGACACACAGGTGAAATCGCTTATTCTTAAAACTATTTAAAAAATAAAAATAAAAATAAAATAAATACCCACACACCCTTAGTGTGGCCTTATCCTTGGCATGCTTTGTTGACTTGTTTCACACATTCTTTATGCCTTAATTTGCTCTGTACTGACAGAACAGAATTTGAGTTAACTTGAGTTTAAAAGATGTTTGTCCTTACTTTATTGAATTGCCCTACATTACTGTTGTGATAGGACAGCTGGGCGTTTTTCACAGAACTGTTGGCATCTCATAGCAGGGAAGCTACAGGTAAAGGCTGCATTCTTTTTAGCTTTAACAGGCCCATGTCAGAGAAATGTAATTTGTGGTAGAAAACTACAGTTCTGTTTTGTTTTACTTTAAACCTATTTTATTCTACGGTTTTTACCGGTCTGGTGCATCATATGGTGTAGTAGTTGGTTAGCAAAGTTGCTAGCTAAGCTAACTAACATAGCCGGGTGTAAACCGTCGCTGTCAAGACTGTAGCAAATAAGCTAACCATGGACCAGCATTGCTTTACATGTAATTTACTGCTATATCCATTAACAGCTGGGAAACCAGTACATACCAGGTAACCATGAACGTCTCCGGGCTTGTGGAGGAAGAGCTCGTTCAGAGCTGTCTCTATCGCCTCGGGGACTCTGTTCACCCGGTAAAACTCAGCAGCTGCGTTTTTAATTTCATAGAAGTCCTGCTCCTCTTTAGAAAGACAGTTGATAAACCCCTGATAAGACATTGTTTACGTGTCCCCACCGTCCCTACTCGCCTATATACAGTCTACGGTGTTGGCTTTGTGTTGTCTGTTACCATGGGAACGAGTCGTTCAAGTGACAGTGGGAGGCCAGGAAATCAGAGTGTCCCCCCCCGCCCCCGCCCCATTTGTCAGTTCATAAATAAAAAATGTGAACATGTAGAGGCTAAGTTCTAATTTATAACAAACAGCGTGTTTATTAATGAGAGCTACATCAGCCCTGTATTCATCAAAATGCTCGGAAGCTAAAGGTGCAAAAGGTCTGTGCCTAGTTAGTAAACAGGTTAATTGAGTCTTCTCAAGCGTAGAGTGTATGAAGTGGCTAAAACCGTGTAGCCTATATCTTACTACTAATTGCTTTCCAAGGTATGTGTCTTTTTTTCTGCCTTCAGTCAGCCACTGACTCAATCAGCTTGCAGAGTCCATTACCGTTAACACAGCGTCTGCTATACTTTTTCTCAGTTACACTATGCTTGTTTGGCTGTAAATATAAAACTGGTTTGGTGAACGTTTACTCCATAACATAATGATTTCAGTTTGACAACAGTAAAAGCAGGCCTGATGTTCACTGTCACACCTAATTCAGGCAAATTTAAAATCTCAGCAAGCTGATTTTCTTTTTAGTGAACCGAAATGATTGAAGCCGGCGGCTGCCTGGAAGGAAGAAACATATTCAAGAGACCAAAACAGTATAAAGAAGAAAATAAAAACATAGAAAGAAACAGACACACACACACACACACACACACACACACACACACACACACACACACACACACACACACACACACACACAGAGAGAGAGAGAGAGAGAGAGAGAGAGAGAGAGAGAGAGAGAGAGAGAGAGAGAGAGAGAGAAACTGATGATGAATGTTTTGATATGAAGAGGATTTCAAGACCTAACCACCAAAGAGTCCATTAATGAAGTTATGCATAGGTATATTTCTCCCCGGAAACTTGGTCAAATGAAATTTAAACCTGGTCCCTGTTGCTATTTTTGTGCAAACAATGTTATTGGCACTTTTAATCACATGGTGTGGGACTGCCCAGAAGATAAACATTTCCTAGAAAGTGTATCTGCAGCAGAGTTGCTTCTAGAAGATACCTGAGCTGTCTGTCTGCTTGCAGCAGGTTGATCTGCAGCCAGGAGTATGGTGGTCTGTACACAGCTCTGTTGTGCAGGATGAGATGCAACAAAGCATTCACATCACTTGTTGAGTGTAGTTACCGGACAAAAATCAAGATTTCCCTTGAGAGTGCATAAAGTTAAAAAAAAACATGCAGTGTAGGAGATGTATATATGATTTGTATTGTTATGAATACACATCTGTGATATATCCATGTATGCCTATAACTGTCTGCCTCAGACAGTAACTCCTTATCCTTGACATAAGACCTGAGACAAGTAGGATGAAATAACTTTTATTCACTGTAAGAGTGAGCATATGTAGAATGGCATAATGTGTGAAAGAGTTTTTTTTTTATTACTGTCTTTTTGGGTGACACAATATCAGAATCTGTCCTTTCTTTGTCCACTTTTGTTTTGTTCTGTGTGTTTGTTCAAATATGCAATGTGAAAAAAATCAAAAATTGAATGTCACAAATTCAGATACCTAACAAATGATAGTGAATTGTGTAAATGCTGTAGATTTGCAGAATTAGTAGACAGTCGCTCTCTCTCTTTGCAGCAGGAAACATGTTATTGTGAAATTAAGCACGTGGTAAGATTTTAGATTATTATTATTTAGATTTATTCATTATTGTTCCATAATCCGTTTTTAGCTTAGCCTATTTTAGTAGCCTATTGGTTTTGGTTTTGGGTTTTTTATAATACATTCAATTCCAGCAACAAAAAAAGAAAAAAGAAAAAAATGTGTTTATTCTAAAAAGGTTAGATTTAACACAGTAAATATGTAAGCAACCTCAGGAAAATATTAACAGAAATATCCGCAATCAAAACCTACTGATTGTCGGCGAACAAGCCTCCACTAAACAATCACCACACCCACTCACCGTGCTCTCGCCCTCAGAGGGTGTATTAAAGGAAGGCCTTAACCCCGGCGCGTTTCATTACCTGATTGTCATGTTATTACCAGGCTGTGAAATGGACTTACAAACATTCAATCTCACCACTGACACCCACAAGGCCATATAGGGCCTACTGAATTCCTAACTTTATTAATGTTTGTCAACGAACACGCACAAGAACAAATGAAAGAATGTGTACACAATCGCACGATAAAGTTATATCCTGAAAATCTTCCCCGTTTTCTTCCCTTTGTAATTCAAGGCGTTGTTGTTGATGCAGGAGCCAAATTTTATTTTGAAAGGGTTAGGAAATAATAATAATAACAATAACAATAACAATAATAATAATAATAACAACAACAACAATAATAATAATAATAATAATAATAATAATAATAATAATAATAATAATAATAATAATAATAATAATAATAATAATTTTGTCCCCAGCAGAGATTTTTAGGTCATAAAAAATTGCTAGACAGTATATCCAAAAACAAATCTCACTGAAAAATCTGACAAATCCAGTCATTTCCTCTGTCCGTTTCTGCCTGATTTACCAACACTTGCTGTGAAAATACATGAGCTGAACCCTTGAAGTGTTTGTGACCTTAATCGCCCAACGGAAGCTGTTAAACACCCACAATGAACTCTTGACTTTCGAATCCTGTTGGAGAGCTAATGGACAAATGTGTCTCAGACACACTAACACCTATTTAAGTCACAAACACCAGCGTGGAATGAGAGTTTTTTTTAAAGGCTCTCACAACCGATCTTTTATTGTTTCCAGTGTTTGCCATATTTGTTTTTATTTTATTTTTTGGAAATAAAAAAAAAAGGTCAGCCTATACTCACACATGCAGAGAGCTCTTATTTTGAAATGTATATGCGTTTGATTTGAAGTTTAACAACAGTTTTAACTTGAAATGAGTCGGTGGTGGAGTGAAAGTGGACCGGCCTGAGTTTCCATATGAGCTCTGAGGTCTGAGGCTGAATGTGTGCAGCTACGGGCCGAGGGGAGGCTCACAGAGGAGCGGATCAGCTCGCCTGACATAACGGAGGATGAGTGGAGGAGTCCGGGGCTGCTTCCTCAAGACAGAACACGGTTAAAGGTTAAACTCTAAAGCCTGGAAAGATAAAAAAAAAAAAAAAAAAAAACACACACACACACCTGTCGCTGCCTCACACCTTTCAAGAGATACGACGCGTCTTCCAAAATCCTGTTCATTCACAGGGTCAGTTTATCAATTAAAAAAAATTTTGATCCCTCAAATTTAGCCTTTCTTCAGTTGCCAGTCTGGCATCTGTCAGAGACCAGATTCATTTTTTTCCCCCCCATTGTTATTTATTTCAAATTTTCTAGTTCTTGAAATACTTTTAATCACCGTCTAAGCCTCATAATTTAAACATTTTTATTAAAAAAAAAAGTTTGTTCATAGAAATAAATTAAATTGTAAAAAATAAAATGTTTTAAATACAATTTTTAAAGTTGTTTAAATCATTACACCATGTGTATATATTTATCAGCCATACACTGTAAATAATATTTGAATTTCTGATGTTTTAGGCGCACGTGCTTTTGCCTAAAAATGTCCGTATTAATATTATTGTTATTATTAATAATAATTATTATTATTATGATCAAAAGTTACTTTCCATGTGCCGTTACACAGCACATTTTAATTAGAAAATAGCATAAAAAGTATATAATTAAAAAAAAAAAAAATACAAGAAGTCTTTGGTTAATGTTAAGTAAAAAAAAAATGAGGCGCGCGCAAAACACGGGGCGTTTTATATTTTCAGTTTTATAGAGTCAAATAATAGATTTTTCATCTGCGCTCCAGGCGTGGCTGTGCTAATTATGAAAACAACATTGTAATAAATGCGTTTTTATTAAAATAAATAAATAAATAAATAAAATAAAATAAAAAATAATAATTATATTTTCGGTTCCTTTCTCGTGGCCTAATTCCAGACCATGCGGGAAAAGACACCCAGGCTTAGGAGGCTCCTCCAGCAGCTCCAGGGGTCACTGCGGGGTCACCGCGAGGTCACCGACAGGGTCGCGTTGCTCCAGGACGGAAAAGTCAAGCAGGCGTAAAGACACCATCGACCATCGAGCGCGTCCACATGGCTCACACTGAGCTTGCGTCTCCGCAGTGACACAAATAGTATCTGCCACATAGGGAAATGAGCGTTATGGAAAGAAAGTCTTTATCCTTATTGCTCTGGCACCATGCAGTGGTTCGTGTTAGATGTCGCCACACATTATTACTTCTCATCAAACACTGCCTCAAAGTCTCACCGGGGTAAACGACTTCGGAGAAAAAGCCAGTCTGAATCCATTCACCTGTAAAAAAAAATTATAAATCGGCTCATATTATCCCCATCAGGCATTGCTGTTCATAAAGTACAGCAACCCTGAGGATGGACACAAAATGATTTTTAACTCAATCAGAGTGATAACCAACATGTTAGGTAGTGTATCACCCCCCCCCAAAAAAATAAAAATAAAAAAATAGATGCAGTATTTAATATTTCAATATTTTGATTTTAAATAAAAAACCTACTGACAGTTTTCCTCCCATATGTGCTCTTGTGCCCTTGTTGTCCAAACTCCATTACAAAATGGCTAAATTTAGTGAGCCACCTGATCATATGAAATAAATAACTTTAAAATACATGATAAACAAGCTTCCTTTTACTTGGTAAAATAAATGAATGAACAGTCAAGCAAAAGTACAAAAGATGACATTAATGGTGACAGAGGAAAGCAAGCTCTTGGGTTTTTTTTTTTTTTTTTTTTTTTCAATTTGAGTTTGTGTATTCTATCATCATATCCTTTAAATATTCATACTTGGACATGTAATCTTGTGTTTACATCCACATTACCATTACTGTAGGTTAGGTCAGGTCACACTCTGAAAGTTACTGCCGCCACCACCTGGATGCAGAGCAGAAGAACTGTGCCTTTGTTATCTGGGTCTCCTGTGTGTTGGTTTAATCCAGTGCACGTTCACCCCCCCAGAAACTCAGAGACTACAACAATTACAACAACTATATTCCCATGAATCCTTGATGGTACTGGCCTTACCTACCAGAGCAGGACTTGGCGGGGCCTGGAGCTGTGACAGTTTGAGCCAAAGCCTCATTGCAACATATTAAAAGAAAGTAAAACCCATTCAGGCCTATCAAAAAAAAAAAAAAAAAAAGAAAAAAAAAAAAAAAGGGGGACACATTTTAAGACGCTAAATCCTAAAAATGTGCAGCTTTCACCCAAAGAAGCCAAGCCCCAGCCTCCTCCTGGACACTCTCCTCTCACATCTGAGGATATAATAGGGCCATCATTCCTTTTCTTTCTTTTTTTTCTCCTTCGGAGGATGGTAGGCTACAACAGCAGGGTGCCAACAGGCTTCAAAAAAAAAAAAAAACTGCAGCTGCCAAGAAAATGACCAGTTTGGTCTAAGTAACGCAAATGGCATATGAAATTGGGCTTCATGAAAAGTGCCTACATCTAATTTGTCACTAGAAGAAGAAGAAGAAGTATGAATGTCTTTTTTAAAAGACCTGTAGGCCTTGTTGGGGGTCCACTAGGTGTCTTTGAGGGGGTTTCAGGGTCCTCGGGGGGGGGGGGGGGGGGCTTCATTAGGGTCCCCTGGAAAAACAGGGAATAGTTAATTGTGTCCTAAGACATTTGGACTCAGAACGGAAGTTTTGCCCTCAAGTTTCTCAGAAAGACGGAACCACAGGCAAATGTTGGTGTGTTTGAACCATAAAAAGATCAAAGAAATATAAAATACTCACAAACTCACTGGAGGAAGGAATATGTGATGGGGAAAAAAAAAAAATCTGGCACATAAAATATTATCAGCACAGCTCATTGGTTTAAGATTTATCGATATGAGAACTACACGAGGTTTAAAGGAACATGGCTGCACGGTGGCTCCATCGACCTCCTCCTTCTGCTGGTCACCTGTCAGTGTTTGTCCATTCACACAGGCCATTCAAAGCTCACAGACAACTCTTCCCTCTGCGCTGAATGTAATGGTGTCTGTTTATGTCAACATGTACAGCTCATTCAAACGAATTCCCGTTTTAATTGTCAGAGCAGTGACATTAAACAGCTTGCGCGGGGTCTCACAGGTCACATGAATAAAAGTAGCCTCTGGCCTAATTAGCGCATCTTTTTTTCCTCCGGTCTAAAAAAAAAAAAGCAGGGGGTGCATCCAGCTCTCTGCATGGTCGCCATCTCTAATTGCATCTAATTAAAATCCCCTAGTCATGTTTTCAAACTTGACCAGGTGTGCTTTGAATGGGAGTATTGGGGTGGGGAGGGTGGGGGAGGATGTGAGGGTGAGGGGGAGGCTTTAAAAGTCTGGCTTCAGACCGGTACGTAGAAAAGAATCATTTGTGAGGGTGATACAGGGAGCTGAGGTGTTGCTGGAAACTTTTCTGAGTGTTACTGCTGACTTGTGCATGTGTGGTCCGCTTTGTGGTTCTAGAGACACACACCGATGTATGGTAAAAGATGTACCTCTGAACCAGACACTGAAGCATTACAACTAATGTACTTGTGAATAAAAAACAGAGGAGAAACGCTAAAAAAGAGTAAGCTGTAACTTAACTCTCTTTTATTTTCACTATTTCGATTCCGTAAAAAAAAAAAAAAGAGGTTCTCCTTGCCACTGTCATGAGTCTGATGCTCCTGACCTGCTGCTGTGGCCTGTGAGTACCACACACATCCAAAGCCAACAATCAACTTTTTGTGAGCAAACAAAATGAGCCCTTTACAATGTGTTTTTCAGATAATCAAATGGAGTTTTAAATCATCATTTGGCTTAAGATGAATTTAATACATTTCTCACCAAAATGTGGAAGATACATGGTTTTTACTGGACAGTGGTGGATTTTATCACATTGTCATGCAGGAGAAAAACATAAAAAACTCTTTTCCATGTAACACAACCAGGCTAATCCTTCATATGGCTTTATTCTCTTATTAATCAGTGCAGTGATAAATATTTTAAGGATACTAGGACATAGCAAATCACTTAAAATACATTTCCAGTGGGTTATTTAAAGAATATTCTTTGTGATGCTGTATGAAATAAAACCATAAAAATGCCCTAAAAACACCGGGGGGGTCAATTTAAAAGGATTATTGAGTAGGACAGACAGTACCACACACACCTACAGGCCTTCAGGCTGCACTGTGAGCTGTCACAGTGATAATGTAGTGTAAAATAAAGAGAAGAAAATGAGGATGGCCTAAAGTGATTTCTTTTGTGTCTCTCAAAAGCCCGTGTCTTCATATAAATGTGTAACTTTTTGTATCATGGGTCATTTTTGTAGCACATAAACACACCTTTGCTTTGTTTTGCATGTGCCTCAGCTGTAACAATGTCAACCTAATTGAGGACATTTCATTTTTTTAAAAATTTAATTGTCAGTCAAAATCTCCTACTGCGCGCGATGCCACCGCTTCGTGAGATGCTGAAGATGAACTGTAGTCATATAGATTTGTATCCAACCTAAAAGGATGATGAGTAAATTCCTCAGGGATCAGCGTTCCTCGTTTTTGACACCAGCCTGATGAAAAAACAGCTTGTGCTGTTGTTCTCTGGAAGGCGCAGAGTGAGCCGAGGGCAGCTCAGAGAATCAGCGCACATCCTCAGGCTGTGCTCAGCAGTGTTTTGAGTCATGCACGGCTCTTTTGTTTCAGCCCTAAGAATTAGCCGACCTGTCGGCGAAACCCCTTTCTGAGCACGTTTAGGAGAATGACTTCATTAAAACGGGTCAGAACTCGCTAAGTCTCAGAAGTGTTGGCTTACAAAAAACACACGTCTTCTTATTGTAGATGTGCCAGCTAGCAAGTGCAGTCTTCAGACATCAGCAGGCTGAGTAACGCTTACTGTAATCTTATTTTGAAAATTAAATTAAATATGTTTGTGTCAGATGAAATATTCGACAGTCTATTAGGATCTCCTCTGCAAATATTATTGTATTGCTTTTATTAAAAAAAAAAAAAAAGCCATTGCTTCTGGGTGAAACTAAAAAAGGGGCCTACATACAAAATGTTATTATTATTATTATTATTATTGTTATTATTATTATTATTATTGTTGTTGTTGTTGTTGTTGTTGTTGTTGTTGTTATTATTATTATTACTGAAACCAGCTCAGGATGCAGTTCAGTCCAAATAAATACACACACACAACCATGTGTTTGTATGTATGTGCGTGTGTGTGTGTGTGTTATATTATTTCACTGTGGCCTGAGACCTGAAGTCTTCCTCCAGTTTCTACTTCTACACTTGTACTACCCTCTAGTGATACTCACTGCGTACTGCAGCTTCACTTCTGTCATGCTGTAACAGTACACTGAGCGTGATGAGCACTGAAACAAGTGCAGTGTAAGAAAGAAGATTTGAACTTTCATTATAATTTATAATAACAAAAAGTAACAGAAACAAATATATCCTGTTACTACCATCACTCTTTTACAGGTGTATAAACAAATAAGCAGAAAAGAAGCTCACTTCATTTATCTCTGTTGGTGTAGTAGTAATAATGCAGACTGTGAACACCAGGTGGTGATCATCATGATGCAACCAGCCACCAACAGAAATATAAATGTACTCAGCTTCACCCATTGAGTATTCCACTTCCATAAAGTTGGGGACTTGCAAAAGAAAAATAGTCAAATCAGAGAAACAGAGGCAGAGATATCCTGAATGTTAGTCCTTTCTAGTATATGGGTCAAGCTCCCAAGTAATGGAACAGGATTTCCCATAATGCAGCGCATAGAATCTTTCCACCAAATTTGATCATCAGGGTTATTTTCTCTTGATGTGACCAAGCTCCTCCTGAGCCTCAGAAGACTTTATACATACTGTTTTCACAGATTGAGCAGCATGGATAAAAACTGGTGAATGGGTCCTATCACAGGTATTAATAAGCCAAATGTTGATGTTAATCATTTACACTGTTATTGGACAAATGAAACTTAAAGGTGCTTTCAAGCCAATACAGTCAGTGACATCTGCATCAGCTAGATAATATAGATAATACTTCTGGGATATGTAATAGACAATGGGCGCTTTATTAGGAACACCATAGTAATACTGACATCAGGTGGGAGGGTTGGCCACACACCATGACAACCAACCTAAAATAGTATGGTGCGAATAATATTTGTCAATATTTGCCGACAGGACAATACAAAATGAACTTTTCACAATAATATATGGTTCAGTTTAATCCTATCTTCACAGTTTGCTTTCTACCAGTTATCTCCTTTCACAGTCATTACATACTTCATCTACACTCAAGCCCCCTGTCTGTCTGTGCACGTGTCTGCCTTTGTAGAAGGTTAGACAAACGTCGCTTAGTTTTTTTTTAAACCTACCTCTAAGGTAGTTACACTATGTCGCCAGGAGATGGCGGTGTGGTGCAGTACTGGGTGTATTGAGGAGCTCTGCGCATGCGCAGGTGAGCAATAATGAGCGCCAGCCAGGTGGACTAACTCATGGCCTCCTCATGTGGTCCACAGGTAATACAAATTTGACTTTTTAATTGCTCAGTATTGTATGTACGTGTAGGATAAAGGGTTGAGAAACGTATAAGATGATTTTGAGATGTTTATAAGATGTGTATATGGGTTAACGAGTTTTGGCTTTGTTCCAGTACGCTTGCCGGTCTTTCCTTACGATAATTAGTAACTCTAAAGTTTCTGTAAGCGTATTTTTCTCCATGTATTGGCATTCGGTGTTCTTCAGAATTAATGTGTTGATAATGTTTTTAAGAGTTTCAGTTGCCGTTTCTCCTCGTGTGTACGCCACGCCATTTTGTGACCGCTGTTCAAGTATATGTGCGCGCGCGCGTGAGTGAGCGTGCTAGGTAAAAAAAAATAAAACGTGTAAATGGGTTTGTGCTTGGCAGTGTAGTGTAACTGTGCATTAGTAGCCTTGTGTGTGCATGTATGTAATAGAAATGTGTGTTTTGAGTTTTCATATTTTGGAGCACGAGTTCAGCCAGCTTTATGTTTCACAATGGGTGAATTATTTTGTGATCTTATGCTGGTGCATTATGATTAATTTCATATACATCTGTTTACATTTCATATAAGCAATGTACACATTTATACATATGCATTTGAGAGAAGAATGTTTAATGTCATTTATTGTCAGTAATGTGAATCGTTGGTCATTTTACTTTTGAAGCTTGGTCACAAATGTGTCTATGGCAGTTGAACAATAAATGAGCGCTAGCAGGAGATAGACTAACTTTTGTCCTCCTCCTTTGGTCCATAGTTGGCTATTTTCTACAGGTTACACAGTGTTACCTAGCCTGTGTAAGCCTTGCTGCCGCTCCAGATTTCCCCAAGGTCTGGTGCCAGTAACGCCTTCATGCTTAATACAAATGCAACAGGCAGATACAGTAAGTGATGTTTAAGTCATTGGTTCTGTATTGGGCGATGATGTCATACAACTTGCAGTAAAATATAATATAATAATAATAATAATAATAATAATAATAATAATAACTATTGTTATTGTTCTTTAACCAGTTATTATTATTATTATTATGATCATTGTTATTGTAGTTTTGCTGGCATCTTCTGAAATTATAATTGACCATGTTTTGAATGAGATGCTGACTCTTATTTAAGTTAGGGAGAGAAGAGAGGAAGAGAGAGAGAAAACTGGGAGAAAAACACAGATGAGTCACATGGGAGGAGTGTGTTTGTTCTTCATCTGGCAAATCTTCTTCAGCTCACCAGCTCTGTATTGTGTCGCTATGTTCAATAAGTCCCGCCCACTTTGCACAGGTACATTCACATCTAAAGGACTTGATTCAACTACCAGCAACACCTAGTATCAACTAGTACGAGTTCAGGTAACTTCAAATTTAGAAGTCAGCACTGTCTGAGAAATTGGACGACAGTGCTACAAAGAAGGGATCCGCATGCTCCATGACCACTGGACTAAGTGGCTAAATGTAGGAGGACTATGTTGGAAAAAATACTTTTTCCTTCTACCTTAGGCCAGAAACTTATCAATCACCCCTTGCAGCTTTGATCATCCTGAGAAGAACTTCCACAAGCTCTTCCTATTTGGAGACACCCTGCCCACTTGGAGCTGGCTCCAGGCTGTAGAGGTATATAATTGGCTCACTCAGCAAATTGTTGGCAGCAGACTGTCTGTCAGTCAAGTTGAGGAGCGATGTCATGTGTGCCAGCAACCTGTCCCCCATAAATACTGTTCAGTCTCCAGTCACAATTTGCTTTTTTTGTATTCTTGCTCTTTCAGTTGCACTGTTAGACTTTGCTCACTTTGCTGCAGATGTTTCTATGTCGATGATAACTTGATGTGCAATCGCAAGTTTTATGTCGATGTGCACTAAGCTGATAGTTAGGTACAGTGTTGATAATGTTAGTGATGGTTCACTGCAATGGAAATAACTTTGTGTTTTCTTTCCACACACTCATCTTGACATCTCACAGCTTCAAACGTCTCTAAACAGGAATACTTGTGATAGCATATTCAAAACCATACCAAGATACATAACATAATATCATACCACAAGACTCGGCTCCCTGTCATAATATTTTTAATCAGAAGCTCTACAGTCTGATCAGACGAAATTATCCTCTGCTGCATCTCTTTGTGGTTATAGCTCCTTCCCTTTACTAATAATATATATTTGTGACAGAAGACATAGAGATGGAAATATATAACAAGCAATATATAACACTTCATTGGTCAATGTCCTTTGTCCTGAATAATTAATTCTAGGTGTATATATGTGCACATTTATTTTTATAGCCTTGTAAACACAATTGTTGCCTTGTGTATTACACAAGATAGAGAACTTAAATTTGCTTGCCATTGCTCTAACTCTAAGATCCACATAGATGCAGTCCATATAAATAAGACAGTAGAATCATAGAAGAAAGGACAACTCCCTCTTCTCTCTGTCCTACTCTTCCCCATTTCTTTCCTCCTCTCAGCCAAGCTGGTTGAGGCTGATGGGTGCCCACCCATAGTCAATTCTGTCTTCCTGTTAGAAGGGAGTTTCTCCTCTGCACTGTTTGCTCATGGAGGGGACCATTGGGCTTCTCTCTATAATATTGTAACGTCTTCTTGCCCTTACTCTGTAAAGTGCCTTGAGATTATATTTGTAGTTATGATTTGATGCTGTATAAATGAAATTGAATTGAAATGCTCCTCCAAGAACTGCAACCGTAATGTGGTGGAGGGGTTTGTGTGTCCTGGTGATCATACAAGTTGTGTTGTTGTCATCATTAGCCACTGGTAGGGTCTCCCAAGGCAAACTGGTCCCAGTGGAGAGTCAGACTCAGAGCAATTCACAGAACCCCAATGATTGCCCAAGTCGCCCAGACAAGGGGAAACCAGGGCCGCCTCCTGGAGCCAGACATGGGAAAGGATTTCATAGGTGAGAGTTTGGTGGCTGGGCCTTGGCCCATGGGACACCAGATGTGGATGAGATTCGCACTGAGGTGCTGAGGGTTCTGGATGTTGTTGGGCTTGGGCTTGGGTAGTACCTGTAGACGTTGAAGTTGGTGGTTTCCATATTTAAAAAGAGGGACCAGAGAGTGTGCTCAAATTTTCAGGGTATCACACCGCTCAGCCTCCCGGAGAAAGCTTATGCTCAGACTTAGGCTCGGACTGACCATCAGATTCAGGAGGAGCAATGCAGATTCCATCCTGGCTGTGGAACAGTGGACACCAGCTCTTTACCCTGTCCAGGCTACATGTGTTTTGTGGACTTGGAGAAGGACTATGACCAGGTTCCTTGGGGGGATCTTGTCGGGGGTACTGTGGGAATGTGGGATGGTGGGCAGTTACTATGAGCCATTCAGTCCCTATATAACTGCAGTGCATTTTGAGGGGCTTGGGATGCTTGAAAGTTCACAACAATTTGTGAACATGTTAGAACTGGCTGAATTTGCCCAAACTGCATTAACACCAGTGAGCGCAAAGCGTGACCATGTGGTCAACTCTGCTTGCAGCTTTGATCAGAATTTAGTTTCAGTAACTTTTTATAATCAGACTGTGGGAAAAATGGATCAAGAGTTTCAACTTGACAAATTACCACTAAATATAAAAAATAAAATCTAATTTCATGCATGCATTTTTTTTTGCATCTCTATTTTATATAATTCAAATACTGTTGCAAAATGCAGTTTTGACATAAACATCCTCCAAACATGTATTTTAATTTACAAGGTGAGAGTTCAGGACAGAAATTTACCAGAATGTTTCCAAGAATGTTTCTGTAAAAAAAAACAAAAACGAAACAATCAAATCATCTTCATCTCCCTTTCTGACCTACCAATAGGAGGCAGTATTCTGTTAAATATAGAGTTGTACGACTGTGGAACCTACACCTGGTCAACAGCTTGACCTCACTGCCTGGTTTTAAAAGAAAATTAAAAGAGGCATTACTAAACACCCTGTTGGGAAACAGGGTAGACTGTGTATGTTTTTACTTTATTTTCTATTTCTGGATGATTCATTAAAATGAATGTGTTCCTTCCATTGCATATGCGCTGTTGCTTTTCTGTTAGCTTTCTAATTTAAATTTAAATTTATTTTTTGCACTGTTTATGATTTAAAGGGCTTTCCTACCTCACCGGCACATCCAAAACAAGCCTGTGTCTGCACTCAGGTCCTCCAAGCCTAAGTTCCTCTTGTGTCTCCATAGATTTTAGTAATTCATCAGTCCACAGTTCCACAAACTGTGTATAAATGAAGATGGTTTAGTACTGTGGCTGCTCTCCCTAAACGTGAAAGCCCTGCTAGGATTGATTCCAAAGGCACAAAGACCCAAGAAGCAACAGCTAAAGACTTTTAACTGCAGCTGATCTGTGTTTATGAGTCTACCATACACAACTCATGGAGCATAGCGTCTATGACAGGACCCCATGGAAGAAGATGCTCCTCTACAAGAAAGAAAAAAAAAATGTGAGTCTGAACTTTGCTCAGAGCTACAGAGAAATAGTTTTGTGGACTGATGAAACTAAGGTTGGATTGTTTGGGAAGAACAGGCAGCACTATATCCTCCATGGTGCAGTACAGTGGAGGGAGCATCAGGATTTGGGGCTTTGTGGAGCAGCTTCGAGAGAGCCGTTCACACCAGACATCCTCAGAATGTGTTTTGAGCTGAAGCAGCTCCAGAATTCCTCCTGAACATTGTGCAGGTCTGATCTGCAGCTACTGGAAGAACCGGTTTGAGGTTATTGCTGCCAAAGGAGGCTCAACCAGTTATTAGATCCAAGGCTTCATTTACTTTTTCCACCAGCATTGTGAATGTTGAATGTGCATGTTCAGTGAAGACAAAACTTTGTAACTGTTTGTGTGTTCTCAGGTTAAGCAGTTAAATGAAGATCAGATCACATTTAATGACCAGTTAATGCAGAAAACCAGGTCATTCCAAAGAGTTCACTGACTTTTTCTAAGGGCTGCACCGTAAATGTTAGGTTTTAGGTTGCTGAATAGGCTTTTGGTTGAATTTAAGTCTCATAGTAGGATACATTTGGTCTGACGGCGTGTCCTTTTTTAAAAGCATCAGCACTGAGTTTAAAGAGTCTCTCAACACACAGTTGCAACACTCAGGAACAGCAGGAGGCTGAGCTTCTCACAGCTGGGTGGTGACGAGGCCCCATCAACGTGTATTCTGACTGTTTGACATGAGCCAGCCTGAGGTCACGGCTCATTTTCTCTAAACTATTACTTTTATCTCAAAGTTAACAACATCGTTAACATCTTAGTATTGTGGTTGTGTTGCGAGTAAATGCCCCAAATATCTGGCTTATTGTTCAGAGCGACTGCAATGTATTATGAGTCAAAGTGGAGAGCCCAACATTTCCCACAGATACTGAATCTGTCAGGATGAAGTGTGGAGAACTGTGTGTAAAATAATGAAATCTATAATATTTAAATGTATTCATGTTTTCTGAAAAACAAATCACGATGTGTGTTGACTTTGAATACAGAGTGAGGGGGGGGGGGGAGCCATGACTTAATCTTTAAGCTGGATTCACACATAGTACAGTGACTGTAGCAGAAGAAGACATCAGCAGGATGAGCACAGCAGCATGTGTGTGTGACTGAATCCTGTCACAAAGCAACTAATTCAATTAAGCAGAAACTGTAAATTCAAGCAGCACGACCCAGGAAGAAGCTGAATCAGTCAAACGACAAACAGTATTGTTAGTTGCTGCTAGGTGTTGGATTCCAGAGATCTGTGATTTCAGAATCACAGGTAACTCAGAAATGTCACAAAGCATCGTAAGACTTTATAAACTTTATCTGGATGTAGATGTAGATGTAAATTGATGCATGTCATTTGGTTCTCTGATGGATAGAAGAAGCACTAGATAAGACTTCTTCTAAGATTGGGTAATAAAATAGGGCCCAACTGAAGACATGCAGTGAGCCTGGAGCTTTGATGGAGTTCAGCAGTCACGTGGTGCCTGGGACACAGAGTAGTCAGCTCCACCACATGGCCACTTTGTCCACATCTATCATGAAGGAGGCCTGCAACCATTTGGCCCCTTTAAATCCACATTCAGCCCAAATGGAGCTGACATATACAGTCCTGGTAATCAGGTTAATTATCAAAAAAAAAAAAAAAGAAAAGAAAAGATTCTTGACTGACATTTTAGCACAGTCACTGATTTTCTTTTTTCTCCTTTTTCTCCAGCTTCCACGTGCTCATAATTTATTCATAAAGTTCTCCTTCAAAAGCTGGACTCAGTCATGTTTAACCGGAGGGGAGTACAGCATCCCTACCGGATGTCCCAAGCAGAGCTGCCGCAGACTGGGCAGCAGCAGCAGCAGCAGGAGTCGTAGCCAGGACAGCCGCGAATGTGATGGGAGGGGCGGACAGAGCAGCAGCAGTAGTCTGGGGTCCAACATCTACTCTGCCTGAACTCACTGCCAGCCACCCCCCCACCACCCCCCTTTCCTACACTTCTACCCGAACCTCCGGACCCCAAATGTTTCATGTGCTTTTTTTTTTTTAAATGCTTTTCCGTGAACGAGAAAGCGGCGAAGTGAAGTGAAGTTGAGGGGGGGTGTCGCCGAATCAGCAGCGTGGAAGGTGTTTGGTTGACTGTTTTCTCCTTTGGCCCGGTGTCCCCCGGTAAACCAGGAAAATTGCTTGGTGTAGCTGTATCGGAGAGAAGGCTCGGGAGGAGGTGAAATTACGGGATATGATGACTGAGAAACAGACGGCGGCGGAGAAGATAATTACAGGTAGGCTAAGCTGGTTTCCTAACCTCAGAACAGGGGGAGGGGGTTTGGTAAATTTAGCGGGGTTTGATCTCTGGTAGCTAGTACTAACGCGCTCGCACGTACGCAGGTCGTGCTTTGATGTGGTGGTCTGCGGGACGCGTTCACGTGCACTGCGGTGAGATTTCTCAGGTTCGCGGTCAAAGTAAAAGCTGCTGCCGCCGCGTATTGTTTCATTACGGGCGCAAATTCAGTCAAAAATGTCTTTCCCGCACCTCCACTGCAGTGCAGGGAGGCTGGACGAGCTATGGAGCGATGCCTGGGCTTTCCAAGGGCAACCGCAGTGCACAGGACCTCGCCTACCGTCCCCGCACAGCACTGCGCAGCGCCCTGCAGACAGAACATCTTGATTTAAAAGTTTATTGCTCTGGCTGGTGTTTTCTAACTGAGTGGCTCAACTCGGTGTGTCGCGCTGGTTCATAGTGAGGTGGAGAAAAAATACAGCGTAGTTTTTCCACCAGATCGGTGCAGAGTTTGGTCACATGGCCCGTCCCACTGGAGTTGTGACTCAATGCAGCAGAAAAAAAAAAACCTCTGCACCATGTCCTCAGTTAACGCAGTCTTCGTCAAACTCCAAGACTCTGCCACCGGTGTGTGGACGGGCTGATGCACGGAGATGTATTTGAATCACTGTCATAAATGTCCGTTGTTTTTATAAGCGTATATGTATTCTTGTCTGCTCTATGGATGCGAAGTTTTCACTTCTATCTCAAGGACATGCCGCACTGTAATGACAGTCAAACGAACTCTATTGGTATTTCTCTCATTTCAGGGTTGCTCGCTTGTCTCAAAGGACAGACAGACAGTAATTCCGAATTATTATGTAACACCGTTTGCAAAGACTCATACTGTACAATTCGGCATATACTCAATACTCAAAGCTGTGTTCATCTAAAAAATATCTACATTTTTTCTGGTTTTCTCCATGATGATTTCACATCATAGTCCACTGCTGAGGGCGATAGTGAGCCATGTGTGTCATTCCTAAAATGCATTAATTTTAACAATGCTGTTAAGTGAATCACTTGTACACATGGTTCGTTTGAGCCGTAGTAGCTAACTTTGAGGAGCTGTTCGAGATTTTAAGAAATTAGTAAAAAATTAAACGGAGTTTGGTTGGTTTGAAGTTCTTTCCTCACAAGAGACATTGGGACGAAGCTTTTCGGATGTTCGGCAACCCCCCCCCCCCCCGCCGGTTATGTAATGTAAATGACTTCCTTACCATAGAGACTGCAACCTGATGATGTCCTGCAGGGATGAGAGCTAAATATCAGACTCTGTGTGACTCCCTAAGCTAATATGGCTAAGCTAGAAGATGTTGCTGAAAGGTAAACTTCTAATTTGTGGAGGAATAAAGTCAGAAGTTGCCTCAGACACTCTGCAAATAAATGGATTTTGACTTTTTAAAACTAAGACAAATCTTAACTATGGATGAAGTGCTATGTGGTTTGTCTATGTGGTTTGGTCCAGCATCTGTAGTCCTGTCTGTCCTTCACCCATCATTTCTTTAGCTTGTGAAAAAAATACCTTTGTTTAAGTATAAAAAAAGCCAAGATTGAGAATAAATGTAGGTTACACCTTCTTAGGACATCACACTCTTGATGCGATTGCTTTGAATGACTGATTATTGCTGAGTGGCATGAATGCAGCATCACTCTGCTGATCTGCCGCTGTAAAGCTCTTGATGTCAAATGAAACTGCATTAACTTGTGACGGGATGTTGCACAATCATGATAAATGACAACACTCACAGCCCAAATGTTATATGTGTTATCGGGCGTGACAATGAGCTCAACCGATTAGTCGTTTGTTTATGAATGAGTTTCCTTGTCTAATATTAATTTACTCGGGCACTCCACAGCTTAATTTGTGTTTATCTTGCAGTTTTACAGCAGTGCACTGAGGACAACACAGGGCCTTTGTTCATGAGCTTGTTCTTGTTGGTGTGCAGGCTGAAACTCTTTTGGCTCCACACATGTCAGAATGAAGGGAAAGCAGGCCTGTTTTTAGACAGCCAACAATAAATTACCCCCCCCCCCCCCCCCTTTTTTTTTTAACCTCACCTTCGACTTGCAAGTGAACTTTGATGCTTGTAGTCTGTACCTGTATTGTGCCCAGTTTGATTTGCCAAATAGGAATGTTTGCACTTTTCCCTGCACTCTTTGCCAATACCTTCCTGGAACTAATTTGGGTCTTTCTTAGAGGGTGTGCTTTCTTGACTAACAGAGTTTTCATACGCAACGCTACAATGGCACCACTGCGCTCTGAAATCCATTATTTCCAGTGGCTTGTGCTGCACCGTGACGGTTTGTTGCCGTGTTTAGCAAAAGCATGCATTGCTCGGAGAGCAGCCTTTTGATGCACTAACCAGCTTGTCTCTGCTCCAGAGTTCTTCAACAACAGTCACTTACATCACCTGCCCCATCAACAGTAGATTCATATTATTATAATATATATATATACTTTTAAAATGATGTAATTCAAATGGCCTTCAGAATTCAAATGAGCAGACCCATTAACACACTGCTAGCACTAATTTAGCCCTAGCTAGCGAATGCACTTTAATGCTACAACTGAATAACATCAGATAACATACCATGACAGGAAATGAACACAATGGCAACAGCAGGGCCTTCATTGGGGAAAAAAATGGGTTGAATTGTGGATGCACTTCAAATATGATGCTGATGATACAGCCAGAAATATTATTGTTGGAGCTAACATTCCAGTGATGTATGTGTGTGTGTGTGGCCTTGACCTAGCATCAACATGTGTCTTGGGTGATCTGATCACACCCAAGACTCACTGAGGATGCATTTAAGATCCAGTCACTCAGACCATGTTTGGAGGTGGTCTGGGCCGCGTGTCCATTTCTTACAGGAGTATTAACACAATTGTGTCCTGGGCCACACCGAAAGACCGCCTACTCAACTGACGTCCACTGTGTGAGCGGAAATACGTACTCATGTTTATTTGCACCTAGAGTGGAGAAGTGACATCTGATCACATGTGGTCACTGGAGACTGGTTCGCCTGTTTAAGTGTGTGGCGTTAACTATTGTTTCCCATCTTTTCGCTGTTGTCCTCCCTTCACATGCATTCTGTAAAAGAAGAGGACTGGCCTTATTGTTGTAGGAGACTTAAACTCACACTCTCTACAGTTGTGTTGTTATGTATTTCCAGCTGAATAAAACGTCGCAGGCCATACATTTCTCTGTCAATGCCAAGGACAGTTGTACAGCGCTTGTTGCCATGGCAATACAGCTTCCACGCCTTTCTTTCATGGGCCCAAATGAGGCTGAGAGAAAAGTCAGGAAATATCATCACTGTCTGCAAAGATCTAACATCATACATGTTCATTTTATGATCATCTCTGCTGAATCATGTCTTTGTCTCTCTCTTAACTGCACAGAGTCAGTTTGCAGCATCATCTTTTAAGACATCTGTCCAGAATGTCCATTGTGTAAACAAACATTTTTGCTTTAATATTAGCCATCCATATCAGCAGGGATAGCTCCTAATCTCATTAGGCTCCAAAGATGGAGTCATCGTCGCTGGTCTCAGTACAGTGTAAGGTGTGGCTCTTAGCTGAGGAAGCGTTTTCCCTGTCGTCACCAGATTCAGATTACGGGTGGATTTTCTTATATCTCTGAGGACTGCAGTATGGACCAGTGCAGGGAGCTGACAAAGCACCCCATGGAACGCCACTCAGCTCATAAGCTAGACTTTAAAGGACAATCCTTGACTGTCCACTCACATCTAAACACAGCGCTGCTGCAATGACAGAGGGTTGGGACTAGTTAAATAAACGTACGGGACATTAAAACTGACGTCAGGAAACAGCCTGCCAAGTTCAGCTGTAGCTGAAAGAGTTTAAGCTTCCAGTCTGAGTGAGCTGGGTAGAAAAACCAGGAGGCACTTCATTTACCTAACGGTGTCAGTAAGGTTGTATTCAGGCAGACATTCGCCCTGTGGTAAAACAGCGTGAGGGGGGCCATGTTGGTGTGTTGTTGTTCAAGTCCAGCTGGAGGAATGAACGAGCATGTGTGTGTGTTCACATTGTACTTGACTGGCCAACACACTACCTCGCCAGATGACGTCCTGTTGTGTTGCAGCATAAGTTGGGCCAGGTTCAACTTTTTTTTTTTTTGCCGCATGACACCGCATCACGAAATGTTTATTCAGATAGTTGAGGCGTTACAGGGAGTTAGGAGCAGTAATACAGTGTGGTCTCGCTCCCTCTGAATCGTGGGAAACATGTTTGCTAAGCATTTTGAACACTGCGGGGGTTGAAAGTTGACAAGTTAACTAACCCTGCAGGTTTACGGCCATTCTTATTTTTATTCTGATTTACCACACACACACACACACACACACATGCTGCTTCTCTTGTTTTAATCACAGATTTATTTTATGCTTGGAAATGAAAAATTAGGGCAGTGAGAAACAAAATGGCTCATTGACAGAGAGCAGACAAGCAACTCTGCCAACTTCGAATAACTAGAAGCTCAGTTTGTCCTTTGTGCATTTTTAATAAGAGCGGCACTTATACCCTCAGAAGGTGGACATGTCCTTTCGGTTCACTTTTTGTGGACGTGGGCTGCTAGCATCAGGGTTTGATATACCTTGCCTTCCAAATGTGATGCTGCTAAATGATGAGTGAATGAGATGGGAGCAGCAATGGTTCTTATTACATTATATTATCATATTCTCTCAATAGAACTGTCTGTTTCTTGATCACATGGGATATTATTGTTGTTGTTCCATTGTATTATATTACCTTAGTTTTTATGTCGTATATTTTTGTAGGAAAATGCTGCTACTCAGGGGAGGAGGATGAAAAAGGAGGGAAAGCTATACAGATTTCCTCACTAAGAAGGAATGTTGAAGGGAAATGGGAGCAGGAGGCCATTTTCAGCGTTGTGTCATGTTTCTGACATGAGCCATGTGGTGGAGGTGGTGATCTGTGGAGGAGTGGGAGTTACAGGATGGGGGGGGGGGGGGGGGGGGGAGGTGCTATTCCCAGGCCGTCAGATGAGAGCTGGGGAAAGTGGGAGGGAGAGAGGGAGGGAAAGAGGGACGGAGGAAACACTAGTTATTTGGAAAATAAACATTGTTAGGAAGTCTGAGCTGTGACACGTGATTATTCTCTCGGCAGATACTGAGGAGTGAAATCTTTCACTCTGTTGACCCATTACATCTTTTCAACTGTCTCACTCCGGACTTTGCAAGTTTTGCTCTTAAAAGCGCACTGAAAGAGTCCAGCAGCTAAATGCTGAGTCTTCAGTGTGATGGTAATTGGTTTCATATGTTGCTGTGGCACGTCAGCTATGTACAGTGGCAAGAGAAACGTAAAGCGAAGCCTTTGGAATTATCTGCAGTTCTGAAAATGTGGCCAGAGCTTAGATATTCATCACTCCATAGATAGATAAAATGTCTCTAAATGGAGACGATTTAGTTCTGGGTCTACTCTCCCTAGAAGTGTCTTCCAGCTGGATATCGTCTCTGTTCATGAGTCTACCATACAGAGGTCATGGTGCATTGTGTCTGCAGCAGGACACCACCGTCTCAGCAGCTACAGAGATACCATGTGGAGACCTCAAGCCCTCACTCAAGTCAGTGAGTCGTCCTTCACCATGTTCTCCATGAGAAGACGAGAGCATGTGTTGTGGAGAGGGGGGCGGCTGTGGCGCAGCAAGTTAAGTGTGCGGCGTTGGACTTTGGACCGCCCGGAGATTGGAGGGTTGCTGGTTCGATTCCTCGACCAAGCACAATGGATACGGTGGTGGTGAAGGAGATGTGTCCCCCGCTTCTGCGACCATGGCGGTGCCCCTGAGCAAGGCACCGATCTACCTCCTAGGGCAGCCCCCTGCCACAGCGTCTCTAGTGCATGTGCATGCTTGTGTGTGTGTTTCGTTCACTTGGTGTTGGTAAAATGCAGAGAGTAATTTCCCCAGCTTGAGGGATTAATAAAGTATAAACTTAAATTTAAAACTTAAACTTAAGAACGGTACAGGTCTGAATGTTTGACCTCTACTGTGAGGGGATCTGGTGGCTCTGTTATGATGTGGGGGAACGTTTTACTGGAATGGTTGGGGGCCAGGGACCCCTCACAAGAGAGAAACATTTGTGAAGAGAACAAGAATAGTCTGGCTGACTGATATAGCTTTTTGTTGGCCTAACACACACAGACAGACAGACAGACAGACATAAAAACTGAAGTACCTACATGTCTTTACTGTTGGAACGACACTGGTTCGCCTGCAAACGCAGACACAGGGAAAATAAACTGCTCAGAGCAGGGCCCCACCTGGCTGTTTAGAGGTACAGTACTGGCTCTGCGGCAGGATGATGAGATATTCCAAATGCTGTGAGGATCCATTTGCATTATTCAGTTAGTCTGCAGCTTACAGTCTGCCACAGAAAAAACACATAATGCATCTCCACCTAGCAAACACACCAATGTTACGCAGACGTAAATTCAGCCCCGTCTCGTGCCAATAACGGTGAGGACGGAGAGTCCTCCGAGGGAGAGGCCGCTGATATCTGAGGCGGTTCTAACTGCAGCCCTGTGAGCGCAGTGCTGCTTTAACACAATGTGTTGGTGTAATGATGACAGCACAGGAGAGAGAGTTTACTGCAAGTTGTCCTGAACTGGAGTGTATCCTTAAAATGTGAAGCTGCACCGCTGCACTGTGAATACTTCCTTACTGTTCAATAATTCAAAGGCTAGTTAAATATTCACAACCCCCCCCCCCCCCCACCTCCCCCAAAGAAAAGCCTCGCTGCAGAATCAGATCTGAAACACAGAGGCATGTGCTGGTCACACACCAACATAACCAAAAACCAGTTCATCGTGGAGCTACGGCGCTCAAACCTGCAGGGAGGTGTGCTCACCTGCCATACATAGATGCCTTCATAACTGTGCATCCGTTGTTCATCCAGATGTGCGCTCTTGTCAAAGATGACTGCAGACAATGATGTGCTGAAGTGGATGTCAACACAATAGTGATCTATTTTTGTCTGGTCTGGGTTAAGACAATTTGTTTTCAGTAATCAGGGACTATTTCAGCACAAGCTTTTTTTTTTGTTGTTATCAGTTTTTTCCATTATAGACAGGCAGGAAGGAAAGCCATTGTTCACCAGAGAGTTTTAAGGCATTTCCTCAGTGCGACTGAAACGCTCTCTCCCCTCTCTACAGGAACCTGTCTGCCTTTTTTTTTTTTCTTTGTGTCAGAGGTCTGAGTTCTTTGTTTCATATAAAAAGTCTTTGTTTCTTTGTTGTAAGGAACAATGCGCCACTTGGGTCTTTAAAACGCCTTTCACCCCCCCCCCCCAAAAAAAGTCACGTTCTGTCTGACGACTTTGATGTGGAAACGCAGAGCAAAATGTGAAGGTAGCTGTTATAAATGATAAGGAAATAAGTGATTTAAAAAAAGCAAAGAACTAAATGTCAGCACTATTCAGAGGGTCATACTAAAACCACTGAAGTTCAAGGTACTTGATGCTTATTTTGATTGGTCGAACCAACATTTTACTACTGGTGCTGTATTGACCAGGACCACCAAGACTTTAGAATGAAGACCAGTGAGAAACTCTTGAAGCTTGTTGGTCAAGAAAAGATATCCAGACCCTCATTAGTATTTAGGGAGAGGAGACCACTCAGAGGGAGCTGGGATCAGGGAGACCAACCGACTGGTACCCAATCCCAGCAGGACCCAAGGCTCGCCATCTCTAAATAAACTTGGATTTTGCCTTGCTTTATCTCTGTTGAGACTGTAGCACAGTCCAGAGAGAGGCCAGCAATGTTAGGATGTCTCTATCACTCTCACAGCTCATTGGGGCAGCCTGAGTCAGTGGGCTGGAGGATTTCAAATCAGATCATCTTCATTATACAGACAGCCAGTAAGCTTATTTCTGAAAATGGCACTTATACTTTAATGAACTCAGATCTGCTGAAAGTCATGTAGCATGACACTGCACTTTATCACCTCGCCGTCAGACTCGTGTATGTATATTTCACCTGGCAGAGGGTGAGAGTAAGAGTAAGCAATAAAGAACGTTTGCCGTGAAAATGATTTAGATACAAACGCTGTTGAGTAACAGCAAGCTATTCACAGCTCCATTCTAAAAGATGCTGGCATTCATCTTGGAAAACCCATATCATTGTATGTTATAGTGAGTTTGTGCAGATCTGTGTTTTAGACATAGAATCAGTGTGTGTGTGTAGTGGCTGCAGCTGTTGTCAGGCTGTTTCCCTGTGCTGTGTGTGTGTGTGTCTGGGCTGACAGCCAAGTGGATGCAGTCAGCCAGGGAGAGAGGAGTGGGTCTCTCTCTCTGTCTCTCTGTCTCTCTGCGTGGCGTGAATGAATGGGACCTCAGATGGAAAGAAGAAACAGCACATTCTCTCCCCAAACTCATTTTGCTGTTGGCCTTATGAATGTAGCTCTTTGATAGCGGACTTTTTTTGTGTGTGTGTGTGTGTGTGTGTGTGTTTATGCCTCTCAGTTTGCCGCAGTGAATTTAATGAGGGCTCCTCTTCAGCTATTGTAGGTGACAGCCTGTGTCTTGCTTTGTATCTGTCTCTGTCTTTCATCGGTGTCTTAGATGCCACTGTCATCTGAAACAGACTGCTATTGTCAGTCAGGATGTCCTAAGATTCTCTGTGGGGTTTATTAACAACTTTTGTGAACTTTTTAAATACGTAACCAGAGAGAAAGTTTACAGATGTCATTACAGCAGAGCTGCCGTTTGAAGCTGCCAGGCTTTTTGGCAAAATTGAGGTCAACTTGTAGAATGTTTTTTTTTTTTTTTTGAAAAGAGTTTGTATTTGCGTGATGAGCAGGCAAGTAAAAAGGCCATCCACAAAAATGTATTATAGATGAACACAAAATGGGATAAATGATTAGAAAATCCAAACGTACGCTGTGTGTTCAAGTGTAATGGGTCCTTGTTTCACACCACTCCCCGTCTTTATCACCAGAGCAGCTCAGAAAAACACCAAATTATTTATTTAAGAAGGTTTTTCTGGGAGCCCAGCAAAGTCCATGTAAGAACCAGCGTGTGCGTGATTTACATGTTGCCATCTTCTCATGTCTCACACAGACATCTTTGTGGACATCCACGTGCTGCTCATGTACGTATATCTGAAACTTCTGTTTTGTGTGAACGAGCACATCTGCAGACTGTCGTCAAGACATCGTACCTTTTTCTAACGGCTTGAGTGACAGTAACCCACGACTCACCTCACCACAAGCACAGGATACCTAGAAAAAACACACAATGGAAGCGTGTTCTCTTGAATATTGCGAAAAAAATTACTTCTAATTGCTTAATGTGAATAATGGTAAAACTTTGTGGGACAGAGATACACAACTCTATTTGCCAGGGGTGTGGCTTAGCTACTACTGGCCGTAACTCATTAGCTATTTGTCCAATCATCATAAATAAGCATTTTGAGCCTGACCCATAGGGGGCGACACAAACTCCACAAAGTATATCTAACAACCCTGTTGATAGAATTTCACCAAATTTGCTGGGAATGCTCTGGGGCCAAACTATTAACCACAATCTGAGGTGCCATATTGGCTGGTAAAAAGCTCATTACTCAAGATGCTGCCCTGTGTGCTGTCTCCTGAGGTTTGTTCAAATCCAGTAAAGGGGAGGACAAATAGCGAAGTGTGAGTGAGCAGTTAATGAAATGATACATCTGTCCGGGGTCATCATGGTGGTGGAAGAGCATGTATTGTCCTTTTTTCATCAGGCAGGCCTCTGTGAAATTGAGACTGAAATGTATTAAAACTTCCCTTATTTAATGAAGCGAGACTTTTAAACTCCAGAGAACCTGTTTTCAGTCGTATTTAGAGGAAATGATTTCTCTCCGTCGAAGCAGAAGCGCCTGATCGTTTTTTTTGTTTTTTTTTCTAACATGCTCTTGTGCCTCAAGCTCCTGACAAACAGTCATTTGGGGAATAGATGGAATGTGGGGCCAACAGGAAGTCAGAGCTCCTGAGGAGAGGAGAGAAAATAACAAGAGTCTTCACATCCTTTTCAGCGGCATAGTAAACACTGCAGTGACAGCACCAGTTCAGCAGACCTTTCAAAGAAATGCAAAATGTAATGCTGCTTGTGACAGGAAAATAAGTTACTTTTCTTAAAAAAAAACAGAAATTATTTTTATTATTATTTCTATCTGAGAAGAAGAGGGTGTATTTAAAGTAGTGTAGTATTAGAATTTTGGTTAAAGCAGAGCAGACACTGGTGTCTGAACTGGACTCACTGGGAGCTGAACCCACTCTGTCTGCAGGCTTACTGCTGCTGATGCACAGTTCATTGAAGCATTTTGGATTTTTCTGGGTTTGAACTTCTTCTGTCCGAGCTCTTTAGCCTGACTTTTAAGTTTGTTTGTTTTTTTTGGTAATTCACATAAAGGAGGGAACAACAGTCCACCGCTGCTTCAGTGTTTAAATGATGTGTTTAAAAGATACCAACGCGTAAACAGTTTGCTGGGCAGGGAGACGGATGTGAGGGAGGTGACAGTGAGCTGCAGCCTCCTCCTCGTCTGGGCGGATCATCACGGCACAGCGCCATCTGTCTTCCTCCCTCTTCCTCTCTCTCAAGGTCTTGTTTTATTTTCTCACATTGAGCCATGTCCCACTTTGTGTAGTGGGGTCCTGGTTCTCGTGATGGCTTTCCACCATTGGTGTCAGATATGGAAGATTAGACTCCTTCTACTTGCGGCTACTCTTGTTAGGGTTTGCCACAGCAGATCACCAGCCACATGTTTGGTTTGGAAACTCAGCCCTCACGTTTATTTACCACCTGAGCCACAGGCTCCATATGTCAAAGATTAGACTAAACACTACTAATAGCTTTATAGATCTTTGCCTTGACTCTGCAGTATAGATACAGAGAAGAAACACGGGGGGAGAGAAAGAGATTCAGTAAAGATTCCTAACCAAAAACTGACCTGGGGACAATGCCATCAGGACACTGTGGAAAATGTGTTAATAGAAATATTGCCTGTAGTCAGGTAAATAATAGAATACACAGTCTCACATTGTTATATTAAAATGTGTATGTGGCCTTGGCTTTACTTATATCACACAGATTTATGTCCTTTCATTTAACCACTTAAATGTATATAATCTATTATAGTCGTAAACACACACTCACACACACACACACTAGTTGCCTTTAAGTGCACATTGTGGGCTTCCATGAACAGCAGTTGTGTTGAGTGCAGCCTTTCAGGTGTTTCATATTGGGAAAGAAATCAAAATAAAACCAGAAATAAAATAAAATCAGTGATACACTGGCATTGCCAGTAGTTTTTGCTGATATCATATTGAACCTGAGGCTGAGAATCCCTGTCATATTGTTCTTAAATGAGATGTGGCGGCCACATGGATGTAAATTATGGTTGTCCGCCTCTCTTGAGACTGTCTGCGTTTCAGGTGAACTTTTATTTTAAGTTCTATTTCTTTTATTTTGAAAAGTTTGCACAGTCGGGTTCGTCTTGCTAACATGTTGCTGTAAATATGAACCGCTCGTTGCTACGCTTCAGTTCTCCAAATGCAAACGATACATAACGTGAAGTTTGAAGTCAGTCTGTGTTTTCATGGATTGTTCGAGAACTTTAAACCTAAGCGCACAGCTTTAAACAACATGTATTTAACATTCCCTAAACGACCCAGATCCTAAGAGCTGTGCACAGTATTGATTTGTATGACTTCACCTCTTTTTGTATTGACTCAGAAGTCGGATTGAAAGACTCAACAGCTGGCATTCACCGTACACAGCTGCCTGTTTAGAAACTTGGTAATGAAATTGCTTATTACATGGAGGTAAACAAAGTGAGCTAGCACAATGACAAAGAATGGCTTAGCCAAAGCTCAGTAATACAGCACTTGAGATATTATTTGCCGCGAGAGCAATCACTTTACTTCTCTTCATCGTGATTTGATTTTTATGGCCATTGTGGGGAATAAAAAAACTCAAGGTTGTAAAAGGTGCTTTTGGGAGTGGGCTACCGGGGGCCACGGAAAGAGGGGCCGGATGGTGGTTAGATGGAGTCTAGCCACAGGTGGTCTGTAATTCTGCACCGTAATTGCCTGGCAAAGTGTATTATAGGTCTTCAGACCACTCATCCACTCCGTAGGGGTGGACAAGAAAAAAGGATGAGTGAGGCGGAAAAATAGGATGGATAACATGATGTCCCGTCGCGAGACAATCCTGCCCGTCACTTTACAATACATCGAGGGAGTATTATTATTGTGAGGACTCAAAGAACGCTTTGTGTGAACGCTATTAAGCCAGACTAATGAAAATGATGGTAGCAAATGGAGAGATAATCTCCAATTCAATTGAAGTGTCATTGTGTTTTAAAGACAGGTGCAACAGACATTTTCTGCTGTTTGAATCGAGTAGATGTTGTCAGTCTTCAGAGAGGAATCTTTTCCCTTCTCAGACAGAGTTCTCTGAGTTCAGGGACAGAACCTCTATAGTCATTTGGCGTTCAGTGCCTGGATCAGGGGGCCCCCCCCCCTTTTGCCCACGCTGGCAGCACCCACCGTCCAACACAGCACCTCACAATAGTTCCACAGTTTTGTGTCTGAGTCTCCTTAGATACTGGTGACTGTTTGAACCAAAGGGCTCATTATTAAAAACCTCCCGTCAGCCTCAAGGATCAAACTGAGGACGCACTCGACCCTTCAGCTTTGGTAGCAGCTCGCGTCTATTCATTTCAGAATTGATGAAATGGTTTTTTTTTTATCTAACAAAAATGCTGAATATTTCCTGGTTTCAGCCTCTCGAATACAAGGATTGGCTGCTTTTCTTTGTCAAATCTAAAAGTGAAGTGAATATTTTGGGGGGCTTTGGAGTAACGGCCTGGTTAAACAAAGAATTGAAAGTTGCTGCCTTTGGCTCGGAATTTTTTTTTTTTTTTTTCTCCACAATTTCTCTGACGATTAATCAAAAAAATCAAGAGAATAACTGACAAATGAATTGAAAATCAAAATAATGGTTTACCCTTCTCTTTGATGTGGGTACACTCACACAGAAATAATAATTCTGCCAACTTATTCCAACTAAAAGGTTCTGTATGTAACACACACACATATCACAAAGTTTGATGAACCAGTTTTTTTTTTTCCAGGGCTTTCAACCATAGCTCATGATGTTCATCAGTGGACAGAGTCCGCTCAGCTGTTGCAGAGTTGTCACATGATGACACGTGGCTGTAGGTGTGGGGAGATGGTAACCCCATCTCTGTTCAAAGGTAATGTGAATGTCCTCCCTGAGCTTTCTATGGCTGCCCCTTGACTCCTGGTCAGTCTGGTCGACCTTTGACCTCTCCAGTGGATGCTGTGAATGGTTTTGGTCTGGTCTTCACAGACAACTGCTTCAGGTGTTCAGTCTTTTGTCCCTGACAATGGAGCAAACTCCATCCTCTGATAAAGGCTGTTCTATGTTGTTTAAAGCTCTGGGAAAGCCTAGTAAGTGGACCTTGAGTTAGTATTATTTTGTCAGTGGAATGTTCCCTGGGAACAAGCTTTCACACTCAGATTGAACAACATACTGTCAATGAGGAGAGTAAATTCAGTAACCATGGTTACAGCTGTATGGTGTTCACATCTGTTAGCCAGAGGTTCCCCCGTGTTTTAAAGCCCAGCATAACAAAATAAGCAGGAGCAAACAACAACACTGATTCCTGCTCTTCACATTCAGCTGTTTCCTGAATGTACTTCTCGTGTTATATGGAACTGTACATACAACACACTGTGTGTCACCCGTCACTTGGAGTAACTCATTAACGTTGTAACATTAAAACCAACAAACAACTCGTCTTGCAACAACCTCTGTAAGAGCTGGAGTTGCAGCAGGTTTCCTCTCTGTTGAAAAGAACATCTGATGTTGTGAAAAGGTTGTCTGATAAAAATTTAATGCACACTTTTCAGAAAATAGTAGCAGATTTGTTTTACATGTTTGCAAAGGTTGATTTACAACTACAAACTTGTATATTTATTTGTGAACGTCCCTTTTAAAAGCTCAAAATCTTAAGACCTTCATTGGAGCCCGTAATATCAATCACACCAACTATCGAAGCGTTCGCACAGCGTGTCGCTGAGATGAATACGTTTGTCTGTCTTTCTCTACAGATGCGATGGCTAATCCTTCTCCAGCAAAGAGCATGGGTGACCCTGGAATAACCCCACTGTCCCCTTCACACACTCAGGTGACTCAGCTCTCTTATACACACACACACACACACATACTCATATTTAATATATAAAACAGAAGCAGTTCTTTTCCTTCCATACTGGTGTGGAAAAAAAAAAACAGTGCCTGCATGCTCCTCACTCTGTTTTTGGAACCTTCATTGTTTCCTCTTCCTCACTCTTGTATCTTACATAACAGTATCCGGAGGATCACAGGACACGGTCCACAAAATACAGGAGAGACATACTTCCTCTATCAGTGACTCCTCCACCACTATCTCCCAAAATCATTTAGAACCTGATTATTTTTATCTTAGCCTCAGAGAACAATGGAAGCTAATGATAGTCTTTTCCTTACCAGGTCCCAGACATGCAGGAATGGGTTCCAACTTAAATTGAGCATGTGAGAGAGAGAGAGAGCAAGAGACAGAGCGAGAGTGTGTGTGTTTGTGTCCCACCATATGTCCTCACATGTTCCTGACCCTGTCCACCTATATTCTCTCTGTACAGCAGAACGACACAGAGCAGGTACAGTCACAGCAGTCCTTTGTGGTGGTGGTCGCCATCGACTTCGGCACCACGTCCAGCGGTTATGCTTATGCCTTCACGAAGGAGCCAGAGTGCATTCACACCATGAGGTACGGCGCCAGCACTACAATACAGACACGTGCTGAGGACAAGTGTGGGGGTGGGTGGGCCGCAGCTACATCCACATAATGTTAAATTAAAGATGAACAGCACATGCCTGACACATGCAGAGTATAAGCGCTGAGTCATTCTAATAATTCAAATATGCCATAAAAATTGAATAAAAGAGTCAAATCGAAATCCAGATTTGTTATTGATAGGCTCGGAGTATTCCTTTTTCTTCAATCAGCTGCTTTTCTGCATTTTGCTTTTCACTTGAGAGATATCTGGGGGTCTTACACCCCTCTGTGCAGTGCTGATAGAGTTTTGTTATAAGAAAACAGGACTCTCACCCTGGGAGCTCTGTGACCCCCTCAGGTCAGCTGCGTTGGCCTCAGTGCCAGGCTCCACAGGGGGAGGGGGGGGCTGACAACTTCCATCCTACCACAGGCCTGACAGGTGTTTAAATTAACCGGGGTTATGCGTGACTCGTCACATTCTTGGCATTGCTGTCTAAAGCTGCTACCACTAGTAATTCATAGTGTTGCAATCCGTGTGTGTGTGTGTCCTTGAGTCCTTCTGATCTAATCAGCTAATTCCAGCAGTGCACTGCAAATAATGCTGAGACTGTAGGTATGAAAAGAATTCAGATAAATGGGGGCTAACCTATAGCACTCACGTATAACCTAATATCACCTAATATACCACAAGTGGGGACATTAATTGGCACGGTTTCCCCTCTCTGGACCTACTTGATGGATTTTATCGCAATTTTGTTGTTGTTATTTTTAAATGTAGTTTATGGCTTTTATTTATAACCCTGACTGGCATAGAAATGAAGGGACATGCCATCCAGTGAATTACTGTGCAGTGGAGCTCTGCCACAAAGGAATGATACATCATTCACAGCATAGCCACAGCAGCAGTTTAGTCACCTTTACTGAACAGACTAAAAAGATACTGGAGCATACAGAAACACACACTGAACCAACAGAAAGCTAAAGGCAGAATCATAACAGATATAAGCATTTAGCAAGAAGAGCATCAAAATCAATAAAACATAGATTTTCTGGATTACTCACAACAACAGTGGCCAAAAAAAAAAAAAAAAAGTGTCCCCATAAAACTGAAAACGCATCCAGGAAATGATTTCAGATGGAAATGTAAAAGATATCCCACCAAGCCCATTATACTTACCAGATAAAAGCTGCTCTATCCAGTTTTTTTTTCCCCCCACATTTCCCAAATTAGTTCACAACAAGTGCTCTTAGTGAGATGGCCTCCATAATCCCATCATACATGTCTCCCAAGGAACAGAGATAACGCTAATAATAGTTGACCTCCATTTGTCCAGAAATTGTGGTAGCACAGTTAGACTAGAGAGATGAATTCAGATTTTCTCTCAGAGAATTGAATGACTTATTTTCAGCTTAAACAGTATATGAATATTAGAAAAAGCATGAACTGAACTGTGCTGACTTCATTAACAACTTCATTATGCATATATCTTGTAGTAGATGTAGTAGCTGCATGTGTATTGATGGGAAGTCCTAAAACATTGGTGCTTATATGATGGTTTTATCCTGGAAATGACTGATTTGCTGACATTTTCAATCTGACAGTTCCAAAAGTCTGTATTTGATTAATACAAAAGCAGAAATCACAGATTTACTGTACATATATTGATGACTGACTTTGCCTCCTTCTAGGCGCTGGGAAGGTGGAGACCCTGGTGTATCCAATCAGAAGACTCCCACCACAATCCTGCTGACTCCAGACAGGAAGTTCCATAGTTTTGGCTACGCGGCTCGTGACTTCTACCACGACTTAGACCCCAGCGAGTCCAAGCAGTGGCTCTACCTGGAAAAATTCAAGATGAAGCTCCACACTACTGCAGTAAGCACACAAAGATACTGTATACACACTGTGAATAACATTCCTAGCAGTCCTCCAGGTATGACAAACAAAACTAAAGTCACACTCCTTACCAGGTTTAAGCACACTGAGCAGTATCACATATCTGCAATATCTCAGATTTAGAGGATTACTGAGAATGTTATTGGAAATCTAAAACTCATATCCCCACTGTAATAAATGGGTGTTCTGTTCCCTGTTCTGTTCTTTGGCAGTGTTTTCATTCAACTCTAACTCTAATGTCTTATCTCTGCCATCAGAATCTGTCCATTGACACAGACCTTCACGCAGCCAACGGGAAGCGAGTAAAAGCTCTGGATATCTTTGCATATGCACTGGCCTTCTTCAAGGAGCAAGCACTAAAGGTAACATACCTCTGTCAGCACGGCATTTCCTGCTGTGTCACACATTCAACATGTTTTCTTATTAGGCTGATATTTTATAATTGCATTCTGTAGAATTTTTGTCCACAATGAACCAAAAGTTTTTGGCTCAATCCCAGCCTAAAACCCGAAGCCAGTCTTATTTAATTACATTGTGAAAGATAGCATCTCGCTGGATCAGGGTGTACTTTGTGACAGTCATCAAAAAGGCAGTCAACCTAATTACTTTTCCTTTACCGTGACTGTCTGAACCTGCAGCGTCACACTAACCATGCCGATGAGTTGTGTAACAAACCGGGTGCGTTCGAATGTTCGCCCCTACAGGAGCTGAGTGATCAGACAGGCGGCGAGTTTGACAACAATGACGTGAGATGGGTGATCACAGTTCCTGCCATCTGGAAGATGCCTGCGAAGCAGTTCATGAGGGAAGCTGCCTATAAGGTAGGCTGAGGATCTACCTTCATCTGCTTCCTCCAGCTTTCATCCATAGTTTGCAAATGACTGATGCCAAATGTAGAGAGAGACAGAGAGGTGGACGCAGGGATGCTGCAGTGCCGCACAGTAATCAAGACTCTCAGTCATACATGACTGCCATACATACACATCAAGCACAGTGACCTACAGACAGTGGTAGAGGACACAGTCCTCTACACAGGGAGGTAGTCAAACACTCATTAATATAGAGACACAAAGATGCAGAGAGAAGGAGGGACGGAGAACAAAGGACAAACAGGCCAACACATCTTACCCATTTTAATCAGTGTGAGAGGAGTCGGTCTGTGATATTACAACTTCCTGTAGGATGTTTTGTAATGTTCAGTGAAGTGTTATTTTGTCATTAATGCTCCTGTTTGGGTTGATTGTATAAAACCTTTTCATTCATACATACAAAAATATACTGGATGGGAAAAATCCAATCTCCAGTCTTGGAGAACATTACTGTGTATGATGAGCAAGTAGAAATGGTTTGTACAATATTGGGAACATTCATCATTCATCCAAATTGAATTGCATTCAGTGCTGTATAGTAGAGTGTACAGTATATAGTATCCTTGCATCATATCCACCAACTAGTTCAGGGCAAGTAGGCAGTATAAATATTATGAATAAGTACAAGACTCTTAAAATGTGTCCTGAATCTAACTGGAAGTAAGTGCAGAGACTGTAGTCCAGGAGTGATGTGATAGAATCAAATGATATAATGTTGTTCAAGTTATGTTTCTTACAGGTAATTTATATCTGATTTATTCACTAAGCTGTAATAATGTATTGTGTTCAAGTAGTGTGGTAAATTATAGACAGTGGCCCTCTTTGCTCTTTTTGACCAGTAGCTAGGATTTCTGTAAAAATAAATATAGAATTTATGGGGTCGTCAGGTCATCAAGATCAGCAGATATATGTAGTTGGGTGGCATCTGCAAACCAGAGGAAATCAGCACCGTGCTTACAGACTATGACTTCCAGTGGTAACACATAAAGAATAAAAATAGTGGACCCAGAACTGAACCCTGTGGCACTCTTTATGGAAAGTTCAGTGTTGAGTATAACTACTAAAGAACTAAATGTTCAGTTGTAAGTAAAACATCACTTTTATTAAAACAGACTGTGGTCAAATTAAAATGAAAAGCAGGGTTTACAGTAGCACAACCTTTAACACTCAGTTCGTTAGTGCAGCCCATGTTTCTGTTGTAAACGGTAGAAGAGACCTGTCCTGTCCGGTCTTGTCCTGTATCTTGTTTAAAAATATATCCATATGCCCTAAAAAGGTCCATGTACCACCCAGCCCAATATGCAGGCTGTAAAAGGATAAACAGTACCAGATCTGAAATCACTTGTAGGTTCTTCTGTCCAGTTCTTCCCAAACATTACCTCCCCATCATGTGAAGCCAGAGTGTGGTTCTTTTGCTCTAACACTGTGGATCATTATCTTGGATCTTGGATCTATCTAAGATGAAGCCCAACCAACTGATCTGACCTCCCTTGTTGGTGGCCTTTTCCTCTCCATTGGGAATATAATATACACTACTACTACTACTATACAGCATATGTAACTATACATATATGCATACTAATGCCTTTCTTCCAAAAAATAACAAAGCCTTTGTCTGCTTAGTTACGTTATCCTCTCACTCTTGTCAATGGAGGGTCCCCACAAGTAGAGACTTTTAAACTCGTGAGTCTCTCAGGACCGTGAGTGTATGTGCTAACCTGGGTGTGGCTGTCTGGAGCGAAGAGGAGGGAGAGAGACAGAGGACAGCTGTAATGGGTGGAGGAACCTGTGTGTGTGTGTGTGTGTGTGTGTGTGTGTGTGTGTGTGTGTGTGTGTGTGTGTGTGTGTGTGTGTGTGTGCGTGATTGATTGTCTGTTAGACTGGTGAACCTGCCTGTAAATCAGAAACCAGAATAGCCAACTGGCCTCTTTTTTTTTGTTTTTAGTTTTTCTTTTTAACCCTGAGATTCATGATAATATTAGATTCCAGTACATAAGAAAAGTGCTCACTTGTGCACAGACATTTTGAATACCACCTGTTCATGCAGATGGACTGTAAATCATCATTGCTGAAACCCCAGTATCGCAAATTTATCATGCCCCATGTCTGCCATGAGAATGGCATCAGGAGCATGACTAAGAGCTTCGACAGTTTCAAGTTGTTCTGTCAAAGATACATGCAAACAAACGGCTGTCTTCCTGGCTATTTTCAGGAATGGTTCTCATTCAGCACTTAGCAGTTTGGTTGACCAGAAGGTGATCCACATATACAGCTACCTCTGCATCTGTGGCACTGTAGATTTGAGCGTCTCTCCCTCATTTAACCACTGTTTTGTGTGGCCTGAGATGTGAGTGCATCATTTATTAACTCTGCCACAAACGCCTCCGAGGAAAGCCTGTGCAGACAATACCAGATGTACTCAAATGGCCCTGCAGAATTCATACTGTTTCCAGACATCATGCACATTTGGATGAGGAACCAAAAAGGCAGCAGTGCAAGCGCTTGCCAAGGCTTCAACAGCTGATCTTGGAGAAAACAAAAAAAAGTTGAAATATACAAATGTAAGGCCTTAGAAGGAGAATAATATCTCAAATTCAGTCAATTTTGACAAACAGTGAGTCGTCACTTCTTCCCTTTTTTGACCTTCAAAAGGAAAGAATGCCTCAGTTTCCTTTTCCTTGATACAGAAATGTGATTATTCTCCTTCCCTCTGATATCTCATGTTCGTATATTATGTACGACGCTGGAGTCAGAATGTGGTTTAAAACCACTTTATGCAAAGGCAGGAGAGAACATCTGGGTCTGGTCAAAGCTCACCCACCAACACCTGTACCCAGCTGTCAGGAGATATGATTTGTTTGCAAGATCCTGTATCATTTCAAACATCTAACTCCACCTAAAACTGCAAATAATCATTTTTAAATTTGTGTAGAAGCTTCCATGGGCGGGTTAACAGATGTTTAACATTGGTAACACACATTTATTTACACTGAGTTCATGTTTTGAAACGGTTTGTTCTCTTGGCCAACACGCAGCATTGCACAACAACTAATCTAACAGCAGAACAAAGCATTTGTCTCCAGATTGCTTCTTATTTAGCAATAGTCTTGTTTCCTTTGTCAACAAAGTTGATGCTGATGTTCAGGTTTTTTTTTTTTGAACAGTGGTTCTGGACTGATCCAGATTCCTGTTTCCCTGCTATCCTCTTCAGTGACGTCATCATTTTTGTCCCGGTCACATCCCTGTGCATGCTGAAGGAGGAAGAATGAGGGAAGGGTGCTGTTATCTGCAGTGGGGGGCGCTGGAGATGGAGGGACAGAGAGCTGACAGAGAGAGGATGTGATTTAAGCACAGAGGTGGAGAGAAAGGGAGCAGGAGGGGAAGCTGGGCATCTGCAGTGACTCAGCATCGAGCAGCGTGAATCATCTGATTGGCTGTTTATGGAGGAAACAAATGATTGGCAGCCCGCTGTTACCGCCCCTCCTCTGATCCCATCATCCTTTAGTTCTCCGTGGGCAACGACAGTAACCACAGCCCTTTCTTTTGCACTCCCTCTCTTTCTCTCCTGATCCATCCCTGACACAAGCACTAGTTCTTCTCTGGATCAGCTTCTTCGGACGTGATTGGTGTTCAGGTGCAAAACAAAGCTAGCCATCGGAGAAATATGCTTTAACAGTCACGTGTAATAATATAGTCACTGGAGGAATTTGATCTCAGTGATGGTGGAGTGTGATTTCTAACAGCTGTGAGTCTGTGGTTCATTCTGCACCAGCAGCTGTTAATCCGAAAAACCGAATCACGCCTTCTTCATATCAGCTGATGTTTTTTGGATTTTGTCCGTGGTCCTTATAACACATGCTTGGCTCTGGATGTATGTCAGGTTCATCCCACATTATCCGGCTGGTCCTTTTTTTTTTTTTTGACTAATGAGCAGCAAACACTGCATCCTGCTGCAGCCTTCATATGAGCATCACATAGCTTTAATGGTAAAGATTCATGTTGTTTAACATCACACTTAAGTTAAGAGTGTACTTTCCTGTCTGAACTCTGCCCTTGTTGTAGTCTGGTCTGGTGCCCCGTGAAAACCCGGAGCAGCTGATCATCGCCTTAGAACCCGAAGCAGCATCAATCTATTGCCGCAAGCTCCGCCTCCACCAGATGGTGGACCTGGGGACCCAGACCACCCAGAACGGCTTCAGCCCCACCGACAACGTGGGAAGCGGCATGACCCAAGGTAAGTCCCATCCACACTGGCATCACCGTGACGATGCTTTCATTCTGTATTTATCAGCTCTGACTCCACACTTCATTGACCCGCTAATCGCACAAACAGTTACAGCATCATTACGGTTGCCGTGGTAACATACTGTTTTGTTTTGTTTTTTCCACCTGATGAATGTTGTGTCTTCCATAGTTTCTCCAGCTCATGGTAAACAGGCTTTTCTTTTTTTTAAATTAAAACACAAAATGCATGAAGCTTTAAAAGAACACGGACTTTTTAATTTCTTCCATCCATCACACTTCATCTTGCCTTTGCTTCATTTTTCCGATTCTATCCTGCACCAAAAAAAAAAAAAGGTTAAAGGTCAACAATCACTTATTCACACCTGTGGTTTTATCATAAGGCCCAGATTTCTGCCCACCTCAGCACTGATATTACAAATGCAGTAACTACATCACCTATAAAATATTAGCATTATAGTAATGTGTAGTTATTAGTGTCATACACCTCATACAGTTTGATTAAAGTTGTTAATATTTCTTCAGAAAGTTGGAAAAACTGTTTTTAAAAACCATGAGGGTCCCAAGCCCAAGTCCACGAGCGTCTGGAACGTACACTGGACGCTCATTTTGTGGCCTCATTTTTCCGTCCTCTGTCCTGGTCTCATTAAGCAGTCGCTCACACTGTTTTCTTGTCGTTAAGCCAAATCCAACAAAGGAGCTGTTCTTCTTTCTGTTGTTGTTGTTGTTGTTGTTGTTGTCAGCACGTCACCATGATGTTTTCTAATACGCATGTGTGGAATGTTGTCTGTGCATATATGGACAGGAGTGTGTCTGCGTCCACTCTGGAGTCTGATCGAGACTTTACAGTTACAATAAACAACTTCACTGTCAGCTGTTATTTACCAGCATGTTAAGCAGCAACGGGACATGTCCACCTTTCCCTCCTTTCCTCCTTTTTTTTCACCCTTATTTGAGCCATTTTTTTTTTTTTTTTTTTCAGCATCACCATCAAAAATGGAAGATATAAAACGTTGTTGCTTTTGGTCTAAACTTTACTCTTCTCTGTGAAGACTATAAAGATCATCATTCACATGCATGCAAACAAGATGCACCCAGGCTGAACAGGTCCGTTTTTCTTATCCACAGCAGACAGTTGTGTGAAAAGAAAAAAAAATGAACCTTGCATAATGTTCCCATTTGTCCATTATTTCTGTTTTGTTCCCGAAAATATGAATCTGCTCGCGATTCGCTCACGCTGAAAGTCCTTGGTAACCTCCAATGTGAATGTTATATGCACTCACACAAACTCAATAGACGTATATCCAGTCAGTTGTCTGGTTAAGTGGAGGCAGACTGTGAGGGTGGAATAGAACAAACAGTTGACTGGATTTTTGGGAATCTGCAGCAGGTTCGTCGGACTTGTGGTTTTTGCGGTCGCCTGCCATGCAGAAAGCCCGTATCCACTTCTTCATACATCAAAAAGGATTTAGTGAGGTAGCACATAGTTACTAAGGAACAGGTGTGGAATGATTCAGGAACAGCTCGATGAGAGTGATTAGTCAGGAAACCAGTACCATAACTTTAGTATTAACTAGACCCACAAACATTTCCTGGGTCCATCCTCTGGCTCCAAGCATGTCAGAGAGTAGATGTGTAGGTTTACTTGTTTATGCTGGACACATTTTTTACATTTCTGACCCTCTGCACCTCCACATTTTCTCCCCTGTCTCTTTAAGTCATGTTCTCGGCTCAGGATTCTAGACCGTGGATTCCTTTGCTGTTGTCTCTGGCTTTATGTCATCCGTTCTGTTACCCAGTAATTTCACTATATCAATATAGATTTTATCAATATGTTCACTTGAGGAGAAGAGAGGACTCACTGACCTCTGACCTTTTTTTTTTTTATACCACCACCCTCAGAACATAATTTACACCAAGTTTGCTTTTGCTGTGGTTTTGCTTGAAGACGTGAGATGAAAGCAAACGCTGCCCTCACAGTCCAGCTACAGGCTATAGATGCCTTCTGAAAACACACACACACCATATGATTAGTTGACCTCACTCACTGGTTAATGAGCGGCTGTGGCTCTACACTGATTGGAACATGTCTATAGCTTGAGGCTTGGAGCAAAGCGTGAGAGCAAGCCCAGGAGACAGACGAGAGACGTTAGAATTTAATTATCTCTGTGAGACCATGGGAAATCATTCTGTGGGACATATTCTGAAAGGGCATTTCAGTCCACAGTCATGGCCAAGCTACTTCAGCTCAATATGTTGACACTGATGTCCGTTTGAACAAATTGTGTCTATCGTTTTGAAACGACTTTGATATTTTTCTCATTGAAATGTAACCTTTTAAGAATGTACTCAATTTAAATGACCTTAATATTGACTTATTAAACTCTCATTAAATTCTTTGTTTATTTTTAGCGGTTTTCTTGCTATGTTATTTGAATATCAGTCAAACCCCATAGCATCCTGTGTCCGAGGTTGGCAAAGGATGCTATGTGTTAGTCCTTTGTTAGCAAGGATGGGAGTCCAAATCCCTAAGTCCATATTTAATAATGTATCAGGACTTTATAAGAGGTTTTTTTTCCCTTTCCCCAGATATAGTCTTAATGAGTTGCTGGGAACACAATAGGAAAAGTCAACTTTTCCTTTTGACTGTCCCGTAATGAACATTCCCACATTCATTTCATTGTGATAGATTTGCAGTGATTTAAGTTTTTCATTAGAATCTTACCTATTTTAGATTCAACAGAACAGTTTGTAATAAAGTTTCTCCACTGAAACTTGAAAACTGTCTTGGGAGGGAACGGTGGTCTAGTTCTATGATGTTGGATTTTTCTGATGTAATGTGAACTGTAGAGCCCTCTCATGTCCTCTGCATGCTGGTTGGAGAGTTGTCCTTCCTTCTTTGTATTGTTTCCTCTGTGTAGGAGGAAATGTCCCTCTGACATTCTCTTCTGCCAGGTCTTCCTGCCGTTTAGCTGGTTCAACCTCAGGTCACATGACTTCACTGTCCTACAGGTTAAATAAGCCTGGAGTAATAGACTGTGGTTGTTAGACAAGTGAAGACATCACGAATTGTAAAGTATTTGAGAAGAAGGTTTTTTTTTTTGTTTTTTTTTGGCAGAAACCTACTGACTTGTTAAATAGGTTGTTTTTCTGCTCTCGTTTTTTCCTTCCTGTGAATGTAGAACGATGAAACTCCTGGTCTGATGTTGGTCTGGACTATGGATAGTTCCCTTTATTTCTCTCTTATTGAATGTTTTTGTTCCTTTGAATTGGTTCTTGCCATTCTGCCTTCTCTGTCTGATAAAACACACTAAGGTTCTTGATCAGTGTTTAGAGCGGCAGCACCTTCCACCGCATTTTAAACCCGTCTCTCTCACTGCACGTTCACACTGTGAGCAGCATGGCCTTCTCTCTTTACACTGGGATAAAGCAGGCAAATGATTTCTTGATGATTTTATTCCATTGAAATGTTGCTTGTCTTAAAACGATACCTCACAGATGGACTAACTTTGATCAGAAGTCTGTAGGAATCGGACTCCCTCACCTCAGCCTGCTGCTTGCCTCACACACACACACCATTGTACATGCGGCACACAGCTTCACACAGCAGAGCTTCACGCCTTTCATCACACTCACCAGAACATTCTTTCTCTGTTAACAACCAGCCAAGGAGCATGTTCGGCGCAACCGGCAGAGCCGTACCTTTTTGGTGGAAAATGTCATAGGGGAGCTTTGGTCGGAGCTGGAAGAAGGTAGAGTCTTTATCTTCTTTTACTCGTCTGTTATGATTTCCTTTTCCTCTTCAGAGGGTAACTGCTCTTGCTGTTTCCTGTGCCGCCTGTCTGTCAATATTAGGTACTTGCTTTAGAGACTGGATATTTGATGGACAGCAGGCAGATGATCAGATCAGGTCATAAACAAACGCCCTGCTCAGTCAGACCTACTGTTTCTTACGGTGGCTGTGCGCACACACAGTCTTCCTGTGCAGCATTTCAGTTACGCTCACTTTGTTTGTACCTCAAAAGAAAGTGGTTCGGATAATCCGGATAAATCCTTGGTTTGTTTACAGCCTGTCTGATCATCGGGCTGTCCTTTAGCACATTAACATACAATGAAATGTAAAAGTAAACCGAATAAATCAATGACTGTTTGAATGTTCCCCCTAACGAGCCCATGACGTCCCCCATGTCGAGAAGACAAACCCAAAGTGTGCTCTGGAAATCACAGGCTGCGTGCTCTTCTTCCAGTTTCTATTTTATATTTTATATTTTGGGGTTTCATTGATTGTGCTCTGTGACATGTAGTTGTTAAAAAAAAAAACAAAAAAAAAACACGTGAACCTCAAATGTATTTTAGCGTGTAAATCATCTGCTGTCCACACACTGTTTACCTCTTCTGTCATCACCTCACCGATGAGCCGCCGATTCCACAGCCACAGAAATGTAGGTCAGCTGTGATCTCTCTGCGGCACGGCCCGAGGAGCTGAAGAGTCACGTCCAACCTCCGTAAAAAAAAAAAACAGCAGAGTTGTTGTAGATGAGAGACAGTGGATCTATGTCAGAGCAGTGTGTCCAGTCAGGAGGGACACTGTTAGATAACTTGCATTTTAGATGTCCTCGCTCACTGCACACACACTGTTCCATTCTTGTGCTTTCTCATGGCAGGTGACCGTTATGTGGTGGTGGACTGTGGAGGAGGGACAGTGGACCTGACGGTTCATCAGATCCGTCTTCCAGAGGGACATTTAAAGGAGCTCTACAAGGCCTCAGGTAGAAGGACATATACATTTTTTTTCGCTCTGCTGTTTGCACATAAATTTACCACGTTTCCTTTTTTTTTTTTTTTTTTAATCCTCAATCACCGTTCCCTCTTTTCCCAGGTGGCCCCTACGGCTCTATCGGGATTGACTACGAATTCGAGAAGCTGCTGTGTAAGATCTTCGGCCAGGATTTCATCGACCAGTTTAAGATCAAGAGGCCGGCCGCGTGGGTGGACCTGATGATTGCCTTCGAATCTCGGAAGAGAGCGGCGGCCCCCGACAGGACCAACCCCCTCAACATCAACCTGCCTTTCTCCTTCATCGACTACTACAAGAAGTTCAGGGGCCACAGTGTGGAGCATGCCCTGCGCAAAAGCAAGTGAGTGCCCAGCTGTGGATCAGCATCCTTTAGCACGTTAGAGCTGACGACCGTATCTGTGGTGACGCTTTCACTTCCAGCCATTAGAAGACAACTGACTCCTGGATTTTAATGGCGCTGCCTCATATCATGTTTGAATTTTCAGACATAAAAAAAAAAAAATATTTCTATGAGCCTTCAGTGGCCTCCAGGCTCCTCTGACGCCTGACTGGAAGTACTCAGTCTGTCTGAATAGGCTGGAAAGTGTTGGGGCGGGGCCAACATTAACACTAATTGCACACCAACACGTGCACATGCTTAAATGAATCACACACATGGGATGGGCAGTGGATGGATACTATGGATTCTTTCAGGGGTTGTGATTTGGCAGACGGTCATCAGATATAAAGAGAGAGAGAGAGAGAGACAGGACTGAGGGAGGAAATCAATGACTCTGCTCCACACGGAGCCTGAGCTGTCGCTGGTCCCTGCTTCTACTTCTCCAGCTGAGACACACAGGCTGATTAGAAAATGTTCCAATAAAATCTTCCATGCACTGCGGTAAGAAGAAGAAAGCCTGCTTCATCAGCTCCTTAAAATGAGAGGAACATGGAAGTTAAAGCTTCAGGTGTTTGAAATCATTCTTATTCATATTACAATGGCGGTTGTGATCGTATCCCTCAGCCCAAAACTGCAGAGAAACTCACTTTGTAATCGAACGATTTTCCTTTTCTTCTCCTCTCCAGCGTGGATTTTGTGAAATGGTCGTCCCAGGGGATGCTGAGGATGAGTCCAGACGCCATGAACTCCCTCTTCAAGCCCACCATAGATCACATCATTCAGCATCTGAGTAAGATACGCTGATAACGTCAGCACCTCAACACACACACACACACACACACCCCTTTCACCTCTGCGGTCAGACAAGTCTTGTAGCTGCCGTCACTGACGTCAATGAAATAGACAGTTTTTGTCTCATTGTAAAGCTACAGAAAAAAAACTACTACACAACATTTGAGGTGTACACACATACTGTATTTAAACTGTATTTAAGGCATACTGTGCTGAGTGTAGGCACTAACAGTTTTAACTGAACTCTTTTTCTTCCTGTGTTTTTCTAAAGAAGAGAGTTGGTCTCTTCCTAAAACCAGCTAACCTACATAATTCATAGTTTCCTCACCCAGTGGAAATTAGGGCACATTACTTGGGCGTGGATTGGTCGGCCCGGGACTCTTAATGGGTTTGCTGGGTTCGTAAAACATGTTTGTGACTTGTTTGGCTCTCCTTTATAAGGACAGCACCTGGAAAACAGGAAAAAAAAAAAAAACGTTTCCTAACCAAAGAAATTAGACTGTGACTGAAGTGTGAATATAGAAAATAAAAAGCCTTCCTACAGCTGAGCCATGGCTCTGTTAGAAAGGTGAAAGTTCAATCTTCTTTTGGTAGTAACACGTACAAAACTGCATACGAAAATACACTGAATTTCAGTGAGTGCATTGGACTGTAGCCTGCTGAGTCATAGTTAAGACCTAGGTGAAGGTGAAGACCTACACTCAACTTTGACAGCTTTATGTAGCATTTAAGTTTAAACAAGTTAGTTTCCACTGCTGAACATTTGAGTATTTCGAGTTTAGTTCATTGAGATTCTGTCTCTGTCCTCCAGCCGAGCTCTTTGAGAAGCCAGAGGTGAACGACATTAAGTTCCTGTTCTTGGTGGGAGGTTTTGCGGAGTCGCCCCTGCTGCAGCACGCTGTCCAGAACATGCTCCAGGGCCGCAGTCGCATCATCATCCCCCATGACGTTGGTCTCACCATCCTGAAGGGCGCCGTGCTGTTTGGCCTCGACCCCAGTGTCATTAAGGTCCGGCGCTCGCCCCTCACGTACGGCGTGGGCGTCCTCAATCGCTTCGTGGAGGGTAAGCACCCGCCAGAGAAGCTGCTGGTGAAGGACGGCACCCGATGGTGCACTGACGTTTTCGACACCTTCATCGCCGCCGACCAGTCCGTGGCGCTGGGTGAGATGGTGAAGCGGAGCTACACGCCGGCCAAGCCTTCCCAGCAGGTGATTGTCATCCACGTCTACTGCTCCGAGAAGGACGCCGTGGGGTTCATCAGCGAGCCGGGCGTCAGGAAGTGCGGAACGCTTCGCTTGGATGTGAGCGGAACGGAAAGCACAGCGCCGCGTCGCGAGATCCAGACGCTCATGCAGTTTGGCGACACAGAGATTCGGGCCATGGCGGTGGACGTGTCCACCGGACGCACCGTCAAAGCTAGCATTGACTTCCTAAGCCATTAAGTAGACCGTGAGAGAGCTAATGTAAGAATTGCTGGAAGGAAGCGAACGGAAACATACACCTTATACACACACACATACACACTCACACATATGCACACACACGCAATAAGCTGGGTATATTTACTGGAAAGTGTTAAATGATAATCATCATAATAATGAATCTCATTCACTCTCAGTCTAAGCGCGGGCTTAAGTCTAAGTCTAAGCGCGGGTGCATCACTTCACTCCGTCCCGGTAGCTTGTTTGCTGACAGGCTCCACAGTGTTCACACACTCATAACAAAGCCATACTCCCCCACCCAAGAACCTGTGACTCACCTGTGATCGCTACCCCGCCATCATCATTCATTCATCATGAATTTCAAATCAAGTCATACGGTATATTCCTACACAGCCATGCTGGATCCACAGTCAGATGCACCTTTACATGCTTCAGTAGATCACTGTATTTCAGCGATGACGCTGATTTATGCCGTGTGATGCACCACAAAACATTTTGTGTTATAACAGTATATAAAGGTATAAAGGTAATAATGATAATTCCATGGAGCTTTGATGCATCAGCTCCACTCCTCCACAGTTCTGAGGACCATTCCAGTGGTTTTGCATGATTCAGCCCTTTAAACACTGTGTTGTAATACATCACACTGCTGTCAACCAGTTTCCCCAGTATACCATTTTATTTTAGTTTAATTGCTTAAACAAACCCATTAGTGATATAATCCTCTGCAGTGAACATTTAGTCGGTTTAGTTACGTTATTACATGGTAATTTTATTTTATGGCCACTTGGGGGCAGTGAAACAAGCTGTAAACATCACATAATAAAGTTGATGACTAACATGTTAGCAAACAGCTCACTATTCACATCTGAGAGACGCAGAGCAGTCTGCGTTAGCACTCGTTTGCAGCCATGTTGAATGTTTGTGTTGAAGAGCAGTGTTCACTTTGCTTTTAGCTCTGGTTTGGTCTCCACCAACTCCTGACAAAAAAAAAAAAAAAACACCTGGCTCTCCAGCTGCCACATGTTCACCAGCTTCGTCCCTGACTTTTTTTTTAATAGTGGAAACAGCTGCTTGCTGATGAGACAGCGATGAGAACAATGATGAGGACAGTGAGACTGAACAGAACCATAAAATTGTGGACCTTCAAACCAAAACAATGAGCTGAATGACCCTAAAATCCTCAGTCTGAGGGAAACTGCAGTTGAGTGACAAAGGCTTAACAGACAGGCTTGTTCATAACAATTGGCTATCAGCTAAGCTAGCCATGCTCCCTCACTGCAATGAACATTGTAGACAGGAGAATGGATCATTCAAAAGCAGGTGTTGTTGGGCCTTCGTGCTTGATACTGATATGGTTACCTACTTAAATACTGATCCATGCTACCTAATCAATGTCCAGTTATCAGTACTCCAGAATACTGAAGCAGATCAGAACCGAATTTTGAAATCCAGTCATACCTGATAGGAAATCAGTCTGAAAACTGATGGCATGGTTATGAGGAAGTATATCTGATTTATAAATCAATAGGCCAAATCATGCAAAGCTGCCACTATGGTCTTTTTTTTTTTTTTTTTTTTTTTTTTTTTTCTAAGAGTGTTCTAAGAGTGTAAAATGTGCTGCGAGCTCCGCCTGAAAAAGCAAGTACAGCCATAAAATGTGCTTCATTGTTGCCTTTATTTGTTTATGCTTCTTATTATTAGATGTGACAAAATTCCACTTGGCCACTTGAATATTTTGAAGCCAGGTGAGATTCCAGCTCAGACAATGAAGTATGTTTTTTTTTTTTTTTTCTGTAAATACAGTATTTAAATATTGTACAGATTTTTAGCATTGTTTCTGCAGCTTCAGAGCCAAGAGTATGCGTATGTGTGTGTGTGCATGCGTGTGTGTGTGTGCGCGCGCGCATGCTTTCACATGAACATCTCTCAACATATATTTTTTTTTCACCAGCCATAGCATGAGAGGCCAAGGCAGGTTTGATTGCCTTGTTCATTTCAAGATGAGAGACTGGATGTGTCTCCTGTTTCTTTCTCTCTCTCTCTTTTTGTTTTTTTTGGCAAACAGAAGAAACTTGAATACCTCCGTCCTTAAAAAAAAGCATTTCAGTCCATCCATCCATCCTGCAGCACGATTTCTGCAGGGATTTCATTATGATTTATTACATGTTCAGTAAAAATATACTGACAGTACGTTTCCACCCTACTGCTAAGAAGCTGAGCTGCTGAAATCTGTCAGAAATTGCTGTTTTCGTGTTAAAAGACATAGTCAGCAATAATTATAGTAAAACACATTTCCTGATGGCTATGAAACTTTAAAGTCTTCATAAAAAGAGTGCCTAGTATGAATTAATTGTGATGTCAATGTTCACTCATCCCATCAGAATGTACGCTGGTGCATTCCTTCACCCTCCGAAATATATATTTAGCTTTATACGTGTGTGACTTCAGGCGTAATCACGGAGAATCACACTGATTGTCAATTCACTGAAGGCCATTGCTGCATCTAATGCTCCACATGTTCGTCTGACGTCCTCGAGAAAAGAGTCTCTGTCCTCCATCGAGCTTGGTGATGTAGTGACCACGTCATGCAGTGGGTACCTTTTTGGTTGTGGCTAGTTTTGTCCATAGCAAACTGCTCTGTTCATGTTGTTTCTCATTCAGCGTTCATATTTAAGGATGATATCAGTTTGGAAGGTTTGACAGCTTCCTCCATTTTGACTCGGCAGGGTTTTTGCTCCATGGATACTGTCAGACCGACGTACTGTTGTGAAGGCCTAAGCGTGCTTCAGAGTCCGGGTCTGTCAGCGAGGCCTTCACGGTGTCACCACGGTAGATGTGATGCACCAGTCGCTGTGGGAAGTGCTCGTCATTGTCCGATGGGCCGTACTTCCTTTGATTCCATTTGAGATAAATGGATTTCATTCTGAAATGTTACCGTCTGCTTCAGCGTCTTAGCTTGCACTGAAACTTTATTTTTTTGCATATGGAATGATGGGCTTCCTTCCTGTTTCGGTTGGCACTCACACACACACACACACACAGATAACTGTACATATCAGGTTCGATGCGTACACCTGACTTTCACCATATCCTAACACAACTCAATGATACATACGGTGTTTACATTTTACACAAGTCTCTGAAGGATACAGACCAAGACATGAAAACATCCAATGAGGAGGCAGCGTATCACTATGATAAATACTGGAGGAATGGGAAACCTTTTTCTGCTCTTTGGCTTGTTTGGCTCAAGAAAGAAGCCAAGTATTCAACAACCCCCACAGATATATTAGTAACTCTATGCTCTAATGTTTTCTGATGATCTTAATTCTAACTTTAGCGCTTTAAAAGCCATTTTCTTAGAATCTTGATTTTTGAATTGTGAATCGAAGCTTGTCTCGCTCTGTGTCAAAGTGTACAAACTCAGTACAAGCTTCAGTGCCTTCTGCTATTTCCGGCACTCTCTCTGCAATGCACGTCTCTCGCATGCTTCACATAGGAATGACTAAACAGCTAAAGTTGATTGCTATTACTAGTACACAAAGTCAAGGTTTACCACTGACAATGAAGATGACAACGATGGTGGTGGTGGTGGTGGTGTATTGTGGGAGCAGCTGTGTCACAGTGCTTGGAGTCTGGTTTGGCTGGCTGTGATACCCCGCTGCTTCCTCAGCTGATGTAGAAAATGTTAACGCTCGTAAGTGACGGCAGCTCATAACTTACCATAGCAGGGCAGCACTTCATATGCTTTACTGATAACTAACCTAATAACCTTTCCTTCCTTCTGCACATCTCTGTACTCACTAAGGATGTATAACAAGCGGAAGGATTTAATAAACACCACGGTCTGTCGTTTCCTCGGTTACATGATTACAATGTATTTTGTGCAACCTGGAGTATCAATGTGATGCACAGGACACTGTAATGTAGCAGCTTTATACTTAAAGCTATGATTTAAAAAAAAAAAAAATTCTCTGAAGACGCGTTTAGCTGATGTTAGCTTTCTATTCTCAGCGCGAGGCAGCGTTTGACGTTTTTTTTTTTTTTTTTTTTGGGCTGAGGTGTCAGATTTCCGGTCGATCGGTCAAGTAGTTCAGTGGATGTGATTCGAGGTAGCAGTGTAGCCAACTTGCATCATGTACAAGTATCTGCTTTAACACTATCTAGAAAAAAATAAGAGAAAATAGGAAAAAAAAACTTACAGCTAAAATGACTGAGCTTGTATTTAGGATCCTCTCAGCTACTCTGGAACGCAACACAATGTACACTTTGTTCCTTTAGTCCTTTATTAATAATGCAAAGGAATTTTCTTTATGTTGGGTTTTTTTTCATCTTGAGTTACCTAAATGTCTTGTTCTCTTGCAGTTTTCGCACAGTAATGGGTGTATTTTTTTTTTTTTTTTTTTTGATCGATGCCAGGTATTCACTGTCAGACTGTCACCAATAAAATGTATGTGTATTTCAAAGAACATTCCCTTGTGTTGTTTTTTCTGCCAGTTTTCTGCTCAGTTAACCCAGAACTAATTTGAGCTAATGTTCTGCTCAGTTAATCTGGGTTTTTATTTACTTTTACGTTAAAAGCCGATGTACTGACAGAATGAGGTGAGAAGGAACAGTTAGGGATGCTGTCATGCACGGCCGTAATAGTAATAATTAGTTATTACTATTATTAACTATTACTATTTACTTACGGTTTATCAGAAACTTCAGCGCCATAGCTGCTCCTCTCCATGCAGTCACTTCTCAAGACCTCTTTTCTGTGGTCTTCTCAAGCTGAGGGGGCCTTCCAGCAGCTCAAAGCATGGTTCACTACCACCCCCATCCTCATGGTTCCTGATCCCAGCCGGCAGTTCGTGGTGGAGGTGGATGCCTCCAGTGACGGGGTGGGAGCAATACCCTCCCAACACTCCGAAAAGAACAACAACCTTCATCCCTGTGCCATCCTGTCTTGGAAGCTTTCGCTGGCAAGGAATTATGATGTTGGCAACCATGAGTTGTTGAGTGTCAAAATAACTCTGGAGGAGACATCATACAATGAAAGGGTGAAAGGGTTCTTTTTTAACTGCTTTAACTTTGTGTTATTTTACAGACCAGGGTCCCAAAACACCAAGCCTGATGCCTTGTCCTGTCTGTTTGGCCCCGAGCCCACTGCCAAGGATCCTGAGCCCATCCTACCACTGAACCGTGTGGTAGGAGCGGTGACTTGGCAAATAGAATCAGAGGTGAAGCATACTAATGGTGTGAACCCGACACCTAGGGGTTGCCTGGAGAATTGCTTGTTTGTCCCTGTTGCGTGACCTTTTCCAGAGGTTCTGGTGGCCTTCCATGAAGCGAGAAGTGCAGGAGTAATGTGGAGACATGCTCCGTCTGCGCCCCCAACAAGATCTCTTCCAGAGCGCAGATGGATTTGCTGCAGCCACTCCCAGTTCCCGCTGATCCTTGGGCTGAGATCTCTCTGGACTTCGTCATGGGACTCCCAGTCACTGAAGGTAACGCCACTGTCCTCACGGTGGTGGACAGATTTTCTAAGATGACTCATTTCATCGCTTTGCCTTAGTTGCCACGAGCCAAAGAAACAGCTGAAATTACGATGACTCACATATTTCGTATTCATCGATTTCCTAAGGATATTGTTTCAGACTGGGTGCCCCAGTTCATCTCCAGATTCTGGAAAGAGTTCTGCAGACTCATCACTGTCAGTCTCACTTCTGCTGTCAGTCTCACTTACACCCACAACTTGCTCCCCATGTCAGCCACTGGTATGTCTCCATTCCAGTGTGTCTTTGGTTACCAGCCTCCTGTTTTCTCTGAAAAGGAGATCAGTGTCCTGTTGGCCCACACCATGGTCAACCGCATCTGGGCAGCCACCTGTAAGGTCCTCCCACGCATGTGGATCTCATGAAGAGGCGCCGACCTGCTCAAGCGTACTAGTCTCTACACAGGACTTACTTCTCCATGTTGTCTCCAAAAAACTGGCTCCTTGGTTTGTGGGTCTGTTCCTGGTGTCCAGAGTCGTTGGACCCTCCTCCGTTTGTCTGTGGCTGGCTCCGTCCCTGAGAGTCCACTCCACCTTCCACGTCAGCTGGGTAAAAATGAGAGATTGTGAGAGTTCCCACAGTCAAACCCCCTCCACACCCCCAGATGGCCGACGGTGGTCCAGTCTACAATTGTCACCCATTGATACCTTGTCCATCAGGAGCTGACCCTGGGGGGTCTCTCTCCTTGTTTCAGGTGACTTGCCTCTTCCCCTTGTGTTTCCCTCCTGGTCTGATTGTCTTCTCCCGCCCTGATTGTTTCCACCTGTTTCCCATTACCTTGTGTGTGTATATACTGTCTGCGTTGCAGTCCTGTGCCAGTTTGTCTCATTGTAATGTAGAGTGTTTTTTTGTATTTTTTGTTTTTTTCTTTTTTTTGTTTACAGTGATTGTAGCATTTATTTTTCTCTGTGAGTTCTCCTTTATTTTCATAGGGAGCATTTTTGCTCTGAGAGTGATTTTGGTAATAAAGACTGTAAATTTGTACTTTGCTTCCTGAATTGTGCGTTTTGGTTCAAGTCCTTGTTCGGTTGTGACAGACGACTGTGGAAAGAGGAGCAGCTGTTAAACCCTACTGGCCAATGCTCTTGATTTCTTGATTGCTTTGGCTCCCTTATACATGCCTGCACGTATTGGTGCCTGGTACTGTCTATGAGTTTAACTGTTGATCCAGTCACTAAATCTGGAGTCACACGACATGACCTTAGTGTCCTCAGTGGAAGCTACAGTGCTACATGTACATGTAGAATTTAAATCTAAATAATCTAACAAAAAAAAAAAATCCAGACCAGAACCTAGTCCACAATAACCAAAGAGAAAGTCGTGAGGTCTCCTCTTATTAAAGACACACTTCAACTTTATTTTTCCCATGAGGCATTTAGCCTTGGATTTTCTGTGAGTCAACTTTAACATAAAGTACCTTCAGAGTAAAACTGTCGTCTGGTTTCTGAAGTCTGGACATGTGATGAGGCAACACTGCCACCAAGTGGATTCAATGAGGAATGAGATTCAGATTTAGTTTGAAAGTGATTTTTCTCAAATAATAGCACATAAAACATAGAAATAAATAACAATTGGTACTGGTAAGTAGTATACAATAAAAAAAAGACAATTTTCTCAACAGAATTCTCATGTTTTTCAGTAATGAGATGGAACAGATTGGGTGAGACAATGTATGAAAATATAATAAATGGGTAGAAAAGTTCTACAAAACAGAATGAATGAACTGGGAAAATTGAACTATGAAAGTATAAATGTGAAGTAATAAATAAAAATGACAGCAACAGGAAGAAGAAAACAAGACTGCACTGCTAAAATACTCTGTGCAACATTTCAACAGAACTAAACACATCATTTTAATGGTTTTACTTTCTAAATAAAAAGTAGCCTCATTATCAACTCTGAGTGTCACACACCCTGTTTATATAGTGAGCATCTGTAGCTTTAGCATCAGGCTCTAACTCATTTGTTACCTGTTGAATGAAGCCAAAACACCTGATGTTTATTTGGATGAACAGTCAAGATAAAGCTGACGAATGTTTTAGACGAGAACACCGTTTAAAACGGTGCTCCAACGGAGAACACACACCTGTAGGTGTGTGTTCTCCGTTGGAGCAGTCTCTATAATGTTGGTTCCAGATATGGCCGCAAGTAGAACTGTGATTTAACTGCAAAGCCTTAAAAGAAAAGAAAAAAAAACCCAGCTCTCTCTTTTTGTTTCTGCTTTGCTTTGTGGCTCACTAAAACTCCCATACAGGAACAATTTTCCATTAAACTCCCAAGTTTTTTTTTTTTTCTTCCTCAAAAACCCTACCAGTGATTCACTCAGCGGAATATGAAACTAAACACAAGCACTTATTCAGTAACCAGAATACATTTGCGCAGTGAGTGTATTATTCTCACAGAAGTGGTGGTAGAGAGCCACTCAACCCTTTACAGGGCAAGGTTGTTTTTAGCTTGGATGTGGTGTATGTGTATGTGTGTGTGTGTGTGTGGGGATTAGAGGAAGGGGACTGAGGAGACAGGGTGAGAGGGTTGGATAGGTGTGGCAGATTTCCCTCAAATAGCTATGAAGTAGAGTAGTTGCTACGGCAATCTGGAGGGACCCAAACTCTCCAAGTGGCCCTTTAGTTGCTGGCTCGGCTGCCCTCCCACATACAGGCTCTCTTCCAGTTAATGGCAGGGTTCAGAGCGACATGACTAACCAATGAAATCATGGGACGATAACAGGGAGCTTGACACACTTTGTGCTTGTTAAAGCTTCACTTCGTTGAAAACAGACGGAATGTAAGTTCATTAGAATTTGTTTGTTTGAATTGAATATTTGCGTAACCTTCTTAAGCGCTCAGGTGTAAAAGGTAGGCCTGAACACTTAACATGCACACACACACACACACACACACACGACCACCCACACCCTCATGCTGCTGTTTACTGAATAAGGCAGACTGAGGGCAGCCGTATATTCCAGCACACAGTCTGCTGTGTTCTCAGACTGCTGAATACAGAGTATTCTCACTGCAGCCTGTGTCTGTGTGAGGATGTTCAGGAGGTTTTGTCAGAAATGATTGTGAGTCACAGAGCTGTACCACAACTCACCTAACTCCATGAAAATAAACAGGAAACACAGCAAACAAACACGCCCCCTCTCGCCCTCCTGTATTTATCATTTCTTCTTCACCCACGCATGTTTCGGCCCTGAACACAGTCATGGATGTGGAGGTCGGTGTAGTCTTTCTTAAAACTGTGACCAAGATCTGTCCTTAACTTAAACCTTAAAAAAAAAGCACATATTTATTTGGAGTTTTTTGCAGAACTGTCCAGTATCTGTAGAAGTCGGCTTTTAAATAGACTCCACCAGTGGGTCATTCTGTGGCCATTTCCCTGCCAGGAACCTGGGTAACGGTCAAACTTGTATGCATGGGTCAGGGACTCACTCGCTGTGTGGCCACCTGCTGACAGAGCAGCTCTGCAGCAGCAGCAGCAGAAAGAGAGGATCCAGCATAGGAGCTCCTCCGAGGAGCCAAATGTAGACAGAAGAAGGCAGATTTCTCAGATCCATTTTGAGGATGATTTTCTAATTGCACAGCCCCGTCAGTCTGTATGAGAATGATATTCAGATAGAATATCACATAGATTCCGATGTAACAGTACGGAACACACAAAACAGGTGGCTACAATAATTCTGTCATCCAAAAAAAAAAAAAAAAACAACAAAAAACAAACCCAAACTCCAAGAATTTATGGATTCACAAACTGAGTATCATCTGCCAAAGCACCACAACAGTTGTTGTTGTCTCCACTTGTTGAAGATCAGCACAAAACAGCTTTAGCACTACAAAAAAAAAAGTCAGTGTCTGCTTTAAAAAGACTGTACTGACCCCCGTTTGAACTATCTGCCTCCATCCAACCTCCCTCCTGCTCACTATAATAGATTCCTTTGTGTACTCTCATATTACTGCTGAATCCATTTATTATGAAGGTCAAAAAAAAAAAAAAAAAAACATTGTGGTATTCAAAACAGTTTTGTTCTGGCGGTCAAATAGATTTCCCCTTTCTCCACAGCTTTGGGGAAGCATTGAACAACTGAAATCCTTAAAACTCCTTTTTGCATTATACTGTGTTCCTTTCAGCATAGTCTTTTATACCACAACATAATGTAACATGTTGTGTTACGTCCTTGTTGTCAGACATTCATTTTTGTGACGACGTGCGTGTGAATTATTTACCTCTCTTCTCGACAACATTACAATGTACCTAATGGCCAGGGGGTTAAGTTTGTTGTGCAAGCATTCCCCAGGGGAGCCATTTCTCTCTTTGCCACCTACATCTACCTACATATACCTCGCTAATTCATGACCCGTCTGTGAAGGCTTTGTTAGTAACAATGCCACCCCCGAAGCTACTGGCTTAAAGATCAGAAAAAGAAACGCTGTCATTCGCAAATTTCCTCTGACAAACACACATAATTACAGGAATTAGCCCGCTATTTTGTCATTAGCCTTCACTTTCAATGAGCCAATAATGAAAAGAGAAAAGAGTCAGAGACAAAGACAGATGTCTTTAGAGGATTTCAAGACACTTTCTCCCCCCACCTCTTAGCCCACACATTCAATTTGCTGTTTTATTAATATTATTAATGTAGTCAAGCTTGAAGCTTTGAAGCCGAGAGGTTTTTTTTTTTCCCCTTCTGATTGGTATTGTGTGAGCGCTGATGGCTCAGCTCAAGGGAAGTCAGAGTGATTTCAAATGCACTTTGTTAGCGCCATGATGAAAATGGCAGCTCGCCTTTTTTTTTTTTTATAAAGCCGTGTATTTACAAGCGTGATTACGGGGTGTGTGTTCAAATAAATGAAGCCAAACAATGACACACAATCAGGACTTCATAAGCCAACGAAAGGCCACGGACAGATTAATAAGTGCTTTGGAGACACACACACACATACACACACAAGACGTACATGCAACAGCCTTTTGGAATTACAGATATATGTGACACATTAGACAGGATTTTGTCCGGGACCATTCCGTATCCAAATGAGCGGGGAGAAAGCAGTGATCTCACCATGTAATTTACTGTTGATTTGTGTATGCACAAATGGAGCCTGATGTCTTTCAACATTAATGAGGGTAATATTTATCCTCTCTCCTTGGCCCTGACAGGCCTCGGAAGTGAGGAACAGTTAGCTTTGAAGAGAAAGACAAGAGAAAAGTAAGCGGCTGGACATGTAAAGTATCCCCACAGAACTGCTGCTCTGGTTGAGCCAGTGACAGTAATAACACTGCAGTAATGGGCGACTAAAAATAAAGTGGTGGATGGTTTTTTTTTTGTGTGTGTGAAATTTGTGTGAATTCTCCTTCTGAACAGAGATTGTAAACTTACACAGATACAGATGCATTCTCTGAGGTTGTACTGATCACAGACTTATGCAGTGTTCGCTAACTTCAGTGAGGAGTCTTACTGTTTTCTGATTGTTAAAGCTGCACTTTGCCACATTTATTTCATCAAAATAACAATAAATACACAGGTTATGTTGTACATTATCACTCTGTGGTAATTCCCAGTCGGTTTGTGCCTACTTTGTGTTGGTTTTTGACTCTGTGGCCATTTTGAGTCTCCTTGTAGTGGGTGTGCATCTGTTTGTTGTTGTTTTGCGTCTCTTTGTAGTAACCTTTATTGCATCTCTCTCTTTGTGCACAAAGAAAAATGAATCTGAAGCAATTTTAAGATGCTGAAACTCTCTGGTCCCAGCTTTTAAAATGCTCATATTTAGGGCTGTGACTTTTTTTGGTGAAATTTTAGAGCATGAATGATTAACTTATCAAACAAAAGTTTCAGCCATGATCTGTGTCCTGTACACAGAGATTTTTAAAAAAGGGTCATCTTCTGAGATTTGTGAGCTCCATAGTGTTGCTTTATGAAGTCCACTGGCCAGACCCCATACCAGTCACTACAGAACTTTGCAAATTTTGCCAGCACCTCGAAAATTTACAAAGTTATTAGGGGGCCATGCCCATTAAAGATATCAAATCAAAATACATGCTAATTTGAACATGGGTGCAAAGTTTTGTGAGGTTTTGCGAATCCAAAAGTGAAATGAAAATTGAAACACAAAATCCCCAAAAATGTATTTCGACTATATGGATGAGAGCTATGAGAGCTATGATCCCCCTGAACTATTATTAGTATTATTGTCTATACAAAAACAGGTACCATCGGTGCTCAGGCCCCATTAAACCACGAGACACAGGATTCTACTCCTTTGAGGTTTGAACCTGAAACATGCTAAAATGTTTCTGAATGCCAAATCTTTATTCAAAGACCCTGAGTGACATGGGGATTGTGACAGGTTAAACTGGACATGGAAGCACAGACTGGACTGTGTTCTCCACCACGTTCTCTGTTCCGCAGAAGAGCAGCCTGTGAAGGAAGAGAAGAGACAGAGTCTGGGTGAGTCATTATAGAACAGAATGTAAATCGGTATTTTTGTATCAAGTATCAGTTTGAATCTACACAAATCATCTAAGTAGCTGATATTAGTACTGAAGAATAAATCTTAGTGTGCACTGATTGAATCTGAGGGCTGACAAGCCCAAGACATTACCATTACCACAAATAATTCCAGAAATAATAAATAAACCTGGAAATGTTTGGTTTTGTTCCAGAACAAGCAAAAAATCTTTTCCCCATCGCTACATTTTATTTTTGTTGATCGATATGAAAGGAAAAGGGTGAAAAAGCCTCATAAAATACTATAAGGAGAAATCCTCAGGATGTGCTCAATCAATCCCAATCCCCAGCTGCTGTCGCCACTAGATGGCACTAGTGGTAGTCCAATGCTGCCCTCTAGTGGCTAAAGCTAGTCTGTGCCATCTCTTCTAGCACTGGTGCAGGGTAAAACAGAAACACAGTCCAGCTCTTCATCAGTTCTCATCTACATTAGCCCTACATTTTATCTTCAGCGCTGTGATTCTTCATGTAACCACTAGGAGGTGTATTGTAAACATTTGGAGACAAATAATGTCTCATACAGTTCAAATAAAACACCATGGAAGGCAGGCAGACAGATGTTACTGTGAAAAGCTGGGAAGTTAAGAGTGAGACAATGACATCTGCCACTGATTAAATGGTTAGAGAATATAGTTATGGTTTGTACTAATTCTATCATTTGTTTACCTGCAGTCTTTTTGATTGTGAAATTCATTAAAACTGGGACAGATAAAGTTGCTGGCTGATTTAATTCTCATCTTCAGTGTTATGTTGGTATTTAGCTCTGCTCTTGTCCCTTGATCACTTTTAATGATGAAGCTGTGCTGTTGTAATGTGTATGAGTAGAAGTGCACTTTTCAACAATCTGTGTATATTTTTCTCCATTAAATGGAAACAACTCCTTTTATAAACAAGAACAAAGTGTAAAACTTAGGACATAAAACATTTTATCTGTTGTTGTTCATTAAAATGGCTTTGTTGGCTCATTGTTGCCAATTAATGTTAGGTTTAGGCAGGACTTTCTCTCCTCTCCCTCTCTTCCTGCTACTCTACCTGCTCACCTGATGCCAATTACTCATCACTCCACCTTTCTCTAGCAACAGTGATCATCATAATGATAGCAGTTTCTTTTCAGAACCTTTTGTCTTCTATGGCAATATTCAGTTTTGGTGACAACAATTTATTGTGAAGTAGCATTATCATTTAGCAGCACTAATATTATATAAAACCTATAGTCACCAAACTGTCTATTCCCCAGCTGTATTGGAGAAAATGGCTGATGATTAATGTAACAGTGTGTAGGTTTGTTTGATTTTCACTCTTTGTATCATCTGTGTGAGGAGTGCCACCTGCAGTCGTCTTTACAGAAAAGACAAACTCACATCTTGTCGTCCTTGCCTCTCCTCAGCTCCACTTTAGCTGCTCCGTACTTTGGTTTCAGAGGGTTAATGATGTGGTTGTTCCACCGAAACTGCACCTCCTTCACGTCACCCACGTCCACCTCAGCGTCAATCAGCACCTCGTAAGTCCTCCCAGGCACCATGGTACCTCTAAAGAAATGTCACAACAGATTGTTTTGTTCTTTGCAACCGTTTGTCTGCACAGATCAAATATTACAGTAAGAAACAACATCCTAAACAAAGGAGGCAAGAGTTTTGCCCTCATTAGTGATGTTGCATGGACTAAAACTCCTTGATGTTTTCTACAGAACAATGCACAGCATTCTTACACATGAAGCTGGTGTTCCTTGGTGCTGTCATTGTCCCCAACAAGGGCCACATACATGAAGCCTGGGTTAGACCAGCTGGGACCCTCGAGGGTTACTGACACTTTGTAGCTGTAACCTAGAAATGGAAAGAAATAGCAAGCAGTCACATTATTTTACCGTAGCTAGTTCCCCACATGTTGAGGTTGCAGTAAAAACCTTGAAATTCCACAACACAGTGCTGGCAGAAATTGAATTTAAAAAATCTTTTGTACTTTTTTTTCATGGAACATACTACTTCCAGGAAACAGCCTTGCACTTCAAAAGCTCTTGCCTTCTCCAGCCTGCTCTGCTGTTACTTATGACCAAAAAGCTATTAAAATGGAAGCATTACAACCTTTAGCAGTATTCAAAACTCACTCAAGAACCGTGTGACAAAGTTTAGCTTGCTTTAAGCAGTGCAGGCAATGACTGACCGGTGGCCCATTTTTAATCCTTAGAGTTTACCATAACTGTTTGCTCTCACTGTTAAGATCATTAATGATTGTTCATATTCAGTTATTTGGAAGATATTTTGGAAGTATAATGAAGCATAACTTGCTTTACTTTTACTCAGTAACTTATTAGATCATGCGCACTTGTGGTCTAAAGATGTGCAATGTCTAATACTTAAAAATCTTGAAAAAGTTTGCTGTAATTCAAGGTCCAGACAAGGGTAAGATCTTCCCAGCACCACTCTCAGGTAAACCTTTTAGAGCATACATGCCATTGTTTTCATGGAAAAGGATTTTAGGAGAATGGTACCAGCCTGTATCAAACTTTGTATGTTATCCTTCAACTGAGCTGAATGCATGGAAAACCTTAAAACTGGACGGTAATGATAGGGAACGTTCCAGTGTGTAAGTCACACTGTTATTTTTTACCCAGGGCAGGTTACTTACGGCCAAAGGGCTTTGAACGGCCTGTGTTGAGGAAGTACTTTGTCTTTGAAACGCCATCAGTCACGGTGAACTTGTCAGCACTGTGGCCCATCAGAGGACATTTGCTGTCTGCACACGGGAAGCACTTTCCCTGTGAAGACAAGGACATGGTGAGGTGTGAAGAATAAGCTCACCGCATGATGGAGTGTACGAGTCTTCTCCTGTCAATGAACAGTCAGGGAAAAAGTGATAACCTTAAAGGACTTTTCCCCCTATAGTCCTTTAAAATGTTGCAGATTGCCACCTTATAAATATGAGGGTGGTGAATAGCAGTGGTTATGCAGTAAGTTACTGTGTGGGAACAGGCTGACTTTGTGGCTGTCAGCTATGGCTGCAGGAATAACACCAGAGAGCGTTTACGAGGAGAACGACAAGGAGGTGCTGTCATCTCTCAACAGGGACATAGTCATATGAGGTCATGCTTGGCGCTCCTTGGGCCTCCTTTGATCGGGACATGTGTCCAGAGCAGGGATAAACTGTCATTAACACCAACAGCTGCAGATACAATCCCTCCCCACCAAAGACAGGAGGGAAGCCCACTTGCACGGCCCCTTCTGCTGCAAGAAAAATCCAGTTCTGTAGAAACTGACTTCTAAAACTAAAGAAATGGTTCAGTCGTATCAGTGTCATACAGCACCAACAGGTGGCAATCCCATACACGTACTGGGACGTTGGAGACATGGGCCTCTTCTCCAGCACTCCTCTTGTCTGAGCCCATCTGATAGCCCCGAGTCACTTTTTAAAAATGAGTACATAAGATGCCTCCCAGTTGCCTCATCTGTAGCCTTTTCTGGGAGCATTAAAGCAGCAGTGGTTTGCAGTGGACATTTTTAAGTTGAAATCCAGCTAACATTTAATAGAAAGAGTGACTCTGATAGAGAAGAGTGTCCCATTTTGCACTGAACAGTTTGGATCAGTTGATTCAAGTCAGTTTCAGGAGTTGGCTATGATCACCGGTGGCACAAATCTCTGACTATAACACACAATGTCTGTGCTAACAGCATCGTGGAGATGAACCACAGTCCAAATGGAAGCTAACATTAGCTGTGCTGCACGATCCAATTCTCTATAGCCCTGTTCTGTTCTGAGTATGATGTGGTTAGCATGGTTTGAAGTCATTCAGGAGACAAGACCTGTACATCTCTCATAGACCAACCCAGTTAGCAAGCGACCTAGCCTGACTTGCTTGTCAGCCATAGTAGCTCCTGAACTAGCCCTGCATATTAGTGTATCACTTTCAGGGCCTCCTTCTGTATTTCATAATAACATGCAAGTCAAATTCCCCCAAATACCCAAGCAGGCTACATTTACCCAGACACTGTAAAAGGTTGAGGTAACTGTGCTTTACTTACAGTTATTGGTGTCATGACAAGCCCCTAAGGGGGCTGTTATCTGAACCCTTTTGTTTTGTTTTGAACTCTTTTGTGGACATTTGGAGCTTTTGGACTCTGGTTTAGTTTAAGTTCCATTAGTAGTTCCTGTTTTATTATGAAGTCTTGTCCCTAATGTATCTGGTCTTGTTCTAGACAAAGACTTCCTGTCTTTGTCTAGTTTCCCTCCATTTGTGATTGTCTGCCCCACCCTAATTGGTTTCACCTGTTGCCTATTCCCTCATGTATATAAGACTCGTTGTCCCCTTGTGTCCTTGTCAGTTTGTCTTTGTCCATACCTGAGTCTGCCTGTGTCTCTACCTGTGTTGGTTCTCTGTGTTTATTTGTGTACCTGTGCCTTGTGTTTTTCCCTCATGGGCTTACCTGGACTTTGTTTGCTTTGTGTTTTATGTTTCCAGCCTTTTTTGTTTTGGTACTTCTACTCGTACTCAAGTAAAGGATTTGAATACTCCAAGGATAAAAAGAGCCAAAATGTAAAGGAGGAATCAGCAATGAGGACGATTGTAATGCTAAGACAGTGTATATTCGACACTGATGTGACACCACTAAAAATCTTGTGTTCTTTGTTGAACCAAAAAAACTTACAGCAGTAAAACTGTCCTTGTCAGGGCAGGGATATCCCACAAAGCCTTGGGCTTTAACCATGCTCTCACTGTAGTACTGGTGGGCTCGGGCATGGTTGCAGGCATCAAACTTCTTGGTACCTGGAAAAAGGTTGGATCAGGTGATGACAGGGAGAGGAAGAGAAGTGAGAGAGACACGGTGTTAAAAGAGGGTAAAGTAAGGAGGAATAAGAGAAGAGAAGAGATGAGAATGCTTATTAGATCCTTGAATCTCAGACAGCTGAATCCAAACTGATGACCTTCTGACCACGGTCAGTGAGAAGCTGTCAACTGAAGAATTATATCTAAAACGATCAGGGTATCGCCTCACTATGGTTTGGAGAATCAGCTCTAGACTTGCACAGATAATAGATGTAGGCAGAAACTACAGTGTTGTCAGTCAGCACAAGTCAATAAGGAGAATCTTAGACTGAGAGTAAGAATGTGGGGACAGAGAGACAGAGGAGTACTGCTGGTTAGAGACAGACATAGAAAGAGGTCGTGGCTTCTGTTGTTTTCTCTTCCAGTACAGGGCAAACAAAAGGCGCTCCAAGAACTCCAGCTATGCAGCCCTGGCTCCCACTCTCCCTCTCTTATCTATAGGATCAAACGTGGCATATTCAGCTGTGCCAACCACCCCCCCACTCCCCCCACCCACCCCCTGACCCAGGCATGGCACCAATGCAGCCACTTGAGCCTTGCTACTCAGCAGCACATTTCAAAAGAAGGCCGTCGTCATTCATTTTAGAAAATATTTGCTCAGATGGGACCAACAGGAATAACTGTGCCCGGGGTTTCTTTACGATTTTTCCGTTGGGACAACTCCAATATTCCACAGGGGGCTCTGCACTGTAAGTTGCATGGCTGAGAAAATATGAGGATGTATGACTCATTATGTTATGTATAGGAAGCCTGCAGACTTGAGAGCGCTGGACCTGTTTTTCACATCATGAGCTTTTAAGTTTATTGATTTATTTTTTACTCTCACAAGAGAAACTACAGATTTTAGCACCCTTAGCAGATTTAGACCAGTCAGAAAATGGAAAATAAAAAAATATTTAATTGTGAATAATTGTGTAGTCTTGATCCTGGTGATTTTTTTTTTTTTGACACTGAACAATGACCCATTTGTCTCTCATTTCTGAGATGAGATGTCAGATATCTGGTGACACTGGAACTGTTCATTCTTATTTAGCTGAGTAGGAAAAATAATGCAGTTCTCATTTTCACCATGAGAGGACACCATTGCTTTTGGGTACCTCTGTGAGCCAAGGGATACTGGAAAACAGCCTATACAGATGTATTATGAGGTAAAGTAAGGTAAGGTAACTTGTAAAAGCAAAGCTACTAAGCATAACCAAGGCTGCACTTAGTAGTGTTTAAATGTAAGTTCCAGGACCGAACTGGCATTAACAACTAGACACAAAAGTCTGACTACAGCAAAGCCATCAATGTGGTCACTGCATTTCCACATTGTTTATTGTTTATTTGTTAGACTTGGTGGATTTATCTCACCTTCCCAGATCGCATCCAGGTCTGTGGGCTTGCCTTTGTTGGCGGAGCAGCCGGGCATCAGTTCTCCTCCATTGGGGTAAAAGTCAATGTGGCCCACAGACTGGGACATCCCCAGACCTGAGAGGACGGAAACAGAATTCACTGAGTGAACACGTCCCATTTTGATCTTATTGATTATGATCAGCAGTGATATGTACCAAGTTTGGAGTCAAAAGGAAGTCCATCAGTGTGAATGACATCCACAAAGGCCGCGTCACTAGTGTCCAGGCGAACGGAGGCATCAGCGTCCTGGAAGTACGGTTCAGCTGGGTCCAGTCCTACGCAGAGAAAGAATGGGTTTAAAATCTGACTGTACTACTGTGGCCACGTTCTGCCAACTCAGCTGCCTCTGCAGCCTGACAAGATGGACTGAAAACAAAGAGGAGCATTCTGTCCTCAACATTAAGACACTGTAGATTGCAATTGCATTGGGGTTTTACCAATAGCAAATAGTGTCCCTCAGTGTCAAGGTTTACCTGTGATGCGTGCAAGACCAGTGATCCTGCTACCAACATCTCCTGCGATGTGAGCTCCAACGCTGTGTCCGATAATGTGGAACCTTTCCGCCTTCTGCTTGTAGTTGCCCTGCATCATGCAACATGCATGTAAACGTCAAAGGCAATGTATATATACCATCCTATCATACTCATGCAGTATGTCCCTTAACACTGTGTGTATGTGAGAATATCCTCTCAGCTCCCAGGTGTGTCTGTCTATGACAACAATGCAAACATCATTACCAGTAATTAAATTCTTGATCTCAGAGCCAATTCAACTTTTCACTTTATATTAAGTGAAGTAATGGCAAAGTAAGAGAATGAGATCAACGGTCTTTAAATAGGAATTAGAAACGTAAAGAAGAAGCTGTGTGGTGTAAATAATATAACAAGTGAAATAGAAGAACAAAAAATGAAATATGATGAAAAGAATAAAAATAGTGACAGAAATTAAAGTGGCTGGTGTAAATGATTTTACAGTAGGTTTTTCTTAAGGGTCGAATTATTGCAGGGTGTGTATGTCATTGTGTTACTGTAGTATGTGTATGTGGTGTATGTAGTATGATCTGTGGTGCCTTCCTCCTGCAGTGCTGACTGTAAAGGTCATGGCCTCCCGGCGACTCAGTCCTGGTGACATGTTGTTGTTGATCTGGCCGCCCCCCCCCCCTGCAGAGCTTTGCTCTTACTGATACACCTGTAGAAATTATTTAGTAGAGTCGATGTCCCGGTACTTTCACGACCACACCTGTGTGGTGTGACCAACTCACAGAAATCTGACCCTTCCCACTTCCCAGCATCCTCCTCCAGTCTACGATCAGCTCCTTGTTCTTGGCGATGTTGAACAGGAGGTCGTTCTCTTTGTCATGTCAGTGCTTTCACCTCTTCTCTGTGGTGTCGACAGCAAACATGATGACAGTGGTGTGTGTTGTGTGTGGCCATGCAGTCATGGGTGAACACTGAGAACAGCTGGGGGCTAAGCACACATCCCTGAGGGACACCAGTGCTGAATATCAGTGTAGAGGAGGTCAGCGGTCTGTCCATCAAAAAGTCCAGGATCCAGCTGCACAGGGATGAACTGATGCGTTGGTCTCTGAGCTTTCTGATGAGTCTGGGCAGCTCTGGCATTAAAAACCTGAGTTGTGTGAGAGACGTGCTGAAGAGTATCTAGCAGGCTAAATATCTGGACCTGACACAGTAGGGTGAAAAGTGTTGTGACCTGGTTGTGACTGGCAATGAGTGACAAACTATGAGACAAGCTGCAGCCAATTAGAGTGCAAGACATGAAGGAGGGGAAATCCATTTCACTGAAAGCTAAAGAAACCCAGGATGATGAAATGATATTCCTCAGCTTAACCAGGATCCCGGCTCCTTCACCCCCTTTTCCTCTGGCAGCACATCTGCCCAGGTAACAAGGCTAAGTAATGAAGTTCTGTATTTACCATGAGGAATGTGATCATGGACACCACCTGGGCAGCCACCACCCTTGCGTTATTGGCAGCCTGGGCATACTGAGTCTTCACTCCTTTCTTCCACTCCACAGCAATGCAGTTCACGTTCTCCCACTTCAGCATGGCCTAGACAGAGCAACAACTTTGTTAGATTTACCCCGAGCGAGTAAATGAGTAAAGAGTCCCAGCAGGATAATGCGGCTCTGAATTCTGAAGTCGATCTCAGAGATGAAATTTTAAACATAATTAGTTTGCAGAGCATTTTGATCTCGCTGTCATTTCGTTTTCCTACCTGACACATCTCCTGTGGCCAGTCCTCATCTCCTTTTTCCAAATAACCAGGAATGACGAATCGAGTCTTTCTGAACCCCTTGTAGTTTGAAATCTGGATTGTTTCGTCAGCCTTGATCTCCTAACAGTTTCAGTAGGAAAGCAATGAGTTTAAAGAATAGGGTCACATTCTTTCAGTACTGTCTTTATGCACTGCTCACATGCCCATACAGAGATTAAAAGCAACAGTAAGCAAAGAGGGACAAAATCCAAGTTCTTGTTTTGAGCAGAGAAGAAATTCTGAAGTTCATTCATTTTGTAATAGTTGACAAAATAGAATAAATCAGAATTTTAAGATAAATCAATAAAGAATTCCTCTTGCCTGATAGTAGCGGTTGCTCTGGGTGAAGAGGAGGAAGCGGGTGCCTATCTCTTCGGGGTTCCAGGGCAGGACGGAGACTGGTCTTTGGGCAGTGCCCCCCCAGGGAGGCTGGTCACCAAAGCATCCCAGCTCATCGAAACAGACCTCACCCCCTGTGGAAATGGAGAACACACCACTAAGATTCCAATCTAATAAACTGTCCTTTCAGTTAATGAAAGCAGCTTGTGCAGCAGGTAAACTTTAAATAAAGGTTACAAACAGCTTATTTTGTTCTTTTGTTTTGAACGAAACTCAGATATAATCTTCTTATTCTTTAATTTCAGAACATTTTTACAGTCTGAACCTGGCAAACACAATCTCACCCATTTCATTTGTTCATGTTTGTCTTCAGATTAATAATTTTAAAAAATCCATCAGATCATCAGATAAATTGAATGTAATGCAGTTTGATTGATTTATATTAGAACTGAACCTTCCTGCCTTGGTTACCTATAAGTATATTTACTTGCAGACCATATCCTGGTTTTGAGTCTTACCCGGGTTTGTATGTTCAGGATATGAGTTTTACATGGAAAGTGAGAAAGGTCAAATCACACATATGACATTTCCATGGAGCATGTTGAACCTAGTCATCCATATCCCTGTTTACACATTTCTATTATCCAGATCTAGCAAACCTATCATGTATCTGTGCCAACTGAGTAAACTCAGCAGCTGAACATGACCCCAGTGTATGACTGCCTGGACTCTTCACTCTTTAATATCCACATTACCCCTGTCAGACTCTAACATCTGTATAAGCACCTTTATAGTCATGTTTATAAAAAGCAGAATCTGAATTCAGGGTGTTTACATATACAAAACCGAACTGGGATACTCCAGGAGAAGGATCATAACTGGATTCGAAGGATTCGAACTGAACTGAAGCTGATACATTTGGATCAGTTTCCAAAAATGTTCGTTCACTGTTTGTTTATTTTTTTTTTTTTAAGATACCAAGCATGTCCAGCTGAAATGTGTTAAAATATAATGCATAAACATTTAGAACATTTGCATTTCATTAAATTGCGCAGCCATAAAGAACACGTCACGTCAGTCTTAAGCCTGAATGTTTCAGTCAGTGTAAACCTCCTGTTTTTTCAATGAAGAGCTAGAACAAGCTGATACACAGCAGATTATACTGCCAGTCAGGAATAGGATGATTTTTAAAAAAGTTAAAGCTGCTTGAGAGCAAACGAAAGAGGAAACATGTCTTACAAATATAGAAAATCACAAGCTGTCTGACATTAAAAATATATATATATAATCTGAAAATGAATGCTCAATCAGTTTGCCATTTCAGTCAAACTGATTTCAGTAAAGTCAACTCACCATATGATGTTCCAGTGAGGAAGCAGAGCAGACCCAAATACCACATCAGTAACATCTGTTGGACGAGTCCCGGGACAATTTTTGGTTGCAGAGAAATGAAACACGAGACATATGGATGGAATCATGCTGTGTACTCACCTCGAGGCCAGACAAGAAGGTAGTAAACTAACCCCGCGCTGCTTTAAATAGGCCAGATGCCTCTTTGCCCACGTAGGAGTGGGAAACACGCAGGTGACACACACACTGACATGCCAGGTCAGAAACAGGTCACTTATTATTAACATGTGTGCTTCATACAGCCTCGATGTCTTCACCTGTAGCTCAGGATTTGGACAGATGTGTAGATCTGGGACACATCAAGATTCAAGATCTTATATAAATATGTATACATGTATACACACACACACACACACACACACACACATATACATACATACATGTCCAATAGATGGCATTAGAGAGCAAGTAAATCTAGCTGTGTCTCAGGTAAAGTATGTTACTACAACTAATAACTCACTGTGTAAAACTTCTTATTGTAATTGAGCAGAACATCACCCACTTTACATTCAGAAAAACATGTTGAAAACATGTTCAAATGATTTTTGTAAGCCAGCAGCGATCAGCATGATGATCAGTATCTATACTGCACTTGTGACATCGTTGTGTGAGGTAATGTGACCACACTTCCTCTATTTACTGTACTTTTTTTTTTACATACAGCTAATTTGCAGGAAAGGAAATGGAACTGCGACCAGATTTTGTTTCCCATGAACATGATGAGGACGTCACAGGTTAGGGAAAGTTCTTGGTTTGGTTTAATACAGGAAAATTTCACAGAGACTTCAGCTTCAATCACAACTTATTTATTTACATTTAATCCAGATCAGAATATTTCTTAAACCTTAACCCAAGAGCTTTTGTTGCTTAAACCTAACCAAAGCTGGGAATTTGGGGGGCGGTGAATTCTGGTCAGAAGTTCAGTGTCTGAATTTTGGAATCATCATGTAAATAGTTGGAACAGATTCTGTAACAAAAGGTCCAAATGACAGAGATTTCACGTTCTTCTGAGAAATCAAAATTTCGATTTTTCTAATACAGTATTTCTCCGATATTTCTCACCCGCAGTGATGCAATGTAAAGTTCACTACAGGCTGTGTGATATCTACATCTGTATTTATCTATAGATAGATAGATAGATTTAAAATACTGTGTGCAGCCAACTTTAAACCCACTGCCCGTCAGAACCACCAGCAGCTGAGAAACGCTGAGCCAAATCAGACCGGTCAGGTTGGGTAAACAGGCCGGCGGGGGCCAGTCTTTTACCAGAGGATGCAGTGAGAAGTGTTGGGGTTTTCTCTGTGAAGTGTGTTGGGATTTGGACCAGGGTTAATCCCATGTGAAAACAGCCCTGCGTGCACTCTGCTCTCCTGGGCTCCTGGATAAATACCGGCCAATTAGAGGTGTCTGGAATAGGTTTCAGACAAAAGCTTCTGCTGCAGCCGATATGAATCTCTGTGTGTGTGTGTGTGTGTGTGTGTGTGTGTGTGTGTGTGTGTGTGTGTATACACTCTGATATATGCAAACATATTTAATTTCTGGGACTTAACATGAGCTAAAATCTAATTTAACATTAAAGGACCAGTCAATCAGTTGATTTCCTGTATTTTACTTATTGTCGACAAATCCCATGTGCAGAGTCAAACCAAAAAAAAAAAAATCAACATATTCTACCAACAACTGTGTGTATTCATTCCTCTGTGCCATAGAGCTCCATTACTGTCCACGATCACTGAGCCACACTGTTTTCCTGGGTGATGTTCCTTTATCACTCTGATCACACACTCTATAGTTTATTTAGACTCCACCCTGCTGAGACAGAGACATGCAGTCACAAATATGTGGAAATCTATTTGATATATATATATTTTTTTAAACCTGCTGAGCTGCTCCACAGTCTCTCCATGTTCCCACTGCAACAAATGTGTAACAGTCCGACCAAACACAAACACTGTTTCCTCATGGTTGAGTAACATCTGTTAAAAACTAACAGTGACCAGCTGTTTTAGGAAATTACGGAGCCTTTTTTTTTTTAAAACAATGAAACTATATATTTGTGAATTGTTTTGAAGATGAACGTCAGCGGGAACCAATGGACTTTGGACTGAATGTCACAAACAGGAATTTTCATGGGATTTGTTAACAAGAAAAAAAAACTTTAAACACAGGTCTTATTCTTTAGACCTAAGATTAAAAGCCAAGATCTACAGAAAAAATATGAAATTTGAAATTAGAAATGTTGAAAAACATGACATTTGAAAATACTTTCCTCTGTGAATTGTAGGAGTTGAGTTTCCTACATGTAAAAAAAAGAGGAAAGCAGGCAGAATCTGGGCTGTATACCTGTCGTACAGACTCACAAATACAACTTCAATCTGTGTGCGTGGCATGCATGTTGAAGTCCATTATTAGGATGGTGGGGGAGTCCTAAGGCAAACGGGAAATTACATGCAAGACAGCACAAGCTGCAGGGGCTGGGGGCCCGGGACAGAAAAGCTCGGTAGGTTGGGTCTGCGCTGCAGTGGCTTACTGTAGGAATGTTAATCCTCCTAATGTATTACAGTTGGAGGAAGAGCAGGACCACAGGCTGAACCAGGCATTCAGGGCACAAGGAGGAGGAGGAGGAGGAGGGAGAAGAAGAAGAAGAAGAAGAAGAAGAAGAAGAAGAAGAAGATGAGAGTAGAGAAGAAAAAATATAGAAAGGGGCTGAAGTGAAGGGGAAGAGGAGAAAGATGGAGGAAAGGAGCAGAAGTACACAACAGAAGCAACAGAAAGAGAAAATGTGGTTAGTGATTATCAGAGTGTGTGTGTGTGCGTGTGTTCTGCCACCTGAAATATGAACAATACATTTCCCCAAATCCCTAAAACAGCTGAGCTTAAGAACCTTTTGAAAGACCCCAGGTCCTAAATTAGTCTGAATTAAAGCTTTAAATGACTTCTTCAACAGGTTCACCACTTCGTATGTGTGTGTGTGTGTGTGTGAGTGTGTGTGTGTGTGTGTGTGGTCCAGACACCCGCAGGAAAACGAGGCACACTCCACACACCCATCACTGTTTCCATTATGACTCTACATTAGCTTCAAACGGATACGTTGCTTTGTCGGTGAATCAAAAGTGGCTCAAAATCAGGTGCGTTCAAAGAGTTCGCTTCAGCCAAATTACAAACAATGTGTTTATACTCACCTCCAGTGGTGCCTATTCATGCAGAGCGAGGCCTCCGCCCTAATAAAGTGGAGCTGAATGGCATCACGTTTGTGGTTCTCACAGCGCTGAAAAGGCAAACGTTAAAAAGGAATGGTTCAACACTTCTGGAAAATACGCTTATTTGCTTTCTTTTGAAGATTGAGATTTTCAGATTTACATCGGTCTCATGTGTTCAGGTACAGAACCAGAGCTGCGCTTAGCACAAAGCATGGGAGCAGGTGGAAACAGTTAAGTTGGGCCCTGAACTCCAGCACCAACGGATATCAGCTCACAGACGAACATGCTGTATCTCGATTGTTTAATCTGACAGTGAGGAGAAACAGAAAAATGGCACTTTGACTGTTTTACAGGTTCCAGTTATGTGGTGGAACTATTTCTTGGAGAGCAGCAGCCTCTCATAGGATGACTGTGAGCAGCTCTGTGGAGTCTCTGGGACCGTCAGGACCTTTACCATCATGGCTGCACAAAACTCGTGAACCTATCTGGTGACTTGCACCATAGCTGAAGATGCTGCACAGCTGTCCTCGTAGATACACTGCTCATTTGTTTGTGTGCGTAATCAAACAAGAAACAACATGTTTGAGGTGTTGTTCTTTTCAAAGTTTAGACAGAGCCGGGCCAGCTGTTTGCCCTGAAATGTGTTTTACCAGTTTGAGTTGCACTTGAAAGTTGGAAGTTGAAAGTGACATCTCACTGTTGATATCAGTCTTCATAAATCCTTGTTGTTGACTGCACATCCTGTTATTGATTTTTTTAAAAAAAAGTCTTTGTTCTGGATCAAACCTCAAACAAGGTGTCCTCCTCACATCCCAACAGGTGTGCCTTCACCGGCTGCAGGGGACAGCTGCAGGGGGACAGGTCGATTGTGTAGCTGCTCACACCTGCTGGGAGGTGAAGAGCACTGTGTAATTTACGGTTAGTACCTGTTAGTTGTAATGCAGACCTAAGGCAGAGATGGCAGAGATCAGAAAACACTTATATGAATCTCTTTGTAACAGCGAGTCCTTCTGATTGGACTGTCAGATCAGAGAGCGCTGCTGTGGCTCATTTTAGAGGACAACAAAAGATTCTCTGTACTCTGTTATTTAGTGTGGAGAACTTTTTCTGTTTTTTCATTTCTTCCTCATGATATCCTTCTGTGTGGCTGTGGTTGTCTTCCATTAGGTGGATCGTATTCAGCGTTTGCCTTCCTCACTCAAGCTTGGGCTGAAAGGAAGCCTGGGATCGAATCACCAACCCAGGGATCTCAGCGGCACAACCCGCTCTATCACCTGAGCCACAGCTCACCCAATGAAATCCTTCCATAATCTATTCTAAAGTCATCTTTCCCCACAGTTCAGCTGTGAGGCAGTAGTGGACATTTACTCAAAAACTGTACTTGAGTACAGAGCTGAGGTGCCTTTTTTTTCTGGTGTAGTCACTGGTTAATTGCAGATTTTACATTAAAAAGATACAATTAGAAACTACAGTGCACTTATAGATGAAATGAGTGATCAAAGAAGTGGTTTGGTCACAATCCAAAAGCCTGGGGCTCCTTGTCAAGGCTCAAGGCCTGAAAAGGAAAACTTACAGCATTCAGTCCAAACAGAAAAAAGAAAAGAAAAGAAACAGATTGGTGCATCAGAACTTTATTTTTTCATTCATATCTCACCACCCCTCAGATTTATCCTTGGACCTTTGTCCCAAGGTTGGGAACCACCAGACTAAACTTCCTACTTGTATAAAAAGCAATTAAAACTAGACCTCGACCAGGTGCAACTGCTACTGAGGGATCGGTGTAATAGTCTACTGTGGTCTAATATATCCTATAGTCCAGGTCTTCACAAAGCTGATTAAAGAGGCACTTTTTCCTGCTTTGAATATCTCAGCTTCATAAAACCGTCATGCTCCTAAACAATGTGAAACTTTTTTTGCAACCCCCCCCCCCCAAAATTCTATATCCATGTCATTGTTTTTATCTTATATCGATTTTGTTTTATTTATTATGATCCTCCAGTTCAGATGTGCCAAAAAGATTAATTTGTTTATCTTTATCCTCACATCTATAAAACTTTTTTTTTCCCCCCCCCTAAATCAGTGCTCATGATTAACTTGGGAGATTTATCCCACTTTAAATAGGTTGAGCAAACAGCTCATAAAAAGTATCACCAAAAGTCATTTTGTTTAGTTAATAACTTTGAAAAGCTTGTATCAGCCAGTTCTAATTTTTTATAATCTCCTACCAGGAACAAACGAAGAGTCTGCTGAATTTACTCTGTCACTCTGTGTTTTCCACAGTAATTACCATGAAGGTGTTTTGTGCTTGAGTCCTAATTATATTTATCACATTCCTCGCTTTCATTTAGTCCACCCTCCTCCGAGACAATAACGCACCATATCAATGAGGAATAATGAAATGCAAATAGACTGCACTTCCTCGAATTAGACACCAGACACTTTTTTATGCAAACGAACGGATTCACGGGCACAGATCGGCACTGCACTGACCTCTTATGGCTGTGAAACACCCAGCAGTTTTTAAGAATACACACATCCTCAGTGTTTAGATTTAAACAAGAATAATCCCACATAATCAGTTTCTGAGTTAAATCACTTCAGCATCCGTGTGGTTACTGTAGCTGCAGGGGGGGGATTAAAACTGTATGTGTTTACAAACGGCTGGTCAAAGCTGATTTGTCAGGGAATCAGGATTTGTTTTTCTGTTTCTCTCTCTCTCTTTTTTTTAGCTTAACAAAAGCAGAAAATATGGGCCGTCACATTTGTGTGTGAAGATAATTTGATGATGCAGTGACAGGTCACAGACAGAGACAGAGTTTTTTTGGGGCTTGGTACCTGATGTGACAACATCTGTAACAGGTTTTGAGAAGGGAAATAAAAAAAAAAATGGTGGTGTTTTATCTTCCCGGTGAAGCTGTGAGTCTGAAAGTGTCCGGAGCAAAAACGATCTACAAGGGAAACATCCAGACTCCTCTGAAGGCTCAGCTAATATGATGCAGATGCAGCGCCTTGGTTTTTAATGTGGCCAGGAAACACTGCTGCTGGGTAAATGTTTACCATATTTTCTGAGGGTTTGTCTTTTTTTTTTTTTTGCAGTGATCAGTCAGTGGAAACAAACATATCAGAGATATATCTGGAAAAAGGCTGGAAATTAGGCAGGTGATTGGGCTTTCTGTAATTGTGCTGCTGCAGGTGAGATTGTTGACACTTCTTCACTTTGTTTTCTGAGAATCAAATTTTCAGTTTTTTTGTCTGCATGGAGGTGAAGTCAGGATGAATTCCGGAAGTGTGTGTAACTCTTACGGAATTATGAGATATATATATCTCATTGGGTTTTACTGAAGATTTCCGTCTTCAGTAAAAACCTCAGCACTAAAAACTGAGGGTCAGAAATAATTAAACATGGTTGTTTTCTGTCTTTTCATGAGATCAGTTACTGACAATTAAAAAAAAGTATTACAAAGTAATACAAAGTATTGTCCTTTAATGTGAAATATGAATAAATAAATTCATAAATATTGATGTGAAATTTAAATAAAATTAAAAGTTAATCAAAACTTCTGTAAATTGCATTGGACTTTCTGCAGACATGTATGCTGGGCTGATACCTTGATGGCACCAGGGCTGAGTGTCCTCCACTGAGCAGGACTATTGTTGGACATTCTCGGTCTCTCTGTTTATTGTTGTGTTCCGGTGTATGTCTGTGTGTAAATGATCCAGTGGATTTCTCTCATTTTGGGCACAGACAGAAAACTAAACACCGACTGTACCTGTGGGTCGATTCAAATCCATGATCACAAACTACTCCACTCTTGAACCTCAGTGTTTCTAACTGTGTTCTGTTGTTTGTTTTCTTGTTTATGATTTTTGATGTGTTTTTATTCTGAAAATCCTCGTGGATGTGGCCACAATGATTTTTTAAGATTTAAATAACGGTTTAAAAAAAAAAAAAAAAAATACCTGTAGAAAAATGACACACAAGCATAAGCTATCACATTACACAATGAATTACTGCATTAACTGTGTGGTATATGACATCAAGCTACCTGATTTTAATAAACTGAAAAAGGAAGATTCAATCTTTTTTACACCATCCAGTTTTTAACTGATTCCTCTGAGTTGTTTGAATTGATTTCACGCATAGAAAAAAAAAAAAAAACAAGAAGAGAAAGAAACAGACAAGCACTAATTACCCAATTAAAAGCATTTCGGCAGACTCGGTGTGTGCTCTGGAGAAGAATCTGTGTTCTTTCACATACTTCCACCTCTAATTCCTGCGTCCGTTCTCCTCTCTCTTTCTACTCTCTGAGGTAATCGTTAGAACATCCTCGGGTTCGGTCTGCTTTTTTTTTTCCAGGCCACGGTCCGTGCTCGCTCCTCACTCGCTGTAGTTCTGTAGGAGTGAGTAAACAAAAGGGACTGGAGCACAGCTCCCCTCCAGTGGAATATTGATTCTTTGGTGTTTGGTGTGGCGGTGAAGAGCACACACTGTGACTGCTTCACCTCACTCCACAGAATAGGTCTGCGTCAGGGCCACCAGGAGAATAGCTGCTGCCAGAGCAGGAAGTCCATTTGAAGAGCTCTTGCTGTTGTTAGAGTTTGAGCAGGTCTCTCTCTTAACGAGGGCTTGTTTGATATCATGACACACTGTTGCTCTGTGTCAAATGAAGCTGTAATGTATTTAACAGAAAGCCTGAAAACATATGAACTGGAATTTCTCGTATATATCGATCAAGACTGATGTGTCAGTTTGCAAAAATAAGGGGTTGACTTGGCCTTTCTTGATACCTGTGACTTGTCCACACTGCTTTGTTTTCTGTGTGGTTTTGGTCTCCGCTCCGGTCTCTTCCCCCCCCCCTCTGCAGCTGTCCCCTGGACGAGCCTACATCTGCATGATTCTGACTGAGAAGATATTTCTGCTTGTTGTTGTTTATGTTGTTGCTGTTGGTGGTTATAGAAATAAACCCGAGCTCCGAGATCTTTATCTGAGCTCAGCTGTTGCTGTCCTTAACTGTGACTAAAACTGTCTCATTCATTTAGAAATACAAACAGACACATCAGTCACTGGTGTCAGGTGAAACCACCCAGTTAATAACAGTTAATTCACAACCTCCAACCAGTCAGAATCCAGAAATCTCAGTTTGCCACGGTGTGAACTGTATTAGCAGCAGATTGGTTCCATGTGATTAGATTCTACATTCAGTCTGTCTGGATTAGTGGTTTGTGATAGGTAAGTTTCATTAAACTCGAGGACGTTTACATTATAAATTAACTTACAAATTTTTTAGGAATGTTTTAAATATTTTTAGACCCCATGTTCTTCCTGTAGCACTCAGTATTTCACAGCCTGAGCTGGAGGGGTAGAGACCGTTTCTGTGTTGGGAAATAAAACAGGAACTTAAACCTTTAGTTTTAAGGCAGAATGTTTTGTCTTTTTAACGTCTTTAACTTCCACATTTGTCTATGAAACCTTCCTTCCTTCCTTCCTTTATTTATTTATTTATTTATTTAGCTAACTAGCTGTGCTTTTTCACTATGGAACTGACAGACTGTGAAATGTAGTTGAAAGCTCTGGGAAAAAAAAGCTAGAGATTAAACTTTGGGTTAAGATAATTATGCTATAGTCCATGCAGAGGTAGTTGGACCTTTTGTGTTTTTTGGCCCTCATATTTAGTAGCCTGTAAATGGGCCTTGCGTTATTAGATTGTTTGGTCAAATTTCTAAGTGCCAGATCAAAGTTACTGAATTTGTTGTCAGTTCTGTTTGACGTGCCAAAACGATTGGTGCTTTTTTTTTTTAAATCTTAGTTTTGAAAATATTTGTGGTGGAATCAGCAGCTGAATTTCAGTGTTGAGTGGTTTAACTGTTGAGATCGTTCCACCTTCATGACAAGATATTTAAAGGAAGCTATGTGATTAAAAATGTGACTTTGTTGAATTTACCAGGAAAAAAAAACACACACACACACACACGCACACACAACATTGGAAATGTCAGAGCAATAAACAGTTGCGGGGGCTGATGGGGATTGATGGGCTGCTAACCCCTCATTTGTGGCTCCGCTGGGACACCTCGCTCCTTGAGGCCCTTATGTAATCCTGGCGGCGCTTCAGCCTTCGGCCTCTGTGAATTCCTGCTGTGTTACTGGATAGCCTGCAGTTACCACTCGGAGTGTAGGTCAAACATATCAGTGAGCAGCTATTGGGAACATCTACGCCTCCCCACGTCTCTGCCTCCAACCTACTACTCCTGTTCACCGTTACGTAAGTGTTGCCATGGAAGTGAGTTGGGGTTACCATGGCGTTGTGCACATTGTTGTGAGTACATCATGTTTTGGCCTGTGTCATGCCAACGAACGTCACAGGCTATAGATTAGCGAGATACGGAGGGACGGGAACTGTTCCTTTCAATGTAAAAGTCCATTTGTAGTTCATAAAAATGGATCCTTTAATTGGTTCTTTAATGAGACAAAGCAGGCTACACCAGGAAAAAAAAAGCTTGAATTTTTTTCTTATAACAACTGCACTCTTACATACATTTTTACAGTCATGGACTCCCTTTGTATAACACCACACAAATCTATATACTCAATGGCTTTTTAGAGTTTTACTTGGAAAAAAAAAATCTTGCTGATATTCTGGTATATGTGTGTTTGTAAATTATTGTTGGGTTTTTTTTGTGTGTGTGTGTGTGTGTGTGTGTGTGTGTGGGTGTGGGTGTATGTGTGTTTAACTGCTTGAGGGTGTGTTCACTTTCCAGTATTGCCTCCCTCTCTCACCTCTCTCCAAGCTGACCTTTGACCTATGAGCTTCCAAGGGGAAAGGAATTCACAACAAAAGTTTAAAGCTCCTAAAAGGATGTGCTCATAGTACATCAACTTCAGGCCCGTTTGAAAGAACATGCTTTTCTCATCTTTAAAGTACTACATTTTCATATATTTTTTTTTGTCACATACAAAACAGGAAAAGTCCATTATATACATCCTCCATGTCTCCCGCATCGTAACGACAGGTCCCTTTTCCTGCGACAGTAGCAAAGATCACATTTGATATTTTTTTTTGGGCCAAGGTGTTGACCACCAGTCCAGTCGAAGCATCCGTGTTTTTTTTACCCTTGGTTTCTACGTTTACTCTAATCATGCAGTTCAAAAGAAGGAGAAAAAAAATGATTATGGATAATAGCGTTTAGAAATCCTTTGAAACAGTTGGTCAGTTCAGTGAGTCTCACAAACAGAAGAGAATTCCTTTTAAGTGTGGTGGTCCATCTGGGCATGGTCTATTCGCTGCATCAGTTTCGACAATGATTCTCACTGTGTACCAGCAAAACATGATGTGTCAGTCTGCGGTGCATCTGGTAGCTTAGAGATGGGAACTGAAGAGTTGTGAAGTTGGGTAATAATGGACTTACAGCTGGTCAGTTGGGTCGGGGGTGGGGGGGGGTTCACATCGGAGCTTCTTCTTCATACCGGCCGATCCACAGCGTATTGGCAGGGGCTCAGGTTGGACACAGGGTTCTGCACCGCCGGATACGCGAAGTTGGTGTGCTGCTTGGCCTTGAGCCGCAGGCTGGCCAGGCTGGAGTTGCAGGTGTCTCTGTACATGTAGGGACTGGCTGTGGTGGCGTAAGGGCAAGTGGCCGCAGTCACTGCTACTGAGTTGAGCGCCGTGGGGCTGTTGAGGTTGTTGAGGTTGCCCAGGTTGTTGAGCCCAGTGGCAGGAACTCCAGCCACCGCTGAGGGCACCATGCTAGAGGCCATGTTCATGGAGGGGATGGAGCTGGGGGGGGAGAACATGGGCTGGGATGACAGGGGGCTTACATTCATTGAGTTAAAGAATGGAAAGCTCTTAGCAGAGAGCGGGCTGTTGGCTAGGCTCTTTGTGGCCCAGTTATTATAGGAGTAGCCCGTGTACATGTCATCATAAGGCTGCATGAGTCCATTGAACTGGGCACCAAAGCCATTTTTGCATAACTCTGCCTGCTGGTTCCTCTCCCGCTTTCTCCACTTGGCACGTCGGTTCTTGAACCATACCTGGGGAAGCCAAAGGGAGAAAGATACCTGCGCTTGAGTGTACAGTCGGTTTGGAGCTCCACCTACAACACCCTAAAAACTTGACATCTAATGTCAGGTTTTTCTCAATAACATGAAACATGCATGACTATGTAAGCAACAGTCAGTGTTGTGATTTTTTTTGGGGGGGGGCGGGAAGAGAAAAACACAAATATAGAGATCATTGATGTGAAGTAACCCCAACTGTGGCAGATTATTCAGGTAAGATCCTGTTGCTCTTTGTAGGAAGCTTCACTGAGAAAATATGTTTTCAGGATTTCACTTTTTACTGAACAAAATGAAGGATCCAAGCACACTGATATTAAACACAGGGGATGACAAGAGGTTACAAGAGGGACACCAACTGTATTATATAATACAAATTGTGTTAAATATAAAGAACAACCACGCATCTGAAGCTGTCCCTAAACACAACCGCAGTGAAGTCTAACTGAGGCTTCACCCTACTCTACACACGTAGACAGTGAACACAGACTGAGGAAGTTATCTTCAAATACTTTTGAAAGAAATCAGAAAGAGTCTGGAGTCAATAAAGTTTAATTCTAAAGCACATCCAGTCAGAGTATCCTAACTCCTCTCAAATAGTTTCAGTAATATTGTGTGCATGTGTATTCAGACTTTTCTGACATAATGATCCCGGAGAGTAAGTTGAAGTGTATCATCAAACAGTCATATTAAGCAAGGCTTATTAAAACTAATCATTGACTTATTTGAATAGTGAGATCCCAATGAAAGAAATGTCAGGGAAGGGCAATCTTCACATTTTGTCATTTTATGGTCCTATATTTGGAGGATATGAGTTGGATTAAAGCTTAAGAGGAAAATCTAAATTGAGAGTTTTTAGAAATAAAAAAAAAAAAACTGTGGTTCTGCAGGTGAAATTCTGGACCAACTTCTGCTCTAAATTTGACACAAATTTTTTCTTGGTGGATACTGAAAAGGGCACAAACAGCACCTGACAGAAGCCTCCTGGTCATCTGATAAATATCTGTGTATTTGTTTTACATTAAAATAATTTGGTATCAAATGTTTTATATCATCAATCGTCCTAAAGCTTTTACAGGAATTTCCTGTGTTGATACTCAGCCATCCCTCTGCCCCCCTTGGCATACATGCTGTGTATCATCCAATCCTCTGTTATTATAGCAACAGAATGCTGTTGATCATTAATATGAGTGTAAAGTGCATGACTCTGAGTTTTCCATCCAACTCAGTGACAGCAGGGGAAATCCCACGCTGGAGGACAGAAGCTACCCAATTTTGTAGCGTGACTCAGAGTCAGCGCCCGTTTGAGGGTTTGTGGAAAAGGCCGAACTTCAAGGTTATTCAGAGGCTCGACTGCAGCCATGTTTTTATGGCCTCTGAGAAATGGTGTAATGATTTCAAGAGAGGGAGATTGTTGGAGCCAAAATCATCGTCTTGATATGAATTTGCATTTTGATTCATCGTGTGTAAGTATAAGGAAATATGGGGAGTTTAAAAGGGAAATTAGTCATTAATTTATGGATGAGTTATTGTTCGAACTCCCCTCTGGACAGTCTGACAGCTGACTGAGGCAGTAATTGAAACAGCTGGTGTATCAGAGCTGTCATGGAGGCTCTGGTCTTTGGTTTCCATGTATGTATGTATGTATGTATGTATGGACAAGAGGGGAAATACATTACAGCAAATACTGAATGAGAAGGAAACATACATACATATTATAAAACTCAGGCACTCATTTCAAAGGTTAGCCTAGTTTTCTTGTCGATGTCAGCACACTGCAGGTGTGTGTGCTACACAACATCAACCTGAACATGTGCAAAAATGCATTTATTTGATTTTAAGATCATGGCCCTTGTTAAATATCAGTCCAGTCTCTTCTAGAACAATGTCTAATTCAAGTGCTCAGTGCCAGTGTAGCAGTATGACATTTAGGTGGAGTAACCAGAGATAAGGGGTGAATGTGGATGTCATACAATCAGCTGGTTGCTAAACTTAAACTTGTATCCATTTGATTTTTTTTTTTTTTTGGCTTCATTAAAATGTCTGAAAATCTGCTCCTCAGTGTTTCACTGTATTCTAATTGCTCAGAACACCTCAGCATCAGGCCACATTTTCACTTTGTCACATACTGCGTGTTTGACTTTTGCCCAAATACCTGCAAAAACTAAAGACATTCCCATTAGCTTCAGCTGTGCTTCGCACTTGTGATGCTAATTACAAAATGTTAGCATGCTAACACACCAAAATAAAATGGCGAATGTGGCAAATATTCGAAATATTGCCTGCTAAACATCAGCATGTTAACATTTGAATGGTGAGCATACAGCATCCTGACAGGAGAACTCAACTCAAAGCTCAGCTGATTTATCGGGGCTATATACCAGAACACATATAGCGTGTGGCCTATTTTGGTGTCATGCTCTGAATGTCCCATGGCATGATATACGATAAAAGGGTATCAGTTGAGTGAAGTCAATTTTATTTATATACCTTGAAATCACAAATCATACATTTGCTTTCAAGGTCTTTACAGTCTGACACCCCCCTGTGCTCAGACCCTCAGCAAACTTTGATGATTAACAGCGGCTCTCTGAGAAATCACATGAATCAAGCTGACAGGTGAAGTATTTTGGGCATGTAGGAATTTGCCTACATGCAGGGGTTAGACTGGCCACTGATAGACACTGGGAACCAGACAATGTGTGGTCTGTTGTCCTTTCAAAATAACAACCAAGAGTGTGCGCTATGTGACCTTTCATCCAGCCAACATTAATTTGATCCATTACTTGTCAGGCAGGCCAGCGACTGTATTGTCATCCCTCAGAATGTGTGTCCTCCTGCTCCATATAGCTGCACTGACCAAACCACTGGGTGTGGGCACATTCTCCTGCACCTTTGACATTTCGGTTTAGCGTGTGAACCGAAGCGTTGACAGAATGGAGTAAAATATCTTACCTCGTACATGAAATAATATTTTTATTCTTGTATATACATATATTTTTTTTTTATATTAAGAACTCACGGAGGCCTACATGACCACAGAATGTTTATGATTGGAGCAGTGTTTAGCTTTGGGAATGATAATGGCATATTTTAAAAGTTTAGTAAACTGAATAGATGGTCACAGGGAAATTTGTGAAAATCAAATTGCATTTGTTTTCACGTGGTGGTCATAGCCATATATTTTCCTCCTATATTATATTTTATTCATAATTTCATGTGGTAGTGGACAGAGTTTAAAAATTGTTTAAAAAGTTTTGTTTATCAAAGGCTTTAAATCTGCTTCAATAGGCTTTTTGGGGGACGATGAAAACTTGTGAGCAAATTGTTGCAGATAGAGTAACATTAGCATTAATACTACAGCCGCTTTGAGTTGAGTATGAAAGTTGATTCTCAATCTTAGAAACAGCAGCTGGACCAAAAAAAAAACAAAAGTTTTAATCGCATCTCACAATCTTTCACAGTCACAGATGGCAGATGGAGGAAGATAAAGAGATGTGGTTGAAATCCCTGGAAAAACTAGTAAGTGGTCATAGATTACCCTTATTTGTGCAGCTTTAAGTTCATTCCCCCGACAATTCAAAGGTTTTCAAAAGACCTAGCAGCATATGGAACACTTTGACACTGACTGATGACAAAAAGCCCTGTGTTAAAACTGTGCTTTGGATCTGCACTGGCTAAGGTGTATTGTGCACCCCTGAGACAATGGAATTGTCTGTTCTGTTATTCCTCAGGCTTCTATTCTAACCGGGTACTACACCTCACTGATTAACACACCTTTCAGCTGGAGAGGAGAACCTCATTACTGAAATCAACTGCTGTAAAAAAAAAAGTTCAGGGTTGTATGTGCCACAGGGGCCGTGGTAGAGTGTACCCACCCTGACCCGTGCCTCTGTGAGGTTGGTCCACACTGCAATCTCCTCTCTGGTGCTCATGTCGGGGTAGCGGTTCCTCTGGAAGGTCGCCTCCAGCTCCTGGAGCTGCTGGCTGGTGAAATGAGTTCTCTGCCGCCGCTGCTTCTTCTTCAGAGAGCTGTCCTCAGCGCTGGACTCATCCAGCTGGTTGTGGTGGGATTTCTCTGTGTCTGCAGACACACAGACACACGCTTTTGAGTTCATCATACATTATGTTATGTTTGGGATTTAAACTCTTAATCTACAAATATTGCTGTCAGTATTTTTCTCTGAAATGTGGTGGGGTAGAAGCATGAATTAACATCAAATGGAAAAAGTAAAGTAAAATGTACTTAAATGTATATAGTTGCTTCTCTTCACCTGTGTAGCCAATGAAATGTTCCTAAAGCACTAAAACATCAATAACTGAAAAATAATCAATTTAAAGCGAAGATTTCGTAATTTACAACAATGAATATTCCTTTACAAGTGAAAGCTTTATTATTATTACTGAAATAATCATCATCATCATAATCTTTATTTATAGAGCACTTTTCTAAACCCACATAAAGTGCTCTACACAAAGTAGCAAATTAAAACAGGCAGGTCAAGGCACAGACATAAAACAGCAGATGTCAGGGTTCACTCTGGGGAGCCAGGGTGCTCTTATTTTGTTTTGCTTATTTAGGGTTTCCTGTTTTATTTTGACAATATCTTAGTTTCCGGTTGTTCACTGTTCTCCCTCTCGTTTCAGGTGTCTCGACTTTCCCCTCTCCCTGTGTGCTCCTCCCACTTCCTGATTACCCTTCCTCTCCTAATGTGTTTCACCTGTTCGTAATTGACTCACCTCCCCCTGATGTATTTAGTCCTCGTCTTCCCTGCACTCGTTGCCAGATTGTCTTGTGTGTTGTTGACCAAGCTTTCCAGCGTTCTTTACCCGTTCGAGTTCTGTTGTGTTCTTAGTGTTTGTGTATGACCTCCGCCTGGATTTCTGGATTACGAGCTAGCCTTTTCCCTCTGGTACTCCTGCTTCCTCGGACTGATTCTGTGTAACGAACCTGGACTGATTAAACTGTGTTGATTCCACATACTCTGACTCTGCGCCTGTGTCCTCATCACTACTCCCTCGAGCCTGACAGCAAATCATAGAAACAATTGCAGTATTTTGTACTGTGGTACAAATAAAACCAATTACAGTGTTACCAGCGAAGAGGCAATCAATACTAATCAATACAATCTGTAAAAATCTATAAGAATCAAACAAAGGGCCTACTATAAAAACAAAATCCAATGACAGAAAGGCAATCAATAAAATGTATAAAATCCATAGAAATCTATGAGAATCAAGTAATCTGGGCAGTCAGTAAAATTATGTAAAATCAGGAGAAGCTCTTTAATAAAAATGTGTTTTAGGAAGAGATACAAAAGAGGAATCTGATCCTGCCAATCTGATTTCCTTCATCGTTCCATACTTTCAGGGGTCTGACTGCAAATTCTGGTGTTCAGTTGCACCTCAGGAACAGATAAAAGGCCTCTGCCCGAGCATCTCAGGCAACATACTGGCTCGCACGCTAAGAGGTCAGATATAGGGAGCACGGGGAGAGGCAGTAAGATTTTAAAATCAATAATGGGAGCCAGTGCAAGGAGGCGTGATGTGATCCTTTCTCTTGGATCTTGTTAAAAGTCTGGAGGCTGAGTTCTGAACAGTCTGGACCCGATTCACAGTTTTTTGGTTGAGGTTGTTGCAGTAGTGGAGGCGTGAGGAGACGAAGGCTTGTAAAATGGTCCCTGTGTCTTTGAACGATAAAATAGATCATATTTTGAAATTATTTTGATGATGATAAAAACTCTCTGCGCAAAGTCTGCACAAGTTTTGTTGTGTGCTGTTCAAAATCTAAGTCATGAACAAACCAATCACCAAGATTCAAGATTTAATGTGTTCCAACAGGGAACCAGCAGATGGCAGGATTCATTTAGCTATGCGATGGGAACCAATTACAACGATCTCTGTTGCGTTTGAGTTAAGCTGCAAAACATTTTGTGTCGTCCAGCTTTGCACATCACGTAGGCAGTCACGCAGTGAACACGGGCTTCCAGGATCAGTGGCTCTAACGGGCAGGTATATCTGTGTGTCATCGGCATAGCAATGAAAGGAAACACCATGTCTATTAATAATGTGTCCAAGGGGAGGCAACAAAGACAATAAAATTTGTCCCAAAACTGACCCCTTGTGGGACACCATACTCAGCTGGGTATTTTGTTGGTCAGGCAGGCGAAGCTGACACGGGGAGGTAAGTGGGGCCATTTGTTGTAGATATGGAGACTGGGGAGCAGAGATTAAAAAAAGGCCAGCACAGGTCTAAAAGTGAATAGAGGTTTCTCCAAGTTTCTTGAATCATATGCTCTGATTTTTTTATGTCCATGCCCTGCTGTGCTTTGAGTGATAAACGGTCTTGCCATTGGGACTTCTGTCTTTCATGTTACTTTACTTCTAATAATTATAATCCCAGTAATATTCCTGGTAAAAACAGATTGCTTCTCCTTTCAGATGGGGATGAAGACCAGGACAAACTGCCATTCTTTGACTGGAAGCTTACAGGCCCCGCATTGCCCTCTTCATCATTTGACTGATCCTCATCAGTTCTCACATAGTCTGGATCATGTTCTGCTGTCTTCCACCTCTGACACTTCCTCTTCAGTTTCATCCCGTCCTCTTGCTTCCTCACCAGTGTCATGATCAAAGATCCAAACGAGAGTTTCACAAAGAATCAGTCATGGTCATTGTGGTGCCATAATAAAATTTGGGCAATACCCAAGAAGGTTATACTTCACAGAGCTGCCAGGAAGGTACTTCTGCACCAATGTTGTAATTGTTTGCAATGATGATAATATTCCCATAGTTAAAACATTTTGTCTGGAAGGTTTGGTTCCTACGGGGGGGTCCCAGGAAATGTAGTTCTTCCCTTTGCTCTCATTGATTCCACCAGATGTTGGAAACCTTCCTCTGAGCTTCTGCTCCATGTTGACATGATTCATCACATCATTCAAGCTGCCAATCTCCTGTTCTACCATATCCCAAAGGTGTTCTACTGGATTCAGCTCTGGAGACTGTGGAGGCCTCTGAAGTTCACTGAACTCACTGTCATGTTGATGAAACCAGTCGGAGACGACTTTAGCTTTGTGACATGGAGCATTATCCCGCTGGAAGTAGCCATTAGAAGATGGTGAACTGTGGCCATGAAGGGATGAACATGGTCAGCAACAATACTCAGACACACTGTGACATTCAGACCATGACTGATTGGTATTAAGGACCAAAGTGAACCAAGAAAACCTTCCCCACACCATCACACCACCACCACCACCAGCCTGGACTGTTAACACAAGGCAGGTTGGGTCCATGCATTCATGTTCTTGACTCCAAACTCTGACCCTACCATCTGCAGCCTCAGCAGAAATCCAGATCCATCAGACCAGCCAACATTTTTCAGGACTGGAACCTGATGTGGTTTCTGCTGTGTAGTCCATCCTCTTCAAAGCTGGATGTGTTGTTTATCCTGAGAAGCTTCTCTGTTCTCCACAGCTGTACAGAGTGGTTTTCTGAGTTAGCGTAGCCTTTCTGTCAGCTCTAACCAGTCTGACTTCTAACCTCTCTCATCCACAAGATGTTTCCATCCTCAGAGCTGCTGCTTCACTTGGTTTTTGTTTCTGGCTCCATTCTGAGTCTGTGTGTATCTGTATCTGTGTGTGTGTGTGGGGGGGGGGGTCTGGGAGTAGAAGTCTGTCTATTTGATAGATGAAAATCTTTTTATACACTTTGCTCTTAATTGTAGTCTCAGCCATTCATTTCCTATGGTTGGTCACAACACCACAGAAGGACAAAACTTTAAAGCAGAGTTCTTTAGGTAGAACACTTGAACCCAGCTCTTGTCCATGTCGAGTCTAATTAGCCGAATTCTGCACAGAGAAGCAGAAACTGTCAACACTTAAAAAGCTAACACATTCTGTATCTGTTAAACAGCACATTACTCCAACACCTTTCACTCTGGATCAACACCATCCAATCCCCGCTGACACTGACTAGACAATATTGTCAGATCAAACTTCATCTGAAATCTCTCGATCCCATAGGCTGGAAAATGACAAGCGTGGCAAGAGAGAGTGATTCCAAACACTGTATTACGTTCAAAGATGTGCAGGAGCAGCAGGTGATTGCTTTTGGCCCCCCAGCGCAGTGATTTTAAAGGACCACACATCCATGTTATGTCTGCCAGGGCTTCTCCCTGCCAGATCTGACTCCCACAATTTGAGGACCTCACAGAGAGAAGTGAAATTAGTTTGCCAGCTAATCCTTTGGATCAAGCTTTTGTGACTGGGGCAGGTTGGGCTCTGTTTGGCGAGGGCTTAGCTCTCTGGGAGCAGTTCAAAATGATCAGCAGGGTTTAAAAAGAGGCTCCACAGGGCCACCAGCAAAACCAATAAGGGCCAGGCCGAGGCTGTTATCTGGCAGTAAACTGACACTGGGTAAGCTGTCACTTAAGGCCAAAGTCTATAACACAATACAGAGTAAAGGGCAGCTCTTTTTAGAGCAACGCACTGACCAACAATAGGAGCAATCTGACTGATAATGCGCCGACATGACAGAGTTGTTCCAGGTCAGCTTCTCAGAGTGCTTTAATCTGGAAAATGACTACAAGAGGCTTTTAAAGAAATCACTTCTCAACATCTTGGAAAAAAAAAAAAAAAACGTCCACAAAGTCCACAATCAAAGAGCAATTATGACTGGACTGTCAGATATTCAAATTTATATTTTTGTCCGGCTCAGAACAAAGTAGTTTCTACAGGAGCTGCACCTTTCTTTTCACAGAGGGAGAGCTTATTATAAAGAGACACACTCAGGTCATTCAGTCGTGTGTGAGATAGTTCACTTGTCCATGCCTATGGCATGGGCGTCAGCTTGGAGTGGTAAGGTGTGGCAGCCACATTATACTTCATTATGACTGAATCCAGATTTAAGCTTGTACTTTGTGTTCATTATAAAGGAGAACAATAAACTGTAAACATGTATTCATGCTGATCTTAAAAACAACCAACCGTGGATAATTCAGAAGCAGCATTTCCTCAATATGGTTTAGTAAAATATACTGGAGAAAACATATTCATAAAGGGATCGTCCCTCATCAAAGAAAGTCATTTTGCAATATTTTCTCAAAGTGACATGGTTATTTGTACAAATGCTTTAGCCCTGAGAGAAAGTCCTCACCGCTCTGAGAGAGCTCTGACCACAAACCAAGGTGTCTAAAATCTGTATTTATAGGATTTTCTCTGTTCCATTAAATATACAAATGCATTTAAAATTGTAAATCTGATAAACATTTCAGGGGAGAAAATATGATTAAGACTTTGCAGGCCTATGAGTTTTCCCATTGAAACACATGAAGTCTCAAAATAGTGAAATGAGTCCCCACAGTGTGCTTTAAAAATGTTTCCTCATATTTGATACAAAATCTGATCCTATTGTTTTTCACAGCTCTTACTGTGAAACATTTCATTTGATTAATAAACGTGTAAATTGGAATAATATTTACACACAAGTTAAAATTCATAATTGCCTAATTTACAATAATAATTATAATTGTACATCATCACTACATTTTCCTGTGATCATGGTTTTTACCTTCAAAATAAAAGCCTTCAATCAATTCAAAAGAAACACCACAGAGCACTAAGATGTCTGAGAGATGCCTGTCAGGAAGGAATGTTGGTTCAAATTGCATTTTTTAAAATTAATTAATTTAATTTTTGTTTGTTTTTTGTTTGTTTTTTGTTTTTTTTTCCCTCTGCCAACAGACACCATCTGGAGCTGTGTTAAAATAATCAATCTGACATTTAGGCTCCATGAAAACGCATAAGGTCCCATTAGAGAAACGGATTCAGAGATAGCAAGTGAGTCTTCTTTAGGATTAAAGTAGCTACATAAGTCCTCCTTCAGAGAGCAGGAGACATCTGAAAGCATCTGTACACCACACTTCTGTCCAGAATAGTTTGTGTTTGACAGTTTGTTAGGACTCGACTTCTAACCACATACAGTTTAGCAATAAGACCGGGTTACAACACACACACACACACACACACACACACACACACACACACACACACACACACACACACACACACACACTCCACAAGACAGATATAAATAGACAGGTAGATGGATGAGTAAAGATACTGTATGGCGAAGAAGTTAGAGTGTGTGTGTGTGTGTGTGTGTGTGTGTGTGTGTGTGTGTGTGTGTGTGTGTGTGTGTTCAGGTGAATATTAGTAATATATAACACTTGGTGAAGTTACATAACTGGAACGAGCCAAAATGGTCCATTTACAGTGAGTAAGAGTTTTCAGAAGCAGAGGAGCAGACGTAACAGAGCTGACCTCCGTCTGACTCTAATAATTATCACTCACAATAATCCTCTGATCAATACTCAACATTTACACGACTCAAACAAGTAAAGCACCTCCACGAGCGCGAGGAAAAAACCCGCTCCCTGATGAACGCCGCGAGGAGCGGCTGGGGAAAAATAAATAAATAAATAAATAAATAAATAAAAATAAATGAGCCTTGAATTATTATTAGTATTATTGACAGATATGTTTCAAAATAGAGCTTTGTCTCAGTCTCAATATAAAAGCTGAATGCCCCGGCAGTTCCCCTCCAATCACCGCGAACGAGGTTGAGTTTTTTTGTTTGTTTTTGAGTAAATAAAAATAACCCTGATGTTATTGATAATCATATACAGATAATTGAAATAACCTGTAGGTCACACATGATGAAGCCGATGACTATGAAATAAGATATTTCTTGATTTATAATGTTGCGCGGCGGCTTTGATTTGACTCAGCATCGTGTCCTGGAAGCATCACGCGCAGGCTTTTGCTCTTTTGCAATTCATTTTCATATTCAAAGTCAGATGAGTTCGGATGTGTTATTACAGCCCGTCACCTCAGCCTGAGCCTGAACAGGTCGCTGCGTAAAGACACCGTCGGAGAAACCGACACGAATAAACCTCCAATTAAAGAGGCTGTGGTCTCAGCGTCAGGGGCTGTGCGGGTTCACGGACTGTGATTCCTCTCCAGCTCGTTTACAAGCTCAAAGGCTGCAGAGTTAATAGCATGTTTGTTTGTTTGTTTTTTCCTTTTTATGAACTGGCTTTGATTGCTCTGTGCTGCATTGACTGGTCGCAGTGTGGGGATGGTTCTGTTCTGTGATCCGTCTCTGATCCAGCGTGAAGAAATACCCTAAGACACTCTACAGGCAGCAAACTCTGTTATTAAAGCAGAAGATAATTACAATCTGCTCGGTTTGGGGCCAATTTGCATCCATAATTTATAAAGAATTATTACTAGTAGTAGTGTTGAATGTCTCTTTTTTTTTTTTTTTGCATGATCTGCCTAAGCCTCCGCGTTTTCTTTCATTTCAAAGATAATGTGTGTTGATCCAGCGGTGCACCAGGCGAACCGTGACATCCAGTCCGTGTGAACATAACATCATCAAGTCTACTTCACATCACATATATCAACAGATATATAGAGAAGCATGCACGGTGCACACACGGTGCTGGGGGCTTTCACTGACCGCTGTTGTCCTGGCCTTTACATCCCTGGTCGTGCTGAGGGGTCCCGGAGTCCGAGAGCGACAGTGCCGGGCTGCGGGCTTCGCTGTCCGTCAGCAGGTTAAAATCCATAACCAGGCTCTGCAGACAGACAGACAGACACACGCACACACATGTCAGGCTTCATCCTCCAAACAGTGACACTCAGTACCACCCCCGTGCCCAGCATCATCCTCATCATCGGTTATTACTCTAACTCGCGGACGGATGATGGACGCGTCCTTTAAAATGTTCCCACAAACACATTTAATGCGTTTATCAGAATTATATTTTGTTATCACTGAATCCCTGTAGCATAACTATAATGTCCCCGTAATTGTGATACACAATTTAATATATATAATATATGATACTTAATATAAAGAGACTTTACATCATCATCTTAATTCTTTTTTTAAAAAAATAACATTTTAGCTGGAAGATCATTTTGATTTGTTGGCCTGATAATATTTCTATAATTCCTGAATCTGGAGGGTTGCTTTGTATAATCGTGGATCTGACCTCAGAATTGTTTTTTTGTATTTTAGTTTTTTTATTTTGTATTTTAGGCTTCATTTAACCTTCCGACTGGAAATTAAATCATTAAATCTGTAGGAGCCCGACATCCTAACAGAATGACTGCAGACACTACTCAGGTAAAAAAAAAAAAAAAAAAAAAAAAAAAACTTACGGTAAAATGATTAAAAATGGATTATAATAATAATAATAAGAAGAAGAAGAAGAAGAAAAGATTTTACCATTTATTTTCTCTTCTTTTCAGAAAAGGACATTGCTCCTTTTTTTTTTTTTAGTAAAAATGCAGTTAGAATCAACTTAATCTTAATCAATAAGACCAAATGTGATTTTAAGTCTATTAATAATTTAATAATTTATAGAGTGTTTCTAGCTCAGGTGCAGGGGGCCTTCAGGTGGCCCCAGGGTGGGAAAAAGAACCCCCCCCCCCCCCCCCCCCCCCCAAACGGTACTGACACCGGAATGACAACAACCACAGCAACATATCATTTGAAGTTCATTTGTTGCAATAAAAGCATGATTCCCATGATTTCATCATAAAGTGTTAATACTTGATTGATGAACATGTTTTGTGTCCCCCTCATAAATATTCACACTCTTTTCCTCCTGATTTCCAGTTTCCAATTTGGGGCCAGAGTATTATCAGTTTCTTAAAATCCGTCCAGACTCTGTGTGACGTGAGTTTGTGTCCATTTGTTTCGTTTGTTGGTGAACTCTGTTTCTATTTTCTCCTCGATCTTTCCATTCACCCCTGGATGTGGTTGTCATCCTGATCCCTTTATAGGAGCCTGACATAAGCAGCTATAACAAGACCCATGCCCCGAATGGTCTATTTCGGGCAACGTGAGAGCAATAGAGTTATTACTGTAAAATATACAATGACATTTCCACAGCGAAATTCCAGCCGCTGAGGTTCGAACTTTCAGCCCCCAAAAATAGTGTCAGTGTTTATTTATCTGAGAGCAGTTAACACCATGAAAACACTGATGGAAAAAAAAATGCAGCCTAATTCAGTGACAACCGCAAGAAATATCACGCACAAGGAGTCAAAGGTCCAAGGTTTTGCTTCGAAAAAAGCAACCACGGCCTCATGTGACTTATCTGTGATGTGATGTCAAGTCCCATTTACCAAATTTAAATCTATTGTCATCACATGGAGTGAAGGAGGGACAGAGCAGGCATGCCAGGGAGCGCTGGGCACCACCTAAACTCAGTGTTTACCCCTCCTGTTTACCCTCCTCTTCTATTTACCCTGCTCTTCCCAGGACATCAGGGAGTAAAAACCTAAAGTTTACAGGTTTGGAGGGAAAGTCTTAAGGCTGCAGCCGACTACAACCAATCCGCGTCATTAAAGATTTACAAAGGCGATAAACCTGCAACCCTGCAAATCAAAGGCCGACTCCGAGCGGGGCTTTTTAACCATCCCTCCTGAACTGTTTGGACACTGCCAGCCTGTGTGCATGTAGTCAGCATTGTGGCCACGAGCGTTATTCTTAGCAGCAGAGTGTTTGTGCCCCCCCCCTACCCTCACCTCTCTTCACCCCTGCAGAATGAGCTCCCTTGCTGAGTTTCCCTGCTCTCTTTCTGCCATCATGCCAGTCCTTTGTGTGCCAGTCACATGTGACCTGTGCTGGGGTAAATCTGAAGCCTGAGGTGAGGGGGGGGGGGGGGGGGACTGGGTGGTCAGGGGTTCAAGGAATGGCATGGCATCAAACAACACACACACACACACACCTCCTCCACCACAACCGTCAACAACAAAAACAACAACACATTGTACAACTTGATTTGAACTCTTGAACCAGAATGGCTGTCACCGTTTGAAGCCGCTGACGTGACAGTGTTCACCGTGGTGCTCTCTGAACATCAGGACATGCTTTCTACGTTATCAGCCACTCAGCTCTGAGAGCTGACAACAACCATCCTCCCTCTGAAAGTCTTTAATAACACAGGAACCAGCGGAATCAAATGTTCTTAGCCAGTGAGACGCAGTCTTCAGTCTGTATTAAAAATGTTCTATTATCATTTAATTCGCTGTTTTTGTAGAAATGCAAAGCCTCTGTGTTCGACTGTAGGATGTAAACTCCTCCTCCTTTGTGTCCTGATCAGCAGCTGCAGCTCTGTTTAACTCTCAGGTAAAAGCCTGAGTTCCATGTTAAAGACTCAGAGTTCAGAGAGGTTAGAGGTTTGTTTTTACTATGAAATGTTTGGTTCATGTTTTGCTGCGTCCCTGCTTTTTATTTACTGTACATTTGAAGAAATGAGAGGAAAAGTGAAAACACATCCGAGTGAACCTGAGGGTTGGACCTGGATGGATGAATATGAAAAGTTTAGGTTTTTAAAAGACCTAAAAAAAAAAACATAAAAGAAAGAATCAGCTGCAGTGATTGTCTCAAATGTATCATCCACTTCAACTGGGCTTTAAAACCCAGTGAGGTTGAGTTGTCATTTTGCTCCCAGCTGGTTCCCACACAGATCATTAGCATCTTCCTCTAAACACTTCCTGCCCTCTCACTTAACATCATGATCAGTCACTCTGACAAAGCGACATAATGCTGCGCCGAAACCAACCTGCATTCTCTGATTAAAGGTTTAGCACCTTGTTAACATCTGATGGGTGAATCAAAAAAAAAACAAAGAAACAAACCCTACAGCTCTTAAAAACACTGCCTGACGCACATTTCATATTTCACTGCTGACACAAGAAACATTTCCTGGAGGCTTCATTTGTTCTTGGTTTAGCGTCCGTGAGAACGAGCAGAGCGTTTCGCAAAAAAAGATTAGAAGGCACGGAATCAGGCTCCGACTCTCAGCAGAATATCCCTGGGAAAGAAAGATGCGAAGCTTGAGGATAAGGTCAAGTCTCCCAGTAGAGAGATTACCTCGGTAAGCACACTGCCTCTGTGCTGTGGCTTTGGATTAATGAGCCTCTGATATGGATTTACGGGGTTAAAGTTGACGAGCGGGTCAGAGGGATCTGCTGTCCCCCCTTGTTCCTAACCATACAAATATTGTTTCTTTATCATCTTTTGAGCTGGTAGTTCAAATTAAGTGGCTTTGTTGGTTTTCTGTTCGCAATGGAGAATACCTGATCTTACATCTGTCTCATTTTCTCATCTGACATTTCAGCGAGCCTCATCTGATAGAGCCGCGTGCACCGTGTTCCATAACCTGCCACGGTGACATGTTACGGGCAAATGAACTAAGCTGGCAAACATAACCAAACCATCACGCTGTCGCCTTTGCTGTAGGATTCTTTAAACTTCTCTTAATTAAAGATAAAACTGCTCTATGCTTTCCTTCTGCTGAAAGCAGCACAACCCAGAATGAATGTAGCACAAAAAGAAGCAACAGCATCAAGAGAATTCAACACACAACAAGCAGCTTCTGTGTTTGATGTTTTTTTTTTTTTTTTTTTTTGATATAAAGCAGCGTTACCTTTGCCTGTAGTAGACCTGTAGTGTGCTGAGGCCGTTTTTAAAATCAAAGACACTCCACAAATGGCTCGCAGAGGCTGGTCAGGGTACTTGCCCAACAGAGCAACAGCTGTCCCTTTTGTGAGTGCAGAGCCAGTATTTTGGTCAGAAATATGAACGTGAGCCAGTCGGGGTGGTGGTGGTGGTGGTGGTAGAGGTGGAGGGGGGCTATTTGCTCCCCCGTGGCAGTGATGGATGGACAGACGGTCTGGTGTCAGCGTGGTGCTGAGAGGTTGGCCCTGCTTGACAGCGAGGGGAGTGCAGGTGTGATGCAAGCCAGTCATTTTGCCCAGAACAAGGTGTCAGTGGTCCCCCATCCAATTAAAAAAAAAAAAAAAAAAAACCCCAACCCTCCACTGCCCCAAACCCAGCCCTCCCGCCCCCGCCCATGCCACACAGCTACACCACATGATTATATTTCCAAAATCAAGGGCAGTTCAACACCACCCCCACCTCCCTGTGAGCTCAGCGGGGCCAACAAGCTATCACTGAGATAACCAGCAGGCTGAGGCCCTCTCAGTCAGTCAGAGGCTGATCACTGAGGCTCTCTGCTGCTCAGAGCCTGGATGTGCCGCTGCTGATTTCCTGACCTATACTCCTGAGTAAAGTTTATGGAAATCAAAGATTAACCTGACCTGATTGGTTGCATCTACCTCAGTGGGTACCAGCGGGCCCAGGCTATTTCCTTGGAAGACCTGTTCTACTGAAGCAGTCAACTCCAACCCAGTTCACCTGACATGCTGTCCCGCTCCCTGCAGGCTCGTGTAAGGCCTGAAACAGTGCTGGGGACTGGACTCTGTGTTTGCGCCTCGTGCTCAGAAATGGACGCAAATCATCATCATCATCAGCAGCAGCAGGATGAGGAGATGAGCGTCTCTGGTTTTGCATAAGCAGGCGCCCGGTGACGGCGAGCTCATTAAAATATATATTTGGTAATAATAATAAAATAATAATAATAAAGATGAAGGCAAAAAAAAAATCCTTTCATTTTTCGGGAGATTGGCGGGTCCATCTGGCGGCGCGCGCGACAGACTGCTTGCATTTCCACGGACCGCAGGCATTAGCCCGGGAATTATTCATAAACGCTTGGAGAATTAATTCCCGGGATTAAGAGTTGATTAAGATGTGTGTCACTTTGCTGTCTGAGAACTTATTAAGGACCTCCTCGAAGAAGGCGGCAGATGGAATTTCAGTCCAATGTTTGTAGATGTTAATTTCTGCCCTCCTATAACAGCCATTTGCATATGATTGAAGGAGCGAGGCCGAAAGAGAGAGAGAGAGAGAAAGGAAGAGAGGGAGAGAGAGCCTCCGTGCAAAGACGGCGTGGGGGGGAATAATGGGCCGCGCGAGCCAATGGAAGTCCGAAGCAGTGATTACCACGCGGCCTTTCGATATCAAGAATTTATTATGGCCTGATCAAAAAAAAAAAAAAAAATAGATTTCACCGATTGGACTCAGTCTGGACGCGTCGAACAACGTGTCCGATTTAGAGGAAACCGTTTGTGAACCGGTCATGAAGACCAGATGATGTGGTGATTTTTTTTTTTTTTTAAACTGACGCATCTTTATGTTCAGGACGTGATGCTCCGTTTGCAAAAAAAAAAAAAAGTTTCCCTTTTTGCAGTTACAAAAAAAAAAACTATATAAATTGAATTTCCCGTCTCCTGCTTTGAATGAATGGAAATGCGTAGCTCTGCCTGTGTGAGCTTTGTTTTAATGGCCGTGTGTTTACTATGATGGAGCTGAAGCCAAACGCAGCCTCTCACCTGATCTGCGCAACGAAGTTTGATTTGTCCCGTGTAAAAAAACAAACTAACGCGATGTAAAAATACATATAGATCTATAATGAAGATTTCAAATGAAAATGGAGATTTGAACATGTTGGACCTGACTAATGTAAGCAGCGGTGTGTGTGTGTGTGTGTGTGTGTGTGTGTGCCAGCTGTGGCCCCCCTCTCTCAGCACAGCAGGCCGTGGCCTGCTAGACCTGCCTCTGAGAGCGGCGTGGTGATAAAACCACTGAAAAGAGAAATATTTATCCCCTGCGCCCTGAGGCCAAACGTGAACTTCGATTAAACAAATCTTATTTTCATACGTCCTGACCCCATGGGAAAAAGATGCAAAAGAGGCTCCTAACTGAAGGCCTGCAGGAGGGCGTCTGCTCAGGTGATTCCTGAAAGCCAATCTGCGTTAGCTTTGATTTGAGTTTAAGTTGTTTTGTTTTTTTAGTTTTTGTTTCCGCTTCTTTTTTTTATTTTAGTTTTTTTGGTTTTTATTGCTATTAAAGAAAATTAACGAACGTGAACAGTTTGGTAAAACTAACCATTTATGGTCTAAAATACGGATCAGGCCTTTTTAGATTGCAATAAGAAGAAGAATTCTAACCTCTCTGGGTTCAAACATCTATTCGCTTCTTCTTTAATTTCATCTAATGAAAGCATTTTGATTCATGTATTTATTTTGTAGTAATAACGCAGGAAGGGCTCCGGGTTTAATAAAGCCTTAGCCCCGCTCTAACGACGGGCCTTGTTAGAGCAATAAGGCAAATATATTTCTTTTTTAAAGTTTTTTTTTTCTTCTTTTTATTGATACCGACCTAAAATAAAATATGAAGGCTATTTAAAATCCATCCATCCCAACCTGTGAGACGCTGGTACAAGGCTGGTACCAGACCTTACATTTATATTATTATTATTATTATTATTATTATTATTATTATTATTATTATTATTATTATTATTATGTCATTGTTATTGTTGTTGTCGTCGTCGTTGTTGTTGTTGTCAAACTGTTCATCGAATTCAAGAATTAACCTTAAATGTCTAAACCTAAATTTGAAAAGCCCGAGTGGTCTGATCCTCGTGTGTGTCCCATGGATGTAAATATTAGAAACAGAAATGAGATTGATTTTGTGGGTGTGTGCGGCGCGTGTAGACGTTTGTGTATGTGTGTGTGTGTGTGTGTGTGCGGATGGGGGGAGTGGGGAGGGGGGTGGTGTTGCTGGTGGTGGAGGTCGCACAGTTCTGTTTTTCTGTCCGTGGTCTCCTGTGGCCTCGTCAGCCACCTGCCACCTATCAATTTCCTCCACATCCCCAAATATTCCTGACCTCCCAGATATTTTCACAATGTCCGTTTCTGCGAAGCCCGAGAATTTAAGCAAAAGACAAAAACCGAGCTGGACAACACGATAATTAACACGGTATAATAATTCCCTCTAAAGCTAAAACAGAGAAAGAGCTGATTTTTTTTTCTTTTATGGGCGTGGAAGTTGAGCTTCACGCAGTTTTTTTTTTTTCCTACCAACAGGCCTCAGACACGGAGAAGGCAAACCACACCACACGGAGCTTTAACCCTCTGATCCAAGACTTATTTTCTATTTCTAATCACGGGGATTATTTATTTATTTATTTATTTATTTTGGCCTGTTTTAAAGATGAAATACAGACTTTAAAAAAAAATCTGTTTAACATTTAGTGGATAGATGCGTCGCCTCTCATCAGCATCATTATCTCCTCAGAGACAGACACACACACACCCTAAAGTAAAAAACTCCTGCGTTTCTCCTGCTACAGCTTGTTTTAGACCTTTAAACTCGGACGTGAAGAATCACGCTCTGCTGCTCCCAGGCACGGCTGGGAATTATAACTTTAAAAAAAAAAAGAGTTCATGAAACTTCCCCCTCCTCCCCCCCAACCTCTCCATCCACCACCCTCCTACTTCACATCAAGGTTCTGTCAACTTTTACGCACCAATCAAATAAAATAAAAAAAAAAAAAAAGAAATTGCCGGATGTATTCCAGCTCCACAAAGACAAACAGAGATCATACAGACAGAAAGAGAGAGATGATGTGGGGGGGAAACAAAGTGCGGTCATTCACACTTACGTCGAATCCCGGTCTGGTTAAATTAATCCGTGGAAAATGTAGAGAGCTGTGCTGCAGGCTGGTGGCTGTCCTGGCCTCAGGTTTGCTAGTGACATGGACAAAAAGTTCCCCGGTGCGTCAAAAAGTCCGAAAAATAAAAAAGGCGTCAATCAGTCAGTCAGTCAGGCAGTCAGTCTGTCTGTCAGTTTCCTCCTTCTTCTTTCCTCTTCTTCCCTCTGTGTTGTCAGACATGAAGGCTGTGGAAGAGTGAGGCTTGATCCCCACGCAGAGTATAGCGAGGGCGGGAGGGAGGGAGGGGGAGGGCGGGGGGGCGAGGAGGAGGAGGAGGAGGGGGTTGACTTCATGCTAAATATCGTGTGTGACAGGTCCGCTGTAAGGACGGCCCCCCCTACTCACTCTCTGTCTCTCTCCCTCTCTCTCTCTCTCTTCTGCACCATGTGCGCACACACCCGAACTCACACACACACACACACACACTCAGAGAGCACTCTCTCCATCGTTTTCTCCCTGCAGCCTCCACAGGACAACTTTCTATTGTACCTTCTAACTTGTACCTTTTAACTTGTGTTTATGTATATATATATGAACACACTATTGCCCATAAAGTTGGAATAAAATATATTTTACCTCTTCTCATGAAATGATTGTGACATTGTGATTTATTCTTGATAGATAAAGTGAATATCTTCTCAAAACTTTATTGATCAATCTCTTCCAATGTGATTACTGATGTGTATAAATAAAATAAAAAGAGGAATATGTCTGAAAACAAAATTATTCCACAGTATATATATATATATATATATATATGAAATCAAAGCAACAGAAACAATTTCCAATAATCAGTGTGACATTTGTTGGCGTACGGTCAGTTATGATAAACAGTGATAGTACTAGTACAGTACAGTAAAATAAAATAGAAATATATTCACACATATATACACAACCTTACTCCTATTGTACACATATATTATACACATATAGTAAAGTGAGTCAAAGTGTGCAGAGAAATCTAAATTTACAGAGGGAAAATGGTCCTGATTATTTGCAGTTGAAATGATTGGTTGGATTTTTGAACTCGAAGATGAAGATTCACTTCTGCTCCTGCTTACAACACTAATTCAGCCCCTTGGTCATTTCTGACTATCGAATATTGTCATGGGTAAGAAATAACACAGAGGCCGAATGTATTCTAGTGAGTGTGTGCTTTGTTGATGGAGCTGATGAAGACTCACATTAGTTTGGCAGGTTTAGCCATGTCTACAGGAAAGGGCAGTATGAGTCACTTATCTCTGCTGCTGCTGTTGTGTCTCCTCTCCAGGGTGTTCGGGCCCAAAGAATCCCTGAAGGCCTCGACACCACTTCATTTTTCCAGGAAGTTAGGTCATTCAAAGTAGTTTTAAAGAAGGTTATCAATTTATTTTGAAATGAAACGTGTAAATATAAATGCTAAATATTCTGTGTATTTAATCTTTATGTATTTGATTGTGAGATGAGGATCAGACTCCTCTGTTGAATGGTACCTCTGGTCCAAGTTGTTTTATTTTGTTTCTCATGTTCACTATGGATGAAAATGAACTCTTGGTGCTGCTAACAGGAACATAATGGACTCCTGCTCGCTGCTGAAGATTTGCAATTAAGATTTTTTTTAAAAAAATAGTTTCCTACTGAAAACAGCTGAAGCTCAAGTTGGATCTGAAGCTGAAGGGGCAGTCTGAATCCAGTTTCACTGGCATTAAAGTGGTGGTAAACTGGAAACCAGTTGATGTTATTCAGTCAAACACAGCCAACGAGAGCAGCCCTCTCTTTGCTGTCAGGAGGTCGCCATCACATTTTTCTAGTGCGCATGTGTGTAACATGATACCCTCTCATAGTATGTATAGAAGCATGTGCACATCCGCATGCAAGTCCACAGCTGTCCACATCCACGTCTGTCCTGGAGTGTGATCAGGGCTTGATGGCGTGTCCACATAGAGAGAGAGAGAGAGAGAGAGAGAGAGAGAGAGAGAGAGAGAGAGAGAGGGCTTCAGCTGTACTTTTCAGTCGCCTGTCTCACGCACGTCTGAGAGAGCAGATACTCTCCTAACTTTAATCAATAATCCAGTCTACACAGGCCACATAGATCTGACAGTAAACATACCCTGAAATGTGTTTTTACACTTTAAGTCTATTTTTCTGCATTTTATGTGCTTAACTTTTGTGTATTGGCAATTGATAATTTTTTATCACTGCAGCACAGCAGTGGTCCGTGGCCTCTTTAACTGCACATGGCTGCTTGTTGATGATTGGCTCCTTGCTCTGTGGAACCCCCCCCCCCCTGCAAAATCACTTCCTCTTCCGTCAGCTTCCGAAACACACCAATAATCCAAAAACCAGCATATTTACAAAGATGAGAAAAGAGAGGAAGCAAGTAGAAAGCAGCAGATACAGGGTACAAAGCAACACACAGTCACTCAGTCCTCCTCTGCAGCAGTCCCCATCTGTGTCTGATGTAAATGAGTCCACAGCTCCAGTAAAACTGTCAGAGACTGATGGCAACTCCTGCATGCACAGGAGCTTGGTTTGAGTCACTGTGTTCACATTAGTTGTTGCAGACGGTGATCACACAGATGTGGAGCATGCTCAGAGCTTAAGACACGAAACAGCTGAAATCAGATAAAAGTTGATTGTTTGATACTTCTAATTTTTCATGTTGGAATTCAGGCTCAGGCGGTAAAGTGAGTTGTTCCCTGGAAAAGATGAAATGCCAGGGAAGCAGAGAGGAGCAAAGTGCCCCAAAAAGTTGTAGCTTATACATAAAAAGAGAGCACACGAGCCATAATCTTTTAAAATGAAATCACTGGTCTGAACATGGATGAACATGGATACACCAAACCAAACTCTCTTAAGTGCAAGGACAAACTATGTGTTTTGTAGTTGGATTTAAAGGAGTTGTTGACTTTGACTCAGGGCCCCGCTACAAACCACAGTACACCACAGGCCACAAGACAATGCGGGATCCATCTTAGTTGATATTGTACTTTGTGGCTGCAAATTTCAGCACAAATGTGCAATCAATTCCATCAAATCCTGGATGTTTGGGCGTTTTCAAGTTCTCCAGCATTGTGGTCACAGCAGCACAGGACACACTAACATGATGTGTCAGTGCTGAGTGGGTGTACAACAATGTGCTTCAGTATTCTCCCTAGATATGAAGCTGCAGGCTGCAGACAGGTGATAACTTCTGAGATCAAAAAGTGTTTTTACTACTTAATGTGATAATTGTGTTGATGCTACATGTGTATTTTCACAGCAAATAAACAAAACTCTGCCAACACATACACATGTTGCATCATGGCAGTAGTACACATAATATAAAAAACCAAACCTGGAGACAATAGAAGTATTCAGATCAGAGCAACACACACAGCTATGGTAAACCACAGATTCACTCTGTCACCACCTGCACTGAATGAAAACAAAATACACTTTATCACACAGCACTCAGGCGAGTTTGAAAGACTAATTCTTTCATTCATACACGTGACAGTTATGTTTTAATATGAAATACAGTAGGTGGGTGTAGATAATAGATTCTGTCAGTGTTGGATTTAGCGTGCAGGCATACGACTATTTCCTGGAGGCAGTATGTATCAGTGTAAACTTAAATCATGTTGCAAAACTTACAAACGCAACAATAAAAAACAGGGTCTTTTTTTTCCTTTTTGACCAGCACTATCCTTCATCAATCAATCAAAGTTCTCAAACCAGCTAACATACAGTGAAACTGAGGGTTGGTTATTTTTTTGGACCCACAGGGCCTCGGACCCTGAACTTGTTCAGCCTCTTTCTGTTTAAGGCAGAAAGGCTTTTGGGGGGGACAGTGATGGGGATTTCTCTCCCACTCCTCCTTGATCCCTGCCTGTACCTCAAGCTAAAAACAAATGTTAGCACGCCAACACACTTAACTAAGATGGTAAACATTACACCTGCTGAACGTGAGCATGGTAGCATTGTCACTGTGAGCGTGTTAGCATGCTGGCGTTCGTTCAGAGCACCACTGTGGCATTTCACTGTCCAGCTGCTTTTATTTTTAATATTCTACTTATTCAGTTAGCTGTCCAGTTATGGTCTAACAGTTATCCTAGCTTAGCATAAGGAGTGGAAAGTTGGGAAAACAACGTCTCTACCTTACCAATTAACTTGTTGTATAAGATGTTTGATTCATCTGTAAATAAGTAGAAATGTGATGATGTATTATCTCTGGTTGACCCACTAGAAACAAGACGTATTTGATTTGTTGGTACTAAAGAAGCACCCAGTTCACTCATGGTTGACCTGTGGTGTTATAGAGGACTTTTGTCCGTCTGACAGAGGCTGAGTGAACACCAACAATGATGCTAAATGTTTTCTACACTACCCTTCTAATGATGCTAATTAGCATCAGAAGTTAGTGAGTGTGTGTATTTTTTTTTTCCGCTTCAAAGTCCGAACTTGGGTCAGTCACACTAATTTTCACTCATGCTGCACTGTAGAGCCCAGCTGTTTTAAAGGAGAGGAGCTGCAACATGAACAGGCTGAGGTGGACAGAGCACAGTAGAGCCTTTGTTTTTGGAGTCAAGAAAGAACAATGTCACAAAGTCAGCGCTCAGCTTCAATCACTAAAGCTGAAAACCACGAACCAAGGCAGAAATCTTGGTGTAGTCATGGACTTAGGTCTGAATTCTAACAGCCACGTTACGACAATGACAAAATCAGCCCATGGAGGTGGATCATATCACTCCAGCTGTCAGATCTTTACACTGTAGCTAACCCTAACCCTGTCTGTTAAAGAACTGACTTCAAAATACTGCTGTAGGTTTATAAAGCACTGAATTGGTTTAGCGTCAAAATATATTTATATATTTCTGATCTGCTGCTATGTTATGAACCGTCCAGGCCCCTCACATCCCCTTTCTGTCCCCAGAGTCAAAACTAAACATGGAGATGCAACATTTAGCTTGGATGCTCGTCATATCTGGAACAAACTCCCAGAGAAGTGTTGATCTGCTGCAGCTCTCAGTGCTTTTAAATCAAGGCTGAAGACTTTTCTGTTTGCCACTGCCTTTTATCGAATCAACTAATGACTCATTTCTTACACTGCACTGTAGCTTTTACTCTCTAAAGGTGGTGGTAATAAGTAAATCTGTCTCTATGGACAGAGCCAGACTGACCGTCTTCCCCTGCTTTCAGTCTTATGCTAAGCTACGCTCACTTTTCAGGCTCCAGCATTGAAAAATTGAACTGCTCCTTTAATTATAGAGAATAAACTGGATGTGACCCTGAATGCTCCCCACTGATTCTTGACAAATTACAGCTGTGACTGTGATGAACTGGGAATCGTAGTCAAGTCCACATCACTGTACTACCTGCTCTGCTGACAGCGAAGCCAAAGGATGACAAACTGTTTTGGGTGGTTGAACCGTCAGTCTCTTAATTCTGGCACCATCACTTTTACTCACATTAAAATAAAATGGTTTGTTCCCTTCTCACACCTTCTCATCTGCCCTCACCTGTATCGATCCACGTCATCTGTACCGCTGAATGCTGAGAATCAGTTTATCAGTGCTGGTGTGCAGAATGAGCTACATTTCACACACCAGGTGTTACAGAAAAACAAATACACCTGCCTTCGAGTTTTGGTCATTTTCATACCTAACCTGCTCTGGTGGTCGATTTTGCAAGCCTCCGAATTCCAGCATCACACAGCAAAGGTCACTGAGAGATGACAAATGTTGGCATTGTGTACACCAACATCATATCTCAAAGCCCACAGCTGTGTTAAGAATGTGTTAACACTATTCAAATAACTGTGATTCATAGCTTGCTTTGAATCGGTGTAACTCCAGGACAATTAGTCTCTCCCAACCTTTCAAGCTTCTGCTACTGAGTGAGTTTTCCATTCTGCTAAATAATAGGCAGAATTAGGAAATATGTATAGTTTGTAATGTTTAGCATTCAACAAATATCATCCCATGTGATGACAAAACATTACTTTTATCTGGTTGAAATTCACTTTTGAGTGAGTTTGAAGTGTAAAGTTGACAGCTGGGTCCTTAGCACCAGTGGCTGAGGCTCATGGTCTGAGCATATTTAGAGCCATCCCAAAAGTTGAAGTAATAATTTGTGGTCACTCCAGAAACCTACAGAATCATCACACCACACAGGAGAGTCCTGTGTTTCTATTTTCAACAACTTTCAGGATGTCATTCAAAGGAAAAATCTAACATGCTAATACAGAACAGGGGGAAAACACCGGTGGAAGCAGTGGCTCCTCCTACTCTGCAGCTCCACAGGGAATTATTGGTGACAGGTTAGACTGTTATTATCCCCTGTCATGCACACATTTTCATAACCACCAATACACCCTCAGGCCCCAAGCACTGCTGAAAATTAGCTCCAAGAATGTTAGAGGAACTTGTGATAAACAAGCCTCAATTCATCACTTCCACATCTTTCAAACAAGAACACACTTGCCAAAAATGACACAACTATTTTGCAACACAAAGTAGGGTCTATATTATATTGTCTGGGTTTTGTTTGTATGTTTTTGGGTTTTTTTTTTAAAAGCCAAAATGCTGATTCCTTGTCTTCTTACCAGACAACCATGCTCCAAGGCAAAGCAGAAACACAAATGACACAAGTCATTGCTCACTGAAGCATCTAACTCTCACCTGGAGCCTGACAGAGTGGTGTAAATGTGTAACTTGGGATTTTTTTTTTTTTTTTTTTTGGTTTGAAGGATTTTGGATAAGTTGAGATGGTTAAAATGAAATGCATCTCCTTGCTCTTATTCTTGTGTGTGTAATTAATGATGAACAGACTCACATCCAAGACGCTAGCTTACATAAATATTTTCAGTTTGGATGAAGGAAATATAAATAAGAGAAATCCAGCTGTTTCATACATAGCTGAACAAGGATAGGGCGGGGATATGGAGGATAAAATGTGAGTTAAAGTCATGGTTATTAACAAAGATTTCTTAAAGTGTTACAGTTTGTTTGATGATGGAGGCTGAGTCTGTAGGAAGTGACATTTAAATCAGTGTCTGACCACATGTTTATTTTCCATGTGATAGAATGTGAAATTTACAGTTTCTTCAAATGACACATGTATGAAGTGTTGTTGTTGCCTCACTGCTGCAGATGTATCTGCCTCTGTGGAAAATGATGTGTGTATATTTGCAGATGAAATGTTGCAGTTACAAATCCCACAGGTGATCAAACACTGCACAGAGCAAACAGAGGTCTGACACCAGTAGATTCTACATGCTTTAAAAACACAGAGCAGTACTTTGAGTGTAGGTGTTGAGCAAATGGCTGTTTCTGATTGCACACAGAGATAGGAGGCTGTAGGACTGTAGCTGTGCAATCTTTGCCTGGACACCTATAGTCAATGTAAATCACACACACACACACACACTGACACATTGTCACAGACCCCTCATTTTTGTTTTGCAAAGAACGACTCCCGATTCTTTTCTGAGACCCAGAATAAATGTTTCTTCTGCAGTAGTCAAGTGACAGACGTTATCTCAGGACACTTTTCATATAGATCAGGTCTGGACCATACTCATACTCTTTATAATATTATTTGCAGAGACCTAAGGTGGTCCTCCTTGGTCCTCTTTTTGCTGGACCCCATGACATTCACATTTTGGGTGATTTCAACCCAAATGTCTTTTTTTGCCAGTCACTTCTCCACCCTTTGTAGAATCAAAACTTCCTACTATTAAGGCACAATGGCACCTAACACACAAGGAGTGTGCTTTTCCGCAGCAGGTCCTTTTGAGTCCATGGTTCCACCTCTTTGGTGCAGTGATCATAGAGTTTATAGGCCTTGGGCATGATTGATTTATTTAACACAAGCCAAAGCACATCAGCTAATTGATGTTTACTCTGTGCGTGTTTGAAAAGACCAGTTACACAGTCATCTTATTCAGCCTTTCACAGAGGACTTGCAGAGTCGTACTGACGTCACAGGTATTGGCCTATCACCACCACTGGTTTGGTAGGAGAGGATACTGTCAAAGGGTGTAAACAATACATCACTGATGCTGTTGTAAACAATACACCACTGAGGAACTGTATGCTCGGTTTTGCTTTGGGAATGCTGATATCAAATACAGAAAACTCCCACGAATGAGAGGATGGAAATAGACAATGTATGGCATTCTCACATTGAAGTGATCATCATCCTCTCTTTGGACCTGTTGACCTAAGTCTCAAATGTCCAGAATGAACCTCCATGCTCAAAAATCTAAATAGGTACATGAATGTTCATGTTAGCAAATCATCCCATTCAGATTTTGAGGATGATACAGTACATCCGTCACACCGTGTGCCCTCACCACCTTTCACTCCACTGCAGCATTAGGCCACAGACTCCTTTACACAGTCTCTATGACGTCCACTTGTCAATGTGGGACTTTTCTCTCCAATGGGAGGTGCAAACTGTGCCCCCGTCATCAACCCCGGCGCAACCAACCTTCACTTCACTACTGCTTCCTTTGTCCCGCCCTTTTTTCCTCTTTCACACATTATTTGTTTTCTCTTTAACAATTCCTGTTGTGTTACAGGATTTCAAAAATATAGAAGGCGCTAATACAGCCTCAACTTAATTCTCTGACCTCTACGTTTATTTTAGAGCTCCGCGTGACGGTTAAAGTGATGAGTATGGTAGCCTGTCAATCAAATCATCATCATGCTAGGTTGAGACTGCAGAGTTTTTCCACGTCAGTGTGTTTACCAAGACCAGATTGACAGCAGTAGGAAGGTGCCAAATTTATTCACGTATGGAGCATTGTTTTGAAGAATGAATGAATAAGTGGTGTTTGGACATATTACGCTATCAAGCAGTGGAATGTCCGAAATTTTCAGTTTGTCTGTTTGTCGTAGTGAACTGAAGTTAGGTCATCCTCATTCACTGTTGGCCGACTAGCCTAGCGAGCTTGCCGGGCTAGGTAGGCTTGCATTAGCTACAGCAAGACTCCGTCTTCGAAATAGCAGCCACACACAGGTAACATATTTATTTCTACCCAAACAGATGAGCGTGTTTATATGTGTGTTAGTAGGCATTTTGCTTCATTAAACAAAAGAAATACATTGCTTGCCTGAGATGACAAACGCTGAGGAATCAGCTTGCTACCTTCAGCAAGTTGAAACGCTAGCTAGTTGAGCTAAGCTAACTAGTTGGCTGTAAGGTTTCTGTGCAGTGTTTATGCAACGACTATGTTAACTCTTCAATACGCTGATATAGTAATTAAATAGTGTTGGCGTGTCCTCTCATTGTGTTTTTGTATGTCAACAATCTTTCAACCCCTTAATGTGATGGGGAGCTAACCCCTTTACTTGGTGTTTGACTAGACGCTCTTGACTTTATCTCATTAGCAAGCTAGCACCTTCCTAGCTCACCTGACAAACAATTGGCTGGCTTGTAATAATTGCTTTTGACCATATTAGATTTCAGTGAAATATAAGTGTTTAGGTTTTAATTATGACTATGATTGGCTGGGCCTGTATGTCTGGAAAAGTTACCGGCAAGGGTGTTGTGGTTATGTGACATTCAGCTGGTTGTTATCACAAACCAGCATGAACTGCCAGCTGTTACTGATATGCAAGAATAAGGGAGAAAGTCTAGAATTCACACAGTAACATGCTGTTCATTGGTAGACTGACCATGAGCATCACTAGGAAAGTTTTGCTCAAGACAGGCAAAAAAACATCACCTTCCAAAATAGTTAAATCTGAATATCTCCCTTTGTAAACAGCAGGGAGTCCTTCTGGCCCCTGAGGTGACAGATGCAAATGTAGTATTAGACCCTGATCTGGAGGGGAGACGTAAACATACAGGATTTTAATTTTTTCGGCAATTTGAATGTGTAGAAAGTGTTAAATAGTATCATTTCAGAATCCAGAATGAGGAAGTGCCATTAGTATTAAGACAGGCATTGAAAAACCCCACAATGTACACATTGTCAGGCGCTCTGGGGCAAATTTGTGAGTTTTGGGCTAAATTATTAGACTTGACATGACTAGGTAGCATTACTTTCAAATGCTGCTTGGCAAACCTGCAGGTAAATTGAAATCACTGGTTTGTTTTTGACAAAGGATTTGAGAACTAGAGGTGTATAATATTTTGAAAACAGAATAAATGAATAATTCTCCATCGTTCTGAAACAACTGTGGCTTATGAAATGAACATCAGATGAATCTTCTTGACTTCTGTCTGATCGGTGGGCTTAGTCTCTTTTTAGCCCTTTCACCCTTTTCCTCTTTCTGCATGAAGGGCACTGAATCTGCTGTGTACACTGTACAACTGTACTGTGCCGGAAAATATAACATCAGATCAAGACTCAACATCATTGATTCAGATTGGAAATGGTGGTTTAAAAAAAAAAAAAACTTAATCGGTACATCCCTAGTAAAGTCTCATTTATCCGACCGTCTTATCAGCTATAACCCTGTCACTCTGTCCCTACATCCAAGCCTCTTCCTATTACACCTTCATCCTCTTATTATTTTGAATAGGCTGCTTTCCATGAATTTGAAAGAATGTGACCTCAGTCACCTGGTCTCTACGCTCATAAGTCTTTCTGTAAAATAAGAGTATTATTTGGCATGACACAAGGAAAAAGGTTAATCCAACCATTTTTGAGGCATACTGGTTGCCAAATATGAACAGCATGTCATTTTATTTCTGTTTGGTTATCCGTATTGGTTTTAGGAAATATGATGTTCGGGTCTTAGATTGTATATTCATTTGAGGGTGAGTGTTTTTGGTTTGACTTTAAGCTTGGCGACTTAATTTTCATATACTTTATGTAGCACTTCATATTTTTATGTTTGATTTGTTAAGTCTAAAAGACAGTTTATCCATCACTTCTGTTGAATTCCATTGTACCCACATCAGTTATTGTAGGCAAAATATGTTTAACATGCAAAACACTATCAAATGGTTTTACTTGATGGGTCAGTGGCCTGTACTGCATTATTTACAGTTAACAGGATATGGCACATCTCTTGTGCAAATTCTGTGCACGAGAGATGTGCCATATGTGCCATATAAATGCAAGTTTGTTCTATATGTGATTTTGAAACCCCACATATTTGTGTGTGTTTAATTGATTGATAGGACTGAATTAAAAAAAAAAGCAAGACTTTCGAATTAATTGGGATTTATATTATTTGAGATTGAAGTATTGATTCTTAAAATCACAAAATGTGTTCTGCATGTGTCAAGGAAAAGAAAATGTTGGTTGACAGTTTTATAAACAGGAAATGTGTTTACAAGTAATGTGTGCTTCATGTAATATTTTATTCAAGGAAGTAACAGTGTTGCTCACTTGTTGTATGTTGGCGACAGCAGGTTTATTTTAACCAGCAATTTTTTTTTTATGAGATGGAAGAGTGACATATAGACTTATTATTCGGCCCTGGCTTGAATTTCTATCAAAACTAACCATCCCCTCTTCTGTTTTTCTGTCAGAAAAGCAGCATGGTGGACAAGAATATCTACATCGTCCAGGGTGAAATTAGCACTGTTGTTGGAGCTATCAAGAGGAACTCCAGATGGAATACCCACACTCCTCTGGTAAGTTAAACACAACAATAATAGTTACTGTGTTTTAACTGTGGTAATGTTACATTAACTATTTAGACGTATTATGAAAAACTTGTTCACATAAATTTGTGTATCTGGAGGGCCTGCCAACTCACAAACTGTGAAATAAGACAACCCAGTCTGTAGAATTATTCTGCCCATCCATCTGAATATCTCCATCCACAGCTTGAGAACTACCTTTGTGGTTAGCACTGTCGTCTCACAGCAAAAGGATTCCAGGTTCGAACCCTGGTCTGGGCTGTTCTGTGCGGACTTTGCATGTTCTCCCTGTGCCTGCGTGGGTTTTCTCCGGGTACTCCGGCTTCTTCCCACAATCCCAAAAACATGCACATTAGGTTAATTGGCTACAGTACATTGTCCCCAGGTGTGAGTGCGTGCGTGTGTGGTTGTCTGTCTTTGTGTGTTGGCCCTGCGATTGACTGGCGACCCTCTCGCCCGTAGTCAGCTGGGATAGTGACCCTGACGGATCAAACGGTATAGAAAATGGATCTATGGAGATGCGCGATTTTTTTCTTGCAAGTGCCAGACACGCTATCATTGTGTCGAAGCTAAGTGCTAAACAAGGGATCTGCTCTGTAGGCTGCGCAGACCAGCACACATCGCTACATCGGTAACTACTTTGTGTGTGACTGATTTTAAAAAGTGGGTTGGTACAACGCGGGACTGGCAACAACTTTTCCTTAAAGAGATCAATACCAGCTGTCTGTGGCAGATGAAGGACACGTAAGTATTTAAAAAATAATCATGCTATGTGTTTCTTGCTACGTGCTACGTTTAGCACAAGCTAACTCTAACAGCTGAGGTAATAAATTAGATGGAATTTTCTAGAAAGTTACTTCCATTACTTAGTGCAGGATTCACAATATTGCTAATGCTATTAGTTTGTTGAATGGCTGTAATAGGACCTTATCAACGCTCTTAGATAATGTGAAAGTAATCTGGGTGTAAATCGCTCTATGCATCGCCGGAGTGTTTCTAGCTGCTGATTTTATAGAGATTCACAAGAAGTTTATCACATGCCATGAATCACTGAGGCCCTTTCATCCTCACCCCCCCCCCCCCCCCCCCCCCCGTCCCCTCATGTAGGTGGCCTGCAGTCAGAGTTACAGTTGTGTTCCACTCTGTAGTCAGGGGTTAGCAACGCTATCATGTTGTGCAAGGGATAAATGTGCTTCATGTCCTTCTGTAATTTGTAAAGCTGGCAGGCTTTGCAGTGTGTAGGTATGTATGTTAGACTATGTGTGTCGCTGCTAGAATGAGCATTGACCTGATGCAAAAAAAACTGTATGGGAAAGATTAGCACTCTGATGCAGGTCAGTCATTAGTATCGTCATCAGTGCTGTTTTTCATAATTAAATATTGTAAATAGAGAGCGCTAAAGTAAAAGAAAAAAGCTGACATGGTTAACCATGCTTTTATCTGCTTTTTTTCTTTTACTATCAGAGTAATTAAGTAGGTGGAAGCTACCACATTGAGAAGGAGGGTCTGAACGTGGTATGGCTTTTTATTGTCACAGACTGTCAGCCTCAAATCCAGAAATTCCTTAGGGATGCCAACATCACACTCTACTATGATGTCTGGCTCATGGATGAAGGTTCTGTTTACTGTGTTTGTGTGTAAGGGAGTGGGGGGAGGGGGGGGGGGGGGTGCTCGGCCCGTTATCTGTAACAGCAAAGTGTACATGATATTTAGTCAACAGTATACAGTGACACCCGTTTATAGTGTGTCCGTCTTTTTTTTTAATCAATTGTTTGACTTTTGTTCATTGTGCCTATTGTCCAACAGTCAGCACTGCTGTACCAGGTGGTATAATTTTGTTTCAAAAGCTGTATGGAATTTGCTGTAGTAATCTTTCTGACAATAAAAATTAAGTCCGTAAACAGATTTCTTCCAGTGTTTGATGTGTAACACGTTAACAAGTGACAAACGTTAAAGATAAACAGTAAGCAACGTAACATAGGGGGAACGGTAATTTATTGTGTTCTTTCTTACTCATAATTGTATTGCAATTATAACTGATAGGTAATATGCTTAAAAAAATGTACTGCTCTGTCCCCCTTAGACCTTAGAATATAGAAAAGGTTACAGAATTTCATTTTCATTCACCAAGAATTCATGCTGACTGTGTCAGCAGACATTCGTTTTGTAGGCGTTGTTGCACAATTCCCACAGATACACCTTTGCCAGGAAAGAGATTTTACAAGCTTATTTGAATATTGCAAATAGAGACATAGGAGTCACTACTGTAAGAATTTAATAACATTAATGTTATTAAGTACATAATGCTTAAAAGCTGTAATAATTCGTATACACATTACTGCGAGTTAGTAGTAGTGGTGTTGGCAGACATCTAATCCAACCTGCCTGACCCATTGATCGGTACTGTTACCTACAGTGTTTGAGCTTTAGGTTTTACTGGTGTTACGGGAGTCGCTTAATTACCTTTACATGAACTAATACTTATTTAAATGCCAGAAACCTAGCTTTTAATAACCAGTACATAAACACACCATATACACACCCCAATCGCTAGCTGCGTTGTCTGTGACAGAGACACAGCCAGAAAGGCCATGTGACCTTAACCAACTTACAAACGCACATAAAGAAATGCCGAAATGACATAAAGTTAATAACTAACCAATCAGAAACGTTCTGTTGTATCCTCGATTCACAGACCTGCTCAGGTTCTGACTCTGGTTCAGACATTTTTCCCAGGGTTCACCCTCCAAAGTTTCCATGATTGCGCGAAGCCATACTCGTGTTGCAAACACCTTGCGGAAGAGGGTGAGCAAGTGGTTTGTTATCATTTAAAGGAACAGTCACTCAAACTAGCCGCTCTGAACCAGGCTGTTTAGGGAGGCTGAGAAGGGTGCTGTGGTGCTTGATCCTTGTGGTATTTAGACCAAAGCACGTCACAGACATTTAATTAAGACCCCAGGGAACTCTGTTGACTTGTGGGAAAGAGGTATGTCTTCGTTTAAGGACGTTTTTCTGGTGAGAATCACAGGAATGGCAGACTAGTCCACAACAATCGCTGCAATTCATTGCTGCTTACTGCAGCTATGCCTTTGTCTTCCACTTAAATATTTTGCAATTAGTGGATGCTGATGTGAAAGGAACAGCATGCATCAGGTCTAACAAATAAATTATTATCTCTTCAATTTTTTTTTGTTACAACACAGATGCCAATGGGACCACTTTAACTTGTTTTTTTCCTGATTACAATAAGGAAAGAAATAGAAAGAGATCTGGTAACCTGACATCATTGCGAGTCCTATGACAGTTGAGCTGAGATTATAAAGCAAACATGTTTGAAGCCAAAACCATTGGTTGTAAAATTGAGTGAATTAGTTTAGTTTTAAAAGAGATGACCGATATGAAATTATTATATAATAATGCAGAGGCTCTCAGACCTGGCTACACTTTAGCTACCCGATCAGGGACTGATATCGTTAACCTGCTGACTTCATGACAAAAACATTGTAATCATGTTTTAAAGAACTGGGACTGAGTACTGCTTCCACATGATGTTAAACTAGAACAAAACTGCAAGGTATTGGGTATTGGGTACTTCTTTGGAGGCACAAACATCATAAATCACAGTCTGACTGATACATTTCTGAATTAGCCGTGTCTGTTTTTATATAGAAAATAATCAATAAAGGGCTTTACGTGTTACTAGAAGTGGTTGGTTTTATTACACACATTCAGCTTCACACATACCGAGACTGAGAATTCACCTATCAAAATTGATTGATCTACTCTTTATGTATTAGATGCTCCCATCATTGTCTTACCACGTTTTTTTTTCCTGTGTCCAGGACGAAGAGCAGGACCCATTACTCAACAGCTTTGGTCAGCTCAAGGAAATACTCAACAACATTAAAGGTATGTGGGGCTGGGGAGATGTAGGTTGGGTGTAAGGTAATGGGATCGGTACCGTTTTGAATGGTGTAAACCAAGCTGTTGGACTGACTGACTGACTTGAATAAACCTCAGGGGGTTAGCACTGTGAGTGCCTTTTCTCCCATTTGGTCTGAATGGTAAGGGGATATTTAATCAGATGTGCTCAGTAGATTTTCACTGAGGAGACATGTCTTGGCCTTTCAGACTTCACAGTTCTGTCTTGCTGTATTGGATCCTTTCTCCAGATCTCATAAGATGAGAGTTTTTATTCTCATCTCACAAATGTGACGAAGCTCCAAATATTCAAAATAATTTACCTTTCCTGATGCATTTTCATTAATATGTTCCCATAATTATGATAAATACTTTAAATTGAAAGAGAAATACTTGACAACCATTTCGATATTTCATTAAGTTTCAAATCATTTGTCATTGGCTCACATATATGTGTGTGTGTGTATATATATAGATACAGATATAGATTGATAGATTGAATTCCTTCTACAAAATGAATGGCTAAGAGTTACGACTTTCTCCACTGTAATCGCTCTATCTCCAAGTGTGGTGACTGATCATTTGTGAGTCCAAGTGTGTGTTGAAGTGCTGCTGTCCGACACCTCCTCTCTCCTTCTGAGAGACCCAGTCTGGCTCTGAGGACAATCCTGCATGTTGTCATGCCTTTGCAATGATGGTCCTGGCAGCTCCCACCGCCCTACTCCACTGTTGTATAAGTCATAAGCAATGGGAAAGATGCAACACATGGAGCTGCCCAGCCTGAGCCCCCACCCGCTGCTGTCTTCCTCCAGGGAATGCCTCTGCCGCTAAGACAGACAGGCGCTGCTGGCTGAGGAGGAATCCACTGTACTGGTTAACCCTGCTTTTTCCTTTTCCTCTCCCAGTAACCCTTTCCCTTCAGCCCTCAAATCGCCAAAAGACAGCGTTTCTCTGTGACCATCCCCTGAAATGATTTCATTGTTTTATTGCGTTTGACCACATTTGAAGTGGAATATGAAATTGAAATGTTTTTTTTTTTCACTTTTTTGTAGGGCATTTGCATGAAGTAATGAATCCATGTCAAGGATGTTTGAAGGCTTGGTTGCATCCTTAAGCCCAAATCCCTTGTGCGCTCAGCCTCTCAAATGTTACTTCCATGCCCTGATGAGAGACAAAATGGAGCTCAAATAACCACAGTAGAGATGAATTCTGTGCTTGACAGACTGATCAATTTGTTTGGTTTTTCAGCGGCGTAACAGTCTAATAGATCTCTCTAGCTGTGTCTGAGAAACACAGGAATATTTTGGTAGGAAATCTTGCGGGTGGGCTGTGTTTGTGCCGCTGCTTCGAGGCTTCGCAGTAGCCCAGCTGTCTGCTTAATGAAAGCACAGTTAGTTCATTCACTCTGGCAACAAAAAAGCCATCCAGCAAAGGAAATATGAATTAGTCCCCACAAGGTTTCTCAGCCACTATCTGTCTCTCTTCTCTTATTTTCTTTCTTTCCATCGTTCTCTGTCGCTCTCTCCGTTTGGCCGAGGCTTTCGCTCCTTTGGCGGTCCTGCTCTGTTGTAACTGGTGTGATTGACAGGCCCATGTGCCATAGAGCTTGAGAGTAGTGCAGCTGGAAGTATATCATCTGCAATTTTAGTTGGGTAAATATAGCAGGGAGCCTTGTCAAGCAGAGAGATAAATTGTTCTGGGAAAGGAAGTGTTGCCTCTCTTTTCTGAAAGCAGGGGGAAAAAAAAAGTTTCCTTCAACTCCTGGAAAATGGAAGGTCCTCTCTCGACTCCCGAACAATGAGAGCACAGTTGAAGGCAGGCAACGGTGGACCATGTGTTGTGATGCCTCAGCTCCATCTTGCTCAGTCAGCTAGGCAAATCAGCCCCAGGAAGCAGCAGCCTTTCTGATTTAAATGGGCCTGATATCTAATGCCCCATCCCTAAGCTCATTCGACCCATATAATTGACTGCTTTCCACAGTTTTGTGGCCAGCATCTGTCTTTAAATGTGCACTGGCTTGCAACGAGATATGGTGTTTGCTGTCCAACAAAGGTTTGTTGTATTTAAACCTAAAAAAACGGCAACAATAATAAAATTTTAAAAAATAATAAAAGTGGGCAAAAACAAGCTTCCATTTAATCTTTTGCATTTTTCAGATGGCCACTGGGTGGAGAAGAGAGCAGTGAGATGTTCACTTGTACAACATAAGCCATTATACAAATACACATACTGCTGAGAATATACAGCAGAGCAGACTGAACTGTCGGTTCAGTCCTGGAGTAAATTGTGTGTAACATCTTTTAGTTGAGTGTGATGCTGAGCCGTTACACAGGGTGTTCAGGTTGTTATGCCCCATCAGCATCGAGAGTAGGTCCTTTGTAATAATGCTGGATCCTTACTTGCGTCTTTTACTTATAGTGACCATACCAAAGTTGTGCCTGCGTACTGTGACCCCTAAGTTGCACTCGGTTCTGAACCGTGGATTGTGTGTAATTAAACCCATAAAATCATTTGAACATTAATATGTTGTTCACAGTTTCATATAATGATGTTTGATTAATATTTTCATGATCATTTGAACCTTTATCTGACAGTCCTCGTGGTGTTATTGTGATCCTACGATAACGTTGGCGAACACTTCGCTAAACAGACCCGTAGCTGCAGCAGTGACATGAACACCCATATGGGTGGTGTTAAGTCTAATCCAGGCACTACACTAGAATTAAAACAAGCCCCTGATAGTGACACATCAGTTGCTTGTTTTTTTTTTTTGAATTGTTGCTGCGTATAAGCATGAACTCCCATTGCTGACTATCAAATATAAGAATGCTCAGCGAACCTTATTGTATTTGGTGTCCTAACATCTGAAGCACAGAGCTGCAGATTGAGCCTTTTCTCTTACTTGACATTGACGGGGGGGGGGGTCTCTCCCGAATAGGATTGTCATCAATCTGACAAATCTGTTTCAGTCTCTTGTTGAATAATGTGGATTTGTCTTATTGCCGGACTATACCTCAGACAGGAAGAGTGTGTGGAGAAGAGCCTTTGATTCTGACATACATTTTATTTTCTCTCCTGCTCAGTTTTTTTTTTTTTTTCCAGTTGTACCTTTTTTTTAATGCAGAAGTCACTGAGCCTCAGCTTCACAAATCTTCAATTCTTTCCTTCCACCCTCCTCTCCCTTCAACCCCCTCCTCTGCAGCGAAGGGCAGATTTTTTTTTTTTTTTTTTTTGACAAGTCTGCTCCTAAATCCCTTCATTTTTATTCATACAAATACAGGTTTAGAGCCCCTTGCAGCCCCTTAGATACAAAGCCAGAGTGGCCTTTTGACTGACAGCTTTCTTCTTTTCATCCAAACACTAACGAAATTCACAAGCACACCCTTAATTGACCCGAATCAACCAGCACAGCACCAGAGGTAGATATCAGGGGGCATAGCAGTGGATTTGCAGCATGAACATTGTAGAGGATGATTTGATTACTCTCCAGATGACCTTTAAAATAATTATCCTGGTTTTCCCAAAGCAAAAACAGAAAATAGAGCTAGTTTGCCATGGAATAGTAGAATTGTGACAAAAATAATATATATTTTAATGACCTAATTTTAACCTGTAATGTTCACTGAATGCACTCATTGAGAGCTTTTATCTGTCGAAATAAATTGAAGGCGTTCAGCGATACAGTTACATTTGTTTGGATTTTTTTTCTTTTTTGTTTTCACATAGCCTAATCCATGTGCCGCTGGTAACCACACTAATTCATCACATTTTACCGTCGTGTCAGTCATCGAGACAGAATGCACACATGCTGTCCCCCTTCGTCTCATTTCAAGGTCAAGCGTGTATGTGTTGTCTCCCCCCCCCCCCCACCCCGTCCCCGGCCGCGGTCAGGCAGCCGCCGGCGGGCCTTTGAGGGTCGCAGCCTGAGAGCACTTGGGAACTGGCTGCGACCTTTTACCCTCCTTCCTTCCCTCACCAGTCCCTTCCTCTTCCCTGCTACCTGATCTTCACACATATATCACTCCCAATTGAACCGGCAGAAGGCAGCTGGCAACTGCCGAGGAAGAGGAACCATAATTCATGTCGCTCAGCCACTTATGCAAATATGTTTACTCATGAAGGCATTCTGAGCAAGGAGAATCTGCCTCATGGCAATTCTTTACATGTCTGCCGCGTGGCCCCGGTGTCCCGTAGCTTTAAGTATGAGATCACGGGTCAGATTCTCGGTCCTGCTGTCAGTGTTATTTTTATGGCATGGTCAAAAGACGATAAACTGAGTGGGTGGACTCGTCACTTACATTAATTTCTGGTCAGGCTTGACATTGGGTGGCTGGATAAATGAATCCCTTAATGTTTATGGATAAGCATGCACACAGGAAATGTAGTATCTATAACTTACCTCCATTATGGATAAATCCCATTGTTTTCATTTTCTTTATTGCTACTTTATAAAAGTCAGAAAATATTAATAAATGTTGATATTCTTCTTGTTTTAGTCTGCAAAAAACAAAACAAAAAAAACAAAACAAAAGAAAGAAAGAGCTGAAATTCTTTGTATTTGAGAAACTGGATCGACTGAATTTGGGGCATTTTTATAATTAAAAAAAATATGTGAATGATTAATTGATTATTGAAATTGCTGCTTTTCTGTAAGCTAACCACTTGATCAGGTGGGTAGTTGTTTGAGCTCTAATAGCTTAGTCAAGGTGACAATGATGGAACAAATGATAAAGGAATATACTGAAAATCATGATCTCATGTTTCACATGACCTTTTTACAGTCATACAGATTTATCTTTCCAAGTTATGTTACTGTGAACGCCTTACATAATTGTGCAGACGGGTGTTCACATAGTTGTCAAAATCATACTTTTAGTTTTGTTTTACACTTAAGCTTCTTGTTTGATTTTGCTCTGGTGGCTTCAAGTGGAAGCCTGCAGACTTCTTGGACCTCAATTTGGACTCTTAAATTTTACCTTTCACAGAACAAGTATTTATTTATTTATTTAGTTGACAATGAAGTTTATGAATCCGTAACTAAACAGTCTCATATTTTGTTGCCACGGCAGGGCGAGGGCATTTTGGATTTTCTTCATTTTACTTAACTCAACTGGCCAAAATCTACAGGTGTACTCAGTCCAGAATGATTTGCTGTAGGCTCTGCTTCATCTGATTGTCAGAGACATGGTCCAGTCATTGACCCTTTCATTCTGATGGTCAACTGACTGACTGTCTTAGGTTAGTTTAATACACATTATTGCAGAGCGTAGCAGGAGTAGACTAATTTGTTTGTTTGTTTGTTTGTTTAACAGGGACCATACAGATTAACACTGTTACATACTGATACATTGTGACTTTTCTGAGCATTAAATCTTAGACTATCATTTTGCCAGTGTTGTATTATATAATAAACAATTCTGAACTAATGATAAATTTTAGAGTTGATTAATCTTGTGATTATTTTAAGATTTATTATTTTATCTATAAAATATTGGAAAGTTGTAAAAAAAAAAAAGTCATCTGAATTTTTCCAGAGCCCACGTTGACATATTGCTTTTATTGTCTGACTGACGCCATGGATTATGCAGGTGTTATACAGTGGCAAGCCTTTGGCCTACCAGTTGAAAAACTCGACATCAAGAGAACGATGATTAATCGTAGCGGCTCCCCCTTCCCCAGACAGGCTGCCACCTAGTGCTGGTTAGTAGCTGTAAATCTGGCCAGTTAACGGCGCCCTAACCGGGGACTGACAGGACGGCTTAGGCCCAGTGTGAAGAGGGGATGCAACTGTTGTCCTGTCTCAGAGGCTCTCAACAACGTGCTGAGTGGATAGAGAGTCCCAGCAGAAGGCTATTAATCATGCCGCCTGGGGTGTCTGTTGGGTGGGGGGGGGGGGGGGGGGGGTGGTCGGGCTCTGGCATGGAGGGAGCTGAGGGTTAGATGGAAGAGAGGGTTGAGGGTGCCATGGAGAATCTGGATGCGCTGACAGGAACTGTGGAGATGATGTGAGCAAAACAAACTAGCCCCCCATAAGCCCCAGAAGAGAGGAGGCGGAGGGCAGGCTGGGCTAGGAAAGCAAGAAATGTGCTATGCATTCACACGAAAGCCTCCAGCACGCATGGAGGAATTTGAGCTTGTTTGAATGGGATTTAGGTTTTATGCACTGTGTTATACTCTCCACAAATGGTGTCCAACCAGTTTGGCAACACGGAAACTCCACTTATTTGGGAAATAATGATAATGATAATGAGTGCTCCTTGTCAGCATCTAAACTAAGTCACTGATTAAAAACTTCTACCAACACTTTAACCCGTTTGCATAAACAAAAGAAATGTCTTCCCAAATCAAATTGGGATTATGCCAAAGATGCTACAATAGGCTGCTTTTAATGGGGCTATATGTAAGTATTTTATTTTTAAAGATCATCAACAGAATGTGAAGAAATAACAGTTTTGACAGTTGTGTTGCAGAGATATCTACTGATATCTACACCTTGAGAGGATGAAGAAATAATTAGAGAGGTGGACGCCCTGACTTCCTGGTAATAGGCCCCTATTTGTTTGGAGTATGAATTCATCTGTTGGCCATTTCTTACTCAATGGCCCTATAAATGCTGTGTGTTTTAGGCAGCTTTTAATTCTCTTATACACTTATTGTCACACATTTGCCTTTGTTGCCACTGGCAGTAATAATGACAGTAATTGTAAATTGTTGTTCCAGTTTCTATGATGTTGTGGAAGTGGCAATTATATAATAAAAGTTAGGCTCTATTATCATTTTCCTGTAAGTGTCACTTGGTTTATATTTAATTGAAAGCCTGTTCCATTGCTACACTGCTGTATGAAGTTCATTGTTTGAGCAAACTCAAACCATGAACAATATTGCTCACATTAGCAACAATATGAGCTAAACTGACCTTGTTTCATTGAAATAACAGTATGTTGATACAAGCTGAAGCTTTCATGAGTTGCCAGTGCCTTTAGGCACGAAGGTTATTGTGCTTTACATTTCATTTTGCTGTTGTTGAAAAGGTCTGGCTAACCTGAATCTCTTTGTCTGTTTCCACATGAAGCAGATTCATTCATCTTTAGTTCAACTCTACATTGTTGTTTTGGTTGTACAAACCTAAGATTTGGCATCTGTTTGTCAAAAAAAAAAAAATCTCAAACTTATATCAATGTACAGTGCTTTTGATTGGCTGACTTGTTCTATTGGAACTGGAACTATTTGTGTTCCCTGGATACTTTTAGCTTTGTATTACCTGTTTTCACCGCCTTTAACAGTGCATTGCTTCGGCCTAACCCTTGTACACTGCAGAGCGGTTAGCTTAACAGTTCATTGCTGGAAAACAACCCAACATAAATAGGGCTAAGCGTGTTAATGTCACAGAACTGTAGTTTGACTTCATGTTATGTTGTCAGAGCATAAGTCATGGCTGGTTAATGGCATCCCACACCATTCTGATTTCTGCACTGTTGCCTTACTGGTGGTTGTAAAATGTGTTTGTGAGTACACAGACTAAAAAGGGGTCTTTAAATCTGCTGCCCCTTTGACAGAGCCCTGTAATTCCATATTGACAGTTATATAGGGTAAAGTGATACCAGAGCAGTGTGAAGCCTAGTAAACCAGGCTTCACACTGCTCTGTTGATCATTATCATAAACATACAATGTTCGGAGGGGTGAATCACAATGGAGGGTCAGCAGTAAAGAATTGAGGCCGTTGTTGATAATCTCCTCAGTAGGACAGTAAAGCTGGTCAAATCAAAGCACACCCCAGCACTAACGGTGGAAGCAGTGGTGGTATGGAGGTGTTTGGCTTTGGTGTGTGTGGGGGGGGGGGGGGGGTTTGGGAGGGTTGTTGTGGTAGAAAATAAGGGCCCACATTAGTATTTCGGAGAGGCGCTGTCTTGCTGTCTTGCTTGTGTGGCGCTCACATCCTTAAGCCTTTGGTGTCTCAGTGTGAATCCCACAATGCCTTGATGGACTGGGTTAATAAACCTCTCAGCAGCCATCCCTCCCACACACACACACACACACACACAGACACACACACAGACACACACACAGACACAGACAAACTCAGCACACACATGAAGTCTCTTGACACACACACAGCTGCTTGTTATTTCATGCCCCATAAGGGTGCTGTGACCACGGACATTGTAATACACATATCCAATTAGCTAAGCATAGCATCACGCATTGGTCTCGAGCTGGGAATCTCACAGAGACATACACGCTCACTTGTATTGGACGTAGAATTTATTTTGCTGTTTGTCTCAGGTCAGTAAGCACTGCTTTTTATATATACGCTGGACTTCCTTCATATAGAAGGTTAAGCGCCAAAGTGAATCTTTTATGCTGTTTAGGACGATGATATTTTTGTCAACTGTTAGCAGGTTTCTGTTGATGGTGTGATAAATCACAGCCTGGCCCATATCACCATTATCACAGACTCCCGTGACCATATTTAAAATCATTACTCTTAATTTGAAAGGCCTCACAGTCTTTTAGGTTTTCCCTTTAGAGTCGAAATTAAAAAAATAAATTGCTGAGTATGGATCCATGAGGCTCAGTGCTAGATCCTAACACATTATGAGGGACTCGATTTTGCTGTAGTCTTAATTTTATTTGGCAAAAATGGAGTATTTATTAGTTTTAGTCAACTATTAGTTATTTTATCAATAGTTGTTGTTGTTGCGTTGATGCATACAGTGGACTGTATGCCTCCACAGAGATCTGCTGCTCATAGAATAAGACTTTGTATTTAAACAGTAGTTTGTCTTTCAAATTATTGGTCAGTTTCATTGACTGAAACTGTAATACATATTGCCACAGTGTTTGTGGTCAAAGGTAACTTCTTATTTTGTTTGCATTACGGGAAAAGCTTGTCAAACTTTTTCATCCTAACTTTTATTGATGAAATGACCACAGGACGCAGGCTTATTCAGTGAATACGGAAAGGGTGACACTCGATTTCATTTCAGGGAAATCATTTGACAAACTCTGCTCTTCATCCATATGGTTGTCATCCCCCTCCTGTTTGAGCTTGGAACAGGACACTAGCACAAGACACTCGCCTGTGAGTGGACACCCAGAATTAGAAAAAGCTGTCCTATTTCTGGGCTGCAGCTGGGAGTTTGAAAGGAGTGTGTGCTGTAAAGGTGACATGGGTCAAAAATTTCTTGTCGATGGACGGTGGGAGGGTTATTGGTGGGTAGAGGAGGACAGGCGTGCTGGTGGGCATGTACAAAGGCGATGGGGGTTGGGGAGGTCGGGTGGGGTTGATTAAACAACTGGTCGCATTTCATAGCACAGATATTGAGTCAAAAAGAGGTGACACATGCAGCAGGAGTGCTTTAAACTTGTTGACACACCCCTTCTTAAATAGAGTAGGATCAGCATTGCCGATAACAAATTTTGACAAAAGCCACCCTGCTGACAGGGGAGGGAGCTGAGCAGGCCGGTGTGGCCCAGTGCAGCTGACGACGAGACCTACTAACAACCTGGGACAACAAGAAGGTGTTGATTGCTCTAAAAGCAAAATAGACCCGCCGATATGTATGACCATGTTTACTCTCTGTTCTCTGGTCCGCTGTTTTTTTTTCAGTAAGACATCCTACTCCTGTTGATAATGAACGCCTGGAGGAAGTTTTGTCCACCGGAAGAGGCTGATCTGAAAGAGTGGAACACAAACTTATTCCTTAGCAGCAGTGATAGAGCTTTATTTCCAGAGGATATTGGAATCACCATCGTTCGACCCTCTGCCTCTCTTGTCCCTTTATCCTTTGGCGTAAAAGCAGCAAACTCTGGGCAAGAAAGTGATACCTGCAGTTAAAAATGAAGATTTCAAGAGAAAAGGGAATTTTAAAAATCTAAATGTCTGAGTTAGTAGAGTTTAGCAAGTATTCCTGTGAATGAATCTAAGTATGTGTTTTGTTTTGTTTTTTTTTTTCTCTGCACAGTTTAAATATACCTCCATAGCTTCCCCACAGGTGGTAATAACGTAGCGAATAGCAGATGTCTGTCCCTAGATTTGTCCATTGTTCTTCGTAATCCCTTGTGAGAAGAGCAACACTCTGTGCTCTGGCTCTTCCCAGTCTGAGCAGCGCCTGTACGCACAAGGCAAGCCAGGAGCCATCCCAGCTATGCAGATATGTCTATCTTAGTTTTAAAGTGTAAAAATTCCTGCTAAACGGGCAGGAGCGGAGCAGGTTATGAGTGGTGAAATGTGACTGAATTTATGGCCTGGAAGGCGGGGTGTCTTCTGGGTTGGTTGACTTGAGGTGGGGTCGGGGCTGGGTGGGGGTGGGGGTGGTGGCAAGGGGTTCAGACGCAGAGGTCAAGGGAGAATGAACTTGTGAACCAGTGGGCATCAATGTTACTGTTGAAGTCAAGTATAGGTCAAACTAATCCAGGGCTCAAAGCACAGATTCCTCCAGACTCAACACCACAGATGTATTGGTCTGGACTTTATACTACATGTGCTGTGAGAAAACAGGGCCCCCAGGTTTGTACCTTTTCTTACAGGGACTGGAGATTTTAGAGAAAAGCATCTCACCCAGTTGCTTCAGTTTTCTTTATAACTCTACATTTCTCTGTATTTCTCTATAACTGTAATCGTTTTGTTAATCCACGGATGAAGTAGATACATTTTTTTTTTTTTGGCCATTGATTCTGGTCTGAGTACTTTAGTATTACCCTTTAATGTAGCTGGATCTGATACTTGTGTTTACCTAATACTAATCACATATCTAATCACACGAAGGTCCTAGTTGAAAAATATGAAGTTTATAAGCCTAAATTAGGAATATGAAATGAATGGAAGTTTATTTGGGAGTTTCTTTTTCCTTTTGCTGAATTTGATGTGATGGGATCCACTGTATAGAAGATTGTGTCACTCACTGCACTTGTACAGATGTTACGGTTGTGGAGGATCATACCTCCCCAAATGATCTTTGCTGAGCACAGCTAACAAAGCCCACAACAGACAAGTTCAGTTACACTTGTCATCAGGTTATTCCTGTATTTAATATTAATTAGCAAGAACTGATATGAATTGCTTTGAACCAGTGGAAGTGATGGCCAGCTGGATGTCTGATACACTGTTCTTAATGAGAAAGAGAGAGGAGGGGGTAACAGATTAGTTTAGTGACTCCATAGGTTTGTTTTGCCAGTAAAGCTGTATGAACTCAGACTCACTCACATTCACACTCACACTCACACACACACAAATTTTCACTCACATATGCAGTGAAATGCTCGTGCTATAGAGAGGCCGGCTCTTGTAAAGGACAGCGGTTGCTGAAACACCTGCAGGCTGAGGTGGAGATAACACAGTAGAGTACCGAGAGTATCTGGTTTTTGATGGACTTTATTTTAGCTAAGGCTGATCCATTAAAAATATATCTGGGTTGTCCCTGAAACAGCTTGGGACATTTCTAAAAATTCAATGATTCAATGGTGTTTTAGGCCAGTGGGCATCTGTGACCGCTGTGCTCAAAGTGCCTCACAGCCCAGAGCTTTTCTTTGAGGTCTTGTTGTGATCTCATCACCGATCGTTAGGGTCTCTAGTTTGTGATTAAAAAAAAAAAAAAAACCCTGCAAAAAGAAGATTCTATCAGTCTCATCATGGAAAGCATGTTAACATCACTGTGATCATGCATCAGTCACTGCCACTTTTAGATTTACTTCACCTTGACTGTTAAGAACCAAAACCAAATGTTGGAATTCAGCTTGTCCTACTTACAGTTTGGTTTTCCTCACAGAGAGTATTACAGCCTCACAGTTTGGTAACCTAACCTTTTTTTTTTTTTTTGCTGGAATTTTTCAGTCTATAAGCCATTGTGACTGTTTCCTGTTGCTATAGTACCTGTGAACTGATGTACAACTTGTAAAGCTGTAAAACAACTCCAACACACTGGGCTGTCTCTGAATAGATTCATGTGACCGTTGTAGGACAGATTGAAAGGAAGTCTCATCAGATGTAACTTTTTTTTTTTTTTTTTTTTTTTTTTTAAATTTCAGTATCAGTGATTGAGTAGAAATGTCTTTTCTGTCCCGTCTGAAGAATCCAGTGGATTAAGTAAAGGTGTGAAAATGATGTGTATGTGGTATAAGCTGATATAAGTACATCTCTCTACTGTTGTTTACAGAGAAGTTGCATTTAGCCATACAGACCGTTTCTGTCACTTACACCCATGCCATCTTCTTTAAAGGTGACAAAGGGGATAACCAATTGTTTTTCTGTTTATCAGAGGTGACATGACCAGTGGCGCAAGGGGGCGAGGAGGCCCTGTGTTGCCATAGCTAAATATACATCCCTGACAGCTCCATAATAGGTTCCAGGAAGTTCAGTCGAAAATAAAAACAAAGCAACATTTCTAGCTGATTGGCTTTGAAAGGCCGTTTTTCCTTGCTGAATGGGAAAAATGTGGACTTCAGCATTCCATGGCCGTGATGCCAGTCGCATTGGATAGGCGCAGCCTTGCGTGTGCAGAACGAGCTCGGCGAGTGGGAGACACATTGCACTGCAGAAAACCAACTTTATGGGAAAGAATTTGTCTACATGTTTGAAAGAGCTCACAGCGTAGAAAAAATAAGGGGGGAATATTTTGGAGCGGTGCTGGCCTGGTTTTTTTATTTTATTTTAGAATTTCGTGAGCGAGCGAGCGAGTGGTTGTATTTCTGTTCTTTTAACCCCCCATACAGTGTAGTTTTTCAAACATTAACTATATTGACCCTGGCACCTTTTCACTTTTCTTTTTTTTTTTTTTTTTGTAGTGTGCAACATTGAAGAGTATGAGGCCCACCATTTTGTGGTTTGGATCACAGTGTAAGCCAAAGTAACTGGAAACCATATACTCCTAATTTTCATGTGGATTATGTTAGGTATCTTTTCACTTTAAAGTTTTTTTTATTTTTTATATTTTTTTGATTTGACGTCTACGATTTTTGCTTTTCCAGATGTTGGTTCCCGAGCAGGGTGCAGCGACGACGACACTTACGTTTCTCTTTTGACTCGAGCAGCGATGCAGGCAGAAGTTCAGTGAGGCAAACGGAGGCACGTGAAAGCACACTGCCGCACACTGTACTCGCTCTTCAGCTTTTTATCTTAAAAGCTGACCACAAGACACTGTGTTTACAAACACCTTCCACTGTCACTTTCAGACAAGATTTAGTCATGAATTCATAAAGATAATGCACTCCCTGGATACCTTCCCATTCGCTCAGCTGTCTGACATTACCCCACAGTATCTTTTGACGAGCCACTTACTGCAGCATGGTTTAGAATTACTGCACTCCTGGCAAACGGCCTCAGTATTAGACTCCAACACGCCTTTTGTAAATTATGTTTGTATTCCTTTTTTTTTTTTTTCCCCTCTCTCTCTCTCTTTCTGACTCTCAAGTTTGGTTAAATTATGTGCTGAGAGATGTTTTATGACAAACAGCAAGCCCTAGGGAAGTGCTCTTTATACATCCGTGGAAGTGAGCTGCCATGTGAACAGCAGTGAAGTGGCTCATTTTTTTTTTTTTTTCTTCCCCTCCTTCTCAACCACTCAGCCCCCTTCTCGAGTTGACGTGCAGAAGAGAAGGCTGCAGTGTTAGAGAGCGCGTTCTGAAGTGATTTACCACTTTTATTTGATGGAGGATTTGTTCATTTGTACATAGATCTAGAAAATAAGCAAACAAAAATATACCAAAACGCAAAACGCCTCGAAGTGAAAAAAACAAACAAAACAAACTCCCTTTTCTTGCTGTTTTCTTCTTCATATATGAGTGAAGAGGTACTGCAGCAGTGTTACTGTTGTGTGGTGATCCTTCTGGCTAAGTTTCCCTAAAGCCGTTTCTTGAATGGCCGACATGCAAGCCCACAGGGGAGTCATTTATGACAGTTGTCACCTTGGTCTCCTAAGCCAGCACGGGACATCTCCAGCCACTTTGAGCGATGCAATTTAGTGCCCCAGTGGGGATAAAACCCGATTGGCTTTAATGTTTGCCCGTCATGGAGCCTGTGTGGCATCAGCGGACAGAAATGCCCCCCCCGTAAGCCTCTGTTGTTTGAAAGTCACCATGTGTTGCCATGGAGAGGGCAACCTGTTGCACATGGAGCTCTTACATGACACTGAAGCTTGTGTGTATTTGTCCTTTGTGGACAAAGCTGTTATGAAAAGAAGTGAGACTTCTGAAATAAATAAAGCTTTATTAACAGATTAGGTTTTTTGCATGCCTTCACTGTGTGTGTTCCACTCCGTTGACAGCCAGTGACAGCAGGTAATAACATGAGCTATCTTACCCAACGGATCAAAGAGCCAAAATGAAAGTGCCTGTTACGTTGTAACCCAGAATGTCCACAGTTCTTCAGTAATTGGTTAGATTCATAGGTGACTCTACTGCTTTGTTTTTCAAAAACTCAAAAAGAGGACCTAGGACTTCTTGTGGCCTCAGGTCACTGATCGCCAAGTGGATTCTGAGTCTTTCAGCTCTGTATATCCAGTCACAGATTTTGTTTGTTTGGGTGTTTACCCCAGCTGTTGGGGTGCTATATGTAGGGGTGTGTGTGTGTGCTCTCTGGACTAGCTGAACAGAACGTGGTTCTGGCGATGAATCACCAGCCAGGCTTTTTCTTTGGCAGTGATGAGCATGCAGAAACAACTCAGTAATGTACTCGTGTTGTTTAGGAAGAGACGGACTTAGCTGCTGGCCAGGGGAGGACACACACACACACACACACTGTTCTGTTGTCCCCTCAGACCACCCGTCCCCTTCAGCCCAGAGGAAACTGAAACAAGCCAAGATTAGTATTAATCCCTCTTAATGCCGTGGCTCATAATTAGGTGACTTGAGATCAAGCCATCCCACCTAACTGCTGCGATCTATTAAACACACACACAGGATTTCCTGTCAATGCTGGGAGGTTATATCGTGTCTGAATACACTGATGTCAGCTTATTAATACTGATGAGCCCGATGAGCTGTGAATGATGTGAGTGGTTACTTTAATGCTGAAGCAGGGATGACATGAGATGACTGGGATCTTCACTCTCTCCTAAATCTTTAACCTCAAACACCATTAAACACATTTTTTTAGACTCTCATCTCTCACCAGTTATGGTATAGTTGGCTCTCAAGTAATGTTAAGAAAATCAGCCATGGCCCTGAGATATAGTTGAGTGTTTTTTTTTCTGGAGGGATGTCACGCAGAGCTTTGGAAATCTGAGGATCATGGTGATTGCCTTTTGTCATGTCATGATTTCTGTTTGAGTTGCACTGTATTGATATGTAACCAGACCTGAATATTTTTCGGACTGATATTGTGCTGCCACATAAATCATAAAACACTGAACGCCTCTAATGGTGCCATTTTATTATTACTAATAATTCATTATTCATTCTGACTGAGAAGATGTGAATCTGAATCCTCTTGATTCCCTAATCAGATTAAATTAGGTTTAGCTTTTAACATTTGCAAGTAACTTCACTCCTAAATAACCGAAACTCAAAGAGATTTTGAGTCTCAGTTCAGATCTATAATCACATTTTGTCGGCTCAAGGGGAAGAAACTGCGGTTTTTAGTGTGAATAAAAATGAGATGACAAAATGTAACAGTTAGGAACTATTAAAGTTGATGAAAATGAAATGCTGAAATGAAATGCTAAGTTTAAGTAGGAAACTTTGACTCACGAACTTCACATGACATGATTAGCGAGATCGTTTCACTACAGAAAGCTTACTACTCTTAAGTGTTTTGTTGGATCTACAAAAACACCAATCCACTTTGGCAAGTACAGACACTGGTTTACAGAGAAACACCGGCAAATACCCAGTCAGGCCATCCTTCTCTAATTTCAGCCATTAACAAGCTGTTGCTGTTGTTGCTGACAGTAATTTTTTTTTTTTTTTTTTTATATTGCACAATGTTGTATAAACTCCAGACCCTTGTGGTTCCCAGGAGGATGGCTGGGCTCTGAGATACTGGTACAAACCACTTCTGGCACCAACACATCGCTGCATGTTCAAAGCCACTCAGATCACTCGTCTTGCCCACTCTAATCTTTAGTCAGAATGTAACCAAATCTCTTGAGCCTGGCTACACGCTTCATAAACTGAAGTTCAGCCATATAATTCAGCGGCTAATAGTGTTAACAATAAAGTCGGCCGATATATATATATATATAGTTGGCATTGTGTGGATTCTAATATAAACATTAAATATATTAAAGAGTGAATATCGGTTAAAATATCATAACATGACATCCACATCAATGTCATGCTGACTTTAATGTAGCTGTGAAATGCGGCTCTCAGGCTAAGGCTAACAGATCCACTTTATGTAAATAACACTCTGTGGTAGTGTTTCATGTGAAGAGACCTTATCCATTCGACTGCAGTTTTTTCAAACAGCACATCAGTTTGCTCCTAGCGGCTGTGTGTGTGTGTGTGTGATTCCCAGCAGAGTGCAGTTGCAGTGTGTGCCTCTGTGGCAGTGGTGTATTGTGTCTTGTGTGTGAACACAGTAGAGTCGGCCTGTATAGCGCATTGGTTTCTGGAATCTCTCCTACCCCCCCCCCATGGGAATGCCATTAGTGGGGAGCTGAAGGAGTGCAGCAGGTGAAACAAATAAGGACGATAACTCCCCACTCCTCCACACACACACTCACACACACACACACACACACACACACACGCCCTCACCCAGCTTTGTCTCTGTGTTGGCTGCTTTGCTTCAGTCTTTTTTTTTTTTTTCTCTCTCTCTTTTCACATCTCACATATTCTTGCCCTCTTTCTCTCATCAACTCCTGTCTGTCCACATTCTGTTTTTTCCTCAGTGCCACTTGGTATCCTTGCGGTGGAAATGATTTCCCTCTTGTTTGTACAGACAAAAGCACCCGTTTGTCAAAAAAAGCAAACAGTGTTGTAATCTTTCTACACACACACACACACACACACACACACACACACACCACCATCCCCGCAGCATGACTATCTGTGTCCTGGCCTAAAGAATAGTCTGACCAAAACTGGATTTGAAGGCTAACACTGATATCAAATGTAAAAAAAAATCAGATAATAATGCATCGGCTCACAGGAAATGTTTTTTTTATCATAAACATATACACAAACAATCTTCATATGGATTCTTTACTTAAATGTTTTTTTTTTAAATATTTATAACCAAGTTACATTTAGAGTGATATATATAGAGTGGGACATTTGACACAAAAATCAACTTGTCAGTGCTCTCTGGTGGACAAATGCCTCTTCTGTTCTGCATCAGCTGACGTGTACACTGATACTGACGTGTGTAGATGTGAATGTTTTTCTTCAGAGATGGGTTAGTTGTTTTTTTTATATATATATTTTCCCCGGCTCAGATCCCTTGATGTCTAATTTAATACCTGACTGACTGGCGGGCCAGTTTTCTCGGCCAGTTTTAGCTAATTGAAAACAAGTTGGTCTCTGTAATGGAAAGATAGGCACAGGTGCTTGAGCTATTTCTTTACCGGTGTTGCTAGTACATAGTTTGTTTAGCAGACAGCACGTGACACACACTAAGTAAGTAAAAGTAAACCTTACAACAGGTCATGTCAGCTGTTTAGGCTATAGCCTGTTGACAAACTTGATTTTGCATTTATTTGTAACTGACAACGTTCCTGTCATTTTCTCCCTTGTCAGTATGGTGTTGACAGCTGCTATAAAACACATAGGCTTGTAGTTTTTTTGCTGCTAAATTAGTTAAGCATGTAGTTAGCTAATGGCATGGCTTATCAGTGGAAGACAGTTAACGTTTAGAGTTATACTCATTCTGCCTAAATGGTAAATACATCTGGGATGCACATGTCAGTACAGTTACAGTCCATGCTCTGGGAATACTGTACTGATTTTCACCAACTGTATTATACTGGCCCTTTGTTTTAAAGTTTTAAAGCTGAGACAATTCCTTTTCAGAATTAATGCTAAGACATATCAATGACAGTGAAAGCTAATTCAGACACTCCCTATACTCCCTATACCAGTAAGATTCATGGAGCGGGGCTGTGAGTTTATACCAACAAAGACTGGTCCTCAAATGCTGTGGTGCTGGTCATACCATTTGCTGAGGGCATTCAAGTCTTACCCTTGAGACTGTGCGATGGTTGTTTAACCTGCTGTTGCTTTGCAGCACCTCACCTATACGTCTCTGACCCTCCGTTCTTCTTTTTGTCCGTGCTCATCATGGATGGTGTTACTGACCAAGAGGGGTGTGAACACCAGCCTGAGCATGTGAGCTGGTTTACCCTGCTGAATGGATGCCATCTGCAGCTTAACCCTACACTTTACCCAACCCTGAGCCCCCCAAACTTCATTGCCCCAACTGTATGCCCCTCCCCCCTCTCTCTCCTAACCCTCCTGATCCTGTCCACATTAACCTTCTTGTTTCTCCGCCCAGCATCTTAACCACAACACATGCTCACATTGGCAAGGATACACCGTCAAAGGATGGGAGGGGAAATGATCTTGCTCTCCACTGTTTGTCTCTCTGGAAATACAGGTGATAATACAACCCGGCCTCATCTGAAGGACACTTCACTGTGTCAGTACAAGCAAAGAATTATGCATCAGATTGAAATGGAATTATTTGGTTGAGGTGGCTGCATTTACGGCTAGACATTATCTAAAGATATGTCTAAAGAGTTAATGCTTTGTCAGCTCCAATGAAGGACAAAGTTATTTAACCATGAAGGATAAATTCATGTGAGGAATGTCCTGATGAATTACTTCTTTGAAGTCACAGGGCTACAGAATGTATTTCCTTCTCCTATTTACCACATCCATACAGAAATGTGCACTCCCCACAGGTTTAAACTGTGCATGATAAAACATCCGTTATTTATAAATACTCTGAGCGTAAAGTATGTCCATCCATCACAGAGGGGACAGCAGGCTGTGAAACACATTAAGTGGACGTTGGGGCCCCGGCCCCTGTGCAAAGTATGCAGCATAGAAAATACATTTTATGTACAGGATAACAGGTGCAAAGCAGCGCAGTGGCTGGCAAGCTCCAACCCAGGCAAGGTTTTGTAATGAAGTCATGCTGTTTGAATGCACCTGCTTTTTTTTTTTTTTTTTTTTTTTTTTAACTGGCTCTGCTTTTTTTTTTTTTTTTCCGAGGTGACACACAATTCTACTGAAAGGAGTCGTCCATGAACCTAACAGAGTATTTTGGTCAAGTCGCCGCTTTGTTTAGAGATCCAAGGTCTACATATTGTTTCAAAGGCACAAAATAGTTTTTTTTTTTTTTCAAAACCTGCAAAACCAGTTCAGTGGGTTACCCCAGTAAGTAAAGCACAGACATCCAGTTTAAAAATCATTCTCAGTACAGACAGGGCAGAAACCAAAATCAGGTCACTAACTCATTTACTCCCTTCAAACCGACACCACCAGCAGCTGGCTAGTTAGCATTGGCTACCGGGCTATACGCGGTTTTCTCGCTGCTAACATTTCTCTGTGGCAGCGCGCCAATTCCAAAAACTTTGTTGCCAAGCAAAAATAAATAAATAAATAAAATCAAACAAAATGATTTTTTAAGGAGGAGAAAAACAGACTTCTAGTAGTTGGGGTTACGAGGCCTAATATTTGACCTTGCTATGGCAATTAGCCTCACCAGCTTGTCCGTCGAAAAGCTATACTATGTAGGCTTCATTTATTACCATTAGTAATAACACAGATGCTGTTGTCAGAGATAAGAAAATTAGGTGGTTAAAGGTAAAAGATCACCTTAAGGCAGTTTAAGTACCACTGAATTTTCACTGAGATAAAGTAAGTAAAAACTGTTTCCTTTTCTGAAGAAAAGATGTGAAGACATCTTTGATTGGCTTAGTGATTGATTTGGCTTCAGGAGTTTGTCAGTGCCTGTAAGGCTATTGGTTCTCTTGCTTGCTGATCTTTCTTCCTCCTTGAACAATTCAGTCAGGGGGTTCTTGTAAATACAAATGCAAACTATATTCCATGTGGCCCTTCAGGAAATGTTTCCTTGTAGTAGCCATTACAGCCGTCCTCCCAAGCATTTGGAAAACTTTTAATTTCTCTGGGGCTTTCAAATTGCCTGTTTAGTTTGCGCAGAGGCATTGTTCCAAGCTTCTATAAAATACCACTGTGGCCCAACGAAATGACCATATGGAGCTCCATAGCATTGTTCAATCCTAATTGCCCCCTTCTACAAGTGTCAATTTCATTCAGGAGAATACAGGGACCAAGGGCAAAAAAAAAAAGAAAACCGAAGAATGAATGAAACAAAGGTGGGGGCCGACAGCTAAGGAGGCTGACATTCATCAAACTTCTCCCGACAGATGGATAAGAATACTGTCGTGCGAGACTTTGTTCAGCAGACGAACAGTAGAATTCTCCCCGGATTTCATTTAGCCTTGCTGGTCTTGTTAAAGCGTTGCCTCTCTCCTCAGCATCCTCAGCCTTGGCATTGCAACCAAGGACCCTGACTCTTAATTTTAGCAGCTGAAGAAGTCCAGATCAATAACCATCAGTGTTTGGTTTTGGGCCGCTGCGTCGATCAAAGGGGGGAGGGGGGGAGGGGGGTGCTAACCCTTCCCTCCTCTGCTGCTCCCCCTCTCCCCCGCCTCTCTCGCACTGTTATAGAAGGTGTCATTTTGTTTAGTCCACTTTCACTGAGAGCTTATGAACTGTGTGTGTCAGTGTCAAGGTTGAGATTTCTGTGTATGTGCCCTGCACACAGATGTATACTGTAGTGATGTCCGAGATGTAACAACTGGACAAGTTTCTTTTTGGATTTCCTTTTGCTGCTGTCTACATACAGATACATTGATTTTATTTTAAAGTCCAGCTTTGGCACTACTGAACATCAGTTCCCACCAATAATTCTTGCTTTCTGTCAAAATGTTTTGATCATTTAAAATTTTTTTTAAATTCTAAATCATACAGGTCACACTTTTGGATGGACAAGCAACAGTAGGAAGGGCCTATCTGTTGCTGTCACACTCGTCCTGTAGTTCAGTTTCCTTGTTGTAGACTAAGAAAAGAATCAGAATCAGAAAAACTTTATTAATCCCCGTAGGTAAATTCTTACTGTTACTTACAACTCCCAGTTGAAAATGAAGAAAAGAGGAAAATTGCACATAGAGTGTGTAGTAAGAGAAAAAAGTTTCTAAAATAAATAAGTGAAGTGAAAACAAAATAAAAGTATAGTATAATGAAAATCAAGTAAAAATCAAGTAAAAAATATTGCAATAGAAAAAGCACGTTGCCTTTTAATTGTTGACATTTTTTTTAGTCTTCACCAGAAATGAAGAAGCTTCTGAGATGAGAGGCGAAACGTCTTCAGGCCACGGACATATCTCTTCACCAGAGTTTTGGTGATATCTTTCAAACCAGCTGTAAGGAACTGAACTAATCAGGCAGATCCACCAGATTTCTTATCAACCAGGCCAGTGATATACAGTGTCCTGGGACTGCTACTTAGCCTGATGATAATTTGATTGATGATAAAAGCTTAAATATATATTGTTTGGAGCTGTGGATGGTAATGCAGCTGAGGCAGAGGCCTGTATCACATATGGTGACACATTGGACGGGCAGATTCAGTTCTCCATCCCTTTGTGATTTTAATGAATCGACAACAAATGAGCTTCCGAAAACTCATCAGCTGCAGAGTGTTTGTATTTCTCTGTGAATAGCTTCCTCGCGCCGTCAGCACCACCATATCTTGATCATAATTACTATGGCAGTCCTCCATCACACACAAGCACACACGATGCACACCGATGCATACATTCCAATGGCTGCCTAGTTTGGAAAATTGGCTTTTTGTTTGTACAGCATCACTCACAGAGATTCTCTCTCAGCTTGTTTAGTCTCGTCGTGCATCAGAATGGAAACGAACAAAAAGAAAGATATGAGTGGAAACCAAACAGTGCACGGTAAATTCAGACACTAAGATCACACCACTTTCTCTTCTTGAAGTCTGGACCTCCAGGTAATAGTCACTTCAATATTAATCTGCGTCTTACATTTTTTTTTTAGATCCACAGTTAACTTTCAGTATTTTTTAAGTAATGATATTAATCACTGTGACGTCTTGTGAATATATGAAATACTCATTAGATATGTGCTTTACACACTGAAATAACAGGTGGAGCAAACTTTTAACTTTTAATCATATTTTCACAAGCTACTTGTTCCAAATATTGGAGGCCATGATCTGAACTGGAGAGCTGGTAGATTTACATTTATGATAGAAAATGAAGCGTGACAGAGATTGTGACTGCTGAAATGAATGTAACTCGATCGGTGAGATCCTTTCAGTTGAACTGCACACTCTGTTAAGTCTTTCGGAGCTACGAAAACACACAGACCCTTTGTAGTTGCAGGGTTACAGCCAATTCATAGTTTTGGTTTCCCCCATCCTCATGTCTGCATGACAGAAATTTTTTTTTTGTCCAACTGCCCAAAGTCTGTGAGCGGATTCCTGTGCGGATGTTCAAAATTTGCTTCCATGTGGTGAATCCGCATTGTGATCGCTGGATGCCGGTTTTGGGGAACTGCACGAATGTAGCTTGTATTTCCATGGCTCCCCTTTGTCATTTTAACCGACAAAGGACACCTGCATTACCCCCTAAAAATGACAAGCTGCCACCTGAATATTTTATTCAAATTTTGGGAATGAGAAAGACCTAGCAGGTAAAAAAAAAACCCCAGATTTGTGAACCCCGGAACTTCACATCTGGGTATTTAGCTCTGCACTCTGTTTGACATGCTTTTGTAAGACAAGCAAATTGCTCAGTTGCAATGCCAGCGCTATAAGAATGTCATCTTCCTCTGCTTTGAATGTATCGGCCATTAAAAGAACTTGGTATTTTGCTGCTTAGTGCTCAGCTCCTCTGCACTGTGAATCCTGTGGAAGACAGGATGTTTGTATAACTCTTGAACGCCTTGCAACGATCCCACATTGAAATATTTGTGTGTTTCGAATTGAGATGGTCCGGTTGGGTGCAGATATTTTTTGTGTTTCGTTGTTGATGTTCTTTGTCCGTGTTGTCTGGACAATAAGGTGCATCTGCCGCTGTTGCTCCCTGTGTTCTGAGGCTTTTCTGCTCCAGTGCCAATAGATGTGCATGTGTTAAAGATGGCTTCTGTTTTGCGGTTAGCCGGCCTCATCTTGAGGTGCTCTCCTGGGGCAAAGGTCCACCCCCCCCCGCCTTCCCTCTCTCACTTCGGTGGGGTCATTTGGAGAGGTAAATCCACACATGGCTGGATACTCTCACTACAGCTCCGAGCAGAAAGATGGAGCTCCGGCATGGTAACGGTAGATAGGATTAGGCTCATGCTGAATCGTAATGGGCTCATTTCACACAACTATTTTTTTTAACTAGCTAAGCTAAGCTAAGCTAAACTTGAGTTAGGCTTGTACACACTCTTAAGTCAGGTCCTGTACCCAGAAAACCCAGCCGTTAAAGGGCGACATGCACAGCTGGGTGAGCCACTTTAATCTTGTGTTTTTTTGTTTTTTTTTTGGGTCAATGTCAGCCAGAGGTCAACCTGGTTATAGAATGATTGCCTCACCGTGGCTGCAGCCGTCGTTATTTATTTCACTCCACTCCACAAGCCTCGGAGATTGAGTCGAAGTACAGAGCCTGTATTTAGACTTTATTTAAGAAGATTGGTTGTGGCCACCGACAGACTGCTCCCGTCAGCCCTGTGTTCACCGATGGCCGGCCGGATCAATACAACACAATTGAGTTTTCCAATCTGTGGTCTTTGGGAATGCAGCCATAGCACTTACAGGGTGATCGCTTCTGATGAAGTCTTCATCAGGATCTATTGACAGATTCATTTGAGCACCCTCATTCCACCCTTACTACATGTTTTTTTTTCACACTGTAAAGTAATGGGACACTAAAACCCCTTTTAAAAGTTTTCTGATGGACAGGTTGAACCAGCGGAGCTGCTTCGCTCTGTGAAGTTGACACCGATTCTGATTTTGTATTTTAGTTCAATCCTAAGTTTATGTTTTTATTTGAATCTTTTTTTCGCAGGGAAAAAAAAAACGGTTTATTTTTTTGTGCAGCCGTTGCTAAATTTAGACCCGGTGTCACCCATCACCCGTTAAACCGAAACGGCTGCGCGCTTTCTGATGTAACAATGATTAAAATCATCTAACCAGGTGAAAAAATATTTAATTAAGCAGCAAGCAAGAAATTTGCTGTTGAAAGCGAGGCCTAAAAGTAACCTGGCGGCCGATAAAGGGACTGTGTAAATTGCCAAATTATTTCATATTTGATTTCTAAACACGCCGCAGGGGATATTGGATATCGCACGCTAATTCACGGCTGCGACATGTGCACCTTGGAAATTGGTTTTGATGTCCAAGTTGTTTTTTCTTGTCTTGAGTGGAGCGGCTCTTAAGAAAAGCCATAATCCTCATGGTATTGCTGTGGCAAGCAGTCCGCTGGCACAACATTTCCCAGCGCTGTGCGTGACTCCGCTAATTTTCCCCATTGTTGTTTTACCTGTTTTGTATTTTTGCTTCCCCCAACTTGACCCCATTTTTCTCTGAATTCTCAAGAGAAAGAGAGCCCGTTGAAGTCGGGGTGGATTGGCCAAAGGTGCTTTCCCAGAGTGGAATGCCAAGCAAAGCGCCTTTTTCCCTGTGAACTGATAACTGCAGCTGGCTTTAATAAACTGTAGGATTCAATTGGTTCGGCTCATCGACGCTAATGCTGATGATCGTGGTTTGCTTCTGATGGCTGGTATTTTACTGTGGTAAATTATATAATGGCTCATTATTTGAGGTGTTTATTGGTAAAAAAAAAAAATAAATGTATCATTATTTATTTCTAAAAAAAAGGTCAAAATCTGATGAGCCCTGTGCAGCACAGACACTGCAGCCTTTTGCATTTCCCTCATGAAGGAGTTGTTACTGTTTTTAAAAGCAGTTAAAATCCGTTCAGTCAGGCTACATCCACACTGCCAGCTCTTTGAACATGCTCACAGTGACAGTGTTAACATGCTGATGTTTAGCAGGTATGATTTTTATCATGGTCACCATTAGGGCTGTGCTATATGATGAGAGAGAGAGAGAGATATCTATATCTATATCTATCTATCTATCTATCTATCTATCTATCTATAAATATATATATATATGTGAAAACAGATCATTGTCCGTCTATCATTTTGCTGTGTCATAGATCGTACTCTTTACAGTAATATTTTTTTTTTGTCTTTTGGATGACGCTTTGTTTTCTTCCAAACACCATGGCTGCAGGCAGGAACTTTAAATAAAGGCAACACAAACAAACGGGGAAGAGAGTGAGCGTGACACAGAGCGGGGTAATTCTGATATAAAATGAGGAGCTCATACCTGAAAGAGGAGATATTTCTGCTGCGCAGATGTGGTTTGGGTAGGAAAAGTTGAAGCTGAAATACAGTGTCATAAGAAACAGATATTATCATCTGGTAATTTCTTTTTAAAATAAACTATTTATTCTTTGAATCCTCAGAAAATGAGCAACATTATAATGTTTGCAAAACATCTAGTTCAGTCTGATGGAAATGTCATTAGTTCTGCAGCTTTAGGCAGGTATTAGGTAAACACTGGTTTTGACCTGATTACTGGGTTAGATATTATTACAGCATGTACTGTCAGAAGCATAAATGTCTGAACCAAGTCTCATGGCCAGTAACAGTTGTTGAGACATTTCACTCTGAACCAAAAATGTCACCTTCAAGGTGGTGCCTGAGGAAAAGTTAGGGGACAGGTGTGGCACTTTATTCTGACAGTATTTGCAGATTTACCACCCGATATTTATCTGACATTTTTGGAACAATAGACCTTCCACTTGAAATCGAATTAGAAAAGCAAGCTTCTCCTTTTTAGCCAGAGACAGTTGACTTTGGCAGCTGTAATGGAATATCACCTGAAACCACAAGGAGTTGATTTTACATTTCTGATCAGGTGTTGAATGTGATCTTTACAGGTGTTGGTAGGTGTATTTCTACAACACTGGATATAGCCAGGCCAGATATGTGTATATGTGTGTATATGTACTGTTTTAATTATAAATATTGAACCTGTTGGTAAATAAGTTCATATAAATGTGTGTTTAGTGTGTGTTTACATGGCTCATGGGTTTTGTGTATCTTTCTCCTTTCTCCTTCAGAGCTGCCAGATATTGAGCCCAACGTTTTCCTGAGGCCCTTCCTAGAAGTGGTCCGCTCTGAGGATACCACTGGACCAATCACAGGCCTTGCCCTTACCTCTGTCAACAAGTTCCTCTCCTATGGCCTTATCGGTAAGAAATCTTGACAGTGTCATGTGTATTGAAACTGTGTTGATTCAACTTCATGACCATTTTTTTTTTGTAGGATGTAATTTGTCGGCTGCTCAATCGTATTGTGTTATAAAGACAGATGTTTCTATTATTTTGTCCACCCTGTTTATATCAATAAGGGTAGCCTAAGTTAGAGAAACCCCTCTCTGTGTAATGCAGCACAGTTCAACAGCACCACAAGCTACATCCTCCAAAACAGTTACATTTCAATAAAAAGGAAACTCTGGCCACTTTAGAGAGGTGTGTGGTGCAGAGACACAGGAAGGCCTGGTAATTCTTAGTCCCTCATTCATAATGGGGTTGATGTTGATACAGCTTAGCATAATAGTCAGTTGGCATTACCTCATCGACTTGTGACTTTTTCATTTAATCAGAGAATCATCTTTGGCAAGTTTAATAAATATCTGTACACGGGCTCACGGATCCGGTTCACACCTTTCACGAACATGCATCTGGTAGTATGTGTTTTTTATGAAGCAGAAACACATGCTAATGCCCGTTTATCATCTTTAGCAATCTCAGATGATTCTGAGCTGTCCGTTGGGAAGCTCCGCTTTAGCCAATAGTGTTGCTCATCATTAGGTCAGTCCAGGAATGCCAGGAATGGGGTCTATTCTCATCATTGATGCAGAAGAATTGCTGGCGGACCGTCAGGACTGCCTGTCCTCATTAGCCTCATCATGGAAATATGGCCCAGTGTCTGCCAGTTGTTTTGTTAAGTGTGAAATAAGCATGCATCACCAGATGTTAGTCTAAATAGCGGGAGTTGAGTCAATGTTACAGTGGGGTCAAAACAGCTGCAGTTGCATTGCTAAACTAAATAAGAGCCTAAGATTATAAGAACATTGAACGTTGTTATAAAAGCTGCTGGGAATGGATCTTGCATTTCCTCGGTCCTATAAGTAGTTTGTGGTTTTCTTTTTATCACGTTAAAGTGAGCAACCATAGGCGGTGGGATTTTATGTTGTAGCTAAAAATGTCTTTAAAACAAAATGTCATGCATGTATATAACATTTTCTGGAGCAGATGAGGACTGAGCATTTGCGGGTGTTCATTCAGACACGAAGACCAGCAGTTGATGCTTTCCAGACCGATGGAAAGCATGAAGTGCCTGAGAGTACGAGTTAAGAGGACCGTCTGCCCCTCGACGGGGCTGACACATGTTCACACAATATCTGTTCAAAGATCACCTCACAAAACTCGCCGCCTGAGTCCCAGAGCCTCTGTCTGTCAGTCCAGACCTGACACCAGCTCCCTTAATCCCCGCCACCCCCATCCTGACGCCACTGCACCGCCACCACCACCACCACCAGCATCTCGGCAGCAGCGTTGTGAGAGACGCACGAGGAAATGCGACAGTGGTTCAACAACTTTATCAGCCCTGCTGCGTATCAGTTTGGCTTTTCTTCCTCAAACAGAGCAGCTACAGCAGCAGCCTGTTAACACACACTCGCCTCTCTGCTTGTTTTACTTAACCATGCATCCATTTTTTTTTTTTTTTCCTCGGGTCTTGGGGGCAGGGTGGAGCTATGGAGCAGGACGGCTTTGAATTCAAGTTCAAAGAGAATTGAAACCTAATCTGAAGAATGTGTCAGATGCTCCCAGAGGAAACTGAAGACATATTTTCTTATGAAAGAAAGAGTTTCTTATTCTTCTGAAAGTGTAGAATGACTGTGAATAAGATTTCAATTCAGTGAGTTAGTTATAGCGTAGTTATATGTACCATGTAGTCATGTGTGTAACTACAAAATTTAGCTTTACAGGGAGTTTTTCAAAAGTGCTTTTTCCTGGAACATATATAAATATATTATAAATATAAATGTATATATATATATATATATATTTCAGGATAGCTTAGTAGATATGAGTAATAAGTGGACAGAAAGTACAACGACACTGGTGTTGTCAAGTACTGCCATCTCCTGGCTAGGATGAAATGGAAAACCTAACACCGTCTGTGATGAACATCGTCTCTAACAGATTTATGTGGCATTAGCTTTGTGTGTGACATCTCATTTTCAGATTTATTTATCTACCTGCAATAAGACAGATCCTTGTGTTGATGTGTCTCTGTCACTGGACATGATTTGGCTGCTCAGTTGTGATGCTTGCTGAATGATTCGTTTTGCCATGTTGTTGTCCCCTAAGCTTTGTGTGTTGACGTTTAGGGTCAGTTTAGGTTTACATGATCATCCCTCTCATCTCTCTAAGTCTTGAGGGAGAACGCAGCCTCCAGCCATCGGTTGTGTTCCTGTCCTCTGTCCTGGATGCTGTGTTGAATCTTGTCCTCCTTTTCAGGGTGTCTCCCTGTCCCCTGCACCAACAGCACCACCCACTTTTGTCTTTTTTTTTTCTTTTTTTTTCCTCAAGGGCCAAAAGAAAGGGAAATGTCTCCCACTCACTCACTCCCCCCCCCACACACACACACACTTATTTCACTCACTCATTTCATTTAGTCCGAGGTAATTCCTCTCAGTCTGTGGCCTGAGGTCTACTGGCATGGAAGGAACAGCAGACTAAGCCTCGGTGCTGACAGATATCCAGATTCCCATTGCCCCTCTCTCGTCCCCCGTCCTCCCTCATTTTTCCCCTGCGTTTCTCCTGCCCAGCAGAGTCAGCAAAGCCCCCCCCCCCGCTGTGCTGCTAGCAGCCGCGTGGTCACTAGCCCACCTAGGGCTCAGGGAGAGGCTCAGCTGAGGCTTAAGTTGCAGCCACTGGCAGAAGAGATGAGCTTAGAGCGCAGCTGTAGCCTGCCTGTGACTTCAGGGTTGAGTAAATTGTTATTAAATAAAATGGCTGTTATAATAAAAGACCAAAGGACATCATTAGCATGAGCAGCAACAAGGTTCGACAAAGAAAAGAGAAACACCTCCTGCACAAACTCCACGGACAGAAAATCCATGGGAAAAGACTCACAGATGAAAAAGGGGATTTTTATTTTCATATAATGGACGGGGGTGGTTTGGTGGTGTAGCCTCACAACCACAAGGCTCTGGGTTTGAACCTGCTGTCCAGCCGGTGGAGTCTGCATGTTCTCCCTGTGCCTGTGTGACTGGCTTCCTTCCTCCCACAGTCCAAAGACATGCAGGTTAAGTTAATTAGCGCAGATGTGAATGTGAGCATGAACGGTCGTCTGTCTCTTTATGTCAGCCAATGTGATAGACCGGCGACCCCGCCTCTCACACAGCGTCAGCCGGGATTGGCTCCAGCTCCCCCCCCCCCCGCGACCCTTAAGGATAAGTGGTACAGCTAATGGATGGGTAGAATAATGGACTGACAAAACTGCTTAAGCATTTTGGTGTGAAGCCCTCACCACAGCACGGATGATGACAGCCGTGGATACAAATGGGAATAAAATGAAAGAATGAATTGAAAAAATAGTCCAAATTAAATAAGAGATAAAGCTATGAAAATAAACACCACCCCTTTAATAAAAATACATTTAAATAAACAGGAGGAAGATCATAATCCAAGTTCTACATTGATAAAGCTCCTGAGACAGTGAGTTGCTCATGCCACAGTCATGTCTTCATGTCTCATCATGGCATACGATCTTGGGAAACGGTAGTGCAAAAAAAAAAAAAAAAAAAACACCACCACTTACAATCAAGAAAACCCAGATCTTTAAGTATGTGCTTTTCCATGTATTTAGCGTAGTGCACAGTAGCGGTGTAGCTGAAGCTGGGAGCAGAGCAGCCCGGTTGAAAGGTGATATTGTGCTATTCAGAAGATGAACAGGTGAACAAACTCATTTTCTTCTCTGACCATGGAAAATGCGGCAGCGCCTTTTGTTTGATTTCTAAAGATGTATTGGCCCTTAAGCAGTGTGCGGCTCGAGAGCTTTTTGTGTGTGCTGCTTGCTTAAAACCAGCCACTCTGCCCTGTGTGTTCGCTCTCAATCACGCTATGGCTTTGATTTTTTTTTTTTTTTTTTTGACCAGAGTTTGATATACTTAAACTTCTTTATGTGGCAGCTGGTTCAACCCCCTATTGACTTTGCCCAAATACCCTCAGGCACGTACACACACACACACACACACACATGTTGAGCCTCTCCTTTCCTCAGTGTTATTTTAACGAGCCCCCAACCCCTCCTCCCCACCTCCAACACCCCCCCCCCCCCCAAACCTCCAAACTCCCACCCCCTTCAAAACCCCTCCTTTGGACACTGGTTGTATAGACTGTGTGCCAAGAGAAGGATTAGTGTTTTATATCACTTATGACATTCTGCTGGATCCCTCTGTGGCTCCAGTTTCTGCGTCTGGGCATTGGGTGTTTTCAGCACAACGTCCACGCTTGTTGTCGCCCTCGCCTCTGGAGGGATTTTAGCATTGCTCCGTCTCGACGGCCTTAACCACACTTAGACCAGTTTTCAACAAGTAACCAACTTCTTACTGGTATACTGTGTGCTCCAGTCCAAACTACTTGCTAAGTGGGTATTTCCCTAAGTAGTATCTTCAGTTATCCAAAGGCTTCTTGGAACCACAGGCTCCAACAGAAAGCATCAGTGTCCCTTTCCCATGTTTTCCTCATGCCAGCGTCTTCATGTTGACAGGTTGCGCTGTTGTTTTATTTGGAAAAATCTTCATCAGCACCTATTTTTTTCTCCATCTCTCCCTCCCCATCCTTCCGCTCCCTCCCCCCCCCCCTCCCTCTGCTTATTAGTTAATGGATTACTGCTCCTGAGGGCAGTGGGAAAGGAAAACAGGCTGGCTCCAGGCAGATAGCTGGCCGGGCCCGCTCGAGTTTCAAAAACACTGGCTCCTGTTGCTCTGACAGCCAATTTGTCCCCAGCCTGCCTCCAACAAAAGACCACATTTGGTCATTAGATCCCAGGGTTTGAAAGACAATGTGGATGGACCATACTAGATTTGTCTAGTTTTGTTGACACATTGAGCTGCTGGAGCTGTGTTCTTGGTCGCTGACTTTAATAACAATTATCCACACTTGTTCGATATTATCTCACTCAGTGACTTTGCCACTGAAATCGTAATGAATTAGTTGTCGGACACAGTTTTCGTTTTAATTTCCTCTCAGAAATCCAATTCAAACACTTGGAGTGTGTTTCCAGCACATGCTCTGCTACTCCGCTACACTGGATGGTGGAAATAAGTAGTGCGAAGGTGTCCCCGTTAGACTGGGAGTCCCACCACCCTGCTGTGAACTCGGTCTTCTCTGAGCAGATGTAGTAGGCATGGCAGCTGCAGATATTAACAGGCTGGTACAGATGTTCTCTTAACTCTGATGTCAGTACAGCTTGTAATATAATATTCCTATAGAATTTACTGGGACTCATTCATGGAAAGGTCCCATGAAAAAATGGACCATAGGATGCAGTATTTCCAGTATAAATGCATTCCTGTGAATTCTACAAGTAGAGGGAGGTGAACGGCACATGCTTGTTTAAAATTGTGAAGATAATTGATTCTATTTAAATAACATTTACCTGTGTACATACACTTAATGCAAATAATTTATTTTGACACTGACTCAGCTGCAGGGTAAACATTAACATGAGTTTGGATTTTCTAAATCAGCCTTTTGAGAAAACCTGTTGTGTTTCTTGCTCGTTTGCAGATGCTAACCATGAAGCCGCAGCAGAGGCCATTGAGAACATGGCAGACGCAGTCACTCATGCTAGATTTGTGGGAACGGACCCTGCCAGCGATGAAGTTGTCCTCATGAAAATCCTACAGGTACAGTACAGTGGTCTGTATTAGGCGTGGAGTTCTTTGCGTCTTAACTATATTTTTCTGTGCTGAATACAAAACATGCGTGTAGCAAAGTAGTAGTATGTTTCCTCTCACTAATTCCAGTATAGAATTATTTTCACATTTGTTCTCTTTGGGGGGGAAAAGCGCGATGAACTTGACGGATGAGACTGTGGATTTTAGTCCAGCTGTATCGTGCTGTTTCAGGTCCTGAGGACTCTGCTGCTCACGCCAGTCGGAGCCCATCTGACCAACGAGTCTGTGTGTGAGATCATGCAGTCCTGCTTCAGGATCTGCTTCGAGATGCGGCTAAGTGGTGAGTCACATCCAACATTCCTCAAACACTGTTTCTAACACCATATTTCCAGGAAGACTCACAAGCTGATGGGAAATGGTTTTACTTACTTCCCTTAGAATCACATCAACTCATACTGTGAAATATTTTAAGCAATTCCTGTGCTTAACTCACATTTTTTTTGTCTGTCCTGTCTCTCACTCTTCTCTCCACTGTATCTTTCTTCTTGATTTATTTCTGTTTGGTTCTAATGGGTTTTTTTTTCTCCTCTGTGTTTGTAGAACTCCTCAGGAAATCAGCTGAACATACACTGGTTGACATGGTGCAGCTACTGTTCTCCAGGTAAATAAATGGGACAGAGGTGGATGAAGAAGGGTGTAGATTCAATGCAGGCACATTTTGTTCAGTTATATCTTAATGTTTAGACTCCTGAAGTGGTTAGGACATAGTCCGGGAAGTTGTTTATTCTGTTGTGTTGAAATATAACACTTGTCAGGGACTGATTATTTAGGTGAATTGCCAAATTTAAATGAACCAAAAACACTTCTCGTAGGACTCAAACTGAAACATATATGCTGCTTCCGGAATATGTTTTTTTTTCCCTTCGCTCACAATAATAAGAAGAAGAAGGACAGAAAAGTGAGGAGCAATTTCGTACCTCATCACAGAAGAAGAGCAGGCCAGACTGCCGCTGTTCTCTCCCATCACCTCTGGATCACAGATTGGTGGTTTCCTGCATATATTTGTCTCTCAGGCCTCATTATTCCCCTTGAAGCTCATGAATTTCATTTTGCACTGTGCATAGGGTCAATGGGCCACACATTCACTAATGTCATAACATGATTTCTCCTTTGGCATTTAGTATGAGAGCCCTCCAACACACACACACACACACACACACACACACACACACACACACACACACACAAACTTGTACTTCTATCTTTGTTAGGACACTCATTGATATAATGCCTTCCCTAGCCCATTAACTGTCACAACTATATATCTCACCCCAACCTTTACCCAAATCTTAAACCAGGTCTTAACCCTCATACAGCTCTTTGTTTGAAGCTGTGTCAGAAAGTGAGGACCAGCCAAAATGTCGTCACCCTATATGGTCCTCATAACGATAGAAATACCAGCTCTCACACACACACACACCCACGCACACACCATCCCCATAAACCCCATCCAGGTGCATCAGAGTGCCAGTCACATTCAGTCACAGACAAAGGGATGAGCCAAGAGAGCTACACACCGTATGATCTGCATATAGATGAAGCTGGTCTCTGCTTCAACAGCAAAGCTCCCAGCCCCATAAATACTAAGAAGCATGTCTACGTGCACACACATGCACACAAACACACACATTCAGAACCAGCATTGCCAGAGATGCCAGACAGAAGCAATCAGGAAAATAAGCTACAAAAAAAAAAAAATTAAAAAAAAAGGCTTGTGCGCTCATATGAATGTGAAGGAGCACACCGAGAGAGCAAACAGAGCTCAAAATAAAGTTTTGGTGTGATCCGCCTCCCCGTCTGAAGACGTGTATGTCACTACCAAGGCTGTTTGACGCAGGATTTGTTGCAAAGTGATGGGTTATCTTCCCTCCAGTCAAGTCCAGGGTTGCTTTTTGCCAAGCTTGTCGCCATTCACTCGCGCTCCCTCCAGGCATTCTTGGCCTGTTTTTATTTATTGGCAGGACTCTTGTATGGCACCTTGTTATCCTGTCCTCTCACAAGATTTTACTGTCTGAGCATAGAAATAGAAAAAGCGCAGCAGCCAAAGTCATAAACAGAGGCATCTCTGCACATGAGCAGGAAATACAAATGTAGTGTGGGCTTTTTACTACACCCTCCTGATACTGCTCACACACATACACACACACACACACACGCCCCACATCTCATTGTGCCCACGTTCCACCCCCCCTCCCCACCCACCACTTGTCCATATACCCTATGAATGGGACTGGGTTGCCGCCCCCCCCACACCTACACCCCATCAGACAATAATGAGCAGCAGCTCTCTTCAGCTCCTCAGAAGGAGCCTTAGATTGCCTGCTGAAAGTATTAGGCATGTTAATCTGTTGGACCCACAGATCATCCAATAATCGTGCTCGCAAGACAACACTCTATTAACGCCGAGCTGATGTCAGAAGGGGGCTGCTGGCTCCTTTTTTTTTTTGTTTGTGTAGATGTGTGTGTGTGAATCGGGGAGGGGGGGGTTGACATCTCATTTTCCAGCAAAGCTTCAGAGTCCACAGAAACCCAGTGGCACACACACACACGCACACACACACTCACTCTCTCTCTCTCTTTGTGCAGTGCCCCGAGAACAGCAGCCAGCACTGCTCATCAAATGCTGGAAATGTTTATTTGTGGCTCAGGTTGAAAATGTTGAGATTATGACTGTGATATTGCCTCTTAGGCAGCTTAGGACATGTTCTTCGTTCCTTTTGTACTAATTGTCTCAGCTTTTTTTTCGGTTAAGAAAATACATCAGAGGGTCGCTCGGGGAAATTTATTAGAATACTTTAATAGTGTGGGGCGACTCACAATAGACATTTAAAAATGAAAAAAATCTGAAACATTCGCCTAAATTTTGCAGGTCTTACAGGTGGATAATTAAAAGAATCACCACACGCTTGTGATGTGTTTTCTGAGATTTTCATGAAGTTTGATCACAAATTTGGCAAATTAAGATATGTGGTGTGCACAGGACGCGTTTCACTAAAACAGTCCTTGTCATTGCGTTCTGAATTTGAAACATATTTATTTGACAAGGTTTTACCTCCAGACTCTAAACAATGTGTGACTCAGTTTTGATAGAACAAATATGTTAGGAGTTTTTTGAGTCACCTAACAGAAAAGTTTGAGTTACAGACTTTGTAATTGACTATAAGCATTGATTTTGATAATGTTTCTAACTTTACCATAGCAATACATCTTTTTGAAATTTCTCACTCCGAAACATAACCTCTTTTTAAACATGCAGTAGAAAAAAACTCCTAAAACAGTCCTTATGAGACGTCTTGTCATTTTTCTCTGTAGAACTCAATCATTATCACTCCTGCCATGAGTCTGAGCGGCCTGTAGCCTGTAGCAGGAGTCATGACATTGTGGTGTCAGAGTGCCCTCTAGTGGTCAAAGTGTGGGAAAAACCATGTAACTTGATCTGTCAAATTTACATACGTAGATTATGTGCAGTATAAAAAAGATATTGAGTTTCATTACAGTATAAGATAGTATAAGTATCTTAATTAAATAGAATGTAACCTATTAGTGGTTTTGAATTGCTTATATCAGATTTGTGTTGCTTCTACAAAAGCTAAACTAAATAAAAAACGTAACCAGATGAGATCATTTAAGTATCAAAATCAAGAACAAATCAGTCGAGGCGATGCAAGGTGGACCTGCAGGCCCATGGGTGCAATGCAAGGTTCAGTTGAGAGCAGCACAGAGATTAGAAAACGTTCCTTCAAAGTTGGAATATTTCCAATTAGTATTCCAGTGCGCGATCTAAGAAAGTGTTGTTAAGCTAGCCTGGTGTGAAACTCTGGACTTAAGAGTTTAGTGCACCTGTTCCGACTGACACCATGAGGGTCCCGAGGGTCCTTTGAAGCTACATGCAGATTGGACTTCAGCCTAAGATGAGTTTAAAAAAAAGTAGGAATAGCCTGGGAGAAGCTATTCGCATATTTCATGACTGTGCAACAGAAGCGCCACCTGGTGACCGATTGGTGTGGGCCCGCTATTTGATCTGAACGCTGTTTGAAACACTTTGGTAGCAACTGAGTGAAGAATTGTGGAGATATAGATGTTAACTGATTTAGCATATTTTAAAAAATAAAATAAAGTGACTTACAGACTTACAAATTGATTCTAGGTTGCAGTGAGGCAAACCTTTGTCACAATCTTTTGTGTGCACCTTTCTATACATCCCCATGCAAATTTCACTTCCATAACTTTTATGGTATATGCTGCAGTACCACACCGCTTTTAACAATGGAAGAATAAAAACCTGAGTGTCTGTCACTTCAGTTCTTCACTAAATTTGATGTTTTTTTTTTGTCTTGCAGACTACCCCAATTCAAAGAAGAGGCCAAGAGCTACGTGGGTGCCAACATGAAGAAGGTAACAGGACTGAGATATTGAATGTGTTGGCTTACTGTTATTGTGGTGTTTTTCTCCCTTTTTCTCATTATCATTGTGCAGTTTTATAGGTTTCTGTCTGAACATTCTGTCTGTGGCTGTGAAATACAGTTAAGAACGTAGAAGCATCACTTCACTGACTGAGAGATGTGAACATGTCCTAATTACCAAGATCAGCCACATCATCCCTGCATATTGTAATCAGTTGTACTTGACCTCATTTTAGGTAAAGTGATCTTGACTTGTGAAACAGTAGTAGTGTAATTAAGGACTCAGAGTATGGAGAAACCTTAATACAGCAGTTTATGGCTCTTCTTTCTTATTTAGTCTGATTTCTGCCCTCTCAGTCCACTTTTGCTTTTTGGAACATTTAGCCTTTGGTTTGACTGGCTCATCTCTCTGTGTCTGCCTGTTTTCCTTTCCATGGATCCCAACCTATATGGTGGATACTCTGGATCTTAATTGTGTGCAGACTCACCTAAGTAAATGAGTACTTAAATGGCCCAAATGATTGGCCCACTGTCATAGTTCACTAAACACAGGCAGCGTTACTAGAACCTCTTTGTGTGAGTGCATTACAGTGCACTGGCTTGTTGTGTGTCAGGGTATTGAAAGTAGTTTTCATGTCTTTTCAAGTTATTAAAATCATCAGTGAACTAATTCTGTAAGCTATTAAACAGTTTTTCTAATATTTCCATCATTACACAGTGACTGTCCAAATACTTCATGATCTTTTCAACACTTGGTTATAAAACAACATAATCCATGTTTGTTGCTTGATCTCTCGCAACACATAGCACATGCAGGAAGTTAAATGAGTAATTAGGAACAAGTAGAACACATCAGGGCGGGACAAACATTCACATAAGGGGGGAAGCCTACTGCTTTTGTAGACATTATTGTTTTTATTATTATTGTTGTTGTTATCCCTCCTCTTAATTGCATGTTCGATGGGCTTGGGTTGCTCGAAATCTCACCACCATTGTTACGTTAGAACCGGCCAAAATTTCCCAGGTCTCACACATGCACTCATACCACTATACTGGTACCAGTATACTGGTATGAGTGCATGAATTGTGCATGATCGTGCCTTGTTCACACATATGGTCACATACTTTGGAGATGTGGATTTCAAACAGGACGTGATTAAACATGCTGAGCAGTGTAGCGTGGGGCAGTTGTCAAAGATTCAACAGGCCATGGTAACACGTCGCACAGGAAGTAGACTGCTTGTCCATGTGTTGGTGTAGTGACAACATGACCAGTGTGTCAAGTTACAGTGTAAGCTTTCAAATGTGGCATCCTCTTCACCTCTGGAGCTCGATCCATACTCGATAATAGCAGCCTTGGACAAGTCACACAGAGTTTTATGTTTTTATCTGATGATTTTCAAAACACAAACCATTTACAAAATGGTTTCGCCAGAGCTTTTCAGTGGGAATATTACAGGACCACGCCCCCCCTCCCCCATGTGGTGTATGAGTCTGTCCCAGGCAAGGCCAGGCCGAAATTGGCTTTTAGTGTAGCTGATTTCTTTCAGCTTTTCCACTATCGTTTCTGCTGCAGCTCATACTAATGAAAATAAGCTACATACAGTATAAATATACCCTATCACCAGATTTTCCCTGTCTTGCTGTTTTGTTTGAATGGCTGTCACGTTGCTGGTGTTTATGTGAGACCTGAATATTGAGCTGGAAGCGGTTGTTCCAGCGGTTGCTGCTTTTTTGCATGATCTGCCTGCTCATCCACTCCCACCGCCTGCTCATTAGCTGGGTCCTCATTCTTCTAGTGGGGTTAGACTATATAGTGGCTGTGTATCTTATGTCTCAAAACCCTGTGAACCCATGTTAGGGTCCCCTCACCCCTGCCATTATCATAGACATTGATGCCCGAGTGTGTTATGTGTTGGTCGCACTGCTTGACATGTTACTCATCACTAATCACGGGCACCTGTCCGCTCCCCTTCTCTTCTGAGGCTTACAATATCTTGTGGAAAAACAAACGAGTGCAGGTAAGGAAGATAACTTCAAGTATTAAGGCTGGAGAATCTCTCCCTATTACCTTTCCCCTGTCCTTTTTTTATAGACCTCACTAACCTCCCACTTCTTCAGTCTGTAAACTTGGCAAGAAGAAGCAACTTGACATGTGCTGTATTTAAGAAATGATCATCTGTTATCAAAGAACAAAGCAACCTGCGTTGATGATTCTGGACGAGTCTTTATCACGCGAAACATAGTTCACTATGACGTGTCTTGTGTTTGTGAATGCTCGTATTATATTTGTATTGTTATGGAATTTTGTTGAGTCATCTTTTTTAGTTTACACCCTCATGCATATGTCTCAGCCTCTGTATACCATGCCACCCACATGCTTTCTCATCTCCTGCAGGATAGAGCATGTCTCAGTAGATTTATGTCTGTGTTTTAAAAAAAGGTTAGATCCCATCATGAAACAGATTTAAAAGAGTGTCTGAAACCGTAAATGGTTCGCATCAATAAACACAAACACACCGATAATAACAGCACCCCACATTAAAACAGAATAAGTGGCCGTGGCTCTTCTTGGTGTACAACAGTTGTGTGCATGTCCTGTTTATGCTATGCTGTTTTTTTTTTTTTTTTTTTTCCTGTGCATTGTCTTCTGAAATTCTGTTAATCCACTGCTGAAGCTGTGTTTATTTTTCCCTTTTAATGAAATAGGATGTTCTCTTTTGAACCTCACTCCGTAAAATGATATAACTCATGTCTCAGAGAACACTGGTTATCTTGGTATCTTCATATCTTTTTTATGTGCATCTACCCTTTGCACCCCAGTTATATTATACAAGATGATTAGTCCAGGGGTATGTCTGCTTCAGCTTTATTTGCATGATCATAATTAACCGTAGTGTAGCACGCTGTGCAAGGTTAGCAGTGTAAGTATGAGACAGCTCTGTACGTAGCTTTGTTAATGCTGTGGGAGGGAAATAATGCAGCCGGATCCAAATCATTATTCCATGCATTCTTCTTCCTTGTCAAAACTTCCCACATTACCCATAGTGCCACTTGAATGCCAGCATCAATCAGAGTCTCGTGCAGTGCCAGCAGTGGCTAACGTAGCCTGAAGCGCAGATAAGGAGACTGCTGCGTCGATCTGGTACGCTCCCCTCTTACTCAGTGATCCGCTCTGTTTCCTCTAGCTGAAGATGCGCGCCGGTGGAATGAGCGAGTCATCCAAATGGAAGAAGCAGAAACGCTCGCCGAGGCCTCCTCGCCACATGGTCCGAAGTCCCTCAGGTCAGATAGACCCGACCCAGTCCGGCTCCCTCAGCAACAACCTTTCAGGTTAGAGACACTCTGGTGTAATAATACATCAGGACTATTTTTTAAGCAAACAAATGCGTAAGGAATCTGTGGTGGACCTTTAATGAAATCAGAAGATTATCATTGTCATCCTTGAGAGAAACATACTGCCCACTGTGCATGTGAGCAAATGGTGAAACACGTCATTTTTACACCATGGCGTGACCGCGTCTCTTTCGTTTAGGTGGTGTCCCGTTCATTGAGCAAGGCTTGTCCACCTCCAGCTTACCAGCCTCAGACAGCGCTGCCTCATCCATCTCCAGCCCTACAACCACAGACAGTGGCCTCGACCCTTGCTCCAAAGCCACCTCCAGGGAAGACCTCTCTGACTTGGACCAGTGTAGCTCATCCGCAAACACCCCTAGCACTGCTACCGCCACACTCTCTGGGACTGAGCACGGCTCTCCAGATGCACAGGTGAGGCCGTTTGGAATAGACAGTGTTCATAAGACAAATCATCTCTTTGCTCAAGATCTGTTTTGTTTTGTTTTTTTTTCACCACAAGCATTGTTCTTAATTTGGTCAACTTTCAGGATGGTTTATGATCCGTGTTCCTTTTCCATTTGTGTTTAGTCTGAGGGCAGGCGGGTCGAGCCAGCTCCGTCGGCCTCAGTGGAGTCCATCCCTGAGGTTCTGGAGGACAAAGACTCCATTGCAGAGCAGTCGGATAACACCTCTGTCCATGACATGGACTATGTCAACCCTCGAGGAGTCCGTTTCACGCAGTCCACACAAAGAGATGGTATGAATACTGAAGGTTACGCCTCTGGTTTCTCTTGTGCTGCTGCTTCGTGCCACGATTCCCCAGCATGAAACGATTACACAAAAACCGTTGTTACTCCTGCTTTACAAACAGACAGTTACTTTTGATAATCCTTGAGCTGAGGCCATTTTCTTTACCTGTCAGATCTCAGTCCTCCTCTTTACCTCTCTTTTAGGAGCGTCCCTCATCCCTTATGGCCTCCCATGTCTCAGGGAGCTCTTTCGCTTCCTGATCTCACTGACCAACCCCCACGACCGCCACAACACTGACGCCATGATGCACATGGGGCTGCAGCTGCTGACTGTAGCGCTTGAGTCGGCACACATTGCTAACTACCAGTCCTTACTAGGATTAGTCAAAGATGAGCTCTGCAGACATCTCTTCCAGGTAAAGAAATAAGAATGCTAGCTCAGGGGCTGCGGCTGTGCATGAGTTTTGTGTTCAAAATGTCCTTGAAATTATGTGCAGCACAGTGTCAACAATTTTTTTCCATCAGTCTTTCATTCAAGTCCAAGTTGGATCAGGCAGTCAGTGGCTATAAATGACATGTATTAAATCCGAAATGATATTTGGAGAAAGTCGATTCGTATTCTGATGCATCACATCGCTCCCGTCTGTGCTGCAGCTGCTGAGTGTTGACCGTATGAACCTGTACGCTTCCTCCATACGAGTTTGCTTCTTGCTTTTCGAAAGCATGAGAGTACATCTGAAGTTTCAGCTCGAGGTAAGCAGTTGTTATTAGAATTTATTTTTTTCCCCCCATAAAAATCATCTTTATGTTTATGTCATCAATTGACTGTGACCTTGAGTAACTCATATGCTAGTTGCTCCAGATTTATTATGGTAAAAACGGATCCTAAGGCCTGATAATCACTGTCCTGTGTGTGCGCCGCACTGGCAGATGTACCTAAAGAAACTGATGGACATCATCACATCAGAGAACGTTAAGATGCCCTATGAGATGAAGGAAATGGCTCTGGAGGCTCTGGTCCAGCTGTGGAGGATCCCCAGCTTTGTCACTGAGCTGTACATCAACTATGACTGTGACTTTTACTGCTCCAATCTGTTCGAAGACCTCACCAAGCTGCTGTCCAAGGTAACACTTCTAAGCTTATGGATTGACTGGGGAAAAAAACATGGCTACATGTCACATGAATGTGGATGATATTTTTATTTTTTTTCCCCCACCCTTGCTACAGAATGCATTCCCAGTGTCAGGGCAGCTCTACACCACCCACCTCCTTTCTCTGGAGGCTCTGCTCACGGTGATCGACAGCACTGAAGCCTACTGCCAGGCCAAAGTTCTCAACAGCGCTGCTCAACAAGACCAGTCAGAAGCGCTGCTGGTGGAGGGAGACGGCTCAACTAAAAGCGGCACTGACGCCACAACTGGTATACACTCCCCTGCACATCTGAGTATCACAGTGTAGACCAAAATCAACATGAATAACATTTAAAGACTTGAAATAAGAACAGAGATGTCAGACATCAGTAGGCTCAGTGCAAAAATGCCAGTGTCAGCCTGGATAGTTTTTTTTGACAGAACGTGTTTTCCTTCTGTTTTCAGATGTGAACATACAGGGCAATACCAATGGTACGAGTCTCCCACAATCTGAGAACGCACCAGTGTGTCCACCGACCAGTGGACATCTGATGGCAGAGAAGATGAAACTAGGTGTCCAGGATCAAGGAGACAGTGATGCCGGTGAGAGTTTGGTCTCCGTCACAGTTGTGCTTTTCTTCCTGGATGGAAACGATAAGTTGAAGCTGCTATAAATTTCCCTTCCTTTTTATCCAGCGGAGAGGAGAGCCCCGAAGAAGCCTCAGCGCTTCTCCTCGTACTTACCTGATTCCCAGGAACTGATGGACATTAGAACAAAGAAAAAGGTGAGCGGTGTTGACAGACCTAGATTAGTTTTATAACATTACACATCACCACAGCCGATTATGAAATCTACCGCTGCACCTTCAGACCGCTTTGCTTGTCGTGCGTCCAGCTGCTGATCACAGGCACAGAGCAGTTTAACCAGAAGCCCAAGAAGGGAATCCAGTTCCTGCAGGAGAAGGGCCTCCTCAATAACCCCATGGACAACAACCAGGTGGCCCAGTGGCTCAGAGAAAACCCTCGACTGGACAAAAAGATGATCGGCGAGTACGTCAGCGATCGCAAAAACATGGAGCTCCTGGACAGCTTTGTGAGGTAGCGTGAAATGTTTTCTTTACAATCTGGTCTTTAAAGGGTGCGGAGGTTTTTGGTTCCCATGGTGCTTTGAGGGTGTTTGGTGTTCATAATGTGAATCTTTTTGGCAGCACATTCGCCTTCCAGGGGCTTCGCATCGATGAGGCCCTGCGGCTCTACTTGGAGGCCTTTAGATTACCTGGAGAGGCTCCTGTCATCCAGAGACTCCTGGAAACCTTCACAGACAACTGGCATGTAAGGCACATTTTCCTCAGCCTCTAAAAAAAAAAAAAAAAAAAAATGTCTCCACAGTTCTTTATCATGGATCAGCAGCATCTCGTCACTCAGGTTAATATAGAACAAAGTTTGTAGCATCTGACTTCTCAAAATAGCTTTGGAGGAGCCATGTGACCTGGAAAGGATTCGTAGGAAAGGCCTTTTCTTAGGCTGACCACATGCACACAATTAGTAGCCTTGAAAAAGAGCTGATGAGTCATGTTAGGCAGTGACACTGTAAATGAGGTTTCCACTCTGTGGGGGTCACGGGAATATCAGCAAGGCGATAGTCAGTGGAGCCACAAGGTTAGCTGTTCTTCTGTAACACACAGTAAACCAGTCCTCTGATTTGGTGTTTGCTTAGAGACAGTATATTGTGTCTTTGTGTGTGTGTTTTGCAGAAAGTGAACGGCTCTCCCTTCATGAGCAACGACGCAGGCTTTGCCTTGGCCTACGCCATCATAATGCTGAACACTGACCAGCATAACCACAATGTCCGCAAGCAGAACATCCCCATGACTGTAGAGGTGAGTGATCACACACGTGTGTGTGTGTGATTTCTTGTCATCGACCAATAAGAGCTGAATGTGTTTATGTGTCTTTATCCTGCCAAAACAAACGTTTGTGATGATTTCATTCGGAAAAGGGGCAACAAACTGCTCTCTGTTCCTACATCTATTTTCTTCCTCTGACTGGGACATGCCACCATTTGTGTGTGTGTGTGTGATAGCATGACATTCCCCTGTGAGTGCTAGAATTTGCACCGGTGCAAGCTTGGCGGCTCAGAAAGCCCAGAGCATAGCAGCTGTAGCCAGTGGTGGTCCGTCTGAGAGGTGAACTCATCCTAAACAGGCGGCGGCGGGGGGAGGCGGTGGGGGAGGGTTTTTGCTCTGTCTCTGTCTCTCTCTCTTCATCTGTGGCCACTGTTTTTTCTGTCTTTGATTGACAGGGGGTGAAGACTAAACAGAGTGTCGGGGGCAGATTGTGGGTCAGCCACTCGCACTGACAAACAATAGCAAGCACTTTCTCTCTGTCTCGCTCTCTTTTATAACACACATGACTGGTGGGGTTGATCTTTCTTGAGACGAGTCATACCTCATCATACAGCTGTTGAACTGAGTTGTGGTTTGGTTAAAAAAAAAAAGTAGAAAAGCAAAGAGCTTACTGACCTCTATGTTCAGACAGACAGAACAGGCAGAGACGTCCACACAATAGTTTGGAGTGGGGGCAATAAAAGTGGCGCCGAGCACTTCACTTACTTAGCAACTTGCAATGCCTGTAGTATTCACCACGGCATGTGTTGGCAGGGTGTTCAAAAAAAGCGTTCCCAGAATCACTGTCTCTAAATCAGATCTTTATCCCAAGGATCTCACAGTGCGATGACATGTGCTGAGTGAGGTACAGGTGAGGGCAGTGGGGTAATGTTCATTCTGTCCATAAAACACTCGGCGCTGCTCGATTTGGCCGCGCGCATGTGTGTGTTGTCCCTGATATGAGCGTAACGAATAGAGGCATGATCCTCTGCAGCCTCCTGCTCTCCTCTCTGTGTGTGTGTGTGTGTGTGTGCGTGTGTGTGTGATCCTGTTTCTCCCTTTCAGACCTGCCAATAGGACAAACCCAAGTCCCGGGCATGAAAGCGAGCCTTGAGGCTGTCAGTCATCGCCGGGGCATTATGTTTATTTACAGGAGGCTCTTGGCTCTAATCCCTGTTTTCCTAAAGCTTCAGCTGAAGTGTATTAAGTGACACATAATGAGTGCGTTTCCACCCGAAGCCTTATTAATTGTTGATTTGATGCTCAGTTAAGGAAGCCCTGAGTGACAGAGGCCTTAGCTGTCTGAGCTAAGCTCCTGTGTTGAGATGACAGGACACACACAGGCTTAATCATTCCACTAACCGCCGTGTCTTTTATCTTTAAAACAGCAATTCAAGAAAAATCTGAAGGGAGTCAACGGAAACAAAGACTTTGACCAGGACATGTTGGAGGACATCTACAATGCTATCAAGTAAGCTGCCGTCACTCTGTGTAGGCAGTACAGTAATGTTAGTTATCTCATATCTATCTCTAAGTTATCTCTTATGTTGTGATTTCAAAAAAAGTTTTTCTTGTCAAGAAAACCTATGACGAAATGTTGTCTTAATAAAGGTTAGGTTTTCTTTTCAGGTGATGTTAGTTCTAAAATGTTTGGACGCACCTGTAAACTAAAGCTGGGATTGTTTACAGTGGCTTTAACATGCAGGAGGCCAGTCTGAGTCAGCACCGTCGGACTCTGTCACTGACTGCTAGCTACAGCGGCTAAGAAGCACAAGTGTTAAGTTTTTTTTTGTTTTTTTTTCCCCTCTGTAGGAATGAAGAGATTGTGATGCCAGATGAGCAGACAGGTTTAGTGAAGGAGAACTATGTATGGAGTGTGTTGCTACACCGCGGAGCTACGACCGAGGGTGTTTTCCTCCACGTGCCACCCGGCAGCTACGACCATGACCTGTTCACCATGACCTGGGGTCCCACCATCGCTGCCCTCTCCTACGTCTTTGACAAGAGCCTGGACGACAGCATCATCCAGAAAGCCATTACTGGCTTCAGGTAAACAAATTTCAAAGCGTCAGCAGCTAAAGTGTTGTGGAACAGGGAGAATACTTTGAATAAGGATTTAAATATACAGCCACACACCGTGAAACAGCCCTCATGTGTCCTCTTCGAATCGTCTTCTATAGTTCTGGAACAAAATGTCCTCAAATACTGGAGTAGTTAGTAGTTGTAGAACTTTCTGTCAGTCACAGGCAGGCTGTGGCTCATCTGTCTCATTGTACTGTTGAGTAAAGGTGCATTAGGACGAGCATCATTTCAAAATGACGGCACACCGTTCCGTTATCCTTGGTCTCTGCTTCTGATTTTTTAAAATGGGAAAACCCTATGGCTGTACTGGGAATACTGTTACATTATCACGGTTATGGACTTGAAGTTCAGGGCTGCCAGTGAATGAAATCTATCTGCCTCTGTTCAGCAGCAGACCAGACCTTTACAACTGAAATCCTCCAGAATGCAGTGTCGTGTTTGTCCGGTTTTCATGTGCATAGTCACGTGTGTTTGTTTCTTTGCAGGAAATGTGCAATGATAGCGGCTCACTACGGCTTCAGTGACGTGTTTGACAATTTGATCATCTCTCTCTGCAAGTTCACCACTCTGAGCAGTGAGGTGAGGTCCAACTTGGTTCACCAATACAGAGTGCAGAGGTCCAATTTTAGGTTGCTGTTATTTTTCACACTTGAACATATAGTAATAAAATGTTATTTTTCTAATTAACTGAAGGATTTGATTGTAATTTGAGCTCGCATTTGTGGAAAATCTGGTTATGGCGACATCCTCTTCGGATGTGGTGATGTGATGCTTATAATTTCATTTGGTTTATTCTAGAATTTATTTAGATGAGCCTTGAAAAGGCAAGACAGAGTATGAAATATTATTCCCTTCTCTGAGTAAAGGATGATACTGTAGAAACATGCAACGCAGCAACAACAAAGCAAAAAGGAAAAAGACAACACAATGCAAATACACAGATCCACATCTACATGCCTACACACCAGTATCAATAGCTCTCACTAAAGACGACACTGAGGTTGCCTCATGAAGGTCTGAGGACTTAATCTATTAAAAAATAAATAAATAAAAAATAAAATTATATATATATATATATATATATATATATATATATATTTTTTTTTTTTTTTTCCATCACTTAATACCTTCTCCTCAGTATTATTTTAGGTAAAGGTGAGAAATTCTGTTCTATCTGCTGTTAAAAAGCCTTAAATATATAATTTCAGATTTTAAAAAGGATAACAGAAAGATAGTTTACTGATCACCACTCAAAATGAAAGAAAGCGCCCTTCTGTTTTTTATGCTGTATGATAGAAAACCGTACAAACACACAGTAACTGTGCGAGCATGATTGTTTTATTGGTGTGCCCTCTCCTCCCGCAGTCTGTGGAAAACCTTCCCACAGTGTTTGGCAGCAACGGCAAGGCACAGACAGCAGCCAAAACAGTGTTTGACCTCGCCCATCGGCACGGCAACATCCTGAGGGAGGGCTGGAAGAACATCATGGACTCCATGCTGCAGCTGTTCAGAGCCAAGCTCCTGCCCAAAGCCATGGTTGAGGTCAGGACTCCATTTCTAACCTCTAAACACTCTTTTCCATTCTGTCACTGATTGGTGACTGTTATGAAAACACTGCAGATACAAATATCTGTGCTGTAGCTTCTGTTTCAAAGAAAGAGACTGCTTTCTCTGTACTCTGCTGCCACCTACTGTTCAGTGCTCTGACACCGTGCTTGTTGCCTCAGGTGGAGGATTTTGTGGAGCCAAATGGGAAAATTTCTCTTCAACGAGAGGAAACGCCTTCAAATCGGTACGCACACGCACACATCTCATCTGCCCTCTGCATTAGAAGATAATGGGAAAATGTTGTCAGGTTATCACAGGTTATGAAATGTATTTAACTGAACCGTCCTGACGGTAAAAACTGAACGCTCCTCCTCTGTTGCCTGTCAGCGGTGAGTCTGCCGTGTTGAGTTTTGTGAACTGGCTGACGCTGAGCGGGGCCGAGCAGTCGGGACTCAGAGGCCCATCCAACGAAAACCAGGAGGCCAAGCAGGCTGCCATTCTCTGCATAAAGGTACCGAGCACTGAGCATGACGCCTCGACACTGTCTGAAGCTTGCTAATAATCTGCTCTGTGTTAGAGAGTGTAGTAGTTGAACTGTTGGGGTTTCCCCATCACCCACTCAGGTCGTTTTCTCTGTATTCAAATTGCATCAACGTGACATGATTTTTTTTTCTGTTTCGCTCTTTCTAGCAATGTGACCCAGAAAAGCTGATCACAGAGAGTAAATTCCTACAGCGGGAGTCACTGCAGGAGCTGCTGAAGGTTGTTATGTTTCTTACTACCATTTATATATAGTTCATTATTGCTGACTGTCTCAGTTTTAACTGCCTGGAAGAAGTATTTGCTTAAGGTGCTTGTTGGCAAATGGCAACAAACTAGATTAACTAGATTCTCCTCCTCAGGCTCTGATATCAGTCACCCCAGACGAAGAGACTTACGATGAAGAGGATGCTGCCTTCTGCCTGGAGATGTTGCTGCGTATCGTTTTGGAGAACCGGTAGGAAGGACAATCTTCAACAGTACAGTAAAACTGTACCTTCACGAGACAGTCATATGTGTTGTTTTAGTCTTTCTGAACACAATGATCATCTGTGTGTCTGTGTGTGTGTGTGTGTGTGTGTGTGTGTGTGTGTGTGTGTGTGTGTGTGTAGAGACCGGGTGTCCTGCGTGTGGCAGACAGTACGCGACCACCTCTGCCACCTCTGCGTCCACGCCAACGAGAGCTGCTTCCTGGTGGAGAGGGCTGTGGTGGGACTCCTTCGACTCGCAATCCGCTTGCTACGGCGAGAAGACATTAGCTCTCAGGTACGGCAGAGTGGATGGCGACCACTTCAAGTCAACACACTGTATTGATAGCAGAGGGATGAGACATGCTGTCCTGTTAACTCTGATGACCCTACAGTACACTAAAATGCCTTATGCTCCACAGGTGCTCCACTCCCTGCGTCTCCTGCTGATGATGAAACCTCATGTCTTGTCGCGGGTCAGCAGGGAGGTCGCCTACGGCCTTCACGAGCTGCTGAAGACTAACGCGGCCAACATCCACTGCACGGACGACTGGTACACGCTCTTCTCCCTGCTGGAGTGCATCGGAGCCGGAGTGAAACCTCCCGCTTCCTTCCAGCTCACCTCCACCACTACTGACAACGACACAGGTGAGAGGTTATTTGGGCTGTTTGAGTTTACAGTTAGATTCTTGTTATCCCTGAGCAAATTACTAACAGATGGAAGCAAGAACACGGCAAAAAAAAAAAAAAAAAAAAAAAACATGTCCTGAAGATGTGTCTGCTGTTTGTCCCACAGGAGCACAGTCGGATAGCGAGCTGTCTTCTCATCATCCAAGTGAACTGAGTTTAGACCGTGGCTACACGTCGGACTCAGAGGTTTACACTGAGCACAGCAAGACCAGGATCTCTCGCTCTACGACGGATGTGGATGTAGCAAGCAGTGGATGGCTTGTGGTCAGCACACACACACACACACACACATCCTCATATATGTACAGAACAGCTGCTCAGTCACATGTTACTCTGACATTATATTATATTCTCTAATGTGTGTTTTTATACATGTGTGATTTGTGTTTTTTTTTTTTTTTTCCAGGTTGGGAAAGATGACCTGGACACCAGTAAGACCGCTCCAGTAAGCTCTAAAGCTCAGCTGAATCACCCACTGGTCAACCAGTACAGTCTGACGCTGGGCCAGGACCTGGGCCAGCACGACACAAAGTCTCTCATTAAATGCGTGGAAACGCTCTCTTTCATCGTCCGCGACGCCGCCCACGTCACCCCTGACAATTTTGAGCTGTGCGTCAGAGCTATCCGAGTGTTCGTGGAGGCCAGCCTCAATGGAGGTGAGACACCGGAATTCCATCTTCAATTTCATGAAGTACTTCAGAGGCTGACTGGGCAGCGTTCCCTCATTTTGATTGGTTCACTACTGAATACACTACATAAACATGGGAGGTGGGAGGTTTTTATACCCAAACACTCGAAATGATGACTGAATGATCCAAAACACTGCAAATTATTTTTTGTCCTCCTCCGTGTTTCCACCTCAGTGTCTTACCCTACGTTCTCCTCCCTCTTCCTCTTCCTGCTCGTTATCCTCCTGATCATCAGCCCATCTGCAGTCAGAGAGTGACGGAGGCTGAGAACTGGCAGCGCTGCACTTATGTTTACAGCTGATGGTCTATTCATGTTCTCCCCAGTGCCTCAGGCCGTTGGATCCGTGCTGTCAGCAGAGCTTTACACTGACGAACAAAAGCCGCGGTTTGATCAAAGCGCTGGGCTGAGACGCTAACAGAAAGTGCAAAACCTGCTATTACACTATTAAGCTTTTGTGGTCTGGCTTCATTTCTTTTTTTTTTTTTTTTTTGTTAAAGGTAGTTTCAAGATAAATGGAAAGCTTTCCCCCCCCCCCCCCAGCTCTCTGGTTGTTCTAAGAATCAGGCCATCTTGTGTTATTGCCGTTTTTGTCGAAAGATAATGGACAGTAGTAATGGATTTTCTTCCTCAGGTTACCGCAATCACGACAAGAAGAAGAGCCACAAGTACGACTCCAAGTCCCGCCTGAGGAAGAAGGCGGGGGGGAGGGAAAAGGAGGGCGGAGGCGGCGCGAGGCGAGGCGGCGGCGGCGGCGGCGGCGGCCGAGCCTCCAGCCAGCGTCCGTCGCGTTCCCACAGCGACGAGGAGGAAGACGAGGGTGTCCCAGCCAGTTACCACACGGTGTCATTACAGGTTAGTCAGGACGTAAGTACAACAGCCCTCTTCACTTTCACTTTACTTGGGGAACTTTCCTGACTTTCCTTCCAGCTGTCATGTGAAGCCTCTTGATTCATGTCAATACTTGATCAGTACAACCTTCCTGTTAGTATCTAATTTGTCCTTTGTGTTGTAATGTGGACTTGGGTGGGGATTTGAAATGGCTTTTTTGTGTTTTTCCTAAACTTGGAGGTGTAAAATAAAATACGTAGTCGCTCACTGCTGCTGTTCCTCCAGCACCCCTCAGCAAGATGCCAGCCCAGCTTTACAAGCCAGTTCGAATTTGATCTGGTTTCTACATCGAAAACCAGAAAACCAATAGGCGTCCAGCCTGTGGGACAGTAGGACACTGTAAACAAACTTGACAGTCCTTTTCACCTAGAGAAAAATCTCACAATGCATCTGAATGTATCAAATCTGAGAAGCCGGCTCCGGTTTTTGTTCGTGTTACAGGAAGTGAATGTCAGACTAATGAATGAAAACTGCTCGCCGTGCGGTGCTTAAGCCAAAGACGTTTTCTAGCTTCTGGGTTTGCTTCCACATTGTGCGTCCTACTGCACCTGCGCATTAGCGTTTGACATCTGTAAACATCTGTACACTTACAAAGCAATTGGAAATAGGAAAAAAAAGAATATCACATCAGTGTTATCCTGAAATGACAGTGCTGTGAATCCTTTTTCCCTCTCTACACAAACACACAGTCAAAGCTTCACTGTTTGTACTGTACAGTATAGTATCTGTGTTTACTAACTACATGAAACAAACTCTCTAAGTGAAAGTCTTTAAAGGTGAAGGTCTTGTTTTCATAAACCTAAGGGGCAGCTATTCTTCATGGTTAACTAACATGGATTTAAAGACATGATCTACTTTTTAAACAGGGCTGTTTTCTATCAATATACTTGGAACTGGCACCATAAGAAGAATAAAAATAAAAATACATGTTTGTTTGTCTGCAGCGCATCAGTTACACAAGTGAATGCCTGTAATTTACAGTGCGATGACCTTGTGCTCGATATTTAGTCTTTTACTGTGTCTATAAAGCCGTACATCCATTTTTCTTGTTAACACTGGTGTTGGTGTTTGTGACCGCTGCAGCTGTTAGACCTGATGCACACCCTGCACACCCGGGCTGCCAGCATCTACAGCTCCTGGGCAGAGGAGCAGCGCCATCTGCAGGCCGCAGGCAGGAAAATCGAGGCCGACTCCCAGACTCTGTGGACCAGCTGCTGGTGCCCGCTGCTGCAAGGTAGACCCTTATCTCCGAAGTACTGGACAAGTACTGGTTTTTCCAGCTGTTATTTATATATTTTATTTATATTTTTGTTGTGCTGTTGTGCCGTTTCCCCCGCTCCAGGCATTGCTTGGCTGTGCTGTGATGCCAGGAGACAGGTTCGCATGCAGGCCCTCACCTACCTCCAGAGGGCGCTGCTGGTCCACGATCTGCAGACGCTCGATGCCACTGAGTGGGAGTCCTGCTTCAACAAGGTGAGACGGGAAGGGGAGAAGCTACGTGTCTGTGCTTAGCCTCAAATCCTTTATCTGCTCTTAGATTATACAGAGAAGTATAATATATATATATTGCTGATGTTGTATTGTGTGTTTGTGTGTGTGTGTGTGTGTTTGCAGGTGCTGTTCCCCCTGCTGACTAAGCTGCTTGACAACATAAGCCCAGCAGATGTGGGTGGTATGGAGGAGACCAGAATGAGAGGCTGCACACTCCTGTCAAAGGTTTAAAGCATCACACACTGCAGCACTCGCTGCCAACAACAAGCAGACACACACACGTCACACACACACGTCACATCACTGAGCACCTCGTCAGGAACACCTGCTTCTTCGTGCAGTCATCTAATCAGCCATCACCTGTAACATGCTAATGCTAATGTTAAAGAGTACTGTGTGTAGAATGTGGTCCACGGAGCAGCCACTGACTCAGAACTGAGCTCATCCTTGTGGCTGACGTCTGATTGTTTTCCCTGTCTTCAGGTTTTCCTCCAGCACCTGTCTCCTCTGCTGTCCCTGCCCACCTTTGCTGCCCTCTGGCTAACCATTCTGGATTTCATGGACAAGTACATGCACGCAGGGTCCAGTGATTTACTGGTGAGGACGGTGGTTCAGTAGATAAGTGTTAATACTGATCCAGTATCAGCCTGATACCTCATGGCCCTTAGATAAGTTCATCAGCAGGATTGAACCATTGACTCTGTGACCTTGCTGATGTGCTGCCTCCGTGTTTGTATGTGTAGTTGGAGGCAATTCCTGAGTCTCTGAAGAATATGCTGCTGGTAATGGACACGGCAGGGATCTTCCACAGCGCTGACTCCAGGACGGGATACTCAGACCTGTGGGAGATTACCTGGGAGCGAATCGTCTGCTTCCTGCCTCACCTGAGGGAGGAGCTCTTCAAACAGACCGTCATACCAGGTACGGTGCAGACCCACGGGGATGTGTGTGTCTGCTTTCACGCCATTGTTCTTTCCACAGTCTTAGAAGGTGAACTTGAATGACAACATGTGGGTATAAGGTTTTTTTTTTACCATGAGCTTGACACCAGTGTTTCTTATGTAACTTCTTCATTCTTAGATCCAGTACCCAGTCCTCCAGCAGAGCCTGTGCAGCCTCCACCCGCAGCAGGTCGGCCTCCATCCCCTCAGGTGTCTCTACCACCTGCCCAGCCACCCTCCCCGGTCCCAGTACCCCCTGCAGAAACACAGACCCCCAGCAGGCCAGCATCACCCCAGGACCTTCAGTCCACCAGTGCCACCGGTAAAAAAAAAAAAAACACTGAAGCTTTCCTGCCTCAGCACAGTCACATATTATCCCACGTCATGTGATCAGCACAGGTTTTGAGCACATACATGACAATGGCATAATAGTATACTTGAATTTCAGAGCCAGTTGATCGATCGTGTTACATTTCTGTGTAGCAGCCACCTACATGCTCCTCAGTCCTCCTTCTTCAGTCTGACTAAAACTCTACTAAAACGAGAGGAAGATAAAGAAAACAGGCCAACCCCTGCTTCACAGCTGTGTCCCATCCTAAAACTGACCAGTGGAGCAGGAACTGAACTGTATTAAAATGTCTGTTCTTGTTTTTTTCAGGATCAGACCGATCACCTTCGGTTCCACCCTCCGTTCCCCCCATGCCGGGGCCGTTAACACCGCCCCCTGTCCAGGCTCCCTCACCCTTAGGCCAGTCCCCCCTCATCCTGCAGCCCCTGGCCTCTCCCTTGCAGGTGGGAGTCCCGCCCATGTCCCTGCCAATCATCCTGAACCCCGCCCTCATCGAGGCCACTTCCCCCGTACCGCTGCTTTCCGGTCCCAGACCGACGAGCCCATCCGACGAAGTCAAGTAAGAGAACCCCCCCCCCCCCCCCCCCCCCCACGCCCATCACACCCTCTTTAACAACTGGACCCGACAGACTTCAACTACCACTTCAAGAGCTGCTCATCACCAGGTTTTTGACAGGATGGAACATATTTGAGGGCAAAGTAGATGGGACACCTCAATCGTACCACGTTTGATTTAAAAGGTTAATATTAGGGGCAGGGTTCAACATCTGATACTGTACAAAAAAACCCAAAACAAAACAAAAAAACACCACCTCCACCACCACCATGCTCCGTTCATTCTTCGTGCCATTTTTCTGTTTGGTATTTTTTGAATTCCTGTGGACAAATGACTAAACAGACAGGAGGTGATCATCATGTTCAGATATTCAGGATATTCAGTCGCTCGAGGAAGAAACATAACAAGCAAAAGTTAGATTGACTAAAAACGGAAAGTAGAGGCAGAGCTGCAGCCGCCTCAGTCTCATCCCTGCTAATAGAGTTAATGCTGTTCTCCACACGGGGAGCGTTACTTCACTGGCTGATCCCAGTGTTTTTAAACTCAGTGCACTGTAAAGATTTTAGACCAGTACACAATAACAGATAAAAAGATCCAGTGTTTCCTCACCACAGTTTTATTCTTGGGAGGAAACACTGAGTGTGATGCTGATGGTGATGAAGGAATAACAGTGGAACTAAGACGTATGAGCCTGTGGACACACACACACACAAACTTGATATAACAGTCCACAATATGTGGAGATTTTTTTTTTGGGGGGGGGGGTTATTACTAATATCATCAGCATCAGGTTCATGGATTTAGGAGAATCAGTTGTTTTTATGAGATATCAAGCCTGAGCTTTAGATTCAGCTTCAGTCACTCTCATCTTCTCTCATCAGCTTGGTAATGGAAATAATTCTGAAGTTTCCTGTAGCAGAAGAAAGAGCCCCCCCCAACCCTCCCCACTCCACCCCATGAGATTTTTTAAGTTGATAAGACCAGGCTGACCTCACGGCTTTGCTGCTCGTTAGCTCGTGCTTCATGTGGACGTGCAGACTTCAGACAGGGACAGGGTCTCTGGGTGTTAGGTACTGTGTGCTGTAGCGGAAACAGGATCGTCGTCACGGCACTGCATCAGCATCTGATTGAAAACTGTACAGAGAAACCGCTTAATTTATTTGATCAGAGATCCTGTTCTGTTCACAGAAAGACGCAGCAGACTGTTTATTTCTACCCGTTTCTTTTCAGTTGTTCATGACGCCAACAGCAACGGCCAAAAAAACAAAACAAAAAAACAAAACCCAGCTGTGATGGATTCCTGCCTGGGTCTAAGATGAATCTGACAGGTATTTTACATGTTTATCATGTGTATGTAGCTCGCTGCACACGACAGTTGACAACAAGGCAACGAGGCTGGTTAATGGTCACGTCACGTCCAAATCTGTGGAGGCAGATAACAGCAGGAAAGCATTTAATCATGGCTGAATACTTACACGAGGACACTGAATCACCTCTGAGTTTATGGCATCTGTTGTTGGAAACCACATACACACACAGAGCAGGAGCAGCAGAGCTCAGCACGACTCAGTCACCAGGATGTTACTTTCACTGCGACACCAGGCAGGACAGCGTTACTGAAAGTGTCCAATAGAAGAGCGAGGGACCAGTCCAACATGACGCCATTTTACTTCTCCGGATCGTTGGCGTGAACATGAACCAGAGCAAAACTTAAAAAAGGCAACAGTGGATTTTAGTTTTTTTCCTTGGTTCAGACCAAATGCAGCAGAATACAGGTGTGAAGGATCTGCCTTTTCAAACTCTGCAGCTCGAATCTTCAGAGTGAAGCATTTCAGTTCTGTAAACTCTGAGGTGTTTCCACAGTGAGTCTTCAGCTGTGCTTAAACTGACTAATGGCTGTTCGCCTGCTGCAGTTCTCCTCCACTGATGCCCGTGGACATGCTGACCGTGTCTCGTGTACACTGACGTGTTCTCCGACGAGCCCCCAGCGGAAGGCACATTGACCACTCTAATGCCAAACTGGTGTCTTTTGAGTGTGGTGGTGCAGATGTGGACAGGAAAAGCTTAACATCCATTCACAGTGGCCCCCGCAGTGGCTCTCTGTCTCACTGATGTTTAGTGTTAATGTTTATTTATTGAACTGGGAAAGGAGAGAAGGACTTTTCCACTGCAGTACAGTCGACGTAGATACAGTGTGTATATGTGAGTCAGGTAACACTACAGCCTTATAGAGACACCAACGTCACACGTTTTGGAAGTTGTGGGTTGTTTATTTGTTGTATGGGACTCTTAGATATATCAGCTGATTCTTGCTTGAAGAGGAAATGACATGAATATAATATGTATATATATATAAATGAAAGGTAATGTACTTTTTACTATGTAATAAATGAAATGTAAAGAAAGAAAGGTCTCATTCTGGTGTTTGGTTTTTATTTGGAGTCCTAGCCTCTCTCTCTCTTTCTCTCTCTCTCTCTCTCTCTCTCTCTCTCTGTGTGTGTGTGTGTGCACTGAGCCCCTCTCTCTCCATCTGTTCTCATTCATATCCCATGTTACTAACCCAACTTCTTCTCTTTTCCCATAGTTCTCTTCTTTCTCTCCTCTCTTCTCCTGTCGCTCTCTGCAGGTTCATCTGCCTCCGGAGCTGTAGAGTCTGGATCTGCTGCTGTGGGCCACCTACTGCACCCATTACTATTATGAGTCCTATTATTAGTACTATTACTTTCACTATTGTTATTGTTAGTCTTATTATTAGTTCTGTCACTGTCCTTTCATTATTATCAGCCTTGCCATTATGTGGAACCTGCTCTTTCTCTCATTGCAGGATTTTAATGTGTTTAGATTTTCAGTCCTGGTTTAGAGGACATCACAGACACATCACAGAGACAGCGCTGCTGGACGTTACCAACGATCTTCTCATGGCCTCAGACAGTGAACTCGTCTCTGTGCCTCTCCTGTGAGACTGGAACATGTCACTGGGATTAAAGGAAAAGCGCTGTGGACATTAATCGTATTGATTCTGTTCTGTTTGTGTTAACAGTGACTCGTCCATGTACACAAAAGTTAGTCATGGCCAAGTTAGGAACTGCAACACTGAATGCATCATCTGCTGTGTGACCACACTGCCACCTAGTGACCGAGGCTAGTTAGGCATCTGTAATCTTTGTTTTCTTTGTGTTTCATTATGTTGTTAATCATATTAGTTGCTTTTTTAACTGTTGTTTGTTTATTTACAGTATTAAAAATCATCTTTACGGTCAGTGAACGCATCAGCGCTCTGTCCCACCAACTTCTGCAAAAATCCTCATCAGCCTGTAAACTCTGCTCCATCACCCCTGGAGTGAGTTAAGCTGAGGATCCCTGGTATTGGACCCTCGTTGCTTGGCAACCGCTGCATCCCGGGGAAGCATCACCTCACAGGGAGAGAGGTGAGTGAAACCAGAACTGGACGAAAAATAAAAACTGATACGAAAAATGTATATAATGATTTGATGCTATATAAATTGATTGAATATAAGTTACATACTAAATTTATCTGTACTATTTCTATATTTTCTTCCCAGGTATGAGTCCAGTGTGCCTCATACACCTTCTCCCTGTTGCACTGGGTGACATGGAGCTGCAGTGTCCAGCTGTTTCAGGAAAATCACTGAACATCTGTGCACAGCTGCTTTTATAGATTTACTGTCCACCATCAGTGGGAGCAGTGGGCTCGGAGCTTGGACGTCAGACAGCTCTCAAGACTGACAGACGGACACATGGACGTGGGATCCAGTCGATTTAGGTAGGTAGCAGGAGACAGGAACAGATCTCTGGTGTAAAACATCTGAGTTTTTATTTCAAAGCAGAATGAGAACCACAGTTTGTTTTTTTTTTTGTTTTTTTTTATTTTAGTAAACTAACTGTATCCGAAACTACAGAGGCCAGGAAAAAAAAAAAAAAAAAAACGGTTAGATTTGTACATGGAATGTAAAAACATCAGTGAAACGAGGAACCATGATGGCAAACCGTACGGACTGAAACGCTCTAATCTACTGTTGAAGGGACAGTGGGATAAAAACGTGAAACAGCACTTCACTCACACATAGTTTTTTTTTTTCTTTTTTTCTTTTTTCCTTGTTTAACCAAGACGGAACCAAAATCCCTACGGTCATATCGCCTATCTACACCGTCAGCAACAAACAACATTTAGAAAAAAAAAAACAAAACAAAAAAAAAACCCCCAAACAAACAAACCCTAAAACAAGAAGCCTCACTTGGCGTCCAGCTTTGCCATTTCCTGAAGGTATATTCCAATGCTCTCACTGTCAAACAGAACAAAGTAAATGTTTTTCAGAGAGGAGCTGGTGGACGACACAAAATGGTTGGAGATAGCCTTGAGGATGAGCTGGGCGGCTGTTTGCTTTGGGAATCCGTTCCTGTGAAAGAGAGAGAGAGAGAGAGAGAGAGAGGATGTTAGTGAGGCTGAAGTCACAGGAAACAGGTGAACACCGATGATCTGCTAACTGCAGGTCAGGACCTGCTTGTTCACTGATAAGCACAGAGGGTTGGGGGGTGGGGGGGGGGGGGGGGGTGTGGCGCGTGGCGCGTGGCGCGTGGCGCGTGAGGGCGGAGCTCACCGTCCAGCAGGAAGTGAAGGGAAAGCGACAGACTTGAGCTTCTTGTCCTCTGCTGCTGAGAGACAGTTCTTCACCGTCTTCTCTAGCTGGTCTTCGCACTTCTCAGACCCCCACTGAGGGACGTTACAGTGGATGATGAAGCGAGCTGCCATCCCACTGGCCTGGCTCACTGCCACTGCAGAGGACAAACCGCACACAAGGTGTTAATGATGAGAGGAAAACCTTAAATATGGAGCCACATGATAAAAACCTGAAGAAAACAGTTCTGGTTGCTGCCCGCTGCTGCTTCTTCACATGCTCTTCACCTCCTGTCAGAGGTCAGACACAAAGACGTCAGTGGACAGGGTCACAGACTGTGGTCCACAGAGCTCAGCTTTATGAGCGTGGACATCTGAAAGTTCAGTGGTACAGAGACCAGAGGTCCCGGTCTATAGAGACGTGGAAACCAGTGACATGGTCAGTGAGTCGTCCTTCACCATGTTCCCCACGAGAGGACATGGTGTAGTTCAGGTATCCCTCTGTCCACAGGATGTGATTCTGCATCTGGACTTCCATCCTCACTCACACACCTGATCCCAGTTCAGCCAGTATTTATATCAGCTCTATGTCCCCCCAGCTGTCCTCAGTGTTGTCTGTGTATGTCCCTGTGTATGTGTCAGTGATGGTCCTCGTGCCTGTTTATCCTCCCATCTACGCGTGAGTCTGTTTACTTATATTAAAAAGCTCCTTCACTGTATTAAGCTGCAGGTGTGTGTCTGCGTTTACCCCCCCCCCACAGTCTGTACCTGATGCCACCTCCAAAGGCCCCTGTGCTTTCCGCAGCTCCTTCACTCCCTCCAGGAACTCTCGGCCTCCGGCTTTCTCCAGGGCGTTGCCTGGACAAAGAGCACAGCACAGCAGGTGAGCAGCACAGGACTGGGGACAGCTGGAGGGAACTGTGAGAATGTGTCATTAAAAAAAGGAAAAAAAAAAATCGAATCCACGTGAATGTGTCTTCCTCACCCACTCCGTCTTTGAGGTCCATCTCTGCGTTGGTTGGATTAATTATCCCTTCCACCTTGATTGTTCCGATTTTGCTGATTTCACTCTCTGTTAGTGAAAGCTGTGGATTCACAGCGGACATACCATGAACTCATTTCATTACTTGCCCCCCCCCAGCTTCAGTGAGTCTAATCCACATGTCTTACCTTCTGTCCGAGGAACAGGCTCTTTGCTGACAGGATGGTGAATCCGTCTCCAGGACCGTCTTCAGCTGTGGAGTTTGGTACGGACTCTTTGTCGTTGTCTATGCTCTTTGCCAGACGGAGGAACAACAAGGGACATTTAAACCACAATAACATGGTAACACAATGAGCTGTCCATCACACCTCAGTCAGCTGGAGTCTGTCTGTCCTTTCACAATTCATTTTCCTTCTTTAAACATCATGTCTGTGAACCTTTACTCTGGACAGACCACACAGTCTGTACGCTGATGTCCACACACAGGTCCTTCTGGACTTGGACAGATGATGAAATTAGCATCATACTACGCATACTGAGGTCTTAATGCCCCCCCCCCGCCCCACACCAATCTCCCTGTCCATTCTGTCCACTGTGTCCCACTGACTGACCTTTGGCTTTCGTCCTCGTTTGCCTTTAACCTTCTTGATGATTTTGGCAGGTTTCTTGCTCTTGGAGCGCTCTTCCTGTTTCTCGGGGACGGACGACTGGCTGTCCGTTTTCACCCGGCCTCCCCTCTTCTTCGAGAGCAGCTCTGGGTGGATGCGAGGCAGAACGCCTCCGTTTGATATGGTGACCCCCCGCAGAAGCTGAGGGGAGAAACCATTTCAGAGGTCAAGAGTTTGACTGGGTACTGTCCTACAATATATACGACAGCACACCTTATTTCTTCAGAAGAATGTCACTCCAGCTTGTCTTATGCAAGCAGATGTGAAATGACTGTGTTGTCCCTTTTTGGAGCCATATTGCTTCCTCATACTTTCACGTTTAAACATGGTTGAAACTTTAAAGACTGCATCGGGTTAAATCAGCATGTTGATACTTAGTATGGTTCTTATGAAATCATAGTTTAAGTTTAAAGCAGTTTTTTGACCGTCAGGTTGTATAATGACATCACACTCTGCCGTCCCTGAAAATTTACACAATTTATATGTCAAAGCGTAGAGAAATGTGTCCTCCCTCACCCAGTGTTACTCCCATTGTGACATGAGTTACAGTTTTTAAATAAACCCCCTCAGTGCACAGAGAGTGCTGACCAAACCTCCCACAGACTGCCATGTTAGACTGAGCTCTCAACTTCTTCTTCTAAACTGTGACAGCTCCTATACCATGGACAGGAGGGACATATATAAGACATGAATGTCTTCACTGAAACCTTGTGATGCTCATGCTGAAAACATTTTGTTGCTAGGACCTGTACTTTTTAAGCTATGAGGACATTTTTGATGACAACTTTTGGCTTATGCGCTGTTGTCTGCTGGGAACACAGAGCGGCCTGTCTGTGTCCAGGGGGCCGAGTCACCATAGCAACCGGTGACCCAGCAGTATCTAGGCAGAGGTGGACAATTCTGACTCTGATTGGCTAATTCGATTAATTAACTCTTAGTTGCATTGGGGGCGGGGGGGGGGGGGGGGGGGGGGTCAGGGTCAGGGTCAGGGCCTCCTCGCATGGGGACCATTTTTACTGTCGGCCATCTTGTCTTCTCCTAACAGGAAATATCAAGGAACAGCTTTAAGGCAGATCAACACAGCTGTTACTGATGATATTAACAAGGCCTTGGTACCTGTAGTGACAATGGTGAAGGTCAGGACAAGACGCCAGGACATGAATGAAAGTCCATTGCCACAACTAACACCACCCACAATCCTTCAGGTACTCCTGCATCAATGTTACCATCACAGCCTGTGTCTGGCTGCCCTGCAGTGCTGCCTCACATCTACTTGTACAAATACCCAGCATCTGACAGCTGATTATCCTGGATACACACCAAGCAACAGGTATATTAATAATTCCTCCATAAGACACTTTCTTATCAGTGACCAAACAATTTAAAGTTGCCCTCATCATCAGTGTGTTTACATTACCAATGTATCAAACGAGTGTGTGTAATGTCTTTCTTCTTTCAGCAGGTGAAAACCAGTCTGACACTGATCTGTTCCTGGGTCCGATCACTTGGTAAGCTCTTCTGAAACCACATGCTGTGATTAAGAGTGGGTGAGCGATTAAAGCGCCGTGTTACCTGGTTGAGCTCCTCGTCGTTGGCCACGGCCAGCTTGATGTGCCTGGGAGTTATTCTGCCTTTCTTGTTGTCCCGTGCTGCGTTTCCTGCCAACTCCAAGATCTCGGCTTAGAGGAAAGAAAACACTGTGTGGAAACCCATCAAACATGCAGTGTGTGTGTGTCCCTGGTATGATACAACAGTTAGACCAAAACTCTCCTATGAGGAAGCTGGACATGGACTCGGCAAAAAAAACAAAAAACAAACTTAAAATAAAATGTATTAAGAAAAATATATGTTGCTAGTGAAAGGTATGAAACATAAAATAGTCAGGGATTAAGACATTACGTTACATTAAGTGGTAAAGATGTATTTAATATATAATAATGAAGCACATGATATTTTAAACTACTTCTAATGTGTAATAAGTAACTTCGGGATATATATGTTGGGAAATTTAGCACAAACTCAGTCGGAAAAGGAGCATGTTTACATTTAGCACATGTTTATGTTTACAGCCAGAATTCCATTCATACAGAAAACACTGAAGCTGGTGTATATGAAGCTGGCATCACGTGATGCCGCCCTACTATGAGGTGAAACTGGGATCATGTTCCATAACATTCAAACTAGGATTTGAAGGGTTGACGGTCAATTTTGAGAGTGCAAACTGTGTTTTTTTTTTTTTTTACACAAAATAAGATCTGAACGTCTGAAATGACTGCTTCACTCTTCCAATGTTAACATTGGAAGGTAGAACCAAAAGACCAGACCAGTCTGGGCAGAAGCTCGTGGACCCTTATGTGGCGTCTAAGACCGTAAGCCACTTGTCTAGCAATGATCTTTCTAAACGATGGGTCACACTGGACATCAGTCAATCCAACATGGTTAGGAAGTGTATGTCTGGAGTTTTGAGCCATGCTGCTGACATGGATGTACTAAGAGAAGTTACTCATACATGGCATCCAGTCACACATGTCACCGAGTTGTTTTTTTTATACAGTCTACGGCACGGTTGCACCATGAATATATACAGAAACCAGCAAAAAGAAAATATATATTTCTATATAACACTACTATGGATGTGAACAGTATATACAGGTGTTTGTGGTGCCTCTGTTGTCATGGTGATTTCAAGTACCACGGTTATTGCGGGGACTCCCGTCAAAACAGATCTCTTCTCATTCTCTTGCAGCGCAGCATGTACTGCCTGCTGGGACCAGAGAAGAAGAGTCTGTTGGCTGCTTGATCAGGAACAAAAGGACAAACGGAGAAAGCTGCAGTTCAAAGTCAAAGGAAAGGACAATGTATCTGAGGTTCTGTTATATTAAACATAAAGCCACTTCTCCCACTCAGGCACAGGAGGTCAACAAGTACAGTTCACTTTTAAATACTGTTGAACGGCATTGTATTTTAAACAAACTGCATTTATGTATTAAACACTCTCTTTCCTCTTGCTCTACATGTGCAGACACTGTCTATAGATGTGACCCATTGTGTAATTAAACATAACTGTTGCACTGTGTATTACACAGTGTAAATAAATTCCATTTGTTTACCATTGCCTACTCCATACAGATAAGACAGGTAGAATCAGCAATGGAACCGAAGGAATACTACGAAGCCAAGTAAAGTGTGATCAGGATGAGAACTGGCTGTGCAGTCATGACTCTGTAGTGCAGGGGATGAGAGAGGTGGAGTATTTACCACAGCATGCTGACACTGATTCCTGGCCTGCTTGTTCCATCAAGCCAGGAGATGAGGTCCATGCTAGAGAACAGCAGGAGCCTGGATGAGTGCTTCCACTGAACTGATGTGTTCAGCTGTCATTTCCAGAGTGGAGATGACACTGGGGAGTTACATGTTTCCATGGCCATGTTTCATGTTTCCATGTTTCCTATGCATGTCTGAGGAGGTGTATCGTCTTTGATGATGAAATAACACTGCATTTCATCTGCCATCTCTTAATTTAGCCACTGTTACACCACAGCAGGTTCCTATTTAACCTGTTGCTGCTGTGATGCGTAGCTCACTGAAACGCCACATACACACTTCCTACCCATGCTGTATTGATTGATGTCCAGTGTGACCAATGGGAGCATGTTTAGATGGATTCCTGTTAGCTGAATGGCTACACTAGATTTGTAACACTGAAAAGAGTGAAGCAATTATTTCAGACATTTAAATCTCATTTCTAGATGTTTGAATCCTCAATATTTTTCAGTTTTAAAACCACTGTTTACGCTTTCTAAATTTCTTTTCAACCGCTCAAACCCTAGTTTTAATGTGAAGGTATATGAACCCAATTTCATCCCATACCCTACCTGCCAGGTACTCGATGACAGCTGCCATGTAGACAGGCGCCCCCATGCCAATGCGGTATTTGTGCGTGCCAGTGCGCAGGTACCTCATCATCCTCCCCACAGGGAAGATGACACCCGCCCTGGCTGAACGGGACAGCTTGGTGGCCTTCTTCTTTCCTCCTCTGGCTGACATCTTGCTCTGGACACAGGGAACACAAGCACAGAGAGTGGATAACCGAAATAACTGCACGCATCTACGTAAGTCCACGCAGGCGGTTCTGGTTCTATTTCTCCAGGCTCTGACACATCTGCCTCTGAGTTATTTGCCAACATCCAAATAAGTGGTGGTATCAGGGTCCTTGTTACCCTAGATAATCCAAAACACACACTGAAGACAGATTTCATAGGGGACTATTTCTTTGTTAGAAAGTTGTTTCACTGAACCTGGACAAATAAAACCTAAACTGCACAGTTTATTTTGCTTTTTTTTTTTTTTTTTTTTTTGGTAACTTTTTTGTAATTTAGGTGAACTGATACTTTATATGTAATATATCTGATATCTTAGTATAATTACCAAACAAATGAACCCAGGATGCTAAGAACAAGTAGAATTCTGAGCTATTAACTAGTTTTTACCATAAACCTTTGTGCTTAGCTGGTTAATAATTGGATAATAATCAAAACTGCATTCAAGTGTGCAAATGATTTATGAGGGTAAATGATTCATAAGCTAACCACACAGGATGGTAATTTTTTTTTTAAACTGCAGTTTTTGAACATTTATTGACTATATTAAATCCTAGATAAAGAACTTCTAAATACTCAGTGTAACAAATGATGAACAATGAAAGAGGTACAAGTACAGGAGAGTCTGAGACAGCCCAAACAATCTGAACAACTAAGTGCTTTAACATGTTACAGTGTGAGAAAAAAAACAAAAACAACATACGTCACATCCGTTACTTCTATCTAGAGCCATAATGAAGGCAAGTGCTTTTTTTTTTCACCCCCTCCCTGCTTCAAACACTGACCGAGGATGTTTCTATGTAAACACCGTGTCCCGGGCTCTACGCGGCCTGATAAGCTGCGGCCCTCGGCAGCGCCGCTGGAGCTCACATATCATTTCCATGTATGCACTAATCAACACGGGAAGCTCTCTGCTGGCGCGAGCGGTGGAGGGATATGATGCGTGCGTGCGTGAGTGCGCTCTTCGGCGCGTGAGCCCGGTGGTGAGAAGAGACGAGGTTGAGAGCAGGGCCACGCGAGCTAACGTTACTACACCGAACCTGATATCACAGTGGAGCAAGTAGCACCTCCTCCGCGTAGCTACGCAGACGTTAAAATACACTTTTTGCTTGTTTAAATGATTAAAAAAAGACCTCGCACGGTGACACCAGCTCTCACGGAGACGTGTAAATGTTTAGTACACCGTTAATAAAGCAGGGAAATGTTAGCTACGTCAGGTCGGGTGCGTTTAGCTAAATTATTCGGGGACACATTAGCCGCGGTATTTCTGTGAGTTACCTACAACAGAGACATTAAACCACAACGAGACATTTCTTTAAACAAGCCCCGCCCGCCCCCCCTTTATGCTTTCATGAAGCCTCCGGTCCTCTGCATGTGTGTAATCACATCAGACGTGGAAAGCGAAGCGTCCCCGTCACTCCGGATATGCGCCGAGGCATGAAAAAAAAAAAAAAATGGAAACCCTGCTAAGTTTCTACCTGTTTTCTCCTTTTGACGGCGAATCCACGCGAGTCCGAGGTGCTCCTGCACGGAAGAGCAGCGGATTCCCCCTCAGTGAAAGGCGGCGCGTTTTTTTGTTTAGGTTCTGTTTTATTTGCTGTCCTTGCGCGTAATCTTGCTTCCCAACCTTAGGGGGAAAAAAAAAGAAAAAAAAAAAAAAAACACACACACAGAGCAAGCAGGAACAACGTAGTCTGGTCGGAGGCTGGCTCTGTGCTACTGATGCTGCAAAGGGGAAAAATTCAATGGAGGGAAAAGTCGCCTTCTGAATATGGATTCACGAAGGGAAAATGTTGGTTGACAGAAACGCTCCCACAGACAGATGGCGTTATGTTGAAAAAAAAAAAAGCAAATATGTAACTTATATTAAGAAAAAATAATGTCCTCTAGGAGGCCTCATAGATCCAAAATGGTACCCTCAAATGACCTTACAGAAGGCCTTGAAGTTGGTTTATTTCACCTCAGATTTTTCCAGCCTCCCCTGGCAGTTTCTCAGTGATTTACTGTGAACTTTGAATAAAATGTGAATGAAACCTGCATGATTCCAGGTCTGACAGGTAGTGAAATAGTACAGGAACACGTCTCCTCCTTGGACACAACAGACAGCGAGGACGTGAGTCAGACAGATGATCCAGGCAGCCTGTTTGATGCATCAGAGGAGAAATCACAGGGGACACAGAGACTCATCCAGTCAGATCACTTGATCCGTCTTTCATATATGTCAAAGCCAATAGATCCATGGAGGGGGGGGGGGGGGGGACAGCCACATCTACTTACTGAGGATGTGGCACTGCATTGTATTGACTATCACGTCTTCTTTACATCATTGCAAACCATTTTACAGGACGTTCCATTGTGTTTTGTGTTTTATTCCTGTTATGTAGGCCTGTTATTCCTCCATTCATCTCAGGACGTCAGAAAAATGCTTGCAGCAGTTTAGATTTCCTTGAAGCTGGTCATCTGTCACAATGAACATCACTGTCTGCTTCTGTTGTACGCTGGCATTACTGTTCCATTGTAATTCTGTCCAGACCTGTCAAATCAATCTGTGCTGCTGTGATAACATGCAATCAGAACAAGCACAGATTAGTTTCATTGTGCACTGAAATAAATGGAAACAAAAAGTTCTAAAGTTCTGCACTCAGAGATTTCATTGTTTAAATCATACATCCTGACAGTGAGTGATGATATTGAGTTTGTGGACATAACACGGCAGCCACACGATATCAGAAAACATTCTGTGAAATAACACAGCAATACCAGAGCGACTTACAGTACATATATTATAAGCTAACACACGCTGCAACGTTTGCATAATATCCTTTCAATGTCATCAAACCAGATAAATCTATACTGTCAACATGAACAGATAAAGCACTGCTGTAGCCTATAGAGTTATTATATTAACCACATAATATTTATTCCAGCATTCTTTGCACTACCTTTACCACAGTTCAGTACAATTACAGTACATAGAATTATTAGTAGTATAGATTTATAGGAGTACATAGGATAGAGACAAAGGTGGACACAGGGATATGCATGTGTCTCATAACCCCTACAGTATGTGGTCCCTGGGCAGCAGCCTGATGCCTTGCAATTACCTATAATCAACAGGAACCCAAATCATATGCTTGGTCTCCTCTCCTTCTGTCACCTGTATACCTGCTTATTCATGCAGTTATCCAATCAGCCAATCATGTGGCAGCAGTGTAATGAATAAAATCCTGCAGATACAGGCCAGGAGCCTTCAGTTCATGTTCAGGTGAGCTGGTCTGAGTGTTTGTGAAACTGCTGATCTCCTGGGAGTTTCAACAGTCTCTAGAGTTTAACTCAATGGAACTAGAAACTAAAAGCATGAGGTGAAGCAGCAGCTCTGAGGAGGGAAACACCTTGTTGATGAGAGAGGTCAGAGGTCAGACTGGTTGGAACTGACAGAAAGGATATGCTAACTCAGATAACCACTCTGTACGTGTAAGTAGTATTAGATGATACTGATACTGGTTGTAATTAGCGTGGCATTAAGTAATATAGGAGGGTGAACACAAGCTGTTTGTGTCTTGAATGATTTAATTTACTTGAAGCCTCAATGGAAGCATCCGTTCAGAGGAAAAATTGTAGTGCAGACAGAGTTGAGCTCATCTAACAGGCTGTGAAAAATGAGCTCAGCAAGCTTTGGCACAAATAAAGACAGGAGGAGGAGTCAGAGGAGTGAATGATGGATAAAGGATGTTTTGCTGCTCTTTCATCACCTGCCTTGTGCCAACAGCCCAGGCTGGTGGTGGTGGTGGTGTGATGGTGTGGGGAAGGTTTTCTTGGTTCACTTTGGTCCTTAATACCAATCAGTCATGGTCTGAATGTCACAGTGTGTCTGAGTATTGTTGCTGACCATGTTCATCCCTTCATGGCCACAGTTCACCATCTTCTAATGGCTACTTCCAGCAGGATAATGCTCCATGTCACAAAGCTGAAGTCGTCTCCAACTGGTTTCATCAACATGACAGTGAGTTCAGTGAACTTCAGAGGCCTCCCCCAGTCTCCAGACCTGAATCCAGTAGAACAGCTTTGGGATGTGGTAGAACAGGAGAGCAATGAATCAATGAATGAAAATCAATGAGAGCAAAGGGAGGAACTACACAGTGTTAGTATGGTGTTCTTAATAAAGTACTTGGTGAGTGCACCTATTTATTGTGGTTGTTAAAGTCCTACTATACAAATGCAAAACAGGGTGTTTCTAAATCAGTATAACTGTGTGGTGTTTATTTCATCTATTGATTTTCAGTTCTTAGGATGAAGGTAAAGCTGTGACATGTTTATTGTTTTTAAGACCTTTGTTAACTTTTTTCGTCTCCTTTCAGCCTCAGCTTACAACAGTGTAATAATGCAGCATGGAATGAGAAACCTGGGCTCTCTCATAACATTCTTAAGGTTTGTTTCAGAAATGATCTATTTTGATTCCATTTTTCTGCAGTTCTGGTGGAAAATTGTAAGCAACAGCTTAAATAAATGGTAGCTATACATTCCTCCCTTACAGCCATGTTGTAGTTGTTAGTAGAATTATATTTACATGATACATTGCTATTTATATTTTATATTTGCTTTATTACCTACACTCCTTTTTTCTTTTATTAAAAAAATCAATGTCCAAGGATGAGTTTAGAATGTAAGATTTCTTGGCAAACACCAACTGCTACCTCTGGGATATAAAGGTTTGAATTGAATTTTATTATTTTATTGTATCTGACTTCACTTTAACATTCAATTTGACATAAAGACACAAAAGTAACTGGAGGTCTCTGTTTCTAACCTGCTGAGGAAATGCTGTTATTATTGACTTATGTGTGTGTGTGTGTGTGTGTGTGTGTGTGTGTGTGTGTGTGTGTGTGTGTGTGTGTGTGTGTGTGTGTGTGTGTGTGTTACTTGATTTCCTTCCCTTCTTTAAGTGATTTTCACCTTGCTGCAAAAGAATTATTTCCCCACAGGAAATGCAGATCCAGCCAATCAAATTAACTCCACATGTCTAAACCTTATTTGGTGTGATGCTGTTTGTCACATTCCCAGTAGAAAGTGAAAGTTCTGCAGGTTATCAGACATATGTCTGACATATATGAGGCAGTACGTCAGTGGTCTATAGAGGGCAGCAGACATTCTGTGGTTGTGTGTGACCAAGCTCTGTGTGTAACTAAAATGGACACCTCTGTCAAAGCTCACTTCTGACAGTGGAAACAAGGTTTGAGAAAGAGAAAGAACAGAACAGGAAGAAAATTCAAAAACTGAAAAAAGACATTGGAACAGCTACATTTGCATGATAACTGTAAATCATTTCAAAATCCAGGTTACAAAGTCAAATCAACAGTGATAAAACAAACTGACAAGTTAAGACATCGACTGTAAAAGAGTCAAATGGGTTAAACAGATTCCAATCAAGATAAATAAATATAAAATAAAGAAAAGAGAGGAAAAAAACTGATATAAATGATAAATAATGATATAAAAATATTACTATTTAATATTATTATTTAAATATTATTTATATTTAATATTATTTAAATTAAATTTGAAGGTTGCCAGGGAGTCCAAGGTGCTAATGAAGGTGTCTGAGAGCATACTAACTAAAAGGTCAGACACATAGCAAGTAAAAGCCTTACATGTAATTAATAGGATTGTAAAACCAATCCTAAAACATACTAGAAGCCAGTATAAGATGCTGAAACATGTCAAAGCGCTGTCACCAGTCTGTATAATAAACAAGGCCATTGCACCAATCAAGGCGTGAGATATAAAAACATGTAAGATGGTCTCTGCGCCTTTAACGTTTACAATAGATCTTCATTTTGAATGTTTAGCGATTTGATGTTCAAATCTAAGATCTGTTCAAGCAGGAATCCAGCAGATGTCAGAGTTTGTCTTACCCTGTGCTGAGACGCAGTAACAAGGAGGGTTGTGTTTCTGTCTGTGTGGATGATATCAGGATTTAGGATTTCAGTTTCAGATCAATCCAAACTGGATGAAATTAGGTGGACCTGCTGAAAAAACGTCATCTCACCAGTCAAATATTTAGTCCTACTCTTCTCCCCACTTTGATTTGGTTTCTGCTGTTTGATGAGATTATATGTTGGGAACTGTTTGACAGAACTGGAAATAATACAGCCTTTGGTGAGCTGAGTGTTTCAGGGGAGGTGATAACACTAACACAGCCAGACAATGACAGTCAGAGCACATTTACCGGTGCATTACACATGAGGTTAGGAAGCAAAAAGTTGTGTTTGTTTCTGATTTTAAGTTACGTTTACTTTGACCGAACCGATTTAAACAGTGGATGACTGGATTTAGAGGATTGGATATGGATGAATAAAACAGGAAGGCACTGGGATTCATCCCCAAAAAAGTTTTCATAGATTTTAAGATGCTGAAACATTTTATTTTGACAATATTTCAATTTATAATCAGGCAAACAGTGAAACTCTTAATGAAATGAAATGTTTTTATATCTTTATTGTTTATTGTTTCAAAATAGACACATTCAGAAAATCCTCCACAAAACTGTGAGAAAAGCAATGAAGACATGAGTGTTATCATGCCTTACATGAAAAACGAGTCCAAATTCAAAAATGGAAACTTGATTGCGAGTGGAACTATAAAAATAGAAAATAGCACAGCTACATTACAGATCTCCTGATTGTAAAACTTCAAAGTCCTCGTAATTCTTTTGGCCCTCTTTGTCAGTGGAGCAGGTCTACAAGGATCCCTGTGATGCAGCTCCAGAAGAAAGTTAATCATTCTCAAAACATTCTGATTGGCCTGCTCCGGGCAATGACAGAAACAGATGTATGTCCTTGAATTAGCCACTATTCCTCTTTAATTCTGATTTTTTTTTGGGGGGGGGGCAGCTCAATCAGCACAATCTTCTGATTTAGATATTAAAATAGCATCCAGATCCTGAGGTAGCTCACCACAGACTGCTGATGAGTACAGGGAAAGAAAGAGACAGAGAACTGTTATGATCTGCCCCTTGGTGACTGTTCTGGAACTCTTTTTGGACTATCTTGGGTTTTTTTTTGTGTGTGTGTTGGACTCTTTATGGACCTTTTTGTGGACTCTTGTCTTAATCAATATTGTTCAGTATTTTGTTGAGTTTTGGTTCAGTATTTTCCTGTTTAATTTTGAAGCCCCGTTCCTTGTGTATCTATTCATAGTCTACTTCCAGTCTTTGTCTTGCTTCCCACCTTGTTGATTGTCTGCCCTGCCCTGATGTGAATCACCTGTTGTCAGTTAGCCCCAGTGTGTTTAAGCCTCCTTGATGCCCTGCGTCTTCGTCAGTTTGTCTGTTGCCTTGCCTGAGTTTGAATTGGTTGTCATCATGAGTTTGTTCCTATAGGTCTTGTCTCTGTTCACACCTGTGATTCTGTCTCATGGTTTTGTCTCCTGTGTTTGATCCCCCTGTTCCCGTGGAACATGAGTTTGCTGTCGAGTTTGTGTTCCCAGTGTTTTTACTCCTTTGTGGAGGATTTTTTTGTTGCCTGAGGATATCGTCACTCATCTGTCTGTCCTGGTGGTTTGCCTTTGGGTCCTCTCCCTCGTGATCTTGGCTACAGCCTTTATAACAAGAAGACCCAGCTAAGATCAGATGAATTATTACTGTATCTCTCTGTGACAGCAGTCTGAATGGTCTCTGTCTCGTGATGTCTACTGTCTCACAGAGAGCAGACACTCATGCACTTGAGTGTTACCATGCAGGTTCAGGCACTTAGGGGGATTGTACAGAAATCCTACAGGATACCCTACAGGATATGATCAATGCGCTCTGTGTTGTTCATAGCAACAGTAAGAAAGTTGGACTTAGTACTGAAACAGATGCTCCCTGCTTCAGCCTCCTCCTCCTCCTTCAGAGGGGGCTGGCAGATGGTTTCCCCAGCCTCACTGTCTGAACTCTTCTAAGGGATGCTTCAGGGAAGGAGGAGGCCCCAGAGTCCCTCAGCTGAAGGGGCATGGACACTCCGCTGTGTGAGTCCACACATCCACTGTGGATGGAGAAAGCACCTGGACACAAAAGGCAGTCTAAACAAACCCCATACCTAGTGTTGAAAAGACTGGACGGGGTCCTCCTGGCTCTTCTGCAGGAGGAGGAGGAAGTTTTGTGTGTGCGTGTGTGTGTGTGCGTTCGTGCGTGTGTGTGTGTGTGTGTGTGGTTTATAGACTCGACCTGCTGGTGGCAGACTCATCGGGTTTGATTTCTAACACAGCAGTACAGTGAGTCTGTCATAGCTTACTGGACATGATGTCTGAGCTCTCAGCAGAGACAGAGACAACATCATATTGATGAAAAAAACCACAATCAAGACTTGAAGGAACAGAATAAAGTCCAGTGTATGGCCAAAAGTGTTAAAAAAAAACCCTTGTCCACATACTTTTGTGTACTTTTGGTCCTGGGGGGAGTATTTCCTGGGTTAGATTCTTATTTCCAGTTTAGAAAAATCCTTATTTATGACTTCCAATTTAACAAGAAAAATGCAGCCTATTTCTGAGCCCTCACATCCCAGTGTCCCATTTCTATCCTGTACAAGGACAGACATACAAAATGGGTTTTGTAGAAATAGGGGGAAAGGAAAAAAGGGGGTGAACCTCAGTCCCCAGAACACGCATGCATCACGCTCTCATGTGCATCCTGAAGGACCCTGACACAGAGAGGCTGGTAAAGACACAGACAGGGATGGTTTTTTTTTTGGGATGTCCACCAGCACCACTATTTAGACAGTGATATCAGGAGATACACTTTTAAGAAAATATATTTGAACAGTACTAAATGTTAAATTGATAAATACAATGTCCTTGGTTGGATGGGGCTTTGCTAGGGTGATCTGCTCTCATGACCCCAGTGTTTATCAAATCTATACTTTTTTTATTTACTATTGATTATTTGTGTTTACTTGAAAGAGGGTGGTCCCCTTCCTTCCATTTTCATTTTGGCCACTTCACTGGCTTTTTGCTATCAGGGGATGAACCATATGATTTTTATGGACCTTTCCTCTGGGGCCATTCTCAGGTCAAACATAACCAAACACAAGAGTAGAATAATCATCAGTAATGTTACGAGCTGGGCTTAATATTTTAGTCTTGCTTCTGTTCAGTAATATGTATATGGATATTTGTATACACGTCGGCTCTTTTGTGCAGCTCGCTTTAATGAATTGCTGTTCTTGCTAATAAAAATACTGAGGAACTTTAGCTTAATGTCCTGTACGTTTCTTGCACGCCCTTGTTTATCTCACCATGGGAAAGTGACCCTGCTGACCTGCTGGGTGGGATTTCCTACCATCCTTTTCCCCAGACTATCTCATCACCTACACATATCTGACATAAGGGGGGGGAAACCCTGCCTTTCCACCCCTGACTTCTTGTGGACAAATATCATGACAGGTTTTGGCGTCAGTGTGTTTATTTCAGGGCCTTTGTGTTTTGCTGTATGACCTGGAAGCTGCAGATCGGGAGTGAACGTGATACACTGCTAGTCGGGTCCCATCTGTGAGGTCTTGCAGTTGGAGGATTTGAGCACTTTGTGCAACAAAGACCATTTAGCTCAGGCACTTTATTATTTCCTGCTGTGGTTGAAGCTAATTAGATGCTAACCTTCAGCTCTTGAGTTCACTTATAGGCCAATTGTGTGTCTCCATATAGCTGGCTCTCCGTTCCGCTGGCATGTTACCCATATTTATCTTGGTGGATTTGTTCACCCTAAATTCTCACCAGTCGAGTGATGAAACAGAGACGCTCCATGCATAATTCAGCCGTAACTGATTTACAAGTTGTAAGTGCCTGATTTTGTGTGTCTCACATTGCAGACCTTCCTTCCCAAAGCCCTTTGAACTGTGTCCCAAAAGGACGTTGGCTCTCACTCCTTGGCGTCACTCTGTTTATTTCAGAGAGGAAGCAGGGAGATAAGAGCTGATAACCAGAGTGCATTCAGACCAGGTAAGTTCATGTCAAGTTGAAGCTGTGTGATCAAGAGGGATGGAAACGAAAATAAAGAGTTTTGTGCTGCACAGCGATGTAACTGATTTACCATCAAATTCTGATGTGTTGCCACTAATCTGTTAGTGGTATAAGTTTAAAACTAATCTACTCTGTCCAATGAAAAATAAGCTTTCTGACAGCCAGACAGCTACTTTCCAAGGTAGCCTACCTACTTCCTACAATTATTCAATTTTGAAGCAATTTTTTTTTTCTTTTAACTGAAAATGAAAGATCCATCCATTAGTCATTACTCTTCCACTGTAAATGTTCATATTGACTGAATGAGTGGAATTATCTGGAGCCTTCACTACTTTGATATCTGGGTAAACAAACAAAGAGCCAAGTCACTCCTGGCTCCCTTCTGAACGGGAAATAATCACATGATGGGCCAGGTCTACTCTGATGTCCAAGACTTAATGTGCTAATGATTTCTTGATGTTCATCACGTTACATTCAGTCTCCCCCCGACTTATCCCTTGAAATACTGACGTCCAAATCTACTTCTTTTCTTCTTGTAATGTGACTAAATGTACATGCACGCAGTCCCATACGCCAGTTCAGCGTGTTTGATCTTCCTAACATCCTGTGGTTTAGTGAAGTTTGGCATAATTAAAGTCAGATGGAGGCCATTATGTAATCCAGCATGGGTTAAAGCGAGCTTGTGTGACAAACCCATCAGCAGCAGCAGCATGTGAGACAGTCTCAGAGCTGTTTCCCAGCAGAGGAGCCCCTTGAAAAGTCATCTTCCAAAACGCACTCAGGTGGCACAGTTCAGAGGCAGCTGGGAAAGCGATCCGACTGTTTACTCTCTGTCTGCTAGGTCTACTTTCCTCATGCATTCATGACTCAGGTTATGATCAAAACTTATTTTGTTATTTATTACTTCTGAAAATGATCAAAGCATTTTTTTTAGGCTGGGGTCAAAAAGTCTGTAGAGTTTTTGAACTAATTTTACAAAGAAGCCAACAGATATGTTCTCTAACGCAGCTGCTGCACCTCCAGGACCAAAGTCTGTGCTTTTTATTTTCATCCAAACAGTTCAGCAAGCAGTTTTTACTCAATATCCTCTCACCTCTGCTGTGCTAATACGGCAAGTTCAAGCTCAGGGGTGCAGTGGTAAAATAGGCTCGTCTACGGTCTACAAACCTAATTAATGTAAAACACATACACAACATAACAGAGCTAAAAGATCTGTCATTTCAGAGCAGCTTCCAATCTTGTGTTTTTGAATTTCGGTTGGATTTTTAGATCGTGTCTGGAAAATCAGTTGAGTTAGATCGATTTTTCTTCCCTTCTCAGAATTTGCAGCTCCCATGTCTCTCTATGAATCCTGGGCTGATTCTGAATCAGTTCCTGTCTCTCTCACTCCTTCATCTTCTTTAAATCTTGAATCATCTGCACCTTCTTTGCTTTCTCCGTGTTTCTGACTCCGCTGCTGCCTGCTAAGTTTTCCATCTCTTCTCTCTCCTCATCCCTTCATTCAATCTCTGGAAATAAATACCCTCCATTTTTCAAAATCTGACAGTGCATGAAGCAGTGCTTAAACTTGCAGAGTACAGAAGATGAGGATGAAGAAGTTAATGTTGTGCTGTGGAGAGAACACTGTGTAAAACAAAAAACTGAAGGCCCACTTAATGGCTCACGACCAACGTGCTTACTCTGCGGTTTTTGATTAACATGTCATAGTGTATGTCTTTCTGCTGAACTCTGATCCATGCTGTGCCCCGTGAGAGCAGCTCCTGCAGTGCAGTGCATTTGTTTTAACTCCTGTACCAGCGGGTGGTGGGCTGATGGAGAAGGGGGGGGAAAAGGAGCACTTCTAAAGTTTGGAGAAGAAACTCTGGAAGTCTGGGTTTAGCATGTTAACTTTGCATGAACATTATCTTCATACTTAATTAATAAGTCCACTGTCTAAATGTGTTTTTGTTATTTTAAGCTGCTTAATGTGCAGTGTATAACTGTGTAAATACAAGGGTTAGGAAGAAGAAGACTCTTTATAACTGTGTTAATCTCCTCTCTTTCTTTTGAATGATGCTGATTGTGCTGCTCATCCTGGTGCAGCAGATTAAAGTGACTGCATCAGACCTTCTGCTGTGATTAGTGATGCAAACCCACAGAGGACAATCACACAGCTCTGCAGCGCTCTTCAGCTCCATGGAACATTTTAATGTCTTTCTTTTCTCTCTTCTGGTTTCCTCTCACAGTTTGCGATCTCAGTGCTCTAATTATACATGACTCTAGTCACAGCTGGCAGATAAACACACTCTACACTACCTGTCCGACACCAAACAGCAGACAAAGGTAACAACTAGGTGGTGAACATGGAGCAGTTAAAGAGGCAGATATTTTCCTCAGGAGTTTGTAGAGACCAAACCAGGTCAGAAAACTATTTGCTAATAGATTCACCATAAATTCACTTAATCAGGTGATAATATTGGCTCTACAGCCGTGATGCGACCTGTTGCATTTCATCAGCTTTTGAGTTTTAAAGATGGCAGCATTTTTTCAAAATATGTCTCACTGAGACTTTTCCTGGTTAAATAAAAGTTAAGTTAAAAAAATATATATATATATAATAATTTTTATTAGGTGTAAAATCTCACAAACACCCAAAAGTTGTCTTTCTCTGTTTTTGTTTGGCAGTGAAAGAAAACGTAATAAGTCTGAATTTGTCAAAGGAAAAAAAGTCAACTATTCTAAATATTTGTTGATGATGAACATGTCACCCAGTGAAACAGTGTGGATCACCAGATCAGACATTTATATATATATATAAAACATAGGCATGGCCTTTATTCCTGATTCTAAGAATAACAGCTGAATGATGTTATTCTTAGGTGCTTGGCATGAAACTGATGATTGAACTGTCTGTGCAGCCTGTGTGTTTATTGGCCCAATGCACTGACTGTACAGACAATAGCTGTCAGCAAGACTGTAACATATACACTGACCCTGTGTGTGTGTGTGTGTGTGTGTGTGTGTGTGTGTGTGTGTAGCTGTGTGACAGCTCAGAATTCCTATTTTGCACTAAACCCGAGTCTCTCCTTTGACTCTGTCTTCAGTGGCACAGTGTTTAGTTGGATAGCCATGAATCAGTTCAACCATGCACCTCCCTGCCATTCATGGTTTTAGGAATGCTGGACAGGTCTGGCATCAAGTGGTAAACAGGTACTGATTGGATAATGAAGGTAGTATACTTGTCACATGCCACACTACTGTCTCACTTCTGCCAAACTACACCACCTCATTAGAACTGTGATGAACGGAGCTTCCCCTTGTCTACACCTGCTAACAGGTGTGGCAGCATAAACTGCATGGAGGGTTCCCGTACCTCCAGAAAGTGTTTTCCCCGATTTGACACTCCAGTCAGCAAGATGTCAGTTGTCTCCAGCCACTAGGGGGCTGTGTCACTTGAACGTACACACACATGTATCGGGCCACTTGTTGAAATGACTGATGCTGTTCTTCTTCACATGACAGGAGCCATCACAGAGGGAGGAGGCTGAGCAGGAAGAGAGAGATGTGAAGACAGAACAAGCCGATCCGGTGAGCGGTCCGTGTGTGGATACCCATTTCAGCTATCTGTGGCCACTGGGCGGCAGAGCAATTCTGCCCGTTTGATAAAGAGAGAGGGAAAAAAAAAACAAAAGCTCTTAGAAGACTCTCCCTAAAGACCCTTGGAATAGCACCTCCAAATCCCCCTTTCATCTGCTCTAAGAGCCTCTGCAAGTATCCACTGAAAACTGTCCCAGAACAAAATAGAAGATTAAAGCTGAGCTGAACCAAGGAGCTGGCGTCAGGTTTCAGTCTGACAACCCTCTTATGTCAAAATAGGCTCTGAGTGGCGACAAAGCACGGGCCACCAATTTATCCCCGCTGCCAAGTCCTGCATTCCAGCTGGGTATTTTTAGTGCTGGCATTTAAACTTGGCAACACATTACATAGTCATACCATCTGCACTATTTCCTGTTCCTGTGAAACACGGGGCAGTTTGGAAGAACACACCACAGCCCATTATGAAATGTGCAATTCAAAGTGTAGTCGTGTGTGGACTAAGTGAAAGTTATTTTACTCTAGTAAAGAAAGTTTTATTGAAAGACCTTCATCAGGAATCAAACTCACAATATGAAACATCAACGGACGAGAGCCACAGGCTGCAACAAGGAATTAAAAATGGAATGAGGCCGCAAGCGCTTAAGAACATTATACCATCAGCACTTGATTTTATATTTCATTTTGAAAGCATCTCCAAAAGGAGACATGCAAAACAAGCCTAAGCCTAAGTCAGTCTAACCAAACTACAAAAACCGAAGGACAAAATCACCCCAAAGTCCATTTCTGTCATTTCTAAGGTCAAGAATGACCCCTTCAGACAAAATGTTTAAGCCATCATGGACGACAATCAGATCATCTGCTGAGGAATCAACTGAAAGCACGACAGCTACTGAATTGACCTTATGGTGAGATAAAAAAAACTGACTTAAAACCCTTCCATTTAATTCTATTTGAGGTTATGACATTATCAAAATATCAGATAAGTAGAAATTCTATTAGAGAAGCCAAATTCAAATAGAACCACTGAAAAGGATGAAAAAAAAAGTCACATTTAAGTTATAATCCTTAATAACTGTCTTATGTTCCACTATTTTCTTTCTTTCTTTCACGTTTCTGTCTCTCTGTCACTGCCTTATATCACATCAGAAACTCCACTCATGGTTCTGATTATGTTGCTTGTGTTGCCTTTTTCACGTGAACGTGATCAGAGCTGATAACCGCTTGTTCAGGATCACCAGTGTTTGGTTCAGTGAACTTGCATCGTGGCACAGGCCGGTTACGGTTTGCTCAAAGCAACTGTGGAAGTTACTGGCTTTCTTAATCAAACTTACACGAGGGGTTGAATCCTCTCAGCCCACAGTTAGTCAGACTGTAAACACATCCACCAGTGATTCTTCTCATCTTCCACTTCTCACACAGTAACTGCTCAGGGCGTGTGTTTGCCTGCCCCGGGACCTGTTGTACGTGGAATGAACCTGCTTGCCACAGGTGCTGCCAAATCACCCAGGACTGAAATATTAAGTATCATACAGTAGCTTTAAATAGCAATTCATCATTCAGGACCTTTGGGGGAAAGTGTTGTGGGCATGTGTGGGAGCCAGAGTGGCGTGCTTAGAGACGCAGATGGCCACAGTGTCGATCCTGGAAGAATGCTTTCTTTTAAGAGGTGATCCAAGGCTGCTGAGGAGGAGGTAGATCAACAGTCGAGCGTGTTTAGCTGTCCAGAAGTTATAAATCACACTACAGGGACACGATATCATGCACATAATAGAAACACGGGTGATTATTTGTGTAAGAAATGTTATGCTTGCAAGAGGTTGACAGAAATGCACTGTTGTTTCCACGTAATTCCCATTAGGAAAATTTCTCTGCAAACACACAATCTTCCACTTGATGGAGAAAACATAAAAAATGAGGTGTAGAAACTATCTTCTGTACAACATCAGGAAGAAATACAATTTATCACTCCCACTCTCTCTCTTCACTTCTGAACTTTGAGCGTTCCACACTGGCTGGTGGTTTGACAGCAGACGTTATTTATGCTCCTGGAACACGAAAGTGGAATTCAGAGACACACAAATGAATGGGTATCATGATATGTCAGCCATCTGATGAATGTAACCGGACTCTTGATGCGAGACTCTGAGGAGACCAAACTGTCCCCCCCTGCTCTGCCTCCGGGGGAGTTCAAACCACCTGCAAAACCAAAGCTCAGGAAACTGGGCCTGACCTCTCAGACCTCTCACAGTTCAACGACAGCGCTTTCAGCAGACAGGAAAGTCTTTGTTTACAGGATGCACCTCTAGTTTTATGAGTGCGAAAGAGCAACAGAGATGGGTGGAGAGAAAGCTGGGAGTGAAAGTAAGAGAGTTTATGAATCAGAAGTCCCCCCCTGATGGGAGAAATGCGTCCACGTTAAAGTCTCTTTCTAAACAGTTTATCTTTTAAACCACTAAAGGATTAACTTTTGTCTTTTTTTTTTACATTTTAAACCATAAACAATCCAGATAAATATCTATCTATAGTCCATTAACCTCTGTGTGACACTCTCCTCATTCAGCTCAAAGATAGCATGTAGTCTTTGTTATGGTTGTGACAGCTGATCAGTGCCAAACCTCACAGTGTCTGGAAATAGCTGCAGAGGGCATCATCATCATCATCATCACCATCGCTGACCACAGAGGACAAAGGGCCAACACTTTTCAGGCACCAGCCCAGTGAACATCCTGTCCAGCTTTCCTCTGCCACATGTACCCAGAATGCAATGATTCTCCCCTGTAATACATAATGTTTGCCTGGCTGGTGCCGTTTCAGCTCACTCACTGACCCAGTTAAAATAACTGCTCATAGGCTGATTGGATATCTCCTGCTGGACTGTAAGGGCTGAGGGCAGTGGGGGACATGGGATGGGTTTCTTGGGACCTTTCTGGTGTGCTGCGCTTTGTGGATTTGCTTTACGGTGGAGAAAGAAGCACTGATCATTCTCTCCCAACTGTTTGCTGTAAGGCCTTACAGTCCATTCTTGCAGCTCCCATGCCAGACAGTGATACAGGTGCTCAGGATGCTCTCTACAGAGAGTGGTGACAACAGGTGGATAGGGGGCTCACCTTCTTCAGCTAATGCAAGAAGGGGAGATGCCGCTGTGCTTTGTTGGAGAGTGCTGTCACGTGTTGAGCTTAGAGGTCTTCTGTGATGGTGCCTCACTCATATCTCTGGAGGAGGTCTCTGAGGTAGTTAAGAAGCTCCTCAGTGGGTAAGGTGCCAGGGGTGGATGAGATTCACCCTGAGATGCTGAAGGCTCTGGACACCATTGGGATGTCTTGGCTGACATGCCTCTTCAGGGGGCAATGGCTGTAGATTGGCAGGGTGGTGGGTATTACGGTGCTCAGCCTCCTGGGGAAAGTTTATGCCAGGGAGTTGGAAATGGAGACTCCAAACTATTGTTGGACCAGAACAGTGGACCAACTCTTTATCCTTGCGAGGCTACTTGAGGGGTCATGGTAGTCCAGTCTACATGTGCTTTGTGGACTTGGAGAAGGCCTACGACCAGGTTCTTGGGGACCCCCCAGGAGGAGCTGGACAAACAGTGATGTGGACGGTGTCCCTATCTAAGATCAGGTTTAGTTAGGCATACTATGAACAAAGGAGAAGAATTCCACAAAACACAGAGCCAAAGACCAACATTAATTTAATCATAACATTACAGGAATTTATCTGGTGAACACTGAAATGTGTTTTCACTTTCATTTTTTCACTTGTTTTGTTCGATTTTAGCCAGTTTTTTAGTATTATTCAAGGGAACGCCATCTAAGATGAACAAATCTGAATAAGAATTAAGAGGATTATTTTAGACGGCCAGCACAGTGTTAGCCTGTAGTACTTAAGCTACATTTGAGGAATGCAGTCTGAATAGGCTCATTTTGTTAATGTGTTATCCTCCCAAAGTGATATTGTGAAGATGTTTTACATTACCCACACAGCCTCCAGTGCTGGCGCCTGATTGTCTGTGACATCATGTGAAATCCTGCCGTGACCCTGTATAACACCGTTTGTTTTGAGGTTCCACCTTTCGTGTTTTTTGACCTTCTCCGACTCATCATGGTCACAGAGCTATACAGCAACTATTTTTTTCTATGGTGTTTATGGCAAACAAATGCTCTGATAATCCTCCGCAGTCACATGAATTTGGAATCCAGCTCACAGGATGATGCCGTGGAGTTTCCACCCTGCTCCCTTAGTAGCCCTGTGGTGAGTCCCGTTTGGAAGCAGGGGGTGGGGGGGTATCTGTGTTTCCATTCCACAGATCCCAAAACAAAGGATATGCTCTGTTCACACCAACAACTTCCTGCAAAGTGCTAATTCAGTACTGGAGCAGACTTCAGAGCTGCTCGGAAAAGCTAATTGAGCACCTGGCGTGTGACATGGATGAGTGACGTGTGCTTCCCACCTGCGAATGACACTCTGGAAGAGTCACGGATTTTTGAATAAGAGCCTGATTTTCTGGCCGTCAGGCAGCAGCCAAGGTGTTGACAGCACGTTTCCTAAAGACCGTGTTTTCCATTGCCCTGACTAATTAGTGATGATAGGTTCAATGGTGCGTTGGCACTTTGATTTGATTTTATGAGCTGAGCTTCTTTTCTTGCCAGTACAACTACATTTCCCTCTGTAAAACACAGTGTTTCATTCATTTGTTAATGGAAAGCAAGTCATAAAGTAGTGATGTAAATACATAGTGATACATAGTGATGTAAAAATGTAAAAGTGATGTAAAAAAAATCCACTTGAAAGCACCTTTTGACATTATTGAAATGTCCCAGAGAGCTGTTTTCAAACTGCGCTGCAGTTGTAATTCATTAAATTTTACTACAGCACCTGATTAAAACAGGTAAGAAGAATGATGTGAGTTACGGCATAAAGCAGCTGTGATATTTCAAAACAGAATACATTTTGCTGCACACATGATTTACCTGACTTTAATCCTCAAGTATTGAAATATCTCTGCTGCTCCAGCATCTGCTTCTCATGAAAGGCGAGCACATCAGATACCTCCCACCGACCACGAGACAGCAGCAGCTCGCGAAAAGGAGACGGCGCTCTAAGTTATCTACCAACCTGCTCCTCCTCGCTACGTGAGGGCGAAAACACGCACATGTGAACACACGCATTTCGAAGGAGTGGTTTTGTACCTGCTCCAGCGATCTGAGTTGTGGCCAGAGTTGCAGTAGGTAATATCCTGCAGCAGTCGAGCATTCATCTGGAAAAGAAGTCATGCTCATAAATCATAATGTGCAGCGCCGTGGGTTGGCAGAGCACTCTGACCAAGGTAAATGTACATCCGTGGAAAAAAAAAGAAAGAAAGAAAGAAAGAAAGAAAGAAAGAATTTACTGCTGCCACATACAGATTTGCCTTCGTACAAATACAGATGTTTGTCGAGGAGCCAATGCTCCATGTTCCCAGCAGCAGTGAACAGGGAGGTAGCCTGTGAAAGCACTTACCCTGTATTACCCAATTAAGCTACTGCTGTGTATGGCATTGACCTGTATACTGGAGAGCATGCAAATGAAAATACAATTAAAGGGCAACTTAGATATTTTTTGCCGCCTGTCCGGTTTTTGTCGTTATCTTCTTCTTCCTTTTTCTTTTTTTTTTTTTAATTTTTTTTGGTGGTTTACACAGCATGGACGTCTGTGTGGCAAGGATTATTTAGGATTTTGGACAAATTGTCAACATTAAAAGACCAAAGTCAAGTACTTTCTGACATTCCTCTGCCCTCTGGCCCAGTGTAAATCTTCAGAGAAATACATTTTGGGGGAAAAGACATTTATTCACTTTCTTTCCCAGAGTTGAGATGAAAAGATTTGTGCCACTCTCGTGTCTGTGAGATAAATCAGTACCTACAGCCATGAGACGGTTAACTTCATCTGAGCTTAGGGAGGGAAAACAGCTCGTGTGGCTCTGTCCAAGGCCAGCATCTCTGAGAAATGTAAAAAATGACACTTTGTGGTTTTTAGGGGGAGTTACATGCTGGAAATATTACTCAACTTCTTCAAGTCTTCTCTGACAGAAAATACAGCAAACTTATGTCTTGTGTAAATTTGTATGAATATGACTAACTCTCATACCTAATGCTTAGACATGAAGGTGGTATCAATCTTTTCATTTCAGAAAGTAAGTGTACATCCCAAAACGTTGAGCTTATTCCTTTAAAATAATGATTTACAGACATGTAGCTTCAGCTGCTCACTGTACGTTAAGTAAAACCTATATTTCTAAGCAGTATTTTTTTTTTTTTTTTTTGGTTGCTGAATAAAGAAAACAGTGCCAGGTAGAGAAAGTCAAACTTGATGAACAACATAAAGGAAGAGATTAACTGCTGTGGGGAAGTCAGGCCTGCTCAAGCCGGGACGTGACTGCCTCTGAGCCAAAATCTACCGTGTTTCTTTTCAGAGATGAAAAGACCTGCAAGACGAGAGGGAAGATGAGAAGTGACGCACATGTGGCTCCGTTACGGCGGTGGTGCCGTGTGTTTCTTGTTGTGGTGTTTTGCTCTGCTCTCTCTCTCTCTCTCTCTCTCTCTCTCTCTCTCTCTCTCTCTCTTTCTCTCTCTCTCTCCTGTACTGATAGAAGTTTCCACTCGCTCACCGGGGTCAGGAGTACAAACGCCGGGAGAGGAGGTGATGCAGGCCGTGATCTGAGCCTGGATACAGAGCCTGCAGCACAGTCGACGCGATGCTCAGTTTGAGAGGGACTGAAGTCAGCACAGGACTCCTCTGTTACACTGAGACATGGCAATGAAGTGCCGATGGAATCACTTCTTTAGATTTAGCTACAGCACCATCAGATAGACATCTAGGAAAGCTGTTTTTGTTTGTGGTCCAGTAATAAGAATTCTGATAAACCTGAAAAAAAAAAAAAGAATTCCTTGAAAAGACTGTTAAAGGTTACATTTTGATGCCAGAGCAGGGTTGAGGGTGTGGTTCAAACAGTGAGTGGGTTTACTTGGGCCTCTGAGAAGCCAACGGAGTCTAATAATGAGATCAGCTCAGAGCCAAAGCTCATTATCCATGTCCACATCAATATCAAAATCACAGACTATAATGACTTTATCTGTACTAAAAACTAAACCCGATAAAAACTCAGGGAATTCAGATAAAAATTCAGAGTAGGGGTCCGGAGCGTGGTGCAGGATAACAAATAGAACTGGCTGTAAGTTGGGTGAGAAAGATTACGGATCCAGGCTTTTGAATGAGTTGTAACTGAGTTTAGATTCAGGGGGCTGATTAACTTGGCTGCAGCTCCACCTCCTCAGCCGGTGGCCTGAGGAATGTGAGCATTAAAGTGACCCGGAGGAGGAGTGGATTCACTTAGACTGACATAGTCTGCTGACACAGACAAGTTTCAGTAAGACAGAATGAAAATGGTTTACCAATACAGACAGGGATTTAATGCTTAATCGTCCACATTTAATTATCCTATTTTGTTTTACTTTGACAGTATTGGTCTTCATTTTTATTAGATTATCATGAATAACTCCCTTTAGGTGGTTAGGGGGCCAGACACAGTGTCTGTGGGGTTTTGCAGTGGGTGGCTGCTCTAATGGAAGCAGACTGCAAACTCTGCATCCTGGTCTCAGCTCTGGGGTTGTCATGGTTTTGGTCTGCTAATAAACTCTCTCCTAATCAGACTGGCTTTTCCCCCCAGAAAGTTCCCAAGGTATCTACAAAGCCCACATCATCTGTTGGACACCTCCTCGACAGCCAAGCGGCGGAATGATGACCTGCAGGTCTACATGTCATCAGATTAGGCAGAGGTCCAGAAAAAAACGTCGGAGTCTGAACCACGTTTCTGAGGTATTGAAATGGCTCTCGTGTCTGTTCACTGTATTCATGTGCAGTCCACCCTGACTGCTGGTTTCCTCCTGATGTCCATCCTCTCCTGTTTACCCACTGATGACGCTGATGTTATCCTGGGAACTGACATAGCAGGGGGGTAACGTCTGCCCTGTTCCTGAGGTGGTTGTTGTTGTTGTTGATGCTTCCATTTCAGATTTACAGAGATTAAAACCAGACGCAGACCCAACAGCAGGCGGCAACACCGTTAGTACACATCTGATATGTTAATAACACACTTCTCAGGATTCTCTGATTCTACACGTTTGTTAACATGTCTTTGTATGTCGTCTAAGTTAGAGAGTTCCTCCTCATCACATGTGTTTCCCCATGTGGGACAACTTGTTTATGAGTGTCAGGATGATGGACAGTCGACCCAACAACATCACATAACAGTGTTGGGTTTCAAAGGCTCTGTCGGCATGCTAGACTCTTATGTGGGCATCCCTTTGAAGGCCGTATTGGGTGTGCTTGGATATCAAAACAATACCAGGTAAATATAGAGGCTGCACAGCAGGTACCGTACATTAGAATCTGGCAAATCCCTTCAGAGTCTGACCCTGCGCTAGAGCTTTGGGAAAAGTAAGTTGAGAACATTTTTTTATTTATCTGGGTTAGGGTTAGCCTAACCGCTAGCCCTAACAGCCCATTTAATTATGTTAATGTGGAATACACACTGTGTCTCAGGGTGTAGGTGGTGACAGGAGAGGCCCTTTGATCAAATGCCATTCTTACACTCTTCAATCGAGTGAATTAAATTATTATTATTTTTTTTTTTTAGAGAGTTGAGTGTTACTTTCTCAAATCTAAATCTAAAAATCTTTGCATGCACTTTATAAAGAAGTTTGCACGCCTGGCTTTAAACTGGTGTCAGAAACCTTTGGCAAGATCTCCCATTACTGTGAGGGATGCTCTCCACTGTGTACATGGAGGCACCACACATAATAGCTGCTGATGCACAGTATGACAAATCATCCGTTATCAGAAGCTGATCAGGTCCTCTGATAAATTAGTGATCAATCATTTGTATAGTGCTTATAATTGTAATTACTTTTGTTCAGTCTATGATGTTTTATGAGTGTTGAGAGGAGTTCAGCACTCAGCTGTATGGAGGTGAGAATGGAGCCAAGCTCTTTCTTTTTTTTCATGCAATAATCTCATTGATTAGTCTGAAGGCTTTGGCCATTGCAGCAATAACACAGTGTGCAAATCTGGTCCTAAATTTCCAATGTTTAACTTTTAACAGCATGTAAAGAAAGGATAAAGACGCTTTCTTCCAAACTGAAAGGAAAATCTAAAGTCTTCTTACAAACGCTGAGTAAGGGTCGAGCAGCAGGCTGCAGACACACACACACACACACACACACACACACACACATGCTCTCCCCTCAGCTGAAACAGGATCCTGGTCCTTGGTCGGGGGGGGGGGGGGGGTGGGAGGGGTCAAGAGGCACTGAGGTGCCGACTTCAACAAGGCTCCAGTCAGCTGACCCAGGATCAGTTGTGCCACACCTTTCCTCTTTGGTTAGTCACAGCTAGTTGGAGTTCACTGTCCTTCATTTGAAAATCTGCTGCAGCACAGCAATAGTTCAGTCTGGATATTTACAAAATCATTTACTCAGGTACAGATTCCAAAAACATGAAATGTCTCGGCCCCCCTGTCCTCATGTACCACTTTCTCCACGGCTGTGATGAAGTGCTGATGGTGCGGTTTTGCGTAATGTGGCGTGACACATCATATGCTGCCAATCCTCATGGTTACCCCGCCTTAGAAACATTCAGCCCCTCCCCTTCACTTATGGTTGCTGGGGGTTTCTGATTTATGGATACAGCTATGTGCCGGTGATAAACACACCTCTCCCTTTCCTCAGTCCACACTTCCTTCCCACTCTGAAGAGCTGTTGTGCTAACCTGAGTTGGAATGTCACCATGGCAACCTCTGGGTCAAGTGGCGTGCTGTTCTGTTACCAGTCCCCACCCCTGCACTGCCAGGTTAGTCTGCACTCGGTTCCTAAAACCAAGTCACAACTTGAACGAGTGACCAGACCTCTGTCTCTGCTCTCAGTAACTGACATTCTCCATCCAGCCATAAGATGTCCCCAGACCTTCCCTCCAATCCCAGTCACCTGACCTTCCCCGACCACTCACACACCTGTCTCCAGTTTCCCCGTTATCCAACCCTGTGCTTAAACCAGCCTTTCCTGCCTGCTCCCTGACAGATTGTTGAGTGTTTCCAGTGCTGCACTCTTGTGATCTACCTGTTACCTGTTTCTGTCCTACGGCTGAATCAGCTGGAAGCCCAACATCAGCATCTTCTCATTTTAGCTAGCATGGATTCCCTCTGGGTACTCTGGCTTCCTCCTGTGGCAGGAAGGAGAACAGTGTATCTATTCCTGCTGCAAAGTTTGTTTGGGAAGACACAGTGGGCTCTGGGAAAAATGTAGATGAATGTCAGACTTTCAGTATTTGGTTTGCAAAGTGTTTTACAGCTCCACGCTCTGCCGCCTTAGGAACCTTCAGTCCAGCCGTGATGTGGCTCTGAGAAATCCCCTCTTTGCTCAGAAAAACAATCTGACTTCTGACACCGTCACTTAGGTCCGATGCCATTTTTCCACTATCACACAGATACTTAGGGAACAATGATCTGCTGGAAAGCTGAGGCACAGCCTTATTTCTAACAGGTGAACACTGGCTGCAGGCTGAGTTAGCTGAAGGAGCCTCTGATGAGCAGATCAGATGGAAGAGACCCAGCTCAAAGAGATCTGACCTTTATACAGAAAGACCATTGACCAACTGAAGGAATTCAGTTGGTCAATGGACCAAAGACCTAGAGACAGATCGTAATCGCTGATGACTGCGACCAACCTCTTTCACACTGTCATTTTAAAAAAAATTAAAAATACTGATCATAGCCACCTTTATCAAACGTTCTAGCTGCTGAACCTGAACCACACCTCGACATTAGCTTATTTGCTGTGATGACATTCTTTCCTAAACATGAACCATGCCATAGTATCCATGTGTATTTACTTGGAATGGCTCCTTCCTATTATATCAAGTCAAATATTGCTTGAAGTTGTGAACTTTACTATTCAAAAAAAAAAAAAAAAAGAAAGAAAAAATTTGTGAGATTGAAAAGAAATGTCCTAATGGGTTTAACTGTATTCCTGTTTAACTGTCAATCTGGATCACATTTAACTATATTTGCCTCGATTTGTGTGTGTGTCCCCTCCTCATTCTGAAATGACTCCACCAGACACATGGGCTTTGAAAATCCTGCGTGCTGCTACGAAAACAGCTCAGCGGTCACAGATGTTAAAGGGTTTGTGGATGAACACTTAGAGATGACTAATTTGTGCCACTGTTTGTGAACAGGAGGAAAGAGTTTTCCTTGCAGATTCACCTCAGGTTTTCCGCTCAGCTTCCGCTGCGAGCACATGATACCCTGATCAACCTTAGCAACAATTATATCATGTGACATATTACAACTATCATGACTGGAGTGAGAAAGGCATGAAATCTAAGAATGAATGAATAAATAAATAAATAAATAAAATAAAATAAATATGGTCTGGGAATTGACCTGAAATAGAGAAAACAGCTAGTTGTAGTAGCTCTTTTTTTTTTTTTTTTTGCTTTCTGCTGCAAGCTTTTTTTTTTTTTTTTTTTGCCTCCTGCGACTCCCAAGAGCCCAAAACATCTCGACCGCAAAAGTGACTCACTGCAGCAGAACACGCCCCGTCATGCCCCAACACTGTAATTATGCCTAGCTAATGTTTCAAGGGATGTTTTCCCCTTTGAAAACCTCGCTCTTCATTCAGAGATGAAATATGATCTGTGTTGTGGCCCTTCCTGACTGAAGGAGGTGATGAAAATCAGAAGCTGAGAAACGGCCTCTTGTCAGTGGAGATTCTGGGCTAAGGTGAGGACCGGAGACAAGCTACCTGGCCCCGTAGCTTCTCGGTCTCCAGCCTTCATTCTTTTGCTACCTCCATGTTCTGCAGCAGCTAAATAGACCTGGATAATAAACCTTAAACCTAAGTATCTTAGTTTTGCTGTAGCATGTTACACCAATCAGCCACAACATGAGAGAGATCTTCAAAGTTGGAGCCTTTTATCTTCTTGGACAGGATACCATTATAAAGATGAATGAGAAACGTGGTGGGGGCTGTGGGTCTCAGGAGGTGGAGCGGGCCATCCACTAATCAGAAGGTCGATGTCTGGATCCCTGGCTCCTCCGGTCCAAGATACTGAACCCCAGAGTTTCCCTCACTAATAAATTTATTCTGTCTGGATGGCATCAATGCCATGATGTGAAGACAACTTTTTGTCACGATCAGCCCCCGCAGCGAATCTTTCATCGACACTTGTTTGGCTTCTTTGTGGTTCTGTTTAGTGTTTCCTGTTTTATTTTGTAGTTACGCTCCTTATGGATCTGTTGTGTGATCTGTTTCTTTTCCCTCCTTTATGATTATCTGTTTCGCCCTGATGCGTTTCGCCTGTTCCCCTTTACCTCTTGTGGGTTTAAGTCTCTGTGTCCCCCGTCTCCTTGTCAGTTTGTCTGTGTTTGCTCGCCTGTGTTTGTTTCCTTGTGTTTCTATGGTTTTACCTCCTTTGCTGTTTTTTGGTTTACGTTACAATTCCTTCGTTTTCCTTTGAGTTCAGATTCTGAGTTATTTTCCCTTTGTGGATGTTTGTGGTTTTCCTGAGTTTTGGACTCTAGTCTCTCCTTCCATTTACCATTTATCAGTAAATGATCTCTTCTGTGATCAAATCATAACTAATATTTTTGTGTATCTTGTAACTTCTATAGTGGATTTGTCTTTGATACCTAACCTCCTTAAATCACTTACAGGAATGCAGCTGATTGACACCAACTAAAAATGTCCCAGCCAAAAAACAAAGAAGCTCCCAGTTTACCAATGAATTCCCAATAAAAAAGTTGTTTATTAAAGCTCATTGACCCCCACAGTCACACTCGACTGGACGGGACATAGAAGTGGATGGTTGAGGCCTGCTTTTCTAATGTCTTAATCTGGGGAGATATTCGCACCCTCTTCAAGGACTTGTCTTCAATGCGAGGAATGTCAGACACTCAGAGTCCTCAGAGAGCTGGAGGTGGAGCCTCAGCACCGTGTCTGCTGTCAGTGGCCTGTATCCTGCAAGAGGGGATGAGTCAGTGTCCCTGACCCTCTGGGTTTATCTTACAGCCAGCTCCAGCTTGACCACCCCCCCTACAGGTTCTTTATTTGGAGCCTGGGTATGGCTCGTCAGAACCACTTTGATAACCTTTCTCCCTTCGTAACACCGTGACAAAGATGGATGATGTCCTGTGCCGAGAGGACCGCACAGTGGAGGAAAACGTCATGTAACATGAGGGGAGCCTCACACCGCAAAGTACAAGATGTGAAAACAGAAGCAAGGAGACTTGACAGCAGTGGATGAGTTTGAGTTATATGAAGATAGCGTAAGATAATATTTTTCAGTGTCCGGCAGTGGGAGTGGTTCAAATGGCAGAGGGGAGAGGGATCTGCTGTCACATTCAGTAGCGGATCTCAGTGGTGTCAGTCTGTTGGAGGAAGAAGAAAAAAAGAAAAAGAAGGAGGAAAAAGAAAGTTCTCATTTCCTGTTTTAAGAAGGAGACTTCTGAACCAATGACAGAATGGTGGAGGACAGATTCTGTTAGAGTAGAGCAGATGGGGGGGAATTAATCCACCATGTTGTTGTTTTGGAAGTAATTTATTTGAGCAGATGAAAGTGAAGCGTTCCTTTAGCAGAGAAAGCAAATTGAATGTAGACACTTAATATGTCCACACAGCTATACATTGTGCTGTCACTCCACATCCTAATGCTTCCAATCTAAGCGTTACTTTCATGTTTGAACAGGTCCATCTGTGGATAAGTTTCCCATCTGTTTTCAGCAACATCATTTCAGTGATGCAAAAAAAGCTGATGTTATTAACGATCCCCCGATGTAACAAACCCAAAAGAAAATATGGACGATTCAGCTACGCTCCCTCTGAGAACATCGGGACCCCCAAAAAAATACCTCAGCGCTCAAACCCCCGTAAAGATTTATTTGGCAGGTGTCAGTTGTACGCTGGGAGGCAATTAAGTGGTTTTTGACAAATGAATTTAAACAATTTAGGTTGTTTTTTTTTTTGTTTTTTTTTTTCAAAGCAGGATAACGAAAGTTCATTCGTTGAAGCTGTGGACTGGTTGGCGGGGAAGAGTCTTGTGGGTCATGGGGGAGCTGTGTTTTCGTGAGTGGTTTGGCAGATGGCCTTTAATCGCTGCACAGACAGTCTGAGAAAGCAGCAGAGATGTTTGGGCAGATGGTGAGAGTGTTAGTCTGCAGAGGGCAGGGAACAGAAGCAATGCAAGCTCTAAGTTCTGTATATCATCCTGAGACTTGATGGGGTTTATGTACATTTGTTTCAGTCTATACAGATTATATTACTCCAAAGAGGAAAGTGCTATGAGACATGGAAATGACAAACATTTGTTAACATTATATATCCAGCGGTTTCCATTAATATCCATTAATATCTTACTAACTCAGCTTCTTTGTAGTTCTTTTCTTCTAGGCCTCCTACAACCTTCTTCTTCTTCTTATCATTATTACTATTATTATTATTATTATTATGTGGAACCTGTCTCCGAGCTATTGCTCATGGGGGAAATATTGTGTCTATATAATTAATACTATAAACAGTACAGTCTAGACCTGCTCTGTATGAAAAGTGCCCTGAGGTAACTCCTATTATAAATAAAATTGACTTGACTACATGTGAAATCTCTCATCTTTGTTTAGCTGCGCACGATGTCCAAAATTTTCCAGATTTAACACAACAAGCATTTTCCTCATTATTAGGAAAAGTTCTAATGGTGATAAAACTATTTAACGTTGTCCCTGTGCTATAAAACTGCTCCATGAGAAAGCCGTGCCTCTGTGCCCTGAATCTGATACCCAAAACAGATACTGTGATATACAGTAAATCACGACTTTCACCTCTTTGACATGTTTTGCAAAGACAAACAGATGAATCTTTCCCGATCCCAACCTCTGTCTGTCTGTGGCTCTGAGGGAAAGGACTTGTTGAGCCGGGCACACCCTCGATCGTGCGACTTTCCGAGTGTATTGAACATTAGCTTCAGTTTCATTAGCTTCAATTTTCCTGCAATTAAATTGTAAACACATATCTAGAACCACAGTGCACACACTGGAAGGTGTTTGTTAGGATTTAAAACACACACACTGAAACATACTGAGTTCTTGTCAAAATGGACCACCCCAGTGACAAACTCACAACTCTGTACCTTGTTTTTAAGTGTATATTTTTTGTTCTCCAGGACGCTTCATTAGGAACAGGCTTTACTCCCACAGTACGCGTTGGGCCCACAGTCTCTCTTTGGTTCTGGATCAGCTTAAACATAATATTAGCCGGGGCCTGGGAACCATCTATCACAGAGCTGTAGCACACCATGGGGTGATCTTGTGAGCCCTCTTTGGAAAAGGATGTTTGTGTTGAATGTCCAGTTTCAGGGCAGTTTCCTGATTTTCTTCTGTGAACCCTCACATTACACAACCGGAACTTTTCCCTGTAGACGGCATGAACGGCAGTAATACGTGTGAGATTCAAGAGAGCATGGTCTGTTTCTTCTTCTTGTTTTCCTAATGTGGCAGAGTGGCACCCAGAAGGAGTTGTAGCTCTCCTATCCTCTTTCCTGAGCTACAAGTCGTTCTCTTGTTATTTATGGCTTAAAGGTGTTTGGGTCGAGTCTTGATGGCGTCTCGTGGCGGGTGCTTGGAATAACTGAAGGCCTACATGAGGCCCAGAGGCCTGACACTCAAACAGTCCACCAATCTCGATATACTCACTCACCTGAGCTCATCAGCCGTCTTCCCCTCTACTTTTGGTTACTTTGGTTTGGTTTGATTGTTTGGTTGTGCCGCTGCTTGGTGTGTATCTGTGGTTGGATAACAGATGTGTGTTAACCAGAGTTAATACTGACTGTGAATGATTTTGCTATTGTGAATAAGTGGAATACAAAGTTAACAACACTAACTTTGTATTTGGTCTTCCCAAATACTGAATGTGGTAAAGACCTTTTATTCACCATCATAAGATGTACAGGATATCGTTTTCCAGTCATCAACACACCAAGGAAGTTGACAGCTCATCTCTCTGCAATGTGAAACACCAGCTCAGAGGCTCAAGGTTTAGACACAAATATGTCCAACAACCATTTTGTCCTCTTTTAAAACAAAACAAAACTGTGCACAATAGCTATTGTATTGTTAGTTAGTATTGTTACAGTTTTTATTTTCTTTTGACACAAAGTGAGGAGAATTCAGATTTCCGATCAGTTAAGAAAGATGTGTAAGCTGTCTGCCTCTTCCTCACAGTAAACACACCGTGTTGGGTTAAAACACAGTAAAACTTTAGCACTTAAACCACAATTTAATGACAACTATCTATTAATGTAGGCAGATAAGAGGGACTGATTTTACGGCGAGCTCCTTCAGCTGCAACTATGTTCTATGTTCACCTGTACTGTCGGTGACGTGAACACCACCTCTCTGTCGTTGCTGATCGTCCCTTTAGTGACTGCAGAGCTCATTCAGCCCAGTGTTTGAGAACTTGGAGGTGCAGTGAGACCAGAAAGGCTCAGTGGATTGATCATACTTTGCATTGATCGAGCAAAGAATTCGGCTTTAGAGCAGATTGTGGAGGACAAGACTCACAGGGTGACCTTCAGACAGGTGTGCACAACACGTAATGTGACTCACAGCACAGAGAAGAGCATCAACAACTACTGTGTTGCCCAGCAACATAGCATTGTGCCTGTGTTTATCGGATGCACCCGCTGTGGAGTTTATGTTGGAGGAGACTTTTGGAGGGTGAAGATCCAGATCCAAAACATCTGGAATGAGGTCTCGACAGCTGGGGGAGGAGAGAGAGAAGCCACAGGGGGAGGGAGAGGGAGAGAGAGGGAGAGAGAGGGAGAGAGATGAGGCCTGTCCATTTAAGATTTTGTCATTAGAAGCATCTTACAGCCTGTCCTGACATGGATACAGAGCCAATGACGTGAATATAAATTAGTGGAATGTGGTCAAATTTGCTGGATTGAGTTCAAATTCTAGCTGCAGAAGAAGTTTAGTATTATCAGGTGACAGGCCTGAAAACAAAATTTTAAAAATTAAATTTTTAAAAATAATCAAGTCTGGATGACACAAAGTAGGGTCTCAGCGTCTGCCAAAAAATAAAAAGCATTTTAGAAATGTGTGTGTAAAAAGGCACAGGACTAACCAACAAAGTTCTTGGCCATCACACTTGCTGAGAAATGACACAGTTGTGTCACGGCTACTCTTACTTAGTCAAACTGCTGTCTGTGTCGGGCCGGAGCCAAATGACTGGATAACTTGGGAAGGGTCATCTGCTTCTACAGGCACATATAACTGAGTATGGTCAGCGTAACTGTAGAAATGAAATCAGTGACTGTATAGAATTTGGCCAAGAGGTGAAATATAAAGAGAAAGAAGCAGAGGGCTAAGAACAGGGGTCTGGAGTTTCATATCAGAGAATTATGATGTGCAATTACAGCAGAAAACATAGGAGTCTACAAGAATCTCTGGTATCAAAAGCTGCACTGAGATTGAGTGAGAGAAGCACAGTGGTGGAAGCTGAATCCATTGTAAGCAAAAGATCATTTAACAGTTTAGCAGTTTTATTTGTTTTTTTGTTTGTATTTCCTGTTTTATTTTGAAGCCCTGGCCCTTGTGTATCAGTCCCCATTCTATTTCCTTTCTTTGTCTCATTTTCTTTGTCACCTGTTGTCAATTAGCCCTTGTGTATATACGTCTTGTGGTTCCCTTGTCAGTTTGTCTGCATCCCAGCCTGTGTTCAAGTGTGCCTGCATTTGTTCCTGTTGTGTTTTGTCCATATTAGTGCCTGCTTTTTACATCCCTGTTTTCCTGCTCCCCTGGATTTGTTGCCTGTGACCCCTTCTGCTTTTTGCATTCTGTTCCCTTGGATTTTTCCTCAGTCACCTGGTTTGCCTCAGTAGGTACATTTGAATTTCCTTTGAGTTTTGCTCCTGAGCTTTTTCTCCATTTGGATGATTTTTACTTTAAATTCTGTTTTCTGGCCCTGGACTTTTAAATATCTTCTCTGTCTGTCTTGGGGTTTCTGCATTTGGATCCTAACCCTTAGTGTTCTTGGCCACAACAGTGGCTTAAAACAGTAAGAGGTGCAACCAGACATTTATATCTAAGTCACTGGCACAATTTTCAATTTTTTTTCAGAATCTGTTGCTGCAGTAAACAGAGCCAGGACCACCAGGACCAGAACCACCGGTAATCACTCACCAAGAGCAGGTAAAGTTAATGGACCAGTGTGTCGAGTGGTAAATATATCAACACCGACATTACGAGCAGCCTGTCTGGTTTTGTGAATAAACAATGCCGTGATAATTCCATAAATCTGAAACAGATGAAGTGATGAATTTAAATTGATGGTAAGCTGAAAATCACATGCTGCATTATTGCACTGAAAATGTTAATATTCCAAAGTGCAAACAGCCACAGTGATGACATGGTGAACAGCTCAGAGACACATGACTCAGCACTGCACTGTGGGTAAGCACACATCAGTTTGTGAATGTGTTCTTATGAACAGAGTTCTGTCTCCATGAGCACATGTGATCAGATCTCACTTCCCTGCTCTATATGCAAATAAACGCATATATCACTTCCGTTTGCAAAGACCAAATGTGTTGTTGTTGGTTTTTAACCAGAGGCAGCAATGCACTTCCTGTGCCCAGTCCACCAAAAAGCAAAAGAAGAAGAAATCAAAACAGCACAGGCTGGGTCTATTCCTTAGTGTCCGCCAGTCAAACCAAATCGCCCAACTCGTGTACTTAGAGCTGTCCACTTGTGATCAGATCACCCATCCACATTAATGCCAGGTGGGAAGAGGGCCTAGATATGCCCTGTCAGGGAACAGGAGAAGTGGGGGAGAGCGATAGGGCCTTTTGGCAGTGGACGGCGTTTCTGAGTGGCTGGGATTCTACCAGGAAAGCAGGAAATCATGTGTTTGTTTTATGTTCACTTATAGACAAATGCAGACTAATTTGCTAGTGTTCCTGTTTTATCTGCATATACCAAGACTGCTGCAGTGAAACAGCACCGCTAAAGCAGCAGAGGCACAGAGATCCTGTTTTTGACAGGCTTTCTTCCAAAAATAGATGACCCTGATGACATTATCATCAGAATTATTTTCTTCAACTTGACAAAGCTCTTCCAGACGCAGCAGCAGAAGAAACTGTATCCATGGACGTCTTGGTATGAGTGAACGGATCTTCATGTGTAAAATCTTTAGAGGCATTCCTTTTAATGTGCAATCTGTGTTAAATTTGTGTAACTTTGACTTAGTCAGTCATGAGTAAACATGTTTGTTCTTCTGTTTGAACGCGCCAAGAGCAAATATTGTAAACAGATCCACTGAGTGTAGAACCCTGTCAGCAGCACACAACAGCTGCTGTGTCTACCCAGAACGATTAAGGTTGAAAACTCGCAGAACAGTCTCATAAAAACACAACAGCCTTTATACCAAATATTCAGATCTGCCATAAAAACAATCTGCATCCAATTTCCAAAACCTGTGGGCCATGTGGAGAGGAGAGGAGAGCTGTCTGTTCAGGAGGCAGATGTGTTAATGCAGAAACAATGTGATATTAGAGTCAGCTGCAGGTGTGAAACACTGCAGAGCTGAAACCGTTCTGCACTGAATACTGAGTTAACTGCCCACAGTTTTCTAGATGCGGCTTTCATTGGTTCTTTTCATGCTCAATGGCCATTTGCCAAGTTGTAATTATGAGATATGGAAGTTCTAATTACAAGGAAACGTCCATCTGTCTTCATGGTAAAAATAAACACGGTTCTGTACAGATGAGAGTACAGGGATTCAGCATATTAGCCACTTGTGTAATGATAAGTAGTGTCTATGATTAGTGTAATGATGGTGTGTAGTGTTGGTAGATGATGTGCTGGTAAACGTGAGCTTGATGTTGTATCTCCTTGAACTGAAATTCCTCTCTCTGTTGTCACAGATCTTGCAATATCATTATACAAGATCTCATTACACAAGATCTCCATCAGGTCTAAACAAGCAATGACAATTTGATGTAAGCAGTAAAAATGTCAACAGAAATTCAGAAAGTACTGGATTCACTGTTTGATTTACAATCTCTGAGAAGAATCCACCCAGGGCAAATTTCCCCAAGGGACCTCCCAAAGGGATTAATAAAGTATATTCTATTCTATATTCTATTCTAAGTAAATGAGGAATTAGTTACCACTTGAACAGTATGAAAGTTGTCCATATTTATTTGTGCAACAAATTGAACATAATGTATTATTTTATTCAAAGCAGTATACAGCTTACAGCTATAACAGCTTACATTAAAATGTGAGCGTTGCTCTGTTTCCTAACTGGCCTCTGTCAAACTATAACATCAGCTTTTTTTTTTTTTTTTTTTTTTTTTTATAACCATGACAGTATTTATTTAATTTGATAACAGTTTACTATGACGAGCCCAGAGACCTTTTACATTTGAAGAACAGGCTGTGGTCTGCAGTCTGTAGTTTAGCAGCCACAACTTGGATGTAAAGCGGCTTTAATGTTGTGGCTGATGGTGTACATGCTACAATATCAGCTCTCAGGTCATTAGGTCCACACAGCTCAGACTAATGCAGTCTAATCCAACAGTCCTGCACTGAATCCACCTTCATGAAGGTGATAATGTTCAGTTTGTGTTGAAACGGTTTTACAGAGGTGTTGATTCAGCTGGATGGTAATCTTGGAGGATGCACTGTGTGGTGCTGTTGAACTGTATTGTGTTATACAGACGGGTGTATTGTTCATCCCATTTATATCAGTGAGGGTAGGTTCAATAACAGAAACACCTCCCTGTGTAGTTCAACAGCACCACTAGCTACAAGCTGTTTTCAGCTTTACTCTAAAGCCTGTTTTCTCTTTCATTTTTTTGACATCAGGCATTTGAAGCCGTGAATCCTGGAGCAGGCGGTGGAACAGCCGTCCTCCAACACTCTCACTGCTGAGTTATTCTTTCATTCATGTTCACAAGAATACCTACCAGAGACCTGATGTATCATTTCCCCGTGTGGGACATGAAATGGCTTGCATTTGTGCACTGAGTTGAGTTGTGTTGGTGGTGTCTGCAGCGCTGCACAGCTGACACCCATCATAACAACGCAGCATGAGTGCCGGTGTTTACCTCTAAGCCCCTGATTGGGTGCCTCTTGCTTATTCTAACAGAGCTGGTTCTCATCAAACACAGTCTTCTCTGTGAGTCAGCTAAACCCACAATTAGCTAGCAGTCCACTAACGCTGGCAGCATGAGGAACGGATTAGTCCAGAGTGTATTCAAAAACAGGTGCATGTTCAAACGGGCGTCACGTGGACACAACTACCACTTGTGTAAGTCTGAGCCCTGGACTAATGTAGATGCTGTCTTTTGTTTTTTGTTTTGTTTTTTTAGGAAATCATTTTGGTGCCTTTTTATTTTCCTCCCATAGATTTGTGTAGGACTGCAGATAATGATTACTCTCGTTTCTATCCACTTATACTTATTTATTCTTATCAATCATTTATTTCTTCATGACAAATTCATGAAAAAAAAGAGACAATTCTAAAACTGAAACCTCTGCAGGAGGCTTTAACATGCTCATGAAGCATTCTGTGCTATGGTATGACAAAATGTTGAGCACTTTTGTTTCAATTGGTAGCAGGGGGCTACCCCCCCCGCCCCCCCCCCCCCCCCCCTTGAAATCATTGCCCTTGTGTATCTTGTCTTGTTCTACTTCCTGTCTTTGTCTTGTTTCCCTCCATTTTTGATTGTCTGTCCCACTCTAATTGGTTTCACCTGTTGCCCATTGCCTGGAGTATTTAAGTCTTTATTTAAGTCTTTATTTCCCTGCGTCCTTGTGGGTTCGTCTGTTTTCATGCCTGAGTGTGTACCCGAGTTTGTGTCTTCCCCATGTTCGTTCCCATACCTGTGCCCTGCCCTGGACTTATCTTGATTTCCTTTGGTTAAAGTAAGCACTTTGTATTTTTGTTTAGTTTAAGTGTTTTTCTCCTTCATGGATGATTTTTGGTTGTATGAGTTTTGTTCCCTGGCCCTGGACACTTCCAGTGATTTTTGGTATAATAAAAGACTTTAAGTTACTCCTAGCCAGGGTTATTGCTTTTGGGTCCTGGCCTGATTCCTAGTCTCAGCACAACAGATGGATAACTCTAAGAGTTGACACATCTCGAGGCGACATTGAAATGTGGGATTTTACATGAAAAACAAAAAAATTTGCTGCTGGTGTTTAAGTTTGTTCACTTCATGTTTAAGCTAATCCAGACAAGCTAACATTTACATAGCTTAGTTAAAAACAAATTACAGCTCCAAGCCACCAAAAATAAAAGGGCCTTCTCCCTGTTACTCAAATATCCAAACGTGCAGTCATAAAAGCTGTACAAATAGTTTCTCCAAACACTGGATTCTGAAGAGTGAAGAGTACATATGAGCTGTTTCCTTGCATCATGAAAACGGACAATGGTACTTTGACTTTTGGCTGTCAGGACACCTGTGTTGGTTGGCAGAGGTCGCCCCCTTCTACAAAGATCCTTAAGCAGCGGACCTCTGCTGTTGTCACAACATCTACCTTGATGGATACATCAGCAGAGCCATCGACATTCAAACAGCTGTCTTAGTAATGTCTGTAAGATCTGGCTCTTGAGGTCCAGACTGCTTGAAGAACTTGTGAAAGGCTTCCAGTGACATCTGAAACCTGGAGGAGTGCGACAGAACCATAGCGTGGCCAGAACACCACGTAGCTGCATCATGTACCGGACACCAGAAATGTTGCAACTCAAACATATAGTGTCAGTTTTAATCAACACAGCTGTCCACACTGACAGAGTGGTCCACACACTCTGAGTCCATAACTGCAACCAAAGCATGTTTTCTCTCTGACTGACGTGATAATTATGTGTATTGGGTTCTGAGCTGTGAAAACGTTTGAGTGCAGTATTGTGGTTCAATGGATCCTGTTCAGACAGAGGCTTGAAGCTGCTGCAGTCACTACACAGCTGTTGTTGACAAGGTGCAGGCTCAGCAACAGGATCGGCAGCAGGCTCAGCAGGCAGGCCTTTGTCTTCAGGAATGGATCATGTGCACTTTTTAATACCTAGACTGGTGCATATAGGAAGGGTTTTTAAAATGCAGGTAAACATGCTAAAAGAAGGTGATTGACTTCTTATCAGTAGACAGCTTTACCTTAAAATAGGGTTGGTAGACAGTAGAAAGTATAGCACTGAGGCCAGTGACTACGTTACGTCGGCTGCTTACTTATACGAATACGTCTTATTCGCCAATGTCCGTAACTTCGAAGAGAGTTGCAGCATCGCACCTGAGAAAAGGGGTGAAAATGAGTTTGTCCAGCCAGTTGTCATATTACCATCACTGCCAAATGTAGCTGGAGCTGATTAACATCCTTGGCTACTGCAGAGTCATTTGACCTGGGTATGAATGCTGATTGTGCTCTTCCCCACTGAAGACAAAGGTCAAATATTAGTGGGTTTTTGTCCAGGATGAAAGTGTGAAAGGGGCTTTAGACACACACCTGGTGCCTTGTGTAATCTAGTAATGATTATTCTGAAAAGTCAAAGCCTGATTGTCTGGTCTTAATAAAAACTAAATGTGTATATTCAATTATTTCAAAAATATTGAACACCCTGCAAGCCTTCCCAGACTTGGTTGAGTGAACAGCGCCCTAGGTAACTTTGCATATTAGTTTTGATGTATAGCAACTGCACCAAACACAGCCAATAAATACCAAGCATATCGTATAGTGGAGCTAATAAATGTCCTGAGCATCATTAGCCACTAAAATTCAATAGTTTATTTTTTGTGGAGCAAGAATTTTCTTGGGTTCAACAGGAGTGATTGGCCTAATGGTGGTACAAGAGGAAAGGTCAGGGGTGTCACAAAAAAAAAGAAAACCTAAAGCTCCATCTATAAATATCTGTAGCCGATTTAATGAAAACCCAGCCATTTCGTTTCATTTGAAAATGTGACCTGACAGTGGTGCAACACAAGGTCACAAGGTTACCAAAATGTTTAGCAATCGTCCTTTGGGGACCATAAATATCCACAGTATACTTTCAGGCTTAGTACCATTAAATTGAATGGCAAATAAATTATAATATTTACAGTGCACATGTGGTTGCTTTAGCCTGATGTCTGATGGTGGTGCTATAAGAAAGGTTAGAACAAAGGGTTTATCCTCTGGGTGCCATGACACAACAATTCACAAAATGGAGTGTAACTATTTCCAGACTGGAGTATATATATGGCAGATTCACCTTTGTTCAATAAAATGTGCAGGAAGTCCCTTCATGAGGACAGACTGAGCACCCCCACCTGTCCTTTCTTTTATGGTGGCATCCAGGCTCTTCAGATTAAGTTCCCTGCTCCTTAGCAGCTGTCTTTCTTTTGTTCAGGTGGATTGTTTTTCAGGGCCTGTGGTATGTGTGGGACTGTGTTCCCTCCTCCCAGGTCCTGATGGACTTTGCAGGTTGGGGAAACCGGGGAGAGGAGAACGATCACTAGTGAGACACGGGGAGAGGAAGGGAGAGGAGAGGAAATGAGAGGAGAGTGGTCACTGACACAGCGACTGGGAATCTGATCAAGTTTCTTGATGGAAGGTTTAATGGACGTGTCTGTCTCTCTTTAGTGTTTCCTTTCCTTTAGTTTTCCTATTTAATGTCTTTGGTTCCCCTCGTGACACAATTCATTCACCTCAGTATCCGTGTCAGAGGAAGTTCCCATGATTGCACTGTTTTTATACTGTGTGCTGGTTTGTAGGTAGGAGCAGTGGCTCCTCAAATTGCTGCACCCTGGGGTGCCTCCTGGACCGACTAAAGCTGCTGTAAGATTTATTTCCTTTTGGTTTTTACTGTACGTTCAACGCAGCAACATTTACCACATTTTATAATGTGTTTTCAAATGTATTAAAACAATTGCAATGAGCAATAAATATTGAGATCACCGTACTGAAAATGCTATATGCAAGTGTGCCACAGCTAAGACTTCTGACATCTCAGGGTTGCTAGCTGCCAATCACAGTGCAGTGAACCTTCCAGAGTTTACTAGATCCACAGCAGTCAGACTGACTGTCAGAGTCACCATGTATAGAGCTCAAAGAAAAGCTAGTACCTCTCAGACCTCTACATGGTGTGTGGAGTCAGATTTACTTGGCTTAGAGATTTTAATTTTCATTTCATTCATTTTGCCAGATTTGAAGGATTAAATATGGGTGGGGAAAGTGACAAAGCAGTGCTCTGCCCCTCAGTGCTCTTGAGCAAGGCCTCTAATCCCAACTGCTCCAGTGGAGCTGCTCAGTGGGCCAGCAAATCAGACTGTGGTAGTACTGGGAAGCTTCCAGTGACTGCATGGATGTGATCACAGAGACACTGCTTCTCAGAGGTTCCCCTCTGGTTAAAACTAAAACAGAGGTGTTCTATGTTCTTCTCTAAGTTCTTATACTTAGTATTATTATCTGTGGAAAAAAATTCTATATTTTATTTTCACACTGTTTGACAGAATAATTTAATAAGATCCTGCCCATAGTTTCCTCAAACGTCAGCCTCACATTGGGATCTTTGGAAAACCCAGAAAAGTTTTTACTGACGGACTCACCAGAGGGACAATGTTCTGAGACTGACTGACCTTCACATGACCCTCTCTGCTCCTCTTCAGCTATGCTTTATTTACACTGAGTTATGTTCTTCACTGTATCCTGTTACTGTTCTGGAATAATGCGGTTTGTCCGCAGGGATCGGTCTCATCTGTGTGTCATTGTAGTGTGTGAATGAACAGGTAGAGGGCAGAGGGTATGGTTTACATTATCTCTGCTGGAGGAAGTCGGCCTCTGGATTGGATCCCAGGATGCATAAAGCTGTCAAAATCCAATTGAACGTGATGAACAGCTAAAGGTGATGAGTGAGGTGGCGATGATTTGACCCATAAACAATGTCTTCCCACCCCACGTATGTACTGTAACAGAGGGGGTAGAACAGAGACTCTGAGACAGGTTGAAAGGTTGTGGAATGATCTAACAAGCCTTGAATCCACCTGTTTTCAGACGCATTTTCAATTTGTGCATAAAAAAGTGGAAACAGTGGAAAAAATTGGAAATGAGATTAACAAAACAAACAGAAAGCTCATATTTCTATTATGTTTTAAATATTTTCCGCCTTTTGACATGTTTTAACAATCATCCTATGAAGCAGTAGTGTTGTACAGGTACACTTCCTGTCTAATTCAGTGAACACCTCCTCAGGGTCCTCTAGCTGTCTGTTCTATGTGCTAAAAATAATCTGATGTTCCCACTTGCCAGTCCCATAAAATAATCTTCCAAATTCCCAAGAAAAAAAGTTTCCTTCATCAATAGAGCTGTTGTAATAGACTTAGGTCCAAAGGAGCTTTGATGTCCTCTGTGTGAGTCACCACAATCAGATCAAACTTCCCGACCTTTGACTAAAAAAAATGTCCAAACCTCTCCTATCACTCTGTATCTTACGTCACGATGGTAATAATGTTTATCTGTGAGCTCCGGGAGGCATCAAGGTATTTGTGGCTCGTTTACTTCACTTTGAGCTTCTGTTTGCTCTTAAATGGCTCAGGGCTCATTACAACCACATGCTCTGTGACTGCCCAGTGCTTCCGAACACTGTTGGTTGCACCTATTATCCATCCACGCAGACAGCCACTGACGGCACGCTGCTTCCTTTGTTGTGCTCTCATGAAAGGTCAAAGGTAAGACAGAGTGTAGGGGAAAGCTTGTCTGGGAAGGTGGATTGAAGAAAGGAAGATTTGGTGAATGAAGGCTTTTTCCTTCTCAGCTGATGAAACAGTTGATGCTGTGTTTTGAGAACTTAACCCTTAAGGACTAAAAGTCAGGATATCTCAGCCTCAGCTCAACAGATCGTGATCACTTTTTTTTTTTTTTTAATCTCTTGTGAGTCCCCCATTTGGGAACCACATAAAATCACTGAAGCACCCTTTTAAATGCATAATTCAGATTTTTGGGTGAGTACATCTGCTTGAAGATTGAAGGAAGATTGGTGACAGTGTTTTGTCTGGGATATATGTTCATGGTGGGATGACTTCCTGTTGTTTTGGCAAAGTCTACTCCCTCTGTTATTTTTAACACACCATTGGTTTGCTCAGTATGATGCTAATGAGTCCTAACAGGAATATCTCTCTCTCTCTCTCTCTCTGTCTCTCCATATATATATATATATATATATATATTTTTTTTTTTTTTTTTTTTTTTTTTGGCCAGAGCATATATAATGTGGATAACATTCAGAAGGTGATCATATCAAATATTACCTCTTAACCATCAGCATATTAGCATGGTGACATTAGTACATAGCTGAAGGGACTGCTCAGCGTACAACATTCAGCATGGGGTCTGCGTTGGTGGGGGTATTTTGCTTCAGGCACTGGTGAGACATGAAAGTCATTCCCCGTCCAGTCTGAGGAACAGATCGATGCATCTGAAGGCCTCTGAGACACCAAAACAAACTGCACAGTGGTTTATCTGACTCGCAAGACAAGATTTTACAACTCTAGAAAATTATTAGGTCTGCAATTGTTTTGTCTTTGTCGTGGGGTGGTTTTTTCCTCACAGCTCATATAGGACTGAAATCAGGTTATGCTTCAAGGAGCATTAAGTCATCTGTAGTTGTATACCTCTCTCATACTTCAATGAAATGCACTGAAATGCATACTCTGGTACACATTAGATGCTGTGCAGAGTCTCTTCACTGTGCTCCGGTCAGCGTTCCACCTCGCACATGCTGTCTTTGTCCTCTCCTGAGGTCTCAGTTAAAAAAGCATAAAATGGCTGCAGCCCCCTGCGTCAGTGATGATCACAGGAACTGTGACCATGACCAGGAAGCAATTTGGTACGGGAGGCCCTCAGGTCAACAGCACACATATTTCCACTTAGCTCTATCTGAGAGGTGAGGACCTGTGGATGCTTTATGTGACGAGGTCTCCCTCCTTCCCCCTTTACAGTGAGACAGGGTCAGACGCTGCCTTTTACTGCGCCAACGGACTGAACAGTCTTTATTAACAGGCGGGTGAAGTTACGAGCTCCTGTATTCCCCACAGTTAAACTCATCGTTGATGCGTCATGGTGAGATCTTCAGGTGTTTAGTGTTTTTCCCCACAAAAGCACCAGTATCATCAAATCTGCTGTTGACCCACAGAGGAAGAGTTAGCAGCACCCGCCATGGTGCACTGGACAGACTTTCCTCACACACACACACACACACACCTGGTGACTGTGCCATGCTAAGCTACTCATTATCACCATCATTTCAGATGGTTAAGGACCTCCCCTATGCAGGATTGGCTTCATATCTTTTCAGCTTCATAAGTGTATTAAGAATTTTAGCACAACACACTGTAAGCTTCAATTTCGCTCCGTCTGCTTTTTGGATTCTGCCTAATTCAGTCTCTTAACTGTAACTATGTGCAGAAGATTTGGAATAAGCCGGTTGTTCTCATGCCAGTTAGTGCCGAGGTCAAAGATCATCGTGTTCCAGATTGTGCAGGTCTTTTGTGGGACATGGGCATGCCTACTTTGATGTTGCACTTCTACAAAAGGAAAGCCACTGATGATTACTCAGGAAGCAGAGAAGACTTGAACTTGCACACGAGAGATTTACCAAAGTAGGAACACAGGCCTATGGAGTCATTAGAGAGTGCATTAAGGGCTAATGCTTTCCCCATGTGCTTATAACTATGAGATACATGGAAAACAATTGAGAGTTTACCTTGAAAGTGATGCAGTGAACTATCATCATCTCAAACTTTTCCCCCCAGTGAACAGATTTATTGGTCACTTTTATCTGCAGTTTTCCACCCATTAACAAGTCTACACAAATATGTGTTCATGTTAGTGAAGGACCTGAACCAGCCAGTGCTGTGTGTGTGTGTGTGTATGGGTGTTAAAGCTGAGTTACTGCACTTTCAGGGGATTTTCCTCATGTCAGAGTACTGAGACCTTTACCTTAGATCAAAAGCAGCGATATAAAGCTGTTCCTTTACAAAATAAAAGTCCTGCATTAAAAATGTGTGTCAAAATGTTAGCAACAAAATGAACTCAGTGTCACAAACAGGCTGAAAGCATTCATTACTAATGTAATGTGTCCATAATGGGACCATTCAGAGTGTCATATGAATCAGATATTGGAAAATTATTACTGATACATTAAAATATAAGTAGCATTTTAATGTTTTTTACTGTAAAATCTTAAAAGTAAATATAACTGTTTAAGAAATTCAGTGTAGTAAGAAGTACTAGATTTCTCTCAGTAATCTAGCAGTGGAGGTACAAAGTGTCAATGGAGCTACTCAGGTAAAAGTACAGTTACCTCAAAACTTCACTAAAGCTGATTTACTGAAGGGGCAAACTGACTGCTTCCATTTTGATTTGAAATTTGTGCACGATGAACACAAGAGAAAAATCCAGCTAATGCAAACTAGACTAAAAGTTTTTGTCGATTCAAACTCTGCTAAACTAATAACGTTCAAATGTGACTGAAATCAAACACTAATATTAAATCAGGGCCACCCTTACAGCTTCAAGGCTACCTCAGGATTTCAGGATGTGTCGGGACGGCGTATCATTGGCACAAAGAAGGAGGGAGCAACATCCATTTCAAATTGTCAGGTTATATCTCGGTATTTTTAGTTTGAAAGGAAATGATATAGCTTGCAGCCGCTGACTCCACCTCTGGATGGTTGTGATTGTGAACTTAAATAGAAGGTGATCTGGCCTCGAGTGAAAGATGTTTATGGTATCTATATCAGCAGGATGTCCCCATTATCAACACAAGCACTGAGGAAATCCACTGTTTGTACGCTGCTTTTGTAATTCCACGCTTTTATTGTCTCTCAGTGCGTCACATGCAGTATTTCATGGATTCTTTGCTGACACTAAGTTATCAGCCTCAGTCCACTTCTGATACTGTGACAATTTTAAGACACGAGCCTTGTTGTGACCACAAAAGGTGGCAACTGCTTTTCTGTTTGAGGACAATGAGATGATTATTTTGCGTGGTCAGTTCAAGGACACCGTGGTAGGTGTTGGTTTCCTCTCAGGCTGCATCCTTCTCCGTACTGCTGGTGTTTCTCATCTGTACACTGAGTGGGATCACAGCCTGAACTTTTTTAAACTGGTAATTGTATTTTGAGAATTTTGTATGCAAAATGTGTGTGTGTACAATCATATAAATATATGTATATATTTATTAATATATATGTACATGCATATATATATGTATGTATCACTTGTTTGCCAGTCAGCAGCAGGGGGACCAGGCTCAGGCACCTCAGCTCACTGACGTCACTGATGCTTGGTAGATGGGTACTGATGATGCTCTGGGTGGCTTTAATCTCCTGCTGCAGAGCCTTCCTGACCTGGGCAAAAAGTTAACAAAAACAACTTGGCACAGGAATTTAGTCTTATTAGGTTAAGTACAGTGGGTTCTGAGCCTTCTTTACCAGGGTGGAGATGTGGGATGACCATGGCAGGTTATCTGTAATGTTGATTCCCACCTGCTCCACATCAGCTCTACTGATGTTAGACAGTTGAGTTTTCAAGGTGTGTGAAAACTTCTTCTTCTTCTTCTTCTTCTTATTGTTGTTGTTGTTGTTGTTGTTACTTTTATGGGAGAAGTAGTACACTGTAAGTAGTAACAAATCCAACTCTATTTGACATTATATACATTATACCATATACAGTTCACACATCATAGACATGCTGGAGTTGTATGGTTGGACTTCTTTTGCACAAACATTTATACAGTTCACCTAAATAGTCTAAGGTGTTATAATATTTATGCCATAGCTTTTGCTCAAGTCTCAGATTTCTTCTTTGGTTTTTCATGTATTTCACTCACTAAGTCCTTTCTTATTCCTAGATGTCAGCCATTGCGTGGTGAGAACAATGGTATTGTTAATAATAGAAATAATTGTCAAAACTGGAATTTCAAGCATCAGTTGGAATACATTGTTATGTGATCTCTAGAATGCTTATTTGCATCCTGAAGTTATGGAATTAAATTTCTGCTTTTTTTGAATCTGAATAAGAGAATAAATAACTGTCACAGTGAGCAGCTAAACAACGCTACACTCGTTTTGAACATTTGTGTGTTTTGGCTCAGTCCACCAGGACCCTGCTGTATGTCCTTGGAGACCCACAGACTGGTGTCGCTGGTAACATCATTTACTATCAGGCTGTGGCCATCGAACGTCATCCTTCTTCGGAGCTGCTGCCATTTGAAACAACACAGTGGCAACTTATCAAGCTTGATTCACAATGAAATGATTTTATGTGACCTGTCTGGAGGCATGAGAGTGGAAGAAATAGTTCCCTGTTATTACCTGTCCCCCACCGGAGGACACAGTCCGTTTCCCAGGATTTCTTAACTGCCGCTGGGAAGAGGTCAGCAAAGAAATGTTCTAACTAAAACAACCCATTCACACCAATCAAAGGGCTATTACTATTCAATTTGTCAGCTAAAGATAGTGGAAAAAACAGTTATGCCCTTTGCACTGTATAGTATTCATCTCTTGACCTGGATTCCATTTGGCTCAGAACCTCACCTTTAAAAGAGCCACATTTGTCAGAGATGCACTTAAGCTGTCATTCACGTAGACAAATTAATCGACCCACCTCGTCCAAAATTACCACCCACAAACTCCTGCAACGCTCATTTATAAAATGAACAGCACCTGAATCAACACAGCAAGTGCTCAGCTGTAATGAGAGGCTTTCAGAGCAGCCACTAGTCTCCAGCTTGGACGCAATTATTCGGCATAGACGCTCATTCAACACAACCGTGTCCAACCTCATTCAATGGCCATTACAAAAAAAAAAAAATTAAATGTTTATCCAGGGGTCACATACAGGTCTGGAAAAGTAGCGAATTCTATCATTTCCAGGTTTGTAAATGTTGGAAATAACCCAAAAAAAGGCTGAGATGAAGGTTTAAAGAGGGAATTAAAGGTGCCCTCTGAGGGAGTTATGCTTACATTTAGTGTATCTCACCAAAACACACTGAACTCATGCCTGACACAAACAAAGCAGGGACCCATTCTTAAAAAAATCCCTCCGTGGTGTTGCTGGTGGTCAGGGACTCCACAGGGAACCTTTAAAGAGCAACTTAACAATTCAAAAACATTCAAGCATTCAAAAACAAACACCCCCAGCCTCGCAGTTACCCCATGACCGCTAAGACTCCACTTGTTGCTTTTAAAGATTTGCTCCTTTTAACCACAGTTACACATGCAAGCTTTGTTCATGCGTTCATACCTGCTGGTAATAGCTCACATTTCACTCACATGACACCAAAGTTGAGTTTTTGTCAGTTTGTGTTATTAAAATCAGTGATAGTGACTTCAGTCCTACCAGCTCTGCCACTGATGGTGCAGGTGGTGGTTCAGAGCAGTTTGTAGTGCTAGCATAACACAAGGAATAAGACACACACAAAACTTTATAACTGTGTGTTATCAATTTAAGCTCATTGTGTTTGTCTATATTTGTGGTTTAAATGAAGATCATATCACATTTAATGACCAGTTACTGCAGAGATCCAGGTCATACCAAAGAGTTCACTGGCTTTTTCTCGTTACTGTAGGATGGTCACACTCAGTGCAAGCCAAACATCATTTTGTAATCAGGGATCAGTCAATTAAGACTTTAGCCCCTTTTACCCCATACAGCCCACTGCTGTCCAGAGGGTTTCATGATAAAGGTAAAGCAATTAAAGAGCAACTGGCTGGATCAAAGTGTAAATACTTGCCTTATTGCTTTGAAAACACTCCAACTGCCCCCATTAACCCAAGAGGACGCAACGGCAGTACTGAGTGGTTTAGACCACCACGTCAGATCATTTGTAGCTGTAACATCAGCCTCCTGGATAAGTGACTCAAGACTGTTTCCCTCACTCCCTCATTCAACAATAGTCGTGATTGCCCTTGTTGAGGGGATGAATTTGGAGAAAGTTTCTCTGAGTCCCTGGGAAAACATCTCTGTACTGGTAATATTCAGCATATAATTTTGTTGCAAAAGGTCTGTAATTAATAGATTGCATCCGGTAATTTCCATCATGCTAAATGTGCATTAAAAATATATCCTTGGAAGGAAAGTAGAAGATGTCCTGATAAGTCAAAGAATACAGTTCAAGGAAAGGACAAGGTTATCTTAGCTGGAAGGGGCTGTTCAAGTCAGTGTTGCAGTGAACTTCTTTACTCTGCGCTTCCCACCCTGAACACAATACCAAGAAGTGTCTTACTGTGCAGAGAGGACAGTTACTGTTGTCCATGTCTCCTTGTGTTGCCACACTCTTTAAATACTTGGGTCCTGGGTCTTTGCTGCACAAACTCTGACATAGTAACTAGCAGCACCTATTCATCTCACTAGTTCTCCGCTATTTTCTGCACTAGTTAACTAAGGAGAGTCAAAATGTTTGCTAGTTATCTATTTGTAGTGTCTTTTGACTGGTGTTTTTTACATATACTCACCACAAAGGCTGCATCAGTTTCAGCTGGTCTCAGTGATCATAATTTGGTGGCACTTGTCAGTAAAGCCAAAGTTCCAAAAGTTGCTTTCCAGAGATGTTTTCAATCTTTTGGTAAGAATGACTTTGTTAAGGACACAAATAAGGTATGGATATTGAAAACAAAAAGGAATGAGCTACATAACCTTGATGGGAAAGTCTTAGGAATGGTTGCTGGGCCTATTGCATTACTCATATGGCATATTTTTAATCTAAGTTTACAGGAGGGTGTATGCCCACTGGCATGGTAGGCTGCCAAAGTTATTCCTGTACCCAAAAACAAGAAGGATGTGTTTACTGGTCTTAACAGCCATCCTGTCAGCATTCTTTCATTTCTAAGTAAGCTGATGGAAACAGCTGGACTTGGCACAGTCAATAAACCTGAGTCTGAATTTCAGCGCGGCTACAAGAAGGGCTTAGAGCTCTGCTTGATTTGGTCGATCATGGCATGGTCTTAATGAATTGACCCTTAACCCTGTGAGCCCGTACGTATCATATATGATACCCACATTTCTGGGACTCATTGCATCACCATCAAGCATAAACTTTGCATTTAACCCTTTTAGATGAACTCTTATGCTCGTATACTGACTCCTGGTAGACACTCCTCACTTTTCTAAATGTTTTGACATGTGTGATACAAACAAAAAATATACTTAGAATTTTTTTTTTTTTAATTTTTTTTTTTTACATTTTGTCAAAGGGACAAATAAAGAGTTCATATTTGAAAAATTAGAATTTTCTGACCATTCTTTCATAGTTCAGGTCTCACAGGGTTAACCGCTACTATTACTTATCTAACAGAACACAGAGTTTTCTTTAATGGTAGTTTCTCTACTGTGAGGACAGTCCAGTGTGGTCTGTGGTCCACCCCTGGGAAGTTGCTTGGGCCCATTGCTATTCTCTATTTTTTTTTTTTTTTTTTTACCAGTGATGTGCCACTGTTTGGGATAAAGCTAGTTTAGCTATGTTTGCTGATGATTTCACATTGTATGTCATAAAACAGTAGTGTTGTATGTTGTCTTTAAAAATGAAATGAAATTGGTCTTAGACTGGGTAACCAAAAACAATCTAATTCTAAATGTGGCAAAGACCAAAGTTTTTGGTGACCACTGATGGGTAATATGGTGACAGAACCATACAGACAAAACAAAAAAGAAGGGGAATGCCTCTTGTTAGAAGATGCTGAAAATGTTCAAAATGTTCTCAACCTTTTTGTCAACAAATCTTGTGATGATTTAAAAAAAAAAAAAAGAAAAAAAGACTAAAACGAGTTTCCAGAGTTAAAAACTGCCAAAAATTAAAAAAAAAAATGAAAAAAATTAAATCATTCTCAAAATAAACCCTGTCCTGATACAGCACATATACGAACAAGAACAGTGAGGGGGGAAAAAAAATAAATATATAGGCCAAACCGTAAAATAGCCTTGCAGGGTGGGTTTCACAGTAAACCTACACCACAGCCCCATCTTTCTGCCTGCAGCACTAAATATAAACAGGGACAGCTGAGAAGGGCAGGACCCAGCACTTCCTGGGGTTAAACTTGAGATTTATGCCAGAGAAACACCAGCTCAGCCTTCAGTTGGGGGTCGCTCCTGGTACTGTGACTTCACAGAACAACTGCTCCCAGACCTTAACTTTGTTAACATACAGATACAGCTGTGCTGGTCCTCACACATGTTTTACTCCTCCTTCTTATCTTAATACTATAGCCCAATAGTAATAGAACATTTTCAGAAAACTTCTACATTCAGTTCCTAAACTAGGTCACTTAAGGCAGAAGGCCCCTCCCAGACCTGTTGTATTATGGGTACTTTTTTTCACCTATTGTGGAGTCTGGATGTGTTGTACCAGTGAGTAAAGGTCACAAAAACAAACAGCATGCTGGAGTGAGTGATGGAGATCACTGCAAACTGACCAAGAGCTGCACATGAGCCAGAGTGTTGTGAGAGCACTGTGGTGGCATAACATTTGTTAAAATAACTAAGTCAAGGTTAAAGATATACCAATATATATGTCACTGTAGGCTCCACACACAGAAACATTGATGGCGTAACACCTTCCCCTACTCTGATAGGTAGAAGGAGTCAGTTTTAGAAAACTTAGCAGATTTATTTTTCAGCATTTTCCTACATTTACACACTTAGTCCAGCGGTTGTGGAGCACAGGGGTCCCTTCTTTGTAGGAGCTGGTGTCTTGGACCTCCAGGAAGTGGTCCACAGCAGCGGTGAGGTCTTCATCACTGTCAGAATGGCCACTGAGCTGCCTCGTCATGTCGGAGAAGAGGTAGTAGTCTGAGGGTGTTAAAGGACCTCCTTGGGTGATAAGCCCTTGAGACAGAGGTAGTAGGTTGTTTGCGCAGGGGCTGATTTTCCTCAGACAAAGCAGATTTTCAATTATCTGAAATAGAAAACCCACAGAAGTTAACCTAAGACTTTCTGCAGAATCAAAGAGTTGAACTGATGTTTCTTTCTTTCCCCCAGCTAGTGTGAAACAGGACTCCAGGCCACCAAAGAGCTGTGCTGCCTCATCCGTCTTTGCACCTGCCCCCTCCCTTGGATGAGGCGGTTGGCTTTTGTACTGCACAACATTCACATTTTGATGAAATCTCTCAATAGTGCAAGACAGTTATTTTATTTTGTTGTCTGTTTTGTTTCTCTGTTTTTCTAGCATGATCAGTGAGTTGAACGTAACCACGATGAGGGTGGGCATGACTCCCACAGGACCCTCAAAGCACTTCCTCCTTTCTGCTGCAGAAGGACTCTCCAACAGCAGGCCCAGGGAAGGCAGCAGTCACGCCGCTGGGACCATGAGTGAACAGCTTCCTGCACAGACCTCACAGGCCCCTGACTGATGGCTGAGGTGGAACATCGATTGCCACGCTCGAAAACTGTGTTTCCTCTTTTACTTAGGTTCCAGGGAATAACCTGTCTACAGACCTCTCACCATCACAGGGCTTTAAGTGTCATCTAAACCACAGATTGTAAAAAAAAAAAAAAGAGACTATTGTGGAAGCAAACCTGCCAGGAACACAGTGGGAGCTGAGTGAAGTTCCTAGTAGACAAAGGGCACAGGAGGAGCCTTGATCTCTGAACATGAGATTAAGCTCTTTGGGGGTAAAGAGCCTGAGCTGGAGCACGAGGTCAAGAGGTCAACTTGATTTAACTGGTAGCCTGTTTCCTCCACAGGAACCTTTTTCATGGACAGATGAACCATTTCAGGAACTCTGAAATTTTTCCTGCACCTCATGGACTTCATGGACTCTGCAACAGTTCCTGGTGCCAAAAAGTCCCTGCTGGAGGTAGAATTGGACTTTCAGGTCAGCCAAACACAAACTTCATATGCAACAACTTCATTCACCCAAGCACTGGACACCATTAATATCAATGTTTGGACGACTGGACACATTAAACCATGCACGTATTGAAATACACACATACACTGAACTCACATTACAATGAAAAGCTTACTTCAAAAGTAAACTGCAACTGCAAAATAACTCATCACCACGTGGAGTTTTGAATTGTCTTTTGGGTGGCAAACATTTTGAAAACACAGTTGCTAAGACTGAGCCTCATGGTGTATCTTAGAGATGAAAGTTCTTGCTTGCAACTTCCATCAAAGCTGAGTCTGTGTCCAGATGACAGGGAGGAATAACAGAGCAGATCTGAATCTACAGGGAGGCGCCCGTGCCATCTCTGCTGGACCGCTGAGCAGCATATTCAGCAAGTCAGAGGGGATGATGGCTTTCATTCAGATCTGGTTTCATTTATCTCCCACAGTCAGGGATTTGCTCTCCCAGCTCCCCTGGCACAGGCAGCAGGCAGCTGGTACAGCGGACAGCGGTGCAGGGTGCGGCCGCTCTGCTGCTTAACCTCAAGTGTTCTGCTGCTCTCACGTCCCCAGGACAACTCCAACAGGCTCTTGTGCCACGTTTATGACGTCCAAGCTGACATGAGAGCAGTGAACTCTGCTAGAGGACTGACAGACTGTAGTTTGCAGTCCAGATACCGTATTAGCTGGTAAGCTGTGGTACATCAAACATAACTTAAAAGTGGCATGAACTGAATTTTTGGACACTTAACGGGCAGCTGCAAACCGTAAACAAAAAGCTAACATACTATCACTCCACCAGCTCCTGAGAAAAACATCTGGCTCAAATGCTCCATGATGCTCATGAGTCAATAAGTTTTTAATGTTTGTTGCTACAATTGACACCTTTGGCATTACACACTGTCCATGGCTAAAGTGCTGTGCTCGTGGAGGATTTTCCACAATCCGGCAACTGAAAAGTTGCTCTTATTAATCTATTAACAATTACGCAAATAAATAAATTACAGCCCTTCATTAATGATGCTTATTATCTGTCAGTTCAGTTGTCAATCAAACACATGCACCAGCCTGCCCACTTAGAGAAAGGACTAGAATAAGGACTGTCTTTCTTTCTGTCTTCCTTTAAATAATACAAATCATCGAGAGTACATTTGAAAATCACTCTGATACCAATTGTGACTACACAATCCTGGGACTCTTTGGAGACAAAAAACATCAGCTGTCCCAGGAACACTTGCTAAATAAACGACAGTTGACACCCAGTCCCATGCAGGCGACCTCAGTCTGTTTCAAAGACCTGACATCTTGACCATGGCCAAGTGACCAAATCTGGATCATCTTGGCTGTGCTGGTTCAGGCTTTAAGTTCGGAGCAGGCCAAACCACAGCTCCTAAATCAGTCCTGTGACTGTGGTCTGAGCACGTTCCCTACAGCCAGTGAGCACGACCAAACAAAAGTGGCTGTAAAGTCCAGCGAGAAGGACTTGACGCTGGAGCAGCACTTCTCATCTCGTCTCCAAAAATAAACCTCCATCCAGTGAGCTCACTCACCGTTGTGGTTAGCCTAATTAAACCGTGCAGCTGCGGATTATTTGGAAAACCAATCCCTGCTTTACGGGGAGTCCAGAAATATCATCTGCAGTAACTTCTCATTAATGATGGTAATGATGTATGATAGGTGGGTGGGGTTGTTTTCATTTCATTCCTTTGCTGGTTTGTTTCACAAATCTTCATTAGCTTGGCTTGATTAAAGCTCGGATTGCCACAGGTGCTTTAAATCATCATGTCAAATGAGACAGTTATCGACGCAGGTCAAATACATTACAACAAACTAATACTCCTCCATAAACAGAAATACTGAAAGAGATAGTATTTGTGAATGGTAACTAAAGCATGGTTAAGGTCAGGGAAAGATTTAACATTTTGGGAAATACACTTGTATGCCTTTTTGTGGCCTGTTAGGTTAGCTTAGCATAAAGACTGGAAACAGCTTTAAATCTCATTTGTTTCACTTATACAAAAAACCAAAGTGTAAAGAAGCCATTTTACGGGGGTTGTGTGCTGTCAACCACCTGTTTCTTGGTCTACAAGAAGTAACCATCTACTTAGGATAGGCTACCAAGACCCTTCTTGTAAGGTTAGGAAAGGGTTCGGGAAGACGTCTGCTAGGGTTAAGAAAAAGGTACTGGCGTTAGCTGAACGTCTGTGACAGGATGTCTGGTCTGTGGAGTGTTGTCCTGGGTGTAATGCTTCAGGACGCTGGCCTGAACTGAGAGCATTTAGTTTAAAGGAATGGAAACAAAATACTGTAGTGGACTGAGAGACCGTCTCCACCTAAAACAGAGGTCCATAAATCATCACAGGACCGGTATCAGCAGAAATTTAACACTTTCCAAAACGGAAGCCTAATTGTGGCGAATTGCTTCGATAATGACCGGTGATGGATGAAAATCCATCAGCCCAAGCAAGAGCCATGGACCCAGAACTTCTACTGAGGAAATCACTAGTAAATCATATGCAACTACGCATATAAGCTGTGTAATTCAATGATACACTTTGGCAGCTGATGGATGAAACAGTGGGAAATCCAGTTTCAACTTTTCTCTGCAAATCAAGCTCCAGTAATCAGCCGGCCTCCACGTGCTTCTCCCTCTGCCTGCCTCAGCTTTCAGTTCTTTCTTCGTTAAACAGATCTTCTCTCCAAATGTGGCTTTAAAAATGTCTCAATGGCTGCAGTAAAACCTCAGGCCACCTGGTTCTAATGTGTCCCTTCTTACCAACAGGGCAAGAGGCAGTGGGAGACAAGGAGCTGTTGGGAGGAGGATGGCACCGAAGGCATCTAATAAGCAGCTGGTTCATTTTTGCTGTGTATATTGAGAAGGGTACATGTTTGTTGAGTCATCCCTTAAAGGACCACACCCAATTTTATGAAACCTGTCATATTGGTCAGCTAACATCAGTTTGCACACCAGATAATTAGCTGGTCAGCTGCAGTGCATTAAACAACAAGTAAATGTACCAGCAGATGTTCAGTTCAGATGTTGGTGTGGTCCTTACTCTTCAATACCACTGCTAACAACACACCGAGGGCCCACCACTTACAAGCTGCAGTGCAGGACTGTTTTCCTGGTTTCTCATTTCTACTCCACTGGTACTGGAGCTGAGCCCACCAGCTGCTATCAAACACAGACTCTGACACGCCTCTCCACGTCTGAGGAGAGAGGCATGTTTGATTTTCCTAAAGACCCATTTTTTCTTCCTTTTAATAATATACAACTATTAACAATACATTTAAAGATGTTTTTGACTGTTAAAAATCCACGACACTCACACAGGTCTACAACGTTCAAAACTTTACAGGGAAGAGGAGACAAAGATGAAATACATTCAGTGAGAGCAAGTAATGAGACACAGGTGCAACACATTAGGGTGGAGCAGGTAATCGGAGACAAGTGCGTACATCAAAATAAAACAGGAAATATCGATAAATGAAAGTGAAAACTGCAGAAGGAGACTTCACAGATTTCAGTTGTGATTTAAAAATAGTCGAGCTTGTCTTATCTTTTAAGAGCATATGGGAGCAGCCTACAGCAATTCACATATTTTTGGAGCAAGACTTCCTGATAGTTTCCCTTCCTTAAATGCACTATTAAAACATGCAAACACAGGAAATTTATGTACAAGGCCTGGTTAAATTGAACTGGTATTAAATCCACACCTGGGGTTTTTCAAAGCTTGGCTCTGTGATCAGTTCTTGACAAAAGGATTTTACTTCATACTTTGGCTGTTTCACTCAAAAGAGCAGTAAAATAAAAGTGTGGTACCTTGAATGAGAGTTCTGAGTCCAATCTGCAGCTGTTACCAGTCTCTGGGCTTCCACTGAAGAACACTGTGGCAAGCAGGAGACAAGAAAGGATTGTTTGTTACATTGGACTGATATTGCTCCGTGGCTTAGATCATTGTTCCTTGAAGTATAGCCAATAAGTGACAGACCTGTTTCTGGTGGAGTAGCCACCAACACTAGAGATGCACTGTACACTGTGTGTTACCACCCATGAATTTCACAGAGAAGCAGCTACAGGTCCTTGACCTTAAAACACTTAAAACATTGAACACCTCAGAGGAGGGTGTTCAATGAGGGGTGGAGAAGAGGGGATGGAGACTTGGTTTCCACCTGTCTACCTTCTGTTCCTCTGTCTAACAGAGTAAGGGATCCACCCTTACTCTGTTAGAAAAAAACCTTCACACACAGACACTTAACCTCCAGCTTACAAGATGCAATGGAGGGTGAGGAGTTCATCCTCTGAGATAAAGCACAGCGTACTGTGACACACAGAGTTGAGAGGCTTTAAGGGAGACGCATGTATATACACAATATCACAACAGGCACAAAGATTAAATGAAAGAATATCATGAGGTTCAAAATGACAATTACAACAAGGAGTGGCAGAGATTAATCAGAATCAACAAGAACCAAGAACTGATCCTTGTGGGACACCTATACTAATGAATTAGCTCATGATTTGAAACCATAAAACATTTTAACTGACTGTTCATCCAGTCCTAACAAGCACAGTTTTTCTAGTACAATATTATGATCAAGAGAATCAAATGCTTTAAATAAGTCTTGTGAAATTAGATGACAGTTATTTGTATCACTGGTATGATCACCTTGACTAATGAGTCAGTGTTGCAGCAAGTCAGTGAGCACTGAAATGAAGAAGGTGAGGACCTCAATCTTCACCTTTTGATTTCTTTAGGTTTACACAGAGTTTACTGTAAACCTCACTTTAACTTATCAAAACTTATTACAGGGGGAAGATACTAGCAAATGTTAGCTGACATTTGCTAGTATCTAGCAGTGATACTGAAGAGTCTGACTGCAGTGATGAAAGGCATGAAAACAAGGTGGTGGTAAACTCATTCTACAACTCTTTTACAACTCCGATCTCTATCACAGCTGTTACAACAACAGCATGAGTCACGTTTAATTTGAAAGAATCCCATGATTGCAATAAATGTACCTTTCATTTTGTGGATCGTTTTCAAAGTCTGTTTTTCAGCTGGGAGAATCACAAAGCCAGCTGGCCACACCGAGCCACCGAGTTGTAATTACAAGGACTCGGAGCGCACATACAGTCATTACGTAGTGATTCTGGCCCATCAAGCCGTCGTCATAAACCTCTGCAGGCGCACGACTTCCTAAGATGTGGCTGACAGTCAAGGGGACATCTCTCGGCCTCACTGCAATTATACAATTACAGTGCAAATCCACAAGACAGGAAATTCTTTATTAGTATTTTAAAAAGCCTTCTGTGGTGGCCAGAGACCATGAAGAAAACCACCAGTGTGCTTTTTCATAAATGCAAATAGGCGAGCTCCTGCACATGGTCGACCTTCACGATGTGACTGGCTGTTCAATCATTGTATGACCACACTGCAGCAGATCAGAGATTTTTTTAAGGTTAGCTAGTGGACAAGCATCACACCTTTCTGTGCACTGGGTCTTCTGTTCTTTGCATAAGTTACGTCATGTATGTGGAAGTCATATATGTACAATAAACACAGGTTGTAGCTGATAAGCAGATGGGTCCCCCCCCCCTTGCAAAATTCTCTCACCAACTTGTCAACCGTCCTGCAGATTTTGCGCAGAGAACTCTACACTTTGATTAACAGAATGGAAAAGCTATGAATGTGATAACTCAAAGCAGAAGTGCCTGAAAAGACTTGGATATTATGTCCCATGGTTGACTGTAAATACATTAACTGAACAGATGTGTCAACCCTGACTCCTCGTCCTCACAGGCTGACCAAGGTGACGAGTGATTACAGCCCTGTTGAAGACATTTTCTAATGTGTCAGTACAGTTTCCACACACATCTGCACGTGTGTATAATAATGTGTGCAATATCCTGACTGATCTCAGAACAGTGGAAGCTGAGTCAAGGACAGCTTGACAAGCACATGTATCTGCAGCTAGCAACCCGTTCAAGACCCAAGGATTGTCCCCACTGCTCAGGTGAAAACGTCCCAAACAGTGCTGCTGTTGAGGGGAGCAGCATCTGCATGACAAGCTCCAGCCTTCGTCAACGGGACATGTCCACGAAAATGACAGAAATGACAGATTTAATAGCTGGAAGTCCAGCTAGCTTCCACAGACAATAGCCTACTGTGGCCACAAGAGGGCAGTAAATTACAAGATGAATGTAAACAGGTAGATCAGATCCTTTATGGGACAGAATCTTGTTCGAAGATGTAAGGACAGATTTCACTTTTACTTTGGTATCATTGTAATTGATGTCTGTTTTCACAATATCAGAATAACAGAAATGAATAATCACATCTTTTCAAATTAGAAAAATGTTTTATGTCATTTCATCAGGTTTTATTATAAAATGTCCTTTTTGTGTTTTCTTAATGACCAAGGAAAGGCAAGTTTATCTGTGACAGTGAAACAACAGCAGCAGACTAATAGGTCTGTCTCCTCCTGACTGGCCTGTACCCTGCTGAGGACCAGCGACCAGGAAGAGAAGGCGTTTACCTCCGTACTGTTAACAGCAGCAGAAAGTGAGCAGCTATTCTCACAGTGGGCAGCAGTGGACAAGAGTTGGCTGTGGATGTGTAGTATTTGATCAGGATATAACACCAGCACAATACAAGACTCATAGACTACCTTTGTTCACCTACGTAACATTGTAAATCTCAGACACATCCTGTCTCAAAAAGATGCCGAAAAATGTGTTCTATGCTTTTGTAACTTGCAAGTTGGATCGTTGTAGTTCCTTATTGTCAGGCTGAATCTCTAAAGACTCTGCATCTGATCCAAAATGCTGCAGAGTAAGTACTGACAGGAATCAGGAAAAGAGATCATATTTCTCACCATAGTAAAAACCAAAAAAAATTGCTTAATACAAGTGGCTCCCATACAGTGATGGCGAAAAACATGGTTCCAGTTTTGAAATATCAAGCATGACAAGGCTATATTAGCTTGTAAACAGCTTGATGATGTCTCTTATAGTTTAATTAGGAGTGCAAAAGATCATTTATATCTCAAATACTGTAAAGGCTTCAGAGCTGAAACTTGACAGACAGCTGACCACTGGTGAATACAGTTTATTAACTGTACCTGAAAACAAAAACAAAGTATTCCAGCAGGAACCTACACATTTATCAATGCAATAAGTTGTGAACTGACATTGAGCATTGCTGTGTGGCAAAACTGAAATTGCTTCCCTATATTTTTAATGTTGGGATGGTATTTGTTGCATTGCTGTGTTTGTCCTGAAGCCTATGTCTGCCATACATAAAACCTATGAGGAATTTATAAAGTCTGGAGTCATGTTTGTGTGCTCCAGGTGAACGTAAGTCCAATATTCACCCTCTGTATAGGTCCACTTTGACATCCACCATCCTTCAGAGGAAAATATTTGACTGGCTAGTTGCTCAGTATGTCTGTGTGCTGTGTGGTGCTGAGCAGGGAGTGTGCTCTTCTCTCCAAACAGATCTGCTGCTCCTGGGATAAAGCTTGATTAAACTGATGAGAGTGAACCAAAACTGTAAAGCTGCAGGCCTCAAACCCAAAACAGACTGACACGTGGCACAAGGTCACTTGACCAGTTTTTAATATAAACATTTTTTAAGTGCAAGTTTAATAAACAAGGGATTGATGAATGATTAATTGATAAGTTCATGGCCTAAAGTAGAAGGAGATGAGTCATACATGCTCTCTACCTGCATGTTTAGCTCAACTCTTTGATTTGGATGTGATTCTGCACAAAATCTGAAGTTAGTAACTTTCGTGGTTTTCCTGTTTGAGGTAACTGAAAATTGAAAGTCAGCTCTGTCTGAGAAAATGGACACATCAGCCTCTGTGCAGTCAACTACTGCCTCTGTCCCAAGAGCTCATCACCCAAGGAGGTCTGTGGCCCCTCAGACTACAACCTCTTCCCCAAGATGAAGAAGAAGCTCAGTGGTCACCATTTTGACACTGATGATGACATCATCATCGCTGCTGTGGATCACTTCCTGGACGACCAAGACGCCGACTTCTACAAAGAAGGGACCCATAGACTAAGTGTGTAAATGTAGGAGGGAACTTTGTGCTCTAGGTTTTCTAAAGTTGACTCTGTCCACCTTAGACCACAAACTGATCAATCATCCCTCTCAAGACTAAAAGCAGAATTCTGGTACTATCAGCTGAGACAGATTATGAAAACAAACATGCTGCGCTCCCTAATCGATTTGTGCTGAAACAAATGATGACAGTGTGTAAATGAATTAATCAAAACAAAAAACAGGTGACCGAAACCTCCTGAACCGGTGCGAACCTTGACCCTGCAGATCATCATCTCGCCGCTCCGATGGGAGAGGCTAATTAAAGGTTTATGTTGGCAGCATGAGGGCTGCGTTACATCATATGTATTTGTGTAGTGTGGTGAGTTAAGCAGGTCATAAAACTAAAACCCAGTAAACACATCTAATACAGACTTCAAAAGTGACTGTTAATGATCAGCCTCGGGGGCTAGTGGAGATAAACCAGCTGGACCCACCTCAGACACCTTTCTTTTTTTTCCTTTTCTTTCCCAGAATACAGCAAAAACAAAAACCCAAAACAAAACCCAATCAGTATTTCCAGGAACAAGATTCGCTCTCCACTTTAGGCTGACAAACACTGAGAAAGCTAAAGTAAGCAAGTTTTAGAGTGTGAACTCATTCACATGAGTCACTCTGAATGGGTTTTAGATCATTTTAGTTCCCTGAAAGCTACAAATGCTTTTATTGTAATGCAGCAAATGTGTGCCAGTGTATTTCCTAATTTCTCTTCCCCCCACGGATCTACAGCAAACTTCTCGGTTAAATAAAAGTCAGAAATGTTAAGGAGCACTCCACATATTCTTATGTTAAGATGGATTCCCTAGAAACTGTTAGCACTCAGCCTGTGATGTCGTTAGGATTATGTTAGCCTGACTTATCTTGGCGATTGCAAATTTGTAACAGAAAGCCTGGATTACCATCATCATCATATACTATGCTAAATCAGAATGTCCCTTTAAGCAAGTAGCATGATGCTCATACGACACACACATTCAAAGTGGAAAATGACATTAAAACACTTTGTTTGAATACCCTGGATGATAATGTTCATCAGCTGGAAGTCACAACTGATCCTGGGGCTAAGAGTTATTCTAGCAAAGCAGAGCTGGATGGTTTGAAGTTCTGTGTGCATGGCACTTGATGGGAACTCCGACAGGACACACAGCACTGTATCTACAGTCCTAAATTCTATAGTTATATAGATAATTTCTCATAAATGTGATTTCAAGGACACAGTGTTGTACATGAGGGCTGAATACAAGGGGTCAATAGGCCCCAACAAGTAGTGAAATTAATGGTGAAATAAGTAATGATCTTTTTACTTAAGTAAAGAGTAAACATCCTTATTTAAAAATATTACTTAAGTACATAAATATCATCAGCATCATGTATTTAAAGAATCAAAATAAAAGACAAGAGGCTTCAGGAGATCACTGATTTAATCTTCCATTGTGTTTCCTCACATCAGTGTAAGATCACGTTTTTATTTCATGTCTTAATTTGAAAACCAACCTATTGCTATCAGACCAATGACGCTTAGAGGAAGTTCAATTAGGAAGACTGTCTCACTGCGCATGTCTTCTAATTCGCAAGTTTCCCGCGAATTCTAAGCTCTACCAGCTCATTCTTGTCTTCATCCAACCACAGCCTGACTCTCTCATCTTCAGCCAATCACTCGTAAGCTGTCAAACTTTAAAAGTCGTCTCTCTTTCTCTGCTCTCAATCAGCACCTTGGCGATTTGAGACCCGACTCCGCCCTTTTAACCACCTCAGCTGTGGATGACCCGCCCTCTCCAACCCAACCCTCCAATCTGAAGTCTCCTTTTTAAGAAAACGTCCTAACCTCGAGCTCTTTTCCTCATCACCACCGGAAGCACCTAATCCAAAGGATCGCTTTCTGTGGAGGGGTCTAAGCGCCATAGTCGATTCTACCTGTTCACCTGAAGTTTTCTTCAAATGTTTTTTTTTTCCTGTTCTCCTTGTCTCTCCTGATTGAAATGCAGCGGAAGTATAAAGCAGCGTGAAATGCTTATACTCAAGTAAAACTACCAAGACACCAATACTAGATCTAGACTGGTGGACTTGGTGTTCCACTCTCTCAGCGCAGGGCGCACAACGAGTTCACGGACTCCACCAGGCCCTGCCAACGGAGCCGTATCCGGACTAAGTCCAGCAGCAGAGCGCTGCCTTGTTTTGATCCGTACTATCAACAGGCCGTCAGTATACCGGCAGTGTGACTGTGTCCTGGCTTTGAGCGCCCTAAAAATATCCCTCACCAAGTACGCGGATCAAAGGGGGCAGCAACACCGCCACGAATCCCGCCCCGGCATTTAACCTCAAGCCTCTCAGAGGAGGAGCATGCAGTGTGAGGAGAGAGCCCGGGGCATCTAGAGCTGTTCAGAGGAGAGAGAGAGGGAGGCTGGCTCGGGTTTCACAGACGCGCACTGACGCCTGACCTGCGGCACAGACTGCGGAGATCGCTCTGAGGAGAAGCAGCGAATGGGACAAACGCAGCGGAGCGCAGAGGAGTAAGAGTCCGTCCCCGAGACTCCGGGACATCACTGACTGACAGACAGACTGACTGACGGATGACTCTCTGCACAATGTCTCCTGTTTTAACTTTAATATAGTTGCTCTGAGCGCACCAAGTTAGTTTGGAGACAGTTTGAAGAAGAAGAAGAAGAAACGGGACGTGTGTAAATACCGTCTCCCCCCTCCCCTCCCTCTCACAGGCTCCAAAGTTTGCAGGTCGTCAGGAATCCTCTTCTGCTGCTCATCACCTGATGAATTTAGGGATTTGCTTGTGGATAAAACCAAAGTTACACGTCTAAAAATGGAACAGGATCGGAAGTGGGGGGTCACTGGAAAACCGGGTGAGGAGTGGAGGAATCAGGGCGAGCAGCAGCAGCAGCAGCAGAAACCATCAAATCAGCCGCTGTGGAGAAACTGGAGAGATTTATCTGGTGTGACGATTTGCATCGTGGTTTCTGTCCTGTGTCTCGGATTTTGCATTGTGGTTTTTGTGCGGGCCTCAGAGCTGCAGTCGAGGATTGTAAGCCTGGAGCAGCAGCAGAGGGACGCGCAGCTCTCCGCGTGGATGGTGTCTCTGGAGCAGGTGGAGCCCATTATCCTGGGCCGACTGGACCAGATCCTGGAGGAGGTAAGCGTTTTACTTAAAAACTACATCTAAAACTACATCTTTGGCTCCGCTGTGACTGAACTAGAAGGCGCCTTTCACTTTAGACTCACTTCACAAGTGGTTTTTGCATGAGACAAGAATCCCCCCGGACTTGGTCTCTGGGCATGTTAATAGATGAGACGTCCACTGGCGCCTGGTCTAATTTTTTTTGCAGTAGAATATGATCTAAAACTTTATTCTTTCAAGCTGAACTTCTATGTCAGTGTCTTTACATGAACTTTGATCCTCAGGTCTGTGTTGGTGTGCTTTTAACCAGATTCAGGATTTGATGTAGAACCTAACCTGATGATTCTGACACGATCAGCTTCATCTGTGTCTTTGACAGACAGTCTTGTGAGACTTTCACTCATGGCTGTCCTGACCCCATTTTAAAGGCCAATATTTATTGAATTCCTCTTTTTGCTCCTTAATGATACAACGTGCAGTGCAGTATAGTGTGAGAGAGGATGTCAGTGTGAGGATTCAGACAGACTGTCATTAACTAAATACCTGCGGGAGCTGGAACAGGAACAGCAGCAGTGTACAGGTGTGTTCACCTGCAGAGCATCACTGAAACAGGTGTGAAAGCAATGGGCTGCTGGCTTCACTCACCGTGGCTGTTTTGTAATTGAAAGTGAAACTAAAAGCTGTTCTCTTGTACTTTGTGGTCAGTGGCTCTTAAAGCCTTTAGTCTTTAAATGGATGTCAGTTGTATTACTTCAGTCTGAGGGTAGACTGACTGTTGGTGTGAGCAAATGAGCCTCAGGGTCAGAAAAACGGCAGGTGGTGAGCGACAGACTCCAGAACAGTGTCCTTTCAGCATCAGGTGTTTAGAACAATGTGAGCAGTGTGTTTTTTTTTTTTTTTTCTGTTAACAGTGTCGGAACCTGCACTGGATGTCAGTGAAAGTACTTTAAATCTAGATCAGGAGCAATTCCATGATCAGTCTTCTTCTTCTTCTTTGGAGCCCCTCCATCAGGTGGCACCCACCTACACAGCCCATGTCTAAAGCCACTGTGAACGAGTTGTTAAAATAGCCTTAATCTTTAATTTATCCCCCGAAAACATAGCAAGCACTGATTTCAGAGATCCCTTAATTTACCCATTAAATTCATAAAGATAAAAACAGAACCTCCTGAAAATGCCTCGAATTCAAAACCCACTAATTAACAAGTGAAGTAGATTTTACAGGTTCATTTCCTCTTAATTTACATATTCATTTGAACTATCTGGCAGTCTCATTAATTGTCATCTGAGGTTGTTATCAAGATTGTTTTTTTTTTTTTTTAATGTTAGCCCTAACCTCTAATCCTCTGTGACGGGTAAAATCCCTGTGAGTGATCCATTTTAAGGGGTTCTTATCCATAGAAATAACTCCATTAATTGACCTGTTCAAAGTCTTAATGAGTAAATAAAATAATGGATTTATAAGTTGTTGTTTTTTATTAAAGGGTTCAATTTCATATTGTTATGCCACCACTTGACATGGGACTTTAGCTTTAGTTCAAGTGTCAGGGGGAGAGGAAAGAAGCAGTCCATGAGTTTTTCATGTAGTCTTGATGGAACAAGAGTTTAAATTAATTTTAAACAGCGTTCTGTGTAGTTTTGTATGGCTTTATATTGGATGACTGCATATTATCATTGTATTTTACTGATCCTAGTGAAAAATTGACAGATTTTTTTTTTCATACACTTTCTAATTTTCTACCATCTTTGTTGACCTGGCAAACCCAAACTTGTTTTTATTACCGGCTTCTAACTGGTTTATAATGCATTAGTGAATTTAGTCATTAACCTTTAATGAGCTGTTAACTTATTATTAAACACTTAATAATGTTTAAAGACTTAATAAAGGCTGCCTTATGGGAAGGTGTTAGTGAAAAAGGAAACACAAGCTAAAAAGCTTTTAGCCCAAACCTGTTCTTGTTAATGATTTCTAACTGATCTACAAAGCATTATTAAATGTTTTATTAACCATTAATGAAGCCATTAGCTAATGCTTATAATGTCTTTATAAAATTTATCCTTATTAGAAAGTGGTACCAGAATGTTTTTGGTCAGAGGCTGATCAGTTCAACAATGTTCCTGCACATTAGTGAATGCTACCATGTGTTAAAAATATCAGGCGTGCAGCTTCGCTGAGATAACCTCATGGCCCCGGGCCTCTGACCCCCCCCCCCCCCCCCCCCCCCCCCCTCCAAAGCCGCCCTCTCTGCTGCCCTTTCACTGACCGCGTCCACAGCTACACTAACAAGCTCTTCCACTGTGATTGAAGTCCCGCAGGGACCCTGCTTTCCCTGCTTCCGTTTGCTTTGACCTGACTTTTATCGTTCCCACCTCCACCCCGACTCATTTCACTGGGACCAGTATAATGCACTTACCAGGAGAAGAAAGAGCACGAGGTGTCTGCCGCTAGAGACGGCAGCCTTATTGCACTCTCCATATGTTTAGCTTGAGTCAAAAGTTTATCAAAGCAAATATCAAGGAAAAAGCCCCTAAGAGGCTGTATGCCGGAGGCCGCATAAGGTGGTCGTCTGATGAGCCGACTGATGGTTTACTGCAGATAAAGAGCTACATGCAAGCTTGTTAGATGAGAGGACTGATACCAGTCTCAGAGCTGAGGACTTTAGTCCTGATTTTAGAAGCGCGGAGGTCAACTCCTCAAGCAACACAGTGCCAGAAATACATCACACAAAGTTGAGATGGCAGAAGAAAGTCACATATTTAGATGTTGTACTCATTTATACACGTGTTCACAAATAGAACACGGTGAGGTTGATGTGTGTCCAATCAGAGGTGCTGGTTGGAGAGCCGAGTGGGAGGAGGCTCTCTCAGTCTTCTTCTTCTACAGACGGACCCGGGGCGATGCAGCCTGCCTCTTTGTTTAACTCTGTGTATAAATAGTTATTATTAATGGGACACAAGTACAGATGTGGTGTTTTGTATATATAGAGAGAGAGAGAGACAGAGGGAGGTCTGGGGTACTTTCACCCAGCTCTGTCCACAGTCCACCGCCCAGTCTCCTTCAGTGATGACCAGTTTCCTCTGTTCTAGAGAATGTGGCCCGTTCCAGCAGCTCAGAGGTGGTCCTTATTATTATTCAGTGCATTAGCTCACTGATGTTGTGTAGTTGTGTGTGTGGAGGTTTTGTTGTGTGTCTTCTCACCTTATCATTAACAGTAAATAACACGTGTTAAAACTACTGCCCCAAATACATATATATATATATATATATATATATATATATATATATATATATATATATATATATATATATATATATATATATATATATATATATATATATATGTGTGAGCTGTTTTAAATATTTACGTCTTCAGTAAGAACTAATGGACTTGGAGCGGATGGCTACAGACTGAGGAGGGGAGTGTTGAGAGATGGACTAACACACTGTTGTTGTTGGTCTTTTCATGGAATATGTCGTCACAGTGAGGTGCCCAGGTTTGGTAATACGGTGCCTGTGAAGAGACCAAAAGCTGTGCTCACCAACTGCAGTGAACAGCCCAGAGCCTGAGACGCCGCACAACATTTACAGAAGTGCTCAACTCCAACATGTAACTCTTGTGTTTACAGTTTAAACTCAGATTAAACCAACAAGACAGGGCCAGGCCAGGCTACCTGCATCCTGCTGCTTCCAGTCTTTATATTAGGTTGGTCAAACCATGTCCCCCATGGTCCCAGCTGATCTTTTGTGTGGTTCATGAGATTTGATGGATGGTGGATCAGCAGCTTTAAAGCAGAGTGAGTCTCTGTATCCTCTCACTTATTGTCCAACCAGGGTAAAAGGAATTTCTCTGTATAACAAAACGTATATAATAGAATTCATCATGGCTTCTCAACAAGCTACAAATAGGCTTGGTGAGGTCCTTAAATTCAGATGCCCCCCCCGCCCCCGTCTCTCTGTCATTATCTCACCCCAAACACAGCCCCTTAAACATTTACAATGAACCACAAAGTGCTCTCTGCAGCTCTGCTCTGTATAAAGAGTGCAGAGGCATGATGGGAGCTGGAGGCCACACTGGTGTGTGTTGCAGAAATGTGAAATCTATAGTTTCCCCCCGCTGCTCTCGTTTTCCTCACGCTACTCCTCACAGACCTGCCACCCAGTACACTGTGAGGTCTACGCACACAGACACACAACAGTGTGGACGACATGTGCTCATCAGACAGACTCAAGTAGAAGTGTCTGAGCTACCTCTGCATTTCATCAGCACACACACACAATGAGAGTGATAAATTGATACATGACAGTTGAGCCTGAGACTAAACAGACGTGCTGACAGTTGTAGAGATGGTAAAGACAGTGTGGATTTACAATGAGCAACAGAAGAACAGGATCAATAAGACACAGTGTTAAATGCTTTACACTGGACTGTGTGATAGATGGTGCCCATGTGCTGATCGTGTGCCTGCAGGATGCATCAGCTGCAGTCAAACCCCACATTAACATCTCTGTTAGTTACGTGTGTAGAGTCCTGACATCCCATCCATGTTAGCTGCTCTTCCCTTTGCTTCTTTAACTCAGTACAGTCTCTCACTGGTCTCAGTTGTGCTGCTTCAGACTGGACCATAGAGAGCTCTGACTTGCTCGGCTCTCTGGGTTAGTCTTACTAAATACTTCTCCAGTTGTGAGCGGAGAGCCTGCCAGCATCAGCCAAATCAATTCCTGGAAATATTTTAGTACCTGTTTGAAACAGACAGTCTGACTGCCATGCCCTCTTTAATTAAGCAGTGATTGGCCTGGGTTTCAGGAAGTATGAATGTAAGCTGGGTTATCTTGTTGTGTATTGTTTTTGGGGAGGGGATATATTTCAGCCCTCTCTACAGCACGTGTTCAAATGACTCTTTGTACGTATTTGTCGGTTTCATTAATGATTCCTAATTCCATCCATGGCTGTCATCCCACACTCCGGGATAACAGGCATATTAAGGTAACAGGCAGTACCCAGAGTGCGGCAGTGCCTTCGTAACATTCCCTTCAGCACTCGTTGCAGCTCTGTAAACAGCCTCTGCTAGTAAACCTCCACCAGTGGGCCTGACTGCTATGCAGTGGAGAATGGACTCAGATGGTTTTGTATCCTGTTCAGGGTCGAATCACATGCAGGCTTTTGTTACTTGATACTTTGATACTTGAAGACAGACTAAAAGGTGTCGGCAGGACATTTTTCAGAGGTGCAATCTTTTCTGAAGATGATTATTTAAGCGTGTGCAGCTCAGTTGAACCATGAGTGTTTGTGTGTCACTGTAACTGGACCTATTGTCCGTGATAGCATAGAATTTTAGCATAGATGTTCACTCCCAGCATGGATGGGAAGTGCTACAGGTGCTTCAAATCATGGACATTTTACTGTGTACAGCTTCTTGCATTAGCATATCTGCTAAAGACCGTGTGATACAGTGGAAAAACTGTGAGTCAGTGGATCTTCCTGCTGCTAGCTTGCTGGTTCTAAAGTTGGGAGTGCGCTGTCAAGCTAACCGTCAATCCCAGAATTTGATTGAATATCAGCAGTAACTCATAAGCTGAAAGTCCATCATTGTATTAACATCTGCTGTTATTTAAGACATTTGATGCACTGAATGTTGAAGTGCTTTGTGGATAAATGTCAGCTGTGTTTTTACAATACACACTTTTCATGTCAACATGATGTTAAATTGATGTTACAGTGCGCGCTGACCTTCTTCTTCTTCTTCTGCTCCCTCTCTTGTGCAGAAGCTTGCAGCGAGACTACCGAAGACACGGGAGGTGAGGGAAGCCCCCCACAGCTGCCTCTGTCCCCCAGGTAAGTTCCTCGCCTTCCATTTCTGGAGTTGGTCTCCTCGTGAAAAGTTTTCGTGTTGCTCTGCCTTTCGAGTCAGTAGACGCACCTGTGGTGAGGAGGAGGGGAGCTCAGTCAGAGTGCTGCCAAAGGTCGAGAGAGATCTTCACCAGCCATTATCATCATCAGTGGACATATTGTGTGGTGCTGCAGTGTTTTGCCTTGTTCTCATGAGAGAGTTTCATTTCTCCACTTTATGGATACGACACTGAAAACTGCAGCTCTTCCTCCGTCGGTGTTCATCAGTGCAGTTAGCGGGAGATAAGCGGGCCGTGTTAATGACACCTGTATGACTGGGAGCTGGGCGTGATAACAGATGACGGCTGAGAATGAGCTCACCGGCTTTTGTTGTTCAGTTAGTGAACAACAGCGACTGCATATAACAACAGATGAGACAGCAAATAAAAGGTGTGATGTAAAGGGAGGGGGCAGCTGATGATGGCTATGCCTCACCTTTAAATAAGTGTTGATTATATGTTTATAATAATAATCCCATTCACATATACAGTAACTCCTACATTTCATTTTACAAGTGCTGCAACAAAAAGCATTTCTTTCTTTCTAGTGTCTCTGTCTCTGTCGCTGACTGCACCTCAGATGCATTTTCACAGGAAGAATCAAATCAAAATGCTGCACTTTTGTTTGTCCCACCTCTCTGTCGTCCTCGATCGTGGACGTGCCAGCTGGGGTCCTCGCTCTGCACCACTCGTGTCCTTCAGCTGGCTCAGACATGCTGATGACAAGCTGAGGTGTATTTCCGGCTCAGCTGGCAGCCGGGGCCATTTCATGTCAGATGAGGTTATGATGCAAGCCGGTGTGATGAGGTGGCATCGCTTGTTGTTTAACCAACCCCTTTTTTTTTTCTTTCTTTGTGTGTGTGTGTTTGTTCCTCTCTCTGAGAATTTGGACGAGAAGCGCGGGTCACAGTTGGGCAGTTCATTAGCTACCACTTTACCTCTGAAGACCTGAGTCTTTTTCTGGACTGGCTGCTGTCGTCGGACATAATTAAACTGGCCTAAGAAATCCAGGAGATTTATGAGACTAAAAATATTCAGTAACTGTTTGAATCTCAAAGCTAAGGCAGCTGAATTACTGAGACTGAGTCTGAGGAGCTCCGTCAGTGTCTAAAGCCACCTGTTTCCCTGCTGCAGCCCCCAGATGGTCATCATTAAGTCATCAGTGTCTACGTGTATGTGTGTCTGCAGACACACCCCTTGTGTGTGTTACGCATTTGACTTTTGGTCTCATCCTGTGTTCAGGATGTATGGGATGGATGGTAGAGACGAGCTGGTGGAGTGAGGGTTAACGGTGCTGTGGATAGATGTTGAATTTGGGTGTAATCACCTTGAATGACAGACTTTGGCTGATGTGTGATAGTATTGATTTTATATGATACAAACACAACATTAGCTGTTCTTGTCTCTGACTTGAGCACAAGTCAATAACACCATCATGGATATTACATAAATACAGCTACATACACAAAACCGAGAAAAGAGTTATTTTTGCATACCAGCAAAATAAATACATGATATACAATACCATACGTACTCGGTTAGGGCCTCCTGCTTAAAACGAATAAAGTCTAGGGACACCCAGGTAAGTTGGCTAAACCTACTTAAACTAATTCTGTTTGATTCAAAAGCCCTGCAATAAATTCTACGTTCACCGAGCTTCTAATGTTACATTTTTGTTGAAACTCTTCCAGTGTTATGGCAACCCCATTTCCTGACATCAGTGAGGGGAGATCAGATATTAGAACTGGCTCTCTCTCAGATTAAGTGACGATAGCTAAATCACAGGCTTCAAGTGTGGGACGCCCGCTTTCAGACTCCGTCTCATTTCTGCCCGCAAAGATCCTACGACAAATAAGAGGAAGCTTCAAAGCCACGTAGAGTTATACAGGTCAAATAGAAATGAACTGGCTGTAAAAATACGGCTTTGAATTCAGTCAGAGTTTGAAACAGGGGAGATTAATGAGGCTCGTTCATAATGTCTCTGAGTTGGTTTTAGAACCTGCAGCAGTCGCACAGCGGAAGGATCTAGTTCGTAGACAGCCAGCATATTTGAAGTGATGTTGACTCATTATTTGTGGTATTAATGTGTTGCGGGACACAAATACACTTTGGCGTCTCCTCTCTCTAACCTGACTGTCTGATGCCGTGCATAACCATGAACTCAGAAAACCCCTGGGTTCAAACCTTTTTGTTCATTTTCTGAAATGTGTGCCCACCGTGTGTATATGCGTCTCGTCTGTGACACCGCTGTGAGAACAGGGTCTCCACACAGTTTGTCTTGACAATAGGATGTCAGTGTTTTAACACGACGGTAAGTGTCTGTGTGATGGCCCGTTCAGCGCCTGTGAAGGTGGCGATTTGCTGGCAGCTTCAGAGGATGTTCTCCAGGTGTGGAAGCCTTTCATCTCAGAGCCACCAGATGGTATGACACTTTTACAGCTTCTTGTGACTTTCTGTGTCCCACAACAGGTAGAGTGTGGGAGTCTGGGAGAAGGAGGTTTTTGTATTGTCCAGTTAACTTGTCAGCCAAAAGTGTCAGACCCCCTAAAAGCACTACTGTCTGCTTTAACAGGAAAAAAAGTGGTGTCTGTTAAGCTTTCACAGATGTGGTCTGTACTGTTCATTTGATATCACTTTTCTGTGAAAGTGTCCAAAGTGAAAAGAGGCCTTGATCTGTCCAAACCCCCTCTACTGCATCACAGAAAATGTAAAAGTTCTGGATTTATTTCTTTTTCATTTGGAATATTTCCAACATGGAGCTCTGCAGCCTGTTTCAAACCACTTAGAATTTCCTGTATTCAATAATCATATTAATCAATCATTAAGTTGACCATTAACCAAATATGAACGACCTGTTGATGGCCTGTTCCTAATACAGGCCCATCAAACAGCTCCGTGTATCAGTTTAACCATAACTGCTATATAATATTCCCATTCCAGAGCTAATTTTTGGATATAGAACCAGCTCCCCCTGGTTCTATCCATCTGGTACCCGCCAGTCAGCACCAACTACAGACTATGGTCACACTTCCATGCTTTTAATTATTTACAGTGCCGGGTGACTTAGAGGGCAACAGCTGACGCCGAGCTGGCGACACAATTGACAGAAGCTCATATTGTTTCATTACACACCAGTAAAACTGAATATAGGAAGTGAATGACCAATGTAGATGGAGGGAAAAAGAAGGAAGTGGCTAATTCAACAAATAGACTAGATGACTGAAACTCTGTAAGCATGACTTAATATATTGATGGGACCTAATGATTGATAAACTGACGGTAGGATGGCATTTGAGTGTAAGAGTGTGTCAAATGTTAAGGTGAATGTACACTCCCTGAGCACTTTATTAGTAACACCACACTAACACTGGGTAGTTCCTCCCTTTGCTCTCACTGATTCCACCAGATGTTGGAAACCTTCCTCTGACATGACATGATTCATCACATCATTCAAGCTGTCAATCTCCTGTTCTACCACATCCCAAAGGTGTTCTACTGGATTCAGGTCTGGAGACTGTGGAGGCCTCTGAAGTTCACTGAACTCACTGTCATGTTCAGACCTGTGTGTTCAGACCATGATTGATTGGTATTAAGGCCCAAAGTGAACCAAGAAAACCTTCCCCACACCATCACACCACCACCACCAGCCTGGACTGTTGACACAAGGCAGTTTAGGTCCACGGATTCATGCTGTTGACTCCAGATTCTGACCCTACCATCTGCAGCCTTAGCAGAATTCCAGTCTTCATCTGTCCAGTTTTGGTGAACCTGTGTCCACTGCAGCCTCAGATTTCTGTTCTTGGATGACAGGACTGGAACCTGATGTGGCCTCTGGTGTTGTTGGTCCATCCACCTCATGGCTGGACATCTAGTAGTTGTTAAAACTCTGGGCCAGTGTGTATCAGTGTAGGCCATGGGTGTGTGTTTTTCACTTGAAGGAGGCTGAGTATTATTCTGAGCTTTACATGTTTGCGAGCACCCAGTGAAAAATGAACTTTGTAAGTTGCTAAAAGTGGAGCAGCACAGTGTGAGTGACTTCAGGCCTTAAAGATGCCACTGAGTCTTTGAAATTCTTGTCATGACCATGAAACAGAGCAATGGGCCTAAAAATATGTCCAACATAGATGAAGCTTTACATGGGTGGAGATGAATCACCAGACACTGTTTATAGCTGAGTGGGCCTCATATCATCAGTCTGGGTATGTTGTGTATGTGAAATCATGTCATGGCCTTATTAGAGTTTGCATGCCTGCACATGATGACTATTCCACATACACTCAGAGGTTCTCAAAGATGTTTCACCTTCATCTGAAAGGCTTTGGTGAATCCAGGTATTTACCTTCATTTGGAATTGTTAACACCTTCAGAGTCATTGAGGTCACATGTTGTCCCACTCAGCCATCATGTGACTCATTAGGGTCACATGATGTGAATGGGTGTTGATCTGCCTGGGGAGGGATCCCAACACTAAACTATAAGTGGCTGATAAGTTGTGTCATAGACCACCATTCCTCTATTGTGTACTGGTTGTTGCAGTTTGATGTAGGTGGCTTCTGTGGACAAAATGTTAAAAATCACTGTCCTCAAATGAGTGTCCCTTTTCCTTAAGGTTTAGGTGGACTGTGGAGTCCAGGCCTGAGGAGCTGGCTCTTCTGTGCTGTGCATTTGTGAAGAGGTTGTTTTGTTTCTCCTGCACAGGTCTGTGAATTCCACACTGCACTGAACTGCATACTCAGTTTATGTCTGGGTGTTTTGTCTTTAGGGTGGACAAGCTTCTGCCTCACAGTGTTACTGGACTTGAAGTGTACAGGGATGTGGTGTTTGTTGAAAATCCTCCTGAGTTTCTTAGATACTCTGGCAACATAAGGAATAACACTGTTGTTCTGTTTATTGTTCTTTTCCTTGCTGTCTGCTCTGTGTCTTTTTGTGGTTTTGATGAAGGTCCAGTTTGGGTAACCATACCTTTTCTTCCCTGGGTTTTTGCTCCTTCTCCTTCGCCCTCCGTCCTTGTGGTCAAGCTCTGGGCTCAGTGGTATAGGGATCTGATGACTGGATGCTGTCTTTCTGTAGAAACCCTCATTGCACTGGAAATAGGTGGTGGTAAGGCAGAGGTCACGAAGGACACAGGGTCTTGGGTGAGGTTGGTTCCCTTAGACTGAGTGCTGTCTTGTAGCAGTCATCTTCTTACAGTCTTTACTTCTTCTGGGATGGGAGTGGATGTGAAGAGTGAAGTGACATCATGGTTTCATCTGAGTCCAGTTTTATTTTTCCAGCTGTGTTAGTAAAATCCTGGGAGTTTTTGATGAGGTGTGGGGCAAGGCCCACCAGAGGATCTAGGTGTTTTGCAGTGTAGGTAACTCCCTCCTTGTGTATCTTAGGGAGTCCATTATTACAAGGGGTGCCTTCCCCAGGGACATGCAGCGGACAGTACCCCATCACTGATCACTCACTCCTTCACCCTTGCCTTTGACTTTTTCACATCTCTTTATTTTCTGTGTCATTTTGGTGGCATTTCCTCTCCGGTTTTGTTCCCCCTGCAGCTCTTCCTTGGGCTCAGGCTGCCAGCTTCACCGTGGCTAAAGGTATTTAGGTCCTCTAGTGAAGCCTTCTTTCCTCTTGCTACACTTCCATTTGCATGGTTTTCACAACAACTTGCACGGTTGTTGTAAGTTCTTGGATCTTTAGCTGAGGCTCAGCTGTTTCTGCCTTTACCTGTAGTTTAATACTGGCACATTTATTTAGAACCGCAAACACACTCAAATGACATAGGTGTGCAGTTAAAATGTTTGGTTACTACAAAAATAATCCACACCTGACACTTTCCAACCAATCAGAAATAAATAAATAAAAATCATGTCATATTCTTGTGCAGTGAGGGATTGTTACAATCAGTTTGATCTTAGAATGAAGTAATTTGGATGTAGCCTGGTTAACTGTTGGCTTGTCCCATCATCGGACTTCATTGTAACAACACTGACTTTTCTCCAGATCTCAACAGTTACTTTGAGAACAGTCAGAATCAGAGAAGATTGGGAAATTATGGCCAAAACTATGAAAATTAGACCCAAGTTGTCAAGATGTTCATTCAGCTGTTCATTCTAATTCTGTTCATTCAGCCACACACTAATGAAAATCAGGTCTAGGTTTGTTTCTCCCTAGATGTTTTGATGCTTTTGACCACACTCCTCACTTTTATCTTGGCTTGTCATAGCTGCTGGATTTCCTTCACTGAGAACAGGCCAATAACATGACCCCCCCCCCCCCCAACCACAATGGCATGGATGGATGGAACATGGCTTGGCTGTGAGGATGGATTAGTACTGGGTAAAGGCAACAGAAGATAGGGGGTTCAGAAAGGAAGAGATTGAAATGGTTGGTTGGGGGAGGGGGGCTAAGGCCCCTTAAAGACTGTAGCTTCTGAGGGAGGAAGGCTTTGACAGTTTACCTGGCTGGGATCCCAGGGGAAGCCATGGGGGGCAAGAGAACAGATGAGAACAGAGCATGTAATCTGACCCCACCACTCTAACGCCCCCAATCCCCTCCTCCCCCTCCCTGCTAGCCACACAGTTTGGCAGCCTGGCATGGTTAGCATAGCTCAACCCCCACCCCTTTCGGACTTGTTACCCTCCCACCCACTCCACACACACGCACACAAAAAGTCTAGGTTGTATTTGGCTGTGTGGAGAGATGTCATCAGGACTGTGTCGCTTCACCCAGCAGCTCCAGGCTCAGTGTGTGTCAGCTGGCTTGTGGTTATTTTCATTTAATTTAATAAAATAGGCAAAGGGCAATTGTTGGCCCCAGGAAGAGGTTGAATGATTCAAACTTCACATACGTGCTTTAGTCAAAACCTCAAACTGTTTTTTGCAGCATCACTGCACACGGAGAAACACACTGCAGACCTAACTGTAACAGACCCTCAACATCCCCAACCCCACCAACCCCAATCTATGAACCTGGTGAATCAGGTTCATAGGGAACGGCAAAATTCCCAGCGGTTACCTCAAAATCTAATCAGACAAACAGACTATAGCTGATTCAGTCTATGTATGTATATTTTTTTAGTATTTTTAATTCAAGCTTTATCAAAACAATACTAAAAGTATCTTCTCACCAGTAGAACGAGTTTTACTCTCAGCTATTTGATGATAAAGCCAGAGGAGCTTAGCTGTGCTTGTATTGGGGAGAAATAAATAGCACACTGGTTAGGACAGGAGGACAACCTGTGTGGACAGTGCTATGCAAGAACAATGTGACTGTTTTTTTTATTGACCCAAGATACAAACCCCGGACTGAGGGGTGGTGGTGCTACGGGGGGGCAACTGGATCTCCGGGCACTCAGAGTATTCCTAGCAGTCTGCCAGCTGACAGACCACTGCGGCCCACAGCCTGGGATCAAAGAGAGCTGCAAGCTAGTGTGTGTGTGTGTGTGTGTGTGTGTACTGTATTTAAGGGTTGAGGGAGAGTAGCAGTGCAGAAAGAGATACATGTTGAACTCCATGTCCCTGTAAAGCAGACTGGACCATATCTGATTTCTAGGGGTGTAAAGAGGAACTGATACATACTGACAAACTGAGACAAGACACCGATACACCACCACAGATCCAAACCTGCTGCTAGCTAGCTATGTTTCCTCATCACGCACGTACACTGAGAAGTTGCTTCTTGAAGAAATGACTTACACTGAAAGAAAACATGTTCAACGCTGCACGAAATCTTGAAATTTACAACTGTAAAAATTTACAACGCACATAAAATATGACAGCGACACAACAAACCTCTGTAAAGTGTGCAAAGATGATAAACACAGGACCAGTAACCCTGAGACGGGTAATGTTAACGTTAGCATCCAACCCTGCTTCCAAAGGACATTTGCCACTTGTTCTAAGTTGAAGTCATGAGGTGTTGTATGTTAAACTTAGGTTAATGATACTTAACAGCATTTTTGTGAAACAAACTTTTCCTACTTGAGAACAGGCTTAAACGTTAAGAGCTGGAAATACTGCAGTACCTTTGATGTTTACCACATAGGAGTGTCTGCATGTATACGCTGACATGTCCTCACACAGTTTAAACGGTTTGACATGAACATGGCATACATAGGCATGGGACTGTTTTCCTTTTTTATTTTTGATTGTGGATAGAAACAGCTTGACTTACATCAAAGGCTCCCAATGCCTAAAACCCCCTAAGCCACCAGGACGTCGAACATCATTTGAGCCTTCGTGTTTGTCACTGTCCATGCTAACTTTTGTTGGTGCAGCTTCGTTCATGAACAAACAGAAATATCAAATCCTCTTCAATCTGAGCTCATTAATATTAAATTGCACCTTGCTTGAATCACAGTGTGACGTATTGTTAGAAGTAGCAGTCGTCTCCTTTTTCTGGAATCTTGAACCACCTCTAGTGATCCGTTATCTGGATTGTTTTTAAAGCGAGTCGTGGACCATGTATCCATGTAACCATGTACCACATCCTGTTTTGTGATAAGAGGCTTCGAATCTGTTCTGCTTCACTTGCTTAAATTAAACTGACATTGTTCATGGAGGTGATCTGTGGGGTCTTCATTTTTTTAAAATCATGTATAAATATTATATTTGCTGTAGATATGGTTGCAGCTAAAAAAGAAACCCTATGATGCCCTTGTAAACAAGAGGCTTCCTCTAATCTGCGCAGCTGACGGGGAGATGGGGGGGTGAAGCAGGAGGGTCCCAGGGTCTCGGAGCCGGTTATTTAAGGAGTCCCCCAAGTTCACCTTGACATCTGTGCTGACAGGAAGAGAGAACGGCAGATCCCCTTTCTTCGCTCGTGATAAGTTTACAGTGCAGCTGCCAGTGTGTGGCCATACTTGGAGGAATGTGGCAGCCAGAGGCAGGGAGCTAGAAAAGACAGGATACTGACAGTTAAATAGACAAAAGAGGAGGAAGAGGAATAATTAAAAGAAGAGAAAAACAGAAAAGATAAAGAAACATCAAGTATACTGTGACTTTCACTGGCCTTTGTCCCTGATCTGTTGGAATTGCAGTATTGGCATTTCTAGCACAGTTTACAAGTTTGGAAATATTACAGCACAGTAAATGAAACCACTGATCCTGTTGTTTGTGATTCGCTTTATATTATATGATCACATGGGATCTACAAAAAACCAGCTCCCAAAACCTAACATGGTGGACATCAATTCATTTAAAGTCATTATCACACACACAGAGTTTCCAGTTTATAAGGCACACCTGTACAGTCTGTTTTGTGTTTCATCCTCCTCCATGCACAAGCATGAGGGTGACACAGTAATGGAAACACCTCTAAACATAGTGCACTCCTATAAAACACCACCACTAACTGCCCCACTGCACTACACTGTCATCAGTGTCACCTGAAGCTGAACAGTCCTCAGTCTTCACAGAGGTGGAACTGACATTATGTTGTATTGTATCAGCTTGTAAAGGTTTACGTCTAAAATGAAATGTCAGTCTAATCAGTGTTTTTCTTTATAGCCCAGCATGAGGAATCAAACCTTGATGCATTGACTGTATTTGTTTGTATTCTCTCAGGTGTGGATGTTTGTAGTGGAAAAATGCTGCATGATGGGACACGGAGTAACAATCTAGTCATTCAGTTATTCAGTGGCAGCTGCTAACTATGGTTCATTTTGTGGTTTTAGTTTCAAACACAGTGAAACATCTGTGAAAAGCTGGAAAAAGCATTTTATTAAGTTTGAGTTGCTAATAGTTTAAATGATGCTGATTTTTCAGTTTTATTGTTCCAGACTTATTGTTCCAAATGTCACACCACCTTAAATCACTGAGGTGAAATAAAATAGCAATTCAGTCAGGTTATCAGGCTACAACGACTTACTTAAACATTGTTGGAGTAATAGCAGTGTTTTATAAATTTTAAAATTCCTTCCTCTAAAGTTTTTTTTATTTTTTTGATAGTGGACTTTTTGTTTGAAGTATTAAATGTTCAGGCTTGGGCCTCTGATCTCCACAGACCATATAAACACTCCTGGATTCATCCATTCCATTTGGTCACAATTAGATTTCACACAATCACACGAGCAGAAAGAAGAAAGTACGTCTGAGGAGATGATTGCAGGAGGCGAATGAACAAAATGCACCATCTGGTTTCCTCATAGTAAATGTTGTAGTGAGGTTTCAGCCACCTGATCTCCTCTCGCTCCCACTGTTCCAGCTTGAACTCAACACACACACACACTCAGCGCACCACTCACGTCCCAAACTTGTTAGCATATTATTTGGAAAGTGTTCACAGCCAACTCGAGTCTCGTGAGGGTTGAATTTGAGAAATGCAAATAGGGAAGCAGTGTGCGTTTGTGTGTGTAGGCGGCATTTGTTAAGCATGTTCAGACTGAGAAACATCTGTGAGCATGAGGAAATTTTCAAACAAATTTTAGTCACAAAACAAAACAAAAAAAAAATTCAAATCAAAATGAGAAAAATAGGTTTTGAAAATGAAAATAATTTCCTTGCCTTCTGCATGATGGCACATGTGAATGAGATATTTTCCAGAGCACGGCTCTGCTGTATCTCGTTTCATGTTGGCACATTGAGTGCATATTTGTGTGAATGGGACTAAGGAAATGCGCAGTCATTCAGCAGGAACTGACCGCAAACCAGCGGCATTTCCAAATAAAGGCATGATAGTGAATACAGCAAGGTGAAATTAGATGTAATTGAATCTGACCTCCCCCTGGTGCACCCAACCCCCCAAGTACAATTACTGTTCAGCTGCCTGTTGTAGGAATAAGGGATTCCAAATGGAGTTTGGCTTGTATCGGCACTGTCCCTTTTCTCTGCACACAGCACTTTTCTAAAACACACACACACTCACACACTGATGATACATCAGGAGCAATTTAGGGTTCAGCATCTTGAAAAAGGACAGTTCAACATGCGGATTGGAGGACTCAGGTATCAAACTACCGACCTCCTGGTCAGTGGACGATCTGTTCTACCTGGAGTAGCTGCCAGTTCAAGTTCAGTTTGAGCTTTTTGCTGCTTCACAAGTTAAAGCATTTTCTCCTTTTGATCCTGTCAGCTGTGATAAGTTGCATATAGTAAAACTGAGCTTTCCATTGCTCCATCCTTTCTTCGGACGTTATATTCCTTTTTCTGTTGAGATGATCAGACTTTAGTAGCCTTCTCCTCATCTCCGCTCGGGGCTATAGGCTCCAGGCTACGCTAGCCGCTACCCTGCATAACAAATCCGCTTCTCCAAACAAACTGTCAGCAGTGGAGTTGATATCTCTGGTTCTGCTGCACTCATTTTCATCCTTTCTGCATGGGGGCCCAGAAGGACAAAAAAAAGCAGACATTAAGAGAAGCATGCTCCAAATCCAGAAATGCAGCACTTACCAAAACACAGCTGAGTGAAAGCACAAACATGAAGTGAAACATTAGCCACATGCAAACAGAAGACACATGCAACAAGAACTGCTGCACCACCAGAAGCTCCGGGACACTAGAGGGAGTGATGGGCTCCATTTGAATAAACAGCAACCATAAGGTGCAACCATATCTACAGCAAGTGAGAGAGTAACCAGTTAAACATCATGTGGTCAGTTTAATCAAATAAGGCCCGTTTGGAAATTTGATTCTGCATTTTTGGAGATGTGAGGACCCACCTGGCATCTGAGACCAGCAGTCATCTCAGCAGCTCGTGGTCCGGCTCGACAAGCCCTTTGGTTATTTACTGCTGGCTCTGCTGTCGGTAGCATATTGAAATGTGTTATAATTCCTTTTGGAAGCTTTTTTTATAATGGCTGTGGCTGCCAGTTTGTCTGAAGGTAACGCTGAATACATTGTAAATACTTGTTTTATTTGACAGTTTAACAGCAGTGCTGCCTCTGTGGACTTTTTCTGAGATCTGAGAACATGGTAAGATTGCTGCAATGAAGTCCAAAAACGGTTTAGTCGGATTATGTAAAAGACTATGAAATAATCCCTGATTCCACAGAACATTACAACTACTGTAAGTACAGCAGGTCAGAGATGAGGCAGGAAGTGATCAAACTGTTAATTAGATATTTACAACAGAAAGTTTAGGGCATCATTTTACCATTTGCCTTTGTTTGATCTTCCAAATAAGTAACCTGGAGGTTTGCTCCCAGTCTGATTGTCAGACTGTCAGTTTTATCTCATTTTATGGGAGCCTGATGTTCGCATGGGATCAGTTCTCAACATGTGGACCGGACAAACCTGTTCTAGTGTCAACAAGCACCAGTTTGTTGCTCCATGGGCAGAAGATTTGTTAGAAATCTTCCTCATAAACATGCAGCGGAGGAACTGAGTTAAAAACTGAAGTATGTGAATGCAAAACAACATTTGTTTGCATTGGACGAAAACTACCAAACACGCATGCACCTCGGGCTCGTTTTCAGGGTCAGATGTTATTCTCATGGACATGGAGTTGTTTTCCAGATGGTCCTTAAATTTTGCAGCAAAACAACTCACAGCTTATAAGTCTCAGCAGTGACTTTACTGCTGGTGGAGCTGATGTTTTGCCAGTATGGCTGCTCACATTATGGTATTCAGAACATTTTTTTTTCTTTACCAGCAATTAGCACAAATCTGCAACCTGAGATTGAAGAGTTTACAGCTTCATTAGACGAGCTGACCCACTCCAAGAAAAGGTGTTTGATGGATTCACACTTTACTGACACGTTGCTCATGTTCACACTCTTCAGACCTTTTACGGCGTCAGTTAGTCTCAGTGGGAATATCACACTTGCAGTTTCACACAATTACTACTGTGGCAATAGCCTGTGGAAGGCCTTGTTAAACACTAAGTGAACAAATTCTGCATCGCAGCATTTACCAAGGTCCAGCTGACTTCACGCTGAACTGGGAGAGTTCGAAATTCAGTCTAGGAGACTTACCAGCAAGTTGATGATTCCATGTGACATAGGAAAGAAAAATTTAAGGAGACACTTTAATGGCATTTCCCCAAAAACACATTGTACTGTGAAATGATTGCCTGTATGGCTGAAAGAGGTGGCTTCACAGTTATAAGACTGTAGGGAGCAGAAAAATTGACTGCACTTTATTTTGATAGTAGCTTGACTTCTTTCCAAGTATGAAAGAAAATATCTAAACATTACAAAGTGTTTTGATGTTTTTGAAAGTGGTTGAACATCAGTAGATCTGATGCAGGTATAATTCTGTGGGACAATGCATTGTGAATGGGTGAATGAAAGTTCGGAACTGTTCCACGTCTCCACCATCCGCTGAAAAAACTGTCCTTATAGAGACAATAGCAGACCTTTATCGTCATGGTAATAGTAATAGTAATAGTAATAGTAATAGTAATAGTAATAAAGACGTGGTTAAGGTTGTGGAACAGTACAGTTTGGTTAGGTTTAGGCAAAGGTCGTGGTCTGGGTTAAAATAAGAACCTCCTTAAGGTTGGAAACCATCACCACCACCACGTGATGTGTCCACACTGAAATCCCCCCAACATGTAGTGTATTACCCTACTGTACATACTATGGACATAAACTTCCTCCTTGCGCTCATCATAGTTACTATGTCCTTTAGAGGTCGCCAACAATAAAATGTAACTATGGTTCATAATAAGCTGCTCACACAGATGACTGATGGGGCTGCACAGTGTAAATGATCAGTGTGAATCACTGCCTGAAGACCTTTGTGTCTGGGTTTGTTTGTAGATAGTAGGAAGGGCTGATTTTATTCCCTTCTAAAAAAAAAAAAAAAAAAAGCTGCTGAAAACATCCAGTTAGTGTCTAATTTTGTGTGACATTCCATGGAAACATGAAAACACACAGGGTGTAGTGACCAACACCTAGTTCTTTCTTTGGCATACACCCACCACGCAGGCAAACACTGCTGCTGAGTCACCAAGATCAGATCTGTTAATCTGTTACCAGAAAGCCCACAATTTCTGTGCACCAGCCCAATATGAATGCACCAAAAATAAAAAGGTGACTGTTCTTCAACCCTCATGATTTCAGTCATAACCCTGCTTTCTTTAGGTAAGCTAATGTGAGTCATTAAGATAAACTTATTGTGCAGTGGCTGTTTACAGGAAACAAAATGGAGCCAAAATTGTACAGTCTATGAGGCCTTTGTAGATATTTTTCTCCAGACATCTTGTGGGTATTGGAGCAATTTACCAAACCCACAGGGAGCATGCGCTTATGTCAACAGACCCGGGCTGCCTGCCAACAACAGCACGTTTCAGAGGCATTTTGAGGAATAGAGTTGACAATCAGAGGTTTTTTTTTTTGTTTCTTTTTTTAGCTGGCTGCAACAGGGCAGAGGGAATAGTAGTTAAAATTGCAGTAGCTAATTTGCAAAAGGTCACGTATGACCTTCAGAGTGCAGTTGTAATTAGGGGCACTTGAAGACTTGGCTGACGCGAAGGCACACTAGTGCTCATTTTGTCACCTACTTTTCGATTTAGTCTTATAAAAAGTCATATTTAGTCAACCTCATTCTTTCTATTTTTAAACTATTTTCGTTGACTAGAACAGTGACTTTGTAGCTGCGGGGCTTCTCTCCCAACGCAAATGAAGTAGACACTCACTTTTTCTTTTACATCTGAAGTGGGTCCAACTGTCAACCCGCTTTTCCCGACTAAACCTCGCTGGTGCCACCACGTTCTGTTCCTGTCAGCGTATGTTGTAGAGCTGTCAGAGTGTTGAAGTGCATACAGTAGATAGGTCTAGGCTAGCACTGTTGGAGGTGCATTGATCTTGGTTATCAAAGGAAGGAAAGGATTTCATATTTGATAACAAAGGATCCCATATTTTATGATACCGAGCTGTCAATTCTCTTATAGTATATTCGATTTTTTTTCTAACTGTAAAATGGAAAGGTGATCCTTGTGCCATAAGGGAGACAGAGCGGGATTAGTGCCTTTGCAATGCAATAAAAATTTTCTACGAGCAATCAGGGATGTCTTTATTGCTGTAAGACCTGGGAACTCAGAGCTAATTCCAAAAAGAGTGATGAGACTACAAGGGTGTAAAGGAAAATTCAGGGCCCTAGACATAATGTGTCACAGGGATGGAGGAATTAATGTAAGTGTATTATTGGCTGTAGACACTGAGCATCTGTCACACGCATCATTCATAGCAGGAAAAACATTTTGGCCTTAGTCATATGAATCGTATGCAGTTTGAAGTGCAAGATGAGATTATAAAAAGCAGCTATAAGCCCCAGGTACCTGAGGATGAGACACACATCCATCTGTGAGAGTGCTGATTGGTGGCCTGGGTAAAAAGAGGAAATGAGTCTGTACAAAGTCGCAAACCTGAAAATATTTGAAAAGGCTGGATCTGGACAAGAGTGACAAGATATTCAAAGCAAGCAAAACGACCTTTAATTCATCGTTAGCAGAAATAGCTACAATCACTGTAGTATGTTGTGCTTGCAAAGTCCAATAGAGAAGGAACTAACAGATGACTGATACAAATGGGACTGTACATAGACATGTTAAAACACTTACAATGTATTTTGAATTGTTTCCATGCTCCCAAAGTGGAAACCACAGTGATTTGAAGTGAACTTAGTGTGACAGCAATGCCATAAAGGAGCACATACCAATGCTCACAGAATGTGAGACCCAAACCTGATTCTGGATAGACCAAACTCTATCCTATCAAAAGCTTTCTCCATGTCTAACGAGACAGTGAGTTTAATCTCCATTGAGACTGGAATTAGGGAGAGAGCCACATTTGGCCATTTGTCCATTGCTGTAATACTGTTAAGAAGCGCCACTTCCTCTGGTGAGTGAAAGTGGTTGCAGTCTCCGCCCCCAGATATTACCAACTCTAACACCAAAAGAAGAATGTCAATGTTAGACCCCTGGATAATGTCCAGTGCTAATGACTGAAAGACTGAAAATGTCACTTGCAAGGTGAACTCTGGTCTCCTGCATAAAATTCAGATTCAATGCAAACTACTTCACCGCTGTGACTTTCATCAAACAGAAGTTCCCATGTCTGATATTTTAAAGTTAAATCAATGCACAGTCACTGTGAATAAAACCTTTGTTTTAATGCCACCTCTATATCATCTAGGACTTTCCCAGATGTGCACAGTATGAGAGGCTTCATCCATGGGTGGGTTTTGTCGGACATGCGGCTCCGATTTGTCCAATCAGCCTCGAGGCTGAGCTTATTCCACTTCCCCTCGGCCTCAATGAACTTTTCATATGAAGCCATAAGCCATAGGGTTTGTGACGCACAGCTTTATAGAGTGATTTTTGATAGATCAGACCTTTGACACTACTTCTAGAAAAGCAGTATGGTCATGGTCTGTGATTTAATTCCTCTGCAAATCTGTTTCCTTTTTCTTCTTCTTCTGTAGGTGCCATTTTGTTTTTATACATCTGAACATCTGATTTATATCAATCTCATACCCATCTGTAATTTAATGTCTCTTTGTTCTGCTTATCTAATCACTCTCATCTAGCCAAAACCTTTTAGAAGTCAGGCCTGGCATCCAAAGTTAATAAAGTGTCCATTGTTATTAAAATTAAGATTAAGAGGTACTTTATTAATCCCTGTGGGGAAATTCGTTTGTAGCAGCAGTCACAAGGAGCAATAAATACACTCTATAAAGGAAAAATAAACTTGGAAAAGCTATATATATATATATATATATATATATATATATATATATACAGGTAATGTAACTGAGATTGTATTGTTTGATGTGAAATGTAAGATCACTGACCATGATTTTAACCTTCATAGCTGAGATCTTTTCACGCTCAGAGCATCAGAATTGAACATTAAACGACTTCGGCTGAAAAAAAGACAAGAGAGAAGAATCAAGAGAGAAGAAGGATCAGTTTGGTGATAAAGTTCAGCAGAGGTTTCCATATCAAGTTGTTTCATTTAGCACTCACTGCTCCTTCAGTCTTGAAGGAAACACAGTGATTAATTTTTTCCAAATATGATGGGTCTTCTATAAAATCCTCTCCCTCCTCACCATGACCCCCCACCCACATAAGCCCGCTATCACCTCATCACTGGTCTATAACAAGGACAGGCTCCTATTTTTGTACAGGCCTCTCTTAGGACCCAGGATGTTTTCATTGCTATTAGCATTGGCTATTGATGGAGAAGCGTTACATCAGAAGCTGCCTGGTCAAGGCAGGGGTATCAGTTACAGGCTCCAGAGACTCTGCAAGGGGTCATTTTGACCTCTGGCCCTGAACCACCCACCCACCCACTCTGGCCCTAAAATTGCACCTGATAATCTGGGAATAAGTAAACCTGAGACATGATGATGGACTTGCACACACTGTACTCTCTCTCTTTAAGTCTTCAGTAGTATAGTAGTTTAAAGTTGCTATATAAAAGCAACCAAAATGTTTACTCTTGTTTTACTTCTTCTATCAGTTTCTTTTTTTTTGCCCCCGAACATGGTTTCTTGTTGTAGGCTGGTGTTGGTGGTGATAATGGTCGCTTGACAAGAGGTTAGAATACGTCCTATGGACAGAGCTACTTCTCCATCCTCTCATGGTGGACTGAGGGCAGACTGGACCCTACAGTGACTCACTGTCACCTCTTCAGGTACAGAGAGGTACTGCGAGATCGGACAGGCCGGGGCTAGATAGTTAGCATGCTAACTTCAGTAGATGCAACACAAGACGTAGATGTCTTTCACATAATGTTAAAAATGTTCATTTATGATTGCTTTAAACGAAAATACTCACATGTTGCCCCTTTAACACAGAAGTTTATTCTGTTGAAATTAGTGAACATTAGTGAGTCCAGTTTTTCCTGCTGTTTTTGTAATGTTTACATGTTGTCTTGATACATGTAAATTCAGGATAAGCTACATTTACACAGCATTTTTATACAAAATAAAGTTGCAGTTATTCTTCCCTGCAGGTTTTTTTTGGTAAGTGTTCAGCTACCATTAATAAAACTCAACGCTTTAAAAACCCTCCCACATTCCTCCCCTGTCCTGGTAGATGTTGAAGATGAGGAGCATGTGCAGGTACTAAAGATTTGACTCACAATAATACAAAAGAAAAAAAAAATCAAAGTAGAATCAATATAAAGCAGTTGCTTGTGTAGCTAATGGTCTGCAAGCTGTGGGGAGGTGTGCTCAACTTCACAAGGCGTCTTAATAAATCTTAATAAATCCATAGAATAAAGTCTGCGCTGCATAATCATCAGATGTGCTTCTGCCTCTTTGGTAGTTTTCATGCTTATTTGCATGAAATAAAAAAAAAAATGACCTAGAGGCAATATAAATGAATTAGCGAGTCAGTCCATTTGATATTATTTGACACTGAAAGGTTGCACTGTCATAAATCTAAAGGATGTATTTTTCTTAATCACGCTTATCTCAGCAGCTTAACCTGAAGGTTTCTTTTGGACGGGAGAGAGGAAGGAAAAGCACTTGGACATGTCTCACGCTGCGACTTTATGAAAACAAACAGTGATGATTGATTGTGAGAGCGCTCTTCCTCCTAAAGCTACAGCGCTGTAGGCTTCTCTTCTGTTTTTTAGGATGCTTTGCTTAATTTTTATCGCAATAATAAATAGTGAAGGTTTATAAAATTCAGACACAGATACAGCTTTTGGCCTGTTCTTCTTCCCATGCATTTCTTTTATTCCATCCACTAGAATTTTATCCTCCCCTTTTAAAAGGAATCTGAAATAGTATTTGGACATGGACTCAAAGTGCCTCAGATTCCTCTCAGTAGCCCAAGAATGTGCTGTGCTCCCACGCAGGAGCTGCTTCTTTGCTGACTTGTGCAGAATGAGTCAACAAGAAGCAAAGACGCTAAAAGCCCAGAGCAGTGGAACCTGGGATGACTGGATGACTGGAGCATGTTACTGTGTGTCCGTGAGTCTGAAGTGAAAGAGGCTCCTTCAACTCATTGTTGTGTCACTCCAGTAACTGCACAGATTCGGTCCAACAATGGCTGCAGACAGAAAGTTCAGCCGGGCTTTTACACAGTGAATCGAGTTGTCAGTCCATCATTCTAAAGACCTGGAAAAAACACTTTGGGCTTGAAAAAGGTTCAATAAGATTTTGAGCTTGTAAAGGGATGTTCACAAATATTTGTAGAGAGTTTGTACAACCTTTGTAGAACCTGTAAAATAAAAAAAACCTCATGGCTGATACTATTTTTTCTCATGCAAAACTTGAATCATGCAGCTGGATTTACAGCTACAAACCTTGGAAATGTTTGTGCACATCACTTCACAAGCTCAAAATCCTGTTGACCCTAATTTGAGCCCACACCTCTGGTGCGGTTCTCTGGACAGCACTTCATCCATCTATCTCTGTGGTTGCCTGGTCACAAATTCCAAAGCAACCTTTCTGAAAAGCTGAAATAGTTGGCTCTTCTATTGGCAGGATCTGGGAACCCATGTCACAGGAGACTGAGGCTGCAGTCAGGTTAAGCTTTTCTCCAGAACTGATTCTAACCTCTCCCGAACTTCAACACACACTTATCAAGCGTAGTTGCGTAAAAGCCCCCCCATCTAAGAATAGTTTGGTGTTTGCTCTGCAGCGGATCAGTCAGGCTGCGGAGCCTGGAGCTGACTGAAGGCTTCCCAGAGTCCTGCCATCAAACCCACTTCAAAAGACGGACAAAATGCCTGCCAGGCTGGGGGTCAGCTTTTAAAAGGACCACGGTGGGGAAGTCATGTAAACCAATCCGTGACATGCTGATGTTAATAATAACCGAGCAGTTTTAATAAAAATATCTTGCACCCAGACATAGCGTGCTAAAGCACTGGTCCCTGTTCCTGCCGCTTTTCATACATATGCAGAAAAAATGGTGTTATACTACAGCACAGAGTGTCCATGTATTCAGTCTAATATGTTGGATATTGTATTTCTCATAACAGTAACTTTTCACTCATGTTAACATTGCACATTTAGCATCATGACAGTGAATTAGCAAATGCTTGTCATTATATAAACCTGTCGATATGTTCATCACTCAGTTTAATCACTAACAGTTTTGTGAATTTTATGTGATTAAATGTTTTCACCTGTGATGTTTGAGGTTTAACTTTAATAAGGGATTATTCACAGCTAATGACATCATGAATAAGATCAGTTTAAAAATAAATAAATTACTATTTAAAAAAAACAGAGGGCAGCAGTCGGTATGATAGACAGTAAAATCACCACAATTCCTTTCCTTACTTCATCCAAAAGAAAGAAACATTATATAGTCACTAATACCCCACCAGTGCTGTGCAACCCCACTACATTCCCACCCCCCTTAACTTTAACCTGGCACTGAAAAGACAGTGTTTAAGTGTCTGAAATTGTTTATTCATTTATACATATTACATTTATACATTATTTTTCTACAAACTGCATTTCAGTGGTGTTAAAGTGACTTCTTCAGCCTGTTGATGGACACTGCTGTCCCACAATGCAGTGTAGTATGCCCTGACACCTAGTGTGTGTGTGTGTGTGTGTGTAGCTGGGATGATGGCGTGGAGTCTCCTGTTTATGAAATTGCTGTTATCTGTGGCGCTTCCTAATTAGAGGTGAAGGAATCTTATCTAGCTGGGGATCTGTAGTTAGCAGGCCTCTTACCTATACAGGTCAGAGGTCAAACCTCTGTTTGTGTGTGAAGGCAGATGATGACACCATGTGTCTGTGCATGATGACTTCAGCAGCTGTGAAATGAGAGAGCGCTGTGTGCAAGTAGAAGTGGGTGGTGGGGTGGGGAGGGGTGGGGATGAAAGGAGGGTGAGCGATGCCCTGCTGAAGGAGGAGGGAGGAGGCCAGTTGGTTTGCTCATCTAGCTGTTAACCAGCTGTTTGATGTCCCTAACATAAACAGGGTTATTTACAGTGGTGGGAGGAGGTGACGGTTTGTCAGGCAAATGTGTGTTTTAGTCGTTTGTGGCGCTGAGTGTTTGCTCAGGGAAAGTTAAGGTGCACCACACTGTTGTCCAGCAGCGTGCTTACAGAGGAGATTATGAGATAACACAACATGTATGAGTGTGTGTCTGTGTCAAATTAATGTTGACAGATCTGGGGTTAACTAAAGGTTGGCTTTCAGGAAAACTGATGAAGAACTTGCATTTATATCTGTGGAAGCAAGTGAGGTTTGTAGCCCCCCCCCCAATGACTGGAATGATAATGGCGAACTGTGGGGAACTTTATTTTGTGGCTTGTTGCCTTAAGAACGATGCATTTTAGCCACGTTTTCTAATTTTCACTGCATCACAGGACACAAAGGAGCAAGGGCCTTGTTCTCCTCAACCACACCTTCAGCCTCCACTGAAGTGTGAATGAGTTCAGTGAATGAAAACTTTAAATATGGTCTTCTCGTCACGGTTGACCCTCTCGTGCCTGTTCATGTGTGATGACTTGGGTTTTAAGATTATGAGGCTTGATGCCACTAAAAGTGTGTGTGTGTGTGGGGTGGGGGGGGGCTTGGAGAATCAGTGTGTTGCTGCAGTGTCTCAGTCTCGCTCCAGTGAGCCAAAATGGACACCTCAGCTCCACCGGTGGTACCACGGGGGGGGGGGGGGGCGCAACTGGAGGCGTGTTTCTTCAGAGGTTCTACTTTTCTGATCTGAGACACAGAGACAAATAATGGCCTCCTGTTCTTTGGGGTAACAATTGAATAGCAGATGGTTGATCTGGACTAATATAGTCAGCACCGAGCAGAGGCCCAGTGCTCATGTCTCTGAGCTTCTCCTGTCTAGAAACCCTGGAGGTTTTTTTTATGTAATCACCCCTAGGAGTCGCAGCAATTCTGAATTGTTTTATTGGATTTTGTGGCAGGACTGAGGTCCCTGTTTTCAAAGCTTTGAAGTCTGCAGTTCCTGGAAAGTCATGAGCGGTTACCACCTCCAGGTTTTAATCACTTGTTCAGTTACACATGGCCACACACAAAAACACAGACATGAGTTTTTACTTTAAAAAAAAAACAAAAAAGGAAAACACCACAGTTGGCTAAGATCCCCAAAATTGTTGTCTCTATTAGTCAGATCCTAGCAGTCTTGATTTGATGGCTTCTTCCATGTCGAAGGTTTTATTGTAAACAGGTTGTGTCTGCAGAGCTCTGACGTTTGACCCCTGTGTGGCTTGTGAGTGGCACTTATCCAATGCCTGAAGAAGAAGAAGAACAAAAACAAAAAAGAGGGGAGTGTGTTTTTATATGGTCTCTGAAGATCCCCTCCCACCCCGCCACCCCCACCCCACACTTCCACACACATCACAGTTGTTAGCACGCCCTGGAGCAGTGTCACCACATGGGGCGACATGGCTGATTTGTGGTGTGAGCCGTAGAAGTCCACATCCTCCTCTCTGAAACGGGACTGAGGGAAACTTATCACCTGTTTCGTGCTGGACGGTGGAAGATGCTGATTTTGAAGTGGATGTTTTTGAGGCTGGTTTACTGTCTTTGCAGGGTTCACGTATGAAGTGATTTAAACAACAGCTGACATGTAACACATCTATAGGAGTGTATGTTGTTTGTGTACTAACACTGTACATGTGCGTGTGTGTTTACAGTGCAGCTTAGCTTTGAACCCGATTCAGAAATGACTGCTGATGATGATGTTCAGAGAGACAGATGTGTCTGCTGACACTGGTTTATAACAGCAATGCACGTCACCCTCTCAGAGTCTGAACATCTAAATATGTACCGGAAGATTTCATGAAAACCCAGAAGTCTCAGCCAAACCTATTATTAATTGTCAGCGTCATGTTCAGTTTAGTACAGCATGGATTACACAACTTGATCTCATTATCTGCAGATAACAAATTAAAGCTTTATTTTATTTAGACGCAACAGTTTAATCACCAGGTTATATCAACCGCTGTTTTCTCATTATCCTAACAGATGACCTCAGTACGTCACGTTGATGGGCTTTATCATAAAAATCCATCACAGTCGCCGTGAGAGTGAACAGAACAGAGAGGATGCAGTAAATAATAACAGGAAAACAATTAGGAATTTCTTCCATTGTTTAATATTTCAAAATAAAAAGCTGTGCTGCTCAGCTGGAGCTTTAATTTGGTTTTCTCCATTGTTTGGGGTCAGAAGCAGAGATCTGTGTGTGTGTAGATGTGCAGAAGACATCTGGAAACAGATGCACCGAGAACTCGTATGTTTATGTGACAAAGAGAAGATGGATGAAGGAAGAAAAACAGGGAGAGATGAAGGGAGATTGCAATGAAAACACAATTAAAAGAGAATATGAGGGGGAAGAGAGCTGCGTTAAGGAAGAAAGACCTGGTGAACAGGGAGTTGAAGATGCTGAGCGTATAATTGCTACATCAGCAGCCTGTGTCAGCTGGGGACCAGGATCTCACATCTGTACCTCCATCAGAACAAAGTTTTAAAAAAGCCAGAAAAATACAAAGTGTCAGAGCAGACTGTGAAATCCACGGTGTAACAGTTTGCTGGGAGGTTTTTTTTATGGGTGTGTCTTCACCATATAAAGTGGACTTTACCCTGTTTTTACTCTACTGGCAGAAGGAGATTAGGATGACATTTTTATTTTGCTGCACAGCATGAATGTTTGACAGCTCCGGGCCAGATTATAAATGAAATTGCTGTGGACATTCATGTTCCTCAGAGGATGGTTCCTAGTTTTTTTGGTGACATCCCCCCCCCTACCCTTTTCCTTTTCCTCTGGCAACCCTGTCAGGTCTGCATTTCCACTTGACCAACACAACAGTTCACGCACAGTGCGGCGGTACAGGGCAGTGAAATGTTTGTGGTGTCGACTTTACAAGCCTCATATGCCCGATCCACATGAGAACGATTTAGCTTTTCAACCTCTCTCCTGGATGGTAGAGAGGCAGAAAACAAGGTAGTCCAGAGGTGGTCGCTGGTGGTGAGATGAAGGAATGGGAGCATGTCTTGTCAGTCATAACACTGCCAAGCTGGAGGTAAAATGGCGTTTTTTGCGGCCAGGCCTGTTTTTCTCATTTGGCGGCTGCGCCGTACGAAACCCGATCCCATCCAGTGATTGAGCTTTTCATTTTGTTTGTCTTTGCAGTGGACGTGCCATCTCTCATCAGCCATTACTGTTTATTTTGTTAGGCGGTTTGGGAAGGAGACGGAGGCAATCCGCTGAGCACTGACCTACAGATTTACCACAGGAATTACAATGACCCCCCTGTGTGGGTCAGAGGGTCATTTACTATATGTCTGCTCATGATATAGATCTATCCTAAATAACAACAAACAGACTGTGTGCCGTCCACATGTACATAATGGTGATGTCGTACGGTATACGCCTGATCAGTTATCACTTTGTTTGAATGCAGTTTCAGTTTTGAGGTTTTCTGTCAACCTTCATTTCATTTTATCATCTTCCCTCATCAGAGAAGGTGGAACTGCTGTTACAACAGTGTATGTGTATATATGTGCATGATTATTACAGCCTATGTCAGCATGGATTACTGCATTACTGTGGTATTTAGTGCTGCAGCTATTGATTGTTTACAGTATTGATTAATGTGTCTTTTCTAACTTATTTTTTATTTACTCATCATTTGGGCATCTTCAGATGTCTTCTTTTGTCCAACAGTCCCCAAAAAAACTCCACAGATATTCAGTGTGGGAAAAAAACCAGAGAAAAGCCACAAGTTCTCAGCTGTTTATTTTCACAGTGCCCCTTGAAGTGATTGTTTACAGCGATCATATCTCTCCATGTGTGCTTGATTCATTAGTTTTGGACAGGGGAGCCCAGCTGACTAATGTCTGTGATGACAGCTCCCATTCTGAGCCTGGCCTTATGACATTCGAGTGTCCCTGCTAATGACACACAGCACACTTGGATATGATTGTTATGGCTACTTCTCTGCTGCAGACCCTCAGACAGAACTGCAGTGACAGTACTTGCTGGACGCCACCGATGAGTTTCTGTGGGCGTGACACATACGTCGGTTATCTTTAGTTTTAGTAACTTGACTAAACTCAAAGAATTTAATATTCATTACACTTTCTGAATAAAAGTAACAGCTGGCACAGAACAGCACATCAGCGAACGTCTCACCTCTGTGTGACATGCAGTTTCACAACTTGACACAAAAAGGTCCTGGTTCTTCCTCGTATGTATGAATAGAGGGTTTTTAGTTTTTCTTGATTGGTTAACCCCTTTTGAGGCTCTGTTTCGACACTGAGGCAGATCTTTGAGCTGCTATAAAACCACAGCACATACGCTGCTCATCTTCCTTTTTCAGTCTACCACTCTGAAGATGGATTCTTCTCCTACGAAGAATCTGTCAGGCTCCGATGTCTTAGGATGTCTACACCAAAGACTTGCTTGACCTGCACCTTGCTGCTGTCTGCCTCCAATGGCCTTGACGACTTCTTTTTCTGCCTCAGTTGACTCCAGCACCCCCTGTATCTCATTGAACTGAACGGCAGCCCAGCACTGCTGAAGGAGATGGCCATGGTTCCCTCCAAGGCCAGATCCAAGCCCTTAGATGGGTATGACAAGGAGGTCCAATGGCGTGTCTGAGAGGAGGACCTGACCGTGCTTCTCCAGGGGGACCTACCAACCCACTGCTACCCCATCAACAACCTTCAAAGGCTCTTTGCCTTGGCCACCTAGTGGATGGACACCACCCTCCCTCCTGTTAGGATATTCTGCCTTAAAGCGACCTCTGTTTTCTCTGGTTACAAGGCACTAATCTCAAAAATCATTTCATGTCTACTACAAAGGTGACCAGGTTTTAAGAAACGACCCCTTAGTTATCTGCAGCTTTGATCTAAATGTAATAGATTTTTCTAATGCGGTTCTCTGGAAAAAAAAAAAAAAGCAAACTAGTCCACTGGCTTCACTCCATATATGTTGTGCAACCACACTTGCCTTCAGAAACCCAGAGTGCCGCTCAGCGTAAGGTCTTAGAAGGACTCAGGATCAGAGGGTAGTGGGCAGAGAAGGAAATCTGATCTTTTCCTTCACATATCGAGGATTTTATAATACCATGTTGAAAAGGTCACATATTTTTAGTAGTTGCTATATTTTCTTTCTTTACAGTTTGACTCTGTCTGATGAGAGCCAGATCTAACCCAAACCTTAACCTTTGGGTCCCCTCTAACAAATAAGACTTAGGATGTTTATGAGGTAACTTGCTCAAGGGCTCCTCAGCCATGGACCCATGGATTCAAACTGGGGACCTTTTGGTCCCAAGCCTGCTTCTCTAACCTCTAACCCCTCGGCCATAGCTTCTCTACAACAGGTGAGAGCTATTCAAGCAAGACCCTCTGTTTTCACACTAAGAATAGTGTGGGGTGTGAGTCCTGGAGCACACATGGTAAAAGCATTGACTTCAACTCCATTTATTTTAGCGATCTCTCTCCCTCTCTCTGTCTGAGCTTCTGTTTTAATAGCTTGCATAGCGTAGTGTGCCGGCTACCTTTCTCCTGCCTGGTAACTCAATTTAAGAATGACTCGCCTTTTTAAGTCCTCACAGCACCTCATTCTTAAACTTGGCAGAAAAGTGACTTATGAAGTAACATGGGGGACAGATTCCAGCGCTGCTGGTCCTCAGGGAGAATCTGAGACCAGAGTACGCAGAGGGGAGCCTGAGGAGACCAACATAGTCGCTTTTGGTTGTTTTAAGATCACAGGGTTTAAGGAAAGTAACTAATTGCTGTTCAGAATTCATGCTGTGATTACGTTCCTCGGAAAAGGATGATGTATGTCAGTAGCCCCACAATGAATAACACTGAGAAATGGACTCACAAGTTGAGAAATGTAAGCTCATAAAAATTCTTGCAGCTCATAGTTTGTGTGAGGTGCTTTAAAAACCATTATGCATGCTTCATAAGCAAGATCCTGTCCCCTTTTCATATCATCACTCATGGAGTCTTAAAAAATGACAGGAAACATCAGTATGACATGGCGTCAACAGATTAGTGAAAAGCCATTTAAAGGATAATTACAGTTTAATACAATTTAGCTCTTACTTACTTTGGTCCCTCAGTTATCAGGAAAACCTTGACATGCCAGTTAGTTGATCAGTTACTGAAAGAATATGATTTAAATCCAAATGAGACAATTCCTCATTTCTCCACATCATGAAGACTTCCAGTAATTCATGGTGCAACTGTCTTTGATGACACGCTGAGATTTTGGACGCCATTTTGAAAAAGGCCCAGCAGTGTGTGCCCTGTCTAAATTTGTAGTTTCCAACCATTTGCATCAGCCATACCCACACAGCTCTGGGTACTAGTTCACTATTAATGGTATCAATGTGTTAATGTTTATAATGATTTTTTAAGAATAAATGAACCAGTGTTTTGTAGCTAACTAATTCAACCTTTAGGAACAAAGTTTGGTTTTATTATGGAAACCATATCACCTGTGAACACCTGTGACAAATAAAGTATTGTGAATTAAACAGACCTGACTTGCACATATATAACAACGTCCGCTGGAGCAAAAACCCCTGAGCATCCAGAAGGTCAGACAGGTTGTAAACAGGCCAACAGTTACTTCAGATCCTTGAAGCCACTTTATTTAGCAGTAAAACTGAAAGTGAGCGCCTGACATTTTGGTAACAGTTTAGGATTGTAGGGTAAGGCCTAAGACAAACCAGGTCTGTAAACTGTGGTTTATAATGGCTAGTTTGGCTAATGGTGTTTCTGTTTGCCTCAGTTATCACTTCTAAAGTGGGGACTTCTTTAAAACCTGCCTCATTAACTGTCCTATCAAAGTAAAATCTTCCCTGGCCATGTTCATGACTGACTGGACGACGGCCAAACTGTGAGAGTAAGTTTTGTTACAGCAGAATTATTAAGGCCTTGCAATGAATAATGACATAAGATATCTCATTTCTACTTGTTGATGTCATTTACTGGCTTCACGTCTTGTTTGTTTTAATAGAGCTGTTTTTGTAAGACTTCACTGATAATTGATGTAGCAGGTTCGGAAAGTCATAACCCCATTCAGATAGCATCTACGAAGAGACTCTGAACGAAAAGGATGGATACACATTAATCATCAAAGGATGGAGGAAGGTCATCTGTGCAATCTGCACAATGCGGATACTGTTGTCTTAACCCATACATAAAACATTCCTGGGTTTACCTTGGTGAATTTGTTGTTTTAACATTTGCTGAGATGCCATTTGTTTGGGCTAAGTAATGTCCTCAAAGGTCAAACAGAGGTGGGGTTTCCCTCCCATGACGCCCACAGGCTGCTGTAAGTGTGTGGCCGAGAGGAAGCCAGTGGCCCAGATACTGCTCACTTTTAAATGCATTTAACAGATTACTGAGAATAATGTTATCATGTGTTTAAGATAAATTGAGAGGTTTCAAGGGCAGGGTTTCCTGCTCAGTGAAACTTTTCCAAAATCAGACAAATTTTTGGGAAAGTGAGGGAAAAAAATATTGTTGGATTCCTGTCATGTTATATCGTCCAACACTTGTGGATGCCATATGACTCAGTAGGGATGAGGCGATGGTGAAAAGTTATACTAAATACAGTAATATCTATAAATCAAGAAAATTTAAGTCTGGAAAAAGTAGTGAATTGTGAAATTGCAGGAATTCCTCAGGCTGTTATTTGTAGAGAAAGACCCAGGAAGCTATTGCTGTTCTGAACTCTAGATTATTTCAGATTAGTAAGAAGCTAACCTGACTCTGTCTGAAGTTGAAATGTACACCTGAGCATCATGTCTAATTCTCACTAATTAACAGGACGTAGCTTGTTTGTTTAATCTGTAAACAACACACAAGTGTTAAAGTGACATTTTGTGGAAAATTAAGTGCTGGAACTATCGTAGCTAGGCTAAGAGCCTTTTGGCTCTTGCTCCATGCTTAACACACCAGAATAGGTAACAGGAAATGAGACACTTGGCGTCAGTTTCCTAACTGTCTCAGGTCTATGTTCCAGATTTCTAACTTTATTTTGCAATGATTTTGCGTGCTGCAGCCTAGCATCTGGATCATATCCCTGTCCCTTTCATAGATCTTCCTTTGGAACAGCTTCTGCCTGTTAAAGTCTCCCCACCCATCCTTCTTTTCACTTCAAATCCCACCTCAGACATCCACCTACCCCACCCACGAATGGCTCCAAAACCCACAGGATACATTTGAATCAATCTGGATGATTTTAAAACTCCTAAGCAGATGAGTTGCAACTGCTGTCTCTCTCTTTCCGCACACCCCTTTGTCTCTCTTCGACTTCCTATAGCTCTGCTGCTTTCTCTGGTTGGTGGCATCGAGCAAAGGAAGTGTGAGCTGGATGACATATTGGTTTTCATGACAGGCCCTGTAAACTTTTGAAGGTCATTTAACAGCAAAGGGGCCCCTCTTGGATTACAGTGTGGGAAGTGGGTGCATCCTAGCCAAAGACGTTGAGAATCAGCCTTTTTCCAGTGGCTCTGCTGGTGCAATCCTTTACATCTTTCTTTTTTTTTTCCTCCACTGTTTCCTCACACATAATCACTCACTATTTAAATAGGAAGACTTTCTTATTCTCTTCATCTTAATGACTCCTTCTTTTGGCTCGTTTCTTCACATGAATTATCCATCTGCAGCCCGTATTGTTTTTCTGCTAAAAGGTTGAGGTTTTGCTGGAAATTGGCTAACTTTGGTCAGTGACCTCTCTTCTTGGAAAATCAAACTAATTTCTCCTGCTTCCACAGATCTTTTGTGTCCGGCTAATTCCTTCCCCTAACATATAACTGCAGCTCATTGTGTACAAAAACACAACTTGAATAAACCCTCTTTGTGTCTGAATGCAACCCCACCATTAAGCCACTAAAAGAGGAAGTAGGCCTACAGAGGCCCATTAAAATCTCTGGTACTGTTGCAAAGAGGCATTTCTAGTGGTTAGCTGAATTAGCGAGTCAGGGAAATGTAGCCTTGTATCCTGGGGCACTGCTGTTTAGCCCAGTTTCTTAATGACAGACCCTGGGCTTTATTAGCTTGTCAGACTCTAGCTAAAGTGTTTGTTGCATGGGAACATGGAACAAATGAAATATGAGGTAGAGTACGAACATATATAGTAAATATACTATGTCTTTCATCACTCCACAGAGCTTTGCTCTTGTATATGCGCCACATTCCTCAGTAAACTTTACTACCATTCGCCCACAGAGTGGATTGAAACAGACTCCGTAGCTTTCTCAACTCATCTGAACTTAAACTTTGAACATTTCAACTTTGTAAATTAGACTTCAAAGTTATTATTATTATTATTATTATTATTATTATTATTATTATTATTATTCTGCTGCAGATATGCATTTTGGGGCTTAGAAGGCTTGAAACCCAAACCCAAATTGAAACACACATCAGAACTGGCAAAAATTGCCAGAAAATTCTGTAGTGATGGGACTCGGGTGTGGGCTCCATAGCTTGTTCTCCTGACCACAAGTGGCCAAATGAATCTATTAGAGTAATGTAGCTGTGTGTGTGGTTTAATTTGAGGAAAGGGAAGTGAAAGGGTATTAGAGGTGTGATCTATGTGCCTCTGCTTCAGCATTAGGATGCTTTTGATATTAGTGGAGCATTGGAAATTTGTAAGTACCTGGCTTCTCCTCCTCCTGAGAAAATTTTCAGAGAATAATCACCGAGTCAGATTCACAGTGGCTTTTCTGGCATGGATGAGTATTTAATGTTTCACGTCATGAAATGACGTGACATGAAACAGCCAGGGAGGGTTTAATGAAATTAGATGCTGTTTGTGTAATACAGTGCAAGTTATTTGGCCTCTAATGGATTTGATCAATTAGATTTCATGCAGAATTTTCAGTAGCAATAAACAGTACTTTCACAGTCGACACATGGATATTTCATCAGCTCAAATGGCATGTTGTTCCCAACCCTGAAGCATATTGGCTCCAAAGAGACTATAGATGCAAAAATTCGGAGACTTTTTTGGCCATGAACCTCCCTCTTCAAAATAAATGACACGTAGGAAATTTGGCTGGATGTGCAGGTTCACCCTCTGTCTGACAGCCAAAGTAATATTACCCCCACAGTTTCCAAGTGACTTTTCGGCAGTATTAGAAAGCATCTTTTCGTATTAGCACGCTGCCTTTTTCTTCACATTTGACATTTTCTCATGGCATGACATCAGGTTTGCGTGCAGCCAAAGAAATCACAGGCAGGTTTAAGACTATGACTTCATGTTTAACAGGGGAACAAAGATATAAGGGCTCTATGGGACCAACTGAGCTTGCTTGTGTATAGTTAATTCACAGAGGACAAGGATAAAGAATTGGAACCTTTGTCCTAACTCCTTCTGTTTAGCTACCTGCTGCTTTATTTGATGAGCTCGGAACCCACCATCAGTGATGGTTAGGGTTTATTAGGTCCTCTCTGGATGTAGCAATAGCAGGAGCAACAAGAGGTCAGTACCATTTCTTCAATTTCTTTTTTTTTTTTCTTTTTCAACACAGTCATATAACCTCCTTCATCTCCCTCAGAAGGCTGTCTATCCACATTTTTCATTTGGAAACTAACAGCTTTTATGTGTGAGGAGGGATGTTTGCAACAAATGGTGAAAAGGCATGAAATCTGAAAAATTAGTTTTCCAGGTCTCAATAAGAGGTGGGGGTGTTTTAGCTCCCTACGACAGAGAGGAGTGCAAAAGTTCACTCAGTTTTATCCTTTGATAGATACACACCCCTCAGTAAATCCCCTCCACTGTTTGCACAACTGCAACTGAAAATCCTTGAAGGGTGAAAGCGAATTCACACAGCGTCGCATTCTTTTCCCTTAAAATCTGAACGTTGGAATGGTTCTGGCCTCAGAGCTGGAGTCTTTGGAGCTTGGCTGTGCAGGTGATTGGACACTGGGACGGAGATCTCACAACACCTATACAATTCATCAGGCTACTCATTGGTCCAAGCTGTCTGAATTACAATGAAATATCTCACCATTAAAATGACAACTGTTTTGCACACCAGCACTCTTTATATCTGGATTGAGGTTTTATGGAGGATGAAAAGTCTCCGTTGGTCCCGGAAAAAAAACAACCTTACACCAAATATATACTGTCCGTATATACTGTCCAATGATGCTTGTACTTGGTTCATAGCTTTGTGACACTAAACACAGACACGGAACCCTTTTGTCTGCTAGAATAAAGAAACTGGTAGATCATTGTTTTTTTATGCAACCGCAGGGGTCTGAGTATGCCTCAAACTGTCCAACAACTACAAAGACACACAAAAGGCACATAACTCTTTAAGAGAGACTGGAGAGACAGTTGGATGCAGTCAGGTGGAGGCTGTGAAAGCATGGTTTTTACCCCACCAACTTCTATTAGACGTTCAGAGCACATTTGAACACTTCTGCTGCTACAACCCATTGTATTTGAAGCAGTCTGATGCCTTCACTATCTGCCAGCTATGCCAGCTATTTGAGGTGGTTCAGGCATCTGATCATGATGCTGGTATGTTGCCTTTGGAGGATGCCTGGGCATGTCTGATTGAAGACGTGGCTGGGGTGAAGGACATCTGGGCTATCTTGCTTAGCCTGCGTAGTTTCTTTGAACCATGAAGATGATCTTCTCCTAAATGTAACCCAGTAGTTCTGATTGCCTAAACCATGCCTTAAACATACTGTACTGTAATCATAGGGACACCAGATCCAACAACTTTCTGGAAAACTCAAATGTACCATTTTAGAGGCAGCTACAGATTAGGTGTGAAGACTTGTCTGATCCAACTCTCCTGCTAATCTCAAAAAGAAAAGTGAGTTCCACACATTCTGTCTGCATCAGCCTCAGTAGTCAAAGGTCTTTTCTCAGGCCTTGAAGCAGGGACGCCCTCCTGTGGATGATGAAATGCTCACCATGCACCACGTCTATCTTCTTGGGTTAAAATTGTCTGGGCTGGCTGATTTGTTTCTATCTACGAATGCTTCCTGGACGAAGGAAGAAGTGGACACATTTGCACATTTTACATGTTTACAAGGGCAACTGGAGAGGAAGGGAATCTGAGAGAGCAGGGTTAGGGTTACGGTGGTGAGGCTGTGTTGAGTTTTTGGATCGTGATATTCTCAGAAATTCCACAGGTTATTCCTGGATCCACATGCTGGGTCAGAGATAGTCTCAAGGTGGCAGGCCACCTGCCCACCACATCATTTACTCTTTGTAACATGTAAGCTGAGAATAAAGAGGAGGTTGTCACGATTGATTTGAAGGTTTAGAATAATTGCAGATACAGAGATGAAAGAAATTATGGTGCAGTATTCTGGTAGAAAATTTTGTTATCTAGACTTATTGGTACTCTTTGTTCACTGAATATTATTTGCTGGTATAGCAAATAGACAGACATTTGGTTGTGTAACTGCTTTAAATACATGGAAGAACCAGTGTTGAGTAAATGGTTGACTCTAATAGGAGCAGGAAAGGGGGAATGCCCATGACTTTGCACGTTGGCGTGCAGCATAGATCTCCATTTCCGGCCGCATCTAAGCAGTGCCCTTACATAAGCAGAAGCAACAGGTGTTAGCAATAGTTAGACAGCATTAAGCCCTGCAGAGGAGAAGGCTTGGAATACATGGTATCAGTGTAGTCGAGCAGATTCCCTTTTAGTGTGTGTGTGTTTATGAGTGTAAAGTTTGTTTCATGTTGTGCCTACTGCTTGTTGCACATAAAGCTGTTGCTTCAGTGGCCCCTCGTCAGGCGCCAGTCCATGCGCTATATTTGAAACCCCTTCCCCCAGGCCTCCCAAAGTGCCTTTGGATCAAGGTGCTTTACAGTATGTCCCCTGGGTGAGCGGCTCCAGCCAACAGGATGTGATGGCAGGCCCAGAATGCAACAGGAATCTTGCTTCCATGTTTGCTTTCCCCGGTCTTTGCATGCAGCGAAGGCTTAAGCTTACCCTTTAGGGAGTGGATCACAACTGCAGAAATGACTGGAACAGCCATGCTCTGCTGTAACTGAGAGGCTTCATAGTGCTGATCCCTTCCCCTAACAGAAACCTCACAAATGATAAGACTGTGGGTGCTTTCGTGTGTAACAGGTAAGGTAGCACCTGTGGGTTTAAAGTCTTTGTCCCTTTCAGCACTGGTCTGACAGGGGTGGAGGATTTGGGGGTTCAGAGGGGGAGAAGTAAGACAAGGATAGAGTACCTCATGAAAAGGACAGGTGCATACTGGTTTTCTAAAAACAACAGGAAGTTAGTCATTGCAGTTTGGCCCAATGATCTGTCCCACTTATCAACACAGTCGCATTAGCTATGACACATGGAGGCAATTTGCACGCAATGGCTGCAGTTGACATTAAAGTCACACTCAGTCAAATTTGAACAGACAGACATGATACACATATTTGAATTCACAAAATATGGGGAAAAACTCTAAACGCTGTCTGGCCAGTAGCTCCAGCTCATTGCAAAAATGTTCTTGAACACCATAAAGTCTCAGTGACAGGTGGTAGGATTTTGACTTGAACAGAAAACCAAAGGATCCCACACACTTTCCATCACTGGAACTCACTTTATGAACTGTCTTTCCTTCCTCAGACAGTCACTGGGCAAAATTCATACGCACAAAACTGTATGAACTTTATGAACTGTCTGTATGAATTTTGCCAAGTTGCACTTTGACGTGGCTTTGACATTTGTTTGCCCCAAGTCGGCTGAAAACAGCTCTTAACTCCGTCAGCAAACTGAGCTACACCTCAGAAATCAAAGGAAAAGAGAGAATAATGTCCAGGCCCCTGAGTGCATCCAGGAATACTCCTGGATGTTTTCGACCATGTCAGGATTTTCAAGGCTGGAGGCGAATCAAATGCTCTGAACTTGCAGTCAATTTTATGAAATCATCCATGCTCAGCCTCTCTTTGAACTGTGTCTTTTCCTCTGTTTAAAGAAATTGCTATAAAATTTATGACACACCTTTGTCTGTTACTCTTGGGGAAACTCGAAAACTCAGAACCATCACTTCATTCTTATTCTTACCCTGACGTATCTGAGTCGTCCATAAAATTCTGTCTTCTTCCACTGAACTGTCTCTCACCCTTCTTCCAACTGCTTTTCATTTTGTGCAAGTACAAAGTGAACAAATTGAACTGACACAGGGCTTCAAGGCTGGAACGGACCTATCCGAGGAGCCGATAGGAGAAACCTCTGTAGAAGATAAAGCAGGAGATTTGATTTGACATTTCACAGAGGAGATTTGTCATTAGTGATTTTCCCCACCTTGCTGTGACTGACGTAACAACATCTTTAGTGGCCCCTGTCTTGATTCAGCAGTAATCGATTATGTCGGATGACTCCCTGCTCTCTCATTGTGCTTGTCAAAAGGTCAAGGGGCAGCATATTGCTTTTTTTAAAAGGTCTATTTTACGGTGCTGAGTGTGAGTCAGGGGCCGGGCCTGGCCATCTGTCCCTTCCATATGTTTTTGATTAGCTTTTTTTGAGCTGGTTTTAATCTAAACTACCCAAAACAGTAGGGTTTCCTTGTCTGGAGATACTATTAAACCTCAATAAATTGATTTGCATGTTATTATTCCTACAGTTCTGGGACTCTTTTCCTCGGGATTTGATGGCTAGTGCAGAAAAGAGTCTTGAACAGCATTTAGGCCAGACACCAGTGTTTATTTCCGTTTATTTCAAAATAATTTCAGAATTGTTTATGTGTTCAAATTTTAAAATATTGAGTCTGAAAATACTAGTATCAGTCCCCATATCCTTTGTGTGTGTGTGTGTGTGTAGAATGTAAAATACAGAGAACATGATGTCAGTGTCCTCAAAGGGAGTTACAGCTCTGGCAACTCACTGAGGTCCACACTGAGGCAGAAACTAGCAATGAAGTCACAAACAGACACTGCTGCATTTAAAGGGAGCAAAATAAAAGACTTACGTAACATCTGGAGCAGATGTCACAATGTGCTTCAGAATAAAAGACAGGATGCAGACAGGAAAAGAGCAAAAAGAGGCACAACATGCTTGACCACTTGTAGAAAATCCAGAGATTTCTTTCTTTCATCCGCTTTCAGACCAGCAGCAGGCTTGGATGGGAAAAACACAGCCCCCGGTTCATTTGAAAGAGTCCAGTGACGTAGCAGAGGTGCCAGCCTGTGCTGCAGTGCAACGTGACCAATCAGATTGGACTGCGCTGACTATTCACATATACATTCAAGCACACATTTGTGGTGGATTACTCTGTAACATGAATGTCATATTTTTATCATGTTTCTACCTCGTGACCAAAGTGACATCTAGACTTCAGAGATTTTAACAGAAGAGGAGTAAGACCCTAGACATTCCAGCTATGGCAAAAATGAAAACTGGTGTTTTCATCAGTGCTTGTTTCCTCATGAAGGTTGCTGAATTACCTACTGTGCACAGACCATGAGGGGGCAGAAGAGCCTCTGTTTGTAATGTATGTTGTTATAATAACTGAATGCTAATGCGTCTCTCTTCTTCTCTTTCTCTTTGTCTTGCAGGGCCTCCAGTAAGTAGACCAGAGCCGTGTGTGACCTGCATGTGGTAAAGTGACTGCAGTTATTTTTGGATTTTAATGTGAAGTAGATGATCCAGCAGTGGTAGTCTGTACATTGATCTACTGTATGGCCTGTCTTATGGTTCGAAGCCCGTCCAAGGTGCGCCCAGCCTCTCGCCCGAGCCTCAGCGCTGGGAAAGGCGTCAAGCCTTTGGTTGAAATCAAGCATTTGGTTAAATGGAAAAAAACCTCCTGACTCCTGTGCCTCAATGGCACAACATTTAGGAACATTGCTCCAAGCATCTGGACACTATGAGTTTGACTTTTGTACAGCCGTGACAGTTTGAAAATCACCTCTGCCAAATATCCCTCCCTGGAAAATCTGAGGGATAGCTCCTCTAAAGGAGGTTTTAAGGTACATGAGCTCAGACAGAAAGGCAGCAGATTTTCCACTCCCATACACCTCCACCTCCACAATCTCAGCATTTTAAACACAGTCCACATGTCTCCTGTGTCAAACACACATACCTTAGGTAAGGCTCAGTATTTTAGGTTTTGACCAGTTTTCACATAAAAACACGCAAGAATTTAAAAAATGAAAGTGATTTTCATCTGGAATTCTTTAGCAATGAGCTTGGGCTTATAAAAGGCTTCTGTTAAAATGAAGAAGAGGAATGAGGAGCTGCTCATCATGCCTCAGAGATCCACAAAGTCAAAGGCAAACAAAGACGCAGGCAAAACAAAAAAAGATGGTTTAACTATAAAATGTTTCACATGTAAATGTGGAGCTTTTTATTTTTCATTTTGTGTCTGAACTTTCCTGTGAATGTTATGTCACATGGACATTATTGCATTTAAAGCATTCATCCGAACAAAAACAAAAGGCCTAACAGAGTAAAGGATGGACAGAGCGCCTTGGACAGAACACATCAGCTGGGCTTGGACTAACAGCTGGGTCTGGATGCCAAAGAAGCATAGAGGTTGTTGGTCATGCTTCAGGCATTGTGATGAATTGACTCAGACAGACGTAAGCTGCTCTGGCTCAGTTTGTGTAGGAAGACATCTCCCGGGCTGTTTCATGTGAATGGATCGGTTAAAGCTGAGTCAACCGCATCATAAAATGAAAGCAAGAACAGAGGCAATGTACATTTCATGCGTGCATCGTTGTGTAAAAGTAGATCAGCACAGTTAATAGTAATATGGTACTGCCCTCTCAAAGGTCAGCTCGGTCAAGACAGTTTGAAATTGGTCTGCAGCATAAGTTCTCAAGTCGAGGTTCACCGAAGAAGCACTGTGTAAATTTACTTCACCTCCACAAGTGAATCGACCAGTTGCAGCAGTCGAATCCATCTCATGGCCAAACTTTAGCTGGAATAAACCCTGGTCTGACCCTTGTTAGTGAAGCTCTCTGTCCTTGGAGACATTACAATCAGGACAACATCCATTCCTTCAGAAGAGATTTCTGAGAAGTGCCAGTTAAGGTGGTCTCAGGTCAATATAAATGTTTTATGAAACAGTATCATGAGTAAATATCATGTATTCATTCATACACTATATTTCCATTCATTGTCACAGTACATCCCTCTGCTTGTCCATCACAGGTCTCATACATTCAGGGGTTTATTACTTTAAATAGCATCCTTTGTAAAATATAACAGATCGTGCCTGTTCACAGGTCACATCACAGGGTCTTGGCGGTGCTGGCCTTTGCACGGGCTCCGATTAGGATGCCAGGATACCAGCAGGGGTCCTTCACAAGCTGTCAGTCCAAAGCTCCAAACACAAAGACCCAGTGTATGATGTCCATTTGAAACAAATATTCAGTCTAGCGACACAAAAGGAGGTGGCCTTATTAACTGAGGATGATTTGCTAATGTTTTCTTTTCTGTGGGTGTGTATGTGTGTTCAGGTTCAGTCGCAGGGTAACATCAGTCAGCTACTGGGTAAAATAATACCAATAAGAATGGAGTAAATGAAACCTCTCTGCTATATATCCCAACTCAATTCTTCCTGCGCGCAGAAGTACCCAGGAGACTGAATATCCCACGCACCATGGTCAAATACACCCGTCTCCCACCACCCCCTCTCCGCCGTCCCATTCATTCAGCAGCACTTTGCCAAATGGGAGCCACATGTTGGAGGGTTACTGTGTAATTCAAGTGAAAGGTTCCTTCCGGCAGTGGGTGACCTTTGCCCCCCCCCCCCGCAGACAGCCCCTGGAGACCCAGTAGCTAATGGGCAGACACCAGCGTGCAGCATGTTCACACTCATCACCTGGCCATGCACCTTCATGCGTTGCCTGATCTGACTAGCTTAGCATTAGCCACAGTGACCCAGAACCCCCAGCACTGAAGTGCAAGTACATTTCTATGAGAGCACAGAATAATATTAAGACTAGAAAACCGTGTCACCAACACAATGTCAGTTGCACTTTTCTTCAGCTGTCCCTGTTGGATTGGGTCTAAGAGAATTAGCTACGTCCATGCAAGTCAGTGCAAGTCCATTTTTTTTTTCTTTGCTTTCTCTCTGAGAAATTTAATTGAGTGTGCCATTCCAAAAATCGTGGTTTGGTTAACATCCTTCTCTCCTTTCCTGTACAGTTGAGGAGTCAACAACATTAAAGTATACATGATGCATTACGCTGGCATTTTGCAGATCCTTATACAAATAACGCTCCAAACACGTTTGCATAATAATTCCAAGAACATGGTTCCAAATTCTTTACAGCAGAGCCATGCCAGCAGAACTGTTTTCCAAATGATCCAATTTCAGTGCCTCAAATTAAATAACACCAGAGCAAATTCCTCCCATGCAGCTCTTTCTTATGTGCCATGGTGAACTTGAAGGTGTGTCACTGTTGCTAACACTCCTGGGATCAATATCTTGGAACAATGAATGCTGCAGTGTTTCCTTATCCTCAGTCATAGCTCATGGGAGGGAGATGGGGGAGGGAGGTGGCTGCAGGTGCAGCGTGATTGACACATTCCTCTATTCATATAGTTCTTGAACAGCTGGCCCCTGATTGGCCCACATTTTGCCACCCCAGGCAATTGCCTACTTCACCCGTGAATGCACTGGCATTGATAAAAAGTCTATGACACATACTGCATTAGTATATGGTACAGAATTTAGACACGACTTCTGTCTCTGCTTTTGGTTCACAACATACTGACATCAAACACATAAAAAACTGACAATAATCAAATCGTAGCAATGACTTTTATGAGGCAAAGATGAAGACAGAAATGTTACAAAGCCAAACAAAATAAACCGGCAGCACAATCAGAACCACAGAGTGGGCAAAGGTCCTAAAGGAACCCAGGCTCCCTAATCCAAGGTTCACTGTGTGTCAGTTTTTGTTAAGTATTTTAATTAATTGCATTTTTTCCCCCTAATTCTGCAAAGTGCTCCACTAGCGATCGTCGTCAAGGAAATTTGAATTTTAAAAACCTTTTAGTTTGTATATCATAATCTCTCAGTAGTCAAGGCCTGTCTCTAATATCAGCCAGTATGTGGTGGAAATGTCTGTACTAAATTGTTTTCAATGAAATTAGAGCACACCTCGGTCCATAAGGTCCTGATAATGGGTTATTTGACCATGCTTGCGTGTCACACTTGTCTCTTTGCAGCTTCAAAGCTCCACCCAAAGTTGTGTAATTAGTGATTTATTGGCAAAGATTGTTAAGAGTGTACTGAACATACAGATCAACCATGGATTACGCTGTAGGAGTGATTGGAGACGTTTTGATGGACATTTTGACACATTAATAAACTGACTGCAGCTGCTGTCCTCCGTGGAACAACAAGTTTTGGTGGAGTAGGCTTTTAACTTAAATGACATTTGTCGCAATGCGTCATCAAGCCACTCCACAAAGTGAACACACAACACGACAGCATTTAATAAACATTTATCATCAAAGCAAATAAGTAAGAGCTCATATTAATGTTTGACGTTCCCTCCGTCCAGGGTTACTGATGTGAGAAGGACGACTTCCTCTCTCCTGCTGCTGGCCAGCAATCACCCCCACACACACACCCACACACACACACATGGAAGAATATTGATGACATGCAGGCATTCAGGAGCAGTTATCCTTCTCCTCAGTGAAGAGTCAGTGCCTCAGCAGCTTTTCGGAAAATGTCAAGAGTTCCTGTTTTGACTTCCAACCAATTAGCTTTCCACCCTTTATTTAAGAGCTGCTCACACAAGAAGCACTGCTCTGTGTTCCGCTGGCTTAAGGAAAACAAAACACACTAGACTTTTGAGAATGTGCTTCTTCTTAAAAACCCGGGCAATAACTGAAGGCCATTATATTCTAGCTCCCTCGTGATTTGTTTTTGATGAAAACCACCATGCTGACATGTTCATATCCGCATTAGCAAGGTATTCAAGCAGCGTTAGGAGTTTTGAAGAGGCTTTTGTGATGCAGAAACATCATGACTTTCAGCATGTTCTCTCTAAACCGACCTTTGCATGAGTGTTTGTGGTGAAATGAAGAAAGTGTTTGTTGGTTTATGTTCAGAAAAAAATCTTGGATTGAAATACGATTCACTGAATGCATTTTGACCAGAATTTTAAGAGGCATGTTACTGCATCAGCAGTTTCCCTTGTGTGAGCTGTCACAGACCTGAAAAGGCCAAAATAAAGCATATGTGATAGTAGGGATGTCACAGCACCAAGTCAGTACCACAATTCTGAACACAAGTATTCTGAATACTTATTTTTCTATAGTACTGTGAATGTCACAGGCACTGGAGGTGAGGTTGTGGGACTGACGATGTTACTGGTTATTGTTGTTGGTTGGAATGCCTGACATTTGTTGTAGCAATGCTCCACATACAATGTTCACAGAGGCTAACGTTGTCCCAACCAATTACAATAACCAGTAACACCGTCAGTCTCACAAATCTGAAGGGCTGTTTGAGGGTTCAGACTGGGTTTCAGGGTTAGGGTTAGAATTGGGTTTTGGTTAGGGTTAGGGTTAGGCATTCAGTTCAGATGGCTGAGGTTAGGGTATGTCAATGAGTGTCCTCACAAGGATATTAGTACAAATCTGTATGTGTGTTTTAACACATTGTGTCTGTAGCAGCTTCTGTTGTTTTCTGGGTTTGTTTGTTTTTTTTGTTCTTTGCCATGGCATCCCATTTGATTTCCAGAATTCTGGAATTTCAGTGATACTGGTACTGACTCAGTTTTTTTTGGTGCAGTGACATCCCTACAGGACAAAGACAGTATCTTCCTCCGGTCTCTCCTTTTCATTTTATTCTGGCCTGGTGCAGGACAGGTGTCTTTCATTTTGTGGACTTTATCTGTAAAATTCACTCTTTCCTTTTTGTACCAATTTTCTCTCACCCCTTTTTCAGGGTCCTCCTGGACGAGCAGGCTTTCCGGTAACTCTCTTTTTAACTGGTGTTTGTGTGTGTCTGTATACAGCATCTGCATATGTGATCACTGCAGTATTGATCTCTCTGTCTGCTTTCTGCTGAATAGTTGTCTTAATTTACATTAAAGATACAAGTTTATTGATCATAGATACAGGGAAATCAAATACATCCAGATGATTATTAGAAAACGATGTCCCAAAAAAAGTACATATACACAGTGGTTTCCAAAGGTCACGGTATATTCCACTAATTTGCTTTACTGAATTTGTTTCGGAGGAAACATAATTGCTGCATTAATCAAAATGAGGTTTTTGCAACTTTTGAAAGAAGAGCACGAAAACAAACTCTTACAAATCAGAGGTTAAATTCAAATATGTGGTCTTACTTGGTCTGGACTGATTGGGAGCTTATACTAGCTAACGTTATTCACTGAGTCAGTTTGTTGAGCTATGCGGAAAAGTTCTGCATCTACGCAGCTTTTGAAGGACAAAATGACATCAGTCCTTCTCTAGTTTCTACCAGCGAAAACTAGATCAGCAACCAGGCAACTGCTTCAGTTCTATGCTGTGAAACAAAGATGTACATTACACTTTGCACATCACTGGGTGTTCCAGTACAGCCCGGAATCCTGCATGTTCCCTTCTAGTCACAAATTATTTGTGGGACACAACATTTGTTAGGAAATTCCACCACTGGTTTGTCTTTTGAAACTTTTTTTTTTGGGATTTGCACACACTGTGTGCAACTTGGGTCTTGAGGGCATAAAGGTGCATGTCCTCATCATCCTGTTGTCAGCACAATCCCGTCTGTAGATGAACCCACAGGTCACCGCTGCTATATCTGTCAAATTCAAAACAAGGCAGTGATTCCATTTCTTTGACATGATGTTGGTGCAATATAGAGCAAACAGGAAATCCAACAGGTCAACAAGTCCCATGTATTGATGGTGGGTAGACACTAGTGAAGGTCTATGTAGGGCATCTCCAACATGGATTGTTTTTCAGATCTTTTCAGATCAGCGTCTGGCATTATGGAACTGCCTGGCAGGACAGTGTACCTAGACAATGGATACCTTGCTGGGACAACACGAGCATCAGGACTGAGCTAAACCAGCTATCAAAACACAACTTGCAATTCCTGTTCTTCAGTATTCAGTACTACATGCCCACTTGCCCCTCCATCTGGAAGCTCAGGTGGATAGACAGCTTTCCCAGTATAAAATTCAAAGTTGTGTGGATCATCATCTGATCCAGTAAGGACCAGTGTTTTGTAACATGCCGATCCAGCTGTTTTCCTCCATAGAACAATCTTATGTCCATTTCTTCTGTCAAAATGTGTTAAAAGAAGTCAAATGACAAAAGACATACACATGTTTTTTCATTTACAGTTCATGTCAATTTTCTATAAGATGACTAAGGCACGCCGTGTACTCCTGTGACCACATGTCAGAAAGGTCCCGCCTTCAAATGATGCTTAGTTTGTTGATGAGTTTTTGACCATTCTGGTTGGTTGCAATCATTCAAAAATATATACATAGTGAACTTCCTGGTGCCAGAGGACAACGCTGTGCAGTAGAAGAGTCTTAAAGTGGAGCAGGTTTAAACCACTGAAACACTTTGTGGTTAGGAAGAGAGAGTGCTTCTGGTTAGATATTAAAAAGTGAATGGTGTCATGTTCACAGGCAGTGACAGGAATGATAATATTTTGTAGAGGTCCTATATATATATATATATATATATAGATATAGATATAGATATATAGATATATAAAAGCATAATTAGGGCAAGATTATGTTTCCTTGAAAACACATTTTCTATTACAAATTAGTGTGATTTTATGTGAACAGGGTTCCATTAAACTTGAACCCTCTGCACTCTGTCATCCATTAAAGGATTTTCATAGAACTCAAATATTTCTAGATACATTTAACATGAAATTGCAATTAAATGAATAATCAGATTCTCTTTTAGTTCTGTGATCACACCGGAAACCTCAGAGACATCAGTACAGCAGTGGAACTAAGTGCTTATAGTTTGAAAACACCATGGCCTCTTGTTTGTTTTAATGAAAAGTCTGTATTTCTGCACAGCTTGAATGGAATTCTTATCCTCTACATGCATATATATATTTATATATATGTGCGTGTATCTGTGTGTGTGTCATTAGTCTAACATGCTTCCTCTCTTTCTGCTGACGTAACTGTCTCCACATGTCAAACCCACATGAATCCTACAACGAAAACAGGTGGCCAACTAGTATCTGACCTTTGTCCTTCGTTGCCAGTTACAAACAGCAAAGCGTTGACACTTTGTGTCAAAATGAGGAGGAGGTTCTTTGTGATGATTTGGGATTGATTACGTCTGTCAAGCAGTGGGAAATGAAGTCAGCAGTCTTTGACCCAGTGATGGTGGGAGGATGTGGTTTTTTCGAAAGAGGATCCGTAAGAATTGAAAATCAGGGAGCAGTATTTTCCATAGACGGTGGTTATGTCAGAGTGTGACATTATAGGCCTTTTATATACAGATGGATGTAGACCCCACTAACATGATGGATGATAGATCATAAACACTTTGTTCCCTGCTTGCCTTGCACTGACACACAACTCATATTTCTCCACCTACAGGTAGACAAAGCTCACTGTGTGCAGTAGTCCCATAATTCCTCCTAACCCCTTGGCGAGACACATGCAACTTAAGAATGAATAATTCACTCATAATTCATAAAAGCTAACATAAGATTTTATCTGTCATCTGCCGCACTGCGAAACTGTATCACACCTACGGTCTCATGGGGGTCTGTAGCACTCAAGTAGCACTCACTGGTGGAGAGTTGAGACTGACAGTGGTCAGCTGTGTGTGTGTGTGTGTTTTGTCGGAGTCTAGGGTCCAGCTGAGGCTCATTAAAGCTCTAAATATTCCTCAGACACCTTGACATTCCACTGTTAAGGACCTCCATTAATCCTTTAGACTGCGTTGTGTTTGCCAGCTCAGGCGTTGTGTCAGACGCTACAAGGAAAAGGTGGACAGGCAGACCCATATCGTTTCAGGCAGAAACAAGTGTAGGACACAGAGCAGGAGGACTGGTGGAGCAGCGATCACGTTTCTGTCTGTGGAAGTGTAGTGCATCCAAGGACCTGGATGAGCAAAGCGCTGTGTCTCATAGCTATAAAGCCCTTCTTTAGTGAAGGTTGTATTTTGTGGTTACACCAAATAATCATGTTAGGCACATTAGCCCTGAACTCTCGATTAAAACCAGTTTTGGTGGTGTCGTTCTCCCCAAGGTCTTGGTTTAAATCAGAAGCTTGGATGGGGCTTCAAACAACCCAGCTGTAGCCTGATAGTATTTAAGTGCTTTAAAAATCAGCCACATACTAATGACAGAGATACCAGCAACTCTGAGGTACCAGGACTGAAAAAGACTTGAATCAGTGTCCAGACTCAGTCTACACAGAAGAGACTGGGAGTCATACAAGTTTAATTAAAATGTGAAAGGTAGGTACCATACCTTCATTTAGCATAACTTCACAGGTAGAGTGCTTGTGAAGATTGTTCACATTTTACTCAGGCACCAACATCTGATTGAACAAACACTGCACTACCTGGACATTTATTGGACTTCGTTTTAAATGGAACTGTTCTGGAAGTATTGGCCAAAATCCATTTCTGATAAAATATCAGGTGAAAAATGGACCATGCAGTCACTACTTCATGCTGTAAGACCTGTGTGTTCCTGTCAGAATAGGTTGAATGTGGACGAGTCTCTTTGTGGCCAGATGCCGTTAGAACTGTTAGCATATGGACATCCGTTAGCTGCACAGTTGAGTTAGAGCCATTCGTCTACCATCCATTTGCTCAGGCCTCAGCATTCAGTGATGCAGGTTGCCATTATGTCAGAACAGAGACAGGCAGTTGTAACAGTCATAAGAGCTGAGCCCCAGAGAGTAAAAACATGCCATGGGTTTGTGGTTTAGTAGTGCAGTGACTTTATGGCATTTAAACTCATGCATGCATTTCACAAAGCCAGCCTGATTGTAAGGTGTCTATAAAGAGCATCTTAACTGCTGGGATTAATGTCCAAACAACCTTTAATTCTTTAAGATTATAATCTTTAAGGTTTTCTTGTTACCAGATGCCAGTTTTGATACTGTTTATGGCCAACATCTCTACAGAAATAGCTGTTCAGTGTTTCTACGCTCTTTTACCTCTGTATTTAGTGGTTTTCATTCCTGGAATCCACCTTTCCCTCTCCTGTACACAGAAGGGATTCACAGAAAAGGATGCATGCACACACTGTACATGATGCAGAGAACAAAAGCCAGTGTCGCACAACATTGTTGCAAAGATGTTGGCGTCACAATCTGCGCAACAAACGGAAACCCCTGTCCTAAAATCCTCAGTTCAGATGGGGAAAAAATATCCATTGTAAGGTAGTAAAAGGGATACACCTTAGGAACATAGGACAGACAGTGGTTAGACAGATAGATGATACAAATAGATGACTTGATGAATCCTTTTTAGCCACCTGTTTGCTTGTCTGCCCCCAGTGGCTGGGTGGTGTCAGAGTAGAGTTTTTGGTATGGCCACCAACCACTCGCCTCAGATGGTATAAGGAATATTTGAGGCTCACTGTGTCACATTAGCTCAGATCCGTTGGGAGTCCTGGGTGTTGGGCATGACTGAATCACAGTAGTTTTTTCTGTCACAGTATCATGAAATGCTCGTCTCTAGTCTTAACATAAGGCATGGCATGGTGAACTGACTAAGCCCTCTCAACACAAATGATTTCATTCTTTAAATGGATACCATGCCATTAGGACTTCCACAAACTGTGTATACCCAGTATTGGCATCTCTTTCCCAGTAGAATGACACTTTATGATGATCATATAACAGTTCTTTATAACAGTTCTTACAAACCAATGTTGGGGGAGTGTAGCAACTGCTCTTCTGATAATGTGTGAGTTGAATTTGTTTCAAAATTCTGTTTAATTAGATGAGATTAGATATTGTGCTCTTGAAAATAACAAAGAGTCCATAAGTCAAAATGGCAAGGTATCCCTTTAAGAGTTCACTTCAGTCTCCAGTCTAGCGTTCTTAATGACCCCTGTTTCTTCTGAATTTGCACTGGTCAATAGGGGGACAAAGGAAGTATGGGAATTCCTGGGAGAATGGTGAGTGACTTGGGTTTGTGTATGAAGCACACTGCAGTAATGGTTACATTCATACGACATGGCCAATGGCAAGAGCAACATACAAACACATAAGGCAACCAGTGACTTAAGGCCAAGGCTGCTGTTTTTATGACTAAAATGTATTTACTCTCAACATTTGTGTGCTTCTCCCTTTAGATACGATGTAAGCATGTTTTATATGATTATGATTTTCAGTTCAGTTTTTTTCTTCATTGATTAAAAAAAAAATGTTAATAAACATCAGGGCAAAGGCAATAATTTACAACAAAAGCCAAAGTTTTAAGCTCTCAAATGGCTTTTGGTTCAGAGACTGAGAAACAAAGGTTTTAGTGAATCAGTGTCAGTTTTTCAGAAACCCCTCAGGTTTTAGGAACAAACACTGCTGAGGTTTTACAGGGCTTTTTTAGAGGGCACCTTATGTCTTAATAGGGTGAAGGTGCACACAGGATATTTCACTTATTTTGGCTGACGAGAGCTCTTTGTACATCTCTATCACTGAGACAAATTCCACCTTTATCAGTCTAATTTGTTCAGGGACTCCTGTGCCCTCATGTGCATCCAGTATAGTTTCACCCGCCTTCCGTCCTGCGCCTGAAAACACCTGTGGAAGTGTTTGGGGCCTTTAACCGAATGTATCATTGATGATAATATAAAGATAATGTAAAATCATGAACGACAACGTGCAGCACCAGCAATCATAAGAAACAATATAGTTTTTCCATAACTGTAACTGTAATACGTTCCCTGATTTTCCTACAGCAACCAACAGTCCCCCAAATTGCCTCTAAACTCGTTGAGGCTCAACGGCTTCGTATAAAATCTGTTTTACTCTGGTATTTCTTCCAGTCATTACTGTGTGGTTAACATCCTGTAATTTACAGGGTTACCACACAATTCATTTTGTTAGTTCTGAACATTTCTTTTGGCTATACCCACATTTCCAAACAATTCCAGCCCTACCGCATGTGGATAAGATTTAACAGAAGGTATTTTCACTCATATGACACTGTGCTCTCCATAGCTTACAGGCCTCTCACCTGGGTAAGGAATTTTCACAGCATGAAAACAAGTCCAAGTGCTCAATTATCACACGGGGGTTTGAATATCTGAATGCCAAGAGCAACTGACTGAGGCTGTTAGTAACAGATGTCTTATATTTGTGTTTAAAAGAGACATCAAGGCGTCCGAAACAGCTTTTAGAATGTGGACACTACAACACTACACAACACTGACCTGTTTATTGTCTGATTTTAAAGAAAAGAGCAGGATTGGTGAACTGACATGTTTGTCTAACTCTGCTCCCTAAATAGAGCTTCCCTTATGCCCCCCCCCCCCCCCCCCCCCCTTAAAGGAAGTGAGGTAACATGTTTAACCCTTACTCAGATTTGTTGTATCACAGTGTCTAATAAAATGGCCGTCTTGATGCTGTACTTATTGTATATCTCCTCAGGTTACATGTAGCTCTGTACCACACAGTAGTCCTTCATGTCTCATTGTCCTTCAAAATAATGTGGCTGTATAAAATCCCACTACGAAAAAGGCAAAAGTCTTTCCAAGAACTGCCTCTTTTGTATGTCATGTAATATTGTGGTGAATCCTACCACTGGGCATAATTAGGACTATCTCTCCTTGAAAGGCACAGATTAAGATTAAGTGATGCATGAATAAATCCCCCCCCCAAAAAAAAGGCTGCATAAAATAAGCGTGAATGTCGAATTACCTCTGCCAAAAAGTTATAGAAATTGTTGGATGAATAATTGCACCCCTGAGTCCACTGCCAGAAAGGATGTTTCAGACACTGTGAGACGATCTGACCAACACAGTTTGAAACACATCAAGGCCTTTAGCTTCCACTTAGCTCCTCTTAACGTAAATTATGAGTATAATAGCTCCCCTTAAGCTCTGTCACCATCCCTCCCCATCACTAGTCCTGGAGGATGCTGCATGCCCTGAACAGTCTCCATGACTCTAACACTGGTTCCTCTCTCTCTTGTGTCTCTCTCCTCCCTTCACACCTTTTTGCATGCTACTGTGTCTGCTGTGACTGATCCCAGGGCTTAAAAGGACAAGCAGGGGAGAAGGTAAGTTTAGGAGCATGTGCTTTTTAGCAGGGTTATGCAATTTAGCACCGGTCAAAGGCAAACTGCAACTTTGTCCTATAAGTGTTCTGGCTTTGGTTTGATGTCCTTTGTTACTTTGGTCGTCTATGGTCAATTCAGTCTGCTTACATCAGCGCAAGTAGGATGAGTTGAAGAAAAATGATGAACTTATGAATAGGCTGTCATTTGAGACCTTGCTGAGATGGGGCTTAGTGGGTGGTGGTGTTGGTGGTTATAAATGCAGAGCTGTAGAGTGTGTCCAGGTAGCATGTGATTTATGTCAGGGGCTCGAGCCTGTATTTTTAAACAGCATCAGGATCGCATTCTGTAAATGGTTTCCCACCGCGGTTGGATTACCTGAACTCTTTACACTTTGAAACACAATAGTAACAATTTGTCACATAAAGTGCCTGAAAGTTCTAATTTAAGACTCCCCAAAGAAAGTGGAGAGACGTTTATAGAGGCCACAGCAGAGTACACGAGGAGATTCTCAAAGAGCACTTAGAGTGAATATGTATATATATATGGAGATGAAAAATGTTGTTACTGGTGTGTCGTGTAACAGTTAAATCTTAGCTCTCTGTCATGTTGACGTTACCATAAATATGAGCTGCCAGCTGGGAGAGAAAAGATTGATATTGGCCTCAAGGTGGAAATTACATGTGAGGCAAATTCTGCTGTAGGCTGCAACATCTCCCACCAGCCTTTGCGAACTGCACAAGTATATCAACAGAGACGGTAACCGTGTGGTAAATCTGCCAGTGTCAGCAGTGCAGGGATGTACAAATCAAAATGATCACTTTTATTCACATCAGTGTGATGAATCCTACCCACAAAAAGTGTGGTGTCTGCTGCATTTTGTTGAAGGTTGATTTTTTTTTTTTTCAGTTCATCACTGAAAATCAACTCTTGTACCTAAACTGAATCTAATGAACCCTCCGGAGATTTGGATCTTTGTTAGCGCTTACAAAGCAGTGCTGTAAAGAGCCTGTGTTTTTGCTGCTTATGCATGCCCGCAAAGATGCAGATGCATGATACAGACCAATGGTTTCACACCAGTCCACACATCAGCAGGTGGCATTAAACTGCCAGCCATTAAACATGACTGGCTTTTTAAATATTTTATAAGACAGGAAATATATTCAACACATTTATTGGGCTTCAAGGATACGCACAATGCATTTAGGCCTGAAACACTAAATGTAAATAGAAACTCCTTTAAAGTTTTAGCTGCCCATTTTTAGGAAGAAATTTCGTCACTTTATCTGTCCACTGTGCTGACTTACTATTTCTTTTTATCTGTACTAGTAAATTGTTTTCATATTAACACTAAGCAAATCACGTGTGTAACTCATTTGGAAGAACACTCCCCTTCAGCTCTGCAGAGCTTTTAAGCCTCTTTTAGTGCAGTGTTTTGGTTTTCCAGCCAGGAAATTTCTTTTCTTATTAGCCTCATTTCCAGCAACACCACCTACCCTGCAACAGACAGCAGATACACAAAGTTAGTAACTAGCTGGTAAAGAAAGTGTAACTTTTAGAAGCTAATGAGCAAAAAATAATTTTCTCTGAAGTTTCTGGAGACCAAAAACAGAACGAAAGGATCTACAAATATTAAACATACAATGCGTATAGTGGCCAAAAGCACCACTTCAAAGGGATGAAAATGTTGGTCTGTGTTTAATGCTAACACATTTGGCGTAGATGTTGTGTCCTCTCAAAAAGGGTAATTCCCTCATTAATTAACGAATGCAGCTCTAATAATTATGTCTTCCATTTCACCTCAACAAACTGCAAATACATGTTCCTGTTGTATCGCCTATATCAAAGCCGGAGGCAGCCGATTTATACATTTGTTCTCATGAAATACAATGTGATTTGTGATATATAGGGCCAAATCTCCAATGAAAGGGAAACACACAACACATTCTTGACTGTCATTCCACAATTGCACTTGGTGGTTGTTAGCCAAGCATGAGGGAACAGAAGTAGTACCCTGACCAACAAAACTATGGAGCGTGGAAGTAGCCATTAGAAGATGGTGAACAGTGGCCATGAAGGGATGAACATGGTCAGCAACAATACTCAGACACACTGTAACATTCAGACCATGACTGATTGGTATCAAAGTGAACCAAGAAAACCTTCCCCACACCATCACACCACCACCATCAGCCTGGACTGTTGACACAAGGCAGGTTGGATCCATGGATTCATGCTGTTGACTCCACATTCTGACCCTACCATCTGCAGCCTCATCAGAAATCCAGATCCATCAGACCAGGCTACCTTATTCCAGACTTCCATCTGTCAAGTTTTGGTGAACCTGTGTCCACTGCAGCCTCAGATCTCTGCTCTTGACTGACAGGACTGGAACCTGACAAACCAGCCTATCTGGCACCGACAATCAGTCCATAGTCAAAGTGACTGAAATTAGCTTTTTTCCCCATTCAGCAGTTCACCATCTAACCCTGCAAACAGTTGCTACATCACTAAACGTCTAGCAGCACCTGTTTCACAAGAACACATAGATTAACTTTGCTGTGGAATTTTCTTGTGTTACCAGAGCTTTACATTTCTAAGCATGGTTGTCAGAGAGGTGGTATTTATGTGTTAGAATTAAACACATTGTATGTATATGTGCTAGTGGATGGATTTTCCCCGACCATGGCTGCTTATTCTTCGGAGGAATGTATCGATGTGCTGAATTTCACTGATCTCTGGAGGTGACTGAGAAAGCAACTGGAATCCCTTCTTAATCTTATGTAGTTATGTTTCCTTCTTGTCTTTCTGTTTCTCCATAGGGAGCTCCAGGTGAACCAGGTCTGTCTATCATTGGACCAAGAGGACCTCCTGTAAGTGTCTTCACCTGTTCCTACATCTAAAAGCCTCTTATCTTCAATTACAGCTGCCTGCCTGCACATTAAACTTCTGTATTAGTTACTAATTTAGTTAATCTCCACTAAGTTCACTAGGTTCTTGGACACTGACAGACGTTTCGGTTCTGTTTAAACTAGACATTTGGAGAGACCTGTTTTTTCCAGACTTGTGGGGCACTGGATTCAGGTCTAAGTTAGCCCTTCAGAAGCATGGGTGAACTGAGCACCCATAAGCTTTTCTAGTCTAATCAACCACTATACCACTTTACACTAGATGCCATTCACCCATTCACACACATACGTTCATACACTGATGGTACAACCATCAGGGGCAAGGACACTTCGACATGCAGACTGGAGGAGCCAAGGATCAAACCGCCGACCTTCTGATTAGTGGACAACCTGCCCACCGCAAAAGTGGGGAATTCACCACAAATGACAGAATAATACTTTTTACAGACTGTGCGGAAACAGCAGCTGTGTTCAAGAGGACTGGAGCGGTGATTTGCCCATAAATTGGATCATTAGTCATGCTTGTTTTATCAGGAAGCAAAGCAGAAAACTTCATCCTGGTCCAACTGGGGTCAGTGTTACGTACCAGGCCTTAATGGTTCCTCTTGTTATAACCCAAGTTCTTTGGAGGACAGATGATTTTAGTGCTTCTTTTTTTTTTCTCCTTTTCAGTTTCCAGACAGACAGTGTAGCCTCATAAAATGCATAATATGACTTATTAGAAAAAGATGGTATAACCAACAGTCTAGCCAACTTAAGTGGAGCACACATCTGTTTTTCTAATCGATGTTTATTACAATCTATACCTGTGTGTGCCCACGCTTCCTGGATGGTAACAGGCATTTCTAATGAAAAACAGACTGTGGAGGAAGCTCCGCACAGCATGGGGGGGGGCAAGTCCTGAACTCAGAGAGCCAGTCAGTCAGAAGCTGGTTTGCCACACCAGGTGAAACTGAAATGAGAGTTGTGACTTTAGATGGAACAAGGAAGTTAATTCATCAGAGAGGTGAGGAGGAACAAGAGGGAATGACGGCTTAGACGGCTTAGCCAAGGGCTTTGGCCACAGTATCACTGGTTCCTTGGGTTGAATAGATCAGTGTATATTTTCCATTGAGGGGAAGCTTTTTTTTTTTTTTTTTTTGGAGATGTGCATATGGTGTTTTGTAGCGCACACACAATGATTTTTGAAATACACACAGGATAAAGTTTTACAGGAAATGTTTGCAATACAAAGAGTTTGAAAGATGACCCATTTAGATTGCTCATAAGCCGTTGAGAAGCATGAAATTACATGCATCACATTCATGTATTTTTTCCCAAATTAGAAAAGTCATGAAGAACTGATTGTTTTCCTTCTTCTTTCTAGGGACAACCTGGAACAAGAGGGTTTCCAGGCTTTCCAGTAAGTCTTGACCATGCTCTTCGTCATGCTGATTTTGTAAATGATGCTTTGACGATTTGTGTAAATCCTGGAAATTCTTAATATTTTAGATTGTAATAAGCAAAAGACAGCACAGCATAATTACACTACCCAAAATAATGAGTAGTTACCAGGTGAAGAGTAAGGGACAGATCACAACAGCTGATTAATAACTAGTTTGTGAATAATTCTTGAATGTACAGTGATTATACAATATATAAAGCATCTTCTTTTCTTCTTTTATCCCAGGGTCCAATTGGGTTGGATGGCAAGTCTGTGAGTTTCCCCAAGTTCCTGTCAGAAAGTGAAATAACTGAATAATTGAGTGCTCTTTCGGTGCCCAGATCCCAGCACCCTGTGAAGATAATGAGCATGATTAAGCTAAGAATGATTATGGTCATTATTGTAATAAAATCTCTATTAGTGTCACTGCTGTTTTTATAGCATGGGGTTAAACGTGGCTGTTTCTAAGATTTGTTTCCAATAACATGACAGAATCGATCAGTCTGTTTAGATTGATTCAGATAGTTCTCCACCTTGTACTGAGTATTTTAATGTTTACACAGGGACAGAACGGACCGAAGGGAGACATGGTAAGTATTCCTTCAGTTTGCCATAAACATAGTTGCACTAAAATGCAGTTACCAGTGGCGAAGCACTCGTTTGAGCCCATTAAACCTTGGATGTACATCATATTTACACCAACAGGCTAAAGCAAATGGAAAATAATTGCGTTGAACGTTGGTTTGCTGTTGCGCTCGCTTTAGACGCCTGTTTATTTTGAACCCACACAGTAACAAAGGGAAACAGAGTGGTGGCCTGATTTATGCAGCACAGTAATGGCTAACAGTGGGTTGCATGCAGTAGGGAAAAGGTCTAACCAGATGGGAGCTGTTAGCCACACTCTGGCTTTCAGCCGGGGTAGGTGGGTAAAACTTTGACTCACTGAAATGGGCACTAAGGGATTTTAGACTCACTGAGGCATAAGAACATTTAATGCATCAACCGTTTTCTAGAGCAATAACGTCGATATTGTCAAATAATTCGATTATTAGCCTTACAGTGAGCATCGTGCTGCAGGTAAAGCACGATTATGATTTTGAAATCAGCCATTCTGATATAATTCGTCTTACAATGACTGACTCCCAGCTATTACAGAGCCAAAACAAGTGTGTGGACTTCCAGCTTCCACAGGCTATTTAACTTTATGCTCCGCATTCAGATTCATTTTCCTTGAACGTAGAGAAGTTATGGAGCCTGTGGATAGATATGTGGCATGTTTGAGACCTGGAACTCTAACCAAAGTATTTTAGCTATCTGACCTTAACCATGCCTGACCCACAGTTTATTTGCCATAACCTTAAATGTACGTGGCTCATCCTCTGGGGTTATTTCCAGTTTTTACCGCAGATTTGCAGGATTAAAGAGCACTTCCTCTTAAATGATGTTGTGATGTGGATCAATCCAGATTTGCTCAGCTTGAGGTTGATGCTCTGGCTTTTATCACACCCGCCGCTGATTTCAGTAGCTTCTGGCAAGGCTCTGTTTGAAGATCATTACTCCTGGTCAGAGTCAGACGAGGGGAAGTCATCACACTGGGGTTTGTTTTTCGAAAGCAGGAGGACTTGCGCCTACTGTGTCCAGGTCTCGGTGAACCCCATGCCAGTAAAAATGACAAATTTTCCAATGAGGCCAGATGGATACTGTTGAAATAATGCTGACTGTTGATTAATGGCCCTGTAATGAGCTCGTGTTTCTTAGTCTCCTTCCTGACAAATGTCAGGGAGCACTGAAAAGGGCTTTGAGGGGTTGTGTGGTAAATGTGTAGAAATGCTGTTGCCTCCACAAAAGGGGGCTTGGGAGCTGCTGAGCCAGCCAGTGGGGTCAGCAGTATGTGCTTCATTAATCAAGCAGTCGCTGAGCTCTGACAGCTACTTACACTGGGCACACTGAGGGGCTGATGGGAAGTCAAACTGAGTGCCATCGCCCATAATGATTTGAAGAGACCCCTGTTATAGCTTATTCATCAGTTTGATTGATACTTTGACATGTTTACTCATTTGACTCGTGTTAATTGGAGTGTTTTGTGTCAAGTTGAATATAAAATCAATGCCTAAATCACATTCAAGACTGACTGCGTTGCTGGTGTGTTTCAGGGTCAGCGTGGTCCTAAAGGACAGCCAGTAAGTCTCTGAAGTCTGAAGTCTGAAATATTAACCTGCCAATCTTCTACTCTGACTGAATAACCTCTCACGTGTTTCTGCTTTCTAGGGGGAACCTGGGCCCAAAGGGGAGAAGGTGAGACGTGCTTTGCAGCAGTTTCACAATTTGCACCAATGACTAACACACTCTATAGTTTAGCAGCCAGCAGTGGTGGAAAACGCATTCAGATCTTTCCTCAAAGGACTGTTAAAGACATGCTGCAGCAAATTAGCATCACACTTCCTTAAAGTTGGGGGACTCACAACGAAGACAGAGTCAAAGAAATGTTCAATACTGAAGCAGCAGAGGTCCTGACTTTCAGTCAACGCTGGCTCACTATGATGATCAGGATGTTCTATCCACAGAACACAGAACACTTATCATAACTGATCCCCACGTGTAACATTCCCTGTGTGTAGGAGCTGATTAGGAGCAGTAAGTGTTGTCCTTCTTTCTGATCATACTCTCTTCTCTTCTGTTCAGGGCGTATGTGGAGACTACACTCACCGGGTAAGAGCCCATCACTGTCAACCTAATTCTTTCTCGCTGCCACTTCATTGTTAATGTTCAGAAACAGTTTGAATACAGCTATTGTATCATTTATGTTACAAACAGAAACAGAATCTGTACTGTTGTCCATCCTACAGCGTTTACTGTTGTCACTCAGTGCTACGTGAGGTGAAAACACAACATCCACATTTGCTACCTTGCTGAAGAGCCTCTCCTTTACTGAGTTGCTATCAGTAAAACATCATGTTGGGATTTGAGGCAAATGTATTTCAGAATGGGGGAGTTTAAAGGAGGGAGGACTTGGGGGTTTGATGTTTTTGCCATGGAAGAAAGCCACTCTCCTAACAAGCTATATGCCTCTGGAATCTGTTTTTCATACACTTCTCTCAGGCCCATGCAGCAGTTTGTATGGGAGGTCCATTCCCAGTGTCTGCTCACATTCCAAGCCTCAACCATATTTCACTATTTTTGGGGGGGTGGGTTGCTGGCAAAGGTAACATGTTCATGGTTTAGAGAGTTTGCCTTTCAAGACAAAGCCGGTAAGACTGGCCAGCATTTCTTGTGTTATTATGTAGTTGTGTATTTCAGCAGCAGCCCCATTGTTACAGGAATAATTCAGTGTTTTGGGAAAATTAGTGTTTCCTTTTTCCTCTGAGAGTGAGGTGAAGAGGACTGGTATTATTCTCCTGCCTGTGCAGTAAGGCCAGAGCTGGAGTCAGGATTTCACCAGCTGGTCAGTCTTAACTAACCATGGTGTGTTCCCCTCTATAGTGCAGGTGTTTCAGTATTTTTTGCTGTTATTATTATTATTATGATTTCTACAGTTCTGCTAACAAAAAAGTTAAATAAAACAAAGGCACATTCTGACTCCAGCCCTGTACGTGACACGCAGACATGAGTTTGAACTCCACCTAAACCCCGCCCCCCACACCCATTAGCAGAACTGACTGAAATGACCACTTCCTTGGTGTGCAGGGCCTCTTCGTGCAGGATCTTCCATTGAAAACCCTGGCTGCCTTGCGCTCCAGTCAGGCTCTGACGTTGAAGGTTTGTGGGTGCCTCCAAACACCCCGACAGATAACCCTCAGCTGGGGTGTCACCAAGTCGCGCCGCAAAGAGAGCCAGTGCCCCGAAGCCAAGGCTCTGCTCAACCCTTTGCTCTCCACCTCAAAAAACAAAACCAAAAAAAAAAATAAGATACATCTACATAAGATACAATCTTAAACTCTTTAAATTGGATTAAGATTAATTGGACTTGCTGCAAGAAGCACGGTGATGCCAATATTAAAATGAAATCTTCCACTTCTGGCAGCGGTATGACATTTGAAATTGAAAGTTATTTTGTTCTATAATTACAATAAATTATGATAAAGAAAAGCACAAATAGCACAAATAGAAGATAAAATTTCTATTTGATTAAATTTGACTTTAATATTGGCAGCCTTTGACTTCCATGCTTTTAAAGCTGTGTCCAGCTTTGTGGTGGACAGCAGGAAACGGTGAGGGACAAAGCAGGACACTTGCCTACTTTTATTACATTTATACCCTTACTTATATTTACTTATAACTTGCTGTATATATTTCCATAGAAACAGAACTGTTGTTATTGTTTTTTTCTTTTCAACAGATCTACTTAAAAATAGCGCCACTGATCACACAATGAAAAAAAGTGTGCTCCAAAAGTGACAACACAGAAATATGTTAAAGTCGTCTCAGGTATTGGGTGAGGGTCATCTGTTTGAAAGGTTTCTGCAGAATCAAAACAATGGAAATATGTACGCTGTGTAAAAAAGTAGGCAAGTTGCACGCAGCTGGTTCTACTTGGTGTCAGTGGGGAAACGTAGCTGTCAGCAGGATCTCACCTGTACTGCCCTCTCCTAAACCTGTATCTGATTATGCTGGTCATCTCAACAGAAGCGGCGTATTGTACAGCCCTGTGTTGGACAGTTGGCGACAGTAAGTCTCGATGTGCACTGCTAACTATACTGCTGTACTCTCTTTGTGGCAAGACTGGCGCCCACCTCTGCTCCGCTGCAATCTAGGGGCCTGGCTTACTGTCAGTGGGGGACACTGATGCACACAGATCCTGAAAAAAGGGGGTGTTGGTGATGCTTGATTTGTGACCAACAGACTCTGACAGAAAATTGAACACGGTCACATTCTTCTGAAATAAAAAAAAAGAAGGCATCACAGTACATCAACCTTCCCCTCTGTCGCTCCAGGCCCATAGTTTGCTGTGCTGGTGCCTCTTTTTTTTGTCTTTCCTTTCTTCAGCCTTGTTTCCTTAATTCTCTCCTTTGCCTTCCCATTTCCTTGCTTTTCACTCTCATGTTCTATTTCTCTTTCTCCTCCATACCCCTCCCCCCTCCTTTCATCATTTTCCTGGTTCTACCCTGTTTCCTTTCTCTGGCCTCCTGGTGACCTTTGCCCTGTGACCTTTTTGCACCGGTGGCCACCTGTGCTTTGTGACTCCCCCTGGCAGATGTTGCCCATCACCGTGCGAAACATGCCCTCAATAAGCCCTCTAATCTTAAAACGCCTCAAGGTACAATTCTCTCTGCCCCCTACTTGCCCCTTCCTCTCTACCCGTCCTGTGGATGCCAACCGCCGTCATCTGTTGCCAAAACTCTGCAACCCTCCTCCACCATCGTGCTGTAATTAACCAACTTTTGGCTGCTACTGCTTCTGAATGTTTAGTCATGTTCTGGTGAATGTGTGCTAATGATTTGTGGCAGGAAATCAAACAAAAGCCCTGTATTTTTGCTGATCTCAAGCAAAATGCAACTCATTATGTTTTGTTTAAAGCTTTTTTTTTTTTTTTTTTTTAAATCTTAAAAATGAAAGACCATTTTGCGATAGGATCTTACCGGCTGCAACACCAAATCAGTGTGTTTGCAGCAATGCAACAGTGATTTGTAACGAATCAAGTTTTTACATTGTCCTGCAGCCATTACTGTCCATCAGATCTTGCAAAACAAAGGCAAAGCTGTGTGTGAAGGAGCCTTAGTGTGCTGCCCCTATGGGTCAGTTACATCTGCTCTGTCATGTTTGAGTGCAGTGTGGTCTATGCCAGGACACAGTGCATTGTCTGGAGATCAGCACAATTTGCTGTCAAAACACAAGCTGGACTAACATATTGTACAGCGTTTGTATTGCATCTTTATGATGAATGAGATATAATTCAGTGTTAACTGTCTGATATAATGGGATTTCCATCCTGATTATAATTAAATTATGGCTGATATTGTATATACACTTCATATACGCTGTGTTTAACTGATCAGCACAGCACATTTTATTAGTAGTTACTGGCAGCTGCGGTCTGTCCATATCAGTGTGTGAGCCCACCCCTGTGCAATATAACTAAAATCTTAAATCTTTAAAAACTGTCACCTTATGATAATTGAATTATTTTTAAGTTGAAGTGTAGGGTATTTGATCTTATGAATAAGTAAAATCAAGGTTAGATAGACTACAATGAAAATATGGGTCCCACGGTACAACCTCAGTGCAATAAAAGGGAGTGCACCTGTGACCACTGCAACAACGAAAATTACACGTGACCACTGCAACAACTATTACACCTGTGACTACTGCAACAACAACAATTACACCTGTGACCACTGCAACAACAACGATGGCACCTGCGACCACTGTAACAACAACGATGACGCCTGTGGCCACTGCAACAAACGGGAGTGCAACTGCGACCACTGTAACAATGATGACACCTGTGACCACTGCAACAAACAGGAGTGCACCTGCGACCACTGTAACAACAACGATGGCACCTGTGACCACTGCAACAACTATTACACCTGTGACCACTGCAACAACAACAATTACACTTGTGACCACTGCAACAACGATTACACCTGCGACCACTGCAACAACGATGGCACCTACGACCACTGTAACAACGATGATGCCTGTGACCACTGCAACAAACGGGTGTGCAACTGCGACCACTGTAACAATGATGACACCTCTGACCACTGCAACAAACAGGAGTGCACCTGCGACCACTGTAACAACAATGATGGCACCTGTGACCACTGCAACAAACGGGAGTGCAACTGCGACCACTGTAACAGTGATGACACCTGCGACCACTGCAACAACAAGGATGGCACCTATGACCACTGCAACAAACGGGAGTGCGCCTGCGACCACTGTAACAACAACAATGACGCCTGTGACCACTGCAGCAAACGGAGTGCGCCTGCGACCACTGTAACAACAACGATGACGCCTGTGACCACTGCAACAAATGGAAGTGCACCTGTGACCACTGCAGCAAACGGGAGTGCGCCTGCAACCACTGTAACAACAACGATGACGCCTGTGACCACTGCAACAAATGGAAGTGCACCTGTGACCACTGCAGCAAACGGGAGTGCGCCTGCGACCACTGCAACAACAACGATGACGCCTGTGACCACTGCAGCAAACGGGAGTGCGCCTGCAACCATTGTAACAACAACAATGACGCCTGTGACCACTGCAACAAATGGGAGTGCACCTGTGACCACTGCAGCAAACGGGAGTGCGCCTGCAACCACTGTAACAACAACGATGACGCCTGTGACCACTGCAACAAATGGGAGTACGCCTGCGACCACTGTAACAACAACGATGACGCCTGTGACCACTGCAACAAATGGGAGTGCACCTGTGACCACTGCAGCAAATGGGAGTGCGCCTGCAACCACTGTAACAACAACGATGACGCCTGTGACCACTGCAACAAACGGGAGTGCACCTGTGACCACTACAACAACAACGACGCCTGTGACCACTGCAACAAACGGGAGTACACCTGTGACCACTGCAACAACAACAATGACACCTGTGAAGATTAAACATCACCAAAGAACATGAAAAGAGGATGATGAATGTCGGCAGCTCATTCTTTGGTCAGATGAAACCAAAATAACTTTCATTGGATCACTGTGGTGGACCTGACTGCAGAGTGCCCACAGTGAAACATGGAGATGGGAGTATGCTGATAAGGGACTGCATGAGTGCAAAAGGTGGAGGGGAGGTAGCATTTATAGATGGTGCTCTGGATTCATGTTTTTATAGCCAGATACTAAAAGAAAAGACGACTCCCAGTCCAACATGACAGTGATCTCAAACACACTGGAGCAAACTCACACAGGAATTTTTAAAGAAGAAAAAAGGTGAAATCTCTGACGTGGTGGTTAAGTTTGTCCCCTGATGTAAAAACAATAGAACAGCTTTGGAGTATTTTAAAGCAGAAGGTAGAGCAACAAAACCCCTCCAGCAAAGAGCAGCTGAAATAATAATCTGTGAAGTATGTCAGAACATCTCTCCAAGGATTCGAACAAGACTTATCATCCATATCCTGGAGGATCAATCTGTCATCGAAAATTATGCTGAACATACAAAGTCTTAAAGAAATACAAGAATGGAATGAAGGATGGACTGGCTTCTGTTGCAACTGGTTCTTCAATGTGGACCTTTCATTGTAGCTGAATTAGTCAGATATTTCTGTCTTGGCTTAATTCTTCTTGGCTAAAAGATATAAAATTGTATTAAATGGACAGGATTAGTAATTAATGAACATTTTGGTGATATTGATGAGGGGTGTGCTCCGTTTCACTGTATACTGTATAACCTCTGAGAAAAGCCTAACATTTCCAGAGACATAAATCCTATCTGGACACATTCTGCGCTGCAGTACAGGGGAGGAATGATAAAATACGGACCTAATGTAGACGGATATGTTCTCCATTATCTCAGAACAGAAGCTTGGCAACATTCTGGTCCTGAGCTATTATACATGTGTGTTCTCCTGCAGTAACACAGTGATTGCCGAGAGACTGAAGTCAGGCTAGCACTTTGTGTTAGGAAATCCTCTAAGTCACACCACATGTAAAAATAAATCATGTACTGTAGCTTAATGCATTAGAAGTTGCACCAAACCCATTGTCCTGTATGATAATGGACATTTCCAAACAGAGAACAGATCTATTGGAGTCAGGAAATTTGATTTTATGAATCGCAAAGGATGTGTAGCGGGAATTATTTCAGGGTGAAACAAAGGAGAAGCTGATCTGGGATGTGTAGCTGCCCGACAGATTTATTTCAGCCAGTGAGGTGTGTTTATTCTCTTCATATCCTGTGCTCATTGTAAATTTCCTTTATTTGATTTTGTTTAGTCTTGGCTTTGGTTTGAGCTAATTCCCTGGGCTCTGGCTGCCAGTGGACAGTCTTCACAATAACCACACAGATGATGAGTCCGTTACAAAGGAGCTGCAGGAAAGATCGTCAAATTTACATCGTCCACGTCTTTCAAATAAAAACAGTAACAACTTGTACAGTTACAGATTTTTTTGTCATCTGGAAAAAGGAAAGATCCAGGATCATTAGCCTTCATTCTGTGAGGCATGTCAGAAAGTCAGTGCTTTGCTCTACAAAGATGATCACTGAGAATAAACACTAGAGTAACCACATCTGAGATCAGATATTCTAAAGGTTCACTCAGTAGCTTTCTCTGGAGTTTTTTTTTTTTTTAACTACAGTGGTACAGTGGTACATCAATGTCTTACTTGGTCCCTCTACAGCTGTCCACTGACTCTTGGTCAGTGACTTTGACAGCTTCTCAGAAGCTGCTGTGAAAGGTTTTGGTCTCACGATCCAAGTCTAGGTCGAGGCCCTTTCCTGGGAATGCCGGGAGCAGTCTGGGTGCCCATTTACTGAACAGGCATCAAAGTCAATAAATGGCTGGAGCCGGATCAAGGATGTCATTGACAACGAGTGTCTCCTTGATTGAGACCCTCCCATTTACAGCCACTCTTCACTACATGATTGAAGGTCTGTCCTGAAGTAACATGATGTCCAGTAAATGCTGTGTCTTCAAGTAGTGCTCTTCTACATCAGGTCACTGCTGGCTGACCTGATGTAGGCTCATATTCACAGACATGTGATGTTTGCTAAGACCCTGTCCCGAGGGTCCTTGATCAGGTTCTGCAACCTGATCGAGTAACATTCCCTGAAGTCCATAAGGATATGGTAAAAAGCCCCAGACAAGCTAATAAGTGAACCTTGAGATTAGAACATTTTATCACAGATAAGTGCTTCCAAGATCTTTGTGCTTAAGCATTAAAACCACTTGCCTTAACTCCCCATCTAACCGTCCTCTCCGCAACCCCTGCTGCATTTATTTGTGGTGTAGTGTGAGGTTGTTGTGTGGTTGGCATGGCTCGCTCCAGCATGGCAGATTGTAACTCAAGGTCTCTCAGCAGGGCGAGCCTGGAGCACAGGGACCGCCGGGACCTCCAGGACCCCCCGGACCCCCAGGAGTCCCGGGCTTGAATGGAGCCAGCGGCTCACCGGTGAGTCCCATTCTGAGTTCATACAAAACATTCCAGCTGTCACTCAAAAAATGAGTCTGATGTTAACTTTTTAATCAGTCAATTGAGAATCAGCTGTTTTTTCCAGCTTTGCATCAGTCGCCATTCAATGTGTCCATCCATCTCTCACTACCCTCTGACTTCCCTGCCCTTTCTGTGGCTCTCGGCCCACTCAATTTAATTCATTTCTTAATTGTTATAAAGAAGACTACAGTGGAACCACATATAGCGCCAAATCAGAAGTTACCTCAGGGAACTTTTCATATAGAGCAGGTCTACATTGTTCTCTTTATCATATTATTTATAGAGACCCAACATTTCCCCCCTGAGCAAGAAAAAGACCCTTTAACAGGTAGAAACCTTGAACAGAACCTGGCTCATGGTGGGCGACTGCCTGCCTCGACTGGGCGGGGGAGTGAGAGAGGGAGAGAATGAGGATACAGAGAAGTGCAAGTTCCACCATATAAAGATATATAATAAGAAGAAAAAGATAAGTAAGTAAGTAGATGATTGGGCTTTTATTTTGGTAGCATCTACTCTTCTGAAGACCTGCTTTATAGGGGTTTGCAGTAAAACCAAGGCCAAAGCCTGGAGTGTCTCTCACCCTGATTAGTTGTCCACAGCTCTTTTCCCCAGCAGTCTGCAGCCTGGCTGGCATCCACAGACATTCACTTCCTGTGTTTGAAAATAGAACTGGTGCATTAGTAAGACAAGAAAGTAGCATCTGAAGAAAAGTTGTAAGTCTTTCACAACTTGATCATGTAGCATGGATGAAGGGACCATTAAAACCTGCACATGCTGCTGTACATGACTCAGTCACTGATTCCATGTTCCCACCTGAAGACATAACACTTTTCCTTTTGAAAACCACCTGAGCTGTTCAGTTTTTACATGTTTAAGGTGCAACTTCAAACCTGATGCAAGTTCACTGTACCAGTTTGACTTCATTGCTTTAGTGGGAAAAACATTTAGGATTTAACATCAGGTTCTCATTATATCCACAAAACACACAGTTGCAAATTCAAAGGGCTTTATGGAACAGGTAGCACAGGCAGTTTTGTTGATTCTGAGTAAAGAATTTTTGCTCTTTTCCTACAGGGGAAGCCTGGTGAGCCAGGCAAACCAGGAAAAGACCCAAGGGTAAGTGTGGTTCAGTGGCTCCTCCACCTTTTATTTTTCCAGAACTTCCTCATTAGTGAAAGATTGCTTGTGTGACATTGACCTTTTTGTCATTTCTACATCGTTTCTGCAGCTTTTACCAGGACTGAAGGTAAACAAATTTCTCTTCTTACAACTCTGAAAAACGTGATTAGCATCACCGTGGCCTCTCATGATGAATTATTACAGACAAACACACTCGGGCCCAAATAAAACAAGCCACAAAAATCAGGGATCAAGTCAAGATGTTTCCACTTGGTCTCTGTGCAGCTGCTGTGAAGTTCAGACCAACTCCTCCTACACAACTGAAACACTATACATCTCCCGTTTGTGTTTCCTTTGGATTGGATGAGTAGATCTCCACCTGATGCATTGACTGTCACAGATTATTTAAAAGGAGGAATGTAGCTCGTGCGGTCAGAGCTGAATCTCCCAGTGGTTCTCACTCCGATAGACGTTAGCATGAGCAGTAATAGCTGAGCATCAAAGAAGCGTTTTGGTGGTAAACATGACTTTGTAGCTGACAAATCAATCCTCAGCCACCTGAGTTTCTGTACATCTGTGAGTGTAAATCTGCATTTGTTACTGGCTGGATATGCACTTTGTATGTACACACTTTGTTTTATCTCTCCAGGGGGAGCCAGGTGTGCCAGGACAAAAGGTGAGCTCCCTTCAGTATTTTTGGAAAAGGACCATGTTTGACTGAATCAAGGTTGTGGTTAGAAAACTGGCTAGAAAATACTTATTCCACTTAGGGCTGGGCGATATGGACCAAAAGTCATATCCCGATATCTTCAGGCTGAATATCGATTTACGATATATATCCCGATATTTTTATCACAAAGTGAGAGCAAATGTTCAGTCAAAGTCAAAGCCAAATATGACATGTCACATGTCACGATTAATTTATTTAACCTCTATTTAACAATCAGTTTTTCAACAGAGACCTGGTCGAAATAGCAGCATAAAACACAAAGTAAAACACCAATAGCCAAGTGTAATATGTGACCGAAGCACTGCATCCTCAGCCACCCATTCAGCTCTGGAAGCGGTGCTGAGAGCTCCAGGTTAGCAGCTTGCTTGGATCAGATCAGATCAGAATCAGAAAAAACTTTATTAATTCCCTTGGGGAAATTTTTTGAAGTCACACGAGATAGCAATGAATGCACTCGGGTGCGGAGTCTGTAACCGGGCTATTGCAGAGTGAATGACGTCACACGCGGTGTTTGGGTTTGCAGAGGGGGGAACATAAACTGCCACCATGATAACATGAGAAAACTCCCTGGGCAGATAATATGGACGAATTCCGACAGCACACAGTTCAACATCCGGGCCACAGATGCGCTCCTTCACGGTGATGTGAGCGGGGTTACACCACCGATTATTCACCAGAACGGCAAGCCCTCCTCCTTTGCGCTTACCGCTCCTGACGCAGTCTCTGTCGGCACGGACCGTGTGGAAGCCCCTGATGGTAGCGTTATCATCAGGAACATCCTGGTGCAGCCATGTCTCCGTGAAGCACATCGCACTACACTCACGATACTCCCTCTGACTCTGGGCCAGCGCCATCAGCTCGTCCATCTTATTTGCGAGGGACCTCACGTTCCCCATGATGATAGAGGGGAGACACGGCTTAATACTTCTCCTTTGATGTTTCAGAGCCTCCCTCTTCCTCCGTAACTTTTTGTTTCCTCTGCATCCCCGGTGTGTCTTGCGCCAAATTTCAACAGGGATCTCCTCTTGCCTTGTCAGTGAAAAAGCCGGCTTGAGGTCTAACAGCTGATCCCTGGTGTAAACAATGCGGGCCATGTGGTGTTGTTGCGTCGCTACGCCAAAAAAAGTAACGCAACGGCAAACAAAAGCCCCAAAAATCTCACAACCCACGCCTCAGTGTGATGAAAAGAAAGTAATCCAACGTATTAAAGAAAAATAACGAAAAGTGCCTCAAAGATAAGAAAAGTAGAATAAAAGTGAAAGAAAATCGGGAGCTGCCGTAACAGGCTGCACACGTAGTGACGCATGCGCACTGGATGGATCAAGGATCACAGCGCAAGTTTGAACTATATCGATATATACGATATGGCCTAATTTCATATCCCATTTAAAAATATATCGATATATCTTTTATATCGATATATCGCCCAGCCCTAATTCCACTACACATTGTTCACTGAGTAACTGATGGATTTTTCATTGTGAACAGAAAAAAATAACCTTCGATTTCCCAGATAATGGTGGACTTTTACAGATCATGTGCTTTCAGCTAACTGCAGGGATTAATGCACAAATAGACGGAAGTGGAGTTTTATTTTTTCTGGCTTTGGTTTGGCTGAAAAACATACACTCTCCAAGCACTTTATTGGGAACACCAGTACACCTATTTATCCATGCAATTATCCAATCATGTGGCAGCAGCGTAATGAGTAAAATCCTGTAGATACAGGTCAGGAGCTTCAGTTAATGTTCAGATGAGCTGGTGAGTGTTTCTGAAACTACTGATCTCCTGGGATTTTCACACACAAGAGTCTCTAGAGTTTAACTCAGAGTGGAGACAGAAACAAAAAGCATCCAGTGAAGCAGCAGCAGCTCTGAGGATGGAAACACCATGTTTATGAGAGAGGTCAGAGGTCAGACTGGTTGGAACTGACAGAAAGGATACTCTAACTCAGAACAGAAAAGCATCTCAGGATGAACAACACATCCAACCTTGAGGCAGATGGACTACAACAGTAGAGACCATATCAGGTTCCAGTCCTGTCAGCCAAGAACAGAGATCTGAGGCTGCAGTGGAAACAGGTTCACCAAAACTGGACAGATGAAGACTGGAAAAAGCATGAATCCATGGACCCAACTTGCCTTGTCTCAACAGTCCAGCCTGGTGGTGGTGGTGGTGTGATGGTGTGGGGAAGGTTTTTTTGGTTCACTTTGGGCCTTAATACCTATCAGTCATGGTCTGAATGTCACAGTGTGTCTGAGTATTGTTGCCGACCATAGTGTGGTGTTCCTAACAAAGTGCTCAGTGAGTGACATAGGACAGATCATAGCAGGAGTTTTAGAGGACATCAGGAGAAGATAGTTTTAACATTGTCAAAATCATGTTGTGCCCACTCACCAGCAATGCCATTAGTCATCTTTTGTGTTGTCTGTTGTGTTAAGTTAACATTTGTCTCTCTGTCTCTTCATAGGGTGATCGAGGCGACGTAGGCCCACCCGGTCCCGAAGGCCCAAAGGTGTTTCATTTTTAAACTATTTTTCAGGAAGTTTTCATGATTGATTGTGAAGTTTTGTGTTTCACTTAAAGGTTCAGGACAAAACGTTTTAAAATCCAGCTCTAAAGGACAGCTGTCATAAAATCCACATTAATACTATATTCATATTCTACAAGTACATTGGAGCAGGTTATAGGTCATTATCATTCCTCTTCTCAACATTGGTCGTGACGTAATCCTTTCCAGTCATGATCATCCTGTAAGAAGTAGCCAAAACCTTTCTAAGTTTTTATTAACATTTATTTAACAACAGTAGCTGATCAAAGTAAGTGGGTATCTTCATCTCAGTTGTGTATAGGTTTTACTGTCTGTGTTTTGTCCTGCAAACAAACCTACTGCCAAACTCAGCAGGGAGACTGTAGAAACACACAGAGCGTATTTCATACTGAAAAGACTAACTTTGGAAGACACCTTCGTGATTTGTGACCCAGACTGCTCCATATGAGCTTGAACTTAATTATAGAATGAAGTTTAGTATGAAGGCTGTGGATGTTGTCCCCCAGCTTAACTGCATTATTTGGCCCTTAACAGCAAGCATCACAGTTTTTTTTTTCCTAATTTATATTAAATGTAAAAAAATATATATATAAAATGAGGCTTTGAGGGTTGTTTATGGCTGAAATCATAAAAATACAGAGGACCTGACCTCACAAAATGATGCAGGTAGCATCTGCTGCTACGTTTATGGTTTTGACATTTATTCGATGGAAAATGTTTTTACTGGGTTATTGCATAATATTCCTCTTAGTATTGAATAAACAGGGATGAACACAGCAGGCGGACACACACCCGCTTATTGGCACAAACACACCCACACACGGTGTGGATGCTGGCCTCCACGTCCAGGTCCTTGTCCACTCTCCCATGACTTAGTAGACTTCCTCTAGAGAACACACACACACAGGCACATGTACACAACAAATCCTTTACTAGGGACTAGTGATTTGGGGCTTTGTAGAAAACAAAAGGAAAAGCTGGCAAAATTATGAAACTGAGGGTGGGGGAAAAAAAATGAAATGAGGCTTCCTTCACTCATGGTGGAGGAACTATTTTGCCAAGCTCAAATTTCACATGAGTAGGAGTGAAATTATAGAAGAAAGGACGGAACATGAATGAGGGTTAATGGGTTAAAAAATGATAATCTGACATGTTATCACCTTATGAAGTCGCAGTGCTTAACATGTTAGCAGATATCGAGCAGATACAGAGCAGCATTAGCATGCATTTGGAGCTGTGTCTGGACACAGACCATCTGGACAAGTCCAACATGTTAGCTTACTGTCAGCTTTGACCATTCTTCAGCTGTTAGGGGGATCCTCTATGTTCAGCAGTTGGTTACAAACATTGTGTGTTTGCTGTTTGGTGCACAGGTGCAGGGTTTTATCACGGCTGCATGTCGTGAAAACTAAAAGAAGTTGAAAAGCTCCATAGAGCTAATTAGAGGTGCAGTCCTCACCTGTGAAAGCAGCCCCTCTGCAAAGCCTCAGGGGGAACATCTGATTATTACCACACTGAGTGTATGTGTGTGTACCTCTGTGTAACCAAACTGTGTGAACAATGAACAATGCTTTATAGATTCAGCCTGGAATTTTGCTCTTATGTTAAATTACACCCTCAAACTTAATGTTGTTATTTTGAAAACTCAGCTGTAAACTGCACTGAGTGTAAGAATATAAATTCTTCTATTCAACAACTGATCTGTTCTGAATTTCACTCTCACCCTTCCACTAAATTCCAGAGAGCTAAAACATTTCAATCATGTGGGTATTGTCAAACAGTTTTGGCTGCTGCTTTACAGCAAACCCGCAGGATAAATCAATAACGCGACTGTCTGTGAAAGTCATTTTGCTTGAAGCCAGAAATAAAAACTCAGACTGAATGAAGTGTAAAAGTCACAGTGAAAACATATTGTCCCTCTGAAGTTTATACTGCAGCTCTTCTCAGGCTCAGACTGGAAGTACCCTGTTGCTGGAAGCTTCTGTGCAGATTATTGCCTTGTAAACTTAAACCATTCTTCCATCTCGCTTTGTTTGAAATCACCCGAGAATCCTGTTTCTCTGTGTCTGTTTTCAGCCATGAGCTTTATGAGCGCATGATGCTGCTGAGTTGAAGGTCACTAAGGGGACAGAGAAGAGGCCTTCGCAGGCATTTTTTTTTTTTCCCAGAGGTTTTACCACAGGGATTAGATAATAGATAAAATACAAACTGCTCCTTCAGTGTTCAATCAATTTGTTCTTGATTATTCAGTTACAGAAAATTCCAATGTTGTATAAATATATCCTTAACTCAAACTTACTCTTCAGCAAGTAAGAAACACTGTTTCCTTCAATATAAAACAGTGTAAAGTCACATAGGCTGAACCGTAAACAGTTTCCCGGCTATAAAACTACGGAGCAAGGATTTTATTTTCCTTGGCAAAAGCAAAAAAGCCTAAAACATGAGACATCTTTATATTTTCTACATGTGAGAAACAGTTAAGCAAGAATAATAAAAATGCACTTCTTACAAGGACGTCATCAACATACATATTTTGAACATACGTTTATACGCTCCACATGGATGGTCAGCAGCAGATGCTTCGACTAAGTACATGCGTCCACTTTAACTGGGACTTTGAGCGCAGATCAGACGGAAACTGAAAGTCCGCTCACTAATTCATCTGCACTGTTTGTGTTGACATGAGCCTGACATCTGCAGACAGCTGGCTACCTAGCATCAGCTCCCCGGCAAGCACGGACTGAATGAAGTAGAATCCACACTTTCAAAATAAAAATAAAACTGTGATTAATCAGAAAATCAATTTTTTTTTATCCAGTCCTACTTCGGACATGGTCATTTTTTGTGCTAATACAGATGTGTGTGCTCCATCTAGTGGGCTGCTGTGATCGTTTTGATTTGTTTGATTGTCATTTTTATAATTCCAGTATTTTTCTCTGCTTTTTACTTCACAGGGAGTTAAAGGTGACCAAGGAATTAAGGTAAGATTTTTGTTATTTATTTCATTTTCTTTTGTGTCACAAAATATGAGGATCCACTGCCTGTAAAGGCTGCAGCCATGTTCAAAGCCACAGCGAAGACTTTCATATATGTTTATATATATATATATATGACCCATGCATTGTTCCAGAACATCCAGTCCAATCTGATTTAAATGATACATTTCACATGAGAAGTAGGATCATTTTCTCAACACATGAAGGAACCCTTCATCCTGTGGTTTCTATGAACCTTTCAGCATTGCCTACAGTGATTTGGATATACATGGTTTTTGCACCGGAATAATGTGAAAGCTAAGAAAAAGCTGCTCCCTCCAAAAAAACAGTCAAATGGAAATAACGTTGATGGAAATAGTTTGACAGAAGAATTGACATCTCAAGTTTGATTTGCTCGCGGTTTCCAGAGCTTTTGACCATAACGCACAGTCTGAACTCACTTTCATCCAAAAATACTAACAGCATGGCCTCAGTGTCATCGGTTGTAGCTGGAGCCCAGGTTTTGTTTTAGCTGGTCCTTGTGTTTTAGGCTCTTGGGTATAATAAGAGAATAAGAGAGTTAGCGACCTTGCATTGCTTGTACCGTGTTACCTTGTCTGCCAGTTCTTTGGTAAGAATAGCTGACTGAATTGTGACCCAGGCTTGGGAGTTCTGCCCTAGTAGCCCTAACCCTGCCAGTTAGGGCTACAGATCCAGACTCTGTGAGTCTGCTGCTTTGGTGATAGAAGGCCCCTGATGTCTTCCTCAAAGATTTACCTCTCCTCCTGTCAGCTCCATGTCAAGAAGGAGCGCTCCTACCCCCACCGAGCCTCTGCTCGTCTTTGATTTCCCCCTGGTTGAAAGATTGTGCCTGCTCTTACCGCCCCGCTGCTTCTCTCAGCTGCTTTTTTTCGTGCACTCTGCAGGGAGATGAAGGAAAGTGGGGTTTCCCAGGAGAAAAGGGAGAGAAGGTAGAGTAACAGGCGAGCATGGAGTTGTGTGTGTGTGGCATGTCAGGGTTTATTTATGCATGGTGAGATCACAGATGTTGCTTCTCGAGTCTGGATGAGTGAAAGTTGGTTTAAATTTATCTCTCGGTGGAGAGGGACTCCAGAAGTTTGAACTGAAAAGCTGATGTCTGTTTTTGAACACATACAACCTGAAACCTTTCATGAACTTAAATCCATTTGTGAGAACATAAAGTTATACTGTGATGGTAATGTAATCGTTATGGTTATTAATACAGCTTTAGAGTTTAGCTGTGCTGTGTGGACAGCGCTGGTGCTGAGGATCTTAATCTAATTTCATAAATCAATGAAATTAATTAAAAAGCAATTGATTGGTAGCTGATTTTTTTTCTCATTTTTCTGTATTCATTCTCTGGTGTACTCCAGTACCTCAGGAGACACTGTTGGCCTATGCTTACAGCAGCTCTCCCTGGTCATGGCTGCATGGCAGTAGCAGTCACAGCAGCCATATGCATGTGTGTTTTGTCCATTAAGCCTCACAGATGGGAAGAAAAAGTCAAAAGCGGAAAAAAAAAACTTCAAGGAAAGTGCATACTTGTTGGTATCCACAGGAAATAGCGATCTTGGAAAAGGCCTTTATTGTTTAATAATAAAGAGAAAGTGCTTTTGCAGGCTGCTCCTTCAGTGTTGGGGTATGGCTGCTTAAGGAGCTGAGGGTTTCATCAACCCAGGGGAAATATGTTCTATATATAATCTCAGAGAGCTGGCTGCTGGTGCCTTGTGAGTGAAATAAAGTGGACCAGGTTAGAGTTTTTGTGGTCTACACAATGACCATTAATATTTGCATGGTGCAGACCATGAATGATGGCTTTTCTATACTCAGCCACTTCAGTCCCAAAGCAGCTCCCAGCAGGCAACAGGCCCAGGTCTGGCCAATGATGGAGGCAGACACAACTACCACCTCAAAAGCTTGTCACACCTGTTGCTGCCTGGTGTCGTAGACTGATGTAATTAACAGCTAAATTTAACAGCTTTAATAGAATCTCAGCCTTTTTCTTATCGCTGCAAATGAGAAACAATGAGTTGCCCAACATGAGGGGAAGACAGCTACTAAGTTCTCCAATCACCCACCTTATTCTGTTATTCTCCACACTGCCCACATAGCTGTATGATATGTGGCCTCTAAGACTAACAATAACAATAGTGAAACTAATGATAATAAGACTAATAATAGGACTCTTACGCATTTTAGTAGTATGATGGGGGGGTTGGTCCAGATATAGGCAGGACTGGCTAGAATGGCAATAAAGATATTAACCAGTTAGGCAAAGGTGCCAGGAAGTCCCATGTGGTATTAGCATAATCTCTGTAACAACCAGAGACACAGGACTCAAATGTACAACAGTCCAAAAACTTTACTCGCAAAAAAGGTTTGGTACATCGGAGAGTGCATCAAAATAAAACAGGTGTAAAACAGTGAAAACATGAGCTTTAAGAAGCAGAAGGAGACTTCACAGATTTCATAATCATTGTTTTCAGTGAAATACCTAATTTCTATAATATTTGATGTCTGTGACACTGGTAGACACCAGCTTAGAACTTTAAGGTGGCACCTTTATTACATTATGATTCTTTACACCCTTCTTATTTAAAAAAACAAAAAAACAAAAACACCATGTGTTCACTTCCATCCAGTCAAAGAATTTGTGATACAGAAACAGACTTTATGACGTTTGACACATTTTTGGAATAGATCCAAAGGACATTGTCTTAACCATTCTAAACAAATCTAAGTCCACAGGGGGCAGGCAACCGCTCCAGAAAAGTAAAAAACATACAAAGAAGAGGTCTGGCACATATACACACATACACAAACAGACATTGCTCCAATGTACTTAAAGACAGATCAAACATACGAAAACAAAAAATTTTTTAACTGCAAAACTAACATATGTAGTGGATCGCCTCAGCAGAAGGAATAGAAGTTACTGAGCAATCCATCAGAGGGGTGAACTGAACTGACCCTCCTAGTACGTTTCCTCTGAAATGGAAATACGTTGGCTGTATGGCGTCAGTAAAGAGATTAGCATATAGATAAATCATGACATGGCATGCCAGTTTGACAGATCCATGGGCCTACACCCACTGTATGTCACCGAAGGAGAGAGATGTTGAAATGGAAACATGGTGGGTGAACCACAAACCTGTGAGGCTGCCAGAGTAATGCTACAAGCTGATGAGCGCAGCCATAGATCAAAGGGAGGTGCTGTTTACTGTTTGGTGGCACTTAGTTGTTGGGGAGTGTCTCTAATGAACCCTCCCATCAGCACTCCTCAGGCTAGCAGAGATAATGGAGGTCCAGCAATGCTTTCATCTGACCACAGACTCATGTACGTGAGCGGACACTCTGTCCCGACATGGTCCTTTCCGTCTCCACCTTGCAACTGATACATGAATATGAAAAGTGCAGTCACATGAGTCACAGTCACAGCATTAGTGGTAACAATAGCACCCATCATAGGACCTTTATCATCCAGTTAATGTGTTGTTACTTATGGATGTATGCTAGCATGTGTATCCTTGGATGCACTCTGACAACAATAACTACCATTTCCTGCACAGGTAAGGTCAGGTAAAGCCTTTGGGAAGCATTCTGCTCCTCAGACAAAGCCACAGCCTTGATACAGATAAAAGCTCTCACCTTCTCCTGATGTCTGGTCTTCTATGTATTACCATACTGAGTGCTAGTAATTAAAGCTTCATAACCCTGGTCAGTGCTGCCCTGCTCTCTAGTGGCCCAAAAGCTGCACAACACTAACCCCTCAAACCCCCCCCCCCCCAAAAAAAACTAGAACTGTCTAATACGTGTTTTGTATGTACCAAGTCAACACAAGATTTGAACTTTGTGGCACTGGAACCAGCAGAACTGAATTTTGTCTTTCTTATACAAGTCTTTATGGGCTCATTTGAAGGAGCTCGTTGGAATAATTCCTGGATCATCTCATGTCCCTTTTGCATGTTGTTGGGGCAAACAGGAATGTAGGAACTCCCTCTAGCAACCAGCTATGTCTTATGTGCTTGTGTGGTCACAGCTGTGACTGTACATCAACTTTAAACCATCTACTCATTAATCTGAAAATCGGAGCAAGAACACAGATGACCTACATGAGTGTGTTTTCCTTTCTATTTTTAACAACCAATTTCAGAGGGTTCATTACGCTGTGGCTGGCACTTGACAGATGCTAATCACTCACAGTTTTTCATGTCACTTTATACTTGTACACGGACACATTGTGAGACAATGACTCACCCTGAGCCGTTCTACATAGGAAAAAGAAAGGAGAAGAAAAGAAAAGATTAAAAGAAAAAACGACACAAAATGACTCCCAGACTGAAAGAGACATGTTTTGTAGTCCTTTTGCAGTTCTGTGTTTTGCAGTTGCACTTTGCATGTGAACCTGTACAAACTCAAAAAGGCAAAATCAATTCATAAATGTTGAGTGTGGTTATTTTGTGTCTCTTTGTGGGTATTTTGCGTCTCTCTGTAGTGATTTATTGACTTTCCAACAAGATTGTCACTTTGCACAGGTGCTCAGGCATGGGGCCTGTCACTGTGCCACTTATGCTCAGTAAACCATCCATGTTTTGCATGAATAATTGCCTTCTAGATGTGTCTGCATGTATTTTCCAACATCTTGAAAAAAAAAACCTTCATATCAACCATTTTCCTGTTTTTTCCATCTTTGACATTTACGGCATCTTGGCCATTGTAGGGAGAACCAGGTTTCCCAGGCACTCCTGGGTTAAAGGTAAAGTTATTTGTGAGCAGTTTGTGTGGCAGTTATTACATACCCAATCATATTAGTGGGTCATAACTATCTTTCTTCCACTGCAAAGGGCCAGGCTGGCATCCCTGGTACCCCTGGCATCCCTGGCAAGAGGGGCTACAGGGTAGGCCTGGAATGGAATGAGCATCCACTGTCCGACTGGGCTTCTTGTCAGTCATACTTATTCATCTACTAACACGACGTCTGTACAGTCAGAAATTGCACAAACCTCATCATACCATTTGTCCTGCAGGTTTGACAGTACTCAGACATGTATTCATTGATTTTGGGTCAAAGAAGAATGGGTTGTTGGAAGCCATTCTTGGATGTGCTGTGATCTGTCAGAATGTACAGGAACGCTGTTTGATAAAATCATTAGAACTCAAGTCCACTTATTAACTTGCCTTTTTTCTGGAGTTTTGAGCTACGGATTCAGTTTGTTCATTTGTCATGGAGATGACGATATATCATTGCTTGTCCATGGTGAGGACTCTTCTTCACAGGGCAAAGCTTCTTTATCAGTGAGGAGAGGAATAGATAATTGGAGATACAGCAGGTCAGGGGGTGTCTCCAGGCCAGTAGGTATAAGGAATGATAATCCCACTTAAAACTGGGAAAGAAACTCAACAGGGACCATGAGAAGCATCCCAGTGGGTCTCCCTTATATGGCAGGACGGTCTGAATGTCCACAAACTTCAAGTTGCAAGAAGTCCACACTTCTTGCCACAAACCATTCAACACCTTAAGAGCTCTGCTGATGCACCCTAAAGACAGGAACCTGTCTGAGAGAAAGACTGGAGTGGTTTCTGACAATGGTGTATGACATCATTGTGATGTCACGTGACAGCTGTGGAGAACGCTGCAGCGACACAGTGAGGACCCTGCTGACAGGAGACTGTATGAACAATGAAAACCAGACCAAAGCCACTCACAGCATCCACTCGAAAGAGGTCAAAGGTCATTGGATCAGATTCAAGGAGGCCAGAGACCATCTCTTAACAGAGGCATGAGTTGCCATTTCCCTCCATGTTACTCTCATATACAACCACTGAAACCAGAAGTCCATATCTAGTTCACTTGGTGACAACTAAGCTATCTCCGTGTCAACTAAGCAAACTTTATTTGCTGATGAAGACCACAAGACAGAGATAAAAGCTCCAGAAAAAGCTAGTTAGTGGACAATGAGTCAAGACCTCTTTAATCAAACTGCTGCTTCCAAAATGAAGTCTCATGCTTTATGCTTTATCTTGTCTGCTGTTTGATTTAGATTTCTTGTTTACACATAAAACAGCATATGCATATTACACGTGAATCATTGTTGTTAGACTCCATTGTGTGAACCTCCTAACAATATGTGTGTTAGGCCACTGATTTTGTAGATGTGACATAGATGTGTGATGGTCCCAGTGGCCTTGTAATGAAAGGCTGTTATTTCTTAACATCTGCACTGCACTGTTTGGATTGTTCAGCGACTGTTTTCAGTGAGTACTGATTCAAAATTAGAGTCAGTCCTGTTAGTTATTGTTCTTGCCTGGTTAATATATTATTAAATTAACAATAAGTTGTACTCTGTTTGGTTAAGACTTTGTTTTGAATGTATGGCAGGGTGAGAAGGGAGAGCCGAGCATTGCAGCCCAAGGAATTAAAGGGGAACCAGGTTCACCAGGACTGCCGGGCCTAATGGGATCCAAGGTAACAAGAAACAGTCTGATTAGTGGACACACAGCTGTACATAAAGCATTATGATTATTAAGAACACTTCAACAAAAGTTAGTGTTCATGGGCATAACTGTATGACATTCTTCTTACAGGGTGAAAAAGGTGACCAGGGAGCCAAGGTAAACCACAACAGCATTGTGGAACTAAACTCAACATTTTAATACAAAGACTAACACAAGTTGAGATGGTTATGGAGAATCTAAGTGTTATATATGTATTTAACCTGTAGGGGGCAGCAGGTCCTGAAGGCCCAGCTGGACCAAGAGTAAGTTGAGGCTGGCAGACTGATTACGTTTATGATGAAGTGATGATGATTATGATGATGAAGTGTAGAAGTGTTCATTTTCATTTCTTTTTCATCTAATAGGGTCCCCCAGGCCCAACTGGGGAGCCAGGAAAGGCGGAAATCCAAAACAATGAAAATGTATGTCAACTTTTATTTAGCTCCACTTTTCTCAAATGTAGAAAAACTAAAGAATAAAATTAATTATTTGTTTTACAACAATGTTTCTCCACAGGATATTCGCAACATACCCCTGATGGTAAGTGCTTTCCAGGATTTATCACATGCACAAACGCATTAATCAAAATTCTAGTCAGTGACTCAGAGAAGTCAGAGAATGATCTCTTCCCCCTGCAGGGTCCCCCCGGCTTACCTGGACCTCCAGGAGCCCCTGGCCTCCCTGGTACCAAGGTAGGAGGATTTTATAGATGAGCCACAATTCCCACATTCAGAAATATATAAATATATGGTTTGTTTCATATGTCTCAGGCTTTTCGTGTCATTGGGTTGTGGTTATTTGATTAAAGGAAAATGTAAGACCTGGCCAAAGGATTAGGTATCGTATTGTACTGTAGTGGTGCAAATTCTTTAAGTCCATATTCAGACCAATCCTAGCTCTGATTTCATGAAGAAATGCAGCCCTCCCATTCATTTGAATGAGGTCAGTCTGGCAGTGCAGCCATCAAAGAGGATCCAACAAAGAAAAAAAAAAAAAAAAAAAGTTTTCCTGTTGAAAAGGTTTTTGCCACGGCAAAGTGCCGTTTGCCAAAAAACTTTTGGCAAAGTGCTACACTGGCCTGTCAAATACATGTAAGAGTATCAGGGGGGTCTATGGGTCTACCACGGGGCAGTCGCCTGCTCGGCCTAGCTTGTAATCCAACCTTGGTTTGTCCTCAGGGTGAAGTTGGTCTACCAGGTCCACCAGGACTGGATGGGGAGAAGGTAACACCTTGTTCTAGATCCTTCATATTTTAGAACTAAGCGCTCCATGCTATAAATCTACTAATTATCATGACAAATGTGTGTGTGTGATGATTAAAGCTCATTATTTTTAATTTGGTGAATAAAACATTTTAGTTTCTTGTTATTTGAGTTTAATTAAATGAGTCAATTTTGACCTCTGGTGCTTTCAGGGCCCAAGAGGGAAGCCTGGAGAGTCTGGTCCTGCAGGCCCAGTCGGCCCTGAAGGTCCCAGAGGAGAGAGAGGTGTCATGGGTTTCCAGGGACCCAAGGGAGACATGGGTCCAGCTGGATCACCTGTGAGTGACTGTGTTAACCATACACCACACCACATCCACATCCACATCCACATCACTGCTTGGGGTTCCCTGACCACAGCCAGACTCCCACATCTGTCATTATCTGGAGGGAAGGCCTTGGTTTTTCCATCTGTCCTCTTATTATCTAATTAGAGACTCACTAGTTGGAAGAGACCCCAGGACACTGAGTTTAACTTTTAATTCAGTGCAGCATTCATCCCAAATGTACCCCATATAAGGGCTATGCTATTTGTAGCCTTATGTTACTGTGTGGTTATTTTGCGCTTGCTTAATATTATTTATTTATGTCTGTCTGTTTTTGATATGGGACGGGCAGCATTGCATCCCTCGCTACGGCATTTCAGCATCACAGCATTTGCCACAATTAGTTCTATAAGTCTGGCCAATTGTTTTTATTTTAAATGAAAAATTGACAATCTATGAGTGAAGGCCTTTACCTGCACCTTGTGGTTTATGAAATTAAATGTTCTTGAATAATCTGCTGGATGCTCAATTTTCTATTCTGAATGTCTTCAGTGGCCCGTACATATTGTCCCATCATGCACTTGGCTTGGGCAGTCCCTAGAGTAACGTTTTCGGATGGGCAAATTTTATGGAACCTTCTTACTCGCTGTTTCGTGAGAATGTGTGTCAGTGATGTATAAACTAATCAAATCGCTTTAAATGGCTGGTTTGCTGTGAAGGGTGGGGCTGGGTAAAGTTGGGCATGAGGATGCTGTTGGAGGATTCTTCTCCACATGTTGAAAAACACCAAATGGGCAAAACCAAGTACTTGATCGGACCATGTGGGATGGGCCATTGGAAACAGTTCAGAACAGGGTGTGAAGAACTGAGCATTCTGCTGATTTGTCAAGAGCATTTTGAAAATCATTTGGTTCAGATATAAATAAAGGCATTTGCTTAACATGAATTACTTTAACAGCATTAAAATGGAATTTAGTGGGTTTTTTAGTTTTCCCCTTGCTAATACGGAAGCAAAAATAAAACAGGCTTTCATTTAAAATATAAACAAAAAAAAAAAGAAGGAACAAGAAGTATACTGCCCCTGGTACTGATTGGTGTGATGATGAATACTATGATTGGATACAAACTAAACCTTCTCACTTCTCTTTTATGCTTTGATTTTAACATGAAGATCAACTCATCAGCCCCTGAATTGAAATGCTCAGCCGTTATCGTGATGCCTATCTCCCCTTCCTTGTTCTGTAGGGTTTAGATGGCCCTACGGGTGAAAAGGGGGCTACAGGGGCCCCTGGCCCTATTGGATTACCTGGTGCAATGGTACGCAATGGTGCCCCTTCAGGCTGCATCTTTGTGGATGCAGAGTCCTGACCTGACAAAGGAGGAAAAGCAGAATACGTTTTCTGTTCATCCCAAGAGCTTTGTGTTGTGTGGATTAATTTTATTCACTTAATAGTTTGTCCGTCGATTGACTGTGTTGTCAACTTTGTGTCCTTCTGTGTCTTTGCCACCCATGGTGACAGGGTCCTAAAGGTGAATCTGGAGAAGGAGCGAGGTCAGAGATGGTAAGTTTCAGACTTTAACCCACAAGGTTTTTTACATTACTAGATATGTTTTCACCTTATTACAACATACAAACTTATCACAGGATACTCTTTATCTGGTTATAACGTGAAACGTTTTATGACAAAACGTTATCATTCGTTTCACGTTGTAATGTTAATACATAAATGGACTTGCAATGACTAACAATGAACTTGTCACATTATTATGTAATGCTGATCCATTTTTTTCTGATGTGAAATACTCTTCTGTGCATTAGCACAACATGTTTGAAAAATATTTTCCTGAACTGAAATCTGTTGCTTGTGTGTGTGTCTGTATTTAGATCTATGGTCCTCCAGGGCCCCCAGGACCTCCAGGACCAGTTGGCCCAGTAGTGAGTCAAATATACCATAACCCCGAAATCTAAAAAACCAGCTCAGAGACCTACACAGTCACATAGGTGTTCTCAGCGCATTTGGCTGATTTAGCCTCAGTTCAGGCTGAAGTTGGGCAGAGGTGTGCTGAGAGTTAAACAACATCTCTAATCCTAGTAAACCAATAAGAGCCATAAAGCTGTGAGAGTCACACTTGAACCGGTAAAGAAAACAATCAATCAATCACTTTATTTGTCCCCAGTGAGGCAATTGGTTAGACAGCAGTGTGCAGTGCATACATTTAGCACACATAGAACACAGGGTACATAAATGCAACACTACAACCTTGATATAAAATACATAAAGACACAAAACACTCAGTTAAAAAGACAGAAAAGCTGGTTAGTTCAAACATATGCAAATAATATGCAGTGGCAACAACTGGAAGCAGTGTCAGTAATCCCACTGTTTCTGTTTCACCCAGGGATCTCAAGGACCTTCAGGGCCTAAGGTGAGACCTACAATAACATCCACCAGCTCCTCATTGTATTAAATCCTCCTCCACCTCTATGTTGTCTGTATCATATCAAAGTGTAACGACCTGGATTCTGTCTGACCCTGTTTCTCAGGGAGAGCCAGGCATAGGCATCAGAGGAGAAAAGGGAGCAACAGGTCAGAAAGGCGACAAGGGAGACAGAGGCCATCTTGGACTCCCTGTAAGTTGTCTTTCTTTGGGATACATTTGTTTGCTATCCTGCTGTTATTTTAGTTTTCTTATTCAGTCCTAATTTGTTTAGGAACTGTAGCTGTGTACAGTATCAGCTTTGTTCAAAAATGTTACTCAAATGAGGTTTGGGCTGTTTTGTACTGGGGTGTTTTTATAGCTTTAACAATGGTGGGACTTAGTGGTTTTGTGGTCTTTGTTCTTGGTTTACACTCACGCTATGGGCTCCGTAGATAGTCTCTCTCAGGTCATGAAATTTGTTCCAAGGTTTGTAGAATCAGGTTAAAGAGCATTAACACAACTCAGTCTGTTAGTGTGTGACCTGGAAGGTTCTATGGTGTTGTAAATATGTTACAAATGACTCGCAGTGTTTCTGTGTTTCAGCACGTTCAGTTTGTCGACACATAACCCCCCTTTTATCCACATATTCAGGTTGTTTTTTTTCCTCATCTAACTGTCATCATCAGTGTTCTAAATGATGAGGACCATGAGTTTGGATAAAAGCTCAGAAAAACACAAGACTGTGGCATAGGAGTTAAGATATATATATATATTTTTTTGTCAGAATACAGGTCATTGTAAACATGTCTTGGTGGGTGGGTCCTGTAGCGTCAGTAGACCTTGACACCCAACTTTCCTTAGTCACCCTTACACAGCCCTGCAGCTTGACCAAATACAACAGTAAAAGGCTGCTTACGCATTAATGTGTCAGTAATAATAATTCAATAATATAATTATGTAACAGAACAGCAGTCATGGGGCACTTGTCTGAATTATTAGTTTATAGTTGAAAATGCTAACATTTTTAGTGTATGACCTTTACTTGTACTGGATTTTTTTTTTTTGCAATACCTCAATTTCAGGATCTAAATACTTCTTCCACTGCTGATCAACATACTCCTCCCTTGGAGCCATGGTGGAACATTGTTCTCTAGCGTTACGTTTGTCTCAGTGTTCCCCTCTGGAGACGCCTCCAGCTCCCAGCTGTCATCTGTGCAGTTGCTGTCACAGGATTTTATATTTGTTCGCTTCATATTTGGAGCTGTGTGAGTCATCTGCTGCTGTAAATACAGTATGCAGTATGCACAGCACACCCACATCTACAAACATGATGTTACATCATGTGAATGATGAAGTACACATTATTACTATAAGCAGTAAAAATGGTCTTAGACGTGATGTCATCATCCACCGTGACCAGTGAGGGAAGTTACTCACAATTACTGTCACTCACTTTACCTCCACCACTTCCGTCACCCTTCATTTGTCATCATCTGAATGTGTTTTTGAAGTCACCTGAGTCACAGCTTCACTCACCCCTCACCTCCCCATCCCAAACCCTTTCCCCCCCAACCCCACCCCACCCTCCTCCCACCATCTCCCCCCATCATCTCTGCTCTAACTGTGTACAACGCTATACAGGGGGCTCATGGGTTAGACGGCAGACCAGGTCCAGTGGTGAGTGGCGCAAGTCCTGTTCCAGTCCCCCCCCCCCCAACTCCTACCCTTCTCTTCCTCCTCCTCCACCCCCCCTTCCCCTGCTACAGCTTGCTTGATGTCTGCCAAGTCTGCTTGTCATGTCATGTTATGTCCGCTTGCTTTGCTGCTTTCCATGCTTGTCCTGTCTCTTTTCCTTCCTGAATTAGCTCTGTTCGGACAGAACTGTTCAGGGTTGGGTTCTGAGGATGCAGAATCTAGTTTCATGGCAAACCTGGCAACTGGGCACAGTGTATATCACCCTTATGCAGCCATGGTTTATGGTTTAAGGACCAACAACCTCTACAGTAATCATTAAAGTGTGGCAATATTTTATATTACTTCACATTCTCCTAAAATCTCCCACTGCTACTAAAGAGGAATGTTGCCTCGTGCTGCTTTGAATTTCCATCTTGTTTAATATTAGACAACGTAACAAGGTAAATCCTCAGTCCTCAATCCTGCCTCCACAGTTCCCTGCGTCCTGATCCTATAGCAGCATCTGGCTGTAAAGCTGCCATTGCTAAGAATCCAAAAGGAGCATGCAGGGATGCCCGTGCTGCATGTTGACACTTATAGTACATTTGGACAACTGTATTGCATACAGCACTGTACATACTGAATATGCCTGAGATGCAAGGTCTCCCTCTCTCCAATCCTGACTGCTACTCAGACAGAGAAATGCAGCTGTTGACATTTTATTCATTTTCCTCCTTTTTTTTTTTAACAGTTTGGAAAGTAGTTCAACAAGCTTGGTGTGTTAATGCGACATGTGTCAGGGCAGAAAATGAAGCTGGAACCCTTTCCTTTCACTCCCGATGAGTTAAAGAAAATAAATAAATAAAAATTGGTCTAAAAGGTCCATGACATTATCTGTTGTGACATCTGTTCATAGCCACCAGACAGCTTGTTGATTTACTGATTTGATCATTTCTCTTGTGTTGTGTTGTTTGTATCTGCTGATAGGTGTTGTTTTCCATTTTCTGTTTTAAAGGGTCTAATAGGACCAGCAGGTGTTCCAGGGCCAGCAGGACCAAAGGGAGAGAGAGTGAGTGTCTGTGTGTGTGTGTGTGTTTCTAAATTTTTATTCTAAAATGAATATAAAGTTTTAGAAGAATACAAACTATGGTTTTTCCCTCTCTTTCTGACGACAGGGTGAAAAAGGAGATGCAGGATTATCAGGACCAACTGGGCCTCAAGGCATCCCTGTAAGTTTGGAATTCTGATTATTAATGTAAATGATCATCACAACACGGAGCATCTTCTAGCTCACTGAACTCTGAAAGGCTGATACCAGTCCTGAGCCTGAAACGAGGCTGCACAAAGGGGCCAACCTTTCTGCCTAACTATTATATTAAACACATTAGCCAGGAAACCCGAGCATTCAGCGAGCTCATGTTTATGAGCTCTTGCAGACGGGCATTCAGAATGAGGGAGGTCTGGCCAATCACAACCATTTATCATAAATAGGGGTGGGTCTGATACAATGACTGACAAAGGAGCACCTATGAAGCATTTTCATTAACAACCAAGATGGTTGATTTTGGCCTGAGGCAGCAGATGATGCCACTTGGAAATTGAAAATGAGTAGAGGTCCCGGAGACATTTGCAGATACCAGCTGTTCTGGTGACTCCAGGCTGTTTTATCAGTAAAATCTACATGTCCAGGTTGTTTGTGCTTGCATGTTCAGAGACCCAGTGTACAATGACTACATTGTCAAAACACCTCAAAACATTAAAAGGTGGTTAACACACACTTAGTATGGACTTTAAAGCAAAGATAATCACAGAGTGTGTTTTGTGTCACAGTACAGATAGTACAAGTAAAATGATTTATTGTTTGGTCCATGTAATTACCGCATAGCCCTCTGGTTGTACCAGCTACTAACAGGCCATCACATACACTGCATGCTTTTAGCACACTGACTTTAACTCCATTTTAGCAGTGGCTCCTCTTGTCTTCCATGGTAGCGGGGGGCCAGCCCACTCCAGTCCTCTTCTGGTGTTGCCAGCTGTGCACTGTGAACGCAGCATTGCTTTCAGTTCAGTTATCAGGCTGATAAACAGACGCAGACAAAAGCCAGAATGCTTCAGGGATACAAGTTGTCATTCATCCTCTGGCATAGGCATCAGAGGAGAACCAAATCCAAGTAAAACTGACACCGTGTGATTCTGAAATTAGCCTAAATTTTTGGCTTTATTGAACTTTTTACAGTGGCCTGCCCAGACCAATCTACTCCCTAACACCTATGATATTTTAGCATATTTCTTCCTTCAGTGGTTTGCATAAGCAGTAAAAGTGCAGATTGACTGAAAACTCTGCCTGAGTCATTCATTGATCTTGTGAATTGATCCCTATGTTGCTGCTAAATAATAATCATTGTATCCTGTGTCTAGGTAATCATGAAATCATGAAAAAACAGTAGTATTTCCAATGTTATATGTCATTTCTTTTTGCAGGGTTTAGTAGGACCACAAGGACTCAAAGGGAACCGGGTAAGACACCGCCCCTATAATGTTTCTCCATTTCTTAAGATAGCAGAACCAGGGACATGAATCTGGCTAATGGACACACATTAGATTTAATCTGTGGAATCCACATAGACCAGGTCACTTCACAGCGTTATTTAACCTCAGTCATTATTACTGCAACTGCCTTGTGAGGCCATAACAGGTCACCTGAGCAGAGTTGTGGCCACTTCAAAGATGCTTTTCAAGGAGGACATGTGAATTAAAGAGCTGAATATCAATAAGTGGGATGCTCTCTTTGATATCACACATGAAAAGATAACTAGATGAGTCAGATAGTTCTCTTTGATTTTTTTTTTTAATGATTCTGAATAATACATTTGCCTTTCTAAGGCAAATGTGTTTGTTTTGCAGTGGCTTTGTATGAAATTTAACAGATCAAAAGATCTCCAGACATGATTTTGTCAAAGAAAATTTAAATAAATAAATAAATAGGATGATAATGGTGACAAATTATCTTGATCTTGCCTCGAGCAGTCCTCCTGTTTCATTGTCTTCTGTGTGACATTATAATGTGGATTCAGTTTAGAAAAGGTGGATATCAGCCTCATGTTAGTGCATTAAAACACTTTTTACAACAATGAAGCAAATATGGAGCAAATACGTATGAGCGAGGTTCAGTGTTCAGTCTTACTGCTTTGATAAACAAATTCTACACATCCAACTGGCAGCAAACACCACACAGACAAAGTTGGTGAAGACGGTGGAGCATTAAGCTGACAAATAAGTCGGTGCGTAGAAACCAAACCACAGCTAAATGGAGGGTGAATACTGGACTTCCATTTATCAGCTGGCCAAAAACACTTTGATAATATGTCAGTGTTGAGCATACAGCTTATTTGCGCTGCCCCAATTGGATGCAGCTGGATGCAATGACTGTGAGCAGCTTCCTAAATTCTTGTTGTCACAGTGAGGTGATGCACTTTGGGTAGATGGATAAACAGAGTCCGATTAGCTATTTCCCCCTGCTTCTAGCACTCATGCTAAGCCTAACCAGGCCCTGGCACCAGGTCTTTACTTAATACACAAATATGAGATTGATATCCACCTTCTTACTCTTGGAAATAAAACAAGCATATTTCCCAAAATATTGAACTGTTTCTTTAATTAGCACTTCAGATCTAAACAGCCCTGCAAAATGATGCTGTGTAAAAACTGTATTTCTTCTCCAGGTTGTAGTGTATCAGAGAATCTGTTTTGTAATGTCCACATACCCTTCCTCTAAGAGAATGTTTCTGTTTCCTTCCCATTAACCAGTGACTCTTAATATTTCCACTCCCATCTTTTAAGTAATCACATTTCATAAGCCCTCTCAGCACTTTCAACTGGCTTCTAGTCAAAAGCGGCAATACTTTCAATGTGCGGCTACAAAAACCAGAAGGAACTACTCCTAATAAACCGACCTCAAAGTGATTGTCCAGTTGAAGGTGCTGAAGACAAAGCTATGGGATAGTGTTGGCGTTTTTACTCTTTGTCCTGTCTCCCTTTGTTTCCGCAGGTCTTCCTATCCCCTTTTCCTTCCCTCCACCTTGCTCTGTGGCCCGTGGCTCTGTTTATTGCCGGGTTGCCCTCTCTCCCTGCCCTCTCACAATCCTTGGCCTTGGTTAATCTTTCTGCTCTTACACCTCCTCTTTACTCCTCCTGCTCATACTTAACCGTCCCTCTTCCTTGCAAGCTTTCATGTAGTTCCTCCAACCCCAGACCCTGTGACCCATACCCCAAATTGGCAAGCAGTGCTCTCCCATCACTGTCCAAAATGTATGCTATGTTTAGATGCTAGCTCACCGAAATTTTGTGCATGTTTCTGAGCTAATCATTTTAAAGACATTGTTATTTGTTAGGTGAGATTGAACACAGTGATCAGACTGAACCTTTAAACACATAACCATTGCCTTTAATATAATAATATAATATAATTTGCAAACTACCAAAAGCTCATGAAGAAGGCTTCATAATTTGGCACAACAGCTGTGTCTAAGAATAGCAAGACTGCACAAAGAAATGACTTGTCACGTACAGTGACTGCATGAAGCCATGGGATCTCTGAATGTGAGTTTCTGCTACTAGCAACAGTCACAGCTGGGCTTTGCTTTTGAGACAAAAGCACTGGAGCCTCTTCAGACTGTAGCCTTCAACCTTCAAGTCTAAAACATGAGGCTCTAGTTGCATATGTGATGCTAAGACAGCACTGGGAGAACACTGCAGTCAGGCAGCAGATTATTCTTCTGATCATACTGTTTTCCCTACACATACTGTTGTCATTTCTTTATCTGAACCCTTATAGCCTTTGTCCTTGGTGTGCAGGTACTCCATTAATTCTATGATCAAGCAGTGGTTCAGTCTCAGCCTTCACAGATTTAGAATAGCACTAAATAATAATATTGTAGGATTCACAATGGACTGGTAGTTCATCTTTGTTGTTAGTCTTTCTTGTCAAAACCTGGTGTCCACATTACCCACAATGGAACCTGACTGGCGACAGTTCAGCCAGACATACTGATGTGTTATGCTAGCAGCAGCTGATAAAGTCTGGAGGCTCTAACCTCAAGCAGAGATGAGACTTGGGCAATTGAGGTCCGGTAAGCTCACTTCTTTATAATATTTATAACTTCATGACCCCAAATTTTGACTCAAGAAGTTTGTCAGACTCCACACAGGTCCGTCTGGAGCCTTTGAAAATGAGGCACAGAAAGGTCTCAGTTAAGGTTAGGGATCAATGATGGTTGGTTGGTTTAAAACAACTAATTTGTCAAGGTTAGGAAACCTTCAGGTTCACGAATACAAGAACTACTTAGAACTACTACTGGATTAGGGACAGAACACTATCATGGTTCAAACCAGTGCTGTCTGTTGGTAGCCAAAGAGAAAGTGAGCAGCAGTCGCTCATCAAAATCCAACACTTTCAATCCATCTGTCCGCTCTGAACATTTTAAAATGTCTATGAGCACAATGCACACAATCAGTGGGTTGAAGCTGACTGCGCTGTCAAACTTTATATATACTTTCAAACAGACATTTTAATGCAGTTTGTAATGATGACTATAGAATAGTTTCCTGGCTAAGTGGTTGAATTGCTCCGACCAGCCACTTTCCTCAGATGGTCTACTCACCATCAAATTACTCATTAACTTTTTTCCACTTTTATTATCAGCTCCTTTTTGTATTTTATGTTTTGTTCAGGAGGTTGTTTTCCATGATAAAATGGAAATATGAGAGTACAATGTAACAGCCTTCTCTCTTAGCTTTCTCACTCTTCATTCACAAATCTTCACAGAAGACGCTCTTACTCCACAGCAGGTTGTAAGTCTTGTAAGTCAAATGCTTGGATGAAACCTGCTTATCAAGTGCACTGGCTTTAATCTCTCTTCCTTAACTCCCTCTTACTTACCTTCCCTTTCAACTAAATTTACATTAAAAACCCTATAGTTTTTTGAAAGTAGCAAAAGGCAGACCAAACTTTAGTTAATTAAAATAACTTATTTTCACTCTATTGTCTAAAGTACATGTAGGAACAAAAAAACAGAGATGTTCTTCATGTGTGGCTTAATAAGGAGGACTAAAATTTGTCTTTTTTAATACGCTGTTGTTTGCAGGGAGAGAGGGGCAAGAAAGGCAACAGGGGGGCCAAAGGGGATAAGGGAGACCAAGGAGCACCTGGATTAGATGCCCCCTGTCCGTTGGTATGTCAGTAGTCCGATGTGTAGCCAAGAGCCAAAGGGAAGAAGCACTATTTCAGAATACAACATAATTTCATAGAGCTTCAGTTTCTCTGAAGATCTGTATTCAGTGGTCAGCTTCCTTTTGGCTCTGGTATTCAGTGGTTCTAATGAACCTCAGGAAGGGTTTGGTCCAGTTGTTCTCTGCAGCCTGTCAGAGACATGGGGAGATGTGATTAAATTGATGAAATCCTAAATTTGATGTTAAGTTCTATAAATAAAAATGTTATTGCAGCAAAGGAAAGGCTGTGATGTACATTTGAAAATAGATTTATGAGGGAGAAAAATGACTTGAGTGGACCACTGACCACAACTCTGCCTGCGGAGCTTCTTTTTTTTACAGGAATGAGACAGACAGGAATCAGGCAGCCTCTGCTGATGAGTATCAAACTATACCAAAACATTTTGTCTAAATTTTAAGCTTCCCTCCTGCAGCTCTGCTACCCTGCCCCTTGTGTCAACGAATAGGTGACGATCAAACTAGTTCTGCACTAGGTTGGTAGGTACCAGGTTGGTAGCAGAGCTCTACATCAAACCCATTCCTGTGGTGAACTCTGATTTGGTATCAAGGAAACAATTGGTCATCACACCCTTCACCTGAAAGCTTTACAGACCTTTCAAACTCATCTCAGTGAGCCCAGTTCCTGTCAGTCCCAGGTTACCTGCATGTTCAGGAAACCTGCATCCAGTCACCCAGTGGACAGAAGTGGAGATCCTCCTTCCATCAAGCAGTGGAGGACAAACAGTCCTCTGCTGCATATGAGCTGCAAAAGTATATTTTTTAAATGGTTGATTTCACAAACAGGGTTTCCGAGGCTTTAAAGGGGAGAAAGGTGAACCAGGCTTGCCAGGCCTGGACGGGCTGGATGCCCCTTGTCCTGTGGTATGGTGCTCTTTCTTTCCCTTCACTTTTCCCAGCATGCCTCTAACTGTCTCTAACCACACCCCTGACCGTGGGCACTCAGATATTGCAGTGTACATTCAGAGAAAGATGCACGTTTGCATGGAAGTTTAAATCTACTTATCGTAGTTGGCTCATCTGTTACTAAGCCAGAACCTTTCCAACTGATCTCCCATAGAGCTAACATGAACAGCCCCCCCCCCCAAGTTCAAATACCCATTTAACTCAACCTTTCCATCATAAATACTAAAACTTCCTATGTTAACTTCAGATAAAGAGCTATGATATGATTGTAACTAATATCACCAATCACATAACCAGGAATAATCTTTTTTTTTTTTTCTAATGCAAAAGCCTTGAGATTGTTACATTAAATATACTAGACCTTTTATTCACAATGCCTTGTTTCCTGCACTCTCTTGCATGGAGCACCAATTTATTCCATCTTCACGGCAACAGTATACCACAGATGATGAAAAGCAGTAGATGAATTTATTTGGTCTTGTTATTAGCACGGAAGGCATCAGTTAAACATGGTTGATTTTTTGGGGATTTCCTGTGTAGGTTTTCAGCCTCACAAAGCACCAGCTGTTCACTCCTGAGGAAAATGTCATGGTTTCTGTTTTTGTTTTTACTGTTTGCTGCCTGCTTTGGGGATGAGTTCATAGAATTAAATTTGGACACTGCTCAGTAGGTGATACAAAATACAAGTTTCAGGTATTATCAGGAGTTGCTGGCACAGCTGTGGATAATTATTGATCAAGCAGATGTGTCATTGTCCAATATGCATCTTGCCATGTATAATCACTTCTCAATGCATCTCTGAAGTCATATCAAAAACTGGGTTTGAAAGATGTCATCTGGCTTTGTGAGGCTAATGAATTCTGGGTACGACCATGTCTCCTAGAAATTACATTTAGATATGACTAAATAGATTTCCAGTTTTCTATGTTTGTCACCACAACATAATCACAGGCAGGATTCAAAGGCAGTGTTTTTTTTTTTTTTTTTTTTTAAAGAACTGCACCAGAGTCATGGGGGAGGTGGTCTGGTTGGATGGTGGGGGTACAAATCCGGTCACCATTATGTTTCCTTCCCACTCATATTTGCCATTGGCAAATTAGCTGTATATAAATATAATCGTAGGAGACGGGACTATTTGGTGGTTAGATTTGGTACTGGAAGGTAGACCAAGGTTGACCTTGGTCATTGTTCATAAATCCAGTAATGGAGAAAAGAATCGACAATGTAGGTCTCTATAATTTCTGAATTTCATCTTTACAGGTAAGGTTCTGTCTTGAATTTCAGCCTATCAACATGTCATTTGCATGATCGGTATAATCACTTATCCTACTTATTATTCATCTCAGTCTGTCTTTCCCAGAAACTGTAAAGGTTCAGATAACACTGGATCATCAATGCCATCTTTCTGTGTGCTGCAAAGCAACACTGCTGTGTCATAAAGCAGTGAATTTACTGCCAAATCCAACTCAGTCTAAAAAGATCTCTAAATACAGAGGGTGTTACTCTTCTTGGTTATGGTCTATGAGCTCTTTGTTCAAAGTACGGTATAGAGAAGATGGGGGATCTGCTGGTTCTGACAGTAAAGGTTTCTTTTGATGAAATCCTTTATGCTCCTTAACATAGAAACATAGTACTCTGGAGTATTTGATATTCCTTTATATGAAGTTTTTATTCTAGTCAGTGTTTTTGTGGTGAATAGCTATAAATACTACTAAACCCAATACTATAGGGAAGAGGCCGGTCAGTGTCTCACGTTAGAGCAGTAGCAAAGTTAGAATTCTTTGCACCATGATTCCCAAATTTATCTCAAATTCACCCAAAATCTGAGAGTGGCCTGCATTAACTTGATGAATATGAATGAATGAGCTATATAAATGAAAACACTGCAACCCTAAATTGTGTTATGAAAACACTTGAGTTATCAACGGAACGCAGCCAATAACTGGACACTCAGAGGATAATGAAGCATGTTTTATGTCCACTCATTCCCTCACTCCACTCTGTGACAGATTAAGAACAAGTTGGACAGTATCTGTCATTAATGTTATCTGACATTACTGTTGCTTTTAAGACTCAAGATTAAAGAATTTCATTTGATCAACAAACCGAGGACATGACGATGTCCATAATGGAAGCTACAAGCCTGATTCTAGATAAGATGAACCTCTAGTACATGCAGTGACTGGGAGATATATTTCAAATTCTGATTTGGGCACAGACCTGCAGACTTTTACTTCCAGAACCATGGGTTGCCACATAACTCTTACCACTTTGTCCAAGAAGAGTTAAATCGAGGGCAACTGGACTTGCTTGTAGATACATGAGTATGTTTCACCTCTCATCCAAGAGGCTTCCTCAGTTCTCACTTCGTATTATTTTCCTCTTTGCAGGGGGACGATGGCTTACCTGTACCAGGATGTTGGAATAAAGTAAGTTGGTGAAGTTTGACGCTGTCTTGTTTTGTTGCTCATCACTGTAGCAGCTCACATACTGAATGCAAACGTCACCATGAGCGTTGTTTGGACTAACATTTGATATCTTCTCGCCTTTTTGCTTTTTTCTTGCAGTGACAATAACTTTGGAATGGCTGATGTGATTGTACATAGAATATTTATTTTTTTACTTTTTCCCTATTCTGTTATACCTGGAAAATGTTTTTTTTTTTAAATCCTAAAAAGATATGTCAGAATTTTTTTGTACAAATTGTTTAATACAAATGATAGTGTTTACATATTCAATTTTTATATCTATGCATTATTTTAATAAGATTGGATAAGTAAAAATTATAATGTTGCTACATATGCATGATATTTGTGCATAATGTGAAGTGGATAATGCTTATTAACTTATTGCATTATTTTGTTGTAATAGACCATGCTGCACAGAGTTGTGGGGCTGGAAAGATGATGTGTTAGCATTTGGAAAGTCTTAGCTGAACTCTCCTCTTTGTGATAAAGTCTAAAAAACAATCGTGGACAAGCAGTGCATTTATACTACGGACAAATGTACTAAATGTTAACAGAGTGACAGAAAACTCTTTAAAGTCCGCACTTTGAATTCTTGGTCACATGCTAATGTCGCACAGATGAACACGCAGGCTTAAAATGTCAGATTTAAGGCTGTCACCAGACTAAACTAGACTTGTTTTTGTTACATTAATGGTTGGTGGTAATGTCCATCGGTCCATCCACTTTGGTTTAAAGTCAGACATTTTGATAAATAATGGCCAGATTAGCATGAAGTTTGTAATGAATCCTGTAAAAACTGGTAAGTGTGTATGTACGTAACAGCTGCAGATACTGTCATTAAAAAAAAAAAAGTACACATACAACATAGTAACATTTTGTGCATAATTTAATAATATTATTTACAATTACATGTTTTGATAGTTATTACTGTGGAGCCCTGTAAGTGACAAAAGGCAGTAAAATCAAATCTGTTAATCATGCTATTGGCTAAATAGTTGCTTTCAAATTTTCCTTTGACCTCCAGTCAGAATAATAGAATAATTAAAAAAAGAAATATGCTTTGTATTTCTTTTCTTTTTTTTTTAAATTTTCCTGCCTTGCTCCATGTCTTACACCATGATTTTGCACTTAAAGTGTTTCATGGATAGATACATGTTACAATAATTTGACAAAGCTGACAAATCTGGTCTCCATAAAACGTCAGATTTCTTCCAAATCTTGATATCTGTATTGCCCTCAAAACTCCATTATCACTTGGGCTGTATAGCTCCAGCAATGACACACTATTTATACATTAGTTATTTATTACATTAAATGCTATAACTCCTTTATCATTTCCCACAAATCCCCAGACAATGATTCTTTTAGGGATTTCTGGTCTAAAACAACCATCAAGTCAAAATTTTCCACTGGAGAATCTGCCCAAAAATAACAAGAAGATGATTTCTGATGATTTAGGATGGTTCCTTCGCTGCCATGATCAATTCCAATCTTCGGTTTGTGCAGAAAAATGTATTTAAAATACTGGTAATGCCAAACCACACTATACCAAGTGGTGTATTAATCAGTCATTAGGGGACAGCCTTAAATTCTGTCTTTGAGGTCTGATATCTCATCATTGATGAGAAAAGTATTGAGGATAATCACAGTTTGCTGTCAACATTTACATCATGGAGGAGTGTGTCAACCAAGATTTCTGAAACCATTTGAAGCTTTAAAGTTGAAGCATGAAAGATTCTGAAAACTAAATGTTTAGTCGTACAGCAGGAAAGCAGCAGCGCTATTATTTTTTTAGCTTCTTGTATTTTCCTTCTGGTTTCAGTTCATTGTAAATAGTTATGCCAAATTTTATGAGCAGCAACTTCCTGCTTTACGATTGTCAGGCTCTGTGTATTAACTGTGGTGTTTGTAAGTTGTTTGTGTATCTGCCTTCTAATCTGAGGCACATTATACAGCCCATATGGTTTGATGGAAATGCTGCTCACCCTTAAGGCATACTGCTGCAGTCGCCACATTGTCTCATCCATATATGAAGGAAGCTGTAACCTGCTTGAACAATGGAGAGTTTTTATTTTAACATGTAGAACTATAGAATATTTTATCCACAGGCAGTCTTTACAGTGTAACTGTACTCACTAAGCTAACCTCATTAACTTTACCACGTGACTCGGTTTTGAAGAAATGGATGGACTGACCGGAGTGGAGCTTGATCCATTATATGCTGCTGCTCTTTGACAAACCTTTGTTCGCGTTTTGCTCGGCCTGGATTTGACAGCCATGAGAAGTTGTTATTGGATCCTTGACAGTAATAAAATATTCATGGTGCTGTTGTTGCACAGTACCTCACCTTAACTCATGCCTTAATCGCCAGCTGGCCGACCATTTTGCCGCCATATTGATGATAAATACATAAGTTCAGACGTGTTTTGAAATGTTCAAAATGTTCATTGCGTTCAAAGTGACTATCTTGATTAAACATACCTTTCTGAGGATTTTGGTTTTGTTCTCAAGAAATGTTTTGAACCAACTCACTGATGGAGGCAAGAGGTTGCCACGAGATTAACTACATTGAGTGTTGTGTTATTAATTATTGTTTAATCTCCTGTGTGCTGTGGACATGATGTGCAAGACAACGTTTAAATGTGTCTGTAGGTTAGCCACAGACACATTTAAACCGGTGTTGTCAGGAACAAAACCATGTGGTCTCTTCAATTCCATTTCTTTGGTCTCAGAAGCCGCTTATTAAACTGTATCTGTGGTTTAGTCTGAACCAGCTGCTGTGTCCTGTGGAAATCACATAAATGACCCGGTTTATCTGAGGTTTAATGTCCTAGTTTAGTTTAAGGACAGTTAGATACAGCTCTGAAAATTAAAATCATTCACCATCAGGACAAACAGTCATTTGCTTAAAAGGTGTCATCAGTTCACTGAAACCAAGAGGATAAATTTCCTAACAGGTCTTTTTCACATCAGACATTTTGAATTGTTTGAGAGTTTGAGACGACTTTAGCTTTGTGACATGGAGCATTATCCTGCTGGAAGTAGCCATTAGAAGATGGTGAACTGTGGCCATGAAGGGATGAACATGATCAGCAACAATACTCAGACACACTGTGACATTCAGACCATGACTGATTGGTATTAAGGCCCAAAGTGAACCAAGAAAACCTTCCCCACACCATCACACCACCACCACCAGCCTGGACTGTTGACACAAGGCAGGTTGGGTCCATGGATTCATGCTGTTGACTCCAAACTCTGACCCTACCATCTGTAGCCTCAGCAAAAATCCAGATAAGGTCCTTATTTCCACTTTAGCTGAAGTTCGCCTGGCGTCACCAGATCAATTCGCATTTGGGACCTATCAGTTATTAACAGTCACAGACCAAAATGGAATAGACCTACAACCAATAAGAGCAACAAATCATGTGACGTAGTGCAGAGCAACAGAAGAAAGTAAATAGAGGAGCTGTGATGGTGTAGCTTGTAAAATATACTGTCCATTTTGTTTAATACTGTTGTGATTGCAACTTCAACAGAGGAGAGCTGCTGAGGCATTTTCATTAACAACTAAGATGGCTGCTGCTGATGTGGCAGACCCAGACCTGTCTCAGGACACTGGTCTGGTTTCCAAGCTAGTTTGACTGAATATGTCTTTGCAATTAAGTCTTAATCAGTAAGTCAGTGATAATCTGAGGGAGTACAGTTCAAATGGAATTACTTTTACTGGAGTGTTAAGTCTGAACACTAACCCTCTGTGATTTAAAGCTGTACTTGTGTGTGCCCCACAGCATGGACTGAGTGAGATGATGTTTTGAGCTTTTCTAATGGCGTTAGAACACAACTGTTCTGACAGTCTGACGAGGACCGAAGCATCTTTTAAATCTGAAGGACAGAGCCTGAACATGCAGTTTTAGAAACAGCTGCTGTAGTGATATATCTACAGATCATTTAGGGCTTCGTAAACATTTCCATGAATCAGAATCAGAATCAGTTTTACTGGCCAAGTTTGTGCATACAAACAAGGAATTTGACTCCGGTTTTTCTTTGCTCTCAGGCAGTACAGAACAATAATAATAATAACAATAACCCATGAGAGCATCAGTGCTCTTGAAAAATTTTCATGATAGAAACATTTAGCTACTGTACATTAAGTAAATTAGTTGAAGATGACACTGCAGATAGCTTCGGCCATTGTCTTTCAGTCTTGCAGCTAGACCCTAACCCTGCACTCGAGCTCACTGAGGGTAAAGAGCTTCCTAATATTCCTAATATTTATATTTCATTGTAAGAATACATCATCTCAGCTCAAAAAACTCCCTTATTTCTTATGCGTGTGTGTTTCTGAAGTGATTAAAGTGTATTCACATGTGTATTTAAAGGGTCAACATCCTTTCCAACTGGCTAAGAAGTAGGGCTACCCGAGACTGTCTCCAAGAAGCCACAGACAGGAAACTTGAGGACATCTGAGAGAGATATCTTTTGAGTTTTTACCCAAATCTGGAGTTGGCATTTTCAACGTTTTTTCCAGGACGCTGGACCCAGGGCCAGTAATGTCGGAGGCTCCAGTGGCAGCAGTGAGCACATTAACTTCAGTAAGACTGAAAAGTATCAACCAGGCACCATCCTCTAGTTAGTCATTGAAGGCTGTCAGGATCGGACTAGCATCACAGCCAACAGGGAGACACTGTACCTACTGATGTGTTGATGACCGCATACACTCTGATCTATAAAACTCCTAGTGATAGCGAGTCATGGACATTTTAGCACATGCTGTTTGTTGTGTTCGATGTGACATCAATGCTGCGACTGTGATTAAGAATTCAGAGCAGCTCACAGAGCAGATAGATGCCATGTGTTTCCATGAAGAACCAAAAAAAGAAAAGAAAAGAAACACAAAGGGAGACCCTCTTGATGATTCCTTCTTGATACTGCCTTTTTTTTAAAAAAAAATCCCTTGACCTGCAGCTATTACATTGTATTTAAATGATTGTGCACTACAGGAAATACTTGGAAGCCAGCTTCACCCATCATGTCTGGTTGTGTAGGAGATTTAGATAGAGAGATTCTTTACTATTGATGTGTTAGAGAACACCACAATTCAATGCTGTAATTGTAATTATTGTACAATATAAGACAAAGGATTGTATGTATAAAGGTACTCAGTCTTTGTAAATAGATTGCATTGTTGAAACATGATTTCACATACAGAGGGCAGTATTTATGTGCTGGTTATATAAAGATGATTAACAGGTCTTTCTTGATACAATACATTCATAATATTTGCTGGAAGAAAAAATAGCATATTTTGGCCTCTTGTTAATCAACACTTTCTAAATCTTTACTATTTTCACATTTGTATGCTGTATATCCAGGCACGATACTGCATGGACATTTTTTTTGACCTTTTGACTCAAGAACTTTCTCCTGACAACAGTGTTTTTCAAATTAGTTTTGCTTTTTTCACTCCAGTTTTTAGTTAAAGAATGAAAACAGAACACTGCAGTCGGCTGTTACAGCTGTTACAGCTGTTACTGCACATGCCAATAACCATGCCATGTGTTGAACACTAATAATAATAACTTTCCTGTTTCAAATCAAATGTACAGAAGCATTCCTTATGTCATATTGACAGCTGCCTTGTAAACAGACTGGGGTCAGAGTGGCGTTTCATTTTTATTTATTTGTTGTTCCAGTTTTTGAGCTCGGTAGCTTGAAATGAAAAGAAATGAATTGTGTTTCATTGTTTCAGCAGGTGCAAGCGTACTTACAAACCACCATTTAGCGGGTGAGATGTACCTATTATTCATTTATATGTTTAAGTTACACGTGTGAATGAAAACGGCCTGAGAATCACATCTGATCTGAATTATGGTTCATTATTAGGATTTTACTTTGAAAAAACAAATCTACGGTGGCCAGGAGAGCTCAAAGCACTGCAGCTTCAGAAAACACAAGGAAAAGACAAAATACGAGCAAAGAAAGAAAAGTTCACATTTCACTGTTTTCTACAGTTTTCTCTACTAGATTGTTTTGTCTGTTTAGTTGTGTTTTGTCCGTGTTCGTGGTTTGTGTGTTTGTAATTGTGCGTGTCCTCTTAATCTGCAGTGCCCTCAGCACTCTCAGCCACATACAAAAAGTGTCACAACAACAATTCGCAATAACATTTGATTTTACTTGATGTTGTCTGTTCTTTAGAGTTTAAATAACAACTTCCCTGTCAGGTAATGTAGCATTGGCCAGATCATTTTAAAGATACACTCCCCTGATTTGTGTTACAGATCCCCAATTTCCTTTCAGCTCACTGCTGACGTGTTTGGAAACGACAAACCATAGAGGATGACGAGGAAAGTGTGGGTCATTGTTGGTTGCTGTAGCAAAATAAGGGCCTGCATCTTTAGCATTTTACACCTGAAAGTTTCGATGTAGTTTCTACTTTAAATTTCTGATTTCTGTTTTGCACAAATATGGAACTAACATTTTTTTATATATATATATAATGAAAGCAAGTTGTTCATTTGCCTTATTTACTTGGTTTGCTTTGTCACAACTTTTCTCTATCTTTGACTGTAGAGTAGTAACAGTGTACTCTTTATGCAAACAAAGGAGGAATAACAGAATTTTAGTGCCTTAACATGGGTGACAGACTGTAAATTTCCAGTTTATATAAAATATAAGAAGGTATTTTGTGATACTGTTCGACATGTTACGTGAAGAGTACACATACACTTTTTGGTTTTGTGTCAAATGCAGAGCTGTATCTATGTAACATGTGGATGATGTGACAGACTTGTTAACACCAGTCTGTGCAGTGTGTTTTGTTTTTTTGTTTTTTTTTTAACTTCACTTGATGAGCCACAATACACAGTTAGAAAATAAGCAGAGGGTGAGATGAAGGTAATCAGGATGGAGAGAAACAAAAAGCCTGACATCAAGTTTATGGAAACTGATTTCTGTTTAGGAGTATTATTTAGTTTTGATGTGACACAAACCAACATTTCTGTGAAATCAATCTCAGCTCCACTTTTTTCAGCAGCTAGTTTTCAGGTTTCAGGTTGAAAGTCCGGACCCCACTTGGATCAGTGAACGATACAGAAATGTGGTCAGAGATTCAGAGGTCCGGAACCGAGCTACGAGACCATTGCTTTATGTACTGCAAACCTCAGAGTGCATCACAGAGCTTATTCTTGCCACTGTGGAGATGTTTTAGTCAGCTGGTTGGTTTAGTTAGCTGCATCAGCTCTGACTCATGCCTCTGACTGGCTTCTTCTACATTCAGTGCAAAGTGGCAACATTAAAACACATAAACCTATGTGATGGTTATATTATCAGTGACATTCATGTCTGTTGAGTAACATTCATCACTAGAAGGATCTGAAATGGGAGTTCACACTGCGGAAGAACGGTTCTTGAACCAGCAGCTCCTCAAACTTCTGGACATCTGTCAGCCAATCAGAAATGAGTATTTTATGCAGCCATGGTATCAAAGGCAGAACAAGAACATTGAAAGGATGAAAGTTTGTCCTATCCACATTTTACACAGCCATTCTTGGTGAAGTTCTTTGATGCCAGTGATGTTCTCGTGCCTCAAAGAGCTGTGAAGTGAAGTGTTGACACAGTCTGCTTTGTATTTGTATGGAGCAGCAGTTGTGCGATCTTTTTCATTGGGTCACACTGTTTGCATTTGTATTTGGAATCTAACAAAAAAAAAAAAACAGACCTGTACATAAACAAGGTTAACCTGCTTTATTTAGATCACATTTGTTTTGATTTGAAATTCTGTACTTGTCAGAATTGAACAATATCTGAGAATGGGAAAGAGGGCATTATACAGAGTTTGCATGGTATTGTTATTTACATTTGTATTCATCTATTTTTCCTATATTGGTAATGGAAGTTTAGATATACTGGATATTTTTTGTTGGGTTTTTTTTTTTCTGGATAGTCAGAAGAAATCTGACAGATCTCTGTGAAACTACACCTTTGAATTGACGTGTAGAAGTTTGTTTTCCAAGATTCAGTATGACTTCTAACAACAGGTGGAGGTATTCAGTGCAGCCCACACTGTTTCAGCGTTGAGTGTGGTGTCAGGAGTGAATGTTTAGGAGGTAATGGTGTTGTTTTTGCTTTCCAAGAGAATTTTATTTTTCCTTTTTTGTAATCCAAACCATGGCAGCTGTTGTTACCAATTGCCGAACAGTTCACTGCTCAGTACAAGTACAGTTTTTAAGCTATTTGTGACTGACTCAGAATAAAGAAATCCCAATTTCGATGGAAGTGAAAGCATTTTTTGATTTTTTTTTTTTGTTTTTTTTTTGCATGCTCTCTGCAGTGAAGCATCTTTTCTTATTTACACAACCCTGGTGGCAGAAAATAATATTAGCATTGTACAATTCTGCAAAAGTCTGATTTAGTGACAACATAACCTGAGGCATTTCTCAGATTTGAAAGAGACTGTGATGAGTAAGTCCATGCCTGTTACCACTGCGTGTGAGTGGCGGTTCATTCAGGTCTTCTGCTGATTTCTCAGAAGGCCTGGATGTGACTGTATTGTGCACATGGGCCTGTTGGTGTGATGTCCTTGGTCACCGTGTGTCACAGGTTGTGCCTTCAAGACACCAAGTAGTTGTGTCGCATGTCATGTGAAGCCAGAAGCATCTGTCCCGTGCCCCTTTGAGCACTGACAAGTCCAGAGAACGAACGTCCATGTAAAGTTTGAAACACCTTATACAAGCTACTCTGGACTGAAATCTGTAAAATGAGGTCACCTGGTGGAGGTCCAAGTCTGTAAACCCAAGAGACCTTCAACAAGGGTGAGTTGAGGAAACTTTCTCTGGTGCTGTCTCACCTCAGGTGAGGTTCTCTGCATTTTACCCACATCAAGTGAACGAAACACAAGCATGCACATGCACTAGAGACACTGGGGCAGAGGGCAGATGTGTGGATCGGTGCCTTGCCCAGGGGTTCCACAGCCATGGTGGCAAAGGAAGGAGAGGCGCGTCTCCTTCACCACCACCCATATCTGTTGTGCTTGGTCGAGGGATCGAACACATGAGCTGTTGAGGATTTTCAACAGCTTGTCCACCCTAAGGACAAAACCCAACACCCAGACATAAGCAGAGTATGAGAGTAGTTCAGTGCAGTGAGGAATTCACAGATCTGTACATGGGAGACACAAAACAATCACTTCACAAACACACGGCACAGCACAGAAGAGCCAGCTCCTCCAGTCAGGAAATACTGTCACCCCCCCCCCCCCCCCCCCCCCCCCCCCCCCCTCCCCCCCTTCTCTCTCTCTCTCTCTCTCTCTCTCTCTCTCTCCCTCTCAGACACTACAAGGCCACAAGGGGTTGCCAGATACTTCCATTTCCTCAGCACATCCACTTGTTGGTGATATAATGGGAAACGGTAAAAGAGCCCTCACAGCACAGATAAGTGTCATTGTGCTTGTGCGCGGCAACCAAACAAGATGCAGCTGTTCTAGAGGCGGTGTGAGACAGTGATCGTGTTACGTGTTTCAGAGCACCAGGATCTGTTTGGATGCAATCCTCAGCCACTTGGTGGGTAAATAATGGAAGATTTTCTCTTTTTTGACAAATAGATTATATAGATATTGAGAGGATGTGAAGATTTTGTGACAGGCTTAACAGTGATTGACAGATAGTGCCGTGACAGGTGTATGTTGTGTTAGATGTGTTAAACTTTTAACATTTTTTCCTTGAAAAATGAGCACTGAGCAGGTAGTGCATACAAAGGATAATACAAGGCAGCATTGTTTGTGGCAGGATCCTGTCAATACATTTAACAAGTTTTTATTTCTCATTAAGAATCATAATCAAGGGACTTGGTGCTTGTTTTTTCCATTTCAATAGAACATCTTAGCATTTAAGAAATAAAAGCCCCTTGTCTGGTGGCACAGCTTCGTCTAAGGCAGTCTCTGCGGTGAATTTGACCCGTGGGCCACTCCTATGGTGGCCAGTCAGTGCCTGGCCATGGGCAATGGTTCAATAAAAGCCCCACAGGCTGAGGAGAACAGCTGCCTGGCCTCTATCCGCACAGACCCTCCAGATCTGGACACAGACGTCCTCAGGTACGAACCAGCCCATATGAATACATGTAGTCCATAATGAAAAGCCTACTGTGAATTGTTGTACACTTCATCCTAACTGTCTAGAACTGTAAGGAGGTTGTTACAGTTCACTCTGTTAATGTGAACTTCATACTTTTGTATATTTTTGGCATTTTAATTATTGCACTATTTCATCCCATCGATATGGGCAGATAGGTCGGGTTGAGTAAAAGTTTTAATTGTCATGTTTCCATCTAAACTCTCTCCATAATTTATTCATTCATCAAGTTCAACATTTCTGGCCAGATGTTTTTGACACTTGTGTGTTGTAGTGAAGACTTGGATTTGTGAGACTGCCTTTATGTGTACTCAGTGACTGAACCAATTTTGATCTTCAGGTTGCGGATTACCCACCTAGAAGCGGAGCTGGCGCATAGGGACGAAGAGTTTCGAGCCCAGGAGCTTCAGCTACAGCATCTTCAGAGGGAACTGGAGGCCAAGGTTTCCCAGATTGACAAGCTCCAGGATGCTATTGGATACAACAATATCCTGGGCCGCTCTCCACCGGCTCTGTGCCACAACAGCCACCATGGCTTCAGTGTCATCAACCAGGGTCCCAGCCGCTTCCACAGGGTGGCTGTGGAGGTCCACCGCAGGCTTAAAGCAAAAGAAGGAGTCTCTGCTGAACCCACCTCAGAGAACTTTTGCGGAGGATTCAGAGTTGGACACACCTTTACCGTGAAGGCTGTCCACAAAACCTCACAGTAAGTTATAGGGACACTCCCTCCAAAATCTCTGTTTGGAATATGACACATTCGTCCTGCGTAGACTTGAAAAGTACTTTAGCTGCAAAAACTTACAAAAGCCAAACAAAGGCAACTGGACCTGCTTGAGGTTCTTGAAGATGTTTCACCTTCATCTGACAAAATGCAAACCTTACTGTCCTCAAATGAGTGTCCCTTGTCCTTCAGGTGTAGGTGGACTGCTGAGTGCAGACCTGAGGAGCTGGCTCTTCTGTGTGTGTCTTTTATGTTTGTGTCTTTTTGTGGTTTTGTTGGGTCAAGTGCCCTACATCTGTGAGGCTGGACCATAACCAGACTGTTATTGTGTAGTCTGATGTCATGTGCAATTTAGATTAAATAAGGAAAAAAAAACATACCAGTATGGTTCAATACAGAATGTGCATGTGAGTAGAAGTTGAACTGTCCACTTCACTTGCAAGAGATTGATAAGGATACAACAAGACAATAATACAGTATAGCAGTGATTCCAGGTTCAAGCCCAGACATACTGCTTTCAGTCAGCAGACCTGCATATGTCATAGGTCTACTCAACCCGCCAAATGACCTGTGTTGAACCCCCACTGTGGAGGTCTGCATGGGGGATAAATGAACGACGGCTTGTTGTCAGTTGAAATTCAAACAGGCATTGCAGCAGTTGTGTCTGCAGGGTGTAAACGGTGTTGGTTGAATTTAAATATGAAGCATTGTAAACTGAAACATTTACAAAAACATGTCCAACTCAGCCTGAGCAATAAATCTGCTTCACATCTGGTAATAACCAGTATTCATCAAACAGGACTCAAGCACCTGGACAGTTCTTTTCAAAACCTCTAAACATGGCTGCTGGGCTGGAGAAAACCTACTACTGAGACTAGAGATAATGTAAAAAAAAAAAACATCACTTGTAATACATCTACAAAATGATGTGTTACATAAATAAAAATCAACAAGTTCCTCTGTCCTGTTGTTACTTAAACAGTTTAATCAACTGTGATCAACACAAACAGAATATCATTGGCAGGAGGATGTGAGAGCTCTGGCGAGCTTTTGTAGTACCCCCCGCATCTGAAAGGCTTTATTAGCATGGCAGGATAATAGAAAGACACGGAGGGTAACAAAAGGCTACAGGATCTAAATGTTGGGTCTGGGTCATTATGGGCTTCAATTACACAACCTATGCTGCCTCCCTTGCCCACTACTATCAGACCCATTCAGCATGCTCCTTTTCACTGAATACACTAGCACATCATCCGTGTGATGTGGTAATCAGGGATTCACACGAGCACATGCTCAGTTAACTCAGGACCCAAATTTGTGCATTGATCTAGCGTCCATGTCTACAGTACGGATGGGCTCACATTTGTTGAAAATAAATTTTCCACCCCCCTCCACCCCCACCCTTTGGTGTTCAGCTTTCACTACCATGTGGCTGGCAGCTGGGTCATGGTTAGAACATGCAACGCTGGACAAACATGAGAATGTTTAGGCAGTGGCAGTGTAAGCGTATTGTTACTAAGGGGCCACATTGTTGTGATCAGCCCCTAAGGGGGCTCCCTTGAACTATTTTGGACTTTTATATTATGTTGGACTATTGTGATTTCTTGGTTTCTTTGGGCATAATCAGCCCTGGGTAAGTTTTGAATTCTTTTTGGGATTCCTGTTAATATAGACGTTCTGTAGACTCTGGTTATGGTTTCTTTTGTGTGTTTTTCCTGTTCTTTATGTTGAAAGTCAGGTTACTCCGTGTCTCTTGTTTAGTTCTAGAATTTTGCAGTAGACCTCTGGTTGATTTTGTAGTCGTGTACTCTTGTTTCGATTCTTTTACGTTTTTCTGGGTTGAGTCCTGCTTCTTGTTTCTATTTCCTGTTTTATTTTGAAACCCTAGCCCTTGTGTATGAGTCCCTTGTCTACTTCCTGGCTTTGTCTAGTTTCCCTCCTTTTTTGATTGTCTGCCCCGCCCTGATTGGTGTCACCTGTTACCCTATAGGTCTATATAGGTACCTGAGTCTGTGTCTCTGTCTGTGTTTGACCTGTGTCCTAGCTCCTGTGTTGTTTCATGTCTTGGATTCTCTTGTTAGTTATGTTACCTGTTTCCCTTCCTGTGCATCCTCCTGGCTTTGCCTTTTGTTTCTCCTTTGGATTACCTCTGATATTTTGTTCTCCCAAAAGTAAGGACCTTTGAGTTTTGTACCAGAGTGTCTGTTTCTGTAGTTTTTCTCCATTTTGTCTGATTTCTATTTGTTTAAATTCTGTTTCCTGGCCCTGGACATTATCTAGTGATTTTGAGTTTAATAAAAAAAAAAAAAAAAGACCTTTTTGATTCAAGCATTAGTCTGTCTTGGAGTTTCTGCATTTGGGTCCTCTTCCCTCATGTTCCTGGCTGCACAACCGTGACTAGCTTTTGAACAAATCAAATAAAGCTTTCTCTGGTTTCTTCTTATTTGTGTACAGTGGCATTGCTGTCTCTCTAATCACACCCATAACTATTAAAGAAACACTTTGAAAAAAATCAGCTACTCATTTTTAGAGAACTGTTGCTGGCATAAATTATTAGCAAGATTATTAGCACAACATGGCTCAGTAACAGTGTCTCTTAGGGTTGGTTAAAAACTCTGTTGTTGGCTGACTTTGTAATGTCTCCAGGAGAAATCTGAAAGGGGCAATGCTGAGGTTAGATGAGTTTAAGCTGACATTGTGGTTGAAACTCGGTTGTGATTGACCGGTTCGTCCAGGACGCCATAGTTTGTTTAAATTCTGAATTCAACAGTTGGCCAGTTCTTGTACATTGCTCCCTTTAATTTTCTGACGACATGTGGCATTACTCGCTGACCTTAATGTACTGAAGTTAATGTGAGAAAAGCAGTTCCTTGGGCAGTGAACACAGAAAAAATTGACTTTGGCACTGTTTGTTTCTGCTTCTTCTTTCCATCCCAGCACCAAGAAGCTCATCAACAATGCCATCATAAACAATGACTTTCTGAAGAAGCTGGAGCCACAGCACATGAGGGAAATGGTGGACTGTATGTATGAGAAGGCTTACACCGAGGGACAGCTGGTCATCCAGGAGGGGGAACCTGGAAACTACCTCTACGTACTGGCAGGTCAGCTCAGCAAAATATACGTAACTCTGATGGGACTGAGGCTCATTTAAAATGAGAGAGGCTGAGGAATCTGTAGGCTACGGTGTGATTTTGTACACTTTCCAACATCAGTTGGTATAGAAACTAAACTGCGATGACAAAGCTCTTCCAAAACATACATGAATCCTATGAAAATGTCAATAAAAAAAAATAAGCTTCAGCTGTGTTTTGTTTTCCTGACTGCAGAGGGCTTGCTGGAGGTGATCCAGAATGGAAAGCTGCTAGGAGAGATGCGTCCTGGCACAGCGTTTGGAGAACTGGCCATATTGTACAACTGTAAGAGAACAGCCACTGTTAAAGGTGAGCCCCCGGCAGCGTAAACAAGACCAAACCAGTCACAGTTCTTAATTCACAAGTTTGGGATTACATGCATGCAAATAGACCATGGGGCTTAGGTATGTATCATGCTGAGTGTGTTTGACAACCATATTTATATCATATATAAGACACCTGATGGCTGTGTGACACGTGAGCAGAGGGGGTTATTCACTGAGGGAGGTGTTAATTTTAAAACTACTCACCCATCTCTTACTTACTACATGGGTATGCTGAAATTTTCATGCTTCACAAACTGTTGCTAGCAGTTCTTGGATTTTAAATACAGAATATTTTGTCACAGTGCATCTGTAAGATTTGTGCACCTGCTTTGGGCCTCAGAGCAATCAATCAATCAATCAGTCAATCAATTTGGATGTCTAAACATTTAGGTAAAAGCTGATGTCTTTAGGAATGACTGTTTAATTATGATCAATTAAAAAAAGATAAAGTTTATCTGTTTGAATATACCTATAAATTATGCCTTGCTATTTAATGAAGAATTTACTTTTCTTACTGTGGCTTCAACTGGTGGCTGATTTTTAAAACATTATGGCTAATTATCATCTGATGTTTATATTTTCACTTTTATTTTGGTCTTGTAAACATGCAGTTGTAGTAATAAGTTTCAGGTTTATGATGCATGGCAGACGCTCATAGAGGGGAAACAAAATGTTGCTCCTCCATGAGACTGTCTCCTCTGTGAGACATAGAACAGACATACAAACACCACACTTGATGTGATGTAAACTTTGCCCAATGTATTTCCTCCTTTTGTAGCAAACATGACATGTTGTAAAAATAAATATTAATGAGAATGTAAAGATGGCTGCCTGTCAAAGATATCTGAAGAATATGACATCAATGACATTACCCTCATGATGTTTCTGTTTGCGCACATTGTCTAAAGAATTAGTTAAACAGTTTGGACAACAGACTCTGTGTGTTAAGTACAAAAGCTGGAGTCAGGACATGGTTAGTCTAGCTTAGCATACAGACTGTAAGCAGGGTTGTACATCTAACTCAGCCAGCAAATTCATAGCTTGTGTTTCTTAAAGTAGTTCATGGTGGATTTTCAGGTCTGCTTTGGATCTTGTAGAGGCCAGCCTCCTTCGGTTTCACTTTCTTAGTTGATTAAAGGACGTTTACATCCATAACTTCATGAGCGAAATTCATTCCTCCCTCTCTGTTTACCATAAGACAACTTCAAAGTACAATATTGGATATACAGTATAACAGTTGACAAATAGGGATTAGGTAGTATTGACTTGTTAGGGCGCCTTAACTCTCCTCCACACCGACGACACAGTGATGACTGGTGAATGCTTCCAATCCCATTCAGCTGTGGCCCAGTCTCACATCTGGGCACTGGACCGCCAGACCTTCCAGACCATCATGATGCAGACCACCCAGGCCAGACATGAGGAATACTTCAGCTTTCTGCGCAGGTACAAACACAAAGTGTTCTTTTTTTTTTTTTAACTTTTTGTGTTATTTATATGTGTGCCTTTAAGTAGGGAATCTCCGCAAAATTTCGTTATGCTTGCATAATGTAAATAAAGAATCTTGAACTCAGACCTGGCGAGTTACTGCATTTAGTCACTGTTTGTTTAACAGCGTCCACGTGGTTTAATGATGGGAAGAAATTGTGGGCGAATGTTTGTGAGATATCATTTGGTTGCCATGTGGATTACTACTCGACTACTATGAAAGTGCCAATTGAAATAATTCTTGAATTTCCTCCTTTTTTTTTTTTTTTTTTTTTTAAACCATCCTGCCTGACCCAAAAATTATTGTAGCCAATGTGTTACATTAGCCTGGTGAGTTAAATAAAATAAAGCAAAACCTGCTTCAGTATCAGATGAGTTTCTTGGTTTTGAATTTGGAAGCACCTGTTGTTTTCAGTCAGGTTGGGTTTTAAAGACGCAGGTTCAGTTCTGAGTTATTGGCCTGTGCAGAACTTTGAACAGTTGTCAGCAGTGCACTGACTCCACCTTTAACCTATGTGGGCGTGACATGGATATACTGAACATATATTATACTACTGCAAACACAGATACTCATTGATTTTATTTTGATATGATTTAACTGATTGTTTTGAATTCCAATATTCGTAAGAAGTACAATTACTGTTATTACTTCATCAGAATATACCGAACACTAGTCCAGTTTCAAAGTCGTAAATTCGAGATTTTCAACTCTTTTATTGAAACTGTCAAAGTTCTACATGATTTTGTAGTTTGATTGTATATATTCAATCAGCTGTCATGAATTTGCGTATTTGTTTCTCTGTAAGTGTGTCTCTGCTCCGTGAACTGCCAGAGGAGAAACTAGCCAAGATTGTTGATTGCCTTGAAGTGGTGAGTATTTCCCACTTCACCATACCTTTTTTTTTTTTTTTTCCTAAAAACATTCTGAGCTTAAACCAGTTTCATACAGTATCTGTTTCTGACTGAACAGTTTCAGATGGTTTCTAAGACGACGAGAGAGAGAGACTGACTTTCTTTCTTTGCAGGACTGTTTTGAAAAGGGGGAGTATATTATTCGAGAGGGTGAAGAGGGGAATACTTTCTTTATTATTGCAAAAGGCGAGGTGAGATATCTCTTCAAACCTAAATACTTTCTTTACCTCTGTGTGTTTTTGTTATTGTGCTACTGGTGGACCAGCAATATTATTGGGTTTTGAAACCCAGGTCAGACTAAGGAGAGTTCAGCATGAATTGGCCACAATCTCATGACCAGCCAACACTGAGGTTCCCTCAGTGATGATGTTCATAGCTAATGTAGAGCCTCATATTGATCTCCCCATGCATATTACTCTCTGCTGTTCTCTGTTAGACACACAATTATTAGAACAAAACAACAAAACAAAATAAGTTCAGGTCACTTTTCACCCAGTTTTCCAGGAGTTTAATGTCTTAAGTAGACTCAAATGACAGAGTGAAAGGTGAACACTGGTCTTTAATACAAAAATAGTTTGGTACACAGGTAAGCAGTCAAAGACAGGCAAAGGTATCAAAACCATGAGGCAAGGATTAGAAGAACCAGATACAGGATCAAATACACTAAGGAAACTGGCACTAGGAATAACTGGCTGGAAAGTTTGGCATGGGACAAAGACGATCTGGGGCAGACAAGACTTAAATACACTAGTGGGCCAGTTAGACACAGGTGAAACACATTAAGGTGGGGCAGGTAATCAAAACTGGTAGGAAACACAGGAGGGCACGAAGTGAATCTGAAACTAGACAACAGGTTAGTGATTTCAAAATAAGACAGAAACCAAATGTGAAAAGCAACATAAGGAAACGGAGACATCAAACCAGACTTAAGGACTAGACGTGACAACAAACCTGCCTTGTGTCAACACGAGTCCAGGCTCGTGGTGGTGGTGGAGTGATGGTGTGGGGAAGGTTTTCTTGGCTCACTTTGGTCCTTAGTACCAATCAGTCGTGGTCTGAATGTCACAGTGTGTCTGGTTTCATGAACATGACAGTGAGTTCAGTGGACTTCAGTGAACAGAGAAACAGAAAAAGACAAACAGCACCAATACAAAACTTCAAAACAAAAACCCCAGAAACAAATAGAGATTTTATTACAACTAACAGTGACCATCAGTGTAAGGAAAGATTAAGGCCTTTGAATTGGTCACAGCCTTCAGACACAGTGGTTGCCAGGATACGTTATAAGAGAAAGATCCAAAGCTTAGATCCAAACAGATTTATAGTAACTATGAAAGAATGATCATCTCAAATTAATGTTTAGAAGGATGAAGCCACAACAGACAGCAACAGCAATATAAAACTCATAAATCAAACATAGTTGTCGCTGCGCCTTACTCTGACGTTTTCTGTCTGTAGGTCATAGTCACTCAGAGCACAGAGGGGTTTGCTGAACCACAGGAAATCAAGACATTGGGTGTCGGAGACTACTTTGGAGAGAAAGCTCTCATCAGGTATAAACAATGTGTGATTTCCGGTTCAGTGGATACCTGACAGTTTCCTGCTTATATATTATTCCTCATTATAATGTATGGCAGCAGTGCAGTTCAGTGTCACCTTCTTCAGCATCCAGCACTCCCATCGCTGTATGTTCACAAACTGCTTTCTGTATTTCTGGTTGCTGACTGTAGTGTTTTCATGCAGTGGTTTAAGCCCACAGCAAACAATACACAGCTGTGTGAACACTTGTGCGCTGACAAAGACTTTCTTCATCACACTGCAGAAATTGTGGGTTTGTGTTGTGTTTCTTTGACCTAACTGTTTGTGTGTGTTTACAGTGAGGACGTTCGCTCAGCCAACATCATTTGCAATGAGGACGACACACATTGCCTGGTGGTGGACAGAGAGTGAGTAGCTGGCTGGTGTTTAGATGCCATGTTATTGTCTGTGGTTGGACCCACATACCACACAGGAGGCGGAGTAGGTTGTCCACTGATCAGGAGGTCAGGGGTTTGATCCCCAGCTCCTTCCAGTCCATTTGAAGTGTCTCTGGGCAAGATACTGAACTCTAAACTGCCCCCAGTGTATCATCATATTGTGTGTTAGTAAAGCAGTGTGTGCACTGAGAAGTACTTGTTGTCCTTTGTCAAACTAATGTCATGATCAGCCCCCACAGTAACTCTGTTGTGGACTTTAGTTTGGTTTCTTTGGTTCTGTTTAGTGTTTCCTGTTTTATTTTGTAGTTATGCTCCTTGTGTATCTGTTCTATCTGTGTTACTTCCTGTCTCTGATTTTTTTCCCCCCTCCTTTGTAATTATCTGCTTTGCCCTGCTGTGTTTCACCTGTTCCCTTTACCTGTGAGCCAGTGAGTTTTCTTATTAAAATGTCTTCATTCATCTGTCCGCCTGTATGTCTGCATTTGGGTTCTCGTCCCCGTCTTCCTGGCTACCCCATAACAACTAAAGGTGAAAAACTATACTACACTTAAGCTTGGCAAGAACAATGCTATGATCCATGGCACCAGATTCTGGAGTAGAATTCAAGAGCAGTTTGCTGTTATCCATATGTGTTAAACATTGATCCGTCACATGTATTAAGCAATTGTGTAAGTGTTCTGCTCATACTAAAATAGTCTAACTTTTGATTTAAAATTCCCCTGTACTAAGAGGTCTACAGTTTCACCTTTCTGTGTCTAAAGGTGTGATTCTAGACTTTAAGTTCATAAATTTATAGACAAAAACAAAAATCTTAAAAGTTAAGCATATACTCTGTACTGGTAAATAGAGTTAAGTATCATCTGAAAACAAAAAAAAACCCCCAAAAAATCAACACTGTGCTTACAGATGACACTCATGCACCATGCACACACAAAAAGATTGCTTTTCTGTGTGTGTGTAAGTTGTTCATGTCTTGTCCTTCATTTCCAGCAATTTCAACCAAATGGTGGGAACTTATGAGGAGCTCCAGGCTTATCTGAAGGAATATGTGGAGGAGCTTTCCAGGAGTGATGAGAGAAGAAACGCTCTGTGAGTGCGCAATGACCGAATGACACAACAGACATGTGCAGCTCTAGAAATGTTCCTTTAGACTCCTGTTACAATGATGATAGTGGTGGCTTATTATTTGTTTTATACTCATTGCAATACATTATTATTATTGCCAATTTTAATGGGGATAGGCTGGTTTGTAAATGAGTCAGTCCCAGGCCTAAAAGCAGGAAGGGCTTCTGTGTAATTGTACACCTCCTGTTGTTCCTCTCTCAGGCCCCACTCACCTCAGATTGACTCTGCAGAGGCCCAGGAGCTGAGGAGGCTGAGAGAGAGGATTGCTCTCCTGCCTCCACACAAGCCTTTCCAGGAGCTTGAGGTCGTAGCCACACTGGGCATGGGAGGATTTGGACGAGTGGAGCTGGTGAGCTGCAGCAACTATCACCTGTCATTAGCCAGCTCTTCATTATAGTGGAAGTTATTTAGCTAGATTTCATTCACCGCTGACATGCTGGTCTTGCTGAATCCTAATCTTGTTGTTGTTTTTTCAACAGTACTGTAAATATCATGGAACACAAAGGACAAAACATTCAACTGAGTGCTGCTTTTAAGCTGTTCCAGAAAAAAAAGACTTAGAAATAAAGTCTTAGATTTCCCATGAGTCTTCACTACAATAAGAGTATTATACTTCTAGTGGCATTTAGAGTATTTGCAGTGTCTATATTACCCTCAACATTTAGCAACGTTGGTTGATTTTCATCAAAGTTTTTTGTAAATTTATGGGAGACAAACATATGATCACTGTTCAGTTGATGTTTTTTATGTAACGTTCAGTTGTTATGTACATTTCCTGTCTCTCTCCAACACTGATTAGTGTCTTGCTTTCATCATTGAGCCCCTGTCTGTTCCTCAGGTAAAGCTGAAGGACGAGGACACCACGTTCGCTCTGAAGTGCATTAAGAAGAAGCACATCGTGGACACCAGACAGCAGGAGCACATCTACTCCGAGAAAAACATCCTTCAGCAAACAAACTCGGTGTTTATCGTAAGGTGTGGGCAACACGCAGCATCGCACGGTCAGGTTTCTTTCACAAAGAGCAAGGCGTTATTGACCACATATCTGATAAATATATTTACACATATATGTTAAAATTCTTAGATTTTCCAGTTTTCATAATCTGAGCTAGTGGAAGCATGTAGCTCTTGAACAGAAGAGGTTAGAGAATGAGTAATTCAGCCAACAGACCAGTCTCCCACAAACCTCTTGTATTCCTGAAGCAGAAGATAGAATGAGGAGCAGTCAGCTTGTTGGTTTCTCAGTAGAGTTGCTAAGGAACCTGCTGGGGAGAATGCTGCTGGCCCGGGGTCTCACCAATACACTGAGATTTATCTTGACTAGGACTCTAAAGAACAAAGGCCTTGTGCAAGCAGTCTGTTGACTGTCATTCAAAAAGAAAAGTTCAGCCAAAATGCAATGTTCACTCAGTGATGTATTTCACTAACACTGTACTCCTTGGTTTCTTCTTGAAAATTCAAATCCTGATCAGTTTCACTGTCCATGGGCTGAACCTGAAGTGGATTTGCTTTTTTTGGGTTTTTTTTTTTGTGGATTGAGTTGGCTTGATGGTTCCGGTTAACACTGCAGTCTCAAAATCTCTAATTATTGTAACTGTTATGTTACTTCACTCTTAATTGAGTGAGTGCTGGGACTGCGCTCATGCTCTGTTCTCCTGTTTGACTGTTTTATTTATTATTATAATACAGAAGTTTGCTACTGCTCAGCAGAGGTGCAGTTAAACTCATTAGAACATCAAACTGTGCTGCTCAGTGAGATGTGTGCACACTATTACTTTTGGTGTTTAAGCTTATTACAGCACTTTTATAACAGAGAAAAACACAGATTGCATCATCTATGCCAGGGGTCTTCAATGTTTTTCAGGCCAAGGACCCCGAAACTGATGGAGAGATGGAGCAGGGACTCCCCTCCCCCCCTTCTAAAAAATTGTCTAATCAACCACAAATTTCACAACCCCCCTGCAGTACCTCTGTGGACCTGCAATAGATGATGCCAAAAATAAAACTAAAAAAACATTTTCACAATTTCACAATTTGATGTCACAGAAATAACAAGTCACATATTAAAGAGAAAGAGTTTTGTCAGGAACGTGTTTGCCTTCAGTGGGGATTGTGCTCTGCATCGTCTGACTCACCCCCAAGGCATTGCGACCCAAAGTGTAACTGCCCATAAACTTTAGTTTACTGCCAATAAACTAAATTTAATGGGCAGTAAAGCTCAACCGCTCCTGTGTCAGCAGCATGAGAATCCCCTGTAATTTTCCACAGTCTAACCAAACAATATATTCTCACACTTAACTACAATTCTCCTTAAAACATGAACATGAAATGGCTTTTTTCTGTCGGTGACGCTGGCTCTGGGATCAGCACAGCAGTTTTATAATTACAGGGTTTTGAGTTTAGTCCCCATTAAAGGATAAACACGTATTATTCTATCTCTATGTACACAAAAGTTTGCTTTTGGCATATCGTAACAATTTTACATTAATTTTGAAGAATCTTAATTTTGTAATGGAAACCTCAGAGTGGAATGTTTCAGCTCAGTTCACACCCGCTCAGCTTGCTAAGCGTCCTTCAGTAACAGGAACCCACACCCTGTTCTCTTGATTTTCCACCATTTTGAATTATCAGAGCGCCCAAAAATTCAAAAGTTGCTGTCTCATGATTAACTATCTCTTTCTAAACTTAGAGATATGAGCTACGGTCATGTCCTTGTCAACAGAGAGGGTGGATGGAGGAGCCAATCCCAGCTGACACTGGGCGAGAGGCAGGGTAGAACATGGACAGGTCCAGTCTATCACAGGGCTGATATAGAGACGTATAGAGACAAACAACCAGTCACACTCACATTCACAAACCCACCCACCCAACAGTCAGCAGGTTTGAACCTAGAGTCTTCTTGGGATGAGCTAATTATTTGAATATTTAAACTTCCACTGCATCACCTCTCTTTGGCCTCTGTTGTCTTTCATTTTCAGGTTTGACAAGAGGCTCGTTTCACCATCCCAGCAGGTAGTCTGATGTCAAAGGTGCACATTATGATGCACAGTGTCACAGGTTTTCACATCAAGTGGGGGGGGTCCTGTGCTGAACGTCACTCCTCCATTTTATCCATTGATCTTTGCTGCTGTCAGCTGAATGTTAAAGACATAAGAGGCCACTAAAATAATTCCCCCTGTTTCTAAATAAAGTTGTGATCATAAGCACAATAAATCTGCAAGTGAACAACTTGACTGTGGGTAGAACTCGGTCAATCAGTGTTGTCCTGATGGTTCAGTGGTCTAGGACACACACCCCTGTGACTGCATGTTTACTGCTTTGAATCCAGCACTGGAACCTTACTGTTTCCATCCTCCTCTCTTTCTCTACTGTCTGTTAAGACTCTTGTGTTTCAAAAAGCTGTTTCATCCATATAATGCAAAATAATGTGGTTGGACGCTGCCCATCACCACACTTCACTGTCACTACACTAGTAGATAAATTACTCAGGTTTTTATTGCAGCACAGGAGCTAACACAGAGACACTGTCTGTGCATGTGTTTCAGGTTATTCAGAACATTTCGGGATGATAAGTTTGTCTACTTGCTTCTGGAGGCGTGTCTTGGTGGAGAGCTGTGGACTGTGCTGCGGGACATGTGAGTGTATATCCCTGACTACCAGAAATTGATATTTGAAAAATCACTTGAACACACATACCCAGCAGTGATGTCACTGTGTACCGACACACCCTGGAGTTCACTTCACCATGACTAAAGTAAGAAGGAGAAGTTGGGGTTCAGCAAAAAAAAAAAATTGCCTGTTGTTAAGTTACCCTTTAAAGTTGCACTTAGTATTTTCATGGCTTTGGCAGCTTGGAAAAGTTAGCTCATCAAGACATGAGCTAACATCAGTCCACTACAGGATTCTGCTATACCTTTTAAACAATGTTTGTAAGTGTTAGAGGCCTAATGATATGGCAGCAGAAACAACTTGAACAAGAAATTCCTCATCCCAACATGTTTTTGCCATATTTCCAAACATTTTTGTAATGTCCATTCATTTTCCGACCTTTCCAGGAGTTATTTTGATGAGCCCACAGCCAGGTTCTGTACTGGTTGTGTCTTAGAGGCATTTGATTACCTCCACACTATGGGCATTGTCTACAGAGACCTGAAACCTGAAAACCTTTTACTGGATGCTGAGGGTTATGTTAAAATGGTAATCCAAACTTTTCTAACTACTTGTTATAGCAATGACCTTTGAAGAGTGTAAAATACAACATATTCCTCATCCCTCTGTATTTCCTTAGGCAGACTTTGGCTTTGCTAAGAAGATTGGCCTTGGAAAGAAGACCTGGACATTCTGTGGGACTCCAGAGTATGTGGCCCCAGAGGTCATCATGAACAAAGGCCATGACTTTGGAGCTGATTGCTGGTCTTTGGGAATCCTCATATTTGAACTTCTCACTGGCAAGTAAGTCAGGAAGAGAGCATCTCCTGCTATTGAGATTTGCTTAAGAGAAGTAATTTCCTTTTCACAGTCTTGGTGGCTGGAGGATTCGGTTTGGCAAATGTGTTTTTTGTTTTTTTTTTCAGTCCACCCTTTGCTGGCTCAGATCCCATAAAGATTTATACCATGGTGCTCCATGGCATTGAGAAGGTGGACTTCCCCAAGAGAATAGGCAAGCGTCCAGATGACCTCATCAGGAGACTCTGCAAGTATGGTGAATTACTAACCAGAAATGACTGTGATCAGATAAAGGGTCATACAGCTCATACATCTTTCTTTACCTCTCAGGTTAAACCCAGTGGAGAGGCTGGGAAACAAAAAGAACGGCATCATTGACATCAAGAAACACAAGTAAGTTTACTCTCCAAGTGATATCAGTCTCCATTGCTCTTGGATGTTTAGAGAATAAAACAGCTGCACAACTCAGAAGTGTTTACATCACGGCAGATACGTTTCCTGTGTTTTAATCCTAAATATCAGTGTCACCTGGTGATGCTATCATATGTTATGTTGCTATATTGCTGAGGATGCTTGGTTGCAGTTAGATGGCATGTCGTTGGCCAACAGTCTTACACACAAATACACAAAAAGATAAAAAAAACAAAAAAAAAACCAAAGAACTGGTTTACAGTCCCTGGCAGTGTGCAAAGGAGCAATGCGATGTAGTCTGATAGGTCTTCCTCCTCCCATCAGGCTGTACAATCAGCACTGTTCTCACCACTCTCCACAAACACCAATGTTTTCGTGTTCCCTCTTGTGTCATCCTATTTCGTTTTCCTGTTTTATTTTGTAGTACTAACCTTTTGTCTTTTTTCAGATTTACTTCCTGCCTTCCTGTGTTTCCCACCTGTTTGATGTGGCGTGTTGCACCTGTGTCCAAATGTCTCCCCACCCCCTAGTGTATTTAAGTTGTGTTTTCCCCTTTGTGCCCGTTCGTCTTTGTCCGTTGAGTCACACATTCCAGCCTGTTTTCCTTGTGAGTGTGTGTTGTTCTTGCTTTCTCCTTGTGGTTTCCTCTATTTTGCCTAACATTTTGGACACCTTCACCTGTTGCTACTGCCTTACCGTGTACCGATCTTTGCCTGAAAATAAACCAATCTTCACTCTCTGAATATTTGCCCAGTCATGCAGTTGAGTTCTTGGTCTGAGCCTTGTGTGATACCGATGATGTTAATATTTTTACTCAGATGTAATTATTTTTTGCCTCTCTTCACAAACTTTGATACCTAACCTCGTCTATATCTTGCTGCTGCTGATGCAGACTTCCCCTGTGGGATTAATCAATTTCATGTTATGTTATTGTGAACAGATACAGTGTAGATAGACCAGGTCTACTCTTTGCTTGCTTGAGTGTAGGATTTAACAGCAGATTAAACATATGTCAGGGTTAGAGAATGGTGCTAGCTGTCAGAGGGCTTTTTTGTGTGTATTTTACTGTGCATTGACAACAATGTTGTGAGATGTTTTGTTTGTTTTTTTTAAACTTTCATCTTATTTCACCCATTTCTGTCTTGGGTGTTCCTCACAGTAATTATGTGTGAACATCCTGTTGAGATTTCAGACACTTTTGTTGAATCTTACAAATCATCTCAAGTACAAAAATGTGTCTTATTTTAGTTTGTTGGCTTGAATAGGTGAGGACAGCTGGAAGATATCCCAATAGGGACCACCCTAATTTAACTGCACAGGCTGTAAGCTATAGGCAGAGCAACAGAGAAAACAGACAAGCTAAAAACTAGAAAAACTTCCTCCTGTCCTGCTTCTGCTCTTTGTGATGACCACCACTATACTGAAGAACAGTTTGTTCCTGTCATGTTAAAACTTATTAGGGACATGGGGTGGTTTCTATTTGGATTAAGAAAACTTTACTGCTCTCACTGCTGTGACACCCTCCACCCAAAAAGCCATGTGGCTGAAGGTTTGCTTTTTACAAAGCATAATGGAAAAAGTAGTTTCAAATAATCCACGGTCCATCTGTTAATTTTTTTTCTTTGTTTTGTAGGTGGTTCCGGGGTTTCAACTGGGAAGGTTTGAGGCGCCACAAGCTGCTGTCTCCGCTGAGGAGAGAGGTGAGGCTGTCTTTGTTTCCTAACAATGAACAAGCACAGACACAAGCCCACAAAAACTTATATGGATAAGTGTATGGTCAAGGAGTGTTTGCTATGAATTAGACCTTACTTATAGAGATAAATACATTGTTATCCAATTTAGTATGTCAAAAAGCAGCAGCTGCCTCGCTGACTACATACTAAGCCCTTTTCTTTAGAAGGGAGAAGATTATCCCACACCATTTTTGTTTGTTTGGTTTTGTTGTTCACTATTTACAAATCCAGTGGTTAAAGAGATAGTTCTTATACTTGGCATTAAAATTACATTTATTTCTTCAAAACATATTAAAAGCCATGTTGGTCTCAAAGAGTCAGAGTTTGAGTCCCTTGTGGAGGCATCTTGTGCTGGTTCTTAAAGAGGAAGAACAGATCAACAGCAGCACTTCTGTGTGGTGTCTGAGTTGGCAGGTTCTCAGATTTCATTGGATTATGGATGTATGTGTATACGTATGTATGATGAAATTAAGATAATGAGACACTGACAGATGTAGAAATAATGTTAATTTGAATGCACAGTATCTATACTTAAGTGCTGAATTTAGGAATTTATGTTACCAGCATATGAAGGAAATAATTTGTATTTGTAGGTGGTCTTCTGTGTTATATATACATGTATAATGGCAGAGAGACAGAGAATGGACTGAGCTAATAGGTCAGTTTGAACTGGGAAGGTGGACTCAATGCTACAGTTAAAAAAAAAAAAAAAAAGAAAAACTGAGTCCACCCCTGAGCAATATCACTGAAATATTAAATGATTAAAAACTGTGATAATAAAAACGATTACTGTGACCGCTGCATCAACAGCGACTACACCTGTGATCTCCAATTAAAGCTAATAGCACGAACAAGGTTTTAAAATAACCTTTTCAGCTTCAGCATCACCAGGCTACTGAACAGAAACTGAAACTCAGTGGTGGTGGTCAGGAGGTATAGGAGTCATACTACCTGTAACAGATTGCACAGTGGCTGTCCTCAAAAAAATGATGCCAGTGCACTGTTTACACAACCTTGCATTGAAAAACAGACAGTTAAGTGCTTATGACCTGGCACAGGTATTATCTGTGGAAATCTGTCTTTCTACACACATGCCTTATCCACTGCTCTCCACTCAAGTCAAACTTTTTCAAAGTTTCTTGTTCAGTGCAGTTTCTAGAGTTGTTATCCCTAAAGACATGTTAAGAGATCAAGGACAGGTTTCATTTCTGTTGAAGCCACTCTATCCCCAGTTTAGTGTGAAAGGGTTAAAATAACCAGAGCTGGGTAGTAATGGATTGCATGCAAAGAAGATTACATGATCAGAATGCAAAAAATAAGTCACTGTGATCAGCCCAGATCATATTTGAATAACTGTGCAATTACATTGTAGTTAATTAAGGATTACATTATTATATTATAACTACATATTTAAGATATGACAATTTTAAAATTCTGAAACTTGTATACTTTTAATGATAACCAACACTACTAACTAGTTTTACACTAAATGTATAAAATGAATAAAAAGTATATGACAAGGGGTTTCTTGAACAAATGCTTCACTTTGTGGTGAGGGAAAAATAACTTTAATAACTTAAAGATGAAAGGATCAAGCAGCTGCAGTCCATATAAAAAAGCCTTCTGTTTTTGGCAATATCACCATCACTTCTACTTCAAAAATGTGCCTTACAAAGGCTGTCTATGTACACTGCAATTTGTGCAAGACAAAAATAAAGTTGATGTCATCTGCAAAGAACTCAGCTTTAAAAATGAAGAAACACTCAAAGGTAAGTTTCTTTCTCAGTTACCTTGCAGAAAAAAAAGGTGTGTTGGCTATAGCTTAGGTTTTCACGGCAGTACTCGTTAACAGCTCATTAACATCTGCCACAGATGCTTAGTCCATTAGCTCACATATAATACCAAGTAAATTATAGAAAATGAAACTCGAAAATACGGCTCTTGCATAATATTACCCAATACAACTGTATTAGGTCAGAGAGCTCCAGTTGCCAGCTGTAGTCTGCTGTACTGTGTGCAATTTGCTGTTGCTCTCCTCTAGGGATAGAATGTTGAAGGTGAGCTTATTACTCATTTCCACTGTGGTTGGCTAGCTAGCAGGCTAGCTAATGCCTTTCTGATATTATTCATACATATACAGGTGCTGCCCTTAGCGAGTGAACATATCAGGGCTCCAGAGTAACTTTTTCACAATCATCTTGAAAAACAACTTGAACTCTGAAGTGAATGTAAACCGTCCCAGAAACTTTACTTTGTTATTATCATCTATAATTATTAGTTGTTAATGACAGAATAAAAACACCACAAAAATGTTGAGATAATCAATAATTGTACTTTCATTTCATTTCTCAGCCCTGTCTGAGATTTCCGTGGCTTACAACAAGTCCAAGCTAATGTCACGGATAATGGAAGCAATTCTTTGAAAGGTTTTCAGCAAGTGATGACCACAATGAGGCAGATGACCAAGTTGATTTTCCAGATGTGGATGTTCTTGCTGAAGAGACCCGCATCAATTTCCTCCACCCCACCAGAGATGTATATCACTCACAATAAATTGGAGTCTCAAAGGATCTTGTGAAAGCTTTGACACAGGGATCAACGTGTAAAGTGTACTGCCCATGGGTCACCGTAGGCTTCTGAAACTGTGGAAGATGGAATGAAAATGAAAGAATACTCAGAATATAATGCAGTATAAAAGTTGTGTCTCTCAGTGAGGACAACTGAAAAAATCGTGACTGCCTGGACATTGCCCTCCCCCTACAGGGAGAAAAGAAATGCTTCTTTGGACTGCTGATACCCACACTACTTACTCTGAAGAGGAGGCCGTGTGTGAAGAAAGCTGAAACACATTGGCACCATCCTGGCAGTAACAGACACACACTTTGTACTGTTGTTTAACAATCAGGACGCAAAAATTGCAACAGAAACAACACAACAGTTCCATTTGTGGTGGCTGGCAGAGGCTGAAAGAGATGAAATGGGTACAGTGTTGGTGTCAGAAGCAACCTGCCAGGACCCAGGTGATGACGCTGAGTCCAACAGCAGTGCGACTTCTCCATGGTCAGATGAGGATTTCAGTTATGGACCTGAAAAACTCCAGTGTCAAAAATGATGATGATGATGAAGTCAAGTAAATAAGTACTCAATTAAGACGAGTAAGACTCTTGAGTGCCTTCATGACTTTCCAAAGGTGAAGAGGTTCATCTTTAGATTCAACGCCATCTTACCCTCAAGTGCAACTGTGGAACAGCTCTTCATGGCGACGTCTTTACCTCCCAGGGGAACTGCTTGACAGATGAAAATTTTGAATGGTGCCCCTCTTGCATTACAATACCAAACTCCTGCTTGTGGCCTTTTATTAAAAAGAGAGGCCTCTCAAAAGTACTGTATTATGCTTGTAGATGTATATGCCGGTATGTTTTTAAGAGGGAAATTTTTTGATCGCTTCTAAATGCTGAATGTGTTCTTCTGTATTTCAAAGTGAGCTACTCTTCTCAGTTTGCCCGGTGGTTGTTTTTTTTTCATGGTGTCTTAGCTAATATTTGCATGTAGTGTAATTTGATTTGTCCAAATGTAAATGCTAATTATGCAAAATGCTTTTCAAGAGAAAAACAAATATTTGCCGAACTCAAAATTTTGTGGCTGTGTCCATTTTTTGTATAAGGTGCAATATTTTCAGTGTTTGGTTGTTTGATTATTAAGTGATCAGAAGTTTTCTTTTTTTTGTAATCCAATCCAATCCAAAAATACCCATGTAACTCAGATAAGTGGTTGCCTTTTCTTTTGTTTGCATACTGAGAGGTCCCACAGGCTTCAACTGGTTTCTTCCTTTTCTGGAAAAGTTGTTGTATGGCTGGCAGGTTAGAGGCCCTTTTGGACATGCTGAAGGAGAACTGGGTGGCTGGTGAGACAATGTCAACAACCACCAACATCATCTGCTACTTTGGAAAACTGGAATGTTTCAGAGAAATCAAGTCAAAGAGCACAGGCAGGAATCTCATCACAAACAAAAGGTATGTTATAACAAACATGCTTGTGAAAGAGAACTGAATACTGGCCAGAAAGTGTTGGTACAGCTACCTACTTGGCCAAGTAACTTACCAGTGAAGTGGCAAGTCCCCTGTACTGTAACCAAAACGGTAGGCCCAGTAACATTTATTTGAATTATTTGTCCTAACAAACCCATTTGTCCTCCCTGTAAACCTGTTAAAGGAATACCAAGACAAACTATCTGGAACCTGGTGGGGGCATGCCCTAATGGTCCAGGATGCCCAGCCTAAAATGATGTGTTGGAGACTGAGGAAGCTGACATGGTGCCATTCAGAGAGAAGTGTAAACCTAAGGCCCCTCCAGAGCATCTGAATGAGGACCCATGGCATCATCTGGGTGAGCTTAAGCATCTTTCCCATCATTGTTCTCAGAAAGACCTGGGCAAACTGATGTGATAAAACAAAGAATTGTTCTGACCTTTCAGGAAGGAGGTCCAGGTGATGTTGGGCTTGGGAGTTGTCAAACCATCTAGAAGTGAATGGTCAAAGCCAAATGTGCTTGCTCAGAACAAAAACCATGGTTCAGTTCAGGCGTGAGGAAACTTAGCAGCATTTCTTTTTTGATTGCAAAGTATTGATGAGCTGCTGGAGTGGCTGGGGAACCTCAGACCTTCATCGAGGTTACTGGCAAGTGTTTCTTGACAACAAAAACATGGCTTTCCAGTTTCCAGGAATGGATTTGTTCCATTACGTTGTGTTAATCTTTCAAAGGTTAATGGACATTATCTGTTGCTCCAGTTTTGTACCTGCTTATCTAAATGATGTGGTAATCTTCAGTGAGTCCTGAGAAGAATACCTGTAACACCTTAAGGGTTGCATTCAGGAGTCTAGTCTAATTCTGAATGCAAACAAGTGTTTGTGGGCTCAAGAAGAGGTGAAATACCTTGGGTACCTTGTTGGCTGTGGGCTGATGAACTCAAAGCAGCGTCAAAAATCTACGTTGGTGCCTTGTTCTCCAGCCATACCAGTTCACCACATAGCATTGTCCCGGTAAGAAAAACTTATTGCTGACCATCTGTCTTATTTTCCTGACATGTGTAAGCCAGAGGGGGAGGAGGTGTGGAAGATTAGGAAGTACCGGCTCCGTCTTTAATGCTAAGCCCCTTTGTTCAAAAAGTTGGACAGTCTCTCACACACCTTTTTTTGTTTTTATTTAATTTATATTTACATCAGTTATTAGAGACAGAGTCATGTTTAGCATTAGAATTAAATTTAGCGCCGCCTGGTTAGCTCAGTTGGTAGAGCACAAGACTTGATTTCTCAGGGTTGTGGGTTTGAGCCCAACTCAAGGTGGCACTGCCTCCCATGGGCCCACCACCTGTGGGAGGTGCCATAAGACTTCGGTGCATTGTGGACTTGGCAGCAGTTGCCCCCGCAACCTGGGCCTGGACCCAGATAAGCGGCAGATCATGACATGACATATTGAAAGTCATGCTGGTCTGAAAGCTTCAGAGTCTGGGTCCTTGGTCCAGCACTAGAACGTAAAGAGGAAGCACATCTCAACAGCAGCACTTTTATGCGGTGTATGAGTAGGCAGGTTCTCAGATTTAACAGTTAACATTTCCAAGATAAAACAAGGGCTACAGCTGAGCATCACTCTGTTCACACGTGGCCTTAATATAGGTGAGCGATCCGATCTCAAGTGGACCGCTCTAAGTACAGGTGTGAATGCACCCAAGATGCATTGTGAAGGCATTTGTGATCCAATCACTCCACATTTGGAGGTGGTCTGGTTTGCATATGACCACATTGTGTTACAAGTGTGAATGCAGACATCTCCTGGGCCACACTGAAGGACCACCTACTCAACTGATGGCCTCTGTTCAAGCAAAAGTACTTGCTCGTTCACATTCTCAAATTGAGGTAAGCTTGCTTTGTCCACAATGTCTGGAAATATCAAAAAGCCCATGGCTTGATATATCACAAGTGTGTCAAACAGCTTAGGTGATTTGGTTTGTCTGGAACACACCAAAGAATAGACCCAATCTGTGCTGTTTTGAGCGCTGCTACTTTTAATTTCCAGCAGACCAGGCACAGGGAAGTGCACTGCTGCCTCCAACACATTTGGTCTTTGCAGCTGATCTACATTTTTATTTGCATGTGGAGCGGGGGAATGAGATTTGATCTCAAGTGGTCATTTATGGAGACGCAGTTTAATTCCAGGTGTGAAGTGACATACTTAGAGCTGTCCACTTGTGATCGGATCACATGAGAGGAATGTTAATGCCAGGTCTGAACAGGGCCATTGTCCCTGAACCAAATACACATTTTTTTTCCAATGACTTAACAATGATTAACATTTCTCTTACATTTACATCAGAGCATAGGATAGCAAATTGAACCAGATTTTGGACTTTTACACCTACTATCCTAAGCTGTTGATCTAAGCAATTAGTCACAATGTGGACCGACCACACACCAGTCCCAGAGATACAACAGTATGCAAGCTGTCATTAAACAAGTCACAGTCAAATACAATAAACACATTAAGCAACATCAACAACACCGAACTACATTACAGGCTCCAGAATGATCATACACCTCTCAAACAATTTTAATGAGAACTGGACATTAAGAAGGTCAGATTTATTGTAGGGCTGTTGTATTAGCCGGATTAGTTTCAGCTAAATGTACCTTATAAACTGCCAGCAGCTTGTGCGCACACATAGATATTTGTGTGTGTGTGTCTTTGCGTGCGTGCGTGTGTGTATATGTATAGTTATGTGTATATGTTTGGCATGTATGTTTCCATGCTGACATAGTTATGATTTCATGATGATTCTCTTTGTTTCTGCAGCTGAAGGGGCCGATGGATCACAGTCACTTTGACATGTTTCCTCCTGACACAGAGGAGGCTCCTGATGAGCTGTCTGGCTGGGATAAAGACTTCTGAGGACACTGATCGCTGAGATTCCCAAAGCACCAGCAGTGGATCTGGCTCCAGCGGGTTTGCAAGCTCCCAGCTAAAGCTTAACTTTGGCTTTTTCACTCTCACAGCGCCTTTCTCTGAATGGAGCACATCACCACGGTAACTGAGACTAAACGGGTAACCTGCTGTGAGGAACGCAATGTCCATGCTGTCAGATTTACAAACTTATTTAAATAAAATTTACAGTAAAAATGGCAGATAAGCATCACTACATTCAAATGAAGAAGACAGACACACTGTCAGCAGCCTTTTGTGGCATGGACCCTCCTCTGTGTGAAAGAAGAGCAGCACATTCCATCAGCTCAGCCCTGAGCAACATGAGGTGGCTTCACATCCAAAGCTGCATTTTTAATCATCCAACCTGTTATTTTGTGGCTTAGTCTTTGTCCACTAAAAACTGACTGCAAATAAGAAGGATGGTTGTAGGTTGGTGAAATATGGCTAAAACTAACATGGACTTTTGATTTTAGGACTAAGACTAAAGAATAGCTGACTAAAATGAACAGTAATCTTTGCGCTCAACTCAGGTTCTCCTGTGTCATGAAGCTTGCTCACCTTTACTCGGGCAGATCACCATGGTAATCAGTGCTAGCAGGGCTAGTAGCTAAATGTCAGAGGATCAGATCAAAACCGATATCCATATCAATAGTCCAACTACTGACCATTCAGATCACTGAAACAAAGAGGAAACACAAGACTTCATTCTAATATTTTTCACAATGAAGTGAAGAATATTAGAACGTAATAGATATTGTTATAAATCAGTCATTTATATCACCCTGAGGCTCCACTTCTCTTCTACTATCCAGTAATTTCACTGGGTTCTGTATGCAGGCTTTCCTTTCTGGTAACCCAAACAGAGCCAGACTAAGCTGAACTCACTTCGTGAGGCCCCAGTTTGGAACCTTTTGGTTCCAAACTTCTGACCTCAGCTCCCTCTGACTGATCTCCATTTGCCAAAGAACATGCTGGTTTGTTCAACAAGAATTTCCCCTGCTTTTACTCTTTCAGTGTATTGGTTCTCCTGGTTGGTACGGATGCAGTAATAAAATGGTGGCTACTGTTGTGTTTTATATGTTGTGTGTGTGTGTGTTGCAGTTGCCTTTTGTCACAGAGTCACATCTGCTGGACGTGATCGACGGCACTGCCAACAACGCCTGGCAGTGGTTGTCTTTGGATCTGTCGCCCTGCACTGCCTCTTTTTTCCATTTTTTAAAATCTACCTCTTGCAAGTCGTGTGCGATCATGGAAGAGGGCATTTTGGGTAATTACTTCATTATTAAATCAAAACACTTGGAACAGGTAGGGAAATTCAGTTGTGTGAAATCAGTTTTTTGTTCATGGGGGAAGTTGGTAAAATCTGTCTTTATTCATAGATGGTCACAGGTGTCAGATGTGAACGTCCTGGTGCAGATCACTGGCTGGGTGAACTCCTCTGCTGTGGAGGTGGATTCTGACAAACAGTCTGCTCATTGTTTTCCTCCCAGAGCGAAAGAAAAATGTTCAGTCTGTTCAAAGTTGGAGCTCTGCCGCAGAGATCTCTGACTGAGTGTGTGTTGGGATATTTGTCATTCCTGCAGTAGTGAGGGTGGTATGGCATTGGGAATTCTGATGTGGGAAGCAGACTGCAGGGAGCATCACGGCTCTGTGGTGAGAGTTGCTGAAGTGTGTTACACTGTCATATCCTGTTTTTACAGAAGAAAAAGCTCCATTAATTTAATTATTTCTTTAATTACCCCCCTGTTTTCAATGTACACTGATTTGATACTAAATACTATCACATACATCATGATGAACACTTGTCACACAGGGAGGTTAGAAGTCCCTGGTTTGAGGCCTGGTCTGCACCTCTCAGTGTGTGAAAACAGTTGTGTGGTGTTTTCTGGTCAGAGAAAACAACACTAATGATGTTATAGTGATGTCATCAGTGGTTACAGCTGTTCATATGCAGTCAGCAGTCATGCTGAACTCTTCAGTCTAACTATAGGCATAAACTGTATAATACCATTACAAGCATTACTGACAGCCACCACAAGATGTCAGCATGGTCTTGGATACAATCATGTCCAGTATACAGGTGGACTCATTAGTAGACTTAACAGATTATAAACCACTGCAGGTTTTATAAGAGGCATCACCTCAGATGCTCTCAAGTCCAGACCCTGGAGCAGGTCTACAGTCTGCACTGAGTGGCTGCTTCAGTCCCATGGATATACTGCTGTGGACTGGAGTCTTTTTCACCTCTGTTTCTGAACAGTGAGCAAAGCAAAGTCCCTAACACTTTATGTTGTAATACGAGTCAGTTAATAGGTAATAAGTCTAACACCTGCCTGTCAGCCACACGCTGCCTTTTGATAAATTGTCTACATGAAGCCTCTTCAGCATTATTTGTCTTCAGTTTATATCTAACATAAACTGTCTGTACATGATGAAAGTGTCTCCTACCATGTAATAAGTGCCTGGTAAATATTAGGCTTCGTTTTGATGTCACATTGTGCTGTTATTTGTTTTCTATTGATTCTGAAACAAGTCACATTCATTTACATCATACACAGTATTTCCCCCTCAGGAAATACCAGCCTTCCCATTTGAATGGAACTGTGGCTGAAAAAAAAAAATACAATGTGCCATTCAACATGGACGTTATTAATCTCACTCCCTCTGTTGCAGTGGTCACAGGTTATTGTATGGCCAATAAGAGATCTCTGACCCCCTTGTTTTTGGTTGGCTGTAGTTTCCTGTCAGCAAAGTTGTGTTGCACATAGACAGCTTCTTTTCATTTAACTTTATTTTGAAAAATAAATTTTAATGTTGATGGCGTATGCGTATTTCAACATACAAAACATATACAGATAAACATCAGGTATAATTTACATACAAAATTCAACACAGATCCCTTTGTTCACCGAATGATACTGACATGACGATGGTACAGTAAACAGGAAGTACACTGTTTTCACCTCTTTGGAATAAAATAGAGTAAAACAGTCTTGATGTGATGAAGCTGAACATGAACAGCACCTACGTTCAGCATCTTCTCAGAGACATTCATGGGTTGCATTTGGTTGTTTACATGAAAAGCGGCTGAAACGCATTGTGGAAAAAAAAAGTTCAAACCCTGTCAAACGGAAACGTCTCCACACAGTCGGCTAGTCGCTGCATCAAAGTGTCCATTACCGTCATTGTCATTAATCCAGTGTCGTTGGAGCCCTTTACAGTATTCATGCTAAAAATCATTAACATGTCATTACTTTCCCTCAGCCTTTTCTCTCCTGTTACTACTATTCAATCTTCAGCGATGCAACACTGACAGAGAAGATAAATCACAGTGCTTCAGCTGTCAAACACAAGATGTCAATGTCCTGACATTTATTCTAGTCCTACACAGAGAGATGTTTCTGTGAAACATCTGACCATCAGAGTGTATGGGTTGAAAATTTAAAAAAAAGAGAATGTTAAGCCAAGCTGCTGTATGACAGCATTCTCATGAAATTAATCAGCAGCACTGCATCATCATCATCATCGTGAAGTGATTATGATAGTGTTTGGTGTTTGGTGCTCCAGTTATACAACATCACACACACACACACACACACAACATCCTACAAAATTAAAAGCTGAAATATGAAAATATGGAATATATGTACATTTCACATTGGTTGGATTGTAGAAGATTGTGCAGCATCCTAATGAAAACCTGTACTGACAGAGACCTCAGATGTTGGTCCTGGAATCTGATGGAGAAACTCTCCCAGTTCGGGGGAGTCACAGCTCCCAGTGCTCCTATTACCACTGGGACCACTTTGGGAGTTCACCTTCCACATCTGTTCCAGCTGGTTCTTCTCGATCTTCTCGTGCTCCTTCGTTTCAGATGTTACTGTCAGTTGGGACTGCCACATCTGCCACATCTGGCCTCTTCTGCTCTCTTTAAACCACCACTGTGTGGTTGGTTGGTTGGTCAGCAGCTGCTCGTGGGTCTGGAACTCCTGTGAAAGTCTCACAGGATCTTAGCTCTGTTGTTCTCAACCACTTTGAGTGGTGTGTTCCACCGTGGGGCGGTTGGTCCCCAGGTCCTGTACTAGAAGCCTGGGAGTTTAAAGGCCTGTTGTTCTTGACCACTTTCAGTGGTGTGTGTCCCATCAGGGGGACTTGGGGGCCTCTAATCTACACTGCTGTTCCTGTACACTGTCCCAGCTAATTATATCTCTCCATGTGCACTGTCCCAGCGTGCGTCTTACACCAGGCTACTATGTGCTGGACTGTCTTCTGTGGTAGACCCCGGCTTCTAAGGATCTGGTGCTTAGGGCCTGTTCTTGTGCTGCCGTGATCAGAGCCTTTATGTGTATATATGTACGTATGCATATTTATATCAGTGTATACTAGTGTAAATAGTATTAACAGAGAATATGTAATACAGTTAAATCATGTCACAGTGTAGATCGTGTTAAATATCCAGTAGCCTCTTTCTCTTCTCATATCCTTTACGAGCAGCATCAGCATCCTCATCTCTCATACCACCTCCCAGTTTCTTCTTCTTTTTTCTTTTTTTCACTCTTACTTTTTCTTTTTCACCGTTTCCCTTTCACTGTCACATCAACGCTGAGTGACTTCTCCACGTGAGACCGTCTGAATCTGATCTGTGGAGCAGACAAAGATGGAGAGTAGTGTTAGGAAGCCTTCATGAAGAACTCCAGTATATTGCACCACAGTCTGGTCGTGTGGGGTTCACATAGCTGTGAGTGACATCAGGGCAGTGGAGACCTGGGTAGTTTATCTTCACTAACAACATAGAGAGTCTTAACAATATCTATTTTCCTTGGCACTGCAGCCCAGTGCTTGGGCAAAATAAAATCTTCAGTAGTTTTACTGCAGGAAGTTTTAATTTGTAGAATTTATAACAGGAAATACAGTTTGGATAGCTGGGAACCTAGACCTGGGTGTGTTTTCCCAGTTTGACAGCTTCATGCAGAAACAAATAATATGAGGATTTGTTCATTCTTGTGAACTGATTATTTTCCCAGGTTGCACCTGATTCTTTATGTAGAGCTTTAAGAATATGATTGGTGAGGAAAGATGAGAAGTAGTTCTGCTCTACCTGGATGTTTATTGTAGCCATGGGATGTCCAATTTGCTTTGGTGGCCCAAGGCAATCATGGAGTTCCTGTTTCTGCCAGCAGGTTCGACTGGTCCCAGATCAGGCCTGTAAAGAGGAGACAGTTATTAATGAGAGCTACTGGCTTTTTCTATCTGTGACAGTCCTTCAGTTTGCATCACAGTAGCTCAGCCTAGCAGTCTTGGAAAATATTCATTGTCCTTTGTTCCCACATTGTCAGAAGTCCTGCAGAAGGAAGGCAGGCATGTGTCAGCAGGAGGGTGCTGTTGTTTCTAATGAATCCTGGACTGCAGCCATATCTCTCACCAAGCCTGAGCTTAAAGCCAAAGGGGAATTCTCCCACTCCTCCAGGCATACCTCAGGCTTGACTCTGCAACCCCCGCTCTCTCTCTCTCTGTTCTGTTCTGTTCTGGATTGGTGCCAAATCCTGGTCAGGACAGAGTGAAAGGCTCAAGGGCCAGCAGTCCTCCACCTCCCATCAGATTCCTCCACTGTACAACCTCTCAAAGTAAAAGCCACAGTTCGTCCGCACGCAGATCCCTCCTTTCACAGGCAAAAATGAAGCTAATAACTCCTTTCATCTCCATCTTCCAGGAACCCGCCACAGTCCACTTCTTGCCCGAAAGTCACTGAAGCTGTCACCACTTTTCCACCACAAAAATCTCTTTCTTCCCCCTCATGCTGGCTTTTATTCACTGCTGTTAAATGACTTGCATTCCTTCTCTTTTTTCCAGGTTTTGTTCAACAAACGAGGGAAAGGAGCACAGCTTCTCTTCAGTGGTGCCATTTTAACCCGCAAAGACGAGACATCACCACAAAAACAACGTGAGATGAACGAATTATCCTCTTCAGATCTTTTACCACAAAACTGACATTCTGTGTGTCTGTATTTTGTGATTCTTTTCTGTTGTGTAACAGGGCTTCGTTAGGAAATTCTTCATTGATGGGAGATAAAAAAAATTTGCAGTTTGATCAAATACTAAAGTAATGACTGTTATTTCTCTTTCTTACCAGCTGTGTACTATGTAATTCTAAATAAGCCTCCACAGCCATATATTTTCTTTGGCTAACAGCTGTCCCGACAGTCCAAGTAATTGGATCCGGAATCAGAATGACTGTCTCTTATCAGTGAAGTGTCCCCATGGCCAGTGATATCATTTCACACAATGAGCAATTCATTCAAATTCAACAAAGAATGAGAGTGGAATCTGAGGGGCTGGGAATCAAAACAATGAGCTAAAAGAGGCTAAAATGCTCCATAGAGCTGAGGGAAGAACTTTTTGCAGCACAAAGGGATAGGGTTCTACAGAAAACCATACAAGTCAAGGATTTTGAGTCAGTGTTGCTGTTAATCCTAAAGGTGTTCCAGTCAGAGCTCTGTGCTTACCAGTCCAGTTCTTTAACACCAAACTGGGAAAAGTGTTTTTTGATGGACAGAGAATACAGAGGTCATAGTGAAATGTAAGTAGTGTATTTCTCACCTGTAGAGTTGTGGGCAGGACATCTTCAGTGAGGAGGAGGTGAGTCCCAGCTTGCTCTGGTTTCTCGGCCGACCTTTCCTCACCAGGTCTTTGACTCGGCCCCAAGTATAGTTTTCACTCAGCTGGATGCAAAAAGACATACAACAATAACAATTTAATACAATAATAATAAACAATAATACAGATCTCTCAGGAATGTGATTCTTGCTGTGGACCTATAACACGTGCGCATGACTCACCCTGCGCCGGGGGATGGAGAGCCCTTCGGTGCTGCCCCTGAGGAAGCAGACCTCCCCCTCAGTGTAACTCCTTCGGTTCAGGCCTCTCCTCCACAGTGGGGCAGGAGTCAAACCCTCGCTATTCATGTCTGAAACACAAATCACAAGCAAAGTGATTTAAACAAAGCAGTAACACTGTGTGTGTGGGAGAGTTTTCTTGGGTAAGGCAATTCATTCCTTCTACAGTTATTTGGTAACACACTTAACAGGTTCTTATGCATGTCCACCGGACGCCCCAACATCTGTATCTAAGCATCTTTTGTTGCTCTGTTTTTGTATTTGCACTTTCCTAAAAAGGAAACACTCCTGACATCTGTTTAATATTACACCGATCAGCTACTTCCACCCATCTTTGGTTGACCTTTTTTTTTTTTTTGTCTAAGCCTCTTCTCCAGATTTCCTGTCCATCAGAGGAAGAACCAAATCATTCCAGAGTCCACAGGACATTACATGTCCCCATCATGATGCCGAGAACTGTGCATGAATTCCTCAAGTTATAATTCCATCTTCACTACGGGACCACTGAGCTGTCCTCGCCACCGCTTCCTCAGGTAACGTGAGCAGCTCAGAAAACACAAGAGCGATGATGACGTTTGGGGAGATGGTTGTGTTTCCAAAATGACGACCATCTCCTGGAGCTCTCTGTCAGTGTAAGAACCGAGGCAGAAAAACACGTGGGGTTTCTTCAGAGTGAGGTGGTGAAACATTAGCACTACTACTACAGCTTTTCAATAACATAGCTATTAGATCCATGTGTCACACCGAAATTAAAACATTATTACGTGGTTTTGTGTGTGTATGTTGACACATTCCACCGGAGCAGGTTTTTAAGTGCTGACCCTACCGGTAATTAAATGCTGAATGTTATTCAGGGGTGGTTTCAGTAACCTCCAGGGCATTCGGCTGCAGAACAAACAGTACTGTATGTCTCACAGCAAAAGAATCTGTAACTCTGGTGGGCCCCTAAAGAATGAGTGTCTTATCTTCTAGGTTCATACAGGCCTAAAAGCCAAGTGCTCTCACTGTGTACTGGTTTGTCCTAAAAGTCCTGCTCTAACTATACTCTTAACCTTGAATTCGTCCCTTCGGTTCTTACCACTGCTTGTTGGTTGGTTAGTTGGTTCCCTACTACCTCAGACACACCAACATCTATCATCAACATTAAAAGTGTTGTTAAAAAGTTAAACTGTGTGCGCACAGCTATGGCAGAGGTCCCAAGTGACTATCAGACTGTCTGTGTTGGATACCCCCTTTCCTTCGGCGGATTTAGTCACACCTCTCTAATTTCATCAAATAAAGAAAGCTATGTGTTAGCATTACCTCTCCTGGCTGATGTGAGTGGGTGCTGGGTGACCTCAGCGATGGTGGACAGGTCCATGGCTCCACTGGGTGACAAAAACTCACTTCTGGAGAGTCTCATCTGCGCATCCTGGAAGATCAGGCTGGCAGCTCCACAGCTGCAGTGCTGATGGAAGAAGTCCTGTTAAGGGACATGGCAGCAATCAGCCAACAGTGACAAAAACAGCTAAATATTATAATGTTCTTTATTTAGCATATTCATGTCATTATTTTCTACTGATTTGCAGAATGAATTCTTTGCCTTTTTATTTTCAAATTGATGCATTGCGACGTTCAGCCCCCAAATCCTGCCCAAACCCACCCAACAGAGGTGCACTTATAATGTTATCATATTAAATAATGTTTCACTGTTCTACTAGAACATTGGAAAAAAAAAACAACATACATTGAATCACACTTGTTTTATTGACAACGAACACGCCTTATTGCATGGTACCTGGATACAGTGCAATGATATGTCGTTATTTTTTGATCTTTATTACAGTTTTACCATATGTCCCATGGAGGACACTGAAGGCATCTTTCCTTTATCATTGTATGGAATCACGTTTCCCCTGCTACTAAAGAAGGGGGGGAAAAAACATTCCATGTGGCTCATTATATGAAGTAATTTCCTCATTTTTACCAAAATATTTCTCTTCCCCTGCTCTCCTCTCTCTTAGGTTCCCCCCACTGTGGAGGCAGGGTTCGAATGGGCCTGTAGAAAAACACAGCCAAGTGCAGATCAGCCTACACACACGTGTTCCCTCCTGATATCAACACATCTTTCTTACATAACCAGTGAGCACTTATATTCTAAAAGAGTATTGGGGGTAGATGACAACATGCCGAAGTCATGCCTCATCATTTTTGTTTGTGTTAAACCTCCAAGTATTCTGGGTTTGACCAAAATGGACCAGTGTGTTTTTTTTTAATGAAGTTTTTGCATTTTACTTCCAAAACTAAACTTTTGTGTCCTTTCTCCAGGAGACAGCTGCCTCAAAGCAATATACAGCCAACCGAGGAAGAAACCCAGTGTGATCAGAGAGACTGAGCATCAAGCAAACACCTGTGTTAGCCACGTTCTCAGTGGGCACCAGAGTGGTCTTCCAAAAGCTAAATGAAGACAGAGCAAAGGAAACGTCGTCACCCAAAGAGCAGGTTAGTATTCCAGTCACGAGTACAGCTGTGGACTGCACCACCCTACCTCGTTTTTTTTTCCCTAGAACTTTAAAAATGATGGACTACAAATATTTCATTTGGCTCTGGGTCCATGGCACAAACTTAATGTACTGTATCTCTCTTTTGAGATTAGAGGACTCAAAGTCCGTAACTGGAGTCCTGTGTAATTGGACCATAGATACGATAGGTATTCCTACTATGCAATGGGGAAAGAGGGAAAAGTACAGCACCTCCCAGTTCCCCTTTTATCCCTTCTTATTCTTGTATGCTGTAAACAGCATGTTGAAATGTAGATATAAATGAAAGATTGCAGTTTTTTAATGTTTAATTTGCAAAAAGTTAACAAAAAAACTTTGTCATTATGGATTATTGAGTATTTTTAAATACTCTGTGTCTAAAGGATCCAGCATGGGAAACAAAACGCAATTGTGGAAAAACTGTGTCAACAAACTCCACAGCCCCAGTCTGTGACACAGGTTTTCCAATATAAATTTGAAGTCTCGGGGCTTGGATAGACAGATATAGACAGGCATAGTCCGAGATGGCAGTACTAGTGCTTTCCTACATCTGGGCTGCATCCTGAGAAAAAAAAAAAAATCAAAGAAGAGTTACACACCTCTTTGGTCTTTGTCATCCTGCTGTCTTTTTGCAGACTGCAGATCTGCCTCTGCAGCCGGAGGTTGGTCTCCTGCAGCTGGCCGATCTTCTGGATGAGTTGGCAGATGTGCTCCAGGTAACCCAGGCCTGAACTCACAGGGCTGGAACTCGCCTGCTGTGCCTGCACAAACAGAAGAGTGTGTAGGTTAGTCAAGATACAGGGAGAAAGCTTGGAGTAAAGTCAGTTGCTGCTCTGGATGGACAGTAGTCCTTTGGCTTTACTGATATACAATACTTATAAATTTGATTGCATTCATGCCAAAACATCAGGATTGATTCACCCTGTACACCACTGTATTATTCTTCTCAATGATGGCAGCTCTTCCCAACCCATTTTGAACACTTGGTCTCTGGCCAGCAGTTTAGTAATAAGGCATAAAATGAAGATAATTACAGTTTGAGATGTTGCAGAATCAGAGTCAATTCTGTTTGAGTGGTTTTCAAACCAAATGAAAAAAGGAAATATTTTAGCAAATATTTATCCAATCATCAACATTCCTAAAAGTTTCCCAACAAAAGCAGGATGTGAGCTCAGGTCAGGGTCTTTCTCCCCTCTTTCCTGTGCTGCTCACACTGAAACTCCAGTCAGGCAACTGGGAAGTGTGATGGAAACACGGGCCAAACAATGGGCCCACAGCCATAACAGGCTGGAAGACTGACATCATCCATTTCCTCTGATGGACAAACCTTCTGTAGGTCACACAGGATCTTGACCATGAACCCATTCCCAGATCATTGTTTTAAGAAGTTAGGGTACTAAGTAATGAGATCACTTTGCTCATCAGTGGCACTCTACAGGTTCTGAGAATTTCCCATTGGGGTTCTCATTATGGACTGGATGATAAATAGAGGATATAATGGAGTCACAAAAGCCACCAGTCAGGTTCAAAGGGTTAATGTGATATTTAGCAGATGGATTTCCTCATCTGCTGACTCCTCTGAACCTCTTCTCTGTGTCCAGGCTATAAGACCTCTCGTAGTTTATTGGTAGCTAGTTTAGATAAGGAAGTATTCCTTCCAGGAGATGAGCCTCACTTCCTCAGGGGTAGTTGTTGACGGGGGGTGGGGTGAGGGATGACGGGGGTGGTCTATCATCAGAAGCCGTTCTGGCTGTGACGTTATCAGGGCTGGGACTGATCTTATCCAGAGCCCCACAGAGACCACTGAGTGATCCACAGCCGGGAAGAGAGAGAGTAGGATTCAGGAATGCCCTCTTTTGTGTGCGGAGACCCATTTTCAAATGGGTAAACACACGCTAACAAACACACACACCCTGCTGTACTTCCTCCGAGCTCCCGCTGATCACATGAGTCAAGGGACAATTAAGTGTAACACGTGCAACTGACTGAAGTTGCGAGGATGTGAGAAGTTGCATGTCTGACAGAGTGTGTGCTTGTGTTGGCATGAAACACTGGATCCTGTATTGTCTGAGGTGAGTATTAGTGGCTGATGGTCAGGAATCTCATTTGTCCTACTAGTCTTAAGAAGAAGACAGATAAAGCCTTGTCAGTGGAAAAGACCCAGTGTGTATCTGTGATGTATTATCAAAAATATGTATTGGAATTACCTGAATTTATGTATAAATTGTTGTTTTAAAAATATGTTCAGCTCTTTATCTATGTTACTATTATGAACAAACGCATACTATTTTAACCAGTAACACCCAAAATGATTTGCAGCCTTTATTTTGATTTCAAAACAAGAGCATGGTAAGAAAGTAATATCCAAGATCACCGTGGTAACCGAGGTCTCCTCTGGTCCGCCCTTGTGGATGTTTCCATTATCTGTGTTGCATCCAGAATACTTTCCTAAACATGACAGTGTTGGATAGGAATGAAGCACCAGATGTGTGTGGAGCATCCAAACAGGGAGGAATGCACAAGCAGATCACGTATGCTGCTTCTCCCAGGCAGATACCAGTCTTTTCAACACACACAGATAATGTTTCTGCTTCACCTCTATGCAGTTTATCCTTCAAATTACTCCTGACAGGAACCCGGGAGATATTATGTGCTGCTGTTGTTCTTCAGTAGTTTTGGCACCTGACTTTGGTTTAGTTTTGGTCTTTAGTCTCTTTTGATTAAAAAAAAATGTAATAGTTTTCGGTTGTTTCACACAGTGCGATCACGTCCTGCAGTGACATCCTCAGTCACCTCAGGAAGAGCTGCTCTTCTGTTTTTCATATCACACTGATGCACGAGCATCACGCTCATCAGCAGAATCTGTGGGCCACAGTCTGTCCACTGACGTCTGTCCTACAGATCTAAATACAGATGTCACTTTAGTCCCTGTTCCTGTTCAAACAGCCAGTTGAACAGTCTCTGTGACTGAAGCTTCTCCATCTGTGTCCCAACAATCAACCCTCTGTCAAAGTCACCAACCCAACTGTACCATGCAGTTCACTTGGGCGGAAGCATCTGGATTTGTTATGTTTCTCAACTCATTTTATCCAGGTGTTTCCTTCAATCTGTCACTGGCCTGTAGCTCAACAAGAGGGATCACGAATATTACCAGTAATGGTGGGTTAGGTAACACTGCTGCACTTCACCATGCCAAAGCCGAACTGCAAAAATCTTCACAGAACACAATTGACACAGTGATTGTTCCCTGTCTCTCCAGCGGCCCTGAGGAGGAGCAGCAGCAGCTTTCCAGCCAAAGGAGTTTGCATTCCCTGCCAGGTGCTTTGGAAACTATAACTTTACCTGATCCTTCAAGTCAGGTTGGTTTTCACAAGTGACATGGCTTCACAACATTTGGGAAAATGGTAAAGCTGTATGCTTCTTGTGTTGCTTTGTTTTACAGGGACACAATATAGTGTATAAATTGATAATTTGGGCACTGTGTGGTAGAAATTCATTATGGTGCACTTTATAGTAAATATTGGGACAAGAGAGTTTTGGTTTAGCTTGAGACTACAGCAGGTAGAATGTAACATAACTCAAGAGTATTCCTTTTGCAAATATCTACAAGAAGATTTAGTTCACAGTTTTTCAAGTATTTCTAAATACAACTGTCATATACCCATATGTATATTGAAAGAGGTTTTGGTTGCTGTAATGGTTCCCTCCCTCCAATTCTTTCCTATTGAGATTTAGTCCTTGCTCTGTGTTAAAATACAAGCTAACATTCAGACAACTGAAGCTGAACTATAGAATGCATTTTCAAATTCAGACAATCTCTTCTTGAAAGTATTTGTAGTGTCGCCATCATTTGTGCATATGAAAATTGCCAGAAAAAACTTGAGCAAAGGCTGAAAAAGAGAGTTTCAGAGAGAAATTCAAACCCACTTTCTCACTTCAACTCGCCAAGGGGGCGAGGAGGTGTTACAGAAAGTCCCTGTGCTCTTAGATGGTTAACAGCCTACGCTAAAACTGCTAGTCACTCCTACCAATAACCTACTTGAACCTATAAACATGAAAATGAACGTTAGCACTGATGTTGTGCAGCTGGGGAATTCAAGTAACGCAGAAGCATCCAGGCTTCAGATTTTAATTACATTTCACACAAGCACTGATGAAGTAAGTATGCTTTGAAAAGTGACACCGAGTGTGAGATCAGACATGCAGCTAAACAGCTCCATATGATCACTGTTACTGCCTGATGTTGGAAATCTGACAGCTATGCACTCCATAACATCTCCAACATCTGAGCCTTGAGATTTGCAGAGATTGTAGAACCTGCTCTTGTTCTATTTAGTGACAGACAGAGGAACAGAGCAAGCGAGAGAAAAGGCATGTCAGTAAACACAGAGACAGTCCTTAGTGTTCACATATTTGAATCCAGTATCCCTCTGAGGCAAACTACAGAGTTCCATTTAGCAGGGAAAGGAATTACATTAATAGCTGTGGTGATAAGTGATGATTATGACGTTGGGGGGCCACACCACCAGGCCGCCTGTCAGCAATGTGCTCCCAGATGCCGGCATGCTGGGCCCCTAAAAGCTGCAGCCGCATACCATTACTGTACCTCACGAGGGCCCCAGCAGGGACCCATCAAAGAGCCCTTATCTGGGTAAAAATGTGAGTAATTTGAGATATTTGACACCTATTTGATGCATCCAGGTAGGCCGCCAAGCTCTGGGCTTGGAAAACAGGGAGGGTCCAGATGAGAGCCGCCGACGGTCAGCGACAGTATCGCTAGAAAAATCTTAGTCCCCTCAGCACAGATGAACAGGTGCTACATGACATGTGGGTTCCTGAGAAAGCTACTACACACTGTAACACACACCCTCCCCTCCGCACTGCCTCTTCCAGCGTTAATAAAAGCCTTTTCTTCAGAAAGCCCTTCAGGCTTGGATGGATGGAAGATGGAATATGTGTAGCTTTGAAATGCGTTTGTTATACAATAACATAAAGAGACTGAGCTGCTTACTTTTTCATAAGTATCCATGAGGTTGTATGACTTTTTTAGCATAGAATGACATTTCTGAACAAATACTGGATGGACTGCTGTGAAATTTCAGGATGAAGCGTAGTAACGGATTCTTTCACTTTTTTACCAAGTGCCAAGTGTTACTTTCTAACTATAGGACCTTTTGGGACTCGCTGATTAGCATGCTAAGGTTAACACTGGCTTTGCTTTCTACTGCTGGAGACAGCATTAAGTTTGGGATGAAGTTTGATGCTTAACCCTGCCCCGACCCCTGCAGATGTAAATTCAACCTGCACATAATGAGTTGAGGCAATGATGAGGCAACAATGTACCTGCAGCAGCTGAAAATGCAAGAAAAAAAAAATACACACACTTTCTGAAGCTGTATAACACCTTTCTGTGAACATATAGAGCACAAAAAGGAGGATGTGGCTAAGAAGAAGAAGATCTGGGCTACCTGGCTTAGCCTGCTTAGCCTGCATGCTTATAAGGCATGGAAGATGAATGGATTAATTAATGGATGTTTAGATGTTTGTTACCTCACTAAGTCTGCAGCATTCGTCCATATACTCCTCCAGGCTGTCACTGGTGGCGTTCCTCCTTATAGGCTCTGGCTCATAACCACTCTCCATTATATCATCACAGGTTCCTGTTGTGGTTTGCTCCTCAGGTCTCAGATCCTCTGAGCTGGTCCTTTCAGCTACAGCACTCTTCTCTCCGAGCTGTTCAGACATGTCCTCATCTGCTTCAGGGCTGCTTTCTGAAGCCCTCCTCTGGTCTCTATCCAAATCCTCACTTATGTGCAGGTCTGCTCTGAACACATTGCCCTGAGTATTCACTGTTGTGTTCGAACTGTTATCCACCGAGTCCTCTGCCTGTTTAACCTCAGAGTTCACTGCATGTCTGGTTATTTTATCAGAGGGAGCAGTGTCAGGGTCAGTGTTTAAGTTGCAGGAGTTACAGGAGGACTCTCGGCTGTGGACGATGAAGCTCTGCTCAGAGCCATCCGGGGTGGATGGAGAGTTAGCTCCACTGGGGAGCTCCACTCCAGAGTCCTCGGACTCTAACTTGTACAACCTCAGCAGCTGAGAGTCAGAGAAAATGGTAGGCAGGTAGTCTGAGCCGGTCTCCATCTGAGACTGTCCAGACTTGTCATCGAGGTGGAAATTCACCTCAGGCGCTTTGGTGAGGTCTGAGAAGTCCTGCTCGGAAACTGACACTGTGGAGATGGTGGACGCAGAATCAGCAGACATCAGGAGCCTCTCGTGGAAGTTACTGAAGAGCTTCATTTTGGTCAGGACAACCTCACCATCCCAAACCGCATCTCTGTCCCCTTTCCCTGTTAAACAGATAGAGAAACAAAGATACTGAAATGACTGATGCTGCTGTGCTTGTCTTTGGAGAACAGCCTCCCTCACCTGCATGGCTGCGCTGCCAGTTTTTAATGTTTTCACACAGTCTGAAATGTCTCTCACATGCCTCAAAGGAAATACGAGATCCTGAAATATGTGAGCTTAGGCCAAAACTCTGTTGTTGTAGTTTAGTGCTGCCAGAAAGTGGATTTTCTTGACTTAAGGTTTCAACAAGAGCCAAATTATATAATACCTGGGTGACGTACAACTATAATTCAGTTTAAGGGCTTTTAAAGAACAAAGTGAAAGACTGTGGAGGTGCAGGCATTTCAACCATTCTATCAAAATCAGCTGCTTGTTCTGGGCTGGATCCAGTCTTTTGACCATTAATGGCCCATATTCACCATCGAATAGTATATCTATAATGATATGACTGGATGCTTGAGTGAAGCCCAGGCACTGGTGTTTATGCTATCCTGTGAACTGGAATACCACAGGATCCACACAAATTAAGTAAGTGCTGCTTTGATCTGAAGCTCCACTTATGACCATAACAGGGAGCAGTCACAAGTATCCTCTCCTGTTTCTCAGTGTGGGCAATTTGATATGCCTTACTGTCAGTCAAATGACATTTTTTCGTCCCTTCCAACCTTTGGATTTGAACAGAAAAGACAAAAAAAAAAAAAAAAAAGAAACTTTGTCTTTCCCCATGGAAATGCAGAGGCCCTGATCAAGCTTGAGGGTTGTTGTGTTGCTTTAGTCAAGTGCTCGGAATAAAACAGCAGCTAAGCGCGATTTTCAAATAATGTAATTCAAGAGCGTTAGATCACACCCTGGCAGTGGTGGAGGTTGAGTGGACTTCCTGAGGGGTGAAATGGAGATCTAGCCAAGGCAAATGTGAGATTAAAAGTTCTCTGAAGTGGTGACACTTTTATCCTCTCTGAGGGGAACTTCAGAGGAGGCGGTTTTCGGAGGGGAATTTTCTCCAAAGCACGTTTGTGTGAATTTGCACAGACGTCTTTGGCTCGCTCGTGGTTTACACAGCAAAGCAAATGGAAAAGCAGAAATATTTTGAGTGTGTGTTTGTGTGTGTGTGTGTGTGTGTGTGTAGACACACACTTCCTCCTGTGTGGTTTAACAGAGGCTGAGGGGATGTTGATATTGTGAAGGGTAGAGGCTGCACTGAAATGATGCATCAGTTAGAAACAGGATGTTAGCTGATGGGAAATAATTAGACTTTTCTGACTGTGATTGTAACTTGGCACAACTGAAAATCTCAGAGGGTGAAACATCTTTAGCTCGGATGATAACCACACAATATTTCCCACAGATGAAAGTGCAGGAACAATGGATAGATGAAAACTGAAAAAACAAAGTTTATATATAAATTTACAGATATTCCCGATATGGCTGTTGTTGTTGGATTATTATGCTACATGGGGAGAACAAAACAGAAGAATGTGTGCAGCTGTTTCCATTGTGGCTTCAGCAGGTCACACCTTGTTTTTCCCAATTACCTCACTTTGTTGAGCGAACTGAAACACTCGTAGTATATTTATGTTTCTACCATCCTAAATGAATGCTTACTGTCCACTGAGCGATACCTCTCAAGTCACTCAAAGCCAATGGGATGCAAACAGCAGTCGTGAACTGCGAGGTGGTCGCGGAGGCCTAAAGAAAGAATCCGTGGCACCATCCATTCATTTGTTTTAGTGTCCTGCTGTTTTTTCCACAATGCTTCTGCCTTGATTGCATTTATGCAAAAGTTTCACATCTGAATAGAAGTGCTACGATCAGAGGACGAGCTCACAGAGGTGAAGGAAACATTCAGTGATGGTGCTGATATTTGAGGGGATGGAGGAGACAGCCTGACCTGTGAATTGGCAGAAGCCAATATAAGGCAGGTAATGACTTATTGCAGATATATCGATTGATTTTAGCAGGTGATTCTTTATAGGAATTTCTCCTTATGGATTTGAGAGAGCAGGATGTGTGCCTTTAAATTTTCGAAACATTTTCTGTGAGTAGTAAGTTAAACAGCTAAAGTAGCACGGCTTCATGTAAACATGTAGTACCGACCCTTTTTTTAAAAAATTGTAAACAGCAGTGACACGTTTTATGGGCGGAGCCTAACTGATGGCAGAAAGTGGTCAGTGAGAGAATGTGAAATCTGTGAAATGAATTCAGTGACTTATCCGTTCCAGCCCGTAGAACAACAACACCAACACTCGTGTCTGACTCTACCTGACTCTCCATCCTGACATGTTTATTTTCCTACATTGTTTTTTCCAGCCCTGCCAATACCTGTGAATTACCAGCAGACAATAAGGAGAGCAGGCTGACTTTAATTACATGCTGAAGTCATCTGGCCAACTCAGTTGTGTCATCTGACTCCTCGCTATTGTGAGACAATCGCCGTCCTTCCCCTACAATCTTCTCCACTCGACCGCCGTCAGCTGGACAGGTGTCGCCCTGATCCAGCTGTTCTCATCCCTCCCAAACAACACAAACAGATATTCTGTCCTGTAATTGTCTAAACAGCCTGACTCAGCCTGTTTCCAGTCTCGGTGCGTGACTAATCCCCACAACATATAATTACAGATGGTCCACCTCCCCTCCCGTCCCCTCCCCCGTCCCCCGATTCATCCTCTAGCTTCTTTTCTGTGTAAAAACATCAGAGGAATTTCTCATCACACTGTTTCACCTTTTAGTTAGTACTGTCATTCAACTCTTAGAGGGTGAGACTTTCCAGAAATGAGATTTTTCTCAATCCCAGAAAAATCTGACACAGCGCACACACAGTGGTATGGAAAAAAAAAAAAAAAAACTCAGCAGCAGGTGTGTGTGAAGCCTGTGCTGCCTCTGAATGCACAGGTCAAACTTTGTGGGATTGTGGGAGTTTTTTTTTTTCTTGAGGCACCGTATACAGGCATGTGAGCAGTGGGCTTTGCTGGCTTCTCAGATCCTGATGTCATAAACAGGTTGTGACAAGCCACTGCTATTTTTACAGCCCATGTGAGATACAGGTACGTCAGCTCCCCATTAGGTTTCTAGGTCGTCTGTGGTCAAGACTGCACTGACAATTTTCAGGCCTGGTGTTCAGAGAGACTACAGCACAGAATAACATGACGCTTTCCTTTGCTGATTTCAATGAGGCCACTTTGTTTAGTGCCAGCATCATCTCAAAAAAAAAAAAAGTTAAACCTGGCTCAACTGCACAGCATTGGACTGGTCAAACAAATATGAGCATTTCTAACATGAACGGGGTGATTTCCGTTCCAATCATCATCACAACATGAGATACAACCTCTGCTGAGTTGTAAAAATCCTGTCTCATAGCATTATAAACCTCTGTGCTGTGCTTTAATTGAATCTAATAAACCCTTTAAAATCACGGATCTGTTACTCAGACCGGACTTTCTGGACTGGTAGTCCACTGGTACACCAGTGCCTGAAACAACACGCCCCCACCCACACACCCTGTTTGCTTATTTTCTAATGCAGTGTTATTTTCAGCAGCGTTTCCTCGAGTGTGCTGCTTTCGTATCTCGTCTGTGCCCCAGTGGAAGGAGAGAGGCTTTGTTCTCTTTGGTTTGCCATGATTTTTTTTTTTTTTGTGTCAGTTTGTGGTCACTGAGCCTTTGCTCGGTCAGGATCTGTCTCTGCTTTCTGTCTCTGACAGTTCAGAGACATTCTGCCAGTTCACAATCTCTGTTTAGAGAACAGATAACATCCTGATCTACTGTGGCTTTTAGTTTCTTCTTCCCCGTGTCTCAGACAGGTCAGGTTTTTTGAGAGGAGGCAGTTCGTCTCAGCACCAGCTGACAGAGGGGGGCTCATTTCTGGGCTCAAAGACACTATGACACTCTCTTTGGAGGAGCTGGGGATCAAACCAGGAACCCTCCAGTTACCAGTTGACCAAACAAAGCTGCTATTTTTAATGGACACATGGAGAATCTGTTGTCCATGTCTGTTTTGTTGTGGCAGCCAGACAAGATGAGAAATCAGGTCTTAAATGTTGGTTTTGGAGCCTCCTGAATGTTTATTGCCCTTTAGAAAGAAAAGTTAATCTGCTGTCTGGGAATCCCATTAAACTTATTAAACAGACTGAGTCACGTGCCGGAGCTGCTATTCTGGACAGAAAACAGTTGGGCTTCCTGTCAAAATGCCCCCGTAGACGCACAATTCTGAAAGTTTTTCTCACTTCTGCAATTTAAAGCATCAGTCACCTACAACACAGACACAGCACACAGACCCTCAGAGAGCTGATCAGTCCTCTGCTCAAGCAAATGAAAAGCTGTTAGCGGACAAAGGTTGGATCAGTTCATGATGCGAGGACTTGAGAGAAGAGAAATTACTGCTACATGTCATCTAAGGACATACAGAGGACAAAGACATCATGTAGAAGACAACAGAAGGTGACTGTACCTTTCCTCCAAGGAGTCAGGATGGATATTGACTTCGGCCAGCTGATAACAAGCCCAGCCTTTTTCTTCTTCACACTCATGTTGCTGGAACAATCCCCAAAGTTAAGAAAACTTTAAAAGTGGAATTAAAAAAAAACAAAACAAAAGAATAAAGAGCTCCTTCCTCAGAAATTCCTCCCCATGTTTTTAAAGAGGTTTGTTATGCCTTGGACGTCGCTTGTTTTTGTTGGATTCCATGTGGAGGCTGTCGTCGAGCAGGGTCAGGATACCTGCGTTTCCTCGCATGCTTGGACTGTCTGTGTGTGAACGTGTCTAATTCCTCCAGCTGAGAAGAGTAAAGGGGGCCAGGCTCCAGCAGCATTCAGAGTCATAAGGAGTGGAGGAGGAGTGGCAGCCAGCCAGAGGGAGAGAGGTGGAGGAGGAGGAGGAGGAGGAAAAAGTGATTTACGCTCAGCCTGAAGGCAAACGGGAGTGACGAGCAGGAGGAAGACTGAGAATGGTTAAAGAGGGAGGAGGCTGATGGTCCACTGAGATTAACCTTTCTGTTGTGTTACTGCTGTCGCTCCAACATCTCACAAAAAAAAATCAAAGATTAGAGGAAAAGTCCAAAAAGTGAAAACAGACCTGTGAACCTGAACTTTTTCTTCTTTCTTCTCCCATTAATCATCTGATCTCTATGTGAAACTGTATATAAACTAACATGCTGACGCTTCAGTATTAATCATCTAAATACGTCATATACAATAAAATTTACTGGTTAAAAAAAATTTTATTATAATATTTTTTACATTGTTACCACTGACAATGTTGATATGTTTGTAGTTATATGAAGCTGACAAGCTAACGCAGCTCTAGCCCTCACTCTCTAGCCACACCTGGGAGTGTGGGACAGTTTATCAGATCATGTTTATCACATCCTGTCATAAAATGGCCATTTGTCACTGACCCTTTGTTTCAGTGTTGTGGCTCTTAATTTGGTTCCAATGAACTCATTTCTAAGGTCTGTTTTATTTACCTTATCAAAAAAACGGCACAAGTTGTTACAGACAAAATCCGGCACTGAAGAAACTTCATGTCATTTATGAGCCTCAGGGGAACGGGGGAGCCTCATGTAGGACTTTAAACCACCTCTAAAACGAACAAAATACATTATCGTATAAACCACTGCTCAAACATTTTAGAACAAACCCATTTTGTAAATTATAGAAATGTAAGGGAATTTAATGGTGCCCAAAGGAAACTGGCAGCAGTGGAAGTAAATGGAGCTTTGCACGTTAAAGCAAACTGTGTTTCAGTCAGTCAGCCACAGTCTCTCATTCCTCAGCCGTCCCTCCAACTTTCCCTCCCGTCTCAGTCACCTGACCTCCCCCACCCACTCACACACATGTTCCCAGTTTCCCAATCATCCAGCAAGTATTTCAACCTGCCTGTTCCACCTCCTCCTCCCTGCCAGATTGTATTATGTTGTACATCACTGATGCTCGTGGTGTTGTGGACTCCAGTTCTTATCACCTGCCTGTTGCCTGTGCTGTTCTCATTCCTGTACCTGCCTGTTTTCCTGTAAGTCTCAGTCATCATCAGCCTGCCCGTGATCTGTACATCAGCTGAAACACAACAGAGTATTAACAGAACTGCTGTTCTTCAAAATAATCTTTCCTATATTGACGTCGGTCTCTTCTGTTGAGTGGAAAGATTTCAACTGGATGCTTGTTTCATGTGTAACATAGACATTATGTGCTGTAACCCCCATCCTTCCTGCTGTTATTTAATCGGTGCCACAAACGACCACTGCTTCATGCAAATCATCCCAAAAAAAATGTGTAGAGAGCTGTTGATGATTCTGAAGGATGAAGTTTGTATAGAGACGTGTTCATGTTATTTTGCCCTACATTCATTGATACAAATGAGGTGGACAAAATAATAGAAACACCTGTCAGTTTAACACAGTAAATTTCAACAACAGACGCACAAACTACATCCTCTAAAAAATGAGTTAAATCAACACTAAAACAAGAGTGTGTGTGTGGAATGGATCTGTGAAATGCTCTCTCTTCATTTTATCTGTTTTCTTCATTATATTTAGGTGATGGTTGCGGTTGTTATATGACCACCTGCTGTCATCTGACTCCTGCACTGTAATTGCAGCACACGATGACGCCCAGCGGGCCGGCTCTACTCCTTGATGAAGACCATGAGATGTAGTTGGAAAAAAGCTAGTAAGTAGACCTTGTGTTGAATTTTTTTTTCCAAAACAATCAATTGGATTTTTTTTTTTTTTCTGCAGATGAGGACTTAGGTCCTCTCTTGTTAAGTGACTTGTACAATTTCACGTTGTGCAGCCAAAGACAACAAACAAAGACCTTCGTCTTCATCTTCTTGCTGTCAGGGCGTCAGCATCATGTTTTCTGGTGCATGTGTGTTATGTATCCATTCACGCATACCCCCGACTATAGTATGTATAGTGCATGTGCTGTGTATGTGGAAGTGTGCAGCTTTGTCTGTCATTCCACAGTATTTCTAATACTTCCCTGAAATCGTTTTTGACAGTACATTAAACATTACAGTACATTATTTTTTACAACAAAAAGAGATGAATTAATGTAATTTCCACTGGACTTTAAACTTGGTAAGACCTAAGCTCTCTTTCCTCTCTTTTTGATGTAAAGCATTCCTGCAGGTTTCCTGTCCCCGTTGGAACAGAGCTATACTCCCTCCTGTCCTTCCTGTCAACCCTCTCTGTGACTCACAACACTTTTTTATGGAAACCGTGAGATGTGTGAAAGCAGATGGGGGGCAGTCAGACACAGGGACAGGAGACAGAAGAAGATGGACAAGCAGACAGGGTGACTCACCAGCACGGACAGTCACAGAGGAACTGGGTATTCTGGCATACTGACAGAGACACGGGGAGCCCAACACTGCTGCACTGCACTGGTACTGTATGCTGTAGTGTTTACAGTGACACCTTAATAAGGCCTTCAACCTCTCTGCTGTGTGTGCGTGCGTGTGTGTGTATGCGTGCGTGCGTGCAGTGATGCATATTTGCCATGGTATCCATTAAATAACAGGGAACCTTTTCCCCAGGCAGCCAGAAATGAATCTATTCACTGTTCACAGAGCACAAACACACACACAAAGAGGAACACACACATATATCACTGCTGTAATTGAATGAATAAATAAAAGACTTGCCTGATCTGATCTGCTTCCCATTAACATACACAGTAAGTAATGTTATTGATGGGCCAGCATAAACAGAGCGTGCTTCCACAGAGCAGAGAGAGAGAGAGGGATGATGGTTAACTTGCACTTATTAAATGGCAGCAGTTGTGTCCTGAATTGATCCCATTTAACAGAATGATAAAGAGCCGCCGTGCTACACTGGAACCATCACCTGGACAACACCTTCAGAGTCCCTGCTGTTATTTAATCGGTGCCACAAACGACCACTGCTTCATGCAAATCATCCCAAAAAAATGTGTAGAGAGCTGTTGTTGATTCTGAAAGATGAAGTTTGTGTAGAGACGTGTTTGTGTTATTTTGCCCTACATTCATTGATATAAATGAAGTGGACAAAATAATAGAAACACCTGTCAGTTTAACACAGTAAATTTCAACAACAACAGCAGCACAAACTACATCCTCCAAAAAATGATCACACAGTTAAATCAACACTAAAACAAGAGTGCGTGTGTGGAATGGATCTGTGAAATGCTCTCTCTTCATTTTATCTGTTTTCTTCATTACATTAAGGTGATAGTTACGGTTGTTATATGACCACCTGCTGTCATCTGACTCCTGCACTGTAATTGCAGCACACGATGATGCCCGGCGGGCCGGCTCTACTCCTTGATGAAGACCATGAGATGCAGTTGGAAAAAAGCTAGTAAGTAGACCTTGTGTTGAGTGTTTTTTTTTACCAAAACAATCAATCAGATTTTTTTTTTTTTACTGCAGATGAGGACTTACTCATACGCATTCAGTCAATATAAATTGCTTTTTTTTAAAAAATCCATAAAATAAGTTTTAAATAGTTTGATTCGTTTAATTGTACTGAAAAAGGAGATGGGTTCCTGAATCACTGGTCTACAGTCTGTCCGTGTACATCCAATAAAAGCACATAGGTACAATGAACACTTTCTGCAAAAGGAGTTGTTTTTACATAAAGACACTTTATTAGCTTAGACATACAACTCTGGATAGAATAATACATAATATACATAATACCAAGAAGTCAAAAATAATAACTGTAGTTCTATATTTATAAATCTAAGCAGATATACTACTCTTGGCTTTTAAAAACATTAAGGTCTTTGTATATTTGTTATAATATATTATAGTTCCATTCTTGTTTCATCCACCAAATCTAGAAAAAACTGGATAAAGAGCTTATAGAATATGTATTTAGGATAATTGTATATGTGTGTGCATATTATTGTGAGCCTCTTTGTGCATGGATCAGCTAAAATGGTCACATTTTCTGCACATCCAGGCATCCAGTTTTATGACCACAGACGCACAATCTCCATCGTTTGATCCAGTGGGGGAAAATCCTGCAAATACTCTGCATCCAAAGACACTTTGAACATTCTGACATAAATAGCCTTCCACGGGTCTGTGTCCTGTGGTGAAGACACACGTCTCTAACAGAGGAGGACTTTCAACAACCTGAAAATATTTTCTTTCTATTAATGCTTAAATACAACAATTTATATTAAAACTTGAGAAAAAAAACAGAAAAAAAAGGATATTTTCCTCTGATCATTGAAAACTAAATGAATGTTAGCTCCCTGTATTTAAGATATTATCGGAAACGCTGAAATGAATAATGTTTTCCATCAGAGCCAAATGAAAAGTTTCCATTTTGTCCTCCTTACCATGCTGTGCTATCATCGGCCATGCTGTCCATGACTAGATACCTGGGAGTGTGGAAAATGACAAGCACGCACACACACACACACGCACATACAGGCACCAAATATATGACTGAACGCTGATACAACACTGTTGGTATAGGAATGGACCGTCACACGAAAGCTGAACGAGGAGCAGATGATTAGCAAACCTTTTCCTTTCCCCTAAACAAGAACGTATTTAAACTCCCCCTCACACGTCCCCTCATGTTCTCTGTGTAACCCTATAAACCACGGCAGCCTGGGGTAAAAGGCCCACAACTACAAAGGAATACAGTTTTACACAGAAGCCACAGAACAATCTGTATGGCAACTATGCAACTTGTCAGCTTCTCCAGTTGGCTTATTTTCTTCAAACAGGAGGTACATGCTAGCTGTGACCATAACTGCTGTGTCAAATTCGATTATTTTGTATTAACACAGTAATTCCAAGACAAAAAAAAAAAACATCTGCTTGACAGAGGTCTTTAGAGGATAATTCCAGTTTACTACAAAGCTGGGGCTTGTTTTCCTCGTATTGGCCATGATCCCTGTTCTGAAACAATGAAAACTCGGGAAGAAGCTGAGATGGGTTTTACCTGCCCAGGAGAGCCAAACTGTCCATTATAGTTTCGTAGGCCAACTGTAGCCTGGGATACTAAAATACACGGCTGTCATTACTGCTGTTTCTCATTAGAAAGAGGGGCGGACTTGAGGCAAGCTTCAGCTTCCACAGGATAGGACGACACGTTGAAAGGCATCGTTCCCGTTGACAACGTGTTGGAGGCGTGCTAATAACACACAGAGCCTGTGACCTGCATCACCTGCATCTCATCTATTTATTTTGACTTTTTAAATGATCCGTGCTGAATGTGTTCTTTGTGTGTGTGTGTGTGTGGGGGGGGGGGGGGGGGTCTATTTCTAATTTCTTATAATATCACTGCTGAAGAAGCTTCGCTAGTCTGGGTCACAAATCTGTTGCATCTGTTAAAGTGTTTCACAATAAAAGCCTTTTAATGGTTCAGCTGGTGAAAAACTTGTTAGCCAACAGCAGTGAGAATATGTACACAGCTCTGATAAGACTGTGCGAGACATTACCACCATCACTCTGGGTGTGCTTGCTTCCAGTTTTACCTCCAAATACTATGGTTTAAATAATCTAGCCTATGCTCTTATGTTTCTTGCCCTGTGATTTCACTGTGTTCCCAGGTTTCAGCTATTCCAGGCTGTAATAAATCAGATTTATCCTTTAAACAACTGAGACAACATCTTTCTTCAAGTTAAAATTACTCTGTAAATCCTTTTTGTGCTTTAATTCCAGGTCCACAGGGACTTTGTAAAAGTAGTTACTATGATTAGCTACACGTCCTTTATAGACAGTAGTAAAATAATCACTGGCACTATGATTGTGTAGAGAAGAGGCTGTAACCTCCAGTGTTAGCAGGCAGAGTAATTCCTCATATACAGCTTCTTTCATCCAAAAGGTCTTTGTCTTTCCACAGAGGTAGGACTATTTTTGTTGGCAACATGAAGATTCTCGTCTGTCTTATTTATTTTCCTCTCTTCTTTTTGCTCTGCAGAGATGAGCCTCTTTCCATCAGTGACATTCAGTCTTGTCTGGTGGTCCACGGGAAATGCATAGCAGCAGCAGCATCATCAGCAGCAGCATCAGCACACAAGGCAGAGAGAGTGTTCAAGTGTTTCCATGGTTATGTCACTTTGTCTTTCTTGTTTCACTCACTGGCTCCCACACACTTCACAACCTCTTTTTCAATTTCATGTCATATCGATCATCCATCCATCTGCTCGTCCCTTCATCCGATAACTAACTACCAACCCTCTGCTTTTCTCTTGGGGGTGTGTGTGTTTTCACAGCAGCATCTGATCACGAGGTGTATCACGGTCAGGAGGCATCAAAGCTGAAAGACATGAGGGAAACAGTGCAATTACTGTAAGTGGATGCATGTATATGTGTGTGTGTACAGACAAAGTGAAATACAACACACATTGTCATTTAGATCTGATTTGTATTTACTATTAGAATGAAATGAAAAATATTTTAAATTACCTTTGTTTATTTAGCCTTCTGCTTTCAACAACTGCATGAACTGTCTCTCACTGTGACATGAATTTTCCATGCAGCTCCAAAATTTAACCACAACACCTAGAAAACAGAGGTGTATTTCATTTCAATACACCTTCACGAGTGTCCAGCAGAGGGCAGCAGAGAGAGGCCAAAACTAAATGCAAAGCACAAGCAGAGGTGCAAGAGAGCCCGTTCTTTTTAACAGTAAGATGCACCGTCACCGCCAACACGTAAAACAACTTCAGCTTCAGTTTATTTAAAGTGAACATCACCCATCAGCCAGTCTCTGCACACTGCACTGCACACTTGGAGTCAGGAATTTACAAAGACCAAAAGGGGTTAAAACTTGCTAAAGAGGAATGCAGTTAATTATTAAAACAAGAGAAATTAGAAGAGGCTATTACACACAGAAAAATGTGTTCTCAGCCTGGATTTGGCAAAACCTCAACCAAGCATGGTTACACAAATGTGCAGTGGAGGTTTATTTCAAAGAAGGAGAAATCAAAAGCTGTACCAGCAAAAGCTTCTCTGTTAAAACTGTCAACGAACCAGGATCAAGAAAACGTGAAGGACGTGATAGCGTGTATATGGAGTAATGAAACGGGAAGCCAATCCATTCCAAGCCTTATAAGCACTGATAGCCAGTGCAAAGTCATCAGTGCAAGTGTTACATGATCCATGCTCCAGGTTCAGCACCCATCAAGTACAGACTGCAGGGACTGCAACGCCAGCAGCCATAGTGTCTGAAAGAACTTTTTCTGTTGTTGCTGCAGTGGAAGGGAGGAAGCATTAGACACCAGTAGATTTCATTTGTATTTCTTTTTTTTACCTAATACAACTAATTAGGTAACTCATTTTGCTGCAGTTTAAGGGTGAAACTGCATTACCGCTGACAGTACTGCTGTAAACAATGCTGCTACAGTGAGGGGTGAGAAGATGGGTGGATATTAATGGTGAGATTAACAAGATGGAAACACGTTTCAGTGCATAATGTGAGCGCGAGCAGCCCTCAGATGAATCTCACTAACAGTTTACTGAATATAAAGTATTGCTATATGTGTTACTGAGTGTCTATATCAATGACAGATGTATTAATAATTCATAACGGCAAGTCCACCATTAGTTTTAATGTAATATTCATTTCATCAGATTTTAACTTCTCATGCTACTATTGAGCAACAGCCTTCTAGACTGTCTGCTGTAATCAGCAGCAATATTAGAACTCCAATACTCCATCCTGTAGTCTCACACTCAGGACTAGTTCTCTGCTGTGGCTGTCTACCTTGAGGACCAGATTATCTGTCGAATCTGACCAAGACTCCACAGCCAGAAGACCTTCATGTCCCTCTAAGGGTCTGTTGGTATAGACAGTAGCGTCCCTACAGCCGACTGGCCCACAGGAAACTGTCCTGGTTGCCATCACTTCATGTCAGCCATGGTTGTATTAAGGACAACTGGCTACGCCATTGAAAAATGGCACCCTTCGAGTCGGCTGGTGTTCTCTGCTCTGTCTGTGGCCACCAACGCTGTGACTAAACAATTTATAGTTTTGAACGTCCCCCTTAAAAATGACTAAGGTCTCTTTCACCTTGTTATGAGCTTTGTTTTCAGTACCGGTAGGTCTGTGCTGCCCTCTGCTGGACAACGCTGAGGTCCAGTGCACCTCTTCTTTTTGTTCTCAGTGTTGTGATTTGATTTTTAGTGTGGCATGAAAAATCCATGTCACAGTGGAAAACCATTCATTCATTAAAAATTCATAATAAATAGAGAAATACGTAAGATCTGTACTGCGCAGGAGGGTGGGCATGTAGTTGAAGCCTCCCATTGTTACTGGGGTGAGGGTCTGTGACAGCTCCCTCTGAGCAGACCTCTCTGTCTCTCTGCAAGAGCCTGATGGGTGGAGTTTGGTCGTCAGGGACATTCAGCTCACCTGGTCTGGCTGCAGGCCCGGTCTGCAGTTTTCTCACGGGATTAGTACATTTGAAGTTTTGCTGCAGGGTGAATTGTTTTTGTTCTGGTTGTCTCTTGTAGCCTCGTGGGAGCCGAAATGGCGGACCCCATGTTTAAATAGGTCTTTTAGGGCCTTTGTTTTAGGGTCCATGTTAGAGTTAGGTTAGAGTGAGGGGCTAGGGAATGCATTATGTCAACGAGTGTCCAGACAGAAGTGTGTGTGTGTGTGTGTGTGTGTGTGTGTGTGTGTGTGTGTGTGTGTGTGTGTGTGTGTGTGTGTGTGTGTGTGTGTGTGTGTGTGTGTGTGTGTGTGTGTGTGTGTGTGTGTGAGACTTACCTGTCCCAAAGTTTTATACTCCTACAGGAATTGGTGCAGCAGCCAGCAGATATCAGAGCTGCAAAGAAATGAACAAAAATAACCAATGATCTAATTAATGGCAGCACTCATAGTCCACAGTGTGTGTGTGTGTGTGTGACTTCAAACCACTGGCTGGCGGTTTGATTGTCTTTTAATAAGCTTCTCTGCAGCTAGTTATTCCAAAGAGACTGCCCTTTGATTCCTGTCATGGATAATACCTGTCACTTCCTGTTACCCATCATCACCTTGTTTCCTTCATGTCTGTGACATAAGATACAGCATGTCAGTCTGCCTGAATCCTTGTCTTTAATTCATATGTATACTGTAGAAGAGCTTCACAGTCATTTACGAACATGGATAGGCCACTCTGTGCTACGATGATTGTGAAAATAAACTGTCACTGAGAGAGTGTGTGTCTGCTGTGGTGACAAGGAAAATTGGATGCAGCCACACCAAAGTCACTGTCTACCAGACACATCATTGCACTGATAAGTTAAAAAAGAAGCTGGAATCAAAATAGCCGGTGAATTCTGTGTCAACAGCCCCTGGGGATCCTAAAATGCTTTGCACAGGGACGGACAGAATCAGGATACTGAGAGCTTTCAAACAACATGTCACTTCTCAAGTGTTAGGGTGAGTGGATTGACCAAAACACACTTAAAGTAGCCCTACCAAGGCCAAAGCATTCCATGTGTGTATCTGCATAATGTCACTGTCAGAGTCTTTCACTTGTTTCCTTTACGATATCAGCTTGTGACAACATCAGAGACCTGCAGCAGCAACACCTGCTTCCCCTGAACTGACAGAGACAGAGAGCAGAGGCAGATCCTGACCAAGTAAAGGCTCAGTGACCACAAACTGGCAACCAAGAGGGAAGGGACACAAAAAACTCACAGCAAACCCAAAGAGACCAGAAGCAGTGGTCACTGTTCCTCAGGTGAGGCTGAGACAGAGGTGAACTTCCTCCTTAAAATGTGAAATCTGTGAAATAAGGAACATTTACCAGTTCAACTCACACAGAATCTGTGGCCCACCTCTGGGTTCAACAGATCCATTCAGTTGTTCTTCCACCTCCTTCCTTACCAGGGGACGTTCAGTAAGGCCTGTTTGATTGGCACACAGTCAGTGATACAGATACTGTGCTGGCTTACTGGTCATGGAGATGTCATTATCATTTCTTTTCTCTATCTCGTAGGTGAATGTCTGACTCAACAACATGAATGTTCAGAACATGGGCAGCCAGTCGAGTCGGCTTAGAGGCACCAGCCAATGGGGGGCACCAAAAGACTGAGAGAGACGGCACCACCACCGGCAGCAGGTAGCACTAACAGTGAAGCTAATACCTTTGCTTGCAGCAAGGCTAACGTTTGAATTAGCAGCAAAACTAACATCTGCTCGCCCGATACAGCTCAGACAGATGCAACGGCTAATGTGAGCCACACGTATCACACGTAGGCTGGATGATCAGCAGCAGCCGCTGGAGGATTTTACCACCTCAACAGGCCTTGAGTTGTGGGGAGCCATCACAGAGCACGTCAGCGAACTGGCTATTTCTCAAGGTCCTGCAACCTTCAAGAACAAATACCCAGTATGCTGGACGTTTATACTTGTCAGTGTAAACAGCATTGACAGTAGTTGTAAAGATATGACCAATTTCTTTGACCTACTTCAGTCACTGCATGTGTTTTGCACCGCACTGAAATTAGTAATTTAACCAACGAGGATGGGGACATCGACAGAACTCTAAAACCACTGTCCAGTGTTAGATGTTGTAGAGCTGAGTCCACCAAAGCTTTGAGAAAAAAACCACAGTTCAATTAGATGCGAAGTGACCGTTGACTTGTTGTTAACTTGATCAAATTGACTGCAATAATTGCAAATCTGTGGGATACTTAGATACTGCACATTGCTGGAATCACTGCATTTGTTTGTGGCATCACTCAGAGAGTCCAGGCCATGCTGAACAGGAATCTATGATTCAAGGTGGAAACCTACAATGTGACTATTGACATTTTGCTGCCCTGTCTTGCAAAACACATTGATGCACACAGGGATTTGAATGGACTATTTGGCTATTTTTGTGATAATAATACCGACAGAGCCTGTGATGGCCTCCAGGCTACTTTCCCGAGCATGTTTGTTGCACTCAGGCTGATCTTATCTCTGCCCTAACCCCTAACCGGCCGCAAAGACAAGAGATTCTTTTCTCAGCTTAAGAGAATGAAGAATGAGACAGAGGCAGGTGTCTGTGCGCCCCCTACTGTTCAAACTGGTAAGGGGAATGGACTTTGAGGATTTAATTAACAAGTTTTCTTGCACAAAGTCCAAAAGGAAGATGCTCTTCTAATGGTAAGAGTTATTAACAACCATTAGTAGGCAACTATTTGACTGACGCTGTGCATGATTTGGTGGTGGATTTGGTGAAGTGGTTTTCTCTCTTAACTGGTTGCTCAGTTAGCGATGCTTGTAAAGTCTGTGTATGTGTTGTTTCTGTGTATGTTTCACTATGTATGTTTTGCTGCTGTGAGCAACAGCAGAGACTACATCTCCATGTAGCTGAATCAGTGAAATGGCTGCTTGCAACAGTCACTACTGGGTTTGTCTTATTTGGTATGTGTGTACAATGATTTGATGATGATTTTTTTGCATGTAGTCCTCATACAGGCCATTTATGATGGAAAGAATGATATTTAGCATGACTTGCTGCACTGGCATGTTGGTTGCATTCAGATTTGGCCATCAGTGTAAGGGCTAGTATGGCATTTGTAGGCCCATGTAGTATGAGGAATGATAGGAATGGATAGGTTTGTGGCCTAAGGCAGAGGGAGATGAGTCATACAGCTCTTGTTATTTGAACATACAGTTCAACTATTTGAGTGATTCTGCAGAAAGTTGAAAGTGATAACTTAAGTGGTATTTCTGTGTTGGGTAATTAAAAATTACAAGTCACCTCTGTCAAAATGGACACACCAGCCTTCAAGCAGTCATCCACTACCACAACCTTAAGTGAACCAACACTGCGTCCACCATCAGCAAATCACCACCCTGTTCATGAGAACAACTGGGGGCGGCGGTGGCACAGCAAGTTAAGGGTGGGCCCTCGGCCAAGGGACAACAGATATGGGTGGTGATACCCCTGAGCAAGGCACTGATCCACCCCAGCTCCTTGGGCGCCTCACTAGGCAGCCCTCTGTCCCAGCGTATCTAGTGCATGTGCATGCTTGTTTGTGTGTTTTGTTCACTTGGTGTGTCCCCAGCTTGAGGCATCAATAAAGTAATACACTTAAACTTAATTATCCATGGCATGGTTACAGCCTATGCAGATGGGTCCTCAGGGTGGGCACAGGTGTGCTATGGCTTGATGACAACCCATGTCCAGGCCAACAGGTCTACATGGGATAGCACACATAGCAGTATGCAGAGAGGGCAACAATCACCAACACCCTCCATTGAGCCGGCAAACATGGTGTTAAGCAGCCCTACACAGAGATCCCAAACAACACAGCATGCCTAGACATGAGCCATGTCTTCTACATAGAAAGTCAACGCAGACAAAAGTTCACACAAGTGATGCAGGAAAGTATGTTAACATTGATATTTTTGGTAAGGACCTGGGGTGGCTAGTGTGTGCCAGCAGAATCACTGAAGACAGACAGGTGAAGATAAGGAACATTTCACAAGTTACGACAGGCATCAGGCAAGTTCTGGTCTTCCAGAATGACACCAAATGCTCAAACTGCTAAATGTTCAATACTAATCCAATTGTAAGCCCTAATAAAAATTCATTGTACTTATCTGACAGCCACAGAGAAGTGTGAAGGGGGCCCAGACATTACATTTATCACCCATAGATACCACGTTTAAAAGCCCTCGTCAAGAATCCTGCACCATCCGCTGACTGTATCCTGTGCGCAACTAGACTAATGCTTTAGGCTATTGTGTGACCATCATCTTATCCTATCTACTCCCCCATAGATTGAAGGGAGTGGAAGGTGCCCTTAACAAATGCACCTCAGCTTGCCCCAAAATCTTCAGGCACAAGAGAGGCAGTCAAGATGTATAGGGACATAAAAGATCAGAAGCAGGCTGCCCTTGACGAAGTGTTGGATAGCCCGGTTTAGAGCCCCTACAACACACATCACCCACGCACTTCCATCCCCCTTTCTTGAAAACACCACCCGGGTAAGCTGATTGGACGTGTTATGCTTTGTTTGTGTGCATCTGTATTATTCCATGGTTTGCCAGCAACGATCAAAGAGGACAATCACAGTTCCACAACAACTCCCGAACTCCCACAATTAAACTATCATACTGTTTACTATCACAAATGTCACTATGTTTTTGTAAATATGCGGTATTATAAATACCTGGCTCTTTAGCAACTAAATGCTCCATTTTGTTTATCTGCTACTCATTAATTGCATCTGTCCACTGTCCACAGGAAATGTAGCATACAAAGCCTTTTCTGTGGTGACCGTGAACCTAAAGCTGAGCAGAGCTGTGGATTTGGGTGAGGAAAAAAGTCTTTTCTCAAAAAGAATAATTTGAGACACATTTTGCTGATGGACAAGGTAAAACTGTTCATCTCTACATACAGACATCTCTGTCCATAGTGAGCAGTGAGATTTTAAAACAATATTCTGGTTAACTTGAAATGTAAATTTCCTCATGGTTTTTAGGGGTTGACCGATGTGACCGATCATTAGTAATCAAAGAGGCTGTTAACCAAAATTTGGAACTGATTTACTTTTGCAGGTAATTTCGGTGTTAAAATTAAGAATACAAACCAACACAAAACTACTGCTACACTAAGCCTATGGACACCTGCCATAGTGACTAAATTAGACTAAATTACAAATTTCTGTACAATGCACTACAGCTCAATAGCACCACACACTTATCATGCATACAGGACTATAGAGTGATAACTACAGACAGGAAGAGATGGCTGCATCAGAGCCAAAGCTGCACATTTCTACATTAATTTATTGGATAAAAAAAACAATTCCACTAACTGTAAAAACGCATCGGATAATGGGTCAGGCTGATCATCGGTCAACCCCTAATGTTTTCTTGGGTCATGAAGGAGTTGAAGTTCAGGATAAAAGTTTCCCTGTCCCTACCGTTGTACAGACTCTGGTGGTGGTGGGGGGCTATCTCCTCCCCCACTGCCCTCCTCTGATCCCCGTCCCTGCCGGGGAAGCCAATGTTACACCTCCCCTTGCTGTGCTCCGCCCCAGGGCTGTGCTGACAGTCAAAGTGGTGCCGTATAGACTCAGGACTCCCCACAATCACCCGCCCTTTGCTAAGGTGCTCAGTCACCCCCATTGCTGCCTGCTTGGCCTCAGGACTCCCACGGCCTGCCCCTGCTGTGTTAACCTGCCAATATCTCGGGCTCAGGTCTGGGCTGGACTTGGCTGTCCCCTTCCCACAGCCAGGTGGTGCTTGCCCTGACATCAGCAGCTGTTTCTGGGCCAGTAGGTCGGAACTGCAGGGTTTGAGGTGGGAGTCACAAGGTAGCCTGGTGGGAGACTTGCTGTGCTTCTCTGGGCTGTGTCCCCAAAGCCTGTGAGGGTCCAGGTTAGTGAGGGACCCCCCACGTGGCCGGCAGGACTGGGGGAAGGTGTGGTACTCTGAGGTGGTGCTGTGCCTCCTGTTTATTGATTGACACACATTTCCTGGTTTGTGGGGGAGCTCTGACGAAACACAGCTCGACTCAGATCCGGGAATGACGCTGGAGCCCTGGGGAGGGGGTTTGTGGTGGGGGTTATCAGGGCTGTTTGTGCTCCCCACGCTAGAGGTGCTGCTCCCATCACCAACGTCTCGCAAGAGGCCAGGCACTGGGACACTTCCGCCAAGCTGAGACAAGCTGCTCTGACTGTCGATGGAGCTCCTGCAGCTGGGGCCAAGCTGCCCACCCATACCACCACCTACCCCTTCGGTCACAGCCGCAGCCCTGTCCTCTTCCAGCATGAAGCACACCTCCTTGAGCTCCAGGTTCTCCCGGACGACCTCTGCCTGCCGCTGCTCCAGCTCCTTCAGCTTCTGCAGGTAAATAGCCACCTCCTTCCTCATCAGACCGGCACTGTAGCGGCCCAGACGTTGCCACTCCCGTAACACCCGCTTCCCCTTCTGCCGGTCGTCATCCAGGAAACAACACAGGTCTCGCAGCTCCTGGTTGTCCTCCTGCAGTTTTAGATTCACGTCCTGGTTTACATAGACACACAGACAGGAACAGAAGAGAGCAACACATGCACATATCTATTAGGACTGATCATTTGGTGAGTGAGATGAAAAATACAGTCAGAATAGTTACCTATTAATTGCTTATCATTACATGACAATCATTTCAGCTCTAAATGAAATTGTCCTTAGTTACAACCCTACAACACTGTGTTATAGAATTGGGGATAATCTTAAGCCAGTCAGTGTTTCATCAGTTCACATCTACCCCCTCTGTCTCCAACAATCACGGCCCAGTCAGAGTCATTCTGATGTTTGATGTGAACACACTGCATTGCTGCCACATGACTGACTGATTGGATGACTGCATGATTAAGCAGGTGTGCAGGTGTTCCTATGCTGGATGAGTGTGATGTTACACAGATATAGTTTCATACATTCTGTATTTCCCATGTGCATTGTCCTGATTATTTAGTGACCATCTGGACCTTATTTGACTATCTTTAAATTTGGCCATATGACATCAGGCCTCGTGTCTCACGTAGAGCTCTACATCACCATGCTCATTACAGCCTCGATGCAAAACCCCCAGGGAACCTGGCACAACCTGCCCCCCACCCGCCACCCCCTCACCCATCTCACCTTCAAACTTCGTATCTCGTTCAGATGCAGCTGGAGTCTCCGGTTCACCTCCCGCATCAGATTGCCGTGCTCCACGATGACGCTCCTCTTCTCTGCCTCAGCCCTCCGCAGCCGCCGCACCAGCTCCTCTTTGCCCCACTTCAGCAGCTCCTCATCCCGTATTTTGGAGATGTCCTCCGCCGTAGTCTCTGCGTTTTCGGACAGTGCGCCTTTCTCCATCCTTTTATAACTCCAGCGGTAATTGGCAGGGAGGAGGAAAAAGTGCAGTGTTTGGTGAATTTCAGCGAACAAGACACCAAACCCAAACTCCAAAAATACACTCAGTATAACTCTGATCCAAAGGCTACTCGGGTCCCCCCACCCACTCCCCAACCCACCCTTCCAATGTCTGTGGAATTACACCGCTTTCATTGTGGCTCTGCCTCTCTTCCACGCCCATGCTGCAGCTCCGTTATCCACCCGGTCTGCTATATCACTGCTGTTCCAGCATCACGCTGCACGTTTCTCCGGCTGAGCCTTTGGCCGGCTTGGCGGGGCGGTTTCTCTCCAACTGCATGCCGGCCGCTTTGCGCACTAACGCTGTCCGACCATCGTGGAGGAGGACGGGAGGAAGAGGAGGAGGGCTGCAAGGAGAGGTTGCAGGTGTATAGAGCCGGAGAACCAGGATGATGAGGTGCGGTGGTGTGAACTACAGACTCCTCTCTCGTTCCTGCACATGCTCGCTCTCCTGTCTTGTGGCGCCGTCTACTGTAGTTGGAAGGTATTATTACTGCACAGAGCTCAATGTGGTATTTCCATCACTGTAAGTTTCGTTTATAATGGAACTCAAGTAATGGCCCTTAATTCAAAACCAAAATAGTACAGAAGTATCATGAGCAATGTGTAATAAAAGTATGAAAAGTAAAAGTATTTGCAGAATAGTTTCACAACATTTAAACCATCTACCGGTTTTAATGAGAAGTTTAATGTGTAAAGTCTGGAGCAACATGGTAACTAGGCTACAGCTACAAATGTAGTGGAGTAAATCTAGTATTTCCCCCTGAAATGCAGTTAAAGTATAAAGAAGCATGAAATGGAAACACTGAAGTCTAATATAACCTCAGTTATATATAACTTATTATATACCTCAATAATAATACTCAATTTAAATAACAATAATAATAAAGCTGGAGAAAATGGACTCATTTCCAGCACACCAGGACACAAAGAAACATAATTTCTAAATGATTTCTTGTGCAACAGTTAATGAAAAATAAGTTGCAGCAGCTAGAGGCCTGGCTTCATCCAAAGTTGATTATAAGGACTATAATTTATTTTAAATATTTTGTCATTTAGTAGATGAGAAAGCATTTAATGCATTAGTGACATTATGGACTGGAGACATACATACACTGTAGTCTTTATAGACATAATGTATTGTAAATGTAATAATAATTATGCACATAAAATACTGAAAACTAAATAAATAACTGTTTAGATAAGTGAAATAGCATTTGTGCATTAGCTGCTGTCAAGAACCTGCTGAAAAACACACACACACACACACACACACACACACACACACACACACGCCTTCACTTCACAGTTAAAGAAGAGGGAAGAAGTAGAAGAAGAAGTAGAATCCTCCAGTATTCATTCTCCTAAACCCTTGACAAAACCTGACAATCTAAATCAGGAGGTAGCGTAGTTGTAGTTCTAGTAACTCAAGCCAGTAGGAACAGGACTTAATTGGACTGTGGTCTCGGCTCCTGGGCAGTGCCCACATTGACACTTGAGTTAGATTCTTTGAACAGTGTAGTTAATCTGGAGTCCATCAGAACCAGTTAACATGGAGCCCAAACAGGGGCCCCACTAACTGTGGGTAAAAGAGTAACCTGGTGAAGCCTTCTTGAGTAGGGTTAGGGATAGGGATAGGAAGGTCTAACAGTGACACTCTCCATGCATTTACTTTTTTTTTTTTTTTACGTCAATTCCGAGCACAGGGGGACTGGTCTGGTCTGACTGGAACTGTCGCTTGTCAAATATCATGTATTGTTTACTTGTCCTCTGTCCTCATGTGACCCTCAAAGACTGGGCTGTCTGTGATGGTCATGTGACAGGGTCAGAAAACACCATTCACTTCATGCAGCTGTCAGGATGAATGTGTATATGTGACAGATGGAAAGGTAGAACTATAAGAGAGCAGAGAGATATTCCTCTATCTGTGCTCATTCTCTCACTGCACAAATGATAATTATATCTGCTCACAATGGTTTGGTCTGTTTATATATGTCTCACTCCACTGATGGGTATGTTCTTCAGTGTAACAGCTAACTCCAGCCCTCAGATGCCACTGTGTAGTCCTGTCCTGCAGCAGAGCTTCAGCTTGTGTGACATGGAAACCTTTACCCCAGGTTTTTATTTTAAAATTCTATATTTCTTCCTTCAGATGTCTAATGAATGTTTAAATGAAGTCAGTTAAATTCCACTCTGTTAAGAGCTGAATTGCTTTGTACTGTGTGCATGCTCTGACACTGGGCCTGGTTTATGTGGCCTGCAATGAAAATAGAGTTTAATCGAGGTTCATGTAGACTCAAGCAAACAGAAACATTGACCGCTGTGTTTTGTATTTACAGTCCAATTGAAAGTCCTCCAAAATGGTTCAGTCCAAGATTTTGAGACAAAAACAACGTGTGTATATATCAGCGTCACATAACAAACTTCAAGACAATTCAACAGACGGTAAGCTGTTTTTATTACCTCTCATTGAACTGGACAGATTAACTGACTCTTATAGATGCATGAACACAGATTTATGAAGCAACACAAACTATTTGATGGTGGGAGAATTCACTTCTTTTAGAAATATCATGATGAGGTACAGTAGGTGTACAGACTGTGCTGTTGTATGAAGCTAACATGATGGAACACTGTATGTTTGACATTTCCACGTCAGAGGTTTATTAGTTTATTAACAGACCGTTCAGATGTAATTACAGAGAAGTAATAATGATGCAAATGTTTTCAGATTTGAGGTATTGTTGTTCATTGTGAGAGTTTGATATTTGTAGAATATTAAACATGGAAATCAAAATGTTGATCCTGTTCCCAATTAATTTCTCTTCATTGGCTTCCTGTAAAATCCAGAATTGATTTTAAAATCCTTCTTCTTACATATAAGGCTCTCAATGGCCAGGCTCCTTCATATCTCAAAGAGCTGATAGTACCATATCATCCCAACAGGTTGCTTTGTTCCCAGAATGCAGGTTTGCTTATGGTTCCCAGAATATCTAAAAATAGAATGGGAGGCCGAGCCTTTAGATATCAGGCCCCTCTCCTGTGGAACCAACTGCCAGTTTGGGCTCGGGAAGCAGACACTCTCTCTAATTTTAAAATTAGGCTTAAAACCTTTCTGTTTGACAAAGCTTATAATTAGTTGTAGCAACAGTTTTAGTTATTATGACTAAACCTATAGTTAGTCACAATTATTTCTATAGACACTGTTACAGTTAAGGATAAAGCCCATAGTAGGTTGGGCTCAGGCAACTGAACCATCCCTTAGTTATACTGCTATAGGCCTCGACTGCTGGGGGACTAACCATGATCCTCTGCTCACCTCTTCTATCTTTCTCTCCTCAGACCCACTCTCACATTTATTAGCCTTTATTACATGTCATTAACTCTGTGTCCTCTCTCTCCCGTAGTCCAGTGCTTGTTTCTCTCTGGTCTCTCTTTCTCTGTACCTTTCTGCAGGTGCCTCTGGCTCCGGAGCTTCATGTTCTCTGTCTGTGGTCCTGGTTCCACCCACCTGCTGCTGTTTATTGTCTACAATGATCCATTTCTAACACGTTACTATGTTTAATGTTCCACTCTGCTACAGATACATGTTGGATTAATATTCTATGCAGACTGTAATGTAAATAATTACCAATCATGACAGCTTCTTGCTTCTGTGCTCTGTTTCCTATCATAACTGTAATCTGCTGAGCACACAGTATCCACTAACTGTTCTGTAATCTGAATGCTGGCTCTCTAACATTGTTCACTGCTAACCCTGTTTGTATCATGTTCTATATGCTGCATGTCCTTCTCCTCCTCTCCTCCATTCCTAGCTGTCCTATCTTCCTCCTTTTCCTCCTTTCACCCAGCCCGGCCATCAGCAGGAGAGCCCCCCATCTGAGCCAGGTTCTGCTCAAGGTTTCTTCCTGTTAAAAGGGAGTTTTTTCTTGCCACTGTCACCTTATGTGCTTGCTCTGGGGTCAGGCTCTGGGTCTCTGTAAAGCACTTTGAGACAATTTTGATTGCGGAAGGAGCTACATAAATAAAATTGGATTGAAATGATTTGAATTGAAATTGAAATTACTGCTGCCTCACTTGTGCACTAACTTTCTGTGTTCCCTTCATTCCTTGTCTCTTTGCCTGTTTTGTTCTAAGTTGTGTTCCCTGGTGTTGTTTGGTTTTTCCTTGTGCTACCTGCATGTGTTTGCAGTGTCAGTTTTTTAGGCCAAAGTTTAAGCAGAGTGTGAGCAAAGCTAACATCACTTATGAGCTGTGGACAAACCTGGTGTTGCAGTATGAAAACTAGAACTGGTGTGTGAGGTGAGGTGTGTGTAGGGTTACACAAAAACGTCCAATTGTACTGGAGTTGGAATCGAGGAGTCCAAGAGCAGAGCTGACCTGACAGAGGACAAAAATAACAGAAATATTATGAGGACCAGTGCATCTCACCGTCAACAACAATGTCCAATAGAAGAAAAACGTTATGAATTAAATCCTTTGATAAATTCCTTAAAACAGTTTTCAAGAGTTGACACAAGTTTGCTGTTGTTGTTGCTACTTTAACTAATAACTCATGTATGATTGTAAAGACTTTCTGCTTCCTGTCATTCTCTTCTCTTTCTTCCTCTCCTTCTCTCTCAGGTGCAGAGCTGAAATGGCGTCTCAAAGGAGACTCCCCATACTGTTACTCACTCTCATATTCTGCTTCTTACCATGTGCCACCTGTGGAAAAACGTACTACAGCCACCATGGCCTACGATGTGTGGGTGAATGTGAGCTTCAAGGCTTTCCTCAGTCGTATCAGTGCACAGTTCATGCATCAGATGGCACAGAAAAATTAGAGTACTGCTCACCAAAGAGGAATATGGACTACAGGGGAAACGAGTGCCTTGATTGTTGTGACCTGCACGGTAATGACTACTACTGGTGTAGAACAGGATCAAGTTGGGGATACTGTGGAGATGTGGTAGAGAGCTCCAAACATTACACCTCCACCTATGGTGTGCCATGTACTGATAGCTGTGAACAGCGAAGTTCAGACTACTACTGGTGCAATGCCCCTCAGGGTTATGATTACTGTTCACCAAAACAGAATGTGGACTACAAAGGCCGCGCCTGTCGCCAAGATCATCCCTGTGACAAACATGGAAACAGTTACTACTGGTGTAATTTGAAGCAAGGAAGCTGGGGCTACTGTGCACCAGTGGAGGAAAGGGCAATGATTCATACAACCAAATATCTGAAAGACTGCATTGATGATTGTCAGTATCATACGTCTAGGGATTACTTCTGGTGCCATGTTGAAAGTAGTTGGAGCTACTGCTCCCCTCTACCTGACTTCACCTACAAAGGTGAACCTTGTCGCTCAGATCACATGTGTGGGAACCATGGCTATAGTTATAACTGGTGTTTCACAACATACAACGATGACTGGGATTACTGTGGAGTGATCACTGCTGGAGAGTGTGTTTATTCCGTGCCACAGCGCAGGAAACGACAGCCTAATAACCCAAACGTGATCTGTACCAAGGAGGACCAAAACAAGAGGAGAGTAACTGTTTTCACAGCAGAAGTAAATCACAATGCCATAGCAGAACCCAGCAACAGGCTACGCAAAGAAGCAATAAATTTAATTAACCGATGGAACAACCAGGGCTTGGGCGACCGGGCCAGGTCCAACTTGATTATATCAGAGGAGGGAAATCTTCGAATTGACCTGCAGGGACTGATAAACAGGAATAATCAGCGGTATTACAACCTGCAGATCCAGATTAACTCGGCACGCAGTAGCGGACAAAGCACCACTCTGGCACAGATCATAGTTCCTCTTGACACTTCAGCTGAGTACATGCGTTTGGCCTTCAGGGAGAGTTTACAGCGCCGGGCGAGGATTACACTGGAAGTATCAGAGCAATCAACCAGCTCCTCAAACAACAACCAAAAGTGTCGCAGACGTCACTGAAACACACGTAGCTATTGATTATTAGAGCATACACATAAATTAGCAAATGTCAATGTTGTGAATGAATGAGTGAGTCAGCATGAAGCCGTCCATTAGTAAACTTTATGTCTTTAGAAGTTCAACTCTCAGTAACAGCTAATTAATAAGGCAACAGCCATCAGTTCATTGTGTATTGAAATGTTTTCTGAACAGCTTCAGATAAGAATGGAATTACAGTCATTTTATGTTGAGCTATGAACAACAAATGTTTGATCTTTTTACACAGCACATTATCTAAAATCATGTTGATCAGCTTAACGTGGTGTAATTGTACTTTGAATCAATGTATTTGGTAAGTGAAGATAAATATAGATGAAAATAGAAATGTGGTGTGTATGCAATAAACAAGTTTTGGAGACAAAGTAAAAATGTATCTCAAATATCAGCCTTTGTTCTTCTTCTTTGTCTGAATGTTAGTGGACAAAAATCAGAACTCTGAGAATCATCAAGTTATACAGGTACAGGTCTTAGTCTTGATAACAGCTGCTGTTTTTACTTTAGGGAACAGTTAAAATTTTACCAAAGCTGAAAGCAAAAACAAAAAAAAATGTAAATCAAAAACAATAAAACATTTGAGATTGATGGGGATTTTAAAATTGGTTAAAATGTAACTAGGCACTGTGATCACCACCGTCATTTTCAGAGAGGTACAGGCTAGGAATTGTGGTCTAACATCTGGTTAGGGTTAGGGGGGAGGGTCCTTCAGTTTCTAGTGGTGGGCAGAGAGAGGCTTCATGAAACACTGAAACAGTTGAAGCATTTGTGTCGAGGCTTCGAAACCCGTCTCCACAGTGACACCTAGTGATCACATGTTGATCTAAAACAACCTCAACAACAATTCAAATAAGTGTTGATGAATTATAACCACATGCTATTGGAGCAAACTAGGAATTATACTAAAGGAGCCAATAGTGTTTTGCCTGGCCTGCTGCCAACTTAGGTTTGAATCCTGGGAGGAGTGTGTATATCTACATTGTTGTAAGAGACATTAAAATGAGTTTTTTTGTGTGTTGTTTTTATTGACAGCTGTCTGACAACTGCTTGAGCTTTCTATTCTAGGCTTTTCAATGTGAATAACTATAGGTTATTAAGATAATGAAATTAACATTAAAAAATATCAAGCAATAATACACTTTTAACAAGATTTTTATTCAAAAATATTATTTATTCTGCTGCGGACCCACTGAGCCTAGTTCTTTATTTTTTTTTTTTACAGAGAATTTCTCCTGCCTTTGAAAAAACTTGTTCACGTGGCATACTGGTTGCTGGCATGCATAAGTGCTTTTTTTGCCAAAATAAATAAATGGGGAAAATGACTGCCCTCCCGTTCCAGTAATTTAACAGGCTGTGTGTTCTTGGTAAAAACGTTTTACTTTTTACTTTGACAGTTGCACCAGCTGTAGCACTATGTATGGTATCACTATATCATGATGGCTATCACAAAATCTCTGCTATCTCTCACCTCTCACAAAACCCACGAGGTGCAGATGCGTTACTGTCACTTTTAAACTATGTGGGAGTTAGGTTGAGACAGATGTGCACTTCTGTGGTTTATTCCAAGCCTTGTCAATCAAAAAGAGATTGGACTCGTAGTCCACCTGTCGAACACAGAGGCTTTGTTTAGTGTTGTGAAACACCTGTTCTTCAAGATCTCGACACAGTGTTGAAACATCAGTTTCATGTCAGCCGTCTCTATCAGTTACCACTATTGTGAGTCCAGTGCACCGGATACTGAGGTCTGCATAATGTTGTCACTTCTCACACCCCATACTGTGGTGAATGTATTTCTGTTGTGTGTGTAAAAAAACTGTAAATTTCATCCTGCAATAGTTTTCTATCAAAAATGTGAGCAACAGTGACCCTGCAGTCTCTGCAGTCTGTAAACGTACGTAGACCTAAATGCAGATCTTGATGAGAAAAACAACAGCGCCTTTAAAAAGTACTTTGAAATGAAAATCATTCCATTCAGATACACCCCGACTATGTAATACTTTCATTACATTTCTGTCTAACTGTTGCTCAAATACGAGTCTTTTGAAAATGTTTGTCATCATCATTGAAGTGATGAGGAGTTTATTTAATCAGCTCTGTGGAGATGTTTTCATCGCACAACACAGTCATGACAACCCTAAATCGAAGCACTTATGAAGACAGGAATCAGGAAGGAACAGCATTAGACTGGTGTAAGTCATATTCAGTTTGATCATGTTCATCTTTTTGTTGTTGTCAAGCAGGGCAGCCAGGAACACGAGGAAGGGAGGACCCAAATGCAAAAAACCCCAAGACGGACGGATGACTTAAAGTCTCTTTATTTTAACTCAGTGACTAAGTTTACGTATTAAGTTCTTGGCCAGGAAAGAAAACTGGAGCAACTAAATATCATCCAAACACGAAAAGGCTCAGGAGCTAAACTCAAGGAAAATACAAATGTCTGTACTGAGGCAAACAGTGCAGAGGATGATCCAGGAGAACATGAGCAGTGGAAACAGGTAACCCCACAGGAAAGAACAAAGAGAAAACAGCAGGTGCAAACACAAGTATGGACACAGACAAAGGAACAGGGGGAACAACAAGACTTAAATACACAGGGGTAATGGGCAACAGGTGAAACCAATCAGGTTGGGGCAAACAAGCAAAAAAGGAGGGAAGCCAGACAGAGACAGGAAGTAGAACTAGACCAGGTAAACAGGGGACAAGACTTCAAAATACAACAGGAAATACACAAGCAAAACTGAAGTGACAAAAACAAGAATAACTTCATTCAACAACAAAACAGGAACTACTAACAGAACTTAAACTAAACCAGAGACCAGTAAAGGGTTCAACACAAGTCCAAGAAGAGTTCAGAAAACAGCACCCTTAGGGGCTGATCATGACAGTTGTACACTGTTGCCCATGAAGTTGGGATCATTTTGTTTTCAGACACATTCCTCTTTTTATTCCTATTTCTGCACATCAGTAATGTGTTTGGAAGAGACTGATCAATAAAGTTTTCAGAAGATGTAAACTTTGTCACAATCATTTTATGAGAAGAGGTCAAATATATTTTATTCCAACTTGATGGGCAACAGTTTATTTCTATTACAGTTACTGTTGGTGTGTAATATTCTTTATTGGCAGATCTGGATCCTTTGAGCAGCCAGTACCACTCAACACTCTGTACTTACTACACATTATTATTATGTATTTCACAGTTTAGATGTGTGATCAAACTGTACAGTGCAATAATTTACATTTGTAAATAATTATTATAGTATAAAAACAGGTTACTAAAACATATGTATATAACTTTCATGTCAATTCCGAGCACAGGGGGACTGGTCTGACTGGAACTGTCACTTATCAGATATTATGTAATGTCTATTTGTCCTCTGTCCTCATGTGACCCTCAAAGACTGGGCTGTCTGTGATGGTCATGTGACAGGGTCAGAAAATACCCTTCACTTCATGCAGCTGTCAGGATGAATGTGTTTATATGACAGATGCAAAGGTAGAACTATATGAGAGCAGAGAGATATTCCTCTATCTGTGCTCATTCTCTCACTGCACAAATGATAATTATATCTGCTCACAATGGTTTGGTCTGTTTATATATGTGTCACTCCACTGATTGGTATGTTCTTCAGTGTAACAGCTAACTCCAGCCCTCAGATACCACTGTGTAGTCCTGTCCTGCAGCAGAGCTTCAGCTTGTGTGACATGGAAATCTTTACCCCAGGTTTTTATTTTTAAATTCTATATTTCTTCCTTCAGATGTCTAATGAATGTTTAAATGAAGTCAATTAAATTCCACTCTGTTAAGAGCTGAATTGCTTTGTACTGTGTGCATGCTCTGACACTGGGCCTGGTTTATGTGGCCTGTGATGAAAATAAAGTTTAATCGAGGTGAATGTAGACTCAAGCAAACAGAAACATTGACCGATCTATTTTGTATTTACAGTCCAATTGAAAGTCCTCCAAAATGGTTCAGTCCAAGATTTTGAGACAAACAAAAGGTATATATATAGAACATCAGCGTCACATAACAGACTAAAAGACAATTCAACAGACGGTAAGCTGTTTTTTTATTACCTCTGAATAGAGAAGTCATTGAATTGGACAGATTAACTGACTCTTATAGATGCATGAACACAGATTTATGAAGGAACACAAACTATTTGACGGTGGCAGAATTCACTTCTTTTAGAAATATCATGATGAGGTACAGTAGGTGACTGTGCTGTTGTATGAAGCTAACATGATGGAACGCTGTATGTTTGACATTTCCACGTCAGAGGTGATGGGTTAGATTTACTTTAGTTTATTAACAGGCCGTTCAGATGTAATTACAGAGAAGTAATAATGTTCATTGTGAGAGTTTGATATTTGTAGAATATTAAACATGAAAATCAAAATGCTGATCCTGTTCCCAGTTACTGCTGCCTCCCTTGTGCACTAACTCTCTGTGTTCCCTTCATTCCTTGTCTCTTTGCCTGTTTTGTTCTAAGTTGTGTTCCCTGGTGTTGTTTGGTTTTTCCTTGTGCTACCTGCATGTGTTTGCAGTGTCAGTTTTTTAGGCCAAAGTTTAAGCAGAGTGTGAGCAAAGCTAACATCACTTATGAGCTGTGGACAAACCTGGTGTTGCAGTATTAAAACTAGAACTGGTGTGTGTGTGAGGTGTATGTAGGGTTACACAAAAACGTCCAATTGTACTGGAGTTGGAATCGAGGAGTCTAAAAGTAGAGCTGACCTGACAGAGGACAAAAATAATAGAAATATTATGAGGACCAGTGCCTCTCACCGTCAACAGCAATGTCCAATATTAGAAGAAAAACATTATAAAATAAATTGTTGTGCTACCTGCATGTGTTTTTCCTACATGTGTTCATGCCTGTCAACTTTGTCATCTCATCTGCTTGTAAAGCTTTTGTTATGAAAGTATCTTCACTGTATCTACCTGCATTTCAGTGTGTCTGCATTCAGGTTCCTTCCCCTGTCTTCTGGATTCGTCCTTGACAAATTCAGGTTTGTACTTGTGAAATCCCTTTTACATGTTGTATGAAGCTAACATGATGGACATATAAAAGGGATTTCACAAGTGCAAACTTTAATGCAAACTCTAAAGTTTAAAGTTGGAAGTTTGTACATTGTGCTTCCTGTGTGTAAAGTCTTATAATGCTGAAAGTTCAGCTCTGTGTTTGCAGTGTCAGTTTTTTAGGCCAAAGTTTAAGCAGAGTGTGAGCAACGCTAACATCACTTATGAGCTGTGGACACACACACACACACACACACAGCATTGGCTGTTAAGTGTCCCTCTGTTGTTTGTGCTTATCTACACACTGATAAGTTTGCTAGTTTTTGTGAACATAAATGTGTCTTAATCTATGACTTTAGAATAAAACATCCCTGGTGCTGTACACAACGCACTCATGCTGTGCAACAACACTGAAAGAGGACAAAAATAATAGAAATACTACGAACACCAGTGCATCTCACCGTCAACAACAATGTCCAATATTAGAAGAAAAACAGTTTTCAAGAGTTGACAGCAGTTTGCTGTTGTTGTTGCTACTTTAACTAATAACTCATGTATGATTGTAAAGGCTTTCTGCTTCCTGTCATTCTCTTCTCTTTCTTCCTTTCCTTCTCTCTCAGGTGCAGAGCTGAAATGGCGTCTCAAAGGAGACTCCCCATACTGTTACTCACTCTCATATTCTGCTTCTTACCATGTGCCACCTGGGGGAAAAAATACTACAGCCACCATGGGTTACGATGTGTGAGTGAATGTGAGCTTCAAGGCTTTCCTCAGTCGTATCAGTGCACAGTTCATGCATCAGATGGCACAGAAAAATTAGAGTACTGCTCACCAAAGAGGAATATGGACTACAGGGGAAACGAGTGCCTTGATTGTTGTGACCTGCACGGTAATGACTACTACTGGTGTAGAACAGGGTCAAGTTGGGGATACTGTGGAGATGTGGTAGAGAGCTCCAAACATTACACCTCCACCTACAGTGTGCCATGTACTGATAGCTGTGAACAGCGAAGTTTAGACTACTACTGGTGCCATTCCTCTCAGGGTTATGATTACTGTTCACCAAAACAGAATGTGGACTACAAAGGCTACGCCTGTCGTGAAGATCATCCCTGTGACAAACATGGAAACAGTTACTACTGGTGTAATTTGCAACAAGGAAGCTGGGGCTACTGTGCACCAGTGGAGGAAAGGGCAATGATTCATACAACCAAATATCTGAAAGACTGCATTGATGATTGTCAGTATCATACGTCTGGGGATTACTTCTGGTGCAATGCTGAAGGTAGCTGGGACTACTGCTCACCTCTACCTGACTTCACCTACAAAGGTGAACCTTGTCGCTCAGATCACATGTGTGGGAACCATGGCAAAAATTATAACTGGTGTTTCACAGCAGACAACTGGGATTACTGTGGAGTGATCACTGCTGGAGAGTGTGTGTATTCCGTGCCACAGCGCAGGAAACGACAGCCTAATAACCCAAACGTGATCTGTACCAAGGAGGACCAAAACAAGAGGAGAGTAACTGTTTTCACAGCAGAAGTAGATCACAATGCCATAGCAGAACCCAACAACAGGCTACGCAAAGAAGCGATAAATTTAATTAACCGATGGGACAACCAGGGCTTGGGCGACCGGGCCAGGTCCAACTTGATTAGATCAGAGGAGGGAAATCTTCGACTTGACCTGCAGGGACTGATAAACAGGAATAATCAGCGGTATTACAACCTGCAGATCCAGATTAACTCGGCACGCAGTAGCAGAGAAAGCACCACTCTGGCACAGATCATAGTTCCTGTTGACACTTCAGCTGAGTATATGCGTTTGGCCTTCAGGGAGAGTTTACAGCGCCGGGCGAGGATTACACTGGAAGTATCAGAGCAATCAACCAGCTCCTCAAACAACAACCAAAAGTGTCGCAGACGTCACTGAAACACACGTAGCTAATGATTATTACAGCATACACATAAATTAGCAAATGTCAATGTTGTGAATGATTGAGTGAGTCAGCATGAAGCCGTCCATTAGTAAACTTTATGTCTTTAGAAGTTCAACTCTCAGTAACAGCTAATTAATAAGGCAACAGCCATCAGTTCATTGTGCATTGAAATGTTTTCTGAACAGCTTCAGATAAGAATGGAATTACAGTCATTTTATGTTGAGCTATGAACAACAAATGTTTGATCTTTTTACACAGCACATTATCTAAAATCATGTTGATCAGCTTAACGTGGTGTAATTGTACTTTGAATCAATGTATTTTGTAAGTGAAGATAAAGACAGATGAAAATAGAAATGTGGTGTGTATGCAATAAACAAGTTTTGGAGACAAAGTAAAAATGTATCTAAAATATCAGCCTGTGTTCTTCTTCTTTGTCTGAATGTTAGTGGACAAAAATCAGAACTCTGAGAATCATCAAGTTATACAGGTACCGGTATTAGTCTTGATAACAGCTGCTGTTTTTACTTTAGGGAACAGTTGAAATTTTACCAAAGCTGAAAGCAAAAAGAAAAAAAAGTGAAAAATGTAAATCAAAAACAATAAAACATTTGAGCTTATTAAAAGGGGGTAGGCTCTTGATGAATTATAACCACATGCTATTGCAGCAAATTGGGAATTATACTAAAGGAGCTAACAGTGTTTTGTCTGGCCTGCTGCCAACTTAGGTTTGAATCCTGGGAGGAGTGTGTATATCTACATTGTTGTAAGAGGCATTAAAATGAGGTGGTTTTTTGTGTGTTTTCATTGAGAACTGTCTGACAGCTGTCTGAGCTTGTACTTTTAGGCTTCTCAATGTGAAAAACTATAGGTTATTAAGGTAATGAAATTAATAACACAGAGGCTTTGTTTAGTGTTGTGAAACACCTGTTCTTCAAGATCTCGACACAGTGTTGAAACATCAGTTTCATGTCAGCCGTCTCTATCAGTTGCCACTATTGTGAGTCCAGTGCACCGGATACTGAGGTCTGCATAATGTTGTCACTTCTCACACCCCATACTGTGGTAAATGTATTCCTGTTGTGTGTGTGAAAAACTGTAAATTTCATCCTGCAATAGTTTTCTATCAAAAGTGTGAGCAACAGTGACCCTGCAGTCTCTGCAGTCTGTAAACGTAGTACTTTGAAATGATCTTCATTCCATTCAGATACACCCCGACTATGTAGTACTTTCATTACATTTCTGTATAACTGTTGCTCAAATACGAGTTGTGGGAGCCATATTATTCTTTTTTGGCGATAGTTGCTTTTATCGATTGGTTTTGTTTGGTCACCATGGTGATGCACAAGGTTTGGGTCACGTGGGTATATTCGGTGATAGTCGGAGGTGACAAAGAGAGGCACTCACTCACCTGCGCTCAGGTAGGAGGAGGGAGGGGAGCTGGGTAGCCACACTTTTAGTTGACAGCACGCAGGAGGCTTTTATGCATGTTTTTTTTTTCCATTCATTTAGTTTACATATACTTTATACTGTGTACACGTTTCCACTGACTGGCATGTGTATTCTAAAGCTGCTGTTTACCATTTGTCTATATGAAGGAAACCTATCACAGGAGCAACTCGGACTCAGCGTATTTTGTTTGGAGTATAGCGCGTCAGACAAACAGACAGGGCCCAGTCTCTACCTCTCAGGCGACTTTAGGCTGAATTTTGGTCGCAGTATTTTGTCAACGAGAAACAAGGCGTTTTCTCAAGAAAGTCATCGCAATATCAGCGCACAAAGGAATCAGGAAGACGCCAAGTAAGTGCAGCGGTTTCAAATGAAAGGCGCCACACCTAACGTCATTTCATGGAGGACAGGTAAGCTTACCTGTGGATGTGTGTGTGATAAGGAATCTGGATTGCGTTAAAGCCGGAAGTGTCTCCGTTTGGGATCTTTTAATGTTTGAATGCTGATCGGATGCGCGATGCTGCGCTATATTTGTTCCGTGCTTTGAAGGAAGTCTGCACTTTGTGGCTTGAACATGCGATGCTTTGATGATGTTTCAATGGGAAATGATCATGTTGCTTTGTTGAAAGGAATTGCTTGGATTTACTGCGCACTGTGGATGTATTTAAATGTTGTGGTTCACTGGAAAAAAAATGGTGCTACCTCGTAGTCTGCAGAAGAGTCTGGGAAAAGAAGGCAAAGCAAGCTCACTCAAAAGAACTTGATGAATAAAATAAATGTAAATAAAAATGTAAGATGCTCTGTGGAATTAAATGGAACAAATGAATGTCCTGATGTAATTAAGGATGACATCAATCCAAGTGACAGTATCTCAAATGTTCTAAGCAATAAAACATTTCAGTCACGACAATCTTCAACTTCATCTGCACGTTTAAACGCTGAAGCTGAGTTGGCAGCTTTAGCCATGAAGAAAAAATTATTGGAGGAAAAACTGGAAGAAGAGGAGGAACGGCTGCGTAAAAGGAAAGAAAAGCTACAACTGGATGCTGAGATTGCAGGAAATATGGCAAAACTCGAAATTCTCAAAACACTGAGTACTATGTAGTACTATGAGTGGAAAGAGGACATCTACGGTTTCAGATGGAATGAACTCTTACTTGTCAAGAAAAGTTAAACAACCACTCAATGTTAGTGCAGATGAATTTATTCCATCAGTACCTGAACAGAGTGAAACAAATACACAGTATCCATACAAACAACATGAATTCAACACAAATGTGTCTGTGGATTTGGAAGCCAAAAATCATGTTCTTGGTAGTGATGGGTAGATGAGGCGTCATGAAGCATTTCGACACATTGCCAAACTGTATTGATACTGTGTCACTGAATACTGACACCTGCTGGACCTTAAAAATCCCTACAGGCAACCTGGCTGACAGACTACTGACACTGATTTGATGACCTAGTATATACAATAATATAATTTAAGTCATTGTATTTTACATTGTATTATTTCATATCTTCATTTAAATTTAAAATATCATTGATATTTTTAGATACAGCCAATAAATAATGTGAACATGTATCGTAACGTGGAAATCTAAGTGAACGCGTTGTGAATGAGGATACTTGTGGACTGGGATTTTTCTTTTTTTTCTTTTTCTTTTTTACGAAGGTTTATTGCATAATTCTTGATGAATTTGAACCGCTAAAGATCAGAGATTCTTTTGGCATATGCATCTCGTTGACATGCGCTTCCTCATAAACACAGTTTGGCGCATCAGTGTCAGTTCCTAACAGTTCCTGTATCGGTCACGTGACTTTCTTACAGCAATACGCACACCAACACGGGTTTTGCTCTATGAGCTCGACGTATGCGCCGACGCATCGGTGTTGCCGGACCCATCACTAGTTCTTGGTATAATGAGCAAACAAAATGAAATAACAGCAGTGCTGATGCAACAGTAATGTCTTTCAGCTCTACCAAAAACAGAGATTCCAATTTTTGATCCATTAAATACATTAAAATATCACACTTTTATCAGAGCCTTTGAAAATGGATCGAGAGGACTACAACAGATGACTGTGATCGTTTATATTTCCTGGAACAACATACAAGAGGTCAAGCCAAAAAACTTGTGAGGAGCTGTCAACATATCAATGCAGAACAAGGATATTTGAGGGCAAAAACGAACAAAAGGTTGCCTCCGCTTATATGGACAAAACCCTTCTGTGGCGTCCAATTAAAACAGAGGATGTAAAGGCCCTGCAGGACTTCAGCCTCTTCCATAGAGGCTGCTGTAATGCCATGGATGATGTGCAATATCTTCATGATTTGGACATGCCTTCCAACATGTTAAGCATCATTAAGAATCTGCCATACAAACTCAGAAACAGATGGAGGAGCCAGGCGCAGGAAAGATATAACCGGAGAGTGAAATTTATTTACATTAATTTAGTGAAAATGCTGACAGATCCTGTTTGGAAACATACAAGACTCTCTGCCAGTAAGTGGAAATAAAACTGTGATCAAATCTAAGTCACAGCTTCGATCTGGAAACAGAGGAACCAGCTTTGCAATCACTGTCGGCCGTGTGGAGAACAAACATCAGTCTGTAAAGAAGGAGAAGGAAATTGAACAGGAAGGAAAATATGCATTTGGTGTGGAGGACTGGAGCACTGCCCATCGTTCCGGTCCAAGTAAAATCTAATAAACAAAACAAAATTATCACTACATATGCTTTTTTGGACCAAGGGAGCACTGTGGGTTTTTGTACTGAGAGCCTGATGCACAAGCTTCACCTCATAGGGAGGAAGGGGCAGATTCTCCTTTGGACCATGGGGCAGGAGAAAGTTGTGAGCAGCAACATCATATCAGGACTGGAGGTTGCTGCTTTGGAGGAGGATAATTTACTTGAACTGCTTTATGAATGAGCTTCTGGTTAAAGGATATGCAGAGAAGGTGCCTGAAGAGGAGCTAGATTGGGGATGGAAAGGTATGGTATATACCATACCATGGAGTTTACCATCCCACCAAAGGAAAGATCAGGATCGTATTTGACTGTGGAGCAATCTATTAAAGAACATCACTGAATGCTCAGCTCCTACAGAGCCCTGATCTTACTAGTTCTCTGACTGGAGTAGTGACCTGGTTTAGGAAAGAACCAGTAGTGATCATGGCTGACATCCAGTCCATGTTTCGCTAGGTACGGGTGCCCCCTGATGACACAGACCTGCTGAGGTTCCTCTGGTGGCCAAAGGGAATATGGAACAACAACCTGCTGAGTACCGGATGAAGGTGCATCTATTTGGGGCACATCTCCTAGTTCTGCTAACTTTGCCCTCAGAAGTTGTGCACAGGACTACGGACATCACTACAGTGAAGAAACAGTGGACAAATTATTACATTGTTTTTATGTAGATTGTCTTGGGTCAGTGGCCATGGAGGAGGAAGCAGTGTCACTTTACCAGGAGTTGGTCTCTCTGTGCTCCAAGGGAGGATTTACCCTCACAAAGTGGATGAGCAACAGGTCTGGAGTGCTGGAAGCCATTCCTGAAAATCACAGAGCAAGAGGCATGGAACGGTTGAATATGGAGTTGGATTCATTACCTGTGGAGAGAGTGCTGGGTGTGGAATGGTGCATAAAATCAGATGACATCAATGATGTCATGCTGCAGAAGGGAATTAAATGGAGCTTTAATCCACCTGCTGGCTCGCATCATGGAGGATCACAGGAGAAGCTAATAAGGTCTGTGCACCTAAATTCAACTTTTAAGTTACAAAACCTGGATGAAGAGGGTCTTCACACAGTACTTTGTGAGATTGAAGCTATCATCAATAGCTGTCATATCACCAAGGCTTCCATGGATCCAAGTGACCTGGAAGCATTCACCTGGAGTGTTCCAACCAACAGACGTGTATGCACATCTGGAAACAGGTGTAATACATGTCTGACTTATTTTGGAAAAGATGGGTCAAGGAATACCTACCTCAACTACAGGAGTGTCAGAGATCAGTTCAGGTATGAAGAGGAACACTTAGCCAATGGGGCGAGTGATACAAACCTTTCCAGACCAAAGAGGATTTGTTCGACAGGTGCGGATTAAAACCAAGGGGGGAGTTGTAGGTTTCAGCAGTGAGGATCACTTCCGCATTCAAAAAGCTGCAGTTCCTCAGCTGTCGCTGGGGGCTGGTGAGCAATTCTCCATTGACCCCCATGTTAAAATAGCCAACTTTACAGCCTAAAAAAACATATTTACAGCCTGGTACATTTTTTGTTTTTGGTCTCTATTGATAGTTTCTACCTCCGTGAACACTGAGAGGGGGTGAATTTTTTTGTACCAGAACCGTTTTAGTGTAATTTAGGCTTAAAATTCTTACATAAATTAGGGCGTGGTTACATTGAGTGACAGCTCCATAGACAGGCACTGGCAGTTAGCTCTTTGCTAAAGCATCGGCTGGGCTAGGCGGCTACATCCAGAGGCCTCCGGCTACCTCCAGCGTTTGACAGGGGCTGCAGTGTCCGTGTTTGCCAATGTTCGGATAGGTTTTTCTGATAATATGGCATGTTGTAGTGTACACTGTACAAACGGACCGTCGAAAGAGTCTGTGTTGCAGTTTTTTCTGTAAGTTGATTTCTCACTAATTTACCTGGCTGTTTGCACTAATTAGCATGTATTATAATATTTTGCCGCTGGCTTATGACTTCATTGCCGATTTATGGTCGCTGCTGATACCGATAGAGGACCGGAGCAGCTAATGTTAGGAACGCTTTTGCAGTGTGTTCCGTGCTCTCAGAGTCCGTTTATTGTGGGAATACTAGGCTACAAATTTCGTCTTAATTTTTCTGTTTAAAAAGTCCAACATTGCATGAACAGAGCAGCTCCGTCAGTAAGCGGCTGCTGTTGTTTGTGTGCTGCTGTAACTGTAAGTGGATTGTGGATGGAAGCAGCAGTGAAAGCCGGTAAATATTAAATATTGCTCCAAGCTAAGTGGGCAGGTTCTCGGCCGGCTGACCCGTAGAGTAACCGCTTCTCTGCCAAATATGTGTGGTGGGGAATCCTCCCCTACTCTAGGTGGAGCTGCTGAGTGCAGCCTTGAGCCAGTCCCTCCTAACTCCTCCTAATCAGGAACAAGTTATATAAGACACCTGTGATCTTTTGTCTCTCTCTTTGCCTCCTGCTCTGTTCCTGCTGTGGCTGTCCAGGTGCTGCATTGCTTGTGAGGGGTTTGATAATAGCTTTTAACACCCTGTGGTGAGTTGGCCTGTGATTGTTCTTTTTTTAATACTTTTTAAATAAGCAGTGTGAACTTGGTTAATGGTGTTTCTTCCCCTTTCTTTTAGGTTCACCTGCACTATTGCTGTTTTGCCCCTTCATTTGCCCCTTAGTCGTCTTTAGTTGCCCCTTTGTTTGCCCCTTACTTTGCCCCTTTAGTTTACCCCTTAGTTTGCCCTTAGTTTGCCTTTGTTGGACCTTAGTTTAACCTTTGTCTACTTGTTTAGATTAACTTTTACATTTAGTTTTGGCTGGTAGATTTAGTTTGACCTTTTGTTTTTGACTTTTGCCTTGAATTTAGGCTTCAGTTCCTTTAGTTATTTTCTTATTGATTTCTTTTGTTTGAATTTGCTCCTGGCCAACTGGGTTATCTTGTATTTTTGCTTGGCTGATTATTGTTTATTGGGTTGTATTTGCTTTACCATCATTGTTCATTTGCTTGCGATTAAATTTTGTTTTGAGATTCTTTTCTTTCTAGGTGGAGTGCTACTGTGGAGAGGCTAGGCACCTGTGGTGAGGGCCCTTCACTGAATTTCACGTGCGTTAATATACAGGGACACTGTAGACTGCACCATTTGCTGTGAGGTTGCCGTGAGTTTGATTTGCTGCACCAAGGGTGAGTAGTGGTAGCACTCCTGGCACTCCTTTGTGTAGTCTGCCTTTCTGCATATGGCCTCTGCTAGTGTTTTTAACTTGAATTTTAAAATCTTAAATATATTGTTCTTTTAACTCGATTGTTGAGGCCTTCCTCCTTTTTTTAGTATATAAAACATAATAAAATACATTTTAACTATTTCATTCAGTTGCCGGTATTCTTTTCACCTCTTTCTTTCTTTTTCAGCAGTTCTCATCAGTTCCAGTCTTTCTTTGTTTTTTTGTGATTATTAAATACATTCATAAATTTTTTAACTCACGTCTCTGCCTCAGTAACGTACCTGTGTGTCTTGTACATTTACTAAGAAGTTTATGCTAGGAATTTCCTGGGGTGCGAGTCCCCAGGTGGCGTTGTCGGTGATTTAAATCCTCCCTTTAGTGCCCCTCGCCACATTCAGGCGTTGTCGGCAGGATTCTGTAGAGCAGAGATGTGTAGTTATTTTTGTTTTGTAGCCCAGTTGGTCCTTTACTCTTTTTTTTTTTTTTTTTTTTTTTTTTTTTTTTTTTTTTTTTTAGCCATTAATAGTATTAATTGTGTTTCTAGAACCAATATCAGTAGTTTGTTGGTGGGGCCAAACAGCAGTAGGTCCTAGATGGATCTCTGAATTTCAAGCCCAGCTAAGAGACTTGGTTACACAGCTGCAAGCTGAGAATCGTCGTATGTGCCAGGAACGGGAGGACAACCAGCCTGGGACCAGCACTGCATCGACCAGCTCTGCGCCTGGACACCCATCAGTCCATGTCCCACAAACTGAGAGACTGATTTATCTTCCCAGAGACAGGAAGTGTCCAATTTTTAGAGGTAGGACTGGTTTAGCTGATCAGCTGAAAAAGCACTTTTTATTTATGATCATTTAGAGGGTGAAGCCAGGGAAGAGATTAAATACCGGTCGCGGGAGGAAAGGGATGATCCAGATAAAATCCTAGACATTTTGCAGGAACTTTATGGATGTACTAGGTAGTGCTGTGCGATAGTACGATATATATCGTTAAACGATAGAAAAATGTCTATCGTACGATACAGTCCTCTATCGTTTTTATCGTAATTTTAACGTGTATGGGCTGTACTTGCTCAGATAATGTAACTGCAGCTGCGTTGCCGCTTCCGGCACCATTTTACGACACAAACTCCTTTACGGCTGATTGTTGACCATGCGGGCTGACTGCTCACTGTTTTCCATTTGCATGAGAGCTATCTCAGCCTAGTTATGGATTCCGCTAGTGGTAGCATGGTCGGAGGGATGGAGTGCATAACAAACGTCGAACCAACAGAGGAGGAATTGGTCCCCAAACGAGGAAAAAGGAACTCCGCTGTTTGGTTTTGGTTTGGATATTAAAAGACAGACATCGACCAAAACAAGGTGATATGTAAAATATGCCACCAAGAGGTCGCTACTCACGACTCGAACACTACTAATCTCTTCTATCATTTGAAGACAAGGCATGCTGAACAGTACACGGAGAGTCAAAAAATGCAGCAAAGCACGAAACCTAAAACTGACGAAAAGAAAAGCACCTCTGAAACCGTTCATTTAATAGCACCAGGCCTGTTTGTTAAATGGTAGGCATACTTGAATGTTACTAGCACTTTATGTTGCACTTTATTGCACTACTTGAAAACTGAATATTGTATCTGAGTGGGTCTGTTACTGTACTTTATTTCTTTGCACTTTATTGCATTACTTGAAAACTCATTACACCATCAGATATTTCTGAATGATATTTGTTCATTTAATATATTACATTTTAATTTTAATTAATTTTATTATAGTTTTTTAATTGACCAATAAGAAAACAGAAACAAAAAGATTTCATTGTTTCAATCTTTAAAACTGTTTAATAAAAGAAAAGGAGAAAAGATAAGATAAATTTGCATTCTTGTGTGGATATATATAATTTTAAGAAGAAATTCTATATCGGGATATATATCGTTATCGGGATATAAAATTACCTATATCGGGATATAATTTTTTTCCCATATTGCACAGCACCAGTACTAGGTCATATGTGTCTTTGCGGGAAGAGTTCTTTTCAAGAAAACAACAAGAGGTGGAAACATTGCAAGAATTTTCCCATGCATTGATGTGTTTGATGAACAAAGTTGTCAGAAAGGCCCCTCACATTTTACTAAATAAGGATGTGTTACTCAGAGATCAATTTGTTGAACATGTGTCTGACTGTTCCCTACGCCGAGAACTTAAGCAATTTGTACAGGGTCACCCTGCTGCTACTTTGGTAGAGGTTCGCAGTGAGGCCATTAGGTGGGAACACGAAGGAATGCCAGGGGGTGGCCGGGGTAGAAGTCACTCTGTCCCTTCTGTATTTGGTTTTCAGCACACTGTTCATGGTAACCAGTCCAGCCACAGCAGAGCAAGCAATGCCTCCTTTAACTCTGAGATAGGTGAGCTAAAGGAAATTCTCAGGAACCAGCAAGAGCAGCTGAATCAGCTTAGTCTGGCTGCCCTAGCCATTGCTCCTAGACCTCACCGTCAGCGGCACCAGCAACCTGTCATATGTAGGAGATGCCAGCAGCCCGGGCATTTTGCTAGGGAGTGTAATGGCAGGTATGTAGCTCCACAGCCAGCTTTAACAAATGTGCCCACAAGCTCCAATGTGAGGCCATGCCCTCCAGCACAGGGAAACTTTCACCCCCTGAACTGCTGAGCCAAGGTTCAGGTGGGGGCTCTTCAGGCTCAGATTCTGTTAGTGAAAGTCCTGAAAATCTGGTTGCAGCTTGCCCACATATCACTGTAATGATGGAAGGGGTTGGGGTTCCCTGTTTGGTTGACACTGGGTCCATGGTGTCAACCATCACTGAGAGTTTCTTTGCGCAGCATTTTGAACCTTAGGGCCCTTGGGCCCTTGCAATTGGTTGAGGCTAAGTGCTGCTAATGGGCTAGCAATACCATATGTAGGCTATTTTGAGTTGGATGTGCAGCTTTGTGGAAAGGTTGTTTCCAAACGTGGAATTTTAGTGGTCAAAGATTCCCCACACAGTGCTCCTACAGTTCCTGGTGTCGTAGGCATGAACATTATCAAAGAGTGTTATTGGCAGTTGTTTGTACAGCATGGTCCTGCTCTCTTTAACTTACCCTCTGTGTTGCAGGCACCGGCCCTAATTCACCAGGCTCTCCAGTACTGTCACCAGGTCCAAGCTACTGCACCTCCCGATCGCTCAGGCTGTGTGAGAGTGAAGGGAGAGTGCAGAGTCCCAGGGGGTACCCTGAAAATTGTAGCCGCCACCTGTTCCCAACATCTAGTAGATGCCTTGTTTGAGCCCCTGAGCAAAGGTTTGCCCGCTGGTCTCCTTGCCTCCCCGGCACTGGTTGATGCAAACAGAGGTACTGTTTACATCCCCATTGTTAATGTAGGGATTGAGGATGTTGTGCTGTACCCCCGCACTATTTTAGGTACACTGTGTGTCTTGTACATTTACTAAGAAGTTTATGCTAGGAATTTCCTGGGGTGCGAGTCCCCAGGTGGTGTTGTCGGTGATTTAAATCCTCCCCTTAGTGCCCCTCGCCACATATGGTACACTCCCACTAAAATCCAATATGGCGCAGCTCAAATGCCTGTGGTTTGGTCACAAAACCGACTCCCCGAAACCAATGGGTGACGTCACGGGTGCTACGTCCATGTCTTATACAGTCTATGATTAAAACACAGACCAGCTGCCTGGACCGGCCGATTACAAATGTCTGTCTGCTGCAGGAGGCTGAGGTCGGTTGAGGACAGACTTCAGTTGTGATTTTTTTCATTTGGACTGTTTTTGGTTTTAGGGTTTTTAATTTGTTTTGGCTTTTTTGAGATTGACTATAAGAAGATTCAGGATTATGGACACAGACAAACTGACTAAGGAACAGGGGGAACAACAAGACTTAAATACACAGGGGTAATGTGCAACAGGTGAAACCAATCAGGATGGGGCAAACAATCAAAAAGTCAGACAAAGACAGATGGAAAGGTAGAACTATAAGAGAGCAGAGAGATATTCCTCTATCTGTGCTCATTCTCTCACTGCACAAATGATAATTATATCTGCTCACAATGGTTTGGTCTGTTTATATATGTGTCACTCCACTGATTGGTATGTTCTTCAGTGTAACAGCTAACTCCAGCCCTCAGATTCCACTGTGTAGTCCTGTCCTGCAGCAGAGCTTCAGCTTGTGTGACATGGAAACCTTTACCCCAGGTTTTTACTTTTAAATTCTATATTTCTTCCTCCTGATGTCTAATGAATGTTTAAATGAAGTCAGTTAAATTCCACTCTGTTAAGAGCTGAATTGCTTTGTACTGTGTGCATGCTCTGACACTGGGCCTGGTTTATGTGGCCTGTGATGAAAATAAAGTTTAATCGAGGTGAATGTAGACTCAAGCAAACAGAAACATTGACCGATCTATTTTGTATTTACAGTCCAATTGAAAGTCCTCCAAAATGGTTCAGTCCAAGATTTTGAGACAAACAAAAGGTGTATATATAGAACATCAGTGTCACATAACAGACTTCGCGACAATTCAACAGACGGTAAGCTGTTTTTTTATTACCTCTAAGTTGATACATGAATGCAGATTTATGAAGGAACACAAACTATTTGACGGTGGCAGAATTCACTTCTTTTAGAAATATTATGAGGTACAGTAGGTGACTGTGTTGTTGTATGAAGCTAACATGATGGAACGCTGTATGTTTGACATTTCCACATCAGAGGTGATGGGTTAGATTTACTTTAGTTTATTAACAGGCCGTTCAGATGTAATTACAGAGAAGTAATAATGTTCATTGTGAGAGTCTGTCAACTTTGTCATCTCATCTGCTTGTAAAGCTTTTGTTATGAAAGTATCTTCACTGTACCTGCATTTCAGTGTGTTCTGGCTTCGTCCTTGACAAATTCAGGTGAAATCTGAATTTTACATGACATGAACATTTTACATGTGAGTAAACTTTAAAGTTTATTCACATGTAAAAGGGGAAGTTGTCATTAGTGCAAACTTTAATGCAAACTCTAAAGTTTAAAGTTGGAAGTTTGTACATTATGCTTCCTGTGTGTAAAGTCTTATACTGCTGAAAGTTCAGGTCTATCTTTGCAGTCTTAGTTTTTTAGTGCAAAATTTAAGCAGAGTGTGAGCAAAGCTAACATCACTTATGAGCTGTGGATAAACCTGGTGTTGCAGTATTAAAACTAGAACTTTGGCTGTTCAGTGTCCCTCTGTTGTTTGTGCTTATCTACACACTGATGAGTTTGCTAGGTTTTGTGAACATAAATGTGTCTTAATCTGTGACTTGAGAATGAAACATGCAGTGCAACAACACTGACAGAGGACAAAAATAATAGAAATGTTACGAGGACCAGTGCATCCCACCGTTAACAACAATATTAGACGAAAAACATTCTAAATTAAATCCTTTGATAAATTCCTTAAAACACTTTTCAAGAGTTGACACAAGTTTGCTGTTGTTGTTGCTACTTTAATTACTCATGTATGATTGTAAAGACTTTCTGCTTCCTGTCGTTCTCTTTCTTCCTCTCCTTCTCTCTCAGGTGCAGAGCTGAAATGGCGTCTCAAAGGAGACTCCCCATACTGTTACTCACTCTCATATTCTGCTTCTTACCATGTGCCACCTGTGGAAAAACGTACTACAGCCACCATGGGCTACGATGTGTGGGTAAATGTGAGCTTCAAGGCTTTCCTCAGTCGTATCAGTGCACAGTTCATGCGTCAGATGGCACAGAAAAATTAGAGTACTGCTCACCAAAGAGGAATATGGACTACAAGGGAAATGAGTGCCTTGATTGTTGTGACCTGCACGGCAAAGACTACTACTGGTGTAGAACAGGATCAACTTGGGGATACTGTGGAGATGTGGTAGAGAGCTCCAAACATTACACTTCCACCTATGGTGTGCCATGTACTGATAGCTGTGAACAGCGAAGTTTAGACTACTACTGGTGCCATTCCCCTCGGGGTTATGATTACTGTTCACCAAAACAGAATGTGGACTACAAAGGCTACGCCTGTCGTGAAGATCATCCCTGTGACAAACATGGAAACAGTTACTACTGGTGTAATTTGAAGCAAGGAAGCTGGGGCTACTGTGCACCAGTGGAGGAAAAGGCAATGATTCATACAACCATATATCTGAAAGACTGCATTGGTGACTGTCAGTATCATACGTCTGGGGATTACTTCTGGTGCCATGCTGAAAGTAGTTGGAGCTACTGCTCCCCTCTACCTGACTTCACCTGCAAAGGTGAACCTTGTCGCTCAGATCACACGTGTGGGAACCATGGCTATAGTTATAACTGGTGTTACACAACATACAACGATGACTGGGATTACTGTGGAGTGATCACTGCTGGAGAGTGTGTTTATTCCGTGCCACTGCGCAGGAAACGACAGCCTAATTATTCAAATGTGATCTGTACCAAGGAGGAAAACAAAAAGAAGAGAGTGACTGTTTTCACAGCAGAATTAGATCACAATGCCATAGCAGAACCCAGCAATAGGTTACGCAAAGAAGCGCTAAGTTTAATTAACCAATGGGACAACCAGGGCTTGGGCGACTGGGCCAGGTCCAACTTGATTACATCAGAGGAGGGAAATCTTCGAATTGACCTGCAGGAACCGATAAACAGGAATAATCAGCGGTATTACAACCTGCAGATCCAGATGAACTCGGCACACGATAGTGGACAAAGCACCACTCTGGCACAGATCATAGTTCCTGTTGACACTTCAGCTGAGTACATGCGTTTGGCCTTCAGGGAGAGTTTACAGCGCCGGTCAAGGATTTCACTGGAAGTATCAGAGCAATCAACCGAGCTGGTTGATTGCTCTGAACAAACAACAACCAAAAGTGTCACAAACATCAATTAATGATTATTAGAGTATACACATAAATTAGCAAAGGTCAATATTTGGCAGAATGAGTGAGTCAGCATGAATCTGTCCATTAGTAAACTTTACGTCTTTAGAAGTTCAACTCTCAGTAACAGCTAATTAATAAGGCAACAGCTATCAGAGACATTAAAATGAGTTTTTTTGTGTGTTTTCATTTAGAACTGTCTGACAGCTGTCTGAGCTTGCATTTTTAGGCTTCTACCTATAAAAAAAAACTATAGGTTATTAAGGTAATGAAATTAACATTAAAGAAATCAAGCAACAATATATATTTTTTAAGGGTCGTGTGTTCTTGGTAAAAATGGATCTTTCAGGTACTTTGACAGTTGCACCAGCTGTAGCACTATGTATGGTATCATTATATCATGATGGTGAACACAGAGGCTTTGTTTAGTGTTGTGAAACACCTGTTCTTCAAGATCTCGACACAGTGTTGAAACATCAGTTTCATGTCAGCCGTCTCTATCAGTTGCCACTATTGTGAGTCCAGTGCACCGGATACTGAGGTCTGCACAATGTTGTCACTTCTCACACCCCATATTGTGGTAAATGTATTCCTGTTCTGTGTGTGAAAAACTGTAAATTTAATCCTGCAATTGTTTTCTATCAAAAGTGTGAGCAACAGTGACCCTGCAGTCTGTAAACGTACGTAGACCTAAATGCAGATCTTGATGAGAAAAACAACAGCGCCTTTAAAAAGTACTTTGAAATGATCTTCATTCCATTCAGATACACCCCGACTATGTAGTACTTTCATTACATTTCTGTCTAACTGTTGCTCAAATACGAGTTGTAGGAGCCATATTATTCTTTTTTGGCGATAGTTGCTTTTATCGATTGGTTTTGTTTGGTCACCATAGTGATGCACAAGGTTTGGGTCACGTGGGTATATTCGGTGATAGTCGGAGGTGACAAAGAGAGGTGCTCACTCACCTGCGCTCAGGTAGGAGGAGGGAGGGGAGCTGGGTAGCCATACTTTTAGTTGACCGCACGCAGGAGGCTCTTATGCATATGTTTTTTTTTCCATTCATTTAGTTTACATATGCTTTATACTGTGTACACATTTCCACTGACTGGCATGTGTATTCTAAAGCTGCTGTTTACCATTTGTCTATATAAAGGAAACCCCTCAAAGGAGCAACTCGGACTCAGCGTATTTTGTTTGGAGTATAGCGCGTCAGACAAATAGACAGGGCCCAGTCTCTACCTCTCAGGCGACTTTAGGCTGAATTTCGGTCGCAGTATTTTTCTCAACGAGAAACGAGGTGTTTTCTCAAGAAAATCATTGCAATATCAGCGCACAAAGGAATCAGGAAGACGCCAAGTAAGTGCAGCGGTTTCAAATGAAAGGCGCCACACCTAACGTCATTTCATGGAGGACAGGTAAGCTTACCTGTGGATGTGTGTGTGATAAGGAATCTGGATTGCATTAAAGCCTGAAGTGTCTCCGTTTGGGATCTTTTAATGTTTGAATGCTGATCGGATGCGCGATGCTGCGCTATATTTGTTCCGTGCTTTGAAGGAAGTCTGCACTTTGTGGCTTGAACATGCGATGCTTTGATGATGTTTCAATGGGAAATGATCATGTTGCTTTGTTGAAAGGAATTGCTTGGATTTACTGCGCACTGTGGATGTATTTAAAAGTTGTGGTTCACTGGAAACAAAAAATAGTGCTACCTCGTGGTCTGCAGAGGAGTCTGGAAAAAAAAGGCAAAGCAAGCTCACTCAAAAGAACTTGATGAATAAAATAAATGTAAATAAAAATGCAAGATGCTCTGTGTAATTAAATGGAACAAATGAATGTCCTGTGTCCAAATGACAGTAAATATGCATTTGGTGTGGAGGAGTGCACTGCCCATCATTCCGGTCCAAGTAAAATCTAATAAACAAAACAAAACTATCACTACATATGCTTTTTTGGACCAAGGGAGCGCTGTGGGTTTTTGTACTGAGAGCCTGATGCACAAGCTTCACCTCATAGGGAGGAAGGGGCAGATTCTCCTTCGGACCATGGGGCAGGAGAAAGTTGTGAGCAGCAACATCATATCAGGACTGGAGGTTGCTGCGTTGGAGGAGGATAATTTACTTGAACTGCTTTATGAATGCGCTTCTGGTTAAAGGATATGCAGAGAAGGTGCCTGAAGAGGAGCTAGACTGTGGGGATGGAAAGGTATGGTATATACCATACCATGGAGTTTACCATCCCACCAAAGGAAAGATCAGGATCGTATCTGACTGTGGAGCAATCTATTAAGGAACATCACTGAATGCTCAGCTCCTACAGGGCCCTGATCTTACTAGTTCTCTGACTGGAGTAGTGACCTGGTTTAGGAAAGAACCAGTAGTGATCATGGCTGACATCCAGTCCATGTTTCACTAGGTACGGGTGCCCCCTGATGACACAGACCTGCTGAGGTTCCTCTGGTGGCCAAAGGGAATATGGAACAACAACCTGCTGAGTACCGGATGAAGGTGCATCTATTTGGGGCACATCTCCTAGTTCTGCTAACTTTGCCCTCAGAAGTTGTGCACAGGACTACGGACATCACTACAGTGAAGAAACAGTGGACAAATTATTACATTGAATTTATGTAGATGATTGTCTTGTGTCAGTGGCCATGGAGGAGGAAGCAGTGTCACTTTGCCAGGAGTTGGTCTCTCTGTGCTCCAAGGGAGGATTTACCCTCACAAAGTTTATGAGCAACAGGTCTGGAGTGCTGGAAGCCATTCCTGAAAATCACAGAGCAAGAGGCATGGAACGGTTGAATATGGAGTTGGATTCATTACCTGTGGAGAGAGTGCTGGATGTGGAATGGTGCATAAAATCAGATTATTTTAAGCTCAGGGTTGTACTGAGGGACAGACCACTTACCAGAAGAGGAATCCTTTTCACTGTCAGCTCCACTTATGATTCCCTGGGAATGCTAAGCTCTGTGGTATTCACAGCGAAGAAAATTTTGAGAGATTTGTGCAGGAGAGAAATTGGCTGGGATGACCCTGTACCAGAGTCAGTGTCTAAGGACTGGCAGAAGTAGCTGCAGCAGCTCCATCTGCTGGACACATTTGAGGTTGCCAGATGTGTGAAACCACCAGGGTTTGGAGAAGTCGCCACAGCCCAGTTACATCATTTCTGTGATGCTAGTGAGGATTGGTATGGAACAGTGTCATACCTGTTGTTGAAAAATGAGCATTTAGAAATACACAGTTCTAATGGGAAAGGCCCAAGTGGCTCCTTTGAAATCTGTTACCATCCCCACAATGGAGCTCATTGCTGCAACCATTGCCAGCCGCATGGATGTACTTTGGATACATCAGGAACGAGACTTCATAGTTCAAAGTTTTTGTTGCAAATCGGGTCTCTCAAATCCTGAAAGTTTCCTGTCCTACTCAATAGAGGTACGTGGACGCTGAATCAAGCAGATGTGGCCTCTTGAGGTGTGAAAGTGGATGTGTTCATCCAAAACCATACATGGGTGTCAGGGCCTCACTTTCTTTTACATCCTGAGAGTGAGTGGCCTGTTAACAAGGAAGACATCAACTATCTGTCGCCTGAGGACCCAGAGGTCAAAAGAGTTGCTACAGTGAATATCATGCCTAGGAAGTCTAGGAAGATCCAGTGGCTCATCTGATCCAGTGTTTTTCCTCTTGGACATGCCGAAAGAAATCTGTGGCATGGTTCTTGAAGATTAAAGACTGGCTCATGTCTTGAAGAGGAGACAGTTACATCTGACCTTTGCACAGTCTGACATCAATGAGGAACAACAGACATCCTCACTGGCAGAGGAGATGAATCGTTTTAAAAGGACAGCTGTACACAGGGGTCTTCCTATGAAAGACTTGGACCGGGCTGAGCTTGCTATCATTAAGCTCTGTCAAGGACAGAGATTTTCTGAAGAACTAGCCAGTCTGGAGAAAGGCCAGCACATTAAGTACCTCCATAAGCTCTGTCCACAGTTGCAAGATGGAATCCTAAGAGCTGGTGGTCGGCTCAGTAGATTGTCTATGACTGTGGAAAGTAAACATCCCATAATACTAGCAAAGGATCTTCACATCTCAGAGCTCTTGCTTAGACATGTACATCAGGAAGTGGGATATGGTTGACATTTCCCAGGAGCAGAGCATGAGCTGAAAGTTGCCATTGAACAGTGGTATCAGGTGCAGATCAATGATGTCATGCTGCAGAAGGGAATTAAATAGAGCTTTAATCCACCTGCTGGCTCGCATCATGGAGGATCACAGGAGAAGCTAATAAGGTCTGTGCACCTAAATTCAACTTTTAAGTTATAAAACCTGGATGAAGAGGGTCTTCACACATTACCTTGTGAGATTGAAGCTATCATCAATAGCTGTCCTATCACCAAGGCTTCCATGGATCCAAGTGACCTGGAAGCATTCACCTGGAGTGTTCCAACCAACAGACGTGTATGCACATCTGGAAACAGGTTCAATACATGTCTGACTTATTTTGGAAGAGATGGGTCAAGGAATACCTACCTCAACTACAGGAGTGTCAGACATGGTCAAGTATGAAGAGGAACCTTGTCGTGGGAGATCTTGTGGTCATAGTGGACAGTACGCCGCCTTGGAACACTTAGCCAATGGGGCGAGTGATACAAACCTTTCCAGACCAAAGATTCTTTTTTGGTGATAGTTGCTTTTATCGATTGGTTTTGTCTGCTCACCATGGTGATGCACAAGGTTCACGTGGGTATATTCGGTGATAGCCGGAGGTGACAAAGAGAGGCACTCACTCACCTGCGCTCAGGTAGGAGGAGGGAGGGGAGCTGGGTAGCCAAACGTTTAGTTGACCGCACGCAGGAGGCTCTTATGCTTGTTTTTTTCAATTCATTTAGTTTACATAAGCTTTATACTGTACACACATTTCCATTGACTGGCATGTGTATTCTAAAGCTGCTTTTTACCGTTTGTCTATATAAAGGAAACCCATCAAAGGAGCAACTCGGACTCAGCATGTTTTGTTTGGAATGTAGTGCGTCAGACAAATAGACAGGGCTCAGTCTCTACCTCTCAGGCGACTTTAGGCTGAATTTTGGTCGCAATACGAGTCTTTTGAAAATGGTTATCATCCTCATCATGAGAAGTTTATTTAATCAACTCTGTGGAGATGTTTCCATCACACAACACAATCAAGACAGCCCTAAATCGAAGCACTTGTGAAGGCAGGAATCAAGAAGAAACAGCATTAGACTGGTTTAAGTCATATTCAGTTTGATCATGTTCATCTTGTCACTAAGTTTATGTATAAAGTTAATGGCCAGGAAACAAAACTGGAGCAACTAAAAATCATCCAGACAATAGAGAAAAAGGATCAGGAGCTAAACTCAAGGAAAATACAAATGTCTGTACTGAGGCAAACAGTGCAGAGGATGATCCAGGAGAACATGAGCAGTGGAAACAGGTAACCCCACAAGTATGGACACAGACAAAGGAACAGGGGGAACAACACGACTTAAATACACAGGAGTAATGGGCAACAGGTGAAACCAATCAGGGTGGGGCAAACAATCAAAAAGGAGTGAAGCCAGACAAAGACAGGAAGTAGAACTAGACCAGGTAAACAGGGGACAACAGGAAATACACAAGCAAAACTGAAGTGACAAAAACAAGAATAACTTCATTCAACAACAAAACAGGAACTACTAACAGAACTTAACAAACTAAACCAGAGACCAGTAAAGGGTTCAACACAAGTCCAAGAAGAGTTCAGAAAACAGCACCCTTAGGGGCTGATCATGACAGTTGTACACTGTTGCCCATGAAGTTGGGATCATTTTGTTTTCAGACACATTCCTCTTTTTATTCCTATTTCTGCACATCAGTAATGTGTTTGGAAGAGACTGATCAATAAAGTTTTCAGAAGATATAAACTTTATCCATCAAGAATAAATCACATTGTCACAATCATTTTATGAGAAGAGGTCAAATATATTTTATTACAACTTGATGGGCAACAGTTTATTTCTATTACAGTTACTGTTGGTGTGTAGTATTCTTTATTGGCAGATCTGGATCCTTTGAGCAGCCAGTACCACTCAACACTCTGTACTTACTACACATTATTATTATGTATTTCACAGTTTAGATGTGTGACCAAACTGCACAGTGCAATAATTTACATTTGTAAATAATTATTATAGTATAAAAACAGGTTACTAAAACATATGTATATAAGTTTCAGGTCAATTCCGAGCACAGGGGGACTGGTCTGGTCTGACTGGAACTGTCACTTATCACGTATTATGTAATGTCTATTTGTCTTCTGTCCTCGTGCGTCCTTCAAGGACTGGGCTGTCTGTGATGGTCATGTGACAGGGTCAGAAAATACCCTTCACTTCATGCAGCTGTCAGGATGAATGTGTTTATGTGACAGATGGAAAGGTAGAACTATATGAGAGGAGAGAGATATTCCTCTATCTGTGCTCATTCTCTCACTGCACAAATGATAATTATATCTGCTCACAGTGGTTTGGTCTGTTTATATATGTGTCACTCCACTGATGGGTATGCTCTTCAGTGTAACAGCTAACTCCAGCCCTCAGATACCACTGTGTAGTCCTGTCCTGCAGCAGAGCTTCAGCTTGTGTGACATGGAAACCTTTACCCCAGGTTTTTATTTTAAAATTCTATATTTCTTCCTCCTGATGTCTAATGAATGTTTAAATGAAGTCAATTAAATTCCACTCTGTTAAGAGCTGAATTGCTTTGTACTGTGTGCATGCTCTGACACTGGGCCTGGTTTATGTGGCCTGCCATGAAAATCAAGTTTAATCGAGGTGAATGTAGACTCAAGCAAACAGAAACATTGACCGGTCTATTTTGTATTTACAGTCCAGGTGAAAGTCCTCCAAAATGGTTCAGTCCCAGATTTTGAGACAAACAAAAGGTGTATATATAGAACATCAGCGTCACATAACAGACTAAAAGACAATTCAACAGACGGTGAGCTGTTTTTTTATTACCTCTGAATAGAGAAGTCATTGAATTAGACAGATTAACTGACTCTTATAGATGCATGAACACAGATTTATGAAGGAACACAAACTATTTGACGGTGGCAGAATTCACTTCTTTTAGAAATATCATGATGAGGTACAGTAGGTGACTGTGCTGTTGTATGAAGCTAACATGATGGAACGCTGTATGTTTGACATTTCCACGTCAGAGGTGATGGGTTAGATTTACTTTAGTTTATTAACAGGCCGTTCAGATGTAATTACAGAGAAGTAATAATGTTCATTGTGAGAGTTTGATATTTGTAGAATATTATACATGAAAATCAAAATGCTGATCCTGTTCCCAGTAACTGCTGCCTCCCTTGTGCACTAACTCTCTGAGTTCCCTTCATTCCTTGTCTCTTTGCCTGTTTTATTCTAAGTTGTGTTCCCTGGTGTTGTTTGGTTTTTCCTTGCGCTACCTGCATGTGTTTGCAGTGTCAGTTTTTTAGGCCAAAGTTTAAGCAGAGTGTGAGCAAAGCTAACATCACTTATGAGCTGTGGACAAACCTGGTGTTGCAGTATTAAAACTAGAACTGGTGTGTGTGTGAGGTGTATGTAGGGTTACACAAAAACGTCCAATTGTACTGGAGTTGGAATCGAGGAGTCCAAGAGAAGAGCTGACCTGACAGAGTGACAAAAATAATAGAAATATTATGAGGACCAGCGCCTCTCACCGTAAACAACAATGTCCAATATTAGAGGAAAAACATTATAAAATAAATTGTTGTGCTACCTGCATGTGTTTTTCCTACATGTGTTCATGCCTGTCAACTTTGTCATCTCATCTGCTTGTAAAGCTTTTGTTATGAAAGTATCTTCACTGTATCCACCTGCATTTCAGTGTGTCTGCATTCAGGTTCCTTCCCCTGTCTTCTGGATTCGTCCTTGACAAATTCAGGTTTGTACTTGTGAAATCCCTTTTTCATGTTGTATGAAGCTAACATGATGGACATATAAAAGGGATTTCACAAGTGCAAACTTTAATGCAAACTCTAAAGTTTAAAGTTGGAAGTTTGTACATTGTGCTTCCTGTGTGTAAAGTCTTATAATGCTGAAAGTTCAGCTCTGTGTTTGCAGTGTCAGTTTTTTAGGCCAAAGTTTAAGCAGAGTGTTAGCAACGCTAACATCACTTATGAGCTTTGGACACACACACACGTTGTTCAGTGTCCCTCTGTTGTTTGTGCTTATCTACATACTGATAAGTTTGCTAAGTTTTGTGAACATAAATGTGTCTTAATCTATGACTTTAGAATAAAACATCCCTGGTGCTGTACACAACGCACTCATGCTGTGCAACAACACTGACAGAGGACAAAAATAATAGAAATACTACGAGCACCAGTGCATCTCACCGTCAACAACAATGTCCAATATTAGAAGAAAAACATTATAAAATAAATTAAATCCTTCAATAAATTCCTTAAAACAATTTACAAGAGTTGACACAAGTTTGCTGTTGTTGTTGCTACTTTAACTAATAACTCATGTATGATTGTAAAGACTTTCTGCTTCCTGTCGTTCTCTTCTCTTTCTTCCTCTCCTTCTCTCTCAGGTGCAGAGCTGAAATGGCGTCTCAAAGGAGACTCCCCATACTGTTACTCACTCTCATATTCTGCTTCTTACCATGTGCCACCTGGGGGAAAAAATACTACAGCCACCATGGGTTACGATGTGTGAGCGAATGTGAGCTTCAAGGCTTTCCTCAGTCGTATCAGTGCACAGTTCATGCGTCAGATGGCACAGAAAAATTAGAGTACTGCTCACCAAAGAGGAATATGGACTACAGGGGAAACGAGTGCCTTGATTGTTGTGACCTGCACGGCAATGACTACTACTGGTGTAGAACAGGATCAAGTTGGGGATACTGTGGAGATGTGGTAGAGAGCTCCAAACATTACACCTCCACCTACAGTGTGCCATGTACTGATAGCTGTGAACAGCGAAGTTTAGACTACTACTGGTGCCATTCCTCTCAGGGTTATGATTACTGTTCACCAAAACAGAATGTGGACTACAAAGGCTACGCCTGTCGTGAAGATCATCCCTGTGACAAACATGGAAACAGTTACTACTGGTGTCAATTGCAACAAGGAAGCTGGGGCTACTGTGCACCAGTGGAGGAAAGGGCAATGATTCATACAACCAAATATCTGAAAGACTGCATTGATGATTGTCAGTATCATACGTCTAGGGATTACTTCTGGTGCAATGCTGAAGGTAGCTGGGACTACTGCTCACCTCTACCTGACTTCACCTACAAAGGTGAACCTTGTCGCTCAGATCACACGTGTGGGAACCATGGCAAAAATTATAACTGGTGTTACACAACATACAACGATGACTGGGATTACTGTGGAGTGATCACTGCTGGAGAGTGTGTGTATTCCGTGCCACAGCGCAGCAAACGTCAGCCTAATAACCCAAACGTGATCTGTACCAAGGAGGACCAAAACAAGAGGAGAGTGACTGTTTTCACAGCAGAAGTAAATCACAATGCCATAGCAGAACCCAACAACAGGCAACGCAACGAAGCAATAAATTTAATTAACCGATGGGACAACCAGGGCTTGGGCGACCGGGCCAGGTCCAACTTGATTAGATCAGAGGAGGGAAATCTTCGACTTGACCTGCAGGGACTGATAAACAGGAATAATCAGCGGTATTACAACCTGCAGATCCAGATTAACTCGGCACGCAGTAGCAGAGAAAGCACCACTCTGGCACAGATCATAGTTCCTATTGACACTTCAGCTGAGTATATGCGTTTGGCCTTCAGGGAGAGTTTACAGCGCCGGGCGAGGATTACACTGGAAGTAACAGAGCAATCAACCAGCTCCTCAAACAACAACCAAAAGTGTCGCAGACGTCACTGAAACACACGTAGCTATTGATTATTAGAGCATACACATAAATTAGCAAATGTCAATGTTGTGAATGAATGAGTGAGTCAGCATGAAGCCGTCCATTAGTAAACTTTATGTCTTTAGAAGTTCAACTCTCAGTAACAGCTAATTAATAAGGCAACAGCCATCAGTTCATTGTGTATTGAAATGTTTTCTGAACAGCTTCAGATAAGAATGGAATTACAGTCATTTTATGTTGAGCTATGAACAACAAATGTTTGATCTTTTTACACAGCACATTATCTAAAATCATGTTGATCAGCTTAACGTGGTGTAATTGTACTTTGAATCAGTGTATTTTGTAAGTGAAGATAAAGACAGATGAAAACAGAAATGTGGTGTGTATGCAATAAACAAGTTTTGGAGACAAAGTAAAAATGTATCTCAAATATCAGCCTGTGTTCTTCTTCTTTGTCTGAATGTTAGTGGACAAAAATCAGAACTCTGAGAATCATCAAGTTATACAGGTACCGGTATTAGTCTTGATAACAGCTGCTGTTTTTACTTTAGGGAACAGGTGAAATTTTACCAAAGCTGAAAGAAAAATTAAAAAAAAAAGTGAAAAATGTAAATCAAAAACAATAAAACATTTGAGCTTATTAAAAGGGGGTAGGCTCTTGATGAATTATAACCACATGCTATTGCAGCAAATTGGGAATTATACTAAAGGAGCTAACAGTGTTTTGTCTGGCCTGCTGCCAACTTAGGTTTGAATCCTGGGAGGAGTGTGTATATCTACATTGTTGTAAGAGGCATTAAAATGAGGTGGTTTTTTGTGTGTTTTCATTGAGAACTGTCTGACAGCTGTCTGAGCTTGTACTTTTAGGCTTCTCAATGTGAAAAACTATAGGTTATTAAGGTAATGAAATTAATAACACAGAGGCTTTGTTTAGTGTTGTGAAACACCTGTTCTTCAAGATCTCGACACAGTGTTGAAACATCAGTTTCATGTCAGCCGTCTCTATCAGTTGCCACTATTGTGAGTCCAGTGCACCGGATACTGAGGTCTGCATAATGTTGTCACTTCTCACACCCCATACTGTGGTAAATGTATTCCTGTTGTGTGTGTGAAAAACTGTAAATTTCATCCTGCAATAGTTTTCTATCAAAAGTGTGAGCAACAGTGACCCTGCAGTCTCTGCAGTCTGTAAACGTAGTACTTTGAAATGATCTTCATTCCATTCAGATACACCCCGACTATGTAGTACTTTCATTACATTTCTGTATAACTGTTGCTCAAATACGAGTTGTGGGAGCCATATTATTCTTTTTTGGCGATAGTTGCTTTTATCGATTGGTTTTGTTTGGTCACCATGGTGATGCACAAGGTTTGGGTCACGTGGGTATATTCGGTGATAGTCGGAGGTGACAAAGAGAGGCACTCACTCACCTGCGCTCAGGTAGGAGGAGGGAGGGGAGCTGGGTAGCCATACTTTTAGTTGACAGCACGCAGGAGGCTCTTATGCATGTTTTTTTTCCCCATTCATTTAGTTTACATATACTTTATACTGTGTACACGTTTCCACTGACTGGCATGTGTATTCTAAAGCTGCTGTTTACCATTTGTCTATATGAAGGAAACCTATCACAGGAGCAACTCGGACTCAGCGTATTTTGTTTGGAGTATAGCGCGTCAGACAAACAGACAGGGCCCAGTCTCTACCTCTCAGGCGGCTTTAGGCTGAATTTTGGTCGCAGTATTTTGTCAACGAAAAACGAGGCGTTTTCTCAAGAAAGTCATCGCAATATCAGCGCACAAAGGAATCAGGAAGACGCCAAGTAAGTGCAGCGGTTTCAAATGAAAGGCGCCACACCTAACGTCATTTCATGGAGGACAGGTAAGCTTACCTGTGGATGTGTGTGTGATAAGGAATCTGGATTGCATTAAAGCCTGAAGTGTCTCTGTTTGGGATCTTTTCATGTTTGAATGCTGATCGGATGCGCGATGTTGCGCTATATTTGTTCCGTGCTTTGAAGAAAGTGTGCACTTTGTGGCTTGAACATGCGATGCTTTGATGATGTTTCAATGGGAAATGATCATGTTGCTTTGTTGAAAGGAATTGCTTGGATTTACTGCGCACTGTGGATGTATTTAACTGTTGTGGTAAAAAAAAAAAATAGTGCTACCTCGTGGACTGCAGAGGAGTATGGGAAAAGAAGGCAAAGCAAGCTCACTCAAAAGAACTTGATGAATAAAATAAATGTAAATAAAAATGTAAGATGCTCTGTGGAATTAAATGGAACAAATGAATGTCCTGATGTAATTAAGGATGACATCAATCCAAGTGACAGTATCTCAAATGTTGGAAGCAATAAAACATCTCAGTCACAAAGATCTTCAACTTCATCTGCATGTTTAAAGGCTGAAGCTGAGTTTGCAGCTTTGGCCATGAAGAAAAAATTATTGAAGGAAAAACATGCACTGGAAGAAGAGGAGGAACGGCTGCATAAAAGGAAAGAAACGCTACAACTGGATGCTGAGATTGCAGGAAATATGGCAAAACTCGAAATTCTCAAAACACAAAGTACTATGAGTGGAAAGAGGACATCTAAGGTTTCAGATAGAATGAACTCCTACTTGTCAAGAAAAGTTAAACAACCACTCAATGTTAGTGCAGATGAATTTATTCCATCAGTACCTGAACAGAGTGAAACAAATACACAGTATCCATATGAACAACATGAATTCAACATAAATGTGTCTGTGGATTTGGAAGCCAAAAATCATGTTCTTGGTAGTGATGGGTAGATGGGGCGTCATGAAGCATTTCGACACATTGCCAAACTGTATTGATACTGTGTCGATACTGTGTCACTGAATACTGACACCTGCTGGACCTTAAAAATCCCTACAGGCAACCTAGTTGACAGACTCTACTGATACTGATATTTGATGACCTAGTATATACAATAATATAATTGAAGTCACTGTATTTTATATTGTATTATTTCATATCTTCATAAAATTTAAATTTAAAATATCTTTGATATTTTTAGATACAGCCAATAAATAATGTGAGCATGTAGCATAACGTGGAAATCTAAGTGAACGTGTTGTGAATGAGGATGCTTCTGGACTGGGATTTATTTTTTTATTTTTTTTTTATTTTTTTTACAAAGTTTTATTCCGTAGTTCTTGAATTTGGCGATGAACCGCCAAAGATCAGAGATTCTTTTGGCATATGCATCTCATTGACATGCGCTTCCTTATAAACACAGTTTGGTGCGTCAGTGTCAGTTCCTAGCAGTTCCTGTATCGGTCACGTGACTTTCTTACAGCGATACGCACAGCGACATGGGGTTTTGCTCTATGAGCTCGACGCATGCGCCGACGCATCGGTGTTGCCGGACCCATCACTAGTTCTTGGTATCATGACCAAACAAAAGGAATTAACAGCAGTGCTGATGCAACAGCAATGCCTTTCAGGACTTCAGCCTCTTCCATAGAGGCTGCTGTAATGCCATGGATGATGTGCAATATCTTCATGATTTGGACATACCTTCCAACATGTTGAGTATCATTGAGAAACTGCCATACAAACTCAGAGACAGATGGAGGAGCTAGGCTTGTGAGCTGCAGGAAAGATATAACCGGAGAGCGAAATTTATTGACATTAATTAAGTGAAAATGCTGACAGATCCTGTTTGGAAAAATACAAAACTCTCTGCCAGTAAGTGGAAATAAAACTGTGATCAAACCTAAGTCACAGCTTCGATCTGGAAACAGAGGAACCAGCTTTGCAATCACTGTCGGCCGTGTGGAGAACAAACATCAGTCTGTAAAGAAGGAGAAGAAAATTGAACAAACAGGACGGAAAATATGTATTTGCTGTGGAGGAGGACACACATTAGATGTATGTGTGCAGTTGGGAAAAATGGCTCACCAGAAGAAGATAGGCTTCTTAAAGGAAAGTGTCATCTGTTTTGGCTGTTTGTGTACAGGATAGGTGAAAGGATTTCCTGTACTAACTGTAACCTTAAACATCCCACAGTACTTCATAAAGAAGTTCCAAATGTTCCTCCCACACAGACACCGCTGTGGACCACTGGAACTGTCGCTTGTCAAATATCATGTATTGTTTACTTGTCCTCTGTCCTCATGTGACCTTCAAAGACTGGGCTGTCTGTGATGGTCATGGGACAGGGTCAGAAAACACCCTTCACTTCATGCAGCTGTCAGGATGAATGTGTTTATATGACAGATGGAAAGGTAGCACTATATGAGAGGAGAGAGATATTCCTCTATCTGTGCTCATTCTCTCACTGCACAAATGATAATTATATCTGCTCACAGTTGTTTGGTCTGTTTATATATGTCTCACTCCACTGATTGGTATGTTCTTCAGTGTAACAGCTAACTCCAGCCCTCAGATACAACAGAGCTGCAGCAGAGCTTCAGCTTGTGTGACATGGAAACCTTTACCCCAGGTTTTTATTTTTAAATTCTATATTTCTTCCTCCTGATGTCTAATGAATGTTTAAATGAAGTCAATTAAATTCCACTCTGTTAAGAGCTGAATTGCTTTGTACTGTGTGCATGCTCTGACACTGGGCCTGGTTTATGTGGCCTGTGATGAAAATAAAGTTTAATCGAGGTGAATGTAGACTCAAGCAAACAGAAACATTGACCGATCTATTTTGTATTTACAGTCCAATTGAAAGTCCTCCAAAATGGTTCAGTCCAAGATTTTGAGACAAAAACGTGTGTATATATCAGCGTCACATAACAGACTTCAAGACAATTCAACAGACGGTAAGCTGTTTTTTTATTACCTCTGAATAGAGAAGTCATTGAATTGGACAGATTAACTGACTCTTATAGATGCATGAACACAGATTTATGAAGGAACACAAACTATTTGACGGTGGCAGAATTCACTTCTTTTAGAAATATCATGATGATGTACAGTAGGTGACTGTGCTGTTGTATGAAGCTAACATGATGGAACACTGTGTTTGACATTTCCATGTCAGAGGTGATGGGTTAGATTTACTTTAGTTTATTAACAGGCCGTTCAGATGTAATTACAGAGAAGTAATAATGTTCATTGTGAGAGTTTGATATTTGTAGAATATTAAACATGAAAATCAAAATGCTGATCCTGTTCCCAGTTACTACTGCCTCCCTTGTGCACTAACTCTCTGTGTTCCCTTCATTCCTTGTCTCTTTGCCTGTTTTGTTCGAAGTTGTGTTCCTTGGTGTTGTTTGGTTTTTCCTTGTGTTACCTGCATGTGTTTTTCCTACATGTGTTCATGCCTGTCAACTTTGTCATCTCATCTGCTTGTAAAGCTTTTGTTATGAAAGTATCTTCACTGTATCCACCTGCCTTTCAGTGTGTCTGCATTCAGGTTCCTTTCCCTGTCTTCTGGATTCGTCCTTGACAAATTCAGGCTTGTGTTTCCAGTCAGAAGTTTGCAGGCTATATTCAGGTTTGTACTTATGAAATCCCTTTTACATGTCAGTAAACTTTGTAAGTTTAAAGTTGGAAGCTTGTTCATTGTGCTTCCTGTGTAAAGTCTTTTAATGCTGAAAATTCAGGTCTGTGTTTGCAGTCTCAGTTTTTTCAATTCAATTTTATTTATATAGCTCCCTCCACAATCAAAATTGTCTCAAAGTGCTTTACAGAGACCCAGAGCCTGACCCCACAGCAAGCACTTAAGGCGACAGTGGCAAGAAAAAACTCCCTTTTAACAGGAAGAAACCTTGAGCAGAACCTGGCTCATATGGGCGACCCTCCTGCTGATGGCCGGGCTGGGTGAAAGGAGGAAAAGGAGGAAGATAGGACAGCTGGGAATGGAGGAGAGGAGGAGAAGGACATGCAGCATATAGAACATGATACAAACAGGGTTAGCAGTGAACAATGTTAGAGGAACAGCATTCAGATTACAGAACAGTTAGTGGATACTGTGTGCTCAGCAGATTACAGTTATGATAGGAAACAGAGCACAGAAGCAAAAAGCTGTCATGACTGGTAATTATTTACATTACAGTCTGCATAGAATATTAATCCAACATGTATCTGTAGCAGAGTGGAACATTAAACATAGTAATGTGTTAGAAATGGATCATTGTTGACAATAAACAGCCAAAAGCCAAAGTTTAAGCAGAGATGGGCTGAGATTAAAGTTCCACAGTAGAGACAGGGCTGTGTGAGCAAGGCTGATGTCACTTATGAGCTGTGGACAAACCTGGTGTTGAACTGACAAACATTTACTACCAGTTTTGACCAGTCAGCTCAACTTGGCTTCTGCATCCTTTCGTTCTCACTCATGGACCATCAGCCCTCACCAACAGTGTAATATTCAAAGCCTTTAGCCCAAAGCTGAGAATCAGTCAGTTAAAACACAGACAGCATCAGAGAGACTATGAATTTTAAGTACTTTGACTTAACTTGGCTGTCACTAAGGCAAACAAGAGGTCTCAGCAAGCCATCACTAAAAATGATCTGCTATAGGCCTACTGTCTGAGTAGGTGGAGAGAGAAAAGAAAAACAAATCTGGACAGTCTTTAATAACTGTGCAGAAGATAACAGTTAAATCAACAATTTAAACCTTTCTTATCAAAACTGATGGCGAGCACAACGTAAAGTTAAAAAAAATAATAATAATAATGATATTAATTTTAAAAAACCTGTCAAACCCTGGTACTTCTATTGATAAGTCAGTGTTTGTGTGCGGAAAGCTGTAGCCATCAGGACACACACAGAGTACTTACAGTCCACCTGTGAGGTCTGTGTAGGGTTACCCAAACAAGTCCACAACATTGGCTGTTCAGTGTCCCTCTGTTTTTTGATTTGAATAATTGAAAGTTTTTAAAAACTTTCTACAAATTTTCTAAAAAACTCAGTCTGGGCTGAACTCACTCAGCCCAGACTACTGACCAGCGTCAAACACATGGACAGTTTGGAAATATCCATGGGAATGTATTTTGACCAGGGGCTGTGAACTGAACTGTACTGTACCTACAAGCACCATACATACAGAGTGAGAGAAAAATAACTTAAGAACCAATCTGTACTTGAATTATCTTCGCGAACATTACAGTGCAAAACAATGCTGCTACATCCCAAAGTCTCTCATACAGTGTAAGAACAACACTGACAGAGGACAAAAGTTATAGTGCTACAAGGGCCAGTGCATCTCACCGTCAACAACAGTGTCCAATATTAATAATGACACAAGTTTGCTGTTGTTGTTGCTACTTTAACTAATAACTCATGTATGATTGTAAAGACTTTCTGCTTCCTGTCGTTCTCTTCTCTTTCTTCCTCTCCTTCTCTCTCAGGTGCAGAGCTGAAATGGCGTCTCAAAGGAGACTCCCCATACTGTTACTCACTCTCATATTCTGCTTCTTACCATGTGCCACCTGTGGAAAAACGTACTACAGCCACCATGGGCTACGATGTGTGAGTGAATGTGAGCTTCAAGGCTTTCCTCAGTCGTATCAGTGCACAGTTCATGCGTCAGATGGCACAGAAAAATCAGAGTACTGCTCACCAAAGAGGAATATGGACTACAGGGGAAACGAGTGCCTTGATTGTTGTGACCTGCACGGCAATGACTACTACTGGTGTAGAACAGGATCAAGTTGGGGATACTGTGGAGATGTGGTAGAGAGCTCCAAACATTACACCTCCACCTACAGTGTGCCATGTACTGATAGCTGTGAAAAGCGAAGTTCAGGCTACTACTGGTGCAATGCCCCTCAGGGTTATGATTACTGTTCACCAAAACAGAATGTGGACTACAAAGGCCGCGCCTGTCGCCAAGATCATCCCTGTGACAAACATGGAAACAGTTACTACTGGTGTAATTTGAAGCAAGGAAGCTGGGGCTACTGTGCACCAGTGGAGGAAAGGGCAATGATTTATACAACCAAATATCTGAAAGACTGCATTGATGACTGTCAGTATTATAAGTCTAAGGATTACTTCTGGTGCCATGTTGAAAGTAGTTGGAGCTACTGCTCCCCTCTACCTGACTTCACCTACAAAGGTGAACCTTGTCGCTCAGATCACACGTGTGGGAACCATGGCTATACTTATAACTGGTGTTACACAGCAGACAGCTGGGATTACTGTGGAGTGATCACTGCTGGAGAGTGTGTGTATTCCGTGCCACACCGCAGGAAACGACAGCCTAATAACCCAAACGTTATCTGTACCAAGGAGGACCAAAACAAGAGGAGAGTAACTGTTTTCACAGCAGAAGTAGATCACAATGCCATAGCAGAACCCAACAATAGGTTACGCAGAGAAGCACTAAGTTTAATTAACCGATGGGACAACCAGGGCTTGGGCGACCGGGCCAGGTCCAACTTGATTATATCAGAGGAGGGTAATCTTCGACTTGACCTGCAGGAACTGATAAACAGGAATGATCAGCGGTATTACAACCTGCAGATCCAGATGAACATGCAACGCCGTAGAGGACAAAGCACCACTCTGGCACAGATCATAGTTCCTGTTGACACTTCAGCTGAGTACATGCGTTTGGCCTTCAGGGAGAGTTTACAGCGCCGGGCGAGGATTACACTGGAAGTATCAGAGCAATCAACCAGCTCCTCAAACAACAACCAAAGGTGTCGCAGACGTCACTGAAACACACGTAGCTAATGATTATTACAGCATACACATAAATTAGCAAATGTCAATGTTGTGAATGATTGAGTGAGTCAGCATGAATCTGTCCATTAGTAAACTTTATGTCTTTAGAAGTTCAACTCTCAGTAACAGCTAATTAATAAGGCAACAGCCATCAGTTCATTGTGCATTGAAATGTTTTCTGAACAGCTTCAGATAAGAATGGAATTACAGTCATTTTATGTTGAGCTATGAACAACAAATGTTTGATCTTTTTACACAGCACATTATCTAAAATCATGTTGATCAGCTTAACGTGGTGTAATTGTACTTTGAATCAATGTATTTTGTAAGTGAAGATAAAGACAGATGAAAATAGAAATGTGGTGTGTATGCAATAAACAAGTTTTGGAGACAAAGTAAAAATGTATCTAAAATATCAGCCTGTGTTCTTCTTCTTTGTCTGAATGTTAGTGGACAAAAATCAGAACTCTGAGAATCATCAAGTTATACAGGTACAGGTCTTAGTCTTGATAACAGCTGCTGTTTTTACTTTAGGGAACAGTTGAAATTTTACCAAAGCTGAAAGCAAAAAGAAAAAAAAGTGAAAAATGTAAATCAAAAACAATAAAACATTTGAGCTTATTAAAAGGGGGTAGGCTCTTGATGAATTATAACCACATGCTATTGCAGCAAATTGGGAATTATACTAAAGGAGCTAACAGTGTTTTGTCTGGCCTGCTGCCAACTTAGGTTTGAATCCTGGGAGGAGTGTGTATATCTACATTGTTGTAAGAGACATTAAAATGAGGTAGTTTTTTGTGTGTTTTCATTGAGAACTGTCTGACAGCTGTCTGAGCTTGTACTTTTAGGCTTCTCAAAGTGAAAAACTATAGGTTATTAAGGTAATGAAATTAATAACACAGAGGCTTTGTTTAGTGTTGTGAAACACCTGTTCTTCAAGATCTCGACACAGTGTTGAAACATCAGTTTCATGTCAGCCGTCTCTATCAGTTGCCACTATTGTGAGTCCAGTGCACCGGATACTGAGGTCTGCATAATGTTGTCACTTCTCACACCCCATATTGTGGTAAATGTATTCCTGTTGTGTGTGTGAAAAACTGTAAATTTCATCCTGCAATAGTTTTCTATCAAAAGTGTGAGCAACAGTGACCCTGCAGTCTCTGCAGTCTGTAAACGTAGTACTTTGAAATGATCTTCATTCCATTCAGATACACCCCGACTATGCAGTACTTTCATTACATTTCTGTATAACTGTTGCTCAAATACGAGTTGTGGGAGCCATATTATTCTTTTTTGGCGATAGTTGCTTTTATCGATTGGTTTTGTTTGGTCACCATGGTGATGCACAAGGTTTGGGTCACGTGGGTATATTCGGTGATAGTCGGAGGTGACAAAGAGAGGCACTCACTCACCTGCGCTCAGGTAGGAGGAGGGAGGGGAGCTGGGTAGCCATACTTTTAGTTGACAGCACGCAGGAGGCTCTTATGCATGTTTTTTTTTTCCCATTCATTTAGTTTACATATACTTTATACTGTGTACACGTTTCCACTGACTGGCATGTGTATTCTAAAGCTGCTGTTTACCATTTGTCTATATGAAGGAAACCTATCACAGGAGCAACTCGGACTCAGCGTATTTTGTTTGGAGTATAGCGCGTCAGACAAACAGACAGGGCCCAGTCTCTACCTCTCAGGCGACTTTAGGCTGAATTTTGGTCGCAGTATTTTGTCAACGAAAAACGAGGCGTTTTCTCAAGAAAGTCATCGCAATATCAGCGCACAAAGGAATCAGGAAGACGCCAAGTAAGTGCAGCGGTTTCAAATGAAAGGCGCCACACCTAACGTCATTTCATGGAGGACAGGTAAGCTTACCTGTGGATGTGTGTGTGATAAGGAATCTGGATTGCATTAAAGCCTGAAGTGTCTCTGTTTGGGATCTTTTCATGTTTGAATGCTGATCGGATGCGCGATGTTGCGCTATATTTGTTCCGTGCTTTGAAGGAAGTCTGCACTTTGTGGCTTGAACATGCGATGCTTTGATGATGTTTCAATGGGAAATGATCATGTTGCTTTGTTGAAAGGAATTGCTTGGATTTACTGCGCACTGTGGATGTATTTAACTGTTGTGGTAAAAAAAAAAAATAGTGCTACCTCGTGGACTGCAGAGGAGTATGGGAAAAGAAGGCAAAGCAAGCTCACTCAAAAGAACTTGATGAATAAAATAAATGTAAATAAAAATGTAAGATGCTCTGTGGAATTAAATGGAACAAATGAATGTCCTGATGTAATTAAGGATGACATCAATCCAAGTGACAGTATCTCAAATGTTGGAAGCAATAAAACATCTCAGTCACAAAGATCTTCAACTTCATCTGCATGTTTAAAGGCTGAAGCTGAGTTGGCAGCTTTGGCCATGAAGAAAAAAATATTGAAGGAAAAACATGCACTGGAAGAAGAGGAGGAACGGCTGCATAAAAGGAAAGAAAAGCTACAACTGGATGCTGAGATTGCAGGAAATATGGCAAAACTCGAAATTCTCAAAACACAAAGTACTATGAGTGGAAAGAGGACATCTAAGGTTTCAGATGGAATGAACTCTTACTTGTCAAGAAAAGTTAAACAACCACTCAATGTCAGTGCAGATGAATTTATTCCATCAGTACCTGAACAGAGTGAAACAAATACACAGTATCCATATGAACAACATGAATTCAACATAAATGTGTCTGTGGATTTGGAAGCCAAAAATCACGTTCTTGGTAGTGATGGGTAGATGGGGCGTCATGAAGCATTTCGACACATTGCCAAACTGTATTGATACTGTGTCGATACTGTGTCACTGAATACTGACACCTGCTGGACCTTAAAAATCCCTACAGGCAACCTAGTTGACAGACTCTACTGATACTGATATTTGATGACCTAGTATATACAATAATATAATTGAAGTCATTGTATTTTATATTGTATTATTTCATATCTTCATAAAATTTAAATTTAAAATATCTTTGATATTTTTAGATACAGCCAATAAATAATGTGAGCATGTAGCATAACGTGGAAATCTAAGTGAACGTGTTGTGAATGAGGATGCTTCTGGACTGGGATTTTTTTATTTTTTTATTTTTTTTAAATTTTTTTACAAAGTTTTATTCCGTAGTTCTTGAATTTGGCGATGAACCGCCAAATATCAGAGATTCTTTTGGCATATGCATCTCATTGACATGCGCTTCCTTATAAACACAGTTTGGTGCGTCAGTGTCAGTTCCTAACAGTTCCTGTATCGGTCACGTGACTTTCTTACAGCGATACGCACAGCGACATGGGGTTTTGCTCTATGAGCTCGACGCATGCGCCGACGCATCGGTGTTGCCGGACCCATCACTAGTTCTTGGTATCATGACCAAACAAAAGGAATTAACAGCAGTGCTGATGCAACAGCAATGCCTTTCAGGACTTCAGCCTCTTCCATAGAGGCTGCTGTAATGCCATGGATGATGTGCAATATCTTCATGATTTGGACATACCTTCCAACATGTTGAGTATCATTGAGAAACTGCCATACAAACTCAGAGACAGATGGAGGAGCTAGGCTTGTGAGCTGCAGGAAAGATATAACCGGAGAGCGAAATTTATTGACATTAATTAAGTGAAAATGCTGACAGATCCTGTTTGGAAAAATACAAAACTCTCTGCCAGTAAGTGGAAATAAAACTGTGATCAAACCTAAGTCACAGCTTCGATCTGGAAACAGAGGAACCAGCTTTGCAATCACTGTCGGCCGTGTGGAGAACAAACATCAGTCTGTAAAGAAGGAGAAGAAAATTGAACAAACAGGACGGAAAATATGTATTTGCTGTGGAGGAGGACACACATTAGATGTATGTGTGCAGTTGGGAAAAATGGCTCACCAGAAGAAGATAGGCTTCTTAAAGGAAAGTGTCATCTGTTTTGGCTGTTTGTGTACAGGATAGGTGAAAGGATTTCCTGTACTAACTGTAACCTTAAACATCCCACAGTACTTCATAAAGAAGTTCCAAATGTTCCTCCCACACAGACACCGCTGTGGACCACTGGAACTGTCGCTTGTCAAATATCATGTATTGTTTACTTGTCCTCTGTCCTCATGTGACCTTCAAAGACTGGGCTGTCTGTGATGGTCATGGGACAGGGTCAGAAAACACCCTTCACTTCATGCAGCTGTCAGGATGAATGTGTTTATATGACAGATGGAAAGGTAGCACTATATGAGAGGAGAGAGATATTCCTCTATCTGTGCTCATTCTCTCACTGCACAAATGATAACTATATCTGCTCACAGTTGTTTGGTCTGTTTATATATGTCTCACTCCACTGATTGGTATGTTCAAAAAAAGCACTAATGGCGGCGCACAGTGATGCAGCGGCTTCTCGAGCTCCCAGGATTAAGCCTTACTTTTCCAACTTCGAGGCCGCTTTTAGCACTAGTTTAGCGCTAAATTCGTGTGTAAGGTACAGCTCTACCGAACTTAAAGTCATCAGAGATAGTTCGGTTATCACAATCCCACCGAAGCTGAAATCCGCACTCGGAAGACAGGGGCTCCTGAGGACGACGGAGTGGCGCCGCAGAGTACGGGGAGCAGCCGGCAAGAGGAAGCGATGCTCCCGTAAACAAAAGAGAGGAAAGCGAGCAGGCGCGCTAGTCCGGCTGGAGGCCAGCAGGCCGCCGATTCCAACTCTCTTTCTGGCCAACGTCCGCTCCCTGGACAACAAAGTGGATCTGTTACGCCTGAGGCTGAGTGTTTCCACGGAGATGAGGAACTGTGCTGTTTTCTGCCTCACGGAAACCTGGCTAAACCACAACATGCCGGACTCAGCCTTCCAGATCGACGGACTACAGCTTTTCCGGGCGGACCGTGACCACCGGTCAGGGAAAACACGGGGAGGAGGACTCTGTGTGTACGTGAATGAAGGTTGGTGTACAAACTGTGGACTGGTAAAAAGTTACTGCTCTGAGGCGATAGAACTTATGACAGTGAAATGTCGGCCGCACTATCTGCCACGGGAGTTCACCGCGGTGTTCGTCACCATTGTTTACATCCCGCCGGGTGCTAATGCTAACGCTAATGCTAACGAAGCATTACAGGAGCTACAAGACACCATTAGCTCGTTGCAGAGCAGGCACCCGGAGGCGTTTTATGTGGTTGCGGGAGACTTTAACCACGTGAAACTGACGGACACACTGCCCAGTTTTTACCAGCATGTCACCATCCCCACACGCGGAGATAACATTCTGGACTGTGTGTACACTAACATTCAGGATGCATACAGAGCTCTCCCCCGCCCCCCTCTTGGCCTCTCCGACCACATCTCCATCCTGCTTGCGCCAGCTTACCGCCCCCTGCTGAGACGGATCAGGCCAACAAAGAAGACTGTCACTGTGTGGCCCAGTGATGCAGCCTCTGTGCTACAGGACTGCTTTCAATGCACAGACTGGCAGGTCTTCAGGGAGGCAGCCACATACGAGGGAGAGGTGGACCTAGAGGAATACACCTCCTCCGTCCTCAGCTTCATCTCTAAGTGTGCTGATGATGTCGTCACCACCAGGACAGTAACCTGCTTCCCAAACCAGAAACCCTGGCTGAATGCTGAGGTCAGAGCTCTGCTGAAAGCTAGGGATGCTGCGTTTAGGGCAGGTGAGGCATCAGCGCTGAGAGTGGCGAGAAAAGAACTGACAGCGGGCATCTCGAGGGCCAAAGCCACATATGCTCAGAAAATTCAGGGTCACTTCACCTCCAACGACCCCCGGAGCATGTGGAAGGGCATCAAGTGCATCACAAATTACAACACCAGGGATGCACAATGCCCACTGGACCCCTCCCTGCCAGAGGCACTCAATAGGTTCTATGCCCGCTTCGAGGATCCTGACTCCCCCCCCTCCTGCACCAGACTCACACCACCCCCCGGTGACACACCCCTCAGTGTGACCACAGCTGACGTGAGGAGAACCCTCATAGGAATTAACCCCCGCAAAGCTGCAGGCCCTGACAACATCCCAGGGCGGGTTCTGAGGGACTGTGCTCACCAGCTGTCTGAGGTGCTGACGGACATCTTCAACACCTCACTGTCACTGGCATCTGTCCCCACCTGCTTAAAGACTGCCACAATTGTCCCCGTCCCCAAGTGCTCCACAGTGACAGGCCCCAATGACTACCGACCCATAGCTCTGACCCCGGTAGTCATGAAGTGCTTTGAGAGGCTGGTCATGGGCCACATCAAAAACTCCATCGATGTCACTGTGGACCCCCACCAGTACGCCTACAGGAAGAACCGCTCCACTGATGACGCCATCTCATCAGTGGTCCACACAACCCTCACCCACCTGGAGAGCAGGAACTCATATGTCCGTCTGCTCTTCCTGGACTTCTCATCTGCCTTCAATACCATCATCCCACAGACCTTGGTACAGAAGCTCTCCCTCCTCGGTCTGAGTCCCACACTGGGGAACTGGGTCCTGGACTTCCTGACCAACAGAACACAGACTGTCAGAATCCACAACACCATCTCCTCCTCCATCACCCTTAGCACTGGCTCGCCGCAGGGCTGTGTGCTGAGCCCCCTCCTGTTCACCCTGCTGACATATGACTGCTCGGCGAGACACCCCAGCTGTCATATAGTGAAGTTCGCGGACGACACAGCAGTAGTGGGACGCATCACCGACAACGATGAGTCAGAGTACAGAGAGGAGGTGGAACATCTGGAGCAGTGGTGCAGAAACAACAACCTCTGCATCAATGTGAAAAAGACCAAGGAGATGGTGGTGGATTTCAGAAGAGACAGGCGCCCTCTCCCCCCCCTGCACATCGGAGGAGCAGCTGTGGAGGTGGTCTCCAGCTTCAGGTACCTGGGTGTGCACATCACCGAGGACCTTACCTGGAACACCAACACATCCTATCTGGTCAGGAAGGCCCACCAGCGCCTCTACTTCCTCAGGAAGCTGCGGCGAGCTGGACTCGGAAGCTCAGTCCTGAGGAGCTTCTACCACTGTGCGGTGGAGAGCGTCCTCTGCACCTGCATCACTGTGTGGCATGGCAGCTGCACTGCTGCCGAGAGGAAGGCTCTGCAGAGGGTGGTAAAGGCTGCACAGAGGACTGTGGGAAACAGCCTGCCCACCACCTCAGACCTCTACAAAGCACGATGCAGAGGGAGGGCCCTCCGCATCATGAAGGACTCCACCCATCCCGCACACAATCTTTTCCAACCCCTCCCATCAGGCAGGCGGCTGAGGAGCATCCGGAGCAGGACCACCAGGCTCAGGAACAGCTTCTTCCCTGAAGCTGTAAGACTGCTCAACTCTAGCCCTGCCCTGTAGACCCCCCCCCCCCCACCACCACACACTGACAGTCCTGCACTACAACACTTTATCTATCTGCACTACCACTACCTCCTACTTGCACATGAGTATTTATGCACGTGCTAACTTCGGCTTCCTTATCTTATCTTATTTTCACTTTACTTAATTGTTTAAATTTCACAGTGTTTATATATTTCTGCTCTAATGTTTATTTTTATTTTTCTCTAATGTTATATTTATTTCTCTACTCTAATGTTTATATTTTATTGCCCTTATGTTTAGATTTCATTGCCCTTATGTTTAGATTTCATTGCCCTTATGCTTAGATTTCATTCTTGTTCACGTCTTGCTCTTGATGGCTTAAACTGGGACCTGAGTACTAATTTCGTACCATAACATGTAAATGTCCTGGTATGACAATAAAGTTCCTTGATCCTTCTTCAGTGTAACAGCTAACTCCAGCCCTCAGAAACCACTGTGTAGTCCTGTCCTGCAGCAGAGCTTCAGCTTGTGTGACATGGAAACCTTTACCCCAGGTTTTTATTTTTAAATTCTATATTTCTTCCTTCAGATGTCTAATGAATGTTTAAATGAAGTCAATTAAATTCCACTCTGTTAAGAGCTGAATTGCTTTGTACTGTGTGCATGCTCTGACACTGGGCCTGGTTTATGTGGCCTGTGATGAAAATAAAGTTTAATCGAGGTGAATGTAGACTCAAGCAAACAGAAACATTGACCGATCTATTTTGTATTTACAGTCCAATTGAAAGTCCTCCAAAATGGTTCAGTCCAAGATTTTGAGACAAAAACGTGTGTATATATCAGCGTCACATAACAGACTTCAAGACAATTCAACAGACGGTAAGCTGTTTTTTTATTACCTCTGAATAGAGAAGTCATTGAATTGGACAGATTAACTGACTCTTATAGATGCATGAACACAGATTTATGAAGGAACACAAACTATTTGACAGTGGCAGAATTCACTTCTTTTAGAAATATCATGATGAGGTACAGTAGGTGACTGTGCTGTTGTATGAAGCTAACATGATGGAACACTGTATGTTTGACATTTCCATGTCAGAGGTGATGGGTTAGATTTACTTTAGTTTATTAACAGGCCGTTCAGATGTAATTACAGAGAAGTAATAATGTTCATTGTGAGAGTTTGATATTTGTAGAATATTAAACATGAAAATCAAAATGCTGATCCTGTTCCCAGTTACTACTGCCTCCCTTGTGCACTAACTCTCTGTGTTCCCTTCATTCCTTGTCTCTTTGCCTGTTTTGTTCGAAGTTGTGTTCCTTGGTGTTGTTTGGTTTTTCCTTGTGTTACCTGCATGTGTTTTTCCTACATGTGTTCATGCCTGTCAACTTTGTCATCTCATCTGCTTGTAAAGCTTTTGTTATGAAAGTATCTTCACTGTATCCACCTGCCTTTCAGTGTGTCTGCATTCAGGTTCCTTTCCCTGTCTTCTGGATTCGTCCTTGACAAATTCAGGCTTGTGTTTCCAGTCAGAAGTTTGCAGGCTATATTCAGGTTTGTACTTATGAAATCCCTTTTACATGTCAGTAAACTTTGTAAGTTTAAAGTTGGAAGCTTGTTCATTGTGCTTCCTGTGTAAAGTCTTTTAATGCTGAAAATTCAGGTCTGTGTTTGCAGTCTCAGTTTTTTCAATTCAATTTTATTTATATAGCTCCCTCCACAATCAAAATTGTCTCAAAGTGCTTTACAGAGACCCAGAGCCTGACCCCACAGCAAGCACTTAAGGCGACAGTGGCAAGAAAAAACTCCCTTTTAACAGGAAGAAACCTTGAGCAGAACCTGGCTCATATGGGCGACCCTCCTGCTGATGGCCGGGCTGGGTGAAAGGAGGAAAAGGAGGAAGATAGGACAGCTGGGAATGGAGGAGAGGAGGAGAAGGACATGCAGCATATAGAACATGATACAAACAGGGTTGGCAGTGAACAATGTTAGAGGGCCAGCATTCAGATTACAGAACAGTTAGTGGATACTGTGTGCTCAGCAGATTACAGTTATGATAGGAAACAGAGCACAGAAGCAAAAAGCTGTCATGACTGGTAATTATTTACATTACAGTCTGCATAGAATATTAATCCAACATGTATCTGTAGCAGAGTGGAACATTAAACATAGTAATGTGTTAGAAATGGATCATTGTTGACAATAAACAGCCAAAAGCCAAAGTTTAAGCAGAGATGGGCTGAGATTAAAGTTCCACAGTAGAGACAGGGCTGTGTGAGCAAGGCTGATGTCACTTATGAGCTGTGGACAAACCTGGTGTTGAACTGACAAACATTTACTACCAGTTTTGACCAGTCAGCTCAACTTGGCTTCTGCATCCTTTCGTTCTCACTCATGGACCATCAGCCCTCACCAACAGTGTAATATTCAAAGCCTTTAGCCCAAAGCTGAGAATCAGTCAGTTAAAACACAGACAGCATCAGAGAGACTATGAATTTTAAGTACTTTGACTTAACTTGGCTGTCACTAAGGCAAACAAGAGGTCTCAGCAAGCCATCACTAAAAATGATCTGCTATAGGCCTACTGTCTGAGTAGGTGGAGAGAGAAAAGAAAAACAAATCTGGACAGTCTTTAATAACTGTGCAGAAGATAACAGTTAAATCAACAATTTAAACCTTTCTTATCAAAACTGATGGCGAGCACAACGTAAAGTTAAAAAAAATAATAATAATAATGATATTAATTTAAAAAAACCTGTCAAACCCTGGTACTTCTATTGATAAGTCAGTGTTTGTGTGCGGAAAGCTGTAGCCATCAGGACACACACAGAGTACTTACAGTCCACCTGTGAGGTCTGTGTAGGGTTACCCAAACAAGTCCACAACATTGGCTGTTCAGTGTCCCTCTGTTTTTTGATTTGAATAATTGAAAGTTTTTAAAAACTTTCTACAAATTTTCTAAAAAACTCAGTCTGGGCTGAACTCACTCAGCCCAGACTACTGACCAGCGTCAAACACATGGACAGTTTGGAAATATCCATGGGAATGTATTTTGACCAGGGGCTGTGAACTGAACTGTACTGTACCTACAAGCACCATACATACAGAGTGAGAGAAAAATAACTTAAGAACCAATCTGTACTTGAATTATCTTCGCGAACATTACAGTGCAAAACAATGCTGCTACATCCCAAAGTCTCTCATACAGTGTAAGAACAACACTGACAGAGGACAAAAGTTATAGTGTTACAAGGGCCAGTGCATCTCACCGTCAACAACAGTGTCCAATATTAATAATGACACAAGTTTGCTGTTGTTGTTGTTGCTACTTTAACTAATAACTCATGTATGATTGTAAAGACTTTCTGCTTCCTGTCGTTCTCTTCTCTTTCTTCTTCTCCTTCTCTCTCAGGTGCAGAGCTGAAATGGCGTCTCAAAGGAGACTCCCCATACTGTTACTCACTCTCATATTCTGCTTCTTACCATGTGCCACCTGTGGAAAAACGTACTACAGCCACCATGGGCTACGATGTGTGAGTGAATGTGAGCTTCAAGGCTTTCCTCAGTCGTATCAGTGCACAGTTCATGCGTCAGATGGCACAGAAAAATCAGAGTACTGCTCACCAAAGAGGAATATGGACTACAGGGGAAACGAGTGCCTTGATTGTTGTGACCTGCACGGCAATGACTACTACTGGTGTAGAACAGGATCAAGTTGGGGATACTGTGGAGATGTGGTAGAGAGCTCCAAACATTACACCTCCACCTACAGTGTGCCATGTACTGATAGCTGTGAAAAGCGAAGTTCAGGCTACTACTGGTGCAATGCCCCTCAGGGTTATGATTACTGTTCACCAAAACAGAATGTGGACTACAAAGGCCGCGCCTGTCGCCAAGATCATCCCTGTGACAAACATGGAAACAGTTACTACTGGTGTAATTTGAAGCAAGGAAGCTGGGGCTACTGTGCACCAGTGGAGGAAAGGGCAATGATTTATACAACCAAATATCTGAAAGACTGCATTGATGACTGTCAGTATTATAAGTCTAAGGATTACTTCTGGTGCCATGTTGAAAGTAGTTGGAGCTACTGCTCCCCTCTACCTGACTTCACCTACAAAGGTGAACCTTGTCGCTCAGATCACACGTGTGGGAACCATGGCTATACTTATAACTGGTGTTACACAGCAGACAGCTGGGATTACTGTGGAGTGATCACTGCTGGAGAGTGTGTGTATTCCGTGCCACACCGCAGGAAACGACAGCCTAATAACCCAAACGTTATCTGTACCAAGGAGGACCAAAACAAGAGGAGAGTAACTGTTTTCACAGCAGAAGTAGATCACAATGCCATAGCAGAACCCAACAATAGGTTACGCAGAGAAGCACTAAGTTTAATTAACCGATGGGACAACCAGGGCTTGGGCGACCGGGCCAGGTCCAACTTGATTATATCAGAGGAGGGTAATCTTCGACTTGACCTGCAGGAACTGATAAACAGGAATGATCAGCGGTATTACAACCTGCAGATCCAGATGAACATGCAACGCCGTAGAGGACAAAGCACCACTCTGGCACAGATCATAGTTCCTGTTGACACTTCAGCTGAGTACATGCGTTTGGCCTTCAGGGAGAGTTTACAGCGCCGGGCGAGGATTACACTGGAAGTATCAGAGCAATCAACCAGCTCCTCAAACAACAACCAAAAGTGTCGCAGACGTCACTGAAACACACGTAGCTAATGATTATTACAGCATACACATAAATTAGCAAATGTCAATGTTGTGAATGATTGAGTGAGTCAGCATGAATCTGTCCATTAGTAAACTTTATGTCTTTAGAAGTTCAACTCTCAGTAACAGCTAATTAATAAGGCAACAGCCATCAGTTCATTGTGCATTGAAATGTTTTCTGAACAGCTTCAGATAAGAATGGAATTACAGTCATTTTATGTTGAGCTATGAACAACAAATGTTTGATCTTTTTACACAGCACATTATCTAAAATCATGTTGATCAGCTTAACGTGGTGTAATTGTACTTTGAATCAATGTATTTTGTAAGTGAAGATAAAGACAGATGAAAATAGAAATGTGGTGTGTATGCAATAAACAAGTTTTGGAGACAAAGTAAAAATGTATCTAAAATATCAGCCTGTGTTCTTCTTCTTTGTCTGAATGTTAGTGGACAAAAATCAGAACTCTGAGAATCATCAAGTTATACAGGTACAGGTCTTAGTCTTGATAACAGCTGCTGTTTTTACTTTAGGGAACAGTTGAAATTTTACCAAAGCTGAAAGCAAAAAGAAAAAAAAGTGAAAAATGTAAATCAAAAACAATAAAACATTTGAGCTTATTAAAAGGGGGTAGGCTCTTGATGAATTATAACCACATGCTATTGCAGCAAATTGGGAATTATACTAAAGGAGCTAACAGTGTTTTGTCTGGCCTGCTGCCAACTTAGGTTTGAATCCTGGGAGGAGTGTGTATATCTACATTGTTGTAAGAGACATTAAAATGAGGTAGTTTTTTGTGTGTTTTCATTGAGAACTGTCTGACAGCTGTCTGAGCTTGTACTTTTAGGCTTCTCAAAGTGAAAAACTATAGGTTATTAAGGTAATGAAATTAATAACACAGAGGCTTTGTTTAGTGTTGTGAAACACCTGTTCTTCAAGATCTCGACACAGTGTTGAAACATCAGTTTCATGTCAGCCGTCTCTATCAGTTGCCACTATTGTGAGTCCAGTGCACCGGATACTGAGGTCTGCATAATGTTGTCACTTCTCACACCCCATACTGTGGTAAATGTATTCCTGTTGTGTGTGTGAAAAACTGTAAATTTCATCCTGCAATAGTTTTCTATCAAAAGTGTGAGCAACAGTGACCCTGCAGTCTCTGCAGTCTGTAAACGTAGTACTTTGAAATGATCTTCATTCCATTCAGATACACCCCGACTATGTAGTACTTTCATTACATTTCTGTATAACTGTTGCTCAAATACGAGTTGTGGGAGCCATATTATTCTTTTTTGGCGATAGTTGCTTTTATCGATTGGTTTTGTTTGGTCACCATGGTGATGCACAAGGTTTGGGTCACGTGGGTATATTCGGTGATAGTCGGAGGTGACAAAGAGAGGCACTCACTCACCTGCGCTCAGGTAGGAGGAGGGAGGGGAGCTGGGTAGCCACACTTTTAGTTGACAGCACGCAGGAGGCTCTTATGCATGTTTTTTTTTTCCCATTCATTTAGTTTACATATACTTTATACTGTGTACACGTTTCCACTGACTGGCATGTGTATTCTAAAGCTGCTGTTTACCATTTGTCTATATGAAGGAAACCTATCACAGGAGCAACTCGGACTCAGCGTATTTTGTTTGGAGTATAGCGCGTCAGACAAACAGACAGGGCCCAGTCTCTACCTCTCAGGCGACTTTAGGCTGAATTTTGGTCGCAGTATTTTGTCAACGAAAAACGAGGCGTTTTCTCAAGAAAGTCATCGCAATATCAGCGCACAAAGGAATCAGGAAGACGCCAAGTAAGTGCAGCGGTTTCAAATGAAAGGCGCCACACCTAACGTCATTTCATGGAGGACAGGTAAGCTTACCTGTGGATGTGTGTGTGATAAGGAATCTGGATTGCATTAAAGCCTGAAGTGTCTCTGTTTGGGATCTTTTCATGTTTGAATGCTGATCGGATGCGCGATGTTGCGCTATATTTGTTCCGTGCTTTGAAGGAAGTCTGCACTTTGTGGCTTGAACATGCGATGCTTTGATGATGTTTCAATGGGAAATGATCATGTTGCTTTGTTGAAAGGAATTGCTTGGATTTACTGCGCACTGTGGATGTATTTAACTGTTGTGGTAAAAAAAAAAAATAGTGCTACCTCGTGGACTGCAGAGGAGTATGGGAAAAGAAGGCAAAGCAAGCTCACTCAAAAGAACTTGATGAATAAAATAAATGTAAATAAAAATGTAAGATGCTCTGTGGAATTAAATGGAACAAATGAATGTCCTGATGTAATTAAGGATGACATCAATCCAAGTGACAGTATCTCAAATGTTGGAAGCAATAAAACATCTCAGTCACAAAGATCTTCAACTTCATCTGCATGTTTAAAGGCTGAAGCTGAGTTGGCAGCTTTGGCCATGAAGAAAAAAATATTGAAGGAAAAACATGCACTGGAAGAAGAGGAGGAACGGCTGCATAAAAGGAAAGAAAAGCTACAACTGGATGCTGAGATTGCAGGAAATATGGCAAAACTCGAAATTCTCAAAACACAAAGTACTATGAGTGGAAAGAGGACATCTAAGGTTTCAGATGGAATGAACTCTTACTTGTCAAGAAAAGTTAAACAACCACTCAATGTCAGTGCAGATGAATTTATTCCATCAGTACCTGAACAGAGTGAAACAAATACACAGTATCCATATGAACAACATGAATTCAACATAAATGTGTCTGTGGATTTGGAAGCCAAAAATCACGTTCTTGGTAGTGATGGGTAGATGGGGCGTCATGAAGCATTTCGACACATTGCCAAACTGTATTGATACTGTGTCACTGAATACTGACACCTGCTGGACCTTAAAAATCCCTACAGGCAACCTAGTTGACAGACTCTACTGATACTGATATTTGATGACCTAGTATATACAATAATATAATTGAAGTCATTGTATTTTATATTGTATTATTTCATATCTTCATAAAATTTAAATTTAAAATATCTTTGATATTTTTAGATACAGCCAATAAATAATGTGAGCATGTAGCATAACGTGGAAATCTAAGTGAACGTGTTGTGAATGAGGATGCTTCTGGACTGGGATTTTTTTATTTTTTTATTTTTTTTAAATTTTTTTACAAAGTTTTATTCCGTAGTTCTTGAATTTGGCGATGAACCGCCAAATATCAGAGATTCTTTTGGCATATGCATCTCATTGACATGCGCTTCCTTATAAACACAGTTTGGTGCGTCAGTGTCAGTTCCTAACAGTTCCTGTATCGGTCACGTGACTTTCTTACAGCGATACGCACAGCGACATGGGGTTTTGCTCTATGAGCTCGACGCATGCGCCGACGCATCGGTGTTGCCGGACCCATCACTAGTTCTTGGTATCATGACCAAACAAAAGGAATTAACAGCAGTGCTGATGCAACAGCAATGCCTTTCAGGACTTCAGCCTCTTCCATAGAGGCTGCTGTAATGCCATGGATGATGTGCAATATCTTCATGATTTGGACATACCTTCCAACATGTTGAGTATCATTGAGAAACTGCCATACAAACTCAGAGACAGATGGAGGAGCTAGGCTTGTGAGCTGCAGGAAAGATATAACCGGAGAGCGAAATTTATTGACATTAATTAAGTGAAAATGCTGACAGATCCTGTTTGGAAAAATACAAAACTCTCTGCCAGTAAGTGGAAATAAAACTGTGATCAAACCTAAGTCACAGCTTCGATCTGGAAACAGAGGAACCAGCTTTGCAATCACTGTCGGCCGTGTGGAGAACAAACATCAGTCTGTAAAGAAGGAGAAGAAAATTGAACAAACAGGACGGAAAATATGTATTTGCTGTGGAGGAGGACACACATTAGATGTATGTGTGCAGTTGGGAAAAATGGCTCACCAGAAGAAGATAGGCTTCTTAAAGGAAAGTGTCATCTGTTTTGGCTGTTTGTGTACAGGATAGGTGAAAGGATTTCCTGTACTAACTGTAACCTTAAACATCCCACAGTACTTCATAAAGAAGTTCCAAATGTTCCTCCCACACAGACACCGCTGTGGACCACTGGAACTGTCGCTTGTCAAATATCATGTATTGTTTACTTGTCCTCTGTCCTCATGTGACCTTCAAAGACTGGGCTGTCTGTGATGGTCATGGGACAGGGTCAGAAAACACCCTTCACTTCATGCAGCTGTCAGGATGAATGTGTTTATATGACAGATGGAAAGGTAGCACTATATGAGAGGAGAGAGATATTCCTCTATCTGTGCTCATTCTCTCACTGCACAAATGATAATTATATCTGCTCACAGTTGTTTGGTCTGTTTATATATGTCTCACTCCACTGATTGGTATGTTCTTCAGTGTAACAGCTAACTCCAGCCCTCAGATACAACAGAGCTGCAGCAGAGCTTCAGCTTGTGTGACATGGAAACCTTTACCCCAGGTTTTTATTTTTAAATTCTATATTTCTTCCTTCAGATGTCTAATGAATGTTTAAATGAAGTCAATTAAATTCCACTCTGTTAAGAGCTGAATTGCTTTGTACTGTGTGCATGCTCTGACACTGGGCCTGGTTTATGTGGCCTGTGATGAAAATAAAGTTTAATCGAGGTGAATGTAGACTCAAGCAAACAGAAACATTGACCGATCTATTTTGTATTTACAGTCCAATTGAAAGTCCTCCAAAATGGTTCAGTCCAAGATTTTGAGACAAAAACGTGTGTATATATCAGCGTCACATAACAGACTTCAAGACAATTCAACAGACGGTAAGCTGTTTTTTTATTACCTCTGAATAGAGAAGTCATTGAATTAGACAGATTAACTGACTCTTATAGATGCATGAACACAGATTTATGAAGGAACACAAACTATTTGACGGTGGCAGAATTAACTTCTTTTAGAAATATCATGATGAGGTACAGTAGGTGACTGTGCTGTTGTATGAAGCTAACATGATGGAACACTGTGTTTGACATTTCCATGTCAGAGGTGATGGGTTAGATTTACTTTAGTTTATTAACAGGCCGTTCAGATGTAATTACAGAGAAGTAATAATGTTCATTGTGAGAGTTTGATATTTGTAGAATATTAAACATGAAAATCAAAATGCTGATCCTGTTCCCAGTTACTACTGCCTCCCTTGTGCACTAACTCTCTGTGTTCCCTTCATTCCTTGTCTCTTTGCCTGTTTTGTTCGAAGTTGTGTTCCTTGGTGTTGTTTGGTTTTTCCTTGTGTTACCTGCATGTGTTTTTCCTACATGTGTTCATGCCTGTCAACTTTGTCATCTCATCTGCTTGTAAAGCTTTTGTTATGAAAGTATCTTCACTGTATCCACCTGCCTTTCAGTGTGTCTGCATTCAGGTTCCTTTCCCTGTCTTCTGGATTCGTCCTTGACAAATTCAGGCTTGTGTTTCCAGTCAGAAGTTTGCAGGCTATATTCAGGTTTGTACTTATGAAATCCCTTTTACATGTCAGTAAACTTTGTAAGTTTAAAGTTGGAAGCTTGTTCATTGTGCTTCCTGTGTAAAGTCTTTTAATGCTGAAAATTCAGGTCTGTGTTTGCAGTCTCAGTTTTTTCAATTCAATTTTATTTATATAGCTCCCTCCACAATCAAAATTGTCTCAAAGTGCTTTACAGAGACCCAGAGCCTGACCCCACAGCAAGCACTTAAGGCGACAGTGGCAAGAAAAAACTCCCTTTTAACAGGAAGAAACCTTGAGCAGAACCTGGCTCATATGGGCGACCCTCCTGCTGATGGCCGGGCTGGGTGAAAGGAGGAAAAGGAGGAAGATAGGACAGCTGGGAATGGAGGAGAGGAGGAGAAGGACATGCAGCATATAGAACATGATACAAACAGGGTTGGCAGTGAACAATGTTAGAGGAACAGCATTCAGATTACAGAACAGTTAGTGGATACTGTGTGCTCAGCAGATTACAGTTATGATAGGAAACAGAGCACAGAAGCAAAAAGCTGTCATGACTGGTAATTATTTACATTACAGTCTGCATAGAATATTAATCCAACATGTATCTGTAGCAGAGTGGAACATTAAACATAGTAATGTGTTAGAAATGGATCATTGTTGACAATAAACAGCCAAAAGCCAAAGTTTAAGCAGAGATGGGCTGAGATTAAAGTTCCACAGTAGAGACAGGGCTGTGTGAGCAAGGCTGATGTCACTTATGAGCTGTGGACAAACCTGGTGTTGAACTGACAAACATTTACTACCAGTTTTGACCAGTCAGCTCAACTTGGCTTCTGCATCCTTTCGTTCTCACTCATGGACCATCAGCCCTCACCAACAGTGTAATATTCAAAGCCTTTAGCCCAAAGCTGAGAATCAGTCAGTTAAAACACAGACAGCATCAGAGAGACTATGAATTTTAAGTACTTTGACTTAACTTGGCTGTCACTAAGGCAAACAAGAGGTCTCAGCAAGCCATCACTAAAAATGATCTGCTATAGGCCTACTGTCTGAGTAGGTGGAGAGAGAAAAGAAAAACAAATCTGGACAGTCTTTAATAACTGTGCAGAAGATAACAGTTAAATCAACAATTTAAACCTTTCTTATCAAAACTGATGGCGAGCACAACGTAAAGTTAAAAATAATAATAATAATAATGATATTAATTTAAAAAAACCTGTCAAACCCTGGTACTTCTATTGATAAGTCAGTGTTTGTGTGCGGAAAGCTGTAGCCATCAGGACACACACAGAGTACTTACAGTCCACCTGTGAGGTCTGTGTAGGGTTACCCAAACAAGTCCACAACATTGGCTGTTCAGTGTCCCTCTGTTTTTTGATTTGAATAATTGAAAGTTTTTAAAAACTTTCTACAAATTTTCTAAAAAACTCAGTCTGGGCTGAACTCACTCAGCCCAGACTACTGACCAGCGTCAAACACATGGACAGTTTGGAAATATCCATGGGAATGTATTTTGACCAGGGGCTGTGAACTGAACTGTACTGTACCTACAAGCACCATACATACAGAGTGAGAGAAAAATAACTTAAGAACCAATCTGTACTTGAATTATCTTCGCGAACATTACAGTGCAAAACAATGCTGCTACATCCCAAAGTCTCTCATACAGTGTAAGAACAACACTGACAGAGGACAAAAGTTATAGTGTTACAAGGGCCAGTGCATCTCACCGTCAACAACAGTGTCCAATATTAATAATGACACAAGTTTGCTGTTGTTGTTGTTGCTACTTTAACTAATAACTCATGTATGATTGTAAAGACTTTCTGCTTCCTGTCGTTCTCTTCTCTTTCTTCTTCTCCTTCTCTCTCAGGTGCAGAGCTGAAATGGCGTCTCAAAGGAGACTCCCCATACTGTTACTCACTCTCATATTCTGCTTCTTACCATGTGCCACCTGGGGGAAAAAATACTACAGCCACCATGGGTTACGATGTGTGAGTGAATGTGAGCTTCAAGGCTTTCCTCAGTCGTACCAGTGCACAGTTCATGCGTCAGATGGCACAGAAAAATTAGAGTACTGCTCACCAAAGAGGAATATGGACTACAGGGGAAACGAGTGCCTTGATTGTTGTGACCTGCACGGCAATGACTACTACTGGTGTAGAACAGGATCAAGTTGGGGATACTGTGGAGGTGTGGTAGAGAGCTCCAAACATTACACCTCCACGTACAGTGTGCCATGTACTGATAGCTGTGAAAAGCGAAGTTCAGGCTACTACTGGTGCAATGCCCCTCAGGGTTATGATTACTGTTCACCAAAACAGAATGTGGACTACAAAGGCCGCGCCTGTCGCCAAGATCATCCCTGTGACAAACATGGAAACAGTTACTACTGGTGTAATTTGAAGCAAGGAAGCTGGGGCTACTGTGCACCAGTGGAGGAAAGGGCAATGATTTATACAACCAAATATCTGAAAGACTGCATTGATGACTGTCAGTATTATAAGTCTAAGGATTACTTCTGGTGCCATGTTGAAAGTAGTTGGAGCTACTGCTCCCCTCTACCTGACTTCACCTACAAAGGTGAACCTTGTCGCTCAGATCACACGTGTGGGAACCATGGCTATACTTATAACTGGTGTTACACAGCAGACAGCTGGGATTACTGTGGAGTGATCACTGCTGGAGAGTGTGTGTATTCCGTGCCACACCGCAGGAAACGACAGCCTAATAACCCAAACGTTATCTGTACCAAGGAGGACCAAAACAAGAGGAGAGTAACTGTTTTCACAGCAGAAGTAGATCACAATGCCATAGCAGAACCCAACAACAGGCTACGCAAAGAAGCACTAAGTTTAATTAACCGATGGGACAACCAGGGCTTGGTCGACCAGCGCAAGTCCAACTTGATTATATCAGAAGAGGGAAATCTTCGACTTGACCTGCAGGAACTGATAAACAGGAATGATCAGCGGTATTACAACCTGCAGATCCAGATGAACATGCAACGCCGTAGAGGACAAAGCACCACTCTGGCACAGATCATAGTTCCTGTTGACACTTCAGCTGAGTACATGCGTTTGGCCTTCAGGGAGAGTTTACAGCGCCGGGCGAGGATTACACTGGAAGTATCAGAGCAATCAACCAGCTCCTCAAACAACAACCAAAAGTGTCGCAGACGTCACTGAAACACACGTAGCTAATGATTATTACAGCATAAACATACACTACTCACAAAAAGTTAGGTTTTTTTTTTTTTTTTTAAATTTAAATTACTTTATTGATCCCTCCCACACACACACAAGCATGCACATGCACCAGAGACGCTGGGGCACCACAGCCATGGTCGCAGCGTCTCCTTCACCGCCACCATATCCGTTTTGTTTTGCGCTTGGTCGAGGGATCAAACCCACGACCCTCCGATCTCAGGCCGGTCCAAAGTCCAAAACCGCACTCTTAACTTGCTGCGCCACGGCTGCCCCCCATATTTTGACATCTCAAGCTTATTGTCTGCTGAGGCATGGTATTCCACTCTTCTTGAAGGGCTGCCCTCAGGTCATTGAGGTTCTGGGTTGCAGAGTTACAACCCTCTACACAACGACTCAGGTGATCCCATAGGTTTTCTATGGGATTCAGGTCTGGAGAAAGTGCAGGCCACTCCATTTGAGGGACCCCAACCTCCAGCAGCCGTTCTCTGATGATGTGACCTTGAGGAGCTGGGGCATTATCGTCCATGAAGATGAAATCAGGCCTGTGTTGCTCATACAGAGGCACAATGACTGGATTAATGATGTTATTCAGGTAGTATTGGCCAACAGTGTTGGCGGCCATAATTCATTTCATCAGGCCCACTGGTTCCTGGTCCAGCACAAATGCTCCCTGGTCCATGCAAGACAATGATAACTATGCCTGGTGGTGTGATCAGGTGCCCTTGCAGGTCATCTACCACGCAGGCCATGCTGGGTGCCTCTCACCTCCCTTAAACGTGCCTGGAGTTGAGTGGCATTCATCATCCGAACCAGATGATGATACGGGGGCACTGTTCACAATGAAGCGGTCATCAACATTGGATGTGGCCAAAGGACGTCCACTTCTTTGCCTTTCTGTGACTCTTCCAGTCTCTCTGTGTCTCTCTTGCAACCTGCTGATGACACTCTAAGCTCAGTGGCAACTTCCCTCTGAGAACATCCTGTTTGAGGCCTCGCAATGGCCAGGTACTGTTGATCATTTGTTAGGTGTCATCTTGATCTCATGATGCCAAAAGGTGAACAGCATAATGAAGAGGACTGTTTAAATACAAATTGTAGTTGAACCAAAACATTTAGTGGTCGATTCCTGGATCAGACACTTGTGATTTTTGCAGTTAATTACCTTGTTAGAGAACAGCATATGCAAAAAGTACTGAAACACTGAACAGTTGGACATGTGCATTCAAAAGTTTAGAGAAAGCCAAATTAAGTTCACCTGTAAAGGTTATAGTGCATTCTGAAATTTCACCCGAAAGTTAAATATCCCTAACTTTTTATGAGTAGTGTAAATTAACAAATGTTAATGTTTGGCAGAATGAGTGAGTCAGCATAAAGCTGTCCATTAGTAAACTTTATGTCTTTAGAAGTTCAACTCTCAGTAACAGTGGTGCACTGTGATCACCACTGTCATTTTCAGAGAGTTACATTCTAGGGATGGGGTCTAACATCTGGTCAGGTTAGAGGGGAGGGTCCTCCAGTTGCCACTATAAATGTAAAGGTAAATGTATTCCTGTTGTATGTGTGTAAAAAAAAAAAAAAAAAAAGACCTGTAAAACTGTAAAATTCTTATGGGCTGGAGATCCATCATCGCATGCTTATATACAACACACATGTCTTTGGACTTTGGGAGGAAGCCGTAGTACCCAGAAAGAACCCAAGCAAGCACAGGGGGAACATGCAAACTACATGTAGAAATACTATGCTCTCTAATAAGTAATCATGGCATAATGTATTTCACAATTTAGATGTGCTGCATATGTAAATATTATGATTACTATTATTTTCCTTGTAACAAAAAATACACGCACGCGTATATGTGAAGTGAAGATTTTATTTTGCGTTTTTAAATGGAAATGTTAGACACCGCAGTGACTGTCACTCATATAATACAGCGATGTATTTATTAAAGTAATTCCTCAACAAACTGCTCACATGGTGGAAATCTGCTGTGGATGTGTTCTCGCCTTTGGTGGTGCTGCGCACGGCTTCTGGGAAATGTAGTTCCGTGTCCGCCCCCAATGTTCTTTCAATATTTCGGTGACGTTTGCGCAACGTGATATCATGCGCTGAAAATCGCTGTTTAATAGCAACTTCCGCTTCTTCTCTGTAGCGAAGTGACAACGGAAACGTTATCCAAAGGTTTAGTAAGGTTTTCGGGAACGTTTCGACGGTTCACATCGTGAGGGAGGGGAAAAAAAAACTTAAATGGAGAATGATAATGGAGATAATTACGACTGGTCGATGGAAAGACGAGTGGAGGGTTTGGTGAACAAACATATGGCGGACATCGCTCTGGAAACCCTACAGCAGCGGCTGACCGCTGTGTCCGACGAGATGCACACTCTGGCTGAACACGTCTCCAGGCGCTCAGGTGAGGAGTTCAAAGACGAGCCGCGGAGAGGGGACGTCAGCTTCGGCATGGAGCCGCAGCTGTCCTCCGCCAGCAGCTCTGGAGCCGCCGACAAGTTCATCTCCGCCTCATCCACAGGTAGACTGCCTGACTGCCACAGACCCCAGTTCACTCCACAGCAAAAACTTGGACCTAGATTCAAATTGCCCCAATGGACTGGAGCGGGAATAATTGTGGAAGGCAGTAAACTAAATACACTTTATTACATACTTTATTTTTTGTATATATATATTATATATTATATAATAATATTATTCTTCTATTATAATTATAATAATATTCTAAAATAGAATATTATTTAACACAGAGATTAACATTCTTTTGTATACTGTACACTAAAGCCAGACTCCTCAAAATAATGAAGTAATGCTGTGGGAACATATATATATATATATATAGAACAGTTCATCAAGATGTGATATTTCCATACAATGTTAACTGATACTAGTGACCTACACTATAGAACTGTGAACTGTAATATGTCTATGAGAATTCTTCCACAGCCATACATAGTGAGATGCTAGGATGTTGCTGTACATCAAGATTTGAGATGAATTAGTCCAGTGTGTCTTTGATGATGTCTGGAGGGCAGTGTATTTATATAAACATCTTTCAAAAGTGTAATTGCTTTGTGTGTTTCTGATGTAGGATCTGTGTGTGTGTGTGTGGGAGGAGAATCGTCTCAGAGAGCAATAGAGGATGAGACCCAGAATCATTTGATACTATTTAGGACACCTGAGAATCTTTGCAAAGGAGAAACAAAGCCTTTGCTGTGCTATCTCTAAACTGTGTATAAAAGAACTGTGCGAAGAATAAATGAAAGCGATTTGCAGTGCAACATCCGTTCTTTAGGTGGCGTATCACACAAACGTTGCAGTTTTCTTCCATGACACCAGCTGCATTTATCCACCTGACTTGAACCATAACCTCTACCCTTACCCCATACTGTTACTGTGAGTTTCTGTCCTCTTCCTCTCCAGAGGCTGCAGCTCAGCGGAAGATCATCACCCTACTGGTGGAGATCAAAGAGGAGCAGCAGAGGCAGTGGGCGGTGCTGAGGGATCTTCAGGCCCGACTGCAGGGTCAGACCAGCTACGAGGAGGAGGACGTGGAGGCCCTGGATATGGATCTCCCCCTGAGGACCCTGGAGCAGCTGGATGAGATTGAGAGACGGCTGGAGGAGCCAGGAACACAGAAGAGAATGGTGGAGTAAATGGTTCCATTTATTAGCTCATGTTGCTTGTTGTGAGAATGTTCATTGCCTAGTGAAACTGACGTTGATCCCTTGTCCATATTTAAGGTGTCTTACCTGTCCCGGATGGGCGGGGCTACAGTCGATGATGCAGTGAGGCGGCTTATGCAAGCCGTGCTTTCATTTGCTGTTGGCTCTGAGCTAAATTGGGTGGGCCGTGGACAGAAGAGGAGCTTCAGGAACACTCGCCTCCAGGGGGTCCTCTTCCGTAAGTAGACATGCTATTTGAAATTACCAAATGATAGATAAGATCAACTTTACTGATTCGCTGATGGGAAATCTACATCATTCCTTTCTGTTATTAGTAGTGTGTTTAGATTTGTATATCATTTATGTGTTTTAATGGAGCATGGTGTATGGCGGATGTGTAATTTTTGTGAGGAAACTCCAGACTAAGCAGTTCAAAAGTTCTGTAGAAAAAGACTCAGTTCTCCAGTTGAAGCGAAACGAGAAAACAGGCGCAGTTGCATGTCTTTTCCTTTATGTGCTGCTCCTCTGTTTTGTAAGCCAAGTCAACAACAAATTAAATCAGAAGCTCGGAAGTGCCTTAATATTTTTTTTTATAACTTTTTGGTTATTATCACAGTTTATTCTGAAGGTTCTGTATTGTTTGGCCAATCCCAATCCCTTCTAACGCTATCTAGCGAAAGTTAGGTACAATCAATGATTGGATCACCTGATCTGCGGCTGTATGTCTCTGACACTTGAGTGAAGAGAGGAGCTGAGCTGTCAGCTGATCACCACCTGGTGGTGAGTTGGATCAGATGATACCGATACCTTGCCTTTGATACCGATTCCTGAACGATACTTTTTTCAGTACCAAAGTTTTTGTGCACTGTTAGCATCGATGCTGCTAAAATAGAGCCACGCTCTACATCTTTTCCACATTTTCCACGGATTTACGCAGATTGCAGTCGGAAGGATGCGCGCGACTCGACAGCTTTGCTGCTGCAAGCTTACTGGCTCACTGACGTTGACAAGATTAACCCATTAGGTATCGAAATTTGGTTCCGGTCGGTTCCTTAAGAAGTATTGAATTCGATACCCAGCCCTAGCCCCGAGGCAGACCCAGAACAAGATCATATATCTCATCTGGCCTGGGAATGCCTCGGGATCCCCCAGGAAGAAATGTTAAACGTTGCTGGGGAGAGGGTCATCTTGGTTGCCTCGCTCAACCTGCTGCCACCGTGACCTGACCCCAGACAAGTGGCAGAAAATGGATGGATGGATACTGCACACAATACAGAAACATAAATCTAGTTGCTCAAAAAAAGACATTCATTCATATTCATACTCATATATAAAGTCCCTCAGTTGCGGTCCATTAGCTGTGTGTCACAGCCTGTTTTAACTCTTAGGTGCTCTGAAACGCACACCGGTAGGTAAGGAGGCCACACATCACCAGTACGCTGACGTGGTGAAGAAATGGCTGCGGTTCGCCCCGTTCAGACAGGGAGGGACCGGCCGTCGCTGCTGCAAACCTCCAGTGGAGTTTCCAGATTCTGAGGAAAGTGACAGTTTTAACCAGAACTGCACACACTGATATTTATCTCACTCATTTTCCCAAGGGTTTCCATTCCAGGACAAACTATCCACATGTGAACAAATCCACACTGTGCATGAAAAGATTGCTGTTTTGATAGCAATGTTATTGTTATTTCTGCTCTTGAAGATACTTGCATACTGTATTTCTGCCTTTCTGTTCTTTTCCTTCCTTCCAAAGTGCTAACAGTTCAAATATATCCTTTTGAATGAGCTGAGAGAGGAGAGAGTTTCATGTGTTTCAGTGAGCTGTGTTAGGGAAAGTAAAGCTGACGACAGTGTGCCTTCAGGAACTTTACTTTAAAAAGGGAATCATTTATCAGGATACAGCCGTCTCTCTTTCAATCAGTGCACATTAGTCCCAGTTGTTTATAAACAGACATACAGTATTGTGACTTGGAAATTAAACCATCCAGGATAATGTTTTTTCCTGTATATTAAAACATTGTGGGTTTTTTTTAAATCTTATTGCCAAACACAGCTTTGTGACTCCACAGAGAGATAGAAGTGGAGTGTTCTGCAGTGGATGTGTTTATACTGTAGGGGGCGATATAATCAAAGCATTTGCCTTAACATCCAATGGCCCTTTTGGCCTCTTGAGTCATGTTTCTCATCCTGAAGCTAAGAACAGGCTTTTTTTTCTGTCAGCCTTTTCATGTCCTGTTTTAAAATCAGACCAGTAATGTAAAACTTTACGTAAAACCTTACATATGAACCAGAAAAAAAAAAGAATCACCACTAAGTCCAAATGAAACTTAAACTTTTATGTTTCATGGATTGGTTTATATTTTGTTTCAACTTTGATTAAATTATTTTTTTTAAAAGATACCAGGAAAGGTGCATACTAATTATTTTTTAATAACCTTGCAACACAGGTAAATGTAAATATGCACATATGCCAAGAATACATTCAATGGAATCACCTTTGAAAGGCTTCAAGGCACGTTTATCACCAAGTAAGATGCTGCCTACAAATCTCACCTTTGCCGCTATAACACAACATAGTAACTTTCTTAATAAAGAAAATGTAGAATTTGTATATTATATATATTATTCATGATTGTTACACAATGGATATGTGTAGCTGCAGTTTTTGTTATTTGTTGTAATCATGAATCTTTGACAGTTTCTTTAAGAGCTTGTAAACGTAACTTCAGTGAGTTAGCTTGTAGGTTGCTGAAGAGAAAAATGATTTACCTTGGACAATCAGTGCCATAATCATACAATGATTATAGCAGTATATAACATAATATATATATAGCAGTACACAGACAATGATAGTGATAATTAAATAATGTAAATACAAAGTAGTCGAGAGTTTCGGTGATTTAATTTTGGACAAACTGTACTTTTGTTATTTTTTTGTAATGTATGTTAAACCATGTAAAATACAGCTCTTAATGATGTGCTTCAGTTTTAAGATTCTTAGTGTATATTCATCACTTTCAGTTGTCCTGTGAAATCATTCTTAAAAATAATAATAATTCTTAATTTCACAGTGAAGAAAACCACCTGAGTATATGTCTTTTTCAGTATAAACCTATCTGAACTACATTGAAGGACTCATTTTGTGATTTCAGCTGTCTGAGTCAGGAAAAGTTTTCTGTTTTCTGTTATTTGTTTGTATTGTAAATAGTCACTGGTAACAGAGATCAGACAATACACATGTCCTGCTTTATTTTATCAGCCCAGGTAATAATGAATGATGGCTGGATTCCATTTAGCTTCTTCCATTTCAGCCCTTGTATTGTTTGTGCTGACTTGCGCTATTCTAGTGTGTCTAATTCCAACAGCTATGACAGCCTGTTGTCTAAGAACTTTTGTGCAAATGAGCACTTGGAGCTGAATGGCTTAGTGGCACATGTGGCTTATAGATAGGAGCTAACAGCTCCACCATAAGTGTATGCAGTAGTTAAAAAGATAGTGGAAAATGACTTTAAAGAATATCTTTGGCTATTTGAGATCAAAAAATGATGAAGATGAGACAAGAGTTGAGAATTTCAGCTCTTATTTCCTAGGATTTACATTTCAGTGTGTTAAACAATCTAAGACATTTGTTTGAACCCACCCATTTTCCAAGTGAGCAAAAATATTGGAACATATGAGTGGTGGGTGCTTTTTTGTTTGCACAGGTGTTGCCTTTCAGATTGATATTTTTAACATTAAATAACTCTGAATGTCTACTCTTGGTTTTAACCTTGGATTTCACCTGTAAAGACTGAAAAAATATAAAGTACCATGCAGACCAGAGAGAGAGAGAGAGAGAAGAGAAAATCGATCCGAGCTGTTGCACAAACACTGGCCATAGCCAATTCAATGATTTAGAATGTCCTGAAAAAAAAAACAACTGGTCAGCAACATGTATGATTGTATGATCCAAAACATACAAGCTCAGCTGTGAAGGAGGTGGAGGTGGTGTTGTGGTTGGGGCTCGTATGGCTGATTCTGGAACAGGCCCACGAATTTTTCCATGATGGCAGCAGCAGAATGAAATCAGGAGGGTACAGCAATATTTTGTTTGCCAGTTTACAGAGAAATGCAAGTAATTGGGAGGAACTTCATCATGCAGAGAGACAATGACCCAAAACACAGTGCCAACACAACAAAGGTCAATCAATCAGTGACCCTTAACCCCCCTCGGTCACAGGTTGGATGCAGTTACTGCAAGCAAGGGTCACGCAACCAAATATTAAATGTTATTTACTTTAATGTCTATCTGTTCCTTTAGTTTTGCTCACCTAGAAATGGGGCCGGTCTGATATAAAAGGTGAAAAATGTTCTTAACTTTTGGCTGTGGCACCATCGACTCACAGTACAAACATTCTCCACCTTTTTTTGTGACACGAAATTACACTGCATTTTGCACATTTATGTTTGGTTTGTGTTTGTCATGATCATGGTCTTAAAATGTACTTTCACTTATTTTAAGAGTAATTTTAGCCCCTCGTGAATCATTTTGCATCCCAGAATGTTGTTATTGCTCTGAACTGGTGGGTACAGCCAGCAGATTTGGAGAGGGACCTATAACCGTTTCCCCGTCGGAACACGTGATCTGCAAGTTAATTCAGAGTTTGTTTTTGTGGCTTTGCAGGGTAAAGGAGGCAGCATGAGATTCAAGCTAGCCAGTTAGGAAGAAAAACTTCGGAAGTAGTGCGCCTTCGCGTTTAAATTAAAAGCATGGATTTTGCCCCCCCCCCCCCCCCCCCCCCCCCCAACGTAATCAATTCTAATAATATTAATATTATAATAATGTTAATAAAACATCCATTCTAATAGTAAATAGGATGTTATGAAGATACCGCTTTGTAGCAAACAGTACAGAAAGGTAACTTGCTCGTTTTGAAATTGCGGTCCAAAAAAAAAAAGTTTCATGTGTTTTATTTTGAAAAGCCCAAACGGAAGTATGTTCTTTTTGCTGTTTCCTTTACACGGAGAGAACAAAGCAGCCAGCTAACAGCTTTCTCAGAAGAGTTTAGGACCATGGAGCGAGCCGGCACGGGACGGATTTTGTTCACTTACTTTACTCACCCAAAAGTATAAGAAATATTTATTCGTTTTAACAACTTACACCGACCGAAGGTAGCGTCGACGCGGAACTATAATGGTATTCACTTTTCCAGCATCTTGTCGGAGCTGTGGAGTTTTCTTCTGCCAAACTGGGATAACACACACTCCCTGAGAGGTAGGTACGGTTGAAGTTAGCTGTCCTTTGTGTTGACATTCTCCGCTACCGTGTCTCCGTCTCCTGTTTATAAAACCTCCAAACTCTAATGTGGAATCAAAATCTCTACAAAACCGAGCCCTTAGCCACGGTGTCAGTATTTGATGTTTCCCCGGTGATAATAAAAGCGCAGATATAGGTGTGCGGAATCCTGCGGGACGTGTTGTACATGTTACGACCACCTGTTGCGCGACGTCAGCGTTTAGCGAACCCCAGTGACAGCGAGTACATACATGTAAAATTTCACATTTTTAAAAATAGGTGTCCCTTTGCTCCCATGTAGAGCGAATTCTGCAATTTATTTTATTTATTTTTTATCTAATTTATTTTTTCATCAATTCGGCAGGTAACTAATGCAACACAAAGCACACAACAGATAGATATATGTAAATGTTTTATTCATTTGGCAATCCCAAGACCAGCGATAGGACATTTAATGTGGTTTAAGCCATCTGAATTACAGCACATTACAATCTGTTTGTAATACATTCCATAACCAGAGCCTACAAGTTTAAGCTTTGATATACAGATACTTTTACTGTAGCCTGGTGTATTCTATAAAACTTTATTACAACTTGCATGGCTGACAGTCTGTAAACATACAGTGTACAACACTTCTTTTCTGGGTTGAAAAGTTGCACAACTTTTCAAACAGGACCCACGCTGGGTGATGATGAATGTAAACTCCCTTTTTTTTAATTAGTGCCACTACTACAGAGGGCTGTTGACAGGGATATAATAAGAAAGATTAGTGGCAATAAACACGAGTTAACAAATGTCTCAGTGTTATTGTAGGGGGTTGAAGGATTAACGACAATAACCAAAGCAATAAGCTTCGAATCTTCATGTCAAGAAAACAAATGACATTATCCCCAGAGCTCTTTCTTTGCATGCCTATTTTTGGACACTGCTGGAACTGTGAATTTCCCTAATTTCTCTAGACTCAGCTGTCTTTTGTCCCCTGAATGTTTCCACCTCACAGACTGGTGTGTCATCTATTGTGTACATGGTAATTAGAGTGGTGTTTAAAAGTTACTGCCAGGCATTTGCAGGGTTCTCGGGCTCTAACCTTACCTATATTTGTGTGTGTGTGTATGAGTGAGTGAGTGAGTGAGTGAGCGAAAAGCATAAAGAAAGACTCAAAAGTATTTCCTGGTACCGGCCAAGACCCTGGGTTTCCAATCTTCTCAGAAATCTGCTAATGTGCTTAGTGTCAGGGCTGAAACAGACTAGTGCGGCCATCTATCTCAGACCCAAGTCACAGGTTAGGAATGCAAGAAGAGCACATTGGCCTGTCTGCCTGGTTTGTTGTCTGACCACCTCTTTATGAATATCAAGCTCACTTTATTAGCTCCGGTGGAGCGACACAGATCATAGATGATCCAGAAAGATATCTTACTGTAAAAATGCCCACATTCAGTGCCAGTCAGTGGTTACAAGAGTGATCATTTATTGCAAATATTAAATGCATGATCGATGCATGTGTAGATACAGTATGATGTCATGAAAGTTTAACTGTGGTCATAGGACGATAAAACTTTGCCTTGAAGTTCCCCATCCCAGATTAGGGATGGTTATGCCAGTGTTTTAGCATGAACATAGGTTCTGACACCTCCTTCAGACCAACACAGTAATACAGGTCAAACCCACATTGACTGGGCAGCCGTACTACAGATACTAGCAGGGAGGTGATACTGAATCTTACATCTTGCTTTATAGTTCTGTAATTTAATGCTGTGGTGTACCAGTGAAGTGTATGGCACTTTACGCCTGTCTTGCTCTGTCTGAGCTAACCACAGCCTCTCGACTCGTTCCTCTGTCGAGCCATAACACTTAGCCTCTGAACGTGGCATCCTTATCTAAACATATGAAGCAAGCCACACGACACAGTGTTGAGAAACGCTCTGGCCCACAGCTGGATTTTCAGTTATTAGCAATGTTACTAATGTCAGTGGGATTTTGACTGAAGTTGTCTTACTTCTGGAACAGAACACAGATGCTCTGGTTTTCACGTTGGCTGTCTATGTAGTAAACATTTTCACTGAGCAAATATTAGTAAAATGGGAGCTTGTTGTCTAATTCAGATGGTCTGACCAATGACCCCTATTTCTGACCAATCATGAAATAAGCAACTTTTACTGAGAGTTGCTGTTAATGATTTTTTTCCCCCAGTGATACAGAAACTAAAATGAATGGACTTGGAACTCTTTGCTGTTTGTGCCTGTGATGCTAGTATTAGCACCATTAAATCATCGTCAAGCATTGCACATTGACTCATGTCGTATCCCCTACGAATGCTTTTACTGTTACAAGAAACACACAAACGGTAATAAGTTGTTGTTACAGCTCAGTATTCTTCCTTCCAGCTGTGGTAGCAGGAAGGATGGGAGTGAATATGAAGGCTTTTTTTTTTTTTTTAACCACAGAACCTGTTTTATAGCACAGAGCTAAAAACTATGTGTGTGTGTGTGTGTGTGTGTGTGTGTGTGTGTGTGTGTGTGTGTGTGTATAAAATGACCTGAAAACTGAGGTTTACCAAAACTGAAAAGCTCATTCATCTCCTCCTGTTGCCACCTTACATACTCCAGATTTCACCTGTCTTTACACAGCGTAGCTTCTTTATAGAGTTTTATTTACTCCGCTTGTTATTATTATTATTTGGTTATTGTTAAGACGTGGCCCGTGTTGTTTTGCCAATCCACAAAAAGCGACCGTTTCTCTACACAACTCCACAACGTAAAGTTTACAAAATACAGTATATATTCAGAGGAATATACGTGGAGCCACATTCTCTGTTTCTCACGCTGTAATCAGTGGGAAATCAGTGGGAGTTTGGGTCTGCGTTTATAAGTCTGTTTCTCAAATGTGCAGAATATCCCCATTTGGCCAGCAGCCACATGGCTGCTGTCAGGAGCTGGCAGCGAGTCTATCACAACAAAACACCTTTAACCGGCCATAAAGCTTTATCCCTTCACCCGTTAAACTTCACACACACACACACACACTGGCCTACACTCATTTTTAGTTGATTGCAGTGGAGTTTATTGAATCGCTTTATTTATGGTGTACATGCAGTTGCAATGCTTATAATCTTAACTTAAAGGTGGTTAATGGAGTTAACTTGATTTCCATGCAGGCAGGGTGTCCCACTATGTGTAGTACAGCACTTTGATGGACGTGGTGTCAACTTTGGCATGAAGTACAGGGTGTGTGTGTGTGTGTGTGTGTAATGTGCAGTGTAAATCCTCTGATAGCTGCCAGTCCTCAGTGGTGAGCGCATGTGTGTATTTACAGAGAGTGTGGCTACAGAGAACTCCCTCTCCTGTCAGTCTAGATATGTGTGTTTGTGCATGTGTGTGATTTCACTGCTGTGTGGTTGGTTGGCCATGGAATTAAACTGCCCTGCACAGCGGGGACACACCCGGTCAACGTAAAAGTGAAATGGAATGCGTTTGGCACACTCTGTGGAGCTAAACATAGGCATTTCATGTCGAAGAAGCTAAATGGCTGTTATCATATCCCTCCAGCTAAATCACGACCAGTAGGAAATCCCGTCAGGCAGGAGAGAAGGGCTCAGGAATGGTGGATGCTGGGACAGGGTCAGGAGGTTCGTTTTCAGAGCTGCTGGTGCCAGCTCAGTACACTGCTTCACAACCTAGCCTGGACTCTCAATTTTTCAATCTGTTATTAGTCATTTTGTGCGCCACAGCAGTGTGGTGTCTTGTTATTGGTGGAGAACATGACCATCCTGAACACATTTTAATGGATCCGTATCGGCTGTATTAAAGCTGATCAAAATCTTTCTGCTCAAATTCCTTTACTCACCGTAGTCTGCTATTCTGTCCTTCTCACCCTGCTACTGTTGAAGCATTGCTCTCCTTCACTGGGCAGCTGGCGTCTGCACTGGTCAAAGATAATTTGTGAGGGGGGAAGACCCTCCACTCTCTAACACAACTATACAGTTAGAATGGACTTTGGTCTTGCTTTAGTTCCAAGAACAGAGTGAGGCGTCTTTTTTTCTAGTGGATCTTGTCACTTCAGTTTCAGGAGTCCCAGTTTCTCAGTTAAACCTTCATTCATAGGAGAGACTTACAAGAAGAACAAAGAAAACAAGAACATCTGAGGACCTCCTCTTGTCAACATGTAGAATAGGCTTTGGAGCTTAGACCCCAGCAGGAAGTAGATCCCCATGGGAAGCGATGGGGTATCTTCTTAGAAGGAGACTTTAGGTTGAAGGGTTTGATTGGCGAGGGCCGGTCACAGCTGAGTTGGTGAAAAGAGCGGAGGAGGGTCACGAATCGCCACGGTTCTGAAATGAAACTGAGAAGACTTTTAAAGTTTGACAGCTTATGAGCGATTGGCTGAAGGTCAGATACATGTAAATAAAAATATCAGACTAGACTCTGAGCAGAGACACAATATTTAAGGACTCAGATCAGGACTGGGGCCAAAAAAAACTTGATCAGGATCTCCCTAGGAATCCTCACTCCCAGTAGTTACTGTTGCTAAGCTTTCTGTTTACTCATGGCTCATATGCAGTTTTCAGTGGCAAAACTTACCATTGAATTTCTTAGTAAACGTCTCTGTGACTTCAAATGACAGGCACACAGGGAAGGACGATAAAAATATTACCACTGATGGGTCAGGAGTGCTCCCAGTGGCTGGTCTGACTATAACAGACAGGTCCACTGTCAATGTGTTTGTGAGAAAGAGAGAGAAAGAGAGAGAGAGAGACAGAGCGAGAGAGCGGGGCATTGAGTGAATCAATGCAGTACGCACTGCACACAACCCCAAGTGTGAGGCCCAAGACCAGGAGGCATTCACCATTCATACAGATTAACACACTAGAGGAAAATATTGCCCCCACACACACACGTTCTGAGTAGATATTTCATAGCGTGATACAGTTTTCTTTCTCAAAGATGTGGCCGATACAAATGCAGTTTAGAGGGGGAGAGCGTAACCCAGGTTATATTCTGTAACTACAATTTACCGATGTTTCATAAACGCCTCACATGCTTATTCTGTGCAAAAAGAAGCCTCAGTCAGTGCAGAGCACGCCGTTATTTTGAAAAGAGTGAGGTAGATGAGCGTTTATCTACCTGGGCCTCCCAAGGTTCTGCATCTGGTATAATTCGGTGTTAAAATGGTCCCTGGCCTTTAGTTTAGTTTAGTGCTTTGATTTTAAATATCCCCGTAACATCTACTTGGAACATGCATGTGTATGTGCGTCATCACAGTCAGGATTATCCAGCAGCAGCTAAGTCGGTACCAGGACCTCAACCACACAGATTCAGATTCTTAGTTTCTTCTCTGAGTCCAGGGAATTTGGCTTGTAGGTTAGAGGAGATGAGTCAGCCATGTAGACGCAGGCATGGCCTCGCTGCTGTTTCTCAACATGTTGTCATGAAAGTTCCAAGAATATGAAAGCACAGGTTTTCTATTTGTTTTGAAGAAGTGTTGTTGATACTAGTTTTCTACAGAAAGGAGAAAAAAAAGAAAGTTGCACCAAACTGTGATTTACTCAACGACGTACCTGTAATTAAAAAATTTCATTCAGTTGAATTTGCTCCACAGTTGAAACTACAAAGAAAATCATGGGACAGTGTAAATATTGCGCCCTGTATGACTGGTGGCTATTTCACTGTGAAGACAACGCAGTGACACACGCAAGCATGAGATTCATTTTCCATTTCCCCTTTTTGTTTTCTGGTCATTTAACTTTGAATGCTTCCTGTGTATTTATAGATGAATGACAAATGAAAGGAATAACTTGAATAAGCATGGAGGAAAATAACAAATGTCACGTGCTGCCATGCTGGTCTGCTGTATGATACAAGAGGTAGCAAAAGTTAAGCAGTAATTTCTGGGATTTGTTCCAGAAACAAGAAAATCTCATACAAAATCTCCTCTGACATTTGTAACTATGCTAATACCTCAAACTACAGCGTTGGAACAGAGCCTTTCTTAGCAGGACGTCAGGTGGTGCTGCGCCATTGTTCGAAGTTTTTAGACAACAGAGATTACATCCAAAAATTAGCTTTAGAAAAGAGCATTGGTGAGTTTTGTGGCTATGGATGAAACCAAATTATGATGAATTGATGATGATGAAATCTCGAAGGTGCTGTAGTGGAGCCGATTTATCTTAGAATATGGAAAGTAAACTCCAGTTTGACACTGTGGGGCCTCCTGAGACAGAATCAAGATGGTTACGATTTAATATTAATATCCATGATACATTTGGGCAAATTGTCAGCATTAAAAGTGTGCTGAATTAGTTGTGAGCAGTTCCTGTTTGCAGACATCTGACAGTGAACTACTTTGATACTGAAGAAAACATACTACTACTACTACTTATTTGGAGCATCTTCCTTCTGTGATTGTATATTCACAGCGGACATCAGAGATAATGATGTACTCAGAAAGTCTAAGTCTAACACTGAATCTTTCGATAAGTGTGTCATGTTTCTGTTTTCAAATTTGAATGAGATGTGACTCTGAGGCGATGTTATGATTTCAGCCGGGTTTTAAGCACCTTGCCTGCCTCCATGAGCCAGAACACCAGCATGAGAATGTCCTTTTCAACTACCACAGCATCTTTGCCTCATGTCTCTCACACGTGAGACGCATGTAAGCAGCAGGCACAGTTGACCGTGATTGTCAATCGTGATGGCAAGATCAGAGACCACAGCTCAGTCAGTATGACTGGGTCAGTTTGTGTTAGACCTCTCCGTGCACCCAGCCTGCATTAAACACATCGCTGCCAGGCTTTGGTGAGCAGATGTCTCTACAGACGAATCTAAACAAGCTGTCGTTCCCTCAGCGGCATCTTGCCACTAATCTTGCACAGTAACACTGTAATGTACAGTATGTATATCTCCTTTTGTCTGTCCAGGAGATCTTGTAGAACCTGTTGCATGTTGGAAATATAGCCATCCACAGCCATTGGAATAAAGGTTATCATCAAAAATGTCCAGTTCTAAGAGGCTGGCTAAAATACACGTCTTCTTCGTCACCTGGAAATTAGACAGAGCAAACCGATTGTGTTGTTGTGATCAGCTGCTCCAACAAAAGTTTAACTTTGGAAAAACAGACTGATCTCTTGCTGGTAAAATATGACTTTACAATTTCATATGTTTCAAGTTTTATCAAATGTTACATTACATCTCTTTACAAAGCAAGAAGTTGCAGTCTCACATCAGTTTTATGGAGGATACCGTCTTAAGGCGGAATAATTTCCACATCCACACAGAGTCTCTGTCTTTTGAGACTATTCCCACCACAGTAATAGAGTGCATTAGATATAAATAGGCTGATGGGACTGTAGGACTGTAGGAATGGAAATTAATTTGATGATACTGACATTTAAAAGCCGTTTTACTGACTTCCAAAGAGAGAAGGAGAGACAGGAAAGGGGGAGAGAGAAAGAGAAACAGCAATCGTGCATGGGATCGTTCCATTTACTGTCATTGTGTTGGGGTGGCAGCTGATGTCAAAGCTTTGATCAGTACGAAACTACATGTATGTGCATGGCTATATGCCACTATGATTAAGTGGGATTTTTTTTTTTTTTTTTTTAGTTAAGTGGCTCTTTAAAATGGCTGCCACTCATCTCTGTAAGTCACATAGTATAAAACATGCAGTCTATAGAAGTCTAGAAGGCTTTTAAGCGTATCACAGGGGAACCGGCAATCTAGTGTTTATTTCTCCTTGACTGACAACCACAGGGACCTTCCTGTTTACCAGGCCCAGACTGTGAATCACTCTCAAGAAAACACACGTCTTTTTCCAACCAAAACAACCCCAAAAGCCCACCCCACTGTTTTGTTTTGACAAGAGGGGCTGGCCTAGCAGAGCCCCAGTAGAGGTGTGAGGAGGAAAGGGGTTGTGAGAGAGAGAGAGAGAGAGAGAGAGAGAGAGAGAGAGAGAGAGAGAGAGAGAGAGAGAGAGAGAGAGAGAGAAACCCCCAGCAGGGTTTTATACCTTCTGTCACTTTGCAGCTTCTTTTACTTTCCAGGAAATAGACTTGTTCCCTCTCTGTTCCTCAATCTTGCATTCACACACATGCCAGTAAAAAAAACATGGAAATCTAATCCAGGCTTTTGTAAACAGTTTTTTTTTACCAATAGCTAGAGGCCTTTTCTGATAGTGAACACACCCAGTGTAACCGTGTCCCCAGCAGGATAGGAAGTCTTCAAAGCAGTATTGAGGCCATGTCACAGCACAGCTATTTGTTGGAGTCCAAACTAATGAAGTCAAACCAGTTCAGAAAGCAGAAAGTCGTTTGGGGAGAGGTTATCAGCCACTTTGTGATCATCTCACTAGCACTTAGGTTGCCCAGATGTTCTTTAACTCAGACACATCTTTCAGGTCCTCTTTTTGAGAGGGGGCACTCTTGGCATATGTTGGACATATCATTCTTCCACCGGGGGGGGTGATCTTCTTCCAGCTGGACATGCTCAGAAAACCTCCAGAGGGAGGTGTCGACTCACCCCGATCAGATGCCCATGTGCTTCCTTTTGACGTGAAGAACAGATGTTAAGTTCTGACTTTGTTCGGGGTGTTGGAGCTCTTTACCTGACTCTGAACTTATTTCTCTGCTAATGACAAAAAAAACATTACAGATTTCTGGTGGCTGTAGGATTGATGCCGCAGTGTTTCATCAGAGTGTGACCTCCAGCCTGCACAAGGGACAGTTTGCAGCTGAGTGTCATCCATTACCTGTAAGCAAACTGATGTGAATGCTAGCCTACGCATGTGTATTGAAGGTGTATATATTAATAGCACATAGCCGGCTCTGGGGTCAAAAACATTTCGTCAGTAACTGAACAGCAAATGTTTTTTGTCCAGCAGGTTTTTCTCTCTCAGATGAGTCATATAGCACACACTCCATACTGTCCCACAGTTTCCACGAGATTCATGCTTTCACCGCAGTCCTCTGTCCAAGCACTGTTGTTGCAGTGTTTGTAGGTAAGATTGTGTGTCAGTAGGACGGATGCTGGTGGTGTGTCTTAAAAGGTGGGGGTTGCATGCCTCAACACAGCTGGCTCAAATCAGCTGGCTGCAACAGGATTCACCACAACATCTGGGCCAAGCGTGCCTGTTTGCCTGTGTGTGTGTGTGTGTGTGTGTGTGTGTGTGTGTGTGTGTGTGTGTGTGTTCTAATCACGCAAAATCCATTTCTGAGGAAGACCAAAGAATGCTTGCTGCTGTGAATAAGTTGGATCTATTAGTTGTTGAATGTGATTTATTTAACACTGACATTTTTCTGATTCATTCCCTGTTGCAGAACCTCTAGCGTGGCTGTAGACCTTAAACCTAAATAAACAGAAATAAAAGGAGGGAAACTAGATCTTAGAGGGATAAAAATATTACATGTGGCTTAACTTCAGTGGAAGCAGCAGGAGTAGTTTCACCTCATGGATTTAGTTGCTCTTCTGGAGCTATTGATCATGTCACATGATCTTTTTTTTTTCCTGAGTTAGCTGAGTCTGAAGCTTTGAGTTGCTCATAAACCACTTTTGTCTTTATAAATCTAAGTTTCCATCATTTGTGTTTGTTTTTAATGTCACGCTCTAACGTTGTTTTTTTGCTTTCACAGACAGTTCATCAGACGGTGACAGAGGGAGAAGACTCTGCCATCATCATGTCCACCAGTACTGTCAGTCAACCCTGCAAGCAGGAGAGGAAGGGCAGTTTCTTCAAGGTACGTGTCACTCAGAGTAATCTGAGACACTCTCTCTGTGTTGGACATCATGTTTTTTTTTTGTTTTTACATACAGAACCTAGCTTACATTGAGATCCTGGACAAGGCTAAAGACCCTCTGGCACCAGGGAGGGAGACTTGTTGGGGTGGGGGGTGGGGGGTGGGGGGTGGGAGGGGGGGGGGGGGGGGGGGCAGAAAACCTTCTAGTTAGAGGCTAAATTCACATAGTTAAAGAGAGGGAGAAGAAAAGTGGAGCTGGCCTGAGTATAGCTCTGTGGTTTGTTTTCCTGTTAGGCTTGTCGTCTCTGTTTTTGTCTCTTTTCCTGGATTGTGTAAGAGGTTTTGTCAGTAAGGAGGATGTAGAAGTGAGCGTCAGACTCATCAGGCAAAGCGAAACTAGACTCTCATCAAATATTCCCACTTTACCAATTCAAGAAACTCTCAGTTTGCTGGAATCCAATATTTATAGTTTATTCATTTGCGCAAGTGTTATAAACAAAAAAAAACTAAACGGTTAACAGGATTTGACTGAAAACATCTATTAAATGATTGAGATACCAAAATAGGCCAATACATACATCTGTACATGGGAATACATTTAAAATTCACATTTATATTGGGAATAAAAAGAACATTAAATTCATGAAGAAGTGGGGCTGAGTGTTCAGTCCGGCTACTAAATGTAAAATATCATGATCTACAGTGTCAACAGCAAAAAGAAGTTATTATGATCCATATATGTCCAAAACTTTACTAGTGTGTATGTCCAAAACTGTGTCTTACTGTAAATCAATCTTTCAAGTATTTTTCAAAAACATGGAGGGATGGCATGATCTCTGATCCCCAGGTTTAAAAAGAGGGACCACTTTCACAAGTTTTTTTTAAATTTTATTTTATTATTTTTTATTTGATCTATTCTTATAAATGGACAGACTCAAGGTTTTATGTGTAGTTTGTTCCTTTTGATGGCTGTTTTTCACAGGCCTGTCGTAAACCAGGGTTTATTACATCTGTTCATTGATGTTCCAGGAATTTTATCTAAATGAAAACATTCATTGATTGAAAAGGTCACTGAAGCCATAAAGAACGAAGAATGAATTCAATGAATGAATTGTATGATAATTCAATACATGAATCAGTGAAAAGTCAATCAGCATCATTACATTCAGAGATGAAAACAAGGTGCTTAATGTGCTATTTGTTGTGTAACTAAATCAGTGCACCATCACCAGTTTGTGTCCTCTGACACCTAAAAAGCTCCAAATGTTTAAATGATTTTACAGAGTACACTGCGTTCCAAATTATTATGCAAATTGTATGTAAATGTCAAAAAGATAAATTGGTTGACTGTATTGTGCCTCGGCTCTTTGGATCACTGAAATCAATCTCAGACACCTGTGATAATTAGTTTGCCAGGTGAGCCCAATTAAAGGAAAAACTACTGAAGAAGGACAGACCAACATTTTCGAGCAATATGGGAAAGAAAAAGGATCTCTCTGCTGCTGAAAAGCGTGAAATAGATGAATGCCTTGGACAAGGTATGAAAACTTTGGATATTTCACGAAAACTTAATCGTGATCATCGTACTATTAAGAGATTGTGGCTCATTCAGAGCACACACGGGTTCGCGCAGATAAAGGTACAATGAGGAAGGTTTCTGCCAGACAAATACATCGGATTAAGAGAGCAGCTGCTAAAATGCCATTACAAAGCAGCAAACAGGTATTTGAAGCCGCTGGTGCCTCTGGAGTCCCGCGAACATCAAGGTGTAGGATCCTCCAGAGGCTTGCAGTTATGCATAAACCTTCTATTCGGCCACCCCTAAACAATGCTCACAAGCAGAAACGGCTGCACTGGGCCAGGAGATACATGAAGACTAATTTTCAAACAGTCTTGTTTACTGATGATTCACTTAGGCGTCAGTTACGATTAAGCAGCCTAAGGAGCAAGATACTTTTTTGACGGTACGATTGAATCTTGTAACTTTGTTTTTTGCTTTTTTAAGTAAAGTTTTTTTTTGGAACATTGTTACCTGGTCGGAAGATTCATTACCAGTCATACTTATTGCTGAAGGTTTGCTTAATAGTAGCGGTAAAGAAGATTAGTGGACAGATTGCCGCTACATGTGAGTCAAAAATCTCTGCTCTCGACGGAAAGAAGAACAGACTAACGTGGATTAAAGCTGTTTCTGAATGGATGAGGATTAAAACCCAAGCCCTCATAACGAAAGAAAGTAAGCCTGTGGATGCTTTGCAACAAGTTTCAACGACTTTTTTTAATGACCTTGTTAATTGGATGTCAGAGACGCGCATCGCATAAATGGCGAACACATTGCCTTGACGTGGACCTGGCACATTGGCACAGCCTTTACCAGACACACATCAGGTCAAGCCACCTGGCAGCAGCCACCCACAGGCAGCTCACAATGATGAAGGACTTGTTCGTAGCTGTGAGCATATGTCACCTGACAGAGGCTACCTCGAGGCCAGAAAGTTGCTCCAGAGGCAATATGGAGACGAGCTGAAGATTGCAAATGCATACACCGTGTCCCAAAAGTTCGTGCACCACAGAAAAAGTCAACTCAGATTGTGAATATTCAACAGAATGCATTTATTCAAAAGCCAGTGTATCCCCCCCGCATCTTAATTTCTGCCCTCAGCCTGTCAGGCATAGAATGCAATAAGTTCTTTAGAAAGAAAGGCTCAATGTTGCCCCACTCCCGCACAGCGCTCACATTGAGCTGCTTCATGGTGGTAGGAGGTGGGCTGTGGAAGACCCGACTGTTCAGGATATCCCAGCAGTTCTCAATCGGGTTGAGGTCCGGGGAGTTGAGTGGCCATTCCTCTTTGTGCAGAAATCCAGTAAGCTGTTCAGAACACCACTGCTGAGTTGTACGAGCAGTATGTGCGGGGGCACCATCTTGCATGAAGACCATTTCCGCACGCCTGTTCAACATCTTCCTAGCTGTGATGGGGCCCAATTTCTTCTTTCTGGTGAGTATGGGAAGTAGCACTGACTGGAGAATGTTCTTAACATAATACTCAGCGTTGATGGTGGTGCACTGGGGTACAACATGCAGCTCAGACAGCCCGGAAGATGACATCGCCCCCCAGACCATGCAATGGGCACTGAACTTGACCTGTTCAGAAGATGGTACTTCCATTCTATTGTCAGTGTAAATGCAGTCATTTTGGCTGTTGGGAGTTGGAAATAAGTAGAGAGGGCACTCATCAGAGAAAACCCAGTTTTCCCAGTCTCTTGGGGTCATTTTAGTGTACTTCTTTGCAAAAGCAAGCCGCTTCTCCTTTTGTAGTTTGGTAAGGCGAGGAATCCGCTGTCTTCTGTATGCTCTCAGATCCAGTTTCTCAGTCAGAAAACGATGGATGGTACTCTTCCCCAAGATTCTTCAGTCTTTGACTGAGTTTGTGGCAGGATTGGTATCTCTTTCCCTTGGCCTTGCAGATGAGGTCCTTGGCCCTCAAACTCAGAACTGAGGGGCGACCTGCACGGGGCATGTCTTCAAGGGAGTCACAACTCTGGTATCTCTGCCACCACTTCTTCACCCATCGTATGCTTCTGCCAAGGTCCTGAGCTACCTCCCTCACAACACCTGGCTGACCTGGTGCAACCCATTTTGGAGACAAACGGACAAAAATGCTGCCCATTGGGGTGCACGAACTTTTGGGACACGGTGTATGTGTCGTGTGATCAAGAGTCAAGTGGAAACACTGGGGCTGGAGGGGAAGAATGTGTGCTTGCTGTTGTACCAGTTAAAGTGAAGTCCAAGAAGAGTGAGAGATATGTGGAAACATATGCCTTCATAGATCCTGGCAGCGCTGCAACATTCTGCACTGAAGACATTCAGAGAAAACTAAATCTTAAAGGAAAGAGTACCCAGTTTCTTCTTGACACAATGGCACAAGACAACTCTGAAAGTCACAAGTTAATGAAAAGTGTTGTTCTTTCAGATCTTGAGGTATGTGGTCTTGAAGATGGTAAATACATTGAGCTGCCAAAGGTGTTTACACACAACCACATCCCAGTAAAGAAAGAAAATATCCCATGACAAGAAGACATTGCACACTGGCAGTATCTGAAAGAAGTACGCCTGCCTCATATTCAAGCAGAAGTGGGAATGCTTATTGGTGCCAATGTACCAAAAGCCATTGAGCCATGGCAAGTCATAAACAGTGAAAGAAAAGGGCCAAATGCAGTTAAAACCGCTCTTGGATGGGTGATCAATGGACCTCTCAGAAAAGATGATGCCCTACAAGCAGACGATGGTAAGCTGCAGAGCTACACAGCTAATCGTGTTCAAATGAGGGAATTAGAAGAACTGTTAGTGAAACAGTACAACACAGATTTCCCAGAACGAAGCTGTGAACAAAAGGATGAAATGTCTCAGGATGATCACATGTTTATGCACCAGGTTTCAAGCTCAGCCAAGGTAGTTGATGGGCATTACAACCTGCTTTTGCCCCTGAGAAATGTGAACATTAAAATGCCAAACAATCGCTGCATGGCACAGCAGCGGATTGACACTCTCAAAAGAAAGTTCAAGAGAAACCCAGACTTTCATAAAGACTACATAGTGTTCATGAAAGGCATAATTGAAAACGGCTATGCTGAGAAAATACCAGCTGAGCAACTCAGTTGCAGTGACGGCCGCGTGTGGTACATCCCTCACCACGGTGTGTACCATCCCAAGAAAAAAAAGATAAGAGTAGTCTTTGACTGCAGGGCCACATACCAGGGTATCTCCCTAAATGAGCAGTTGCTCCCAGGACCGGACCTCACTAAAAACCTCATTGGTGTCCTGCTGAGGTTTAGAGAGCATCCAGTGGTGCTGATGGCGGATGTGGACTCCATGTTCTATCAGGTTAGGGTCCCGGAGGAAGACATAGACCTGCTGCGGTTTCTGTGGTGGCCAGAAGGCAATCTAAACAACAATGTGGAAGAATACAGAATGAAGGTACACCTTTTCGGTGCTACATCTTCACCCCCTACGCTCTGAGAAGAACTGCGGAGGATGGAGCAAGGTTTGTGAGTGCTGAGGCCGTTGACACTGTGTTAAGACACTTTTATGTCGATGATTGTTTAAAAGCAGTTGAAACAAGTGAACAGGCAGTCAGACTGGTACAAGAACTCACAGACTTATGCACCAGAGGAGGTTTTCACCTGACCAAGTGGGTGAGTAACAGCAAGACAGTCTTGTTGTCTATTCCAGATAATGAGAAAGCACCTGCAGTTAAAGACCTGGATTTAAGCCACAACACACTTCCAATGGAACGTGCACTTGGCGTGCAGTGGTGCACAGATAAATATGCAAAGTAAGCCTGTCACCAGACGTGGCATCTTGTCCACAGTAAGTTCTGTCTTTGACCCCCTTGGTTTTTTGGCGCCACTCATATTACCAGCAAAACTCATCTTGCGCGATTTGTGCAAAAAGAAACATGGCTGGGATGAAGTGATTGACAATGGACATGCAAAAATCAAGAGTGATACCTCTGAAACATGTAATATGTTACCGAGACTGGAACTGACAGGTAGCAGTCGTTGCTGTCAAAATGGACAGAATGCTCAGACAGGAACTTACGGTCCAGTTACAGGAATCAGTCTTCTGGAGTGATAGCACTACAGTACTTGGATATCTTTCAAATGAAAGTGCTCGCTTCAAAACCTTTGTGGCGAACAGAGTCATCACCATAAGGGACCATTCTCATCCCACTCAATGGCCCTATGTCCACTCGGCACTAAATCCTGCGGATCAAGCTTCTCGAGGGGTCAAAGTGAAGAAGTTCATGCAGAACAAAGTCTGGATACATGGCCCAGCTTTCCTGCTGAAACCTGAAGATGAGTGGCCTAAACAGCTGGATGAGAAAGACTTGTCAATAGAAGGAGACCCAGAAGTCAAAACGTGCGCTAGAGTCGTCATGACCAGCACAACTGAGAGCTTGTACACTGTCAACAAGCTTGTTGCTTTCTACTCAAACTGGCAACGACTAAAGAAGGCATTCACATGGTTTCTCAGACTGAAAGACACACTAATACTACTAAAAGACAAGAGAAAGGAGCTCAAAGCTACTGTCAGTCAGTCTGAAAACAACTCAGAAAAACAAAACAGGCTCATTGCAGAGCACATGTCGAAATTCAAATCAACAATTCCACAGCCTGCGTTATCACTGGAAACAGAGCTCATACGGCAAAGTCAGACGCAGGATTTCTCAGAGGAGATCTGTGCTTTACGAGAAAGGGCTCCAATCAAGAAAAAAAGTCAGATCCACAGACTGGACACTATATTGCAGGATGGTATACTAAGAGTTGGAGGAAGGCTTAATAAGGCTTCAATGCCACAAGAGGCTAAACATCCAGCCCTCCTCTCTAAGCAGTCACCTATAGCCAACCTCATACTGCAGCACATCCACCAGGAAGTTGGACATTGTGGTCGCAACTATATGCTGTCAGTGCTGTGACAAAAGTATTGGATCCCTCAAGTTGCTTATGAAAACCTAACCCTACATCCCACCAGTCTTTGACAAGAACGATCAATATGCACGACGGCGATGGAAACAAGTACAGTATATTGCCAATCTATTTTGGACCAGATGGACAAGAGAATATTTGCCACTCCTTCAGGAGAGACAGAAGTGGCACACACCACAGAGGAACTTCTCGCCAGGAGATATTGTACTGATAGTGGACAAATCTGCCCCTCACAACTCCTGGAATATTGGTCAAGTGATAAAGACATTGCCAGACTCTAGTGGTACTGTGAGGCGAGTCAGCGTGAGGACTAAGACTAACAAACTGGACAGACCTATAAACAAACTGTGTCTGCTGAAACGTGATGTGAACAGTTTGATTATGTCAGTACGAGTGTCTACATGTAATATACATGTAACAGTTTAATAGATGTTATGTTGAATGTTATGGGCATAAAAGGAGAGAAACTCATGGTGTGGCCCCCATCCTCCCCTGACCTCAACCCTACTGAGAACCTTTGGAGCATCCTCAAGCAAAATATCTGTGAGGGTGGGAGGCAGTTCACATCCAAACAGCAGCTCTGGGAGGCCATCCTGACATCCTGCAAAGAAATTCAAGCAGAAACTCCCCAGAAACTCACAAGTTCAATGGATGCAAGAATTGTGAAGCTGCTATCAAATAAAGGGTCCTATGTTAAAATGTAACTTTCAGTTCTTTATAGTCTATAAAATGTTTTGAAACTCTGTTGTGCATAATAATTTGGAACAGTGCATTTTAAGTTCTTTATTTTTGAAAAAAATAGTTATGATTGGGAGGTTTGTTCAATAACAGTCAATTTATACTCTGACATGAAAATTATGCTGACTTTCATTTGCATCGACTGAATAGAAAAATCATAGAAAAATATCATTTGCATAATCATTTGGAACGCGGTGTATGTTAAAGAATTGATTTACTTCCAATTGGTCACACGATAGTGACTCTAACCTCAGAGAGCAGAAGAAATTAGACTCAGTTTAAAGGCTCTGTTTGGATTCCTGCTGATTTACATGAATTTTATTTTAAACATTTAGACAGACATGGTGAACGTTTTCTCGCTAAAACATGGGTACTTAGACAGTTCCTTAGTATTCTGTGGTTGCTTTGAGGGTGGGTGGACAGTGAAATTGTCATACCACAGAGATGCAGCATTTCCTCACCCTTTCACTCGCTGCTTTCATGGCTGGTACAAGTTTCTTTCACTTTTGACGGACAGTTTCTGCAGAAGTCTTTATTGATTTAAAAAAAAAAAACTTTTGGGCCTCTGTTACACATGCAATAACAATATTTTTTGTTCAATGACAAAAACAATTCATTTATTTATTTATTTATTTATTTATTGGGGGATGGGGGAAATGCCGTTATACATTCAGGACTCAGCCTCAGCTCTGTGTAATTAGTGTGTTTTCTGTATAACACTGATTGCATGACAAGTTGCGTCAGGATGTGATTCAGCCCAGATGAAATGGACACATACGCTCAGATTATTAGGAACACTCAGCTAAAACTAATACAGTCTATTCTACTGTTTCCATGACAACTGTTATTCAAAGGATTCAAAGGATTCAAAGGCTTTTTTATTGTCATTTCACCATATGTCAGACATACAGGGGAATCGAAATGTTGTTTCTTCTCTCAACAATGTGCATTGTGCAATATAAATAAACAATTTAAACAAAAACCAGCTAAATAAACTTTCACTACAATATAAATATATAGTAAAGAAATATATGGAAAACACACACACACACACACACATAGATATATATATATATATATATCAGTGTTTGTTGAAATTGTGTTAAAGAGGTGTGATCATTTTGGAGGCAGCAGTTTGTGGTGCTGTTGAACTGTGATGTGTTATACATGCTGACAGGTTGTTTAGCCTAGCCTTACTGATTTGAGTGGGGTGGACAAAATAATAGGAACACCTGTCAACTTACACAGAACTTACCACAGAATACATCTTCCTCAATGATCACACAGCATTAGCAAGGTGTAGGAGCTAGATTTGACTAACCCAGGGAAATGAATCTCACGTAGTAGAACATCCTCTCGTTGCACCGTGTTATAGAGTTATGGATGTGGAGACAGTGTATAAGCGGGTGCAGTTTCCCAGCCTCTTTCTTATTCTCCCCTCTCTGGCATCAGTCCACTCCCAATGCTCACATACTTTCCTCATGACGTCTGAAGGAGGATTTTGTCAGTTAAAGGTGGTTTTACTGCATACAACGCGGGAACTCGACCCAGTGGAATTTTTCTGCAGTGTATAAGGCGCTGTATACCGTTCAGTGTTATCTGCGGTCTCCTTGCTAAATATGTCCTCAGGAAATTACAGTTTCCTTGTGAGAGACACCATGCATTTCAGCAACAGCTCAATATCTGAGGCATTCATCTCAAACATTCAGGTTTTCATTTAGTATTTCAGATATTTTAGCAGATGAACAATACAATAAAACCGTTTTTTCTGTATGTGAGTATGGTCATGCCAGGAAATCTAAATGAATTTAAGATAAAGTTAAAATCCAAGTCCACTTGAAATCTAATCATCCCCTGAGGTGGAGGCCATATGCCTGCTGAAAAAAAAAAGCAAACTCGGTGCCCAGTGTCCAGCGTTTGATGCTGTGAACTGTGATTTTTGGCAAAGCAGATGAGTCAGAATTTGGGACTTCCTTTCAAACAGCTGAGCTAATTGTTTCCTCGCTCTGTTTAAACGGCTGGCATGATGTTACTCAACAGAAACATGTCTCAACTAGACAGATAGCTCGGAAATGAAACACAAAACTTCGATTCCAGCGTCACACTTAAAAGAATCGTGGTCAGTCTAACTTCCATGAAAAAGAAATGCATGCAGTATTCCACTGAAACAAATCTGCCACAGGCTGGTACTGAAATGTCTCAGAGAAAGATCTTCTGAAGTTTCTTGTTAAATTATTTAGAAGTGAAAGAAAAAAAGTTTTAAAAAAGAAGTTAGACAACTTTACATTTTGAAAATGACACTTTTTAAAATAGGTGCTGGGTCAGACCAGGGTGTCATGAGTTTTCCTGAGTTGGTGTGTGTCTGTTGCTTGTACCATGTGAAGACCCATCCTTTCATGTGTGCAGTGCACATCAGTGTCTTGTGAGGGATTGTGTGAGCAGCTGGCTGACTAAGAGACTGAATCAAAGTCAACTTGTAGTCTTTTGAGTAGTTTTTAAAAAGGCGGGCTCGGAGCCTGTGGAGGAGCAAAGGGTATTCAATGCACTGATTCAGCTTGGCTTCAATAGAACCAACACCCCCTGTGATAGCAGTTAGCGCTGAAGAAAAAAACACAAACAGCCCAACCCAGCATGAAATGGAGACCTCTGCTGGAAAATGGTGCTTGGATTTATCACAGTGCCCAAGCAATATTGATGAGTTTTGATATTTGATATGGGCGGCCGATTGTGTTGCACTACAGTAGTTCAACATACCTGTCTGTATTTTTTAATCTTAACCTAAACAGGAGAACCTCTGTGAGAGTCAAAGTTTCTTGATGGTGTGTTATCATTAAAGCTGTATAATCAGGATTTTAAGTTTAATTTAAAGGAACAGACGTTTTGGAAAGATGATTATTCAGATTATTTAGATGAGAAGACAAGAATTGTTGTCATGGTTACAACAGGTCTCCGGAAAGTCACTGCATGACCTTGCACCACTAACAGCAATAAAAACCACAATTTGTCATTTTTAGACTTTTTATGGTCCTGTCTGACTTTGAATGGATTTAATAAAGAAGACGTGATATGTTTATGACCTTCAGATGTGCTGGTTGGCAGGTTTTGCCCACTTGCAACAAGATGGGTTTCAAATTGGTTTGGTACTTTTTGCTTAATCCTGCTGACAAATCAACAAACAAACAAACAGACATGGGTAAAAAAAAACAAAAAAAACAAAAAACCTCCGTGGCGAAGGTAAAAATGTAAGCTATTGTAAATATGGGCTGAAAGTGACCATTGTACAGAGGCAGCCATTAAAATAAAAATGCTAGCTTACTTATTTTGATTCTGTGGCACACTTGGCAAAACCATGCTAAATTATCTCTGTGTGTTTTTATTTGTTTGTTTAATATGTATTAAAAATCTTTACTCTGCCACAGACACTGGTGCTCTACACTTAAATACGTGAGTATACAGTCAAAAAAATCACTATAAAAATTCAACCTTTTGAATGATAAGCTTATATTATGCCTGATATTAGGGCTGCCATTACCTGTATAACATCTGCACAGCAATATAAAATTTTATGTTGGCCGTGTAAAAGAGGATGTATTCAGGGGTGGTGAGCTGGCCAGACTGCACACTCTAAGGGAGTGGTGTCTGAATGTGGCACTTCCTTGTGTTCACCGACACAACCATTTGGTTGTTAAAGGTGTTATTCAGCACACAACCAGCTTAAAGAACAGCTAAAACCAGGCAGATTTTTTTTTTTTTTTTTTTTAGATGTGTTCGGAAATGAAGCCATTTGCAAGGGCTTGGTTTAAAATGATTGTAATGCAAATAAACCTTTGCCCAAGCTACTTTTGTGTGATAAAACATTACAGAGCAGTTCTGCTGTAGCGTCACACACTGCGCTCTGTGAGGTTGATGCGACCGGTGATGGCCTGTGATTTCTGTCACAGTTATGTATGTCCCCTGGGGTGAACTGTTTAGTATGTCGAGTTTCATTCACAGACAGACTTTTACACATTGTTTCCTCCGAGTGTTCCTCTTTAGAAACTCTGGTTGGTCAATGGGAAGTGGTTAGGCTGGGGACAGATTGTCTTACTCACACATACACACACCCACAGCCACACACCCACACCCACACACACACACACACACACACACACACACACACACATAAACAACTTCAAACTTGCAGAAATGAGAAACATTTCACACCAAAATAAAAACAACAGTAAAAACAGCTGAACACACTCTTTGAAATTGAAAACACCAGTATAAAATATGTGTATTTGTTCAGTGCAAACTGATCTCTAACCTGTTATCGATTTCCTGAGCCACTGTGTCTGTGTCTTTGCAGCTGATTGACTCGTTTGCCTGGGAGATCTGCACATTGAAGAAAGAGATGGGGAAAAAGACTGAGCCTGCAGAAGGAGACCTCAAGACAGATGCACTGCTTGGGTGAGTTTACACTGTGCCTGTGTATAGAACAGTTTGACTGTGTATGTGTGGATGCAGGTACTCTTCTGCACCAAAGCCAGTGTTGTTTCATTTAATGTGGTGCAGTTCCTCATGGCTATCAGCAGATGGCGCTCTTGATAGGCCTTTATGATGTTTTGTGCAGTGTTGAGTGTGTGTGTTTGACCTGATGATCAGATACTGACACAAAGCCATGTCAGGATTCAGCAGATAGCCTGGCTCTCGTGTGTGTGTGTGTGTGTGTGTGCGTGTGTGTGTGTGTGTGTGTGTGTGTGTGTGTGTGTGTGTGTGTGTGTGTGTGTGTGTGTGTGTGTGTGTGTGTGTGTGTGTGCGTGTGTGTTGATCAACATCTTCACCTTGCAGGAAAACTTGATTCCAGACAAACCACTGATACTAACGCAATAGCAGCTCAGCTATGAAGAGAAGAGTCATCAAGTAATTTCAGGTTAAAGTTACATCATGCCCAGGCTACCTTTGTTACCCCTCTGGTGATTAATTCCTGTTTTAAGACACAGTTTCTGCGGAATTGGGAAAGTACCTGTGAAGTATCCAGGAAGTGTGACGCTGAATGAATTTCAGTTGGTTATCAACTTTGGAATTATTTATAGTAAGGTCACTGAATTAGTCATGTTTGCGTCTCTTGCTGTTCCTACACATTTTAAAGTTCATGCATGTGTGTCTGTGTGTGTGTGTCAGGGGTGGAGAGCAGTCATGTTAGTACTTGCTGGTGGGGTGATAAGAACTGACTATTACTGGCTGTAGATTAGAGGTACATTTATAGACTTCTGCTCTGCTGCAGTTCAGAGGGAAATGTTTAGGTAAAGATGTTTTAAAGTACTACACATTGTTAAAAGACTTAACAAGTGGTTTCCAACCTTTTTGGGTAATGACATGTCACAAAAAGCAGTGTGTGGTCGGGGTCGCACCTTCAGATGTCTGAGTTTTCAACAGCTCCACCAAACCCCTCTAAACTTCTCCCCCATGGTTTCATTTCAACAAACATTCAAACGATCCAGCATCTCACCAAAAATCTAACGTTTAGACAAAGAGTCCAAAAACTGAAAACAGATCTGTGAATCAGATTTCTTCTGACCTCTCACATCAATCATCTCAGGACTCCTCAGATTTATCAGGTGTCCCTGCGTGTAAAACTATATATAAAGTGGTTCAAACTAGCTCCAGCTCCAGCAGCTACAATAACATGCTGCTAACGAACTGATGCTTCAGTGTTAATCATCTAATCATGTCATATATATAAAAAAAGGGGACCAAAAAAAGCCTTTAAATTAACTGCTTTAACTGCATTTTACTGCTAATACTTGCGTGTTTTTACTTAAGTTGGATTTTTCATGCAGGACTTTTACTTTTCATGGAGTATTTTTACATTGCTGTAAAAGATCTGAATACTTTTTTCACCACTGGTTGTAGGCCTGTGTATACACTACCAGTCAAACGTTTTAGAATACCGCCAGTTTGCTATTTTTTATTGATTAATTTAGCAGTTCAGTGAATAACCTTAAATGGTACAAAGGTCAGTGGTAAACTGCCCAAGGTAAAAGAAGAAGAATCACGTACTTATCATAGGAAACAAGCCTTTTTCAAACTGCCTGAAGCCTTGAAAGTTAATGCAAACAAGTCCTACAAACCCTCTGTACGAAGGCAGTGTTGGAACAAACTGTTAGTAGGACAATACTATATGAATAATAACATGTCACATTGGACCTTTGAAATCCCGTGAACTGTTGTGTTTCTTACAACATTGTGTGTCTGTGTTTTCAGGCTGGGTGAAGAGGTGGGAGGTCTCTTCCTGCAGGCCCCACCTTGCCCTGGGGTTGGAGTGGGGCTCGCTGGAGCGAGAGACTCGGGCTACGACTCCCTCCATCGGCGGCTCAGCATTCTGGACCGACTGGTGCATACGCATTCTGTGTGGTTACAGCTGTGCCTCAGCCACCAGGAGGCCACGCTTCTACTGCAGAACCAGCCCGCCGGGGTAAGGGAGCAGCAGCCGCTGTGCAGCCTCTTACATTCAACACTGTTGAGTTCACTGTGGTTTAAAAGTTTAAGAGACACACGGAGAAACAGTAAATGCAACACATGTAAACTCAATGCTATAGAGTACAACAACATCGTAAAGTACAGCCAGCCCAATGAATAGCTCTCTGGCTCAGTGTCAACACATTGTTCAGGTGCTTAACAGACATTGAGATAAAATGACTATATGAAGAGCAGGCCTGCAGCGATAAGATGTACAGTGACTGATTACCTTAAAAGGTAGATGTAGATATCTTATAGACCTTTGTTTTATTGGTAATGCTGATAAACAGTGAACATCCTTCTTTTCTTTCATGCTTGAATGTTACCCATAATCCACTTGTCTCACGATTGGCTTTTTTGTTTGTTTTTTCTTGCAACATGAAAATCTCCTGCCACTTTGTCATGTAAACAGCTGACGGGATGTTTTTGCTTGACTTGGAGAGTTTAGGTGAACCTTGACCATTAAGAGACGTCCACATGGACACACACTGAGTGTCACAGAGTCACACACGTGGGTCTTTTAGTAAATATGTACATGCGTCTCGTCCTCCATGACCCCTTTTGAACCTCCGTCTGTAATGTCCCTATTAAAGAAACAGAGAAAATGAATAAATAGTTCACCATTATGTACGTACTAATAAATTTCAGTTTTCAAAGTTGTGGATCTACATGTAGATAATGTACAGCATCTTTTGTGTGCTTCCAAAAAAAGACTGTTTTTGTATTTTGTATAAATTTTTGTATAATAGAATAAAGTGCTACTATTGTTCGCTGATTACATCCTGTGTTACTGAGACTGTGAGAAGAAAAGAGGAACTTCCATTCAGACCATGAGATGTCATGGCATTGTCGCCGATGTCTTCACAGTAAGTGGGAGTGAACTCTGTTTTCTCATTGGATGTTCTCTCCCCTGACCTGCAGACATTTGTGGTGAGGAAGTCGGCCTCCCTGCAGAGGAAAGTCATATCTCTGCGCATGGACAAAGACTCTGCGGTTCCTGTCAAAGACTTCCCTGTCAAGGAGAGCCAATACAGTAGGCATCTTTTATTTTCATTTTTATTTTTATCCTTTGAACGTACAGAAGGCTGGCAATCAGGTGTCCTCCTCCAGAAACATCATACAGGACAGACTGTGGAAAGTGAACAAAATATCAGTGGGAATACACGCCTGTCTCCACCCATGGCTGTAATCACAGGCAAAACCAAAAAAAAAAAAAAAAAAATTAGCTCAGCTCAACCAGCTGTAATTAACCAGGCTGCTGTAATTATGCAGTGTAGATTTTGGAAAAGTACTCGTAACAGCCGCGTTGAGTGTATACAGAAACCTGTAATTATTGCACAGGCAAGCTTAAAGGGTGGGACAAAGTTTGTAATGCTTTCAGTCCCAGGCCAAAAAGTTTTTCTTCTTTACTCCAGTCAAACCTTGTCACTCATCTCTCTGACTTCATGGGTGTCAACACCTAGAATGTGAACAGTCTGTCTGCATCGTAACCACTAGGTAACAATAGCAACCATTTAGTGACCTCTTTACATTCCCTTCCTGCATTAAGGAGGGTGGGTAACAAGCAAATGGACTGACTGGACTGAAATAACATGTGGGGAGGAGTTTAGAAGGAGTTTTTAATGGAAGGGGTCACTGAAAGGTTTATCCAGTGCGTCAGAGGCTTCAATACACTCTGTCTTTTGTTAGCGGGTGACCTGAACTTCACTTTTCAAGTGTTTTCTTCCCCTTTCATCGCTCCATATAAATCAGCGCGATCATTAAGTCTGGTGTTGTTAACTTTTTTTTCTGTTCTATTTTTAGTTACTTGAAAAACTGGAATTTTCCCGAAGCTCTGAACAAAACATCTCACTGATGTCTACTGTCTTCTTTTTATACCTGTGCTCTGGCATGTTTGTGTGTTGGCACCAGACTGGAATCTACCAGACGCTTAACTAGTGAGAGAGAGAGTGTGTGTGTGTGTGTGAATCACTGCCTACTGCAGCCCTTTTTGCTGACTACTGGCAGTGGGTGTATAAAGAAGATTAAGTGATGTCACCTGAAGAGAATGAGACAACAATACAGGAGAACAATAAATACAGGGGCCATTTCACAGAGAGGGAGGCTTCATGGATGGAAATATGTCAGCGGATTGAGTGTGGATATGTGGATTAAGAATAAATTGTTTAACACAGGAAGATTTCTCAAGAACCTTGAGCAGAGCCCAGCACATTGTGGATGGATGGATTGAGAAAATGTAAATGAAAAAAAATCAGACCCTCATTCGCTTCAGTGAGACCACTGTGCAGACACGCCAGGGGGTGCCCACGGAGAGGAGGCGAAGACGCAGAGTGGCTCAGCTTTAGTTGCAGCTCGACGCAGCATCACCTCGGAAGGTGCCGCGTTGGCCAATAAAATTCATGCAAGCACACATGCCTTAAAACTGTGATTGCGATAACAACACTTCCCAGACTTGTCACCTCCTTCCTCTTGGTAATATCAACAATCGTGCAGTGTCTTGGCGTCTGATAAGCCCTCAAACCCACAGATCTAATTCTCAAACCGGTTTTATTTTCATCATCTGCCAGGACCTGAAGCAGCATGTTGCAAAACACGTTTATATAATGCAGGGCTGTTTTCAGTTTAGAGCGCCCACCGAGACTGTCACAGTTCATGTAAAGTTATTATCCTAGAAGTTTTTATCTTCATCGGATTACATTCAATGGTCTGGGTAGTGCTGGTAAATGCAGCTACAGTGGGCAGCAGTTTCACACAGATCTGTTTCTGAGTGTCAGGTTCTGCTGTAGATGCATCCTTACAGCAGTTCCATCAGGCATAGATGTAAACTTGCTGCCACACCACTACCTTTTTACATCTACATTTATTTGACTTCAGAATTTTTCTTTCTCTGTGTTCATGTTGATTTCGAGGCTTTGTGAGATATTAAATTTGCTCACATTTGTGTCCGTGTCTTTGTGTCTGGAATGTGTGTTTTTTTTTAATATGGGGCAAATATTCACTTGGTCTCAAGGATGAATTGATTAGAATTTGGCGGTCAAATGTTAAAGGTCACTGTGACTTCACAAAACATGTTTTTTTTTGGCAATAACTTGAGAATTCATACAGTAATTACAACATAGCTTGTGGTCTTTAACAGAGAATTGTTGTGCGTTGTGCAGAGTTGTGTGTCGAGGGTGTGCAAGCTGTGAAGGATCCTCACAGCTTGAGAGAAGAAAGCTGTTGCAGAGCCTGGTAGAGTAGATCCACCTCTTCTCTGTAAGCCGTGCCTCTGTTTCGTCAGTTAATCAGTTAACTTTGGTGGTGTGGTTGGAGCTGACTAATGTAGTGCAGGTGTGTGTCAGCATTGTGAACAGGTGTGGGCAAAGTATAAAGCCCTGGGGAGTGCCGGTAGTCAATGATGTGGTGAAGCTGTAGGTGTAAGCTGCTGATCTGGACCGACTGTGGTCTACCAGTGAAGAAGTCCAGGGCAGCGGTCCAAAAGTCAAAAAATGTCCCTTCCTAACATCTTTTGACCTCAGTAGAAGTCATAAGGACTTAGGAAAAGACAACTCGCGGTGCTAACTAGGCTACGTGATCATGCGTGATGTTACATGATTTTGTGCACAATGTTACTGACATGGAACGGCGTGTCACTTTAAATGTTGCTGCCAAAGGAATTATGGGACGGGATTTTCTTCTTTCCCACAATAAAGACTTTTCTTTGATATTGCATTGCTTTGCATAGTCTGTTATCTCTATGTTGTCTTTTTGTTTGTGTTTAATTTCCACATGTCAGTCTGTCACAGTCATGTACACACACACACACACACACACACACACAGATGCCGGTTATATCAGTTCATACCCAGATCTTGGCCACGTTTTGCTTCAGTCCCAGAAGCTCTGACTGTAAGCTGCTGTAATTGGATGCCAAGTTGTAAACAAACAAATTCTTATTCAGTGTCTTACTGCCAAGATGCATGAATACATTTTTTCCCCTCTGAACTACTGCTATGATCTGTTTGCCAGGAAAGTGTCGTATTACAGTTCATAAAGAAACATGGAAAAGGTGGTGACCGCCACGGTTATTCATGTTGCTGTTTGTTTCTGTTATTTATACAACACTTATACCACTTTTTCTTCAGGGAAATTCAAGTTAAAGTTAATTCATTCAAGTTAATGAATTAAACCAACCACGTGTGTGCACTGGTTCAGTGGTTGGCTCTGGTATTCGTGTTTGTTTCTCACCTGTGTTGTTCTGTGCTCCTACAGCTTTCTCCTTGGAGGGTTCAGGCCTGAGCTTTGCAGACCTTTTCCGTTTGGTGGCTTTCTGCTGCATCAGCAGGTGAGCTCATCATTTACAGTCACTCATAAAAAATTCAACCCACTCTTATGAGTTATCTGTCAACATCAGAGGCATTCAGCTGAACTGGTGGGAGCTGAGGGGGGCAGGGAGCGCAGGTTGAGAGACGTGAGGTGTGAGTTTTCTTCTCCTTCTTAGAGTCACAACCCTAAATTTGAAAACATGGACACGACATATTTGTAGGTTCCGTGTGACAACAGTCTCATGTCTGTCGGGATTAAACGTCCAGAAAAATGTTTCGAAACCATAGAAATAAAGATGCTCCTTACAGCTGCAGAACCTGCCCGAGAATCATCAGGTTTTTCATTTTTCCTCAGTATCAAAGTAACAAAGTGATCAATGCAAATAGCTGTTTTGACATACAAAAAAAATGTTGCACTGTCACTGTTTTTCTAACATTACTGTACAACTCGTTATAGATTTCTTGTGTTTTGGGGGTTAGAAAGAGTTTTCAGCTCAACACAACAAAGCTCCAAATCAGCACAAGCAAAGAAGGAAGTGTCAAGGATGGAAAAACAGTGCACAAAATATTCCACTTTTCACCTTTATCTAAACAAGGAAGCTGAGATGCATTTTTAGAGGGTTGGATGTTTAAAATAGAAATGCGTGTCAAGTGCATGACTATTCCTTTGCACATAGTTCCGCTGGTTCCACAACACAGTGTTTATTTATTTATGTATTTGTTCAGTTTTCCTGGGGTTAGTTCTGTCTTATCGTTAATCTTTGTTCTCATCAGCAGTTGCAGCTCGAGACAATGGTTATACTCAGGTATTTATTTTCATGTCATAGTGAGATCAGCTAACAAAGTCTCTATTAAGAGCCTTTGTAACCTATGGAGTTTTCTTTCAAGTTTATATTCACTGTTACCCACAGAAACAGATTGGGTTTGTTCCTTAGGTCTAACAAACATATTGAACTCTTTCCCTTTTTCATGAAACATTTGCAAAGATAGTTTTGAACCTTTGGAAACTACGTAAAAACGTCTTATGAAAGACCCACACAAACAGGAGTGCAGCAGGCACATGTTACCCTCAGGCCATACGCCCAGGCCAGGCCACACTTGTCTTCCAAGACAGTGACTCAAACTTGCACTTTCAGGAATAGGCTTTCAATCCCGCCCACTTTTCACTCGCTCTTCCTATTCCTAGACTTTCTACCTTTCACTCAACCTTTCCTCTCTTTCTCAGGGATGTGTTGCCCTTCACTCTGAAGCTTCCGGAGGTTATCGCTTCAGCCAGGACGTCTGCCGACCTCGAGGAGATTGCTAAACTTGGATCAGGTTTGTTCTATATAACTTTGGGAGACAAAGCCTTCCATCCTGTAGAGAAATATAGAATACATTAAAATAATCGTGCCTCGCGCCGAGTCCTTTTATCTACAACGAATTACAACAAAATTGGCAAGTAACATTTACAAATTGTTGCAGTTTACGTGTGCAAATGAGAACATAGCGTGTGTAGTGTAACCAGTAGGTGTGTCAACGTACATCTTTAGGTGTTTCCATGATCTAGTGAAAATAAAGTGCAGCAGTTCAGGGAGAGAGTCTGATAAGGATTATTATGTAGTCTAATGAAATCTATCAGAATATAGCAAGTCGTGTGCAGAGGTGTAGTATCACTGTATCATGAGTTGTGTTTATTATAAATCCTCTTCGTGTTTTGCCTCATCTCACATCTGCTGTGTGTAAAAAACTGAAGGCTCTTCTTTTTCCCTGTGGCACAACACTCGTAAAAGTCCATGTCAGCCCTGCTCAAAGCATTAACTGGCATGCCAGAGGCCCTGTTTGGACTCAGGCGTTAGCTGGGGCGCCTGTGGAGCTCCACCCACCGGCTGCGGGGGGGGGGGGGGGGAACCTTGGCTTTCTTTACAGCCATGACCACAGAACTTGGAACATTTTCATTCATCTCCAAAAAGTGTGGAGTTTTTTTTTTTTTTTCCTTCATTCAGCTGAGCTAAAAATAGTGACTGGAAGCTGTGTAGGTGTTTGCACCACTTCTCTCTTTTCATAACCCACTCATAGAGACACTTGTGTCCATTCAGGCTCTGCTTCTGTGACTCTGCGCTTTGAGGTATCATGTGTACTCTGGGCTTCCTGTGCATGACTTCCAGTGTCTTTTAGCCCCGGCAGTATTCATGGGTTCAGGATGACACACAATGATTTGATCACCTCCTCTCTTTAATGTGGTCTTGAAGGGTCTACAGACGTGAATTCTCACTCTTGTGTTCCTCAGTGTCTCTCTCTCTTTCATTCATAAACGGGCCCTGTTGAGTGAGTTGGCACAATGGTGGGTTTTGTGTCTGTGGAGGTAATAGAGCGACGATGAATAGATGATCTAAAAGGCAGTTCTGACGTACATACAAAGAACAACAGTGTGTGTGTGTGTGTGTGTGTATTGCCTGCAACAATAAGTTGAATGTGGCTTGGAAAGCTGAGAAAGAGTACTGCTCATTCTGACGTCTTCACAGTGTCACGCCACCTGTTGCATGGCTCTCCACCTGTAATGACAGTTTAGTGCAGGAGTCATCTGTCATCTTGTCTGAGTTTTTTTTGAGGCCCCTCTGTCCATTAGTTAAAGTATGAGATGCTTGGCAACCCAGAAACCAACCAGTATTTCCATCTCAGGGCTGCAGGGATACAGACCATAAGCAGTGAAGCAGGTATTGGCAAGATGTGGCTTCAGTTCAGTCATGGTGGGCTACTGACTCAGTATGAAGCACCATACCAGTCCCTGAACCATGTTATCTTACCCCTATTTTGAATTCAGGAAAAGGAGAACACTGGTTTTGGATTGGGAATTGGAATTGGGAGATACTGCTGAGGTACAGAAATCCGGTCAGATTACAGATTACAAATTGCCAAACAACCAAATTACTACAAACTGTTTGCCACAAAGACAACCTGACTTCCTGAGCACCTCTGGGGCCCCTGTGGATCACCTTTCCAAAGTCTAAAGTTACCCCAACGTCTTATTTTTAATCTTTCTTTTCTTTTTTTTTTTAAACATTCCTTTCTCTGAAGGAACCAGAGGGGACTGAAGCCATGTCCCAGCACAGTGTGTTGGTTGTCTGTGTTTTCCTGCTGTTCATCTATCATATTGCTCTACGAGTTGTCCTTAACTTTCCCGGTTCTTACGTCAGCCGCACCAAACCACAGTCCTCTGGGCTTTCAACTACTTGTGTGGACACGCTGTCGTGTTTTACTGAGTAATCATTCGTTCTGCGGAATTAAAAGTATCGAGATAAACATAAATTGTGAAATGTCTTCAACAAACACAACTATCAGGACTCTGTGTATAAAGAGATAGTATTAACAACCATGATGAGTAACACAATCAGAATAATGAACAGAGGAAAAAGGGGGAGATATTAATAGAGGACAGAGAAAAACAAGAGTAGTGTACGAAGGGAAAAACTTCTGTCTCGGCATGTCAGAGAGAGAGAGAGAGAGAGAGAGGCCACGCAACTTCAGCTGAAACACAGGGAGGGAGGTGGGACTACTCTGTTAATAGCCCGCCCACACACACACGCACACACACATTACCATGAGTGAGTCATAACACAGATTGTGTGTGAGTGAGCCAGAGAAACCAGTCGAGTTTCAGCTTGTGCAGACGCAGCGGTGTGTGTTTTCCTACACCATCAGAAATTGGACGGAGAAGTTGGACTGTTAGTGTGAGATCAACGCAGCGGCCTGTGTGTGTGTGTCAGAGAGCTTTGGGATCACAGTAAGTGTTGTTGCCCTCCCTTTTCTGCTCCGCTGTTGTGTGAAGGAGCTGCTCTGTGTCTGGCACTAGTGTTCTTCTTGTGGTATTGTTTCCACTCGCACGCGTGTGTGTGTCTTGTTTTGCTCTGTCTGGTATGCCTTGGATTCTAAAGGGTCAACAAATGGTTGTGTTACAGTCGTTTCAGCTCCGTTTTCCTCCGTCTTGTTTGCCGGGTAAATGCTCCCTGATGGACAGAGCCTCTCAGTCTGCAAAGGTTTTGCACTAAGCAGCATTTAGAGGTTTTGTTGAGATAGGTTATAATTGCAGGATTTGTATTGCACGTGAGCATTGGTAATTATTTGTCTTTCTTTTTGCGGTGCTGCTGTAGTATTGCAGAGTTTGCTATGAGTCTATAAAATTGTCAGCTACCAGAAGAACAGCAGGAAACAAGACAGCTGACAGTTTCATTGTTGGTAGAGGTGTAATGGTTCAGTACAGTAAGAATATTTTTGCCGATAAAGTTTCTTTACACTTTTTTTCTTTGAGACACAGTAAAGAGACACCTTTAATTTAATTATATCATATCATATCAGTTATGCTAATAGCATTAGTTTTCTAAACACAAGTCAAAAACTGCCAAAGCCTGTTTGAATTTATGTTCCTTGCATACCATGATATAGTAATTACACTGTAGCTGTATTAGACTAAGCAGGATATACTTGTTTATTTCACAGGGCCTCTAAAACCAAACCAAGCTGTGTAATGAGCCACTTCTAATTGTTGTTTCTTAATTGTGATATTATTGCTGTTTTTTATGGTGATATTATTGCTATTATTTTTGTTTATAGTGATGTTATTGCTATTATTTTTTTAATAGTGATATTATTACAAGTGTTGCATGTTCTGCTGAAAATAACTGGACTTGGTGTTTAATTATTTAGCCTGAAAGCTTGTGAAAAGGCAGGTACGGCAGATATGTGGTCCTGATAATGGTTGCTGCAATCTGCATTCTAATGCGTCATGTGGATTTATTTTTATTTTTATTTTTATTTTGTATTTTGTGCTGCAAAAAAAAGTGATGTTTCCTGCATTGAGTAAATTAAAGGTGTAATATTTCTGTCTCTGTCTCTCACAGGGTTCTGGGACTCTCAGCTGTGCCACAGGAAGAAGGGCTCAGTCTCGTTGTCAGGGACAGCAGCTCCCGTCAGACCACCTTCCCCTGTCCAGAGACCAGTCTCCTTGGCAACCACCCCAGGGCGCCCTCGGCTTCAGACTCGCACCCCATCTGAGCTTGAGTGTTGCCAGTCCAACGGAGCGCTGTGCTTCATCAACCCCCTCTTCATCAAGATCCACCAATCAGACGGCGATCGGAGCACCGCTCCCGACCCACCTGACACAGCAAAGCAGGACCCGGGGGAGGAACCCATTAGCAACAGCCGAGAAACCAACAACGAGGATACTCAGCACTCTTGTAGCAACAGTCCTCAAGTCTGGAGCCCAGATCACAGTGACAGAAGCCAGTCAGGTCAAAGCGACCTGCAGAGCCTTATCAGAAACACAGAGCTACAGGACGATAACAGTCAAACCAGCAGCAGTCCGAGGCTAAGTGCTGCAGACAGTGTGTCTCGGTCCCCACCCCCTCATCCGCCCCCGCCGCGCTTTGTGCCACGACGCTCGGCCCCTCCTCTCCGAAAGTGCAGCATGCCAGAGAAGATCCCCTGGATCAGTGTCCCCAAGGAGAAGACGGAGGAGAGAGAGAGGGGCAGCAGCCTCCTTTCTCGTCTGGGCTCCTCGCTAAACATCAGCCCCTCGTCCTCTCCTCCCAAGAGACTCAGCATCAGCGCCCCTATATCCATCTCCCGGCCCTCCCTGCCCCTCTCTCTGTCGTCTCTCTCTTCTTCTCCACGTCGATCCAAGATCTCACCATCATCCAGCCAGGAGGATGCCCAGTGCCACTTGGCATTGGAGGACCAGACTATTGAGAAGGCCCTCATTAGGGCCAAGCTCTCAAAGTGTAATTCTACCAGAACCCAGGACTCCAGCAGTCCTCCAGAACATTCACTGATGACAACCAGCAAGCAGGCCGAGATGCAAGGGGGAGAAGAAGAAGCAGGCGATGAATGCAGCGGGGGCGGCCAGCGGCTGAGCGACATGAGCCTTTCCACAGACTCCACAGACTCCCTGGATTTCTCTCAGTCCTCGGCTTTCTTCCTTCCCCCTCTGCATGACCCCAGCCCCCCCACTGTGGCCGACTTAAACACCCACCTCCCCCTCTCCATCCCTCCATCCCACCTGCCTTACAGCAGCATGGAGGAAGATGACGATGACGAGGACGAAGAGGACGAAGAGGAGACCGACTACGGCGTCAGCCTTGAGAGTGACCAGGACCAAGACCAGGACCTGACCATGGTGCCACCGGGGCATCGCACAAACCGCCGCCCCAGTGCCAGCGCTTTGGTTCTGCAAAAGGCCCTGCGAGGGCAACTGCGCAAGATGAGCGGCGTCTTCAACTCCCTGCTGACGCCTGAGAAGAGGGCGATCCGCAGGGTTGTGGAGCTGTCCAGGGATAAAAGCTCCTACTTTGGCTGCCTGGTGCAGGACTATCTGAGCTACATGGGCGAGGGTGCAGGCGCCCAGGCTTGGCAGAGCTACGCCTCTGGACTGGAGCTGCTGCAGACTCTCCGCCAGTTTATTACCCAGATGAAGAGCTACCTGAGACAGAGCTCCGAGCTGGAGCCACCAATCGAAAGCCTCATCCCTGAAGATCAGATCGGTACGTAGCTCCGCCATCTTTTACTCTAGTTCCTGGGGCACCTTTTGTTATTTTTGGGTCTTTTAATGAACGGCTTGGTCACTGCAGATATCACTGCAGCTCCATTTCTGCTTTTTAAGCATTATGACCTCATCCTCAACCCAGCAGGGAGGGCAGTCATTTCTGTGTGTGCATTTGCAAATAATGCCATGATTATTTTTAGGAAGTGTGAATGAGTGATGTATTTAATGGTGAAATATTATTTTTCCAGCAACACGATGTCCGAAAAAGCAATATTTAATGCAAATGCAGCGGTTTCACTTCAATATTTTAGCAGTGAGGACACTGGAAAACTTGTCCTCACGTGTTTGCAGCTGGATGTGTGCATGCGTGGGGTTATGCTGTGTATACATTGGTGCTGAAGCCAATCAGCATCCATTTGAAAAACAAAATGAAGGCAGGTGAACACGGGGTGGAACCGGCCTCAGGGGTTCAAACAGAGTGCAGCTATTCCATCCATTACTAACGTTTGCATTTTCCTTTTTATTGCCCTTTATTATATCCATCCTTCATGGCTTCTTACAATACTGTGACAGCATCATGAAAAGGGGAAAACCAGACACAGTAATATATCTACACAGGAACACACACACACACACACACCTGCCGGAAGAGCGGTCTGAATCATTTAGGCCAAGATTCAGTGGCTGCATTAGACCTTGGACAGAGTAACATGTAAACAGAGAGCACAAAGAGGTTTTTATCTCAGGAGGAAGGGGACTGAACCAACCTGTTTCTACTGGCCCTATTTGCCGCTGTAATTATGAAGTGGGGTGAAAATCTTTTGATCAGTAGTCATCACATAACGTGCCCCAATCTTTAATGCTGACACTTCACACTTTAATGTTATTTTTTTATTTTTTTTATTTTTTTTGATTGTTAGAAATCCTGGACCTCCATGGATCCAGAAAGTAAAATAATTAAAATAGTTAAAATAATTGTACAGGTTTCATCCATGTTCCTGTGTTATAAATTGACACCTGACACCACCAACACATCCTCGCTGTTAACAAACACAAAAAATGACATCATAGAGATGTTATCAGATGTTCTCGAGGCCCGGGCTTTGGACTTTGAGAGTTTAGAACAGTAAATGTTTGTTGTTTGTTTTTTCTTCCTGGAGAAAGTCCCCCAGTGCACAGGAAGTGATGCGTGTTTTATGGTGACAGTGGATATGTGTAAATATAATAACACAAAATTCACACAGACGGGTTTAATTAAAAAAAAAAAAAATGCACAGTTGGATGAAGAAAATTCACATCTTTTGCTGCTTTTTGCATTTTTACCCCATCACTGGATAATAATGTGTAACTTCACCCAGTGGCCCAGGGTTGAAGGCAGTGACCATGCAGCGTCCCCGTTTCGTATTTTGCCGGCGACCTTTGTGGCATTTTTGGTCGCAAAAAAAGAAAAAAAGAGTAAGAAAAACAAAAAGTTTAAGATTAAAATTCAAGATGTAATTGCATTTTTTTTTTCATGTCACTTCTCATGTTGGCCCTACCTCGTGTGCCTGTTTTTCTGAGTGACACACCGGGAACTGCTGCGATTTTAGTTCTTGGAATAGTTGCACAATATTTTGTTGTGGCAGTTTCAGAGTTGTTTTCTGCTCGGCTCAAAGGCCGGCCTGCCCAGATGGTTTTCAGAGACCGCCTGCCAAGTCTGCCTTACTCCAAGCTCCAGTTCTTTTATACCAGCTCTCCAATCAGTGGGTGAGGATTTGAGGCAAGCCCCCTTCACTGCCTCTGTCACCCTGTCTGTCTCTGACAGACAGTCTCTCTTTTCCCTCCAGACCCTGTCTCTCCCTCTCTTCTGCTCTTCTTGCTTTACTGTACCAGTATTTTTATATAGGAGCGGTGATGCTTTTATGGAGTGTTCAGTGTAAATGATGTGTGATTGATAGTGATAATCTGATACTGACTTAACTGGAACGCTGCTTTAAATTAGAGGAAATGTAACACAGCTTTAGCAAAATGATGCAAATCCAGAGCTAACATCCGGGTGTAATATGACATGAAAACAACAAGAGAGGGAAACACATAACATCGGGATGCTGTGTTCAGGCAGTGCAGACAAAGCTGAAAATAATTTGACACACATTTTAAAAGAAAGAGTCACAGGGTTTCAAATATGGATGCTGCTGCTGTTGTTCCTGTTTAGCACTCACTCAGCAAACCAGCCGTGTGTGTGTGTGTGTGTGTGTGTTTGGGTTCAGGATGTTCAGACGGGATGAGGGGAGTGTCCCGGGGGGTTTAGGCAGAATAGAGTTTGTTGTGTTCCACTCATCCCACACAGTGAGGCCGTCCTCCAGCACATAGCCTGAGCCAATTCGATGTCATGAAGCTGTGGCGTTTCACAAGGTGTTCATGTGTTAGAATAACATCTGCAGGATCTGCTGATTGTATAAACAGCTACATTTGTGAGGTTCACTGGATTAAAGGAATAGTTCAACATTTTGGGAAACTATACTTATTCGCTATCTTGTAAAGTGTTGGATGAAAATACTGATACCCCCCCTCATATCCAGCTGGAGCCAGCCTCTTGTTAGCCGAGCTTAGTGATCCAGCACATAAACCCCAGTAAAACCACAAATTGTGTGCATGAACACCCCCCCCCCCCGCCCCCCGGCGTGGAAATAACATGAAACCCTTAAGAGGATAAGTGGTGTAGATAATGGATGGATGAAGCAGGAAGTAAGCGATCTCTGTATCAGGTGAGCATCCTGGTTCACTGACAGGACAGATGGACGCACCCCTTGTTCTGATTACATCATGGCTGTGTTCCTGTTTATACCACAAGGAGACAACTCAGTGTTATTGTCTACATGTCTTTGCCATTCTGTGTGTGCGTGTGTGTGCGTGTGTGTGCCTGTCGTATGGTTGTGGTTTTTATGAGTTTTGTTTTTTTGATGCCACCATGGCAGCCGATTAAAGTCGTCCTCAGCCACTAATGAAATCAAATAAATTGAATATTTGTCGTTTTGTTTTAAACCATAGGGAGAAAGAGCTGTGAAAACTAACTGTTCTTCTGTTTGTGATAAAACCCAAGAGAGGCTGCGACCTAGCCAGTTATCTAAAGGTTGAAGTCAAAGTGCCTCGTGAGCAAGGTGCGTGGATTGCCTTTGAAACCAGGATAGGACGCGGACGTACCGAGGGGTCAGCGTGCTCCGCCGGCTGTTCCACTGGAGTGTGGAAAACTCTGTAAATCTGGGCAGCTCTTAATTTCAGACCCAGTGCAGAGAGAGAGGAATGTTGGCGCTGTACTCCCTGTTCTTAATCACTTCAGCAGACGAGTGGGGAGTCCAGTGATCCCTGAAATAAGAGGTATCTCTGTTGCTAAAAGGCAAGAAAATGTGCATATTGTGCCCTTAAGACTTAAAATGATGAATTTCTGTCATCATTCAGGCCATTCACTGTTACTAAGGCTACAGCTAATGATTATTTATTATTATCAAATCACGTAAAACCAGATCCTCACACTGGAGAAGCTAGAGGCAGCGAATTCTGGCATTGTTTTCTTAAAATCTCGAAATTGTAAGTGACTTTCAAAGATGTCCTTAGTAAAGGAGTGGTACAAATAGATAGAATTGGATAGATAGATAGAATGGAAGGGAATGCAGAGAAGCGGAGAGGAAGTGGGTTCAGACGGTAAAGGTTTCGTGTTATTTCCACGCTGAGAGTGACCGTAAAACACGTTTTTCTTTTTCTACCTGCTGCAATTTTTTCTGGGAATTTTCTTAAATGACTCACTATCTCATACCTGCTTCTGTAACATAGTTTTACTCTTTCTCAACTTTCACTGTGTCTGAGCCAAAGGTAGTTTCAGTGAAGCTCTTAGGGTGTCAGTGAGAACACGAAATCTCCGGAACGTGGTTGACGGGAATATTGAAATTAGCTAGAAAAACAACACAGGTCCTGCTGATGCCGGTTCAACGTGCCGGACACCCTGCTTACTGGCAGCTCTTAATCACTTTCTAGTTGTAGAATGAGGAAGCGAGAACGAGCTGTTTGTGTGAGGGCCTGGCACCAACGCCATTCCTGCGTCTTATCACCTCACCTGTGCGGTCTAAGTCCAGCAAGACGTGCCAGGAGGCAGCAGCAGCGATGTGGGTGTGGAGAAATTTTCCACCAAGCCCAGAAAGGGAGATGGAACTATTAAACACTTCGTAATGACAAGACGGGTTGTTGTGAATGGGAGAGCGCTGGCTGGCATCCAGCTGTGGTGGAAAGTAAAATCTGTGTCTGCAGATGTGCTTAGCCAAAAAAAAAACAAAAAACAAAACTGCTGACTTCATCCGATTCTGGAGAATAGTCAGCATCGCGCAGACAGCACTCACACATGGTCCTTATTCAGCAGTGCTGTGGTTTGGCCTCCCTCTCTGCATCCATCCTGTCTGTATTATGATATCATGGTTTGTGTGTTAGTCAGGGAGCACGAGCTGAGCTTGTAAACGCTGATGTTGACACAATCTCTGTGTGTGTGTGGATCCAGCTGCCCGCTCCGTGCTCTGGATTATTCAGCTCCAGCAACATCAACACACTCGCACTAACTCTGGCGCACACATGCACGGTGAAGAGCGGCAAATTAGGGTGTAACACATGACAAAGACGAGTGACCAGAAAGCGGCGATCTGACCTTGACGGTCTCCAGGAAACTTGACTGGGGTCTTGACTGATACCATTGTTGTTGCTGCACAGTGTTCACAACAAGACTGATAAAGAATGAAATGTCAACCTTGACATTTGCTCTGAAATGAGACTGACAAGTAAAACAGGCCAGCAGAGGCACAGCACACACTCCCTGAATGTAAACCCGCCCCTGCAAGCACATCAACAGACGTGAGGACAGTTTAAGGTCATACATGAGCCTCACAAATACACATCTGCCAGTCAGAGTGATTAATGGACCTTTCTGCTACAAGTGCTACAAATAGTCCAGAGCTGTGTTTAGTCATCCTGCAGTTGTTTTGTCCTGGAGGAGCACAGCCAGCACTTCCTTCACGTGGGAGAGTATCGGATCACCCACATACAGTCATTTGATCAGGAGTTTGTCAGCAAAGACGGAAACGCTGTGATTTCCAGCTTTTTCTGCAGCCCACTGAACGTTTCAGCCTTTATTTTCTGTGTCCTGTCTGCGTGTTACAGTACTGCCAACTAGTTTGTTGCACTTCACAGCCATCACCATTTATCTTTCTTCATCATGAAAAAGAACATGAATACAGAGTATGTTTACCCAAGTTCGCCGAATGTTGTGAAGGTAAACATAGAGTCAGTCGTGCGTTGACATTTATCAAAGAACAGTTAAAAAAACACACACTTCACAGACGACGGGATAGTAAGAAAAGTTTTATCCATTTAAACCTAAATCTACAACCCAGTGGAGAGTGCAGACACAGAGAAACAGAAGGGCTCTGAACACGTTCTGAAGACTCTGGATCTTATTTATCTGTGCCACAGAGCTCTGTTGTTGTCCAGTGAGACACACTGCTGCTGCACTGGGTGACGTGTTCCTTTATTTCCATGAAAACACACACACGCACACTGTAGTTTATTTTGACTCAATCCCAAACACACCGTCCTGCTGCCCCAAAGACTCACTGAAGCACCAAAAATGTGGGTTGATCCTCCACTGAAAATAGTCCCCAGCAAATGTGCGATTTCCTTCTGTTTGAGTTTAGCAAGTGGAGTGTTTTAGAGACACTGAATTCTAACTTCATCCTGTCTCGTCCTCCTCAGACCGGGTCCTGGAGAAGGCCATGCACAAGTGCGTCTTGAAGCCTCTTAAACCGGTGGTGAGCACGGCCCTGCAGGAGTTCCAGGTGCGCAGCGGGGCGTGGCAGGAGCTGAAGGAGAACCTGGCGCTGACCAAGGCGCGGCAGCCGCAGGACATGGGCGTGGCTGACATGCTGCCCCCGGACCATGTGGCTATAGAGAAGATCAAACAGAAGTTCCACACCATGTGTAAACTGTACTCCCCAGAGAAGAAGGTCACCATGCTGCTGAGAGTCTGCAAGCTCATCTACACCATCATGGAAGACAATTCAGGTAGAGACCAAAGGACACACACACACAGATGGACACAGGTGTGTGGCTGGATGAGGACAAAACAAATTGGTGGAGCTTAGAAATAGCATGAAACTGTCCTTGTGAATTAGAAGGCAGGGAGATGGTCTTCCTGCCTGAACCTTCACTACGCTTCATGTATGATAAGCATGTTCCACAGAGTCATCCTAAAATGAACTAATGAACCTGGTCTCTCTGCGTCTCAGGTCGTCTGTATGGTGCTGACGACTTCCTGCCCATGCTGACCTACGTGTTGGCCCAGTGCAACATGCCCCAGCTGGACAGTGAGATACTTTACATGATGGAGCTGCTGGACCCTTCGCAGCTTCACGGAGAAGGTACCTTAGTTTGGAGAGCTCACGATATTTGCTTTTCTTTTTTTTTTTTCTCCCCCACCTCCCGCCCTCCTGTGTTCTCACTGTGAACGCTCTGTGTGTCCACAACCAGGCGGTTACTACCTGACCAGCGCCTACGGAGCCATGTCCCTGATCAGGAACTTCCAGGAGGAGCAGGCAGCCAGAGTCCTGAGCTCTGAAACCAGAGACACACTCCACCAGTGGCACCGCCGCCGCACCACCCAGCGCTCTGCACCGTCCATCGATGACTTCCAGGTTAAAACACACACAAAGAGCGTCCAAAGAACCACACAGTGAAAGTGGTAGACCAAATGTCTAAAAAGAAAGCCAAATTCAGTGACTCACTCCAGCCGTGAGGATTTCTAGATGTGCTGGACTTGGCCCCAGATACTTAAAATCCGTCTTTCGGTTGTTTCACTTTTTGACGAAACCAAAATGTCTAACCTGACTGTGATTCCTCTGATTTTTCCCTCCAGAACTACCTGCGGGTGGCGCTGCAGGAGCTGGACAGCGGCTGTACAGCCAAGACCCTACAGGTCCGACCCTACGCCACCGTGGAGGAGGTGTGCCAGCTGTGTGCCCAGAAGTTTAAAGTGTCTGACCCTCAGAACTACGGCCTCTTCCTGCTGATGGAGGGCAGCAGCCAGCAGCTTGCGCCGGACACCCACCCTCAGAAGATCAAGGCTGAGCTGCACAGCCGCTCGCAGGCCGCCCCCTTCCACTTCGTCTTCCGGCGAGTGGCCGGCGGCGGCACCATGTCCTCAACTCCTCTCGATACCACACCCAACCTCAACAACCTCACTGTTACCTCTGACCCCCAGGCCAACCTCAACGACCTCAGCATGGACCTTTCAGGCTCCTCCCCCCAACCCGGCCTTAGCCTAGGCTTGTGCCCAGCTCTGAGTCTCAGCCTGTCAGCGGGCCGACTAGAAGTTTGAACGGGGTCTTTGTCTCCCAGCTGTGAAAAGTATCTCTCATTATCTCTAACAAACATGGCTCCATGAGACTGAAAGGAGCCCGAGTGTTGAAAGGGTTTAACTGTGCAGTGCCAGTCTTTACAAAGCCGGACTTCTCCTTTCAGATGACACGTCTGTCTCGGTCAACATCCCCTCGCTGGAAAGTTCTGTGTGACAGACACGAGCGAAAGAGGAAAAGAAGAAAGGAGGGAAGGAAATGAGAGAGATAGAGTCTGTTTTTTTTCTTACTTCCTTTGCTTTGGCATCAGAGCAGCACTTTGTTGCTGAAGGTCTGAACATAGTTAAGGTGGAGATGTTGGACTTAATGTCGAGTGTTATCAAAGACCGCGTGGACGCTCGGACGCGTCCACAGTGCTGCCTTAATGCTGGTTCTTGAGGGGCGGATTCAGGACCAGTTGTTGTTGTTGCTGCACGGAGGGAAATCAAATCTCATGAGACTCATCTTTGATTAATCACTTTAAATATATAACACATGTATTTAGGTGATATGTATAACTATGACTTACTTGTTACAGTTGCTGGTAAACTGTAATTCGGTTGTGTATGTTTTGAAACTGTTAATCCTTCAGACTGTCTGTTGTAATGGAGTTTGGCGACACCCGGTGGTGCCTGGTGCACATAGCAATCTGATATTTCCTAAGACTTCCATCGGAGACGGAGCGTTTACGGCCTCCCAGCTGAGGCGGGAAGCTGGAAAAACACACACCTAACATTTGTGTTTTTACCCTGCTACAGTAAGAGTCCCCAGTGTTTCTGCCCTGACTCTTTGTACAGCTACACACTGCTACACACAGCTCCCTCAGGACACGCTAAAGCCTGGAAACACACTTTGATGTGTAGATCTCGAAGGATCTCTCTGAAGCAGACAGATGTACATGTTAGCTGTAAGAATGGAAGAGACAGTGTGTGAACTACAGTAGGTTATTTATGATAATCTTAAGGATTAACATTTTAAGAGTTTGTAAAATATTGTTCTTGCATGTAGTTTGTGTTAAAGGGTCGTGTTAGAAACAGGCAGGTCTGCTAGCGTTGTTTTTTTTTTTTTAAGTAATACTGGTATATGTATTTACTGCGGTGAGACATAAAGAGGTTGCGTGGACCTCTTAGCTGGTCTGAGGTCAGTCCCGGTGAAACATGTTGAATGGCTCTTTGAGGATGAAATGTGGAAAGACAGACAGATTTTTGGTAGAACACAGTGACTCAGAGAGTTACTGACACTCTGCAGTACGGTGTGTATCAGCGTTGAGTCTGGTACTGTCAGAAAACAAATACTTGAAACTTCCTTGTGGATTTGAGATGCTTTGGTCAGTAGAGAGGAAACTGGAAAGTGATGCGGCAGAAGGAAGCCTGAAAGCTGTTGGAGCCAGTTAAGTATTAATGTCGTGTATCATTGTGTGTATAGCCTGTGACGTAGCTCACCGTGTTTATATCTGGGGGCCAAGTGTTCAAAGTTTGAATTGACTCATCTCACTTTGTTTGAATTTACTCTGTGTGTATCTGTGCGGGGATTTTTCACAGATGGCCTTTCTGTGCCTATAATATTCTCTATGGTGTCAAAATGTCATTTTCATCCAGGAAACATCTTCCTGCTTATTATGTGTCATTGAACGGTATCATAAATATTCTTTTGTACTTAATAAATCTCAGAAACATGTTTGGATTCTGTTGTGCCAGTACTTCACCACTAGATGGTGCTCACATCTCACATTTTCACACCCAGTCCAGAGTGTTTCTGGTATCAGACGTCATCCCAGTGATCAGATTCACGATGAACCCGTTTACCTGCATGGTGTCTCACCAGAAAAGAGAAAGAAAAGAGAAAGACATATGCATGGTACAGATTCTAAATGTGGGCAGCACAGTGGTGCAGTGGTTAGCACTGTCACCTCACAGCAAGAGGGTTTGAACCCCGGTCTGAGCTCTTCTGTGCGGAGTTTGCATGTTCTCCCTGTGCCTGCGTGGGTTTTCTCCGGGTACTCCGGTTTCCTCCCACAATCCCAAAAACATGCACATTAGATTAATTGGCTACTCTACATTCACCCAGGTGTGAGTGGTTGTCTGTGTTTGTGTGTCGGCCCTGTGATTGACAGGTGACCGGTCCAGGGTGTACCCCGCCTCTCGCCCGTAGTCAGCTGGGATAGGCTCCAGCTCCCCCACGACCCTGACAGATATAGCAGTATAGAAAATGGATGGATGGATGCATGGATAGTAAATGTACCACAGCCCAGGCTTTTTACAACAGGCTTTTTACAACAGGCTTTTTTTCCCCTATTTGTTTATTTATTAACTGCTCAGTTATAGTTTCTGTAAATTTATTTCATTCTAAGTTTTCCCATATTGCCACCAGTGGACAGTGTGCAGGTGTTTGAACTCCTGCACACTGTCACCTCTATGTTTATTGAAAATGAATCATTTAGGCCACAGGACTTTGTGTCTGACTTTAAGTTTTCCCTTATTTTGCAGAAACTGTCAACACCTACGTGATGGACTGGCTCACAAGTTTGTCCCAGAAGATGAATCCTAAAGGGCTATACTGATCCTCTCAGCAGCCAGCAAGGTCAGATTTTTTACTTTTCCAGGGAAAGATCTCATTCGCACAGACCTTTACGGTGCCCGATATATATTAACTGAACAACCTGAAAGGGGCCATTCTGCATTATTAGTACTTTAACTTTTAATACCTAAAGTATAGTTTGCTTCTGTACTTTTTAATACTGTAAAAAGCAGGAGTATTAACAAAAGTATTAATGTCACAATGATATTACCTTCATGTGTATGACACTTAAATAAAAGTATACATTTAGTCCTTCGCTGTTATATTATGAATGCAAAAGTTTTGCTGAGACTTACAGGTAAATTTCTGCAACCATGTGGGAGTTTGTAGGTACAACAACAACAACAACAACAAAAAACTTACTACAGTAAAAGGGTTGTGTTACCTTAAGCAAGGACAACTTTATTAATGCTCAGGTAGCAAAATGATCTCTAAAATTACATTTGAAACATAAACACAAAGTAAACCATTCTGCTGAAAAGTTTCTTGTATAGGAAGAGGTAAAGCTTGGATCCGTAGAGAAACGCATCGTCTGCAAACACTCTCACTCTCCCTCTCTTTCATCCTATACTAGCAATAGCATGCAGTCATCTAGGATATCCAGTTCAAACTAAATCCAGTGCCGCCTTAAAACCCATTGGACTCTCATCCCAAAGTACATAGAGATTTACCATAAATAATTTATTCTACTGAAATATCTCCATGCGAGTAAACAAAGACCAACAGCTTCAGAGGTCTCAAACACATCGAAACAAAGGGGAGTACAAGGGAGACCTAGGATCTATGAAAATATATTCAACAGATATACAGATTAAGACAAAAAATATATAAATACATTTACACCTATTTATATACATATGTACATCAGCAATATATCACCCATGTGAATATCACAAATAATTTAGAAATCTCTTCTACAAGACGCGTCGTTTCAAAACGTGAGCGTCTTTGTTGTAGCTTGGTTAGTTTCAAAGACGTGGTACCCTGTGTTTGAGTTTCAGGTACATGCAGTGAATAGCAGCGCAGAATGTATTGAACCAAATAACCTGTAACATCAGTTGTTTTAATGATAAAGTGCATGATACAGATATTTTCCAATATATAGGATAATCCCGTTAAAAAAAAAAAAGCCCTAGTTTATAAAGCTACTGATAATACCTCAAAACACTAAGGGATAATTGATGTCTTGTAGTCAGTTATATATCTGTATCTCAGCCACGCTACCAAAAACGAGCAGTAGAGAGGTTGCAGCTAGTGATAGATACTGGCTTTAGACGGAAGTGCTAAAATACACAAACTACTTTGATTAAAATCACCAACTGCTGATATTGTGAAACTTAATTTTGAATGAGGTTGATTTTCAAAACATTAGTTAACACTTTAGTGTATAAGTCCCATGTTTTCCAAACAGTTACCTAGAAAGAAACTGATATTAAACAATTCACAACGTATGCAAAGTTTCCAGTTGTGCTGTACATGTTGAATGAATGAATGTTTCCTTGAGTTTAATGCATCCCTGTCAGCTTTTCCTTTCAGCAAGATGTTATCAGCTGTTTAAAGACAAACGTACGGAAGCTCAATTCTGCCAAGAGCAGAACAGAATTAATTCAATTTTTAGGTAGAATGAAAATAAACTCATAAAGAGTCATAAAGTTAAAAAAAAGTGGAAAAAGTCCCAGAAATAAACAGGTACCTTACAAAACATATAGTATTACCATGATAGATAATTCTTTTAGGGACACGTTCTAGGAAATTATTGGGAAATGATGGGACCTGTACAATGTGGCTGTATTCATCATATCTTTAAACCCTGTTACTGAAATCCAGTAACATTTCCAGCCAGTGTGACATGTGGATGGTAAAGAAAACATAATCATAATCATAATCACCAGTATCTATCTGATTTAAAAGACTGAGCTCACTATTAACCTGCTAATTCTGAGGCAAAACTGGCCCATGATGATGTTTGGAGGTGCAGAGCTCTGTCTGTTATTAACAGTCCTGTTCTGATAAGTTTGTGTAGCCACTGATAAATAAGAAAAAATGTTGCAGTGTTACATACTGACAGACATCATTTACAATTCGAACACACCCTTTTAAACTCTATTATAAATTCGTCTTTGATCATTAAAGCAGCATATTTACATATTTGTAAGCTCGTAGTTATTGCGTCACGTTACGTAGGATTCAAACACGTTTAATAAACCCTGTTTTCCGGTCGTATCACAGAGTCCTCCGCCTGTGTCTCAAATAAATAAATACGTTTGAGCTATAAACAAAAACGACATTGATTATTCGTACATTCAAAAGACCTCATTTGTCAGGGTTGATATTTTTATATGACTGATCAATAAATTCAAAATGCACCTGAAACAAATCAGACTCTGTTTTGTTTCGTCTTCCCCTCGGTGAGAAGAAAAAAACAAAACAAAAACAGGAGCAGGGCACTTGACATTTCAGATTTGTGGAGGAGAAGCTGACATTTTGATGGATACTGTGCGGGAATCAACAGGCTCTGACAGACGAGTGCTCGCTTTTACAGCAGTGGAAGTCTTTGAGGAAGTAAAGCCGCTTCCCCGGCGTCTCTCCACTCCCGTAGTGGAATTAAAAATCCCCCCCGTAAAGGTTTCACAAACCACATTGTACATGCTCTAAAAACTAGTAGGAATATTTATGTACCACAAACCTACCATATCTGGACAAGTCTAAACATTAGGCATTACAAAATACAAAGAAATCCTGGGATTAAAAAAAAAAAAATGAAGTTAGAACCCCTGTCCAGCCTTAAAGTGTTCAAGCTGAGATAAAAGTTCCTGATGCTTTCTTTATATTGCATCTTTACTCTAACTCCTACAATGCTACCACTGGAATACCTCCGCTTCCTCTTCAGGGTCCACATGAGGAGGGAAGCAGGGACATACGTCCACCACAGAGGAAAAGAGCTCGTCCGACTTGCTCGGCTGTTGTTTTCGGATAATGCCGCCTCTGTTTTTGAGTGTATTTTGGTCAGAGAAGAGACAAAGCAGTCCCTAGGTGGCAGTACAGACTATGACATCTTCTCACAACAACCAGACCCCCACCCCCCCACCCCCAAAAAATATAACATTTTGCTTCTTGAAACCTCAACATGATTATTTCATACAAACCTGCTTCATTTTACAAGGAGCCTATCCTTATAATCAGCATGCATCAGGAGGAACAGTTACAGTCTCCCTGTGAAGTTGTTTGAGCTCTTCAGTGCAAGTTTGAACTCTGGATTTGACATCCACACACACACACTCACACACCCACCCACACCCACGCACACACACACACACTACATACTACAAATCAACCAGACAAATACCCTCAGAGCAAATTGTGCTTGTTTGTACATGAGTGGTCACCTAAAATAGATCTTACGTGTAGATTTCAGTAAACCCGGGTCCATGAAGAAAAAAAAAAAAAAAAAAAAAGCAAGCCCATGTGTTTTTGCGACCTCCAGAGGAGAGATGTGCGTATGACATGAATAAATAATATATAGAACATCTGGGGGTGGGGCCGTATTTACAGAGGTGCACTATTTACAGAAGGAAAAGAAAAACTCTCCATAAAGCTAATTCATCTCCAATACAAAACATAGAAGCTACAGCTGTGTTACTGACGTGAACGGGTGACTGGATAATGCCCTGGTTTGGGTTTTTTTTTTTTTTTGTAGTGATTGTAACTGTTCGTCCGAAAACGTTCCAAACAACCAATGAAATTGGAAAACGTACGCAGACAGACTTAATCAAACACGTAGTGGTGAGAGAAATCGTCCTAAGACGATGGCGTTTGAAAAATGTGCTCATTTGCATCACAGATCCTGTTTCTCTGACTGAAAAAACTGCACCCTGTGGCCTCTAACGGCTCGACAAATCTCCATCATCTGCACCACAGCGCCAAACTGCACCCCTCCCCACCCATTTACATCATTGCTTTTAACAGTATTACTCTCAGCTAGTAGATCTAAAAGACGCACCTTTCCTCTCAGGGAAGGTTAGCAGCTAGTACACATTACAACTTTGACACCTAAATACAGGAAGTTTCAAAAGCAGTAGTCAGAGAACGTTTTTTTTTTTCTTTTTTTTTATGTGTGTGTGTGTGTGTGTTGTGGTTCTCAGTTCTGCCCTGTGTGAGGGGCTTTTAAATGAGTCCATCTCTGCTCCTGAAATCAACCCCAGACTCTGGTTATGAGCAAACACCAGAGAAGCTTCGTATTGCACTGAGCAGAAAAACAAGAATTAAAAAAAAAAAAAAAAAAAAAAAAAATAGAGAGGGAGCTCTTCACACAGGAAACACTGTGTGAATCAGACCTGTGTTCAGTGGTATTCTCTGTTCACGCCTCCTGTTAATCAGCTTTGAAATGACAGTGGACACCACCGTCTCTATAATACTTAATGCCATTTGGGATTTCGTGCAAGTGTGTGTGCACATTTGTGTCTGTGTGTGTGGTATTTTTTTTATTACCTCTTTGGGACCTTTTCCGGTATAAACACCGACCAGTAGTGTCGGGGACCAGTAGTCCTCATGGGGACAAAAGTCTGGTCCTAATGAGGCAAAACGTCTTTTCTGAGGTCAGTGCAATGTCCTAACAAGGATAGCTGTGCAAACTGTGTGTGTGTGTGTGTGTGTGTGTGTGTGTCTGTGGCGAGTAGTGGTGGGAGTATACCACTCATTTTGTGGGGACATAAATCTGTTTCCACAGTCACATTGTGGGGACTTTTTTTTTCGGGGGGGGGGGGGGGGGGGGGGGGGGCTTGGTTTAAGGTCAGAGGAACAGTTTAGGGTCAGGCAGGTTAAAATGAATGTAGGACAATGTAATGTCCTCTGAAAAGATGGAAACATGACTGTGTGTATCTGTGTGTGTGTGTGTGTCTGTGTGTCTGTGTCTGTGTCTGTGTGTTTGCGTCAGTCGTCCCGACAGGTCGGCAGGTTGACAAACGTGAAGATGTTATACTCGATGAGGCAGGAGAAACACAGGAAGATGGAGTAGAGGAGGAGACACATCAGACCCAAACGCTTGTCCAAAGTCCACTTGTTTAGGTGAACTCCAAGGACCTGATTGGACAGATTGGGACAAACACAGAGAGAGAGAGAGACAAGTCAGGAAGCTGTCAGAGGCTGAAACTGTAGAGATTCAGGATTCAGTTCAGTTATCATTATATCACACAGGGTATAATGAAATTACAGATGTCTCTTTATGTGAAAGTGTCCTATTACAGAACTTAATGAGTCAAGACATGTATAAGACATGTCATATACTCACGGTCAGAAACACAGACGCCAGCAGGAGTCCCACAGAGAAGATCAGGCCTTTGCTGTTCAGTTTGATCTACAGGAGGATCACGGGTGAGACATTAGCATCACCACCGGCACGTCTACGCCAATATGACGAAAAGGATGATGAACGAGAGCCGAAACAAGTCTTCCTGTCACCATGTTTGCAAACTCAAAGCTGCAGATTTACAGACGTTGTACCCAAACTTAAGTCCTCCACCGGTCCCCCTGATCCACTTCCATCCACTTGGCAGCATTAACTCTAACATCACAGACTGTCATAGGGACATTGTGGACGTTCCCGTACGTAACTGAGCGTGGACGAATCAACACCCTCTCTGTATATTTCGTTAAAGCTGGAAGAAGAAATGAGGAGCGTGGGACTTACGTCAGAGCCGTAGTTGATAGCGAGGGTCTTCAGGGCCCAGGGTAGACCAAGCCCAACCAAGATGTCAAACACGTTACTGCCGATGGAGTTGGACACCGCCATGTCTCCCATTCCTGAACAAGGGAACAGGAAAAGAAATGTTACAGAGTCTGGGAGACAGAGGTGGTGGGGGTGAGGAGGAGGAGGAGGGAGAGGAGGCAACATGTTTGGATGAAGGCAGGTCAGCCCCCAATGAGATCACTGGAACTATCTGTCCAAATGACATCCCGAATGAAACAGCGAAGCGACAGCGGCTACAAAGCGAAGGACGGACGGCTAACCTGCGGTGGCAAGCGTTCGTCTCCCAGTGAGCCTCCCCACGCAGACAGACAGGGCCGTTTAAATATTTGATGGCAGGAGCAAGAATAAACACAGATGAAAGGATGGAGGAAGGGACCCTGATGGGCTGTCTTCCCTCTGCACCACCCCTCTCACAACCCCCTTTCACAGCCTCACCACAGGGACAGAAGAGGGACAAAAAGAGGACAGGCCCACACCACCTACCCCAACACCCCCCCACCCATCCAAAAACCACCACACTCCTCTCCATCCTCTCTCTCTCTCTCTCTCTCTGTCATCTCCACCCCTCTCCAGCTCTTTGATAGTGGCTTCCCTTTGATTCTCCGTGGCTTCCATCGGGCAGCAAGGTCACGTGTCCAACTCTTTGTGTACTTTTTACACGTTAACCCGCTCGGCTTCGGTTTTAAAGTCAGACACACGCAAACAACTTTTACTACTGTCACTTTACTGTCACTTCCCGTGTTAAATGTGTGATTACCTTGTCTTGCCACGATGAGGCTGGCCATGCAGTCCGGTACGCTGGTGCCAGCCGCCAAGAAGGTGATGCCCATGATGACGTCTGGGATGCCGAGCGTGAAGCCTATAACCGTAACCTGAGACACACACACACACACAAAGACAGAAATGTTGGCTGTTAGATCCAGTGGCGTTTTCACACTTTGCATGTTTTTAACATTCCTCAGGGGCACAGGTGAAAAGAATCTAGCTAATCTTGACTTTGTTTGCAGTCTCTTCCTCTGCATCTATGTGCTTCTAAATTGCTCTTATTTCATATTTTCACCAATGCACTTCCTCCTCCAGATGCAGACCTTCCTCCCTGCTCCAGTTTGGTCTTCTTTTTCATTCTACATCAGCCAATTTTCTCTAATTTCACCCTTGTTTATACGGCTAAAGGGGAGCTCTATTAATTCCGCACATCGACTGCTGCTAGGAATATTAAAGATTTCACACAAATATAATTAACTTCAAAATAATCAAGTTGCTCAGGCTCTGGCAGAAAAGCATGTCACTCTATTTTTCTTTTTTGTTTTTCTATGTACATGTCTGTGAGTTTGCCCTCCCCTGTGTCTCTTCCCATCTCTCACCATCCAGACCATGATGTAGGAGAAGCCGGCGATCCACAGGGTGGAGGAGACGAAGGACAGCATGAACCAGTTGTCCCAGCGAGGCGTGGAGCAGTTGGGGACGGTGAAGTACAGGAGCAGGCACAGAGGCCAGGCCAGCAGCCACTTCAGCTTGTTACACACACCGGCTGCAAACACACAGGACACCATACCGTGTTACGCTGAGTCAGCACCCAGATACATGGGCTGCATGAAGAGGGAATAATCTGCTGTCTAACACCTAACCGGGCCCTGTCCACAGCTAAAACAAGTGTGGCTGCTAACACCTCTAAAGCTCCAGCTCTGGACATAACACACAGATGTGAGAGCGGCCCTGGTTTTCCAATTTCCCTCTTAGAAGGAAAACAAAAGTATTTCTAAAAATGCTGAACTAGTTTTTAAAACATACCTGGGCACTGGAAAGGTACAAAGGGTCCCTCTCCATCCTCTTCTTCTTCCTCTTCATCATTCTCATTGTTCTCGTTGTCCTCGTTCTCCGTCTCGTTACCCGTCTCTCGGTCATCGTGGCGAATGTTGAGACCCCTCTCTGCTCCGGACAGCCCGTTTTCAATGCCCCGCCTACTTCCTCCTTTCACCGGAACATCGGAGTCGCCATTGGTCAAAGTCCGTGTGTTGATTAGACGCTGCCTCTGTATCACGAACACACACACACACACACACCCATGCACAAAAACATAAAAGCACGAGGGGTTAAATTCTAAATTACATTCATACATTTCTACTTACGTCTGCTCAGATGAATTTCACTTAAGGAAACATTATGAAATGAAAAATAGAAAATATATATTTCTTCTTCAAGTGGACTTCAGCTAAGTGATGGACCAAAAGGTATGTTCGCTGCTCAGTAACAGGTCATGTCTGGCCTCCGTGCAGCAGCAGATTACCTTGTTAAAGACCCTGTCTGAAACGCTTTTCCCTCTGAGTAAAAGACGCCGCAGCTTCTTTTCAAATTGCTTCTTTTTTTTCTCTCTCTCCCTCTCTCTCTTTTTTTTTTTTTTTCAATCAGAAATGCAGCCGCAGCGTGCCCGTGTGCCCGTCCTCACCTCTGTGATGAGCATTCGCGAGGCCATGGTGAGGCGGGTTCTGGGGGAGAAGTGGCTGGTGATCATGATCCTCATGCCAGCCTCGGAGAAGGACAGCTGATGGGGGTACGCTGACAGCAGCTCGTCCACCATCAGCACTGACGGCTTCCTGTGGTGGTTTGCTAGAAGACACACACACACACACATATGACCACTACAGAACATGTCCATGCATTCCAGACCATGTAATGACTGTACATGTCAAACTACAGCAGAGGACCCCACATTAGGATTTGGGGTTTTTAGAGCAGCTGCTTTTATTCTTCCATGTGGTTTGTTTTCATAGGTTTTCAGGTGAAGCAGGTGTTCATGCTAGCTAACCTGCTCATCACCTGGTGGCACAATTGCAAAGTCCCTGTAACACCAGAGCCGGGCTGAACCTCCTTACCTGAGCCCTGAGCCATGTAAACTGTTTTCATATATAAAATACTGTTACTCCTTACTGAAAGATGTGTGTCCATATTGCAGTTAATCAACATTTTAAATTCAATATCTAGGCACTCACTGAATTATTGTAATGTAACAAACACACAGCTGGACGTGCGTACCTTTCTTCAGCAGAACAGCTGTAGCATCACAGCCGTCGTCCAGCTCAGCGTTACTGGCCGCTCCGTTCCTCAGACTGGACGAGTTCTTCTTCCTCCTCTCCAGAAAACGAACCACATGGGAATTCAACCTGGAACAGACATGGAGCGATCCAGTTCACCAGCAGTTCACGGCTTCATTGCTTAGGAGAGGACTCTTATTCATTAATTATTTGTCAGTCAATAATCATCAGTCCTGTAAGAGAAGGAGGTGTTTGAATCAAACTTACTTCATGATCAAAATGTAGACAAAATACATCAGAATCAGCGTGAGGGCCTCCCACCTGGAAGAAAAAAAAACACAGTTCGACTCAGTTTACCATGTGTACTTTTAGCAAACTGGAATTCATAGATGTCTCGTCACATTCCTTGTAATTCCAGCAATCAATGCTTATATAAATCTGACTCACCAAACCACTTTTTCATCGTATATGAACTGTAGAAAAGAAGAGAGATAGAGAGAGAGAGAGCAGTGAAAATCACAGGCCTGAACATGTGTATCTATACAGCTGTGGAAAACCACTCATTGTAAAAAGGAAAATATAAATACAATCAGATTTATCAGTCCAGCTGGTTGTTAAAGTGAGATGGTAAAACTTTTCATCAATCAATATAATGTGTAATGTTCATGTGACTGAGTTTGTGCTTTATCAAGCTGCTTCTTACCACTATGAGAGCAGAGATCGACAGAGTGTAGTAGACAGAGTCTCTGAGCAGAGGCCAGCAGGACAGACGGACTGTCTGGGAGAGAGAAGGACACACACACACACACACACACACAGAAGGAATGAAATGAAATGATGCTACAACTTGCAGACACTGAGCTCCAATTTCTGTCCTGTTGAGTAACACATCCCACAAGGTACTCACTGCTGTGCACGACTAACAAGATAAACCAACCAAGCTCTCTCTCTCTGAGTGTGTGTGTATGTGTGGCTCTTATGTAACTTGTAATCTAAATAGAAAAAAAAAAAATCTTTCAAGTATGTTTCTCTTTTCCTTGTGGGATTATAGCAGTGAACAGGACAGATAACACTTTCTACCACACACACACTCACTTCTGCTGCAAAATAAAAGCAGCTGTGATGAGAGTGTGTGTACTCTTCATCCGAGGTTTTTCATGTGAACGCCGATGTGTCGACTTAGGCGCGCTTGCAAATGGTTTTCAGACTGGCCCGAGGCAGACACAATCAAGCATAAAGAAAATTTGAAAGAATAAATATTGCTCGGCACAACATCTGTCTGTCTGCGTTTTTTATTTTTTACGTATGTATGTATGAAGTGGCCTTAAATGGTTTAATTGCTGCTTTTCCTCACACAAGCAGTGCTTAAAGTTCTTGGTAAAAATTTGGAAGAACATTACTGACATGGTCACTGTGTGTTGTGTTGTGTTGTGTTGTACCTGCAGGGTGAATATCCCACACACTCCAATAATGCAGAGGATGTTGAAGACGGCTGAGCCCACGATGGTGCCGACCCCGACGTCACCTTTAGTGATGAACACTCCTGCACACACGGGGACACAGTAAGTGATTACCACACATTACCAGATATTTGTTCATGTTTTAGACGTAAATCCTGTTTGGTTTTAAAGTTTTGGTGACTTGAAATGGTTCTGTAGCGCAGTGTGTGTGTGTGTGTGTAGTCAGCTGATCTACACTGATTTGCTTCTACAGTTGCTATATTAGCCCTGATTAATGGTAATGGAGTGATAATCAGTTTTTCAGGATTTGCAGTAACAATAACTCAGCAGCCATATGATCCTGTACACAAAGGAGCGAGGATCTGAAAATGAACAAACAGAGGAGGCTTCACTGTATGAAATCTGAACTGTGGAAGTCAAGACCAGGACCTGGACAGAATGGAAAAAAACTCATAAAACCTCTATATATCTGCAGGAGAGCTGCAGGAAGGTTCAGCTGACACAGGAGTGGGTGCTTCACTGTCCCACTGGAAACAAGTGCTTTGGACAGATGAAGTTAAAACGGAGCTCTTTGCACTTTGCCAACAGTTCAGCATGGAGGTATGGAAATATTCTGCTCTGGGGCTGAGTGGCAGCAGAATGGCAAACCTTTGTACACTCCACAACTACTGTTATAATATTTTCTGTCTTTAAGTTCATGTAATAAGACGTAGCAGAGCAGTAACGTTTGAAGAAAGGTTCATTTTTATGTACGTTTGCTTCAGGGGTTGGATTTACGGCTTTACACTTCCAAAATCAAGCCCAGGGACGTTCAGACATTTACCTCCAGCTGTCTGTGACACACCATTTGATTCATCCAAAGGATTTTATAAACTATAGATCTGTGTATTCTGTTATTTTTATTCATTTAGCTAAAGTTAAATATGGGAAATGATGCTATGTAGGTTCAGTATTTTCACAGAAACTACGACTTCCCACTTGTTTTGTGGTTTAAAAAATTCCCCTCAAAGGATGTGTGTGTGTGTGTGTGTCTGTGTCTGTGTCTGTGTCTGTGTCTGTGTCTGTGTGTGTCTCACCAATGACAGAGGTGAACAGTTCAGGAGCTGAGCTGCCTGCTGCCATGAAGGTCGCTCCCGCAACATCCTCACTCAGATGAAGACGCTGAGAAAGAAAAAGACATTCATAACAGAAATCCATTACTAAAAGTGTCCTTGTGTGTTGATGTGAGCTCAGTAGATGAGTAGTTCTGCGAAATATTATCTTACCTCACATATCTTTTCTAGTGAGGGAACAAAGTAGTCGTCACAGACCAAGGCCAGGGCGTAGAACATGTAGACTGCCTGCAGGAGCCAAAACACATACAACCTTAGCAAAATTCTGCTAAGGGCCACTTTCCTCTTACCTGAGCCATGTCAACCATTTTCAAATACTATTTATATACTATTTATATACTATTTATACATATACTTGATGTTATTATTATTACTATTTACTGAGAGATGTGCGTCCATATTACCCAGCATACCCTGCTAATTACCATTTTAAATTCAATATTTAATCAATATTCAAAGTCAGTCCATTGCTGTCTTTCTGACATTAGGAGCAGGACAGAGACTCTTATTGAACAGTTGCTTATATGAAAGCTGATCCATTGGTGATCCTTTGCTTATCGTGGTCCATTTGCACTGTGGTCATTTCATCTGTTTGCTTAAAATGCTCTAAGGTTACTTCATGCAAATTGCCCCAAATACACCAAAGTAAGAGCTCTTAGTGAAAACAAGCACATGGGAAATTTAAAATAAAGGTTAATCCGTTCCTGTTCTAAATAAGAGCCTGCTTCTTTCTGCCATTCCTACATTAGCAGTAAACATATTTGAGACAGACGGCTGAAACAGCTACACAATCATTTCAGAAAATGTTTTTGTTTACTATGTTTTTGTTGACATGAAAATAGAATTCGTAAGTGAACAGACTTCCACAAGAATGAGTGTAATTCCAGGGAATGACGTAACCTCTGTAACGCAGAAAGGGTGCGCTCTCTGAATCTTTAGACAGTCAGTGAGTGTGTCCTCAAATCACACATAAGCCTCTGCTCAGCATCTGCTAAACACTTCTGCACCACACTGGCAGCAAGCTCAGTGTGTGGCTACACTGATGTGTGTGTGTGCATGCGGATCTTTCTGTGGACAAATAATGTTTCAAAACCATTGTTGTGAGGACATTTTGGCCAATCGCCACAACTTTAAAGGGTTCTTTGAGGGTTTAGACTTGGTTAACAGTTTGATGTTACTGTAAACTCAGATCATCCTCCATTTTGACCTTTCTTGATAAATGAAAGTCATTCGTTCTAATTCCATCAGAACAACGACACAGTCATGTCAAACCTTCTCTCAAAACTGCTCCAACTTCCTTACCTCTAAAAGAAAAACTGCTGACACTCACTAATTAATTCCACTCACGTCTACTTTGTTGTTTTTGGAATCACTATTTAGTTGTTTCAAATTAAAAGCCTTCCTGCTTCTCAAAGGACATAACTAACGCCTTTCCTGGTAGGCTTTTAATTTGGACTGTTACGTTTCATTGATGGAGATCAATCAATGGATGTGATCAAAAACATGACATAGAAGAGTTTGAAATTGTAAATAAAAACAATATTTCTTAAAAAGTGAACATGACATGACTCTGTTGTCATATTAACTGTAAAGGTTCCATATTTTAGGCTGCAGGTTACAGTGAGTTCAGCATTATGATAACGTCCTTGTGTTCAGTGGCCCTGCAATGTGAGGAACTTGATACTTAATACCAATCCAGTGACTGATTTATGTGTCGCCACCTTTGCTGTGGTGTCAGAGTGCCACTGAACACATGTCAGTTGCTAGCAGTGTCTCCAAGTCAAGTCTGCATGAAGTTATTCTGTGTTAAAGCACTGGTCTGAAACTGGTTATAAGATATGATTTGGTAAAAATAACAATAGCACAGCACCTCTGTCCGATCTCCACTGTCTGAATGTAAAAGTGCTATGTGGAGTAACGTTAACGAGCTTAATTAAATCCCCCAGGAATGACTTGTTAGCTTATGTTTTAAATTCTCAAACTCTATGATTGCATCATATGGGGAGAAGCTAGCAAGAGATATGCATGGTAGGAGCTAATCATGAGCGGAGACAGAGTGCTCCTTCATGACCCACGATCGGTCCTTTGTTGGCAAGCCCTTCAAAATAAGATCAAAACACGAGGATTTAATGATAATGCAGATGCAGGAAAGTAAATGTGATTTCATGGAGCCGAGGCGTGTGGCTTGCACTCCACATATGCTGATAGTAACATAGAGCTGAAAAGGAATCTAAGCATCTGTTAAAAGTGGACTCAGTTTTGTACATCAGGTTCTGTTTTGTAGATTCTGTCCTTTTATTTTAATGGTTCTTAAATAACTTAATTCTACAGGATCTTCTGATGAGGTCTCAGTGTTATATACAGGTTTACCAGTGAGGTGCCACTGCAGTAACGGTCTGGATTTGTCTTTAGCTATATCATATGTGTGTGTTGTGTTTGTGTACAGTATGTATGGCGTTTTTATATTATTAGATAAAAGACAAATATTCACACTTTAGCAGCTGCTGCATAAAAAGCATTAAAGCCACATCCCAGCACAAGCAATGTTTCATTAAAGAGCTGTTTTTTTTTCTGATCTCTGCTGTTTTCCTTCTCAGGGGCCTTTTCCAGTTTGTCTTCCAGCGCAGTGTAACTGATTTAAACCTACACGAATGAAGAAACCAACAAGATTCGTCTCAAACAAATGTGTGCGATGCAGCGATGCAGGTGACACTCACACAGAGGACGTGCAGGCCCACCGCTCCTTCAGCTCTCTCCTGGTTGGTGAAGTAATCCCTGGGGAACTCGTGGATTGCTGCAGAGAGAGAAAAAAAAAATGCACAAATGCTGAATGAACTGAAGATACCCAAAGGGCGGAATGTCTCATCAACCCAAAGTAAGCCTAATTAAATAAATAAAATGAAGGTGGTAAGCATAGATGCAAGTCAAATCAATAAGTGAATTAAATATTCAGTGAGGAGGCAGATGTATAAACAAACAGTACAGTACTACAATACATAAAAAAAAAAAATCAACTGTTGAAGTCCAAAGATAAACAGAAGGAAAACAGAACAAAAGTCACGTCTCCTTTCTCACGATCAAGAACAGAGTGATTTTCAATTAAACACTGGACAAAGCTTTCTAAATGTTTCTCGCGGATAAACATCCCACAGAGAGGAAAATACAAAGAAATGAAAAGCTGAGACTCGCTGTCACTCTGCAACAATCTGGAGAGTCGCACTAATTTAAAAACATACAGCCATATTCTGTTGTCCTGATCAATAGCAGCCTCAAATCTCCCCCTTCCAGCTCAGTGCATACATAATCAATGGACACAAACAGAGGAAACAGAGGACAGGTTTGTTCTCGGAGGCACAAAATTGGCGAAGACGTGTCCAATGCGAGAGGATCAAAGACGCCCTGGTTTTCTAAGTTGTGAAATCGTCCAGATTCATGTGAGAACATTTTCAGAATTAGAATGTTAAACCTCTCTAACACTTGTCTGTGAGGTTTGATTGTACAACTGCAAAAACAAAAGCTTTTTTTTTTTCTTTTTTTGCACCAGTCTTCCTCATCATTCTCCTCTGATGTACAAGTCAGCTGTGCCTGGTAACCACCCCTACAACCCCCTCCTGGTCCACCGTTGTCTCCCACACCAGGCTGAAATGGACGGCTGCAGACCGTGAGGCTTGTGGACAGTCTGCTGCAGTGCTCACACTGTTCACTCTCAGCACACGAGCCCGAGATCAGTCAGCGGCTGAAAAGGTGAGATCAAACATCACCTCTGATATATGAGCAGACCTCTTGGCTCGCAGCCTACTGAGGTGAAGTGGCTCACGAGCGTTCAGTGAGTCTGAGTCCATGTACACTGATCTGAGGACAGTATAGAATTTAACGAACATGTTGAAGTTTCTCAAAACAGTTGAAATATATTTATTCATACAGAAAAACTTAGCAGTGGTAGCAGTGAGCTCTTGTTATTTGGACTGTGTGTGTGTGTACAGCTAAACACAAATCAAGCCATCAAAGTTGCTACAGTGTGTGTGTGTGTAAGTTGACTGACAACTGGTCCAGCTGTCAGTCAACCTGTATTTTTGAACCTGCGCTTTCATACACCTGTCACACAGGTGACAGTTCAGAGGAAAGAACTTGATTCCTCAGTTCTCTCTCTCTTTGCATCTTGTAGGGATAAAGATGAAAGGCTCCACCAGTGAAGGAAACATGGATGAAATTGAAGGATGAGGAATGCTCCCTGTGACCCTGTGGAGGGAATCTGAGTTTGTTTTTTTTGTTTTTTTTGTGCTACTAGGCCCTGTTACAAAATCAGCCAGGAGCTGCACTTTTTTTTTTTTTTTTTTTTTTCCCATGTTTGTACAAGTCAACAATGTAGGAAACAGCTGGGCATCACTGCAGAGTGCAATTTACTGTGGCTTTTTGCCCTTGCTTGTCATTCTCGGCACGTCAGACATGCAGCTATCAAATGTTTAGAACAAAGTCTGACCACATCTGTTCAGAACCAGAACAGAGTCTGATGTTCGTACTCCTAATGAATCACCCCACAGCCAAACCTGCACACAGAGTCAATCATTTGGACCGACTCAATTATTAAGATCAATTATCAGTTAATATAAGAACCGCGGGATGAACCTGTCCCCGGAGTTTGAATCCAGCTCTCCGCACATGCTCAGTGTGAAGCTGAGTGAGATATCACTCTGACACCACCCTGCCCCCTCCATCCTTGACCCAACAGAGGTGACACCATGAATTCATCAGTGTCTGACAGCAGCGGCCAATCACACCAAAATATGCCACATATTCAGTCACAGCCATCATGTGTGTTTCCTGTTGCATATGAGTCTGCATACGAGGGGCCAGGCTAAAAATAGCCTCAGCCCAGTGTGTGACTCTGTGTGTATTTGGGATTTGCTTGCATGCTCTGTGTGCGTGTACTATACATGCGCACAGTGAGTATGTGGGTGTACATGCTCGCTGTATATTTGTTTGCTGTGTGCATGTGTGTGTGTGTGTTTCATGCGTGCGCTTGTGAAACGTGAAGGCAACCCAATGTGCAGTGACATTCTCTCTCTCAACAGCCGAGAGCTTGTGAGTCAGGCGGCTTCAGCTTCAGCCTGTGCGTCCCAAACACAACACGAGCCTGTCTGCTCATAGGAACTGACAGCAGCACGGGGAGAGAGAGAGAGAGAGAGAGAGAGAGAGAGAGAGAGAGAGAGCGAGAGAGAGAGAGGCTGACGTGATGTGGTGCTGCCACTGACAACAGTGATTTTAAAAAAGGGGGCAGTTCATGGGTAACCAGAAAGGGAAGGTTAGAGCTAGGAATGAAAAAGCTTTACCTCCTATTCTATGTGTTTTATGGTCAAAGGTAAGGTAAGGTAAGGTAGAAGGAGATGGCAGCTCTTGTTTCAGGCACGTTCAGTTCAACTCTTTGAGAGATTATACAGGAAGTTTGAAGTCAATAACTGTTCTCTTTTGAGATAACAGAAAACTGCAAGTAAGGTCTGTCTGAGAAAATGGACACATGAGCCTTCATGCAGTCATCAGCTACCTTTGTCTCAAGGGCTCATCGCCCAAGGAGGTCCACAGGGACATGGTGGCAAAACAAATTTGGCCATTTGCTTCACCACTGTCAGCACCTCCTCCTCCATTACAACAAACAATAAAATACTACAATAAAATACCTCTGATGTCAAATTTAGAGTCAGTGCTTCAGTTTTATAGCAAGACTGAAACAACCAAACAGCCTGTTCCAAGATTAGTGCTAGACCCACAAACACAAACACAAACACACACAGACACACACACACACACACTGCTGTCTGTGAAACATGCAGGGACAAAACCGGTTACGTTCAGTCTCACAGCAGACACATATTGTATGCATGTTCGTACCCACACTCAGAATAATACATCACAAATACACACTCGTATCGCACATACACACAGACATCTATACATACTGATGAACACTGCTTTAGCCAATTCCACAGCCCCAAAATAATAACGACGACAATGACAACAACAGCCGGGATTTGTTGGCGTGACTGCTTCTTTTGGAGCGTCTGTGAGGACTCTTTGTGTTTTCAATTCACAGATCGGAGGCTCACTGAACCTGGCCAATGCAGGCATGGACACAGGCCAGCTCTGTTTCTGTCAGAGATGTGTGTTTGTGTGTCCCTGTTAGTGTGTGCCTATATGTGTATGTGTGTGTGTGTGTGTCGGGGGATCGCTACAAAGCTGCCCTTTCTCTTTCCTTTCACCTCAACTTGGCACTGATGCAGAAACTTCCTGAGGGAAGAACGGGCCACATACTGTGAAATATCTACTATTCAAACACACACACACACACATACAGGGGCGTAGTTCCTGTATATGTCAAATTTATGTTTCCAATCTTTTCTCCCATCTTATCTGATTCTCTCATACCAGAAATTGTGAATAGTATTTTCAAACTGAATCTCAAATGACCAGAGAGAAACACTGATTATTATAAAATTCACTCAAATGAGGGACATTGTTGCTGCCAGTAAACAGTGCGATAGTCTTCCTATATTCTGATGCACTATACAACATGGAGCCTAACTAAACCATGTTTAGGATAAAGTTACGTGCTCCAACAGCCAGTGACCTAAAAAAAATCCTATCCCCCTGGTAGGTCAGATCTTATACCCATAGGTTGTGAATTCTACTAGTTACTGTTAACCCTTCTGTTTTTGTTCTTTGTCATGGGACATAGTTCATGAATGGACAAATTCAGCTACAGACCAGCCTTTTATTTTCACCTTACACTGAAAATTCCTCGAACATCAGTATCTCCCTTTGATACAAGAACCACTGTTTCTAAATTATATACAGCAACAATCTGCAAACCATGCTAACATGCTCATAACAACAATATTAACACACCGATGTTAATTTTGATTCAATATCCAAAGAACAGTTATAGAAAATGCAAACACAACACTGTCATTGCTTTACTCGGTTTACTTAGCAAGATTAAAGTCTCTGTACAAAAAAAACTAATCCTCTCAATCACTCTACCCTGCACATGCAGACATTCAGGTTCAATATCTGCTGAAACTGATAAAAAAAAAAAAAAGCAGAGAAATGAGGTGAGGTCACCCAAACTCATGAATGATGAATCAGTGATTTCTCCTGTCCTAATAAGGCAAGCACAGTCACACACAGTCCCAGCATGAGGTGTAATCAGGCATAATGGGTTAATACAACACAGTAGCGGGTCTTTAACATGACACATGCCGTCTGACATATTTTGTATGGAAATCTTTTCATCAGGTTTTGCTGCCATGTTGGAATCTGTGTATATTAAAGTCCACCAAGTGAAATAACTGCACATTTGTATCCAACCCCAGCTGTGTGGACCTGCTCAGGTCAGCTGAAATGAAATTAATATTTCTGATTTCATCAGCTTGACACTTTAACTTGACAGTTTAAGCCCTGGAGAGGATTAGTGCATCTAAATAAATAAAGAAAGAAAGAAATATCATTTACTTTGAGCAGTACTTAGCTATATAGATAGTTTCGGTGTCTCTAATCCACAATAGCAAACAAGGACCAATTCTCTGATCTAAGGTTCCCGTGAATGCCTGGGCAGATATAACAAAACAATGTGCATGGTGAGATACCATTAGATAAAATGTGTTGTTTTGTTATTTGGGTGAACCAATCCTTTGAATCCCAGGCCGCTCCCACCCCCGTCACTTACGTAATACCACAAGAATTACATAAGAGCTCTGTGGCTCCAGTACAGACAGAGACACACAGAAAGAGAGAGAATCCTCCAAATCCTATACATCATTAAAGGGATCTGAGGAGGCTGCTGTGTTTTAAAGCGCAGCAGAAAAGACACCGCTTTATGCAGATGACAGATGGCTTTTCCTCCATCTATGACAAAGCGTGCTTAGCATCTGTTGCGAGGAAGTGATAACATACACATACATACATGCAGCGTGTAGAGGGAGAATGTTGTCAGATACAAACAGCAAATACAACAGCCCTGCTGTCACATGAAAACTGTGTATCTCTAAAACAGGAACCTGATTTTTTGTAAAATAAAGTTGCATTTTTGAATTTATTTAATATATATATATATTTTAAATATAAGGCCAAATGTTGATGAATTTTCTAAAGGAAAAACAAAAGACTGACCTAAAGGTAACTTACCGTACAGTATGTGAGGAAGTTATTATTCAGTGATATTTTACAGGCTGCATCAGTGTTTTTTTTATTGGCTAGTTCCCCATCAAACTTCCCATAACTGTCTTTATTGAGAAGTAGTGTTGACACATGGACATTATCACTAGAGGTATCACTATTCATTTTCTGACAAAACCTAATGCATACAATTACCCTCACTGCTGACATTCAACATTGTGATTTTTTTTTTTTAAACTTTTTTCTTCCTTTACACAAAATGCTTAATACAAAAATTAAACTAAAACTTCTCTACACTGACATTCATATAATTCTGGTGAAGAAAACTAAATCCCTTTGATTTTATTCTTTTTACATTTAGTCTAAAAAAATATGAGTGTGACCTCAAAAACCCAACATGTTTAATATGTATGTGTAATCATTAAATCTGTAATTGTCCTCTAAATGTCATTTAATCCCCCAAATTCTCAAAGACATTACAAAGGACATGTCCTCAGTGTTCCCAGTGGTAGCCATGACCCTGGCAACACCATCTCTCCCTTAAGAAAAAAAAACTTTAATTATTTATATTACTTTACTTTTTATATTTATAATACTTTATATTATTGATTATACAGAATGATGAATAATTCTAAAAGTGCCTCAATACAGTTTTTTTTTGTCACAACACTAATTCTCTGGAAAACACGTTCCCATGACGTGTGGAACAACAGATCCAGGAAAGTCTGAATTAATTGTTTAAGTCAAGAATCTCCCATACACAATCCATGTATCTTGTGCTTTACACTGATACAGTATAACAAACTGTATGTGAACCTCCCTCCCTCTCTCCAACACACACACACACACACACAGAGAGTAGTAGTTCAGTATTTGTCTTAATCTTAAAGATGGTATCGTTTAATGCACTGGGAGGTAAGCACAGCACTAAAACTCAGCCCCTGACAAAGTGACACTCTGACAGGGTTCATTTAGATTCAGTGTCTGGCTTTGCCTCATGTATTTATTCTCTGAATTGAGCAGCTTAAGACAGACACAGTCAGCACGTCATGTTCATGCACCCAGCAGCGGGTACCAGGGTGAAATATGATGTAAGTTTAAAATGTTCGACCCTGTGCCTTACGCCTGCTCATGGTTAGCAGTTTAGTGCATAAGAAGGCATGCAGCCACACACACACAAACGGCAGCATGTGGTTGCATTTATTTTCTGCCACAAGTGCTTACAAGTAAGTGGGTGGTATTACCTAACACGTCGGACATTCGTCAGCGGCAGAAAAAAAAAGTGCAGAAATTAAGAGGAAAACGAGGGGGAAGCACGGAGAGAGGTCGGCTGTATTTACAACATTTTCCTGTAAATCGCCCACTAACATCAGTGTTGAATAAATACAAATAAACATGTCTTTATAATAGCTCTTAATGTCTGCAGCAGAAAAAAAAATGTGCAGAAGAAAATGATCTAAAGAAATCACTTTAAAAGGAAACAGTAAAAAGGAAAAAAACAAAAACAAGAGCAAAGCAAGGAAAAGAAAATGGTGAAATGAGAGGAGCAGAAAGGCAGATCAGGAAAAAAGATTGAACGGCCCAGGCTGAGCTGCCCTCCACTCTGTTCCTCTATAAACAGCTCCTCTGAGTGTCTGCAGCCCCGGGACACAATTAGCACCAGAGGTGGCTCAGTCAGGGAGGTGCAGTGTTCAACACCAGCCCACCCTTTAGCTACACTAGCTGGGCAACTAAAACTTCTGCACTGCCCTGACTGTCAGTTTGGAAAAACTCAATTCAGCTCTTTAATGTGGGCTATTGGATAAAGCCTCATCTCAGTCAGACGAATTAATGGAGAGATAACTTTCTCAAGACGCATCTCAGGAATCTTAGCAAACACCATTTTAATTTTCATTTACCAAGCTGAGAGGATGGATGATGCCCATTTTTTAAAATGGGTTTTGTAACAGGGAAGTAGTAGCTGTGCTCATACGACTTTGCACTGACTGTCTATAATATGCTTATATAATAAGGTCAGAACTGGAGACAGAACTTCCTGGAAACATTTATAGAAATCTGTCCTATAACCATCACGTCCAGGTGCTTTACCAGCACTGAGAGCCTTAACCTCCATTTCCTGGACATCTGTCTCCAAGATAGTCTTTTCATTGTCTTCCAGCCAGTGGGAGGGGTGAGATATTTAAATTCTGATTCATACAGCTTAGAAGAGTTTTCTGGAAATGCCAGATTTATTTGTTTCTCTTCACTTATTAGGGATCCCCTGTGATCATGTATGGCTCATACTGAAGAGCTGCTCTCCATTTGTCTCAGTATAAGTGCGGTGATGTTCTATCCTTTATCAACAACACACATTTCCCTTCCCTTAAAAGCATCTGGTTAAACTTCCACTGTTTAGTTTTATGTAAATTTAAACAGGGATAGAGTGCGACAGACATGGGAGCGTGGTCGGATGTTAGGACGTTATGAATCCCTGAACCGATTCTCAATTCAATTCGACAATAACAAACTGGAGCTATTTATTAGTTACATTTAACAGGTCAACACAAACATAATGTCAAATAAAAGCTAATGTTGCTCTGTGTCTGCTGGATGCATAAACAGGCAACAGTTTGCTAACAAGTTCAGCACAACAATTTTGTAGCAGTGATAATATATGTCAGTGTTGTGTTTACTGCTCGATGCTAAATCGGTCCAAGAAATTACGATTAATTAGCTGCGTCTGATGTAATGAAATTCTTTTTTTACTAATGTTGCCACATTTTCATTAATAGACCTGGAATTATCTTCTGACGTGTTTCTGATTGTTTTTTTTTTGTTTTTTTTTTCAGAGGGAAAAACAAAGTGAGCAGATCATCACAGATCTCCGGTTAGCCTTTGCTTCTCTTCTTTTTCTCTTCTCCATCAGTGAAACCCAGCGTGAACCCATCTGAGATCTGAAGACTGACTCCACGGTTCCACGGTGCCCCTCGACGGGACACACCATTTAATCACCCTCCTCTCCACAATGACAGCTTCACCACTGTGACAGGCATTTAACGAGCTCCGGCCCGGGAATATGCTGTTGTCTGTCGTTCTGTATGCGTGCAACCCCCCCCCGTCATATTTCTGACACATAGAGCTGAGTAAAGTGATCTCTGAGTCGAGAGAGGGGAAAAGAAGGAAGAGGGGAGATTTAAACTACACTGCACAGGACGACAGCGTCGACGCAGGCTCAAGCATGTGTAAATGTGAGACAGACGCAAATAACAAAAACCACACATAGAGGGACAGAGGGAGTGATCATATCTGTGTGTGGAGGCCTGTGTGTATCCATCTGTGGCACATCAGTGACAGCAAGAGCTGCTTTCTGTTGCAGATGGAGAAAACTACACAACTTTTTGTGTGTGTGTGTGTGTGTGTGCCACTTCCTAGCTAAAGGTTACATGGTAATACTGGCATTTAATCGGTGAAGCAGCAAACGTGGGCAGCAAGAAATCAGAGTATGACCTGTGCTGACCTGGGACTCATATTATACATATTCACACAGAAAAATCAATATAATCTTTTGTCAATGTCTCACCTGTGGATGATGGCGTGTGTAAAGTAGGTGTCCAATATATTTCTCTGCCCCTATATTTGATCTGCCTCTAAGCTGTGTTGTTATTATTGTTGTTTCATTCTATGAAACATATAACTATTGTTTAAAAAGGTGATGATTGGCCTACATGTGGAAATACAGTCAGTCCTGTGATCACATCTTTGCATGTAGATGAAGCTCGTATCGATGACATACAGTATATTTTAAAAAGAATTTCCTACTTTTAAAAGTCCATGAATTTTTCATAAAGAGACTGTTTTGCAGTTAATTGTGCATTTGATGTCAAAAGCACATCCTGATTCACGGTCAAAGTATCATACTGTTTCATATAGTTAACCTTTCTGATGATGGCCAGCCGTTGTTTATAACTAGCTAACAATCAGGGCCCAGTGGGCCTAGTTGCCCAGCTAGTGTAGCTAAAGGGTGGGCTAGTGTTGAACACTGCACCTCCCTGACTGAGCCACCTCTGGTGCTAATTGTGTCCCGGGGCTGCAGACACTCAGAGGAGCTGTTTATAGAGGAACAGAGTGGAGGACAGCTCAGCCTGGACTGTTCAATCTTTTTTGTCCAATCTGGTCTTATCTTCAGTCATTCCACTTTACTTTTTTAAAAATTTGATTTCCTCCCTATGCCGTCTGTCCCTCTTCCCTCACTTGTGTCCTTCCTATTTTTTTTTTGCTGACATATTAGGTAATAAGTTGGTGTTACAATGAGGAATTACATGAGCTAATTCATCTGACGACCTCACTGTTTTCAGATCTGCTCTTGTTGCTTTGTTGAAGGTCTAATGAAATTCATTGTCGACTATGACAAAAAATACTAAATCTAGATTCAGACTTAATTACATGCAACGAAATGGTTGTGTATAGCTGTGTGTACCGAGGGTCAGCCTGTATTTTCAGCGTGTCTGATGTGTTTTTGCAGCAGTAGTTATACAGTTGCGTACGTTCTGTAAGCTTTTCTATGCAATAACTGTCACTGTCACTGGCGAGTTCTTGTTGCAGAATTCAATTCACTCGTGCAGTGAACTTCATAGCAAACAGTAGAAAGTCATCTGAGATGAGCTGTGGTTGGGTTGAGGTGTTCTCATTTACAGTGCACTGTTCCAGCGTAATCAGCTGCTCTGACAGCAGTGACTCTGAGCCTGCTGCTTAATTACAAACACATTTATGGAGGTGGAACACTTGTAGCTACAGGAAAAAGGTTGCCAGGGAGTCAGTTTTCATGTTTTTTTTTTCTCTTTTTGCTACTGAATGAATGTTTTGAAGTCAGAAATCATCTGTAAAAATCTACTGCATGCTTGGAGAGAAAAAAAAAAGGCAGACGCTTCCTCTTCTCTGTGCATGCTCACATCTAAAGTATACCCAGCTCTGCAGCCTTAGTGGGTCTGGTGTTGGGTTCAGTAAATAAATTCTGAGCTCACATTTTTAAGGTACTGCCGCCACCGTCTGCTATAGTATGTCGACTCACTCACCACTTTGGTGGAAAGTCATGAGACATGTTGCTGCTTCTTGCCTTTCAAAATCCAAGCAGCAACCCAAACAGCATGAGTTTCCTCTTGTGCTGGTCCTGTAGACAGTGTAGATAACTGGACCAGAAAACGTAATGCTACCATCTGCGTTTAAATGGCTTCAATGAGAACATGACAATATACATCCTAACATGAAAAACAAGGAAAAATGCTGAAAAATGTTCGAACATTTTTCATTAGTTATGATTTTGTCTACTTGTTGAAAAAAATGAGCTCACATCAGATGACACACACGCACACACACACTCATAGGCTGCGTCCACAGAGGTGCTGCTCTGTCACTCGTCGCCGTGTTAATAATTCCCAGTGTTAATGCAGTGCTGCCATGGAACCATGTTTCAACAGCTGAGCCCTGCCTCCCTCTGCTGCTGCTGCTGCTCACAGCACAGGAAATACGACACAACAGAATGTGTGTGTGTGTGAGTGTGTGTGTGTGTGTGTGTGTGTGTGTGTGTGTGTGTGTGTGTGTGTGTGTGTGTGTGTGTGTGTGTGTGTGTGTGTGTGTGTGTGTGTGTGTGTGTGTGTAGATTCACTGATGTGAGTGATGCAGCAGCAGAGAAACAGGGAGAAGAGCTGTGACGACAACACAAATGACAAGCTGTGGTGAATGCGAGGACGTTTTACTGCATTTACACACACATACACAAACAGGGTGCATGTGTGTTCACTAGCTGTTACTATATATATGTAAGAGTGTCCCACACCACAATCACAGGGCAAGAAGGAAGCATGAGGAAAAGGCTGCCAATGTGTGGCTGCTGAACAGGACATGACAGCAACTGTGGTTCTAATATGAGGCATATGTGTCCTCTGACCCCCTGAGAACCTCTGAGCCTTGACTGGATGGCCAAAGTAGGCATGTGACTGTCCAACCCAAGTTTTACATTCACCTTCAATGGAAAAGGAGCAGTGCATGCAGAGCAGCTGGGGTTAAATGCAACGCTCAGAGGCACCTAGGAGAGTAGTTCTGAGCATGCTCAAGCACGCTAGCCAGATGGGAATTGCAGTACCGATGCAGATATTAAAGGTACCGCTAATATGTTTCTAGTCAAATGTCACACACAGAAAACAGAAGAGATGAAGGAAGATGAAGGAAGAGCTTTGTGGTCACAATTTTAACACTGATGACGATGTCATGACTGAATATAAATGTAGAAGGGGACTATGGTGAAAAATACATGTGCCAGGTTATCTAAAATTGACTCCTTTTACATTAGATAACAAACCTATCTATCACCCTTCATACTTTCTGTCAGTAAATATGGGTCCCCCCCCCCATCTCCAGCCTTCTGCCTTCTGCTGTAGGTCGTACAGTGCAGCAGCTCTCTCTCCATGCTCTGTACATGAGTTAATACCACGAAATCAACAGCGCAATCTTCCCTCTGACCAACAGGAAGATTAAGCATGCCCTCGCTTTAGCATGTGCCCTCCTGACATGAACTACACTATCCTCTTTATACCATTATTGTCTATAGAGCTCCATAAAGCCCCCCCAGCCCCACCCTACACATGTACAAACACCAGAGCACAACACACATTGTCCATACCGATGTTGTTCGCACACACACATGAACACAAACCCCACACATTAGCCTGTGTTCCCATCATATACATGACGTCCATGTCTATATAAGCAGATGGCCTGATATTAATCCCATCACATACATCACCATGTTACTTTAATGTTCCTTTTATTCTCTGGCCTAACATGATCCTGTTTTACATCCACTTTCCACTGTAAGTCATGACATCACTCTCTAGACCTACTGTGGGTCTGCGTGTGTGTGTGTGTGTACTGTATTACTGTACTCTGCACTTTCTCTTTGCTGGCATTCATTTTGAGCTGAGGTTCCTGATGTGTGGGAACACATCATGTATGTCCTGACAAGTCCTGAGAGGTCACTTGTGGTTGTAAAAAAATACAGCTGACAGCTGTCACTCAAAAGCAAAGGTCCCTTCAGTCCTGGTCCCAGCAGAAAGCGGCTCAGCAAAGTGCTCATTCACGCATCCTTGTTAAATACATGGAGCCAGAAGCTTGGTAACGTACTAGCTGGATGGAGATGAACATAGAGCTGGATGGAGATAAACTTAAGAGGCAAACCAATAAAGGTTTCCAATTCAAACACGCATAAACTGTACTTAGAGATCTACTTTCATATGGGAATAAGGTTAGGCACAAATGACAAAACCTCTCTATTCTATTGTGTATTCTAATGTCCATGTCCCCCGTCTCTCTTTCCCTGTATCCTCTAACCTCTAACTCTGGCTTTTTTTAGATTCCACCAGGAAAGACTTGAAATGTAAACAGAAGAGGGACACAGGAGGTAGGTGTGTCCAGGTACGAAGCTGACACGCACATGGGGGGAGAGAGAAGTGGAAAGCTGCAGTGATAAAATATGAATTGGACATGGTGTGTGTTCCAGCTACTTCCTCATTTTTGTTAAACACACACCGCTGCACAAACACACACATACACATACACACAAAATCCACTGGCAGGTGACACAGTTCACTGGTTGCCATGGCAGCAGGGGGGGAGGGAGGAGGGTCTATTCCCACCAGCGAAAAATTTGCTGATTTGTTGCAGAATGGTCCTAAATAGCGTTACCTTCGTTATGAACACACATGCCTGCGCACACACACACACACACTGATACACCCAGTGTTACAGTGACTTGTCAGGTCACAGTGTGAGTGCCATGTTGCTGCTCTCTCCTGAGAGCTTGTTTGTGCGGGGTAGCAGTTTGGTGGAAGGGTGGAAGGGGGCGGGCTGTGAGGGCATCTGGTATATCTGTAATACTGTTGTTAAAGGGGAATTCCACTCTGTTTTGGAATCTGCTCTAAATAATGCGGTATAATTACAGTGCCGTGTATCCCCCATTTCGATGTTACTCAGGCCAATTAGACCTCCTGTTCGTTAAGACGCTGGGCGAAGAAGTGCTGCGACTGTTCATTCTCAAATAAAAGCAGGTATTTAAAGAATCACGGCACAAACACATAAAGGCTGCTCACTTATAAAGGCTCAATAAAGAACACAGAGGGGGGAGGAGGGCGTTACTTAGCTTGCATGCTAAATTTAGTAATAGACATTTCTGCAGCACAAATTACATTTTTATTATTTCCAATCATTTCTACATGACACTTTTTTTTTTTTTACATTACATTTTTGGGGGTCCCTGCTAAGCTACTCTCAATAAAACTTATTTTCTACATCTTTCTCCATTAAAAGCCTATAAGGAAAAAGAGGGATTACAGTGTGCACCTTTCGCCGCTTGGTAAAAATGAAGTGCCTGCCATTAATTAAAGAATGTGAAAAGTGTTTGTAGTAAAGACTAAAACTTGACATGATTATGCTGTGTAACATTATTCTGAATTTCTAAATTAACCAGGTAGAACGTGGAGGAAGTGCTGAGTTTGAGTTTGTGATTCAAAAACGAGGAGCTCTTGTTAAAATAGGATAAAGTATAAATGAATAGAAGCATGCTGATGGGTGGCAGTGTAATGGTAAATGAACTGCAGTTATATAGCAGCACACACACATTCATACTGCTATTTACACACACACACACACACACATTCACGGATGACCAGCAATGAAATGACAATCAATAATAGTATTAATACTGGTGTCAGTTATTAGTAATCAATTGTCTATCCTGATTGAATGCAATTATTAAAGCCATTATTAAAAATGTATTGATGGGAGTGTAGAGTCCCTATGGGTGCAGTGGAATCATTGCACCTAATGTGTGTTTATATGCTGCCATCATCATCATCATCATCTGTATGTTTTCTTTCTCTGTGAAAGGTCCGGCGTGAAAACCAAGTGAAAAAAGAAAAAATGCCACAAAAAGGTCAAAGGTAATCCTTTAGAGAACTGTGTGTCTGTGGTCACTAATAACAGATCAAAGTCACAGGGGATTTTCAGCTCCTCTGTAATTTCCTCAGAGGATTATACACTTGCAAGAAAAATCTCCAACACTCAATATTTTTTTTTTTGCATGTGCAGGTTTGGTGTCCAGGACGAGACCCAGGGGGTGAATCCAGCTGAAGAGAATAAAGAATGTCCCGCGGGGCTCCATACCAGGACATTTATCTTTATCACCCAGGGAGGGGAGATGTCTGCGTAGAACACAGCAATAGTCAATTAACATTGATTTTTTTTTTCTTCCCCCTCCATACTGGTGTGTGTTAGTGTGTATGTGCATACAATGCATAGAGCTGATGTGTGTATGGTGAGTGATTTATTTGTGTCTTTGTTAATACAAGATTAACAGCTGAATCCCCAGTTGTGTCTGGCAGCAGTTGTGTGATCAGTAACATTTCCATTTCTGTAACCTTGAAGCTTTTTTTCTAACTGTCTGATCAGATTTTGGACATTTATCATTCAGCTGACTGTTCACACTCACCACCAGCCGCTGAAGCTGATAATTCATTGTGACATGTTGATAAAAAAGAAACAGCTTTTCACAATCATCTCATAATCTTGTGCTTTTCTGTGACTTTCCATTTGTACCCAATGTATGCTAGATATTAGCATTTGTTTCCTTGCCTTTTGACAGACGGACAGGTGGCTGACATGACCGTCACTGAAAACTACAGGTGCCATGGAACCGAAGAGCGACGAGATCCAGTGGAATTCGATGGTAACACATACACTAAATGTTTCCCTGACACCTTCACACTGCGGTGTGCCGTATGGCCCAGCTCAGTTAAAAGGTGACGCAAACAGTGAAGGTCCAGAACAGGTTCTGCTAAAAAGATAATCCAGGATCATAAATAAACATGTAAACTGCAGTGAAGCACACACACACACACACCTCTCAGACACTGATGAAATCCAACACCTCGTGTGTAGCTTGCCTCGCCATTACGCTGCTGAGTAATATGACATTTAAGCCTTAATCTCCACGTGTGTCTGAGGTTGTTTGTGTGTGTACGGCACAGAGGTTTCTATGGATGTTCTAAAACTCTCACTCTTTGCCTACACAGACTTTAAACACTAAACCACAACTCTAATTCTCAATTCTGATTAAGTTGCCAGTGAGGATCCTGAACCCCGTGACCTGAGCCAGATCTACCCTGAGACCCAAGACCATGAGAGTGCTGAAAGCTAGTCAGTGGGCCTTAGCTTAGATTATTATATATACACAGTTCCCAAATGGTAAGAGTGAAGTTTCACGTTCAAACTCATTTACTCACTATTTTTAGATAATGAACCACCCCAGTAATTCAGCCTGTTGATGTGAAACTGAGTCTCAGGAAGTAGAACGCCATACAGGACTGCAGACTGCAGAAACACTACATGGCAGGTACGATCTGGGATAAATTAGCCAGTTCTCCTCCTCTTGATAAAGCGTTTCTCCTTTCCTGTCTCAGACTTTGGATTATTTCGTGCTGGTGGGATTATTTAACAGGAAATGATGTGATATGACGTGACAGAGATCCACCCTCCCATTCCCCAACCCCCCCACCCATCCATGCACACACACATACATACACACACACACACACCCTCCCAGCTGGCCCGCAGTCTCTGACATGTCTAGTGAGCATTCTTGGAGTGACAGATGGACCGCGGGCAAGGAGGGGGTGGCTTGGTAAACACACTCATATAATCACACACACATACACATACATACACACTCAAATGGGGGCGAACACATGTAACGTCCTCCCCTTCCTTCCTACATGAAGGTGGCATCATGCCCGCTCTCCTTGCCTTCACCCACAGTCTGTGTTCAGGGTTGGATCCCCAGGGCTCCTCATACAGGGGGATACATGACCTGCCTGCCTTTCACTACCTGTTTGTTCTCCTGCCCTGCCAAACACCACAGGCCACACCAACACACACAGGGACGGGCTATGATGTCTAAATAAATCTAATTTCAGAGGTTTGCTTCTTAAGGAATGTAGCTGTAGATGCTGTTTCAGCCACACAGGCTTGGCGTCTGATTGAAAATCAGCATGATATGATGGATATGTTGCAGCCTGACTGATTGTTATAGAATTGATCGATTCTACACAGGCTGCAGAGCTGCAGAATTAAAACTGTTGATTACCTATAGAAAACATTAATGCAGACCAAGATCACAGCCAAACTGATGAAATCTGGTATGGTTATTTGTGGTTTATTATTAAAATATTAGGAATAACTTGTAACGGTGGTGTTTTGAGCCAAATGCTAAGGGCAGCATGCTAATATATATAATATTAGTATGCTAATATATAACAGTGGCACCATGGGAATTTTTCTGGGCATTATATGGAACATAAATTTCAAAACCTGATATATATTTGCCAAACTGACCAGTTAGTTTTCATCCTTCTTTTCTCTCGTAAAACCAGAACGAAAAACCAGCTTGTCCCAAGTTTTCTAGTACTGAGTCTTCTTTGCCTCTTTGTAATGTGCAAAGCTGTAATGGGCTCACTACTGCCCCCTGCCGATTAGTGAGAACTGGAATTGTAGAGGGTACAGCGACGAGCACGAGTATTTTTCAGATTTCAAAGCAAAAAGACCTCAAAGATTAAGACTAACTGGTTGGTTTGGCAAATGTTAGTGTGGTTAACTTCCCATCTTAACTCCCCCCATCTTCCCTAGAACAGGGCCAGGGAACACTAAAGTCATTAGAACTCATTATCTGGGAACCATGAATGTCTGTACCAAATTTTATGGCAATTCATTCCGTATTTGAGTGGCTGACCAACCAACCAACACTGCCATCCTCAGAGCCACACTGTTTGTGTGGCTAAAAATATAAAAAATCTGGACATCAAATTTACTGAGAACATTCATTCTAACAGTGCCTAGTATTTCCTGTTGTTTCCTGTTTCTATTATTGTTCATGACAAGCTCCCTCCCGGCAACTCCAGGGCTCTGAATGTTTTTTGGACATCTAGTTTTAACAATTTTTTGCTGCCTCCATTCTACCCGAACTGTCTCCAAATAGACTCTCGCTCTGCCTTTATGGTTCATTTTGCCTCGGTGTGCAGTAATGGAAAAAGGGAAAATAGTCCCATTAAGCAGATAATTAGCTGCATGTTGGGAAAACCTGCAGTACACATGCTGTTCATCACAGTGTACTGCGAGTCAAGGCAGCAGTTTCTCCCATGTTCTTAAAAGGATTTACACAGTATTTGACTTTTGGGAGATGGGGGAAAAACTGCAGCGAAACACAGAGCACTGACAGTATTGACTGGGAAATAGATGTCTAAAGCCCCACTGGGGCCCCTCAAGACTATTGCAACACTGGTTCATTACACCCCACAGTACGGAAGTGTTGAAAGGAACAAACAACATACTGTAGCTATTCTTAGAGCCTTACCAATAACTGGGATAAACATGTTAATTCTGAAGGTGGCAATATGAGGTCAGTGCACACAGAGGGTTTATCCCCTTGAGACCATAAATGTGTTTAGAAATGTTTATAGCGATCTGACAGTTATCTTATGAGATATCGGGGCGCAGGGGTATTTGGAATTACTGAGTGTGATCCTTCAGCCAAAGGGTGGCACATAATGAGAGTCCAAAACAAAAACAAACAAACAGGTTCATCTTCAGGAGAACAGAAAAGTAGCAAAGTTTTGGCTCTGTGCTACAGAAAAGCTCAGATTAGCTGTTGATTTAACAGCTCTATCTGTTCCACTAACAAGCAGCATTGTGCATTTCAGTAATGTTTACACCTCAGCCAGGGTTAGATGGAAGTGGCAAAACAACAGCCAACAAGAACCAAAAAAAAAACATGCAGATCAGCATGTCGACATTACCTAAAGCTTACATGACCTTAAAGGGCTGAGTATGTGGATGTAACATTATGGTTACTTGGTTACTTTATGGATTTTATGGGTTGTTAGTAGGAATGAGTGCAGGATTAATGTAGGCCGTTCAGCACCTTAACCTTCCCTTAGATGTCCCCTAATCTGTGAATAAGTGCGTGAATACAGCTCCAGAGTGAGCTTTGCACAGGTAACATCTTTCTTGACAGCAATCAAATGACTAAAAGGTGATTCCAATTAATTTGACATTTTCGCTAAAAGACTAACACTGAAAGTAAAACTGTAAAAGAGTCTCAGCAGCACTGAACTGTCCAGACACCCAATGACTGTTTGTTTTTTTTTCATTACTTACTCTTATTAATTGAGGGAGCAGAGCGAAGAGAAACCGAGAGCAAAAGAGCGTAACCCTTTAAATTATGTTCCATTTGTGCGACCGAAGTATAATTAGAATGTAACAAGTCATTTGTTATGGTTAATTGAGACCTGATAGACAGAACCGTGAGCTGAAGTGTAACTGATAAGCAAGGTCAGGAGTCTGCTGAAGCACCATCACCACAGACAGCCACATCTACCTGCACTGCTGTTTATGATTGAACGAGATTGAATTAGATGAGAACAGATATGAGTCACAGAGGAAGCTGACAGACAGAGGTTACTGCTACTATAAGCGCTCACACACACTCACACAGACAAATACACACATTTTAATGAGGCAGAGCTGCTTGTTTGTGGTGCATGAGCACTGAGGAGAAAGTTGGCAATTGTAAACACGATTATCTCTAATCCAACACACTCCACTGTTATAATGCGTAATCATAGCTGAACGTGTGTGTGTGTTGGTATTTGACCTTAGAAGGACTTTTGCATTTTGGGTGCAGTCATGAATGCAAATTTGTGTGTTCCACATACATGTGTGTACAGTATGTGTGTGTTTGTATATGAACTTCCTCCAGTCTCTGTGCCTGTCAGAGACTGTGCACATTTGTTCTTCTGTGCGTATGAATATGGATACATTTATGTGTGTGTGTGTGTGTGTGTGTGGTGAGTGATGAGAGGAGGAAGTAAGTGCCATCGATCTGACCGATTGCAGCTGGAAGAGAGAACGGGACAAAGAGTCGCTGCTAAATGAATGTATAGAATCATCTCCTCTGACAGATCAGAGGCGAGTTTTCTCAGCTGTGAGTCTGCACTGAGAGGAAGCCTTTAACCCCGGATGCTAAGTATTTGTCAGAAGTGGCTGCTGAAGCTGTCAGTGCCACTGTTCACTTTACACGTGTAATCAAGCCGGGGTTTAATTCAAAAATTATCCTTGATGCTAAAAATTGAATTTGGGTGCTAACATCTTTTCACCTGCAGGGCTTCAGTTTTGTTTTGTTGTTTGGTTCAGTGCTCAGAGCTGCTGGTGTTCTGTGCTGTCAATCAAACACTGAGGGCACCTTCTTTCATAGGTGTCTGTTTATGATGTTTGTTTAAGGATCAAGGATCAAGGAACTTTATTGTCATACCAGGACATTCGCATGTTATGGTACGAAATTAGTACTCAGGTCCCAGTTTAAGCCATTCAGAGCAAGATGTGAAGATGTGAAGAAAGATGTGTTCTTTATCAAACAAAATACCAAACATCACTGATTTGTCGGGGGAGGATTTTGTGTTTTACATTATTATAAACTGAATGTATTTGTTGTTCAACCTCCACACGCCGGCCAGGAAACAAGCAGAGAGTACCCACCTTGTAACAGATGTACAGGCCGACCAGAGGCGACATCAACTTTGTATCTTTGCAGTGTCATCATGTCACATGACCAAACGTGTGTACGTCATGAATGTGGAACATCACGCCTCATGACTGTCTTTGCTTCATAGTATACTGTCTCTTTCACTTGTGTTACTGGACTTTGGTGACTTTTGGAAATATGATCCTGGTAACGCTGTGTAGCTGTCACTGTGTGAGATCTGAAGTTGTTATACTCATGTAAAGTAGCTGTAGCTGGATTTGACACTAGAGGAATACAAATATAGAATTCATCACCACTATACAATGTGTACATGCGTGTGTATCTACATGTATAATGACTATACTCATGAGGGACATTAAGTTACAACCACTGTAGAAACAAATCACAGGTGTAACGCAGACTGGCCTCGTGGCCATGACGTACATGCTGGTTGGTCATGTGACAGGATGTACCTCCTCTGAAGCCTACTCCAGGATCTAATGCCAACTATTTGTCTTGTCTAGACAGCCCTTCAGGAATTAAGCGATGACTTAATACAGTAAACAACAAACCCATACCTAAATGTTTTCACATGCTTTCAGTTGAAAGCTCTGGAAAAAGCAAATAATTGGATCTTGAGTTAAGATGATTTTGTCAAACTACTGTCAAGCATGACCTTTCATGACTCGGAACATTTTTATGGGTGACATCAAAAACCAAAATGTCTAACCGAGCTAGCATTTGTGCAAAGTGCAGACATTACACAAAGTGGATCCTGATGTGTTTCTGTTTTGGCTCCTTGTAAAAGGCTCGTCTTCTCTGACCCGGGGTGCCAATGATTAACCACTAACATATTCTTCGCAGCATACCTCATGAGCCATGTATATATATCTCCCACAAAGAACATCCTGTCTCTTCAGCTGCATTAAGGTCAGTACAGTTCAATTGATTTGCTCACTTGAGGGAGCCGCACAGACCCCAGCTGGCCTGAGTCAACAGCAGAAGAAGCAGCGTTATTTTGGGGAATTCGTCGTCACGTGTCCACGCTCCATTGTTGCGTATTTTGAAAACGAGGCTGTCAAGCACGCGCTACTAAAAATAGAACCTGGGCTGCTTCCCCCAAACTGTTGCTGTGAAAGCTTAGCATCAACAGCAATACAAATTTTTTTTTTGTCCCTGTAGAGACATCTAACACTCATTCCAGCAAATATCCTGCTCCCTAATTCCCATACAGTGCATTTCTTATCCCTCTCACAAAGGGAAAGACTGCTCCCTGACAAACGTGTCAGCCTCACCATAATAAATCCTCCACTTTACACTTCTCTTTGGCAGGAAGGTGAAATAATTTAACCAGGAACTCAATCTGAAACAAGCAATATCACGCAACAGGAGACAATCGTCTTTATTTCAAGAAGCTGTCATTTGGGTTTGTGTCTAATCTTGGACGGAAGTTAAACAAATGAAACAAATCCAATTAAATCACTCTGCCTGAAAATTCCCCTTGTTTTGACAACAGTGGGGCTGAGATGCTCCACATGAGATTAAATATCTGTTTACATGCATATGTACATGCACGTGTTACATCAGAACGTCAGCTGCACGCGCAAAGATGCGCATGCGTGCATCTCCCCAGTGTGTGTGTGTGTGTGTTTCCACGCCATGCTGCAGCGTGTGACAAGAAAGCTCTATGACTTGAAACTGAACCGAAGATTGTGTCTGTTAAAAAAAAAAAAAAAAAGACGCAGGAGAAAGAAAAACACAAAGAAAAACACAAAGAACACGCTGGAGACAGCAAGCGCTCCAGGGGTATGGACGAGAGAGCTAAACAGATGATAATGGAGAGAGAGAGAGAGAGAGAGAGAGAGAGAGAGAGAGAGTGAGGCGTAAGGAGAGCGTTGTGAAAGCCCCTTTTAGTGAAGGAAAGCGGGAATAATCCCTATTAAGGTAATTAGTGTTTCAGGAGACAAAGCGTAATTAAACAGAAACAGGCTATAAACTATGTGCTGTCTAAATATAACTTGTCTGTACAGATTCTGTCAACGTTGCATCCCCAAACTGCAGGAAGAGAGAGTGTGTGTGTGTGTGTGTGTGTGTGTGTGTGTGTGTGTGTGTGCGTGCATTAGATAGCAGTGGTGTGTTTACAATGAGATCAAGAGAATGCTTGGCAGGACGTCAGCCTTGTAAAGCCCCAGGATTCCACATGGAAAACACTCACACACACACACACACATGCACTGACAAGCCCACAGAGAAAACAAACATAAGGCATGAGAGCTTTTGGTACACAAAGAGGAAGAGACTTGCAGACACACAGGGATACACACATGGTGACGCTGGCAGCATTCAGTCTGAAGGAGAGCAGAGAGGATTTCTACCTGGGAGAACTTTGTGTTTTTCATCAGCTTTCATCTTAATGTCAACATCCCCTTCACTTTTTCTGTGTGTGTGTCTCCAGCTCCTCACCAGAGGGAGTGCTGTTCATTTTTCATCCTCAGTTCAGCTCCTCTGGAACCAGCTCTCTTAGACTTATCCTTGGTGTATGGTTGTGTGGACAAATTTTGTTTTGAAATCATTCTTGTGAGGACATTTTGACGTTGTGAGGACATTTTAACTGGTCCACACAACTTTAAAGGGCTCTTTGAGGGTTAAGACTTGGTTTCGGGGTTCAGGTCAGGATTAGGTTTAGCTTAGGGTTAGAATAAATGGTCTCACAAAGATAGTAAGACAGTAATGTGTATGTGTGTGTTTGTAAAGGCGAAGGGAAGGGGAGGAGGGTTGTCATATATATATTCCTTCTGTTTGTTCACCATGTATTTCTGTCATTACACAGACATACATGCAATGACTGACCCTGGCAATCTACTACCACTACTACACAGTAACACACAAAGCCAGGAGAGTCATTAAAAACCATCCATCTTCTATACCGCTTGATCTGTCAGGGCTGTGGGGGAGCTGAGGCCTATCCCAGCTGACTATGGACGAGAGGCAGGGTACACCCTGGACTGGTCGCCAGTCAATCACAGGGCTGACACAAAAAGACAGACAACCACTCAGTCACACCTAGGGGCAATGTAGAGTAGCCAATTAACCTAATGTGCATGTTTTTGGGATTGTGAGAGGAAGGTTTTCTCCGGTGTACCCAGAGAAAAGCCACGCAGGCACAGGGAGAACATGAAGAAGAGCCCAGGCCAGGGTTCCACCACCATCCTGCTGACTGTTCTCCATTAATTGTCTGATCTATAAAGAGTCAAATAAATAAATAGCGCAAATAATGTCCATCACAATGTCCCACGGCACAAGCTGACGTCATCAAATGTCTTGCTTTCTCGAATCAAAAGCCCCAAATTCTAAAAAACATCCAGTTTGCTAACATGTAAGACCAATTACAGCAGGCGATTCTCACAAGTGAGAAGCTGGAACCAATGTCAATCGATTAAACAATTAGCAAATTAGCTGCAGTTTAACTGTCTTTCGACCGACTTCTCGATTATTGGACCTGTGGAATCTTATTTGAATCTTAATTTGAATACGGAGACAGTCTTACCTGGTTCAGTGCAGTTTTTCTCAGGCTCAGAGTAGAGCTTGGACTCATTGTCAAAGACTTCTTGTAGAAGGTGACGACCGCCCGACCTCGCCCTCTCCACAACCACAGAGCTGGAGACGTGATATCCTGAGAGAGTCAGAAAAAAAAAAAGACAAAGAAAAAGAGATGATGGAATGGTTCCCATTATTCTTATTAACAAACCACCAGGCAAACCATTAGCGGCAACTCTATCCCAGGGCTGCTGGGTTGGTGAAAGGCTGTGAATGCATCATGTTGCATTCAGTGAAAGTTGGTTTTATGTAACAAAATAATGACAGACGGAGAGATTCTTTGTATTTGTTGGTTTTGCAGATGAACATTAGATAGTGACTTTTTAATGTCCGCTGAAATACACAAACAGACTAATGGCCGTGAAGCACGAGCTCTTAGCTCCACAGTTAAGTAACATTCCCGAATACTCTGAACCTTCCCTCTCCCCACACAACAAAGGCAGATGAGGCATGCATCTTGTGGTCACCGCGTTCCTGCAGGAGCATTAGCACGGCGACACACTGAGCGCCGCGAGGCTGATCATTCCAGCTCAGTCATTCGGGTCACGGTATCCTCAAACGCCCCCCCCCCCCCCCCCCCCCCCCCCCCCTCCCCACCTCCGACCCATCTCCTTCTCCCACCATGCACCAAGGGCCCTGACTTAGGTGCAGAGCGCGCCGGGGGCTTCTATAAATAGCACCATGCTCAGCTATATTTATCAAAAGGCAGAAACATGAAATGTTCGCAGCAGTTTGCAAACAGCTACGTCACAGGCAGATGGAAGAACAGAAAGTCAGAGAGCTAAAACATGATACTGTGGAGTGATGACTGTAGCAGCAGCATCAGTGATGTTTAGCTAATAACTGTGAACACCAACCAAGCGCTCCAGCCAAGATTTAAATCCTTGAGAAAAAAAGAAGGGAATGTCATCTCTTTTTTTTTTATGTAGCCATGCAGAGTTTTATTTTTATTTGCCCAAGTTTCTTCCACCACCTCAATACAATACAGGGTAATTTATTTCCTCTGCCCCTGTCTTTCTATACATTTAACAAAACAATCTCATCTCAAGCTTTATTTAGCAGCTGTCGCAAGGCTTTCGATGATATCACATGATCTTCATCGACAGGTGGTGTCCAATTATCATGAAAATGTAAATGAGTTTGAGTTTCCATTTTTTCTGAGTCAATTTCATTCTTGACCTTGGGAACAGCAGATGAAATGACAACCTCAATACTTAGTCCATTTTATTCAATCTGATTTAACATTTGCTTGATTTTAGGCGTTTCTCCCCATGACACTTAAATTAAAGGGCCAGTACCCCACCCCACTCCCCACTTGCAATGGGTCGATATAAATAGCACCATGCACAGCGATATTTAAAAACAAGAAACTTCTCTGTAGCACTACTGGACAAAACTACTTCTTTGTATTTATTGCTGTATTGCTTTTTTTTTAAAATCTATTATTCATTTGACTGATGTCTATTAGATTAAATTGCCCTTCTGAGACATTTCATCACTGATCAATGAGCAGTTCCTTAGATGATTTCACGCACAATGTACTTCATTACGATGAATATTGATGCTGCATCATGAAGTCACAGACCGTGATGGAGGGTTTCATCCTTATTGTCCAGTCTTCACAGAAAAAAAAAAAAACACTAAGGTGAGAGATCTGTGAACAGGGGTTCTGTTTCTAGAGAGATGCGCTGCTACATTTAAAATGTTTTAAATGTAATAGTCGGTAACAAGCCTGTGATTCACAGAGTCATTTACGGTGGAAGAATACATGACTACGGGGTAACATGGCAGCAACACCTGGGTATTCTGGAGGAAAGTACTTTTATAGATACTGGATACCTGCAGGTACAGTACTGGGAAACCTTTTTCTTACTGTGTAGTTAAAGAGTGAAAATAATAATGACTAGGTTCCTCATTAAATATTAAAGATTAGCAACGTTTGATCCATCAACACCTGTATGTTATATTATTACGTTACTTTAATAGTTTTTCCTGCTCAGGTATGTTTTTTATTCCAGCGTACCTGTGATGAGCTGCTGCAGTGCTGGGCCAATTTTCAAAAGTACAGTCCCATTTCTCAACTTGTTTATTTTCCACATCATAAAATGGAGCAGAGGACGTGATAATGAAGCCCTGCAGTACGGCTGTAACTGTAAAGGCGAACCCTTTTTCTCCTAATCATCGCAGTAATATCTGTTAGTAAGTGAGGCTATGACATGTTCTCCCCTTTTCACTTTTTTATTATACAGTAAAAAATGTTTTTATTCCCATGTTCCCCCAGATCTCAGTAGACTACAGTTTTGTTTCCATTTTTCCTTCCAGTGTACACGTCTACATTTAAGCATCAGCAAGAACCAGCAAATATTTTATTGGCACCTCATTCATCCAGCTAAATTACACAATAAATCATGGGCTGTATTATGAAGCGTTACGTAATGTTTCGATCATAAATAAAATTCCACTTGCTTACAGTGTTTATTGTTCTACAGGGAGAACTGAAGGCTGAGATCTGCCAAGATGCATCAGGGCCAGAGCTGCTATACAGCTGTGACACCCTTTGCCCTCTTACTGTATGTTTTTCTCTCGAGCCAATGCTTCTCTCTCTGTGTGTGCCTGTGCCTGTGTGTGTGTGTGTATGTGTGTGTGTGTGTGTGCGTGTGTGTGTGTGTGTTTGGGTGGTTGAGGATGGGGCCACATTAGCAGAAGACACTGAACAAGTTTAAAGCTGGAAACACTCGGTACAATTAGAAGACGTACTCCACAGGAATCCTCTCTATCTCCTGACATTACTTCATAAATGGAGTCTGTGCTCCATTAGACTGCACACACACACACAAGTGCACACAGGCAAGAGTCAACAAAGGGAACGCACAAACACAGACAGACCTTGGTGTGTGTGAGTGTTTTAGGTGGCTGGTTGAAGCATTGAAGCAGAATATATCACCACAGCCGAAGTTACTATGGCGACATGACGTAACAGATAAGATGGGGGGGGTGGACTTGACATAACACTGAGTAACTCACGCACATGCACCGACACACACAACAATGACTAACCAAACTACAAGTGCATGCCACTGATGTGCTGTGCAACTCCAACAGTCATGCAGGTAAACACAGCCGCCTCAGCAGCCACAGGCTCTTTCACTGCTGGAGCTGCACCTGGGAGAAAGGACTGGGACCCCGTGTCCATCAGGATCACGTCAAAAGCTAAAAATGTAGATTTTTTTTTTTCTGTTAATACTTATTCATTTCGAAAATTTCAATTTTCATATTCATACCTGCCTGTGAATAGCTCCGAGGCATCCTACCGCTACCATTTTCAGACCTGAGTACCTTTCCTCCTCCGCTGGGAAAGCTTAGTGATGAACAACACTAGTCTATTAAAAGATCACAGCATCTTTAGTCTATTTATTAATGTGCTGTGCATCTTTGCACTGCAGTGTGTCATGAGTGTGGCAATGTCTGTTTGACAGATTGGTTTTAGCTTCTCTAACTGGAAAGTGGGACAGTTGACACTTAGAACAAGATGTCTCAACAACTGGAGAGCTGTTTGGAATGACACTTGATGTCATTCGTGATCCCCAGGGGATGGTGCCTCATGATTTTGCTGACCACATGTTTTTTGTTTGATGCCACACTGATGTTATGTCAGAATGTCCATTCCAGGAAAGAAGTTAATGGTTGGAAGTCCTTTAAATTTACTGAACACATTCATGCTCCTCAGAGAATAAACCCCTTCTCTATTATGTACATTCCATATTGCTCATATAAAAGCATTGATTGGCGCAGATTTATAGACAATGAGAGAATGAATAAATGCATACTAAGTGAATGAATGGAGTCAGTCAAGATGCAGGAATCACCCCCACAGATTTAAGCTAGCAGTTTATACATATATGTACATATATGTGTGTGTGTGCCTATAGAAAGAATGCCTCAGGGGAAATGTAAACACAAGAACGCTTGATATATTTTGATAGTCTTCTCCCCACTATATTCATCCATACACATCTGTCTCTCTCTCTCTGTCTTCCTGTCTCTCTCTCGCTAACACAGTGTCCTATATTGACCAAAGTCCCATGTCTATAGGTCCGAGCCAACCCCATAACGTCACATAAAACAGCCGCCCATCGCTCCTCACTGTCATGCTTAATTAGCTACTTTATCTTCATTAGCGTCCCTTGACAGGCATGTTCATGTGTGTATGAAAACATGTCCAAGTGTATGTGTATATTCCTGCACACTGTGCCTGCGGTGTGTAAATGCATTTGTAATATGTGCATGTGTGTGCCATCACTGGTCTCTGCTCTGTGTATCAATGTGCGCATGTGTGTGCACATGTGTGTGTATGTGTGTGTGCCCTAGTGAGTTCTAGCTACAACCTTGTCCCTGGAGAGAAAAGAATCAGGCCACGAACACGTGACTCATACTATACAGAGCTATAATATGATCCACGTGATACCAGCATCCTTGGCTCCTCATCATAGGACATACAATAACTAGGTTACTGTTTTGTATGTATTATCATACAATACATGCATTATACATACACAGATATATAGATAGATGCACAGATATACTGTGCATGCATAGTTACATTAGCACTGCGTTTTATTCACCTGTGCTGATATGAGCTGATATGACTTCCGTTCAAGTCTGTCTCTCCGCAACTTGACAGATCTTCGAAAAATACAAAGTGCCTACTGCTTTGTGTCACTGGGAGCCACAGCTTTCTTTGGGAGAGAGCGTAGATGCTGAGGTTTCTGTCTGTACCACGTTAGGGACTGTATATTGCCGCCATTCTTACCACTCGCTGCTGTGCTCAAAGTTCAGTCAGTTTCTACTCTGAGCTTAGAGATAGCACCTGTCTGCAGTGGCACAAACTTACTAATTACATTTCTTCAAGAACAGTCTAGTACAAAGTCCTTATACTTTACTTGAGTGTTTCCATTTTATGATACTTTATACATCTGCTTCACTACATTTATTTACTGGTTTAATGGAAAATCCATATTCTTTATAGATGTTTTGTAACCACCTGTTAAGTATGAGCTTGTGATCCTGACCCAACATGTGAGAGTGAACAGATAGTGAGGGTCTCAGTCTCTGTGTCAGCAAGAATATGACTACAAAAGTCTCTCCTTTGTCCAAGGACAGGACCAGATAAGCCCAAGCCCTCTGTTATCCTGTAAAGATGCTGTTTTTGTCTCTACAAGTAAGGCAATGTGTAACTATGACAGATAAGATGACCCACTGAAGCTGTGTAAGAAACCTACACACCTTCTGTTCACTACTCATTTGTGTATCTCGTGTGTGAGATCGCTGTGGGTCAGTTTGCTAACATTTGAATCTAATCTAGCTGAAAGACAGGATGTGTTTTATTCAACAGAAAATTGCCACTACACTGGTTACTCTACAGATTCAGATCTTTCATCCAAAGCACATGGTCATTTTCTAATATATTACCCATTGTCAAAGTTTAAACCAGTTGTTCCCAAGCTTTCCCAAGCTAAAAGTGTGTCGTTTGTCATGTTTCAGTTGTCTATGATGTTGTTGTAAAATTTAAGATCAGAACAAAGTCCAAAAACTGAAAAAAGAACATTGTTTCTTCCTTCTCTCCTCTTCCGTTAATCATCTCAGATTTATCTCTCTACACAAGTGAAAATCTGCTCACACACTGACGCATCCGGATCAACAGTTTATGGAAGTCGAATAATCAGTCACTGCCAATTTTTTAAGAATGAGCACTTCTATTTTAGACACTTTGACTGCATTTAGCAGAATACTCACTCAGTGATTCAGAGTTCCCAGGACTGTGTAACACCACTTTAACATCATACCATGGTCTTGGCGGGAAGACTGAAGCGTTGGCTGTGCACCGAGCTCTGTGAGCCCTGCTGCAGTTTGAACAGCTGGTCGTGTGTAGAGAAGCCTGAAGGGTTCACCATGCTTCAAACAAACTGGGCTTTTGCTTTAAACACATCTTAAGGCCAAAGTGTTTGTACTGTGTCTGTTCTCAGTGGCAGTACTACGGTGGGTGATGATGACTCTTTTGGAGTTGTGTTTGTGTCCTCCCAATCAATCTCAGTCCAGTATTCTCTCTCTTTTAGCTCTGTTTTTGGTCCCTACCAACTCCTCCAGAAATCTCTGGCTCTTAAGCTGCTAAATCCTCCACTATGTTCACCAGCTGGTCTTTACAGTTTACAGTTTACAAAGTTGTGGCCCTTCTACATGTTGTATCACAAATCCAAAAGAGAGAGAGAGAGAGAGAGAGAGAGAGAGAGAGAGAGAGAGAGAGAGAGAGAGAGAGAGAGAAACAGCATCTACAGTGGCTGCTGTCACGATGAGTACCAATCCAAGCTGAATTTACTTTTCCAGATAATCAAGCAGTCAATGCACTGTTGCAAATCCTAACTGTCACACTGCCAACTGAAATTCAGAAACACACTTATCTGTGAGCGCTTGGTTACATCGACCCAACATCTCAGAGCAAGAGCATCGTAAATTCAGTCGACAGTGCTGTGAACTGCATGTCACACACCTCGCTCTTGCTCAGACACACACGTGCGCCAGCCAAGCTTAGCTGTGTGATTGCCCATCAATAAATCAATGAATATGGGCGGTTAGAATTACATAATCTCTTGTGTTTTCATAAAATGTCCCTACAGATGTTATTAAGGATGATTTTCCACAGGGTATATACTGATATTGTATATACATATATATGCACACACACACACAGAGGGTTTCTTTAATTGTTCCTTAACGAACAAGACAGCTCGTTAATGGTCTCATTAGCTGACACTGTCAGACGCCACGCCTGCTGTGAGAGTGTAAGAGTGCTGTCATCTCGGACGGTTTCTCACTCTCATCTCTGTCTGTCTGAAGATGTGGCCCTGGCACGGAAGGGGGTCAAAGACGCCCAGGGCATTGGGGGCACGGAGGAGGGTGTATAACACTTCCTTCTGCTCCTGTGGGGCTTTAATCTGAGCCCAGCCAACATGTACAGTCTATCCAACACACGTCCACATAATGGCTGACAATGGATGAATGCTAAACACATATTAAGAATAGTAACAATTGCGCCACAGTGTGCTAAGATATTAGCATCAATGCAGCAATTTAACATTTTGGCTAATACCTTGACAACCATTATTTGCGGTAGAAAAATTATTGCATCTGTGGAATCAGCGTATGATGCTGATGCTGACGCCCTGTTGCGTAAAAAATTTTAATCAACGCACTTTCCACTTCCTATTCAGCGTATTTCATCTAATCTTCACCAAACCTGGAACAATGTTGTTTCGTCTATAAATGGTTAACAAACTTATGTGCGAGTGACCCAATGCAAAAAATACTGAAGTAACTCTCTAACTCACCTCTACAGGTTGGGTCACCGTGGGAAAGCGAGTGTTTTGAAACGTGTTACTGACAGCGCCACCCTGCGGCTGGTAAGTTCCTGATTCTCCTGCTCCCACATGCTTAAAGCAAGACATGTGGTTCCACTTCAAAGTTCTTCAGCTAAATAAGAATCTCTCAGCAGCAGTAGCTATCTCACAGATTTACTTCAGGAGATGCACACTGCAGTTTGTCTTTTTTTTTTTTTCCTTTGACTGCCACTTTTGAAATCTATTTCAGAATGTTATTCTTATTTTCTAACAGCGTCAAACAGGTTTAACAGAACAATTTGTACACTTTAGATAAAGTCATTTTCTGATCTACCTTCTGTTGTCTCTTTTTCTGTCTGAGTCAAAGCTGCTTTCTCCACCACCTACCATGATAAAACCGAGCTCTACCTGCAGGCAAATTCAAAGCAGGTATAATCATGCGAGTGTGACTGAAGGGAGCGATATCAGGACTTAGATATCTTTAAACCATCACCTGGAGAAGGAATTCAGATAAGGACCATCAGGCCAGTACATTCTGCCACGTTGCCACAGAATCAGACCAGGGGAGGTTTTAACAGTGGGAAGGCCACACAGCTCATTGGGTCATATTGCAACTAGGCTGTAATGGGAGTGGGAACAGATAAAAAAAAAAAATAAAGATGGTTCCTAACTTCAGGTCACCATTTCCCCATCTACTGTCAAGTCACATGAGATTTTCAAAGCACTGGGTCTTAATCTCACATCACACAGGGAAATATCACTGCACTGCACAACAAATGTGAGGAAACTGATGCAAGGTTTCTGAGTGTGAACATCAATGATTGTCTAAATGTCATATCATATCATCAATTTACACCTGTTTTTTTTTTTTTAGCTTATATTTGTTTCCAGTATCCATGAGCCTGTTCCAAAGATTTTTCCAGATTTAAATGACTATATTTCTAATTAATCTGTTCATTCATTCATTTTTAGATCCTAACTACAGAATTCTGCAATGTTCTTAATAGGACAAGAAATATATTTCATTGTTTTTTCCAAAAAAGGACACCAAATGCCACATTGCTGTAACAAAAAGGACGACAGAGTAAAGCCAAGGAGAACATTTTTTAACCCAAGAGGAAAGCAGGACATGAGGTGTATCAAATCATCTTCACTGTGATTCTCTTTCTGTTTTAATTTGACTTTCCTGACCTTTCCGGCAGACAAATGAACTAAATCTGCTTCTTTCCTCTCTGGCCCACAGCAGATCCATGTCTCTTTGGATGAGCAACTGCAAGCAGTATACATGTCACATACGATAACCAACATGATGTCAACATGATGTCACTCACGTCACAGCGTCTGACTGTATTGCGTAATCGTCATGTTCCTTGTGTCAATCAAACACTTGTGATGCGACAAATTATTCAGGTCCACAACCTGAAGAGATTTTAACTTCCTCCCTACAAAGGCCTGCTGTACCGAGCTCGCTTCCACACTGCAACACAGAGCAAATAATGTATGAGCTTCAGAGCAGCAAAAAGGAAGAAGAGTGTGTGTGTGTGTGTGTGTGAGGGGGGAAAGATTATCACTGTGGAAATGTTTTATGCGTAGAGATCTGACACACACACATACATACACATACACACAAATTTCAGTACAAATTGTCTCTCCAGAGCAGAAATGACTTCAGACAAGATAGTTATGTAATCAGGGTGTATTTGCCTAAATTGTCCAAAAATGGACTGAGGGGAAGTGTGTGTGTGTGTGTGTGTGTGTGTGAGAGAGAGTGAGAGTGTGATGTGCTTTCTGTGTGTGTCCCACAGGAGGTTGGGGATGGAGAAAAAAAAAAAAGATCTAAGCTGGACAAAGCTTAACATGACTAAAAGTCAGTCTCATAATAACGTGTTCTGTGCAAGTGTATGAGTTCACGTACGTCGTTGTGGAGCACTACGTTGTGCTGCATCTCCTGCTCTGAGCTTCTGTTGTAAAATGAAGCTTAGCTAAAGTTCAGTCAGGAAGTCTACATCCTTGCACATGCCTTCTTAGTCTTTAACTTGCTAAAGAAAAACATCAAATCACCGAAGCTTTAACCTCCTGTTTGGTGTGGTACTAACGGAAGCCTTAAGCTAAAGGTAAATATTTTACAGGAGACTGTCCACAATAGAAAACTCATACCACTGGTCAATACTTCAAAGACATTTATATTGTTTGTATTTCCTCTCCTGTTACTCACAAGCAAAGGCAGCTATAGTGTGATTCAGTTAAAGCCAACGGTCAGTATGGGTTTCTTTAACTCTCTCCAACATCTGCTGACCTTACTTAGGTATTGTTTAACCACACTTTAACAATGGTCGTGGCAGATCAGTAAGCGCTCATATGAATCCTTTTTGTGACAGTCATTCTGGAAGGCACTGACAAATAACCTATTTCAGCCTGATCCGCTGTTAATTTGTATGAACCTGATAAAACATTCAGTAGTTTAAATCCTTTCACTGTCGGATTCTAGGTCAGTGTTTAATGAATTTAGCATCTACGGTGCAGCTTTTTGTTGCCACTGCAACAATAAATCTTTTTAGTTTAGTTTAGTTTTATGTAGAGGAACTTTCTCTTGGTAAAAGAAAAAAAAAAGTCTCCTTCCACTTCTCAACACTATAAACATCATTTCTAGTGTTACCTGTTAGGCCAGATAATTGGACACAACCTGGTCTAAAAACTACTTGAACAGCCAAGACATTCTGATGAACTCCTGAATGCCTCGGTCAGCCTGTATCCCAAAGTTATTCTCCTGTGTTTGAAGCATAATAAATAATATCTATGCCACTTAGAAACGCACTTATAATCATCAAGACTTTAACAGAATGGCTCATGGCAGCCTGAATGCCTAATAAGTGGTGAGTTCTCTGAGTGAGGAACAGGAGACAGTTTCACTCATAATCTTTCCAGTGAAGAGATGAATATCCTCAGCATATTTGTCTTTTCAAAAGGAAGGGCTTTTCTAATTGCTACCTTAATAAGCTCCTCCCCAACTGTTTCTCACACACACACATATACAAACACACAGATGGTTAAATTTCATTCGGAGTCATCTGAGAGTATGATTAATCTGATCTGAGTAATTAAACACGTAATGGGTTCCTCTGGCCCTGCTAAGTGCAGGTGAATAGGACTGTGATTGTGTTTGCATTGTTCAGGGGAACAAAAGGGCCCTGCAGGCTAATCGCTGCAGGAGAGCTCGATCACACATCGGACTGTGTCATTATCATCCAACAAGAGCCACTCAGAGAATTCAGAGATGAAGCTCAGAGGTTTAAATTATTATTTTCATTGTTTTTAGGCTTATGGTGGCGTTAAGATATGGACCAATACACCGTAAGGGGGTAGGACTTTCCCCAGAGAAAGGTTTTGTTTATCTTCTTGAGGAAGAAAGCTGGTAATTGGTTCAAGAATGATACAAAGCAAATGTATGAACTAGCTTGTCACAAACCCCAATTTCCACAGCAAACATGGTAAATGCTGCTGTTCTTTTGCATTTAATGACAAGCTATTCAGAGATATATGTATAGAGAAAGGAGCTTTAAATTTAAAGAAAGTGGACCTCCTGATGGGTTTGGAAGTCAGTCACTGCTTGTTGTCAGTCAGGGACCTGAATCATTGACAGCTCGTGGGTAAGAGGCCGATTCAATCACAGTGAGCTGAAGATTTACTTTCTATGTAAACATCAGTGGCTTCTTGTCCTGGATTGAATGAAAACAGGCAGGTGCCTCACAGTGATAATGTAAATGGTATGTATCCAGTACATTAGATTTAAAAGTGCTTTTTTTTAGTCCACTTTAGTCGAGTCTGATTTTGATAAATATTGATTCGATGGTCATCCGATTTTTTGTGCAGATGTTCATAGTCATCAGAGGATGAATCCTAGTGACTCTCATGATCCATTCATTTTTCATCTAGTGCCACCAGCAGGTCAGAGTTTTAGAGATTGAATGACAACATCTACCAAGTAAATCAGTTCAATGATTGGTAGAGACTTTCATGGTTCCCAGAGGATGAATCCTAATGACTTTTCCAATCCAGTCCAGACTTTTTTTCAAACCAGTCTTTTCCTGAAGCGCCACCATGAGGCGCAGAGTAAAATGTTTTGATAATTACTGGGCATTTGGTGCCAATATTCATGTTCCCATCAGGCAGAAGATACTTATGGTTTATGACCAAATGCCTACAAACTAATGAAATTACCAACAGCCTCAGCTGTATTTAGTGCTAAGTAGCAAACATTACTATGCAAAAACAACACAGCAACCATGGTAAACATTACCTGCTCAACACGTCAGTGTAATATCTTAATGTTGTGACTGACATCATGTTGGTACGCTAACATTAGCATTTAATTTGAAGAACTGCTATTGCTACGGACAATCTGAAATCCCTGCTAGCACAGCAGAGAACTTTTGTCTTGTATTGCTAAGTGTTGTGCTAAAATATATACCAGTAATATTTATGGAAATTTTAATCTTAAAAATCCTAAACAATTTATGAAAATAAATTGGTTATGGGGGTGGCACGGTGGTGCAGTGGGTTCCAGGAGGGTGCAGAGGGTTCCAGGTTCGAACCACGGTCTGGGCCCTTCTGTGTTCTCCCTGTGCCTGTGTGGGTTCTCTCTGGGTACTCCGGCTTCCTCCCACAATACCAAAAACCATGCATGGGTTAGGTTAATTGGCTACTCTAACTTGCCCGTAGGTGTGAGTGTGTGCGTGTGTGGTTGTCTGTCTTTGTGTGTCAGCCCTGCGATTGACTGGCGACCAGTCCAGGCTGTACCCCGCCTCTCGCCGATAGTCAGCTGGGATAGGCTTCAGCTCCCCCACGACTCTGACACAGGATTAAGCGGTAGAAAATGAATGAATGAAATTGGTTATGGAATGTAATGGTGTAATGGACTGATATCCTGGCTCTAAGAGCAAATGACATTTGAGTAAAGTGCAACCATTGTCTAGTCTGTGTTAAAGTCTGACCTTGAAATTCTATAAACAATGAAAAGTAATATCTTTTTGGCTTATTGTCCATTAACCTACCTTTGTATTTTTGGTTCAAATGTTTGTTTGGACCTGTCCTACATTACAGCATGAGAACATAAAATATAACCTTAAATTTAATATACAGCCACTAACCTACATTTCACTGCATAATAATTCTCAGCTGTGAAAACTAACAGTGTCAGATCGTGGCCTTAGGGGAAACAGCAGGTGTGTTTCATTTCTAATGTACATAGAGGGGACCCCTCTGTGCAGAAAGGCAGAATGTAGAGGGCCCATGAGAAGTATAGAAGGTCTTTGCCGAGCTCATCAATCAAACGCTTAATAAGGACTTTTACAGTGCTTCTCCTTAGAGAATATATGGCATATATAGCTGGGGGGGGGACTATAGGTCAACTTGAGACATGAATTTAAAAACCTACATGAAAATCTGACAATTTTGGTTGAACTCTGACACAAAACTAAAGATGATATAGAAATCTTTTGGTGGCTGAAGCTGCTTGTTCTGATACTATACATTCACAAAGGAGATGGCGAGTGCAAAGTTAGCATGTCCCGTACAGGCTGAAAATTCAGTTCATTGTTTTACATGAACAGGGTTTTGGAGCTTTAAATCCAATTCCCCAAACTACTGGAAATTTTGACAATGGACAATAGAACCAAGCTTTAGACTGAGCATCATCAGTGGCGATTACCAACACACTGTATAACAATGAGCCTCACAGATGAGGAACAGAAGAGTAGAGAAGGGGAACAGGAAAGGAAAGATGACAGGAGAGGACAAGTGGAAAGAAGCAAGTGAGGAGGACATGAAGGAATAAAAGGAAGAGGAACACAGAAGTAAAGACTGCACACTCCTGCTCAGGAATGGACTCCTCTCTTCAACGCTTCTTCCTTTCATCTGTCTCTCCTAGAGATCCCAGAATACACATGACTGGTGCTAAAATAGGCTTTGGGCTGGGTGATGAATTAGCCGGGGCGTATTTGGGGAGCAAGGGAGCGATGGAGAGAGAGAAAGATTAGAAAGGGAGGGGAGAGAGAGAAAGAGAGAGAGAGATGGAGTGAGAGAATAAAATAGCTCCTAATGTTTAATCACAGCTAGATCTAATACAGTACATGGCCCACAGACAAACTCAGTGACCCTTACTCTGATTTGCTCATCCATCATAAGGGAGCTTTGAATGTGTTTATCTGTGTGTGTGTATGTGTGTGTGTGTTCATATGATTTGATTATGAACACGTGAGAACAGGCTCCTGAGGGTGAGAGATAAAGCTGCTGTTAACAGATTGGGGACAATTAGGAGACAAGGACAGACACACACACACACACACACAAACAAACATACAGGTGAGGTAATGTGAGGATTTTCTAGTTAAAAGTTAACTATAAACTGAGTGTCTCTGAATTTTGACTGAAAATAAATAAGGGGACTTTATTTGGAACAACTCATCCTCATGGATTCCACAAACCTCAGAACCCATCCAGTACTCGGATAGTACTGCAGTGCTATCTGGTCCCAAGTTTGAGTCACTAAGACTTTTTTTTTTTTAAATGTGATTTATTTACAGTACCCACCAAAAGAATGAACTAGATTTTGGCACAGAGCCCCTCTACAAGATGGAATCCAGATTAAGAAATAAAGCAGGGCTGCAGCTAACAATACTGATTATTCTGCTTATTATTACAGACCACATAGATTCTCTGTGTGGTCTAGAAAAGATCTGAAAATATAGAAAAGTTTACATTACAATTTCCCAGAGGCCAATGTGACTTCTGCACAGGTATTCAACTTAAAATGATAAAGATAAATAAATAAGATAAATAAGATAAATAAGCAAATTTTCACATTAGAGAAGCTGGAAAAAATGATTTCTCATTTTTGATTTAGAAAATAATTAACTGATTGAATAATTAGCAAAATTGTTGCTAATTCTCTGTTGAATAACGTTGATAAATCAATCAATCAATCATTTCAGCTCTAGAATAATATATTTCACTTGATATTTTATAGTTGATACAGTAAAAGCACTAGAAACTAACTGTCTCACACTGGGACACTCTCAGACCTCCAGGGGCCCCAGGGCATTTGTTAAATTTGCCCTGTTGGTGATCCAGCCTTGACTAAGGTATATAAGTCATCATATTGTTCACCATGCTATATTTAGATGTACATATATTAGATATGCATATATTAGTGTGAGTTCACTCGCAGGTTGAAAGCAGAGGGAGATTTGGCTGCTGCTGGATGAGCCAAGTGGCCACTTCATTATCATCTCAGCAGCAGAATGTTATTTCTCTAAAGTGCACACACTTATCAGTCCTCTTTCTCTCATACACACACTTATGTTGTTTGACTTTTTGTGACATTATCATCATCGTACTTCTTAAATAATGACCTCATCCATTTATTCTGATTTTAAATACATAAGGCCCTGCATAACCGTCCCCTTTACTCCCAGCAGACCAGCATCACCACATGATCCCACACCGCTCTCCAGCATGTAATCCAAAGTCTTCCCCAACAGTTCAAAGAGTCATGCAGTCAGTCTACACAGTGTTACACAGTGGATCAGCTATGCTGTGGATTCATTATTCATCTCCAGGCTTGAATTAAACATAAGCAGGAATCAACAGGACTCTTCTGATAACCTCATTATTTGTGTGTGTGCTTGTATATGTGTGTAAAGTGTGCTTTTCTTTTTACCTACCTACAGCTCCGTTATATCTGAAGGACATATAATATTTTGTGTACATTGTGATGACTGAAAAGCACATTAATTAAAAAGCCAAGTGGTACCTTGATACACCTTGTTAATTATGTTGAACCTGTCAGTGCCCTTTGTTGTTCAGAAGAATTTTAATACTAATAAAAAAGCTCTTTTTGGTGCGAACTAAACTGTCATTATAAACAACTTAAAACTGCAGTAACCAATCATGTTTATCAAAGGAGGAAATCACTACGTGTAAGATGAAATAGTCTCACTCATTGTGATCAATTGTCACTTGAATCTGAATTTTTTTTGTGTGTCTTTCAGCTCACTGTTTTGGTTTTCCAGCCTGCAACTTTAATATTTTGTTTAAGCCTCTATGTGCTATTTCCAGTCACATCAGGTAGCTAGCTAGCTGTATACTGCCTGCTCAGCACTGAGAGGCAAAGTCAGCAACTACCTGGTGAAAACAGTTGAGCATTTAACAGCTAAAAAATCAAATATCTGTCTCGGAAGTTGGTGGAAACCAAAATAAGCTAAAAGGTGAGTGAATATTTGACTTATTTTCATCAGGAAGTCAGAGACACAAGTCCAAATGAAGTTAATATTGCTCTTGAAACAGGCAACAGTTTGGCAACACATTCACTCAAACAACTTTGTAATTTCCTAACGTGACAGTGTTGTATTTAGAGCTCGTTACAGTGCGGTTAAGAAAAGTGGTCTAAAGAATATGTTGCTTTAATATTGGTAAAGTATTCAACTATTTTTAGAGCTTCAAACTTTTTTTACACAAAAAAAAAAAAAAAAAACGCTTCCATGTATTTACGCTCTGATAAACTGAGCTGTTTTTTTCAGGACTTTTGAATTAGCTGTACTGATGCAGTGAACAATTCAGACCTACCATGTCAGTCATTTTTATTTAAAGAAAAACTGGACTTCTAGCACATCCCTATAAAAACACAGCTAAACAACTTAGGCCTGTATTTAAAGACAATGGAGAACACAACAGGATTTTTTTCTCAGTTGGAAAGATGAGGCCCAAACAAGCACAACCAGATGGATGGAGTCTAGATAGTCTGGTGATCCACTACCCAGAGGACAGGACCAGTGAAACAAGGGAGGAAGAAATACAGCAGCAAGCTGCTCAGAGACCACCCTGAGACACTCAGAGTGGACTTTAAAAGGCAAGGTGACAGAGCAGTAATAACAGACCTGCTGTTCTCTGACTGGCCATATACAGATACTGAACCAAGAGTCAACATCAAACTCTACAACACAGGCACAATGATGGTTCAAGGGTCTCAGACAAAACTGGAGCAGTTTGAAAGAGACTTCAGCTGGTGGGAAGAGAGGTACAGAGCATTAAGTGTATGAAGGTCAGAATAACCCTCCATTACCCACTGATAATTAGCATTTACAAAAAGAACATTTACATTTTGGTTCTGTCTTAAATTGAACCCCCAAGACGCACTGAGATTTCAGGCACTGCAAACCCAAGAGCTGAACCCCCCTCTGTCAGCTGGTCCTGAGAGAAAGGACGACAAGTCCAACGAGTCCTGGCAACCAACAGAGGAAAGAGTCTGTGGACACTGCATGAGATCAGATGAGACAGAGACAGAGATGCACTTCCTCTGACAATGTGACAGATATATCAGAGTGGAAATACTTTCAGGGATTTGATTTGTTAATTCAAAACTTAAAGAAGAAACAGATTCTATTAGGAGACTGACAGACTGTGCAAACAAACTATGTGACTGAATGTAACAAACTGAAGGACACAAAATTAAAAGCATTTTCATTATTGAACTGTATTATCCTTAACACTTAGTACAGTACTGTTCTACTAAAATTCAGTACAGCCAGTAAAGCATTCTGAATTGAACTGAACTGAGCTGAATTGAATTGAATTGAACGTGTCTGCGTATGGTTGTGTTTTCGGGGGCCTCCTGTCGTGTTAATGCCTGGTATTCAGTGACAAAAGCATGGACCTCTCACCCACACATTCATACAATGGCAGAACAGGAGCTGTGAGTGACTCACACCTGCAGCTCATTGGTCTGCTCAAGGTAAACTGCTAAAGCCGAACAGGGAAAAAAACAAAGTGCTGACTTCACATCCAATTCATAATGACACACTGTGGTCTCTGTAGACCCTGCAGACCCCGATTTGACAAGGTGTGATCGTACACCCAGTGATTCAGTACAGTGGTAAATGGCAACTGCTTCCATCGTATTTGTCAAGATATTAAGATAAATCATCATTCACTGACATGTACTTCAAGTATACACACAAAACAAGTTCACTGTTCACTGTCACACATTTTACTTACTCTTATAAAATCTATGCCCTTTACAACTGACAGTCACACCTTGTCATGCGTTACTTTAAATCCATCCTGATTTATTTACATGTCTAATTTGCTCATTTGTTTCCAGGTTCAGTCTGTATATGAAAGATAACTGTGTATTCCAGCTCTGAAATGTGGACTGAAGGTGCATTTGGTGTTAATGTGTCTCTGACAACCTCTGGAGGTACTTTAGAAGATTGAATCCCCACTGTTTCTTTAGTGCGGCACCACCTGGATTTCATGCAATCCCTGGAAACTCCTCAACAATCCCACTTCAAAGGGCTGGCTAAAAGGATTACTCAATTAGGATGCCCCATATTGGAGTGACTTCACATTTTCCTCAGTAAATTTATGATTTAACAAAAAAACAGACGTAAAGACATTTCTATAGCAGAGGTTGTTTCGTGTGTGGGACTGATATCAACTATTTCGCAGTACAGAAGGATGTCTGTCTCTCATAGTCGCATATTTCCCAACAGCTGTTATTCCCATAATGATGCTCCCACACTATTTATTTAAGGAAACACACATCATTTAGCAGATAATTTTTATACCAACTGTCGCAGCAGCCTGAGCACCTACACCAAGTCTCCTCAGGCAGGGACACACCACATGATGTAGCTCCAGCTATTCCTGGGCTCGTTTCATACATTTGTACATAACTTTATAAAGATTTCATTTATACACCTTCATATTTTATCTGTGACGCCCAGTTATACTGCCTATACATAAAACTGTGGCATCTTTGTGGTTACATTGCATTAATGTTGACCACTAGGGGGCAGAGAGAGAGTCTCAAACAACAACAGAACAATCAGCTGATCAAGTTCTTGACAGGGACAGAGCGACATGAGCATTCCTAGTCCACATTAGTCCACTATTCACAGACATTTTAGTGCTTTTGTTTTTCACCAATCAGCTTTGGCAGATAGCGTTCGATCAGCTTGTGTAAAACTGTACGTTGGAAAAGCCGGTCACTGTTTTCCAGCAGATTGTGGTGAAAGCTGTCGGCTGTGGAGCTGAAACGATTAGCCTATAAATAAATGAGCTGACTGAAAAAAGTTTCATAATTAATCATTTAAAAGTTTTTTGTGCAAAAAAAAAAAACCTTGAAACCTTTTCTACTTTTGCTTGTCTAATGTTTTAGTAACAACTGAGATAACGTCAAAAAACTAAAGATATTTAGTTTTGGACAAATCCTGAAATAAAACACGTAACTTTGAAGACATCACCTTGGGCCTCTGGAAAAACTGTGAGTGACACTTTTCAATATTTTCTGACTTTTTTTTTTTGGTCAAATTATTAATTGAGAATGTAGTCAGCAGATGAATAGATACAAATAATCAACAGTGTTGAAATCAACAATTTACTTCATGCAGTTTTAAATGTATGACACTTAATCTTCTTAGACTGTTCAGTCCATCTCCAGCCTTTCAAGACTATAGCTGCATATATTCGCATGGGGCCACAGCTTTGAATCACATTAAAGTGTTGGCACAACTAGACTGAATAACAAAAGTGCACTCTTGTCCATCATTCACTCAGAGAAGAGGACAATTTGATTCCCAGCAATCTAACCCAGAGAGAAGACAGGCCCCCATTAGGTGCTCAGCTTGTTACAATAACACAAAGCCATCTATCAAAACCTGGACTCACTGTCACAAATCCTGCAAAAAGCAGCTCTGGTAATGAAGTGCTACATGACCATCGGATCAAGAGGAGTGTACAGACGTGACAAAAAAGAGAAAAGGAGAAAGGGAGAGAAAGAGGGTGGAGCAAAGAGTGAAGCAAATGAGAGAAAATCCATACATTCTAGTCCCTGATGAACACCAGCAGGCTATTTGCACCTCATATTCTGACTGTTTCATTCATCACACACACACACACCCTTCCTTCCTGTCATGTAGCTACTGTACTCTCATTTCACAGTTGAGTTTACGTTTTCCAGCGACGTGAGAAATGTTTACACTCTAAAAAGGCTTTGTGTGTTTATGTGTAGGCAACCCTGATGTGCATGTATTAAACTGTGCACAAGTGCAGATGAAGGTCAGTTCATCCATGCTTAGCACAGTCACTCACAGCAAAGTGGAGAGAGGTTAATCTGTGTGTACCTGACATGTGTCCCTGTCCACATATTCACACATACTGTTTACAGCTCACACAGATGCTGTATTTATTTCCCCTGTAAATATGTTTATGTTTGAACTGATTGGACTCAGGATGTTACTTTCACACTGCTGTAGTTATCAATATTTTAAATATGGATTAATGAATTTTCATCAAAAAAGCAAAACAAAAAAAAAAACACTGCACATTACCCGGCCAGCACCAAAGAGCAAACAGTTAGTGACAAGCCAGTGCTGCATTTAATGTCTAAAGAACCAGATAGTTTGTTGGTAGAGACCAAAACAGAGCTAAAACAAGAGAGAACGCTGGACAGAAACAGAAATTTCACGATTGTTAATGTAACTCTGTCTGTGGGTAAATATCAAACTGTTTGCTAACACGTTAGCAAACAGTTTGATATTCTCACCTTAGAAGGTGATGACAGGTCTGTATTTTGTTAACAGCTTGTTCTTTTGTCCCCAAGTGGCCAAAAAAATCAATAAATGCAGGTTTAAATCTAAATTTTCTTTAATTATAGATAGCTCTGGATTTAGATCAATTTCTGCCAATTTTAGATAATTTTATATTATGTTAGAACTAGCTAACATATTCACGATAATGCTACCTCAGTTTAGCAAGTTAGCATGCTAAAATTTTCTAATTAAAAAGTACGTCTGAGGCTGATGGCACTCAATAAAAAGTCAGGAGGAATCACTTATCTATCTTGTAGGGAACATTGTGTGTCCCAAAATTTCAAGGTAATACATAAAATAGTTATAGTTATAGACCAACCAACACTGCCATCGCTAATGACCCACTGCTAGCCTAAAATATTTCATAGAACTGCAGCTATTGTCATGTTTACAAGGAGAACTACAACAGCAACCACCATTTTACTACTGCATCAGTATCAACCAGGACAACAAATACTTTATTTGTCCATTGCTGGTCGGACAAACAAAGACGTGCTTAAGTTCCTGTGATGGAAAATGACTGAGGCTAAGGTACTGGAAAAAACCATTAGCACCAAACCTCAGACACTGTAACAGGAGAAGAATCAAAGATCCAAGTATCCACAACTGTACTATTCAGACAGAGAGCTGCATTAAGTGTGCTTGGGCAAACACACCAGGTTACTGTAGTTAACTCTGAAACAATGACGCAGAGATGGGATGATGAAGCAAATAAATAAGTCAACGAGCAGGCAAGCTGTGCTTGAGCGAATTCTGTGAACTGGCATTTGAAGGCTGTGTGCTGATGATACAGGAGAGAGTGAGCGAGGGAGAAAAAGAGAGATGGAGAAAAGAAAACTGTAGCTGCTGCATGACTGGGGCACTACAAAGGGCAAAAGGGTTACAGCTACGGGGGGATACACCAAAATGATAGTTGAGTGCCACCAAAATGGAGGGAGAGAGGGACAAGATGAGAGCATGGTGACCGCTGGATGGAGGGGATGATTGAGAGAGAGTACGACAGAGGAGGGAGGAATGGATGGATAGAAAAGGGAGAGAGGGGATGCTTGCGTCTGCCTCAGACTGGAGGAGTGTTGCTCTCTGTTCGCACAGGCTGACCCAGATGCAGCTGAATTAGACACAGTCTTGTGTGCAGAGGTGTGCACATTGGTGTGTGTGTGTCTGTGCATGACAGCGTAGGTATGAGAGCTGCAGAGCTTGAGGTAGAGAATGAAACAGTGTTTCAGGAGACGTCTCTGTTTTTCGAGGGTCACAAGAAAAGGTTAGAGAATCTCCAAATTAAAAGTCTGACATATAGCACTTCAAAGTCATTAGCGCAGATTGATACTTTAATGGGGCTTTGTATGGAACCTCATTTGTTTTTAGTAATAACCAAAAGATGTCCACAGCACATCCAGTATCCAGAGTATCCAAAACTGTCTTGATACCAAAAACTAGAACTGAAGGCTTGATCAGATTCATAGACTCCTTTGCTTATTCTCTGATCCGAGAGTTTAGAGTTTAGTTTTTAAATCATAATCTTTGTCAACTTCAGATTCTGTTCTAATATGACGACTCAAGCTTAGACAATATTTAAAAGTGTCTTTCTTTTCTTGTCTTTTTTTTTGCCCATAGAAAAATCTAAACTATGAGCCGCAAGAAGTTAAAAGAGCTAAGAGGAACTGCAGGACTGGTAACAATTACACACAGTCATTTGAGAGAAGGTGTAATGTTTTTTTTTTTTTAATGAATAAACTACCATCCCCAAACAAGAGGTTTACTGAAAAGATGGATGTGTATACTAGCATAAACACTGCTTTATTGATTAGATTTGACAGCTAATATCATCTTCATTGTACAAAACAGGATGAATGGCAATGTTACTGCAAAGAAAGGATGTTCCATTCAGTTTTTGGAACTGAATTTTTCAAAGCTAAACTGTTTTTATACAGTTTATACTAAACATTTTTATATTAATATAAAATAACAATGTGTAATGTGAAGGGAGTCACTTCTAACGCTCTATGGTTGCAAAAAAGAAAAAAATCAATCAATGATTACAGCTTTATCGGCCTAAGTAAGCTCAGTCTGAGTGTCTGTGGTAACAGCTGCTCTTAGAAAGAGGGAAACACAACTTCAGACTTCTCCAAATGGCAATGACTGGTCTAACTAAACCACATGCTGTAATTTACATACATAACAAGTTGCTGATTTCACTATGACGGAAGTCACACCCATGGGAGTTTGATACCCTGACTTGTGAATATCATACATAGATACATGCTGCACACAGTAAATGTCTTTTTTGTTGTTTTGTTTTTTGTTTTAGAGGCTTAAAATTTGTTTGGATAAAAATTTCAGTCACTGCTTACAGGCAGCCCACTCTGGCAGTGGAGAAAAAGAAATCTCAACAAACTATTCCTCGGGTTGCACAGCCTACCTCCACAGCTCTGTCGACACTCTCTCAAGTCTAACCGGCTAATTAATGAATCTGCCAATCACACATTAAAGGCACCGCCGAGGGAGGAGCAGCGGCCCCTTTGTGAGAAATGTCAGAATCTGCCCGTTGGCACCAGAAAAAATAAGAGTAACAAAGCTCTTAATCTTCCACCTGAACAGCTACTACATAGGAGCCTGCCTGCTTAATGATTTTTTTGCTAGAATTTAGCTGATGGTGTTTCTACTCTGTTTCTTTTCCTGTGAAATATTCTGCTCTTTCAACCATTAGAACACTTCAGGTTCTGACCTTTGCTCTCCTTAAAGCATAATTTCAGCTTATTGCAACATATATTTGTAGTGTGGGTAAACATATCTATGACTTCAAGACAATACTGCACAGACCAGATGATGATTAGTTTACTTTCCTGTAGAAAGGTAGGATCTGCTGGGTGGTATATGTGACGCTGAGTGTAAGGTGAATGTATTCATACTTATACAGATCCTGTGATTTTTTCTTTTTCCAACAAAAGCAGGTGTACAGGTTGATGCGCATTTTTTTCTATTGTGAGATTTTGGTCACTTATTTTCCGATAATTTTTGAGAAGTGTTTTGTAATGCCGTCTTATTTCCTCTTTTCGCTCTGTACTTCTCCACAGAATCATTTTTTTATGCAGAAAGAGACCATGTGAATGAGTTATTTCTCTACAGCGATGATACATATGTGATACACATTGTGGGACATGGCAACATCATGTGTTTCAGACACTAGTTTGAATTACTTCAACTTAGTTTATGAGAAATTATGTTTTGTTTTTCATTTTTGAATGTTCTTGTTGACACATTAAAATGCGTGTAGTAACAGATTCAGGCTCGTTGGTGCAGTTGAGAACAAACTTCATTCAATATGACACAAAATTCAAAACTTAACCGCTTTAAACTTTTTTTTAGCTTTGCTGACAGCTTTCTCCTGCCTTCAGCTGAACGTCACAGAATTTTAAGCTCTGTGATTGGATGTTTATTGCCAAAATGCACCTTGGAAGTCACAGAAAATGTCTCCCAAGAAATTTTTACCTTCACAGGCCCAGATATTTTCCCAGGTATTTTCTGGTACAGCTGTAAACCATCGACCTCATGATTTAACCAGGAGAGTTTCAAGTGCTCCAACTGTGAGTCATTGAAATATGAATGGGATTTTTTTTTTAACTGTACAGACACAGAACCACCTCTCCCACTTTGCAAACACTGTGAAATGTGTCAGGAAGCAAGAGCGGGCAGACGATCAGATCGGTCGTTAACTTTTCAAAATTTTAACCAGATGATCTAAACCAATGCTGAATTATAACTATAAGTGAACACACCTGAAATGTCTGTACAGGAAAACAGCAGATTCAAAATCTGATGGATGTTTATAAAAGTTTACTGTTCATCTTCATTATTTCTTCTACATGTGTTTGACAGATCTGTGGTTTTGTTTGACAAGCTTGTGTTTCGTGCCCCCGCTTGACTAGGACTGAAGCTCAAAAAGCCAAAAAATACGACCAAGCTGTAATAAACCAAACTGTCCTTTCATTTGAGCTGCTTCTATTTTGTGTTGATCCAAGACAAAAAGCCTTTTCAGCTGCTGCTCTCATCAGAGATTTCATTGCTTTAAACAACCAGCAACATGCCTGAAAGCCAAACGAAATCATTATTAGTCTGGACCTTTAAAGAAAAACGTCCCACACAGTTAAAATTTGAGCTGGGGCGAAAGACGACTTGAGATCAGAGTCGGCATCGCTCACTAGTTTAAGCCTGAGACCTCTCTCCATCCTCTCTGTCTGTGTTCCACTCGCTCTGTGATTCATAGCCACCTCTGCTCCCATCCTCACTTCATCCACCTCAACATGGACAGGTTCCCCCATCACCCCCTCCCCTTTCAACATCGTTTCTCTCTCCCCCTCTTCCTCTCACTTTTTCTTCCCTTCTTCCCTCCTCCTCCTTCCATCACTGCCAATGTTTTCCTCACTTGCTCCCACTTTTCTTCTTCAGAGCCCCCGCCCCCCCGTTCTTTTCTCTTCACTCTTGTCTCTTTTGCTTTTTGTCTAAACCGGCTCGGAGTCCTGAGGCTTCGTCAGCGTAAAGTGCTCCGTCTGTGCTCCTCTGCTCTCCCCTCCTGCCCTCTGCTAGCGTGCGAAGAGAAGGGGACCCGCCGACGAGAGCTTTAAGTTATGTAATGAGATCATCTGGAGACTAATGCTGTATACCAGATATACTGAGCAGCCATTAGTGGCTTCTCTATAGCATGACCATTTGTCTGGCTGCTACACACGTCTTTTAGGTTTGTCACAGATGGATGATGGACTTGAGTAGCAAAGCTCAATGATATTAAAACATACAGATAATAGCAGCGGCAACATGTGCTTGCTCATATGGGTAATCCTCCGTCCTATAGTGCTTTTGTCCTGGGTCTGGCTTTTACCTTGCATTTCCAGGAGGTGAGATGTGGACGGATGGATGGAGGAGGTTAAAGGGATGGTGGAGGAAATAAGGACAGATGGAGGACAAGGGGAGATGAGGAGAGGTGCGTGCGCATCCACGTGTCGGTCCACAGGGTCGCCGAGGAGAGCAAAGACATGGGGTAATGCACACACCTTAACACGTGCATGTTTGTGTGTGTGTCCAAGACCTTGAAAGCATCACTGAGGCCTGAGGGCTCCTATCACCGACATGAGAGGAGGTCCTGGTGTCCCATGTGGCAGTCTATGTGAAAATGCTGTCAATGAGGACCACGTTTCTCCATCAGGGGAGGTCAACCTCCAGAGTTCAGTCTCATGACAGAGCAGTTCAGAGCTGGAGCTGTTTGTCCATCACTCATAGGATCATCAGATCAGTTCTTTACGTCTTCTGTCTCAGTGTTAAAATGTCCTTGAGCAGGACACGGAACCCAAACTGCTCCCAATGTAAATGTAATGTGATGAATTAGTCATTCTGTAGAAGACTGTTAATAGTGTTGATCACTAGTGTTAATGTGTTTTTAAATAACTGGAACCTTTCATTTATTTGAATTTTTTTCTCAGTCAAAACAAGCAACCTGAGGACATCGTTATTAAACTAAACTACAGTTAAAATGATTTATGTGTGACTTCAATTTAGTTTTTCAACCAAAAACATTTCCAGGTTCCAGTTTCCAGTTTGTAAAATGTGACATTTTACTGCTTTTCTCTGTTTTATATAAAAACTGACCAAAAAAAACAGAATGATACATAATGGTCAGACAAAACAAGAAATTTGCAGATGCCACCTTAAGCTTTTTTTTTATTATTTTCTTTTAATTTATCAGAAACTCAAGCAACAAAACTAGTGGTGGCATTACAAAGTCAGTTCATCAAATGAGGAATCCCACTGAGGGCTCCAGAAAAAGCTCATGACTACACTTTGAGTTATGATTTTGTTTTTGTTTTTTTGTTTTTTTTTTTGTCAAACAACTATTTCCTATTAAGGTTAAGAAAAAAACTTTCACGTGAAACAGATTTAGTGATAATGAAAATAACAGCTGTAACACTAATACAGTTAGCATGAGCAAAGAGAAAACTAGGAGAATATAAAGGGAGAAAGAAAGAAAGAAAGAGAAAAACAAAGAAATTAAATAATAGTCATTTTTACAAATCAAACAAGAACTACATTTTAGAACAGCAACCAGTCAAATTTCTGCTCTCTATTGGCTCCTTTATTTCAGGAAACCTAACTTCTTACAGCGTACAACACTGATGTTTCCTAAATACGTTTCCTTATACACACAAAAAAAAAACCTCAGAGGGAAATGTTCTACACCATTTTCAGACTGAATCTACCAGATAGTGTTCTACACCTAAATCTTTCCAAACATCTCACAAGAAGAGGTAAAACTTTCTCAAAGATACAGGAGTCCTGACTTGTGAAACTCTTCTCCTGAACTTTTTTTTCCAATCAAAAAAAAAAGCCCTTTTAGAAGCAGGTGTGAAAATAAATGCTTTTTCTGTCTGAACATATTGTTTTTGTCGTGTAGGACTAATAAGAACTTCTTTATTACAGATGCCATCCACACTGTTCATACTGTATGAATGGTAATTACATAATTATTAGATAAATACAGTCTGAAGCAGTCCGGCTCATAATGCCTCTGTCACCATTTCACATTCTCATCTTTTCTGTGGCCCCTGAGAACTTTAGACTCCAGCACACCATCAGAACAACATCCATGAGTCAGACAGTTGCTACTTTAGTGTTTTGGAGATTAAAAAAAAACAAACATACATGAAAATCTGAATGTAACAAGCAACGGAGAGAGTCTGAGTCCGAAGGACTCTGGTCTGCAGTGTGTTTCTATACAGCTGCACCACCTGGGCTCTGTGGTCTCAGAAGACTTGGTAATATTAAGTAACATTAACTGGACCTCTGACTTCGCCGTCAACAAGACCTACTTGGCAAAAGACACCAAAACTCTGGCCGAGCTTAAGCGCTGGTGATGATATAAAGCTGTTTGATAGCCTGAACCAACAGGAAGAAGGTGAAACTGATACTTTCTGATTCTGATTAGCTGATCCCTCATAAACCAGTCAATATGACAACCGATGATATACATTCCCAGTGAAAGAACGCTGCCCCTTATCGTTGAGGCAGTGTCATCAGTTGTCACTGAATAAAACAGACAGGTATCCCCAGCACGTCAACGCTCCAGCTTATCACACGCCCTCTGCCTGCTGCAGCTGACAGGAAATTCTTTTAAAAAGCAGATTTCTGTTAAGTAATTCAAGCAACAGAGCAGCACAATCAGCGCTACCACTTCCAGGGGATTATTAGTTACAGATGTTGAGCTACAAGAAGGCATGTTGTTGTTGTTGTTGTTATTTTCTTCTGTACAGTGATTGTAAATGTGTGCTGATACACTATGCTAACAAAAATTCAATCAGACCTATCTACTCATCCTAATAGGATCTATACTGTGTTTTAGCTCTGACAGCCTGATCAGTGGTTCTGTACAGTAACTATACAGTCTACTATTACCACTCAGTTACATATGGTTTCCATCCATTTTACTGTACACAGTCTTAGAAAGTGTCCGTGTTGTTCATAGATCAGAACTGATCTTACTGTACTTTAGCTCCTGTTTTAAATTCAGTGTTTTTATGTCAGATTATTTCTCGTGTTACCTTAATCTCTGTTTTCCTTTCTAACACCCACCACAGCAGCGCCATTCAGCCTTATTTTGCCGTTTTACGAATTTGAAATCAAACAAAAATGCATCCAAAAGAAAATAAGAATCCTAAATTCACCCATGACAGTGTGTTGCTCTAACAGTCCTTCTGCCTCCGAACAGCCTGTTGTTCCCGTTTGCCACAAACTCCACATTAACGCTGTCTTCTTCACAAAATAAACCTGTGATTGACGGGAAATAAAGAGACGTTTAAACTGGCCCCTCACCTGCTTTCTGTGCTACAGACTGGAGCCCTACGACGAGCCCCAGCAGTACCCCCGCAAAGCACATCTGGACGGCGAACAACTCCTTTCGCTTTCTCCGTCTGGCTTTGCTCCTCCGCCGGTTAAGCATCACTCCTCCTCCGACGGCCGTCTCCGGCATCCCGTCAACCACCACGCGGGCCATGGCTGCTCTTCTCGCGGCAGGCTTTCCGACGGAACCCCCGGTGGTGGCGGTGGCGGTGCAAAGGTACGAGGAACTGAATTGAAGGGGAGGGAGAGACAGAGCGATGCGCTGTGTGGGCACTGAACTTACTCGACGAGAGAAGATACGACTGGCTGGTCAGTGGGTTTGTCAAGGTAACCAGAGTGTTGGAAACGAAACATCCGGCCTCGAATTTCAAAATAAGACTCTTATCGAGTCACATTTATGAAATTCTGAGTAACAGCGGCCAATACACAGACAGATAAATAGATAGATAGATAGATAGATAGATAGATAGATAGATAGATAGATAGATAGATAGATAGATAGATAGGTAGGTAGATAGATAGATAGATAGATAGATAGAACATTATTTCGTATGTTTTCTTTTTATTGTCCGAGACCCTCAGTTGACTAAATAAAACTAAAACAAATATATATTTGTTTTTTAAATTTTATTAATGGTTGATATAGATATATTTGAAAGCTACTGTACATGTAATATCTCAGCAATGTTTATTCTTGGAAGACAGTAAAACCGCTATTGGACCCCATAACAAGAGTCACAGTGCTAATGATAAGAAACAAAATTAAATGTATCAGATATTAGTTTTGTTCCTCATATAGTTCACAGAGAGTACATGGTTTTGGACTGAGTCCTACGTGCCACACTGTAATAGAAGTTAAAAAAAAAAAAAAAAAGACAAAAAACTATAAAGACATAAATTATAAAGTGTTACATACATGTCTATGCTGTACATTCACAAGCTAAAATCCCGAACGTTGCATAAAGTAAGTGCTTTAACTTAAAAATCCTATTTCCGGGTCTCAGTTAACTCTGGTGCATTTGACGCAGTTTGAACAGGTCGATGATAAGTGCCTCCACCGTGTTTTTTCCCTCCTCCACGGACGGAGTCAGAGGGCGGGCCTCCTGGCTAAACGACACGGGACAGAAGTGTGGTTTCTCGGCGTGGACGTTGAAGCAGAGCGCGCTGCTGCTGCTTCGGAACCGAGGTTAGAGGGAGGGAGAAACATGAGGGAGGGGCGTGTGCGTTGGTGTGTGTGTATGTGTGTTTATGAAAGGGTAACATGACAGTAATAACATAACATTATTATTATTATTATTATTATTATTATTATTATTATATACCTGCTAAGTTTTACAGGGCTAAAATATAAAATGTGATTCCATGTATTCTCTTGTTGTCAGTTTCTATCAGTGAAACTACAGAAGACTGAAGTCATGTTCGATAAAATGAGACTCCTGGGAGACAATAAAGACAATGAGATTGATCTTTCACATCTGAGACGCAGGCATACACTCACACCATGCCGACTGGGTTAAAGGTCACAACCTCTGACCTCTCTATGGGGAAACATCCCACAGATGCTTTCATTTTTTCTGAAGCGGAAGAGAGGAAGGAGCAGAGGAGTGAAAGAAAAAGGAGAAAGTCAGTTGTTGGGCAGCTTAGATCATCACTTCACTGTGGAGAACGTCATGTAAACACACTGAACTGTCACGTCTCTGTGTGTGAAGGGTTTGCAGGAATCACTCCACTTCCCTGTTCTTTTCTCTTCCTCCCACAGAGGTGTGTAATGATGTCATCGTGGGAAGGACTGAAATTGGAGACCCATAATGCCATGGGAGAGATAGAAAGCAGTATGGCATTAGTGAATGAGCTCCCAGATTACACCTACAGCCTCTTGGCCCACGCTTATGTGTATGCACACACACACACACACACACACTTCCTTCATGACGGATTGGGTATAATCCTCATCCTGAGCAATAGCGTCTGACAGCCGTGATTCGAGACAATGACAATGACATATCGAGCGTGCCGGATTAGGAGCCAGAGAGGGATTTTAACTCTCCGTCCTTTGGGTAAAACCTCCAGAGAGTTACTTGTTGTTTTTTTACATTCGCTCTCTGCAAACCTCATGTCATATTTTGTTGCTTCTGACGGGGCAGAAATACACTGGATGTTGAATGGAAAAGAACATGACATAAAACATAACGCACCAGATCAAGGGTTTTAACATGTTTTATCTCAGTAACTATAAGTTGGGTTAGGGTTAGTCCACATCTCAAACTGTGTTTAAACAGTTATCAGAGCTTTGTCAGCAGGATTAAGAATGGGGGGGGGCACTAGCTCTTTTCTTCTTCTTAGAGCTAGTAGCCACCAAATCACATTCATAAATATAGAAAAATGGGTGCGATGAGTACCTGGCATGAGACTGACACGGTTGTCCAAGTTTTCTGAGGCGACTCAAAGAAATTAAAAAAAGCTTAACTCTGCATATTTATTTAACTGCTATGAAAGTGTTTACATTTTGACTGAAAATGACATCAGTGGGACAGATGTGACATTTTTTTTAACTAATTTGTTTGGGGCAAAATTATCATCCTTCCAAACATAAATCAGCTAACACAAACACACTGTCAGACAGTGAGCTGGTCTGTGCATCAAATATAGTAAAAGTTGTGTGTTTTACAGTGGTCAACTAAATAAATAAACACAGTTTTTGTGATTGGATAGATCCCATCTTTGCAGGTTCCACAGTCAGAGTGTGTCTGGACTCAGCCAAGTGTATTAAACCATGTATTAAACCACTTGTATTAAACCACTTGTTAAAGCCCTGTTGGTGAGTGTTCTTGGCCTCTCAACTGCCTGGATCTTCAAATCTGAACCACAGTGTCACTGTGCTTGGAGTGTATTTTATGTATTATACATTTCCCTACCACTTCTGGTGTAATGTTAATCAATGAAATTAACAGCAAATCACTTAGTAGCATATCTGTAGAAAGGGGTGATGCCACCTGCCTTGTTAGCCAAATAACCAAAATGACATCGCCTTTCACCTGCTGCTGAATAAATTTAAAGAAGTATTTAATCATTACTTTAATAAAAAGTCCTAAAAAAGACAGTTGAAGTAGGGAGCTAAGAAAGATAACGAGGTAAAATTGAAGTGAAAAAATTACAAACATCATAGTTATGGTTAAGGCATCTTACAACAATTTCCTCTGGGAGGTGTACTTCCCAGAATGTGTGCGTTGGTTGGTGGTGTTCACCCGTTTAAAAAAAAAATCACCCGCTGTCCACAAGACTACAATCTAGAACATAATTCCACATTTCTGCTACATATGTGGCCTAGTTTTTAAAAAATGGCCCTCCCTCTTTACATTGGGGAAATTCCTCTATCACAGTGTTTTTCAACCACTGTGCCGTGTGCCGCGAGATAATGTCAGGTGTGCCGTGGGAAATTATCCAATTTGTGTGCCTGTGCGGTGTAGCGCCTGGCAGAGTAGTCATGTAGTACTCTTCCATACCAGTAGGTGGCAGCAGCAGGTAGCTAATTGCCTTGTGCTTGGAGACAAGCGAATTAGTGACGCATGCGGCATCCATGCGCCACTAATTCGCGTTGACGGTGGCATTGTGGCTAGCGGGACGACGGTGAAAGTTATGGACGAAAGTTTTTGAAGAGGAAAAATGCTGACTCTGAACTGGACCCTGGACAAAATCCGGACCCAGATGAAGGCCCTAGTATGAGTGGAGGTCAAAAGAAAGCAAAGACGGTGACGTCGAGCAGAGTTTCTGGCGCGAGGCAGTACAACGAAAGCTATCTTTCATTTGGATTTACGTTTACCGGAGATGCAACGGCACCGACTCCGTTGTGCTTGATATGTGGTGAAAAGCTCTCCAACAGTGCTGTGGTCCCATGTAAGCTTAAACGCCATCTCCAAACCAAACACTCTTCGCTTCAAAACAAAAATGTGGAGTATTTTGTTCGCCTGCGTGAACACACGGACAAAAACCGCAAAGGTAAACGAGAGAGCCCTTAAAGCTAGCTACCACGTCGCTGAACTTCTGGCTAAATAAAAAAAAAAAACCCACACTGTGGCAGAGCAATTAATACTTCCCGCCTGCAAAGCCATTGTAAATGAGATGCTCGGATCCGAAGCGGCTAAAGAAATAGCCAAAGTCCCTCTCTCCGATAACACAATTTCCAGACGTATTGATGAGATGTCTGAAGACATCGGAAGTGTGGTTTTGGACAAGATCCGTATCAGTAATAAATTTGCGTTGCAACTTGAGGAGTCTACTGATATAAGTGGACATGCTCAATTCTTGGCCAATGTACGTTTTGTGGATGGAGAGTCTTTCATCGATTCCTGCCAGGATATCAGCTCTGTGTTCATCCAAACAGGCCCAGGTTTCACACTGAGTGAGTATAAATGTGAAAGATTATAAAATACTTTTTCTTTGTGTTTATTTGGTTCCTATTCAAGACGTTAGAATATAACGTCATTCTTCAATGTTAAAAAAAAAAGCTTATATTAACAATATGACACTTGTATTGTTAATGTTGCCTTGGCTCGGAAAAGGTTGAAGAACACTGCTCTATCAGCACTGTGTATTTACATTTGGGTAATAACGGTTCACTTTCAGAAGGAAAAGCAGAACTAACATGACGTTAGTGTCTGACTTTGTGCTAGTTAGTCTGACTTTGACTGCAATCTTTCCCTGAACTGGCTTCACGAATTTAATGTCAAACCAAACTTCCACCGTAGAGGTGTCAGACCAGAAAACAGCCACATGGATCCATTTCTGTAATGTTCATATTGATCACTTTTGAAGGCAACAACAAATATCAGGATAAGAGGAATGTGGGCTTCACAGCTTTGGCTTCACGTTCATACTGTTTTAAAAAAGGCTGCTAAACTACTAATGTCACACAATCACTAAAGGCACCAGTTCTGAAAAGTCACTGCTCACATCTGCAATACTTTAACTTCCTCATGTTATATGATTTCTGACTGCTGGCGTCCCAGAATTCACAGTTACCTGTCACTGACAAGATATCTAAGGTTTTAACATTCTTTTAAAATAATCTAATATTGTCTGAATGCTAGAGCCTGAGCATGCATTGGTGATGTAATGATTTACCAGTTAAAATATACACTTCAAACTTTAAAATCCTAATTCCTTGTTTCGTTCAATAATCTGCCCTTTGGTTTCACCAGTGACAACATGAAGAGAATGAAAAGTGTTGATTTTTACAGTCGCTCTCATTGCCTCTCTCACTCAAACACACACACACACTCTACACAGCTCACACGGACACACACTGCTTTTGTAGTGTGATGTTACACCTGCCTTTGATGTGTTGTTAGTTGGGGCATTGTCCTGTAAATCATTCCAGGATTCCATGTTTATTCCTTTCTGCGTTGGACCATTGAAGCTGCTCCTCGCCTCTTTTGATCATCAGGGATTTGGTTGGAACACTAAAAAGGATTTTTTTTTCTTGTAGAAGATTGATTAGGTGTGTTTGAAATTCATTACATGAGAAACAGAAGACTGCCCCTCCCTCACTGACTGAGACATTGAGGGTTGGTCAGTTTTCTGTTGTCCACGTGTGACACGTGTTTTCTTGATAATTTGAAGCTTAAAAGCAAAAATATTAAAACATATTTTACTCCTCAACTCCAAAGAACAGCAGCTGATAATGTCTGACTTCGATGTGTAGCTGTAGTGCAGGGTAAAGTACAAGCAGATAGATGAAACTCCTTCCCTCTGGTAGGTCAGCACAGGAGGGCAGTTTATAAGTGACACTAATTTACATACATTAATATGTGTAGTCTTTACAAAGAAGGAATTACAACACTCAATTCAAGAGGATTAACTAAAACATTATAGATCAAACCTTTTCATTACTGTGGGAGATTGTTAAGGTTCTTGAAAGAATTCAGATAACATTTAGATGACAGGATACACGCTACAAACAGAACTATGGTGTATGTATATGCTGGATATGGGACACTGATGGAAACATTTGGCGCCCTCATGTAGTGCTGCACGATTTGATGAAAATGTGCGATTGCGATTATTGTGGACAATATTGCAATTTGCGATTATATTATAAATTAATGGTGTCATGAGTCTACTTGCTTTAATATCAAGGACAACACAGAATAATGATAGTTTGTGTATTTTTCAATTCAAAACATACACAAGACACAAAGATTACAGACTGTTTTTTCCAAATAACTTAATATCAAAAAATAAATAAAAGTTTGAAAATAAAGATAGTAATGCAAATTGCAAATAGAATATCATTGTTAACTCAAATGCATTTCTGCTGGCAATTACGTAAACCTGAAAAAAATTCTTACAGTAGTCTTGAAAACTATAAGTGCATTTCTGCAAAGTGCAAAGGAAGTAGCAATACTGTAAACTTAACATTTTAGTAAACCTTACAAGTATTATTTGAAAAAAATAATATTTATGCAGTAAAAAAAATAGAGGCATTTCTGCAAAGTTCAAACTGAGACAAGTGCCTGTTTCTTAACATAACATTTGGTATTAGTTCAAAGTGCAAAGACACAGAAAGGCCTTTCTATGGAGGCCTTTCTCTAAACTAAGAGAATACAAAATGCTCAAAAAAGGACATTAAAGAGGAGTGTAACAAAAATCAAATGGGCTATAATTTGTACCCTACAACTTTCTCTAAAAATGAATCCATCAAGTTGTTCTTCCATATCCTCTTTCTATAAGGGTTACCACCACTTCAGAGGTTCTTTGACAAAAAAACCAACATATCCACCTTTTCTGGTTTCAGACAAGAGCGATGGGCTGATACAACATTACCGCTTGCACTGAAAGCTCTTTCTGATGCAGAGCTTGTTGCTTGTATGCACAGATATTTCTGAGCTAGTCTGGACAGCAAAGGAAAATTTGTGGCACTTCCACCATTTCAGTGGATCTTCTTCATGACTTACACATGGCATGTAAGTGTACGTATTGAGTTCATCCCTATTGAGCATCCCTACACTGTGCCATTAAGTTAGTTGGTGTTGATGCTGTTGTTGATGTGCATGTGCTATACTGGAAGAAACTGGCTAAAGTTTTCTTCTTAGCTTTAGCTGCAGGTGGTGAATTGTCCAAATCCAGGCTATCCTCCATCACTATGGTGCGCTGAGGTTCAGGCTTCTGCTGGTGAATTTCCACCACCTATTAGAATGAGAAGAAGGAGGGGAAGGAGAAGTAAATGTTTTTTTAAATGTAATTTATATAGCACACTTTAGAATACATCAGAAAAAGCTTCATGGAAAGAGTCAACAGTCATACTACATGATAGAAGCAGTGAACGTACTCCAAAAACAACATCAACAACAACATATCATGGCAGCATAAGAGAAAATTATTACTTATCACCTCAGAGATCACTCGTTCCTTCATGGTCCTCGTTTCCTTTGTGCTCATGTATTTTGCTTTGAACCTGGGATCAAGGAATGTTGTGATGTTCAGCAGGTCCTGTGTGACTTGATATTTTTCACTGAGGTAGCTCAGGATTTTAGCTTTCAGTGATTTGGCAAGGTCACTGTCCTCTTGCTCCTCAGCCAGTACTGAGGTGTTCAGAATATGGAGAATGGGTTTCAGGTATGATATGCTTACATATTGCTCAGCTGACAAAGCATCCGTGAAGTCCTGGAGTGGGCTGAGAGCCTTGTTTACAGATTCCAGGACATCCAGCTCTTGCCATGAGGGCAGTAGCTGTCGTGCTTTGCGGTCTGTAGAGAGAACCTTGGTCAAGGCACATTGTTGTTCCAGGATTCTTGCTGATTCTTGCTTGATCATTTTCTGTGTGGATCGCCATTGTGTTTGGCAGTCTGTCACCATGGCATGTTCTGGGAGGTTGAGCTCCCTCTGTGCCTCCTTTAAAGCTTCTCTTTTCCTCCAGCTATGGGAGAAGTGGCCCACAAGCTTCATGCATATCCCAATAGCCCTGCTGGTGCGGTGAGCTTCACTTTTTACAGCATTTTCTGTAAAAGAGAAGAGTGAAAGACACCCATGAACTTCTCTTTTCCTCTTTACATTCAGACACATGCAGTATTATCTCAAACAACTGAGTCTTATACAGTAACAAAGGTCATTGTTTGTAAGTGTGTGTGTACAAAACAGCTTCTATCAGACATGTTTATGATTTTTGTCAAAATTGAAATCTAAAATAATTTGACTTTCACTAAGTAGAAAGCGCAGGGATCATTTTTACATTTACCAAAGTGCTGTTTGAGACTATGCAGGGCTGATAATGCAGCATCAATTTGATCAGATAGGGCGAGCTAACAAAATACAGATAAATAAAATGAATAAATAAAGAAACGGCAAACAGCAAGGTTAAAGAGTGTAGAAAGAATTAACTTACCGATGGCAAGATGATGTCTGTGGCCAAAACAGTGGAATCTTTGCCAGTCATTAAGCTCCACGGCCTTTATGATGTTACTGGCATTGTCTGTAGTGATTGTAACGTGACGTTCCTCGCACAGCCTCCACTCTGCCAAAGCCTCCTTCAGGCCTGATGCAATGTTTTCTCCCGTGTGATCCTGAGGGAAATACGATGTTTGCAGGGAGCGGCTTTTAAGCTCAAAGTCATCGTCGATAAAGTGGACTGTCAGGCTTAAATAAGGTTCCACGGTTCAGCTTGACCACAAGTCTGTTGTGGTTGAATAAAACTTGACGGTAGCCATTTCGGTTTGAACCTCACTGCGGCATTTGTTGTAGAGCTCGGGAATAGCGGTTTGGGAGAAAAAGTTCTGTGAGGGTAGCTGATATCTCCTGTCCAGCGTGCGGATCATATTTTGAAATCCCTCCTTATTAACTGTATAAATCGGCACCATATCTTGTGCCAAATAGTTTGTTATGGAATCTGTGATTTCCCTATGTTTTTTTGAGGTCTTTTTTTGGCGTGAGATTTGCAAATACATCCTTGATTGTACGTTGTGGTTCTTTCAGGGGGTTTTCAGTTTTACCTTTCATATTACTTGGTTGGCCTTTTATTTGCATACACTCGTCGAATTTTTCTCTGTGTTGTCGCAAATGTTGGTACAGATTGGTCGTATTACCTCGGGACGTCGCGACTTTAGCTCTGCAGGTTCTACAAAGCACGTCTTGCTGTTCAGGGTCATCATATCTGAATCCAAAGTATCGCCAGACAACAGAAATTACATTTTTTTTCGCCACCAACTCTGCCCTTCCCTCGTGTTCCTCCTCAGCTTCCATGGCAGCCACTACTGTTTGCTGAAAGCCGGGTAGTCACGTGACCATACCTGCGGCTGCCCACAGCGTGTGGCTGTGGCGTCAATTACTCCACATTGGTTTACATTAAATCGCAAATCGCAGTCTTTTATGCAGCTGAAGCCAACTGAAACGTCATCAGCATCATCATTAACCTGAATTATTATTGTTATTATTACAGCATCTCAAGCCTGGTCAACACTCAAATGTCCATCATCTCCCGAGATCAGTTGGAGGCGTGGATCACGTTGCTGCAAATGTTCCGGGGCCAGTGTCTAATGCTGTTTCTGCCCTCTTTCTTGGGCTTTGGCTTATCCATCGTTGGGGCGACGATGCATTTGGGGGGGGGTAGATTGTAGCAAGATGAGATGTTTCGCCTTGCATCTCCCAGTGCGAGTTTGCGCCGTTTTGTTCACCTCGGCTCTCGTTAGCCTATTACCACATGAGGGCACTCTATAAAACGGTGCTGTGGCCATCTTGACTCTCTCTTGCTCCTGGCTCCGAGGCCCACTTCCTGGTCGCTCGCTTCCTTCCGCCTTGTCGTTGCTGGTGCAGACGCCAAACTCACGGTCCTCCACCGACGTGCACGGCTCGTGGGTTCATTCCCAGTGCTGCAAATTAGCCGCAGGTTGCTGCTAGCCTCCACTGTTGCGGAGTGAACATGCGCTCGCTTCTCTCTCCCGCAGGTGATCACACGTAGCCTGATTGGTATGTACGCCTCGGTGCATTTGATGCATTTAACTTGCATGTATATGTAGCTTGGTTAACTCGCCACAATTCATTTATTTAACACTGGAACACCATAAAATAGGATGAATACGTTTTTGATTTAATGACCCACATGACCCCATTAATCTAACATCACTGTGGAACACACGTTACTTCTTTAAGCTTACAGCTGGTCATACTGTTGTGCTGTGTATGAAACATTACAGTTTCTGTGGCTCACCAGCGGGGATTCAGGGTTTTAATCTTGTTGACAGAGAGGCCATGTTTGAGCTTTGCCATGTACAGTTCACCTCACACGCACTTGAGGATGCAGTGATTCATTTAAATGTAGCTATGTGAGTGTGAAGCAGTGTATACACTATTTACTGCCTGTCAGACAGGAAAGGTTGTATTAAAGAAATCCTTGTTGCCCTCTGGATGAATAACTCTGTCCTCAGTAAGCAGATTATGGACGGTTTTGTTCAGGTTTCTTGTTTATATTCACACAGATGTGTGCACACATGCGCACACACACTCACATGTACACACACACACATACCCACAGAGCAAACGATCTCTTCAGAGTGTTTAGAGCCAAACACATAGAAGATACACGTAACTGCACTGAGTGATCTACCTGGGAGATTTAAAGTGAAGGTGCACACATAGACTCACATGGACATACACACACCTGTTCGCTCCCTGAAGCTTTTACCTGTTCTACTTTAACACTGAGTGTTTTTGTGTGAGGGAACATCCTCTTCTGCAGAGGAACAAGTGCAGTTGCTCTCTGTCTCTGTCTCTCTCTCTGTCTCTCTGTCTCTCTCTCTCTCTCTCTCTCTCTCTCTCTCTCTCTCTCTCTCTCTCTCACACACACACACACCACACACACACACACACACACACACACACACACACACACACACACACACACACACACACACACACCACAAGCTCATGGTACTAAATGCTATGAAAATGCCTTTAGAGCTGCTTCAGTAGAGTTTGGTTTTTGCACTTTATAACAGGATAACGGGGGAAACAGGTGTAACAGGAGGGATGAAGAGGTTGTGGGTTTACACAGTGGACAGTTTTTATTGAACAAACATTATTGTCTGGTTGCCTAATGGATAAGGTACACACAACATCACTGCAGCATCCAGAGTTTGATTCCTGGCTGAAGGACCCTTGTATGCTTTCTCTGTCTTTGTTTCCTGTCTCTCTCTCCAAACTGTCTACTGTCCAGTAAAGACTAAATGGTATAGCACAGAGGTCTTCAACAGGGGGTCCACGGAGGTACTGCAGGGAGGGTCGTGAAATTTTTGGTTAATAACAGACAACAAATTTAAATGTCTTTAAAACATGTTCACATTAATATATGAACCTGTGTATTGTTTGAATAGCTTAGTATTTAATGCAGAATAATAAGGTATGTTTATATATGGCACTAGACTCAGTTTAATATAAAACACAACACAAAAATAAAATATAGGGGTGTAGGGGGTTCCTGCTCCATCTCTCCATCAGTTTTGGGGTCCTTGGCCTGAAAAGCATTGAAGCCCCCTGGTATAGCACATCAGGCCAAGTGTTACAGTTACAGTCAGTTTCATAATATTATATCTATAGTACAGAAATTATTCAGACGTATCGTGCAACAGACAGAGCACTCTTACAGTCTATTGTGTGTCAGATTGTGTGTCAGACATGCAAAAAAAATGGATGCAAAATAAGCACAATCTCTGGTGTCAACCAAACACTGAACTTCACTAACTGTAAGGTGCAATGCATTTGTATCATCGCCCTCAGTTTTGACTCAGTCTTGAGCCCACTTCAGAATCTGGACTTGAAGTCAACAAACTGTCTTTGAGTTGTCTTGTACTTTGCTGTCTTGACCGTAGCTCTGCACCAGAGTTGATACTAAAAAACAACAGGCTTATTAGAAAGTCATTTGTTCTGTTAAACATGTGAACTATATTGCATAACATCAGAGCATGCATCAAATGTTCGACCACCTTCTTCTTGTCAGAGAGTTAATGAGACGGGCTCTATGGGCTAATTTGATTTATATCATCTATTGTCCGTGAATGTGTAACTGCCTCTGTCCATTGTACTGTTCTGGGAGCTGTCCAGGGTACTGTTTTATCAGCAGGTTACACTCCCATTGGTCATTTACTGCACCTCTTTTATGGTACATGCACTCTGTGCTGTGCGTTTGAGCTCCTGGTTTGTGTGTTTTTTGTGCTGCTGACTCCAAAGTTTGCTGATTTGTTGTTCTCTAATCTCACCTCAGTCACCTGAAGGGTTAGGTTAGGTTTTGTTATGTACTTTTAGTGGTACAGAATGTAGCCGTGCAGATAGTTTTGATTTTATTTGACCAGGTCTTGAGACATCTGTCTCTTAGGCGTCTGCCTCCACCCCACTACAAAAGAAGTGGACTAAATATGTGACACTTACAGCACTTTTATTTTTCTTTTCAACAGCAAACATGTCTGTCCAGAAATATCCCACTGACTGCGATCGCACAGACCTCGTTGTCAACAAATTTTACTGCAACTACTTTGTACTGCAGAAATAGTGCATTGACCGAGCGATACCACTGTGTGTGACTGTGTTTGTGTGTGTGTGTGTGTGTGTGTGTGTGTGTGTGTGTGTGTGTGTGTAGCTCCAAAAAGCACTAGACCAAGCAAAGAAGTTGATGTTTCCAAAATCAACAATGAACTAACACATTTGTCAGTAGATGTTATTCAAGTCCCCCTGAAAGCTCAGTGTTCCTTGTTGTTTTACCAAACGTTTGTTCAAATTTCACCAGTTGGTTTTGAATTTTGAAGATGTGGTCATTGAATGCATTTTGTGTCAAAGCAGATCAGTCCACACTGACTGCTGCCGTGCTGACTGAGTGAAGAGTGTCCTAAGCATCACCTTTTTCAGTCCTCTCCATCTTCAGCTTGATGTGTGGAAAACACATGACTTTGATCAGGACTGTAGGACTGTACCACTGTGAAAACAGGGAGTTGATTTGCTCCCCTCTTGTAGACTTGGTTTTGGATGTTGGCTGTGTGTGTGTGTTTTGTGCTTGTTTTTTTTTTTTTTTTTTTTTAAATCCTGGTGGGGACTTAAACCCCATGGACTCTCATGTCCCCATGGGGACAAAAATTAACATGACAGTGAGGGTTAGGGTGAATTGTTCCTTTAAACAAGCAGACAGGTCAGAAACAATGTAAATGCTAATACTATATACTTTATTGGTTGCTTTCCATTGTGTTTGTCATTGATTTCTAAAGGCATCGTGTCCTGTGACCTTACAGTACCTTCATGTTCATGTCACTGCACCAAATCAGCCGACACTAGAGAAAAATTCCTTCACTCAAGTTTACTGTTACCACCAGCAGCTTGGATGTGTCCCACGTTTTCCTGTAACCAAATCCCACTTTCTGTCTTCACTCTTCACCCTGTGTGTGTACAATATGCCTCCATGTGCAGTTGTGTGTTTGTAGACTCAGAGTGTGCACAGCTGTTACAGAAACACACATAAGAGAAGGATGTTCCACATGTTTCATTTGGAAGAAAGCATGCAGCTGTTTACCAGTCCCCTGTGTTCACGTGTAGACCAGAAGTGTGATATGGTTCTCCAGTCAGTCACTGCTCTGTCTTCCTCCAGCTCTGTGTTGCAGCTAGGTTTTCCCTGAGGGGATTCTCCACAGCACTAATGTCTCTACTCTCTGGGCTATTCCAGTAATGATGGTAGACTCCTTTCTCTATATTTGGAAGAGATCCGTTGCAAAGTCACCCCAAGGAGAAAGAGGAAGAGGGGATGGAAAAGGAGGCAAATGGGGGAGGAGAGGAGAGAAAAGGGGAGTGGTGAAATACAGAGGGAAGGAGAAGTGAAGGGCAGAGACATGAAAACAGAGCGCTGGTTTGTTTTTAGGTCAGTTTCAGTTTAGTTTAGTTCAGTGAAATTTAATTACAATTTCATTTCATCTTTCACAAATGTAACACTTTCTGGGTCACAGTGCACAAAGTTTCCTCAGAACAAAGCTGTCTATACAAAGAGAAACAACAAGGTAATGGTACTGCAGGTCATCCTGTATTCATGCATTTACAGTAGCAGAACACTGAATGAACATGGAGCCCAGATAGTTTTGGGTTTCTTTGTCCAGGCTTTTCTTTCCCCACCCCGATACAGTGGAGGGAAGTGGATTTAATTTGTGGTTCTCACAACACTGACAACTTGACATTTGAAAATTTCAAAAGTATCATAAAAGGTGATGATACGTCAGTGTTGTGTCCACAACTCTTTTCAGATGTTCTCAAGAGGCCAGAAAAGAGCTATTACAGGTATATGCATGCTGGTAATTGTGGACTGAATGCATGTGACCTTTACTACATCACACTACCTCCACACTTGCTGCTGGGACATTGTCATAACAATAAAACTGTAGAACGGTCCTCTCAGATATCCTCTGTTGTTTTCATGTCCAGCTCACCTGGACCCAAACAATGTCAGTGCAGCTGACTTCTCTTGATGTTTTAAGTTTAGTGTTATAATACTGTTTAATCCTGTAAAACCAGGGTGTAAAGTTGTTTTTATCCTTTTTTCACTCTCTCAGATGGTGTTGTCAGGCTAATCACGAACCAAAACACACCAGACTTTGTCACTGTGATGTTAAAGTGTTCTCAGGTTTTTACAATGTTAACACCATGGCCAAAACTATCTAAATTATTCTTTAACTCTGGACCACATTTGGGCTCCTATTTAGAGTGTATGGGACGGCCAACTGAGCCCTTCCATCTGGAAGGGACATCTGGACAACAGGGTGCAGAGATGTAGGCGAAAAAAAAAAAAAAAAAGCAGGGGGGGTGAAAGTGTTTGTTTGAATAAATTAGCTTATTTAGTGTCAGGCCAATCTGTCTGAATGACCCTCATCACCTCTCCTGTCTTACTGGGGCACTGTCATGATGCATAATGGATCGCAAGACACCAAGCCAAAACACAGCAGGAGGACAAACTGTGAGCAACACGCTTTATTAAAAACACTTCCACTTGCTGATGACCAGTTTCCAGGGACTCTGGCGTCTCCAGGTTTACATAAATGTTGCATCTCATTCTGTATCAAAGTGTTTCGCTGTCTTTAAGATGGTCAGGCAGTGTGTAAAGTACAGGGACACGGTGCTGCAGGTGGTAGGAGGTGAATCAATGTGAACACACAGGAGTGATACATACTGTAGGCTTTCTTTAGCCTCAGTGATCACACACACCCACACACATGCACATTAGCATTCATGTAATCTCAACAGAAGCACCATTAATGCATAACTACATGCTTTCAGTTGCTAAGAGGGGAGTGTGATGTTGTAAGGAGAGGTCTGCTTGATGTGTTTTAAATATGGAAAAACTGCATATATGCCTTTATAAATGTACAGTATGTACGTGCGTGCTTGTTTTTGAATAGCTATGTCCACCTATCACCTGTGCAGGAACATACACTTAAATGCTATCTTTCTCAAACTCCCACTCACTCTCTCTCTCTCTCTCTCTCTCTCTCTCTCTCTCTCTCTCTCTCTCTCTCTCTCTCTCTCTCTCTCTCTCTCTCACACACACACACACACACACACACACACACACACACACACACACACACACACACACACACACATGCAGTATTGATCCACCTCAGACTGGCTCACTAAAGATCCCATTACACTGTAATCAGAGTGGAGTTTATGATAAACAAGAGGTACTCACATTTACATTTACTCATTTGGCAGACACTTTTATCCAAAGCGATTTACAAGTGAGTTATAACACTCAGGCTTCTGTTCAGTAGGAGGCCTTGGCTTGGCGTAAGGAGTAAGTACTACACCTAAGACAAAGTGCAAGGAGATCAGGTAAAGAAGTGCACAGTAATTGCGGGTTAGGCTCATTAGGGTGTTAGAGGTGTTAGGAGAGGAGGTGTTCTTGGAAGAGAGGGGTCTTCAAGAGATTCTTGAAGATACAAAGGGACGCCCCTGCTCTGATAGTATTTGGTTGCTCAGTCTGGACTGAGATTGCAATGTAGTGGCGAAGAAGGAGCATAGACCTGTATATCTGAGTTCAAGTAGATCGGGCGGCCATGGGTAGCTAATGTAGGTCCATGACCAGCAGAGAGACGTGCCCTTTTAAGTTGATCAAAAACAGGATTTCTGGAGCAATGGAGAGTAGGAGAACCAGTCAAAAGTTGTGATACTTTGCTGTAAGTGAGAGGGGTGAATGAATGATGTGCTGGAGGACACAGAGAAAGGCATTTGATAGGACTACTACATTTGGCTTGCAGGTGCCCTGCCCTCAGCGAGAGGGCTGACCATGGTGAGTGATTGCCTTACCTGGGGGAAACTGTTTGTCTCTCAGTGGTTTAGGGAAGTGGCTACTGATGGGCTCCACCTTCTGTAAAGAAAGCAGCAAAGATATGAGAGGTTTGTGTCTGGTGGAGGATTAATGTTTTTAAGATGGAAAAAAATTTCTGAGAGTCTCTGGCACTGCTTCTCTTATCATTGGAAAAAAAAGCAGCTTTAGCAGCACTGATGTTGGATAAGAAGGAAGATAGGGAATAACTGATATCACCTGAGATGATGGCAAGAAAATGACAAGAGAAATGCCATTTTCTTTCAGCAGCTCTGAGATTGATATGCAGCTTTTTGGATGGTATGGGTCTGCCATGGATGAGGCAGGCTGGAGAGAGCAGATTTGGTGGATAGAGGACGCAGGCTAACCAGACATGAGCTTACTGTAGGCCGAGGGTTGTGTTGGTAGGCGTTGAGTGAAACAGATGAAATGATGTTCATAGAGGTGCAGGGCATGACTGTTTGGCTGTCTGTGGCAGAGTTTTGGAGAATGAGGTCAAATTCCTTGCCAGCTTTGTGAGTTGGAGGACTGCAAACCCATTTTAGGTAAAATGAGTACTTGAGCTGTATAATGTCTTCACATTCTCACTGTGATACATGAAAATGATCTAGTCTTTGTAATATGGTTGTTAGTGTTAAGCAGCACACACTGATTAGCAAATATGCCCATTTCAGTCAGTTTTGTTCAGTCAGAAAAAAAGCTGTAAAAAGCCACTGTCTGCTACCTGCTCAGCAGCAAACAGCAGACAGACACAGTCAGAGACCAGCTGGTGAACACAGTGGAGCAGCTAAATAGCCAGATATTTCCCTCAGGAGTTGGTAGAGACCAAAAAACAGAACTTTCAACTTAAATGAGATGATATGTCAATGTTGTGTTCAGTTTTCCAAATTAATAAATGTATTGGTCTATGCCAGAGGTCCAAACTGTTCCACAAAGGGCAGTGTGGCTGCAAGTTTTTGTTCCAACCAAGCAGCAGCACACCAGACTTGACTCATTTAATCAACTGATCTCAGTCTTCAGACAGCTGATTGGTCAAACTGTGTGCTCTTCATTGGTTGGAACAAAAACCTGCAGCCACAAGGCCCTTTGTGGAACAGTTTGGACACCTCTGGTCTATGAATAGAATAGAATAGAATGCCTTTTATTGTCATTGGACATCTTTTACATGTACAACGAGATGGAAAGCATCTCCTTCTCCAGTGCAATATGAATAAATATACGACATAGAATAGAATAAAGTAAAATAAAATAAGATTAAATTAAATAAGTTTAGTGCAAGTCAAAATGTAAAAGGAAAGCTATACAACAATATGAAGAGAAAAAAAAAATACGGGGGGGGGGGGGGGGGTAAGGTGCACAGTTCGAGAAGTATGGGTTATTGCACATTAATGAATATTGCATAGTGTACGAATATTGCTCAGTGAGTGGATAGAAGGAAGGAAGTCCGGGGGGTCAGGGGAATAGACTGTGGGGTTCAGTGCATGTGTGAGTTCAGTGTGGTTATGGCTTTCGGGAAAAATGCACTTCAGGATTCCATGTTTCATATAGAATGGGTAAATAATAAGCCTGGAAAATGTTTAAAATGGTCTAGAAAAACTTTTAAAAAGTGTCATGATCTAGAATGAAACAATTTTTGAAATGCCATTTGAGTTGGATGATCTTATAGCAAAAGGTAAACCATTCCAAAGTTCCAGTACAAAGACAGCACATGCACATCCTGCCTTGATTTTATGTTGGGCCCTTTGAACATCCAAAGGCACCGGATTAGCTGACCTATAGGTTTCTACATGGACACAACAATTTAGAGATGCACTCAGTGGCTTCACCACGTACAGCCTGATAAGTAATAACTAAGATTTGGTGTCTGATTCTGAATTCCACTGGCAGCCGACACTGGAGTAATGTGCTTCCTGCACTTTGTCTTAGTACAACAAAGTGTCACATCCTCAGGCAAAAGTTTTTAGTAGAAGAATGTGGAAACAGTATTTTGAGTTGTTATAAAATTTCACAGGGCATATTGTTTACTGAGTATTTTGAGCTTTGTCCTTGGGGCATCTTGCATCACTTAACATTGACTTAAGTGATTTCATCAAAATGAAATTAGAAAGTACGTTGTTTAACTCAAAAAAGAAAGAAAGAAATAAATCCAGGCTTATTTAATGTATTCTTGCTGTAAAACACTTTGTGCCTTTTGTTGTCAAACATCCTCTGCTTAGATTTAAAATCTCAATTGACCTTAGACTGGAGTGTTAAACATGTACACACTGAGAAATGAATCATCTATATGCTTACAGAAAAAGACACGTCGCTAAAAATAGATAGAGAATAGAAAACATGGTGGGATGATGCAAAAGCCTACAATAGCCTAAACAGAGACTTGAGCCGATCTGTGCTCATGACTTTCACATTCATAATTTTTTATTTTAGGAAGGTTAGGAGACTTGATGACAGATTATCAAACAGTGGGCTCTCATATTAGAGGAGACACTGTATAACAACATGATGAATTCAGACATAAGCTGGAGGGAAAGAATGAGGGGAAAAAACACACACACACATCAAAATACAGCATGACTCAATGAATTGAAATACATCTCCTGCTGGTGTCAGAAGCAAGTTTTGCTTAAATGTCAATCAACAACCAGAGATGTCCACATTCACATCAGGCAAACGTAACACAGTTAGAAACTGTCCTCTACAGAAAAACAGGATCTTAACAAACAGGCCTTTGTGAATATCTTCCTGACACTGCCCTCCTGTGGCCAAGTCAGTAATGACTGTTACCTCATATCTGACTTTTTCTCCCTCCAACAGTCCACCTTGGTATCTTTTAACCATAATCACAACCTTTCTCTAACCTCAACCACACACAGTACTCAGCTGTTAGTCATACTAGCACCCTGACATGTTCTGGCCCCCAGTGTGTTGAAAAATGTCTCCGTCCAAGCGTAGCTGAACACACTACTTATGGGACTGATTCAAACCTTCCAGGATGTAGATGTAAATGTAGGTGTTGCTTGATTTAAATAGTTAATCTGTACAGTTTTGGACTGAAGTTGGCTGCAAACATCTTGTGTTAACATGATAGACTGTTGAAACATCAAACGCACAACAGTGATAACAAAACCTAAATCATTATTAAGAGTCAGAGTCAGATTTAGTTTCATATCTCTTCTGTGAGACACCTGCAAGAGACACCTGGCAAAGGAAAAAAACACATCCAGACAAAACTAATGGACGTCCAGCATCATCATCACCACTCTGTGGTAGACACATCCCACAGTCAGTAGATGGCGCTCTTGGCATCTGTTAAGCTTGGTGCTTATCACTGCTCATAAAATGTCAGTTATTCTGGTTAGTCTAGAAAATGGACTGGATGGATGAAATACTTTACTCCCATAACCCCCCCCCCCCCCCCCCCCCCCCCCGCCCACCCCCCTGTTTTTTTTCTCCAGGACAGAGTGACCTCCTGAACAGTATGAACTGCCTGTAGATTACACCCCAATGATATTCACTGAGTCAGAGGATAACAAAAGAAATTCATATGTAAACACATCATCCGACTCAGACAGTTTAACTGTGGTATTATAGTGTTGTCTGTGTGGATACAGTCTGTGTAGGACCACAGCACGTTTCTTGACCTGTGATTGCGGAACTGGGGGCAGGGAACTGTGTGTGTGTGTGTGTGTGTGTGTGTGTGTGTGTGTGTGTGTGTGTGTGTGTGTGACAGTTAGATGGAAGTGAGAGAGAGAGAGAGAGAGAGAGAGAGATACTGTATGAGTGAGAAAATTTGCCTTCCTGCTCAAGTGAGTTGAGTAATCCTTCACCAGTGTGGGCAAACTAATGCCACATAATCCATGCGAGTCCGTATCAGAACTGTACACTCGCAATGGGACAGCAGTGACATAAACTGCTTTAGCATAATATACAATGCTGTGTGTCCAGTAGGAAGACTCTTAAGTCTCATAAGTCATGTGTCCAACAAACGTCCTTCTAAAAAGAGAACAAAATCAATTGCAAATGAATGTGTTTAAACCAAGTGATATTACGCAAACACAGCACATGTCACAAACTCTACATAACCAGCTGAGCAGCAGCAGCTCTGGTGCAACTTCCTCACCAACTTAGCATTTAAGTAATTTGTCACAGTTCATGTTTTACTTGCACCACATGCCCATAAATGCAGAAGGACGCGTACTTTTATGTTCCAAGTCCATTTTCCTGTGGTTTATGTGTGTAACTGTAGTGCATCTTTGATACATCCATTACATTGTAAACACAAAGTCATTGTATTTTAGCAAACATATGGACATGTGAGATGCTTCTTATCTCAAGACAGCAAACAAAGCTCAACAGATACTGTGTCTTTATTTATCTGGTACATTATATTAACTCACTCTACATGTTTTATTCTGCTTCTCGGCACGACTACAGTACTTTTACCCTCACAAGTACTTCCCTTTGTCTGCCTTGGAGTTTGCCTGTGTTTCCCTCTGCCATGCCAGTTTGCCTGCATCTCATTTGTTGAACCTGTACATGCACAGACACATAAAAGTTGTTTTTGAACCTTCTGGCATCACTTATGCTTTTGTGTCCAAACTCAGAATAACAAAACAAAGTCGCTGCTTTTGCTTTTTGTTTGTTTCTCCTTTTGTGCAAAAAAAAAGAAATGAAATCTAATCTTTTCCTCACAAAATCCATTCAGCTGTCATATTTTAAAATGCATCCGTCTTGTTCACAATATTATTATACTGCTTTGTGTTATTATGACAGCTTTACTATAGCCTATACTATTATTATCCAACTCCTGTTGTGTATTGTGGTTCAACTCAATCACAGATGTGTGTGAGCATACATGCATAAAGCTCTAATGCAGGTTTTTGTCTCCACTGCTGAACAAATGTAGTGGACACACACACACACACACAGCTGAATACATCAACACTGCATTCTTAGAGCACTCTCCTCCACAGAGCAAACTCTATTAGCAGGCATCTTCCCTCAGGGCTGACACTGACTTCTCCTATCTAACTCCACTGTCCTCAAGAGGATAAACACACACACAGTCGGGCGTGACGAACAGACACATTTTTCACACAGGCCTGTGTGTGTATGTGCGTCACAGACTCATTAAAAAAGAGAGACAAATAAAGGCAGAGGAGACGTCAGCCGGTCACACGCTACAGATGATTTCTTGTAGTGCTGCACGATTAATCTAATTGCATTCGCGATTTCACGCTGCGCGATTACGTAACCGCATAAAACACTGCGATTTGCGATTTAATGTAAACCAATGTGGAGTAATTGACGGCACATCCACACGCTGTGAGCATTCGCAGGTATGGTCACGTGACTACCCGGCTTTCAGCAAACAGCACTGACCGACCAGTGAACGGGACAAGCAGAGTTGGTGGCGAAAAAAAAATGCTACTTTTGTTGTATGGCGATACTTTGGATTCAGGCATGACGACCCTGAACAGCAAGACGTGCTGTGTAAAACCTGCAAAGCTGAAGTCGCTACGTCCCGAGGTAATACGACCAATCTCTATCAACATTTGAGACAACAGAGAAAAAAATCGACGAGTGCATGCAAATAAAAGCCCAACCAAGTAACGTGAAAGATGAAACTGAAAACCGCCTGAAAGAACCATAACGTAATATCACGGATACATTTTGAAAATATTTTCAAACTTTTATTTATGTTGTGAAATTAAGTTATTTGGAACAGTCTGTCAGGTTTTGTATTTTTTTTCTGTCGTGTATGTTTTGAGTTGAGAAATACACAAACTATCATTATTCTGTGTTGTCCCTGATATTCAAGCAAGTGGACTCATGACACCATTAATTTATAATATCGTAATCGCAATCGCAAAAAGCAATATTGTCCACAATAATCGCAATCGCACGTTTGCATCAAATCGTGCAGCACTAATTTCTTGTACGTTTCATACAGTGGAATCTGTGTAAACATTTCTACAGCTCATGCTCTTTAACTCAGATGCTATTCCCACTGCAATACTCCAAAATGAGTGTGTCACTTCCAATTTGGGCCATTCCCAACAAATATTCCCACACAATATTTTCTGTTTGTGTGTGAGAAACAGAGATGTGAGGAGTGCATGAGAAAGAACGTACAGCTTTTAACTTAATTTGTACATATCCCTGCACACATACACACACCAAACCTCTATATTTAAACTCTCTACTCATTTTTATCTTAACCACATCCTGCTCACTTCAAACTATGTAACTTCGTATGTAACTCCATTATTTGTTAGCTAAAAATCAGTGGATCCATTTCAAATGATTTGTGATTCTTGGTTGATAACTCTGACGCTTCCATTGTTTCTCCTTTTAGCTGCAAGAACAGCATTCGTCTTTCAAGTTTATCCCTCACTTCTTCAGATTTCCTGCCAAATCCGTCCTCGTGGCACACGATGCAAAATGCAGCGGGGAGTCTGCTAATCCGCTAGGCAATAGAGTTGTTTATTGACGATAATTGAAACGTCTCAAAATGAATGTGGAAATGATTTATTGATCGTAAAAAGCTGCATACAATTGATTTAACCAGATATGACTGATTTTTATTATTATTTTTTTTTTTTTACAATTATCTATTTAGACTTCATAAATTTTAAGCTTATCTCCTTAACTGATACAGAACCTCCAGTAAAATCTAAGGCATATCTAAATAATTTTTTATGTATCTACTCAAAGCTGAGCACAAAGTGACTGGTGAGGCAGCACAACATGGCTCAAGCCAACAAGAATACAGTTAGCGTACCTCACTTTTAAAGGTTCAACTACTTATTCATTCCTGAATAAAACAGATAGAAACACAATATTGACTGTTGGACGCTTAGAAAACATACAAAAACGAGACACTTTGACTTTTGCCATGGTGTGAGAACAAACAAAAGTTAGAAGCACAGTAGCTACATCCAGGCCTTTATGGCCACTCTTCTTACAGACTACAGGAGTAAAAGTTACTTAATGTGAAGAGTCAGGTGAGAAATATTTATACAAATGGACGACCAGTCATATAACCTCGCTTCAAAGTCACAGTAAAAAAAGTAGTTTTCTTTAGCTTGTGTTAACTGAGTTACCTGAGAGAAAATCCACTTAATCTACAGCTCTGAAAAGACTCAGACATCAAAAATGGAAGTCATTACTGGATAGTGATGAGATTTATGACTTATATGAACATATTGCTGTTGTAACTTATACAAACATGATATATATAACTTTGAATAAATGTAGTTACTTTTGAATGAAGCTTGGATGGAAATTCAATACCTTCTACAATGCAACCCACCACCGTGATTTCCTGGATGTTTGTTGAGAGATGGTCCATCTTCATCCTGATGGCTCCACTCCTTCATCCTTGTTGATCGAATTTAATTGTTGACGTCCTTCTTTGCTGCTAACATCACTAAATATTATTGATTTCACAGTCATCTCTTCTAACTGAACTTTAAGTTTTTGTTTTTCTTGAAGACTCTTTTCCTTAAGATTGAATTACTGGTTATTTTCTTTGAGGACTCTACGGATTTGGTTCTTAATCCATGCAGACACATCTATCTTCTCAGTAGTGTCAGCAACAACAGCAGCAGCTCGTCTGGGACCTACAACAAATTACAGTTTGTTTACTGATTGTGTATTTACATTCATGTGTGCTGTAAAACTTATTGAAGAAGAGGCTCTCTGTAAGCATCATCCCTTTCACTAAGCCACTTAAGCTACTCCTCTACTCCCAATACACTGATTCCTCCAAGTGAGATTTCCTGGCTCTAGCGATGGCAAGGTTGGTCTGTCCACCTCCAACTATGCTGTATGAACAAATGCCATAAAGTGTTGTAGCGATATTTATGGTCTCCAGTGGATGAATCCCACTGAGGTTGGTTGACATTTTTGTTTTAAAGTGAAAACTCTCCACAGCTGTGGAATGGACAACCACTTAAAGGAACAGGCCTGTTTACCACACACTTCACTCTAATGACTTTTCAACTGGTGCCATCATCACCTCAACAGTGGCCTTCCCATGAGCCTCAGCTGTAGTCTGAGTTTAGAGCTGATTAGCAAATGCTAACAAACTAAACAAAGAAGGTGAACATGGTAAACTTTCTACTTGCTAAACATCAACATGTTAGCATTGTGTTTGTGAGCATGTTAGCATGCTGACATTAGCATTTAGCTGAAAGCGCCGCTCAACCTGAGCAGGACCTGGCAGAGCTATATTATTATCTATGTGACAAATGTTCAGTAAAAAAGTTCAGTGAACACAACCAGTGAAAACACTTACGATTAGCAGAAAAGTGTCTTTTAAAGACAAAATCCATCAGTTCCACTTCTCTCCTGCTCCACTCTCTCTCAAACAGCTGCTTCCCTTCAGGTTTGATTGCTTCCTTCTCACAAATGATGGAGACAATATCTACACAAAATTCAGAGCAGAACCAGTTTTGTACATTAAAAGAGACGCTCACATTAAAAAGAATAAACAAGGTAAATTGGAAGGTGAAAATTTCTCTTCTAGAATAAAAAGATATGTTCTTTTGCCTGTAAAAAAATAGAATCAAGAAAATACTTTATTTTAAGATATAACCAGATGCTCCACCTTAATGTTCACATGGGTTCAGTGTCTCACTTCAGAACATTTTGATACACTCTCTGGAGGAGTTGAGGGATCAAACCAGGAACTTTCTGATTACTAGACGATCACTTTACCTCCTGAGTCACTCCCATAGAAATACCACTGATTAAATGAGTCCAGTCACTCACTCCTACTGTCATGTTCAAATGCATTGTTACTTCAAATAATGTTTATAACACGACACTCACCAAAGGCTCCACATTCTCTACGAAGGTAGAGTTCAAAGAGAATATTCAACATCTCTTCTAAGCTTTTTCCTCTCAGTTCCTCTCGTAGCACTTTTTCCACCTCTCTTCTCTGAAAATCTAAGTTGAAATCACATCAGTTTAACATTATTTCTGGAAAATACATTGATTTACACATCAAATAAAAAGTACATGTGATCATGGTAGACTGGATTTATTAAAGGTGACATTTTAGGACATACACTTGTTCATTTGATAGCAGAGAGTTATATGAGAAGATTGATATCACTCTCATATCTGTTCAATGACTCATTGCTGTGGTGAGTTTACCTGAGAAAAGCTGTGTTAGCTGAGCTCCACCTACTGACATTACATTGTAACACATGCCATGTAAGGTGTGGTACTTTTAAGAGCAGCTACTGTACTGTTAGCTGCCTGTTGAATGAGCTGAAGCATGTGAATGGCTTTAACAAAGTGACCAATAAAGAGGGTGTAGTAATCTAGTCTGGTGGTGACAAAGGCATGGATGAGTGTTTCTAAGTCAGACTGGATAAAAAAGCATCACATTTTTGAGAAATTCCTAAAATGATGGAAGGCTGGTTTATACAGTTCTAAGGTTTTTGCCATGGGCATGGGTGGTAAGGGATTTTGACCTCAAATAAACACAGGCTTACTGCCTAATGTTTACTATGTTCACAATCTCAAATTAGCATGTTAGCATGGTAAGATTTGCTAATTAAAACTCAAACTACAGTTGAGGCTTGTGGGGATATTTTTAGGTCTGCATGTATTTGGTCACAAATTAAAGTGTTGGCCAAATTAAATTTTGGATCTGATCTTGGCACTAGAGGAAAAGTCAAAGAATCACCAAAGTTATTAGAGTTCCTCTTGTGGGGGACATGAATCTCTGTATCCAATATCATGGTCATCTATCCAGTAATTGTTCAGGCATTTCAGTCAAAACCACAAATGACCCATGAATGTCTGTAAAAGCAAATTGTGCCTATCCTCATGACAGATGTCGAGATGTGTACAGGATAATTGAAAACTTGAATGCTTTAGGTGGAACTAGAGCAAAAGCCATTGGAATTTATCCTCAGGACCATGAATGTACAAGCAACCAAATGACTGACTAGCAGACAAACTGCCATCCCTTAAGCTGCTAATGTGGCTAAAAGTATGGCAGTGGTACAGCAGGGTTTCAGCTTAGAAGCTTAAGCTCAATTAGAACTCAAAAAAAGTTGAACAAAATACTGAATTCCTAGATAAGATTTGATTTGTTTGAAAAAATCAGTAACATGCTGAAGTGGGCAAAGTAATTACTGCATGAAGTCTGTAAATTAAAGAGATAAAACATGTGCTTACCAAAAAAATGACGCTTCATGCTGTCTTCATCACATGTGCAGTCTTCCATGGGTCTTTCATCAAATCTCACCATAACTTCCTCAATGTCCCATGATTTCCAGTCCCACATTCTGTGGAGCTGGTCTGCAATTTTCTTCAGGTCCTCATCAACTGGTCCCTCACTAGCTTCTGCGTGGTCTTTGATTTCTGCTGTCTGCCGTGTCTCCTTCTTTGGACTGCTCTGACCTCTGGACAACATTTCTTCAACCATGTCTAACAGCTCTTCACTCTGAGTTTTCATGATACTCTGCTCCTCTGTGTCATTTTTTAAGGCAAAGTACCTGTTCCCACATTTCTCTACAAGCCAGGTGAGAGCTTCCCCTTCACTCTCGATGTGCTGCTCTATGTGGTACTCTCCCAGCCAAGTACTTTCGGTAAAGACCAGAATGGTGTTTTGCCAAATTGTCTCACCAAAAGGTCTCATATTATCTTCTATGATCTTCCTCTGTTCATTAGTAAATGAAGTGTTGGCTGGGACCATCAGGAGGAAGGCTCGACCTGATGAAACTTGGTCTTGAGGGTTTTCTGTGGCAGATGTGTGGGTTGTTTCCTCGTCCTGATCTAATGCCTTCATGATCTCTGATCTGATGGCAGTCTGTACCAAATTGGCAGGAAAATATTTCCACCATCCAGGAGTATCCACCACAGTCACCTTCAGTTGTCGTTTTCCTATGACTTTAGTTTGTTTCACACATTTTTCTGTTCTCCCCTCGTCTTTGGGGATACCCAGAATGGCACTACCTACAGTAGTTTTTGATGCAAAAACCCAGCCCAGCAAGATGATGGTTACAGCTGATATGGATGTTCCTGAAAAAAAGCGAGGTCAGACACATTTATTTCAAGGAAGTGAAATTCAAATGATTAACCATGGAGGATCATCAGTAAACAGTGTATCAGCAGAGTAATGTTCTGAAATGGCAGGTTATAACATCCAAGCTGTACGTCTGTATGAATATGATTTGGCATTCTGAAAAAGCTGGTAGCCAAAGAACTGGTGAAGCATGGATGAAGCAGGTGATGCCAGTTAGTCTGAACACATAGAGGTAGGTGATAGAGGTACAATACAAAGAATACTGACTGAACCAAAACAACAACTGTAAAACCAAAGCAATGAGCTGAAAGGTGCTGAATGAGCTGAGGAGAACTGCAGAGTGGGGCAATAATTATTTAGCTGTTCAAAACCATTGGGTACTCCTCTCACATTATAATTATTATTAATAAAATACTAATTGGTGCCGTTTTAATATGATATACACACTCCTACTTTGTTCTGACTATGCTGGAACTCATTTCACAGAACTCACACAACAGAACTCAGTATAACAGAAACAACAACATTTAGCTGTATAGTTCTGAAAACTATACATCTATCAGATCTACATCTGTCTATCAAAAACACAAAAAATAATTATTACATTTATTCAGATCCAAAGTTTTCTTTGGTGAGATTAAAAAGAAACCTGCTTAACAAAGATCTGTAATCGGGACAAACAGTTTTACCACATTCTGAGAGAACACTCAGCTTTAATGTACAAAAGATATCCACAAAGTCCATGCACAGTAACTACACTTGGGTGTCCTGATCAGTCATGTTACAGGTATTACTGACAGCAGATAAAGCGGGACATCAAATAGTGTTTTTGCTTTAAATATCCATCCCTCATACAAACTGTGTTTTTGTGGTAACTCTTAGGTTGAATAGGGTAAAAAAGAAAGATGTAAAATGCCTGAAATATTTAATTTGACATTTCACTCATCATTTGGTATCATATAGTATCAGTCCATAGTACAACTAAATTCTTGGATGGAAATGGAAGAGAACTAACCTGACTCCTTCTCTTGTGTTTCCTTCTCTTTGATTCTTCTTTGTCTTCTGCTTTCTGCTCTCATTTTTACTTCTTCCCTCTTTTGGAGAATTCTCTGCAGTCCTTTCTCTTCAATTTCAAAATGTCTTCCCTCATTCCTCTCCACCAACTTCTCAACCTTTTCCAGAAGCCTTTGAGTTAAAGTTTGACGTTCCTCTGTGTGGTCACACACAAATCTTTGTCCACATCTCTTCAGGAGCTGTATCAAGCCTTCCCCTTCACCAGCAATGTAATCCTCAGAGTCTGAATTTCCCAGATAATCCACACAGGTGAAGAGTACAACAGTGTGGTTCCACACATCTTTTCCATAAAGCTCTAAGTGAGCCTCTACTGCTTTGGCACAAGCATCTGTGAACGGCAAGTCAGCCTCAACCAGCAGAATAAAAGCATGGGGTCCTGGTTTGCAGTGGGTGACACTGAGGACAAGTTCCTCCTTCACAAGTTCTGCTGTATCACACAGATGGTAACCCCTAAACCACACAGGAGCCTTCACCAGCTGGATTACCTTTCCATTCACCTGGGCTGTGTGTGTCACACTCTGAGCAGTTCTTCTCCCCCATTTAAAGCTTCCTCCTAAGATTGTGTTTGCAACTGAGTCAGCTGCGTACCACTGTGATCCAACGAGAATCAGTCTCAGGTCTGGAGTAGTATCTATGAAGAGGCAACGTACAATCAGAGACATATTTCTACAGTGCATAGAGTGATCAGAAAGTCACTGAAATGGCCAACATGGCATATTAAAGGTTGTACTCACCACAGGACATTTCTTATTCAAATGTGGAGGCAACAGCCAGTAAAATACACAATGACGGTCCTTTGCACTGTTTTAATGTTCAGTCTGTTTTGTGAGAATGAACCAGGAATTCTGATGAAGCTGGTTGTCGATCTATCAGCTGTAGTTTATATTGTATTGTTCCTTACTATCAGGCTGATGTCTACGTGCCAAGAGTCAAACCAGTTTTACTGTAGCAGTGGGAAGCATTGCTTAACAAAAACCCTGTTTGGACTTGCCCTGTGTTTCACTTTCAGATTAGCCACTATGAGGTTTAGTGTTTCACCTCAGATTTCTTTACTTCTATCTGCAGCAACCACAGCTCAACACATTTCATAAAGGTTGAGGCAAGAGCTTTGTTCTAACTGTCTAAAGTGTGTTTTTCAGAATCAAAAACCAGAATTGTTTTTCTTACTGGCACCACTGCTTGTGTAGTTATTGTAAGCAAAGGCGATTCTAGAGTCTCTTGGGGCCCTAGGCAAAAATTTACAGGGGGCCCTCCAACCAGCGTTCATCACCTTTACATAATAAATAATGTATCACTAACAAAATAATGTGAAATGTAAACATTTATAGCGTCATACAAAGATACAGTTTTCAGTATCCTAAAAGCACAAAGCCTACTCGACACATATGGAAAATACAATAACATACACACACCACTTGCACACAGCACACAATAACTTCCAGCAATGAACCTAAGTAGCACAAATTTCTTGCATATAAATTCTGTAATTTAGCATGCTTAGCTTGACAGCTAAGCTTGGCTGGAGCCAAGCTTTCATTTGTAGCATTGTCCAAGTTCGATGTTTTTATTTTTTGCCTGCTCGCTAAGCAAACAAGTCACTGCAGGTACTCAACTCGGTCACGTCAGGACCAGCAGAGCTAAGCTGCTCTGAGCTAAATCAACAACTGTATTATACTCACCACTTTCTTGCTTTCTTTTCTCTTCCTCTTCTTTTTTCTTCTTTCCTTTTTCGCTGCCAAAGGGATAACTTCTCTTCATTTTCTCAATGCCGCTCACTTGTTTCTTTAGATACACTTACAATTTCTAAGTGTTGGTAAATCTATGCCTTTTTCCTGCTTAAACAAGTTTCAGAAAAATCCTGAACCAAAAACATATTAGCATTATTTTATATGGTAATTTGTTCTCATTATTATTTCTATTACTCTTATTACTGAATTCCTTCTAGTTTCTCATATCAAAAATTAGTCGATTAATGGCTCACCCACAACATTTGTGCCCTCAAAACCTCCATTACTGAGCTACCGTGGAGTTTTTGTTCAGGATATGGGGCAGTGTTTCTATGTGTGGCTGCTGGTTTGTTTGTATTGTACACATGCACAAGGTCAAGGGCATTGCAAGGCACTATGCCTGCTATGACTTTCATCCTGTTCCACTCATCAACAGCTGATAGCACATGGATTAAAGTTCTCCGTCACTACGACGGATTTCCGTCATTTGGAGTTCACAGAGGCAACTTATGAGATCAATGTAGATCCGGGGAGAAAAAAAAATAATAATCATGTCCCATATCAGAGTGGAATGTAAACACGGAGCTGTGGCGCGATAGTTAAGCTAGCATGGACTCCCTCATAATGATCAACTGCTCCGATGTATCGGATATTGACCGAACACAAAAAAAAGTGTCAGCGAGTCAGCAAAAAAGTGCTGACTCGCCATCAGACTGATGCGTCTCACAAGGCTGCCCTTCGCGCTCTCAAAAATACATCCTCACTCCCAGGTGCCACAATAACAACAACGGAGGCGCAACAATCCATGGCAGACCGTGTTTGCAACCACAAAGTACGCATATGTTCGTTTATTGCGGAACATGATTTGTCGTTGACCATCGCCCAACCACTGGTTGAACTCATTAAGTCCTGTGCTGAGGCCGGTGCGCACTGTCGAGACTGTCAGTGTCAAACTCCCATGCGTCCTATCTTTGCACACATGGTATTGCCGCTCATCAAAAAGAGATAATGGCTCTTAAACTGAAAAAATGTACCATAGAGATTTGCACTCTTTGTTATTTAATCCTGGTGCTGTTTATGTATTTTTTATTTCTATTTTCTTATATGTAAAAGATTTACTTGAAATAATAAGAAAAATAACATGTAATGAAAAGTTATGTAGATGCTTGATTATTTTAGAGAGAAAGATATGAGCACATTTTGCAAAAAAATTTGAAAAGCCAACAAAAAAATGCAATAGATGCTATAGAACAGCTTTTTAAAATCCTCCTCCTGTAAAATAATATTGGTCGAGCATTTAAACATGATAGCTGTATTTGGTGCTGAAGTCCTATGCATTAGTATTTCTTAAGCAGGTGTTAAGTAACCTAACTGGAACTTGTTTCACACACTGCGTGTGACTTGGCTGTAGCGCGAAAAAAATTTCAGTCAGAAGATTTTTTTTTACTTTAATCCATGTGATAGCACTAACGCACAAAGTTTGTTTGTACTTGTACATTTTTTTTATCTTGAAGAAATGAAAAACATTTAAAGCATTAACATACTTAATTCTATTCATTACTCATTTTAAGTCAAATATTCATCTACAGTGGGAAGTTGGTGCAGTGGTCAGCTCCAGTCCCCTGGTGACTCTCAAGGATCAGCAGTATAGCTAATGAACGGGTGGATGGATATTTATCTGTATTATGTCCATATGAACAGAGACGGTTTGGGGCACCATTACAAACAAATCCTCTTGAAGGGGGGTTGTAGTCATAAAAAGCTTGGGAACCACTTATGTAAACAATTTATGACTAAAACTGTTTATAAATATAATCTTTGCAAATATTTTATGATTGAGGAAATTGATTCAGCCTGTTTGTTAGAAAGAAAGAAACACACCATTAACCAAACTGCAGCAGATATGTTTCTTTACCAGACAACAAATATCATCAGTGGGCTGGACACATGATGTCTGTTTATACATAAACAGATGTGCCTAGATTCTTCTTCAGTGTCTGCTACATAACACTGAACTGAACCATTTTCATACTGAGTCAATCTTTGGAGCCTACTCAAATCATCACTTATGTTTCAGTCTTGTCTACAACACCATCTAGTGTTACACCCCAGGTATTACATGCTCAGTATTTTTAACTACATTTCTCCATAGTAATGATCATTTGTTTGCTTGGAAAATTGCTTCATTTTCAATATTTGTTCAGCAAATATACATGCCATTTCTCATCACATATTTTTTAAACAGCATATAAAAATCAACATGTGGGGGAAAAAAAGAAAAGAAACAAAAACTTTAATCCCGTTGTCCACCACTTTCTTCTTGCTTAACAAATAAAAGTTCAAATGAAACATTTAAAAGTAAATAATTAAAGACTCATGTTGGGACTCTCCTCTTGATTCATGAGGAGATTCAGAACACAACCACATCTTAAATAAAAACTGACAGTTTCCAGATTTCTGACTCCAATCCTATTCAGCGTGACACATTTTGTGTAGATGAAAAAAAAAAACAATAATGATAAAGACATGTTTTCCCAAAGGAAATTTTACACAGGGCAGAAAGTCAGGAGCTGGTTTTCTTCACAGGAATGTCCTACTTTAAACTCAGGGTTTGCCATTTCTGAAAAGTCATGTAAGATTTGTGAGGTAAACAATCAAAGGTTTGAATCAAAATCTATAGTCCAAAAAAACTCTACAATTATAATAAGACAGTTACAAAAGAAGAAAACAGAAAAAAACTCATTTAAATGTTGTTGTACAGTGTCAACTATGATGAACTGCCTTCCACTTCAAATTCTTCAGAGTCCAAAGTATTGAAGTACTTACTATTTACTATTAGCTATAATTGGTAATAATCATTAAGTGGTTGTCGTCTGATCCCTTTTTTTTGTTTTATTTTTTACAATTATCTATTGAGACTTCACAAACTGTAAGCTTATCACCTGCTCTCTAAGGCTACATATCTAAATAATTTTTAATGTATCTACTCAGACATCAAAAACTGAAGTTAATTAATGGAAAGTGATGAGATTTATTTATGAACATATTGCTGTTGTAACTTGATGTTGTAACATTATATACATAACTTTGAATAAATGTAGTTACTTTTGAATGAAGCTTGGATGAAAGTTCAATATCTACTACAGTGCAACCCACCACGATTTCCTGGATGTTTGTTGAGAGATGGTCCATCTTCATCCTGATGGCTCCACTCCTTCAACCTTGTTGATCGAATTTAATTGTTAATGTCCTTCTTTGCTGCTATCATCACTAAATATTTTTTTTCTTTTCCTTGGAATTGAATTATTTTCTTTGAGGACTCTACAGATTTGGTCCTTAATCCATGCAGACACATCTATCTTTCCAGCAGTGTTAGCAACAACAACAGCAGCAGCTCGTCTGGGACCTACAACAAATGACAGTTTATTTACTGATTGTGTATTTACATTCATGTGTGCTGTAAAACTTATTGAAGAAGAGGCTCTCTGTAAGCATCATCCCTTTCACTAAGGCACTGGAAATTAAGTTACTCCTCTACTCCCAATACACTGATTCCTCCAAGTGAGATTTCCTGGCTCTAGGGATGGCAAGGTTGGTCTGTCCACCTCCAACTATGCTGTATGAACAAATGCCATAAAGTGTTGTAGAGATATTTATGGTCTCCAGTGGATGAATCCCGCTGAGGTTGGTTGACAGTTTTGTTTTGAAGTGAAAACTCTCCACAGCTGTGGAATGGACAACCACTTAAAGGAACAGGCCTGTTCACCACACACTTCACTCTAATGACTTTTCAGTTGGTGCCATCATCACCTCAACAGTGGCCTTCCCATGAGCCTCAGCTGTAGTCTGAGTTTAGAGCTGATTAGCAAATGCTAGCATGCTAACAGACTAAACCAAGATGGTGAACATATTACTAAACATCAACATGTTTGCATTGTCTTTGTGAACATTTTAACATTAGCATTAGCATTTAGCTGAAAAATGTTAATAAAGTAAAAAAGAAGTTCAGTGAACACAACCAGTGAAAACACTTACGATTAGCAGAAAAGTGTCTTTCAAAGACGTAATCCATCAGTTCCACTTCTCTCCTGCTCCACTCTCTCTCAAACAGCTGCTTCCCTTCAGGTTTGATTGCCTCCTCTTCACAAATGATGGAAACAATATCTACACAAAATTCAGAACAAATGAAGAGATAACATTTTAAGATTATATGTGTGCATAATTTAAGACAAAATACAAATTCTAATTACAAAAGAAAAGATTCATTTCATGTTTTGAAATAGTATTAAGTATTACCATTCTCTATTAAAACTGAAAACTACCGAAAAATTTTCATTTTACTCCCGTGTAACTGTGCTACAGTTGCATTCAGGCAACATCATGCCTTAGTTGTTTTTTGAAAGTCAGTGAAATCATGTGTGTCCAGTAAAATATGATTAATGTGAAGATCTTGTCACATTGCACTTTTCAAGTCTATTTACCACTAAAAGCAAATGTATGTCTCATTTACACACACTTTTACATGCTGATGGAGCAGCATCAGGAACAGAGGTTCAGTGTCTCACTTAAGGACATTTTGACACACTCTCTGGAGGAGCGAAGTGATCAAACCAGGAACCCTCTGATTACTAGATGACCACTTTACCTCCTGAGTTGCTCCCATAGAAAAACCACTGATTAAATGTAAACTCAGTTCAGTCACTCACTTCTACTGTCATGTTCAAATGCATTGTTACTTCAAATAATGTTTATAACACGATACTCACCAAAGGCTCCACATTCTTTACGAAGGTAGAGTTCAAAGACAATCTTCAACATCTCTTCTAAGCTTTTTCCTCTCAGTTCCTCTCGTAGCACTTTTTCCACATCTCTTCTCTTAAAATCTAAGTTCAGATCACATCAGTTTACCATTATTTCTGTAAAATACATTGATGTACACATCAAGTAAAAAGTACATGTGATCATGGTAGACTGGATTTATTAAAGGTGATATTGTAGGACATATACTTGTTCATTTGATAGCAGAGTTATAAGAGAAGATTGATACCACTCACATATTTATCCGTTCAGTGACTCAGTGCTGTGCTGGATTTACCTGAGAAAAGCTGTGTGTTAACTGAGCTCCACCTACTGACATTACACTGACACATGCCATGCTGCAGCAGGCTGCAGTAGGATGTGACACTTTTAAAAGCAGCTACTGTACTGTTAGCTGTTGGATGAGTCATGTGAACATAAGCTTATAATGTTTACCATGTTCACAATCTGAATTTAGCATGTTGACATTGTAAGATTTGCTAATTAGTACCAAACGCAAACTACAGTTGAGGCAGGTTTTTTTCAGGTCTGCATGTATTTTCAGGTCTGCATGTATGTAAGTTATTACAGTTCGTCTTGTGGGGGGACATGAATCTCTGTACCCAATTTCACGGTCATCCATCCAGTAATTGTTGAGGCATTTCAGTCAAAACCACAAATGAACCATGAATGTCTAAAAAAACAAATTGCTCCTGTCCGTATAATAGATGTTGAGATATGTACAGGATAATTGAAAACTTGAAAACTTTCAGTGGAACTAGAGCAAAAATCATTGGAATTTTTTCCAGGGACCATGAATGTCCAACCAACCAAATACCTAACTAGCAGACAAACAGTACCATCTCTTCAGCCATTAATGTCTTGTCTTAGAAGCTTAAGCTCAATTAAACTTGATGTAGTTGTAAAAAAAATACTGAATTCCTACATAAGATTCAGTGTATTTGAAAAGATCAGTAACTGTTTATGTTGGACACAGAAATACTGCATGAAGTCTGTAAATTAAAGAGATAAAAGATGTACTTACCAATAAGATGACGCTTCATGCTGTCTTCATCACATGTGCAGTCTTCCATGGGTCTTTCATCAAATCTCACCATAACTTCCTCAATGTCCCATGATTTCCAGTCCCACATTCTGTGGAGCTGGTCTGCAATTTTCTTCATGTCCTCATCAACTGGTCCCTCGCTAGCTTCTGCGTGGTCTTTGATTTCTGCTATCTGTCGTGTCTCTTTCTTTGGAGTGCTCTGACCTCTGAACAACATTTCTTCAACCATGTCTAACAGCTCTTCAGACTGAGTTTTCAAAATACTCTGCTCTTGTGTCTCATCATTGAAGACAAAGTACCTGTTCCCACATTTCTCCACAAGCCAAGTGAGAGCTTCCCCTTCCCTTTCGATGTGCTGCTCTATGTGGTACTCTCCCAGCCAATTACTTCTGATGAAGACCAGAATGGTGTTTTGCCAAACTGTCTCACCTAAAGGCCTCATATTGTCTTCTGTGATCTTCCTCTGTTCATTAGTAAATGAAGTATCGGCAGGGACCATCAGGAGGAAGGCTCGACCTAATGAAGCTTGGTCTTGAGGGTTTTCTTTGACAGATGTGTGGCTTGTTGCCTCGTCCTGATCTAATGCCTTCATGATCTCTGATCTGACAGCTGTCTGTACCAAATTGGCAGGAAAATATTTCCACCATCCAGGAGTATCCACCACAGTCACCTTCAGTTGTCGTTTTCCTATGACTTTAGTTTTTTTCACACATTTTTCTGTCCTCCCCTCGTCTTTGGGGATACCCAGAATGGCACTACCTACAGTAGTTTTTGATGTAAAAACCCAGCCCAGCAAGATGATGGTTACTGCTGACATGGATGTTCCTGAGAAAAGAGAAGTCAGAGACATTTATTTCAAGGAAGTGAAATTCAAATGGTTAAATGTGATGGATCATCAGTAAACAGTGTTGGCATGAGACTGAAAAAAAAGCAACAGGCTGTGAAACCAAAGCAATGAACTGAAAGGTGCTGAATATAAAGAGCTGAGGAGAACTGCAGAGTGGGACAATAATTATTTGGCCGTTCAGCATTGTGGGATATCTCTATCCCCAGATAGAACAAGTTCAGAAATGTCCTGTCACACTGACAAAGAAATAACAATTGGGAAAGGTGGAAGCTGCAATGTGTACAATTGTGTTCTTACTATGCTGGAACTCATTTCACAAAACACACACAAGCATAGTAGAAACAAAAACATTTGACATTTCACTCATCATTTGGTATCACATCGTATCAGTCCATAGTAAAAGTAAACATTTGGATGAAAATGGAAGAGAACTAACCTGACTCCTTCTCTTTGATTCTTCTTTGTCTTCTGCTTTCTGCTCTCATTTTTACTTCTTCCCTTTTTTGGAGAATTTTCTGCAGTCCTTTCTCTTCAATTTCGAAATGTCTTCCCCCATTCCTCTCCACCAATGTCTCAACCTTTTCCAGAAGCCTTTGAGTTAAAGTTTGACGTTCGTCTGTGTGGTCAAACACAAATCTTTGTCCACATCTCTTCAGGAGCTGTATCAATCCTTCCCCTTCACCAGCAATGTAGTTCTCAGTGTCTGGATTTCCCAGATAATCCACACAGGTGAAGAGTACAACAGTGTGGCTCCACACATCTTTTCCATAAAGCTCTAAGTGAGCCTCTACTGCTTTGGCACAAGCATCTGTGAACGGCAAGTCAGCCTCAACCAGCAGAATAAAAGCATGGGGTCCTGGTTTGCAGTGGGTGACACTGAGGACAAGTTCCTCCTTCACAAGTTCTGCTGTATCACACAGATGGTAACCCCTAAACCACACAGGAGCCTTCACCAGCTGGATTACCTTTCCATTCACCTGGCCTGTGTGTGTCACACTCTGAGCAGTTCTTCTCCCCCATTTAAAGCTTCCTCCTAAGATTGTGTTTGCAACTGAGTCAGCTGCGTACCACTGTGATCCAACGAGAATCAGTCTCAGGTCTGGAGTAGTATCTATGAAGAGGCAACGTACAATCAGAGACATATTTCTACAGTGCATAGAGTGATCAGAAAGTTACTGAAATAGCCGACATGGCATATTAAAGGTTGTACTCACCACAGGACATTTCTTATTCAAATGTGGCGGCAACAGAAAGTAAAATACGCAATGACAATCCTTTGCACTGTTTTAATGTTCAGCCTGTTTTGTGTTGTGAGAATGAACAAGGAATTCTGATGAAGCTGGTTGTCGATCTATCAGCTGTAGTTCGTACTGTTCCTTACTATAAGACTGATGTCTACGTGCCAAGAGTCAAACTGCTTTTGCTGCAGAAGTAGAAAAAAGAAGTGCAGAAGCAGAAGAAGTGGGAGGCATTGCTTAATAAAAACACCCTGTTGAACTTGATCCTGTGTTTCACTTTCAGATTGCTCACTATGAGGTTTTTTTTTTCATTTCATGTTTTACTTCTAACTGCATCAGCCACAGTTCAACACATTTCACAAAGGTTGAGGCAAGAGCTTTGTTCTAGCTGGCTAAAGTTTGTTTTTTCTTACTGGCACCAGTGCTTGAATCAAATCCTTAGACTTCTGAATAACTTTAGTTTGTACTTAGTACCGCAACTATCAAATGTACTGAGACAGTCATGGTGTAGTTATTGTAAGTGTTGGTAAACTTAGGCCTGTTTCCTTCTTTAACAAGTTTCAGTAAAAGGCAGAACCAAACACATTTTAGGGTTATATTGTGAAATTTGTGCACATTATTATATCTACTACTATTATTACTGAATTCCTACTAGTTTCTCACATCATGAATTAGTCATTTGAGCCTTCAAATGAATAGCTCAACATTCGTGCCCTCAAAATCTCCATGAGTGAGCTACCGTGATATGGGACAGTGTTTCTATGTTTGTTTGTATTGTACACATGTACGAGCACAAGGGAATTGCAATACACTATACCTGCTATCATTTTCATCCTATTCCACTCAGCAGCAGTGACGCACAAAATGTAAGATATCCTCAACAAAGTTTGAGAGGACTGAAGCTGAACCCACTAACAAATCTAAAATCAGACTGAACACAGCCAGCAGCTTAGCAGACATACATCATTGCCTGATAGGGCATTCACTGTGGTACTGTGTTCCCAACATATATGTGTTATAGACACATAGAGACATCACACAAAACCAGAACAAAACCAAAAACCTCTGGTCAGTTTACTCAGACCTGCAGGTTGTACTCTCTCTCCCCACATCGACAGCAGGTTTACGTGTCCCATTAAATTTGTGCACTTTAAACATAAGCTCATTTTAATTTGAAGAAATGAAAGAAACATTGAACATATTAGCATACCTAATTCTATTCATTGCTCATTTTAAGTCAAATATTCATCTACAGTTGGAAGTTGGTGCAGTGGTCAGCTCCAGTCCCCTCTCAAGGATCAGCAGTATAGCTAATGAACGGGTGGATGGATATTTATCTGTATTATGTCCATATGAACACAGATGGTTTGGGGCACCATGACAAACAAATCCTTTTGAAGGGGTGCTGTAGTCTTAAAAAGCTTGGTGCTGATGTAAACAATTTATGACTAAAACTGTTGAGATAAAATCATCTTTGCAAACTTTTGATTGGTTCACAATAAAAGTCCACTGAGGAACCTTTAAAGTGGCACCATGGTGGGTTGGTCAGTCAGCCCAGCATTTTGGTTCAGACTGAAACTTCTCAACAGCTGTTGCCATGAAATTTCATACAGATGTTCATGGTGCCCAGAGGATGAATCCTAGAGACTTTGTTGATCCCCCAAGTTTTCCTCCACCATGAGACTGACCTTTTTGGTTCTAAACGAAACAACTATTTGGTGACTCAAGCTGTGCTGCAACACATCCATTTCTGAAACACAAACGATTATAATTTTTTGCAACAGGCCATGTAAATAACTTTTTTCTGAGACTGTATTGTAGGACACCTCCACAAACATATTAGAAAAACTATGTGCCTTTGTTCAGTTAGGTAGTTTGTCCTTTTGGCAGCTTGTCCTCAAAGGACTTACCTGTAGTGAACAGTCACACAACATTAACAAAACTGCAGCAGATATGTTTCTATGTCTATAACAAATGTCATCAGTGGACTGGACACATGATGCCTCTTTATACATAAACAGATTGTGTAGCTAGCTTTAGTCTAGAACTTTCATGCTTTGTTTCTAGTTCTTAGAGTTTTATCAGTGAACAGAGGATTTATCTTGTAATGGAGTATTTATTTTTCATTGTGTTGTCATTGCTTGTTACTTCATACATTTTTCCAACATGATAGGAAATGTAGAGCACTCTTGGCTGAACAAATAATATAATTCAGCTTTGGCACACTTACAGAGGAAAGATGTCAAAATCGAATCAATGTTTGGAGCCTACACAAATCATCACTTATGTTTCAGTCTCATCTACAGCACCATCTAGTGTTACACTCCAGGTATTACACTTTTAGGGAGGCTGGGTGCAGTGGAATCCAGTTGATGTATTTTTAACTACATTTCTCTGTAGTAATGATCACTGGTTTGCTTGGAAAATTGCTTTATTTTCAATATTTGTTAACCAAGTATACATGCCATTTTTCATCACATATTTTTTAAACAGCATTAAAAAATCAGCATGTAGGAAAAAGGAGAATAGAAACAAAAACTTTGATCCCGTTGCCCACCACTTTCTTCCTGCTCAAAAAATAAATGTTAAAATGAAACATTTAAAAGTAAATTAAAGACTTATGTTGGGACTCTGCTCTTGATTCATGAGGAGGTTCAGAATACAACCACATCTTAAATAAAGACTGACAGTTGCCAGATTTCTGACTCCAATCCCATTCAGCATGACACATTTTGTGTAGAGGCACAAAAAACAATAATAATAAAAAGGTGTTTTTCAAAAGCAGATTTTATACAGGGCTGAAAGTCAGGAGGTGGATTTTGTTTACAGGATTGTCCTACACAGGGTTTACCATTTCTGAAAAGAATTGTGAGGTAGACAATCAGGTGTGAATCAAAATCAATAATCCAAAACAACTCTACAAATATAATAAGACAGTTACAAGAAAAGAAAAAAAGACTCATACACTGTTAACTACGATGAAATGCCTTCCATTTCAATTCTGCAGAGTCCAAAGAATTGAAGTACTTACTATTTACTATTAGCTATAATTGGTTATAAAGAATTAGCCACTAATTAGCGGAAGGTAGTTAGCTGCCGCTAAGACGTTTATGCTAGCTCACTGCGTAGCTAAGCACTGTTGTTTACGTTGCATTTGCCTTTTGATTGATCCGTTGATTGATCATTGTAATTTGAGTTATAAGCAATATTGAGCTGTATTTAAGTTACACTTATTAGATTCACATATTTGGCTCAGTATATATTTTATGTGATTTATATTTCATTTCTAATTGTATTTTGTTACTGTGTTTGTATTACAGAAACCACACACACAATCCTATGCATGTAATCACTCACAAAGTTATATAAAGAGTCAAACTTTATTCTGGACTCCGTTCCTCATTCTCCACCTACCTGCTCATGTGTTCTGACCGACACACTGAGGTGTTTGCTGCCACCTAAGATCCACATCTAATACAGTCTACACAACAGTCTTCATCAGATGTGATGTGAGAGCCACCGGCCTGAAGCTGCTAGGATCCCTAGCATGCGGTGTTTTGGGCACTGGTACCACACAGGAGGTCTTCCATAACTGTGGTACCATCCTCAGCTTTAGGCTCAGGTTGAAGACTTGCCCCATAATCCCACACAGTTCCTCTGCGTAGGAGCCTGGAGCTGATGCCGTCTGGTCCAGCTGCCTTTCGTGCTATCCTCACCTGGGCAGGTGTGAAGGACAGGGGTGGGCTGGGGGGGCTGCTGAATCCATGGGGCAGTGAGGAAATAGTGAGGTGTGAGCAAGAGGTGTGGAGGGCTGCAGGTGTGGGGCATTGTCCAGTTGATGAGGTGTGGGGCAGCTGCGTGGGAGGAGTAGTGGGTTGCTGGTCAAACCGGTTGAAGTGATGGTTCAAGTCGTTCACCCACTGCGGGTCCCCCTCAGCCTGGGAGTGGGGTGTTTTGAAGCCTGAGATGGTCTTTTGCTGCTGGTAAACTGGTGTTTTGCTGCTTCAACTGCTCCTCCATCTTCCTCTTGTACCTGGCCTTGCCCTCCCTGATCTTCCTTCTCAGCTCTTTCTGTGTCGCCTTGAGCTCCCCCTTGTCCCCAGACCCGAAGGCTCTCTTCTTCTCCTTCAGGAGAGCTTTAATGTCAGGGGTAATCCATGGTTTATTGTTTGTAAAACACCTCCTTAGGCCATTGTAGCTGTAAAACACCATATATATATATATATATTTATATTTATATATATATATATATATATAAAATGTTGTCTTCCTTTGTGTCCAGCAGGTGGCTGCATCTGGCTGAGTGGGGTGCCTGCTTGGATGAGGCTGTGGCCAGTGTGGAGCCTAGGTAGCCCTGTTGCAAAATCTTAAAATAAAAAAAATAAAATGATTTTTTACCTGATTAGTATCCAATGTCAGTTGGTTTTTTTTTTGGGGGGGGGGGGGGTTTGATCCAGAGAACCCTTGTGCAGTGTTTCTACCAGTACACATGCATGCATCCATGTCTGAGTGTGAGAATGTGTCTATTAAAATCAGAAAGAAGGAAGTGCCTGCTTTTGTGTTTAATGCACTTTAGATGGGGCTCAGATCAGTTCTGGGGGGGCACTGGGGTCCAACTAGGTTTGGAGTGTGCGTTTGCTATTTCTAGGCTGTTGCATCAGTATGTGGAAGCACATTATGCAGTTGTGATCCGGACACAACTGTATATATGTGGAAGCCCATCAGCAGGTAGTGTTGGATGCACAGGCTGTATTGTGTAGATTAGTATTGTCAGGCTTAGTTGTGGGTATTTGTCACTATATGGATGACACTGGGGTCAGTGTGGGTTTAGTGTGTGTGAGTCATAGTTGGTGCTTGATGTAAAATAAAACTTATGCATGCATTAATGTCTCCTTGTTTCTTTCTGTGTGCAGCTGCTTCTGGCTGAGTGGTGATCCAACTTTGAGGCCATGGGCAATGTGGAGCTCCGGTAAGGCCCCTTGTAGTGTCAAATTTTGTGCAATGTGTATAATGTATTCTTCAGTATGTTCAGATCCCTTTATGTTCTACTTATCCTAGACCTGATTCTCTGTTTGCTTCTGCATCTCACTCACCCCCTCCCAACTCTATCCCTCACACACTGACACAGCTCCACTATCTCCTACACACACACACACCTCTACTCTGCCAGATGCACACTCCTGCACCGTTCCCCATGCTGCTCTCCCACATAAACACACACGCACAGACACGCTCCCTTACTCTGTCTGTCACGAAGCTCTCCATCAGAGCACAGCCCATCTTGCACCTGTGGTTGTCCTTGACACCACACTAAACCTCAAAGGCATAAGTCCCTCTGTCCCGTACATTATTCCCCACTGATCCCCATATACTGATGACCATTCTCCCGTCGCTCCCCTTTTGACTCCCCAATATTTTACTCATCTGTGTATGCTCCTGTGAATGTGCTATCCACTGGTGCTGCTTATTTAGCAGCTGATGTTGTTCAGAGTGCATGTGCTGTACTCATGTCATACTCACTCCTACCATACCTCTTGCTAACTTTGAGGTAGTCTCAAAAGTTTTTAAAAAAGCAAACAAGAGAAATTCAGATCCCATTAAAAATAAAATGCATGTGAAGCGTGTTAAAAATGGACAATCAATGGTACACGAGATAAGCAATGACCCCAAGAGAGACGAAGCCAGCCAAATTCTAGGAAAAAAAAAGACAAATTTGATGTAGAAGTTGATGCCGGTAAAAATGACAGCCAAAGGGAAAATGAAAAAAGACATGCCAATTCACGCCCAGAAGTGTCCTTGAGATGGGCACAACCCCGTGTATATAATATGATGTATCTTTTGAGATTTTCAGATGCTCCTGCAGGACTTCTCATGTTTGTAGACTCTGTGTTTGTAGAAGCTTTCTGGACTCAACCTCTCTGATCTCCGGCACCTGATTGACTCTGTGCATTTTCTCTGAAGAAGATTTGAACACTTCGAATTTTTGGAGAAGACAAAAACTTGAGGTGTGGGGACTCAGCCGGACCTGGACCCAGCTTCAACTGGCCCTTGACTGGGTCTATCGCCTGGCCTGAAAAATCCACATCAAAATTGGCGAGCCAGCCAGGAGGGGTATCGGGACTTGAACCGGAGCAGATTCATAGCTGCATTCCAGACCACGGTGCACCAAATCTAAGGTAAGCAGAGCTTTTATCTGTGTCTGGATGCAGTGTTGAAATCTCGCCTGGGTAAAGACCTGTATGACTCACCCCTAAAAAACCTGGTGTAAAAAAAAAGCATAAAATTGATTGTATAAGAACCTAGCAAGTCTGTTTGTTCTGAATAAGATTTGAAATAACACTAAAAGGCTGATTAACTTACATATTGAAGTAAGTTAACAGTACACAGGAGATCAGACAAGTTGATTACAGCTGTATGTTGTGTGTCTAAGTGTGAGTCCAGTGTCTGATGAAGCCACCATAGTGCGGATAAGTGCGAATGAATAGCTGTGTGTGAATGGAGAAATTGTTGCTAAATATTGCTATTGCGCTCTGGTTGATTGTCTGCTTAATGTTTGTGGGAGGAATATTTTGGTTGGCAGTACATGGAAGAGTAGACTCTGTGTAGTGCTGCATGAAGTCTGAGCGAGACAGAGCAGAGAAAGGAGGGGCTCGCTCAGTGTGTGAGAAGGAGAAAAAGAGTGCTTACAGCTTAAGCTTAAAGAAAAAGGAAAAAAGAAAAATATATCCACTGACTGTCCTGGAGTGAGAGGGCTGTTTAAGTGGACTAGAGTTAGAATTTATAGTGCCTGTGACACTTTCTGCTCTTTTGAGAGAGAGAGAGAGAGAGAGAGAAAGAGAAAGAGAAAGAGAAAGAGAAAGAGAGAGCTGTTTAAATGGGATATGGGCCATACCACCTAGGCAATAAAGATTTGTTTAGGATTGAGTGTGGGTGTTAGAAGGCCTTCTATGGCTACCGCTCTCAATGTATAGAGGCCTGCACGGGTAGAGATATTTTAAGGACCCCCTGCGGATACTGCTCTTAATGTATAGAGGTCTGCACGGGTAGGGGCGTTCTGAAGCTCCCTATCGATACCGCTCTAGACGTTGAGAGGTCTGCACGGGTAGAAACACAAGGAATCAGAACTCATTTTTGGCTGGAATGAACCTATAAAGACAAAAATGGTATAGAGCAGTGGCAAGATGATTCTTTAATCAGCCTAAAACTGTGGAACATAACAAAATTTCTCAATCTGCAACAATAAGAGAATTTCCAACTGTAGATTGGCTTCAAGTACTGCACAGGCTTTGGACCACTAACTTATTGGCTCCTCTATTGGAGCAGCTGTGTAATGATCCAAGGGCAGTAGCAACTGTGCCATTAAAACCACTCTTAGGAATTCCTGAAAACGCTTCCCTAGTGGGACTCAACAGAGGATCAGAGAATCCGAGACTCTGCATTTCAGTGGTTCCCAGGAGAGTGCAGTGGGAAACAGGAAAATTTGGCTGGCTGGTCAAAGAGCCTGGTGAAGACGGAGAGGAGAATCTGAGATTTGATTACAGACAAAACAGAAAACTAAAACCTGGTATTACTGCAGATAAAATTCTTGTAATAATAAAAACCAAAGCAGAATACGAATCAGAAGTTCCCAGATCTGCACTCAGTGAAGCCAGACAGGCATACATGGGGACAAAGGTGATGAAGGGAGTTGGTGTGTCGACGCCGCTGGAGTTGGTGATAAGACAGCAGCCGGACCATGAAAAGCAGATTAGACTCTGCATGAAGAAGTGGCACAAGCGAACCACCGGACGGCTACAATGGCCTAAGGAGGGAACCTTCATGGCAGCCTGTTGTGATGAGATGGAAGCAAACATTAAACATCATAAAGGTACTGACACTAGCAACAGCAGGCTAGGCAAAAGAGCAAGGGAGAGAGAGGTATTAAGGTGGTTCAGGCAGGAGGGGAGGAGACGTGTTAAATGTAACACAGTTGCCAATAGTGGAGAATAAGCAGGCCCCTGCAAAAGAAAACACAGGGGACACACACACAGTCAGAGACAGAAAAGAAACAACACAATCATCCTTCGGCCCCACAGTGGCCTGTGAAACCTCCCCCTTATGCCTCTAACCTAACAACGCCACCGTCAGGACAGTATCCCCTAGTGCAGGTAAAAGATCAGCTTCAGGGACAGATTAAAGGTGAACTATCAGGAAAATTAACATTTCAGATAGAGACACAGCCTCAAGAAGAAGGAGAGCTAGACAGTGTGAACAGCTCCCCCAACAGTGTGAGGAGTGAGAGAAGCTGTGTAAACAGGGAAGATCAGAGATTCCTTAACCTAAGACAACACATCACAAGCCAGACCAGGAATACAAGCTGATAGGGAAAGATACACAGAAATTGAGGAAATTAATCAACAAGAGAGGCAGAGAGAAGAAGAGCTGCAGTACATGCTGGAACAAACCGAGCTTGAAGAAAAACAAAAAATGGAAGGACATCGAGCTGCTGCTGAAACGAAAAGGAGTGGCCCTGCCAATCAGAATATGCAATATGTGCTGCCATCACAAAGTACTCCAAAGGAAGCTGACTTAAGAGCAATATCTGAACAACAACAAAGTGAAACAATGGAACTGTGCCTAAGTCAAGTGGAGAAAGAAACCAAGAAGCTCGAGGAATAGACTGAGAAGCTGCTGGAACAACTGAGGAGATCGACTGCAGAATCCAACCCACAAGTGGTGACAATGCAACTGTCAGAAACTGACATCAGACAGTGACACCTGCATGGAGAGACATTTTGTGCACTCTGAGAGCTGATGTTATGTGTACACCAGATGGCGTTTGGTTGGATCTGCCCCCAGACTCCTCGACTTCCCCAGCCATCATGATGCCATCCTCTGTGGTCCAGAATGCCGTAACAGCAGAAAAGCAGCTGTATATTGGACAAAGTTAATTCAAAAATCAAGTTTGGAGCACGAATGGTCCCAGTGGAAAATATGGGCACGAAGCCAATTCAATGACGCCAATGAACCACGACTTCCCCTGCATTGTACTCTTCACTATGATGCACAACAGGAACATGTGGACTATGATGAGTGTTGGCAGGAAATGATTAACAACAAAATCTATTATCTAAACGTTCAAGACATATACATTGGTCCTCAAGGAGCTACAGCTGCAGTACAACTTCCACCTGAACTGCGACCCTGGTTCTCAGTCCCAGGTTCTGCACCTCACATTATGCTCCTGATAGAAAAAACTATGAATCTCATGACCTAGGACCAATGGTGAAATCTGCGTTTTAAGTTCCTGAATGGCAACAAACTCTAACAAACTCTGAATAAAAACCGGCATGTATCTGCAGCCAAACAATACATTAGAACATCACTTAGCACACATGATGAGGGAAAGGCAGAAAAAGTTTTGTTAGAGAAACCCATAAGCAATTACCACTCACTGTTGAACATGAAAGTTTACTTAGACACACACTTTTATCAAATATCCCACCTGACACTCGATGGTACACTGTCATAGACTTATGCTCAGCATTTTTCAGTGTACCTTTACACCCAGATTCACAACATTTATTTGCATTCATATTTCAAAACCAACAGTACACTTACACTTGTTTACCACAAGGTTATGTAGCGAGCCCAACAATATTTAATAGGGTTCTAGCAGAGGATTTACATCATCTTAATGTTCAGAGCACCATCATCCAGTATATGGATGACATTTTGCCCGCTAGCCCCACCAAAGCTCAATGTGAAAAAGATTCTATTACTGTGCTAGCAGCATTGGCTAAGGGGGGACACAAGGTGAGCAGAGACAAACTTCAATTCTGCCAGGAAGAGGTAGAATATTTAGGAAGAAAACTCAGTGGAAATCAAAGAAAAATTGCCTCCTCTCATATAGAAGCAATCACCAACATGTCAAAACCACAGACAGTGAGACAAATGCTGACTTTTCTGGGCATGGCTGGATACAGCAGAGCTTGGATTTGTGATTATGCTATTAAAGCTGCACATCTGAGAGCACTGATTCGTGCTGTGGGACAAACAGACAGCTCAGCCAGGTTACAGTGGACTGATGTTGCTGAACAAAGTTTTCAAGCGCTTAAACATGATTTACAGACTGCTCCTGCACTTGGAAATCCAGACTACAGTAAACCGTTTTATCTTTATGTTGCAGAGAAATCGGGCTATACATGTGCAGTATTGATGCAGGACACTCCAGTTGGTAAGCAACCATTAGCTTATTATAGCACCAAATTGGATAATAATAATATTCAGCTTCTATGCCATAGGTCAGCACAAGATCAAGGGTGTGATTAAAACAGTGAGTTGGTTTGTTAACATTTTGTAAAAAGCCAATTGAGTCTAATACTGAATAGAATGCAGTCTTAAGGCTGTCATTGTGGGTATCTACATGAATATTAAAGTCGCCCACTATAATTGCTTTATCCATACTAAGCACTAAATCAGATAAAAATTCAGTGAATTCAGACAAAAACTCTGAGTAAGCAGCAGGTGGGCGATACACCACAGCAAATAGGACTGGGTTTTCTGTCTTCCAATTTGGGTGTGAGAGGCTGAGGATAAGGCTTTCAAATGTGCTATAATTCGGCTTAGGTCTAGGATTAATTAATAAACAATGGTCCTGCATTTCTAGCAAATGAGAATGGTATTAAAAATGCCATATCTGTGCCATATCTTAAATGACCCTATCAAGGGCCACCTCTAGAACAATGTGAAAGAGAATTGGTGGTCTATTTGCAGCAGGTGACGCCTGGTGACTGGGTATACGTCATGGTGTTCAAAAGGAAGTGGGACCAACCCAGACGTGAAGGTCCTTTTAAGGTTACTCTTGCAACCCCTACCGCCCTTAAAGTGCAAGGTAAGACCGTTTGGTTTCACCTTAACCACTGCTGCAGAGCAAACAATCCAAAGCACGACTGTGAGATCACAGCCCGGACCGGAAAGAGGCAACAACGCTGCCCCATAGGGGGACATCCGGCCACGTAGAGATAGCCAAGAAGAAAGAGGCGCATCTCCACCAGCGCATAAGCAATCACAGTCTAATTGTAAAAAGGAGAAGGGATAGTGAAAACATACAGAGTAATGGCTCACTAGCTGCCAGATAAAGCCAAATATCAGAAAACGATTCAGATAAGACAAGACATGAAACCCCAATGGTAGACCCCGAAAAAGGGTCAGAACCTTATGTGCTCACACCAGAAGCAGATCCAAACATGTATTTTAATTGGAAAACGAGAAAATGGGAAAAATTAAAAGATTAAAACTAGGGATAGGAGCATCAATAGCAGCTATGATAATATAGTTACTTCTCAGTGAAGTTCTGGACCTAGACACACAACACTCACAAACCAATAGAGAGCAACTCATTGAGTGTGCGTTAGCAGCAGGGGTGATGACGAAGGATGAAGAAGGAAGAGCTGGAAAGATAGTGTGACTCATGGATTATACCTCAACCTTTGTCCTATGGTTCGATGAGTAATGTTCTTTGTCTCATCCAAATAGGCAAAAAATGAACCCTGTCAAGGCTGGAGACATGGCTCTCGCCAGAGATCTTCGCAGCAGTCTCTCACCGGCACATCATGCCCTCCTCCGAATTGGTGATTCGCCGAGACTTGAGGCACCACCGTAGAGAGCTACAGTGGAAGAAGAATCTCCAGAAAGCCACAGACAAAAAGCTACTCCTGATGCTGTGACAGCTCACTGCTCTGTCCTCCAGGAACCATCTCACCCACAGATCTGAATAACAGGTGTCCAACGTGCTCAACCGCTTTAACATGCTCTCCGTCTGGAAATCGCAAGTGCATTTCATATATATAACCTGCTTCCCAGGACTGGACAGTTTCTTCTCTTGATTAAACTGTTTTAATCTCTGGACGCAAGAACATATACTCACACTGTATTTTAAATCATGGACACTGCTCACGTTTCATGCAATGTGAGTATCATTATGTTTTACTTATGTGTGCATTATTATTCTCCTCACATGAATGACGAATCCATAGTTTCACTATATAGTTGAAAAGTTTATATTTACATGATTGATTCATGATTGTTAATCTTTTTAGTTTCTCTTTGACATGTAGGTAATTACATGTATTACGAACCAGTGTTTGACACTGACACAGCTCCACTATCTCCTACACACACACCTCTACTCTGCCAGATGCACACTCCTGCACCGTTCCCCATGCTGCTCTCCCACATAAACACACACACGCACAGACACGCTCCCTTACTCTCTCACGAAGCTCTCCATCAGAGCACAGCCCATCTTGCACCTGTGGTTGTCCTTGACACCACACTAAACCACAAACGCATAAGTCCCTCTGTCCCATACATTATTCCCCCACTGATCCCCATATACTGATGACCATTCTCCCGTCGCTCGCCTTTTGACTCCCCAACATTTTACTCATCTGTGTATGCTCCTGTGAATGTGCTATCCACTGGTGCTGCTTATTTAGCAGCTGATGTTGTTCAGAGTGCATGTGCATGTCATATTCACTCCTACCATACCTGTTGCTAACTTTGAGGTAGTCTCAAAAGTTTTTAAAAAAGCAAACAAGAGAAATTCAGGTCCCATTAAAAATAAAATGCATGTGAAGCGTGTTAAAAATGGACAATCAATGGTACACGAGATAAGCAATGACACCAAGAGAGACGAAGCCAGCCAAATTCTAGGAAAAAAAAGACAAATTTGACGTAGAAGTTGATGCCGATTGATGGGCACAACCCCGTGTATATAATATGATGTATCTTTTGAGATTTTCAGATGCTCCTGCAGGACTTCTCATGTTTATAGACTCTGTGTTTGTAGAATAAAGCTTTCTGGACTCAACCTCTCTGATCTCCGGCACCTGACTCTGCATTTTCTCTGAAGAAGATTTGAACACTTCGAATTTTTGGAGAATACAAAAACTTAAAAGAGATAAGATTAAGGTGTGGGGACTCAGCCGGACCTGGACCCAGCTTCAACTGGCCCTTGACTGGGTCTATCGCCTGGCCTGAAAAATCCACATCACCCTGCTGCAGCTGCAAGTGAAGCAAAGTATTGCAAGTTCAACCACTGACTTGATTAGTGTCCAAAACCAATGTGTTTGTGTTTTTCAGCAGGAGGGAGGAGCTGAGTGAGAGGAATATTTGAGACCAGGTGAGCAAAAGCCACATTGTAGTCTTTCTACACTTATGCATGCACTAATTTTACACTTTGTGTGAGTGTGTGTGTGTGACGTTTTTTATGACATTTTGAGGTCTTACTAAAATATGAATTTTTTTTGGCATATTTTGACGCCTTACTATACTATGACTTTTTTTATGACATTTTGATGTCTTGCTAAAATATGACTTTTTTTGGCATATTTTGATGCCTTACGGCCGTATGGCATTTTTTATGACATTTTGAGATCTTACTAAAATATGACTCTTTGGCATATTTTGACGCCATACTATACTATGACCATTTTTAGACATTTTGAGGCCGTTCTGAAGTATGACTTTTTTTGGCCCATTTTGACGCCATACTATACTATGACGTTTTTTATGACTTTTTTTGGCCCATTTTGACGCCATACTATACTATGACGTTTTTTATGACTTTTTTTGGCCCATTTTGACGCCATACTATACTATGACGTTTTTTATGACTTTTTGAGGCCATACTAAAGTATGATTTTTTTTGGCCCATTTTGACGCCATACTATACTATGACGTTTTTTATGACTTTTTGAGGCCATACTAAAGTATGTCTTTTTTTGGCCCATTTTGACGCCATACTATACTATGACGTTTTTTATGACTTTTTGAGGCCATACTAAAGTATGACTTATTTTGGCCCATTTTGACGCCATACTATACTATGACGTTTTCTGGCACTTTTTGAGGCCATACTAAAGTATGACTTTTTTTGGCCCATTTTGACGCCATACTATACTATGACGTTTTTTATGACTTTTTGAGGCCATACTAAAGTATGACTTTTTTTGGCCCATTTTGACGCCATACTATGACGTTTTTTGGCACTTTTGGAGGCCATACTAAAGTATGACTTTTTTTGGCCCATTTTGACGCCGTACTATACTATGACGTTTTTTGGCACTTTTTGAGGCCATACTATACTAAGACCTTTTTTGGCCCATTTTGACGCCGTACTATACTATGATGTTTTTTGGCACTTTTTGAGGCCATACTAAAGTAAGACTTTTTTTGGCCCATTTTGACGCCATACTATACTATGACGTTTTTTGGCACTTTTTGAGGCCATACTAAAGTATGACTCTTTTTGGCCCATTTTGACGCCATACTATACTATGACGTTTTTTGGCACTTTTTGAGGCCATACTATACTAATACTTTTTTTGGCCCATTTTGACGCCATACTATACTATGACGTTTTTTGGCACTTTTGGAGGCCATACTATACTAAGACTGTTTTTGGCCCATTTTGACGCCATACTATACTATGACGTTTTTTATGACTTTTTGAGGCCATACTAAAGTATGTCTTTTTTTGGCCCATTTTGACGCCATACTATACTATGACGTTTTTTATGACTTTTTGAGGCCATACTAAAGTATGACTTTTTTTGGCCCATTTTGACGCCATACTATACTATGACGTTTTTTATGACTTTTGGAGGCCATACTAAAGTATGACTTTTTTTGGCCCATTTTGACGCCATACTATACTATGACGTTTTCTGGCACTTTTTGAGGCCATACTAAAGTATGACTTTTTTTGGCCCATTTTGACGCCATACTATACTATGACGTTTTTTGGCCCATTTTGACGCCATACTATACTATGACGTTTTTTGGCACTTTTTGAGGCCATACTAAAGTATGACTTTTTTTGGCCCATTTTGACGCCATACAATACTATGACGTTTTTTGGCACATTTTGAGGCCATACTAAAGTATGACTTTTTTTGGCCCATTTTGACGCCTTACTATACTATGACGTTTTTGGGCCCATTTTGACACCATACTATACTATGACGTTTTTTATGACTTTTTGAGGCCATACTAAAGTATGACTTTTTTTGGCCCATTTTGACGCCATACTATACTATGACGTTTTTTATGACTTTTGGAGGCCATACTAAAGTATGACTTTTTTGGGCCCATTTTGACGCCATACTATACTATGACGTTTTTTGGCACTTTTTGAGGCCATACTAAAGTATGACTTTTTTTGGCCCATTTTGACGCCATAGTATACTATGACGTTTTTTATGACTTTTGGAGGCCATACGAAAGTATGACTTTTTTTGGCCCATTTTGACGCCATACTATACTATGACGTTTTTTATGACTTTTGGAGGCCATACTAAAGTATGACTTTTTTTGGCCCATTTTGACGCCATACTATACTATGACGTTTTTTGGCACTTTTGGAGGCCATACTAAAGTATGACTTTTTTTGGCCCATTTTGACGCCATACTATACTATGATGTTTTTTATGACTTTTTGAGGCCATACTAAAGTATGACTTTTTTTGGCCCATTTTGACGCCATACTATACTATGACGTTTTTTGGCACTTTTGGAGGCCATACTAAAGTATGACTTTTTTTGGCCCATTTTGACGCCATACTATACTATGACGTTTTTTATGACTTTTGGAGGCCATACTAAAGTATGACTTTTTTTGGCCCATTTTGACGCCATACTATACTATGACGTTTTTGGCCCATTTTGACGCCATACTATACTATGACGTTTTTTGGCACTTTTTGAGGCCATACTAAAGTATGACTTTTTTTGTCCCATTTTGACACCATACTATACTATGACGTTTTTTGGCACTTTTTGAGGCCATACTAAAGTATGACTTTTTTTGGCCCATTTTGACGCCATACTATACTATGACGTTTTTGGGCCCATTTTGACGCCATACTATACTATGACGTTTTTTATGACTTTTGGAGGCCATACTAAAGTATGACTTTTTTTGGCCCATTTTGACGCCATACTATACTATGACGTTTTTTGGCACTTTTTGACGCCATACTATACTATGACGTTTTTTATGACTTTTGGAGGCCATACTAAAGTATGACTTTTTTGGGCCCATTTTGACGCCATACTATACTATGACGTTTTTTGGCACTTTTTGAGGCCATACTAAAGTATGACTTTTTTTGTCCCATTTTGACGCCATACTATACTATGACGTTTTTTATGACTTTTTGAGGCCATACTAAAGTATGACTTATTTTGGCCCATTTTGACGCCATACTATACTATGACGTTTTTTATGACTTTTTGAGGCCATACTAAAGTATGACTTTTTTTGGCCCATTTTGACGCCATACTATACTATGACGTTTTTTGGCACTTTTGGAGGCCATACTAAAGTATGACTCTTTTTGGCCCATTTTGACGCCATACTATACTATGACGTTTTTTATGACTTTTTGAGACCATACTAAACTATAACTTTTTTTGGCCCATTTTGACGCCATACTAAAGTATGACTTTTTTTGGCCCATTTTGACGCCATACTATACTATGACGTTTTTTGGCACTTTTGGAGGCCATACTAAAGTATGACTTTTTTTGGCCCATTTTGACGCCATACTATACTATGACGTTTTTTATGACTTTTTGAGGCCATACTAAAGTATGACTTTTTTTGGCCCATTTTGACGCCATACTATACTATGACGTTTTTTATGACTTTTTGAGGCCATACTAAAGTATGACTTTTTTTGGCCCATTTTGACGCCATACTATACTATGACGTTTTTTATGACTTTTTGAGGCCATACTATACTAATACTTTTTTTGGCCCATTTTGACGCCATACTATACTATGACGTTTTTTGGCACTTTTGGAGGCCATACTATACTAAGACTTTTTTTGGCCCATTTTGACGCCATACTATACTATGACGTTTTTTGGCACTTTTGGAGGCCATACTAAAGTATGACTTTTTTTGGCCCATTTTGACGCCATACTATACTATGACGTTTTTTGGCACTTTTTGAGGCCATACTATACTAAGACTTTTTTTGGCCCATTTTGACGCCATACTATACTATGACGTTTTTTGGCACTTTTTGAGGCCATACTAAAGTATGACTTTTTTTGGCCCATTTTGACGCCATACAATACTATGACGTTTTTTGGCACTTTTTGAGGCCATACTAAAGTATGACTTTTTTTGGCCCATTTTGACGCCATACTATACTATGACGTTTTTTGGCACTTTTTGACGCCATACTATACTATGACGTTTTTTATGACTTTTGGAGGCCATACTAAAGTATGACTTTTTTGGGCCCATTTTGACGCCATACTATACTATGACGTTTTTTGGCACTTTTTGAGGCCATACTATACTAATACGTTTTTTGGCCCATTTTGACGCCATACTATACTATGACGTTTTTTGGCACTTTTGGAGGCCATACTATACTAAGACTTTTTTTGGCCCATTTTGACGCCATACTATACTATGACGTTTTTTGGCACTTTTTGAGGCCATACTATACTAAGACTTTTTTTGGCCCATTTTGACGCCATACTATACTATGACGTTTTTTATGACTTTTTGAGGCCATACTAAAGTATGACTTTTTATGGCCCATTTTGACGCCATACTATACTATGACGTTTTTTATGACTTTTTGAGGCCATACTAAAGTATGACTTTTTTTGGCCCATTTTGACGCCATACTATACTATGACGTTTTTTATGACTTTTTTTGGCCCATTTTGACGCCATACTATACTATGACGTTTTTTGGCACTTTTGGAGGCCATACTAAAGTATGACTTTTTTTGGCCCATTTTGACGCCATACTATACTATGACGTTTTTTATGACTTTTTGAGGCCATACTATACTATGACGTTTTTGGGCCCATTTTGACGCCATACTATACTATGACGTTTTTTATGACTTTTGGAGGCCATACTAAAGTATGACTTTTTTTGGGCCATTTTGACGTCATACTATACTATGACGTTTTTTGGCCCTTTTTGAGGCCATACTATACTAAGACTTTTTTGGGCCCATTTTGACGCCATACTATACTATGACGTTTTTTGGCACTTTTTGAGGCCATACTAAAGTATGACTTTTTTTGGCCCATTTTGACGCCATACTATACTATGACGTTTTTGGGCCCATTTTGACGCCATACTATACTATGACGTTTTTTATGACTTTTGGAGGCCATACTAAAGTATGACTTTTTTGGGCCCATTTTGACGCCATACTATACTATGACGTTTTTTATGACTTTTGGAGGCCATACTATACAAAGACTTTTTTTGGCCCATTTTGACGCCGTACTATACTATGACGTTTTTTGGCACTTTTGGAGGCCATACTAAAGTATGACTTTTTTTGGCCCATTTTGACGCCATACTATACTATGACGTTTTTTGGCACTTTTTGAGGCCATACTATACTAAGACTTTTTTTGGCCCATTTTGACGCCATACAATACTATGACGTTTTTTGGCACTTTTTGAGGCCATACTATACTAAGACTTTTTTTGGCCCATTTTGACGCCATACTATACTATGACGTTTTTTGGCACTTTTTGAGGCCATACTAAAGTATGACTTTTTTTGGCCCATTTTGATGCCATACTATACTATGACGTTTTTTGGCACTTTTTGAGGCCATACTAAAGTATGACTTTTTTTGGCCCATTTTTACGCCATACTATACTATGACGTTTTTTGGCACTTTTTGAGGCCATACTAAAGTATGACTTTTTTTGGCCCATTTTGACGCCATACTATACTATGACGTTTTTTGGCACTTTTTGAGGCCATACTAAAGTATGACTTTTTTTGGCCCATTTTGACGCCATACTATACTATGACGTTTTTTGGCACTTTTTGAGGCCATACTAAAGTATGACTTTTTTTGGCCCATTTTGACGCCATACTATACTATGACGTTTTTTATGGCTTTTGGAGACCATACTAAAGTATGACTTTTTTTGGCCCATTTTGACACCATACTATACTATGACGTTTTTTGGCACTTTTTGAGGCCATGCTAAAGTATGACTTTTTTTGTCCCATTTTGACGCCATACTATACTATGACGTTTTTTGGCACTTTTGGAGGCCATACTAAAGTATGACTTTTTTTGGCCCATTTTGACGCCATACTATACTATGACGTTTTTTATGGCTTTTGGAGACCATACTAAAGTATGACGTTTTTGGGCCCATTTTGACGCCATACTATACTATGACGTTTTTTATGACTTTTGGAGGCCATACTAAAGAATGACTTTTTTTGGCCCATTTTGACGCCATACTATACTATGACGTTTTTTGGCACTTTTTGAGGCCATACTAAAGTATGACTTTTTTTGGCCCATTTTGACGCCATACTATACTATGACGTTTTTTGGCACTTTTTGAGGCCATGCTAAAGTATGACTTTTTTTGTCCCATTTTGACGCCATACTATACTATGACGTTTTTTGGCACTTTTGGAGGCCATACTATACTAAGACTTTTTTTGGCCCATTTTGACGCCATACTATACTATGACGTTTTTTGGCACTTTTTGAGGCCATACTAAAGTATGACTTTTTTTGGCCCATTTTGACGCCATACTATACTATGACGTTTTTTGGCACTTTTTGAGGCCATACTAAAGTATGTCTTTTTTTGGCCCATTTTGACGCCATACTATACTATGACGTTTTTTGGCACTTTTTGAGGCCATACTAAAGTATGACTTTTTTTGGCCCATTTTGACGCCATACTATACTATGACGTTTTTTATGACTTTTTGAGGCCATACTAAAGTATGACTTTTTTTGGCCCATTTTGACGCCATACTATACTATGACGTTTTTTATGACTTTTTGAGGCCATACTAAAGTATGACTTTTTTTGGCCCATTTTGACGCCATACTATACTATGACGTTTTTTATGACTTTTTGAGGCCATACTAAAGTATGACTTTTTTTGGCCCATTTTGACGCCATACTATACTATGACGTTTTTTGGCACTTTTGGAGGCCATACTAAAGTATGACTCTTTTTGGCCCATTTTGACGCCATACTATACTATGACGTTTTTTGGCACTTTTTGAGGCCATACTATACTAAGACTTTTTTTGGCCCATTTTGACGCCATACTATACTATGACGTTTTTTGGCACTTTTTGAGGCCATACTAAAGTATGACTTTTTTTGGCCCATTTTGACGCCATACTATACTATGACGTTTTTGGGCCCATTTTGACGCCATACTATACTATGACGTTTTTTATGACTTTTGGAGGCCATACTAAAGTATGACTTTTTTTGGCCCATTTTGACGCCATACTATACTATGACGTTTTTTTGGCACTTTTTGAGGCCATACTAAACTATGACTTTTTTTGGCCCATTTTGACGCCATACTATACTATGACGTTTTTTTGGCACTTTTTGAGGCCATACTAAAGTATGACTTTTTTTGGCCCATTTTGACGCCATACTATACTATGACGTTTTTTTATGACTTTTTGAGGCCATACTAAACTATGACTTTTTTTGGCCCATTTTTACGCCATACTATACTATGACGTTTTTTATGACTTTTTGAGGCCATACTAAAGTATGACTTTTTTTGGCCCATTTTGACGCCATACTATACTATGACGTTTTTTATGACTTTTTGAGGCCATACTAAAGTATGACTTTTTTTGGCCCATTTTGACGCCATACTATACTATGACGTTTTTTATGACTTTTTGAGGCCATACTAAAGTATGACTTTTTTTGGCCCATTTTGACGCCATACTATACTATGACGTTTTTTGGCACTTTTGGAGGCCATACTAAAGTATGACTCTTTTTGGCCCATTTTGACGCCATACTATACTATGACGTTTTTTGGCACTTTTTGAGGCCATACTATACTAAGACTTTTTTTGGCCCATTTTGACGCCATACTATACTATGACGTTTTTTGGCACTTTTTGAGGCCATACTAAAGTATGACTTTTTTTGGCCCATTTTGACGCCATACTATACTATGACGTTTTTGGGCCCATTTTGACGCCATACTATACTATGACGTTTTTTATGACTTTTGGAGGCCATACTAAAGTATGACTTTTTTTGGCCCATTTTGACGCCATACTATACTATGACGTTTTTTTGGCACTTTTTGAGGCCATACTAAAGTATGACTTTTTTTGGCCCATTTTGACGCCATACTATACTATGACGTTTTTTTGGCACTTTTTGAGGCCATACTAAAGTATGACTTTTTTTGGCCCATTTTGACGCCATACTATACTATGACGTTTTTTTATGACTTTTTGAGGCCATACTAAACTATGACTTTTTTTGGCCCATTTTTACGCCATACTATACTATGACGTTTTTTGGCACTTTTTGAGGCCATACTAAAGTATGACTTTTTTTGTCCCATTTTGACGCCATACTATACTATGACGTTTGTTGGCACTTTTTGAGGCCATACTAAAGTATGACTTTTTTTGGCCCATTTTGACGCCATACTATACTATGACGTTTTTGGGCCCATTTTGACGCCATACTATACTATGACGTTTTTTATGACTTTTGGAGGCCATACTAAAGAATGACTTTTTTTGGCCCATTTTGACGCCATACTATACTATGACGTTTTTTGGCACTTTTTGAGGCCATACTAAAGTATGACTTTTTTTGGCCCATTTTGACGCCATACTATACTATGACGTTTTTTTATGACTTTTGGAGGCCATACTAAAGTATGACTTTTTTGGGCCCATTTTGACGCCATACTATACTATGACGTTTTTTATGACTTTTGGAGGCCATACTAAAGTATGACTTTTTTTGGCCCATTTTGACGCCATACTATACTATGACGTTTTTTGGCACTTTTTGAGGCCATACTAAAGTATGACTTTTTTTGGCCCATTTTGACGCCATACTATACTATGACGTTTTTTATGACTTTTTGAGACCATACTAAAGTATAACTTTTTTTGGCCCATTTTGACGCCATACTAAAGTATGACTTTTTTTGGCCCATTTTGACGCCATACTATACTATGACGTTTTTTGGCACTTTTGGAGGCCATACTAAAGTATGACTCTTTTTGGCCCATTTTGACGCCATACTATACTATGACGTTTTTTGGCACTTTTTGAGGCCATACTATACTAAGACTTTTTTTGGCCCATTTTGACGCCATACTATACTATGACGTTTTTTGGCACTTTTTGAGGCCATACTAAAGTATGACTTTTTTTGGCCCATTTTGACGCCATACTATACTATGACGTTTTTGGGCCCATTTTGACGCCATACTATACTATGACGTTTTTTATGACTTTTGGAGGCCATACTAAAGTATGACTTTTTTTGGCCCATTTTGACGCCATACTATACTATGACGTTTTTTTGGCACTTTTTGAGGCCATACTAAAGTATGACTTTTTTTGGCCCATTTTGACGCCATACTATACTATGATGTTTTTTTGGCACTTTTTGAGGCCATACTAAAGTATGACTTTTTTTGGCCCATTTTGACGCCATACTATACTATGACGTTTTTTTATGACTTTTTGAGGCCATACTAAACTATGACTTTTTTTGGCCCATTTTTACGCCATACTATACTATGACGTTTTTTGGCACTTTTTGAGGCCATACTAAAGTATGACTTTTTTTGTCCCATTTTGACGCCATACTATACTATGACGTTTGTTGGCACTTTTTGAGGCCATACTAAAGTATGACTTTTTTTGGCCCATTTTGACGCCATACTATACTATGACGTTTTTGGGCCCATTTTGACGCCATACTATACTATGACGTTTTTTATGACTTTTGGAGGCCATACTAAAGAATGACTTTTTTTGGCCCATTTTGACGCCATACTATACTATGACGTTTTTTGGCACTTTTTGAGGCCATACTAAAGTATGACTTTTTTTGGCCCATTTTGACGCCATACTATACTATGACGTTTTTTTATGACTTTTGGAGGCCATACTAAAGTATGACTTTTTTGGGCCCATTTTGACGCCATACTATACTATGACGTTTTTTATGACTTTTGGAGGCCATACTAAAGTATGACTTTTTTTGGCCCATTTTGACGCCATACTATACTATGACGTTTTTTGGCACTTTTTGAGGCCATACTAAAGTATGACTTTTTTTGGCCCATTTTGACGCCATACTATACTATGACGTTTTTTATGACTTTTTGAGACCATACTAAAGTATAACTTTTTTTGGCCCATTTTGACGCCATACTAAAGTATGACTTTTTTTGGCCCATTTTGACGCCATACTATACTATGACGTTTTTTATGACTTTTTGAGGCCATACTAAAGTATGACTTTTTTTGGCCCATTTTGACGCCATACTATACTATGACGTTTTTTATGACTTTTTGAGGCCATACTAAACTATGACTTTTTTTGGCCCATTTTGACACCATACTATACTATGACGTTTTTTGGCACTTTTTGAGGCCATACTAAAGTATGACTTTTTTTGGCCCATTTTGACGCCATACTATACTATGACGTTTTTGGCCCATTTTGACGCCATACTATACTATGACGTTTTTTATGACTTTTGGAGGCCATACTAAAGTATGACTTTTTTTGTCCCATTTTGACGCCATACTATACTATGACGTTTTTTGGCACTTTTTGAGGCCATACTAAAGTATGTCTTTTTTTGGCCCATTTTGACGCCATACTATACTATGACGTTTTTTGGCACTTTTTGAGGCCATACTAAAGTATGACTTTTTTTGGCCCATTTTGACGCCATACTATACTATGACGTTTTTTATGACTTTTTGAGGCCATACTAAAGTATGACTTTTTTTGGCCCATTTTGACGCCATACTATACTATGACGTTTTTTATGACTTTTTGAGGCCATACTAAAGTATGACTTTTTTTGGCCCATTTTGACGCCATACTATACTATGACGTTTTTTGGCACTTTTGGAGGCCATACTAAAGTATGACTCTTTTTGGCCCATTTTGACGCCATACTATACTATGACGTTTTTTGGCACTTTTTGAGGCCATACTATACTAAGACTTTTTTTGGCCCATTTTGACGCCATACTATACTATGACGTTTTTTGGCACTTTTTGAGGCCATACTAAAGTATGACTTTTTTTGGCCCATTTTGACACCATACTATACTATGACGTTTTTGGGCCCATTTTGACGCCATACTATACTATGACGTTTTTTTATGACTTTTTGAGGCCATACTAAACTATGACTTTTTTTGTCCCATTTTGACGCCATACTATACTATGACGTTTTTTGCCACTTTTTGAGGCCATACTAAAGTATGACTTTTTTTGGCCCATTTTGACGCCATACTATACTATGACGTTTTTGGGCCCATTTTGACGCCATACTATACTATGACGTTTTTTATGACTTTTGGAGGCCATACTAAAGAATGACTTTTTTTGGCCCATTTTGACGCCATACTATACTATGACGTTTTTTGGCACTTTTTGAGGCCATACTAAAGTATGACTTTTTTTGGCCCATTTTGACGCCATACTATACTATGACGTTTTTTTATGACTTTTGGAGGCCATACTAAAGTATGACTTTTTTGGGCCCATTTTGACGCCATACTATACTATGACGTTTTTTATGACTTTTGGAGGCCATACTAAAGTATGACTTTTTTTGGCCCATTTTGACGCCATACTATACTATGACGTTTTTTGGCACTTTTTGAGGCCATACTAAAGTATGACTTTTTTTGGCCCATTTTGACGCCATACTATACTATGACGTTTTTTATGACTTTTTGAGACCATACTAAAGTATAACTTTTTTTGGCCCATTTTGACGCCATACTAAAGTATGACTTTTTTTGGCCCATTTTGACGCCATACTATACTATGACGTTTTTTATGACTTTTTGAGGCCATACTAAAGTATGACTTTTTTTGGCCCATTTTGACGCCATACTATACTATGACGTTTTTTATGACTTTTTGAGGCCATACTAAACTATGACTTTTTTTGGCCCATTTTGACACCATACTATACTATGACGTTTTTTGGCACTTTTTGAGGCCATACTAAAGTATGACTTTTTTTGGCCCATTTTGACGCCATACTATACTATGACGTTTTTGGCCCATTTTGACGCCATACTATACTATGACGTTTTTTATGACTTTTGGAGGCCATACTAAAGTATGACTTTTTTTGTCCCATTTTGACGCCATACTATACTATGACGTTTTTTGGCACTTTTTGAGGCCATGCTAAAGTATGACTTTTTTTGTCCCATTTTGACGCCATACTATACTATGACGTTTTTTGGCACTTTTGGAGGCCATACTAAAGTATGACTTTTTTTGGCCCATTTTGACGCCATACTATACTATGACGTTTTTTATGGCTTTTGGAGACCATACTAAAGTATGACTTTTTTTGGCCCATTTTGACACCATACTATACTATGACGTTTTTTGGCACTTTTTGAGGCCATGCTAAAGTATGACTTTTTTGTCCCATTTTGACGCCATACTATACTATGACGTTTTTTGGCACTTTTGGAGGCCATACTAAAGTATGACTTTTTTTGGCCCATTTTGACGCCGTACTATACTATGACGTTTTTTGGCACTTTTTGAGGCCATACTATACTAAGACTTTTTTTGGCCCATTTTGACGCCGTACTATACTATGATGTTTTTTGGCACTTTTTGAGGCCATACTAAAGTAAGACTTTTTTTGGCCCATTTTGACGCCATACTATACTATGACGTTTTTTGGCACTTTTTGAGGCCATACTAAAGTATGACTTTTTTTGGCCCATTTTGACGCCATACTATACTATGACGTTTTTTATGACTTTTGGAGGCCATACTAAAGTATGACTTTTTTTGGCCCATTTTGACGCCATACTATACTATGACGTTTTTTTGGCACTTTTTTAGGCCATACTAAAGTATGACTTTTTTTGGCCCATTTTGATGCCATACTATACTATGACGTTTTTTATGACTTTTGGAGGCCATACTAAAGTATGACTTTTTATGGCCCATTTTGACGCCATACTATACTATGACGTTTTTTATGACTTTTTGAGGCCATACTAAAGTATGACTTTTTTTGGCCCATTTTGACGCCATACTATACTATGACGTTTTTTATGACTTTTTTTGGCCCATTTTGACGCCATACTATACTATGACGTTTTTTGGCACTTTTTGAGGCCATACTAAAGTATGACTTTTTTTGGCCCATTTTGACGCCATACTATACTATGACGTTTTTTGGCACTTTTTGAGGCCATACTATACTAAGACTTTTTTTGGCCCATTTTGACGCCATACTATACTATGACGTTTTTTATGACTTTTTGAGGCCATACTAAAGTATGACTTTTTTTGGCCCATTTTGACGCCATACTATACTATGACGTTTTTCGGCCCATTTTGACGCCATACTATATTATGACGTTTTTTATAACTTTTGGAGGCCATACTAAAGTATGACTTTTTTTGGCCCATTTTGACGCCATACTATACTATGACGTTTTTTGGCACTTTTTGAGGCCATACTAAAGTATGACTTTTTTTGGCCCATTTTGACGCCATACTATACTATGATGTTTTTTATGACTTCTGGAGGCCATACTAAAGTATGACTTTTTTGGGCCCATTTTGACGCCATACTATACTATGACGTTTTTTTGGCACTTTTTTAGGCCATACTAAAGTATGACTTTTTTTGGCCCATTTTGATGCCATACTATACTATGACGTTTTTTATGACTTTTGGAGGCCATACTAAAGTATGACTTTTTTTGGCCCATTTTGACGCCGTACTATACTATGATGTTTTTTGGCACTTTTTGAGGCCATACTAAAGTAAGACTTTTTTTGGCCCATTTTGACGCCATACTATACTATGACGTTTTTTGGCACTTTTTGAGGCCATACTAAAGTATGACTTTTTTTGGCCCATTTTGACGCCATACTATACTATGACGTTTTTTATGACTTTTGGAGGCCATACTAAAGTATGACTTTTTTTGGCCCATTTTGACGCCATACTATACTATGACGTTTTTTTGGCACTTTTTTAGGCCATACTAAAGTATGACTTTTTTTGGCCCATTTTGATGCCATACTATACTATGACGTTTTTTATGACTTTTGGAGGCCATACTAAAGTATGACTTTTTATGGCCCATTTTGACGCCATACTATACTATGACGTTTTTTATGACTTTTTGAGGCCATACTAAAGTATGACTTTTTTTGGCCCATTTTGACGCCATACTATACTATGACGTTTTTTATGACTTTTTTTGGCCCATTTTGACGCCATACTATACTATGACGTTTTTTGGCACTTTTTGAGGCCATACTAAAGTATGACTTTTTTTGGCCCATTTTGACGCCATACTATACTATGACGTTTTTTGGCACTTTTTGAGGCCATACTATACTAAGACTTTTTTTGGCCCATTTTGACGCCATACTATACTATGACGTTTTTTATGACTTTTTGAGGCCATACTAAAGTATGACTTTTTTTGGCCCATTTTGACGCCATACTATACTATGACGTTTTTCGGCCCATTTTGACGCCATACTATATTATGACGTTTTTTATAACTTTTGGAGGCCATACTAAAGTATGACTTTTTTTGGCCCATTTTGACGCCATACTATACTATGACGTTTTTTGGCACTTTTTGAGGCCATACTAAAGTATGACTTTTTTTGGCCCATTTTGACGCCATACTATACTATGATGTTTTTTATGACTTCTGGAGGCCATACTAAAGTATGACTTTTTTGGGCCCATTTTGACGCCATACTATACTATGACGTTTTTTGGCACTTTTTGACGCCATACTATACTAATACTTTTTTTGGCCCATTTTGACGCCATACTATACTATAACGTTTTTTGGCACTTTTGGAGGCCATACTATACTAAGACTTTTTTTGGCCCATTTTGACGCCATACTATACTATGACGTTTTTTGGCACTTTTGGAGGCCATACTATACTAAGACTTTTTTTGGCCCATTTTGACGCCATACTATACTATGACGTTTTTTGGCACTTTTTGAGGCCATACTAAAGTATGACTTTTTTTGGCCCATTTTGACGCCATACTATACTATGACGTTTTTTGGCACTTTTTGAGGCCATACTAAAGTATGTCTTTTTTTGGCCCATTTTGACGCCATACTATACTATGACGTTTTTTGGCACTTTTTGAGGCCATACTAAAGTATGACTTTTTTTGGCCCATTTTGACGCCATACTATACTATGACGTTTTTTATGACTTTTTGAGGCCATACTAAAGTATGACTTTTTTTGGCCCATTTTGACGCCATACTATACTATGACGTTTTTTATGACTTTTTGAGGCCATACTAAAGTATGACTTTTTTTGGCCCATTTTGACGCCATACTATACTATGACGTTTTTTATGACTTTTTGAGGCCATACTAAAGTATGACTTTTTTTGGCCCATTTTGACGCCATACTATACTATGACGTTTTTTGGCACTTTTGGAGGCCATACTAAAGTATGACTCTTTTTGGCCCATTTTGACGCCATACTATACTATGACGTTTTTTGGCACTTTTTGAGGCCATACTATACTAAGACTTTTTTTGGCCCATTTTGACGCCATACTATACTATGACGTTTTTTGGCACTTTTTGAGGCCATACTAAAGTATGACTTTTTTTGGCCCATTTTGACGCCATACTATACTATGACGTTTTTGGGCCCATTTTGACGCCATACTATACTATGACGTTTTTTATGACTTTTGGAGGCCATAGTAAAGTATGACTTTTTTTGGCCCATTTTGACGCCATACTATACTATGACGTTTTTTTGGCACTTTTTGAGGCCATACTAAAGTATGACTTTTTTTGGCCCATTTTGACGCCATACTATACTATGACGTTTTTTTGGCACTTTTTGAGGCCATACTAAAGTATGACTTTTTTTGGCCCATTTTGACGCCATACTATACTATGACGTTTTTTTATGACTTTTTGAGGCCATACTAAACTATGACTTTTTTTGGCCCATTTTTACGCCATACTATACTATGACGTTTTTTGGCACTTTTTGAGGCCATACTAAAGTATGACTTTTTTTGTCCCATTTTGACGCCATACTATACTATGACGTTTGTTGGCACTTTTTGAGGCCATACTAAAGTATGACTTTTTTTGGCCCATTTTGACGCCATACTATACTATGACGTTTTTGGGCCCATTTTGACGCCATACTATACTATGACGTTTTTTATGACTTTTGGAGGCCATACTAAAGAATGACTTTTTTTGGCCCATTTTGACGCCATACTATACTATGACGTTTTTTGGCACTTTTTGAGGCCATACTAAAGTATGACTTTTTTTGGCCCATTTTGACGCCATACTATACTATGACGTTTTTTTATGACTTTTGGAGGCCATACTAAAGTATGACTTTTTTGGGCCCATTTTGACGCCATACTATACTATGACGTTTTTTATGACTTTTGGAGGCCATACTAAAGTATGACTTTTTTTGGCCCATTTTGACGCCATACTATACTATGACGTTTTTTGGCACTTTTTGAGGCCATACTAAAGTATGACTTTTTTTGGCCCATTTTGACGCCATACTATACTATGACGTTTTTTATGACTTTTTGAGACCATACTAAAGTATAACTTTTTTTGGCCCATTTTGACGCCATACTAAAGTATGACTTTTTTTGGCCCATTTTGACGCCATACTATACTATGACGTTTTTTGGCACTTTTGGAGGCCATACTAAAGTATGACTCTTTTTGGCCCATTTTGACGCCATACTATACTATGACGTTTTTTGGCACTTTTTGAGGCCATACTATACTAAGACTTTTTTTGGCCCATTTTGACGCCATACTATACTATGACGTTTTTTGGCACTTTTTGAGGCCATACTAAAGTATGACTTTTTTTGGCCCATTTTGACGCCATACTATACTATGACGTTTTTGGGCCCATTTTGACGCCATACTATACTATGACGTTTTTTATGACTTTTGGAGGCCATACTAAAGTATGACTTTTTTTGGCCCATTTTGACGCCATACTATACTATGACGTTTTTTTGGCACTTTTTGAGGCCATACTAAAGTATGACTTTTTTTGGCCCATTTTGACGCCATACTATACTATGACGTTTTTTTGGCACTTTTTGAGGCCATACTAAAGTATGACTTTTTTTGGCCCATTTTGACGCCATACTATACTATGACGTTTTTTTATGACTTTTTGAGGCCATACTAAACTATGACTTTTTTTGGCCCATTTTTACGCCATACTATACTATGACGTTTTTTGGCACTTTTTGAGGCCATACTAAAGTATGACTTTTTTTGTCCCATTTTGACGCCATACTATACTATGACGTTTGTTGGCACTTTTTGAGGCCATACTAAAGTATGACTTTTTTTGGCCCATTTTGACGCCATACTATACTATGACGTTTTTGGGCCCATTTTGACGCCATACTATACTATGACGTTTTTTATGACTTTTGGAGGCCATACTAAAGAATGACTTTTTTTGGCCCATTTTGACGCCATACTATACTATGACGTTTTTTGGCACTTTTTGAGGCCATACTAAAGTATGACTTTTTTTGGCCCATTTTGACGCCATACTATACTATGACGTTTTTTTATGACTTTTGGAGGCCATACTAAAGTATGACTTTTTTGGGCCCATTTTGACGCCATACTATACTATGACGTTTTTTATGACTTTTGGAGGCCATACTAAAGTATGACTTTTTTTGGCCCATTTTGACGCCATACTATACTATGACGTTTTTTGGCACTTTTTGAGGCCATACTAAAGTATGACTTTTTTTGGCCCATTTTGACGCCATACTATACTATGACGTTTTTTATGACTTTTTGAGACCATACTAAAGTATAACTTTTTTTGGCCCATTTTGACGCCATACTAAAGTATGACTTTTTTTGGCCCATTTTGACGCCATACTATACTATGACGTTTTTTATGACTTTTTGAGGCCATACTAAAGTATGACTTTTTTTGGCCCATTTTGACGCCATACTATACTATGACGTTTTTTATGACTTTTTGAGGCCATACTAAACTATGACTTTTTTTGGCCCATTTTGACACCATACTATACTATGACGTTTTTTGGCACTTTTTGAGGCCATACTAAAGTATGACTTTTTTTGGCCCATTTTGACGCCATACTATACTATGACGTTTTTGGCCCATTTTGACGCCATACTATACTATGACGTTTTTTATGACTTTTGGAGGCCATACTAAAGTATGACTTTTTTTGTCCCATTTTGACGCCATACTATACTATGACGTTTTTTGGCACTTTTTGAGGCCATACTAAAGTATGTCTTTTTTTGGCCCATTTTGACGCCATACTATACTATGACGTTTTTTGGCACTTTTTGAGGCCATACTAAAGTATGACTTTTTTTGGCCCATTTTGACGCCATACTATACTATGACGTTTTTTATGACTTTTTGAGGCCATACTAAAGTATGACTTTTTTTGGCCCATTTTGACGCCATACTATACTATGACGTTTTTTATGACTTTTTGAGGCCATACTAAAGTATGACTTTTTTTGGCCCATTTTGACGCCATACTATACTATGACGTTTTTTGGCACTTTTGGAGGCCATACTAAAGTATGACTCTTTTTGGCCCATTTTGACGCCATACTATACTATGACGTTTTTTGGCACTTTTTGAGGCCATACTATACTAAGACTTTTTTTGGCCCATTTTGACGCCATACTATACTATGACGTTTTTTGGCACTTTTTGAGGCCATACTAAAGTATGACTTTTTTTGGCCCATTTTGACGCCATACTATACTATGACGTTTTTGGGCCCATTTTGACGCCATACTATACTATGACGTTTTTTTATGACTTTTTGAGGCCATACTAAACTATGACTTTTTTTGTCCCATTTTGACGCCATACTATACTATGACGTTTTTTGCCACTTTTTGAGGCCATACTAAAGTATGACTTTTTTTGGCCCATTTTGACGCCATACTATACTATGACGTTTTTGGGCCCATTTTGACGCCATACTATACTATGACGTTTTTTATGACTTTTGGAGGCCATACTAAAGAATGACTTTTTTTGGCCCATTTTGACGCCATACTATACTATGACGTTTTTTGGCACTTTTTGAGGCCATACTAAAGTATGACTTTTTTTGGCCCATTTTGACGCCATACTATACTATGACGTTTTTTTATGACTTTTGGAGGCCATACTAAAGTATGACTTTTTTGGGCCCATTTTGACGCCATACTATACTATGACGTTTTTTATGACTTTTGGAGGCCATACTAAAGTATGACTTTTTTTGGCCCATTTTGACGCCATACTATACTATGACGTTTTTTGGCACTTTTTGAGGCCATACTAAAGTATGACTTTTTTTGGCCCATTTTGACGCCATACTATACTATGACGTTTTTTATGACTTTTTGAGACCATACTAAAGTATAACTTTTTTTGGCCCATTTTGACGCCATACTAAAGTATGACTTTTTTTGGCCCATTTTGACGCCATACTATACTATGACGTTTTTTATGACTTTTTGAGGCCATACTAAAGTATGACTTTTTTTGGCCCATTTTGACGCCATACTATACTATGACGTTTTTTATGACTTTTTGAGGCCATACTAAACTATGACTTTTTTTGGCCCATTTTGACACCATACTATACTATGACGTTTTTTGGCACTTTTTGAGGCCATACTAAAGTATGACTTTTTTTGGCCCATTTTGACGCCATACTATACTATGACGTTTTTGGCCCATTTTGACGCCATACTATACTATGACGTTTTTTATGACTTTTGGAGGCCATACTAAAGTATGACTTTTTTTGTCCCATTTTGACGCCATACTATACTATGACGTTTTTTGGCACTTTTTGAGGCCATACTAAAGTATGACTTTTTTTGACCCATTTTGACGCCATACTATACTATGACGTTTTTTGGCACTTTTGGAGGCCATACTAAAGTATGACTTTTTTTGACCCATTTTGACGCCATACTATACTATGACGTTTTTTGGCACTTTTGGAGGCCATACTAAAGTATGACTTTTTTGGGCCCATTTTGACGCCATACTATACTATGACGTTTTTTGGCACTTTTGGAGGCCATACTAAAGTATGACTTTTTTTGGCCCATTTTGACGCCATACTATACTATGACGTTTTTTATAACTTTTGGAGGCCATACTAAAGTATGACTTTTTTTGGCCCATTTTGACGCCATACTATACTATGGCGTTTTTTGGCACTTTTTGAGGCCATACTAAAGTATGACTTTTTTTGGGCCATTTTGACGCCATACTATACTATGACGTTTTTTATGACTTTTGGAGGCCATACTAAAGTATGACTTTTTTGGGCCCATTTTGACGCCATACTATACTATGACGTTTTTTGGCACTTTTTGAGGCCATACTATACTAATACTTTTTTTGGCCCATTTTGACGCCATACTATACTATGACGTTTTTTGGCACTTTTGGAGGTCATACTATACTAAGACTTTTTTTGGCCCATTTTGACGCCATACTATACTATGACGTTTTTTGGCACTTTTGGAGGCCATACTAAAGTATGACTTTTTTTGGCCCATTTTGACGCCATACTATACTATGACGTTTTTTGGCACTTTTTGAGGCCATACTATACTAAGACTTTTTTTGGCCCATTTTGACGCCATACTATACTATGACGTTTTTTGGCACTTTTTGAGGCCATACTAAAGTATGACTTTTTTTGGCCCATTTTGACGCCATACTATACTATGACGTTTTTTGGCACTTTTTGAGGCCATACTAAAGTATGACTTTTTTTGGCCCATTTTGACGCCATACTATACTATGACGTTTTTTGGCACTTTTTGAGGCCATACTAAAGTATGACTTTTTTTGGCCCATTTTGACGCCATACTATACTATGACGTTTTTTGGCACTTTTTGAGGCCATACTAAAGTATGACTTTTTTTGGCCCATTTTGACGCCATACTATACTATGACGTTTTTTATGACTTTTTTTGGCCCATTTTGACGCCATACTATACTATGACGTTTTTTGGCACTTTTGGAGGCCATACTAAAGTATGACTTTTTTTGGCCCATTTTGACGCCATACTATACTATGACGTTTTTTATGACTTTTTGAGGCCATACTAAAGTATGACTTTTTTTGGCCCATTTTGACGCCATACTATACTATGACGTTTTTGGGCCCATTTTGACGCCATACTATACTATGACGTTTTTTATGACTTTTGGAGGCCATACTAAAGTATGACTTTTTTGGGCCCATTTTGACGCCATACTATACTATGATGTTTTTTATGACTTTTGGAGGCCATACTATACAAAGACTTTTTTTGGCCCATTTTGACGCCGTACTATACTATGACGTTTTTTGGCACTTTTGGAGGCCATACTAAAGTATGACTTTTTTTGGGCCATTTTGACGCCATACTATACTATGACGTTTTTTGGCACTTTTTGAGGCCATACTAAAGTATGACTTTTTTTGTCCCATTTTGACGCCATACTATACTATGACGTTTTTTGGCACTTTTTGAGGCCATACTAAAGTATGACTTTTTTTGGCCCATTTTGACGCCATACTATACTATGACGTTTTTTATGACTTTTTTTGGCCCATTTTGACGCCATACTATACTATGACGTTTTTTGGCACTTTTGGAGGCCATACTAAAGTATGACTTTTTTTGGCCCATTTTGACGCCATACTATACTATGACGTTTTTTATGACTTTTTGAGGCCATACTAAAGTATGACTTTTTTTGGCCCATTTTGACGCCATACTATACTATGACGTTTTTTATGACTTTTTGAGGCCATACTAAAGTATGACTTTTTTTGGCCCATTTTGACGCCATACTATACTATGACGTTTTTTATGACTTTTTGAGGCCATACTATACTAATACTTTTTTTGGCCCATTTTGACGCCATACTATACTATGACGTTTTTTGGCACTTTTGGAGGCCATACTATACTAAGACTTTTTTTGGCCCATTTTGACGCCATACTATACTATGACGTTTTTTGGCACTTTTTGAGGCCATACTATACTAAGACTTTTTTTGGCCCATTTTGACGCCATACTATACTATGACGTTTTTTGGCACTTTTTGAGGCCATACTAAAGTATGACTTTTTTTGGCCCATTTTGACGCCATACAATACTATGACGTTTTTTGGCACTTTTTGAGGCCATACTAAAGTATGACTTTTTTTGGCCCATTTTGACGCCATACTATACTATGACGTTTTTTGGCACTTTTTGACGCCATACTATACTATGACGTTTTTTATGACTTTTGGAGGCCATACTAAAGTATGACTTTTTTTGGCCCATTTTGACGCCTTACTATACTATGACGTTTTTGGGCCCATTTTGACACCATACTATACTATGACGTTTTTTATGACTTTTTGAGGCCATACTAAAGTATGACTTTTTTTGGCCCATTTTGACGCCATACTATACTATGACGTTTTTTATGACTTTTGGAGGCCATACTAAAGTATGACTTTTTTGGGCCCATTTTGACGCCATACTATACTATGACGTTTTTTGGCACTTTTTGAGGCCATACTAAAGTATGACTTTTTTTGGCCCATTTTGACGCCATAGTATACTATGACGTTTTTTATGACTTTTGGAGGCCATACGAAAGTATGACTTTTTTTGGCCCATTTTGACGCCATACTATACTATGACGTTTTTTATGACTTTTGGAGGCCATACTAAAGTATGACTTTTTTTGGCCCATTTTGACGCCATACTATACTATGACGTTTTTTGGCACTTTTTGAGGCCATACTAAAGTATGACTTTTTTTGGCCCATTTTGACGCCATACTATACTATGACGTTTTTTTATGACTTTTGGAGGCCATACTAAAGTATGACTTTTTTGGGCCCATTTTGACGCCATACTATACTATGACGTTTTTTATGACTTTTGGAGGCCATACTAAAGTATGACTTTTTTTGGCCCATTTTGACGCCATACTATACTATGACGTTTTTTGGCACTTTTTGAGGCCATACTAAAGTATGACTTTTTTTGGCCCATTTTGACGCCATACTATACTATGACGTTTTTTATGACTTTTTGAGACCATACTAAAGTATAACTTTTTTTGGCCCATTTTGACGCCATACTAAAGTATGACTTTTTTTGGCCCATTTTGACGCCATACTATACTATGACGTTTTTTGGCACTTTTGGAGGCCATACTAAAGTATGACTCTTTTTGGCCCATTTTGACGCCATACTATACTATGACGTTTTTTGGCACTTTTTGAGGCCATACTATACTAAGACTTTTTTTGGCCCATTTTGACGCCATACTATACTATGACGTTTTTTGGCACTTTTTGAGGCCATACTAAAGTATGACTTTTTTTGGCCCATTTTGACGCCATACTATACTATGACGTTTTTGGGCCCATTTTGACGCCATACTATACTATGACGTTTTTTATGACTTTTGGAGGCCATACTAAAGTATGACTTTTTTTGGCCCATTTTGACGCCATACTATACTATGACGTTTTTTTGGCACTTTTTGAGGCCATACTAAAGTATGACTTTTTTTGGCCCATTTTGACGCCATACTATACTATGATGTTTTTTTGGCACTTTTTGAGGCCATACTAAAGTATGACTTTTTTTGGCCCATTTTGACGCCATACTATACTATGACGTTTTTTTATGACTTTTTGAGGCCATACTAAACTATGACTTTTTTTGGCCCATTTTTACGCCATACTATACTATGACGTTTTTTGGCACTTTTTGAGGCCATACTAAAGTATGACTTTTTTTGTCCCATTTTGACGCCATACTATACTATGACGTTTTTTGCCACTTTTTGAGGCCATACTAAAGTATGACTTTTTTTGGCCCATTTTGACGCCATACTATACTATGACGTTTTTGGGCCCATTTTGACGCCATACTATACTATGACGTTTTTTATGACTTTTGGAGGCCATACTAAAGAATGACTTTTTTTGGCCCATTTTGACGCCATACTATACTATGACGTTTTTTGGCACTTTTTGAGGCCATACTAAAGTATGACTTTTTTTGGCCCATTTTGACGCCATACTATACTATGACGTTTTTTTATGACTTTTGGAGGCCATACTAAAGTATGACTTTTTTGGGCCCATTTTGACGCCATACTATACTATGACGTTTTTTATGACTTTTGGAGGCCATACTAAAGTATGACTTTTTTTGGCCCATTTTGACGCCATACTATACTATGACGTTTTTTGGCACTTTTTGAGGCCATACTAAAGTATGACTTTTTTTGGCCCATTTTGACGCCATACTATACTATGACGTTTTTTATGACTTTTTGAGACCATACTAAAGTATAACTTTTTTTGGCCCATTTTGACGCCATACTAAAGTATGACTTTTTTTGGCCCATTTTGACGCCATACTATACTATGACGTTTTTTATGACTTTTTGAGGCCATACTAAAGTATGACTTTTTTTGGCCCATTTTGACGCCATACTATACTATGACGTTTTTTATGACTTTTTGAGGCCATACTAAACTATGACTTTTTTTGGCCCATTTTGACACCATACTATACTATGACGTTTTTTGGCACTTTTTGAGGCCATACTAAAGTATGACTTTTTTTGGCCCATTTTGACGCCATACTATACTATGACGTTTTTGGCCCATTTTGACGCCATACTATACTATGACGTTTTTTATGACTTTTGGAGGCCATACTAAAGTATGACTTTTTTTGTCCCATTTTGACGCCATACTATACTATGACGTTTTTTGGCACTTTTTGAGGCCATACTAAAGTATGTCTTTTTTTGGCCCATTTTGACGCCATACTATACTATGACGTTTTTTGGCACTTTTTGAGGCCATACTAAAGTATGACTTTTTTTGGCCCATTTTGACGCCATACTATACTATGACGTTTTTTATGACTTTTTGAGGCCATACTAAAGTATGACTTTTTTTGGCCCATTTTGACGCCATACTATACTATGACGTTTTTTATGACTTTTTGAGGCCATACTAAAGTATGACTCTTTTTGGCCCATTTTGACGCCATACTATACTATGACGTTTTTTGGCACTTTTTGAGGCCATACTATACTAAGACTTTTTTTGGCCCATTTTGACGCCATACTATACTATGACGTTTTTTGGCACTTTTTGAGGCCATACTAAAGTATGACTTTTTTTGGCCCATTTTGACACCATACTATACTATGACGTTTTTGGGCCCATTTTGACGCCATACTATACTATGACGTTTTTTTATGACTTTTTGAGGCCATACTAAAGTATGACTTTTTTTGGCCCATTTTGACGCCATACTATACTATGACGTTTTTTATGACTTTTTGAGGCCATACTAAACTATGACTTTTTTTGGCCCATTTTGACACCATACTATACTATGACGTTTTTTGGCACTTTTTGAGGCCATACTAAAGTATGACTTTTTTTGGCCCATTTTGACGCCATACTATACTATGACGTTTTTGGCCCATTTTGACGCCATACTATACTATGACGTTTTTTATGACTTTTGGAGGCCATACTAAAGTATGACTTTTTTTGTCCCATTTTGACGCCATACTATACTATGACGTTTTTTGGCACTTTTTGAGGCCATGCTAAAGTATGACTTTTTTTGTCCCATTTTGACGCCATACTATACTATGACGTTTTTTGGCACTTTTGGAGGCCATACTAAAGTATGACTTTTTTTGGCCCATTTTGACGCCATACTATACTATGACGTTTTTTATGGCTTTTGGAGACCATACTAAAGTATGACTTTTTTTGGCCCATTTTGACACCATACTATACTATGACGTTTTTTGGCACTTTTTGAGGCCATGCTAAAGTATGACTTTTTTTGTCCCATTTTGACGCCATACTATACTATGACGTTTTTTGGCACTTTTGGAGGCCATACTAAAGTATGACTTTTTTTGGCCCATTTTGACGCCGTACTATACTATGACGTTTTTTGGCACTTTTTGAGGCCATACTATACTAAGACTTTTTTTGGCCCATTTTGACGCCGTACTATACTATGATGTTTTTTGGCACTTTTTGAGGCCATACTAAAGTAAGACTTTTTTTGGCCCATTTTGACGCCATACTATACTATGACGTTTTTTGGCACTTTTTGAGGCCATACTAAAGTATGACTTTTTTTGGCCCATTTTGACGCCATACTATACTATGACGTTTTTTATGACTTTTGGAGGCCATACTAAAGTATGACTTTTTTTGGCCCATTTTGACGCCATACTATACTATGACGTTTTTTTGGCACTTTTTTAGGCCATACTAAAGTATGACTTTTTTTGGCCCATTTTGATGCCATACTATACTATGACGTTTTTTATGACTTTTGGAGGCCATACTAAAGTATGACTTTTTATGGCCCATTTTGACGCCATACTATACTATGACGTTTTTTATGACTTTTTGAGGCCATACTAAAGTATGACTTTTTTTGGCCCATTTTGACGCCATACTATACTATGACGTTTTTTATGACTTTTTTTGGCCCATTTTGACGCCATACTATACTATGACGTTTTTTGGCACTTTTTGAGGCCATACTAAAGTATGACTTTTTTTGGCACATTTTGACGCCATACTATACTATGACGTTTTTTGGCACTTTTTGAGGCCATACTATACTAAGACTTTTTTTGGCCCATTTTGACGCCATACTATACTATGACGTTTTTTATGACTTTTTGAGGCCATACTAAAGTATGACTTTTTTTGGCCCATTTTGACGCCATACTATACTATGACGTTTTTCGGCCCATTTTGACGCCATACTATATTATGACGTTTTTTATAACTTTTGGAGGCCATACTAAAGTATGACTTTTTTTGGCCCATTTTGACGCCATACTATACTATGACGTTTTTTGGCACTTTTTGAGGCCATACTAAAGTATGACTTTTTTTGGCCCATTTTGACGCCATACTATACTATGATGTTTTTTATGACTTCTGGAGGCCATACTAAAGTATGACTTTTTTGGGCCCATTTTGACGCCATACTATACTATGACGTTTTTTTGGCACTTTTTTAGGCCATACTAAAGTATGACTTTTTTTGGCCCATTTTGATGCCATACTATACTATGACGTTTTTTATGACTTTTGGAGGCCATACTAAAGTATGACTTTTTTTGGCCCATTTTGACGCCGTACTATACTATGATGTTTTTTGGCACTTTTTGAGGCCATACTAAAGTAAGACTTTTTTTGGCCCATTTTGACGCCATACTATACTATGACGTTTTTTGGCACTTTTTGAGGCCATACTAAAGTATGACTTTTTTTGGCCCATTTTGACGCCATACTATACTATGACGTTTTTTATGACTTTTGGAGGCCATACTAAAGTATGACTTTTTTTGGCCCATTTTGACGCCATACTATACTATGACGTTTTTTTGGCACTTTTTTAGGCCATACTAAAGTATGACTTTTTTTGGCCCATTTTGATGCCATACTATACTATGACGTTTTTTATGACTTTTGGAGGCCATACTAAAGTATGACTTTTTATGGCCCATTTTGACGCCATACTATACTATGACGTTTTTTATGACTTTTTGAGGCCATACTAAAGTATGACTTTTTTTGGCCCATTTTGACGCCATACTATACTATGACGTTTTTTATGACTTTTTTTGGCCCATTTTGACGCCATACTATACTATGACGTTTTTTGGCACTTTTTGAGGCCATACTAAAGTATGACTTTTTTTGGCCCATTTTGACGCCATACTATACTATGACGTTTTTTGGCACTTTTTGAGGCCATACTATACTAAGACTTTTTTTGGCCCATTTTGACGCCATACTATACTATGACGTTTTTTATGACTTTTTGAGGCCATACTAAAGTATGACTTTTTTTGGCCCATTTTGACGCCATACTATACTATGACGTTTTTCGGCCCATTTTGACGCCATACTATATTATGACGTTTTTTATAACTTTTGGAGGCCATACTAAAGTATGACTTTTTTTGGCCCATTTTGACGCCATACTATACTATGACGTTTTTTGGCACTTTTTGAGGCCATACTAAAGTATGACTTTTTTTGGCCCATTTTGACGCCATACTATACTATGATGTTTTTTATGACTTCTGGAGGCCATACTAAAGTATGACTTTTTTGGGCCCATTTTGACGCCATACTATACTATGACGTTTTTTGGCACTTTTTGACGCCATACTATACTAATACTTTTTTTGGCCCATTTTGACGCCATACTATACTATAACGTTTTTTGGCACTTTTGGAGGCCATACTATACTAAGACTTTTTTTGGCCCATTTTGACGCCATACTATACTATGACGTTTTTTGGCACTTTTGGAGGCCATACTATACTAAGACTTTTTTTGGCCCATTTTGACGCCATACTATACTATGACGTTTTTTGGCACTTTTTGAGGCCATACTAAAGTATGACTTTTTTTGGCCCATTTTGACGCCATACTATACTATGACGTTTTTTGGCACTTTTTGAGGCCATACTAAAGTATGTCTTTTTTTGGCCCATTTTGACGCCATACTATACTATGACGTTTTTTGGCACTTTTTGAGGCCATACTAAAGTATGACTTTTTTTGGCCCATTTTGACGCCATACTATACTATGACGTTTTTTATGACTTTTTGAGGCCATACTAAAGTATGACTTTTTTTGGCCCATTTTGACGCCATACTATACTATGACGTTTTTTATGACTTTTTGAGGCCATACTAAAGTATGACTTTTTTTGGCCCATTTTGACGCCATACTATACTATGACGTTTTTTATGACTTTTTGAGGCCATACTAAAGTATGACTTTTTTTGGCCCATTTTGACGCCATACTATACTATGACGTTTTTTGGCACTTTTGGAGGCCATACTAAAGTATGACTCTTTTTGGCCCATTTTGACGCCATACTATACTATGACGTTTTTTGGCACTTTTTGAGGCCATACTATACTAAGACTTTTTTTGGCCCATTTTGACGCCATACTATACTATGACGTTTTTTGGCACTTTTTGAGGCCATACTAAAGTATGACTTTTTTTGGCCCATTTTGACGCCATACTATACTATGACGTTTTTGGGCCCATTTTGACGCCATACTATACTATGACGTTTTTTATGACTTTTGGAGGCCATACTAAAGTATGACTTTTTTTGGCCCATTTTGACGCCATACTATACTATGACGTTTTTTTGGCACTTTTTGAGGCCATACTAAAGTATGACTTTTTTTGGCCCATTTTGACGCCATACTATACTATGACGTTTTTTTGGCACTTTTTGAGGCCATACTAAAGTATGACTTTTTTTGGCCCATTTTGACGCCATACTATACTATGACGTTTTTTTATGACTTTTTGAGGCCATACTAAACTATGACTTTTTTTGGCCCATTTTTACGCCATACTATACTATGACGTTTTTTGGCACTTTTTGAGGCCATACTAAAGTATGACTTTTTTTGGCCCATTTTGACGCCATACTATACTATGACGTTTTTTTATGACTTTTTGAGGCCATACTAAACTATGACTTTTTTTGGCCCATTTTTACGCCATACTATACTATGACGTTTTTTATGACTTTTTGAGGCCATACTAAAGTATGACTTTTTTTGGCCCATTTTGACGCCATACTATACTATGACGTTTTTTGGCACTTTTGGAGGCCATACTAAAGTATGACTCTTTTTGGCCCATTTTGACGCCATACTATACTATGACGTTTTTTGGCACTTTTTGAGGCCATACTATACTAAGACTTTTTTTGGCCCATTTTGACGCCATACTATACTATGACGTTTTTTGGCACTTTTTGAGGCCATACTAAAGTATGACTTTTTTTGGCCCATTTTGACGCCATACTATACTATGACGTTTTTGGGCCCATTTTGACGCCATACTATACTATGACGTTTTTTTATGACTTTTTGAGGCCATACTAAACTATGACTTTTTTTGTCCCATTTTGACGCCATACTATACTATGACGTTTTTTGCCACTTTTTGAGGCCATACTAAAGTATGACTTTTTTTGGCCCATTTTGACGCCATACTATACTATGACGTTTTTGGGCCCATTTTGACGCCATACTATACTATGACGTTTTTTATGACTTTTGGAGGCCATACTAAAGAATGACTTTTTTTGGCCCATTTTGACGCCATACTATACTATGACGTTTTTTGGCACTTTTTGAGGCCATACTAAAGTATGACTTTTTTTGGCCCATTTTGACGCCATACTATACTATGACGTTTTTTTATGACTTTTGGAGGCCATACTAAAGTATGACTTTTTTGGGCCCATTTTGACGCCATACTATACTATGACGTTTTTTATGACTTTTGGAGGCCATACTAAAGTATGACTTTTTTTGGCCCATTTTGACGCCATACTATACTATGACGTTTTTTGGCACTTTTTGAGGCCATACTAAAGTATGACTTTTTTTGGCCCATTTTGACGCCATACTATACTATGACGTTTTTTATGACTTTTTGAGACCATACTAAAGTATAACTTTTTTTGGCCCATTTTGACGCCATACTAAAGTATGACTTTTTTTGGCCCATTTTGACGCCATACTATACTATGACGTTTTTTATGACTTTTTGAGGCCATACTAAACTATGACTTTTTTTGGCCCATTTTGACACCATACTATACTATGACGTTTTTTGGCACTTTTTGAGGCCATACTAAAGTATGACTTTTTTTGGCCCATTTTGACGCCATACTATACTATGACGTTTTTGGCCCATTTTGACGCCATACTATACTATGACGTTTTTTATGACTTTTGGAGGCCATACTAAAGTATGACTTTTTTTGTCCCATTTTGACGCCATACTATACTATGACGTTTTTTGGCACTTTTTGAGGCCATACTAAAGTATGACTTTTTTTGACCCATTTTGACGCCATACTATACTATGACGTTTTTTGGCACTTTTGGAGGCCATACTAAAGTATGACTTTTTTTGACCCATTTTGACGCCATACTATACTATGACGTTTTTTGGCACTTTTGGAGGCCATACTAAAGTATGACTTTTTTGGGCCCATTTTGACGCCATACTATACTATGACGTTTTTTGGCACTTTTGGAGGCCATACTAAAGTATGACTTTTTTTGGCCCATTTTGACGCCATACTATACTATGACGTTTTTTATAACTTTTGGAGGCCATACTAAAGTATGACTTTTTTTGGCCCATTTTGACGCCATACTATACTATGGCGTTTTTTGGCACTTTTTGAGGCCATACTAAAGTATGACTTTTTTTGGGCCATTTTGACGCCATACTATACTATGACGTTTTTTATGACTTTTGGAGGCCATACTAAAGTATGACTTTTTTGGGCCCATTTTGACGCCATACTATACTATGACGTTTTTTGGCACTTTTTGAGGCCATACTAAAGTATGACTTTTTTTGGCCCATTTTGACGCCATACTATACTATGACGTTTTTTATGACTTTTTGAGGCCATACTAAAGTATGACTTTTTTTGGCCCATTTTGACGCCATACTATACTATGACGTTTTTTGGCACTTTTTGAGGCCATACTAAAGTATGACTTTTTTTGGCCCATTTTGACGCCATACTATACTATGACGTTTTTTGGCACTTTTTGAGGCCATACTATACTAAGACTTTTTTTGGCCCATTTTGACGCCATACTATACTATGACGTTTTTTGGCACTTTTGGAGGCCATACTAAAGTATGACTTTTTTTGGCCCATTTTGACGCCATACTATGCTATGACGTTTTTTGGCCCTTTTTGAGGCCATACTAAAGTATGACTTTTTTTGGCCCATTTTGACGCCATACTATACTATGACGTTTTTTATGAGTTTTTGAGGCCATACTAAAGTATGACTTTTTTTGGCCCATTTTGACGCCATACTATACTATGACGTTTTTTATGACTTTTTGAGGCCATACTAAAGTATGACTTTTTTTGGCCCATTTTGACGCCATACTATACTATGACGTTTTTTATGACTTTTTGAGGCCATACTATACTAAGACTTTTTTTGGCCCATTTTGACGCCATACTATACTATGACGTTTTTAGGCACTATTTTAGGCCATACTAAAGTATGACTTTTTTGGGCCCATTTTGACGCCATACTATACTATGACGTTTTTTGGCACTTTTGGAGGCCATACTAAAGTATGACTTTTTTTGGCCCATTTTGACGCCATACTATACTATGACGTTTTTTATGACTTTTTGAGGCCATACTAAAGTATGACTTTTTTTGGCCCATTTTGACGCCATACTATACTATGACGTTTTTTGGCACTTTTTGAGGCCATACTAAAGTATGACTTTTTTTGGCCCATTTTGACGTCATACTATACTATGACGTTTTTTGGCCCTTTTTGAGGCCATACTAAAGTATGACTTTTTTTGGCCCATTTTGACGCCATACTATACTATGACGTTTTTTATGACTTTTTGAGGACATACTAAAGTATGACTTTTTTTGGCCCATTTTGACGCCATACTATACTATGACGTTTTTTGGCACTTTTGGAGGCCATACTAAAGTATGACTATTTTTGGCCCATTTTGACGCCATACTATACTATGACGTTTTTTGGCACTTTTTGAGGCTATACTATACTAAGACTTTTTTTGGCCCATTTTGACGCCATACTATACTATGACGTTTTTTATGACTTTTTGAGGCCATACTAAAGTATGACTTTTTTTGGCCCATTTTGACGCCATACTATACTATGACGTTTTTTATGACTTTTTGAGGCCATACTAAAGTATGACTTTTTTTGGCCCATTTTGACGCCATAGTATACTATGACATTTTTTGGCACTTTTTGAGGCCATACTAAAGTATGACTTTTTTTGTCCCATTTTGACGCCATACTATACTATGACTTTTTTTGGCACTTTTGGAGGCCATACTAAAGTATGACTTTTTTTGTCCCATTTTGACGCCATACTATACTATGACGTTTTTTGGCACTTTTTGAGGCCATACTAAAGTATGACTTTTTTTGGCCCATTTTGACGCCATACTATACTATGACGTTTTTTGGAACTTTTGGAGGCCATACTAAAGTATGACTTTTTTTGGCCCATTTTGACGCCATACTATACTATGACGTTTTTTGGCACTTTTTGAGGCCATACTAAAGTATGACTTTTTTTGGCCCATTTTGACGCCATACTATACTATGATGTTTTTTGGCACTTTTGGAGGCCATACTAAAGTATGACTTTTTTTGGCCCATTTTGACGCCATACTATACTATGACGTTTTTTATGACTTTTTGAGGTCATACTAAAGTATGACTTTTTTTGGCCCATTTTGACGCCATACTATACTATGACGTTTTTTGGCACTTTTGGAGGCCATACTAAAGTATGACTTTTTTTGGCCCATTTTGACGCCATACTATACTATGACGTTTTTTGGCACTTTTTGAGGCCATACTATACTAAGACTTTTTTTGGCCCATTTTGACGCCATACTATACTATGATGTTTTTTGGCACTTTTGGAGGCCATACTAAAGTATGACTTTTTTTGGCCCATTTTGACGCCATACTATACTATGACGTTTTTTATGACTTTTTGAGGTCATACTAAAGTATGACTTTTTTTGGCCCATTTTGACGCCATACTATACTATGACGTTTTTTGGCACTTTTGGAGGCCATACTAAAGTATGACTTTTTTTGGCCCATTTTGACGCCATACTATACTATGACGTTTTTTGGCACTTTTGGAGGCCATACTAAAGTATGACTTTTTTTGTCCCATTTTGACACCATACTATACTATGACGTTTTTTGGCACTTTTTGAGGCCATACTAAAGTATGACTTTTTTTGTCCCATTTTGACGCCATACTATACTATGACGTTTTTTATGACTTTTTGAGGCCATACTAAAGTATGACTTTTTTTGGCCCATTTTGACGCCATACTATACTATGACGTTTTTTTATGACTTTTTGAGGCCATACTAAAGTATGACTTTTTTTGGCCCATTTTGATGCCATACTATACTATGACGTTTTTTGGCACTTTTTGAGGCCATACTAAAGTATGACTTTTTTTGGCCCATTTTGACGCCATACTATACTATGACGTTTTTTATGACTTTTTGAGGCCATACTAAAGTATGACTTTTTTTGGCCCATTTTGACGCCATACTATACTATGACGTTTTTTGGCACTTTTTGAGGCCATACTAAAGTATGACTTTTTTTGGCCCATTTTGACGTCATACTATACTATGACGTTTTTTGGCCCTTTTTGAGGCCATACTAAAGTATGACTTTTTTTGGCCCATTTTGACGCCATACTATACTATGACGTTTTTTATGACTTTTTGAGGCCATACTAAAGTATGACTTTTTTTGGCCCATTTTGACGCCATACTATACTATGACGTTTTTTGGCACTTTTGGAGGCCATACTAAAGTATGACTATTTTTGGCCCATTTTGACGCCATACTATACTATGATGTTTTTTGGCACTTTTGGAGGCCATACTAAAGTATGACTTTTTTTGGCCCATTTTGACGCCATACTATACTATGACGTTTTTTATGACTTTTTGAGGTCATACTAAAGTATGACTTTTTTTGGCCCATTTTGACGCCATACTATACTATGACGTTTTTTGGCACTTTTTGAGGCCATACTAAAGTATGACTTTTTTTGTCCCATTTTGACGCCATACTATACTATGACGTTTTTTATGACTTTTTGAGGCCATACTAAAGTATGACTATTTTTGGCCCATTTTGACGCCATACTATACTATGACGTTTTTTGGCACTTTTTGAGGCCATACTATACTAAGACTTTTTTTGGCCCATTTTGACGCCATACTATACTATGACGTTTTTTGGCACTTTTTGAGGCCATACTAAAGTATGACTTTTTTTGGCCCATTTTGACGCCATACTATACTATGACGTTTTTTGGCACTTTTTGAGGCCATACTAAAGTATGACTTTTTTTGGCCCATTTTGACGCCATACTATACTATGACGTTTTTTGGCACTTTTTGAGGCCATACTAAAGTATGACTTTTTTTGGCCCATTTTGACGTCATACTATACTATGACGTTTTTTGGCCCTTTTTGAGGCCATACTAAAGTATGACTTTTTTTGGCCCATTTTGACGCCATACTATACTATGACGTTTTTTATGACTTTTTGAGGCCATACTAAAGTATGACTTTTTTTGGCCCATTTTGACGCCATACTATACTATGACGTTTTTTGGCACTTTTGGAGGCCATACTAAAGTATGACTATTTTTGGCCCATTTTGACGCCATACTATACTATGACGTTTTTTGGCACTTTTTGAGGCCATACTATACTAAGACTTTTTTTGGTCCATTTTGACGCCATACTATACTATGACGTTTTTTGGCACTTTTTGAGGCCATACTAAAGTATGACTTTTTTTGTCCCATTTTGACGCCATACTATACTATGACGTTTTTTATGACTTTTTGAGGCCATACTAAAGTATGACTATTTTTGGCCCATTTTGACGCCATACTATACTATGACGTTTTTTGGCACTTTTTGAGGCCATACTATACTAAGACTTTTTTTGGCCCATTTTGACGCCATACTATACTATGACGTTTTTTGGCACTTTTTGAGGCCATACTAAAGTATGACTTTTTTTGGCCCATTTTGACGCCATACTATACTATGACGTTTTTTGGCACTTTTTGAGGCCATACTAAAGTATGACTTTTTTTGGCCCATTTTGACGCCATACTATACTATGACGTTTTTTGGCACTTTTTGAGGCCATACTAAAGTATGACTTTTTTTGGCCCATTTTGACGTCATACTATACTATGACGTTTTTTGGCCCTTTTTGAGGCCATACTAAAGTATGACTTTTTTTGGCCCATTTTGACGCCATACTATACTATGACGTTTTTTATGACTTTTTGAGGCCATACTAAAGTATGACTTTTTTTGGCCCATTTTGACGCCATACTATACTATGACGTTTTTTGGCACTTTTGGAGGCCATACTAAAGTATGACTATTTTTGGCCCATTTTGACGCCATACTATACTATGACGTTTTTTGGCACTTTTTGAGGCCATACTATACTAAGACTTTTTTTGGTCCATTTTGACGCCATACTATACTATGATGTTTTTTGGCACTTTTGGAGGCCATACTAAAGTATCACTTTTTTTGTCCCATTTTGACGCCATACTATACTATGACGTTTTTTATGACTTTTTGAGGCCATACTAAAGTATGACTTTTTTTGGCCCATTTTGACGCCATACTATACTATGACATTTTTTGGCACTTTTTGAGGCCATACTAAAGTATGACTTTTTTTGGCCCATTTTGACGCCATACTATACTATGACGTTTTTTGGCACTTTTTGAGGCCATACTAAAGTATGACTTTTTTTGGCCCATTTTGACGCCATACTATACTATGACGTTTTTTGGCACTTTTGGAGGCCATACTAAAGTATGACTATTTTTGGCCCATTTTGACGCCATACTATACTATGACGTTTTTTGGCACTTTTTGAGGCCATACTATACTAAGACTTTTTTTGGCCCATTTTGACGCCATACTATACTATGACGTTTTTTGGCACTTTTGGAGGCCATACTAAAGTATGACTTTTTTTGGCCCATTTTGACGCCATACTATGCTATGACGTTTTTTGGCCCTTTTTGAGGCCATACTAAAGTATGACTTTTTTTGGCCCATTTTGACGCCATACTATACTATGACGTTTTTTATGACTTTTTGAGGCCATACTAAAGTATGACTTTTTTTGGCCCATTTTGACGCCATACTATACTATGACGTTTTTTGGCACTTTTGGAGGCCATACTAAAGTATGACTATTTTTGGCCCATTTTGACGCCATACTATACTATGACGTTTTTTGGCACTTTTTGAGGCCATACTATACTAAGACTTTTTTTGGTCCATTTTGACGCCATACTATACTATGATGTTTTTTGGCACTTTTGGAGGCCATACTAAAGTATCACTTTTTTTGTCCCATTTTGACGCCATACTATACTATGACGTTTTTTATGACTTTTTGAGGCCATACTAAAGTATGACTTTTTTTGGCCCATTTTGACGCCATACTATACTATGACATTTTTTGGCACTTTTTGAGGCCATACTAAAGTATGACTTTTTTTGGCCCATTTTGACGCCATACTATACTATGACGTTTTTTGGCACTTTTTGAGGCCATACTAAAGTATGACTTTTTTTGGCCCATTTTGACGCCATACTATACTATGACGTTTTTTGGCACTTTTTGAGGCCATACTAAAGTATGACTATTTTTGGCCCATTTTGACGCCATACTATACTATGACGTTTTTTGGCACTTTTTGAGGCCATACTATACTAAGACTTTTTTTGGCCCATTTTGACGCCATACTATACTATGACGTTTTTTGGCACTTTTGGAGGCCATACTAAAGTATGACTTTTTTTGGCCCATTTTGACGCCATACTATGCTATGACGTTTTTTGGCCCTTTTTGAGGCCATACTAAAGTATGACTTTTTTTGGCCCATTTTGACGCCATACTATACTATGACGTTTTTTATGACTTTTTGAGGCCATACTAAAGTATGACTTTTTTTGGCCCATTTTGACGCCATACTATACTATGACGTTTTTTATGACTTTTTGAGGCCATACTAAAGTATGACTTTTTTTGGCCCATTTTGACGCCATACTATACTATGACGTTTTTTATGACTTTTTGAGGCCATACTAAAGTATGACTTTTTTTGGCCCATTTTGGAGGCCATACTAAAGTATGACTTTTTTTGGCCCATTTTGACGCCATACTATACTATGACGTTTTTTGGCACTTTTTGAGGCCATACTAAAGTATGACTTTTTTTGGCCCATTTTGACGCCATACTATACTATGACGTTTTTTATGACTTTTGGAGGCCATACTAAAGTATGACTTTTTTTGGCCCATTTTGACGCCATACTATACTATGACGTTTTTTATGACTTTTTGAGGCCATACTAAAGTATGACTTTTTTTGGCCCATTTTGACGCCATACTATACTATGACGTTTTTTGGCCCTTTTTGAGGCCATACTAAAGTATGACTTTTTTTGGCCCATTTTGACGCCATACTATACTATGACGTTTTTTGGCACTTTTGGAGGCCACACTATACTAAGACTTTTTTTGGCCCATTTTGACGCCATACTATACTATGACGTTTTTTGGCACTTTTTGAGGCCATACTAAAGTATGACTTTTTTTGGCCCATTTTGACGCCATACTATACTATGACGTTTTTTGGCACTTTTGGAGGCCATACTAAACTATGACTTTTTTTGGCCCATTTTGACGCCATACTATACTATGACGTTTTTTATGACTTTTTGAGGCCATACTAAAGTATGACGTTTTTTGGCACTTTTGGAGGTCATACTAAAGTATGACTTTTTTTGGCCCATTTTGACGCCATACTATACTATGACGTTTTTTGGCACTTTTGGAGGCCATACTATACTAAGACTTTTTTTGGCCCATTTTGACGCCATACTATACTATGACGTTTTTTATGACTTTTGGAGGCCATACTAAAGTATGACTTTTTTTGGCCCATTTTGACGCCATACTATACTATGACGTTTTTTGGCCCTTTTTGAGGCCATACTAAAGTATGACTTTTTTTGGCCCATTTTGACGCCATACTATACTATGACGTTTTTTATGACTTTTTGAGGCCATACTAAAGTATGACCTTTTTTGGCCCATTTTGACGCCATACTATACTATGACGTTTTTTGGCACTTTTGGAGGCCATACTAAAGTATGACTATTTTTGGCCCATTTTGACGCCATACTATACTATGACGTTTTTTGGCACTTTTTGAGGCCATACTATACTAAGACTTTTTTTGGCCCATTTTGACGCCATACTATACTATGACGTTTTTTATGACTTTTTGAGGCCATACTAAAGTATGACTTTTTTTGGCCCATTTTGACGCCATACTATACTATGACGTTTTTTGGCACTTTTGGAGGCCATACTAAAGTATGACTATTTTTGGCCCATTTTGACGCCATACTATACTATGACGTTTTTTGGCACTTTTTGAGGCTATACTATACTAAGACTTTTTTTGGCCCATTTTGACGCCATACTATACTATGACGTTTTTTATGACTTTTTGAGGCCATACTAAAGTATGACTTTTTTTGGCCCATTTTGACGCCATACTATACTATGACGTTTTTTATGACTTTTTGAGGCCATACTAAAGTATGACTTTTTTTGGCCCATTTTGACGCCATAGTATACTATGACATTTTTTGGCACTTTTTGAGGCCATACTAAAGTATGACTTTTTTTGGCCCATTTTGACGCCATACTATACTATGACGTTTTTTATGACTTTTGGAGGCCATACTAAAGTATGACTTTTTTTGTCCCATTTTGACGCCATACTATACTATGACGTTTTTTGGCACTTTTTGAGGCCATACTAAAGTATGACTTTTTTTGGCCCATTTTGACGCCATACTATACTATGACGTTTTTTATGACTTTTTGAGGCCATACTAAAGTATGACCTTTTTTGGCCCATTTTGACGCCATACTATACTATGACGTTTTTTGGCACTTTTTGAGGCCATACTAAAGTATGACTTTTTTTGGCCCATTTTGACGCCATACTATACTATGACGTTTTTTGGCACTTTTTGAGGCCATACTAAAGTATGACTTTTTTTGGCCCATTTTGACGTCATACTATACTATGACGTTTTTTGGCCCTTTTTGAGGCCATACTAAAGTATGACTTTTTTTGGCCCATTTTGACGCCATACTATACTATGACGTTTTTTATGACTTTTTGAGGCCATACTATACTAAGACTTTTTTTGGCCCATTTTGACGCCATACTATACTATGACGTTTTTTGGCACTTTTTGAGGCCATACTAAAGTATGACTTTTTTTGGCCCATTTTGACGCCATACTATACTATGACGTTTTTTATGACTTTTGGAGGCCATACTAAAGTATGACTTTTTTTGGCCCATTTTGACGCCATACTATACTATGACGTTTTTTGGCACTTTTGGAGGCCATACTAAAGTATGACTATTTTTGGCCCATTTTGACGCCATACTATACTATGACGTTTTTTGGCACTTTTTGAGGCCATACTATACTAAGACTTTTTTTGGCCCATTTTGACGCCATACTATACTATGACGTTTTTTGGCACTTTTGGAGGCCATACTAAAGTATGACTTTTTTTGACCCATTTTGACGCCATACTATACTATGACGTTTTTTATGACTTTTTGAGGTCATACTAAAGTATGACTTTTTTTGGCCCATTTTGACGCCATACTATACTATGACGTTTTTTGGCACTTTTTGAGGCCATACTAAAGTATGACTTTTTTTGGCCCATTTTGACGCAATACTATACTATGACGTTTTTTGGCACTTTTTGAGGCCATACTAAAGTATGACTTTTTTTGGCCCATTTTGACGTCATACTATACTATGACGTTTTTTGGCCCTTTTTGAGGCCATACTAAAGTATGACTTTTTTTGGCCCATTTTGACGCCATACTATACTATGACGTTTTTTATGACTTTTTGAGGCCATACTAAAGTATGACTTTTTTTGGCCCATTTTGACGCCATACTATACTATGACGTTTTTTGGCACTTTTGGAGGCCATACTAAAGTATGACTATTTTTGGCCCATTTTGACGCCATACTATACTATGACGTTTTTTGGCACTTTTTGAGGCCATACTATACTAAGACTTTTTTTGGTCCATTTTGACGCCATACTATACTATGATGTTTTTTGGCACTTTTGGAGGCCATACTAAAGTATGACTTTTTTTGTCCCATTTTGACGCCATACTATACTATGACGTTTTTTATGACTTGTTGAGGCCATACTAAAGTATGACTTTTTTTGGCCCATTTTGACGCCATACTATACTATGACGTTTTTTATGACTTTTTGAGGCCATACTAAAGTATGACTTTTTTTGGCCCATTTTGACGCCATAGTATACTATGACATTTTTTGGCACTTTTTGAGGCCATACTAAAGTATGACTTTTTTTGGCCCATTTTGACGCCATACTATACTATGACGTTTTTTGGCACTTTTTGAGGCCATACTAAAGTATGACTTTTTTTGGCCCATTTTGACGCCATACTATACTATGACGTTTTTTGGCACTTTTGGAGGCCATACTAAAGTATGACTATTTTTGGCCCATTTTGACGCCATACTATACTATGACGTTTTTTGGCACTTTTTGAGGCCATACTATACTAAGACTTTTTTTGGCCCATTTTGACGCCATACTATACTATGACGTTTTTTGGCACTTTTGGAGGCCATACTATACTAAGACTTTTTTTGGCCCATTTTGACGCCATACTATACTATGACGTTTTTTATGACTTTTTGAGGCCATACTAAAGTATGACTATTTTTGGCCCATTTTGACGCCATACTATACTATGACGTTTTTTGGCACTTTTTGAGGCCATACTATACTAAGAGTTTTTTTGGCCCATTTTGACGCCATACTATACTATGATGTTTTTTGGCACTTTTGGAGGCCATACTAAAGTATGACTTTTTTTGGCCCATTTTGACGCCATACTATACTATGACGTTTTTTGGCACTTTTGGAGGCCATACTAAAGTATGACTTTTTTTGGCCCATTTTGACGCCATACTATACTATGACGTTTTTTGGCACTTTTGGAGGCCATACTAAAGTATGACTTTTTTTGGCCCATTTTGACACCATACTATACTATGACGTTTTTTGGCACTTTTGGAGGCCATACTAAAGTATGACTTTTTTTGGCCCTTTCTGACGCCATACTATACTATGACGTTTTTTGGCACTTTTTGAGGCCATACTAAAGTATGACTTTTTTTGGCCCATTTTGACGCCATACTATACTATGACGTTTTTTGGCACTTTTTGAGGCCATACTATACTAATACTTTTTTTGGCCCATTTTGACGCCATACTATACTATGACGTTTTTTGGCACTTTTGGAGGCCATACTATACTAAGACTTTTTTTGGCCCATTTTGACGCCATACTATACTATGACGTTTTTTGGCACTTTTGGAGGTCATACTAAAGTATGACTTTTTTTGGCCCATTTTGACGCCATACTATACTATGACGTTTTTTGGCACTTTTGGAGGCCACACTATACTAAGACTTTTTTTGGCCCATTTTGATGCCATACTATACTATGACGTTTTTTGGCACTTTTTGAGGCCATACTAAAGTATGACTTTTTTTGGCCCATTTTGACGCCATACTATACTATGACGTTTTTTGGCACTTTTGGAGGCCATACTAAACTATGACTTTTTTTGGCCCATTTTGACGCCATACTATACTATGACGTTTTTTAAGACTTTTTGAGGCCATACTAAAGTATGACTTTTTTTTGGCCCATTTTGACGCCATACTATACTATGACGTTTTTTGGCACTTTTGGAGGCCATACTAAAGTATGACTGTTTTTGGCCCATTTTGACGCCATACTATACTATGACGTTTTTTGGCACTTTTGGAGGCCATACTAAAGTATGACTCTTTTTGGCCCATTTTGACGCCATACTATACTATGACGTTTTTTGGCACTTTTGGAGGCCATACTAAAGTATGACTATTTTTGGCCCATTTTGACGCCATACTATACTATGACGTTTTTTGGCACTTTTTGAGGCCATACTATACTAAGACTTTTTTTGGCCCATTTTGACGCCATACTATACTATGATGTTTTTTGGCACTTTTGGAGGCCATACTAAAGTATGACTTTTTTTGGCCCATTTTGACGCCATACTATACTATGACGTTTTTTATGACTTTTTGAGGTCATACTAAAGTATGACTTTTTTTGGCCCATTTTGACGCCATACTATACTATGACGTTTTTTGGCACTTTTGGAGGCCATACTAAAGTATGACTATTTTTGGCCCATTTTGACGCCATACTATACTATGACGTTTTTTGGCACTTTTTGAGGCCATACTAAAGTATGACTTTTTTTGGCCCATTTTGACGCCATACTATACTATGACGTTTTTTGGCACTTTTTGAGGCCATACTAAAGTATGACTTTTTTTGGCCCATTTTGACGTCATACTATACTATGACGTTTTTTGGCCCTTTTTGAGGCCATACTAAAGTATGACTTTTTTTGGCCCATTTTGACGCCATACTATACTATGACGTTTTTTGGCACTTTTGGAGGCCATACTAAAGTATGACTATTTTTGGCCCATTTTGACGCCATACTATACTATGACGTTTTTTGGCACTTTTTGAGGCCATACTAAAGTATGACTTTTTTTGGCCCATTTTGACGCCATACTATACTATGACGTTTTTTATGACTTTTTGAGGTCATACTAAAGTATGACTTTTTTTGGCCCATTTTGACGCCATACTATACTATGACGTTTTTTGGCACTTTTTGAGGCCATACTAAAGTATGACTTTTTTTGGCCCATTTTGACGCCATAGTATACTATGACGTTTTTTATGACTTTTTGAGGTCATACTAAAGTATGACTTTTTTTGGCCCATTTTGACGCCATACTATACTATGACGTTTTTTGGCACTTTTTGAGGCCATACTAAAGTATGACTTTTTTTGTCCCATTTTGACGCCATACTATACTATGACGTTTTTTATGACTTTTTGAGGCCATACTAAAGTATGACTTTTTTTGGCCCATTTTGACGCCATACTATACTATGACGTTTTTTATGACTTTTTGAGGCCATACTAAAGTATGACTTTTTTTGGCCCATTTTGACGCCATACTATACTATGACGTTTTTTATGACTTTTTGAGGCCATACTATACTAAGACTTTTTTTGGCCCATTTTGACGCCATACTATACTATGACGTTTTTTGGCACTTTTGGAGGCCATACTAAAGTATGACTTTTTTTGGCCCATTTTGACGCCATACTATACTATGACGTTTTTTGGCACTTTTTGAGGCCATACTAAAGTATGACTGTTTTTGGCCCATTTTGACGCCATACTATACTATGACGTTTTTTGGCACTTTTGGAGGCCATACTAAAGTATGACTTTTTTTGGCCCATTTTGACGCCATACTATACTATGACGTTTTTTATGACTTTTTGAGGCCATACTAAAGTATGACTTTTTTTGGCCCATTTTGACGCCATACTATACTATGACGTTTTTTATGACTTTTTGAGGCCATACTAAAGTATGACTTTTTTTGGCCCATTTTGACGCCATACTATACTATGACGTTTTTTATGACTTTTTGAGGCCATACTAAAGTATGACTTTTTTTGGCCCATTTTGGAGGCCATACTAAAGTATGACTTTTTTTGGCCCATTTTGACGCCATACTATACTATGACGTTTTTTGGCACTTTTTGAGGCCATACTAAAGTATGACTTTTTTTGGCCCATTTTGACGCCATACTATACTATGACGTTTTTTATGACTTTTGGAGGCCATACTAAAGTATGACTTTTTTTGGCCCATTTTGACGCCATACTATACTATGACGTTTTTTATGACTTTTTGAGGCCACACTAAAGTATGACTTTTTTTGGCCCATTTTGACGCCATACTATACTATGACGTTTTTTGGCACTTTTTGAGGCCATACTAAAGTATGACTTTTTTTTGGCCCATTTTGACGCCATACTATACTATGACGTTTTTTGGCACTTTTTGAGGCCATACTAAAGTATGACTTTTTTTGGCCCATTTTGACGCCATACTATACTATGACGTTTTTTGGCACTTTTTGAGGCCATACTATACTAATACTTTTTTTGGCCCATTTTGACGCCATACTATACTATGACGTTTTTTGGCACTTTTGGAGGTCATACTAAAGTATGACTTTTTTTGGCCCATTTTGACGCCATACTATACTATGACGTTTTTTATGACTTTTTGAGGCCATACTAAAGTATGACTTTTTTTGGCCCATTTTGACGCCATACTATACTATGACGTTTTTTATGACTTTTGGAGGCCATACTAAAGTATGACTTTTTTTGGCCCATTTTGACGCCATACTATACTATGACGTTTTTTATGACTTTTTGAGGCCATACTAAAGTATGACTTTTTTTGGCCCATTTTGACGCCATACTATACTATGACGTTTTTTGGCACTTTTTGAGGCCATACTAAAGTATGACTTTTTTTTGGCCCATTTTGACGCCATACTATACTATGACGTTTTTTGGCACTTTTTGAGGCCATACTAAAGTATGACTTTTTTTGGCCCATTTTGACGCCATACTATACTATGACGTTTTTTGGCACTTTTTGAGGCCATACTATACTAATACTTTTTTTGGCCCATTTTGACGCCATAATATACTATGACGTTTTTTGGCACTTTTGGAGGCCATACTATACTAAGACTTTTTTTGGCCCATTTTGACGCCATACTATACTATGACGTTTTTTGGAACTTTTGGAGGTCATACTAAAGTATGACTTTTTTTGGCCCATTTTGACGCCATACTATACTATGACGTTTTTTGGCACTTTTTGAGGCCATACTAAAGTATGACTATTTTTGGCCCATTTTGACGCCATACTATACTATGACGTTTTTTGGCACTTTTTGAGGCCATACTATACTAAGACTTTTTTTGGCCCATTTTGACGCCATACTATACTATGACGTTTTTTGGCACTTTTGGAGGCCATACTATACTAAGACTTTTTTTGGCCCATTTTGACGCCATACTATACTATGACGTTTTTTATGACTTTTTGAGGCCATACTAAAGTATGACTATTTTTGGCCCATTTTGACGCCATACTATACTATGACGTTTTTTGGCACTTTTTGAGGCCATACTATACTAAGAGTTTTTTTGGCCCATTTTGACGCCATACTATACTATGATGTTTTTTGGCACTTTTGGAGGCCATACTAAAGTATGACTTTTTTTGGCCCATTTTGACGCCATACTATACTATGACGTTTTTTATGACTTTTTGAGGCCATACTAAAGTATGACTTTTTTTGGCCCATTTTGACGCCATACTATACTATGACGTTTTTTGGCACTTTTGGAGGCCATACTAAAGTATGACTTTTTTTGGCCCATTTTGACGCCATACTATACTATGACGTTTTTTGGCACTTTTGGAGGCCATACTAAAGTATGACTTTTTTTGGCCCATTTTGACACCATACTATACTATGACGTTTTTTGGCACTTTTGGAGGCCATACTAAAGTATGACTTTTTTTGGCCCTTTCTGACGCCATACTATACTATGACGTTTTTTGGCACTTTTTGAGGCCATACTAAAGTATGACTTTTTTTGGCCCATTTTGACGCCATACTATACTATGACGTTTTTTTGGCACTTTTTGAGGCCATACTATACTAATACTTTTTTTGGCCCATTTTGACGCCATACTATACTATGACGTTTTTTGGCACTTTTGGAGGCCATACTATACTAAGACTTTTTTTGGCCCATTTTGACGCCATACTATACTATGACGTTTTTTGGCACTTTTGGAGGTCATACTAAAGTATGACTTTTTTTGGCCCATTTTGACGCCATACTATACTATGACGTTTTTTATGACTTTTTGAGGCCATACTAAAGTATGACTTTTTTTGGCCCATTTTGACGCCATACTATACTATGACGTTTTTTGGCACTTTTTGAGGCCATACTATACTAAGACTTTTTTTGGTCCATTTTGACGCCATACTATACTATGATGTTTTTTGGCACTTTTGGAGGCCATACTAAAGTATGACTTTTTTTGTCCCATTTTGACGCCATACTATACTATGACGTTTTTTATGACTTGTTGAGGCCATACTAAAGTATGACTTTTTTTGGCCCATTTTGACGCCATACTATACTATGACGTTTTTTATGACTTTTTGAGGCCATACTAAAGTATGACTTTTTTTGGCCCATTTTGACGCCATAGTATACTATGACATTTTTTGGCACTTTTTGAGGCCATACTAAAGTATGACTTTTTTTGGCCCATTTTGACGCCATACTATACTATGACGTTTTTTGGCACTTTTTGAGGCCATACTAAAGTATGACTTTTTTTGGCCCATTTTGACGCCATACTATACTATGACGTTTTTTGGCACTTTTGGAGGCCATACTAAAGTATGACTATTTTTGGCCCATTTTGACGCCATACTATACTATGACGTTTTTTGGCACTTTTTGAGGCCATACTATACTAAGACTTTTTTTGGCCCATTTTGACGCCATACTATACTATGACGTTTTTTGGCACTTTTGGAGGCCATACTATACTAAGACTTTTTTTGGCCCATTTTGACGCCATACTATACTATGACGTTTTTTATGACTTTTTGAGGCCATACTAAAGTATGACTATTTTTGGCCCATTTTGACGCCATACTATACTATGACGTTTTTTGGCACTTTTTGAGGCCATACTATACTAAGAGTTTTTTTGGCCCATTTTGACGCCATACTATACTATGATGTTTTTTGGCACTTTTGGAGGCCATACTAAAGTATGACTTTTTTTGGCCCATTTTGACGCCATACTATACTATGACGTTTTTTGGCACTTTTGGAGGCCATACTAAAGTATGACTTTTTTTGGCCCATTTTGACGCCATACTATACTATGACGTTTTTTGGCACTTTTGGAGGCCATACTAAAGTATGACTTTTTTTGGCCCATTTTGACACCATACTATACTATGACGTTTTTTGGCACTTTTGGAGGCCATACTAAAGTATGACTTTTTTTGGCCCTTTCTGACGCCATACTATACTATGACGTTTTTTGGCACTTTTTGAGGCCATACTAAAGTATGACTTTTTTTGGCCCATTTTGACGCCATACTATACTATGACGTTTTTTGGCACTTTTTGAGGCCATACTATACTAATACTTTTTTTGGCCCATTTTGACGCCATACTATACTATGACGTTTTTTGGCACTTTTGGAGGCCATACTATACTAAGACTTTTTTTGGCCCATTTTGACGCCATACTATACTATGACGTTTTTTGGCACTTTTGGAGGTCATACTAAAGTATGACTTTTTTTGGCCCATTTTGACGCCATACTATACTATGACGTTTTTTGGCACTTTTGGAGGCCACACTATACTAAGACTTTTTTTGGCCCATTTTGATGCCATACTATACTATGACGTTTTTTGGCACTTTTTGAGGCCATACTAAAGTATGACTTTTTTTGGCCCATTTTGACGCCATACTATACTATGACGTTTTTTGGCACTTTTGGAGGCCATACTAAACTATGACTTTTTTTGGCCCATTTTGACGCCATACTATACTATGACGTTTTTTAAGACTTTTTGAGGCCATACTAAAGTATGACTTTTTTTTGGCCCATTTTGACGCCATACTATACTATGACGTTTTTTGGCACTTTTGGAGGCCATACTAAAGTATGACTGTTTTTGGCCCATTTTGACGCCATACTATACTATGACGTTTTTTGGCACTTTTGGAGGCCATACTAAAGTATGACTCTTTTTGGCCCATTTTGACGCCATACTATACTATGACGTTTTTTGGCACTTTTGGAGGCCATACTAAAGTATGACTATTTTTGGCCCATTTTGACGCCATACTATACTATGACGTTTTTTGGCACTTTTTGAGGCCATACTATACTAAGACTTTTTTTGGCCCATTTTGACGCCATACTATACTATGATGTTTTTTGGCACTTTTGGAGGCCATACTAAAGTATGACTTTTTTTGGCCCATTTTGACGCCATACTATACTATGACGTTTTTTATGACTTTTTGAGGTCATACTAAAGTATGACTTTTTTTGGCCCATTTTGACGCCATACTATACTATGACGTTTTTTGGCACTTTTGGAGGCCATACTAAAGTATGACTATTTTTGGCCCATTTTGACGCCATACTATACTATGACGTTTTTTGGCACTTTTTGAGGCCATACTAAAGTATGACTTTTTTTGGCCCATTTTGACGCCATACTATACTATGACGTTTTTTGGCACTTTTTGAGGCCATACTAAAGTATGACTTTTTTTGGCCCATTTTGACGTCATACTATACTATGACGTTTTTTGGCCCTTTTTGAGGCCATACTAAAGTATGACTTTTTTTGGCCCATTTTGACGCCATACTATACTATGACGTTTTTTGGCACTTTTGGAGGCCATACTAAAGTATGACTATTTTTGGCCCATTTTGACGCCATACTATACTATGACGTTTTTTGGCACTTTTTGAGGCCATACTAAAGTATGACTTTTTTTGGCCCATTTTGACGCCATACTATACTATGACGTTTTTTATGACTTTTTGAGGTCATACTAAAGTATGACTTTTTTTGGCCCATTTTGACGCCATACTATACTATGACGTTTTTTGGCACTTTTTGAGGCCATACTAAAGTATGACTTTTTTTGGCCCATTTTGACGCCATAGTATACTATGACGTTTTTTATGACTTTTTGAGGTCATACTAAAGTATGACTTTTTTTGGCCCATTTTGACGCCATACTATACTATGACGTTTTTTGGCACTTTTTGAGGCCATACTAAAGTATGACTTTTTTTGTCCCATTTTGACGCCATACTATACTATGACGTTTTTTATGACTTTTTGAGGCCATACTAAAGTATGACTTTTTTTGGCCCATTTTGACGCCATACTATACTATGACGTTTTTTATGACTTTTTGAGGCCATACTATACTAAGACTTTTTTTGGCCCATTTTGACGCCATACTATACTATGACGTTTTTTGGCACTTTTGGAGGCCATACTAAAGTATGACTTTTTTTGGCCCATTTTGACGCCATACTATACTATGACGTTTTTTGGCACTTTTTGAGGCCATACTAAAGTATGACTGTTTTTGGCCCATTTTGACGCCATACTATACTATGACGTTTTTTGGCACTTTTGGAGGCCATACTAAAGTATGACTTTTTTTGGCCCATTTTGACGCCATACTATACTATGACGTTTTTTATGACTTTTTGAGGCCATACTAAAGTATGACTTTTTTTGGCCCATTTTGACGCCATACTATACTATGACGTTTTTTATGACTTTTTGAGGCCATACTAAAGTATGACTTTTTTTGGCCCATTTTGACGCCATACTATACTATGACGTTTTTTATGACTTTTTGAGGCCATACTAAAGTATGACTTTTTTTGGCCCATTTTGGAGGCCATACTAAAGTATGACTTTTTTTGGCCCATTTTGACGCCATACTATACTATGACGTTTTTTGGCACTTTTTGAGGCCATACTAAAGTATGACTTTTTTTGGCCCATTTTGACGCCATACTATACTATGACGTTTTTTATGACTTTTGGAGGCCATACTAAAGTATGACTTTTTTTGGCCCATTTTGACGCCATACTATACTATGACGTTTTTTATGACTTTTTGAGGCCACACTAAAGTATGACTTTTTTTGGCCCATTTTGACGCCATACTATACTATGACGTTTTTTGGCACTTTTTGAGGCCATACTAAAGTATGACTTTTTTTTGGCCCATTTTGACGCCATACTATACTATGACGTTTTTTGGCACTTTTTGAGGCCATACTAAAGTATGACTTTTTTTGGCCCATTTTGACGCCATACTATACTATGACGTTTTTTGGCACTTTTTGAGGCCATACTATACTAATACTTTTTTTGGCCCATTTTGACGCCATACTATACTATGACGTTTTTTGGCACTTTTGGAGGTCATACTAAAGTATGACTTTTTTTGGCCCATTTTGACGCCATACTATACTATGACGTTTTTTATGACTTTTTGAGGCCATACTAAAGTATGACTTTTTTTGGCCCATTTTGACGCCATACTATACTATGACGTTTTTTATGACTTTTGGAGGCCATACTAAAGTATGACTTTTTTTGGCCCATTTTGACGCCATACTATACTATGACGTTTTTTATGACTTTTTGAGGCCATACTAAAGTATGACTTTTTTTGGCCCATTTTGACGCCATACTATACTATGACGTTTTTTGGCACTTTTTGAGGCCATACTAAAGTATGACTTTTTTTTGGCCCATTTTGACGCCATACTATACTATGACGTTTTTTGGCACTTTTTGAGGCCATACTAAAGTATGACTTTTTTTGGCCCATTTTGACGCCATACTATACTATGACGTTTTTTGGCACTTTTTGAGGCCATACTATACTAATACTTTTTTTGGCCCATTTTGACGCCATAATATACTATGACGTTTTTTGGCACTTTTGGAGGCCATACTATACTAAGACTTTTTTTGGCCCATTTTGACGCCATACTATACTATGACGTTTTTTGGAACTTTTGGAGGTCATACTAAAGTATGACTTTTTTTGGCCCATTTTGACGCCATACTATACTATGACGTTTTTTGGCACTTTTTGAGGCCATACTAAAGTATGACTATTTTTGGCCCATTTTGACGCCATACTATACTATGACGTTTTTTGGCACTTTTTGAGGCCATACTATACTAAGACTTTTTTTGGCCCATTTTGACGCCATACTATACTATGACGTTTTTTGGCACTTTTGGAGGCCATACTATACTAAGACTTTTTTTGGCCCATTTTGACGCCATACTATACTATGACGTTTTTTATGACTTTTTGAGGCCATACTAAAGTATGACTATTTTTGGCCCATTTTGACGCCATACTATACTATGACGTTTTTTGGCACTTTTTGAGGCCATACTATACTAAGAGTTTTTTTGGCCCATTTTGACGCCATACTATACTATGATGTTTTTTGGCACTTTTGGAGGCCATACTAAAGTATGACTTTTTTTGGCCCATTTTGACGCCATACTATACTATGACGTTTTTTATGACTTTTTGAGGCCATACTAAAGTATGACTTTTTTTGGCCCATTTTGACGCCATACTATACTATGACGTTTTTTGGCACTTTTGGAGGCCATACTAAAGTATGACTTTTTTTGGCCCATTTTGACGCCATACTATACTATGACGTTTTTTGGCACTTTTGGAGGCCATACTAAAGTATGACTTTTTTTGGCCCATTTTGACACCATACTATACTATGACGTTTTTTGGCACTTTTGGAGGCCATACTAAAGTATGACTTTTTTTGGCCCTTTCTGACGCCATACTATACTATGACGTTTTTTGGCACTTTTTGAGGCCATACTAAAGTATGACTTTTTTTGGCCCATTTTGACGCCATACTATACTATGACGTTTTTTGGCACTTTTTGAGGCCATACTATACTAATACTTTTTTTGGCCCATTTTGACGCCATACTATACTATGACGTTTTTTGGCACTTTTGGAGGCCATACTATACTAAGACTTTTTTTGGCCCATTTTGACGCCATACTATACTATGACGTTTTTTGGCACTTTTGGAGGTCATACTAAAGTATGACTTTTTTTGGCCCATTTTGACGCCATACTATACTATGACGTTTTTTATGACTTTTTGAGGCCATACTAAAGTATGACTTTTTTTGGCCCATTTTGACGCCATACTATACTATGACGTTTTTTTATGACTTTTTGAGGCCATACTAAAGTATGACTTTTTTTGGCCCATTTTGATGCCATACTATACTATGACGTTTTTTGGCACTTTTTGAGGCCATACTAAAGTATGACTTTTTTTGGCCCATTTTGACGCCATACTATACTATGACGTTTTTTATGACTTTTTGAGGCCATACTAAAGTATGACTTTTTTTGGCCCATTTTGACGCCATACTATACTATGACGTTTTTTGGCACTTTTTGAGGCCATACTAAAGTATGACTTTTTTTGGCCCATTTTGACGTCATACTATACTATGACGTTTTTTGGCCCTTTTTGAGGCCATACTAAAGTATGACTTTTTTTGGCCCATTTTGACGCCATACTATACTATGACGTTTTTTATGACTTTTTGAGGCCATACTAAAGTATGACTTTTTTTGGCCCATTTTGACGCCATACTATACTATGACGTTTTTTGGCACTTTTGGAGGCCATACTAAAGTATGACTATTTTTGGCCCATTTTGACGCCATACTATACTATGACGTTTTGTATGACTTTTTGAGGCCATACTAAAGTATGACTTTTTTTGGCCCATTTTGGAGGCCATACTAAAGTATGACTTTTTTTGGCCCATTTTGACACCATACTATACTATGACGTTTTTTGGCACTTTTTGAGGCCATACTAAAGTATGACTTTTTTTGGCCCATTTTGACGCCATACTATACTATGACGTTTTTTATGACTTTTTGAGACCATACTAAAGTATGACTTTTTTTTGGCCCATTTTGACGCCATACTATACTATGACGTTTTTTGGCACTTTTGGAGGCCATACTAAAGTATGACTATTTTTGGCCCATTTTTACGCCATACTATACTATGACGTTTTTTGGCACTTTTTGAGGCCATACTAAAGTATGACTTTTTTTGTCCCATTTTGACGCCATACTATACTATGACGTTTTTTGGCACTTTTGGAGGCCATACTAAAGTATGACTTTTTTTGGCCCATTTTGACGCCATACTATACTATGACGTTTTTTATGACTTTTTGAGGCCATACTAAAGTATGACTTTTTTTGGCCCATTTTGACGCCATACTATACTATGACGTTTTTTGGCACTTTTGGAGGCCATACTAAAGTATGACTTTTTTTGGCCCATTTTGACGCCATACTATACTATGACGTTTTTTGGCACTTTTGGAGGCCATACTAAAGTATGACTTTTTTTGGCCCATTTTGATGCCATACTATACTATGACGTTTTTTATGGCTTTTGGAGGCCATACTAAAGTATGACTTTTTTTGGCCCATTTTGACGCCATACTATACTATGACGTTTTTTGGCACTTTTTGAGGCCATACTAAAGTATGACTTTTTTTGGCCCATTTTGACGCCATACTATACTATGACGTTTTTTGGCACTTTTGGAGGCCATACTAAAGTATGACTTTTTTTGGCCCATTTTGACGCCATACTATACTATGACGTTTTTTGGCACTTTTTGAGGCCATACTATACTAAGACTTTTTTTGGCCCATTTTGACGCCATACTATACTATGACGTTTTTTGGCACTTTTGGAGGCCATACTAAAGTATGACTTTTTTTGGCCCATTTTGACGCCATACTATACTATGACGTTTTTTGGCACTTTTTGAGGCCATACTAAAGTATGACTTTTTTTGGCCCATTTTGACGCCATACTATACTATGACGTTTTTTATGACTTTTTGAGGCCATACTAAAGTATGACTTTTTTTGGCCCATTTTGATGCCATACTATACTATGACGTTTTTTGGCACTTTTTGAGGCCATACTAAACTAATACTTTTTTTGGCCCATTTTGACGCCATACTATACTATGACGTTTTTTGGCACTTTTTGAGGCCATACTAAAGTATGACTTTTTTTGGCCCATTTTGACGCCATACTATACTATGACGTTTTTTGGCACTTTTGGAGGCCATACTAAAGTATGACTTTTTTTGGCCCATTTTGACGCCATACTATACTATGACGTTTTTTAAGACTTTTTGAGGCCATACTAAAGTATGACTTTTTTTTGGCCCATTTTGACGCCATACTATACTATGACGTTTTTTGGCACTTTTGGAGGCCATACTAAAGTATGACTATTTTTGGCCCATTTTTACGCCATACTATACTATGACGTTTTTTGGCACTTTTTGAGGCCATACTAAAGTATGACTTTTTTTGGCCCATTTTGACGCCATACTATACTATGACGTTTTTTCTGACTTTTTGAGGCCATACTAAAGTATGACTTTTTTTTTGGCCCATTTTGACGCCATACTATACTATGACGTTTTTTGGCACTTTTGGAGGCCATACTAAAGTATGACTTTTTTTGGCCCATTTTGACGCCATACTATACTATGACGTTTTTTGGCACTTTTGGAGGCCATACTAAAGTATGACTTTTTTTGGCCCATTTTGACGCCATACTATACTATGACGTTTTTTGGCACTTTTGGAGGCCATACTAAAGTATGACTTTTTTTGGCCCATTTTGACGCCATACTATACTATGACGTTTTTTGGCACTTTTGGAGGCCATACTAAAGTATGACTTTTTTTGGCCCATTTTGACGCCATACTATACTATGACGTTTTTTGGCACTTTTTGAGGCCATACTAAAGTATGACTTTTTTTGGCCCATTTTGATGCCATACTATACTATGACGTTTTTTATGGCTTTTGGAGGCCATACTAAAGTATGACTTTTTTTGGCCCATTTTGACACCATACTATACTATGACGTTTTTTGGCACTTTTTGAGGCCATACTAAAGTATGACTTTTTTTGGCCCATTTTGACGCCATACTATACTATGACGTTTTTTGGCACTTTTTGAGGCCATACTAAAGTATGACTTTTTTTGGCCCATTTTGACGCCATACTATACTATGACGTTTTTTGGCACTTTTTGAGGCCATACTAAAGTATGACTTTTTTTGGCCCATTTTGACGCCATACTATACTATGACGTTTTTTGGCACTTTTTGAGGCCATACTAAAGTATGACTTTTTTTGGCCCATTTTGACGCCATACTATACTATGACGTTTTTTGGCACTTTTGGAGGCCATACTAAAGTATGACTTTTTTTGGCCCATTTTGACGCCATACTATACTATGACGTTTTTTATGACTTTTTGAGGCCATACTTAAGTATGACTTTTTTTGGCCCATTTTGACGCCATACTATACTATGACGTTTTTTGGCACTTTTGGAGGCCATACTAAAGTATGACTTTTTTTGGCCCATTTTGACGCCATACTATACTATGATGTTTTTTGGCACTTTTTGAGGCCATACTATACTAAGACTTTTTTTGTCCCATTTTGACGCCATACTATACTATGATGTTTTTTGGCACTTTTTGAGGCCATACTAAAGTATGACTTTTTTTGGCCCATTTTGACGCCATACTATACTATGACGTTTTTTGGCACTTTTTGAGGCCATACTATACTAAGACTTTTTTTGGCCCATTTTGACGCCATACTATACTATGATGTTTTTTGGCACTTTTTGAGGCCATACTAAAGTATGACTTTTTTTGGCCCATTTTGACGCCATACTATACTATGACGTTTTTTGGCACTTTTTGAGGCCATACTATACTAAGACTTTTTTTGGCCCATTTTGACGCCATACTATACTATGACGTTTTTTGGCACTTTTTGAGGCCATACTAAAGTATGACTTTTTTTGGCCCATTTTGACGCCATACTATACTATGACGTTTTTTGGCACTTTTTGAGGCCATACTAAAGTATGACTTTTTTTGGCCCATTTTGACGCCATACTATACTATGACGTTTTTTGGCACTTTTTGAGGCCATACTAAAGTATGACTTTTTTTGGCCCATTTTGACGCCATACTATACTATGACGTTTTTTGGCACTTTTTGAGGCCATACTAAAGTATGACTTTTTTTGGCCCATTTTGACGCCATACTATACTATGACGTTTTTTGGCACTTTTTGAGGCCATACTAAAGTATGACTTTTTTTGGCCCATTTTGACGCCATACTATACTATGATGTTTTTTATGACTTTTTGAGGCCATACTAAAGTATGACTTTTTTTGGCCCATTTTGACGCCATACTATACTATGACGTTTTTTGGCACTTTTTGAGGCCATACTAAAGTATGACTTTTTTTGGCCCATTTTGACGCCATACTATACTATGACGTTTTTTGGCACTTTTTGAGGCCATACTATACTAAGACTTTTTTTGGCCCATTTTGACGCCATACTATACTATGATGTTTTTTGGCACTTTTTGAGGCCATACTAAAGTATGACTTTTTTTGGCCCATTTTGACGCCATACTATACTATGACGTTTTTTGGCACTTTTTGAGGCCATACTATACTAAGACTTTTTTTGGCCCATTTTGACGCCATACTATACTATGACGTTTTTTGGCACTTTTTTAGGCCATACTAAAGTATGACTTTTTTTGGCCCATTTTGACGCCATACTATACTATGACGTTTTTTGGCACTTTTTGAGGCCATACTAAAGTATGACTTTTTTTGGCCCATTTTGACGCCATACTATACTATGACGTTTTTTGGCACTTTTTGAGGCCATACTAAAGTATGACTTTTTTTGGCCCATTTTGACGCCATACTATACTATGACGTTTTTTATGACTTCTGGAGGCCATACTAAAGTATGACTTTTTTTGGCCCATTTTGACGCCATACTATACTATGACGTTTTTTATGACTTTTTGAGGCCATACTAAAGTATGACTTTTTTTGGCCCATTTTGACGCCATACTATACTATCATGTTTTTTGGCACTATTTTAGGCCATACTAAAGTATGACTTTTTTTGTCCCATTTTGACGCCATACTATACTATGATGTTTTTTGGCACTTTTTGAGGCCATACTAAAGTATGACTTTTTTTGGCCCATTTTGACGCCATACTATACTATGACGTTTTTTGAGGCCATACTAAAGTATGACTTTTTTTGGCCCATTTTGACACCATACTATACTATGACGTTTTTTTTATGACTTTTTGAGTCCATACTAAAGTATGACTTTTTTTGGCCCATTTTGACGCCATACTATACTATGACGTTTTTTGGCACTTTTTGAGGCCATACTAAAGTATGACTTTTTTTGGCCCATTTTGACGCCATACTATACTATGATGTTTTTTGGCTCTTTTGGAGGCCATACTAAAGTATGACTTTTTTTGGCCCATTTTGACGCCATACTATACTATGACGTTTTTTGGCACTTTTGGAGGCCATACTAAAGTATGACTTTTTTTGGCCCATTTTGACGCCATACTATACTATGACGTTTTTTATGACTTTTTGAGGCCATACTAAAGTATGACTTTTTTTGGCCCATTTTGACGCCATACTATACTATGACGTTTTTTATGACTTTTGGAGGCCATACTAAAGTAAGACTTTTTTGGGCCCATTTTGACGCCATACTACACTATGACGTTTTTTGGCACTTTTTGAGGCCATACTAAAGTATGACTTTTTTTGGCCCATTTTGACGCCATACTGTACTATGACGTTTTTTATGACTTTTTGAGGCCATACTAAAGTATGACTTTTTTTGGCCCATTTTGACGCCATACTATACTATGACCATTTTTATGACATTTTGAGGCCAAAATAAAGCATGACTTTTTTTGGCCGATTTTGACACTTTACTATACTATGACCATTTTTATGACATTTTAAGGCCAAAGAAAAGTATGACTTTTTTTGGCCAATTTTGACACCTTACTATACTATGACTATTTTTATGATATTTTGAGGCCAAAATAAAGTATGACGTTCTTTGGCCGATTTTGATGCCTTACTATACTATGACCATTTTTATGACATTTTGAGGCCATTCTGAAGTATGACTTTTTTGGCCCATTTTGACGCCTTATTATACTATGACCATTTTTTGACATTTTGAGGCCATTCTGAAGTGCAACTTTTTTGGGCCAGTTTTGTCGCCTTACTATACTATGACCATTTTTATGACATTTTGAGGCTAAAATAAAGTATGACTTTTTTGGGCCGATTTTGACTATGACCATTTTTATGACATTTTGAGGCCGTTCTGAAGTATGACTTATTTGGGCTGATATTGACGCCTTACTATACTATGACCATTTTTATGACATTTTGAGGCCGTTCTGAAGTATGACTTATTTGGGCTGATATTGACGCCTTACTATACTATGACCATTTTTTGACATTTTGAGGCCGTTCTGAAGTATGACTTATTTGGGCTGATTTTGACGCCATACTATACTATGACGTTTTTTTGGCACTTTTTGAGGCCATACTAAAGTATGACTTTTTTTGGCCCATTTTGACGCCATACTATACTATGACTTTTTTTGGCCCATTTTGATGCCATACTATACTATGACGTTTTTTGGCACTTTTTGAGGTCATACTAAAGTATGACTTTTTTTGGCCCATTTTGACGCCATACTATACTATGACGTTTTTAATGACTTTTTGAGGCCATACTAAAGTATGACTTTTTTTGGCCCATTTTGACGCCATACTATACTATGACGTTTTTTATGACTTTTGGAGGCCATACTAAAGTATGACTTTTTTTGGCCCATTTTGACGCCATACTATACTATGATGTTTTTTGGCACTTTTGGAGGCCATACTAAAGTATGACTTTTTTGGCCCATTTTGACGCCATACTATACTATGACGTTTTTTGGCACTTTTTGAGGCCATACTATACTAAGACTTTTTTTGGCCCATTTTGACGCCATACTATACTATGACGTTTTTTGGCACTTTTTGAGGCCATACTATACTAAGACTTTTTTTGGCCCATTTTGACGCCATACTATACTATGACGTTTTTTGGCACTATTTTAGGCCATACTAAAGTATGACTTTTTTTGGCCCATTTTGACGCCATACTATACTATGATGTTTTTTGGCACTTTTTGAGGCCATACTAAAGTATGACTTTTTTTGGCCCATTTTGACGCCATACTATACTATGACGTTTTTTGAGGCCATACTAAAGTATGACTTTTTTTGGCCCATTTTGACGCCATACTATACTATGACGTTTTTTATGACTTTTTGAGGTCAAAAAAAATTTTGACTTATTTGGGCCGATTTTGACGCCTTGCTATACTATGACCATTTTTATGACATTTTCTGGCCGTTCTGAAGTATGACTTATTTGGGCCGATTTTGACACCTTGCTATACTATGACCATTTTTATGATATTTTGAGGCCATTCTGAAGTATGACTTTTTTTGGCCCAATTTGACGCCTTACTATACTATGACCATTTTTATGACATTTTGAGGCCATTCTGAAATATGACTTTTTTTCGGACAATTTTGACACCTTACTATACTATGACCATTTTTTGACATTTTGAGGCCATTCTGAAGTGTGACATTTTTGGGCAGATTTTGACGCCTTAATATACTATGACCATTTTTATGACATTTTGAGGCCGTTCTGAAATATGACTTTTTTTTGCCAATTTTGACGCCTTACTATACTATGACCATTTTTATGATATTTTGAGGCCGTTCTGAATTATGACTTTTCCTGGCCGATTTTGACGCATTACTATACTATGACCATTTTTATGACATTTTGAGGCCAAAATAAAGCATGACTTTTTTTGGCCGATTTTGACACTTTACTATGCTATGATCATTTTTATGACATTTTGAGGCCAAAAAAAAGTATGACTTTTTTTGGCCCATTTTGACACCTTACTATACTATGACTATTTTTATGATATTTTGAGGCCAAAATAAAGTATGACGTTCTTTGGCCGATTTTGATGCCTTACTATACTATGACCATTTTTATGACATTTTGAGGCCATTCTGAAGTATGACTTTTTTCGGCCCATTTTGACGCCTTATTATACTATGACCATTTTTTGACATTTTGAGGCCATTCTGAAGTGCAACTTTTTTGGGCCAGTTTTGTCGCCTTACTATACTATGACCATTTTTATGACATTTTGAGGCTAAAATAAAGTATGACTTTTTTGGGCCGATTTTGACTATGACCATTTTTATGACATTTTGAGGCCGTTCTGAAGTATGACTTATTTGGGCTGATATTGACGCCTTACTATACTATGACCATTTTTATGACATTTTGAGGCCGTTCTGAAGTATGACTTATTTGGGCTGATATTGACGCCTTACTATACTATGACCATTTTTATGACATTTTGAGGCCGTTCTGAAGTATGACTTATTTGGGCTGATTTTGACATCTTACTATACTATGACGTTTTTTGGCACTTTTTGAGGCCAAAATAAAGTATGACTTTTTTTGGCCAATTTTGACGTCCTACTATAGTATGACCATTTTTATGACATTTTGAGGCCTAAAGAAAGTATGACTTTTTTTGGCCGATTTTGACATACTACTATGCTATGACCATTTTTATGACATTTTGAGGTCGTTCTGAAATGGCCAACATAGCACATTATAGGTTATACTTACCACAGGACATTTCTTATTCAAATGTGGAAGTAACAGCCAGTAAAATACACAATGACAATCTTTTGCACTGCTTTAATTTTCAGTCTGTTTTTTGATCTTTGAGTCTTTTCATTCCATCAGTAATTCGTATTGTTCCTTACTATCAGGCTGATGTCTTCGTGCCAAGAGTAAAACCAGTTATGCTGTAGCAGTGGGAAGCATTGCTAAGTAAAAACATCTTCAAGTACACTCCCTGTTTGGACTTGATCCTGTGTTTCACTTTCAGATTGCTCACTATGATGTTTATTTTTTCACCACAGATTTCTTCTAACTGCAGCAGCCACAGCTCAACAAATTTCATAAAGTTTGAGGCAAGAGCTTTGTTCTAACTGGCTAAAGTTTGTTTTTCCACAATCAAAGACAAGAAATTGTTTTCTTACAAACCTGCAGGTTGTACTCTCTGTCCCCTCATCAACAGCAGGTTTACATCTCATTAAAATGTCTGCAACCTTGTACTTTTATTATTTTAACTTAATTTATTTTGATTTTATGATCTCTTTGATCAATTATTTAAAAAAGAGCATTTTTATACATTACCCAAGAGTACAAGTTGTTAAAATTGCCTCCACCTTGACAGCTATGAAAATGCTGCTTACATGTTCACACAAATCTGTAATAATATTCCAATATGATCCATAAAACTCTCTGTGTAGCTAGCTTCAGTCTGTTATATATAGATATATAAACAGATGTGCTTAGATTCTTCTTCAGTGTCTGCTACAAAACACTGAACTGAGTCATTTTCTGAGCACTTTCATGCTTTGCTTCTAGTTCTTAAAGTAGAGTTTTATCAATGAACACAGGGTTTAATTTGTAAGAGAGTATTTCTTTTTCACTGTGGTGTCATTGTTTGTTACTTCATACATTTTCCCAACATGATAGGACATGTTGTAGAGCACTCTCAGCTGAAAAAATTATGTAATTCAGCTTTGTCACACTTACAGAGGAAAGATGTCAAAATCAAATCAATCTTTGGAGCCTACTCAAATCATTGCTTATGTTTCAGTCTCATCTACAGCACCATCTAGTGTTACACTCCAAATATTACACTCTCAGTGAGCCTGGCTGCAGTGGAATCCAGTTGATATATTTTTAAGTACATTTCTCCATAGTAATGATCATTTGTTTGCTTGGAAAATTGCTTTATTTTTATTTTTATTTATTATTTGTTCAACAAATATACATGCTATTTTTCATCACGTTTTTAAACAGTATAGAAAAATGAACGTGGGAAAAAAGCAAAGAAACAAAAACTTTGATCCCATTGCCCACCACTTTCTTCCTGCTTAAAAAATAAATGTTAAAACGAAACATTTAAAACTAAATTAAAGACTTATGTCGGGACTCTGCTCTTGATTCATGAGGAGATTTAGAACAACCACATCTTAAATAAAGACTGACAGTTTCCTGATTTCTGACTCCTATCCTATTCAGCGTGACACGTTTTTAACCAAAAGATTCAAAACTGTCAACTGTACTTTTTAAAATTTCCAGCAGAAGCTTCATGAGACCACAGAAAAAGGAGAAACATTCCTCAGACGGGTTTTCATTATGCAACTGAAGAATCTTGAGCGTGTCTGTCTGTTGACTGGACACATGATGTCTGTTTGTTTCAGCACTGAGGCAGAATGCAGAATTTGTGAAAAGTGCCTGTGATTCTGTTGCGTTTTACTTAGCTTTCTATCAGAAAAGTGGAGCTTGATTCAGAGGATAAATACAGAGAAGGCACAGTGATTGTGTGATGAACAGTTTACTGTGTTACAGGTGATGTCACCTGTTGTCGTCAGGCAGCGTAGATCCAGATCTCGTTGTGGTGATGAAGAGAGAGGTAGGGATCATAGCCAGCCCCGGTGTAAGTGTGGGGGTCAAAGCTTTTCCCAGCTTTGTTCAAGGCCTCACGAAGCATCTCCATGTTGTCTTGACCGCTCCTGATGCTCGGAGCACCATCGAACACTCTTTTATATGAGGGGGAAACAACGACAACATTATGATCACAGTCAGTTTCAGGTTACATCAAATGCTGTTTGGTTCCCTCTGTCCCTCTGTTTTCTGCATTTACCTTCTCTGCTGTCTGTTTCTGTGAATGTTAAAAATCATTAAAGACAACAGTGACTTGCTCACCTGACATAGACAGTGGCCTCAGGTCTGCTTTGCAGCTTGACTGATGGATCAGTGTTTTCAGGCTTTGTTGTTCCAGGAGGAAGAAACCAGGACATGGACAAATCAGGACCGTCTCCTCCTTCTGTGATGGTGATCAGTGCGGGCCAGGAGTCAACAGGGATCTCATAACCTGGACCAAACAAACACGGCACAGAATGGCAAGAAGCTTTACAGAACTGTACAACACTGCAGGAAGACAAACAAGCTTTGAAGATAACCACACACTGGTTTGTAACATCAGCAGTTGCAAAACTTGGAACATTTCTTGACATTTCTTGAGTTCCTTTAAAAAAAAGTGCAAATTCACAGATTTCTCTGAGGCAGATTAAAATGTTTCTAAAAATTTTCTCAAATCTTATTTGATTTTGAAGATTTGTAGAATGCAAAGTGTGAATTCTTCTTTAAAAATAAACGTGTATAAATTCACACATTTCTCAGAAGTAAAAGTTGAAGAACTTCAAAAAGTTCTTGGAAGCACAACTTCTCACACCTTTCTGGTGTGTTTTATATAATGCTGCCTTTAAGTGGATTGTTATTCCATTCTTCATCATTTTGCTCTGTGGGAATAATACACCTTATCCATTTACAGAGATCTTGGCTTGATTTCCCTCACTTGAGATGCAGGGACAGTTACAGTGATATATTCCAGTTTTACTTGTTAAACCATAGCACATAATTTACATCGATGTGTGTTCAAATTGGTAATTAGCATCACAAAGCCCCTGCATGAGTGAAACCTCTGGTATCAGACTGACCTGCATCCTTCTGTCTCTGGCAGTAATCCTTCAGCCTTGAGCTTGCTGCCATCACATCACCATCCATAGCGCTCTCTATCTTGGTGGTAATCCAGTCAGTGGCCACATACAAACGCTCCTCAAAGTCCTGCACATAACAGAAGCATAAAACTGTTTACTCGAAAAGGAGCATACCAGAGCTGTGTGTGCGTTAACTGCTCTGAAACCTACCTGGTTTGTAGCAACTAGTTTGTATTGAGGACATTGTTGCTGATGGCAAAAGTCCGGAGCCGTCCAGGCATGTCCTTCGCAGACCAACACCAGGATGAGAGCTACAAGCACAGGCAGAGGCTGTTCCATCCTCCTGGACTCTCTGAGAGACTCCACAGATGCAGCTGCTGAAGCACCACTGCTGCTTTAAACCAAACGTTAATGTCACATCTCAGGTTTACCAGTCGATCAGGTCGTGCAGGTAATCCCACATTATTCCTCCTCCCTGGGAGGAAGAGAGAGGACTTCACTTTGTCACAGTCACTCACTGTGCTCACTGCAAACTGAGCATCAGATAGATAGATATTGATGAACAGGCCACGCCTACAATCATCAATCAATATGATGCCTCAGGTACATGTTTTTGGTATGTGGTTCCCAGAGACGGCCTGAAAATTTCAATATTTTTAAATTGATGGCAGCCATGTTGTTAAACTGATCTTGCCCATTTATGGTCCCACTGTGTCTCTCAGTCCTGAAATGCTGTGAGTCAGATTTGGAAAATCAGGAAGTAGAACACTGTGTTTTCACATCATGCAAATTAGGAAAAAAAAAATGTTTATCTGTCAGAGTGTCAAATAAAAATGTTTAAACAAGGTGTGAATGCTTTCTTCAAAATACCAAATTGGATATGATGAAATTAGAGATGGAGAGGTTTGATGCCATCCACTCAGCCACTCCAACCCTCACTGCTCTTTGCTGGGTGCCAACACATGACCAGACTGTTGCTTTACCCGGGAGAGACAGGATTCTATCACACATCCAATGTACCATGTCAGACATTGGTTGTCTGGCACATTGAAAACCCAGAAGACAATGGTATAAGACAATCAATGTGCCAGCCAGTGAACCACAAGGAGGACCTCCTTATACTGTATAACCCTTTTATAGGCCCCTAACTGAAGGCAGGTTCATCAGGGTGTATCCCACTCAGCTGGGTACGTGGGTGATGGGACATTGTGTGTCTCTCAGGAAATAAGAGGGACAGTTCCAGCCAGACAATGCTTTTAATTCAACACCTGATCTTATATATATATATATATATATATATATATATATATATATATATATATATATATATATATATATATATATATATATATATATATATATATATACACAAACACACACACACACACACAGTAGCAGATTTGTAGGCCTAACATATATTTGACAGTTGTCAACAGGTTTCATGTTGATGAATGAGGGCACAGGAGAATGAACGTGAGCAACCAATCTCAGCATGACAACAATTTTGTTTCATCTTGGTGACTGGCAGCTCATATCCCCACCAAGCTGGTGCAGACGTTCACCTTCCCTCAGGACCAACCTGTCACCTGTACAACATCCTGACAGTCCTATCAACTGTGATCTGGGTTTAGTACTAATAAGCAGATGTCTGTATGCTAACATGCTAAAATAAGACAGTGAATGTGATAAACATCATGTTAGCGTTGTCTCTGTTTACATGCTGATGTTAGCATTTCTCTCACATCATTCAGTACAGACACTGAGGGCAGCTTCACAGAGGAGCAGGTGTGGCTGCTGCAGACTAGGAGTGTTGTTTACGTTGCAGACATTGATCAACCATTGTAGTTTCACCAGGTCAGATCTTGGCACAGAGAGAGCAACATTCTAATCCCAAGCTAATGCAGTCAGTGACAGATGTGTCTGTGCAGAATGGACTTTTACCTGCCTCCAGGACGAGAACTGCATCTGAGAAAACTGATAAATATTTTCCTACAATAAAAGAAATGTTTAATTAAAACCTGGTCATCTGTCATTTTAAACCAGTGTGTGCAGCTCTGACCACCTTCTGTAAATCATGTGTGTGAGGCAGCACAGCCAAACCTTATCAGAGTGACTCAGTATTATCAATATCTGAAACAAACATTTGGATACCGCTAAATTACAGTTATACAATATTAAATGTCTGACAACAGAAAAGCAGTGGAAATCTACAGGAAAATCTGAAGAAAAGCTCGATCTCCTGTTTTGAACCAATTCTTACTGGACTCAGTCTGGACAAATGAAGGGGAAAATGAATCCTCAGCCAGTTCTCTGTTCCTGTTTGGGCTGAGATTAGAAGGCCCGCCTTCTCACTGCTGTGGCCGTGGGAGAGTTCGGAGAGGATGGACAGCTGGAAGAGAGAGAGAGAGAGAGAGAGAGAAGGAGGGGGAAAACAGATTAGAAAAGGTGATACATCTCCTTCGTTTCTCTCACACACACACACATACATACACAGTGAAATAATCACATTTAGAGCCTGTTTAAGTGCTCAAGACTAACATAAAGGTAGACAACAAGTAAAAAAGATAAATAGGAGATGCAAAGGATAAGGTCCCACGTGGTCTTGCAGTTTGCAGACCTGATTCATGGATCATATGATCTATGTCCTTCATGTTGTTTCTGTCCCTTTGTTTCAGTGTTTTCATATCATATCATCACACACTGTCGGCCTGATGCTGTGTGTCTCTGAGGGACATGACCTCCTCTGTCTGTGTCAACCTCATGGAGTCATTTGATGTGGCTAATAAATCCCAAGACCTTTCAAATAAAGGCCTTGATCTAGGCTTGAGGTGAATGAAGAATGTTATGAATAACCCACAAACCCTCTCAGTGACTCATGAGTCACAAAAAGTGACCCACATGTGTGTTTTGTGGTCTGCAGGTAAACTGGCACGAAGGGGGACCAAACCACCTCAGTCCATCAAAAGAATGTTAGATTGCAAAACTGAAAACCGGCGACATTTTGGGGTTATAAGGTGGGACATTTGTTTTCAATACTTTCCTCAAAAATTCTTTATATATATTTTAATTCTTGTTGATGAGATGGGCTCTGTGTCCATACCCTGGACGGTCCTCGATATAAAGAGCGTAGCTGATCCCAGGACTGTTCCTGCTGCAGGTCTAATGTGGCCTCGACAAACACCTGGAACACAACAAAGAAGCAAAGAAGAGATGCAGAGTATGAAAACTGTGATTTAATTGATTCATGCACACAGAGTGAAGACAGAGAGACAAATCATGACAATCAAGTTGTGTTAAGATGGCAGGACACCATCTGTCCTGACTGTGGTGTCATTTGTAGACGGGGTCTGATCAAACCTTACCTTCTGCTTTCATCTTTTGTGATTGGAGCGGAGTCAGGTGCACATGAAGTCTGTACTGTTTGGCCACATTCTTCCTCCCTCAAGCTAATGCAAGAAAAATTAATAAGAATAAAAGGAAGCAGAGTCCATACAGCAGTATCACATAAATAATGTTAGCCTGGTTAGCAGGGCAGGGGAAGGTTGAAGAAAAAAAAAAGAAAACACTTATTGATAACAGGTGTAAAAAAGGCCTGTGCATCAGATGTCAACATCAGAGGGAAACTGCTGCGTGTCTCTGCTCCGTGAAAGAGGAGGGAGGCTCCGAACCTCGGTGCTGAGAGGCAGGTTTGCAAAAACAGGCTCCAGTGCCAAATGAAAGTCAAGCACTCTGCGTCTTTGATCCTCCAGCTATCTGAGTGTGACCTCCAGTTATCATTATGATTGATACATACCGTAGAAAGTACCAACCTTTCCTGGTTAGTGAAATGTTGTTGTGTTCTCTGAAATATAATTTTGTATTTTTGGGTTTTTGTTTTTTTTTTTTGGTGAAAACAGCTGCACCTACCACCCCTCCAACCCCCACCTCAGCAGTAAGAAGAGGGAAGAGGGTGGAGAGACAAGGTGGGGAAATCAAAGAGTACTGTTGGTTTGGATCTTTTCATGAAATTTTAACAGTGCTGATGATACTGTATACATTCTACAAGCAGCAATTTTCTAATAAACAGCAGATTTCATTTTCAGCTCACGCCTGAATCTGCTGAGTTGAGAATTTTGTGCAGGACATGTAGACAGACCGTCAGCATAATGTCCAAAGCTTCCAACCATTCAAACCAAACATTTGGCCATGGACTGAGGAATAAATTATAAATAAATCTGTGAGAACTCACCTTATGTACACCAGAAGTTTGTTTCCCATCACCACTTCCTCATCTGTCCAAGAAGAAGAGCCCAGATAAAGACGTGCATGTGTTTTACAAACTCGTACTAGTGAGACACATCAAATAACTGGTGCTGTGGAGTGGAGGTGGGGGGTGGTCTCCAGGCTTACCTGTTAGGCTCCTCCCCTCCCTGAGCGGTGGTCCAATCACTGCAAAGAGTTTCTGAAACATAAACACAGAGGGGTATGTAATGCTCTGCACACAGAGTGTGGTGATGAGGATCTGAGGTACAGTTACTGTTAAAAAGCATTTATCAATTGACAAAACCTTGTGAAACTGACTGTGTTTACACACTGACATTGAAGTCAAACTGAAATTAAAGTCGTCCTATTAATTTAGAAAAATTTAGCACCAGCTCTGATATGATGAAAGTGATGAAACAACCTTTTGGTGGAGGACTCACCTCCATCGGTGTGATGTAGTCGTTCATGCCGCTGTTGAAAACGTAAATCATTGCATCGTAGAGCTGATTCTCCTAACACACATGTACCACCTTCAAACACACACACGAACGAATGAACACACAGAGAGGACCTATGGTGAAAATGATATCAGTGTAGAGACCAATGGAGTTTCATCATGAGGTGTGTCCTTTAAAGGCGTGTTAGCTTACGTGGAAATGTTGCTCCATCACCTGGATCTTTCCTTGTTCTGGACACTTCTTCAAAGCGTAGTCTGCAAACTGGCAAAGGATCTCTACCATCTGCACACAGAGCGCGGCACGAGTGAGCTCGAGAGTATCAGATTACACTGTGTGGGGTGTACAGATTTAATACAGCAGGATTTCTCTTCTTACCTTGTCACCGACCACTCCCTTCTTTTTTACTGGATCTCCAAAGAGGCCTGAAATAAACACATATGATTCTCACCTCATCCATCTATCAACAAAAACTCTATCTCTGATCACAATTATCGTCATAAACAAATCTCATTACCACATTACTTGATCAAAGCTGTGTGTTGTGTCCTATACCCACCAACCACAGCCTTAGCAGTTCCCTCATGGAAGGACCAGGCCAAAGAGAGAGCCTCAACAAAATGCTCCTGCTTCAGCAGGCAGTCTATACGCTGGACACACAGACAGACAAAGAGACAAGGAAGGTGTTGGTTTGCAAGTAGATCCTGAGCCTTGGATCATTCACTTCTTGCAAACCATTCTTCATAATTGGTGATTTTTGTGGAGCTACAGTTGTAGTTAAGTATAACAGTTTCATACATACCTCTCTCCAGTTCCTCAGAGTCATAATGTGAGCCGACTGCAAGACAAGAGAATCCTCTTCATTTCAGGATAAACTTGAAAATCGTTCTCAGTGTCTAAAAATCTCTCCATGGTCTGACTCCTACATATATCTCAGAACTTCTCACCCTGTACGGTAACACCAGACCCCCTCAAACTTGTTTAAACTTAGTTTAAACTTGTTTAAACTTAAATCTCCACCCTCCTCTGTGATTTAAGCTTCAAATCGACACCCAGAAATCTCTATTAAGGGGCACCCTGGCTCACTATTTTAGAGGCCTCCTTCTTTTTTTGCAGTTTTTATTCATTGATTTTCTCTTTCCTTTTCCCTTCTTTTCACTGCACTAATGACTATAATTACTTGTTTTGTTGTTGTTTGATGATGTACATTACAATGTGAACGTGTACATATCATACATGAACAGCATTCATCAACATGTCCTCTTGGTCAATGTGCAGGAAGCGACAGGAACAACGACTCACAGCTGTCGTGTGCACACGAGCAACAAATGGAAAATAGAATGCAGCACGGTAACTTGGTGCCTAAATAGACAATCTGTCCCCCATAGCTGGAGACGGACTGGTAGCAGGCCTTTTCTCCGACTAAAGCCTGAAACACAGACACGCTGTTTAACTTGCTGTGGAGAAATGCAAAAATGATAAGTTCAGTATCTGATAAAGAGAGAAATGGACAGCTTCCGGCAGTCGAGCCAGCTGGCGAATGGATAGGAAGCGTGAGGAAAGAAGAAAGCAAGTGAAGGAATCAAAATCACCTTTATTTCATAGTTCAGTTCCTCTGGTGTCATATCTCTTTGAACTTTTTGGTTGAAAAGAGGCTTTAATAAACTGGCTAGGCCTGATCAGTTACCTCTTACCTTTCAAATCCAATATCACTATCACTTTATTTGAAGAATGACACAGAACATTTATCATTAACGTGACCCCTGACCCCTCAACAAACATGGAGTCTGACCTCTGATCCTGTCCACCCCCCCATCAGCTAATCCCTCACCAGAGCCTGGGAGACATTCCCTCCAGTGGCCAGCGATTTGAAATGTCGGCTGTTATAGACCAGCTGCACCTGCTCCAGAGTCCAGAGTCTCCAAAACCTCCTGGCTGGGCCTGACCAGGACATGCAGCTTTTCATGGCTGTCTACCAGGACCAGCGTCCGGCTGTTAATCCACTGCAGAGACACAGACACAGGAGGAGAACAAGTCATGGACTGCAACGCCACAGAAAATGTCATGGTGGAGTCACAAACACAGACACAAAGACACAAAATGTGTGCCAATAATGAAGGCGACCAGCAATTCAACACTTTGTCAAGTATGAACAGTATGGCAGCCTTAGCCTTAACCAAAATCCTGCCTCATCATCCAACCAGCTAAACACGCAGGACTGTTCAGGTGCTGGATGTTGATGTTTACCTTGATCTTCTCTTCAACTGTTCCCTTGTGCAAAGCAATTTTCTGCTGGATGTGCAAGTGGCCCAGTTACAGATCTACCCCCCAAAAAATGCCAAACACTGACAGACTGAATGTGACTGAAAGTGGGTAAGCGGCCCGCTGACTTGAGGCTCGGTACTTACACTCAGGCTGATGATGTCACAGCTGAGGTGGAGTTGTCTCTGTTTGATGACATGGATGGTCCCTGTCTCCTCCTTCTTAACCTGAACAAACAGTAGGAGAGAACAATCAGCAACAGCACAAACATCTGTGTCCACTGATTCTCAGAATACACTGCTGTAGTTTCAGCATCTGAGAAATATTACATTAAAGCCCATTCAGTTCTAATGTGCATATGTATTAGGGAAATGGTCACCAATAACTAAGTGGACAGAAATACTGTAGTACATTTCTGAATGTCTGCATTAAGCACATAGAATGAGGTAAATGGCAATACTTTACTGTGTATTATTTGTAGGGATGCACCGAAATGAAAATTCTTGGCCGAAACCGAAAACCGAAAATGAGGAAACCAAGGCCAAAATCCGAAACACCGAAAGAAATTATTTTGCCATTGCATTTATGGCTATGACTGTGTACTAACCTCATTAAAATTACAAGGCACTGCGATTACATAAATTAATATGAATGTTTCAAAGAATAAATCAATTTAAACAAGATTGTAAAATTAAATATGTTCTCTCATAAAAACACAAAGTGCATATAAGTCAAGTGCATTTTAAAATTTTCGCTGTAGGACTACAACATAATAGTGTATCAAAACAAAGATTGCCATAGTCCATATGTTAACCGTAGGCCTTTAACTACAACAAATGCACCAAGAGCGCTTTCGGTTAAGTTTTAAACTTCCTTGCCTTTAAAAAACGTCCGCCACAGACGGACAGGCGTTAGGCGTGTTTGGCGGGAGTTTCCTTTACTGTGCTGCTTTCCTCTCATATTCCGCACAGCGATCGAGATGTTTGGATTTCAGGTGTAAATTAAACCCGACGTGGAGAAATTCTTTGCAGATGCGCTTCCTCTTGAAATTTCGACAATACATTTTGCAAATCGCTATCCGTGTGTCTTTCTCAGATTTACTGAAATCCGTCCACACCGCGGACATGTTGGCCTTTCCAAACACGCTCGTACTGGCCGCGGTTTTCGCTTGCGTCATCACAACATCCTGTTTCGGCCATGTTGTTTCGGTGATAAAAGTCTTCCGGCCGAAAACCGAAAATGCACTTTTGGGCCATTTTCGGCCGAAATTTTTCGGTGGCTGAAAATTCGGTGCATCCCCATTTTCAACATCTGACAGAAGACGACTCTCAGCCAGAGAGGCCATCTGGTGTGTGATTGACCTATAGACCTTACAATGAGACTTCTAATGCAGGGAATAATACAACATCCAATCAGACTGAACACGCTTGCACCAATATGGATACCAGTGATTCCTTGCAGTGGCGATGAATGGGCATAAAATTACATCTGTAGCACAACGACATTCATACCTCAGCTATGGCTTTCGCCACCTCCAACTCCAAACGCGTGTCGGGCAGTCCCATTAAACTGCAGCACAAAATTTCCTAATATTTCTTGCAGAAAATCCTCTTCTGCCCCCGCTTTCTTGTGAGATTCGCGCAGAGATTTCTGTAGAAGAAAGGCCTTGTTTAGCCATGGCTAAAATAATCTGGCTGTAAGGTTCCAAGGACATTTTGGTTAAGCGCGCCGCTCTGACAGGAACTAGACTATCTTCTTCTTCCTGGCCGCTGGATTCTGCTATTCGCCAAAACGCTTATTATAAATAAAGAACAGTAGGTGTCGACAGTCCTGCAGCCGGTAGCAGGCAGCAGGTCTCCCTTAAATAAAAGAAGAAGAAAACAATGACAACATCCGGTCTGTGGACCGTGAGAAAATGGTCCTTTTTCGTTTCTGCCTCTTCGTGCTTTTGTATTTTGTTACGCTGAGAAAGAAAATCGAAGTAATTTTTAAATTTCGAGGACTCCCTTCAGACCCATAAAAAATTAAAATGCCTCGTATTTCAATTTTGTTTTTTGTATTTTAAAACGAAATCACATAAGCACTCTTTTTTCATTTCTTTAATATCAGCATTTGAAGGAAAATTCAAGTACCAAAACATACATAGCACTTTGAGATTTGCTTTTAAATTTAAAGTGCAATATCGATAAAATGCATTATTATTATTATTATTATTATTATTATTATTATTATTATTATTATTATTATTATACACGGACCAGCTCTGTATTTGATTGGACAAATTTACTGAACCACACCAGAGTACAAGATGAGTCAGCACAAATACTTTTATAGATATTAAAAAAGAAGAAAGAGACATTTTGACAACAACAAAATAACACACAAAATTCTCCTCTGGCACATATTTAGCCTGTAACAAGAGACACATGAACTAACACCACGACAAAAGATCAGAACTTGTACAATGTATTTTTCATTTAATCTTTCATTTGTGTCTTTAAAATAAAGTAGGACAGTCTTTCAGGTAGTAATGTACTACCTCAGAGTGGACTACCAGCAGAATAACGATGCTTTAAATCAAAATAGGTTTGTTTCTCATTAATAAAAAAGACAACCAGCATTATAAATGCACTTAAAAACAATGCAACTCATTTGATCATGTTGCTGAAAACTTTCTCCATTCAAGCAGATCCATCACTTTATTCTAGCTAATCGAGAGAATAAAGTGTCACAACAGAATTATCGTCTGAATGTTCACAAACCCCAAACTTGATATTACAATTTTTCTATTAAAAAAATAAAGCAAAATAAAACCACAACAAAAAACTCTCTCTACATCAACTGAGAGAAAATCCACTTAATCTACAGCTCTGAAAAGACTCAGACATCAAAAACTGAAGTCATTACTGGATAGTGATGAGATTTGACTTTTGAATGAAGCTTTGATGAAGGTTCAATATCTACTACAGTGCAACCCACCACCTCCACGATTTCCTGGATGTTTGTTGAGAGATGGTCCATCTTCATCCTGATGGCTCCACTCCTTCATCCTTGTTGAAGGAACTTAATTGCTGACGTCCTTCTTTGCTGCTAACACACTGCTAACATTTTTTCTTTTCCCTGAGATTGAATTACTGGTTATTTTCTTTGAGGACTCTACGGATTTGGTCCTTAATCCATGCAGACACATCTATCTTCTCAGCAGTGTCAGCAACAACAACAGCAGCAGCTGGTGTGGGACCTACAACAAATTACAGTTTGTTTACTGATTGTGTATTTACATTCATGTGTGCTGTAAAACTTAGAAGAAGAGGCTCTCTGTAAGCATCATCCCTTTCACTAAGCCACTGCAAATTAAGCTACTCTTCTACTCCCAATACACTGATTACTCCAAGTGAGATTTCCTGGCTCTAGTGATGGCAAGGTTGGTCTGTCCCCCTCCAACTATACTGTATGAACAAATGCCATAAAGTGTTGTAGAGATATTTATGGTCTCCAGTGGATGAATCCCACTGAGGTTGGTTGACAGTTTTGTTTTGAAGTGAAAACTCTCCACAGCTGTGGAATGGACAACCACTTAAAGGAACAGGCCTGTTCACCATACACTTCACTCTAATGACTTTTCAGTTGGTGCCAGTGGCCTTCCCATGAGCCTCAGCTGTAGTCTGAGTTTAGTCTGCTAGCATGCTAACAGACTAAACCAAGATGGTGAACATGGTAAACTTTCTACTTGCTAAACATCAACATGCTAGCATTGTCTTTGTGAGCATGTTAGCATGCTGACATTAGCATTTAGCTGAAAGCACCGCTCAACCTGAGCAGGACCTGGCAGAGCTATATTATTATCTATGTGACAAATGTTCAGTAAAAAAGTTCAGCGAACACAATCAGTGAAAACACTTACGATCAACAGCAAAGTGCCTTTTAAAGACGTAATCCATCAGTTCCACTTCTCTCCTGCTCCACTCTCTCTCAAACAGCTGCTTCCCTTCAGGTTTGATTGCTTCCATCTCACAAATGATGGAGACAATATCTACACAGAAATTCAGAACAAAATCAGTTTTGTACATTAAAAGAGGTGCTCACATGTTAAAGAAGAACAAGGCATTTGGTAAGGTGAAAAATTCTCTTTTAGAATAAAAAGATATGTTCTTTTGCCTGTAAAAAAAAAAATAGAATCAAGAAAATGCATTTTAAGATATAACCAGATGCTCCACCTTAATGTTTACATGGGTTCAGTGTCTCACTTCAGAACATTTTGACACACTCTCTGGAGGAGCTGAGGGATCAAACCAGGAACTTTCTGATTACTAGACGATCACTTTACCTCCTGAGTCACTCCCATAGAAAGACCACTGATTAAATGTAAACTGAGTCCAGTCACTCACTTCTACTGTCATGTTCAAATGCATTGTTACTTCAAACAATGTTTATAGCACGATACTCACCAAAGGCTCCACATTCTCTACGAAGGTAGAGTTCAAAGAGAATCTTCAACATCTCTTCTAAGCTTTTTCCACTCAGTTCCTCTCGTAGCACTTTTTCCACATCTCTTCTCTGAAAATCTAAGTTCAGATCACATCAGTTTACCATTATTTCTGTAAAATACACTGATGTACACATCACATAAAAAGTACATGTGATCATGGTAGACTGGATTTATTAAAGGTGACATTTTAGGACATACACGTTCATTTTATAGCAGAGAGTTATATGAGAAGATTGATATCACTCTCATTAATTTATCTGTTCAATGACTCAGTGCTGTGGTAGGTTTACCTGAGAAAAGCTGTGTGACATTACACTGTAACACATGCCATGTTGCAGCAGGTAACAGTAGGATGTGGCACTTTTAAGAGCAGCTACTGTGCTGTTAGCTACCTGTTGACTGAGCTAAAGCATGTGTGCTGTGTTAAGTAAAGTTTGTTCTCTTTCTGGCAACTCCTGGTGGCAATTAATGCAGCACTAGCAGTAGTCAATGGGAGATCACTCAAAATTTCTCATTGGTGAAGAAAATGATGGAAGGCTGGTTTATACAGCTCTAAGGTTTTTGACATGGATGTGGGTGGAAAGGGATTTTTACCTCAAATAAACACAGGCTTACTGCCTCTTTTGAACCAGACACTATGATATCAGTGTTTTCTTTGTTGCAACAATTTAATTCAGTTTCAATTCAATTTTATTCAAAATTGTCTCAAGGCGCTTTACAAAGACCCAGAGCCTGACCCCAGAGCAAGCACTTAAGGCAACAGTCTTAAAACTCCCTTTTAACGGAAAGAAACCCCAAGTTGAACCTGGCTTATATGGAGGAAGATAGGACAGCTGGGAATGGAGGAGAGGAGGAGAAGGACATGCAGCATATAAAACATCATACAAACAGGGCTGGCAGTGAACAATGTTAGAGGGCCAGCATTCAGATTACAGAACAGTTAGTGGATACTGTGTTGTTAGACACTTTACAGGAAAGAAATGTCAAGGCGACGGTCGGATTTGCAGGCCAGATTTTTTTGTTTTACCCAAAAGCAGCACAGGTACATCGCCAAACCAAAGGTGAGACCTAACCAGCAACAGCAGCAGATTTAAAATTGGCGCCCTTTTATACTGCGTCCTGGTAGGTCCAATTGGATGCATGCATTTGCAGGTGTTCCCAAATATAGTCATATACATAAATGACTTATATAAAAATGTGATTTCTATATTTAACCCGAAACGTTTAAAATAACCTGGCTGCTGTAATCTAACAAACACCTTAAATATCATTGCAATAAATATACACATATAACAATTTCCCGACTCCCTCCTTTCTTGTCCTGCCACTTCTTTACACTGACCTAGGGGACTATTTTCAGCAGCACACCCGGAGCAAAAAGAGGATACAAAAGGTGAGTGTTAAACCATAACTTAAACAATGTCTGTTCTTCAGGCACTTGCACTACTTGCACCATCCTACTTGCACCATCCTACACATAACTTTTTAAAAAGTTCCACAAAATGGCACTTACATCGATGTCCGTCAATTCTGAACAGTCAGCTGCAAACAGAGCCTAACGGACTTGCTCTCCCTTCCAGATGGAGCCGAGTGGCCACCACGGTATCAAGCAGAAGCTAACTCCTCAACCGTAACAGTTACAACATGCAATAAATATTGCCATTACATGTTCCATAAATAGAAATTCCCAATGTGCAAATATGCTATGTGCAAATTTCCCTAATATAGTGCCTTATGTTATTACCATACATTGTCAAGTCATTTATAAAAACATAGTTAATACCAAACCTCCCCGTGTACAATATTTACAAAACCACACCCGACAGTCACGATAACAAAGCCCTTCGTTACATGTGAGCTCAGCAGATTACAGTTATAAGTTATAATAAAAAGAATCAAAAAACTATGTCAAAATTGGTAATTCTTTACATTACATCTGATAGCTAAATCATCATTAATATGAACAAACTGGAATCTATCTGTTAGATATGATTTAAACAAACCTAGTGCTGTTCCTTTAATCCCAATGACATGTTCCAATCTTTCCAATAGGATACTATGATCAATAGTGTCAAACGCAGCACTGAGATCAAGTGGGACAAGTATAGAGATGAGTCCATTGTATGATGCTATGAGAAGGATGTTAATAACTTTCACCAGTGCTGTTTCTGTGCTATGATGAACTCTAAATCCTGACTGAAAAAACCTCAAAGAAACGTTCCTATGCAGATGGTCACATCATTGATTTGCAACAGCCTTTTCAAGAATTTTAGAAGTAAAGGGGAGATTGGATATAGGTCAATAGTTTGCTGAAGCAACAGGGTCAAGAGAGGGCTTTTTAGGTTGAGGTTTGATTACAGCAATCTTGAAAGCCTGCAGAATGTATCTTTTTACTAAAGAGAGATTGATCTGATCCAATATGGAAGCGCCAAACATAGGGGAAACATTGAGTCTTGTGAAGTCTTGTAACATCCAAACAATTATACACCATGGTGTCATCTCTGTGAGGCTGTACCTAGGCACATCTAGTATGTTCTCAGTGACAATGTTAACATAATGATAGTATATGATGCAGGTATAATCTTTAGTATGTTCGCAATCTCAATTTAGCATGTTAGCATGGTAAGATTTGCTAATTAAAACTCAAACTACAGTTGAGGCTGGTGGGGATATTTTTAGGTCTGCATGTATTTGGTCACAAATTAAAGTGTTGGCTGTACCCAATTTCATGATCATCCATCCTGCAATTGTTGAGACATTTCAGTCAAAACCACAAATGAACCATGAATGTCTGTAAAAGCAAATTGCGCCTATCCTCATAACAGATGTGGACAGGATAATTGAAAACTTGAATGCTTTAGGTGGAGCTAGAGCAAAAGCCATAGGAATTTATCCTCAGGGACCATGAATGTCCAAGCAACCAAATGACTGACTAGCAGACAAACTGCCATCTCTTAGGCTGCTAATGTGGCTAAAAGTATTGGCAGTGGTACAGCAGGACTTCAACTTAGAATCTTAAGCTCAATTAGAACTCGATGCATAAAAAAAAAGTTGACCAAAATATTGAATTCCTAGATAAGATTTGATTTGCTTGAAAAGATCAGTAACATGGTGAAGTGGGCAAAGTAATTACTGCTTGAAGTCTATGAATTAAAGAGCAACAAAATGTACTTACTAATGAGATGACGCTTCATGCTGTCTTCATCACATGTGCAGTCATCCATGGGTCTTTCATCAAATCTCGCCATAACTTCCTCAACTTCCCATGATCTCCAGTCCCACATTCTGTGGAGCTGGTCTGCAATTTTCTTCAGGTCCTCGTCAACTGGTCCCTCACTACCTTCTGTGTGGTCTTTGGTTTCTGCTATCTGCCATGTCTCCTTCTTTGGAGTGCTCTGAACTCTGGACAACATTTCTTCAACCATGTCTAACAGCTCTTCACTCTGAGTTTTCATGATACTCTGCTCCTCTGTGTCATTTTTTAAGGCAAAGTACCTGTTCCCACATTTCTCTATAAGCCAGGTGAGAGCTTCCCCTTCGCTCTCGATGTGCTGCTCTATGTGGTACTCTCCCAGCCAGTTACTTTCGGTAAAGACCAGAATGGTGTTTTGCCAAACTGTCTCACCTAAAGGTCTCATATTGTCTTCTATGATCTTCCTCTGTTCATCAGTAAATGAAGTGTTGGCAGGGACCATCAGCAGGAAGGCTCGACCTGACGAAGCTTGGTCTTGAAGGTTTTCTTTGGCAGATGCGTGAGTTGTTGCCTCGTCCTGATCTAATGCCTTCATGATCTCTGATCTGATGGCACTCTGTACCAAACTGGCAGAAAAATATTTCCACCATCCAGGAGTATCCACCACAGTCACCTTCAGTTGTCGTTTTCCTATGACTTCAGTTTGTTTCACACATTTTCCTGTTCTCCCTGCATCTTTGGGGATACCCAGAATGGCACTACCTACAGTAGTTTTTGATGAAAAAACCCAGCCCAGCAAGATGATGGTTACTTCTGATATGGATGTTCCTGAGAAAAGCAAGGTCAAAGACACTTATTTCAAGGAAGTGAAATCTCAAATGATTAACCGTGGTGGATCATCAGAAAACAGTGTATCAGCAGAGTAATGTTCAGAAATGGCAGGTTATAACATCCAAGCTGTACATCTGTATGAATATGATTTGGCAGCTAGTAGCCAAAGAACTGGTAAAGCATGGATGAAGCAGATGATGCCAGTTAGTCTGAACACATAGAGGTAGGTGATAGAGGTACAATACAAAGAATACTGACTGAACCAAAACAACAACAGGCTGTAAAACCAAAGCAATGAGTTGAAAGGTGCTGAATACAAAGAGCTGAGGAGAACTGCAGAGTGGGGCAATAATTATTTAGCTGTTCAACACCGTTGGGTACTCCTCTCACATTGTAATTATTATTAATAAAATACTGATTGGTGCAGTTTTAATATGACATACACACTCCAACCTCAAGACATATTCAGAAATGTCCTGTCACAATTAGGAGAAGTTGAAGGCTGCATTATGTACAACTATGCTCTTCCTATGCTGGAACTCATTTCACAGAACGCACACACAAGTATAACAGAAACAACAATATATAGCTGTATAGTTCTGAAGACGACGCATCTATCAGATCTACATCTGTCTTTCAAAAACCCCCAAATTATTAGATTTTTTCAGATCCAAATTCTTCTTTGTGTGGTGAGATTAAAAAGAATCTGCTTAACAAAGATTTACTGTATAATCGGGACAAACAGTTTTATCACATTCTGAGTGAACACTCAGCTTTAATACACAAAAGATATCCACCAAGTCCATGCACAGTAACTATCCTTAGGTGTTCTCATCAGTCATGTTACAGGTATTACTGACAGCAGATAAAGGGGGACATCAAATAGTGTTTTTGCTTTAAATGTCCATCCCTCATACAAAACTGTGTTTTTGTGGTAACTCTTAGGTTGAACAGGGTAATAAGGAAAAAAGATATCAAAGATGTAAAATGCCTGAAATGTTTAATTTGACATTTCACTCATCATTTGGTATCATATAGTATCTGTTGTGCTGAGACTAGGGATCAGGCCAGGACCCAAAAGCAATAACCCCCAAGACAGGCTAGGAGTAACTTAAAGTCTTTTAATGAACCAAAAATAACTGGAAGTGTTCAGGGCCAGTGAACAAAACTCAAATAACCAAAAATCATCCACGCAGCAGAAAACTACTCAGAGACCAAACCAAACAAAAATACAAAATGTTTTTACTTGCAAACAGAGGAAACCAAGGTAAGTCCATGAGGTGGGGAAAAAATGCAAGACACAGGTACGGGAACTATCACGGGGAAGACACACACTCAGGCAAGGAAACAGACTCGGGCATGGAACACAGACGAACCGACAAGGACACAGGGAAATAACGAGACTTAAATACACCAGGCAAAGGAGAACGGGTGACACCAATTAGGGCGGGGCAGACAATCACCAAGGCGGGAAACAAGACAAAGAAAGGAAGTAGAACAGGACAAGGTACACAAGGGCAAAGACTTCAAAATAAAACAGGAACAGTGAACAAAACTTAACAAGAGTCCCAGAGTCCCAAAGAGTTCAGAGAACAGGCCCCTTAGGGGCCAGTCATGACAGTATCAGTCCATAGTACAAGTAAATGTAGCAAAAGAGAACTAACCTGACTCCTGCTCTTGTGTTTCCTTCTTTTTGATTCTTCTTTGTCTTCTGCTTTCTGCTCTCATTTTTACTTCTTCCCTCTTTTGGAGAATTCTCTGCAGTCCTTTCTCTTCAATTTCAAAATGTCTCCCCCCATTTCTCTCCACCAATGTCTCAACCTTTTCCAGAAGCCTTTGAGTTAAAGTTTGACGTTCCTCTGTGTGGTCAAACACAAATCTTTGTCCACATCTGTGCAGGAGCTGTGCCAAGCCTTCCCCTTCACCAGCAATGTAATCCTCAGGGTCTGAATTTCCCAGATAATCCACACAGGTGAAGAGTACAACAGTGTGGTTCCACACATCTTTTCCATAAAGCTCTAAGTGAGCCTCTACTGCTTTGGCACAAGCATCTGTGAACGGCAAGTCAGCCTCAACCAGCAGAATAAAAGCATGGGGTCCTGGTTTGCAGTGGGTGACACTGAGGACAAGTTCCTCCTTCACAAGTTCTGCTGTATCACACAGATGGTAACCCCTAAACCACAGAGGAGCCTTCACCAGCTGGATTACCTTTCCATTCACCTGGCCTGTGTGTGTCACACTCTGAGCAGTTCTTCTCCCCCATTTAAAGCTTCCTCCTAAGATTGTGTTTGCAACTGAGTCAGCTCCGTACCACTGTGATCCAACAAGAATCAGTCTCAGGTCTGGAGTAGTATCTATGAAGAGGTAACTTACAATCAGAGACATAGTTCTACAGACCATAGAGTGATCAGAAAGGCACTGAAATGGCCGACATGGCATATTAAAGGTTGTACTCACCACAGGACATTTCTTATTCAAATGTGGAGGCAACAGCCAGTAAAATGCACGATGACAATCCTGCTTTAATGTTCAGTCTGTTTGTTGATCTTTGAGTCTTTTCATTCCATCAGTAATTCGTATTGTTCCTTACTATCAGGCTGATGTCTACGTCCCAAGAGTCAAACCACTTTTGCTGTAGAAGAGGGAAGAATTGCTCAATAAAAACATCTTCGAGTACACTTCCTGTTTGGACTTGGTTTTATGTTTCACTTTCATATTGCTCACTATGACGTTTATTTTTTTCACCTCAGATTTCTTTACTTCTAACTGCAGCAGCCACAGCTCAACACATTTCATAAAGGGGCGAGGCAAGAGCTTTGTTCTAACTGGTTTGTCTTTCACAGTTAAAGGAAATGTTTTTCTTTCTGGCACAAGTGTTTGAATCAAATTCTGCAGAACCAGACACATATTAGGGTTATATTATATGGTAATTTGTGCACATTATTATATCTACTACTGTTATTACTGAATTCCTACTAGTTAGAATGAGTCATTTGAGCCTTCAAATTAATGGCTCAACATTCGTGCCCTCAGAATTTCCATGAGTGAACTACCGTGATATGGGGCAATGTGTTTGTTTGTATTGTACACATGTACAAGCACAAGGGCATCACAATACACTATACTTGCTATCAGTTTCATCCTATTTCACTCATCAACAGTTGGCAGCAGTGACGAACAAAGAAATGAAAGAAATCCTCATCAAAGTCTGAGATGACTGAATCTGAGCCCACAAACAAATCTAAAATCAGACTGAACACAGCTAGCAGCTTAACAGACATACATCATTGCCTGATAGGGCATTCATAGTGGTACTGTGTTCCCAACATCATCATCATGGTGTCTCTCACACATAGAGACATCACACAAAACCAGAACAAGACCAGAAACTTCCATTCAGTTTAGTCAGACCTGCAGGTTTACATGTCCCATTAAAATGTCTGCAAACTTGTTTATTTGTCCTTGTGCACATGAGATGAGTTCATCTTAATTTTGAAGAATTTAAAGAAACACATTTAACATATTAGCATACTTAATTCTATTCATTGCTCATTTTAAGTCAAATATTCATCTCCAGCGATAAGTTAGAATATTTTATGATTGAGGAAATGGATTCAGCCTGTTAGATCTCAAAGTTGTTCACTATACATTTTGGCCAGAAACCTTAAATGGAAAAGAAAACTCCTTAAAAGCTTTAAAGTGGCACCATCGATGGTGGGTTGGTCAGTCGGCCCAGCATTTTGCTTCAGACTGAAACTTCTCAACAGCTGTTGCCATGAAATTTCATACAGACATTCATGGTGCCCAGAAGATGAGCCCTAGAGACTTTGTTGATCCCTCAAGTTTTCCCCCATCATGAGACTGACCTTTTTGGTTCTAAATGATAATTGTTTATGACACGCCATGTAAATAGCTTATTTCTGAAACTGTATTGTAGGAAACCTACACAAACATTATATTAGAAAAACTATGTGCCTTTGTTACTTAGGTAAGCTGTCCTGCAGGGAGTCTCTCAAAGGTCTGGCCTGTGGTGATTTGTCTATTTATATTCTCTTTATACATAGACAGACTGTGTAGCTAGCTTTGTTGTTGATGTATAAACACATGTGCTTAGATTCTTCTTCAGTGTCTGCTACATAACACTGAACTGAGCCATTTTCTGAGCACTTTCATGCTTTGCTTCTAGTTCTTAAAGTAGAGTTTTATCAATGAACACAGTGTTTTACTTGTAATGAAGTATTTATTTTTCATTGTGTTGTCATTGTTTGTTACTTCATACATTTTCCCAACATGATAGACATGTTGTAGAGCACTCTTGGCTGAACAAATAATTTAATTCAGCTTTGCCACACTTAAAGAGGAAAGATGTCAAAATCAAATCAATCTTTGGAGCCTACTCAAATCATCACTTATGTTTCAGTCTTGTCTACAGCACCATCTAGTGTTACACTCCAGGTATTACACTCTCAGTGAGCCTGGCTGCAGTGGAATCCAGTTGATGTATTTTTAACTACATCTCTCCGTAGTAATGATCATTTGTTTGTTTGGAAAATTGTTTATTTTCAATATTTGTTCAACAAATTTTTCATCACATATTTTTTAACCAGCATAGAAAAATCAACGTGGGAAAAAAGAAAAGAAACAAAAACTTTGATCCCGTTGTCCACCACTTTCTTCCTGCTTAAAAAATAAAAGTTCAAATGAAACAGTTAAAACTAAATTAAAGACTCATGTTGGGACTCTGCTCTTGATTCATGAGGAGATTCAGAACACAACCACATCTTAAATAAAGACTGACAGTTTCCAGATTTCTAACTCCAATCCCATTCAGAGTCACACGTTTTATGTAGATGCACAAAAAACAGTCAATATTAATAAAGAAGTGTTTTTCCAAAGGAGATTTTAGGGCAGACAGTCAGGAGGTGGTTTTCTTCACAGCAATGTCCTACTTTAAACACAGGGTTTACCATTTCTGAAAAGTCATGCAAGATTTGTGAGGTACACAATCAATGATGGCTCATCTATTCTAATTGAACTTTAAGTTTTTGTTATTCTTGAAGATTCTTTTCCTTGAGATTGAATCACTGCTTATTTTCTTTGAGGACTCTATGGATTTGGTCCTTAATCCATGCAGACACTTTTTCAGTGCTATCTATCTCCTCAGCAGCGCCAGCATCAACAGTAGCTCGTCTGGGACCTACAACAAATGACAGTTTGTTTACTGACTGTGTATTTTTATTCATGTGTGCTGTAAAACTTATTGAAGAAGAGGCTCTCTGTAAGCATCATCCCTTTCACTAAGCCACTGGAAAAATACAAATGTTCAGTATAAAAAAAGTTCAGTGAACACAACCAGTCAAAACACTTACGATCAGCAGCAAAGTGTCTTTCAAAAACATACTCCATCAGTAGCGCTTCTCTCCTGCTCCACTCTCTCTCAAACAGTTGCTTCCCTTCAGGTTTGATTGCTTCCTTTTCACAGATGATGGAGACAATATCTACACAAAATTCAGAACAAATTAATGGATAAATTTTTAACATAAAAAAATTAAACTGCGAAATTTCTTTTACTATTTCTTTGTGCATAATTTATGACAAAATACAAATTCTGATTACAAAATCAAAATTTCACAGTCATATCATTGTTTCTACCATGCTACAGTTGTAGTAACACAACATTAAGCCTTGGTTGTTTTATTAAAGTGAATAAAATCATCTTTAATATGAAGATCTTGTCATACAAAGGAAAAGGTAGAGGAGTTTATTTTTTTCCTTTTGTGGGCGTTATGTGTGGTATGATGATAGCCAACACATATTGAATGCATAAATGGTAATTGGGCTGCATTTACATTGCACTTTCATAGAACTATTTAACACTAAAAGACATTACAATGTATGTCTCAGTCACCTGTTCGCACACACATGGAGCAGCATCAGGAGCAGAGGTCCAGTGTCTCACTAAGGACATTTGGACACACTCTCTGGAGGAGCCAAGGGATAAAACCAGGAACCTTCTAATTACTAGACGACCACTTTACCTCCTGAGTCGCTCCCATACAAATACCACTGATTAAATGTAAACTCAGTTTGGGTCAGTCACTCACTTCTACTGTCATGCTCAACTGCATTGTTACTTCAGATAATGTTTATAACACGATACTCACCAAAGGCTCCACATTCTCTACGAAGGTAGATTTCAAAGAGAATCTTCAACATCTCTTCTAAACTTTTTCCACTCAGTTCCTCTCGTAGCACTTTTTCCACATCTCTTCTCTGAAAATCTAATTTCAAATCACATCAGTTTAACATTATTTCTGTACAAATACAATGATGTAAAAGTCAAAGTTGTACAAAATACTGAATTCTTACACAAGATGTGATGTGTTTGAAAAGATCAGTAACATTTTGACATGGGCAAAGGAATTACTGAATTACGTCTGCAAATTAAAGAGCTACAACATGTCCTTACCAATAAGATGACGCCTCATGCTGTCTTCATCACATGTGCAGTCTTCCATGGGTCTTTCATCAAATCTCGCCATAACTTCCTCAGCTTCCCATGATCTCCAGTCCCACATTCTGTGGAGCTGGTCTGCAATTTTCTTCAGGTCTTCATCAACTGGTCCCTCACTAGCTTCTCTGTGGTCTTTGGTTTCTGCTATCTGTCGTGTCTCCTTCTTTGGAGTGTTCTGACCTCTGGACAACATTTCTTCAACCATGTCTAACAGCTCTTCAGACTGAGTTTTCAAAATACTCTGCTCTTCTGTCTCATCATTGAAGACAAAGTACCTGTTCCCACATTTCTCCACAAGCCAAGTGAGAGCTTCCCCTTCGCTCTCGATGTGCTGCTCTATGTGGTACTCTCCCAGCCAACTTCTTCTGGTGAAGACCAGAATGGTGTTTTGCCAAACTGTCTCACCTAAAGGTCTCATATTGTCTTCTATGATCTTCCTCTGTTCATCAGTAAATGAAGTATCGGCTGGGACCATCAGGAGGAAGGCTTGACCTGATGAAGCTTGGTCTTGAGGGTTTTCTTTGGCAGATGTGTGGGTTGTTGCCTCGTCCTGATCTAATGCCTTCATAATCTCTGATCTGACGGCACTCTGTACCAAACTGGCAGGAAAATATTTCCACCATCCAGGAGTATCCACCACAGTCACCTTCAGTTGTCGTTTTCCTATGACTTTAGTTTGTTTCACACATTTTTCTGTTCTCCCCTCGTCTTTGGGGATACCCAGAATGGCACTTCTAACAGTAGTTTTTGATGCACAGACCCATCCCAGCAAGATGATGGTTACTGCTGATGTGGATGTTCCTGAGAAAAGAGAGGTCAGAGATGCTTGTTTCAAGGAAGTGAAATTCAAATGGTTAACCATGGTGGATCATCAGTAGAATCAGAATCAGAATAATCTTTGTTGTCATTGCAGAACACGAGCTGGACAGTGCAACAAGATTTTGTTTTGGTTCTGTAAGATGCCCAATAAAACAATTTAAAACATTATGTAACAATTTCGAAATAAATATAAATTAGGGGGACACTAGGGATAGTAAATGTACAGTATGGAGATTTGTGGGATATAGAATGTATATACAGTATATAGTGTGTGTATATATATATACACACTATATATATGTGCGTGTGTGTGTATATATTATTGTTATTGTTATTGTTATTAATACAGATTTGACTGGATAGAGAATATGACTATGAGAATATACAGATATTATGTACAGTGTAGTGCAAATTGTCATATTATTTACAGAGCAGCTGCATGGTAACAATGTAAACTGTTGACATGGTTTATGTTTCAAGCAGAGACTTTCTTGGACTGGTTTAGAGCAGCCACAGCTCTGGGGAAGAAATTGTTTTTCAGTCTGGTTGTGTGGGTGTGGAGGGCTTTGTAGCGTCTGGTATGGATGTGTAAGGTTCGTGTCAGTAAACAGTGCACTAGCATGAGAGTATCAGCAGAGTAATGTTCAGAAATTATACCATCCAAGCTGTACATCTATCTAAGCAACTGGTGATGCATGGATGAAGCAGATGATGCCAGTTAGTCTGAACACATAGAGGTAGGTGATAGAGGTACAATACAAAAAATACTGACTGAACCAAAACAACAACAGGCTGTAAAACCAAAGCAATGAGTTGAAAGGTGCTGAATACAAAGAGCTGAGGAGAACTTTAGAGTGGAGCAATGATTATTTAGCTGTTCAACACCATTGGGTACTCCTCTCACATTACATATAGCCATACGTTCCATTGTACATTATAAAATACTGAAATACTGGTGCATTCTTAATATGACATACACACTCCAACATCAAGATGCAACACATTCAGAAATGTCCTGTCACGTTGACAAAAATTAACGATTAGGAGAAGTTGAAGGCTGCATTATGTACAACTTTGTTCTGACTATGCTGGAACTCATTTCATAGAACTCACACACAAGTATAACAGAAACAGCAACATATAGCTGTATAGTTTCAGAGACGATACATCTATCAGATCTACATCTATCTATCAAAAACACAAAGAACACAAACTCCAGAACCATGAACCACTTTTTGAAGAGAGAGAAGGAGGGCTTAGAGGTATTACTGATAGCAGATAACAGTGGATATCAAATAGTGTTTTTCTTTAAATGTCAGCACAAGAGATCACATCATGTCATTATCTCTTGCTTATCTGGATCCAGGCCCAGTCCACAATGCACCTCCCATGGGTGGTGGGCTCATGGAAGGTAGTGCTGCCCAGAGTGGGGTTCAAACCCACAACCCTGAGAGACTGAGTCTCATGCTCTACCAACTGAGCTAACCAGGCAGCAGCAAGGTATAAAAGAAAAGAAAATGCCTGAAGTGTTTAATTTGACATTTCACTCATCATTTGGTATCATATAGTATCAGTCCGTAGTACAAATAAATGCTTGGATGGAAATGAAAGAGAACTAACCTGATTCCTTCTCTTGTGTTTCCTTCTCTTTGATTCTTCTTTGTCTTCTGCTTTCTGCTCTCATTTTTACTTCTTCCCTCTTTTGGAGAATTCTCTGCAGTCCTTTCTCTTCAATTTCAAAATGTCTTCCCCAATTCCTCTCCATCAACGTCTCAACCTTTTCCAGAAGCCTTTGAGTTAAAGTTTGACGTTCCTCTGTGTGGTCAAACACAAATCTTTGTCCACATCTCTGCAGGAGCTGTATCAATCCTTCCCCTTCACCAGCAATGTAATCCTCAGGGTCTGGATTTCCCAGATAATCCACACAGGTGAAGAGTACAACAGTGTGGTTCCACACGTCTTTTCCATAAAGCTCTAAGTGAGCCTCTACTGCTTTGGCACAAGCATCTGTGAACGGCAAGTCAGCCTCAACCAGCACAATAAAAGCATGGGGTCCTGGTTTGCAGTGGGTGACACTGAGGACAAGTTCCTCCTTCACAAGTTCTGCTGTATCACACAGATGGTAACCCCTAAACCACATAGGAGCCTTCACCAGCTGGATGACCTTTCCATTCACCTGGCCTGTGTGTGTCACACTATGAGCAGTTCTTCTCCCCCATTTAAAGCTTCCTCCTAAGATTGTGTTTGCAACTGAGTCAGCTCCGTACCTCTGTGATCCAACGAGAATCAGTCTCAGGTCTGGAGTAGTATCTATGAAGAGGCAACGTACAATCAGAGACATAGTTCTACAGACCATAGAGTGATCAGAAAGTCACTGAAATGGCCGACATGGCATATTAAAGGTTGTACTCACCACAGGACATTTCTTATTCAGATGTGGAAGCAACAGCCAGTAAAATACACAATGACGATCCTTTGCACTGATTTAACGTTCAGTCTGTTTTGTGAGAATGAACCAGGAATGTTGATGATCTTGGTTGTTGATCAGCTGTTGCATTCCATCAGTACTTCTTATTGTTCCTTACTATCAGGCTGATGTCTTCGTGCCAAGAGTCAAACCAGTTTTGCTGTTTAAGAGGGAAGCATTGCTCAGTAAAAACATCTTCAAGTACACTCCCTGTTTGGACTTGGTCCTGTGTTTCACTTTCCAGCTGCTCACTATGATGTTTATCTTTACACCTCAGATTTCTATACTGCTTGTATTGTGCACATGCAAAAGCTCAATGGTATAGCAATACATCATTTCACCGTATTCCACATACTTTGTTTCCTAATAGGGCATACACTGTGGTATTGTGTGTTCTCAGCATCATTGTGTGATGTCTCATCTCTGGTCGTCATGAAAACAAGACTAGAAACCTCCAGTTGGTTTACTCAGACCTGCAGGTTGTACTCTCTCTCCCCACATCAACAGCAGGTTTACATGTCCCATTAAAATTGCACACTTTAAGCATGAGCTCATTTTAATTTTGAAGAAATGAAAGAAACACATTTAACATAGTAGCATACTTAATTCTATTCATTGTTTATTTTAAGTCAAATATTCATCTACAGTGGGAAGTTGGTGCAGTGGTCAGCTCCAGTCCCCGGGTGACTCTCAAAGATCAGCAGTATATCAGCTAATGAATGGGTGGATGGATATTTATCTGTATTATGTCCATATGAACACAGATGGTTTGGGGCACCATGACAAACAAATCCTCTTGAAGGGGTGCTGTCTTAAAAAGCTTGGGAACCACTGATGCAAACAATTTATGACTAAAACGTTCAAAAAAAATCATTTTTGCAATTATTTTATGATTGAGGAAATGGATTCAGCCTGTTTGTTAGATCTCAAAGTTGTTCAAGATACATTTTGGTCAGAAACCTTGAATGGAAACAAACTTTGGATTGGTACTCAAAAACACTCCACTGAGGAACCATCGATGGTGGGTTGGTCAGTCTGCCCAGCATTTTGGTTCAGAATGAAAATTCTCAACAGCCTTTGCCATGAAATTTCATACAGACTTCCATGGTGCCCAGAGGATGAATCCTAGAGACCTTGTTGATCCCCTGAGTTTTCCTGCACCATAAGACTGACCTTTTTGGTTCTAAATGAAACAGCTATTTGGTGACTCAAGCTGTGCTGCAACATCCATTTCTGAAACACAAACACAGGATTATAATTGTTTGTGACAGGCCATATTAATAGTTTCCTTCTGAGATTGTAGTTTAGATCCACAAACAATAAAAAACAGACACTATGTACCTTTTTTCAATTAGGTAGTTTGTCGTCTTGGCAGAGAGCCTGCAGTGAGCTTCTCTATTCAATCCAGAGGAAGAACACACGACATTAACCACATATGCAAACAAAGAAAAAACTGCAGCAGATATGTCTGGATATCTTTACCAGACATCAAATACCATCAGTAGCGTGTAAAAAGTGACTGTACAACATTCCTCTAACCGGTTTCTATCATGCATCTGAAGAATCTGAGCGTCAAACTTCAGCTCAGCTCTGTGAGATGTCACATCAGTCATAATATATCCCACAGTGTATATAGAGCACACTGACACATATTGTGGGTGCACAGTTTTAAGTGTCTGTGTAAGAAAAATGGGTCTAAATCATGTTGGATTTGAATTAAAGTCCGAAGTCCAGAGTTAATATATTTGCTCATTATACTGACTTCTGTTGTTGTAATCAATTGAATTGTATTCTAAAGTCATGTGGTATGAGAATGAGTCACATGGTCACACTCTTCTATATTTATTCCAGCTTCCATTAAAAGTGTGATAACACACCTGACGCACTGGACATGGCTTCTCACTATAGTAACAGTTGCTGTGGTGACTGTGAGTTCTCTGGGCTCGTATCCCTCCACAGCTCTATTTTCTTCAGAAGCTCACTGAAACAGTCCTGTACTCACGTTGTTACCCACCACACTCAAGTTCAAGACTCACATTATGAATCTGGAGAGGATGGCAGGGATCAGGATCACAACCTGGATCACTACAAACATTCATCTGTCCCCTTTATAGGTTCAAATCATTAACAGGTGAAGCGGAGAGACAGCAGGGGAAGAGAGCAGTGAACTGTTTGTACACTTGTAATTTATTAAGGTGTGGCTGTGCTGTCTACGTTACCCTAGAGTACAAGTTGTTAAAATTGTCTCCACCTTGACAGCTATGAAAATGCTGCTTACATGTTCACACAAATCTGTAATAATATTCCAATATGATCCATAAAACTCTCTGTGTAGCTAGCTTCAGTCTGTTATATAGAGATGTATAAACATATGTACTTAGATTCTTCTTCAGTGTCTGCTACATAACACTGAACTGAGTCATTTTCTGAGCACTTTCATGCTTTGTTTCTAGTTCTTAAAGTAGAGTTTTATCAATGAACACAGGATTTAATTTGTAAGAGAGTATTTCTTTTTCACTGTGGTGTCATTGTTTGTTACTTCATACATTATTCCAACATGATAGGACATGTTGTAGAGCACTCTCAGCTGAAAAAATTATGTAATTCAGCTTTGTCAAAATCAAATCAATCTTTGGAGCCTACTCAAATCATCGTTTATGTTTCAGTCTGGTCTACAGCACCATCTAGTGTTACACTCCAAATATTACACTCTCAGTAAGCCTGGCTGCAGTGGAATCCAGTTGATGTATTTTTAACTACATTTCTCCATAGTAATGATCATTTGTTTGCTTGGAAAATTGCTTTATTTTCAATATTTGTTCAACAAATATACATGCTATTTTTCATCACATATTTTTAAACAGTATAGAATATGAACGTGGGAAAAAAAGCAAAGAAACAAAAACTTTGATCCCATTGCCCACCACTTTTTTCCTGCTTAAAAAATAAATGTTAAAACAAAACATTTAAAACTAAATTAAAGACTCATGTTGGGACTCTGCTCTCGATTCATGAGGATATTTAGAACACAACCACATCTTAAATAAAGACTGACAGTTTCCTGATTTCTGACTCCTATCCTATTCAGCATGATACGTTTTTAACCAAAAGATTCAAAACTGTCAACTGTACTTTTTAAAATTTCCAGCAGAAGCTTCATGAGACCACAGAAAAAGGAGAAACATTCCTCAGACGGGTTTTCATTATGCAACTGAAGAATCTTGAGCGTGTCTGTCTGTTGACTGGACACATGATGTCTGTTTGTTTCAGCACTGAGGCAGAATGCAGAATTTGTGAAAAGTGCCTGTGATTCTGTTGCGTTTTACTTAGCTTTCTATCAGAAAAGTGGAGCTTGATTCAGAGGATAAATACAGAGAAGGCACAGTGATTGTGTGATGAACAGTTTACTGTGTTACAGGTGATGTCACCTGTTGTCGTCAGGCAGCGTAGATCCAGATCTCGTTGTGGTGATGAAGAGAGAGGTAGGGATCATAGCCAGCCCCGGTGTAAGTGTGGGGGTCAAAGCTTTTCCCAGCTTTGTTCAAGGCCTCACGAAGCATCTCCATGTTGTCTTGACCGCTCCTGATGCTCGGAGCACCATCGAACACTCTTTTATATGAGGGGGAAACGACGACAACATTATGATCACAGTCAGTTTCAGGTTACATCAAATGCTGTTTGGTTCCCTCTGTCCCTCTGTTTTCTGCATTTACCTTCTCTGCTGTCTGTTTCTGTGAATGTTAAAAATCATTAAAGACAACAGTGACTTGCTCACCTGACATAGACAGTGGCCTCAGGTCTGCTTTGCAGCTGGACTGATGGATCCGTGTTATCAGGCTTTGTTGTTCCAGGAGGAAGAAACCAGGACATGGACAAATCAGGACCGTCTCCTCCTTCTGTGATGGTGATCAGTGCGGGCCAGGAGTCAACAGGGATCTCATAACCTGGACCAAACAAACACGGCACAGAATGGCAAGAAGCTTTACAGAACTGTACAACACTGCAGGAAGACAAACAAGCTTTGAAGATAACCACACACTGGTTTGTAACATCAGCAGTTGCAAAACTTGGAACATTTCTTGACATTTCTTGAGTTCCTTTAAAAAAAAGTGCAAATTCACAGATTTCTCTGAGGCAGATTAAAATGTTTCTAAAAAATTTCTCAAATCTTATTTGATTTTGAAGATTTGTAGAATGCAAAGTGTGAATTCTTCTTTAAAAATAAACGTGTATAAATTCACACATTTCTCAGAAGTAAAAGTTGAAGAACTTCAAAAAGTTCTTGGAAGCACAACTTCTCACACCTTTCTGGTGTGTTTTAGATAATGCTGCCTTTAAGTGGATTGTTATTCCATTCTTCATCATTTTGCTCTGTGGGAATAATACACCTTATCCATTTACAGAGATCTTGGCTTGATTTCCCTCACTTGAGATGCAGGGACAGTTACAGTGATATATTCCAGTTTTACTTGTTAAACCATAGCACATGATTTACATCGATGTGTGTTCAAATTGGTAATTAGCATCACAAAGCCCCTGCATGAGTGAAACCTCTGGTATCAGACTGACCTGCATCCTTCTGTCTCTGGCAGTAATCCTTCAGCCTTGAGCTTGCTGCCATCACATCACCATCCATAGCGCTCTCTATCTTGGTGGTAATCCAGTCAGTGGCCACATACAAACGCTCCTCAAAGTCCTGCACATAACAGAAGCATAAAACTGTTTACTCGAAAAGGAGCATACCAGAGCTGTGTGTGCGTTAACTGCTCTGAAACCTACCTGGTTTGTAGCAACTAGTTTGTATTGAGGACATTGTTGCTGATGGCAAAAGTCCGGAGCCGTCCAGCCATGTCCTTCGCAGACCAACACCAGGATGAGAGCTACAAGCACAGGCAGAGGCTGTTCCATCCTCCTAGACTCTCCGAGAGACTCCACAGATGCAGCTGCAGAAGCACTACTGCTGCTTTAAACCAAACGTTAATGTCACATCTCAGGTTTACCAGTCGATCAGGTCGTGCAGGTAATCCCACATTGTTCCTCCTCGCTGGGAGGAAGAGAGAGGACTTCACTTTGTCACAGTCACTCACTGTGCTCACTGCAAACTGAGCATCAGATAGAAGATATTGATGAACAGGCCACGCCTACAATCATCAATCAATATGATGCTTCAGGTACATGTTTTTGGTATGTGGTTCCCAGAGACGGCCTGAAAATTTCAATATTTTGAAATTGATGGCAGCCATGTTGTTAAACTGATCTTGCCCATTTATGGTCGCAGTGTGTCTCTCAGTCCTGAAATGCTGTGAGTCAGATTTGGAAAATCAGGAAGTAGAACACTGTGTTTTCACATCATGCAAATTAGCAAAAAAAAAAATCAGTTTATCTGTCAGTGTCAAATAAAAATGTTTAAACATGGTGTGAACGCTTTCTTCAAAATACCAAATGATTTGATGCCATCCACTCAGCCACTCCAACCCTCACTGCCCTTTGCTGGGTGCCAACACATGGCCAGACTGTTGCTTTACCCAGGAGTTCAGCTGGGTATGTGGGTGACTGGACATTCAGCGAGTGCAGCAGTGTTTGGCTCTTCATTACCTGACAGCAAAATGTTTGGGGAATCAACTGTTCTGTCACATCCCATAAGGTGTTCGCTGAGTAGTGTGGTGCTTCTTCAGCTGTTGTACACATGAGCTCAGGATCAGATCATAATCAGCATATTAACCATAAGACTGTGTGTCTCTCAGGAAATAAGAGGGATATGAGACAGTTCCAGCCAGACAATGCTTTTAATTCAACATCTGAAACTTAAGAATGATGAGATATACACACACACACACACATACACACATACACACACACACACACACACACACACACACACACAGTAGCAGATTTGTAGGCCTAACATATATTGGACAGTTGTCAACAGGTTTCATGTTGATGAATGAGTGCACAGGAGAATGAGCGTGCATGACAACAATTTTGTTTCATCTTGGTGACTGGCAGCTTATATCCCCACCAAGCTGGTGCAGACGTTCACCTTCCCTCAGGACGAACCTGTCACCTGTACAACATCCTGACAGTCCCATCAACTGTGATCTGGGTTTAGTACTAATAAGCAGATGTCTGTATGCTAACATGCTAAAATAAGACAGTGAATGTGATAAACATCATGTTAGCGTTGTCTCTGTTTACATGCTGATGTTAGCATTTCTCTCACATCATTCAGTACAGACTCACACTGAGGGCAGCTTCACAGAGGAGCAGGTGTGGCTGCTGCAGACTAGGAGTGTTGTTTACGTTGCAGACATTGATCAACCATTGTAGTTTCACCAGGTCAGATCTTGGCACAGAGAGAGCAACATTCTAATCCCAAGCTAATGCAGTCAGTGACAGATGTGTCTGTGCAGAACAGACTTTTACCTGCCTCCAGGACGAGAACTGCATCTGAGAAAACTGATAAATATTTTCCTACAATAAAAGAAATGTTTAATTAAAACCTGGTCATCTGTCATTTTAAACCAGTGTGTGCAGCTCTGACCACCTTCTGTAAATCATGTGTGTGAGGCAGCACAGCCAAACCTTATCAGAGTGACTCAGTATTATCAATATCTGAAATAAACATTTGGATACCGCTAAATTACATAGTTATACAATATTAAATGTCTGACAACAGAAAAGCAGTGGAAATCTACAGGAAAATCCAAAGAATAGCTCGATCTCCTGTTTTGAACCAATTCTTACTGGACTCAGTCTGGACAAATGAAGGGGAAAATGAATCCTCAGCCAGTCGTGGTGCTATTCTTCCAACAGAGGTGGAGGAGAGAGCTTGAGCTGGAAGTTCTCTGTTCCTGTTTGGGCTGAGATTAGAAGGCCCGCCTTCTCACTGCTGTGGCCGTGGGAGAGTTCGGAGAGGATGGACAGCTGGAAGAGAGAGAGAGAGAGAGAGAGAAGGAGGGGAAAAAAGCACCTCAGTCCATCAAAAGAATGTTAGATTGCAAAACTGAAAACCGGCACAGTGACATTTTGGGGTTATAAGGTGGGACATTTTTTTCAATACTTTCTTCGAAAATTCTTTATATATTTTTTTAATTCTTAGTTTATGAGACGGGCTCTGTGTCCATACCCTGGACGGTCCTCGGTATAAAGAGCGTAGCTGATCCCAGGACTGTTCCTGCTGCAGGTCTAATGTGGCCTCGACAAACACCTGGACCACAACAAAGAAGCAAAGATGAGATGCAGAGTATGAATATGAAACTGTGGTTTGTTTGATTCATGCACACAGAGTGAAGACAGAGAGACAAATCATGACAATCAAGTTGTGTTAAGATGGCAGGACACCATCTGTCCTGACTGTGGTGTCATTTGTAGACGGGGTCTGATCAAACCTTACCTTCTTCCCATGAGCCTCTGCTCCCGTGTCATGATGTACTGACGTTACACGAGTCTGAGACAGAGAGGAGGACAGGTCTGTCAGAAGACATTCTCTGGTCTTAGACTGAAAGCAGCACTGTTACAAAAACCAGCCTGTGTAACCACACACCATCCCCTCACATTTCTTTAAGCACCACATTATGGTTTTACTATCTTTTTTTATTTTAAGGTTGGAGAGAGTTTAATTAAAGTTATTCACTTCTTAGTTACTGTGCATTTGCATTTGTAGTGAGGCGCACTTGTTTTATTTCACTGTATGTCCCTCAGTGGCGGTCAGCTTCCTTTGATGCTGCCATCAGGATTTCTTTTTTTAATTGATTTGTTTGCTTGTTTTTATACCCGGCCTCTGTGGTTTTAGAATAATGAGCAGCTGAAGCATGGCATGCTCTGACGTGCTTTCATCTTTTGTGATCGGAGCGGAGTGCAGGTGCACATGAAGTCTGTACTGTTTGGCCACATTCTTCACAAACTTAGCACAGAGCAATTTAACAGCTGAGCCAAACACTACCACTCCCTGCTCCCTCAAGCTAATGCAAGAAAAAATGAATTACAATAAAAGGAAGCAGAGTCCATACAGCAGCATCACATAAATAATGTTAGCCTGGTTAGCACGGCAGGGGAAGGTTGAAGAAAAAAAAACAAAACTTATTGATAACAGGTGTAAAAGCAAAAAGGCCTGTGCATCAGATGTCAACATCAGAGGGAAACTGCTGCGTGTCTCTGCTCCTGTGAAAGAGGAGGGAGGCTCCGAACCTCAGTGCTGAGAGGCAGGTTTGCAAAAACAGGCTCCAGTGCCAAATGAATGTCAGGAACTCTGCGTCTTTGATCCTTCAGCTATCTGAGTGTGACGTCCAATTATCATTATGATTGATACATACCGTAGAAAGTACCAACCTTTCCTGGTTAGTGAAATGTTGTTGTGTTCTCTGAAATATATTTTTGTATTTTTTTTAGGGGTTTTTTTTTAGGTGAAAGCAGCTGCACCTCCCACCCCTCCACCCGCCACCTCAGCAGTAAGAAGAGGGAAGAGGGTGGACAGACAGGGTGGGGAAGTCAAAGAGTACTGTTGGTTTTCATGAGATTTTAAAATAATAACATCCCCTCAAACAAACAAACATAGAGAGACACACACACACACACACACACACACACACACACAAACACACACCTGTGCCAGGGACGTGCTGCGCCCTCTTTTGGGTTCAGTGGAAGGCCCGCCCCTCCCTCCTTGGCTGGAGGAACACTTGTAGCAGCTCCACCGCTGCTGCGGCTCTGGAGCAAAGCCCCGCCCACAGTCCTTCTGCTGCAGGCACTGGAAGTGGTACAGGTGTCCACAGCTGACGAGACGCACACACACACACACACATTTGTATACGTCATGCTTTTCCATAACATGTATTTGGCAAATATTGCTGCTATTTTAACATTTGAATTCAGAATTCAAGAATTCGGTGATAGATTGATGATTTCTTTTCATTCAGTGTTTGTGAGAGGCTGCTGCATTATTGTCGCATTGTGATCCTTCAAAGATCACATTTCAAAACCACACTGTTTAAGTGCTGCTGTTTTTGGTTAAAAGCTGGACTTGAAACTGATTTTGTCCATGCAGGAGACGCAGCCTGGATCAGATCCAGACTCACTGACACAACAGATCAACAGGCCAACAGACAAATGACTACATGACATAATCATTCTAATTTTGTGGCAGACATCACACCACAATGTCACCCTCTCTTGGCAACGGGCTCCTTTTGGTCGGGAATAAATTAGGCCTGAATCTATCAGGGGCAAATTTGTTGAGACAGGTGAGGAAAATGAGAAGAACTGACGCAGAATATTTCAGAGAAAAAGCTGAGCATGAGAACTATTAACATTTCTGGGTCTTGGTCGCCCTTTATAGACTGTAGATTGTGGCAGCTTCTATTTATGGAATTTATGGTTTATATTACATTGCATCAGTTTGTACAAGTGTACCTAATAAAGTGCCCACCGAGTGTATATGATGTAAAGCCACATACATCAAACAGAAACAAACACCTCTGCTGTGCGTTACCTGAACACTATGATCTCCTCAGCGGAGTCCTGCCTCCTCTTGTACTGCTGGAGGCAGATGTTGCAGTGGTCTTGTCGCGGGTGGAGCCCCCTTGTGACGGCAGCGCGCAGGTGAGCTAGGGACCAGTGGAGGTCGTGGTTCAGTAGACTGGTGGTTGTTTCAAGTAAAGTCTAAAACAGAGATGAAAGCTTTATTAAAGGCCAATCTGTATTTTTTTTTTCTACAAATGTAAAAAAAAGTTTGAATTATAGATGAACAGCTTTTTTCTTCAAAGGTAAAAATATGTTTGTTGTTTTCACAGACACAGTGATATGAACCAACTTTTAACAGCAGGGACAATCATTCTTAAGTTGATGGCTCCATTTGTCCTGATACTGCACACACTCATTCACACAAACACATAAACACACACAAACACACACACACACACAAACACAGTGCTTTACCTGTTCATAGTTAAAAGTGTCCAGCATACCCAGAATGAGGCCCTGGATCTCTGCCAGCTTCCCTTTCCCATAAACTGGATCCTGACAGACACAAACATACACGAATATAATGATGCTGTCAGTGTAAACAATGTTAACAGAAACACCATTCACACATTACATTAATGGAAATATGGGATTTAATAAAGGGACATTTAATAAAGTGGATTAACATTATCTTTCTTTGATTCTGCAGAAAGTCTGAAGTTACTAATCACTTTTGTGTTTTTTTTCTATTTCAGTTCTGTCTGAGAAAATGGACACATCAGCCTTCATGCAGTCATCCGCTACCTCTGTCTCAAGGGCTCATCACCCAAGGAGATCATTGGCCTGATCTGGCTCCTCAGACTACTTCAGACTACTACCTCCTCATCAAGATCAAATCTACAACACAACTGAGAGCACAAAAAGTGAAAAGGTCTGAAGACTCAGAGTATTAAACAATGGATTTGGTGGAAGAATGTTCTTTGCTTCCTCCCTCTCCTTTATTTGGGGAACTGGGAGCAGTACTGCATAAACCTCAGAGCTTCAGGGAGGAAGCACAACACAGAACTGGTGTATTTCACTGTGTTTTGGTGAAGCTGCGACTGAGATATACAATGCATGAGGAGGGGAGACAGAGCGGTGTAGTCTCAGTACTCACCGCTGGAAACCAACTGTAACCAACTTTAAACATACATAAGCTGCAGCTCTTTGTGAAGCAGATCGACAGGCAGTGACTCAGAAGATTAACTTTAAAGTGGAGAAGATTAAGAAAGGCTGCACAAAAAACACACACACACGCACACACACCTGCAGTATTCGCTGGATGATGGCAGGCAGAGAAATAAAGCTGCTCATGCAGTTGAGAACCTTCATCGTCAGCTCCTTCAGCACTGAGACAAACACAGACAGATTCTCGTCGTCAGGATCAGACTCTCTACCAAACAATGGCTTGTTATCCTGTCTCAGGTGGTAAAGACATAATAAACAAAGCCTCATAAAGAGTGATTGTATCATACATGGTCATAAAGACAGCAGTGTTCACTGATTCTGGGCCACGTGGGTCAGAGGAAATTTCCACATCACATTAATATCAAATCACACAGGTGATTTGATATTATTACAAGTGTACTGTATTTCAGTGTTGTTCAGCAAAGACTGTTATTAGTTTTCATGACACAAAAATAAAATGGTGAAGGACTCGGGTCCGGATCTGCATCAGCAAACCTGGGACATCCTTGTGCTTGTGTGTCCAGTGATACAAAACAACTACATGTGTGTGTCTTTACCCTCAGAGGTGTGTTTGGCATTGGGGCCCTTCACTAGTTTCTGAGAAGCCATCATGGTCTCCAGGAGTGGAAACCACAGAACCTGTGAGGGAGGGGAAAAGAAAGCAATGAATGAGCAGACAGTGGTCACACACACACACACGCACACACACACACACACACACACACACACACACACACACACACACACACACACACACACACACACACACACACACACACACACACGCACACACACTCTAACACCACCTCTCTCTGTTGCTGGTTGAGGTTGTGAGAGCTTCGATGACACAGGGCGATGATGTCGTTCAGTGAGTCCTTCACTCTGGGCAGCGTTGGCTCACTGTCTCTCTCCTCTCTGTCCTGTCTTTCGTCTCCTCCTTCAGCTCCTGTGTCACCCTCAGCAGTAAGGAGACACAGTTTTTCCTTCAGTGTCTGCAGAGACAGTATAAAAGCACTTCAGTGACAATAAGTAACAGTAGGTACATTTCCTGACTGTATTTAAGGACAGTTTGTGTTACTCGTACTGTACCGATTATTTCTATTATAAATGAATTAAGATTTCTTCACACATACACACCAGTGTGTGTGGATATCAGTGTGACACCACCAGAGCCTTTGTCTTCATGTCTCAGATTGTCTGTGTTTTGTATCTACCTCCAACAAGACAGAAAACGCTCCATGGACATCCCCCTTCTTCTCCAGCAGGTAGGCTGTGGCCTCGTTGTGGTGGTGCTTCTCTGTGATCTACAGAGGAAAACGTGGACAGAAAGACGGTGAGAGGCTGCTCACTTTCCACCTCTCACTGAGAGTCTCTGGATATTCTCTTTTATCTTCATGCCAAGCAGCTCAGTGAGGCTGTACACCGTCAAACACATGCTGTTTATGTGCATTACATAATCAAAGTATAGCAGATAGTACTTGTATGGCCTCCTCCAGTCTGTAGTGCTGGGAGGTCTGGAGGAAGCTCAGGAGCTGCTGGGGTGCGAAGCGGCACAGCAAGTCCAGCAGAAGCTCGTGGAGGTCACGTTCCAGAGGCAGGACCGTCCCCGAAGGAAGACCTTCCCTGTATGACACAGCAGACGGGAGGTGAGAAGGAAGACGAGGAGATAAACCCGGAGGAGGGGATGCAAATTAAAAAAAGAAATGCAGGAGTGGGGAACGAGGTAACCGCCGTACCGTGGCTCCAGGAGGCACCTGAGGAACTCGAAAAGAAGCCGGTCATCCTAGACACACAGAGACAGAGACAGACACTGAGAATTCCACTGGGTAACATCAACCTCTCTCTCAGACACAGCCAGGGAAAAACAATGCACACTGGGGTTGCGATCATATAATCTGTGGTGTTCACTGCACACGTATGACCTCTAACATTTGACCTCTGAGAGCTGATAGTCAGTAATCTTTATTTCTTATTCTTTATTTCTTATTTCTTTATTTATTTGGAGCTTACCTCGAGCTCAGAGATGATCTGCTGCACCTCTTCAGTGAAGTGAAACACCACTACATCGGCTGACTTGCTGGGATCAAGCGCCACCAGCTCCTGTGAACATATGTCGGAGGGCTGGTATGTTAATGCAAACACAGTCACACACAGAGTTCGCTGGTGCACACAAATGGCTACAAAAACATTTCTCATTTATCCCTGGCGGGTCGGTCACACATCTTTTCCGGATGCCTCCTGGATCATGTCCCATAATACCTCAGGATGTCCCAGAAGGACCTCCTTCCTGCCTTCCTTGCCACTGTGATCAGGTCTGTATAAGCACCAGAAATGTCACGTGTGTGTGTGTGTGTGTGTGTGTGTGTGTGTGTGTGTGTGTGTGTGTGTGTGTACTGACCTGAGTGTGCTGCAGCACTTTGTCCTTGACTGTTTGCTTCTCCTCAGGGCTGTAGCCAGGCATGGACAGCAGATTGTGGATGTAGTTGAAGATCTCCCCCTACCCCGCCAACACACACACACACACACACACACACACACACACACACACACACACACACACACACACACACACACACACACACACACACACACACACAAAATGTTTTATTCAACTCAACAATTTCATTACAATTGTCTACAGGACTCGGATATTTACAGATGCAAGCTAAGATGGAACTAACTAACTTTTTTTTGCTAAGCCTGCCAATCATAACCAACCAACAAAATTCAAGTGCATCACATTGAACCACAGACATGTTGGTGTGATGAATCTGAACTGTTACCTTTCTCAGAGGGTCTCTCAGGTAGCAGTCAATGATCCTGTCATACAGATGTTTCTTCTCATAAAGAAATTCACAGATTTGGTAGCTGAAGGGCCAAGACAGGACACAACAAACACAACTGAGTGTAACAGTAATAATAAGAATAATAAAAAAAAGTAATACCAGAATTTATTTGCACTGTTACCCCTGGTGTTTCACAGGTAGCTGAGCCAAACCAAAATTCAAAACCTCTGGATGGATCAGAGGTCCATGCTCCGGCTGGATCTCAAATATTATTCTCAGGGGTTGGTGGTTAAATACTCACAACTTGGCCTTCTCTACCAAAGCCAACAGCCTTTCTTCATTAAACTCCACCACACCCCCGACCTGCAGCAGCTCCAGCAGGACCTGTCGCAGGACATGACGTAACGAGGTCATCCAGCAAATCACAGACTGCAGATATATAGATATAGATAGAGAGCTACTGTTCTGTGTCTACTCCACCCACCTGCTGTCTCTCGGTGTGTCGGGAGTCATCGTCTGGACAGCACAGGAACTCCAGCACCTGGAGAGAGACAGTGAGAGCAGAGAGGTGCAGATGAGTGGTGCTGGAGGTTGACTGCTCTGAGAAATGCTGCCTACAGTGATGTGCTGATGTATCAACAACAATGGATGGTACAGATGTGAAGGAGACCACAGATCAGATATTTGGTCTTCAGGAAAGTTTAGGTCTCAATCAGGCCTGCACATCTGGATGCTGCAGTTTTACTCCATCCTCCTCTGCAGAACTACTCGAGCTCTGTCAGGCTGCACAGGGATCGGGGTTGTGAACAGCCCTTTTCAAGTCTAGCCACAAATTCTCTATTGGATTGAGGTCTGGGCTTTGACTCGGTCACTCCACAACATTCAGCTTGTTGTCTTTAAACCCTGTCTCTGTAGCTAAAGTACCGTTTTGTACTGTTTCACCTGGATGCAGTTTGTGAAAATTTGATGCTAACTGTGATTAGTGCATTAAGTTCCAGCCTATGATATTGTGTTTGAGCTACTGGATGAGTTATACTTGAACTTGGCTCCAGCCCCGAAAGACGAATGAAAGATCATGAAATTGAGTCAGTGAAAGTATCAGGGTAATAAAAGATTGGTTACCTGATCAAAGAGCTTCCTGTTCACAAAGAGCGTGTTGTCTGGTTTGGCCAGCTGTCGAGCCAAAAAGGTGAAGAGCCCGCCCACCTGGGAGGGAGTAAAGTCCGGGTTGTCCACCATCACCTAGGTAACCATAAAGACAGGTTTAAAAAAAAAAAAACTTTAATGCCTTTGTTTTATACAGTGACCACATCAGTGTTCTTTGTGTTTAGTGTCAATTTGCAGGAGCGGATTTTACCTGAAGTAAGATGTCCACTATCCTCTGCTGGTACTCAAGGGCCTGCTTGTCATTCTTAAAGTCCTCAAATGTCTAGAACGAAGCAAGAACCAAATCTTTAATGACAGAAAAGTATGAAAGCAAATCTCACCTTTCAATGGTGACATGTTTATGTTTTTTTTTTAAGGAGAATGAAAACACAGCCTGAGAGTGACCAGGTGAAATCTACCAAAACAAGACTAATACTGCAGCCAGTCCCCTTTTAATTCAAACTGTTCTATATGTAGGAAAAAAAACAAGTTGGATGTCAGAAATAACTGGTTGTGAATCATACACACAGCCTTGGTAGACCCACCCTCTTTGAGGTTAAATTTGTGATTTTTTTTTAATTGCACCCTAGTTTTTAGCACAGCCTTAGAAGTAAGCATTTAAATGCACTCAGCTGTACCGTCCTCACACAGATTTCATGTCCTTCATGAACACATCATCGACACAACATACTGAAGTTATGTTTGTGTCCTCCTGATGAATCTAAGTTCAGTATCCTCTCTCTTTTAGCTGTTTTTGGTCTCAACCAACTCCTGAGGGAAACATCTGGCTCTTTAGCTGCTAAATGCTCCACTATGTTCATTAGCTGGTCAGTAACTGTGTCTGTGTGCTGTTTGCTGCTGAGCAGGTAGTGCACAGTGGCTGAAAACAGCTGCTGCAGCCAGAAATGATGCTATGAAAGCAGCGAGAGTGACATTAAAGCTGTGGTCCAGACAGATAAACACTGAGCTGAAACTGTCACACTGGTCTACATGTCCCATGTCTATAACAGCTGATGAAGCTATCTAATTATAGTCACATTCTTTTAAAGATTCGTATGGTTCGTATGTGCAAATCAAACTTGAAATAAATAAATTTGAGAGTGAGTAAATGGAACTGATTCAGATCAGTGGTCTACTGTTCAAGATGCAGTCATCCAGGTTCTCAGTACACTAAACACATATTTACCAGCATGACAAGGGTTAAAATAATATGCAGAGATCTCACCATGGCGAGAACATTGAGGAACTCCCGCGTGTCAAAGTGGAGGAGTGTACGAACAAACGGGAAAACCTCCTCCTCCTCTGAAGAGTCAGCTGAATGGAGACGGATCAGGAACTCAAACACCTGAGACACACACACACACATACGCAGACAGCCATTAGTGACGATGAGTGATGAGATACAACAATCAGTGAGTTACAACACTCATTTATTGTTGTAACTCACTGAGGAGAACATCAACAACCGCTGTGCTGCTTAGCAGTGAGGGGGGTCTGTGTGTAAAAACCTGTGCAGGCTTCATATTCTTCATACCTCTCTGTGTTGTCTGTCTTAGTGCTGCTGTCCCACTTCCCCACTGACCGCTGACACTTAACATAATGTACTCCCTAACTCTTTACCATCACAGCGTAATGCCTAACCCTAACCCTCATCCTAACCTAACCAAAACCTAAACCCAATTCTAACCCTGACCATAAAACCAAGTCTCCACCTGTGGGGATCTCAACTTTTGTTCCCGCAGTGACAAGAGTCCCCATGGGGATAGTGTGCACTCAGGATTAAGTTCCCACCAGGTTATAAAAACAAGTTTCTCTCTCTCTCTCTCTCTCTCTCTCTCTCTCTCACACACACACACCCTCTAGCCTGGCATTCGTCAAATATAAAAAATTCATTTACCTGGTGCTTGACTTGAACCACAAGGTCTTCTGGGATGTCTCCCAGTGGATATGCTCTTCCTGCAAGACAGCAGCTACATACACAACATATATACACACACACACACACACACATATACAAACATACAGACAACATGTTAATATTGTATTAACAGTGCTGAGGATACTGTATACATTCTACAAGTAGCAGTTTTCTAATAACCAGTAGATTTCACTTTCAGCTCACGTCTGCTGAGTTGAGAATTTTGTGCAGTGCAAGACATGTAGACAGACTGTCAGCATAATGTCCAAAGCTTCCAACCATTCAAACCAGACATTCGGCCATGGACTGAATAATAAATTATAAATAAATCTGTGAGAACTCACCTTATGTACACCAGAAGTTTGTTTCCCATCACCACTTCCTCATCTGTCCAAGAAGAAGAGCCCAGATAAAGACATGCATGTGTTTTACAAATAAGTAACTGGTGCTTTGGAGTGGAGGTGGGGGGGGGGGGGGGGGCAGGGGTGGTCTCCAGTCTTACCTGTTAGGCTCCTCCCCTCCCTGAGCGGTGGTCCAATCACTGCAAAGAGTTTCTGAAACATAAACACAGAGGGGTATGTAATGCTCTGCACACAGAGCGCGGTGATGAGGATCTGAGGTACAGTTACTGTTAAAAAGCATTTATCAATTGACAAAACCTTGTGAAACTGACTGTGTTTACACACTGACACTGAAGTCAAACTGAAATTAAAGTCGTCCTATTAATTAATAGAAAAATTTAGCACCAGCTCTGATATGATGAAAGTGATGAAACAACCTTTTGGTGGAGGACTCACCTCCATCGGTGTGATGTAGTCGTTCATGCCGCTGTTGAAAACGTAGATCATTGCATCGTAGAGCTGATTCTCCCAACACACATGTACCACCTTCAAACACACACACACATACACAAACAAACGAATGAACACACACAGAGGACCTATGGTGAAAATGATATCAGTGTAGAGACCAGTTTCATCAGATTGCTGTGGGTCACTGTGGACGCCATTATTTACTTACCATACACTCCTTACTGTACACACACACACACACACACACACACACATACACACCTGCTGTATGTCCAGGCTGGTGACATCCAGATGGACTATGCACCTCTCCAGGCTGTCCATCATACCGTTGCCATGGTAATGAGCCAGTAGGTCCCTCATGATGGGTGTGGTGAGGTGACCGAGGCGGTCTGCGACGATGTACGACTCCAGCGACTCCAAGAAAACACCCTTAGCAACTGTGTTCTCCACCAGCCGAGTATACAGCTGGTTGAACAGCAGGTCTCTGTACACGCACGCACACACAGACACACACAAAAAGCACAAGCACAAGACACCTTTTTCCTAACGTGGTTCTGGAAAACATAAACCCCATCTGTCTTCTTTTTTCTTTTTTTTTCTTTTTTTTTCTTTTTTTAAAAGGTGGAGCACCCAGCTGAACTTCCCCTTATATGAACGAAATGTGGAATTAGCTGTGAGGCGGACAAACCATTGCATGCAAATGTATGTACTTACGCTCTCTGAAGGAGCAGACAGTAATCCACCAGGACTGGAACCACATCCTGAATAGACAGAGAGAGAGAGCGAGAGAGAGAGAGGAGAGAGCGAGAGAGAGAGACCTGTCAGATGAACCCAAGTACCCCTCCATCAGGGGTAAGTACATTTCAGTACAGATTTTAGGTGGGAATACTAATTGAAGTAATACAGCTAGTTATTATTTCACATTACCACTTAAGATTATATATGAAAGTCATGTGATGATATACACACCCATATGCTGAAGTAGATTATATTATATTACATTACATTATCTGCAGTAATTATATCAGGAGTTTCTACAGGGGTGGACAAAATATGAGAAACTACTTAACCTGCTGTCATTAAACAAATGAGACACGACTGGTTTTGTTTGTTTCCATTTGTCAGCCATGATGATTCAATGTTTGCCATATACTATATCTACACTGAATTAGCTCGGCCGCTAGTATTCTGTCACTGTGCTGACTCTGTGGCAGACTGGACTCTGTGAGGTGTGTTCTTTAAAGGTGTGTTAGCTTACGTGGAAATGTTGCTCCATCACCTGGATCTTTCCTTGTTCTGGACACTTCTTCAAAGCGTAGTCTGCAAACTGGCAAAGGATCTCTACCATCTGCACACAGAGCGCGGCACGAGTGAGCTCGAGAGTCTCAGACTACACTGTGCGGGGTGTACAGATTTAATACAGCAGGATTTCTCTTCTTACCTTGTCACCGACCACTCCCTTCCTTTTTACTGGATCTCCAAAGAGGCCTGAAATAAACACATATGATTCTCACCTCATCCATCTATCAACAAAAACTCTATCTCTGATCACAATTATCGTCATAAACAAATCACATTACCACATTACTTGATCAAAGCTGTGTGTTGTGTCCTATACCCACCAACCACAGCTTTAGCAGTTCCCTCATGGAAGGACCAGGCCAAAGAGAGAGCCTCAACAAAATGCTCCTGCTTCAGCAGGCAGTCTATACGCTGGACACACAGACAGACACAGAGACAAGGAAGGTGTTGGTTTACTGATCCTGAGCCTTGGATCATTCACTTCTTGCAAACCATTCTTCACAATTGGTGATTTGTGTGGCGCTACAGTTGTAGTTAAGTATAACAGTTTCATACATACCTCTCTCCAGTTCCTCAGAGTCATAATGTGAGCCGACTGCAAGACAAGAGAATCCTCTTCATTTCAGGATAAACTTGAAAATCGTTCTCAGTGTCTAAAAATCTCTCCATGGTCTGACTCCTACATATATCTCAGAACTTCTCACCCTGTACGGTAACACCAGACCCCCTCAAACTTGTTTAAACTAAGTTTAAACTTGTTTAAACTTAAATCTCCACCCTCCTCTGTGATTTAAGCTTCAAATCAACACCCAGAAATCTCTATGAAGGGGCGCCCTGGCTCACTATTTTAAAGGCCTCCTTCTTTTTTTGCAGTTTTTATTCATTGATTTTCTCTTTTCTTTTCCCTTCTTTTCACTGTACTAATGACTATAATTACTTGTTTTGTTGTTGTTTGATCATTCGGTTGATCTTTTCTGACGATGTACATTACAGTGTGAACGTACATATCATACATGAACAGCATTCATCAACATGTCCTCTTGGTCAATGTGCAGGAAGCGACAGGAACAACGACTCACAGCTGTCGTGTGCACACGGGCAACAAATGGAAAATAGAATGCAGCACGGTACCTTGGTGCCTAAATAGACAATCTGTCCCCCGTAGCTCGAGACGGACTGGTAGCAGGCCTTTTCTCCGACTAAAGCCTGAAACACAGACACGCTGTTTAACTTGCTGTGGAGAAATGCAAAAATGATAAGTTCAGTATCTGATAAAGAGAGAAATGGACGGCTTCTGGCAGTCGAGCCAGCTGGTGAAGGGATAGGAAGCGTGAGGAAAGAAGAAAGTGAAGGAATCAAAATCACCTTTATTTCATAGTTCAGTTCCTCTGGTGTCATATCTCTTTGAACCTTTTGGTTGAAAAGAGGCTTTAATAAACTGTTACCTCTTACCTTTCAAATCCAATATCACTATCACTTTATTTGAAGAATGACACAGAACATTTATCATTAAAGTGACCCCTCAACAAACATGGAGTCTGACCTCTGATCCTGTCCACCCCCCCATCAGCTAATCCCTCACCAGAGCCTGGGAGACATTCCCTCCAGTGGCCAGCGATTTGAAATGTCGGCTGTTATAGACCAGCTGCACCTGCTCCAAGTCCAAAGTCTCCAAAACCTCCTGGCTGGGCCTGTCCACGACGTGCAGCTTTTCATGGCTGTCTACCAGGACCAGCGTCCGGCTGTTAATCCACTGCAGAGACACAGACACAGGAGGAGAACAAGTCATGGACTGCAACGCCACAAAAAATGTCATGGTGGAGTCACAAACACAGACACAAAGACACAAAATGTGTGCCAATAATGAAGGCGACCAGCAATTCAACACTTTGTACAAGTATGAACAGGATGACAACCAAAATCCTGCCTCATCATCCAACCAGCTAAACAGCCAGGACTGTTCAGGTGCTGTTCAGGTGCTGGATGTTTACCTTGATCTTCTCTTCAGAGGCCCAGTTTCAGATCTACCCAAAAAAAACCTAAGTGCCAAACACTGAAAGACTGAATGTGACTGAAAGTGGGTAAGCGGCCCACTGACTTGAGGCTTGGTACTTACACTCAGGCTGATGATGTCACAGCTGAGGTGGAGTTGTCTCTGTTTGATGACATGGATGGTCCCTGTCTCCTCCTTCTTAACCTGAACAAACAGTAAAAGCAGGAGAGAACAATCAGCAACAGCACAAACATCTGTGTCCACTGATCATTACTCTCAGAATACACTGCTGTAGTTTCAGCATCTGAGAAATATTACATTAAAGCCCATTCAGTTCTAATGTGCATATGTATTAGGGAAACGGTCACCAATAACTAAGTGGACAGAGATACTGCAGTACATTTCTGAATGTCTGCAACAGGCACAGAGGTTAGAATGAGGTAAATGGCAATACTTTACTGTGTATTATTTGTCTTTCATTTGGGTCTTTATGTCAGTTTTAGCTATATTTTTGTGTATTACACCGTTCTATGTACTAACTGTGATACAACAAATGATATAATATTCTATGGAGAGGCTGGAATCCGAACCAAAACCAAACTCCAGATCTAAATTACACCTACAGACTGGTCAGTAAGTGCACACTGATACTCATACCTGACAGAAATTAGTCATAATAATATGTATCCCTATAACCCATAATAAGAGAATAGCCATACACAATGCAAATTGCATTATATTATCTGAAAACAAGATCCAAGTTCAGAAAGTAGCATGTATGCTACTGTATGTATGTAAAACTTCAGTAATTAAGCTTAAGTTAAGAGGAGCAGATACCAGGAGGAAGTGGACGGTGTCCCCTTTGCAGAAAGCCAGGATTGGGTTGACTGTCTTCTGAACAGGAACAAACTGCCAGGCCAGCTGAGGGACACTGGATGGATCAGACTGGTGGAAGAGTGAAAAATGTGTTTTTAAAGTCAAACGCAGAAGAAGAGACTATTGCTGTGGTTAAACTTGCAGTCCCCAGAGTTCACAGGGCTCTGCAGTGCTAGAAAGTGATCATGTTGATGCCATACATGCCACATATAACATGTTCTGCCATATTATGTGACGGCCATCTGATCCCATGATGCCTGCAGCAGGATGTGGTGTTTGTAGTCATGTTAGTCGCATTAATGGAAGCCTGTAGGGATTGTAGATCTATTAATGGAATTAATAGATCTACAATCCCTACTGAGTGTGACGAACACATATTCAACCCTTTCACTGTTTTGATGCATCTGAGCCAACTTGCATTCGTTAATGCAAGCTGAGTCAGATGCCTACCTGTTACTCTGGAAACACAGAGTAAAATACAGACCTTGCTGTAGGGAAAAGTCATCCAGACTTTCAGGGAGGGCTTCAGTCCAATGACCAGAATCTGGTGAAAGAAACCCAAAAGGTAAAACCATCACAAGCTATACACATATGAGAAGAATGGTAAGAAAAGGACAGAGCATGCACTACTATGAACGGAGCTGCGTGTGTTTGTGTACTTTAGTGAGCGAGGCCATAGCCAGCAGAGAGTAGTGTGTGATGGGATGGTCTCTGAAGTCCGGAGGAGCACGCAGCGGTTCAATACAGCAGACCTCCCCTTTGGAGCCACTGAAGAGACATCGAGAGTCGCAGGACCGCATTCCCATCACCCTCCTGGAAACAAACAAACAAAACCCTTACAGTTCAGGACCAGTGAACTAAAACTGACATCATGGCAATAATGTAAGACATAACTGAAATCAAACAATTTATCAGAATAAGAATGAGAACAGATGTCAATACAGTCTTTAAAGTGGTCAGCATGAGGCTGCAGAGGTTAGCTCAGTGACTGGAGCGTGTTTCAAGATTTATAACATTTCAAAGTACTGTTCTCCAAACAGAAAAAACATTTTTAACCCAACCACGTGGAACAGCCTTGAAGGCTCTCATGAACAGTTGTTACCAACTGTCTAAGAGGTGGTGGAACAAGACTGTGAATGATGTTCTGGGAGAAAATAAAAAAGGTAAGTCATTTTATTTACTCTTAATTTACTGCAAGTCACGTACCTGAAGGCCAGCTCGAAAACTGATCCTCCACTGTCATTGCACACTGCAAGGGTTGGGTCGTCCGTGAACTGGAGACACAAACACAGGGAGAGAATAACAAGGGACAGAAATCATATGGACATTATCAGTCCATTATCACCGAGAGCACTTCCTGTATCAGTAAATTTGTCTTATGGTTTTATTGTTTGGTCTTAAATGGTCTAATATGGAGAAAGAGACTGTGGCCACTACAATACACAACTTCACTCCCCTTATAGACAGCTGTCTTTTTAATGGTTGTGTGGACACATTTTGTTTCAAAAACATCACTGTGAGGACATGTTAGCTGGTCCACAGACCACTTTAAAGGGCTCTTTGTATTTGTGTGTGTGTGTGTGTGTGTGGGTGTGTACCTTCACGTGCAGTATAGCTGTCCCTGGAGGGTGGGCATCAGTGATAGTTCTCAGAAGTTTCCCATTGGCTAGATCCCACATCGTAATCTAGACAGACAGACAGACAAAGGTTGTTCAGTATTTAAAGCAAAAGTTAACACAATAATGAGAACATTAATACACAATCTATAAGTTTCATATGAACACACCATGAGAGCTCCTCCTATATCCCTAATAATGTACAGTTACAGCTTCACATGTGTGCAGCGAATATGTACACACACATTAAAAAAGGCAAAGTTATATACTAATACATACATAAAAGTGTTCGTGGGAAGCTGGAACTGCTGTTTGCTAGTTGAGTTAGCAGAGCTTTCCACCGCTACACTCAGCTCTTTCACCTACACTGCTGGACTGAGCGCTAGACCTTTTCAAATACAGTCCAGGAACTAACACGCCTTCTCAACCCAAAATGATGGCCTGTGATTGTATGTATGTGAGTGTGTCTGAGTGTAGTGCACACAGTACCTGTCCTTTGGCGAAGCCGCAGAGAAGCCGTGAGCAATCGTGGTTGATGCTGAGGGCGGAGACGGCTCCAAACTCGGCCCCGGTGGTCTTGGTACCCAGACAGAGCCGCAGGGCCTGGTTGGTATCTGGAGACGAGGATGAAGAGGACATGAGAACTGCTCAGGTTCTGAAAGTCCAGGTTCTTGAAAAGGTGTGGACATTAAAATGAATTAAAGAGGGAAAAGAGAGAAAAACTCAAGGTTTTCCCAGTTCTCAAGTTTTAAGAATGGGGAAAAGAAACAGAATCAAACAGCAACACATACAACAACTTCAACACCAAGAACACAACACACCTTAACCAAATGAAGAGTTGGAAAAGCAATAAAAACTCAAAATGGCAAATGATCAAATCAAATAACAAAGCATGCACCGAAGCGGCTCGGTCAAAACAACACGGACATGAGCGATGGCGTCTCAGAGCCAAGTCAGGCTGAACAGAAAATGAACATTAAGCACGAGTGACCCATCGGACAGGCACGTTCATACCTTTTCCTGCCCAGGCGTCATTATGTCAGCAGTATAAAGAGACATGGGTCAGCCTCAACCCCAAACCCCAAACATCATCACAGGGAGAACTTAAGACTCAGTCAGTTTACATTTCTTTTTCTTTCCTTTACATTTCTTACATTTTTCTTTTTCCACCATGAACATTTTAAATCTACAGTTCTCTTTTAAAATGATGAAAACTTTGAGTCTGGACTGAAAACTCCCACAATGTTTATGGACAATTTCCGAATCTCACTGAAACTGAGCTATTTACTAGTTCATATATTTAGGAAAAACACTTGAAGAGTTCTGGCAATTCATTCAAACCATAACCAAACTATAAATCAAACAGTGATGCTAAAAGACAATTCATTTCCTGTAAATAAAATAAGGACAAAGACAAAGAGAAGGAGAAGAAAAGAAATCCAGTAACTTCCCCTATTTTAGGGAAAACTTAGCAGCTCCTGATTTTCCAGCTTGTTCTTTTTGGATTTAACAGGCTACTGAAGTTTATTCTTCTTGTTTCAAGTCTAACGGTTTTTTATTGACTTGGCAGCTTCTTGCTGTTAAATCTTTCTGATTGTCTGAATGTGTGTGTGTGTGTGTGTGTGTGTGTGGTTTCACATTAGTATACAGAAACAGTTCAGTGTGACAGAGTCATTTGCCCCAGTAGCCGGCTCACACTCCTCCTCCTCTTCCTCAGTCTGGATGTACAGTGTGCAGCAGCTGCTGGTTCAGAGCTCTGACACATTCTCTGATCTGATCCAAGCAACGATACTGCGACTGTAAATTCTCCTGATACGACTGATACGGCTGCTGATAGAACCTCTTTTACAGAGATTAATGCTTTTATTGTTACTACTGATGATAAACAGTGTCATTATCGTGGCTACAACTTTCCTACATGGACTGATACCACAAATCCCCATAAATACCAGTGACATGATTTGTGTTGGAGTCATTGCGGCTGCTCCTTTTGCCACTTAGACTGCACCATTAATCCTCCTGTTACTACCATTATTCTTCCACTATGACTGCTCCTGCCACCACCTACTAAATACATTTCACTTCTATCTGTCCTTAATGTACTGATTTAAAATATTTTTTCCAAATCACTTACTACTTGTCTTCCTGAGTAACTAAAACATGTACACTGAATTCAGCACTCTGACATATGGCCACATAAGACCACAAGGATCCAATCAGCCTTATCATTTTCACATACACTGATGTTTGTGCTTCTGCTCAGAGCAGGTTAAGTATTGTCTGTGCCTGTGTAATCACTCATTCACTAAGGAATGGCTGATGATGATGTTGTGGTTGGTTTGATGGGAGCCATCTTCCTGCAGTAGCCTCATTTCATGGTCAATGAATTGATTGCACTGATTGCTTCTCCTCAGACTCTCCTTTGTACTATTACCCCTGTCACCATGGCAGACTGGTAAGTCCTTACCCTCCTGACATCCCACCCTGTACAAATAATGGATATGCATTTTAAAAGGTTCAATCACACACACACAGAAAAAATTTCCAAACAAAAGCGTGGGCCGACGCAATCGGTCTAATCCAATCCCGTCGTGGTGATAAGGCGGTGGCGAGGTCCGGGAACAGAGGTGAGCGGGCAGCTGATACAGGAGGAGATAAGGAGGGAGTCAACTGGTGCCTAAAGGTCCTGATTAACTGAGTCAATAAAAACCCAGCCGTGTGGGATCTGACTTCACCACTGCATCCTGCCTGAAACCTGGACCGACAATCCGCCAGCTCAAACTGCCTCTGGCCTTTTTAACAGAACCACACAAAGGTAAGTAGGTTCAGGCTCATCTTTAACTCCTATTGTTTCATGTTTTACAGGTTTTGTTTCATGACTACTGTCACGCACTTTTTCTAAACCACTTCTCATCGGTCTATTGCTGTTTTAAGGTTTATTAGTTGTAGTTGTGTGTGTTAGTAATTAATTTAGTGGATCAGCATTAGCCAGGTCTGCACATCAACAACTGTCAATAATATTAACAAACGATTCTAATTACCTTTTATAATATAAACAAAATAAGATCGTTCCAAACAAGAACATTAAACTATGAACTACTGATTACAACAATGAAGCTACTCTTAACTTAAAAAAAAAATGTATAGTCAGTCTGTTTAGGTACATCTGCATTGCTGTGTTAAAAGTGTAAGTGCATAAATATATGTTTTAAGAAGTTAGCTTCAGCTCCAGGGGAACTAATTATACATTTCCTCATGAGAGCAAGTAGATGGGGATGTAATGTGGCTTCAGCTGAGTAATGGAAATAAAAAAAGTATATTTTCAACAAAAGTTTTGCTATAAAAAAAGGAAAAAAAGTTACTCTAATGCTGAAGTGGCCCTCCCACAAGGTGACAGCACCAGCAGGGGCCCTAAGCCTTGTGAACAGAGCTGGGGACATTTAGCCAATCTTTTACGTGTTTCTAACTATAACTGATTTAGATTTAGATATTTAACATCATCGTGCAGAGCTTGTAACTGACCTCCATTCATTTTTTGACTCAAATAAAATCAAGATCAGACCTGATGAGCTTTTAAAGCTCTTTAATAGCTGCAGAGCCACAGTGGCTCCAGACGTCGACCTACTTTCTTCAACAGGCTGTTGCTATCATTTACTTTCCTATCACCTTCTGACTTGGCTGAGTTCCTGGGGCTGTACGGTGCTGCTAGCTCCAGGCTGCAGCACTGTTAGCACCGCATGAAGGTGTGCCACCAGGAAGACGACTCAAGCTCAGAGCCACGCATTAATGTGACTGCTTTAAAGATTTTCTCCAATTTTGTCTCCTCTTTATTCTTCAGTGAAATTATGTACAAACTTTAAGTTTTTATTTCCAATTTCAATCAACCCTACTTCAGTGGCAGGGCCCTGGTGTGGTATATGGCAGCTTACTACTATGGTTTACAGGAACGCCTAAGTGGAACACCGCCATCATTGCTTGGTACTAGCTCCATCTGTGCTTTTCCAACCTTCAGTGCATTTACATACGCTAAAGTAACCAGTGTATAGTCAGCTTATTCTAGTGAGCGGATTTCTTAAAAGTCATGTAAAAGGAGAAAACCCAGTTTCTGTAAATAGGCTGAGGGATTAATCAAACCTGGTTTTCTCAGGTGGATAACCTGTCTAATCTGGTTTCTATGAGTAACCCAGTTACTGAAGAGCATGTAAACAGGGGTAAACCTGAGCTAACCTGAGGTCAGCTAGTTCTTACAAGTGGTTCCATGGGTTAATAACAGAGCCTTCCTTCTACCTGACCGTGCTAAAAAAAACAGCAAATGAGAGTAGCGGAGTGCGACACAATTCATTGTACGCATGGAATGAGTAGTGGTGGTTTTAATTACTAGTGGTTTAAAGCACACTGTTTACAACTTACATCTTTTATTTCTCTTTATTCCTAAAGCGATGTATTTTCTATCCAAAGCCATCAGCCTACGGAAAAGCTCTCAAAACTTTAGCAGCGGTCACCAAATCACAAACTAACTGGCTAAACTCAGTTTAGTCAGGAAAGACCTGGACCACTGTCCCTCTGCTTCAGAGATACTGAACTAACGGAAACGGTTCTGTCTTGTCTCTTGTTCACAGCCAGCCGCTCTACTCCTCATCACAATGCCTCATCGCAACTGCTCTGTCGAGATTAACAACAACTCTGGCAGCTACACTCTGGCCAACCCAAGGTTAGCTTTTCTTTTTGTACCTGTCTTTTTTTCTCGGGATAGTGAGGGGACACTTTAAACCCAACAAACATCTTTAACATGCTTAATGTCTGTGACATGTTATCACACTGCATATGGCTGGGCTGTCCACATACTTTAGGCCATGTAGTGTATCATAACAGGCATGTGACACGGCTGCAGTATGGTTATCGTTCTGTCAGACTGATACGCCGTGTCTCTGTGTTCAGGGTGTTCACTGAGAGCGGCTGCTGTGAGGTCCCTCTGCCACCCATGGTGGGGCCCTGCTCCTTCGCCAGCGGGCTGTTCAACAAGACCACCGGCGCTGCGACCGGAGCCGTTGGCGTCTTCACCTACGACCTTTTCAACGCCGACCTGAACGACTACAGTCACGTCATGGCCATCATGTACTCCGTGCCCTACGACCGAAACCTCTACTCCAACTGGTTCGCTGTGGGGATCTTCGACAGAGGAAACGACTGCGACTATAACCTGTACGACATCATGTACAACGGAAGTGAAAACAACTTTGTGAGAGCGAAAGCTGACGGCTCCTGCATTTCTTTTGAGGGCGATTACGTCATCATCAGCGCCTCCATGTCAGACTCCGGCGAAGCGGTCCTGAGGGTGGATATCAGTGATACTGGCATGTATTGAGTCAGAAGCAGGGAAGGTTTAAGTGTTGTTATGTAAACCATATGAGATGATCACACTAAGTTTAATAAAATATTTTAAAAAGCTTCATCAACTCAAAGTTGGTGACCAGCTGGTTATGTCAGGTGTGATTTTAAAAAGCTGACGCCTTGCAAATAAAAAACAAGACTGTTGTGTGTCCGTCAGATTGTGTCGTCTTTGTATTTGTCCACGTACAGATAAAATTCTTTAATCATGCTCTGGTTAAAGCCTGGTTATTCATATTTCACCATGATTCTAACTGTGACCCCCCCCTCCACATCCTGGTTAGTCTGATGTCCCCCACTGCATTTTGTCATCCAACACACACTTAGCCTACAAAAAGCCTACATTATAAACAATGAAGAGGTTTAGATTAGCTGTATTTCTGCTGCCCCCACAGCTTTCTATAGAGAGATGTTTGTATAGGGTCCTGCAGGGCCTGACAGAGGACGTCAGCATGGATCTACTTAATGAGCTTCAGATTCACTGTTTGAGTTTTTTTTTTATTTGCATTGTAAAAACTTTCCATCATTGTGCGCATGTAAAGAGGGGTAATCGAGTTTAGACTCACCAAAGACCAGAGCCAGACCGTGAGACGTTCCCACAGCAATCACACCCGACACTGTCTGAACACCAAACACACACACAGTTTAGTTTCAAGTGATTAGAGGAAGTTAGGACAAATCACAGGAAAGCAAGACACGGACAAAATGAGACAAAACAGCAGAAAACAGTATCTTTCTTCCTCTCTGCCTCCGCTTGAAGCAGCTGCTCTTAAGTCTTTTTCGGTGGCTGTGTCCTCACTGTGTGAAGGTTCATACACTGTAACAGCTGAGAGGAGAGCTCTGTGTAAATGCTCTGCAGGACTGTCTGCTCACAGCAATTTCAATAATAATAGCCAAATGCGGGACACCCAGGTCCATACCTGTAATGTCTCCTGGACAGACTTCCTGTCTGTCTAAGTCTGACTTATTTCCCATGTCTCCTGTTTACAGCCACATTTAAAGTTATGAAACTCCTAAAATGCATCATGAGTGACATTACTCATTTTGGTGCCACCAAATTCTTTTAATCTGATATCATCTCTCTGTGTTCAGCTGATTCATAGTTGAATAAAGGAATACTCACTATAGCAGTTGGCAGTCCAGCATCCACTTTGTCCTGGGTAAAAGATAAAAATTATTTTATTCTGCTTGAATACAAGGGCATTAGTCATACTGAGACACAATTCTGAATGTGTGTGTCTGAGTGTGTGTGTGTGTGTGTGTCTGAGTCTTACAGCAGCAGAGACGATCTGTGCAGAGATGCCCTTCAGCAGGCTGTGTCGAAGAACCGACCCATGAACCGTCGCATTCACCTCCACGGTCCTCCTCTTCCTTCACACGTGTCCACGTCCACGCAGAGACACCACACATAAACACGCTCAATTTTATTAACTTGCACATGCAAAGACAACGAGGTTGGCATCACAAATAAGTTATAGTGTTTGTTTGGCAGGTGGTCAGTTCTCCACAGGACTGTTTCAGGGTCAGGCTTCGTGCTGGCTGATGCTTCGGCTGCTTTATTTACTGCAGCAGCAGCAGCAGCGTGTGTGGTGCCTTTGATTTACAGCCCAGAAACTACCCACCCAGCTTTGCACTGCATTTATAGCATATATCTCAACAAGACATATTATTGACTGAAACCTATTTTCATATACAGATACGGTGTGTACTGCTTTCTTTAGGTCAATTTGAAATTTAAACAGTATTCGATTTATGCAACCTTTTCAAATTTAATGTAGTCACTTTATTTAGAATTGCTTTTTGATTTGTTGTCATACAGACTAAGTAAGATATTGAATACATTTTGGTTGCATAGCACCTTTCAAGAGCAGATTCACAATTTAAAAAACGTAAGGCAACATGAATAAAAGCCTAATTTAAAACTTAAACATAATGTGTAACTGAATAACACCTGCAAAGCAGTGAGAGGAGATTTCTTTTAATTAACTTACTATCTACTATGTGTGTGTGTGAGTGTGTTCATACCGTTTGAGGTGTGCTGGGTCTCCACTGTCAGAGCTGGCCAAAGAGGACGTGTCACAGGAGTGAGCATCCATGTTGTCTGTGCTTAGTACGCAGGTGTCCTCCAACACAAACGGTTCCTCCTCATCATCCAGCTACAGACACGCAGGAGAGCAAAACAAACACACCTCAGCTACAGGGATTTTATCACTTTACTGAATATGGCAGTGAGGCGGGGGAGGGGCCGACGAGGCAGGTCCTGGGTTCATGTGATGCTCGTGATGATTCTACCTGACTGACTAAGTCGGATAGAATTGACCTGACTTGAGTTAACATGAGCAAGGAAACAAATCACTGTCTTACAAGATTCCTTAATTACATCCATAATACTAATCAGAGGTCACCAACCACCCGTCGATTATAATCCACCTGTCCATCTCTGAGGTTCCAAGTTCATCTCAAAGCATTTCACAGAAATCAAACCCAATCAGCAAAGCACCAATCAGAAGGCTCTCCTGCATCCATCCACAGCAGGGCTGTGCTAAGTTCCTGTTAATTCAAACCGATCACTTTCTGCTGTAGCAAGAGCAGCAGAACGTGTAGGAATTCTGGCCTTCAGGTCCATTGCCAGCCTTCCTCCTGGATCTTCTGACCAGGAGATTGTGCGTCTGCTACACACAGGGCTTTGCTTCAAAAAAAGGAGAGAGCCCAAAAACATGTCACGTACAGATGTGGAGTGACAGTCGCTGCTTTTGTCCTGTGGTGTACACGAGTAGACAGTATCATCTCCTTAATGTGTTACAGCCCTGGTTTTAAGAACATGTCTCCGTGGTACTGACAGAGTCAGTGTACATTACACTGGTTTGCATTAACAGCAAATTAAAACAGGAGCACAACAGAAAAACAGCACTCAAACACGATTTCTAATCGATGGCTGCAAAATGGAGGTGTTGGAGTGTATCCTGAGGTGAGTGTGTTCTTTAGCTTCACTTAGCTTAACAATGGTGATTCGGTATACGAGAGAGAAACAGTTGTATGTAAAGGTTTGAACACCCCGGGGCAAATAACACATTCTGATGGTTTTTGGAGTGAAAAGACAGAGTGAATCCAACCCCTGCAGCGAAAAAAAACAAAAAAAACAAGCCTTTCTTCAACTGTTAGAGCTCAATTTCATCAACTTAAAAGATAGAACAAAAAAAAAAAAAAGAAACAGTAGCTGTGGCATGTGCAGAGATCACAGATCGCAAACACTTTCTGTAGCAGCTAAGAGTCTTTCTGATCTGACATATTTTTAAGTTGTCTAAACACACACACACAGTCACACACAGCAGCAGCTTTAAAATCTACACACAGATTTTCAGTGATGGTCAGGTCGGGGGACTGTGAGGGGCTGTTCTGTTGGCTGAAGTCTTTCACGGTGGTTTTTGAGGTCTGCTTTGGATCCTTGTCCTGACTGACTGCAGGACATTTGCATCCAGATTTTGCTGATATTTATACTGGAGTCCATTCTTCCCTGACTCCATGCTGTCTTTCCAATTTTAACTTCATGTGTCCACAGCACTCATTTCCAAAACCACTCTGTCTTATCCAGATGTTGCTTTGCAGACTCCAGACCTTGACTTTTGCGATGAAGTTTCCTTCTGATGACTCTTCCTTCCAGCTGAACCTTCCTTTGCATGACATCCTCATTCAGCTGCTTAGAGAAGCCATGTTGGTCAAATGTCCACTGACAAGTCCTAAAGACTATTCACTTCAAAAATCAACCAAATATGGAATTTGCCCGGGGGTACCCAAACTTTTCCATACAACTGTATGCACAGTGAAAAACGCAGAAAAGAAGTGAAGCGGCAACATGTACTTGACCTCATTGAGGATGCTCTCCAGTGTGGGAGGTGTGTCCACTTGGGGAATGTCAAACTCCTTATCATCGATCTGAGAACAGAAGTGGGACGAAAACAGAAGGTTAGAAAGCAGCATCTGTTTCCCTGCGTTTCCTGTTCAGTGTGGAAATGTTTTCTATCTGTTTGCTGCACTTCTCTGGTTATTTACAAAGACTTGTGCCACAATCTGATCCCTTCAGGGACCCTCACTAACTCTTAGGATGTGTGTTGTTGTGTTTCTGGGTGCTGGCATGAGAATGGCTACTGAAACAGAAACAAACTGTTTAGATTTAATGACTTAATGATAAGCTTTGCAACACAAAGATGAACAAACCTACTATGAATACTACACTTAATAAAACTTCAGCCAGCTCGGTCCGTGGTCTGCTTCTTTTCTAAAGCTCTGTGCCAGTACAGCGTTTTGGATAACTGCGTCTTTCCGCGTTATTACCACTGCAGAGAAGAGACTGTTCAACCCCTCCACAAAAACCAAGAGGGTCGTTTTACAAGAGACAGCAAAGAGTTTACACCTCTTCTTTCTTTTAGTTCTATCAACCCAGACTGGCTTTTGATGATCCTCAGATATGGAGCTAGATTCACATAAAACACTGTCACAGCCGTGACTAATAACATGGAGGACGACAACAGGATATCGTCAGTGTGCGAGGTGATTTTATGCACCATGTTCCCCTCAGTTACTCCCCTCATACCATCAGCATGTACCATCATAACCTCAGCTACTGACTCTAATGATAAGGAGTGGGATAGTATATGATTGATGATACTGTATGTTTTAGGGCTGTCACTTATGTATTAAAAATTCTAAATTTTCATTCAAACTCAACACATTTTCAAACTATAATTACCATGAGCAACTCAGTCCTTGCAGTCTATACTCTGCACTAATGGTCTGAAGTAGTTTGCCTAAAGATCCAGCAGAGGGAGCTCTTCAGTTTGACCTATTGCTCACTACCAACTTCCACCATACTTAACCTCTAAGCTTGGGGCAGGGGTGCCACTCAGGGAATAACATGTTTCAGTTTCTGAAAACACGACAGCTCTAGCATATATTCAGTTCTTCTTAACACTTCCAAAAAACACATTATGGTGACTTTAGAGAAACAGATTTAAACCTCTGTGTTTAAAGCACCTTTCAGACATGCACCCCTTCACATTAATCTTTTTTTAACACACCAGTCTTAAGGCTGAATAAGCTGCCGAGCCTTTGTCAGACTGATGTAAGTGCTGCAGCAGCACAGGGTTAAACATGCAGAGAAAGAGAGAGAGACAAAAACATGCATCTTGTACCGACTACCAAGATCACTGATATCTAATCTCTTAATCATCACATCTTATGGGGAAAGTAAACAAAATCAGTTGAACAAACTGTGAAACTCTGTATCAGATCAGTCTATTAAAAACTAGTTTTTTCCTCACGATACAACCGGAGAAATAAGAAATTCCTCATTTATCCTTATGGAGCAGAATGTAGGTGCTAAAAGGTGTCACAGGAGCTGATACGTGTTTGTATTATACTGCGTATAATGCAGGATGTCCATTATTGTGGGGGCTTTAAACTGCTGCAGGTGGTTGGGAATGGTTAGATAAAAAAAAGAATCTGTGAATCTTCTTAACACATTAACATGTATCCCTGCACAGTCCTGGTTTTTATCCAAAGGCCAAAGTGAAAACAGCACAATGTTCCTGTGAAATTGTTGAAATTGTCCACAAATGTGTGAATACTAATGGAATATTCCTCCTGTGATGTCCAATATGGAACAACCCAACAATGACAGCAGGAGGACAGACAACAATGCAAGTGTAACATGTACAGGGGACATTATACCATTTTTTTTAATGATGGTGTTGTACTGGGACCCAGTATATGTCTTGATGATAAGTTCAGAACAATGGTCACTAGGAGAGGTATGGTCTCAGCACTTTATGAACCGTTAAGTAACCTATTACTTACTAACTAACTGTCCAGGAAACACTGGAAAGTTCACCACACAACAATGAAATCTAATTTTCAAAAAGCTGCAGGAAACACTAAATCACACAAACCAAGATCTGAGAGCACACGTTACCGATAGTTACAGATCGTTACCGATGTTTAGGCAAGAACAATGGCTTAAAGACTTCCTACACTAACAAGCAGTCACAGTCTAAAGACCATGTTGAAGGACTCGAAGGGACCATGGCCTTTAATAAGGTCTTTTCAATAATCAGCCCGTCTGAACTTTATTTATGATGAACCCTTTTTCCTTTCCTTTCTTTTCTTCTTTTTTCTCTACTTTCTGGCCCCAGCATGACAGAGAGGAGTAGGACGACCATGGCAGCCAACAGCATCCAATCTAAAATCTTGCCATCATATCTGAGAGTCAGTCATACAATGCTGTACAGACACAGAGGTTTCATATCAGTGAGGGCGGGCCAAATAACAGAACCAGCTCTCTACAGTTCAACAGTACCACAGATTACATCCTCCATAATGATCCCACAACTGTATTAGCATCTCTCTGAAATATTATATCCTTACAGAAGGTGGAATTTATTGCATGTACCATTGGATCAGACTGCATTCCTTTTAGCTAGCTGTTGTAAATAAACTGATAAGCATCTCTTTTGTCCAAACCACAGATCTGACTGGAATCCTCCTTTGTTTTCCAGGCTACATGTCAATCAGGGACAGTCCTCCTCCGGTGCAGGAAGAGAGGGTAACACACCTGAAGCTGTACCAGAAGAAGAACAACTCCCGACCTTTAACAGTGCATAACAATAACAGTTCAACTATCCATAACCAACACAAGTCATGTTATTAACTACAAGCCAGGCTCTCATTCACACAAATTATACAGGGTCTGAACTGATCAGGGATCAGCTCAGTGCTCACATCCATACATATCCATTAGCTACATCACAGACAGAGGGCTGGAGCCAATCCCTGCTGACATTGGGTGAGAGGCAGGCTACAACCTGGACGGGTCATGAGTCTATCACAGGGGACAGGGGACGAGGACAGAGCAGACAGACATCTGTCTCGGATGTCCGTGCATTTGAATGCCTCCTGGATGCATTTAAATATGTTTAGACGCCCACACACACCTGAGAGCAGGTCCACTGACACAAGTGAAAACACCTGCGGTGGTGGACCGTGGTGGAGCACAGAGCCTTGTCTTGGTCACTTAGCACCTTTAGTTAACTCACATTGCTGTATTCTTACACACCTGGCATGTACATCTCACATTCCATGAAACATGTTCCATGTATAACAAACGATATCCTCTAAATAACAAGCCAGTTTGGACCAGTTTAGTTCTGTTTTGCTGGGTGTGTAGGAGGTGGAGCACAACGGGAAGTGGCGGAGCCTGAACGCACCACGGACGGCAAGTTGCACCACTAAACCTACCTTTACTTTCAAGTGTCAGAAAATGGCTGGAAGAGGAACAGGGGACTAGGTCGCTGTCTGAGGCTCAGTACCGACACGTCCTGTTTAAATAACAACGGTTCTGACAGCGCTGAGCTGCACCGTAAACATTTAATCACGTGATAGCGTCCAGACTTCAGGACGGTTTGATATACCAGTCAGAAATGCATTGATACACCAGCTTCGACAATCACACATGCGCAGACGGGCCTCATTTGGTCTGTCGTTAGCTAATATTGGGTTCGTTATTAACCGCGTTTTCCTTTGGCCACAGGGGAAAGTATCGTTTGAGACCAGAATCTCAAGCAGCCGCCAAGCAGAACCACAATTCGTGGTGTACCGAAGCCGGGGCAAACAGCTGACTGCTGCGGCGGCTCAGTGCTCATTCGCCCCCCAAACACTTCTGGAATAAACAGTGTCTCTCACCGCGTCCACCTCCATCAGGTTGAGCTGGGAGGAAGCAGACAGAAGGCTGCGGGCGTCCGGAGACTCCGACATCTCTGGGTCTGCGCGGGCCGAAGAGATCCCCTCTGTCCGTTTGTGGTGCCTGTGACAGGAAGCACTTTCAATTACACCTTCCGCTTGGTTTTCAAAATAAAATGTATTTTAAAAAATACTGGGCTGTAAAAACACAGTAAGTTCAGCAAAATTATTGAAAAGCGATTGACAGTGATAACTGTACCCAAAAGGAAACTCATGTCAGTCCCTAAGATGAACAAAATCGTAAATGGTAAAACATTAATGTTTTAAAATGGTAAAACATTAACAGCACAGTTCTCTGCTGTTCATTAGTCTGTTGTACATTACCACAATAACAACTGGGATCTACTTTTGCACAAATCTAATGACAGACCCTCATATTCAGCCAAGTGAAATGAATAGTAAATCATGCAAACTGTTTACAGAACCTTAAATCATAATGAGTGAAGTAAATGGATATGAACATATCTTAGATCACAACTGGCAGAAGTGCATCAAAGAAAATCAAAATGAAATGAAACCGATCAACAGCAGAAAGAAAACATCTGTTCTCATGAGGTGCTGGCTCAGAGGCAAGTGGAAAACTTTGCACATGTAACTCTAATGCAGTCGTGCAGTGTTTTTAGTGTTCTACAAATCAATGTTTCAGGGACATTGTCTTCTTCAGAGTAAAGTCAGCAGACCCCCGACTGACATGTATAGCACAGGTATTCCAAATCAGAGTTCACAGAGTATCAAATGAACAACATACAGTTACAGTGCATTAAGAAATCATTCAGAGCAAAGAAAAAAACCCAACAACAGATGCTGCAGAGTAAAAATCACAGAGGGCTGAGTGTTCATGGTGAAACATCTGCAGGAAATACTGAGAAGAGAAACTCAGGGCGTGTATAATGCATGACCTGAATTCACATTGTGGAAATGTATATAATGCCGACCTTCTCATGGCAGCCATTGTAGTACAGCCATTCTTTCTCCTGCTTTGATTTGGAACGAGCCTTTCATTTGTTTGTACTAACTGGACTCTTCTTTCTGTCTTTTCTATTATTCTCATAAATATAAACTCACAGGATTTTGCACAGCAGACTGGTGACTGATAGATTCATATATTAATCAACTGACAAAAAATGAAGCTATTTTGACATTATCTGTGGTTAATTGTAATTAACTGCAATTAATTAATTGTTTTTACTCATTTTCTCCAGCTATATTACCAAACATTTCCTGGTTCCATCTTTTCATTTCACAGAATTTTCTATTTAAATATGTCTCTTTGGGAGAATTGTTGGTGGTAAGTAGAGTAATAATAATAATAATAATAATAATAATAATAATAATAATAATAATAATTTCCTGGTTTAAATAAATAAATGCTATAAACCTGGAGAGTAAGCTGTTATCCTGACTGATGAGAATATGCCAGAACCAATGTAAACTATATGTATGTAAATAAAGCTTCGTGGTGAAAATCTGTAATTTTCTCACCAAACGTAGACAACATTACGTATGAGTCATTTTAATTCTTATAACACAATCACACCAGCACATTACATTTCATTTTCACATGTTGTCATGTCAACACTAATTTCTATGAAACGTCGGTCTGACAGACTCAGGTTATCTACATGAACCCTGTGACACAGTACAGTCACTGCACCGTTTACTCATCTGTGTTTTACCAAAGACATATCTTAGAGTCGGTTGGAGAAATTAAAAAAAAAAAAAAAGAGGGAACGAAGAAAGGAGGGGAGAAGGAAAGGAGACAAGGGCGCCACTAGACCGTGTTGGGTCGCGGCATGCTGTATTCCTTCGACTCCGTTCACCTCCATTCACACAGTAAATAAAAGCATGGAGGCTCTGACTCTCGGGATCTAACACCGAGCAGCGGGGGGTAAAGACACTGCCGCATGCGCTCTCCCTTTCACCAAAACGCGCAGGAAGGAAGCAGGAAAGCGGCGAACGCTTTGCCAGTTTGGATTTAACTCGTATTTCGTGGAAGGGAGGATTGTAGTTGGCGAAAGGAGCGGGGCAGCCCGCCGTGCTGAGCATGAAGCGGACGGCTGTAGTGGCCAGGCACAATGGCCTCGTCTCTCCGCTGGGGAACAACAACTCCGGAGCTTCGAGCATCGTCTCGCCGCCCCAGCCGAGAGCCACTAGCATCTCCGCTTCTGCCGACAGCGGTGCCGGCGGTGGGATGGACGGCCTGCTGGATTTCTCCAAAGGCCCCACCGTCAAAACCGAACTGGTGTGCAAATGGATTGACCGAACTTCTTCGAGACAGAGGCTTGGGCGGACGGCGACATCCGTCTGCGACCAAACTTTCAGCTCCATGCACGAGCTGGTGGACCACGTCACCACCGAGCATGTAGCGGCGGGGCTCGAGACCCTCAGTCATGTCTGCATGTGGGACGAGTGTATGCGCGGCGGGAAGGCGTTCAAAGCCAAATACAAACTCATCAACCACATCCGCGTGCACACCGGGGAAAAGCCTTTTTCATGCGCATTTCCCAACTGCGGCAAGATGTTCGCACGCTCCGAGAACCTCAAGATTCACACGCGCACGCACACTGGTACGGTTTCATGGCTGTATGAGCACACACACACTCACACCCACACACACAGCGCGGGGGACACAGTCGTTATAGTCTTTAAATCCGTGTCATCCGTCAGGACAGCAGCCTCACGACAGAGACGGAGAATAAAGAGGTTAACAGAGATTGTTCCCAGCCTGCTAGGAATCCCCTCCATGTTTACGTAGGCTCGGTTCCGTACCGATGCCCACCCGTCCTTCGTTGCTCCCTTGTTTCCTAGAGGAACCGCGGCTCTAAACTGCAGCTCAGGAGTCACGTAAGGTGACAGGAAGCAGCAGAGAGCGGCTGGATTACGTGAGAGGGAAAAGGATGAGTGCAGAATTAAACTGATTAGACGCACGGAGCAGAAATCAGTGTGCTGAGACGTACACGTTTCTGTGTTTATATGATTTTAGCTGTCAGTCTACATAAACATACGGTTCGCAGGAAACGTATTGGTGCTTCCCTCTGATTACCCAGAGTCAGAGCATGTGCAGTTTTAATTAAACTCAGTTGCCAGTTAATTAAAATCCTTTAATATCAATTAGACTCTTAATCTACCCAGTGCTGCTTTCTACTCACTGTCTATGAAGGGTGTATAGGCTGCAAAGAATGGCTTTATTAACGGTTAATAAGTCTTTTTCTAATGCTTTATAAATCCATTATAAGTCATTGATAAGAACAACTCTTGGGTTGCCAGGTTGGCTAACAATCCTTGTGGCTGGTGTTTTGTTTTATTATTTATTTATTTGTATTATTTTTAACGGACAGTTCATGGTTTTATTAGACAGTGTGAGCGGAGAGAGCGAGGATGATATTTAACATAGATCAACATTTACAAATGAATAATTCTTTTAATAACCCAATTAACTAACAAACCTAACTGCAGATGACTTGCTCCTTTGTCTTGTTGGTTTGTTAGAAAGTAAGAAGCCTAATGAACTAAAACACTAGCTGACAAAGACAGTGCAGGTGTAATGATGGAGGAGGAGAAATATCAGCCATAGGGATTTTTCTGTCACTCCAACCTGGCAACGCAAAAGTTGTTCTTTGTTATTGCCTTACAACAAACCTGTAAATCAATCCTAACTGGGCTATTAGCTTCAAATAAAGCTGTTAGTTACAACATATAAACCCTCTGTAAAGGCAGCCTAAACTGGAAAGTGGTACCATGTTCTCTCATGTAACCGGAGTAGGCTAAAATATGAAGCATTTTCAGTGTATTGCTCTGCGTTTGAACAGGAGCCTCAGACCATGGTTTTGATCAGGAGCATAAAGTCGAATCAGCACCTCACTGAACGAGTCTGAACAAAAACTGAACATTAGAACCTTTGTGAAAGGGGGATTTGCTGCAGAGCTGCTGGATTAGGCTGCATTAACTTTAGCTAGGTGGATCTAATAAACTGCCAATAGACAGAGTGTTTGAGTAAGTGTATTTCAGCTTTATTGAATATCTATGAAGGTCATGAAATAATGCAGCGTTTATTATAGTGTGTAGGTTTTTTTGGGGGATGACATTTATGTCATGCCTTTAAACACAAATGGTCAAACAAGATTTGAATATATTTTTTTTAAAAAGGGGAAATGAAATATACCAGAGACCTCAGACATAAACCTACAAATTTAACTTGAAAGTTTGCCACTTGTTATAATAATTATTATAATATACATAATATTGTTATTATTATAAACAGCCAGTCTTGTTTTTTTTTCTTGTGACTTTTGATATCATTTATATTTATATATCTTGTACAGTGTACCTTTATTTAAAGATACAGCCCCTGGTTTTGTTATGTGCTCAGAACAGCACCACCAAATTTCAAAGCGATGAATCTGTCTCACTCATCAATCATTACAATTATTTTATGTCTTTTCCTGTGTAAATATTCTACAGCAAAGATGCTACACAGACATATAAGCATCCTGATCATTACTGTTAATTTATTAATTACGATACAGTGTTAATCTACCTGCTGGCAGCAGGGAGGATAGTTCCAAATCATAACACAGTGAGGATTTTTAAATGTGTGGACCAGAGCTGTGCTCAGGTTGACAGTGTTGGTGTTGTCAGTTTTCCAGCCTTCACACATTCAGTGCACTCAGAGTCTCAGAGCCCTTCACTTGTTTCACATTTCGTTATGTTGCAGCCTCGTTCTAAAATTGTTTATATTCAGTTCTTCAGGCTGCACTCTGTACCCCATAATCAGGCCCAGTGCCATCCTAATGGCAAAGCATGATGGTGTGCAGGTGTTTTTCAGCAGCAGGGACAGGGACACTGGTCAGGGTTGAGGGAAAGCTGAATGCAAAGTACAGGGATAAGCTCTAGTTAAAACATGGTCCAGAACACTCAGGACCTCAGACTGGGCTGAATAAAAAAAATATTCACCTTCCAGGACAATGATCCTGAGCTCACAGCCAAGACGACACAGGAGAGTCTTAGAGACAACTCTGTGAATGTCAGCCAGAGCCCTGACTTGAACCCAATCAAACATCTCTGGAGAGACCTGAAAAATGTCCGTCCACCAGTCATCCCCATCCAACCTGACAGAGCTTGAGAGGATCTGCAGATGAGAATGGCAGAAAATCTCCAAATCCAGATGTGCAAAGCTTGTCATGTCATACCCAAGAAGACTTAAGGCTGTGATCACTGCCAAAGGTGCTTCAACAAAGCACAGAGTAAAGTGTTTGAATACTTCTGTCAATGTGATATTTTTTAATAAATTTTGCAGAAAAAGTCTAAAATTGGAGTGCAATGTAACGAAAGGTGAAAAAAAGTGAAGGGCTCTTTCTAAATGCGCTGTACGTGTCTGAGCATTACCCGGTTCTTCACATGTGAGAAGCTTCCCAGTATCTTCACAAACACTCTCAGTGTTTTTCATTCCCAAACAGTGAGATATTGGGTTGTTTACCCAGACACCAGACTTTTTCTCTTTTCTTCCCATTTAAGGCAACAAGTAGCATTTAAATGATTATTTGAATGGTCTGAGCAAAATAACAACTTTCAAACAAAATTTCATGTTGAGTAGATTTTTTTCTATTAATTACCTCCTTCCAAGAGTCTTTTACCTGAGCACAGCCACACATACTATAAATTAGGGTTTCTTGTGGCTACACAAAGCCACAAGAACATAGGTGTGTGCATGTAGATGTAGAGGCTGAGTGTTCCCTTCCAGTCAAGTCGAGTCATTTTATATGTAGAGCCCATTTAAAACCAGGAAAACTGCTTTACAGAGATTCAATTATGGGAAAGGGGCTCCTTCTACACTGTGATTATGGTGTGTGTGTGTGTGTGTGTTTGTGTTTGTGTGTGTGTGTGTGTGTTGTTTGTGTTGCAGGTGAGAAGCCATTCCAGTGTGAGTTTTGCGAGCGGCGCTTCGCCAACAGCAGCGACCGGAAGAAGCACTCACAGGTCCACACGGCCTCCAAGCCCTACGACTGCAAGGCCCTGGGTTGCACCAAGTCCTACACCCACCCCAGCTCCCTGCGCAAACACATGAAGGTTCACATCAAGTCGTCACCTACCTCTGACCCCCAGGACCCGTACGACTCCATCCCTCATCAACTCCAGCAACCTCATCAGGCTCTCCTGGAGCCCCTCGACCTTAAAATGAACCGCCTCTCTCCATCACTTGCCAACAATAATGCTAATTTTTCTCTTCTGTCGAGTCACGAATTGGGCATCAGCTCAGCCAATGAAGTGGACCATAAGCTGCTGCTGCGGAGCTCGTCTCCAATGGCAATGCCTCTGGATCTGTCTCTGTCGGGCCTGAAGAGTCAGCTGGCCCAGAAGCAGCAGAGCGGCAGGACCCCGCGGAGGAGCCAGCGATCGGTCAACCCAGCCTTACCTCAGTTGTCTAACATTAAAGAGTGGTATGTCTGTACCAGGACTACAGCGCCACACTTTCCTCTGCTTCACCCAGACCACATCAAATCAGAACCTAGCGATGACGAGGAGTACGTCACGTAGGATGGAGGGACTGGTGAAGAACAGACCTCGTACGTTGTCAGACTGGAGTCAGGTCAGAGGACGCTCTGTGGAATCATAGTTGCTGTAATTTTCCAGAACCAGCAGTTGTACGGTTCGACGTCAGTGGCCCTTCTAAGATGGAGGAGGCTGCGATCAGACAGAAGGCTTGTCCTCTCTGTCTCAGACTCAGCAGTGTGTGTGGGGGGACCATCAGCAGTGGCTCAAAGGATGCCCGGATGGGGGGGACGAGAGGAATTTCAACACTATGGTTGTCAAACTAAAATGTCTGACGCAAAGAAAAAAGAAAAAAAAAAAAGACTGCAAGTTATGGAATCAGCGTTAGCTAGCTAACCTGAACTAACAGAGGGGATAACTTTGTACAAATGGACCAGAGAATGTTAGTGACTGCTCTGCTCGCTGTTAAAGAATATGAAGAGGGTCTGTGTACGCGATGGCCTCTGTAGAGAGACAGATTATTGACCAGTTTATCTAAGAGCTCCACCTAGATGAAGCAATTTCAAGGGCTAAATTGCCACTGATGGAAAGTGGTTAATGTTAACCTGAGCTCGTAGTAGTATTGTACACGTGGTAACAGAGCAGGTGAGTGCGTGCCTGTTAAGGACTCAGTCTGCTTTAAGCAAGCTAGTTTGAACAGTGTCAGAAAGTTGGAGTTGGAAGCAGCTGATTCAGCCGTCAGAAAGTAGAGGGGGGGGGGGGGGTCAGAAGGTGTTAGGGATCTGACCAACGCTTTGTTTGAAGCAAACTGAGGCCTTTACTAATAAAGCTTACTTGTTCAGAGGTGTTTTATGTGATCACAGTCTAATCCAACACAGCAGGCAGTTTTCAGACAAGTGGGACTGATCCGTCTTTGTACTGCTCATCAAGTGTCTCCTTAACCTCTTCAACTCTATGGACCTTTCAGTAAGTTAATCGTGGGTTAATGTTTACACTCCATTTGCAATTTAGTTACGACCCCCAAGGATTTTTTTCCAAAAATGACCATATATGTCATGCACATATTCCTTTAACATGGAGAAAAAAAAAAAAGTGTATTAAAACGATGCACAAAACATCCAGTATTTTCCCTGTGATCAAATGGTTCAGCCATAAAAAAACAAGAGGTGGCATCTCAATGTGAGCATCCTGTAGTGTCCATGAATCAAGGAAGTGCAATGTGTTGTGTGAGATTGTGGTACAGCTTGGAAAAATGTGTAGTGTCTGTGAAGACTTTAAATGGTTAATAAGTGACTCGTGTACATTATCCATCCATTAGAAGGTCATTTCCAGCTGGATTTGAACCTGGGACGTAAGGAAACCTGCCTTTAAAATGCTATTTTAAAGGAAAATTACCAGTATGGGTACACGACCGCGGCGAGTACAGTACGTCAAAGGTGAGGCAGGTAGTGGGTCTGCAAACGGTGATGGATGTTTAGAAGGGTTAGTTTTACTGTTCATTTCTGTTTTCTCTTCCACACATGTTCTGCTAATGAGGGGGTTTGTTTAAACCTTCTTGGTCACCATGTTCCCAAGCTTTTAACTTGGTGAGTACATCGTTATTATTATTACTGCCAGCAATGACGGACGAAACTGCAACCATAACACCCAAGGTCAATGAATCTGGAACTTCTCTTTAAACAGTGTGAGTGAGTCATCAGTCTGGAGGTCCAGAGCACAGAGGGTACGTAGTTTTGAGAGCAAGGACAGAAGTGTGTTATTGAACTTTTGTTTTTCAAGAGCAATAATCTCAAGACATGAACAAGCAACTGCTCACACCCAGTTTATGAGGTATTGTGTAATTCACACGGTGGAACAGTGGTGAGCACTGCCACAGCCAGATGGTTGTAGGTCTTCAGTCCTCCAGCTGGGACCTTTCTGTGTGGAGTCCCAAACACAGGCAGGTCTGATTGATCTGAAACTCTGAATTGTCCATTGATGCGAATGAGAGTGTGAACTGTTGTTTGTCCATATGCGTCCGCCCCGTGTCAGACTGGTAACTTGTCCAGGTGTACCATGCCTTTCACTGAGTGTGAGCTGGGATACTCCTGCTCGATAAGCTGGTACAGGTAAAACGGATAGAAACCCCAACACAAACTGAACACAGCCCAATAAAATCCACTGCCTGTGACCTGGAGGTGAAGAGTCGTCCTGTTAGATGATGCCTCCTAAATAACATGAGACCCCTCTTAGTGTGCTCCACTTCATGATAAGATATCAGATACATCAAATCTTTGCGGTCCCTTCAGAAAGAACTCTCTGGCATCGAAGGCGTTCAGTTCACACCCATACATTCACTGAACCATTCACTCTGCCTTTATAACATGTAGGCAGCAGATGAAATGTAAGATCCAAGTCAGCTAACATGAACGCCCCCTTTGCTGTTCCACCTTTAACTGACCCCCTGATGAAGCCACACTGAATCCCAAACCATTTTTGTCAGTATTTACTTTCAGAGTTGTGTAGTGATTTTTTTTTTTTCAAAATGGCTCTCAGAAAACAGGTGAAGGGACATTCTGACAGCCTCTGCCTGTCCTCGTTTCACGATAGTTAACAAGGCTCACGAAGCCTAAAGAGACTTTAAAAAACAAAAAAACAAACTTAAATTATAAGTTAAGTGTGACGTCAAGAGAAATGACTCAAATCTGACCAGAGAGCAGCTGAACTGATTCCTTTCCAGTCTGTCTGGGAACCACTGGAGTTCATTCTTGAGCTTTTCCTGGAGCTTTCAACCACATCTGCACTGATTAAGACCATGAGATGTTCCAGACAAAGTGGCCCATGGGATAAGATGTCTTTTGTCATACTACTGCACCACTGGCTGAACTCTTCAGGTGATTACAGTTGATAAAGGCACCGTAATCTGGTGCTGGGATTAATTCTGATTAATTAACGTCAGGGAATAATTGGATATTCACTGCCTGCTCAGACTGCTTCCCAATACGGTGCTAAAGTTAGTAAACACTGATACCCGTTTCTCACTAAGGACCGATCTTTAATCAGAATTGCCTAATCCAGGACTGATCCACGTGAGATCCCTTTACACCAAACCTGACTGACCTGTGGCACCTGGTCTCCATCTGCTTCAAGTGAAAAGGCCTGGGACACGAGTCACCTAAACCCGTAGCAAGCGTCTATAGTCAAGACCTTTATGAAGAGCGTCATGAATTTTGGCATCAAGGCCTTTAATGTAACATCCTTAAATAAAAATCCTTAAATAAAAAAAACAAACAATGACAACAACACACACACATAAACACAAGCAAACTGAACCAGCAGTATGTAAGTTAACAGGTATATTTATTTATTTGTTTGTTTGTTTTGAATTATTATTATTATAAATACTTTAGAAGCCCACATTACTGGTTGAAGGCACTAGAAAGTTTCTGATGGCATCTTTCATGCAGGTCCACTGGTTTACAGCATGTGCAGTCTTCAGAGAGCAATACAAAAAAAAAAAAAATCTGTAATGAATTTTCTCATGCACAAGAAAATGTAATTTGTTAAATAAACCATTTAAATATTAATAACTTATTATCAGTCATTTGTTAAGCACATATGTTGTAATACGTTACAACATACATCAGCTTCTTAATCGCTCCTTCTGTGTTAGGTACTTTAGCCTTCACAGGATCTGACAGGGCAACTATTCCCATTCAAACTGATTTTCACCTAAACTGAAAGCTGTCACAGCCTCTTCATCACCTGAAGTAACAAAGACATGAGCTCAGTGTCCTTAGTCATCACGTGACCAGCATCACTGATGTAGGGATGTCTGACTCAGCTTGTCCACGCGGGTCCGTGGACGTGAGACATTTCTGTGTGAGGCCTGACTTTCTGACTTTCTAATGTCTGTGGAATGCAGTGTTGAAGAGAGTATCAACTGTGACAGTTTCTAACCCGAGGGTCCAGGCCCTTACAACAGGTCACCAGATAAATCTTCACAGTCGAGAGATGATTATGTTGATTATAATTTCAATCTTTCAGAATTTCCCCTAATCTTTATTTTCCACAGGACTCTATAAATCATTCAAATAAAACAAAGAAAAACCAAAACTTATAAATGTGCAACTAGTACCGCGGGGATGGTAACAACGGTACATGACCAAAACCTTACCATAGAATGAGTGATTCACTTTGAATAAAACACACAGAGCTGACTCCACAGAAAGAAAAAGAAAAGACACTAAAATTTATTTTGGACTCCAGAGAGCACAGTGTTCCCACATGCATCCGTTTGCTTTTCTGTCTTTTACTTGTTGTTGCTGTGGTTCATTTATTCTGAACTCTGAGTACAATTGCAAACAGCACTTTTAGTCTTGGAGCTTTGTGGTTGACAGAGTGAGGAGGAGGAGGAGGAGGAGGAGGATGGAGAACTTCCCCCAAACTACTCTACCCCCAACTGAGCTCATGCTGCCAGCTCTTACCCTGAGCATTGTACACTGTGACCTTATTCACCCCTCCTGTTTTCTCACAAAGTCACTTTTACCATCTTTCCCAGTCCATTCCACATGGAGCAGGTCTGTAAAGACATAAAGCTCTAGTATATTGAGGTATAGTTTACTGGTTTGTCCCTGCTACACATGAAAGCTTGAATTTAACTCATTTATGAAACAATGATTTCAGTGAATTCGTATTATTCTTTACTTTCAGATCCAGCTGTTTGACCCACATGGGACAGGAGCTTCAGTGGGAGGACTGGTCTGGTTCTCAGAGGCACATTGACCGCGCCCCCAGCTCGATGGCCATTTTAATCTATAATACAAGTATGTTTATGCATTCTTTACCACTATGGTTGAATTTTAAAAATTTAACAATTGCCCAAACAACTACTGGTGTGCGAAACCCTGCATGTAAACACGACTTGCTCTCTTTAATCGTGTGAGTTAAGACAAGGCCCCTGGCCCTCTCTCCATTCCAGCAGTGAGGCAGGAGCCAGGGCCGGACAATGAAACCTTTCACAGAGAGAGCATCATTTGCTGAGGGGATGAACAGTTATGACACAAGGCCAGAATTGTCTGTGCTTTGGTTTTGACAAATCACAACTTCAGATGCAGATATTTACAATTGTTATTTTCACTAGTGTCTAACTTTAATTATGTATATTATTTAAATATGTCTATATATATGGTGGCAGGTCAGAATTAAAGGGCTATATGTTGTGTTTGAGTTAAAAATAATCATCATTTAAATGGTGTTATCTGTGAATACTGGTATTTGGGATATTTTGAATGGGATATTTTGGGATACTGGTGTTTGAGGAAAGTGTTGGTGCTGTAGAACGAGAGGCATCGCCATCTTTTCCCCATCTCCTCCAGGAAAAGTCTCCTCTTCAATTTCTTTCTTTTTCTTTTGATTCCAGCCTAGATTCCTTCATCTGATGTTGAAAACCATGGTGTCCTATAACCTCCAATCATCAATCAATAAAATAAAATAAAATAAAACAGTAAGACGTAAGTGTGTGTCTCCGTGAAGGCAAACTTAGATGAAAATGGAGCCTTGTCCTTTGTGGTCTGCAGTGCTGGAGGAAGTTTGGGTTTGTTCCATCTAAATATCCCCACCATGGTTTTTTGTGTTTTTCCATAGCAGATCTTGGCTAAGGGCATATGAAGTGAAGAAACGATCCTGTTGATGTTGTGCCCCTGGAGACCTGCTCTCACATCCAGGACCACACATTTGGCCTGGTTCTTCTGTGGAACTCCATCAGCAGGTTTGGCTGTGTGCACCTGTGTGTTCCAGGGCCTCTGAAAGGGACAACACATTCATCCACTGTATCGTCTGGACTGGGATTGTAAAGTGGCAGGTGTTGTACCCACTTTTGCCAAGTCTCTCATATGGTATCATGTTGATGACAACCAAGTCACATGTCCGCATTGTCAAAACCAGTCCTCCGTACATCCTCAAAAATATATAGTCTCATGGTGGGGATTTGGATCAGCAGGACAGTGTGTTTAGGACTGAATCAAAATACAGTACAGCGTACGTGCGTGCATGCGTGCGTGTGCGTGTCTGTGGTATGTGGTTTTAAAGTTTCTGGACAACAGTGGAGCTCTATGATCCTGTCTTAAGACCTTCACTGATATACTATACTTCATGTTTACAGAGTAAATATGGATCACCAGCTTACTGATATATGGTGGAACCAAACCGTTCAGTGCCTTAAAAGAAGACTTTTGGAAAAGTTGTAGGTGCCTTATTTAACAAGTATGGAGTGCATTAAAATGGTAAAGACACAAAGAGGTAAAACTGTGGATGTTTTGTAAAAGCTGTTGCAGTGATAAGAGTAGATGTAGTCTGGCAGTGTTTCTTCAATGAAAACAGCAGGACTGAGTCACTGACAAGACATTTCTGAGAGTTGAACTGGGAATAAAAAATAACCCTGAAGTTTCTGGAAGCCAACACTGGGTTTGAAGCCAAGGAACCCAAGTGCTGCTGAAAATGGTCAAAAGACTGATTGATGCAAAAAAAAAAAAAAGAGAGAAAAAAGAAAGAAAGAAAAAAACAGGACTTCAGTTTCACTGTGATTTAACTGCAGGAAAATCAAATTTCACCAGGCTTCACAAATACATTCAGCTGGACATCATCGGTGTGTCAGAGTAGATCCACAGGTCACAGTGGTGATGGACGCAAAGAAGTTCTGATTTGGTAAGTAGAAGGAAAACCATTTATGTGTTATTCCAAACATCCTGACCTATTTCTTCACATGATGTAGTAAAATGTTATGATCTGTAGTTTGGGAAACAGAGCTTAAATCCATAAGAACCAAAACACAGTTTGCACCACTATATACAGTGGGGCAAAAAAAGTATTTAGTCAGCCACCGACTGTGCAAGTTCTCCCACTTAAAATGATGACAGAGGTCTGTAATTTTCATCATAGGTACACTTCAACTGTGAGAGACAGAATGTGGGAAAAAATCCAGGAAATCACATTGTAGGATTTTTAAAGAATTTATTTATAAATTCCTGCGTAAAATAAGTATTTGGTCAATAACAAAAGTTCAACCCAATACTTTGTAACATAACCTTTTCCACATGGTCACGGGCAAACTTTAGACGGGCCTGGGCATGTGCTGGCTTAAGCAGGGGGACACGTCTGGCACTGCAGGATTTGATTCCCTGTCGGCGTAGTGTGTTACTGATGGTAACCTTTGTTGCTTTGGTCCCAGCTCTCTGCAGGTCATTCACCAGGTCCCCCCCGTGTAGTTCTGGGATTCTTGCTCACCGTTCCCATGATCAGTTTGACCCCACAGGATGAGATCTTGCATGGAGCGCCAGATCGAGGGAGATTATCAATGATCTTGTATGTCTTCCATTTTCTAATAATTGCTCCCACAGTTGATTTATTCACACCAAGCTGTTTGCCTATTGTAGATTCACTCTTCCCAGCCGTGTGCAGGTCTACAATTTTATTCCTGGTGTTCTTCGACAGCTCTTTGGTCTCGGCCATGGTGGAGTTTGGAGTCTGACTGTTTGAGACTGTGGTCAGGTGTCTTTTATACAGATAACGAGTTCAAACAGGTGCCATTAATACAGGTAACGAGTGGAGGACAGAAGAGCTTCTTAAAGAAGAAGTTACAGGTTTGTGAGAGCCAGAAATCTTGCTTGTTTGTAGGTGACCAAATATTTTATGCAGGAATTTAAAAATAAATTCTTTAAAAATCCTACAATGTGATTTCCTGGATTTTTTTTCCACATTCTGTCTCTCACAGTTGAATTGTACCTTTGATGAAAATTACAGACCTCTGTCATCATTTTAAGCAGGAGAACTTGCACAATCGGTGGCTGACTAAATACTTTTTTGCCCTACTGTACATAGATATCATTCGTGAGTCTGAGACCTGTCTACTTACTGTGATTTCCACAGAATCCAGACTGGAACTGGTGAATTTTCCTCTGGGAAACAGAGAAAAAAGTTACTTACAGACAACTTTTTCTAAGATTTTAGAAACTGAGATGGGTCTGCAGTTCTGGGGTTGAACAGGATTGTTTTTTTAGGCCTTAAAATGACTTGGGACACAGCCAGAGGAAAGGGAATTAATTATTGATAATGGTGAGGAAAGGTGAGCCAGCTACGTGTCAGTCATACTTCTTTGAAGAATTTAGATGCCAAAATAGAGAGAGGGGCAGAGAAAAGAGGGAAACAATGTCACCTGGTGTCACAACGTGGTCACAACATGGCTCAGAACGCAGCTGGAAGGCACAACTGAAGCTCTCGTGCTAATTTCATCAACAAAAAATAAAATGACAGTCATCAACAGAGGGTGAAGAAATAGCTGGATTTTTTCTGTTTAACAGATGGATTATAGTTTTGAAAAGAAATCTAGGTTTTGTTTTATTGGAGGTAATAAGGCTATTAAAGTAAAGTAAAGGTGTTTAATGCCTGTTCACTCTTTAGATTTCAGGACACCATCAAATCCTTCATATCAGCACAGTGAACCTAAAGCCTGGTGTTTTTCCACCTGTGTTCAGCCTTTTTTTATACAGCGGATTTCATCACTGATGCAGGGAAAGGACCTGATTTTGGAGAAATATCCAAAGCAGCCTGGCAAGCACGTTTAAAACAGATTACCAAATCATTAACCTGGGAGGGCCCAGACATGTCCTGGGCTGGATCCATAAAAGCATTTGGAAACGAAGCAGCAGATGTGTTCTTAAAAATGCATGAGAGTGCAGCGTGCTCCTGGGGCTAAAAGGGTTGTCTGTAGGATGGAATCAATGATAACACATTTATGGTCAGAGATGAAGTCAGCTAATTTTAAGGAGCTGAATGAAATGCCCTGTGTGAAGACCAGATACGGCCCCTGTTGTGAGTAGGAGCCTTCTCGTGTTGACTAAATATAAAGGCTTCAAATGCATTTAGAAAAATCACAAGCACACACACTTGTATTGTCATCCACATGGAAACTGATATCACCGGCTATGATTATTTTGAAAACACAACAGCAAAAAGCTGGACAGAGACAATATGAGTTTGAAAAAGGAGACACATTATTTCACTCTATGATACAGCAATTTGGAACAACCAATATTTTTGATAGAAATCAGGCCTTGTTTTATGCAGATAGGATGGAAAAAAGCAAAGACTGAATGGATGTCAAAGGGCATCATTAAAGTATAGGTTTACGTTCTTTCCACAGTGTGGGGAAACAAAAAGTCAGAATTTTGACTCACGTGATTGGCTGAAGTCAAGTTTCTGATGCATTTTTTGCACAGTACAAGCTCTGTGGATTTTGTCCACCATCTCATACACTGGAATTTAATTAGAAAGGGCTCATTTCACAGCCACTATGGACAGGAGGAACAAATATAGCAACAAAAAACGGTTGCAGGGTATATATGGGCATGTGAGTGTTGTTTCAAGCATGGGGCCCTGTCTGGGATCTCATTCTGTGTCAAATCACACAGAAAACATTTCATATTTCACTCAGAGTTTGTCAGAGCTACAGGCTTTTAATGGTTCTGGCCTACACAAAGCCTGGTGAGGCTAACGACAAAGCTGACCAGTTAAGGCGTTTTAGAGCCTATAAAAATGAAATAATATTTTTTTTAAAAAGTGCTGAAAAAAATATGAAACATAGGATTTGAACATAAATATTCTACATGTATAGCCATGCTTTGAACAAAATCTGAGACGGTGCTGCAACAGATTATCTGATTTGACACGGAAAAGGTTGTGACCCTACAAGAAGTTTGAAAAACATTCAGTTCTGTATAGTTGAAGTAATTGATGTCATTTTTCCTCACAGCCTGGGGAACACTGATACTACAGTGATCTCACATGACATTAGAACTAGTGACTTCAAGACCCCTCAGGGTTAAGATAGTCTTGAAAAATGTGAACTCATCCTTTACAGCATTTTCATTATACACAACATGTTATTACACAAAGCAAAGTACTACAGGACCTATTTCGCTCAAAACATATTCTGCCATTCACTGAATTCAATGAATGTTGCCTCTTGACAGTGTGTATAATCCCAAGATAAAAGAAACGCATCAGAGGTTGTGAATGGCATGTCTGTCTCCACTGTATTTTTAAAGATTTTTTGCTTTGTTTGATTAAATGTATTTATTTATTTATTTATTTATTATTCTATTTTATTTTTTAAGTACTATGAATGACCTATGTGAATGACGCTTTTCAATAAAGTTGAGTTGAAAAAAAAAAACAGAATGGGGTCGACGCCTCTCTCTCCACCACTCCGGTCTCTGGAAAGTTAAAACGTCATCACGTCGTGTACGTTGACCGTGACAGTGGGACGACATGGCGGCGCACGGTCTCTCTACGTCTCTGTCCAGGCTGTTGTTCCCCGTAAAGGTGAGCTGAGCACAGAGCGCGAGCTCCTCCAGCTAAACGACTAAACAGCCGTGACAGCCGTTAGCCTCGTGACAGCTGCTAATGATGAGCGTGGACACGTCCTGTTTACGGAGCAGAGCACACACACACACACAAGGAGTCTCCTTACATGAGACGATAAGATAGCAGGCACCTTGTTAAAGGTGTAGGGAGGAACATAAATGCAAACGTAAAGAGTGGACATTATGTCCGACAGACAGAGACAGACAGACAGACAGGCTGTCCTCCAGACGGGGCTATGAAAACTTAGTGCACTCACTCACCAAAGGGTCAACACATCATGTTACATGCAGGTTGTTTTTCCCTGACTTGTGACTCCACTTGTCGTTGACTCCTGAACAGCACGTACATTGCAAACTAAGGGAAAGTTACAGTGGAGCTGGTCATTCAGGAATATATTTATAATATATGTTTAATCCTGTTTAAAAACTGCATTCTTCATGCTGGGGGACAGACTGCTGCTGCTGCAAGCTGTGTCCTCCAAAAGGTCTCATGGTTGACACAAAGGGGTTACCTGAGTGAAAGGTGGCCACCTGTCTGTGGCACTGTGGTAAAACAACAGATTCATTTAGGAATATCTATCCATCCATTATCTATACTGCTTAAACTCTTTAAGGTCACAGAGAAACTGGAGCCAGTCCCAGCTGGCTTTGGGTAAAAGGTGGGGACTGTGGAGACCCCGACCATGTCTCCAGTCTATCACAGGGCTGACAACCATTCACACTCACATTCACGCCTATGGGCAATTTAGAATTGCCAGTTAAGCTTTTATCAGGCATTCATGATTTCAGCAGTAAGACTTTTTCTACCCAGACAGTGACAGGCAATCTGCAGTCGAGGCACATACCTGGAGACACATCAGTCCATTTGTGCGTGCTGGCTCTTTAAGGCGAGCTTGGGGCTCTAACACTGGACAGTTTAGTCCTCAGCCTGCATGCTGAGGAAGCCATGAGTGTTGGTGCATGTTATTTTTCTGCACTCTGAATCAATAAGGACACTGCAAATGGTCTGAATATAAGTGGGTCATTTCCTTGAGGCTTTTTTAATCGTATGTCATGTGTCTTTTCAGTCCAACAAGCTCTGCTGCACAGCCAGCGTGGTGGTGCAAGTGCAGCTTTAGTGCTGGTTTTTACATCAGAGTGTTTCTAACTGCTCAGACCACTTTTTATCACAAACAGAAATCCTGAAGAACATTTTCATATGTTTTGAGTCATAGTTTTCATGCTTAGTGATGCTAAGTCATGCTAGTTTTCATCAACATACATTTTTATTTATGAGCATTTATGGCTGCTGAAAATAAAAGTTGTTCTTCTTGAATTATAATTTAGTTTGTCATAGAAATGAAAATAGGAATTGATGAGCAGAATTAGAAAAGGAGTTGGTATAACCTTATCATACGCTGCACCCTGACACATACCACTTACTGCAACCCAAATGTGATATAATAATGAATGAAAGACTAGTAGCCTAATTCAGTGTGTGTGTATGTGTTTTGCAGTATGCCTCACTCAGGCCCAGGTGCTGTGCACTGCACAGTAAAGCTCAATATTCCACCGTCTACAATCCCAGTGAAAAGGTAACGTCTGTCTGTAAGCGCTGATTTATTCAACCATCAGCTGTTGACTCTGAAGACAATTTTCTAAATTAAAATGTGACGGTGATAAGAAGGAGTGTGATTGCTGTGTTTATTAGTCTTCTCGCTGACACACAGGTGGAGTAATGGAAGTCCTTGTTGTGTCAATGATAAGCAGCGCTAATCTGTCTGCTGTTTCCTTCCACAGACCTTTGATAAGATCCTCATCGCCAACAGAGGAGAGATTGCTTGCAGAGTACCGCTTTTGTTTTTTTGAAATGATTTTATTATAGTACATTTCTGCCACAACACATAGAAACCAGCACGTACCAGAACAATGCACAACATAATGAACATCATAGAGTGGAGTGTCAGTGTTAATGTTGTGTTTTATTTTTTTCCATCAGGTGATCAAGACGTGTAAGAAGATGGGCATCAAGACTGTAGCAGTTCACAGTGACGTAGACTCCAGTGCTGTGAGTCGCCATCATCTTCATCCACTCTTAAAACTTAGGGTTGAATCCCACAGATTCCCTGTGTGTGTGTGTGTGCTTGTGTAGTGAAAACGATTGTACGCCCTGAAACACTCCTCTCCTGTGGAGACACTGGAATTCCACGTTATAAGCCATGTGTGTGTGTTTCAAGGTCCATGCAAAGATGGCTGATGAGGCAGTGTGTGTTGGCCCCGCCCCCACCAGTAAGAGCTATCTGAACATGGACGCCATCATGGATGCCATCAGAATGACCGGAGCACAAGCTGTGAGCATTTTTGTAGCCTATGCAACAATACAGTATATTGCAGCTGCTCTAAACAGTGAATCACGTGGCTGCATCTCAATACACAGATGTGGTTAATATACAGGGTTAAAATGCAGCTCGTGTTATTGATTTATTTTTCTCTACAGGTTCATCCTGGCTATGGGTTCCTCTCTGAAAACAAAGAGTTTGCAAAGCGATTGGTGAGTAACACACCGAATCAGCTACACACCATGAGCTCATAAATTACTCAGTGACAAACAAATGCTAAGGTGTGAGTTTGATACTGATTTATTCAATCTTGGCCTATGTGTGATCTATTTTAGTCTCATTGACTTGAATGAATGTGTCAGTGACATGAAAATGACTCTTTTTTTTTTTTTTAAATGACTCTCTGTGATCTGATCTTCGTGATATGGTAAATCTCACAGTATTATTATTATTGTTTTGTTGCTAGGCAGCAGAGGGCGTGACATTCATTGGCCCGGACACACATGCTATCCAGGCAATGGGGGATAAAATTGAGAGCAAGCTGATTGCTAAGGCTGCTAAGGTCAACACCATTCCAGGATTTGATGGGGTTGTCAAGGTAGGGACACACACACACACACTGCACTGCATATATGCAAGAAAACTTCTCCTCACCCAACATCATACTTATCTGAGATTCACCTTTGTGTGGTTTGGTTTTCCACTGGGTTTTGGTGCCTGATTCTGGTCCACCAAACCATTTTGGACTCATCACTGTCTCCCTGAGTGCTGGAGCATGAAAACAGCTGCTGAAACATACACATGCGTCACAGTTAGTTGAAACCACCAAGACAAGTGTGACTGTAAAGACTTTGCTTTGGTTTACCATCACTGACCGTAACCCCTCTCTGTGTCAGACTGCTGAGGAAGCTGTGAAGATTGCACAGGACATTGGTGAGTCATCACTTCTCTGCACACTGAAAGTGAATTGGTTGGTTTTCTTGCATGGATTTTGTCTTTTCAGGGCTCTCCACATATTTTCAAAAGAGCTTGAGGTCAGGACTTTGGGAGGTCCGTTCATTTTAGCCCCAAAACCACTTTGATGTTTGTTTACGGTGTCATTTTCCCATTGGAACAACCAGTTACATCCAAGATTTAACTTTCTAGCTCATGTTTGGTGTTGAATACTGAGGTCGTCTTCCTTCTTTATTGCTCCGTCCACTTTATGCAGTGCACAGGTTTTAAGTCGCAGTTAAAATGACATAGAAGAGTGGGGAAAAAACAATAAAATCCCTAATAATATTTACATATTTTAGTACACTGTTAAGTTCTCTGATTACTGGAGGTACCTGTGATCACATTTTTGTTGTTAATCCAAGTGTGATTTTTTTTTTTTTTTAAGAAAAAGAAAAGCATACAGTTATTGAGGTGTTTCTTTATCTTTGTGTTGTTGCTAGGCTACCCAGTGATGATCAAAGCATCTGCTGGAGGTGGAGGGAAAGGGATGAGGATCGCCTGGAATGATGAGGAGACGAGGTGTTGTACTCCTCTGTTTCTGTCAAACCTGCATTGTATATCCTCTCAGTACATCTACACTTTTTAACATCTTTATTAATGCAAAGCCTTCTAATGCTAATAGTAGCACAGCACATACAATACTACCACATACAGTTACTACTCCTGCCGCTTATTTTTGACTTTTAACAGTTTGAAATACCTTCAAAATAATATCCCTGCTGCTAATCCAACAGCGTATGCGTGCTCTCTTTATGCTACTCATACTTCAGCTTAATGTAGTTCTGTCCCTACGACTGAAGCACACCTCAGACTACACTCAATAATCCATAATGACCAAGTGAGAACATCTTTAACTGTTCCACTCAGGGACAGTCAGAGACTTGTCCTGAAGCCACTTCAGGGTTGTGTTTGCAGTTTCTGATTTTTTTTTAATTAATTTGTAAAAATGTGCGTCTGCGTGTGTGTGTGTGTGTGTGTGTGTGTGTGTGTACTGTTACAGGGAAGGTTTCCGGTTCTCATCCCAGGAGGCAGCATCCAGCTTTGGAGACGACAGGTTGCTCATTGAGAAGTACATCGATAACCCCAGACACATAGAGATACAGGTACGTGCACACAGAGGCCTGATGTCATATAATGCGGACAGTCTGCACACAGAGTGTGAGAGGGGGAACATCACAGTTCTGCTAATATTTACAAATCTTTATATAAAGATCCAGACACTGATGATGATGGTACAAGATCTGAACCCATTAAAATTTCATTTCCAACTTAAAAAACTCTTCTTTACAGGTGCTGGCTGATAAACATGGCAATGCTCTGTGGCTGAATGAGAGGGAGTGCTCCATCCAGAGGAGGAACCAGAAGGTGGTGGAGGAGGCTCCCAGGTTAGTGAGAAAGTCCGACCGGCTTTTCACACAATAAGGTCTGAAATATGAGCACTGAGGTTACTGGTGTTATTCTTTTTACATTGTCCAGTACATGGCTGAGTCATCAATTTATAAATGTGTGTATTGCTGGGTGTGGTTGGATTACTTCAGTCTTTTTCAGCGTGTAGATGGATGTGTCTGAGATAATTAGTTTGAAATAATATTTGTATGTATTCAACGCTGAAACAACAATACATGAATTTATTTAACACGTGTCCACTGCAGCCTCAGATCTCTGTCCTTGGCTGACAGGACTGGAACCTGACCTGGTCTCTGCCTTTGTAGTCCATCCTCCTCAAGGTTGGACGTGTTGTTCATCCTGAGATGTTTCTCTGTTCACCACAGTTGTACAGAGTGCTTATCTGAGTTAGCGTAGCCTTTCTGTCAGCTCCAACCAGTCTGACCTCTGACCTCTCTCATCAACGAGGTGTTTCCATCCTCAGAGCTGAATAAAGACACAGGGGGCTGTTAAGACTCTGTTTGCTCGTCTCAAGTGAGTCTGAGTGTGTAGTGTCTTGTCCTCTCCAGCACTTTCCTGGACCCAGAGACACGGCGTGCGATGGGTGAGCAGGCAGTGCAGCTGGCCAAGGCCGTGCAGTACTCCTCTGCTGGCACCGTGGAGTTCCTGGTGGATTCTAAGAAAAACTTCTACTTCCTGGAGATGAACACACGACTACAGGTCAGCAGTTTGAGTTTTAATTTGAGCCTTTTCAATTGGAAACACTCTCTGGGAAACAAGAGACCCACTATTCACGTGTAAAATATAAGAAATCCACAAAGAAGAAATAAAAACATAAGAATCACCAAGAGGCAAAGAAATCAGCCAAATGCATAGGATACATGTCCTCTCTGTTTATCCTTTGACCCTCCCCCTCAGGTGGAACATCCAATCACAGAGTGCATCACTGGCCTGGACCTGGTGGAGCAGATGATAAAGGTTGCCAAGGGTTACCAACTGCAGCACAAACAGGAAGACATCCCAATAAACGGCTGGGCCATAGAGAGCCGCGTCTACGCTGAGGTCTGTCCCTGTGTGTGTGTTTGAACATCTAACCCTGTGTTGATGGAACATTCTGCTTATGCTGCTGCTGTGAGTGAAACCTGAAGTTTGACGGTTTGTCATTAGTCCACCTGTGTCTCTGTTGTTTGTTCTGTTAGGATCCCTACAAGTCTTTTGGTCTTCCCTCCATCGGACGGTTGTCTCAGTACCAAGAGCCGCTCAACCTCAGCAACGTAAGTGTCTAAATAACAAATTAGAGCTGCAGCAGAGAATCATACTAATTGTATCCTTAATTAGTCTTTTCTTGTCCGTTCCTTCTCCGTCAGGTCCGTGTAGACAGCGGTATCCAGGAGGGCAGTGACATCAGCATCTACTATGATCCCATGATCTCTAAGGTCAGTGCCATTCATATTTTTAGAAACAGGTGGTCAAAACAAAATGCCATTATTCCTCAATAATTCCCTGTGGTATCTGTTTGTAGTTGGTCACCTACGGAGCCACGCGAGCTGAAGCCCTCGCCAAGATGGAGGACGCTCTGGATAACTACGTCGTCAGAGGTACACCCACAAGATTTTTTTTTACAGTGAACATAAGCTAAGACGTATAGTCTCAAAAAAAATATATAAAACAGTTTGTATATCTTGTCTCCAGGTGTGACCCACAACATTCCCCTCCTGCGTGAAATCATCACACACCCTCGCTTTATCTCTGGCGACATCAGCACCAACTTCCTGCCGGAGGTGTACCCAGACGGCTTCAAGGGTCACCAGCTGGACGTGGACTCCCGCAGGGAGCTGTTGGCCGCGGCCGCAGGGCTCTACGTCTCCGCTCAGCTCCGTTCGCAGAAGGTCCTGGGCAACCTGAGGTGAGGACACCAGCCTGCCTGATCTGGACTGGAGTTAGTCCACAGGTGGACTCCAGTCAGGAAGAAGCTCTGACGCTTTGGTCCCTGTTGTGTTGCAGGGTGTCCTCCACCCCTGTGGAATGTAGCCGCTGGGAGCTGTGTGTGGAGCTGGGGGAGGGACGCCATGCCGTGGAAGTGACCAAAGCAGGAAATGTTTATACTGTGAGTATTAAAAAGCGTTAGGCCCTGCTCTGCTGGAAAGAAACATTAAAGCTGTAATGCTAATCCATGTATATGAACTGGTAATTAAAACCCAAGCTCACGTTTGAGGAGATGGAGATAAGAGAGCAGGGAATGACTAAAGAACAGAATGATCTGTGTTTGTAGGTGGAGGTGGATGGAGGAAAGGTGGAAGTCAGCGGAGAGTGGAACCTGGCCTCCCCGCTGCTGCCGGTCACCATTAACGGCACAGACAGGATGCTGCAGGTAAGACGTGCAGATTCATGTGGTTACTCAGCTGTAAAGACTACACATGCAATGATGATATCTTGTCCTCTGTTTTAGTGTCTGTCCAGAGATGCTTCAGGAAGGATTGTCCTGCAGCACTTGGGCACTTCGGTAAGGGTTGTGTGTCCACATGAGTGTTAGCTCCCACATTCCTGCCCAGAGAGGAAACACAGTGGTCATTTTTATTTAGAAAATTATAAAATAGGCTCATGTTTGTAATTTTATGTGCGAACTGAATTTCAAAATAAATGTTCTATTAAAGAATCTGTCAGACAGGTTTACTCCTTCAGGAGCCAGTAGGTTCATTGGTTTATTTGCTGAATGCACTGATGAATCCATCAGTCGAAACCACCGCTGCCGTACCAAACGCCTCCTTCCCGTGTTTCTCACACCTCTTGGATCTTTCTGCAGTTTCAGGTTCGTGTTCTATCCAAGTTGGCGGCAGAGCTGAACTCCTACATGCCCGAGAAAGTCCCAGAAGACACCAGCAGCATCCTGCGCTCGCCAATGCCCGGCACGATGGTGGCTGTGTCCGTCAAGCCCGGAGATACGGTAACACACCTCAGTGTGTCCCTGGGGACACCTGAACGTGTCCCCAGGCACAAAGCCAGGTCCATAAAAACAGGCTTTTCCCAGGTCACTGTGGCAGACCCTGACCTCTGACCGTGTGTGTGTGTGTGTTTATAGGTTGCAGAAGGTCAGGAGATCTGTGTGATTGAAGCCATGAAGATGCAGAACAGTCTGACAGCTTCCAGGCAAGCAAAGGTAATGATATGAGCTACAGACAGAGGCCGTGCTGCTGCCATCACTAACTGAAGGCATCAAGTCCATAGATGTGAATGAGTTTTCCAAGAAGAGTTGAATCGAGGGCAGCTGGACTTGGCTTCTTCCTTTCTGACTGACTGACTGACTGACTGGTGGGGAGGAGCTGGGACTTTCCACCAGCATGAACCTGGTGCTGATGCTGGTTGGAGGTGGTTTAACTTGCTGTGTGACGTCAGACTGCTGCTTCTCTGTGAAGCTGGTGTAGATGGATTTAGGATTTCATTGTACTTTTTCTAGTAGGAGGTCAGGACTTCAGAACTGAAGACGCCACTTGGGTGAGAGGTAAAACGTCTTCAAGACCTATGACCAAGTCCAGTTGCCCTCAAGTCAACTCTTCTCTCTTCATATTCTTTAAGCTTATGGCCTTTATGAGGTGTAAAAGGAAGTTTGAACTGTGTGTGTGTGTGTGTCCTCTTGCCTTCCAGGTTAAGAGTGTCCACTGTAAGCCTGGGGAGACAGTGGGAGAGGGAGACCTGCTGGTGGAGCTGGAATAAAACAGAATCTTTTGACCTTTGACGTGTGACTTCAGCACCGGGATAAGCCTTACTCCTCTCTGTGTCCACAGAGGACGATCCACACCGGCAAACAGACTGGACAGTCACAGGTTGCTTGGTTGATGTTGCCTGTGGTCTGTCTCCACAGTGGCCCCCAGCAGAGTTTAGTTTCCCTGATGGTGACTCAGAGCTGAACTGTATCAGCGGGTGCTTAACGCTCTTCTCCACCTGTTAGACTCCTTCGTGCTGATGCTCTTGTGAATCCGTTACACTTCTGATTTGTGTGTTTTCTACTCCTGGTCTTTTTTGTTTCAGTTCACCCATAGTATTAAAAAGTCATTTCTTCTCATGTTACCCCCGTGCTGTTTGGCCTTGGAGATAGTTTTGGTTTTGTCATAACCCGGCTCTTAGGCCATGACAAATTGGGAAAGAACACCCAAGGGAAAATAATATAAACGGAAATTTATTATACTTAAAGCAAATAAACAACTTTGGAAATATCTACAAATATGGGGTGTGGAAGTCAGCGTTGTCAGTAGCGTAGGTGTGCATGAGTGGGCATTATGAAAGGTGGGGGTGTTGTTCGAGTCACAAAAGAAAGGTGTACCCAATGCTGGCCCATGTCAGCTGTGGAGAGAAAAAGAAAGATGAGCCCTGAAGTCAGTGTGGGCTGGGTTTTTATACCCTGGGTCCACCACACCTTTCTCTTACTTAAAAATATAATAAGGCAGGGGCCGTCACACCTCCCCCCTTAAAGTCGGTGTCCCAAAGGGATCACCGTCAGAAACAATACAAACAAAACGCAGAAAAATGTTTTTGGGTTTTTTTTTTAAACACATATTACTGGATGACTTCTGTCCTGGCTATTCAAACTGAAAGCTGCCACATCCATCCTCAGCAATCCGGAAACCTGGAAAGGATATTAAGGGGAAAACAGAAGCAGGTGAACAAAACAGGCAACCTCTTGATATTGAAGGATACACCAATGAATGATTACTGCCAAGGAGCACGTGACAAGGCATCTGTCATAACGTTATCAGTTCCCTTGATGTGCCTAATCTCCAGATGATACGCCTGCAGAAACAACGACCACCTCGTCAGCCTTTGGTTAGTTTAGGCATTTAAGGGAACACAAAAAGGTCGGAGGATTGTGGTCTGTATAAACCACCGTCAACTCTCCTGCGCCTACATAAACTTCAAACTGCTGTAAAGCCCAAATTAACGACAGGGCTTTCCTTCTCTATCACCGAATAATTACGCTAGTAATTATTCAATTTTTTTAGAGAAGAAACTAACGGGCCTCAACACGGCATCACATAGGGGGTCACAACCACATGAAAAATAAATAAATAAATAATCTGTGCCACTAAGTGGTTTTCTGTGATCTATTATATTACTGTGTGGGGAATGAGCACAATGGCGCCCCCTGCAGCTGCAGGTGCCCTCTGCTTGCTGAGAAGGTGCCGTGCTCAGAAGCTGTGTGATGAGGGGAAAGGGGAAGGGAGGGGGGGGCGTGGGGGACAGTTCACCTCTGGGTCTCTCCCTATAATGGAATGGACAAGGCGGGGGACGATCCACTGTACAGAGGAGGCTTTTCAAAGCTAGAGTTGATCAAGTTGTACCTCAACCATGTCTCAGGAAGGACTCACTGGCCTTGCTGTCATCAGTATCAGTCACTCAATAGGGGAGCAGGTTTCGTATGATGACATTGATGATTTTGCATCAAGGAAGGTCAGAAATATTCCTTTTTTAATTATTCTAAAATAATAAAATTATATTTTTTTATTTTGTATTATTGTTATTCTCTGCTGTTGTGTGATTATGTATATTTTTGCCACTTTTATGTATATAGAGTATATTTAATTTCTGATAACTTTATTTCTAATTTGTTTTGGCAGTGTTGGAGTTGGAGATTGTTATAATATAAATATTGTTATAATAAAACAGGGCTGTTTGTGGGTTAGGGGTTAGGTGTTAGGCTTGGGGCGGGGGTGGGGGGGGGGTCGGAGGGGGTCTCACCCAGGGAGTAATTCAATGTAGAACCGCCACTGGTCAACAATGTAAGAATCATAGGCCCCTGTGTCTCTCAAGATCAAGATTTGAATAGGGACCCTGACATCACTTCCTACCAATGACACAGACCCATCCCGAATAAAAGGAGCATACGCTGCAAACACATCCTCTTTACAAGTGTGAGGGGTAATCACACCGGAGTGACCGCACTCTCCAACGGGCGCGGCGAACGCAGCAGGTTTAACCTCAGTTTTCACTCCCCGAGTTTCAGCCCTCCGCACAGGACAGTCCGCCTTCCAATGTCCCTTCTCGTGACAGTACAAACATAATTTGTATCAAACCTGCCACTAACCTCCAGGTCAGTTTTCAATTGCCCAACTTTCCCTAAACGCTGCCCCGAAACTAGAACTAATACTAATTCCTTCGCCACCCAAACGCACCATGATGCGCTGAGCGCGCCTTTAACGCGCTCTGATGGAGCAACGCAAATTCCTCCGCTAACACAGCAGCCTTAGCAGCAGCAGTAGTAACTTTTTGCTCTGTAATATAGATTGCAATACGTTCCGGAAGACAATTTTTAAACTGTTCCAACACCAGGCAACATCCCATCTCTAACCATGGACAACCCACAACCGCTACTGAGTACTGCTCAGCAATAATGAGCAACTGCTCTTTTGTAAATGCATCCAAGGCCACCTGTGACGGTGCGGCTATGAACGCCTCACTCTCAGACATCTCAAATATTTACAAGAAGAACCAAAGCAAATAAAGTGTTTATTCATACAGCGCACGGCCAGACACACACCGCGATGTCAACCCCTGCGCACAAAGAGGACAAGTCCTCCACTTGGTTTGGAGTTTCCCCTGCTGTCTAACACCCAACCCAGCTACCTAAACTCAGCCCCTAGTCTCCATGCAGCTAATTGTGGTGGGTATTTATGCACCTTAGACCGCTGGAACAGAAGAGCAACACTACAAAAAAAACAAAAACAAAAAAAAAACAGCTCAACGAACCCAAAGGGGAACGTTGCTACAGCCTACCAGGGAAAACTCCGCACCTTTGTATACAAATTGAAATGCGGGGGTGTTGTTCGAGTCACTAAAGAAAAGAAAAGAAAAAAGAAAGGTGTACCAATGCTGGCCGATGTCAACTGTGGACAGAAAAAGAAAGAGGAGCCCTGAAGTCAGTGTGGGCTGGGTTTTTATACCCTGGGTCCACCCAGCAAAATTGGCTGACGTCCACCACCACCACCTTTCCCTTACTTAAAAATATAATCAACTGTGTTTACATCAGAAGCAGCAGTGCAGAGCATGCAGTCTCTTCATGCTGGTCAATGGTTTATATATATATATATATTTTTTTTCAATCTACATTGAAAAACCTGAACATAAGTATTCAGGCACTTTGCTATGACACTTAAAATTTAGCTCAGGTGTCTCCCATTTCCCTTTGAGATGTTTCTCCACCTTAACTGGAGTCCACCTGTGGTAAATTCAGCTGATTGGACATGATTTGGAAAGACACACACCTGTGTGTGTGTGTGTGTGTGTGTGTGTGTGTGTGTGGTCTCACAGCAGCAGAGTTAAACAGTTCAAATGAACAGCTTGCAGAGGTCAGAGACCTGTGTGAAGGCACAGATTGTGAGAACACTGTAAAATAATCTGTGCTGCTTTGAAAGGTTTCAGAGTGTTCATCTGAACCAGTGACTGGAAATTACGATGGACAACACGTCTCTGCTTCCTCTCACTGTCTTTGTCTTTTCTCATCTTCATACTGGAAACGTGAGCGGATTCATTTATATACTGCACATAAACCACCTACTGTATGTTTATATAAACTGCAAGGAGTGATTGATAAGTACAAACGTATCAATCACCTGCACGTTCAGTTCATCTCTGAGTGATTCTGCTGTGAGTCTGAAGTTAATAACTTCTGTCTTATTTCTGTTAATTGAAAATTGTAAGTCAGCTCTATCTTGGAGCAGTCACCTGTTACCGAGGAGGTTCCTGGCCTGACCTGACCTGATTGGGCCTCTCAGTCTGCTACCTGTTCCTATATACAAAGAAGGAGCTCAGTGGCCATTTTGACTGATGATGATGACATCATTGCTGCTGTGGACCACTTCCTGGAGGTCCAAGACACCAACTTCCACAATGAAGGGATCCATATGATCCACGTCCGCTGGACTAAGTAGAATATAGAAGGGAACTATTCTGAAATATAAATGTGTTAGGTTTAGTAAAACTGACTGTGTCTGTTTAAGGCCACACACTGATCAATCACCTCTTGTATATTTCCATGCATGGAATTCTGGAATAAATATTCTATGGTTAATGTAGTCATATGATGTTGACTCTGTATTTCCCCAAATCTAAAGCCTGGCATCAGAGTTGTGTCCCTGGGGTTTTGATCTGATTCCCAATTCTCAAAACAGAAAAAGCAGACTCAGACAAAGGTTTGATGTAAGATCATTTATGACAGAGGCAATGACACAATGCTGAAAAGAGAATGAATGAATGAATGAGTTTTTCTTTGTCTCCGGGAATATACAGTGTGAAAATGCAAACATATGAAATATAAACATATGGTAACGCCACTATATGAATACAGTGATATTTAGATGTAAGGACATAAATCAAGAGAGCAGAGAGGGGGAAAAAAAAATCCAATTTAATTATTAGACCAACCTGATAACTAACACTGAAACGTCTGAAACATATATTAGAACAATGTTTCCGTGGTAACGAACAAGCCTCCCTCGCTCACGTCTTTCTCCTTTTGTTCCGTTTCCTCCTCCTCGATTTTTTACATTAGAAAAAGTTATTTACACAAAGCGTTTCCATGGTTGTGATGATGAGACAGGGGGATGCTTCACCTCTCAGTCAGTCACAGATCAGAGTCAGGTCAGACAGCTAATAGGAGCTGAGAATAAATAAGCGTTCAGCTGACACGGCAACCCCCCCTCCCCCTCTGTCGCTAAAGATGTGAGTTTAAGTCTGGTGATCGTCAGCTGTGTGGCGTGTACTGCTGGGGTTATGAGGGAATGATGAGTTGACCAGGTGATGAGATCTCAGACTCTTCAGTCCATTGAACCTTATTTAAAAAAAAAAAAAAAAGTGCTGAATTTTCTTTATAATTAGTTCCACGCATTCCTCCATGCTGTGTTCACTTCTCGCTTCTTCGAAACTCCTCACGCAGTCAGCACAGCTGCAGCCGACGCAAACGCAAAATTACTGTAAACAAGAGAAACATCGGCCACATTCTGCCACATCTAAATAATAATAATAATAATAATAATAATAATAATAAATACATTTTATTCATATATGACCTCTATGAGAGATCAGTCCCAGGGGACACGGGCTGGAAGGGACAGGAGAGGACATAAGGTGGGGATCTGGACGAGAACCTGTGACTGTTTACAGAAGGGTTCACCAGCACAGCTGTATGTGTGTCATAGTCATGTATGTATAGTGAATATTTACACATTAGTTTTGTATTATTTCTGATGTGAGTCTAACCTAAAGTTGTGCCCTTCTTTTTGTTGTAATGCACATTTGGTTCATGCCAAACACATAAATAAAAGCATACTTCAGAGATCCACACTGTAATGTTAGTGTGTTCTAGGTCAGAGCGACAGTGGGTTCTTGATGCAGATGCTGGTTCTGGTCCCCCCGGACTTGATCCTGAGATGTGGATCAAGCATTTTGTCGCATTAGTGCATCCCGGATGTGAGATTTAACTGTCTTCTGCCGAAGAGCTTCGGAAAAGTGAACTCAGCACAGAGAGATGTGGGTTAATGACTAGAAAGCAAACTGTGAAGAGACAGAAGTCAGGTTGAGAAGACGCGGCTCCTCAGTTTGTACTTTTTTACTGGAGGTCGTTGATAAAAAGCAGGTGAAATGAGCTAGCATGTGTTCCACTAGCCTGTGACTAGCCTGTGTCTTATTGTTTTTAAAGCAGGTATCATGACAAGCGGAGCATCAAGATACCCCTGGCGTGCGTTTCTCTTGATGGAACAGAGGCCGCACTAAGGTGGGACTGGACTTTTCTGTTTGATCAGAATCACGATGCTTTTTCTGAAATCGCTCTGCATTATGGGAGCTGTCGTAGTATAACTGGCAGGAAGTCTGCACCTGCACCTCTCCCACTGAAGCTGCAACTTAAAGGAGCCTTAAGAACGAAGAGGTGGGAAGTACTGAAAAAGTCTGGAGAACAACCTGTGAAGAAGCAGACCATCACACCTCTATACGTCTACACCTGCAAACATAAACCTACATGACAGCTGACAGAGCCCGGCTGTGGCTCACCGCACGCACGAAGCACCTTCCTACGCATCACATATCGGGCAGAGGCTTGTACAGGCGGGATTCATTTCATTCAGATTATATGCAGATAGATAGTGTATGTACAAAATAATTACAACTGGGTGTACACATGCTCACACGCAAACATTTTAGGCACACGAAGCAAAGAAAGCTGTCACCTGTCCGAGGCAGAGTCACTGAAGAGATTAAAAAAAAAAAAAAAAAAAAAAAAAAAAAGAGGAGGCTGCGATGTTCAGGGTTGGAACGTTCGATTCAGTTCGACAGAGCTGAATGTTTCAGAGGTCGAAAGGGAGAAAGCAGCGTTCAGCCACGTTCAGTCTGTTATGAATCCGCATCCTTCAGTCCACTTTGACCACACTGTAGATCTTGGTGACGAACCAGAAACAGGCAAAGAAGCCGATTGTACCTGAGGACAGAGAAAAACACGCATTTGATTTCAGCACAACGAGCATCTCAGCACCGCTTCATCAATCAGGCTCTTTATGGTAAACAGAAGCCACTCTGAGTACAAGGCCTGTGGCAGCCTGCTGGGAGTTTACCAAACAGCATTTAAAGGACTCTGAGAGCATGAGGACAAAGATTCTCTGGTCTGATGAGACAAAAAAAAATGAAGCCTTTATCCATTTGAAACAAAATCTTCTACATAATAAAAGGTCTGGCTAATGGTCTAAAATGCCAAATTTGAAAAATACCTTAATCCTGAAAGCAAAGTAATGATCAAAAATGGAAAAAACACATCAACCCTCACCCCCCCCCCCCCCCCCCCTTTTTTTTTTTTAATCTACCTACCAGTGAATAAGAAAAAGATGAGAGCCATGATCATGGTGTATCCGAAGTAGAGGATGGTGCTGGCCAGTCCAGTGATTTGCAGCTTAGAGAAGAAGTAATGAATGGCATAGACCAGGAAGTAGACGGCAGTGAAGCCGCTGGTCAGGAAGGAACGCCACTGCCAGTGGTAGTCCTGTGAGGGGAGGGAGGGGGGGGGGCACAGCCAACACTGTTGAACACCTGCTGACTTAATGGGGACATTAATGTCCTGCACTGATCCTAATGTTTACCTCAGCACATAAGTGGAAGTAGCAGAGCAGGATGGTGGCCTCAGAGCAGGTGATGACCAGGATGATGAAGACGAGGAAGAGAAAGCCAAACATGTAGTACATCTGATGGGACCTGGAGGACAGACAATAAATGAAATACACTGCTGGACAGAAGAAGAGAAACAGCCCTTACAGGTGCAGAATTTAGCTGCTTCTCATATCTACAAAGGCCAGTTTTAATACCTGTTAATGTGTTAAAGGACTCAATATGAACTGATGCTCCGCTTCATTCACTTCGTTCTAGAAAAACTGAGCGTGCACGATGTGTTCTGACTTTCTATGAATTACGAAGAAAGCCAAAGCTTTTTTTTTCGTTTCATTCTCACCAGATGGAGTTTAGTATGAAGAACAGCTGAATAAATATACATCCGAACGGCAGAATCCCTCCCATGACGATGCCAGGGAAAGGCTTCGTGTAGAACGACTGCTCCGGGATTTGACGAGGAATCTGATTGGTCCGCACCGGGTGTTCGATGCCCTTAAACGATCAGACGCAGCAGAGAGAGAGAGAGAGAGAGAGAGAGAGAGGATCAAAATAAAACGGTCACATGACACATACACTGTGTTGTTTCATGTGAAGCACAGTGTGGCATCTTGCTGCTTTATTTAAATGAGTTAATAGGAAAGGAAGTGTGAACTCCTCATCATGACACAGCACATCACAACACACACAATACTCGACTGAGCTGGAGCCTCTGACCGCAACTCAAGTATTCAAGTACTGCTGTAGAACTGTACTGTAACACACACACAAGCATGTGTGAGCGTGTTACTTACTGCTTTCTTGAAGCCAAAGTATGCTCCTATAAAGGTCAGTGGCACCGAGATACAGAACCACAGAGCCAATATGGCGACCAGGGTCCCGAAGGGCATGGCCGCCGAAGACCCCTCCCCCCACAGAATCAGGTTCATCACAAAGAAATCAGCGAACACCACCCTGAGCAGGAGTGAATGAGAGAGAGAGAGTGGGATCAAGTGGTGGTGTCTTACAGTGTTCACATCTGTTATTGTGTTATTGAATCAGAGAGCTGTAACAGTCTTACCCAGGACAGAGGAAGGCTGTCAGCAAAACGTTGGTCTTCCACTTTTCACCTCCAAAAGCTGTAAAAAAAAAAAAAAAAAGCAGAAGAAGTAGAAGAAGAAGAGGATTTTAAGAAATAACACCAAACTGGAGAGCTGTCATGTTACCACATCTGTTCTTATTTACTGTACATACAAGAGTAAAAGTCCACAGCCCCTGTGGAGGCTGCAGTGTTTATGATGAGTTTGAGTTTCAGCAAATTTCATTATTTTTTCCACTGATGCAAATAATAATAATAATAATAATAATAAAAAGTGTATATGTTGCTTTTGTCTCAGGAAAACAGTAATTAATCATGTTTTTCTCACTTACATTTGTAGAGGCGGGCAGCCACGTATCCGGCCGGCGTTCCCAGAAGAACCCAGAGAACGACCGCACACGTCATCAGAGCCCCGCGGTTCGCCGGAGAGAGGAAGCCCAGACAGGCAAAGACTGCAGAGGGGGGGGTTTATCATGAGATGCATATACAGTACGTCAGGCAGTGACCTCATGTATCCTAACTGGGAGCTTAACAACCTCTGATCACCTGACTTTATACTCCATTATTACTAATCTGCCATCTATGACTATTTTATAAGTCTTTTTTTTTTTTTAAATCATGAATTTAACAAAAACATACAAAGGGTGACAAAGGTCATAATGAAGATCTGGGTTCCAGAGCCAAGGAAAACCGAGAGCAGCATCCCCTTCCTGGGAGGTCGGAAAACATCTCCATGGACCAACTTCCATCCAAACTCCTCCTGGGCGTCCTCCTGGAGAACAAGATAAGTGAGCAGGTATGATGAGAAGGACACATCATGTCCACCAGAAGCAGCTCTGTGGCCTTGTATGACCATGTTTCATGTGACATTAAACATAGTTAATTCATCATTGCTCTAACTACGAACCTACAACTGCAACAGCTCCACCTGAGCTCCGAACTGTTCCTACAGGCCCTCAGAGACAAGTACTCACCACAGAGTCCATCTGATTGTATCTGGCGATGTCTTTATGCAGAGTCCTCAGCATGATCATTGCTACCATCCCAGACAGGAACAACACGATCACCAAGGAGTTCATGATGCTGAGGACAGAGGACAGCAGAACTTACATAACTATGTCTGTCTGTGTGTGTGTTTGTGTGCGTGTCTGAGTCTTACCTGAACCACTGGATGTTGGTGTGAGGCATTGACTCCAGGATGTAGTCCCATCTAGACGCCCAACGAATATTCTTGTCTTCCTACACACACACACAGACACACACACACGCACAAACACACACAGTTCTTTGTTTATGTAGCAAAATTAAAATGTTCATATTTACTTTTCCATTGGATGTAGACAAACAAAATCAAGACATCCTCACACCTATAAGTCTCTGTCTCACATGATCTGCTGAAAGATGATTCAATAACAGAGCATCAGCAGCAACACAGTTTTTTTCTTATCAAAGGTGAGCTTTTTTTTATACTGTAAAACACTAAAATATAACCAAACAAAAAAAAAAGGAAAATCCTTAAAGACATGTAAATAAAAAATAAATAAATAAAATAGAACAAACTAAATACAAAAAAAAGAGACACCATCTGCTCCTGGCTGCATATTTCAGCTGTTATATTCATATTTGCAGCTGTGCACATCTGCACATGGGACGGTAAGTTTCCTGAGATGAGCCTCACAAACACGTGCACAGCGTTACACACACCAGGATGATTTGTATCTATTTGTACTAACCACAAAGTTGACAGAGTAGGTGTAGGGGATCTTGAACTGTCCTGTGTATTTGTTTTCCAGTAACTTTGGCTCTCCGGAACAATCAGGGCTGTCATCGTTAGGGTTTTCATAGCTGGACAGAGGACGAGAGAGGAGACGAAGGAGAGAAAGTCACCAGGTATTTAGTTTGCATATTAAAATCTGTTGGCCCGAATGTGAAAATACCCTAAATAAGAAACTAAACTAAAACCCTGGTATGTCAGTCTTGACTGGATATCTCCGTATCAGCTGAAACTCATTACCTTTTGGGTTCAATCTTGGCAGCAACCAATCGAGCTCCGAGCTGTTCATGCTCAACGACGTGGTAATGGATGGTGATGTCCACGTGGTTAAAGATGTAAAAAGCGTCCTTTTTATTAAAGTTAGCCTGCAAAACACAACCATGTGAAAATGTCTGATTATACTTATTTAAGCTTATACATGTAATTAAGCTCCGATCTGAGTGAATGTTCATTTTCTGCTGTGCTGTCGTCTGTGTTGGTGTGTGACCCACTAACATTGACCACGCAGGCGTCTTTGGGTTGACTCGCTTCTGTGACGTAACAGCCGATAGGGAACCCGGGGTTACAGAACTTCTGTCCATCTTCAACATCGTAGCACCAGGTGACCGGCATGTTGTCCACAATCCTACACAAACACACACACACACACGCACACACACAAAATAGTAGGCCTGTTTGCATGCGTTTTGCAGTGTGTTTTCCTTCACTTTATCACGCGTGTACGTCACTGAGTCATACATACCAGTGATGCTGGTAGTTGAGTAGCATGCCTTTCTTGAGGAAGTCCAGTTTGGCTTTGTCTGATGGGTTGTTGGTGTCGTAGGTTTTGGTACACACCTTCTGACACACCGCAGATTTCTTAAACTCAAACTGACACACGCGACACACAGTTAGCATCAGGTTTACCATGAACCCTTTCAGTTCAAATATAAAATACAAACACAAATGAACTATTAGTCTCATTAGACATTCGAATATTAACAGTTTTTCACTGCTAAATTAAACAGATACTGTTAAAGCCATTTATCATTTAACCATTTCTACAACCCAGACTTTGTATAGCGTTTTTATCAGCACTGTTTATCATAATGGTCATGTGTATGTGCTTACCAATATCCTAATCAAAACCTGATCATGGTCCAAGCATAATAAAGGTTCAGCACACTCCCACTGAGTCTATTTATTCAATGGCTGTCTGGCTCATAAGCAAACTTCATCTGATAATACAGACGGTTTCCACAGCATGTGACACACATGAAGCTGTGTCCAACTGCGTGACACATACCAGAGATGTTTCATTCTAAAGAGGCTTTGTTCTGTCCCCTCTGCTGGTTTATCGTTTGTGATGAAGCCACTACTGTTACTGTGAGTATGTGCTGAACATATGACAGGCTTAGCCTCTGGAGTCGTCATCAGGCGAATCCGATCTTGAACAGTGTTGTCATGTTGTGCTGGATAAGCCCTTTTTAAAATATTTCAAATTTATTCAAATATTTTCTGTATGTAATTTTTGTGAATTTACAACTTGTAAAAAAATGTATTTATCTTATATACATAGTTTTGTTTGACGGGTTGACCATGATGTCAGCATGGTACCAATTCAGTGTCTCACCTCTGTCCTGTTAACCATCTGCCTGGGAGTGTTTGAACTCTGCTTTATGGAATCTACTTTTAGATATGGATTGTATTTGCAAACAGCTGCCCGATGTGATCGTTCACTCCAGCACAACCTTCGTACCTTGTATGGCGAGGGTTCGATTCTCTCCCCGAAAAGAACCTGGCCCAGATTCTCAGACGGACGTTTCTCTGTTTTCTCTGAGCAGAAGTCAAATCTGCACAAAACAGGACGAGACTGTTCAGAGCACATTCATACTGCACGATATCTCTATTACCTAAAAAAAATCAACTTCAGCTATAACAATTCTTCAATGCCTCTGGACAAAGATGAGGCACAGAACAGCAGGTTACACAGTCCGAAGGCATCAGACTAAGATGGAACACAGTGCTACTCACGCAGTATATTCATAAGGCAGCACAGACTCCACTGAATCCAGCCTGTTCACAAACAGCTCAATGGTCGACTGAAACACAGCAGACAGGATGCATGTTAGGAAGACAGGAGGGATGCTCCAATCAGACTACTGTTTTCATGTTGTGACAAAACTCAATAGCAATGTAACAATGTCAAATAAATTATAAAAAAAAAAAGTCCATTCAATTGTATTTCTGGGGACTACACGTCCACACAGTCCCCTCTGAGTTGCTGTATATTTCACAGAAATTCAGGCCCTTCCTGCACCCACCCAGACAGCGGGCGCAGTGGACAAATAAATCATGGAAGAATTAATTCAGTGTGTGGAGCAGCTGCCTGTGGCAGCATGTCACCCGATGATGGACTTTCCATCTGACGCTTGGGCGAATGAATCAGAACTTGTTCACGCTGAAGTTCACAGATCCTGGTCTGACAAGCTGGTTATCATGGGATCACGTGGAGGATTTTGAAATTGTCACCCAGTTAAATCAGAACCTCTCTAAAACAATGGCCATAAAACCTGATGATATTACAGGACTGTTGTATTAGACTACATTAGTTACAGCAATGCGCTCCTGATGACCTGTCTTGCTGAGTGTATATGGTTTCTATAGCTGTGCTGAGATTGCAGTGTTTTATTGACGTTTGGGTGAAGCAGATGTATTAAACACTGTGGCTGTGCAGCACTTTATGTTCCAGCAGCACGACTGAGTTATACTGCAGCTGAATGTAAAGCATATTTATTTTATATAGAGTGCCTTTAGTTGACTAGCAGAGTACAGTCTAACATGGCCCCTGTTAGAGGGTTTGTCTTTCCAAGTGTGGTTGTTACTATAAGAAATAAAGTTGGGAATGTTCTGAATATCTGTTTGTTTTCTTGTCAGTCTGAACAGTGAAAGACTGCAAAAACCAAACCACTCGATTTTAGAGGATGTGACACAACAAGATGTAACATATCCTGCCTCACAATATTTTGGAGTGTAAATGAGTTTACACAAATTTTCAAATACCCAACACACTTATGAAAATTAAACGTGAGGAGACAACAGACGTGAGATAAGGCCATGACTCTCAGTGTCTTGCATGTGGAAAATCTAAGTAAATCCATTTTTAACATCACTGGGTCAGAACAGAGAGACGCATAACACAGAGTGAGATCAGTGGATGATCCTGCTCTCTATGGCCGTAACTCAGTATTGCAGTATGCCAGTATCGCAAAGCTCACTTTTAATTGGCCGTGATCACCATGGTAACCTATGCTACAGGGCTAACCTGCTCCAAGCAGGTAAACTTCAGAGATTCAAATCAAAAGCTGCCAACAGCTTGACGACTGATCACAGGGACAAAAGAGTTTAAGTAACAGATATTGATAAGGATCAGTAGAATCATTTTGTTGTTCCAGACTTTTAAATATTTCCAAAAATATAAAGAGCTTCTAACAACAGAGGGAGAGTTTATCATCGCATAACATTTGAACTGCACACACGCTCTTTCATTCCAAGCTTTTACTGTTATCTCTTATCTAAACAAGAGGAGACTTTGTGATGATAATTGGAAATAAAAACTAAACCTAAAATAATACTTCCCATGATTATAAAGGCAACATTTAGACATGAACTACTTTTCTCCTCCTCTATCTCTGCATTAGCAGAAGAAACACTCTGACACTAACTGCAACTTTTTTATGTGCATCATATATTCAAAATAGTTTGTTCATCATCAGACAAAACAGCAAAAAAAAAAAGCTCACTCTACAATACAGACCCTTTTAATAATATCTGCACTAACAGTATCTCCTCTCTTTCTTTAATATCTGGATTTTCCCCTTCTGTTGATCTGCAGCTTGTTCTTCTATTTTAGTCATGTGATCGTATTTCTCTTCACTGTTGAACATCACTTTCTATCAAATTTACCCGCAGGTATCATCGTTTCATCTGGCATCACATTAATCACTCCATTCATGGTTCTGATGATGTGGCTTGTGATTAACATCTCCTCCTCTTTCACGTGCACTCACTCCCTGCTGGATCAATAAAACCCAGAGTTAACAGAACCGGTTTATAACCAGCCTCGTGATACGGGTTAACCAGGACTAATGTTTACATTCTAACCAACCAATCGGGAGTCTCACACAGACCAATGTCTGCTTTGAGCTCAATATCCAGACAAACGAAGTTACTTTACGTGTTTACGCAGCTAGCTTGCAGTCTGTGTGAACGTTAGCCTCGCTGTTTATTGTGGCTAACGTTAGCTAGCTTACATTACAGCTGTTTGTAGAGCCCGAGCTCATCTAGCGCATTCCAACATCTCCTGTCTATATGTTTACCGGGTGCACTCTATGTTAGTCATTCGGTGACTCTGTGAGAACACCTGGTGGCCACACAGGTGACCTGTGACATGTCATGTTTACCTTGCAGTCTGGAACTTGGTCTTTCCCAGGCTCACAGAAGCTGACGGGCGCCAGACCAGGGAGGTAGAAGCCGGCAGCCCGAGCCAGCAGCGCAGCTCCAAGCAGCCACAGCACCATGTTCATCCCGGCCAGTCTTCACTCAAGATTTACACGGTTACCTTGCTCCTGTTCGCGGTCCGCTCAGCATCTGACATCCAACGGCACACAGCCACCAGCATCCGGTTCAGCAGCGGGCAGACACGTCACAACCGGAAGTCGCGCTTCGAGAAGCGGAGCATTGTGGGATCACACACCGACAAGCATTTTCAATTTAATAACAACGGGAATTATTGTTATTATTTTTAATTCATTTTAACTTATTTTATTTATTTAATTAAATTAAATTAAATTAAATTTTATTTTATTTTATTTATTTATTGTGCAAAGCACAGAGGCCATATATTATTATTCGCCATACTTCTTATTGTGGTTATTGTACCACAAATTTAGGCAAAGTAGAGAAAAGCCTGGAAAAATATACATAAACACCTCCGACTTGACTGGAGAAATGTCCCATGACTTTTAGTAGGGATTCGAGTAACCATGGCAACGAACCCAAATCGAAAAACGAACCATGTCCCATAGAAAAACAATGGGAAGATACTGTCGCCGTGGAGAAAATGATCAAACCCGTCGCTTTTTTCTTTCTTTCTTTTTTTTTTTATTTAGCCATATTTCTTCGTGTTACTTTTATGTAGAAACATGGTTGAAACTTTAAATGGGTCATGGACTTCAGACTGAATTGATTTAAATCAGTGTTTTGATGCCTATATGGTTATCCCTACAGGGACAGTTTATATAGCAACACGCAGAGAAATTTGTCCTCTCTCACTCAGTGCTACTGTCATTGTGACATGACTAATTGTGACATGACTAATAACTCCCACAGACTTCCATGTTAAATTAAGCTCTTAAGTTCTTTTCAAGAACAGAGATGATGGGAGTTTTTAAAGTCCGAGCTGACACTGGTTTTAATGGACACTAAGTCCCACTACAGATCTGTGACTTTTAGTTCTGCATCAGTATTTAATTATTTAAGAGAGATTAAGCCTGCTGGCTTGTGGGTTCCAAGATAATGAGCTGCCAGATGTGAGGTATTCATCCAGGAGTACCTGAAGGACTATAGGTGATTTTATTTATGGCACTTGGAGTCCTACTACCACCTCAGGCAATGACATGGGTGCTAATATGACCAGCATAAGTGTTGATGGCAGTAGCTGTATCACAGAGGTTCACACACACACACAAATGTTTGAATCACTACAGAGGACATTACAGGGACTTTCATTCATGTCCTGGAGTCTTGTCCTAACCTTCACCAGTGTCACTACCAGGTGACACTGAGTTTGTAGATACTCAATCATCAGTAGAACTTTTCACCATTACACTTTCCTGTGGATATACTGATTGACAAATGACAGTCCAATCACAACAGACAGATGTGCTTTATTAGCTCCAGTTCCTGTCACAATGAGCCTGTTCACAGTCACGGCCACCTGGAGTTCTTTGCATCATTCTGATGAGTTACCTCTGCCAAGTTACAGCAGAAATCATCTCAGAGTTTGGAGGAGGCTGCACCTGTAAGATTTCAGAGTATTTTTTTCTGATCAGACAACCAAGTAGTACTTTGGTAGGTTGGAAACTTACTAATACACAGAAATGTCTTGAAAATGAGAAAGACCACATTTCACATCTATTTCCCTTCTCACTAAAGACACAGATGAACAGACAGGAGACCAGCAGCAGGTACAGCAGAAGGAAACAGGAAACCGATTTACAGCAATTCTAAAACAAATGTCTGTCTTCCTATGTAGCATTAAAATGTTCTTTATGAAGCATGTGCTTTTCCACAAATCAAACATTCTGTGATATGGTAGTGTGAGATCAACCATGCTGGTGTGATGTTTAGTGAGGAAACAGCTGAAGATACTGTGGTTGGATTAACCTGTTAGAGGGCCCGGGGACAAAAATAAGCTGTGGGGCCCTATTCATAACCTGTTCATTGTGTAATGTGCTTAAAAAGACATTTATTTAGGAATATGCACCGTGTAAATGTTCACACATGTAAATAATACAGGACCCACTTTTAAGGCCATGATCGTTTAATCTTGTATCTTAGTGGTTCATATTGCCAAACTTATTTTCCTTTACACAAATGACCACAAACCAAAAGACGCACAATGCATCTCTGCTGGTGTAAAATGATCTGTGTCGTTCCTGGGCTACATCTGATTGAAAAGTATTAGTTTGTGTCATAGCTGAGCTGCTGTCGCTGCATTTCAGCCACAGACTGTATTACCATTATATTACAGTTGTGTAATAGCATGGAGGGTCATTCAAACCCTGAGCCAGCCCTACTGAGATTTATTTCACATGATTTGACTTCAAACCCTGCAAGCATTGCAGTTTTTTTTTCTCAGACTCAACATGTGCAGCCACACTGAACCAAAGGCACATCGACATCGTACAAATATGTGTTATATCAGCATCACAACAGCCAATAAGTTAGTCAAACGTTGCATATTGTCTTCAAATGTTGTCCTACTAAGAGGGAATAATGGGAGAGGAAGAGTGACGAGTCCAGCCCATCGTTCCACAGGCCATCAACTCTTCAACTCTTTACACACACACAACTCTTCTGAATCAATATTCACTTTGTAACCAGTGTTATTTGTTGAATGGTCTCTACATTTTACCTGGAAACAGTCAAATCAAACATTCGCCTGAAGGTGTAAAGAACTAGAATTAAAGGAGCAACCAGTAACGTGATGTGCCAAGCAGATGGCAGTTTCAGCTGTTTGTGCTGTTTTATTGACATATGTGTGTGTGTGTGTGTGTGTGTGTGTGTGTGTGTGTGTGTGTGTGTGTGTGTGTGTGTGTGTGTGTGTGTGAGATCTGCTGCATATACTTTTTAGCTGCCCCACCCATTGAACTGAATACAACTTGGCTTCTAAAGTGTCTAAAGGCAACCAGCAGGAACTACATGAGCAAACTTGTCTTCCAGGGGCCTGATCCACAGCTCTCTCTCTCACCAACCCGTCTCATCTCTTGCCCCTGAACCCGAAGGACATGTCGTGGCCAGGAACAAACCCAGAACTTGGGGGGACATCTGACCGGGTAAAACATGACCTAAAACGGCCCTTTAAAGCAGACTGGTTTCGTCAACCCTCGCGTTCGTGATGCAAAGTCAAACGAACGCGGCCGCTGCATGACATGCTTGTTACTTTTACAAGAATGAATGATTTAAAAAAAACATTTCTAAGTTTGACTGACGGCGTGGCACGTTTTCAAATCAGTCAACTGATGCGGCAACTGTAGCTAGTTCAACCTGCAATTAGTTTCAGGTTTCAGCCACATGGTCACACCAGCTGGGTGGAGGTCAAAGGCACAGAGGTCAGGAATGACTTATCTTTTGTATTTGACCTTTAACCTCTGATTATTAACAAACACAGCTCAATCTAACTACAGATTCTGCCTTCCAGGGAAGTTAAACCCAATCCTGTAGACATCCAGCTGCGACCAACCCCACCCACCCACAGTGGGACTGCAGTTCCACTCTCAATAGTCTGTAGTGTAAGTCGATGTGATGAAAGTGCTCAGGCAGCTGTAAAGAAGCAACAGCAATAGGTGTCCAGCAACGGACGGGAGACGTTTCGTCCAGTATATCTGTTAGTGTACATCTCCTTTCATGTGTCTCTGGTAAGGAGTGATCTCCTGAAGCTTTCTGGGAGCTGTCCCCCTGGACATCTTTGCATTGTGCTTCAGATATCACTGTATTCTATTACAGCCAAACATAATCAGTCAGTCAGTCAGTGTCTGTCTTGGTCTTGGTTGTGGATGTCCCTGGTCCATTTGATCATAGTCTCTGGAGAGCGATAGAGGAAGATCAGTTTGGAGTAAAGTTCCTCTTCCAGCTCCAGCTCTCCTGTCTCACGCACCTGAAACACACACACAAACTTCGTTTTATGGGGGACGTTTTTAAAGCGATGATTCTCCAGGACATTTCCAACAGCATGGAGGCAGTTTTGCGTGTTGTTTTTTTACATACTGTATATTACTTAAAAGATTAGACCAGGGTAATATCCTATTCAAATCTGGTCCTTTCATCTTACTCAGTATGAGTTAATAAGAGCACACAGCGAACTAACCAGGAAGATGTCCGTGCAGAGCTTGAGGATGCGGTCCACACAGGGCAGCTCCTCAAACATGATGGAGTGTGAGATCTCGCTGAAGAAGCCACGCACAAACTTCCCAATGACTAAGACCACAGACACATACAGACCCATGATCCTGGAAGGAGACGTTAGAAAAGAAAAAGAAAAAACAAATTCAGCGTGTGGAGCATAATAACCATAAACCAAAAACATAACCATAACTTAAAGGAGTAATGTGTAAGAACTGCCCAACTGTCACATTCATACTCTGATCAAATAGGATGCAGCATATTAGCAGGAAGCTGGGCTGTCCAACCCTATCATAAGAAACCAGACAACTCTCTTTGGTCCCTCCTCCCCTCTCCTCTTCTCCTGTGCCATAGTCAGACTGGCCATCAGGTGTACCAGGACAAATCCCAGACTCAGTGCTGGAGTGACTCACTACCGCCTCTTGAGGTACAAAGTGGTTCGAGTCGGTGCTAGCTGGTTAGCATGCTAACATCAGTAGATATCTTCAACATACCGTCATAACTGTTATTTCTTCACATTCTGTTGATGATCCTACAAATTGCCCCTTTAATGATGCTGGTAAGCAAGGATGACCAGACCTGGTCTTTGGACTTTTCAGCATTTTTAACCTCTTTTAAATTGCTACTCAAAACATTTATGGATTTTTGTGATTATAACCCATGTACATGTAGTTTGTGAGTGTGTGTTCCTTACCCATATCCAGCCAGGAAGCCCAGGCTGGGTGGACTGACTTTGTCGTTGAATATGACCATGGGTAGAACCCCACATGAAGAGGAGGTACAGCCTGCGATGGCAATGTCCCACCACTCCTGGTTTCTACTGTCGTTCCGTGACCGGTCACTCTCTAGGGACAGGGTTATATTCAGGTAACCCTGTTCATCATCTACAAGACAACCAATCAGATGTGTTAAAACAGGCACTTTAAGGCATGAAAAGCAAACACGAATACATGTTTTTTGTGACATCCCACCATCATCGTGTTTTCCATATGTAATAGTGCTCGATTTAATTTGTCGTCATAGTGATCCATAACCATCTGCAGTTCATGGCCGTCGGTGTGGGCTACTATCTGTTGTTGCTGGGTTCATCTTTATTCGTCCTCGGTGGCATTAATGCCATATTCACTGTTTAATAAACACCCTCTGCTGTGTCTTTCCTCCCACTGGGGGCAAGGTGAGTCACCAAGATACCAAACAGGCGCAGTCAGGGAAATAACATTCATGGTTCCATACAAGTTCGCCGGTGCAGCACAGACACTTTGACAGCATTGTGGCATTAGTGCAAAACGCTCTGCAAAAACCAGGTGACTCAAATTAATCCAGTAAGAGGAGAGACTCAAATGCCATAAGTGGACATTTCTCTGTGATATAAGGCCCATTTCAACAGTAACCAGTCACCTTCCATGACTATTTCATCTGATCCAGGAAATGATTCTGCCTGTTTTAAAAAGTTTTAAAGTTTAAAAATGTACAGTTTAAAAATAATTCAGTGAATTCTGACCTTTATAAAGTTGACTGACTGGTTTGGCCTCAGCTCCATTGGGGGCACGGATGTAGTTAGGGAAGATATGAGGAACAAGCCTGGGAAAGAGACAAGATACCATCTTTAAGATACAACTGTATGTGTTAAATAAAACCCAGAACACTTACACTTATTCTTCCAGAGAGTAAACCTACACAGGTTCAGTGCGATTGCCAAGCAGTAGTAAGGCCAGATCTGCTCTGACTGGGCTCCCAGGTTCCAGGTCTAAAGAGTATTTGTCAAAGGTGTGTTCCACTGTCCCTCCTTTACCCAGGTCCCTGTCAGACACAAACAGATACTATCAGAGTTTAAAACATAGATAGAAACAAAGATACATGACATATATCCAGTAAGATCACTGACATAGCAGATGATCTCACAGGACACTTGTTTTTTCCTGTTTTAATTTTGTGGTGAATTTATTTGGGCATTTTTTTGCCTGCAGGGGGCAACAACGTGGCTATGGTGGCAGCCATACCACTGCCTAATGTAATGCTCCTGTGAGGTCGAAAAGTCAGAAGGTTACCTCTCCATGACAGAATCACACGTCCTACAAACGGATGTTTTCAGTTTATACACAGGTTATATTTAAACATCGATTACTCATCGGTCGTAACAACAAAATCCTGTTTACAGCAGCAGCTCCCAGAGTGGATGTTAAACATTACATTTTTACATGAACCTCAATTTATGTTACAGATCCAAACATATTCAAATGATGGAAATGAGCGATTAGTAACATACCAAACTCACCTGATTAAAAACCTGTTAAAAACGCAGTTATGCCAGCGCTCGTGGGATGAAAGTTCACTGTTTCTGGTTTCCATAGTAACATATTTTGTGGCTCAGAGGCAGTCAGAATAAGCAAACTAGTGCTAGTGCTCCAGTAGAGAGCAAGGGTTTTACCTCTGGAAAGTCCAGGCCAGACGTAGTGTTAGGTCAACAGGACTTTCAAGTAGTTCTCTAATAACTTCGTTTCTGCTGGGGGGGCTGATCCTCCACACTGATCCCGAACTACCTTCAATCATGGCTGTCACGATGTCGTCGTAGCTGTAGAGAGTGATGAACTGCATGGCTACCTACACGCACATACACACAAAATTATATGTGAAAAGTCGCTACACAGAGGGGTAGTAACTTCAGTAGGACACGCACACACAATAGAAAACGATGTGTGAGAGCTGAAAATACTAAAACAAATAATTTAGTGCTAATTATTTATGTGCTGTAAACTACTGTTTTTGGTCACACGGGGTGATGTTTGAGGAACAGGTGACAACGATGACAATGTGAGGTAAATGAATAATTCACTCTGTAATTATCAAACAATTACCGAAAAGGAGTCTCGACTAGAAGCAGCAAGTAAGTTATACAACGAAGAGAATGATGAAGTGAAAAAAGCAGAGAAGGACTAGGAAAAGTGAAATTACTCTCTTAAGGGGGATTATCCTTTTGTTCAAAACAACATAAAATCCAAGTCCTGGTATCTCAGAGGATAGACCTCTGAGTGTACAGACCACAACATTCAGCTCATGTTCCACCTGACACAAGTGCCAAACAAGTTTTGAGCATTTTGAGTTAAGTAACTTCCACCCTTTCACCACTGAGGGAGTTAAAAGGGTGTGATAATAGTCAAAGTCAAAGGTGACCAGTGGGCTGTACAAAGAAACACACTCAGTCAGATAAGACCTGATCTTTCTGATATTGTATAGCTGACCTGGATACTAATGTTGTGCTGAAGTGAATAAGTGGGCAGGCAGGAAAGACAGTTAGCAACAATACATTCAGACAGACACGTAAATCAAGCTGAAATCACGACCTACCGCATTGTCTCCAAACGTTTTGGTGAGGTCCTCATATTCATCCTGTGTGAAGGGCTGAATGGACTGCTGCTGTACACTCATGGTAAACAAGGGCTGGATATACACACAGAAACACAAATGCATTATATACATAGAGTGTTGCTGACTTTATTTCTGTGAGGAAGATGAATCTTTTGCATACACACAGAAACCCTACTTCTGTGAGCCCTGGCAGAGGTGCCCTAATGATGATCTAATTATCTATACTGATTTCCCATCTTCCACGTTCTGATCAGATCTAGTACAGATAACTTTTAATGCAGCCGTCCTTTTATACCTTTAAAGTTAATTACCTCATACCCTCCCAGCTTGACAGTCACTGTGACATCTATGGGGTGGTTGACCACCCCCACCACTGATCGGACCAGTGAAATGAAGAGCAGGGGGAACCAGATGATGCAGATCAAGAAGAAGATGATGAGTCCACCCATGCCATATTTCACTATCTTCTTCTTCTTCTGCCCTTTAGGCTGTGGGTATTTCTGAGGAAAGAAAAGATTCTTTTTTTATTTTATTTTTTGGAACTTCTGCAAAGCATTCAGTATTTTCTTGGTCCCTGGTGAGGGGCCACACCCTGGATGGATTGACAAGTTCAGCACTGCTGCTATGTTGGAGATCTCCCCTAAGAACCAGACGGTTACTTCTATGTACATTTTGGGGTGAGGGACTGTTGTTTGAAGTCTCAGGCTGGGGTCCTGGAAAGGATACCACCTAGGGACTTCCCTTTTTTTAAGACGTGTTCTGCTGTCACATCGCTGTGCTCATACACCTCATACCTTTTCTGTCTCGCGGCTGCATTTAATGATGAAGATGTTGGCGTAAATGTCCTCCACGCACATCCAGTTTGACAGAGACAGAGTCGTGTCAGTCCAAACCCAGTCCATCACCGCTCGCAGCTCCACCAGGAACGGCACCAGACGAAACCTACACACACACACATATACGCACATGGCAACTTGAATAAATTTTTGATCTTGAAACGTTCATTCTACTAAACAGGACAAAGCTTTGTGTCCGTACCCTTGGAAGAGAAACAGGTTGAGGTGGTTGTATTTCTTGGTGAGGAAGTTGCCAAGGATACGAGTGGGATACCCGCAGCGGATCTGATAGGCTGACAGGCCAAAGTAAATGCACTTGACAAAGTACCAGAGCTGGGCCACAAAGTTCTGATTGAACTTCCTAAACAAGGAGAAGGAGAGATGAGAACGATTAAACTTCAATATGTTCACAAGACAGATCAACTTTTGTCCACTGGTGAATTAATAATTTAATAAATTTGATTTAACTTCACCTTTCAGTGACTGCAGGCAGGATGAAGAACATCCACAGGTGGATCCCAAACACAAGGATCACCTGGAGGGGAAAAGTGGAAGGAAGGGTGTGATGATCAAGTATTTAAAACTCACATGAAGCACATGAACAGATCAATTTTAAAAATGAAGAGCAGGTCAACTATAAACATATCATCCGAAAGGCCACTCAGGGGCCTGTCCGAAAGTTACCTAGTGTTCTTTTCTAACATTAGTCCCCCTGTTTAGGCGCTAATTTTACCTGACTCAGAGATCCATGCAGATCCCATGCAGATCGATCCATATATATTCTACTAATCTGAATAAATGGACCAAACCTGGAAGATGAGTTTTCCCAAAACAGCCTTCCGCAGGTACAAGGCTCTGTCAATGATCATGGTGCTGAACTGGATGAGCAGCATCACCAGGAAGGCCTCGGGAACCTGGTCCTCTGACAGGGTGGAGGCTATGTCAGCTGCTGCGCTGTGTTTCTGAGGGAGACAGATGCAAAGTCATGAGGGATTTTCTCTATCAGCGGATTCAAATATTAGGTTTTCAATATGAAATGTCTTCTTATATTTGTCACGTGTATGTTTCAGGATATGCTGAAAGTGATGTAGTGACATGCTTCCTGTGCGTAACATTAAGTGATACACAGTGATCTGCATCTGTGTGTATAGATGACCTCATGTCATGTTAGTTTTAATCTTTGTTTTACTCCTAAAATTTGATTTCTTCTCATTGTAGTTCCTGTTTCAAAAGTCAGTGTGTAATAACTGATCCTTTAACAATGACACTGCAGCTTCCATCCATCTCTTACCCCAAAAGCCCAAAACCCAAAGATGACGATGATGAAGTCGATGACATCAGTCAGGAACATGAGTGCGTAGACGTCGGTGGCAGCCCGATACTCAGCGTGGAGAATATCCCTGAAGAAACCCTGAGTCGGCCTGTAAACACTCTGAATCCTGCAGAGGGAAGCGGCACACATTAAACCACTGTATGAATGAAAAAATAAATAAAATAAAACCAGTGACACTTCAGTGATGCATCACTCACACACTGCAGCAAAGTTACTTGTATTAATCTACTTTTTTTTTTTTTTTGAATATGTCCTTCTCACCCAGAGATGAAGACATGTTTTATCTTGCGTCCCACGGCCAGCAGTCTCTGACTGGCTGCCTCTCTCCTCCTGCCTTTCTGCTTCTTCTTCACTGGTTCTTTACTGGGATCTGTAGCCTCATCTGTGGGCTCCACTGGAACCGGTACACCTAGAACCAAGGGACAAGGGGTACACTCAGCTGTGAAGCTTCCAGCTGTGAAGGTGTTGCCCCAGTTCATAGGATGAACTGGGGCAACAGTCTACCCCAGCAACAGTCTGTCCCCACAGAGCCCAAAGTTAACAGTGCACTGAAGTGTTCATCATTCAGACATCAGAGAAGAAGAAGCCGCAAACCTTTGCCGCGCTTCTGTTTGGGTTGTTTAGGTTTCCTGCGGAAGCGGATGCTGCTGCTTTTCTTCGGGGCTTCTTCTATCACCCGCTCACTGTCCCCCTCCGTCTTATCTTCCATCGGCCTGCTGGGAGAATTCAACGTGTCCTGTCCATCTTCTGACCCAGTGGCTGCTGGTTCAGCTGCGGGGGGTTGTGGGGTAGCAGCAGCAGAGCTGGCACTCGGTTCAACATGGTCCACGTTATCCTACATTCATAAACAATAGATTTTTAAAACTAGGAATGAAGTGAACTAAAAAGTAAGTAGAAATTCTTCAAAAAGTCTTGGACAGTTGCACCAACCTTCTCAAGCTGATCCAGTTCAATCACTCGCAGGTTGTCGAGGGTGGATGCTGAACTAACTCTGCCCTCCTTCTCTTCTCCTCCTCCTCCTCCTCCTCCTCCCTCCTCCTGCCTCCTTCCATCTTCATCTCCTTCTGTAGTTTTTCCTTCATCCTTACAACTTTCTGGTGTGGGGCTCTGCTCCTCCAGGGGGCCCTCATGGTCCCACAAACCATAACGCTGCATATACACACACACAAACATTAGAAATGATTTTCATTATCACACTGTGACACAACACTTAGGGCTAACTAGCTTTACCCTGTGATAAATGTAGGGACAGTAGGGATATTCATTTATTGGTTTGAGTTTATATTTTTCTCAAAAACTCAGGCAGACATGGAGTCTGACCAGTAATCACTGTAAATATTAACTGACCATGAGCAGGGATCTGTGGAAGAACAGAGCCAGCAGCTGGAGCAGATCGTATCTGATGTAGTTGTCAGTCTTCTCCAGGCCCAGGATGCGAGGCGGGAAGAAAGGCTTGTCTTCATTTAGCGTCATCTCGTAAACGCTGTTCCAGGGAAAGAATCCAAACTGGAACAGGTATTTCACCACCACCATCACCTGGGAAGAGGCAGAGCAGCACACACGTTGACCCCCCCATCACATCAGTCAGCAGTAAATACCTCTGAAAGGTGTGTCTGCTCAGTGTTCATACCTCCGTGTAGACTATAGCAGTCATCCAGAACTTCTTGGTAGGTCTTGGAACAGCCAACATAGCCCAGAGGAACACCAGTATGGGCAGGACCAGGGATATCACAGAGGCGCTGACCACATTGTTTAACACTATGATGAAATAGCAGACGAGCTCAGAGTTTGCTGCCAGCAGGTTGTACATGGCAAACAGCAGCTTCAGGGGACGGTTCTGGTTGTCGTAGAACTCTCTGCTGTGCTCCAGCTCCTCAATGAAGAACTGCCTGCAGGGAAAGAAGGACCAGTCAACTGAAACCAGTAAGGACTGTAACTGTGGATGTCTCCAGTCACGAGTGTCCACAGTATCTACCTGTCTCCCAGCAGCTCACTGGCTGTTCTGGAGTGTCTGTGTGGTTGCCTGGATGGTTCCGGCAACAGCTCCATGCTGCTGGATGGGGGTTCGGGACTCAAGAGGTTCCCAGTGCTGTTGAGCCTCGGCCTGGGTGTAGACCGGCCTGTACCAGCCCTGGAATCCACCTCCAGGCAGCTGAGAGAGTGATTCAAACACACGTTAAGACTGAGAAACTGATTTTGAAAAGTGGATTTGTGTATTATCCAGAGCGAGACTTGAAATCTAATGCCCATCCTTTATGAACATGCTCAGAAAATGTCATAACATTGCCCACAAACACAGCCCCATGTATCCCACCTAAAGCTATGTGATGCTGATCAGGGTTCAGAACCTCATCCACAGCTTGATGTGTTTCTGCATTTTAGTTTTCCACACTAACCTGTACCTGGTGGACGTTTCTGCATCCGTCTCATCTAAACAGGTCTCCAGCGTGGGACTTTCACTGCCCTGAGACAACTGGTCGTCTGTGGAGTCTGCTGTTGTGTGATGCTGCTAATCAGAAGGACACACACACAAGTTAGAATGTGTGTGTGTGTGTGTGTGTTCAGTTCCAAAGATCGACTTTTGCTTGTTGTGTTCACCTGCTGTATCTTGTGTATGATGAAGTAGCGCTCGTTGCACAGAACAGTCGACGTCTCTCTGTACTGTTTAGTCAGCAGGTTGAGCCACTGGGTCAGTCCGTCCACCATGGCCAAAACTATGGCCCATAAGAAACGCAGGATGTCCAAGATCCTCTGGACCATCTCACCGTGACCTGCAGCACACACACAGACCGGGGGGGGGCAGAGCTCTAATAAAACTCAATCTATAGATGGAACACATACACAACACGCTATGGGGCAGACGCAGCAGCATGCTGTCATGGTGAAAGGTGGAGGAAGCAAAGACAGCATGGACCTACCAGACTCCTGCTCCTTCTCCTCCTCCTCCACTTCCTCCTGAATGACAGGGTCCTCAAACACATCATTTTCTCTATAACCTACACAACACAACAACACAACAACACAACACAAAAACAGAGGGTTAGGGTTACACTGACTTGCATTCATTTCCTGCTCAGTAATTACTTCAGGTGTCAAATGCAGAGACCACTCCTCTTCCTTCAGCATCATTTCACAGCTCACTGTCTCACAGGATACAAGAGAGACCAGAGGAAAGCTCACATGCTCTCCACCTGACCGTGTCTCAGCATCTGCTCTGACAGTCAAAAGCTGTCGGATGTTGAGAATAATCTAACCTGGATCCGTCATGGAGACAGCCTCCTGCTGCGACTCCACTTTTCCTTCTCCCTCCTTCTTTTTTTTCTCCATCCTCCTCAACTGTCGCTGGCGTCTCTGGCGTTCTCTGAGAGCTGTTTTCACACTGCTGACCCACGCCTGGTACGCCAGCTGAGAAGGGAAAAACAAACAATCAGAAACTGTAACTGTGGCAAAATATTTGAATAAGACAGCAGCAACTATATGCATAATATGAAATGAGTCATCAGGTTAAAATCAGATATTATATATTGTCCTGCAGCTCTATAATATAGATGATGAGTCAACTGTAACTTAACATGGATGAAATCAAATACATTAATATAAAAGTCTTATAAAAATTGTAATGGATATACTATAAAGAAGAAAGAATATAATGTGAATCACTCGTGTGTCTGACCTGACAGGCGGTTTGTTTCTGAGGCTTCTGTTCTTCAGACTGCAGCTCCTCTTCATCCTCACTGTCTGATTCAAACAGGTAGTACTCACCTGAGTGGAGCACTGTGAGCAGGAAAAGATCACACATTACAACCAACCTCTGCCTCACTATAATGGAGTGTGTGTGTGTGTGTGTGTTCATACCTGTAGCGTGGTCCAACCACGGCTGGTACCACTTTTTCTTCCTGGATTTCTTCTTGTCTGTCTGGGTCTCTGGGAGGAAACGAGGGAAGGTTTGGTTTGGAGGACACGATGCACGGGGACACATGTAGTGGTAGCTTTTTCTTTTACTCTTACTAATAGTGTAATTTAAAATGTAACCTGAGGGTGGTGCTAAAATACAGGTCACGGGGTCATCAAAGTTAAATGAGTCCCTCTTTATGAACACATGAATGTACTCAGAGGATTTCATGGAATTCTGCCTGTAAAATTCTTCACAAGGTGATGATATAATGACTGTGGGCAGTGTATGAGTAACAGGGAGTGGTTCTATATGTGAAGAACAGCACGCTTTACTTTTACTGTCATGTGAAATATTTGTATCTCCAGGTTTGGGTATTTTCACGTTTTCAGATCAGACACAGAAAAGAAAAAGAAACTACAGCTGTAAAAAGTACAATATTCCCTGTGAGACCCTGTGGACAGACCAGCGGACTGACATCACCACTTTTACAACCCCAGAAAATGAAACCTGGCGAATGATGGACGTCACTGCTCACGTCAAATAACGCAGATCAGACCCCAAGGGTTTGCTGAATATTTTCCCAGTTAACCAGTGAAACCAGTGAGCCCTACCAGCAGTCTGACTCTCGGAGGAGTCTTCACTTGTTTTGTGTCCGTCTCTGTACTTCTGCTGCTTGGAGCGAATTCTCTGCATCCTGAGAGGAGAGGAGAGGACAGGAACGTTTAGTAGACAAGACAGAAGAATAGTAATTTAATTTCAACTTCAGGAGCCAGGTCATGATACTTGCTGTGAGCTAATATAGATTTTTGGCCTATGCTATACTGAGACGTGATCAGCTGCATTTACTGTACTGTGAGCACTTACGATCTCTTGAGCTGGGACAGAGACTTCTGCTCAGCTTGTTGGTGGAACCTAATGTTCTTCACGATGCTGGCTCTGAAGAGCTCAAACCCCCTGGAAGGAAGAAACAGTGGTCACTGCATTTATCAGCTAGTAAACTGGGGAGCTACTGTCCACAGCAGCTTCATTTCAATTAACAAACTGAGAGTGTCTGTATGTATCAAAGGGGCCAGAACCTGTTCTACATATTACATTACTAGTTTCATTACAAACCTAGTCCTGCCCTCACTGGCACACTGTGCATTACCTTGATGCCTGTTTGGCAGAAGCCTGCAGCTCTGCTGTCACGTGCAGGAAGTAGAAACTGAGGAAGACCCTCCTCTGCAGCAACAGGCAGAGAAAACAGATGCCGTCCCAGATGATCCCGGCCTCCTCTACGGGGAGGCTGCAGGTCCTGTCACTCACCGCTTTGGCTGCCAGGAAACAAAACCATGCAATGACACGTTCTGTTATTTAAAAAAAAACAAAAAACAAAACACACATCCATCTGACACTGTTGTTATTAAAGCCCTTACGGTCATAATATCCTTTGACTGTGCACACCAGGCTGAAGAGCTGAATCACCCAGCAGAAGCCCTTCTGCATCTCAAACACAAACACACACGCCAGGATCTGAAACACAAACGCACAGGGGAACACACACATTCAGCGTTTCCAGGTCAGGCCACTGTTTACAAAGTTTACTGATTTATTTTGAAACTCCAAAACAAAGTCATTCGATAATCTCAGAGCGTCCTAAGCCTGAGAGTTCCGTCACCCATGAATCAAATCAGCAGGTGGAGCTCAAAGGTGCTCACTCACGAGCTTTATACTTACCGATAACATATTTTTCGATATAATGACGGCCACGTTGTAGATGATGAGACAGTCCCACAGGACGAGCCGGGTCCTGGAGGGTTTGACCAACAGCCGGGTTCCAAACAGCAGAAAAAAGAAGCAGGCCAGCAGGTAGCCCAGTCCAAACACAGAGATCCTGGTGGCCCCAGTGATGAAGACCACTGACAGCACAAACCAGAAGAGGTGACGAAACACCAACACTTTAGCCATGTCCAGGTAACTCCTGGAAGAGGACGAGGAGAGAAATACTTCATGTCCAAACATGGACCATTTAGCTGCTCGTCATGATGAGTTTCTTATAATCACAATTCAACCAAGTTGCCAGCAGGGTCAGCTATCTGTCTGTCTGTCTGTCTGCCTGTCTGTCTGTCTGTCTGTCTGTCTGTCTGTCTGTCTGTCTGTCTGTCTGCCTGTCTGTCTGTCTGTCTGTCTGTCTGTCTGTCTGTCTGTCTGTCTGTCTGCCTGTATGCCTGCCTGTATAACAGACAGTCACGTGCTGCACTTACCTGCAGTTGATGAAGTTGGGCGCAGGGTTGAACAGCTGACCTTCCATCGGTTCAGGGTCGTCCGTGTTCTCTCCGGCCAGAACCATCCACTCCTCCGTGTGCTCACACTCAAACACCTTCCACTGCTGGGACGCACACATCAGCAGCATGAAGTCCGCTATGGACGACAACGCAACACATCATCATCATCATCATCACCATCAACATCATCATCATCATCATCATCATCATCATCATCACCACCATCACAGGCCTGGAACACTGACTACTGCATTATAGGATGGGTTAAATTACTCATCCTATAGTCATGTCATACTCTCCACTTCTACTTTGAGTTGATTGAATGAATGAATGAATGAATGAATGAACAGTGGCACAGATGCACAAACAGACAAACTGACCTATGAGGTTTTTGGAGTTAGGCACAGTGTAGAAGTCGGGCAGATAGATCCATTTAATGAGAGCTGAGTTCATCAACACCGGAGTGTTCCACCGCCATGGGTAGTCTGCAGGACGACAGACACACAGGAAATACAGACATGTACAGGCAGGTAGGTATATGTATGTCCACCATGTACACATCATATCAGGACTCACCTATACAGAGAGCAGGTGGTATGCCCACACACAGGAGATACTGGTAGATCATGAAGATGGACAGGAAGAGACAATATTTGGGCCAGATCCTGGCGATCGCTGCCCGCCGCCGCTTCACCAAGATGGCTACCAGCCAACAGCCATGGATGATCACCAGGAAGTTCATCCGCTGGCCAATCACATTCACCGTCATCAGGAAACAGATCTTTTAAAAAGAGGGTAGACAGAGAGAAACTCATAAATGTCTTGTCTTCTTTTGAAAAATCATCTAACAGTTCTCTTCTTAAAAGTAAAATGTTCATTTTAATTTTCTAAAATGATTATTTCCTGCTCCAAAAAGCACTGGTTCAGCCATGAAGAGATGTTTCTACCCCACCTCCAATCCAAACTTGTAGAAGGTGTAGTTCAGCAGGTACTTGAAGCAGGGAACGAGACCTTTGTCTAGAGTCCTCCTGGTGGCGGAAGGGAAGAGAGAGGGGATGGTGGGCGGAGATCGTTGGAGCTGACGGTAGTGGTGAGCCTGGTGACGATACACCGTCGCCTCAAACACCAACAGCATCAGCACTATCAGGTGGTTCTGCCAAGAAACGTTTGAAAACCAAAGTACGATACAGGATCAGCAGATTCAACACACTGAGGAAAAGAAAAGTTTTAGTGGTGGAGTCGAAGACGACTTAAATCTGTAACTGACAACTGTTAAACAAAAGTTGATGCAGTTATTTTAAAGGCATCATGATGAATATACCTTGCTGTATCCTAGCACAGTGGCATCTTTCCTGATGCCAAACCAGTTGGCTGGATCCACTGGCTCCTTATACAGAGAGGAGTTCATCATCTCCTCTGGTAACAGGTTGGTTTTATTCGTTAAAGGCTGTGAGGAAAAGAGGAAACAAACAAATTCATAAGGTGCGATTATCAACGCCTTAGCACCCCAAAGTCCCACTGGAGCATGTTATTATTGTGTCGGGTCAAGTTACTCTACAATAACGCCAGCTGTCTCAGCTCATGGGACAAAAACAAGGGAGAGGGAGAAGAAGCAGTCAGGTTTAGTGAGTGTAACACAGGCTAAGATTGTATCTGGTTCTGAGCTGACTTTCCTGCCAAAACTCAGACATATACAGCAGATAACATCAACAATGTAAAATTCAAACTGGGAATCATCAGTCAGTCAGTGTCTCCTACTATTCCTTCATGTTTGAGTGGTGTAATTTTCTCAGTATCTGTTACTGATGGCACATTAAACTTTCCATCTTTAGAAGAAATGTTCCTCTAAGAAAATCTGGAGAGAGTAAAACCTGCTTCAGCATGAGCCTGGAAAAAAAACTCAGCAAGCTGCCTTGTAAACAACCTTAATTGCAGACACAGTGAGGTTAGATCAAAAGATTATCGTAGTGCGTGTGTGTGTTCAGCAGCTATTAGTTTCACTGCAGGAGAAACTAAGGCCTCATACAAACTCACACAAAAGTTCCTAATAATTGTTCTAATGAAGTTTTTGTCTTTGAGAGACAGAGACACAGATACTCCCCCTCCACTGAGTTCATGACCCCGGTCATACGTTGGAGGAATAAGCTAAATGTCTGGTACCAAACTCCTGAATCACTGCCCAAATCTCTGAACCCATCAGTGAGTAACAATGCTGCTCTGGTGAAGGAGTCAGAGAAACAACCAGGCTATTCATAGCCCCCGGTGAGCAGCACTACAGTCTGTGATAATCTCTGTCTGAGTCAGACCGGTGCAGATGTTTTAAATATAGCTATGGTCAACAGTGAAATTACCACTGTACGACACTAAGATTTTACATAACAATATATGATGTGTTTATTAAATAGCCTGCAGTGTTACTGACACAACTAACCAACAGTTTATAAAGAAGGCAAAGTGGTTTTTATGTGTTAAAGAGTCCATTTTTGACATTTTGACAGTGTGATACTGTAACAGACAGGAAGGCCAACTAACCAGGTCACAGATCCATTTCCTGCAGTGTGTGTGTTCATACGTGTCTTACCAGGCTGCAGTTCCTGGAGTACTCAACAGGGTTGACAACGCTGAGCTGGTACAGCATCTTGCACACGATGATGACGCACACCCACACTGTAGACAGACAGGAAGCCATGGGCCTGAAGCGACTGTAGGGCATCGCCAGAGACCACAAAACCACCAGGACCAGGTTCATCACAGACGGCTGTTAACCAACAAGAAAGAGGATGACGTTTAGATCATAAGTGCTCCCATACAGTGTGTGACATGCGGCCCATTCATTTTCACAAGATCCAAATGATGAATGAATGATGCCTTAAATAAGTCATTCAACTTTACCTCTTCAAGCGCCACCCACACAGAGAAGAACGCCACCATCTTGAGGATGTGGAGCTCCAGGAGCCTCCAGAGAAACACCTGAACTTTGGTCAGAATGTCAGAGAATCTTCTGGAGAGAACCAGCAACCTGTCCATCACCAGGCCCCACTTACTGGGCATCAACTCCACTTAACAAGAGGAGACAGAGAGAGGGGACAGATGAACAAAGTCAGTTGTTGTAGGTCTTTGTCAGTTGCAGTGAAATTATAGAAAGTAGATGGGTTCAATTTGAAAGGCTGCCTGTTATAAATATCTAATATAAATATAAATATAAATATAAATATAAATATAAATATAAATATAAATATAAATATAAATATAAATATAAATGGCCACTGTTTGTCTTTTGTTCTACCTTCATCTTCAGATTCCTCATCTGTGTTCGTCACCAGGTCTTCCTCTTCGAAGTCGACATTACCAGTAACAACCTGTTCAGTCCTCTGACTGCTCTTCTTCCTGGAGGCAGATTGTCTCATTAACAAAAGGAAAATTAAATTTTGAATTTCTAGCTTCTACTCGATGATGGAAAACACCACCACAAAAAGCAGAGTACTTAAAATACCAATATTCACTTGTGGTTGTCAGCAGAGATGTGGCGACCAAGTTCCAGTATAACACATTAGTTAATATGTTATAATATAAGAAGGAAAACACAGCACCAGTTTAGGGAGACTAACTTTTCTCGAGAACCTAAAACGATTTCCTAAACATTATCGTAATGTAGTGGTCATTTTTGTATAAATCCTGAACTCAGCTGTGCTTAGATTTTGTCAGCTTATGCCAGTTACAGGAATATAAAAAAAAAATGCTTCAAACATGTTTTAATGAAAACATCAGTAGGCATTTGTGTTTCCATCACATATTTCACATTTTTAAAACTTTTTTTTTTTTAAATGACTCGGACACTGTGACTTTTCTTTTGACATCTCTGCATTTTTCTTTATCTTCACCACCGGAGGACCCATTTTCTTTAAATACACAGTGAAATAAAAAAAATTCTTGGACATCATTTAATATGACATGGGGGCATCTAGCTAACAACGGAGCTTAAAGATTAGCTCATGAGTTGTAGTGGGGTGCAGAGTGGTATACACTTTTTTTGATATGTGAAAAAAAAACAACTTTCTGATGCGACAGGAGTAGTAGGAGTGTGCAGGCTGCATTACTTGTGTATTGGTGTAACATGCTCCAGGTTAGTGATTCTCATGAAGGGTTTGTGGAAGTAGTGCAGCTGCAGAATACAGGCCAGCAGGAAGAAGCCTGGGATCAGAATACTGGTGAAGAGCTCAGACAAAGCAAACGTCTCCAGACCGATGGCTGCCAACCTGAGGACGACAAGGGTGAACCTTCGTTAAATAAATGACCACTTCAAAGTAGAAAAGAACCAGCCTACAACTGAAAGAGAGGGGAATACAGACAGAAAAATATCAGCAGGGTGGAATAAGACACCAGACAATGTCGAGCTTTGGTAAAACAACGTACTGTTCTTCTGTGAAACCAGTGAAGTTTCTCCAGTATCGAGGGAAGTCTTCAAACTGGTAAGTGTAGATGGAGATCAGCACCAGCATGGTGTAGGCCACTACAAGCCACCAGAAAAGCTTCAACAGACGCCTCCATAGAGCGTAGTACACCTGGGAAACACGAGCATGTTAACCGTTACAAGAGGTTTTTGGAATTAGCTTTTAATTTGAAATATATACATGCAAATCGCTCTACCAGTTGGGGAGATGTGTGAGCTTTCACAACCTAAATTTGGTCTCAAAGCAAGTAACACAAAGAAAAACTTTTAAAAAACCTTTAAAAACGAAGGCTGAGACCCTGAATGCAGAGACCTGTTCCCACCTGATAGAGACAGAGGCAGAGCAGGAACAGCAGCATGTAGATGATCTTGTATCCAACGAGTTTTCCAGCAAAGGAGACCATGATGAACATCCCTCCACACACATAGATCCAGTATTTGGCATAACAGCTCATCACCATGCCCCCCAGGACCTTCAGGACTGATTCATTACCGGACCCCTCTGCCGAGGAGAGGAAGAGGGGTTAGATTTCAGGAAGCAAATCATCAGGAAGATACAATACATGGCAAGAGAGGACTGCAAAACAAGGATAAACAAACCATGTGTCATCCTCTGCAGAACAGAGTGATCTCATCAACAAGACCTCTTTAAAATTGTATGTTTTTTTATATGGTTAGGTTATTGAATAATGTGAGTGATTCAAACAAGTCTGAGTGAGTGTGTGTATAAATGACGTCTGACCTCCTGTAGTGACTTCCTGTAGTGGTGTGGCCATTTTCTTCTTCCTGCTGAAGTTTTCCTTCACTGACTGACGTACCAACAGCCAGAAAGTTAAAGTGAATAGCAGCTATAGAGGACGACAGAGATAATAAAAAAAACAAAGAGACACACAGGAAAGAAAGTGTTTTTACAGAGTATCATAAGAAGAAGCTTACTAAATTTCATCATCGTAAAATCACCAGGTATCTATGCTGATATCTTACCATAGCGCCCAGTCTTAGACAGGGGTACTGGGCTCTGTCCAGTCCCAGCTGTCTGAGGCTCATGGTTCCTACAGTTTTGGGCAGTTCAGGCTGAAGCTCCATGGCCCAGACGTACTGCAGACAGCACAGAGCCAGGCCGTAGAGCAGGATGAACGGAGAGCACAGTGTGGCTGCGTGCCGTCTGCAAAAAAGACATGGCTAACTGAATACAGCTCTGAGCCCTAACACGGCACATCAGTCATAACGTAAGCTGTGAAATCTACACAACTGGGTCAAAATGTACTGAACTGTACCTGGCCCGCAGGATCCAGATGAGACACGCCCACAGCAGCAGCACAAAGGTCAGCCAGCTGTGGTATGTGATGCTCCAAACCTGAATAACACACAAACAGCAGATAAGAGCAGGAACAATTCAGATTTGTAAGATGTGACGCTGTCCTGGACTGCTGTTACGGTAGGTTCACAGTAACTACCAACATAAACACAAACCATTAAAACCATCACAGCTCACTCATTTAAATTCAGTTGTTTTAAATCATGGTATAGTTACCATCATGGCTATGAGAGCACAGACATAGCTCTGCTGCATGACCACCCTCCCCAGCATGAAGAACGGACTTTCACTCTGTTTGCCACTGGAGACGCCGCTAACACCTGCCAACAACAGCCGTCATCTCAGCATGCACAACATCACACGTATAAATCAATCAATCATGTCTGCTAACCATAGTCATTCTGACCTTCTGTGTCACAAAAGGACTTGTTACTGTTTGTGTTACTGATTGCTTAGAAAAAAAACTGAGCATTTGATACCCAGATCTGTGTGACTCTCTCCAGCCACTGTTCCTCCTCGGCTGCTTCCTGTTCCTACAGACAGGAGCATGAGCTGAAAACACAAGAGCACACAGACACACACACACACATAAACACACACAAACATTTTAAGATACAGACATTAAACTCATGTGAACACAGTTTTATCAGGGAATGGGAGGTCTGGGGTCTGCAATCTTATTTTTGTGGTCACCCAAACGATGAACGCAAGCAGCGCTCCAGCCGTTATTTTCCTGACCTTGAAATTCACTCCACACGGTCTGTGTGGTGGTTTGGTGCCCAGTACAGAGGTTCATTCAAATCGGGCGAAGTTAAGCGAGTTGTTAGTAGTGGTTGGTTGTGGTGGAGAATGTGCCACAGATGCTGCACAGAGAACTGACGTCTCAGAACCAAATCTGTTTCTGGCTAAATGTCACCTAGCTGCTGCATTGTGGATTTTGTCTACAAGTGAGGTTTCAGCAAAAAAGGAAATGCACTTTAAATCTGTCCATTGTTCGGGCTTCACTGGAAATACACGGAGGCCAGAGCAAATATTCATGTTCCTGAAAAAAATGTAATGCCATCATGCCTTCACCTCCCCACATAAACCACAAGCCAGACCCCCGTCCTGCCACCAGGCGCCCCCGTCCCTGTGCCAGAGTATAACCATGCCTGATGGTGCAGTGAGACAAAAAATTTGCTTCCCATTCATGTCTATGTGGAACAGGGTGAGAGACACTTGCTTCCATTCGCAAATTGATCTGCATCTTTCATATGTCAGAGTTCAAAGATGCTGTCGCTGTCACAGTAAAATGTTTAATAAAATGCTGTTTAATTAAATACTCTGTTAATACTTTGATGTTTACAACCCAACCCCCCCACTGTTTCCTGGCCCCTTTCTTTTTGGCCGCACTATGCAAGTAAATTTTGCCAGGCAGGTTTTGGTCTAACTGCAGCAATTACCAGCTCCTGAATCAGGCCTTTGGCCCAGCCCCTGTCCCAGGCTACAAGCCCCACCCCTATTGACACAATGCCCCATCAACATTAAAGAGCAGATCTCTATATTGCTAAAAAAAAAACAAAAAAAAACAGCCTTGTGCACCAGACTATGAAAGTCCATACAGACTGAGTCTAATGCCTGTGAGTATTTACCTCTGTGTCATCTTCATAGTTTTCCTTCTGTTGATTCCAGGACTTTAACTCCACCATCTCCTGTTTCACCTCCTCCCTTTTCTCCTGCTTCTGCTCCTCCTCAGCCTGCTGATCACAAATACATGAAACACGTGAAAAAAAAAACCGAATGCAACAATCATTATGGAAACGATTCTACTGGTTGCAGAGTCATGATAGCTATTTATTCTGCTGGCACCTCTTTTTTCTACCAGTGACCAAATTAAAGAGAAAGCACAGAGCCTGGCGTCAGATATCCAGTGATAATAAATGTAATTTGTAGCTTGTATTTCACAATAAGCACTATTTTGATGTAGGTGCACAGCATGAAACACAGCGACGCACCAGTTTCTATGGACGCAACACATTTAAGATAGTACTGATAAAGAAGAAGACGCAGATACCTGGTTAGGTGTACTGTGACATCCTGACTTGAGAACACTTGCTATGGTAATGTAGAGGAGGAAGAGAATTCCCGGGTTGACATAAACTGGCCAATCATGATTGGCATTGAGGTTGAGGTCATAGGGCAAGGAGCAGTTTCCTGGTATGATGATGTCCTTCAAACCAAAGAGCCTAGACAGGAAATGAAGACATAAAACAAATACAACAGGAGGCGATTGATTAATATTGTGCACAAGTTCAGGTTATTAGAGAAAACACTGGAGAACATTAAGAATTAAAATGGACGAGTGGAGTTTTCACTGAGGTCGTCGTACATATTTTATCAAGATGAGGCAGATAAATAGTTTTTAAAAAAGTTAAGTGCGGAATTAGATATTCGACTACGCTGTGAATGAAAGGATATGACATTTTGAAAGCCAGGTCTGGAACACCTGTTAGTTTATCTGCGTGGATCAGTTTCATAGCCCCTAAAATATGTGACACTTTCACCGAAGCGAAACAAGAAAAACCGAAGACTCAAGATCCTCAGTCATCCAGGTCATGGTTATCCAAGAAGAGTTGAATCGAGGGCAACTGGACTCGGTTGTAGATCTTGAAGACGTTTCGCCTCTCATCCAAGCGGCTTCTTGGAATGGATGAGAGGTGAAACGTCTTCAAAGCGGCAAAGCCCAGTTGCCCTCGATTCACCTTTTCTTACATATGGATGGTGCATCAAGTTACATTCTAACATGACAACTTATTATAACACAAATGACTGATGAAACAACAAATCAGTGTTTCAGAGAAAAAACTGACTTTAAACATCTTAAATGTGAAGGAACATCCATATCGACACTGTGATATTATAGCTTTGTCAGGTGTTGTAGTTGCTGCGCTCCTCCTCTCTCATCTTCTTCACATATAAACCAGCTAATGACAGCTGTACCACCTCAAATGTGCCCTCTGTGCCCCTCAAAACCACAGAATTCATATCACAATAATCTTGACACATCTTCACACTTTTATTTCCCTCATAAGAAACCACAGAGTCCAAGTCCAGGTCTGAAAATGCCTGTAGTTAACACCGTAACAAGATAGTGACACGTTTGACAGCACAAATTAGCAACAATATATATGAGAAGGACATCTATAAATGGATTTGAAATAAAGAGCTGACACTCATGAGACTCTGTGAAGCTCAGATACAGAACGCACAGGTCAGCTGAGGTAATGGATAAGTTCATGGTTCTTAATGGGCTACGGCACATGATGTGACAAATATTACATTAAGCAGCGTAATGGAATACACTGAAGTCAATGTCTCCTAAAAATGATTATTTCCTCCACACTCTCCCAACTAATATTATCAGGATATATAGACTGAGCTGTAGATGTATGGTCATTTTGAATTGAATTGTAATAAAAATAAAAACAAAACTGAAACACCTCTGTATAATGTAGATGCATGCCTGTCTTTTCTCCTGCAACCCCTAGATGCATCTGGCCAAAGGAAACCAGGCGACCCCGCACTGAGCCATCCACAGCAGAGACCTGCCTCTGTCCTATGTGGGCCTGACTCTTCCAGCTCACCCCTAAACATGCTGCAGTTGCCCTTGGCGACCAACCCAAACAACCACCGTCTGACCACTGTGGGAAGACTTCACCTGCCTAAATACACCACTGTCTGCGGCCTGCTGAGAGCTCTGATGGACCGCCAAGCTCTGTGCCTTTAGCTCTTATCCTCATCACCAGTCTTACTCTACTTAATCCATTTCTGCCTGATATTCTAAGCTGCTTCAGTCATTGATCACACTGTTGCTCACCCACCTCAGGTTATTAATAATCAGGCTTAAGACTGTCATGACCAAATAAGTCATTGTATTATGATTACTGATTGGATCATCTATCCTTTTAAGTACCATCATGTCAAGTAACAGCAACTAAAAACTGTTTGCATCACAAACATGTGGTCGCGCACAGTCCTGCACCAAGCGAAGGAGTGTGTGTGATCTTCCAGGGCGGTGAATTCAGAGATGCTTCTTTAAGTCACATGAGGTGTAAAAGATGTCTGACATTGTCTGAGGATGACTCTCTCCCCGTTATCGGTCCCACGAGAAATGGGAGCATTTGGTGTGGGAGGATCTTTTTCAGCCTGATCGCAAGAACATCAGAACCTGACAAGGAGAGTCCAATTCAGAATAATTCATTTTTGACAAAAATGTCTAAAGCTTCAAATCTGTCAGTCAAATCTGACAACACCGAAGAGAAAGTCGAGTTATCCTCAGACACGCGCACGCACCAACGCAGCGTGCTGACAGCCGGGTATCCTTCTTACGTAAAGGTCAGACTTGTCTGATTGATGAACAGCTGGGTAAGTGATAGTGACACAGAGACCTGGCAGTAACCCTTGGGATGATGGATGGGAGAGAAACGGAGACGGGGAGGGATCACGCGTCGCAGAGGAATGCTGCGCTACTCGTTCATCTTTTTACGGTTTAGCTGACAAGGTGAGGTGAGGTGATGAAGCATCAGCTGTTAGCTCTTAGCTGCTAGCCAGCCATTCCACACATTCCAGTCCAGAAATCACACTCCGGCCTCTGCTCTCTCACATTCCTCTGCTCTAACTCACACTTGTCTCGCTTTCTGATTTCTTCTCTGAGTCTCTAAGCTCATGCAAACCTCTCACGCTCCTTCTACTGTTTCTTTTCTGTCCATTTCTACAGAGGTTCCACACATTGCGAGTGCACTATTAATAGATACTGAAGGGTTCCTGAGCGTGAGGAACATGAGCTTTGACCGGCTACACTGTGAAGACAGAAAGTAATATGGTCCCAGAGAAAAAGAACATGCCGTTAAGCGAGGGGTGGGGGGGTGGGTATTATTTGACCTGTGGCATGCAGCAGCTTAGCATAAAAATCTGAGCCCTGTGCATATGCAGTCTCAGATGATCCCCTTCAGCTTTGGATGCATATTTCTGTCACAGGTTTTCAGGTGATTATTAGACCCTGAGCAATAAGACAAGGGTGAAAATCCAGAAGACTCTGGCTCCCACGCTGTGAGAGGATTACTGCATTACTGGATTTCATAATAAAAGACAATCACTTTAATCAGGTTTCATTTTGCAGAATGAAGGTGAATTCGTTAGCTAGCCCAGTCTGTGGCAACACAGAAGCAGCATTATACAATTTAAGAAATCTAAAGGCACAATACGTAGATTTACAAACAGCTCCGGTATCAAAGCTGAAAACTCAGTATCACTCTCAAACAGACTGATTGGTTTCACAGTTAAATAACACTGTGTAAGTCTGAGTAATGAAGATATTCTGATGGTGGTGAAAGTTTATTTCCATCAGTAACAGTTAGAGTCAACTAATCACGTTTGAAAAAAATAACAGTAACAGTTGAGCCAACTGTGTCTGACAAACTGAAGACTCAAACTGAAGACAATGCTTCATTTATCTGTGGAATTGATCTGTTTTGTTTTTGTTTTTTTTTGGGTCAGGAAGTGTTTATTTTTGTAATACTCGTTTCAGCCACAGGAGGCTGAAGTGCATCACTACCCCAGGCTAAATGTGGTCTAAAAACATTTATATTTTCTTCCAGGTGAGACAGTATAAAGAGCAACAAAGGCCATGGCACCAATGCTTTCAAGACAGGAAATAAAAATTTAAAAAAATAAATATAAATACAACAGGATTCAAACACCAGTCTCCTGGATATGTACTGTGTATGTATGTATGTTGTGGAACTTCTGGATCTTCACAGAGATAAACTTTCTCTCTGCCCACATCTCACCTGTTGCTGCTTTTAAAGGGGATTAGAGGAGCTCACATGATTGGTCCTTACTGACACCCACCCTGACTCCACCTGCTGCTTCTATATTCCTCTTAACAGTTAATGTTTTCATGCCTCCCATCCATGCCGCTGTGCTTGGTTTGCACCAACGCCTATGGTCACCAAAATTACAACAACGTGTGGGTCACACCCTCGTGTAACTGTGCCAGGAGCTGAGACCTGGGTTTGTGTCTGTGTCCTGTTTCAGGAAAATAGAGCCCCCAGTGTTTGACATTGAATTTCTAGTAACAGTGAAGTTTATTTTCTTTTGTTTCTTCATGGAAACACATTGTTATATGCAAACAAATGAAAATTCTGCATAAACGAGACCCTATCTGGTGTATATTAGCAGTCTTCTCACATTAGAATGACAGTGTCCTGGGGGTGAAACATCAGTGAAATCATTTGAAATGACAGATTTCAGTGTGCTACAGTCTTACCTGGCCCACAGGCTGTGTGGGGGGAACAGGGCCTGGGCCAGAAGACTCTGGTACAGGTACAGACAAACCATGTGGCCAGCAGTGAAGCAGCCCACCATCACACACAGCGCATTGAAACCCAGATGACTAATGGGAAGGTGGTACGCCCACCACGTGCTCACGCCGATGAAAAGCAGGAAGTAGAACGCTGAGAAGGCGGAAGGCAGTGTGATGCCTGGGAGGAAGGAGGAGGAGAGGTCAGAGACACACATTCAATGTGCACAGAGAGACACTCTGTAAACAAGCACTTTAAATGCTGTCAAACAAGTGTAATCCATGTCATGCACTTTTTGCACATTTACAGCAAACGTATTTTGCATCGTCGCAAACGCAAAGATAGACATCAACCTCATGTTTGTGCATCCACCTCAGCCATGCTGCGTCCTGTGGCCTGTTCAGCTTAGCTTAGAACAAAGAGTGGAAGCAGAGGGAAAATATATCTTCTAACACCTCCTAAGCAGACTTATTTACATGCTGTGTCTTTCAGGAAGTGTTGGTTTTCACTGACAATAGCTGAACGTCAAGAGGGCATGGGAAAGTGGACTTGATGGGATTTAACCAGTGTGTGAGAACAGAAGAGAGAGCAGTGAGTGAGTGTGACATGACTGTTGTTGTACTGAGGGAATGGACATAATACTGAATATATCATGTCACATATTATGGTACAGGTACCAGTAACCTTTCTTTTTTACTTGAGTATTATTACAAATCTATGAGTTTGTTTTCTTAAATGAATAATTCACACACAAATTACGCACTTCTACACACAAACCCTTCCCACCTGCCCTTTTATGGCATGTTTCATAGTTTTTTTGACAACGTGAACATTAAAAAACTGTTATATAACCTCTCAAATGAAACTTCTGTCATGGTTATATAGTGCAGGTCTACTGGAAATGATGGTGCCGTTCTAAATATTGTCAGATGCCTGAACTCAAACTACTCAGAGGTGACACAGCATCAGCAAACAAGTATTTTGAAATGCACCACGCTGCTCTGTTAATGGAAATCAAACACACATCAGCCGCCAGTCTGAGAGCACAGGCAACAGTTGTCAGTGACTTCCCCTGACAGGCCGGCCACAGGCGGACGACGGATCTTCCTCACTTCTGACTGGTTGTCAGGAACAATGCATACAACAGTGGACAGGAATCAGTGGGTAAACGGCCTGAGAAGGTTGGGTTGAAACACGGATCCTACCTGCCAAAGCCAGCAGGCCGATGGCTACGATTCTCCCCAGGTCACGCAGAACTTTCCGAGCTGTGGCCTTCAGACGCTCAGCCAGCTGCTTGGCTCTGGTTGCTGTGGAAACCTCCTCATCGGGGTCACCGGGTAATGACCTCTCTTCGTCACCCTCATCTCCTGAGGCCTCTTCCTCCTCCTCCTCCTCCTCCTCCTCTTCCTCCTCCTCCACATCATCCGAGGTTTTATGTGTTGGATCATCTTCTAGCTGAAGTGGGAAAGAGTCCAAAAAGAAAGTTATGGTTACTAAATGACAGTTTAGTCACACATTAAATGACAACTGTGTAGGTCTTCAAAAATGATTTGCAGCCTTTAATAGTGCAAACAGACAAATGTTTTCCTTATCAGCTCACATAGCTGTGTATTGATCCTGTATTGATTCAGGGTCAATGGAAGGTCATTTGGTCAGCTGGACCACAGCACTCCACTAACAAGTGGAGTAACAGTCTTGCAATTAGAGAGTTTTCTCTAGAGTTCATATTCAGTTTACTTTACACACAGCCACACAGCTCTTTAACATGTGACTTTTGTGTAAACCTTTAGAAACAAAGGAATGTCCTGACAGTGTATACACCCAGATTCTTGGAAACTAAACACTCCACTTGTTCCCAAAAACTTTGGCTGCATGAAAAAAAATATTAAGTATTTGACGTGGTCCATCAGTAGCTATCCAGATCAAAGTACTGGGACCCAGTTAACTTCACAGACTCTCACACAAGTCTTTTTACTCAAATGTACAACTTCATGTGCCACATGACTAAATTATATTTGGGTATGTCTTTTTCTATGAATTAATAACTTGCTTATCATAGTGTGTGCTGTGGTCTGTGCACATACATGCTGTGTTTACCTGGGTCACCTGACAGAGCTGATAGGCTTTTGGTTACAGATACAAATGTCAAATGTCTACTTCCTTATTTCAGGATACCTGCATCCTGTTCCTGTTGCATGTTTACAACATTCACAATAAAAACTGAGTGGTAATAAAACTCAGGATTCTTCTTTATTGCATATGTAAATGTTTACTGTGTATGAGTCTGTGTTTAAGTATATGGAAAGTTTTATAGGGCCCCTGCTCCTTCACACACAGCTTATACTGCAGTGTATGTCTACTTTATGGGACAGAGCAGCTGCCCACGGGGTGTAACAGTGCACTGAACACAAACACAGATTGTACTATTTTTTTGTTTCTATATGTTTAGAATATTACAGATACAATATAAAAACAGAACCTGCTCCTCCTAATCGTACCATTACGATGAACTGTAGGTACAAATACATACAGTCTAACATCTCTGTGAACACACAGTATTGAGTAGTACCAGGAAAACAGTCAGTCGTGATATGTGGGAACAGGTGGCAAAGATCTAATGTTACTAATTACAGAGACAGGAATATCATACTAACTCACCCTCCTCCTACAAACTGTGACTTTCCCACTACGTGTAAAAGTATTCAGTCCCTCAGAGGTGATACACTGGCAACCTGTCCAGAGTGTAACCCACCACACGCCCAGTGCCTGCTGGAATTCGCTCCAGCCAAATCATTCAAGAGACAGAAGAACTGATTATCCCTGTTCCACATCATGGTGTTTAGGAATATTCACTACTGAAAAGTTTACAAGCAGCTATTTTCAGTATAAAAGCTCCGGTGAATATAAAGAAGCTCTCATCAACTAAAGATCAATATACTTTTCTGTTGGTGGATTTGGTGGAGACCAAACCAGAGCTACACAATTACTGGTGGCCAAAAATCAGCTAACACAGTGCTCCGGTTTGTTGTTGTTATGGTCACATGCTGGCTAGTCACTTTAAATCAGCATCAATTGATCAGTTGTTCTGATGAACCTGTTGTTTCCTATTTCCAGCAGACACAGAGCAACATTAGTATTCTTTTGTAGTTGTGTTTGTGTTAACCTGATGAATGTAAGTACAATATTTTTATTTTTAGCTCTGTTTTTTGTTCTCCACCAGCTCCTGAGAAAGATATTTGGCTGTTGGGGCTAAATTCTCCACTAGGCTCACCATAAGACCGTTTCATCCTGAAGGTGGTGCTTCAACATTTCACTGCAACTTAAACGTATTTGTACAAGTGGAGAATTTGACCAGTAGGAGGCATGGTCTTTTGCATTGAAGTTTATATTTGCTGTATTTTTATTCTTTTGCAATGCACATAATATTTTCAGTTAATGCCTAAAGGTCAGGGGGTTGCCTAACGTGCAGATTCATTTTAACGAAAATTCAATAAGTTGTTTTTGCAATGCCTCATCATGAACCACCAAATATCATGGAAATCTAGCCAGAAGTTCCAGAGATTTCTTTCCCTGGAAGTGTGGCACACACTGATCCATAAACAGACTCTGTAGCTAGAAGGACAAAAACCGTAGGAAAATGTGTTTTTAACATCTGACTGTTTATAATATCAACATAAAATCCTCTCAGAACTTGTACTGGAATATGTCTTTTAACTCAGATTTAACTGCCTTCTCCTCTTCTGGCCTACATTTCTGCACTGTTTGTTTGGGTGGTTGCCCTGGAGACAGAAAAGAATGAAAGTGAGAAGGTAAAAAGAGAGAAAGAGGAGGAAACACACACACACACACATCAGACAGACAGTGGAGTATGGAGATGAATTACAGTTCCAAAAATAACATGAAGGAGGGATGGTAACAATTAGAGCAATAACATGTGAACACTGTTTCCTATAGGGAGCACGTCAGAGACGTCAGTTAGATGGACAGCATATATATACAGCATATGTGTGTATGGCTTTTGTAGGCACACTGCTGCTATCTCTGCTAGCTTCTGTCTCTGCTGTCCTCAGGTCAGTTGTCAGTTGTCCATCAGTTGTTCATCCTTCACACGCAGCATCAGGCTACATATACCTGTAGTGGCTCATAGTTTACTAGTATTCAAAACATAGTGGCAAACACATGATGCAACACACATGGCAAATTATATTACCAGCTGACAATGACAATACCAAGTTTAGAGAAGATGGACGTAACCAGATACATTTGTTCAAACACAGCTTGAAGTTATTGGTGCATTACTTGAATTTTTCCATTTTTGAGAATTTTCCTTCCCTATGTAAGGAAGGAACATTAAAATATTATGGCCAGAATTTTAGTTGTGCTAACTGTAAATGAATTGTACATTATAACATCATGTTTTAAATGCAGGGATTTTAATTAAGTCAAGGGTTAATGAAACATCTTCCAGTTTCATTATTCTACACTGAAGGTTTGGTACAAAAAAAAGTCATGTAACAAATTTATTAATAAGCGTTTCAAACAGTGTGGCCTTTTGGCCAAGGCTCATACATTTTACACAGGTGTACTTGCTGTTAAGTCACTGAAGAAAATTCAGTCACTCAGACAAAAGAAAGGACAGAACAACAGCAGTTGAATTGTATGCACCCACAATGGACAACACAGTGTCCACAACCCTGTCTCCTAGAAATGACATTTAAATACAAGTGATTTGCAATAGCAAAATACATTTTGAAGGAAACGGTGACCAGATACCTTTTTATGGTTCTGTTTTAGTCTCTCACATCTCTTGGCCAAGGTTAATTAAAGCTCCTGGTCTGGTTTAATAAAGGGAACATTCACAGTGACTTCAGACACAGCCTGTTTATTAACATTTAACTAAAACCATCTTTCACAAAACTTAACCAAAGTGTTTTTGTTGGCTAAAGCACAGACAGGACTCTGGATGCAAACGCAATCTCTGGTGTGACAGTCGTGAGGTGCTATCTACCCTAACTGCCCCATGGTGCCTCTGCTGACATGTCTGAGCCAGCCAGCGCTTGTTCATGTTTAGTAGTATAGGAATTTCTAGGAGACAGAGTTGGTGGCTGTTAACGAGGCCTGAGAGGCTGCTTGGGAAAAAAAAAAGTGAAATTGCGAGGAATAACCAAACGTCAAAGCACAGCTATGTTCCTGCTGCTGAGCCATGTATCAAAAAAAAATCCAGTAAATCCAGATCTGGCAGTAATTAATCTGACATACAGCTATACATAAAAGATGAGGAAACTGCCTTAGAGCTCGAAGAAAGTGTTATTTAGGGCTGCCCAGGATGCTTGTTTAATTAGTTACTATGGCAACAAAACCCACACCGTAAATGCAAACCTGCTCATAAAAAACCTTAGGACAATGAGGCTGAACTGATCATAAACCGGATTATCCTGTTCACTAGCTTCATAAAACAGCACCATTTACCATCACTTTAATTTTATCCAAATGACAGTGACCCCTTCAATCATTCACTCTCTCTCTCTCACACACACACAGATACACACTGACTCACCGATGTAATGTTGGCAGCAGCTACCATTTCTCTGTTTCTGACCAATTTGCTGCAGAGGACAACTGTTACCAAGGAAACCACACACACGCCCAGATCTGGACACAGAAGGCGTAACACACTCCAGGCATCGTCCAAGGGAAGCCTAGGAAATACACACATCCATATGTGGAAAGGTCAAGGGAGGTCAAACACCCTTTACCACCAAATCCCTGCTACATCCATCAATGACAGCAGTCGAATGACTGGTGCTACACTTGATCAAACACTCGTTACATACCTGGATACTCCTATATGTCTGGTTATGGTGTCCCATTGTGAACAGTTATCACCTAAGGCGAGGCTGAGAGGAGGATGCGTGTATAGAACCGTCTGGAAGCAGATGTGAGCCAGTAGGAACAGTAGACTGGTGCAGAACACTGCTCTGATAAATCGACCTGTGTGACCTGGAACACAAAGAGACAAGAGAGAAAAAGGATGCAGTTCAGTGTACAGTCACATGATAATCATTTCACATGAACACAGAGTAAAATAAAAGTTTTTAGAGGGACACTGTGACTCAGAGGAGAAAACAGAATGTGTCTTAGCTCAAAGACTGGAAGCAGCTGGAAACTGTTTGAACAGCTCCATCGAAAGTGAAAAATACTCCCTGCAACAGCTCAAAGTATAAGCCCAGAGATATTTGATATTTTTCTTCTTGTCCTCAAATAACATGTTCAAACCAAAACCATCAACAAATGTGTCCTGCTTGCAAGTACTGTGCATGTATCCAAAGCCTGATCCATCTCATTCCTCTGTGCCAAATACTCAGTAGAGCATCAAATGTGGATTCATTCACTGTTGGAAAAAGTCCCCCACTAAATGCACAGTTTCATCCTGAGTAACATCTTATTAAAACTACAGTAGTCAGCCGTTTTAATAAATTATTAAAGATTTAAGTCTTCAGAAGGAACCAGTGGGCTTGGGGGCTGAGAGCCAAGACAGGACTGGAAAGTCACTGTTAGGAGACAGATAACAGCAAAAAATATAGAAGCAACATAAGACTCTAAATGCTCCAATATGTTCTATGTTTACACTCAGCTGACAAAGTCCTCTATCAGCCCTAAGAATTACGAAAGCAAAGCAAAGGAAGAAGTCAGGTGATATTATTCCAGTGACAAAGTCTTCAGAGGGGGGAGGTCAGGCTGGATGGATGGCTCAATGAAATGTGGCTTCCCATTTTCCTACCACCAGTCAGCATTGGTTTCTTTTAACCATGACCACGATTGATCCCTAACCCCAATCATGTGGTTTTTAGTGAAACCATGAGAACAAAGATCCCAGAGCCGTTAAGCCATAACATGTAAAACCTGGAAATCAAGCCAGCACTGGCATGAGACTCAAAAACACATCAGGAGCTTTGCTAGCCTGAAGCCTGAAGCCTGAAGCAACTAATCCTTTCTGGAGATACTTTTAAGACCTCGTACAGACTGACTGAACACAGAGCGTCTGGGAGCTTCTGGGAGGTTCGCCGGATTCGTTCCTGATTCAAGATACCTTGTCATGTGTGCCACAGCTAACAATACGGCATATGTAAATTCTCACATAAAAGCTAGAAACTTTGGTCTGAAATTTCAACACGTTCCGTGCACAGCAGGTGTCAGTCCTGAGCTTGGCTTCACTGCTGTTTAACCAGCACCACAGCCATCAGCTACAGTGCGTCAGAGCTGTCTCTCTGGCCTTATTCATTTAAAGGATCGCACAATAATGAGTCAAATGGTGCGCTTGCTCTTTCTTTCTCAATGTCTCTAACCTCCCTCCAAGTACACACAGGATACACTGTGGTGTGGAGGTGCAGTGTTAGGTTTATTAGATGCGATGAGATGAGCACGAGAAGTGTGATCCACATTAAAGCTGTGAAGAAACAGGCTGTGAGCAGCTGCATGTTGACCCCACTGTGGCATAGACTGCAAAATCAAATCGCTGCAGAAAGGTTGTAACTTTTCATTACTGATTAATTAGCAATCAGTAAAATGTCCATCCAGTCATAACGATTTCCCAGAGTTATGTCTGTACAAATGTTGTTTTGTTTGACCAAGCCGATGATCCACATTCACAAAGCAAGTCCTGTGAATTTCAAAGCAGAAACTTTGCTTGGAAAAGGACTTACACCATCAATTCATTATCAGTGTCGTTGCTCGTTCATTTTCTGTCAACTGACCAATCAAAGAACTGACTGATGATTTCAGCTGTAAACAGCAGCGACTTCAGGTGAAGGAGATACTCAGAGTTAACACATAGGGCAGCACTTGAATGCAGGCAGAGTTGAATGCTGGCTGAGGACAGCGTGTGCGGGGGTCACAGAGGGGCACTCTCAGCAGCTTCCCCTGCCACTGTTTGTATTTCCAGCCCCAGCCCTCTCTGGATGGAAATCACCCTCACATGTAGCTACAACCATTCTTTATTTCTGTCTGACCAAGCACGTTTGAATGCGTGTGTGTGTGTGTGTGTGTGTGTTTGCTAGTTTCCACTAAAAAAAGAGAAAAACTCAGTGTTACTAAACTGAACAGTAGCTTTAAGACGTGGTTGTGTGAATTCCCTGATTTTCTCAGGAGGCGACATATAAGCCTATAGTGTCTAAAAATGGTAGCATGCGTGGTCCTTTTGTTTTGTCATGTCTCTACCTTTATAAACCAGTCATATATGTGTCTTTTTTTTCTTTGACCAAGGAGAGGGCAGGAACGGTGTGACCACAGACAGTTAAAAAAAAAAAATATATATATATATATACTGTATATCTGGCCTCTGTGGCTTCTGTCAAGTCCTTCCAGTCCAAAGATATTTAGCATCAACCATGAGATCAGTAAACCATCCTAACCTGTGTACTCCCATTCCACTTTAAAGTATAGAGAGAATGATCATTTGAAATAGTCTCATGTTGATTCTGACATGACAGCACAGTTACAGATAAAGCCTCAGCTGGTGCCATAAGGAAGCTGCATAGCTCCCTCTTCCTCTGCACCCTGGCTGCAGCACTGATGGAGAACAGCAGAGAGCTGGAAAACATTCACTCACACAGACTCCCTCAGTGCTGAGATACCAAAATGACTTTGTTGTTGACTGACTGTTCATTCCTCCAACCTCCTCAACAAACATTCTCACACATTTAAACTTTTATTGGATATGACATATAGTATTCTGCTGCCTACTTTACACAGTCTGGAGCACATTTCCAAAATCAAACAGCGATACAGTTTAGATTTGCCATCAACTTGTTCCTTCAAGCACTTGAGCATTTCAGCTCCAGGTGGCTTTAAATTTAGACTTGTTAACATATGAAACATAAACTGCTTTCATCTTTGATTTATACCTCAACCTGGCAAGACGCCTCCTCAGCTCAGAGCTGTCAAGTCATTTATCTGAGTGCCTGAAGGTCCAGTCAACAACACACAGAACAAACCTTTAGATTACAGTATGGAAGTATTGTACAGCATGAAAGGAACTGTGTGGCCTTGAGTGTACTGAGTGCAGAGACACAGAGGTCTGCCTGCACTGAAACACTGTTGTGAAGAAATATTTTCAGGCCAGTACGAACCTGTGAAAGCAGAGGGTGGCAGGGGTGGGGCACCTTAATGACGCAGAACAAGACGTGCATTTAATGTCTGTGTACACTGGAGCTTGTAACTCTTATGTTACTCTGGCAGCATTCAGCCCAGACACAGCCACGCTGAAGCTTTACAGAACTGCTACAGGTCTGACATGGTCAGTGCCTTTGTGACGACATGTTAAACTGACATCACATTTATGTAATGAGGTGCACGCTGGGTGAACAAGACTTACCAGAGGCCATGGATGGCGATGGATGGCACCAGGACAGAAACCCAGATTGAAGAACTCTGCTAGTCCTCATCCCAAACTACTTTTAAGCATTTTGCAGATCTTGTAAATCATTATTTACAAAAAACTTTTTGGAAAAAGATATTTCTAACTTTGGATACTTCATTGTACCAATTGGGCATCATGGCTACAACCACTTGTTACATGACATCACACACGTCTGTCCATCCAGACCCTCCACCAGCAGTTGTCCTCAGCTCTTCCTGCCATTTCTCAATCATCTGATCTTCATCAGCCAACACACATAATTTCCCTGCTGTATAACTTTGCACAAAAGTTTCCACAATGGAAATAAGCCTTTGGGCTTTATTGTGTTTTCATGCCATGTTGCCACGTTTTTGGGGGAATGTCCTTCCAGAAAAACAACCCCATAGTTTGTGGAAGCAGCTCATTACAACCCACTGTTCTGTTGTTAAGAGACATGTAACGGTCATCAGTCTTTTCAGCGAATGCTGTTTTAATATACGTATAACGTATATTAAAACATTATTATTAATGATAACCATCAAAATAATGATAATAATTATAATATATTAAAATGTTTAATATTTAATATTTACTGGCTTTCACCGCTGCCTCCATCCACTATCCACTTACAGTTACAGCCGCACATAAACAACAGCAGCCGCTTACTGACGGAGCTGCTCTGTCCATGCAATGTCGGACTTTTTAAACAGAAAAATGAGACGAAATAAAATTGTAGCCTAGTATTCCGCAATAAACGGGCTCTAAGAGCACAGAACACACCGCCACATGTTCCTAATAATAGCTGCTCCGGTCCTCTATCAGCGGCGACCATAAATCGGCAATGAAGTCATAAGCTAGCGGCAAAATATGCTAATACATGCTAATTAGTGCAAACATCCAGGTAAAATGGACATGGACACTGCAGCCCCTGTCAACCGCTGGAGGTAGCCGGAGGCCTCTGGATGTAGCCGCCTAGCCCAGCCGATGCTTTAGCAAAGAGCTAACTGCCTGTGCCTGTCTATGGGGCTGTCACTCAACGTAACCATGCCCTAATTTATGTAAGAATTTTAAGCCTAAATAACACTAAAATGGTTGTGGTACAAAAAAAACCCACCCCCCTCACAGTATTCACGGAGGTGGAAACTATCAATAGAGACCAAAAACAAAAAATGTACCAGGCTGTAAATATGTTTTTTTAGGCTGTAAAGTTGGCTATTTTAACATGGGGGTCAATGGAGAATTGCTCATTTCTGGAGCCAGCCCCCAGCGGCAGCCGAGGAACTGCAGCTTTTTGAACGCAGAAGTGATCCTCACTGCTGAAACCTACAACTGCCCCCTTGCTCAAAACTACACATTTACGTTGAAGTGACAGCACCCTCTAACAGCTGTAGTAATCATGACAGGAGCAGAGGAGGAAGTCAGGTGACATACAGGTGAGTACAGAGTCCTGCTGGAGTGGATGGGTGGGTCAAAAAAAAAATAATGGACTTTAACCAGGGAGAGTCACCATGATCGTCTCATAACCTTATGCCCCTGTTTATTATTGTAGCATGACAAGTACTTATTTTAACCCAAACTATGATCTTTGCCTAAACCTAACCTAGTTGTTTTTATGACTCAATCTAGTATAGTATTGTCACATCATAAAATGGTTCTTTTTTTCAGCATTGATTTTAAACAGTTTATCTGTGGCACATCTCCTTTCAATGTAGAGGCACTAATTCAGGAAACACTCCTACAGGTCATATCAGGGGGTGGGGGGACAAGTGACCAGTAAGGTTGTTGAAGTTGGAAGACTTGTTGCTTTTCAGATACATTTGCCTGCCGGCTTTGCCCCTTTGCTTTGCTGACCCATCTGGACCGACTGGAAGTGGAACTTAGTCTTCATCTTATTTAGTCAATTTTCCAGTTTGTGGCTTTCATCTGACTGATGAGTATGTTAACTATGCACAACTGTGTTATAGGAATAAATTAAAAAAGTACATGTATGCAAATCAGTCCAATGAAAGGCAGCATTGAAGACTTTGATGATCTGATGACTGCTGAGGTCTGGGGAGCACAGTTAAAGCTTGAGATTTTTTAATAAGGTGCAGTAACATATGACTCATTATTATCATGACTTATTTACATTCAGTGACCTGATGAGGATCTGACTGGGATTGAAATAATGTCTTTTTAAATAAACGTTACAGCTTGGAGTCAGTGTGCAGGTGTTATTTAAATAGCTCCCCCCAACCTATATGTGATGTGCATATAAATACACCCATTCAGTCATTAAAACTCTATATCTGGAAGTCATCACACGCAGAAATGCTTGAACAAACTACGGTGAAGCAGAAGGGAAATCTGGTTTTCAAACTGTGAGAGAAAAACAAATTTTGATGTGACGGTGGTGAAAACAGAACCATCAAAGCATAACTGAGTTTACACAGAATCCTCCTCCTCTGGGAGGACCATAAAAATCCAGACTTTCAGAACAAAAGCTGAAAGAGTAATCAGCTGCAGAGATTTATTCCTCTGGACCAAAGCATTGGAGAGACATCACCATCTTCAAACTGAACAAAAAAAAAAAAAAAAAAACTCAAACCCTTTCTAAAACGATAACTATAATAGTTTAGGAGTCTTGTAAATGATGTATAAGAGTATAATTGAATATTTGAAAACATGCCAGAAACTAAACTGTCTCTTCAAGCCCAACAGTGCTGCTTCCTATTAGTCACCTGAATGTTTTCTCTGCTCAGCTTACACAGTTCTCTGGTGTGTGTGTGTGTGAGTGTGTGTCAGTGTCCTGGCAGGCCAGTGGGTTTTCCATTAGGGGAACTCCCCCCTTGCACTATGCCCCCACCACCCCACCCCCCATTCCCTCTCTTTCATTTTAACTATTCCCCCACCAAAATAAAAGCCTCCACACATTTTGATTACCGGATTAGAAAGACTCAGTAACAGAGACAGACGGGAAGACTGGAACAGAAGAGGGAAAAAAAATCTATGATTTCTGACCTACTAGCAACTGGGACTAAGGATCACAGAGCCATTCGGCAAGGGAGCAATTTTCATTTCAACATGGTGGAAAAAAATCAGTGGAAACTATTCAAAACCCACCATAAACAGCTATAATGTTCACAAAGAACAGTGTGTTCACACTGAGTGTGTGTCATACATGACATACACCACATACTACATAATATGTACAGGATATACATTATGTCTCTTGACTTTTCCTGGCCTGATTAGCGCACCAGGAATCAGACAGCTTATGATTACACAACACGTTCAGAGTGTACAAAGTGAATCAGAAGAGCCAGTGTAAGAACACACAGTTTCTTCTCTACGTGGCACAAACACACAAAAATGTGTCTGTATTAATAGAGAATGTTTCAACTCAAGTGGGAAATGATCCCATTTTGTTTGACTCCGTTAATGTACAGAGGCAATAAGAGCGTCTGGGGGAAGACAGTCTGTGACGTGTTGAATTACTGCAGTCTACTTACTGAACCATCTCACACAGCCATATACACATCCACTGTCCACACACACACACACACACACACATAAACAAACACACACATTCAGCCAAGGAACACTTCCATTAGCCGGTTTGCAGCCAAAAGACACAGACAGTAAACATATTCCAATTTATGTAGCTAAAATGTGACAAGATTTACTATAAGCACATGAGATGGAGCACAAGAGCGAGAAGGGACAGAAAGAATGCCACTCAGCCACTCTGTTGGCAAACTTTGACTCATGTCAGTGCTTCGCAAAGTTCATATCTTGGGTCTTTACTTCCACTGAACTGTAAGGCAGGAACAAAGCACCCATTGTTGGCAGCCTCATAGGAGCATTACATCTAATGTGCTTCGACACATGTTGGGTCTATAGGTCCTACAGATGACGTCACAGCCGCTAACAGCTCCCATGCAGATAGGCTGTTGTTCTCAGTCCTGAGGCCTGTGGACACATTAACTCTGACTCCTGCAAAGCTGGAGCGTGTTCCCTCATTTCATTTATGATTCAGTTTTTACTTCTTATGTCATAGTATCTTGTGTTAGGGGGGACTGACCACCAGGTTTTCTCCTAATCACTACATACTTTTATTTTTATTGTCATGACAACATGTCACTTCTACTATCTTGTTATATTGTACAGTTATTACACAATGTCACTGATTTTGTGAGAAAGTTTCTTGATGTACTGAGATAAAGTGATGTGTTCTTATTGTAAGAAAAGTTTTCTATAAAAACAGATCATTTGGTGCAAAGAAAAAAATGATGAAAAAACATTTTTATCACATAAAAGGGATGTTTAAACAACGTAAGTACATAATGAGAAAGTGAGGAGATTAGAGGCTCTTGCTGATGTTTCTCTTGAGTCGGGCAAACCTCTCATTCACCTGATCACCGCTGTGATCCCCTGTTTAACAGTACCTTTGTTCAGCCTCTCCTGAAAACACAACTACTTAAAGAAGAGAAAACAAAGGACACAAACACACACACACACACCTAAATCCCAGTGAAAATCCTCAAAGAGATCATCTCTGAAAACTCCTGCAGCTACATAAACTTCATCAATCATCTACTGGCGCTTTCCTTCTTTAAGCACCCAGTTCTCCTGTCAGCTGTATTAAAGGGAGGCAGACCTCCAACAGAGAGCAGTTACTGCCCTGGGTAAAATCTGTCAGGCATCCACTTCACTTTACAACCTTAACCTCACATCACCTTAGATCTGCAGAGGTGACAGAAAAAACTTCCTGGTGCTTCAGTAATTGGAATAATTTGATAAAGTTGTGGTCATGTCATGTCATCATCTGCCACTTATCTGGGTCTGGGCCCAGGTCGCGGGGGCAGCTGCTACCCAGTCCACAATGCACCTAAGTCCTACAGTTTCTCCCACGGGTGGTGGGCCCATGGAAGGTGGTGCTGCCCGGAGTGAGGCTCAAACCCACGACCCCGAGAGATTGAGTCTCTACTAACTGAGCTAACCCGGCGGCTATAAAGTTGTGGTCTAAGGAAAAAAAAAAGGTGTAAATTACCTGATATGCAAAGACAGATGGTCTTACCTCTGATTGTGTGTTTGTTGGGGCACAGGAACCATGGCAGCAGCAGCAGGTAGAGGAAATAAACCAGTGACAGGAGGTTGTAGCGAAAAAGACAAGCTGCAAAGACAGAAACAATCGAATCAAAGGACAGCAGTCATCCAGAGAGACATTCAGATGCTCCAGCATGAGTGACATGTGCTGGCTGAGGGGTTTGTATACATGTCCATAATAAACGATTCATGAACTTACCATACAACATGACAGAGTCTGAAAACAAAGGCTAGACTCCATGTTTTTATGGCTGCACCATCAGATGGAAATGTTTTACAGGTCTTATTGAGCACAATCTCTCCATAACTGCAACCACAACGTTTAGTTACCTAAACCAGACCAGACTCACTTTGGGAGACACAGACAAAAGACTTTTTCTGTTGTTGTTGGAAACCACTGCTCCACCGTGCTGCCCGCCCTGAACTCAGTCTGCTCAGCCTCTCATCACGAAAGCAGCAGCTTCAGTCACTGTCCACACAGGATATACCTTCAGACACAGTATTGATTATAGGTCACTCGTGTTTTGGCAGAGCTCAGACACACAGCTGTGCCTGTGAATTACATGGAAGAAAATAAACTCGAGAGACTCCGCTGAACTGGTATTTTCCTGCGGTGCACTGAGTTTATTTCCTGAACTGCACCGGTTTGGCATCTTGGTGATTTGCCATAGGTCCCCGGTGTGGAGGGTTGTGATTATACCCCTGTGGTCTTGGTGCTGTAAATGTTCCATAGATTTTTGCTCATTTTATTTTGTGAAATCACACATACACACACGTAAACTTCCTTAACACCGCACAACCTCCTTTATTCATGTTTTCCTCACCCTTCCACTTTTATTTATGCTATTCAACAAACTAACGGATGATCGTGTGGACAGAAAAAGTTAGTTTCACTTCTCCTGGTTTTTTAAAAACAGACCTCAAACAACACAAGAGCTCCAGAGCATCCATCAACACGCAAGTGTCACAACTATCACATCACAAGGTTTTGTTTATCAGAGCTATACTGGGCGGTATGAAGGATCTCAGGCATGGACGTGAAAAATAACCACAGAAACAGGTTTCTACTGCAAATCAAGAGGCGTGTTTGCCAAATACATAAATTAACAACATATCCTGATAATGTTGAATGAACTGTTGCAGTTTAATTACATGGAAATTTGTGGGAGATGAGGCGGGACTGGCTGATGCAGAGGTCGGCCTCTAAGAAGAGAGAGCTCCACAGCTGTCTCTGTCCTGCATGTACAGTACAACGAGAGGGATTTTATGAGGTGCTGCTGGCTTGAGGGAATTAAGACAATATGCCAACAGTAAGACCTGGAAATAAAGAAAATGTCGAGGCTTTTATTCCCTGCCGTTAAACACATGCAGTGATAATTATTAGCTCAACCAGGGTTAAGGTCTTGATTAATCTCAGCCTGCTGAGATCTCAGTTTGAGCATGAAGGTGAGACGTTTACTGGACAGGTTGCCGTCTGGCCATTTAATTCTCAACTTCAGCTTCAGTTTATTTAAAGTGTGCATCACCCAAAGAGGCTCTGTATATCCTACAGATGAACACATGAACACTGGACACACAACTATGACGCTTCGGATGTAAAACTACACATACAACAACAACAGGACTGAGGTCAGTTGTAAGAAAATATCAGTACACTTGGGTGTTTCAGCAACTACTAGAAAGATTGCCATGTGATTTACTGTGATATTCGTGCTCCCCAGAGGATGATCCATACAAGATTTGGGTGACTTCCCTGACCCTCTGACACACACAAATGTTAGCTAACAATTTGACTTTATCCAACACTTTGACGACATATCCTGAATTGTTCTGAGACTTTTTGAATTTTATTCTGGATCCCCAGAGGACGTCGGCTGATGTTCAGGTCACCTCCTTGTTTTGAACACTGACACTGAACACTTTATGATCGAGCCTTCATTATGCGACTCGAACAATAACTGAGGCAAAGACAAAGAATCAAACACATAAGTACTTTGTTATTTCCTCCAGTTGCTTATGCATAAAAACACATTGTCTTCCTGCCTGTCTGCAGGACTTAGACCAAACCAGAGGCACGCTGTGGACTTCATATTTCCTACCTGGAAGTCTGGACAAAACTGGACATTTTTGTTAAATGCTGAGGACGATAAAAAAGGAACATTTAGACACAATAGACACAAAGTGGATATTGGTGCGTGTCCACCTGACTGTAAGTCTTTTGATGAAGTCGTTCATTAAGGCCAAAGGTTGTTCTGGTGTTCTCTGAAGGACAGCACTGACTAAACAAAACCCAGCCCTGAAAAACCACAACTAAATCTCCGGGATACCACAGCTACTGCAGCTTGACTCAGATCTACTGTTCCTGTTCCTGGTCTGGGGCCAGTTGTCACAGACACATCCCTTCCTCTTTGTCCCACTCGTCAAGCGTTTCCTGTTTCTTGCAGTCATGAGATTTAATGCAAATGCAACAAGTCACTCAGATTCAAGCATGTGTCTACTGAACACCAGGTTAAATCAAACCAAATCTTAACTTCAACACCCCAAATCCCTGACACATCTATCCACACCTGAGGGCCTTCCTTTCCATCTGCTCTCCTACAGCTCTGCCAGTTCAAAAATGTTTCTAACTCCTTACATAAACTAGATTAGCTTTTCAGTTTCTAAGCACTATAGCAATTTATTACAAATAACATACCCCCAGTTTGTGAGTTTAGCTTAATTTCTCTAAAACCCAAACTTGATGAAATATCACTGGAGAATGAAACTGATCTTATCTGACATAACAAATGAAAAGATGACTTGAATTTTTCTATTTATACTTAGAGTGCCCAGTACAGCATCAGGGCAGTGTTTAGTTAAAGGACATCTTTAATTTAGCTTGAGTGCCAGAGCTCTTTAATGACAGGGTTGGGGTTAGGGACACTGTTTTCTCTTTTTAAATGTTAAAAGATTTCAATGCAGTGAGCACAACAAATCAAATTCCATTCGCCTCAGTGTTACTGCGGTGCAGACAAAAGTCTCTGAGACAAATAAAGTCATAACTCACAGTGAGGGGAGAGAAGATAGACAGCATTTCTTTTGGAGGTTTTTCTTAGGTTTATTGTTCAGCTCATTATTTTCTCATTCTGGGGCTGCAGGCTTTGGTCGTCGCTGGATAATTCAGGGAAACCCCTGTTAAACCCTCTAAACCGCTTCAGCTGGAACAGTGCAGTGAACAGTGTTGGCCTTGAGACAGAGAAAGCATTTCCTCTCTCCCGTATGTGACTCATGGTGTTGCTCATCTGACACAGTGGCAAAACGCCACCCATTTACACCGTGTGTGCGCATAGTATATGCAGTAGCCTCTGAGCTATTTCACACAGTCACAGTCAAAGCAGCTCACACGGCCCATTGTTCTCCAACAGGTGGGAAATGAATCACTTTAACGTCATCCCTCTCTGTGCATTCAACAAATAACTCCATCTCGCAAAGTTTTTGATGCTGTGTCAAACTTTTTACCCTTTTCAGCATAAACAGTTGACTAGAGGAAAGGTCAGAGGTCACCAAACAGAAGTGGATTATCATGAGGAAATGTTTTTATATTTTCCCACAGATTAAAGCTGCACAGTGCACAGAGAGAGCCAGGCTGATACTGGGGTTTGGAGGCAGATTCATTTTCCAGCACAGGCCAGTGAGCTGCAAATGTGTTTCAAATGAGTCAAAGAGGCTGATTTATTTAATCCAAAGCAGCTCCACTCACATCACTCACTGATGCATACCTCCATTTACTTATTATATTTACTTATATACTTATTTATTGTCATACACTCTGCAGTTACAAATGGTTGCAACATTTTCACAGATCACCAAACAAAGGCTTAGTGTGGGCTATAGGTTTTTATATACAGCCTCTCCTGCCTGGATCAGCCCTGATCCTGCAGAGCGACTTCCTTAATACAAACTACGATTCTCAGAGCAGCGCGTTATTGTCCTTAACTACAATATCACATATAGAACAAGCTGAGTGTTGAGGAGCTCCACCCTGCTGCCCAGTTAAACATCAGACACACCCAAAATGATGTCTATGGACAGACATGATAACACTGTTCCATAACCACAGCACCTATCTCTCCCCAGCACCCTGCCCTCCCTGTGCTGTCATGTTTCCTCTGTCATGTCTAACATTCAAGTCGTGAGTATTACTTTTTGTTCAGGGTCTGATGCAACAAGCTATTATGGACTGTTTTGGATTTTTTCTCATCTCTATTTATGGGCACACTGCGGCGGGAGATGTTGCAACACGTCATTTCAGCGCTCACTTCTCCATCTCCAAGTTTTTTATTCAATCTGCTGAGTCATCATCATGTTATCTGAACTCAACAAACCCAAACACACAACATTTTCCCCACAAATTTTAATGCACAATTACTCTTGATTTCCACATGTAAATGGAATCTGCAGTTTACTTGTTTTAAAGTCTCACATTTTCAGAGCTTATTGCATTTTTCATTGCATCAGTCTTCTTATCAGACTCCCAGCAGCCTTTACACACACAACTGCACTTCCTACAAGAACCACTAACTGGTATCCGAGGTATATTTTAAACTGGATCCTATGACCAGCTGAGGATGTAACAGGGTGGTCCACTGGCTCCTGGATGATGAGAACAGCATCAATATCTGTATATACACTGTAAACAGCCAAGGCTCCTTTGTTTTTTATACATTTCAGAGCCTCCTTAAAATCTCCTTAATTAAAGCTGAGAGCAGTGGTCTGGAATTAATCAGGCTACATCTGTGGATAAATTGTTTAGTCATAATAATCAGGCTATTGTACATTGTTTCCTTTTCTTAGTCCTCCATCATTAATTCAAATTTCATACCATTATTTTCTAATTTGAATAATTGAAAGTCCTTTTCTAATTTCCGATTTTGAAAAAGATTTTGTGTGATTACAAGCAAAGAGTTCTAAAGTTTCCATATCAGAAGCACAGAGCATCGTTTTTGTGACAGGGGAAATGTATGCGTGTGGATGCTGTACAATACAATTTAGCCTGCTAGATGTTTTTTACGATGCATCTGCGAGTCAGATCGAGTCTCAACAGTTCACAAATACCCAGCGAATGCTGATCTGGGGCTTTTTCTCAATGATCTCCAAAAACTCTACTGTATATTGTACGCAATTAAGATAGATGCTTCTTAAAAAGCACTGAAAAGGTTATAAAAATGACATCTGCAAGCTGCCAGTTCCCAGTCTTCACCATCTGAAACATCAATGAGTAAAAGAAGCAAGAAAACTGAGGTCAGGGGGTGCAAAGCGGCTCTCTCTTATCACAGAATAATCTGTAGGAAGGTTCAGCTGCACAGGAACTGACAACTGGACAGAGCAGAGGTGAAACTACACCTTAGTAACTGAGAGGTCACGTTCGAATCCCAGCTAGTCCAGTCCAGTCCAAGCAGGATGAGGACTAATCCCAGGACTACATGATTACAGCGACCCAACATGCAAAGTGTTCAGGGAGACTCGCTGAAAATGACAGAGGGTGTCTCCATCAAATCCCGGGAACATCATCTAACTCAAAGATGGAAACCAATAAAAAACAAAAAGAAAAGAACTTATACATCTGCCCCAAAGCATTTGTTTATGTTGCACAGATTGGTGGGTTGGGCCTCTACACCCTCCCTGTTTCACTGGCAGCAGTCATACAAAGTGATGTTGAAATCATTGTCTGATGACGGGTTTGTGTCTGTCTAGTTTCTAGGAAGGATATGAACAGTTAGAGGAGAAGTCATGTCAGGACAGAGAAGAAGCAAAGGAACGTTAGCAGGGCGGATAAAAGTACTTCTGTTCTACAGCCTGCAGCTGGGAAGAAATGAATGAAAGAAATGTACACTGATTTAAAAAAAAAAAAGCTCACCAGTGCAGTCAGAACAGGTCAACAACAACAACAACTGTGTTTCTTATGAACTCTCAATACATGAACTGTTCTGTCTAGGTACTGAGAGAGTTGTGACACACCGCGTCCTCGGTTGGCATGGTAATCCTGAAGAATTTACACAGCAAAACAGTGAATATTGCCAGTAAAATAATGGGTTACAGAACTCGTGCAGAACTTCAGCCATAACACGCCCTGTTCGTCGAGCCTCGGGGGCCTTACATCGGGCCGACGTCTTCGAGCCACCGGTGGCAAAAGAAACAGAATAAGGAATTCTTTCATCCCATCTACTGTTGCTCTACATAACAAACAAGCATGAGTCGTAGGACTGATGGAGGACAGGTGCACACACTCATGGAACTCTTGTTGATGCTGTACAACAGATACTGTTGTATTTATACAAACTGTGCTGTGCAGTGTGTAGTGTTGTGTCTATTATTTGTTCTGAACACTGATTTCCTTCTGGTATAACAAAGTTATATAAACACACAAACCTCTCAGCGCTGGGATGGATTCATAAACTAAGACTAAGAGACTCCAATGTGATTATCAGTAACTAACTAACACGGTCATCCAGGGGGAAAATATCTGTAATAAATACTGGTCTTCCATGCTAGAACAACATGGCATTGATAGTGAGTGATTAGTAAAAATATTTTGATTCCCTCTGAATGAATTTTACTGACTCAGTCTGGTGGTTTGAGATTTCATCAGTGTTACAGATCTCATTAGCGTTCTCTCTTAGCGTTGTTACTTCCTGTTTTCGGTGTGTGGCTCAGCTTGAATGAGAGAAGAGATTTTTGTTGAGGGAGTGATTAACACTTGGTGACAGATGATGGACCTGGGTTTGGTTTAATTAGATCATATCGTGAGTTATCACTTTCTGAGTTGATACTCAGAGCTTTCGCAGTTCAAAAGAGTTTCCACTTTATCACTGATGGTTTTTGAACTTCAGAATGAGTCAGGCAGATTTATCTGAATCCAGACATCAGGTCTGATGAGAGCCTGAGACTGGAACAGATGTTTGCTACACAGATGTCAGTGAGACACATTATCAGCGTATATATGTGTGTACATATAGTTAACCATTAATAGAAAACTAAATTCCCTTTTAACGCAATTAATACACACACACTGGTGAAAAAAAAAACACAGCTGGAACAACACTCCTCCCAAACAGGTCCATTGTAATGAGGGAAACAGTGGAACTACGTTACCAGGGCCCCAACATGAGGAGGGCCCCTCACAAAGTCTGGAATTAAAACGCTGTTTTTATCTTATTATAATTTGCGTCACATTCATAATGTAACATACATTATTGGCATGATAAATGAAAATATTTTAAAACACAATTCGTAAATGTGCAACAAGTGAAGTTCTAACATCCAAAAACATGATTACAGAATCAGTAAGTGCAATCCAGCCCAAAAAAAGCACGTAATGTTACGCTTTAACCAAGCTTAAACCGAGACACCCAGGAATAGAGCCTCCACCATGGTTAGTCATGGTAAACCTGCTTTACCACCCATGCTTAGAAAGTCATGCTGCGTTCAGGCTCACTGTGTTTGAATGTGTTCTCTACACTGGTGCAGCCTTGTAACATTTGCAGTTATACTGTGACCAGATGACAGAACGGTTTATACAGCTGCCTGTCATAACTAAAAACTTTCATTCCACACACATTCCACCGTCCTTCTTTACCTCACTGCAACGCTGTCATAACGAACAGCTACTGTATATTTAGGCTTTATGGAGACTGGAAACACTGTGTGTGTGTGTGTGTGTATGTGAGAGAGAGAGAGAGAGAGAGAGAGAGAGAGAGAGAGAGAGAGAGAGAGAGAGAGAGAGAAACACACACATACACACAGTAAGTTAGTTCATCAGTCAGCAAGAGTGGGCTTGTTTTACAATATTCATGGTGTCCGAAAACAGGAGCCCACTATTCTTGTGTGGTCTGCCAGCTTTGTGGGGACCATAATGCTGGATCCCAAAAGTTATTAAAAAGTTAAGTTAAAAGTTAATTAAAAAGTTAATTAAAAGTTAGTCTGTTTGAGGGTTAAGACTTAGTTTTAGAGTTCAGGTTAGAATTAGGTTAAGGTTAGAGTAGGCTGAGGCTAAGGATTAGGCATTTAGTTTAGTTTTAGTGTAAGGGGTAGGGAATCCATTATGTCAAAAAGAGTAAAACAAGGATGTGTGTGTGTGTGTGTGTGTGTGTGTGTGTGTGTGTGTGTGTGTGTGTGTGTGTGTGTGTGTGCGTGCGTGTGTGTGTGTGTGTGTGTGTCTGTGTGTGTGAGAGAGAGAGCAGGTCAGTGGTTGGTGTGGAAGCCTCCGTTCTTCTTCTGTTCTCCCACTCTGTAATCAGAGAGCAGCAGCAGTCACATCCGTCTCTACCATTCAGTGTAACTGTGTGGTGATGTGTGTTTTATACAGTTCCAGCGCTCTTCATCCTGATCACTCCTGCCGCCTGTTTTTCTCGTCACTGTTTCTCACGGCTGCATTAATATTTCTGGATGTTCACAATGCTCCGACTGTTTGGCAGTGGATATTTGAGCCTGCACCATCTGCTCCACAGGGCCACTGTCTGCAGCTTCTGCCACAAGCAATCGTCAATGCCATAAAAACCACTGGGCCTTTGGCGTCCCAGTCAACACACATCCATACACCACACATCCAAGAAAGCAGCAAAGATGACCTCTTACTCCATGCCAGTGGTTTGCTCAAGGTAGCATAGCTTTCTGCTACTATCTAAAACTCCCTGACGTCAGCTGCCCTGAGTTTGTGCAAGAATGCAGACGATGGTGTACAAAGTGTAACACAAGTTGTGAAGGATTGTAACAGGGTCACAGATAAAGGATTCAGATTTTAAAACAATCCTCACATGCCATTTATACACTGACAGCGCAATCATCCCCCCTCCTGTGAAAAGATACCTTCCTAGCATGATAACACTGTAAAGAGTGGCGACAAAATCCACAGGCCTTGTTCAACGCTAATATGAGAATTGAGAAGTGAGTTTGTCTGATCTCTTTAGTATAAATTTCATCCTTTGTGTTTCCACAGAAAGTGTTTTCTAGCTAGCTTTGTGTTGTTGGTGAGTTGATGTCAAAGTCCGTTTCCCTTGGGATTCGTGAAACCTGACCAAACAGTAATCTCTGTGATTACTAGCTAACTAAGCCTTCATGCTAACCTAAATTAAGCCCTAATCCCAACCACTACAAGAAACAAAAGGAAACAACAACACAACACAGGGGGAAAAAAAACCTGAGCAATAAATATACAAGCAACCAGCAGGATTAAGATACCTGCTAAACCTGGCTTAAAGACAGTGGTACATTTTAACATGGAGCAGGGGGATAACTGCTGATAACTGTTTCAGTGTACATATGGGTGGATTGTTTGTAATAAGCCAAAACAGAAAATTTTAAAATTCTGCTCTTCTTTCCATCCTAATTTTCTGCCTGAGATTTAGGATGTCCCCTAGTGCCGTGTGTTTTGTGTGTTGTTGAGCTTTACAAGCCTCGAGCTGCAGAATGCTACCCAGTGTGCTCCTTAAATACAGCTCTTAAAACCCCCTTCAATTTGGCTCCCTGAATCCCGCAGAGAAGATTAGGCTTAAAGAGATGAAACCATGATACGCCGACGGAAAATGTGGATTTCACATTCTTCTCGTCCTTTCCTTTTATGATGAAGTTCTCCGGGGCAGTGCCCAGGCATGCTGATATGTGCTCTGAGACATGACTGGCAAAATAACAGCAAACCCTGTCAGAGATTCTATCACATCCAGCTTCTGCTAAAGGCAGCAATTTCACATTCGCTTATAATGCAGTCAGTTGTCGATGTGTTTTATTCCACACGTCACATCGAGTGGAAAAACCAACAGGTCTGCTGTGGAACTCATCACAGTCGAGAGCAGTGAAGCTACATGTGATGAAGGTGCTGTCCAACTCAGATTTTTTTTTTTTTTTTTTGGAATGGAACATTGTGTGTGTGTGTGTGTGTGTGTGTGTGTGTGTGTGTGTGTACATGTGAACCAGCTTTCCTGTTTTTGTGGAAAGAAAATGGCCAAACAGACATTAATAATTTACACTCATTCTCCCTCCACTCAATTTCTCACTCTCTCTCACACTCTCACACACACACACACACACACACACACACACACACACCATGTGTGAAGGTAATTTATGAGTAGTTGATGTTAAAATCATTGGTCCCCTGTGTGGACATGTTAACACTGAGGTTCCCACCGTGGCCCCAGTTGCTCATTTCCACGGCTTCTGTCACAGTAAAAACAAACACACCAAACGTCTACATGACGACTGCAGCAGCCTCAGGTCATCGGCAGTGACCAGACAGAAACTGGACAGCAGCTGCAAGAGTAAGTGGAGAGAAAATGTCTAAATCTGCAGCCAACTGTCACTAAAGGACCGAATATCATTCTTTATAAAATGCATGAGCATAAACCACAAGCACAAAGCAGAAGGTTTTGGGAACGCAGATTGTGTCAGGACGTACCCACCTACTGTTTCAGCCCATGTATGCATGAGCAACACAAAACGCAAAAGGCTGGTTGAAGCAGATTGTAGAACAGAGGGTGTGGTGATTAATAAATACACTCATAACGACATTGACTCAATAAATGGAAAAATATTGTAGTTGTTGTCTGGAGGATGCAGAGAGAGAGTGAGCACGTACCACACATCTGCAGCCAAAGGCAGCTGGTGTGGGATTTTGACACCCTCTCTAACACACACACACCTCTGTGTTTGAGTTAGTAAGAGAGAGTGAGTGAAGAAGCACAGGTGGCTATGGTATAAAGGTACAATAGTCTTTATAGGTCCCCCAGCTCGGGACCTGGTCCAAGTCAAATCCCAGTCCAAATTCTCTTCATTCTACTCCGGTCCTGTTGGAGCTGTAGGTCTTGAGTAAATAGTAAATGAACTGTGTTTATGTAGAACTTCTCTAGTCTTATCAACCACTTAAAGCACTTTGCACTACAAGTCACATTCACCCATTCACACACACATTCATACACTGATGATACATGAAGGGAAATTTGGGGTTCAGTATCTTGCCCATGCAAGGACACTTCACTATGTGGACTTGAGGAGCCGGAGATCAAACCACCGAGCTTCTGCTCAGTGGACGACCCGCTCTACCTCCTTAGCCACAGCTGTGTAATAGGTCTAATGCCCCGACTGGGTCTGAGCAGACTCTGGGAGCATCATCATCATCACAGTGGAAAAATGAGCTGTGAGGTGTGAGCTGACATGTGCTGACATGTTATTGGTAAGCTAATGATATTCCCAAGCATTTCATGTGAGTCCATCTTCATCAAGTGTTCCTGTGGTTCAGAGTTGGCTTCGCTGCATTCCCCGCTGTCGGGGACGTTCTTTCTAATAGCTGAAACAGGATTCCAATCCACTCGTTTTTATATCCTGTGGGAATTGTCAGCTGCCAGACAGGCTCAAACAGCCACTGTCTCAGTTGTGCTTTGCAAACTATTTGGAAATGGAGCGCAGCACAATAGATGACATTCTTTAGCAAAGGAAGTTTGTGTTCATGCAGATGTCTAGATTTGGTCTCATAATATACAAAACAACAAAATCTGTTAAAGGATAATTAAACAGGTTTTTGTCCTGATTCATGGTTAAATGTACTAAATCTACTTTTCCCAGAAAGTCACTTCTGTGGTCAGATATTCCGTGAGTTAATGCTCCGTTACAGACAGGCCCACAGGTCCGAGCCCTTGGAGCAGATGCTGACCTGGCTCCGAACTCTCCAAACGTGCCACGATCCCGGGCTCAAATGTGCAACAGCATCCCTTTTACCGAAAACGTTGGAGGAAAAAGAAACCAGCACTCAGGAAAATCTGACTTAGACATGCTTGGTTGAGAAACTTCTGTAGAGTTTAACATCGTTTGGGAGCAGAGTCAGGAGAGCCATGGCTCCTTCTCCTGAGGATCGTCATGAGAAATCGCCAATCTCTGCTACCGATGATGATTTTGATGATGATGATGATGATGATGATGATGATGATGATGATGGCGTGCCCCGCCCTCCCTCTCTATCTGTCTGAACAGAGGGGAATTTCTAAACCATCTGCACTCATCCCTGTCCCTCTCTCTGGCTCACTCCCACACACCCAACAGCTCACACACACTCTGAACATTTCTCACCGACCCATGAAGTCTTGTTAAACTGCTCTGCTGTGGAATGGCTCTGACTCACTGGCTTAGCAACACTCATACACAAACACATGCACATAACACAATGCTATGATTTTTCTCTCTCTTGATACACGAACTACAGGCTACAATACCAGGGCCCTTTTTTTTTGTCTCCTTCAGTTTAAAACCTATAAAAGTCACAAAGTGGAACTGATTGGGACCATTGTTGTATGTTCGACTGGAGAGCTTTCATGCACTAACATTCCTCTCAAGCCTGTGTTAATGTTAACTAGGCTCTACAAGTCTCGTAAAGTTGTGTCGTACAATTTTAAAACAAGGATTTAGTGGAGACTGGTTATCTTTGGCTGATACCTGATCTGTTTCACTGATGCTGTCCAAATCAGCACCAGTACCAATCCAGTGTATCATGGCAGTGCATCATTATAGGCAGAGAGGTAAACGAGCCAATCATGACTGTGGCAGGATCTCACTTGTAAAACCAACTTGCAAAAGCACTAAGCACTAAAAAAAAATATAGTTCATCACCCTGTTTCCTTTGAAATATCAACAATCTGTGAATCTGTTAGAGTAAATAACACCAGTGGTCACACAAACCAGACGTGTGAAGTTAACCATTCTGTCTAAACCACTTGTTTAGAAGTGAAACTGAAACTGGAGTGTGGTACAGCGTAAAAGGGGGGACACATGGTTTTTCTCACCCTCTTTTGTATAAAATGTGTAGATGCGGTTCAGCCCTACTGTACAAAAATGAAAAAAAAAGTGCTAACACCAACATTGTCAGGACCAGTAGTCCTCACAGGGACCAAAGCCTGGTCCTAATGAGGTGAAATGTCATTTCTGAGGTACTGGTTAAGGTTAGGGGTAAGGAGTGAACTGCGAAATGAGGTTAGGTTAAGGTTAGGGTTAGACTGTCCACATTCAGTGGACGTCAAGGATAGCTGCACAAACAGCAGTGAGTGTTTTATGGATCCCCCCCTCCCACTAGTTTTTTTTTGTCTCTCAGGACAAAAACTGTACAGAATTTCATAACTATCTGAAAACATCTGCGCACAGAAAAAACGAACAACCTCCTCTCAGGATTTCAGGGGGTTAAAAACATTCAGTGTGTGATGTGTGATGGTAGCACTTCAGCATAAAATGACTGAAAACAAAAGTGACCATCTAGTATCAGATCTATACCTATGAAATTAATGGGATTCTAAGTCAGGTTGGTGCATTAATGGCAAAGCAATGGACACGGCATTTGTAATTCTTTCCTTAGATGACAGGAAGTACAGTGTCTGTTTCATTTCTCGTCGTTGGTTGAAGATCCTCTGACTTCACTCTGTCCCTCTCACTTATGAAACCAAACGTGTGCCTGACGGCTGAAACCACCCACTGTCTTTCGACCTCAGTGTGCCACCTCCCACATGGCAAACGTATCTGAGATCAGACGTGCTGATGTTCGAGCTGCGGCCCCGTCACCGCACGTGTAGAGGTCTGATGGATCACACCTTCAGCTGGTTCACAGTTACCTGGTTACATATGCAAAGCACAGTAACACAACCACTGATACATACAGAGGTTTATGGACTGACACATATGCAAAAGTATGCTGGGATAGACTCCCTTTCCCCATAACCCCGGACACTGACACTGGAGATAAAATACTATGATACAAGACGTCATACTGCAGTGCATTATGGGATGGCCTTGTTGGACTTGTTATTTTATAACTTTATTGGACTACTTCACCAGCTGCAGACTGGTTGAGTCTGTGTGTCTGTGTGTGTGTGTGTGTGTGTGTGTGTGTGTGTGTGTGTGTGTGTGTGTGTGTGTGTGTGTGCGTGCGTGCGTGTGTGTGTGTGTGTGTGTCAATATCTTGGCAGCTTTATTGGCATCTTTCACTTCCTTTAAGTCAGTAGAAACTCGCCGAAAGAAACACTGCAAGTTCTAGCTAGTGACATCCTGTCAGGAGACACACACACACAAACACACACTCTCTCTCTCTCTCTCTCTCATCCACACATACACATAAAATACAGAGCCTTTCATGACAAAAACCATCACCGACACCAGTAAGCTCCCTACAGAAAGACTGGGTCATACTGAAACAGAGACAGAGATAAACCCAAAGCCAAAACAGCTTAAACTGCCAGTGTTGTTAATGGAAACTATGCTCTATGATTTGTGTGTGTGTGTCAGTGTGTATAACATAAACTGTGTGGTTTATGAGATTTGAACCCTGTATCAGAGAGAGAGATTAGTGGGTTAGTCGGTTATCTTCGTGCTTAACAAAGCTGGCTTACTTTAACCCAGCGTAACCCACGTTGCATTGCTGCACAGCGATCCTGCTGCAGAGCCGCTCAGGGGGATTGGATGAAAGAGCTGGCTACCGACCAGTCAAATCACTGGAAAACAGTCGTCATTTCTACAGGATCCTAAAGTGTCAGTAAGTCACGGACCAGATATTAGAAGCTTTTACAGCAGAATCATTCCTTCCCTTCCAACATCTGGAAGAAACTCGAGCTTGTTTATGCTGAATCATATTTTCTGCTCCATACTGGATAATGGTGCTGAATAATTATTATTCCTGAAAGTGATTCACACAGTATACACAGCAGTTATTCCACAGTCAGTACATTAAAAACCAGGGAAAGGCAATGCTAGTGAAACAGCTTCCACACTCAAAATGACGTATATAAGCAAGTCACTGTCACTGCTTTTTCACTTTTAAGCAAGACCTTTATATATTTTTTGTCTATAATATACTATACCTCTAAATGCAGAACACATCCACATTAAAGCTGCTTTTTGCAGCCAGTCTATAATACTGTAAAAATCCAAACACAACACAAGGTCATTGACCTTATCAGCATGTTCTGGGCTCTTCCACCACCAAATGAACGCAGAGCAAATTTCAGTGTAACTGCATCTTTAAAGTCTGCATCGTGAACACAGTCATTACAGGATAATGAACAAAATCCACCCTGAAATGCTGAGATATCAGATATCAAAGGAGGGAAAACAAAAGCGTGGAGCGACTGAGCCCCTTATCACCTTCACCAAGACTCTGAAGTTCAATCTGAAACCATTTTAAGACTGAAGCCTTCAGAGAAACTGACAGGATGGCAGGCCAAGTGGTCTGACTCATCAGAGGACCAGGACTCACAGTAAACAGTACACCAATGTGCACGAAAAAAAAAAAAGCTGTTTCATTTTACATCAACACTGACGAGATCCTGGGGTGCCAACATTTTAACCAGTCACTTGTAAAGTTTCATGGTGCATCACAAAGTTCTCCCCACCCGAACTTCACTGAAGTATTAGCAAGTTTTAGGATTTCTCTGCTCCTCGTCTAATGCGCACACGTGTTAGGAAATAACTTTTAAAGCTGTTAAATAAGTTTGGAGTCATGCTTCATTCGGCTCGTATTCCAAACCTGACCAGAGATCACTTCGAGACTTCATTTCATTTTTTCCCCGCACACATCTTCACCCGCTCACTATCGCATTTCACAACAACGTAACACCAACGAGAAGGCGACACCGACACCTATTCCAAACAGGACTGAGATTTTAGTTCAAAAAACCACACACCCACACAACACGAAGTTCTGTACGTGTGCTGGTGCTGAGGACGGGTGATTTCCTGACGTTGTCTCGGCCTCGATCATTTTAGTGACGCCAAAGAAATGCTGGAAAAGTGTAAAAGCTGAGCCGAGCTTTCTTCCCTCCAGCTGCTTCAGCAGTTACCACCCAGTACAAGTTTCAGAGCTCACAGTCAGCGTGGAAACTAAACGTGAAACTCTGCTGTGACACATGTTCAGTGTTACAGTTGTTTTCTTATTCAAGAGAAACAAACAGAGGTGCAGGTTATTTACCTGTTAAGAGCACGATGGGCAGCAGAAAGCAGTAGAAGAGCCAGACAATCACCTGGAGATCCATGTCAGCTCTGATCAATTCTCACTCCCCCGGGGTGATCAACAGCGATTTATCGATAACTACCATCGATCGGGCTCGCTAACTTAAACGGCTCCATCGGGTTTGATTGATTAAACGTGACAGAGGAACGAATACGCCATTATTCCAACGTGCGCTCATAATCTCCCATCAAAAAGACAAGAAAAAAAAACTTCAGTTGAAGTCTTCAGGTTCACATTTTTTTTTTTTTAAAAAAAAAGGAAAAGCTTCCGATTAATCGATTTGTCTTGCTCCTTCTGGTGTGTGTGTCTTTGCAGCTCTCAGCTGATTGCTCGGAGAAGCTCTCGGCGAGGAGGAAAAGTTTGGTTGCATGTGTTCCTTCGGAGGGGCCCAGTCTGAAGTAACAGTGCTGTAGGTGGAAAATGTGATTCACAGGCAAATCAGTCTGAAGGGCGTTCATATAGAGGAGCTATTCTCCAGTGAGCAGCTGCTGCCGCTTCTGCTGCTGCTGGTCACCTCCCTGCTGCTGGTCGACTGCTCGCATCTGAACTTCCACCTTGCAAACTGTGCCAGAGGCTCTGCTGCACTGCTTTACAGCTCCACTTTAATTAGAAGGTTTTTGTGTAAAATGTATTTTCAATAAAAAATGCATTTAAAAAACAACAACAACAACAACAGGTAAACAGATTGTTCTTGGTTATTGTTTTGGTTTTTAAAAAAAAGGCTTGCTTGTATTACAGCCTGACATGTGTGACAGGACCCAGTCAATCAATACTGGCGCTAGAAGTAACCACAGTGTATCTTCCCCACCTGACACCGAGATCAATGGCTGTTTTAGTGGCGCCCCCTAGCGTGCAAAGTGTGACCACCCCCGTGACACATGGAGCCACAACTTTTCAGTGTGAAAAGTTTGAAAACATATTCAAGATTTTTGATCATTTGTGATGATCAAAAATCATCACAAATGATCAAAAATAATTTGTGATGGGGGGTCACGTGATCACAAATCCTTCAGCTTCTGTTTGTACCTGTTTTAATTCATCTTTTGTACATTGTGTCTTTAATTAACTTTATTGACATACTTCTTTGAATTGATTGTTTTCAAAAAATTATTTTCTATCTTTTTAACTCACTTTAATCTGTTGCTCAAAGTCGTTGTAAATGAGAGGCCCACCCTGATTTTTTTTTTTTTAGCTTAAATAAAGACGTAAATTAAAAAGGGGCCCCCCAATCGCCAGGTTGGGAAACACTGTCCTTTAATTCTTTAGTAAAAGCAGTGGAAAAATACTCAAATGAGTCTTGGATGAAAGACTTAAGTAAAATTAAAGTATTAGGAATCAGTGTTTGTAGTGGGAACCTGAGGGATTAAGAGGGAACCCGAGGGAGCCTGAGTTCATGATAAGGGGTGAGTGCATATATAGATCAAGAGATAATTCACACAGTACTCAATAGTAAAAGTACTCATTACAATGAGAATGTTTCTGTGAAATATGTGGGGAAGTGGTATCTTATTGTTGGTGATCCAGTTAGGATTTCTGGCAAAGATCAACAGCTGAATATAGTCTGAAAACTTTACGATGCATCAAAGTCTCATAAACTGCTTTTATCATGTATTCTTTTACCATTTCTTTTGAGTGGAGAAACTAATATGTAAAATATATCAATGTCTTCTTCATGTCTGTCAGGGACATTTGATTTGCAGAGAGCATTGACATCAGAAGAGAAACTCACAGCAGTGTGAAGAAATGAATATAAAAGACAATGGCTTGCCGGCAGCTTGTTGTCACTGCAGCAGCTCTTTCTCAATGGCATTGATCATGAAATGTGAGGGCAGGTAATGATTATCAAAAATGATTAATCACATACTTTCTTTTTGAGACATTTATTTTCAATTTATAGAGTCATTTCATCAAGACAACATTTATTATTTCATGTTAAACTTTAACAAAATAAACATAAAGTCAGAAACATTTAATCACACTGTGTTTGTGTTTCTGTTGCTGAGGCTGATGTATCTGATGAAGTGGAAACTTTTTACTGTGCATTCAGGGCCCAGTATGTAGACTTGACTTATGTACAGGGTTTAACATTGTAATCCTATCTATCAATCTAACTGATCAAAGAATCAATCAGTCAAAGAAATAATCAAAGCAACAATAGGATGATTGCTGTTATGGTGGGATTTCTTCTAATACAGCACAAAGTCGTTAGAATCTGAACCGTGTGACTTTAATTACTGCCCCCACCCCTCACCGACACGCCCCACCCTTCTTTTGTCATCCTAGCACGTGGCCCGGATGGGGCGTGGTTTTGCTCATTTCGCGCGAAAGTTCTTTTCTTCTTCCTGTGAAGTGTGAACGTTTCCGGAGAGCGTTTGTTGTTGTACGGTATTTATATCTGTACCGTCTTCGCTTCGCAGTGGAGTGGAGAAGTTGTTGTTTTTTTTTAACACTTCCACCTGAAGCTGCAGCAGCAACATGTCCCAGGCTCGAGTTACTGATTTCTTTGCCCAGAGAAAGAAAGGCATCGGCGGTCCGGTGAAACCAGCCAAGCAGCGCAGCCGCGGCTCCAGCGGGACCAGCACACGGTCAAGATCCGCTAAAAGCAAGGACGCTCTCCTTTGTTCATCCTCTATCCACGAAGAGTTTGTCCGAGTTATCGACGAGGCAGCGGGGCTAAACCACGAAGAGTCTTCTATCTGCGACGCCGCCAAACATGCCCCCTCCAGTCCCCGGACACCGAAGCGGACCTCGGCCGACGCGGAGTTTGACCTCGGGGCAGCCGTGTTCTCAGCCACCGCCGACCACAGCACGGCCAAGAAGAGGCGGCAAGTGGAGGCCGTCCGAGACGCTAAAGCTAACGTCCCGGAGAAAACTACGAGGAGGACGGCCAGGAAGAAACTAGTCCTCCCTCAAGACCCACCACAGGTAACGTTTTTCTGGTTGTGGTTCTTGTCTGTCTCGGTGGATATCAGTTTGTGACAGTCCTCCATCTCTGAGAGGCTCGCCTGTTAGCCCCAGGCTGTCTCTCCCTCAGGTCAATGTTTAAAAGTTTGTCTACATTGATGCAAACAAAGATGGCAGCCAGAAAACACAGCTTGTTGGCTGCGAAACTTTACAGTTTCATGTAATATCAGGAAAAGTATAAATTATAAACCATTTGGACTGAGCCGGTTTTCTGTATTAACTAGTCATAAAGTATGATATAAAACCGTGTCAATGTAAACTGGAATAACAGGGATTATATATTTACAAGTTACTGCAGAGGTAGTACGGTTAATAAATAGTAATCACAGAAAAGGTGCATTTAAAGAAAGTGTGTAAAAAAAAGGTGCATAAAAAACAGTACAGTATAGACAGAGAGAGAGAGAGTGTGACATTACACTGTAAGATCCATTCTCCCCTCTATGGTGCTGAGCTGTCCAGGCTCATGGCTCATGGGATGATGTTTTGGTGCTGGTGTGCAGTGACCCTTTTTGCTTTATATGTAGAGCTGTGTGTTCAGCCTCTATTTATGGACAGTTTGTCAGGCTGTGGACTGAGCACGTAAACTATTTAAAATTATTTTCTGACACTTTCCAGCTTTAAATAAATAACAATTCTTGATTCTAATCCTTCTCAGATCTGTGTTTTGTGGTAAAATGGTTCACGTCAGCAGATGCTTCTTGTGAACAGCAGAAGTTTAAGTCAAAGCAGCTCTAACACTCACTTCCAGTCTGATTTGTGTGTTATTAGTTGCCAGTGTATACAGAGACAGTGTACGTGTGTAACACTCATGAGTTGTGGCAGTGAAGTTTGAGTAAAGTCTGTTCTGTTGTGTTTCTCCAGGCTGCAGCCCAGGCCCCGCCCAGCGAGACGACCCAGCAGCCCTCAGCTCCAGCAGCCGTCGTGTCTGGACACAATGCTGAGAACCATGCAGAAGTCACTAAGAACACTGGAGGACAGGCCAGCAAGGTAACACAGTGTGTTTGGACTGACCGGAGTTTGGCTCTGTTCATGGTTACTTCATGGTACTTGTCCTTTAAAGCCCTGAATTCACTTCCATGTTGATCCCCCCCTGTCCTCCAGGCTCTGTGTAAAGAAGACATTGCAGCCCTCAAGTCTCGTCTTCAGAGGATCAAGAAACATGCAGAGGAAGTAACGAGCACAGCTGCTGCTTCAGTTTCCACATCAGCAGCTGGTCCAGCACCCAACAAAACAAATGTCCCTCTCCCCAAAACCAGCAAACCCCCTGCTTCTGATGCTAAGGCCCTCAAACTCACGGTAGCACGAGCCAAAGAGCTCGCAGCTAAAGCTCAGAGGAGAAACGAGGAGAGAGAGGCCGAGGAGAGCAAGCAGAGCGAGACACAAACCCAGGACAGGTGAGCATGTGCGCTCACACACATGGAGCCAGAAGCTTTCAAACAATACCAAGTCTGTTCTGTGCAGCTGGTACGTGACATTTTCCCATTACAGTCCAAATCAGAAGTGTTTTATTTTGGTTTTCTTCTCTTCCAGCTCTGAGCTCCCAGCGTACCAGCGGTACCACACCCTCGCCCAGGCGGTCCCCCCAGGACTCTCCCTGCCCTATCAGTACAAAGTGCTGGCCGAGATGTTCAGGAGCATGGACACGGTGGTCGCCATGCTGTACAACCGCTGCGAGACGGTCACCTTCGCCAAGGTCAAACAGGGAGTTCAGGACATGATGCACAAGTAGGTGGAAGGACGGAGAGATGGTCTGGTTGTATCTTTCACATGTAAACGAGGATGAGAGTTTCTTTAGAGTTAAAGTCAGTGTAGCTCGTGTGTGTTACAAGGAATCAGGATTCACGTGAAGCAACAAAAAGTGTTAAAGCAATAATTACGTTTTGACAGAAATAGTATAATCATGTGAACAGCTTTCTACTTGATGACATCCTGCAGGTCCACACCGACTGTCAGACAGCAGCAGCTAATGTTTTGCCTCTTTTCTTTGGCCCCTCCCTCCCTCCCTCCCTGCAGGCGGTTTGAAGAGAGCCACGTGGGTCAGATAAAGACAGCGTTCCCTGAGGCCTACACGTTCAGACAGGAGAAGAACATCCCAACCTTCAACAGCAGCATCAAGAGGAGCAGCTACCAGCTCACAGTGGAGCCCGTCATTCTCTCAGGTTAGAACACACCTTTCACAGCTGACTTCTCTCAGTGGTTATCACAGCCTGGATCATCTCACCTTTAATAAGCAAATAAATGAGAAATGAGTACAATTGTATGTCCCTTTATAGGTGTGTTTATTTACATGTGTGTCCTCCTCAGACCAGAATGAAGCGCGCCCCCTCCTGTCGGCCTCTCGTCTCCTAGAGAGAAGACACATCTTCCACCAGAACCTGGTCTCCATTGTCAAACAGCACCACAAGGTTAGCAGCTGCTCCGCTACTGCTTGCATTCATTTTCACAGGGAGCAATTTCAAATGTGGTACGAGCGGAGGTGGTTCTGAGTGGTTTTCAAACCGCCTCTCTGTCTGCAGGTCTTCCTGTCTTCGCTGGTTCCTCCGGTGTCCATTCCAGAAGACAAACTAACCCGCTGGCACCCACGCTTTAATGTGGACACTGTGCCAGCCATCCAGGCCTGCCCTCTTCCTCAGCCTCCACACACAGAGAAACTGGCCACGGCTCAGGAGGTGCTGGACAAGGCCCGGTCACTCATCACACCCAAGGTACGGTGTAAAGTTTAAAACGGGGTCATGTGGCGGCTGGTCTGAAACTGTGAGAGTTGTCTTGATTTTTCAACACCACTTAAACCAAGTGTTTGAGTGTGAGTGTGTTAATCCAGTGTAAGTGGATTCAGCACTGTTCTATCTGGGTTAAATGGAATTGTTCTCTTGTCCCTGTGTTCAGATGGAGAAGGCTCTGGTTTCTCTGGCTCTGAAGACAGAAGATACAGCTGCAGAGAGTAAAGAGCCAACACCTGCACAGAACCCAACAGCCCCCCAGACATCAGCTCCATCAGCTGCTCCTGCAGCTCAGCTCCCATCTGCCCTGAAAGGAGTCTCCCAGTCCTTGCTAGACAGGGTAGGTACAGGAGGAGGGTTCTCAGACTTACCTGTGCTTTATGTGTATTATGAATATGGTTGAATTGGCCAATCAGATGTCTGCATTGTGATTAATCACACTGTTGTGTTGCCTTGGGTGATTTGTCTGTGTTTCAGATTCGAGCGAAGGAGGCGCAGAAGCTCCAGGCGGCCATGACTCGCAACTCCGCCCAGGAGGAGCGCCTGCTGATGATGTCACGGCTCGGGGAGCTGGCGAGGATCCTCCGGAACGTTTTTGTTGCAGAGAAGAAGCCGGCTTTAATAATGGAGGTGGCCTGTAACAGGATGGTGGCCAGCTACAGGTCCGCCCTCAGCGCAGGTTGGTTTCTGCATGGTTTGATAGTGTTTCCAGTATTTTTACCAAGTAGACAAGTAAACAAAGAACAAACAGCATTTTATAGTAGCTTTTATTCTTACTTTGAGGTTGGAGACTTGACCCCATCGTTCAGAAATCGGTTATCTGATTGGCTCTGATTCCTCCTCTCTAATGAACAGGTGAAATGGAGAAACACGTCCGTCTGTTGTCAGAGGTTGCTGCCGATTGGCTGACCATCCATCCAATCAGGAAGGACTTCTACCTGAAGTTGAACAAGAACATGGAGCTCAGCATTGTTCTGGACAAACTGAGCAGAAGACTGAGGGAGGAGGAGAGACTCTGAGAGACTGAGTGCTGATGTGGTGACCTTTCCTTTTGTCAGTGAACTGTCCACCGTCCTCACGTCCCTGCTGTGTGAGCGGCCAGCACACTGACGGCAAACTGCTTTTATGAGCCACTTTTTAGGTGAATTTCACTGGTTCGTTGGCAGCAGGTTCATGACACCAGAAAGTCCAAATATCCTGGGACCACCTGGTATTTCCTCTACCCTCCTGTGTTGTAAACAGGTTGTTTTAACCACACTCTTTTTATAGTTACAGGTGTGCTTGTTTTTTTTTGTTTGTTTTTTTTCCTGTTTTTTTTTTTTCTCCATGAAAGGATTATATTGGTGCACACAGATCTGCTTCCAGTCTTGGTAGAGATCAGTTTTCTACAGTGTAGAACTGATGAGTGTTTACATTTTTAAGTCGTTGTTTGATAATGTTTAAGAAATACAGACATTTGTCACAGCTTTTTTTTTTTCTGAGAGTGCAATTTATTAAATAGAACAGTTTGTGAAACAAAGGCAGTAACTGCATTAATGATCTGACAGTGCTGGTAAATTATTCCTGTAAAGATTACACAAGAGAAAGAAAGAAGAAAGCGAAGGTGTCATCAGTGACCGTATGGGGGGGGGGGGGGGGGTGTTGATCACAAGTAGCAGAAAGTTGTGGTTTGTTTTCCCAGATTGTGAGATTACTGCCTCCACCACAATATGACAGAGGCAACTGGAATTTCGTTTGTGGTTCTTGCAGCAATTAAAAAAAAAAATTCTAACAATAGTGTCTCATGTAGTGGAGTGGATGTTCTGTGAGAGCTGAATGAAATGTGTGGGTAGCAGTGAGTGTCAAAAACTAACCATGGAGCTGAAGTTGGGATCAAACACGGTCAGATTGTTCTTCAGTCATGTTCACTTATTCTTTAATCTGATATTTTTCTACTTAATCAAATGAAGAAGTGGTAAATATATTATTAAGCACGTACTACGGTGGCCGAGAAAGGCCACGCAAATGCGAACGTCGCAACACAAATACAAACGCCTCACAACTGAAGTGAGACAACGGAAGTTGTTACTTGCTGGATACTAAGTGGAAGAGGAGGAGACGTAAGCGAAACCTTCTTCAGATACTTACTCATACTTAAGCTAACTTAAGTTAGCTTCATAGTAGTCCAAATTTAGACGGCAGTGTACATAAATATTAAAAGGTAATTATTAGCATTGTTCATTTGTTACAATCACACAATGGCAGCAATAATTGTAAATTTCTGAAGAAGGTTTCACTTATTGCTCCTCCTCTTCCACTTTGTAGCCAGCAGGTACTTGTGTTGTGGCTTTTGCATTTGCATTTGCTTGGCCTTTCTCGCCCACCGTAGTCAGTGAATGACAACAGTTCAACTGAAACACAGCCTTCGCCACCAGGTGCCGCCATTATCTCTGATAGAAAAGCTAAAAGTCCCATGAAGAGGGCTGGTTGTCGCCGGGTGCGGTGGCGCGCGCCTGTAATCCAAGTTCCCGGGAGGCTGAGGCTGGAGGACCGTTTGAGCTCAGGAGCTCTGAGCTGCAGCGGACTGTGTCGATCGGGTGTCCGCGCTAAGTTCGGTATCGATATGGTGTTCCCGAGGGAGCCCGGGACCACCAGGTCGGAAACGGAGCAGGTCAAAGCCCTCGTGCCGCTCAGTAGTGGGATCGCACCTGAAAGTCTGTATTTAAATAGACCATTATCTTCAGCATATACTCTCAGAGGCAGTAGCCCACCACTCAAAGAACCTGTGCTGCATGTGTGTGAGTCTCTTAATTACCTTTGGTGTGAGCTCCCAGGTGAAAGGGGCCAAATGGAGAGATCTTACTTCCAACATTGTCAGTAACAACCTCAGGTAAGTTCTAAAATCAAAAAGCAAAACAATCAAACTGTCTCGTCTGTGCAATCAAATGTTTTCAGTATCACATTCCAAGATACTTTTCAAATAACAGCACAGAAGATTTCACCAACAATTTCTTACCATTTCTTTACACATTTCTTTAAGCCAGTCTTTGTAGACTGACTCCAGCCGCTTGACAACGTTCTCTCTGCAAATAAAACAGAAAAAGCATTTTCAAATATTGAGCTAAAGCATCTTATGGTCCTCTTTCACTTGTGCTCTACCAATGGCATTAACTTCAGTCACCGAGGAGCTTGTTGTTTAACTCATTGTTCTTTTCACAGTAAAAACCAACCCAGAGGTCTCAATAGCAGCATCACATCCAAGATGCTGAGTCACAACAAAAGCAACAGGTTGTTTTGATTCTACCTCTACAAACGCTGTTAATTAAACAAAGTGAGAGTAATGACATAGAAAAAGATGTGTCATACCTGTGTCGCAGCTGCAAGTCGTCCTCAAATATATCATATGCTCTGAGACTTGTGATTCCAGACATTATAATATTGTATGTAGTCAAACTACTTCACCATTTTCTCTATGGTGAACACAGAAGTGGATTTTTAAAGAAAAGGAAAATACTGGATGTCATCATCATCATGCAGCTTTCCTCTGGATCAGCTGCACTGGGTGGATTTTAAACATCTGCTCTCATCAATATTTGGATATGAACAACTGATCAGACGACTGTGTGTAATGTGAAAGGCATGGCTTGTGGTGAACCTATAGAAAATGATCATCTCTCTCTGTAGTTCCCCTCATGCTAAAGAGTTTTAGCATCTTCCAGTTCATTATTTTGCTTTGACAGTGCATCTTCACTGCTTTGGTTCACTCTCACTCTTTCCTTTACCAAAGCCTTCAGGAAGCTATGAACAGGAATGCTTTGCAGATCAGACTTTTCATATTTTTAGTTCTCTGTCTCAGGCTCTGTCTGGGGTACACTGTCCTGACCTCAGGATCACAAAGAAGGCCTCATAGAGATGTCCACTGGGGACTGTGTTCTGTTTTATTTAATTGCTTAATTTTTTGTTTCATTCTTTATTTAATTTGCATTTTTTTCTTGTTTTTTTCTTTTGTTCTCATGTTTATTCTCTTGTTTATTATAAGTACATTTTATATTGTTATCAAGGTTGTTTTATCTAATGTTTTTTTTATGGAGTATATCTATATATTCAGAATTGCAGCACTCTGTTTCAGAATGTAATATCGTTTATTATTCTATTTTATTTCCTTTATTAAATTAATGTTTGCAGTTCAAACATAAAAAATCCAGACACAAAAATGACAATGACTTGCTGAACACAGGTAAACAGAACAGTGGTTAGCAGAGAGCCATATGACTTTAGATGACTTTAGAAGACGATGCACCTGAATTATCTCAGCAAATCAAACAGCCTGAGCTTTTACTGTTCATTAATTTGTTTTTGAAAACCTCATATGTCCATCAAATACACACTGTGTGCACAAACATAAAGACCTGAAGACTCTGAAATCTCCAAAAGCAAAAAAAAAAAAAATTATATAAAATATTCATTTCTGCTGTTCCTTAGCTAGCATAACATGCTACAGCTACCTGTAGCTTCACGTGGCTAGCGTACCCTCAAGTCAGGGACATGTGTTCCTTCCTACAGAAGTGTAAGTGATTAAATATACAGATAAAGAGGACAATGTGTTGTTTTTGGATGATATCAAATAGTCAAACACAATAAAACAATAACTGTATGTTCAACCTGCCCCAGATAAAATGTTAAGCCTTTCTAACTAATCTCAGTCCATCCATCCATCCATCCATCCATACCTGCTTCTTCCTGTTTTGGCACACAGGGGTGCAGGGAGTGAGTTTTACGACATATTAAGACTCCCTAAGGAACCATGGAAACCAAACTGTTTCATTTTTCAGTATCCCAAAGCATTCTGGGTAAGGCTCCAGCCCCTGCAACCAGAGTATTAACAGAGAGATAAATATTTTCTCTCTTGGTATTGGCTGAAATGCAAAACCGTACATGATTGACAAAAACAACTGTTGTGAGTGTGAGTGAACTGAGGAGGTCTCTTGTTTTCTTGGAGGTGACGCCCGCTGGTTGTAAAAACCAGCGCTGGACTTGTTTGCAGCGCGGGAGCTGCAGTGGTCTTCAGTACTGAAGCAGGGAGAAGACACTGTGTGGTTTCAGTTTGTCGGTGCCGTTCAGGCCTTTGAGCTCGATGATCACCATGCAGCCCAGAATCTCGGCCTGCTGTTTCTTCATCAGCTGACAGGCTGCATGCAGCGTCCCTGCAACAAACGCACATACGACATTTGACATCACTGAGCCACAGAGTTCCCATGATGCTAAAACGCTCCGGTCAGACCGAAAACACCAGGGGAAAAAAAAAAATTATGATGTCCACCTTTATTGTGTTAAAATTGTTGGTGGCCTCATCCCGCATGACTCTCACCAACAAATCACAGCTGGCCAATCAGGTCGCCTACTGCAGCTCTGTAGGCTGGACTTCATCATACATGTCTTTAAATTTTAGAGAGCAGCTCACCTCCGGTTGCCAGAAGGTCGTCAATGAGCAGAACCTTCTGTCCTGGAGCCACTGCATCCTCCTGGATCTCTGCCTCTGCCTGGAGGAACAAGAGTGAGACTCTTAGGAAACACTGCTCATTAGACAGACCACAGTGAAGCTTCTCAACAGCTGAGACTGAAACAGCTCTGCACTGACGCAACAACGTAAGGAGCACGTGCTCCCACGGCGCAGGTGACCTCTGACCGAAGCAAAGATTCAAGTTCCAGCATGATGACACCTCGAAGGAAAGAGGCAGACCAATCCAGGACACGGCTGTGGAAATGTTCTTAATGCTTAATGCCAGAGTTTTCTGGCTGAAGTCGTCCTTTTTTTTTTCTTTTTTTTTTTAATTTATAGCCAATTTCTCCTCTGAGGCTCTAGCATACCCCTTGTGTTATATTATAATATCATGTTCTTAATTCATGCAGGTGAGGACCACTTTGCACTTTAGAACTGTAAATACAAGATATTATGACTTTAGATGCAGTTTGTGTGTGTTTTATGTTCTTTACCTTGCCATACTCCAGGTCATACGCCACAGAGATGGTGGGTCCAGGCAGCTTGCCCTTCTTTCTGACCAGAACAAAGCCGACACCGAGCCGCTGTGCCAGCAGAGGCCCAAACAGGAAACCACGAGCATCTAAACCTGCACACATCCAGGTAACAGAGGACAGGTGGGTACCAGTCATTAGAAAGACACGGGAGATCAGGAGAGGATGTAGTTAAGTAGTCTAAATAATAAATGTACAGGTGGACAGTCATGGCTGTCTGTGAAGATTCTCAGTCATCCAGGTCATGGTCTTTGTGTATGTAAGATTTTATTCATTACCAAAGCCAACATGGACCGAAAAAAAAAAAAAAAAGACTGGTGTGGAGAGACAACCATCCATTCACATCATCTCTAATGGTCTTCATGACATCTGGGCCATCTAAACCAGAGGTTTTTGTTAAAGGGGAGGCTACATTCTATACTGATATTTCCCTCCATTAGATCTCTAACTGAAGGGAGTGTTTGCCGAATTACTCTGATGGGCGTGAAGGTTGAGGGTAGAAAGATATCTGACCAAAAGAATCAACTATATGTCACACAGCCAGTGGAGCTGATGCAGGGTTGATGAGGCTTAAATAAGGGTAAAGAACGCTGGTTTCCATTAAAGGGGCTTTGCCTTGTTTTCTTACCTACAATCAGATCAACCTGCTCGTGATTCTTCCTCACGTGTTCTTCGAACAGGTCGACCACCGCCGTCAGAGCTGCTGGGTTCTTCAGGATGGGACAGATGTCTCTGCATGATGCACACGGGTAACATCAGTCATTCAAAATGAAATATCAACAGAAAACACATTTTATGTCCAGAGAGCACATTCTGTATGATCTGTATGAGACGTACTGTGCTCTGCCGGCAGCTTCCTGCATCTGACTGGATGAATCAGTGAATTATAGTAGTGTATAGAGAGAAGGAGCTCGGCAAGAACTGAATGGATGGAGCAGTGTACTTTAGATAAGGAGTTAGACTCCGGTCTGATCCTCGATCTCTGGTTAACTCATTCATACACTGCACAGTTTTTACTTCAGCTTTCAGCCACATGTCTCAGCTGTCATCAGCAGACACAGTTTGCTGGGTTGTCACGGAGCTGGTTCAGCTGTCACCACGCGATCTGCAAGTGTGGAACTGCGGTCACGTCGGGTGGAAAACATAACCACACAATCCTGGACAAAACCAGATATTTCCCCTTTTTCAAAAAGGCCAGAGAGTTTACAGAATAGTCCTTAACTACAGTTTGGGAGTAAATTTACTCATGACCAAAGTGGCTCTTAATTTCACCTGAGGCCCTAACTGACAGAGACCAGCCTGGACTCACAGGTAGAACAGGAAGTAGTTAGTGCACTAACTGAACAAACACAAACAACAAATACAGACTAAAGGCTGATGTTACATAACTTTATAAGACATTTCTTCAGAATGCTCTTTGACATTTTTGAGAGACCAAAGTCCCTAATTCCGTGGTCCGTTTCCATGGCGACAGGCGATAAGACCTGTATCCTTCTCCAAAGCTCGAGACTCCCTCTCTCACCTGGCCAGCCCCGCTGCAGAGGGTGGGCTGCGGGAGACGGACCATGTGGGAACCCCTAACGCAGATGGAGCTTCACACAGGACTCTGGTTTAAAGGACAGGGATCAGTGCCTCACCTGAAATCGATCCCTTTCTTCGGGAAGTCTGGAATGATTCGGATGTTTCTGTGCACCAGCTGGAGTTTGGACTCTGGGTCTGCTGCCATTCTGACGAGCTGCGGGCTTAGGTATGATCAGCTCCTGCTGCTCTCTAAACCTTTTCCCCCTCACTTCCACTACTTCTTCGTGTCACACATCATTGAGACGCGTTACCGCCCCCCTCTGGGCTGAAGTGCTTGTTGTTGCGCAAACTGAATGCGGAAATTTTTATTTTATTTTTTTTTTTACAATGGTTGTTTTGAACTTTACTTTGAATATCCCTACAATCACAGTGACAGTTATTAATATTATCACCTGCTCTTCCTGGAGGAAAAGCCACTCCACTTGTTTGTGCTGAGCACTGAATGTGTCCCATTCAGTGATCATTGCTAGTCTTTGGATCATGGTTGTATTTAGAGATAATGTATTAGCATGCTTTTAACAGGCCACCACGAACCTTTCAATCAATGTCCCTCAAGAATCAGTTAAAGTATCTTGTTGTGGGGACATTTTCTCCTGTTCCATCCATCATGAACATGCACACTGAATTCCCTTCCTTTAGGTTGACTACCTCTGTACAGTAGAGAGAGAAGACATCCAACCCAAGACAAGGGATACAAATTCATTATGAAACATAATCAAAGAAACATACGGAAAAGGATTAGGGACACGTGGGGAAAAAAACTCGGGAAAGGTAGAATTATTCTAAGTTTAATCTCAGAATTCTGACTTTAAACGCACAATTCTCATTTCCCCCTCATGTGTCCCTAATCCTCTTCCGTACCAAAACAAAAGTAATGTATATCATACAGGTTTTAATTCAATTTTATAATGGGAAGAGGCCTTCACAGTGTAATCCAGTGAAGGATGAAAAAAAAACCTTAACAGTGATCGACAGTAGATGGCGGTAATGCGCCCGGAATGTTGCTCAATATCGCACGAAGAAGAAATTTCCCCTCCTCCTCCTCCTCCTTCTTCTTCTTCTTCTTCCTGTTTGATGCAGGAAGTTACGGAATATTTACGGGCAGGTGTGTGCTGTTGGAGATGTCGGTAGCTGGTGGTGGACAGTCGTTGTTGTTGTTGAGACGGTGTGTTAGGCTCCTGTCTTTTCGCTGTGCTGCTGGAGGTGACAGAGGCTCACTGCTCGGCGCGTGGAGCGTGAGCGCGTTCCACAGCAGAGCACTGAGCGGCACGCGGCGCCTTACCCCAGGTCAGTGGTGCTGGGACACAGCGGACACGAGTCCTTAAAAATCCAAAAATTATTGTAAAGTTTCCCCTGAAAATGCATTAGAAGGTATTAAATGTCTTTCATATTTATTTAAGTATTCCAGTATTCTGAGGGCTGTAACGTTAGTTATATATGATTTTAGCAAAAACTAGCTTAAAACCTAGCTTAAAAAGCCTCCAGTATTATTGTTCCGGATTTCTGACCATATGTTAAATATGTGGGCCATTAATTAATTAGTAATTTATCCAGATCATGATTACAGATATTATTTGAAATTAAGGGTCTATTCAGCAGGGAAGGACTGACAAAAGTGAGATATATACATGTCAATAAATTCACGGACTTGTTAAATAATCGTAGTGCAGATTGATCCTGCTTTATTGATATCCTTCTTACTTTGCTGACTGTATATAACTGTTCAGAGGAAACTGAACTTTGAGTAACCTTCAGGAGGTCTCCTAGTTTCACACACGAGGTGCTCTGTGAATACATCCCTTGACCTCTGGGTGTCACATGATCACTTCTGCTCATTCAGTTTTTCCCCCTTTGCTTTGACTAACTGCTTTGTGTGTGCTGCAGTCTGCGAGTGCTGTGCTATTTGAACATCTGCAAATTGGACTTGGGATGACAGTGACTATGGTGTTAAAATGTGGACCTTTTTTTGGGGGGTGTGTCTACATCCATATTGGGTGCATCAGATTATAGATGTAAATACTCTGAAGCACTTTATCCTGATACTCACTGTTTCATTTCCAGTCCTGCAATACAAACCTGTGCACCTGCTTAAACACTGTGCTGCACTTGCTGTTGCATTTTAACATCTCTCTGTCCCTCTGACTTTGCTGTAGCCTGCTGACCTGAGAGAGGCCAGCACTGGGAGTTGTGGGAAGGGAAGTCTTGTCTCATTATGTTGTCTTCCTTCCAAGGGAAGCTTGTGCGGAATGGAGAGGATAAGAAAGCAGTGGTGAGTCTCCACCGACACGGTCTGCAATCTGAGATTTCATTTTTCATTCCTGCGTTCATTCCTCACAGTACGGTACACACCCCGAGATGATCTGCGCTCAGCAGGGTCGGCTGCCTTTTTGTAGTGCGGGAGTCGTTTTCCATTGTTACGTGTTTGGCCGAGGCTAAATACCAGTCATCACAATTCACATACTGAAATTCAAGATCCTCATATCACAGTAATGTCCTTATTCTTCATCATTTCTGTGGACGGGCCAGTCAGCATCTGTCTCTCTGTCACTGTCTCCAGATCTGCATTGAGGGGAACATCGCCAGCGGGAAGACGACGTGTCTGGAGTATTTCCGCAAAACCAGCAGTTTAGAGGTACGGCAAAGCAAAGTTGTGCTTACTGCAGATTTGTGTGTGTGTGTGTGTGTGTGTGTGTGTGTGTGTGTGTGTGTGTGTACTCCGACCAGGAAGTACCACTCAATTTGTTTTGCAGATTGGCTTGAGTTGTGACACAGCTGTCAGTTGACATGAGAGGGAAGGCTGGACATCAGATTAAAGGTGTTATAATAAAAGACAGGAACTGCTTTTTACACCATGTGTGCTTTCCTCTGCCTGAATACTTTGAGTCCCACTCCTTCCTTGAAAAAAGATGAAACACCAGAGAAAACCCGGAACATCAGAAGCACAACATATTAAAATATTATTCCTGTCTCCTCTCATTTGTTCCAGGTCCTCACAGAACCAGTCTCTAAATGGAGGAATGTCCGTGGACACAACCCTCTGGTACTGTGCACGGCCGTGTTGTTGTCATTGTGTAATTGTACTGATCTGATATCAGACCTTTGTGATCAGGTCAGGGACCCTCAAAGTATTTGTAGGATAACTTCGGAGAGCATTGAATGGAACAGTACTTTTAAACAAAAAAAAGGTTCTTAACGGAACCAAACAAAAGATGGAAATAATGTGAATTAGTTTCCTGCGTGTGCGCCATGCTGGTTGTATCAGCTGTTTGCTCCTGTCCCCTTCAGGCTCTGATGTACCAGGATCCTGAGCGCTGGGGCATCACACTGCAGACCTACGTTCAACTCACCATGCTGGATTGTCACTTGTCATCCATAGTAAGTGTCCTTTTTTTATTGTTCGTTAGCTAATATAGGCTGCGTCAGCCTGCAGTGCTGTCAGGAAATCAGCTGTGTGTGCTAAAAGCTTCTTGTTGGTTCCAGTCGGCTCCGGTCAAGATGATGGAGAGGTCCATCTTCAGTGCCAAGTACATCTTTGTGGAGAATCTCTTCAGAAGGTAATGTTTACCTGTGGGTGGCAGAAACTTCAGGGCCAGAGCAGACCAAGAGACTAGATACATAAATCCATACAGCACACAGCTTCTGCCGCACAATAGTTCAGGCTCCTGGTCTATGTTTAATGCGTCTTGCAAATCTTCTGATTTTATATCACAGTGTAGATATTTGTCTCACAACAATGATGCAGCAGTGTGTTCAGTCCAGTATGAGCATAAAACAGTCTGATGCCGACCACGTACAGTCACACACATCAAAAGAACCATGAACAGTGATGGTTGGCACATTTGAATCATCTCATTTTTTTTTTCTTTTTCCAGTGGGAAAATGCCAGAGGTGGACTTTGCTGTTCTCAGCGAGTGGTTTGATTGGATCACAACTAACATTTCCATTCCCGTTGATCTGATTGGTGAGAATCACACAAACACACATTTAATAAGGATTATGATGAGTAGGAGAAGAAGCACAGTGGTTGTAGTGGCTTATTGTTCTGACAGATACCCCTGGCTTTTTCCTCTGACTCCAGTCTACCTGCAGACGTCTCCTCAAACCTGCCATGAGAGGTTAAAGCAGAGGTGCAGAGAGGAGGAGAAAGTCATTCCACTGGTGAGGAGGCAAACTCCAAACACTTCACCAAATAGCTGAACTGTCAGTCAATTTAATAAGATTAACGTTCTGTAAATTGGTCACTAATGTACCACCTTGTGTATGTGTGTGTGTGTGTCCACCATCTGTCCACCAGGAGTATCTGGAGTCCATCCACCAGCTGTATGAGGACTGGCTCATCAAGCGTACCTCCTTCCCTCTCCCTGCTCCTGTTTTGGTGAGTGAGGCTTCTCTCTGCTGTGGTTTGAGTAGATATTTCACATTGGGCACACACACACACACAGATGAACCTTTTCCTCTGACTCTGCACACTGAATCAGCACCATGGTGTGTTTCCACTCTCGTCCAGATGTTATAGTGACCACGCAGTGTGTATTAGTTTGTGTCCTGCAGCAGCTGCAAGCCTGTGATTCTGATCTAAATGTGTCTGTGTGTGTGTGTGTGTGTGTGTGTGTGTGTGTTTTTGTGCAGGTGATTCCTGCTGACCATGACCTCCAGAAGATGCTGCACCAGTACGAAGAAAACCGTGACAAGATCCTAGCAGCTAGCTACATCTGATACTCAAACATACCGTTACACACACACACACACATACACACACACATGAAATGAAACACATCCCTCCATCAATACAGGAAGTCCTATAGGGCTGTTTACAAACCATAGTTTTACAACTGATCTGTTACATTAACTTAAGTTTTTTCACTAGCAACTATAATTTTATCTTTAAGATTCTGATGTTAATTTTTAGCTGTTTGACAGCTCATTCCTGTACATGTGGAAAACTTGTTACCAAACTCATATATTAGAGGTACTCTCACCTGCAGAGTGGACGTCAGTACAGCTAACACATTCCACTGACACTCAGTCTTTGATTTAAGACACTAGAAAGTTTCTAAAAAAGACTTCCAGCTGTCAGAGACTTCGTCCGTAGAGTTCATCGCTTTAGGCCGTGACATTGAACTCGTTCTTTCTGCGTGCTGTTTCTCATCAAGTAGTTATTTATTAGTTTATGTTATTATGTGATGTGATGCACTTGAAGGTCATCCTGAGAAACCTCAGCGGATGGGATCGTAGCGGGTCGCAGCGGCAGCACAAAGTGGTTCTTGATTTGTAAAATGAAAAGCTGCACCAGTAACAAGCTCCGCTCCACCTGCTACAGACAAACAACGCACAAGTCCCCGTGTACTGTAAAGGGATTTCACAGATTATGGGACCTTATTAAGACGATGTAGAACTGAACTGTTTGTCTTTACTTCATTTTAAAGAAGGAACCATTGCTCTTTGTTGTACGTGTCTTGTCGTATTCATTAAATTCTGCAGTCCTGACTTGGATTTTGAACATTTCTGCTCTTTTATTTTGGTCAGATATGTTAGATGAAAGAGTTTAAAGATCACTTATTTCTTTAGGATATACGAGGAATTTCTTAAGTCACCCTGGTGTTGGTGTTTTAGTAATTCTGAGAAAGATCCTGTGTTATTCCATGACCCTGTGGTCTTATAAAGGGGCTCTGTGTCAAAACTAGATTTAAAGACCTTAATTATTTTGTTTTGCTCAGTGCTCACATGGTTCATATCACTGAGTACAGTGGTGTTGGTCTAATGATAGAGGCTGTCTAAATCCTCTCCCACTGCACACACTGACGCTCTTTACAGCAGGAATCATTCAGAGGCATATACAATATCTAAATACAAAATCTAAATACATTTAGATTTATTCATGTCATCACAGGCAAAATGAGGTACAATCCAAACCAAAGCAGATCAAGGAGAACGCTCAGCTCCACCTGATACAAGGTTTCAGGAAGTGACAACAAATGACTTTATTTATTTATTTAGTTTTGACGAGACAGAGAGCGAGATTCAAAAGCGGAGAAAAAAAAGAAATTCTTGCAGCGACTCCAAGCCGGTTTGGTTATTTAACCATGGAGGACATGGTCTATGTAGAGGTGAGAGGAAAAAAGAAGTGAAAAAAAAAAAACACACAAATATCTTCAAATTAAGACATGGTGAGCTGAAGTTATTTGTGTCTGTATCTCAGAATTAAATGATACATTATGTATGAAGTTCTCCTTCATCTTCATCCCTGGATTCATGATAACAAGACGGTTAATAAAGTTACAATAAGTTAATAAAAAATAAAATAAAATGAATCAAATCAAGTATCGGGTATCTATCTAAACCCAGTATTCACAGTGACTTCAGTCCGTTTGAACCCTGAATGTGTGTCATTTCTTGTGATGCTCGACGATAACGAAGCTCTGTGCCAGCTGCTCCTCCTCTCCTCGGCCCGTTTCCGCTCTTTCGGTATCTTGGGTATCTTCATCTCCTCCTCCTCCTCTGTTACAGCTCTGACAGTCTGCAGTCAGGGCCGAGGGGTGGCACACAGGATCAGGATCAGGCTGAGAGGATTTGGTGCATCTGCTGCCGTCGTGGCTCGGCGGGGGACCTGTCTCCATCACTGGCTTCCTGAGGCTCAGCTCCTCTTCCTCTCCCTCCGTGCTCGCCTTTCGTTTTTTCTTCCTCCTCTCTTTGCTCGTGTTCTCCTCCGCTCTCTTCCTCTCCGCTTCTCTCTTCACCTCCCCCTCGTTCTCTTGCACTTGGAGCTGGCCCATCGTCTCTGCCAGCTGTCTCAGCTCCTGCTCCTCGTCCACAGAGCTCAGAGATGGAAGCAGCAGTCTGGTTGGTTTCCTGTTTTGTACGTCTGTGAAAAGTCAGCGTTTCACATTAACACTGCAACGTGCAATTGATGCAACTTATTTCTACAGCATAGGAAACAGAAGTTTACATACACTAAGATTTCTATGTCTTTAAACAATTCGGGGAAAGCCCAGATGGTGATATCATGGCTTCGGAAGCTTCTGTTAGGTTAATCAGACATTTTACAGCAACAAACCCTTCTGTCAGGATGTTTTATCCATAAAGAGCTTATCAATTCATTTTTAAGGAAAATACATAAAGTGTGGCACAGGATTTTAGCCCACTTTAACTGGAAATGAAGTCATCCTCATTCACGGGACAGAGTTTTTTTCTGCTGTTAAGTGAAAAAATGTACTTGAAGTTTTCATATGTTTTTGATTAATGTGTGTGTGTGTGTGTGTTACCCGATGCTGCCTGCTGCTGCCTGTGGGCTGCTGTGGGCTGAGACTCTCCAGGCATCAGGTCCTGCTCCGCTTTGGATCCAGCTCTCAGAGTGAGGTGAAGCGACATACCCTGAGGACCACTGAGCTCATCATCATCATCATCAACTCTTCTTCTGTCAGTGTTACTAAAGCTGCCGCCAGTGGTGTTTCCTGGGACGGTGCTCGTGCCAGTGTTCCTATCATGACAAAGGCTACTTCTGCCGCTGTCGCCCGAAACCTCGGCAGCTTTGCTCTCGTCATTTTTACTGCAGGTAGCTGTAGAAGCGGCTTTGGTGCCTTTAGTGCAGTCTCTTCTGTGGAGCTCAGCAGCTTTACTGTCATCACCGTAACTGTCACTGGCAGCGTGAAGAGCTGTGACGCTGCCCCTGCTGCCGTTTGCTGGGCGAGGTTTGTCTGTGACCAGGAGGCGGCCCCTGAAGGCCAGATCAGGGTAGATTCTCTGCATCTCCATGATGGACTGGTCTGCACTGATGTGGAGGTGGTGGTGGAGTTGAGGCTTGGGCTGGGGGTTCACTGTGAGCCTGGTGTCTGAATACAGAGGCGCCTGAAGAAAATAAAACAGAGCTTGTACCAAAAGCAATGAGGAATATTATATTATTTACATAGCTTTGTTTGTATTTTGTTGGTGTTTTTTCAGCTCAAATGCCAACAACTATATCTGAAAGTGCTTGGGCCTTGCTTAAGAAGCAATAAGAAGCTTAGAATCCAAGAAGGAAAAAGCAAGACTTGTTCTTGGTCAGGTTGTGAATAACATCAAAGCACAAAAACAGGAAATCAGCGGAAGCCTGAAGGAGCAGTCAACCACACGAGAAATCAGCCAGCCACCAGAATCCAGAGGACAGAGCAGGTGGTCAGGTCTACCCTTCTGCTCAGTAACAACTTAATCTGCTTTGTGAGGCAAGGGAAGACAGCTCCTGGCACCGGGCAGAAGGAGGAAGCAGTTGCTGGCTCCCGTCAACCAGCCCTCAGCACTGTACCTCTTTTTTATCTGCTTCTTCCTTCTTCTTCTCCTCTTCGTTTTGCCCTGTTGTTGTCGTCTTCTTTTCTGTGGGTTCCTCTAGCTCTGTAGTGGCCCCCACTCTCCTGCGGAGAATGTCCAGCATCTCCTGCAGAGTAAGGAAACCATGAAATGATCTGAAAATGCAGCAGACAGAAATACCCTCGGATCGCAGAAATTCCTACGTAATTGATTTTAGTATAAGCAGCTGCTCTTTGATTGGACTGTAATGTAGCAAATATGGTTTTGTGATTTTGATCTTACCTGTGGCTCCAGCTCATCCTTCTCCAGGAGCTCCAGGAGGTGGTAGCATTCCACCCTGGCCAGCAGCAGCTCGAAGCCCACCAGCATGGCTCTGTCTGGGTTAGCATCCTCACTGAGCCGGAACTCGCTGAAAACCATCAAACGGTAAAGAGAACAACTGAGGACAACGAGACAAAAAGGGGATGGGAAGAGAGGACCAAATGCCTTCCACAGATGACAGATGCTGGCAAAGCCTCCCAGCTACCTGCTGACATTGTCAAAGTCAGTGCAGTTTGCTGTTAAGTTGTTTGCACACATTTCAAAATCAGACGGAGGCCTGGCCCTTCAGATTTCACAAGAAAATTTAAGACAAAAAGACTATGAAAAGACAAAGACTATGAAAACACTTAACAAAGACTATGAAAGGAGACTTAGCAGCTGTAAGAACAGGCCATGTGGACTTGATGTCTACAGCATGAACTGCCAGTCTAATTCTGATTCTTCTTCTCCTTGTTCTGTACCTTTGTGGGGCGTCAGCGTGGGGCAGGTAGCCGATAGAAGCCAGGACTGACTCAATGGTGGAGCCGCTGAGAACTGGCAGAAGACAGTAAACAAAAGGACCTGTAAAAGTCTAAAAGAGACACAGAGACAGAAATACATGTCATCGATTACAAAACAAAGAAACTAATTTATGGAGAACCTCTTACAGTTACAGCAAAAGAATTATGACCATGTAGAAAGTGATTTAGTAGTTGAAAAATAAAGCTGTCAGTGCTCTCTGTGTTACAGAGACACAAGCAGTGTCTGGAGATCTGGAGACTGTGAAGGCCACAGCATATGATTCACATCATGTTAATACTCATCAAGCCATTCAGTGACCCCTCGTGTCCTGTGGATGGGAGCACTGTCATCCTGGAACAGACCCCTCCCTCCTTCAGAACAGCTTTGTATTGATTTACTGTGACCCCTCCCTCTAAGGGGACAAGTGGACTCAAACCATGTCAGCAAAATGTCCCCCCAACAGCACAACAGAGCCACTGGAGGGCAGTGTTTGTGACTGAAGCTCCTGCCATGCAATGATAAAGTCATGCTGGCACCAGAGAAAAGGCCAGGATGGTCACCAGACCAGACCACGAATATCACAACAAAGTCCATGGAGATCTGGTCTTTTCATCACACTGTTAGAAAGTCATATCCTAAACTCCCCATCATTACGTGCTCACTGTGTCTTTGTCTCACGGCCCCATTGTTAAATCATTCTGTGTTTTCAGGTGTTTCCTCTTTTTTATCACATCCTGCACAGAAACAGGAACCGGGACAACTACTAATTTATTATTGCCTCACCACATGATCCTCAGTTCATGAAGAGGGTCCATGTGTCTAAATCTAGTTTGGATAACTTTATTATTTAATCTGATGATCTGCTTACATGTTGCATATTCCTGAGTTTATCTGTCTTTAATCAAATCAGCCCTGGTAAAACCTGGAGTCTGGGAGAGTTGTAGTGTAGAAAAGCTGTACAAAAGCACACAGATAGGGAGGCACATAGGAGAAATGGAGGACCCCCTCCTCCTGGGTCTCCTGGGCCTCCTGGGCTCCCTAGCAAGTCAAACCAGCCATGACTTCCATGTCCTCAGTGGAACCAACAGTGTTGAGACAACAAGGCTTTAGTGGAGGCTAAAACCACAGCTTTGTTTTGCTTTGCTGCTTTAGAGTCTATGTTAACAGGACTGAAACCTGTTGAAATACGACGAACAAGATAAGACGCAGGGACCAACAGATAGTTTCACTTTTGATCAGTCGAGAAACATAAAACCCTGACTGTCCACCATCTGTACAGTTTACAAATGAATTTATCACCAGTCACTTTTGTTATTCTCTAAATACTATTCTATAATGAAAACCATATAAACTGTGTTTGATCTGAGACAGGTTTTGAGACAGCACCATCTTTCAGCCATCTTTGGCCCTCGTGGGCCCCCGACAGAGTAGCTGAGGTAAGGCAGGGTTTCCCCACAACAGAAATGAATACAGGGGACACTGAACTTTGACCTAGAGGAGAACACATGTTTTGAATTCCAGACTTGATGTCATTAACATCACCTGTTAGGTGGGAGTGGCTGAAAGAAAAGAAAGGAAGCAAGAAAAAGAAAGAAATAGTTCCACCTTAAGTGTTTTGAATTCCTTCTTCCAGGGTTGAAGGTACAGGTTGATGCAGAGCGTTTCCAGCAGCTCGGTGGCTTTAATAAAGGCGGACAGGTGTTTCCTGGAGTCTGTTCTCAGGGGTTCACAGTCCTCGGAGACCGCCTGGTAGAATGGAAACACGGTGAAGGTGCCCTTAGGATCTGGCTCCCTCAGCAAATACTGAGCCGCTCTGTTCAGCAGCCGGGCGTCGGGGCCCGGTCGGACGTCCGCACACTGCTGAAGGTAACAGTTCACATAGTCCTCATAAAGCTCCTGGCGGGAGACCTCCGCCTGTTCCCCGGCTCCGGTACCGTCCTTCATGACCGTCACGCCGACTATGATCCAACACAGCGAATCTCTGTCTAAGTGTAATGAGGAAGTACAGCTGACGAGGAAGTGAAAGTGAGAGCTTATCTGAAGTTTCTCGACCCTCCATTGGCTGTGTACAAATATGACAAATATTTTCTTATTCATTCAGGAAACCTGACATCACCAACACCATTTACACACAACATAACAAAACAGTAAAATAATATTATACAATATAACAAGTATCATAAACTATGTTTCAGGTACGTTAGAACAAAACTGTACCTAAGTTACACCATGCTGTAAAGCTATAATGTGTTGTTACAGTGTCAGTGTAACCATAGACTGTGTTTAAAAAATGTATATATAAAAACTGTACAGGTCGTTGGTATTTCAGATTGTTTTTCCTTATTTTTCATATATTTTAAGAATTTATAGGATGTCAGAAATACTGTTAAACAGAGTGGGGAAAAAACGTTGAATTAAAGCTGCAAGCAGCGATGAGCGGGCCCTCGCACTCCTTGCGACCCGCTGGAGTCGCAGTTGGCCCCCCTCCGTATTGTCTTGTCATTGCACGCAGCTTCTTCTTGTTGCTTGACCAACTAGTTGGGAAGGTTGTACAGCAGAAAAGAAGTGGATGGTGTCAACTATGCAGTAGATGTCAGAGTAAAAACGGGTCCTTTCCTTTTACCAGCAGGGGGCGCCACGAGTAAGGCAGGATTTTGACATATGGAGGCGTTCAGGGCAGTTGCAGGTGTAATACATACACCAAAATAAAATTTTTGTTATGTTTATGAGTTTTTGTTAGTGATTCAAGAGCTGATCGCTGGGAACCACACTGCCACGAATGCTGTACTAAAAGAAACAGAAGTTTGTATAATATTAATTTTCAGTACAAATGATTGGTAAAATAAATATTTCACAAGTTTAGAACTTACAACTAGTAGTTGTAGCTGTGTGCGAGCTTCCATAATTGTTGTGTTGTTCATTTTTGGCAGCTTTGAAGGAGAGGGTCCAGCCATACCTTTGCAGAAAATACAGATATTGCATGTATGAATGTCATGTTTAAGTCTGTGACAGCAATGACACAAGTATACATAATGAAAAGTTAGTAGCAGGACAATGAAGTATTACCACTGAATTGTAAATACATGAGTGTTTCCTTTTCTTTATGACTGTGGACCAATTTGTTCATTTGTGATTTGCCCATTTTCACTGCATCTGTTTCTGTATGAATCTTTGTTTTCATTCTGTTTTTATAGGATACAGAGTGACAGAGGAGATCCTCAGCCTTGTGCCTAATGTTTATAACTTCAGGATTTGTCAGCTATTTCCAAATGCCACAGCTTCCACCCTGGTAACCAAGTTTTTCAAGATCTACTCAATGTGGTGAGTTGTCCCAGCATTTCTGGTGGTGTCCTTGTTAAATGTAAAAACATCAGTGCTTTCCTCTTTAAATGCAACTTTTTCAATTTTTGAAAGGCAAATAGAAAAGAAAATATTTGGTGTTTTTTCAATTGTGACTTCATTGTCTCTCTGTGAAAGTGAAGCTGCATGTTAATGCTTTGTAAAAAGTTGTAGATGAGGAAGAGTGGATTTGAAAATCTTGTGTTTTGTGTCAGGGTGTGGTCCGTCCCAGTTTGCTTGAGGGAGGTGAAAGACTGCTGCTACAACCTTCCTTTCTGGGACCCCAGGGTAAGGCCTCAGCTAAAGCATTTTTACTGAGAGTTCAGGCTACAATCATAGAATCACGTCAGCTGCTGAATTATCACATTTTAAACTCAGGGAAGCTGAAAATCTGTGTCCTTCTACATTTCCAGGTGAATCCAAGTGACCGCTGCCACATCATGCCCATCATTACCCCGGCATACCCACAGCAGAACACGTCCTACAACGTGTCTCCCTCCACCTTCACAATCATAACGGAGGAGATCAAATGGGGTATGTAGTCACTTAGCTGACAACAGCCAATTGCTCACTGCACTGTGGGCCAATTAACCCTTAACTGTGACAAAGCTGATTTAGTTTTTACTTTGACTTAAACAAGCTTTCTAAAATAGAAAATAGAAATGATTATTCCTGTAGTGAGATCCCAGCCTGTGTACAAAGGCTCAGTGCTGTGACATGTGCTGCCATCGTTCTGTCTCTTATGTTTAAAGGCATTACGTTCTGCTCCAAGTGACGTCCACCACAGACAAGCAGCATATTGGATGGTGAGTACAGAGAACAAAGAAAGTGAGAAGCCATGTTTGAGTAAAAGCTTTTTTCGACAGTCTCACATCTTTATTACATTAATCTACAGATGTTCCCTGGACCCAGGAAGAACAACAAGTAAGGATGTGATTTTATGGCTCTATTTCAACTAATTGCAGCAGAGAGAAAGTGTTAAAGCTTCTTATTTTGGTATGTAGGTGTTGTACTGTCAGCTCACTGACCTGTGTTTCTGTGTGTTTCAGAGAGGGAGGGAGCACAGTTTGGCTTATTGGACTCGTCCTAAATACAGACGGGTCCAAAAACCAGAAGATAGACCTGACCTCTGACCTCCTCTCTTTCACTGATGCCAGTATGGTTTTTTTTTTTCATTCTTTTCAGGTTTAGTTGAAATGGAGCAATGTTGTGAAAAATGATAAAGTGTATTTTTATTTTGTGCTGTTGCAGTCTACACCCAGGCAAAGACCAGTGAAGTGTATGAAGAGGGAATGACTGTATCAGCCAAATACATGCAGAGGGAGAACCTTTGCTGGAAGATGCCTGATGGTTCACGGAAAAAGGTTTTCAGCCCAAAACCACAGCCTGCAGTGAGCCACCAGATCTCTGCGCCAGCAAAAATCACAGCATCTGTTATTTTGAAAACCCTCACCCGGATACGTTTATTTTCGTTTCCGGGTTGAGCAAGGCTGCTTGTAGTCACGTTGCCGGAGCCTAAACACAGTTTCCAGACGGTTTCACGCAGGAGTCGGTGCCATTTGGCGATGTGGTGGTGGTGTTGGTGAAGGTGATAGTGAAGAGGTGAGCAGCCGCACAGCAGACGGCGCCATGTCACGTTAAAGCTGTTCAGTTAAAAAGTTTAAAGCTGGAAGTCCGCGCGGCACTGTCAGTTAAACACTTGGTCTCTCTCTCTCTCTCTCTCTCTCTCTCTCTCTCTCTCTCTCTCTGTGTGTGTGTGTGTGTCTGACCCTTATTTCTTTCTCTACATTTTGGGGTACAGTGACACGCGTGGGCCAAACTCATTACACTGCTTGCTAATAATTTCCCTCGTGTGTGACAGTAGCCGTTGCTAAGTGTTAGCACTGATAACTTCATATCACACATACACTGTGTGTGTTGTGTGTCTTGCTGCAGGCTCAGAGAGACACAGACATGAAGAACAGAGGTGGAGGCTGGCTGGACAGTCGGCTCAGACAGAGAGTGGAGCAGGTACAAGTCTATCTCCTCTTTCTCACGTGGCTGTATGTTAAGCATATAAAGAAACATTTACATTATCTCACAGTTCGTTAAAAGCAGAAAAGCAGTTTTGCTTTTTACGACTGGTTCTGCAAAGAAAGTAATAAAAGCATTAATAATACTTTAGTTATTTACCATTCGTCTCAGTCAGTCAGCCCTGCACTGAATAGGAGACAAGGATTAAGGTGTGGTAACTGTTCTGTCATCAGAGGACATCATGAGGGAGACAAATGTGGTGATGTTATATGAATTTAACTTTTGGCCTCACATGAGTTGTGTTATATTAAAGGACCATACCAGTGATTTTGCACTTTTATAACTGGCTTGTAAACTCTTTTAACCTGGGACTAATTTCCACGGTGGAGGGATAGATGCCCTCTGTGTAGTTCTGTGTTGGATCAGTTAGCAGGACACAAGCAGCTCTGATTGGACAGGTTGTGTTTCGTGCATGTGAATGCACCATTAGGAAGGATTCACAGATTATTTTTGCCATTTTAACTTACTTAACAAACTACCAACTGACAAAAACCAGTGTGGACGTGTGCTTCATCAGGATGCATCAGCTTTGTTGAGCAAGTTTCAAGTCTCTCTGAGTTGATTTTGATAGCACATTGAACTGAACTGCAACTAAAACTAAAAGGCTCCTGGAAGGCTGGAATAATGACCATGCCACTTGCATTAATTGTGCAGTGGTGTTTGTAATTTTATTTACTCTTGCAAAACCACTGGAATGATCCTTTAAGTTAATCAGAGACTTGGGTCTGAATCAGTCGTTTTGACCGTGTTTCATGGTGAATTGTGTTTTCAGTATCTGGCGTCCAGCAACAGTCAGTATGTGGACCTTTCAGCCATGGCCCTGGAACTTCAAAAACTATACAGGCAAGTTCATCGGAGCGGTGACCTGGTCTGACTCAAACTCGAGCCGAGGTGGTGACTGAAGCCCAGCTTTGCCTCAGTCTGTCGTATGCTGCTGTTGAAGTCAGGAACAGAGCCAATAAATGAACATGACTCTGCTATGAAAGTGTATAGATGTATTATTTTTCTTTCTTGTAAGTAGTTCAGTTATTCTGCCAGCATGGACATGCATGAGGTGAAACACCTCTCGTCTGGTTTTGATGATAAAGATTCTAATGTGTCTTTAGGATGGAGTATGGCAGAAGAAACAAGACAGCATTCAGGATTCAAGTAGAGAAAGGTAAGAGGCAGCAGCGCTGATGCCTTATTACACTGTGACAGGAGCTTTGATTACATGTGTTTTTGTGTTGATTACTTCAGACTGTAAGTTCTCACCGGAGGGAAACCAGTGTTTTCATGATCACACACTTCCTTTGGAACATGAACATCTGTGAGGGTCTCTGATCTATCGTTTCCATCTTTCTCTCCCAGTGTATGAAGCCATCATGAAGGAGTCTGGGCTCAATGATCTGGAGAGCAAACACTTGGCTAAGAGAGCCAAGCACAGCCACAATGACCATGGGTAAAGGGCCACTCTCTGCTCTTCATCAAGACTGTGTCTTTCACCTCAGGACTCTAAGCTAAGCTGTCCTCCTCATACTGTCTTTTTGAACAACTAAATCCATGCAAACGTGTGTGTGTGTGTGTGTGTTCACAGTGAAGACAGCAGCAGCTCAGAGGAGTCCTCTGACTCTGATGACCACATTCTGGAGAACACGGTAAGAAATGATGTGGAGGTTAAATCACAAATTTGAGAGGCTGTTTTACATTAGATTGTAATCTAATGTAAAACAGATATAAGAGTTTAGTAAACAGACAAACATAATTTGGAAAGAAAGTATGGAGGAACATTGTGGTGTTCCAGCCGTTCCTCACTGCCACTTTTTTTTTTTTTTCATCCACAGCCCACCAACCACATGAACAACTCTCTTACATCTCTGTACCGGAAGGGAAACCCTGACTCTGGTACCTGCTCACCCAGAAGAGATCAGCCTGCGGCCAACGTTCCTGTCAGCACAGCCGGCCCCCTTCACAGCTCGGGGACACAGGTTTCCACAGGAGGCTGGTTCATTGACAGAGGGAGAGGCCCCGAGAAGAGCAACATCCTCATCGACCTGTGTGATGAGGAGCCAGCTGATACAGCAACAAATGTATGTACCAGTGGACACCATGTCTTGCTCCAGCAGCTCCATCTACACAGCTATTTGTTGCTGTGTATCATAGTGGATTGTAGTTCTTTAACAGTTACTTCATGTTTTGTGGAGCTTGTGTGCTGCACATCACATGCAGGTGTATTTCAGAGTCGTCATACTGTGTGTTTAGCTCAGTGTGCCATGTGTTTTTGTCACCAGCAGACAGATGTGTCCATGCTGGAGCCTGAGAAGTCCCACAGAAAGTCTAAAAAAAGGACAAAGAGGTCCACTGAAACAGCTGAGACTGGCACCCTCATCAAGAAAGGTACTTCATTTTCTAGTTTTCCCAACTGAACTATAAAACGTAGATTCTTATTATTGAACACCCTATCTGAGCTTTGAACAGGAAATATTAGTTACTTATGAATGTATTTGTATCTCTCAGTCTATTACGTAGTGAAATATCCATCCACTGTGGTGTCAGTGACACTCCACTGTGTTACATCTCATAGTCATTTTTTTTTTTTCTGATGAATTCTTTCTCAGCAAAGTCAAAGTCACCGGAGCTGCAGTATCCCACTCTGAGGTTTGAAGACGTAGGAGGTAATGAGGACACACTGACGGTCAGTATCTTTTAACCTCTCTACGTTTGTGTGTTGTTGTAGCAAAACGGGGATGGCTGCGGTGCTTTGTTGTCTGTCACAGCGTCACCAAAGGCTGAACATTTAAAAGTACTGTCATTTTCACTCTGATTTATTTGACATTGCTTCAGGAAGTGTGTAAGCTGCTGATCCACATGCGACACCCAGAGGTGTACCAGCAACTGGGGATGGTTCCTCCGAGGGGCTTCCTCCTCCATGGACCTCCTGGCTGTGGAAAGACCCTGCTGGCCCAGGCTGTGGCTGGAGTGAGTAAATGGAGAATAGTGTTTAGTGTTCCTCAGTAAACCTTTCCCACTAGGTCAGAGTAAGAGGGACATCAGTTTAGTGGTGTGTGTTGTGTGCGTTTCAGGAGCTGCAGCTGCCCATGCTGAAGGTATCTGCCCCGGAGCTGGTGTCTGGAGTGTCGGGGGAGTCTGAACAGAAGCTCAGGGAGCTGTTTGAATTGGCTGTGGTCAGTGTGGCTTTTCTTCTTTTAGGTCATTAACAAAGACTAGAGAATAGAGGAGGTGTAGCACGCACATACTCAAGTCATGTTCCCATCGTAGAGCTGGTGTTATTGATACATGATAAGTAATGTTGACCATGTCTTGCTCTCTGAACATCACTGCTCTCTTCCTGCAGAGCTCTGCTCCGTGTATCCTGTTCATAGATGAGATAGATGCCATCACCCCTAAGAGAGAGGTAGCCTCTAAAGACATGGAGAGGAGGATTGTAGCCCAGCTGCTGACCTGCATGGACGGTACGATACAGCACCTTCATTATACTTCAACTACTTAGTGACTGTGACTGGACATTGACCGATTAGGAGAGGTCACACTGAAGAGCCAATCAGAGTAGCACTTACTGTGGAGTCATTGCATTGTACAGTGTATGGATATGAGCAGGAGGAAAGAGAAGATAGCATGGTGCAGGTTCTACATACTAATAATAATAATAATAGCAAGACTAATAATTATAAAAAGACAATAATACGACTAATTGTAAAACCAACAGCAACAATACTACAACTACTAAAATACAAGACAGATGTGTGAGTAATGTGAGCATCTCTTCACTGGTCTTGGACAGGTCTTATTTTAAATGCTCTTCTGTTGATTGCCTCCTGGCAGACTTGAACAGCCTGACCGTGACAGCTCAGGTCCTGGTCATCGGTGCCACCAACAGGCCAGACTCCCTGGACCCCGCCCTCCGCAGAGCTGGACGCTTCGACAGAGAGATCTGCCTGGGTATTCCCGATGAAGCAGCTCGGCTCAGGTCAGCCATAGATGATTAGATCAGTAATGAACTGAGTGGAAAGCTGTAACAATTTATTTGTTTGGCAAGGAACAGGTTTATGAACTTCCCAATGACACAGACACTAAGATGTTTATCTGTTTTTCACAAGCACAGGCACTTCTTCATACACTGGGGGCCGTGCTCTCTTATTGAGGTTGAGTTTGTAGCCTGAAAAACCACAGCCTCCGAACAAAATGTTTTGTGCTTCGTCAGGATCTTGAAGACGTTGTGTCGAAAGCTGAAGTTGCCAGAGGACTTTGACTACCAGCAGCTGGCCCGTCTCACCCCAGGCTACGTGGGCGCTGACCTCATGGCCCTGTGCCGTGAAGCTGCCATGACTGCCGTGAACAGGGTGCTGCTGGAAATAAGAGGATGCCCACAGAGCCAGAGCCAAAGCTCTGCTAAAGACCCGTCGGAAAGCGGAGTTCAGACTGAGGCTGCTGTGACAGAGGGAGAGGTCAGAGAAGAAGAACGGACAACAGACGTCAACCCGGTTTCTCAAGAAGAGTCAGGACAGAGTCACCTGCAGGTATAATGAGCTCCAGCAATACATCTGGTAAACTCTGTATTATCCTGTACCCCTGGTAATGGCTTCTGTAAACTGGTGAACAGTGTTCTCAAAGTTGGAAAAAGGTTGTTGGAAAATTTTTACTAAAAATAAAACATTAATAACATAATGTTAGTTCTTGTGAGTTAGCTTGACGTTGATATCAGTTTCCAGTTCTGTGTTGTGAGTTTTGGTGAATTCCACTGACTGCTTCTCTCCTGTGTTGTCCTGGTTTCGTTGCGTGCCGTGTCCAGCAGGGGGAGCTGTGGCACCTCCTGCATCTACTGAAGAACGCCGAGACGCTGTCAGAGGAAGAGCTGGCCGGCCTGTCCATCCTCATGTCAGACTTTCAGGCCTCCCTGGCCAGCGTGCAGCCCTCAGCCAAGAGGGAGGGCTTCGCCACCGTGCCTGACGTCACCTGGGAGGATGTGGGAGCGCTGCAGGACATCAGAGAGGAGCTCACCATGGCCATACTGGTAAACACCAGGCTTCTTCACATTTCACATCCATGACCAAGACTGAGAAGAAGCTTCACTCTCATCTCTGAGATCATTACCTTTTATCATACTGTTTTTTTTTTTTTAATTGAAGGATAAATTCCTTCTCATTTCCATATCTTTGGTCATACATTGGCCCTCTGGCCTCTGACTGTAGTCACAGTGTGGAGGTGAGGGTCTTATCCTTTCATCTTCGAAACTATGAGTCAGTCACCTTGTGCTTAGTATGTGGCCACATGTTATTCAGGGTCAGTAAGGGGTTTTTAGGTGGTAAACATTGTTAGTGTATCCACAGATGAACAGAACAGGTTTTTGGAGGACAGTGGTGGACCAGCCCTGCTGTGATCTGGCCCATGTTTGCACATGGCTCACTGTCAGTGTTAGCACAGAATAACACAGCTGTGTGTGTGTGTGTGTGTGTGTGTGTGTGTGTGTGTGTGTGTGTGTGTGTGTGTGTGTGTGTGTGTGTGTGTGTTTCCCGTGTAGGCTCCGGTGCGTTCTCCAGAACAGTTCAGAGCTCTGGGGCTCAGTGCTCCATCTGGAGTGCTGCTGGCTGGACCTCCAGGATGTGGAAAGACACTGCTTGCCAAGGTTCCCCACCACACCAACACAGTCATACCTGATAGTTTGCTGACTTTGAACCATTCTCATGCCATTTAAAATGGTTTACAATATCTAGTTTGCCAGAATATTTCATAAAAGATGAATAATGAAAAAAAAAGACCTGTTATATATGAGATTAGTGTTGTATTAAAGCTATATTTTAACCTGTCTGTGTGTCAAGCACAGAGCTGGAGTCAGGGTGTGGTTAGCCTAGCTTAGCATTACGACTGGAAGCAGGGGGAAACAGCTAGCCCGACTCCATCCAGCATCCATCACCTCTAAAGCTAAAGCTCTCTGACAAACAGGATGTATCTTGTTTGTTTGATCTGTACAAACGTAGAAATGACAAGTAGTGATTTGATGAAGTGTTTTTGTTCCTCTGCCTGAAATCCGCACCATCATGGCGAGGAGAGAGTGAAGGCGTCTCATCGTCTCACTGTGTCTCACTGTGTCTCACTGTGTTGTCTCCTGACAGGCAGTGGCAAACGAGTCGGGCCTCAACTTCATCTCTGTCAAGGGACCAGAGCTGCTCAACATGGTGAGTCACTGAGCAGCAGGGATGTGGTGCATTGTTTTTGTTGTTGCGGTACCAGATCACAGCACAGCCAGCAGACACTAACTCATTAACTTGAACCACCCCAGAGGCTCGTTCACTGTGTTCAGCTGGTGTCCCATCCACAGCAGTGTGCGAGCAGCTGGTGCTTCTAGATGAACTCACTGATGAACCTCTGCTTGTCTGTGCAGTATGTGGGGGAGAGCGAGCGAGCTGTCAGGCAGGTCTTCCAGAGGGGACGCAACTCAGCTCCATGTGTCATCTTCTTCGATGAGATCGATGCTCTGTGTCCTCGCCGCTCAGGCCATGAGGTGAGAGACACCGGACTTCATTAGCTTATCCATGAGATTCTACCATGTGACACACACCGGCCGTGTTGTGGAGCGTCCTGTCAGATGACACTTGTAGACCATCATTACCATATCCAAACAACTTGACATCAGTGGTGAGGAGGTATAGGTTTCAATGTGAGTCATTCACAGCCTGTGTGTTGCCCTTAGCAACCAGTCACAGTGCATATGAGTACAATAAAAGTGTGTAAAAACACTAAGCACTAAGGAGACAAGACCTCACCAAAACCACATGATGTGTCTCCAATCCATGGTTGTGTCATGTGATAGGGCAACTTCAGATTATGTCTGGAGTTCACATGTGGAAACAGCTCAGGTGTTGGTCATGTGCAGTAACACTTCCATCATTAGCTCTTCAGTGCTTCTCATCATTAACTGTGAGGAGTCTTTGAACACTACATCACATATTTACTGTCTGTTGAATGGACATTTTCTGTAGGGGTGGAGGTCATCGGCTCAAGTTTGACTTTATCCTTCAAGTCAATCGTGTTAGAGAGACATTATTCTATTTTATTTAGTTAATTAGCCAGTTTAATCTCTATACATATTAATATATAAACATATTAAATGAACCAATGTATCAATGTTTTTAATAAGTACCAAATCTGCAGACTTTCAAACTGGTGCCATGTCACCGTAGCAGGCTGCTTTTAAAGTAAAAACTGTATTTTCAGATCTCGTCCTGCAGCTTTAAGAGCACTCATATGATTTCATGGCTTCCTCTGTTCAAACAGCCTGATGATGTACTGTGTGTGTGTGTGTGTGTGTGTGTGTGTGTGTGTGTGTGTGTGTGTGTGTGTGTGTGTGTTCAGTCAGGAGCCAGCGTGCGGGTGGTCAACCAGCTGCTCACAGAGATGGACGGCTTAGAGACTCGACGACAGGTCTTCATCATGGCCGCAACCAACAGGCCAGGTAGAGACCTGCTGAAGACTTTATTTCACTCCGTTCATTATTTGTCGTCCTTCAGAACATTTAACATTGAACATTTGACTGTCACCGTCTCGTCTCTCACCAGATATCATTGACCCCGCCATACTGAGGCCGGGCCGTCTTGATAAAACTCTGTATGTGGGTCTGCCACCTCCAGCAGATCGCCATGCCATCCTGCTCACTATTACTAAGGTACGTGTTAACCAGACACATCACAAGTCTCACAGTAGGATGAAAGGACAGTAATGTCATCTTATTCAGCTAGAGTTTCTTTCCTGTATTATTTATCATTTTGAACCAGGTCAGTCTCATCACATTCCAGACATCAACAAAAGAGAATAAAATCCCAGTCATACACTGGACATGTGATCAGTTTGTCAGGCAGGTTCTTTGAAGCTGTTTAACTCCATTAAAACAAGTCTTAAGTGATGTCCCTCTGTCTCTTTTTTTAGACTCTCTTTCACTGTCGCCTGTTATAGCTCGCAGTGGAACATCGCATGATGTTTTGTATTCCAGCTTCTTTCCTCCTTGTTGTGATAGAGGGAAGCTGTTGCTTTGGCATGTTTGCACTAGGCTAGCAGTTTCCCTCTGTTTCTGGTCATTGTGCTAAGCTAGTGCTAGGCTAACCACATCTCAGAGCACCTCAGGCTGCAGAGAGAGGAAACGACTGCTGATCCTCTCAAGAGACCTGAGACTGATAGATACTGATGATTGTTGCAGGGGGGGACCAAACCTCGGCTGGAGCCAGATGTCAGTCTGGAGGAGATCGCCTGCGATGAGCGCTGTGATTGCTTCACGTAAGTCCCCAGCTGTCCTCAGACGCTTACTTATTAAACTCATACTGCTTGTCCTGCTTTTATTCTGGAAAAAAAAACCAAAAACATAAATCTGCTGAACAGCATGGAATCACATCCAGACTGAGTCTAAATGTGTATTTATGTTATGTGTTTGATCCAGTGGAGCTGACCTGACTGCGTTAGTGAGGGAAGCATCTGTTAACGCCCTGAGGGCCTACCTCAAGTCCCACAATGCCCCAGCTTCTTCTTCTGGTAACCTGACTCCCGCTTCCACATACCTGTACAGTACTTAGTATTTAAAAATGGAACTGTGATGCTGTATGGGACTGGAGGCAGCGACTGCAAAGGTTCCCACGGTTTCACTTTTACTGTTGAGCTCTGGTGTTACCTGCAGCTCTGATCCTACCTTTGATTTTCATGTTAATGAAAGTGGAACAATAATTTTTTTAGCAAATAAGGATCAGAGCTGTGGTCAAGACCACTTAAGGTCCGGTCCAGGCCGAGTCCACATCAAGGGCTGGAGTCTGAGTCAAGACTTTTGTTTTTTTGTCCAGAGGCCTGAATTCAGAAACGTTTCCATGACACAGGATGGCGTCTCATGCTGAGTTGGTTCTGATTGTGTTCATTGTTGCACACAGGTCAGGTGGACTCCTCTGGCTCCGTCGCCGACATCAGAGTCAGCAAACAGAACTTTGAGGATGCCTTCAAGAAGGTTCGTCCATCTGTGTCCAAAAAGGTAAGAAAGTTCAAAAAGCACAGTGATTAATGTAAAACCAGTCATGTGAAGACATAATTGTTTTCACAACAAGACTTGATGGTTGTTAGACATTTAGTTTTATTGTTTCATTCTTGTTTGAATCATGCGGTAAATCGATGCTGCAAGTCAATCAGGTCACAGATAATGAGCTAAAGTTAAGAAGTCAGCTCAGATCAAACAGCTGCGTGGTTATTTAGTTGTACAGGAACACCTCGCGGTGGAATGCGGCGACTCCTCATGCGTCCATTACTCTGGCAGCTTTCCAGACGCTTCTGTTTGTGGCACTGCAGACAGCTCGGTGCTACACCATCTATCAGATCAGTGTCCCCATCACCTCCCTGCTATCAAGTAGCCAGGAGAACCAGTCCGACTCGTCGGACACTGAACGTGGCTACATCAAAACTGTTTCGCAGCTCTACTCAGCATTCCTCCACACTATCAGGAAATAATCGTTTAAGCCACGGGGGACAAGACTTAAAGACACAATATGAGTGTGGACTGCTGAAAGACACAGAGTCTCAGTCAGTCAGCTATTGTGTGCTGTGAGGGGTGACGTCCTTCTTTAGACCCTTTTGAAACTGCTCAGTTTTTGTTTGTGTGTGAAACACACACACACACACACACACACTGACTGTGCCTTTGTGTTCCCCACACAGGACCAGAGGACGTACGAGCAGCTCAGAGAATCCCTCAGCAGATAATGTTCAAGACCAGAACCACCGACCCCCTCCAGCACCAGTTCACCTTTTACTACTTGATAATTAAATGTCACATATGTATATACATTTTTATTACGGCTGAATCGTGATACTGGCTCCTGTGTTTATAATAAAAAGTGTATGTGGAAACGTCACACGCCTCTGACCTGTACTCTGATCAAAGACTTAGCTCTAATCAAATGAACAGATCAGCTACTGTTGTGTCTGCCCTCACCTCGACCTCAGTAAACTCTGTAGTGTATATACTCACTGCATTTTATTGCTGTTCTTTATCATACACTTACCAGGGAGATTGTTTCTGCTCAGTTTCTGCTGGGGCTCTCTGGTGGAGCATGTAACAGCTGTACAGAAGGATTCTTATTTCTTCAATGTCCCAACAGATGCAGGCAGATGTTTCGGCATCACATCTGTGAGTATCTAAAACATGTCTGTCTGACTGGGACCAGAGTCTGGAACCTACAAGCCTCTGTCACCATTGTGATGCAGTTTCACTTCACAGTGCAGGAAAAAGTTCAGGTGTTACTGACAATATTAATGAGGTGTAAGTCAGTGACCCAGCATGCACTGCACCTGGACCCTGGTATACAAACTGAATGCAGGCTGCTGGCTGTTAGAGTGTGTGTGTGTGTATGTGTGTGTGTGGGAGAGGTGTGTCCTCACAGCTTAAACTCACACTAACCAGCACCAGATGTTGTTTACATTATATAGGAGCTTGAAAACCCTGCTAATTACAGCTAATATGAGTGACTAATAGAAAGGCCCACTCAGTGATTGTGTTGATGAGTGGATGCCAGGGGCGGGCTGGGGTTGAAATTCAGCCCGGGAGCTTGGTTTGGAGAGGCCTTTTACCCGATCGCACAACGGATGTAAGTGGAACTGTGATTTTAACATGAATACTTTATTTGCAATATAAAAACAATCTAATGATATACAGTAAGTAGAGTGTACTAAAGTAAGCTACATATGCTCACACATACTATGCATACTCAAACACCATGTTTATTTAAAAATTAAAACTTGTGTGTGTGTGTGTGTGCGCGCGGAGAACGGGAAAAAGGACCGGCAAAATTCTGTTCAATTTCTGCTTTATTTGGTAGCATGAAAACATGGAAAAGAACATGCTTTGTGTATTGCTTGCATGTGGTTTTGCTCAAATAAAAGCAATTAAGTGTGTCTGTGGCTTCTTTCTTAATTTACCTGGCCCGTCTTGTTATCTTTTGACAGTTTGATGACTGACTGAGCGGCTGAGCCAATCACATTTCAGTAGAAAAAGGGATCATCTCAAATTGGGAGGGGCCGTTCGTATCCCCCCTTACTATGCAAAATATTAGTTTCACCCAGTCCAGCGGTGCAGAATCATCCCAGTATAAGGTTAGGTTCATGACGTTTTTTATGACTTTTGGAGGCCATACTAAAGTATGACTTTTTTTGGCCCATTCACGCCATACTATACTATGACGTTTTTTGGCACTTTTTGAGGCCATACAAAAGTATGACGTTTTTTGGCACTTTTGGAGGCCATACTAAAGTGTGACTTTTTTTGGCCCATTTTGACGCCATACTATACTATGACGTTTTTTAGCACTTTTGGAGGCCATACTAAAGTATGACTTTTTTTGGCCCATTTTGACGCCATACTATACTATGACGTTTTTTATGACTTTTGGAGGTCATACAAAAGTATGACTTTTTTTGACCCATTTTGACGCCATACTATACTATGATGTTTTTTATGACTTTTTGAGGCCGTACTAAAGTATGACTTTTTTTGGCCCATTTTGACGCCATACTATACTATGACGTTTTCTATGACTTTTTGAGGCCATACTAAAGTATGACTTTTTTTGGCCCATTTTGACGCCATACTATACTATGATGTTTTTTATGACTTTTGGAGGCCATAATAAAGTATGACTTTTTTTGGCCCATTTTGATGCCATACTATAATACGATGTTTTTTATGACTTTTTGAAGCCATACAAAAGTATGACTTTTTTTGGCCCATTTTGACGCCATACTATACTATGACGTTTTTTGGCACTTTTGGAGGCAATACTAAAGTATGACTTTTTTTGGCCCATTTTGGCGCCATAATATACTATGACGTTTTTTGGCACTTTTGGTGGCCATACTAAAGTATGACTTCTTTTGGCCCATTTTGACGCCATACTATACTATGACGTTTTTTGGCACTTTTGGAGGCAATACTAAAGTATGACTTTTTTTGGCCCATTTTGACGCCATACTATACTATGACGTTTTTTATGACTTTTTGAGGCCATACTAAAGTATGACTTTTTTTGGCCCATTTTGACGCCATACTATACTATGATGTTTTTTGGCACTTTTGGAGGCCATACTAAAGTATGACTTTTTTTGGCCCATTTTGACGCCATACTATACTATGACGTTTTTTGGCACTTTTGGAGGCCATACTAAAGTATGACTTTTTTTGGCCCATTTTGACACCATACTATACTATGACGTTTTTTGGCACTTTTGGAGGCCATACTAAAGTATGACTTTTTTTGGCCCATTTTGACGCCATACTATACTATGACGTTTTTTATGACTTTTTGAGGCCATACTAAAGTATGACTTTTTTTGGCCCATTTTGACGCCATACTATACTATGACGTTTTTTATGACTTTTGGAGGTCATACAAAAGTATGACTTTTTTTGGCCCATTTTGACGCCATACTATACAATGATGTTTTTTGGCACTTTTGGAGGCCATACTAAAGTATGACTTTTTTTGGCCCATTTTGACGCCATACTATACTATGAAGTTTTTTGGCACTTTTGGAGGCCATACTAAAGTATGACTTTTTTTGGCCCATTTTGACGCCATACTATACTATGACGTTTTTTGGCACATTTTGAGGTCATAGTAAAGTATAACTTTTTTTGGCCCATTTTGACGCCATACTATACTATGATGTTTTTTATGACCTTTGGAGGCCATACTAAAGTATGACTTTTTTTGGCCCATTTTGACGCCATACTATACTATGACGTTTTTTGGCACTTTTGGAGGCCATACTAAAGTATGACTTTTTTTGGCCCATTTTGACGCCATACTATACTATGACGTTTTTTATGACTTTTGGAGATCACACAAAAGTATGACTTTTTTTGGCCCATTTTGACGCCATACTATACTATGATGTTTTTTATGACTTTTTGAGGCCATACTAAAGTATGACTTTTTTTGGCCCATTTTGACGCCATACTATACTATGATGTATTTTGGCACTTTTGGAGGCCATACTAAAGTATGACTTTTTTTGGCCCATTTTGACGCCATACTATACTATGACGTTTTTTGGCACTTTTGGAGGCCATACTAAAATATGACTTTTTTTGGCCCATTTTGACGCCATACTATACTATGACGTTTTTTGGCACTTTTGGAGGCCATACTAAAGTATGACTTTGTTTGGCCCATTTTGACGCCATACTATACTATGACGTTTTTTGGCACTTTTGGAGGCCATACTAAAGTATGACTTTTTTTGGCCTATTTTGACGCCATACTATACTATGACGTTTTTTGGCACTTTTGGAGGCCATACTAAAGTATGACTTTTTTTGGCCCATTTTGACGCCATACTATACTATGATGTTTTTTGGCACTTTTGGAGGCCATACTAAAGTATGACTTTTTTTGGCCCATTTTGACGCCATACTATACTATGACGTTTTTTGGCACTTTTGGAGGCCATACTAAAGTATGACTTTTTTTGGCCCATTTTGACGCCATACTATACTATGACGTTTTTTGGCACTTTTGGAGGCCATACTAAAGTATGACTTTTTTTGGCCCATTTTGACGCCATACTATACTATGACGTTTTTTATGACTTTTGGAGGTCATACTAAAGTATGACTTTTTTTGGCCCATTTTGACGCCATACTATACTATGACGTTTTTTGGCACTTTTGGAGGCCATACTAAAGTTTGACTTTTTTTGGCCCATTTTGACGCCATACTATACTATGACGTTTTTTGGCACTTTTGGAGGCCATACTAAAATATGACTTTTTTTGGCCCATTTTGACGCCATACTATACTATGACGTTTTTTGGCACTTTTGGAGGCCATACTAAAGTATGACTTTTTTTGGCCCATTTTGACGCCATACTATACTATGATGTTTTTTGGCACTTTTGGAGGCCATACTAAAGTATGACTTTTTTTGGCCCATTTTGACGCCATACTATACTATGATGTTTTTTGGCACTTTTGGAAGCCATACTAAAATATGACTTTGTTTGGCCCATTTTGACGCCATACTATACTATGATGTTTTTTGGCACTTTTGGAGGCCATACTAAAGTATGACTTTTTTTGGCCCATTTTGACGCCATACTATACTATGACGTTTTTTATGACTTTTTGAGGTCATACTAAAGTATGACCTTTTTTGGCCCATTTTGACGCCATACTATACTATGATGTTTTTTGGCACTTTTGGAGGCCATACTAAAGTATGACTTTTTTTGGCCCATTTTGACGCCATACTATACTATGATGTTTTTTATGACTTTTGGAGGCCATACTAAAGTATGACTTTTTTTGGCCCAATTTGACGCCATACTATAGTATGACGTTTTTTGGCACTTTTGGAGGCCATACTAAAGTATGACTTTTTTTGGCCCATTTTGACGCCATACTATACTATGACGTTTTTTGGCACTTTTGGAGGCCATACTAAAGTATGACTTTTTTTGGCCCATTTTGACGCCATACTATACTATGACGTTTTTTATGACTTTTGGAGGTCATACTAAAGTATGACTTTTTTTGGCCCATTTTGACGCCATACTATACTATGACGTTTTTTGGCACTTTTGGAGGCCATACTAAAGTTTGACTTTTTTTGGCCCATTTTGACGCCATACTATACTATGACGTTTTTTGGCACTTTTGGAGGCCATACTAAAATATGACTTTTTTTGGCCCATTTTGACGCCATACTATACTATGACGTTTTTTGGCACTTTTGGAGGCCATACTAAAGTATGACTTTTTTTGGCCCATTTTGACGCCATACTATACTATGATGTTTTTTGGCACTTTTGGAGGCCATACTAAAGTATGACTTTTTTTGGCCCATTTTGACGCCATACTATACTATGATGTTTTTTGGCACTTTTGGAGGCCATACTAAAATATGACTTTGTTTGGCCCATTTTGACGCCATACTATACTATGATGTTTTTTATGACTTTTTGAGGTCATACTAAAGTATGACTTTTTTTGGCCCATTTTGACGCCATACTATACTATGACGTATTTTGGCACTTTTGGAGGCCATACTAAAGTATGACTTTTTTTGGCCCATTTTGACGCCATACTATACAATGATGTTTTTTGGCACTTTTGGAGGCCATACTAAAGTATGACTTTTTTTGGCCCATTTTGACGCCATACTATACTATGAGGTTTTTTGGCACTTTTGGAGGCCATACTAAAGTATGACTTTTTTTGGCCCATTTTGACGCCATACTATACTATGACGTTTTTTGGCACATTTTGAGGTCATAGTAAAGTATAACTTTTTTTGGCCCATTTTGACGCCATACTATACTATGATGTTTTTTATGACCTTTGGAGGCCATACTAAAGTATGACTTTTTTTGGCCCATTTTGACGCCATACTATACTATGACGTTTTTTATGACTTTTGGAGGTCATACTAAAGTATGACTTTTTTTGGCCCATTTTGACGCCATACTATACTATGACGTTTTTTTGGCACTTTTGGAGGCCATACTAAAGTTTGACTTTTTTTGGCCCATTTTGACGCCATACTATACTATGACGTTTTTTGGCACTTTTGGAGGCCATACTAAAATATGACTTTTTTTGGCCCATTTTGACGCCATACTATACTATGACGTTTTTTGGCACTTTTGGAGGCCATACTAAAATATGACTTTTTTTGGCCCATTTTGACGCCATACTATACTATGATGTTTTTTGGCACTTTTGGAGGCCATACTAAAGTATGACTTTTTTTGGCCCATTTTGACGCCATACTATACTATGATGTTTTTTGGCACTTTTGGAGGCCATACTAAAATATGACTTTGTTTGGCCCATTTTGACGCCATACTATACTATGATGTTTTTTATGACTTTTTGAGGTCATACTAAAGTATGACTTTTTTTGGCCCATTTTGACGCCATACTATACTATGACGTATTTTGGCACTTTTGGAGGCCATACTAAAGTATGACTTTTTTTGGCCCATTTTGACGCCATACTATACTATGATGTTTTTTATGACTTTTGGAGGCCATACTAAAGTATGACTTTTTTTGGCCCATTTTGACGCCATACTATACTATGACGTTTTTTATGACTTTTGGAGGCCATACTAAAGTATGACTTTTTTTGGCCCATTTTGACGCCATACTATACTATGATGTTTTTTGGCACTTTTGGAGGCCATACTAAAGTATGACTTTTTTTGGCCCATTTTGACGCCATACTATACTATGATGTTTTTTATGACTTTTGGAGGCCATACTGAAGTATGACTTTTTTTGGCCCATTTTGACGCCATATTATAGTATGACGTTTTTTGGCACTTTTGGAGGCCATACTAAAGTATGACTTTTTTTGGCCCATTTTGACGCCATACTATACTATGACGTTTTTTGGCACTTTTGGAGGCCATACTAAAGTATGACTTTTTTTGGCCCATTTTGACGCCATACTATACTATGATGTTTTTTGGCACTTTTGGAGGCCATACTAAAATATGACTTTTTTTGGCCCATTTTGACGCCATACTATACTATGACGTTTTTTGGCACTTTTGGAGGCCATACTAAAGTATGACTTTTTTTGGCCCATTTTGACGCCATACTATACTATGATGTTTTTTGGCACTTTTGGAGGCCATACTAAAGTATGACTTTTTTTGGCCCATTTTGACGCCATACTATACTATGATGTTTTTTGGCACTTTTGGAGGCCATACTAAAATATGACTTTGTTTGGCCCATTTTGACGCCATACTATACTATGATGTTTTTTATGACTTTTTGAGGTCATACTAAAGTATGACTTTTTTTGGCCCATTTTGACGCCATACTATACTATGACGTATTTTGGCACTTTTGGAGGCCATACTAAAGTATGACTTTTTTTGGCCCATTTTGACGCCATACTATACTATGATGTTTTTTATGACTTTTGGAGGCCATACTAAAGTATGACTTTTTTTGGCCCATTTTGACGCCATACTATACTATGACGTTTTTTATGACTTTTGGAGGCCATACTAAAGTATGACTTTTTTTGGCCCATTTTGACGCCATACTATACTATGATGTTTTTTGGCACTTTTGGAGGCCATACTAAAGTATGACTTTTTTTGGCCCATTTTGACGCCATACTATACTATGATGTTTTTTATGACTTTTGGAGGCCATACTGAAGTATGACTTTTTTTGGCCCATTTTGACGCCATACTATAGTATGACGTTTTTTGGCACTTTTGGAGGCCATACTAAAGTATGACTTTTTTTGGCCCATTTTGACGCCATACTATACTATGACGTTTTTTGGCACTTTTGGAGGCCATACTAAAGTATGACTTTTTTTGGCCCATTTTGACGCCATACTATACTATGACGTTTTTTATGACTTTTGGAGGTCATACTAAAGTATGACTTTTTTTGGCCCATTTTGACGCCATACTATACTATGACGTTTTTTGGCACATTTTGAGGTCATACTAAAGTATGACTTTTTTTGGCCCATTTTGACGCCATACTATACTATGACGTTTTTTGGCACTTTTGGAGGCCATACTAAAGTATGACTTTTTTTGGCCCATTTTGACGCCATACTATACTATGACGTTTTTTGGCACATTTTGAGGTCATAGTAAAGTATAACTTTTTTTGGCCCATTTTGACCCCATACTATACTATGATGTTTTTTATGACCTTTGGAGGCCATACTAAAGTATGACTTTTTTTGGCCCATTTTGACGCCATACTATACTATGACGTTTTTTTGGCAATTTTGGAGGCCATACTAAAGTATGACTTTTTTTGGCCCATTTTGACGCCATACTATACTATGACGTTTTTTATGACTTTTGGAGATCACACAAAAGTATGACTTTTTTTGGCCCATTTTGACGCCATACTATACTATGATGTTTTTTATGACTTTTTGAGGCCATACTAAAGTATGACTTTTTTTGGCCCATTTTGACGCCATACTATACTAAGATGTATTTTGGCACTTTTGGAGGCCATACTAAAGTATGACCTTTTTTGGCCCATTTTGACGCCATACTATACTATGACGTTTTTTGGCACTTTTGGAGGCCATACTAAAGTTTGACTTTTTTTGGCACTGTTGGAGGCCATACTAAAGTTTGACTTTTTTTGGCCCATTTTGACGCCATACTATACTATGACGTTTTTTGGCACTTTTGGAGGCCAGACTAAAGTATGACTTTTTTTGGCCCATTTTGACGCCATACTATACTATGACGTTTTTTGGCACTTTTGGAGGCCATACTAAAGTATGACTTTTTTTGGCCCATTTTGACGCCATAGTATACTATGACGTTTTTTATGACTTTTTGAAGCCAAACTAAAGTATGACTTTTTTTGGCCCATTTTGAGGCCATACTATACTATGACGTTTTTTGGCACTTTTGGAGGCCATACTAAAGTATGACTTTTTTTGGCCCATTTTGACGCCATACTATACTATGATGTATTTTGGCACTTTTGGAGGCCATACTAAAGTATGACTTTTTTTGGCCCATTTTGACGCCATACTATACTATGACGTTTTTTGGCACTTTTGGAGGCCATACTAAAGTATGACTTTTTTTGGCCCATTTTGACGCCATACTATACTATGACGTTTTTTATGACTTTTTGAAGCCATACTAAAGTGTGACTTTTTTTGGCCCATTTTGACGCCATACTATACTATGACGTTTTTTGGCACTTTTGGAGGCCATACTAAAATATGACTTTGTTTGGCCCATTTTGACGCCATACTATACTATGATGTTTTTTATGACTTTTTGAGGTCATACTAAAGTATGACTTTTTTTGGCCCATTTTGACGCCATACTATACTATGACGTATTTTGGCACTTTTGGAGGCCATACTAAAGTATGACTTTTTTTGGCCCATTTTGACGCCATACTATACTATGATGTTTTTTATGACTTTTGGAGGCCATACTAAAGTATGACTTTTTTTGGCCCATTTTGACGCCATACTATACTATGACGTTTTTTATGACTTTTTGAAGCCAAACTAAAGTATGACTTTTTTTGGCCCATTTTGAGGCCATACTATACTATGACGTTTTTTGGCACTTTTGGAGGCCATACTAAAGTATGACTTTTTTTGGCCCATTTTGACGCCATACTATACTATGATGTTTTTTGGCACTTTTGGAGGCCATACTAAAGTATGACTTTTTTTGGCCCATTTTGACGCCATACTATACTATGACGTTTTTTGGCACTTTTGGAGGCCATACTAAAGTATGACTTTTTTTGGCCCATTTTGACGCCATACTATACTATGACGTTTTTTGGCACTTTTGGAGGCCATACTAAAGTATGACTTTTTTTGGCCCATTTTGACGCCATACTATACTATGATGTTTTTTGGCACTTTTGGAGGCCAGACTAAAGTATGACTTTTTTTGGCCCATTTTGACGCCATACTATACTATGACGTTTTTTATGACTTTTTGAAGCCATACTAAAGTGTGACTTTTTTTGGCCCATTTTGACGCCATACTATACTATGACGTTTTTTGGCAATTTTGGAGGCCATACTAAAGTATGACTTTTTTTGGCCCATTTTGACGCCATACTATACTATGACATTTTTTATGACTTTTGGAGATCACACAAAAGTATGACTTTTTTTGGCCCATTTTGACGCCATACTATACTATGATGTTTTTTATGACTTTTTGAGGCCATACTAAAGTATGACTTTTTTTGGCCCATTTTGACGCCATACTATACTATGACGTTTTTTGGCACGTTTGGAGGCCATTCTAAAGTATGACTTTTTTTGGCCCATTTTGACGCCATACTATACTATGACGTTTTTTGCCACTTTTGGAGGCCATACTAAAGTATGACTTTTTTTGGCCCATTTTGACGCCATACTATACTATGGCGTTTTTTATGACTTTTGGAGGTCATACTAAAGTATGACTTTTTTTGCCCCATTTTGACGCCATACTATACTATGATGTTTTTTGGCACTTTTGGAGGCCATACTAAAGTTTGACTTTTTTTGGCCCATTTTGACGCCATACTATACTATGAGGTTTTTTGGCACTTTTGGAGGCCATACTAAAATATGACTTTTTTTGGCCCATTTTGACGCCATACTATACTATGACGTTTTTTGGCACTTTTGGAGGCCATACTAAAGTATGACTTTTTTTGGCCCATTTTGACGCCATACTATACTATGATGTTTTTTGGCACTTTTGGAGGCCATACTAAAGTATGACTTTTTTTGGCCCATTTTGACGCCATACTATACTATGACGTTTTTTATGACTTTTTAAAGCCATACTAAAGTATGACTTTTTTTGGCCCATTTTGACGCCATACTATACTATGACATTTTTTGGCACTTTTTGAGACCATACTAAAGTATGACTTTTTTTGGCCCATTTTGACGCCATACTATACTATGATGTATTTTGGCACTTTTGGAGGCCATACTAAAGTATGACTTTTTTTGGCCCATTTTGACGCCATACTATACTATGACGTTTTTTATGATTTTTAAAGCCATACTAAAGTATGACTTTTTTTGGCCCATTTTGACGCCATACTATACTATGACGTTTTTTGGCACTTTTGGAGGCCATACTAAAGTATGACGTTTTTTGGCCCATTTTGACGCCATACTATACTATGACGTTTTTTATGACTTTTGGAGGTCATACTAAAGTATGACTTTTTTTGGCCCATTTTGACGCCATACTATACTATGATGTTTTTTGGCACTTTTGGAGGCCATACTAAAGTTTGACTTTTTTTGGCCCATTTTGACGCCATACTAAAGTATGACTTTTTTTGGCCCATTTTGACGCCATACTATACTATGACATTTTTTATGACTTTTGGAGGCCATACTAAAGTATGACTTTTTTTGGCCCATTTTGACGCCATACTATACTATGACGTTTTTTGGCACTTTTGGAGGCCATACTAAAATATTACTTTTTTTGGCCCATTTTGACGCCATACTATACTATGACGTTTTTTATGACTTTTGGAGGCCATACTAAAGTATGACTTTTTTTGGCCCATTTTGATGCCATACTATACTATGACGTTTTTTGGCACTTTTGGAGGCCAGACTAAAGTATGACTTTTTTTGGCCCATTTTGACGCCATACTATACTGTGACGTTTTTTATGACTTTTTGAAGCCATACTAAAGTGTGACTTTTTTTGGCCCATTTTGACGCCATACTATACTATGATGTTTTTTGGCACTTTTGGAGGCCATACTAAAGTTTGACTTTTTTTGGCCCATTTTGACGCCATACTATACTATGACGTTTTTTGGCACTTTTGGAGGCCATACTAAAGTATGACTTTTTTTGGCCCATTTTGACGCCATACTATACTATGATGTTTTTTGGCACTTTTGGAGGCCATACTAAAGTATGACTTTTTTTGGCCCATTTTGACGCCATACTATACTATGACGTTTTTTATGACTTTTGGAGGTCATACTAAAGTATGACTTTTTTTGGCCCATTTTGACGCCATACTATACTATGACGTTTTTTGGCACTTTTGGAGGCCATACTAAAGTTTGACTTTTTTTGGCCCATTTTGACGCCATACTATACTATGACGTTTTTTGGCACTTTTGGAGGTCATACTAAAATATGACTTTTTTTGGCCCAATTTGACGCCATACTATACTATGACGTTTTTTGGCACTTTTGGAGGCCATACTAAAGTATGACTTTTTTTGGCCCATTTTGACGCCATACTATACTATGACGTTTTTTGGCACTTTTGGAGGCCATACTAAAGTATGACTTTTTTTGGCCCATTTTGATGCCATACTATACTATGACGTTTTTTGGCACTTTTGGAGGCCATACTAAAGTATGACTTTTTTTGGCCCATTTTGACGCCATACTATAGTATGACGTTTTTTGGCACTTTTGGAGGCCATACTAAAGTATGACTTTTTTTGGCCCATTTTGACGCCATACTATACTATGACGTTTTTTGGCACTTTTGGAGGCCATACTAAAGTATGACGTTTTTTGGCCCATTTTGACGCCATACTATACTATGACGTTTTTTATGACTTTTGGAGGTCATACTAAAGTATGACTTTTTTTGGCCCATTTTGACGCCATACTATACTATGATGTTTTTTGGCACTTTTGGAGGCCATACTAAAGTTTGACTTTTTTTGGCCCATTTTGACGCCATACTAAAGTATGACTTTTTTTGGCCCATTTTGACGCCATACTATACTATGACATTTTTTATGACTTTTGGAGGCCATACTAAAGTATGACTTTTTTTGGCCCATTTTGACGCCATACTATACTATGACGTTTTTTGGCACTTTTGGAGGCCATACTAAAATATTACTTTTTTTGGCCCATTTTGACGCCATACTATACTATGACGTTTTTTATGACTTTTGGAGGCCATACTAAAGTATGACTTTTTTTGGCCCATTTTGATGCCATACTATACTATGACGTTTTTTGGCACTTTTGGAGGCCAGACTAAAGTATGACTTTTTTTGGCCCATTTTGACGCCATACTATACTATGACGTTTTTTATGACTTTTGGAGGTCATACTAAAGTATGACTTTTTTTGGCCCATTTTGACGCCATACTATACTATGATGTTTTTTGGCACTTTTGGAGGCCATACTAAAGTTTGACTTTTTTTGGCCCATTTTGACGCCATACTAAAGTATGACTTTTTTTGGCCCATTTTGACGCCATACTATACTATGACATTTTTTATGACTTTTGGAGGCCATACTAAAGTATGACTTTTTTTGGCCCATTTTGACGCCATACTATACTATGACGTTTTTTGGCACTTTTGGAGGCCATACTAAAGTATGACTTTTTTTGGCCCATTTTGATGCCATACTATACTATGACGTTTTTTGGCACTTTTGGAGGCCATACTAAAGTTTGACTTTTTTTGGCCCATTTTGACGCCATACTATACTATGACGTTTTTTGGCACTTTTGGAGGCCATACTAAAATATGACTTTTTTTGGCCCATTTTGACGCCATACTATACTATGACGTTTTTTATGACTTTTTGAAGCCATACTAAAGTGTGACTTTTTTTGGCCCATTTTGACGCCATACTATACTATGACGTTTTTTATGACTTTTTGAGGCCATACTAAAGTATGATTTTTTTTGGCCCATTTTGACGCCATACTATACTATGATGTTTTTTATGACTTTTGGAGGCCATACTAAAGTATGACTTTTTTTGGCACTTTTGGAGGCAATACTAAAGTATGACTTTTTTTGGCCCATTTTGACGCCATACTATACTATGACGTTTTTTGGCACTTTTGGTGGCCATACTAAAGTATGACTTTTTTTGGCCCATTTTGACGCCATACTATACTATGATGTTTTTTATGACTTTTGGAGACCATACTAAAGTATGACTTTTTTTGGCCCATTTTGACGCCATACTATACTGTGATGTTTTTTGGCACTTTTGGAGGCCATACTAAAGTTTGACTTTTTTTGGCCCATTTTGACGCCATACTATACTATGACGTTTTTTGGCACTTTTGGAGGCCATACTAAAATATGACTTTTTTTGGCCCATTTTGACGCCATACTATACTATGACGTTTTTTGGCACTTTTGGAGGCCATACTAAAGTATGACTTTTTTTGGCCCATTTTGACGCCATACTATACTATGACGTTTTTTGGCACTTTTGGAGGCCATACTAAAGTATGACTTTTTTTGGCCCATTTTGACGCCATACTATACTATGACGTTTTTTATGACTTTTGGAGATCACACAAAAGTATGACTTTTTTTGGCCCATTTTGACGCCATACTATACTATGATGTTTTTTATGACTTTTTGAGGCCATACTAAAGTATGACTTTTTTTGGCCCATTTTGACGCCATACTATACTATGATGTATTTTGGCACTTTTGGAGGCCATACTAAAGTATGACTTTTTTTGGCCCATTTTGACGCCATACTATACTATGATGTTTTTTGGCACTTTTGGAGGCCATACTAAAGTTTGACTTTTTTTGGCACTGTTGGAGGCCATACTAAAGTTTGACTTTTTTTGGCCCATTTTGACGCCATACTATACTATGACGTTTTTTGGCACTTTTGGAGGCCAGACTAAAGTATGACTTTTTTTGGCCCATTTTGACGCCATACTATACTATAACGTTTTTTATGACTTTTTGAAGCCATACTAAAGTGTGACTTTTTTTGGCCCATTTTGACGCCATACTATACTATGACGTTTTTTGGCAATTTTGGAGGCCATACTAAAGTATGACTTTTTTTGGCCCATTTTGACGCCATACTATACTATGACGTTTTTTATGACTTTTGGAGATCACACAAAAGTATGACTTTTTTTGGCCCATTTTGACGCCATACTATACTATGACGTTTTTTGGCACTTTTGGAGGCCATACTAAAGTATGACTTTTTTTGGCCCATTTTGACGCCATACTATACTATGACGTTTTTTATGACTTTTTGAAGCCAAACTAAAGTATGACTTTTTTTGGCCCATTTTGAGGCCATACTATACTATGACGTTTTTTGGCACTTTTGGAGGCCATTCTAAAGTATGACTTTTTTTGGCCCATTTTGACGCCATACTATACTATGACGTTTTTTGCCACTTTTGGAGGCCATACTAAAGTATGACTTTTTTTGGCCCATTTTGACGCCATACTATACTATGACGTTTTTTATGACTTTTGGAGGTCATACTAAAGTATGACTTTTTTTGCCCCATTTTGACGCCATACTATACTATGATGTTTTTTGGCACTTTTGGAGGCCATACTAAAGTTTGACTTTTTTTGGCCCATTTTGACGCCATACTATACTATGATGTTTTTTGGCACTTTTGGAGGCCATACTAAAGTATGACTTTTTTTGGCCCATTTTGACGCCATACTATACTATGACGTTTTTTGGCCCATTTTGATGCCATACTATAATACTATGTTTTTTATGACTTTTTGAGGCCATACTAAAGTATGACTTTTTTTGGCCCATTTTGACGCCATACTAAAGTATGACGTTTTTTGGCACTTTTGGAGGCCATACTAAAGTATGACTTTTTTTGGCCCATTTTGACGCCATACTATACTATGACGTTTTTTATGACTTTTTGAGGCCACACTAAAGTATGACTTTTTTTGGCCCATTTTGACGCCATACTATACTATGATGTTTTTTGGCACTTTTGGAGGCCATACTAAAGTATGACTTTTTTTGGCCCATTTTGACGCCATACTATACTATGACGTTTTTTATGACTTTTGGAGATCACACAAAAGTATGACTTTTTTTGGCCCATTTTGACGCCATACTATACTATGATGTTTTTTATGACTTTTTGAGGCCATACTAAAGTATGACTTTTTTTGGCCCATTTTGACGCCATACTATACTATGATGTTTTTTGGCACTTTTGGAGGCCATACTAAAGTATGACTTTTTTTGGCCCATTTTGACGCCATACTATACTATGACGTTTTTTGGCACTTTTGGAGGCCATACTAAAGTTTGACTTTTTTTGGCCCATTTTGACGCCATACTATACTATGAGGTTTTTTGGCACTGTTGGAGGCCATACTAAAGTTTGACTTTTTTTGGCCCATTTTGACGCCATACTATACTATGACGTTTTTTGGCACTTTTGGAGGCCAGACTAAAGTATGACTTTTTTTGGCCCATTTTGACGCCATACTATACTATGACGTTTTTTGGCAATTTTGGAGGCCATACTAAAGTATGACTTTTTTTGGCCCATTTTGACGCCATACTATACTATGACGTTTTTTATGACTTTTGGAGATCACACAAAAGTATGACTTTTTTTGGCCCATTTTGACGCCATACTATACTATGACGTTTTTTATGACTTTTGGAGGCCATACTAAAGTATGACTTTTTTTGGCCCATTTTGACGCCATACTATACTATGACGTTTTTTATGGCTTTTTGAAGCCAAACTAAAGTATGACTTTTTTTGGCCCATTTTGACGCCATACTATACTATGACGTTTTTTATGACTTTTGGAGGCCATACTAAAGTATGACTTTTTTTGGCCCATTTTGACGCCATACTATAGTATGACGTTTTTTGGCACTTTTGGAGGCCATACTAAAGTATGACTTTTTTTGGCCCATTTTGACGCCATACTATACTATGATGTTTTTTGGCACTTTTGGAGGCCATACTAAAGTTTGACTTTTTTTGGCCCATTTTGACGCCATACTATACTATGAGGTTTTTTGGCACTTTTGGAGGCCATACTAAAATATGACTTTTTTTGGCCCATTTTGACGCCATACTATATTATGACGTTTTTTGGCACTTTTGGAGGCCATACTAAAGTATGACTTTTTTTGGCCCATTTTGACGCCATACTATACTATGAGGTTTTTTGGCACTTTTGGAGGCCATACTAAAATATGACTTTTTTTGGCCCATTTTGACGCCATACTATATTATGACGTTTTTTGGCACTTTTGGAAGCCATACTAAAGTATGACTTTTTTTGGCCCATTTTGACGCCATACTATACTATGATGTTTTTTGGCACTTTTGGAGGCCATACTAAAGTATGACTTTTTTTGGCCCATTTTGACGCCATACTATACTATGACGTTTTTTATGACTTTTTGAAGCCATACTAAAATGTGACTTTTTTTGGCCCATTTTGACGCCATACTATACTATGACGTTTTTTGGCAATTTTGGAGGCCATACTAAAGTATGACTTTTTTTGGCCCATTTTGACGCCATACTATACTATGACGTTTTTTATTACTTTTGGAGATCACACAAAAGTATGACTTTTTTTGGCCCATTTTGACGCCATACTATACTATGATGTTTTTTATGACTTTTTGAGGCCATACTAAAGTATGACTTTTTTTGGCCCATTTTGACGCCATACTATACTATGACGTTTTTTGGCACTTTTGGAGGCCATACTAAAGTATGACTTTTTTTGGCCCATTTTGACGCCATACTATACTATGACGTTTTTTATGACTTTTGGAGGCCATACTAAAGTATGACTTTTTTTGGCCCATTTTGACGCCATACTATAGTATGACATTTTTTGGCACTTTTGGAGGCCATACTAAAGTATGACTTTTTTTGGCCCATTTTGACGCCATACTATACTATGACGTTTTTTGGCACTTTTGGAGGCCATACTAAAGTATGACTTTTTTTGGCCCATTTTGACGCCATACTATACTATGACGTTTTTTATGATTTTTGGAGGTCATACTAAAGTATGACTTTTTTTGGCCCATTTTGACGCCATACTATACTATGAGGTTTTTTGGCACTTTTGGAGGCCATACTAAAATATGACTTTTTTTGGCCCATTTTGACGCCATACTATACTATGATGTTTTTTGGCGCTTTTGGAGACCATACTAAAGTATGACTTTTTTTGGCCCATTTTGACGCCATACTATACTATGATGTTTTTTGGCACTTTTGGAGGCCAGACTAAAGTATGACTTTTTTTGGCCCATTTTGACGCCATACTATACTATGACGTTTTTTATGACTTTTTGAAGCCATACTAAAGTGTGACTTTTTTTGGCCCATTTTGACGCCATACTATACTATGACGTTTTTTGGCAATTTTGGAGGCCATACTAAAGTATGACTTTTTTTGGCCCATTTTGACGCCATACTATACTATGACGTTTTTTGGCACTTTTGGAGGCCATACTAAAGTATGACTTTTTTTGGCCCATTTTGACGCCATACTATACTATGATGTTTTTTGGCACTTTTGGAGGCCATACTAAAATATGACTTTTTTTGGCCCATTTTGACGCCATACTATACTATGATGTTTTTTGGCACTTTTGGAGGCCATACTAAAGTATGACTTTTTTTGGCCCATTTTGACGCCATACTATACTATGATGTTTTTTGGCACTTTTGGAGGCCATACTAAAGTATGACTTTTTTTGGCCCATTTTGACGCCATACTATACTATGATGTTTTTTGGCACTTTTGGAGGCCATACTAAAGTATGACTTTTTTTGGCCCATTTTGACGCCATACTATACTATGACGTTTTTTGGCACTTTTGGAGGCCATACTAAAATATGACTTTTTTTGGCCCATTTTGACGCCATACTATACTATGACGTTTTTTGCCACTTTTGGAGGCCATACTAAAGTATGACTTTTTTTGGCCCATTTTGACGCCATACTATACTATGACGTTTTTTGGCACTTTTGGAGGCCAGACTAAAGTATGACTTTTTTTGGCCCATTTTGACGCCATACTATACTATGACGTTTTTTGGCACTTTTGGAGGCCATACTAAAGTATGACTTTTTTTGGCCCATTTTGACGCCATACTATACTATGACGTTTTTTGGCACATTTTGAGGTCATAGTAAAGTATAACTTTTTTTGGCCCATTTTGACGCCATACTATACTATGATGTTTTTTATGACTTTTTGAGGCCATACTAAAGTATGACTTTTTTTGGCCCATTTTGACGCCATACTATACTATGACGTTTTTTGGCACTTTTGGAGGCCAGACTAAAGTATGACTTTTTTTGGCCCATTTTGACGCCATACTATACTATGACGTTTTTTATGACTTTTTGAAGCCATACTAAAGTGTGACTTTTTTTGGCCCATTTTGACGCTATACTATGACGTTTTTTGGCACTTTTGGAGGCCATACTAAAGTATGACTTTTTTTGGCCCATTTTGACGCCATACTATACTATGATGTTTTTTGGCACTTTTGGAGGCCAGACTAAAGTATGACTTTTTTTGGCCCATTTTGACGCCATACTATACTATGACGTTTTTTATGACTTTTTGAAGCCATACTAAAGTGTGACTTTTTTTGGCCCATTTTGACGCCATACTATACTATGACGTTTTTTGGCAATTTTGGAGGCCATACTAAAGTATGACTTTTTTTGGCCCATTTTGACGCCATACTATACTATGATGTTTTTTGGCACTTTTGGAGGCCATACTAAAGTATGACTTTTTTTGGCCCATTTTGACGCCATACTATACTATGACGTTTTTTGGCACTTTTGGAGGCCATACTAAAATATGACTTTTTTTGGCCCATTTTGACGCCATACTATACTATGACGTTTTTTGCCACTTTTGGAGGCCATACTAAAGTATGACTTTTTTTGGCCCATTTTGACGCCATACTATACTATGACGTTTTTTGGCACTTTTGGAGGCCAGACTAAAGTATGACTTTTTTTGGCCCATTTTGACGCCATACTATACTATGACGTTTTTTGGCACTTTTGGAGGCCATACTAAAGTATGACTTTTTTTGGCCCATTTTGACGCCATACTATACTATGACGTTTTTTGGCACATTTTGAGGTCATAGTAAAGTATAACTTTTTTTGGCCCATTTTGACGCCATACTATACTATGATGTTTTTTATGACTTTTTGAGGCCATACTAAAGTATGACTTTTTTTGGCCCATTTTGACGCCATACTATACTATGACGTTTTTTGGCACTTTTGGAGGCCAGACTAAAGTATGACTTTTTTTGGCCCATTTTGACGCCATACTATACTATGACGTTTTTTATGACTTTTTGAAGCCATACTAAAGTGTGACTTTTTTTGGCCCATTTTGACGCTATACTATGACGTTTTTTGGCACTTTTGGAGGCCATACTAAAGTATGACTTTTTTTGGCCCATTTTGACGCCATACTATACTATGATGTTTTTTGGCACTTTTGGAGGCCAGACTAAAGTATGACTTTTTTTGGCCCATTTTGACGCCATACTATACTATGACGTTTTTTATGACTTTTTGAAGCCATACTAAAGTGTGACTTTTTTTGGCCCATTTTGACGCCATACTATACTATGACGTTTTTTGGCAATTTTGGAGGCCATACTAAAGTATGACTTTTTTTGGCCCATTTTGACGCCATACTATACTATGACGTTTTTTGGCACTTTTGGAGGCCATACTAAAGTATGACTTTTTTTGGCCCATTTTGACGCCATACTATACTATGACGTTTTTTGGCACTTTTGGAGGCCATACTAAAATATGACTTTTTTTGGCCCATTTTGACGCCATACTATACTATGATGTTTTTTGGCACTTTTTGAGGCCATACTAAAGTGTGACTTTTTTTGGCCCATTTTGACGCCATACTATACTATGACGTTTTTTGGCAATTTTGGAGGCCATACTAAAGTATGACTTTTTTTGGCCCATTTTGACGCCATACTATACTATGATGTTTTTTGGCACTTTTGGAGGCCATACTAAAGTATGACTTTTTTTGGCCCATTTTGACGCCATACTATACTATGATGTTTTTTGGCACTTTTGGAGGCCATACTAAAGTATGACTTTTTTTGGCCCATTTTGACGCCATACTATACTATGACGTTTTTTGGCACTTTTGGAGGCCATACTAAAATATGACTTTTTTTGGCCCATTTTGACGCCATACTATACTATGACGTTTTTTGCCACTTTTGGAGGCCATACTAAAGTATGACTTTTTTTGGCCCATTTTGACGCCATACTATACTATGACGTTTTTTGGCACTTTTGGAGGCCAGACTAAAGTATGACTTTTTTTGGCCCATTTTGACGCCATACTATACTATGACGTTTTTTATGACTTTTTGAAGCCATACTAAAGTGTGACTTTTTTTGGCCCATTTTGACGCCATACTATACTATGACGTTTTTTATGACTTTTTGAAGCCATACTAAAGTATGACTTTTTTTTGGCCCATTTTGATGCCATACTATACTATGATGTTCTTTGGCACTTTTGGAGGCCATACTGAAGTATGACTTTTTTTGGCCCATTTTGACGCCATACTATACTATGATGTTTTTTGGCACTTTTGGAGGCCATACTAAAGTATGACTTTTTTTGGCCAATTTTGACGCCATACTATACTATGACGTTTTTTGGCCCATTTTGACGCCATACTATAATACGATGTTTTTTATGACTTTTTGAGGCCATACTAAAGTATGACTTTTTTTGGCCCATTTTGACGCCATACTATACTATGATGTTTTTTGGCACTTTTGGAGGCCATACTAAAGTATGACTTTTTTTGGCCCATTTTGACGCCATACTATACTATGACGTTTTTTGGCACTTTTGGAGGCCATACTAAAGTATGACTTTTTTTGGCCCATTTTGACGCCATACTATACTATGACGTTTTTTGGCACATTTTGAGGTCATAGTAAAGTATAACTTTTTTTGGCCCATTTTGACGCCATACTATACTATGATGTTTTTTATGACTTTTTGAGGCCATACTAAAGTATGACTTTTTTTGGCCCATTTTGACGCCATACTATACTATGACGTTTTTTATGACTTTTTGAAGCCATACTAAAGTGTGACTTTTTTTGGCCCATTTTGACGCCATACTATACTATGACGTTTTTTGGCAATTTTGGAGGCCATACTAAAGTATGACTTTTTTTGGCCCATTTTGAGGTCATAGTAAAGTATAACTTTTTTTGGCCCATTTTGACGCCATACTATACTATGACGTTTTTTGGCACTTTTGGAGGCCATACTAAAGTATGACTTTTTTTGGCCCATTTTGACGCCATACTATACTATGACGTTTTTTATGACTTTTGGAGATCACACAAAAGTATGACTTTTTTTGGCCCATTTTGACGCCATAATATACTATGATGTTTTTTATGACTTTTTGAGGCCATACTAAAGTATGACTTTTTTTGGCCCATTTTGACGCCATACTATACTATGATGTATTTTGGCACTTTTGGAGGCCAGACTAAAGTATGACTTTTTTTGGCCCATTTTGACGCCATACTATACTATGATGTTTTTTATGAGTTTTTGAGGCCATACTAAAGTATGACTTTTTTTGGCCCATTTTGACGCCATACTATACTATGATGTATTTTGGCACTTTTGGAGGCCATACTAAAGTATGACTTTTTAGGCCCATTTTGACGCCATACTATACTATGACGTTTTTTGGCACTTTTGGAGGCCATACTAAAGTATGACTTTTTTTGGCCCATTTTGACGCCATACTATACTATGACGTTTTTTATGACTTTTTGAAGCCATACTAAAATATGACTTTTTTTGGCCCATTTTGACGCCATACTATACTATGACGTTTTTTGGCACTTTTGGAGGCCATACTAAAGTATGACTTTTTTTGGCCCATTTTGACGCCATACTATACTATGATGTTTTTTGGCACTTTTGGAGGCAATAGTAAAGTATGACTTTTTTTGGCCCATTTTGACGCCATACTATACTATGACGCTTTTTGGCACTTTTGGTGGCCATACTAAAGTATGACTTTTTTTGGCCCATTTTGACGCCATACTATACTATGACGTTTTTTGGCACTTTTGGAGGCCATACTAAAGTATGACTTTTTTTGGCCCATTTTGACGCCATACTATACTATGATGTTTTTTATGACTTTTTGAGGCCATACTAAAGTATGACTTTTTTTGGCCCATTTTGACGCCATACTATACTATGACGTTTTTTGGCACTTTTGGAGGCCAGACTAAAGTATGACTTTTTTTGGCCCATTTTGACGCCATACTATACTATGACGTTTTTTATGACTTTTTGAAGCCATACTAAAGTGTGACTTTTTTTGGCCCATTTTGACGCTATACTATGACATTTTTTGACACTTTTGGAGGCCATACTAAAGTATGACTTTTTTTGGCCCATTTTGACGCCATACTATACTATGATGTTTTTTGGCACTTTTGGAGGCAATAGTAAAGTATGACTTTTTTTGGCCCATTTTGACGCCATACTATACTATGACGCTTTTTGGCACTTTTGGTGGCCATACTAAAGTATGACTTTTTTTGGCCCATTTTGATGCCATACTATACTATGACGTTTTTTGGTCCATTTTGATGCCATACTATAATACAATGTTTTTTATGACTTTTTGAGGCCATACTAAATTATGACTTTTTTTGGCCCATTTTGACGCCATACTATACTATGATGTTTTTTGGCACTTTTGGAGGCCATACTAAAGTATGACTTTTTTTGGCCCATTTTGACGCCATACTATGACGTTTTTTGCCACTTTTGGAGGCCATACTAAAGTATGACTTTTTTTGGCCCATTTTGATGCCATACTATACTATGACGTTTGTTGGCACATTTTGAGGTCATAGTAAAGTATAACTTTTTTTGGCCCATTTTGACGCCATACTATACTATGATGTTTTTTATGACTTTTGGAGGCCACACAAAAGTATGACTTTTTTTGGCCCATTTTGACGCCATACTATACTATGATGTTTTTTATGACTTTTTGAGGCCATACTAAAGTATGACTTTTTTTGGCCCATTTTGACGCCATACTATACTATGATGTATTTTGACACTTTTGGAGGCCATACTAAAGTATGACTTTTTTTGGCCCATTTTGACGCCATACTATACTATGACGTTTTTTGTCACTTTTGGAGGCCATACTAAAGTATGACTTTTTTTGGCCCATTTTGACGCCATACTATACTATGACGTTTTTTATGACTTTTTGAAGCCATACTAAAGTATGACTTTGTTTGGCCCATTTTGACGCCATACTATACTATGACGTTTTTTGGCACGTTTGGAGGCCATACTAAAGTATGACTTTTTTTGGCCCATTTTGACGCCATACTATACTATGACGTTTTTTGGCACTTTTGGAGGCCATACTAAAGTATGACTTTTTTTGGCCCATTTTGACGCCATACTATACTATGACGTTTTTTGGCACTTTTGGAGGCCATACTAAAGTATGACTTTTTTTGGCCCATTTTGACGCCATACTATACTATGATGTTTTTTGGCACTTTTGGAGGCCATACTAAAGTATGACTTTTTTTGGCCCATTTTGACGCCATACTATACTATGATGTTTTTTGGCACTTTTGGAGGCAATAGTAAAGTATGACTTTTTTTGGCCCATTTTGACGCCATACTATACTATGACGCTTTTTGGCACTTTTGGTGGCCATACTAAAGTATGACTTTTTTTGGCCCATTTTGACGCCATACTATACTATGACGTTTTTTGGCACTTTTGGAGGCCATACTAAAGTATGACTTTTTTTGGCCCATTTTGACGCCATACTATACTATGATGTTTTTTATGACTTTTTGAGGCCACACTAAAGTATGACTTTTTTTGGCCCATTTTGACGCCATACTATACTATGATGTTTTTTGGCACTTTTGGAGGCCATACTAAAGTATGACTTTTTTTGGCCAATTTTGACGCCATACTATACTATGACGTTTTTTGGCCCATTTTGACGCCATACTATAATACAATGTTTTTTATGACTTTTTGAGGCCATACTAAAGTATGACTTTTTTTGGCCCATTTTGACGCCATACTATACTATGATGTTTTTTGGCACTTTTGGAGGCCATACTAAAGTATGACTTTTTTTGGCCCATTTTGACGCCATACTATACTATGACGTTTTTTGGCACTTTTGGAGGCCAGACTAAAGTATGACTTTTTTTGGCCCATTTTGACGCCATACTATACTATGACGTTTTTTGGCACTTTTGGAGGCCATACTAAAGTATGACTTTTTTTGGCCCATTTTGACGCCATACTATACTATGATGTTTTTTGGCACTTTTGGAGGCCATACTAAAGTATGACTTTTTTTGGCCCATTTTGACACCATACTATACTATGACGTTTTTTGGCACTTTTGGAGGCCATACTAAAGTATGAATTTTTTTGGCCCATTTTGACGCCATACTATACTATGACGTTTTTTGGCACTTTTGAAGGCCATACTAAAATATGACTTTTTTTGGCCCATTTTGACGCCATACTATACTATGACGTTTTTTGGCACTTTTGGAGGCCATACTAAAGTATGACTTTGTTTGGCCCATTTTGACGCCATACTATACTATGACGTTTTTTGGCACATTTGGAGGCCATACTAAAGTATGACTGTTTTTGGCCCATTTTGACGCCATACTATACTATGACGTTTTTTGGCACTTTTGGAGGCCATACTAAAGTATAACTTTTTTTGGCCCATTTTGACGCCATACTATACTATGACGTTTTTTGGCACTTTTGGAGGCCATACTAAAGTATGACTTTTTTTGGCCCATTTTGACGCCATACTATACTATGATGTTTTTTGGCACTTTTGGAGGCCATACTAAAGTATGACTTTTTTTGGCCCATTTTGACGCCATACTATACTATGATGTTTTTTGGCACTTTTGGAGGCAATAGTAAAGTATGACTTTTTTTGGCCCATTTTGACGCCATACTATACTATGACGCTTTTTGGCACTTTTGGTGGCCATACTAAAGTATGACTTTTTTTGGCCCATTTTGACGCCATACTATACTATGACGTTTTTTGGCACTTTTGGAGGCCATACTAAAGTATGACTTTTTTTGGCCCATTTTGACGCCATACTATACTATGATGTTTTTTATGACTTTTTGAGGCCATACTAAAGTATGACTTTTTTTGGCCCATTTTGACGCCATACTATACTATGACGTTTTTTGGCACTTTTGGAGGCCAGACTAAAGTATGACTTTTTTTGGCCCATTTTGACGCCATACTATACTATGACGTTTTTTATGACTTTTTGAAGCCATACTAAAGTGTGACTTTTTTTGGCCCATTTTGACGCTATACTATGACGTTTTTTGGCACTTTTGGAGGCCATACTAAAGTATGACTTTTTTTGGCCCATTTTGACGCCATACTATACTATGACGTTTTTTGGCACTTTTGGAGGCCATACTAAAGTATGACTTTTTTTGGCCCATTTTGACGACATACTATACTATGATGTTTTTTATGACTTTTGGAGGCCATACTAAAGTATGACTTTTTTTGGCCCATTTTGATGCCATACTATACTATGACGTTTTTTGGTCCATTTTGATGCCATACTATAATACAATGTTTTTTATGACTTTTTGAGGCCATACTAAATTATGACTTTTTTTGGCCCATTTTGACGCCATACTATACTATGATGTTTTTTGGCACTTTTGGAGGCCATACTAAAGTATGACTTTTTTTGGCCCATTTTGACGCCATACTATGACGTTTTTTGCCACTTTTGGAGGCCATACTAAAGTATGACTTTTTTTGGCCCATTTTGATGCCATACTATACTATGACGTTTGTTGGCACATTTTGAGGTCATAGTAAAGTATAACTTTTTTTGGCCCATTTTGACGCCATACTATACTATGATGTTTTTTATGACTTTTTGAGGCCATACTAAAGTATGACTTTTTTTGGCCCATTTTGACGCCATACTATACTATGATGTTTTTTATGACTTTTTGAGGCCATACTAAAGTATGACTTTTTTTGGCCCATTTTTACGCCATACTATACTATGACGTTTTTTGGCACTTTTGGAGGCCATACTGAAGTATGACTTTTTTTGGCCCATTTTGACGCCATACTATACTATGATGTTTTTTGGCACTTTTGGAGGCCATACTAAAGTATGACTTTTTTTGGCCAATTTTGACGCCATACTATACTATGACGTTTTTTGGCCCATTTTGACGCCATACTATAATACAATGTTTTTTATGACTTTTTGAGGCCATACTAAAGTATGACTTTTTTTGGCCCATTTTGACGCCATACTATACTATGATGTTTTTTGGCACTTTTGGAGGCCATACTAAAGTATGACTTTTTTTGGCCCATTTTTACGCCATACTATACTATGACGTTTTTTGGCACTTTTGGAGGCCATACTGAAGTATGACTTTTTTTGGCCCATTTTGACGCCATACTATACTATGATGTTTTTTGGCACTTTTGGAGGCCATACTAAAGTATGACTTTTTTTGGCCAATTTTGACGCCATACTATACTATGACGTTTTTTGGCCCATTTTGACGCCATACTATAATACAATGTTTTTTATGACTTTTTGAGGCCATACTAAAGTATGACTTTTTTTGGCCCATTTTGACGCCATACTATACTATGATGTTTTTTGGCACTTTTGGAGGCCATACTAAAGTATGACTTTTTTTGGCCCATTTTGACGCCATACTATACTATGACGTTTTTTGGCACTTTTGGAGGCCATACTAAAGTATGACTTTTTTTGGCCCATTTTGACGCCATACTATACTATGACGTTTTTTGGCACTTTTGGAGTCCATACTAAAGTATGACTTTTTTTGGCCCATTTTGACGCCATACTATACTATGACGTTTTTTGGCACTTTTGGAGGCCATACTGAAGTATGACTTTTTTTGGCCCATTTTGACGCCATACTATACCATGACGTTTTTTGGCACTTTTGGAGTCCATACTAAAGTATGACTTTTTTTGGCCCATTTTGACGCCATACTATACTATGACGTTTTTTGGCACTTTTGGAGGCCATACTGAAGTATGACTTTTTTTGGCCCATTTTGACGCCATACTATACTATGATGTTTTTTGGCACTTTTGGAGGCCATACTAAAGTCTGACTTTTTTTGGCCCATTTTGATGCCATACTATACTATGACGTTTTTTGACACTTTTTGAGGCTATACTAAAGTATGACTTTTTTTGGCCTATCTTGACGCCTTACTATACTATGACGTTTTTTATGACATTTTGAGGTCATACTAAAGTATGACTTTTTTTGTCCCATTTTGACGCCATACTATACTATGACGTTTTTTATGACTTTTGGAGGCCATACTAAAGTATGACTTTTTTTGGCCCATTTTGACGCCATACTATACTATGACGTTTTTTATGACTTTTGGAGGTCATACTAAAGTCTGACTTTTTTTGGCCCATTTTGACGCCATACTATACTATGACGTTTTTTGGCACTTTTGGAGGCCATACTAAAGTATGACTTTTTTGGCCTATCTTGACGCCTTACTATACTATGACGTTTTTTATGACATTTTGAGGTCATACTAAAGTATAACTTTTTTTGACCCATTTTGACACTTTACTATGACGTTTTTTTTTTTTTTACATTTTGAGGTCATACTAAAGTATGACTTTTTTTTGGCCTATCTTGACGCCTTACTACACTATGACGTTTTTTGGCACATTTTGAGGTCATAGTAAAGTATAACTTTTTTTGGCCCATTTTGACGCCATACTATACTATGATGTTTTTTGGCACATTTTGAGCTCATCTTTAAGTATGACTTTTTTTGGCCGATTTTGATGCTTTAATATACTATGACGTTTTTTATGACATTTTGAGGTCTTACTGAAATGTGACTTTTTTTGGCCTATCTTGATGCCTTAATATATTATGACGTTTTTTTGCACATTTTGAGGTCATACTTAAGTATGAAATTTTTTGGCTGATTTTGATGCTTTACTATACCATAACGTTTTTTGGCACATTTTGAGGCCATACTAAAGTATGACTTTTTTTGGCCCATTTTGGCGCCTTACTATACTATGACATTTTTTATGAAGTTTTGAGACCATACTAAAGTATGACTTTTTTTGGCTGATTTTGACGCCTTACTATACTATGATGTTTTTTGGCACATTTTGAGGTCTTACTGAAATATGACTTTTTTTGGCCCATCTTGACGCCTTACTATATTATGACGTTTTTTATGACTTTTTTTTTGGTCGATTTTGACGCTTCACTATACTATGACTTTTTTTGGCACTTTTTGAGGTCATACCAAAGTATGACTTTTTTTGGCTAATTTTGACGACTTACTATACTATGATGTTTTTTATGACATTTTGAGGTCTCACTAAAATATTACTTTTTTTTGGCATATTTTGACACCTTAGTATGACATTTTTCATGACATTCTGAGGTCTTACTAAAATAAACAGCCCGCCCGTGATCAATAGATCCCAAAAACACAAAAATGTAACAGCGTGTAAATTAGGTTTTTTTAAGCTGTAATGTTGGCTATTTTAACATGGGGGTAAATGGATAATTGCTCACTTCTCGAGCCAGCCCCCAGCGGCAGCCGAGAAACGCGAATGCAGAAGTGATCCTCACTGCTGAAACCTACAACTCTTGCCTTGGTTACGTTCCAGTCTGTGCCACTTGCGGCTGCGAGGACATGCTGCTGCGGTACACTGATACTACATTTTATAGGGTAAAAAAACGTTCCGACCACCGGCTGGGACCAGACCGGCCGTTCAGGAAACCTCCCGATGGCCAGCCCACCCCTGGGGTAAATGGATAATCTCTCACTTCTGGAGCCAGCCACCAGCAGCAGCCGAGAAACGCGAACACGGAAGTGATCCTCACTGCTGAAACCTACAACTCTTGCCTTGGTTACGTTCCACTCTGTGCCACCTGCGGCTGCGAGGACATGCTGCTGCGGTACACTGATACTACATTTTATAGAGTAAAAAAAAACGTTCCGACCACCGGCTGGGAACAGACTGGCCATTCAGGAAACCTCCCGAACCTCCCGATGGCCAGCCCGCCCCAGTGTATGCTCTGTACAGATGCTGCATTTGAGCTGATTCCAGTTCACCAGGGTCTGTAGCAGGCTGCTCAGTGATGTCTTTCCACATGACTGATCTCTGAGCCATCACTCTGTGATATGTTCTTACATACACCCATCATCTATTGTTGGCTGCAACACTGTAAACAAACAGGCAAGAGTGCAACACATTGTGTTTATGATAAAAGAAGCTGTTATTTTAATTGATCTTCTCTCAGTGGTGTGGTTTCACTGTGGTTGACAGTAGTCAAAGGTGACCATACTGAATACAGTCAGGCAGGCGGCTGTGGGTCAAGTGGTGGAGTGTGTTGTCCAATGAACACAGGCTTGGTCCTGTCCGCTTACCAAAGCGTCCTTGGGCAAAACTCTGAACCCTAAGTTGAAAGTTGTTGTCACTTGGAAGTTACTTTGGATAAAAGCGTTTACCAAAGAATGAATCAATGTGGAATCAGCCAATTCAACAGCAACCATATGTACTGTGGTTACAGGTTGCTACATGTGCTCATTACAAACATAAAACACAGAGGACATGACTTCAGGTGTAACTGCAGCTCTGCCTCTACAACCTAAAGCTAAAGGAAGTGAGGAAAAAAAACAAAAACATCAAGCCTGGTGATTTGAACATTAAACACTTCTTGGCATACAGCTTCTCATCAATGCAAATAAATTCATAACATTTAAATTAAGACCACGAAGGCAGAATTGAAACTGAAGCTCTGAGGCACTAATGAGTAACACACTTCACACTCAAACTGACTCTCCTCCTGAGGGTTACACTCTCAGGCTGAATGCAGGCATGACAACAGGTTGTATAATGTCACAGTACATTAAGGTGTCACATGTTTAAAAAGCAGAGCAGTTGGAAAAACAAGGGTCATGGGCCAGAGAAGGGCAAAACTCTAGCCTCCCCTTAAACTCGATACATGTGATGTCAAACAGACATGACAGCAACGTGTTGCCACAGTTCAGTTCATATGGAAGGATCTTTATGAGTGGATTCACTCAGAGTTCAACTTTGGTCCACTTCGACACACACGCTGGTGCTGTCAAATCCAAACTGGGAATGAAAAATGTTCAGCCTTGTTAACACGGTCATTTGACTTTTCTTTACAAGATACAAGACACGTCATGAGTAAAATATAACTTGCAGGGTGTGGCTGAAGAAAGCTGAAACCTCTGGTTGTCAGTGTAGCGAAACAATGCTTTAACATAACAGGTGATGCTGTGTCAGCTGCTGCTAGTTACAAGTTAACATATATAACAAAATATGCAATCTTACCAGTCTGCCTGTCGCCAATTCTGATCCATAACAGACTCCTCGTCTAAGTCTGGGGTTTGACTGAGGCTTTAACATGAATGGCTCATTCTCTCCGTTGAAGGTAACGGTAGCTAACTTGACACGTGCTTTTCTTTCACTGATGGTTGATGCATGAGGCCTGATCCAGAATGAGCAAGTAAGCGTAAATGCACTAAAGTTAGTTTTTTTAAAAAAAATCTTTTTTTGTGTGTGTGGGAAAAGCATGTTAAAGAAAATATTAATGTAGCCGAGTATTTTATACATACTTTAAAACGTGTCTTGAGGGGAGTTTTAATCTCTGTGGCAGGACACAAACCTCATCCATACGTGGCTTTACTTTCAGCTGGGCTGCACAGCTGTCTGAGTGACAGTGTCTGGGGCTGGCTGCAGAGAGACCTCAGGCACAGTCTTGTTTTGTTCTTACTGGTCCAGAGCAGCTACTGACAAGTGGTTTCTTACTGGGATGCAGTCAGTAAGGGAGAAGGTTTTTAGGATCCAGTAACACATTTTATGCTACTGCTTCCTATGGTCACCGGCTAATACGCTACCATGCTAAGTACACTTGAAGCTGAGGGATATGTCATAACCCCCATAAATTTCATGGCACTCTAGCCAACAGTCTTATTTCATTCAGAATACACGGCAAGTTTGTTTGATCTGAGCCCAAGTCTTTGTGCAGCCAGTCCCAGCTAACACCTATAATCACATCAGCTCTGTGGTTTTAATCTCACACCACTTTGTCTTGGTTTTTCCTCACCTGGATAACAAACATCTCAAACTATTTTCTCTTCCTGTGGAGGCGAAGCACACTTCAAGACACACGTCTCCACCCTTATTTCACACGTCCAATGTATTAATCTGCAGAAGCCGTTAGGTTTATAGGATGGGGAGCCGGGCTGCCGTCGTGGTGTGGACGCTGCAGCTTTGTTCCAGGGAAGCTTTCAAGTAAAGTTACTCCTGTTTGACATCTCCCTTCAGTTTCCTCTTTATTCGAGAGTACGGGCTCAGAGTGTCGTCCATGATGAAGTCGTACAGGACCTTCACCCACGAGGTGTACTGAGGCAGGTCGTCGTAGTACTCCGCTGCTATTTTCTTCACCTGGAAACAAAACACTGATTCAGTTTACATTCAGACTCAGTTTACACAGCCTATAAACTGCTTTCACTCAAGTTTCACTTTTGTTTGTGAACAGGTGGAAAAAGGCAGGTATGTGTGCTGCTGACGCGGCTCTGACTGAGCTGATACAGCAAACGTCATAAAGAAATCTAATTCATTTTATAAGTGGTTGCATGGTTCTTATCTCCACATGTGCCAGTTTCAGTAGAGTGTGTTGTATGTTTTAAAGCTTCAGCTATTTATTTTAATAATTTCACATCCAACACGTGATATTACTTCCTCTTACAGGTCTCTGACTTCCACATCATTTACTCTAAATGTTTTGAAAAAGAACTATAACATGAGGAAGCAGAGAGAGTGATCAACTGGTTCACTTCCAACTTCTGCTGTAACCTAAAGAGCAAGTGCACTTCACCTGAGCCAGGAAAGTACCGACCATTTTGATAAAGCATTGCCAGATGCACACGTTTTGAGTTGGTACCTAACTCCGACCAACAAAAACCATGTGCAGGACACTTTTACAGCCTTATTCTGACGTGTCTCACAGACAGCATGGTGCCTTTATAGCTCCTGTTAGTCATTTCTAATTGCTGTTTTATGGCCTGTCTTATCTTTACTGCTGAAGATTTTAATTTATGTTTCTGCTTACTTACTATGTAAGACAGGTGCCCGGCAAATATGAGGAAGAAAAAAATTAAATTAAACCAGGTCCAAAAGGTTCTCAGCCATGACTCAGGGGTTTATTTTACAACCATTTTCTACAGATCTAAACAAAGTGAGAGGTTTCATGGTGTGAAATCATGTCCTGTTTTTCAGACCGATTCTTCAAGATTCTGATTTGATTAGTATTTTCTCAATGGTTGTATATATACTGTGTTTGCCATTCAGGTGGAATGATTTCTTCTTTTCTAGCCTCCTGGAAAAGCAGCTGACAGTGTGAACAGAAAGTGTATTTCAGTGTAGTAATCACCCAGGTGTACTAACCATGGGCAGCCTGCGTCCCGGGATGCTGGGGAAGTCATGGTGCTCATTGTGGTATCCCACATTGAAGGTGAGCAGGTTGAGGGAGCCATAGTAGGAGTAGGTCTCATGGCCCTTGAGGAACATATAGTGCTCAGCTATGAAGTGACCCGAGATGGGGTGCAAGCCCATCCCCAGCATGGATCCAGCCAGCATGTAGACCACAGGCTTGGCCCCCCACAGCCAGTAGAGCAGGATGTCAAAAGTGAGCTGGAGGGCCACGTTGGTCAACTCCAGCTGAGAGATAGGTTTGGGGTTGATGCAGAGGGGACGGATGGCGTAGAACAGCGGCTGCAGAATGATCCAGACGAACTTCCGGAAGCGCGTGCAGAAGAACCAGCCTTCGAACTCGGTGGGGATGTCTACGTCGACGCCGTCGCCGCCCAGGTAGCGATGATGGTCCAGGTGATAGCGTTTAAAGGAGGCAGAGTAAGGCAGGCCAATGGGCAGGTTGGCAAACATGGCAAAGTAGCGGTTCCACATGGCCTTGTTGTTTCCGAAGGCCGTGTTGTGGGAGATCTCATGAATAGCAAGGGTCATTGAGTGGTTGATACAGCTGCCAAAGGCATAGGTCCAAAACAAAACCCACTTCCAGTCCAAGTCTTTGACCAGGTAGAAAGCTAAAAACTGTATCATCACCATCATGCACACAATCCATTTCAGCCTCGGGTCAGGACCCATCAGCGACTTGATTTCTGGATATTTGGCTGTAGAAGAAAAACAAAGAGACCACAGTGAAATTCAGTGAAGATTCATATGTTCAAAACAAAACTTGACACACACATTTCCATGAAGCAGGTCACCTAATGTTTCTGTTAAAAAAAAAAGTCAGTGTAAAAACAACACAGAAAAAGGTTGATACAGAAGGTTGATACAGAAGGTTGATTCCAACTACTCCAGCTGTCACCTGATCTCATGTTTGTCTCAGGAGTCAGAATCTCATGGCTAAAATTGAATTCCTATCAGATCAAACTCACATTAGATCAACTTTTAGTTTCAGTTTTGGAAGCCTTTGTGTGACAAAGTAAACAGGCACCTGTTATTTCTGCTGTGTCTTGTGCTCTGTCTTGTTGTTAGGTCCCAAATACATCTCACGTTCTCCTTTAGTATTCACTGAGTTAGGTCAGTTTGCCCCTGTGTCAGGGAGAATGTATGTTTAATTCATGTTTAATCTAAAATAATAGATGTATTCATGGTATTCATGTTGTTCTTTTAGAGAAATTACTGTGCTTCTTCATCTTCATCTATGTTCCTATATGTTTTCATGTAGAGGCACTGGTGCTCCAAGTCTGGATCACCAGGAGGTGGTAATACTTCTGGTTTTGTTGGATATCACCTAAGAATAATGGCTGGTACAATAAGTGTGTAAGGTATTAGTGTTAAAGAAATCCTTTCCATATTTCACTGTAGGGCCTAATGGTTCTCTCAAGTGCCAAGTTTCCTCTCACAAACAAGTTGGTATTTGAATGACCTTTAGGTAGCGTTTCTTAGAAACTTCTTGGAAAGCTTGCATAAATAATACCGTCCTGTTTCAATTCACTTGTAATTAACATGTCATAAGCCTTCAGATACACAGATATGTTGGACCATGTTGACGTAGATGCGGCCTTCGTCAGTTTAATCAGTCATGTCAGGCTGTTGGCAAACAGTTGATACACTGTGACTTTAGGTTCTCACCTCTAACTGGGGCAGTAATGGTAACACTGGCTGTAACTGCAGTAAATCCTTTTATCAAATCTGTTATCTTAATCACAGATGGGGGACTGTAAACGTGTAAGGGCATTTCAGGTGACTTGAGGAAGAAGTAATTCAGCCACAGGGCTTTTCCACGTGTTGAGGTATTACACTTAAAGAGTTCGAGCAGTAATCCACCAAACCGGTGCAGTAAAAGTTTGACTAGCCTCTGCAAATTATTGCAAACCCAGCGTCCGGTACCTTATCCTTGCATCATGATGTAGGCAGAGGGGGACAACATTAAAACTATAACCACCTGACTGCCCATTATACAGTTTTAATGTGGCAAAACTTTGTTTCACGTCGGGTCACTGGTTCAACCTCAATTCGTCAGAATTCCATCAAACATTTCCAGCAGCAGCAGCAGCAGCCATGTTTTATCTCTTTCCCAATTGCAAGACATAGCTGTTGCAATGCTTTGCTCCCATACCAGTCAAACCAAGCAATCCGTGAGCCGGTGTGTTTGTTTTAATGAAGCAAGTCACCGTGGAAGCAGACACCACTCAGAAGCTGGGAGTAAACAGCTGACTTGCCACATACCGTCCACATCTCTCTTTGTGTTAGACACTCTGCACCAGCCAATCACCACTTCCAGACCTGACTGACCCTTCTTTAAACTCCATACAGGCCATTCATCAGTCAGAGCTGGATCAGTGATTCTGTCATTAGCGCTCAGCACTGCAGTGCCATTTACAGGAGGGTTATAGACCCAGAGCAGGAGCTGAATGTGCTTAACGTCCCCCTGCTAAAAACTGAAATCCAGAGGAAACTAAGCAGCTGCTGTGAAACAAACATTAGCTCAAACTTTACGAACATCTAATCAGAGCTCTAATCTCCACTGGAACTTTTTCACATGATACCGAAATCCACCTCAGATTCTGTTTCATGTGCCTTGTCCTCTACCAGTGTGTTTTACACTGTGATGTACACATTTAGACCTTACTTGACCGCCCTAAATAATCCACTTCTGAAGCTTTCGATCATGTCACATGCAGCAGGTGGAGTTTGCCCAGTTTTTCCTGGAGCTGTAGATGTCATGGGTTGTGTGATGGGATCCAACAGCTACTAAACGGACCTTGTGTTGAGACTGTTTTATTGACTGCTACATTTAAATTGTGTTTAAATTCCTCTACTTGCGAAGACAAAAGACTGGCTGGTGAAAGGCATTTTGGGGGGCCCAGGTGGAATCCAGCTACACTTTCGATTATGGTAAATCATGTCAAGCAGTTCAGTGTGTGAACTGTGGCTGGCTGTGCAAACAGCCAGGTGTTGATAAGCCAACTGATGTGTTTAACAAGTGGCTGAACATGGCCACACTGCTGACCTTTACACTGGACTGAAGTTAATCTATCATTGACATGAAGCTGAAGGGGGGCTGACGGGGGGGGGGGGGGGGGGGGGGGGCACAAGGGTCATTTGTCATGATATCATGATCCCCACCAGTCAAAAGGAAACTGCTGAACAACTGCTAGACTGCCCATCACTGATTCCCAGTAGGAACCAGTATCACACAGATGCTCAAAGGGAATGAAACAACCTGAAGCTACTGGGTTATGTATACATCTCATACGCTGCCAGTAAATATCTGTGAAAATAGAGAAGCTTTGTTTTAGCTGCATTCCACACACTGAGTTTATCCAGAAAGCATGTATTCAGTCCACACTGCTCTCACTTAGCTCTGCAAAGTTAACAATGAAAAGGGCCAAATATGAAAGCTGAACAGTGAATATAATATCTGTCCATGACAGAATCCCAAGTCACACAAAGCTTTAGTTGATCAGTCATTTAAAATCCATTTGTTTTCAAAGAGATGCACAGAGAAACAGAGAAGAGCTCCAGGCTACATAAATGTCTTCTACCTAAGTAGGAGGTCCCAGCTCAAAGACAAGTCTCTGCAATACCTACATCCTGTGTCATTCACATGCCCACCCCCCGCCCGCCCTTACAAGGCTGAGCTTCTCCTCAGTGGGAGTGGCCTAAGGCATGTGACTGTGTACAGCTAAGCTCTTTACAAGTAATGATGAGTATTAAGAAATACAGCTTGTGGACTTTCATAAAAAAAGTTGAAGTTAAAGATGAGCAGTGTAGTAACAGGTTCCAAAACACAAGTCTTTAGGATCCTGGTGTCTGTACAGCTCTTCAGACACCATGTCGACTGCCTCTGTGGTAACACATTTACAGCACACTGACTGATCAGCAGGGCAGCAGTAGCCTGAGAGTCTCCTGATGCTGCTGCACGTATTAACATAAATAATTCAACCCATGAATCAGCACCCGATCTCACTCTCAACACAATAGCAGTACTTTGAGTTGACTAATTAACTTAAGTGTCTGTAATGTTAACACTGAAAAGACTTCAGAGACACAAAAGGTGCACATAAAACTCATACATTCTCAGTCATCCAAAACCAAGTCCTGGACCCAGGGGACCCTGAGGCAGACCACCTGGTTTTCATAAGAGGGCACTTTGACACAAAGGAGGCCTTTTGTGTTCCCCTCAATAAAAAGAGCATTGCACATGAGGCTGTCCCTTAAATTCAATGACTCATCTGTTGCAGTCTAGTGGAGATCCCCACAGATAGCAGAGATGCTGGGCTGAACATTAACAAAAAGCAATGTAAAATATAGGGCTGCAACTAAGGATTATTTTCTATATTAATTTATGTGCTGATTAACTGTTATCAAGTCACTTTCTAGATGAATCGATTAATCATTTGGTCTTGTATTTGAATGCTCTCAGGCAGCTGAGTGTAATTTAGAGTAAGCTACACCCAGCCTCTCCACTTTTATCAAAATGTGTTCACAGTATCTAACCGAGCTAAGCCTGCTTGTGTAAATATACATATACAGGAGGAGTTTACATACTGGCATCGCTTTAAAAGGATATATATATTAACTTTATCCTAGTGTGATTATTTAGCCCTGAACACTTCACATGGACTTTTCCAGCTCATGGTATAACTATCAAACACTTGTTTTAGTGTGGGTCCATCTCTGACAGGACGTGAGCCGTTACTGCAACTTTCCAGTGAACGGCTCGGCTGATGTTATGTCATCTCAGGGAGTGGCAGTGAACAGCTAACGTTTTATATCTTATATTAAGCTAACTAGCGGTCACAAACTTGTGCAAATATATGTCTTTTTATTTTTTTTACAACAACCTAGGAGCTGGATGTCATTGGTGAAAAAGGGGGTAAACTAGTGACTAACGTTTAGCCTAACCTCGGCCAGTTAGCTGTGACTTGTGACAAATAACCGGGCGGATATAGAACCGTTAGCTTCGTAACGTTAGCAAACCAGGTAAACTAACTGCCATGGTGGTGGTATATATTCATTACATGTTTAACTAACGTTAATGTCGTCAAAGTAGCCACTCGGATAAGTTAATATCGTTATATCTAGGTTAACTATTGGGTTATCAAAAACTTGCTAACGGAAAAGCTAGCTCACCCAGGATCTCTTTCCTCCTGTCGGCATGCGGCTGGTCCGTGTACACCCATTCGTAGTCCTCGCGGGCAACCCGGTTCCCCATCTTTAGGATTAAGGCTTTTCAACAACTTACGGAAAGAAATAAATATCAAAAAAAGGGTCGTTTTTTTAAACAGCACAGCTTCTCTGTTCTCCCCTCCTCAGTGATCCTCCTCCTCTCCTCTCTCCTCAGACCGGGCCCGCCTGGCTGACCTGCCCGGACATCAGCCAGCTCAGCCCACAGCGCGCAGCTCCTCCCACCAGCAGGCCGAGCTCTGCAGCGCGTTCACTTACAGTTACGCAACAGCGCCTATCTTCACTCGCCTCGTCCTCCTTTTTATTATTTATTGTTGCTCCAGATGTCAGGGCCTTAATACAAAGGAGTAAAAATAGCACAATGTATTACCCCTCCTTTCATCTCGTTGTACATGTAAAAGATGTATAATGACAATAAAAGGCATTCTAAGATGCTGCTTTGTCCACCTATGCCTCCATTAAAAAGCTCCGAAATATACTCTGTAATGTTAGACATACACGTGGCTCTTTAAAGTCCTTTAAACCTACAAATGTCCAAAGACAGCACAGAGGACATGTGCTGTCTCAGAGTCCCCAGTGGTAGCTACAGTCCCTGGGTGTGTACGAATATGCATATATGTAAACCCTAAATTAAGGAATTAAACCAAGGTCCAGTCAGTCTCTAAACATGCATTTTTCCAATGCATTTCAAAATCTACAGGGAGACTAATGTGCAAGTTTGTTCACACACAGAGGCTGTAAGTGTCAGTCATGAGTCCCCTACTGACCAGAGTGAGAGTGATACACAAAGGCCTGAGAATATTCCTCACCAACAACACCAGAGCTGTGTGTTCAACAAAGGAGTTTACTGTCTCTCCAAACAAGGCCCAGAAGGATTTCATTGAGCCTAACTGGCACAACTGGGAGTGTGTAAGCAAAGACGATTACTGTCAGAGGAATTCACTGTTATTCTCCTGTTCCAGAAATTCATCACCTTCACACCTCTCAAAGTGACATCCTGTGGTGTAGAAGGTCCCAGAAGACGGAAGTAGGTGGATTCATTTGTGTTATTTTTAGCACTGTAACAGGAGATTATGATTACTTTTTTACTTTTATGTTCTATAAAGCAAAAAAACCTATTAAAGGTGGAGAGAATGCCACAACATAGTTCACTACCAGCCAGAAAACAGCTCTGAAGCTGTGCATGTGCAACATCCCTGGATTTTATTCCTGATGGGAAAAGACGAATACAAAAGTTTTGGGCACCCCTGGGTGTAAAAACATTAAATGTTGGTGCACTATCACTTTTTATTTCGTCAACTTAAAAAACAGAATAAAAAAAAATGAAACGGTAATTGTGCCGTGCTGAAAAGTTTGGGCAGCCTTCTACTTGTAAAACACCCTGAACTTCATTTACTCTTCAGGCCTTGTTTGACTTGTTACGACTTGTAGGGCAGGTGAAGAACTGTCATGAGGAAATTTCAGAGAAATTCTCTGACTCTTCAAACCATCAGCTCCTCTAAGCAACTGGGTGAGGAAAAAAAAACCCACCTTCGGCAACAGTTAAACACGGGGGTGGGAATATGCTGTTCTTTGGGTGTGTGGGAACAGAATGGCACAGGAAACTACTAAATAACAGCAAATTCAGTCAGTCCTGCAGTCAGTCAGGAAAGTGAAGTAGACCTCAAAATGCACAATAAAGTACTTCAACAAGCACGAACGGAGGCTTTTGGAAACAGCCCCTCACAGTCCCCTGACCTGACCATCACTGAAAATCTGAGGGTAAATCTTGAAGCTGCTCTCTCTCTCTCTCTCTCTCTCTCTCTCCCTCTCTCTCTGTGTGTGTGTGTGGCAACACCTCAGGGTGTTCTTAAATTGTTCTTAAATTAATTGCAAAGATACTTAACATATACAAATCTGCAGATTCCAAAACAGAACTGATGAGTGCAAATCCAAGTAATAGATAAAACAATGGACTAATCTGTGTGAGGATAAATAAGATGGACAGCACACTGAATTGTGTTAAACCAAAGCATAGTGATGGAACATCTATGTGTGCTACTTTAATTTATTCTATTCGTTTCACTTTTTAGGCTCTCACTATTGAGCTTTCATTTAAAAAAAACAGTCTGAAGAATGGGCGGGGCTCTCTTCACTAAACTATTGTGAAAATGTAAACTGTGTGGGCAACAATAAAAGTATTTATAAAAAGTATAAACAACAAGTAAAGATGCGATTCATAAATAATGAACTAAGGGATATTTGGAAATGTTTTATGGCCAAAAAGCAGTGACTCTGAAATGACAAACATTCAGAAGAAATTAATGCAATTTACAGTTTGTGTGAATTTATGTAACTGTCTACCACACACACACACACACACACTCACATCTCTGGCTGGACAACCATTAAATAATGCTGCTGCTGCTGGAGAACAGAAAAACAATGGGAAATTTCCTGTTTTGTTCCAAAGGAAGGTGAGGGAATGAGAAAGTGATGATAACAGACACAAAACATGAAACACTGCCTTTTATCCAACACGGCTCTTCCTGAAACACTAAATGTACGTGATGGAACATTATGCAGTGTGACCTCTCCCTGGACTGCAGTGGACTCAGTGAATGGTTGGGGTGGAAAGGCTGCAACACATCTGAGGATTATGAGGAATAAAATGTGGAAACAGGTACCTCTGGCTTTTCAGCTAGCAATATCATCAGGTCACAATGATGTATAACTTCACCTGTTTTGCATCATATTAGCATTTAGCTCAAAGCGCCGTCAGCCTCACGGAGCTGCTGATGTGGCTTTAGACTGTTAGTCTTGTTTTAATATGCAGCTCCCAGGTCCACCAACTTTACTGAGGTGCAAAGCTAAATCACTGGAGAACCACTGTAAAACTGAAAATGTTAAACACGCATGTGGTCTGACAGGTTGATGAGGAAATGAGCCGATCCAATATAAATGAACCCATGAAGTGACTGAGGATGCAGAAGATTATCTGTAAAAACAGATGTAATGGGTGTAAACACACACACACACACACACAGATATGTGGATAAGTTGAGTTTTAATAGGTTTGATTTGTACATTTGTAACAGTAATGTGTGCAACATAACCGTACAGTTAGCCCCAAGTTGGCCAACTCAAAAGATAGTTTTCTTGGTATACATACATGAAATAATTCACAATCTACACTTTAAAGTACATGAAGATTACAGTACAATTTTCTAAACTGAGACGCAGTCTCAAATTAAGCCACTAGATTACATCTTCTTGTGTGTTTTGCTGCCCAGTGTCGTTATAATACATCCTAGCGTTCACCGAGATGTGAACTGCATTTCCAAGGTTTCTTTCCCAAAAGTTCATGCCATGAGTGGTTGAGGTCACCCAAACAACAGAAAAGCTTCAAACAAAAAAAGAAAACGAGAAGTGCAGCCACAATATGGGCTCACAGCTAAACTAGCCTCACAAGGCAAGAGACAGGTTTGTACAGGAGAGGGGAAGAGTGCCACTGCACATGGGGGAGCTGAGACGATGCCTTTTCTTTTTTTTCTTTTAAAACAACAGCTGGGGAAACTCCTCTTAGCACAGACTCATAAGATTTTCAGCAGTCCTCTACTGTCACTGCAAACCAGCCACAAGCTCTGCTAGTTCCTTTTACACTGATCTCAACAGGCTGATTTTAACCTTCAGGTTCTGTTGGTGTTACAACATAAAAAAAAAAAAAAAAAAAAAAACCCATGTAAATGTTTTCTCACTTGCCTCCGGTGGCATGTATCCATGCATGTGGACTAAATGCTGTTCGCTTTCCTTATACAAGACAAACCAAAACTGTCTGTATGGCACTAGAGAGGCAGCGAGAACATTTGTAATTGGGTGAACGGCCCCTTTAAATATCAGTACATATACAGTACATTTTAAAAATTTAATTAAAAAAAAAATCTGCTTTAACTTAAGGATCATACAAGTGTTTTTCTGCGTTTCCACTGATTTACTACAAATACTGAGATACAGCTGATACAGACCTTTAAAAAAAAAAAGCTAGGAAGTGACTTAGAAGTCATAATTATTTTGTGAAAATGCAAATATAAGTTTAGTGAAAATAAATATAAATCAAGGTTTATGTACTAGTTTTTTTTTTTTTTAAGCTTTCAACATCGGGAGGTCTTCATCAGTTGTCTGTTAACATGGAGGAAAGGGTCAGAAAAATTAACATGGGGTTGAAATTAGTTTGTCAAACTATTTACAATTTGACAAAACATCTTAACTCAAGGTTGACTCACAACCTTCAAACTGCTATTTCCAGTGATGAAGACTGTGGGGTGTGGAGCAAAATTGTAAAACAAGCTAGAAGTGGACCTTGAGCTATAAAATGAAGCATGATTACGTAAATGAATGGTCAGTTTCTCTGGATTTGATCACGCTTCCAGGAACAGCCGCCATGTTTTTTTTGTTTTTTTTTCCCACAGTTTGAGAATCAAGGCGAGTGTGTAGGATGAAACACGTGAAAACACTGGTATGATCCTTAAAGGACACATGCCAAACATTATGTCGTCTCTTTGTCCTCTTCAGCCCAGCACATACAGCGACTTCTCGACTTCCTCTCACACACGGTGGCTCCGTCATCGCTGCCGCATTTCTGAGGATCAGAGGACAATGATATCTGTGGAACTGAAATCTCTTTATAAACAACATCGACCTCCATGTTTAGGCCCTGGAAGGCAAGAGTCAACAGGAGACACCTTGACTAAAGCTCCCTGAACCCTGCCCTTTTCCTTCTTTCAGACCTCCATTCCTTCCTCTTCATGGTGATTCAAGAACTGATCAGACTGAACGGGACAGATCTGAGCAGCAATTTTAGAGCAGAACAACCAAGCTAATGGCAAAAGGCAGAAATTACTGATTACTTTTTTTAGATGGTTTTTATTGCACGTAGCCGAGTTAGGAAGAAGCAAATGTGAATTAAATTCTTTTTTAAATGGATTTAGACTTCCTACCCAGGTGAAATTTAAAGGTAGAAACTGTTTACTGATAACATGCAACTTCAGTTCGCTTTGATTATTTTAACTTGTAATGTAAGGACTGTCATGACTCTGTATTTTTACTGTTAAATCCTTTAAGTTGTGTTAAGTTTCCAAAATAAAATATCTTTGTTGCTTTTATTTCAGAAACATAAGCCGCATTAATCACGGGAACGATTTCTCTTTTGTGACACCGGATTTTTTTTTTTCAAAACCACATGAGCCTCTTAGAAAAGCATCTACATTAAAAAGCTGTACAGTCGCTTTAATGTAACCTTCAATAAACAGCTTCCTTCACTGCGACAGGCCGCCCCGCCCGCCTGCACTCTGATTTAGCTACGGGGGCTAAGAAGCCTCGTAAATCTGGAGACATTCTATATTTTTCTTCTTGCTGACAAATCCCATGTGAGGACCCACACCAACACAGAATGTCTCCTACAGATGATGTGTTGTGTATTTGTATATTAAAGCCTGATAAATGATGCTCCTCTGTGCCATGAAGCTCCATTGTTTTAAAACATCAGTGAGCCACACTGTTGCACTGGGTGACATGTTCCCTCATCACCATGAACACACACACACACACACACAGAGTGTAGTTTATTTTTGCCTCAGCCCCACACACACACACACACTGTCCTGCTGCCCCCAAATACTCATCAGAACACCAAATGTGGACTAATCTGCTGCTGAATGCTGTACACACAGCTGTTTTAGGAAATTACTGAGCAATTCTTTAATTCTTTTTCTTCAGTAGGAACCAATGAGCTTGGAGCTGAGAGCCACAGGCAGGGCAGGGAGGTCAGAGAGTACTGAGAGACACGCTTGTACATTGTTGGTTTGGGTGTTTCCATGGGATTTGCAGAGAATAAGAAAAAATATAGAATAACAAAACACTTTTAACAGTAAGTGACAATCAAATGTTGACCCTGTCAACGTTGTGCGAAGTCCTGATGATGTTCCGGGCTCAGTGTTTCAGCGGTAGGCAGCAGCGAGCCATTTAACGTTGTTGTCAAATCCAAAACACCAAAAAGAAAAAAAAGTTTTTGTATCATGGTGTGTGCGTGTTTTGCGGGGGAGGGGCGAGAACACTGCTAAAGCATAGAGGGATACTCCTGACTCATCGGACAGACAGTACAGGTGATGAGTGTTGGTGGAGAGGGTGGGGTGACGCGGGAAGGTGTGATCAGTCAGACCTCGAAAACCAAAAAAAACAAAAAACAAAACTTGAACTAAACGACACACTGAGTCTCTTATTTCTTGCTGCGCAGCCGTTTGGACTGTCGTGGAAGGTCTGGGCTCTTCCTGGTGCGTTTGAGCGATGACCCTCCCTCGCCCTCTGACTCTATGGGTATAGAGGCTGCAGCCGCGCTGCCGCTTGCCAACACCGTACCAGACGTGCTGGCAACAGTGGAAGACACAGCGGCGGCGCCGGATGTGGAGGGGACAGCTGTGCTGGGCCTGGGTCCTCCCATAGCAGCGGCGCTACTGTCCATCAGTTCGCGGAGCTTGTGCTCCAGCTCCGCAAGGCGGGCGTTCTGCTCACCGATCACCTGGGTCTGTTCCAGCAGCTTCTGCTCCTGGTCCTGCAGCTGCTTCTGCTGCTCCAGCTGCTTGACGCGAATTTCCTGCATCTCCCTCCGCAGTACTGTCATGGACGCCCCGTTCACCTTCACCTGCTGCTGCACCTTAGTCATCTCAGAGCGCGACGGCGTGTTCTTGGCCAGCAGGGACATGGTGGTCAGGGAGGTAGATGGACCAGCCACTGAGGGAACAGGACCAAGAACGTTACCTAACTGTAGTATATTTTTTTTAATTAATGAACTAAACCAATGATAAACGACCCGCCACAGTTTCCCAGAGCCGAAAAGTAACATCGTCAACAACAAGACAAAACATGTCTGTTACCTGGTGCAGAACCAATGAGGCGGCCAGACAGGTCGGCCCCCGGCAGCTTCTTCTTCAGAATGGGGACAATCTTCTCATCAAAGTACTCCATGGCCATGGATGAGATATCCCTCAGCTCCTGCAGAACTTCATGAGCCCTCTGGGGGGCTCGGGTGGAGTTCACATAGCGCAACACACGATAAATCTCATCTATCACCTGATAAAACACAACAGATGTGAATGAAACAAGACTGAAATACTGATGGCTTTTTTTTTTTTTTTTACACCCCTGGTAATCTCAGTCGGCCCTCTGCTGGTCAGGTCTGAGAACTGCAGCCAACAACATTTAAGAAATGCATGAGCAGATGAAAAGTTGGGGTCTCTGAGACTAAGATGCCACATGCTCGTCTGTCTTAGAGTCAATACATGTTGAATTCAAGGTGTGTTAACAAACTAAAACCTCTCTCAACACTATGTTGTGCAGTTCACAGGGAGTTTAAGAGCTTCCCTCATCTCACTGTGGGATCTGTTGGTTAAATACGATTTCCTTCCTCCTAACAGCTCCACACAGACGAGGATGGGGACAGAATTATTACTGTCTTCTGGGCAGGGCCAGAACTTTGGGAAGAATCTGTGATTATAACTAAGACATGACATCGTGGCATAAATTAAAGCTGTGATTAATGTGAGTCTGCCTCTGTACTGAAAAGAAGCTTTTTAATGAGACATTTCCTCTGGTCCTCTCGGCTGTTGCTGCTGTTCTGTGGCCCGCAGTCGGCTGAGCTAACCTTTCCAGGGATGAAGCAGCAGAGGTTGGAGTCGACATATTTCATGAAGGTCATGTTGAGCAGAGAGAGGCGCGTCTCCACGGCAGCCAGGATGTCAGCATGGCGTGCCAGAGAATGGTTTCTCCTCTCGGACTCTCGCCTGGAGACAATTCATGATAAACACATACTGGTGAAGGGAACTTTTGTTTTTTTAATAAAATGATGTAACTGTGCATCATAACATCCCTGATCACTTTAGTTTTGAGAGACTGAATCTTGCTCCCGAGTCCATGTTCTACCAATAAAATGAAGGTTAGGTTTCATTAGTCATTAGGGAATATAATTAAATGCACTGGATAATGATTCAGCATCAGTTCAGTCAGAGTAAAGAGGGTTCCCAAAAGGTTTGATGATCAAAATGTGAGATGAGTTATATGTGTTGTCACCTGACTATAAAGCCGCGTCGGACTATAACTGTGTGCTGAATAACGGTTTGTCAGAACTGAAGTTTTGGCACAATTATAAATCCTAGAATACATTTAAACACAGTCTGGGTTTGATGAGACGAGTTTTAAAAGTGCCTCAGTGCCGTTTCCTGGGGGCTAGTCATTTAGACAGCTGATATTAAAACTCTCATTTCTATATAATTCACTCATGCGGAATTAAAATATTCATGAAGGTTTCTGTAGATCCTCAAATGGAGTTAACTGCTCAAAGCCAGTCCTGCCAGCTGAGTAGAGTCAGAAAACTGAGGTTGGACTGACTGTGTTACAGGCTCAATCAACAGTCAGTCCAGCAAAGAGGCTTCAAGAACCCTTTTTGAGTGCTGAAGCCCTCGTGATGAGCTTGAAGAGACACATTCAAGCTATACAGTCTGTTGAACACATCTGGAATATAAACTAAGCAGCCAGGTGTTCGTGGTTCTTCACTTCTGCTGCAAGAGGATGCAGAGCTCACACCCTTTTACCTGTCTGCGACCCAAAGGAGCCTTTCAGGCTTCAGGTCTGTTGGGCTGTAAGCACTTACAGTCAATGCTCTGAGCTCACAGCAGTGCTGTGGCTGAATACACCCAGTGTAGAGATCACTGAAGAATGGTCATTTTAATAAGGAAACTAATACAATAATGCACATCTCACTTAAATTATCTACATATTAATTTTTAAAAAAATCTTCCACTGACCCCTGCTATACCACCACTGACCACCAGGGGTCCAAACACCAGTAACTGACAAAGTTCAAGACACGTCTGTGCGAAGTCACCACAGCCATGTATGATGTCATTGCAGCCATGTAATTTTACACACCTGTGCCTAGATATCAACAGCAGTTAAGACACTGGGTTTTTTTTTTCCTGCAGAGCGTGTGCTGGTGTGACACTGACCTGGGCAGCTGGGCTTTGACTTGTCTCTGGCACAGACTGTGGTAACGCTCCACCTTCAGGAAGCCCTGATTCAGGACACGCTGGCAGATCATGTCCATGCGCTTACACACCTGGAGCAGACAGAAGAAGGAGAGAAAGAACAGGTAAACAACAGGTACTCTCTGCTGAGTGAGCAAAAAAAAGTGCTGTACTGCAGCCTCCAGCAACAGGGAGCTTCCTGTGGAGCTGCTGGAAATTTCAAGGTCACTTCAGAGGGAAGGTCTTTGCCTATTTAGGGTTCTTGTCCCAGTAGTTTGAACAGAGGACAGTGCCTCTAGTTGCTAGCATCATCAGTTTTTAATAATTAACACCTTGGTCTTTGTGATAACACTTGGAGGATGTTGTTTTAACAAACACGTCCATGGTGTTTTCATATAAAAAAAAACACAGTTAAGTCTATTAATAGCAGCAATTCCCAAAACTTTTCTTCTTGTCAATGCAAAAGTCTCACATGCAAAACCACAGGCTTACCAAGCACAGGCCCAGGGGCCTGAAGAGATAGGAGGGAGGGCCGCTAAGCAAGAGTCTCTATTTTTCTATGGGCATAGATAACTATGGGCATTGCAGTTGCTATGACTATGGTTATAGCTTTGATTAGCAAGGCTGAACTCCTCAGGTGCACTGTCTGTCACATCTGATAGAAGTACAAGCTTCAAATCCTGATGCCATGTCCAGCTTCACAGCACTGTCTTTGCTAATGTTTCTAACAAGCGGAATGAGATGCAAGAGCAGTCAGCCTCTTAAAACAATAGCTAACGTTATAGCCATTCTAACAGCCTTTGTCCACCACAAGCTTGCTGAAGTACACCCATAGCCACAGCCACAGAACGGCTATGGTCACAGCCCTGGGTGCGCCCTCTCACACTGCGCTCAGAGCCGGTGTTTATGGCAACAGTTGAAGCTTAAGAATTTAAATTAACCTGTGATATGCCAGGCAAAGCCATGCAAACTGCTGTGAACAATGTGGAGGAGTGTGCAGGTAGTTAGGAGGGGGCCTGTAACCTCGCACTAGTACCCCTAGTACCAGGGGCCCAACTGCTCTTAATCCACCCATGCAAAACAAGGATTACATGAAAGACACAGACTGAGGCTGAGAAACTAAACTGTAAAACTGAAAAATAAAACACAACTGCTCCAACAAAGTCAGTCCACATGAGCTTTTATGAAGGCTTGTCAAAACGTCCACACTGTGCATGTAGCAGGATGAAGTGAAGGGACGAGGGAGGAGCTGCAGTGAAAAACACAAGCACTGTGCCAACAAAGCAATGAATGATTTCCAGCTAACCACACCAAATTACACATCCCAAAGGGCCAGGCAGAGTCTGCAGTGCAGAGGACTGAAAACACACCCTGAGTCTGATTTCAGACAGCTCGGCTCGTCCTCTCTTCTCTTCCCAGCATGTATGTGGTGCTTGGCGTGTTGGTGCTGTGTCGTGTCTTGATGTCTCTGCTTTGCTAAGCTGTCCTGCTAATTAGATAACAGCACAGCGAGCACCGCGGGGCCGCGGCTGCAATTAGCCCGCCGCACAAACGCGAAACACGGGATGTAAGTTAAACACTGCTCCCACTAAGATTTCACTGTGCTAGAATGCAGGGATAAGCAGTGCATGAGGCTAGCAGTAGCTTTGTTCCCCCCTCTGGCTGGCTTGTTTTTGTTCTCCTTACCGAGCGAAGCAGGCTGATTTCATCGTAAGACAGGAAATTGAGAATAGTCTCAATGGCCACAATGGGAAGTCCTAACAGCGGGTTGTTCTGGTGCGGCTGGTCCGGTGGAGGGGTGGACTGTCTCGGTGACACCGCGTCTGAGTCCAAGGACCCAACACATCCATCAACTCTCTCTACGACAGCCGCCATCTTGCTTTGCTAAGGAGGAGGCGGAAGTGACGTCTAAAAAGGAAACTCGCGTGCCATTTTCCCCCCCGAAGTCGTGTAAAATGTAAAAAAAAAAAAAAAAAAGAAAAGAAAAGAAAAGAAAAGAAAAGAAAAAACATCAGGTAGGACAGCACTGTTCAGAGCTTCACACAGGGAGGAAAGACCAGCTTCTGATGGAGGAAAAATGTGAAAAACAACTAAACATATGGATATATACAGTTTTAAAAAGTTGACGTCATTTATTTAACAATTTTAAGATCCTTTACTGAAGTATTTAAAAATGAAAACTATAATAGGCTCTATAGACTCAGGTCTTTTCCCAGTTTCTCTTTATGAACAGAGCAAATGAACAAAGCCAAAGCCGAGTTCATCCACAGAAACCCGGATGATATTAAAAATCACTGTGAAACATGGGCTGATACCAGAGTGATGCTGAAACAACCTGTGATAGTTTGCTCCTCTTTGCTCCTGTGACACAGTGAATTATCTTAAGGCCAGTTGAGTCACATCGCTGTGATCATGGTAACACTTCCTTAATCCACCTCCTATGAAGGATTTATAGGCTGCAATGAATAAGGATCAGTGATGAATAAATCATTTCTGAATGTAGCTGTCTGGTGGCCAGGTTGTGGAAAAGCATCATTTTTAGTCTTTTAAGCAGTTCATCATGATGATGGACCGTTTGACCTCTGACCTTCAGGAAAGAGCTGCAGGGCACTCAGACCAGAATTCACTTATTAACAACTTAGTGACAGGTACAACTGTGTCAATCTTTATTAACCATTTACTAACATTTATTTGTTTATAACTTTATGGTTTATTATAAACTCACTGACCTGCATCCACCCTCAAAGAAACTACAGAAAACTACACATGATCACACCAGACCTACTAATTCCAATTAACTTCTCACTCATATTTTGTGTCCAGTGGGTGTGGTGGTGGGACTTGGACTCAGAACATCTCAATTGGTTATGATCCATAAAATACTGAGTGGGTCATTTTCCTGCTCTAAAAAAAATTTATGACATGTACATCTCTGGAATATTAGGATAAATGACAGTGATGTATCAGCAGCGCTTTAATGTACGAACATCTGACAGGAAGTTGGCAGCAGACACACTGACAGCCCGAGAGATGAGATCACTCTGATACTGATTCATCAGGTCTATATGAACACATGATACCAAGAAAATATATTCTCTGTATACTGCACTCATCCTGTAATAACATCTGTGCTTTCTATTATGATTGATTATAAATTTTGTTTTATTATATTATGCAAAGACCCATACAGAACACTGTACAGTAAGTCTGGACCTTCAGATATTATTGGTTATGTTTTTATTGAATTCAGCATGTTTACTTAACGAACACTGAGAGTGGTATAAAAACTAGAGACAACAGTATATACATACTTACAAGCAAGTCTACCAACCATGATAACTGAATTCTGAAAATACAGAATTGCTTTTTTAAATTAGCGCACGCACTGTCATCATTTCACTCCATGTCAGGAGAGTTCAGCTCGCTGAGAAACTTCTGACACTTGGCCATGAGGACTTTGATAGCCTCCGTGACCAGGACATCTGGAGGCAGGATGCCAGTCGACTCCACGGAAACTGCGTGAGGAGAAAAAAAAAAAAAGCTCCGTGAGAAGATATGCAGTGTGAAGTTATACACCCTGATTTATGGACATGGGAATGTCTTAAATGTGTGTCCATAATTAATTTCACCATAACAGAGATTTTTAAAAAGGAGTCACATATATACACAGAGTCACTATGCATACAAACGTACAAATGAAATGGTCTCGCACTCTTCCGAGTTTCACCATGTTCTTCAGGTCGTCATGTCGGAGGACTTCCCTGCTGCACGTATCCAGGCGACTGTTGACTACTTTGGCCACCTTTTTCCCTGAGGTGGACAACACAAGGACACAGATGGTCACATTCAATTCATTCACTGCAGACTGACTTAATCCTGTGCCCATTCTCACTTAGGCATGGTAGGACCATATACAACAGGCAGCAGAAATCAACATCATATAAATAATGAAATGGTGAGAATATATCATAACTGGAAGGTTGTCTTGTTTTTTTTCTGCGTCTGCAGGACACTGTCCTTAGGTTGAACCGTTACATCACGCGGTCTACACAGTGTGGGTTCAGTCAGGTTAGTTCTTTCTTACCGTTTACATCTTCCAGTTCAATAACTCCTCGTGAGAAGCAGCGTTTTAAGCGCTCGGCCTTCTCTCCCTCCACCGGCTCCAGGAGGGTGATCTCCGGCAGGAGGCGGTAACTGGCTGTGGCCACTGGAGAGAACTTAGCGTGGTCCTTCCCTGGACACAGAACAGAGCCTCAGTATCAGGCAGCAGAAGAATACTGACGATCAAATATTAGTGTGTCTGGACTGATGACAAAGGCCATGTATGCAAGCTGTGTCAACACGTGCAGCCTGTGGAAGAGAAAGTTTTCCCACTGAGATGAGCTTGATTGACTGTCACAGATATATTTATTAGTTTGTCTCACATACAAATCTCAGGTCAAGAATTTCTGAAACACACATAGTCCAGTACAACACACTTCATACTGATTAAAAATGTTAATAAAATGCTTTTGTTCTGTTCCTTTCTCTTTGATCCAGACACTCTAAAGCCCTCACCAATGCCTTTGACACAGTGCATAATGATGTCCAGCTCCTGTCCTGGTCGTAGCTGAGCTATCAGGATGTCCTCATGTACGGGTCCAATGCCGGAGTCTGCAAACACGTCTGCTTGGTTCCCAATGGGGACCCACTTTATGTCCTTGGAATAAACTGAGACCAGACAGAAAGGGACAGAGGGAGACAAAATAATCTCATTATGTCTGATCTTATCCAGGGATCTTCTTATATCTAATATTACTCATTTGTTTTTCCGCCCTGATCACAGCTGCTGTTTGTACGTCTGTATCTGCGAACAACACGAGCAACACTTGGTTGATTTGAACCTACCCATGTGGTTCAGATACAGCTCTCGTGGGTCAGAGGAGTCTTTGCTGGCTCTGGGGTTCCTGCTGCACTTGATCTTCAGCTGCAGCTGAATCGTGTCTATTTCTGATCCTTCCTCCTCTGTCGCCTCTTCACCTGGAACAAACCAAGTATGACAGGACGTGTTAAACTCTGCTGTTCACTGGTGAGTCCATGATTCTCCAGACACTGCCTGGAGTTCAAATGTGAAAAAGGCCAAAATGCAGCAGAGTAAAATGGTCCACTTTCATTTGTGAGAGTGATGAGTTCACTGTGTTGTTTTACCTGCGTTCCTGTACTCAAACAGTCGGGGGTCAGCTTTGATAGGGACGAGGCCTAATCTGTGGGCCAAGACTTCGTCCTGGACGATGGATGTGTTGTTATAGATAAACACCTTCTCTATAGCCATGGTGGGCACCTACGAGCAAAAACAAAGCTTTCACAGTGACCTTCAAGACTCCTTTCTTTCACAAACCCAGACGCATGAAGTTTCTGTTTCTTCACATCAGGAACCAGCAAAACAAAGCTGGGTAAGGATGAGACACTAATGACACCATGGTGGTCCATGAGGACATTAAGGGACATGTCAGGAGTTGGAGTTTGTGTCCTTTAATATTTGTGCTTTCTCTCCTGTATCTGTGTGTTTGGGGGCCACTGATGACAACACATGGCTGACTGGGAATCTCACCTCTGCCAGTAAGATCCTTCTGAAGGCGTTGGCGATGGCTGCGTCTATGCCCACCATATCAAACTCCATGCTGCTCTCATCCAGGTGCATTACATCAATTCTGAACTTCTGCAAACACACAGGAGACCTTCATTTAACAGAAGTGTTATCATACAGTCAACTCATACATAGATACACATGAACACGTTCTGAAGAATAAATCTTTCTTATTTACAAACACCCTCTGTAACGTATTTGGTCTCAAACCCCAGTTTTCGAGAGTACAGGGTTTGAATGCTGCTGCACGTTCAGAGAGAGGAGCGGGGATTCAGAGGGTGACGAGGGAAGGAAGGGAGACCAGAATCCTCTGAGGTTTGCAAATTAGTCTGTTTGGTCATCCCAAGAAAAGCAAGTCCATCATTTCCAAAGGTGCATGGGAGGCTCTGTCCATAAGCAGCCTGAGACACCGGACACTGACAGATCTAACACACTTCACCCGTCACCAGCCTCCAGTTTCTGGGTTCAATGACAAGATAGATAGATAGAGATACTTTATTAATCCCCGTGGGGAAATTCGTTTGTAGCAGCAGTAACAACTTACCTCTTGAAATTTTTTCATGTCCCAGGTGTCATCATACCCAGGATAGTTTCCAGGGAAATCTGTTGTTTGAACCTAAAAAACAACAAACAAATAAATAAAAATAGTTATAATAACAGAGCGCGGCAGCAAAGATGGATGTTCTTATGCTTACTTTCACTGCTCATGGTATTATTATCATTAAGTATGTTACACCAAGCCTGTATCATAATCACGCTGACACGGTTGTTATCGCCTTGTATTTATACAAAGCCCTGATAGTGCACAGGTGAGCCCAGCTCTCGTCACACGCAGGTAACATTACAGCGAGTTTACGCACGGGCTGATAGGCACGTGCGGTTCAGTCCAGCAGCGAAGAGGAGCCTGAACACCACAACCAGCGGAACGTGTGATAAAAAAAAAACCCTCTGTTAAAGCAGCGACTTACATTCTTCACACCAAATTCCCCAAGTATTACTCGATTCCGAATCTCTTCCACGTTCTTCATGGACGCAGCCATTTTGTCATGTAGTGGTCTTTAGCCCCGCCCACACTTCCGCTGCGCGTCATCCCGCATCACCACTGTGTGTTTACCATGTTATAATTACAGTCATGGGTCATTTTTAATCGTCAGTTGTCAAAGAACTTGAACTGTTGAATCTAATTGGTGCAGTACTGCAGCAATGATTTCATGAATTCAGATCCGTGTGATCCTGAGCCTGACTGCAACCGATCTGTCACCTGTCGACTTGATCGGAGGTGAAATGTGAAATTTGCACTGTTAAGTTGGTGAAACACTCAAAACTTACATTTTAAGAACTGATATACTTTTAATAAAGAATGTGAAAATGGGATATTGCCTTACTTTTTGTATTAGTTCGAGATTAATTAGACTGGGTTGGAAGATCTGAAATCAGCTTGTAGATTGAACATTGCAACGGAGTGAATGAAAACTGAATTTACAAAAGACAAAACAATCTAACTTAATTTGTAAGAAAGTTGGTTAATCAAGCTTCAAAAGCTCAATCTCTGAGCTAACGAGAACGAGACGTCCCTTAACTGTCCAAGAAAAATGTAAATATCTTGAATTCCATGACAAGGAAAATTATATCGGCTGATGAAGATCATGTGACTTAACCGAAAGTTCCAGAACTGCAATTAAATTCACCTTGAGGTGGGATTGTTTTGTGAATAAGTGTTTCCAATTCCAAAGATGAAGATATGTTACTGATATATAGACAAAGCAGAAACAAACAGAGGAACCCATTTATGGATCATTAGCAAATCATTATTATCAGTGTTATTAGCAGTTACAAGTTACTGATTGGGACTTCAGTGTTGGAGAATCTTTGACCTTCACGCTCAGACAAAATCACCACAGAGTTTCTGTAATTTTATTGCTGCCATCACAATTCGGGCACAGTCCTCTCAGATTCGCACAATTAACAAAACAACATTTTAACAACAATTTCAGCTGGCGAACACTCAGTTGACATTCTTCATTACCTCCTGTGTGAAACCTGAAACGTGATCATGTAGGGCTTCTACACAAACTTTACTGATGCAGTTATTTTCAAAACTAGTCATGATGTGTGATAAAAGCAGAATACAGAGAAAACAGAAAAATAAAAGAGAATACAGAGGTTTTTTTTTAAAGCCCTTCTTTCTTAATGCCACCTTGCTGCTTATTTCCACAGACGATCTTCATCCCAGCTGGTGGACACGGATTATGGTTTCTCATGATATAAAATGACAGAACAACTCATTCAGTTATATGACAATATGAGTATTGAGCTTGTATTTCTATAGCGGACATACAGAGAGGAAGCTGATATCCATCTTTTCATTTAACTCCGGGGGAAATGGCAAAAGATTTCCCAAAATGTCATCAGATTTCTCAAAATGTCACAGATCTGTCTGTTTTCAATAGCCTCACACTGAACTAACACAGCAGCAGGGTCGATGAGTCCATACAGTCTCTGTGAATGAGTTTAACAGCACGCCGAGGTGAAACACACTGAGACGAAATGTGACTGATGTGTGTGGGAATGTACTGAAGAAAACAGGATTACATTCAGCGTCCGTTTCATTCAGTGAAAGTTAAATGTTAAATTGCAATATATGTAAAGTATTGAAAAAAAAAAAATTATTGTAAATGACTGATATATACTGTAGCATCGTATACAGTGAACTTTACAGTAACTGAAGATGGGACTTAAAGTCTCAAAAACTGGATTTTCACCCTGTAGCTTGTGTTGACCAGTGTAAACACGAGGCCCCAGACCCTTAATGAACAGTGAGGTTTCATTCTTTATCTCTCCTTCATTCACACATGATGCTAATGGATTCCACAGTGCTTCGCTGTGTGGCCCTGATCAGGGCTTCTATTGATTTCCTGTATGAATCCATCACCTCTACAACCACCTGATGTAAAGATGAGAAGCTAAGCATGAATTAACACCCTTTCAGCTCTTTGGACAATAAATGTGTGACACTAAGCAATGTTTTATGTTTTCAATGGAGCATGCAATAATACTATTATTGGGTGTATTAATACATCACCTCTAGTCTCCACAGAAATAACTTTCACTCGTGTAAATATTATATCCAAGAATAACAACACTAAAAGCCCTTCTAGTGCCCCCTATAGAGGCTGCCGTGTTTTTTTCGACTCCACAATAAATACTAAAGTGTTGGACCGACACTGTGAGAGACCCTGATGTCTCAGAGCCAGAGCCTTTCCACGGGTGTGGATCAGGTTTTTCCTGAGGGTGATGCTAAAGGAAAACTAAAATACAGCAGAGCCAGCAGTGACATACCACTATCAGTTAGCATGCTGAAGCCAGAGCAGCACACCATTAGCCACTTTCCCGCTCTAATGTCACAGCTAATTTCATGGCGAGCTATTTCTGAGCCACAACTGTGAAATTATGTCCTAACAGTGGTATTAGACACAAGGTAAGCAATATCACCAAAATCATTAGGGATCATCCCCTGGGAACCATGAACATCCACAGCAGAGGTCATGATTTTATCATGTTAGTGAAAGAAAAAGGGACATTTCATTATTAACATTAGACTGAGTGAAAAGCAATCTGATACAGTCATTCTGCTAAAAGATCTCTCATGTTGCTTTCAGCTTCTGATTTACATGACAACCAGGGAGACTCAGATCAGCACCCAGCCGCCCTCAGTAAGAAAATATACACAGGTTACATTTAATGCTGACATTCAGACCAGATGAAACCATCCACTGAGACCATTTTCTCTTTTCAAATGACGCCTGCCTGTGACTGAAGAGTGGAAAATACAGATGTACCAATGGCAGGGTAAAATGTCCACCACTGACACTTTTCACTGCTGCTTTCACATATTTCAGGAAAAACTGTCCTGGATTCTGTTGACCCCCAAAAAAAGGCTTCTTTGTTGTTTAGAAGTGGAATATATCTACTCCTACATCTCTACAGAGCGAAGCACAATGAAATATAATTCAACCACCATTTTAACAAGCAAACCAACAATGCTCTCAGTTAACTTTGGCTTTAAAAAGAAATCAGTATTTTGAAAGTGTTTAAAACATCTGGCCTTTCTGATCGATTTCTTTCTGGCATTGCCAATAATCCCCCACAGAACACTACTGTTGCTTATTATGGAGTCTCAAAATATCTCCAAAGATTTAATTACATAAATATGATTATATAAGATTATACAATGAGTGAGTTTAAATATCATTTTTATTGACTCATAAGCAACGAGGAAAGTTGGGAATGCTGCCAGGACAAAGTGGGAACAGATCTGTGGAGATGGTTGCAGGTGAAAAAGAAAAAGAAAAATGCTAGTAAATAAATCAGTCGTCAGTGTGTTTATTTAATCTACTGTAGGCAAAAGAGAGAAAGGTTTATCTTTTAGAAAATCTGAACAATGGACCCCACATGTTATTTATCTCTGTATCATTTATTCATTTCACACAGGTGATCATTAGATTTTCCATCAGACTGAGTTGAACTCACTGAACATCCAACTGTTTAACCACTGTTTTTTTGTTTTTTGTTGTTTTTTAATTGTAGCACAGAAACTATGTGACCAAAGTCATTAAAAAGAAACTTTTAGAAGCATAAACGAACAAAAATTAAAACTAATTACCAACTGCCACAAAGCGGAGTTCAGTCTTTTTCTTGATTTTTTGGCTTGAGCACATTTTAACACAGTAAATAAGTTAACCTGAGGAAATTTACATACAGTTCAAACACCAGCACAGCCCATGCTGTTATAGCATACCCTAAACCTGGTCCTGGAACTTACTTAGGTTTGATAAAAACTGAAAATCAAGAAGACATGGAAGAATGCAGCTCTGGGGTAGATGAAGAAACTTAGCTGCGGTTTGACAGTTATATGTAACCAACACTTGTCATGTGAAGTGTCATCATTTTGCCTCAGCTGTCCACCAGGATCTGCTCATGGTCCATTTATTCTTGTTTCAGTGATTTTCCACATGCTGCAGAGCTGATGTACCTTTGTTTGCATACGACAATATTTGTACTCTCTGTAGCCACAACCATCCAGGCGTTATATGTACAGAAAATTTGGCGAAGAATTATTTTCCAGTGATGTTAGTCTTTCTGTGTATTTGGTAAAAATAGACCGCTGAGGATTGATCATCTATTGATCATTTTCAGTCACAGACAATCACATGTAAGTACCTAAATTCATCCATTGGTCATTCATTAAAACATCTGGTTTTCATAGTGTGAAAACATATGTACAGAATTCATTTATTCTGGAGGCCACAAGGTGGGAAGCTCCCTTCCAAAGGACATGATCTGTCTGTCTCCTCAGGTATATTCATTTGTCAGTCTCTCTTTGTATCATTATCACACCCATTTCCTTTGTCAGTCTGTGTGTATGTGTGTGTTTATGTGTATGTTCAGTTTTTGTTGTGGACTGTATAAGAGAGGTGCTAATTTGTTTTTGAGGCTGTGGACCGGTGTGTGAGGGATCAAGGTTAGGGTTAGCTGAGGAACTGTCAGTGGCTCCCTCTGCCAGGTGCCGTGGGGGGAGAGGAGAAAGAAGGATGGGGGGGGGGGGGGGGGGGGGGGGTGGCAGCCACTGGTCAGGGGTTAGGGTTAAGCTGAGGCAACACTGAATTAACATACTTAAATTCTATTATTCCCCCGCCCCACACAATCACCACAGGCTTTACAAGCACAGTGTTTATTGCAGGACTGTTGCACAGCTGCAGGGATCATACTTCCAGTCCTTGAAATATTGAACCACAGACAACAAATGATGGAAAATAAACCAGCTTTTAGTTTATCATTTGTTTCCTTTTCAGCAGTGTTTCTTTTGATTTTGGAGTATATAATAATAAGATAAATCTTTAATTATAAGACATCATTTCATGTGAAGCGTTTCCACTGATGCAGGCCGTTCTTGTGTGTACGCAGGTTGTTCTATCTTCCATAGACCTTCTGAGCAGATGGGTGATATTTGAGGCTATGAGTAGCCACACTGGCTACTAAACACAGTGTTCAGGTACTGTCCTGTCCATGAGTCAGCTGAGTAAGTCAGTCGACGGCTGTGGTGGTGTGAGTGCAGCAGGTTCGGATGGAGCCCATCATTCTGCTCCTCTTCCTCTGACAGCTGGTGCTCCCGCTCTGACGGGAGGTGTTGGTGTTCTGGCGTGACAGCTTGGCCGCACGGCTTGCTGTCTCCTTGATCTGCAGCTCCAGGTGTCTCTGGATGGCCAGACCTAGCTCCTCAGGGTCCACAGAAGCCCCATATACCTCCCATGTCATCCCTTCTGCATCCCACTTCACCTCCTTCACGGGGGATTTGGGAGCTCCACCCGGTTTCTTGCCTCCATCACTATCAGTGTTCGTCTGGCTGCAGGAGGTCTCACTTCTGCTCTCCTCTGTCAGACAGATCTGGGGGAACACATGAGGAGTGACAGTCTGTCCTGTCTGCACCCCCACGTCCCTCAGCTCTCTGTGGGCTGTCATAGTCCCAATGTCCCGGGTCACGGTTCTGACATGGCCAATGGGACTGCCGCAGCACTCCTCTCCACTGAAGTGTTTTTGGGACTGTGGCCCGGCGCCAGGAGGCAGCGAGCTGATCCACGAGCAGTTGAGGCTGCAGCACCGCAGCAGATGCTTGGCATCCAGGCCCGTTTCGCTGACGGAGGAGATGAGGCGAGGCAGGGAGAGGTGGTTCGCTGCTGAAGGAGGCGCCATCGCACGCTGCATGTCGCAGCTCGGCTCTGCGGCTGCCAGGCGTGGCAGCAGCTGGGGGTGGGCTGGGATGGGCTGGGGGTGGCAGTAGGCAGCAAATGTGTCTTCAAAACTGGCGTGATGGACGTACGAGTCATAACAGAGTGTCTTGTCACATTTGGGGAGAAGATGACCCTTTTCTTCCATGCCCTCCACCTTGATTGCTGCCTTCGGGGACGAGATGCAGACACACCTGCTCGGAGGCTGCTGTGCTCCACCCTCTCCGCTGCTGGCCCCTCGGCAAATAGTGGTGACAATGTTGCACTGTTGCAGCTGCATGGGTTGCTTGCAGGCTAACATGCAGTGACTCTCAGCCTCTTGGATGCTCTTATCGCCCCCATGGTAAGCAAGTCCACAAGTCTCGCTGTCTGGAGCCCGGGGGGCCACTTCTTGTTTAACCAGAGGTGAAGTGTCTAAGTGGCTCCTGTGGACGGGCGGAGCAGCTGGGTTTATACTCTGTAGTGTCCTGCCAGCCTGAGGGACGTCATTGGTTGCGTGCACGACTATCTCGGGCTGATGTGAGGGTACATTCATCTCAGTCAGACTATGGGGGTGGCTTGAAACCCTGGGGGGCACACAGTGTTTGGATGGACTTTGTTCCTGATCACCAGGCTCTCCTCTAACCTTCGGACCGCTGCAGTTAGTTTCTCTGGTAGGAGGAGTTGCCTTCTTTGGCTCCTCCTGGCAGGTGTACCCTGCTGTTCCAGCCAGTCCGGAGGGTTTTATGGCCTGTGTGGAGCTTGTGGAGGTGTGTAAGAGGGACTGACCGGAGAGGGTTGGTTCCAGGGAAACTGTTCCCCCCTGCTGGTACAGCTCCGACACAGGACGCCCGGCCTCTGCCATGGAAGACCTTTGAGAAGAGATAAAACAGTGTGTGGAAGTTTCACACTTGATCAGATCAGGCACAGCACACACACACACACACACAGCAGTGAAAATTCAATGTACAGGCAATTTTGAATGGCAGCTAAACTACAGTTAGGCTAACACTAATCCTTACTTGGCAGCCCATCCACAGTTACCTGTCTTAGCATCAAACATGATTCATATACGTCATCATTTGCAGCCCACTTCTCTATTAACTCTGCTCCTGTAGTACATGGCTGGATAAACCTGATGGGGTGGCCCCAGGGTTAAAAATGAGTGACTGGGCCCCATTCTTCATCTTCCCTCTGCTGGAATATTACACAGGCCCAGGTTTGCTGTGTGGTAGTTTGATTAAACATGAATTAATTCTGTGTCTGATAACGATGTCTGATGATGTCCCATGTAAGCAAAGTGAAAAGTTGTGGTACTTCAGCGTCACAGTGCATCACTGCTGCACAAACACCGGCTGAAGTTACTCTGTAAATCATGCAATCAAACACAAATCTGTGTGAAGACGCCTGCCATCTGCTGGTGAGAGCAGATACTGAATTTATACTAATTTAATGATGGAAACCAAAAATATCAAAAACCTGCCCGGTAACAGCAAATGTCAAGTCCAAGGTCCACTCTGTGCTCTGTGGATCAGGTGTTCATGCCGGAACAGCAACAGCTTGCCTTCTTCCTGTTAAGTTGAACTGCAGTGTGTGTGTGTGTGTGCAGCGCATACAAGACTGAACTCACGATTGTGAGCTCTGAAATTATTTAAGCTGACTTGATTTAAAGTAACAAACTGATCCAACAACACTCAGTTAATGAGAAAAGATGAATTTATTGGAAATTAGGAGTGAAGCCAGGAACAGAACTGAGAAACTGGGCTTTCATGCCAAAATCTGTTTTATCTTAACAAGCAAAACCACTGTGAGGGAGCACGATTTGCTCCAATAGCTTATATGATGTTGTGTTTTCATGCTGAGCACGGCCAAACCAATGCTGCCTTCTCCAAACGACATTAATGTCTCTGCAGCTTTCAGTTCATCTGTCAGGCAAAATTTAGCATGGCGCCAAAAATACATAAACCTGAGACAAAACGCACAGGTGGTTCGACAAGTGACTCGATCAGAGGCACATAGCAGCACAGACAGGAGCTCTAAGGCTACATGGAAGGAATTCACATGTAAATTCATGATTTTATATTGATGAAAAAAAAAAAACCCAAACAGATTAAACTCAAACATCGCCATTATAAGTTTCAGTCGCATTTAATGGACTGGTTCTTAACAGTTCTTTGGAAAATATTCTATGTCAATCTTGACGTGGTTAGCCTAGCTTAGCATAAAGACTGGAAACAAAGGGAAACAGCTACCCTGGCTCTGTCCAAAGTCCACAAACACACCTATCAACACCTCTAAAGCTCCCTGATGAACATGTTGTATTTGATTTGATCTAATTAGTGAATTAACAGAAACATAAAAAAATAAAAAATAAATAAAGATAGTTTATGGCTTTAGGGGGAGTCACCCGCTGACACAGCAGTTTATCTGCCCAGCACGTCTGTGCAGCGTCACCAGCTGTAGTGCAGGTAGCCAGACACAGCGCCTGTCCACTGCTGTGCAACAAGAAATAATTCAGTCACAGTTCCTCCCAGAAAAACCTAAAATGTAACTTCTATGTTTCTATGTTTGTACAGATTAAACAAACGAGACATAAGGTGTTAAATGAGTGAACTTTAGAGGTGATGTCTGGTGTATTTCTGCTAACCGTTTCCCCCCACTTCCAGTCTTTATGCTAAGCTAGGCTAACCACGCCCTGACTCCTGCTCTGAGGTATTGTTCTTCTCACCTCACTCTCAGAAAGAAAGTTTCAGATGCTAGCTTCATTAAACTCTAAAAAAAAAATGCTGTGCAAATTTGAAACCCAAATTTTGATTTAACAGTTATCCTGGCACACACATAACAGGTGTGGGAAATTTTTAGGTTCTGACTCATTCAGTGAAGCGACGCTCGGTGTCTCTTGGTGCTAAAATTACCCCTGGAGGTGGGCTGAACCCTTCTGAACCAGAACCCAAGACTTGTACATCACACCCTTCTGCACACCGTTCGCCCAGTGGGATTCACACCCATGTACACAAAACAGACACATACATGGTGGGTTTCCACAAACATATGCAATAAGAACTGCACACACACACACACAAGATCAGTGTATTCTTCAGCGGAGAAGAGGATTTCAACAATTTCATCCTCCAGCTTACCTTTCACAGTGATCTACTTGCCGCTGAGGCTCTTTCCTCTCCCCGTCGGATGAGTCGGGTGATGGGTGCAGCTCCTTAGAAAGCCTTCATCATCCTCCTCCTCCTCACATCCACAGGTGACCTCTCCCTCCCTCTCTATCTTTAACTCCACGCCATTCAGCGAGCTGCCTCTTTGCTCTCCCCCGCAGCCTCCTCTTCCTCGTCTCCCTCCTTTGTCACAGCAGCCCCCCCCGGCTGCTCACAAGATGGAGGAGACCTTGAGATAATCCTCTCCCTACATCTGATTACAAATGTGAGGATGCAATCTTCAAATCCCCGTTCTGTAACGGAGAGCGGAGCTGGGTTAGTGGTTGGCTTATCCAGCTGTAGTGGGAGAGACGGATGGAGGGGGAGGGGGGAATGATAATGAGAGGAGATAGTCAGGCAGTCCGCGTCACTGTGCCTCCACCTGGGAAGAGGGGAGCGGGGCTGATGTATGAATGAATGTGTGCACCAGAGAGAAAGTAAAGAAAACACCCCCCCTTCATTTCTCTCTCTTTCTTTGGCTCCATTCTTCTTCTTCTTCTTTTCAATCTTCTCTCACATACACACTCACTTCCACTCTGACCTCAGTCACTGCTTTAGTTTCACACTCTCTGCCGTTCTCTCTGCTCAACCTCCCACCAACACCAACCCACTCTCCATCACTATCACTGTTGCTATGGAAACTGCAATACTCAGTGGGGCCTGTGTGTGTGTGTGTGTGTGTGTGTTTTTTCAGGCAGCAATGAGATAACAGACAGCCAAAACAAATCAGCCAGGAACTGTTCATGTTCTGTGGTTGAATCAGCCACAGCCAATTTCACACAGCAGCTCGTTGGCTTTTCATCTCCCTAATATATATATATATATATATGTGTGTGTGTGTGTGTGTGAGAAATATATGGAGGACACAAACGAGCATGACGATGACATGTTAACAGATGGCTGGCACCAGCACGGCCCCTGTGGAGGGTGAAGACACAGAATTTAAAAAAAAAAAAAAAGTTTTTAAGTATTTTCCCAGTATAACAGAAATACAGAAAGTAGAGTCTGTCCCTGATGAACCCTGCTTCATTACAGCCTCCATGTTAGACAACAGAACTGAGGGGTCATTTGACACCAGGTGGGAGATGAATGAGGAGAGATTTGTTTGGGTTTCCTCTCAGTGGAGGATGTGTTGTCAGGGTTACAGACGGAGCCGATAATGGCAGCACGACTCACATCATCTGTCAAACTCGTTATATTAATTATCCTAACTGACTGCAGGGACTCGTGGCTTGATGAAATCCACCTGGCTCCAGGGTGAATTATTGACTAAACAGGTTTAAAAAAAACATAAAGCAGAAATCCTGGTTTAAAAAAAAAAAATCTGATTTTAAAATGACCACTGAGTGCCACGGTTTCGGTCATATTCAGGATGTGATCCTCGGTGGTGACAAGGAGGAAACGTGGACAGAACCAGACTGGGACAGAGCCACAAGATAAAATCCAAGAGGAGACACCCACGTGACTCGCCTTGTTTTTAGAGCCTCTCGACCACCACACACCCACACCGCCTGCCCCTCATGTTCAGAAGCTTCAGCATATACATGTTCAGCTCTGTGGCTCTGGATTCTGCTGGACTTCTTTTACTGTGAAACACCACAGTGTTTTGAAAGCATGTAACCATCAAACCTCAGTTTCAACATCTGGATTTCTTTTGTTTTGTTTTTTTGACTATTTAATGAAAATCAATAAAACCCAAGGATGACTATGTTTTTGTTTTGTACAGTAAACCTCTCTCTTCCCAGCTACTGCTGAATACGTCACACTAATCTGTAACAGCAGCCTCTGCTAACACAGAGCTGTAAGTCAGGAGCTGGATCAGCGGCCCCTGTAGGTAGGATTTGCTTGTACTGACAAATATTCTGCACATTTATTACAAATAAAAACACAGCTGGTCACAAAGCTTCATCCTCTGAGGAGCAGGAATATGCTCAGTAAACTTCACACCAATCTTTGAATCATGTTAGGAGACATAGTGTGCAGGATCAACACTGTGGCCTGTGGATGGATGTCTTGTAGGGTGCATAAACCTGTATACAGCTCTGCTCTGGAGGTTTGATGTATTCCAGTGGTGCCAGCTGTTTGCAGAAGAAGCAGTGGAGTCTAGCCTGAAAATGAAAAAGTCTGATTATGAGGTTGCTTGGAATCTTATTCAGATGAAAATCTACAGACTGGAACACCAACAGCATTCAGCATTTTGAATCTTCAGCTCGTCTCTCAGAGCCATGCTGTGCATTAACACTGAGCTGCCTGCAGACCTTCATCTCTCAGAGCTGGTTCTATGTGCGACTGCATTAGAACATTAGGAGAACCAGGAGCTTTCTAGCCCCAGTTGGTGTTAAGGTGAATAACTGGAAGAAACCAAACGAGTGATAACGGTGAGAGCGTGGACACGGCAGGACGAGCGGTGCGAAGCATGGTTCCATCGTATTATAACAGCAGTTGTCCCTGGTTTTTCTGACTCTACCCACTGACTTCATCTATCTCTGTCTATCATCATGACTTTGTGGACTTTACGATGCAGATTAACACTAATGTTGAAAAACCACTGTTCAATTATCTCTGAAAGGTTATTCGTGACCCCGGTGACCCCAGTGGAGATTAGGGTTGTGTAGTGCTGCAAGTATATGAGTGTGTTTGTGCAGGGATATAAAGAATTCATCTTATTGTCTGTGTGAGTGTGTGTTGGAATGGGGGAGTGTGTGGGGGGGGGGGTGACAGCTGCGTACAGATTAAGGCCAAGATTTTCTTGGAGCATCTCCGTGTGTGAGTTTCTGTACGATGTTACTTGCTTGCTCTTCATGAGTGTTCCAAGTATTAAAGCATTTTTCTGGGTGTTTGCAGTGTGTGTGTGTGTGTCTGTGTGTGTGTGTAGTTGTGTAGAGGACTGTTAATCCTTAAATTACTTCTTGGATGATGTCTCAGTCTCCACGGTGCCGTGTGAGTCACTGAGCAGTTCTCCAGGCTCTGCACCAACCAGCCAGTCCACAGTATGACCGTCATCCTGCTCCCCGTTTGATGGCCAGGACCTCGTGGCACGGACCCACACTGCACACTGACCACCAGGGGGAGCTGTTCAGCTGTTCTCAGACCAGTTTCACACATGCAAACACCTGTTAGGAAGGAAAGTGACAGCAGAAGTATCAAACCTGTAGATGAACACATGATGGACGAGCCTCACAACTGATGACTTCTCCTTTCTAGTTTGACATACGTGATGTGAGTTTCCAAACAGAGGCAGCACACGTCATTTCCAACCTCTCTATGTGTTTATTAGAGATGATACAGTGTTGGCCTTTTTGACATTTATACAAAACAAACAGAAAACAACAAGACAGCAGCTTCTGATTCGTCTCCACTCTGCTCTGATGTCTGTCCTCTTGTCCCGTGACGTTTGTGGGGTCACCGTCCTCGGATGGAGACAAAGCGCGCGTGTGTGTGTCGGGGGTGGTGTGTGTTTAGCATTCGGTTTTGGTTTTTCCAAACACGTGATGGATTTTTTTTCTAACTTTTTTTTTTTTTTTTTTTTACCCAGGGTGCATCTCTTACTGACCGTGATGCTTATCCCCCTCCCACAGTCAAACAGGACCCACGCTGCAGCTCTGGTCCAGGGCTGTGTCTCAGAGCACATCACTGTCCCAGAGGGTTAACTTGCCCCTAAATGACCATGACCAGGTCAGTGAAGTGGTCTTGGTGAGTCCTGTGTCCAGCTCTATGATTTGTCAGGTCTGATGAAAACCCTCACCATGTCACCATGATGTTAACTCAGTCATGTGAACAGAAAGCCTGAGCTACAAACTGGACACGAGAAGTGTGAGATCTACAAGGTAGGAAGGGTCTAATGACAAGATGCAGCCCAGTTGCATTGTGGGCAATGTAGGAGTCTGGTTTTTTGGAGCTCGACCCAAACTTGGGACTAACTTGGCCTTTGCTACGTCCATTGACTATTTCTTTAACGATCTGTCTCTTGAATACCCCTTTAGGATAACCCCTGGTCTCTGGAGACAAATTTAATGTGTCAATCTGCAGTGGAACATTTCCATTTAATAATAATGATCCTCATCATTAAAAACACAAAAAAACAAAAAACAAAAAAAGTGATGTAGGTTAAAAGACCAGAGTGTGAGTGTCTCAAATCAGAGCTGGAGAACAGAGGGGAGACCTCAGCTTCCCTGACAGGATGTGAGCGTGGACACAGCCTGGACCAAACCTGGGCCTCAAGTCACGGAACAAAATCTAAACATGATATTTACATTGACCTGTCATCGAACATGAACTAAACCCATTTTAAAATGTCTGTTCCCACAGTCCACAGACTGGAAACCTGTGAGTGAGGGTTCAAAGGGAATGCAGCACCCTGACTGCTGCCCCCACCTGCAGGTAGATGTGTGTGTGTAACAGAGAACTGGACCAGGATTTGGACTGTCTGCCTGTACTTTCTGTCCCCGCCCCCCCAAAAATAAAAGACCTAACATATACAATTGCTTTTGAAAATGGACTGCTTTACAATCATTCTTGTGGAGAGATGAGACGTGTGAGTGGTGTGTGTGTTGGTGCATGTTAGTCCTGTGTCCAGCCATACACTCCACATCTCATCCAGTGAAGGTTCTCTCCTCACATTAAGGCGGTCTGATCCGTTCTTTAAGACCTCAGACCTGCTGGTCACCCGGCCCTCTGGATCCACAGCAAACTGATGTGTGCAGTGTCGGCCCCCCCTTCTCGTCTCGCGCACACCAACCTGAGGCCGACGGCTGCCCGGTGCTCGTAGGGGGGTGGGGGGGGGGTTGGCAACAAATCAGAAGCTAGAGGGGAGAGTCCACAGGAATCTTTCTCCAACGAGGGGCCCCCCAACGCTCTCAGAAAGATCTCATGCTGTCTGTTTTGTTTTGGGGTTTTTTTGCCAATGGAACACGAGCACCGGTAACATCAGCTTTAACCTCGTTAGCTCTTTTTAGTGTGTCCTGCTGCTGATTCCAGATTAGGTAGTCCAGTCTAATCCAGAGCCAAGTGTTGGCTCATCTACAGACTCCAGTCCCCCCCCGGCCTCTCGGTGGTGCGTCCTGTCTGCGTCCCTCAGCTCCAGCTGGTGCTCTGGAGTTCTTGGCGGAGCCAGGACGGCAGCGGTTGGCCCAAGCGATTCAGCAGACGCAGCAGCTCCATGTTGTGCTCGCGGTAGTGCTCGGTCAGAAAGGCACGCGTCTGTGTGCCCACGCACGCACACACACACGCACACGCACAGACACACACCAGGACAGGTCAGAGATCAGAAAAATAACCTGACACATTATACAGATGCTGAAGGTGAAGAGTTTCTTAGGTTTTCTGTTGATAAAACCAGCCTCTCCTCTGTTTACTCTGCAGCTGCCGAGCTTCTAAAGGATAACACTGATTAAACAGACTGTTACACAACAAGAGGACACTGTGAGTATGATGTTGGTATTACTGATAGAACTGATGGTCACAGCTACAACTAGTAAGTCTGAGTAAAGCAGAATGATCCTTTTAAAGAGCTGCCAGTGACGACAGTGCGAGGTGTACACGTACCTCGGGACTCATCTCTGGGTACTTCCTGCCTTTACTCTTCCCCAGACATTTGGCTCGGCCTCCTTCCACCCGCTGGCACCAGAAACCTTTGCTGTCGTCATACCTGCAGACACATCGACACTGCTGGGTTACTCTCTCAGTTAAGCTTTGTTTTTCTTTGCGTTCAGAAGAAAAGTTGAACTGTTCCCTTAACAGTGAACTGTGTGTGTGTGTGTGTGAGAGAGAGAGTGTTACAAACATTAGAGCCTGGGTGTAGTTGAAGATGGGAGTGACACCGAGGAATCTCTGGATCCCCTCCATCACCAGCGCTGGGTTGGACCGCAGCAGGGCGCCGTCCACAATGTGCAACTGAAACACACACACACACACACACACACACACACACACACACACACACACACACACACACACACACACACAAATACACACACAGAAAAGAAGTCATTGCATCATGTGGACCCTGTGACTCAGCTGATGCTCATCATGCAGGTTCCTGACACGATGCTCAATGACAGACACTCGTCTGACGCATTAGCAAACATTAGCTGAGAGCACATCCGTCCATTTCATTTATGCTTAACTGGCACAGGATGTGTTGCTTACTGAGCTGGATGGTATCTATGGCAACAAAACCCATGTGGTTCCTCAGAAAAGCATCTTCATATTCTGTCCATACAATGTTTAATCTGGAGTATTACATCTATAAGTCCTGTGCTCCGTGTTACGCATGACATAACCAGGGATGCTGCTCTTCGCTGAGCTAAGCTTCACGTTCCAGCTCTTTAAAGATGTTTCCAGAGCCACGATCAATAAACTCTCTGTGTTCACACATGTAAACATTAGAGACTGACTTCCTGTGAGCTGATATTAGAGAACTTGTTGTAAGCTTGGAGCTTGGACAAACCTCAGAAGCTGCTGCTGCTGGTTTATGTTTTATGTTGTGCTTGTGGAGTACTCTGTAACTTTACTAACAGATTGCTTGTGCCAGTACAGCTATTGACAAATTAACTACTGAAACAGCCTCTTCACCCGCCTAAAAGAAAAATCTATGAATCAGCTCCAAACTGTTCAGAACTCCAGACTTTTAACTAAGATCTAAGAGGAGTGATCACATCACGCCTGCTGCTGCCTCTTTCCTCTGGCTGCCAGTTTATTTTAGAATTGATTTTTTTTTAGATCTTTACTATTGACTTTTAAAGCTCTTCATGGCCTTGCTCCTTGTTACGTGTCTCCCCTCTTAGTTGCATGTGAATCAGTTTCGTGGCATGAGGTCTTCGCTCTGTCACTAGAGGTGACAGAGGGCGTTTGCAGTCAGAGCCCTGAAGCTGTGCAATGATCAGTTACCTGGCTGGGCTGGTAGTATTGCAGCCAGCGCTCCAGGTGAGCAGCATAGGCCCCAGGATTAAGGCAGCGTCTCTGAAGGGCCAGCAGGTCCTTGGGGGATGAGGGGCCTGCTGTCACCACTAAATGGAAAGTGTTGTTGAGGGCCGCGGGGTCCTGGTGGGCCCTCTGGTGCTGTGGTCGTTGACACAAACAATCACAATCAGGTTTAACAGTGAAGAGGGTTTTGACTGCCGCAGGTTTTTTGCCAGCAGAGTGGCGAATGTTGGTTTCTCACCTGGTACCAGGAGTAGGCCCTGTCAGACGGGTTGATGAGCACTGCCAGGATCTTGGCTCTAGGTAGCAGGGCGGCAGCTCTCTTAGGAGCCACCTCTGTGTCAAAGTAGTTGGCACTTTTTTCAAACATGAAATCTGTGCTGACATTAGAAGGGAATGGGAAGAAGTCCATGTACCTGAGAACACAAAGAGAACAGGTGACTTTGGGCCCTTTAAATGTACATACTGTCGTACATCATCAACCCCACTTTAACCCCTGCAGGGACCACTTCAGCAGAACTGAATTGTGGGCTCTCTATCTGTGTACAGAATGTGGTGGTCCAGTCCTTTACCAGTCTATCCCGTTGTCATAGTTCGCTCCGCTGAAGAACTGGATCTCTTCGAAGGTGGTGGGGCTCGGGAAGGAACTGGTGATCGCCGGGTGGAGGCTCAGGAATGAATGAAGCGCTGTAGTGCCTGTGAGTAAAGACAGGACATTTATCATACCGAAGAGAGACATAGGCAAACTAAAGGTAAAGATGAAAATGGAGGCAGAGAGAGCGCGATACCTGTTTTCTGGGGTCCGATGACGAGGAACCTGGGGAGTCGGTCACAGGTCTTTTCTTTAGACCAGATATCTTTGTGTCTCTTGTCATGACAGGGATTCTGAAAAACAATAATCCAGTCAAATAAGAAAATGTCCAATTCTAAACACAGTTTCTTCCTTTCCTGCAAACACAGTTCAAATGAATCTCAAACTAAGTGTTCAAAAACAAAACTGTTGTACCAACCTGCCACAGAGGGTCTCTCTCCTCAGGGAAGATCTGGAAGTATTTTTCAGCGAGCTGGACGGGGGGCAGTGTCTGCAGCCTGAGGTTAGTCCAACACTGGACAAACTTCACCAGAGACTCAAAGGTGTACAGACCCAGCCGGTCGTTGCCGTAATTAGACAGGTGGGTCATGAAGATGCTGATCTGGATTGAGAGGGAACAAGTTAAGATGAAAAACTTACTGGAAGTGTTGTTCTGCAGCTAAACCCTGCAACTGATCTGCTACATGATCACCAGTGTCTAAATAAATGGCTAAAGTAGAGATGTTTTAATTATAGAGAACACAGAGACATGAGTGATGGTTTCTGCAATGGGTCTGAGCAGCTGTCATGATAGAACAGGGCATGAGTGCAAGGGCGAGAAGACATATGACGGTGTCTCTCTAGCAGGGGCACGGTCATTTAAAGAGACGAGTGCAGTGGGCTGCATGTTTCAGGTGTTACGGTTCAGTAGCCGACGGCCTGGTCAAAGAAACCGTCTGGGGGTCTGGAGGCGTGTGCTCGTCTGCTCGCCGTGCTGCCATCTGGCAGTTTGTGTGCTGGGTGGCTGCGGTCCTTGGAGATCTTAGGTGCCTTACCAAGGCAACGCAGATGGCGAACGTCCCATATGGCAGGGGAGTGGACTACCAGTGATGACCTCTGCTGTCTTCAGGACTCTTTGGAGAGCCCTGGGGTCCCAAACTGTGATGCAACCTGTCCAGATACTCTCCGCGGTGCATCTGTAAAAGGTTTGCGAGGACGAGTCCATTTCAAACCTCCTCATCCTCCAGGAGAGACGCTGGTGTACTGCTCTAACTGCAGTGTAAGGGTTCAGAGGTTTCACACTGTTTCAGCTTCAGCATCACTGATGTGAACGGGGGGGGGGTGTCCTGCTCCTGTAGTCCACAATCACGTCCTCTGTTTTGCTGACGTTCTGTCACCATGTAACCAGCAGCAGCTGGACGAAAGGGGAAGCTGCTTGACAGGTCAAAGGTTATTTCAAAGTGACGAGCCGATGTCCAGCAGCGTTCGTGCTGGATGAGCAGTGTGTGATTTACAAAATGAGAACGAGGACAAAACAAATAACTCTGCAGAACTGACATGGTGCTCTCATCATGAAGCCATGTCGGGACACACACTGATGACCACATAGAGTGTGTTATAAACCAGCTATTCCAGTAAAAAAAAACAAAACAAACCAGTTCAATAAAAGAGCCTACAGGTTCAGCGTGTATACATGGGGTTTGGTTTCCTTACAGGGTTGAGGAGGACAGTGAGGAAGAGCTCCCCTCCTCTGATGCTCTTGTCCAGCTCCTTGGAGCCTCCTGGGTATTCATTATAGAAGATTGTATGGGTGAACAAACCACAGGTCTGCCTGGGCAGCACCTGAAACACACAAGCAGATCATCGGTTTTCCCGTGTGTATCTGTGGAACAGGATCCTAACTGTGGCTGCCTGTTTTTAAATCATTACTGGTACAGCTGCATAAAGGCTGACACACTTTCAATCATTTGTTTGCCCCGTGCATTGCTCTAAAAGCAGTGCATTAAAAGACTCACAGCATTCTAAATAAATAAACAGGAACCAGTATTTTTAAGATGTGACGTGTCAATATGCATCTGGGAGCAAAGCACAAGGGCTAAAAAAAAAAAAAAGGGGGTTTATTTGCAGGTATTTCCATCATGAAGAGCTGCTGTTGGTTATAAAGTAGATTTGAACTGCAAGATTTGTTTGAAATCCTATCAGAACAGATTCACGCTGAAACTCCTCTAACTCAAAATGCTATAAGTAAAATTACACAATATGATTGGAGCTTGACCTTTAGTTTGTATGGAGAGGAAATCACTTCTCCAGACAAAGTCTAATCGGCTCCTACCTACAACCTGTTCCACTGCTGCCCTGTAGGAGGTGCTGCAGGTCTTTGTCCAACGAGACAATTGCTTCAAGCAGTTTTTTCAATGTATTATTTCTGCATAAAGAGGGACTCTACCTCCTCACTGCAGAATATACGGATCCCCAGAGATCCACCGTGCTCCTCTGTCTAAGCACTATGAATTTTTATTTATTATGTGAACTGTGATACCAATGTCTATGAGACATTCTGCTGACTACTGCGAACTGAACCTTAAAATGAAAGGTTTCCATAAAGTTGTTTAAAAAAAAAAAACAACTTCCTGAGACTTTGAGTGAAGTTAGGTTTCCTTGCAGCTGTGCAGAGCTGCTGGGTGTCACTGTCACTTCCACGTCGACTGTCGTTCTTGACGGCAACGTGAGTCAGTGTGGAGGAAGGTTTACCCGTGGGAACATCAGTGCAAGGCACGTATTTGATCGAAGGGACTGCAAGGGACTGACCTGGATGCCATTGTGGATGAAACCACGGCGGTATCGAGCTGGCCTCAGATGGGGGTATTCCTCCGTGCTGGTCACCTTGATGCCCCACACAGACTTCCAGGCCTCGTAGAGCTGGCTGTGAACTGGGTAAACGCCGGAGTGGTGTGGAGCGACAGCATAGCCCATATCTGTTGGGATACCATGCTCCTGCAGAGAGAGAGAGAGAGAGAGAGAGAGAGAGAGGGAGGGAGGGAGGGAGGTGTGGAGTGAGGACAGGATGCAGGCAAGTGAGGAGGCAGAAGGTAAAAAGAAAGTTGTCTATACTAATGTCTAAAACACAAGACAGCTCATGAATCCATAGTCCTTACAACAGGCCGCATGCCTTTGACTATTTCTGTAGCCACACAGTCACAAATCCTCTTGCTACAAAATCCTTTAGTTGATCATGTAGCCAGCAAAACTACATTCTCCTTCCTCCGTCCTTCACGCGGTGACTGCGCCTGCAGTGTATTAGCGCTGCTAACCTGAGCGAAGATCTTGTTGAGCCTCATCTGCTCCGCCAAGACGCTGACGTTGTGAAAGAGGTGAGGCTGCATGTGGCTCCACATGTGAGGAAACCACCAGAAGTCCATCCTGTGCTGCAGCAGCATGTCGTCTCCCTGGTCCTCCTCGTCAGTACCTGAAAAAACACACACACACACACACACACACACACACACACACACACTTTAAACCAAATTACTGTGGCTTGATCCACATTAAATGCTGTTTCTATGTCAGTCTGCTTCTGCTCTCAGTTACACACTCACTCTGGCATTATGTTATCGATTCCAACCAGCTCCACACAGAGAGAGAGAGTGAGATTTTTAATGAGTGAATGAAATGGCGCTCCTGTGTACTTAGTACTGGCAGATATCCCGAGCTGAAGTATCTGAATCAATATTGGTAACAATTGAACCATTATCCTGATCTGTTATTGGTATTCACTACAGGTAAAACTGTTTTTTTTAATAGTTTTATTAAAGCAATCTTTAATTGACTACGTAAATATGAGGTAGTGCTGGGACCTTTAAACATTGAATGAAGCCTTTACCCATTTTTAACTTGTCTTTTTACTGAAAATGATTACATTGCTTTGTGACAGTAATTTTGATTTTTATTATTTTTCTGTTTAATATTATTATGTTTATAAAATTTTGGTGGAAAACAAAATTGGAACCTATCACAAGAAACATGCTGGGACTGAAGGTGAGAGGAGTACACCTGTGATTAAGAGGTTGATTAATGTGAGGAAAGGGAAAAAGAAGAGTGCTTGCCCCTCCCTAACTACCACTGAGGTGCCCTTGAGCAAAGCTTTTACTCCCCCCCCCCCCCCCCCCAACTCCGCAGGTGTGTGAAAGTGTAGATCTGTGCATGAACAGGGCCTCCCAGACAACACCAATCAACTCTCAAAACACACTGTGCTGTGATTGGTTCCTGTCAGGCCTGGCACATCTCCAATGAGTCTGTTCTCCTAAAGTTTCTGAGCGAGCCTCAGACCTCAAACCAATCACAGGAGGTCAAAGTCCGGGGCGGGAGCTTACAGTCTGTCAATCAATACGTCAATGTGCTTCTGGTCTACTTTTCCTCTCACACTGAGGCTTCAAGCTAGTACTGCTGGAAGTAGCTGCTGGAAGATGTCTCTATGGCTGACTCACAAGCTAGTAAGATCCCGACTGCCCCCCCACCCCACCCTCCCCTCCTGCCTTTGGAGGACATACCTAGCAAGTAAATTTCCAGAAGCATTTTGGTCTGACTGCACCACTAGCTGAGACACTGCACACACTACAGGGATGTAGGTGAAGGGCTGAGTGGAGGATAACAGAGCAGGAAGAGGGAGGAGAGGGAGCAGTGGAGTAGTTTGCTTTAAATTCTCATGATAGCGCCGGCTTGATTTCCAGAACCGGCATATAAATTAACTACAGCAATGAAAAAAAAAATCAATTCTTACAGCGACAAAGGCTTTTGAGTTAAAGGTGAAGGTACCGATGATCATTCCTGACGAGTGCTGCATTGTTGAAACTTTCCTCTTTACACACACACAAAGGCAAAGCTCCACAGCTGTATAATAAGAGGATGCTTCAGATGTTTCATACCTGTGTGATAAAACTTTCCAGAAAATCCCAAGTTGAAGGTGAAGTTAGGGACCAGCGCTCTCAGTTTGTTCTGGGTGTTGAGTAGAGCCTGTAAAAGGAGGAAAAATACACACACTAAGTTCACACTAAATGACAACATCAAGTTTTTACTCATAGTTATTCAATAAAAAACTTAAACAGTCCTGTTTTTTTTTTATACTCATATCCTTATTCTGATTTGTGTAACCTGCAACCCACTGTACAGCTCCGTTCTTTGCTCAGGAAGGAGAGGGGTGAAGAGGTGAAGGGTGTTCGGAATAAACTTTACAAAAGAGACCACATAAAACCAAGCCATACGGAGGCTAAACAGTTCTTAAAGCCAGCATCTAATAAACATAAACTCTACCTCCTTCATAATCAGCGGCTCAGTGGCAGAACTCTGCATCACTAAATGAATGCAGCCATTCTCCTGATTAGCCTGGCCATATCCAGCTGCTGTTTGAGACTGGTTACGCTCATTTTTCTCTGCCCAGTGTTGGGGTGGGTGTCATACCTCATGCGGTGACAATTTGTCAGATCTTTCCTAAGTGCGGCAATTAACGATATAAAAGAGCACGAGAGTGCCATTAATATACGTCTCCTTAGTGCTAATGCTAGCTTTTTACCTGTACAGACAGCTGACGCAAACTTAATTCAATATTCTCACAATTTATCAGATGAATCATTCATTTCCACCCCAACCTCTTTAAATATATATTCACATAGCGGGTTTACACAATTAAAACCTGCATACACACAACTCTGATAACCTTTTCCAACTCCCGTGGGCTTTTTCCTTTTTTTTTTTTTTTTGTAAACATGTTTTTCTAACTGCAGGGGCCTGTAGGTTTCAGTTCATTTCAGCTATCAAAATCCCTTTTACAGCTTCTTCTCTGAAAACACCTGCTGTAGTCAAAAACAACACTAAGACGCCACACAGAGAGTGAACCAGAACCGTGGTGTGCACAGAATGACACTATAGCTCACCCACCTCCACGTCTGACACCTTCATACGGGTTCCTTCCTTGCCGACAAATATATCATCCACATCCACCAGGATGTGGCGGTCCAAGGACAAGCAGAGCCTCTTCCCCGTCAGGTAGGCGATGGCATCTACAAACACCAGCTTGTGAAGCCAATAGTTGAGATTGTTCCCAAAGAGAACTCTTTGAATGCCATCATGGAGCCCCAAGTCCTGGACCACCGTCGCATGGAGGGCCCGCAGGGGGCTGGGTCCAAAGTGTGCCAGCGCCTCAGAGGACTTGGTGCTGGCCAGAAGCACTGGTTCGTAAGTAGAGTGGTTGGACTGGAAAATGGTCCAGTCATCCCCTGGTAAAGAGCCCTGCTCCACCTGGTTGGGCTTGGTGATGTAGAGTAGAGGAGCACTGGGATTGATGCGGTAGTCCCTGAGTCCCAGGTGAGAGTGTAGAAAGAGGGGGAACCCTTTGAGCTGCGCGCTGAGGAGAGAGTTTTCATTAGCTTTGAAGAAGCCAATGACACCTACTCCATACTCAGCACAGTACTTGTCCAGCAAGTCACGGTTCCACGCATCCAGATTGACATATTTCAACACATTTTCATAGATAATGAGCGTGTAGCGTCCACGGTTACGCTCTGTCAGCGTGGGCATGTCACCTTTACCAGGAGCAATCTCTGTCCGGTAGTGGAAACGGCTAGACTCCAAAATGGCTACAATCTCCTGGCCCAGCTGGGAGTAGATGCTCTCTACAAACACCAGAACTACAGGCTCTGTCCTGGAATTGTCCACCGCCTTCACCTGTCGTAGTCGGCCCTGACGCGGGGGGAGGAAAAGCGGCGCCCTCTGGACACCTGGCCCTCCTCCAGCGGCCCCAGTACTGGCTCCTGGTGACATCCCTCCTCCTCCACCACAGTCACTGAAGGGTAAAGGAGGGGCCTCCTTGATTTTGGGGCTGTTGGAGACATAGTACGCTAGGAAGGCCATGGACAGCAAGCAGAAGATGATCAGTGCCAGGATGAGGCGGTGAAGCTCCAGCTGGCGGACTCCTCGCATTAGCTTCCACACACCCAAACCTGCACCTACCATGGTGTTGGAGGGGAGCGGCAGGACTGGGCAGCGAGCAGCAGCGGTGAACAGGCAAAGAGAGCAGAGAGGTGGAGCAGGGGTGAGAGGAGGGGGGAGTGGAGAAGGAAGATCGAGCAGTAGATACTGGCACTAAGCTGTGCTGAGGAATAGCCATTTACACTAGGTCACCATGGCCAGCATCATCCATTACCTGCTCTACTCGTCTGGCTCTGCTGCACAAAAAAAACCCACTCAGAGGACTGAGTGGAAGGAGGGAGGACAGATGGATGGAATGTAAAACTCAGGTAGATTCAAAAGGGACAAATTGAGCCTGGTGGAGTAAAAGCTATCACCCAAACAGGTGACCTCTGTCTGAGGACCAGCTGGGTCCAGAATATCTGGTCCAAAGTTCAGCCTCAGCTGTTTGCTGCTTGGTCTGTCCTCTCTTTCAAGCAGCTGCGCAGGTGTCTCTACATGTGGATGTGTCCTTCTGCCGAGTAGCTTGTAGCTCGGGTCGTCTCTCAGCAGCGGGAGTGTCTGTGCCGGTGGTCTGTGCTTTGGGGCCGAACCCCCTCGGGCCACCTAGCCTGGACATCCCCAAAAAAAGACACCTAGAAGAAGAGGGGAGAGAGGGTAGGTGAAGGGGATGAGGAAGGACAAGAGGAAAAAAAGTAAGTTTTCAATCAGGAATCATTTCATGTTCTCATTTATAGTTAAGAGTTATCTTTGGATGAAAAAGTCCCAGTCATTTCTACACAGATAATGAGCATATAAAGTACAGTGTGTCCACATCTAAACATGTTAGATTAAACACATAAAATATCTAACGGAAACACAACAACAGGACAATGCCTCCACACAAAGAATGTGCTCTAACACACACAGAAGCCTGAAATCAATCCGAGGTCTCAGGAACGATCTGCTAATGAATGTACCCATTTACTGCACATAATTCAAAAGAACATTATTAAATCATCAAAGATTCACACAAACACAGCTGCCTTCATGATGACCCTGAGGACATACCGAGCCTCAGAGTGTGTGTCTGTGTGTGTGTGTGGTCCTTCAGCCACCACTGTTATTCTGGTGCGAACGAGAGAGAAAGAATTTGCGTTGCTTTGTGTGGGAATAGTAACCATGTGCGTGGGCGTGTGCACATGCATGTCACCTCGATTCTTTTGGCTCTCTGTGCTAATTAAAGGAGCTCCCGGCAGCATTTGGAAGCGGAGTACTATGAGGCGTAACACACACACACACACACAGACACAGACACACAGACACACACAGAGCAGACAAAACCACGGTCAGCAGAAGGCCCATGCAGTGAATCAGCTACTGTTTGGGCCTCAATTAAAGTTTTGTGGTGGTCCCAGAGCTCAGTGTGTGTGTGTGTGTGTGTGTGTGTGTGTGAGTGTGTGAACAGACTCTGGATTGTGTTGGCAAAAGACTGAGGTGATGGGTACAACTTTGAGAATGGACACACACACAGGATAACAAACCATTTAAACCATCTGAGACACAGTTTGTCATCTCTGTAAAACACTTAATTGTTAGAGACAAGGTTGCTGATGTTAGTGGTCTCAACAAAGAAAAGTGATATGCTCATAAACTTGAAAATAAACTTAAACATGCTTGGGATGGGAGGTCCCTTCACTCATTGTTATTTTTGGTAATGCGGGGACACATGAATGAAGTAACGCTATGAGGAGCTATGTTGTTAAACAGAAACCTGGAAGACATGCTGTTTGAGCATCTTTGAATTGAACAAAAGGGGACGTTTTTAAAACCGGGGCTGGGTTCAGATGATCTGCAAGTGAACTGTTATAGGAAAAGAAATGAAACCAACTCTTCAGCTGTTTCAGTGGCCATAAGTAGCTGCCAAGTTTATTATCTCCCATAACAGCACAGTGTCGGATGGAAAGATTAACATGATTGTTTTTGAATTCTTCTGGCCACAGTTCAACTGGAGGAAAAGTCACAGGGCCACCTTCACCCTCAGACATGTTAGCAAAAGTTTGCTTGCAGTTAATCTGACAATTCATTCAGTAAACGCCTCCTAAACAAAAATAAATCAACAACATATTATAACAATATGTATTTATGTTTTTCCGTCTGTTCAGCCTGGCTGACTGATCGGTCTGGCCGTAGTTAGTAGGGACACCCTGACAGGTCAAGGACAAACTATTGTAATGGATGAATTCAGTGAATGAACTGGTGTGTGACAGCGCTGGAGGATGAATGGAGTCAGGGGTGTGTAGTGTGTGTGTGTGTGTGTGTGTGTGTATATGCAACTTGCCAGCACTTGGATCTTCGCATTGTGACCGTGCTCATGTGTTTGAGCTGGCGTACACACTTTGTTCCACACAAGCACACAGCTCTGACTTTACACCCTCACATGAATACTCTAAAGCTGCAGGGCGTACTGCATACATGCTGTCTCCAGGATTTTACCTCCCATACTTAATGAAGCAGAAAATAACATTTATTCTACAGTGATGACAACGAGAGTCTCACAAGCTGAACCTGAGAACAGGAGAGGAGGAGTTCATGCTGGTTTCTTCTGCCTGATGCTTAAGCTCCACCTGCCCTGGTTAAATACAAAGCTGAGGATGTGAGCAACACAGCAAACCCAGCGGACAGTTGCACTGCTATCACCGAGCTCCATCAATGATTCATAAACAAGGCTATACTAACGCACAGGTTCCCTTATGTATTGTACGTTACTGCCACTCTTGCTTGTTACCTCAGTACACACACACACACACACATACGGGACACAGCTATCATGCTCGGTTCACCTTGTGTTTACTGAGTCGTTTCGGGACAGTTTTTATTTTTTAGGGGAAAAAAAGAAAATCTGTCTGAAACGATGGGAAACTATGAAATAAAAATAAAGAGGCAAAGTGCACTGGACACACAAGTAAACCGTGTGAAATTTAGCTTAAAGTCGCGACAGTCTACAGCCTCAAAATGATCACACAGTGGAATCAACACATCTAACATTCCCACAAAAAAATGGAGCATTCACTTAGGTAGCAATTACTGCAGAGCTGTAACAATAGACTGGGTCTTATTGTTATGCCCAGCCTCTGTGTGGAAGATGATTCTCTGTCGCGTAGCATCTCAACTCAACCGAGGGTACCAAGTAGTAAATTTTCATACACACAGCCACTCCCTGTCTGAGGCCTACGAGCGCTGCATAATGAAACGCCAGGCATAGACAGACTGATGGGTTGAAGGTGAGGTGGAAGGGGGGGGCGGTGGATGATAAATGTAGTGTGGGAGGCTGGGGGGGGGGGGGCCGTGGTCATGATGAGCATCTGCTGTTGAATGGAACGCTGAGTAGAGATGAACACTTCCTCTGAGATCTACAAAGAACAGCAGCAACAGCACAACCAGCACTATGGAGGACATGAACATCCACACAGGTGTATGGAGACCGAGTCATTAGCTGTAGTACCAAGTTCATAATGTGGTGTTGAGCAAAAAGCTGTCAGATCCTGCAGGGGGGTGGGGGGGGGGGGCATCAAGGGGTTCAAGAGGTGATCGTGGTAATCTGCCCATCAGGTTTGGATATTTCACAGTCACGCTGATTAGATGTTCTGTAGCAGGTCAGCTTCACCTCTGCCTGTGGTCAAAGTTTCATCATAGCTTAGGAGGACACACACACATACACACACACACACACACACACACACACACACACACACACACACACACACACACACACACACACACACACACACACACACACACACACACACACACACACACATGCAGCTCACACCACAGGACAAGTAACTCCTTTACTGGATTTGTGTTTGTGGACGCAGTGTTCATGTGGGAAGGCTGGTACCTACCTACGTAGGTGTAAGATCCAAAAGAGAGTGTGACACTTGTAATTAATAGTGAAGTGGGTAAGGGGTAAATCACACATGCACCCCTAACAGGATTAAAATGACTCAACAGCACATACAATGTTAAAAAAATACAAGTAGAGAAATAAATCTCTCGAATACACAATGGAATTCATTCAGCGGTCAGGTGAAGAGTTTCAAGGTCTTACAGATAAAGCATCTATAAGGACGACTGCAGCACAGGGGTACCTAACTGTTTACAGGTTTCAATGGAAGGAGCACACCGCTCAGGCTCAAGTACGAGGTTGTACAATAAGTGAATCATCCCTACGTGCTTTTTTTAAAATGTTCAGAGGAGGAGAAACTCGATTAAAGTAACCTTTAACTTACTTTTCATTCAAAGGTTATTCTAAAAGAAGCCAATCACTGTCAGGTCTGTTTAAAAGTGGGTTTGTTAAAGGGTTACGATTAAATGGCATCTGATCATAATCTCACACCTATTACCTACTAATGGAGCATGGTCACCAAGGATAGAGAGGTAAAATGTTGTTTGCCAGGTTTACGTGAGCTGTGAGCATGAAGTTTATTTAAAGCCTTGTGTTATTTCACTGTCAGTTCTCTGTATGACTCCTCAGGGATCTGCAGGCCTGAGTGTGACAGTGAGTTTAAAAAGATAAAATTAGCAAACTCAACAAACAAGCTTCACAACTATAGTTGGTAGCTCACATACAAATCATAAACTAGTAAATCCTCACGTTAATTATTAAGTTTCACTCTGCACTCACATGACACACTGGAAAACATACATGGTCTAAACATTTATGCTCATTAAGTGGTGCGGTCTCACCTGGACCAGGGGGCAGCAGGAGATCTGCATTACCTCAGCACAGCTAAAAGAATCTATCTTAATTAATCAATGATTTAATGCACCACCCGGCAAATATGCTCAGCGACCCAAATCAAACACACCCATCATGCTATGTGACAGGTGCACGCTAGGTCTGGCTACATGCTCGCGGTGGATCGTCCAGCAGAACCTCCGCCTTCAGGGAGACGTGCACCACTTTCTATGGCTGTGCTTTTTGTGTGGCTTTGCGACGCTTTCTTCTGTTAAAAGCGGCGGGTTATTTCATTTATAAAACCTCATACTGCTTGTTGCACCCGCCACAGTGTCCACAGCTTTATTTTCTTATGTCAGACATACTTGTTTAATTGTCTGAGTGTAGCCACAACATGACAGACCTGCTAAGGAGTCTGTTGACTGATTGACTGTGGTCTCTGCTACAGAAAAAGAGGAAAATATAAAATACCTTCCAGATGCAGTTGTCTGAAACAATCAGCGTATACCATCAGGTGACAGTCTGCTTTCTGCAGCTGTGTGATTCCTTCACTACACAGGAAACCTGGTTTCTCTGATCAGAGTAGTGGATCAGAAACCTCGTTTCTCCTGCTGGATTTGCTTGCGTGGCTGGTAATGTGCTGAATGTGAAGGCCTGAAGCATTTTTGGGGGGGGGGGGGGACTAAAATAGTGTTGGTGAGCATTATGTTGACAGCTAATATTTTGTTCACACCACTAAAATATTAGGTGACTAAAATATTTAACACCATCCAACTTAGAATTCAACTCCTCTGCCATGTTGCGGTTAGTAGTAAACATTTCAGACGACTGAGACGCTTCAGTGATGTCTAAAGTCAAAGGAAAAGTGAGCTGACTCACTTGGACTGGCTTTCCCTGCACTGTCACGGGACCTTCAGCTCCACATAGCTGGAAACATCTGAAACGAAGAGGAGGAGACACAGATCAGTCAGAGTGAGAGGCTATAAAACACAGAGGAAGCAGCAGGAGACAACTGTTTTCAGAGTGAAATATTGTCTGTAATAAAAGCAGAGTGATGATAGTTTCACAAACAATGCCAGAAATAGTATTTATCAATTAATTTCATTCAAAGAACAGTTTTATTATACAAACATTAGCAGTGAGAGTGCGGCTCAGACCTTCTTTGAGGTTAAAGCCTCCACATCACCGCTGCCTTACACAGTGATTACTGTCTGTCCAAGCCGTTTACATTCATCCATTTTATTATCTGAATCATCTGAATACCACAACATGTTAAACCACTGGAGAGACTGTGCATGTCAGCTGTGATGGTCTGTGCTAAAGACAGGAAAAATGAGTCAGCGAGAGGCTGTTTGTGGCTTTACACCTTCATTTAAGTTAACGTTTCAAGTACACGCCAAGGATTTTAACTGAAATGAACGTGGGCTACATTTGTCAGAACAGTAACTGTCAAGACTGAAACTTCCAACCAGGTTAAGTGACACAGTGCTGTTCTGCCGGGTGCTTAATGTAACAACGATAGATGCCGCTCTTTCTCGTGCCGACAACTGAACCAGGACGATGCTTCGCCTTGTTTCCACCTGTCTGGATAATCACATCTAATCCAGCGCCTTCATTTGCACCTCATATTAACAAGCACCCTGATGCTCTCAATGCTGCCTCTCCACATTCAGAGTAGTTATGTGAGCTGGTGGAGCAAACATACGGCCCGTTGTAGATGGAGGGAAGCCATGGCATGGACGGGCATGATTCATTTTTAAACTCATTACTTATAGCTGTTACCAGGCATCTCATTCTAGCAGGAAGAAACTTAAGATGACTTTTCAGTTTTCTTAAGGTCATACTCACCATATGGACAGCGTTTCACGCCTGGCTGAGATCATAACACGAGCCAGACCATCTGCACATATGCTCTGGACTGTCCCGTCGCATTCTGATTGCAGTGCACGCCGTGTGCGTTTACACCTGCATTCGCATGTGTTTTTCTTTATCCACACTGGGTATCCAGACACAAGCTGCATGTTAATGCCAAGCTCTGCACACCCGTGTTACCCCTGCACAGGTGCTTTCACTTATTGTGCCTGATTAGACCTTTTTTTTCTCCAGCTCGTGTGGTTGTTTGCAGATGGTGCTCGACTGACATTTCCCCTCACACTCCTAGCTTTGTTGCACCTGTTAAGGTGGGGCCGCTTACACCTTTAGCTTTCGTACTGACAAACGTCGTCTGATGAGCTCACCCCATTTCCAGCATAGCTCCGTCCAACTAGCTAGGTTATTTTAATTGGATTGAAGAATGACTTGCTGCATCAAGTAAGAAGGAAAATCCAGTGTTTTACAGACTGGGTACAGCGTCTACATTAGCTCTGAGCCCAGGCCAGCTGCTTCCTCTTCTGCCCCTTCTATCAAAGCTAACAGCTTTTCTTTCCTTCACTGTTACTTAGATTTGGCATCACAGTCTTTGTTGTTCACCTAAGTTCTCTCCATTGTGTTATTTTATCTGTTTTAAGTTTGTAAGTCTAGATCATTATGTTGTTTTCCCAAGACTGGTGATGTTCTGTACTTCTGTTACTGTCAACAAATGAAAACACCGAAATCAACAGTTCTCTACTCCACCTCCCTAACACGATGCTCAAACAGGGGGAAGTAGTGCATTTGTTGGGGATTATTTCCAGCGGCGGATTAATCCACATTTGGTGTTCTAATGAGTATTTGGGGCAACAGGGCAGTTTGTGTGGGATTGAGTCAAAATAAAGTACAGAGTGTATGTTCATGATAATAAAGGGACACGTCACTCACTCACTTTTTAATAATGAGGCATGATATTGGCTGCTAAGTAAGAAAATTAAATTAGTTATTGTTGCGATAATGGAATTTCAGCTGATTATTACGTACGAAAATGTGGCCTCAGAGCGGGGACGCCTCATTTTAACCTCTGTGTCCGTCTCTCTGCTCCCTGTCAGTGTCTGGTTAAATGAGGGCAGGGATGAGCTCCCCATGCGCTCTCTCTCTCTCTCACACACACACACACACATACATACACACCCACGCACACATATAAAAAAGACCCACTGACAAACCCAAACTATAGGTCCTCTGAGCCTTCCCAGAATTCTGTGCTGCATTTAAATCAGATTCTATTGAAATCTGAGGAAACAGACAATTTCTGCAAGGCCAAAATAAATGACTAGGCCAAGCTGTTTGTTTTCTGGGGGCATTTTCTCTGTACTGGGAAAACAAAGAACTGTAAGAATCATAAGAATATTTTTATTTTATGTTTTATTTTGTGCTTGTGCTGTTATGGTGTGTTTTGTGTGCGTTTTAAGAATCACTGTATCTGATACTAAAGCTTAATGACAAGGAAGTTTGGGGCTGTTTGTTTGATTGACAGGTGTCTTGGCCAATTATTGGTCAGTTGTGGTGGCCGGACATCTGTGTCTTATTCCTTACTCCAACCTGAAAATGGGACTATCCAGTAGCTTAAATGTTTAGCAGTGTGTCTTCAAATTACAACAGTCTTGGGGCCCAGTCCTGGTCTGTGCAGGACTATGACGTCATCTTTATGTTTGTGCAGATTTCCTCTCTACCGTTGTTTCTTTCTTGCTTTCTCCTGGAGATGATGAAGAGGCTGAGGAGCAGCGGAGCACCTCCTCCAGCCTGAGGAGATGTGCAACAGCCCCATTAATTGTTAGGCAGCCCGAGTGCTTTAAAGTACGGGGTCCTTTCATTACTGCAGCCTGATGTGGTGTTTCCACCTGTAATTTTGTGAATTTTTACCCAATTGTCCTTCTAAATCCCATTTCAGCCCAAAGACACAGAAGGAACTCTGCCTTACATTTAGATTTCTTTACTGTCCGGGTATGATGGCTGTGAGATGGGGATGTCAGCTACACTTCCTTTTGTAGATCTTTCCTGGCCACAACCTGAAACACTAGGTTGTTCACATTTTCACAAGTTCACCACAAAGACTAGTGCAGAAATGTGCATGTGCATACTTGTACTTGTGTGAACTGTTGGTGAGGAAACAAAAATAAATTGTAGGGTCACAAATCGCACAGCCGGTCGGTCAGTGCAACACAACAGCCCCGCCATAAATCCTCACTTCACGGGGATTATAATGTTCAGTCTTCATTGAATCTGTTTAAGAGGATGTTCATTTAATAGTCTTTTTGGATGCTGTCACTTGTGGAGCTGCTGCACTGTACTGGGTCACACTGAGAGGTGTTCGTAGTACTCTGTCAATCTTAATTTATATTAACGTGATGGACGAAACCTTAGCCCTAACCCATCAGACCCTAACGACTCACATGACGGCTCGGTGGGTCAACGACTCACGCGTGACCTCAAGGTTAAAGACATGGGAGTCCCCCATGGGTCTCACCCAAAAGACACCTTTTGAGTGAGAGGTGAAACTTCCTGAAGAACCACGAGGGAATCCAGCTGCCTTCATATAACACCATGACCTCACTCCATTAATGGGGAGAGGAGGGAGAGAAGCATGGGCTGAAGGAGATTGAGGAAGGGTAAAGGGTTAATTGAAGGAGGGTAGAGGGAAGGAAACGGTGAGGGAGACGAGGAGGAAAGAGGAAGTGGGGGAGAGGTGAAGAGGGGAGGAGCTACTGTTGTCCAGACTGAAACAACCATCAGCCTCTTTTATCTTACTGCTGCTGCCACATTTGTTTTTCCTGTTTTCTACTTCATCTTCTTCTTCACAGTTTTGGTTTATGAAATTAACATTACGCCACTGCTCTAAAACAATGCCCTGTGAGTAATGTTCCATCACGGCTGGGTTTTCTTTATCAATGACCAGTCAATGATTCAGGGAACTGTCCACGTTTCCTCACGGTTTGAACCCGTCCAGTTTGTCTCCATTTCATTATCTGCTATTAAGACAGCAAAACAGATAAAGGGGAAGCATATGTCCCTGTGATTTTATAGTTGTGTCGCTGCCATTGCTTAATATAACAGCTGTGAGTTAACATAGCCGTGAATTGCTTCCAGCTCACTTCATGTTGATGCACCTGCACAAACAGTTTAGCCAAAGCTACGTTCACGGTGCATCTCTTCACCAGTGGCAGGAATCCCCTCGTTGCTTCTGGGTACCAGCTGAAGCAGTGTAGGTAGACTGGAGTCTCCTCAGTAAACTTCAGAAGTGAAGTGAGTTTTAGATCATCTAACAGACTCTGAAACCCCCAATCCAATCATTTTGGTAACTTCCTGTCCGCATACACACTACGTTGTTTGAAGCACAGTGATGCTGAAAATAAAGCTGATCAAAACCCAGTCTTGTTTTTACTGAGCTCTGTGTTTTATTTCCACCTCATCCTCCTCGCGCTGCAGTGCTGCTCTGCTTTACCACAGACCGGCTCAGCAACGCAAGAGTTTAGCTCTTTGTGCAGGTGAAAATCAGAACGTGTGAATGAGATAAAAAGATTTGGTCACATTAGTTATCAACCCTGCTCTGACACCTGAGTTGGCAAAATACACAAATGCTCAAAACTCAGACTGTAATAGATCAGCTATTACTTTTCTCTTATTCATAAACATAAAATTTTCATTCGTATCATATTAATAATTTAAGCTTTGAGGTTTTGAATCTTGACCTTCAGCGTCTGGATCAAGTAGCTTCAGATGCACATTCATCGACGTTTCACTAAGTATCAGTTCTGACCCGGTATCAGCAGATACTCAATATTAAAGGACTCAGACTGGGATCAGGGCCCAGGAAAAAAGTTTGATCAGGACATCGTATAGACTGCTGTTGACGCCAATCGTCTTTAGCTTTTCTGTCCTTGCATCGCTGCTATGCCTAGCAGTCCCCTCTGAGTCTTTGGCGCTCTGTGGCGTCGTGTGAAAACATGACGTCAGTGCATCCCCTCTGTCCCCTTCGCTCTCTTCACTTTGACGTCTCAGTTGGAGCACAGAGAATCTCTCCTGCAGTTCAAGCTCAGCCCTGCAGGGAAACACATCGCCTCAGCAGCTCCCCTCCAGCTCAGCACTGATTAACACTCATCTACACACTGCACGCTGTTCGTTAGCAAACCACTTCACTTCACCCTCTGTGACAGTGACAGCCACATGGTGCTTATAATAACTATGTGCTCCTCGGTCTTACTTTGAGGGACTGTCTACCAGCAGGGAAAAGAGGGACGGCTTCACCCTGACAAGTCCCATATTTGTGGGAAAGGTTCGTCCACCAAGCACAACCCAGTGATTTGGCTTAAGTAGACGCACGCCCACACAAGTACACATCAACTACTCTTCTAAACACCATTATCTGTCAGTTTACACAGACGGGCCAGTGAGAGGACATGTCATCTGTATCTGCCAGAAATGTCCAGCGGTCTGCTTTATGTTTCTAGACATGTCCCGAGCCTAATCTACAGATCAGTATCAGGGCTGAGGCGTATCTTAATGTTTCAGTATCGGGATAAAAATAAACCCAGTCAAGTGTCAGTCCTCTCTTTACCTCAGTCTGCTCGTGTCTGAAATGAGAATTTTTTTTTGTCATCACTGAAATCACTGCACACAGCAGATGTGTGCCAAGAAACAGTCACAGCCAGTAACTCTATCCACACCTCAACCAAAAAAAAATCACAAAACAGTTCGTCAGTATTTGTCATGTCTTCACAAGGCAGAAAGAGCTGGTGTTGTTCTGCAGTGCTGGGAGGAAGACGAGGCACCACGCAAACACACTCCACCGTCGCACACACACACTGTGGGGGTATGCTTTGCGGCCGTGCTATGATTTATTTACACACGGGTAGGCAGCCAAACAACAATCTGTTAAACACTGTGCTATATTAGAAATGTACTATTTATGCCTCCTCTGCATTTTACACGCTGTTCTGTTGTTAGTACAAAGTCTGCAGAGTGCAGCGTTTGTGTTTGAAGTTAACAAAGACTGAGAAACTGATCGCTGCATCCTTCACTGCTACTTTCTCTCTGCTTCCAGAGCTCCAGCTGCTTCTAGCTAAAAACGCAGTGTGACATTATGAAATATTCTAGTATCAAATGGAGCTGAGCTAGGCACACCGAGTATGATTATTATTATTATTATTATTATGCCAAACTTATCTGCTTATGAATTTATCTAGATCATTACAGGAAAAGAAAATTATCACAGCATTAAAAAAAAATGCTTAAAAGGTGTTGCTGTGCAGTGTGTGGTCAAAGTGAGAGGGATGGTTATGTTGATGCCTTTGGCATCAAACCTAATACACTCAGTGTCCACTTTATTAGATTCATCTACATAAACCAATAAAATGCAGCCTAATAAACCAGCCCTGCAGTAAACCCTTCCTACATGCAGGCTGTACTGCTCAGTTTGTGTTGTTGAAATACTGATGGTCACTGTGGAGGCTGCAGTTTGTGGTGCTGTTTATACTGAGAGACTGCTATGAATGAGGTGGACATAAAAATAAGTCTCATCATCAATTAGTCAAATGGCAGAAAACGTATTATTAGTTTAAACACTAAATGTTTGGCTTAGATAAGATCCCAGATTAATACACTGATTAGCAGTGGATATTAAAAGCACAGGTCACATTATCAATAAGATCGGACAGAACACAGGCCGACTGCTGCCTTAGCATGTCTCAGAGTAGCATGTTCACCCATATGGGTCACAATGGGGTAAAAATGAACCCATCTCTTCCACTACCTCCCTGCTGGAAAAAAAAAATACAACATCAAGCTGGGGTTGCATGTTCTGCTAGTAGATCAGCACAGTATTATACCTCCCAGGTTCTTGCTCACAATACCTAAATGCTACTAATGAGGTTATTGTGACACGCTGACATGAACTTCCTTCCTGTGTGAGCACAGATAGTGACTGTAGTTGGACTGTACCACAGTCAGACCATCAATTTTTTTTGTAAAGTAATTAATTCAATTACTATGACAGAGTTTAAGATTTAACCCATGTTCACCAACAGTTAGACAATATTTAAAATCCTTTGGTTTTACAAAGGATCTTTCTAAGCAGAATCATTATGTATAAGATCATAATAAAGCGTTATTTAATAGATTAATCAGTAATTAAAATGCTGGAAACCTATGCCAAATAAAAAATAAAATTACAACCACAACAAATGAGTGGAAATTGCCTATCTAGGTATATCCTGCTGCCTGAGCAGCTGAAACTTTGGGTACCTGCTCAAATTCCTGAAATCCTCTGTAAATTCAGAGAACAAAACAGAGACCGAGGTCACTGCTGAAGATAATCACTTCATTATTTTCAAGTGAAAACACAATTTAAGCTCCAAATATACCCTATACTTTAACCTTGCAAACCCGAGAACTGGCTCGATGAAGTAAAAAAAAAAAAAAACATTCCTCCAAACATTAAAAAAAAAGCATCTTTATGAAGTGAGGCATTAAATTGTAACACGTTCCCAAAGCCAGTCCCTGTGAGCCCGAGGGAACACAGAACAATCACACAGGCGGGGGGCAGAGGGTGCATGAGCGAGGCTGAGCGAAGCTTCCTGCACAAAGTATTCATTACAGCCTTACCTGCCCTGTCTGAACATGCTCTAACACACCTTCCTGGTTCACTCTCTAGGTACACGCTTACCACAGAAACCCCCAATAATGCCCTGAAACCACTGTTTCTGTAGACACACACACACACACACACACACACACCGCCTGCATGTTACCGCACAGTGTTCAGACAGACTGAGCTCATTTTGTAACACGGTTACCTTTGAAATATTTGTGATGTAGAACCAGGGTCAGTAACCTGCTGGTTACTGGTTCTAACACAGATACACCTAAAAATAATAACAGTGACTGGACTATACCAACACAGAAACCTGCATTCTGACTGACTGAAAGGTGTGTGCATTGTTTCAGATGAGCCCAGCGTTCTGACGTGGCTCCCTGATGAGTGTTTTAAATGAATACTCATGGCTGCAAAGCTACTGATGTCAGACGGTCATGGGCCATGATTTCTCTCACATGTGAGTAGAAAGGTGGTGTTTAGAATGTATTTTATCATTTCTAAAGACTGATAAAGATACCACCAACAGAGAAACACTGCAAATCTCTGAAAGAAATCCACGCTGGCATGTATAAAACCACCAGGAGTAAAACTATGAGGTCAAACTGAGAGCTTTAGAGCCACGGTAAACCACTTAAAGTCTCGATCAGATGGCTGCGTGTGTCATACAGAAGTGTGTTGGAAATGTATGAAGACAGACTCGCTGAGAACACTATCAGGAACACCACACTATTACTGGCTGGTTCCTCCCTTTGCTCACAGCCTCAGCCCTTTGTGGCACTGATTTCTCTGGTTCCAAAAGATGTTGGAAACCTTCCTTTGAGGTTCTGCTCCATGTTGATAGGGAGCAGAATCTACCACATCGTGTTCTACTGGATTCGGGGCTGGAGACTGTGGAGGCCTCTGAACTCAGTGTCATATTCATGAAACCAGTTGGAGACGACTTTAGCTTTGTGACATGGAGCATTATCCTGCTGGAAGTAGCCATTAGAAGATGGTGAACTGTGGCCATGAAGGGATGAACATGGTCAGCAACAATACTCAGACACACTGTGACATTCAGACTCCTCTGGCTCCTGCACGATCTCAGAGCCTTGTAATGTTTCCTCACAGAAGTTCAGGCTGGTGACTTTAAATGTACACTTATTTCTGCCATTTTGAACTTTGACCTGTGATGTAACAGGTAAAATGAAGTAGAAAGTTTGTTTGCTGTTCTCGGCCAGTCATTCAGAAGCCTGTAGCTCTGTTTGCTAACGCTGATCACAGCGTTTTTCACTCTGTCTGTCCACCAACATGTGGAATAAAGTTCATGAAGGAGAACTACGCTCTCTATCTACATAGCTGCACTGTGGAAGCAGTGGGTGGCAGATTGGCCTACCATCTGCAGCCTCAGCAGAAATCCACATTCATCTGTCCAGGTTTCCAGTCTTCATCTGTCCAGTTTTGGTGAGCCTGTGTCCACTGCAGCCTCGGGTCTCTGTTTGTGGCTGACAGGACAGGAACCTGACGTGGTCCATCCTCCTCAAGGTTGGATGAGTTGTTCATCCAGAGATGCATAAATCTCAGCCCGCCTGGCACCAACCATCATGCCATGGTCACAAAGATGTCTGATGTGAACATTAACTGATGCTCCTGGCCTGTGTCTGCAGGATTCCATACACTGCATCACTGCCACATGATTGGCTGATTGGATAACTGCATGAATAAACAGGTACACAGGTGTTCCTTAAAAATCGCTCAGTGAGTGTGTAAGCTATCATGACATTGGAGTGAGTCTTCTGTATACCACTGCTTATTTGTGAATAGAGTCAACAGAGCAGTTTGACTGTGCTTCACAAACACACAAAAATGTCAACAAATGATCTTCTTCTACTTCTTCAGTTGTTCTTTGCTCCAGGGGACACAGTCTATCACATTCAGACCATGTCCACACTAGTGAGGATTCATTTAAAACCACATCTCTGTCTCTCAGATCCGCTCACTGTTTCACTTCAGCCACTGAGGTGACACAGGTGTTATCACTGACACAAGTTTCTATTTATGTTCTCAGACGACTGTAACGTACTGAGAAAAGTTGGGCACACAAAGAACAAAATGACTTCCCTGTACTATATACCACAACAAACTTCAGTCTCCAAAATCGCAAGACCTGACTAAACACCTGGTCTCCACAAAAACTGGACATTGTAAGCTTTATAAAGGTGCATTCATAATATCAGGCCTGTTGTATTTGGTTACACGGTATTTGCCAGGTGCTCATGTTTGCTTGTGTCCATGTGTGCCCTGCTCCTGTTGCACTTTGATTCCAACTGAAGAGCGAGTGTGTTGTAGACACAGCAAATACGCAGAGACACACAGCAAATATACAGCAGATAGCAACCTGTGACACAAAGGGCTTTGTGTTTTGTGGTAGTGCAAAGACGTACGCCAGCAGCTCAACAACATGTTGCTGTTTTCCTGGTGTTCAAATGTGCTTTGTCTGTAACTTGGATGCAGTGTGAGAAATACTAGTTATTTCAGTGCAGTTTAAAAATAAAAAATAAAAAAATCAGATACCACTTGAAAGACAACAGGAACAGGAACTGCTGAAAGGCAGTATAAGATATCAGGACTGCCAATCAATACAAAAATCTATAGCTTTTGAGGAACGACGGCAGAAGGTGCTCAGCTAACTGACAAACACGCTGCATTTACTCTGACTACTTCACAATAAATAAGTAAACTTGTGTTTTGACTGTCAGATCCTTTTAATGTGAAGCTGCTGCAGTAAGAAACGTTCAGTTTGCATTAGCAGTAATTTAATACAGCACTTTTTTTCCCCAGGAATGTCGCCTCAGACATCCAGTTCATGACACTGCACTTATCTAAATATGGCAGTTCTTTCCATCAGTGGGCCATATGCCCAGTCACCATTGTGTTACCTCATTCAGCAATAGATAGTGACTTACCAGACATTTATTTAAATGAAAATCTTCAAGATTGCCACTTTAAAATCCATAACATTTAACAGTGTAACCAGAGGAATCAGGCGGCTCCATTTACCACAGGGCAGGGTTTTAACAGCCTCGCCCTCATTCACAAACACTATCTCCCTGTGAACCCCTGGGCCTTCCTCGTAATTATAAAGTGTTATCTCAGACATCAGTAATATGCTCTCAGGACAGAAGTGGGCCGGGGCCTACAGCTAAGCACTAATTGGGTCTCCACTCAAGAACAGAAATGAACAAGGCAGTCGTCAGAGAGGGGAATGTCACAAAGGGGAAATCAGCTTTTTATAGCCACCTCATTGTGGATGTGCCACTTCAGAGCCTCACTCATCATTTGAATTCTACCACAAAACCGATCATTAGAATGAAAAAAAAAAAAAAAAGGGTGGTTCATAATTTATTACTCAAAAACAGTTTGTCTGCTTTCTCACTAACTGGAGAGGGTGGTGATGACCTACATGAGAGTTTGTTGTTATGTTATGTTAGTTGGGCCTAATGATCCAGGACAAGGTTTCCTAAACATGGACTCACAGGCCTCCTCTCTTGATGGCTGAGTCTTCCTGCAACAGCGCAGGCTGATTTAAATGTGTTTGTTTTTCCCTGCTGGTGGGAGGGCTCTGCGCACGGCGATGTTGTCCGTCTGTGCGATGACAGGAGCCGACAGACTTTGGTCAAGGGCGAGATATCTCAACAGCTACTGGCGACACGGTCACAAAATTTAGTACAAGAGTCATGAGTGGTAGATGATTCCTGATGATTTTGAGCCTGGTTAACTTCTGTCCATTGAACTCAGAGTTTTTGTTGTTCTTTAAAACTAGGCTCACTCAAAGATGCAGGTTTACAGAGTGAGGCCCTCAATTCTGTAACGCAAACTGATGCATTGAGACCAAAAACACACACGAACAGCTGATTTGGTGTGTGCACGTTTAAGGTACCAGTGAAAAAACAAAATTTGATCTGGAAGCTCAGTCTGAATAACAGATCACAGGTCGGACACCAAAACACTGCACAGTGGGTTATATTACACTGCAACGAAACTCAATCGTCTGTCTTGATTATTGGCAAGTAAACTGTATTATGCTGTCTATCAGGACCGCCACCTGACCATGCGACTGAGGGACTGGATATAACAAGAGGTCATGAGACACTGCTTTACAGCAACATTCAGAGGCTTTTGGTGCACACTGACGCTTGCTATGTCCGAGAGTCAAAGTGTGATCCAGGGAAACAAATGCAGTGAGTGGAAACAGAATAGGCAGACTGTACGCTGCTCCCCTGCTGTATTGGTTTTATTCCCTTTCGTGCAGGAGATGTGCACATGACAGGAACTACTGAATGAGTATTCAGCCCACAATGAACCCATTCATCACTCTGCTCGAAATCAGAAAGGTTGATTTCTGCTAGTCACTGTCAGTCTGCTGTGTTGTTCCATTCAATTATATCACATCATAAACAAATAATGTTAAGTTTCACTTCTTTCTTTCAGTCCATGCATGCACTCGCACTCACGTGCACACACACGTATGCATGCTCTCTCTCTCTCTCTCTCTCTCTCTCTTCCTGTTTTTTTGTTTCTCTCTATCTCTCTCTCTTTCTTTCTCTCTGGCCAGTTAACAACTTCAAGTTTCAGTGTCAGCAAATGAAGTTTCCATCCCTCACTGAGACACTGGCTCACCAAGGTTGGACAGTGTCTGACCCAAATTCAACTCTGGCTTCAAAGCAGGGCTGGCTTATAAAGACAAACCATAAGTGTTCAGCTTAGTTTGGACTGCAGCATGAACACAATCCTTCCTGGAGCTTGTTTAGGGAGGATAAGAAACAGCAATATGCAGAGATTTCCATGTTACCATGACTAATCCCAAACTCAAGCCAAGATCATTGGAATACAGGGAAAGAAATGAACAAAATGATCAGTCAAACAGAGGGATACTTGGTCAAAGGTTACGTGAGCATAACAAAGAATTTGGTCAAACACACAGTGTCTGAATTCTGTCCCCACTCATCATTAGTCAGTAACACAACTATAACTTCACTCATGCATCAAACACCATCTGTTCTGGAGGTGGAGAATGATCCAGATAGCACTTATACCAGGCTCCATTCAACAAATCACTTTTCAGTTATTTCACTGTAATTCAGTGTAATCCTCACACACCACATCACTGACTGACTTCGTTCAGTGCCTGGTTTCTTCACTAAACAACACTGCGGAGTTGTAAAACAAAAAAAAGTCAGACAATAGAGATTGTTTTTTAGCTCCAGCAGTCAGAGCCTCAAGCGAAGGCTTGGAAGACGCTTTGTGTTTTGGATCAGCAGTGTAACTGTTTGAAGCCGGGACTGCAGCGAGCAGCCAGCGGCCACAGCATCCAGCGCGCAGCCCGGCCGGCTGCTTACCGACACAGCCCCCAGTCTGAGTAACGCAGTGTATCAAAACACTGCCTCAGATTTACCACTCCACTGGTGAATACAAGCGGTTGCACAAATTAAACACACTCATCATACCAAGGTGCCATTACACGAAGAAAAAAGAAGAAGAAGAAGAAGGCCTGAACGGCAGCATAAAAGAAACTGGGGAAACTTTATGTCTATAGCCAGCAGCCCGCCGTGGGCTGCAGCTAACATGCTAAGCTAGCTGTGAAGCAACAGTCTCACCAGACTGTCGATAATGTTAGCATAGCTAAAGCCAGCTTTCAGGGGCTCAGGGTGGTGGTCTAACCTGTACCTGTACCTGGGAACAGACCCGCGACCTCAGTCTTCTCTTTTCCGCGTTCTGTTACCCCCGCGGTGCTTGCAAATCCGTACCATGATCCCCAGTACAGACGCCAGTCCCCTAACCACTGAGAGAGCGCTACAGCTAGCTGCTGGGGGCTACCACAGATACTCTGAGGAGCAGCTTTAGCTCTGAGACGGTGTCACGACATGTGGGCTCTGTCGGTGATTTCAGACTCACCGGTGCTGGTTCTCAGTGGGCAGCGGTCCGAGCAGAGGAAGGGAGCACAACAAGTCTCAAACGTATGGAGTTAAAAGTCAACTTCAGCGCGTCGCTGCTCACTCCGCCATCTTGGTTCTGCTGGAGCCCTGGACTCAACCAAGTCTGGCATACCGGGGGGGAGAGGGGGGTTTAAAACGTAACCCCCAACATGATGTGTCTAAAGTTTGTTTTCACAGACTAAAGTCCAAAGGAGGACAGAGCATTGTCTGCTACTCGGAACAGAGTAAAGAGTGAAACTGTGTCAGTGGTAATGTTGCTCTTATTACTGACGAATCACCCCTGAACCCACAGTTACCGCAATGGTGTGTGTGTGTGTCTCAGCTACACGTTTATAACAGAAAGACTGGGTTACAACCTGAGTGAATAATCTTTACTCGGGTTCCACTTGATAGATTTGTCTGAACTTTCAACCAAATCTCATTGTCTTCATCAGCAAATCAAACTCAGGCTCAGGTGTCATCACATGACCTAAGTATTAAAATGCTGGTCACATGGTAACAGGCGGTTGTGTGTGTGGATGAAGATGGTAACCTCAGACTCGGTTCAGACCTGGTCTCTGGACCCTCTGTTGACCTTTGACCTCTTCTCTGAGGATTGGTCATTTTTTCCCTCCCAACAAATCTATCGAATGCATGTTCCACATCAGTCCAACATTCTTTTGCGTAAAGACATTCATAAAACAAATGCAGCCTTGTGTCTGTGCCAATATTACAAACTCCACGGAATTCACACACCTCGTATATTTTCTGAATGGGTTTGTTGTTCCTCTCTAAATTTGTAGGTAACAAAATATCATACATCAGATGCTTTGCTGCCTTGAATCAGTCTTAAAAACCTGATGTTACTAAATCATATATCGAGCTCTATGTAAAAACACGAGGTATGTAAGCATTTTGTTTACCAGCTGATACCAAGAAAATATGATTCATTCTTAAACTTTATATTTTTATTCTTCCATACTTTTATATTCTATCTTTTCTTTGTATTCTATGCGTTGGTGTTGACAGGTTTGTGTTAGGTGCTGACTCCTTGTGACTTGAGGTTTCTGGGCAGTCCAGCCGGGTCAGAGAGTTCCGGTATGATGCTTCTGGTGGTCCCTGTTGATATCATTATCCTTCCTGCTTCCTTCATCCATTATTTGTACCTGAGTGCCCCCCTGGATCTGCAGCAACCCACAGTTCAAATCAAGACATCTGCCTGTGTGGGGAGGTGAAAGACATGGGTGTTTAACGGGAAGGGAGGGGACAACAAAACATGAGGGATGCATTCTCATATCAAGGACTAAAAAGTCAGAATATTTAATGATTTTTTGGGGGCTGGGAGCCAACAGGTCAGTGATCAGCAGGTCACAGTCGCAGCTTTGATACTCTGATTTATTCTGGGTTTAATCACCCGGCATCCATGAGCTGACGCAGAAGGACATCTGATGATGGAGAGGCTTTTAAATTAAAACGTAATGAATAAACTTTATGTCACGTACAGTTTACAATCCATACAATTTCTAGTTTAACAGGGTTACGTTATTCTAAACTGATGTTTTGAGCCAAGACCGCTGAGTCTCTCCACTTTCTCTGTGCTTAATGCACACACACCTTAGCCTCCTGATTCCACTCAGGTAGTTCAGGTAGTCCATCTAGTTAATAGTGTGTGTAGAGGCAAATATGCTGAGGCAGCACAGTGTCTGCACAGTCCTCAGTGAAGTCTTGGATCTTCCTGCAGCAGCTGTCTGAGGTGAATAGCCCTCAAATCACGTCCTCTGATGTGATTTGACTTCCCCCTCGTTCTCACTGGTCCCCGGTGAGTGGAACAGAATCGAACCGCTCAGAGAAACCTGACAGATTCTCACAGCCTGGATTCAAGAAGTAATGTCAGCATCCATCAGCTCCTGTGCAGGCACAGACAGAAACCCCACCCCATATATATATATATATATATATATATATATATATATATATATATATATATATACACAGTATATATAAATTGATATATATCCACAAATGTCCAGGAACTGTCCTGTGGGCCCAGAGGATGATGGGAGGTGACATGTTCTGTGGTTGTTGACGTGACCACAGGATTCGTGCAGGTGTGGTGTTAAACGCGACACCTGCCTGTCTGAATCATTTGTGTACACACGGACAGCTGAGGCACCGGGCTGCGTGGCCAGCCATTTACTGATAAGCTACAGAACATTCATTGGTCCCCATCCACACGCACTTCGCTCGTGGAGAACGTGGAACACACTATGCACCGAAAGGTTTGAACTTGGATAATCTGTACTGTGAGTATAATATTTAATTAAAGCAGACACTAATGATTACGTTTGCATTATTAATAACCACTTTCAGCAGTTTTCTCAGTGCATCCACTTCACCAGCAGCAAAGAATGCGAACACGATCTGTGCTGAGGATGTGGGCTGGCAAACGGAAAATGTGTCCAGCTCACAGGCTCCAATTAGACAGCTGTTTTCTGACTCCTGTCCCAGCTGTAACTGCCTGTGTCTCACACCAGCCCAGACGTGGCTCAAAATCATTAAACATTAACAACTAAACACAACATGCTGTTTTTTTTTTTTAGGTGTCACAGTTTGTTATATAATGTCCTGTCAATACCACTGAAACATGATCAAACAGGAGACTGTGAGGAGGGAAAAGATCTGGCTTTCCTACACCTGTATCTGTCTCATATCTTAGAAATAAGCTATAGAAGCACATGTAAATATCATTTACATTTTCATTTCACTTGCCTTATTTACTGTATATTGATAAATAAACACATTTTATTTCTGAGCATATGTGCATCTGAAGTTTGTGCACATTTTTCATGTCTGTTGACTTTTGCCACGTTAGTGTTCCTGTACACTTTTAGAACCCAGACTGATTTGAAATAGAAGCTTCAATGCTTTGCCACAGAGCTCTTAAATCAAAGTGCACTTACTAACTGTTCTGGGAGAATAAAACCACATCTAATGGTCTTCATCAGCACATGGACATACTTAAGCTGTCATCACGTTTAAGTCTTTGATTAAAGGGCGAGTTTTAGTTTTAATGTCACTGCTGTACAGGATTTTGGTTCACAGGACTTTATGTTATGTATCCACAACTGATTGCAATGCAGGATCCTTTCCATTCAAAATCTGTATTTATACATTATTTTTCTTTTTCTTCATTTAAATCTAACAGTCATTCACCTTTGGTATTTTACACATTTGACTTGTAAAGTATTAGTCCCCAGTTTACAGCTACAGATGAAACAATGTGGAGTACAGCTGCCATGAATACCGTGGTCTATGAAAGCAACACACTGGGGACATAAACTACGCAGGGACATGCAAACTCCACCACGTCCTCCATCTCTGGCGGACTGTTTCAGCTCGATGTAGCTGTTGATGATGGTGATGAAAACAAAAAACACACAACACACAGGAAGAACACAGGCTGGTCCTGACTGATTGATGATCTGATTATTAATCCTGCTGCTCCCTCTTGTGGCCACTGCTGAGTCTGCAGGCAGCCTCAGGAACCCAGTGTGGTTTGACCTCTTGACCTGTGTGGAGAACATAAACAGACCTCCCCGTGAACCCCACACACCAGTCACAGCAGAGGTAGTGTTTTCAATTCTCTTTATTAAGTAAACTCTACACTTTTAGTATTGCTTTTTTATCTTTTTTTTTTTTTTTTAATTCTTTTCACTCTAAATTAGAACCTTTTGCAATCAGCACATATAGAACTTTTCAATCAAGCTACACTTTTTTTTTTTTTTTTTTTTTTTTGAGGAATACAAAAATATCACAGTACATTTTCTACTAAGTCACCTTCACCTGTGAGGTCCAGAGCCATTCAAGAGAGGCAGGTTCAGAACCACAGCAGCTGCCTGGACAGAGATGGAACGTCAACATGTCTTAAAGTAACAGCACCATGGTCTATGAGCTAACCACACTGAAGAAAAGGGGGGCCACTCGAGAAACACTCGCGTGTCACAAAGCTCAGCGAAACCCAGGGCTTTCCAGAGCCAAACCACAGCGTCTCGTTCCAATACATGAACACGTGTTCAGTTCTGAAGTGTGAACTCTGACGAACACGGGCTGAAAAATGAAACACAGCCACCGTCTCATCCACGGTGAGTGTGTGTGTGTGTGTGTGTGTGTGACAGCCCCCACACGCCTCCCACTGAAAAGCCAAACACCAAACCAAACATTTAGACCCCAACCATCTTTTCTCCCTCATAAAACCAAACCAGACTCATTAACCATGGGGGGGGGGCGGCTGGTTTTACTTGGAGAGACAAGGATGAGAACTAACTGATTAGTTTGGCAAATGTAAGGTCTGGTTAACTTCACCACATCCAAGGAGGAGCAGCACAAAGCTGCTTCCCTCCTCGTCCACAGGGAAGCGTCTGGGGCTGTCTTCTGAAAAGAAGGGCTTAGGAATGGAATCTCAGTACTTCAGGAGTATTACCGATAATCAAAACTCGACTGGTGGCACACCAACTCATTCTTTTGATCGCTCGATGTCAATCCTATTCGAGTTAGTTGTTTTCTTTTAGCAGAGATTTCACACGGTTATGTTAAGACAGAGCTACACGGTGAATTTGACACATCTGTCGTTTTGTTAAATGTCGACAAATCTTTTGTAGAAAAACAGGAAAAAATGTTTTGAGACTGATGATGGAAATGTACGGAGCCCCCCCCCCCCCTGAAGGCAACATGATCAAAGAACTTTCTTCCACAATGACCACAAAAAAAAACAAGAAAGGTTTTTAGTCATGTTGCCTTAAGGAGCTCCAAAAAAATAAGATATCATCCAAAAAAATGTATAATGATACTCAGCCCTACTGACGAGACATAACAAACGCCTGATCCAGATGTTCTAACACTGGAAAAGCCCTTAGTGGCCCTGCTTGGCCCAGCAGCGGTTAGGTCGCCTCTGGTTTTGGTCTGGAGCTGTGTTCATGTCACTCCTGAGGCTGGCCAAAATGTACATATGGATCCCACACAACAAAACAGCACCTTTAACATCCTCTCATCCTCTTCCCGTTCCTCTCTGCATACATGTCATATTCTATACAAAGTATCAAAAAAGATTAAACAAAATACTGAAAAATCCTCACCCGTACTGACAATATAATTTCTCATATTAAACCTTTTTTTTTTTTTTTCTTCCTTGCAAACCTTCCCTCTCTCCCACACTGCAAAGATTCAGATCCATAGTGACAAGCTTTTGGTGAACGAGGCCTCACAGCACCGACCACTCTGGACAGGAATGTTGCAGCATGAAAACAACTCACGCTCAGTGGTTTCATTCAAAACAAAGCTAAACAAAACTACAAAACACTGGAAATGACATGAGGGTGGAGGATGGTGAGAGATCCCCGTCAGTGTCTTCAGTTTGGGGGGGGGGGTGGAAGAGACGAGTTAGATGCAGAAAGGAAGGAGTACACTTTAATTCCACAGTTACACAAACATGAACCATGATAAAACAAGAGGGAGGAGTCAGTCAGGGACAGAGGAGAGCAGGGGAGGTGACCTGGCTTCTCCTCTGAGCTCTGGGTGGACAAAAGAAACCAAAGAAGTCTCTGTGGGTTGGGGGTATGGGAGCTGATTGTACTGCCTGTGTGCTGTGTTTGCTGAGTCCACATCGCAGGGGGCGGGCTCCCCGACAGAACCAGACAGCATGAATGTGGCCGGCTCAGTGCAGTGGCAGTAGCAATGCTGGAGTACTGAGTGGGCGCTGGATGGGACTCCTCAAGCTCAGCCCGGGCCCAGGCCCAGCCTCAGGCCCAGGCTCAGGCCTAAGCGTGCTGCTCAGGGGGAGAAGGTTGCCATCTCCAGAGAAATGCGCTGCCACAGCTCCTTGGTCTGCTTGCCTCGCTTCAGGTTCTGCAGCACGTCGTTAAACTGCATCATACCCACGGGCGTCAGGCAGAAAGCACCTCGGGCGCTGCGGATGATGTTGACAAAGTCATCGTAGTCAGCGGGCGTCAGGTGGATGAGCCGGTGGTGGATGTACTGCAGAGACAGAGAGAGAGGGGGGGGGGGTTTGAATCTACATGGACAATACAGTGATCAAAGAGCACTGAGACAGAGCAGCATGAGTCAAAGAGAGAGGAGTTAGAAAAAAAAAACAAAGATGGCAGCAGATTGATTCTAATAAGAGAAGTTCACTCAGCCTGAAACGGTCGATGTAACAACTCCACAGTCTTAAAGTTTTTGCTCCTGGTACTTTCAACCACAGCCTGTGTGTCCACTGAATATCAGTTGTGTGGACCATACACATTAAAATGGCTGACAGGAAGACGACGTCAGGGGGAATGAATAAGTGAAATGAGGTGGAGGTGATCCTGACTGCTCCCAGCAGCTCTGTGTTACCTTCACTGTCTGATGCTTTCTATCTGATTAAAGGACATTTCTGCTTTACTGACAGATCAAACTGAACTGGAGTCTGTGCATCTACTCCACTCTCTCTCTCTGAGCTCTGAGTGCAGGTACGGCTGCAGTGTGGGGCGGAGATAGTGCGGCACCTGCAGGTAGGCCTGTTGGCAGCGCTGCACGAGCTGGTGGAAAGCAGGCGTTCGGAGGTGGGCGTGGATGTGGGCGGGGTTCAGCCTCTGCAGAGCCTCCATGATGATCTCCTGCAGGACGAACGGACTGAGGACACCTTTTGCTGCTCCGACACAGAACTGGTACACATAGTTGACTCCTGACAGAGAGAGGACAGAGAGAGGATTGGATATATAGACAAGGAAAAGAGGAAGTGATGGTTAAGGTCAGGGTTCTGTTACTACGAATAACCGGGTTAGATCACCATGGTAACCCATGCCGCAGGGCTAACCTGCTTTGGAGCAGTACTACTGACCAATCAGATCACTGGGAAAACTAAGTCATCATCATTCCTACAGGATCCTGACAGGGACAAAAGAGTTTACAATAAAGTGATAAACAGTAAAGGTTTGATTACTCTGGTTTGAAAACAGAGTGGTGATCTGCACTGTTAAATTTCATTTTCAGCTGCTGCTGGTTGATAACCAGCCTTGTGCCACAGGTTATCCAGGACGGCTGATGTAGGCTCAGTGAAGCCAGATTATCCCAGGAGAGGCACAGTAACTGGAATATGCTCCATGGCTCAAGGCCCCTAGGGTGCCTGGTCTCTATGTTCACCCAGTATGGACGTGAAAACCCCATCAAACATCAGTCTAAATGTTATCTTACAGCCATTGTTTCATTTCTTATCCGACGTGTGTGCGTGCAGAGACAACACAAACCAGACAATGAAACACTAGCTCTGCTGCGTGGTCATTAATTCAGCAGAGGGAGCTGCCTCTGGAATAAACAGCTGTAAAGACGCCTGCGGTCTCCGTTTTTGTCTCTGCCATCAAAAGGTTTCTTTCTGCACCTCCTGCCGTGATAAATGGCTGTGTTCAGTCCACAGTGTGTGGTGTACAAGGGCCTCTGCCTGTAGTTCATGGTTCCTCTGTTGTTTATTGTTACTGTAGTTTGTCTTCTGCGAGCTCCAGCCGCCATAATCAGGTACGTACGTTACCCGTTAACCTAACAATTAACTCCAGCGTCAGCCACTAAATTATCGCCCCCGTTATTGTCCATTCTTTCATGAGCGGGCTCACCTAGCCTCGCAGCCAGTCCCAGCAGCCATTTGACGTCCTCAGTGTAAGGTGGGCTCCTGGAGAAGTTGTTGGGGTGGTCGTTGTGAGCCCTCCTGCCCAGCATCTCTAACGCCAGCATGCCTTCACACAAAGGAACAGCAGAGATCGCATTGGTTCTACACGCACACTGGTTAGAGGAAAAACATCACTGCAAGTCACTAACTCCTCACCAACTCTGTAGGCAGAATGCAGGTAGTGCAGGCCCTGCTGACTGATTGGCTGGCTGTGCTGCTCGTCCTCTGCTGGGAAAGGAGTGCTGACCAATGAGCCTGGCTGGGAGGAGAGGGAGGGCAAAGACGCTCCCTGGATGGCCTGGATGGTGGGGCCCGCGTGAACGCTGCCTACTGTACAACACGACAAGCACATCGCACTGTTTAACACTGACCGACAAACTCGTATAACAGTAAGCTGGATTTAAACACAGGCCAAACACACACACACACACAAAGACTGTGTCGAGTCCTGACCTGCTACAGTGGTGCTGAGGGGCAGGCCGGTCTCAGTGTGGTAGGGATGGACGGCGATCTGAGTCATGGACGGTACAGGGACACCGGGGAAGGTCACAGCCGTGGCTGCCATAGGCGGCTGGGGGCCAGCAGCCACTGAGAACGGGTACTGGGCCCCGATGAAGGCTGGGTGCATTCCCTGAGGAGGCAATAAGACACACACACAATTTAAATACTGGCTGCGTGTGACAGGTCACGTACACTAACTGTCTGCTGCCACTCATGTAGTTTTTAGTCTTTGAAAGATGTGAAGACAAATTCAAAACTGTCCTTATCAGCTGTGGACGCCATCTTAAGTATTTCTTACCTGTGGATATGCAGCCCCAGACACAGGGAAGACGGTGGGTCGGGGGACATGCTGCAGCGGGTGTCCCAGGTACTGGGGGGTGCAGACGGTGGGGAGATGGGCCTGGATGGTGGTGTAGGGGTGGAGGCCCTGGCTGTGGGGGTGAGCCATGGCCTGGCCGGGTATGGCGTGGGACTGGTAGATGGTGGAGCCCACGGAGATGACGGGGACGACGGCCGCTGCAGTGACTGAGGCTGTGACTGTTGCCACCCCGGGGGACTCCATGTTGGCCCCGCTGTCGAGGACGCCGCAGGTGGATTCGGGGGGCCTCCTGCCCGAACCCCCGTTTGCCCCGCAGCGCCCAGAGGTTTCCCGCTGCTGACCTGAGCCCCCGCCTACTGACTGCTCATACAGCCAGTACCACTGGTGAGCCACCTCAAACAGGACCTCAGGGTACACACCTCCACCCTTGGCTGCTTCCTCTACTGCCATGCAGGCCTTCTCCAGCATCACATTGTCCTGGAAGGAGACAGGGACAGGAAGGAAGAGGAATAAATCCTGTATTGTCTTCATTGGTTTCTTTACCAGCAGGAAAATGACTCGCTTTGGTAAATTCAGGTTCATTTTGTGGAGCCTATTTAAAAAAAAGTAATTATCTTGTCATGTTAGAACCAAAACAAACACATAAAACAGGATCGGACATGCTCAGAAACAGGCCACTCCCACACTACCTGCTCTTTGCACTGCACCAGGGCTCTCTGGATTTCATTTGGATTGAGGGCATGAGCATGAGGCAAGCAGCTCAGGGCCAGCTCCGCCGCCGCCCGAACCATGTTGGGGTCCCTGGCTCGCGACGCTCGGTCCGCTAGGGATGCCACCTCCGGAGGGGTGAGGTGACCGTCCCAACACTCCACCAAAATGTTGAGGGCAGCGCTGCCGATCTCCATGGCCTGGCCTGAGAGATGAAAAGACACTGGATTAGAAAATCTGGATCTTTGTGTTTCTGTCTCTCTCTCTCTCTCTCTCACACACACACACACACTCACCAGTGATCCAGGACACATGGGAGGAGTAGGTCCTGGACAGCCAGTTGGGTGAGACAAAGTTGTGGAGGCCAAGAGCATACAGGCCAATCTCAAAGGCACACAGGTGCAGGTTTCTGTGGGGCCCCTGGTGGCCCCCGCTGGCTGAGGGCTGGGTGAAGATGGAGGTGGAGGAGTTTCCTCCAGCTTTGATCAGCACCGTCTTGGCCAGCTCAAAGTAAAAATGGGCCGCTGCCTCTGATGGCTGGTTGGGCACGTGCGGGGCGTGGCACTCCGGGCGTCGGCCTTTGTACCTGAACACACGGAAAACGGTGTGAGGTGTGAATGCACCCAAGATGCACTGAGGACACATTTGAGATCCAATAACTGAGACCACATCCTTTTAGGAGTGTGAACCCAGATCCTCGGCCAGGCTGAAGGTTTACCTGCTGGTGTCAGTGCTCTTGGCTCTGGCCCCGCCACCTGCCCTGCGAGAGCCGCTGGAGGAAGAGGAGCCCAGCGAATCAGACGACGAGCTGCTGATGCTATCGCTGTCCTGGCCCCGCCCCCAAGATGTCGCTGCCCAGCCTCCCCTCAGCGGCCGGCGGCTGAGAGTGGGGGAACTGTCAGAGGTCGTCTCCGGAGCACTGCTGTCGATACTCGCCATGCCTGTCCAAACACCGTGCATATCATCATCATCATCATCATCATGTTCTGTATCACTGTTATGTGTGTGTGGATGAGGAGATGTTTCAGTGTGTGGGACATTTTTTGGGTACAGAAATACCCATGACCCAGGTTAAAACTCAGCACTTCCTGTTTGATGCTGTGGACTGACGTTCAGTATAGACATAGGCATTACTGCCTAAAGTATGTACCAGTGTGTTTCTTCTTCTGCCGGACAGGTGAGCCCCAGCAGCGCTGGCTGTATCCACAGCGCGCCCCCAGCGCCAGTCGACTGGGCACTGTGGCCTCCAGCTTAAAAGGAGCTGTTTCATTCTGCGGGTCAGCTGATGAAGGAGGCCCATCTGATACTGCAGGGACAGAAAACAGTGGTGATTGTAGATGCACAACAGTGACATAAGACATGGCACCTAAAGAGGGGGTGGGTGGGGGTGGGGGTTCTCACCGTGCTCCCTGGTCTCAGCAGTACTCTCCCCTGCTGTACTGTTCTGCACCGGGTTTAGTTCGGCCTGATGAGCCACCTCTTCTCCAGCCAGTGTCACGCCAGAGGAAGAGCTGGAGGAAGAGGGCGCCACGGTGGTGGTTGCAGAGGAAGACGAGGGGGCGTGTTTGGAGACGCCCCCGCTGGCCCCGCTCACCCCGCTGTGGCCAGCGGCAGTGTGCTTGGACGGGCTGCGCTGGCTGCCTGCCGCTGGTTTGCTGGAGTAGAAGGAGCTCAAAGTCTGAGGCTTGTGGGTCTGACTCTCCCTGTCCAACAACTTATCCAATATCTGAGAATGACAGGACGGATACAGGAAACAGAAAAGACGGGGAGAGAGAGAGAGAGGGGGAGAGGGAGACAGAAAGAAACTTTCATTAAAGAAACAGAGGAAGAGAAACTCCCATAGCTGCCTTTAATTCGTGGTAATCTGTTGAAAGTTTCACTTTGTGTTGAGAGCATTTGAATTTATTGTCCGATGGTGGACGGCTGGTCTGTAACTCTGTTTTATTATAGATAGTAGTGATGGCTACCTTCTTCAGTTTGCTCTGGTCATCCTTATAGGTGATCATGAGAGCCAGAGCCAGGTCACCCTTCACCCGCCTGGTTCCTTCACACAGCAGAGGATGCTCCGCCTCACTGACTGTGGTCTTCATACCTGCAGATACAGAGAGGGTGGAGACAAGAAGAGGGGGTTACAGCAGGAAGTGTTGGGGGAAGACAGGATGAGGTAAAGTGGACAGTGCCAGACAAAGATTGGGGACGTGATGAGAGAAGTGGGGAGCAGAGAAAAAGAGATACTGAGAAACTGAAAAAGCAAGAGAATCTAATCCAGACAGTACAGAGGGCCCCCTCGGGTCAGATGAGGAAAAAAAAAAAAAGAGCCATGTATAAATCTCTACTCTCGGTCTACAAATCCATGTGCACTGTTTATAATCCGTGCTCTCAGATTTGTAATCTGAGTACATGGATTTGCAATGCCCAATGCAAAGACAGTATAACATTAAACCTACCTTTAAATCTAGATAAATTGGATTTACTTGCTCTCTGAAGAGAGAAGTCGACTTGTAATCCGTGCACATGGATAACAAATCCGAGAGCATGGTTTACAAATCCATTATAAAACGTGATCACGGATTTGTAAAGAGTACAGATTTACACATGGCTTGGTTTGAAGTAACAGGTATCTTTTTACCAAGTGCAGCAACTGCAGCCTCGAAGCCCAGCTCCTCATCACCGGGCATCTCGTTGTTACGGTTGCGGCTCGGTGGACGGGAACCCGTTGGGGACACAACTGCACAAACAATATGGTGAAAAGAGAAAGGGATGTTAATTCTTGAAGTTCAAGTTTAAAATCCCCTACAAATAATTTCTTCATACACATGAGGTTTTATTGTGCAAATAAGAAAATGAGCTAATTTATAATAAGTTTTATTTAGATCTGAATTTAGGTTCCGTTGACATCTTTCAATCTACAATGCTGAACTCCAATCAATCAATCAATCAATCAATCAATCATTGGTGCTTACCTGGGGTACACAGTACATCGAAGATGAAGCTGGCCAACATGAGAGGCAGCACGGGCCTGTAGTCACAAAAGTTCCCGTCTCTGAGCTGCTCGGCTCTCTCTCTGATGGTCGACATCTCCACCAGGCCCAGAGGAATCTTCTTCAAAAGAGCCACCACCTCTGACTCCTGATAGGCCAGCTTCACCTGTTCAGCACACACACACACACACACACACACATGTTACACATACTGTATGTGGAGTTTCCACAGGAATAAAGAAGTCCATTCCAAACTGACCAGTCCATTTAACTATATTTCCAGTATTTTACAGATACTCCTCATCTATCTTTTGTGGGTAACCAGCAACAGCTGCTTATAATAATTAAAAAATATTGAGCTCTTGATTTGTAGGTAGGGAAGAATAAATTTGATGTGAGTGGCCCACAGGTGAAATGCTGGGGCAGCTTATTGGCCTAGAGACTAAGGACTGGGAACTGGCTGAGAACCTTTGTCGTGCGTCACTCTCCATCTCTTTCTCTCCCTCACTTCCTGTCATCTCTCCACTGCTTTCCACTATGAAAACACCGAGGAACAGCTCAACCATGTGTAGAAAGGTCAAGAAGAGATGTATGATGCTGTGTTCTGGTGTTTGAAGGACACATTTATCTAAGCAAGCTGGACGTATCACTGGATGTTTCTTTTTTTCTTTACCTTTTTTTAATCATTCATTTCTATGCCTGTTGTGCTCTCACTCTTTTCTCTGCCTATGCCAGCAGCTAACACTGAGCCTTTTAATTACAGATGTGGGTTCGATTGTGGGTCTTATATTAATGGGTCTGGTACAGATTCATCAGTCCACAACAACAACAATAAAGGCCTGGAATTATTTGTTTTGGGTTTAAAAATGGAATAAAATTAGCTAATTAATATTTTTAATAACTGATAAATCGTGGCATGGTTGTGCAGTGTGTGTGTGTGTGTGTGTGTGTGTGTGTGTGTGTGTTTGAAAGACCTCCAGAGCTTTGGTAGATGCCGGTGGCCTCTGGAGTTCCAGGGAGAACATGCCGGTGCTGAAGGCCAGGTTGTGGAGCTCCAGGCGTTCGCTGAGGACAGTCAGGAGGAAGGCAGCTTTTGACAGCGTGTTGGTGGCTACCTGCGTCTGACGGCTGGTGGACACCTTGCTCTTCTTACCCTAAATTCAACAACAACAACAATGATGTCGGAACAGGAAACCAAACATTACTTCTGATAAGCACATTCACAAATTCTTTCCTTTTTTATAGTTAATACTTGCTGTTCAGTTAGAAAACGGCACAGTGCTGGGGCTGGTGACTGTACCTACCTTAGTCTGCGGCTGCTCCACTTTCAGGTCCGGAGGGTTGGCTAACAGGTCTCTGGCCAGCTCCACAGCCAGCCGGCACGCCTCGTTACTGTAGCCGTGAGCATAGAGGGCCTCGGCGCACGCAAACAGCACCTGCACACGTACGCCGACAGTGTTTCAGGTAAGTGAGACGAGCAGTGGGGTTTCGTTTCTGTGCTGCTGTGTCTGGGACTATTTTCGTCCAGTGGCATTAAAGCCAGTCAGGTGTAAACACAAGAGGAAACAGATCTACAGTGAGCGAGGCAGTCCGTTCTCTAGATCTAGTTTCCAGTAAATGTCCCCATTACTTTGACCTGGATCATTTTGTAGTTCTGTCAGTCCTTCCGCTTAAAATAGTATTTTATGCACGCGCTCTGCTGCAAAGACAGATGAACACTAACATTTGTAAAGATCCTATTGGGAATTTCATCCTATTTTTAAATTGCTGTAAGTCCCAATATATCCATCCTACTTAGAGAAGACTTGTGTAACTAACTGAACACGAGAGGCTGGCTGTTTTGGCTATGACCTTCTCCACCAGAGGCTTAGCTTACCATGTATAGGGTCTGTATCAGAATCTTGGTTGCTATGGGAAACTGCCAATATGGAGTGGGCAGCTGTATTTTCACATCTATGCTAAAGATAAATAATTCACCATTACCTTGAGGGCCTACTTCTAAGTGACTTAATGCCACTTAAAGGTTTAATCCTTTATAATAAAAAGGAAAAATCCCTACTACTTCCTTCACAGTAAGATGTGGTGGCCTGTAATCTGCTACCCTTCATGGATCCAGATGTGATGGTGGCAAGTGACCAGACTCTGGCTGCATGAGCTAACGTTGGCCTATTTTTAGTGCCTGCCCACACAGATATTGCACCAATCAAATCACAGTACCGACACTGTCTGTCTCTCTGTCTGAAGCTCTAAAGCCCTGACTGTGAACGATGCAACCTTACCTCCATGCGTCCCTCCTGATCCAGTGGTTTGATCCCGGCGAAGATGTCTGGCTCTTCCTCCTGGTGGCTGTCATTCAGCTGTCTGTCTGCCCCCTCCTCTGAGGCGGCGCTCAGGTAGTATGCCTGGTAGTCGTCCTCGCCCACAGCTTCTCCCCCTGCAGATCCACCTGTGGCCTCTGCTCCTTGGTTAGCTGGGCCACCTGCAGCTGCTGCCCCAGCCGCTCCAGCGGACGCCGCCTCTCGGCGGCCGCGCTGTGCCTTGGCAGATGTTTGAGCGGTGCCTGATCTCGCTGTAGTGGCAGAGGTGGAGGGCTGGTTACTGCCAGCTGAGTCTACATCTTCATCTCTGCTCTGGACAGGCTCCACCTCCAGCTCTGCTTCCTTTTCTGCAGCGCTGGGCATGTCCATGACAACCACCACCGTCTCTTTGGAAGGGAAGCAGGGAGGAGCGGGCTCTGCGGCAGGAAGTGCGGCAGACGTATGACCGACACGCTTCGCTTCAAACATCTTGCTCCCCCCGCTGCTGCTGCTGTACTTACGTGAGTCTCGGAGCAGTGGGCTTGGGGAGGGAAGCATCTCTGGTGGCGGGGGGAGAAACTCGAAAGTGTTGCTGGCCTCAGCCCCCAGAGCCAGACTGCAGCCATCATCCAGGCTGAGCTCAGCCAGGTCCGGCTCCAGGGAGCTGTCCTCACTGCTGGTTCTCCGCTTAGCACTGGCATGCTTACCACCTCCTAACCCCCCGCTCCCCCCAGGACCTCCCACAGATGCCCCCTTTCCACTTCCCTGCGTCAGTTTCAGTTTCCCTCCAGAGGAGGAGCCTGGCCCTTTGTACATGCACTTCCCTCCTCCATCTTCCAGGGAAAGAGAGACGCTCCCCCCGAGACGGACCAGCATCCCTCCCCCTCCGCTCACTGACAGACCCTTCCTCTTGGTCAGAATGGTCTCCTTGGGTCGCACGGCCAACTCCTGTTGAGACAAGTGACCACTTCCTCTTCCTTTATAATCTCCAACGGCTCCACCCTCAGCTCTTCCCCCTGGCTCAGTAGGTTCTCCACCCGCTCCCGCAGCAGCTTTGGCTCCTCTCTGGTGCTGCACTGCCCTGGACCAGCAAAATGTGGCGCTCTTCTTGTCAGCGCTGCAGTAGGTGATGCCGTCCAGTGGGTAAGCCACCTCCCAGTTGAAATAGCAGGACTCCACAGCAGGTTTGAAGCCCTGGAACAGTTTATCCAGGGACTTGCGATGTTGCCCCCGCTTCACTATCTCGATCACCTTTAGATGCCACTGCTTCAGTTGGCCTGCCAGTTCCAGACGCCTGGAAGAGAGTGCACACACAGACTTTACATCTCCCCCCTGGGATTTCTCATATTTCATGACCAAATTCTGTGACAGTTTGTCTATGAGCAGCGTGTATGCTGGTGTCACCGGTCTAACCTGCAAGGGCTCATCGTGGGGTCGAGCACTGCCAGCCTCCAGAGCACCACCATCTCATCACACATGCTGGCACAGGCGTGGGCCGCCACCTCCGACTGGCCGTTGCTGCGGCCGGTGTGGCCGCTGGCGCTGCTGTGGGACGCTGACGTCCGAACGCTGTACCACCAGCTGATGATCTGAGCACACACAGAGAGACAACTCAGCGATGAGTGTGTATGTGTGTGTGTGTGGCAAAGAATGTATAGTATACAGTATAGTGCGTATTCAAACTTTTTTTTTTTACTACTCTCCGCTTTGCCTGTGTTGCATTTGCAGCATGCAAGTGGTTTACTCCGAGTGGCTAGAGCTCGTGTCACGTTGAGGGTGTACCTGTTCGTAGGTGAGGCACTGCTCGGTGAGGATCTCGAGCAGCGGGGCTGCGTTGCTGTCTCGTCTCTTGAACATCTCCCTGACGATGGACAGGAGGTTCCAGATGCCTTCGGGCTCTCGGCCCCTCAGAGGTCGCAGCAGACACGCCCACTCGGCGGCGGCTGGCGGCTCCGTGGACGACAGGTACATGGAGTTCACGTCGCTGTGAACAAAATGTACACAAAGCGCTGGTTTTTAGTCATGTAGCACTGAGATAAATTCATCAGGTAGGAAGAAGAAGTTTAGAAGGCTAAAGCTTTCTGAGTTCATGTATTCAGTAGTAGCATGTAGCATGTACCTGAAGACAACAGGTGAAGGCCCACAGAACTTGTGCAGAGTCTTTTTGATGTTGTCGCTGAGGGTCGACTCATCCAAATACCAGGTGCTCTGGTCAGAGGCTGAAGGGCCTGCTGTCGGGTCTGTACACAAACACATCATATTTATATATATTTACATTTTTTTTTTTTCTCAGCAAAGCATTCTGGGGAAAATCTGCCCTGCAGGATAAAGTCTTTCTATTTTTATGTAAGGACTTTCCCATGTCTGTTCGTGCAACAATAACACTCCTCTCTCCATGGACACCATACACAACACTGTAGTGTAAACACACACTCTTTAACAGGAAACATCACTGCCATCTAGCTGCAGAAATATGTAATAATGTAGGCTGAAACTGGTGGTAATGTCAGTGTATCTCAGTGCAGCTGGAGGTTGCTCTCTCAGCGTATGCTCTGAACCACCTGTGTTGTTCACTGCTGATACTGTACCTGGAGCTCCACACACGGTGTTGATGGCAGTAGACTGAGACGAGAGCAGCTCATCCAGCAGACGCTGAGCCGTGGGTAAGATCTGGAGACACAAAGCTGAATGAATACCAAACTTGCTTTGTCGGATATATGACATGTAAATCACAGAAATACATACTTGGCCAGTAGTTTGGTTTCTAAAGAGAACGAGTGGTTCAGGGCGTGGACGTTACCTGCTGAGGCAGCTCACTGATGAGGTACTGGGCGAACTTTTGGAGCTGGTCCCTCTGCAGCCTGGACAACGACTCAGAGACCGGAGCCCTCAGACACACTGCTGACGCCTGCACACACACAAGTTGAAAACACAACTTGATATAAGTGAAACCTACAGCAGACTCACCAGTGCGGAGAACACACTTCTGATGATGGTGATGATGCCTGATGCATCATGTGGTCTATCATTACTTTAGTTTGGTTTTCTGCTGATAAATTGAGAACATCTGATTGGATGAAAAACGTGATACAGCTTTGATAGAATTCCTTTGTGTAGGCACAAACGCACATTGTGGATCCTGAAGAGGCAGAGCGCCACCACATGAGCACACCATTTGGCCCCAGCGCCGCACGTGCAGCTACAGGAAGTGATGCGGCAGCGATCAAACATGACCGCCACGTTGTAGGCCGTTTTAGACTGACCGGTCTGACTGGACACCACTGTAGCACTGAGATGGAAGCCTGGGGAAAGAGAGACAGACACAGAGAGATGGATAAACACTGAATTAGAGAACAGGGACAAGCTGGACAAAAAACAAAACAAAAACACTTTCTTAGATCTGTACTGCATTTTATTTAGCTCACTCAATTTCATAAGTATTTTCTTACTGAAAGGAGTTTGTTATCTACTAATGGCTGATTCATCTATACAGCGGAAGTGCAAGTTTTAGAATCATACATTTACCCAAACTGAGGCCTACTGTTACCGTTTCTATGAGCCTATGTATGGTAAGAGCGACCACCCACCGATCTGCAGGGGGTCTTTGACAGCTCGGATCCTGTAGAGCTGCTCTCCACGTTGGAATTCATCTGGGCTCCCATTAGCCAGGCATGAATATAACCTGGAGGCAGGAGGAGGAGGAGGAGGACAGAGGGACCACAGACAACCAAAAGGACAAGGCGAGAGGGACGAGAAGAGAACAGAAGAAAGACGTGAAGGTCAGGTACACCCAGGACAGACTGACTCAGTTATGTGCGTGTGTGTGTGTGTGTGGTTCCCTAAACCAACCTTTGTATTTTGGTTGTGCCTAAATTATTTTTAAGCAGAAAAGAGCAATATAACACAACACACACCGAACAAGAACTTCCACCTAATGGTAAAACAAAATAGGTAAATACATGAAAGATAGATAGATATACACCTGAGAAAGAAAGCCCATGCTAACAGCTGACTGGGTACATGACCAGATATCCAGACAGAACAGTGCTTCAATATTATGCCACTTGATTAAAACTCCAGTATGGGCCTCTCTAGGAATGTCTGGGCAGATAAGTCCACAGAGGCCTCTCTGCAGAGCTTGTGCTCTCTCTGTTCCAAAGTAATTTAAGACGGGGTCCCAAATTTTATAGAACATTGAGGGTTTGTCCTTAAGCCAGTAGGTCATGGCCTCCAGAGGGATGAGCTCTATTATAACTTGCAACCACTGTGAGGGCCTGGGAGGTTTGTCAGAGATCCACTGAAGTAAAATGCACCTTCTGACAAACAAAACAATTTTAGTTTTCAGTTCTTGTAGTTCAAATGAAAAAAATCAAGCTGATCGCATCATTGATCTGAACTCTGGTCTGAATTTATCCGGTAAACTTTCTTTCATTTGTAGCCTCCGGTACTTTGGAGCAAGCAGCTCCAAATACAGTATTAAATGCGATGGAGCATGAAAAATTATTTTTTAAGTCAGCTGCTACTAAATACAGGCATTTATATACATTCATCAGTGCATTTCATGCTTGAGAAACTCAGAGACAGACCGGCCAAGAAAGACCCAGAGCCGAAAACCGAAAGTTCAGCAGAGAGGGGGAAAAGAGTTGGGTGCGAGACCGGTGGCTCACTCACACAGTGGACACACACTTTCCAGACACACACAGGACTGGTTAGCCGTAGCTGGTTAGAAACACCATTGTCATAATGTTTCAGTATAATGTGCTAGTAGCATCATCACCAGATTAACTTGTGTCAGAGCTGAGCAGTGGCAGCTGGCATTTGAGGAAGTTGACTGGCAAAATAAAAACACAGAGCTTATGTACCTTTACTTTAAAAGTATTTAAATATGCCAGGGGAAGTTTTCTGTGAATAACCACAGGCTGAAATACAATAATAAACACATAACGTGTAGGTGCAAGGCTACTGGAAAAACTGCATTGTTGCAACACCTGCACACTGCAACCAAACTTTGTGGTTTACAGTCAGGTATAGTCAGGTGACAAAGAACATTTAAACAACATGCATTAAAAACATTTTAAGCTCTCTTTTGTTAGTAAATGGAAAAAACACAGCTAGAGGTGTACCAGCAAATTGTACTTGTCTCTTCAGCTGTGAGTAGTTTACAGGACTGCGATCAACATATCCTTAACCAGAGGGGAAGATAAAAAAAAAAAAAATCCGGGTTATCAGTGATCTCACCTGATGTCTTCCTCATTTTCGGGGAAGCTCCAGTAGGCGATGCGAAGCTGGAGCTGTTCTGGGACAGGAGGGTAGACCTTCTCCACCACCTCGAACGGGATGTGGAACGCTACCTGCTTTGCGGACAACTCCACCAGCGGTATCACCTGACCATCTGAGGAAGACCACGGAAGAGAGGAAGATCAGCTCAGCCAGCCCGATGTGTACAGTGATGTCACCGTGTACTGGAGGAAATGCTAATTTTTCAAATTTAAAGGTTTTTCGTTGGCATGAGAGTTTCAAAAATCAATGCTGCAAAAGTATCACAGTAACACCGTTTAGCCAAGTACACCATAAAGAACAATACATACTGGCATGTTGGGCAGAAAGATATGCCCTGTCTCTTTAAATAATGATGGGATATTTGAAGTGCACTTCCACATCACCACCTGTGCATAGACAGCTTGCCAAGAAGAACTGGAGCTGTTCAGGGATCCAACCAGCGACCTGAGTCAGGTTCTTATTATATTTAGACTAACTGGGTTTTGAGTGGATCTATGTGGACGCTATCAGCTCTGATCATGGGGTGCATCATCACCACCACCATCGTCATCGTCACCACCACCACAGGAGAGGCAGAGAGTGAACTGTGCTTCAAAATGTTCTGCTGCTCTGTTCCACAGCTGACTGTTAATTGGTTGGACATCATGCTGCTCACAGTGTAGCTTCTCTCTCTCTCTCTCTTTCTCTCTCTCTCTCTCTCTCTGTTGGGTCTGTTCACTTCCACCACATTTAGATGAGGTCTGGTTATTCTCTGGCCTGTTTGGATTGGGTCTGACTGTCCTTGCATCCCTTCTGAATCTAGTATCTGTTTTTTTTTTAATAAATACATTTATGCATATGCACATTAAGTAGAGCTCAATCCTACAGACTTATGGTCTGATTCAGTTTGGTTCCAAAGATTACAATGACCCTCATAATCTTTCCTGTTGCACCAGAGTGTAATGAACCTAGCAGCCTCTGGGGGCAACAAGCTCAGCTACAGACTTTTTTTAAAAATGTGTAAAATACTGATGATACAAAAACTGTGACCAATGAAGAAATCAAATCAAATAGAGTGTGTGTGTGTGTGTGTGTGTGTGTGTGTCTCTACTACAAAAAAAAGGGCAGCATAAGCACAATGACAGGAGTATTATTGAGAGCACAGTGGTCTGCCAGAGGGAAGAAAAAGTGATGGGTCTCAGATTACAGACCTCATTTCCAAGCCACTACTTGTGCTGTTGTTTACCATATATGGAGTAAAGCACTCCGTTCATATAATGCCATCATTGGGGTAAAGGCTCAGGGGCTGATGGTTACAGGCCATGGGAAACCCATCAAGGCAAGCAGACTAGCATCACTCATATGTTATGTGTGTGTAATAAGTCAGCTAAGCTATCGTGTGACAAAAAAAAAGTTTAAAACCAGGTGCTTGCTTCATTTTGTCAGTTACCTAATGGTGGAAATGGTGAACTTAAACAATCCCCTATATGTTGCACACGTGGAAAATGAATTTTCTACAGAATGCAAGAGCAGCTCATATTGTAGCACAGCAAAATACTCAAAGATCATAACGCTGACGCGAGTGTATCCGAGCAAATCTTGTCCTTCCTTCCTTTTACCACAGCACTGAGACTGCTCTCATTAAAGTTCAGAATGCCTCAAGAAACTGATTCAGGTATCATCACAGTCCTAATCCTACTCAGTTTGAGCACTGACTCTGACTTAGCTGACTCTACATAACTACTATACAGAGTGGAAAGCAGGGTTGGACACTTGGACACAGTCCTACAGTGGATCAACTCCTGGGAGAGGAGCTATTATGTCTCATTTGGCAGCTATGCAGCAGAGCTTGACGGACATGACGTGTGGAGTTTCCCAAGGCCTAATTCTTGGGCCTGGGGAAACTTAACGTTCAACAGTCAACAGATTAGTAAAAACGTTTTTCAAAACAGCACTTTCCATAATTCACCGCGGTAAAATGAAGTGATAAAAGTAATGAAATTGTATTTTTTTTTTCCAGTGAGTGTGGCAGCACAACGCCGAGTGAATAAACAACCATGGAACAAAGTGAAGTGTGAGCGTGGTCTTGAAGGAGGAGGCTCCTGTGAGCAGTGACGGACAGTCCTGAGTGGCAGAAGGATTTTCCTGCAGCTACAGCTGCCCTCGGCTGATGTGCTCCTCCAAGAGCTTCAGGAGGATAAACTTTATCGAGTTGTAAGCAAAACTAATCGCCTACATTTATCACTGCACACTATTAAACAATATTTAATTATTTAATATATTTTGGACTCAGGAAAAGGCTGAAAAAGTGCACATAATGCAATGATTTCCTTTTGTGAAACGGCTCAAGAATGAAAAGTAAACTACTAAATCTTTAGGACTGTATTTAAGTCACTAGCTGCGGTCTTTTGAAATGGATGACAGTGTTGTAAAACTTCAAACTGCAGAGGAGCGTGCTAACAACATTAGTATGTTGTGTATATAACAGTATCAGTGTATAGCATGAAACTGGGGCAGTCTGACTCTCTGACAGTAAAGAGCTAAAACCTGAAGAGAGAGAGAGGGAGAGAGAGAGAGGTGGCTGGGTAGTAACAGAGTTCATGTGGCCAGCCTTGTGATTGGCTGCTAGAGGTGAATGACAGCCAGCCGCCCACCAATCGGCTCCCAGCACAGAGGGACGCCACTACAACAGCTGTTCCTTTGTAGCTGGCCCTGCCAAGGGCTGAGGACTCATTCACTCTTTTCACTGGATCACTAGCTCTCTCACTGCCTTCCTCATTTCCTCCCCCGCTGTCCACTTCTCTCCACAGGGTGCACTCCATTAGTGCGCTGACGTACACCTGTGGTGCGCTGGAGGGGACATGCTGCTCACTATTTAAAAGCTGCCTCTGCTGTTATACACACTCGGGGCCCTCTGCTCTGTTTAAGTGACATGTGGGTTTACTTTGACCACTCAGCTGATACAAAGAACTGGGACAGATTTACAAAACCACCCTCAGCTGATGAACTGCCGGTTGATCTGTCTATATTTTAGCCAGTAAGTGATGTAAATGAATGAATAAAGCAGGGATATCTGCTCCTGTTATGAAGCCACCGCTAACAGTTACTGCCACAAGTAGATCATTGGACTGGTGTAGCAGTTATGCTGGCTGCGCCATGCTGTCTTTGTTTCCCTCCTCTCACCGGTAAAGGTTTCCCCCCCCCTCCTTTTCAAACACACACACACTGCTCTGAATAGCCTCTGTCCTGGTGGGAGGAAATGGAGTTAACCCACTCTTTTCAAGGGAAGAGTCTGATTACAAAATATGCCTCTATGACAAATATCTCGGATATTTTTTAAGCCTTTGGTATCTTGGGTTTGTACAGTTTGATAATAATATTGTGACGTATTCTATTTAAAAGTTTTATTTTATTTGAATCTTTCTAATGTGTGACAGATGACTTCTTGGTTCTTGGGCAGAGCAGCACGTTAGCGCAGTGGTTGAATCTATCACCTCACAGCAAAAGCAGGTCTGGGTTTAAACCTGTTGCCGTATGGAGTTTGCACTTTCTCCCTGTGCCTGCATGGGTCATGGGTTTTCTCTGGGTGCTCGGGTTTCTACACCCGCAGTTGGAAGACAAGCAGGGTCATACGGGTTAGGTTAACTGATGACTGTAAACTGTGTGTAGGTGTAAATGTGAGCATGAATGTTTATCTCCCTCTCTCTCTCTCTCTGTGTCAACCCTGTGACTGACTGGTGCCCCGACATGGGTGTACCACGCCTCTCGCTCAATGCCAGCTAGGATCAGCTCCAGCTGGAACATGTATGTTGGCTGATACAGAGATGCCAGCAGAGAAAATGTCAAAGATGTGTCTGGAGACACTGTTTCAAACAGTACCTGATACATCGTACTCAAAAATTCTGTATTGGGCTCTAATTCCTATATAATGTATAGGAATAATAATATATTCCTATACGTCCTTTATATATAAATAAATATAAATAATATAGAAAGGACTACACTAATTGCCCACTGAAAACACCCATTTGATTTCAGTGAGCTACTTCCAGGTCCATCTTTGTCCCTCCACACTTTAAGTTCTCCATGTGTACAGGCTTTAGCCTCAGCTGTGTTTGAGAAGTTAAGCTTCGTGCCAGTGAACCATTCACTGTGACCTTTCCTTCAACATACCGTCCATTTCACCTGATGAAAACCGGCTGCATTCGTATACCTGCCCATACCATACTCCGTTACCGTTCCCCTCCCCCAAGTGTTTCTGCAGCTGCTCGGCAGATGGTCAGCTGGCTCTGCACACACCTGTCCCTGAACATGTGGATACGCTCCTTTTCTTCTATGAGAATTAAAACCATTACACGTGGCAGAGCTATTCTCTCCTCCTAATCCTTTTTCTTCACTGCTGTTGAGAAGGTGACACTTCAGCTCTATTTGGTATATAAGACTGGTCAGCTGGCCTTTACCAACTAACTGCAGCCAAAAACCTTAAATGCCCATCATGATCTACGGTATGAGCCTCTCCACAGTAACAAAAGTACCAAAAACAATTCACGTTATCTCTGTGGAAACTATTACAGCAATCACAGTTTGTATAAACGAGTGTTCTGACTGCTGGAACTCGATGAGAGGAAACAGAGTCTTTTATATTTACACCTGCTGTTCATATGTCCTCCCATTGTCTTCATTCTGCCCACATTGTGAACCAATCTCAGTATGCAACTTATTTAGGTGGAGCTGGCAGATTGGTCAATAAACAGCGGTGGTTTAGCAGGTCAAGGGAAGTGACCCAGGATAGTCCTGAGGGATTGATATGACTGGAAAGCAGTGGCCAAAGGCGTCCTAGGGCTAATAATTAGTAGCAAACTAGGCTAATGACAACATCCAGATGTGGTCTGGCCAGTCACATTCTGTTTGCAAAACCTTCTGTGTGCATTTATCAGATATTCTGATACAGATCTGTTAATATCTTACAGAAATATGGTCAATAAGGTGATAATTGCACCTTATTGACAGGCCATTAAAAATTTATCCAGCCTAACTCAGCACAGGCTGAGTTGGGCTGCATTACAGTTCAATTCTCAGGTAAATCTTTGTTAAAGTAGGAGATCTGTGATGCCTCAGAACAGTCATATCCGCATTTATTACTCGCAGCCTGTGTAGGATAAAGACTCACTAAGGAAGCACTTGTTGGGGTCCGTTTTGAATATTACAGGGTAGACGGCTGAACTAGAAGCAGCCACACAGAGCTGTTAGATGAAAAGCTGCCGGCAACGGTCGCTTAATGCAGTCTGGGTAAACCTCAGACCTTTACCATGTCAACATAGACTCCTTTCACACATGAGACATACATATGACATGGGGTTCACTTCATGTGTGTTGGACCCAGGGATTAAAGTGGGCCAGAACAATCTGGAAAGGTTACACACCACCCTGTCAGTCTGAGCGGGACAACAGAAACCCCTTTAAAAGCACATGTTTGGTGACAGTAGGCAGCCTGATCACAGCTGGTTAAGCCAGACATGTAGCAGGTCTTACTCGTCCAGTAAGACTCCTGGGGGTAGACTGTGTGTTTATTTATATTACCAAAGAAAGGTGCATGGAAGCTGTGGCTGTGTCCAAAAACTGTTCTCCGCTGCTGGAGTTTATGATGACAAAGTGCCCGCCATAGTATCCGCCAAGGGAATTCACCACTTGTTGTTATTGTAGCAGTCTACCTGCCCCCGAGCGCTAACACAATGAAAACACTGCGAGCTCAAACAGGGCAGCCCAAACGGATTTTCCATTATGACTGGTAACTTCAATCCGCTAAAGATTATTTTCATTATCAATTAATCTGCCAACTATTTTCTTGATTAATCAATTTGTTGCTCAGTTAATGAACTGATTTCAGCTTCCCTGAGCCCAGGGTGATGTCTTCACATGTTGTCTTTGTCTGACAAACTGTCCAAAACCCAAAAGTGCTCAATTTACAAAGGGAACAAAAAAAAATCAACACTGAAAAACAGCAAACAAGCAAATATTTTTGCATTTTTGATTGAAAGATTACAAGAAAATGACTAATTAATTTAAAAAAAAGATTAGCCAATTGATTTTTCTACTTTTCTACTTTTCAACTAATCAATTAATCGACTAATTTTTGCAACTCTAGTCCCATATTCACAGCCAGAGACACACATTGGTTATAGCCACACAAGAAGGAAGCAAGACAATTTTTTCAGTGAATATGCAGCTTTGTCTGGAGTGAACAGGCTTCCACCATTTAACCCTTTGTGACATGTCACGTCACATGATGCCTCATCGACACCATTTCAGGCATATTTCTCCACAATTCAACCAGACAGTTTAGCACCTTTGGAAACTTTGGGATCTTTGGTCCGGTTTGTAACGATTGGCTTGTATAATAAGAAAATCATTTAAAGTGTAATGTTTTTATCCTCCACAGTTAGGCAGGCAGAAGACCTCTGTTCTACCTAAAACTATTCACAGCTCTCAACCAAGAGCAAAGCTTCAAGGCAAAGATGGAGCTGCTGCTCTGAGTACTTCATACTATTGTTGTTAGAATACTGTTTTATCTTCAACTAAAGAAACTCTCTTTTTACTCTTTGTTATGAAATGAATCCTGATTTGGAATCTCCTGAGCTGAACATCACACGGTCGAGCACAGACACAGAGTGTAACTAAGAGAATTAACAAGAACAAATTTTCATCTTTGGGGGGGAAAAAAAGTGAAGACTTTAAACCAACTTTTCAAATAGAATTAAATGATTTTCAGAGTAAATCAGCTTATTCTGACTGAGCTCTTATATGCTATCTGATAGATAGCAGAGTAAAAAGCTGCATGTAAAAGCTGCTGGTGTCATTTACTAGCACTGGTTGCAGCACAGGGATCTCTGCTTGTTGATGGGTTTAGTAAACAAGAACATGGAGGAGTCTCTGGAGAATAACCCCAGAGAAGAGCATAAGGTTTCTGTGAGACATCAACACACACACACACACACACACACAAGGCTGTATGTGGATTTTGACTGGTCAGGAAACACATCCACCTGTAGCCAGTGGGTTCTACTTTCCTAGCAAAGTTCTTTAACTTTGAAAGCCATAATGATTAAAATACACAGAGCAAGTGATCTTCCAGAAGGCTCTGAGATTGTGACTGGAGAAGTAGTTTGGTGACTAACTTGTAACACACACACACACAGACACAATCATGAAAAGAATCTACTACCATATTTTTCTTAAGTCTGAAATAGTTCATTAACTAATATGTCAGTCCTGCTGTGAAATACATGTACAGTGATAAACAGTGGAGCAGATTGAATGCTGGACTTTAACTGAGCTTCAATAACATCAGCTACAGCCACAGTTAAATTTACAAACACATACCATTCTCTAATGTATCCGCTCCACCTCCAACATAATAGTATATTTTATAATCAGATATTATTACGTAATAAGGTTCTCAGCAACAGGTATTACTGCTAATGTCTTTTAACTCTGCTATAGTAAACTTCAGTCGAGCCTTTCACACTCATTCCGGAAAATCACGGAAACCATCAAAGTATTCAGAATGAATGGATTTGTATGTGTGAATACAAGTGTCCTTCTCCAACCTTTAATCTTGACCGTAGGGGAGTTGGGTCCAGCAGACTGTTTCCTCCATCCCCTCCAGTTCTGACAGAGGCTCTCGGCCTCTGAGATGAAGGAGCACAGCGAGTCTTCCTCAAACCGGTCCGAGTCTTCGAAGGAGAACCTCTCCCCGTCCTCCCACTCGGCGAACATCAGTTCCATTACATCCACTTTTTAACCGCTCCGGAGTCCAGAGGACTGCGAACGGAGGCCACGGCCTTTCTTCGGTCTAAAAATCAAGTGGAAACCCGGCGAACAGTGTCCAACACTCGGGGAGAATCAAGAGTCTCAAGACTGGGGGGAGGGGAGGCCACTAGCAACCAAAACACAGCTGAGAGGCTTACCGCTGGGCCCTCAAACACAGCTCCATAATACAAACTCTGACAAGGCGGTGGTCTCCTTTAAACAGTCTGTAGGAAGATATTCACAACAAAGCTACAGTTACCAAGTGTCTCTGCGCAACTTCTCCCGTGTTTTGGATGGAGTTGTTATATATTCAAACCAAACCACTCGCTTTTTTAGATCGATTTAACAGCCCACTTCATGCTGCCGGGCTGAGTTGAGGCTCCCCTTTCAGAACATAAGGTCCTCTCCTCAGTTTGACTGTACTACTGCCGCTGAGAGGACAAACGAGCCACACTCACTAAACAGCTAAGGACCTTTACTGTCAAACACACCGAGAGTGCAGCATGTAAAACCGAAGGGGGAAAAAAAATGTTCCTCTCACGGTGCAGCTACGAACATAACAAGCACACCGCCTCGCAACGACGCTGGCTCGGAGGGGGGGTAGCGATTAAATCTTTACGAAGTCATGAAGTTGTTTTCCTCCATCCCGACGTCCTACTCTTTTCAGCCAATCAGCTGGACTACACTGGATATTAAGATTATCTATTGTAGGATTACATCGGTGCTGGAAGTGTTTAATCTGTCACACAGCGAAATATTCTCGTCGAGGTCAGAAACTCACGTCGCGTCCCTACTGCCAAATGTCGTCTTTGTTCTTACATTTACTGTGCTAGTTGTAATACTGTTATGCTGGGCTGCTAAAGCAAATAACATGTAGCCGACGTTAGCAGAGAGGCTAATTGTGCTAACAACTGCATACTTACTTACGAGTTAATACAATGAGCTGTCATCCGCTGAAGACTACTGTAATGAGGTTAAATGTGGTTTTCGACCCGAAGCCAGACGTGTTCGGCTCGGTTTACCTTCGGTCTGCTTCGGTTCTACTACCTGATGTTAGCTATATGTACTAGCAGTGGAATGCTAACCCCCCCGATCGGCTAACTTCAGCTAGCTTGGATAGCTGTTTGTTTACATTTACTGGTGATGGCAACAGCTTTCGGACTATAAGGACTACACGCTTATTTATATCGCCTATCTTCTGGACTTTTGCATTTTTCTAGGTTGCATACGGTTTATATTTCGATATTAATCCCCGCTCCTAGCTCAATGTTTTTCGTTCTTTGTATTGGAGTCTTGTGTCAGACGTTAAAAGCTGGTGTATTCCTCTGTCGGGTCTGGTGCAGAAACTCCGATCAGTCCCTCAGATATCTTCCGTTCCGACTGACACCGGTTGTCCTGGCGTCTTACGCTCGTCTCTGCCTCCAAAATGACACCGGGATCCCCAGTTGATATCCCGTATCCCTCTCGCCCTAGCTCTATCGGACTGTATCAGTCTGCCGGGGGAAGATGGCTCACCTCTCTTGCGGCTCCTCCTCCATCAGCTGATCACAGCTTCCGGCTGCCAGCTCTGCACAGGCAGCAGTTCAGATGCTCTCTGGGCTGAGCTGGACAAAGAGTACGGAGAGGAGAGGTGTGAACAAACCGAAAACACCTGAGCGTACTGTCATGAAATTTGATGTTGCTAGTTGAGGTGAAGCTAATAGTAAATATTACTAGCTACACATTTGTAGTAACAAACTGTTGAGTATTTGAAAGATACTCATGGTCCACATAACACATTTATTTAGCCTGTTTAGGCCCTTTTTTCATAACCCCGTGGATCCACAGACTGGACTTGAGAGACATTTCTTTCACTACTGTTTCTGATCTTTACAAGTATATGGGCACTGGTGACACATAAACAAGCCTCATCAACCACAACCACTGAAAACACCTGTGTGGGTGTACAGTGTATAAGTAACTACTAACTAAAGCTGTAGGAATAAGTTTAGCACTATATTTACCATAGAAATGAAAGGGGAGTTGAAGTATAAAGTAGCATTAAATAGAAACACTCCGTGCAGAAATTTCCCTTTTCTGTTTCCATATTGCTATTCTCAAAATCTGGGAAGCAGCAAACAAAAGACTGTGGTCAAACATTGGGAACTGGAGACAACAAGACTCTGGAGAAAGAACACTCATCAGAATCTCAGTAATGATCTATTGCACGACTCTATTCTGGCTGACATTAGAGATGAGATTACTGTTCTACATCAGGAGCTGAGACAAGAGACTGAAGCTGTCCACTAAGGGACATCTTCAAATCTGCAAGCCTTGCACCACGATGTGAAAGAAGAATTTACCAACATTAGTCAGGGCCAGGCATCAGGCTGAAGCGTCACACTCTCTCAGCAATGCCCTGGAGTGAATCCAGCAGGAAAATGTGCCTATCTCAGGAGCAGGATTCAGAATCATCAGTAACCCGATGACAGAACTTATTCCTGAGATTTTCTGTACTGAAAACTTCCCTTCTTCAAATGTTATTGACCAGCCTCCTCATTGACTGGCTCCTAAATTTGAGATTATGAGAGAATAATTTAGGGAAATAAAACCAAATAAATGAAAAAAACAAAAACAAATATGCTGTAAATAATAATAATAAAAAAAAGAAATCAAAACAAAAAAGCAAGTTTAGGAACATGTTCACAACTTAAAAAGAATGTAGCTTTTTTTTTTTATAAGTTATGAGTACTTGAGTGTATATATGTGTGTACTGAGTAAGCAGCAAGACAGTGTATCAGGGCAACACAATACAGTGTGTTCAGCAAAGGTTTTGATATGCTTGGAGCTGGATCCAGCAGTGCAGTCATGGGTCAGCAGGGTGAACAGCAGGAGGCTCAGGATGCAGTCCTGAGGTGGTGCCTGGCGTGTACCTGCCAACCTGACTGTCTGCTGCCTTTCTGTCAGGAAGTCCAGAACCATTTGTTATGGTCTGATGGGGCTGAATGCAGAGCTGAAGCTGATGAAGATAAAGGCCATACAATATGTTGCAACACAATATGTTGCAATGTAAAACTATGCTAACATTGCTTTGTGTTATATACATTAAATGCATGAGTGTGATCATATGTCATCCGTTACACTGTGAAATGTCAGCAGTGTGAGGGCTGGTCTGAAATGTCACAGCAGAAAAAAAAAGTCCCTGTACCGGAAATCTAAAACCAGAGAGTGAGAGGAAGATGATTAAAGGGGTTTTGTGGCCAGTTGAGGTGTTTTCTACAACCAGACTTCTGCTCGTTAGCTTTATAAAAACATTCTCATTGAGACTTTTTTATTATTATTCACTTCCCTTTCATGTAGATGCACATATGCATGATAAGGGAAAGGACACTTTATTTATGTAATCTTACTATTTTCATGATGTACTATATAGTCAGACTGCAGCCTGTGAGCCTGTTGTTCCATCCCTACGGTTCATTTCTACACTGGTATCAATCAACAGCAACAAGATAGATGGATGCAATGGCTGGTGTAACTAATGCTCGGTGCTCCTCTCCTCCAGGTGGAGGCGGTGTAGGACCAACAAACAGCGCTGCTTTCTGAAGGGTTTCCATGGAAATAAAGAAGGGGAGGAAACACTGGTGGAGCTGTTGTATCATATAAAATATGATGTTATTGTTCCAGGTGTTTGTTGATCAGTATAAAGAGACTGGGTCCCGCTGTGTTACTCAGGCTGCACCACAGCGTCTATTCACAGGTGCGATCCCACTACTGAGCGGCACGAGGGCTTTGACCTGCTCCGTTTCCGACCTGGGCCGGTGCACCCCTCCTTAGGCGACCTGGTGGTCCCGGGCTCCCCCGGGAACACCATATCGATACCGAACTTAGCGCGGACACCCGATCGACACAGTCCGCTGCAGCTCAGAGCTCCTGAGCTCAAACAGTCCTCCAGCCTCAGCCTCCCGGGAACTTGGATTACAGGCGCGCGCCACCGCACCCGGCGACAACCAGCCCTCCTTATGGGACTTTTAGCTTTTTTAAGAGTCTCAATCAGAGATGATGGCGACACCTGGTGGCGAAGGCTGTGTTTCAGTTTAACTGTTGTCATTCACTGACAAGACACTAAGGCTTGATGATGTGAATGTGAGGGTGCTGATGGTTTTATCTGAAGCACATGTAGGACTTCCCCCTGCACTGCTGTACTGTACTGTACTGTATGTGGGTATGTTGTTGCTGCTGCTGCTGCTCGCTTCATTCCCTCAGGTCACCAGTATACAAACCTTCCTACCACACAGCGGAAACTGCAAGTGAAACTGTGTAAGTGAAACTCCATTACAAACATCTGACAACTCTGTTGACTGGTTTCTGTGTAAATGAAAGACTCTGCATTTAACCAAACTCATGGACTAAGATTGATGGGGTGTAAGTTGCTCCACCCCTGAAGATGCACCAGAATCCAAAGAAGGGTGAGAGAGGTGTCAGTCAAGTACAGTTTGTAGAGGGGACTATGTTTGTGTGTAGATGCTCTAAGATTTGACTACTTTTACTGAGGAAAAGCATCTGAATATTTCTTCCAACACTGCTGCAGATGCACATGTAACATTTTCCCTCTGAGCAGATCGCTCACAGATGCGTGCAGGTGCACGAGACAGAGAACTAAAAATATAAAGTCAGATCTGCAAAGCATTCCTGGAAGGAAAGAGTGAGAGTGAACCAAAGCAGTGAAGATGCACTGTCAAAGCAAAATAATGAACTGGAAGATGCTAAAACTCTTTGAAGAGCTGAGGGGAACTACAGAGAGAGATGATCATTTTCTATAGGTTCATCACAAGCCATGCCTTTCACATTACACACAGTCGTCTGATCAGTTGTTCATATCCAAATATTGATCAAAGCAGATGTTTAAAATCCCAAATGAGGTATCTGACTATCTGATATCTACTATTTGATAATGGCTGAATTACTAAAAGAGTGTGTGCAGAAAGTTTAGCTTAAACTTTAAAACATCTGGCAGGTCATTTCTACAGCAACTGAGTTTAGACTAAACCACAGGTATAAACGTGCGTGTGTATTTATGTTTATTCATATATTTTACAAATACAGAACATTAATAATCATAATAACTAATATTCAGATAAAAACATTTGACTGCGTAACATCTTTGAATTTTATTCCAATAATCTGAGGCTGTATCATTTGAACGCAGTTTGGGCTCACGTGTTCTTTTTCTCTGTCACGAGTCGTTGCCTTTGATTGGGATTCGAGAGCTGACGTCACAGTGACGACGTTCGCCCTGAAGTTCAGTGAGCATCTCTGCAACCAGAGTACGCGCGCGCTGTATCGATTTGGCTTCGTTTTACAAAGTGTAAACAGAAGATTTGAGAGTCGACACGAGCAAAGAAAGACTTCATTGTTACAACAATGTCTGGGTGAGCACTGCTGGCTGGTTTTTTCTTGTTTATTTAAAGACTGAGGAAGGTAAACAGGTAAATGAGCAGCGCAGCGCATCTGCTGTTCACACTTGTTAGTGATTTTGCAGCAGCTTAACTTGTGATGTTGGAAATGTTTTGGGTTGCTGTTGAGAGCTGCCTTATGATGGGAGTAATATACGTAGTTGACACAGATTTCTCTGAGATTTCTCAGCACAATAGGAGGCTCCAGTCTCCTTCTATTTAACACAACACACCTTTTCCTTCCTACTAAGGTTTGTGTGCATTTTGTTTCACTACTGTTTGATGAAGAGTGCACCAACGTGTAAATATCCCTTTTCAGACCAAGGAATATCCAAGACCCATTATTCCCTGAGATACGCAAGACCTATGGTATCACCGGTCCCATCAGCGAGGATCTGCCGGAAGAGGGGGACTTGATCCAGAGCAGAAAACTGAGTGAAAGTCTCAGAGCATATGATATATTTGAGGACGACTTGCAGCTGCGACACAGGTATGACACATCTTTTTCTATGTCATTACTCTCACTTTGTTTAATTAACAGCGTTGCTTTTGTTGTGACTCAGCATCTTGGATGTGATGCTGCTATTGAGACCTCTGGGTTGGTTTTTACTGTGAAAAGAATAATGAGTTAAACAACAAGCTCCTCGGTGACTGAAGTTAATGCCATTGGTAGAGCACAAGTGAAAGAGGACCATAAGATGCTTTAGCTCAATATTTGAAAATGCTTTTTCGGTTTTATTTGCAGAGAGAACGTTGTCAAGCGGCTGGAGTCAGTCTACAAAGACTGGCTTAAAGAAATGTGTAAAGAAATGGTAAGAAATTGTTGGTGAAATCTTCTGTGCTGTTATTTGAAAAGTATCTTGGAATGTGATACTGAAAACATTTGATTGCACAGACGAGACAGTTTGATTGTTTTGCTTTTTGATTTTAGAACTTACCTGAGGTTGTTACTGACAATGTTGGAGGTAAGATCTCTCCATTTGGCTCCTTTCACCTGGGATCTCACACCAAAGGTAATTAAGAGATTCACACACATGCAGCACAGGTTCTTTGAGTGGTGGGCTACTGCCTCTGAGAGTATATGCTGAAGATAATGGTCTATTTAAATACAGACTTTCCTCTCATATGGACGTGTATTTCTTTGACAGGTGCTGATATTGATGCCCTTTGTGTCGGACCTGGATTTCTGGAGAGAAAAGACTTCTTCACTTCCTTCTACGAGAAGCTGAAAGCCCAGAAGGAGGTCACAGACATACAGGTTTGACGTACAAGTGATTTATTGTTTGCACATCAAAGGATATTTCTCACTCTGGTACCAGTGACTGACAGTTTCTTTTGTCCTCAGGCCGTCGAAGAGGCGTTTGTCCCTGTCATCAAGCTGTGCTATGACGGGACTGAGGTAATTTGTGCATAGAAATAACTAAAAACTCTTCTGTCTGCTGTGTCCTCATTTTTGTTTGCATGTGCCTCAATCATTGTTTTTGTGTTTTCATCATTTTCTAGGTGGACTTAGTCTTTGCCCGGCTGCTGCAGAGGTCCATTCCAGAAGATCTCAAGCTCTGCAACGACGAGCTCTTGAAGAACCTGGATAAACTCTGCGTCAGGAGTCTCAGTGGTACGCATCAGATTAAAGTGCAGTATTACCTGACAGCTGTAGTCATTTTCCTTTTCTTTATGACTGTGGACCAATTTGTTCATTTGTGATTTGCCCATTTTCACTGCATCTGTTTCTGTCTGAATCTTTGTTTTCATTCTGTTTTTATAGGATACAGAGTGACAGAGGAGATCCTCAGCCTTGTGCCTAATGTTTATAACTTCAGGCTGGCTTTGAGAACCATCAAGCTGTGGGCCAAACGTGAGCTGAACTACACAGGACTAGTTCATGTTGTTAGTCACTTAGGAGACTGTCAATAGGTGGACATGTCCCCTTACATGATACTTAGATGTTTCCTTCATTTTCTCCTCCTCTCATCTCCCTTCAGGTCGTAACATTTACTCCAACAAGCTGGGCTTCCTGGGCGGTGTATCGTGGGCCATACTGGTCGCCAGGGTTTGTCAGCTATTTCCAAATGCCACAGCTTCCACCCTGGTGACCAAGTTTTTCAAGATCTACTCAATGTGGTGAGTTGTCCCAGCATTTCTGGTGGTGTCCTTGTTAAATGTAAAAATGTCAATCTTAGTTTTACTGAAAGTCACTTGGCACCGATTTTAGAAAATATTGGGTGATTTTTCAATTATGACTTCATTGTCTCACTGTGAAAGTGTAGCTGCATGTTAATGCTTTGTAAAAAGTTGTAGACGAGGAAGAGTGGATTTGAAAATCTTGTGTTTTGTGTCAGGGTGTGGTCCGTCCCAGTTTGCCTGAGGGAGGTGAAAGACTGCCGCTACAACCTTCCTTTCTGGGACCCCAGGGTAAGGCCTCAGCTAAAGCATTTTTACTGAGAGTTCAGGCTACAATCATAGAATCACGTCAGCTGCTGAATTATCACATTTTAAACTCAGGGAAGCTGAAAATCTGTGTCCTTCTACATTTCCAGGTGAATCCAAGTGACCGCTGCCACATCATGCCCATCATTACCCCGGCATACCCACAGCAGAACACGTCCTACAACGTGTCTCCCTCCACCTTCACAATCATAACGGAGGAGATCAAACGGGGTATGTAGTCACTTAGCTGACAACAGCCAATTGCTCACTGCACTGTGGGCCAATTAACCCTTAACTGTGACAAAGCTGATTTTGTTTTTACTCTTCCGTATTCACAGGCCACGCCATCGCTCAGGAGATCCAGCAGGGAAAAGCCACCTGGTCCAAGCTCTTTGAGACTCCAGAGTTTTTTGAGAAATACCAGTATGTACTGAGCTGCCTAAGGATCAAAATAAGGACTCACATGCTCGCTGCTTTCTAAAATATGTTCTTATGAACAGTTCTTCCAACATTGTTTCTCATTGTTTATCATTTAGATATTTTTAATATATACCTTCTATACTTCTTTCTGATAAACCTGGAAGACCCATGTAGCTGTGCCTTCAGAGGAGCCAGAGCTTTATAGTTGATGGTTCTTCTTATTTTTTTAATGAAGATATTTCTGTACATAGTGAAAAAAGAAAATGTCTGTACTCTGGTTTGTTTCAAATGATTTTGTGTTGTGTTCTGTATCATATGTTTTATTCTGAACTGTGTCGACTTAAATGAACGTGTGTTTGCACATTGTGCTTTTTAGGGTGTGACATTGTATTGAAGTTTATTTTGTGATTTGTTTCCTCACAGTAAGCTGCTCAGGGCAGGTTCACTGAGTGTTACACAATGAAACTGATATGTTGTTGTTGTTGTTTTGAATGAATGTGCTGACAGGTTTTTGCTGTTTGCTGTTATTCATTCAAAGTGTTGACTGAGCTCTGTTCAAGTCATTTTAGAGGAGGTGGATCATCTGTTTCCCTGTGGATTTATGTTAAATGGCGTCTCTAAGCTCTTAATATGCTGCTGCAGACTTAAATGTGCACTTGGTCTTGAAGCTTGAATGCTGATTGTTCTGATTTCTTTGCAAACCAGGTGTTATTGTTCTCTTTTCTGTTGCAGTTAATATAATGTCTCTGTCTGAATAAATCTGCCGTGTGTTCTGATCTCACTTTTTTACTTTGAGGAAGTTTGACTGAAACTCTTCATGATCTCTTACAATCATTTGGTGACAGAAAGATCAGAACAGGCAGAAAATCCTTGATATGGCTTGTGATTATATTAGTTATTAGCAGTTGTGTTCAGCTTTTGATGTGAAGTTTTAAAAGTTGCATTGTTGAGTTTTGGCGTTAAATACACAAGCACAGATCACTCATGTTTTAAAACAATCCGATTTGTGGATAATGGATCCAGTGAAGACTGGGATTCATCTTATAAATAGAAATGATTATTCCTGTAGTGAGATCCCAGCCTGTGTACAAAGGCTCAGTGCTGTGACATGTACTGCCATCGTTCTGTCTCTTATGTTTAAAGGCATTACGTTCTGCTTCAAGTGACGTCCACCACAGACAAGCAGCATATTGGATGGTGAGTACAGAGAACAAAGAAAGTGAGAAGCCATGTTTGAGTAAAAGCTTTTTTCGACAGTCTCACATCTTTGGGTGAAACGGCTTCTTAGTTTTCATATTTTCTGTCCAGATACTTGGGTGCTTTGCTCTTTGTGAACATTATGCTTTGTTCCCTCTGTCAGGACGAGCCTGGTGGAGTCTAAAATCAGACTCCTGGTGGGAATTCTGGAGAGGAATGTGAACATTTCATTGGCTCACATTAATCTACAGATGTTCCCTGGACCCAGGAAGAACAACAAGTAAGGATGTGATTTTATGGTTCTATTTCAACTAATTGCAGCAGAGAGAAAGCGTTAAAGCTTCTTCTTTTGGTATGTAGGTGTTGTACTGTCAGCTCACTGACCTGTGTTTCTGTGTGTTTCAGAGAGGGAGGGAGCACAGTTTGGCTTATTGGACTCATCCTAAATACAGACGGGTCCAAAAACCAGAAGATAGACCTGACCTCTGACCTCCTCTCTTTCACTGATGCCAGTATGGTTTTTTTTCATTCTTTTCAGGTTTAGTTGAAATGGAGCAATGTTGTGAAAAATGATAAAGTGTATTTTTATTTTGTGCTGTTGCAGTCTACACCCAGGTAAGGACCAGTGAAGTATATGAAGAGGGAATGACTGTATCAGCCAAATACATGCAGAGGGAGAACCTTTGCTGGAAGATGCCTGATGGTTCACGGAAAAAGGTTTTCAGCCCGAAACCACAGCCTGCAGTGAGCCACCAGATCTCTGCACCAGCAAACCTCACAGCACCTGACGACGCATGTCACCCAGGCACAAAGAGAAAAGGCTGGCCTCAGTCTGAGATGCCAGCTAAGAAGATGAGGACTGACAAGGTTTGTACAACCAAGACTTGTGTTAAGATGCAGTAACTGAGCTTTTTCTGAGAATGTTACCATAAAAAACACATTTTCCTTGTTCTCTACAGGAATCGGTGTCTGTGTCCACAGCCACTCCCTCCTCCATGACTCCACAGGCCACAAAAAGACCTCGTTCTCCGAGTTCAGAAGAGTCAACATCCAAGAGGATCAAACTTGACACTGAACCACACGAGGAGACAAAACAAACCTGCCATGACGAGTCAGGCGTCTCGCTCAGTAAGAGTCCGTCTCCAAGCAAAAAGAGACCTGGCACTCCTGAGCTTGAGACGCCGACAAAGAAACCCAGATATGACCTGGTATGTTGTGGGAGGTGTCCTGTTAACATATATTATTAAACTTCTCAGCTTGCAGTTAGATGAACAAAGTCTTGCTAAGAGACTTAGTACTAGTAAAGATACTCACATGTTGTGACTTATCTCTCTGTCTGTTCCCTCCCTCTCAGAATCAGCCCACTGTTGAGCTGAGTGAGCAGCTTCCCGGCCCCGCCAAACCTGTCAGTGTGAAGAAAGGCTCCATCAAACTACACCTCGTCAGGTACAGCACAGGATCATGAAGAGAAACCTGTCCTTGTTTATGCTCACTGTGCTTTTAGATCTACGACTGTGTTGCAGCTGGTCCCTTTCTCTCTGTGTTAATGAAGGAGGTGGTGTTAGATGCTGTTCCATGAACTTATTGGTCTCACAGTCCTGTTCCTCACTGTTTCTCTTACAGCAGGCAAAACTGATTGAGCTCCACTGACTCACTGAAGGGCCTGAGGAAAAACACCAGATCTTACTTTTTTCTTTTTTTTCCCCTTTTTTCTGTATCTTTTATTTCTTAATGTGTGTTTGATCATTAAATCGTGTAATCAACCAACATGGATCGTCTGCTGTGGTTTTTAATGAGTCTCAAAACCGTGCACATAAAAACCAGGTGCATGCACGTGATAAGAATTCACAGAACAGTATCTGCGAGCAGACAACCGTCCTCACTTGGAGCATTTCTGCTCCACCTGCACAAACGTGGTCTAAAGTCTACCCAGTGTTAGTGTGGTGATAAAGAGCTCTGTGAGTGAGTCATTCTGGTAAAGTTAAATAAAGAAATTAGCAACATTTCCAGACTAATGCACAGATGTGAAGGCAACATTGTTATACTGTACGTGCCAATGCAGAAAACTAAAGATCTCCTAAAAGGTTACTTACTTATTTATTAAAAGGAAAACAGGAAATGTTTGAAAAGGTTTAGGGATCATGTTCTGCTTTTATGAAGAGTTTGGATTTGATAGATGGTGAAGAAGAGGAATAAATTCTCCTTGGTGTGTCCAACAAGTATGTAAGATGAATTAATTAAATATTATTTGATGTTATTTGTTATCATTTATTTTCCATATAGATAGATTATATAAGGTATTACCAACATACAAAAAGCTTGTTTTGTGCCTGAGTACCAAATGCTTTTGCAAACTTAATATTCCCTCAATCAGCCTCAGATTAAAAGCCTTCCAGTAATTCAGGCAGAAATCACTTCTTATCAGGCTTCTTATAAATCTTCAGGAAGTGATGAGTGTCATTAAGAACAACTTAACACTGAGAGAGAACAAAATACAGTTATCAGAATGAAGAATAAATTAACCAGTGAGAGAGTAAAAGCAGCAGAGAGATTAGGGCAGTGAAAATATGCATTATACTGAAATTATACTGTAGGATGGATATTTTTCTCAACTGTTTGTGTTACAGATTTCACAGAGCATGGATTCTCCAGTATAAGGACATTTGTGAGGGATTGTGGAGCAGTGAATATATGTTTTTGAGACATTTATTGAATGGTTTCTGCAAAAAGAACAGAAGGCTTCAAGTTCAAACAGAGACTCTCCAGTTGGTCTCAGTTCTGAGTCCTTGTTGAATATTTGTGTCCAGTGGGTGACAAACATACTACATACTAGATGTCCCTGCAGCATGGTTACTTACAGCTGTGATTTCATTTCTCTAGTCTCAGAGTGGAATGTGACCATGTTATAATACAACTTAAATAAATACAACTTAACAAAGTCAACAATTTTTGTCCCCCAAATAAATTACAGAACACAACAGAACTAAAGTATACCTTGTTGCAGACACTAGAGTTGGACACACACAGTGTGGCATCACATAATAGTCATAATACTGATGAAAAACTAGTGTGACAAGCTCTGAGTGGAGGCATACAGCCTGTGATAACAAACCATTTTCAGCTTCAAGTTTACTGAATCCTGTTCATAACCGAAGATGGAGGAACCTGCTGGTGGGTCACTGGACAAAGATTTGCAGAACTGAATTCAAATCAAATCAAATCAAATCTAACTTGCTGTTTCTTCACCATTTCTGTGAACTGTGGACAAATTCATTTTAGATTATCCACCAGCACAACATCAGCTGAAACGATGTAGGTTTTACACCAGGCCGCTCTCCTCTCTACAACAGGGCCTCAAGATCAGGTGATAGATCATGACCCACCTTAAGACCTTTACCACTATTAGTTGATAATACACATGTTCCCACATCCCTAAACACATAAACAGTTTTAAAAAATTACCGCAAATATGATAACAGTAAAAAATGAGTATGAATGGTTTGACCCGTGGTGCAGGTTCACAGATACACACTTGGAATGTTAATGAACCAAAGAAAATGTCTGTATGTACAAACTGGGTACTGTACTATTCTAGACACATCATTCTTCAAAGGTATCTGTATTTCCCTGTTACTGTCACTCTTTCATTGGCTCTGCCCTGCATGAACAGCTCATTCACAGGTGACCCGATGTGATTGTAAATCATGCGCTATAGTGCAATGTCATTCAGCTTTTTACATGAGTGGCTTAGTGTAACACCATACTGTGCTTATATACCCACCAGAGGTCTTCATGAGTTCACTTGGCTCCTAGTCTTTCAAGTCTGTATGTCAGTATGTCTTTCTCTATTCCAAGTCTGCTGGGTGGCTACAACTCTAAATAGAGAACAGTGCATAAATAAATTCCTATCCCACCACTTCGGATCAGGTCCAAAATATGGGACCCATCAACCTCTACTGCCCTGCCATGAACATATGCACTTCTACGTGGCCTCACAGTATGGACTGCCGCTTAAGATCATGGCTAAACCATATAACATGCTCCACACTTCAAGCTGCTGCTCCTTCACATTAACAGCTTGCCGTAGGTAAACCAGTGGAAGGCTTGTATTGTAAAGCAGCACAGGTGTAATCTACTGTGTGGTAATTCAGCATTGATTCTTACTGTGAGAGGACTATACAATGTATGGTACATGCTTTTTGATGTGATGTGGGAAAGAAGCTAATGATCTTGAGAGAGCTTGTTGTAAAACTCCAGGAGGCACAACACAGAGGTGCAGGCTTCATTCTTACCAACACACACCTCCTGCTACAACACTGGATAACTAATGTTGTTTTGTGTTACTCTCCATCATCAGTTCTTGTAGGGTTTGTTGATGACTTTATCGATCCAGCGCAGGAACCTGCTAACGCGAGTGTACACCCCAGGGAAGGAGGGATTGCCGCAGCCGTGACCCCACGAGATGACTCCCGTCAGCACCCAACGGCCCCCCTCCCCTTGGCAAACCAGCGGACCCCCGCTGTCACCCTGGCAACTGTCCACACGGTGGCGCTCCGACAGGCTCCCGGCACACAGCATACGGCTGGTGAAGCGTTCACCGTATCGCTTCTTACACTTCCAGGCTGGAAGCAGGGGGACCCAGGCCTGGAGCAGAGTCCTGGAGTACTCTGAGTCTGACAGGAGGAAGCAGACAGAAGAAAGACAAGACCTGTTTACTGTCAAGGCTGTTATTTACACGTTACATCTCGTCTATTCAATATGTAGACGTTCAAATAAGTAGTAATAAGAAATTGCTTGTTAGCGCAGTGACCACGTGCAACATCTCAAAAGTCCTGTCCTGACTCTGACAGATGGAAAGTCATTTTATCGCTGCAGTGGTCTGAGCAGTGACGTTACCTGTGATTCCCCAGCCAGTGATCACACAGGCGGCAGGCCTCTTCTCCCACTTGTTACCTGGCTCTGGCAAACAAACTGCACCAGTGTGAGGATTGAATGCCACACAGTTGCCCTCTGTGCCTTTTAGCCTCAGCAGGGCGATGTCATACTCCCATCCCTGACTCTGATACTTCCTGTGGATGACAATGCGCTCGGGGGACAAGGTGCGTTCAAAGTCATCCTGCTCCTCAGTGTGGTAATCACCCAGGCGCAACACGTAGCGGGTCGGGTCTCTACCAAATCTGGAGGAGGAAAGAACAACTGGAAATGATGGTCTAAATAAATACTCATCATTTAATGTGCAGTCCACAGTGTTACTACAGCTGGGGAGGGTAGATAGCATCAGACCTGTGTGTATGAAATTTAGCAGGAAAATCATCAGTTCCGTAAACAATTTTACAAAAATGTTGAATTTGAATTTTTGCAGACTTCAATATTATTGGAGGACCATTAGAGGGAGCTGTCTCCTACCTCTTGAAGCAGTGGGCAGCCGTCACAACCCAGCAGGGGCTGATGAGTGATGCTCCACACAGAGGATGATTGCCTTTAGACTGAGACCTGAGCCACAGAGACACCTGCCAGGGCCACTGGCCCCTGAAACCACATACACACACAAACCAGAGTCAGGCTTTTAGGGGGCTGCTGCTGGCTTAAACAGCTGCACACTCTGGACAGCTGTGCTCACACACACCTTTGTACTTATATCTTTGTGAGGACACTTCTTCGCATAATTCAGACCCACAATTCAAACTCACATGTCCTTCACATTTGACTGGAGCCAGAGTGTTGTATGTGCATGCTAACCTCAGTGACTTATCTCCTCCTATGATCCTGCGTCGACGGCGCTGATTGTTGAGTCTCAGGCCACAGGTCTGCATTGCCGTGGCACCGTCTCCCACAGGATCCAGGGTGTAATCACAGATGACGCCCGCGTCCTCGCTGTGGCGACAGTCATGGCCATCTTGACCCACGGCCGCGCACTGGCCTAAGGATGTCTCGGAGCCTGAGCATCGCACGTTGTCCAGATGGATGGGACCTTGACCCTCACCAAAGTACGCCATGGATCGAGCTTTAGCCGTTCCCCTGAAAGGACAGCACACAGAGACACAGATTTATCCCAAGGTGGATCATATTATAATGTGTATGGAGATGCACTAAGCGGCTGCCTGGTTGGCCCAGGCCTGAAGCTGGCCCTGCACCGAGGCCAATGAGAGAATGCACACAACTCCAGTCTTAGCATCCCTACACTGCTTACTTGTGAGTTTTAGAATAGATTTGACCCATTTCCTAGTTTATATTCCGTATTTTAGTGCATGTTTTCATTTAAGCTCTTGTCTGTCTTTTGTCTTAGGCAAATGTATCAGAGAGGGTGTAATGATACTAACGTGAATCCCAGCTGTTTGCAAACCACAGCTGCACTGACATCATTCCAGCCATCATCACACACGCTTCCCCACTGGCCGTTAACGAAGACCTCCACTCTGCCCTCCTTCCTGCTCTCTCCAGCAACCAAACGCAGCAGAGGGCCTGCGAACAAACATCCCAGAAGAAAACCGTGCCATTATTGTGTTAATGGCAGTTAATCACGCCATGAGGTTTTTAGATGCTAGCAAGTTGTGACACATCCTAACGTGTCTTCACAAGGGGAATACATATAAATCTCATATGCGTGGGAAAAGTAAGGTGTGTACTCACCACCCGGAGGCAACAGGCCTGGTATCTCATTGGTATCACCTTCCCTCTCACAGCGGACACCTACATCCTCACTGTGGGAGCAGTCGTGTTGGCCCCACTCGGTGTGGGCGCAGGCCAGTAAACTGGCCTCTGATCCCTGACACTGCACCTCGTCCAGCAGGATCAGCCCGCGACCTTCTTCGTACACCCCGTCAGGAGCCACTTCCGCTCGGCCCCTGCAGACACCACCACAGAACAGAACACCTCTGTGTGGACAGTTTTCAAGGTGAAAAGTCTGCAGACTGATCTGCACCAACAGAAATGGTATAATTTACTAAACATCGCAGATGCAGTTTGATTCCACTGATCTTCTACAGAATCTGATGCAAATTAGGTTTTCATGAGCTTAAAGCCTCATGCATGCTGGTGGTTGGTGAGAAGGGCATCTGGACTACCCTGCTGTCACCACAACCAGGACCAGGATACTACACAGAAACATGGATGGATGGATAATCATAAACCCCCTTCTAAGAGCTGCAAAGCCAGGTCTCATTCACAGTGAGCAGCAGCTGTTACTGTCCCAGCGTTTTGAATCCTATATGTGAGCGGCTTGTGAGGCACAAAGGTGTGGTGACTCAGATGTATTGATGCACTGACCTGAAGCCCAGCTGTCTACACACTACCTGGGCGTTGAGCTCAGTCCAATTATCGTCACACACAGTGCCCCATTGTCCCTGGTGGTAAATCTCCACACGACCCTCCCAGTGATTGTCTGCTCCCACCAGTCGGACCGCACCGTCTGCAACCACACAGGAGAGCATACAGCTCTCATTGTATTGTATCACATGCTCAGGCAGTGCATGACAAATCTGTCTGGGTGATGGTGTTAGCGGTTTCTTTTAACTCAGTTACGATCACAGTGACATGTCTGGGAGAAGTTTCAGTCATGTGTTTTCTCTTTGCTGGCTCTGACCTGTGTATGGGTTGCAGGACACCCCTGCGTCCTCCATGTGGTCACAGTTGTGTTGCTCCCAGTTGTTATGAGGACACTCCTCTAGAGACAGTTCATTACCTGTGCACTGGACCCCATCCAGCAGGATGGGACCAACACCCTGGCCAAAATGGGCCCATGTCCATGCTTTGGCCACACCCCTGTTGGTCAGAACATACAAACACCACCTTTAATGTGTAACGCATAAGGTGTTATATTTTTATTAATAATTATAATAAAGACAGAGAATATGACCAAGACATTTACATTGTGGTAATTCAAATTTTTACTTAAGTAAAGGAACTAAATTCAAAAGTTTTAAAAGTGGATCAATCCCACTGTAACTCACCATTATCAGTGCTGCTGATGAAATATTCATTTACACTGCTCTCAGAGTAGTTTTGTCACAATATACTGATACATTAAGTTATTAATTGCCAGTTGTGCCTGTTTATATGCCCTCTGTTCATTTAACATTTAGAGGGATTTAGATTAGAAGCAGCTGAGGTGTCACAGCTAAGAGTCTGACCTGACATTTTTTTGTGCAGCAGCGGCACGGTAGTTATTTCTTACCCCAGGCCCAACTGTCGGCACACCACCTCGGCATCAGTGTCATCCCACTGGTCATCGCAAATGGTTCCCCACCTGCCATCATGGTACACCTCGACGCGGCCCTCAAAGTCCTCCTGGCCTCCCACCAGCCTCAAAGGGATGCCAGTGCCTGAGAGAGAGAGATAATCATTATTAAATAAAAACTGGTTTTAATTGAAAGACTCACTGGGAACAAACAACTGTAAATAAAATAAAAGCCAATAAAAACCCAGTCAGTTCTGCTCTGTGATTGGTCGGTTACTAAGTGCTGAAGGAATACTGATGTGTGTGGGAGCTGGGGTCTTGAAAGTATTGTCAAAAAACCACTCATGCCAACAAGACAAGATCCTAGTCCTATGTTTTTATATGGCCAACAAAGCAACTGTGTGGTATGTGACATGTATCCATCATTATCTGTTAGCGATATGTATGTTTATAAAATCTGAAGCGACACCGTGGTCTCACCTTCAGGTTCAGCACAAACCACCCCTGCTTCGTTGCCATGGTTGCAGTCGCCGGTGACGAACTTCCGGCTCCGACACTCCAGTAGGGAATTCTCGTTACCACGGCAACCCAGACGCTCGTAGTGGAAGACGGATCCCGGACCGAAGTAGGAATGCTGCAGTGCTGTACCAATCTCACTGCACGGACAGCAAACACACAGAGAAACTCTCCTTTCTATCCTCAAAGCAAACATCATCAAGGCCGATGACAAAAGCGACAGCAAATCAGACAGGTAAAATACAAAAAGCAGTGGTAGCTCACTGGCAAGAATAGCTGGTGACTATCCAAAGTCTGTAAGATACAACCTCTATGGTGTAATCACCTTCGGTTTATTTAGTTTTAAGCCTGGGGTGGGATAAGTCAAGGAGCCTTGGATGGAGGGCCTGCTGTGAGCGCCCTCAGTGACCTACTGTGACTGAAGCCAACTTTATAGTTGATGCAAGGGATTAGCTGGCGTCCTGTGGTTTTGAGTTATAGTTCAGCATCAGATTTTATCTGTTGATAGCACTGTAAACACAACACTAGAGGGATGTACTGCAAAGTAAATCGATTCATGAGCTGTCTAACGATGGCTGTCACATGAATGTAGAAGAGTAAAATGTGTAACATTTCCCTGAAACGTAGCAAAGCAAGAGACTGAAGTACTGAAGCTGTGTTGCCCTCACCCCAGCCTGAGCTGCCTGCATATGACACTGGCATCTCGGTCGGTCCAGTGTGTGTCACACACTGCCCCCCACTGGCCATTCAGGTAGACCTCCAGACGCCCGCTGTTGCCCGATGACCCCCCCACCAATCTGGCATCACCTGCAGATGACAAAGCAAGAATCTCCATAAGTAAACCTGATCATTAACATGGAAAAAAACTGTATCTGGCAGCTCTGATGGAGCTAGAACACAAGGTAGCCATGAGCCAAGAGAAAACCGGCTATAGCTCTAAAATCCTAAACTGTAAGTTGAAACAGAAGTGGGTGTCAGCAAAGGTATGTTGAATAAATACATAGTGAAAGAAACAGTCAGTCATAAAGGGAAAGAGTAGAAAGATTCAGTCTTCTGTTTGAATACATTCTTCAGATGTTGAGGTGACAAATGCAGGAGGTGAAGGGTAGAGGAAGGTTCTGTCTGATCCTCTCTCAGCCAAATGCAGCAATCTTTGGCAATGCAGCTGTGGCCGCAGCAGGTTTCTGCCTCCTCTCCAATTACCTGTCAGCAACCACAGACCTGCTAACTCCTGTGACAGGCCTCTGGCCCCTCTTTGACCCTGACCGTAAGTCACAAACCAAAGTAGTGGATTATAAAGCCACACTTCCACACACAAGCCTCATCTCCCCATCAGAGACAACAGGCTCTGGACTTGTGATAGGGATTCATCCATCCATCCATCCTCAGCTCACCCTGATGGCAGTCGCAGTAGGCCCAGCTGATGGCACCAGAGCTCTGCCTGAAGAAACACCAGGGGATAACCTCTTGGTCTGGGTTCCGGCATAAGTTGTGGTCTCCCAGGCCTCGGCCCGGGTACTGCCGCATGTAGTCCGGGAAGTCCGTCCATTTCAGGCAGGGGGAGCCTGAGTCAGTGCGGGAAGCTGAGCCGTTATAGTATCCCAGTTCTTTAAAGCCTTCTGAACAGGACTGCGGAGCTGTAGACACAGACCATCAGTCAGTCAGTCACACAGCTTCTATTTACTGAATCACATTACAAGAACAAAGCAACGAGCTTCAAGTTAGAAGAAAAACTCATTAAAAACACAAACAAGACAAAACTAATCAAATGCACAACTTTATTTCTTTGTTATTCATTTGGTCAAATAAGTAACAAACCAATAACATCTCATTGAAGAGCTGCACAACAATGGGGCCCAACATGATTGTCTGATCTGTCCAAGACCAGGGGACCAAGGGTCAGAGCAGGTTAGATTTTGATATGTAATGCACATTATAGTCTCTAGGGCCCACTGATGAAGCTTTATACTATTAGGATCAAGTATGCCAGTGAAGAACTGGTCTGATCCCATTGGCAACTTACTGTGTGTTTAGTGCTATGTATTTGATTTAGAGATAATGAATCATGGGGTGTGTCTGTTCTGCTGGACAAATACCAGAATGCACAACAACACCAAGATAAAGGGATCCAGTGTGTGTATTCGTCTGTGTGTGTTGGTCTGTGTGGGCTGCTTTGCTGAATCATGCAGTCTGTTTTCTATGTAGATTTCAAATACTTTGCATATGTGTGACTGTGTGTGTGTGTGTGTGTGTGTATTCAAGTCAAGATGTCACTTCAAGATCTGGAAACGTATCTGTTTATTTTTAAAAATTCTTCCTCAGGTTATGAGATGCTGGAGTGATTGGTAAAAACATGTCCTATGAAACTGGAGTTCAGGTCCAACGTGACGCGTTCATCTGGTGGACAGATGGTGGTTTAACAAGACAATGATGTGGCTAAAATGCAGGGAAGACGCTTAATAGCAACCAGAAGCACTGGCAGCTGTAAACCCGATCTTTAAAACTACTTCCCGGGGAGACTCTGTGTGACGGCTTCACACAACAACAACAACAACGCTGATTCTCCCATAATCCTACAGTCAATTCCTCAACACTGGCGCATGTAGCTTCTTGCCAATGCAGACGCCGAGCATAAAACGCTCAACAGTCAGCTCATCCATTCTCCAGTGCGAGTATCTGATGGCTATAAAGTCAGTGGAGCTTTTCCCATTAGTGGCGAAGCCTCATTGCCATCAGACACGGAGCAAGAAAATGAGGTGATCTACAGCTACCGCTTTGACTGTGACTGAGCTGCACGCACATATGGACTCACAGGCTGCTGGTGGTGGTGGTGGTGGTGGGGGTAGTACATCAACCATGCTGGTTTACTGTATAAAGACATGCTGTGACTGGAGGGGAGAAGACAGGAAGCTGCAAAGAACAACGGACAGAAGGAGCATTAAGGCTGTCTGGTTGGGGTAAAGCATTTTGGTCAGGCCAATCAAGTTCTTCCACACCAAAGTGGGAAAATTATGCCTTCAAGGACCAAGGATATTGCATACACAAGTCCTGACACAAAGTCTGGATTGAACTGAGGTCTGGACTAATTAATCCTGCTGTTTTAAAGCCATCATTCCTGTACAGCCATGGCTTTGTGCTTGGGATCATCCTCTTCATGCTGGGGATGGGATGGGGAAGTCTCTCTCTCTGTTGTTGTGTTTGGTGGAGTGTGATGGTAAATCTGACAAACACTACCCCAGGAATCATGGGAGTTTTGTCATTATAACAGTTGGACTATTGATGTAAAGAAGAATAGTTTCAGTCCGATCACTGAACAGAACAGAATCATCCTTCCCTCTAATACCACTCTTCATACTGGGAATACAGAAAAACTGAAATGAAAGCCACTTGTCATAAAGAATGGGCTGCACGAGGGACACGACCGCTCATTAAAGACGGTGTCAGTGACCAAAGTGGGTCGACCAAAACCACTAATGATGCCTGAGCAAACAAAGATGTAAACCAAACCTTTTTACAAAGGTCCTGCCTGTAAAACAGCACAATGTCGGAAACAACCAAAAAACAGTTATGTTCAAATCCAACTGACGTTCAGGTTTTAATATCAGCGCCTCACACAATGTAAACCAGGACATAAACTGTTTAACAGCAACGCAGTTCTGATCTGAAAGCGCCTGATCATACTGGCTTGGAGTATTGAGCAGTGGCTGCTTACACAACTGATCTTTATTATATGCAAAGATTTCAACTACAGCCACTGCTCAGAAATCAACAAAAGAATCAGACACCACACATTCCAGTGAAGTTCATGCAGCTGTTCACAGTCCCCTCCCAAAAGCAGTCACACACACGTCTGTTAAGATTTTGAGACGATGCTTACCTGCACTCTGCACAACATTCAGGTGTCCACCTTCAGAGACCTGTGGATCAAAGACAGAGTCTGAGGTCAGGCTTCATGAGCAGAATGCAGAAGAGTCATCAGGCAACAAACACATGGTCCTGATTACACTGCAGAGCTTTTACACTGTTTTCATGCCATAAACGCGGCTTTCATCTAATGCTCTGAAGACCTCAGAGCCCTCAGCCGAGCCCGGGTTTGGTTAGTGCTGTGTTAGAAGTTTGAATGACTCTGAATGATGGTTTCATTCTCAAAGCTGAGTCTCCTGTCCTCTGTCTGGACATGAGATGCAGAAGAAACACACATAGAGCTGTCCCCCCCCCCCACTGGCTTTCTTGTGGAGCACTCTGCCTTTCATTCGTAGATAGAGGAATACTTGGGCCATCTATGGCATAAGCTGCTTGGGGCCGGAGGGCCACCAGAGGGCCCCCAACCTAGAAAATTGAAGTCTTGTGTTCACCTCTTGCAGTAAATATTTAACACTTCCAGTGAATCATTTTATTTGGATTTGAAAGACGTGGCCCAGCCTCACCTGAAAGAGCTGTTAAACTGGGCTGTTTCACGTTGACACTTATCTCCAGTGATACGCTGATATGAATAAAAATAAGTGCAGACTTTGACCTGCCGATAATACGAAGCAAACAGAACAATGAGAGAAATAATAAATAAATATACCGACTGTTGTATTTGGCCAATGAATGGAACAATGACTCTGAGCTTGAAGTGCTGCCTCTCAGCTTGAATGTGCTGAATTTAAGCCTGTTTGAATTCATGCTGGGTGGAGAGAGTCTTCCAACACTGTGGGACTGTGTGTGATAAGAAGAGGGACATGTCCTATGTGAACCTTAACGCTGAGGAGACCCATCCCTTTAAAATCCTTACAGGCTGCACTGTACACGCATGGACCTGCAGTTTTTTTGTTGTTTTTTTTTGGAAAACATGCCCGTCATTTATATATCAATAGTGTCTTAACACACACAGGATTTAACATACACATGTCATTTTTCTCAGTGTGTTCATTTACATTTACATTCATTTTCTTCCCTTTCTTCTATTGTCTACTGCTCTTCAGAGGAGAGACAGTCTGAGTGGAACACACACACACACTAGCGCTGCTGTTTGATTAGTGTTAATGTTTGAATCAGCGTGTTTATGTGCTCAGGACAGATTGTTTGGCTGCAACATCTGTCTCCGGGTAGAATAATCAACAGATTCAGGAGAAAATCCTACATCACCAGTTCATGTTTGATCTGTGTTTGTGGTCGATGCTCCTCGTTGTGTTGTTATCGGAGTATGGCATAAGACTAAAGAAATCATTTTAACTGAGGAAGGAGATGGGTTGTTTTAGCACCAGCTAAAACATTCATGTCAGACTTTAACAGCATTGTGATATTCATCTGTCTATTTAAAAAAAAAAAAAAAAAAAAGCAGCCTACTGTGTGACTGTAAGGATCTGGTGTGGATCTATGTGTTTGTTTACTTGTTTAAAGTTGGGGAAGCAGCAGTGCGTGCATGTATGTATGGGAAAATGGAGACAGTGACACTGATGAAGTATTAGCAGAGCTGCAGTAAAGGACCTGATAGAGTATAAAGCAGGTCAGCTGAACGTGTAAAGCTGTGAAATGAGTCTGCATGCACAGGCTTGTGTCTGGTATCTGTATCTGTGTGCATCTTTTTTCTAATGTTCAGTAACTGTGATGAAGTCAGATAAATAGATAGATATCACCAATGCTTTAAATATACACACTGTTTCCCTCTGTTTTTCATCTGAAGGCTGCCAAAGTTATTTCCAGGAAACTTCTTAGAAAATGTCTGAGGAACCACAGAGGCATGGAATTATATTCTCCAGGTCACCACAGCCATATGGAGCTAAATCAGATGGGTGCACTGTATCCTCCGTGACAAAGCCCGGTCCAGGCTAAATGACAGATCGTAAACATCAGCTTTATATATAGGCTGAGGGTGTTTGGCAGTGAGCCCGCTTGCTTACCTCTGCAGGGACAGACAGGACCAGGAGCAGACAGCAGGAGACGAACCCGGGCGCGACTTTCCTCCGGTCCATCCTGCAGAAGGAACCATCTCCTCTGCACCTTCCACACTCACACACACTCACACACACACATACACACACCTTCACCACCTCTCCCCCGTCCTCTGATCAGCTTCTTTTTTTTTTTTTTTTTATTGCGAGAAACACACTCCACACACACCGGCTGTGGTGCGCTCTGAGTCCAACTCCAGACATCCAACCCGCTCCGCAGCTAAAAATGACGCGCTGTTGTCGAGGGAAGGACACACCGACAACTCTCTCTCTCTCTTTCCCTCTCTCTCTCTCTCACACACACTCTCTCTCCCACACACACACACACTCAGGCGTCGCACCGACATTTCAAAGCTGCTCCCTTTTCAAATCAAAGGCGTGAAGCCCTCATATTTAGCCCCTGTGAACAGGTCTAATTCACCCTGACACTATATAACAGTCTGTCCGAAGGTGTCCGATTAATGACAGAGTTAAAGAGACTCAGACGCGCCGTGCGCCGCAGTACAGAGAAACCCTGAGGTCCTTGAAGACCGCACGAAGATCATCGGCAGAGCAGAGGGGAAGGAGTTCAAGATATGACTGAGAAAACCAGTGTTGAAAAACGCTGCATGGATCCTCCTGGAGATCCCAAGTGAATCTGATGAATTCAGACTGGATAAGATCAAATACCCAACTCTGACTCTAACTACTAACACGACTCAAGTCCAAAATTTCAAACAGATGTAAAATAAAAAGAGTGCAGCCATGCAGCTCCTCAATTATCTGGATACACAGTCCAGTTTATTAGAAACTAAGACCAGTGCAGACCTGCATTAAATCCTCCTTCGTGAAGGTCAAGATGTTTTAGAGAGATGTTGATTCAACTGGAGGATCGTTTTGGAGGATTCAGTTTGAGGCGCTGTTAATAATAATAATCCTAAACCAACATCCTGGTACTGTTACAGTGACCAGTCAGAAGATCAGACAGAGGTAAACAGTGCGAGGGCATGAAAGGGTTTTAATGTGTGGCTTTTCAGACGCTGATTGTTTTCCCTCCTAACCTTTCACAAACACAGACGATTAGGGAGCTCGATCTCGATGGTATCATCAGAAACGCTTTCAGAGGGCCTCTCGGGGACGCAGCCCCTCAGATCCCTGCTCGGCTCAGGAGATGGATATCAAAAGTAGCCACATTTTCACAGATCCCGCTGAAACTTTAGCTGAGAATTTTTTCGGAGACTAAACCCCAACAAAGCATCAACAAGGCGTCCAACGAAAACAGACAATACCTCCAGGCTCTGAGACGGTTTTCAAAGGAAGTCGCCGAGTAGCTTTTTGTCTTGTTTACTGCTCAGTTTGGAGGATCCCTATCAACCAAATCAAATAAACTTCTACTGAACAACAAGAGTCAGAGAATGTATCTTGGTGCACTGAGCTGTGGGTGACAGATACAGATGTAGATTTGGGTGTAGCATTATTAGGTATTAGCTGCAGTAAATGTCTACAGCCCTGCCATATTCACAACATGCTACAGTATGAAAGTGTTGGACAGAAGAGACATCAGACAAATGTCTGATGTCTCTTCTTTTGTATCTGGATTTGTCCTCAGCAGTATAATGTGGTAACACCTCCTGTGTGCAGTTGTCCAGCTGAGGCCTGCATCCCCTCTTATATAAGGACGGAGATAAGAGAGTAATGTGCTGATTTGTTGTTGTTCTTAGCTAAAGTTGTTGGACTACTGACAGAAAAAAAATGGTCCAAATCAAAGCAACCAGAGGTAAAGATGTACTGACTTTAAGTCCCTGTGAGTCAAGCTGCACAACACTACACTCCCCATAATGCAACTCAGTACCCACCTGTGGTGAGTCAACTTTAGTGCATCCTGTCACAGATCTGTGATCAGCCTCTAATGTTTAATGTCTAATGCTGCCAAACTCTTACAATAGTTTTTTGGATGTAAACGACACAAAGACATAAACCTGTCAGAGGAAACTGTGTGTTCATGTCAGAGCCCATCACGGTCAGAGCAGAACAGGTTTTTTAATCAGGTCATTTGTGTTTGAAACTACTGAGTAGTAGATGGCAGCTTCATGTCACTGACATTGGAATTTAAGTGGATTTTCTGTGTATGTTGTTCTCACGTAGCTGAGTGGAGGGACAGCAGTAGCTGATGAGACATTTAGCACAGGGCTACATAGGCGAGGTTTATGGCTGTGAGTCATATCTGGTTAAACAGAGAAGTAGAAGGTTTAATATCTGGATAAAACACTGGGATATATACAACAGCACGGTTTTTCTTATTCAGTTTGGTGTGAAGTGGAGTGAATAAGCAGGCTGAAGACATGTGCATGTCAGGGTAAGTGAGTGACCGCTGTGGGCTGTGGAGGAGTTTCCTCTGTGGAGCGAGACATTTGGGAGGAAGTGATAAGCAGGGCGGGGAAATGATTCTTTATAATGACGGGCAGATAAAACGGGCGCGCAGTGAAAACACCGCATTCTGACAATGGTGAGTGCAAACACAGCACAAAATCCTTCCTGTGCCTCAGACAAAACACGAAGCCCCATCCACACTTACAACATCATTAACAAACTGTCCAGACACTGCACGGAAACTGAGGGCGAGACTGGGAAACATGGGAAGGAATTTAAAATGCGGATCTGGAAGCTTCTTTTCAGATTCTGTCAGGTCCTGTCAGTAAAATAATTTCATGTTAGTCAAACAAATAACAAGCAAGTATTTGTCCATCAAAAAGACAACTAACGAGCTTTAGTAGAAACTGTTTGACAGGAAGGTTTAATGTAGTTTAAGTTGAAGCAGTGACATGAAAAACCAAGGAACATCTGATGAATGATTTGATGACATAAAACCGTTTAAATCCATTCAGGAAGTTTCCTATCAATCACACAGAGCTCTGCTTACTGATAATCTATGTAACCCTGTCCGTCTCACGGGCTGATTTTATTCCAGCGTCTGTTAACCGCCTGTCTCTGCCCCCACAGGAATGATGAGGCATTTAAGCGTTTGGAGGGAGGGTGGGGGGTTAAAGCGGAGCTCCCCGGACAGGAGCCATGAAACCCAAGAAGAATAATTCCATCACATCCACTAATAACATCTCTGCTCTGAATGAGACCACTCTGCTAAATTGGGTTGAGTCAAGATGGCATCATTTACATCGGAGCCAAATCAGGACACGGGGAGGAAGTCGCCGTACGGTTTCCAAACCATAAAACACAGCGTGCTGTGAATACAAAGGCTGGAATCTGAAAGTTGGTCAACAAATAAATGAATATGTATATGGTACCCCGTCGTTCAAGCAAACAGCAAATAACACCTTCACGTGATGAAACCCAGATCCCAGACTCAGTCCAGAGGCCTGTTTCTAACCTGCACATAACGTCCATATAACACAGGCCTTAAAAAAAACAAAGCCTTCTTCTTAGATCTCAGTGCGCAGGTTGGGGTATCTCTTCAGCAGGGTTGTGGCCTGTTTTGGGTGCAGACGTCCTCCCTGGCTGCTGGTCTGCTCAGATTTATTCTTCATAGCAGCCTGTGAAAGAGGAAGATGATTTGTTGCCTGTGATTATCAAAGCACAACGAGGGAGCCTCGGCGCTGCGCTTCACACCGCTGACCTGAGATCAGCTCAGCAAACACAAATAACGAGTATTTTGTGTTTTGCGAGCTGTTCATCAGAGACGCCTCTAAAAATAAATGTGCATTTCCTTTCTTTAACATCGGAATCTGAAAGCAGAGTGCGGCACGCAGCATCGTATATTTGTGGGTGAGAGAGGAAGAGGAGATTATGTTGTGCCTCCTCCCAGGAAACAGCTGGAATGTGTTGTATGTTAGCTGGCTAATGACCCTCTATACAGCCTGCTGCACAGTCAGCTCAATGTAAACACACACAGAGACGGATGTGTCGCATATTTATCTTCATCCATCATTTCTATCAGGAATATAAAAACCACTGTACTCTCAAAGTTAAAGGCTCAGATCTCAGTTTGCATGCATTTGTCATATACTGTGTGCAGATGTAAGAAAATATCCAAGTTAATATTTTGATCCTTCTTCCCCCACCATCACGAAGTCTCATCCACTTCCTGTGAACGTGTTATTTCCCAGTGTGGAAGAAAAAAAAAAAGTGCACGTCAGCTCATCTGAACGTGAACGTACCCGAGCCGCCTCAACGCAGGTGTAGAAGGAGTTAATCTCACTGGAGCACAGACCGTCCACAAAGTTGTTCTGCTTCCAACAGGCCATCAGGATGGACATCTCTGTGATACAGGTGGCCTCTGTGGAGAGGGAGCTTCATGTTCAGCCTCCATTATTAACAATGTCTTAACAAGATGTAAAGAACAGTCAGATGTAAGCAGATATGTGAGCTAACTGGTCATTTTCTTCAAAAGAGAACTGACCAAGGATACTTATTATGTCTGAGAAATCCTGAGAGGACTTAACAACAGAGCAGAGCACCCTAATGAAGTCAGCAACAACTTGACTTCATCAGGGTGTAACTGGGAGCATTTCACCTACAAACTCCCCCTCAGCGGGATAGTTTAACAAAGACTAACATTCAGGCCCACAGCTGACAGCACACAGTGGGTTTCAGCTGTTCTGCAGCCCCTCATGGCCTACTGTAATCAGCTTAGCAACCTTTACTTCCTCTGTCCACACCTGAAGGAAAACACCTGTCTTACACTGGTATCGACATGTATCGCATCCCTACCTCCTTTTTTCAGCTTGCGGTTGGCTACAGTGTCTTTCAGAGCCAGAGGCTTGTTGGGTTTCAGCACCGGTTTCCCCTCCCGTCTGCTGAGCAGCCTGCTGACCTTCTCCTGGAACAGGATGCCTCCCTGCGCCGCCATGACGCCTCCTAAAACCCTCAGCCCCGCTCCCTCTCTGCCTGTGACTGAGAGCCGACGACGGAGGGAAAGAGCTGTGTCTGTGTCTGTGAACGAAGGGGACAAGGACAAACCAGCAGTCTTCACTTCGACGTCTCAATCCTTCACCGTGTTCCAGTGCGAAGCGCCATGTTTCACCGTAAACCGGGACGCACTGTCGTAAAACAAACGTGTAAACGTCTGTCAGCCACTGGCGCATTCAGGCGCTGTCGTAATTCTCAGGACTTGTTAAGCGAGGATAATATGAAATACTGGAACATGCCGTACTACTGCTACTTTATTAATAATAATAACAATAACAATTAGAAGAAGACATACAATTATTATTATTATTATTATTATTATTATTATTATTATTATTATTATTATTATTATTATTATTATTATTAGACAGTAGTGCAGTCCACCATGTTACTGTGAGATTAATGAGCAGCTCATCCAGCTGATCAGCTATCACACCTGCAATCCATCTATTCATCAGCCCAGCAGTGTATATCTACCACTCACCCATTCTTCATCCATGTGTTTGTGTTAAAAAAAACCCAAAAACACACAGTATAGCATGAGATCTTTTGTTGAAAGCATTATCAACCTCAAAATTTCAATTTTATCCTAATTAAATATTTACCGGTGCACAGCTGTTCTCTGGAAAACCAGCAACGTGAAGACAAAAATATATTTCATCTTTGTCTTGGCAAATCTTATTTTACACTGCACTCATCAGTCTGACATCAATCTGAAACTACTGTTGCTGCTGCTAAACATACATGAAAACAACTGCAAGGCCTCCAAATCAAAAAAGAAAAGAAAATATTAGAAACATCAGCCCTGCAGGGGGGCAATGGAAAACAGTGCATCGGAGTTTACCAAATGACATGAAGGAAACTTAATGGTCTTAATAACTGATGGTAAACACGGACTAATGAATTTATTAAAAACCAAATGGTGCCATATAAACTGTGCTCATATGTTTCAGGTCACTGTTGTTATACGGTGTTAGTGTGTGCTCCCAGGGTCAGTGATAGAGAAAGGCTGAGTGGAGTTTTCCGTGGAAAAAGTCCTCTGCTCTGTGCTCTGCTGGCACTTGGCCCGTGGCTACATGACATTCAAGGAGAATTCAGGGCAAGTCCTAACATCAGCCTGTGAGTGTGAGGGTATGCTCGGTGTGGATGCAGCGTCAGCATGTATTAGGTTTGGTACCATGTCAAATGAGATCAGGTTGAGCTTCATAACATCAGCCTTCAAAGGAAAAAAAAAAACACACACACACACCTACACACTGACACCGTGGCGCTCACCTTTCAGACGTTTCCAGTTCAGACAGATATGTAAAGCAACAAAACCTGCTCACCTCACCCAAGGAGAAAAAAAAAAAACACACCTGGACTGTTTAAATGTAAAGGTCACAGTCAGATTAGCTTCACTCAGTCAGGATACAGAGACTTCTCTATTACACTATGTACTGTAGATCAGTGGTTTCTAACACTTTACAGATGAGTTGTAAATGAACGATGTACAGACTAACAATTAAATATATCAATAATACTTACTGTACCTCTTTAAGAAACGAATATGAGTCCCTGTTTAACTAGGGGAAAGAAAAAGGGAGGCAGCTCTCTCATGCAGGGTTCAGTGGTCAGTACACTTCATTAGACGTGCCTGTTAGATAGTTGAACAGCTTCTGAAACCTTCTAGGGCTTATTGATCTGGAGTTGGGATTTGCTGACTTGTTAAGAATTTGACAAGAAAAGTTAAGTACTTGCTTTTTTCCATATCCAGCATAACATGATGATCCAGTATTCTCTTTCTTTTAGCTCTGTTTTTGGTCTCCACCAGTTCTTGAGGGAAATCTCTGGCTCTTTAGCTGCTAAATGCTCCACTATGTTCACCAGCTGGACTCTGTGCGCAGGTAGTGGCTTTTTTTTAACAGTTTTTTCTCTGAACAGCTGCTGCAGGTGAAAACGATGCGATGAGAGCGGTGAGACTGAACCAGAACAGTAAAGTTGTCCAGACAAATAAACAATGAGCTGAAATTCACTCTAAAGCTCCTTAAACCTGAGGGGAGCTGACAGTTCTCTGTACGTTCATCACTACCAGAGACTCCCTTCACATTTCTATTGATCATAGCTGCTTTAATCTAAATAAATAAGATTTATTTGCTGTAGATGTGCTCTGATTTCTTTTTTCATACAAAGTCCGGTTTAATTTCTTACATGGAAAGAGTTTGTGTTCACCTTCTGTCCTCATGATTCATGAACACACTGGCACATTCCTTCCACTGTCTCTCTGTGTGGTGTTCTCTGTGTCTCTGCATGTTCTTCACCTGGAGGAACTGTGCTGTACACAGCTGTCTCTGTCTCCGTCTCTGTCTCTGCACTGGGAGAAATATGGTCTTGAGTCTGTGCCAGGATCAGTTTATCTTCAGTGATTTGACACTTCTGTCTCAGGTCCTCACACCCAGGGACCAGTACAGCACATGGCATAAAAATCAAGCTCAGTTCCTTTTCTTACCATATTTTTTTTTTATATGTATAATTAATAATAATAACAACTTTATTGTACAGAACTTGTCAAGAAGAAGTCACAAAGATTTGCAGATAATATTAAACAGCAGTAGAAATAATACAGAAAGAACAAGTCAGGTTAAAACATAACTGCACTAAAACACAGAGAAAACAGAAAACAAATTATAAATGTTCAAGAGAATCCAGATCATTCCAGAGTCGAGGAGCCCTGACTCCAGAGGTTCAGTCTCTCCTGGGTTTTAGCCTCGACATAGGAGTTACTAACAGACCTCTGAGCTTGTAGTGGGAACTACCACAGTTTTAAATACTTTGGCAGGTGCTTATGTGTCAGTCTGTCTGTGGATAGATGTTGTCACGGTGACAGCTGCACAACCGTACGGAAGTGAGAGGAAAAAAAATTCTAGTGATCCATTTTCTAAGTCTGGAGTATTTTCTCTCCTGTGTTTGTGAGTCAAGAACAGGTGAAATTCTGGTCCTGGTGAAGTTTGGATAAGTTGTGTAACATTTGCCATCATATTGTTTGCATAGTTCATGTAATTGGATTACTTTTTCTGAAACCTTTTCCATGTTTGAGAATTTATTTCAGCTGCCTCAGTTAGTAAAATGAACAGTTCTGTAATTTTTTAAAGCTCAGCTCAAAGTTTCATGCAAACCCTGATGGGCTGCTCTCACATATTTTCAGGCAACTCCAGAAACTAGGCAGCAAACACCAACATCGTATATGTGTCAGTGAAATGTTTATGCTGGTGACAATGGACGGTTACAAGGAAGACTGTTTTATGTCAAGCTAAAGTGGTCTCTATATTTTCTTGTCAATAGCCAATCAGCCAATCAGACTTTGTTTATTTGCGTTTTTCATCCAAACACAAATCCTGGCCCCCATCATTTCGAGGGGAGCTAGAACCAGAAAAGTCAGAGTGTTCCCCCAGACTTTCATGTCATTTATGGAAGTGACTCAATGACTTGATGGTCTGAGCCGAGTGGGAGACACTGAAGTGAATGTGCACCTGACAGCAAAGCTTCAGTGTGTCCCAAAGCTTTTATTCTGATATGTTCTACAACACTGAGGAACAGGGACAAGAGAAGCGTGAGTTAAACTTTAAACCTCCAAGACCTCTGACACACACACACACACACACACACACACAGAAACACAATAGAAGTATTCTTAATCTTTTGTGAGGATTTGAGTGGACTGATAAATCACGCTGACAGTGTTTGTGCATTCTTTCAGACGTGCTGACGAAGTGGTTGGTTCTGTCCTGTCAGCCTCCAGCACACAAACACACACAGTGCTCGAAAAATGCTCTCAAAACAATGTATTGCTGCAAACTGAAACACACACTAAAAAACCAATGGAGATTCAATACAGGGGTCACCCCATGAGCTCTGACTTTGGTTAACACAGGAGAAAAAATATATATAGTATATATAATATGTTTTTATTTGAAATTGTAGTTTTAACACAAAATAAAAAGTCAATTTTAATCACAGCGTCTTCTCAAATAAATATTTCCAAAAATCTAACTTCAGCCGCGATGACACGAGAGGACACATCACGCGACATCTGTCTTTTTCCGAAAACATTAGCTAGACGTTCATCATTCTGCAGCTAGGAACCAATCCATGAAAGTAATTGCAGATGAGTCTGGTTCCAACACGTTCAAGATGTGTCTGTGTAATTATGACATAGTTTTGATGATCCTCGTGTAAACATGGAAAACGATTGTGCCTGCCAATGTGTCTGCCACTCACCGCAGAACTATGTCTGTGCTCTCACTGCACAGCATGAAATACAAGCAGATAGACAGCTCAGATCGTGTTGTGGGTCATCAGCGGTGATGAGGGGAGGAGAGGGGGGAGTGGTAAATCATCTCTGTCATTTCTGCGGGCTGGCTGCAGTCTAGGAACCAAAACCGAACACAGATAACGATTAGTACATCATCAGGATTAAGCTCAGGCTCTATGAACTTCCAAAGGTGGTGAACTGATCGGCTTTCAGAGGGCTCAGCGTAGAGCTGAGTACACAGCAAAAAAACACAGCACAGTATTCAGATACTGTGCTTTACACATGCAGAAATCTGCACCGCAAACTAAGGAAGTGGAGAGCAGTGAATATGCCAAGGAGATGGAGGCCCAGGATTTGTGATGAGGCATTTTACATCTGCTGTGTCGATCATGTTGAGTGTGTCAGCGGACTGAGGACAGACCAGATGTTGAGATAATTCTATTTGACAGATACATATCAGACAGACGGCTGGTCCAGTTTTTAGTCAGTTCACTAAGTAACTGCTCGCCTACAAGCTTTGTGTGTTCAAGTGCAGCACCTGTGCACCTGAGATGATGTAAGTTTGACTGCTGACTGTGTCTGAAGTGCTGATACCTGAGAGCAGTGTTTATGGAAAGAGCATCTACTGCTGTGAGACGTACACAGGAAGGTGATCCACCATTGTTCGGGCTTTTCCATGTTGCCACATGTGCCACCGCTTGTTGTGACTGGTTGAACCTGATGAAAACAGGAGAAAATCAAATAAGTGGGTAAACTTATTTGATTTTCTCCTGACATGTGACATGTCAGGAGAGAGGATGTATCGTTTCATCCAGTGATGTGGTTTTTGTTGTTTTTTTTTTTTTAAACGTATAATTGCTAACTCCTATTTCTCCACGCTGAGTTCTGTGTAAGACATGTACCAGGTGAGACTAAATCCACAACAGTTTGTAACTGTATGTGCTGTTCACTGTTCCCTACCAGTCACAGACTGGTTTACAGCTCATCCCAGTATGGAGTCCATTTTCCTTCTGCCTCACTCTCCATCCCTCAGCCCCCCCACAGAGAAACCCGTCTCCTCATGGAGGTGGACAGAGTCTGACAGTTTAATCTGTCTATAGACAACAACAGTAACACACAGTGTAATGCTGCACTGTTAGTGGTTTTTACTAACACACTTCATGGTGGGTTTTATCAGCCATCTGTATGTATGGCATCTAACTGACGTATATACTGATACATCTGTGATAAGCTCAAACTGAATAATAACATCATGTCCTGCACTGTATCAGTGATCCTCTATCACCGTTTGTGGAGAAGGGCTCCTCAGAGAGTGTTAAATTATTGATGCATTCAAATGTGAGCAGTAATTTCATGTAGAAGCTGATCCAGGTGGTCCAACTGGTCTGACTCACAGATTTGCTTTCAGACACTCACGAGCTTACGTCACCAAAAGTTTCCCCCGCCCCTGGATCAGGACCTGTGTGGTACTAAAGAGAACAGACTGAGCTGGGAGACTGAGAAATGCCTTTCAGCATCTCAGCTTTGCCTTGTTTGTGTGTCTCCAGCTGTAACGTGACCTTTGACCCCTCCCGTCTTGTTTGCCTTCAGTTTGAGAGTCGGACTCAGCTCTCTGAAAGCCCCTCTGCAGATCTGCATATTTACCAGTGCAGTCAGTGGGAGGCCAGGCTGGGTCAGCGATGCTTTGTCAGCTCTGACTTCTCCTATAGAGACCAGACAGGTCAGAGCTACTGCAGACAAAGACCTCAGAGAACGTCCCCGACTTCACATACAGAAAAATACACACTCTACACACCATATATTTATATGTACCGTGTTTATACATTTTTATAGTGTCTCAGCTAACACATGAGGGCACTATGAGTTAACATGCAGGTTCATGGATGATAAGTGGAGCTGAGTGTATTTAGTTATTGACTTAATCGCATGAATCTCTCATGAAAGGCCCATGTGGGCTGTATGAGTCAACTACGCTGCATGAGGAGAGAGTTCCCTGCTGTGTGTGTGTGTGTGTGTGTGTGTGTGTGTGTGTGTGTGTGTGTGTGTGTGTGTGTGTGTGTGTGTGTGTGTGTGTGTGTGTGTGTGAGCATATATGGTTGCCTGACTGACTTTTAGAACTGAATAATTAATGGGGGCACAGGGTCTGGGGAAAGCAACAGCTGGTATAGTGCAGAAAGGAAAAGGAGTGTGTGTGTGTGTGTGTGTGTGTGTTGGGGGTTAGAGGGTATTCCCCTCACCCTGCCCCCTTTGCTGGGTGCTGGTCCACAACTGCAGCTGTTAGTAACAGAGAGAATGAATGGAGCAGTGTGTAAAGTGTGCGTTAAGGCGACAACACACGATGAGCTGTGATGAGCAGCCTGAGCTGTGTGACAGGTCGGTGCTGAGAGCTCAGTCCAACACACAGACCACGCTAAGCTCTGAGAAATCTCACTGTACTGAAATCAGCGAAAACAATTCAAATTGTAAATGCAAAGCTAATGTTATAAAAAAAGACAATGCTAAAAATAATGGTTATAAGTTATTAAAAAGAAATTAGACCCAAACTGTAATAAACCAGAATGATCCTTTAACAATTCGAGCCCTAAAGCAGTGATACAGTGTTTAATGAGCAGGTCACACAGCGGACAGCTCCTGGTCCTGAAATCAGGTCCGATACATTTTAAAGGGAACATCCAGAGTCTGATAAATGTCCTCAGGTGATGTCACCTGAGTCAGCATTGGGTCTGAAGTCTCCAGGTGTGAAAGTTAAAAAAAAAAAAATCTGAGGGTGTGGAGTTAGAAAGAAGTGAAGATTTCCAGACTTCTGCAGGAGTGACTCTAAGAATCATTGATCCTCTGAGGAGATATTTCGACTCATTCTTCATTTACAAGCATCTCAGGCTCAGTCATGGCAAAACATTTCAGTGATACCTCACATTATACTTTATATTATACACACATTATATTCTGGCCCACACACAATAAGGTGCATTAAGCTGTAATATAATGTGTGGCTGTTTTTCCCCTTCTTTGATTACACAGAGTTTTTTTTTTCCAAACTCCCAGTATCTCCAAAAATACTTTCATTAAATATTTCATTTCAACACATGCAGCTCACTGGATTAGCTGTTGCAGCTAATTGCATAGGAATCTGCTTCCAAGGCATCTTGCTGGCTAATCAAACTATCTGCCAGGGATATAGTAATTAGCTCCACCTGCTGATGAAGATAATTCAATGTGGTTGAAAGCTCCAGAAAAAGCTTTTAATGGGTCTTGAGAAGGATTTTTTTTTTTCAGTGAACAGAATTAAATGGATCTCAGTAAAATTTGGGATGAGAGCAAGAACAAATGAACTGATGGAAAGAAAGAAAGAAAGAAAGAAAGAAAGAAAGAAAGAAAGAAAGGCACAGAGGGGAAGGAAATAGTGGCCAGCACTTTTGGGAAAGTGAGTTGGAGCCAAATGGAGGTGAAGGGCAGCGTGGTGGGAAAGCATCAGGCTGTCTGTGGCTGTCTGACAGACTGAATTGATTATCCCGACAAGACCATTAGCTAATGAAGCACGCGTCTGTCTGGAGAGAACCAGTGTTTTCCTCTGAGAAATCGCCATCCTCCCTCCTCGCACACCAACACACTGCTGCATCGCTGCTGCTTTATACCGGAGCAACAACGTCGTTAACCCTCCACATTCGTGTGCAGATGTGTGCAGCCGTGAGGTCACATGTTCCCCTCTAACACCTGATTAAAGTCCAGTTCATGAATGACAAAGCTGTTGTAATAATCCAGTGCATTAGTATGAATTAGTATGAATCATGCTCCTGTATGACAAAGAGGAGCTGTCTGAATAATAATGACTTGTCTGTTTAGAAGAGTCCTTGCGCTCACAGCAGAAGATGATGTGTTCAGTGATGTTGTTTCATTGGCACGGAGGGAAAACACTTTGGCACTTAATATTTGGGCAGATGTTCTGTCTTTAAAGAAACACTCTTATTTGTTTTCTTTCCAAGAGTTAGATGTCATAGTCAGGAAATAATGTCTTGTTTGTTTTGTCCTGTGTTCATGTTGTCTCGTGGGTTTTGCTTTTATTTTGAAATGTGTTCTCCTTTTGTTTCAGGTGGCTTACCCTTCCTCTTGTTTCCCGCCTGTGTGATTGTTTTCCCCGCCCTAATTGTTTCCACCTGTTTCCCCTTACCTGGTGTCTATATATAGTCTGTGTCTCCCCTTGTCTTGTGCCAGTTCATCTTGTCTTTATGTCAGCGAACCAGCGTTTTTGCCCATGCTACCGTCCCCTTGTCAAGCCAGGTTTTGTATTTTGTTGTTACTTTTCCTTGTTAGAGCTACTGTTTTCATTGCCGGATTTTCCTTTGTTACTTTGTTTAGTCATTGTGCCTTTTGTCCTCGTATGAGTGATTTTTTTGTTCTCACATTATCTCGTTGCCTCTTGGAGTGATTTTCAGTTGTACTTTGTAATAAATTTTTGTTTATTTTGTACTTTGTCTTCGAGTCGTGCATTTGGGTTCAGGTCCAAGTACAGCCTTAACATTAGATGAGCAGACCAATATTAGTCTTGTGTCTGCAAGCTGAGCACAGAGCTGGAGTCTTATCTTTTATCTTTTACTCAGTCCAACTGGCTACACAGGCCACATGACAGCTCATGTTATAAGTGTGTTAACACGACCCACAGCATAGTTTTACACTTCAAGTCTATTTTCCTCTCTGTGTTACATGTGTGAACACAGTGAAATGTGCATTGGCCTCTGAACACTTCCAACATGTGGGTGATGAACAACTCAGTGCTCGGCCTGAACGCCCACTTTGTGACACCCACATGGAGCCCCGGAGCTGCTGCTAACGTGCTGCTCGCACTACACCTCAGGCCTGGCTCTCACCTGATTGGCTAATGCCAAGTGTCAGCGTCATGTCAAATTTCAGCCCCAGCTAACACTGACTCCGGTGACATTGCTTGTGGACATTTATCAGACTTCACACAGCTGCCTCTGGAGACACTGAAGGCTTTAGACAGCTGTTTCCATGTATGCAGTAGTACCCCCCAACATCTGGAAAAACACACTGAGGTGTGAAATCAGTGTATTTCTCCTTTAAGACATGTCCTATCACACTCAAACTGAATCCTCTGTACCTTCAGTTACTCAGCCCAGAAATGGAAAGTGTGTGTACAAATGTGTCAAAGGAGCTCTTCAGCCCAAGGAGGACACAGAGAACCTGAGCCTGATTAGATTGTCTGCAGTAATAATTTGGTTAGCTGGAGGGGAGCACACTCCCTTCAGGACAGACAAATGTCTCAGCTGTGCATTAGATTATCAGACTTGAGTAAATGTTCTTCATCACTTTCCTTACTTTAAATTTAAAGCACAGGTCACTTAAATATGCCTTAAAGTTTCTTATTTAACATGGAAATGTGATGAAGTGTGAGGAGCAGAAGCAACATTTGGAGCTGGCTTTGGTTTCCAAAAGACTGAACTCAGTTTCTTTGCTGCTTTGATCTACTCACTCCCATCACATGATCCACCCTGGTCACATTTTGCCCAAAGCAGGACATCTCAGCTGTCAGACAAAATTCAGTTTAGTGCTGAGTCCTTTGTTCCTGTTGTTTCAGCTCACAATGATACAGATCAGTGCAGGAGTTCTAGTAAATACTGGGCACCTACAGCACTGGGTACCTACAGCACTGGGTACCTACAGCACTGGGTACCTACAGCACTGGGTGCTAAGTACTGTGAATAGGTTTTCATGGCTAGACAGCATCTTCAGCCTGATCATGTCAATAAGACCTGTAAATGACCTTTTGAACTGTTGTCAGGGTCCACTAAAACTTCTAACTGATGCCCTAATTTCATTTCCTCACATTCTCAGTGCTGACAGTCACACGACCGTCATGCTCTAACATTTAAAGCCAAAACACAACCAGCAAAGCTTATTTAGGAACATTGTGAAAGGTCTTGATCAGCTTTTTACACCTTTATATACACCTCACTGTTCTAACAGCTTACTGTGTATAAGAACTGTGTATGTATAAATCAGTGGATCAGATGGGGACATTATAAACCTGTTAACACAACCACGAATTTTTACACTTCAAGTCTATTTTCCTTCACAGATGATTTCACCTGCTAACCTGATGATGCATTACCTCACCTGAGGTTTTCCCAGGCTATTTGGAAGGAGCTGCAGGATTACATCATGCCTTAGTGTCACACTGATCTCCAGATGATGAAAGTGGATGTAAGCCCAAGGCTCGGGTGGGGTGGGGGTTTTGTGGTGGTGATCGCCACATGTAGGATCAGACCTGTTTACTGTCCTCGATGAACAGATAAAGGTACAAGCACGCCCTCTGCTGTACAGAGGGTAGAAAGAGGCTTTTGGGGCCTTTTAGCTCATTTGCTTAGTTTTGACCCCTGCGACATATAATACAAAGGTCACATGACCAATGAGGGTTGCTATCATGGTGCCAAGAAGCTTCTCCACTGACTGGGATCACCTTGTTACAGTCTAAGTAACATTAGCCAACTAAGAGAGTCTGCTATAAGGAGCTTTCAGCTGAGTCCGTCCGTCACCTGACCCTCACCTCAGTGGTCCCTCAAGAGCATCCCACATTGTTCGCAGAGTCCGCCATCCCCGCCCACCCAATGTGAACACTGAGATCACAATCAAAGAGTTGACAGCAGCGCCACAGATTCAAGATAAGATGTGAGTGTCCGGATGACTTACCCAGATACACACTGTGTGTTAATACCAGATGGAGACGGAGTCAGTACGTCTGAGTTCCTCTGTCCCGCAAGGAACCAGAAACAAAGCAAAACTAAAATCAAAAATCTGTTCAAGTATTAATGTTGTGAAACATTTAATGAACATGAAAAATGCTGACCATCTACAAGCAGTGATATATTCTGAAGCTGCACAGTGGCCACTAGTGGTAAAGACATTTTACTGAGGCATCAGCTCTCACTCATAGTGGTGGTGCTTTGTTTCAAATGGAAATCTGTATTGTGCTCTGTGTTATATACAGTACATTTCCACATAAGAACAGCTGACTGCAAAGAGTTGGTCCTCACAAGGACAGCTACTACTCCAGCTGTCCTCCACCCACACCTATACATCATATTGTTCTCCAGCTCAGCAATTCATTTACTGGCCTTTGTTCTTGACAGGTTGTGACATTTTCCAGTCACAACCTCCAGCCGGGAGGAGTGTGTGTCTGTGTCACGACTCCCCGCTTTGCATCTCAGCTTCAGCGTCTCTTTGTGCAGCTGATAATCAACTGATGAGCTTTGAACAGATTTAGAGTGCATTAGAGAGAAGGGAGAGAAGACAGCCTGCAACCTGAGGGAGACACAGAGAGACAGTGAGAGACACAAAGAGAGACAGACGTGAAGGGAGGAGGATGGAGAATTTCAATTGGAAGGAGATGAGAGATAACCAGATTCAGAGGCAGGAGGAGAAACTGCTGCTGATGGAAGCACAGATGCAAATAAATAACTCCTGTGCAGCCATTTAAACTGGGATTCTTTTTCCTCTAATGTAGGAAAAACAGCTCCATAGGTCGTGTGTACAAGCAGCTTATTACAACCCACAGTTATGTTATTGTTAAGAAGGATACGTAGAGGTAATGTGAGACAGCATCGGTTTTACAGCCTTTTATGTTAAGCTTTTTATGTTCCAGTAACAGCACCTTCTAGTGGCCATGCTGATTGTGACGGGAGCAACAGAGGAAGTCCGGGTGATGTTGTCGTGAAGTGTCAAAGTCAGTATAGGGAGGAGGAGGAGGTCAGAGTGGGTCCATGAAACATTGGACTTTCTCTTAACAGCATGACTTGTCTCTAACCCTCACAAAATAATTCTTCTAACTCAAACCATGATCTTTCCTTAAACCTAACCAAACCTTTACTGTAGCAGCATCACATCATAAAATTTTTATTCTTCAACATCAGGAAGCTGCTCTGCACTGACTGATGCCAGCTGGAAGTGGATCAGATCACATCTCCCGACCTGAAGATTGTAGGCTCAAAACCTGTTTGGTCAAGTCTCTATACAGGTATTTCCTATATATGAGTGTAATCTTACTTGAAGTGATTTAATCTTAGTTAAACTCCTCTGCTAGCTGGTCATTCTGAGAAGTCACTTCCTGCTCTGGCAGCCAGATTTGCTTGTTTCAAATTACTGATGAAACATGGTGTCCGTGGTGGAGGTGGAAATAACCAATCTCTGTGTTGATTCTTTCAGTTCAGTTCGGTGACTGTGTGGTCCGTGAACTGTTGCTGGTTCGAGCTGTTTCACTCAGTTCAGAGTACATATTGGTTTATTTTTCTTTAATTACTGTTTTTCATGTCCTTATGTGCAGTAGATGCTCGGACACACACTCTAGTCGGAACAGTGAAGCATCATGAAAAGAGAGAGAGGGAGGGAAAGAGCAAGGGAACAGAGAGCAAATGAGCAGAGAGAGAGAACGCAAGCGCAGTGGGGGCAGGGAGAGGGGCGAGAGATAGAGAGAGAGAGAGAGAGGGCGGGATAATGGGATAGAGGGAGCGAGAGTGAGGAGGAGAGAGAAACAGACAGAGTGAGAGACAGAGTTGGGGTACACCTGACCTTAAGAAGGGAGGGGAGCTCCTCTGCTAGCCACGCACCCAAACACACACACACACACACACACACACACACACACACACACACACACACACACACACACACACACACACACATACACACCTACACACACACACAGGCAGTGCAAGCAGGCAGAGGCAGTGAGCCAGCCAACAGAGAGCCTGCCGATCAGCAGCCATGACAGACACCGGTGAGTAGCTTCATATCTAACATCCCCTTGTGTGTGTGTGTGTGTGTGTGTGTTTTCATTTGAGTGATGACGTACAATACCAGCTGTGGTTATGTGATTTTAGGCATCACACAGCAGGGAGTGTGAACGTGCTTTTTCAATGTTTGAATGAGAGCATTAGATAGATAGATAGATGGATAGATGGATGGATAGATGTCAGTCTTTAACACACTATGCCTGTAAAATCATTGTCTCTAAATAGCAAAGCATGGGCTCCTCTCTCTTTTTCTTTGGCATGGTATAAAATTTTAAATCTTTTCAGCCTTTTTGGTGCAAGGCGTGGAGTTGCACCACTCCCCACTGTCACAGTCAGTCCCAGACAATCCCAGCTACACCAAGCTGTTTGTCTCACTGGCCATTAAGAGCACACTGTTCCAGCTCCAGAGCGGGAGGGGACAGAAACTATTCAGCAGCCAGCGGCAGTCATGCATTACAAGCCAGAAGGCGCAACACTAACAACCCAGCCTCATCAGAAGTCACTGGCTCTGAAGCGTTCACACTGAAAACATCGTTAAATATATTTAAAAACGATCAGAGAGGTGAATCAACAGCTCTCTGACAGTCTGAGCACCACTGAACATAAGGAGCTTCACGGTGATGGGATTTATTGCCTGACTGTTGTGTAGGATTAGATTGTGCACTTGTTCCTGACATTGTGTCTGCCCCCTGCATGTATGCATGTTAATGTAAGTACAATGTGCGTGTCTGTTTGTATATGTGGAAACATGCAGAGTAGTTGACGCAGCTGTAATAAGCACCCTGGGGACTCCCTTGCAGCACTCTGTGGGACTGATTAGTAAATTACTCGCCTGCTCTCCTGTCAAACACACAAGGAAACACACATGGACATGGTCTCTCTCTCTCTCTCTCTGTCTCTGTCACAAATGCATACAAACACATACACACACACAAACACACAAGGACATGAGAGTTAGATCCAACCTCGCAGGCAGTGTATTAGCCTGATAGCCTCCTCCACTCAGGCTATTTTCATTCGACTTACAAGGGATTAGCTGAGGCGATTACCATCTGCAGGTCTCTCCTCACTGTGTGTGTGTTTGTGTATGTGTAATGCATTGTATTGTACGTGTATTTGTTTAAGTGGTTCCCAAAGCTTGTGCCTGAGTTTTATTCCATGTCAGCAGTGGAAGAAATAGTGGAGATATCTTGGGTTAAAATGGTCCTAATCAGGCTCCAGCAGCACAAGAACATCAGCACTGGACAGTTCTACAAAAGCCCAGATTACATTCACCTGCAACATTAGTGGTTACTGCTTACTTCTTAATGAAAAGGCTAATAGGTATGGAAAAGGTTCCTCCTCTGAGGGAAATGAATGCAGGGATGTGTTTCATTCTAATCTGTTCTTAAGATTTTGATATCTCTTGTCGTGATATGACTTGATGGTGGAAAGGTCAAGGGGTCACAATAAAAATGATGCTTCATCCACTGGGGCTCATGAATATCCACGATGAATTTTATGGAAATCAAACCTTTCATTTCAAGATACTTTGTGGTGTTTCATACTGTGTTTCTCAGGAGGAAACTTTGAATGGATTAGGGCTCTAGGAGAATGGTTGGGATCAGCACGGTTATTCAGGATCATCGTCTGGGGACCATGAATATCCATACCATATTTTACAGTATCCCAGCTAGTAGCTGCTGAGACCTTTTTTTGCTGGGCCCACCATGAGGTGCTGGACCAACAGGGCTATTTCAGAACTCTGTGTATTCAGGGGGAAGCTTTCTTGCATTGATTGGCTGTGCAAGAAAGCTTCACTTTATAGGTGCACTCATACTGTTGTCAGCTATTAAGCAATCAAGCAGACCTGTTACTATGCAAGCTTTTGGATGCATATTACACATAGGGATTTGGTGTCCCCTGTGTGTGTGTTACTGACTTTAAAGTACTTGTGGATCTTCGGTATTTTTATGTTTGCCTACCTAATATAGTTCTATGACAAGCCTACATTAAAATAGTAAAGTCAATCTGGTTTTTGTGCACCTGGATCACAGTTTTCCTCACATATATTTTTTTTTTGTTAATGTCCTTTAGTGTCATATATAGCATCCTTGCAGGTATTGGAGAGGTGTGGATGCATGTAGAAGAATAGTTTGGACAGGATTTAGGCAGCTCTTCATCATCTCTAGTATTTTGATGAAGCTCAGTATGGTGTTGTTGACAGATGGCACTCCCAGGGCTCGCTATTTTATAAAAAAGCAGAGGACTGGAAATGGATCAGACTTTATAAATACCTCGATTGGCTCTGATACAGATCCTATGTGTTGGTGTAGACTTGTACTTTAGGACACAAAACAAAAAACATCACAGTTGTGTGTTTCAGTTCAGCACACTGTGACTGATTATTGCTTCAAGACCAGCAGCTGGTGTTACATAGTCTGACCAAACTGAAATGACAGTGAGACAATTACTGGGTCTGGGTTTAGACCGAAAATAGAAATGTTTTTCTTCAACTCTGTGGTTTCAACATACACAGATGTTTAAGAAATAATTTAAAATACAGCATTTATCACTTAAGAAGTTTTTGTGAAGACACAGCCACTGAAACTGGTGATGGTCAGAAGAGTCCACGGTAGAGAAAGTCTAGCCATAGACTTATGTCACAGAGAGTCTGTGTGTGACAATGAAGAGACTGAAGCTTTTTTTTTTAAAGCGAAAGATGAACAGACATAAGTAGAAAAAGATTCACTGTGACACTGTGTGCGGCTCCAGAGGTGTGATATTTATTAACACCTAATCTGACTTTTCAGGCTGCAGCTTGTCTGATGTACTTGTACGAACTATGACACTTATTTTAAAGGAAATGTGAGCCGTAGTGAGGTAAAGGACAAAAGTTGCACCTGCAGTTGCTGATTACCATCAGCTGTTTGATTCGTGCTTCACAGTCACTGCCAATCAGAACCTGTCGCTTCTAGATATTACTCTGCTGATACACTCATGCTAATGCCATCTACTGTAACCCGTGTGTCTCTGTCTAATGAGATTTTCTTTGGCAAATCTTTTGTTGTTGGCAAGCTGTTAACCTTTATTGTTGTTGTTGTTGTTGTTTGGTGGTGGTGGATGTGTGTGTGTGTTGCAGATTCTCTGAGCGAGGCACTGAAGGCGATCAGTGTGAGCACAGAGCTGATCGAGGAGGAGCTCAAGCCTCATTTGGACACAGTGCTGGCTTCTCTGCTGGAAAAGAGTAAGTCATGTCACACACACACACACACACACACACACATCCCAGATCTGGTCATCAAACAGCTCATCTCTAATAAGTGAGTCGGATAAAATGGTTGGTGTGGTTTTTCATCACTGGGTTTTCATTGTGTTTTGCCAAATGTCACCTGTAGCTCAGCCTGTTCACCGTGCAAGTAGTTCATATATATTACTAGAAAACAAAAATTGATGTACTTGGACAGGCAGCACAGCTCACAGAGCAGCTAAATTCAAAAGAGTCTTCTGGGGAACATGAATGTGCTCAGTAAATGTCACAGCAATCTGCTTCTCGGTCAGACCTTTCCAGATAAGGAATGTGTAACATCACTGGCTCCATCTCTCCGATAAAATGCCAGCTTTCAGCTCTTCTTATCAAATGGTTTTTGTGGCTTTGTGTGTCCACAGAGAAAGATGCTGCTGTTGAGATCGCCAAAAGTGGGATTCTACCCACACTGGCTCAGGCCTTACAGAGTAAAAGCAGCCTGAACCGCCAGGTGGCTCTGGTGGTGGCAGAGATGGCCCGGGAAGGTACAGTAGGATACTGCAACACTTGTTGTTGTTGTTCAGTGGTTATGTTCTATAACAGAAAACAAGATAAAATTTGGGATGTTGCAGCTGCAAATTTTAATAAAATATAGCAGACAACTGGAAGTTGCTGGACCGACCTTTTCAGACCATAAGACGATGTTGTCGTCAAGGGGAGTTGAGGGGGTATTTAAGGGAAATGCCAGAGTTCAAGAGGTAAAATCTTATCCTTTTGTGTTGCAGCTGCAGTCAGGGAGCCGTGCATCGAGGCGGGCCTGGTGAAGGTGCTGGTTCCCCATCTGAACAGCAATGACCAAGAGATGCTGCTGAACACTGGCAGGGCCATTGGGCGCATCTGCTTTGACAACTGTGAGTTGTTGTGACAGTGCTGGCTCAGTCAGAGGGGTTTACTGATGATGAACAATGTGCCAACGAGGCAGACGTTCTGTTCTGTTGAAGGTAACTGTCCCTCTCTGACCTCCCACCCAGCGTACCAACAGGACCAGTTAGTCCAGAGTGGTGTAATCCCCAGACTGGTGTCCATAATGAGGGAGTATCCAGAGAACGACCCACTGGTTAACGTCTGCCTGCTGGCCCTCTGTAACCTGGCTGACATGGGTGATTATTTAATCATTGTACTTAAAAAGCTGCTGTGTTAAACTAGAAGTAAATGAATGGTCACAGGTAGTCAGGATAATTAGTTACTTGCAACATTGTCTATAGTTATAGACCCCTGTGTTTGCAGACTCGGCGAGGGAAGCCCTGGCAGAGCTGGACGTGGCTGACGTACTGACGTTTCAGCTGAAACGGGCGCCTGATGCCGAACGCCGACATGTCATCCTGGAGATACTGGGTGCACTGGGCGAGAGTGGTAAGACCTGCAGTGTGTTTCAGGAAGGACTCACTGATGAAACTCTGTTTTCATCAAGCATGAGTTTATATTTCAGCTGAGAGCCGTTTGGAAACCTCTCAAGTCGGAATTAATGAAGTCACGCCTTAACATGAGCCATCTGAGATTTTCACTGGTGTTTATTTCTGAAATGTTCTCTATCGTAAGCTGATATTACAATATAAATTTACACATTTTGTCTGTAATAAAGCTCACCTGGCTGTGCTGTTCCACCAGACACACTGAAGCTGCAGTTTGCAGAGTCAGGAGTACCAGAGGCTCTATCAGAGATGATTCGGAACCTGCAGGGAGGTTCTGACCCCCACGACCTCTGCAGCATCAAGATTGCCTCCAACCTTATAGTGTCCCTGCTTTTAGGAGGTGAGTGATTCAGGTCATTGTCTCTGTGGGACATCTCTGAATGTGTTTGTCTCAGTGAAGGTATTCATTTCCTTTTTTTTTTTTTGTTTCATGTCTATCTGTCCTCATTCACCTGCTCAGACTTTCCTTTAAGTCAAAGAAAGTGCTTCACACTGAATGTTCATAATGTGATGTGACAGGTCTGATGTAGGTAATCAGAAAATTCTGTGCATGTCCTTAACTCTGCATATTCAACTCTCCAGTTCTAATAACCCTTATTGTCCTGTCTTGTCCTCCATCACTGTATCCACACAGTGTGTCTGAATGCACCATAAATGTAGTGTGGACTAAATGTCATCAGCTGTCCTCTAAAGAAAGAGACAGAATGGGAGATAGAAATCAAAAAGTACGCAGGGTGGGGACTGAATGACAAAACAAACAAGCCAAACAGGTTGTTTACACTGTTATGATTTCTTTCTGCCTCATTTATTTTGATAGCGTGACCTTTTTGTGTGGTACAGTGTCACAAGCAGAGGACAGACCGTTATGTCTCTGTGCATCTGAAAGCAGAAATCTCTCACATTAGTGCACCAGTGTTGTTTTATTCCTGATTTGTTTGCCCAGTTGATATGCAGCAAATCATCCTTACATCACCCATCATGCATTATTATAGAGGGATGGTAATGTCAGTGCTGCTTGTTAGAGGAAATGAAGCGTTGTTTGTGAGTGCTACAACAATCTTCTTCAAAAGAATAATGTGTGTGTGCGTGCGTGCGTGCGTGTGTGTGTGTTTGTCAGACGAGTCTATGCAGAAGTGTTTCGGAGAGGGATCAGGTCTGGTGTATCAGGATGTTCTGTCCTGGCTCCAGAGCTCCAACACCCAGCTGCAGCTGTCTGGAGCCTTGGCCATTGCCAACTTTGCCAGGAATGGTGAGATATTTGTCAGAAAAAAAAACACAAACCCGCCTCAAAATATACAGTACTTCTCTTTAAAGTAGGTACAACCCATACCTATGGTGTAACAATGGGTAATATGACCATGTGTAAAGTGGAAGGTGTCATTCGTGGAGATGAACACCACAGAGAATTATCACCAACTCTGAGGCTCCTCTTAGCAGAACTTTTTAGCTTCTTTCAGCTCATTGTTTTGCTTCTTTCCAGACCACAGCTTTACTGTTCAGCTGTTTTCAGTGAAAAAGCTGTTAAAATCCACTGTCCACTACCTGCTCGGCAGCAAACAGCCACAGTTACAGACCAGCTGATGAACATAGTGGAGCATTTAGCAGCTAAAGAGCCAGATGTTTCCCTCAGGTGTTGGTTGAGACCAAATACAGAGCTAAAAGAGAGAGGATACTGGACTAAGATTCATCAGGAGGACACTAACACTGAATGACTGCTAATGTTGTAGGATTAGAGCCGAGGCTGGATTACTAACTAGACAATGTGTGTAGCTCTGTCTAGCCAAATGTGAAACCAGCCTCTTGTGGCCATTAGAGGAACTACTGCTTTAGAACATTCAACATCAATCATGTTACCTTAGACACCAACAAATTCTTTAAAATACAGTTCAATAAATTACATGTTGGCTAATTATTAAAGTAAAACAGCTTTAATTGATTTGGATAACTGAGTTTGTGTGTGTTGGATTTACATGTCTACACCCTGAAGTGGTTCCTTTTATTGTAAAACCGTGATGAGGTTTGAAAGTGTCTTTGTTGGCCTGTTGTGTCTCTGTCAGACAGTAACTGTGTGAAGATGCTGGACCTCGGGGTGGTTCCTCACATCCTGACCTTGTTGGAGCAACATGTCGATGAAGGAGATGTGTCTGTCCAACATGCTGGACTGAGCGCGCTCAGAAACCTGGCCATTCCCGGTACTGATTTAAGTAAAACTGTAGAGATGTGGTTCCACTGACCGAATATCAAAGTAATTACTTTTTAAGTTTAACTTATCTACTGAGTCGCACATGTTCACACCAAGAAGCACACAGCACACACTGAGTCGTCTTCAAAAACCTACTGAAACAACATAGATGAGCAAAAATTAGATTACATGCTACTTGTTAAGACTTAAAATAACATTGTTCAAATAATTTCTTTAACTGAAACTATATCTGAAATGGATGCTAAAACAGTCCTGAGTGTGTTTTGTCCTTACAAACCATCCAAAACAACACAAGCAGACACACACACCCCTTACACTGAGACACTGAGCGCCAGTGTGTCATCTGTGTCTTCCAGCCACCAACAAAGTGCGGATGCTGGAGGACGGTGTGACTGAGAGGATAAAGACCCTGCTGCGCTCTGACATGCCTCCAGTTCAGTTCAAACTGCTGGGCACACTACGTATGATGGTGGATGGACAAGGTGAGCTGAACTGTAAGACAGTCCATGACTCTACTCGCTGTAGCACCACTAACAACATCAAACTGTAGGTCTTTTGTGTAAGTTCAGAAGATCCAGATGAGCATGTATCTATGTGGTGTCAGTTTTAATGGGAGCAGTGGGTGACCTCTGTAAATGACAGAAAGAAATAGAGATGAAGATAAAAGAAAGGAAGACAGAGATAGAGAGGAGAAAGAAGAGGAAATGGATTTGGGTTCCATCCCACCACATAGCATCGGAGGGCTGTGCATAAAGGTGGATCCAAAGGGGAGGAGAAGAAATCAGGAAAGTCTGGTTATTATTAAAATTGTTACCATAATTTTTCCTTTGTTCCCCCCAACATTTCTTTCCCGTTGTTTATCTCATCTTTTAATTATTTATTATTCCTTCCTTTGCATAAGAGGACTTGAACGTGGCCACGCTCAGACCCTCCAGAGAGGGCTGTCCGGTTGGGACACCATGTGTCTCACTTTGAACAGTCCCCTGGTGCCTGAACACCTCCATTTGCAGTGTAACCTTCACCTTTTTAATTCAGTTATACACTCCCCTGGTTTCATTTACAGTCTGCCTTGTCCTCAGGAACACCAAGCCTGTTATTTTCTCGATTAATGGATCAATTAATCGAATCAGTTGGTCACTTTCACATTCAGTGCTTAGTCTACACAGAGACACTGAAACCTACAGTGAGTTCTTGATGTCTTCAAATGTCCTGTTTTGTTCCAGTCTAATCAGGTCGTTGACATTCACGTTCCCAGGAGGATAAATCCATTTGATTATCGAGTGGTATGTTTTCCCCGTCTCTGTTGTGCTGTGTGTGTCAGAGGAGGCAGCCTTGGTGCTGGGCAGAGATGCTGTGCTGCTGGCTCGGATCATGGAGTGGTGTGAAGCCAAAGACCATGCAGGAGTCCGAGGAGAAGCCAGCCGCCTGTTGGCCGCCCTCATCAGACACAGCCGCAGCCCCGTGAGTCCTTTTATTTTGATGTGAAAATCAGCACGTTTGAACTAAAGCTCACGCGATCACACCCAGTTTGTTTAACAGGAGTTTAACATGATGACAGTTTATGTATATGCACACGCGCATTCACTGGCTTTCTGTAATGGGCCGATCTCCTGTTGAATTTCTCTGACAGGAAGTTGTCCGTGCTGTAGCCAAAGCCGATGGGGTTCGGCACCTTATCTCCATGGCAACAAGTGAGCACGTCATCATGCAGAACGAGGCCCTGGTTGCCCTGGCAATAGCGTCTGCCATTGACCTCGGTAAAGAAATTTTAGATACTGTGAAAAGAGTCAAAAATTCTGGGCCCAAATTTATCAGGCGAGAAAGACAGGAGACAAATGAAAGGAAAAACCAAAAGCTAACACGTGCCACTAAAACAGCTTTAATGCTCATTGGCATTGATTCTACAAGTCTTTGGACCCTACTGGAGGGATGAACACCATTCTTCCAATGGATATAGTCCCTCATCGGGTGTTTTGATGATGGTGGTGGAGAGAACTGATACTGATATGGTTAGGACAGCTCCAAATCCCAAACCAGGAGGCTGTTGTCACTTCAAATAAAATAGGACCACAAATCATCACTCTGTGACTTGCTGGTCAGTCAGGACTAATCGTACCCCTCTGGGATGCTTGATAAATATGGGCCCTGATGTCATCAACGCCATACTGAATTTGTAATGACATTGTCATGGTGGTCTTGCTATCGGCTCCTTGAAATGTCACACACACACACACACACACACACACACACACACAGTGGAAAGGTGTAGCCTGCTGACACACCATCAGTGTCTTTCCACTTGGTTGCTTGTTGTGTTGAACGTGGTGAAGCTGCTCTGTGGTGTTTTCAGCTCTGGTCATTAATGGCTCATCTAAAGTCTTTGACTGAGGGATTTTACTGTTACCTTCACAGTGTGGACTGTTTATGTATTATTACACACATGGCTGGATTGTTCCTGAACTCCCATACTAGTTTTGGCAGTTATTTTAGATTTCGTGCAGCTTTGTATGCTTTGCACAGTACATGACATATACACTCAGTTGGCAGTTTATTAGAAACACAGAGCTAAAGCTAATGCAGTCTAACAGGACAGTCCTGTAATAAATCCTGTGTGTAGTTTGAACTGTTGAACATTATAACCTTCATGACGGAGGATTTACTGCAGGACTGTTGGATTAGACTGTATTAGTTTTAGCCTGATGTTCCTACTAAACTGCCAACTGAGTGTATACCTAACACGTGTTACCTAATACATTTTATCCAGAAAAAAAAAAAAAAAAAAGTCAGGGCACGTTTGTAAGTGGTTTGAGACATGCAGGGAACCAGCACCATATTCATCAGATAGCGCTGCCTCAGGCTAACCAGGGTTTATTACAAGCCCAAGACTTAAAATAGACAGTGAAACATGTCAGTATGTTCCACTTTTGTAATGTATGAAGCAGAAGCAAAGAATCACCCTGCACAAAAAAAAAGAAAGCAAAGTATTTGCTTGTACGAAATCAAACAAACACAAAAGCATTGCAAGGGTAAGCAAACGCTAATTAAAACATTCCTTGGGGCCACTCTATGAAATTGTGTGCATTTAGAAATGCATTTGCATGTGTGTTTACCTGTGTGTGTCTGTGTGTGTGTGATTACTGCAGAGTCTATGAAGGATCCCTTTGGGGAGGCGGAGTTGTTGGCCATGCTAAAGAAGATGTTGGAGGATCCTGTAGGGGCGGTGGAAGTCAAGTTCAGCGCTTTAGGTCTCATCTGCAGCCTGGCTAACTCCAGTATGTGTTTGATTTTACAACACACATTCACAGAAACTGTGTAGCTCTGCACATTTCAAGATGTTTTAGAGTGTGAGAAAAAACTGTAATAGAAAGGCCACTGGAATAAGATTCAAGCCAAAAGCATCAGGATCATGTGTTCAACAAGAAAAGAACTTCACCGAGCCAGTGTCACTTTCTTCAAACTTTAACAATCTGCACATGTTCTCAAGACTCACACACACACACACACACACACATCCTAACCTCTGCTGCTGGTTGCATCTGATCTCGCTCCTCTTCTTCTTCTTCTTCTCTCCATCCTTCTCTGCTCCAGGTGAGATGAAGGAGGAGTTGAACTCTGTGAATATGAAGGAAAGCCTCAGTAAGCTGACAGATCATAGCAGCAGTAAACTTTCCTCACAGGCGAGCTCCATACTGGCCATTCTCAGTGACACCAGCTAAAGCAGCACACTGCAGCAACAGAGGATCTCATCTGCTGTATGGATTTATCCAGCTTATTCAGTGACATACTTTAATTCAGATGATCTTACTGCACAGACTTTGCTAAATATTGAATTGGCTTCTAAATTGTTTTTTGTTTTTTTGTTTTTTTTTGTGTGATTATAATTGCTAATTAAATACATGCATGACTAAGACTCTATGCCCCTGGTAGCATCCCCCAGAGGCTGCAATGTTCACAGGAGGAATAAACAACATAGAGGCAGATTTCCAGTTCTTAAACCCTAAACAGGTTATTAAAGCCAAAGTGGTTCATTCAGTCAGGAGCATGAATGTACTCAGCAAATTTCATAGTAACCTATCCATCAGATTTAGACATTTCTTGTATACAAATGTCCAATGAATGTTGGGTCGGTGGTAGAGGAAAGGTTCGGAGTTCACAGAAAATCCAGTGGTTATTTTTCAAAATTCTTTATCATGGAACAAGATGTCGATCAAAGGAAAACTAGGACAATTACATTTTCCTGACATTTGACAGTGGCACCACACAGGAATGCCAGAGAGGAAAACAGAATCTGGTCTTCACATCGGGCTCCAATTGTGCAACAAAATTGTTTGACTTCAAATATTCTGACGGACTTTTTAATCTTATCTATTCTAGTTGCAAATAAAAGTGAATGTACAATGCTTCGGGCTTGCTTTCCCAGTATCTTTTGAAATCAGTGGTGCCAAAATTTACTTTAAGGCCGAGGTATTTATGACAGGCTGAAACCTGGTCAAGGTGACCAAAGACTTCTTCCATCACCAGGACAGCATAACCAGCTCATCACCCACCATCAAAGCACTTTAAGGCAGACTGTCCAGTCTCTAAATCACCACTGTCATTCTGAAGAGTAGAGTTGAACCATTATGTTAAACCATTAATGGAGCCACATTAACAAGCAATAAATCTGCATGGCAGGGCCAACTGTAGTCCTTGAACCTTCATGGTATATTGGATGCCGTCTCTCTCAAAGAGTCCTGAGCTCCTCCAATAAGACTTGTGCTGTACATAAGTTGGGGATGTCTATGTGAACGTTTGTATCATGTTACAGTGCTTGCAGGTGTAGATAAAAATTTAAACATAGTCTGAGACATGTATAACAAAATCCTTCACTGATAGCTCTAACTAAAGGTGCTCGTTGCATCTGTACATGTCAGACTGAAGTGCTCTGATGTCTCAGTCTTGTCATATGTGATGGATGGTAGAGACTAGAAAGATTCCCATATTTAAGACTTGAAAATCTCCAGGTCTCAAGACAGTTGTGTGAATGCCAAAGTGGTGTTGTTAGAGACAAGGATACAGGTCTTACTGTACTATTTACTGGACATGGTCCTACATTGTAGGACCATGTCCAGTAAATGTAGGTTTAGTTGAATTGCATGAATGATGGCTGTTGTGAAACATCCAGAAAACTCAGTTTGCTGGTTGAAATTGTGAGTCAGATGTTGATGATCTACAAGCTGTAACTCTGATGTGACATGAATGCATCATGAAGGCTTTATCACACCAGAATGTAGGGACCAATATAATGTGTCTGATGGTTGCAATTAGTGGATACACTCAACTTGGCAATGCTGTTCCCTCCAGATTTCACTTTGATTTGGTTTCAGTGATCAGGTTAGCCATGAGCAAACGGTGTTAAATGATTTAAACTGAGAGGGGTGCAGCCTCTCATTTCAATGAAGAAGCTCTCTGAAAATCATTCAATTTTAAACAGTTCATCTCTGGCAGAAAAACAGCAAAATGGATGTTTTCTGGCCTTGTTGGTCTGTGTCTTCCAAACCAAGATTACAAAAACACTCATATCAGTGTTTTCCTTTCTTGGTTCAGTTTAAGCACAGAAAACAGTTAATCATTGTAATCTGAGTTTAAAAAAAATGACTTGGTTAAGTTTAGATAGCCGTTACCATCGTGCGGTCTTGGATGAAATAACCTCTGCCTAATGTACTTCCTAAAACATTACACCTGTGAGACCCGGCCGTTGTGCTGCACATACAGGATTGTTGAGGAGAGTGGAGGAGTCCGTGGGAGTGATCTCTGATTGTAGGAACCACTTTGTGACAATTAGCATTATTTGCAAATGTTGTAATCGATCATGATCTGTTCTGATTGGCTGGTCCACGATGTCAGTGTTGCAGCAGTTAGATCACCGCAGAGACTCAACCTGTGTTTTCAGCCAGGAAGTGGTTTTATTTTGATGATTTATTACTGTGTAGTTACACTGGCAAGCACATATCTTATCACTGAGTAACATAACAGCAGTGGTTTACCTGCTGGGTAGCAGGTTGCAGTAATGGTGTAGAACTGCACTTGATGATAAACAGTTGGGTGTGGTTGCAGGTGCAGCCACTTCTGACCAATAATCCTGGACGTGGTCAGAGGTCCAGCACATCTGAGACATTTAACCAGCCTGATTTCAAGTTACTCTTTCACTTAACTTCCATCTTTAACCGCAGCACAAACAGTAGCCTTCAGCCACCAGCTGTGCTCACAAATGTCAGTGCGGCTCAGGATCAGAATCAACAAATATGAACTGTCAGCTGCACAGTTCAGTCACCAGGGGAAAAAAACCCACTCCGCATACACAATAATGGAGTAGCTGCACACAAAAGCTGTTTTTAGGCATAATGTGACTACAGAGTACTCACATGTGGGAGTAAGAACTTCAGCTCAAAGGAAACTGCCTGTTTTATGATACACAGCAAACATGAAGTAGAAAAGAAAGTTTTCCGCCTGACAGAAGAATCCTATAGAAGCACAGTGTGAAGAAACCACACACACACACACACACACACACACGTTGAAATGCAACCATCAAAGCATTTGTATATACAGCATACAATAATTCTGATACAGTGTCTGTGCATCCGTGTCCTAAGCACTTCAGTGTGCGTTAATAGTAAAGTAATCATAGGGACAGAGTGAGCATGTATGTTCTGTGCAATATAAATCTGTCAGTGGACATAAGGCAACAGTTGCTGTAATGTTTTGTGTAAAATCTGTGTTGACATACATATTCTGTACATAACTAGATATCATTTAACATTTGTGAACAAATCTGTATATTTTTCACGGAGGGCGTTTTTGACATTTTCAGAGTTTTGTTCTAGAGAGAGCAGAATAAAGTTAAGCAATGTCTTCCCCCAAATTGTGTCCACAGTGTATTTTCTTCAGTTCTCAAATCTTGATTTGCAGATTAAAACACATTTCTTTCTTCTTCTTTTAAATTCTGTTAGTAACTGAAAATGCAGTAGTCAGTGTTACCTTTAAATGGAGACAAACATTCAGAGTTACTCACTGATTTCTTACTTAGTGGGTGTTTAAAAATAAGCATGCAAAGTGTTGTTTATACCCAGGATACACAAAAATCTCCAGGGTCTCATCATATTTTGGTGAAACGTGTTTGAATAGCTACTGCTGAGGACAATGAAGTTATTCCTTCAGTATTTTGTGTTTTGGGGCTTTAGGAAGCGGCATGGGAGGATTTTATGCCCCACAAGTAGAAACTAGAGCACATTAGGTATTTTATAAACTAATCACTGCAGTTTTTTTTCTCAATATATTTAAGTTCAATAAACACAGAATAATTTTCCCACCCTAATTCCTGGCAGTATGGAGCAGACGTCTAGATGTTCATGTTGGAAAATGAAAGTACAAAAAAATACCACTGAATACACAAATATTTAAAATAAATAAATAAGTTTCAGAGACTTCATATTTGGTGTCTACAGAAACATTCCTGTGCTGGAACAGTGGAACAGTGGGGAAGAAACTAGCATGTGTCAGGCTAACTGATTGGCTGCCTGTCAGGCAGTACTGAGGGATAATTTGTACCTGCTTTGACCGCGTCATCATTGTAGGAAGTCGGATGTAAACACGTCGAGGTCCAAAGTCTCATGACTTAAAAGCTGCTTGAAGGTAAGAAATCACTCTCATATATTTGTCACTTAAGCTGTGAACTGTCACGTAGTGTAATGACAACAGTTAGCAAACAGTTCACTGACCGTGGACTGTGCTGTCCAGAGTTTAGTGTGTGTTTGTGAAGGTGTACGTACCAGTGCACGTGAAAACCATAGACTATATAAAAAAAACATATGTCGACTCCAAATGCATTTTCACGCTTGTACATTGTTCATTGTTCTGTATATGTGTATGTGTGTGTGTGTGTGTGTGTGTGTGTATACACATACTTTATGAAGCCACTGTAAATCTTAGAGACATAGCAGCATTTTCACTGTGATATCAGGGTGATGTCCTGTTCTGTACTGCCCTGCTGTGGTCCAGGTCCAGGATGACTGAGGTGAGCCACCAGCAGTGGGGAGAGGTGTCTGGCCTGGGCAGTGTGGACCTGTGGGTTCTCCAGTCATCCCAGGTGCGGGTGGAGATCCTCACCCTGGGAGCCATTATCAGGTCTGTGTGCAGCAGAGGGAAGGATGGTCAAGTGGAGGACGTAGTCTTGGGCTACGATGACCTGGAAGGTAGGAGGGAATATACCTGTCTGCTCGTAGCATTAGACTTCATAACAAGTATTCAGAAGGAAGGAAATGCTGGGGACAGATTCTGTCACCATGACAGGTGCCTCATAAACGTTCAAGTTGCAATCACTAAACCTGCGAGTAGATGAGATCAAAATGAAGGACAAGTTGAAAGATGGATGTGACCTGTCACGCTTGTGTGATCCTATCGTTTGATGGTCTGTAGATATTTGTATGTTAAAAAATATGTCCTACCAGAATAACAGTGTTTGCTTAGGAAAGTAAGCTGGGCATCACTTTGGCGAGGGTGAATAAGAGTAAGCCATGTTGTGTTGTGTTGTGTTGTCAGGTTATGTGTCAGATAAGCGGTACCTGGGAGCTGTCGTAGGCCGTGTGGCCAACAGGATCGCTCGGGGACGCTTTGTCGTGGAGGGAAAAGAGTATCAGCTGGATATCAACAATGGGCCTAATGCATTGCATGGAGGGCTGCGGGGCTTCAATAAGGTAAGACCCAGACAATGTGTTCATCAACTAGAATAAATTTGTAGGAAGCTTCTATCCATAGAACCTGAGTGGAAAAATACCATTTGTGCTTGTTTCACATGGGTGCCGCCTCCCAGTTGCAGGTCAATGAGGGTTTGTAAATAAAGCCATGATATGAGCTGCTCTGTATTCAAAGTGTCTCATTGTAAGCTGTTATTCCATCAGGTGTGACTGAGCCATAGCGGTCTGTCCTAAATGATGTACCTGCTTGTGCCTGCAATTTTCCCTCATTAGTTTTCATACCACTTTGAAAAGATAAACGAACAGAGTACGTGAGACGAGCATCCATCCCATTTGTTGTGCCAGGCTTTGCAAGTATGATGAATGGCCAGACAACATTATCTCCATAATACCCATAATCCCTTGCACTGTTGGGTTGTTTTCTGTGCTGCGTTTGCTCTCACTGTGCTACGACTTGTTGCCGCTAGTTGTTCTCACCTGCCCAAAGTAGCAGACCTAAAGCAAACACTGCTTGGTGTAAATGTGCGATGAGTGTTGCTTGACACTCAGTCACAGCCCTTCTTACTGTACCAAACCACAGCTCATCATCATCATCAGCACACAGGCATCATGGACACTCTGCTGGGTCTGCTTTGAAAATAAACGCTTATAAATTCGAAAAACGTATCATGTCTGCAGCTAAATGCTAAATTGTTTATCCTCAGAGGGACATGAATGTTACTACCAAATATTCATCCGACAGTTTGAAAGCTCAAATATCAACCTCATGGTGGAACTACAGGAAAAGGAAGCTTAGAATCATAAAGGTTCATCATCAGGGAACCATTAATGTCTGTATACAAGAAGTAATCCCTCCAGTAGATGCTGAGATTTTTCGGTCTGGACCAACAGACTGATATTGCCATCCCTACAGCCATGCTGCTAGGCTTAATAACTGACAGTTACTGCCACTGTACATAAAACTCTCATTTGTCATGAAGACATTTTCAGCAGATGTGTGATGTCTGTTAGCAACACACAGGTTAAATGGTTTTAACAAACTACATCAATGTGCACTGTTTTGTTTTAAAAGCAGCAGTCTGTTCATTTGACCTGAGGACTGAGCTGTACTCAGCAATGGCTGATTACTGAGGGTTCAGTTAGCTGCTTCATCAGCTACCACACACACACACACACACACACACACGTTTGTGGTTCTGTCTTTGTAAGGACACTCATTGAAATAATGCATTTCCGTAAGCCCTTACCCTAACCCATAACCTAAACCTGATCCTAACCTGAACCCTAAAACCAAGTCTTAACCAAGTCTCCTCTCAAACAGCCTTTTGAAGGTGTGTCAGACAGACGTCTTCACTTTCCAAATATGTCCTCACTCCGCATGGTGTAAAACTCAAACTGGTCCTCACAAAGATAGACATAAATGTACAAACACACACATATAAAAACTCTACATCTAGTATATTATGAGGTGTGTGTGTGTGTGTCTGTTTGTGTTGTGTATCTAGCATGTGCATGTTTGTTTTTGTGACAGATGTCCATTGGCTTTTATTTATTAATTAAATTGAGATCAATCTGTCTCATGGGGCTGAGACAAACACACTTTTATAATTGCACAGCCTGAGGTGATTTAGTGCTCATCAAACATGACGATGTCTTCAGCTGAAACTGTACAGCAGTGAGAAGAAGGGACAGATTGCATGCATGTGTTCACTGCCCACCCTCCACCCCCCACACCCTTCAGCAACTGACAGCAGACATGAAGTAGTTTCCCTGCTGCTGGTGGGGCTGGTCTGGCTGTCTTATATCTGCTGTCTTATATCTGGCTGCCTTATATCTGGCTGTGTTACTTGCAAAACGTATAATAGAAGAGGAAAATTTCCAAAATAAAAATAAAATCAAGTTATACCTGTAAATCCAGTGGACATATACAGGTGTTCCTCCTACACCATCACTCCACAGTATGTAGCTACTGATGCTTCCTGTTAATGTAGTATTTTACTTTACCTTACCTGTTATTGATCTCTTGAAAAGCAAAAATGACTACTTACAGTTTAGAATCCTATATGTACAGTATATACTCCATTATACGCTATGTGTGTGTGTGTTTTTTCAGGCTGTCTGGCTCGCTATAGCTGTGGAAGGGGGTGTACAGCTGAGTCATACCAGTCCAGATGGAGACCAGGGTTATCCTGGAGAGGTTCAGGTCTCCGTCACCTACACCCTGCAGGTAAACGTGCCTCATAACTTTACAGCTCTGAAGCTGATCGCCCTCAAAGCGTCCCAGACATTTTTCTGTTTATCAGCCAAGGCTTGCTCTCGGCCAGGAGGATGTAGCTCTGGTTTTTCTTTTTTTTTTTGCTCATGAATTATTCTGTTTAATGTTTAATTAAGAAACCAAACAAGTTTTAGTAAAAAACTAAACAACATGGGATGAAAAAGGTCCCAGATTTGCTAAATGTAGAGTAATTACAGACTTTAGGAGGAGGACCTTGTTTTTTTTCCCAGAGGAAATTTAAAAAAAAAACCAAAAAAAAAAACCTTAAAATTAAACTTAACTTTTAACAAACCTTTCCACTGTTTTGCAGCCCGGTCATTGTGTCATCAATGAATAAATGGCTTGCAGATCTGAATTCAGTAAGATCTGAGTTGTGTTTTCAGGGGGAAACACTAACTGCTGAATACCGGGCCAGGTCTACCAAAACCACCCCCATCAACCTCACCAACCACTCATACTTCAACCTGGCTGGACAGGTAAGGACACGTGATCAGCTGCAGGATCATCCAGTTTGTCAGTGCTGTATTTGTTGTAGGAAAGGTGGAAGGAAAAAGGAACATTGGCCATTCTGGATAACCTGCACCATGAAGATGGATATCAGCTGGCTCAGTCAGCTTTGTCTGTCCGACTATGAGTGTGTTCATGTAAAAGTATTGTGCATTGAATAGAAACTATAGCAGGCTACACCTTTCAGCTCTGTATTCCACTGTGTGTGTGTGTGTGTGTGTGCAGGGTGCAGCAGATATCTATGACCATGAAGTGTCCATCAGTGCTCAGTCCTACCTGCCTGTGGATGACACATCCATTCCTACAGGTACAACAGTTACATCACACATCATATCTTCCCATTGGTTATATTTACAAAAATATTGTCAATCAGTGTTGCACTGTCCGTCGTTATTCTGCTAGGCTTTAAAATTAATGGAAACTCGAACTCAAACATAGAATTATGTCACCTGCTATGATCCGCATAAGTGCGATGGGTTGTCTCGAGGCCGGATATCACCAAATCTTCCATTCTTCTTTCCAGCTCAACTTCGGTCTTCTTGTCTTTTTCTTTGATCACAGCGTTCAGTTGTTGCACATCCTCAATTAAATCCAGTAGGCCCATCTGTGTTTTCACCACCTTGCTTAGTTACTCTGACATAAAGCTCAAAGACTTTTTCACTTCTTCCATATCTTCTGCCAACTTCTTAGTTGCCATTTCTTTAGATGATTATAGAAGAATAAAGGAAAGAAAAAACTATCTTGCTGAGATTCCAGGTAATTCAGGAATGCTGGTTGCCAAGCACGTGTCATGAAAAGTGCTCAAAACTTCAAAAATAGGAGAAAATGCTGCAGACCTTTAAGCTTCACTTTCTTGTAAGGTTAATAAAACTTCACAAAGAGCTTAGATGTCAAACTCTTTTCATGATATTTGAAGGATTGATCGAGCTGACCAGCACAGTGTGTCTATCCAGCACCCATCTTGCATGTTTTCAGACCAGAGAATCTTGTTTCTCACAGTCTGAGAGTCCTTTAGGTTGCTTGTTGAACAGACGATTCTTTTCCTCCCCCAAAATACTCAAAATTCAACAGGTTGCCATTTATACCCTAATACTGCCATCTAGTGAGCTTTTAAATGAGTATATCAAGTATTATATTGTATACAAGCTACAGTATTTCTCAGTAAATAACCAGTAGCCTACAAAAAATGCAGATGTTGATCACCTGACCGTAAGGCAGGATCTCATCCTCAGATGCACCCACTTTATTTTGAAGCACAAACATAGCAGCAACAATGACTTTTCAGCGTCTGATGGGGGTATGGCCGGAGCAGGGTACATTCCAGATGAATTGTTCACACACTGTAGTGGACACTTTAGTTCCTCTCTATACTTTTTTCCTCTGACAGAAATCTCTGTTGGAGGAAAACCTCTGTGCTACTGACCTCCTGACTCTGTGTGTCATCATCTCTGTCTGTTTCCAGGGATCACATCCCTTTTTTCTGTGTTGCAGTTTTTACATAACTCTTTGGTTTAGTCTTCGCTTACTTTGTGTGACTGCAGAATCCGCCTTTACTGTGTGCTTTGTACTGTATAAACTTTAATTATTGTGTATGTTTGCTATCATGCCACAGTTAATACAGAAGCATGGAAGCTTGAACACTTGTTCTTTTGTGTGGGGGTGTGTCTCTTCATGCTCTGTCAGACAAACATTCTCATTACCCTGCAATTAGCGTTGGTTTCCCCTGGAGACAGAGGAGCTAATGACTGTTTATTTATATCACAGAATCTGTGTTACAATGGAAATCCAGCTCAAGGGCTGAATTAGAACATGACTTTGAAAATATGGAATCAATTCTGTGTCATGCACAGTTAAAATTAGCGGTCTGTACTCAGTACTTGACTAAGCTGATCCCGCCTTTTGTCCCAGCCTGCGCTTTCTGTCCGTCAAATCCCGAACAGGAGGACTTGAGGGTGAGAGGTGGTGTGGTGTGATGACCTTCAGAATAAAAAGAGCAAAAAAACAAAAAAAACAAAAGCCCAGAGCAATAATCTGCCAGACATTTTAACATGTGTCCTCTCCTGTCAGAGCAGGTGTAAAGTTGACACTGTGTATGATTAATGCATGATTTCTATGTGAGGATAAGAAAGTTAAGACTAGAAGAGTTATTTTGAGAGAGAACTTGTGCCTAACATGCTGTGACTCGCCTGTCTTCAGTTTAGAAGGATAGGATTAGATATTACAGTGTTTTCACCATGTTGTCTGACATGAGTTATCAGCTTGTGCTTTCATTTACTTGCTTTGACAATTACATGCTGCATCACATTTGTCAAAACCTGTGTTACTAAAAGAGTTATAGTTTCGCTCTTGAATTCTGAACGTTTCTTCCAAAAGATTTCCCCTTAAACTCAATTTAGCTGTCTGTCATGCCAAGTCAATCTCAAAGTTATCTCAGGGCACTTTTCTCATAGAGCAGGTGTAGACTATGGGGAGGGGAGTCGCAGAGAGTGTGTGAGAGAGCAGGAGGAAAGAGAACATAACGCAGTGCAGGTTCCTAATAATAATGCCGGGGTGTGAGCCAGAAAGTGTTAAAACTATACATTTAATCAAATTGGACATCAGTTTCCTGGTTCCCTTGTAATTAAGATGGAAACCATCAGATTTACACAATGACGGAGGCTGAACAGTCGGCTGAAACGTTGGTAAGTTTGATTTAATTTAGGTGGTTGGGGGACAGACGCAGTCTCTGTGGGGGTTTTGGGTGTGTGACTGCTCTGATGGAATCACAGTGAAGCGTGTAGGACTGCAACACAGCCTCCTGGCCTCAACTCTGGGTTGTCACGGTTTAGGTCTACTAATACAAATTCTAGATATGAGAACTGATCCATCCAAAGTGGAATGTGTGCCGTCTCTCCTCATCAGACCAGGTCTTCCTCAGAGAGTCCACCTGTTATCTACAAAGCCCACGACATGTGTTGGACACCACCTTGACAGCCAGTCTGTGCATATTCTTTGTATCACATTTGTACCGTATGACTCTCGATCCAAATCAATAAGCTAATGTATCCACAGGAGAGATCAGAGCAGTGGAGGGCACGCCCTTTGACCTCAGAAAGCCTGTTCTGATTGGTCCTCGGCTGAAGGACGTTCCAGGTCCAGGGTTTGACCACAACTTCTGTCTGTCCTCACCCGGAGACGCCTGCACAGAGAGACATTCTGCCAGGTTTGTGGCATTTCCTCACACAAACTTAGCACACACACACACACACACACACATAGTCACACACAGCAACACGCATGCCTTTGTCTTTAATAAAGTCTGGCAGGAAAACTTCTTTCTTCACCTCAGAGTGTGTCACCCGGCCAGTGGGCGTGTCCTGGAGGTTTCTACCAGCCAACCAGGAGTCCAGTTCTACACTGCCAACTTCCTGGATGGCTCTATAACAGGAAAGAGTGGGGTTAGGTACGGGAAGCACAGTTCCTTCTGTCTGGAGACGCAGAATTGGCCTGATGCTGTCAACCAGGTATGAAGATTATGATGGAGAGCAATAATAAAGCCTTTAGTTTTATAATAATGTTATAAAAGGTGCCTTATTAAAAAGATCTACCACAGTTTCTGGCATGTGTGTGAGCAGGTGATGTGTTCCAGGTCTGTATGATGGTGAAATTGTCTAAAGACAAGGTTTACTTACACATGTTAAGAAAGGCTGTGGGATATGGTCAGAAGCTCTAGAGAGAGCTTTATTTAGAATACTTTACCATGCATGTGTGGTTGTAAATCTCCATACACCATATACAAGGTAAGACGGAGCATGATTAATTTGCAACAACAGCCATTATCTTTTAAAGCAAATATTATCTCAGTATATTTTTATGATTGAACAGAAGATGGATCATATTTGGAGGCAGGAGGGTCTAAGGTCAGAGGCTGTTGTGTGTGGTACAGATTGTGAAGTTGTCTGAGGCAAGTATTATCAATGAAATTGTCTTAATGAAAAATTCTCCTTCAGCCTCCAAGCCTCAAGGGGGGGCTGTTGTTTCTGCTTACCTGAAGTCTGAGTCATAGACAGAGATGTCACTGTAGCTTACATGCTAAGAGCAGACAGCATTTTATTAGCAATGGTACAGGGACCACCTCATTCAGCAATGCCAATCAGTTTTCTTTAAAAATGAATATTGATTATTTTCCCCATGCCTCTGAGCAGTGTATCAGCCTGACAAGTCTTGCAGTCCTGCAGCCCTACCTGAGGCAGCCGTGTATAAGGTTCTGACCTCAAAGTTAAGAAACTCTGGTTTAGTATTTCACAACCCAGCTAAGAGTTGTACCGCTCTCTGTGGCTGTGAACACAGATACCAGCTGAAAAAAAAAAAAAAAAAGCCATGTTCACTCTGTGTGTGTGTGTGTGTGTGTGTGTGTGTGTGTGTGTGTGTGTGTGTGTGTGTGTGTGTGGTGTGGTGTGGTGTGTGTGCGACCTCAGGCTTCATTTCCTGACTGCCTCCTGCGTCCTGACGAGAACTATCAACACGTCACTCGCTTCACCTTCACCACCGTCTGATCTGACTTCTGCCAACAGTGGGACAGAGAAGAAGAAGAAGAAAACTGGGTAGAAAATGACGTCCATTAATTCATTCTACACATCAACGTATAGAATATAACCGCGTACCACACAGTTCAGTGCCTTTTTTCAGTGCACACTGAGTCCCCCGGCTGTGTCACTGTTTAATTCGATGTAGGTTTTGTTTTACCAGGCCAGTGCTGTGATGGACCGAACAGACAGAATAAAGACTGTGTCTGTGACGTCAGGTGTGAGGCAGCCTGACCAGACTCTGTTAGTTATAATGTGATTTGTGATCTGTGCCATGTTTCTCACTTTAAACTAAAACCTATTAAAGAGCTTACTCACTCAAGCTGGTTGTTGTTGTTTGTTTCAGAGTGTCAGATTGGTCCCTGTCCACTGAATGATTGTAGTCCATCTGTCCTCTTTGTGCAGTATTAAGAATTATGGAGCTGTCAGACTCAGGCTGCACTCGGGATTTATGTTATGTAGCGTTTCACTGAGTGTTCAGAGAGTCTTCATCTCAGTGTCTTTACACGAGCTGAACTATTCCTAGAGTATTAGGTGAGGAGGCTGTTTTGGGTGATAGGGCATCCTACTACTCTGCCAAGAGACACGTTGTGTTGCTATGGCAACCTCTCATCCTTCACCGTCAGAAAACAAGATAGAAGTTGCGAACCTCTCCAACCCCCCACCCAGAGCTGCAGAAAAGAATGGAAAACTGGTTTCCATCGAACAGACGTTGTGTGACTTCCTGACGTCCTGTATGTGGCTGCAGAGTGTGAGGCAGCCTTCACTGTACGCATCCTGAAGCTGCAGCTGAATTTCATGCAGGGAGGAGTAAGAGCTCTGATTCACAGCGGTAACAGTTTCACAGACTCAGAGGGAGGCCTCTCACTGTAGTCAGTTTATTTTCCTACCATTAACCAGCTCTTCTTCAGGAATTTCTGGAAAGTCTAGTTCCTGGATGAACACGGAAACAGATTCTGTTTGCTTTAATCATTCCTCCTGTTCATACTGCCCATTCCCAAAGAGGGGACAAATCCTCTGTCCTTGTTCAATGCAGATAAATTCTAAAGTTTATGTAAAGCTAATATGAGGCTTCTTTTTATAGGTATAAAATTCCCTCTTTGTGTTTCCATGAACAGGATCCTCCCACAAGGCTGCAGTGCAGAGACAGTAATAAAAAGAGTTCCGACTTATAAATGTCACGTAAAACTGGCTGGGTAGGTGACCAACTCAGTACATTTTGCTATTCCTAAAACAAAAAAAAACCTACTGTGAAGGGTGGATGACTGGGAACATTTTGAAAAAGATATATACTTGAAAATAATTTCATTAAAACATTGAGGAGTGTCTTTTATACATCAAAATATACAAATATACGTATATAGATGTGTAACTTACACAATGTTAATAACAATAATTCATTCAATAATGATAATAACTCATAGGCTTGCAGAAGTGGTTAAAAGGATACCTTGCAACAACTTCTGTGTTCCCTTAGCCATATTTGTTGCATTTCCTCTGATCTACAGCAGCAGTCAGTGTGTTGGTGCAGTTCTCATATAATACACCACCAGTTTGGGGAAACGTGCAGATACTACAGAAAGGAGAAATGGTGTAATGTTTTTAGATGGTGCACATATTTCTCATTTCTTCTTTTAGAGGCCGAGCTCTGACTCACAGCCACCGGCTGTGATCAGCTGCAGCTGCTCCGCCTGGCTGTGCTGGGTGAAGCTGTGATGGTGGATGTGGTTATTGCTCCGACTGCATCTCCTGCTGCTGTGGCCGAGTCTCTGATGCTGTGGCTGCAGAGTCTCATTTAGCATCATTAAGCTGATTTGAACTTGTGTTTCCTCTGTCACATATGACAGATGTGTTAATACAGTAGTTTGAATACATCATCAGAAGCACAACCATGTTACACTCCGCACAAACTACAGCACAACACAACCATGGCTGCAGCTACAATCATAGAGACAACAACAGCCCATTTTTTAGAATCATCATTAGTCAACACAGTGTAGAGAGCCAGGTTCGCTAACCGAGCCTGTTCTCTATCTGCCTACAATTGTAATAAGACTTGTGGCTGAGTCTCCACAGCTGAGGATGCACCCACTCACACCGTGGACACGCTGTCCTAATACATCACACATAATGCTATATCATTACCACAGCTCAGCCTTTCTGTATGGATCACAGGGAATACTACATCCACGGCCAAGATGAGATCATCCTGACAACGTCTCTGTGACTGTGAGTTTGAATTGAAAACCAAAAACTCAGTTTATATTTCCACTTTCGCGTTAAGAATGCAAATTGTCAAACATGAAAATGAAATTTTGGTTGGTTTTTGTTTTGTTTTTTAAATTTAATCCTGTCACATTATTGAATAACTTTCTCAGACTTTAAAGACATACTTTGGGGATTGGTTTAATTTGTAACACATATTGTAATTATGAATAGCCATAGCTATAAACCATTTAATTGCTGTGCCTTGTGTCATGTGTCAGTGTTGTAGGACACAATGCAATTAACCCTATGGACAGATCAGAGTTCAGAGGTTCTCCCTTCTGTGATTATATTAGTGATTATTATAATAAGGTCTCTGTAACAGTGTTCACCCATATCACTGTCGCTGCCTCCGTCCTCCCCATCTGCTCCTCGCCATACCACTACCATACTGACTGTATTAATAAGGCATGATTATTGATTTACAGTGCTGTTTCTCTGTAAGTGGCTCTAGAATAATGTGATCATCCACAACATCAGTGCCAAAAATGTAGGTGGAAATCTATCCTTCAAGAGGAATATTGAAAAGAAGGATTGATGTGAGGGGGCAGAGAGAGAGAGAGAGAGAGAGAGAGAGAGAGAGAGAGAGAGAGAGAGAGAGAGAGAGAGAAAGCGCGAGAGAGTGAGAGCCTGCAGCAGGGAACAGAAGACTGACGAGGTGATGAGTGGGAGGGAGAATGCTTTTAGCTGGACTCCGTAACAGTAAGAGAAAGAGAGTGCAGCTGTGCATGAATCATGTGAAAACTGCACTGGAAGCAAGATTTTCATATGAAATTCAGCTCTTTATTTGTGTCAGTACAAAGCTGGACAAAGACAAATGTTCCATCTCCAGTGAAAGGACTAAACACACTGGACTAAACAAGTTCATCTCTGTTGATATGATTCAATTCTTAATTTCCGCTTTATTTTAAGATCAAGAACCATAACCATGCTCCATAAACCAGCCTGTTAATGGAGCATGGTCAGCTGTCCTAAATTACAGAGTAAGGATCACAGAACTCTGTAGCTCTGTTGAATTTGTAGCCTTTGTAGCTCATTGTGTTAGAAACCACACACCCACACCACCAGCCTGTCCACCAACAGCTATGGTGGGATGGTGAATGCAGAGGAGCATCTAACAGCTTTGGAGCCAGGTATTGATTTCAGAGTAAATACATCAGGTGAACAGAGACTCGCTAACATGTTAGCCAACAGTGAGGTGGTGGCTGTGTACAGCGTCAGAATTCCAAACTCACATCAGAAAATAATCACCTGTCTCAATGCAATGCAACCGTTTCACTGCTCTGCATTAAACAGGACACAACTCTTCATGCGTGTATAACATAAACTTGTGAGTGAGTTTTTAAATTACCAGTTGCATTTAATAATTAACTTGAATCAAAGCATGTTGCTGTGGCCTCTCTTGTTACCTTAAAGCAGTAGTGGCTGAAAGGTCAGAGAAGCTGGCTTGTGATCAGAGAGCTGCTTGTTTGATCCTGGGACCAGCAGGGATTAATCTGGGTGGGGAGAGTGATTTATCCTCACTGAGATACCCTTGAGGCAAAAGTCTAACTGGCAGAGCTGAACTCCCAGCTCTGCCGGGGGGGGGGGGGGGGGGGGGGGGGGGGGGGGCAGAAAGAGAGAGAGATGAGAGAAGAAAGGAGAGTGGCAGGTTGCTGATAGCAAGGAATTCTTTGATGGAGATGGACAATAACTGACTACCCTTCATCCCTGAGGTATTTTTGGTTTCATTTCTGTCTACATCTATTTGTTATCCTAAATGAAGTGAAACCAACACTGAGCTCAGTGCACAGTCAGTGACCATGAGAAGAATACTGGAGCTGGATGGGTAAAACACAGTAACTAACAAACTGAACTGATTGAGCTGGTTGCTGACTGTTGATTAAATTGTCCAGTCTGGTCATTTTACCAGTACAAACCTGTGATGTGACACTGTACAGATAAAGGTTAGGTTAGATGTATCATCCAGCCCTTGCTCTGTGTCAGATGAACTTTTGTTAGCCTCACTGCTGGTAAAGCTGTAAGAGCTCACACCTGTAGTTCAGTTCAGTTGGTTCAGGCCACAGAAAGAAAAAAACCTTGTGCTTTAGCATGGGGTTTGCTATCACTTTTGGTTCAACCCTTGGCCTGATGGATGGGTATATGAAATGAGTCATTTCTTAGTGACAAGCTAAGAAATTGCTGAAGGAATCACATGAGTTACTGAAAATTACAAAATAATTCAGGAAGTTTGTTCATACTCAGCGACTATAGTCAGTTTTACCTTATTTTCAGAGTTAAAATGAAATATGAAAGGACTTCAAATTATTAGCACACACTTTGTATCGATGACATGCATCTTATGTGGATACTACTGCGTAACACTAACATACACATACAAGAATGCACAGCCAAGGTTAACAGGTGTTGGGCTCGGTTGTGTTGCTGCAGGACCTGGCAGTCAGCACACACCACCTGAGGGCTTTAGAATTTCCTGATGAGGAAAGACACTTTCCTGAGCTTGTGCAACATCCTGGACAAAACAAAGACAGTGCATCTGTTTGTGCAGGCTCACTACAAACAAGGAATACTGCTCTGCTTCTAACATCTGTGGTGTCGGTTGCTGACCGGCCTGTTTTTCAAGACCATACAACCGCGGTTCATGTGACCATAAAGAGGAAGGACCTCACCGTGCCAACAGCTTATGAAAAGAAGGTCAGGGTTCAAGGCTTCAGCATGGGGTGAGGCTTTTTTTTATTATTTTGGGAAATGGGGATCAGTCATTCTGGAAGGGACTGTGGACAGCAGAATGGCATTTTGACCTCTTTGGCTTCTCTAAGGCCTGTGGGGTTGTCTGCCAAAGAACTGTGATGCATGCATTGACCCCATTATTACATCTCACCTATCTGTATGTTGTGTATCAGACAACAAAAGTGCATCACTCATTTCCATGTGCTGTTGTTGTAGCTTTTCTACCTTAATTTCTACAGCTCTTCTACAGTCTGATGAAAAACCTCCTTCAGGGTGGAAAACCTCTACATTCTTCAAACTGTCATCTCCCTCTGCGCTGGGCCCCACAGGCTCACCTGTACCTGAGGAGCCTGGTAATCCCTTCAGAGGGAAGCAATGAGGATTCGGCTGAGAGAGGTGATATATCTTGTGTTCATTTCGTGTTCTTAATCATGCGATGGCGTAATGGCATGATAGTCACAGGTTACAGACCGCTGTGCTGCTCACCTGCAGGAATATGATTGGATGTTACTATCCATACGGCTGTGAATGAACCAATCACTGTGAAGCATACTGCCAATCAGGGTATAAAAAGAGAGCTTCAGTGCTCTGCCTGAAATAACGATGTGTCATTAGTGTTACCTTACTCAAAGGGACTGAATGATGAAGTCAGCTAATGTTAGCTTTCTTTTGGCTCAGCCACAGCCATGTTTGCTCAGAGTGAAAAACCACTCCAACCAGGAAGTTGCCTCATTTTGCACAGGACATCTGCATTTCACAAATCAAGTCGTTGTAGGTGCTGGACCTTAAGAACCTGCACTGTTCATTTATCATTGAAAATCCTGCAAACTGTTGGGGCCTGTGCTAAGAAACACGTTCAAAATAACCAGGATATCTTTTTGTTATCTGACGTCGCTGAGCCTAACAACTGTAACCACACTAAACCGCCACACACTCATCTTGCCAAATGCAGGAAGGACAGGTGACTGTATGAACACATCATCCCCCATCATTAAGGCACAAGCAGATCTAACTATAGTTACACTTGTGTATTCCGTCAAGTTGATGTGTTGCTTAGCTGTATTCTTATGGTGTGTATGACAGTTTTGGCTTTTTTCTTTCAGCTGCAGCCCTAGCGGTGTCAAACGGACTAAGGACATTGTTTTCAGCCAACAGGAAAAAAACATGCAATGAAGGGGAGAGGAGGGGGCCCTCCTACACACCAGTACACTCCAGCTCAGGAGCTGGCTCTCTGTAATAATGAGGGTCGCTCATATAAAAAAATGTTCAGGTAAAGCCAAAGGAGTGTGCCTGTCTCTGAACAGTGTGGCCCTCTGCACCGAGCTCCATAGGATCCTCTTAGAATGAGGATGCTATTTTCTGAGAGAACTAATTGGTCAGTGGGCCTAAGATAACCTGCACCAGAGCAGGTTAGCAGCATTCCTCACTTCTTTTGCAAGGAACAACATTTGTTATCTCAGGCCTGTGAAGGGTTGTATTCATATTCTGTGCAAGAGACAAACAGATAATGCTCAGATTTCATTTTAGATTTTCAGTTTCGTATCCATAACACGTAGAGTCCATACTGGTACAAAAACTAAAACTCATTATCAGTCCCTTCACTACATCAGAACAATACCCACATTATATATACACTCATGTTGCGTCACAGACCATGCTGCATTTGTCCAGTCTTCATCTGTCCAGTTTTGGTGAACCTCTGTCCACTGCAGCCTCAGATCTCTGCTCCTGGCTGACAGGAGTGAAACCTGACATGGTCTCTGCTGTTGTAGTTCATCCACCTCAAGGTTGTACAGAGTGGTTATGTGAGTTAGCGTAGCCTTTCTGTCAGCTCCAACCAGTCTGACCTCTCTGACCTCTCTCATCAACAAGGTGTTTTCTGTCCTCAGAGCTGCTGCTTCACTGGATGGTTTTACTATACTGCATCCCTTCCCTTCAGAAGCTCCTGACCTGTATCTGCAGGATTTTATTCACTGCATTGCTGCCACATGATTGGCTGACTGGACAGTTGCATGAATAAGCAGGTGTACAGATTTTATTTCTAACAAAGTGCTCAGTGAGTGTGTTTAGAATCACTCCGGTGTCAGAGCTGCCAGGGAACGAAAACTCTCTAACTATAATTAAAGGTACTCAGTTTTGTATATATGTAAACTGATATAACTACTGACATCATTACCCTCTCCATTCCCCACACTTTATTAATGTGTGTGTGCATTTGTGAATCACACACCGTTTTGAAAGTATTAAGTGAAAGGATCATTTGAACCGTCTCATCTTCCACCTGCAGCCTTGTCCAACAGGCCGTGCTACCTGAAAGCTGATCTGAATCACAGAGCCAGTGTGAAAAACAGGCTGCGTGAGAAAGAGCAGACAAAGAGGTGGATTAAGTGCGTCTGCAGGGTTTGACAGGGAGCAACAAGAAATGGCTCTGATATGTTGTATTATTCAGTGTGTGACCTCACGCTCAGGCCACACGAGCACAGCCGCACACGCTGAAAGACTCACATACATGCACACGAATGCAGAAGGCTGTGACCTCGTGACACTCAGACCACAGTCGCACAAATGTGTTGTTTGAATCACTGACTAACTTGTAGCGTGACGAAACCTTGCAAGATTTCTGTGAGGGCTGCAACTTTTTAAAGGGGCGCTCTTCATCCATTTGCACATAAAGATCAAACCACCCATCACGATGAGTACCGCGCAACCTGCTTTAAATAATACACAAGCCTTCATATTATATTGCATGTCTAGTAGTAGTTTTAAAGATTGAGGCTGGCAACATTCAAGATTTTTCTTATTGTCAAAAAAATATCCCACGTGCAGATTCACACTGACGACGTGTTGGTCCATCTCTCAGTACTTTCCAACTTCCCTGTTTTGTCTGTGGCTCTCAGTTTCAAGCAGACCAGCTCCAGCTGAAGACACATCTTAAAAATGGCGCACAAACGGTTCAGTAATTTCCTAATAGTGTGCATCGTGTACAGTGACTGTGTATTCACGAAGCAACATCACCTGTGACCACTGGAATATCACAGCTGGGAATAAACAGACACTTAACAGGATCCAGTAGTTGCTGCACACCACCAAACGTTTACAACACTTTTTCTGACACTTCAAGCGATGCACTTACCACAAGAACAGAGACTGAACACTGGTGGATAATGGTTGTACACAAAAGAGGAAACTGATTCGAGAGGTGGACATTTGTTAAACAGCATTCTGTCTTTAACCCTGCAGAGCTGCTAATGTGGCTAAACCCACAGAACCTTGGTGCAAGGAGCATTAAAACCTGGAAAGGTTCAGTTTTCCCATGAGTCTCTGAGCCACTGTCTGAAACAGGGGAAGTCCACTGAAGAATCTAGCATTTCTCATTTTGTTCTTCATTTCATTGGCTCGAAACTCAATCCTCAATGTCCCAATCATTCAAGAATAACTTGAATAACTGGAAAATGAAATGACCACACCGTTCAGCCATTCACTGGGCTGTTTCTTACATTCTCTGCAGGTCAGTAGAGACGTCACACACTGTGCATTGTTTCACACCAGCTATGTTCCAATTCGAAAAAAAAAAAGAAAACCCTCTCCATTTTTCACATTCTGCAGATGCACACTATGAAAAACACAATGCCATTCACAAAGGAAATGGATTTTTGCAGTCATGTATTCTGAAAAATATCAAGTAAATTGTTAAAACGTTGAGTTTCCATCTTCAGAAAGGAATTTACCTTCTCATTTAGAAGCTGAACTGTCAGTGTGTCCCATAGGCCTTTATCACAGCAGACATTTTGGCATGTCTCTGTGAGGAAAGAGTCCGTTTGAATAATGACTGCTGGCTGAACTCCATTGCTTCAGTTTCAGGGTCCCCGCAGTACTAAGAGTGAAATCTATTTTTGAGCAGTTAGCAGTTTCAAGTGCTCGTTTCACAGCAGATGTTTAACTTGCCAAAGCAGGAAAAGTAAAAAGTAACTATTGTTATTAGTAATAACATTACTGATGGTTCTTTTCCATTTGGTTGTCTTTGTGAGTTGACATTCACCTAACCTTTATTTAGGTTAGTAATCCCAACGTAACGTTCCTGCTGTGCGTTGTGAAAATGTCTGCTGTTTCAGTTTCATCTTTACAGCTAAGTGACTTTTAGATGCACACCTTTCCAGGGTCGCCATCAGACTCAGGGAAAGAAGGAATGACAGTTTTAGACTGATAATCATGTCTGCATGTAAACGTTGTGCAGTCCTGTAGCCTGTTAGAGCTCTGTAAAATTCCGCTGATTTTTCAGTGAAGTTGTTCTTTTGACAAAAAAAAATCTACAGAAGCTCAAAGAGGCAAGAGAAAAAAAAATTTTGTATGGATTTTTCTTTTTTCTTTTTTTTTTGTTCTATTGTAATTTTATTAGGGAGGGTCATTCACAGTCCAAGTTTAAAAGACAACTGACTCCAAAAATCACATTTACATAAATGCACAATAATAGAAGCATTACTGCATTAAGCCTCGTCCAAATAAAGCTTATCTCTTCTCCTTTGCTCTCCCTTTCATTTTACTATTATATTAGACGCTAAAAAACATTTAAACTAATCAATGTCACACACTTTCATTTACCCACAAAAATCTGGTCTTTATAACACATTCTTCTCAGCAGCCTTAGAGACGTTAATCTCAATAAAAGCAGGCCTGGTCTCCATGAAATGATGTACCTAATCCATTTTGACCACATTTCCCTGAATATCTCTGTCTGCATCTTTCAAAGAAATGGTAGTCTCTCCATTGAGTAGATTCATAAATCATTTTAACCAGTTTTCTAATGTTGGAGCATCTGGTTGTAAACCAATTCCCTCCAACTACACAAGGATGTAGTTGTCCACTGTGATTTGCATATACTTCCTCATTCATCTCCAGATATAACCATTTTAATTTCTCCATTCATTCTAAACATAAGGTATATATACTGTGTTCGCAAGTTTCATAACATTACTCTCACGTTTTTATTTTGGCTAGCAGTGTATTTTAAAGCAAAGTCTTTCTGCCAGAGACGCTGTAGGAAGTCACGTGAGACAGTGTAAAGAGTGACAAAGTCCACATAATGTGGTGGTAGTGACAGATGAATGGGTCAAACACAGAAATATCACCCAGGAGACCTGGATTTCTATCCTGGTATATTTATTGACTTATTTAACTTATTATTTTCTTTCTTTTTCTTTTCTTTTCTTTTTTACCTTTCTGCCAAAAAGCTTTGAAGGCAAACTTCTCCCATGTCCCATCTACTCCCAACCCGATGTCAGAGCCAAAAAGACTGACAGAGAACATCTGATCTCAGAAGTGGTCGAGACAGAGGAGGAACAGAAGTAGAACAAGCAAACTTTACATGAAAATATTGAGGACATAGGGAGGGTAAGGGCCCTGGGGTCAGCTGCTGGGGGAGATGTCCCCACTGCAGTTTACCAGTCATGGCAAGTTTTGCTCAGCCTCAAAATGTATTCCAGTCTGCAAACCAGTTACTCACAACTGTAACTAAACACACAGTCAGTAGCAATGTGGTCCAATGTATACTGTCTTAATGGAGAAAGGCTGTCTGTCATGGCTGCCATCAGGTTGTATCAGTGTGATAAGCTCTGTCCATGGTCTCATACCCAGGATGTGACAGGACAGTTGAGTGTTTTACATATTGGGACCGATAAAGTACTGCTATTTAAATAAAACAGAAAAATATCTCCTCATGAAAACAAATGACAGTGATTTGCATTTAACATTGGCAGGTCTTAAGCTTCTGTCCTCTGGACAACGCTGAATTGCAACACACCTCCTCACTTTGTTTGCTGTGTTGTGATTTGATATTAATGCGCCATGGAAGATTCAGCAGAACTATGTCCAATGAGCTTTAAGCAAGGTTGCTGTCTGTAGTCAGGCCTACTGATGACTTATGAGAAATAATGATAATGATGGATAACGAAGAGAATTATATATTTAATAATGGAGAAGATAAACGTTCATACTGACACTCTCTCTATCTGTCTTTTTTTTTTTACGCTTTGCAAATTTAAGTGTCTCCTTCTCCGTCTTTATCTGGACCACCATTCCCCTCTCTGCTCCCTCTCTGCGCACTCCTCTGCAGAGCGTGGAGAACTGTCTTGTTGACGCAGAGACACCGACCAATCACACGCCGTCTCTCTAAGGCGCAGGACCAGCCTCACCAATGACAGATGTACGGGGATGCACGGGGCGGGATGTATCCGGTCCACTCACACCTCCACACAGAAAATCAGTGGCGTTGGAGAGCGACAGGGACCGAGAGTGGAGCTGCGAGACGTGTCGGGGGGGGGGACAGGGACAGATAAACAGGGAGACGCAGGCAGAGAGACGCATTCAGCCGCTTTACGAGGACACTCTACGGCTCAGCTGCGGACATGGACGTGACGGTCTGACGAGCCCCAGACACGGCCCCGCTCTCCAACAGGTCCACCGCAGCCGCGAGCATGTCGACGGCAGAGGGAACCGGCCAGCGCGAGGAAGGAGAGTACGGAAGGGCGGCAAAGCGGCTGAAAACGGAGGAGAGGGAGGAAGGGGAAGAGGAGCTGGAGGAAGGAGAGGACTCGGACTCCGGTTCGCTGCCCGGTAACGGCGAGTCAGCGGCGGACAACCGGGCCCGATGGAGCTCCAGCCAATACGGAGCAGGACGGAGGGTAAGAAAAAAAAAAAAAACAACATTTTTTGTCCAACGATACCCTGCAGCACAGCATCACAGACGCGTGTCTGCATCTCAGTCAGCGAGTGAGCTACCTCCTCCTACCTGTCACGCGCGCACACATACACCCACACACACACACACGCACGCACGCACGCGGGCTACCTCACGTCAGCATTGTTCATCTCTAACAGGACGTAGGCAAGAAAATCCTGACTACATCTTTAATAACATGCAACTGATAGTCAGCTGTTAATGCATCAAGACTAAAGTGATTAACTGATATATTTACATTTGTTTGATAGTGTATTATTTCCTACTTTTCATGATGAATATTTGTATTAAGTATTAAAAAGAATCTGTTTAGTCTTTTAGGTTTGGATTCAGTTATTTGGGCTTGAAGTGACTGTCCCCGATTCATTTACCAGTGAGGCTGTGAAATTTCCTCAGCTCGCTGTGAATTGTGTTGAGTGTTACCACACCAGTATGGAGGGGTTACTGCCCCTGGTCCAGAGGGTGAGTGGGGGCCCTAAACCAGAGTCTCTGTTTACAGGAACTGTCAACATTTCTCACTGGAAGGTCGTTATCGATTATCTGAGATGTTTAATTTTTTGTGACCTATGTCTGTACAATGCACGCTCAGGCTTACAGTAAGTCCATACTGCAGTTGGTAAAATAATAACAGTGCTGAATGTGTTGGCAGTTTGAAGACAGAATAGTTCTGCGTTAAAGTTAACCTTTGAGATTTCAGTCCCAGGGCCCGTTTCACAGAAGTGATTTGTGAGAAGTGCTTAACACACAGGTTGCCTGTAGTGCCAGAGTCACTTCACAAAGGATGGTTGCTTTCATATCACAAAATGAACACAGGAGAAGGAACTGATCTGTGATCACGTTGATCTGATTGTGTTGCACATCGCAGCTTTCATGTCGTAGATGCGTTGAAACAGGTCCCTGATTTGGCAACAACTGTGGTTACTGGTGGTAACCATGTTGCTATCTATAATGTTTTAATATGACTTCCTCTGCCAAATAATGTTGAAGAGCAGCGAGCGTATGTGTTTCTATGTCTGCTTCAGGTGTCTGTGATCTTATGAGGCGTCTCTGAACATCAGTGGCAATAAGAAAATCACAGAAAGTGTTTACATTGTTTTGCCCCATTACTTTAAAGGAGTAGCTCAACATTTAGTGAAATGCACTCATGCTTTCTTCCTGAGAGTGAGATGATGAGATGGATCGGCATCGTGAAGCCTTGTTGTTTACCAAAAATTTGTATCTTCATGCCTTTAATGCTGAGCACTTTTCAGTGCCAAATTTGATTTGATCTGATCACATGTTTATTTATGCTTTTACTATAATCCAGCTGCAGAGCGGACAGAGTCAGTTTTCAGCCCGCAGCAGTGTTTCAGAGACGAGGTGAACCCACAAACTGCACAGCCACCATTAAAAAAAAAAAAAAAGTGACTGTGTTCAAGTTGCTTGCAGTTACTTGCTGACATATCAGTACTTGAAACTGCTAGCTTCATTTATTTTGTACCAGTGTGCAGTTGCTCCAAACACACCAGGCTTTAGGAGCCAGTTGTTCTGATATGGGGTGAGTTTGATGGCTTTGTTACCTGGAAGAGATCAAGTTTTATGTATCTAATAACAAATATTTGCACGTGTTTGTCATTCGACTGTAATTTCTCTACTGATCAGGCTCTTCAATTACTCTGTACAGCATGAATCAATATTTAAAGGCTAAGAACTGCTAGTTACTGTGAATAACAACTGACAAATAAGACTCTTAATTTTCAGATAGTGTGTGTGTATATATATATTTTAGTTTTTCACTGATTTTACATCAGGCAGTATTAAAAGTCTGCTAACATTAAAAGTGTTGCGGTCAGCTGTGCTGCATGAGGCCTTATCATGACCAGTACTTGTGTAACAGTCTCCAGACAAGGAGTGTGAAGACATGGCAGGACCTGTCTTGTCATGTCTTGTAGTAGAAGGTAAATGGTTGGTTTCTAAGAACGTCTGTAATAAGGCAGATAACTAAAGATCTAGCCCTATCACCCTATACAGTACCAGGAGAGGGATCAACATTGTGTACAGATGCAGCAGCACCTTGATGCTTTGTTGAAAATGATGTTTTTGTGACCTTATGGATGAGGGTCCTCCCAGAGAGCCAAAGTGAAACCAGAACTTAAGAGTTTCTGTTCCGGAAATAATACGATCTCGTTCAAAATTTCATCAACGTTTGTAATAAGGCAGACAACTACAGATCTAGCCCTGTAACATAACCTTACTCTACAGTGTGTTGTGCAGCTCACTCCATTTGTCTCAACAGAGATGGAGATTTTTTTTTTTTTTTTTTTTTTTAAACCACATGGTCTGTGGTCTGCTGTGTGTTTATTTCTGGATCTTGGGTTTATGTATGAGAGAACCACAGATAGAAATATATGTGTTCTCTGCATGCAACTATCTGCAGAGATAAACAACCAGCACAGTGGAGTAAACAGAGAAGTGTGGCTCCAGTAGAAGGATGTAACATATACGTGTGGCTATCACTGTCATCCACACTGTTAGTTCACTGTTTCAGGTCTCTTTGTCTCACCAACACAGGATGCAGGGACACTGGAGTGGCACATTCACACACACACACACACACACACACACACACACACACACACACACACACACACACACACACACACACACACACACACACACACACACACACACCCACACACAGAGTCCTGAGTGAAGGTGGTATCACCTTGCTGTGTAATCAGCATTACATGCATGTAGTCTAGTTTCCACACACTCAGGTATGCATGCACATACACAATTACACACACACACACGTCATCTGATCATTAGAGGGTGATTAAGAAGATGGATGGGCTACTTAGGGATGTTCATTCCTTCAACCATTATTTACAGTGGGAAAGATAAATTGAGTCTTGGCAGTCCCCTTTAACAAGTGTACAGTTTACTATTTAACAAAATCACAAAAAGAAGAAGCAACAGAAGAAACTGAAATTATTTAAAGCACAAGGGTAGCAACACGTACTGGAACGTTTATTGCACATTTATTGCAGCCTGTATCACTAAAGTCAGAGCTGTGGCTCCAAACTAAGATTAGGTTTAAGAGGAAATGCTGATCACTGACCTGCTGCCTGCACATGCTGCTTTCACAGTAACCAGGTTACCACAGAGCACGTAAACACCTTTTTTCTTTCTAATCTGATTTCTCAGCATAACCTGGTTTCTTGTGTGCATGTAAGTTGTCAGTTATGGACATGATTCTTTTCTATGCTAGCATTGTGGTTCTGTGATTGACAGTGTTGCTGTGTCAGTCCATCCACCACTTTGGGACAGACTGAAATATCTGAACAGCTATTAGATGGATTGGTTCAGACATTCATGTTCCCCTCAGGATGAATTCTAAAACCTTTGCTGATCCTCTGACTGTTCATCTCGTGCTTCAGCTGTAGTTTGTGTTTGGTACTAAGTAGCAAATGTTATTGTGCTAACACAGTTAACAAAAAAGTAAGATGTGAACCATCGAAACATTTTGACTGCCAAACATCAGCATGTTAGCATTTCCCTTGCCTGCGTACAGTCTCACAGAGCTGCTAGAATGGCTGTAGACTCGTGTGAGCTGGTTTTTGGCCATAGATTTAGCAACATAGAGCCCCGTTATTCAGATGTGTTCTCTGTGAGGATAAAGATCTGTGCTGTAGAGTGAGTATTGTTTTGCTGTTTTATCTGATGATGAAAAAACTATTCTGTGTATGTGATGCAGATGAAAGAGGTGCAGTTCGTGTCAGTGTTTCTGTTACGGAAGCAGAGATGGAGGAGGAGAAAAGTAGTTCATGTCTAAATGTTGCCTTTATAATCATGGGAAATATTAAACAGATTTTTCTTATAAGAGACAACAGAGGCTTTAGTTGTTATTTCCAATCATCATGGTGTTATTCTGAGCTGCAGTGGAATAAGAGAATAAAAGCATCAGCACCGTTGGGAAATGAAAGAATCTTTGTGCTATTAAAATGCAGCTTTAATCATTGTTATTCAATGATAAACTCTCCCTCTGTTACAAGCTGTTTTCAAACCACAGTTGTTTAATATTTAAACCAGTTATTTATCAATTTATTGTAAACTCCTTTGACCCTCTGTGATTAATAAGGAAGTAAGTAATAAATAATAAAGAGGAATAATAATCTAATATCTATTGAGATGAGTGCTCATCATATGATTACAAGTACCTGAGGTAGATGTGCTGGGAACCCTCCATGCTGTGTGCGTGTTTATATGTGGGAGTATTTATAGACACCAATCAGCCCCAGCATTAGAACTGGTTATATATATGTGTTCCTGTGCTGTTTCTGTGGTTGTTTGTCTATGTTGTGCTCAACACGGTTTCCGCACTTTAGTCACTGTTGAACATCAGATCCTTTAGATAAGACCTGTGAATGTGGTTAGACTGTAAGGGATGCAGGTGTGTGGCTGGTGGGATTCTCCCCCACTGGATGTGCAAGATGCCTTTAAGTGATAAGCCTGCCATGAAAATAAAACCTTTCTAAAATCTCTCAAAAAGCAGCTTTAATTGTGTGAACGATTCTCAGCAAAGTGAGTGCTGCAGTTATTTAGCAGGCTTCAGTGTTTAAATGGCAAATTCCCATTTTAATGTCAGATTTCAGGCCATGTTCTGGCTCCACTGGTCCTGTAACAGCCAGAATCTTTTCTAGTGCAGAATATTGTAAAATATTTTGTTGAATATTTTATCATCTATACATATGTGCAGCTGAATAAAAAAACTGTCTGGTCAGCCTTTGACTTAAAATGAACAAATGAATTCTGGATCCAGGAAACAGATCCCCAGCCTGTAATACCAAACTGTAATGAGCACAAGGTCATGGTCAGTGTCTTCTCTGAATAACAAATTCAATAAGAACAGTTTACAGTGAGCATATATGAGACACTGAGACAGTACAGTCTGGACAATCTGGCAACAATCTGGCATATATATGTGTGTGTGTGTGTGTGTGTGTGTGTGTGTGTGTGTGTGTGTGTGTGTGTGTGTATATATATATATATATATATATATATATATATATATATATATATATATATATATATATATATATATATATGCACTCTTCCTTAATTGTGAGATCAGCATCACACCACACTGTGTATCCCACAGATGGTCTGTGAGTTCTCTCTTGCACAGCCTTAAAATGGCCATGTTCAGGAGGCGTTACAAAGGAGTACAGACAGCAGGAACACATTAGACCAAGCATCCCACTCCAGTAGAGATGAGGAATGGGTAAAAGACCCACAGCTGTACCACCTCTAGTTCAAGAAGGGAAAAATCTAACAAAGTCACCTAAACAAATCAGTTCAATGGGATTGATAAATAAGGTGGTAAAGCATGATGACACCTTTTCTATTAGCAAACATTTCATAAGTGAAATAAAATCTCAATACATCATTCAGAGTCCAAACCAGTTTAGAAAGCATAACTCACTACTGTGTCCTTGATGGTCTCTTGTTGGTCTTGTACCGCGAGCATTGTTCTTCAACACATTTACAAGTGATATTACTATTACAAGTAAATGCTATCTGCAAGTCAAGAGAATCAGAGTCTCAAAGTCTCAGTGTGCACATTGTTCCACTCGTACAGAAGAAAATGATTAAGGATTAAGAAATCAAAATTTAACAAATCAGTGTGGACTTTAGATCTTGATCCAAACACTGTTTTGGTTGTGGAACAGGAAATCAACATGGAACAATGATAAAATCATTATGGGCCCTCTGGATCACGGGCCGGCTGCCAGAGATCCTCCTGGGGTGAGAAGGAGTTCCTCTGTCCTTATAATGTCACACCCAAACCCAGTCTGTGAATCAAATCTTGCAGCTGATTTCCCAGGTTGTTCAGCTCTCGTTGCAACAGTGGAGGAGGACGAGTTGCTCCAGGATTTTCACTGAAGATTTTGAGGCCAGGTTTAACATGCAGCTTCATGGAATTTAAAAAAAAACTATGTTTCCTATGAGTGTTGCCTTCTTCTGATGTCCTTTTTTTTTTTTTTTTTTTTTGTGAAGTCTCTTGATGCCTACAGTTGCACTCTAGCAGCCAAAATCTCTTAGCTTAGAAAGCTGAAATAAATGTATCTATTTTTTTCTGATGGTCACTTTAAGCAAAGGAGTCATTGAGTCTGAAAATGAGTTCATGTGTGGAGATAAACTTGATCTAACTCAGTTTTGGCCCTGCACGTTTGCAGGTTTAGCCCCAAGGACTGAGTGAGACTTAGTTAAAGTCTTCTGGTGGAAGTGATTGTTAGTAACCTTTCTTAAACCTAATTGTGACGATGATGCAGCGCTGTATGGTGCAACATTGGTTTAGTTTCTGGCCCTTACAGCACCAATTACAACATCAAATACTGCGCAATCACTCAGTTTGTTATTAATGAGAACCTTCAGGTCCATGTAGACTCTTTTCTAAACCCTAAGGATAATTACTGGTATTCCTGTGGCAGGGGAATTAAGCTGTTAGCTGTTTGTGTTAATGTGTGAGCTGATGACTAAGAGCGTGGCTTTATGTCAGACGGAGAGCAGTGCAAAGATGGCGGCTGTGGGTGTTCTGCAGGCTGCAGCACAGAGGGAGAGATGATATTTTCAGACTGCACTGCTGGCTTTGAACACGAAGATCTGGAAGAAAAAGAATACCATATGACACAGTAGTACAAACGTCAGATAAAAATACCAGTGCTGAAAACTCAGGGGCAACATTGTCCCTGTAGTTAAAACATTTAAAGACTCAGAGCTGAAAATAATAATACACCCCTGTGTGATCATTGCATCTTCTTATGAAATACACACAAAGGTGTAGTGAAATTGATGACGTTATGATGGAGTTACTGGGTGAAGCAATCCTTCAAAACAAATGTTTTCCACTTGTGCAATATCTTATAGCAGAGTGAGCATTAGACCCTTCTGCACAACAGATCCATGATAATTCAACATCCTAAACCTATGCTAGTGATGCTGGGTGTGATCTGGAGGAGTGCTCTGCTACACCAGTAACCAGGGGGTGCTCAGCCCTCCTTGTATGACTGTAGCTCATAGGATACACTGGTCACCCACAGTGAGTGGGTTGCAGTCTCCTTTATCTTTGTAGTCTAACAGTAATGGAAAGTCAACAGTCTGCAGGTTTTCATTCCAATTATCTGAATGAAAACCTGCAGACTGTTGGCTTTCCATTACATGTGATTGGCCACCCCAGATCTATGGTGTGAACTGGGAAGCAGATGCTAATTTCATGGTGCTATGGACCATGTAAGCCTGGCTCACTGTGAAGACTGTCAGCTGGTATACATGTGGGTGTGGTAACAATTTTTATAACATTTAAAACATGGAAAATAATAGGAGATATAACAACCTCCTCTGAAATCACAGCTGTATACTGTACTATTTATTATATCAGATCCACAGAAATCTGTATCCAGAAAATGTTATTCGCCCTAAATTGAAGTGCTCAATGCACTGCTATGGATAATGGACAGTACACACTTTATTTATAAATGTGAATCATACAGAAATAATGCTAATGTGTCTGAATCAGAGAAGCTAGCAGCCTGGTCAGCAGAGAGAAAAGTTAGTCTCATGCCCTGTTTTTCCTCTCCAAACACTCAGATGAGCCATCTGCCTCTATAAATAGACTAAAAGGAATGTCAATGTGAAAGAGAAGGACAAAAAGAGGGAAGATGGGGGGAAGGGATAGATAATAGGAGGAGAATGAGATAAGCAGAAGAGGGAAGAGATTAAAGTTTAAAAGAGTCAGTATCTGAGGGAATAAACATGATGAGAAGGAAAGATTAGAGAGAGAAGTGTTAAGATTTGACTATCACTCTCACATGTACTTTCCCTCTCTCTGCCCCCTCCTCCTCCTCCTCCCTCCGTCTTTATTCCCATGTCCTGATTCTGAGTCCTCAAGAATACTCCATATTCATGACTGACAGTCAAAAAAGGGCCTTATTGTGTGGGAACATGGGGCTTTTGCCAGCACTGCTGCTCTTTAGTGACCAGTCGATTTCCTGTTTGTCATCGGTCCTATATGTATTCAAGATGAAACACTGGGAGATGTGGAAACAGTTCAGACTTGCACTGATTTGTTTTCAGAAGTCAGACAGAAGCGGATTGCTCTGCTCAGTGAGCCTCAGCTGTCAGGGTGGGTGTGTAGTAGCGGACTGGTAGAAGAAGTTACATCCCTTTAAACTGGTCAGGGACGTGTTTCACTTGTAGAACATGCCACAAGCCTTAAGGTCCTCTAAAGCAGTGACTGTGCACAAACAAGCTCCACTTAATTAGGTACACTTTTTTAACATCTGGACCCGACCTCCTCTGCTCTCAAACAAGCCTTAGGTCTTCGTGGCATTGATTCCACCAGATGTGGGAAACCTTCCTCTGAGCTTCTGCTCCATGTTGACATGATTCATCACATCATTCAAGCTGCTAGTCTCCTGTTCTACCACATCCCAAAGGTGTTCTACTGGATTCAGGTCTGGAGACTGGGGAGGCCTCTGAAGTTCACTGAACTCACTGCCATGTTCATGAAACCAGTTTGATGATTGATGGGTTTTAAGGGGGGTATTATGGATCCGTGTTGTTGACTCCAAATTCTGACCATCTTCATGTAGCAGCTGAAATCCAGATTCATCAGACCAGGCTGCACTTTTCCAGTCTTCATCTGCCCAGTTTTGGTGAGCCTGCATCCACTGCAGCCTCAGATCTGTGTTCTTGCTGACAGGAGAGGGACCTGCTGCTGACAGAGAAGCTCCTCAGCAGAGCACTGCTGTACTGCTCGCTTATTTGAGTTACTGTCTCCTTCCTGTCAGCTTGATTCAGTCAGACCGTTCTCCTCTGACCTCTCTCATTCACAAGGCACTTTCATTTTCACCGCAGAGCTGCAGCTCGCTGGATGTGGAGCATGTGGAGATCTGCAGCGTGTAAGCTACTCAAACAACCAACAGTGATTCCACGGTCAAAGCCACTGAGATCACATTTCTGACTTATTCTGATGTTTGGTTTGAACAACAACTTGAACCTTTTCAAAATGTCTACATGTTTTATGCTTTGAGTCATTGCCACATGATCGGCTGATTAGATATCACCACTGAATGTATGTAAAAGCACCATATTGTACTGAAAGTACTGACATTTATTACCAGACAGAACATCAAAACCAAAAAGATGACAGACCATATCGATTCCTGTCGTCAATATTACTCATCAGCTTTTTTTCCTAAGCTTTCAACCACATTTAGTGATCTTGTGTGGAACTTCAGCCACATGATAACCTTGCACATGCAAACCACATCGTTACAGCGCAAGATTTCAGTGTAGATTCAGGAGGGCCAAGCTACGTCGTGGCAGTTGTTTTGCTCTGCACCCAGAGGAAGTGTAATGTCGAGGGTGAAGTTGTTTGGATGATGCTCTCAAATCAGCTGTATACTGGACTAAGGCAGTCCAGGCAATCAGCCCCCACTGACAGGCACATGTCGAACAGGCACGGCACTAGTACATTTAAGGCTGCTAATAAAACATTTATTGCTGCAGTTCACTGCTCTGCAGTTTCTTTCTACAACATATACATCGATTCAGATACAGTTTAACTGTTACAGCCCAATACAGTCCGTTAATATTGGCCAGCTGATATATTACACGGCGCCATTAGATGTTTTCCAGTAACAAAACAAAGCCATATTATGTGAACTCCTCTAGATGTTGTGACTCAGGTTGTTATGTGATGTGTTAATGATTCAATGGTGTGCTGGTTGTTGTTGCCTAAGGATGAAAAATCGAGGTGAACAGCAACTTACGTTCCACATAGTTACAAAAGACCTTCCCACTCACGTTCAGTATTTCACATTTAGAAATGCAACGGCAGTGAGTTGCTACACTGCTGCAGCTTTCGGTGTGACATGATCTGAATGTGGTCCTAATGTTTGTCACATCCTGTTAAACGATTACATGTTTTGTTCCTGTTTTATTTTGAAATACTCACGCGTCCTTGTGTGTCTTAACACACGCAACCCCGGATTAGGACTGTCACAATATCAGATTGTCACTACATGATTATCGTAGCCAAAATAATTCACAATAACAGTATTACCATGATATCTATAGAAAACTCCAAAAAAATAAAAATACTGTCATTTGAGAGAGAGTCTGGAACCATAATTCTACAAAACTACACCTCCACTAGACACGTCTGCTTTCCTTTTCTTATCCAGTGAGTCAAACATTGTAAGCTGACCTGAATTCCTGGCACTCTCTTTCTCTCTCTCTCTCTCTCTCTCTCTCTCTCTCTCTCTCTCTCTCTCTCTCTCTCTCTCTCTCTCTTCTTTGACGCCGCCTATCAAATAACCGAAGCAGGATTTGTGGTTAGCGAGGTAAATTCAGGTTTAACCCTGGCTTTTCAGGGATACAACAATGGTTCACTTTGTACATCGCCGTGGTAATTTATGCTGCACATGTAACCTGTCAGGTTGAGTGTAACTTAAAACTGTGTGTGTTGCAGGATAACGGTGAGGACTCCCATCGTATCTCTCCCAGTCCTGTGGTCCATGTCAGGGGTCTGTGTGAGGCTGTGGTGGAAGCGGACCTGATAGATGCCCTGGAGAAGTTTGGACCCATATGGTGAGACAGTCACCACTGTGTGTGTGTGTGTGTCTGTGAGTGACACAGCAACTGAACTGAGTGTTGAATCTGTCCATCTAATCTCCAAACAGCTTATCCTGTTTTACAGTAGTGGGGGGGTCTGGGATTTACATGCACCCCAGCTTGGGTCTGATGAAAGGTAGACTTGCTGAGCTTCCAGGCCCCTATAGCACCAGAGAACAGACGGATCCTAGCAGGGCTTTACAGCGTGAGCATTTCACTTGCATATGAAAGTGAAAAATCATTGATGTGCACCTGATTATCATGCACCTGATTTAATAAACCCTGTGGCTGACCAATGAGTTATCACATCTTTTATCTCTCCTCCCTCCTAATAAGCAAAGATCAGTGAACACCACATCCGGACCAGCAGGCTGCTCTCTGTCAGCCAGTGTCCATTGCTCTCAGTGGTTAAAATAACAAATGTCACAGCTACAGCAGATCATATTAGCTGTGGCTAATTAACATTAATTCCATCAACTGTTTGACTTGCACTCAGCCAAAGATTCTTTGCGAGGGGAAAAAGAAACCTCGCTCAGTGCGATCAGAGGTGGACTGACTGTGTTTGGAGTTCAGTAATGCGTTTGTGTTTTCATGGGAGAAATAATCAGCTGATTGTGTCATCGGTCTGAGGAGCTTCTATCGTGGTTCTTTGATGTAGTGATAGCAAAGCTACAGTCAGTCCAACGACGTGACCATTTGAACACGCGTAAACATTCGTGGGGGGACACGTCAAGTAAAAAAAAATGAAAGCGTGTGAAGTCACTGATGTCACGTGATCTGGTGCAATAAACTACAGCGAGCTTCAGGAGCTTTAGTGTAAAGATAGTTACAGATCCTGAATAATTGAAGAAAACATTTTGTGATACTGCAGTTTCCAATGACACCTTCTCCATTATTAACACTCCCTGCGTGATGCAGTATTCATTAACTTCTCATTCACCTGAACGAAGTTGTGGGGAAAAGCATACTGTGAAAGATGCGCACACACACACACACTCACATAAACACAGGTATTTAATTATTGCCCTGATTTGTCCGGCTCTTTAGAGCCGCTTACACTCACATTGTTTGATCTTTCATTACTTTTGAAGGCAGTGAACTCCACCCATGTCTATTCAGATCTGCTGAGAATTGAGGAATAAGGATTGAAACTCAATCAGCTGATCTGAGATGTTGCCAAAGAGTGGAGGAGCTGCAGTATGGCTGCCCGAGGAAACGACGAGTGTCGAGTGACAGTCCGTTAGGTGGAAAAGATTTGAATGAACAGCATGTGTGTGTGTCCTGTGTTAATGATTGTGTGTGTGTGTGTTCTCAGTTACGTGATGATGATGCCATTCAAGCGTCAGGCCCTGGTGGAGTTCTCTGCAGTGGAGAGCGCCGACCGCTGTGTGTCCTGCGGAGCCAAGGAGCCTGTCTACATCGCAGGTTTGATTCTCAGATGAGACTGATGAGCTGCACGTGCTTGTATGTAGCAAACTGCGTGTGTTCATATGTGTTTCATCCATCTGTTCATCAGGCCAGCAGGCGTACTTTAATTACTCCACATCCAAGAGAATCACCAGGCCGACCAATGCTGACAACCCCAACAGTGGCAACAAAGTCCTCCTGCTGTCCATACAGAACCCCCTCTACCCTATAACCACGGTAACCACACTAAATCAACTTATTTCTATCGTATCATCAGTGGATATCGCACGTTTGGTCATATAGTGTCAAAGTTTTGATGATACAACTGATTATTAGTCAAGTTGCACTACATCATTATGATAATGGGACTTTTACAATAAACAGAAAAGGGAAATAAAATGGTTCTAATGGCTTCATCTGGAGCTTGTTTCATGTCCCAACCACATGATTTTCACTGGCTGTCCAGAGTGAATAACAACACACCGAGAAGTCTAAAAGATTGATGGTCATCTGTTGCAGCTGGACTGAAATATACTATATGCTCCTCTCAGGCAGTTTCTAATTCTATACACCAACATTTCATTGTCAGGATGGAGCGCCACGTAATATTTAATCTATCTGCCCGTCTGTCAGCCTCTCCCTCTCATACAAACTAGATTTATTAAGCTTCCCTTAAAAGCAGTAAGACCGTCTAGACTCCTCTGAGGTTTTTCCTCATCTATCATTCCCCTGCCATCAGGATCTCTGTCTCTTTCTGTGCTGCCTCTCTCAGGATGTACGTTTGTGTCCAAACTACTGTCAAGACATTGGACCTGTTGACCAGATTTCACACAATTTTTTTTTTTCTTAGAAAAGTAAGGCCATCAGAATATAATACACACAACTAAACTTTGAATAAAATGGAAAGTAGCTGCCTAGTTTGAAGAAGATGAGCTGAAATTTGAGTTGGCTGATTATAGCGTGGAGTTTTATTTCTCTCTTACTGCTGCAGTACCTTTATGGTATTCATGAAATGCACAGTGGCCTGAGGCCTGTGCGTCATGCATGTTAAGACACACTGCAGCATCAGAAACTTCTAGATTGTGTTGAATGTTGATTTTCTTTCTTTCTTTCTTTTTTTTTTTCTTTCTCTCCCTCAGGACGTTCTGTACACAGTGTGCAATCCCATCGGTAGTGTGCTGAGGATCGTCATCTTCAAACGAAATGGAATCCAGGCCATGGTGGAGTATCCTTACTGAACATGGGAGCGTGTGTCTTTACATTGTGTCTTGGAAAGTGTAGTGTCTTCTCCTTAACTGCACCCCCCCCCCCCCCTCCTCCCAGGTTTGAGTCTGTTCAGTGTGCTCAGAAGGCCAAAGCTGCACTGAACGGCGCTGACATCTATGCTGGTTGCTGTACGCTCAAGATTGAATATGCAAGGGTAAGAGATGCAGAACACATCAGCAGTCATCAGCCTGGTGACCGCTCCATCCAAGCGGGATATACTGTTGTGAACAGGCAGAACTAGTCATTTATGTGCTTCTGCTGTTACGGTGATGTAATGTCACACCATACATCATCTAACGCTGTTATTCTGTTAACTATTTATACAGTTATTTATATAGTATATTTCCTGTTTCCTCTAATGGGCGTGAATGAGAGAGAAAATGGCTTAAACTAACATTTCAGACTGTGGTTAGTCTGTAAATTGTTACAGATATTTTATTCGCTCATGCACAAATACATTTCCCAGTGATGTGACTCCAGTGATGAAATAAATCAGGGATTAAGTAAATCCATGTGACACCCACTTTTAGTTTTAAGCCAAGTTCTTCAGTAACAATGCTGGTTCTCCAGTTTAGGGGAAAGGTTACAAGACACACAGTGATTAATATTTCTGAAGTAAAGCTAGATAAAACTAAAGCAGTATAAAACAACAGGCTGAAATAAATCCTCCCTTCTCAAGGAATGTTGATTTATGCTAATGCTCATTTTGGAGGCTGTAATTTGTGGTGCTGTTGCACTGTACTAGGTTATACTGAGAGGTGTTCCTCATATTTTGTCCATCTTATTTATATGAATTAAGGGTTTGCAAAATATTAGGAACACCTCTTTGTGTAGCCCAGAAGGTATGCTTAATAAATGGCTAGTGAGCCTATGTGTCACATCATTCCGGGGCCTACTGAGTGCAGTGGTGATCCGAAGTGCAGTGCATCCACAATCATCAAGATGAGAGTAAACAACAGCATGAATACGTTTTTCACAGCTGTCCCACAGGAGAAATGGTGTGATCCTGACAGAGAGGAAGACCAAGTGTGGGTGTGTGAGGAAGAGGGGAAGTGTGTGTGGACTGAAGGAAAGAAGTGAAACAGACCACTTTATGTGGTAATCCTGTCATGTGATTCACTGTAGCTTCTGTGGTTTGTCAGTGAAACCTATGGATGTACACTCACTACTGACAGTGCCAACCAGAGACTCACCCATAACCTGTCTCTTATGCAGGGATTATTCACAGTTTCCTGTTTGAGAGGAGCCAGCTGGAGCCATTTCCTGCTAGCTGAAAAAAAAAAAAAAAGACAAACTCAAAATGTTTTGTTTACTTTGCAACATGCTGGTTTAACTGTGAAAAACTGATCACTCCCCTCAGATGCTTCTTTTCAACCGTATTTCCTCAGGAACTAAACTAATGAACTCAAATGTTTCCTTTTACACATTCCTGTTTGCAGAGCAGAAAAAAAGGCAAATTAGTGCAATAACAGTTGAAAAACAGATGTTTCAGTTGCAGTTTTCACACAAGAAGACAGACTCATCGTGCTGTTTCAATGGATGTATTAACTTGATACAAAGAAGCCATGCAGTGGTGAAAAAGGAGACTGAAAACTCCTGAGTGCCTGTCCACAAAGTAGACATTCTGTTGCTGATGTTTATTTATTTCTACTTTCAGAGATATAGCTGCAGTGTTGTCATGTTTTGACACTCTCTCTATATCTCACTCTGATGGGCAATTCATCATGATTCGTCATCATGTAATTTTGTTTTTAATATCAGCAAACATTCCAGGAAATAGTCACCTTTTGTGCTGAATGCGATAGCAGGTGGAGGTGGGCTCTCTACTGCTACTATGTAAAAATACCTGTAAAGAAAAAACCAGCCAACCAGTGCTAGTTCACAAGTTGTAGCAGCCACACAGGGGTTTGTGTTTGACCAGTTGGTAAAGTTCAGCACTGCAAACATCACCCCTTTCATTCCTGAACAATCAGAAAGTACTGTGCCCAGATCAGGGACGTTTTAAGTCCTCCAGTCTAAACACTGATAAGGTTCCTGAGTTCCTAAAATGGTTCCTGGGCCTTTAGAAGAGTTCCTGCACCGTGGGGTTGGAACAGATTCTGACATTCTGATTATGGGGTATAATGACTGTATGAAGATGTTGATGAAACATGAGGTACAAAAATGTGGTTTTGATATTCAGTTTGCTAAGCAGGTGTTCCACATGGGTCTTAAAAGTGAGACTGTTGTCTAAGCAGATAGCTACATATTTTTATCAATCAGTGATTTCAATCTGAGAACCCTGAAGGGTTTGGATCCTCTTGACAACAGCATATATTATTTTTTTCAATATTTGACAATCTGACGCACAAGGTTAACAATGGCCACATTAGAAGAGCTTAGCTTGTTGCATGTAAAACTGTGTCATCTGAATAATATAGTGCCTTACAATGTGGTGTGGCAGAAGTGATATTATTTATGTATATGGTGAATAAATGTGGAGCATGAATGCAGCTCCTGTATGTCTGTGACACATTTAACTGGATCCTGAATGTTTATTTCATCCTTGTGTCAACAGCCAACACGTCTGAACGTGATAAAGAACGACAACGAGAGCTGGGACTACACTAAACCATACTTGGTCAGACGAGGTAAGACACACACACTGTCTCCCTCTGTCTCGCTTTCTCTTTTGTCTTTATTTCATTCTTTCACTAAAGTCAGACTATGACTACTGGACCGTTTGGGGTTTTTTACTATGCAGGAGATCCTGTGAGTGGAAGGTAGGACCCTGTTTTCAGTGTGAATTCTCTATAGGGGCACATTTTCCTCCACTGCAGCCTTCTTTTGAGTCATGTTACACCGATAGATGAAAATGATCTTAGTTTTCACAGTTGTTTGCGAAACTGTATCCAGATCGTCAGTCATTATGGGTCAGTCTCCGACTGTGGATTAAGAGTGTAGTCATAAACAGTTTGGACCGTAGACCTCCATCACACCGAGACTCCTCCGCCTCCCGTCTCTCCATCTCTAATCTAAACACTCTCACACCAGCCAATCACGGGCCTCTCACAAGCCTGCACCTCCGCTTACCATGGGGAGAGAGAGAGAGAGAGAAAGAGAAACATTGAGGGAGAAAGGGAGAACACAGAAAGAGGGATGGACATCAGGCTGACCATGCACAGCAGCTCTCTTCCATCTTCACCTTCTGCAACCCAGCAAAAAGAGAGAGAGAGAGAGAGAGGGAGAAAAAAAGATGGATCTCACTCCTGCTGACCGCCATGCAGCTGCTGCTTCAACATGCCCAGGAGGCCTCAGCCCCACCTCTGTCTGCAGGACTCCAGTAGCACTTCCTTCTATCTATCTACTCCACCCCGTGTTTTTAATCACCTCCTCTGTCCGGAGAAGTAGTCTTGCATGGCCTGATGTCTGGTCCACACAGTGCGATAAGCTCTTCAACGACTGTAGATTCTAGATTTTACTCCCAGTGTTTCTTGAACGACAATCGTGCAGGTCTTCCAGCAAACACCTGAAGATTTACCGTTTGCCCTTAACAGTCGTGTTTGATTAGTTTTCACTGCGAAATCTGATTAAAAGATCTTTCTGGTTAACAACAATCAAAACTGTGGACCAGACGTACCTGTTGGTAATTAAAAGTCTGGCTATTCAAGTCTACAATATGGAAGCCTGGCCTAATCTCTGCTCTCTGTCACTTTACCCCATCTGAATTAGGGCTGTCACGATATCTGAATTTCACTGGACCTCTATTGTGGCACCAAACATCTCGATAACCATTTAGCATTTCACTGCCAAATTCAAAAGGGCAGACAAACAATGTAAAATAAACAGATCCATAGACAGAAAAAAAGCAGTTCAGTAGAATAGTGTGTGATTATAGAATCCAAACTATTCCTAAAATATTGATTCAAACTTTTTCCTCCATTTCACCTTGTTATTTATGTGACCGACATGTTGTCTTGTTGTTGGCAATGACACCAACTGGTTGCTGTAAGTAAGCAAATTCCCAGAATACTCAGGGCCTCTGTGTGAGCGAGTGAATGAGTGAACTGTGGGTGAGGAAGCATCGATGAATAGAATAAGATCTACTTACTGAACGGTTTGACTAAATGACACAGTGTTAGTCTGTGTGCTTTTGTAAATGCAGTGATAATGGTGAAAACCAGTATATCGTGACACCCCTAATCTGAATCCCCTGATTACAGTAGCTGTGTGCTCAGACACGTGCATGGATGATATACATACTGCAGCTCATACAGAATGTTGATTGGTATATTTTTGACCTAAAGGTCTGGAATGTATCAGTGATTTACAGGGATCAAAACAACAGTCCCACTGTAATACGAGCAGTGACAGTCTGTGTTATCTATGCACGGTCCTGTGTCTGGTCAACTGCTACAAATGCTGCATTCTTTGTACTGTACTTGGTGCAGAGCGGAGGATTCTTTCTGAAAAGTCTTAATTTGTGTGCTGAGATGAACATTGGGGTCAGTTCATTCTTAATTCAATCAATTCAGGAAATGAGATTAACTTGCAGACAACATGAATGAAAATAACATCTAAAAGCTCTTTAAAAACTGTTAACTATTATACTACTGTAGTTAAACTATTAAAAGAGTTTAACAAAGACTCAATGATGGTGATGATGCTCAGTCTATGTTTAACCCAATGCTGGTTCAGAGCAAGATACAGCTACTCCCCAGACCACCATGAAGTTTGCTGTAGATAGTCATGGCCTATAGAGTATGATTCAGAATTCTTTGGGTGACACACTGACAGGGATACAAGTGCCGCCTTAAGGCCAAGTTTTACCAGAGTAATGTGTCATTATTTTTCATCTCAATGACCCCACTACCGTTTCTGTAGTGCCACCCTCAGAGCACACTTTACACAGTCATCTCTTTGGACGGGTTACTGTGGGGTATATGATGAACAGAGGCTGTAGGAGTCACTAACACAGCCTTTGACTGCTTTGTTTCAGAATGGTTCATGAAATGATTGATAACACAGTGAACTGGTCCCAACTCTGTTATTAATGAATTGTTCACTAAATAAATGCTTATCTACAATGTTATATGTTTTCAATGGAGGCACATTGTAAGGACACAGACAGGGACAAGTCATGGCTGAACATTGTCTGAGAGTAGCAATGGGAATTACTCTTCACAGGACTCCCACAGTAACTGTGACATAGAATACTGAATGATATAAATATATAGACATATATGGATAGATATAGAATGACAGTGGGTTACTTAGGTTACTTGTAAAACTACAGTTACATCCAGGTAACTATTTCTCCTTGTTCCATTACTGAATAGGAGACTGTTGTGTTTATGTTCGTTAGTGTCTTAGATGCTTTTAGTGGTGGATTTTCCTACTGTCTCAGCTTTTTTCAACAACCTCCACCACATCAGAAACTTGAAGGAGAAAGGGCTCTATTTGAACATTTTATTTTAACATTTAGGGCATGTCCAAATCCACTTTTGCTTGTTTGATGTTGGGGAAAAAAAAGGTTGGAGGGCCAGGCACATAGTTCAAAAGGGCTGAACTAAGTCAGATAATCATGGGTTTCGGGTCATCTCCCACCTCCCTTTAAAAGCAAGCTTGCACTTTGGCAGTTGGCTGAACACTTCTCTGCAGAGGAAATGGATGATGTGCAAAGTGTGCAAACACAGCATCTACGGCAACAGCAGGATGTTTGTGTGTACTAAGCAGCGTGTACACATGTTGTGCCCCTCCCTATGTAGGCGCATACTACTATCTTGAGAATGCACACTTAGAAATAACCGTGAAATACTGCACCATTGACTTCTGACCAGGTTTTTATTGGTCAGTTGCACAGTTGCTTTCTGCTGCTTCATGGTTGCAGTGCATACATTACCCAATTTTAAGACCAACACGCAAGTGCATTTCCTTATCTGAGCATCATGGGCGGATGGATGGGAAAATGACATCAGTGTGAAACTAGCAAACACACTTCCCTCGCACTTAGTGCTGCTTTGCACCAAGTGTAAGATAGGGCATCTCATATTCTTTACTTCTGTCACTGAACTGTTTTCATTGTCTGAACCCACATTGTCTCATCAGTCACTTATCTAGTCTCTCTCACTCTTCCTCTGTAGTAAATCAGCAGTGACAAATCAGGTTCAGGTGTTATGTATATAAATGTCACACACATTTTCAGATTTCCAGGTTCTTAGTAATTGTCGTGATATTTAGTCATAATTCTCAGTCATTTTAAGCATGAACTGAAACATATCTGTGAAACATGTTTTGTGTAAATTTAAAAAAGTGTAAATTAAGAGCTCTCAGTGTCATTTTGGCTTTAAGTAGACATACTAGCATACTAGCCTTGGTAGCATTTGTGTGTCTGTGCCCTTTAAACACACCAATTATGATGCCAGGCACTAAGAGGCAGTAGGCTTGCAGCTTGTAGGCTCCAGCACTGCAAACATTTTAGCTCATTGTCTCAGTTCATTAATTTCTGGAGCCAGGCTTACAGATGTGTGGGTGGACGAGCAGGCTGGTACAGACAACAGGTTGCAACATGCAGGTAACTGGCACAAAGGGAAACATACTTAAATATAAACAGACAATCTGGCAAGGAACAAAGGAGGAGAACTGGAATCAGTGGTGCGCGGCTGATTAGGGATTGAGGTGCATGTGGGGAGAGCTCATGTGACTGCAGGGCTGATGAAGAGTAGGAATAGGTGTGTGGATGGGTGGGGCAGGGTCAGGTGAGGAGAAATGGAGGGAGAGTCTGAGGACATCTGGTGGACAGCTAAAGGGAAAGCAGGTTCTGAGGAGATGATGGTAAGAACATAGCCGAGCGGTACTGAGAGGAAGGTTGTGATACTGTGATTGTGATCATTTTATTCACTGTGTGAATATGGTGTTAATTTTTATGCGCAATTTATTGTGCAGCAAATCAGTCTTATTCGTTGATGCACCATTCAGTGGTACACTGACAGATGGAGCATCAGATAGTAATTTACATGTCTAGGAGGAAGGCTACAGAGATGTATAATTGTCTATTAATATACAGTAAAGGTGTGAACACATGTACAGTGTAATGTCCATGTTACCTTACTCACAGTGTGAGCTAAGAGCTTCCATACCACTCTGTCTCTGTTCTCCTCTTCGCCCTCTTCTTCTCCTCTCAGCTCATCCACTTTCCCATCCTCCTCCACCTCTGTTTACACTCCACCTCCATGCTGCTGCCTCTCTGCTTTCACCCTCTTCATCTTATGCACTCTCATCATCCTGTTCCTGCTAATCCTCTCACCCTCCTCTCTTCATCCTGTCATTTCCTTCTCGTCTTTCCTTCAGCGTCCCTCTCCTCCCACTTCTCCCTCTTCCTCCCCCTCCTCTTTCCTCTGTCAACATCTTTTCTCCCATTCATTTCTTCCTCTCTCATTCCTTTTTTCCCGATAGCTTTTTTCTCTTTTACTTGTTTTTCAATCATCCATGTTTCTACTCCTTTGCCTTCCACAGCTTCCTTCCCTTCTCTTCTTTTTAAAGCAGCTCCTCGTTGTTCCTCTCTTCTTCTCTCTCTCTCTCTGTGTGTGTGTGTGTGTGTTGAGGCATCCCATGGCTCATATTGCTTCAGATCAGCTTGCACAAGGTCACAGCCAAGCTAACTATCCTGACACAGTCATTTAAACACTCTGCTGTTGTATTTTCATCCTACAGTTTGCAAAGGGTCTGCAGGTACAGCAGGCCTCTCTGGGTTGACTGGAGTTGCTAAGTGACAGTAGGTTGCTGTAGATCTTAATTTGGTTCCTGTCTGATGTGCTGGTAGTAATGGCCTTCATGGAGCAGCTGGAAACTCCAGCTCGTAATTAATCAAAGCTCCAGGGGATGTGGTCTGAGAAGGATTTGCTTTGATGTAATGAGGATACAAGAAATGGATTAATATACTTCATGTACCAATTTGTAAAAATGGTAACAGGAAACGGTACATTGTGTGTGTCAACAGACGTCAATCAAGCTGTAACACCAAAAACAGTTTCATCAGTGAGAACATCACAAATAGTGGCTCATTATTTGTGGGTTTTTATTGGTTGGCACTGCTGCACCACTGACCAGACTCCTGTTGCTTCCAGCTGTCACCAGCTCTTTCATCTCTGTTATGACACAACAGTCTTTAGCAGCACTACACTCTCTGAGTTTAGTCTGCATACTCTACTGGCATTTTGAAGAAAATGTTTTGGCTTCTCTAAATTCTGTCAGTGTGAATTCATTACACACTCAATATGTGGTTAGAATGAGTAGAAAATTGACACAAACAGCACTTGTAAAGCAGAGAAGGTCAATTGCTGTAAGATTTTTGCCATGTCCGAAGATTTAAATAACTACTACGCTGCTCGTTCAACATGTGTCTGTCAATAGGGGCTGATAGCTTGGCCTGTGTTACTCCAGCTTGCAGCTTGCATCCAAACAACTGCAAACTTGACACTGCGCTTCCTTTCCATGACAAGTTGTGTCCCCCTAATTCTGCTCTGAAATCTTGTGCTCAAACGACTTAGTTTGCAAGTGAAAAGCAGAGTAAATTTGGCATTACACAATGAAAGCATGGGTTTTTTGTTTGTGCTCAGCTAACCCCAGGGCTCCAGTGTCACATATATAGTGCCACTCGTAAACATTCAGTATGGGCGACTCTGTGTTGTTTGGTACTGCTTGAGTTGGCTAATTTGCTTCTCTCCAGTAGTGTCTGAATGACAGCGTAGGAAGTTCCTTTGAGTTCCGCCTTTCTTTAAAACCCTAGCATGTGTGCGCTGTAAGTTGCCAGGTTGCTGCACAAACCTGAGGTGGATGAAGACCCAGTCGATGGTTTGTGAGGTTGTTTAGAAAATCAAAAGACAGATAGTGAGATTAAGACACCTGTGCTGCTGACGACGACAAATATTAATCAACCCAAAATAAAAGACAGTGCTTTGTCACAGTTGGTCATGAAGATCAAATGGTCAAATCACATGAAGAAGCTGGTCTTGGTGGCTGATGGACACAGTATCTGAGCTCAGCTGCCTCTGTGACTAAGCAGATTCTCTTTTCATGCTGACTGTATGTGCTGCTAATCTGTGGTGTGAAGGTCAGTGCAGATGGCCATCCTGCCGTGTGGATTATCTCCAGGCCTTCTCACTTTTCACTGCGGTAGTATGTCTCCTCTAAATGTGTGTGTGTGTGCCCCTGTCTTCAGGACATAACACAGCAGTGCATCAGCACTCTGCCATATAACTGCTGACCTGTTGACCAGTGTGTGTGTGTGTGTGTGTAGGGAGGATAGAGGGGGTGGGGGGAGGTGGCTGTTAGAAGACTCAGGCTCCTAGGAAAAAAGTCAGTGTCATTCCAATGTGCCTCCTAAGTAGTGTATAGTTTGTATGTAGTATATACGCTGCAGTCTGTAATGCACTCACTGTGTTGTGAATGAGAAATTGTGTGTAAATATGTTTGACAGCCACAGTGATGATGGTGATGTTTTTATCATTATGATGACAATGTAATGCAGGTTGATGTTCTTTCGTGCTGAGGGAGAAAAAAGAGAAAGCTTGATGCCTCACAGGTACTGTCTCTTTCATATCTCTGTCCATATGACCTCTGTATCATTATACCTACCTCTCTCTGAATAAAACCGCCTTAAAGCTGTTTATTTCTGATTTACTCACCTGCATCATTTTCATACAATGTACTGAAGTTTTGTTTTGCTGTCGAAGCATTGCCAGTGACTGTGGTTTATAGAAATAAATGTACTTTGAAATTACGTATTTTCAAAACACAAAAATGACAAAACAGTTACATATGTGTAGTGGTTTGTAGAAGGACTGTGGAGTGTTGGTGAATAAAACAGCTGCCCTTCTGTCTGACGTCTGCTTAACCTTCCTAGCTGTGAGATAGGAAGGTTAAGGTTTTTGTAATTCTAATTTTTGAACGACAGATGAAAGGGCTGAGGCAGAAATGACAGTTTTTAAAAACCTCATCTTTTTCTTGATTTATCATGTACATTAAATGAGTTCTTAAATAAGACCACCTCTGTCAAAGTAGAATTTACCAACTTCATTGGGTGTGTATTTCTTTTACCAAAGTATGTCAAACAAAATGTGTAACTAAATGGCCCTTTTGGTGACTGAGAAATGTAATTTTCTTCACCACAGAGAATGCATACTGTGGTCAGCTGGCTTCACAGCTGCTCTAATGGTTATGACAACTTTTCAAATTATGAAAATATCCATCAAAATGTTTCAATCCATTTCCTGCAGCTCCCCTGTCCATCCTTATCCCTCTACACTTGGATAATGTTTAAAGTGGATAAGATTTGATGCTGTCCAAGGCCCCTATCTTTGGTATGGTGTGTGGCAGTGATTTGTTCCTGTGTCTCAGATCTCAGCTATTAGTTAGGTGAGAACAACGTTTGCAGAGGCCATAGGGCTCCGCCACGATTATGCCTGGTTCTGTTTCATGGACAGAATCTCGAGGTGCAGCAGGTGTTGTGTATTTTGGGCTTGCATGACTCCTGTAGTGAGGAACCCAAGGGTAATAATGGGTAACCTATCTCCTCTGTTTTTTGTTGTTTGCTATGCTGCTATAGAACGTGCTGCAGTTGGCGAATAAATGGTTAGTGTTCAGTCGGGGTCTGACTAATTGTTACACAGGTAGCACGAAAAGGTCAAGGATATAAAAGTTGGCAATGAGGATGTCTGAAGCAACGCATGTTGTCCTTGTGGATGTGCACATGGACAGCTGCGGACACCACAGGCACATTGGTGCTCTCACTTTCTAGGCTGCTTGGAATTCATGCACAAACTGCACAAGCCTTTGTGGTGTAGTGGCCGCACGGACACAACAAATTGACGGGGAAATGGATGCCCACACTGTACACGACGGATGCTTTAAATGACACATTGAGAGCAAAGCTTGTGTGTGGACTAAGACACTGGATCAAAGGCATCATTAACGTCACTCAGAATCTACAGGAAATTCATGAGGCACCTCCCACTATGTCCCTCAGTTTTTAGGACCTATACAGGACATCGAGTGCACATGAAAGGGATGACAGATGTGACTGTTCATTGCTACAGCCAAACTGCAACGCTTCCAGCTTATGTTACCAAGGGAACTCATCCTAACCTGGCTAACTTGGACTCTATGATCAAGAATGAGGTTTTGTAGCCTGTGATGGCTAGTGCATAGGCCATGCCCATTGTTCCAGTACCCGAAAAGGCTGGGGGGAAAAGATGTGCTGACTAGAGGGCCTGGCTCACTTCAGCTTGCCTGTGATGCCTCCCCTTAAGGAGTGGTAGCAGTTATCTCTCATGTATTGCTGGATGGTGAGGGAACGCCAATCACTGTCACATCAAGGACACTGAACAAAGCAGAAACTAATTATGCTGTTAGAATAAGACGCACTGATCACTGTTTTTAGAGCCAGAAAATTCCATTAGCTCTTGTATGGAAGGAAGTCTACACTCTCAACTGACCTCTCACGACCATCCTCAACCCACACATTGGAATACCCTCTTTCACTGTATCCTGAAGGAGCAGCTGGTGATCACTCAAACCTGAAGCCCTCCCTCCAGGGGAGGTTGTAGCTGTTTATTCAGTCTGAATAGTGATACTGTCTGTCCTATTCGGGACAAAGTGGAATAGTACAAATGAATGAAATAGTGAGAAGCTTCTTTTGGTGGCCAGGCTTGGATAAACAGAATCAACACACTGCCAAAAGCAATTCATTTTGCCACAAAGTCTGTAACAACCAGTAGCTCCTCTTGACCCCTGGGAGTTCCCACAGGAGCCATGGCAATGTCTGCACATTGATTTTGCAGGACCGTTTGAGGACAGAATGTTCCTTGTTGCTGCTGATGAACACAGTAAATATCCTGAGGTGGCTGTCCTGACATCACCCACCGCAGAGAAGACAACTGATAAGCTTAGATAAAGGTTTAGTCGCTTTGGATCTCCTGCACTGCTAGAGTCTTTTACAGTGGACCTTCACTTGTGTCACAGAAAATTACTGGCTTTCTACAAGCTAATGACACATTACGTCAGCTCCCTACCACCCACCAACAGATGGTCTTGCAGAAAGGTTTGTTCAGACCATGAAACATGCATTGAAAACATGACTGGGGCAAGGAACACAACTTTCTTCTAAACTACCTCAACATATGCCACCACAAAGACATCCCCTGCTAGCCTGATGCTAAAGAGAGACCTGCACACCACCTTTGGCTTCTTGACGTCCTGGTGAAGGACATTGTGCAACATTAACAGGAGCAACAGCTTGTGTGCAAAGAATAAGTCAAAGAGAGTTTTCAAAGAGAGAGAATCTGTGTTGTTGAGGAACTACCGCAGCAAACCTAAGTGCCTGTCACTGTTATTGCCCAAAGTGGATCCAGTCCAAATTGCTGAAAGCGTTTGGAGAAAACATGTTGATTATCTCCTATTTTGTTTGTGGAGCAGTCACTTGGAATTCTTTAGATGCACTTGTCAACACACTGGTTTAACTATTCACACAAGTGCAGAAATGTTCCAGTTGCTGATGTGACTGCAAACGGGACTAAGACACCTTCCTTTGCTTCAGCACCTGCAATTAGTTCACCATTGAGGGACAGTAAGACCATTATTGCTGCATCGACAACAACAGAGCAGTGGCCTGCACACTTAAATTTATAGCATAGATTAGTGACTGATCCAAATCAATGGGGTGGAATAATCTCTATGTACACAGTCAGGGGACAAGGTAGTCTACCCTCATCCCTAGTTTACAGTTATTCTGATACAAATGATGAAGAGGAAGAAAGGTTGTTGGAAGAAGAAAAACAAAATAAGCTGGACAGAATAAGATAATTGTGTAATGTTAAAACAGAGATTGAGGATGTTATGATCTATTTGGGGACTTAAGAATTTGAGTAATCGCTCAGTTGTTTATTCCATACCTCATTGTAAGAAAGGAGGATATGTTGTATGTTTTGGGCTAGCATGATCCAAAGGGGATCATAGGTAACATTCCTGATATGTGTTTTATTGTTATCCATGCTGATATAGATTGTGTTGCAGTTACCAAATAAACAAGTTAGTGTTCAGCTGGAGTCCAAGTATTTATTGTTATACTGATAGCGTGATACAAGTAGCACGAAAGGGCTGGAGAATATCCAATATGGTGGCCTCAGAAACTATACTTTTTGCAGATGATGTGATTCTGTTGATTTTATCAACCTGTGATCTCTATCTACTGGGGTGACAGCAGGACCTTCAAGACCTCTGTACTGGTGGTGCTCTACAGGACAAAGGGGGTTCTCAGTTGGTGAGCAACATGTCAGGGGTCTTACTCACAAGATAGCAAAATGGACCACAACATTAACAAACAGCTTCAGCAGTGTGTTGTACCAGACCATTGTGGTGAAGAGGGAGCTGATCCTGAAGTCAGAGCTGGCAATTTACCAGTTGATCTATATTCTAGCCCTCATCTGTGCTTGTGAGCTTTAGGTAGTGACCAAATGGATGACACTGTGGATAGGGTTAGGGTTAGCTGATAAAGGACCCAGGTTATGCGAAACTGCATTTTCGGTTCTGTATGTTTGAATTCTCCAGCTGTGCTGCTAATGTACCTCTGGCCCCAAGTGCACCTTTGGCTGTGCTGTGCACTGAAACCCTTGGAAAAGTTTACATAATAAACTGATTATGGTTAATAAGGTGGTTGCATGGGTTGCTTATAGGAATGATTCATTCGTAGTCCTGTTTCCAACCAATGACTGATAGCTCCTTCTCAACATGATGCTACAACATCCATTCAAGATTTTATGTAATAATGGGAAGCAATTTATACATTTTAATTGCTTTTTTATTGCCAATCTGTGATCAGATTGTAATGTAACTTACAAAATGAGACCTCCTTGGTTGACTATAACAGCCTGTGGACTAATTTCTATGAAAAGGACACGGGAAAATCGTGGTCTGGCTCCCAGCATAAAACAAAATGTCTGTTCTTGAGAACCAGTAACTTTGTAGATTTTATATTTTTAATCTCCAGTCTAACATTAGTCATCCCACTCCTATCATCTGTTTATAACTACTATTAGTTTGGGAATATCGTTGTCACTATTCTGTTATCCTGAACATAAGTGCATTGATTTAGCGAAATGAGAGTTGTGATGGAAGCTATCACATCTATAATGAAGTGCGGCAACACATCATCTCAACAAAGCAATTAATAAAGCTGGCTAGCTAGCTAATGTCAGGGTATCATATAAATGCAGGGCAAATCCTTTAATGGATATACTGAACGATATTTTTAAGACTTGGGTATTGTTTTGTGTATCATTTATATCAACAAAATTAACATTGTAATCACCAGGTTAATTGCTGAGATCTGGGAACACATCAACACCTCTAAAGATAGGTCCCATGGGTCAATACACACAAGCAATCAGACAGGTTGTAAACAAACCTCCAGAGTGACTGAGTTACTCAAATTAAAGAGAAAACAAAGGTGACCAGTAAACCGATTACAGAGACTGTCCGTTGTTATCCCTGTCTGAGACAAGCAGCCATCTAAAGATGCAGTTTCATACGGTACACACTGACGTGGCCTCATTCTGGGTTAAATACCTTTTCCAGTTAAACTGCGGAGTCTTCTAAAGTAGTGAATGCAAAGTCTCCATCTGTGAAAGAAGCCAATTGTATTTAATTACTGTGGGCCCTGCAGCAATGTATGTGTTTGTGTGTTTCAGATCGTGGAAAGGGCAGACAGAGACAGGCCATTTTAGGAGAACACCCATCATCCTACAGTGAGAATGGTTATGGTAAGACTAAGACACACACACACACACACACACACACACACACTTGAATTAAAGTGGTAACTGAATCAGCTGCCTTACACAATGCTGCTACTTCATCTACAGTCCCCATACCTCAGAGGTGAAACTTGACACTCTCTCTCTCTCTCTCACACACATTCACATTCACCTAGGGTAGGTGTACATTGCCAGTTGTGTAATGGTCTGAGGTGCAACAGTAGGTATAACTTCACCTGCATGGAAACAGATCCCTGCCAGTTACAGTGTTTAATTTAAGCTGTTGCACTCACACACAGTGTGTAAACGATAAGTTTGGATTTTCTTCCAGGATATCTTAACGCAGTACTTACCTACCATATGTATGTTGAAAGAGTTATGGGTAGCTGTTGTCATTCCTCCCTTCTTAAAGGCTTTGAAGTGATCTCCTCTTAGCATGACTACACTGTAAGTATTAGAGGATAAAATCCAATGCCTTCGTTCTGAAGTTCAGCTGAAGCTAAATCGAGGCTTCAGCAGCCAATTCACAGAATCCATTGGGGACCTTGTTAGTACAAAATTCACTTTTTGTGTGTCCATTCTCTGCTGCAGCTCCTCAAGGAATCACAGTGTGGAGAAATACTGTCTCAAAGATTAAAATAAAACTTAAAGTCAGTGTATGTAGTGTCATTTTCACTGATTAATGTACATAATTCTTATTGGATTATGAGTACAATGTGAGATAATTAAAATGGAAATTACAGCTGTGTAGGTCTCATTAATTGATGTCTACAGGGGTGAATGGGAGGCAGTGTGGGTCTCTTTGAAACCAGAGAACGGAATTTAACATAATCCAAGTAATATCTCATGACATTCATTTCACTACACTTTACTGAACTGTAGTGAGAATCTCAGCTTCTGCTGTCTCTGCCTCCTCAGGTCCACCCTGCCCCCTGCTGCCTCTGCCCGGCAACAGCAGGTACAAGCTCACCTCAGTGGATGTTCCTGACATGGTGTCCTACCCTCTGCCCCAGTCATCCTCCTCATACTCTGGCCACGCCCCTAGCTCTGTTGCCATGGTGAGCGGCCTCCATCCATCCAAGATGAACTGCACCCGCATCTTCAACCTCTTCTGTCTTTATGGCAACATTGAGAAGGTAGGTTGTAAATGTGGTTTCACTTGTCCAGGGCTGTCCCTGAATTAGGATGTTGTTGATGTACAGAGTCGACTCAGGTTCAGCACGGTTCATGCTTTTTCTCATCTATAGATATTTTTAATTTTTTATAAACACTCAGCCTTGGTACTGAGGCCTATTCTTCAGTAAACTTTACCTACAGTAGTTTATAGTATTATTCACTCCACTAGTTAGTGTCAGTTCAGCTGTCCCAAACTAAACTCCTGTATCAGCCTACATGTCTCTCCTGCAGGGCTGCTGACAATGCTGTCAGCTGAATATTTAGAGAAGCCTGTGCCAGCATCTGGTTCATAGTAGTTTAACCAACTTCACTGACAGTCAACACTGGAGCAGCCAACAGACACAAGTCCTCTTATTCCACCACTGGTCTCTACTTTGGTCATTTTGAGACAAGATTTAATAATCAGTCTTCATATGGGCACCTGATTTTTGTTTAGAGACAGACCTGCACACTTGTCCTTTAAGGAATCATTCCATATGTGTTTATCAGTGTTACATCTGAAAAGATGAGTACAGTTTGACTTGTCTTACATTTTTAAGACAGCTGTTAACTGTGTGTGTGTAGGTGAAGTTTATGAAGAGTGTTCCTGGGACAGCGTTGGTTGAGATGGGAGATGAGTATGCTGTGGACAGAGCCATCACCCACCTCAACAGCATCAAGGTGTTTGGAAAGAGACTCAACGTCTGGTAAGAAGTAGATCAGTTCACATGCATACACACATTATTTTATTATTTCATGTCTTTCACACTGTGTGCTGTTATAAAGGAGCTACATGTTAGTCAGATGTAATGTTGCTAAATTATAGAGCTTAACACTCGAGTTTGGTGTGTTTTACAGGTCTATAAATAAATAAAACACTTTGATTGTTGATCAATTTGATGAATTATATGAACAGTCACATAAAAAAACGATCTGAGTCAGGTTTGACCTTGTATGAACATTTGTAACAGGGAGGTTGGAGCCTTCTGTTGGTCATGCCCTCTGGGTGGCGCTCTACACTTCACAGTCTCAACACTGAATAATGCTGCTTTGGATGTGAAATGAGGACATGACCACACACAAACATGCAACATATTGATATGTTAATGGTATAGTTGCTCCTTCATGCGACACAGAAGTGATGTGTGTGGATTTGATCGGACACTGTCTGTAACACCTGTGTTGTGTGCAGTGTGTCTAAGCAGCACGCAGTGATCCCCAGTCAGGTGTTTGAGTTAGAGGACGGCAGCAGCAGCTACAAGGACTTTGCCATGACCAGGAACAATCGCTTCAGCAGCGCTGGGCAGGCCTCCAAAAACATCATCCAGCCTCCATCTGCAGTGCTGCACTATTACAACGTTCCTCCGTGCATATCACAGGACCATTTACTGAGGGTATGCTACTAAATATCCTGTTATATATTGTTAAAGTTTACTTTAAATGAATAAATGTTTACAATTGATTTATTTATTTTTTTAATTACTACTTCTCCCCAAAAGGCCTGTCCCTGTCCCTCTGTCTCTTTGGCAGCACTGAACTGATGCATTGAACTTTACACTGTTAGACATTTAGCAGAGTCATTTAATTAATTTAGTGTGTGTGTGTGTGTTTCGGCAGCTGTGTACGGAGCATGATGTGCCCGGCTTCGTCAAATTCAAGATGTTTGATGCGAAACGTGAGTAAAACATCAGTGTGTGAATATTTATTGGGTTTTTGTTCAAGCTTTTGAAGTACACGTTCTCCTTTTTTAGTCACTCTGTGTAAAGATGGATTCTTACTTCTCTGTTTGAACTGGAGGATTTAAAAGTGACTTTGTGAATTACATATTACTCCCTCCTCCTCCTCCTCCTCCTACTCCCTCTGTGTCCGTCCTCATCTTCTCTGCTGCCGTATTCACTCATCTCTTCCTCTCTTTTAATCTCACATTCTGTCTCTTTCTTTTAGCCTCCTCTAAGACCATCTCTGGCTTGTTGGAGTTCGACAATAAGACGGAGGCTGTGGAGGTTCTTACTGTTCTCAACCACTACCAGATTAGGATACCCAGTAAGTCTGTGTGTCCCACAAGCATGTGTATGCTAATGGTCCACCCTGTCAACATGACCATGTTGCAAATCTTATATAACTACACTAATTATAGAGGCAAAGTGTCAGATACCAAACATGACCAGTACCATTTACAGACAGTGTGACCAGTTTCATCTGCTGTTCTGGACTAAAATGTATGTGTGTGTGTGTGTGTGTGTGTGTGTGTGGTTTCAGATGGGTCCAACCCTTACACTCTGAAACTGTGCTTCTCCACTTCATCTCATCTATAAAAAGCTGTAGAGCACAAGAGAAGGCTGCTGAGTCTGATGGTGGCTGAGCTCTGACCTAAGAGAGGGACAGGGACCACGAGAGACAGACGCACAGACAAGTAGAAGAGAGATACAAGCAAGACGAAGAGAGCGAGGGAGAGATGGCCTTTAAAGGACACAAAGAAGATGGAAAGAAAAGTGTTGAGGGGAGAGAGGACGCTGTCACTGTCTCCAAACCCAACATCAAATGTACATCAATCATCCCACCATCCAGTCACACCTCAGAAGCTGACAGACTATTGACTGTCTGAAATACTCTAATAATGTCTTTATGTTGTCACATGGGGACGTCTGGAGGACATTGATCACGTGTGTGTCCCAGAAGTCTTCACTGCATGGTAAACAGGTCCTCGGGTGTGGACCTGAGCAGACAGACTCTGAGGAATCTGTTGTACAAAAGCTGAGTCCACTTCACTTCAGTGTCTGTCAGACATCTGTAAAATCATGCTCTGCACACGGCAGATTGGTGACTGAAATCATATTTTAATGTTTAGAAACTGATAAATGCAGTGTGTTGCTTTGAATTGCCGTTGAACATATGTAGTAAATATGGATGCGATTTTAACAGAAGTTCTCATTTAGGATTCATTAGAACTGCGTGAACCTCTCTGCCCCGGCAGCGAGGCCTCAGGCCTGAGGAGTCGCTCCACTGCTTGGTCAAACACTTTGCCCCGGAGTGAAATATCTCAACTACTAACCAGCTGCTAAGTTTTGCTGTAGATATTCATGGTCCACAGAGGAAGACGTCATGGTTTTGGTGACCCTCTGATCGGACTTTTTCCATTCCGCTAACATAAGTCCATGTTTCCAGAGGATTTTTTCAAGCCCCATCCTCAGCTTTACCACCATCACCAAACCCATACTTACAAAATATCACACTCTAATAGGCAGATGGTCATGAAATCTACTGAGCACATTCATTCTGTTCTTACAATAACCTCCTTGCATTTCAGACACTCCCATTAGTGCCACCCTCAATCCAAAATACCAGCTTTGCATACAAGATACCTGATAATACAACTGGCAGATTGATGAAAAGTTTCCTAATCGCAATCCTTGAACCCTTTTGATTTTAATGCCATTTCTCTAGCACCACCCCCAGGACAAATGGTACATTTTCAGTCGCACTCCTGGCGAGACTTTTAAGAATAACAAAGTTATTATCCTGCATTTTGTTCTCTCTTTCAAGTTGTGATGTGTAATGAAACTACAGCCTGGAGGGGGTTGCTGACAGGGTTTTAGACTTTGAGAGAGAGAGATGTGAAGTCACAGTGAACACAATGAGAAGATGGAGCTAATTAAAAATATAGATTCTGTGCGGAGGTTGCATGTTCTCCTCCCCTGCTTACTTAGGTTTCTTCTCACAGTCCAAAATCATGCAGGTTAGGTGAACTGCTGACTCTAAATTCTCTGTAGGTGTGAATGTGAGTGTGTTTATCTGTCTATGTGCCAGCCCTGTGATTGACTGGTGACCTGTACAGTGTGTACCCTGCCTTTCACCCAGTGTCAGCTGGGACTGGTTCCAGCTCCGCAACAGCTCTCAAGAACAAGTGGGTGTAGAAAATGGATGGATGGATGGATGGAGCACACAGTTAAGTGTCAAATAGTGTATTGTATCTGGTAGGGATTCCTGGCTTTGCTGTGACATTAACTTATTTAAAACTCTTTAATCTCATTTCAGTGTTTTAAAATAATCTCATGGGCTGAAAACTCACAATACTTCTCTGTCGCTCAATATCGTATATTTAAAATCGCAATTTTATTTTCACATGGTACAGTGTAACACTACAGGGGCTGCCTGTGAGTCTGTGTATTGTGTCTATTAATGTGTATTGTGAAAAGTTAAAAATATTCAGCAGAATATTCCTGAGACACACACACACACACACATCAGGATGGCCACACCGAACACATTGGTGACATGTGGCACTGACTTTAGCGCTGAGTTGCTGATTGTGTCAGTTCACTGCTGTCAGACCAGCAGCCTGAGCCTTCATTGTGATGGTGGAAGGTTGAATTATTTGGTCTGGAGTAGAGTTACAACACTGTAATAAACAAACTGTGCATAGAAATAGTGTTGGGGAGTGGGACTGCCCTGCTCTTCTGGTTGTATATTGTTGGATAAAGAAAGGCTCATTTTACAAGGTGTTGAGCCAAAAACCATATCAGACAAATAACAGGCTGGGAGATAACGGAAATAACTGGACCTCTGCCTGCATGTAAACACAGTCAGTGCTTATTCGATGCTTTGATTAAAGATATTAGACCTAATGCATCAGCGTTTCAATATTCAGATCTCACCTTTACAAAAACAGTCCTGCTTTTTATCTTTTATGATGCTTGATTTTGGGACAGTGACTGATCAGTTAATGTGTGTAAAACAGCAGGATATATCTGGTGGGATGAATAGAAAGGCAGGGTTGTCGAAAAAAAAACTCATGACTTTTTGTTTTGACTCGATTTGATACCTAAAAATGCAGCATGAGGTCAGCACCGAGGACACATCAATTTTTGTGGCACTTTTTCAAGACGTTCAAGGCCCATCTTTGAGTCCATGGTGCAACCTAACACAAGACAGGTTTGAAAGAGTCCAGTTTAACCTTTTAAAAAAGGGTGAATGCACCTAGAAATATCTGTTACACACATGCACTGCTTTTTAAAATGGACTGCACAACTACTGTAAGAGCAGTATTTCAAAATAGAACCAGAAAAATAGTCTAATCTTACATCCCAACTCTTGAATTACATAATATTTAAGGACATTTTGCTTTGTCATAACTGCATATTAATTTCTCTTTTAATATTTTGGTTTTTATTGTAAGTTCTTTTTTTTATTCTAATGCTAATTCAAGATTTCTTTGTGGATTTTGCATGAAACTATGTGAATAAACAGGCTACCTAAATTCTGGAAGAGGCACAGGCATGGATGGATTACTAACCAGGCCCAAGGACCCAAAAGGTCTGGTGGTCTCTGAGTAAGAGCTTCTGTATGAAGAGACAGTTAATATATCTTGTTTGAAAGTTACAGAGCTCAGTTAAAAGACACAAGGCGACTATAAAGAGATGCAAAACGACTATAAAGGAGGCCCTGTACAGAGTCACTCTTACCTGTCTGTGCCCATGGGCCTGTTTTCTCATAATCCATCCATGTCCAGGCACAGAGTGGCTGATTGGACACACTGGGCTTCTTTGAAAAAGTGCAGTAAGAAAAAGTGTATTCCTCTGTTCCACACTGTATCTCACATAGGACATGCAGATTTCAGGATCCATCACACTTGTGAATTAAGGCATGCCTTTTGTATATACTGTGTCGATAAGGAAAGGGTGTGAAGAGTTTTGACAGATGAATCTCACTTAGTCTGTAGTTAAATTATTGCTCCTGTAGATGTTGTGCAACAGTTTCATTAAATGGACAATGAGAAGTTTGTACGTCTCTTACAGCACTTGAATCTTACTGTATTTCTAAGGTGTTTTTTATTTATTCTTTTAAATTATTCTTCCCTGCGACCCTGACGGATTAAGCAGTATAGAAAATCAATGGATGGATGGAATTATTCTTACTTTTTTTTTTAAAGCCTTTGTTAAATGAGGGCTGCTGTTACTCTGAAACTGATGTAAGGTTTTAATCACAGGACAGACAGTATGGGACAGATCCACAGGTATCTCATGATTTTTAGGCTGTAAAGGTTTAATGTTGTTAATAGTCTGTAATCACTAACAAAACATTTAGAAAAATACATAGAACTATATTGTGCCATTCATTTAAGAATCTCTGTGGTTGTAATGTACATGTACATGTTCAAACTGAATAAATTCAAGTCTGTGGCTGTAAGGTCAGCGACACAAAGCTCAACTCATCTAACTCCCACGTGTTTTCATTTATACATGGCATTTTTCACATAAAAAGGATGTTCTTCAATTATTTTTATTTTATCACACATTTGAGGTCACTGGGAAAATACTCAATATGTCAAAGTGATAATTTAACTTCTTTAAGCAGGCCACATTTAAAACTACAATTATACATTTTCTTTTAAATTCAGTGATGTTTTCTATGGAGTCTGGGTGTGCCACTGACAGTTTGAGACTTTTAAGTGCCTATACACTCAGACAGAGCACTTTATTAGGAACACCACACTAATACTGGGTAGTTCCTCCCTTTGCTCTCAAAACAGCCTCGGTTCTTTGTGGCGTGGACTCCACAAGATGTTAGAAACATTCCTGTGAGATTCTGTTCCTTACCTCCTAAGGGTAAGGAGTTTATTTAAAGGTAAATACACGATTGTAAATGCGTACATACATCCATGCCATGGGTGAATATACCGTTTATTAATTCTACAGTTACAACCTTACTGACAGAATAAATCCACACAGGTTGCACACATACAGTCTATGGCTGCACAGTAGATTAAGAACAGAAAGGTTGTTCCTGCCTGGAAGACGAAACACGGGGCTTAAATCTATCGGGCTGCGTCGCCGCGTTCTCTCCCGCTCAGCCCACATGACAGCGTCCCCTTCTCTGATTGGCGCTTTTGAAAAGCACCGCCTGAGCTCATTGGTCAGTTTTGAACCGCTGCAGTACTGCGGTCAATTCAAAAGAGTATGTGAGCATTCCAGCGGCAGTCTGTGTGCAGAGAGGATATACAGGAGCGTGCGAAGCACAGTCAGGTAATTATAATTATTAAACTTTATACACGTCTAAACTGGAGCTAAACGACCTATCGGCTTAAGTGAAGACGTGGACAGAAGGAACCTGGACAGAAAGTGGGTCAGCTGCCGTTAGAAAAAGCGATAGAAGGTAGGCTCAGCCATTTAGCATTAGCTAAGCTAACGTTGGTGACCTTTTTTTGCTCGCTTAGCATGTAAAAAACGGTAAACGTTAACGGTAACCAACATACTTCACGGCCATCTCAACACCAACATTAGTTAGCAGTTAACTAACACCTAATGCCAAAAACACCGAAAAAATATAACTTAGCATACAGCATTGTTCAGGTGACGTAACTCCAACGTAAATGTGTTTCCAGTTTGAACCACCACCTTAGTCTCGGCAAGGTAAACAGCCTGTGGTGCACTGATGTAAGCGGTTAGGTTAACATCTAACAACATGATGTGTTGAAATCAAGATGTTGGTTAAGTTACGTTAATCTCTCACAGCCAGGTTACTTGTTAGGCCACATTTTAAACCGGAGTTAAAATAATCACCTTAACCCAATGTCACCAGCTGAAGTTATAGTAGTTGCTGAAATATGACGGAGTTATTTTTCCTTTCAGGCAATAATGGAAGACTACGTGAAAATAGAGAAAATTGGAGAAGGTTGGTGTCAGTGTTTCCTTGTCTTCCTCTAAAATGTTCACTACAAAGTGGTAGAGATGTTATGTTGCTGAAGTTGTGGAAGGTTTGGTCTTTATGCAGTTACAGTTAAAGTTACATTGACACATTGTTTTCAACATCCTCTAATTATCATTATAGCTACTTTAATCACCAGTGTCATGACTATAAAGTTTACTCAGTGCTGGTTTGGCTCTGCTTCATATGATCAGAATTATGCTGGTATCTCATTGTTCTTGCAGGTACCTATGGAGTGGTGTACAAGGGCAGACACAAGTCCACAGGGCAGGTTGTGGCCATGAAGAAGATCCGTCTGGAGAGTGAGGAGGAGGGGGTTCCTAGCACTGCTGTCAGAGAGGTCTCTCTCCTCCAAGAGCTGAAGCATCCCAACGTTGTACGGTATGCTCGCTTTATATGGAGTCGAGCATGGGTCATATAATGGGGGTGTGTGCGATTTCTGTCAGGGAAAAGAATTTAAAAAATAAGATAAGTAAGATTCTGCATCTTATGAAAAATGCTAACCTTATCTGCAGACATTTGTAGAGAACAGCTGCATCAAATCCCAGTCAAACAGGTCTCAAAATAGCAGCGCAGAGATCAGAAAGTGGCTGATGGTCGACAACTGTCGTTGTAGTGGCATATATCTACTCTGACTGGTATGTCACTGTCAGTGTTTGGTAGGCTGCTGCTGTTTAACAGTACATCACTCATGTTCCACTTAACACAGACCAACAGCAACATGCCAATCATAGCTGACACATGCTACTAGGACAATAGTGGCATGCCAACAACCCCTTCTTGATCCTGCATCTCTTATTCCATTCCTACCACAGGTGGAGTTTAGGGCTGCCTCCTAAAAGTCGGTGTGAGGGTTCATCAGTCTAGAAGACCATGAGTCGACTCATATTATGCCAGTTGACTCTCTGCATTTTTTTTAAGCTGCCTCACAGTACACAGAGCAATGCAGGAGCAACTGTATGATGGGTTGAAAACTTAACAGACTGAGTCTTGTCTTAAAATGACTGAACCACAGAACTAACTGATGAAAGTAGAGGTGGGTGATGGAAACAGAGGGCAGCACAGGGCAGGACCTCGTGCCATGTTTCTGTTAGCTGCTTCAGTGCTTTCAGCTGCAGTGTCCAGCTGACAGTACTGTCTGCGTCCCAGCAGGAGAGACACCGTGCCGTGTGGTAGGATTTCTTAACTGAGTTAAGACCAAAACGTCAACTTTTACTTTTTCTGAGTGGGAAAGTGTTGTTTTCCTATCCTAGGTAATGAACAAAGATGTGAAAAATTGAGTTTTTATGTAGAGTCATGTAAATGATGTCTGGTGTGGGGTGGCTGAACTGACACTACAGGTGCAGTGGGGTGAATTGCACATTTCTCCTATTTGTAGATAAGGTGTAATTGAGTAGAAGACACCAGCAAAACTGTTGTGTATACAAATAAAAAATATAGATAAGAAAAAGCATGAACAAATGAGCCTCAAGCACTTGACCAGTTAATATATCAAAGTAGTATTTTGCTGTTGATTTTTTCCCTATTGAATCTACACTCAACACCCAATTTAGATTTTTTTTTTTTTTTTTTGCAAATTTATTAAAAAGGTAAAACAAAATCAATATGACAAAACAAATATATTGACATAAGTATTCTGACCTTTGGCAGCAATTAGAGCCTTGAGTCTTCTTGGGTATGACAGCAACAAGCTTTACACACCTTGGCAGATTTTCTTTCATTCTTCTTCCAAGTTTTCATTAAGGGTATCTCTGTTCTTTGCATTCAGCTTTCCCTCAACCCTGACCAGTGTCCCTGTCCTTGTCTCTTTGCCATAAAGGCCAGTGATGGTTGTCCTGGATGCTTCTCTCATCTCCACTCAGGAGCTCCGCCAGAGTGACTATTTGACTCTTGGTCACCTCTCTTACCAAAGCCCTTCTCCCTCAATTGCACAGTTTAGCTGTGTGCCCAGCTCTAGGAAGGGTCCTATTTTCATAGCCTTTCCCAGATCTGATCCAAAATGTTAAAAAAAAGTGGAGGGGTCTGAGTGCGTCCTGAATCGACCATATAGTATGAACTAAGACAGAACTTGTGTGTTTGTGTATATCCCAGACTCCTGGATGTCCTGATGCAGGAGTCTCGCCTCTACCTCATCTTTGAGTTCCTGTCCATGGACCTGAAGAAGTACCTGGACTCCATTCCCTCTGGCCAGTACATGGACCCCATGCTGGTCAAGGTAAACATGTGTTTGGGTTTAATAAACTTAATCACACTCTGTTGATGTGTGACAGTTTTATTATTGCAGTCAAGGGCTTTGGTTTTAATTTGGACTATTGAATCAAATTATGTATCTCAAGGAACACAGTGACCTGTAAGTGCTAACACCAGGCTTGTACTTTTACATTTCTGGGCTCATTAGTTGCTTTGTGGCAGTTTCTCTCTCCTGTCTAACTGGTCAGACAGCCAAGCTGATTTCCTGAGGTTAGGAATCTTCATGTACAGCACACAGACACTTTACATTCAAATAAGTGAATGGACTAATTGTTTTCCAGCTGCACTTGAAGTGGATCATAACACTATCAGTAATATAGTAGCATCATATGTACTTCAATGCAGAAGCAGGCACTGGCTTAATAATGGTAAACTGTTTTATTTATAATACATTTTCAAACACATCAGAAAAGAAGAGATAAATATCATATCACTATATTAAAACCATATTTAATATACATTTATGCTGTAGTGAGGAATGGTGACATGAACGTCATAGTAACCTAACACGCTCCCCGCTGACACTGACTGAAGGGGTGCTTAGGTTTTAAACGTTTTGGGAATCACTGCTCTTCACATAGATTAATTTTCCCTTGTTCTGTCCATTCAGCTTTACAACTCTAAACATGTGTCCATCTCCATGTTCACTCTTCTCCCCTCGCCCTTCATCACCTTTCAGAGCTACCTTTACCAGATCTTGGAGGGCATATATTTCTGTCACTGTCGTCGAGTCCTCCACCGGGACCTGAAACCCCAGAACCTCCTGATCGACAACAAGGGAGTTATCAAACTGGCAGACTTTGGCCTCGCTCGGGCCTTTGGTGTTCCTGTCAGGGTCTACACCCACGAGGTAAGAATCCATTCACACACCACTGGGATTCATGGACTAAAGCTGCACAGACACGATAGCTGTATAAGGAGACATTTGATTAACATCATTGAACGTAAAGCCTCTAAAATGACACACATAACCTTTGTGTGTCTTCTCAGGTTGTAACTCTTTGGTACCGGGCTCCAGAGGTCCTCCTGGGTTCACCCCGATATTCAACCCCTGTCGACGTCTGGAGCACAGGAACCATCTTCGCTGAACTTGCCACCAAGAAGCCTCTGTTCCACGGAGACTCAGAGATAGACCAGCTCTTCAGGATCTTCAGGTAGACACGCCAGACCACGCCTATGCCCGTTCAATAAAACCCTCGTCAGCTGTTCAACTCTGTTCGATTAAAACATGAGATGTAGTTGCTGAGGTGAACAGTAAGTCGCTCATCATGCTGTCATACTGTTTCTACAGCTGCCACAATATTTACAGCCACCACATTCATTTCCATTTGAGTGATGCTGCCGTTGCAATCAGAGTTTGTTGTTATGCATTTGAAGCAACACTGTGTTTTCCTGTTTATTTCCTGTATTAACTGTTGAGATCTGATGTTTGAGGTTGGCAGAATGAATGAAAACACAGGAGATGTGTGGAGGTGGAACAGGAGACATGTCTGTCTCTACAGGTCTCCACTCTTCAGAGAGTTTGATGGTTATTTATATCTTTAGCTTTCTTTGGAGTGACTGCCATAAAACGATCAGCAACTATATTTCTCTTCCTTCTCGTTCTTTGTTCTGTCACAGCTCCTTCTCTCGATTGTTCACTCTTGCTCCTTGTCACTCTTCTGCCAACAAGTTCTGAAACTGCCGACAAATCTATAGTTTGTTTCTCAACAGTAGTAGACATCAACAAATGTTGATTACATTAATAATGATGGTTACCTAGTAGATCATTTTTGCTGCAACATTCTGTCCTGTAAACCCCTCTGTAAAAGTTCATGAAGCATCAGAAAGAATTATCCCTGGATCAGGTGATTGTTTTTTATTTTTAATTCTTGAAACTGCCATACAGGAGCTAAATGGAGTCCCTGGTTTCTCCTGCAGCCGTCCTTCCCTGCAGGGTCCTCTTTTAAAACTTCTGTCTGTCCTTACCAGGACTCTGGGAACCCCAAATAATGATGTGTGGCCTGACGTAGAGAGTCTACCTGACTACAAAAACACCTTCCCTAAATGGAAATCTGGGAACCTGTCATCAATGGTGAAAAACCTGGATAAGAATGGCCTGGACCTTCTGGCAGTAAGAACAACAGCTGAAATTACAATTATCTGTTTTGTCTTTAACTCCGGGCCTGTACTGGTTGTCAGTGTAAAAGTCCCTCAGAGTCACAGCACAGGTGAACTTAGATTATCTTTAGTCAGGAAAAACAGAATTTAGTTCCATTACATTATAGTTGTTAATTTGTGTTAGAAATGACAAACTGCTGGTTAGTCATGTCTGACTATGTAAAAACCTGCTTAAAGGAACACACCTATGTAGTAGTGCACTTAAAATGAGTGGACTTTTCCCTTGTTTCCTCTTCTGCCTCAGAATGACAGTGAACTACTTCAGCATCATATGTGTTTCTACTTCAGCATCATATGTGTTTCAGAAAGCTGCTTTTATTTACAACAGGATGAACAAATCCAGATTAAGATTTAATCCTGCTTTAGTTTATATTTAGCCTATATTTGAAAACTGTTCACTAAGTCTTTGGTGGGGGTGAAGGACTAGTGTTGCTCATGTGAAGTGGAGAGTGTAATTAGACAGCTACTCAGAATAATCATGAGACAGGCATGTCAGTCACAGTCAGCATTTAGTGACCCTCCAGTCTGAGCTCACTGCACAGCAGGTTGTTATCACCTCATATTATTGTGTATAAAACTGCCTGTTTTTGTTTCTCTGCTGTAGAAAATGTTGATCTACAATCCTCCCAAGAGGATCTCAGCACGGGAGGCCATGACCCACCCGTACTTTGACGACCTGGACAAGTCCACCCTGCCTGCTGCCAGCATCAACAAAATCTGAAACACATACTGACTTTAGATACTAACACATTCATACCCATTGTGAATTATCATTCTGTAAATACTTGTGTGTGCAAATTGTTGTAGACCTTTAATAGAGTTTTGTCTTTCAACAATGTCTTTTCAATAAAACAGCACTTTCTGTGATTCTCAAGACTTTAAACTTGAGGCTTTCTATTTTGTTAGATTTTTCTCAACATGTGCCTCAACATGTACATCTTCAGCTATAGGTTTAAAAAAAAAAAAATTTAAATGGTTCCATGTATCCACTTTATTTACTACAGCCTGATGACTGACTGCTGATGCTAAAACATTAGAACCTACAAACTGTGCCAGAGAAACCTGAGACGGTTAATGCTGCAGTAGAGAGTTAAAGTTAGGCCTCCAAGAGCCTTTTAATACCTCATGGAAAACAGTTTAAAACCTCATGCTGTCGTAAGTGTGAAAGTATGATGATATTTTTGTTCCCTAATATAATTACATGGATTAATAAGTGAGTTGGCTGTGAGGAGATGTAAAAACATATTTCACTCTTACTTACATCCTTGGCTTTTCACAGATGTCTGAGCAGAAGTGACAACATCTCAAAATCAGAGTCCAGAGTCAAGCAGCTGCAGGTGGAAATGCCAGAGTAAAACTCAGCTCACTGATGCACACTGACAACCCATCAGTCAAACTGAAGAAGGTGAATTTGTTGGTAAATAAATAAGACATGAGAAGAAGAAAAAATGTGACCCTGAATGACTCAGCACAGGGTGCTGCATCAGAAGAGCTGCAATGATCCAGAGTCCTGGTAACAAGTCACCTGCTGCTGGACAGTCTCAACACAACATTGTCATTGCGCTGTGAATGAGAAACACAACTGACACAAATTTTCTAATAAACCTTTTTTTTTTTTCCCAGAGTAGCTGAACAGCTCCAGGAGCGGTGCTGGGGTGAGTGGGTTGGATGAGTCCTGGTACAGTCCAGACCAGGAGTCTTCAATGTTTTTCAGGCCAAGGCCCCTGAAACTGATGGAGAGAGGGAGCAGGGACCCCCTATCCCCCTATATTTTATAAAACTGTGTTTATATATTAAACTGAGCCTAGTGCCATGTATAAACATACCTTGTTACTGTGCATTCAGTACTAAGCTATTCAAACAATACACAGGCTCATATATTAATGTTTTTATTTTAAACTTGCAAGGTACAGTGAGTAGGGTTGCCGTGTCACTGCCATTTATAAACATAGTTATCTCCTTTTCAAATAATATGGCAGCGTGCGTCCTTGTGTCTGGGATCTCAGTTAGCTGAATAGACTGAATAGGCTCTGGGCAAATTGAATTGTGCCAAATGATTGGCACAGCAGCGAAAGGGGCGGGTCCTCCTCTTAGTGTGCAGGACGCTTGGAGGCACAGGTATAGTCTCGTGCAGCGAGTGAACTGGTGTCCAGCTTGAGACAGCTCCTGTTTGTCGCTAAATGTGAGCATTTCTCATTGAAAGATGACAATGATCAGTGAAAAACTCGAATGATCAAAGGCGCTAACGCAACAAAGCACGGCTTTGATCATTCGATGACATCACAATGACGTTGTACAGGAGCTGATAAATTCAGCACTGCAGCCTGGAGACGGCCAGAAGGACACCGCCAGCAGGACACCACAGACCCACCAAAGAGGAGCAGACCCCAAGACCAACAAGGAGCAGCAGGACACCGCCCACAATAAAACCAAAGAGGAGCAGCAGGACACAGCCCACAATACAACCAAAGAGCAGCAGCAGGCGCAGTAAAATAAGTATTTGTATTTTATTTATGACATATCTGACATTTATGTTTTTGTGACTATTTTTTTCCAGAGAACAGGCTCATCGGAAACAGGACACCGCCTACAACACTGAAAGCCCCAGGACCAGCGAGCAGCAGGACACCACCTACCACACCAAAGACCCCAGGACCAAAGAGGACCAGGACCCCAGGGGTCTTCGGGGTCTTCAACGCCAAAGGCGGTCCTCTTTGGTCCAGCCTACCAAAGACCCCAGATGATCCTGGGGTCAGCGAGCAGCAGGACACCGCCTACAACACCTGATCCTCTTTGGTCCAGAAGATCCTGGGGTCTTCGGTGTTGTAGGTGCTGTCCTGGTCCTTATAGGCGGCGTCCTGGTCCTCCTGCCAGTCCTCTTTGGTCCCACCTACTGAAGACCCCAGGATCAGGACACCCTCTACCACAACACGACCAAAGAGGAGCAGCAGGACACCGCCAGCAGGACACCGCCCACAACACGACCGAAGAGGAGCAGCAGGACACCGCCCACAACACCAAAGAGGAGCAGCAGGACACCGCCAGCAGGACACCGCCCACAACACGACCAAAGAGGAGCAGCAGGACACCGCCCACAACACCAAAGAGGAGCAGCAGGACACTGCCCACAATACAACCAAAGAGGAGCAGCAGGACACCGCCAGCAGGACACTGCCCACAATACAACCAAAGAGGAGCAGCAGGCGCAGTAAAATAAGTATTTGTATTTTATTTTTGACATATCTGACATTTATGTTTTTGTGACTATTTTTTCCAGAGAACAGGCTCATTTGAAACAGGACACCGCCTACAACACTGAAGGCCCCAGGACCAGCGAGCAGCAGGACACCACCTACCACACCAAAGACCCCAGGACCAAAGAGGACCAGGGCCCCAGGGGTCTTCGGGGTCTTCAACGCCAGTGGCGGTCCTCTTTGGCCCCGCCTACCAAAGACCCCAGATGATCCTGGGGTCAGCGAGCAGCAGGACACCGCCTACAACACCTGATCCTCTTTGGTCCAGAAGATCCTGGGGTCTTCGGTGTTGTAGGCGGCGTCCTGGTCCTTATAGGCGGCGTCATGGTCCTCCTGCCAGTCCTCTTTGGTCCCGCCTGCTGAAGACCCCAGGATCAGGACACCTTATACCACAACACGACCAAAGAGGAGCAGCAGGACACCGCCCACAAGACCAAAGAGGAGCAGCAGGACACTGCCCACAATACAACCAAAGAGGAGCAGCAGGCGCAGTAAAATAAGTATTTGTATTTTATTTATGACATATCTGACATTTATGTTTTTGTGACTATTTTTTCCAGAGAACAGGCTCATCGGAAACAGGACACCGCCTACAACACTGAAGGCCCCAGGACCAGTGAGCAGCAGGACACCACCTACCACACCAAAGACCCCAGGACCAAAGAGGACCAGGACCCCAGGGGTCTTCGGGGTCTTCAACGCCAAAGACGGTCCTCTTTGGTCCCGCCTACCAAAGACCCCAGATGATCCTGGGGTCAGCGAGCAGCAGGACACCGCCTACAACACCTGATCCTCTTTGGTCCAGAAGATCCTGGGGTCTTCGGTAGGTGGTGTCCTGGTCCTTATAGGTGGCGTCCTGGTCCTCCTGCCAGTCCTCTTTGGTCCTGCCTACCGAAGACCCCAGGATCAGGACACCTTCTACCACAACGCGACCAAAGAGGAGCAGCAGGACACCGCCAGCAGGACACCGCCAGCAGGACACCGCCCACAACACGACCAAAGAGGAGCAGCAGGACACTGCCCACAACACCAAAGACCCCAGGATCAGGACACTTCCTTCAGTGCCTACAACAACAAAGAGGAACAGCAGGACACCGCCAGCAGGACACTGCCCACAATACAACCAAAGAGGAGCAGCAGGACACCGCCCACAACACGACCAAAGAGGAGCAGCAGGAAACCGCCAGCAGGACACTGCAGACCCCAGGACCAAAGAGGACGAGGACCCCAGGGGTCTTCGGGGGCTTCAACGCCAAAGGTGGTCCTCTTTGGTCCCGCCTACCGAAGACCCCAGATGATCCTGGGGTCAGCGAGTATCTGGGGTCAGCGAGCAGCAGGACACCCTCTTTGGTCCAGAAGATCCTGGGGTCTTTGGTGTTGTAGGTGGTGTCCTGGCCCTTATAGGCGGCGTCCTGGTCCTCCTGCCAGTCCTCTTTGGTCCCGCCTACCGAAGACCCCAGGATCAGGACACCTGCTACCACAACACGACCAAAGAGGAGCAGCAGGACACCGCCCACAACACCAAAGACCCCAGGATCAGGACACTTTCTTCAGTGCCTACAACACCAAAGACCAAAGAGGAGCAGCAGGACACCGCCAGCAGGACACTGCAGACCCCAGGACCAAAGAGGAGCAGCAGGCGCAGTAAAATAAGTATTTGTATTTGTATTTTATTTATGACATATCTGACATTTATGTTTTTGTGACTATTTTTTCCAGAGAACAGGCTCATCGGAAACAGGACACCGCCTACAACACTGAAGGCCCCAGGACCAGCGGGCAGCAGGACACCACCTACAACACCAAAGACCCCAGGACCAAAGAGCACCAGGACACCGCCTACAACACCTAAGACCCCAGGATCAGGACACCGTCTACAACACCGAAGACCCCAGGGGTCTTCGGGGTCTTCAACACCAAAGGCGGTCCTCTTTGGTCCCGCCACCAAAGACCCCAGATGATCCTGGGGTCAGCGAGCAGCAGGACACCGCCTACAACACTTGATCCTCTGGTCCAGATGATCCTTGGGTCTTCGGTGTTGTAGGTGGTGTCCTGGTCCTTATAGGTGGCGTCCTGGTCCTCCTGCCAGTCCTCTTTGGTCCCGCCTACTGAAGACCCCAGATGATCCTGGGGTCAGCGAGCAGCAGGACACCACCTACACCACTTATCTCCTGAAAATTCTAAAGCAGGGGTCTTCAATGTTTTTTCAGGCCAAGGACCCTGAAACTGGTGGAGAGATGGAGCAGGGACCCCCTATCCCCCTATATTTTATAAAATTGTGTTTTATATTAAACTGAGCCTAGCGCCATGTATAAACATACCTTGTTATTGTGCATTCAGTACTAAGCTATTCAAACAATACACAGGTTCATATATTAATGTTTTTATTTTAAACGTGCAAGTAGGGTGGCCGTGTCACTGCCACGTGCAGTGAGTGATTTGGTGTTCAGCTTGAGAGAGCTCCTGTGTGTCGCTAAATGTGAGCATTTCTCATTGAAAGATGACATCTTCTGCCTCCATTCGTTAATATGTTCAATTCATGTTAACGTGTGTTTAAATTTGCGGGGAAAAAATAATTTAATAGGAAACTGGAGGGGCAGGTTTAGAATCCATAGTATTTAGTGTTAGGAAGGAAAGTGTTCAGGACATAACAAGGTTTTCTTTTGTTGATGCATGAAACATGGTGTGATACACAGCACTGTAGAAAATGCTAAGCTAATGCTAACAGGAGCTGTGACGGTGTCAAGAGTTAACAGCACAGAAAAAAAGGCATTGTAATAGCTTGAGAGCAGCTTTTAATAAAAAAACTTCAGTTTGTTAGAGCAGCAATTAAAAATACAAAATCAAACTAATGTCTGTTCCAGTTCTCTGTACTTCAAACATCAGTTTTCATAATAATGAATGACATAGAAAAACTTAACATTAAGTTGAAGAGTTTAATATGTTCTGTTTCTAAGTTGTCCAACTGAAGGTTGCTGCAATGCAACAAGTCGTCATCCAGCAACGTAAAGACCAATCAAATACATATGAACACACCCTCTTTCTTTAAACTCTCAATATATTTGTCAAGTGTTTACATTTTAAAGTCCTGTCCTAACTGTGATTTACATTTTTTTTTCACTAGAGATGAACACTGAGCTTCAGAGCCTCCTCCCTCTAATCGCCTGCATCACCATCATCCAGCAGGAACTCACTGATCTCCTCTCTCATCTGAGACCTGCAAACACAACACAACACAACTTTTAGCTCCAAATGTGACAGTACTCCCAAACATTTGAGTTTGTATTGTAATGGTGAGACTGTGTTTCATTATACTTCCCAAAGCAAAACCAGAAGATAGCAGGTTATATTAGGCATCAGAGACCAATGAGGAAAAATGCTCATGTATTAATGTTGATCTGGTTGGTTTGTTTGGCACAGTCTAAGTATTCATACTGAATACGTATATGAAAACGGCATCTTTCAAGTGACCTTTCAAATGAACCAAACACTCTCCTCACCTCCTGTGCCTCCTCTGAGCCTCTGACAGGATGTACTGAGGGAGGCGCTCCACTGACGACTAGAGGGAAAACACAAAGAGGGAAAACCAATAACAGCAGGAGTAACATAAAGCAGATGGCAGCTGAGATCATACATGATCTTAGTTTGCTGTTTCTTTTAAAAAAAACATGAGTTTATAAATCATGGCTCCCATTGAGCCTGCTCCTGCACAGGTGTTTTCACTCACCATGTCTTTGATGGTCAGCTGACAGCTGTAACACAACAGGCTCTTCAGACTGGGTATCTCTGGTTCCCTGTAAGGTATCGACAGCACAGAGAGCTCAGTAATGGACGCGATGGTGACAGTTTGTTGGTCTGACATAAAGCAGACAGGAGAGTTTATCATTTAACCTTTGATGAAACTTGCTGCTATAGGCCTAGACCTTCCCATGATGCACTGAGCTCTTCTTCCTCTCTATCTGTTCTCATTCATATTTCATTAATATGTGTTACTAACTCAGCTTCTTTGCTTTCCTGTAGTTTTGTTCTCTCGTCGCTCTCTGCAGGTTCATCTGTCTCCTGTAGAGCTGCAGAGTCTGGATCTGTGGCTGTGGGCCACCTACTGCTCCATCATTAGTCTCAATACTGTATTGTAATGAAGGCGACTAAGAACCTGAGTCCTGTTAATTGTAGACGGCATCATGAGATTAGTCACCGCACAAATCAACTGACACGAATCCCTGAACTCTTACTTGGCAGAAGAACAGCAGCCTCCACCGCTCTCTGCTCTCCCACAATCCTCTGCTCCTCCAGACGAACAGCACCGTCCGGTGGAAGGAGTGGATTCCAGTTCCACTGGAGCTTTAATGGAAATGCAGGAAACAGAGTTTATTATCATAGAGAGACTACGACTGCAGAAACACAAAAGGCATGAGCGGAGGTGAAACGTGAACCACACCTGGGTTTTGCCTCGGGCTCTCAGTCCCGGTAGCCCCTGCAGATTTAGTCTGGGAGAGCTGCTCTGAGGTCAGTGTGGCCTGAAAGGCTGAAGCGTTCTCTGAGAGGGAAAAGAGGGAGACGAAGGCAGAGGGGACGAAAGAAGAGAGAGGACAGTTCCTAACAAGGTTTATTAAGTTAATTCGACTCGGCTCCTAGTTCAAACACCTTGTATGTACATATACTTGCAGTGGTCCATATACTAGCTGTTCCATACAGCACTCACCCACAGCTGTATCCAGGGCACACATACAGAGCAGACACCTGTCAGAGTGCTCGGCTGTAGAGGAGCTCTTACAGGCCGTCTGCAGCTTCTCACTGGTCCTGCCGGACACACAGCAGCCTTGTCATGAGTCCGTGTTGTGCTTCGTGTCTGACGATTAATTGTATCTTAATTATAACGAAATTATCCAGCGATTATGATAATGCCACATTATCATAATCATGCAATCTTTGTGTTCTCCCACTGACCTGTAGATGGTGCTGACAGTGGAGGGGAAGTCTGCCTGCAGTTTGGTGACAAAGCTCTCAGTCAGACGCTGGATACTGGCTTTGTCTGTCGTCTGTGGGACAGACACACACCACGTTCATGGAATCACAGGAGACCAGTTACTGTCACATCTGCTGCTGCTGGCTGATCTTACCTTAGTGTCCAGGGTAGGTATGACCACAGAGGACACGCTGAACATGTAGTTGTAGAAAGCTATTTCTTTGGCAGAGTAGTCCCTCATTGGCCTCACTAGTATTATGTCACCGTATCTGGAGTCTGAGAAACCCTGTTAACACACACACACATCTAATATCATCTGATAAACTAAAGAGAAACTAAACATTCTTTGTGCTTGACAGTTAAACGTCGTTCGACTCTCGCTCTCATACGCACCGTGTCCTGCGCCAGCTGTGCACCTCTGCCCAGTGATATGCTGGTGAGCAGTTTAACAGCCACTCTGGTGCAGTTGTCCCCCAGCATCAGTTTACTGTAGCCCTCGGTCCGAGCTGTGTGCACCAGCAGATGCTGCCTTTGAGGAGAACACAGTGGTGGTGTGAGATGAGCAAATCTAAAAATACACCCTGTGTTTTCAGAATTCTCACTGGTAAGAAGAATAAGAATGCCAAATATATATCCTCCATTTTCTCTGCACCCCTGCTGCTGTTCTCTCTAGACTTCTCTAGATAAATAACACCCCCCCATGGGTCACACCATGTTGGAGCCACCCCCCCTCTGTCTGACCTTAACGTGTTTAGCAGGTCTTGTCTGGCCGTCAGCGTTTTAGCTGAGCCAATCAGCTGCTGCAGGAGCTGAGTGTTGGACTCCTGAACCTCCGGCAGTGATGTCTGCTCCTGGTCCTGAGTTGTCAAACAGCCACCGCCGTCACTCTGAATGAAGCGATCCACAGCCGCTTTATAGTCGCTGGCAGATTTCTCTGAGTCTGATGGGGCCGTCACCACCACTGAACTGGGAAGGTCCAGAACCTGAGAGGACATTGGAGGACACACTGAATAACCAGTTTGATCTGATGGGGCGGGGGTGGGGGGGCACCTGCGTCCTTCCTCACCTGTTCCAGAGGCACGATGTGAAATGGGAAACCAGTAGCTTTGAACACAGCCCGCAGCTCAGCCACCGTCCTCCGTCTCTCCTCCACAGACAGACCCACAGCACCACCCTCTGGGAACAATCACACACACACACATACAGCCAGTGTAAAAAGGGTTTGAGGCAAAGAAATGATGAAAATCAGTTTAAAAGTGATACTCTTCATTTAGTTTTACCATCAATGTAGACGATGCCCGGGGAGAATCTCAGCTTCTTGTGAGCATTCTGACTCAGACCCTGGGAGGAAGGAGACAGGCTTCAGTTCAATAATAACATCAAGTTATACAGTTATACTGTATCTACCGGGTTGGAACAACCACTAAATTGATTATGTGTCTTTCCAGCAGATGCTGAACCTGCTGAAGGGATTTGCTTTCAAGGAACAGAGGGACTGAGAGACAAACAGATAAACCTCTTGGACTTGACTCAGCATTGAACAGGATGAAGGACCTCCAGATACAGCCAACAGCACCTACAAACAGAGAGGACGCTCACAGTTACAGACACATTGTGTCAGGTGAGAACATGAGTTGTTATTCAGGGAATAAAGCATTCACATGTACAAATAAAGCACAGCTCACCTTCTCTCCTGGGAAAATGATCCTGTTTTTTCCCAGCATGGCTCTGAACTTGTGAATGAAGTACTCCTTGAAACAGCCCCTGACGCAGACAGAGAATCGATTTGAGCAAAGTCAGTAAAAAACAGTACATCTGAAGACTTCTGAGTTCAGAGCGATCCTTTTTCTCTGAGAGCACTGGTGTTACTACACCAGATACAGACACACAAACAAACACCAAACACCTGGACAGCTCAGGACTAAAAGGTACATTTAGGTCACTAACACTTTTTAAGCTACCTTCAAACCTTCCTGTACAGATGTTTCTTCACACTAAAAGCCTTCCAGCTGTTCAGTGGCCATACTTCTTCTCCGTAACGGAAGGCTTTTATTGTGAAACATCAGCAGGAAGAGTTGAGTTTAATTAGCAGTCACTCAGCAGCACTTGAGGATTGTCAGGCTTTTATTTGACAATGTACTGACATGCATTTGGAATATTCTTCTTATAGCATCAAAGAGTCATCGGCTGTCTTTTATCCTGCATACAGTCTGTGGTCTAACCTAGCTATTGTACTGTAGATAGCAGTAACACAGTGCTGAGTGCTGAATGATTTACCTGCAGTATGTATCCCCCGCTCTGATGACCACAGCTGCACTCGCCTCTTTGCATTTCACACATTTCTTGGAAACGCTGATGAACGGAGGAAGAACAGACATCATAAAAACCCATGTGCATGCATTCATCATGTATGTGCTGACATTTATATCAATATCAATATCAATATATATATATATATATACACACACACACACACACATAACAGCTTCATCATTTGCCCAGAGACCAGACTGAGGGGGGGTAACACTGCCTGCCCCTGATGTCAGTTAGTTTGTAGTGATTTTTTCCTCATCGTTGTCATGACAACTCCCTCATGCCTTATGTTCCTGTCCTCCTGCTCGTGAAGTCATCCTTTCCTAACGAACACTAACTCTCTCAGCATACATCTGGAGGAGGGCGGTGTTAACACACACACAGACACTTTAGGATTATGCACCGTGACAGCCCCACAGACTGTAAACGTGGAGACATGAGATGCACAGCTGATTATCTAGACCCGGGTCGGCGGTCTGGTGACGTGACAACCTACCTGGGCACCTCCGCGCGCTCCAGCCCATCACGGTAGTCTTCATCCACCTGGCACATCGGGGCAGATGGCGGACAGACTGAGACAACGGTCCGCTGTTTGTACTTTACCAGAAAGAGACTGATACAAAGCTGTTAGTGACTCCACTTCATTCACGTTCAGCCCCAGACAGTCTCATGTGTCTGAGCCGCGGCTCCCTTTGATGACGTAGAGGAGCTTCTTCTTCTTCTTCTTCTTCCTGATTTTTAATGGCGACTGAAAAACAACAAAGTGATGGTTTACCGCCACCAGCTGGTCTGAAGTGTGAGTCGGGTCTTATCATCTTATTTATTTATTTAAAATCTCTTGATCACAGTAATTGTTGCTTCTTGTATCCTGAGACTGGATATTATTGTTTCCCCTCTTCTGCTTCTTCTACACTGATTTTGCCGTCCGTCCCCCAGTCTTATCTAGAGTCTTCATTTCTGTCTGTCCTACCTTTTGTCTCTAAAAGGAGTGATAGATTATAGACAATAACTAACAAAATTAAAAATGTATATATAATAATACATAGAATAGAAATGAACATTGAATAGAGACTAACAATAGAACCATAACTCGACTATATTGTGTGCTGAATATAAGCTGTACAATGACAGGACTACACTGTAATACCCTGTACATTAGTGCAAGTCAGGTCTGTGTTCTAAAAATCAGTGTATAGTTGGGAGCAGGATTGTCATCAGAACATGAGAACTGTGCAGTGAATACATGCATAAAACATATATAATAATTTACACAATAATTTACAGTGTATGACATATGGCAACAGTATATACAGACAACAGGCTGCTGGTGCTCAACAGTATGTGCAGCATTGTCCTCTGCTTAACCAAGAGCTTCAGAGAAGTCCCAGTCACACAGTCAGCCCTCCTGATCAGTTTGCTCAGTTTGTTGGTGTCTCTGGCTCTGATGCAGCTGCACACACTGGTAAAAGTTTTTTTCTCTTTGTAGAAATCTACCTTAGATTTAGGGAGCAGTCAAGAACTAACATGCAATGCTGATGTCTCACTTGTCCTATCCATTCTACTTTCCTATACAGAAACACGCGAGTCACATGTCACTTGTTACCTGCCAAACTTTACTAAAAATGTAAGTCATATTTCAACATTTTACCATAGACTTAAAGGCATGTTCCACTGATTTTACACAGCAAGGTCAGTTTACCTATCACAGGGAGCCACACTCCCTTACATGCTCTGGCTGTATCCCTGCCATGATGAGGTTTGTACATAGTGTTTAATGTAAGCTGCTGTTCTCTTAATAAAGTGGAAAGGAACGAATAAATAGTATAAATGATGATAAAATGTTTATGTACACACTTTTCAATGTGAAACGTCAAGTTTTCACTTCTTGTTCTAAACTACCATCATAGCCTGTTAACAACAAACCTGTATTAATAACACAATTGTGTTCCAACACCTCCCTTTCTGTAAATCCACAGGTTACCGTTTCTCTGTTAATAATCTTTGGCATTAATTACCTTGACAAAACGTTATAATTAATTGGTGGCAATGCGAGGTTCGATATTTTTTGTCCCGGGCGGCTTGCCATACGCTTGTGAAGTGGGTTCTGGGGTTGTAGTCGCAAAGTAAAGAAGAGTAGTGTGTTCAAATGGAGAGCAGGACTACAACCTCCGTAAAGCACAGCGCGCGGAGGGCTTTTGTTGTAGCCTCTCGTGTTGTTCGTGAGCGTGCATTGACGTTTTTCCAAAAGCGCTAATCTGACAGTCAGGTGGATGGAGCATAAGACGCCCTCCGTGAGTTTATAAATTTGTGTTTTTTATTCAGGTCATCCTCGTAGCACCGCGCCGACACTCGTCAACGAGCCCTGCTCCCAATGTTTACTTCTCCGGCATGTCTTCTTCAGTCAGGGGAAAGTAATGCTTCGCTTTAGTGAAGCTAATTTAACAGCCAGTAGACTGAAAAGCCACCATGTTTGTACGACATATATTCAAACTGCTGCACGGATAATGCCCCAGCTAGCAGCAGTTTGAACAGTTGGACAGCTTCCTTCTCTCGGACAGCGAGCTGTTGTCGACAATTGCAGATCCTCTCCGGCTCCATGATGGCGATGTTTCGGAGCTTTGTCTCGGCGAGCACCCAGCTCCGCCAGCAGCAGCAGCAGCAGCAGCAGCCCAGCAGCGGCTCAGGCTCGCCGGCAGCCCCGGCTGAGGGCATCGAGAGCCAGTTCTCTTGTCCCATCTGCCTGGAGGTCTACCATAAACCCGTCAGCATCGCCAGCTGTTCTCACACGTAAAGTAGCTACTTCTTGCTCGGATGTTGTGTCACTGTGTGTGGACATAGAAGTTACGGGTGACATGTCGGGTTCAAAGAAGTAGGTGTAATGTAAAGTTCATTTGGCCCAAACTGCTTGTTTTTATAGGTAGAGTTTAAAACATCTGGCAGCAGCTGTACCAGGCAGTGACACTGTCATACACCTGTGACTGATGTTGACTCCATTACTACAGTTGTCATCCTCAGGTTAGAAACAGGTCACGACAAGCAGCGCTTCAACAGGACACTGCTGTGTTTGGTTATGTGGCAGACACCCTCTAATAATTCATCAGAGCCTTACAGCTGTGAAATGAGCTTTAAGATTTATTTAAAAATATATATATATCTCAGATGCATGTTTTGTGAACGACATATGTCCTAAAGGTGAAATATATCTTCCATACGAAATAAATAGAGATAGGTTTCAGGTGTCTCAGTTTGACTAATTGATTTTTTTCTCTGTAAAATGTCCAGTTTGGTCCATAACCTGGCCACAATCCTTTGATATGCAAAGTAATTAGAGTCACATCAACAGTGTTTATTTATTTTATGTGATCATGTAAAAAAAAAAAAGTAATAGAGGCTGATATTTTGTTGTTAAACTCTCAAATATCAATATTCTTTGGGTTGTATTTACAGACATGCTTTTAATGTATGGAGTCACATTTACTTGTGGATTTCGTAGACATTACCTTTAAGCAAGAGCATCAGTCACTGCAGCATTTATGTACTGATTTAGAGATTCAGTATGGAAACTCATCATTTACAATTCTGTGTGGTAAAGCAGGGGCAGTGTGCCACAGGTGGCCCTGGTGCTGTGTCTTTCGCTTCACGGGTCAAAGTTCAGCAGAATCTGTAAGATTGTGTGTCTGTTTAACTAAGAAGGCTGGAAAAATAATGTCAGTCCTTTATAATGTTTGGATTGTTCAGAAAACTGAGAAGTTTTAATAATAAGATACAAAAACACACGTGAATCTTATTTAATAGATGTTAAGTCCAAATTTATAGTTGTAATTAAACAAAAATAAGAGTTTTATGTGACTATAGTCAGGAAAAGTTAGATATCATACGCCTGTCTGGCATTTATTACCTTACAAGTGCAGGAGCAGAAAATACAGCTACACCTAAATACTGTGGTGAAGTATTTCATTATTTTTTTTATTACAGCTCAACTCAAAATAGTCAGTTGCCAAATCACTGTGTCATGTGCTGGATATGAGGGACACACCTTTAGTCAAGCACAGATTTGCTGGGGAGGCAAGGGGTAAAGATGCCACACATCTCTGCAGAGACCTAGACTTCAGTCCCAGTAGTTGGTACCTCGTTCCTGTCAGTGTGTTTCACTGATGGTGACGTCATGGGACAAATGGAGGTGGCACCCGTCCGTCTGCAGCACTCCTCTGGTCTCCACAGTCGACTGCGCAGCGCAGAGAGAAAACAAGGGAAAACAGAATTCAGCAAAAAGACAGAAATGACACAGACTAACTCTCCTGCATGTCGGCAAACCCACGTGTAAAAAAAAGAAGAGTTTTGATGACAGACAGAGGCTTGTACCTCTGCTCTGTGAACTCAGGTTAATGGTGAAATGTATAACTGATGGGATTGTGTCGTTATCTTCTTACTTCATATCTAATGAAGTTAGAGAGGAGTTAGTCACCGAGGTGTATTTCTAATCTTTCTCAGTCTGGAGCCGAGGAGAACAACAAAGAGCAGACCAGACCTCAGGTAGCCTCAGTTCTATTTCTGGTTAAAGGGAAAATGCGGCTATTTTTACTCTCCTGCTGCTGATGGGGTTGGATGAAACTTCAGGAAAAACTGGCACTAACACTTGCTTGTCACTGGCCCATACACACTGTACACACACACACACACACACACACAAACACACACAACTGCACAAGGAAACATTTGGCCCTCGACAGACTCACCTCTTTACTGTGTGTGTGTTAAATATATTGTCTCCAGTTCAAAGTTTCATTTGCCAGATGAGTAAATTAAATTGAATTGATGTATCTGCCCAGAATAGATCCTTTTCACTCAGTTTCAGTCACAGCCTTTGTGTGTGTGTGTGTTGTACTGTGTATTGAGACATTTGCTCACTTCAGTTTGGGATTTTGAAGTAAATGTAGGTGAATTCAGCAGCTGCAGTGTTGTCTCCTGTATATGGTAGAATTCTAATTTCTTCTAGATAAAACTCACCACTCAGGCACATGATTACTGTGGTATTTCACAGGCAACACGTACCAAAGGCATATGGCATCAACAAAGTTGATAAAACCATGAGTCATCTGTAAAAACTGCACTCTCTGAGTACACTGGTTCCTTAAAGGCTAGAGAGGTGCTCCCTGGACCAGCAGGGTAACTCTGGGGGGACGGTACTGAACTAAACCTGTCCTCCCCTCACTGTCTGCTGTTCCAGGTTCTGTGGGGAGTGTCTGCAGCCGTGTCTCCAGGTGACCTCGCCCCTCTGCCCTCTCTGTCGCGTGCCCTTCGACCCCAAGAAAGTGGAGCGCTCCTCCAGCGTGGAGAAGCAGCTGGCCTCATACAAAGCACCCTGCAGGGGCTGTAGCAAGAAGGTATGTACTCACCATGCATTACTCATGTCAGACAATCATGGGCACAGCTTTCCATAATAGGTGTCTGTTTATTATTTGGTGCAGAAGTAAATCATTATATTGTTGTTGCTGTTTTCTGAAGTTACACTAATGAGAGTGATGTGACAAAGTGTGTGTGTGTGTCCTTTCTCAGGTGGCTCTGGTAAAGATGAGGTCCCACATCTCTTCCTGTTCTAAAGTACAGGAGCAGATAGCCAACTGTCCCAAGTTCGTCCCTGTGGTGCCCACCTCCCAGCCTATACCAAGGTACACACTCTGTCCATGTTGGTGCTTACCTGCAGAAACAGTGTGTGTGTGCACATAAGCAACTACAGCTCCCATGAGTCTCAGCCATAGGGGACGCTATCAAAGCCTCAGTGGGGGTGGAAGATGTTGTATTTAAACAAAATGATCATTTGTTCTTGGTGATATACAGAAGAGAAAACATTAGATCAGTTGTACATGTACACACAGTGGGCACTGTGAGTCAGCCCCTATAAAATGCCAAGGATGCTACACACTTGTGATAATTCATGTCCTGTCTCTGTGTATGTGCGTCCTCTCTTGCGTAGCAATATTCCAAACCGGTCAACATTTGTGTGTCCCTTCTGTGGGGCCAGAAACCTGGACCAGCAGGAACTGGTCAAGCACTGTATGGACAACCACCGTAATGACCCTAATAAAGTGGTAAGAGACGACCGTCTGATGCACTAGATAATCTGGACTAACTCAGGTGATCCTTTAATCTCCAGCTGAAAAACAGCTCGTTTTTACTCTGTGAACTTTTTATAAAAACCCAGAACCATTTGAGGGTTTTCAGCATTTTGACCGCACAAACTGACTTTCAGTTCTGGTCTTTGCTCCTGCTTCCCCCAAAACGTCATTGTTCCTAAGGTGGAGCAGCAGTGCTGAACACAGCTGAGTGTCCAGCAGAGACCTCCAGACTACAACACCTTGTAATCCGGTGCTATTGATGTTTAAACAACCATTTTGTAGCTGTGTGTGTTTGTATCTGCAGGTGTGTCCGGTGTGTTCAGCCATGCCGTGGGGAGACCCCAGCTATAAGAGCTCCAACTTTCTCCAGCATCTCCTCCACAGACACAAGTTCTCTTATGACACCTTTGTTGTAAGTCCGGTGCTGAAATCACGTTATCATTTTAACAACGCTGAAAGAAAACATATTCCTTCCATAAGTGGAATCTCTCCAAGTAGATTAGTTTTTATTTGCCTAAGCTTAGAGACAGAGATCTGTCTCTGATAGTTCTGTCTCCACCTCAATTTAATGGAGGGGCATGGAATTTATCCTGTCATGGGTGTCATCATCTGCCGCTTATCTGGGTCCAGGCCCAGGTCACGGGGGCAACTTCCGCCCAGTCCACAATGCACCGAAGTCCTACAGCACCTCCCATAGGTGCTGTCCGGAGTGGGGCTCAAACCCACGACCCCGAGAGATTGAGTCTCGTGCTCTACCAACTGAGCTAACCGGGCAGCGAGTTTATCCTGTGTACTGAAAAATTATTTTTGTTATAAACATTGAGCAAACTTAAACAAAAGCCCAGAAAACCAAGAAATGTGTCGTTTTTCCTGTTCCATTTCACACTGACCTGCACTCACTGTCATATCTGCAGCTGATAATTGGAGTCAATGCGATTTATCAGTGATCTTATCAGCACAATTTATTCTGTTAGCCTTCAGTAATGTTCATCTGCTGTCGTCAGACTCCCGGTGTATAACTCCCATGAGCACCTGTTTGTATAAGGAGATTTCTCCCTGTTGACAATTTCACATTAAAAATAACTCAGCAGTTTTTTTGAAGTGAGACAGATGTAAGTATTTAATTTTTCTGAAAGACCAGTTTCCACCTGGTCTCTGTAGTCTGGGATTGAGATGATATAACTGTGAAATGATGAATATCTGAAACTTTTTTTTTTGTTCTGCTCCACAAACTGTCAGCTCACTACTGCTCCATCACACAGAGCTCGTACCAAAAGCATAACATATTTTTTACTCTGTGCTTTGTGTTTCGTCAGGACTACAGCATTGATGAGGAGGCAGCACTGCAGGCAGCTCTGGCACTGTCACTGGCTGAAAACTGACAAGTCATTTCACCACCACCGTCCTCTCGCCACCGTTAGCACCGACTCCACCCCAACCACTGTCGCCCTGGTCCCCGCTGCACTGCTGCTGTTCCTCCCTGGTTCACACAGCGTCATCCAGCCCGACAGACACACCTGACCCCAGGACAGGTTCACACAGTGTCTGCACAGATCCACATCGCCGCAGAGAAGCCCAGCCGGCTTCGGATTAGGTGACAACCTCACTTCCTTTTCACTCCGAGGGTGTTTTTACTCTGGTGCAGCAGCGCAGCCAGTTTGCTACGTTTGGATGCATCTTCACTGCTTCATTCAGGTTTGATGATTTGAAGCATCCTGTGGGTTTGGAATGGATCCAGTGACCGAATCAAGATGAGCTGTGTTAAGTCAGTTTGGACCCAAACAGAACCCATCACCCACTGACAATCTCCCACCTGGAAACCCTCCATCCAGTCCCCAGCTTCTGTTCACTGGACACCTGGAATCTGGGCCATCACAGCATGAAGGGCTACCTCCATGGAAATGAGTCTGAAACATCCTGATGCCTTGCTGACTCTAAAAACCCAGACCAGTGGTTCAGGTGTCTGACCGATAGTCACTTGCTAGGAATTCCTGAATGCTGCTGCTCACTGTGAGTAACCTGGTTGATGCTCAGTGTGAGAAATAGTAGGGGGTAGCACAGTTTCCAGTCTCTGGACTGTTTAAAGAGTTCACATACAGTAGCCAGTAGCTCCAGAGCGCCAGAGCTGGTATGTGTTGCTCTGCTCTTACCACACAAAAAACAGTCACAGTAGTTATAAAGCAGCTGTGTCTCTGTCCCTCAGCTCTCTCACTCTTTCCCTCTCCAAAATAATCTACATTTAGCTACTGCATAAAAAAAATAACCATCTGAAGACCAAGGAAATTAGAAAACGCATCAGCATGATAATTCCATTTAGGGCAGACTTAAGCCAAGTTTATACTTTCTGCATTCACATGACAGGAAGTATATTCCCTCCTCCGCCCATTTCCACCTCCGCCAATAAACATTTGTGCTCAGTTGGCAGTTTATTAGGAACTCCTTGCTAAAGATAATGCAGTCTAATACGATAGTCCTGACCCTCGCGAAGGTTCTAATAATCAGTTTGTGTTTCAGGGAGGCATTGGTGCAGCTGCGTAATCATTTTGGAGGCTGGGGTTTGTGTTGCTGTGCAGAAACACCTGTCTGTGCAACACAAAGCAGAACCAGCAGCACCACAAGCTCCATTAGACTGCATTAGTTCATGTAGTATTCATGGCGTTCATAATAAACTGCCAGTTGAGTGTACATCTGAGTATGCAGACACCCAGAGCAGTATAAACAGAAGTGTATCCACTGTTTGCACTGTATCACGGCCTTTCAGCCTCTTGCTGGTGCTGTCTGCAGCCCTCACCCCGATCACAAACACACACACACACACAGTTAAACCCCTGGTTTCCTTGGCTCAGTGCCCTCTCAGTGCTTTGCCCGAAGGCTAACTCACAGATGCAGAGTACAAAGCTGAAAATCAGTGCAGAGTTGTGGAAACTCTGGTGACTTTGCGCAGCAACAGCAGTGTGACTGGTCAGCGTCTACGTCAAACTCGGCAATATAAATGCTCCTCCAAAGGGAGCAACATTTCAGAATAATCAGGTTTTCTATGCTCATCCATTACTGTGGTCGAAGGTTGACTTCAGCATTCAACGCACTTCAGTCTCTTTTTCAGTGGACTGCAGCCACTGGCGTCCAGAGCTGAAAGTACTGTACGTAAGGGTCCTTTAACTGGATCCCAGAACAGCTGGATTCATTGGTAAAGTGACCCCAAGAGCCAAGTAAGGAAGTGTTGAAGTTAGCAGAGCTGTTGGAGACAGGCAGCCAGCTGACATGCGGACCTGCGGGGACTGATCGGAGCTCAGTTCTGTTTCCTGTCATGTTGAACTAGTTTCCATGACTTTTCCATGATAATTTGGTATTTTAGTCACCATCCTGACACGGCGACACCAAAAGGAAGCTTCACAGGCCGACATCTGCTACAAGTCCTGGAAGCTGAGCCGTAGCCCATCCATTACTGCCCATCCCAGCTTCACCGAGGACAACAAGAGAGACATAACCCTGAGAGACGACTCGAGACTCGAGAGCTGGACACGTCACGCTGCACCAACAAAGGAAGGATCATGTCCCTAACAGCTCAGAATGCCAGTAACACCTTCATGAACTCCACAGTACGTTAACGTTTACAATAACAGGCATTAGCAGCCCATTCACTGTCGACCCCCCCCCCCCCCCCCCCCGCCAAAACATAAAGTCAGACAGTTCCTGTTTTTTATTGGTGTGAATATTTGCACTTGTTAAAGTTTTTTTCTACCAGATCGATCTGTAGATATTAGCCGGGGAAAAAAAAAATCAGAAAGGATGGAAGTGCTAGATCGAGGTCTAACCTCCATTTTACCGTTACCTGCTGCTTCAACTCTTACTACAAGGAATATTTTTATGATGCATCTGCCAAGATAGATGAGTATAAAAAAAAAAAAAAGATATATTTTTGGAAAATGTTTCCGTTTCAAACCACCGGACTAATATCAGACAGGGGTCAGACATGTGTCTGCGACCTTTTGGGGAAACTGAAGCTGATTTACAAACTTGAATTGCTGTTAAACACATACACATACACACACACAAGGAACCTGTACAGGACTATAGAGAGTGAGGCCGGGTGAACAGAGGTGTTTTCAGTAGTGTAACCAGTAGATGGCAGTCCTTCTCCAGACATGCAGAGCATGCAGAGCCATATTGAAGCTAACACACACAAGGAAATCCCCTTTTTCTATGGAGGCAGGTTGTGTTCGGGTAATGTTTCCACAGAGGGATGCATTTATCATTTGCACTTTAATTCATTTAGACTTTTAATAATAGCTGGAATTCTTTTTGTATAATCCTAACTCTTCTTTAATGTTTTTGCAGTTAAATTTCATTGCAGAATGAGTGTTTAGTTTAAAAAAAAAAAAAAAGGTTGACAAAGATCTTGTAAATTGTAAAAGGCGTCAGGGGTTAGTTTGTTTGATAGAAAATATATCATTAGTTTTATTTGTATGACAAAAAAAAAAATCAGATATTCGTTGGCTGAGTGCTTAATTTAAATGGGCAGCATGTGCCATTTTTCTTTTTCTTCCAATACTGTTTTTTTGTGCTCAGAATAAGTAGAAATGACTGGGGATGCTCTTTATGCAACAGTAGACCTGACATGCACCCACAGTAAAAACATCCCACGCTCATGTCAGTGTGAGGTGAAGGCGGGAAAGACTCCCATCTTTATGACTCGTGAGCATTCATGCCAGCTGATGATTGAAGACGGCGTCTGTGGGTTAGAAATTTCTTTTCCATTTCCATTTTTTAAAATTAGGTCCAGTTACTTCAGCTGACGACAGGGGTCTGTCTGCTTGGTTTACTGGCACAAACATATTTTAACTGCCATAGATGAACATGCCACATCTGAAACTGGTGATTGTGGTGCCACCAATATGACATGGACTCAGCATTCTCTCAGAATTCAGTCCGAATGCAAAGATTACAGGACAGTTGATTCGTCTTCAGACTGAACATGAAGCTGATTTTTCTTTGAATGATTGGTGATAATTGGACTGTTGGGAGAGCTTCTTATTTCCAAACAGATGATAAAGAACTGTGTGATGTCTGATGGTGTTATTTCCCACCACACTCCTCTCAGTTTCTCACATCTTTGACTTAAAAAAGTGCTGCACCACCTTTTTAAAAATAACTTCAGGTTCAGTCTGAACACGCCTTTTAGATGCTGACAAACCCAAAAAAAAAAAAAAAAAAAAGTCAAAATCACAGTTAAATTCCATCTATGATTTTAGGATTCTGTTTTTTTTTCTAAATCTGACCTTTCCTCTTCAAAATTCAATTGAAGTTCAGAAGAACTGATATCGTATATTTTTAGAATATGCACAGTGAAAATATTCAAAGTATTTCCTCTTCCATAAACTGCTCAAAATATAAAAATGGAAATCTTTCACATGAATGAAAGCTGTTTTTAATGTCTGAGTCGGTTTCAACCCCTTTGCCTCACACAAAGTTATTTCTCCTGATCATTGTTTTTTTTTATATTCACCTTATAATAGCAATCTTTTCTAAATGTTTGTTACCTACTGCTCTTTCACAGCACTCTTACCTCTGTAGCAGGATTCTTAGACTCTTATTTTGTTACACTTTGTGTCGTCCATGTTTATTAGCGTCTGTCTGAACCCTTCTGTTTCCCCATGAAATGTAAATAATCTGTTTTTTGTGCTGTTGCATTGAATATTTTATGAAACCGTTCCTGCTGATGTTTAAAGGCAGCTGTACAGGTTACAGTAGCTCAGCAGTCATGTACACTTAGAGAAACCGAAGGACGAGAGCAGTGTGTGTCAGACTGTGGAGGCTTTGTACATGGACACGTGTTAAAATTTTCCTAACCGTGTGTAATGCAAACATGGAGGGGCATGAAAACTGTCTGACATGTGACGGTTAAAGGAAAGGTTCAGATTGTTGTCTCAAAACAATATTCACATGCCACATGTGGCTGCTGTAATCTCTAGTAGCGACTGCAGCTACATGGCAGACATGCATTTTAAGTTCAGTTGAAGCTGACAGAGGCTCTGACAGTCTGAGTTAGCCAAATCAAGAGCGTATCTTTGTTCTGGTGTGTGTTCAAGGTCTGTGGACTCTGTCACAGCCCTTTCCTGCTACGTGGCTAGCATGGAGAGGAGGCTCACAGTGACTACAGTGACCACAAACTAGTTCAGTATAAATATGACATGTGACTGTTGTTCAGGAAAAATACGAACCTTTCCTTTAAACATTGCTAACTCGCAGACAGGCTCATTTAGCTCCAACATGCTAACACTACCTTCTGCTAGAACAACAGATGCTGTGTTCAGCCTGCTAATTACATTATTAATTAATTATATTAATAGTAGAACTGTAGCCTGCTTGAACCATGACACCAGCTGGCTAACAGGGTGTCAGGGACTGAATCCACATCCCTGATGAAGCTCGGCAGTTTAAGCATCTCTCTGACAGTCATATCTCACCCTACCAGCTGCTTTAAAGGGGCACTCCACAGTTTTTTTACACATAAAGGTCAGTTTACTGTAAACAGCTCTGGCTCTGGAGGAGCTTTCAGAAAATATTCTCCTGGGTCAAGCTGAATTATGGGAAGTGAAGGTATACACAGGTATACTCTCAAGAGTCCCTTCATGGAAGTGTGCCATTAAACCAGTGGAGTGCCCCTGTAAAACACACCGTAACATGACTGGAAAGCAGTTAGATGTGATGGGAAAGGAGCAACTCCAAAACACTGGAGCAAAAACATTTTCATGTTAATTACTCAAGTTTCTGGGCAAAAAAATAAATAAAATCAGGCATCACCTTTCCAAAAATATATTCACAAAAGCAATTTAAAGTCCATTCAGATTCAAATCTTGAGACTGAACCGATTCTGCTTCTCACTCTCAAGTGAACTTTACTGTTTGCTGTTCATGTGGAAAGAGACGATAGAAGGCAAATGTTTTAAGACAGACAAGTAAATCCAAAGTCTGCCTTCAGTGTGATTTAATATGCATTCTTTCTAAACGTAGTAATAATACCAATAAGAAGTGCTTGCAGTGACACTGCTGCTGGAGATGATGATGATGATGTCTGGGTTTTCCAGCTGCTGCACTGCTTGGGGTTTTATCAAAACACTATTAGGATTTTTTTGTAGCATTTTTTTCCCCCCTAAAATAAAATGGAAAAAACGCAGACTGTGTTGCAGTTGTGTTTTTATTGAAATGATACATTAATGCTCCGCCATACTGTAGCTCAAGACTGTGTGGGATCAAATATAAGGGCATGCACTTTAACAGTGAGTCACTGTGTCATGAGGTGTAGTCAAAAATTGTGTTTGTGGAGTAAATGCATCATAAACCATAAGAAGGTTTGTGATGTGAAAAACAAAGGCAGTGTGCCTTTAATAGGTTTTGTGTCCACTCCAGTCCAGTGGAGGTGAATAGAGTTTGTGGACTGTTCATAGTAACCAGGACTCTGTTTGTGTGAGCACCACACATGGTGAAACTCCATTCACCACCATTGCACTGTGCTGGAGGCAGACACATTAAAAACCAAAGCTGTCTGCACAGAGAGGAGGTGAGAAAATACGCATTTTATAATTTGGGTGAACTGACCCTTTAGTAGATGAATCTAAATAGTATGAAGGGTTTACAGTTTGTGCCTGGAGATGACTGCAGACACACACACACATAGACTCTTCTGGTCGTGGTGGAAAAAGAGGCGGGGGGGGGGGCTTGGTTTGGCATAGTTGGAAATGTTAGCACGCAGCACCTGTTGCAACCTCACTGAGCTGCACAGATATACCCAGCTCCATCTCTCCTGTCTGTCTCCACAGCACCACGGCGTGCCTCCCACCCCACAAATTCACTCCGCTCTTTTCTCACTTCGCCTTCTGCATATAATCATGACCGCATGCGCGCTCATGATGGCATTGTTGAGTAAACACTTCATTTTACATTTTGAGTTCTTCTGTGTATATTTATGTCTTGGGCTTGTGACACACTTTGTTTCAGACAAATGGCTGCCACCTTAGCATCATTGCTGCATACTTTGTGCGTACCTGGAGGAATCTAAAGTGTACCCGTACTTTCTAACACTACACTAACAGGAGCACACTGCAAGCTAGAAACGTGGGCCGGGGGGCAAAGTTTTCTTTTTTAAGTTCATATTAGAGCCTTCCTTGCTAAAGAATCCCAAGATTGCAAATTTAGGAGAACACACTGAAGATTGTAGACTTTTATACTTACTGAATGAACTTTTGGTTGCAGCAAGTACATGTATAAGTGCACACTGGCTTATTGAGGAGATGCTAAAGGGCATGGACAAGCAGATTAAAGGAGCTTCATTGGTGACTGCATGGTTTGCCACCTAGTTCATCAATCACCTTCATTTACAACTAATTTTCAATAGCAGAAATGATTTGAAACAAAATGCTGATACTGCGCATGATATAAATATTCTTCTGGTTATGTTTAGGCAACTTTAAGCACCTGGTTAAGGGTAAAAAGTCAGTGCTTACGTGAGACGCCATGTGTTTACTTTTCCAGTATTTTACCAGTTCTTCCCCAGAGTGTTTCAGTGGCTCAAACCTAAACCTCCCTACATCTTCTGTGAGGTACAAGAGCACAAGCTCTTCAACAAGCAATTACATTTCCTCAAAAACATTTTAGACCAAACCATTTACTGACATACAAACATAATTTGGGTGACATGCTCCCTCATCACCACGAACACACACACACACACACACACACACACACTGTGGTGTATTCTGACTCACACACGCACGCACCGTCCTGCTGTCCCAAATACTCACCACAGCACCACTAATAAGTGCCAGACAGGCCTTTCATAGCCACACACCTGTATTCTTGTGCATTTAATGGCCACCATTCAAATCACTTTCACTCAGAAAGACGTAAACACAACCTGAAATGTTCCTTCTGCTGCCTCTCATCTGACTTCACCACAGCCTCTGACCTTCTCCATCCTTCAACCCTAATTAGCACACACACACATACAAACACACACATGCCCATACACACCCTGTTCCACACTGTGGCAGATGTCTTGGTAACAAGTGTCATTTGCAGGGTATCAGAGGACTTAATGGAAACACTCACAGACTCACTGTGGAAAATACCAACATAATGTGCTGGTCATTGTGTCTATTACCCCCCTCCCACCCACCCACCTCACACACACACACACACACACACTCACACGTTTTTTACTGTATCCGCTGGCCTAATATTGTAGCCTAATAATAGGCCTCATGTCTTGACAGCAGCTAAATCTGGCGGTGCTGTCTTGTATTACTGACACACTGTGAGATGGAGAGCTGCCCTCGTGCCTAATATAACAACTTTCCATGTATTTATAGGCCTGCAGGGAGTCAGAATAGCATCTGTGTGTGCTGAAAATGAACCTGGCTGGCTGCTTGGGAATATGGAGCGTCTGCTGTCGTCCATGTATTGTGCTGCAGAGTTTAACATACCGAAAACATCCATCTATCTATGTATGTATCTGTTTATATTTAGACCTTGTTCCACAGACACTTACTATTCACAGCATTCCATTACATCACAACAGAGCTACTCTGGTGGGCAAACAACAGGTGCTCAGACTCATACTGCAGGTGCTGGGCAGGGTAAAGTGATTGCAGCGTTGTGACAGCAGGTCAAGTATCTTGGAAAAACTTGGATCATCTTTTTATTAAACTGCACATTGTCACACAAGACATTAGAAATGCCTGGGCTGCACTAACTGACAATGAACTGATCATTCAAATATAGATAGATTTACCCAGAATTCTTTGAGGCAGAGGTCTGGACTCACTCTTATGCTGCTTGCGCATTAATGTTTAGCTCATGACCATTAAGTGGTCATGAGGTAAACATGACCACTATCCAAGAAGAGCTGAATCAGCTTGGTTGCAGGTACCAGAAGACGTTTCGCCTCTTGTCCAAGAGGCTTCTTCAGTTCTGACGTCTTCAAGATCCACAACCAAGTCCAGTTTCCCTCGATCCAGCTCTTGTTTGATAACCATGACCTGGATGACAGAGTCTTCACAGACACGTCTGTTCCACTCGCTTCTATAACTCTGTACAATCTCTCACTCAGCATCTGTGTCATCTGGATTTATCACTTCCTCTAAAGATGACTTCCTGTCTGTGAGCTTCCTGACACCAGAGTTCCAGTTGTTCCCTCATGTTTGTCACACACTGAAACAAGTGCATACAAAGGTCAGGACTTCATTTATTTATCAAGTTTAATAGAAAAATATACATAACAATGCAGTGTTTTAACAGAACATAACATTTTCCATTACTTTTTAAGTTTTATTCACTCAGTTTAAAGTAATTTCACACAAAATGCAGTTTCAAACAAACACAAAACAACTTTAGGACATCTATCACAATCTTGATGTGAGTCAGTACTAACTTAATGTAACTGAATACTGAATGTAACTGAATACTCTGTCTGCTACACCGGATCAGCAGATCTTCCTAAGTCTACCTGACGCAGGATGGTAGTTAAGGCAATACAAACACTGCTTCAGCTGCTTGTTAGGTCGGCTTTAAGGTGCAGCCCCTTCAGTCCATAATACTCCTCTGAGCTCAGTGATCCCTGTGACTACACTGTGAGTGACTGTCACTGTCACTTCAGCGTCATCTCAAATTGGTTGGGACTTGATCTTTGGAAGATCGAACACCCCCCACTCCTCAGTGAGCTACAGCGAGACACTGCGAGGGGACGTCACGTACTGCGACTGAACTGTTACCTCCCACAGGTTTCTAATGAGACTGCTGAGAGTGGGGACAACATGAGACAAGACGAAGGAAGTAACTCACTTCTAATAAAGACATCTGCACTGTAATCACCATTCACTGTCACAGTGACAGAATGAACATCAGTAATGACTGTAAGGTCTATGTTTAGAGCATGATATAGCCTGATAACACTTCAGTAGTAATACTATTGTGGTGGTGACATCAACAGCTAAATCCCGATACCTAACTATAAATGAAAATCTACGAAGGGACACAGAAGTGTAATTCCACCTCTAAATGTCAACCGGGGGGTGTCCCAGATGAGGTCAGGATCACGGGACAAAGATCCCATCACAGCTGGGGAGCCACAGGACTCCACGACAACAGGGAGGGTGTGTAGTGGGAGTGTGGCCAAACTGTGACCTGCTAGTGTCAGCCAGTTAGTTCTAACTAAGTCACTGCTGTGAGGCCACAGGTCACATCTGAACATCGACATACATGTGTAGCTGTTTCATTGCTGCTGACCTAGTCATGGCGTGGTCAGTCTGTCCAACACTGTAAACACTTTCTACACATATACACCTGGGGAAACTAAGCAGATGGAAGGAAATTACAGATGTTAATACACAAGCTTCTTCTGGGAAATAATAGATTTGAGGAGGAAGAAAGGCGGTCACATGACACCCCCCCCCCGCTCAGGCACTGGGTTTTGTGATCCACACATCAAGTTATACAAACGTAGTAGTGGGTCTTTGGAGGCTGTCTCGAAGATGTTGCCATCAACATCAGCCAGCAGTGAGACACTGTTTTGGAGCAGGTTGGAGTTTACAGGCTGTCAGGACACAGGGCAGCCCGCCTCCTGGTGCTTGGCTAACAGTGAGATCCTGGAGAAGGTCTTAAAGCAGCTTGAACACTGGTACTTTTTCACTTCAGAGTGTGTTTGGAGGTGAGCTCGCAGGTTGGACCGGTCGGCGAACGCTCGGCTGCAGTGGAGGCACGAGAACGGTTTCTCTCCTGCAGAAGGAACACGGAGACTCGTGTCAGTCATCATAACCCCGTTCCAAGTAAAGATTAATACCCGATTCAGACCCCCACAGTGACGGGGTATAAGACCAGAGAAGCCGGATTTCTCTTTTATGGTTGTTTTTCGTCTTTCTTTAGCTACATTTTGTGTCTCTTTATGATTGTTTTCTGTCTCTTTTGGGTCATTGACATATTTGTTGACAAACAGAAGAGTCCTTACCATGACGGCTGAACAGACCTTCATGTGTAAAATGTTTTTTTTTTTTTTTTTACATACTAATGAACTGAACACATCCTTAAAAATGTGTGAATGTGTGTGTGTGTCACTGACCTGTGTGTGTGCGTATATGTCCCTGAAGCAGCCAGGGTCTGGAGAAGGCCTTGCCGCAGAGTTTACACACACAGGGCAGTGTGTGTGTCCTGATGTGCATCTTGAGCGCTCCCAGGCTGACGTACTCCTTCTCACAGTACTTACAGCTGAAGTACTTCTTACTGCTCCACTCACACTGGAGCTGCTTGTGTTTGGCCAGGCCCGAGAAGCTCAAGTACTCTTTATGACAGTCCAAACACTCAAAGCCCTCCTGGCTGCTGCCGCCTGGAGGGACAGCCGGAAAGAGCGCCAGGAGAGGGAGAGACGGAGGGAGGAGGCTCTCTCTCCTCCTGTGGTCTCCTGTGACACACCGGATACAGGATTCTTCTGGTTTATAGGCGTCTGAGGGGCTTCTACCGTAAGCCTCCGAAGAGGGGCCTAAAACGGAGAGAGGGGAGGTGTTTGGAGAGGAGGAAAGATGCTGTCGGGCTGTTCTGAGAGAAAGAGCACAAGAGGACGAAGAGGAGCAGGAGGAGGAGGAGAAGGAGGAGGAGAGAGACTGGGTTCTGTGCTGTAGCTGTGGACTCAGGGATGGACGCTGATGGTGAGGGTGGACGTCACTGTGCAGCACTGAGTCTTTGCAGGAGATGCAGGGGGCCTCTGTGGAAAACACACACATACATTTGTACTCAATGACATAATGAAGATATGTGTAGAACAACTACACTTAAACCTGCAACTACAGAGGTTTTGAGCATCTGTTTTTTTTTTTATTTCAATTTTTAAAATTGTATTTATTTAGCCAGGTGAAAAGTCTCACTGAGATTCAAGTCTCTTTTTATTGTGTGCAGATTTAAGTTTGGCCCCCTGTGGTAACCCTCTACCCCCTTGCCACATTTGCTGAAAGTGCACATATTGTGCATATATTTATATTTGTTGCCTTGCACATACGTGTTGCACTGTTTTGATAATATGTCTCCAGAGTGCAGAGTAACACTGATACTCACTGCTTCGCTCTTTCATCACTGATGCCAGGGACAAATGGGGATCACACCCAAACTCACACGGCGATAGAGAAAAACACGACAGCTGTACACATGCATTCCATAATCAGGATCTCTCACTTCCAGCTCTACACCCGAGCACTAATCTAAAGTGGCAGTGTATGTAGAAAATGAATTTAGGACCCTGAAAACCTGTTTTGTCAATCAGTTTCTTAATACAGATTCACCAATATAGAGACTGAGACTTAACAATTATAATTAATAAGTGGTGCATGTACCAACATGTACACAAAGAATCAAACAATCCATTTTTAAAAATGAGTTTCTGCTAATTACTCATGCATGTTAAAGATGAGAGTGTTTGAATGGGAATGCTGCAGAAAGAACCAGTGAGGTGATGTGCACACACACACACACAGCCCTCAGATCTCTCCCAGAGTTCACCACTGGCTGTGTTTACTCATGAATACTTAATGTTAAAGAGAAAACTTCAGATCTGAAACCAAGTTTTAATGTTAATTCTAATCCCCCCACTCACAAGATCCAGAACTCAAAGAGCTTTTTCATACAGACAGGAGTTTAAGAACACACACACACACATCTGAACGGTTGAAGTTTGAACAGCTTACATCACTGTGTAGTTTCCTTTAAACTGAAGATGATTTCAGTCTCATTACCAGCTCTTCTCTCTTGGTCCTATTCTGATGCTAACGGAAGTTCATCAAGACAGTGGGATGGGGGGTGGGGGGGCCTCGAGCTTGCTTTAAAGGTTGTATTGGAACAAATACAAAGGTTGAAGGAGGGATTGGCTGGTAGGAGCCTGGAAGGCCGCTACATAGGCTCTTGAGGGTGCTTAATGGGGCCCTTCTGGTCTCTTGAGGAGCTGGGGGACAATACTATAACTCTTTTGGGACGGATTTTGCACCTGCTAAACATAAAAGCACATTTTTGTTTGTGGCCAGACAAATCTATCATTCCCCTTTACGCTGCGTTACTTTCTTTAAGAGCTAAAGACAAAAATAGACACGTTGAACGCTGAAACGTTGTGCATCTTCTATATATATATATATAAAAGAAGTATCTATCATAAACATATATATATATATATATATATATATATATATATATATATATATATATATATATATATATATATATATATACATATACATATAGATAGAGAGAGAGAGAGGCCTATTCTAAAGTTTTTAAAGTGCTCAAAAAGTGGATGTTTCCCATCTCTATGAATAATGCTCTGTAATGACTGAGCCAACGAACATCATGGACTAGAAGGATAACAGGGCTGCACTATATACGATTTATATTAGGATATTATAATATTATTTTTATTAACATTAGGACTTTAGAAATGGGGGAAAACATGCTTAACTTGAGACATGTTTAGTAAAAGTCCACCATTCACAGTTTTTAGCAGTAAAATGTGCTTAAATATGAAAATAAGTCGCTCTGAGGCTTGAAGTATTCACTTTCTGATGGATTCATTAGTAAACAGTATTTTTATGCAGCAGGGATAATGTATTGTGTGATACATATATAAAACAGCAGTGTTTGATTATCTCTCAGCTTATTTCACTCTGAATCTGATATAAACCCTGCAGCTACAAAGCAGTGAAAGTATTTTAAGGATATTTGAATATTTCTATTCTACTAACAGTGTAAAAACCGAAAACAGTGCAGAGAAGAGCCTCAGCCTCAGACTCACAGTGAAGTAAGCTGTGGTCAGGACAGAGTCTTACCCTCAGTCTGTGGCTTCACTCCTCCATAGCTCGGTTTCTTGCTGCTCTGTGTCTTCACTAAGAAAGACCGCGGCATGTTGTCGCCCTGCTCGCGCTGACTCCGTGTGAGGTGACCGTGGTCTTACAGCCACCGGTTAACAGAAGCTGCGGTCTCTGGTGGTGTGTCCACCCGCGGCCTCGCGAACTCTGCCGCCGGCTGCAGACGGTCAGGTGTGAGCCAAGGGTCGCGCGGGGGAATTTCCACACACACACACACACGCCAGTGTCGAACCAATTACAATGACAGGACAAGTGCAGGGGGCGGGCTCTGCGTGTCAATCAGCACAGCCCAACAGAACAGGTGTATGAATGATGACTGTATGGAATATTATATCATCCCACACGTGTACTTTTGTGTCTGTAACCGAAGTTTCACAAACTTGTGTACTTAAGTTTGTGTGTGTGAGCTGTTTGTTTTCTGTGCCTTCAAACAGAGGCTTTGCATGCTGACTTTCACAAGCTGTACATCTATAATTGACATGAGTGGTTTTCCACTGTTGAGCGTCTTGGCGTCTGAGTACCCGCAAAAGCGCTACACAATTTTAACAACAATGTGTAATAATAACAATAACAATAATAATAATTTTAGATGCAATACTCATACTCATAATAGATCTGTGCCTGTGTACCTGTTTCGAAAACATCATCTACCACAATTTACCACATAATCCAATGCTGCACAGGTAAAGTCATATTTAATTATTAATGTTGAGTATGACCTTAAAATGTGGCAAAAAACGTCATAGTATAGTATGGCGTCAAAATGGGCCAAAAAAAGTCATACTTGAGTATGACCTCAAAATGTGACAAAAAACGTCATAGTATAGTAAGGCATCAAAGTCGGCCAAAAAAAGTCATACTTTAGTATGGCCTCAAAAAGACATAAAAAACGTCATAGTATAGTATGGCGCCAAATGGGCCAAAAAAAGTCATACTTTAATATGGCCTCCAAAAGTGTCAAAAAAATTCATGGTATAGTATGGGGTCAAAATGGGCCAAAGAAGTCATACTTTAGTATGGCCTCAAAAAGTCATAAAAAACGTCATAGTATAGTATGGCGTCAAAATGGGCCAAAAAAAGTCGTACTTTAGTATGGCCTCCAAAAGTGCCAAAAAAGGTCATAGCATAGTATGGCGTCAAAATGGGCCAAAAAAAGTCATACTTTAGTATGGCCTCAAAAAGTCATAAAAAACGTCATACTTTAGTATGGACTCCAAAAGTGCCAAAAAACGTCATAGTATAGTATGGCGTCAAAATGGGCCAAAAAACGTCATACTTTAGTATGGCCTCCAAAAGTGCCAAAAAACGTCATAGTATACTATGGCGTCAAAATGGGCCAAAAAAAGCCATACTTTAGTATGGCCTCAAAAAGTGCCAAAAACCGCCATAGTATAGTATGGCGTCAAAATGGGCCAAAAAAAGTCATACTTTAGTATGGCCTCCAAAAGTGCCAAATAACGTCATAGTATAGTATGGCGTCAAATTCGGCCAAAAAAAGTCATACTTTAGTATGGCCTCCAAAAGTGCCAAAAAACGTCATAGTATAGTATGGCGTCAAAATGGGCCAAAAAAATGTCATACTTTAGTATGGCCTCCAAAAGTGCCAAAAAACGTCATAGTATAGTATGGCGTCAAAATGGGCCAAAAAAATGTCATACTTTAGTATGGCCTCCAAAAGTGCCAAAAAACGTCATAGTATAGTATGGCGTCAAAATGGGCCAAAAAAAGTCATACTTTAGTATGGACTCCAAAAGTGCCAAAAAACGTCATAGTATAGTATGGTGTCAAAATGGGCCAAAAAAAGTCATATTTAGTATGGCCTCCAAAAGTGCCAAAAAACGTCATAGTATAGTATGGCGTCAAAATGGGCCAAAAAAAGTCATACTTTAGTATGGCCTCCAAAAGTCATAAAAAACGTCATAGTATAGTATGGCGTCAAAATGGGCCAAAAAAAGCCATAGTATAGTATGGCGTCAAAATGGGCCAAAAAAAGTCATACTTTAGTATGGCCTCCAAAATTCATAAAAAACGTCATAGTATAGTATGGCGTCAAAATGGACCAAAAAAAGTCATACTTTAGTATGGCCTCCAAAAGTCATACAAAACATCATAGTATAGTATGGCGTCAAAATGGGCCAAAAAAAGTCATGCTTTAGTATGACCTCAAAAAGTGCCAAAAAACGTCATAGTATAGTATGGCGTCAAAATGGGCCAAAAAAAGTCATACTTTAGTATGGCCTCCAAAGGTCATAAAAAACGTCATAGTATAGTATGGCGTCAAAATGGGCCAAAAAAGTCATACTTTAGTATGACCTCAAAAAGTGCCAAAAAAACGTCATAGTATAGTATGGCGTCAAAATGGGCCAAAAAAAGTCATACTTTAGTATGGCCTCAAAAAGTGCCAAAAAACGTCATAGTATAGTATGGCGTCAAAATGGGCCAAAAAAAGTCATACTTTAGTATGGCCTCCAAAAGTGCCAAAAAACGTCATAGTATAGTATGGCGTCAAAATGGACCAAAAAAAGTCATACTTTAGTATGGCCTCCAAAGGTCATAAAAAACGTCATAGTATAGTATGGCGTCAAAATGGGCCAAAAAAAGTCATACTTTAGTATGACCTCAAAAAGTGCCAAAAAACGTCATAGTATAGTATGGCGTCAAAATGGGCAAAAAAAAAGTCATACTTTAGTATGGCCTCAAAAAGTGCCAAAAAACGTCATAGTATAGTATGGCGTCAAAATGGGCCAAAAAAAGTCATACTTTAGTATGGCCTCCAAAAGTGCCAAAAAACGTCATAGTATAGTATGGCGTCAAAATGGGCCAAAAAAAGTCATACTTTAGTATGGCCTCCAAAGGTCATAAAAAACGTCATAGTATAGTATGGCGTCAAAATGAGCCAAAAAAAGTCATACTTTAGTATGGCCTCAAAAAGTGCCAAAAAACGTCATAGTATAGTATGGCGTCAAAATGGGCCAAAAAAAGTCATACTTTAGTATGACCTCAAAAAGTGCCAAAAAACGTCATAGTATAGTATGGCGTCAAAATGGGCCAAAAAAAGTCATACTTTAGTATGTCCGCAAAAAGTGCCAAAAAACGTCATAGTATAGTATGGCGTCAAAATGGGCCAAAAAAAGTCATACTTTAGTATGGCCTGCAAAAGTGCCAAAAAACGTCATAGTATAGTATGGCGTCAAAATGGGCAAAAAAAAGTCATACTTTAGTATGGCCTCCAAAAGTGCCAAAAAACGTCATAGTATAGTATGGCGTGAAAATGGGCCAAAAAAAGTCATACTTTAGTATGGACTCCAAAAGTGCCAAAAAACGTCATAGTATAGTATGGCGTCAAAATGGGCCAAAAAAAGTCATACTTTAGTATGGCCTCCAAAAGTCATAAAAAACGTCATAGTATAGTATGGCGTCAAAATGGGCCAAAAAAAGTCATACTTTAGTATGGCCTCCAAAAGTCATAAAAAACGTCATAGTATAGTATGGCGTCAAAATGGGCCAAAAAAAGTCATACTTTAGTATGGCCTCCAAAAGTGCCAAAAAACATCATAGTATAGTATGGCATCAAAATGGGCCAAAAAAAGTCATACTTTAGTATGGCCTCAAAAAGTGCCAAAAAACGTCATAGTATAGTATGGCGTCAAAATGGGCCAAAAAAAGTCATACTTTAGTATGGCCTCCAAAGGTCATAAAAGACGTCATAGTATAGTATGGCGTCAAAATGGGCCAAAAAAAGTCATACTTTATTATGGCCTCCAAAAGTGCCAAAAAAGTCATAGTATAGTACAGCGTCAAAATGGGCCAAAAAAAGTCATACTTTAGTATGGCCTCCAAAAGTGCTAAAAAACGTCATAGTATAGTATGGCGTCAAAATGGGCCAAAAAAAGTCATACTTTAGTATGGCCTCCAAAAGTCATAAAAAACGTCATAGTATAGTATGGCGTCAAAATGGGCCAAAAAAAGTCATGCTTTAGTATGACCTCAAAAAGTGCCAAAAAATGTCATAGTATAGTATGGCGTCAAAATGGGCCAAAAAAAGTCATACTTTAGTATGGCCTCCAAAGGTCATAAAAAACGTCATAGTATAGTATGGCGTCAAAATGGGCCAAAAAAAGTCATACTTTAGTATGGCCTCAAAAAGTGCCAAAAAACGTCATAGTATAGTATGGCGTCAAAATTGGCCAAAAAAAGTCATACTTTAGTATGGCCTCCAAAGGTCATAAAAAACGTCATAGTATAGTATGGCGTCAAAATGGGCCAAAAAAAGTCATACTTTAGTATGGCCTCCAAAAGTGCCAAAAAATGTCATAGTATAGTATGGCGTTAAAATGGGCCAAAAAAAGTCATACTTTAGTATGGCCTCCAAAAGTGCCAAAAAACGTCATAGTATAGTATGGCGTCAAAATGGGCCAAAAAAAGTCATACTTTAGTATGGCCTCCAAAAGTGCCAAAAAACGTCATAGTATAGTATGGCGTCAAAATGGACCAAAAAAAGTCATACTTTAGTATGGCCTCCAAAAGTCATACAAAGCATCATAGTATAGTATGGCGTCAAAATGGGCCAAAAAAAGTCATACTTTAGTATGACCTCAAAAAGTGCCAAAAAAACGTCATAGTATAGTATGGCGTCAAAATGGGCCAAAAAAAGTCATGCTTTAGTATGGCCTCAAAAAGTGCCAAAAAACGTCATAGTATAGCATGGCGTCAAAATGGGCCAAAAAAAGTCATACTTTAGTATGGCCTCGAAAAGTGCCAAAAAACGTCATAGTATAGTATGGCGTCAAAATGGGCCAAAAAAAGTCATACTTTAGTATGGCCTCCAAAGGTCATAAAAGACGTCATAGTATAGTATGGCGTCAAAATGGGCCAAAAAAAGTCATACTTTATTATGGCCTCCAAAAGTGCCAAAAAAGTCATAGTATAGTACAGCGTCAAAATGGGCCAAAAAAAGTCATACTTTAGTATGGCCTCCAAAAGTGCTAAAAAACGTCATAGTATAGTATGGCGTCAAAATGGGCCAAAAAAAGTCATACTTTAGTATGGCCTCCAAAAGTCATAAAAAACGTCATAGTATAGTATGGCGTCAAAATGGGCCAAAAAAAGTCATGCTTTAGTATGACCTCAAAAAGTGCCAAAAAATGTCATAGTATAGTATGGCGTCAAAATGGGCCAAAAAAAGTCATACTTTAGTATGGCCTCCAAAGGTCATAAAAAACGTCATAGTATAGTATGGCGTCAAAATGGGCCAAAAAAAGTCATACTTTAGTATGGCCTCAAAAAGTGCCAAAAAACGTCATAGTATAGTATGGCGTCAAAATTGGCCAAAAAAAGTCATACTTTAGTATGGCCTCCAAAGGTCATAAAAAACGTCATAGTATAGTATGGCGTCAAAATGGGCCAAAAAAAGTCATACTTTAGTATGGCCTCCAAAAGTGCCAAAAAATGTCATAGTATAGTATGGCGTTAAAATGGGCCAAAAAAAGTCATACTTTAGTATGGCCTCCAAAAGTGCCAAAAAACGTCATAGTATAGTATGGCGTCAAAATGGGCCAAAAAAAGTCATACTTTAGTATGGCCTCCAAAAGTGCCAAAAAACGTCATAGTATAGTATGGCGTCAAAATGGACCAAAAAAAGTCATACTTTAGTATGGCCTCCAAAAGTCATACAAAGCATCATAGTATAGTATGGCGTCAAAATGGGCCAAAAAAAGTCATACTTTAGTATGACCTCAAAAAGTGCCAAAAAAACGTCATAGTATAGTATGGCGTCAAAATGGGCCAAAAAAAGTCATGCTTTAGTATGGCCTCAAAAAGTGCCAAAAAACGTCATAGTATAGCATGGCGTCAAAATGGGCCAAAAAAAGTCATACTTTAGTATGGCCTCCAAAAGTGCCAAAAAACGTCATAGTATAGTATGGCGTCAAAATGGGCCAAAAAAAGTCATACTTTAGTATGGCCTCCAAAAGTGCCAAAAAACGTCATAGTATAGTATGGCGTCAAAATGGGCCAAAAAAAGTCATACTTTAGTATGGCCTCCAAAAGTGCCAAAAAACGTCATAGTATAGTATGGCGTCAAAATGGGCCAAAAAAAGTCATACTTTAGTATGGCCTCCAAAGGTCATAAAAAACGTCATAGTATAGTATGGCGTCAAAATGGGCCAAAAAAAGTCATACTTTAGTATGGCCTCAACAAGTGCCAAAAAACGTCATAGTATAGTATGGCGTCAAAATGGGCCAAAAGAAGTCATACTTTAGTATGACCTCAAAAAGTGCCAAAAAACGTCATAGTATAGTATGGCGTCAAAATGGGCAAAAAAAAGTCATACTTTAGTATGGCCTGCAAAAGTACCAAAAAACGTCATAGTATAGTATGGCGTCAAAATGGGCCAAAAAAAGTCATACTTTAGTATGACCTCAAAAAGTGCCAAAAAACATCATAGTATAGTATGGCGTCAAAATGGGCCAAAAAAAGTCATAGTATAGTATGGCGTCAAAATGGGCCAAAAAAAGTCATACTTTAGTATGGCCTCCAAAAGTCACAAAAAAACGTCATAGTATAGTATGGCGTCAAAATGGGCCTAAAAAAGTCATACTTTAGTATGGCCTCCAAAAGTGCCAAAAAACATCATAGTATAGTATGGCATCAAAATGGGCCAAAAAAAGTCATACTTTAGTATGGCCTCAAAAAGTGCCAAAAAACGTCATAGTATAGTATGGCGTCAAAATGGGCCAAAAAAAGTCATACTTTAGTATGGCCTCCAAAGGTCATAAAAGACGTCATAGTATAGTATGGCGTCAAAATGGGCCAAAAAAAGTCATACTTTATTATGGCCTCCAAAAGTGCCAAAAAAGTCATAGTATAGTACAGCGTCAAAATGGGCCAAAAAAAGTCATACTTTAGTATGGCCTCCAAAAGTGCTAAAAAACGTCATAGTATAGTATGGCGTCAAAATGGGCCAAAAAAAGTCATACTTTAGTATGGCCTCCAAAGGTCATAAAAAACGTTATAGTATAGTATGGCGTCAAAATGGGCCAAAAAAAGTCATACTTTAGTATGACCTCAAAAAGTGCCAAAAAACGTCATAGTATAGTATGGCGTCAAAATGGGCCAAAAAAAGTCATACTTTAGTATGGCCTCAAAAAGTGCCAAAAAACGTCACAGTATAGTATGGCGTCAAAATGGCCAAAAAAAAGTCATACTTTAGTATGGCCTGCAAAAGTACCAAAAAACGTCATAGTATAGTATGGCGTCAAAATGGGCCAAAAAAAGTCATACTTTAGTATGACCTCAAAAAGTGCCAAAAAACATCATAGTATAGTATGGCGTCAAAATGGGCCAAAAAAAGTCATAGTATAGTATGGCGTCAAAATGCGCCAAAAAAAGTCATACTTTAGTATGGCCTCCAAAGGTCATAAAAAATGTCATAGTATAGTATGGCGTCAAAATGGGCCAAAAAAAGTCATACTTTAGTATGGCCTCCAAAAGTGCCAAAAAATGTCATAGTATAGTATGGCGTCAAAATGGACCAAAAAAAGTCATACTTTAGTATGGCCTCCAAAAGTCATACAAAACATCATAGTATAGTATGGCGTCAAAATGGGCCAAAAAAAGTCATACTTTAGTATGGCCTCCAAAGGTCATAAAAAACGTCATAGTATAGTATGGCGTCAAAATGGGCCAAAAAAAGTCATACTTTAGTATGACCTCAAAAAGTGCCAAAAAACGTCATAGTATAGTATGGCGTCAAAATGGGCCAAAAAAAGTCATACTTTAGTATGGCCTCAAAAAGTGCCAAAAAACGTCATAGTATAGTATGGCGTCAAAATGGGCCAAAAAAAGTCATACTTTAGTATGTCCGCAAAAAGTGCCAAAAAACGTCATAGTATAGTATGGCGTCAAAATGGGCCAAAAAAAGTCATACTTTAGTATGGCCTCCAAAAGTGCCAAAAAACGTCATAGTATAGTATGGCGTCAAAATGGGCCAAAAAAAGTCATACTTTAGTATGGACTCCAAAAGTGCCAAAAAACGTCATAGTATAGTATGGCGTCAAAATGGGCCAAAAAAAGTCATACTTTAGTATGGACTCCAAAAGTGCCAAAAAACGTCATAGTATAGTATGGCGTCAACATAGGCCAAAAAAAGTCATACTTTAGTATGGCCTCCAAACGTGCCAAAAAACCTCATAGTATAGTATGGCGTCAAAATGGGCCAAAAAAGTCATACTTTAGTATGGCCTCCAAAAGTGCCAAAAAACGTCATAGTATAGTATGGCGTCAAAATGGGCCCAAAAAAGTCATACTTTAGTATGGCCTCCAAAAGTGCCAAAAAACGTCATAGTATAGTATGGCGTCAAAAGGGGCCAAAAAAAGTCATACTTTAGTATGGCCTCCAAAAGTGCCAAAAACCGTCATAGTATAGTATGGCGTCAAAATGGGCCAAAAAAAGTCATACTTTAGTATGGCCTCCAAAGGTCATAAAAAACGTCATAGTATAGTATGGCGTCAAAATGGGCCAAAAAAAGTCATACTTTAGTATGGCCTCAAAAAGTGCCAAAAAACGTCATAGTATAGTATGGCGTCAAAATGGGCCAAAAAAAGTCATACTTTAGTATGACCTCAAAAAGTGCCAAAAAACGTCATAGTATAGTATGGCGTCAAAATGGGCCAAAAAAAGTCATACTTTAGTATGGCCTCCAAAAGTGTCAAAAAACGTCATAGTATAGTATGGCGTCAAAATGGGCCAAAAAAAGTCATACTTTAGTATGGCCTCCAAAAGTGCCAAAAAACGTCATAGTATAGTATGGCGTCAAAATGGGCCAAAAAAAGTCATACTTTAGTATGGCCTCCAAAAGTGCCAAAAAACGTCATAGTATAGTATGGCGTCAAAATGGGCCAAAAAAAGTCATACTTTAGTATGGCCTCCAAAAGTGCCAAAAAACGTCATAGTATAGTATGGCGTCAAAATGGGCCAAAAAAAGTCATACTTTAGTATGGCCTCCAAAAGTGCCAAAAAACGTCATAGTATAGTATGGCGTCAAAATGGGCCAAAAAAAGTCATACTTTAGTATGGCCTCCAAAGGTCATAAAAAACGTCATAGTATAGTATGGCGTCAAAATGGGCCAAAAAAAGTCATGCTTTAGTATGACCTCAAAAAGTGCCAAAAAACGTCATAGTATAGTATGGCGTCAAAATGGGCCAAAAAAAGTCATACTTTAGTATGGCCTCCAAAAGTGCCAAAAAACGTCATAGTATAGTATGGCGTCAAAATGGGCCAAAAAAAGTCATACTTTAGTATGGCCTCCAAAGGTCATAAAAAATGTCATAGTATAGTATGGCGTCAAAATGGGCCAAAAAAAGTCATACTTTAGTATGGCCTCAAAAAGTGCCAAAAAACGTCATAGTATAGTATGGCGTCAAAATGGGCCAAAAAAAGTCATACTTTAGTATGACCTCAAAAAGTGCCAAAAAACATCATAGTATAGTATGGCGTCAAAATGGGCCAAAAAAAGTCATAGTATAGTATGGCGTCAAAATGCGCCAAAAAAAGTCATACTTTAGTATGGCCTCCAAAGGTCATAAAAAACGTCATAGTATAGTATGGCGTCAAAATGGGCCAAAAAAAGTCATACTTTAGTATGGCCTCAAAAAGTGCCAAAAAACGTCATAGTATAGTATGGCGTCAAAATGGGCCAAAAAAAGTCATACTTTAGTATGACCTCAAAAAGTGCCAAAAAACGTCATAGTATAGTATGGCGTCAAAATGGGCCAAAAAAAGTCATACTTTAGTATGTCCGCAAAAAGTGCCAAAAAACGTCATAGTGTAGTATGGCGTCAAAATGGGCCAAAAAAAGTCATACTTTAGTATGGCCTGCAAAAGTGCCAAAAAACGTCATAGTATAGTATGGCGTCAAAATGGGCCAAAAAAAGTCATACTTTAGTATGGCCTCCAAAAGTGCCAAAAAACGTCATAGTATAGTATGGCGTCAAAATGGGCCAAAAAAAGTCATACTTTAGTATGGCCTCCAAAGGTCATAAAAGACGTCATAGTATAGTATGGCGTCAAAATGGGCCAAAAAAAGTCATACTTTATTATGGCCTCCAAAAGTGCCAAAAAAGTCATAGTATAGTACAGCGTCAAAATGGGCCAAAAAAAGTCATACTTTAGTATGGCCTCCAAAAGTGCTAAAAAACGTCATAGTATAGTATGGCGTCAAAATGGGCCAAAAAAAGTCATACTTTAGTATGGCCTCCAAAAGTCATAAAAAACGTCATAGTATAGTATGGCGTCAAAATGGGCCAAAAAAAGTCATGCTTTAGTATGACCTCAAAAAGTGCCAAAAAATGTCATAGTATAGTATGGCGTCAAAATGGGCCAAAAAAAGTCATACTTTAGTATGGCCTCCAAAGGTCATAAAAAACGTCATAGTATAGTATGGCGTCAAAATGGGCCAAAAAAAGTCATACTTTAGTATGGCCTCAAAAAGTGCCAAAAAACGTCATAGTATAGTATGGCGTCAAAATTGGCCAAAAAAAGTCATACTTTAGTATGGCCTCCAAAGGTCATAAAAAACGTCATAGTATAGTATGGCGTCAAAATGGGCCAAAAAAAGTCATACTTTAGTATGGCCTCCAAAAGTGCCAAAAAATGTCATAGTATAGTATGGCGTTAAAATGGGCCAAAAAAAGTCATACTTTAGTATGGCCTCCAAAAGTGCCAAAAAACGTCATAGTATAGTATGGCGTCAAAATGGGCCAAAAAAAGTCATACTTTAGTATGGCCTCCAAAAGTGCCAAAAAACGTCATAGTATAGTATGGCGTCAAAATGGACCAAAAAAAGTCATACTTTAGTATGGCCTCCAAAAGTCATACAAAGCATCATAGTATAGTATGGCGTCAAAATGGGCCAAAAAAAGTCATACTTTAGTATGACCTCAAAAAGTGCCAAAAAAACGTCATAGTATAGTATGGCGTCAAAATGGGCCAAAAAAAGTCATGCTTTAGTATGGCCTCAAAAAGTGCCAAAAAACGTCATAGTATAGCATGGCGTCAAAATGGGCCAAAAAAAGTCATACTTTAGTATGGCCTCCAAAAGTGCCAAAAAACGTCATAGTATAGTATGGCGTCAAAATGGGCCAAAAAAAGTCATACTTTAGTATGGCCTCCAAAAGTGCCAAAAAACGTCATAGTATAGTATGGCGTCAAAATGGGCCAAAAAAAGTCATACTTTAGTATGGCCTCCAAAAGTGCCAAAAAACGTCATAGTATAGTATGGCGTCAAAATGGGCCAAAAAAAGTCATACTTTAGTATGGCCTCCAAAGGTCATAAAAAACGTCATAGTATAGTATGGCGTCAAAATGGGCCAAAAAAAGTCATACTTTAGTATGGCCTCAACAAGTGCCAAAAAACGTCATAGTATAGTATGGCGTCAAAATGGGCCAAAAGAAGTCATACTTTAGTATGACCTCAAAAAGTGCCAAAAAACGTCATAGTATAGTATGGCGTCAAAATGGGCAAAAAAAAGTCATACTTTAGTATGGCCTGCAAAAGTACCAAAAAACGTCATAGTATAGTATGGCGTCAAAATGGGCCAAAAAAAGTCATACTTTAGTATGACCTCAAAAAGTGCCAAAAAACATCATAGTATAGTATGGCGTCAAAATGGGCCAAAAAAAGTCATAGTATAGTATGGCGTCAAAATGGGCCAAAAAAAGTCATACTTTAGTATGGCCTCCAAAAGTCACAAAAAAACGTCATAGTATAGTATGGCGTCAAAATGGGCCTAAAAAAGTCATACTTTAGTATGGCCTCCAAAAGTGCCAAAAAACATCATAGTATAGTATGGCATCAAAATGGGCCAAAAAAAGTCATACTTTAGTATGGCCTCAAAAAGTGCCAAAAAACGTCATAGTATAGTATGGCGTCAAAATGGGCCAAAAAAAGTCATACTTTAGTATGGCCTCCAAAGGTCATAAAAGACGTCATAGTATAGTATGGCGTCAAAATGGGCCAAAAAAAGTCATACTTTATTATGGCCTCCAAAAGTGCCAAAAAAGTCATAGTATAGTACAGCGTCAAAATGGGCCAAAAAAAGTCATACTTTAGTATGGCCTCCAAAAGTGCTAAAAAACGTCATAGTATAGTATGGCGTCAAAATGGGCCAAAAAAAGTCATACTTTAGTATGGCCTCCAAAGGTCATAAAAAACGTTATAGTATAGTATGGCGTCAAAATGGGCCAAAAAAAGTCATACTTTAGTATGACCTCAAAAAGTGCCAAAAAACGTCATAGTATAGTATGGCGTCAAAATGGGCCAAAAAAAGTCATACTTTAGTATGGCCTCAAAAAGTGCCAAAAAACGTCACAGTATAGTATGGCGTCAAAATGGCCAAAAAAAAGTCATACTTTAGTATGGCCTGCAAAAGTACCAAAAAACGTCATAGTATAGTATGGCGTCAAAATGGGCCAAAAAAAGTCATACTTTAGTATGACCTCAAAAAGTGCCAAAAAACATCATAGTATAGTATGGCGTCAAAATGGGCCAAAAAAAGTCATAGTATAGTATGGCGTCAAAATGCGCCAAAAAAAGTCATACTTTAGTATGGCCTCCAAAGGTCATAAAAAATGTCATAGTATAGTATGGCGTCAAAATGGGCCAAAAAAAGTCATACTTTAGTATGGCCTCCAAAAGTGCCAAAAAATGTCATAGTATAGTATGGCGTCAAAATGGACCAAAAAAAGTCATACTTTAGTATGGCCTCCAAAAGTCATACAAAACATCATAGTATAGTATGGCGTCAAAATGGGCCAAAAAAAGTCATACTTTAGTATGGCCTCCAAAGGTCATAAAAAACGTCATAGTATAGTATGGCGTCAAAATGGGCCAAAAAAAGTCATACTTTAGTATGACCTCAAAAAGTGCCAAAAAACGTCATAGTATAGTATGGCGTCAAAATGGGCCAAAAAAAGTCATACTTTAGTATGGCCTCAAAAAGTGCCAAAAAACGTCATAGTATAGTATGGCGTCAAAATGGGCCAAAAAAAGTCATACTTTAGTATGTCCGCAAAAAGTGCCAAAAAACGTCATAGTATAGTATGGCGTCAAAATGGGCCAAAAAAAGTCATACTTTAGTATGGCCTCCAAAAGTGCCAAAAAACGTCATAGTATAGTATGGCGTCAAAATGGGCCAAAAAAAGTCATACTTTAGTATGGACTCCAAAAGTGCCAAAAAACGTCATAGTATAGTATGGCGTCAAAATGGGCCAAAAAAAGTCATACTTTAGTATGGACTCCAAAAGTGCCAAAAAACGTCATAGTATAGTATGGCGTCAACATAGGCCAAAAAAAGTCATACTTTAGTATGGCCTCCAAACGTGCCAAAAAACCTCATAGTATAGTATGGCGTCAAAATGGGCCAAAAAAGTCATACTTTAGTATGGCCTCCAAAAGTGCCAAAAAACGTCATAGTATAGTATGGCGTCAAAATGGGCCCAAAAAAGTCATACTTTAGTATGGCCTCCAAAAGTGCCAAAAAACGTCATAGTATAGTATGGCGTCAAAAGGGGCCAAAAAAAGTCATACTTTAGTATGGCCTCCAAAAGTGCCAAAAACCGTCATAGTATAGTATGGCGTCAAAATGGGCCAAAAAAAGTCATACTTTAGTATGGCCTCCAAAGGTCATAAAAAACGTCATAGTATAGTATGGCGTCAAAATGGGCCAAAAAAAGTCATACTTTAGTATGGCCTCAAAAAGTGCCAAAAAACGTCATAGTATAGTATGGCGTCAAAATGGGCCAAAAAAAGTCATACTTTAGTATGACCTCAAAAAGTGCCAAAAAACGTCATAGTATAGTATGGCGTCAAAATGGGCCAAAAAAAGTCATACTTTAGTATGGCCTCCAAAAGTGTCAAAAAACGTCATAGTATAGTATGGCGTCAAAATGGGCCAAAAAAAGTCATACTTTAGTATGGCCTCCAAAAGTGCCAAAAAACGTCATAGTATAGTATGGCGTCAAAATGGGCCAAAAAAAGTCATACTTTAGTATGGCCTCCAAAAGTGCCAAAAAACGTCATAGTATAGTATGGCGTCAAAATGGGCCAAAAAAAGTCATACTTTAGTATGGCCTCCAAAAGTGCCAAAAAACGTCATAGTATAGTATGGCGTCAAAATGGGCCAAAAAAAGTCATACTTTAGTATGGCCTCCAAAAGTGCCAAAAAACGTCATAGTATAGTATGGCGTCAAAATGGGCCAAAAAAAGTCATACTTTAGTATGGCCTCCAAAGGTCATAAAAAACGTCATAGTATAGTATGGCGTCAAAATGGGCCAAAAAAAGTCATGCTTTAGTATGACCTCAAAAAGTGCCAAAAAACGTCATAGTATAGTATGGCGTCAAAATGGGCCAAAAAAAGTCATACTTTAGTATGGCCTCCAAAAGTGCCAAAAAACGTCATAGTATAGTATGGCGTCAAAATGGGCCAAAAAAAGTCATACTTTAGTATGGCCTCCAAAGGTCATAAAAAATGTCATAGTATAGTATGGCGTCAAAATGGGCCAAAAAAAGTCATACTTTAGTATGGCCTCAAAAAGTGCCAAAAAACGTCATAGTATAGTATGGCGTCAAAATGGGCCAAAAAAAGTCATACTTTAGTATGACCTCAAAAAGTGCCAAAAAACATCATAGTATAGTATGGCGTCAAAATGGGCCAAAAAAAGTCATAGTATAGTATGGCGTCAAAATGCGCCAAAAAAAGTCATACTTTAGTATGGCCTCCAAAGGTCATAAAAAACGTCATAGTATAGTATGGCGTCAAAATGGGCCAAAAAAAGTCATACTTTAGTATGGCCTCAAAAAGTGCCAAAAAACGTCATAGTATAGTATGGCGTCAAAATGGGCCAAAAAAAGTCATACTTTAGTATGACCTCAAAAAGTGCCAAAAAACGTCATAGTATAGTATGGCGTCAAAATGGGCCAAAAAAAGTCATACTTTAGTATGTCCGCAAAAAGTGCCAAAAAACGTCATAGTGTAGTATGGCGTCAAAATGGGCCAAAAAAAGTCATACTTTAGTATGGCCTGCAAAAGTGCCAAAAAACGTCATAGTATAGTATGGCGTCAAAATGGGCCAAAAAAAGTCATACTTTAGTATGGCCTCCAAAAGTGCCAAAAAACGTCATAGTATAGTATGGCGTCAAAATGGGCCAAAAAAAGTCATACTTTAGTATGGACTCCAAAAGTGCCAAAAAACGTCATAGTATAGTATGGCGTCAAAATGGGCCAAAAAAAGTCATACTTTAGTATGGACTCCAAAAGTGCCAAAAAACGTCATAGTATAGTATGGCGTCAACATAGGCCAAAAAAAGTCATACTTTAGTATGGCCTCCAAACGTGCCAAAAAACCTCATAGTATAGTATGGCGTCAAAATGGGCCAAAAAAGTCATACTTTAGTATGGCCTCCAAAAGTGCCAAAAAACGTCATAGTATAGTATGGCGTCAAAATGGGCCAAAAAAAGTCATACTTTAGTATGGCCTCCAAAAGTGCCAAAAAACGTCATAGTATAGTATGGCGTCAAAAGGGGCCAAAAAAAGTCATACTTTAGTATGGCCTCCAAAAGTCATAAAAAACGTCATAGTATAGTATGGCGTCAAAATGGGCCAAAAAAAGTCATACTTTAGTATGGCCTCCGAAGGTCATAAAAAACGTCATATTATAGTATGGCGTCAAAATGGGCCAAAAAAAGTCATACTTTAGTATGGCCTCCAAAAGTCATAAAAAACGTCATAGTATAGTATGGCGTCAAAATGGGCCAAAAAAAGTCATACTTTAGTATGGCCTCCAAAAGTGCCAAAAAACGTCATAGTATAGTATGGCGTCAAAATGGGCCAAAAAAAGTCATACTTTAGTATGGCCTCCAAAAGTGCCAAAAAACGTCATAGTATAGTATGGCGTCAAAATGGGCCAAAAAAAGTCATACTTTAGTATGGCCTCCAAAAGTGCCAAAAAACGTCATAGTATAGTATGGCGTCAAAATGGGCCAAAAAAAGTCATACTTTAGTATGGCCTCCAAAAGTCATAAAAAACGTCATAGTATAGTATGGCGTCAAAATGGGCCAAAAAAAGTCATACTTTAGTATGGCCTCCAAAAGTGCCAAAAAACATCATAGTATAGTATGGCGTCAAAATGGGCCAAAAAAAGTCATACTTTAGTATGGCCTCAAAAAGTGCCAAAAAACGTCATAGTATAGTATGGCGTCAAAATGGGCCAAAAAAAGTCATACTTTAGTATGGCCTCCAAAGGTCATAAAAGACGTCATAGTATAGTATGGCGTCAAAATGGGCCAAAAAAAGTCATACTTTATTATGGCCTCCAAAAGTGCCAAAAAAGTCATAGTATAGTACAGCGTCAAAATGGGCCAAAAAAAGTCATACTTTAGTATGGCCTCCAAACGTGCCAAAAAACGTCATAGTATAGTATGGCGTCAAAATGGGCCAAAAAAAGTCATACTTTAGTATGGCCTCCAAAAGTGCCAAAAAACGTCATAGTATAGTATGGCGTCAAAAGGGGCCAAAAAAAGTCATACTTTAGTATGGCCTCCAAAAGTCATAAAAAACGTCATAGTATAGTATGGCGTCAAAATGGGCCAAAAAAAGTCATACTTTAGTATGGCCTCCGAAGGTCATAAAAAACGTCATAGTATAGTATGGCGTCAAAATGGGCCAAAAAAAGTCATACTTTAGTATGGCCTCCAAAAGTCATAAAAAACGTCATAGTATAGTATGGCGTCAAAATGGGCCAAAAAAAGTCATACTTTAGTATGGCCTCCAAAAGTGCCAAAAAACGTCATAGTATAGTATGGCGTCAAAATGGGCCAAAAAAAGTCATACTTTAGTATGGCCTCCAAAAGTGCCAAAAAACGTCATAGTATAGTATGGCGTCAAAATGGGCCAAAAAAAGTCATACTTTAGTATGGACTCCAAAAGTGCCAAAAAACGTCATAGTATAGTATGGCGTCAAAATGGGCCAAAAAAAGTCATACTTTAGTATGGCCTCCAAAAGTCATAAAAAACGTCATAGTATAGTATGGCGTCAAAATGGGCCAAAAAAAGTCATACTTTAGTATGGCCTCCAAAAGTGCCAAAAAACATCATAGTATAGTATGGCGTCAAAATGGGCCAAAAAAAGTCATACTTTAGTATGGCCTCAAAAAGTGCCAAAAAACGTCATAGTATAGTATGGCGTCAAAATGGGCCAAAAAAAGTCATACTTTAGTATGGCCTCCAAAGGTCATAAAAGACGTCATAGTATAGTATGGCGTCAAAATGGGCCAAAAAAAGTCATACTTTATTATGGCCTCCAAAAGTGCCAAAAAAGTCATAGTATAGTACTGCGTCAAAATGGGCCAAAAAAAGTCATACTTTAGTATGGCCTCCAAAAGTGCTAAAAAACGTCATAGTATAGTATGGCGTCAAAATGGGCCAAAAAAAGTCATACTTTAGTATGGCCTCCAAAGGTCATAAAAAACGTCATAGTATAGTATGGCGTCAAAATGGGCCAAAAAAAGTCATACTTTAGTATGACCTCAAAAAGTGCCAAAAAACATCATAGTATAGTATGGCGTCAAAATGGGCCAAAAAAAGTCATACTTTAGTATGGCCTCCAAAGGTCATAAAAAACGTCATAGTATAGTATGGCGTCAAAATGGGCCAAAAAAAGTCATACTTTAGTATGACCTCAAAAAGTGCCAAAAAACGTCATAGTATAGTATGGCGTCAAAATGGGCCAAAAAAAGTCATGCTTTAGTATGACCTCAAAAAGTGCCAAAAAACGTCATAGTATAGTATGGCGTCAAAATGGGCCAAAAAAAGTCATGCTTTAGTATGACCTCAAAAAGTGCCAAAAAACGTCATAGTATAGTATGGCGTCAAAATGGGCCAAAAAAAGTCATACTTTAGTATGGCCTCCAAAAGTGCCAAAAAACGTCATAGTATAGTATGGCGTCAAAATGGGCCAAAAAAAGTCATACTTTAGTATGGCCTCCAAAAGTGCCAAAAAACGTCATAGTATAGTATGGCGTCAAAATGGGCCAAAAAAAGTCATACTTTAGTATGGCCTCCAAAAGTGCCAAAAAACGTCATAGTATAGTATGGCGTCAAAATGGGCCAAAAAAAGTCATACTTTAGTATGGCCTCCAAAGGTCATAAAAAACGTCATAGTATAGTATGGCGTCAAAATGGGCCAAAAAAAGTCATGCTTTAGTATGACCTCAAAAAGTACCAAAAAACGTCATAGTATAGTATGGCGTCAAAATGGGCCAAAAAAAGTCATACTTTAGTATGGCCTCCAAAAGTGCCAAAAAACGTCATAGTATAGTATGGCGTCAAAATGGGCCAAAAAAAGTCATACTTTAGTATGGCCTCCAAAGGTCATAAAAAACGTCATAGTATAGTATGGCGTCAAAATGGGCCAAAAAAAGTCATGCTTTAGTATGGCCTCAAAAAGTGCCAAAAAACGTCATAGTATAGTATGGCGTCAAAATGGGCAAAAAAAAGTCATACTTTAGTATGGCCTGCAAAAGTACCAAAAAACGTCATAGTATAGTATGGCGTCAAAATGGGCCAAAAAAAGTCATACTTTAGTATGACCTCAAAAAGTGCCAAAAAACATCATAGTATAGTATGGCGTCAAAATGGGCCAAAAAAAGTCATAGTATAGTATGGCGTCAAAATGCGCCAAAAAAAGTCATACTTTAGTATGGCCTCCAAAGGTCATAAAAAATGTCATAGTATAGTATGGCGTCAAAATGGGCCAAAAAAAGTCATACTTTAGTATGACCTCAAAAAGTGCCAAAAAACGTCATAGTATAGTATGGCGTCAAAATGGGCCAAAAAAAGTCATACTTTAGTATGGCCTCCAAAGGTCATAAAAAACGTCATAGTATAGTATGGCGTCAAAATGGGCCAAAAAAAGTCATACTTTAGTATGGCCTCCGAAGGTCATAAAAAACGTCATATTATAGTATGGCGTCAAAATGGGCCAAAAAAAGTCATACTTTAGTATGGCCTCAAAAAGTGCCAAAAAACGTCATAGTATAGTATGGCGTCAAAATGGGCCAAAAAAAGTCATACTTTAGTATGGCCTCCAAAGGTCATAAAAGACGTCATAGTATAGTATGGCGTCAAAATGGGCCAAAAAAAGTCATACTTTATTATGGCCTCCAAAAGTGCCAAAAAAGTCATAGTATAGTACAGCGTCAAAATGGGCCAAAAAAAGTCATACTTTAGTATGGCCTCCAAAGGTCATAAAAAACGTCATAGTATAGTATGGCGTCAAAATGGGCCAAAAAAAGTCATACTTTAGTATGGCCTCCAAAGGTCATAAAAAACGTCATAGTATAGTATGGCGTCAAAATGGGCCAAAAAAAGTCATACTTTAGTATGGCCTCCAAAAGTGCCAAAAAACGTCATAGTATAGTATGGCGTCAAAATGGGCCAAAAAAAGTCATACTTTAGTATGGCCTCCAAAAGTCATAAAAAACGTCATAGTATAGTATGGCGTCAAAATGGGCCAAAAAAAGTCATGCTTTAGTATGACCTCAAAAAGTGTCAAAAAACGTCATAGTATAGTATGGCGTCAAAATGTGCCAAAAAAAGTCATACTTTAGTATGGCCTCCAAAGGTCATAAAAAACGTCATAGTATAGTATAGCGTCAAAATGGGCCAAAAAAAGTCATACTTTAGTATGGCCTCCAAAAGTGCCAAAAAAGTCATAGTATAGTATGGCGTCAAAATGGGCAAAAAAAAGTCATACTTTAGTATGGCCTCCAAAAGTGCCAAAAAACGTCATAGTATAGTATGGCCTCCAAAAGTGCCAAAAAACGTCATAGTATAGTATGGCGTCAAAATGGTCCAAAAAAAGTCATACTTTAGTATGGCCTCCAAAAGTCATAAAAAACGTCATAGTATAGTATGGCGTCAAAATGGGCCAAAAAAAGTCATACTTTAGTATGACCTCAAAAAGTGCCAAAAAACGTCATAGTATAGTATGGCGTCAAAATGGGCCAAAAAAAGTCATACTTTAGTATGTCCGCAAAAAGTGCCAAAAAACGTCATAGTATAGTATGGCGTCAAAATGGGCCAAAAAAAGTCATACTTTAGTATGGCCTGCAAAAGTGCCAAAAAACGTCATAGTATAGTATGGCGTCAAAATGGGCCAAAAAAAGTCATACTTTAGTATGGCCTCCAAAAGTGCCAAAAAACGTCATAGTATAGTATGGCGTCAAAATGGGCCAAAAAAAGTCATACTTTAGTATGGACTCCAAAAGTGCCAAAAAACGTCATAGTATAGTATGGCGTCAAAATGGGCCAAAAAAAGTCATACTTTAGTATGGACTCCAAAAGTGCCAAAAAACGTCATAGTATAGTATGGCGTCAACATAGGCCAAAAAAAGTCATACTTTAGTATGGCCTCCAAACGTGCCAAAAAACCTCATAGTATAGTATGGCGTCAAAATGGGCCAAAAAAGTCATACTTTAGTATGGCCTCCAAAAGTGCCAAAAAACGTCATAGTATAGTATGGCGTCAAAATGGGCCAAAAAAAGTCATACTTTAGTATGGCCTCCAAAAGTGCCAAAAAACGTCATAGTATAGTATGGCGTCAAAAGGGGCCAAAAAAAGTCATACTTTAGTATGGCCTCCAAAAGTCATAAAAAACGTCATAGTATAGTATGGCGTCAAAATGGGCCAAAAAAAGTCATACTTTAGTATGGCCTCCGAAGGTCATAAAAAACGTCATATTATAGTATGGCGTCAAAATGGGCCAAAAAAAGTCATACTTTAGTATGGCCTCCAAAAGTCATAAAAAACGTCATAGTATAGTATGGCGTCAAAATGGGCCAAAAAAAGTCATACTTTAGTATGGCCTCCAAAAGTGCCAAAAAACGTCATAGTATAGTATGGCGTCAAAATGGGCCAAAAAAAGTCATACTTTAGTATGGCCTCCAAAAGTGCCAAAAAACGTCATAGTATAGTATGGCGTCAAAATGGGCCAAAAAAAGTCATACTTTAGTATGGCCTCCAAAAGTGCCAAAAAACGTCATAGTATAGTATGGCGTCAAAATGGGCCAAAAAAAGTCATACTTTAGTATGGATTCCAAAAGTGCCAAAAAAACGTCATAGTATAGTATGGCGTCAAAATGGGCCAAAAAAAGTCATACTTTAGTATGGCCTCCAAAAGTCATAAAAAACGTCATAGTATAGTATGGCGTCAAAATGGGCCAAAAAAAGTCATACTTTAGTATGGCCTCCAAAAGTGCCAAAAAACATCATAGTATAGTATGGCGTCAAAATGGGCCAAAAAAAGTCATACTTTAGTATGGCCTCAAAAAGTGCCAAAAAACGTCATAGTATAGTATGGCGTCAAAATGGGCCAAAAAAAGTCATACTTTAGTATGGCCTCCAAAGGTCATAAAAGACGTCATAGTATAGTATGGCGTCAAAATGGGCCAAAAAAAGTCATACTTTATTATGGCCTCCAAAAGTGCCAAAAAAGTCATAGTATAGTACAGCGTCAAAATGGGCCAAAAAAAGTCATACTTTAGTATGGCCTCCAAACGTGCCAAAAAACCTCATAGTATAGTATGGCGTCAAAATGGGCCAAAAAAGTCATACTTTAGTATGGCCTCCAAAAGTGCCAAAAAAGTCATAGTATAGTACAGCGTCAAAATGGGCCAAAAAAAGTCATACTTTAGTATGGCCTCCAAAGGTCATAAAAAACGTCATAGTATAGTATGGCGTCAAAATGGGCCAAAAAAAGTCATACTTTAGTATGGCCTCCAAAGGTCATAAAAAACGTCATAGTATAGTATGGCGTCAAAATGGGCCAAAAAAAGTCATACTTTAGTATGGCCTCCAAAAGTGCCAAAAAACGTCATAGTATAGTATGGCGTCAAAATGGGCCAAAAAAAGTCATACTTTAGTATGGCCTCCAAAAGTCATAAAAAACGTCATAGTATAGTATGGCGTCAAAATGGGCCAAAAAAAGTCATGCTTTAGTATGACCTCAAAAAGTGTCAAAAAACGTCATAGTATAGTATGGCGTCAAAATGGGCCAAAAAAAGTCATACTTTAGTATGGCCTCCAAAGGTCATAAAAAACGTCATAGTATAGTATGGCGTCAAAATGGGCCAAAAAAAGTCATACTTTAGTATGGCCTCCAAAAGTGCCAAAAAAGTCATAGTATAGTATGGCGTCAAAATGGGCAAAAAAAAGTCATACTTTAGTATGGCCTCCAAAAGTGCCAAAAAACGTCATAGTATAGTATGGCCTCCAAAAGTGCCAAAAAACGTCATAGTATAGTATGGCGTCAAAATGGTCCAAAAAAAGTCATACTTTAGTATGGCCTCCAAAAGTCATAAAAAACGTCATAGTATAGTATGGCGTCAAAATGGGCCAAAAAAAGTCATGCTTTAGTATGATCTCAAAAAGTGCCAAAAAACGTCATAGTATAGTATGGCGTCAAAATGGGCCAAAAAAAGTCATACTTTAGTATGACCTCAAAAAGTGCCAAAAAACGTCATAGTATAGTATGGCGTCAAAATGGGCCAAAAAAAGTCATACTTTAGTATGGCCTCCAAAAGTGCCAAAAAACGTCATAGTATAGTATGGCGTCAAAATGGGCCAAAAAAAGTCATACTTTAGTATGACCTCAAAAAGTGCCAAAAAACGTCATAGTATAGTATGGCGTCAAAATGGGCCAAAAAAAGTCATACTTTAGTATGGCCTCCAAAAGTCATAAAAAACGTCATAGTATAGTATGGCGTCAAAATGGGCCAAAAAAAGTCATACTTTAGTATGGCCTCCAAAAGTGCCAAAAAACGTCATAGTATAGTATGGCGTCAAAATGGGCCAAAAAAAGTCATACTTTAGTATGACCTCCAAAAGTGCCAAAAAACGTCATAGTATAGTATGGCGTCAAAATGGGCCAAAAAAAGTCATGCTTTAGTATGACCTCAAAAAGTGCCAAAAAATGTCATAGTATAGTATGGCGTCAAAATGGGCCAAAAAAAGTCATACTTTAGTATGGCCTCCAAAGGTCATAAAAAACGTCATAGTATAGTATGGCGTCAAAATGGGCCAAAAAAAGTCATACTTTAGTATGGCCTCAAAAAGTGCCAAAAAACGTCATAGTATAGTATGGCGTCAAAATTGGCCAAAAAAAGTCATACTTTAGTATGGCCTCCAAAGGTCATAAAAAACGTCATAGTATAGTATGGCGTCAAAATGGGCCAAAAAAAGTCATACTTTAGTATGGCCTCAAAAAGTGCCAAAAAATGTCATAGTATAGTATGGCGTTAAAATGGGCCAAAAAAAGTCATACTTTAGTATGGCCTCCAAAAGTGCCAAAAAACGTCATAGTATAGTATGGCGTCAAAATGGGCCAAAAAAAGTCATACTTTAGTATGGCCTCCAAAAGTGCCAAAAAATGTCATAGTATAGTATGGCGTCAAAATGGACCAAAAAAAGTCATACTTTAGTATGGCCTCCAAAAGTCATACAAAACATCATAGTATAGTATGGCGTCAAAATGGGCCAAAAAAAGTCATACTTTAGTATGGCCTCCAAAGGTCATAAAAAACGTCATAGTATAGTATGGCGTCAAAATGGGCCAAAAAAAGTCATACTTTAGTATGGCCTCCAAAAGTGCCAAAAAACGTCATAGTATAGTATGGCGTCAAAATGGGCCAAAAAAAGTCATACTTTAGTATGGACTCCAAAAGTGCCAAAAAACGTCATAGTATAGTATGGCGTCAAAATGGGCCAAAAAAAGTCATACTTTAGTATGGACTCCAAAAGTGCCAAAAAACGTCATAGTATAGTATGGCGTCAACATAGGCCAAAAAAAGTCATACTTTAGTATGGCCTCCAAACGTGCCAAAAAACCTCATAGTATAGTATGGCGTCAAAATGGGCCAAAAAAGTCATACTTTAGTATGGCCTCCAAAAGTCATAAAAAACGTCATAGTATAGTATGGCGTCAAAATGGGCCAAAAAAAGTCATACTTTAGTATGGCCTCCAAAAGTGCCAAAAAACGTCATAGTATAGTATGGCGTCAAAAGGGGCCAAAAAAAGTCATACTTTAGTATGGCCTCCAAAAGTCATAAAAAACGTCATAGTATAGTATGGCGTCAAAATGGGCCAAAAAAAGTCATACTTTAGTATGGCCTCCGAAGGTCATAAAAAACGTCATATTATAGTATGGCGTCAAAATGGGCCAAAAAAAGTCATACTTTAGTATGGCCTCCAAAAGTCATAAAAAACGTCATAGTATAGTATGGCGTCAAAATGGGCCAAAAAAAGTCATACTTTAGTATGGCCTCCAAAAGTGCCAAAAAACGTCATAGTATAGTATGGCGTCAAAATGGGCCAAAAAAAGTCATACTTTAGTATGGCCTCCAAAAGTGCCAAAAAACGTCATAGTATAGTATGGCGTCAAAATGGGCCAAAAAAAGTCATACTTTAGTATGGCCTCCAAAAGTGCCAAAAAACGTCATAGTATAGTATGGCGTCAAAATGGGCCAAAAAAAGTCATACTTTAGTATGGACTCCAAAAGTGCCAAAAAACGTCATAGTATAGTATGGCGTCAAAATGGGCCAAAAAAAGTCATACTTTAGTATGGCCTCCAAAAGTGCCAAAAAACGTCATAGTATAGTATGGCGTCAAAATGGGCCAAAAAAAGTCATACTTTAGTATGGCCTCCAAAAGTGCTAAAAAACGTCATAGTATAGTATGGCGTCAAAATGGGCCAAAAAAAGTCATACTTTAGTATGGCCTCCAAAGGTCATAAAAAACGTCATAGTATAGTATGGCGTCAAAATGGGCCAAAAAAAGTCATACTTTAGTATGACCTCAAAAAGTGCCAAAAAACGTCATAGTATAGTATGGCGTCAAAATGGGCCAAAAAAAGTCATACTTTAGTATGTCCGCAAAAAGTGCCAAAAAACGTCACAGTATAGTATGGCGTCAAAATGGCCAAAAAAAAGTCATACTTTAGTATGGCCTCCAAAAGTGCCAAAAACCGTCATAGTATAGTATGGCGTCAAAATGGGCCAAAAAAAGTCATACTTTAGTATGGCCTCCAAAGGTCATAAAAAACGTCATAGTATAGTATGGCGTCAAAATGGGCCAAAAAAAGTCATACTTTAGTATGGCCTCCAAAGGTCATAAAAAACGTCATAGTATAGTATGGCGTCAAAATGGGCCAAAAAAAGTCATACTTTAGTATGACCTCAAAAAGTGCCAAAAAACGTCATAGTATAGTATGGCGTCAAAATGGGCCAAAAAAAGTCATACTTTAGTATGGCCTCCAAAAGTGCCAAAAAATGTCATAGTATAGTATGGCGTCAAAATGGACCAAAAAAAGTCATACTTTAGTATGGCCTCCAAAAGTCATACAAAACATCATAGTATAGTATGGCGTCAAAATGGGCCAAAAAAAGTCATACTTTAGTATGGCCTCCAAAGGTCATAAAAAACGTCATAGTATAGTATGGCGTCAAAATGGGCCAAAAAAAGTCATACTTTAGTATGGCCTCAAAAAGTGCCAAAAAACGTCATAGTATAGTATGGCGTCAAAATGGGCCAAAAAAAGTCATGCTTTAGTATGACCTCAAAAAGTGCCAAAAAACGTCATAGTATAGTATGGCGTCAAAATGGGCCAAAAAAAGTCATGCTTTAGTATGACCTCAAAAAGTGCCAAAAAACGTCATAGTATAGTATGGCGTCAAAATGGGCCAAAAAAAGTCATACTTTAGTATGGCCTCCAAAGGTCATAAAAAACGTCATAGTATAGTATGGCGTCAAAATGGGCCAAAAAAAGTCATACTTTAGTATGGCCTCAAAAAGTGCCAAAAAACGTCATAGTATAGTATGGCGTCAAAATGGGCCAAAAAAAGTCATACTTTAGTATGTCCGCAAAAAGTGCCAAAAAACGTCATAGTATAGTATGGCGTCAAAATGGGCCAAAAAAAGTCATACTTTAGTATGGCCTCCAAAAGTGCCAAAAAACGTCATAGTATAGTATGGCGTCAAAATGGGCCAAAAAAAGTCATACTTTAGTATGGACTCCAAAAGTGCCAAAAAACGTCATAGTATAGTATGGCGTCAAAATGGGCCAAAAAAAGTCATACTTTAGTATGGCCTCCAAAAGTGCCAAAAAACGTCATAGTATAGTATGGCGTCAAAATGGGCCAAAAAAAGTCATACTTTAGTATGGCCTCCAAAAGTGCTAAAAAACGTCATAGTATAGTATGGCGTCAAAATGGGCCAAAAAAAGTCATACTTTAGTATGGCCTCCAAAGGTCATAAAAAACGTCATAGTATAGTATGGCGTCAAAATGGGCCAAAAAAAGTCATACTTTAGTATGACCTCAAAAAGTGCCAAAAAACGTCATAGTATAGTATGGCGTCAAAATGGGCCAAAAAAAGTCATACTTTAGTATGTCCGCAAAAAGTGCCAAAAAACGTCACAGTATAGTATGGCGTCAAAATGGCCAAAAAAAAGTCATACTTTAGTATGGCCTCCAAAAGTGCCAAAAACCGTCATAGTATAGTATGGCGTCAAAATGGGCCAAAAAAAGTCATACTTTAGTATGGCCTCCAAAGGTCATAAAAAACGTCATAGTATAGTATGGCGTCAAAATGGGCCAAAAAAGTCATACTTTAGTATGACTTCAAAGAGTGCCAAAAAAACGTCATAGTATAGTATGGCGTCAAAATGGGCCAAAAAAAGTCATACTTTAGTATGGCCTCAAAAAGTGCCAAAAAACGTCATAGTATAGTATGGCGTCAAAATGGGCCAAAAAAAGTCATACTTTAGTATGGCCTCCAAAAGTGCCAAAAAACGTCATAGTATAGTATGGCGTCAAAATGGGCCAAAAAAAGTCATACTTTAGTATGGCCTCCAAAGGTCATAAAAAACGTCATAGTATAGTATGGCGTCAAAATGGGCCAAAAAAAGTCATACTTTAGTATGACCTCAAAAAGTGCCAAAAAACGTCATAGTATAGTATGGCGTCAAAATGGGCCAAAAAAAGTCATACTTTAGTATGGCCTCAAAAAGTGCCAAAAAACGTCATAGTATAGTATGGCGTCAAAATGGGCCAAAAAAAGTCATACTTTAGTATGGCCTCCAAAAGTGCCAAAAACCGTCATAGTATAGTATGGCGTCAAAATGGGCCAAAAAAAGTCATACTTTAGTATGGCCTCCAAAGGTCATAAAAAACGTCATAGTATAGTATGGCGTCAAAATGGGCCAAAAAAAGTCATACTTTAGTATGGCCTCAAAAAGTGCCAAAAAACGTCATAGTATAGTATGGCGTCAAAATGGGCCAAAAAAAGTCATACTTTAGTATGACCTCAAAAAGTGCCAAAAAACGTCATAGTATAGTATGGCGTCAAAATGGGCCAAAAAAAGTCATACTTTAGTATGGCCTCCAAAAGTGCCAAAAAACGTCATAGTATAGTATGGCGTCAAAATGGGCCAAAAAAAGTCATACTTTAGTATGGCCTCCAAAAGTGCCAAAAAACGTCATAGTATAGTATGGCGTCAAAATGGGCCAAAAAAAGTCATACTTTAGTATGGCCTCCAAAAGTGCCAAAAAACGTCATAGTATAGTATGGCGTCAAAATGGGCCAAAAAAAGTCATACTTTAGTATGGCCTCCAAAGGTCATAAAAAACGTCATAGTATAGTATGGCGTCAAAATGGGCCAAAAAAAGTCATACTTTAGTATGGCCTCAACAAGTGCCAAAAAACGTCATAGTATAGTATGGCGTCAAAATGGGCCAAAAGAAGTCATACTTTAGTATGACCTCAAAAAGTGCCAAAAAACGTCATAGTATAGTATGGCATCAAAATGGGCAAAAAAAAGTCATACTTTAGTATGGCCTGCAAAAGTACCAAAAAACGTCATAGTATAGTATGGCGTCAAAATGGGCCAAAAAAAGTCATACTTTAGTATGACCTCAAAAAGTGCCAAAAAACATCATAGTATAGTATGGCGTCAAAATGGGCCAAAAAAAGTCATAGTATAGTATGGCGTCAAAATGGGCCAAAAAAAGTCATACTTTAGTATGGCGTCAAAATGGGCCAAAAAAAGTCATACTTTAGTATGACCTCAAAAAGTGCCAAAAAACGTCATAGTATAGTATGGCGTCAAAATGGGCCAAAAAAAGTCATACTTTAGTATGACCTCAAAAAGTGCCAAAAAACGTCATAGTATAGTATGGCGTCAAAATGGGCCAAAAAAAGTCATACTTTAGTATGGCCTCCAAAAGTCATAAAAAACGTCATAGTATAGTATGGCGTCAAAATGGGCCAAAAAAAGTCATACTTTAGTATGGCCTCAAAAAGTGCCAAAAAACGTCATAGTATAGTATGGCGTCAAAATGGGCCAAAAAAAGTCATACTTTAGTATGACCTCAAAAAGTGCCAAAAAACGTCATAGTATAGTATGGCGTCAAAATGGGCCAAAAAAAGTCATACTTTAGTATGGCCTCAAAAACTGCCAAAAAACGTCATAGTATAGTATGGCGTCAAAATGGGCCAAAAAAAGTCATACTTTAGTATGGCCTCCAAAAGTGCCAAAAACCGTCATAGTATAGTATGGCGTCAAAATGGGCCAAAAAAAGTCATACTTTAGTATGGCCTCCAAAGGTCATAAAAAACGTCATAGTATAGTATGGCGTCAAAATGGGCCAAAAAAAGTCATACTTTAGTATGGCCTCAAAAAGTGCCAAAAAACGTCATAGTATAGTATGGCGTCAAAATGGGCCAAAAAAAGTCATACTTTAGTATGACCTCAAAAAGTGCCAAAAAACGTCATAGTATAGTATGGCGTCAAAATGGGCCAAAAAAAGTCATACTTTAGTATGGCCTCCAAAAGTGTCAAAAAACGTCATAGTATAGTATGGCGTCAAAATGGGCCAAAAAAAGTCATACTTTAGTATGGCCTCCAAAAGTGCCAAAAAACGTCATAGTATAGTATGGCGTCAAAATGGGCCAAAAAAAGTCATACTTTAGTATGGCCTCCAAAAGTGCCAAAAAACGTCATAGTATAGTATGGCGTCAAAATGGGCCAAAAAAAGTCATACTTTAGTATGGCCTCCAAAAGTGCCAAAAAACGTCATAGTATAGTATGGCGTCAAAATGGGCCAAAAAAAGTCATACTTTAGTATGGCCTCCAAAAGTGCCAAAAAACGTCATAGTATAGTATGGCGTCAAAATGGGCCAAAAAAAGTCATACTTTAGTATGGCCTCCAAAGGTCATAAAAAATGTCATAGTATAGTATGGCGTCAAAATGGGCCAAAAAAAGTCATACTTTAGTATGACCTCAAAAAGTGCCAAAAAATGTCATAGTATAGTATGGCGTCAAAATGGGCCAAAAAAAGTCATACTTTAGTATGGCCTCAGAAAGTCATAAAAAAGGTCATAGTATAGTATGGCGTCAAAATGGGCCAAAAAAAGTCATACTTTAGTATGGCCTCCAAAGGTCATAAAAAACGTCATAGTATAGTATGGCGTCAAAATGGGCCAAAAAAAGTCATACTTTAGTATGGCCTCAAAAAGTGCCAAAAAATGTCATAGTATAGTATGGCGTTAAAATGGGCCAAAAAAAGTCATACTTTAGTATGGCCTCCAAAAGTGCCAAAAAACGTCATAGTATAGTATGGCGTCAAAATGGGCCAAAAAAAGTCATACTTTAGTATGGCCTCCAAAAGTGCCAAAAAATGTCATAGTATAGTATGGCGTCAAAATGGACCAAAAAAAGTCATACTTTAGTATGGCCTCCAAAAGTCATACAAAACATCATAGTATAGTATGGCGTCAAAATGGGCCAAAAAAAGTCATACTTTAGTATGGCCTCCAAAGGTCATAAAAAACGTCATAGTATAGTATGGCGTCAAAATGGGCCAAAAAAAGTCATACTTTAGTATGACCTCAAAAAGTGCCAAAAAACGTCATAGTATAGTATGGCGTCAAAATGGGCCAAAAAAAGTCATGCTTTAGTATGACCTCAAAAAGTGCCAAAAAACGTCATAGTATAGTATGGCGTCAAAATGGGCCAAAAAAAGTCATGCTTTAGTATGACCTCAAAAAGTGCCAAAAAACGTCATAGTATAGTATGGCGTCAAAATGGGCCAAAAAAAGTCATACTTTAGTATGGCCTCCAAAAGTGCCAAAAAACGTCATAGTATAGTATGGCGTCAAAATGGGCCAAAAAAAGTCATACTTTAGTATGGCCTCCAAAGGTCATAAAAAACGTCATAGTATAGTATGGCGTCAAAATGGGCCAAAAAAAGTCATGCTTTAGTATGACCTCAAAAAGTGCCAAAAAACGTCATAGTATAGTATGGCGTCAAAATGGGCCAAAAAAAGTCATACTTTAGTATGGCCTCCAAAAGTGCCAAAAAACGTCATAGTATAGTATGGCGTCAAAATGGGCCAAAAAAAGTCATACTTTAGTATGGCCTCCAAAGGTCATAAAAAACGTCATAGTATAGTATGGCGTCAAAATGGGCCAAAAAAAGTCATACTTTAGTATGGCCTCAAAAAGTGCCAAAAAACGTCATAGTATAGTATGGCGTCAAAATGGGCAAAAAAAAGTCATACTTTAGTATGGCCTGCAAAAGTACCAAAAAACGTCATAGTATAGTATGGCGTCAAAATGGGCCAAAAAAAGTCATACTTTAGTATGACCTCAAAAAGTGCCAAAAAACATCATAGTATAGTATGGCGTCAAAATGGGCCAAAAAAAGTCATAGTATAGTATGGCGTCAAAATGCGCCAAAAAAAGTCATACTTTAGTATGGCCTCCAAAGGTCATAAAAAATGTCATAGTATAGTATGGCGTCAAAATGGGCCAAAAAAAGTCATACTTTAGTATGACCTCAAAAAGTGCCAAAAAATGTCATAGTATAGTATGGCGTCAAAATGGGCCAAAAAAAGTCATACTTTAGTATGGCCTCAGAAAGTCATAAAAAAGGTCATAGTATAGTATGGCGTCAAAATGGGCCAAAAAAAGTCATACTTTAGTATGGCCTCCAAAGGTCATAAAAAACGTCATAGTATAGTATGGCGTCAAAATGGGCCAAAAAAAGTCATACTTTAGTATGGCCTCAAAAAGTGCCAAAAAATGTCATAGTATAGTATGGCGTTAAAATGGGCCAAAAAAAGTCATACTTTAGTATGGCCTCCAAAAGTGCCAAAAAACGTCATAGTATAGTATGGCGTCAAAATGGGCCAAAAAAAGTCATACTTTAGTATGGACTCCAAAAGTGCCAAAAAACGTCATAGTATAGTATGGCGTCAAAATGGGCCAAAAAAAGTCATACTTTAGTATGGCCTCCAAAGGTCATAAAAAACGTCATAGTATAGTATGGCGTCAAAATGGGCCAAAAAAAGTCATACTTTAGTATGACCTCAAAAAGTGCCAAAAAACGTCATAGTATAGTATGGCGTCAAAATGGGCCAAAAAAAGTCATACTTTAGTATGGACTCCAAAAGTGCCAAAAAACGTCATAGTATAGTATGGCGTCAACATAGGCCAAAAAAAGTCATACTTTAGTATGGCCTCCAAACGTGCCAAAAAACCTCATAGTATAGTATGGCGTCAAAATGGGCCAAAAAAGTCATACTTTAGTATGGCCTCCAAAAGTGCCAAAAAACGTCATAGTATAGTATGGCGTCAAAATGGGCCCAAAAAAGTCATACTTTAGTATGGCCTCCAAAAGTGCCAAAAAACGTCATAGTATAGTATGGCGTCAAAATGGGCCCAAAAAAGTCATACTTTAGTATGGCCTCCAAAAGTCATAAAAAACGTCATAGTATAGTATGGCGTCAAAATGGGCCAAAAAAAGTCATACTTTAGTATGGCCTCCAAAAGTGCCAAAAAACGTCATAGTATAGTATGGCGTCAAAATGGGCCAAAAAAAGTCATACTTTAGTATGGCCTCCAAAAGTGCCAAAAAACGTCATAGTATAGTATGGCGTCAAAATGGGCCAAAAAAAGTCATACTTTAGTATGGCCTCCAAAAGTGCCAAAAAACGTCATAGTATAGTATGGCGTCAAAATGGGCCAAAAAAAGTCATACTTTAGTATGGACTCCAAAAGTGCCAAAAAACGTCATAGTATAGTATGGCGTCAAAATGGGCCAAAAAAAGTCATACTTTAGTATGGCCTCCAAAAGTCATAAAAAACGTCATAGTATAGTATGGCGTCAAAATGGGCCAAAAAAAGTCATACTTTAGTATGGCCTCCAAAAGTGCCAAAAAACATCATAGTATAGTATGGCGTCAAAATGGGCCAAAAAAAGTCATACTTTAGTATGGCCTCAAAAAGTCATAAAAAACGTCATAGTATAGTATGGCGTCAAAATGGGCCAAAAAAAGTCATACTTTAGTATGGCCTCCAAAAGTGCCAAAAAACGTCATAGTATAGTATGGCGTCAAAATGGGCCAAAAAAAGTCATACTTTAGTATGGACTCCAAAAGTGCCAAAAAACGTCATAGTATAGTATGGCGTCAAAATGGGCCAAAAAAAGTCATACTTTAGTATGGCCTCCAAAAGTCATAAAAAACGTCATAGTATAGTATGGCGTCAAAATGGGCCAAAAAAAGTCATACTTTAGTATGGCCTCCAAAAGTGCCAAAAAACATCATAGTATAGTATGGCATCAAAATGGGCCAAAAAAAGTCATACTTTAGTATGGCCTCAAAAAGTCATAAAAAACGTCATAGTATAGTATGGCGTCAAAATGGGCCAAAAAAAGTCATACTTTAGTATGGCCTCAAAAAGTGCCAAAAAATGTCATTGTATAGTATGGCGTTAAAATGGGCCAAAAAAAGTCATACTTTAGTATGGCCTCCAAAAGTGCCAAAAAACGTCATAGTATAGTATGGCGTCAAAATGGGCCAAAAAAAGTCATACTTTAGTATGGCCTCCAAAAGTGCCAAAAAACGTCATAGTATAGTATGGCGTCAAAATGGACCAAAAAAAGTCATACTTTAGTATGGCCTCCAAAAGTCATACAAAGCATCATAGTATAGTATGGCGTCAAAATGGGCCAAAAAAAGTCATGCTTTAGTATGACCTCAAAAAGTGCCAAAAAACGTCATAGTATAGTATGGCGTCAAAATGGGCCAAAAAAAGTCATACTTTAGTATGGCCTCCAAAGGTCATAAAAAACGTCATAGTATAGTATGGCGTCAAAATGGGCCAAAAAAGTCATACTTTAGTATGACTTCAAAGGGTGCCAAAAAAACGTCATAGTATAGTATGGCGTCAAAATTGGCCAAAAAAAGTCATACTTTAGTATGGCCTCCAAAGGTCATAAAAAACGTCATAGTATAGTATGGCGTCAAAATGGGCCAAAAAAAGTCATACTTTAGTATGGCCTCAAAAAGTGCCAAAAAATGTCATTGTATAGTATGGCGTTAAAATGGGCCAAAAAAAGTCATACTTTAGTATGGCCTCCAAAAGTGCCAAAAAACGTCATAGTATAGTATGGCGTCAAAATGGGCCAAAAAAAGTCATACTTTAGTATGGCCTCCAAAAGTGCCAAAAAACGTCATAGTATAGTATGGCGTCAAAATGGACCAAAAAAAGTCATACTTTAGTATGGCCTCCAAAAGTCATACAAAGCATCATAGTATAGTATGGCGTCAAAATGGGCCAAAAAAAGTCATGCTTTAGTATGACCTCAAAAAGTGCCAAAAAACGTCATAGTATAGTATGGCGTCAAAATGGGCCAAAAAAAGTCATACTTTAGTATGGCCTCCAAAGGTCATAAAAAACGTCATAGTATAGTATGGCGTCAAAATGGGCCAAAAAAGTCATACTTTAGTATGACTTCAAAAAGTGCCAAAAAAACGTCATAGTATAGTATGGCGTCAAAATGGGCCAAAAAAAGTCATACTTTAGTATGGCCTCAAAAAGTGCCAAAAAACGTCATAGTATAGTATGGCGTCAAAATGGGCCAAAAAAAGTCATACTTTAGTATGGCCTCCAAAAGTGCCAAAAAACGTCATAGTATAGTATGGCGTCAAAATGGGCCAAAAAAAGTCATACTTTAGTATGGCCTCCAAAGGTCATAAAAAACGTCATAGTATAGTATGGCGTCAAAATGGGCCAAAAAAAGTCATACTTTAGTATGGCCTCAAAAAGTGCCAAAAAACGTCATAGTATAGTATGGCGTCAAAATTGGCCAAAAAAAGTCATACTTTAGTATGGCCTCCAAAGGACATAAAAAACGTCATAGTATAGTATGGCGTCAAAATGGGCCAAAAAAAGTCATACTTTAGTATGGCCTCAAAAAGTGCCAAAAAATGTCATTGTATAGTATGGCGTTAAAATGGGCCAAAAAAAGTCATACTTTAGTATGGCCTCCAAAAGTGCCAAAAAACGTCATAGTATAGTATGGCGTCAAAATGGGCCAAAAAAAGTCATACTTTAGTATGGCCTCCAAAAGTGCCAAAAAACGTCATAGTATAGTATGGCGTCAAAATGGACCAAAAAAAGTCATACTTTAGTATGGCCTCCAAAAGTCATACAAAGCATCATAGTATAGTATGGCGTCAAAATGGGCCAAAAAAAGTCATGCTTTAGTATGACCTCAAAAAGTGCCAAAAAACGTCATAGTATAGTATGGCGTCAAAATGGGCCAAAAAAAGTCATACTTTAGTATGGCCTCCAAAGGTCATAAAAAACGTCATAGTATAGTATGGCGTCAAAATGGGCCAAAAAAGTCATACTTTAGTATGACTTCAAAAAGTGCCAAAAAAACGTCATAGTATAGTATGGCGTCAAAATGGGCCAAAAAAAGTCATACTTTAGTATGGCCTCAAAAAGTGCCAAAAAACGTCATAGTATAGTATGGCGTCAAAATGGGCCAAAAAAAGTCATACTTTAGTATGGCCTCCAAAAGTGCCAAAAAACGTCATAGTATAGTATGGCGTCAAAATGGGCCAAAAAAAGTCATACTTTAGTATGGCCTCCAAAGGTCATAAAAAACGTCATAGTATAGTATGGCGTCAAAATGGGCCAAAAAAAGTCATACTTTAGTATGACCTCAAAAAGTGCCAAAAAACGTCATAGTATAGTATGGCGTCAAAATGGGCCAAAAAAAGTCATACTTTAGTATGGCCTCAAAAAGTGCCAAAAAACGTCATAGTATAGTATGGCGTCAAAATGGGCCAAAAAAAGTCATACTTTAGTATGGCCTCCAAAAGTGCCAAAAACCGTCATAGTATAGTATGGCGTCAAAATGGGCCAAAAAAAGTCATACTTTAGTATGGCCTCCAAAGGTCATAAAAAACGTCATAGTATAGTATGGCGTCAAAATGGGCCAAAAAAAGTCATACTTTAGTATGGCCTCAAAAAGTGCCAAAAAACGTCATAGTATAGTATGGCGTCAAAATGGGCCAAAAAAAGTCATACTTTAGTATGACCTCAAAAAGTGCCCAAAAACGTCATAGTATAGTATGGCGTCAAAATGGGCCAAAAAAAGTCATACTTTAGTATGGCCTCCAAAAGTGCCAAAAAACGTCATAGTATAGTATGGCGTCAAAATGGGCCAAAAAAAGTCATACTTTAGTATGGCCTCCAAAAGTGCCAAAAAACGTCATAGTATAGTATGGCGTCAAAATGGGCCAAAAAAAGTCATACTTTAGTATGGCCTCCAAAAGTGCCAAAAAACGTCATAGTATAGTATGGCGTCAAAATGGGCCAAAAAAAGTCATACTTTAGTATGGCCTCCAAAGGTCATAAAAAACGTCATAGTATAGTATGGCGTCAAAATGGGCCAAAAAAAGTCATACTTTAGTATGGCCTCAACAAGTGCCAAAAAACGTCATAGTATAGTATGGCGTCAAAATGGGCCAAAAGAAGTCATACTTTAGTATGACCTCAAAAAGTGCCAAAAAACGTCATAGTATAGTATGGCATCAAAATGGGCAAAAAAAAGTCATACTTTAGTATGGCCTGCAAAAGTACCAAAAAACGTCATAGTATAGTATGGCGTCAAAATGGGCCAAAAAAAGTCATACTTTAGTATGACCTCAAAAAGTGCCAAAAAACATCATAGTATAGTATGGCGTCAAAATGGGCCAAAAAAAGTCATAGTATAGTATGGCGTCAAAATGGGCCAAAAAAAGTCATACTTTAGTATGGCGTCAAAATGGGCCAAAAAAAGTCATACTTTAGTATGACCTCAAAAAGTGCCAAAAAACGTCATAGTATAGTATGGCGTCAAAATGGGCCAAAAAAAGTCATACTTTAGTATGGCCTCCAAAAGTGCCAAAAAACGTCATAGTATAGTATGGCGTCAAAATGGGCCAAAAAAAGTCATACTTTAGTATGGCCTCCAAAGGTCATAAAAAACGTCATATTATAGTATGGCGTCAAAATGGGCCAAAAAAAGTCATACTTTAGTATGGCCTCCAAAAGTCATAAAAAACGTCATAGTATAGTATGGCGTCAAAATGGGCCAAAAAAAGTCATACTTTAGTATGGCCTCCAAAAGTGCCAAAAAACGTCATAGTATAGTATGGCGTCAAAATGGGCCAAAAAAAGTCATACTTTAGTATGGCCTCCAAAAGTGCCAAAAAACGTCATAGTATAGTATGGCGTCAAAATGGGCCAAAAAAAGTCATACTTTAGTATGGCCTCCAAAAGTGCCAAAAAACGTCATAGTATAGTATGGCGTCAAAATGGGCCAAAAAAAGTCATACTTTAGTATGGCCTCCAAAAGTCATAAAAAACGTCATAGTATAGTATGGCGTCAAAATGGGCCAAAAAAAGTCATACTTTAGTATGGCCTCCAAAAGTGCCAAAAAACATCATAGTATAGTATGGCGTCAAAATGGGCCAAAAAAAGTCATACTTTAGTATGGCCTCAAAAAGTGCCAAAAAACGTCATAGTATAGTATGGCGTCAAAATGGGCCAAAAAAAGTCATACTTTAGTATGGCCTCCAAAGGTCATAAAAGACGTCATAGTATAGTATGGCGTCAAAATGGGCCAAAAAAAGTCATACTTTATTATGGCCTCCAAAAGTGCCAAAAAAGTCATAGTATAGTACGGCGTCAAAATGGGCCAAAAAAAGTCATACTTTAGTATGGCCTCCAAACGTGCCAAAAAACCTCATAGTATAGTATGGCGTCAAAATGGGCCAAAAAAGTCATACTTTAGTATGGCCTCCAAAAGTGCCAAAAAACGTCATAGTATAGTATGGCGTCAAAATGGGCCAAAAAAAGTCATACTTTAGTATGGCCTCCAAAAGTGCCAAAAAACGTCATAGTATAGTATGGCGTCAAAAGGGGCCAAAAAAAGTCATACTTTAGTATGGCCTCCATAAGTCATAAAAAACGTCATAGTATAGTATGGCGTCAAAATGGGCCAAAAAAAGTCATACTTTAGTATGGCCTCCGAAGGTCATAAAAAACGTCATATTATAGTATGGCGTCAAAATGGGCCAAAAAAAGTCATACTTTAGTATGGCCTCCAAAAGTCATAAAAAACGTCATAGTATAGTATGGCGTCAAAATGGGCCAAAAAAAGTCATACTTTAGTATGGCCTCCAAAAGTGCCAAAAAACGTCATAGTATAGTATGGCGTCAAAATGGGCCAAAAAAAGTCATACTTTAGTATGGCCTCCAAAAGTGCCAAAAAACGTCATAGTATAGTATGGCGTCAAAATGGGCCAAAAAAAGTCATACTTTAGTATGGCCTCCAAAAGTGCCAAAAAACGTCATAGTATAGTATGGCGTCAAAATGGGCCAAAAAAAGTCATACTTTAGTATGGACTCCAAAAGTGCCAAAAAACGTCATAGTATAGTATGGCGTCAAAATGGGCCAAAAAAAGTCATACTTTAGTATGGCCTCCAAAAGTCATAAAAAACGTCATAGTATAGTATGGCGTCAAAATGGGCCAAAAAAAGTCATACTTTAGTATGGCCTCCAAAAGTGCCAAAAAACGTCATAGTATAGTATGGCGTCAAAATGGGCCAAAAAAAGTCATACTTTAGTATGGCCTCCAAAAGTGCCAAAAAACGTCATAGTATAGTATGGCGTCAAAATGGGCCAAAAAAAGTCATACTTTAGTATGGCCTCCAAAGGTCATAAAAGACGTCATAGTATAGTATGGCGTCAAAATGGGCCAAAAAAAGTCATACTTTAGTATGGCCTCCAAAAGTGCCAAAAAACGTCATAGTATAGTATGGCGTCAAAATGGGCCAAAAAAAGTCATACTTTAGTATGGCCTCCAAAGGTCATAAAAAACGTCATAGTATAGTATGGCGTCAAAATGGGCCAAAAAAAGTCATACTTTAGTATGACCTCAAAAAGTGCCAAAAAACGTCATAGTATAGTATGGCGTCAAAATGGGCCAAAAAAAGTCATACTTTAGTATGGCCTCAAAAAGTGCCAAAAAACGTCATAGTATAGTATGGCGTCAAAATGGGCCAAAAAAAGTCATACTTTAGTATGGCCTCCAAAAGTGCCAAAAAACGTCATAGTATAGTATGGCGTCAAAATGGGCCAAAAAAAGTCATACTTTAGTATGGCCTCCAAAGGTCATAAAAAACGTCATAGTATAGTATGGCGTCAAAATGGGCCAAAAAAAGTCATACTTTAGTATGGCCTCAAAAAGTGCCAAAAAACGTCATAGTATAGTATGGCGTCAAAATGGGCCAAAAAAAGTCATACTTTAGTATGACCTCAAAAAGTGCCAAAAAACGTCATAGTATAGTATGGCGTCAAAATGGGCCAAAAAAAGTCATACTTTAGTATGTCCGCAAAAAGTGCCAAAAAACGTCATAGTATAGTATGGCGTCAAAATGGGCCAAAAAAAGTCATACTTTAGTATGGCCTGCAAAAGTGCCAAAAAACGTCATAGTATAGTATGGCGTCAAAATGGGCCAAAAAAAGTCATACTTTAGTATGGCCTCCAAAAGTGCCAAAAACCGTCATAGTATAGTATGGCGTCAAAATGGGCCAAAAAAAGTCATACTTTAGTATGGCCTCCAAAGGTCATAAAAAACGTCATAGTATAGTATGGCGTCAAAATGGGCCAAAAAAAGTCATACTTTAGTATGGCCTCAAAAAGTGCCAAAAAACGTCATAGTATAGTATGGCGTCAAAATGGGCCAAAAAAAGTCATACTTTAGTATGACCTCAAAAAGTGCCAAAAAACGTCATAGTATAGTATGGCGTCAAAATGGGCCAAAAAAAGTCATACTTTAGTATGGCCTCCAAAAGTGTCAAAAAACGTCATAGTATAGTATGGCGTCAAAATGGGCCAAAAAAAGTCATACTTTAGTATGGCCTCCAAAAGTGCCAAAAAACGTCATAGTATAGTATGGCGTCAAAATGGGCCAAAAAAAGTCATACTTTAGTATGGCCTCCAAAAGTGCCAAAAAACGTCATAGTATAGTATGGCGTCAAAATGGGCCAAAAAAAGTCATACTTTAGTATGGCCTCCAAAAGTGCCAAAAAACGTCATAGTATAGTATGGCGTCAAAATGGGCCAAAAAAAGTCATACTTTAGTATGGCCTCCAAAAGTGCCAAAAAACGTCATAGTATAGTATGGCGTCAAAATGGGCCAAAAAAAGTCATACTTTAGTATGGCCTCCAAAGGTCATAAAAAACGTCATAGTATAGTATGGCGTCAAAATGGGCCAAAAAAAGTCATGCTTTAGTATGACCTCAAAAAGTGCCAAAAAACGTCATAGTATAGTATGGCGTCAAAATGGGCCAAAAAAAGTCATACTTTAGTATGGCCTCCAAAAGTGCCAAAAAACGTCATAGTATAGTATGGCGTCAAAATGGGCCAAAAAAAGTCATACTTTAGTATGGCCTCCAAAGGTCATAAAAAACGTCATAGTATAGTATGGCGTCAAAATGGGCCAAAAAAAGTCATACTTTAGTATGGCCTCAAAAAGTGCCAAAAAACGTCATAGTATAGTATGGCGTCAAAATGGGCAAAAAAAAGTCATACTTTAGTATGGCCTGCAAAAGTACCAAAAAACGTCATAGTATAGTATGGCGTCAAAATGGGCCAAAAAAAGTCATACTTTAGTATGACCTCAAAAAGTGCCAAAAAACATCATAGTATAGTATGGCGTCAAAATGGGCCAAAAAAAGTCATAGTATAGTATGGCGTCAAAATGCGCCAAAAAAAGTCATACTTTAGTATGGCCTCCAAAGGTCATAAAAAATGTCATAGTATAGTATGGCGTCAAAATGGGCCAAAAAAAGTCATACTTTAGTATGACCTCAAAAAGTGCCAAAAAATGTCATAGTATAGTATGGCGTCAAAATGGGCCAAAAAAAGTCATACTTTAGTATGGCCTCAGAAAGTCATAAAAAAGGTCATAGTATAGTATGGCGTCAAAATGGGCCAAAAAAAGTCATACTTTAGTATGGCCTCCAAAGGTCATAAAAAACGTCATAGTATAGTATGGCGTCAAAATGGGCCAAAAAAAGTCATACTTTAGTATGGCCTCAAAAAGTGCCAAAAAATGTCATAGTATAGTATGGCGTTAAAATGGGCCAAAAAAAGTCATACTTTAGTATGGCCTCCAAAAGTGCCAAAAAACGTCATAGTATAGTATGGCGTCAAAATGGGCCAAAAAAAGTCATACTTTAGTATGGCCTCCAAAAGTGCCAAAAAATGTCATAGTATAGTATGGCGTCAAAATGGACCAAAAAAAGTCATACTTTAGTATGGCCTCCAAAAGTCATACAAAACATCATAGTATAGTATGGCGTCAAAATGGGCCAAAAAAAGTCATACTTTAGTATGGCCTCCAAAGGTCATAAAAAACGTCATAGTATAGTATGGCGTCAAAATGGGCCAAAAAAAGTCATACTTTAGTATGACCTCAAAAAGTGCCAAAAAACGTCATAGTATAGTATGGCGTCAAAATGGGCCAAAAAAAGTCATGCTTTAGTATGACCTCAAAAAGTGCCAAAAAACGTCATAGTATAGTATGGCGTCAAAATGGGCCAAAAAAAGTCATGCTTTAGTATGACCTCAAAAAGTGCCAAAAAACGTCATAGTATAGTATGGCGTCAAAATGGGCCAAAAAAAGTCATGCTTTAGTATGACCTCAAAAAGTGCCAAAAAACGTCATAGTATAGTATGGCGTCAAAATGGGCCAAAAAAAGTCATACTTTAGTATGGCCTCCAAAAGTGCCAAAAAACGTCATAGTATAGTATGGCGTCAAAATGGGCCAAAAAAAGTCATACTTTAGTATGGCCTCCAAAGGTCATAAAAAACGTCATAGTATAGTATGGCGTCAAAATGGGCCAAAAAAAGTCATACTTTAGTATGGCCTCAAAAAGTGCCAAAAAACGTCATAGTATAGTATGGCGTCAAAATGGGCAAAAAAAAGTCATACTTTAGTATGGCCTGCAAAAGTACCAAAAAACGTCATAGTATAGTATGGCGTCAAAATGGGCCAAAAAAAGTCATACTTTAGTATGACCTCAAAAAGTGCCAAAAAACATCATAGTATAGTATGGCGTCAAAATGGGCCAAAAAAAGTCATAGTATAGTATGGCGTCAAAAGGGGCCAAAAAAAGTCATACTTTAGTATGGCCTCCAAAAGTCATAAAAAACGTCATAGTATAGTATGGCGTCAAAATGGGCCAAAAAAAGTCATACTTTAGTATGGCCTCCGAAGGTCATAAAAAACGTCATATTATAGTATGGCGTCAAAATGGGCCAAAAAAAGTCATACTTTAGTATGGCCTCCAAAAGTCATAAAAAACGTCATAGTATAGTATGGCGTCAAAATGGGCCAAAAAAAGTCATACTTTAGTATGGCCTCCAAAAGTGCCAAAAAACGTCATAGTATAGTATGGCGTCAAAATGGGCCAAAAAAAGTCATACTTTAGTATGGACTCCAAAAGTGCCAAAAAACGTCATAGTATAGTATGGCGTCAAAATGGGCCAAAAAAAGTCATACTTTAGTATGGCCTCCAAAAGTCATAAAAAACGTCATAGTATAGTATGGCGTCAAAATGGGCCTAAAAAAGTCATACTTTAGTATGGCCTCCAAAAGTGCCAAAAAACATCATAGTATAGTATGGCATCAAAATGGGCCAAAAAAAGTCATACTTTAGTATGGCCTCAAAAAGTGCCAAAAAACGTCATAGTATAGTATGGCGTCAAAATGGGCCAAAAAAAGTCATACTTTAGTATGGCCTCCAAAGGTCATAAAAGACGTCATAGTATAGTATGGCCTCCAAAGGTCATAAAAGACGTCATAGTATAGTATGGCGTCAAAATGGGCCAAAAAAAGTCATACTTTATTATGGCCTCCAAAAGTGCCAAAAAAGTCATAGTATAGTACAGCGTCAAAATGGGCCAAAAAAAGTCATACTTTAGTATGGCCTCCAAAAGTGCTAAAAAACGTCATAGTATAGTATGGCGTCAAAATGGGCCAAAAAAAGTCATACTTTAGTATGGCCTCCAAAGGTCATAAAAAACGTTATAGTATAGTATGGCGTCAAAATGGGCCAAAAAAAGTCATACTTTAGTATGACCTCAAAAAGTGCCAAAAAACGTCATAGTATAGTATGGCGTCAAAATGGGCCAAAAAAAGTCATACTTTAGTATGGCCTCAAAAAGTGCCAAAAAACGTCACAGTATAGTATGGCGTCAAAATGGCCAAAAAAAAGTCATACTTTAGTATGGCCTCCAAAAGTGCCAAAAACCGTCATAGTATAGTATGGCGTCAAAATGGGCCAAAAAAAGTCATACTTTAGTATGGCCTCCAAAGGTCATAAAAAACGTCATAGTATAGTATGGCGTCAAAATGGGCCAAAAAAAGTCATACTTTAGTATGGCCTCCAAAGGTCATAAAAAACGTCATAGTATAGTATGGCGTCAAAATGGGCCAAAAAAAGTCATACTTTAGTATGGCCTCCAAAAGTGCCAAAAAACGTCATAGTATAGTATGGCATCAAAATGGGCCAAAAAAAGTCATACTTTAGTATGGCCTCCAAAAGTCATAAAAAACGTCATAGTATAGTACGGCGTCAAAATGGGCCAAAAAAAGTCATACTTTAGTATGGCCTCCAAAAGTGCCAAAAAACGTCATAGTATAGTATGGCATCAAAATGGGCCAAAAAAAGTCATACTTTAGTATGGCCTCCAAAAGTCATAAAAAACGTCATAGTATAGTACGGCGTCAAAATGGGCCAAAAAAAGTCATACTTTAGTATGACCTCCAAAAGTGCCAAAAAACGTCATAGTATAGTATGGCGTCAAAATGGGCCAAAAAAAGTCATACTTTAGTATGGCCTCCAAAGGTCATAAAAAACGTCATAGTATAGTATGGCGTCAAAATGGGCCAAAAAAAGTCATGCTTTAGTATGACCTCAAAAAGTGCCAAAAAACGTCATAGTATAGTATGGCGTCAAAATGGGCCAAAAAAAGTCATACTTTAGTATGGCCTCCAAAAGTGCCAAAAAACGTCATAGTATAGTATGGCGTCAAAATGGGCCAAAAAAAGTCATACTTTAGTATGGCCTCCAAAGGTCATAAAAAACGTCATAGTATAGTATGGCGTCAAAATGGGCCAAAAAATGTCATACTTTAGTATGGCCTCAAAAAGTGCCAAAAAACGTCATAGTATAGTATGGCGTCAAAATGGGCCAAAAAAAGTCATACTTTAGTATGGCCTCCAAAGGTCATAAAAAACGTCATAGTATAGTATGGCGTCAAAATGGGCCAAAAAAAGTCATACTTTAGTATGGCCTCCAAAAGTGCCAAAAAAGTCATAGTATAGTATGGCGTCAAAATGGGCCAAAAAAAGTCATACTTTAGTATGGTCTCCAAAAGTGCTAAAAAACGTCATAGTATAGTATGGCGTCAAAATGGGCCAAAAAAAGTCATACTTTAGTATGGCCTCCAAAAGTCATAAAAAACGTCATAGTATAGTATGGCGTCAAAATGGGCCAAAAAAAGTCATGCTTTAGTATGACCTCAAAAAGTGCCAAAAAATGTCATAGTATAGTATGGCGTCAAAATGGGCCAAAAAAAGTCATACTTTAGTATGGCCTCCAAAGGTCATAAAAAACGTCATAGTATAGTATGGCGTCAAAATGGGCCAAAAAAAGTCATACTTTAGTATGGCCTCAAAAAGTGCCAAAAAACGTCATAGTATAGTATGGCGTCAAAATTGGCCAAAAAAAGTCATACTTTAGTATGGCCTCCAAAGGTCATAAAAAACGTCATAGTATAGTATGGCGTCAAAATGGGCCAAAAAAAGTCATACTTTAGTATGGCCTCAAAAAGTGCCAAAAAACGTCATAGTATAGTATGGCGTTAAAATGGGCCAAAAAAAGTCATACTTTAGTATGGCCTCCAAAAGTGCCAAAAAACGTCATAGTATAGTATGGCGTCAAAATGGGCCAAAAAAAGTCATACTTTAGTATGGCCTCCAAAAGTGCCAAAAAATGTCATAGTATAGTATGGCGTCAAAATGGACCAAAAAAAGTCATACTTTAGTATGGCCTCCAAAAGTCATACAAAACATCATAGTATAGTATGGCGTCAAAATGGGCCAAAAAAAGTCATACTTTAGTATGGCCTCCAAAGGTCATAAAAAACGTCATAGTATAGTATGGCGTCAAAATGGGCCAAAAAAAGTCATGCTTTAGTATGACCTCAAAAAGTGCCAAAAAATGTCATAGTATAGTATGGCGTCAAAATGGGCCAAAAAAAGTCATACTTTAGTATGGCCTCCAAAGGTCATAAAAAACGTCATAGTATAGTATGGCGTCAAAATGGGCCAAAAAAAGTCATACTTTAGTATGGCCTCAAAAAGTGCCAAAAAACGTCATAGTATAGTATGGCGTCAAAATTGGCCAAAAAAAGTCATACTTTAGTATGGCCTCCAAAGGTCATAAAAAACGTCATAGTATAGTATGGCGTCAAAATGGGCCAAAAAAAGTCATACTTTAGTATGGCCTCAAAAAGTGCCAAAAAATGTCATAGTATAGTATGGCGTTAAAATGGGCCAAAAAAAGTCATACTTTAGTATGGCCTCCAAAAGTGCCAAAAAACGTCATAGTATAGTATGGCGTCAAAATGGGCCAAAAAAAGTCATACTTTAGTATGGCCTCCAAAAGTGCCAAAAAATGTCATAGTATAGTATGGCGTCAAAATGGGCCAAAAAAAGTCATACTTTAGTATGGCCTCCAAAGGTCATAAAAAACGTCATAGTATAGTATGGCGTCAAAATGGGCCAAAAAAAGTCATACTTTAGTATGACCTCAAAAAGTGCCAAAAAACGTCATAGTATAGTATGGCGTCAAAATGGGCCAAAAAAAGTCATGCTTTAGTATGACCTCAAAAAGTGCCAAAAAACGTCATAGTATAGTATGGCGTCAAAATGGGCCAAAAAAAGTCATACTTTAGTATGACCTCAAAAAGTGCCAAAAAACGTCATAGTATAGTATGGCGTCAAAATGGGCCAAAAAAAGTCATACTTTAGTATGGCCTCCAAAAGTGCCAAAAAACGTCATAGTATAGTATGGCGTCAAAATGGGCCAAAAAAAGTCATACTTTAGTATGGCCTCCAAAGGTCATAAAAAACGTCATAGTATAGTATGGCGTCAAAATGGGCCAAAAAAAGTCATACTTTAGTATGGCCTCAAAAAGTGCCAAAAAACGTCATAGTATAGTATTGCGTCAAAATGGGCCAAAAAAAGTCATACTTTAGTATGACCTCAAAAAGTGCCAAAAAACGTCATAGTATAGTATGGCGTCAAAATGGGCCAAAAAAAGTCATACTTTAGTATGTCCGCAAAAAGTGCCAAAAAACGTCATAGTATAGTATGGCGTCAAAATGGGCCAAAAAAAGTCATACTTTAGTATGGCCTGCAAAAGTGCCAAAAAACGTCATAGTATAGTATGGCGTCAAAATGGGCCAAAAAAAGTCATACTTTAGTATGGCCTCCAAAAGTGCCAAAAAACGTCATAGTATAGTATGGCGTCAAAATGGGCCAAAAAAAGTCATACTTTAGTATGGACTCCAAAAGTGCCAAAAAACGTCATAGTATAGTATGGCGTCAACATAGGCCAAAAAAGTCATACTTTAGTATGGCCTCCAAAAGTGCCAAAAAACGTCATAGTATAGTATGGCGTCAAAATGGGCCAAAAAAGTCATACTTTAGTATGGCCTCCAAAAGTGCCAAAAAACGTTATAGTATAGTATGGCGTCAAAATGGGCCAAAAAAAGTCATACTTTAGTATGGCCTCCAAAAGTGCCAAAAAACGTCATAGTATAGTATGGCGTCAAAAGGGGCCAAAAAAAGTCATACTTTAGTATGGCCTCCAAAAGTCATAAAAAACGTCATAGTATAGTATGGCGTCAAAATGGGCCAAAAAAAGTCATACTTTAGTATGGCCTCCGAAGGTCATAAAAAACGTCATATTATAGTATGGCGTCAAAATGGGCCAAAAAAAGTCATACTTTAGTATGGCCTCCAAAAGTCATAAAAAACGTCATAGTATAGTATGGCGTCAAAATGGGCCAAAAAAAGTCATACTTTAGTATGGCCTCCAAAAGTGCCAAAAAACGTCATAGTATAGTATGGCGTCAAAATGGGCCAAAAAAAGTCATACTTTAGTATGGCCTCCAAAAGTGCCAAAAAACGTCATAGTATAGTATGGCGTCAAAATGGGCCAAAAAAAGTCATACTTTAGTATGGCCTCCAAAAGTGCCAAAAAACGTCATAGTATAGTATGGCGTCAAAATGGGCCAAAAAAAGTCATACTTTAGTATGGACTCCAAAAGTGCCAAAAAACGTCATAGTATAGTATGGCGTCAAAATGGGCCAAAAAAAGTCATACTTTAGTATGGCCTCCAAAAGTCATAAAAAACGTCATAGTATAGTATGGCGTCAAAATGGGCCAAAAAAAGTCATACTTTAGTATGGCCTCCAAAAGTGCCAAAAAACATCATAGTATAGTATGGCGTCAAAATGGGCCAAAAAAAGTCATACTTTAGTATGGCCTCAAAAAGTGCCAAAAAACGTCATAGTATAGTATGGCGTCAAAATGGGCCAAAAAAAGTCATACTTTAGTATGGCCTCCAAAGGTCATAAAAGACGTCATAGTATAGTATGGCGTCAAAATGGGCCAAAAAAAGTCATACTTTATTATGGCCTCCAAAAGTGCCAAAAAAGTCATAGTATAGTACAGCGTCAAAATGGGCCAAAAAAAGTCATACTTTAGTATGGCCTCCAAACGTGCCAAAAAACCTCATAGTATAGTATGGCGTCAAAATGGGCCAAAAAAGTCATACTTTAGTATGGCCTCCAAAAGTGCCAAAAAACGTCATAGTATAGTATGGCGTCAAAATGGGCCAAAAAAAGTCATACTTTAGTATGGCCTCCAAAAGTGCCAAAAAACGTCATAGTATAGTATGGCGTCAAAAGGGGCCAAAAAAAGTCATACTTTAGTATGGCCTCCAAAAGTCATAAAAAACGTCATAGTATAGTATGGCGTCAAAATGGGCCAAAAAAAGTCATACTTTAGTATGGCCTCCGAAGGTCATAAAAAACGTCATATTATAGTATGGCGTCAAAATGGGCCAAAAAAAGTCATACTTTAGTATGGCCTCCAAAAGTCATAAAAAACGTCATAGTATAGTATGGCGTCAAAATGGGCCAAAAAAAGTCATACTTTAGTATGGCCTCCAAAAGTGCCAAAAAACGTCATAGTATAGTATGGCGTCAAAATGGGCCAAAAAAAGTCATACTTTAGTATGGCCTCCAAAAGTGCCAAAAAACGTCATAGTATAGTATGGCGTCAAAATGGGCCAAAAAAAGTCATACTTTAGTATGGCCTCCAAAAGTGCCAAAAAACGTCATAGTATAGTATGGCGTCAAAATGGGCCAAAAAAAGTCATACTTTAGTATGGACTCCAAAAGTGCCAAAAAACGTCATAGTATAGTATGGCGTCAAAATGGGCCAAAAAAAGTCATACTTTAGTATGGCCTCCAAAAGTCATAAAAAACGTCATAGTATAGTATGGCGTCAAAATGGGCCAAAAAAACTCATACTTTAGTATGGCCTCCAAAAGTGCCAAAAAACATCATAGTATAGTATGGCGTCAAAATGGGCCAAAAAAAGTCATACTTTAGTATGGCCTCAAAAAGTGCCAAAAAACGTCATAGTATAGTATGGCGTCAAAATGGGCCAAAAAAAGTCATACTTTAGTATGGCCTCCAAAGGTCATAAAAGACGTCATAGTATAGTATGGCGTCAAAATGGGCCAAAAAAAGTCATACTTTATTATGGCCTCCAAAAGTGCCAAAAAAGTCATAGTATAGTACAGCGTCAAAATGGGCCAAAAAAAGTCATACTTTAGTATGGCCTCCAAAAGTGCTAAAAAACGTCATAGTATAGTATGGCGTCAAAATGGGCCAAAAAAAGTCATACTTTAGTATGGCCTCCAAAGGTCATAAAAAACGTCATAGTATAGTATGGCGTCAAAATGGGCCAAAAAAAGTCATACTTTAGTATGACCTCAAAAAGTGCCAAAAAACGTCATAGTATAGTATGGCGTCAAAATGGGCCAAAAAAAGTCATACTTTAGTATGGCCTCAAAAAGTGCCAAAAAACGTCACAGTATAGTATGGCGTCAAAATGGCCAAAAAAAAGTCATACTTTAGTATGGCCTCCAAAAGTGCCAAAAAACGTCATAGTATAGTATGGCGTCAAAATGGGCCAAAAAAAGTCATACTTTAGTATGGCCTCCAAAGGTCATAAAAGACGTCATAGTATAGTATGGCGTCAAAATGGGCCAAAAAAAGTCATACTTTATTATGGCCTCCAAAAGTGCCAAAAAAGTCATAGTATAGTACAGCGTCAAAATGGGCCAAAAAAAGTCATACTTTAGTATGGCCTCCAAAAGTGCTAAAAAACGTCATAGTATAGTATGGCGTCAAAATGGGCCAAAAAAAGTCATACTTTAGTATGGCCTCCAAAGGTCATAAAAAACGTCATAGTATAGTATGGCGTCAAAATGGGCCAAAAAAAGTCATACTTTAGTATGACCTCAAAAAGTGCCAAAAAACGTCATAGTATAGTATGGCGTCAAAATGGGCCAAAAAAAGTCATACTTTAGTATGGCCTCAAAAAGTGCCAAAAAACGTCACAGTATAGTATGGCGTCAAAATGGCCAAAAAAAAGTCATACTTTAGTATGGCCTCCAAAAGTGCCAAAAACCGTCATAGTATAGTATGGCGTCAAAATGGGCCAAAAAAAGTCATACTTTAGTATGGCCTCCAAAGGTCATAAAAAACGTCATAGTATAGTATGGCGTCAAAATGGGCCAAAAAAAGTCATACTTTAGTATGGCCTCCAAAGGTCATAAAAAACGTCATAGTATAGTATGGCGTCAAAATGGGCCAAAAAAAGTCATACTTTAGTATGACCTCAAAAAGTGCCAAAAAACGTCATAGTATAGTATGGCGTCAAAATGGGCCAAAAAAAGTCATACTTTAGTATGGCCTCAAAAAGTGCCAAAAAACGTCACAGTATAGTATGGCGTCAAAATGGCCAAAAAAAAGTCATACTTTAGTATGGCCTCCAAAAGTGCCAAAAACCGTCATAGTATAGTATGGCGTCAAAATGGGCCAAAAAAAGTCATACTTTAGTATGACCTCAAAAAGTGCCAAAAAACGTCATAGTATAGTATGGCGTCAAAATGGGCCAAAAAAAGTCATACTTTAGTATGGCCTCCAAAAGTGCCAAAAAACGTCATAGTATAGTATGGCGTCAAAATGGGCCAAAAAAAGTCATACTTTAGTATGGCCTCCAAAAGTGCCAAAAAACGTCATAGTATAGTATGGCGTCAAAATGGGCCAAAAAAAGTCATACTTTAGTATGGCCTCCAAAAGTGCCAAAAAACGTCATAGTATAGTATGGCGTCAAAATGGGCCAAAAAAAGTCATACTTTAGTATGGCCTCCAAAGGTCATAAAAAACGTCATAGTATAGTATGGCGTCAAAATGGGCCAAAAAAAGTCATACTTTAGTATGGCCTCCAAAGGTCATAAAAAACGTCATAGTATAGTATGGCGTCAAAATGGGCCAAAAAAAGTCATACTTTAGTATGACCTCAAAAAGTGCCAAAAAACGTCATAGTATAGTATGGCGTCAAAATGGGCCAAAAAAAGTCATACTTTAGTATGGCCTCAAAAAGTGCCAAAAAACGTCACAGTATAGTATGGCGTCAAAATGGCCAAAAAAAAGTCATACTTTAGTATGGCCTCCAAAAGTGCCAAAAACCGTCATAGTATAGTATGGCGTCAAAATGGGCCAAAAAAAGTCATACTTTAGTATGGCCTCCAAAGGTCATAAAAAACGTCATAGTATAGTATGGCGTCAAAATGGGCCAAAAAAAGTCATACTTTAGTATGGCCTCAAAAAGTGCCAAAAAACGTCATAGTATAGTATGGCGTCAAAATGGGCCAAAAAAAGTCATACTTTAGTATGACCTCAAAAAGTGCCAAAAAACGTCATAGTATAGTATGGCGTCAAAATGGGCCAAAAAAAGTCATACTTTAGTATGGCCTCCAAAAGTGCCAAAAAACGTCATAGTATAGTATGGCGTCAAAATGGGCCAAAAAAAGTCATACTTTAGTATGGCCTCCAAAAGTGCCAAAAAACGTCATAGTATAGTATGGCGTCAAAATGGGCCAAAAAAAGTCATACTTTAGTATGGCCTCCAAAGGTCATAAAAAACGTCATAGTATAGTATGGCGTCAAAATGGGCCAAAAAAAGTCATACTTTAGTATGGCCTCAAAAAGTGCCAAAAAACGTCATAGTATAGTATGGCGTCAAAATGGGCCAAAAGAAGTCATACTTTAGTATGACCTCAAAAAGTGCCAAAAAACGTCATAGTATAGTATGGCGTCAAAATGGGCAAAAAAAAGTCATACTTTAGTATGGCCTGCAAAAGCACCAAAAAACGTCATAGTATAGTATGGCGTCAAAATGGGCCAAAAAAAGTCATACTTTAGTATGACCTCAAAAAGTGCCAAAAAACATCATAGTATAGTATGGCGTCAAAATGGGCCAAAAAAAGTCATAGTATAGTATGGCGTCAAAATGGGCCAAAAAAAGTCATACTTTAGTATGGCGTCAAAATGGGCCAAAAAAAGTCATACTTTAGTATGACCTCAAAAAGTGCCAAAAAACGTCATAGTATAGTATGGCGTCAAAATGGGCCAAAAAAGTCATACTTTAGTATGACCTCAAAAAGTGCCAAAAAACGTCATAGTATAGTATGGCGTCAAAATGGGCCAAAAAAAGTCATACTTTAGTATGGCCTCCAAAAGTCATAAAAAACGTCATAGTATAGTATGGCGTCAAAATGGGCCAAAAAAAGTCATACTTTGGTATGGCCTCAAAAAGTGCCAAAAAACGTCATAGTATAGTATGGCGTCAAAATGGGCAAAAAAAAGTCATACTTTAGTATGACCTCAAAAAGTGCCAAAAAACGTCATAGTATAGTATGGCGTCAAAATGGGCCAAAAAAAGTCATACTTTAGTATGGCCTCCAAAAGTGCCAAAAAACGTCATAGTATAGTATGGCGTCAAAATGGGCCAAAAAAAGTCATACTTTAGTATGGCCTCCAAAAGTGCCAAAAAACGTCATAGTATAGTATGGCGTCAAAATGGGCCAAAAAAAGTCATACTTTAGTATGGCCTCCAAAAGTGCCAAAAAACGTCATAGTATAGTATGGCGTCAAAATGGGCCAAAAAAAGTCATACTTTAGTATGGCCTCCAAAAGTGCCAAAAAACGTCATAGTATAGTATGGCGTCAAAATGGGCCAAAAAAAGTCATACTTTAGTATGGCCTCCAAAAGTGCCAAAAAACGTCATAGTATAGTATGGCGTCAAAATGGGCCAAAAAAAGTCATACTTTAGTATGGCCTCCAAAGGTCATAAAAAACGTCATAGTATAGTATGGCGTCAAAATGGGCCAAAAAAGTCATACTTTAGTATGGCCTCCAAAGGTCATAAAAAACGTCATAGTATAGTATGGCGTCAAAATGGGCCAAAAAAAGTCATGCTTTAGTATGACCTCAAAAAGTGCCAAAAAACGTCATAGTATAGTATGGCGTCAAAATGGGCCAAAAAAAGTCATGCTTTAGTATGACCTCAAAAAGTGCCAAAAAACGTCATAGTATAGTATGGCGTCAAAATGGGCCAAAAAAAGTCATACTTTAGTATGGCCTCCAAAAGTGCCAAAAAACGTCATAGTATAGTATGGCGTCAAAATGGGCCAAAAAAAGTCATACTTTAGTATGGCCTCCAAAGGTCATAAAAAACGTCATAGTATAGTATGGCGTCAAAATGGGCCAAAAAAAGTCATACTTTAGTATGGCCTCAAAAAGTGCCAAAAAACGTCATAGTATAGTATGGCGTCAAAATGGGCCAAAAAAAGTCATACTTTAGTATGGCCTCCAAAGGTCATAAAAAACGTCATAGTATAGTATGGCGTCAAAATGGGCCAAAAAAAGTCATACTTTAGTATGACCTCAAAAAGTGCCAAAAAACGTCATAGTATAGTATGGCGTCAAAATGGGCCAAAAAAAGTCATACTTTAGTATGACCTCAAAAAGTGCCAAAAAACGTCATAGTATAGTATGGCGTCAAAATGGGCCAAAAAAAGTCATACTTTAGTATGGCCTCCAAAAGTCATAAAAAACCTCATAGTATAGTATGGCGTCAAAATGGGCCAAAAAAAGTCATACTTTAGTATGACCTCAAAAAGTGCCAAAAAACGTCATAGTATAGTATGGCGTCAAAATGGGCCAAAAAAAGTCATACTTTAGTATGGCCTCCAAAAGTGCCAAAAAAGTCATCGTATAGTATGGCGTCAAAATGGGCCAAAAAAAGTCATACTTTAGTATGGCCTCCAAAAGTGCCAAAAAACGTCATAGTATAGTATGGCCTCCAAAAGTGCCAAAAAACGTCATAGTATAGTATGGCGTCAAAATGGTCCAAAAAAAGTCATACTTTAGTATGGCCTCCAAAAGTCATAAAAAACGTCATAGTATAGTATGGCGTCAAAATGGGCCAAAAAAAGTCATGCTTTAGTATGACCTCAAAAAGTGCCAAAAAACGTCATAGTATAGTATGGCGTCAAAATGGGCCAAAAAAAGTCATGCTTTAGTATGACCTCAAAAAGTGCCAAAAAACGTCATAGTATAGTATGGCGTCAAAATGGGCCAAAAAAAGTCATACTTTAGTATGGCCTCCAAAAGTGCCAAAAAACGTCATAGTATAGTATGGCGTCAAAATGGGCCAAAAAAAGTCATACTTTAGTATGGCCTCTAAAAGTGCCAAAAAACGTCATAGTATAGTATGGCGTCAAAATGGGCCAAAAAAAGTCATACTTTAGTATGGCCTCCAAAAGTGCCAAAAAACGTCATAGTATAGTATGGCGTCAAAATGGGCCAAAAAAAGTCATACTTTAGTATGGCCTCCAAAGGTCATAAAAACGTCATAGTATAGTATGGCGTCAAAATGGGCCAAAAAAAGTCATACTTTAGTATGGCCTCCAAAGGTCATAAAAAACGTCATAGTATAGTATGGCGTCAAAATGGGCCAAAAAAAGTCATACTTTAGTATGGCCTCCAAAAGTGCCAAAAAACGTCATAGTATAGTATGGCGTCAAAATGGGCCAAAAAAAGTCATACTTTAGTATGGCCTCCAAAGGTCATAAAAAACGTCATAGTATAGTATGGCGTCAAAATGGGCCAAAAAAAGTCATGCTTTAGTATGACCTCAAAAAGTGCCAAAAAACGTCATAGTATAGTATGGCGTCAAAATGGGCCAAAAAAAGTCATACTTTAGTATGGCCTCCAAAAGTGCCAAAAAACGTCATAGTATAGTATGGCCTCCAAAAGTCATAAAAAACGTCATAGTATAGTATGGCGTCAAAATGGGCCAAAAAAAGTCATGCTTTAGTATGACCTCAAAAAGTGCCAAAAAACGTCATAGTATAGTATGGCGTCAAAATGGGCCAAAAAACGTCATACTTTAGTATGACCTCAAAAAGTGCCAAAAAACGTCATAGTATAGTATGGCGTCAAAATGGGCCAAAAAAAGTCATACTTTAGTATGGCCTCCAAAAGTGCCAAAAAACGTCATAGTATAGTATGGCCTCAAAAAGTGCCAAAAAACGTCATAGTATAGTATGGCGTCAAAATGGGCCAAAAAAAGTCATACTTTAGTATGTCCGCAAAAACTGCCAAAAAACGTCATAGTATAGTATGGCGTCAAAATGGGCCAAAAAAAGTCATACTTTAGTATGGCCTGCAAAAGTGCCAAAAAACGTCATAGTATAGTATGGCGTCAAAATGGGCCAAAAAAAGTCATACTTTAGTATGGCCTCCAAAAGTGCCAAAAAACGTCATAGTATAGTATGGCATCAAAATGGGCAAAAAAAAGTCATACTTTAGTATGGCCTGCAAAAGTGCCAAAAAACGTCATAGTATAGTATGGCGTCAAAATGGGCCAAAAAAAGTCATACTTTAGTATGGCCTCCAAAAGTGCCAAAAAACGTCATAGTATAGTATGGCGTCAAAATGGGCCAAAAAAAGTCATACTTTAGTATGGCCTCCAAAAGTGCCAAAAAACGTCATAGTATAGTATGGCGTCAAAATGGGCCAAAAAAAGTCATACTTTAGTATGGCCTCAAAAAGTGCCAAAAAACGTCATAGTATAGTATGGTGTCAAAATGGGCCAAAAAAAGTCATACTTTAGTATGACCTCAAAAAGTGCCAAAAAACGTCATAGTATAGTATGGCGTCAAAATGGGCCCAAAAAAGTCATACTTTAGTATGGCCTCCAAAAGTGCCAAAAAACGTCATAGTATAGTATGGCGTCAAAATGGGCCAAAAAAAGTCATACTTTAGTATGACCTCAAAAAGTGCCAAAAAACGTCATAGTATAGTATGGCGTCAAAATGGGCCAAAAAAAGTCATACTTTAGTATGACCTCAGAAAGTGCCAAAAAACGTCATAGTATAGTATGGCGTCAAAATGGGCCAAAAAAAGTCATACTTTAGTATGGCCTCCAAAAGTGCCAAAAAACGTCATAGTATAGTATGGCGTCAAAATGGGCCAAAAAAAGTCATACTTTAGTATGGCCTCCAAAGGTCATAAAAAACGTCATAGTATAGTATGGCGTCAAAATGGGCCAAAAAAAGTCATGCTTTAGTATGACCTCAAAAAGTGCCAAAAAACGTCATAGTATAGTATGGCGTCAAAATGGGCCAAAAAAAGTCATACTTTAGTATGGCCTCCAAAGGTCATAAAAAACGTCATAGTATAGTATGGCGTCAAAATGGGCCAAAAAAAGTCATACTTTAGTATGGCCTCCAAAAGTGCCAAAAAACGTCATAGTATAGTATGGCGTCAAAATGGGCCAAAAAAAGTCATACTTTAGTATGGCCTCCAAAAGTGCCAAAAAACGTCATAGTATAGTATGGCGTCAAAATGGGCCAAAAAAAGTCATACTTTAGTATGGCCTCCAAAAGTGCCAAAAAACGTCATAGTATAGTATGGCGTCAAAATGGGCCAAAAAAAGTCATACTTTAGTATGGCCTCCAAAAGTGCCAAAAAACGTCATCGTATAGTATGGCGTCAAAATGGGCCAAAAAAAGTCATACTTTAGTATGGCCTCCAAAAGTGCCAAAAAACGTCATAGTATAGTATGGCGTCAAAATGGGCCAAAAAAAGTCATACTTTAGTATGGCCTCCAAAAGTGCCAAAAAACGTCATAGTATAGTATGGCGTCAAAATGGGCCAAAAAAAGTCATACTTTAGTATGGCCTCCAAAAGTGCCAAAAAACGTCATAGTATAGTATGGCGTCAAAATGGGCCAAAAAAAGTCATACTTTAGTATGGCCTCCAAAAGTGCCAAAAAACGTCATAGTATAGTATGGCGTCAAAATGGGCCAAAAAAAGTCATACTTTAGTATGGCCTCCAAAGGTCATAAAAAACGTCATAGTATAGTATGGCGTCAAAATGGGCCAAAAAAAGTCATGCTTTAGTATGACCTCAAAAAGTGCCAAAAAACGTCATAGTATAGTATGGCGTCAAAATGGGCCAAAAAAAGTCATACTTTAGTATGACCTCAAAAAGTGCCAAAAAACGTCATAGTATAGTATGGCGTCAAAATGGGCCAAAAAAAGTCATACTTTAGTATGGCCTCCAAAAGTGCCAAAAAACGTCATAGTATAGTATGGCGTCAAAATGGGCCAAAAAAAGTCATACTTTAGTATGGCCTCCAAAGGTCATAAAAAACGTCATAGTATAGTATGGCGTCAAAATGGGCCAAAAAAAGTCATACTTTAGTATGGCCTCCAAAAGTGCCAAAAAACGTCATCGTATAGTATGGCGTCAAAATGGGCCAAAAAAAGTCATACTTTAGTATGGCCTCCAAAAGTGCCAAAAAACGTCATAGTATAGTATGGCGTCAAAATGGGCCAAAAAAAGTCATACTTTAGTATGGCCTCCCAAAGTGCCAAAAAACGTCATAGTATAGTATGGCGTCAAAATGGGCCAAAAAAAGTCATACTTTAGTATGGCCTCCAAAAGTGCCAAAAAACGTCATAGTATAGTATGGCGTCAAAATGGGCCAAAAAAAGTCATACTTTAGTATGGCCTCCAAAAGTGCCAAAAAACGTCATAGTATAGTATGGCGTCAAAATGGGCCAAAAAAAGTCATACTTTAGTATGGCCTCCAAAGGTCATAAAAAACGTCATAGTATAGTATGGCGTCAAAATGGGCCAAAAAAAGTCATGCTTTAGTATGACCTCAAAAAGTGCCAAAAAACGTCATAGTATAGTATGGCGTCAAAATGGGCCAAAAAAAGTCATACTTTAGTATGACCTCAAAAAGTGCCAAAAAACGTCATAGTATAGTATGGCGTCAAAATGGGCCAAAAAAAGTCATACTTTAGTATGGCCTCCAAAAGTGCCAAAAAACGTCATAGTATAGTATGGCGTCAAAATGGGCCAAAAAAAGTCATACTTTAGTATGGCCTCCAAAGGTCATAAAAAACGTCATAGTATAGTATGGCGTCAAAATGGGCCAAAAAAAGTCATACTTTAGTATGGCCTCAAAAAGTGCCAAAAAACGTCATAGTATAGTATGGCGTCAAAATGGGCCAAAAAAAGTCATACTTTAGTATGACCTCAGAAAGTGCCAAAAAACGTCATAGTATAGTATGGCGTCAAAATGGGCCAAAAAAAGTCATACTTTAGTATGTCCGCAAAAAGTGCCAAAAAACGTCATAGTATAGTATGGCTTCAAAATGGGCCAAAAAAAGTCATACTTTAGTATGGCCTGCAAAAGTGCCAAAAAATGTCATAGTATAGTATGGCATCAAAATGGGCCAAAAAAAGTCATACTTTAGTATGGCCTGCAAAAGTGCCAAAAAACGTCATAGTATAGTATGGCGTCAAAATGGGCAAAAAAAAGTCATACTTTAGTATGGCCTGCAAAAGTACCAAAAAACGTCATAGTATAGTATGGCGTCAAAATGGGCCAAAAAAAGTCATACTTTAGTATGACCTCAAAAAGTGCCAAAAAACATCATAGTATAGTATGGCGTCAAAATGGGCCAAAAAAAGTCATAGTATAGTATGGCGTCAAAATGGGCCAAAAAAAGTCATACTTTAGTATGGCGTCAAAATGGGCCAAAAAAAGTCATACTTTAGTATGGCCTCCAAAAGTGCCAAAAAACGTCATAGTATAGTATGGCGTCAAAATGGGCCAAAAAAAGTCATACTTTAGTATGGCCTCCAAAGGTCATAAAAAACGTCATAGTATAGTATGGCGTCAAAATGGGCCAAAAAAAGTCATGCTTTAGTATGACCTCAAAAAGTGCCAAAAAACGTCATAGTATAGTATGGCGTCAAAATGGGCCAAAAAAAGTCATACTTTAGTATGACCTCAAAAAGTGCCAAAAAACGTCATAGTATAGTATGGCGTCAAAATGGGCCAAAAAAAGTCATACTTTAGTATGGCCTCCAAAAGTGCCAAAAAACGTCATAGTATAGTATGGCGTCAAAATGGGCCAAAAAAAGTCATACTTTAGTATGGCCTCCAAAGGTCATAAAAAACGTCATAGTATAGTATGGCGTCAAAATGGGCCAAAAAAAGTCATACTTTAGTATGGCCTCAAAAAGTGCCAAAAAACGTCATAGTATAGTATGGCGTCAAAATGGGCCAAAAAAAGTCATACTTTAGTATGACCTCAAAAAGTGCCAAAAAACGTCATAGTATAGTATGGCGTCAAAATGGGCCAAAAAAAGTCATACTTTAGTATGTCCGCAAAAAGTGCCAAAAAACGTCATAGTATAGTATGGCGTCAAAATGGGCCAAAAAAAGTCATACTTTAGTATGGCCTGCAAAAGTGCCAAAAAATGTCATAGTATAGTATGGCATCAAAATGGGCCAAAAAAAGTCATACTTTAGTATGGCCTCCAAAAGTGCCAAAAAACGTCATAGTATAGTATGGCGTCAAAATGGGCCCAAAAAAGTCATACTTTAGTATGGCCTGCAAAAGTACCAAAAAACGTCATAGTATAGTATGGCGTCAAAATGGGCCAAAAAAAGTCATACTTTAGTATGACCTCAAAAAGTGCCAAAAAACATCATAGTATAGTATGGCGTCAAAATGGGCCAAAAAAAGTCATAGTATAGTATGGCGTCAAAATGGGCCAAAAAAAGTCATACTTTAGTATGGCGTCAAAATGGGCCAAAAAAAGTCATACTTTAGTATGACCTCAAAAAGTGCCAAAAAACGTCATAGTATAGTATGGCGTCAAAATGGGCCAAAAAAAGTCATACTTTAGTATGACCTCAAAAAGTGCCAAAAAACGTCATAGTATAGTATGGCGTCAAAATGGGCCAAAAAAAGTCATACTTTAGTATGGCCTCCAAAAGTCATAAAAAACGTCATAGTATAGTATGGCGTCAAAATGGGCCAAAAAAAGTCATACTTTAGTATGGCCTCCAAAAGTGCCAAAAAACGTCATAGTATAGTATGGCGTCAAAATGGGCCAAAAAAAGTCATACTTTAGTATGGCCTCCAAAAGTGCCAAAAAACGTCATAGTATAGTATGGCGTCAAAATGGGCCAAAAAAAGTCATACTTTAGTATGGCCTCCAAAAGTGCCAAAAAACGTCATAGTATAGTATGGCGTCAAAATGGGCCAAAAAAAGTCATACTTTAGTATGGCCTCCAAAGGTCATAAAAAACGTCATAGTATAGTATGGCGTCAAAATGGGCCAAAAAAAGTCATACTTTAGTATGACCTCAAAAAGGTCCAAAAAACGTCATAGTATAGTATGGCGTCAAAATGGGCAAAAAAAAGTCATACTTTAGTATGGCCTCCAAAAGTCATAAAAAACGTCATAGTATAGTATGGCGTCAAAATGGGCCAAAAAAAGTCATACTTTAGTATGGCCTCCAAAGGTCATAAAAAACGTCATAGTATAGTATGGCGTCAAAATGGGCCAAAAAAAGTCATACTTTAGTATGGCCTCAAAAAGTGCCAAAAAACGTCATAGTATAGTATGGCGTCAAAATGGGCCAAAAAAAGTCATACTTTAGTATGTCCGCAAAAACTGCCAAAAAACGTCATAGTATAGTATGGCGTCAAAATGGGCCAAAAAAAGTCATACTTTAGTATGGCCTGCAAAAGTGCCAAAAAACGTCATAGTATAGTATGGCGTCAAAATGGGCCAAAAAAAGTCATACTTTAGTATGGCCTGCAAAAGTGCCAAAAAACGTCATAGTATAGTATGGCGTCAAAATGGGCCAAAAAAAGTCATACTTTAGTATGGCCTCCAAAAGTGCCAAAAAACGTCATAGTATAGTATGGCGTCAAAATGGGCCAAAAAAAGTCATACTTTAGTATGGACTCCAAAAGTGCCAAAAAACGTCATAGTATAGTATGGCGTCAAAATGGGCCAAAAAAAGTCATACTTTAGTATGGCCTCCAAAAGTGCCAAAAAACGTCATAGTATAGTATGGCGTCAAAATGGGCCAAAAAAAGTCATACTTTAGTATGGCCTCAAAAAGTGCCAAAAAACGTCATAGTATAGTATGGCGTCAAAATGGGCCAAAAAAAGTCATACTTTAGTATGGCCTCCAAAAGTGCCAAAAAACGTCATAGTATAGTATGGCGTCAAAATGGGCCAAAAAAAGTCATACTTTAGTATGGCCTCCAAAAGTGCCAAAAAACGTCATAGTATAGTATGGCGTCAAAATGGGCCAAAAAAAGTCATACTTTAGTATGGCCTCCAAAAGTGCCAAAAAACGTCATAGTATAGTATGGCGTCAAAATGGGCCAAAAAAAGTCATACTTTAGTATGGCCTCCAAAAGTGCCAAAAAACGTCATAGTATAGTATGGCGTCAAAATGGGCCAAAAAAAGTCATACTTTAGTATGGCCTCCAAAAGTGCCAAAAAACGTCATAGTATAGTATGGCGTCAAAATGGGCCAAAAAAAGTCATACTTTAGTATGGCCTCCAAAGGTCATAAAAAACGTCATAGTATAGTATGGCGTCAAAATGGGCCAAAAAAAGTCATACTTTAGTATGGCCTCAAAAAGTGCCAAAAAACGTCATAGTATAGTATGGCGTCAAAATGGGCCAAAAAAAGTCATACTTTAGTATGACCTCAAAAAGTACCAAAAAACGTCATAGTATAGTATGGCGTCAAAATGGGCCAAAAAAAGTCATACTTTAGTATGGCCTCCAAAAGTCATAAAAAACGTCATAGTATAGTATGGCGTCAAAATGGGCCAAAAAAAGTCATACTTTAGTATGACCTCAAAATGGGCCAAAAAAAGTCATAATTTAGTATGGCCTCCAAAAGTAATAAAAAACGTCATAGTATAGTATGGCGTCAAAATGGGCCAAAAAAAGTCATACTTTAATATGGACTCCAAAAGTGCCAAAAAACGTCATAGTATAGTATGGCGTCAAAATGGGCCAAAAAAAGTCATACTTTAGTATGGCCTCAAAAAGTGCCAAAAAACGTCATAGTATAGTATGGCGTCAAAATGGGCCAAAAAAAGTCATACTTTAGTATGGCCTCCAAAGGTCATAAAAAACGTCATAGTATAGTATGGCGTCAAAATGGGCCAAAAAAAGTCATACTTTAGTATGGCCTCAAAAAGTGCCAAAAAACGTCATAGTATAGTATGGCGTCAAAATGGGCCAAAAAAAGTCATACTTTAGTATGACCTCAAAAAGTGCCAAAAAACGTCATAGTATAGTATGGCGTCAAAATGGGCAAAAAAAAGTCATACTTTAGTATGGCCTCCAAAAGTCATAAAAAACCTCATAGTATAGTATGGCGTCAAAATGGGCCAAAAAAAGTCATACTTTAGTATGACCTCAAAAAGTGCCAAAAAACGTCATAGTATAGTATGGCGTCAAAATGGGCCAAAAAAAGTCATACTTTAGTATGGCCTCCAAAAGTGCCAAAAAACGTCATAGTATAGTATGGCGTCAAAATGGGCCAAAAAAAGTCATACTTTAGTATGGCCTCCAAAAGTGCCAAAAAACGTCATAGTATAGTATGGCGTCAAAATGGGCCAAAAAAAGTCATACTTTAGTATGGCCTCCAAAGGTCATAAAAAACGTCATAGTATAGTATGGCGTCAAAATGGGCCAAAAAAAGTCATGCTTTAGTATGACCTCAAAAAGTGCCAAAAAACGTCATAGTATAGTATGGCGTCAAAATGGGCCAAAAAAAGTCATACTTTAGTATGACCTCAAAAAGTGCCAAAAAACGTCATAGTATAGTATGGCGTCAAAATGGGCCAAAAAAAGTCATACTTTAGTATGGCCTCCAAAAGTGCCAAAAAACGTCATAGTATAGTATGGCGTCAAAATGGGCCAAAAAAAGTCATACTTTAGTATGGCCTCCAAAGGTCATAAAAAACGTCATAGTATAGTATGGCGTCAAAATGGGCCAAAAAAAGTCATACTTTAGTATGGCCTCAAAAAGTGCCAAAAAACGTCATAGTATAGTATGGCGTCAAAATGGGCCAAAAAAAGTCATACTTTAGTATGACCTCAGAAAGTGCCAAAAAACGTCATAGTATAGTATGGCGTCAAAATGGGCCAAAAAAAGTCATACTTTAGTATGTCCGCAAAAAGTGCCAAAAAACGTCATAGTATAGTATGGCATCAAAATGGGCCAAAAAAAGTCATACTTTAGTATGGCCTGCAAAAGTGCCAAAAAACGTCATAGTATAGTATGGCATCAAAATGGGCCAAAAAAAGTCATACTTTAGTATGGCCTGCAAAAGTGCCAAAAAACGTCATAGTATAGTATGGCGTCAAAATGGGCAAAAAAAAGTCATACTTTAGTATGGCCTGCAAAAGTACCAAAAAACGTCATAGTATAGTATGGCGTCAAAATGGGCCAAAAAAAGTCATACTTTAGTATGACCTCAAAAAGTGCCAAAAAACATCATAGTATAGTATGGCGTCAAAATGGGCCAAAAAAAGTCATAGTATAGTATGGCGTCAAAATGGGCCAAAAAAAGTCATACTTTAGTATGGCGTCAAAATGGGCCAAAAAAAGTCATACTTTAGTATGGCCTCCAAAAGTGCCAAAAAACGTCATAGTATAGTATGGCGTCAAAATGGGCCAAAAAAAGTCATACTTTAGTATGGCCTCCAAAGGTCATAAAAAACGTCATAGTATAGTATGGCGTCAAAATGGGCCAAAAAAAGTCATGCTTTAGTATGACCTCAAAAAGTGCCAAAAAACGTCATAGTATAGTATGGCGTCAAAATGGGCCAAAAAAAGTCATACTTTAGTATGACCTCAAAAAGTGCCAAAAAACGTCATAGTATAGTATGGCGTCAAAATGGGCCAAAAAAAGTCATACTTTAGTATGGCCTCCAAAAGTGCCAAAAAACGTCATAGTATAGTATGGCGTCAAAATGGGCCAAAAAAAGTCATACTTTAGTATGGCCTCCAAAGGTCATAAAAAACGTCATAGTATAGTATGGCGTCAAAATGGGCCAAAAAAAGTCATACTTTAGTATGGCCTCAAAAAGTGCCAAAAAACGTCATAGTATAGTATGGCGTCAAAATGGGCCAAAAAAAGTCATACTTTAGTATGACCTCAAAAAGTGCCAAAAAACGTCATAGTATAGTATGGCGTCAAAATGGGCCAAAAAAAGTCATACTTTAGTATGTCCGCAAAAAGTGCCAAAAAACGTCATAGTATAGTATGGCATCAAAATGGGCCAAAAAAAGTCATACTTTAGTATGGCCTGCAAAAGTGCCAAAAAATGTCATAGTATAGTATGGCATCAAAATGGGCCAAAAAAAGTCATACTTTAGTATGGCCTCCAAAAGTGCCAAAAAACGTCATAGTATAGTATGGCGTCAAAATGGGCAAAAAAAAGTCATACTTTAGTATGGCCTGCAAAAGTACCAAAAAACGTCATAGTATAGTATGGCGTCAAAATGGGCCAAAAAAAGTCATACTTTAGTATGACCTCAAAAAGTGCCAAAAAACATCATCGTATAGTATGGCGTCAAAATGGGCCAAAAAAAGTCATAGTATAGTATGGCGTCAAAATGGGCCAAAAAAAGTCATACTTTAGTATGGCGTCAAAATGGGCCAAAAAAAGTCATACTTTAGTATGACCTCAAAAAGTGCCAAAAAACGTCATAGTATAGTATGGCGTCAAAATGGGCCAAAAAAAGTCATACTTTAGTATGACCTCAAAAAGTGCCAAAAAACGTCATAGTATAGTATGGCGTCAAAATGGGCCAAAAAAAGTCATACTTTAGTATGGCCTCCAAAAGTCATAAAAAACGTCATAGTATAGTATGGCGTCAAAATGGGCCAAAAAAAGTCATACTTTAGTATGGCCTCCAAAAGTGCCAAAAAACGTCATAGTATAGTATGGCGTCAAAATGGGCCAAAAAAAGTCATACTTTAGTATGGCCTCCAAAAGTGCCAAAAAACGTCATAGTATAGTATGGCGTCAAAATGGGCCAAAAAAAGTCATACTTTAGTATGGCCTCCAAAAGTGCCAAAAAACGTCATAGTATAGTATGGCGTCAAAATGGGCCAAAAAAAGTCATACTTTAGTATGGCCTCCAAAGGTCATAAAAAACGTCATAGTATAGTATGGCGTCAAAATGGGCCAAAAAAAGTCATACTTTAGTATGACCTCAAAAAGGTCCAAAAAACGTCATAGTATAGTATGGCGTCAAAATGGGCAAAAAAAAGTCATACTTTAGTATGGCCTCCAAAAGTCATAAAAAACGTCATAGTATAGTATGGCGTCAAAATGGGCCAAAAAAAGTCATACTTTAGTATGGCCTCCAAAGGTCATAAAAAACGTCATAGTATAGTATGGCGTCAAAATGGGCCAAAAAAAGTCATACTTTAGTATGGCCTCAAAAAGTGCCAAAAAACGTCATAGTATAGTATGGCGTCAAAATGGGCCAAAAAAAGTCATACTTTAGTATGTCCGCAAAAACTGCCAAAAAACGTCATAGTATAGTATGGCGTCAAAATGGGCCAAAAAAAGTCATACTTTAGTATGGCCTGCAAAAGTGCCAAAAAACGTCATAGTATAGTATGGCGTCAAAATGGGCCAAAAAAAGTCATACTTTAGTATGGCCTCCAAAAGTGCCAAAAAACGTCATAGTATAGTATGGCGTCAAAATGGGCCAAAAAAAGTCATACTTTAGTATGGCCTCCAAAAGTGCCAAAAAACGTCATAGTATAGTATGGCGTCAAAATGGGCCAAAAAAAGTCATACTTTAGTATGGCCTCCAAAAGTGCCAAAAAACGTCATAGTATAGTATGGCGTCAAAATGGGCCAAAAAAAGTCATACTTTAGTATGGCCTCCAAAAGTGCCAAAAAACGTCATAGTATAGTATGGCGTCAAAATGGGCCAAAAAAAGTCATACTTTAGTATGGCCTCCAAAGGTCATAAAAAACGTCATAGTATAGTATGGCGTCAAAATGGGCCAAAAAAAGTCATGCTTTAGTATGACCTCAAAAAGTGCCAAAAAACGTCATAGTATAGTATGGCGTCAAAATGGGCCAAAAAAAGTCATACTTTAGTATGACCTCAAAAAGTGCCAAAAAACGTCATAGTATAGTATGGCGTCAAAATGGGCCAAAAAAAGTCATACTTTAGTATGGCCTCCAAAAGTGCCAAAAAACGTCATAGTATAGTATGGCGTCAAAATGGGCCAAAAAAAGTCATACTTTAGTATGGCCTCAAAAAGTGCCAAAAAACGTCATAGTATAGTATGGCGTCAAAATGGGCCAAAAAAAGTCATACTTTAGTATGACCTCAAAAAGTGCCAAAAAACGTCATAGTATAGTATGGCGTCAAAATGGGCAAAAAAAAGTCATACTTTAGTATGGCCTCCAAAAGTCATAAAAAACCTCATAGTATAGTATGGCGTCAAAATGGGCCAAAAAAAGTCATACTTTAGTATGACCTCAAAAAGTGCCAAAAAACGTCATAGTATAGTATGGCGTCAAAATGGGCCAAAAAAAGTCATACTTTAGTATGGCCTCCAAAAGTGCCAAAAAACGTCATAGTATAGTATGGCGTCAAAATGGGCCAAAAAAAGTCATACTTTAGTATGGCCTCCAAAAGTGCCAAAAAACGTCATAGTATAGTATGGCGTCAAAATGGGCCAAAAAAAGTCATACTTTAGTATGGCCTCCAAAGGTCATAAAAAACGTCATAGTATAGTATGGCGTCAAAATGGGCCAAAAAAAGTCATGCTTTAGTATGACCTCAAAAAGTGCCAAAAAACGTCATAGTATAGTATGGCGTCAAAATGGGCCAAAAAAAGTCATACTTTAGTATGACCTCAAAAAGTGCCAAAAAACGTCATAGTATAGTATGGCGTCAAAATGGGCCAAAAAAAGTCATACTTTAGTATGGCCTCCAAAAGTGCCAAAAAACGTCATAGTATAGTATGGCGTCAAAATGGGCCAAAAAAAGTCATACTTTAGTATGGCCTCCAAAGGTCATAAAAAACGTCATAGTATAGTATGGCGTCAAAATGGGCCAAAAAAAGTCATACTTTAGTATGGCCTCAAAAAGTGCCAAAAAACGTCATAGTATAGTATGGCGTCAAAATGGGCCAAAAAAAGTCATACTTTAGTATGACCTCAGAAAGTGCCAAAAAACGTCATAGTATAGTATGGCGTCAAAATGGGCCAAAAAAAGTCATACTTTAGTATGTCCGCAAAAAGTGCCAAAAAACGTCATAGTATAGTATGGCATCAAAATGGGCCAAAAAAAGTCATACTTTAGTATGGCCTGCAAAAGTGCCAAAAAATGTCATAGTATAGTATGGCATCAAAATGGGCCAAAAAAAGTCATACTTTAGTATGGCCTGCAAAAGTGCCAAAAAACGTCATAGTATAGTATGGCGTCAAAATGGGCAAAAAAAAGTCATACTTTAGTATGGCCTGCAAAAGTACCAAAAAACGTCATAGTATAGTATGGCGTCAAAATGGGCCAAAAAAAGTCATACTTTAGTATGACCTCAAAAAGTGCCAAAAAACATCATCGTATAGTATGGCGTCAAAATGGGCCAAAAAAAGTCATAGTATAGTATGGCGTCAAAATGGGCCAAAAAAAGTCATACTTTAGTATGGCGTCAAAATGGGCCAAAAAAAGTCATACTTTAGTATGACCTCAAAAAGTGCCAAAAAACGTCATAGTATAGTATGGCGTCAAAATGGGCCAAAAAAAGTCATACTTTAGTATGACCTCAAAAAGTGCCAAAAAACGTCATAGTATAGTATGGCGTCAAAATGGGCCAAAAAAAGTCATACTTTAGTATGGCCTCCAAAAGTCATAAAAAACGTCATAGTATAGTATGGCGTCAAAATGGGCCAAAAAAAGTCATACTTTAGTATGGCCTCCAAAAGTGCCAAAAAACGTCATAGTATAGTATGGCGTCAAAATGGGCCAAAAAAAGTCATACTTTAGTATGGCCTCCAAAAGTGCCAAAAAACGTCATAGTATAGTATGGCGTCAAAATGGGCCAAAAAAAGTCATACTTTAGTATGGCCTCCAAAAGTGCCAAAAAACGTCATAGTATAGTATGGCGTCAAAATGGGCCAAAAAAAGTCATACTTTAGTATGGCCTCCAAAGGTCATAAAAAACGTCATAGTATAGTATGGCGTCAAAATGGGCCAAAAAAAGTCATACTTTAGTATGACCTCAAAAAGGTCCAAAAAACGTCATAGTATAGTATGGCGTCAAAATGGGCAAAAAAAAGTCATACTTTAGTATGGCCTCCAAAAGTCATAAAAAACGTCATAGTATAGTATGGCGTCAAAATGGGCCAAAAAAAGTCATACTTTAGTATGGCCTCCAAAGGTCATAAAAAACGTCATAGTATAGTATGGCGTCAAAATGGGCCAAAAAAAGTCATACTTTAGTATGGCCTCAAAAAGTGCCAAAAAACGTCATAGTATAGTATGGCGTCAAAATGGGCCAAAAAAAGTCATACTTTAGTATGTCCGCAAAAACTGCCAAAAAACGTCATAGTATAGTATGGCGTCAAAATGGGCCAAAAAAAGTCATACTTTAGTATGGCCTGCAAAAGTGCCAAAAAACGTCATAGTATAGTATGGCGTCAAAATGGGCCAAAAAAAGTCATACTTTAGTATGGCCTCCAAAAGTGCCAAAAAACGTCATAGTATAGTATGGCGTCAAAATGGGCCAAAAAAAGTCATACTTTAGTATGGCCTCCAAAAGTGCCAAAAAACGTCATAGTATAGTATGGCGTCAAAATGGGCCAAAAAAAGTCATACTTTAGTATGGCCTCCAAAAGTGCCAAAAAACGTCATAGTATAGTATGGCGTCAAAATGGGCCAAAAAAAGTCATACTTTAGTATGGCCTCCAAAAGTGCCAAAAAACGTCATAGTATAGTATGGCGTCAAAATGGGCCAAAAAAAGTCATACTTTAGTATGGCCTCCAAAGGTCATAAAAAACGTCATAGTATAGTATGGCGTCAAAATGGGCCAAAAAAAGTCATGCTTTAGTATGACCTCAAAAAGTGCCAAAAAACGTCATAGTATAGTATGGCGTCAAAATGGGCCAAAAAAAGTCATACTTTAGTATGACCTCAAAAAGTGCCAAAAAACGTCATAGTATAGTATGGCGTCAAAATGGGCCAAAAAAAGTCATACTTTAGTATGGCCTCCAAAAGTGCCAAAAAACGTCATAGTATAGTATGGCGTCAAAATGGGCCAAAAAAAGTCATACTTTAGTATGGCCTCAAAAAGTGCCAAAAAACGTCATAGTATAGTATGGCGTCAAAATGGGCCAAAAAAAGTCATACTTTAGTATGACCTCAAAAAGTGCCAAAAAACGTCATAGTATAGTATGGCGTCAAAATGGGCAAAAAAAAGTCATACTTTAGTATGGCCTCCAAAAGTCATAAAAAACCTCATAGTATAGTATGGCGTCAAAATGGGCCAAAAAAAGTCATACTTTAGTATGACCTCAAAAAGTGCCAAAAAACGTCATAGTATAGTATGGCGTCAAAATGGGCCAAAAAAAGTCATACTTTAGTATGGCCTCCAAAAGTGCCAAAAAACGTCATAGTATAGTATGGCGTCAAAATGGGCCAAAAAAAGTCATACTTTAGTATGGCCTCCAAAAGTGCCAAAAAACGTCATAGTATAGTATGGCGTCAAAATGGGCCAAAAAAAGTCATACTTTAGTATGGCCTCCAAAGGTCATAAAAAACGTCATAGTATAGTATGGCGTCAAAATGGGCCAAAAAAAGTCATGCTTTAGTATGACCTCAAAAAGTGCCAAAAAACGTCATAGTATAGTATGGCGTCAAAATGGGCCAAAAAAAGTCATACTTTAGTATGACCTCAAAAAGTGCCAAAAAACGTCATAGTATAGTATGGCGTCAAAATGGGCCAAAAAAAGTCATACTTTAGTATGGCCTCCAAAAGTGCCAAAAAACGTCATAGTATAGTATGGCGTCAAAATGGGCCAAAAAAAGTCATACTTTAGTATGGCCTCCAAAGGTCATAAAAAACGTCATAGTATAGTATGGCGTCAAAATGGGCCAAAAAAAGTCATACTTTAGTATGGCCTCAAAAAGTGCCAAAAAACGTCATAGTATAGTATGGCGTCAAAATGGGCCAAAAAAAGTCATACTTTAGTATGACCTCAGAAAGTGCCAAAAAACGTCATAGTATAGTATGGCGTCAAAATGGGCCAAAAAAAGTCATACTTTAGTATGTCCGCAAAAAGTGCCAAAAAACGTCATAGTATAGTATGGCATCAAAATGGGCCAAAAAAAGTCATACTTTAGTATGGCCTGCAAAAGTGCCAAAAAATGTCATAGTATAGTATGGCATCAAAATGGGCCAAAAAAAGTCATACTTTAGTATGGCCTGCAAAAGTGCCAAAAAACGTCATAGTATAGTATGGCGTCAAAATGGGCAAAAAAAAGTCATACTTTAGTATGGCCTGCAAAAGTACCAAAAAACGTCATAGTATAGTATGGCGTCAAAATGGGCCAAAAAAAGTCATACTTTAGTATGACCTCAAAAAGTGCCAAAAAACATCATAGTATAGTATGGCGTCAAAATGGGCCAAAAAAAGTCATACTTTAGTATGGCGTCAAAATGGGCCAAAAAAAGTCATACTTTAGTATGGCGTCAAAATGGGCCAAAAAAAGTCATACTTTAGTATGGCCTCCAAAAGTGCCAAAAAACGTCATAGTATAGTATGGCGTCAAAATGGGCCAAAAAAAGTCATACTTTAGTATGGCCTCCAAAGGTCATAAAAAACGTCATAGTATAGTATGGCGTCAAAATGGGCCAAAAAAAGTCATGCTTTAGTATGACCTCAAAAAGTGCCAAAAAACGTCATAGTATAGTATGGCGTCAAAATGGGCCAAAAAAAGTCATACTTTAGTATGACCTCAAAAAGTGCCAAAAAACGTCATAGTATAGTATGGCGTCAAAATGGGCCAAAAAAAGTCATACTTTAGTATGGCCTCCAAAAGTGCCAAAAAACGTCATAGTATAGTATGGCGTCAAAATGGGCCAAAAAAAGTCATACTTTAGTATGGCCTCCAAAGGTCATAAAAAACGTCATAGTATAGTATGGCGTCAAAATGGGCCAAAAAAAGTCATACTTTAGTATGGCCTCAAAAAGTGCCAAAAAACGTCATAGTATAGTATGGCGTCAAAATGGGCCAAAAAAAGTCATACTTTAGTATGACCTCAAAAAGTGCCAAAAAACGTCATAGTATAGTATGGCGTCAAAATGGGCCAAAAAAAGTCATACTTTAGTATGTCCGCAAAAAGTGCCAAAAAACGTCATAGTATAGTATGGCATCAAAATGGGCCAAAAAAAGTCATACTTTAGTATGGCCTGCAAAAGTGCCAAAAAATGTCATAGTATAGTATGGCATCAAAATGGGCCAAAAAAAGTCATACTTTAGTATGGCCTCCAAAAGTGCCAAAAAACGTCATAGTATAGTATGGCGTCAAAATGGGCCCAAAAAAGTCATACTTTAGTATGGCCTGCAAAAGTACCAAAAAACGTCATAGTATAGTATGGCGTCAAAATGGGCCAAAAAAAGTCATACTTTAGTATGACCTCAAAAAGTGCCAAAAAACATCATAGTATAGTATGGCGTCAAAATGGGCCAAAAAAAGTCATAGTATAGTATGGCGTCAAAATGGGCCAAAAAAAGTCATACTTTAGTATGGCGTCAAAATGGGCCAAAAAAAGTCATACTTTAGTATGACCTCAAAAAGTGCCAAAAAACGTCATAGTATAGTATGGCGTCAAAATGGGCCAAAAAAAGTCATACTTTAGTATGACCTCAAAAAGTGCCAAAAAACGTCATAGTATAGTATGGCGTCAAAATGGGCCAAAAAAAGTCATACTTTAGTATGGCCTCCAAAAGTCATAAAAAACGTCATAGTATAGTATGGCGTAAAAATGGGCCAAAAAAAGTCATACTTTAGTATGGCCTCCAAAAGTGCCAAAAAACGTCATAGTATAGTATGGCGTCAAAATGGGCCAAAAAAAGTCATACTTTAGTATGGCCTCCAAAAGTGCCAAAAAACGTCATAGTATAGTATGGCGTCAAAATGGGCCAAAAAAAGTCATACTTTAGTATGGCCTCCAAAAGTGCCAAAAAACGTCATAGTATAGTATGGCGTCAAAATGGGCCAAAAAAAGTCATACTTTAGTATGGCCTCCAAAGGTCATAAAAAACGTCATAGTATAGTATGGCGTCAAAATGGGCCAAAAAAAGTCATACTTTAGTATGACCTCAAAAAGGTCCAAAAAACGTCATAGTATAGTATGGCGTCAAAATGGGCAAAAAAAAGTCATACTTTAGTATGGCCTCCAAAAGTCATAAAAAACGTCATAGTATAGTATGGCGTCAAAATGGGCCAAAAAAAGTCATACTTTAGTATGGCCTCCAAAGGTCATAAAAAACGTCATAGTATAGTATGGCGTCAAAATGGGCCAAAAAAAGTCATACTTTAGTATGGCCTCAAAAAGTGCCAAAAAACGTCATAGTATAGTATGGCGTCAAAATGGGCCAAAAAAAGTCATACTTTAGTATGTCCGCAAAAACTGCCAAAAAAAGTCATAGTATAGTATGGCGTCAAAATGGGCCAAAAAAAGTCATACTTTAGTATGGCCTGCAAAAGTGCCAAAAAACGTCATAGTATAGTATGGCGTCAAAATGGGCCAAAAAAAGTCATACTTTAGTATGGCCTGCAAAAGTGCCAAAAAACGTCATAGTATAGTATGGCGTCAAAATGGGCCAAAAAAAGTCATACTTTAGTATGGCCTCCAAAAGTGCCAAAAAACGTCATAGTATAGTATGGCGTCAAAATGGGCCAAAAAAAGTCATACTTTAGTATGGACTCCAAAAGTGCCAAAAAACGTCATAGTATAGTATGGCGTCAAAATGGGCCAAAAAAAGTCATACTTTAGTATGGCCTCCAAAAGTGCCAAAAAACGTCATAGTATAGTATGGCGTCAAAATGGGCCAAAAAAAGTCATACTTTAGTATGGCCTCAAAAAGTGCCAAAAAACGTCATAGTATAGTATGGCGTCAAAATGGGCCAAAAAAAGTCATACTTTAGTATGGCCTCCAAAAGTGCCAAAAAACGTCATAGTATAGTATGGCGTCAAAATGGGCCAAAAAAAGTCATACTTTAGTATGGCCTCCAAAAGTGCCAAAAAACGTCATAGTATAGTATGGCGTCAAAATGGGCCAAAAAAAGTCATACTTTAGTATGGCCTCCAAAAGTGCCAAAAAACGTCATAGTATAGTATGGCGTCAAAATGGGCCAAAAAAAGTCATACTTTAGTATGGCCTCCAAAAGTGCCAAAAAACGTCATAGTATAGTATGGCGTCAAAATGGGCCAAAAAAAGTCATACTTTAGTATGGCCTCCAAAAGTGCCAAAAAACGTCATAGTATAGTATGGCGTCAAAATGGGCCAAAAAAAGTCATACTTTAGTATGGCCTCCAAAGGTCATAAAAAACGTCATAGTATAGTATGGCGTCAAAATGGGCCAAAAAAAGTCATACTTTAGTATGGCCTCAAAAAGTGCCAAAAAACGTCATAGTATAGTATGGCGTCAAAATGGGCCAAAAAAAGTCATACTTTAGTATGACCTCAAAAAGTACCAAAAAACGTCATAGTATAGTATGGCGTCAAAATGGGCCAAAAAAAGTCATACTTTAGTATGGCCTCCAAAAGTCATAAAAAACGTCATAGTATAGTATGGCGTCAAAATGGGCCAAAAAAAGTCATACTTTAGTATGACCTCAAAATGGGCCAAAAAAAGTCATAATTTAGTATGGCCTCCAAAAGTAATAAAAAACGTCATAGTATAGTATGGCGTCAAAATGGGCCAAAAAAAGTCATACTTTAATATGGACTCCAAAAGTGCCAAAAAACGTCATAGTATAGTATGGCGTCAAAATGGGCCAAAAAAAGTCATACTTTAGTATGGCCTCAAAAAGTGCCAAAAAACGTCATAGTATAGTATGGCGTCAAAATGGGCCAAAAAAAGTCATACTTTAGTATGGCCTCCAAAGGTCATAAAAAACGTCATAGTATAGTATGGCGTCAAAATGGGCCAAAAAAAGTCATACTTTAGTATGGCCTCCAAAAGTGCCAAAAAACGTCATAGTATAGTATGGCGTCAAAATGGGCCAAAAAAAGTCATACTTTAGTATGGCCTCCAAAAGTGCCAAAAAACGTCATAGTATAGTATGGCGTCAAAATGGGCCAAAAAAAGTCATACTTTAGTATGGCCTCCAAAAGTGCCAAAAAACGTCATAGTATAGTATGGCGTCAAAATGGGCCAAAAAAAGTCATACTTTAGTATGGCCTCCAAAAGTGCCAAAAAACGTCATAGTATAGTATGGCGTCAAAATGGGCCAAAAAAAGTCATACTTTAGTATGGCCTCCAAAGGTCATAAAAAACGTCATAGTATAGTATGGCGTCAAAATGGGCCAAAAAAAGTCATACTTTAGTATGGCCTCAAAAAGTGCCAAAAAACGTCATAGTATAGTATGGCGTCAAAATGGGCCAAAAAAAGTCATACTTTAGTATGACCTCAAAAAGTACCAAAAAACGTCATAGTATAGTATGGCGTCAAAATGGGCCAAAAAAAGTCATACTTTAGTATGGCCTCCAAAAGTCATAAAAAACGTCATAGTATAGTATGGCGTCAAAATGGGCCAAAAAAAGTCATACTTTAGTATGACCTCAAAATGGGCCAAAAAAAGTCATAATTTAGTATGGCCTCCAAAAGTAATAAAAAACGTCATAGTATAGTATGGCGTCAAAATGGGCCAAAAAAAGTCATACTTTAATATGGACTCCAAAAGTGCCAAAAAACGTCATAGTATAGTATGGCGTCAAAATGGGCCAAAAAAAGTCATACTTTAGTATGGCCTCAAAAAGTGCCAAAAAACGTCATAGTATAGTATGGCGTCAAAATGGGCCAAAAAAAGTCATACTTTAGTATGGCCTCCAAAGGTCATAAAAAACGTCATAGTATAGTATGGCGTCAAAATGGGCCAAAAAAAGTCATACTTTAGTATGGCCTCAAAAAGTGCCAAAAAACGTCATAGTATAGTATGGCGTCAAAATGGGCCAAAAAAAGTCATACTTTAGTATGACCTCAAAAAGTGCCAAAAAACGTCATAGTATAGTATGGCGTCAAAATGGGCCAAAAAAAGTCATACTTTAGTATGACCTCAAAAAGTGCCAACAAACGTCATAGTATAGTATGGCGTCAAAATGGGCCAAAAAAAGTCATACTTTAGTATATCCGCAAAAAGTGCCAAAAAACGTCATAGTATAGTATGGCATCAAAATGGGCCAAAAAAAGTCATACTTTAGTATGGCCTGCAAAAGTGCCAAAAAATGTCATAGTATAGTATGGCATCAAAATGGGCCAAAAAAAGTCATACTTTAGTATGGCCTCCAAAAGTGCCAAAAAACGTCATAGTATAGTATGGCGTCAAAATGGGCCCAAAAAAGTCATACTTTAGTATGGCCTGCAAAAGTACCAAAAAACGTCATAGTATAGTATGGCGTCAAAATGGGCCAAAAAAAGTCATACTTTAGTATGACCTCAAAAAGTGCCAAAAAACATCATAGTATAGTATGGCGTCAAAATGGGCCAAAAAAAGTCATAGTATAGTATGGCGTCAAAATGGGCCAAAAAAAGTCATACTTTAGTATGGCGTCAAAATGGGCCAAAAAAAGTCATACTTTAGTATGACCTCAAAAAGTGCCAAAAAACGTCATAGTATAGTATGGCGTCAAAATGGGCCAAAAAAAGTCATACTTTAGTATGACCTCAAAAAGTGCCAAAAAACGTCATAGTATAGTATGGCGTCAAAATGGGCCAAAAAAAGTCATACTTTAGTATGGCCTCCAAAAGTCATAAAAAACGTCATAGTATAGTATGGCGTCAAAATGGGCCAAAAAAAGTCATACTTTAGTATGGCCTCCAAAAGTGCCAAAAAACGTCATAGTATAGTATGGCGTCAAAATGGGCCAAAAAAAGTCATACTTTAGTATGGCCTCCAAAAGTGCCAAAAAACGTCATAGTATAGTATGGCGTCAAAATGGGCCAAAAAAAGTCATACTTTAGTATGGCCTCCAAAAGTGCCAAAAAACGTCATAGTATAGTATGGCGTCAAAATGGGCCAAAAAAAGTCATACTTTAGTATGGCCTCCAAAGGTCATAAAAAACGTCATAGTATAGTATGGCGTCAAAATGGGCCAAAAAAAGTCATACTTTAGTATGACCTCAAAAAGGTCCAAAAAACGTCATAGTATAGTATGGCGTCAAAATGGGCAAAAAAAAGTCATACTTTAGTATGGCCTCCAAAAGTCATAAAAAACGTCATAGTATAGTATGGCGTCAAAATGGGCCAAAAAAAGTCATACTTTAGTATGGCCTCCAAAGGTCATAAAAAACGTCATAGTATAGTATGGCGTCAAAATGGGCCAAAAAAAGTCATACTTTAGTATGGCCTCAAAAAGTGCCAAAAAACGTCATAGTATAGTATGGCGTCAAAATGGGCCAAAAAAAGTCATACTTTAGTATGTCCGCAAAAACTGCCAAAAAAAGTCATAGTATAGTATGGCGTCAAAATGGGCCAAAAAAAGTCATACTTTAGTATGGCCTGCAAAAGTGCCAAAAAACGTCATAGTATAGTATGGCGTCAAAATGGGCCAAAAAAAGTCATACTTTAGTATGGCCTGCAAAAGTGCCAAAAAACGTCATAGTATAGTATGGCGTCAAAATGGGCCAAAAAAAGTCATACTTTAGTATGGCCTCCAAAAGTGCCAAAAAACGTCATAGTATAGTATGGCGTCAAAATGGGCCAAAAAAAGTCATACTTTAGTATGGACTCCAAAAGTGCCAAAAAACGTCATAGTATAGTATGGCGTCAAAATGGGCCAAAAAAAGTCATACTTTAGTATGGCCTCCAAAAGTGCCAAAAAACGTCATAGTATAGTATGGCGTCAAAATGGGCCAAAAAAAGTCATACTTTAGTATGGCCTCAAAAAGTGCCAAAAAACGTCATAGTATAGTATGGCGTCAAAATGGGCCAAAAAAAGTCATACTTTAGTATGGCCTCCAAAAGTGCCAAAAAACGTCATAGTATAGTATGGCGTCAAAATGGGCCAAAAAAAGTCATACTTTAGTATGGCCTCCAAAAGTGCCAAAAAACGTCATAGTATAGTATGGCGTCAAAATGGGCCAAAAAAAGTCATACTTTAGTATGGCCTCCAAAAGTGCCAAAAAACGTCATAGTATAGTATGGCGTCAAAATGGGCCAAAAAAAGTCATACTTTAGTATGGCCTCCAAAAGTGCCAAAAAACGTCATAGTATAGTATGGCGTCAAAATGGGCCAAAAAAAGTCATACTTTAGTATGGCCTCCAAAAGTGCCAAAAAACGTCATAGTATAGTATGGCGTCAAAATGGGCCAAAAAAAGTCATACTTTAGTATGGCCTCCAAAGGTCATAAAAAACGTCATAGTATAGTATGGCGTCAAAATGGGCCAAAAAAAGTCATACTTTAGTATGGCCTCAAAAAGTGCCAAAAAACGTCATAGTATAGTATGGCGTCAAAATGGGCCAAAAAAAGTCATACTTTAGTATGACCTCAAAAAGTACCAAAAAACGTCATAGTATAGTATGGCGTCAAAATGGGCCAAAAAAAGTCATACTTTAGTATGGCCTCCAAAAGTCATAAAAAACGTCATAGTATAGTATGGCGTCAAAATGGGCCAAAAAAAGTCATACTTTAGTATGACCTCAAAATGGGCCAAAAAAAGTCATAATTTAGTATGGCCTCCAAAAGTAATAAAAAACGTCATAGTATAGTATGGCGTCAAAATGGGCCAAAAAAAGTCATACTTTAATATGGACTCCAAAAGTGCCAAAAAACGTCATAGTATAGTATGGCGTCAAAATGGGCCAAAAAAAGTCATACTTTAGTATGGCCTCAAAAAGTGCCAAAAAACGTCATAGTATAGTATGGCGTCAAAATGGGCCAAAAAAAGTCATACTTTAGTATGGCCTCCAAAGGTCATAAAAAACGTCATAGTATAGTATGGCGTCAAAATGGGCCAAAAAAAGTCATACTTTAGTATGGCCTCAAAAAGTGCCAAAAAACGTCATAGTATAGTATGGCGTCAAAATGGGCCAAAAAAAGTCATACTTTAGTATGACCTCAAAAAGTGCCAAAAAACGTCATAGTATAGTATGGCGTCAAAATGGGCAAAAAAAAGTCATACTTTAGTATGGCCTCCAAAAGTCATAAAAAACCTCATAGTATAGTATGGCGTCAAAATGGGCCAAAAAAAGTCATACTTTAGTATGACCTCAAAAAGTGCCAAAAAACGTCATAGTATAGTATGGCGTCAAAATGGGCCAAAAAAAGTCATACTTTAGTATGGCCTCCAAAAGTCATAAAAAAAGTCATAGTATAGTATGGCGTCAAAATGGGCCAAAAAAAGTCATACTTTAGTATGACCTCAAAAAGTGCCAAAAAACGTCATAGTATAGTATGGCGTCAAAATGGGCCAAAAAAAGTCATACTTTAGTATGACCTCAAAAAGTGCCAAAAAACGTCATAGTATAGTATGGCGTCAAAATGGGCCAAAAAAAGTCATACTTTAGTATGGCCTCCAAAAGTGCCAAAAAACGTCATAGTATAGTATGGCGTCAAAATGGGCCAAAAAAAGTCATACTTTAGTATGGCCTCCAAAAGTGCCAAAAAACGTCATAGTATAGTATGGCGTCAAAATGGGCAAAAAAAAAGTCATACTTTAGTATGGCCTCAGAAAGTCATAAAAAAGGTCATAGTATAGTATGGCATCAAAATGGGCCAAAAAAAGTCATACTTTATTATGGCCTCAAAAAGTGCCAAAAAACGTCATAGTATAGTATGGCGTCAAAATGGGCCAAAAAAAGTCATACTTTAGTATGACCTCAAAAAGTGCCAAAAAACGTCATAGTATAGTATGGCGTCAAAATGGGCCAAAAAAAGTCATACTTTAGTATGGCCTCCAAAAGTGCCAAAAAACGTCATAGTATAGTATGGCGTCAAAATGGGCCAAAAAAAGTCATACTTTAGTATGGCCTCCAAAAGTGCCAAAAAACGTCATAGTATAGTATGGCGTCAAAATGGGCCAAAAAAAGTCATACTTTAGTATGGACTCCAAAAGTGCCAAAAAACGTCATAGTATAGTATGGCGTCAAAATGGGCCAAAAAAAGTCATACTTTAGTATGGCCTCAGAAAGTCATAAAAAAGGTCATAGTATAGTATGACGTCAAAATGGGCCAAAAAAAGTCATACTTTAGTATGGCCTCCAAAAGTGCCAAAAAACGTCATAGTATAGTATGGCGTCAAAATGGGCCAAAAAAAGTCATACTTTAGTATGACCTCAGAAAGTCATAAAAAAGGTCATAGTATAGTATGGCGTCAAAATGGGCCAAAAAAAGTCATACTTTAGTATAGTAAGGCATCAAAATGTGCCAACAAAAGTCATACTTTAGTATGGCCTCAAAATGTCATAAAAAACGTCATATAGTAACGTTTCAAAATCGGCCAAAAAAGTCATACTTTAGTGTGGCTTCGAAAGGTGCCAAAAAACGTCATAGTATAGTAAGGCGTCAAAATGGGCCAAAAAAAGTCATACTTTAGTATGACCTCAAAATCTGCGAAAAAACATCATAGGATAGTTAGGCGTCAAAATCGGACAAAAAAAGTCATACTTTAGTATGACCTCAAAATGTCATAAAAAACGTCATAGTATAATAAGGCGTCAAAATCGGCCGAAAAAAGTCAGACGTTAGTATGGCTTCAAAATATGCCAAAAAACATTATAGTATAGTAAGGCTTCAAAATGGGCCAAAAAAACTCATACTTTAGTATGACCTCAAAATGTGCCAAAAAACGTCATAGTATAGCATGGCGTCAAAATCGGCTGAAAAAAGTCAGACGTTAGCATGGGTTCAAAATGTGACAAAAAAAACGTCATAGTATAGTATGGCGTCAAAATCGGTTACATTGAGCGACAGATTCGTAGACAGGCACTGGCAGTTAGATCTTTTCTAAAGCATCAGCTGGGCTAGGCAGCTACATCCAATGGCCACCGGCTACCTCCAGCGGTTGACAGAGGCTGCAGAGGACGTATTTGTTTGCCAATGTTCGGATGGGTTTTTGTGACAGTATGGCTTGTTGTAGTGTAGACTGTACTAACTAGCATGTATTAACATATTTTGCCGCTGACTTATGACTTAATTGCCGATTTATGGTCGCTGCTGATACAGATGGAGGACTGCAGCAGCTAATGTTAGGAATGCTGTTGCGGTGTGTTCCATGCTCTCAGAGTCTGTTCATTGTGGGAATACTAGGCTACAATTTTATTTCATCTCATTTTTCTGTTTAAGAAGTCAGACGTTGCATGGACAGAGCAGCTCCGTCAGTAAGCAGCTGCTGTTGTTTGTGTGCTGCTGTAACTGTAAGTGGATAGTGGATGGAGGCAGCGGCGAAATCCAGTAAATATTAAACATTTTAATATATTATTATGATTATAATTATCGTTATTTTTATTGTTATCATTAATATGACAATAAAATTCTTGAAAAAAATTCTTAACATCATTTCAGATAGTAATTGTTGTAACGAGTTGTAACGTTGACGTTAACTTTTAAGATGGGATTTTTTTGGCTTTATTTCTTATGTAGTATGACCTCAATAAAAGATTAATTATTATTTCATTATTACGAGCGCTCGCTGTGTGTCGCGGTCGCACAGGGTCGAGCTAGTCGGGTCAGACTTAGGGACTGTCGTGTACGCATGTAGCTGCCGCTTAGCTTGTTAGCCTAGCTGATTAGCAGTACGCTAGCTCGGTTGCTCTGAGCTAAGTGGGTGGGGGGTTCTCGGCCAGCTGACCCATAGAGTAACCGCCTCTCTGCCAAATATGTACACTCCCACTAAAATCCAAGATGGCGCAGCTCACGTGCCCATGGTTTGGTCACAAAACCGACTCCCCGAAACCAATGGGTGACATCACGGGTGCTACATCCGTGTTTTATACAGTCTATGAACCTAACGTTAGACTGGGATGATTTCGCACCGCTGGACTGGGTGAAAGTAATATTTTGCATATTAAGGGGGGATACGAACGGCCCCTCCCAATTTGAGATGATCCCTGTTTCTACTGAAATGTGATTGGCTCAGCCGCTCAGTCAGTCATCAAACTGTCAAAAGAAAACAAGAAAGACGGGCCAGGTAAATTAAGAAAGAAGCCACAGACACACACACATACACTTAATTGCTTTTATTTGAGCAAAACCACATGCAAGCAATACACAAAGCATGTTCTTTTCCATGTTTTCTTGCTACCAAATAAAGCAGAAATTGAACAGAATTTTGCCAGTCTTTTTGCCTCTGTTCTCCGCGCGCATGCACACACGCACACACACACACACACACGTTTTAATTTTTAAATAAACATAGTCTTTGAGTATGCATAGTATGTGTGAGCATATGTAGCTTACTTTAGTACACTCTACTTACTGTATATCATTAGATTGTTTTTATATTGCAAATAAAGTATTCATGTTAAAATCACAGTTCCACTTACATCCATTGTGCGATCGGGTAAAAGGCCTCTCCAAACCAAGCTCCCGGGCTGAATTTCAACCCCAGCCCGCCCCTGACTATCGGTACGTGGACCCTCGTCTAGTCTTATTTCATGTTTTAGCAGAGTGTCCAAACACTACATATCAGACCCCAAACTGTATTCATAAAAAATGTTGAGAGCTGTTAGTTGACTCTGAGTTACATTGTTGAGAAATACTAATAAATGTCATGCATACAAACAGATGTCATGTTCTCTGCTTGATCTCCTGCCTGATGATGTAAAAAACATGGGGTCCAGTCTCACTATGCCTGGAACTGGTTTGTCTCCCATCCTGGTCTGGGCGTGGCGTTCACCTTGTACTTGGCCGGCTGGAGGACCACACCAAACTTACCCTCCAGACTGGGCAGAGAGTGGCCCGGTGGGACAGAGAGGATGAAGTGCTGCAGGATCCAGGACAGGAAGAGGAAGAGCTCCATCTTGGCCAAGGCCTCGCCGAGACACACCCTGACCCCTGCCCCGAACGGCAGGTAGCTGGACGAAGGGATGATCAGACCCGTGCCTTCGCTGTTCAAGAACCGACCTGCGGAGGTATGAAGACGGGGATCAGAATAGAACAGGGTTGAACTGATGACACCGGTAGATGTGCTGATGTCCATAATAACAGTAACAGTGACCAGAGATGGCTTCTTCATTTATATCATCATTAATCAGGTTCTTTAGTGACTTCAGTAAAAAAAAATATCAAGATGACTTCAATTGTCTGTCAAAGGCCAGAATAGCCACTAGTTCCAAAGACCTGTAGGTTCCATGAGTAACATGGCACAGTGAGCAGACGTTTCCTCTCACCAGGGTCAAAAAGCTCAGGGTCCTTCCATTCCTTCTCGTCATGATGCAAAGACCACAGGTTGATGATGACTCGAGTTCCTCTCCTCACGGTGAAGTCCCCGATGCTGCAGAGGAGAACAGAGACAGAGAAGCAACTTAGAGAACACTGTTCTCTCACACATCTGTAGGTCTGAAATTCTTCTCAGTGCGTGAAACAAATATCTTTGTAGGGATGAAGTCAGGAGTAAAATCCTGAGTGTACCTGGTGTCACTGAGGGCCACGTGGGGGATGAACAGAGGGGCCACAGGACGGATCCGTAACACCTCCCTGATGGTGGCTTCCAGGTAGGGCAGGCTGCCTCTGTCACTGAGTTGGGGGGACCGCCCCCTCCCCACTTTAATGTCCAGCTCCTCCTGGATACGTCTCTGCACCTGGACACCCACACAAAGACGGTCAGAAAGACCCATATTCTGCACCAAGAACTCACTTTACTTTAATGAACGTGTGCTTCTGTCTCGTCTGTCAGGGTTTTGAATTACTAACAAAACTGTAACCAAGACCCACAGGAGGAGAAGTGACTAACTATTGAGAGCTGCAGCTGTGGAAATAAAAATGATTTTTCTCCTCTCATCTCAATAGAGTCAGAGCAGCATCTAGTGGACTCCAGAGGAACTGCAGCTTCTTGTGCACCCGGCTGCCATTCCAGCCTCACCTGTGGGTGATGGATGAGGTAGGTGACGGCCCATTTGAGAACAGTGGTGGTGGTTTCCACGCCGGCTCCAAAGATGTCTCCCACAGTCATGAGGAGGTGGTCCTCACTGAGGCCCACGGATTCAGCGCTTAGCTCCGCGGTGTTGTTGTTCTCAGCGCTGCGTTTGGCTCTCAGCAGAGCGTCCAGAAGGTCCCTCTGCACATGGTCGCTGTACTCTGCCTGGGAGGGGGCACCACATCAATGTACAGCACACACACTCATAGTTTAATGTATATTCTATTGGTTGACTGGGTTAGTAACCATGATGGCCAATACTGTCCATGTATTTAATATCACAAATTTCCTATCCAGAAACTGAAGTAAAAGGCGTCATCTGATTGGTGAGAAGAGTTGGACAGAACAGGACTGGACTTAGACTGTCTGACTGTCTGACTGTGCTCACTGTCTCCAGCTATTTTGAACTGAGGAAAACTTAACCTTGTGTTCATCATATTTCTTCTGTAGTAGTTTGTCTCTGATTGAAACACACTGCTTCAGAAGACGCAGGTCTGCGCTGGGAAAAATCTGCAACAGACAAAGAGACAGGCACTGATTAGTTTTATACACACAGTATGATTTAGTATTATATAATTAGTGTATATGTATTTTCTGTAGACACTGTGATATAAATACAACTAGAATCTCTAGAAACAGTATGGATACTCCCGTCCTTTTACACTGCCAAGTCCACATTAAGACAGTGACTAGATTTTACAAGCACACAGCAGATGTCCATTCCTGTATCTCCTGTATGCTCCTATGTTTCCTGGTTTATTGCCTCATTTCTCACATTCAAACTGCGCTATAACAGCTTTTCCTGTGTAATAGTGTTCATGTTGTCTACCTGTAACCAGGGGAAGATGTCCACCAGGCTGTCCTTTGCCACAGTGTCCACGATGCCCTGGCTGTAGCGGAGCATGGTCTCAAACTCTGGATCTCCTCTGCGGTAGGAGGAGTTGAAGCAGAGCGAGCAGATGACGTTGGTGACGGCCCGAGTCAGCTCAGGAGACAGATCCAGGGCAAGTCCAGCAGCTGCTGCCTCGGACAGGACAGAGCACAGAGACTGAGCCTCTGCGCAGACTGAGTAGGGACACAGGGGACAGGTCGTCTTCACTTACTGACATGCTTACAAAAAAACAAAACAAAACTGTGCAACTTCATTACCGTGATTACCATTTTTTTTGTTAAAAATTATCAAATTAAATGAACTGATTTTCTAATTTATCAGCTCTATGCTTAATATTCTGAGAGGATCATGGAGCATATTATTAAACTTCAGAATCATTGTTAAAGTACAGCATTAATTTATTTGATTGTGGGGATGGATATTCCAGTTACTCTTCTCATGCAGAATGCATTCGGACATTTCAATCAGGTGGAATCTCACTGTTTCTGCTTCACAGCTACTTTTTCCTGTTGGTTTCATGTTATTCCATCGTATGGGTTTGGGGACAGAAATCTCAGGGACAGAAGTCTCAGAACCTGGACAAATAAACCTATCTCCATGGAGAGATGCAAAGAGAACATGTGCTTTTGTAATTTGGATGAGCCGACCCTTTAAATGACAACTTGTGTATCTGTTTTAGACAGAACTTCCATCATTCATCATAAATACCACATGCATAGGTCTGTTTGCCAAAGAAATGTCAGGGCTGCAGCTTAAACATTGTATAAAATGCAAAGTGTAGTGTACTCACTGATCTTCTCGATGGAGGCAGAACCCTCTCCGAACATGCAGAGAGCTCCGTGGACTATTTTCCTGTGGAACCTCCAGGTAGCACTGTAGTCTCCAAATGCGATGTCTTTCCCATCTCTGGTCAGAACATCTGTGGTTACCTTCATCAAACAGGACACGGATGGAAAAGGAAAAAACAGAAATGACTGCTGCTGCTGAGAAGAAGAAGAAGACGTTTAAGGTGGAGGTATACCCACAGATCTGGGTCTTCCTGCAAATATCTTTCCCTTCTTCAGCAGGACTTCTTTAGCGTGTTTGTGCTGGTTGACGATGATGACGCTGTGGGAGCCCATCATCAGAGAGTACGTCTGTCCGTACTTCTCCTGCAGTTCTTTGAAAAGCACATGAGGAGGGTGCGGGCTGCGCAGGCTCAGCAGACTGCCGATCAGAGGTAGCGCTGGGAGGCAGGGGGGCTCCTGGGGGCCATTTGCAGACATTCTGAGCATTAACTGAATTGCTAACAAAACCAGAGCCACGACCAGAAACACACATAGACACAGAAACCAAGCCATATCTGTAGCAGAGGAGTCTGGTTTAGCGGAGGCCGAGCATCACAGAGAGGAGCTGTGCAGGACGGTCCTGAGCTGCTGCAGGGCCTCCTTTTTATGCTTACTCCTTCAATGCCAAATCCTTGACTCTGAATATTTAAGGCTGTGCCAATTTAAACAAGATAAGACGACATTTGATTTATTGAATCCTCGCAGAAAAGAATGACAAAACAAATCCACATAATACTGTGAATGTGCAGTCAGCAATGGTGGAAAGCATTCATTTCCCTGTGAATGTGACTTGAAAATGAACATTTGGCACAAAAAACACACAATCACTCTAAAATATGACACACTGATGTACACTCAGCAGCCCAACAATTAAAAAAAGAGGAGTTAAAATGAGTAAAACAGCTGCTTAAATCGCAACACATGAACATTACAGTAATACAACACTCATGACATGGGCAGTTTTGATTCAATATGTTACAGTATTATTGATAATACCTCTGTACCTTTATTACATTATTTCTTATTTTACTTAAGTAAAGTATCTGAATACATCTTTCACCACTGGTAAGTTCTGGCTGTACAGTTAACTATTGTTCTCATTGCGCTAGAGATCATGATGTATTTTGAAGTGAAACGAAAAGCTCAGTGCGATCGTATAGGTACGCGTTTCTGTGGATTTTGACCCTGCCCGCGCACCGTCCCTATCCAAAACAGAAATATGGCGTCGACTGAATCGCAGCCGCGGTTCGGCCAGTCTGTCAAAGGTTTATTATCCGACAAGGTGGGCTCCTGTAGCGGGGATGTGATTGCACTGACCCGCCAGGTTCTGAAAGGATCCCGCAGTCAGGAGGTAAACCGACACGAACAGTTTTATCTCAACACTTCCTCAGGGCGCTAGCTAAACGGGGAGAAGAACCGGAAACACCGCCGGAGCAGCTTCTGTGTATTCAAAATAAACTACTACTACTGGACCCTGTATCGACTCCACTAGCAGGGAGTTGATTTTGAAAGTGGAACTTTAGGTTTTATTTTCGTTAACTTGATAAAGCTAATGCCTGCTAGCAGGGTCTGAACTGTATTAATACAGCTAAACTATGATTTTAAAAAAAAACCCTTTAACGTTATTAAAATGTAACTAAGTGTTCTCATAATCGATTGTTCGTTTTTCAAGCAAAAGCACGAGATTCCCTGGTCCAGCCTCTCAGCTGAGAGGATCTTCATGCGAAGATCTTTGAGTTTGGAACTGTTTGTTTGACAGAACACAAACGAGATCATCAGAAATAGTTCCACATTGTTCCTAATTTATCTTCCAGCTTCTTGGTCAAGCAGCAAGAAATATGGTCATTCAGGAGGACGCCATCCTGCACTCTGAGGATGTGAGTAAAGTTAAAAATGTTCCTCTCCCTGATGACACACAGTGCAGTAATAAAATCTGATCTTGTTTTGTGTGATCCATGAGAAATTTAGTGCCATCTGTCATCTGTCTTCCAGAGTCTGAGAAAAATGTCCATAATCACCACACATTTACAGTACCAGTGAGTATCAGTCAGCTGTGTGTGAGCACAAATATGTGAAACTCCTTGACTTTTGTTCAGACTGAATATTGAATCTGTCCTTCCTGTCTGTTTGTCTGTCTGTCTGTCTGTCTCCCAGGCAGGAGGCCATCCAGAAGAAGTAAGTCTAAACACTACCTTGTTTATTATTTAGCAGAAAGAGCTGTCTCCACTGTGTCCTCAGCGAGCCATAACACAATCTGATGACACAGTTCACTGCCTGTTTCTGTCCTCTAGCGTGGAGCACTCTAAAAACCTGCAGGACCAGCTGAGACATCTGCTGAAGTGACGGTGACCTCCCCTGCACCCCCGACCTCAGGAGGGATCCTGTGTTCACCAACACTGTCTGAGCAGGGAATGAAGCATCGGCAGGCTTTAGTACCATGTTTATACTTTGTAACACAGTGCAGGCTGGTACAGCTGGGACTGTTATCCACTCACATTATGGAGGTGAGGTGCTGCTCTGTGTGAAACGCAAACACAAAACTGTGCCTAAGGGTTGCTCTGCAAAGCAACAGCCGTGGAACACTTGTCCTTGAGTTGTGTGAAATGTTGTGATCGGTTGTATTAAATTAATTTATTGAGTGACTCGTGTGTGTCGTCTTTGCTTCCTGTAATGCAACAAACAGCGTCTGACTGCGTGAGTGGTAAAATGGTGTAAGATCAAATACACATAGACCTTCACTGAGACTTAATGTCGTTTTTACATTTGTATGAGAGACCAGGAATTTCTTTAACTTCAGTGGCAGAAGTTAGAGAAAATTTCTTCTCTGTTGAATGAGATGGGAAATGACTCACTGGGGAAAAGGTTTTTGGCAGAGACACAGAGTCCAGAGCTTTTGCGGTTTTATGGATGGAGCAGGTCCTGGCAGTGGATGCTGCAGGAGGTCATCACCATCCAAACAACAAGCACATGTTTAATCAAGAACGCGTTGGTGATCTCATCTTCCTGGATCTCCCCAGATCAGCACATTTCTGGTTCAGAGTTGCACCAGGTGCTCTGACACAAACATAGCTACTTGCAAGTTTATTTAATTTTCATTTAAATGATGCACTTCAGCTGGTTTTCTGCTTCAACATTTACAGATTCCATTTTGTGAGTTCACACTAAGAACCAAAGATGTGTGAGCACTGTGCCTTAATATGAAATGAGGCTCCACCTTAAATGTATCCATTCATTAATGGATCGTAGGCTAATTAAAGAGGGAGAAACATTGATTATTCCACTGACACTTGACAATGAAAAGTGTTCCTCCATAAAGCTAAGAAATCACTAGCGACAGCCTTTTCTTTGGCTGCATCCTCAGCTCAGACTTCTGATAAGGAGCAAAAGGGACAAACTTATCAGCAGCCGGAAGGACGCACAGCTGCTTGACCCTGACAGTGTCCCTGAGGCTGTGCTGCTCTCTGAGGCTTCTTACCTAATGCTGCACGTGTTGGACACCACTGCACGGGGAGTTTGCAGCTGATGAGCAGGCTGAGGGGCTTCAGGATTGGACACATAAGAGGGGGACACACTGTGGGGCCTTCAGCACTGGCCAGTAGACTCCATGTGTGCAGACACTTAAAATTACACAGATGTCTCTCATACTGTGTGTGTGTGTGTGTGCGGACATGAATCTCTGCTCACCTTTGAAGTGCTGTATGCTCCTCCCAAGTTAGGACCACTCTCTCTCCTGCTCTTTAGATGTTCAGATTCTTCTCCATCATCTGCACCATCAGGGAGACATCTGATTGGCCTCAGATTCATTCTGCAGCAGCACAAGAGTCAGAAAGAACTTTTTTTTCAGAAGAACAAGGAGTCCTGCAACTGATTATCTGGGCTCCACGGAGTTCTGATCTCAGCATCATGGAGTCAGTCTTGGATCACAGACAGAGACAGAAGACACTGAGACAGACAGTTGTCACAAGAGAACTGTGGCAACTGCTCTGAGATGTTCGGAACAACCTAATATATCCTGAATTTCCTTTTAGGGCCTCAGACACACAGCGTTTACACTTTTCTTGTATATATTTTCTTTCTGATCTCAGTTATAAATAAGGATAAATGTTCCCAAAAGTAAACCTTCAGGTCAGGTCTTTGGAGACGAGACTTTAGACCTGGGAACAGCACAGCAGAGTTTGGTGTGCTGATGAGAAAATCAGGATTTCTGATGCTAAACAGCTTTTTTATAGTCTGATGTGACTCTGAGCACATAAACAATAATTACACACAGATATAAATGGTACAACAGGATACTGGAATTTTATGAGTAACTAACAAAACCCGGCTGCAATTTCAGATCTGAAAATTTATTACAAACAGTCACGACTCAAACCGTCTCGGCTTTTCAGCATTCTTCAACACAAAGGCAACACGTAAAAGAAAAAAATGCAACTTCAACACATGCATTAACTGTTGCTGGTAAAAAAAAAAAAAAAAGAGAAAAAACATTCATTTGGTTCACTTTACAGTATGTCTGATCATCAAAGTTGAAAGTAGCTTTGAAAGCAGCGGACAGTCAGTGATGGCTGTCATTAAAACAGGCATGCACAGCAGATCTGAAATGATGTGAATAAGTACACTGAACTGGTCCTGCTCGCTTTGGGGGCGTCCACGCTCAAACATGGCCGCTCTGAAAAACAGCAGCAGCAGTGTAACACAGTCTCCTGTTGCTCCCGTACTCAAATGACAAGATAAGACATCTCAAGGTGCAAACGGAGGGGCAGAGATAAGTCAAACAATCAACTGTCCTTTTGCACGCAGATCTCAATGACGGCAGGACATTTCAACTTTGACCCACAACTGGGGGAGAAAAGGTATCACCGGTCCAAACAGGACAGGTCAGCTCCAACCATTTAAATCTGTGTGAGGCTCATCATCGCACACAAACAGCAGACTGAACACAACAAAACGTAACAATCATGACGGTGTGTCATTCCAGCAGACCAGACTTATTTGAAAAACAGTTAAAATCACAGGTCCTTTAAAAATCAGGGCAGTAACATAAAAAAAAAAGATTAGAATCAAAGAAAAACAACCTTATCAAGTTTACTAAAAGAGACACGATTGCATTTGATGGCAGTATCTGTGATGACATTAGTGCGGAGACAGGCCCCACAGAGACGCCCGTCAGCAGCACAGTCCACTTGTCCTGTGACAGTAACAGCATGTTTACAGCAGACAGACCAAGGTTTACATCTGCTGTAGAAGACCATGACAGGAGTCATAACTTTGAGACAGAGGGTCAATAATTTGACTAATCTCATCATTACAACTTATCTCGTAAGTTTAACCGTTGCTAAATGTAGACAAAAATAAAAATTACAAAATTAAGTCATTTAACAAACTCCTTCTAAGTTACAATCCACGTCTAAACCGCTGACGTGACCATGTCTAAATTTTGAATCTGATTTCAGTCACGACATAAACTCCATTTAAATCCATTTATTTTTCCTTGCGCCTGTCCTGCTTGAGAAGAAAACTGTTCACCATTCCTGTTCAAAATATATTCTTTAACAATCATTCTCACTCACACTCACTGTATCACTGTAGGAATAAGGCAGTAACCGTTTCACTGTGCAGGCCGTGACATCTACATTACTCCTGCAGTCATTTTAAAAACACATAAGGCAGCCTGACTGTTTGACAGCAGGGACGTCAGGGCCATTAACCTTAGGCAACCAGTCTTTCTGATTCTGTGGAATATGAGAAACGTGGTCCTGTTGTACAACGCTGTGAGGTTAAGTGATGCAGGCCGTCAGCATGTGATAAGGTGTCAGCAATTTCCTGTTGGCGTCCGCTCCCCACAGTTGGACGTCCAACACAGAAAATCAAACTGTTTTAGCACTGACTCTGGTTTAATACACACAATACATGTAAAAATCCTAGAATTCATGTTTCTTTTCAAGAAAGTTAAAATGGGATGAAAGTTTGATGGAGTTTTGTTGCACCGTTTAATGCACCGTTTCTTCTGTTGAATTTTACTCATTCTAAAATACGTCCACATGTCATCACATCTCATACATTGGACCATTAGTCTTTGGAAGTGGGGAGATAAAATGACGCCTCAAAAAATAGTGTGGTCCCTGTAATGCAAAGGATGTGATGAATGTGGCTGTCCCAACCGTGTGTGCGACAAGAACTAAGCTAGGCTAAGGTGAAGCATGTTTTTAAAGTTAGAGGTACGGTGCAGGAGAAAGCAGCAGGGCAGTGAAGTGTGTACAGTACAAATGAATAAATGCATAAAGAGCTGTGGCTCCTGATAAACTGAACGAAGCCCGAACAAAAGCAGAAAACATACCCAGAAGAACCAGGAGGAGCAAACAGCAAACAGCTGCTCTACCTGAGTCAGGTAGCTCTTCTCTGCCGCTCTCTCACTGCCTGGATCTTATACGACGAACGGACAAGAATCTAAACTCACTTTATAAATCTGATTTACCTGTGGACAGGTACAGTCGCCAGGGATGTGGCAAGACCATTTGAATGTACAGTAGTCCCTTATCAAGTACAAGACCAGGTCCTGGTCTTAACCCTAACCCTAACCCATGTACAAGTGAATCAACGAGCCAGCAAATGGATCTGACAGCCAGACTCAGCCCTGCAGCTATTAACCAAAGAAAAGTCTGACCGAAAACACTAAAACCGAATGAACTGGATGAGAGACCCCACTGCTTTTCTCCCTCCATCTACTCTTCTTCTTCCTCTTCCTCTTCCTCCTCCTCTTCCTCTTCCTCCTCCTCCTCCTCGTCATCATCCTCGTCGTGGCAGTGGGTGATCTCCTGTGGAGCCTGAGGGAAGAAGTGGGGGGGTTGGATCTCGCTGATGGATCGGGTCAGCTGGTGCCGTTTGCACTCTATCTCCTTGAAGTCGACGTCGTGGCGGTTTCGCGTGGCCAGCGGAGACTCTGTGTCGATGATGTTGACGTGGGTGTGCTCCACCGTCGACTCGTGGGGCATCTGGGAGGGAAAAGCGTTTTAATGTCGTGCCGTGAATGAAAAGCACATGACAGACACACACGTCAGGGGCTGCACAGACGCCCCCCGCCTCTGAGCAGCAGCTGTGAATGAATCTCACCAGCACGTGTGCAGCTCTGAACAGATAGCTGAAGGGGTAGTAGAGCAGGTTGATGAAGGAGGCGGCGTACAGGTCGGCGTAGCGCATCACTTGGGAGGCAAACAGAGTCTGACGGGAGCCACTGCGAAACAGACTTCCCATCATGCCGTAGCACATGTCCATGTCATGTGTCACTTTCTGGAGAGGACACAGAGACATGCATGAGAACACTTCATGTTCTGATGTTTGTCCTGTGTTTGTCCACCATGATTCATCCTTTTTTTTTTTTTTCGGCAAAAGACAAAACTTTTCTCTGCAGGAATTTTTTTTTTCTAACATTTTGAGTCTTGTGCACAGACATACAAACAAACGACATATCAGCAGCTTTCATTTTTACACAATTATCCTTCAAACTCTCATAGTGGTCTCCTTCTGTGTCCAGTGGAGCTCTTTCTAAGTGAAAGACAGGAGGAAGAAGTGTGTGTGTGTGTGTGTCAGAGGAAGTTGTACCTTAATCCGTCTTTGCAGGGAGCTGATGTCAGGCCTCTCATTGCTGCTGCTGTCCAGATGCCTGGGGACACAACACAAGTGTACTGTGATCTGCTAAAAACCAGTCATGGTCATGTCACCAGTACATGGATATGAATTAACATGAAAAAAATTTAAAGCACAATCAGACTGTATGTTAAGTACCCAGGTATTACTTCTACTGGTGTTACCATGACAGCAGGGATAATAAATGACAGTGTGCACACTGGAAGACAGTGTGCACACTGAAACTAAATAAAACTGTAAACCATCACCTCAGACGCCTTCACTTTTTGCACTTTGTGCTGTAGGTTTAAGTTTGAATGGATAAATCATTATTAATCTACTCTCAATAATCCATAATGACAACGTGAAAACGTGTTTAGACATTTTTTCACATTCCTGAAAAATCTAAATTTTTTCATTTATAAAAGCATGTGTGTGTTTCCTAAAACTTTCAATGTCAGGAACCAGTTTCTATAAATTCCTTTTGTACTAACAGTTTTTTTTTTTTTTTTAAATCTTTCCTGACTAAAATGTCTAAAAAAGCAAGAACTTCCTTTGACTGGACACACTGAAAGACACAACAAACAGCTGCCTTAACATAGAGGAGCTCACTTGTAAAGCTCTGCCAGGAAGCAGTCCAGAGACTGAAGTTCCTCAAATATGGCTGAAAAACAAAAACTGGAATTAGTACATCACAGTGCATTCCTGATGGTTCTAATAAGCAGCGTGTGTGTGCGTGTGTATGTGTGTGTGTGTTGAGTCTCACAGCTCTTGTCAGTCCACACATGCAGCTCCTGGGCCAGCTCAGGTATCACCAGAAAAGTCCTCCAGCCCTGACGCTTCTTGGATTTGAGAATGTCACCAAAAATGTGGTCTCCGATGTAGATGATGTCTTTTCCTTTAGCACCCAGCAGGTCGCACACGATGTCTGAAGACCCTGGGAGCAGAAATATGCCATGTGGGGCACTTTTATCCACAAAGCCTATTAAAGCAATAATCCATGATGGGTTTATACTGAGTTGCAGTTAAAGCTGAGATTCGGGCCTCTACAAGGGTTCCTGTTACATTTCCTGTTCTACACATCAGGGTTGCTCAGGCTTGTGATAATGCTCTGTATACTCATGTATGAGTATACAGGGTGTTACATTACAGGGTGGAGGCAGTAATGCTGTCCACACTTCAGTTTAATGAGTATGTTTATGACTCAGCACATCACGTCTCTACTCCTGTGTTATTCATAGAGAATGTTTAACATGAGTTTCTTCAAGCTCAGTCACAAATTTATGAGAAATAAGCAAACACCACTTCCAGACACACGTGCCTGCACTCTGATGGTTGTTTGTGGGACTGTTGCATTATTTTTTAAGGCAAATTAAGGAATCAATAAGCTGTGTTAAGGTGGCTTCTTATTTACCTCCGGAGTAAACGATGCCGTGCTGGAGAGGTCCAGTGTACGTGCCGATCTTCAGCCGACCTGTGGTCTGAAAGAAACCAAGAACAAAATATTTATGGATCTTTACGCAGCAAAAATTTAATTGACCCACATCACACTTTGTACATAAAAAAAAGTTATATTTTAAACATTTAACTGCCCTCAAATATAAGCAGAGCATGCTATTCTGTCCATGCAGGCTTCCATAGTACACACTCACAGTGTCAACCTGCCGCAGCACAGTTCCTTCTCCGAAGAACACAGGCTTCCGGGCGTCCACCAGGATTAGGTCAAAGTAGGACTGCCAGGGCCGATGGGGTGTGCTCGGCTGCAATAAGCACACACACACGCACACACATACACATACACCAGCATCATCATATGTTGTATGTACAGCACCATGTATGCTGGTGGTATGATTTTAGGAGTGTCCACATTCAGTAGCTCTGTCAGTCAGTCCATCGCCCAGACTGAAATATCTCATCAACTATAGGATAGAACATCAAAACATATCTGCTGTAGAACTTTCTAAGCACTGTGGTCGATTTCACATCCACTCAGGCTCCTGACAACACACACATTATCTGACCATGACTGATTGATCATTAGTGTTACCTTTGGGCCGTGAGGAAAGTCAAACAGGTAGGTCATAATTTTCTGTGGGATGACAAGAGAGGTTTTGTGTTAACAACACGGAAATGATGAACATCTCCTGGCATTATCAGCAGCTGTCTAAACGAATCAGGAGGTGATGAGCTTTCCTACAGAAACAAGAAAAGGAACATAGGCTCTGGTTTGATTTAGTCGTTCATTAACATGTTCGACTGAACTTTCATCTCACCTCTGTGTATTTGTAATCACTGTTGGTGGCCAGGAATACTTTGGCTACTTCATTCATGCGACTGAGGAGGAGAGGAAGCTTCGGCTTGGAGGAGGAACAACACAACAAACATCAACAACGCAGACAAACAACAGCAAAAAAAATTAGTCTTAGCTAATATTTGTTGTTTCACGACTACAGAGTGACACAGTATTCATCACCCCAAACTATACACCAAGTCCAAATTAGTATACTTACATCCTTTACCACATACTTCTCCAGGTTCTCAACTGTTTTCTCTTTTAAAGACCCCTGTGAAAATAAAGAAACAACAGTGGACTGAGAGCTGAGGACGAACTGAGCGGTAGACGGACTACAGTTGCCTGGACATGGGCTTCATGTGGGAAAGGATATGAAGGATACTGACCTTGAAATGAACCCAGTCCACGGCGTCTCGGACGTCCTGGAACATGCTTTTGTAGGACATGAAAAGGTCGCCATCTTTGAAGCCAGTCTCACAACTACAGACACAGTTAAAATCATGGTAACATTAGCATCACTTCCCACAGACAGAAAGACAGTCAGAGCTCTGGGTTTAACAGTGACCATGCAGTACCTTGAGTATCTGGAGCAGTTACTGAAGAAATCAACCAGGCAAGCAAACAGGTAGGTTTCTGAGGAAGAGGACAGTGAGACTGACTGTAAAGCTGAATATCAACATGCATCCAATACGACCAATCAACTATGTACAGAAACCAGTGGAACCAGATTCACAGTTGAATCCAGTTCAAGCACTTCTTTCACATTCAGGTGGCTGTGACACTGACAAAAAATCAAAAATCACTTTGTGTTCTGGTAACATGAGTAACTGTTTTTACTTTTTAAATTAAAAAAAAAAAAAAAAAAATCTATTATCTTATAAAGTAAATGATTATTCAAACAAATGAACACAAGCCTGATCAAAGATGTACCTGAAGCCTGCTGATTCTCCTTAAAATGTTAGATTATGATTTTATTGTGCTTTAATACTCAGTGTTTAATTATAAGATTCTAAAAGTTGTGGAGTAGTTGTGCTGATGTCTCATCTTACCAGGCAGGTTGAAGAGTGTGTTGAGAATGTAAAAGCGGTCTGTGTCTCCACGCTGAATAAATTTGTTGGGGTACATCTCTCTGATGTCAGGTCTGTGCAGAGTGAGTAGAGATACATGAATACAGGAGGACAAACCAGGAACAGACCGACACAAACTCTGCTCATCCTGATGACTTCTCTTCTGGTGCCACCATGAGGCTCACGTGTGGTTTTCACTGACATGTACTCGACACAACTCTCACTCATGTCCCTCTCAGGATAAACTGCAATAACTCTGGTGATCCTCTGACTGTTTAACTAGCACCATCATCAGATAAAATATGTCATTCAAGTCAGTGTGTCCAACTTTGGTTTATGACAAATTACCCGCAAAACTAATGACATTCCCATCAGTCTAAGTGATACTCAGTGCTGCTAGCTTGGTGGTAGGTTCTTAGTTTGTCAGTGATTAATTTGCAGAACACTGTTAAAATGAGCGATGGAGGAAGGATCTAGGACTGTACTGTAGATGATGATAGTGGGACTCACCCCCTTAAGAAGTTGAACCCGTGCACACACACCAAAATGTTCCCATAGGCATCCACTTTGAGCAGGTTGCCATACATTGTGTCAAACACCAGACCTCTGAGAAGAACAGAGACAGGTGAGTGAGGACAGACAATAAGACACAGAAATCACAACTGAGAGTGACGATTCAAACATCCAGTCAGTATTCAAACCGATTCCCACAGAGGCAGAGCTCTGTGAACCAACCTGGTGGGGAAGGAGGGGTCGTAGACAAAGTTGAGCAGCTCCTGTGGATATCCAATGGACACCAGGCGCTCCACTGTCAAGTCGAAGCCAAGCGACTCATACTCAGGGGATTTGTACACTGTACAGACAGACAAGGAAACAGGCTCATGTTCACAACACACAAATCACCCTGGTGAAGGCAGTGCACCAAAAACACTGCTACACAGAGAGTTTACACAGAGAGCTGTGTGTCTCATGTCTTCATATGAAGCATTTAACACATTTGTTAGAAAAAACAAAAAGATCATTTATAACTTTCAGTGCTGCTTGTTACAGGCTGGATAAATGGCTTATTTGTATTGAACTCCACAGGTTAGAGGAGCACAGTCTGATATTTTATCTCCAGTAGATACAGAGAAGTTACAGTCTGATATATCAGAAGAGAACCTTTCGAGTGGTGTATCAGTTATTGTCACCCACGTCCTCAGACGATCTAATGAAGTGGTATGATCAGTGGTGTCAAAAGCAGAACTTCAGTTTAGAAAAATTAAAAAATGCAGCTTTCACCACAATCATCCTGTAACAGGATGTTGTGTGTGACTCTAAGGAGAGCAGTTTCTGTGTCTGTGACGACAAACAATATCCACTAACACATTCTAAGAAGCAGGGATGAAACTGAGAATTGTCAGTTCAATCCAATCTTTATTTACAAAGTGACAAAGAATAACATTTATTATCAAAGTCAGGACCTTGTTGTTATGGAGAGAAAACTAATAGTTACCACTATGAGCGAGCACATTGTTTCACAGGCAGAAACAGAGGGTGAAGAATTAATGCACGGGTTATTGCTCCGTAGAAGATCAATGGTTTTACTGGCACATACTATCAGCTGTTAGAAACTCATATTGCTCTAACCCTTGCTCACACCCTCACCCCCTCCTCCTATCATGGTGTGTAGGATTACAGTGTTGACTGCATTCAGGCCAGGAATATCCTGACCCACAGCTGGACGGCAGCGACTTGGGTTACACACTGGGTGCTCCAGTGAACCAGGGCCAGGATGGCGTCCCCAGGAACCCACAGCTTTGATTGCCTGACCCATTAGATTATAAAAGGCTGCGTGTTGGTAACTTTAAAAACTGGAGAAAACTGTACAAGCCTGGTCAAAGCAATACACAGTCTGGGGGTAAAAGCTAAGAAGAACTGAGCCTGAGAAGCTCGTTTAAAACTGAGGCTCAGTTTCTGATCAAAGTGGTTCTGAATTTCATTATTTCTATGCAGAAAAAATGATTATTGGTAAGCACTGTTTTTTTTTTGTTTTAAATTGTGGGGTTGTGAACATATTGCAACTTATAGAAAACATAGCTGTGAATTTGGAAGAATCCGCTTTAACTCATAAACTGAGCAAATGAAAGAAGATGAACAAACAAATGAAGAGGATGTGAGGACTTAAAGTGTGTGTAACAAAGAAAGAATCAAATAGGACTGGAAAGGTGGCACATATGGAGTGTATGGAGTGCATCCTCTTTCGCTCACTGCCACTTTTTTAAAATCAGATCCCCACTTTAATTAATCACTCACTGACCTGTATCAGTGAGAACGACACAATCAGAGGCAGGACGTTCAGAGTCCACACACAGATCATGGTGTAAGCAGCTAAACCTTTATGTGTTATCGAGGCTGATACCAAAAAGGCTCAAACTGCACTTACCTGCCAGAGTGTAATCCATATCAAAACCAAAACACTTGATCTTCTCCATGGCCAAGCTTCGGTTGACAAACACTCTGCAGGGGGAGAACAGTGCATGGTCAATGAATGCATGACAGCTGGCAGTTCACACTGACTTCCTACAAAACCCCTCTAATTCATAGTGAGTACCAGATAAACCACGTTTTTCAAGTAGAAAAAGGGCCAGAGCTAGAACTACAGGAGAAAACAAACACAGGAGCAGGATTTTATCGGTCTGACTGAGCAACAGTTGTTGGGGAACAGGTTTTGATGCATGGCAGGCTGTGTTTGAGCAACCTAACATGAGTGGTTTACACAAAACTTATCCACAGCACTAACAGACATGCAATCCCACAGGGTTATCTATACAATGATCAGTGCGTCTGAAGTAAAGAAACACCCAGAAATTTGAGAAGCTGAACTGAGATGTCATCGAGATAGCCGTTACACAAAATTAGGATGTTCTCCATAATGAGTTATCATTTGTGCCACACACAGAGAAGAAGGCCATCATCTCTGATGTGTAGATTTTACATGTACTGCCAAATTCACTGCTGTGTGTGTGGATTTTTTTAGATGAGCATCACAATCAAATTAAATCAGCACAATGATAACTTAAATAATACACATGACACACTCAGCTGGCAGTTTATTAGGTCCACGAGGTTAAAACGAATGCAACAGTCCTGTGATGAATCCTCCTTCATGAAGGTTCAAATGTTCAGTTTGGGTCGATTCAACTTTATGTTTTGTTTAGAGGCTGCAGTTAAATTGTACTGTGTCATACAGAGAGATGTTTCTAATATTAAGCCTCTCCTCGCTGGTATAAACAGGTTAAGCTAAATAACTGAGACACCTCTCAGTATAAGAAACTACAGTTCAACAGCAGCAAAAACTACATCCTCCAACATGACCACACAGCTGAATCAACACCTCTATTAAACAATGTGAACACAAACTGAACCCCAGAACCTTCATTACAGGACTCGTGAATGAGCTTACATTACTTTTAGCTAGGTGGGCATAATAAACTACTAAGAATATAATCAAAAATAACAAACACGACTAAAAATGTGACAAAGCATTTGACTTTAGATTTCGGGACTCGACTGCAGCTGCAACTAATGAACACTTGCATTACCATTGACCTTTGATTATTTTCTCGATTATTTGATTGTGGTTTTTGTTGTTTGATCAACAGTCCTGAGCCTAAAGTTATTCAGTTTACCATTATATAAAACTGAGAAAAGCAGCAAATCCACAGGACAGGAGCTGGACTCAGAGAATGTTTGGCTCAGCTGTTTGATAATGTCTTTAGTCACTGATCAGTTATCAAAACAGTTGATTAATTTTCTGTCAATCAACTTATCTATTAATCAACTAATCGTTTCAGCTTTCAACTTGACAGTGTGAGACGTGTTAAAGACAAAGTCCAGTATCATTTAGACATTTTTAAGCCTATCAGAGAACCTGCAGTAAAAAACGAAGGACTCCACCGATGTACATTTCACATCGCCTGTTTACATCAGTTGTACATCCTCACCCAGTTGTTGCCCAGCAGTGACTCACATCAAGTCTCACTCATGAATGACTGCTTATATGCAGAAATACAGATTATACACAGCGTGAACATATAATCTGTGACTCTGCTCGGACCGCACACTGGCCTTGACTATCTGTTCAGATGGCGTGTGAGAGATGACATCAGACTGACAGCAACGGATGGGGATTAAAGAAAAGATGCAGGGACGAGGGAAATGCGAGAGAAGGAGCTCACACCAAGAAATCACAATGACCACCAGCTGCCGTTTCCACGGGGAGAAACCCGACTCACAATCAGTGTCAGTATGAATGGAGTTCCATGAGGGTTGGATGGAGAGTCAATTCACATCATGGACATCAAAACGAAAGAAGTCGTTTAGTCAGTAGTCGAAGTCTGTTTCAACAACAAAAGGATGGCATACCTCATTGCAGGATGGTTTTGGGCCAGATCCCTTGGAAAGCTTTGTAATAGAGAATACATGTCGTATTACCACTGAACTCACAGATGCCTGTTACCACTCATGTCATGTCTTCATCAGTGAATGATCTATATTCTATTGCAACTCAGTACTCCTGCCTCCATTTCCTCCTATCAATTTCATTTTAGTCTCAGTTTCACACATATAAAAATAAACACAGACACATTTGACATTTCAAAGCAGTTATTTTCAATACATTTCACAGAACTGAGGCTCCATTCTTTGTATGCAATGTATCTGATCCAGGTTAATATGCTGTTATAGTGTAATGGATCTGAGTAGTTCTCATTCAGCTTTCCTGCTTCTCTGAGGATTGGGAAAAGCAAGCTTTGATAAAAGTGTGCTTTTATTTTGAAATTAAGGGAGCCTGGGGTGGAAACTAACTACCATGCTCAGACCGTTTGACTTTAAACTTCACTTGGTGTTCAAGCTCGACCAGTCGTTCTTTGCCTGGGAAACAGCAGTTGACAAAACGACGATGACTCAAGCCTAACTCACTTGTTCTGGAGCTTTCTACCACATCACACAGTCTTCCATGAAGTGTCAAGCTACACATTTTGGCAAATATGGACAAGTGGTCCAAACATGGAATATCTAAGACTGTGCAATGCTTGAAAGCTCCTGATAAACTTCACCTAGAGATGTTTTTGGAATTTAAAGGTACCCTGTGGAGCCGTTGACCATTAGCGGTGCTATGGAGAATTTTTTTGATGAGCAAGTCTTTTTTTTGTTTGTATCACATCCTCTACTGCCATATACAGAGGGATGCACAAGGATGTCGGCAGACAGCCCCCCGGCCCACCCACCCTACAAGGGGAGCCCCATCCAGCCAACCAGCATGAAAAGAAAGAGTCCAAGTAGTTGGTGAACAAACTGTAGCATTCATTATGCCGGACCTGGTGTGGTAACGTTTGAAAAGTTTTAATACCAGAGTTGATCCCATGCACAAGTTTGCGTATTGAAACGTCAGAAAATGTCAGGAACTGTCTGATTAAAGACAAAGTCAACAAGACGAGGAATCTGAGCAGACAGGTGATGTCAGCTTCCAGTACGTCACAGTTTTTAAAACTTGGTGCTATGGACACACTGTAGTCAGTAGGTTCCTTAAAGGTTTAAAGGCCAAAGAGTATAATAAACGTCAGCATCAGTATTATATCAGTAATGCTTTCACAGGTAAATCCGAGGTTGTAAGAGCTTTAACACTAATTCTTTCCAGTTATTTGACAGAATAATCAGTAAACTGAAAACAACTGCTGTAACTTTATGGCTTTAGAAGTTTCAGTCAGATACTGACTTCCGGTTCTGTTTCCTGTTGCAGTGGAGCAAAATCCTTCCGGTATGAGCACACAGCTGACTTCTGTGAGAGCCTAAAAATAAAACCCCTGAAAGCTGCATATTCCCAAGGAGATCACTAGAACCCAAAAGCACCCAAACTCTTGTCTTCATTCAATAGGGAGCAGATTACTTTACATTCTTCCTCGCTCACATCAGTTAGCAGCTACTGGTACACTGTGTGCTCACAGAGATCTGTTGTTTTCTTTCACTGTTGCAGCAGTTGCAGTGCGGGCAAACTAATGCTATTTATTAAGATACAAGAATTGATTTTGGGATTTTGTGACTCTAGTCAGTTGCAGAAGACGAGATTCTCTGTGCATTCATATCTGTCCTGTCTCTTAAGATCAAACTAAATGACTGATATCTTTGGCTCATTGTAGAACTTAGCAGAATTTGGACTGATACTTTTTTAATCAATGAAAAACAACAAATATACAACAGTACAAAACATAACAAGACAGCAACACACAACAGTGAGAACATGAAATTGTCACTGAACTAAAATGGGCAGAATAATTACAAAACACGAAACTGTGTGTCAAAGACAAGGATGGCGTTAAAGAGCAACGTAACAGAAACAGGTCATCTTGTTTTTGCCAAACCTGTAATGGTGTAACTTGTCACCCTGCTGCAGTGATGGACAGGTGAGCTCAGGGTGGTTCAGTGCACTGTGACATCACTGTTGGGTATAGGATTTGAGATGTGTTTTCAGCCCATTTCATTCGATTTCAAATTCTAATATCCATATTTAAGAATGGCTTTGGATATGGATATTAAAACTGATGGGAGAACTGGGGGTAGAGGTAAGGCGTGTATGAGATTTAAAGATATTGAAGGCAGGTAAACTATGTAGTGTTTAGTTGCACTGATTTTAGTAGTGCAAATTTTACTATTTTATAGAGAAAATTAAACTGTGATATTCATCTAAACTCCTATGTTTCACAAATCAAGCATGTTGCTTATTTACCAGTAGTTTATTTTATGAAAGCTGTAATAAAAACACAGCGTGGTTGTTGCCTATAAGAAGAGGTCATTTTTTAAATGGGTTCCTAGTTTACTTTCATAATTACCGAAAATTCAGGTTCATGTTAGACCGTCACCAAACAACAAAGATTACTCAGTTGCTGATGCTTTACAAATATCTGATACCAAACAAAACTCAATAACACACACATCAGAAACTGGAAAACAGACTGTAACACTGGTGTGACCGTAAACTTTGCGTCAGGAACAGAAGGACTTGTCCGCGTTAAGTACATCAGCAGCACTCTTGGCTGGCTGAGGACCACGTACCTGTGGTGGGCTTCGCGTCGATACTTCTTCATGGCCACACCGTCCATGTTGGCCGGCAGGTCGGCATAGTTCTGCAGACGGTCGCTCCACGAAGTCGTCATCTTGAACCGTTAAAACCGTTTCTGGGAAGAAAAGAGCTGCTCAGTAAACCCAGAACCACACACACACACACACTAAACACAGTCAGTCAGGCTGTGTGACTCTAGCCTTTATCTACACAAGACTGACTATAGACCTTTAACCAGTCTACTCACAACTGCAGCATGATGGGAAAATATCCTGAAGAAAAACAAACTGTGAGGACTAACAGAGCTCTGATAAAACACTGATTTACAGGCACAGACTTGCAGGCAGCAAGATTTCAGCTGTACAACTCTTGAAACAGTCTGAAGACAAAGTTACACCAAACTACTGCAACAAAACTGACTCTTTAAACATGACATGAATCTGATTCACCAAGGAACATTTCTTTAAACAAGATGTTATAAGTGTGGTATCTAATAGGTGTAGATCTTCCACCAAAGCAGCTGGCAGTCAGGAATGTCAAAATAAGATGTGATAAAACTTTGATCAGTTTTTTTTTGGGGGGGGGGGGACTTGGAAACTTCTTCATTTACTGTATGTTACAGCATTAGCAACCACCGTTAGACATGGCAAAGGTTTTGATGTGAGGACGGTGTCCTGTGTTACAGTTCACACCGGGGAACAGAGTCTGGCCTGACGTTAGTGCTAAAAGGAAAATGGAGGCTAAGCTAAAGTTAGGTCGGTGTCCTGTAGACGCGGTGGCGGCTAACATTAGCAGCTCGGTGAGGGGGCCGCTGAGTCTCTGGTTCCACAAAGAAATAACAACATTTAGAGAACAATAATAATAATTTAAAAAACCCTCTCCACGGACACGTCCGTCTAACAGCTGGACGTCTCCTCCAGCCGTCGCTCGGTAACTTCACGTACCTGCGGACTGACCCAACACAGCTGCAGCCAGCTCTCCGAGTCAGGGACCACGTCTCACAGCAGTCCGAGAAAACACTCACAGGCCGTTAACAACGGCACAGAGACAACAACAACACTTACCGTCTCTACCGGGGTCCGTCGGTGGAGGACTTAATGTACGGAGCATGCGCACATCTTTGCAACTTCTTCTCCTTGTCCTCCTTCCATCCTTTAACTCAGAAGGACCCCGTCTTTGCTCCACTTTACTGCCACCTGCTGGACGCAGTGGCCTCCTCCAACCTCTTCTTCTGCTTCTATCCTTCAACAGGTTTCAGTAAGGATCTTGTCTTTGGACATATGTGGACCCCTCACAGCTCTTCAGGGTGAGAGGAAGCCAAAAGAACCCCTCACACAGAAACAGAGCAGAAGCTGATAAAATGCCTGTCTAAAATAAAAATGTGTATGACATGACAGCTTTTTGAAGGTGATCGGTTTCTAAATTACAAGTTGTAAGTGTAGACTTAGTGTTCAATCCTACCAAATAAATGCAGCCATATGTTCTCCATAACTTTTATTAACTATATTTTATACAAAATGCAACAGAAAAATATAATTTCTCTGGCAGATAATGAAGAGCATATTTACAGAGTGCAGCACCAGGTGCTGAAAACCACTGTTCAATGCTGCATATGTGGAAAAAGTGCTCAACTGACTCAATTGGAGCAAAGTTCCCTCAGTGCACTGTAAGGTTCAGGTTTCACTGTCAGCTTCCCAAACAGCCTGACACATGTATACACGGAGTGTGTCGTCCAATTGCACCACAGTCATTCCCTTTGTATACACACATACACTTATGAATTACAAACAATTCCCTCCTACACAAATGTTTTCAGGATAACCATACTGATGCTGATATGTTCAGATATTTATGTTTCTAGAGTTTGGTAACAGTTTGTGCACAGCATATTCAAGCAAATTCAATGTGTGCAGGTCGTTTTGGCAAACTACAAGGAAACACAGCTGTACATGGATTAAATAAGGATGAATGTGTTATTGAGTACACTGACGGGTTACTCAGCTATCAGCTCTAAGTCAAAGAGACTCCAGAGCTTTGATTAAGTTCAACTAAATATTTCTATTAAAAGGCTACATAAGGCTACACATCATGGCACTATGGCATCAGAATCTTTCATTAACACCAGTGTGACAGGCGACTGGAGACTCACAGGGGTTAATGATCACTCACTAAAGGAATCCTGTGCACGAGGAACTGGATCAATGTACAATCAACAGTATGCTGAAACAAACACTTTGCAGCACAACTGGATTTTTTTCTGTATGAACTTCTGAATGAAGCAGCCATGTTGTCGTCATTTTCTACAAGAATATTGTACAATAAACCCTGATATTATGAGTTAGTTCTAGTGAAGGAGGACTGTAATCTGCTGTACTGCACACACCGGATGGAGGCTGGTTCAGGCAGGCTTTGGCTTTGACTGAAGGCAGCTCATGATACTGCAGCTTGTCATTCACAGAAAAAGTAAGTTGAAGTGAGATCATCTGCTCAGTTCAGCCATAAAATCAGTACTGGTCAAGCTCTAGCTATTATGTTATAGCAGCTATGCTATTCATGCCCACTTGCACTGTCCTTCTCTTTAACCTCTGGTTAACTCTTCTCTGAGTCACAGTGCCTCGTTTAACTAAAGGAGCTGTTGTGACTGTTCTGTCACTGACTGCAGCATCAGATTAGCATAGCTGCTCGGGTTCAGTGATCTGACCATATACATTTGTCAACCTTATACCTCTTATAACACAGTAGCTAGAGTTTGACCACCACTGATTTTCTGGCTGTCATAAATACTTGAAAGCTTTTTTTTAATCTATTAAAAAAACAACAACACACTTTCTGCTTCAAACCACACTTCACATGATTTGGCTTCAAATTTTTGGAGAGTGTTCAAATACTTTACTCTGTCTCCAGGCCTGTCACACTGGTGTCAGACAAACTTAACACATGTACTAAAAGACCAAACCCCTGAGCACCAAAGGTATAAGATTGCATCAGTGACTGCTGCAGAGTTCTGTTTCTGCAGGTTGAAAGTCATTATTCTGGATTACCTCTGAGACTGAGGCTCTGTGTGTTCATCTGTGTTTTCATGAATGACTGGATCACTGTGTTCACAGGTACCAGGATCACAGCGATCACATGGGTCCTCCACGTGCCCTATCCCCCGTTCCTCAGTCTCTTCCTCTCTTTCTATAAAGCCGTGTTGATCCCACAGTTCCTGACCATCGCATACTTCAATCCCAGAATCCCCTGTGAAGCGCCGGTACCTGCCCGGTGTTGAGTCCTTGTTGGGGTTGTAAGCACTGTGGAGGTGGGTCTGCGTGGCTTCTGGAGTAGCGGGGAGCGCTGCATCTGCATCACTGGGGACGGAGACAGCCATGTGAGGGCACGCAGATTCCTCAGGTGGGTCTGTTGGTGCAGGTTCTGGCTGGGGAGGGGTGTAGGGAGGAGGAGGTGTGGCTGGGCGGTCAAAGACCTCTTCATAGGCTGGCAGCAGAGAGCTGGGCAAGAATCCTGGAGAACAACACAATGGAAACAACAAGTATGTCAGTGTCTCACTCATTCCTAGTCCAGTGATAGCACTGAAGGAACCAAGCTTCATTCCATTCACTCAACACAACATTATATAGCGTTTAAAGCAGCACCAATTACTGTTTTAATATTAATACTGGGCCAAATGACATGTAAAGTGAAAAGGGGCCACTTGTGGTGATAAACCCAGAGAGAGATAACTCCAACTCTGCAGAGCTTTATAGCCTCTTTGTGTAGGGTTTTCCATCCTGAAAACTCCTCTCTCATCAGCCTTGGAGATGCAGCTGTTCTCTGAGAAAAAGCTGTGCACTACCTGCTAGCTGCAAAAAGACACAGTTAGAGAATAGAGAGTGAATATTGGACTTAGACTCATCAGGTGGGCACAAAAACCACTCCAATCCAACCATCATGTTGCTGGAAATATCTAAACAATTAAGACAAATGTTTTTCCTGGTTTTATAGACTCATACCTTAGCCACACAATGGGTGTGTTGTTCACACTAGCTAACATTAGTGCAGCTGCTGGAGACACCTGCTCAGGTGGGACAGATATCCTGAGATGTGCAAATACTGTTGTGACATGCTTATCAGTAATACCAAACTTTATCCAGTCCAGCGAGTTAAAGCAGACAGACACCAGACAACAGCTTCATGCTGCAGTGTTCATCAACAGGACTCCCACAGTGAGCACAGAAAATCATGCTGACACTCCTCCTTACATAGCAAGGAGGTGCGTTACAATCTGCACAGCCCCTCACGAGCGTTCAGCAAACTTGTGTAACTCCATCTCATTAAAAAGTCAGAGGCACCTCTTAGCAGTCAGTCAGGAACTGCAGCAAACCACAGTTACACTGCATGTCCTTGTCTTCTGCTTTGGCAGTGAAAATGTTTTTAATTTTAATTAACTGATAATCTTTTAAAATGTAAATATAAAAAAGGAAAAAAATTACAATGAATGTAACTTTACATTACTTTATGACTGACGAAAAAAAGAATATGAAGTTCTACTGTTACACCACCATCAGCCCTGCCACCCTTACTAACTCTACAGCATAAAAATATTTCACCTTCAAACCTTTTTAATGATGAAATAAATATATGCCAAACCTGTTAAGCACAAAGACAGCAGTGATATGTGTGGATCTACAGCTAAAGACCAGGATCTTGAGCGAATAATGAAGACCTGGTATTCCACCAATTGTTAAATGACCGTTGAAAGAATTATTGGCCACTGTAATTATCCTTACTGTTCATACTGGCTACAGAGAGTAAATTAAAGTGATTTTAATGTCACAGAGGACAAAATCCACAGTTGTCTAAGCAAAATGTCTTCTTAAGCTCAGCTGAAGATAATATGCAGCTTCAGAGGTCTGGCTTAGACATATCAAGAGCATATTTTCAAAACTTTGTCTTTTTAGCGCTTCCATGCAGAACCTTGGTAAAGGGTTAGCAAGACAAAGCAGAAATGTTGTACTAAAAAGATCATAACTTTTGGAGACATCTCCTTGATTTGTTGTGCTCAAAATGCTGAAGCCTCATATTTTTTTGAGCTGAACTTCACAACACATTTTCAGAGACTGACACCTTACACTGAAGTTGTTTTAAGCTTCCGTTGTACGTATGGGCATTTGAGCATTGTATTAAGACTATTAAAACAGAAAAACTTCAGTCTTGTGTGGTGACCATGGAGTTTGCAAGGGAAACTTGTATTAGGAGGTGGATCAGCACCAGTCAGTTAGAACAGCAGATTTTATTGGTGAGTTCTACTTGTCCGCATCTCAGTGGACAGACTGACAAATTCAGACATATAGAGTCTGTAATTTCCCATTCTATTTACAAACATGTATGATGTGTGGCTGGTAATGTATCTGAGAGGTGGAGACTAACTATGTGTGGAATGTGTAGAGGCAGCAGCACGCCAGACACAGTTCCAGCCACACAGCTACTCACTGAGATAGAGGGGTAGCTGAGAGTTGTTGTGGGCCTCTCTGTAGGCGATGAGGTTGATCTCGTTCTGCCGGCGCTGCTGCTGGAAGCGCTGCTTGGAGCGCCAGTGCTGACACACACAGCAGCATGTCAGGATAATGATCAGAGTCCACACCAACCAGAACCCTGTAGGGAGCCCACAGTACATGTGGCAGAACACCTTCAATACACAACCTGACAAATGGTAAGAAGGCAAAGTCTTTCTTTTATATAGCTGTTAAAATCTGAGCTTCAGCACTGACAAACAAAACAATATTTTCTGATACCTTAGTTTGCTGTGGCCTGAACACATTTTTATTCAACTTTTTTCTTTGACAAAATAAGCCAAGCTTCTTAGGTGCATCGTAGGTCAGTGCTGAAAAAGCAGTGAGACCTGACACCCGGTCTTGGTTACTATTAACATCCCTTCACTGGTTGAAGGATCTCAAGTTCTTTTTCAGTCTGTCTGTCTGCAGCACAAACAGTAAACAAGTGGAGATTGTAAGTGACAGATTAGACTCAGGGCCCGGTTCCACTCGCCTAACTGGTACCTGTCCTGACCTTTATCAAACATCTGCTCTGCTACTGTTTGTTAGATGGCATAAAAAATTTAGCAAACATGAAGCGTATGAACCAGTATGGTATGGATTTATGCACAAATGTCTGTGCATTAGTTTTTAGTTTCTTTAGTTCTTTGTATTCCTGCTTCATATCACTTTATAAATGTCATGAGAAGGAACCATTCAAATTCACTAAGAAAGGATAAAGTTGAGCTGGGTAACTTACACCACAGTTCATAGTAGTAGCTGCAGCACTGTGTCTCTCCGCAGCAATGACCCAACTCACAGATGTAGCTCTGGTTGTTTACTCCTTGGCACACAAGATTGGCCTGTAAATACACAAATATACCACCCGGTCACACACTGGCTTGAGGAAGCTACTGATAAGACAAAACACAGTGATAATAAGAGCTGGGCATTTTTTTGTTTGTTTTTTAAATGTTACTTAACAAAATACATTGTGGCATTGCAAGCATAAGCATAATATCCAAAACTCGAGCTCAGCGCCCCAGAAACTGCATGGATCCAGCTGAGCAGAGCCAATGGAATCAGATGTCAAATCTTTCCCAAGTAAACACTGGAACTATGTAAGACACACAGACACTACAGCAGACGTGCTGACACACTGTACTACCATTTCTATCTGCAGCAAGGTGTAATGCTATGAAAGCAAAGACTAATTCTACAGTCTCCTCTTCTCTTATACGTAAAACAGCTTATCAACCGGTAAAATTAGATTCCAACATGTCACTTCCATTCATCATTGTTTTCCTGATTCATACATATAGCCTACCGACCTGCACTATTTTATAGTCTGAACTATGACTTTGACCCCATTAATGCAACCCTGGGTAATGAATGGATACACCTCACTGATAGCGCCAATCCTGATGTTTTTACAGCATTTTCTCTGACCTTATTAGAAATGTCAGCTATATTTATGTACCTGTAGCTGAGCATATTTAGATAAAGAGATAAAAGATTCAAGGAGCAAACTGAAAGTCTGTCTGTTTGGCCCTGACAGCTGATCTCTCAATACTTCTCTAATGCATCCGTCTGTTTTCCACAAGAATGATCACTAGCAGCAGTAAAACGTAAATCTGATTTTTTTTCTTTAAAGGATGTATCTAATGAGTTTAACAAGTTTATTCCCTGTCGACCTTTGTGTAAATGGTGCCACGTAACTAGCCGCTTTAAAGATATAATTTACTAATATCTCAGCAATCATTATGCAATCATATTCATTAGCCTTTTTTTCGGGTTCGTCATAACTAGTATCTGACAGCCCTCGATGGTTAAGGAACTAGCTGCGTTAGGAGACCAGCCAGCATTAATCCTCTGCATTACTGTGTGTTAAAGAGAAACCAAAACGTGTGCTAATGCCCATCCCTGCTAACTTTACCTAAGTTAGCAACTAGGTCTAACTTGCCATTTCATGCTATTTTCATGCTATTTCACTGCTAACTTCAGTGTCCGTGTTTCTAACTGTTGGAGCGAATAACTGGCCTACAAGGAAGACAGCTTTTAAAATTCAACCCACAAGCCCGCAGTGAGCTCCCAGAGAATGAAAGAAAATTATTTGGCAAGTCAAAATCTGGCTAATACGTTTGAGCTAACAGGCTAGCTAAGTTTATGTAGTTAGCTATATAACTGCCACCCTGTTAAACAACGTCGTCCAGCTGCTACCTCTGACACTGTGGTCGTCGTCGCTGACTCTTCTTGTCCAACGTTGAACTTCAGTGACCCCATAGCCAAAAAAGTTAGAGACTAATATTTATTTACTACTGAACTGTTAATTAACAATTGCATTGTTAAAAAGAAAACATCGGCTTCGATGGCTAACCAAAACAAAACAAGTCCAGCTAAATTTCAACAATTGTTTCCCTGAGATCGCTCTGACTCTCTCTCATTGGTCCATTTAGGAATGTAGGCGTTCCACGAACACTGATTGGCTCTTCTGTTGTCACTCTAAAATGGTTTCGTTGACGTGTGTGTCATCTGTCTCTAGGCGGGCGGGGTAAATTTGATCAAAACGTTCAAGAGTAATTATTTTCAAAGGAACGTGAAAAAATGTAGAGATTGGATGGGAAATATTATCGTTACAAATATAATCACCACTAATAACAGGTATTTAATCACTCGGGTCTTTCATTTGTGCTGTTTTCTCATTTTCTCAGCACCACCTGACAGAGTGGAGGTGAATTGAATAATTTCTTTAAGTGCTCACACTGTTGAAAAACTATATTTAAAAACTTGAGTGGTAATGTCTCTCTCTGGTAGCAATGTCCTGATCTCTGGTAGTAGAAAAACTTCTGTAGAAAGTAGTTACAATGGGAAAAAAATCTCCTCCAGCATTATCCTGCTGGAAGAAGCCATCAGAGGATGGTGAACTGTGGCCATAAAGGGATGGACATGGTCAGCAACAATACTCAGACACACTGTAATATTAAGACCATGACAGCTCCAACCAATCTGACCTCTGACCTCTCATCAACAAGATGTTTCTGTCATCATTTTTTTTTTTTTTATTTGGCTCCATGCAGGTTAGCAGGTTCAGAAATACTCAAGCTAGGCCATGAACAGTTCCTGAAGCTCTTGACATGTATCTACATGATTTTATGCACTGCCGCGACATGATTGGCTATTGGATAATTGCATGAATAAGCAGACGCACAGCTTCTCCTAACTGGTCTCTGTGATTCGTTTATTCAGACGGATGCTTTAAAAATGATTCACTACTTGACCACATGTATTGTATACTGCTCATGTACCATGTCATTTGGTCTCATATGTACCTTATTCTTGTCTAGGATGAGCCTCATGAAGTGCTGCTCCACTCTTTCTGTTTCCCACAGACCAGTGCCAGAGGAGAAGGACACAGTGTTCACCACCATGGAGGTGTGTGAAATGCTAAAATTACATCCCAGAGAGGAGAGTGAGGAGCCTCCTACAGTCACTCACAATACAGCCATGACCATGGATGAAAAGAAGCTTCCATCTGACTTTTGACTCCCCGAGAATGAATATTCCTGAACTCTGAATAAGCTCAGTCTTTTAAGTCTTCCACCTAAATCTTTGTTATTCAAAAGAAATGTGACAAAGAAAGTGCTGTTTTATCATCTGTCATGGACTAACCTGTCCGGGGCAGGGCTGGATTAACCACCTGGGAGGGCCCTGAGGCAAACATGAGCTGAACATTCCCCCCAGTTCTCTTGCTTTCTGCACATTGTGTACCTTATAGTAAGTAATATGTGATTATAATATACTTCTTTAGCTAGCAAGTTTGGCAGTATGTTTGGCCTCTTGAGTGTAAATTGGCTACAGAGATCCCACATGTAGACAACAAGGGCTGTGACTGGTCAACTTTGGCTGGTTGCGTTTTTTTTTCCTTACATGTGGCTGATGATGGTGGAGATCACTGATAGTGACGACAACATGAAGCCCATTTCAACAAATCGACTGTCATGACCATCTCTGTAGTGATATGAAATCAGTCTCCTCTCCTCTCCTCTCCTCTCCTCTCCTCTCCTCTCCTCTCCTCTCCTCTCCTCAGGGCCGGCCCTTTGAACCTTTCAGCCCAGTTTGAGGGAACAAAAGCAAACAAATCACATTGTCCTTTCAGGAATTTTGGCTTGTTCACTGCCTTTCATGACCTCTTCTTTAGGCACCTCTCTGCCTCTCCTCATTCAGGGTTCCCAAGAAAGTCAATGGTTCCTTACATCCCAGTTTGACAAGTCAGGAGGATACACGCTAATCCCCTTAATCTGGCCTTTCTCCTGCACGCAGCCACAGGGAGAGGGGGACCACAGAGAGTAATCCTGTCGGAGAAACAATAGGATTAAGGGCCCAACCCTGTGAGTGACAATCAGGTAGGCTATCCACTGACTGATCTGCAAAGCAGGAGCCCCGGCCACTCTCTCTTCAATGTGACTTTATTTTTGTTTGGCGGGCCTGAGAGGGATGGGGGTGAGGCAGGGGAGGAACGGGTGGGTTGTGACGGGAGGGAGGATATTTCTTTGAGGGACTGCTGGAGGTCTGACAGGCCTGTGGTCTCCTGAGCACCAGGGTCCCAGGAATGACTGACAGGTGAGGGGTGAGAGCTGGGAAATTTGTTTCCAGGGGTGTGGGGTTGGGGGTGGAACAGATACAGTTGATGTGTGTTCACATTTCTCTAGAGATGTTTTAAGGAATGTGATTGTGTGTGGTGAACCCTGGTTCCATCATGGCAGCGATTGCATAGATGAAACTATTCTCCTTCTTAAAGGATAAATGATGTTAATACTTTATACAGATATAGTAATCAGACAGACACAGTGTCCATCTTCACATAATATGCAGTCATTCAGTTTTCCCAAATTCCCATACATGGGCAGACATGTCTGATAGATGATAGAAAATTACAGTATGCTATATAATCTATCTATCTATCTGATTCAAGCATGTTGTCTTGTCCAAACAAAAAAAGAACACCCCCCCAAAAAAACAACAAAGGAAAAATGACCTATTTATATTAAACTAAAAAAAAAAAATTAAATTAAATTAAATTAAATGAATAAAGTATCTAAATGATACAAACCACATTCAAATAAAGAGTGTATGTCTATTCCTTTCAACGGCTGAGTCTCTAATGCTATGATCAATATGTTAACTTCAGTATATGAACACTAGATGGCCCCATTGGTATAAACATATCCTCAGGTACAGCAGCCCTCTTTAGCCAAAGATCCTCAGGTCAGGGGAAAGACAGCCTGCTCATTGCACCAGTACTGTGAGCACAATAATCCACCCAGAAACCATGCAAACCTCAAGCAGGGAGGTTATTTCTGATATCCAGTCGTCTGTCTCTGCCACTGCTGCAGCCAGGAGCCATCCCCAGGCCTCAGAGCTGGAGGAAACAAGCCTCACATCCAGTGAAAAGAGAAGCTGTCTGCTCCATTCAGCTCCAGTGAACGTGGCCAAAGAAAACAGTGGCTGATTCTTCTCATCTCCTCACGTTACCGTGATGGTCTTGTTAAGTGCTGGAGGTAAATTACAGGTTAGCCATTGTGTGAAAGGGAATGAGTCACAGGATGGTGGATTTCCATGTGTGACAGGTGCCTACAGTGGTTACTCTGTGTTTGTTCAGGCTAGTGGGAGCAGCACTCTGAGGTGACACTGTGGAAAATCCCATTGAAGGCTCAGCCTCAAAGGCGAAGGTTTACTGAGTGGTGACCAAAGTAGGTTTGAGGAACTCGCAAGGGTCCCCGGCAGTGACCCTGCCGAACGACTTGAACATTTTTTGCAGGACAGGAGAACATGGAGACAATGTCTTCAGCTCAGTATTCATCAAGAGTGAGATGAGATCATTAATTTTGTGCTGGAGCCAGGATGTGGTCAGCCTAGCTTAGCATAAAGACTGGAAATAGGGGGAACCAGCTAGCCTCTAAAGCTCTCTGACAAACATGTAAAATATAAAAACAATAATTTCTAGTTTTTGGGAAATTCAGCTTCCCAGCATCATATCAGTGAGATTGCCAGATTTTGTTCCACTGTGCTTGAACAGAGACCAAAGCTAAAGTCTTTCCTCACTGATCATATCTGGCAGTTTGCACTACAGAAGTATTGGGCATGAACTGGTGTTCATGAAGAAACAGTTCTAACATGTAAGTGATCCAAAAACCACAAACTGTGATTTCTATATTTTTGTCTGTTTGTGTAGAGATTAGAGATTCTCTGCTCTCAGAGAACCTGAGTTATACACATAACCTCCTCTGAGTGACACTTGAGTTTTGAAATAAATTCACTCATTTGTCTGTCTGTCTGTACATCATAGTAAATTCCAGTGTGGGATTCAGACTAGAAGCTTTAAGCTTGTGGCTGGCACTAAAAGGAAGGAGTTCAAAGGTCACAATGTGCTCGACAGTGATCCAGTGAGGATAAAATAATTAACATGGTGTTTGGAGAAGAGAGAAACTAAAGGGAGACAGAGCAGTTGCAGCAGCATCTGTCTTTTAAAAGCCAAACTTGTTTGAAGTGTTTGGGGTGAACATTTTTCACAGGCCTGACGCTCGACAGCGGCTTTGTGCCTCGTGATGTAGCACCTTCTGAAATGGATGATGTCACCTGGGACATGGGTATCAGGGATAAGAGGGCGAGCGAGGAGGCTTTTTTCTCCTACAGTGGTCTAAGCTCCCAAACCCTGACTGACACTACAGAGGAGGAAAGACATGTGCAGGCAAGAAAACACATAGCTCACTGCCACTGACTGATACTGATACCCACGCATCTACCATCAGCCACCCACTGTCAGACACCTCCGACTACAGTTTAACTGATCACAGATTCATCTTAAAAGTGATACCTTTGGTTTCCTATACAGGAGTAGCCTATAGGACAGCTAGTCTTTAGGACTAAGGGACTATTTCATGAGACGCTGTTATGGGTTGCCTCAGGGGGTAGTAGCAGTAGCAATATTTTCAACATTCTTTACAGATCAAATGATCAAGTTTTATAAACCATTCAGTACCTGCAGTATGATCTTGTCCACACCACGACTGTTTCTGCTGCTTTAACTACTCATCCTAGTACTGCAAACTACAAAGTTAGAATTCAAGATGTTCGGACTCTACACTGACACAGTCCTTACTCTGGACTCAAACAGGATTCATCGTTTTTATCTGAAAACTTTTGTTCTCAAATGTGTAGCCCTGGCTAAAAAAAACTACCCACTGACCATGTTTAACAAAATCCTCCACCCAGAAAAACTGGTGTGAGGTGTGTTGTCGTGGAGACAGCCCCCATCCCCAGACTCTATGATTAATTCAACTGTCAGGAATCCCTGGGGGTCACATCTCCTGCATGGGTGTGCAATGTCTGTACGCACCCTGGCCATTCCTCTTATGTGGCTCTGACATATTACTTAATGGACAGCATATGATCTAATATATGCCATTAATGGCCAGCAGGGAGGGTCACGGCTCTGACTCACAGTGGACACCCAGGGACATGTGTGGCTGGAAGAGTAACACATAAACACAAACTGGCACACAGCCTTATTATAGCTCTGTTGTAAGTCTGTCCTGCTTAAGCTGTGAAGTGTGATTTAGACTCTGTCTTAACTGCTTGTCTCTCCCTCATCCCACATATTTCCAACATCACATGTTGGGGTCGGTGTCCGTCCATTTCTATAACTTTCTGAAACCAACGATCCGACTACTTTATTTTGTGAGTCACATTGAAAATGATATTCTCTCATCCCTCAGAGAAACTGTGGGCACAGCTACAGTAAGTACAGGTGATCAAAGCTGAAGCCTGAGCAGGAGAAGTGGATCGGATAATTGTGAGTTTGGGTTATAATTTTACCTGCACCTGTCTGATGCTCCACCTCCTATTAATGATTTTACAATGATAAACTTACAAAATATACCAAAGCTGTAATAAAACCTCTTGTCTACTAATGTAACATATTTCTGTATTATGATATTTTTAGTATAGGGCAGGGTATTGAACCTCAGTGCATTTTTGGCACAGACCAAAATGTGTCTGAAGCTCTGGGTACTGGAAACTGCCAAGAACTGAAGGGTGGCACTGAATGTGCCACCCTACCCTGTGCTCAGACTCATACCTATGTTACTGTGTTCAGATGTGTTATTGTTATGTTCCTGATTAGCCTGGGCCCACACCTCTGTATCACTGTCCACACCTCCAGGTTATTTAGTAACTCAAACACATGTGCTTAAAGTTCTTTCATTGCACCTACCTACCTACCTGTGTGCCTGTGTTTGGGTCCTCCCTGCCTGTGCTGCTACCATCAGCCCTAACATTGTGCCCACATTGCGATTGCATTGATTTCTAAATCGCTTTCTAATCACAAGGGAAGACTAGCTTAGCTACTGCTACTACCTGTTGCTTTTGCCAGGCATCTTAAGCTAGCTGGAAGAGGTGGAGTTAGGTGACCTTTCTACTTGCTGGATGGATTTATTTTTCTTCAGAATGTGGTCTCACTTTACAGACTGCATTTACACCTGATCTGATCACAATATGGGCCTGACCACCCAACCACTAACATGCATACACACCATACTACATACACAGCTAGGACAAGACCTCCAGCTGTGACACACCAGGTGCACTGTATGTGTGGTTTGATAATCCAGATGTGTGATCATGTAGATTTGATCTCTGTCCATCAAGTGGATCCTCACATTGTACGGAGTGGATTTGCGGGGTCAAACACTCCAATCCCCTCTGTTGTGTGATCTCAGGTGCAAGGGTCAAATGTATGTAAACCCAAACAGTGTGTTTCCACAGTGATGAGATGGGTTTGTAAAGAGGGTAATGTGCCTTAATCCCTTCAAAGGCTTCGGCTGGATCAGGACAGCCACTCCAAAGTGTTGTGGAGAGAGAAAGAGCAGTGTTTTCCTCACAGGGACTTCTTCTCAGGCTCTGCAGATGGTGTGCGCACATGATTTTCATGCATTGAGCATTTGTGCGCATGGCGCCTCAAGCTAACGGATTAGCCCTTTACCTGCAGGCTGCAGCATGCTTCTCATGTCCAACAAATGAGCTCTGTCCGGCTCACTTTCACAGGGTGAAACTCTGTCCACAATCATCCTCATGCCAGATGAAAATGCTATTCAGAATCAAACTGATACTCACAATCATGTAAACTGAAGCTACAGTATTTACTGTACAGTATTAACTGAAGCTACAGGAAATACAAGGAATGGAGAAACTAATTTATCTGGAATATGGCGACTACACACCAGGATTGTTTCTCTCTTTTCATAGAAAAATAATAGCTAGCATGGATGTGACATCTGGACTCTGGGACTCTATGGCTTGTTGCTGCTGATGTCACAGTGATGTCGTTAGGGTTACCCATTTATAACAGAAAGCCTGCGTTACACACTCGGGCTGTGGAGTTTGAAAGACACGGGCCAGTGACAGATACCATACCAGATACCATCCTGTTTTTTGGAGCTTAAATAACACCAGGGACTAAAAGTCAGGATCCCTCGGTCTCTGCCTCTGACCGTTCTTCTGTCTCTTATGAGTCCCCTGGAGTCCTGTAGAGTCCCCTGACTTTATGGAACACTTTACCCCTTTAAACACATCATTTCACTGCTTCTAAAACCAAAAGCTGTGCAGAAAACATACAAGGATAAATCATTTCCTTTCAGAATTTGAAAACATTTATTGTGAAAATAGACAACTTTATTGAACTAATAAATTAGTGTGTGTGTGTGTGTATCATCTCGTGGACATGGGGTTCTGTCTGAAGTCCAGTGAGTGCAGAGCGGTGGCCAGGGCTGCGTACAGATGAGCGCTGCTGAACCTCAGGCAGTAAACTGGGCTGCTCACTGGGTCTGAGCTCAGCTGGAAGAACTGCACAACAAACAGAACATGAAATCACATAACTATTTTATTATTTATTGTATTTTTTTCTTTAAAATGTGTGAGGAACTGTACCTAACTCACACTGTTCATACCACAGTCCTTTGTTACATCCTGTGAATATACTGTGCATACCTGCAGGCATTCAGTCTGCCGTTTGTCCCAGAGTCGTACCACACCGTAGTACGAGGAGCCGCTGGCTATCATGTGATTCCTGTCAGTCTGGATGCAGTACAGAGCGCTGTCATGAGGCTCCTCCCACTCCATCGCACACTTCCTGTCGGGAAGGATGGGAGTTTACACACGTGCTGAGGTGAACAGGATCTTGTTTTTTAACTTACAGTGGAAACGTTAAATTCTGGTGACGCTGTGATCCCAAACATTGGATTTCAAATGAAAAGGTGACCTTGATGTTCAAGTGCTGACTGTCAGCTTTATTTTGAAGGCGAACAAGGCAAAAAAAAAAACAACAACTTACAAATCAAAAATCTTCAAACTGAAATTACTGAGACAGAAATAACAGAAAAATAAAGGTTTGAAACAATCTCAAATGCAACAATTCAGGTGAGATTACATCCATGTGTGTTGTGGAGGTTTGGAGACAATGCTCAAACTCCATCTCTTGTTTACAGGAAAACCTGATACTATAGTGAACAAGGAGGTGTGTGTGTGTGTGTGTGTGTGTGTGTGTGTGAGTGAGTGCATGCAGCAGCAGGCTGGGTGGTGGTGGCTGTGGTTAAGAGAGAGGGGAAGTATTTTGGGGATAAGTATTTTCTGCCAATAGACATCGATCCTCCATTAGAGCAGCCTCATCAATAAGTGATGGAGAGACACCAGGGGCAGACAATGGGGCAGCAGAGATGTCTGGAGGTTCTCTCTCTCTCACTCACACACACATACACACAGATAATACATACAAATGTACACTAAATTTAGTAAGACGCTATGGGGAAGGTCACCCATTGCCACTGCATCCTGGAAGGGAAAAATGCAAACAGTAGGAAGGTAAAGCTTTTTTTTTTTTTAGTATATTCGTGGGAACCCATCATTGACATAATGCATTCCCTTACCTTAACCCTAACCATCACAACTGAATGCCTAACCTGAGCTCTAACCTTAAAATAAGCCTAATTTTAACCCTAACCCTAAAAGCAAGTCGTAACCCTCCAACAGCCATTCACATTCATCAGGATGAATGATGTTAGTAAGGCTATTTACTGATTTATGTCGCAATATGGCAATGGCATGACACATTCAATGCACGAGTCAAAGCTCATGATAATATGATAACATCGTCCTGTCACAGTATGATTTAGCTGACAGCTGATAACAACGAATATTGAATTAATGGCCAGTTTTACTTTTAGTGTTAGAACTAAAAGTTAAGGAGGAACACTGAACACTACTGAACCTCATATACCATATAAACCATATTTTATATGTATTTTATCTACAGTTTCTTAGTTGAGTTGATATTGAGATCTCAATATACAATAACATATACTGTGAAGGAGAATTTTATCTGTATCACCTGCTCCAATTGTTAGTGAATTCTTCTTATCAAAAAGGTGATTATCAAACTAATCATTCATTAGATCTGTTAAGCACCATGGGACCAAACCGAATCTGCATTTGTCTTTTTGTCTATCACAGCACATTTGTCTTTGCTGGTGAGCCCCACCTCCAGACAACCTGAACCTCCTGGATGACCCTGGGAGCCTTTTGAGGTTGGTTAGGTTTGACCATATGAATTATTGATATCTAAAGAGGTACCCCCCTCTGCCAACCTTCACCCCAATGAAACCCCTTTCAATGTCCCCAGAGCGATCTGCCAATCACATCTGATTTGTCTTACTTGACTGATCCCCCTGAAATACAGCCCTGAAACGCGACTAACCCCTGCTGTCCTAAATAAATGCTGCCCTCCCCGATCATGTTGGGGACCCTGTCGCCATATACTGAAGTGAGAGCTGCTGCATTAATATGGACACCAAACAGAGCTGCTGGTTAGCTCCCTGTGCTCACACTGCTGGAAGAAAAGAGTAAGCCTGGAAGGATTTTTACACCATGAAGCTTTTCCATCCTGACAAGAAGACAAGGGAACTATAGGCAGGGTTCAAACACATTTCGGCCAAAGGGCTTCCACGAATTCAAGTCAATTTTGATGGAACATTCTGTAATTTCTGTCTATAGCTGAAAAGTATGTATATTGAAATATCCCATAATAATTCCCAAGTGCAAAGTGCATTTACAGTGGGGTCCAAAAGTCTGAGACCACTTTCCCTTTCAAGTGACCAGGAAAGTGGTTGAAATCCCAGAGGAAATACTGTGGACAGTGTCCTCTAAGGTGGCTACAGCTCTGGTTTCAAGCTCAAGTTGTGGTAAAAATCTAAAACTGTGCAGTAGAAGCACTGTAGGTGTCACTATTTAACCAAAAGATCCAACATTCACTGATAACACTATAGCTGACAGCGTGTTAGGACCAATGGTTAAAATATAAAATCCTAAAGAAGCACTAACTGTTGCACTGACTGTTCAAGTTGAACTCAGCAAAAGAGAGAGATGGGGGCGTACCGTGGGCTGAGTCGGAGGTCCCACAGCCGGATGAAGGTGTCATAGCCGCAGGTAAAGAGCTGGAAAGGAGACTCAAACACCATGTCCAACACCCCGGCCCCGCGCCGAAACTCTGAGCCCAGACTGCACACACACTCCGCCCTGGTGGAGGAGAGAGGGTTGGAGGAAGACAAAAAGAGAGGCAAAATTAAATTTGTGTTTTCAGATGTGATGTGTTTAAAGAACCACAAGTGAACTGGTCTCTAACCTAAACCTAAACATTTTACCTATTTAATTAGTGAGACTCTTTGTCGGTGACTGAGTTCAAACAAATGTTCTATTGCTGAGGATCATATGGCCCTGTCATGATGACTAAGGAGCTAAGGTGCAGGTAGATGCCACATGCTACCACCTCAAAAATGAAACTCCACCTCTGGGCAAAGCCAGCTACAGAGAGACCACATGGAAACAACAAGAAATGTCATTGGTTAGCATGGGTTGCCCGTGTTTTCTTTCAAAAGGCTGTGATGGCTGTGGAGACTGTTGAGAGTGAATATAACACGAGAGAACTGAAGAAAGGCTCAGTACAGGTCCTTTCAGAACCACACATCTAGTGAAACCACTTCAGTTGCAAACCTCCTGCTACCTGTGGGTCCTGCTCTCTGTCACGGTGAATGAGCATGGAGATTGAACAGAACAGTCCCATATTCAATAATAAGGCTGAACTTGCTCATATCACACAGTAACTACAAAGAACGTACACACATTTACTTGGAAAAACATACTCGTGCCCTGTGGATGGGGGCAGTGTCATCCTGTTTCTCCTTTAATTTTTCAGGTTTTCCTTTCATTTGTTTGTTCCATCGTCTGTAATTAAATTGTGATGCAACTCGCAACCCAGGGACGGGTTACAGTGGCAGCTGGCTGAGCGAGGTAGACCAGATGTCCAACCAGCAACGTTTTCTAGCTCCTCCTGGGGGGGTCCCAAGGTGTTCCAGGTCAGATGAAGTATATAATCTCCCCAGCGTGTTCTGGTTCTACCCTGGGGTCTCATACCAGTTGGAAGTGGCCTGAAAAGATCCGAATGGACCCTGATCAGATGCCCAAACCACATCAACGGGCTCCTGAACTCCACGGAAGAAACTTATACTATATCTGTGATCTCATTCATTTGAGGGATGGAATATATACTGTCTGGATGTCGCCTTCAGGTCAAGCTCCTTCTTCACCACAATGGTCCTGTACAACACACACACACATTACAGCTGATGCTGCACCTGCATCTGTAGTCCTCAGGCTCCATTTTACCCTCACTCATGAACCTGGGGTGATAATTTGCAGGCAGAGAGCCATGGTTTCAGACTTGGAGGTGCTGACTCTCACCTTGGCCACTTCCCATTTTCCTGCATCCACATTGGTGCATCCGATTAAACCAACAGAACCACATCATCTGCAAAGAGCAGAGAAACAGAACTGAGGTCTCCAAACACAGTGAACCTGTGCCAGGAGCCAACCCTGACAGAGGCCAACACCCACTGAAACAGGGGTAAATTAAGGTTGCTACTGTGGGACTCCCATTACCTCCTAGTGCCAAGACTAAACCCAGCTCATGTTAATGTTTGACTGATTGTGTTTGAATTCCGACTTTGTGCACCTTTTAAAAATTTGGATACACATTTTTATTTTTTCACACTATATGAAGTGAATTAATCAACACACACTAATTGTAATAAATACTCATGTAGGACTAGCCAACATGGATATGACTCACTATCACAGTGCAGTTTCTAAAATGTCTGTTTTTGTCTAATCGGGGGAATTAAATAATTAACAAGGAATTTTTAACACATTGATAAATCATATACTGTTTCATAGGAATTACCGTCCTTGTTATCATTACATGCTTCCTCCTGTTCAGGCTCACAGAGGGCTGCAGACTGACACACCACACAGATGCTATCACTCTGATGAACTGAGCTAAATCTTGTCGTTTTTAATTAGAGCATTTCAATATATATTTTCAATCTTCAACAAAAAGATTGTTTGCTTGGAATCAGTGCTGACTGAGTGTTGCCTGTGTGTCACTGTGTCTGGATTAGTGAATCTGGCTCTGACTGTGGGACTGGGAGACACATATAAACTGTGTGTATGTGCAAGTGATAAATAAAGTTTGTCTGGGTTGATGTGGTGTGACCTGTGTGTGTGTGTGTGTGAGATCCAGCTCCATGCAGCACCATGCTCTTGTGATCACAGCTCTGTGCCGCTCGCTCCTCGCCTCTTGATTATTGGAGAATAACTTGCACTCAGCAGGGCAGATTATTGCAGAATAACTGTCTCTTTGTTGCCATTTAATACCCTCCATGACCGTGACTCTGTGCGACTCTCGCGCGTTTGATACCTGCCCCGTAGCAACCATTTAAAGGAGGCCGCTGGCCTTGGCGACAGAGCAGCCCTGTGCTTCGACTCGTGCCCCCCTCCCTCGCCCTGGAGCTCAATCCGCAGACTCGGGCTGGTAATCCCCCAGCCTTACCCCAGGGGGCCTTCTTATTGGACCAGGGCTTTCCCCACAGGGCGCCTTATTGGGTGAGAGCTCTCTCATTGCCAGGATCTCATGACTAAGCCCGGGCCAATGGGGAGTCTGTGATGAGGCTGAGTTTGTGTCTGTGTGGGGTAGTGACCCCTCATTTTCCCCTTACCACTAAAACCAAGGAGCTTAGCACATGCCACACAAAAAGAAACTCATTCAAGCCAAAGGGATGCGAGCCTGTTCATTCATAACTAAATAATGATGTCTCCATCTCAGCACTTCCACTCTAACTAAAAAGAGATCATCAATTCATAACCCTAGCGCTGAAATCCTTCAAACAACATGATCACAATCTAACTGTAAAAAAAACAAAAACAAAAAGAAAAAAACGGTTACAAACACCCGAATGTGAGAAAAAAATAAAAGCTGGGCTTCCATAAAATGGACCTGACATCTGTGCAGGGATCTTAAACCCAGTAATAGCACCATGCGATGAGCTGGTGCACAGTGCAAAACAGCAGGGATTTTCAAATTGGTAGGTCACTGGCTTTTATGGGCCGCGTGTGATTACAGGATGGAGGTGTAAGCATATAATCTGTCAAAATGACTGTATCTGTTAGCGAGCAGCGGCACAATGTTCTGATCTGACCATCCTTTCCAATGCCTGTCTGGGTCCATAATGTTAAATACCTGAGTCTGGCCTCGAGAATGCCTGACTGAAAGGTGTCACATGGGAGGCTCTAAAACATAGCTGACTGGCTGAGTCATAACCATCCCACGGGCTGTCCTCAAAGGGTTAGCGATGTACTCAGGAGAACACACCATCTCGGGCTGCGAGCTGTAAAAATCACAGGGTGGCTGGTGTGAGGTACTGTTAAAGTCATCAAGCCCAAATCAGTGGAAACGTAGTAATGCCATACTGCATGTGGATGATGTTATAAGTAGGGGTTCAGTTATGTACCTCAGTTTCAGGGTTATGAGGTGAGGAGGGTTTATTTATATAGCACCAATCAGACAGAAGGTAATTCAAAGGGCTTTACAGAGACGTAAGACAGAACATTATACTCAGCCAAAACTCTGTGTGCAAAGTTTTACCTGATTCAAGGATAAGTCAGGTGTTGTTCTATATCAGTCTCTGCCAAACTTAAGGTCATGACCTGAAATGCTTTTATTGGTTTTCCAATTAGCAGAGTAAAACGCAAATCAGTGCTCTAATATGTGAATTCATTTTTCTCATTAAAATAGAAGAAGAGTGTTTTTTTTTTCAGCTCAGATCTGTATGCTGAACAATCCCCCCCTCCCACCCCCCACATAGCATTTGAATTGATTTTTTTTTATCTGTTGCTATCTAGCTGACATTACTTGTCAGTGTCTGTCGTGATTGCTGACGTTACGATGTACTTCTGTAACTCTGGTTCCCGAGGAGACACGTCATAAAGCTGCTGTATTACATAAGCTGTTTGTTCAGGGGACACCCGGAGTAACAGTCCCACTGTCAAAACTGTGAACTCTACTCTACTCTGAACTTCTAAAGTGCACTTTAGAAGTTTTGTTTTGCACGTGCTAATGTGTTGATTAATGAGAGTGTATCAGACTAATTCAGAACTGCAAGAAAACACCATATGAAACCAAGCATCCTGCACAGAACAGTCTGGGATGAGAACACATTTACTGTCACAACCCTGCTTATAAGGTATAGGTGTTCATATTCTATACATGAACATCACAAAGTTAAACAATGAGCCTGTGTGTTTCCTTTCATATGTATTATCTGCGTAGTGTGGAAAGGAAGAAGCAGTTATGTGGTCAGTGATACAAACACACACGATGTGCTAGAGCACTTCTGAGGCTGGTTTACTGTCACGACATGCTGAGGGTGAGGTAACATTTGGATAAGTAGGAGGTTCAAAGGTCACTGGCAGACAAGAAAGGGACTCATGGGACACAGTCAACCTGCAAAAGACATCACACAGGTGGTATAGCTGACAGAGGAGAGGAGGGGAAGCCGGGGGCGGAGGCTTTTATGAATGATCTGCAACACCACTCGCATTACTGTTAGCACCACAGTGCTGTCGTGATTTCGCTACAATAAATAAAGAAATATGAAAACTTTTGGCCATGATTTCTACCAGTAATATGAATACTATACACAGCACACACAGCACATAGCATCAGCAGCCAGAAGATCATGCAAGTTGGAATCAGGTTAGTCAAACTTATGTGAGGCAGCACCAAGGATGTGAGCTGCAGCAGGGAGCCAGTACAGTGAACAGGGGGATGATGTGGGAAAACTCTGGGAGGCTGAACGGCAGACGGGCAGCAGCATCTTGGACCAGCTGCAGAGGTTTTAGTGGCAGATGTAGAGGATACGGAGAGGAGGAGGAGGTTGGTCCAGGTGGGAGACGACAAGCACCTGGGTGAGGACCTGGACTGCCTCTCTAGTGAGGAGGGAGACTTAAACTATAAAGGAAGGTTCATGTTAAAGAACCAACCGCAACAAAAGTCAGTACATCCTTCATTAGTGAGATTCCTTTCTTTTCTTTTCTTTTTTTAATGTTTTGTATGTCCTCCTTTATTTTTGATGACAGACTCCATCCTCCTACTCATGGATGATACCAGTCTAACATAAATATGTGGAGGTGGATGTCCTGTCTTTCCTCACAGATGATTCTTTTCAGCTGCTCTTTGATGGAGGGGGTTTGTCGCTCTACCTCCCGCTTCAAGATACTCCGGAGGTTTTCTATTGGATTGAAGTCCGGGGACATTCTTGGCCAGGTCACAGTTTTCACTTTTTCCTTCTTCACAAACTCTCATGTGATTTCTGCTGTGTGTTTGGGATCATTGTCATGTTGGAAAATTCCTCTCCAGCTCAGCTTCTCGTTACTGGGAGTCGTCTTTTGATTCAGTATTTGGGTACAAACTGGTATCCATAGTTCCATCTATAAATGTCATCTCCCCTACACCTTTTGCACTCATTGTATCAGGTGAGAAGCATTAACCTGTCTGTTTTTAAATGCTAAGTTGTATAAATAGCAAACTGTGTGTGACGTTATTTTTCGAAAACAGCCACTGAACCCTTCTGTCATTGGTGGTATGGCTCTTCCTTCGCCTCCTAACCACTACATTTCAACTTAAGTTCAAATATTCTACACTTTCTCTAAATAATAATTATTTAGCACTTCTGAGATATTGCACTGTGGTGTTACTCAGTTTTGTTGTGCACTGTATTTAATGCTGACGGACTTTAAATTATTTATTTAATCATAACAGAACTGACTACACTACAAAAACAGGGCCCAGGTTGTAACTCCAGCTCCAACCCTATTGACAACGATTCTTTGAGCTTAAAGTAAAAACTTCCTTTAAAATGACAAAGATTCAAAAGGAAGTCACTGGTTTTTGAGAGGAATAATTTTGCTGTTTGAGAACGAAGCGGTTTTAGCTGCAGTGTGGCAGCTACTTTGTGAGATGGGTAGACTGGTGGTCCTAGGGGGCACAGACTTAGTGATTGTTATGAGGAGGCCACTGGCTGTGTGACACACAGGGTCTAAGTCCTGATTTAAGCCTGTCTGGTCTCACTGCAGGAGTCAGGTTGGCTTTAGGGGCCACACACACACAGGTTGTGAAAGGAATCATTAATGAATTGACAATGTTGAAAAAAAAAACATAGAAGAAGCTAAGGGCATTATCCTTTAGTGTGGGGACAGCCAAAGAAAAGCAGTGTGTGTGTTTTTGTGACAGAAGTGGTTGGAGGCTCTTGTAAAGTTAAGTCTGAGCTCTAAACAGGAGCCTGGGGACGCACTGGGAAACGGGCCCTCTCGTCAAAAGCCATCAGACAGGTAGAGAAAAGGAGCCCTGCTGAGGTTTTTACTGGCTAAAACAAACAGAGGGGAGCCATGCAACCTGCTGCACATCCACCCACTTTACCCCGCACCTCTGAGCTCACTGCAGCACAACTGCAGCAGGAATGTGAGCCTTCATGGCAGACACAGCAGAGAGGAGGGGCACTGGCTGCTGGGACCCATCAACAATAACCACCTTCAAAATGTCACATACACGCGTGCACTGCAAAGACAATACAGCTGCAATTTGTATAACAGAGCGTCCAGCCCAATGCAGACATTTAACCCCGCTCCTTTCAGTGTCAGGAATGTCAGGAATCCTCGCCTGGCCATTTGATTGTAAAAAAAGGAGGGCTCCCTTTCTGAAGAAACAGAGGGGAATCTTGGGAGTTGGGAGTGATGGTCAGGGTCCTTTCTCTTTGATGCTTTTTTTTTCCCCCCTCTGTGTTTAGCCATGAGCGAAGACAGTGTGAAAAGTTGGGGTGCTGCTCTGATGGCGCCACTTGTGTGGGATCTCCCTCTATATGGCTGATCATAAGACCCCTTTGTACCACTGAGATGAAAAAAAAAACTGAATTAATTGCAACGGAGGGAAGAAGAGAAAGTGTTAAATGAAATTAAAATCAAACCCCCAAGAGTTCAATGGGAGCCTGGGGCTTTATGACCCCCCCACCCCTCCCCCCAACGCCTATTCCTTTTAGGTGTTCTTTAACCTGCATTTCGCCTGCTGGTGCCAAGAAGAAGAAAACGATTCTACAAATGTAGAATAATCACAGAGGATTAACTAGAGCTGAACAATGTGAGAAAAATATCTAACTGAAGGGTTTTTTTTTTTATCTGTTAGTCATCTGATAGTGGTCTTGGAGGTTATGGAGATTTTCTTTTATTATTCAGTAGCTTTTCAGGTTATAAAATAAATTTGATCAAATCAAACTATTCAGGACTAGAAACTGAAATTTTCTGAAAATTTTTCTTTCTACATTCAAATATCTTGGTACATATCTTTTTTTATGTTTAACACTAATTATAAGGGTTTGTGCTATTCTGTGACCAAGGACAGATGGTTCAATCCCAAATTGCCATCATGCAGTAAAATATTAATTATTAATATGAATATATTAATGAAGATTCATTTTGCATCCAACATGCTTCCATTACCCACAGTCCCCTGATACTGGAACAGGTTACATGGCCTTGTTTCTAAATTGATTTGGAAAGGGAAGTGATCAAAGCTGAAAAACATAATTCTCTGTCAAATAAACACCAGGAGGGGGGGTTGATATATCAGAAGTGAAGTAAACATTATTGTTCCCTTGGGGAAATACTACAGTCTAAACAGCTGCTTCACACACAAGGAAAATTTTAGCAACACAATGGTTTAAAAGGAACTGCTCTATTGCTCATTGCATTAGAATTAGCATTCAGCCGCCTGGTGGAGGCTGGAACAAACGATAAATTCAAGCAGTTTGATTTGCACTTTGGCACTCTGAGTCTTCGTCCTGTCGTTAGAAGTTTGTATTCAGTATCTGAAAAGTGAAAACATGCTATGGCTCCTGACTGAATGTAGTAAAGCTACTGCTTAAAAATTAGACAAAGTTTTATTCCACGGTTTAATCTCACAGGGATGGCCAGGAAAAGTTTGGCCCTGTTATATCTCACTCTATCCAAATGTGGCAGTCAGTTGAAAAACTGGGAAACAGGGAGGTAAAGTGGCACACTCACACACCAATTTCTGAAACTATTTTGTTTAGGAGGGGAAACTATGGTTTTTCCTGCCTGGCATAAAGGTGGCATCCACACTCTCTCTCATTTTATTAACAATGAAGATCAAAGACTATTTGAAAATCATATGTTGACATATGGAATTCATATTCCTAGTATACCCAGTGCGAGGAGAATTAATCTTACCAAATATCACAGAAAACTACTTTTAGGTCTTTGTATTAAATAAACTCCACATCGCCCAGTGGATACTCTCATTATTAGGCATCATTACTGTGGAACTCACTAAAGCTCAGATACACAACACAAAGGCGAATTCAACTGGTGTCTTGTCCAAACCAGTTGGGAAAGTCAGATTAAACCCAGATTTGGAACTAATGTCTGATGTTTTCTTTTAATTGTGTGTAGTGTTTGTGTATTCAACCTCTGTCTGTTTTAGGTTTCTCATACCCATGTGCCATACAGGTTGTGGGGAGGGATGGGGAAGACCAGAGGAACAAAAAAAAAGGCAGTCAGTGACTATTATGTGGACATGGATAGAATGTAGAATCATGTATGTATGGTTAAGTCAGAATACTCTGTTTAAAACTATAGATTTATGCAGAGATTGATGATTTGCATAGGGATTATAAGGATACAAGAATGCTCCTGATATATTGTGTCTAACCTCCAGGGTTGGAAACAAAAAAAAATTGATCATTAAAAAACAAAACAAAAAAAGCTGTGATAAGCAGTGACTGTTTTCCACTATCCATCCACAGATTTTCAATCAGATTTAGGCCGGGGCTCTGCCTTGGTCATTCAAGGACATCATTTATCTTCTTACCCTTAAGCTACTGTTATGTTTTTTTTTTGGCGTTGTGTTTAGCATTTAGCTTAAAAGTGAATCACCTGCACACCGTCAGCTGTTTAGCAGAAAGCCACAGGTTTTCCTCTTCACCAGTTCTGGGTCTATCCATTTTCTTTTCAATCCTGATCACTTGCCCCTTTCCCCACTGAAGACAAACACCCCTACAACCTGATGCTGCTGCCACCACGCTTCACAGTAGGTATGGTGTGTTTAGGGTGGTCTGCTGTGTTTGCTTTTGGCCAAACATAGCACTCGGAGTTGAGTCCAAAAAGTTCAGCCTGACCATAAAACCTTTTGCCACATGGCATCAGAGTCTTCCATGTGTTGCTCTGCAAAGTGCAAATGAGCCTCACAGGCCAGCTTTGTGAGGAGCTTCTGAAATGCCCACTTTATTACTTACTCTACTTTGTGTTTATATTTTATAAGTATTTGTGTTATTTATTTATATGTGTGCCTTAAAGCCGGGAGTCTCTGCAAAATTTCCTTATGTTTGCATAATGACAATAAAGACTCTTGAATCTTGAAATTGCTGTCACATGCATAGGTCGACCAATCTCAGCCATAAAGGCTTGTGAGTCCTTCAAGCTTGCCTAACCTCCATGATTAATATTCTCCTGGTTAATATGAGGGTTATAATATGTAAATGCAGCTGGAAAATGTTAGATTGAATTTATTTTAATTTCCAGGGTCTTATGTGACAAAAAGTGAGGATTTAGACAGAGTATGATGATTTTCTAAAGGCACTGGAAATACTTAGTTTGCATGGAAGCTCTTTACTTTGGGAGCAGTTGCTGAGGAAAATTGTGAGATATAGCTGACAGCTCTGAATGAAGCTAATACACTGAACGTTTTTAATTACAACTAAATATGCTTTCTAACTAAAGTAGTTCTTACAGCAGGTGAAGTCAATGGTTGTTGTCTAATCTCAGTCAACTTATAACAGTTTGCTGAGACATTACAATTAACACAATCTCTTCTGATCTGTAAATTCCACTATTAAACTATTAATCATTCCACATCAAATGTCTTAAACTCAGCACGTGAAAAATAACATTTCTTCTTTGATCTGATTTGATTAAAATGAAGATTTATAACAAAACTAACTAACGTCCTTCCACCTGGAAATATTTCTCACAGCACCACCACTATTTTCCACAGAGACAGGAAGTGACTGCTGGAATCCTTCCTGGCAGCTTGCGGTCTCTTGTCTCTGATCTGGCTGCGGCCGTTGTTTGCTGCTGCAGGTGTAACGGTCTTGTTTGTGATGTTTTGGTTCAGATGTTTTGGTTCAGATGGGTCGTGAATCAAAGGGACATGCGGTTGCGCTAATGCACAGGGCTTGAGGCTGATGCTGGTGGGTGGGGGCAGACAGAAACTATCTGCAGCGTCTGAAGGGATTACTGGAACTGAGGGAGGAGCCAGTGTGTTTACAAGTGCATGCAAGTTATTGTTCCTCACGACTGAGACATTAGCATGCATTCATTTCAAAGATTCATCTCAGATGAATACAAATGGTCCCCTGTCCTGTTCCAACCTGACCCAGGTCTCTGTGCACAAAGCAGCTCCATGAAGAAAGAACCTGACTGTCCTGCACAGAGCACAGACCTCAACCCATCCAACACCTGTGAGCCAGACCTCCCCACCACCGTCAGTGATGGAGCTCACTGATGCTGATGGTGTCTGAATGGCAGCAAATCCCCACAGCAGGTTCAACATCTGCTGGAAAGACTGAAACCAGAGGAGCGGAGGCTGTCAGAGCAGCACCTCAGTGAACTACAGAGTAAGAACACAAAAAAAAAAAACACAACCCCACACATCGACAATGTTTGGATGTGACAGCAGTGTGAGTGCTGATTAAAGCTTCAGAGTACACAGTAACAGTAAATATGAACAATGCGCCCTGATCGCCCTCACCCTGCACCCATCTTTGCCTGTGCAGCCACGCTCAGCCTGGTATGCTGCTCTCAGCCAGTTATCAGATGGAAAATCACAGCGGGGCATTGTGTGAGACACTCTCCAGGTGCCTGTATTTACGGACCTATGAGAGGACGACAGCAGCAAAGTCATTTCACCCTCAGCCTCTGCCTCTGACCACAGTGAACCTGTCCAGCTGCCATTAACATCTGGATGAGCAACAACTTCTTAAAGGTAAGACTGCTGTGGTGGATGTCTGACAGGCCTACCAGGCTGCAGACTTCCAGACATTGCAGGTTTCGTATATCTGCATTCAGACAGAGATGTCTGTGTGTTTTATCTTTATTTCAACATGACAGGACGGTGGCAGAAACAGCCCACCGTGCCCGCACCATGTTAGCCTTCTGGTCCACAGAGGGATGGAGTGCTGTCTCTGCTGGACAGCAACACAACTGAGTATGAAGGAAGAAGAGTGTCCTCACTTCTCACTCAGGCTCACAATTGCAAGAGTTGGCGTGGATGCAAGTGGATGCAAGAGTTGGCGTGGATGAAGACTGCTGGGGTCACATGCATGAAACTGTGTCATTTTCCCACTGAAGCTATGTATGAACATCTTGTAAATCTGTTTTAAGATCTTGTGAACATCTTGTGAACATCTTGTCCCGTTATGAAAACATTTCCACGTCAGGCAGGGGCAGCTTCTCATGTATGGCCAGGGAGAAAATGAAATCTCTTGGACTTCAGACGACACTTGCATTATCGAGGTCCACTACACTTTGTAACCACGTCAATTTCCCTCAACACCTGCAAACTCCAGAATAACTTGCCCACTCATCCCTTCCCTCACTCTCCCTGTGTGTCTCCCGTCTTCTCCCCTCCTCAGATTTCCAGGCCATTTGGAAGCAGGAAGCAGCTTTTTGTGTCCGGGCCTGTGTTGTGTCGTGTCGGCCTGTTTTAATTGGCTCAGGTAAAGCTGGGAATTACAGCTGCCTTGTCAAAGATGTATCAGGTTTAAGCCTCGCCTTTCAAAGACAGGAATTTTCAGAGGCCCCCTCATTTTCAACTGCTCCTTCCTCAAGACTAGTGTGTTCTGTGGTGTTTTCAAACCTGGGCTTCGTTTGCTTTTTGGATAGATAAAGGGCCACGCCGCTGCTGTGTTCATGCACACACGCAGGACAAAAGAACAGGTGAAACCTGTCCATAACTGATAATCACAGTGGACTGGATATAGAATATATGAATGCACTTCCACTGTTATTCTGTCTGAGTCTTCTCATACATCATCTCAATACAAACCAGCGATCACACAACCCACCCATGTCCAGTCAGCATGCAGCTAACCTGATTACTGAGTGAAAACATCTGAACCCACAGCAGCTGGGTACCAAAATGTAGTTGCTAGAATGACATGGAAGGTCTATCCTCTGCAGGGCTGACAATTCAAGCCTTGTAGGGACATGTCCCCTACTGTCCCCTATTATTTATTTCTAAAAAAAGAATGCAATTAAAGGTAATAGATTAAAGAGGGAGGGAAGAAAGTGTTTTCTTTAAATTTTACTTCACGTCTTCATTCCACCAAACAAACTTGGGACTCGAAAGGATTTGGATTCGGGAACTGGATTCAGATTTAGTTCTGTGCTATCAAACCCCATCCCTTGAGTCTACATCACTGAGAGTCTGAAATGGTCCTCAAACATGGTGAGAACTCCAGCTTCTACATTCACACTCCTCTGATCCAGTACAGAGAGACTATTCACTCAGTTCATTAGGATGATCTCTGTCAGGACATCTGTATCTGAGCGTGTTCCATAAATAAACATAGAAATATGCACTTTAACTATTTAATACTTATTAAATATTAATAATTTTTAACCTTTGGTGTCAACAGCATGAATCCATGGACCCAACCTGCCTTGTTTCTTGAAACAATTTGGGCTCTTGCCAGGTAAAAACCTTAGGAAACAGCAGTAAAAGCTGAAGAGCTGCTGAATCTGTTTGTTATTTAAATGCTGACCATCTTCTTGTATTTGTAAGGATGTTGTTCAATTTGTAAGATCTAAACTGAACTTGCAGAAGCACCTGGGATAACAAAACATCTCACGTACAGCGAACAGTAATTTGTTTAGGTGTCACAATGTATGGCCGAGCTGTAGCGTGTCAGAGCAGCTTCCTGACTTACCGTTCTACATCCCAGATGCGAAGAGGGGAAAAGTTCTTGCAGCATGCAGTTCCTGTGACAAAGGAGCTGTAAACACAGAAAGAGAGAGAGAGAGAGAACAAAGGTATTTAAAAGAGCTGAACTAAAATTCTCCAATGAAACCCACAGCAGTAGAATAAATATCTATCATTCAGACAAATCCAACCCTGTGTAGCGGCTAACAAATACATCAGGGAAGTCAGCAGCCTGCTACTAAAACTCAGTGTGCCACAAATAAAATCAGATGTGTTCATTCAGACAAACTGTGGCTATAAAAACAAACAGAAACAGACAGAGGTGTCGCTTTTTGTTCTACACAGCCCTGTTTACCACCAGTAACCTGACCTGGTCGTGTTCATTTTACCATCCAGGTGAAACTGTACAATGCATGTCTTCTTTCCAGAAAGCTGCAACAAATAATTCTTTGTATTTGGTAATTATTTGATTATTTTGTCATTTATTTCTGCTTTTTTTTTTTTTTTTGCAATAGATGTGTCCTTTGGTCTATAAAGCTTCCAAAAAATAGTGGCGCTCACCAGTTTGTTGAGTCTAAGGTGACATTTTAAATGCTTTGTTTGGTCCAACATCAAAAATATTCCATTCAAAATGTATATTTTTGACTCTGACCTACGTTCAAACCATTCCTCCAACATTAACAGCTTCAGACAGCTTCAGATCGGCCTGCTATATTTAAATATTTCTTCAGGATTAGTGTTACCAGTGACAAGAACAGTACATCAAAATCACACTGGGACTACAATCTGTCCATCAAATGAAGTGTAAGTGTAAAACAGGGATTCTCCTTGCTGTCACATAGCAGCACTCACAAACCCTCGCCCCTGCCTCCATCCACCCCACATTGTTTCCTAGCTGAAGAAAAAGAGAAGAAAACTACAACACTCGTGATCCTTTGATTGGAGTGGCAGGTTGGAATTAGCAGCCTAGGTATGCACACTGAATGCCACGCATGTGGAGAGGTGTGGGAGTGGTGAAAGGAGAGGGGAGGAGCGCTGTGGGAGAGGGCTGATGGGGTGTGTTTGGCTGTTAGAAGCTATGTAGAGGGTGGGGTGGTGACCAGGGGTGCTGGTGGTAGGGGGGCTTCTGTTGAGCCGGGCCTGAGTCTCAGGGCTTAGTGCCCTCCTACAGGGTTGATGGACAGGGGGGAGGGCCCGCCTTTTACAAACAGAGAGGTAGTTACTGACAAATGCTGTTGGCTGGATGTGAGTACTGTAGATGGAGACACAGAGACAGAAGCATTTCTGTGTAATCATGAAGAGGGTGGAGAAAGGAAGAGGTTCCCTTCAAAGCAAAAGTAATATACTATATTTAATCAGACCTAAACACAGTTTGATGATGTCCACTTCTGAGTCCCAATATTCAAAGTCTTAAAAAAAAAGACAAGGTTGAGGATGCCATGGTAACCCACACTGATTTCCCTCCTTACTAAACATCATCTATACTTGAAGCCATTGAATGTGTTGAATTCCTGCACGTGGTCGGGCAGCTCAAGGGTCAGGTTGTACACACTGACACCTCTGAACCCACTGAAGGTACGAGTTGTAACTTCCAGCACAGACAGGACTGATATTCCATCTCTACACATGAGGCCCCTCCAGCCCCCTTTATTGGTAAGCAAAAAGAGTGGTCTAAGACCAGAAGGAGCACGTCAGATTCTAAAGAAATACAGAAGCTGATTTCACTGACATAAAAATGAAAATTCACACAAAGACTGTGGAACTGAAAATACAAACACGGCTCAGGAGAGATTTGTTTGAGCAAAACCATGAAAGCCACCACAGTTCTCCACTTCTTCTTTTTTATCTTTACCAACGCTATTCACATGAGTTAGGAGGCACATTGGTAGATTAGTACTGCAACTAATTTCACAATAAATGAACCTGAAGTATTAATTATTTTGTGCATTAATTAATACAAGGCAACAGTGGTTGTTGAATATTTATCTGGATCTTTTGTTTATAGACCCTAAACTGTTTTTGATTTATCTCAAGGGCATAAAAGACAAAACTGACAACATTGCTAACATGGTCATTTGCAGCCTACAGATAAACCAGACGGCCTTCAGTGGATGCGTAAGGGTATAAGAAAATTCCAGAGATAGTTTCAGGGACTGAGTGTATGTATATTCAAACCAGAAACCACATTTATGTTGACCCCAAGGTTAACTCCCTGCCTGTAAACCACAGTGAAGGGAAGGAAGCTATTAGCTCCAGCTGTGGCGGAGGATAGGTTAGGATCCCTGTCGGAATCTGACACGAGCCCGTGCCTTCATTTAACTACTCAAACAAGACATCCAGTGCTGCTGCCCTGTTGTCACACTGCATCTTTTCATAACATCCTCTGTGCGTGGAAACTGTGCCACAATCCAGAGACGAAGCTAAACCCCGACAATGAATTCTCAGCACCCCTAGGCCACCAGTGTGCCCTCAACTGATAAAGATCTACCCACAATATTGCATGACATCATTTAATCAACCAATCAATCAATTTAATAAATTACTCAATAACCAATTTCGGAATACATTATTTTCTAGATAAATGCACAAACCACTACCTTCGTTTTGTGCAAACCCCTCTAAAACAAAACCTACGTTGCCGACAACCACGGTCTGGAGCTGTAGTCTGGACTGGGATCCACTCAGTACCCCCTGGAGCAAAAGTTGTCATGTCATATTTTCTGCACATTCTCCATCCAAAGTGTCCCTTCTGGAGTTGTTATTATGTAATACTAAAACATTGACAGATGACTGTAAATTCAAATCGAACTCATCCAACGGGGCTCCAGATGAGTTCTCAGAAAGGGCTGTTACGTAAAAAGTCCGCGCAGCCGTCCAGACAGTACCAGACAGAGCTGTGACTGAGGGATGCTGCTGGCATCAACACACGCATGCACTGCCAAGGGGAGTGGTGATGAGTGGGATGTGTGTGTGTGTGTGTGTGTGTGTGTGTTGGGGGGTTTAAAAGGGTGGCAGGACAGGACAGGGCTGTTGGGGGGTGGTGTGGTGGTGGGGTAGGGGGACATAGAGGCAGCTGTCAGGTCCGTTAAGCAGCGCAGCCCATTGGCAGGCCCCCAGTAATTAGTGTTGGGTAAACTCATTTATGGCCCAAATGGGTCGGGCAGGGCCGGGACCAGTATGCGTGGTGGGTGACCTCTGACCCGTTGACACAGGATACAATAGGGTTACGGTCACACTCACTATCTGGACCCTATTACTCTCCATTACTCACATTACTCACCCCTCACTGGGCCGTGGCACTGGCGGAGGCAGGGCGGGGGACACCGGCCATACAATGAAAGAACGACTACCCCCTCGTCTCCCCCAGCTCTCTCACCCTTCTGAAGCGCCAACCAGGCCTGATCTGGGGTCAGAGCTTGCACTGATATTATAGCTGCTAAGGTCAGAGCCTCTCTCGCCTAATGTGGGGCAGATGTCCCCCCTAAACACACACACATACAAACACACACACACAAACACACACACACACACACACACACACACACACACACACACACACACACACACACACACACACACACACACACACACACACACACACATGCACACACTCATACACACACAGTCATATCTCTGACCAAACGGAGTCACCCTCCTCTGTCCTGATCTGTGCCTCCCCCCTCACTCCGCCTCTCATCATTAGCAGCATGCTGGGCCTCCGCTGCCGTTTGGGTAACCTCATCAGCTGGCTGTATTATCTAAGGGCCTGTGTGGCAGGGTCACACAAACTCACTGAGTCCTCAGTGGGAACCCAGCCCCACACACACACACACACACACACACACACGCACACAAATCACAGATATGAAGAAACGCATCTACACACATTCACAACACTCTCTCATGCGTGCAAACACACACTCAGAAGCACAGACATGGGCAGCAGCAGCAACAACAACAACAACACACACACACACAAAGTGTGAGAGCCCCTGCTGGGAGTTGAGTCCAACAGTACCAACATTGTTAGCTCCAAATCAACACTCTGACCGCACAGGGAGCACCACGCTTTCCCAAGACCACCACCAACACACTGCTGCTGTCGAGACTGTCACCATTCTCTGATCCCAACTCAGCACACACCAACACCATCTTCTACAGGACAGGACAGGACAGGACAGGACAGGACAGGACAGGACAGGACAGGACAGGACAGGACAGGACAGGACAGGAAGCCTCTCTACATGTATTTACAGGTGGCTTTCCAAGGTACAGTATCATGCACAACTAGGGCCAAGGCTTGATTACGAACTAGGCAGTGTGGGTGACTTTCCACTAGCCCCAGACCCCCTAAAAACCCCATATTTATCCTGTATCGCTTGGATCTGCATCATTTGTTGCCAATTAATTTTCTGTCAATCGATCCAGTACTCTAGAGTACTGGTTGGTTTCTGGGTGACTGGTAAAATAATGAAACATCTATGTATTTTGGGGGATGATAGGGGCCCAACAGCAAATGTTTGTCCTGGGCCCTCTAGGAGGTAAATCCGGCTGTGACTGCGGGATGTACCTGAATCCATGATTACTTTTGTAAACAAGAGATTTCAGTTTTTGATTTTTAATACATTTACGTTTAAAATTAAATCAGCGACACTGTAAATAGTGCAAAGATATGGCTGTGCTTTACATCATGAATGACAAACCAGTTCATTTGTGTGCTTTCATGCACCTGATGACCCCTAACAATGATAATATCAAACAGTCACGCTGTAGAGAGGCCTCAGATAAAACCTACTATCAACTGATAGTTATTTCAGTTAGCAAACCATGAGTGTGGGAAATACAATCATCCATCCATTTTCTATGTCATGCTTATTGCTTATCTGTTAACCTGACCTGCATGTCAGTGTACTATCAGAGGAGAGCAGAGGAAACCCTTGCACACTGCACACATGAGGATTCAAACCCAGGACCTCTAAGCTGACAGTCCACAGGGCTAAATACTGCACCACCAGCCTCCAACAGAGTTTAGTAAAGAGTATATCAAAAAAATATAATGTCAATCAGTGCAGATAATAATATATTAGAAAAGGTAAACACAACTGCAACTTAAAGGCACATAACATGTAGTTAAAGATTTTATTTCCACCAAATGTTGCTCTGTTGTATGTGTGAGCTACCTGTCTGCAGCAACTCAGCAAGAAAACCGGACATTTTAACATCTCTGTAACCGAATGAAGCTGATTATAATACTCTCACCTGCTCCGCTTCCTTCAGCTGCTGGCTACTGCAGCAGCTCTGACCAAGACTTCATTACCCACAGAAAAAGAATTCAAAAATATAATACATTTGGACAACAGAGAATTTTTCTCCAACAGTGAGGCCTGTGGACTATCCTGAGAGACAAGGACACTTTCTGGAAAGACAAAGCACAAATGAAAGTGAATTTACCTCCACTGTTTGGGGGTTTGAGGACTGTTACACCGTGGAGATATATATCAAAATCTGGGCCAATGAAAGCAGAACTGTCTGCATGGCTGGATACTACCAGGGCTGACGTATAAAGCCTTTTATTTTGTTTTGGATGAAGTAGCCATTGAATGCCTCCTGATATTTGGTAATGACCAAATCTATATCCTCTTCCTACGCAGTGATGGAGGAAACTTTTTTTTTGTTTGTTTTTGCTTGATACATAATAAATGACCTTTATTTGATTGATGGACTCCTCCAACTATGTTTGTGTTCCCAATCACATCCTATAATAATTACATGCCATATATTTGCCAGATGTAAAAGCTGTGATGGCCTGATGATTTAAAATGGTGTGATTCAATTTTATTTTATTTTGTTTTTAGAATTAGAAGTCTTCTAATAAGACACAAACACAAAAAGTAAGTCAGTATTTATCTTTTAGTATTTATTCTCTCACCCTCAGACCAATTACACATTAATGCAGGAGAGCAGCCCAAATCCCCACTCTGGGAATGTGGAGGCATTTGGCTCTGGACTCCAGGGGCGGTTTAGCTTTGCCATGTCAACCCCCTCCTCACCCTCTCCAACCCTCTCCTCCCCACCCTACCTCCCGTCAGAAAGAGGGTTGTTAATTTGTTGCGCTTGACCCCAGGCTTTGTGTCTGACGTGTATCTAGTTTGTAAAAAGTGCTTTTATCTGCTTTCTAAATATGTCTGAGCTCAAAGGGTTATGATGCTTTTATATCGGTCAGGGAGGGAGACAATGGCCAAAGGGTGCAAGTGCTGATCCCCGCTGACACACAGACACACACACACACACACCTCTCTCTCTCTCTCTCTCTCTCTCTCTCTCTCTCTCTCTCTCTCTCTCTCTTTCACTCCCAGCCTCCTCGCCCTCGCTCCCTCTAGCCCTTTCTTATACACCGATATGCATGGGCAAACATATGCATGCACACAAACATGCACTTTCTCTCTGTCACAAATTCACACTGCTATGCATGAACACACACACACACACACATACACACACATACACAGACACACACGCCTGGACCCAGTTCTCCCATCCCCACCCCCCCTGTGGCCCTTTTGGCTTCTGTTTGTGTCTCCTGTGTGTAGGGTCACCAGGACATTCCTCAGCCGGCCCCTCGGCTCTGTTCAGCCGCCTGGAACAGACCGGGGATCCAACACAACCGTCCCCACTGGACACACACACACCCCAGACGCAACAACACGCTAATGCTAGCTAGCTGATTCTAAAATCCTGTTTGGTCTCAATGGTACCTTGATAACAACAATAACATGTTCCTGTAAGTGGAGTAAAAATACATCTGTTAGAGAAAGTTTGTGTAGTTTGGCTGAACAGCAGCTACTGATGCCACAAGTGACATTTACAGGATAATATTACTGTAAATGCTGAAACATAGTGTGACTGCACAACCACGTCCCCTAGAAATTATGTTTCTATATAACAACAACAAATACATTTTGTAGGAAATGTAAACGTGATCTTATGTTTTCTTAAGCTCCTTCTGCAAATTGTTGTGACTCAGAGTTAAGTCTTCCTGTTAGGTGACCTCTTGCGGATGAGGTAATTATTACAGGAGCAAAGGAGGAAGTCAGGTGATGCTGTATAGAGTGACAAAATCCACATATGGAGGAGGGTGGGGTGGGTGGACGCATCAACAAATCACAGGACTTCAACACGCTCAGGTCGCCGTTCGTTTGCCATTTGAAACTACTTATAACCACATAACCAATGACTTCTTCTGCCTAAATCTAACCAAACCACTATTTCTAGTTTGATACTGGATTCAAATTCAATAAAATGCTGTCGAAGCCCAAACCTAGCGGTGAACTCCTGAAGACTCTGAACCCATCTATCAGGACTTTTTCACAAACAGCCTGGGAGTCTTTACTGCATCAGCATATTCACATCATGATGCCTTCAATTTTTGTTATAGCTATTATGTTTTACACCTCTCTTATTATTATCTTTATTGTTTTTCATGTTAAATGTTCATACTTTTTAAAACCCTGTGTTCATTTAATTTTTTTTGTTTTGCATTTTTGAAGATGTCATCTACCCATCTTCGATATTTTTACTTGATAACACAAAACAGAAATGAATCAGTTATTAAATAAATCAGTAATATTATGCCATTAACTAGATGATGGCTAAGTGGACACTTTGATGGACTGATGGATGAATGTCTCCTAATTAATGGATACCAAGAGATGACTTGTTAAAAACATTGTGGCCGTGCTAAGACCTTCATCAGGAGGTGACACACTTCACTGCACTGAGCTATTTCCCCTTGAGGACCAGAGGACAGCAAAACTATGTGGAATTACTCCTTTTGAACAAGCAATTCAATTCATAGAGGCTATAGCAGGATTTTGTTCAAGAAAAAAAACAAAACAAAAAAAAACAAAGACCATTTCTAACCCTGAAAACAGCCTTTTTAAACCAATCCACAATAATTCTGTGACATTTTGGTGTGAATCAGTGAAAGGAGGTCTCTGTGACAAGTGTCTGTATAGTCGGGGTCGGCAAGGAGCGCGACTGACAAGTTTTAAATTGGGATCCACTAGAAGCAGAGCTTCAGTGATCACAGAGCTTTCTGCTGCTCAAAATGTGGTGGGAGTGACGCTCATTAGGATAATGTGCTGTATGAATAACACTGCCGCCGGTGCACATCACACACTCCCACGCTGTTAATGCTCCGCGGTGCCTGGATCAATCTGCACACGGAGACCTTAACACTGTGGGTACGGCGATTTGTGTTTTTAAAAATCCAAATGTAAAACCTGCCTCGACTAAATAGAGGTATTCTAAAAAATAAATAAATAAACAAATCTCAGAAAATTAATGCACAGCAAAGTTGATCATTCAATAACCGTTAACACCTTTATCTCTAACTCTGGGCTCTGAAAAACTTATAATATCACAATAAATACATGTGCTTTTACAAAAATGTGTTATTTAAATCAAATTATAATAAAATACGTTAAAACATTTAACATACTGAGTAGAAACATATTCATGCTAATATTGTGATAAGAGCTGCAGCTGACGATTATCTTTATTCTTACTTAGTCCATTCATCAGATGGACTGTTTATCCTTCTGAGGGTTGTGGGTGATGGAGTCAATCCCAGCTGACACTGGGTGAGAGGCAGCGTACACCCTGGACAGGTGGCCAGGCTATCACAGGGCAACAGTGCTCACCACTGCACCACGTTGCCACCTCATTCTCCCTTAATCTGTCCATCAGTTTTACGATTAATGATTATCATGGAGTCCAAAACATGTCAGTCAAAAGCACAAAGTAAATTTACTGTGATAAACAGACACAGCAAATGTTTACCATTTATCTGCTGATGATGATTTTCTCTTAAATTGCTAATCAATTAATCTTTAAGACCCTAATATTAGTACTAATCTCAGCTATATTACCCAGCTCCCACAGTAAGAAAAAAAAAATCCTCAGCAGATTAACAAATCACAAAATACATCTCTACCACATGTTGTTCTGCAAATATTGTTGGGAAACAGACTTGGACAGTTGTGTGTCTGCAGTTCTGTTTGTCTAACATCAGGCAGAGTGTGTCTTGCAAAGCGAATACATGAAAACACTCTTCCTTGGTAAACCTGAGACCTGAGAACACCTGTATGAGGCCAGCGTGTAATGAGAGGTCTTTATGTGCTGTGTGTATGTGTGTGTGTTTGTGGTGTGAATCTGTGTGTGTGCGTGTGCTGGAAGTTTTTCTCTGTGTGTGTTTATGTGTGCAGCGTGTCTGCAAAGGTGTGTCTCTCTTCAAGGGAATGTCTGCCTGTAATGTGTGTCCCCATGAAGCTATCTATGTGAGTAAGGAATGTAAGGTGTGTGTGTGTGTGTGAGAGTGTGTGTGTGTGTGTGTGTGTAATGAAGGGGTTCAGAGGGAGCTGTGATTATTCTCGCCTCCTGCGGTGCGGGTCCTCTGGCTCTGTGGGCCCCAGGGAAAGCGCCCTGTATTTAGCGTGTGGGAACGCACATTCTGCCCCCTTATCGCTGCATTGTTGCAGCCTCGCTCTTTTCTTCTCTTTTTTTAACTAATTGAATTCTTGACTCCTGAGCCACAGGGACGGCTCGGGAGAGACCAAAGAGAAAGACGTGAATTTCGGGTTTTTTCTTGCGGTTGAGTGGGGCAGAGCAGTGGGGGTGAAATTGGAGTGTGTGAGGTTGGGTGGTGGCGGCGGTGGGGGTGCAGTCAGAGAGGGCCGGCTCTGGCTGGCTGGGTGGCTGCTGTGGCGTCACCCTGTACTTTCATACCGGAGGTCAGAGGTCATCCTCCCCCGGCGGTGGTGAGAAAGTGGCGAATTGGGGACGGTTTATCCAACAATCATGTTCTCCTTTTGGAAACTTTCAAAAGCGCTTTTGGCCCCTGCAACATCTTTGTAGTTGTGCTTGAGGAATTCTAGACAAAACAATTCTAACCCCCTCCCTGTTCTCACCTCTCTTCAGGGTAGCTTCTCCCTTCACTGGCTTCTGCCTAGCCCCAGCCCCAGCCCCCCACTTCTCTACACTAGTGGTCAGTGTAGCGTACCCCCGACGCCAAACCCCACCCCAGCTCCAAGTCAGGATACCCACCTAGTCTGGCAGGAAATTGGCATCAGGCAACATGCAGACATTACTGGCTCTGTGCTACTTGGCATGAGCGGTCATCACAGTCAGGTTAACAGCAAAATTCCTGGTTTCTTATTGTGAAAAGGTTTTCAGTGTTTAGTGTGGACAGGGCTGTAACGCCGCTGGCTTCTTCTGTCTCTTAAAGTGATGACTTCTTACCGTACATTAATGCTCATTTTGAATTTATACAGACATGACAAGGCTGTTACACCAAGGGTCACAATGTTTGTGCTAAATTTGGCTCCTGGTGTCTGAGGGAGGCTGTGTCAAGGGTTCGGCATGTTTCAAAAGAACTAATTTGTAACTTCAAATTGGGATTTTTACTGAGGATCTGTGGCTGTTTTCTTAAGTCGTCGTTTCCAAAAAAGGAGCTTTAAAAGTTGGTACCAACAAGTTCCACAGACTTTTCTGAACTTTTTCTAGACGTGCCTTGGAAGCAGGCTCGCAGGTTATGGCATAGACTACACTGTAGCTGATGTGCATCTGGACTAAAATGTAACTACATGTCGGGGCTATGGTGTCGATGGTCCACATACCATCTCCTCCTGCGAGGCTGTCGCCTTTTTTTTCTCAGTAACAGAAGGCAAAGCTGTTATTTCAGAGCAAGTTAAGTAAATTCAAGTTCACCCCATCGACTAACCTTCAACTGTACCATGTTGCAAGTGACTGATGTAAACACGGTTTCATGGTGTCTAGTCACTAGACACGTAGGGTACGTAAGACTGCCCCCTAGCATTGCAGTGGTGCTACGTCAGTCAACTAAAAAAGTCAACGCTAAAATATAAATCAAAGTCACGCCACACACACATCTGTGGTGGTTCCACCATAACTTCAGCCACAATCTATGCTGTAACTCCTCAATCCAACTTCAGTCAATTAGAGAACTGCAGTAATGCTAAACTTTGCACCGCTCGTACTAATTTGCCACCGGCTCAGTAACTATCACCCTAAGGGTCACTGCACCATGGAAAAACTGTTTCCATTTGCTCCACATGATATGACTATGTTCTATGTTTATATTCTACCTAAGTGAAAATCTGTACTGAAAATAAATAGTGAATTTGTAATGAAAATACTTAAACACCTTCAATTTAACTTTACTCTGCACCACACTACAGTTATCAGACATACGTTATAGTTAGTATTTACTTCACAGATTAGGTTTAACATAAAAACATGGCCAGTTTGTAAAATAAGTGGTACTATTATAAACTCCTCACATATATATATAAGGGAGTTTAAATTGTCTTACATGTTAATGTAAGACAATTTAGTAATAAATCATCAACAACAACACTTTAAATCCTTTTTGCTGGTAATAGATTTACTTGAGAACAAGTTTGACTGCAGGATTTTTCTTGTAATGTGTATGAGCATTTTTCCATGATTGTTTACTTACTGTAAACAATACTTTAGTGTAAACTATTTCTTATGCACAAGAGATGATAATTGATAGTTGAGTCAGAGTCATATACACACAGGTATGAATAATCAGATTTCCTTATTAACGTTCATGTAAAAATACTCATGACCTGCTGTTTGCTACTTAGCATGAGGAACCATCAAAGCTGCATTAACATGCAAAAACCTGCTTCTGTGTCATTGTGATGAAAAATACTGCACCATTCCTCAGTGAAAAATTCATCTCCACCACTGTTATACCTGCACCATGGATGCAGACTGGCTATTGGGAAGAAAAAAAGCTAATGAGAGATCTTCCAGCCCAAACCCAAACTTCATGTCCACAGAAGATCACTATGAGCTGGACATGCAACCAGCCAAGCGTTGAGCTCAAAGCCAGCCTGGTCCGAGAAACCTTATCAGCCGTGACCTGCCGCTCCACATCTGCAGCTGCCCAGCCCACACTTCAACCTGTTGGGTCTTGTTTGAACGCGAGCAGAGTCTTCAGGAAACACCTTAGTCAACTATTAGCTAACCACCTGCCCCACTTCCTATTGCCTGGACCCGCACAAACAAGGTATACAGCAGTCAGAGTAAGCTAGAGACACAGAGGAGAGAATTAGAGCGATAAACAAGCAGGAGACTCATCGCTAATAGAATCTACTGTAAATTCTTATGGAGTCTCAAATATTAGCAGGCATGAACCAATAAAGGCCAGGTAAACAGGGGCAGTGGTTTACTGTAACGGCTCACACGGTGAATTCCATTTGTGTCCATGTTCACTGAACGACTTCCATCAGTACAATAACCCAGTCATGTCATACTCACCACCCTGCTCCGGTTTCTCCTGTTATTCTACCGTCCCTACCAGCACTGAAAAAGCAGGTAAGCCAAGTAAAGAACCTTGGCAAGGTGTCTGACAGCACCATGAGGGATATATCATCCATCAGGTCCACCTGTATTGATGTGGAGAGTTGGCTGAGAGTAGTGGAGCGGTCAGGAGCTGCCAGGAAAGTTTAAAGCATGGCTGTGCCTTCGAGGCATTCTGCCATGAGGCCTTGGAGATAAAAGTAAGTACTCCCCTCTGGTGATGGTTGGTGCTGTCTGGGAGACTGAGCAGCATCACATTCTATGGGAACAACAACCAGCGGCAACTGCCACTCAGATCCTAGGAAAAGGAATTCAATAGTCAGCTGACCTGAAGGTGACCACAGCTGAAATACAGGTGGACACTGAGACAAGATGCATGCAGTGGAAGCCTAGTCAGTGCTGGACTGAAGCAAACCGGTGGGAGAGGTGACTCATGGCGGAGTGGGGTTGAGATCTTCCCAGACTGATGCTACTAAGGAGAAGCAGATCAGCAGTGAGTGGGAGAGGTCATCCAGGATGCTGGCAGTGGGGCGCAGGGGCTACCTGGTCATGGTGGGACAATGTGCTGGAGTAGACATGAGTAGTGACATGGGCTGAGCTGTGGAAAGCTGAGCCCCACTGGATCAAGGAAGGTGTACAACATGCTCCCCAGCCTGTCAATTCTGGCCAACTGTGCTCCAAACATGGAACCCCAGAGCACATCCTGAGATGCTCCCATAAGGCACTAGGAAAGGTGACAATATTTCTGGTGCCATGGTCAAGTCCTAAAGGCTACTGCAGAAACTATTCCTGTGAGAGTTGGCTGAGGCCACGTTCCTCAGGGCAAGGGAACAGCCAGGACCCTCAGCTAGGATATCTGCAGGAATCTTGGCCTCTGCAAAGAACTCAACCTCTGCAAGGAACTCAGCATCTTGAGTCCAGATTTCAATCTCATGTCTGAGTTCTCAATTTCATTTTAAACTAAAAGACAGAAATGCAATGATTGCTTTTTTTATCTTTTAATTTTACCTTACAAGGTAAAATTAAGAGATTGTGGTGGAAGGAACCACTGAAAACCATGTACAGTAGAAGATTTACCCACAGAGGGACAAAAACAGACAGATAACAGTGTGAGAAAAACCTGTCTGACCTTATTTTACCCCTGCTGCCTCCTGTAGTGCCTCGTCATATTTCACTGACCCTGTCCAATATGAGCTCCATCAGAGTGTGAGCACACAATACGGTGTGGAAAAAGGAACACAAGAGAGAAAAGCAAACTGAATTGGGGGGGGGGGGGGGGGGGGGGGAAGAAGCCAAGGTCCACGGGCACGGATGGGATCGATATCTTTTCCGAGGAGGCAGGGAGAGTGAACGGGGACGGCCGTCCTGCACTAGCCTTGGCATTTCACTGCAGCCACAATAATCCTCACTAACAGACCTTGAGATGATATCCAGTGGAACAACAGAAACAAAGAGATGGAAACAGAGGTGGGATGAGACGTGTGTGTACAGTATGTGTGAGATGGATTGAGTAGTTTACAGATTATCAGGTCTGCGCAAACTGATTTTCCACGAGTTGGTTGTTGATATACTTTTCGTAATCACTTGTCGGGCATCAACTGTCAGAAACAGGTGCTTCTAACTTTTAATGGGGTGCTCCACCAAGTTCACTTATCAGAATCAGAGGAGTACAGCTCAGCCTGTGAAAACAGCTGTATAATGTCTCCTGTGGCTGTGGACGAGTTCCTGAAAATAACTCTAGCCTGTGTAAGAACTAGAAGGAAAGGTTTGAGAGTGAAGCAGGGACAGTTGCATTGCTAACACAAGCTGCTTCTCTCCTGTTCTGTGGAGGCAGCCACTCTGTCCCTCGCTCACTCTGAACTAACATTTAAACATCTCACAAAATCTGTCAAAGTGGCACTACGCACAAGCAAACGCCACAAACTGTTAAAGAGAGTGAATTACGACGTCTGTCTTGGGTCGCACATCTGGGAAGAGAATCAGCCTCCTGACCTGAAACCACCGCAGCTGGAGACCATGGTTCAACTAATGAAGGCTTTTGGGACAATGTAAGGATCAGCACTGTGTCTAAATTTGGCTGATGACAATTTTAAAATACATTTGTAGACAGTTATTCAGCAATATGTCAAAAATGGTCAATCCAAAATGTTTGTTATAGGCAGTGACATTCTCTTCTACACTGATTTTAATATCATTCAGTCATGAACTGAGCTGTCATCGTGCAGCTGGACAGTTATATGGCACGTGATTTACATCCACAGCCATGCTGATTCTTATACGGGTGGAAGGTTAATGAGTGTGGAGGTTCAGGTGTCCAGCATTTGTTTGTTTACCTTAAAGTATTTTAGTTGTCCAACCATAACCATACAGGGCCATACATGGATATTGGCAGATGATGTAAATAGTTGTAAACTGAACAAAACGACATGTCATAAAGACAACATGGACAATCCTGCGAGAAGATTATTTCTTGGAGTATTGGAAAGAAAATTTTAGCCGTTTTGCAGAGGTTTACATTATTTCCATTATATTATATTTTCATGCAGATAAGTAAATCATGCTTGTGCATTTAATGGTACAAGTGTCTTCTACCATTCAGGCCATTAACCATGGTTCTGTGGTGTTTACTTGAGAAGCTGCTGGGCATTAAATAGAGGTACAAAGCTTCTGAAAGAGGTGAAGGTGTGTATGGTGCAGATTGGGCTGTGTGCTGCTTTAGGGGCTGCACATGTGTGCACATACACACACTGTGTCTGCAAACATAAACTTCAGAGTGAAACTGATACTGTCTGAAACACTAATAACATTTACAGACCATTCACAGGAAGTGTAACATGAATATTGATTACCGATCGGTAGAAAATTGTCTAATCAACCAAAAATTTCATGACCCCTCCTGCAGTACCTCCGCGGACCCCCTGTTGAAGACCTCTGCTCTATGACTTTTAGACGGACTTTTGCTGAAACAACTGAGGTGAAAAAAGGTGACAAAAACTCTGTTTTCCTCTGAGGAACCAGCTGGAGTGGTGAGTTACTCGGTGTGCAGAGCAGAAGTGGGTTTAATATGTATATCAGTGAGTTGACACCTGGTTTCCAGAGGAGTTTTAATTAACCAGGCCGCTGGTCAGTGAGAGGTAGGGAGCAGGTTTCCATTATGAGGGGGCAGCAGGCTGAGGCACGGTCTGCTATTTCAGCCAGCAAATTGGAGAATTAATGATGTGGATAATCTGCCTGTTCCTCTCAGATCTGAGAGACACTCTCAGAGGCCTGGACCAGACAGACGAGGCCACCACGCATGTATGCTTATAGTCTGGATTTCGTATTTCCTTGTGGGCAACGGCTACAAGTTTTAAACAGAAAAGTGGATATTTTATCTGCTCCTCGCTTATTTACAGGGCTTAAGGATCAGACTATGACCGGACTAAGACTGGAATCATAGTAATTCTGTCCATACTGGACCACTCAGCAGCACACACTCAGAGTCACTGCAGGAAGTAGCATGTCCTGTGGAGGTGGACGGGCGCTAGTGCATCTGACTTTAATGTGGGACACCAGAGTTTGTGTCCCATCACAACCCAGTGGCTGTCAGATGTTCTGGTTTATCCTGCTATGAGACAGGATTTTACAACTCACAGCGAACGCATCCTTTGCGTAAGCAAAGAAATTAGTTTTAAAATGTTCACACTGAAAGTTACGGAAACGTCTAACACAACCTGAGGTTTTTCAGAAATGTTCTGCCTGGTCACAGGCCAGCTTGTTTTTTTTTTCTGATCATGTTCTGCAACTGCAAAAACAAACTCCTGACATAAACTATTCTGAACAATTTTTAACTCCGTGAATACAAAACAGCTGTCCTTGTCTGACAGGATAATGGTATAAAAGTACTGTAGGCAGACCAGACAAAGATGCCACTGACTTAACTGAATCAACAGAAACCCTGCTGAGACCATTCTCTCACAAAACTGCAGTGAAACAGAGGAATATTTAACCAAAGCAGTACCCGGCTATGCAAAAACCAAAGGAGCTACCATTAACTACTGTACTGTGTAATAAATCCTGAAGCTGTATACAGAGCAGGCATTTAGTGAGATGGGAACCCCCCCCCCGCACACCCACACACACCCGACCTCGGACCTGTGATGTTTCCACTCTGCAGCCAGATGGACGATCACCTGTCCTCTCTGCTGGACTAGCAGGTGATGAAGTCAGGATCCTGTTACAGTGCTCTGCATCTGTCTGCCTGCATGTCTTCAGTGCTGTGAGCGAGGGTGTGTGAGTGTGTCTTATTAAGTGTCTGAGTGTAAACATGGCTGAGAAATCAAAGGCTCTTCTAAAGCACCACTACAAAGAATTAGGTTCCGCTCTCTGAAGCCCACCTCAGTCAGCCCCTTTATGGATATTCCAGCCTTTACTATTTCCTATAAATGTTAACTCAGTCCCTCTGATTTGTACAAAGTCTTATTAGTCTTATTAAAATACAAATTAAAGCACTGTGGGAAATGAGTGTGTGTGCGATGCAACTAAGAGTGATTCTGAGCAAATGCGTACCTCATTGTGGGACTAATGGCAACAGACCACACTCTGTCATACATGGGAATTGTGACTCTGGGGCAGGAGGAAGCCAAAGTCCAGATCTAGAGAAATAAAAGTCCCAAGTAAGCACAATTTATAACACGTGTATAGACAGACATACAATGATATGTCCGTGTCACATAGTGCTGAAACATCAGCGAAGCTTATGATGAATTGAATCTTAAGTGAAATATAACATGGTTAATGTTTACAGCATTGACTATAATGTGGATTATAAACACCACTGGCTCTGTGCATCACATTAGTAAATCTGAATTGTAGAGGTGTTCTGACCCGGGCTGTTCTGTCCCTGGATCCACTGATGATGAGTCCATCTTTAGAGTCCAGGCAGTTGACTTCCTGGTTGTGACCCGATAACTCCACCGACATGTCACTCGTCCTACTGTGGACCAGGATCTTGCCGTCACTGACAGACAAAGGGGAGTCATTTTTAGGACTAACCTCATCTTAATATACTTTATCTTAATGTAGACAGAACTGTGCACTAAAAGCAAAGTCAGGATTGTTTCATTAATAATGCCATGAATAGTTTTTATTTATGAGTAAACTTCTTACAAAGTGCAGGAAAGAGAAAAAAAAATACTAAATCAAACCAGTATTTGCTGTGACCCCCCTCTGCCTTTAAAACAGCCCCAGTCCTCCTCATACACCTGCTCACAGTTGTTCAAGATGCTCGGCAGGTAGGTTGTTCCAAGCATCTTGGAGAAGTTGCCACAGTTATCCTGTGGATTTAGTCTGTCTCAGTGTCTTCTGTCTCTGTATGTGATCCCAGACTGACCCCATGATGTTGAGAACAGGGCTCTGTAGGACTCCTTGTTCCTCTTGTCTTCAAAGATAGTTCTTTATGACCCTGGCTGTGTGTTTGGGCTTGATCAGGGGGCTCCCTGATGGGACTGCGATGGATAAGAATCTGCTTGTATTTCTCTGCACTAAGGAAACTAATTTTCACAGAATCCCCAGACCCATTTGTAGCTTCAAACCTGAAAGGAACCTCCACTATGCTTCACTGTTGCCAGCAGACAATGATCCTTGTAGCGCTTTCCAGCCCTTTGGTTCACAAATTGCTCCTCTTAGAGCCAAATATTTCGAATTTTGACTCACCGGTCCAGAGCACCTGCTGCCATTTTTCCACAGCCCAGTTCATGTGTTTTGGTGCACAGGTGAGGCTGCTGGCTTTGATTCCACATTGGAGGAATGTTTTTTTGGCTGTAAGTCTTCCAGAAACACCACTTCTGACCAGACTTCTCTGAACTGGACATGGCGTATCAGGGTCCCACTGGTCTCTGTGAGTTCTGATGGACACCTTGGTGTGTCTTTCGTCTGCTGCACTATCTGAGGTGTTCTGCTTTATTGGCTGACCGCTGTGTTTCCAATCCTTAGCCTCGCATGTGTCCTTCTTAGACAGCACATCTGGGAACACCTGTCTGCTGCCAGATTTCTGCCTGGCTGAACACCTCGTGACTTGTTGCCGTGGCGTAAGACCCTTAGATGAAACAGTCACTTCTTCAGCAGCCTCATCTTTTCAGTCTGGCTGTCCCAGACAAGGTAACAGAAGTTCAATACTTAGTAGGTCACTTCACTTGTCATGTGTGTGTTAATTTTCAGGAGCTTTTGACACTGTGAAATGCATCAACACAGAAAATTCCTTGCAACATAAAGGATGATATAAACTTCAGACTCCAATATAATTTGACTTACAAGATAATTGTACAGGACATAGCTGCACCAGTTTACCCCACATGATCAGGATATTAATAAATTGTTTGTGCACATTTGTGCAGACAGCATAAAAATTAAATATCACATTTGTCAGCACAGGCCTCAGCAGCCCATGAACGCCCAACTGACTCCAAAGTGCTGACTCATTCATTTGCACATCCTTTGTGCGGCAAAATAAATATTTTCGCTTCATTAGTTCTCATGTTATGAGCATTACGAGTCAGATAAATAACTGTGACATAATAATAAAGCACAACTGTTTTCCTTGCACAAAATGAGCACAAACGACGTCCAAATGAATGAGACCCTTTGGAGTCATCTGGGTGTTAATGGGTGATAAATCTGGTGCTTAAGTCACAGTTGTGGGGGCTGCATCAACGGTTGTTGTTAGTTTCAGACACAGGCGATCCAACAGTAACACACACCTGACTGCAACACTGGCTCAGAGGTACTGGAGTACATCTGGCTGTTACATAACGACCTATGCATGCTGTCTATGGCAGACAAAGTGAGGAGAGAACATGAGCTACCTTCCACCGCTGATCAGGTGAGAGTCCGTCAGGACAAAGTGACACACATCACCATTGTGGCCTGAGTAGATTTCAAATGGGTTACGCTGGAGTCTCCCAGAGTCTCGGCGCACGTGGTACGCTCCAATCTCAGAGGCCTGAGATAGATACAGTACATCTCCATCCAGCTGCAACCATGGCAACAGTCTGAGGAAAAGGAATATAAGAATATAAAAGAGAAAGAGAAACACACTTAATCCCTCTCTTTCCAAGAGTTAAATAAGAAGATGGACGTCAGTCTCATGTCTGTGTGTTTACAACGGAATCAGGATGTTAGTGGTTAGCCTAGCTTAGCCCCACAGGAGTGGTGGAAAAAAAGGCAAATGACTCACTCACTTTGTTTTCCATTTGAGAGGAATTGCCCTTTTGCAGATCCCACCACACCAGTTTTGAGCTATCTTCACTCTCTCCTTCAGTGGGATGTGAGGATATCTGCAATTACACATACAGCTGAAGGTCACCATAAAAAAGAGAAATAGCAATAAAAAATGCCACATTATCAACAATTTAGTGTCTGCCCTCTTATTTTAGATTCCCAGACTAATCATAAACAAAATAGTAACAACAAAAGCAACATCATCCCTCAACTCCCAGAGCCACAGAGCCACAAACTTAAATACATGCAAACCTCAACAAGCTCATTAATTAGACAGAGCCCATCCTCTGTGCATCCATAGTCCTGTCCCGAAAATAGATAAGCACAGGTTGCCACATTTTAATATAATTATTTAATTTATCATTATCTTTGATCCTTCCAGTGGAAAAAATAACTATACAAAAGATGTTTCCACCAGTGCAGTGGTCTGGGTGCTGTCTGATCCATCCAGACCTGTGAATCAGGATCCAGGGAGTTAAAACCACTGATACACTGAGGTGGATTCAAGCTCACTTTGAATTAGAATATCTGAGAAACAAGATCTGATCTCAACCTTGAGGTTTTGAATACACTGGGCAGGATCACGTTAGGTAGACATTAGTTAATCTATGCTGTTTAACTTTCGCGTATAATGGAGAACAAGCTGATCAGCGCAGTGCAAGATTATATAAGATCTCTTCATCAATTTGAATACCAGGCTCCTGCTGCCATGATAATCTACTGCCATGTGTATTTACTTCAAGCTACCTTAAATATACTACAATTATGTATGTATGTATATATGTGGGGTTTAAAAGTTGGAGATCACTTTCTCATTGACTTGACTTGAATGGGACTTTTGAACCCCACTGTGGGAATAATATACATAAATATACTGTATATTTATGTAAATATATATTTGTGTGTGTGTGTGAAATGTGTATAAATGACAATAAAGCTGAACCATTTCATGCTTCCTTATGCTAATGACTCACATCCAATTTAACAACATTCCAATTCCCAAACATTTACATGTGGGGAAAGAACAAATCAAAGCTCTGCACACATTTCATGAATCAGAGCAGTTTTCTTATTTTTCTTTGACTCAAAAAAAGAATTTAAGAGAAAAAATTCATGAATAGAAAAGGTAGAAAACATGTTGTTTGGATCAGGAGATGCAGCCACACCTCATGAAACAGGTTCAATTTAAAATACACTGTGCATCAGACAGTGTGTTGTGGTGGTAGGGTATAAGGCTGAGGATGTGTTTTCAAATAAGCCTCACAGCTTGTAAAAGGACCCCTAACACAGATGATGACATGAGAAGCAGAAGCTGGGTCCAGGTCGTGTGTGTGTGTGTGTGTTCTGATACTGATAATGATGCCACGTTTGTCTGAGGCCTACGGGCCTGTGTGCAGGAGCAGCCGACGCTCATCCAGAACAGCGTAATCCTTCTCATGTGTGGAGTGAGCCCATGCCAGAGGGGAGGACAGAGAACAGGAGGAAGCAGCTTGAAGCTGTCTCGCTGTGAGGATCTACAGGATGTCTCAGCAGGACCGACAACTGCCATTACACCACCACCTGCTTCTCTGAGGCGAGCAGAGAACGGGGGAAAGGCCTGAACGATGACACAGGGATGCCAGTGTGGCTCAAGCTGTTGAGTGCTCCTAAAGGATAATTCTGATTTATAATACCTAGACATCATAATATTCACAAGCTTCCCTGGTGGTCTAGGGGGTAAGATGCCAGCCATGAACCCAAAGTCCCTGCTTCGCATAAAGCTGGGGATGTCTGACATTATGTCTTCTCTACTCTCATCTCCTAGATCCAGCTCTCTCTACCATCAGGAATCTAGGAAAGGCATAAAATTCCATGAAAAACAAAACCTTAGTCCTCAGCAGTTAACTACAGGTCAGCCCAAAGCTACATTACAAGCTGGGCAAAGCGGGTGACTGCTCAGGGGCCCCAAAAGCCCCAGGTTCGCTCTGTATGTTTTGGGTCTCTATAATTTGATTAATCACACACTGAAGTATATCACCATACTATCCACAAACACGGGTCCTCCACCCTCCATTCTGTGATCCCCAGTCTTGTACAGGTGTGTCAAAATCTAGTTTTAAGAGAGAGCTTTTAATTTGTTCTAAGCTGTGTTTTATCAAATGACTTTATTTTTTTATGCGTCAGTAAAGAACAGACAGAAAACAGTGAATAAAATGTGGGAAAATAGTGTAAAATATTCATCATTATTCCCCTGGTCTCAAAAATGTCCAAACTATTACTCAGTTATCCAAATAATTGCCAGTTCATTTTCTTTCAGTTCTGTTATTAATTACTCGACCAAAGCTTTCAGCCCTAGAGCTCTGGTTGGTTTCTGGGTGCCAGAGTAATTAATGAAGTTGTGACATACAGTGGGGGCCAACAACAAATCCTTAACCCGGGGGGCCTCTGGGGAGTCAATCCAACTATGCTACAGCCACAGACTGGTGTGCCATGGTGGCCCTGCCGGGGTGGTTCAGTGTGACCCGGGCTACAGGTGCAGCCAGTGGTGGCTCCTCACAGACTTGACAGGCTAACGCTGACAGGCTAACGCTGACAGGCTAACAACACAGCTGCTTTTCTCAGCACTGCCATCTTACATGTCCGTGCCGTCCCGACTGATCCCCGTGTTTAGAAACTCTTTGGCGATCCTCCTCCACACAGCGTCCCGGTTTACAAAGCGGTAAACGCTTTTACAGACTTGAGAGAGACGACTGAGAGACCTGCAGTCCAAATAAGACAAGATGTGATAGAGGACATCCTCTGGCAGCTGGAGTAAGAGCATGGTCTGCCCGCTGGCAGCACTGCCGCTCCCCCCTCACACACTCTGTGTCCGGCTCTCGGTGTGTGTTGTCCCCGTACAAGCTGCTCCTCGGTAAAACAAAAAAACAAAAAAAACGGGAGTTAAACCAAACAAACTGTGCACCATCTTTCACTGAGCAGCCGCGCACAGGAAACAGGAAGTAGCTCCCACACTCAGCTGTTGACGACGGCGACACGTCACTGGGCGCGATGACGTATGGTGTAATAGTAATAATACTCAAAAATAAAGGGAATGCTTTGAATAATATAATCGAGGTGTTAAAATATATAAACAGATTTTGTTTCATCTTAGAGTTAGCGATGATTGTTGAAATCTAAGCTTTCTGTGTACAAAATCTAACTGGCCAACTTTCACAGACAAGCTCCCTCAGCCTGGACCTTGGTATAAACACAATTTCAGTGCACACTGATACTGTACAATACTGTATATCCATATTATGTGGAAAATTAGGCTATATCATATTTGTTGGTGGGTGCGTTGGTATACAAAAACTTCAGAATACTGTATATGGTCCATTTTCAGAATACCCTCAGATTTGTTGCAGCAGTCAGACCAAAAGAATATGCAATTGAACATTAGACCTTTGCGACATATGCCACTTGATGCAGTTCCCACTGGGTCTCTGCTGGTTAATTGCTGGAGCCAATCCCAGTTGACATTGGGTGAACCTGGACAGGTCTCCAGTCAATCACAAAAAAAAAAAAACTCAAAAAAACACTTTCACATACCTACCTATGAGCAATTCAGAGTCGTCAGTCAACCCAACCTACATGTCTTTGGGCTGTGGGAGAAAACCCATGCAGGCTGAGGGAGAACATGTAAACTCCACACAGAAAGGCCCCTGGCTGGCCAGCGGGTTCAGTCCCAGAACCCTCTTGCTGTGAGGTGACAGACCACTGCACCACCATGCATATAATTTAATTTGAACTGAGTGAACATCAGTGAATAGACTTCAGTGGTCTTGATGGACGCAAGTCTCCATTTTCTTTAATTAAAATTAATATGAATGTCTTCTAGTAGTAGTAACAAGTTCCTGATTTGACTTATTCCTCTGTGCCATAGAGCTCCGTTGTTGTTAAAAACACTTCATTGAGCCACGCTGTTACACTGGGTGACATGTACCTTCATTACCATGAACACACACACTGTAGTTTTTTTTTTTTGACTCAGTCCCACACACACCGTCCTGCTGCCCCAAATACTCACTAGAGCACCAAATGTGCACTGCTGAACATAGTCCCCAAAACATGCACTGTTTCCTCCTGACTGAGAGTGACCAGCTATTTTAGGAAATCACTGAACCTTTGTTAAAGTCAAAACTATATATTTATACATTTGTTAGTTTTTTGTTTTGTTTTTTTTTGATCGATGTAAGTGTGGAAGAGAGCCGGGATGGTGGGACAGACGCTGGCGCTGTTGTGTTACGCGTCATGCTTCTGATTCTGGAACGCCAGCATGCTATCTAAAATCACACACTGGGGCAAGATCATGTCGACTTTGTCTGGTTCATTGTAGACAAGCAAAGCTGATGTAATAAGGCAATAGAGCAGGTTCTCTGTTTAAAGGAGCTAAACACGTACATCTACTGTAGGAATGGACAATGGTCTTGGAGCTGAGAGCCACAGACAGAGTGGGGATGTAAGAAAATAATGAGACAGATACTAACACATTGGGGTTTGTTGAATAAGAAAATTACGGATTATCTCTCAATGAAGGTTTCTTTCTAGAAAGGTGAAACATATTTGTGAAGTTTGTGAATATTTGTAGGCCTTGATATTAAAATGTGAAATCTTGATGATTTTAAAAAGTTGTGAATGGATGTGCACATACTTTTAACTTGGTTTCTTCCATATCCAGATTCCTTTCTGATCATCTTTCCAACTATGTAGTTGTAATCGCTTCTGTCTAAAAAGTCCACAATTCTGTCTTTAGTTCTCTCTGTCCTGCTGTGTGTGTGTGTGTGTGTGTGTGTGTGTATATATATATATATATATATATATATATATATATATATATATATAAATAAATATATATAAACTACCTCTCACATAACTACCAGAAGGCACCATCAGCAGTCTGAAAAAGTCAGAGTTTTAAAGGGTCAAGAAAATACTGAAAGGTCCAGAAAAAGCTAGTAGGTGGATCTCTGAATTAACAAAACTTTTCTGTTTACATTCAGTCTCTGAGAAAGGTCGGCTGATGTTTTTCAGCGTATGATAATCCCAGTGAATCCCTGTCATCGGAGAATGACTCCAGGTTTTTTTTTTGTTTCAAAGCTCAAAATATTTTTACTGGCACACACATGCATCACTGCATACATGCAGACCTTGTGCAGCAGAATGAAAGTGGAAACCAGCCCAGCACAGCCCTGAGGCCTGTTTAGCCACTAAAACTGCCAAGGTTGTGTCACGGTCAAATGACTACCAAAAGTTGATTGACCTTATGACATTTTATGAGGCGCTTAACCGTTTAGCATCAGTAGCATCAATTTGTGCTCATTCACATCATGAGGGTCCTGAAGCCTTCAGTTGCGAGTGGCATCCCTGCAGCTCTTTGATCAGCTGAGCACAACCGCACATAATTGAAATATGCAGATCGTTTTTCTTTCTTAAAGACATGTCCCCTTGTTGAAAGCTGTGTGCTCTAAAAGGCCATGTCCCAAACACTGGGCCGTCGAAAAAAATCATTTATGGTTGGTTTTCCAGCTGAACTGTCATGGCTAAAAGGAAATGAAGAGGTTGGGAGGAGGGATATGGGGAGTGGAGGGGACGTTTGGGGGTTGTGGTGGGGGTGTTTCAAGAGGGCCATGGAAGGGAGGGGGGTCTTCCCTTTTGATCTTTTTAGGGCAGCAAAGAGGGAGGGGATGGGTGTGGGGGGGGGGGGGGGGTGGCTCTGCCTGAGCTGGCAAACACATTTAGCTGGTAATTGTTCAGATCAGACTGACAATCAGTCTTGGAAATGCACGGACAAACAAAAGTTTACAGCTCCAATTGGAAAAGTCAACAGGTCTCGCATAAGGCCCGTACATAAACAATGAAACTGTCGAGCTGGAGCTTCACTTTGATCAGTTGTTTGCGTTTCAATTATCCAGCCTGGTTCGACTGCTGGCTTTGTTAACACTGCTGAATGGGGGCTTGGGTTTAATGGGCTGCCTGTCATTTTTGATAGAGAATCCATCCACCTTACCGCTTCTGCACTCAGTACATCTGAACGTCCTCAGACAAGTGTTAGGCTGCAGTCATACCGAGATTTGTCTCGCAATTAAACAACGCAATGAGCTGTGTTGGTGGGTTTTGTGTTGTTTCATGTACTGGTGAGATCGTGAAATGACCAGTCCGGTTGAAGGAAGGGACTTGCATGTATGTGACTGGTCAACCCAGGACTTTGTCGGATGACGTCACATTGTGACAAAAGCTAAACCAGGTTTAACTTTATTGCCACACAGTGTGGCATAAATTTGGATGACCACTGACCCCCTCGGCCCCAGTGCTTTGATTCTTGTCATTATATAGTGTAAATTTGTTTTGTCTTCTAAAGTAACATCATGCAATTGTAGTTTCTTACGATTCAGTGTGTGAGGTGAGTCGTACAAATAAACCTATAAGAGCCTTCTAAGACTAGCCCTTATGAACAATGTCTCTGCGTGATTCCCCACAACTGCCACTTCAAAAGACTGGGCCTGGGTATGGAACGTTAGTACTTAGTGAGTGCGAGCTGTAATGTGTCTGAAGTATTAGTTTAAAATGAAGTCAGTATCATGAGGTCATGGGGTTCGTGCAACAAAATGTTCCCTATGTGTTTGAATTCGTGATGATAGTGGTATCAGGTGTTCCAACGTGGAGTCCAAATACAAATTTCCCTTCCTATGGTGACAATAAAGCATGTCTTATCTTATTCAGGATTTCAGAAGCCTCAAATTCTCCTCACAGGTTGTTAAAACCTCCAAAGTCTAAGAAAAATACAGAGGAAATTACTTTTTATATTTGACAAAAAAAAGTGCTGTACTGAAACTCAGGTGTTGTTACCACTACCACAAATATTCAGCTCTGAGAAAAGGTTAAACTGCCGATGATAGCACTGTGATGCACGAGGAAACCTCTGATTTCATTGTTTTGTTGTGATCAAACACTTGATTTGCAAATTAAGAATAACCAACAATAGGTACACACATACCTTTTTACATTTTACACACACTGTAAATGTATATGAGAAGTAGTTCCACAGTACAGTCAACACCAAAGCATAAAAACCAAACACACAATGACATAACAAAAACACCACGTCAACTGTAAGAACAGAAAAAGGAAACATACCTCATTTTGAAACTTAATAAAATATCAATACTTTACTTTGAAAACTATCTATCTGAATTTATGTGGTTTGAATATCCCCTTTTGAAATTTTAAAATGTGTTCAGGGCTCATTAATTCAGGTGAAACAATTCAAGTGTCCAATACTGAAAAAAATATTAAAGTTACTCCGGTTCAGTTAGTCACATTTGGATCGACAATTGTTTACTTAAAGAATAGGATATCTTGATATTTCAAGACCGAGTCCAAGTACTCTGAGCAGTTACTTTATTTCTGAAGGGGAAACAATTCCAAAGGCCTGTCCATGTCTGATGAACTGGAAAATCATATTTTTGACAAATGTTCTTAGAGAACCTTCAGATAACTATTGTTAAATGACTGTTTTCAGCTTTTCCTCCGATACCTCTTTTCCCAGTCTGTACCACGTGGAAGTGGAAGTCAGCCCAGAGGGACAATCCTCATCTTAAAGAGAGTTTCAGAGCAAATACAAGTGGCTGGAGGTTGTAAGTGCTTTTTGATGGGGGGGCAGCTTCTGTGTCGGCTTGTGGCATTCTGGGCTGCTTAGGGAGGCAGGGTCGCGTTCCCTGGTCACCCCTGCTATTCTACAGCCTCCACGGGGGAGAGGGGTGGAGGCAGGGGTTAAATTGCTCCCTAAGCAAATGAAGAAGGTAGCTCTGTTTGTTTATCTTGGGTTAAGGACGATGGTTGCAGCTCAATAAAATGGATGAAAGTGATGTTCCCCCTGTTTTTTTCCACGCTGGAATTGCTCCACATTTGCATGGCAGCACTGGCGACACAGAAGGTGTGATTTTTCCCACAAGTCATTTCTTCTCTGGGGTTCACTCTGACTCTGCAGACACTAGAGGCAGCGGTGGGGGCTGTAATAGAGAGGGCAAACTAGGGCCCTAATTCCTTCAGTTTACACAAAGTCTACTGGTCCAAAATCCTGGATTTGAGAAGCAACATTGCATTGATCAGTATTTTTCTATTGCTATCAGGCGACGTCATTGAGTTGTCACAAAGCACCGACTTTAATTGATTGATCTGGTGTCTGTAAGCATCTATGGGAAGTCCTCAGTGACAAATCCCTGTGTTAATCCAAAGTGGAAGGAGTTAAGCAGATTAATGTCAACTACTGTCAGGAGCATTTAATTCAGTGCTTTAGGTCAGACAGCCGTTCGTAGGTCAGGATTAATTAGTGAAGCAACTCGTACATTTTTCAGCTGTGTAATCTCACAGTGTGTGTATTTTAAAAAGAGTGTTTTTATCAATCCAACAGTCGTAATGGCTGGTGTTTTATTTGTGTAATACGCCCGTTAACATGAGCCAAAGTGTGGTTTTACACTTCAAGTCTATCGTCCTCTGTTTTACGTACATATGTACAGTGTATGTATGTGTATTGGGATATGAGTGCTCCCAAATCCTGGGTGACGTACTGTGCCTGAACGCCTCCTGTGTGACACAGAAACTGAGGAAACCTGATTCATTTGATATTTTTCAGTATGATTGAAATACCTTTCTTTAATATTCATTTGAGTGGAAACTCTCTCTCTCTCTTCTGTCCTGTTACAGGACAGAAACAACACAAAGGATAGAAGAAATCCAAATTATCAGCAGTAAAACTGCACCAATTAGTCAATTAATCAATTAGTCTGATAGAAAATTAATCTGCAGCTAATCTGAAAGATGCAAATAACTGATCTGCATCTTTTTCTCTCTCTATACAGTTGTACCCTGCCTGTTATACTATCCCGACCATTCACAGGTTCTTGTAGTATTTCCAGGGTTGGTACAATGAGCACACGACCATGTAGTGTATAATTACATCTAATCAGAGTCCTGATTCAGCTGTCAACAGCCCTGTGTAAATCTATTTTTAATTACTTGTAGAGGGACTAAAATCAGTTTACACACACTCATCTAAACAGACATTTTTTTAGCTTGGAATTAAATGTGTGAAAATGTCTGTGCAGTTAATAGCAGAAGTTGCCAGGCTCCTGAGAACTCCAGCACAACAGTGAGCAGTGAGAGAGGAGAGTCTGCAACAAATGTCCTGTTGAAGGAACTTTATGGCCAACTTTCAGTCAGCAGCGCTGGAGCTATTTGCTCTCCTGCTGGCAAACAAACACACAAACTAACACAGAGAAACTGAACCCCCCCCAACACTCACACACACACACACACACACACACACACACACACACACACACACACACACACACACACACACACACACACACACACACACACACATTCAGCAGAGGTTTTCCTCAACAGAACTGGTGCTTCTTAGACAGACTATTATTTAGTTCAGGTTAAAGTACAACAAACAATGTTATCATGTGTCAGATCGTCATATCAGAGGCAGACGACACTAACTGGCTAATATCGGACAACAGCAACTGGCAAAGCAATATAGTGATCTAACTCTCTCTCACACCAACATACCTACAAAGACACACACACTAGTGCATGTCGGGACTGTTCGATCAGATTAAACGGTGTGGTGTTAAAAGGCGAGAGATGAAAGAATAACAGTGGAGATACTGAGAGTTACAGAACCTGAAGGAAGCTAAAGCCTAAAAACAAACACAGTGGTATCATCACCACAACAGCACAGCGCTCTGACACTGACATGCTGCTATCTGCTAAAAAGGAAGGGGAGGGTGGGGTGTGGGGTGGGGGAGCTTCATGACTTCAAATGACCTTGTTATCCCTGTTGGGATCAGTCTAAGAATACCCTCCCTGTTAGCTTTCCCTGGTCAGGTTTCATGTGGGGAGAAACCTCAGCGGCCGCAGCGTTTCCTCTCTGTTCGGTTAAGAGGTGTTGGTGTGAGAAGGTTAAAACTGACACTAGAGAAGAAGAATGTTTACTTCTCAACAAACCTCCAAAAGAAAATAAGAGAAAACTCAAAAGCATTCTATCGATAATGTATTAGACAGATGAAGCATACAGTGGGGCATGGCATCAGTAAGGGGGGGGGTCAGGTTCAGACTTGAACTGGTCCTGGGTCTGTGCACGACACAAGCAACACCTGCTCCATCATCAGGCAAAGGGCAACAAATTACTGAGGGATATGGCCTGGAGGCAGCTCTGCTGGCTACTCAGCTTTTCCTTGAATTAGCCAGCCCTGGACAAATTTCACTACTGCCACTTTTATACACATTCAGACTACGTCTACATAAATATTAAAATATTAAACAGTGTTTTCATGTGGTAAGGATCTGTCCACACTGACAGATTCTCCAGGTGCTTTTAACAGAGGGCTCTGTCCACAGTGAAACACCTGAACAACAACAATCTTTTCACTTAAACAACAAAACTGCATCACAGCCAACATCTGGTGAGGAGTGAGACAGACAACTGATAATATCTGCATTTTCAGTTGTTGCAGCGTTTAGTATAAATCCAGGTTAATAAGAACAGCTGTGCTGTGTGTTCAGAGATATGAAAATTTAAACTGACGGATCACAGAGAATTGACCAAAGGTTGTGTTCTGAACATCACTGAGCAGCTCATGTCATCATTTTGCAAAATCTCTGTTTACCCAGAATGAACATGGGAATAAATTCTTCATATATGAGACTGCCAGTGAATTTGATTTTAGGGTTTTCAGGGATTTGTGTGTGTTAATTAAGGAGTCACCGAGACCTTGCACACTGATCTTATTTTAGAAATTCCATACTTCAGTAAGGTGATCCATACGAATTCTATTCACCTCCACTGTACTGACAGATCTCTAAACCTGGACAAATAAAACTACACCCATCTGCACAGAGCAATACCACCAGAGGGAAGAGAGAACATATGTTGTAAGCGCAGCCAACCTTTAATTAAAGGTTTTCCAAGTGAACAAGCACAGAGCAAGTGTTCGACTCGGGTTTCAATTGAATTGGATAAAGAACCTGAGCAAACTTTCAGTGTTAACCACAGTTTCCGGTCTCGGGTCACGTTGGGTCTGTCTGGCACCTGTTTCCAGCTCTGGTCCACTTGTTGCTGGTCGCTTCAGTTTGAGTTTGTATTTTTTTGAATGGCTGGGTTGTATTTTAGTTTCAGCTACAACATTTACAGGCTAAGGGCAAATGCTCAGACCTGTAATTACTAGCGTCTACTGCTATTGCCACTGTGCAGGAAGACACGGATGGACAGCTCATAAACAAGCTGATGGTACAGAAACATTAAACTAATGATCTGTGATTTAGATTTGACAACAACCAGAGCCCTGTCAGGGCTATGCTGACTGCACAGTTAGCATTGCTTAATAGATCGACTGCTGTTGGCTTGTTCACAAATCTCATGACTTCATACCGAGTGTACAGATGTTGTTTGTCAAGACACTGTGAAGACATGGTACAGTAACTGGAACATACATGCTATAGATAGCTTTCCTATGACTGTTGCTACAGTTAGTTGTGAATTTACCGATTTTTAGTTTTAGCCTCTGTTTCAGGAAAAGTTCATTGAAACATTTTACATTAAAAGACAATGTTGCGAAAAACCACAAAACCAGAGCAGCAAGTGCACAAGTGTAAGATGCATGGAAGAAAAAAAAAAAAACTATAAAACTATAAATCTTTCTCTCTGTTTAATAACTAGTGTGCACAGATTACTAATTTGGGCCTTTGAAATAATCATATGTGCACACACATGAATGGAACATAGAATTAATCTGATATCTGATGGCCCTTAATCATGCTGTTAAAATCTTACCAATATTAGTTCATTCTGTGTTTTGCACACACATTCTTGAGATTATAACTCATTTGTGTGCACAAACTAGTTTCTTATTTCCTCTACAGCACCTTACAGGCTCAGTAAAGGTGCTATCACCAAGCACCAAGTTAAAAAGCATTTACACACAGCGAAGAATGTATGCATAGAGGATAAGATTTGTCAGGACACTTATGTGTGTCTCTTCAGCTTTTCACAGATGGGTCCAAAGCAGGCATGTACCAAACAAGAGTTTAATATCAGTATTCTAATGTACATTTATTACACATTTTAAATAAATATTCCATCCTTAAAATTATTTTACACATCCTCAAATAAAAATATATTTATATATGTATAAAAACAGACATTCAGGGAGCAACAAGAACACAAGTGGACGAGGGGTAGCGGGTGTGTCGAGGGGGTTCCTTACACTTCAATGCATTTTGTACACATCAACATTACAGTCAGAACAGGAAACCTGTGATTATCAAATGTAGCTGCCACATTGTTCCATCAGACGCTGTTAAAGCTCTGTTTGCTTGAACTGTGTGAGAAAGATTCAGAACGAGCCCAGTCAGGACGCAGCATCGAGCAAAAAAGCTTAAACACCGCAGCGTCATGGCCGCGTGCTTACGCAACGTTTACTGACCCTGGCGCTCCACGACGCAGTGTGTGACAGTTTGTGTCTCTGAACGCAGCGTTCCCTGGCAGTGCGGTCAATCAGGGCCCTTCAAGTCTCCTTGAGCAGCAGGCGAGAGTCCAAAAAATGACTCCACTGGTCAAAATGACATAAAAAAACAACACAACGCACTCTACTAAGATATCCCCGATTAGTCGGACAATGAGTTATGTGCATCTAAAAACAAACTTTACTTTTTTTCTTTCTTTTTGTTTTTTTTTTAAACACAGGTCAGTACTAAAAGTCTGGAGTACAAAAATAGATTTCTCATTTTTTTTTTGTCTATGTACAGCCTTTTTTTTTTACCTTGAGAAAAATAGAAAACAAACTACATATTAAGATATAGTAATGCTCAGTATAAAAAATGTCTCTAGAGGTTTTTTGTGGAAAGCAGAGGAATGTGTCGGCTGCTGCTACTTCAGTCAGTCTGTCAGTTTCTCCTCTTTCTCTCTCTGTCTTTTCTATCTTCCTCCTCCTCAGCGCTGTGACGAGTACCGTGTGCGTTTAGTCCTTTGATTGAAGGGGTAGTGGATGAAGTCGAAAGGCCGGTGGTGGCTCGGGTGGGCGGGCTGCTGCCCCTTCGGCAACCTCTTCATGAAATGGACTTCGCGCTGGTGCTGGCGCGTCCGGGAGCCTTTTCGTGGCCGCCCGCGGCGGGTGAAGGCCATGTACCAGCCCTCGTAGCGGGCGTTCCTCAGCGCTGTGTAGTTGTTCTCCAGAACAATCTCAGTGAAGATACAGTCGCGGCCTTGTCCGTTTTTCTGCAGAGACACACGCACACACAGAAAAACAGTTAGTGGGAATGATCAGAGAAGAGTCCTCGATGAAGATTTACAGATGGGAAATATTAGATGTATAAAGGCTTCCCTGTGCAGCCTGTCCACTGCACACACACACACACACACACACACTCACATAGCCCTCCCCACATACATGCAGCATATGCTACAGTCATTACAGATCAGAGAGAGGGGGATGACAGTAAGCGATGACTCTTCTCCCCCTTCAGCAAACATCCAGCAGTCCTCGTGGGTCAGTAGCCACAGGACGGATCCTCCAGCCATAAAGCCTTAATCAACCCCCAAGGGTCACTTTCACTCCTGCTTTGATTTCCTGTTGCATTTGTGCTTAAATTTAACCAACCAGCTCTGCTTGAATTGAATAACAATCCATAGACCTTTAAAGACATCTCACCAGTTCACTGCTGTGTTCAGGTGAGGCCCCTTTAGATCAGGTTGCTGACTTTTAGACAAAAGTGCAGCTCAGGGATGAGACGCTATATAAAAAGGTGGGTGAGGTGTGACCTCCACTTGGCGATATCATCAAGTTAAAAAAAAAAAAACCTGTTTCCATTAGTGATGAATTGTACAGTAAGGTCAGCTGAAACAGCATAACTACACTTGGACACTCAGTGCTAGCCTACAGTAACAAGCTCCCACCTTTTTGGACAAAATAGTGTGTTAAAAATAGTCATGGTACACCCAAGTGCACGCATACGTCCAAAAGACACACTCTCTGTTCATTCTTTCTCCCTTGAAAACACACACACACACACACTGGGGTTGGGGCAGGCTGTGACTGGGCCGGTAGCTCAGGGCAGATGGTGTACGAGGCAGGGTGCTGGGTGGGTGGAGGGGAGTATGTGTGTAAGTGTGTGAGTGTGTGTGTGTGTGTGTGTGTGTGTGTGTGTGTGTGTGTGTGTGTGTGTGTGTGTGTGTGTGTGTGTTTGATGAGGGGGGGGCTGGCAGCTCTGTTTATTAGCCATCATAGAGAGAGAGGGGCACTGAGAAGCCTCAGCCTGGAACACACACCCACACACTCACAGAGCAGCGAAGTGTATATATCTATATATATGTATATATGTAAAGAAATCATGTAGGGTTAGCTAACACACAAATATCATTAGCCTTTTAACACTCTGCTGTAAAACACCTCGTAGGTTAAATTAGTGCAACATGATAAGAAGATAGTATAATAGGCCACTACCATCATGTGACACTAAAGCTGCCTCGTTGATTTGAAAATCTGATCTGCAGGTTGGAATGATGCCTTAATTTTCTTATTGTTAACAAATCTCTTTTAAACACTCAAACCAAGAATGTGTCAGTGCGTCTCTAAACCCCCTTCCCTCCCCTGTCTGTGGTTTTCAGCTCCTAGCACATTGGTTCCTACTCAAGACGGAAATCTTTCATTTAAATAGAATATTCTCAACTGTAATGTTTGTACCTTTGGTTATTTCTGGATCTGTTTCAGGTGAGGAATCATGTGTTCAGGTGCCACGCAGTGATATTAGGCTGTACACAGTCTCTCATCATCCACCGACTTTGATTCACATGGTCATAGGGAAGGTAGTCCCAGCTATTTCAGTTTGATAGATTTACTGTCAGTTTGACCTGCTTTCAAAACAACCCTCCCAGACTTGGCTGCAAATCATTCTATATTTAATTTTCTTTTTTTTTTTTTTTAACTTTTCACAAATGTAGCCTAAACCTTTGCCTCTGCTGAGGTGGACTTCTCTCCTTACCTTGCCGATGAGCTTCCCCCTCTTGTTCATGCAGATGTAGAAGCCCGTCTCAGCTCCTTTAATACGGACTCGGCTCCCAAAGGTGTCCGTCTCGACCACAAGTTTAGCTAAAGAAAACAAACAGGAATAGTTTTATGAGTCACTACAGCTGAGAGCGGGCCGGTGGGTAAAATGCTTAATATGTGATTTTAGAAAGAAATGTCTTTTTCAAGTGTTTGTCTGAAATAATCTTCAAACGTTAAAACCTGAATGAATGACTTAACAGTGCACACGTGGACATAAAAGCATCGACAACAAATGCTTGAGTGTGTTTCCAAGCATGCATACTCTCCTCACACACACACACAAACACACTAAAACCTGTGGGACCATTCCTGGGGATTCATGCTCGCTGAAATTCTTGCAAAATGATAAAACCACGTGTCTCTTGATTCTTTGAAAGCTAAAGAGGCGATCCTGGCAGGCCCATCAAGAATTCCTTTTCAAATAAATCTGCATTGACCTCACACATAAAGCTTCACATTTATCTCTGTGTCCCGAGAAGAACTGAAAGACACAGGAAATACGGACCGTTCACCAAACACAACTTTATGGAGCTTTGTGCTTTCAACTAGAGGAAAAACAACACAATGAGGGCAGATTTCATTATTTTTGAGCTGTTGCAGAATGAGGGTCAGATCCAGTCTGCAAAGTGATTTTTAGATTCTCATAGATATTGATCCAGAACATTAAAAGCCAATAGCAGACGACCTTCTACAAATCCCAATTTTAATCCACACTGGCTCATAAAAATGGTTCCATGGCGTAGACCACAGGGTCAGTGGGGTCACTGAAGATGGCCAGGACCTTCTCCACCCACCCACTGACTAACCACTACACAATTGAGAGTTATAGTTGTGGTCAGAAGCAGCAGTTACAGCTGAGCTGAATAACGAGCAGAGTCTGAGTCAAAGACACACACACACACACACACACACACACATACTTTGTCTCTCATTTCATACAAAATGACTTCAGGTGACCTGAATAGCTTGCACATTCTTGGATTCACACACACGTGCCTACAATTACGTCCTGCAACAACTACATTTGAGCTCCCTGTGCAGACAGAAAGACAGAAAACACTGTCTAACAGATGAGTTGATGTTCCTTATACAATTTCCTTAAGTCTAAATACGACAGAGATTGTAGGCCAGAGAAGCTGCAAAGCCGTACGAGGCCTGTTTGGTTCTGAGGCTGGACGGAGTGGGGTTGAAGGTGGGGGTGGAGGGGAGAGAAGGAGCTATGCAGGAAATGTTCGGGAGGTAGAAGTAAGATGACTTCTAATGGCTCTTCCAGACCTGTGGGATCTCTGGAGGATCACCTCCAGCACCATCTACAATCCACCGGACGCTTTCTGTGAGATCTGAGCTTCTTTCCCTCCAACACTACAGACTGGGATCACAGGCGGTGCAAAGAATGACTCTCTCCACCCGTCAGCAGCTTGGTTAAGAGGTAAAAGGCTTCAAGAGCACTTTCGTCCAGAAATGTCAGCATTTTGAAACATCAGAAATCAGTAAAACTGATGACTGAATGACTGAATGAACAGGGCTTCATTCAACAAATTCTGCAGCTGTGAGGATTTTAAAATAGAAATACTTTCTCTCATTGTACTTGGTGATTTACACTTTTGTATGAGAGAAATAATAATAATAGCATAATTAAATATATGACTTTTATTTTGTTGTTTTCACATCTCTGGTATTTTGCTCTTGAAATACTTCAGGCCCCTGAGATTTTGTGGCCCCTAGTTCACCATTTGACTTTGACATTACAATATTGTCCTTGAGCCATGTTAGGAAAAATTCCTGGGAATAATTTCAATCACAAAGGAAAAAAAGAAATTTAGAAGTAGAAATAAATCCACGAAACTAAACAGTAAAAAATGATTGAATAATAAAAAATTATACATTTGCAGACCAACAGAATGTGATATGGATAGATTATTTTTTTTTTTTAATTACATGTGGAAATTTAAATTGTAACTCGAACACCTGACATATTAATTGGTTGCAGGGACAATGAAGTGCGCAAAGTGGAAATGAACATTAGGTGAAATAAATCCAGACTTCTCTTTGCATTTACGCGAAAATTCAAAAAACAAAACAAAACAAAAAAAACCCAAAAAACATAAAATCATTTGCAAACTAAAGCTACAAAAATGAATTTAAACGTGGATCACAGTGGGCCACTCTCCCCTAACACTGAAAGCACCTCGGCGAGGTTTTTTTTTTCCAGGAGATTTCCCACTGTTGTTCCCACAGAAGGAGTTTGTGTCCATGTTAAACTGCGGGGTTTTCTCTTACCGTGCACGTCTCCGTCCTCGGCCATGGCGTTGATCTTCTTGTTGGGCAGGACCTGGACGTGCTTGCCGCTGGTTCGGCTGTACAGCTGGTAGATCCGGATCAACCTGTGGCTCTTGACGTCCGTCACTTTGCTCTGCTCGCTTACGTGCTGCGTGAAATTAGGCGGGGACTGATTGGTTACCTGTCAGAAATTAGATGTCATCACAATCATCAGTATGTGTACATTTGTCTTTTGTTTGTTTTATTTTATTTTATTTTATTATATATATATGATTTTTTTAAAAGCTAAAATTAAACTTCGCAAATCGCAGAGAAAAAAAAATAAATCAGCACTCAGATACTGAGAGAGAAGCCAACTGTGTGTCTGCAGTGTAACTGTAGGAAATGACTGAAGCACTTAAACACAGAGGGAAAATATACTCTAACGCAATAACAGCTTGTTGTTGTGTTTTCCCGAGTGACAAGTGTAACAAGTTCCAGGAGAGCTGCTGCCAAATGAAATTAACAGCTTCCAAAAAGACGCGCGGTGTGATTACAGGTTGTGCGTACAGGAGAATGTGCGCCACAGCGCAGAGAGAAAACACCGTGGACGGGAGCACAGCTCGACCTCTTCGCTGTTGGTGATGTGAACTTAAGTCAACATCTACTTTCACTTTATACTAAGTCTGATTTTTTAAATTCATGTCTCTCTTTCTCTTTTTCTCTCTCTCTCTCCCCGCCGCGCTCCGCTGTGATGGAATGACTGCTGCTGACGGTAACATTGGCCCTCGGTTTCTTTGAGCCCCACGACATTTTTCACAAGACTCGCAAGCATTTCCCCCTGCCCCGATGCCCCGTCTGTGCCCGCGCGTCCTGTGCCAGGGCCGGTATGTTCATCAGCAACCTGCCAGCAGGCCGCGCTCCCCCGCAGCCCGGCGCACCGTGGGAGCCATCCGATATTGTTGTATCACATAATGTTATGATGATCCCTCACCTTTTCCTGTGCATCACACGCTTTGGCTGCCATATGTTTAAGAGATTTTTTTAAAGGCTAATCCTTATTTTATTTCGCCCACATTTAAAAAAAAAAACCCGGTACATTTTGAAATATTTTATATGAAAAGAAATGAAAGCAGCGACATACCTGAGCATAGTAGCAAAATGCAAATAAGTGTAGAAACCTGCAAGGAAGAAGAATAACATGCATTAAGTCACTTAGAAGCAGAGTGAAGGAGCATTAACGGTGCGTAAAGAGTGGAAGTGGAGAAGTGAAAGCACTCACAGATAGCTGAGTCTGGATGGGATGGGTCGCATGTTGGATGGAGGTGAAAAGCTCTTCCAGTAAATTATGACCAGGATCCTTTCAGAGCTGCAAAGTCCAGCCGATGTCGTTAAAAATAAAAAAAAATAAATCAAAGAAGCGAGTCCAGAGATTTCAGCGAAATCCACAAAAAAAAGGGTCAGAGGTTCTGACAGAGAGACTCACGCACGCACGGCGGACGCATTCTTCACCAAATCAGAGTCCATCACGGACAAGCTCCTGCTCCGCTCAAACAGCTGAATGGCAGCAATTAATGTTAATTTAGCAGTAAAATAAAGACTGCCCTTTTCTTTTCAGCAGGCTACGCAGTGTCTAAGTGCACTTGCAGAGGCAGAGCTGTGCGTTGAAGTTTGGAGAAAAGCGCTGCAAAAAAAAAAAAAAAAATGTTTTTTTTTTCTTTGAAATTTATTTCTACAAACAAGTTCGTCCGGGCTGTCAGACTATCCTCCTCTCGGTTTGTAATCCCTGTGGTCCTTTGCGGCCTTCAGGTGTGTGTATGTGTGAGATCCCCGCTGTAGAGGAGGCTCGGGCTGGCTCGGGTTCCTCAGTGTTCGCGCAGTGACTCGATGCTGCTGCTCCGCTCGGCTGTGGCAGGACTGCAGGCAGGACGCTCCTTCTCTCCTCTCTCTGCTCCCATCCCACACCGCTCCCGTGTCAAGCCTCTCGCTCGGCGCTCGCACACCCCCGGTTAAAATGGCAGGCTGATCTGCTAAGAACAAGCCCCCTTTTTCTGTAGAACAAAAGCGGACACCCCCCCCCCCCCCCCCCCCCCCCCCCTCCACGCACACACACACAGCCCCCCCTCCCTCCTCCCCCTTGATTTAAAACATCTCTTTACCTGAGGAGCGGTCCACACTTGGTAAGGGGGAGAAAGAGGCGAGGAGGAGCCTGGGTCGCTCCCCTGCGCGCGCTGCCACCACAGCTCTGTAGAAAGCACTAAAACGGGAAATGAGCGCCTCTCATCACGGTGATACAGAGCTCTGAGTGCATCATCTGTTTGTGATGAATGGTTTGCAGTAACCCGATGACCCCCGCAGACCCTCGTGCTCATCCCTCCTCTTCTCTTCTCTCGTGCACGTGAATACTCTAATAATTCTCTCTCCACACTTTTTTTGACTTTTCCAGTTCAGCAGTGAAGCAGGAGCTGCTCTGAGCTTTGTGTATTGACAGAGCAAAGTGTGAGACATATTAAAAGGATTACAGGCGATTAGCGTTTTTAAAACACCCCCCCATGCACCCCACCCTCACCTCCACCTCCCTTCATTTGATAAAGAGAGCGGCCTCTTTGCCTCAAAGGTTGAACTCCTCTGCACAGAGTTTTTTTTTTTTTTTTATAAATACACGTATTCATGGGGTTTAATCCAGAAGTATTAACGCATGAACTTCTGGAAAGCAACGCTGCTCAAAGGTGACAAGAGTGAAACATCAATTCATTAAGACAGTGCAGCATGGACAGGCACTCACGGCCCGCTCAGTGAGAGATTAATTATCTGCAAACCGCGCCCTTTTATGACAGAAGAACGCGACCATTACCAGTTAAGACTTTATTGATTGATTTGACCGTTAATTAGACTGCTGGGTATCGACCACGACTACAAGGGCACAGAAACTCAGCGCAGTCTGATTAATAAACATCACTTACAAGCTGTCATTAAAGAAGCTGGAAAGGCTCGAAGTGGCCCATTGACACATCAGTCCGCTCTGTCTGTAGTGTAAAAAAGGTCATTCTGCAGAGTTAAGACCACCACTCAAGGACCTGAAAGGACCAGGCCAGCAGGTCCGGAGCCAGACAAGCAGAAAGGTTGGTTCTTTTTTTTTTTTTTTTAAATCTAGTTAATTAGGAGTGATTTACAAAGCCGCAGAATTATGAGTGCACCGTGTTAAACATATCCTAGGTTCATTATATCACAGTTGTTCAATGACGGCTCAGCCTCCCAACCATGAGAGACGGTTTTTAGTGTCTGCCTGTCATGCCGAGTTACGCCACCAGTGGGCGCTCCAGTGGGGTGGCGGGGGGGGGGGGGGGGTGGGTGATAACTACGTGTAGGCTGAGCCATTTGCCCCCAGTGTCCTTGATGGTGTAATATGACAGTATTAAAGGTAGAGCGGGGCTGTGACCCGCTGGAGACACTTCATCTGTTATCTGCTCCACTGACAGAATTCATGTTGTCAGATGGTTTGTTTTCCCCGTTTCCTTCCCTCCCTCCCATTAGCATCTCCTGCTCTGTGGGTGCATGTGTGACTCTGTGTGTGTGTGTGTGTGTGTGTGACTTTGTGTGTGTGGGAGAGAGTGTGTGGATACAAGTTAAACATGTAGCCCCCTTGTGAGACATGAAGTGGGCTGGTGTGAGTGTGTGTGTGTGTGTGTAAAATGATATGCATAAAAGTGTTGGTGTTTTACTAAAAACTGTAGTAAAAGCTACTGGTGTGTGTGTGTGTGTGTGTGTGTGTGTGTGTGTGTGTGTGTGTGTGTGTCTGTGTGTGATGAGCGGCAGGTAGCTGCCACTCTGTACCCTGGCTCAGGGCCTGGCTGCCCTCCCCTTAACCCCAGGAGCCCTGCATCCATCAGCAGCCCTGCAGGGGGGCAAACACCCTTCCCCCTCTGCTCCTGCTCTCCCTCTCTCTTCTCTGGTGCTCTCATGACCACAGCTCCACCAGTGTCTTAGGAAAAACATATTTTACACTGAAAATAAAACATGAATTAATATTGGTCACTGCCTATGCTAAAAAAAAAAACAGTAGTCAGAAGACAACAAATGTATGTATAAAAAAACATTTGGGCCATCATGGGACATTAAAACTTTAAATGAAGTTTAATATCTTTATCATAGGCTTCAGCTCCCTGTGACCCTGATGGATCAAGTGGTATAGAAAATGGAAGGATGGATAATATCTATACCTATGAGTGCTATGCATGTCATTGGCCAGTTAGTGTTTATGCTTTACATTACCTAACATTTTTCCTTTGACAGTCACTGCTATTAAACTGCTATTAAGTAATGCAGCAGCAACTTGAAACTATAGGTAGACAGGCCCAGCTGTAAACATCATATCTGTTTTCACTGTTTACAGTGTTACATCACAGGTGTACACATTGCTCATCTTCTAACAAATGTCATCCTCCTTTTCTCCTCTAACTTCCCTTTCTTCACTTCACAACCTTGGTTACACCTCTCTCTCTCTCTCTCTCTCTCTCTTTCTCTCCCTCCATCGTTCCTGCTCTGCAGCCATCTGCCACCTCCCCTCCTCCCTCTGCTCTTCCTCCTCCCTACATCCTTCCTCTCTCTGTTCTCCTCTTCTCTTTAAGCTGAGGTGGACTCGGTGCAAGTCTCAGTGCGAGTCAAATGAACGACTTGCTGTCCATCAGTGTCTAAAGTCACCTGACGGACTGAGGTTTCTACCTGTGCAGTGTGGTGAACAGTCCCTCCTTTCAGTGCAACACACAGTGACTGCGTCAGGCAGCGTCATGACATTCGATGTGTGTTACCTGATGTGTGTACCACAGACTGGATGCTTCATACAGACCGGACAGTTCATACAGACCACATGATCTACTGGAGAGTAGAACATGTGTCAAACCAGGTTGACAAAAACAAAAAGCTTGAGTTTTGACAAATCATTTCAAGTCATTTTACACCACAGAAAACAATTAGGAGTCAACTTTGCTGGTGTTGCACCTGTTCAGTGGTTCTTCATCCTGACCAAACAAAGCTAACGTTAGGAAAAGGTAACATGATTGTAGCTTAGTTAAAGAGCAACATCTCTACTGACAGCACCTGTGTCCCCTCCCTCACCTCTCTCTGAATGTTGTTCTCTGGCTGTTCAGGCACCACAGTTCATATGAGTGAGGATCTGAGCTGAGACGTGGTGATACTCTCATCTGAGTTTCCTTCAGTTGTCACTATGCACACTGCAGTGAAGCTGTAAAAGATGCTCTTTGATGTAAAGGTCAAAATACAACTTTATGTATCAAAAAGCATCAGGTCTCCGTAACAGGAGATGATACACAAAGCTGTGAGCAGCTACTAAAGAATGAGTGAGGAATTAATCAGGAACTATAATTAGTGGTTTGTTAATGAGGAGTTCCTGAGCCGAAACCGGTAGAGAATGATGAGTTACTAAAGAACAGACTGGAAGATATCATGTTAATGAATGATTAGGTAATGATTAGTTGATAAGTTTCTGTGGAACAAAGAACAACTACTTTCTTCATAAGTGCTTTGTGATAAACTCTGAACCAGCCGGTCACTCATTCATTATCAGTTACATCATCATCACTTACTCTTTTTGTGCCCCTCCAATAAAGTTGGTGTATAACCCCTCGTTACTTTATGATGTATATCATGGATATGTATGGAGCCATTGTGGTTCCAGCATTAAGCCAGCAGCTGAGGTGGTCACAGATCAACTTCTGTGTAAAAGGGAGAGCACAGGATGGGTGAGATGCCTACACTGTTCTGTTAGAGGTTGTGCCTCTGATGCTGCAGCACCGGTGTGTTATCTCCAATCACACACTGGGGCTGCATCATGTTGACTTTGGTTTAGTGTAAACAAGCAGAAGCAGCATAATCAGGATGCTTCTTAAAGGCATTAAAGCAGGATCTCTGCTTAAAAGGGGCTTGTGTATCATTAATGATGTTAATAATACACAGTAACTGTCAGCTCACTTCACTCGGAGAACTGTGTTCATGTACAGTAACTTCTGTTGTTCTGCTTTGCTTCAAAAACAATTACAGCCATCCAAATAATAGACAGAGCTGAACCAGAGGTCTCAAGTAACTCTGTGGTCCTCCAGTCACTTTCTCAGGCTCCAGTCATTAGGTGTGTGTGCCTTCAACGGTTTATCCATCTGGATGGAGAGAGAGAGAGAGAGAGAGAGAGAGAGAGAGAGAGAGAGCCTGGCATCTATGAACCTACAGACATTTCCAGTCTCAAATCCAGGGTGTCTTTGATTGCCCTGCTGGGTTTGACCAAATATACCCTCCTTCAAGGAACACATGCTAGTAATACCCATTCCATATGACCACTTAAACCCAGCACAGAGGTTTCAGCAGCAGCCCCCGTTCTGCTCGGCTCTGCTCTGATGCCTGGATGTGCTCAGCACTGTCAGACACTGAGGCCATGTTTGCAGAAAATGACTCTGCAGAGCATCTCCATTGTATTGAGTGTTCAGCTGCCTGGGACTGTTTCTGTGAAGTGCTGACCTACAGTAAGTAGGCAGAAGGAGTGTAATTTGTTTGATTACTTGTGATTGATCCATATTATTAAAATAAACGTACATGAATTCATCAGCAACATCATATAGGTGTTTTTTTGAATAAGAAAGCCTTGTTAAGGTAAAAGGAACCGTCATCATCAAGGTCCAAAGAAGAACAACCGCTTGGTTAAAGGTAAACTATCCAGTGGTGCTGCACGTGTGAAGACAGTGGTGTAAAGTCTTTAGTGTCTCCAGAGGGTGGAGTACGCTTTGAAGGTTGGGGGACAATCATAGTCTTTGTTAAAGCTAGACGGATGTTGGCTGTCGGGAGGAAACGGAAACAAAACCGCGAGTTCCCGTGTTAAAGTCACAAGGTTTTGTTGCCAAACCCATTCACTCCAAAATCCTCAGGTTTTGTGGCTTTGTAACTTTGTCTTGTAACTTGTGCCTGGACACAGCTGCCTGACACAGTTTGCTGCTACATTTTTTTTTTCTTTAGCAGGCTGTCATTCTGTAAATATTAAGTTAACATCTGCACGCAGAATCTCAGTATACATGAATTAAAATGCAGCAAATTTGCATCTGAAATGTTTGCTGAATCATAGTATATTCTATATATTCTATATATTCTGTATGTTTGTTTCTACAGATAGCATGCAGGTACAGTCATAGCAGTCTACTTGAAATTAGACAGGCTTACTGCTTTAGGAGGAGCAGGTCAGGTGATGAACATGGGTGGGACGCTCAGTAACACGGCAGGTAGGGGATGGGCCCACCTGAAATGAGAGCAGAGCACAGGGATTACTGTGGCATAGGAGGCATATGTTAATTTGGCGGTGCACACAGCTGTCTCCATTATGGACTCTGGTTGGACAAAAAGTAATTGAACATGTTCTTCTTCAGTGTCCATCTGACTGCAACAAACATGTCTGAGAGCAATGGAGATACAACCCAGAGCCCAGCAGTGCAGGAGAAACTGCAAGATTGAACACCATTATCAATAAAATTGGGAATGACAGAGCTGCAGTGGGGTAAACAAATCTCTGGCTTGTGCTGGACCAGGCAGAATCCTGGATCCACTGTTTGTGTGTAAACTTGTATCTCATGTTCACATAAAAAGGAAAGAAAATTGCTAACAATAATCAACACCACCTCTTCTGTCACTGTCTGTAAAATACAGTTCAGCGCAAGGAAGAACATAGTACCACAAGGTTGTTCAGAGTTGTTCGGGTTCTGGGAAAACCTCAGTTGAGGGTTGTAAAGTTCCTGCCTTGGATCTGTTCCGCCAAAGTTCAGCACATTTAAGACAGCTTGTGTTCATGTGGCTGACATGATGGCTGACCAATTGCGAATGAACAAGTTTGGTGTGAAACGTTGTCGTCACGAATGCAGGTGTGACTGAGCCTTTAAGAGGACAGAGCAGCTCTCACCATGACGGAGACAAGTACAAAAAAACGAAGAAACAACGTTTTTAAAAAATATATATTATGCATGTTAAAATAAAAATATGAGACGAGACTGAAACAGTCAGGTCCATTTCTCATCAAAGTGGTGAGAACACTTCTGCCCAGAAATCTGTCTGACAGGATGATTATACAGAGGAAAAATTACTAGAGACGCTAATAAGCCAATAAGCTGAGAATGGACTTATTCCACTGACTTAGTAACTGTTGTTCTTCAGTAATAATGAAACTGGAAACTTCTTAATGGAATAAATGCATGTCAAAGTGTTTGTGATGCTCTTCCAGTCTGTAGGTGTCATCTAGTTCCTGGCAGGAGGGTTGAGGACCACCACATTGACTCTCTGACACACACACACATCTAATGACACACCCAGACCCGCACACTGGCCTCAAATGGACGTTGTCCTTTGACACACACACGCAAGCAGAGTTTACTTGAGCCTGAGCTGGACTGACTCTGACCTGGTGGCACAGGGTCATGTTGAAGCAGAGGTCAGCTCAGAGTCTCCACAGAGAACCTCACATGTGTTTCATGACTTGAGCTGTTACTGTGACAGCTCGCAGCGAAGCAGATGACCATGGTTCTGCTTCACTGACATAGAGCACGGCACACAAACACATCTACAGCTGACCTGTTTACCAGACTGTAACTGTAAATATTCCTTAAGCTACCCACAGTCTTTAAACATGGAGGACAGACAACTGAGAGTAACGTTAACCTTCCTGTTAAAATGATGATGTCACATTAACCGTCTCTAACTGTCGGCGTGCTGCCTGCATGTCTTCATGGTTTGTTCCAGCTGTGTCTGGTCTAATTCTCAGTGGACTGTAGATTTAGCATTTAGTCCATAAATCTGTTACAGACTTTCCCTCCAAGTACCGCTAACATTAGCTGACATTACTATCAGAGACAGAGTCAAATGAGATCTTGTAACACAGAAATATAAGATGCTGCTTATTAGTGCAACAGGCCACCCAGCTCAAACCAAAGAAGAGATGTTTTGGGTAATGGAGGATTATGTTTTACCAACCAGGAGCACACAGTGAGACATGATGATTGCACACGTTGGCTGGCTGGTCTGCAAGCTGCACAATTTAACTTTAACTAAATTAGAGCATCTATGTATGTGTTGTACTCATGTCAGTGGTCAGTGACCACACAGGACCTCACACTCCATCCACCATGGCTCTGGGTGAGAGTGCTGCCTTTGGATTTGCTCCAGACTTTGCCATGTTCTCTGCCTTCACTTCAGTCCACTGGACGTCACTGGCCTGCTTTTCACATCCATGCTCTGCTAACACCATCCACGCACATGCACATGCGCGCACACACGCACACACGCACACACACACACACACACACACACACTGAGGTGAGGCAGTAAAAATACCTGGCAACCTGCCGCTGCTGAGAATTAGCTGAGCTGAGTGAACGTCTGAGAGCGCTGCTGCGAGCAGACTGTGGGCACAGGCACTTTTTCACTCTCTCTCTCTCACACACACACACACACACACACACACTTACATGTCACATAAGTGCATACGTGGGAAAGAATGAACATTCATAATCAAAGGCACTCAAAAACATAAATATGCACAGTCACACGAACAGACTCACAAACACAAAAACATGCACATGCAAATTTTTGTATAATATACTGCTATAGCTTTACATGCACACAGAAATGCATCTACACAAAAAACACTATCTGCACACAATAACAAATGAAACAATCATCCATTGCATCCACAGACAATGCAGATATTCAAATTCAGCACACACATATGTACGCTTAAATACTATTGAATATAGAACTAAGAAGCATAAACACACACACATAATGCTGAGCTCCCTCTATGCCCCACAACCCCCCTACACACACGTGCAGGCGTGGGCGAGGTGCTGAGGAAGACGTGTATAAAACAGCGTGGGAAACTGTAGAGCTGTGTGGGTTTAAGGCGGAAGCTGCTCGGTACACACTGATGGACTCATGGTGTGACGAGTGTGTAGGTGCGTATGTGTGTGTGTATGTGTGTGGGTGTGAGGTGGGGTCTATCCAATTGATTTGAATCCCAACTGGTCCCAAATTTGCCCACTGTGCCTCTACGAAACGTGTGTGTAGCATGTTGTAGGGGCAGAGAGGTGGAGGTGTGTGTTGTTTTCTGATCAACACACACGTCTGTGAGTCGAATCGATTCACGGAGTCTTTGTATGAACAGGACACTGATAATTGGGTTTCAGATGAATTTTGTCAGGTGCAGCTCAACACCTCTGTGTGTGTGTCCTCTGTGTGTGAAATCAGATTAAAGTGTGTCCAGGACAGAGGACACCTCATGGGGCACCTGAGGTCATCAAGCACCATAACACCTGTGTGCGTAAGACATCATAGACAGATGTGGTATGGGGCTGACACATTGTGGCAAGACCTGTACTCAAATAACAACCTGGGCTCCATGTGGGTCTCAAATACAGTCAGGGTTAAAAAAAAAATGAACACTACTAACCTGCTGAACCCTGGTGAATAAAGAGTTTAGGACAACTAAACCAGTTGACATGTGATCATGTAGACAAAAAAAATGTTGTATTCTGATAATGGCATCGGTGCCAGGCAGACCAAAGAACCATAATGATTGATTCCATACTAATGACCCCTAATTAACTGTCACTGTCAAACCACAATTACACACAGCAGATCCACTGGTTTCATTTTGTACAGCTGGCACCTGAGAGTTGAAAAATAACCACAGGAACCTCTGTGCTCGTGTTCACACCAAGCTTCACATAGTCTCATGAAAAGTTTGAGATCACTTAAAACTTCACTCTCCACCAACAACTCTGTCAGCACTATCCATCCCATTCAACACTGCGTGTAACCGGGGCAACACCACCTTCTTACGGAGTTTGGTAACACCTTCAGCTCTGCGTGTATAATAAGAACACAGGTAGACACGTGGCTGACAGCTCTGCACAGGACTCCCAAACTGTCAGTGCAACATGATGGAGAGAGTCCTGTGTTTAAAGGGGAAGAGAGTAGTGAGTGAGTTGTCCAATATGGATGTAATACCTCAGGACACTGCGCTGTATTTTTCATAGAAAAACAGTTTTGCTCTGTTTTTATGTCCACCACACAGGTCAATGACTAAAGTGCAAAATACATCAGCCACTTTGCAGGGTGTCGTGTCATTTAACACGCATGGCTCACGCTGTTCATGATGAGAAACAGGACATTTTATCCTGACGAGTAGACTCATGTCAGTTCTGCTGCTTTATGAGCTGCTGCTGCTGCTGCTGCAGCGTGTTGCCAGAAAAGTGTCTCATTCAGTAGGTAAAGTTAAGCGCACATCACTGCAAGATGGCTAAAAAAGTTGCTGCTGATACACAATGGGGCCTCAGGTGCCTCCAGTGGCTTCCACTGTAAATTCCTAATGTGACAGCATCATTTACATTTCTACAACAACACTGTTTTGCTCAGTTACCACTGTGCAGATCGTTTTGGTTTCATTTGTCCAGGTTTGCCGATATCTGTGTGAAATATCTGCCTTCACTCCAGTGCAATGGAAGAGAACAGTGCAGTTTGAGGTCTAGTTCTGGCAATTTTTTTCAACTAAAATATCTCACACCTCTCAATGGAAGAGACTTAATTGAAATAGGGGAGGTGATGAATATCAATAGCAGCTTGGGGTTGTAGGGATTATTTGTGTGTGTGTGGGGGGGCTGAAGTGAAGAGAAAATGAACAGCAGCTGAATGATGTTTCTTGGTGTGACAGTAAATATCAGCACAAGAAAAAACAAGTAATGTTCAGCATTTTATCACTGATGTGGCCTCTCATTACGTTCTACCCATTGACATATACTGTAAGAGTAACCTAATATGGCCATGTGCCATGACAATGACATTAGTGAGCACAACATCAGGAGACTGCAGTCTTCACATTCCTAAGAGGACGACCACCAAATGGGCCTGATGCTGAGTGGAGCAGCATGTGTGACATCTCTGACAGATGCACCACACACGAACACACACACACGGACAAACACAAATGTGTACATGTGCTCTCAGTCCTTCCTTTTCATGTGGCTTGGCTCTAAAAAGAATGCCATTGACTTGTGTTTGCAGTTTTAGTTTTCTGTGATCACCTAAATCTGGGCTTCCAGACCAATGGTGTCAGGATAAGTCAAAGATGTTTAATGGGCAAAGAAAGTTTTTTTGGAGGGGACAAATCTCATGACATTTTTAGAGCTTTGAGTGTCTAAAAATCCTTAAAATGGAACAAACTTAGAAAAAAAAGTCACTCACTACCTGTCCGATACATGTAACGTGTCATTTTAAGGAGTCACAAAAAGAAAAAAAACACATAATCAGAAAACCTGACTCGTGCAGCCATTTTCTGTTTACATTTATCAGAAATAAGCTGGTCTGTGTGACCTGTAAGGAAAAATTCAGAGAACCGTACTGAGACAGAAAGTGAGAGCAGAATCAAGAGGCAGGTTAGGGTTAAGTGGAATGAGTGAGAGGCAGAGAGGGAGTGAGGGAGGGGAGAGATCAGGCGGTGAGCAGGAGGGGAAATAAATTGAAAAAGCAGAGAGTAGTACGGGGTCTTGTAGGAATTTTTTCAAAAAAGAGAAGAAAAAAGTGGGGCTGGTGGAAAAGGGAGACTCGGCATCGTGTTCAGAGCTGTTGTGTTTCTTTCGGTCCCCCTCTTCAAAGGGACGCTGGTCCTGATGACTTTACCATACGCTGCTCTGGGGGTTAGAGCTGGAGCACGGCTCCGCGGCGGTACCTGCAGGACTGGAGCTGCGGGACGGGGCTTAGCAGGCAGCTCCAGCATGGCACTGCAGGTGAACCTGCAGACACACACTGGCAAGCACACTGACGGTCTGCCTGCTGGTGACGGAGAGACTGAGCGGCTGCTGCTCCGCTGAACTGAGCGTGTGTTTCAAAATGAGCCGAGTGAAGAGGTGACAAGGTGTCATACCGCGGGCTTTGAAAAATCTGCAGCCACGGTGCTCAGTGATAACTTGAAATTCACGGCTCAGACTGGTTAACTGGCAATGGAGCGTAACACCTCTCAGCACACTTTGCACACCGTTTGAACTGTTAGAAGAACATTTCTTCTGAATTATTGTGTATGCACATGCACCCCTTTTCCAACAAGTCCACATAAGGTTAGCTATCAACCGTCAGTGATCAGAAGCTCAGAAAGGAGGCAGCTAGCTAGTATGCTCAAAACTTCCCGGTGGTCTGACCCACCTGGCTCACTCTAACAGATTTTACTCCAATCAAATTACAAAACAGACGTCACCTGTGAGAAGCAGCTTTTCCCTGGAGAACATTAACACAGGTAGCAGTGTCACTGTGGAAAGGTAAATTCAATTCAAGGCGGACTGTTGAGCTTTCTGGCAAACAAAGTTTAATTTTAAAGTCACTGTTTCTCACCAAAACTCAGTGTGAGTCCTTGAGGTTTAACACCCGTTGAATGTATTTCCTTCCTCATAAAACATTTGCAAAGCCATTTTTCTTCTTCTTCCCTGTTACTGCTGCATATCGATAAAATAAAATGATGGCAAGAAATGAAGATTAAGTGAAATAAATGACGACGATGATGATGATGCAGTATCCTGCACAGCCTTGACCTTTGAGCCCTACATTGTGATGTGACCCACAGGAAAGTGAGGTCTAATTTCGATACAATAACCATCAGACAGACCTCTCTGCCTCCATTATGCTGTAAGCTCACAGTGTTTTCAGTCATTTCCCTCTCACATTTCACGTCCTATTCCATCGGCAGTCTGTATTTGGGCAGAACTAGAGCCACAGTGGAATACTCCGTGGCAGGACTGATGCCTGAAGGCTGTGGGAAGTTCACAGGGTGGGAGGGCGGCAGTTTAGCGGGGGAAGACGAGGCTGTCAATCGGATGCATTATCTCCACTCCTCCCTGTTGGCGGGCCTATCACCCCTGGGTGGTGACGAGAGGAGGTCGCTCATATCTGAGAAAGGCTGATAACCCTGAGGACCCACACAGCAGAGACCCTCGATGTCCAGCTAGATGGAATGACAGCACATTCACTCCTCCACACACACCTTCTCATCTTTCTCTTCTTCTCAGTGCAGGACTGCTCAGATGGAACAGTAGTCTGACTTCGACCAAACTGCATTGTTGTAAAAGCTTCATGCAGATATTTCACATTTTGAAAGTACTGAAACTCCAACCTCTGTTTCCTTTATACACAATGTCAACTTTGTCAAAGTCAAAGCACCTCTGTGGTTAAGTCCAGCCTCATAGAGATACTTGTATGACTGCCAGCAACCTGCTCCTCTCACCCTGTACGTACAGAGATGAAGCCGGTAATGATCACTGTAATTAATTAGTGGGCAGAGTTACGTTAAATAGGGACAGTCGAGTTAAGTGGGACTGAGTCTGTCTTCACTCAGCCCGTTTGTTCTAATTTGGACAGTGAACTCTTTTCACCTCAGCAGAACATGCTGCAGGACCCCGTGCATGTGTCTACGCTTATCAGCAGACTGAAATAGTTACCAGGGTTAACAAGGAGCTCAGTCTGACACCTGGCCTGTCTGAACTCACAGCCAGTGCACTCTGTGTGAGACTGTGTGAAAATTGGTTCTTTTATTGGACAAGGGTTATTGGTCAGTTAGTACCATTCACTTATGATATGTCTGAGCTACCCCCCACCACCCAAAATCTTCTAGGAAACATGGCAAACATTTCACTTGCTGCTCTTATTAATCACAAATGCAGTGTACAGTCCTCTCACCTTGATTTAAATGCAGCAGTGTGTGATGGTGAGTGTCCCTCACCATGATGGGTCACCTCCTGACAGCTCCTTGTTTTAATGGACAGTATGAGTGTCCCCCAATGGTCTTTGTCCTGTACAAACACATTTTAAAGTATTAACAGAAAATAGTAACAGCTTTGATATGAAAAATGACTTAACTAAAACAGAAATACACAGCGTGGACATCCAGTGGACACATTATTTTATCTGTTTTACCTCAGGCATGAACTGAAAACCCATTCAATCATGTAACAGTCATTTGGAGTTTTTTACTGAAGAAAACAGTACGAGTTTTAGAGACTTCTTTCCATGTTACTGCTGCCCTTCATTTCAAGGGGGAATATTGTCCTTTCTATTGCTTTAGATACTGGATACTTTTCTTATATGATACTTTGCTGAAAGTTATACTACTCAACAGTAAGTACAGCTGAAACCATTAGTTTATTAATTTTTTTTTTTTTCTTAGTTCTTATCATGAAAACTAGCTAAACGTTTCATGGTTCTGGCCTCTTAAATTGGGTAATTGTGATGTGAATTTCTCACTATTTCCAATGTCAATCAAAAAAATTAAGCTTTTTAGCTCCAGCTCAACCAGTTACAATAATAAAATGCTGTTGTTTACACATTAATGCATCAATAATAATGCTGTAATGCTATAGTATATATGAGTATAACACCGACAGGAGACATTTGTCTGCAAACCACTTTCTTTTGATACTTCCTGATTCTACTTACAAACTTTTACTGAAGTAACATTCTCAGTGCAGGGCCGCAGTATAGCATTTTTACGGTGTGGTATTAGTACATTTATTTAAGTGAACGATCCAAGTACTTGCTCCACCACTGAAGCATTAAACTACTGATGTTCATGTCTACATTTCTTTGTTGATTTGTGATTTTAGTGACAGACTGAAGCAGAGGTAAATAATAGGTGGTTAGGACAAACTAAATGTTTTGGCTGTTCTTCTGTGTGTGTGTGTGTGTGTGTGTGTGTGTGTGTGTGTGTGTTGGGGGTGGGAGCGGGCTGTACCAGTTGATACATCTGATGTGAGACAAGCTGGCACTCTGACAGGAGCTGTCACTGGAATAGCAGGGGGGTCCTTATCAATCAACCCCCCCCCACAGCTGCCAATCAAATGCCCTCACTATGGCAACCGGGGCCCTGTTATCTACACAGCTGTCAGCTCTTTCTGTCTCTTACTCTCTCTGAGTTTGGACCTGATTGGGACAAAACATCAACATTAAAAGTAAAATCAGACTAATATGGGTAGAAACCTGCAGAGCTGTTCTTAGTATCAGTCTACATTTGAAAAAGCCATATTGCAGTGGTGAGAAACTGTATATCCTTTCACAGCTTAGCAAGTCTGACTATGTCAGAGTTTGACGTAGTCAGCCGTGTGATTTTCAGGCTGCCTGATGTAGTGAAGAGTAGCATTAATCAAACACACCTTGAAGCCTGGAACACATCAGCAGTATGTGAATGTAGAAGCTTCATGCTACAGAAAGTCAATTTCACATGTTGCTGCATTCAAAACTGTGTCACCTTAAACTGACAAGCAAGTTTGAAGTGTGGCAGAGAGTTTCCATCCACCTGTCGTTTACAGTTTGCCCATCAGCAAACCTCAGTGGACATATAATGTTTTTATGCTTAACTGGCAGGTAGAATATTTGATGTATCCATAAAACAAAATGTGACAAAGTTGAGTGGAAACTGAGTGAATAAGTCCTGACATCTAAGAAGCATGTGACCTAAATGTCATTCGTCACTTCCAGCGAAGTTTGACTGGAGCTCTTTTAACGACCTCATCTTGTTTTGTCCTCTTCTTCTTCTGCCGTGGTTTAATGGCACCGTCTGAAAAATCTGCTCTGCCAGATCTTCATCAACCAGTCAGCTCATATTCAAACTGCAGAGGTGGATGCTAACCTGTCTCCTAGAAATGATGTTCACATACAAACTATTTTCCCCAATTAGATTTGGTTGTGGTGGGAACAGAATCTCTGACACAACTGTCACACCAAAGACTATGGTTCACATCCAGAGTCCTGTTTGTGGTTTAAGCAACAAAAGCACTTTGGTTCACAATTAGTTATGTATGAACAGAATTTCTAGGAAACAAGTGTCCATTTTGTTGTGTTGATTTGGAAATTCGATTAAAATGAGTTTTGACAGATCCACTGTATCGTCCCCCTGAGGACTCGTTGAGGTGTTTTATAGAAAACTGCACAGTTAGTATGTGCATGCATGCCCTGCTGCAATTGTGCTCAACACTGATGCATAAATCGGTCTGCCTGTACATAAAACTGTTGGACGTTTAATGACCTGCCAATAAAATGCTCAGCTCTCAACAGCTTCGTACGACAAAACTGAACTATGTGATAACCCACCTTAAAGTCTCCCCCCTCAATGCATGGAGAGTTTTAATGACTCACATACTCTCCCACACTGCAGAGAATATACAGTATATAGAGGAAATAACAAAGAACTGATATTAAAAGATATTAATTATGGTCCAAAACATTATCTGCAATCAGGATCAAATTGTGACTGCATCTGCTTCACCACCAAATGAATGAAATGGCAGAAGGAAAGACAAAAAGGCAGAGAAACTGTTTCTCTTTCCGCTTTTCTCATTCTTTTCTGCCATCAACAAACACACTGACACACACACTGCACTACAGTCACAGAGGGAGCAAGGCAACCTGTGGCCTTTGTTTAACAGCAGCAGAATGAATATGTAAAGAAGAGCTCATAAATAGAGAGCTGAAAAACCCCCAGCTGAGGCTGCTCTGGGCGGGTCTGCAGCCACACACACACACACACACACACACACACACACACACACACACACACACACACACACACACACACACACACACACACACACACACAGGTCCTTTCAGGCAAAGACAAGCAGCACTCAATCAAAGGTCTGTAAGGGAAATAGTTGTTAACAGATCAATCACCTGTAGGATGAGACCAACAGAAGAGCAATCCATCTATGGCTGAAGCTGTATGCTAATGAGAGGAGTCACTGCATCACCGCAAACATGCACTCACTCACACACATACACACACTCACACAGAAACACACACACACAGTTTTGGGATAACAATATGTTTCGTAAGGAACGGAATTGCTGGCTGGATCATGTTTAGAGGTCACTGATTTTTGCTGATTTTAAGGTACCAACAAAATTCACAAAAAGTCCCAACCTATCATTCGTGTCACATGCAGACACTTATTTGCCCTGAAATTATAACGTCCTTTATATGTCTTTGCTTATATATATTCTTTTCTCCATATCGTCATCATAGTTTTCCAATTTACTGAGAAGTTTTATCTTCAGATTTTGTGATTTTATTTGGCATATTGTGGCACAGCAGCTACTGGTAGTCATTGGATTCTGTCACTCAGCTGCCCCAAAGTCTTTCTGCAGGTCTTTATCTAGAATCATCTTCTGCCATATACAGTAGGTGATAACGTTATCCTCTCTAACATCCCAGGGAGCGCCATGTGACTTCCTCACGTATTAGTCAGAGCTTTGCTTTTTGCTGGCATCCAACGTCATGTTAATTCATCCTGTGTCTGTTACGATAAGTTTCAGCTTTACAGCTTAACTAATAATTATTTCAGGTCCTGTATCACCACTACAATGACACTGCTCAGTGAGTCTGCTGATTTCTGGCAGCAGGACAGTGTGAAATTCTGTTTTTTACTCTTTGGTCACACTTTTTGTGAATGAAACTTTCTCACAGAGGGAGCAGAACAGGTTGTCCTATAGGATAATTCTCAGGGTGTCAATTATGCCAATAAACAAAACTCCCAAACATTCACCTGTTCCTGAGCAGGTGGTATCCATCAGGGTCAAACAAGCCATTTACGGCAAATTTGTTCAGTTAAGAGACTTTGGTGAATCCGACTTGGAACAATTGTACGTAGGCAGAAATCGTTCCAGTGAAAGGTGCTGACGCTGCTCTCTGTGGACCGTCCACAGTACGAGTAAGAGAAATGTCACAGCTGAATTTTTAAAGACCACAACTTCACACAGTCTCAGTGATAACCAGCGGTGAGAACAGGTTTTTTCTTTTTCCCACCAGCACACCTGACCACATCCAGCGGTGACGCTGGGCGTGTTCAGAGGTTCAACCAACTTCTACCTTTCAGCCCGTAGAGGTCAGTGAAGTCATGCTTCACTTCCGTCCAAAATGACTCTGTAAATGTCTTTTTTCAGTGATGTAATCTGAACAGAGTAAATTCCACTCGTCAGCAGCAGCTGCTGCTGGGATTTCATCCACCAGGACCTTTGTCCTGGACTGTCCTGTCCTCCCTCAGCCTTGGTCGACACATGCTAAGATACAGTCATTCAGGACTGCTGATGTCCTCATCAGCTGTGTTGGTGGTTTCTCCTTCCCATACAGCACGCAAAACAGTAGACCAAAGTAGGTTTCAGATCACAGGATGTCAACTGAACCATCCATGACAACTGAGCAAACCCCATCCGCTGAGGAAAGCCAGAAGATGTGGTCGAAAGCTGCATAAGAAATCTAGTGAGAGGATCCAAGTAATTTGAACTCCTGTGCGAGGAGGAAATGACCGTGCATGATGATTTATTGTGCGACTTTTGTCATTGCACTGAGCATACTTTGTGTGTCAGCACAGTGGAACTGTGAACAGGTCCAAGAGTGTCCTTGAACGCTAACAGCAGAGACTCAGAGAGAGACAGAGTCAAATAGCAGAGAGAGAGAGAGAGAGTGTGTGTGAATGAAAGTGAGAGGGAGGAGAGACACAGAGCATAGCATGCATAGCTGAAATAGCTGATGTTGACTTGTTTGTGTAGATGTATGTGTGTGTGTGTGTGGTCATGTGTTTGTGTTGAGGTACAGCCACTCTCTGCTGTTTGTCTCCAGTCTGTGGAGCCTGGCCAGACACTGTGGATTTTCCTTCTCCTCTGTCCTCCCTCCACACTTCCTCTGCCTCACTCTTCATCCTCATCTCCTCCTCTCCTGCAGTGTCAAACTTGGTTTTCTCAACATCTCCACATCGACATTGGTTCTATGTATCAAACAATGCTGACTAGGAGTATGGAACTGTACATGAACACAGCATATTGTTGAAGACAGCTACCTCCACACCCTGACATTACACTGCTCTGCCTGAACATCAGACTGGACTATAATGGCACTGAACGTTGCAGATGACAGTAAATCATTAACATGGAATAGCTGAATGTGGATAAAACAGGACACTGGATTAAGCGCTCAAGGGCTTTTCCTCTGTAGTTAGCTCTGGTTGATTCTGATTTCACAAAGAAATATAGTTGCATGTCAGTGATTTGCAGCTGCATGAGGTCGGAGGACTCACAAAAGGCAGATTAAAAAAACAGTGGTCAGAATTCATACATCAGAGGCTGGTCTGTGTCAATATCCAAAAACACTGAATCCTACATTTTCCATGATACAACCAACATGATGTTTTTGCTAGACCCTCTCTTACTTTGAATAACAGGCTTTCTCTTATCAATGTATTATCTCACCCTGTACTCCTAATACTGACAAGTAAACTGAACTTTATACGTAGCGCTATTATATTTATATCATAAATATAATAGCACTGATAACAGAGAAAGCTCAGAATGTCCACATGTGGCATCTCAAATGTACCCAGTATGAAAGAGTACAGCTCCTCTTCCAGCATATTTTTCTCTCCCTCTTCTCTCCATTCATACTTTCTGCTGCTCTTCCTCTCTTCCTACCCACCCTGCCAGCTCCCACCAGTTATTATTGTGGCCTGCTAGCCACTGCTGACGCTGTAATCATCATAGCTGTGGTGGCCCGCTCATTACACCAGGGCTGTGCTGTGATTTGGACAAATTGCGATGAGATGTCTTCGCTTCTCTAAGGGTGAAAAACACTGGTTGAGACACATGGAGCTGGATCAGGAATAAAGAACGTGGACTAGAAAGGGAAGGGAAATATTCTCTTTGTCAGGGAAAGATGCAGAATGTGATGTCTTTTTAAACCTCAGTTCTTGTGATTGTTGTAAGTCGTGCAAATATGGTGAATCACACAGTCTTTGTCTGACAGAACACCGCAGTACTGAACACATTCACACTGATATTCCATGTGCGCGCGCGCACACACACACACAGCTTACGATTATGGATCTTGATGTTCAGTTGGGAAACAGACTACATGGCCTGAAACACCTCAAATTTATTTAGCAACTACAAGTAAAACTGAGATGTAACTGTACAGTAACACTCAAAACTCTGGACTCGCTTGATAATTAGTTTGATTGATAACTTTTTCACCAAAATTGATATATTATTCACCGACAATAATAGTATATAAGGATATAATGAAAGTATATAGCCATAAAGTATACACTGTGTACTCTATATACTGTGTTTAATATTGAATATGAACATATATATGAAGGGTGATTGATAAGTTTTTGTAGTAACGTAGAAAGAGTCAATTTTAGAAAACCTAGCACATTCATTTAATCTATTATATATTTATTTTAGTCCTCTCCTATATTTACACTCTTAGTCAAGTGGTCGTGGAGCTAGGAAGAGTCTTGGACCAGCAGATCCAGCAGTGTAAGGTAACACTCAACGAATTCATAAAATTAGGCAAATGACCACTATAGCCTATTTGTTCCTCCAGTATTAGTCTCCTTCTTCTTCTTTGGGTGTATTGGCAGATTAGGCACCATTTACAGCCACCTACATTATACAGTCATTCAATAAAATGGGTCTAGCTCTCTTTAACCTTGAACCACAAAATCATTGTGATTGGCTGCTCCACAAGAACGTGCGTCGCAATAAATGCTGTTGTTGCTGGCAGTTACAGCAAAATACAATTCAACAGAAACACCACTACACCTGATTCAGCTAACACTTTGCTATGAGCACTCGTCCTCACAATATTAACCAGCTCTTTTTTCCCACTTGCCATGTTCTCTGAGCTTCAGCTAATCTGAGACAGGAAAATTGTTCATTATTTATTATCATCATCCAAAGCAGCGCTTCTCGGGATAATAATGGATTTTCCAGTCTGCTCGAGTATCTAAGTAAAACCAAAGGTGCTAGGATTGATTTGAAGGAGAACAGTGTCTCCCTGCGTTAGCATGAAAAAAAAAAAACAGCATAGGCGTATAGATGAAATATCTGCATGTCTGCTCTCAGCACCTCTGTGGTTTTGTTTATTGCAGACAAGACTTCCTAGTCTTTGACTGAGACTTCCTATCAGTTGTGTATACACAAGACGTCTGCAGATGCATACTGACTCAACCAGTCTGGATGATCCTGCTGAGGATTCTTCACTACTTTAGGATCAGTGTTATAAATGATAAGTCAGTTTGGAAAGCAATGCTTGTCTTGCCACACCTTTATTTATTGGACTATCTTGTGTATCTCTATGGAGAACTTTGCTATGCTGTCATTTGTTTCACAGACTAATTACCCAACTCAAGAAAAAAAAGTACTTCAGATCCCTATATTGCTGACTCCAGAGAATACATCCTAGTCACCATGAGTCACCAAAGGGGTCTTAAAGCTATGGCCAGGTCTGATGTCCTGAGCACTGTGTGCCAGTTATCTGTTTTCTGAAAGCTTGGCCTGGTGTTTGCTTTCCTCATCTGACATTACACATTTTTCACAGGCTACATAGTTGGACGCTCATCCAGAGTGCAACACAAATGTTGAGTAAAAGGTTTATGGCAGACTCCAGGGCTAAAAGTTGACCTAGGTCAACCTCACAGATCAGAGCCGTGTCTTCCGGGCCAGGTCCAGAATGTGGCCGCCGCTAAAATCACAGGTTACAGATGGTCAGTTTGTGCTGGGCTCTACGTGGACCGAGCTCCACCCAGAAAGGTTGGACACACCTCTGACCACAGCTCCCCTGGCCAAGCGCAGACAGACCTAGGCGTTATCACCTTGGCTGCTTTCCTGTACACACCAAATGTTACTGAGAAACATCAATTAATGCACAGAAAGAGTTCATGTTTTACTGTTTGAATCTTTTTTTTTTTAAACTTCTTGTGTTAATGTTGCCTTGAATTGAACTGGTGCTCTAATGATTGTTTGACAGTGTGTGTGTTTAAGGAGCTAAATTGTCCTGAAGTACTGGAGAGAACTGATTTGGTGCCTCCACTTCCTCTCAACTCGATTGGACAATGTCTGCTTCACTTAGTGGTTTCCAGATTCCCAGAATGACATGCATGGATCAAAACATGTCTTCAACAGGCTGTAATACATTCTAGTTTACTGAGTCCATTGTCCACGGCTTGTACCATTTTCTAATTTTAGCAGTAATTGCTGCTGCTCAAAAAATGTCTATATCATTCAGACCCATAGCTTACCACTCAACTGGCCTCAGTCTGTCAGGCTGGTGACCTTTAACCTTCAGTGGTCTTGGGCATTTATGAAATGCTAAAGAAGAGAAATATTAAATCAACAACAATACTATATGGTTTGTTCCATGCGCTGTCAACTGAAAAATGGAGTGAACAACAACATGCTAAAGTCAGATGATGGTGTATAAAGAGCAATAAAGTCCATGTAAGGAGGAGTTTGTGGTGGAAGGATGGTGGTTCAGGTTGGAGGACTCATGGCTATAGGAGGAAGGTCTCTGTTTCTGAAAGCTGGACACAAAAGCTTGACAATATCACTGTTTTAGCTGCACTGTAAATGTTCCTATGTGTAATTCACCATCGTATCACCACGTTTCCAAAGATATATAAAAAACTTCACCACCAAACAACAAAGAGGTCCTTGAACAGTGACCTAACTGAGAAGCAGCCGACTTTAAAGGTGTTTTGTGGAGTGTGACTTTAAACACTGTGAATGAATCCTAATTGCTCAGAAACCCAAGCCATCAAATCAGCAAAGCACAGTTAAAACTTAGTCCATTCTGGACAATTAGCTCAAACATGCACCTCGAGTAACCTAACCACTATTAACACCCAATCAAACTGCCATTCAGCTCTCCAAAACCCAAAGAGCTGATCGTATTTTTACATCCTGGCTCAAGTCACAGCTCAGCCAATCATAGTGGCATCTGGAAAACCTGCTATTGTTGTGTTTCATGTATTAGTGACCGTAAAGAGCCTTCATAGGGCCCAATAGACCCTCTGTGGGATCCCAGGGACTAAACACAGGGGCCACAACTGGGAAACAGTTGTATTGTTATTCGTAGAGGCAGACCCTCAGGTCTCCCTTTTGAGCGCAGTTGGGGGATCCACCATTACAGGTAGTTGTGAAGTGTCGCTACTTGTTGAGATGAGGGCCTAGTACACAATGCACTACTGCGGGGTACAATGACTTCAAATAGGTTTCAAGGTAAACTCCCTCTGCACAATAGAAGGGCCCAGGCCCGTCAAGTCACAGACACTGAGGGCCACCTTGCGTATTGAGCTGTGTATTGGTGATTTGATGTTTTCAGGGTTTTGAGAGTCGTAAATGAACAGAGTAATAACATGCCTGTGCCACGTTTTCCGGTGAAAGGACAGTGAATGGAGGAGGGCCAGAGTGATGTTGTTGTGACCCTGTTGTGATTAAACAGAGGGAAACTGCATGGGAACCCGGCCCAGTCTGAGGGTCTGGACAGGCTCATGGTCTGATTGAACTTTAAAGATGAGCTGTTATTACCACATACGTCCTACTTCCACCTGCTGCTTTTCTCCAGTCCTGTATCATGAGGCAACAAAGCAGCTCTGAATACATCACTAGTGTCCTCTAGTGGTAGTTTCTGTCCAGTGCAGGAACACAGATGCACTCAAAAAACTCCTGTCACTGTACCAACTAGACTGAGTGCAACTGCAAAACTGAAAGTACAGGTGCAGGAACAAGCACAGTAATTAAGAGTCACCAACAGAGAGCTCACAACTCCAGGTGGGCCTGTTTTCGTTACATTAAATAGACAGATCAAGTGAAGAAGCGTCATCAAAGGATAAGTCTGGAATTATTCTATTTTTTACTTGTCATTGAAGGCTGTCATTAAAGACAACCTGGAGGAAATGATGCGAATGTCTAGGACTATTTTCAGTGGTGGACTAATACACACAGACCAGCTGTGAGCATTTTAGTAGTTTTATTCAAAACTGTCACAACTACTGGACCTTCCATAGGAGGCTGACTGCACGACAGTATCAACAGTCCATCTATCAAATCAGCAGATAGAGCTCTTTGGGGAGGTTCTAGCCTTGATGAGAAATATTCGACAAGATATTAATTATTAAACTCGGTGTAAAAATGTATAATGAACGAATTTACAAGAAGAAATTTTATCCTTAGCTCCATCACGAGCCTGCTGTGTGGAGCTCAGTGTCAGAAGTTTTGCTTTAACCTGAGCAGGTTTTGGCCCAGAGTAACTGTATTACAATGTCATGGTTTATGAAATCATTTTTTGGTTCCTAACTAAAATCTGGGAATGTTTTCAGGTTAATGACGCATCACACCTCATTTGTTGTTATGACAAACCATCCAGGGTGCAGCAAAACAACCAAACATGTCCCTGAATGCACAGGAGTTTAGTTAGGATACTATTAATTGGTTAATCATTAACCTCTGACTCTGACAATAGACTTACATTTCCACTTACACACACACACACACACACACACACACACACACACACACACACACACACACACACACACACACACACACACTGCTCATCCACATCAAAGCCATCGGGTGGAAAATCACTGCAACACATACACATTGAGGAATGAAAGGCTGCAATCAACATGTGACTGTCTTTAATGATGTGGGAGAATAAACGTGAGTAGTGGAGCGCTCAGCAGAAACCAGCTCAGCTCTGGAAACAGCTCAGATGCTTATTGGCCGGCCACGTTAGCATACCAGCATCTGTGGCCCTGTCTGTAGCCCCGGGGCAAGGCAGTGGTGATTAACATTTAAAACAGGCCCCAGGACTCCCACACCGCCCCCCACCACAGCTCTAGAAGTATGATATATTCTGGGATTTGGTCCATCTCTGATATGATGATATGATAAGAGTTGGATTTCTGAGCTGTCACATAATGATGGAAGGTGTTGGACAGCTGAACAGCATGGGGCCGTCCAACAAAAAAAGCTGACCAGGGCTCAACTGCAACGTAACATCATCAGGCTTAAAAGCTGCATCGACCAATCACGTACATGCAAGAGCAAATTCCTGGCAGGTCACTTTGTAGCTTGAACTTTTAGTCCCGGGATGTTTGAGTGTTATTTTTCCTCAGTATATATCAGGAGCAGATGTCTAAATGTATCATGGATTTTGAGTTTTCCAGTATTGAGTGTTGCTCACCACCCAGGTCACAGTGTGACCTGGGTGTTTTGCTCATATGCTTCATTATGAGCAAAACATTAAGCTGCAGGCTTAATGCAGGCACATGGCTATTTCCTGGAGGCAGTACATCCCAGTGCTAAGGCCCTTTTAAGACATGGAGCACATAAATTGCTCTCCTCCTCTGTCTGCGATGCCGCCTGTCATTCATACAGAGGTGTGGCTTCACTCAGACATGACAGCACATTTACAGCAAGAACTTGTACAATATTTTGCTCCAGGTCCAGGAGGCCTGGAGCAAAATATTGTAGCTGTTAATGACCATCCTGATGCTCACCACCTCTGCTGATATAAAATCTGACAGTGCACATTAATGACAGGATGTTAAGTTGGGAAGTTGGGTTGTATGTGAAGAGCTTAGCTGGATAGAATCCCTTCAGCTACTTAAAGTTGTTTCTTTAGTTTATTCAGCTGAATTTGTTTTCTCTGTGCAGAAGAAGAGATGAAGACTGAGATACTACATTTATTCTTGTGATCTTAGAAGTCACTAATGCTGAATGTTTCACCTTGTACTGCAGCAGGTTTTATGTTAATGTTAATGTTAGTCATTCACTTCAGTCTTGTAATGTGTTAGAAGTGTTACAGAAATGTTACAGGTCCAACAAGTCAGACTGCAGTCAGGACTTTTATGTGAGTGTTTATTCAGACACGAGACCGACTTGTTAAATCGCTGCCAGTCTCTTTGCTTGGTTTATATTCCAGATGTATTCAACAGGCTAAAGGACACAAAAATCACCTTTTTCATGGGCTTTACAATTACAGATAAAATTCTCAGTTTACCTTCATACACGCTGAAACACCGAGCTGGAGTTTTCAGATTTACACACTCTGGAAAAGCAGTTTCAGTCTGGACAGAGTTCTGAAACAGAGAGAGAAAGATGTGTCACAAATTTAACTGGATTGATGTGGACATACTCTGAGTCACAGGTTCCCATTTCTGTAAATATAAGGTGTGTGTTATTATACATGCAGCTTTCAGGGGATTCCCAGCCTGTGCATTGATGTATTTGTTGGGGGGGCGGGCACAGGACCACAGAGCTGTCTGTGTGGCAGCATGGTGCCAAAGCATAAAGAACAGGCCGGCCCAGTTGTAACACACTCTGTCACAAAACACTTCCAGTCTGTAGCAGAGAAGTGCCACATTCATCAGCTACCTGCCAGAGCATTTACACACCCGCCATCAACAGCCCTGACAGACAGAGGACGGAGTGGAGGACAGAAACAGAGACAGGGGACGGAGGAAAAGAGACATGCAATGAGGGACTGCAAAACTTAACAGTGATATGAGGAGTGATTTGTATATAAGCCAAAAATATATTATTAAACATCATTAAGATTATAATTGTTATTAAAGGTGGAAATCAAACAAACAGAAGAGAGAAAAGTCTGTGGTCATGGAAAAGCTGCATCACCATGCATGAAGTGTTGAGCATTCAGGACCATCATACAGCTAAAAGGAATCACATTCAGATGATGACTTTTCCCTTTAATACTCTGAGTGAAAGTACTAAAGGAACACCCAACAACAGATCTTTAAAAAACCAGATCCAGGGTGAGTGGACAACATTTCACCTTGCTCTTAGTATAAGGACAAGTGGGTTTTTGGAAAACAGTGAGGATCTTCACATGTTCAGGCACAGTCAGAGTAGTGTGGTATCAATATAAGATCACAGCTCTCTGTGTACTGTGAACTGAATCTATGATCACTCATTTTAATGCTGTCATTACAGAAAACTGTTATCTTGATTTTCTCAGGCGGCTTTACAGTTAGAAAATGATTAAATGTTCTCAGTGCAGCAGCACAGGAATATAATCATGAGGCACAGTGAAATGACTATTTCGTGCTCGCACACTTGTCTGTCAACAGTAAGAGAAAAACACAAGGACAACTGAACTGTGAGTTTTTCGCATCGGAACACAGAGTAAGCCATGACAGAGAGCGGAGGGGACAGAAAGCATCCCTTTCTCTGTGTTCTTGTTTTCCATCTGCATAAATTTCGTGTTGTCCAAAGAACAAAATGTTTCTGCTTGGCAGAAGTGAATTTTTGTTCATGTCCAGCTCTCTCCTTCTTCATTTTGTCCTCACGTTGAGCTAATTACACACACTTTCAGATGATCACATGGATATAAAGCAATGGTTTCAGTGAGGGGTCCTAATGCACATACCCATCAATTCTATATAATCAATAGTTGTTATTAGCAGATAGCAATACATGTGATGGGCTGATGCTGCAGCTCCGTATGATTCCTCCACAGGACACAGCGACACTACTGCTGCATTTACATCACATAATTCATGTGTTCATGTCTTTATCATAAAATACAGCTGAAGTATCTCAGTGTGATTTGGTCTTTACCTTAATCTGCTGTGTTCTGTTTCTATGATTGTAGCCCTGTCGTCTCCCCTCTGTTCTTCTTCTCTGGTTTAATTACAGCAGCTGTGAGTGGCTGCAGTGGAACTGTTGCTGCTGGATCGTCCATCCAGTTTTATTACTCAGCGAGGTTCTCTCCGCTCTGTCATCAGCCTTGTTCCATGATAACAGACATTTGTCACTGTCCTGTGCCTCCCTGATGCAATACCATCAGCACCAGTGACAGCCACTTGGCAAGGGACACTGGGGCACACACAGAGAGGCTTGTATGACCAGAGGGGAACACTCTGCAATAAAGATCACCAGAATGCTTATTAGGGACGGAGGCACTGCCATTAATTACAATGCTGAGATGTGTGAGGTGGCATTTGTGTGTGTGTGTGTGTGAGGGAGACAGAGAAAGAGAGAAGGTTATGTGGTGCTGGTAATAGATGGAGGGCCTTGTTCTGAATCACATGCCGTTGATTATAATTTATCATCATATTACTAGAAGCATCAAGAAGTGGATTTATTAGCAATGACATCATAATATATCCAATCAATAATCGGTGTGTTTAGGGAACAAACATTGTGTTAATGAGAACAAACGTGTTATGGTAGAGGCCAGTAACACAGGGAAAGGCAGACCCTCCTGCAGGCAGATTCAGTGAAGTTATTTTAATAACAAAAATATGCTTACGGGCTGATGGGTCCACGCAGGCAGGAACAAAACTGAGGAAATCCCCCAAAAAATCCACATAAGGAAAACAAACACAGACAAACTGACAAGGAGAGGAGGGAACACAGAGACTGAAACACTCAAAGATGGCTGAGGTAAATGGGAACAGGTGAAACAAATCAGGGCGGGGGAGACACTAATAAAAGGCGGGGAAACATATTGACAGGAAGTAACACAACAACTGATACAAAAGTAAAGTCATTTCAAAACAAACCAGTAATACACCTACAAGCTGGGTTTAGGAGCTTCACTAATAAAGAGATGAGGAAGCTGAAGCTTATGACATGATGGATTATTCACATCCCAGCACAGTTATGACTGAACCCTGGCAGCTGGTGGTTTATTGTCAACATAAATATTATGTAATATAATGTTGTTTGGTCAGAGATGTTGGGTAATAGGCCCTTTCACTAAAGGTGTAACCACTATCAGCTCATCATGTGCTGTCATACACATGAATCAGTAGGCTGGAGAACAAGATGTTTGTTTTTCACTGTCATCTCTCTGATTCTAACCGTAGTGCTGCATGGACTCATCTGACTTATACTTTTTTTTAAGGTAGAAAAATATCATGAATATAAATTTTAATTTAGTATTAGACTTCTAGTAGAACTATGGAGCTGTTGGATTGACAATACTTTAAAAATAAGCTAAAAATAAATAAGCAAAAGTAAATGCACTTGACATGTCTGTTAGACCTCAAGGATTCCCACGGTGTGTTTCAGTGAGTAAACCTGAATGTGAACAAAACATTTGTTTGTTTTACAAGAAGAGGTGCACGGCACCTTTAACCAACCTTTAACCAAGTGTGTCTCAGGAAGACTGGAGTAGTAGGACAGTTCCCTGTTTGACCACTGAGGGTCAGAAGTGAGTCAGGGTTGGTGTTGGTGGTGTGCAGTCAGGAGAGTTTCAGAAGGGTAATTTAGGGTATGAGGTAAAGCCTCAGGTAAACTGCTTTTAATCCATAGTTTCAAAACACTGAAAAATAATTTTATTCATCAGACGTGTTTTTTCTTACTTTGACAAGTCAAAATGGCTGCTGTGAAACAGGCCTGTCATGAGTCTGATTCAAGTTTATACCTCTGCTGTTTGTAGTGTTATCAGGAGGCATTCAAGCACTCGGGTGTGTCATTTCCACACTTCCCATTGACTGAAAACGAGTAAAATTCACATTCTTCACACCTAAACTCTGTGAACAGGCAGGGTGTTGGAGGTCTGTGCATTTTATAGTTTTCTCATCACCATACAGAGTGAAAAGAGACAAACAGTCATTAAAAACATACAAAGACACAGTTTTAAAAGTAGTAAAAGTATATTTCAGTTATGTCGTTATCTTCCAACAGTTTGTAAAGACACATTTGTCCACATATTCAAAACAAACTGGATTTTGCTGTTTGTACAAAACACACTTACTGTATAGTGCACAGTACTCAGATACAGCCTGTAAAATGACTGTAGAGGGATTTTTTAAAATTACAAGTGAAAAAATATTAACAGGTGAAATAACTTTACAGCAGAAAGAAGACGATGTAGTCAAAACATGCATAAATATTGGGATCATAGATTATTTTTTAGTGCAATATACAAAAGATTTTTTTATTTAAAAATGCATTTTTAAAAAGGTTAATTTCTGTCACACATGCATTCTGCTCATCCTCCCAGTTTCCCACAAGCTGCTGCGTCTTTGTCCACAAGCTCTGATCATTTTGCTGAATCCAAACCCTACACCTGTTTGTTGCCATGGCAACATGAGGGACACCAGTGTGTACAGCTTAAGCACTGCTAGCATTCAGATGATGAAAGCAGGTGCGTGGCGGCTCGCAGCTAGCTGTGCTCATTATATTACAAATTCTACTAAAACTAATGTCACATTTTTGATGAAAGTGCCATAACAGACTCCCCCCTTCAGCTCTTACACTGGTGAGTACAGTGTCACTCGCACTGAGAGGAAGAAAAGCCAAACCGAACACAACAAGAGCCATGTTTTAATTAACTGGAATTTTCCTTTAATGGCTCAAACATACTAAAACATTACACTGATAAGAAGTTGCAAGTACCAGGACTGTATGTTGAACTGCATATTCAGCAGTGTTTGGAACCTGAGTGTCATCCAAGTGAAAAGTCTAGCTTCACACAACCAGAGTCCGCTGAGTCCAGGCCGAGGTGGTGTTTGGTGAATGTGTACACATTGCAACACAAGAATCAAGAAGAGGAAATGATGAGTGGTTTTGTATTCCCAGTGAGAAGCTGATGCTCGGTTAAGGTACAGAAGAAGAGCTGTCGAACTCCAGAGATGCATGTTCCAAACCACCGTAACCGTTCATCTTCTTCAGCTTCAGCTGGTCCACGTGGATCAGGCCCTGGGTCTCTAGGACTGCCTCCTTCTTCGAGAACATTCGGCTGATCTCCATGAATGTCTTGTTTTTGGTCTCTGGGATCACGATGTAGACATAGACGGCTACGGACAGACAAATGGTGGCAAACACCAAGTAGCAGTAAGATCCTGCTGACATCTGATGGTTGGATGTGGCAGATGGATGAAGGATTGGGAGAAGAGGATAGAACACTGATCAGTGACTGAGGTTTGGAGAATAGACTAACATCATCATAGTGGAAAACATGGGTCATTTTCTGGATATAAAGGGAAAGGATTTAAGTCATCTATACTTTTTGTATATGTGTGCTGAGTGTAGCTCTCACCTGTAAGAATGGGAAGACGAAGCCCACAGTAAAGTTGGACAGCCAGTTGAGTGATCCACCCACGATGTAGGCCGCTGGGCGGTGGGACTGTTTAAACAGCTCTGCTGTGATCAGGAAGGGAACCCCAGCTGGAACAGGAACAGAGTCAAGCATAGAAAAACATAAATACAAATCACACTATTCTGTTCTGATAGTGTCTTTCATTACACCTACATCTTTCAAACTGTGTATTTTCACTTCTTCTTCTTTTTTTTTTAAATAAAACAACATGCAGATGAGTCTCCTAACAGGATATGTCTGGGCGAGCGAGCAACATTTCTACTGATGAGTGGCTGTGAATAGAATTTATTATTCATGTTCCTGATTTGATTATTCATGTTCATTCATCATCTTTCACACCAATAAGGCTTATGGAAGGCTAATTAGAGATAAACGGAACCAGCCAATCGGGTGAGAGCCAGGCCAGCATGTGGACAGGAGAGTCATATATCAAATGAATTACTAATATTTTATTATTATATTCTATCATTAAAATTGCATTATTTGTCTCCCTTACAGGGGGGCACAGAGCATGAATTTGACAGTATGCATAATTGCATAGAGAAAAATAAACAGGCATATTTATCACTCACTGTGGAAAACCATACTTACATGCTGAAATGTACAACATTACTCCTGTGCCATACATACTTATACCATAGTTATTACTAGGGTTATTATTAAATTATTAGCAATTAACAGATTTGACTAATAACTTGAGGTATTCAAGGAGCAACAGTACGCTTTGTCTTTTATTGTATTATTAAAAATGTTGAAGGTCTGACCACCAGAGGGCGCCATTCAATAACACAAAGCAACCTGAACCTGTGCAGACTAACCAGGTCAGCGGTACTGTTTATCACCTGGGAGGTGGAGAAGTCAAACAGAAAGTGCTTTGATTTTTAAATTCTGCTCTGCTTAAATAATGAAATCATTCCTTCACAGCTGCATTCAGATCAGACTGAAATGCCAAATATTTCTGTATTTATAGTGGTGACGGGTTTTGGTTCAGAGATATTTGTCTCCAAGATTTCAGTCCAATACAGTGGAGAAATGTAATGGTTTCAGCTTGGCAAATGTGAATACTTTGGACTGTTGGTGGACTAAACAAGACCATTTGAAGATGTCAGCCTGAGCTTTGGTAAACTGTGACAGACGTTTCCTAACTGTGGACTTATTATGGACCAAACAATTAACTGACTGAGAAAATAACCAACAGATGTGTATTTGTGGGACTATTTGAGCAGAAAGCATTGGATTGTTCTGCTTTTTTCTCTGTTTTCATAATGCGTTAAACCTGTTTTCTTGGTGAATTTACAGTAACGTGCACACCTGTACTTCTCCTGACTCTTTGTCTAAGTTTGTACTAATGTGAAATGCTGTGTCTGTTCATAGCTCCTCTGACATTATGTGATATGACTAATAACTACAGAAAAAAATATATCATCACAAGAAGTGAGTGAGAAAATATGCTATTTGTCATTTGGGTGAAACAACCCTTTAACATGCAGTGATGAACGACTTGCCTGGACCGATGCAGAAGCCGGCGATGATGCCGACCACACAGCAGACACTGACATAGCGCATTAATGATATGTGAGTCTGCAGAGAGAGGAAACGGCACAACATGAAGACGTGGGTTTGATTATACTGAGTTTTTTTCTCTGAAGGGAAACTTGACTCCAACACAGCTTCACACCACAGCCTGCAGCTCTGAGGCCCTGCATGTGAAAAACTGTTCCACGGGGGCAAAGCAGGAGTACAGTTCATTCTGCCAAGTGAAAGTGAAACAGGCGCAGCTGTTCCTCCCCACACTCATCCCTCTGCTGAACATCTGGGATGTGTCCATTTGTCTTTCCCCCTGCTTGTTTCCTTTCCTCCCTCACTTCCCACTTGTCCCCTACCAGAAAGCAACTTGTAGGAAGTGAGGAAGGGAAGGGGGGAAGGTGACTGTCGGGAGAAGAGATGGAGTGATATTAAGTCAACCTGGAGATTTTCTGTATGGAGTCAGCTGGGGTGTCTTCCCACAGCCTGTAGCTGTGTTTGTCTGTCTGTGGTGTTCAGACTGGAAACAGCATATTAACAAACACGAGGTGTGTGTTGGTGTGGGTGTGTCGCTGCAGGCATGAGTGAGAAGATGAAATATTCATATATAATCAGACCTGGTGCAACTTGAAAATTATAGTGTCCACACTTGAGATTAAGGCTAGATTAAAGGTAAAGGAACAGGAGACTTGTGCAGTGCTGAAGATGCTGAAACATGCTGAGCACTGTGGAGGTACTGTGAAGTTACTATTTACCAGCTGTGACTGTTGTTACCATCAATATGGATATTCATTTTCAGCAATAGTTCAGAACATGTTTAATGTGGTCTGTGTGTTAATGAGAGTTAACAGCAGCTGTGCTGTTTTCCCACAGTACTAAAATCACTGCTGTCAAGTCCACCATGGATCTGAAGAGGCAGTTCTGAGGTGTCCTGTAAAAAGTTCAGTCATTTCTTTGTGATTTCTCTTTAAATTCACACAGGGAGAAAAGGTACATCCCCCCTCTGTGGATGACTGAGCGGTTACTGAGGTAGGAGCTTGCTTACTGTCTTTTTTGCTTGTCACCCACACGGTTTGGGTCTCACACACACACACACACACACCTGTAAAATAAGCGCCAGTGTGATTCCAGCACTGCAGATGCCCATCATGGTAAACCCTCCGATCATGAGAGGCCTCCTGCCCAGCTTCTCTATGGTGAAACACTACAGGAGGAGACACAGAGCTCAGGTCAGATGCTGTTAAATAATATATATACACTCACAGTACAGTGAGCTTTAGTGTATCCAAAGGAACAACTCGACATTTGGGAAACGCACTTATTTTTTTTCTTTCCAAGAGTGAGATGTTCAGATTATATCAGTCTCATGTCTGTGTGTTAGACCCAGAGGTGGGGTCAGGACGTGGTTAGCCTAGCTTAGCATAAAGACTGGAAGTGGAGGGAAACAGCTAGCATTGGCTCTGTCAAACATTCATAAATACACCTATCAACACCTCTGAAGCTCACCAATGAACTTGTTGATCTTATTTGTTTAAAAACATTGTGTAATGCTTCCTGTCTTTATGCTAAGCTAGGCTCACCATGACTTGACCCCAGCTCCACATCACACAGAAATGCTGATATCTATCTTCTTATCGAATCTTACTGTATCTCAAACTAATCGATTATAAAACACCTTTTTAGGCACAACACCAATAAAAAGATAAGACCAGCTGCTCCTCTTTATTTTGTGAGTTTACCCCAATGAGTCCAGCGATGATCTCAATGATTCCTGTTCCTGCTGTGGTATATTGGATCTCTGGAGGTGGGATACCCGCATTTTCAAAGATGTTGTTGGTATAGAACCAGATCTGTGGAGGAAAAATAAGCACTTCAGTGAGGTGAATTTGTAGTTACAGTGGGCTCTGTTTTAATGAACTCATTTGCACAGTGCAGACCACAGTTCCAGCTCAACTGGTGCACCTGTGGTAAGATGAACACTTTCCATCACATCACATCGCATTTACATTTTAAAAAATGAAATCAAATGAAATTAGACATGTTCCTTGATGTGGGAGAACATCAGTGACAGAGACGCAGGCTAATGAATCCTTTAAAATCCTTCTCATTGTGACAGTTTCAAATTTACACACATTTATATACTTTATTTGATTCCACATTACAAGGTAATATCATTAGGAACCAAATTTGCTGAAAGATCCAACTAGTACTTTGACCAACAGAACTTATGCTATCAGAATGTTACTTCAAGGAAACAGGAAGCATCTTTTTTTCCAGATAAACATGCTCCCTATGACTGCTGATAGGGAGCAGTATCTGGCCAGCTGTCTGGACCTTCTCTTACTCAGTCCACTGATGTTCAGTCCACTGACCACCAGCCTATGCACGTGGCCTAAACTGCCAAACACAAGCACAATCAGTAAACATTTATAGCCACAGTTCTCAATAGCAGATATTAAAGGTTGGTATTTTAGTTTTTTTGTACAGTAGGATTCCTCCATGAACAGGTCAAAGGCGCAGGCTATTTCAAAAAGTCTGACTGTTTTCTTCTCATGTGATAAACATATGATATCTGGTGTGTTAGCTATTCCTGAAAAATGGGTTATGGACAGATTAAACCAATGCGCATTGACAGGGGTGTGTTTATAAAGCTGCTCCAGAGGAGCACGGGGGATCTGGGCAGCGATGATGTCCACCAGTCTGTCATGTCTGGATATGTACAGTCCTTTGTAGGATGGGCAGCTGTTGAGAATGTGGGCTACTGACTCCAGGTGTTGAGGGGTTTCATGCATTATACAGAAGGGGGAGTGGGCAGAGGGGAACCACAGAGACAGGTTGTATTTTGTTGGAAGAACCTGCAGACGAGCCTTCACACAGAAAATGAGGATCTCATCACTGGTGGCAGCATTGCTGTATATGGTGTGTGATACAGAGTGGTCAGCACAGGCCAGTCCAGCCAGCTTTCCCTGAAGCTTCAGGCTGCACCAATACTCCATGTTGCGATCCCTTTGGATGGACAGTAGGGTTTGCCGTGATGTTTTAGGCAGCAGGAGATGGGTGGTGTTGTTATGATGCAGCTTGGCTTGCACTGTGATCGTCACGTCGTCCACCACTGCATCAGTGACCTCTACTGGTTGAAGGTGGGAGAACCAATTCAGTTCTGTGCCTGTCCTCCAGCACAAGTCATTGAGATCAGGCCAGTCCGATGACACCCCGAAACCTTGTGCCCTGGTATCCAGCTTTCCACTGTTCTTCCTCCTGAAGCCCAGAAAGTTGTCCTGCCCCCTGCCTGCACGGGGTATCTTCCGTTTTGTGAAGTCCAGCAGCAGTGATTCTCTGGCCAGTTGTCTCACGCTGGTATCATCAGAGTTTAGCATGTTGATGAGGTGTGACTGCCGTGCAGCTGTGTACTCCCACATACAGTTTGGAACACCCAGCCCACCATCTTGTTTTTTCTGAAAGATGAAGCATCTTGTGGAGTGTGTGTTGAGACACAGCCATTTCCTCACCACTTGCACAGTTTTGCTGTTCATTCTGTGCAGGTCTTTTTGTGGGATGTGGACATTTGCAAATAGGTGTTGGATTTTGGCTAATGCTATGTCTCTGATTGCCTGGACTTTCAGAGTTACTGGGAGAGGTGAGGCATCAATCAGATCCAGTCTGCTTATGAACTGCTGAACCATATCATTCACCTGCTGACTCCAGTCTCCAGCGATGTTAATTTTATGTCCTAGGTAGTTGTAGGCTTCATGTCTGGCATACACTTGGAGTGGCTGGTCCAAGATGGTGAAGGAAGGAGGTCGGTCGGTCTTGGCTCTGTACCAGCGGTTTCCTCCACTTCTCCTCTCCCAAAATACTGCACATTTGCTCTGTTTAACCTGTAGGCCAGACCAGGTTAGGAAGCTGTCGGTGCAGGCCAGCATGTTTTTAATTACTCCTTCATCACGGGATGCGATGACCACATCGTCAGCATAGCCCTGGACTGGATTTGGTGAAAGCACTTGTGGTGGGGCGTGTGTACATAACCATTTTAACCACTGATTAATGGCAATGATAAAATTTACTGCACTCCAGGGGCAACCTGTTTTGATTCCCACTTCAAGTTTTACAGGCAGGGTGAGCTGTTTTCCACAGATGATTTGTATGGAAGAATTCCTATAAACATCTCTTATTATATCAGAATACATCTTTGGCAGGTGTATTTCTTCCAGTGCATTCAGCATGACTTGATGGGGCAAAGTGCCAAAAGCATCCCTAAAGTCCAAAAACACTACAAATAGTTTGGCAGAGTCGTGCTTGAAGTCATCAATAGCCGTTTTTAAACAGAAGACATGTTCATTCATGCCTTGGCGTTCAATATAGGCTTTCTGTTTGCTGGACAAAGTCCCTGTATCAACAAGCCATGGCAATATTCTAGAGAGGAGACACTTCATAAAGACCTTGTACACAGATGGTAGGAGAGAGATGTCCCTCCATGTGGAGGGGTCTTCAGGCACATTGTCTTTCTTAGGTATTCTGTAGATCAGTGCTCCCTTCCATGAACAGGGGACTTTACCATTAAGCAGACAGGTGTTAAATATGCTTCTCAGTATAGGACACGACACTGGCCTGGTGGACTTAAGGGTTTCATAGGTGACACCGTCTGCACCGCTGGCTTTGTTGTTAGGCAGGTTGAGAATAACTTTCTCAATCTCCTCGACTGAGAAGGCTGATGTGACTGGCATGAGTTCAGTAGCTGTAATGTTTAAGTCATTGTTCCACGGGGGCGGCTCAAGGGACCGCGTTGATGGTTCGTATTTGCATTTTTGGCGATAGTAATTGTATACCTGTTCAGGATTACCCGACTCAGGCGGAGACGTGGGGAACATGCTGTTGTTGAGGATAACATCGATTGCCTTTTTTCTACGGTGTTGCCACAGGTAAGTAAGCTAGACATGTTCCTTGATGTGGGAGAACATCAGTGACAGAGACGCAGGCTAATGAATCCTTTAAAATCCTTCTCATTGTGACAGTTTCAAATTTACACACACACACACACACACACACACACACACACACACACATTTGCAGGTAGGCACACTCCGTCTTTCAGCCCACAGTTGGCCGACAACAAAACTGGCTAAACGCTCACAGATGACTAGTTACAAGTCGTCTGTGAGCAGTTTGGATGAGAGGCACAGGTAAAACATTATGTGACATATGTATGCCTCAAGAAGAAAAAAAAAAACAGTGGAGTAAAAATCGAAATGGGGATGCAGACATTTAGGACCTGCAGGGCTGCACAGGTGGTACAGCACTGCCACAGCGAGACAGCAGACATTTGCTCACATTCAATTCTATTCAATTTGAGGCTTCAGGGGGAGCAGGACAGGACAGGAGGTATATTAACTGGAGACGGCAGACGGTGATGGTTAGAGGAGCAGGTAGATAAGTACACCAAGTCACACAACTGGCGTTTACTCTTACACACACACACACACACACACACACACACACACACACACACACACACACACACACACACACACAAACACACACACACACAGTCCTGTGGAGTGCCAGGGACTGCTGTGCCATGGCTTGCCAACTGTCAGATGCACTTAGGACTAAAGATCACTTCAAGCATCTGCCACATTGCACTCACCATTACTGCCATCCTCATCCTCATCACATCAGTGTTCTGAAGAACATCCTGAACATAATCGCAGTGTTGCCCCCGCCAACCCCGTCACTGTCATCAATATCGTTTTCACCATATTTCTTATCACTATCAGTGTCGCAATTCCTCTGATTGGGATCATGTTTCTCAGCTTGCTTATCCTCATTATTCTCATCATCATCATTATCATCAGCCTCAGCCTCATCATCATCATTACACATAAATGGTATCACCTCAATCACAATTACATCATCACAGTACGCATCATCATAACCGTTGTTGTCAAGCACAATAATCATCTTTATCACTGTCATCTTCATCACCATGGTCCTTATGATTAATTTGCATTGATTTCATCCCATTGCCATGTACTGTATTACCCTTCTCATTCCAACCCTCTTCATCCTCAGTGCTGCTCTCAGTGTGTGCACGTTTCAGCACTGCTCCACTGTTGTGGGCAGAGCTAATTAGCAGCAAAAATACAGCCTGGAGAAGGGCGTGCTAATGAGTTCAGCTCTGTAGCTTACAGTGTGCACTCTCTGGCCCGGGCGCCCCGGTAATCATTTGAATAATTAATTAATCTCTAGGGCATAATTCAAAGAGGGAATTTGGCTAATCGTATGGGCAGAAAAATGATGACACCGGCTTTTGGCTTTATTCACAAGACCACTCAAGGCTTATAAAACAATGAGGGATCATTTAGAGCAGTCTTTGTCTAATAAGCTAGATCAGATGGGGGAGCTGTAGAAACAGGGGGAGAGGGCAAGGTGGACAAAGAGGGTGAAAAGGCAAAAGGAGAACGAGGGGAAATTAAATGATGGTGAGGGAGACATAGTGCAAGTGAGAAGAGCCAGACCTGACTAACACCATCTGAAGCTGTTTCATTGGGAGCCTGTACCAGTTTGTGCTGCTCGTCAGGGTAGCCTAAAGACTCAATTTACCAGACATTTGGCAGCAACAGCTGATGGTAAACATGCTCAAAGAGGGGCTATAGAGACTGAAAATGTCTACTGATACCCGTTAAAGTAAACACCTGCTAAACCTTGAAATGCCTTCTGCACAATAACACTCCTTTATACAACTGGGAAAGTTGGGGCACCTTTTGGAGAAATGTCAGGACAACAGGTCACAGTATGAGACATTACTAGTTGTATTGGCAGAGGTGTGATCAGTGTGGACTTAGTCCCATGACTTAGAGTAAGACACAAGACTTAAATCTGGTGGCTTTAAATACTCACTTTTTCAAACCTAACTTCCAGAGAAAAATATCATTTGGACCAGTGCAATATATTTTCGGGGCTGTAGAGAACTCTCAGCGTAGTTTTTTTCTGTTCATTCTGCACAAAAAGGCTTAGGTGCTCTAACAATGTTAGGGAAAACCCAGAGTACTTACAGCATCGATACCAGACAGCTGCATGCCGATGTTGATGACCACCACACTAAGAATCTGCCAGCGGACTGTGTCGTCCAGCAACAGTTGCCACACTGACAGTGTATCCACTGATGACAAGGAGCGCTGCTCCTCCTGCATCTCTTCAATCTCAGCCTGGATGTTACACTTTGCTCTGTACCACTTTAGAGCTGAGAGACAGGGGACAGGGAGCAGCATGGTAAGATCATCATGGAAAGATGCACATCTGGAAGGAAACCTTTGTAACTTAACATTTGGACAATCAGATCCACCAGCTTACTGGTGGTGTCAGCAGACAGTCATCAACATCTTTAATAAGCGGTGTGCTACAGGGGTTAATTCTTGGTCCCATCTTGTTCTCTGTGTTCATGCCTCTCCTCTACCACATCATGGGTTGCTTTGATTTCTCTAATCACTGCTTTACTGATGACACACTCTTTTATTACTGTGAACTACGCACAACTCAAAGCAACCACTGTGCAATAAAAGAATGCTTGTCTCAAAATATATCAAAACTAAACTGTGACAAATCAGAACTTCTTATTGGGCTAGTTACTATTCTAATTTAACAGGACTCCCATTGTAGATGTGCAGCCGTGCCACAACACTGACCTGTGATGGTGGCATGGACGTTGTGTTTCTCAATCAGCAGGTATCTGGGGCTCTCTGGGAACCATGGCAGCAGCAGCAGTTGGATGAAGGTGGGCACCACCACCACGGAAAGAAAGAGGGGCCAGTGCTCCTCCTGTAACAGTTCCAACAGAGTTAGACTTAAAAAAGCTGCTGAGGATGTTACTCCCAGTGGGTTACTGTGAGCCTTAAAAGCAGATGATGTAATGACAACAATATCACCATGGATGGGTACTGTGTTTTTGGTTGATGGCATACCTGTTACATCATTAAATACTGCATTGGTTGTCTTTGGCAATTATTCAAATGTGAATAAATTCTAATGTACGGTGGCTGGAGGTCTTTGGGCTCTTAACTTGTTAACACTAAGCACATGAATGTGAGTTCTTCAGTCACCTTACGTTGTCTACTGATCAGTGTGAACACACATTAATAAATTTACAAGTTTCAAAATAGATGTTTTGATATTGAGGTTTATTACTGATTTGTGGAAGTGAAGAACTCATGAGAAGAGATGAGATGTAGAGCCAAGCCTTTGCTCCACACTGTAACCACATGGTCACATGACTTTTGCTTAAGTCCCCTGCAGACGCTGGCTGCTGTTAGAAAGCATCATTTACCTACCTTTCCTAGAAGCTCATGCAGGCCAAGAATTTGGGCAGCAAAGACTCCAGTGCCGATAAAGATACTCGGCACGAGACCTAGGAAGCCTCGCAGGTTCTTAGGTGCTATCTCACCCAGGTACATTGGTACAACACTGAGAGAGATGCCTGCAGCAGCAAAAGCAGAGAAGAAGAAGAAGATCTATGTGACAAAGTACTGATCCACTTTCATAAAATCGTCTATAAAGATTTAAAAGTATGATACAACCACACTGTAATATATATGGAGTGTCTGACCTAATAGTGAGACTTGGAACGACATGGATGAATGTCTGCAGACACTCAAACCAGGCATGAAGCTGCTCTGTGCAAAGCCAAAAAAACACAATAGTGGCACAAAACCTGCCAACCCACCCAGCCTACTGGTCACAAAGTCTTTTTTTGCTTAGGAAGGTTCCTAACGGCATGGAATGACCCAGAAGTTTCTAAGTGGCAGTCGTGATTAGAGCTAGTCAAATGATCTAAATGCTAATGAAAGTTGCTTCAGTGCTTGCTATTTTAAATCTCCTTTAGCCTAGACCATCCTTTATGAAAGGAAAGGAGACAATGTCATCCCTGGAAACTGGAACAGGGGTGTCCACATACATTTGGCCATATAGTGTACATGGCTTATTGTATTCAGCAATAAATGGGTGCATCTCAGTGTGTAGTGGATGTAGAGGTGTGTGTGTATACCTGAGTGAATTCCTGTGATGAAGCGGCCAAAGATGACCATCTCAGGTGAACCACAAATCCTGCTGAAGCCCATGAGTGAGCCGGCAATAAACACCAGCACTGTTGTGTTTACCACTGTGCCTTTCCTGAAAACACATACATACACACACACACACACACACACACACACACACACACACACGCGCACACGCATGCACGCACGCACACACACACAAGCAGCAAGCAGACATTATGAATATACATAAAAGCATATGAGCCAGAGGTTTATGAAACAAGGACAGCGACAGCAGCGACCCCCCCTCCCCTGATATACACAGAGTCATAATGATAGACATGTATGCCTGTATAAGTCCTGATTAGCCATAAAACGCTATCACAGCTCACAAGGGGGGTCATAAGCTGTGATTAGCCATAAAACACCGCTGTGTGAAGAAAGTGATCAGCCTGTAAATGGGATTATAAATCGCCTGCTTTTCATTTGCATTTAAATGTCCACTGAAGTTGTGTGAAATAGTGGAGATGAATGGAGCTTTCAGCTGACTTGCACTGAATATAAAAGAACTTTCCCTCGCACTTTGAGGACTAGTACACTTCTGAAGGGCAGAGGGGACGAAAAACATGCCGGTGCACTCTGAAGGACGACAGGGCACCAGGGGAGGGGCGAGAGGGGTTATCAGCAGCTGTGAATGCAGAGGACAGAGGTGTGATCTAGTGCCTTTTGTGCCAGTGAAGTGCATGTGTGTACTTCTCTGTGCCCTATTTCCTCTTTTTGTGTTAAGACCAGTGTATTTTCAGTATCGTATGTTCTTTGGCGTGAGTGTGTTGTGTCAACTGTGTGTGTTCAGGTGTTCATGTTGGCGGCAGCACCAGATGCTGCTGAGTGTCTCTCAGGTCGCCACCGCCAACTGGCCAGTGTCCACTATCCACCCTCGTGGTTGGACAGTCTAGGGTTTGGTGTGGATGTGGGGGGTTATTGGGGCAAGGACAGAGCAGAACCAGTGTCCAAATGCAATGTTCAATGTCCATGCAACTTCTTTCCTTTTTCTTTAAGTTTCCAGTGACACAGAAGTGAGTCTGGGTAGTTGTTACATAGTAAGTTGACTTTTTTTAAAAAGTAGTTTGAAGTATATCAAGCAGCTTTAGGGAAAGACTGTGTTCATGGCTGAGAGGAAAGAAACGTTTTCCGGTAAGAAACGGGTCTAGAATCCAGAATCCTCTCACCTGCCAAAGCGACTGACCAGCATGCCCACGATGAGGGAGCCCAGCAGACCTCCAATGGCGAAGACAGACACGGTGAGAGAGTACATGAGGGTCAGGGTCTCCTCACTGAGTCCTGTTCCATTTCGTCTCAGCACTGTCTTGTTGTAGAAGTCCTTAATGTACTGAGGGTTTGAAGGAGAGTAGAAGATCAGAGGAGGAAGAAACACTGAAAAACCATGAAGGACATAGGGGGAGACTAACTGTCCTGCTCCTCAGTGTAACATGGGCAGAGACTTAGAGCTGGTGGTCAGAGCTAAGCATCAATGAGAAGCTGCTGTCAAACTGTGCTGAAAGACAGGGAGACTGTGAGAGCTTTGACTGTCACAAGGATAGAGAGTAACTGTGTGGGTACCTGTGTTATACCTGAGATCTACAACAAGAGGCTCTTTGGTTGTGTGTCTGTGGGGGAGTGTCAGTACATAGCCATAGCCCTGCTGTGTATGTAACATTGTTTGTCAGCCCTAAATATCCTGTTAATCTCTGAATACAGGAGATATATTCAGTGAAACCTGTGGGCCTGTGTGTTGTGTTCACCGCCACTGTGGAGGAAATAAATCTCATTCATGTACAACATCATTTTCTATTACTCATTCACCTTTAGTAACATCAGAGTCTGACAGTAATCTTTGTGATCATGTGTACAGCACAAAAATGAATAATTTAGTGTGTAGTTCCACTTTAAAGGTCCCTCTGTGTTTTTTCAAACATCAGTGGTTAATTATCTGATGGTGGTTAAACTGATGGTTATCCCTGTGACTCAAATGTATGATGGAACAAACTGGGATTAATCTGGGTTTAGACACAGAGGAAGAGCTAAAATACCAGATAGTGTACTGATGTTTCTTTTGTGAAAAAGAGAAGACAGTTTGACTGTTCACATTAATCCTGAATCTTACTCAGTCCTTCCAGCAGCAACACCAAAGATGTCCGAGAGAAAATATGTTGCACCCACGTGACAGAAACAGGATGTAAAGTAGTGTCAGAGCAACAGGAAAAAAAACTAGCCACATCCTTGTTCTCTAAAGGCCGACTCTGACAAAAGCCTTCACCCTCTCCCGCCTGCTCAGCTTTTACATGTCACCAAACTAACTGTCAGACATAAATGAGTATTACAACCTTAAACACTGTCACAAACTCCCCCCGAGTCCTGTGTGACACAGTTTAGCTTTAATCAGTGCAGGTGCAGACAGACTGACACGTTTTTCCCTCAGGGCTTACCGTAGCTGTATGCACACTGCTGAGACTGTTCAGTACTACAAACACTCATAAAGCTGTGCAGCCGACTCAACTCGACTGAAGCTCCTGCTGCTGTACTTTAGTTCAGTTACACAACTTTTAGTGTCTGTTAGTGTTTATATTTGTTTTACATTTTGATTTAAATACTTATATCATCTCCAGGTTATATTTTATTTCTGCTACTGTCATTTTACAACATGACAACACAATTCAGAGTTTTGTCTATTCACTGTGAAAGCACACATGTTGCATCAACACATTATTATCATGGTAACTTGGGTAAAAAAACACTTGAAGCATATTGTTTAATTTCCACTGGATACCCACTTATCATCCTGCGCTCTGTGACCTGGAAGGTGAGCAACACTCTGTGCTGGAAAACTCTAAATACAGGATACATTTAGACGTCTGCTGACCTGATATATAACGAGGGGAAAACTAACTCTGACATTTTCAGCTCTCAGTCTAATCAAATCCCCATTCTTTTTCATGACCTCAGTCTCCTAATCAGTTTACCATGTGATGGCATGAGTTTGTGGACCAGCATTAGTTCCCCCAACTGCAGGAAGAAGGCTGGCAAACACATGCTCTTACTCAACTGGTGGCTTCTATGCATGTGACTTTGCCTTGGCTCAAAGCCTGACAACAGTAACTCAGGAGGTCTCCTTAAATCTACAGCAAAACATCACCAGGCAGATTTTGGCAGATTTTTTTTTTGACAGACCTACTCTATGGCAGACAAAAAAAAGCCCTCTTTCCTACTGACTGAATATTGACGATGGGTATTTGTTGTAAGTTCAGGAAAAGGCCTTTCAGCAATGATAGAATGAGAAAGAGAGGTGTAGAAATTAGACTATTCTTATTTCAAAAAACACCAGAAGAAAATGATTGGTCAAAATATGTATAAAATCATGTTTAAAGGGGGCAAAATCTTTACAACAAGCTCCTTGTAAATGCTAAAATGTAGGAGTATCCATGTTTGGCTTTAGATGAAGCACCATGCAGCTACAGAATTATTGGTTTGAACATTCTGGTTGAACATTGCTATCCATAGGCCCAAAAGCCTTATAGTGGGCTAAACCTCAACAGCTTGATGGAGGAGAGGAGGCGAGCGGAGAGGCTAATTCAGATTTGGCTGTAACAATAGCAGGACTGGATGTAGTAGACATTTTAATACAGCAGAGGTCACAGCTAAAATATCAGAAACATGGCATTAGAAGAGAGCCATATCAAAAAGGGAAGAGCCAATCATTACAATGACTTCTACTACTAAACTTCAGATGAGCATTAGTTTATTTTGCATCTGAATGAATCATTTCTTAACTTTTATAAAACTATGAAGGGTTCAGAGTTTAATAGCAAGTGGTGGAGTAGTCATGTAACTCCCCCAGGAAAAATGTTTTTGCCATGGACCTATCAAAGAAATGCTCAGTGAGCTGTAGGAGTTAGAGAAGCTGGAAGAGCAGCAGGAAGTTCAGTTCTGTCTCTGTCTGTGGTGTTAGACTCCACTGTACACTCACCCTCACTGACCAGGCCACAGGCTGCATTCCATCCAATAAAATCCCGTATGTCAGGAATTTCTCATTCCTCACAACAAGCAGCTCTTCACACACACACACACACTATCCATCAACTACTCGCTCACAAGCAAGCACAGAAAGCCACACACTCTGTCAGATAAATATACACATGCATACAACAAGCGTGGACTGATACAAAACCACAGTTTGTCATTTTGTACCACACAAATGCCTGCAGAGAATGTTTTTATCTATTTTCCATTGAAATTACAACCATAACAAATTGATTTTCAAACTTACATAAACCTCTCCTGCATATAGCTCAGGACCACACAGTATTTTCACTCAAGCTGAAACATTTTCAACTCAACCATATAAAATCGTCACCTAATTCACAGCAGCGAGATGAAATGTGCTTCTGTTTGGCTCATTCCACTGACTTTGTTGGCATCAAATCTGAGGTATTTCTCCATGACATTAAAACAGAAATATGTGAATTCACCTTTTTCCAACTGAGCTCTGCCCACACGCATCATTCCTGTTGAAATCAAAGCTGTTGTAACTTTGGCAGAGAACTGTGTTAAAAAAAATTATACTGCACAATGTAAGGACAGTGAACAATAAGATAATAGAGACATAAAATTGTCTAAATTTTTCTGATGTACTTTTTAAACACATTGTGAGTTTATTGAGCCTTGTCTCATAAACTGAATCCAGTGAAACTGATGTGAGCCATCTCTAACCTTTCTAATCAGTAGTTTAGATCACTTGCTGTGCTACATTGTGGTAATTCGATGTATCACCGCTTTATTCAGGAGTATATACACCATGTGAGCACAGGTCTGGTACTTGACAGGCCAAACAAAATAAGCTAAAACTGCAGGGCCCACCTTAGTATGTACTACATACTTCACATTCCTTAACAAATGTTGTTAATTAAATTACCAAATGTCACTTGACAATCAACATGCAGGGAATTTGTACCCCTGAGCAGTTGCCCACTTGGGGCCTGGTTGGAAATCCAGCACTGGATCACAGTCTGTGTCTTTTTGTGTGTGTGTGTGTGTGTGTGTGTGTGTGTCCTACCACAGCAGGCGAATTGACCACAGCCAGGTTGTAGCCATAAAGCATGGAGCTCCCGAAAGAGGTGAGGAATGCCACCGCCAACAGAGAGCCGGTCAGGTGCTGCAGACAGAGGGAGAGAGGAGTGTGTTAGGAAGAGCAGAGTACTGAGTGTAGCTTTGATCCAGAGAGCGAGAGGGACGGAGATTCCTTGTTCGAACTACAACTAATGAGACCACGATGAAGACTGGTGGCTTTTTATCTCACACCAGTTGTGTTATAAGTGATGTTTCTCCAAAACAAACTAAAGATGGTGGAGAGCCCTGTGTATAAAGAGAATGAAAGTAGAGAATGTGGTTGACCATGATTGTCACAGCCTCTAACAAGCCCACATATAACACATCTTATTTCTGATCTCAAACTGTTTCCAGGCCACCATAATACTGAAAGTGCACTTGGCACACCAGGGTGCATCGAGTTCATCCAAAGAGCCCCAAGAATCTGCAGCCTCTTGTGCTTAAGCTGCTAGCATCAGCTTAAGCACAGTGGAATGCTAACATCAGCATGCAAACATGCTCACACTGATAACGCTAACATGTTGATGTTTAGCAGGTATAATTTAACATCTTAGTTTAGAATGTTGATGTCACAAAGTCCAGCTGAGGCTGATGGGAATGTCATTAGTTTTGCAGGTATTTGGTCATAAACACATATATCAACCTCAGATGTGCTGTACTGAGTGACTCAGCCACAGGTTTCTGTCATTTCAAAGTATTCACACATTTGAATACTTGAAATTATTGATCATCTGAGTGTGACACGAGGACAGAGTGCATCAGTTTGGGAAAATCTAACATACACATGTCCTGTCAGTTTAAAGGTCCATCAGTCCACTGGTAAATTGGATCATAGAAATCATCACTATCATATTACCATTGCTCCACACGACTAATTCATTCACAGTTTCCCTCAGAGCTACAGTCTTCTCTTACTTACACTGGAAGTTACTCTCTTGACTAAGGCAGCTGCCTTTTGTGTTTCACCGACAAGAATATTCTCCAACTCTGTTATTTTGTCATTTGATCAAATATCTGAGCCGTTCTATAATTTAACGTACAGCATAAAATACTGACAGAGCTGGGAGAAAAGGAGAGACTTTTCCATTACAGCAGTCTGACAAACGTCCACTAATTTACATAGAGAAGCTAATCAGATCAGATCAGTTCTTCTGCCAAACCCACCTCCAAGAAACTATCCTTACATATGACTAAATTGTTTTCCTAGTGACTTTGCAGTGCCAAATGTAGCACTTTGGTTAAGGTTAGTGAAAAATAGTGGTTTTGATCAAATGTTCAGGTTGTGTCTCAAATCACTGTGGACATTTTCTGTATTGAACCAGACCAAAAGAAAAGATTGACAGTTGATATATTATCTCTTCATCCAAGCTGATCTTATTATGTCAGTGGTGGATATGACCTCCTCATAAATGTTGGTCAGTGTTCCCAAATTTGAGAAATTTATATTAGGGTTTGCAGTATATTATATTAGAGTATGCACTATAAGGTCAATAACATGTCCATTGATAAGTAGTAACCATGGGGATATTTGCCATACTACTTTCCATCACACATTACCTGATATGTTATCACCAAGCAACCAATTACTGTAAGCAACCACATCAATGATCAGGGTTCATGAGGATGGTCATGATTCCCTATGATTATCTGCCAGTCATAGATATTGTCTCACCTGTTATCAATGATCTAATATTATAAGTCCGCAGACATTATTGTCTTTAAACTGTTCCATTGCACTCTTGAGGTTTTCTGGAGTCGTTTTTAATCATCACATCATTAGTTTTAACATTGTTCAGAGGAGGCCAAACATGAGTGTGCTGTGTTGGTTGTAACACTCATAACACTGACACACTCAGCAAGAATGATGTCAAACTCACACAACCAATTACACTGAACCCTGGTCCAGAAACGTACCAGTCCGTCTCTCATGGATGAATGAGTCTGTATATTTGGTTATGAAACACCAACGCATCAGTGTTAAAAATATAAAATTTATTTCTTCAGTTTTGTAATGTGTGAATGTTTTTATTTTTTCAAAGCAGATGAGATGCAACACACTGAAACAACGAGCTGGTAAAAAAATACTGAACATCACTGTTACTACTACAGCTGATGACAGCTAATTTTCATTACACGTTTCTTAAATTGAAGCAAGTCATTGCTGAACTTACAGAAGTTGGTGCAACGAGCTTTTTCACACAGGCACGACATGCTGCATTACAGTAAGTATCACAGTCACTGTCCATGATTGACTTTGACCTGCTCCAAACATCAGTAAGTTCACCCAGCTTCTAAAAAATAACAGGAAAATGTGCATCCTCTTTTTTTTTTTTTTAGTAAAATCAAAGTTTTTACACTGTAGGTTTCTTTATCACAGTAAATGTTATGATTTTAAAGCTTGGTGACCTGCTTTAAGCATCTCATAAGGCGTTGCATAGTGCAGTCGCTGAGCTACTTTGTCCCAAGTACAGTGCTACAAGTTTGAAAGATGGTAGCAAATGCTATTAGCTGCTGGGACTCTATGTCTGAAACAATAGGGGATCAGTCAGCTGACGACCCTGGCTCTGGGTCTGACCTGATTCATGCAGTCAGTCTCAACTTACCGAAGTGATTTTCCCCGACGATGGAATTAAAACCTCCTCAGCCATTTAAGAAATCTCTCATCCAGTCCCAAACAGCAAACAGCAGAAGGGTTCCTCTCTACTCTGCACAGGATCTCATGGCTGCAGCAGCAGGCGTGGTCAGACAGGTTAAAGTGGTCAGGCCTGTTCATGTGCAGTGCATCGGGCAGCAGTCCCACAGGCCCCCGATAACAAGCCCACACAGTGTCATCACATGACGGAGAGCAGCGTGACGGACTGAGAGAAAAGCCTGCTGGAAGCAATTAGCTTTAAGTGAATTTACAAAGAAAGAGACAGAGGAGAGGAGAGGAGAGGAGGAAACGAGAGGAGAGGAGAGGAGGAAACATGAGAAGGAGAGAAGAACAGAGGGGAGAGGAGGAGAGTAGATGAAGGAAGGAAAGGGGAGAAGACGGAAAAGGAAGAAACCAAAAATAGAGGAGGGCAAGAATGGAGAAGTAAAGAAATGAGGAGAGGAGAGGTGAAATATGGGTAAAAGAAGGAAAGGAGAGCAGAGGAGATTAGAGCAAGACACAGTGGAGTACAGGGGGAGAATGAATGGAAACCAGTGGATCTGCAGAAAAATACATTCAAGACTTCAGAGTCTGTAAAGCAGTTCACTGTCAAGGGTATTACAGAGGAGAAAACATGCAAAGTCACAAGTTTAGTCCTTCTGAATGTGAAACCTTTGATTGTGTTATTGTTTTTACTGAAGTAAAGGATAAGAATTCTTCTTCCACCTCTGACAATGAAATTATTAATCATCCGATTCGGTTTAGCTGGCAGACTCCCACAATCAAACACTCCCCTAGCCATCATACAGGGATCATGTGCTCGTAATGTTGGTTACAGTTGAAAGAAGCAGGGCAGTGTTTTCTGGGAGAGATCGTTGGGTAACAACCACCCGCCTCGCATTACACATTTCTTAATCCTATGACTTTACCTCCACTGGTGCTGCATGAAAGACCCGTTTTGTTCAAAAAATCCTGCCCCTTGGCACCAACTTTCTCTCGATTAGCCTACACTCCAGCACACTACGCTCAGTTTTTATTACAGAACAAGACATTTGTAAATTCCACCGGCTGGCCTGAGACCTGCTGTACTGTATGTCACGAGCGGATACAAGCACCTTCAGCTAATTAGATTAAATTCAGATTTTCTCACGTGAAGTGTGGATTCATCCTGGTGAACACAATGTCACGAAACACCTTCTATTTAAAGTCTTAATTAAATCAAAGTCAACTGTAGGTTTCTGTTGCCCACAGTTGACTTCACTTAAACCCTGCAATTGCTGTGTAATTCATCACAGCAACTATGTCTCCTAGAAATCACTTATGGAGACCAGGGTTCATGTCCTGAGTCCTGGATGAGGTTAGTCTCAGGCAACAAAAGGCAATTTGATTAAAGTTGGATAAATATGGAAGTCCTCCAAAGTCCTCCAGATTAGACGATAAAACGCGTCATTTGCCCCTGCCCTCCAGTCATTGACGTGTAAGACAATGACCCTCAGCATGTCTTTGACCTCTCGAGAAGGTAAATACCCTAACCCTAACCATCATCATCCAGTGAGGGAGGATGTTTCGGAGGAACACTGTTCATCCCTCCAGTAGAGAACTGAATATGTTCTGGAGGCTTGTGGTGGAACAGCAACTTCCAAACACACTTGATGCTGTGTTTTCTGTTTTGTCTGTGTTTTTTTTTTTCATTTGTCACCGGTCAGTATTTGTCAGTATAGTCATAGTAAGTATACACAAATCGCATATTGGTATCCATGATTAGAGTATGTACATACAGGTGTGCCTTTAAATGTGTTTGTTTGGGTTTTGAATTAAATTCCTTTCCTCATTTTATTTATTTATTCTTTTTAAAGATTTAGAGAGTGGGTGGGGGCAGTCGCATCCACTGGATGGCTGATCCAGACATGAGGCATAGGCAGGACTCAGGAGGTAGAGCTGGTCGTCCACTAATCACAGGGTTGGCTCCTCCTGCCCACATGTCAGTATTCAGTGTCCTTGGGCAAGTCACTGAACCCCAGAGTGCTCCAGGTGGGCAGGCTAAGGCCTGGTATGGCTGGCATGTTTTTTTACATGGTGTCACACACATGTCCAAATATCAGACTTTACAGTGCGTCTGAAAGAGCACTGTGTTCAGGAAAAAGCATCCAGAGTAGTAGTAGTAAATGATGACTGATATCCCTTTGAGTCTACCAGATCTTGGGATCGTGTGTGTGTGTGTGTGTGTGTGTGGTGACCTCACTTGGCCTTTATTTCATCCCATATCCTTTTCCTTCCCATGAGTTTAGCTCCAGGTTAATCATTAGTGGAAGACAGATTGAAGTGAATTGAAAGCAGTGTGGCTCTGGTTAAGCTAACGGCAGCCTGCCATCACACCAGCTCTCACTGAGTCCAACTTAATCAGTTTGAGCTGAGAATCAGTTATATGTTATAGGGGAGGCTGATCACATTAGGGTCAAAGACAGGGACTTACACAGAATGTCTTTACATATTCATTAATGTCTAGTTATGATTGATAGTACTGTTGCTTAGGCGGATCACAGGAGACGCATGCTAATGCCAGGTCTGAACAGGGCCCATTACATTGTAATGTTGAATCATAGTGGGTCCAGGAAAAGGTACAGTGTAACCAGATGCTAGTGTTCACTGCTGATGGGTCACATGTTGGAATACGTCAGATAAAATCTTCTGGAATGGAGAGTTGAGTGTTTGGTCAGCCTCACTCTTTTCCTCCACATGAGACCACACTCATCCATTGATATGTCAGTTTTCCAGGTCTGGCATCAACAGGTCTCACTCTCTGTAGTAAAGGTTGTCCTCCCTGGTCAGCTGTGGAGAGCAGTGACTGCTAGAGTCTTTCTGCCTCTACCTCCATTCTTTGTGTCTCCTCTTAAATTTGACGTAGCTCTGTTTGTGTACTCAGGTTCTAATACATACCTCAGCAACTGAGAAATGACTTGGGATCATCCTCAGAATAATCCACAGGATAATCCCCCATTATATTTAACCTTATAAACCACAGTGGCAATCAGTCTCACACATGAAAACAAACCAGAGTCTGTGGAAGAGTTAGGTCAAGGTGACCTGGATGTAGATTCAGTTAGCCATGATGGCTGTTCAAGGAGGCTACTGTTTGTGTTTGACATGAGTCATGTAAAAATATGTCCCCTCAAACTACAGAATAACATAAGCCTCATACAGTATATAACCCTCTCAAAGTGTAATCTTCTTAATGCAGTGCTGTTATTTTCTCATTATGAAAGGCCTTAGTTGGCCTGGTAATGTGAATATATGGTACATGTTTCATGGGTCACAAACACTGTAAGCTGCAAGTTCACACTTCATTTATTCATTCATTGTTTTGCTTCTGTTACTGCGTCACACAGGTACCATAGACTAATTCAAATACTCATTCAGAGTGACAGCTGGGTACCACACAGGAGACTGATTGTGATGCTGTTTTGTTGAAGTATAACCTAGTTAGCTTGTTCTCCTCTTCACACATCTGAATTTACAAGTGACAGCTCAGTCTAAACTCTGGCCAGAGCAGATTAATTACAGTGTCAGATTGAGGCCTTTTTATCTCATCCTTTTTTCTAAGTAAGTTAGTTGAGTTAGAATTTTTTTTTTCTAACCATGAGCAGACTGATGTTTTTATCACTAATGATTTTTTTTTTCTTTTTCTGACTGACACTGGCTTCCAAAGATCTGGGTAAAGTCTTTTTTTTTAAGCAGCCTCATTTCACTGTCTTGTCCTCTACTCATAATCACAGGTGTTTTTCATTTGTCGCTTCACCTGACGGGAATTTAAAGGACTACTCTGCACCTTTTCTTTCCTTTAATATATTTTAATTTACAAATTGTATTGGTACAGCTATTTCATTGATTTGTCTGTACATTGTTCTTTGCGTTTTGTTTAATCCAGCTCATTTACTCCACTCACTCAATGTCTGTCCTATCTTACCTCACGTTTCCTTCTTCATTCGTCATAAATGATGCTTTGATGTTTTGCTTTCTGCTCCTCAAGTAATCTCGCTCACCTTCTGCCTGAGACTACCTAACTGAGGTGTCTTCTCTCACAGATGCACATATGCACACACATGGACGCAAACACACACACACATTTATAGTATAAGCTAACATTGAGTCATGGAGGCCCCCTGGTGGCCGTGTTATTGACCTGTGTGACAGGAAGGCTGTGTGTCCTCTGTGACATGGGAGAGCTTGATTAAGACAGCTGTCCTGGCTGAAGACTGACACATCTGTCACACTCCTTGATAAGATCGGTGCAACAGAAAAACAAGCAGCAGCAGCAGACAGCAGCACTGTTGGTAGGAGCCGCAGTCCAAACTGAAATGAACTGAAACAAAAAAGACTGAATCAAAAAGTAAAACAATAGTTGTAGTAGTAGTAGTACTACCCTGCACCACGTAGACATAGTAGTAACAGTAGAAGTAGTGGAAGTTAAAATAGTAGCAGCAGCAGTAGTGGTTGTAGAAGTTTTAGTAGTAAAAGTGGTAGTGCATCTTGTAGTAACAGCAGTCGTAGTAGTAACAGTAGTAGTAAATGTAGTTACAGTAGTACTAGTAGTGATAATGAGTCAGTGTTATGTTTACCTTAGTTGGTCTGTACCTCGAGCTTTACTCCCTCCCTGAACTTTCCCCCTCCTCAGGGTTAGCTGCTGTTTCATTGGCTGATGCTCACCCAGCAGGTCGCCAGCCGGTCGTTAGGGGGAGTGGCTCGAAGATGGATTACCTGGCACCATATTGGCCATCAGGACCAATCGGCAGCCGGGCAGGAAATGGATGGCTCTCATTTGTTCTCATTATTACCGTAACAGCCATAATGCTCAGACAGACACACACACGCCGCTCGCTGTCACCACCATGAAACGTTCCCATTAGTTATGCTGGGAGACAGCCTGTGTGTGTGTGTGTTAATCAGGAGGCTCCCAGGCTTCTCAGTGCAGTGATATAGCATCTCATTATTCCTGCAGTACAGGCAGTCAGAGCGAAAGAGCATTTATCCAGCAGTAGATGTTTCACAGAAAGATAGAGTTCTTCACTCACACAGCACAGAAGACCTGACCAGTGCTGACACATGCACTTAGTCCGTCTAAAAGCCTGAGCTCTGTCAACTGGCTGAAAGAGAGACATGCTGAGTGAGATATAAAGTAGAGTTAGACATGTGGAGCCCATACAGGCCTTCTATGAAAGTCAGACCAGACCATCTCTGATAGAACAGATATGATCCAGTTTGATGGAGTGTATATTTACTCCACTGATATTACTCTGGTGGTAGTTTTACTTTCCCATGTTCAGAGGCTTCGCTCCTGGAAAAAAAATTTTAAAAAGTAGGGGAAAAAAATACCTAGAGCCCTGAAACTTTATAGAGTGAGAAGAAAGGATGGAGGGAGGAGGGGAATCCGATAGTCCTGGGGTGGCTTCTAAATTTGCACCACATTTAGGCCCCAGGACAGACAAGAGTTTGATGAGAGAAGCTGTAAAATTTAACCAAGTGGTTTTAGTTGCCAAACGTGAACTATATTGTTTGCAATGTGTGAATACAGGTGAGATAACTGAGTGGCAAGTGTGCAGATACGTTGAAGGAAATCTTTTCATACATACATAACGTTTGTGACTTATTCTGTGTTTTGCAGATGAAACGGTGAATCTTTCTTTACAAAGGTTAGAATGTTCTTTGTGCTTAACTAACTTTATGATTAGTCTGGAGGCTGTAGTTTGTGGTGCAGTTGAATTGTATTGTGTTATATGGACAGGTGTTTCTGTTATTGTCAGTGAGGCTAAGCTAAATAACAGACGTCCCTCTCTGTTTAATGCAGTGCAACAGCATCACACGCTACTTTCTCCAAAATGATCCCACAGTTGATTACACTCTCTGAATCGGTTTCAGTTTCAGCCTGTGGCCTTAGACTGCATCAGTTTGAGATTCCTAATAAACTGACAACTGAGTGGAGGTTTTCTGGTCTCAGTCTTGACTTGGTCTCAAGCCTGTTAAGCTTCAGTTTTGACTCAGACAACAGCCCTGACTGAAGCAAGTAGTATGGTGTAGTGTATGGCTCATCCATACCTGAGCTCCGAACGCACCACTAACTACAGGACACCAGTACAACTGAGAGTATTTTCAAAATAAATGACTTACACCTTGAGCTGTTTTTCTTTTTTCATGTTGTTGTTTGATCGACAGCTCACACTGGTCAGTCCACTCTGTTCCTATCCACGCTGGAAATGTCACGCAGGCAGGAAGGGAAGGCCTGCAGGCCTTAATATACTATAGGTTGTATTAGATGTGTGTGTGTGTTAGTGTGTGTGTGTGTGTGTGTGTGTGTGTGTGTGTGTGTGTGTGTGTGTGTGTGTGTGTGTGTAGCCTCCAGGGTCTCAGTAAAGGCTGCTTTCCAAAATGGAAACACTGATTAGATGTGAGCACTGAGTTCAAATGTTGGTACACAGTTCACACACACACACACACACTTAGAATCCAAAGAGTAAAACACATCAATATTACCTATAATAAACGACCTTACAGAGCACTTTTCTCTCACGGTACCATTTTTAATATCTTATAGATTCAAACAAACTCTGACCCGCCCTTTTATTACACTACAACAATATTTCTAGACAGAAATAAAACAGCCACACAAGCCATTACTTATTTTTCTATCAATTAACCCAAAGCCCCATGGAAAAAAAAAAAAATCAACCCAGTATAGAACCAGGTTCTACTGACCTTATGTTTATATTTAATTTCAGAATGTTCTTCAGAGAACATTCACAAATATGTAAAGTAAACACGCACACATTTTCTTTCTAAATTAAAAGCTAATTTTAGTAAATAAATAGGAATTGACCGAGGGTTGAATCAAACCCAGCATCCCCTTTCATGGTTCAATTTCCTTTCATTAATGACATTCTGTAGTCAGTGTTGCAGCCTGCCTTTGAGACACTGGATATTAGTGTTATGGACAATAACCTTGATTTGGTCTGATATGGCTTCATCCAGCACAAACTAAAGCTTTCTGAGCTTCTGGCCACTGCAAACGGTGGAAGAAAGAAACCTTCACTTGCAACATTTTATCCTTTTTAAATAAAAATACATTTTTCATGGAGGGAAAGGAGCGTTTTGAGAATTACTCTTTATTTAGAATTGTTATATAAATCAATGAAAACTCATTGGAGAAAGTAGTTTACTGAGAGTTAACATGGAGGAAATCCAAATAAGCTTTACTGGCATGAGTGTTAATGTTACATTACTGTGGTCTCACAGATCTTCCCTAAACGAAACAGACCTCCTTTGTGTCAACATAAATGAGCCAGACTGCCGGGAGAGGAGAGTATTATTAGTAGCAGCACATGTCAGTAGACTCATAAAATACAATGGTGTGGTTATGGTGGTTATGGCGATTATGATGTGTGTGTGCTGTGGGTTTCTGCCAGCGCAATCACCTAATTCTGCCGACAACACACACTCTGTTTATTCAGGCAGATCGTATGGAAACATCTGACAAAGAATATGCTCCTGGGATGTGGCCGGGCTCCCTGCTGTAGTATTCACACAAATTACATGAGAGCACACAAGGTCACGTGTGTTAAGAGGTGGTAATAGAGGTTTATTTAAGCCTGTAACAATTAACATCAGGATGATGGATGGAGAAGCTCGCAGTGTGTGTGTGTGTGTTGACAGACTCAGCTGCTCATCAAGGATGAGGAGGCTGGCCCTTTGCTGGGTCCTCCCACCAATAATAATGAAGTGTGCACTCATATACACATTGAAGCTGTCAGGCTGTGATCAGTCAAAGCTGGTCCAGACAAAAGCATCACATGTTCTGGACGATAAACTGCTGCATTTGCATAGAAACTGAGTGGAGAGGCTGACAGAGGACGGCGGCCTGGGACTCATCTATTAAGAGAACTGAGGACACTGACTCTACCCCCGGTGTACGATAATTCACTCACACACACACACCTACACACACACACACACACACTCGAAAAATTCAAAAATGCAACTATGTATTGGGGCTATGGTGTCCATGGAGATACCATGTTGGGACTGCAAGAGCTGTAATCACTCTCAACCTCCACAATTTGTGTGTGGTACAAAAACATCACTCTTTCTTGACTGGAAAAATATGACCACCGAATATAATCCAGGCAACAAAGAAGATTCTCAAAAACACATTCACTGGTAAGAAGGAATAAAATATTTTATCTGATATATAAAAACTTGGATAAAAATCCAACGTGCATTTTGTTTGTAATATGTAAGTTAGAGATGGAGCAATACAAAAATATTATATGTGAAAACCAACGACTGTTTATTGTGGGCCCAAAGATGAGAACAGGCAGTTAGAACCTTATTTACTGTGAAAGGGGCTGATGGAGACTGGAAGCCAGCAGACTGAGGAGTGAGGGTTGGGTGGGCTGTGTGTGGCAGGGCAGTATGACTGTAGAGGGAAATCCAGGGAGGTGTGGTTCTTGCAGGTAGGAAGGCACAGGTGAGTCTGAGGAGGTGAAGAGTCTGACTGGAGGGTGGAGCGGGCACAGACAGGTGGGTATGATCGTTAAAAAACATGCACATGAGGTAATGCAAAAACTCTAGAGCTGGTAGGCCTGATGTTTTACCACTGAACAAGACTGAGCAATGTGGTGAAGACTGGCTGGAGAACAGGGCTGAGCTGATGAGTTGATGTGATACAGGTGTGTAGGCAGATGCAATCTGGAGGTGGAGCTGACTGAAGCAGGGGAGTTGTAGGAACTGCTGCTGCCACACCCAGAGACAGACACAGACTCACTCAGAAAAAGAAACATACACAGCATACTGTACACTGTAGATGGGTGTGTGTGGACATGTGTGCATGCAGGCTGCTGGGTCTCCACAGTGGGACTTAGCTGCTGCTGTAATCCAATTACAGGACCATAACTGATTTTTTTTACACACTTCTCAGAATGTAGCAGTTTCCCAATAAGCTCTGCCTGTAATAACTGCAGTGGGCCTGAGCATAAATCTGACAGGTTTTGGCAACATGTGTGTGCGTGTGTGTACTTTACACTCTCCTGCTTTTGACATACTCATTTTCACAGTCACAGACAGTGGTACTACCAGTACCATCAGTGGAAAAACATCATCATTTCTATGGGAAAATACAACTGACTTTACAGTAAAGGGATAAGTACTAAACAGTGAAAAAGTGACGTTTTTGTGAAACGTGAAGAAAGCATTCGTACACTCAGAGGTAAAAACATTACTTCATAAGAAAACTTTACTGCAACTTTACTGAATTATTTTAGACAATGACTGTAAAAAGTGCACTCAGTGTGGCCTTTTAGGTAGAACTATCATGGTTTGTTGTTGTTTTTTTTTTTTTTTGTGATGCTGTGTTTGTTGTCGACAGGATCCCAACACAGCTGGACCCAGGTAAGTACAAGAAGGATTTGATTTTCCTTTATATAAGTATAGGCTTACATACTTTTACTTAAGATTGATCTGAGTTCTTCATCCACCACTGAGGGGTACCAGTAGTTTCCCCCAGGAAATGAGGGATGTCCTTGATGCACATCAGCTCACTGCAAGAAAAAAAAGACTCAAAAAAGGTGCAGAACCACTAATGTATACCTAAGCACGTAGTACAACTTTTCTAGGCACTTCAGAGTTAAATAATTTACTGCTGAGAAAAATGTTTTACATTTGCACCCTTACTGTACTGAAACAAGCATGTTAAACTACAATGTGATGGAAAAAGTGGTCCTGATGAGTTTGTTCCATTTCACATATTATCCCAGGGAGCAGCACTTAAGAGAGGAAATACTGCCCGACATGATATCCCCAACCACTCATTCTCAGATATTGACCACCTGTTGTGATTGGCTGAATAACATGCTAATCACCGCTGATATGCTGGGCTTTGTGGGAGTAATGCTGCAGTCACATGGGAATAACTGTCAAAACAGTATGAGGGTTGAAATCAACATCTTGGATGTGGTCATACATTTGATTTTGTCAGATGTCAGTTGCTTCTTATTTTGTCCACATTGTTTTCCATATAAATACATTTTGAGTGTGTCCATACCAAACCAACCAAAAAAAAAAAAAGCAACAGAAGCTTCCATGACAATGGCAAATGCCATGCAATTGATTGAGATTGCCTTTGACAAAAAACAAAAAAACAAAAATCCAGATTCTCAGCAAGAAATCAGCAAACAGTCCCACACTTTCAGGCAGAATGGAGGAAGTGAAATTAAATGGGAATTCAGTCTGAAAATCAGGTTAGATGTAGCATCTGATGAGCAGCACTGCATCAGTAACAAACAAAGATTTTGATGTGTTTTTTTTAATGGAAGGGACTTTTCTTATTGAGAGGAAAATAAGAAATCATGTTTTTGTTATATTATATGGACCTGACCTGTTTATTTCCCACCTTACCATATAAAACAACTGAACTTATATGAAGAACATAGGACTGGATGATATCCAATGCTCAAGACACAAGAAGTGCTGACAAACAGCAGTCCAAACTATTTTATCATCACATCTAAATCGTCAGTCAGTTTCTACACAGCTTCTACACACATATTTAACAGACTGAGGGCTGAAGATCATCTAATAGGATCAGATGTGGCCTGTCCAAAACCCGGCAGAAGGTAATTTATCAATGTATTCATCAAGTACTGTGCGTCGATGGGTTCATTACCATCAAATTAGTCCTAGGAATCATTGCAAAGCCTTGAAATGATGTGGAAAGACAGCACTGATGAGATTAATGGTAAATACATTGCCCATATGCTTGCAAAGCGCCAGGGTGATTGATGGTGTTGGCATTAGCCACATACTAGCATGTAACGTTGCTGGGATGATGAATGGACAGACACCTTAGCTGCGTTGCATTAGAAGCAAAGTTGATCTTCATGAAATGATCACACTAATTGTTCTTTTTCCAAAGCAAATAGATAGATAGATAGATTAAAAATCAACTTTAAGGAAATAAATAGAACGTGTTTGTTAAAATACTTGTAAAGTTGCTTTCTTGTTAGAGACACATCAGATGAAAAAAAAGAGCAGTAAAGCAGAATTTAACCATCAGCTCTACCTTCAGCTGAGCTGTAGTGTGTGTGGAGAAAATGGAGGTAAAAGTGGGGGACTAAGCTAGTTCTTCACAGTCCAGAGGGTTTCACTGCTGTCATGGGGGGAGAGAAGAATGAAACGTTAACAAAGGCTCTCTGCTGCCCCGGGCCCCGTACATCTGCCACCAAGATGGATCCAATGAACGCAAGGAAAAGGGTGGATGAGGGGGGTGAGTAGCAGTGACAGAGTGCAGAGAGAGAGGATTCACCAACGGATGGTGATGAAGGGCATTGTTGCCACTGGATGGAAGAACAGAAAACATACAGGCTGCTCTGTTTTCCTATCTTTACCAGGACATTTTCAAAATACTGTCATTCTGCCAGTTGTGCCATCACAGATTTTTCCTTCAGAGAAACAGTTTTTCCACATTGTTCCCTGGAGTTAGTTGTTACTGGGCAGAGCACCAGAAACACTCTGACCACAGGCAGCCTCTTTAACCAACTGTCCAAACCAACACTGTTGAATTAAATCTCCCGAAATTCTTCATTTCTCTGAGAAACTGGATGAACCCAAACAACAGAACTGGCTGGCTCAGGATTTGTGTGTGTTACAAGCATTATTCCAGGTGATTTCACCAATATTTTACTGATTACTGATAGTTTTCCAAACTAAAAACCAAAATATGCTTGGAAACTTAAGGGAAGGAATCTGGTTTGGGTTAAAAACAATTACTTTCTTAAGGATGGTAACCCTTTGTCGTCATGGTTGAAAGAATAACCACTGGTTAAGAGAAACTAACCCAGACTGTCAGTTGGAAATGGGAAATGAACAGCAGGCTCCCCCTGTGAAGGTCACAGACTTATTTGTCTGTGACCAGACTTACTCATTCATCTTCCCTGTGAGGTTTTGTGGATCTATAACAGTGTCATGCTTCTTCCACCTTTGTTTCAGACAGCTGTGTCATTATTCACACAGCTGACAGAGGTCACCTGTCCATTAAACATCATCTTAGTCTGTCTTAGTCAGTCTGTTTCACCTTCAGCTAGAAAGGAGGAGAAAGGAGGAATGTGCTGCATAGAGACCTGCAGACTCAGTGGCTTTGAGGGCACCACTGATCTGTTTGGTCTAGAAGGTATGGAGATCTGCAGTTACACCAGATGCCCATGCAGGCTCAGTTGCTGCAATGATCCTGCCGGCCTGATCCTGTTTATCATTCATCAATGTGGCTTCAAAAGCTCATCACTGTAATTTCTGTGTGTTAAGTGGATGTACATGAGTGAACATACAAAAAGGAAATTGATCCGTGTCCACACCTGCTCCTCTTTTAAACAGTTATCAGACCAGAACCCAACAAGTCCTTTCATGTCAGTATAATCTTATCTGTTAACTTTATCAAGCAGAATCATGTCACGTCTAAGGAGAAGATTAAGAGAAGTTTTCCAGTCAGAAACAAATGCTTTGGTCCTAAGTGGTAAAGTTTGGTGTTGCTGCAAATAGCGTGCACGGTAATTATAGTTGAGGTTGTAGTGAAATCACAGGAGCAGCAGGAGGGTAATAGCCTCTCTGCCTTCATCTCTTTCTATTTCCCAGCCAGTGCTGACATACCTCACCACACAGGCACACAGGCGAGAAATTAAGAGCGAGGAGATGCTGATAGCTCTTACTAATGTTACAGGCCAAGAGGTTACTGACAACACACGCACATGCACTTTGCACGTAGCACCGGTACGTTCTTGCAACAATGCAGTACGTACAGTGTGATCTAAGAGCTCTTTTGAGTAGCTTTGTTCTTCATAAATCTCAATGTGTCGCACAGGAGAGCATGAAGACACTCACTACCAACTGGCCACCAGTGGCAGCACTCTGAGCGCGTGCAAGGGAGAGGTGGAGGGAAGTGTGGGCCAGTTAGCAGAGAGGATGTCATCAGCGTAATGGTCAGTCGTTGTGACACTCTTGTCTCTGGCCCATTGGCTTCTGTGGTCAGATTCAATTTCAGCCAGTATGAGTGTGGGCTGCTCTGCCATTAGCTGACAGCTACGTCTTGCGGCTGCAGACTTTGGGGGTCTGGCCAAATTTTAAGGCCAATTGACTTTTAATATGAATCACGCTGGGATGCCAAGGACTCATCCCATCGCTGGAAATTAACACCCTGGAGCACACACACACTGTTACAAATAGGCATATGTGATGCACACACACACACACACACACACTACTGACTCACAAACAGTTATTAATGGCTTGACTGAGTACTGTGATTGTTTTCCCTGCAACTAGACAAGCATCATGTGGTGCAGCCTATGACACTTGTGGTGCAGTGTTCAGTAAAGTCAGACCTTTCCATTTAAGGCTGTCAGCCCTGCACACGGTGCACCTCTAGCCTCTGGCTTCACCCTCCTGCTCTTTTGTTTTTAATGGCCTCCCTGCCAATTCCTCCTCATCACTGTTATTAACCTTTTGTTCCTCCTTTTTTGGTTCCCTTTCTTCTTCATCTCACAAGCCAGATCTCGCTTTCTCTTCAATATTCAGAGTGTTTTTTAAAAGGGATATTTTGTACTAATTTTCAGGAACATATTTTAATGTCAGGGGTCTATGAGAAAACATTTAAATGCTTTAAAGTTCACAAAAGACACTACTTTTCTGCAGCACCTCCTCTGCCGGTAATGGTCTGTTTTATATCCTGTCTCCTTAAGGCACCCGTCTCAAAAAGCCCAGTCAGCTCCCACAGGCCTAAGCAGGAACCACCCACCAACCCTGAACACAGGCGGCTGGGTTTCCGGTCTTCTGCATCTCTGCAACCAGGAAAACACTGCAACCAACTTCTGACGTGATTATCACCACAACTGCTTCTAAACCCAAAACTAAACAACTGCTCATGCTCTAGCGGCAGTCTGATCTAAAACTGAGAAGAAATGAACATCGGCCACCAAGATCACAGGCAGGTAGGCCTGATGTTTTCCTAAGGTAAATACTGCTATTTACTGTATATCTCTCTGTCTTAAACTGTCCAAACTGCTAACAACACTGACATTTCTGTTCACAGGTTCATCTGTGAGAAATTGAAACTCCATGGAACTTAAACTCAAACTTGCCTATGCAATTGAGAAAAGTGCTCAGTAACTGTACTGTGTCCGTGGATACTACTGTGTAGTACGTATTGCAGTGATCTGTCGATGCTGTAATAAAGTTGACTGTCAAACAGAAATGTCTGTCTGTACTTACAGCAAAACTTTTACTTACATTTTCCGAGCAAGTATGTGTGTATGTACATATACATAAAAGCAGACATATACACGAATGCACACCATGAGTGAGTTTCAGTATTGTATTTCAGTATGTTCGTATGTGTGTGTCAGAGTGTATTTATGTTTGTGCTTACTATGTATGTGTGTGTGCATAAGTTTGTACATGTGTGGTTGTGGATGTGTGTCCGTAGGGCACCATCCTTTAACCGAAAGTTTCTACCAAGATGGAGAGAGGCCAGGATTGTCCTGGTGGCACTGTGAAATAATGGCACCTCAGTGGCATCATGCATCAACCATTCACATTTCTGTTCACAGGTTCATCTGTGAGAAATTGAAACTCCATGGAACTTAAACTCAAACTTGCCTATGCAATTGAGAAAAGTGCTCAGTAACTGTACTGTGTCCGTGGATACTACTGTGTAGTACGTATTGCAGTGATCTGTCGATGCTGTAATAAAGTTGACTGTCAAACAGAAATGTCTGTCTGTACTTACAGCAAAACTTTTACTTACATTTTCCGAGCAAGTATGTTAAATGAATCAGTTTTTGGAGCCTTCTACATTCATGAAATTAGTTTTTCATATCTCTTATTGAAACAGTGTAATTACATAAAACTTGAACGTGAAAGAAAATATTCATCTAAAACTAAAGGACCCTTTCTACTAACTACGAAATTTACAACAAATGGAAAAATGAATCCAGATCATGTCCTATATGGAGGTAAAGACTTACTGAAGTTGTGTGTGAAGCTGGTGCTGGAGCTCTCAGAGCAGAAAGTCAGAGTGATCATCATTTAAATATTCTTCTTGTTCTTTTAGTACCTGCAGTAATAGGGAATGATGTATTTCCTTGTGTATTATTTAGGACTTAAATTACTTTTTATTTTTTTTATTAAGTTACGCATCTTTCAAATCACATATACTGTACTTTTAGTAGAAAAGATATTTGCTTATCAAGGAAAAACTCTAACATTGACATTAACCACATTGTTGATAAATGTTTACCTCTGCTGTGTTCTTTCTGTGTTACTTCTAAACCCTGTTTCAAGGTCATACTGGTAGAATGAGACTCCTGGATCAGAGCCAGAGTTGCTCTGTTGTTAATATCAAAAGATACGTGCTCATGGAGCAGCTGGGGCTGCTCTCGGTGGCGAAGGGGAGACTGGCCTCAGTTTTACACTGTGAAAAGACCGACAAGAGCAGATAAATGTGAGAAACTGTCCAGGCTAAAACTGCATACTTGCACATACAGTATAGACATAGCAGTATTAAGCACTTGCACATACATGTCCGGGCCATTTTCAGACACACACACACACACACACACACACACACACACACACACACACACACACATATATACTGTATGTGTATCTGTATGTATGTGTATATAAGTATACGTGTGTGTGTGTGTATGTACATATACATAAAAGCAGACATATACACGAATGCACACCATGAGTGAGTTTCAGTATTGTATTTCAGTATGTTCGTATGTGTGTGTCAGAGTGTATTTATGTTTGTGCTTACTATGTATGTGTGTGTGCATAAGTTTGTACATGTGTGGTTGTGGATGTGTGTCCGTAGGGCACCATCCTTTAACCGAAAGTTTCTACCAAGATGGAGAGAGGCCAGGATTGTCCTGGTGGCACTGTGAAATAATGGCACCTCAGTGGCATCATGCATCAACCATTCACCAGCATATTTACATTATTATTGACCATGTTCAGGGGCATAATGTTTTAGATTTACACTTCATAGAAAAGCTGATGCCTCTGCCTTTGCCCATCAGAACAAGTTGGATGGACTTTCATAAAAGGTCATAGATATCCTGGATTAAGAACTTTATTCAATGGGACTCTGCTTTCTAAACTTCAGCCCATGAAACCTTGAATTCCACCAGTTGTTCCCATCTTGTCCAGGTTCCTTGCTTGTCCTCCTGTCCTGACCTGGATACCAGCCTGGCAGACTTTTGCCTTACAGGATTCTCTCTTTTGCAGCACCACCCTGGTACGGGTCACAATGAATTCTTCATTCGGGCTGCTAACTGGGAGATTCAGCTTGTTGTTCTGACTGTAAAAACTGATGCTGCTCAGGCTCTGAGGTAGTCAGGTAGAGTAGTGGAAAAAGCCAAATGTGGAGCACAGCTTGTGATTTAAGGCTGAACGTGTGGACTGGTGAAGGAATTAATGCCTGATCCCCTTATAATCCCTACATAGGCTGATATCAGATACCCCTCAGTGGGCGCTTTCATCTAAAGGCTTGTAGGGAGTCATGAGTACATGCTGAACATGGTTCTGGTCCTCCGTCCCACTGGAACATTAGTACCAGCCTGTATCCATAAAAGATCTGACTGCTGAGTTTGACTGTGTCTGTGTTTTCCTTTGTGTTTCCTTGTGTTCCCCCTTCCCCTGTGTCTCCTGTGCTCCCTCATCTGTTTCTCCGTATGTGTATGTTTGTGTGGCAGTGGCATGGCGCTCCTTCGTTTGTTGATCACATTTGTTCCTCATTCTGATAAAGATGTAGAATGAAGCTCCTGACCTGGATCTGCACTGGACTGTATACACTGTTCTGCTGCCACATGATTGGCTAATAGGATATTTGCATGATTGAGCAGGTGTACAGGTGTTTGTAAGAAAGTGCTCAATGTGAGTAGTTCCATATATGAGTAACCTTACTGAATATACAAAATGGGGACTATATGCTGTACAGTGTTGACTGTGTACCTGGAAATAGTAATAATGTGAATTTAGATTCATATTTTTGCAAACATACTATATTGCCATTATACACACACACACTAATTAGGTCTGATGCATATTTGGTACTGCAGTGTATTAGTCGTGCTTACTCAGCAAGTCTGGGCACCTGCATGGCACCTGTGGGATATAACAGATTGAGCTGATTATAGAATGAGCTCTTGCCAAAACAATTTTGAAACATTCTCATCTCATTGAAGTCCAGGGTCTGAACGTCCTCACAGATTCTTGATTTGCTCCTCAAAATTAAAACACAGTCACAAAATAGATGATTTCACCACTCTGTTTCTGTATGTACTGTAATCCCATATGAGCCTCTGTAAAAGATTCAGATTCCAGATTTATTTGTCACCATTTGCACCTGTTCAAATGTCATGTCCTGTCCTGGATCTATATTTGATCTCAAAGCTAAGTGTAAATGGGTCATTATACACGTTTAAATGTGTTTGCATGTGTGTTCCCTTGTGCTTTGTGTATCTGGACTACAGGTGTGAATTTGCTCACTTTCTCAATTCATCCACTCCAACTCCTTCCCTTTGCAGCGCCCCCACCCCTCCCCTACCCCATGTGTGTTACTGATGTGCGAAACTCGCATGTCCTCCGTGTGTGGCCTTCTCCCAGTTTCCTCACGTTCCCATGTTGCTGCTAAGAGGCCAAGCTGCAGGCGAATGGTCACTGTGGAAGCACTGGAATCCTCAGCCAACAACTTTTTAATGCCAGCTCGTAAAACAGAGCGACAGCAGAGATATGTTTGGACGTGAATGAGGCCAGACAAATGTTCCCAAACCAAATGGCCTGAGGTTAATGTGTTGACAAAGCAGTTGGCTCATTTTAACTTCAAGCCTTTCTGACCCAGGCAAATGAGAGAAGCATCCTTTGTGTTACGTGTTGAAAGAAGCTCGAGTCATGTGTTGTTGGACTTAATTGGCTGTAATGATGTTGTGTTCTTGATGACAGCAGTTGCACAGTAGTAAATGTACTTGTCAAGCATGTATAAAGAGGTGTACAGATAAATAGACCAATGAGTGAGCTCTGATCTACATGACATAACTGTAGTACCAGCATTAAAAGCCAAATAAATTCATTCTCCTCTAATTTATTTATTTTATTCATGTTAACTTATAAAAAGTGGGAAAACTAAGCTGGGATATGTTTCACTTTTCCCTCTACAGTTTTACTGGCTAACACCTTCAAGTAAAAACTGAAAAACAGTCTCTCTGTTCTTCCCACTTTCTCAGACCTTTTCTTTGTGTGTGCAGTAAAAAATGTTATTTTCCAACCTCTCTTGGTCATCAAGCACTAAGCTGAGCCATCAATGCCAAAATCCTGCACCTGTTCCAGGGACACAAGATGGGATAAACTTTCCCTGCCTGCAGCGGCTCAAGCCTGCCAGAGGCACGGATCACTGTAGCCATTGTAACGTGACAGTATCTGCGTGGTATGCACAAAGGGTTAACACTGGGCCAGGTGTCAGCTCATGTTTAAATCCAAATGTCAACTTCTGAAACACTCAATTGCTTGTGCAAAAAAAAATCACACCAAAACAAACTTATTGTGAGGTGATTTGGATTACGAGAAACAAAAGAAAAGGAGGATATAAGTCATGTTTACAAAGACTCCTATGTACTTTTTAGACTTTTCTGACTTTTTAGGCTTTCTCAAAACGTGTTGTTGTGGTAGCAGATTTAAGTGATTTTGACTTGTGTGTGCTCATCTGTGTGTGTTTGCTAAAGACTTGTGATAGCATGGAAAACACAAGTGGAACTGCCAGTGAGTTCAATTAGAGGTGTGCCCTGTGACTGGCTAAACTAAATGGGACGGTGCCATTATTTTAGTTGTTGGTAACACCTTTTCATTTCCTGTTGTGACATGTTCAAATGTCTGCTGTGAGTAACTCAGCCTCTCAGGTCCCGATGCTGGAAAATTGATGAGTCCATTTTAAGTCACCTGGGTAATTTAACTATCTATATAACACCTTTTTATGTTCTATAAGTAAATCTTGTAAGTCCAGAAAGTAAATGTGTGTAGAATGTAGCAGAATGCTGTAAGTTGCACTTTAATTTTACAGTTTGTGTTATGTTTTTAGGTTTTGAATGTAACTTTAACAGTTTTTACAACAGCATGTAAACATGTGTAAAATGGAGTGTAAATACACAGAGGTTTGGTGGTGGCTCAGTCTGAGTGAGAAAAAAGTATGATGAATTTTGAAAGATGTGGTCTTTGGATGCATTTGATGTCAAAGCAGTGAATAGTGATCCACAGTTTAGTCCACACTGGTTGATGCAGCACTGACTGTTTGAAAAACTGAATAAAAAATGTGTACAAGCGTCTTTTTTAGGAGACCTGATTTTTAGAAGAATACGTAAAACATCTGACGTAAATCCCACTGAATACTAAATCTTAAAAGTAATAAATACAAGCTATAGATCTGTCCAACAACAACAGGACAGAATATGAGAGTTCACTCGCTGCTGCTGTGGGGTTATCAGAGGTTAATGGAGGTCAGCTCCTGAGTTCAGAAGTCACTCTGGGGGGAGTTCAGGTAGCGAGTGATTGGATGTCTGTCTGTGTGTATGTGGCCTTGTTTTTATGTCCTGATGGGGACTTAACCCTGACTGTACACTAACCCATGAGGACTTGTGTCACTGTGGGGACAAAAAAGTTGTTTCTACCCCACAGGTAGAGACAGCATTTTGACGCTTAAGACTTGGTTTTAGGGTTAGGTTTAAGGTTAAGGTTAGCCATTCAGTTGTAATGGTTAAGGTTTGAGTAAGGGGCTAGGGAAGGCATTATGTCAATTATCCCCCAAGGGGATAATGAAACAGGTTTGTGTGTGTACTGTATGTGTGTGTGTTTGTGTGCGCCTGAAGTTTCCTGAAATTTTAAAACTTGACCAGGCTGTAGGCACCTGTGAGAATACACACACACACACACACAGAGGAACTCAGATTACTATCAGCCACTGAGCTCCATTGCCTCTGATTGTTAAATCATAAACTGTGGTTACATACCAGCTCCTTTATCATTGGATCTGTGTGATCACACACAGGAAGCCAGACAGACAGAGGAGTGTGGAGGCAGTGTTTGTGTTAAAGGGGTCACTGAATCACATTTGTCCATGTTTTTATTACAGCTCAACATTTCAGTGTCATTTGGTCCTTGTCAGCGTGGCTCAGGTCTTTACATCTGCCCAGCATTGCTCCAACATCCATCACGGTGACTACGAGAACCGACCGCTCACTTCCAAGCCAATATATCCCAGAATTGACATGGGGTATAACATTCACTTCATTTGTGAGTGATCATAATGTTTTGGCTCTTCTGCATACAGTGGTCAGGTATGTTTTCCCCATATATAACTGCTCATCAAATTTTTGTAACCATAATCAAAATGCTCAAAATCCAATATTCAACATGCAAAACTGCATACACACATCTACACTCTACAGTGACCCTTATTGACTTACCCACTGTTGCCTGGCATTGCTATACATCACAAGTCTTAAATGTACTGCCTTTTTCATTATGTACAAGACTGGTTACTGGTGTCTTCACTTTATAATGGCCTTGATTTGAAAATGAGAAGTGTAGGATGGAGTTCAATCTACTGGCAGTCAGGCAGGTGAAGACAAGGAACTCCTTGTCTGGCTCTTCATTAAGAAAAACGTCCTCCCAGGTAAATGGCAGACTGAGCAGGGGCTTGTCTGCTGGGTCCATGTCAGGCCAGATCATACTGTCATGGTTAGTGTTCGGGGCACAGACAGGGAGGACCCAAGCCCAGACACATAGGCAGACTAGTGCATGACTGGTGATGAAAGAATTGTAGATAAAGTGATGGGGACCAGGTTTACAGATCAACAGATGGACAGAGAGACAGGCAGACAACAGGTAACTACATACAGGTAGAAGAACCTCAGCATGAGCTTCATATAAGGAAACACTCAGAGACATTAGCAAACGTCTGGCAACTGACTGAAGGAAACAGAGCTGGTGTAATTACTGGGGAGAAGATGAAGGAAACAAGGAACAGGTGTGTAGGCAGGCGGGGAAGGTCCTGTGATTGGAAAGGGAAAACAGGTGAGCAGGTGGAAACAGGAGGAATATTTGGGGACATCTGGTGGGCAGGAGGAGTATAACAGGAGGCCAATAAACAGGGCTCAGACAGAGATCAACTATTCTAAACTATTCCATTATCTATTCCATTTTTCTCCTGTCTTAAAAACTTAAAGTGAAACTTAAAAACTTAAACTTTGTGATTTGAGCTATATAAATACCATGAACCTGACGTGAGAGGACAGGCAGAGGTTTTTCAGAGCTTAATCACTTGACCAAACAGTCATGATCACAATCATGTGTCATTTACCTTGTTTTATTTTAAAGCCTATTTGTATAATGACAAGTATATAGTGTGGCAATAGGTTTTCCCATTGTTCTTTGGTGAGAGATACTCCCAGGTCTCTTTCATACTGTGAACAATTTACACAACTGACTCTTATTATGTCAAACTTTTGAATATTTAAGCTTGTTGGTTATTTCACACATTTGAGACCACAGGTGTGTAAATATCAAGATGTAGGCTACATAGAGCTGATAACTTATTAAGAGGTGTTTAACTTTCTGTGATAATTGTATTGATGCTACGAGTGTACCCTGTTACTGGTGGTTTGGTCAAAAGTGGGCTTCTTCACAGCTTCAGTTACACTCATGTCTCTCCTTCGCTCTGTCCTGCATGCTCTCACATGTTCATCTGTAGACTCAGCTGCACTTAAATTTGTTCAGTTCAGTTAATTTACTACCACGTAACTTTGCGCTGAAGAGGTGGAGACGAAATGTCTTCACTTTCCAAAAATGTCATTACTCTAAAGGACTAAAACCTAAATTGGTTCTCACAAAGATAGATGTACAAGAGTACACACACACACACACACACACACACACTCAGGGCCAGCGTCTGTGTGGTGTCTCTGCAGGCTGTGAATGATGTACTGGTTAAATGAACAGCTTTATCAGAGAGGTGGCTTCATGTCATCAATATCCTCTTATATAAATGTCAGCCAGGCCATTTTACTCTCAGCTATTTCCCACGCTGCTGATTACATTACTCTCTCACTCACTGCATCGCTTACCTCTCTCACCCTTCCTTCATTCTCTCTTTACCTGCGCTCCATTAATCGTTCTCTGCTCTGAACTCAGCGCCTTGTCTTTTCTTTCTTTCCTCTCTCTCTCTCTCCCTCTCTGCCTCTCTCCCTCACTCTCCCTTTCCCTCTGTCTCTCTCTCAGTAGTGTGTCAATAGCCTGCCTCCATGAAACAAGTCAATTTTCTGCTGCCTTGGCAGGGGAATAAATCTTGGAGCAATCTGAGAGGCCACAGATATTTATTTGTGTGACACACACACACACACACACACACATATATATATACGCCCACACATGCAGTCGTGCATGCACACAAACACTGTGCACATACACATCTGCTCAGAAGTTGGGGGGAGGTGGGAGTGTGTATGTGCTTTTTTTTTCTCTGTACATGGACCAGTTGGGTTGCAGTGCACACACATGTGTACAGAGTACAGACGTGCACAGAGACATGCAGGAAAAGGGCTACGTGTGTATGTCTGTGTTGTGAAACTGACCAGTGTGTGTTCTACTGTAAGACTAAGACATGTCCTTCCTTGACAGAGTCACACACACACACATACACACCTCAGTCAGACCAAGTGATTCATTACTAAGAGTTCAAGTGTAGCTCAGCCTGGGTTTCTGGATGATTTAAAGGAAAATGTTATCACCTCACACACACACACACACACATACACACACACACACACACACACACACACACACACACATACACACACACACACACACACAAACTTGCTTATTTATATACAAACACATATATGCACATATAGATGGAAACAGCTTTTTCTTCCAGGGTTGCTCAAGGTCTCCTTACTAGTTTCTGAAGCTCTTAGCTGTATCACATACTATTCCTCATCAGACAGCAGTTTGCCCAGTTGTCAGTGAACTGTCGATGCTCTGAGCACTTCTTGTCCACATTAGCTTAAAAGCTGAGATTGAAAGCAAACACCACGAGGACTGTGGAGACCCAGACGTATTAGTTTCACTGCGGCCTTAAAAGAGTCCTCCATAGATTTATCATTGCGCTCCTATAACACCGTCGAACTCACGATGGACAGTTAAAAAAAAAAATCTGAGCTGTTGTTTTAGTGGGTACAATGTCATCATGACTGATGATGGATAAACATAGGGAAATACAACACTTTCTCTCAGAAACAACTAAACTGCAACAGTGTTTCACAGGAAACATAATCTCTGGCTGGATCATGTTCAGAGGAAACTTATTATTTGAATAAATGAAGCAACACATTTATTAACAGCAGCAGAGTCATCAGTGTGTGTACCTGTAACTTCGGTTCTGATTTGGCACTATGTACTAAAAACTGACTTGGATTGACTTCAGCAGCCTCTACGTGTCTTCACAGCAGGATGATGGTGTGAGCGAAAAACAACCTTTTCATCCAATCAGTGTGAGTCTAGAAGGTCGCGACCCCCTCAATTCTCCCCTAGCCTCGGGAATATTTTAATTCCCATTGATCTGGAGAGGCCGGTGTTGGATCGATGCAGGAGCGAGGTGGCATTTCCAGCCTCTGATGGTAGTGGACCACAGCACTGGATGGAGAGAGCAGGATGGAGGTCTAGACACAGGAGTGGTTTTGTGCAGTGCGCAGTCTATTACCAGTAAAATTATTAATACCACACTGTAAAAAATACTCTGTTCCAACATTAGACTCGCGTGGCGTTGATAATGTTAGATAATATAAAAGTCTGTGATTATAGTCAGATAAATTGGTCTTAAAGTATTAAAAGTATTCAGTGCAGAAAAACAGTTATACCATTCGATTATTATTGCTCATGTATTAAAGTGTAAACATCATTTTACTATTGTAGCTGGTTGAGGTGGAGCTAATGTTTCGCTGTTTCATATATTAATTTATTAATTAAGTATTTGATTGTTTGGTTTATAAAACTTCAGAACAGTTACCCTGAGCCCAGACTGACTCCTTCATGTTAGATCACAAAAATAAAGAAGTAAAATAAAATAAAATAATTATAATGATGACAAAGAAAAACAGCAAATCCTCCCATTTGAGAACCTAGACTGTGTTCACATGAAAAACTATTCACCAATCATTAAAGTAGTTGAGAGTTTTTTAATTAATGAACTGACTGTTTCCCCTCTAATTGTAAATACTGATGTGTATCTCCATCTATGACACAGCTTCATATTTTATAAGCCCTTCATGTGTTGTGTCTTTAAATTCTTTTGCTTCCTGGTTGAAGAAGAGGAAGAGAGGTCAGGATCTGTGGTGGCGTAGTGAGGGGTAAGACAGCAGAACAGAGGAACAGGCAGAGGAGCATAGGGACATAGTATGAGGACAGTCTCTCTCCCTCGTCTCCTCTGTGTCCCCTCCCGTGTGTACTTAGTTTGTCCCCGTTTTGTCTCTCCACCTGTTTGTGTGTTTTGTGTGTGTGCTCTGTGCCTGATAGAGATGACCTAGATTTTCTTCCCGCCCACTCACTTACACACCTGACGGTCATCACATCATCAACCCACCTCCAAACTGCTTCACTTAAAGCCCGGCTCTTCCCTCCATTCCTCCATCAGTTCTTCTTCAGTGGCAGTGATGTTTTCGGCCGACGTTCTTTAGTTTCTCAGTGTTGTTCTTACCTTGCCAGCTCCCTGGAGTTCATTACTTATCTCTCACCTGTGCTGCAGGTCCTTCTGCACCAGCATCCAAGAACCTCTACTGTTTTTCAGCTTGCCTCCAAACTCTGCCAGCTCTCTCTCTATATATGTGTGTGTGTATCAAATTCTGAATTATGAACAGATTTAATCCCACAAAAGAAAAAAGTAAATGTCCAATGAGTGAACATTTCACTAATGAACCTCATTCAGTTTTGATCAGTTCTAAATATCTAACCAATCAAACTGCATCACTGAATGGACTGGAACTAATTTTCCGCTCAAGGGGCGGGTGATGGTGATTGGTTGACTGATGTGTAGTTTAATATTAGAACACTACAGGTCTCATTCATCAGTCTGAACCACACCAGGTTCCCTCGGCCACCCCAACCCGTTACAGCTGGGAGGAGACTGTGCCTCCTCCCAGCTGTAACCTCTCATTGACAGTCAGTCATCCTGCACTAACACACTCACTGAGGACTCCAGTCATGCAACGCCCACTCACTAATGTGCATCATTTAGTTAACTGAGATCCTCCAGACCTGAGCTGACTGCAGTCTCATGCTACACACACACACACCTTTACATTTACACACAGCTGGCAAACTGACTGCAGAGCCATGCTGACTCCAATCTCTTGTATTTACTCTCCTTATTGTAGTACTCCATTTCCCATGAGTCCAGAGGTGATAGATGCAGCTAATCATAGCTCTGAGCTTCCTGTCAAACGGCAGCGATCAGCTGAGACTGTGCGTTAAAGAGGCTCTGTTTTTGTCTGATGCTGCTAAACACCTTCCCTTTAATTAAACATTGATTTTCCTTGAGCACACTTCTCTCTGACAAATGGTGCGCTGCTGCAGCAATAACAATATTTGTTGGTATTAATGATGGGCGAAGAGAAAAAAAAACTGCATCCTTTTGAGATTATCTCTTGAATGTCATTAAGTCCTCGCCCAGCAGCGGGTAGTTAACTACCCAACCTTGGATGTGACACCCTATTGACCACAACTGGCTAGAAAACAATGGCCTGGATCATTACACTGGCTGACATATGGAAAGAGTGATTTCCACCTAACTCCATGCTGTCCCTGCAGTGAACCTCTTTATAGGGAGGAGAGGAAGAAGGGAGGAGAGGAGAGGAGGAGGTGATGGGAGAGGAGAGGGTATGAAAGGAGGAGAGGAGACGAGGAAGGGAGTAGTTGTTGCAGGAATCAACCTCCTGATGGATCCACATGAAAAGTGGGTGGTTGACCAAAGTCATCTTGTGGACTGTGACTGTCTGTTAGGTGTTTCGTGGTGGTCTGGAAAATAAAAGCAACAAACATATTGAAAAGGTACATTTCAGTCAACCACCTTCGTAGAGCACAGTTCAGTAGGCTATGATTTTTTTTTTCTTTTCAGTTTTTCACTTTTCAATTTTTCTGTAAAACAGATTGAAAATACTTAACGTGTCCTTTGTGTGACTTTACACTGCAAATCATTTTTAGTTTGTTCAACTTAGAAACCTAAGTTTCTCTGCTGCCTAAACAAAAGTGAGGTAACAGTTTAAAGAGTCTGTTTTTCATTTGACATGAACTCACACCTGCAGCTCAGGTCACACAGTCAGTACAACACACAGCATGTGACCCTGCTCCCAGTGTGACTCTGTTAGACTCTGTTAAAGTGTGTGGGTGTAGGGACTGAAGTCCACACTAACCTTCATCATGGTTCACAATGTTGTCATCATCATCATCATGTTTAAGAGTGGGCTTTCCTTGAACCATCCTCTAGTTATGCTGTTATAGGCCTAGACAGCCAGGGGACTTCCCATGATGCACCAAGCCCTTCTCTTTGTACATCTGCCCTCAGAGCTGTAGTGTCTGTGGGCCATCTACTGCCCCCATAATTAGTCGGATTAATTATTATTATTAGTTCTATAATTAGTTTTACTATTGTTATTGTTTGGTTTGAGGCACAAAGAGGTGAAATTATTCAATATTTCTCCAAAAAGCAAAGAGTAGAGAAAAGTCCTTTCCTCTCCGTTAATCATGTGACGATCACCTGGAGGGGCCCGACTTTGGAGAGAAACCTCAAGCTGCTGCAACAGTAAAATCCTGCTGAAGCATTTATGATTTTTTTTGATTAGATTAAGAATCTAATAATGTCAGATATGATAATACATGGTTCAAAATGATTTTCGTCATAAATATACAGAAGCAAAACTGTTGCATACCAACTAAGAAAAGCAGTATTTAACTGTATTTTCATTTAAAGCAGAGTAAGATCAGATTTTCAGGAGCTGAAATTCACTAATTTTGTTCTTTCTCTCTTCAGATGAAGTTAAAACAGGTCATTTTATATTCCTCCCCTGGCTGTTTAAAGACTTTCATGGGGCCCAGCATCTTATCTGGAACATAAAGCTCCGTCTCCTCACCTTTCACATCCAGCCGTACAAGTCGAGAAGGGGAAAAAAAAAAAAACTCAACACTGAAACTGGAGTAACAAGTTTTTCTCATCAAAGTGTCGATTTGTCACAGTGTGCAGCTGGACAGGAGGGAGCACAGGGAAGGGTTGGGTGGCCCCCGCTCACTATTAATGAACACTTCAGACTATTGTCATCAGTCATCAGTAATGAATAAATCCCTTTAGTCATGGTCCACAGTCAGTGAGACCAGCGGTCTGGTGGAGCCAGGCTGATCACATGACTTCATCCTGCCGCTCTGGACCCAGACAGGGATCACATTAAGTCTTCCAGCTTAACGTTTATTTACATGTGTAGAGTCTGATGGCATTGGCTGTTGTTAAAAAAAAAAAAATCAAGCTCTCACAAAACCCATAACATCATATTTAAATCACATGTTTAAATTAATCAAATTATAAAGCAGGATTTTTGTGTGAATCCTACATTTGAATAAATAAGGAAAAAAATAATAATTAATATCTGTGTAAATGTAAATGGTGCAGGGGAAATGCATAGTGGGACGTTTTTAACAGCAGGAAATTACAAATCAGAAATGCACTGGGGCAAACTGAATGATGGAGGAAGCTCAGCTGAAAATAAGATAGGTCTGAAGAATCTGTGATTTTAAAAAAAAAAACTGACAAAGCTGTTGACAAAAATCTGAAAAGCTCTCATGGCCATTTTCCATGTACTTTTGAGACGGCCCCTAACCTCAGCTCATTGGTCTCAAGTTTAGTTATAATATCTGCTCCATTTGGTATAAAAAAAAAACTACTGTGAAACATCAGTCAAGCTTTATTCTGCACTGAGCAACAGATTTAGTGAAATCTGAGAAATGTTATTGAGGATGAACGTCGCTGAGCGCTTATGTACATCTCTTGGTTTTTGCCTATTTTTCTATCAATAAATTATTTTAAAGCACTTCTGAAAACATTTTTATCACAACGCTTAGGAATACCTTCTTTTAGTTTATGTTTTTTCTTTTATATTGCTTCTGAAAATGCATTTTTATTTTATAATCTTATTCGTTTTGGATGCATTTGTCTGCTCGTGTGTATTTTTACATGTATACAGGCTGATTACATTTAAAACTCATACGTAACGTGCATGTTTTATATTTTAATTCAGTTTTTGGATTTTAATAAATTTGCAGACATTTTCTGTTTACACTTTCTCAGTGTGGATCACTGAGTGTAGATTCATGGGGAACAAAAATATAAAGGAGTCTGAAGGTTTTCTGAAGCCACATTAAACCACTGATGGAATATTCTGTGAGATAATTCTGCATCCACAGCTCCACAGCCTCTCTTTAGAGAGGTCCCTCTGCCTTTTTGTCTGTACTTCCTGTCTGTCCATGTGTGCTCCTTCCCCCAGACCCTGTCCTCTGCCTGGTGGAAGTGGTGCCATCGATCATACAGAGTTCCTCGCTCAGAGCTCTCTGAGGTGCAGCTGTCCTGTTCTCTGCTCCGAGCAGCAGCCTCTGCAAAAGCAAGACATTCATCACGAGTCAAATCCTTCCTCATGAACACGCCTACACTTCTGCTGTGTGGATGTGGCACGCGTGCGGACACGATCCCGCCTGTCAGGCAAGTCAGATTTTCCAAACATTCCAACACATTGCAGGTCTTTAATGACATAACATTTACATAATGCAGGTTTTTTGTTATTTCCTTAATAATAAAAATGAAGTCAACACAGCCATCACTAATCAGAGTCACTGCTCCTGTTTATTGCAACATAGATCTGTGCACTGTTTTGTTTTGGTTTTTTTTTTTGAACTTTCAGAACATCCATCAGCTTTGGGAAGTTGTGCCACCTCCGTCCTTTCCTCTAATCTGTGTCCACAAGCAGCTGAATTCTAACTTTTTTCGAGAGGGCATCGCTTGTGACACTTTCTTCCCAAGTTGGATATCTGGCCAGGAAAACTGCCTTTGTATTTACAGCAGCAGGGACAAGGCAGTTGAGGTAATTATATGAGGTTCCCTCATCAGTCCTAACTTCTCTTGGGAGCATACATTGACCACTGGGAGCATACATTGTCACAGCAGGATAAAGTTTGAGGAATAACAGGAAGTTGAGTGTTTCATTGAATGAAATGATGGCATGTGTGACATGGACCCAGGCTGATAACGACACTGCTTAAACGCTGACTCATCAGTCAGCTCTCTGCTCCTCTTTGCTGCTCAGTAGCTACCCCCCTCCCTCCCTCCCTCCCTCACTCTCTTCTGTCTCTCTCTCTCTCTCAGGTAGTGACAGTTTGATTTACTGTCTACATCTGAGGAGCCTCTGTTCTGGTCAGGAACAGACGGCATATTCTGAGAAGACTACTTTCAGCTTAGATTTCTGTAACTTGTTGGTCATCTGTTAATTTCTTTGCACAGACCCTTCTGTTACTGCCATGAATCTCAAACTTGGATTCATGGGTAAACAGGATTTTTTTTTAATCCCGTTATCCGCTGTGAAATGCTGGCATCTCTTAGACCACCCCTGGCTTTTGGCCTCGTTGCCTCATCTGAAAAGAGGCTTCGAAACTACCGTTCATCCTCTGAGACCATCCTCTGGCAGTACCAGGCTCTCAGAGAACTAAGCTCTGATGCTGTGGTCTAACATGGTTTTCAATCTGCAGAATAATGCACTGTATATTTCTTTGTCTGTGAAGGACTTGTTGTTGTTGTTGTTGCTGCTGCTGCTGTTGTTGTTGTTGTTGTTGTAAAATGGAGGGCTTGGAGATTTGAACGAGTCTGTCTTGAATAAAGTTTCAATCTCTCCCTGAAAATTATTTAGCAGCTGTGCTGTAGTTAACAGTTAGAGGGAGACAATCATAAAACATGGGAAAACTAAGCCTATTTCCTCTTACAGATTTGTGCAGCCTTTTAATGTTGGCAGTGTCGGCCAAGGCCTGTACAGCCACAGGGGTCCATATTTACAACAGAGCAGCCAGGGGCCCGGGTCGGCACTTCACAGAGCACACTTCCCAAAGATGAAATTAAAACCTAGGTAGAAAAGTGAATGTTCCTCCATTTGGGAGTGGGTATCATATGAAGACATCACATCCATCAGCGTGGATGTTGAGCTCACTGATGGGGAATGAAACAGGCGAGGGTGCAGGCGGGAGGCCCGCTCCAAAAAGATCCAAGACAAGGCGTGTAATCAAATGTCACAGCACGACCAAAGCAGGAGTAAATTACAAAATAAAACCGTCCGAGGACTTTGTCAGAGCTCCAAAAGGCTGTGACTGCAGATGGCCTCCCTAAACTCCCCTAATCACTCATCCATCTTTTTTATGGCCCGCTACTAAATGTTTAGCTGTGGGATAACTAATGGACAAACACTATCTATCTATCTATCTATCTATCTATCTATCTATCTATCTATCTATCTATCTATCTATCTATCTATCTGTCTATCTGTCTATCTATCTGTCTGTCTGTCTGTCTATCTGTCTATCTCACCTTTGGACTGGAGACAAATGCATAAATCCCCGTGGGAACAGTTGACTGATTGCTTTTATATTGTACAATTTCCTTTTTAATTCAATTTCCTGTGGAAAAAAAATCACTTTATTATTATTATTATTAGTAGTAGTAGTAGTAGTAATAGTAGTAGTAGTAATAATAATTATTATTAATAATAATACATGGCTATCTTGGGGTGAACATACTAAAAAAATACTTTATTTATATTTTGCTGGAGGATCACCAGTTTGTTTGTTTGTTTTTGGTGTAAAAGTTTACACGTGTCCTTAGAGATAAAAATAGATAAATAAAGGTGTGAACTCCAGTAACCCATTTTTTATTTTTTTTTTTTGTTTCCATAATAACGAGTAACCAAATCTAAAGGCTGACACTCGGATATAAACTGCTGCCACTATTACTCTTAACAGTAGCGATTGATAATGATAGTAAATAGATGCAGCAGATGTCTGTCCTGTTACATTATGTTGGGCGAGGCAGTGCAGTGTGAAACTGTTTGGTGAGTCCAGCCAGGCTCCTGCATTTGTTTCATTGCTGAGAGTCCACATCCCCCAGGAGGTGTTTACTGTCAGATATGTTCTAATTTTTCTTTTTAAAAAGATAAATAAATAAATAAATAAATAAACTTTTTTTAAAAAGTGAAAACATCTTTCAGTTGTGGCTTTAATTAACACAAAAGCATTGAGCTGTTAGATAAAAGGCTTTAAACCTGTCTGTGTCCCAAACTAACATCACTTCATGTTTAACCAAGTTCCAGATAAACAGAGGATGGGAAAAGTCTAACAAACAGAAAGTCAAAATTTGTCTTTTGAAACTTTTCATTTAAAATTGTATCTCAAACATTTTAAAATACAATCATGCTCTAATGATATGATATGATATATGACATGACATCAGAAGAATCTTTGTGCATTAATTTTCGTGCAGGTACAGCAGGTTGTAAAATGCAACGAGATTTTGTAACGAGACATGATACGCCTGTCCCTGCCTCTATATTTTTATGGGTTAAAGTTATAAAGGAAGAATGTGAAACAGTTTAAACAAGCTGCGAGTGTTTGTAGAAAGAAAACGTGTCCTAATATTTGTGTCCTGATGCTGAGCGGCTGAAGGTTTTTCTCTGAACCCTCTTTGCTGCTGAGTTAAAGCATGGTGCTGTTTTGTGTGTGTGTGTGTGTGTGTGTGTGTGTGTGTGTGTGTGTGTGTGTGTGTGTGTGTGTGCGTGTGTGTGTGTGTGTGTGTTGGTGGTGGTGGTGGTCGGTGATGCCCTCCTCCTGTCACTCTGCCTGTCTCTCTCACGCGTTTCCGGGCTGATCTATAACTCTCAGTCTCGACAACAACACGGTGCCTCTGATTTTCTGGCTTGACGGGAGTTTCTCGTTCGTGTTTCTGGGTGTTGTAATTGGCCCGAAGATTGACACCGGTGTCGGTGTTTCCAAATTGGCACGCGCTCACCCGGTGATCAAACGCGCGGTGCCAATTACACCGTGTATGCAAATGAGGCTAATGTCACGCGGAGAGAAACATTTGCTTGTTTTTGTGACAAATTATCTAATTTTAGGGAGAAAGTGTTAAGTGGGTCTGCTCTACTTTCTAATTGGACTCCTCCTCTCCGCCGTGCCCTCTAATTACCGCTCCCCGGTATCTGACTGCATCACTCTCACACACACACACATACTCTCACACACACACACACCACAGAGGAGAGAGAGAGAGAGAGAGAGAGAGGGAGAGGGGGAGAGAGAGAGAGAGAGAGGGAGTAATTGATTGGCTTCCACTCAGCAATAACTTGTTACTGGTGGTCAATCGCTGCTGCTTTTTGTACATCACCGTCCACCGGATGGGTTCGGTGCGTGTCCCGTTGTGCGTCACGCTGGAAAAGTGGCTCGGAGACGTGGTGTGGCTCTCAGTGGAAGTCAGAAGTGTCCCTGCAGCCTGCAGCTCAGCGGCCAACATGCGGCTGCAGAGGCACCTGTGATCAGAGCGGCGGATTATCTTTCCTCTGCTGTTATTTCTCTCTGCAGAACTTTACCACACAGCCCGCCAGCTTTGAATCGCTCTTGTATAAATTACCGCAGTCGGGTGTCACCCGCTGAGCAGCCATGACCTCTAAGGACGACTCGAAATGCCCAGCGGTGCTGGAGGAGCGGAGGCGCAGTCCGCTGGATCAGCTCCCGCCGCCGGCCAACTCCAACAAGCCGCTGACGCCTTTCAGCATCGAAGACATCCTCAACAAGCCGTCTGTGAGAAGGAACTACTCCCTGAGCGGAGCCGCGCACCTCCTCTCTCCCAGAGAGAAGCTGGCCTCGGCGGGTCACAGCCTGTCTGGCAGAGCGCTGCTCAGTCAGACCTCCCCGCTCTGCGCGCTGGAGGAGCTGGCCAGCAAAACCTTCAAGGGCCTGGAGGTCAGCGTCCTGCAGGCTGCCGAGGGTAAAACGCTGCTTTCCTTCACCGTGTTTTCGTGTTGTTATGAAAATGATAGGAACGCTCACTATTTGTACTAGTGTTGCAACAGCAGTATTTTCTTTTGTGTGAACTGTTTTTTTTGTTTTTGTTTTTTTTTTAAGTAGAAAGACGGAGCCCGCGGGCTTTATGGAGAGAACGTGCGCGTAAATGTTCATTTGTGGAAAGTGTTCATTTGTGGGTTTTTTCTCATTATTATTCATTCTAGAAAAATTCAGCAATTTGTTTCATGTAAAAAATAATTTTAAAAGGGGGCTTAATGACATTTTCATTCTATTTATTATTAATTTAGTGAAACCCTTGAGAAAATTGTAAGGTTTATAATTTTATAATATTATTATAATAGTATCTTACTAAAATAAAATGTGCAAAATAAAACAGGAAAACACAGTATAGTTGTATTTATGCAAATGAACCTAAAATCCAATCTAATTCAATTTTCGATCTTGTTTCATTCGCACACAGGAGACCAGCCGTATTTTAGAGAGTGTTTTCGTTATTAATATCTGGTGGAAATGTAGAGCAGCAGTGTCCTGTAATTTAAACACCCCCGTTTTTACTAAATAATAACAATTATCATACAGGAAAATGAAAGTAATTATATATTTGTAAGGAATCAAGAAATCTGTTCCGACAGTATTCAGAATATTGAAGAGAAATATTTATGGAAAGCGCCTGATTGATCTGACTGATCAGCTGATCAGAATCAAATCCAGTCATTGATCACTGATTCTGCTTCAGCACAATTTTACTGGAGCGGCTCTTAAGTTTTTGGTGGTTCATAGGTTCCTGATGCTTGGGCACAGGTGCAGTTGTAAAGGTGTGTTGTGTTAGTCTAATTTTTGCTCGTTGTATGATTCTATTCGTCTCCTTCTTTAAGGCCGAGACGGTCTGACGCTCTTCGGGCAGAGGAACGCCCCTAAGAAGCGGCGGAAGTCCCGCACTGCGTTCACCAACCACCAAATCTACGAGCTGGAGAAGCGCTTTCTGTACCAGAAGTACCTGAGCCCGGCGGACCGGGACCAGATCGCCCAGCAGCTCGGTCTGACCAACGCGCAGGTCATCACCTGGTTTCAGAACCGGCGGGCCAAGCTCAAGCGGGACCTGGAGGAGATGAAAGCGGACGTGGAGTCGGCCAAGGCCGCGGGCAATGTGGCCTTTGAGAAGCTCTCCAAGCTGGCAGAGCTGGAGAAGTGCGCGGCGGGAGGTATGGGCGGAGGGGCGGTGTCAGCTCCAGGCCACACCGACCCAGAACCGGTCTCGTCCAGGTCCCCGCACGACACCACCGCCGAGAGCCTTGGCTCCAGCAGGCCGCACATGTCGCCTTCTTCACCCGCGTCGTCGCGGTACACAGACCGCCTGAGCAGCAACTTCTGCTCGGAGGATGAAGATGAGGAGATTGACGTGGATGACTAAAGTATGTCACTAGTCACCGAGACAGCCGCGTGAAGTGCCAAATAACGCGATGTTTGCAGACAGAAAGTCTGGCTTTCGGAGGATGTCAGGCTTCACGCACGGACATGCGGCGATGCGGTCAAACTATTCACAAACAAGCCCCGGTGCTTTGATTTGAGAGGAGCCAGAGGGCCCAGCACTCTCTGAGGAACAGAGGAACCTGTGACACGTTCACATGGAAACCGGCAAGCAGAGGGACTGTCAGAGGGGAAACATGCAGGTGCACAAACCCACACGAGTCAGATGGTCATTCTGGTTCCAATCACGGAAATACTTCACCGCATATTTCGTTTTCCTTTTATTTTGAAATGGTCGAGAAGGCCTCTACAAATCGTTTTTTTTCTAAGCACGAGCCGAGTGTTTTCCATATATGAATTGTTCTGAAATGATAATCACACACAGAAAATGTGTAAAAGCTTGTAATAAATCACGATTTAATATATTTATAATGCTTTGTACACCCTTCAAGTGCCTTTACTACACACAGAACACAGAGAAACTGTACAAATTGTAATGTAAACTAAAACTGAGGATGTAAAATAAAAAGACCTTTTCAAATATTCAGTCTTTCGCACATTTCTATCAATGATTCCTCTGGAATACGCTGCAGTCATTTTGGTCTCATCATATTTCCGTGTAAAGGTCAGGTCCCCGTGTTTGGGAGGACTGTGGGATTGTGGCGCACGCACAAAAAAAAAAAAAGATTCATTAGAACAACAACTTGCCTTCTGACCTCCTGCGTGTATTTTCATTTTTCTCTGTGAGAAACACAATCTGGAGCGAAGGGGAGACAGAGAGAGAGGGAGTGCGTGTGTGTGTGTGCGTGTGTGTGTGCGTGTGTGTGTGTGTGTGTGTTCCCCGGGGGCCGCTCTCCAACAGCGCGTAAATACTGAGACAAGCGTGTCTCCCCCCGCCGCGCCGTCCGGCAGGTCTCGGCGCACAAAAGCGGCCGGAGGAGAGTGTTTCAGAGGCCATATGGTTTCGGGATTCTCCTCTCAATTACGAGTCACTTTGATGAATGGACTTAACCCGTCTTTTCAACAACGTCGCCTCTCTGTTTTATTTTGTCGCACACGCAGACACGGTTGCCGATCTGCGGGGCCCGCTGCGTTAAAACACGGCCATGAATGTGAATGGAGCTCGGTAGGCCCCGGTCGGAGCTTTGTGTCGGTGCGAGAGTCTTGAAATAATTGACTAGAGGATGAGAGAGCTCTGCCACACACTGCATCTGCTCTCCATCAGCTACCTGTAGCAGTCTGTGTCTGTAGTCAAATGCATAAATAAAACACAAACTATAAATACGTTTTGGAACTGTTTTTAATGAGTGACTTGATGTAGGTTTGCAGTCACGGCATCTCATAGGCTTTAACACGGTTCAGTCTGATGGTGAATTTCCACGTAAACCAACCAAAACATTTTTATATAATTATTTTATTATTTCTATTTAATTATATTATTATTTTTTTTATTAGGTGTTCTATTTTTATTAGGTGAACATTCTTACCTGAGGATCTGAATGAAATTCAGTGAATCACTCATGAATTCACGTTGAGCTGATGAAGACAGAAAAAATACCAGTTCCTCCTCAGGAATGGAGGACAGATTTTTTTTTCTTCTCTTTCTTTCTTTATCCAGTCCGCTGCAGCGAACACAGGCCGCGTGCAGACTACAGTTACAGCATGAGGGGACTGAGTGTGATGAGGACGGAGACTGTCTGTGAGTGTCTGAGCTTTTCAATACTAAGCAGGGATCACACTGCTGGGAAAGATGGGTTTCTTTAAGAGGGAGATGTGGGCCAAACATTGCAAAACACACACACACAAGCAGAAAGAGAGAGAGGGGGGAATCATTTATTCAATCTGCCGGAAAATTGAAGTTTGATACATGTCCCCCTGCTTAAACAACCGGACCTGACACCGCCCCCCCTCCTCCCTTTCTGTCTGCTGGACCTCCAAACAACTAGCTGCTACCATCTGGGACCTGCCAACACAATCAATGACAAATGCATTTATACACAAGTATTCATTAGCCTTATAACATCAAAGGCATTCAAAGCTTGCAGCCCTAACATATTATTATTATTATCATTATTATTATTATTATTATTATTAACAACAGTAGAAATATAAGAAGTATTAAATTTTAATTGTGCCTTTTTCAACATTATTTTTATAATACTTTTATTTTCAAAATTCTAGTTTCTCACTTACTGTTACGGAAATATATAATTAATATTTGAGTTATTTGTAATAATAATAATAATAATAATAACAACAATAATTGCTATTATGACTACAATAGTATTATAATAATGTAATATAGTAAGAATATGGTATTAGTGTCAGACACATTCCTCTTTTTATTCCTATTTATACACATCAGTGATCACATTGGAAGAGGTTGATCAATAAAGTTTTGAGAAGATATACACTTTATCTATCAAGACTATATCACATTGTCACAGTCATTTCATGAGAAGAGGTAAAATATATTTTAATCCAATTTTATGGGCAATAGTGTATTTATATATATAGCATAACAACACAGTAGTAATTGCAATTACATCATGTTTTTTAATACTATTTTATTTTATGTACACATTGTAATGGAAATCATCAGTGTGTTATTTAACACCAATGAAATTCTTCTTCTTCTTCTTCTTCTTCTTCTTCTTCTTATTATTATTATTATTATTATTATTATTATTACTATCAACAACAACAACAACAACAATACTAGTAGCAGTATCTGTAGTAATAGTTAGAAAACAATTGCTATGTTAATAATTATCTCCACTGCAGATTATGAATGGATGTTATTCATATTTTGTATATTACTAAAACTAATAACTTACATTGGTGATTATTATTGTTTTTATAGTAATAATAACAGACATCATTCTTATTGTGTCTTTGTGCCTTTAACAGTTATATCAGATAATAGTGAACTGAGGTCTGCCAGTCATCAGTGTTCAGTCCTCTCCATTCAGAACAACACTGTCCTGTGTACTGTGCTCTGCAGTGCTGTCTACTGTACTGCTCAGTGTTACACTGTGCTGTGTTGAACTAAGCAGTGCAGTGCAGTGTTATATTGTACTGTGCAGTGCACTGTTGTGTTGGGGTGTGCAGTGCGGGGCTTTGTGTGCTGTGCAGTGAAATGCTGTGCAGTAAAGTGTTTGCACTGTGCTGTACAGTGCAGTGCAGTGCTGCACTGAGTCTGCTGCAGCTCTGGCTGAGGAGCGGTGTGTGTTAAGCAGCAGCCGTCTGTGCTCTGTGTCTCAGTGTGTTAGGACGGAGCTGGAGAAATGAGCTGCCTCTGCCGCAGGGCACAGCTTGATTGATCACTAAATAGGGCTGATTTGAAAGTTTTAGTTATAACGTGCCTGTAGAGCCCCTTAACACTTCAAACTTCAATTTTACGGGCTATTGAACTAAGCGTGTCCCTGACAAAATTGATATATGTATTAATTTACTTTAAGCGGTGATTAATTACTATCCACAAAGAGAATTATCCCAGACTTTCTCCCTCCCCCCTCTGAATTTGCATATTAATCAAATTCTAGTTGATAATTCAGATGGAGAAATGGATTTAGCAGTGCTGGAAGGCATAACTCTCTCTCTCTCTCTCTCTCTGTTTCCACACATACACACAGTCTCTCGCCCTCCCTCCCTGGGGCCTGAGCCCTCTCTCTCTCCCTGGCTGCTAAGCTGCTTGTCGAGTGTATTAAAATCAGAGATGCAGAACGAGCTCGGCTGGCTATTTGGTGAAAACAGAAATTGCCTGTCCACTTTTATGATGTGTTCATGCTGAGCAGGCTCTTCTTAATGTGGCCTGTCAGAGTGCCCCGGGATTTACAGAGGGCAGGCGGGGAGCAATCGTGTGTGTACACGCATGTGTGTGTGTGTGTGTGTTGGTTAGGCCTGCGTATACAGTGTGGTCACCTGTGTGTAAATCCGTGTGTATTGATGAATGGAAGTGAATGCTTTGGCAGATTCAGGTTAACAGGAGTAGGTAGAGTTATATGAATGTGTTGATGTAAGCAGAAAGCTTAGTGTGCACATGCACTTAAATATGAAAAATGTCAATGCAAACAAACACATACAGTGGATTTAAAGATGTGTAAAGCCACTGAAGCCCACTGTTCACTTGGGTGAATTGTTAAGAATTACATACTTTTTGTTTTGCAGTCCTTATAATATCAATTCAAAGTTTGTACTGTTGTAACACACTTATTGTTTGTAATATATGGTTCCATTTGACCTTCTGTATTTTATCAGGTTGGCTAGTATCAGAATTTTCTTGCACATTTCCTGGGGTCATTTAACCAGTTGGCACATTTTTTAAATCTTTACTTTAATTTACTTTAAAATAAAAATGGCTGATTGTTTAAAAAATAAGTCAACAAGCCCAAGTGTTGTTTGGACACATTTTCATGTTTTTTTTTTTTTTAATGCTTAATAATAAGTTACGATTCAGGGTATAACTTATGAGGCTTATCACCATAGTGTAAAGGAAATGAAGAAGAACGGTGGCAGTGTAAACAAATGGAAAAACTTTGGCTTTAACAGGGAAAATGTACAAAGCCTCAAAGGAAAATTAATTTTCCTCTGCTCTGCTGGAAGATAACGTGGGGTAGTGCTATTCTGAAATATAACTCTGCCCAAACTCTGAAAGAAAAAACGTCCTTCAGACCACCCAATCACCAACCAGTCAGCTTGATTGTGAAAATTGCGACTTTTATTTCTCAGAAGCTGGTGAAAGTAGTTTGATGCTGTTGTAGCAGCGCAAAACCCCTCCCTCAGGGAGAAGACTGGTCAGGCAAATAACACGTGACTTTGAAACTGGAGGCTGATTTTTGCCTCCCAGGTTGGTTCCAATAAAGTTGGTTTCCTGACAATAACCCAGTCACCAGTGGAGATTTTTTCCCAAGAATAAACTGTCAGACTAAGCTTTTACTCCAACATGGATGAGAAATCCCTGCTGAGAATAATGGAAAATGAAAACTCCACCACAACCGAGCAAACCTGCTGATGAAGACTGTATGATACGGTCGAAAGCTCCAGTACAAGCAAGTACCTGGACCTTGTTGTACAAGTTCTGTTCTGAAGAATTTGTGGTACAAGAGGCTTTTCCATGAGACAGGATTTTTGTTTTGTTTTGATTATTTCATAAAAATGATCATATAAATAAATATCAGCACAAATATCTGATGTCCGTGTCAGCCTAAAAACACAATTATTTATTTTCCTTCTAAATATGTATCAATGCCAAGAGGTCCTATGTCATTGTAAGAAATGTCAAACACGAATTTTGGAGATATGAGGTTTTATCCCAGCAACAGCTGTTGTCAGGCTGTTCCTGAACTCTCCCTGAGGAGGACGTGATGGGCTGAGTTGATGGGGGTGTGTTGCTTTGGGCACGGTCAAGATAGGAAAAACAGTCCAGGAAGTCCAGTTTCAGTAACACATCTGTGAATTCAAGAGCTTATCAGATGCCAAAACACTGAACAAATATCAGTCGATCAGTTGATCAGTTGATCTCGCTGCAGCCTCCACAGTGGACTTGATGGCTTTCCTTTTAGCAGCCCCATTGAAGCCTCTTCCATACAGTCCTCCCAGAGAGGTCAGCTCTATAATGATTACCTGCATTGGAGAGGCTCATGATAGCACCGGGTCTGGCCTCGACAAAGTTGTCATGATGTGGTCCAAGTAAATACTTAAGACTGGATAATTAGAAAAAAATCATAGCATAAATTTAACATCAGTTTGGAAAGCCTGTATCGTATGAAGTCATACCCTGAAGAAATTCCAAAAAATTGAAATATGGTTTGAAATACTGAAAACCTATGAGCAGGCTTTAAATGTTGGCCCTGAACCACTGTGAAATAACATTAGCAAAGTGGTTACTAGAAAAAAGTCATGAGTTGGAATAAATGGAACGAAAAAGGCATCATGAAATATATCATCCACTCACTAACTACAATTTCAAGTCTCCAAATGAGTTCCTTTCAGAATATGGTACATCTGAACCTGAATACCTGAACCATATTTACTACAACATGCTAAATATAAAACTATGTCCAGTGAAAACTTAAGTTAACTCAACACTCAACATACCAATAACTTGGAAACAGACATAAAAGACATAAAAGAAGAGGAGACTGCGTTGACTAATGAATGGAGAAACTCAAGGGACCCTTTACTTTCAACCAGAAATAAATTTTAATATTATTATCCACTAATCTTATACCCCAGTGCAGCTGTTTAAAGTGGGTGTGTGATGTGAAACAGCAACTGTTTGAAATGTAGCTGTGTTTCTAATGTTCTCCCCTGTCCAGTGTTTCCTGTTGGTCCCCTGTTTGTCCGTCTTCTTGTTTGTGTGTGTGCAGGCCTGGGTGTGGTTGACCTGCCTGCAGTTTCCTGCCAGAACTCCTGCTCACCTGTCTGCAATCACCTCATCAGCCGCACCCTCAGCCTGCAGTATATGAACTCTAGTTCCTCACTCCACTCTCTGTCAGACTGTCAGATCACTCCAGTGGTAATGTGTGGCCTACTCTTATTTTACCAGGGATATTTTTCCTCAGGCTTATACTAGTTTCTGCAGTGCTGCAGGTTCACCTCTGCATTCTGAGCACGCTCAGTACCGTCTCTGCCCTCCTCACTCTCCAGTTATGTCCTGCTCTCCTGGTTCTCTCCAGCTCCAACCCTCTACCTTAGCTGGACACACACCTCAACTTGTTCAAGTCTGTCAGCAGTCTCACCCAGCATGCCTTGTTCCAGCGCAAAGAACATTATTCTTTTTGGTGTCTCTGAGTTTGAGTTCTGCATCTGGGTCTTTAACTCTGCCTAAAAACATAACACTAGTGATTCCTCGTTCTTACACTTGTGGCATGGTCACAAAATCACCAACCCATGGTCTAGAATCTCAAAACAAATATTGATTCACAATAAAATAGTGATTCAATGAATCCTAAAACATGTATCCTGGGAGAGTTGCATGAATATACCGCTTAAATGAAAACTATTTTTTTTTCAATTTGCTTAGTAAGAAAAAGGAGAAAAATCATTGAAAAGATTTTATTCTATTTTAAACAGATGCTGATGAATGAAAAAGAAATGAGTATCAGAATCAGCTGTGGTAGATTTCTTATTGTTAATAAAGTTCAAACACATTTCACAATGACACAACTGTAACAGAGGCAGCTCAAACTGTTAGCTGCCAGATGTGCATACATTACAGCACAAACTGGGATGTCGATTCAGGTTTGCTGAGCTGCTGCAGATCACAAGGACGAGTATTGAATGTGACTGACTCTAAAACATTGATATTTTGCTGCTCTTCATTGGCTTGTTTTGAGCCAGCAGCACAGCACGCTGTGGTGATGACATACAGTGTGTGTGTGTGTGCGTGTGTGTGTGTGTGATTTTGGCTTCTAGTCCAAACATGAGAACCCTTCAGAGCTTGATCTTAATACGTCTCACTGTGTTCTTTTACTGGGTGTCTTGTCCACACTGAGAAGTAAGAATGTAAGAAAACCATTAGTTTCACCCTGAGACTCAACATATTCTCCCATGATGCTCCTGTTCCACAGATAAACAATGGCTGAATGAGAGGCTCAGCTGCTGTGTGGCTCTACAGGTCTATGGTGATGGTGGTCTGCCTCACTTTAATGTTGCACCCTCTCATGCTCAGAGCACCACGCAGGACTGACCCGTCTGTCGTGCCTCTGCTGACACCTTGTGGTGGTTTCATCGTGTTACATTCACATTTAAAGATCGGATGCAGCAGCTCATCTCTGTCTCTGCAGGAGTGAAGTCAGTGCTGAGACTGTGCAAATTTCTTGACTGTAACACATGGGACATTCTGTCAGTGATGCCAGGCTGGACCTTGACTCTCTGATCAGCTTCAAGTCAACATCATAGTATATTAAGGTTTAAGGTGAGTTTTCAATTCAGGGTAATTATTTTGGTCACCTCAGAATATTTAATATTTAAGCTGTTCTGTATAACACATACAAAAAAGACTGCTCACTGAATAAAGAAGAAAAAACTCATAGACTGATGAAGACTGGCACAGGGGAGAAGGGTCTTCATATTTATATACAAAAACAATCAGTAACACAGTTTATCAGTAACACTGATAAACTGAAGAGTATAATAAACATTTCTGCTCTGCATCTGGCTCAACCCTCATCTGCAGGATTCAGGAGATTTCTTTTAAACAGTGCTCACAATGTCACATTCAGTGTTACTCACTATAACACAGTGTAAATCCCAGAGGCCCAACAAACATGTTGACTGTGTTTCCTTCTTCATTTATGGCATTCATTGTACATATCAATAATTATTGATATCAATCAAAATTTAAAAAAAAAAATACAGTGACAATAACATACATAACATAACAACGATAAGTGTATCTCATAGATTTTTTGCAATATTTAAACACAAAAAGAAAAATGAAGCACTCAAAAACAGGGGTTCAGAGAACACACACACACTAGACTTGGAGACAAGTATGTTTCTGTACAGTGTACACAGCATAGACTGTATAAGACACAGCAACAAATAAAATGTTTAAAATTCAAAATTCTCTCTGTCTGTACTTACTGTAAAAACTCTTTTCACTGAGAATAAATTATTAACCCTCCTGAACCTGATGCTGATCATAGAGTTTCTCCTCCACTGTGCTGAACTTGGTGTTGGAACTACTGTACTGCTGTAAACCACAAGGGGGCGTGTCCTCACTGTGAATGTTGTTTGAAAGCAGAACATCATCACTGAAACCTATGACAAGTGGGAATTCATCTGAAGATACCTGTGGTTTGTATTAACTCCAGTCTAAAGCTCCTTGAGCTCATTCTGCTACAGGTTTATCTTCTCACCGGGTAAGAACTTCGATCCATCCAGAAACACTCAGCTGCTTTTACAGGAAGGATCCCACAAATTAAATTGCACGTGGTGCTTTTTTTTCTACCACATTTTTATTTATTACATGTTTCCTGGAATAATTTTCACAGTTTGCTCAGATAAAGGTAAGTTCTAATGACAGTGAAGAGGAAAAAACAAACTTAGAGCTGAATAAAACTTCACACTGTGATACATTCACCACACACCCCAGGTCAGGTGCTGGTCATGGCAGGGACATACTGTTAAAAAAAAAAAAAAAAAGGTTAACTAGCTCCAACCATTTTATTGTATCACTGATTTGTCCACTGCACCTTTCCCTGAAGACACGCTGCCTGAACTTGAAGCCAGGAGATGAAGTCACGGGTCCAAGATGGTCTCCTCCTCTGAATTGACCTCTTTTTAACGTTAGCTCCACTCAGGGTTCCTGAGGCAGATCTCCAATGAATTTCTGCACTGGATTATGAAGCAGCGCAACAAGGCAACAGTCATACATCTCCACAGGTTTTTACCATATTTGAAACATAATTTCCAAATGTAAAAGGGGCACTAATAACTAAGACATATAGACCTTATGTCATTTTAGATCCATTAGTTGATTTATGGAAAACATGAAGACTAAAACCTTTGTTATGCAGTGAGTTCAATTTGAAGTAGGTGTTATTGTAAGTTATTGACATAATGCTTCACCAAGGTAAATGCAGATCATTCAATTTGAAATAAAATGATGTATTAAAGTGCCAGGTCTCAGCTTTAATGGGAGCAGGTTTATATCAGTGTGGGAAGAACTGTGCGGGAGAAAGAGCCTTTTTAATGAATAGAGCCCAAAGTTTAGGAGTTCAAAAGTAAATGAACACTTGGCTCCTCAAAAGAGATCACACACAGCTTGAATCTGACTGAAAGTCAGTGTGAGGAGTAAAGAGGTGACCACGCAGGCGAGGAAAATGACAAAATCATTTACAAAGTGAAGAAGAATCCGTCCCAACTGCACAGCAAGTTAAGACTCTCTCCAGGATGCAGGCAGACATGTTTCCTTGTCAGTGATCCAGAGAAGACTTCATGACCACAACCTCAGTGGACTCACCACAAGATTCAAAACTCTGGGAAGCCTCTGAAACAGAAAGGCCAGGCTTCAGTTCACAAAGACATGCAAAGAGAAACCTGTAGATTTCTGGAACAAAGTTTTTTGGTTTTATGAAACACAAATCAATCTCTATCAAAATGATTTGACCAAAGAGTCTGATGCCAACATTCATCAGGCCTCTTTTCATGTTCTTTGGCAAAGTTTAATCCTGCAGTTTCGTGCCGTTTTGTGAGTAATGGTTTTCTTCACAGACGCCGTCCATAGAGGCCAACTTTATGCAATATCCTTCACACTGTCTGATGAGTCACTGTAACATCAGCTTCCACAGATATTCAAGTCAGAAGCATTAACCCTTATATTTTGAAATGCACAGCTGTTTAAATAGAAACTTGGGTGTAACAGGTCATCATACAGAAGGACAACAATCTTAGAGATGAGGCAAAACAACCAAGGAGCTTTTCAGGGTGAAGAGGTGGGATCTATCCAACTGGAGTTATTCACCTGATCTCAGTTGGACTGAGCTGCATTCCACCAGACTAAAGGCAGAGAGACCCCACAAGTAAGAGCTGCCTGTGGCTGCAGTAAAGGCCTGGGTGAACATCAGGATACGAAGAGTCGGCTGATGTGTGTGGTTCTAACACTTTAGACTTTATCCGTCCAATTACTTTTGAGCTCCTAAACTGTGGGTGCTATGTGTTAGAAGGGCTCTATCTCACACACAGCTCTTTCCATACTGATGCAAACCTACTCAAAGCTGAGACGTGGCACTTTAATGTAGAATGTTATTTTATGTCAGACTGATTGTGCTTAAGCTCAAAACCTGAAGAACAAAGACTGTGGAACTGTCAAAATACTTATGGCCTGGACTGTATATGTTCACGAACAACCTACGCAGCATTAAAGTTCATTCAGTTTTAGTAAAAGCTGCCTCCTCCTCCACCACAAACACATACACGTGGAGGTTTATTACAACACCTCACTGAAATACAAAAGCCAGCAAAGCTAATGCCATGAAAATATGTGATTCAGTTTTCATCGTGGTAAATTATTCATGTTGATGTAAATTATTCACCTTTGACAACAAACAGGATATTTCTCTGATTTATGGTAATGTGAAATAAAGGCATGTTACTGCATTTGTTTGATGTGTGTTTTCTGGTGAGAAAGCTTGAGAGATTAGTGTCACAGTGTGTGACTGTTATTCGCTCTTCACTCACTTCACACAGAGCATGTAATTACAACAACTGCTGTAATAACCTGCACTAACCTCCCTCTAAATTTCTACAAATTTTCCCATTATTTCTGCTCATGTCAAACATTATCTCATCATACACCAATTCTTTACAATATTAGGTCTGTAATTTTAATTCTGCATTAACTACATTAACATATTGTCATTCATTATATTTTGACTGGGTGAACTGAGCAGCAGTGGGAGCAGCCAGAGAGCCACAGGTCTGACAGACCTTTCTCACAGGAGACATTTCAGTTTGTCTGCTGTTACTAACAGCTCTGAACATGGCTCCATTCCATTTATGAAGCCCAGTGAGCCATGCAAGTGAAGATGCATTCTCTGAGATGCAGCTTTCATTAATTATATTATGTACAATGGAGCTTTCTCTGCTGTGATGAGTCCAAATACAGTGCCTGCTGTGAAAAAGTTCTATGAGAAAAGTTGTGGTAACGAGTTAGTATTGATTTGTATGGTAAATTTGCAGTTTCACCACTGAAATGAAGGGATTCACAGAATAAGAATGTTGATAAAACTGTATCACTGCCTACATCTGGTGAGGAGTGAGACGGATAATAACCATTACAGAGGAAGTTAGAGAGGACCATAGGTTGTCTTAACTTCACTTTCACACAGCTCTGAGCAGCTTTTACAGCATCGTTTATTAACGTCTCAGTTTACCTTCATACAGGCTGAAAGTTCTAACCTTGAGTTTTCAGATTTGAGTATCGTTAAGGTCTCACAAACATTTTAAATCAGCTTCCTTCCTCATGAAACATCTGCAAAGCCAATTTTAAAAATGTTTTGAGCCCTGCGTTGGTTTTATGTCAGTGTTTGGTAGCTAGCAGTCTAATTTTTCCCTGCCTTTGTTCAGTAGAATTTTAGTTTGACTCCCAACAGCACAGGAATGGGTGCTGAAATATGCATGAAATATGGCTAGTCTATGTCCTGTTGTCATGAAGGTGAACTTCCACTGTCACAATTACTATAAAATCATTTACCCTATAATTACACTTGTATTTATATTTACATTTTGACCAGACTTTCTCTTATGTTTTGGCTTGTCTTGCTGATAAACTGTAGCCATTCGGCTCCGCCCACTGAGGTTTAACTCAGCCAATAAGATCATTTCCACATCTGAAAGTTAATTAAAATAAAACTTCATCTCAGAAAAATGTCACTGCACCAAATTCTGTGTAAACTGTAGATAAACACCAAAGCTCTGATGTTTTTTTTTCTTCTTTTCTAATGCTTTTGAAGAACGTGGGGGCATCCTGCCCCATGTTTTTACTGTCCACTCCAGCAGCAGTGAGCTAGATGTATGTACTGCACTTACACTTTAAGTGGTGTTTATATGGAGCACTTGTGCTGTAAACTGAGCTCAGCCTGCAGTCTGATTTACTCTGCTTTAATCCAAACCATCCAGCCTGACTCAGGATGGGTATTTACTCACACTGTGTACACCGTAACCATGGAAGTATAGGAAACATGGGAGAGGTGAGGCAAGAGGGAGGGGGGGAGACAAGGTGTCTGTGTGCTGTAGAGGGAGGGAGGGAGGGAAGGAGGGAGGTGGGTGCTGAAAACAGAAGAACAGTAAGAGGGAGAGGGTTTTTTGGTCACATGTGTATATACATGGCTGTGGTAGAAACTTGGTGTGTGTGTGTGTGTATGTGTCGGTGGGTGGGTGTGTGTATGCGCGCATATGCAGTGGTACCTGTGCTCTGTCTCAATCTGTCAGCTGCTCTGACACTGAGATCTATCTTGCAGCAGCGGCCAGGAGACAGGGAAACCGAAAGAGAGGACAGTAATTAAACCTCTTGGTGGATGTGTGAGTGTGTCTTTGTGTGTTTCTGTCTATATGGATGTGTATGAATCTTTGTCTTTATTTGTGTGAAGATGTGAGTTGTAGCAAACTCATGCTTACTCTGTGTGTAGCTTTGGGTGTGTGTGTGTGTGTGTCTGTGTGTGTATGTGTGTGTGTGTGTGTGTGTGTGTGTGTGTCCAATATGCTTGTGCAAATTTACTTTTGTCTTTTTCTGTATGCAGGTGTTAATGTACTGTGTGTGTGTGTGTGTGTACATACATGCATTTTTGTGTGTATTTGCAACTGTCACTGCATGTGTGTTCATGAATGTCTGTGCCCCAACGTGTGTGTGTCCAGGTGTTCACAACACTGTGTGTATATATTAGTATGTCTATGAACAAACCCCGAGCAGCACAGATCCCATTTCATCCCATATGACTCTAATGAAGTCAGCAGTGGGCTAAGTTGAGGAGTGGAGCGGTGTTTGCTGTAAGCTTCGTCAAGAGACTGAGTGTTAGAATTTGTTTAGGCTTCATTAAGGATTAAGACGAGTCGCCTCAGGCTCCAGATGGAGGATCAGGACTGCAGCACACATCTAAAACAAATATGTGTAACATGTTAACTGTTAAACTGGAAGTCCAGGTTTTCCTAAAGTGAATCTATTTGATGTTTAAATCCAAATTAACCAGAAAACAGCCACGGATTCATTAAAATGCTCATATTTGAGGGAATGTCTGAGAATGCAAATCCTATGACACAAACACAACAAGGAGCGAAAAACTCTTTTTCCATTAGGCATAAGAAAACCTTATATGCACCTGCCCTAAATGTAAAACCCTTTTTCCACTTTGCAAAAGTGCAGGATAAAGTTAGATTGAAAAATATGGAATAAAAAATATGTTTTTCAATGGCTTAAGGGTAATTGTTGTGTCCCTTAGTTCTGATGTTATTTTACATGTAGAATTGTGTGAAAGTACAGAGAATAACATATGATTTGCTGTGTAAAGTTTGAGTGTGCGGTTGGGTGACAGTTTCCACTTAGTAATGATTCAGGTATGATTTTTTTTAAAAAAAAGCCCAAGGGCTTTTGATGGATGTCTCATCTTAAGTGCTACACCCACAGCCATTATTAAAATACGAAATACACCCAAGGTTTTCCAGCTGTGACAGGACCAGTGGAGGACTCAGGCTGTCTGAGGGGACACCCATCAGCAGAGAACATCAATATGTTTGGTGAAAAACTCTGACTCTGAAAAACATCTTTCTCCACACCAGTATCTAGGCAGTGTCTTAAAGGGGGTTCGGCTGAGTAAACTAGTGTGTAGTACTGTATCAAAATCAAGTGAATGGAATAAAATGCTTTATTCTCCAAATAATCACCCTACAGAAAGGATAGACTTCTTTCTACCATGATCGCCAGTTCATTCCATCATGGGGTGAGAGATAAAGATTTAATTTCGATGTTGATGTTGGGTTGAAGAGATTGAGTGGCTGGGATGATAAAGAGTTCAGCATACCTTGCTGATATCACTGCCAAGACTGTGGGTCATCTGATGGGAATGACAGTTACAGTTGGATGTAATCTGCATAGCAGTGATATGAGAAGCCATGCAAACAGATAATTGGACCCAAGGAGGTGATGTATTTGGCAAAGAGAACAGACCCTTTCACTGAGCCTTGGGGCACCCCAGTGGGGAGGTGACAGGATAAGGACATGTATCTTCGCCATGACACATTGAAGGAATGCCCAGTGAGGTAGGCTTCAAATCATCATGTGGGATAACAATATTCTATACAGGATGCTACTGTGTCAGAGGCAGCTGATATATCCAGCAAGACAAGGACCAAGGGCTGAGCCATAGCTCTGACTGCCCATAGGGCTGACTGAGCCTGACTGATTTGGATCAAGGAGGGTGTTCAGTGAGAGGTCTGAGACCTGTTTGAAAACCATCCTTTCTATAGCCTTAGATAAGAATGGAAGTAATGAATAGTTTTCAAATTGAGCAGGGTTGAGTAAAGGCTTTGAGCAGAGGTGTTACCCAAACCTGACTGAGTGTGGTTGGAAATGTTCCCAAACTCAGTGATGCATTTATCAAATGTGATAGCTGGCACAATGGTATGAGATATGGCTCAGAGCTCTTAGGTGGTTGGTGAGAATGGGGTCGAGCACACCTGTAGTAGGATGGCTATTGGTCAGGAGTTTTGATACTTCACTCTCAATGAGAGGGGTGAATGATAAAAGTTTACAGGGCCCTATCATATTTTCTTCCATCAAAAGGACACCAATGTGGGCACTTCATTCCAGATTGTCACACCTAGGGACACTCCTCAACTTTGGTATGTTTCCTCCTTTGTGGACACCTTAAACTGCATTTTATCAAATTTTTTTCTGAAGTCTATAACAGGACATACTACTTCCTGCAGCGGTACTGAACATTAACACCAGACATAGGTTGTGGGGTGTAGAATGAACTGTATGTGAATGTAATTCCTGGGGGTACTGGTAAGAGTCCAGTGCAATTTTATATATAAGTGAAATAATTTTAATCTTGTCCAGATAGTGGTGTTATTCTAAATGCTGAAAATGTCTGCTGATAAGTTATCCCAATATGCCAAGTATGGTTCCTTTACCCTCACTGTGATTACTTGTAGGAAGGTTATAAAAAAGACAAAATGCAAATGTGATCTAAATGTCACACTACACATCTCCTCAGACTCAGGTCTACTCGGGGATATCCTGTGTAGTACCAATCAGTTCTACAATAAATTTATAATCAATCAAACTGCATTATATCAAACGTGGATGACACTGACTGCATCACATCTGACTGTCAATAAAAAGACAATACCTGCTTTATACAGCATTACAACCTGACCACACACACATACACAAACCTCATCTCCCACTCCTGTCTTGCCTCCACCTGGTTCATCAGCTGTGTGTGTATGTGTGTGTGCTGGCTGTAGGTGGGCGGCTGTGCGTGGCCGCGTCCAGCTTTGAGAGGGTAATCCATCTCCATCACTTAAATGATTATCCCCATTAATCTGCTGTAAACTAATAAAGTAAACACCATTCCCTCCTCTTCCTCCCCCCTCTCCTCCCCCTCCTCCGCCTCTGCTCTGGATGGAGGTTCATTAAGTCTTTAGTACATTAATACGTCTTCATGTCCCCCCAACGTTCCTATCACCTGGTGCTTGGGGCCCCCAGAGGCCCCAGTAGAGATTCTTTCTCTTTCTCTCTGTCTCTGTGTATAAAAAGGGCAGAGGAGGATGAAGCTGCTTGTGTGTGTGTGTGTGTGTGTGTGTGTGTGTGTGTGTGTGCAGATGTGAGAGAGAAAGAGCAGTGTGCGTGTGTGTGTGTCTTTGTAAGAGTATCACTGAGTTGAGGTGATGAGCTCAGTGGATTTAATTTTGCGGTGCGGGACTCAGATGGCCCCGGCGGTCGCCACGGTAATTTGCCTGATCAGGTTAGAGAATCGTTGCTGTTGGTGATCAATCATCCGGGTTGTCACGGCGACTAGGGGCCCGGTCGGCATGGAGCCTCTTGTAATTGGCACTAGATTGATGTGGCCATGTTTCCCTAGCATGTCGAACAAAAGTTTGGTCAATTAAAGGTTGTTAAAATTACAACCTCTTCTATACACAGAAACACACACACACACATACAAGGAGCTCATACCTTTGTGTGTGTGTGTGTGCTATACTTACAAGGAACACACACACTATGCTGGTAGTGTTTGGCTGTGCTGTCCCTGAGAGGGAGATTGACAGTGACAAGGCAAGTGTGTGTGTGTGTGTGTATGTATGTGTGTGTGTGAGAGAGAGATGGGACAGTAAAGCAGAGGGAGGTCTGGTCTATTTTAAACTCTGACACTGTTTATGTTGTTGAGTGATGCCGCACTGCCTCTACTTATTACTGACTCAAACATATCATAATTCTATCACACACACACACACACACGTTTGTACGGCAGCTGGAGCTTTATGCCTCACGTTAATCATGAAAGCTCAGCGTTGCGTAATTACTTTACAAAGTATTTTTTAATCTTACTTTTAAGCAGACTGAAACTTGGTTTTCTTTTTACTCAGTTTTACTGCGTTTCACTGTTTGTGTGCAACCTCTTCATTTGTTTAATTTCTGGTCTCTTATTTATTTTATTTTATTTTATTTATTGTAGTTTCATGGAAAGCACTTTGAGCTGTCATGAATGAAAGGTGCTATACAAATAAAGCTTATTATTATCTTTACTAAATTAAAGAGGAGAAGGAAGGCAGCTTTTATACTGAGGCAGCTTCTATAAGAGATCTTTAGAAATAAATATCAAGGAATGTAGTCCTCTGCTTTTTTACATTAGACAGTGACAAGCGTAATGTTCATGTCCTGCAATGAAACACAAAGCACAATAACAAACCGTATCAGGTTGTTTTAAAGTGGCATGAGCAGCATGAGGATAAAGGAGACATGACAGTTAACTGTACAATCATTTTCCTGTCCATAACACATGAACATTTTTTGTTCAGATGTAAGAATCTCACTTTCACCTTACCCTAGTTTATGAGTCATTTAAAACTCAAAATCCTCAGGTGTCTGTGAGTCTGAACAACTGGAATTAGAATCTGAAATCTGAAAAAGGACAGATTATAATCTTGATGCTCAAGCTGAAAAGGAGCCAAATGCATATAAGACTGTCATCTGCATAAAATCAGATATTAGAGTGGTAGTATTGTTTATGTAGAGTGTAAATAACCAGGATTCAGCACAAATCCACAAACAGTGCAGCAGTGTTTTGTCCTTAAATGATTTAATTAATTAGTAGTATGTAGTGGTGGTACTTTTACTATGTAACTGTCTAAAACCTGACTGCTGTAGCTGAAGAGTACACTTAAAAAGGAGAAAGGTTTTCCTTTATTTCACAGTAACTGCTGATGACAGAGGGATGACCTGAGCTGCCTTCAAACTGCTTGTATCTCACCATAACAACAGTTAAATTAAATAAATGGGTGATGCAAAGGCAGTAAGGCTGAGTTTTCTTTTCTTTTTCTTTTTCTTTTTTTTTTTTGTTTTCCACAAAGAAGCTGCATCTCTCTAACACTTAGAGAGTGTTGACTCCATTATACTCAATTTAGTACGTCTCATCGTGAGAACATGGTTTTTTGATGTCTAAATACTTGCCTGGCATGTCACAGTTCATGAGAAAACCAAGGATTTGCATGTTTTTATTTATTCTATGTTCTTCACTGGCCTCTATCAACAAACTGGGTAAACAGAATACTGCACATACTACTCATAACTTTTGGAAGTTGGAAGGCTACTTGTGTTAAGGCAGACAAGACTAAGTCACTTGCATGATTTAAGAGAGTTTCACATCGTTACTGATAAAAGAGATGAGGGAAGGAAATTGAGGTCCTCGTCCAGGCCTGGAGGAGGAGCTGATGTGTGAAACAGGGGTACAGGATACAGGCTGAGCTGAGCAGTGAGATCAGTGTTGTGTTGTTTGTCCAGGTGCCATTAGGCTAAGATGAGGTAGTTGTGTGGCATGTGGACTGAGATGGTAAAATATATTCATGTTATAGTTTCCCAACCAGCTGCTTTTGAGACCTGAAACAGATCCTAACCTTTTTTTCATGTTAGGGCTTTACAAATGTGTCCACAAAGTTCAATTTATATAATGTATTCCAACACTGCACTTGTCTATTGAAGAAAATAACAAAGTTTTAAAACTGATATTTGTATCCTGAGAAACCACTGGAGCTGATTTGAGGGAGGCCTGGCAGTCTCTGCTCGTAACTATGGGAGTGCCTGTCACAGAGACAAAAAGGCATACAGCAGCCATGATTCTGGAATGAACTTTCCAGGTCGAGGTCGAGGGTTAGGAGCCATCATAACTCCTGGGTGAGTATGTTTCTCCAGCTTCCTGGAGCTGGTCGGAAGCGCTTCACTGCATGCCTCTCAGGCCTGTCACACTCAGAGATATTTATGAGCTGGAAAGCCCAGAGTTCACACAAGCTGTTAGCCAAACTGATGCTGGTCCATAAATACATAGAGGTCCAAAATGTGATGTGGCTCCTAATTCTGCTTCCTATAGGGCCCCAAACTGCAGAATTCACCTTAATTAAATTAGTCCACATGAGAAAGATAAAATGAAAACCAATAGTAAATACATGACTGAAGACTTGTATCTCTGGTTTGGTGCAGTATTCAGTCAGTGCCAGTACTTCCATCCTCTGTGTATCCTATTGGACCAAGTTATTCAAAGGGCTTGTCTCCACCTTGTACTGAAGAGAATATGTGCAGCCCAGGGAAGTGATGCCTCCGGTCAGCACAGCCTGGGTCAGCAAATTTGAACTTTTGGCGCACCACCACACCACATGAGGTATTTCAGTGTTTCTAAAATCCTGACCATGGCACTGATCAACACTCACTGTTCATCATTGCATATGGACACGGTGCCGATGTGAGGGAAGTCTGCAGGTCGGAAAAAACAAAATGATGAAGTAAAGGAAGTTAAAAAGCTCCACAGAGCTGCAAGTTGGTGATAATCTCTTTGGGTTTGTTACTGTCAGTCATTTAGATATTTAGTTTTCTACTATGTTTCTAAGGGGTATAGTATACCATCATGGGAAGTGTATGTTAGGTTGTGTTTGTGCTGGAACTATTTCTTGATGAACAGCACTCTATCCATCCGCTCACTGCTTCTTTTGATGGTAAAGAAGTGCGTCAGAGTCCACAGAGAGAGCTGCTCAGTAACTCTATCTGGCTGCTGGATGGCAGTGTTGTGTCTAACAGAAGTCTGTTTACTGGTTAGTTGCTTCATGTTGGCCTCTGATCTGGGCTGACCTGAAATCTGCTTGTTTTAGGTTCGGACAGTCCATTAAGCCAATTAGAGCTCACCTCTGACCTCTGGAAAAAAAAAGAGACCGTCCCCCCGGACACACACGCACACATACACACACACACAGTCTCATGCAGACATGTTGGTCTCTCTATAGTTAAGCTCTCACCTTCTAATCTGTTTGTGTGTGTTTCTTCTGTCTGTCACTGCCCTTTAAACACACCACTTCACTTGTGCGGCTTAATTTTGCTCACACACACACACACACACACATACATTCATGTCTTTCTATAGTTGTGAGGACACTCATTGACAATATGCCTCCTCTGGCCCCTTACCCTAACCCTAACCTAAACCTGATTCTAACTTGATCCCTGAAACCAAGTCTGAACCCTCAAATAGCCCTTTGAATTTGGGAGGACCGGCCAAAATGTCCAATGTCCTCCTTTTGGTTTCAAACCAAAACTTGTCCACACAAACACAGAAAGACATGCAGAGACACACAGACACACAGACACAGAAAGAATTCAGGTGAAATCCTTTCCATCTTCCCCAGGAAAACTTAATGTTTTGTAAAACTCAAAACAGTTGAAGTGGGTTCAGTGTCACATGCTGCTCATTCAGCAGTGCAGCTCACAAATGCAACACCCATGGGTGAACTGTTTCACTGAAAACCATAGAAACCACAACCTTGCACACACAAGACAATGGAAAAACAACAGTGACTGCTGCACTTGAGTTTGTCAATGTGATTGCAACTTAATGAAGTGACAGAGTGAGTCTTGGCTGGACTCAGGCAAATCTGTTAAAACGGTTTAAAGAGGAGGAGGAGGAAGAGGAGTAGTTGTAGTAGCAGAAGGAGGAGGACGCCGTCTGTTTGGATCAGTTGCTGCAGCTCCTCTCTCCTCCCTGAATGAGGCTGAGGAGACGCTGCAGCTCGATCTGGATCTGAGCACGTCATTAAGGCAGCAGCACACACCCCTGGGGCTACACAGGCACCAGCCAGTCTGTTTTTGAAGTGTGTGTGTGTGTGTGTGCGTGTGTGTGTGTTTGAATTGTTGAAATGGTGGAGCTTTTCATGATTGTGCATTTAAATTCTTCTCATTTATTTATTTGTCATATTTTATAAATTCCAAGTCTGTTTGTAAATGGTCTGTGGATGATAAACATTAAAATACATCCATTATTATGACTATTAATGTTGCATTTGATGGCTAATGTTACACAGCACAGGAGCCTGTGTAGTTTTACTTACCATTGCGTAATGCCAGGCTGTGTACAGCAGCGTGAGCCTCTGAGCCTGAGCCCAGGGTAAAGTTAACCTGGAGATGTCACACAGCATAGCATAGCATTACTGTTCTTGCTCTAGCAAGAAATGAGCAGCAAGGTAAGATAGTTTACATGTGTATTTCCACTTCATGCCACGTTCCTCCACTATATTGCAGAGGGAAATATTGCACCTTTTGCTGCTCTGTGTTTTTCTGATATTTTTAAGTACAGGAAAAATGATCATTTGATTGGCAGAAAATGAATATTTTGAAAATTGTTTCTCCACCGTTTTTTTTTTTTGTTTGTTTGTTTTTTTTAATACCACATCATGTGACTTCCTCCTTTGCTCCCATCAAACATCATTTTGGGGCTGTCAGATGTCACTGAACAATAAAATGTAACTGTTGGTTGTGATAAGCTGCTGGACGTATGGGGTTGTTTTGTAGGAGAGGACAGCCTCTAACACACAGGTCACAGGCACACACATACATGACTTGAATCCAACAGTAGATTTCACAAAAAAAATGATGCTGTCAGATGAGGACCATAATAAGTCATCCACATCAGAGTCCAGCAGGATGATCCCATCACCTCCCAGCTGCCCACACTGAATGGATGGATGAGAACTGGAAACCAGAATAGTCACCACTCATCCCACCCAGTCTGACACAGACAGCAGGAAGCACACACTCAACCCGTGGAGCCTCGGACAGGACGGAGGCACCCACGATGCACTTGGAGGATAGTAGGGGTTGTTGGGGCCTCAGGGTGCTGACAGAGGCTACCGTTCCACCGGACACAGTCCACCTGTTGGCTCTGTGTGTGTGTGTGTGTGTGTGTGTACATGTTGTCTTGAGGGAAGCTTCATAAACCCTGAGTGAAACCAGTTTGTGCTGTCTGCTGACAAACTACAAGCAAAAACTGCAAATATCAGAGTAGGACATTCAGCTCCAGTGTCTCAGTGAAAAAAGATTTTAAAGGGGTGAAAAGACAAGTTCTCTACAGTCACTTCTATGAGGAACATGTTGGTTAAAGAATAATTCCAACAATTTAAAATAGTCCCCCGACACACACACACAGATTCCTCCTGACTGTTTGATAGAACTGCAGTCAGCAGATGACATTTGTGAACCCCAGTCTCTGGTGTGACAGTCGTGTTCTTTGAACGTCCACCATCCACACCAACCACCTCCCGATGACTCTGCTGCTGTTGATAAATGTAGTGCCTCATTCATTGAAAAAAAAAGAAAGTTTCCTCTGAACGTGATCCAGCCAGCAATTATATTTCCACCACAACATAACAGGGAACAAAGTGTAGTTGTGCAGGGATGTGATTTGTAGGAGATGTTTTTAAAGATTTACGCCTTAAGTAGGAACCAATGGGCTTAGAGCTGAGACCCACAGACAGGAGTTTTCCTGATGGAGAAAAGAATCAAATGATGTTTACTCACTGTATGTTTGAGTTCGTCAGCTCCAGCTTACTGCCATTTGTCTGCTGTCAGTGTTCCACCATGGTGTCAACACAATCACAGACACACATTAGAGAGGCGAGTAGTCATGTACTTATAATACGATTACACATATAAAAAGTCCTGTGGTAGCCTCAGTGCTGTTCATCCAGCCTTAAGACTGTTGTTCTTCTGGTGGCATTTGCTCACAGTCACATTAGACTGATGGGTGATATAGTATGTCTGTGTGATAGATTGTGTTTGGTCTAAAGAGGACGTTTCACACTGGCTCCAGTGATGGACTGTAGTATCACAGCTCTGTTGTTGTGTCTATGACTTTAGGCTCTAATGACACACGTTGCCCTCATTTGTTACCACAGAGCCAACTACGAACAAGAACAGACTAAGTGCTGATAGCAGAACTGTACGGCTGAAACTGCCAATTGTTAAATATTTCACCATTTCTAATAGATTTTAAATCTCCACTGAAACTCATCCAACAGGAACAGCTTCAGGTTTGGAGGCACAGGATCAGTTCATGTGCGCTTTGCATTAAAAACAGTCTCACCCTCTCCACTCCCCCAAATCCTGCAGGTGTAATCAGTTACCACTGATTAGAAGCAGCATGTGTCCCCACTGAGCACATCACCAATGAGACAGGTCCAATTTCATCTCATTTTGACGAAAAAGAGTCCAAACGAAGGCTGGTGGCTAATGAAGGCCGCGTCCAAAAACGCACTGAGGGGGTGAACAACGTTTCTTCAGCAGAAATACCTGTTTTGCATCACCTTTTAATTCAGCTTTTCCACTTTAACGTTTTTCCCCTGTCACTATTAAGCTGCCAGAAATGAAACTCAACACCTTCCTGTAGGTTTTTCACAGTAAAAAGGATAACAATAACAGGAAGGCTGCAGATGAATTCACAGCAGAGTTACGCGGATGAGAAAAAGCAGGAAAGCGAAAGGGCCGCAACTCAATGAAAACAGGCTTTCTGTCAGAGGAGAGGGAGTGAGAGCAGCAGAGCGGTGAGTACGACACGACTCTTCCTGCGCTGATGAATTAGTTTGGCAGAAATGTACATTACTGTGAATTTATGAAGACAACAGGTAAAAACATGATGGATGTGGTGAGTTAATATCCACCGGGAAGCAGGTAAAATACAGAATAAAATCATGTCTCTAATATAAACCTGTTCTGAGTGAAGCCTCTCTCTGCAGCCGAGGTGGATAAAGTAGATAAACTCTGAGAATTCGGGGTTAGCGTTTAGTCGCTTTGAGTGATCGATGCCAACGTGGATCTTCCTCATGTGGAAATTCACACAGAAACCATCTGTAATCCCAGAGTCAGAGATCACAGCGAGAAGAGCTTTCTTCATCAACATCTAAAAGTTTCATCTTCCGCTCTGAGAGCTCAGGCCAAACATCAAGCATTCCCAGCTTCCTCCCCATTCCTCCGCACAGAGCCAGCAATTCCTCCCATCATCCACTCGGTCCGTCTTCCTCAAGAGGTCAACAACGCTGGACCTGACTGACATGAGGCCTTATATGGGAAAAGTATGGAAAGTTGTGGGGTCAGTGGGTCTGTTACTGTAAGCTCTGGTCTGAGCTCTCTTTTACAGTACAGATGCATGGTCTCTCTGACCATGTCCCTGGTGCAGGTCTACCTCTCGCACCTCATTCCCATTGTAATTTTTTTTTTCATTGGATGGTTAAATCATTTACAGTCCTTTTAAAATGACATTTCAAATGAGTTACATTAAACCCATTTTTAACAAATATGTGAGCAAGTTTAAGAAGCAATGCTGCTTCTTGTTTTCGATGTTATGGATACTTTGGTGTTTTGTTTGGGGTTTTTTATATAATATATTTTTAAAAAATAAAAAAAAAAATATTTTTTTTTTTTTTGATTTTCCTCTTTGACACACTCTTTCTCTTCTCTCTCTGTCTCTTTGTTTGCTTACTGGCTTCCATCAATCACCTGAAAATGGGATTTTCTGGAAGTCCTTGACATTCAGATGATAAGTGCTCTGATAAGGAACTGTCAGTCTCACGGCAGGAAGGAAAACAGCAGCCCTCTGCCTCAGAGAGGCCCAGAAAATACGGAGATCATTACAGTAGCAGTGTTTTCTCTGTGTGATGGTGGACAACAAGTTAGCTGGTCACATTTCTCTAGATTTGATCAACAGAGGCAAAGAAACCTTTTATTAAATGTGCTAATGTACAGTATGAGGCCGGTATAACGTTCACCAACCTGAAATAGGTCAACTGTCTCAGCTCTGCCAATGATCTGGACTGTATCATGTACCATGGCTGCAGTAAAATCAGCTGTTGGGCCTCTATTAACCCCCCACCCCCACCCCCCTCCTGTGCATGAACACACAGCAGACTATGCATGGCAGCTTTTTGAAACGCCCACACACCCAGAGACCAACCAGTCCCCCTGTGCTGAAATATCAGCAACTGAGCCCAATTTTTTTTTTTTTCTAACCTACAACTCTTCACCACCTCAGTCATCATGCACAGAGTTTGACTTATTTCCTATTGTCTGGAGCTAAAATTACATAGCATATATGAGGTGGCACATGTTTTGTTTGTGAGCAGGTCTATTATCAAATATAAAATATAATAATATATTATTATATTACTGAAGGGGGCTTTCAGTGATGACCGATCACACGAGCTCCTCTCATTCTCTTTAACTGCAGCAGTGGGGGGGGGAGAGTCTGAGGTCTGTGAGAGAGAACAAAGGTTCGTCTCCATGAACAAAAAAAAAAAAAAAAAATAAGAAAAGAAAATATTTATCGCCCCAAATCTGGGAAATGAACACGCAGCTGATGCATGTTGGAGCAGCAACTGCTGGGATATCTGCAGGGCTAGTTATAGTTGTGCAAACACTTAGATTGTCGGCATTATGCGTCCTCGTTCATGTCTTTAAAGCACAGTCAATGTTTACCACGGTATCTGAAAACTGTCAGTTCTTCTTTATCCAACAGAAAAAAAAAATTAAACGGCCCTTATCTCTTTAAACAAATAAATACAACATGGAGATTTTTAGCGATTAGAAAAACGCAGAAAGTCTTTTAAAATTCTATCAGAGGATTTGATGGCCTAATGTAATGAAGGTGTATCACAGCAGCTGTGCCAGCTGTGCGTAAATGGAGAGGTGATGTGAGTGCGTTCAATTCACTTTTTATTATGTATGACCTCTTGCTCGACTCGTCTCCTGCGCCCAGAGTTTTTGCCTTCACTGTTCAGCAGCAGTTCTGAGGCTCTAACAGATCGGGATCAGGTTTGTAAATTGGACCCGCGCAGGTTTCTGCTCCGGAGATTAAAAAAAAGAACTAAAAAAAGAACTCACACTTTTGAACTTGTTTTCTCTGTATTCTATGGATATGTTTCTATGATGTTAAGCCACAACTGCAAAAAAAAACGTCGGGACGGGGGGGCATTATTTACCGTTAGATCCTGACCGATCTTGTCGCCACATCCAGAGATTTAAATAATTAAAGGTGCTGTGCGCCATCATTACGCACAGCTCCTCCTCTCAGATCAGACACTGATCTGAGAGGAGGAGCATCATTGCTGCATCGTTCCTGCTGCTGTGTGATCAGGTATTAAATTACACTCATGTGCATGATGATGTTGGAAATCTCTGCCTCACTAAATATATATTTTTGATCCATATATCAATCTGCAGGTGCAATTGGGACAAATCGAAAGAGATCAAACTTGATGTAACTGAAAAGTGTTTTTCATTTTTGGTAAAAGTTTTATCGCAAACATTAACGAGCAGTAAAAACCGCCTGATCAGGCGCTGACGGCATTTTTTACATCTCTGGAAATTTATGGCAGCAACTATTTTATCTTTCCTCACAATCACCTTGAGGTAAACAGTGGAAATACAGACCCCAACAGCCCCCACCCCGGAGTCTTTGCCTCCTCACATTTCTCAATAATGTGACACCAGCGCAGGGTGAAGTCTGACAGACAACACACGGACACACAAGCAAAACAACCTGTTTCCCTGACACTGTGTCCCTGCACGTATGGAAGTCTACAACATGGGCGCGTATGTGTGTTTCCTCCTGGGGGGAACAGGGTCCATGCAGTCCAGGTTCCCTTCGGTGTGTGCCGTTTCCCTGTGTTACTAAACAGGATGATCAGTCACTTGTCTCAGCGTCTCTGTCCCTCAAAGTGTTATTTCAGAGCTGACAGAGACAGGCTCTTTATTAACTTCTGTCAGTCTCAGAGTCCAGCAGCTCGGGGTTCCCTTTCTGACCCAGCGCTGTGCAAAAGGAACACACTCATCAAGATAGTGCTGCGTTCAGGTCAGTGGGAGAGATGGAACATCCCAGCTCATCCCACCAGTTTACAGCTTTCCAAAGTAAGGCTCAAAAAGGGACAAGGTCCTTGGCCGTGGACATGGGGCTGTGACTTAGACTGGGGCAGGAACTGTTTCTGCCAACAGGGCTTGTTATTCTTAGAGTTTGTGCACCAACTCCATCACTTTTGACATCACACACAGACTGAAAACAAATCTACAAACTGGCCTCTTTTTAGCCACATATGTGTTCACTGTGTAAGACTGTGCTGGACAGTAAAATCTGGTCATGACTGCAAATCATGGAAACAGTTCACCTCATACACTCTGTCATTTTTATTAATGTCTAAATCTGCTCCTCCAAGTCCCCCACGCCCTATACTGGACGGTGGTTAGGGGAAAGCTCATATTGCATTGAGAGGGAAAGCTGATGAAGCTGGCGCCAGAGAGGTAGAGGTCAAGGGTCAAGGACTCTGCAGGTAGAGCCCTCCCCACACACACACACACACACATCTTTCTCCCTCAAAAAGGGGGAAAAAAAAGGCAAGACAGGAGCCACAAGTTACAACAGAGTCTTGGAAAACATTGTAAGAGAATTTGATGGCTCAGAAGATTTCAGTGTGTCCATACACACATAATTCAAATTATCACAACACTCTAAATATACTAATCAGCTTATTGTTGTATAGAGTCTAATATTAGACCAACACCAAAAACTCCATGTCCATGTTTATTCTAAATAAATCCCAATTGGTTCTGGAAGCATTTAAAGTATGACCGTGCTTTTCTTATTTCTGCCTTCATCTGTTTTACACTTTTCTTTAGACTCTATATTTGCAGTATTCATTTCAGGCGCTGTGGTTATGAGGAGTTATCTGCCAACCCTCCCTTTTGACTTTCTTGTTTCCCAGAATGACTCACACTCGGCACATCTAATGGCTGCTTCACACAGGAGAAAGCGTTGCCTCTGACTCCACTTTGATTCATTTCTATATGAACGGTTGCTGAACATGGGTTCAAAATGAATTGCTGTTCATGTTAGACCGTTAGAACCTCGTATGAATTGAATGTGTAGATGCTGTCACATCTCGACATGGTTCCGTGCTACCTACGCTCGGTTGGCACTCTTTCGGGTCCCCCTGTCTAGACCTAATGCAGTCCAACACAGCAGCCCTGTGATAAATCCGGCCTCCACGCAGAGACTGCCCTCCTGAAAAACAATGGCAGCGGGGTGAAAGGCGTGTGACTCATCTCCACTTCCTGCCACCAGACATGACTGGTTTGTTTTTTATTTACCATGGTCGTGATCATTCCTCAGCCTGGGCCTGAGCAAACCTTAATCATCACAGTGACGGATCAGAAAGTGTTTGCATGAATCATATTTGTAATGGACTGATTATAAACAGTTTTGGAAGGCACTGACAAAGGATCAGGTAATCAGATCAGAAAACACTCCTGAGTCATTTTATAGAAGGAGCAGACTCACTTTGTTATAACATGTTATGTTGGATGACTTGTTGTTAATCAAAGTTCTAATGTCAGCTTTTTGTTGTCAACCTTTTTGGAAGCTGCATGCGTGGTACTGAGAGCTGTTTCTAATATTTTGTCCACCCTTCTCACATCAACAAGATCAGACAAAAATATTAGAAACACTTTATAGTTTATCTGTAACCAAAGGTCACAAAGCTGAGTCATTCTGTCACTTCGTAATCTGAGCTGAAGGTCAAGACAATAAAGTGAGAGGTTTATAACTTGTACCTAAAAAAAACATTTCACAAACATGTCTGTGTTTTGAATTGAATTATTTTATAAAATGTTGTTAACAGCATTATGTAGATCCCCTTCCTGCTCCTAAAATGAGAGCGCAGTAACAGACTACAGCAGTTTCCTGTTTGAAGGAGGTCGTTAACACCGTGATGATATTCTGATACAGAAGTGAACAGGGTGGTTTCTTCAGATTAAAGCAGCTGCGGGGTCTGAGATGGACTCCAGAGTTTAGGCTGACTTTCTGATGGACCGTGGCAGCTTCAGGCCTGTGGAACTTCTGCTGCTTACAGGGAGCGAAAAATCAATACGTGTCTCCATTTGAAGCGAGGAGATAATTTTTTTTTTTCCAAACCCCATAAGGACACTGGAGCCGCTGAGATGAAAATGGTCGCTCGATAATTGAGTTTGAAAAGATGCCACAGCCATTGTTACTGTCAGGCATATTAGGCCCCGCCACAGCCTCTGAACACCCCCACATGTTAATACTACGTTTATTATACAGGCAGCTTCCTGTCGCAGATACACGGGACCATCAGAACAGCCGCAGTGCAACAGATATATTTATCATTACATGTATTTCAACGAAACGTATAATCAAAAACTGGTAATAACATCAATTATTATTAAAATTATTATTACTATCCACATAATGTTATTATATTTACACATTTATCCTTGTTTGGAGAAAAATGTGATGATAAACAAAACAGCAGACATATATGTCCTCGTGTACTGTTTTGGGTGAATTACCTGGTTAAAAAAAACCTGCCTTTAAACACAGCTCAGTGCTTGCGGCTGCATTAGTCCGCTATTGCATTTCACCTCAGTAATTCAGCCGCTGCCTAATGTTCATTATTGGTCCACATTTAAACGAATAGGTGCGCCTCGGCGCGCGGGATAGGTTGCCGCGCGCATTAAAATTTGATGCGGGTCAATTGACCAATGAGAGCAGCTGAAAGCGTATCAAATATTAATGCTTTAATGCCCCGCGTTAAGTAATTACGTCCCAGCGGCTTTTAGAAGGAGAGGAAATCAATGAGCCACATTGGTTTAATTTTTCATTTAATTGTTGTGCAGGTGGTATATTCGTGTCTTGGAGCAGCGCGTGCAGATTATCGTTAATAGGAAATAACGCGCCATACAAAATGCGCTCGTTATTTATGATCTACGATTAAACACAGTTGCATCCATTTGTTCTGGTATAAATAAATATCCCTCTCATTTAAAGCCGCAGCACAGTCATTGATCATTTCCGGATTCGTTAATATTTTTTAATGAATGTAGCCTAATGTCAAATAAATGACTTATCACTTATTTGCATTATTAAAATGTCGCTTGAACTCTGGGGTTTCGGTGGGTTTTTAGTGCCGGAGAGAGGCAGGGAAACAGTGCGGGGAGATGTTCCAGCAGCCTGTGCTGCTCTGCTCTGTTCCCCGCAGAAACAAATGAAAACGCATCAGTGTTTGCAGCAATGTCATCACTCTGAACATGAATTAATAATGGCGCCAGCTCCACAACAATTTATATGCGTGTAGCGCACATTAAACATCAGTCATTTTTTCCACTGATTTATGCTGGAACATTTGAAGCCATTACGCCAATTTATTAAGGCTCCAAACTTCCTGCAGCGCGAATGAAAACAGACCGAGTTATATGAATTTTCCTTTTAAAGTGTGTTGTGGTGTTTTATTTTATTGAGTTCATTCTATTTGTTTCAGCTGAATAATGTCAATAATGTTAGAAGATTTTACACAAGAACTGACAGACGGTCACTGCGCACTTTAACGCGAGTTTTTTTTTTTTTTTTTCTCCAAACCTTCCTGTATGTCTCTATAGAGCACTGTAGAAATATATTTTTGTAAACCATGCATGGAAATCTGGAATGCACGTTAAAGAGTTATTCTGCTAGTTCTATTTTTTATTTATTATTTTTACCTAGTTTTATCTGCTTTGTAGTTTATCAGTCTAATTTTAAAGCAGATTTACTTCATGCTCTGTTCAGCTGCAGGGAAAAAAATAATACATCTTTCCATCAGATAATAGTACAGGATTAAGGTTGTGTGTGATAGTGATGTTGTGATAACTAGTTCACAGAATAAACTCGCAGTGGAATCAGTGCAGGAAAAGGTGTGTTGCTGTGATCATTATTATATGTTACATTATCTGCCGGGACTGGATGTGTCAGAGACCATCTGAAAAAAAGGTGGAAAATAAATTATCAGAAAAAGCTGTACCATAGATATTCACTACACGGTAACGAGAACTGATAGGAGAGTAAAACTGTCTCTGTCAGCGGAGAATCAGCGGAGCGGCCGGAAACGCTTTTGTTGGAGGTGTTAAACTAAAGCTGAGCAATAGTGTGTGTGTGTGTGCGTGCGTGCGTGCGTGTGTGTGTGTGTATGCGTGCGTGCGTGTGTGTGTGTGTGTGATTGATTTCGTCCACCTGTTAATCAGTGTTTTATGAAGTGTACCATCACAGAGCTCGCGCAGTCCTTAGGCCTAAAATCGGGTCTTAATCTCGCGCTGTCTATTTGGCACTTTGATTGATGTCCTCCCTCTGGGGGTGGGATGGGGTGGGGAGGGGGTCGGGGGGGCAGTCCAGCCTCGCTCCTCTGCATGCGCACACAGACAGACGCACACACGTGCGCCCGCGCCCACTAGATAACGACCGGAGCTCGAGCAGAAGAAGCCCAGACGGAAGAATCCGGGGAGCGGCGCGTGGAGCAAGCTGTGTTCCTCGCGCCGGAGCGGGGGGCTCGCGGAGGCCATGGATCACTTAGGGATACTTGGGGCGCATCTGCAGCAGCACGCGCACGTGGAGCCCATCAGTTTCGGCATCGATCAGATCCTCAGCAACGTGGAGCAGAGCTGCATGCTGGGCGCGAGGATGCACGAACCGGACTACGGACACCCGGCCTACGGCAGCGGCGCGAGCGGCGGCGGTAACGGCGGAGGCTTCACGTGCGGGAACACCGGATATAGCGGTGGCGGCAGCTCGTGCGGAATGGCTTCCCTCGGCGGAGCTTATCACATGAACATGGGCGTGAATATGAACGGAACTAATGTGAACGCCGCCGGAGTCATCCGTGTCCCCGCGCACCGGCCTCTGAACGGCGGGAACCCCTCCGTGCCGCCGGTGAGCGGGACCATTAACAACCTGACCGCGCTCACCTTCCCCTGGATGGAGAGCAACCGACGCTACACCAAAGACAGGTTCACAGGTAGCTCACTGCATGTTTAATAAAAACAAAATAAAATAGAAGGAACAGGAACAAGGGAAATTATTAAAAGAAAAAAAAACATTACAGCGAGTCTCCTTTTAAAAAGTCAAAAATTAGTGAAAAAATACGATAGTGCTGCAGCTTTTTACTGTAAATGATTTCTAATATTCCTTTGCAATAATATTAATAATAATAATAATAATAATAATAATAACAAAGATAGAAAGTGTGTGTGTGTGTGTGTGTGTGTGTGTGTGTGTGTGTGTGTGTGTGTGTGTGTAGACGCAGACAAAATCTTAGATGATGTTCTGATTATTAGAAGGAGATCCTCATTTGAAAATGCTTTCAGGGTGTGAACGTCTTTACAGTTTCTCGTTTTTGTCAGTTTTAGTTGAATTTTTCTTCTCAGCCCATCAGACTAATGATTAAAAATCTGATCATTTAAGATAAGTTATCAGAGTCAGAGAGCAAAAACTGTCCGTTTTATAAACGTAATAGAAAAAAAAAACGAATAAAAAAAAGCTTTTTAGTTCCAACAGTTTTTATTACAGAGAGAAAATGACTATAGCTAAAGCTTATTGTTATTGTCATGAAAACTACTGAGTAATAATGAAAGAATAATATATATATAATATTAATATAATATATATCATATATAATATGATTTATTGATTTAAAGCATCGGTCATTGAGAGACCAAACCTAGTGACACCGTTTCATCATATTTGTTTACTATCTATCTATCTATCTGAGCAGTAACACACTACAGTATTACTGTGAGATATTGAGGCATTATTATTATTATTAGTAGTAGTAGTAGTAGTAGTATTATGTGAATACAAAGACTGCACCTATCCTGTTGTCTGACATTTCACAGTGTGGTATTTGTTGTGTGTGTCAGGCAGAATGTGAGCTGTGTGACTCTTCTTCTGTTTCTGTAGCTTCTCTGCGTGCAGGCTGGCACTTTATAGTCAACCCCCTGTACACATCCAAAGCTATTCATTTTAAACGTATTACACTGGACTGACATATTGTCAAATGTGAGCCCTTTTGCTGCAAGGGCACTAAATTAATGTGATAAAGAATTTCATCTCAATTCTACTTTCTCCAACAGTCTTTGAATATGCCATGGGTTGAAATAAATGCATACACACTCACAAGCTGTGGTTCCTTGGTTATGGCATAAATATACAATATAAATGTATATTAATATTTACACATATAAATGCATAATATCCAACTTAAGAATAGACCAAGTTCTTCAGACGTTATCTGAAGGTCCTCTAGTTACGGCATTAAAAATAAAAATGTAAGTAAATAGAAAAGTAACAAAGGTTCTCTAAAGGTTTCACGGTGTAAAAATGAACAGGACCTGAAAGTAATGTACACTGCAGTACGACCTACACTCCAGAGCTGTTCTTTACAGAACAGTAAGGGTGTGAACAGTTTGTTGTTTGTGTTGGAACAGTTTGTAGATTTAATACTTATACTTTGAGATCAAACACTGTCCTGTTCTTTACAATACTATACTGAGACCGTAGCTTGTATAATGCCCATGCTGTGCTGCTGCTGCTCTGTCAGTTCTCTCTGCTCATTGTCTGTCTGTTTGCCTTGCATACCTTGCTTTGACCTGTCCTCTCCTTTACTGCCTTGTCCTCTACCGTTGTGTCCTGTCCTTTACTGACCTGTCCTACCCCTTTCTCCCCTGTCCTTCCCTATCCTTTCCTGTCCTTTTCTATCCTTTCCTGTCTTTTCCTGTCCTTCCCTTCCCTGTCCTGTCCAGTGTCCCTCTCACCCCTCACTGTGACACGTCGTGTAGGTCATCCTTACCAGAACCGGACGCCTCCTAAGAAGAAGAAGCCACGGACGTCCTTCACCCGCCTGCAGATCTGTGAGCTGGAGAAACGGTTCCACCGGCAGAAGTACCTGGCGTCTGCTGAGCGAGCTGCCCTGGCCAAAGCCCTGAAGATGACTGACGCTCAGGTCAAAACCTGGTTCCAAAACAGACGCACCAAATGGAGGTGAACTCATGCTTGATTTGATAAGACACTGTTTTTTTCTCTTTGTAATCTCTACACAGCAGATGGTGGGTTTTGAGTCATCCTCCTTTACAGAGGGATGAAGGTCCTTTAGGTTCCTAAGGGCAGTTAGGGTCCTCCAGTGGCTTTTAAAGGGCCAGGAGGTCCTGCTGGACCGAACTTGAAAAGTTGTTTTTATACTTACCGTATAAGTAATGACTGTTTTCTTCAGTGGGCTCCCTCCCATCACAGCAGTTATCTCCTTATGTGCCTTTATCTGACAATTCAGTGCCCCTTCACACTAAATTCTTACAAAACAGAAGTAATAAACACTCAGGGTCCAGTTTATTAGGAACATCCAGCTCAAACTGATGTAGTCTGAGACCACAGTCCTCCTAAATCCTCCTTCATAAAGGTTCTAATGTTCAGGATGTAGATTGTGGTGCTGTCGAGCTTTACTGGGTGATATACAGAGGTGCTTCTGTTATGTAGCCTAGCTTCACTGATATTAATGGTCAAAATAATAAAGATGTCCATCATGAAGGTAGGAGTTACTGCAACAGTGCTGTATTAAAATGCATTAGTTTGAGCTAGGTGTACCTAATAAACTGAACACTGAGTGTATAAAATAACCAAAACTCTTAAAATAGACTGTGTATGTGAATGAGTGTTGATATGAAGAGCCTCTGAGTCTCCACATGCACCAGCGGACATGCAAAGCTTCGTTAACCAGAGGAGGCCTAACTCCACATTTCTCTGAGGCAGAGAGGAAACATCCTGGCTAGTTAAAAAAAAAAAGAATAAGAAGAAATGTGTTTATTTGTTTGCTTAAATCTAGTATTTCGTTTATAAAAAATAAAATGGGTTAAAGTACGAGTAAAAAAAAGCACAATTTCATTAAGGAAGACAAGTACAGGTGTAGACCAGTTTCCATGCGTAATACAAATATATTTAAAATAATCTGTGAATTCAGCACATTCGGTAAATAAAACACGACGTTTTGATTTAAATCTGTCTTTATAATATTTTTGTATAAGAGAAGATTTTCAGTGGAAAAAAAAGCCCTGAACGTGTTTATACGTTTTACCTCCATTTAAATTTGTTGAGTTTCTTCATTGTTTCAAAATTATTTAAAAAGAAAAATCTAAAGAAAAGCGCAGACAGAGTGCTCAAAACCACCGGACACTCAATAGGAATAGATCAATCAAACAATATATAAATAAATAAAATAAAAAATAAATATTGCGTCCTATTTTTGTATTTTGCTGAAATAATTTCGGCGTTCTGCAGAAATTGTCTAGCAACTGTTTAAGAGACTGTTTAAGAGTAAAAAAGCGCCGAAAATGTAATAATAAACCAAATTTATTATTTATTATTATATATTTTCTAAAATTAGCTGAGAAACTTGCAACAGATTTCGATCTTTTTCCCGGTGACCATTTATCCATAGATCTATTTATTAGACTGTGCAGCCAAATCCTTACATTTTAAAAATATGTTTTTGTTCCCTGACAATAATAAATCTTGCGATTTTATATTAATTTGGGATTGGATTTACAGGATGTAAAGTGAAAAACACACAAATACAGAGCACAGGTCCAAGGGCAGTTTATATAGCTATAAGTATATTTTAAAATATACAATCTATAGATATACGCACCATAGAGAGAGATTTGAATTTGCATAGCGCACTTTCTCTGAACAAATTCTGACCAGGACTTGATGTTGTTTCGTCCGACACTGTGCAACACAAAATGTTCAAATGGTTCAGATATTCTGATTAATATTATCCCGCAGCCTGTGAATGAAGCTTGAGTGGAGCTTCTCTGCTTGCTTTGGCTGGTTGTGTGAGCGATCCGCGCTGTTTCCTTGTGACTGTTGCAGGCGGCAGACGGCGGAGGAGCGGGAGGCCGAGCGGCAGCAGGCCAACAGGATCCTCATGCAGCTGCAGCAGGAGGCCTTCCAGAAGACCATCAACCAGCCGGTGACCCCGGACCCGCTGTGCCTGCAAAACAGCTCTCTGTTCGCCCTGCAGAACCTGCAGCCCTGGACCGAGAATACCGCCAAGATCAGCAGCGTGTCGGCCTGCGAGTAGAGCCAACACACGGCCTGCGGTCGGTACCTGTAGCCGGTACCGACCGACTGCTGGAGGGCGGAGACATGGGCTGTAGCCCGCTGTGGGGCACCGAGCAGAGGAGGTCCCGGTGCTGGACACTGTTTGATAGATGCTGGTTATCAGGTCACCTCCCTGCTCTTATTATCACCCACCCTCTGTCAGACACGCGCCGGTGCTGCTGCTAACAGCAAACATGCTTCACGTGGGCTCACTCAGCACTACTCCCATCTAATGGAGGTCCACAGTCTGATGTGGATCCCTCAGAGCCCTGGACTGAATCCTTGCTTCAGCCCTGCACAGACCGGACTGTGGTGTTGATGCAGTGTTGAGGCATCATAATGAACTGTGTGCTCCTCTGTCAGAGGACCAGGACAGACCGGCTCCAGCGAGCTGTTGTATCATAGCTGACCTGTAAGGGGACTTGATGTTTCATAAACAGCATATTTTCATACTTGATGTCTGCCATCAGTGTCTGTCAGTATTTATCTGCCATGTTAATGGACCTTTTACTCAAAAGCAGAATAACAGAGCACTTGTTTTAGCACCTTTGTATGAATTCAAACATATAATCCAACACATGAGAAAGAAAATGACTCAGAGTGATGATTTACAGCAACAAACTGAGGATCTGACCATTTTAGAATTTAGGTATAAATGGGCCTAAAGGCCAACAAGCATCTGATTGGATAAGAGAGAATATTTAATGGCACTTTGTGGCTGCATTTAACAGTGAGCGTACTTTTGTCCAAGGTTTAGCACATTTTACATTTCCTTAACTCTTATTTTTGTACAAATGTTTTACAAACTGTATTTTGCTATTTCCCTCTCTCCTCTTTGTGAGGTGTGGAAGCGGATCACCTCAGACCTGTGAGGCCGAGATCAAACAAGCTGACCAACCACAAACAAAGACCAGTCATCACTCCACACGGGCTTTTATTATCTTATCAGACTTTTTTCAGTGTGTTACTGCAGTGTGTGTGTGTGTGTGTGTGTGTGTGTGTGTGTGTGTGTGTGTGTCAGCCATAACATCTGTTTCTATTCATACTGGTGACAATGATGTTTTCTAAACAGTGAAAATCACTTTTCTCTCTGTGGAGCTGATTAATGCAAGTCAATTAAAAATCTGTTCAGTATACAGCTCTCAGAGTTCGTCCATGCATTGACCAGGATTTCCACTGGAAGCTGATGAGCAAATATTTTAATAATTTAGATAATGATTTCAGTCTCTTTCTTTCTTTCTTTTTTTTTTTTTTTACGAAAGTGTTCAATATTTGCCTTTTCCAGCTTCTCAGATGTAAGAATTTGATGCTTTTCTTTGTCACTTCATGTATCATGTATCTTTGGGGTTTGGACTGTGGGTCAGACGAAACAAAACATTTGAACATGTTACCTTGAACTGTGAGGCTTTTTTTCACAATTTACCATCATTTTATACACAAAACGATTTTTTTCTTAATCTAAAAAAACAGATGAATCAATAATGAAAATAATCATTAGTTGCAGTCCTAATTCAGATAAATGTAACTTTTATTTTTCTCAGTGGAAACACGTTTAGCTCATGTTCATTTTCACGCTACATACATGTTTTGTCAGTTAGAGTAAACATAAAGTCAGAAACAGAATCAGTCCACTGTGTCTTGTTCACACCATGTTTTTCTCTCTCTCAAATGCTGTGCAATTGGACCAGTGGATCTTCATCAGCCACTAAACACTGCTATAAACATGACAGTAAGCAACACGTGTCCAGTTACAGCACAAGATAACTATGTATGCATATTCATACTCAGCCACAGGTGAAAGCAAACCAACATTTTAAACAGTCTAATAAAACCACGGCTGGATTCCTGCATATTCTCATATTTTCAGACTTTGTTTCGACATATGGGAACATGTCATGGACTAAAGCACAGCACTGACTGACATAATAAAAGCCTTAAACCTGCACTAACTGATGATCTTATCAGCTTGTTTTCAGCAGAAACAAGTGGTGAACACAATACTGACTTATCATCACCTTGTTATCAAGCACTTGTTTATTTACACATCCAGCAAACAAACAGCAACATTATCTGACAAATGCAACCAAGTCCAGGATTCTGTCTCTTTTCTCTCTGTTTTTGGTCTCCACCATCTCCTGAAGGAAATCTCTGACTCTTAAGCTGCTAAATACTGCACTATGTTCATTAGCTGGTCTCTGACTGTGCCTGTGTGCTGTTTGCTGCTGAGCAGGTAGTGGACAGTGGCTTTCAACAGCTTTTAACAGCTGCTGCCGGGGAAAACAATGCTAAGACATAAAAACAATGAGCTGAAACTCAGAGTAAGGCTCTGCAAAGCTGAGAGGAGCTGCAGAGTTAGCTGATACTTCACCGAAGGTTCATCACTAACAGAGACTCCTTTCATTTTGTTACATGAGAAAACTGTGATTATGAAAACATTAATTCCAGCTGCTTGATGCCGAGGTCCTGTCTTGAAGTGGGTCACTATGTTAAAAACATTCTGTTTGTTTTTTTGTTTTTTTTCACAAAGTAAATGTAATAAACAGAAAAGGGAATAAAATAAAATACAAATGTAATCAACTGATTTAACAAAAAAACAAAGACAATAAGTGAAATAAAAATATTAAAATAAAATAGAAAATGAATTATGAATTGTTGAAAAATGAATTGTTTCCTGTTGAAGTGAACTGATCCTGGCTGTTTGGGTTCATTTGTACAAATACTGCTCCTAAAAATCTTGCATGGTTGCTGTGCGTCCCCATCACAGGCCAGGCCACGTTTAACCATGTGACCATGTTTTTGTGCTTCAACTGATCATCGCATTTATCAGCTCACACAGTATAGTCCCAGATATGAGGACTACATGAGGAGATTTTTCAGATGTATCTCTGTTATTTTTTTTTTTTTTTAGAAGGAAGAATACTGTATACCACTCTTTCTTTTCTACACAACAGTGATCCCACAACTCACAAACATACCATGTATATTTTTATGCATTTATAAACATTCTCTGCTGGAAAAAAAAAAAATTTGTCCAAGAATTTTTGGGTGTGTATTGAAGTTGGCAGTGCATGCTGAGCCAGCTGTTTGGCTGTGTGTGTGTGTGTGTGTGTGTGTGTGTGTGTGTGTGTGTGTGTGTGTGTGTGTGTGTGTGTGTGCGTGTGTGTGTGTGTGTGTGTGTGTGTGTGATGTGACATTCTCCAGGACTGCCTTCTAAAAGCTTGAAGAGGAATGTAAAGGAGAATTTCATCATCCACTCAGAAATATCAGCACTGAGCCACTGGAGCTGAGCTACACTGAAACCTCCTGGAATTCCTCTCACACATAAAGACACACACACACACAATTTCACCCTGGGGAGGAAGCATGGTCACCAGAACTGATAAAGATAAAGCAAGTTGAGAAACATACTCTGCACAGCACAGAGTTTTTTCACCAGTGACCCATAAAAGCACATACTGAAACCAGAAAAGTGGAGGCTGTTAGAGCAGCACATCAATGAACTACAGTGTCACAGTCTCATGTTTAACACACACTGTGTGTGTGTGTGGAGTGCTGTGAGGTCCACATGACCATTTATTATACAGTGTGCACATAGCATCACACATGACGTCAGATCACTTTGGCAGCTGCAGAGTATGAAGGTTCATTCTTGGACCTCAGAAACAATAGATTGAAGAATATGTCACCAGATATTCCCAAGCTTTCATCTGCATATTCCTGACTTGTAGAGAGCACTTTGTCATGCAGAAGCTTCAGTCAGCTGTAGTTCTGGTGTAACCCTGAACTCTCTGAGTGATCCACTCATTTTTTGTCTTCATTTCACCTTTCTCCTTTCACAGGAGCAAAGCAGAACACATTACTGAAGCATCTCAGTCTCTGATTTTCAATAAATCAACATGTGTTGTCTGGACATGCTCCATGAAATATTTCCCTGTTAAACGGGACTTGTGTCTGTAGTGTGACAGCAGAGTTAATGTGATGTGCTCTCTGACTGTGGAGCAGACTGTGGAAGATTCATTCCAGTTCAGGCTTGTAGGAAGAGATGAACAGAAACATGATGTGCACACCCTGAGACCTGAGTCCAGCAGAACACCTTTGGGATGTGGTAGAACAGGAGATTGGCAGCTTGAATGATGTGATGAATCATGTCAACATGGAGCAGAAGCTCAGAGGAAGGTTTCCAACATCTGGTGGAATCAGTGAGAGCAAAGGGAGGAACTACCCAGTGTTAGTGTGGTGTTCCTAATAAAGTGCTCAGTGAGTGTAATTTATCAAGTAAACTGGTCTTTTATTGAGTAAAAATCCATTACATTAGTGTTTGGTGTGAGATTGGTGTAGGCTTAATAAGTTACACAACATCATTATTTATTCTACAAGTTCTTGAGATGACCCTATCATGTCGAGATCCTAAATATACATTTATATTTAGTAAAGAGGAAGAAGAAGAAGAAGAGGAGGGGGAGGGGGAGGATGAATAGTTGCGATCGAAACTGATATGCAGAGCTTTGTCTCCCTCTACTGGCGAGTAATAAACATCGCAGCGTCTCGTTGAGCTATATTTTCCGTCGCAGGATGATGATGAATATTGCGTAGTGAAGCTCGACAAACAACAACAACATCCTTGTGTAAGTGTCCGAGCAGCGCATACAGAAAGTGCGTGTATGCGTGTGTGTGTTTGAGCTGCAGACATGTCAGTCCTGCGGTGTCTCTGCGCTTCAGTCAGGAGACACATCGTCTCTCCGAGTCTAACGGTGGACCGGGTCTTCACGGGTAAGCTAACCGAGCCTCGGTCACTGCTCCCGGGCTACATAACGTCATGTCTAAGCCTGAAGCTGCTGTTTACTCATATCTGACACGGCAGCTCCTGGTTAAATGAGGCTGGAGGTCCATCATGTCTTCAGGGACTGCAGACAGGTGTGCCGTCTCTCTCTCTGGGCTTTATTGTCAAACTGTGTCCTCCTCAGGGTGTTCACGAGCAGCCAGCGGAGCGGTGAAGGACAAGGAGCCGCTGAAGAAAGCTAAAACCCCGCAGGGTCGGTTTGACAGCCCCGAGGAGAAGAGCAAAGACGTTCTGGAAAGTAAGAATGATGCAGCAGGACACTTTGTGTCTTTGGTTTGGTTTCTGTCCTCAGGGACCTGAGGAAAGAGGATTATCTCCAAAAACGGAGCTAGGTGTGTAATGAGTTGTGTGTTTTGTAATCGTTCCGATGAGACAGCTCAAACTAAATCAGTCTGATCCATCAGTGCTGTGATAATTAAGGATAAGGCTTCATGAAGCCTTATACAGTATGTTATACAGTAGAAACTCCTCTCACGACCTTAAAGTCAAATCAGTACCTGTGAATTGTCACTGTTGATCATGGAAGCAGTGCTTCAGTAAAACAAGTCTAAACTCAAGGTCAACTTACAACAGTATTTTCTAAAACTTTCAACGAAGGAAGGTTGTGCAGTGTGTTTGATAGCTAGGGAAGAAGCTAGTAAATGGACTTTGAGCATCTTTCAGACCGAACCAGTGTCTCGTTGTCCCTCCAGAGTTCCCCGATGACGTGAACCCTGTGACCAAGGAGAAGGGGGGCCCTCGAGGTCCAGAACCCACCCGCTACGGAGACTGGGAGAGAAAGGGCCGCTGCGTTGACTTCTAGATCATTACCCATAAATCCGATGTGTCACATCTGCATTATGGAGATGCAGAGTCAGTGTCACTTGTTAAACCATTGATTGTTTTTTGCTGTAAAGGTCAGTGTTTCAGATCAGAAGGTGAGAGGGAGATACACACTCTGAAATCTGAAGCTCTGAGACGTGTTTTGCACATTGATGTTGTTGTGTTGCAGTTGAGCGTGAGACTGGTCTTGTGTCTTCAATGTTAGGATCAATAAAAAGAAATAGGATTCTAAATACAAGTCCTCGGATGATGATTGATTTATTTTCACCACATGTTTACAGCTACACGAATCAGACAGACAGATGGCCGGAGCTCTAAACATCTGACCACACAGGCTTATCAAATACACTGATCAAGGAAAGCAAGAAGTTAGAACGAGTCATTTGAGAAGGGCAGAATAATCTGAGCCTGTTTTCCCTTTGTGATCAGACTGAGATAATACTGGACATGTTTGGAAAACAGTCTTTAAGCAGGATTCTTACCGGTAAGTCCAGTACAAGGTGCCCTCAGTCATTCCAGACAGAGGTGTGTGTGCAGCCTGGTGGAGATCACCTGTGTATTTGTAATGGATCATGTTTGTGCTTCCTGTTTGTGTGTTTCCAAAGAAAAAACAAACTCTTTGCAGAGAGGTTATGCTTTTCAGTAAATTTGATGTAAGTTTTAATTTTTAAAACAATTCTATCCTCATCGTTATTGTAGTAGCAGGGGCAGTACTGCTGGTGTTAGTATTTGTTAAGTGTTTCCTACGGTTTTTGACAGGCGATGCTGTTTAATAAAGATGCATGCGATTCTTGTTTTGTCCGCTAGAGGGGAGTGAAGGACCACATCTACAGTGGCCGAGAAAGGCCACGCAAATGTAAACGTCGCAACACAAACGCAAAAGCCACAACACAAAAACAAAAGCCTCACAACGGAAGTTGTTACTTGCTGGATACTAAGTGGAAGAGGAGGAGAAGTAAGTGAAACCTTCTTCAGATACTTAGGCTAACTTCGAGGCAACGTTAGCTAACGTTGCGGCGAATTTAGCTTCATAGTAGTCCAAAGTTAGACGGCAGTGTACATAAATATTAAAATATAAAGGTAATTATTAGCATTGTTCATTTGTGACAATCACATAATGACAGCAATAATTGTAAGTTTCTGAAGAAGGTTTCACTTATTGCTCCTCCTCTTCCACTTTGTAGCCATAAAGTAAGTTATCACGTAACTTCCCTTGTGAGGCTTTTGTGTTTGTGTTGCGACGTTTGCATTTGCGTGGCCTTTCTCGGCCACCGTAGGTCAGTGAATGACAACGGTTCAACTGATACACAGCCTTCGCCACCAGGTGTCTAGTGAAATTGCAAATGATTGTATATTTCAATAAAAGCAGTCCCTTTTAGAACCCGTCCCTCTTATACACTTTCTATTCTTTCGCCTCTGACACTGGACCAGACCTGGTTAACAAAGGTGGTGGCAGCTTCACGCTACCTTTCACTCCTTACTTGTATTACAGGTATAATCCCAAACCATAGCCCACACATTTTGTTGTCTTTTTCACTTTTAACTGTACCCACAATAAGTACATCAGACTCTACAGTTCATCTGATTCTGCCAGGCCTGCTGACACTGATCTTTGGACTAGACTTTAGACCACGTTTGTGCAGGTGGAGCAGAAATGCTCCAAGTGAGGACGGTTGTCTGCTCGCAGATACTGTTCTGTGAATTCTTATCACGTGCATGCACCTGGTTTTTATGTGCACGGTTTTGAGACTAATTAAAAACCACAGCAGACGATCCATGTTGGTTGATTACATGATTTAATGATCAAGCACACATTAAGAAATAAAAGATACAGAAAAAAGGGGAAAAAAAGAAGAAAATAAAAACATAAGATCTGGTGTTTTTCCTCAGGCCCTTCAGTGAGTCAGTGGAGCTCAATCAGTTTCGCCTGCTGTAAGAGGAACAGGACTGTGAGACCAATAAGTTCATGGAACAGCATCTAACACCACCTCCCGCATTAACACAGAGAGAAAGGGACCAGCTGCAACACAGTCGTAGATCTAAAAGCACAGTGAGCATAAACAAGGAGAGGTTTCTGTTCATGATTCTGTGCTGTACCTGACGAGGTGTAGTTTGATGGAGCCTTTCTTCACACTGACAGGTTTGGCGGGGCCGGGAAGCTGCTCACTCAGCTCAACAGTGGGCTGATTCTGAGAGGGAGGGAACAGACAGAGAGATAAGTCACAACATGTGAGTATCTTTACTAGTACTAAGTCTCTTAGCAAGACTTTGTTCATCTAACTGCAAGCTGAGAAGTTTAATAATGTCTGTTAACAGGACACCTCCCACAACATACCAGGTCATATCTGGGTTTCTTTGTCGGCGTCTCAAGCTCAGGAGTGCCAGGTCTCTTTTTGCTTGGAGACGGACTCTTACTGAGCGAGACGCCTGACTCGTCATGGCAGGTTTGTTTTGTCTCCTCGTGTGGTTCAGTGTCAAGTTTGATCCTCTTGGATGTTGACTCTTCTGAACTCGGAGAACGAGGTCTTTTTGTGGCCTGTGGAGTCATGGAGGAGGGAGTGGCTGTGGACACAGACACCGATTCCTGTAGAGAACAAGGAAAATGTGTTTTTTATGGTAACATTCTCAGAAAAAGCTCAGTTACTGCATCTTAACACAAGTCTTGGTTGTACAAACCTTGTCAGTCTTGATCTTCTTAGCTGGCATCTCAGACTGAGGCCAGCCTTTTCTCTTTGTGCCTGGGTGACACGCGCCCTCAGGTGCTGTGAGGTTTGCTGGTGCAGAGATCTGGTGGCTCACTGCAGGCTGTGGTTTCGGGCTGAAAACCTTTTTCCGTGAACCATCAGGCATCTTCCAGCAAAGGTTCTCCCTCTGCATGTATTTGGCTGATACAGTCATTCCCTCTTCATACACTTCACTGGTCTTTGCCTGGGTGTAGACTGCAACAGCACAAAATAAAAATACACTTTATCATTTTTCACAACATTGCTCCATTTCAACTAAACCTGAAAAGAATGAAAAAAAAAACCATACTGGCATCAGTGAAAGAGAGGAGGTCAGAGGTCAGGTCTATCTTCTGGTTTTTGGACCCGTCTGTATTTAGGACGAGTCCAATAAGCCAAACTGTGCTCCCTCCCTCTCTGAAACAGACAGAAACACAGGTCAGTGAGCTGACAGTACAACACCTACATACCAAAATAAGAAGCTTTAACACTTTCTCTCTGCTGCAATTAGTTGAAATAGAACCATAAAATCACATCCTTACTTGTTGTTCTTCCTGGGTCCAGGGAACATCTGTAGATTAATGTGAGCCAATGAAATGTTCACATTCCTCTCCAGAATTCCCACCAGGAGTCTGATTTTAGACTCCACCAGGCTCGTCCTGACAGAGGGAACAAAGCATAATGTTCACAAAGAGCAAAGCACTCAAGTATCTGGACAGAAAATATGAAAACTAAGAAGCCGTTTCACCCAAAGATGTGAGACTGTCGAAAAAAGCTTTTACTCAAACATGGCTTCTCACTTTCTTTGTTCTCTGTACTCACCATCCAATATGCTGCTTGTCTGTGGTGGACGTCACTTGGAGCAGAACGTAATGCCTTTAAACATAAGAGACAGAACGATGGCAGCACATGTCACAGCACTGAGCCTTTGTACACAGGCTGGGATCTCACTACAGGAATAATCATTTCTATTTATAAGATGAATCCCAGTCTTCACTGGATCCATTATCCACAAATCGGATTGTTTTAAAAACATGAGTGATGGGTGGTTGTGTATTTAATGCCAAAACTCAACAATGCAACTTTTAAAACTTCACATCAAAAGCTGAACACAACTGCTAATAACTAATATAATCACAAGCCATATCAAGGATTTTCTGCCTGTTCTGATCTTTCTGTCACCAAATGATTGTAAGAGATCATGAAGAGTTTCAGTCAAACTTCCTCAAAGTAAAAAAGTGAGATCAGAACACACGGCAGATTTATTCAGACAGAGACATTATATTAACTGCAACAGAAAAGAGAACAATAACACCTGGTTTGCAAAGAAATCAGAACAATCAGCATATTAAGAGCTTAGAGACGCCATTTAACATAAATCCACAGGGAAACAGATGATCCACTTCCTCTAAAATGACTTGAACAGAGCTCAGTCAACACTTTGAATGAATAACAGCAAACAGCAAAAACCCGTCAGCACATTCATTCAAAACAACAACAACATATCAGTTTCATTATGTAACACTCAGTGAACCTGCCCTGAGCAGCTTACTGTGAGGAAACAAATCACAAAATAAACTTCAATACAATGTCACACCCTAAAAAGCACAATGTGCAAACACACGTTCATTTAAGTCGACACAGTTCAGAATAAAACATATGATACAGAACACAACACAAAATCATTTGAAACAAACCAGAGTACAGACATTTTCTTTTTTCACTATGTACAGAAATATCTTCATTAAAAAAATAAGAAGAACCATCAACTATAAAGCTCTGGCTGCTTTGAAGGCACAGCTACATGGGTCTTCCAGGTTTATCAGAAAGAAGTATAGAAGGTATATATTAAAAATATCTAAATGATAAACAATGAGAAACAATGTTGGAAGAAATGTCCATATTTTAGAAAGCAGCGAGCATGTGAGTCCTTATTTGGATCCTTAGGCAGCTCAGTACATACTGGTATTTCTCAAAAAACTCTGGAGTCTCAAAGAGCTTGGACCAGGTGGCTTTTCCCTGCTGGATCTCCTGAGCGATGGCGTGGCCTGTGAATACGGAAGAGTAAAAACAAAATCAGCTTTGTCACAGTTAAGGGTTAATTGGCCCACAGTGCAGTGAGCAATTGGCTGTTGTCAGCTAAGTGACTACATACCCCGTTTGATCTCCTCCGTTATGATTGTGAAGGTGGAGGGAGACACGTTGTAGGACGTGTTCTGCTGTGGGTATGCCGGGGTAATGATGGGCATGATGTGGCAGCGGTCACTTGGATTCACCTGGAAATGTAGAAGGACACAGATTTTCAGCTTCCCTGAGTTTAAAATGTGATAATTCAGCAGCTGACGTGATTCTATGATTGTAGCCTGAACTCTCAGTAAAAATGCTTTAGCTGAGGCCTTACCCTGGGGTCCCAGAAAGGAAGGTTGTAGCGGCAGTCTTTCACCTCCCTCAAGCAAACTGGGACGGACCACACCCTGACACAAAACACAAGATTTTCAAATCCACTCTTCCTCATCTACAACTTTTTACAAAGCATTAACATGCAGCTTCACTTTCACAGAGAGACAATGAAGTCACAATTGAAAAATCACCCAATATTTTCTATTTGCCTTTCAAAAATTGAAAAAGTTGCATTTTAAGAGGAAAGCACTGATGTTTTTACATTGAACAAGGACACCACCAGAAATTCTGGGACAACTCACCACATTGAGTAGATCTTGAAAAACTTGGTCACCAGGGTGGAAGCTGTGGCATTTGGAAATAGCTGACAAATCCTGGCGACCAGTATGGCCCACGATACACCGCCCAGGAAGCCCAGCTTGTTGGAGTAAATGTTACGACCTGAAGGGAGATGAGAGGAGGAGAAAATGAAGGAAACATCTAAGTATCATGTAAGGGGACATGTCCACCTATTGACAGTCTCCTAAGTGACTAACAACATGAACTAGTCCTGTGTAGTTCAGCTCACGTTTGGCCCACAGCTTGATGGTTCTCAAAGTCAGCCTGAAGTTATAAACATTAGGCACAAGGCTGAGGATCTCCTCTGTCACTCTGTATCCTATAAAAACAGAATGAAAACAAAGATTCAGACAGAAACAGATGCAGTGAAAATGGCCAAATCCCAAATGAACAAATTGGTCCACAGTCATAAAGAAAAGGAAAATGACAGCAGCTGTCAGGTAATACTGCACTTTAATCTGATGCGTACCACTGAGACTCCTGATGCAGAGTTTATCCAGGTTCTTCAAGAGCTCGTCGTTGCAGAGCTTGAGATCTTCTGGAATGGACCTCTGCAGCAGCCGGGCAAAGACTAAGTCCACCTAGAAAATGATGAAAACACAAAAACAATGATTAAGGCACATGCAAACAAAAATGAGGACACAGCAGACAGAAGAGTTTTTAGTTATTTCTCTGCACAAATTACCTCAGTCCCGTCGTAGCACAGCTTGATGACAGGGACAAACGTCTCTTCGACGGCCTGAGGACAAAAGAAACTGTTAGTCACTTGTACTAGAGTGAGAAATATCCTTTGACGTGCAAACAATAAATCACTTGTACGTCAAACCTGTATGTCTGTGACCTCCTTCTGGGCTTTCAGCTTCTCATAGAAGGAAGTGAAGAAGTCTTTTCTCTCCAGAAATCCAGGTCCGACACAAAGGGCATCAATATCAGCACCTGTCAAAGAAACACACGTCCATATGAGAGGAAAGTCTGTATTTAAATAGACCATTATCTTCACCATATACTCTCAGAGGCAGTAGCCCACCACTCAAAGAACCTGTGCTGCATGTGTGTGAATCTCTTAATTACCTTTGGTGTGAGCTCCCAGGTGAAAGGAGCCAAATGGAGAGATCTTACCTCCAACATTGTCAGTAACAACCTCAGGTAAGTTCTAAAATCAAAAAGCAAAACAATCAAACTGTCTCGTCTGTGCAATCAAATGTTTTCAGTATCACATTCCAAGATACTTTTCAAATAACAGCACAGAAGATTTCACCAACAATTTCTTACCATTTCTTTACACATTTCTTTAAGCCAGTCTTTGTAGACTGACTCCAGCCGCTTGACAACGTTCTCTCTGCAAAATAAAACAGAAAAAGCCTTTTCAAATATTGAGCTAAAGCATCTTATGGTCCTCTTTCACTTGTGCTCTACCAATGGCATTAACTTCAGTCACAGAGGAGTTTGTTGTTTAACTCATTGTTCTTTTCACAGTAAAAACCAACCTAGAGGTCTCAATAGCAGCATCACATCCAAGATGCTGAGTCACAACAAAAGCAACAGGTTGTTTTGATTCTACCTCTACAAACGCTGTTAATTAAACAAAGTGAGAGTAATGACATAGAAAAAGATGTGTCATACCTGTGTCGCAGCTGCAAGTCGTCCTCAAATATATCATATGCTCTGAGACTTTCACTCAGTTTTCTGCTCTGGATCAAGTCCCCCTCTTCCGGCAGATCCTCGCTGATGGGACCGGTGATACCATAGGTCTTGGGTATCTCAGGGAATAATGGGTCTTGGATATTCTTTGGTCTGAAAAGGGATATTTACACGTTGGTGCACTCTTCATCAAACAGTAGTGAAACAAAAAGCACACAGACCTTAGTAGGAAGGAAAAGGTGTGTTGTGTTAAATAGAAGGAGACTGGAGCCTCCTATTGTGCTGAGAAATCTGTGTCAACTACGTATATTACTCCCATCATAAGGCAGCTCTCAACAGCAACCCAAAACATTTCCAACATCACAAGTTAAGCTGCTGCAAAATCACTAGTGAAAAAAATCACAAGTGTGAACAGCAGATGCGCTGCGCTGCTCATTTACCTGTTTACCTTCCTCAGTCTTTAAATAAACAAGAAAAAACCAGCCAGCAGTGCTCACCCAGACATTGTTGTAACAATGAAGTCTTTCTTTGCTCGTGTCGACTCTCAAATCTTCTGTTTTCACTTTGTAAAACGAAGCCAAATCCATACAGCGCGCGCGTACTCTGGTTGCAGAGATGCTCACTGAACTTCAGGGCGAACGTCGTCACTGTGACGTCAGCTCTCGAATCCCAATCAAAGGCAACGACTCGTGACAGAGAAAAAGAACACGTGAGCCCAAACTGCGTTCAAATGATACAGCCTCAGATTATTGGAATAAAATTCAAAGATGTTACCCAGTCAAATGTTTTTATCTGAATATTAGTTATTATGATTATTAATGTTCTATATTTGTAAAATATATGAATAAACATAAATACACACGCACGTTTATACCTGTGGTTCAGTCTAAACTCAGTTGCTGTTTAAATGAGCTGCCAGATGTTTTAAAGTTTAAGCTAAACTTTCTGCACACACGATGTAAAAACACGACATAACTGTAATTCCAGTTTCCAAGACATTTTGAAGAACAAAGAAACTGACTCCTTACCCCAAGAAAACAGATTTTTATCATTTCTTTTAGTAATTCAGCTATTATCAAATAGTAGATATCAGATAGTCAGATACCTCATTTGTGATGTGACACCTGATGCAAAAAAGGTGATTCCAAACATTATAATATTGTTTGTAGTCAAACTACTTCACCATTTTCTCTATGGTGAACACAGAAGTGGGTTTTTAAAGAAAAGGAAAATACTGGATGTCATCATCATCATGCAGCTTTCCTCTGGATCAGCTGCACTGGGTGGATTTTAAAGATCTGCTCTGATCAATATTTGGATATGAACAACTGATCAATGACTGTGTGTAATGTGAAAGGCATGGCTTGTGATGAACCTATAGAAAATGATCATCTCTCTCTGTAGTTCCCCTCAGCTCTTCAAAGAGTTTTAGCATCTTCCAGTTCATTATTTTGCTTTGACAGTGCATCTTCACTGCTTTGGTTCACTCTCACTCTTTCCTTCCAGGAATGCTTTGCAGATCTGACTTTATATTTTTAGTTCTCTGTCTCGTGCACCTGCACGTATCTGTGAGCGATCTGCTCAGAGGGAAAATGTTACATGTGCATCTGCAGCAGTGTTGGAAGAAATATTCAGATGCTTTTCCTCAGTAAAAGTAGTTAAATCTTAGAGCATCTACACACACACATAGTCCCCTCTACAAACTCTACTTGACTGACACCTCTCTCACCTTTCTTTGGATTCTGGTGCATCTTCAGGGGTGGAACAACTTACACCCCATCAATCTTAGTCCATGAGTTTGGTTAAACGCAGAGTCTTTCATTTGCACAGAAACCAGTAAACAGAGTTGTCAGATGTCTGCAATGGAGTAAGAAGTACAGCATGTCAACATCACTGAATATAATCAGAACAGATTCTTTACAAATACAGATTCACTTTCATGTTGCAGCTGTGTGGTAAGAAGGTTTGTATACTTTCCCTGTACAACTTTTTCCGTCACCACTATGTGTCAGAAAAGTATGATGCTCCATGTCTCAGACGACTGCTGGAGATCAGATGGACAAGCCATTATGATGTCACAAAGTACATTGTTGAGAATAAAGTTGGTCTTCTCACTATCCTGTCAGAGATCTCTGAGGATGACAATGCCACAGTTGATTTTTCCACTGGTGCATCAGGCCTGCTGATGCAAATTAAAAAGCATCATTTCTTTGAGATCGGCAAATTCCTGGTACATGTACTTGGTGTGTTAAAACCAGTGAATGCGATTCTACAGTCTCACACTGTGGACATGTGCACTGCTTGTGATGTTGTTGGTGCAACACTTAAGTCTTTAAAGAACATCCGTAAAAACTTATGCTGCACAGAGCTCACACAGACACCTGCTGAGGATGAGTAAGTTCAAGTCAGTGGCTTGGTGAAAGTGTTGTTCTCTCATCTGTGGGTCATACAGACTCAGATGAGCCCATGTTCAACATGTCTCAGTCTTTGAAAAGATCCCTGATCAACATCCTTGACAGGGCAGTTTCAGAGATGGACATCAGAGGGGAATGTAGACCTAATGACAGCCATATCAAGTCTCATGTCCACAATCTAGTGCATTTCTAGATTTTAAACTGTTGCGTCCTCTGCATGTGCTTGCTGGCACTGTGACACATGATTCGAGTCTGCAGAATGAAATTAAACGTTTGCATTTGCGTGGCCTTTCTCGGCCACCGTACACATCAGCCAGGTCCTGCTGTTTAATGCACAGTTCAATGGTTTGTTGTGTTGCCTTCAAAGCCGACAACAAATGTTGGAATTATGATATATATTTCCCTCCCCAACAAAAGTAACAGATACTAAGACTGAATGTTTGTGTGAATTAGCTTTATATCATTAAAGGTAGGCTCATCACACACACACACACACACACACACACACACACACACACACACACACACACACACACACACTGTGCTTGTTACATACAGAGTACATAGACAGACCAGTATGAGCGGAGCCTTTATGACACGAGAAGGGCCAAAGGACCGGAGAAGCACGCGAAGGCAGCACGGTTAGAGGAAGAGGTCTGTGACAACACGAAGCTGCTGTTCACGGCTGTGACGACGGGACGAGGCTGCTCCGAGCCGTGCCGAGCCGAGCCACGGCGCTTCGTGTGGCGAAGCGCTGAATATCTGCTCTTTGTCTGGCTGTGACTGTGAGGGAGGATCGGGGCGGCTGCTCCGACACTTCCGCTAACCAGACAACTCAGCAGTGGACTCTGGGAAGGAGAGAGATTTTCGGAAAAGGAAGCGGAGGCTGGTGGATCACACTGATGCCGAATATACGAGAAGATGCCAAAGAAGTGTAACAGGCCGAAGTTTTCTCCTGCTGGGGTTTGTACACATCCAACTGCGAGATGTTTGAAACGACTTTAATACGTGTTTTTCAGAAGTATCACTGCTGCTTTAAGTCTACGCCTTGTAGCTGTGCTGGGTTCAGGTTTTATTCAGCCTCAAAACTGATAGTGGTCTTCATGTGTGGAATGGAGGACGTGAGTAAACCCGGGACTCAGGACTTTACATGGACAGTTCTCTCATGTCCTCTCTCTCCCTGTGTAGGTCTTGGTCACCTGTGTTTGTTGCCATGGAGCCCCCCCGTGTTTCTGTGTTGGACAGACTGTATGTCAGCATCAGCCCTGTGTTAATGAATGTTCTGTGGCTGGCACCACATGTAGTGTATATGTAACACAGCAGAGCAAACTGCTTTCCTGGTACAGAGCTGTGAGAGGTGAAAGGTCAGGGTGCCTCTGTGTTCCTGCTCCACAGGTGAGGCATCAGGATGTGTTTATGCTGCTATTATCACGTTCAGACCACTGAAGACAATGAGGTCACTTCCTCTGTATTTTTCCTGGGAATTTGTGGGTATACGCCACCTTTGTGGAGTTACATTGTTTGGTTAAAACATTTTTAAGGACTGTGTTTAAAGATCAGCATTAAATTGTCCTGGTGGGAAATAAAACAGTGAATCCTTTGTTTTCCGGGTTCATTATTTCTTAGTACGTCTCCTAGCAAGAAAATTGTAATCTGATACATGTCGCAGGCACATGAAGAGAGGGGAAAACGAGGGTTGAGAGGACATTTTGATCTGTCAAACACAGGTGGAACTTATAACACCGACAGAGCTTTTCTTGCTGTGAAAGGTCCAAGTGTGTGTGTGTGAACTGGGCTGTGAATCTGAGGCAACAGGTTTCTTGGTGGATGTCGACAGACCTAGAGCACAAACAGCCAGTTGGTTCATTGACAGAACATACTAGGGTTTATGCACATCCAATTAATCAAGTTTAAGTGCTGAGATCACTTCGCTTTGTCTGTGACGTGCACTGCAGCCATTACTGTGGCTCTGCACGAGAACCGCCTGATCAGAGATCCAGTCAGTGCAACGATCATAGACCAGGTGGTGTTGCAGTGGATCACATTCGTCCCAGCCGTCAGACAGTTAATCAGTTAATTCTGGACTTTTTGCTCTGTTTTAGCCTCTGATTGAAAATTTCCCTCTTGAGTCTAGCACCACCCTCTCTAGGCCATCACCATGGAAACCAGGCACACCACCACCACAATGGAGGACAGTGTGAGAGGTTCACCCACCCCCTCCAAAAAAAACCTGAAAACAATGCGACAGAAAGACATGTGGTGGTCCTGTCTTAAACTGAGACATTTTCAAAATGTCTGCAGCCCACATGAAATTCAGATGCAGCAGTTTCCTCTTGCTGCCGTGCGGAGCGGGCGGCGGGTCGTTGTTCCTAATAGAGATTCAAAGCAGAGCAGACGGGAAGCGATAGAAAACAAAGCTGACTGCAGCCTGCTTTAATGCATTCAAACAGTCAGCTGAAGGCAGCAGTGTCTGTGCACACTGACAGCAGAGCCCGTCAGAGAGTTTCTACCTGCTCTGACTGAGCTTCATCCTGCTGCTTCACACGGTCTCACTCATCTCTCTCTATACTTGCAGCAATGTAGTTACACATGCAAATTATGGAAGTAGATTATATTTACCTTTGTTGTGGTTTGCTCAGACAACCAAGCCCCCCCCCCTTTTCTCAGTCTTTCTCAGATTCATAATCTTTTTGACTTATTCTCTGATCAGCTGGTTCAGTCCAGATTTTGCCAGATGTCTCAGATGATTTCATTCCTGCTGGCTTCAGATTAAGTCTGTCTTTGTCTTTTCAGACAGTCACTGTGTCACATCAGATGATCATGAGGTCAAAATTCTTTCCGTGACTTTGCTCACAGACATGGTGGACTACGCAACCCGATCCTTAACCCACCTTTCACAACCTGCTGTTTCACATGTTGACTTGTCATAGCAACCTGAAAGTCAGTGATAGTGACATTATACAGGGGGAATATATTGTATTTACTGTGATATAACATGTTTGCACTTTGTTGGACAGCTGTTGCTGTGTAGCAGACAGATCACCCATGTCCTTATTCTCAGTCAGCTGCAGTAACGGGGCACAGTGGTGTGTGAGTTGTCCATACTGATGCGTCCAAGGCTGTAAGGACACCGACCCACTGGACAGCCAGTACTCTTTCTCATTGGTGCAGTGAGCACAAGCAGGTCTGAGCATGCAGTCTTAATGAGATCAGTCAGGTGAGGAGCAACATATCATTACACTGCCTGGATCCAACTGCATGCTTATCTGTCCTGCTGCTTAGTGATCCCACAACAAAAGGTAGAGCACCCTCCACTCACTATGCAGCTGGAAGTATGTATGTGCCACATAGAGATATATAAATACATGTTTACACAGATTCCATCATTGTGTGTCCCGTGGAGTTCAGTTCCTAGAAATTAAAATAAATACTGTAGCTTTCAGAATACAGTCTGTTTAAGGCTACACTTGTTTGGATTTCTGTATTGACAGTCAAATGACCTGTCAGCTTGTCAGTGCTCTCTGGTGGAGTCACTGTTACTGATGGGCCAACATATACACTGATACCAATATATCTGATATATCTGAAACATTATTGGTGTAGCTCTGTCTTTTACTGTGTCTGAGCTCATAGTTTTACTGTTTGGTTCAGGAACAATAGTGGAAGCTAAAGAGCCATATATTTCCCTCAGGAGTTGGTTGTGTAAAGTTTAGTGTTATGTATTTATAAATTCCTCTCTCAATTTTTAAATGAATTGTTCAGTCTATAAAATGTCAGACATTTGCAAGAAAAAAAAACCCAGAGTTGTGCAGAAATTACAACTATATACCATGAAAACATGTCAGATGTTGTGTTTTCAGATCATTCTGCTGCCCCCTTGTGGCCATAAACTAAATTAATATAATGTCTACTATTCACACTATTCTAGTATAATTTATAATTATTCTGAGAAGAAGTTTTTGTTTTTAGAGAAACGAGTCTTCAGTCTGTGTGTTACTGTCGGTTGCTGTGTCTGTGAGTGTGTTACTTTATGTCTTTATGCACTGTGCTTGTGTCCTGTGTCATTACAGGACTCCTGTGTGCCTTAACTCAGCACCATGAAGTTTGTTGTTGAGAAGACATTGGACAGAAAACTCTGCCAGAACCTTGCAGCTCCCCCAAGAAGCATGACTGAAACCAAAAGAATCAGATAATAAACGTAATTCAAACATTTCCGTAATTTAAATCATCTTAACCTTTCCTAGAAAACAACGTCTGACACTTGTTTTATTCCTTCAGTTGACGGGATCCTTCCTACATTTCCTGTGTCCAATGGAAGCCAAGGGATGCAGCCAGCGATGGAAGATGCATCTCCCAGAGTTTAAACACAGCAGAAGATGCTTGAGTACGAATACAGGGGACGGTGAAAGAGGCAAGACACAGAGAGAGACAGACAGAGGAGGGCCACACAAAAGCGTGTCTCTGGCGCCTACCTCCAGGTATCTGACCGACAGACAGTATGTGATGAGGAAGCCTCTGTTCTCTGCAGAGCAGCATACGTCTATCTTAAAGAAGACACACCTACAGAAGGTGAGGAGGACGGTCAGTATTTATTAGTTTTCTAGAGGAAATGATGTAACATGTGTAACATCCTAGTAACTACAGACCATTTTAGACATGTGCTTTATTATGTAAATGTAAATATGAGTCTACATGTTGCTCTTGTGGATGAATCCAAGTTCCAGAGTCACACCTCTGTAAAGCTCACAGCAACAATCTCATCAGGTGGAACCTATTACCACTTCCAACACTGGTCAGGTCTGAACTGTGTGTCGTGTGTGTGTCTTGTAGCAGAAAGATTCAGGTGTCAGCAGAGGAGAACACACTGATCTGAACTTCTTGACCAGACCAAGAGAGGAGCTGACCCCACAGAGCTTCAGCCTCTCTCACAGAGACGTCTCACCTCCCTCAGCCTCTAGCGAAGACCTCAGCTCACCCTTGGGTGTCTCAGAGCTCAGGGGCCGTCTGTACCATGAAGAACCCACTTTCGGGTCACCTTTCTCTGCCAGCAGATCAGCTCAGCGGAGCCTCTCCAGCTCCTTCCTGGAGGTCCAGAGACTAAACCCTCCTCTGAGACCGCAGCTGACCTCCACTGTCCTGAATCCTACCTACACCCCTCGCTCAGGGTACACGAGGCCAGGCCACATGGAGGAGAAGGGTGGGGAGAAGACCAGATTATTCTCATCTGGAGGACACTCAAAAGGAGAACCCATGTCTCCCTATCAGGCAAACTACTGGGCTTGTGCCATCCCTAAAGCTTTGCCTCCATCTCCAGACAGGCACTCTGCAGCCTGGGACCCAAACAGGGAGTACCAGGCTTTGCTGGACTACACCTATCCTCTGAGACCAGGACATGTGGTCAGTGAGTGGGACAGCTCTGAGCTCCAGGGAGACTCTCACCTGCAAGCAGACCTGCAGGACTCAGGGATTGAAGTAGACCACCTTTGTAGCTCCACCAGCCTGTCTGGGGTGGACTTCTCTGTGAACAGCACAGGGCTGACCAGAGAAAGAAGTCCTCTCGGTGCAGGTCAGAGTTCACCTGACCTGCCGGGGTTTACCAGATCCTCAGATGGTCTGCCCACCGGTACCCCTCTCTCCCTCACAGATCCGGTGGGTTTGTCCTTGAACAGTTTGGACTGCAGTAAGGACAGAGGTGGACTGAATCGTCATAGGAGTGATGACGATCACCACCGTCAGCACCATGCACCGTCCTCCTCCACCTCCACTGCTTTCATCCGCACCACCAGTGTCCTTCCTCAGCCCGGGTGTGTATGTGGGGAGACGGACGAGGAGTTCTGGCGTCTTCCGGAGCAGCTGGAGGAGCTGCAGCTGCTGTCCAGACAGGTCAGTGCTCAGCAGAAAATGTTAGTGGTTAGTAGTTTGAGAATATTTCAGATTGCTCTGACATCAAACAGTGAGTATTCACATTGTTTGAAATATGGGCATAAAATGAGGTTAAATGTAGGATTATTTATAACCTTATAATGACAGAGAGAGAGATTCAGATTTTAAAACTCAGTTATTCAACAAGCTGGGGTCGTATTTGGACTAAAGATACAGCGTTTGCAGAGCAAACATTCAGTGTTTTCTTCACTCTGTATTAAGAGAAGCTTGTTGAGAGCTGTGTAAACGGTGCTGAGCCGTGGCCTCCGGTCCCTGTGTGCAGGTGAGGGAGGTGACGGCCCAGCTGAGCCGGCCTGTCGCAGCCAGCTGGGAGTCTCTGGAGCCGGGCACCACCTCCATCCTGTCCTCCATCACCTTTCCTGAGAAACAGGAGGCTGACGATGAGGAGAAGGAGGGCGACAGTCAAGACACAGAGGAGGGAAAAGATGAGCCGGGCAGAGAGGAGAGGAACGCTGCTCAGACATGTAATCCCCAAATCACTCCTGAACATGTTTTCTGTCCATACAGAGTGTTTTGGTTTTATTTACAGCAGTGAAATGTCCATCAGCAGTTGATCACAGGGACTCTGAGGCGGTGAGGAGGACTTCGGGAGCCTGGGTGGAGCCCGTTGGAGGGGGGCTGAGTCGGTCCAGTCTCAGGGAGGTGGAGGCTTTGGTGCAGCAGCTGAGTGGCCTCAGCCTGCCTGGCAGCCAGAGGAGCAGCCAGGAGAACCAAGAGCAACGTGACTCCCTGATGCAACACATCCAGGTAGAGACATGATCTGACCTGTCAGACAAGAGTCCTACTGTGGGTCAAAGTGCAGCGTTTGTATAAGTGACAGGACACTGTCCTTGTAGAGACACACAGTGCTCTGACTGTATTTGGGTCAGGGGTAGGGTTTTACTTTCACTGCACGTTGTGATGTGACCCCCATGATATCCTGGATGTTTCAGGTCTTCTGTTCACACCTGGAGCAGCTCATCCAGCGGCTGTACACGATGTCGGAGAAGATGGAGCTGCTGACCGCACCCGCTGTGGACATCGACAGCGTGAAGTCGTCTCTGGCTGAGTATCAGGTAAGGACAGAGCCTCAGATGTGGTCCTGTTTGTGCTGCACTGGCTGAGCCGACATGTTCACAGGTCTGTGATAGGGTTGTCCCCGTCTTACGGTGTCACGCTGACAGTAAAATGTGACGTTCTCGTGTTCAGAGCTTTCAGAGAGAGGTGAGCAGCCATCAGCCCCTGACCTCCTGTGTTCTGCTGACCGGACAGCTTCTGCTCAGCTGCATCAACACCACGTCTCCACGTCAGTCTGTCAACTTTATCGACACAAACTCAGATGAAAAGCAAAAAAAAAACGTTCATGTCATCGTTTTATTTCTGCTTTATCTTCTGTGCTCTTTTTCTCCTGGTTTCCAGTTTTAAGAGACACCCTGCTGCTGATTGAGAGGCAGTCTGGAGCTCTGCAGACCTACACTGAACACCTGTTCTCCTCCATCCTGTCTGCCATGGACACCCTGACCCAGCCCCCTCAGCCCAGTCAGCCCAGTCCAGTCCAGCAGAGCACAGAGGAGGACCTGCACCCAGTGGATGTCCAGGGATCTGCTTCGTAAACAGACTGCAGGACACCTCTCACCTTTTGTTTTTGTTTTCTTGCTTACTTCCATCAGTTCTGCTTTTTAATACCAGGTTCTTCATCAGGATTCACAAAAAGCACAACTGACTTTTATTTTATACACATCAGCAGCATGTCTGTCAGTTGTCTGTGGAATAACATGCTGTTTGTTTACCATTGTAAAGAGGAACAGGGTGTCCACAGATTTTCATGAAGTTCCATGAAGGAAACATTGAGGACAAGTTCAGAGTCTAAAGTGCACTGATCACACTTAATAATACAGGACGCCAAAGTGCTCTTAAATCTCCGTCTGAAGCGTTTTCTACTTATTCTTACTGTCCCTGTTGTGTTTATCCCTCCTCTGATCACTGGTAACACACATTCATAGTCAATCAACCAGTTACAGAGAAGTGACTGTAGCCAGAAACCAAACAGACATGATGAAGAGTGGTCAGAGTGCTACAGCACGTCTGTCATCACTGCTCTGTGGAATGAACTACAGCTAAATCCTAATCTGACTGTGAGCAGTGAAGTCAGACTGTGGCATCAGTTTCAAAAAGCCAAATGGATTCACTGAATTTGAAAAATCAGAGTAATAATACAAAGGTCATTAATCCAGCAAATTACAATTTGACATTAGTTTGTCTCCTGTGTTTACAGTCACACTTTTCATTTTGGGATTGTTTTCTTTCAGAGGCAGCTGTCCTTCCTTTAAAGACGTGTGTCCCCCTGAACCTACGAATCCCCCAAAGGGACATAGTGGGAATAGTTTTTCCTCAGCTACTGTTGCATTTCCTCTGATCTACAGCAGCAGTCAGTGTGTTGGTGCAGTTCTCATACAATACACCACCAGTTTGGGGAAACGTGCAGATACTACAGAAAGGAGAAATGGTGTAATGTTTTTAGATGATGCACATATTTCTCATTTCTTCTTTTAGAGGCCGAGCTCTGACTCACAGCCACCGGCTGTGATCAGCTGCAGCTGCTCCGCCTGGCTGTGCCGGGTGAAGCTGTGATGGTGGATGTGGTTATTGCTCCGACTACAGCTCCTGCTGCTGTTGCTGCTGTGGCCGAGTCTCGTTTAGCATCATTAAGCTGATTTGAGCCTGTGTTTCCTCTGTCACATATGACATGTGTTAATACAGTGGCTTCAATACATGGTCAGACAACCATGTATTGAACAACCATGTTATACTCCCCACAAACTATAGCCCAACACAGCCATGGCAGCAGCTACAATCATAGAGACAACAGTACGATAACAGTATGTCAGCCCATGGTTGTAGTCATGATCACAGCTACAGTCTGTCTCCGTCAGCCTTGGCCATCTGACACATAATATTAAATCATAATACAGATTTTCTCTATGGATCAGAGGGGCTGCAGAAGATATTGTGAGGTAACGTTAAATATCAACACTAAGACTGAAGAATTTCATAGAAAAATTCCCACCATGACCTTTCGGGGCTCTGTAGGAAACTGAGGAGAAGTTTGAGAGTCCACAGAGCAGTGGACAGTTTCTTTGAGTCTGATCTGTGATCAGCTGATGGACAGTCACAGTCATACACCATGTCCTGGACTGTAGGACATGTCTTCTTGCACTATGATCTGAATTTCTCATAGCTTTCAAAGAGTAATCACTTGTACAGAACAGATGGTCCAACCTTCAAACACGCAGCCTTAAACACACATTTTTGATCTATTCTCACTGATGTCACTGTTAACAAGTTTGTTAAAGGGTTAGTTCACCCAAATTGCAAAACAGACATTTTCTCTCATCTCTTCAGTCAGGTAGTTTGTAGATATCTGCCTCTGCCACAGCACAATGCAGGAGAATGACATTTATTTTGTGGTGCTGAAACATGTTACCTGAGAACTCCATCATAACCTCTCTTTCCAGATTCTGTGTGCTGTTAATGTCACTAGTTTTCACTGAAACTACTTCCTTCATCATACTGGATACATCCACTTGAGTTTTTTTTTTTTGTCATTTTGGTGAATTTTTCACTATACTGTCATTCAAAGTCACAGAATAAACCTGGTTGTGGTTTTAGTCTCTGTTTGTGTACACACTCTTGATGCTGGTGGTGTTGGGGATGGAGGATGTTGTCATGGACTGGAGGTGCAAACATGCTGGACCAGTTCATGGAGTGTGGAAAGTGCACAAGGTTGGATCCTGCCTTCATGTACCAAGAAGAGAGGGATAACAGGGATTTTCTGACTGGGCCATTCAAACCCACAGAGGGAGGTAAGTAGCTTCTATGAAAGGACAAACCTGGATCACAAATACACATGGTCTTCAAACTTCTGCTCATAGTTTTGGTCTCCAGTACATTTCTGAGCTGGTCACTGACTCCAGTTCAGTCAGAGCTCTGAGGTCATCAGGTGGTTGTCCTCTAACAGGATGTCCACTGAGGGTGTTTTTGTTCTGCTTAATGACCTGGGATCTAGAACTGTGTCCACTTTCAAAAGCCAAACTGTAGCTTATTATTTTTTGTGTGTGTCTTCATGTGAGTCTGAACATGTCTGTCATGTAGTTGTATGTTTTTTTTGAGTATTGTTTTGAAAGTAGTTATTTCTGTTACAGAGCAGGGACAAACGTCAGATCAGAAATGCTAAGATCAACTTTATTGTACAAACCAGTTCTGTATTATTGCATCTTCCTGTATTTTTAAATATTTTTTGAAAAATGTGAACACACCAATCAGCCACAACTTTAAAACCACTGACAGGTGAATTGAATAACACTGATTATCTCGTTACTATGGCACCTGTCAGGGGTGGGATATATAAGGCAGCAGGTCAACAGTCACTTCTTGAAGTTGATGTGTTGGAAGCAGAAAAGGATGTGATGTGACTTTGACAAGGGTGAAGGTCTGGATCAGAGTATCTCCAGAACAGCAGGTCTTCTGGGGGGGTGTTCCCAGCATGCAGTGATCAGAACCTACCACCAGTGGTCCAAGGAAGGACAACTGGTCAACCAGTGGCTGGGTCATGGGTGCCTGAGACTCACTGATGCGCATGGGGAGCCAATGCCGGTATGGTCCAGTTAAAATAAATAGGCAATTAAATGAAACTGAGAACAGCATCACCCAGTGGCCATCTTGTATGAGGCCTACATTCTCTCTGATCCTGAGGTCAGAGTAACCTGAGACTGAGACAGCTGGACTAAAAACCTGAGAAGTCTGCAAAGCATCCCTGCTCTTTGCCCCCTGCAGACTTTGGTGAAAAGACTAAAAACTGAAGAAAACAGACTTCAAGACATAATTTACTCCGAAGTCTGAGGAAATTAATTTGCAATAGTACTGCATAATAAAAGCTGCTGTGCCTCTTCATATTACAAAGGTTTATTTGGTTAAATGAAGATTTTCACAACAATAAAAACCTCAACTCAACAACCGTAGAAATATCTGGTGCTGAACAAGCAGCATGCAGTGGCTTTTTAGACCTTTTTCTTAACTCTTCTTTCTTTCTTAACTCTTTGAAAAGCTGAGGGGAAACAGAGTCAGGTGTTTATTTTCTGTAGATTCATCCAAGCCAATCCCTTTCACATGCCACATAGTCATCTGATCAATTGTTCATATGCAAATGTTGGCTACTTCAATGATTGTGCTGTAATCTTGGATTAAGTTAGCTCAGTTTAGTCAAATCACATTAGACTCTAAACTTCAAGGATTCTTCAGGGGTTTAATCCTGTAAACAAAGGGATGGGATTTAGTTTTATTTGACTTAAACAAGCTTCTTCTTCCTCATTCACAGGCCACGCTGTTCTGAATGCTGCAGTACGCCAAAGCGCAAGTGCAAACGCAAGAGACAAAACACACCTGTAAGGGTCCGTCTCCCGGTGAGAGCCCACAGAGCAACAAGAGGTCTAGCACTGCTGAGCTTGAGATGCCAACAAAGAAATTCAAACAGGACCTGGTAAGCTTTACTATCTTCTAAAATGTCCTGTAAACAAACGCTGTTAAACTTCTCAGACTGCTAAGAGACTTAGTACTAGTAAAGATATTGTTGTGTGACTGTGTTGTGACTTACTTCACTGTCTGTCCCTCCCTCTCAGAGCCAGCCCACTGTTGACCAGCTTCCTGACCCCTCCAAGTCTGTTACTGAGGTGAAATGCAAACTACAACTCGTCAGGTACAGCACAGAATTCTGAATAGAAACCTCTCCTTACTTCCCTCTGGCTGCACATACGTCTGCTCTCTCCTACATTTGTGATGTCCTCAGCGTGACACATGGGGCACATGCAGTACACATGTTAAGATCTATAGAAGGTCTGTTGCAAGGTAGACTGTTAGAGTTGGATGAATGTCATGTCTTATCACCACAAGAGGGCGGTGAAGCCTCTTTGCTGGCCTCTTCCTCAACCACAGGAAAGCCGTGGGTACACAGTGTTCAGAGACCAGTCAGTCAGTGACAGCAGTCCCTGCTGCAGAGTGGTTATATTTACCTTCAGTAATTTTGTGATGTATTTTTCAGTGTTGTTGTTGATCATTTTCCTGAAAGTGTTGCACCCAGAGGTTACTGTTTTGCCACGTTCTGTGAACTCTGTGCAGAGTGATGCCTTTAAGTCATCTGCTGTCTTTGATGAGCTGTAGTTCATGACAGGGACAAACAGACATCACTTGTTATTCAACAGTAATTGTTTTTTAGGATAAAGAGGGTATTAGCAAATACGCTTAAGTATCAAGTATGTTTGAGTACCACAGAAATCCCACTCAGTCTAACGCCATTAGACTAAGTGACTGCTCTATATTGTGCTGACGGCATGATGGACCTGATGCATTAAAGTGTCTGTAGTATGGTTTGGCATCATATCGTCCCTCATAGCAGATGCAGATAACGTCTTCAGAGGAAAGCATAACAGAACACTACGTTTCCTCATGAGATAGTTTAACTTTGGATAGATTTCCACCCTCGTTGCTGGTTTTGTAACATTTCAGACATTCAGTAATGATACAGAGTCGTGAACAGGACTCAGCACAGCACAGTTGACCAGTTTATGACCTTTGAACTATACAGAGGATCCACTGTACAGTAACTCGGACAACTGTCATGTAAATGTTTTAAAAGAGTTTTAAAGATACTTTCATGTGGAAAAATAGTAACTCGACCTTTGTGTTGATGGAATTGATGGAACGTTTATCGTATGACTTGTGATTGAACTGAACTAAGAAGGGCTGAGATTTCTCTTTGCAACATACCACAAACTTGCTGGTATTCTCTGTATGCTGTTTCTTTTTTGATATGCAGTATGTATCATTAGTTGGGGGGGGTTCTGTTGTTTCTATTCTAAGATGATGATCAAATTCCCAGAGTGTGTATGTTGCTGCCAAGAAACAGTTCTTCCTGTGCCCCCAGTAGGTCGTGCAAGATGTCTCCATCCCTTGCACACCATATTTCTCACTATTTTCACGTCTCAGTGTGGGAGGGATGTTTATCCTCACTGTGGTGTTAGACCTTTATGAATTCACTGATAGACACAGTTGTGATGTAAAAGTACTTGCAGACATAAAGGAGAGGCTGTAACACAAAGGAGACAGGCTGTGATTTGAAGCTTTAAAATAATTATCTCATGGGACAAAAGTCCAGATCAAAAGCAAGTCTGTTTTCTTACACTGTCTGTAATTAATCATGGACAAGATTAGGACTTGTGGATCCAGAAGTGTATCCACAGGAGATCCAGTTTCAGGTATGGAGCTCCCCAGTTGTGGCCCCTCTTACCCCCGCCTAGTTCGCAGCTGGCTGGTGATTCAGGACAAGGAGTAAATCTCTCTCTGGTTTCCTTCTTAACACTCTGTGGTGCAGGAGTGGCACCAGTGAACATTAGCGAGCTTTAAAGCATGTGCAGGCATCCATAGAAACCAGCCTTCTAACTTCTGATTTGTGTGAGGTGATATGTCAAACAAAGGCTTCCAGCTGTTAGGGTTTTTTTTTTTATTTCTGTACTTGATTTTGTTGATAATCAGATTGATTCATTTACATGAACATAAAAGACTGAAAATGCTATAAAGTATTTGTTGGTTAATCCTTTCTGCTGATCCCTTTCTCCGTGCTGTGTTAATGAGGGAGGTGGTGTTACACGCTGTTCCATGAACTTACTGGTCTTACAGTCCTGTTCCTCGCTGTTTCTCTTAGAGCAGGCGAATCATCCATCACCAGCCATTATTTAGTTTCTATTTCTCTTTTTGTGTGCCTATTGTGTGTTTAGTCTGCAATGTATTGAAAAAAAGTAAACAATTTTAAATGCATCTGTTTTGTGTATAGACTGCTATAGCTTTTAACTAGTCTCAAAACCCGGGCACATAAAAACCAGGTGGTTGCATGTGATACGAGTTCGCAGAACAGTTTCTGTGACTGGAAAACCAAAGGAGCATTTCTGCTCCACGTGTCCCCGACCTCCATGCGACACTGAAGAGTCCTGTCAATCATAACAGGCTTCAGCATCTCAGGGTAAATTTCATCCACTCTTTGCACCTTGCTGCTGCTTACTGCTCAGAGACCTCCCCCCTAAGTCAGACTCTGCCCCCTCCAAAAAGGACATGGTTGGGTTCAGGAGTTCAGCTTTCACCACCCAACAATATCCCCAGTCAGAGTCAGCAGTTCTCATCCCCTTGCTGAACACAGCTTGGGCCAAGTCCTGCTTTCCCTTCCGGAGTCGTCTGATGGTTTGCCAGAACATCCTTTAGGCTAACAGAAAGTCCTCCTCCTTAGCCTCCCACACTCTGGTTTTTGTGTCTGAAGCCGCCACAGCTGGTCTGGCCTCCTGGCACTCTTGATCATACAACCACAAAGCTGATCATCGATCTTAGGTCTAAGGTGTTCTGGTACCAAGTACTCTTATGAATCACCCTGTCTTGGTACGGTGGTGTTTGTTCCACCTCTGCTCTCGAGCTCTGGTTCCTTCCCACATCCCCAGAACCAATCTGCCATGGCAGGGGTCACCACACCTAGGTCGCTGCCTCTGCCTGTGGCACAGCTTACAATGCACCCAGCCCCAGTGCCTATCTGTGCAGGTGGAGGGCCCACAGGGTGGCTACAACTACTGTATCATAGTGCAACATAAATCATACCCCTGCCTCCGATTCTGTTCTGGCCTTGAGAAAAATGATTTTCAGCATATTCTGTGATGACTAAATGTTTATTCCAGACGCAGGATTAACTGTTGTGATGACCACAGGTTTCACTTCTTTCTGCGTGGACAGTGGACACTTAAGTACACTACTCTTGTTTCAAAAGTTTCTGGGAAGTCTGATCAGACAGGGGTCAGCGTGTTTCTGATTGGTGACGTGGCCCATGCAACAATTAAGACATCATGTTTTAGCGACGCGCTGACTCAGGAGCTTCCTCTCTCCTGATGTTAACTGACGCTGAGTGATTCAGGCTGTTTTCCCGGTCAGTTGCTGAGTGAAACCAGCAGCCTGAACGTTGTGGGATTTCCTGTGAAACCTGCTGACTTGTGTTTAAGTAGAAACTGGGCCACACTCGAGCAGCTTAGGATTGAGGTAAACTGACTAATGAGCGGCTTGTACGTCCAAATACGCACATCTATAGCCATTGTGTTGTGACCTGACCTTCGTATATAGCTGTACAATAGAGCACTGTTCTTACCCACACAGCAAACACTTGTCCCAGAGTTCCTTTCAAACTGAATTCAGTTGCCTTTATTAAGAAAACAAGAGAACATTGTATTTTATATATGCAATTCTGTACTGAGATTACACAGCAAATTGCAAACAGACCCCATGTAACTGGCAGCAGATCTGCCAAATGAATGCAGAATAAATAATTCAAACAGGTCTCCTACACAGACAGGTCCTCCCATTTCTTACAGTCTGGTAGTACAATATTTATTTTAAGTTGAAGTGTTACATGTTGAGCAACAAACTGACAGTTGTCTTCAGCCACAGATTTAATGCAGAGAAAAAGAGTCAGGACTATCCCAATAATGTATTGAACACTACAGAACTAGCAAATCAGATCTTACATATATATATATACATATTGTTTATGTACATATACTGTTGCACTAGACTTCAGATGCTGGACAGTGAGACACTGCTGTGCAGAGGTTGGTGAAGAAAAAAAAAAAAAACACCTTCAAATGAGGACAGAGACTGACAGATGGACGCGCGGTGATACAAACAGCAACATAATCACAGAGGGAAAAGAGAAACAACAGAGAAGATCTTTACAAACACAAACCTTAATGAAACCGATTCATTTACCAACCCCGCTGTAGGAATGCAGAGAAACACACACACACTCTCTCTCTCTCTCTCTCACACACACACACACACACACACACACACACACACACACACACAAACACTCCTCTCATGAACCTGTATTCAGAGGGCCAAATAAAAGTAGTCTCTGAGAGGTCTGAGATGGGGTGGGGGGTAAGGGAGGTGGGGGGGTGGGGGGTGGGGTCAGGGCTGGGTCATCAATAACAGGACAGTATGACAAGAAGGATGCTTTATTTGTTTTTGGTAGTGCGGCTACAGTATGTACAGTACAAATACAGGCAACTTCATCTTGTTCTCACATACACATGTTGTGAATCATGTCTTCCCTGTCCTGTCTGGTTGTGGGGGTGGGCTTTGCTGGGATACAGTGGAGTTTAGAGGGGGACGGTGGCCGGAGAGGGGGAGGTGGGGGAGGCTGGAGGAGGGGGTTCAAAGTGGAAGTGGTTTCTCTCTCAGCAGCATCCTCCTGATGAAGGCTTGACAGTAGTGCCGGGGGTCAGCTTCACGTTGGGCTTCTCCCCTCCTCCGGCTGTGGCCCCAGGGCCCATCCTCTTCTTGATTTCAGCAGCCATTGTCATGAAGGCCTGCTCCACATTGGTGGCATTCTTGGCGCTGGTTTCCAAAAAGGGGATGCCCAGAGAGTCTGCGAACTCCTGGATAAAACAGAGCAGGGAGACAGAGGACAGGGGTTTACACATCTCTTTTTTTTTTTTTTTTTTGCAGTTGTGAGGTCTTTTACTTTTGGAGGTTGTGTTTTCACCTGTGTCTGTTTGTTGGTTTGTTTATTTGTCAGCAGGATTACACAAATAGTACAGAACCGATTGGCAGTGAGCTTGGTGGAGGGATGGGACATGGGTGAAGGAAGAACCCGTTCAATTCTGCTTGTGGATCTGGTTAATATTGTGAGCTGGAAGATTTTTTGCGTGGGCGCAGGTATGCCCTCCACTGAGTGCCATTCTCGTTTATTTTTGTATTAGTGCAAAGCAAATGCAGAAAAAGCAGATAAGAAAGAGCTGGTACACACAAAAATTAGGTCACGTTGGTTATGTGGGTTGCAGGATGTAACAAATCTAGATGTAAATACTGTCGGTTGATGCTGAAGTTCACCCTGAGATTAGCTACAACTTCAGCCTGCAGCAGTAAGAGTCTCTCCCAGGCTTCCTGTTGTTTCAGATACAACAGGCTGTTACAAGCATCTGATAAAATAATGTCACTGTTATTTAGATCTTGATATTTTTATTATTTTGATAGTTTCAGCACACATGAAATATAACTTTTTGTTTTACTAGCAATTTTTGTCCATCTATGCTAAGTAACCTACAATGACAAAGTGACATTCAGAAATGTTCTGAAAATTGATTAAAACTCAAACTGAAATCTCTCATTTACAAAAGTATTCAGATCCTTTGCTGTTTCCCTCCTAACTGTGGTCAGGTTCATCCTCTTTGCTTTATTTATCTTTGAGATGCGTCCAGAACTTGACAGGAGTCCACCTGTGCCAAACTGAATTTATTGGACATAGTTTAGAAGGACAAACACCAGGTGCATATAAGGTCCGACAACTGACACTGGACATCAGGACAGAAACCAAGCCATGAAGCCCAAACTCTGTAGAACAGTGGCCTCTCTAACTGTGAATGGACAAAGTTTGGAACAACCAGGACTCTTCCTAGAGTTGGCCGTTCAGAAGTCCTCTGTAGAGATGGGAGAACCTGCTGGAAGGACGACCATCAGCCAGGCCTTCATGGTGGAGTGACCAGACAGAAGCCACTTTGAGTAAAAGGCATTTAACAGCCTGTTTGGAGTTTGCCAAACAGTATTTAAAAGACTCTGAGAGCTTGAGGAAAAAGATTCTGATGAGACAGAAACTGAACCCTCTGGGCAGAACTCCAAACGCTACGTCTGGCCAACACCAGGCACTGCTCATCACCTGGCTAATACCATCCCTACAGTGAAGCATGGCATGATGGTGGCAGCATCGTGCAGCCATTCTCAGCAGCAGGGACAGGGAGACTGGTCGGACATGAGGGAAGGATGAATGTAGCCAAATACAGAGAGGTGCTTGAGCACATGACCTGAGACTGGGTCAACAGTTCACCTCTCAGCACAGCAATGACATGAAACATGCAGCCAAGAAAAAACACTGGAGTGGCTCCAGGACAAGTCCGTGACTGTCCCTGAGTGGACCAGCCAAAGCCCAGACCTCAACCCCATGAATCGTCTATGGAGAGACCTGAAGATAACAGCTCACAGACACTTCCTGTCCAATCGGACGGAGTTTGAGAGGATCTGCCAGGAAGGATGAGATAAACCAACCAAATCCAGGTGTGCAGAGCTTGTAGAGAACTCACCCAAGAAGACCTGAAGCTGTAACTGCTGCCAAAGAACTGAATTAAGGGTCTGAATAAAGTTGGAAATGAGGGATTTCAGTTTTTATGTTTAAATAAATTTGGGGAAAAAAAAAAATCTAAAACATGTTTTGTTCAGCTAATAACACACAAACAATTATAATCTTTTGTGTTTTTAGTGAACACACCAATTAAACCAGCCCACCAAAGTGCTGGTGGAAAAAGTAAATGAACCCTTGGATTTAATAACTGTTGTCTCCTTTGGCAGCGATAACCTCAAACAAGAGCTTGCACTGGCTGCAGATCACACCTGCACAATGTTGAGGAGGAATTATGGACCTTTGTGCTGAACAGAGCTGATTCAGCTCAAACTTATTCTTCTGATGTCTGGTGTGAACGGGTCTCTGAGCTCATTCCACAGCATCTCTGTTGGGTTAAGCTCTGGGCTCTAACTGGGCCACTCTGTCACTGTCACTCTGTTGTAGTTTAGGATCATTGTCCTGCTGCATCACCCAACTTTTACTGAGCTTCAGCTGGCACACAGCCACCCTGACATTACCTTGTAAGATACCTTGATAAACTTGGGAGTTTACTTTGCCCTCCATGATGGTGAGCTGTCCAGGCCCGTCTTTATGCAAATCAGTGTATTTTTTGCAGGGCATGGTTTGCATGAGCAGATGCTTCTTGTGATTAGAAAACGGTTTGTTGTTTTTTTGTAAATCATAGCAGCTCTAACCCAAACCCCCAGTCTGCTTTCACTGACTAGACTCCAGGCTCACTGCACACCATATACTTAAGTGTCATAAAGGTACGACCTGGCTCCCCTGAGAAGGCCTGAGTCTGAATTTTAAGGGCAACCCATCTAAGGCCACCTTAAATAAGACATCTTTTAATCACCTCCATACTAATACAAAGACACTGGCTCCCTGCCAGCAGAAATAGGACAAGGCAGAATATAAAGACTAATTTAAGTTAAAAAGCAGCTGTAGCATGAAAAAGCTAGTGTGTGTGTGTGAGTAATACTAAGGTGCCTTACCTTTGCTGTTGTATAGTCCACAACTTTCTTTGTCGTCAGGTCACACTTGTTCCCGACCAATAGCTTGTTGACATTTTCACTGGCATAGCGGTCAATCTCCTGTAGCCACTGTTTGACATTGTTGAAGGACTCCTGAGACAGGAAACAGATCAGCATTAGCACTGAGCTAAATCTCCTACTAAAGGACCTCGGCAGCCTCGACAAATTTACGACTTAGTGCAATAAGGGTGTGTTTTTAAGACCAGTGTGCACTGGTTCTTGGCACTTTGCTGACAGGGAGACAGTTTGAAACGTTGAGAGGCGAGAACACGATACAAGACAGCAAATCAGAAAACAGTGCAGAGTGATGTTACAGCTTTTGAACTTTGAGCTCTACACAAAAGTTATGGATCCATTCACAGGCCACATGCTACAATGGAGAAGATTTGAATTTTACAGTTCAAACTTTCAACAAGTAATGAAGATCAGGGGGCCTAGTTCCTCATGTCTCTGTCCTCTGCAGTGTGGCTGCAGCATGGACTCAGTTCACAGCTGCTCACAATTGTTTCTAACATCTGCAATCTACATAATGAGCTGTGCACGTTACACATTAAATGTACTATATGTCTGCCCTCAGGGGAGGATGTGGTATAAAGTCCACAGCAGGTGTTCACATGTAGAAAAACCACTTTTTTCAGTTACTAACAGAGTGGAATGGGTGGACCAAGTTACATGTGTCCACTCAGACATTCATAAGACATTCTCACTCGGGACTTAGACCTGGCGAATGGTAATGGCTTTCATTTTGTTTAAACTGAACCATTACCACTACATGGTTTCAGGAAGATCCTCACCAGGAGCCAAAACTATTTCCTGATTATTAAGGTCTGATTGTGGTAGCGAATCAGTTGGGTTTTAGCACAGGGACCCAGAAGACACAGTGTACTTTCGGAGCTACCACAGACTGCATATGTATAGACCCTTATGTCCTTCTTTGTTTCACCTGATGTGCTAACATGATGTGCTAGACAATATCAAACCGCTAAAAGCAAGAGAAAGAGTCATTCCTGTGAAAACATGGAGCCCAGAGCCCAACCATAAAAACAGATGTATTCCTGGCCAAATATAGACCTGACATCAGGTCGCATTATTTCTAGTGCAGCAACAACAGACCCCACAGTGTTTCTCGTTGTCTCTTTGACTCAGACAGTTGTTGTGCAAGTCTTTGACCTGCAATCAAAGATCATACAGTGAGAAATCCAATGAGGAAGAGGAAGATGGACTCATTTCCCCTCATCACAGGTCAGAGAGCAATGATTTGAATGAGGTGAACACTAGCCTCTCACTCAAACACAAAGAACTTGCTCTTTTACATTCACTAATACATTTTACATTCACACAACACCATGCTCAGATGTCCAGCTCTGACTGTGAGCACCAGGCTCCTCTTGTCTGGTGGTTGTTAAAATATCTAACACGGTCCAGAGAGACTTCAGCAACATAAGGAATGATTATTTATCTGCACTGCAGTTCATTAGAAGCCAGCCAATCCGATTCTGTCTTGTCATGGTCAACCTCCTGTCTAAATGATAGGAAGTTCAACTTTTAATTAAAACTATGAGTTGTAATAGGTATGAAAGGTGTGGTGTTATACTGACCTGGTCTGTGACATCATACACTACAATGATACCATGAGCACCTCTGTAGTAGCTGGATGTGATTGTACGAAACCTCTCCTGACCCGCCGTATCCCACTGTCAAAGGAAAAACATGAATACAGCCGATGACTGACTTTGAACCAACAAAATACTGAAGCAACATATATATATATATATATATATATATCACATATGATATATATCATATATGGTATGTGTTACCAGAGTTACTTACAATCTGAAGTTTAATGGTCTTTCCGTCCAGTTCTATGGTTCGTATTTTGAAGTCCACACCAATAGTGCTAATGTAACTTTCTGTGTATGTGTCATCCTGCAGAGAGAAACAGAATCGGTTAGAGGGCTCACACATCCTGTTCACTTCCTGCCTCCTTATACACACATACAGTACCATCCGTCATTACTAGCTCAACGTGCTGGAACAGTCAACTTTTCAGTAGTATACGAACTGAAGCATATTGCACTGTGAATGAATGAGTTACAGACACATGTAAGCATCAAATCCTGTTTACAGTGACTTGGTATCTTATTGAGTGAATAAGAAACCCAGTTGAGATAGTTAATATAATTTGTTGTCTGACTGAAGACATCTTTCAACACTTTGCACGAACCACTGTATAGTAAACTTTAAAATACTGCCAGACTGACTCAAGCTGAAGGGAAAACCGAGTTAATATAAAGCTAGTGTTTGTGCTATTTATGAAGAAACTTACTGCAAATCGGAGAAGAAGGCAAGACTTTCCAACACCAGAGTCACCAATCAGGAGCAGCTTGAATAAATAGTCACTGTGAGGGAAGGGTAAAAAACACACAAGTTAGAGGATACTCAGAAATGGTTAACCAAGTAACCGAGTTACAGATTACCCATTTAAATAAGATTCCACACTGCTTCTTCACAGAAGTCAAGGGACATTCACATCAAAAGCATTAGACTTCTTTCATTTAATGTCAGTTTCAGTTTGATGCAAATATGCTCATCAGCAACTGCATCATTACATAATTTGGCAGAGTGACTGAAATGTCTGCATTTTACAAGGAAAGGAAAGACTGAGGACAATGAGCCTCGCTGAGCTCAGCTACATTTTCAGAGGGACATGCAGGAAGCTGGCTGATCATGTGATTGGACATATGAAGCTAACTGAAAGGAGCAGGGAAAGCAGAGCAGAGAGAGGTCTCTTTTTTTGGTCACAGGTTATACTGCTCTACTTCTGAGGTTAGTCTAATTCATATTTAGTGCAAATGCAAAACAACCACAAAGAGACTCAAAACGACTATAGCATGGCTGCAGTAATTTTGTTTTAGTGTGGTGGTCTTATATAGGGGGGGTGCATGACCTTTTACCTGCCCATAGGCCCATTTTCTCATGGTCTGTGTTTGGCTGATAGAACAGCTCAGTAGTTCCTACTATTGAGTTGGTACTTCACCAGGATTTTAACCACAGAGCCATAGTTCCACTTTTGGTTCCTGGGCCAGAGCTCCTTCCCCACCCTCAGCAAAAATCCCTAAAGTCCCTCAGTGGTGCTTTCCAATAACCCAGACTCAACTGTATCAGGATGGAGTTAGTCGTACTGAAGACCCCTGCTGTGTACAGCATTTATTAGGACTGCTAGTATCAATTTTAAGATATGGTATGAGACTTTTATGTAACATTATTGCTGTTGAAAGAAGAACTACAGAGCTGACTTCCTGACTACACCTCAAAAAAAAAAAAAAAGCTATGAGTCATCAAGAGAAAAGAAAAAAGTAAAACCAAAACTTAGTGATTGTTTCAGCAAAACAGCTACTAATTTTCTACCAAGTGGCTTCCTTTTAATAAGTTACCGATCTAATGTGCTTAATCTTCACAGTTGTTAAAGTTGTGTGAAGGAACTGTCAGGTCCTGGGATTATGCTGTCTGTCTGCTGTGGGATGTGTCTGACAGACACTCAATTTTTTATTCTCAAAGAATATTGTTGTGTGACAGCTTGCATACTAAGGGTAGGGCATCCTGCTATGACATTAATCCTGCCAAACAATCCACCTTAAAGCTATCATGCAACAAGGCGGGTCTAGGCAGCCTAGAACCAACATACAGGTCTAAACTACAGCCTGTACTTACAATTACACCCGTATAAAATTGGGCAATATAATGATAATTCTTCACCTCCCCATAACCCGTGCACACACAGGTCAATTTTGTCCTTCTTATACTTGGTTTGTCAGAGATTTGCTGGTATTCAGGCTTTTTTCTGTCCCTTACTTTTCCTGCTGACCCTTTGCAGCACCACACTCCTGAAAAGAAGCCTAAGCAGAAATCCAGTGGTGTGGCAAAAAAAAACAAACACTACACTTTTCTTTCAATTTCAAGGATTTTCCCTGCATGTTTTGATCCTGAGGTGTGAAACCCTGTGCAAGGACATGGACTTCTTGGAGTAAATGATAATGTGCTTCCTCCTTTAAGTACGATGCTGGCATACTTAAACCAGGAGGAAGCACATTATCAAACCAAATAAATACCAGCAAAGAAACTTGATAGTATGTCTTATTCACACCATATGATGAAACATGTCTGATCTGGGTAAAACCCCAAAACTAACAAAGGATTGTAGTAAAAGTAGTAATTGGCACTTGGCAGTAAACCTACTGATATTCCATCAGCAGCATAAGTAGAGGGAAAGCAGGTTCTCACACATCAGCTGAGCCTGGTTGTTCTGCCTCTCGGTGCCATCTTACTTCCTCTCCTTTTCATTGTAATAAAATCCAGTCATTCCCTCTTCATTAAGCCTGAGACTTGGGACAATGTCTGTCCCTGTGCAAAGCTGACTACTCGCTGCTCAACACAACTCTAACAGTAATAAGTTGTCCTGCAATGGTGTGAAAAAAAAAATCTAAGGTTCAAAATAGGTGAAGAATCTGTTTCGTTACCTCACTCAATGCATGTTTATCTGACATTAAGCCTGCCAAATGTCAAACACCATCATTAGTCTTTTCCCCTTCAACAGAAAAGTCCAAATACACAATTGATAAAGATGAAGCTGTGCAATTTAGAAATTCCTACAGTCTCATAACTGCTTGTCTGTCATTTGAACTAAAAGTGTGGTATTCAGCATACTGAATTACACAGTAAACCAAAATGTAGGGTAATTATGCCTCACTGTCATTCTGACACTCACTCTGTATCTTGGACCTTGCCTCTGAGTATCTGGTCTATACCAAAGAGGTGAATCATTAATACTAGATCAAGCGCTTTACTGAGGGGAATGGTGGATCAAATTTCACTATTTAGCTTAATAACATAAAAACCACTACATTTTTTCAGATTTAAGGAGCACTATGTAACAACATGCCAAACAATGAGTGCAGTGCAGTCCCAAAAATTCTGTTCTCCACCCAGGAGAACATTTCTGAATGGAAAACCAAAGACAGAGAAAGCTGAAGTGACTGATTGCTCAACATTGCTGTGGTGAAACCAGGGGTTTGTCCTGTGGCATGTGACCTACACATGACTGCTTATGCGCTACTAGACCATCTGACTGAAAACTGAGTCATGATCAACACCAGGTAAAGCATACAACCAGTTATCTGGACGTAAACAACAGATGACGGCTGCTACAGTGTCTGAGTGCTCATAGTAGCAAGGTTAGATAAGTGAGTTAACACAACGACACAGACTCAACCTGATGGCTGTAACCATCGGCTTCAAAGAGGTTATCCGGCTATAAATATAATGAAGGGAACCTCTGATGTCGACTTTAATGAACCAAAGCCCAGTGTTTGGTAGTATAATGACACAAAACGTCGACTCTCTACGTTTCAGGGAGCAGTCACAGCTTTGTCCCGAATTTACATCAAGAGAACTGATACCAGAGCCAGTGAAGATGCTGCCGCTGAAAACAACAGCTGGATAGCCGGCTTAATGAGGATCTAGACAACACTTAACTGTCTTATAAATGTCTATCTATTATTCCACCCCTGCAGGAGAATAATCGCCGTATCTGAGGCTGGCACAGGGGGCACATTCACGTCAGCTGATGTTAGCCGCTAACTTAGCTCAACTGCTAATTTCAAGTTATTTCTCAACGCTAACTTACGTGTTAGCACTGAGCTAACCTTAAGCTAACCCTAGCTCTGACATCCAAAATGTAACACGTTTTTCAGAATGATACTTACTATTCTGGATTCATTGTTGACTCGACGTATGGCCTATCCCCTCTCGTGAAATGTCTCTTTTTAAATCAGATAAACGGCGCTGTTTAGTGATGAAAAAGGCGTTAGCTTACTCTGCTCCCCAAACCGCGGCCGGCTACTTGTTTCTCAGTAAAAACCCAAAATGGCTGCAGCTCCGACCAGGAAACAGCTAACATTAGCCAGCTGGTTAGCCGAGTCAGGAATAACGATGGGCCGGTGTCTAAAAACAGACGGTGAAGCGTCTCTACAGCCGTAAACCTAACGAGAATAACAGGGCAGATGTGTCTAATCGGGCCGGTTCTCTCTGAGTGTATCGGTGGGTCGTTAACGTTACCGCAGCAGCGACCTGTCAGCCCTCACAGGGATTACGTCATTTAGTGAAACGTGGCACACAGGACTCACACACTGCCCTGTGTGCACAAGTACACATTATACACAACTTCCGGACAAATACTTCAACATAAACCTCGCCCTCCTGGACTTTGTACTTTATCCGTATGCTCTGGAACGAGGCTTTTATTTATAAAGACATGAGTGTTATTTCCGGTCAGATCCCAGTTACATCGGACCCATTTGACACACCAGTTTGCCCTCCAGGAACACTGGACGCTGCTGGTTTGGTGTTGTTACATCCCACACTGACGGTTTATGGGTTAGAATAGTATCAATGTGAATGATATACCACATTAGAAATGCTGAGTATACTGTCATAGTGGCACACACGTGTCCCATCCAGAAACTTCTGTGCGTAAGTTCATGAGCATGTTGTTGTGTCATCACTTAGGAAACAGGTGCGAACTGCTAAGTCATGTCAGCACCTGCACACAGGTAGGCTACAGATAGCATGAGTCAACTGATAAAAATTTGCTGCATTTTTTTCTGCTTCCAATGACTCATGTAAAGGATCGTGAATAACTCGTTTAGATTCGGTGCTTTCAGTAGCAGTGAACTGGAATTTTTTTTTTCTTTGGCTTAAGATGTACTGAAGTATATGTTTGACAGAAGAGTTTGTAACTGTTCGAGACACTGAGGACAGTTAGTACATTTCTTCACCCAAACTTTGTCAGAATTCTGAAAGGTGCAGGGAAACTCCCCAGCATGCACCTCACTCTGAAGGAAAAATACAAAACTGTAAACAAATAATAAAACTGGCTTCTTTTTTATTTATAGTCTGGGACAGGAGGAACAAGGACGGATGTTCTGGCCCCTGCAGAGCCCCGATCGCAGCATCAAAAAGTCAGTCTGGGATTACATGCAGAGACAGAAGACACTGAGGCTAAATCCACAGAAGAACTGTGGCAGCTTTGAACAACCTACCTGCCAAGAACCCTGAACTTGTTTAAAGTTCACCGATAACTAAAAACTATTCATGACATTATTTTTGTTAAAATATCAGTATGTAAATAGTGATATAAAAAAAACATTAAAACCCAGAAAAAAACTATCACAAAGTTCACTTTAAAGATTTCTAGTCCACACATGCTCTAATCAGTATCCAGACGATCTTGGGACACTAATGCCCCACAAAACTTCAGAGAGTATTAAAACTGAAGCTAGAAATATGTACATATGAAGAACAGATCGTTCTCATAGTCGCTTCTTGGCCTTTCCACCTGCACTTTGAGCCTTTACCCACAAGAAGGCACTATAGACAAGTTACACCAAACATGACCAGCAGAAAGTCACTCTAAGACTCTTGTCTAAGGCAGTGGCTAGACTGAATTCAAAGCTTCATTAAATCCTATGTTTCATTACCTTTTATACATTTTACAACCGGTGCTCTGTGTGTTTTTTTTCCTTATGAGTTTTTGTAACTGCATCTGTCTTTTGTATTCCTGTTGGCTGAAGGAAGCGCTTCATTTTGAATGACTGTCAAGTGTCTTTAAAGTCATATAGGGAGACACCTCTGACACAGTTTTGGTCAATGGTCTATCAACTCCTCTAAATTAGTGCACAGTATCTATGCAACTGGATGTTTTTATAGCAACATTACTGATTACCAGAGAAGTGACTGCTTAAAGGAAAGTCAGTTTTCAGTAACAGTAACAGTAACATTTCATTCATGTCTGATTTGTTTGACATTCAGAGTTTTTTGTATTCTTGTATGAATGATTCAGTTACAAAAAAAGCTTACATACAGCATTCATACCTGATCAAAGAAGTTCACTTTAAGATTCTTTATAATATACAATCAGTTGTCAGGTTATTAGGAACACCTAGTTAAAGATAATATGACATTTCTGCTATAAATCCTCCCTCATGAAGGTTATAATGTCCAGTTTGTGCATGTCATTTAGCCTACCCTTAGCTTGAATGGGGTGGGCAAAATAATAGGCACACCTGTCAGCATATCACAATGCAGTTCAATGGCACCACAAACTGCAGCCTCCAAAATGATCACACAGTTAGTATGATCATTGTATCTGGGAGTGATGAACGTACAGAGAATTATCAGCTGAATCTGCAGCTTCCCTCGGCTTTACAGACAGTTTCAACTCATTGTTTGTTTTTCTGGAACACAACCTTATTTTTTTGTTTCACCCTCACTGCTCTCACATCAGCCTCAGGTCTTACTGTGTTCAGAAACATTAATGACTGATTTAATAACTCAGCCTGAGTTTATATTCAACATGACTCCTATGACTCCAGTCAGTCCATTTAAGAATGATAGCAGGGTCTAATCAGTATTTTCAGTTTTATGAAATACAGTAATAACTGTATAATCATTAGTATTAGTATTATTATTGTTGTTTTAATACTTTAATCCTTTCTTAGTGGACACAGAGCCTAACAACCGGCACACGTGCATGTGTTTACTTGGAAATTCAGTTATTTGTGGCAATGGCTGTATGAAAAGGGGAAGAGAGGGGCTACTGAGAATGCATATATGGGGTCACACCACATTTTTGTGCTATGAAACTGTTCTTTGCAGAAATCCTGCTCAGCCTAATAAATGCCCATGAGATAAACATGCAGGCCATGCAAAGTATATATCTATAAAATTATTGTTTGCTTCTCTTTTTAAAACCATGGACAATAAAAAAGATAAAACAAACATATCAAAACCAGAGTGGGATCTATATCATGACCTTATTAACCCTCTTTATGCAAATATGAGTAAACCTTTTCCCGCAGCCTAGATTCGCGGGAAAGATTGGATCAGGTTTGGCATTTACGGGCTTTCCGAGGGGTGGCTTTGCTGTTAAATTGTTGCTTCTGTACGTGAAATGGTTTGTAGTCTGTTAATAAACATTTCACTTCATTTGTAAAGTGTAAATACTCATTATTCTGTCTGTGATAGTCAGCTTTACGTCTAAACTTCAGCATCACCTACACTCTTAAATCACTTACTACCCTGTTTTACAAGCAGTGGTTTCGTCCGAACTGGCGCGAAATGGAGTAGCCCCGCCCACAGCAAAACTCTGAGCTGCGTCAAATCAGACGAGTTTATGTAGAACACGGCGGAAAGAGAAATGATTCGGACTTAAAAAATAAGAACTCACATCGGCCTCTCCCCGTAGCCGTTGAGTGGAACTTTCGGCTGTGCGGTTTTATTTTGAAAGGTATTGTCCGGACGTATTCTTGTTGTTTGTCGAAGCTTCCTGTTGCTGAAGACTCGGAGCCACTGCAGAGGACTAACGTGGAGTCGAGTCCAGTCTGTCTTTACATATCTACAAAGTTTTAGATAAGATTAAAAAAAATTCGGAGTCCGTCGGGATACCTGCTGTCCTGTACATTCAGTAACAATAACATCGTATGTTATCTCGTAAATTTGGTCACACGCGTCACAGTTAGCTTTATAACCACCTGAATTACCAGCTTGTGTAACTCGCGACAAGTCGTTATTTTGTTGAGTAAAAACAACTGTTTTCTTAGTAACCTGTACATCTTCAGTTAGCTCCGTCGTCTGCGTCGCTGCTGGAAACAATGAGCTGGTAAGTAAATGAACTGAGCTTTAATAACGTTAATTCACGTTAGGAATCACAGCATGTCTGTCAGTGTAACAATAAAGCCTAAGCTACCTGATGTGTTAAAAAATGGACCAGTGCATGTATTTAAATGTTACACTGACTGTTAATCTCTTTATTTAATTTCTTAACGTGAAGGTGTAAATGCTGAAAGCCTTCTCTACATTTTTAGAAAGTAAAACTCTGCTGGAGAAACACTCAGTCACTAATTTATCATATTAATGTTATACATATTTTACACTTTTCATTAAAATATAAATAGTGACTATAAATATTAATTACCCCTTATGTGTTTTCAGTGTTCTCTTATGGTAGAGTGTACCCCTGGTTACACACGGTTGATAGAAGTCATGTTCTGTAAAGTGACTGTTTCACAGATGTAACAGATTTCACACATGTGAGTGGAGTTCATCCTGCTCCTGTTAAACCAGCAGGAAAGATTCACCCTCTGGGATTCAATGTGTTCTCCCTCATGCCGACAGCACAAAAGAAGAAAGTCGCAGTGCATCCCCTCACTGCCCCAAACCAGATGAATCTGAGGAACCGCTGGGCACAGCCATGGAGACTGGAGCTGCCAATGGTCAGTCACAAAAGACCCCGATCTGTGATCCCCCCCCCCTGGGGCCCTGGAGGAGCTCACTGGGGGATTTTCTCCAGCTAATCCAAGTTTAATTAATGAGTTGTTGCTCTTGTGTCATTTAAGTTTAAGATGATGGTGATTATGTAGTTTATCCCACAATTCTCCTCACCTACATTATTAACAACAGTCCAGCAGGACCATGTCATGCCTACATTTATCTTATCAAAGTTTGGAAAGAAGTGAAACTGTGTTCAGCCGGCTGCGATCCTGACCTATCACTGCTGTTTCTTTGAAGATGTTGGTGTGAAATCTGAGAATATGGCATCTGAAGTGGTTATCACCAAGGAAATGGAGGAAGAAGAGAAGCAGCTCATGGAGGAAGGCGAAAGGAAAGAGAGGGAGATGATGGAAAAGGTGCGTTTCTTTTTTTCTTTTTTTTTTGCAAACTGTATCATGTCTAGGCCTGCGTGCTAAATCAACAGTGCTGGTATCAACTGTTATCAAAGTTGGCATCAAATGTGTGAGATTCTTCATCTCTTCGACTTATTCTTTGATCAAATGGTGCCCGATTAAATCACAAAAATAGCCAATTCCCTTTGGCTATTATTCTCATTAGGTTCTGGTATAGCTGCTTGTGTTTAGACAACATTTAAAATGTAACAAAGTGGTTTTAGTTGTAGAAAAACATACTCCATAAAGATAAAGTTACAGTATGCAATTTCTAGAGACAAGCTAGCACTAGCAAAATACAGAAAGGAAAACCTCTAACCCTCCGCTCCTCCCACCCCTCCCTCTCCTCTCCTCTCTTAAGGCCCGGGAATCATGGCAGAGGGACTCTCATGACATGCGCTTTAAGAGACTGCAGCATCTGCTTCAGAAGAGCAACATCTACTCTAAATTCCTGCTGACTAAGATGGAGCAACAACAGAACGAGGTAGAGTGTGGGCAGGCATCACATGTGAAACTCCTACAGGACGTACCTGTGCTGTGTTAGCACTTGCACACTCACACTCTGTTTTTCTGTCAACCGTTTCAGGAGAAACTCAGGAAGGAGAGGCTGGAAAAGAAGACCAAGAAGGTGAGAGGCGGTTTACTGGGAAAACATTTGAGCTTAGCATTAAGATTCTGTGTAAGTCATTGATAGAGGGCTATCTGTCTTTTAGGTGCAGAGCACAAACAGTGCAGAACCTGACAAAGGTGAGTAGATCCTCTTACATTTGATATATTTATATTAAATTCAGAATGAAAAATTGTCAATGAAGAAATTCTGTAATTAATACTTGTGTTTACACACTAACAGTTTGTGTATATCAAGAATAAGTATTAACCTTGGTTTGGAAAACTTTGAATCCAAATATATAAAATTTGTGTGACGTGTTTGACCCTTTACTGTTGAACTAGATAAAAAGAAGAGGAGGAGGGATGAAGACTACAAAATATCAGATGTCATGTCAAAAGAAGTAAGGTCGCATTCATCTTTCTGTCTCTTTTGTACATTTGCCACTTACTGGTTGTCTCACATTGCTTCTCCTTGATTTTTGTCCTCTAGGAAATCATGTCACAAGCCAAAAAAGCAAAGGTGGAGGAAGCGGTAAGGGTTAATTTTGTTTTTCTGGGTAGATGAGATATGAATACATACTAATAATCCATATGGACACGAAGTAGAGTCACTGAAAACATCCAACTGTACATGAACATATAAAACGTCTGATATTAGGATGAAGCACCGGCTCAGAAAAAACTAGAAGCCGAGGACATTGAGAAGATGAGTGACTCCAATCAAGACATCAAGAACCGTCTATCAGAGACGGTGCGAGACAACGCCAAGCATCTCCTGCATCCTCACAGGAAGGTGAACGGCCAGCCGGTCCCCATCCAGCAGCCACAGCTCTTCACCGGAGGGGTCATGAGGTGGTACCAGATCGAAGGAATCGAGTGGCTGAGGGTGAGTGGGGCTGCACCAACATGGGATAATGGAACCTGATTATTTATTCATTCGTTTGTCGGTTTGACATCCACGTTGGCTTAAAGGTTGAGTTTCAAAATTCAAGGTTGATGTTTTATGTCAGTAAAGTATATTTATTGTTTCTGTTAGTAGAGGAGAATGCTTTTTGTGAATGCTGAGTGTGAACAGGCAGCCCGTGTTGTTCCCTCTGTGCCGCCAGATGTTGTGGGAGAACGGCATCAACGGGATCCTGGCTGATGAGATGGGACTGGGAAAGACCATCCAGTGCATCGCTCACATCGCCATGATGATAGAAAAGAAAGTGATGGGCCCCTTCCTGGTGGTTGCCCCTCTCTCCACTCTGCCCAACTGGATCAGCGAATTCAAGCGCTTCACGCCAGAGGTGAGAGGACGCGTTACCGAGACGAGCCACGTCTCATCGGGCTCGTAGAGGTCTCACTGCTTGTAGTGTAGTAGTGAAATAGTAGGATTGCATATTTGACTGTAGTAAACTAGTAACACAGCACAAACCACATCAAGCAGCTGTGCTCTCTCACATCCTGTTGACTGACACAGGCTGAGTCTGTTCATACGTGCAGCAGTCTGAGCAGAGGTCATGTGTTTGTCCCCCAGGTGTCTGCGGTGCTGTACCACGGCCCCCAGCCAGAGAGGGCCAAACTGCTGAAGCAGATCCGCCGGCCTCAGGGGCCCCTCAGCATGTGCCCCGTGGTCATCACCTCCTTTGAGATCTCCATGATTGACAGGAAATTACTCCAGGTAGGATCCCTGCTCATCCATCACCGATCTAAAGTTTTACATAACTGAGCTGTATTTGTCATTTTTCAAGTGAAACTTCCAAATATTTAACACTGGTCTAAGATGTGATTGACTATAACAGTTACTTTATACAAAATCATGAAAAGTAACTGTTTGACTGTTCTCATGAGCACTGTATAAGAAGCCAGGCCACATCTGTTTTCTGCTGCAGCGCTTCCAGTGGAAGTACCTGATAGTGGACGAAGGTCACCGGATCAAAAACCTCAACTGTCGCCTGGTCCGGGAGCTGAAGACACTTCCCACTGACAACAAGCTGCTGCTGACGGGCACGCCGCTGCAGAACAACCTGGCTGAGCTCTGGTCCCTCCTCAACTTCCTCCTGCCAGAGGTCTTTGATGACCTCAAGAGGTGATTTCTGTAGATATTGATTACTGAGTGCTGATCACAGTTAATAACCGTTCCAACGCCTGTTTGTCTTTTGCTCATCGGCCAGTTTGTTAAAACATAACACACATTCCGAGAGTGTGAGTAGTTGGAGTAATAAAATACGAAACATAAAATGTAAGGAAACACCTTCAGAGCAGATGGAAGCTGAGTGTGTTAGAACAGGGCCTGTGGGATAAAGGACGTCTTGTTACCTGAGACTTCCTGCAGTCCACAGGCCTTATGGATAATCCTCATCAACTCACTCAGGTTAACACCACAGTGACGTTATGCCTTTGATCAGAGATTATAGACTTCTGGTCTGACAGAGAGTGGGACAAAGACTTATTCTTTCTTTCTTTTTTTTTCTCTGTGCAGTTCAACCTCAGTAATGCCACACTTGCACATACCGACTGAACATACGTAGTTAGATGTGAGATTTGGGATTCCTTTATGTTGTTCATTGTTCAGGTTTAAACTCCTGGCTCTCTGTTTTTAATGTTTACAGCTTCGAGTCATGGTTTGACATCAACACCCTCGGGGAGGCTGAGAGTGTGGTGGCTACAGAGCGTGAGCAGAACATCCTGAGCATGCTGCACCAGGTCAGTCCTCCAAACCACCGCCATGAGCGCAGTGTGTTTAATATGATGGCTCTGTGCACACTTTCCCTATCAGTAGATCTTATTTGTTTGTCCACTTGTTTCAGATTCTGACTCCGTTCTTGCTGAGGAGGCTGAAATCAGACGTGACGCTGGAGGTTCCCCCTAAGAAGGAGATCATCGTCTACGCTCCTCTAACAGCCAAACAGGAGGCCTTTTACACAGCTGTGGTCAACAAGACCATCGCCAAGATGCTGGGCCAGGAAAAGGTAACACCATGTTACGTTCACTGACGTGGTAATATATCAGCTGATGTGGTGTTGATAAGTGTGTGTGTCGACTGATAAGTCAAAGACTTTGCCATTATTATTCTTCTTCCTGTTTACATGTACGGATGGTCTCTATGTATGGATTTGGTCAAAGGTCAAGGGTCACTGTGACTTTACAAAACATATTTTCAGCCATAACTGAGGCATTTGAAACACTTTATACATTTATTACATGAGTCTGGACAGACATGGATATAAACAGCAACTTGACTGGTATGTGGAAGCATACAACCACGAGGTGCTAAGTCTTATATGTTTTAATATGTATTTATGTGTAACATAGAGCACTTCGGTTTATCTTGTGCTGCACAAATAGACCTGCCTTGCCTTATTTGAGCAGTGCTAAAGTGTTGAAGCAGTAGGAGGCTGAGCTCTGCTTTGTCCTCTGTCATCTTCCATCTGTATCCCTGGGTTGACATTGCATGGGTCATTTTCTGGTGGTCACTTTGTTTAATCTACGTCAAAAGCAAAGTGACTGAAATCATCCGCTCTCTTGGTTTATTCAGACGGAGGCTCCTGTAGCGCTGACGTCGAGCGGCAGGCCTAAGCGCCGCAGCCGAAAGGTGGTGGACTACAAAGAAAGAGATGGAGACACACCGCTTGGCCTGGAGAAATACCTGGAGAAGGTCCGCAAGGAGCTCGAGCAGAGGTGAGCACTGCTTCCACACACCTCAGATGCAGGCTAAAATAATTGAATATAGCTGTATAGAGGCACAACCTGTGTCTGTGTATCAGTCTAACTGGAATCTGCTCACAGCTCCTCCAGCGCCGCTCCAGTGCTGGACGTCCAGAGTCCGCTGGACGCTCAGATCAACCTGAAGCTGCAGAACATCCTCATGCTGCTAAAGAGATGCTGCAACCACCCCTACCTGGTGGAGTACCCCCTCGACCCCGCCACACAGGAGTTCAAGGTAACACAGCACTTCTTTGGTGCAGTTATGTGGGTGATTCAGGTGTTTAAGTTTGGAGTGTTCTCTGTGTTTGATGGGAAACGGTACAATGTGTTGGTTCATAGTCAAACAGAAGAGGAAGAGAACATTATTTTATAGTGATATTAAAGAAGCACAGTTGGTGTGACTGCCAGTGAATAGATTATTTCCTCTTCCCCGTGTGACTTCTTCATGTATTGTCCTCACTGCCCTCCTCTGTACAGATTGACGAGCAGCTGGTGCAGAGCTCTGGGAAGTTTCTCATACTGGACAGACTGCTGCCTGCACTGAAGAAAAGGGGACACAAGGTGAAGCCAGTGGCCAGATATGAAGCTGCATGTCCCTTGTTCCGATTTCAAACTCACTAACATGACTCATTCTATGCTAACTCCAACAATGTAGTTTAGAAAAATAAAAATGAAACCATAAGTGTGGCATGTGCAGGGGCTGCTGCCTGCTGCCATCACTGCTGTTGGTGGCAGCAGGTGAGGTATTGAATGATATTATAATCTTACACATACAGGTCATTATTGATACATTAGGAGCCAATAAATATATTGAGAAACAAAAAAGAAATTATGAGGCAAATCAACGGTGAGCAAAGGACACACACACACACACAAACTAGACTTGGAGACAAGTATCATGTTTCTGTACAGTGTACACAGCAACAAATAAAGGTCTGTTTAAAATTCAAAGATCAAATTTCCGTCATAAGCAGATGAATCAGCCTTTTACTTTAAGATTGACAAAAGACACTTGAACGCTATTGTCAGACCTGGACAATAACCCTAAAAAAAGACCAACAGTGATATTTCCACAAATGTCACTTTACAATGGGAACACACACAAAGGAGACCTGTTCTGAATATAATCATTTAGGCCTGAAAACAAGTTCCACTGGAAACTTCAGTCCAGCTGTCAGTGAACCAAGAACCATATTAAACATTGGCTTCATCTAAGAAGTGGCCCTGTCAGTCTGTGTTTCATGATCCTGTTATAGGTTTATATTTATTTTAGTTATTAAGATTCAAACTTTGATATACAGTTGTGTTTATAGCCTTGTGGGATCTACAGTAAAGGGATTTAGTACGTGTCAATACAGTGATTCATGTTTCAGTCCATCTCAGTGGTAACAGTATTGTGTGTGTCAACGCTCCTCTACACAATCTGTCTGTAGCCTTTCGTTTATTCCGTGCCTTCATATATCCCTGACTCGTTTGTGTGATTGGTTGTTGTGGTCCAGGTTCTGATCTTCAGTCAGATGACGTCCATCTTGGATTTATTGATGGATTACTGCTATCTGCGGGGCTTCCAGTACAGCCGGCTGGATGGCAGCATGTCCTACGCCGACAGAGATGAAAATGTGAGTTTTCACTGAGTCGATGCAGAGGCATGCCAACCAGATACACCGTCACTCAGTATCTGCCTCCCACACCAGTTTAAAAGACTCCAGAGTGTTTCTGTACTTTCTTTATTTGTTAGAACTGTAACACATCCGTGCTACTGCTTCATCCTGTTGTTATTCTCTTCCAGATGACCAAGTTTTCCAAAGATCCGGAGGTGTTCCTGTTCCTGCTGAGCACCAGAGCAGGAGGACTCGGCATCAACCTGACAGCTGCTGATACAGTCATCATCTTCGACAGTGACTGGGTGGGTGCAAATTACAAATCAAGTGTTTCCTGCACATGTGTTGAGCTAAGTCAGCGTGTGTTGACTCTTCCTCCTCCTCCTCTCAGAACCCCCAGGCAGACCTGCAGGCTCAGGATCGCTGTCACCGCATCGGTCAGACCAAACCAGTGCTGGTGTACCGCCTGGTCACAGCCAACACCATCGACCAGAAGATCCTAGAGAGGGCCTCGGCCAAGAGGAAGCTGGAGCAGATGGTCATTCACAAGAGTGAGTAGCTTCGCTTTAATGGGAAGTTTAATGGAATGTACAAAGAAAGCAGCGGACCGAGGGGGGAGGGGGGGGTCTGAAATCTGTTCCAAATGCAGATATTTGATGGTTGTTTTCTTTTGTCACCTTCCTCCACAGATAAGTTCAAAGGTGGGAAGGCAGAGCTGAACCAAAGCAAAAGCTGCATTGATCTGGATGAGCTGATGGATCTGCTCAAAGCCAGAGGCACCGAGAAGTAAGACATGATCCTGTGCTTCCACACGTGCAGTGGTATAGACTGTTAGGAAGAAGTAAAACGAGTAACATTTGGCTGTAACCTTTGTCCCTGTCAGGGAGGTGAAAGCATCGCGGGGGAAGGTGATCAGTGATAAGGACCTGGAGTTTTTGCTGGATCGCAGTGACTTGCTGGGTGAGGACACACACACACACACACACACACTGCTCTGCAGTTATCAGTGGTTTAGGCTCAGCCAACAACAACAGTCTTTCTTGTGTTTTCAGACAAGGAGAAGGAGAGTGTGAAGAAAGAGAAGGTGGGAGTCTTCAGAGTGATCGATACCAAAGAGTCGTCGGAGATCACGCTGACCTGAGAACACTTGAACTATTCAGACATGAACGTCTGACCACAGTGCTTCAGGAAAAAATAAATAAAAAGAAATAAAAAAAACCTAAAGCTGCATCCAGGTGGCTCACGGCTGCTGACACTTGTAGTAAAGACTGAAACTTCATGAAAATATTCTGAAACTGCTGTTTGTAGACTTTAAATAGTGTAGGTTTGATAGTCCTCTGTTTAATGAGCTTTGTGTTTTTGTACTGTCTCGGTGCTGAACCACTGTGCCCCTCTTTGAGATGTGACTGACACTGGGGGTGTTTTTTTTTTGTTTTTTTTTGAAGGCTGTCTGTGAGATTTTGAAAGACTGACTTTGCCCAGGTTCTTGAGCTCCTTTTCTCCCTGCCAGTGGCATTAAGACTATCACAGTACACCAGGACCTGACCTACTCATTTTCAGGATGCATTCACATCGATGGTTATTTTTTTTTTGTTAAGAGAGAAGCCTCCTCCTACCTTCACACAAACTGTCCTCGACTGTTAACATGCGTGGGTTTAACATGACTAAGCTGTAGAGACGAGAGCTCGTCGAGTTGGTGCTCTTGTTTGGCCGATCAAAACAGATTATCTCTATTATCTTTAACAATGTTGTAATCAAAGCACTTTCATGCATACATGTTTTTTCATGTCTTTTTATATAAATAAATATGATTACTGTAGTTTTCTTTCTCCCTAGTATTTACTGAAAAGCAAAGTCCAGTCAGGTTCTGATTTGTAATACTGAGTAGTAATGCTCTGCCTGTGCTACACCTGCAATGGTACATTTTAGGCCATTGCCAGTTCACTTTGAATTGCACTGGTTACCTCAAGCCATGATGCAGATAAAAGTTTTCTCTCCAGGAATTATCTTCTATCCAGGCTTTACCATTTACTGTTCATGGTAGAGGATGTATCAATGCAGGGCCTCTGTTACTAGTTGGTGACTTGATGTAATTTGTCACGTTAAGTATTTACACCTTCAGAAGTACAATGATGTCTCTAAAGTTTACCAGATGCTTGTGTCTGACCACGTACAGCGATGTGACGGTGATTCCTATGTGGCTCAAACAATGAAAAACTAGCAATAACTTTAATATGAAAATCCAGCTACACAGTCGCCTAAAGATATTGGAGCTAAGTCTCATATACAAAAGCATCTGTCCTTTCAACAGAAGTCATCAACACATCAGACATCAGAGACTGATTAGAGAAGTAGAGTTTGAGGCCCAGTCGTGACTGTAGCTCAGCCTTCGGGGGAACTTCCTGCTGTGGCTCCTTTAAGCTTTTAACAGAGAGGCAGGGTGTGGCCACACATCTCTCACCTGCTCAGGTGTATTCATGCGTTCTCAGACCCACTCCAGAGCTGCTACCTTCCCACAAAAGCTCAGGCTGTTTTTTTTTTTTCTGAAACTGTTCATTTGTGGATTTAAGACTTTTCTTCTGAAAGGATCGGTTCATGTATGTGAGGTAGGCTGAAATGTTTCAGGTTTAAAGTGAATAATCAGCATTAATCGACAGATTTCCTTTTTACAAGCACATTTTTACACAAGCTAAAACATTTGGTAACACAAGGAATTCCTACTGGAACTATTTGTGTTTCCATCACTTGTTGAATTAAAAACCACAGCAGCTGTTACCTACAGTAAATTGAAACTATGGAGCGTCTGAAGTTAGTCCTGCAGTACTTCCAGTCCAACTCTGAGTCCATCTCCAATGGGATCTGTATCATCCTGGCCTTGGTCAGCGTCAAGCTCTACACCAGCTTCGACTTCAACTGCCCGTGCCTCCCTCAGTACAACAGACTGTACTCTCTGGGGGTGATGGTCGTCCCTCCCATCATACTGTTCTTCCTGGGGGTCCTGATCAACAGGCACACAGGCGTCATGATGGACGAGTGGATGAGACCCATCGGGAACAGATCCAAGAATCCTGCTGTGGTGAAGTGAGTCAAAGGTTTAACTCCTTTAATTTACTCAGACAGTTCTTACCATTACCTCTGAGCGCACAGTGAACTGAAGCTGTTAGTGCCACTGATACTCAGCAAAAATGTATGATGCATGATGTATTAGCCCAAATATTTTAGGGAATGCATCTCAAACAAAATCTTCTTATATACACTACTCCTGCTCCTGCTCCTCTTTTAGCAGCTGAAACCTTGAGTTTTGGGGCAGTTCCACATCTCCTTAAGAAAACTGTGAACTTGTGATGCTTTCTTTCCGTGAGTTGTGTCAGCTCAGTGCTGAATGCACAGCATGCTGAACCTTGAGGTGGATGGGCTACATCAGCTTCCCCTCCTTGTCATCCTCCCCAGTCTCCAGACCTGGATCCAGTAGAACACCTGTGGGATGTGGTAGAACAGGAGATTGGCATTTTGTTGATTGTATTTTATTTGCTATAATGTCTATGTTAATTTTTGTAGATGTTTATATATTTAGATATTATAGATATTTGAGGGTGGAGTTGTTGAAAACACAAGGATGAACGATGGTTCTGTGTCTTCCTACAGGTACCTGTTCTCAGCCATGATCCAGAGGGCCCTGCTGGCCCCGATGGTGTGGATCCTGGTCACTTTGCTGGATGGAAAGATCTTCATCTGTGCCTTCAGTGTTAGTGTAGACCCTGCGCTGTTCTCAGGTATCTGCAATCACACCCAACATTCCTCCTCAGAGAAATGCATTTTCAATCTAGAATTACTGGACTCATCGTCACTTTGTGTGATCTGTCATGTGGTTTCCTCAGGTATGCCCAACAACACAGGTCTGGATGTGATCAAAATCATGGCCAAAGTTCCCTGTAAGGAGGACATTATCTTCAGGAACATCTCTTTCCACAAAGCAGTCTCTCGTTATGTTCGCTGCTATTCGCAAGTAAGCTGTTTCACCCTCAGCACGCAAATGCATACACTACATACACACAGGCTCATACTTTGAGGGGTGAGGGGTCAGGGTTCGTTTATTCTACACACCTGGTCTGGTCAGAGGGTCACTGAAGTGGTGTGATACAGGGTTAAGGCACACATGAACACACTTTGTTTTTGTACTTAGATTTTATATTTCTATTCAAATGGCACACTTCCTTTTTTACTCTTATTTTAAATTCCTATTTCTGTAAATAATGTCTATATTGTTTATTTTTACCAATAGAGGTTTATATTTGGAGGCTGAGTGCCTGTGTATTGCTGCTGTGATAGTGAAATTTCCCAACTTGGGATGAATAAAGTATTTCTATTCTATTCTATTCTATTCTATTCTATTCTATTCTATGAAGCCTGTGGGTGTCCCAGGTTTGAAAACAGAGGAAAAAGGGGGTTTATTTTGTGGATACAAATAAACAATGCCCACGAGCCTGACATTCTACAAAGCTAATATTCATTTGACAAAAATAAACACACTTCTCATTCTCAAAAGCATCTCCTGTTTCTTATCAGCTGACATTTACTGATTCTGATATATGTACTTTAAGTTCAGCTGGTGTATAAAGTGCCACAATATGTTGAATATTTTATATATATATATACGGTGGTACGATTACAAGCAAAAGAAAGTGATTTTTTTCCAACCTTGTCTTTGGCCTTGTTTTAGTGACGTCCTTGTCTTCCCAGATCTCAGCGGTGTCTTTTTGCACAAACCTGTTACCACTCCTGTGTACAAATCCAAAAACACTGTACCAAAATGAAAAGGTTACTGTTCTTCAACCCTTTTTTTTTATTACAGTCAGAACTTTGCAACCAAAAGTCACAATGAGAGTATGAAAAAAGAAATATGAAGTTTGTGGTTGAACGTGAAGGAAAACACTTTGGAGCCACATCCACACGTCTGAAATAACTGTCAGCAGCTGTTGCTGTGATGTGGAGATCCCAAAATGCTTTGCATAGAATCAGGAGACTTAGAGCTTTCAAACAATGTAGAATTTGTCAAGGTTGTGTGAAGACTGAGTCCAGTACAGACCAAAACACACCTAAAGCAGTGCTACACACAGACTGTAGATTCAGTCACTGTTCACTTACATTAACATGGCTTGGGATGGGATTTCTTTACAGCCTGTATGTAAAGGAGGATTAATTACAGGAACAATAAGGCTTTTAATATTCATATGTACATGCACATGCATATATTGGTAGAGCAGTATTGTGCGTTCCTCTGTCAAGGTAAAAAAATGTTGTCCTGTTTTGCATTGTTAAGAATGGCAATTAAAAAAATTCCTGAATCTACACCAAAATTTTACGGGTTCTTCCCCTGGCCCATACTAGGGCCCATTCCTCCACCAAATTTGGTACAAATAGGTTCAGTACTTTTTTGTGCCCTCCTGCTGAAAACTAAATGAACAGACCAACACACAGACCAGGTGGAAACATAACCTCCTTTGCAGAACAGAACCAGATTGTCCTTCAGTCCTTGATGAAGGACTTGAATCTTAACATTGTGCTTAAAAGGATACGAGGGTGAAACACACACACACAAACACATCATTGGAGTCATTTGTAAAAGAGTTATTGTCAAAGCTGATCAGGCTTTTGTGAGGTGTTCAAGTGCACAAACACACACTCACACACACCCCCTCCGTATGTGGCAGAATTGGGAACAATTGCTGCCACTGACTGACGGCCCTTTGTGGGCTCGTCACAGTCACCGCACCACATGACTGATAGCCTTTGTTGCCTTTGTGTAGCTAACTTTCCTCGCCCTGTCTAGGCAGTTGGCTGGTCCATCCTTCTCTTCCTGATCATACTGGGAGCACTGGCACGCCTCATCAAGCCCTGTTTCGATGACCACGCCACCTTCCTGCAGACTCGTTACTGGAGCAACTACCTGGATGTGGAGCAGAAGCTCTTTGACGAGACCTGTGTCCTTCATGCTCGCGACTTTGCCCGCAAATGTGTGGTGCAGTTCTTTGAGGACATGAGGGAGGACACCATACTCCGTCTCCCCCACCCGCTCTTCATCACCAACCACCAAGAAGAGTGGGAGGATGAAGAGGAGAGACTTCATGGGATATCAAAGCAGGAGCAGGTGGACCAGCTGCTCGACAAGTGGTACTACAATAAACCTGAACTTGACGTGACGAGGATCGCCCACAGGCCCAGGACGTCTGTCACCTGGGAGGACCGTGGAGGGAAGACTTTATACTCTGATGTGTAGGACACACTCAGAGGTGTGAAGCTGCAGCGTGAATCATGATCATCCGTTCACTTACATTAAACTATAGCAACAAGTTAGATGTGGGTTACCTCGGTTTAGCAGTGAGTTTTCCTAAACTCAGACTGATGTCTAAGCTCAAAGGTCCAGCACTTCACCGTCTTCATTCAGTGAAGCGAACTGGCACAGATGTCATCACATGACCGAATCGTTAACTTCCGGTCACATGGTGGCTGTTTATGGGTGGAGATAGTAAACTCTGTCTCTTTGTTCTGTGGTGTCAGATGTGAAGGTTCTCCCCAATCCTTCTGCTGTCGACCACTGACTCCTGTTCGATGACTTTTGACCTCTTCCAGGGGATGCTGGGAGTGGTTTTCACTGACAGCTGAAACCTCTGCCCTTGTTTCCTGTCTCTCAATGAAAGGCAGAATGTCATAACTAATAATACGACTACTACAAAGACTCAAGGAGATGTACATCGTAAAGTTTTCTTGTTCCTGTTCCTGTTCCTGTTCTGTAGGTGCAGTGCTGCCTTCTCTGTCTGTCTTTTGTTCTTAAACTAACTGACAGGAAAGAACAGGAAGTTTCGTTTGAGGAATTATATCTGAGGACATTGCCTGTTTAAAAGCAAATGTACCAAAACTGAACATGAAAAAAAAGAATAAACTATTTGTCAATTTTATTGATGTTGCTGCTACAAGTTCACTGCAAATATGAACCGTCCTGTCATTCACAGCAAGACTCACAGCCCAGTCAGTCCTGTTTGATGGTTCTACTGCACCTGACATGGGTGAAATGGAGATGCAGGTGAATAACAGTATCTAAAGTCCTGTTTCTTTACATCATGCTAGTCTTTGACTTGTTTCTTTTGTGTTATGGATTACTAAACAAAATTCTTTTGCTCAAAGGGTCAAACCATGTTGAGAGGGTCATTTGACTATGCTAGGGTTTAGACTGGCTGGCTTTGCATACAGGTTGTTGACATGGAGCTCACCCACACAGATTGATGGAAACATGCAAATGGACATTTGGAACCAAACAAACTTTACAGACTCACACAAAATTCTGTTTTTTATTTTATGTACTTTGCCTTAAACATGAAGTAGTAAATAGTTTTACATTCGGTACAACAACGTACCGAATGTGTTGCTTACAAAACAAACACACACACACTTAAGCTCATGAGAAATATTCTAATGTAATTAAATGAATGATAATATTGCTCTGTAGCTGCTGGATGCATTAACAATATTTTGCCAACATATTCACATTTCAAACATGATGGGGTGTTAATACTATATGTCAGGTGTTTACACATTGTCCTGTTGCTCCCAGGTTGACAAAACTGTTAATGCAGATTCAGAGGAAGACTATGTCACTTTTCAGAGAGGAAATAACACATTCTCCCTCTTGCAAATCAAGTTTGAATTCATGAGCAGCAAAACACGTTCTTACTGCTGTGTTTACAGTTTTGCCATGCTGGCTGTGAGGCTGTACTTATGCCAAGCACTGCTAAGTACTGTAGGTATAATGGTTGTTGAGATAGTTCACTCAAAACCACAAATGCTGACCTCATATTGGCGCCAGAGAAAAAGTCAGTCAGGATCTTTCCACCGGGGACAATGAATGTCCGTACGGTGTCTGTCAGGTTTCATAGAAATCCATGATATAGTTGTAGGGATATCTGAGTCTGGACCACTGTGGTGGACTGACCAACAGACTGACATTACCATGCCACGTTAAACCCACCATGCAGTGTCGTGCTGAGGTGCTGTTCCACCACCTCTGTGTCTCCAGAGCAGCTTCCTTATGCTACTGCAGGTATTCTTCTGAAACACGTTTGCTCATTTAGTGTGGTGACAGTGGTGAAGAGCTCTGTCTAATGGGTTGCTCAGAGGAGTGTTTCCCTTTTCTGACAATGAAAACATTGGCTCTGACTAAAACATGACGATGGAAATGTAACTCTTCCTCTATCAGCATCCTTTGTCCCTAATGATTACAGTAATCACACATTTAGTGAAATATGTCTTTATAGTGCTGACATATTATATGTTATTATTATTATATGTTAGCATAGTAAAAACAACTGTTTCTTCTCCATTCATTTTCACTCATCTTTACATACAGAGTCTTAAAACTGTTTTTAAGGAAAATTCCATTTGAAACTGAATGAAATGTTTGCCAGCTGATTGTGTGTCTGTAACACTCATGTGCGATTCATACAGACTCTCAGTTCCTGGTCTGCCCCGCTTTGTCACGATATTGCTGTGTGATCTCCAACACATGTTTTTACTTACACACCGCATGTTTTTTTCTTCTTTTTTTTCCACTGGGAGGAAACTGGAGGGCAGTTCCTGACTGTGAGTCATCTCTGGTGCCCAGACTGCAAACACAGACTCAGAGTTACATGCAAGAAGAGGAACGTCTCTTTTTCAGCATTACATAAAGTTGATTTGATGTTTTGGACTCTACAGTTTTTCCTGAGATGTTACTGCATTGGATGTTTGTAATGGATCATGAAGGCTGAGTCACATGTTTCGCCTCAGGAAATTGCCACGGCGTGAGTTTGTATGACTGCATTTCATAGTAGCTCTTTGTTTTCAGTATCATTTAGTTTGGTGATATATCGTTTAGGATTTCATTTGAAAAAAACAAACAAACTTCAGTCTGAACATGTTTTCAACTGTCTCTGGCATCTTCGCTTGTTAAAGCATGACTTACTTTTAATACTTATTCTCATAGTATATAGTATTCTGCAAGTAAACTGAGTCCATTCATTACTAAACAGTTGTTGTAAAACTTGAGTCTACTCTGAGAATCAAAGCAGTGTGTTGGTTTCAAACAGAAATGTCTCTTAAACTCTTAGTTTGTTATTTCTTTCCCTTCTCTTTGTCTCTTGTCTCTGCAGCCTGACACTGCTGTAAACCACACTCTTCAGTATTATTCTCAGAAAAGACCAAACATGGCTGCTGCTGCACTGGTCACAGAGAACTTTAAGTTTATGTCGCTCTTCTTCAAGAGTAAAGATGTGATGATCTTCAATGGTCTGATCGCTCTGGGAACTGTGGCCGGCCAGACTGCGTACAACGTTTTTGCCTTTCACTGTCCCTGCTCCTCTGGAAGGAACTACATCTACGGCTTAGCTGCCATTGGCGTTCCAGCGCTGGCACTATTCCTCGTGGGGATAATGATGAACACGAACACCTGGGACCTACTGTCCGAGTGTCGGCTCAGACAGTGTCGGAAGCTGTCTGGGGCCAGCGCCTTTGCACTGCTGGGAAACATTATTGGTCGAGCTATTGTGGCTCCACTGACATGGGTGGTTATCTCTTTGTTGCAAGGCCAGGCGTACACATGTGCCCTCAGTGAATTTATTGACCCCAGTACCCTGGAGGGCTTCCCTTCAGGTCAGCTGCCAGAGGTCATGGCGAAATTCCCATGCCAAGAAAGTGTTCCAAAGGAGCTACAAGGCTTCTGGGTCGAAATTGAGCGTCGACTTAAATTTGAATCTCAGGTAGTGTAGTACTTTATTCTTGGTGTTTGCAGGACTGTCTTGATTTTTGCATATTCTGTGTCTGGACCTTGGTCTTTTTAACAGGTTACTCAGTTTTTGTTTGTTTCTGAGAATGAAAGCAACTTTGGTAAGTAACATCATTTTGAGTGCCCCTCTGGGTATCAAGTTCTAAAAACAGTAATGAAACTAGCAAATAAAGCCGTGCTGCAGTGTCAAAAAAAAAAAAAAAAAAAAAGTCACCCTGCTGGCAATGCTGTCAGGCACACAGGAAGGCTGGAAGAGAAAACACCATATGAACGAGTAATGTCATGAATTCTAGTAATAGCTGATCAGCTTGTTGTGTCTTTTTTTTTTTTTTAATGACACTATGTTGCATTAGTTACGTGTTGGAACTATTTCTTGATTAATGACAGTGTATCCATCCGCCCAGCTCCTCTGTATAGCGTCTCTGTCTGTGCTGCAGGTTGTCAGACAACATCAGTGAGTACAGGCTGTGGTTAGGGACATTTTTCTTAAAAGACCTTTTACACACTCACTCACTCACACACATACAGGGGTGTTTTCAGACATTCATGATGCCACTGTGTGAAATTCACAGTGAGAAGATCAGTCCACCACTTTTACCCCAGGTAAAGGTCCCCCTGGTCCAGCTGGTCCAGGATATCTTAAACCTGTAAGTTAAATACACAACTTCCAACAAATATGAAAGTTGTGTCATTTAAGGAGGCAGAAACATTAAAAACCACTCACTCAGTCACTTTTATGAAGAAGACACTTATAGACATTCATGAGACAAATATCAGTAAACCACTCTGGGTCCAGTGTATTTAGGATGTGAAAGCCTCACTATGAGGATATGATACTGTATTTACTGCACAAAGGAAACAGCTTATTTTACATTTTAATGCATGTTGAATGACAACATGTTGATAACAACACAGCTTTAGAGCTGTTGAGACACGAGATGTGTGTGTATCAAAGCCTGATATATGTTATTCCTCTGTACCATAGAATACACACTGTAGTTTATTTTGCTTCAGTCCCACACAAATCTTCCTGTTGACCCCAAATACTCACTCGTGCACCAAATGTGGATTAATCCGCTGCTGAAAATAGTCTCATTCAGTGTATTTGCACCATATAAGTGTTGAGTTCCTCATGTTGAATGTAGTCTGCCATTTCTGCCTGTTTGCCAGAGCATAAAACAGCAAGCACAAGGTGTTGACTTCACGACTGTCCCCTGTTTTCAGCTGATTGGCTGGCTGCTGGTGGCAGGGATGTCTCTGACCGTGTTCGTGATGCTGTGTATGAAGCGCTGCTCCTCTCCACTTGGCTACCAGCAGGAGGACTACTGGTCCGTGTACCGCTCTAATGAAAAGACCCTGTTCCAACGCACAGCTGCCGTCCACGCCCGCCTCCTGGCTGCGGAGAACATTAAGAGCTTCTTTGGCTTTGTGGCACTGGAGAAGGAGGAGAAGGAGGAGCTGGCTGAACACCAGAGCGCTAATCCCATCTGCAGCACTGACTGGAACAGAGTGACTGGTGTCTACCTCTACAGGGAGAAGAATGGACTGCCCCTGTACAGCAGGCTCAACAAATGGGCCACTTACAGCCAGGAGAATAATTTGGAGGCCCTGGAGAAAGAGATGGACGTGCTCAGTTGACAGCATCCTTCAATAATGTGGCTGCAGCCATGACAGTGTCAGTGTATTTGACAATTTTAGTTTCTTTCTATTTTTTTTTTCTGAAACTAACAATCTGACAATCACGGACACTAGTTTTTCTACTTCTCCCTTTGACGTGTGTGGATGACACTTCATAATGACATGTTTTGTTTGATACTGAACCCTTAAGCCATCAGAATGACTTGTTAAGCATTGAAATGAGGTCAGATAGCTCAGAACTGAAGCCCATCATGAGGAGCAGAAGAACGACATCGAAAATGTAACTAATGTGTGAGCAGTAGAGTAACATTAGCAGATTAGTTGGGTTTCATGGTGCCCATTATTTCTCACTTAACCTCTTTGACTGTGTTAGAACCATCGTTTTAAAGTCATGTTGCGTTTCAGTGCCAGAAAGAACAAATACAGAGTCTGTACTGTCATATGTTGTCCTGCATACTCTTATTTTTCTCATTTATTATTTTAATTCATAGAAATATTCCACTTTCATATTAGTCTCTGTTGTTTTTGTCATGAATATTCTCTGAACTAACGATTACACAATGACAAAATGCACCTTTTGTTGATTTTGCATGGTAATCCAATAAATAAATAATATAACATAACATAACATAACATAAAAAAAATCCATGAAAACAGAGCAAGCTCAGCATTTTACTGCAGAGATTGCTAATGAAGAAGTGTAACTAAAATAGACTGTAGATTTACACTTTGCATTCATGATGTTTTCCGTGATTGTTGACAAGTCCACCAGCTCTGCTCTCCAAGTTTTCATACTGCTGAGTCTGTGATCACAAAGCAGGCAGAGACAAGGTGAGGATTATAGATTACTAACACCTCAAATATTTTGCCTTCAGCTTGATGTTAAAAATAATCCTTTGAAAAGTTAACATCCCTTGTTAATGAACTCAAAACCAGTGTGGACTTGTACTGATTCCACAGGCTGAATCTGTCAGTACTCCATGTGTAGAGCTGGTCCAGATCCATCTCAGATTGAGTCACATATGCATAAATTAACAAGGTGTAAGGTTATATATGGTTTAAAGATTTTCATAATTAGTGCCAGAATGATGCGTGTGTTTTATACACAGTGCATCCTCCACACCAGAAGATGGCAGTAATGACAGCTGAAAGAATCAACCTAAAACGTTTTCACTGCGCATGTGTAAAAGTCTGCGTTTCTGGCGGGCTGATTCAAAACATAAACAAGATGGAGCTGATATCTGCGCTGCAGTTTCTGAGGTTAAATGAAGTACCAGAAGGTAAAAATATATGTTTTGTCTGTGTTAAACGCATTATATAGAATGAACGGGGACTGGTTATATCGGGATAGTTTTGGCCGCCCTGGCTGCTAACGTCGCTGTTTCCCGGGTTATGTGACCGGCGCTGCTGTACAGGAAGAACAGCAGTCAGAATCCCATTCACACATCTTTAAAGTTAGTCAGTGTCGCCTGGTTTGGAAACAAAAACACACTTCAAACCAAACGTCAAGTCTTAAACCTCAGTGGTCGGGAACCAGTGGCGAATTCAGCTAACAGCTGAGTAACCACACTGTGGTCCGGGTCATCAGGGTGTGTGTTTCTGTGTTTCAGGAAAATGACACGAACCGATTGATGAAATCTAATTTTAATTAAGTGAGCCTGTCAGTTAGTTACCTGTTTGTCTGACTGAAGAGCAAAGGTTTTTAGTTACGATTAAAGGCGTCAGAGCCATGTTGAAACATCGTGGTAAAGCTTAAACTTGGCAGCGTTAAATTGACAAGTTCAGAAAGGGAGTTTGGTGCAGAGTTTACTTATCAGTACAGTTATTAGGCTAATTTTTCTCTGGACATTTCTGTCTCATACAAACATCTTCTACATGTCTGTCTGTCTGTCTTCAAAAGATCTACTGTGCTGGTTTTCCTCATCCCAGTTCAGAAAAAAAATTAAATTCACTGTTTTGATAACTGATTAACTGTTTCAGGCATTTTTCAAGCAAGCTACCAAAAATTTGGTATTTTTCCTGACATCTTGCAACCAAACCAAACAAGTAATTGATATATTTAGAAAATAACAGATAATAATTAATAGATCAAGAAAATAATAAGAGTCCAGCCAGTACTGGATTTACTGGAGCTGATGCAGATACTAAGTAGAGAGTAAAAAAATTCTGATATCAACATTCTGACTGATACGGGGAATATAAGTACTTAGTGTATATTGTTATAATTTTGATAACTGTACTAAATGATGTATGAAAGTTATTTCTTTGACCTCAGTAGAGTTATATTTTATTACCTGTGTCTGCTGAGGAAGTGCTCGCTGTGGCTGTGGTGTCAGCTGAGCAGCTGCTGTCAGTAACTTTAGTCCACGGAGACACAGGTGGGACTGCATCAGGTTTGAGTTTTGCAGGGTAGTTATATGACTTAAACATATAAAATCCCTGGTATGGTCCTAGAAATATTTTTGCCATCACACATTTGCTAACAGAGTGCTCCAAGTTCTCTTGTGGTGTTGAATCACTGCAGGTAATGTGGTAACTGTTGTGATTTCAGCCTGGGTGGATGCAGTTTGGGACTTAGAGTTCACAGAGAGAAAACCCCTGGATGACACCATTGAAAAAGATCTGACAGCCAGTGGAGACAAGGCCTTCAGAAACCTGCACCAGTGCTTACTGGCCCATGCTGCTGAACAACAGCAGTCTGCGGGCAGCGGTGGAACCTCTCAGGTAAAACTGATCTCTCCTCTGCTTCAGGGAACCAGCTAATACAAGGGTTATTTACAATTAAGTATTTTTGACTCTGTTAACTTGAAAGTATGTATATTTCAAATTTCAAATTTACTCATTTTACTGTATGTCACAAATTTCTTTTCCTTTTAAACCTGAAGGCTGAGGGCTTTCTGACCTGAACTTGCAGGCTTTATTTGTCTGACCTGAATTTATACTGATTCTTAAAGTTCAGTGTTAACTATTACAATATGTTCAGACAGCACGCACTATACTCTCACGTAAAGTTAATTTTGCATTGCAGAGTATCTGGGCGATCCTGGGAGAGAATGGCGTGTCAGTCAAGTCTCTGGTGGCCGTGCTGTCCTTCTTCATCCTGGCAGGAAAAACCAAAACCGCCAGTGTCCAGCAGAGAGTGAGCGGCCTGAACGCCGCCTCACTCTACCTGCTGCTGCTGGGAATCCCAGGTGAGGAAATCTGAAGAACATACCTACAAAACACAGGCAGTCAGGAGGTATGGAAGCAAACCAACAGGAGAAAGTGAGTCTGTAAACTGAAGGAGGTTTATAATGAACAGTTAATGGGTGATCATTTTACTGCTCACCTTCATCTTCCTTATAACAACATTGGATGCTTGATGCTGGAATGCAGAATATCTGATCCTTCGCTGTGAATGTTAAAGGTTCCCAAAACACATTCTGTGTGTCCTTGAGCTCTAAGTATTTAAATAAGCACACTTTATATCCATGTTAACCAGCCAATGCTCTTCTTCTTCCCTGCTTCTGTTATGAGGCTGACAGTGATGCACAGCTGAGTGTGTTTGTGAGCAGTTACTTTTCTTTTTACATGACTTTCTGTGCTTTCAGGGAGCATCGCCAACAAGGTTTTCCATGAGGTTTTGCTGGACACGTGTTCTGACCTGACCTCTCACTGCTGGCCTCAGGAATCTGGAAAAAAGCGCAAGAAGGACAGCCTGAAGAGTTCTCAGGCAGACGGCAAACGCTCCAAACCACAGCGGAAAGACGCTCCAGATGTACGGTCCAGTGCCACAAATCAGTCCAACCTGTAGGGTCATTACGAGATAGGACAGGAAGCAACATCTGAGAGTCACCATGAACGCACCACGCAACAATAATGTAGCGTTGAGGAAACAAAATGCTGCTATCTAACAGAGAGAGATGTATAAAATAATGTGTTATTAAAATGACCATATGTATCTGGAAATGATGTTGCCTGTTCTTTTCCTCAGATGGAGATGGATGACGCAGAGGAAGAGGAGGAGGACGAGGAGCTTCATTTCTCCGGTCAGGACCTTGTGAAGATCAGAGATGCTGTGGTCCTCCTGGTACAAAGCCTCCTCAGACTCCTGCAGACGTTTCCACTCAAAGACAGAGTGCAGGGCGCCAGCAACTGCACACAGGTAACTACCGCTTCCACCATCACGGTGCCTCCCCGTCGTACTGCACTGAGCAGCTAACCTGTGTCTTTGTTTTTTTTTCCTCTGCAGATCTTTAGCAAGCTGCTTTACTTTGAGCCGGTCATCGGAGAGCTAACCTTCGGCGCTGCACAGTGAGTTTTCTGACGTCTCGCTCTGTCATGTTGGAGAATGTATCCAGGACGTGAAAGAGACAGTTGTGTTATTTCTGCACAGAGACATCACCAAGCTGAGGAGTGTCCCTGAGATGGCTTTCTACGGCCTGCAGCTGCTCTGCTCGCCGAAACACGGAGACCAGAAAGAAGTAAGATCCCAGAGTCATGGTCCACGGTGGGCCAACTGTACACAAACTGTACAGATTACTGTGTAAACTCATCTCTCTGAATACCATGTTCAGGCTGCGGAGATTAGAAACATTTTCTCTTCCTGCACCGGTGTGGCTTCTTTCTTTTAGCGTCACGACCTCCAACATATATTTCTCACAGTATTGTGTGATCTTATAATGGTTAAACATGCAGCATAGTTGATATCTACAGTGTTATTTGTCCTTAATGTCATAACAGAAGATCTGACCGGCTGTGTTTGTTGTTCAGTCCCTGCGGAGGGTTTTCCACCGGCTTCTCTACGTGATTCTGATGATGAATAAAGGCAACAGAGGGAAGCCCACCCTCCTCGTACCCAGCCAGGCCGTCCTCTCCACCCGTGACCTGGTCCTCCATTTTGTTTGGTAAACAGCAGCTTTTTTTTTTTGATCCAATGTTAAACCAGACTGTGGAGTTACTGCTCTAAATTTGATCATGGCGTTCAGCACATTTATTGATATTTGAAGCAAGTGAGGAAGTTTGAGAAAGTGGAGCATCTTGGACCATATATGACTTTGCTTACGATCTGCGTGTTTACAGTCACCTGGTGGAGGAACTGAAGGAGCTGGCTCTACCTTTCCTGCATATCCTCCTGCAGCACATCTGCTTCCAGGTGAATCCTCCCGCAGACGCTCAGCAGCGCTGCACTTCCTGTAAAGATAAAAGTGTCCAGTGATCGTGTTTCTCACACAGTTTGCTGTTACTTTGTTATTAGCTGATGCATTAGCACAGCTGTGATAAACCGTTCTGTGTCGTGGACGTTTAGATGGTGGAGAAAAGCGAGTTTCGGAGCCACGGAGCCCAGGCTGTGGGTATGCTGACGTCTCAGATGACAGGCAAAGACTACGCCTGCTTCATCAAGTGGCTGTTTAACTTCTCCAGACACTCGAAGGTAACACGTCCCAGTGGTCGCCTCTTTAAATACGTGAGAAATGTATCTCAAACCTTACATATGGGTGTGTGCATAAACGTTAGTAATCAGTAGCTGTAGTCGAACTATCAGGCTTCATTATGTGGAATCCCAGTGTGTTCAGTGTGCTGCTCTGGCTTCTGTAGATGGTGTGCCGGCTCTTCTCTGTGGACGTGGTGATGGTTTTGCTGGAGCAGCCGGAGAGGAGGCCGGAGGAGTGTCAGGACCCGGACCTCACCTGCTTCCTGCCACACAAGGTCCTGATCCAGGACCTGCTGTTCGCTCGGCGGATGGACGAATCTCCCACCGTCCAGGGCCACGCCCTCGCCTGTCTAGCCCGGTGTCTGGAGCTGCCTTCACTCAATGTCACCCGGGCCGTCCACAACCTCTTCTCTGCCAGTGAGAAAACACACACACACGAGACACACACACACACACAGACCTGAGAAACAGAAACACTTGAGTTTAGCCTTTTTTCCTGTGAAGTGCATTTAGATGTGAGGAATCTGGGCTGGTTTTGGATCTGAATCTAGGACCTGCTTCACTTTATAGAGCTGAAGCATGAAAGTACATGTGGGGGTGAAATCACATAATGCTTTGAAGTGTTAAAGAATATATATATATATATGTAGTAACCTGTCTACTCTTCTGTTTAGCTGGAACCCACACAGTGCTGGAAGGTGAAATCACAGAAGGTAAACCTCTTTTGTGTCTTCATTACAGAGTTTGTTGTTTGACTGACAAAACCAAGTGTTTCTCAAAATAGAGAGAGTTTGGTTTGAGATGTTTATGTTATCAGTTTGTTTAGCCTGATTAGATTAATACTAGTGTCTTAATCTGTCTGTTTTTACTATTTCTGCGGTGATAAACACCTGCTGAGGGCGAAACAGGTCTGTGTTTTAAGTCATCTGCCTGATTGAATAAAGGCTTTTGATATAAATCTTCCTCTTGCTCTAACAGTGCATAAAGAATGTTCTCTGCTCCCTCATCATGTTCAGTTTGATCTGGAAGTGAAGTGGTTTGTTTCTGACCTCTCTGATTGTCTGACTGCAATGATTCATCGATGAATTCATCTAAAATTTATCAGCAGCTACTTTGATAATCGATTAATCATTTAAGCCATTTTTCAAGCAAGAATGTCAACACTTTGATGGCTGCAGCTTCTCAGATGTGAGAATTCAGTGCTTCTCTTGCTCTTAAATGATATTGAATTGAATGTTTTGTTTTTGAACTGTCGTTTGGACAAAACAAGATATTTGATGACATCATGTTGGGCTCTGTGATGTTATGATGATTATGATTTTTTGCTGTGTACTGATTTTATTTATTTTAAAGATCAAATGATGAATCGATTAATCTCTTAATCTTAAACAGTTTTCATGAAAGAGTCTTCACGGTTACAGTGAACAAGTCTTAAAATCTGATTAAGCATTGGCTGCTTGCTCTTGGTGCTTCACTGTGTGCTAAGGATGGACAGTTCAGTCAGCACTGTAGTACACGTTGTTGAAGTGTTGGTGTGTTAATAAATGTGACTGTGTGTTTCAGGAAGCCTGAGTTCTCAGCAGAGTCAGAAAACCTACCGCTCTCTGCCGTTCAGGACCGTGGAGTTCAGCAGCACGTGCAGCTCCGGCTGTGACGGTGAGACAAACCAACCTCAGCGTGTCATTCAGCTGATTTTTTTTTAATACACACACACAGGACACTGGGCAGCTTTTGTTTATAATTGTGCAAGCGCTGTTTACACATTTGTTCTTCTGTGTCTAAAGTCTGAGATTTATTGTTATTATATATTTTCAAAGCAGCAAAAGAGAACATGGCTCTTCTCCTGCGGCGTGTAAAAGACGGGAAGACCAACGTGAGGAAATCTGCACTGCAGGTACCTGAGGCTGAGCTTTACCGCATAGCTTCATGTTTAGATTCCATAATGATGAGTACAATAACAGATCAGTCAGTCAGTTATGTGTTTTCACCTTTAAGTAGTCCTCTGTGCAGCCTGCTCCAACAGATGACCTTTAACCCCCTGTGCTCTGCCGTCCCTCCACAGGCCCTGGTGGGTCTCCTGAAACACGGCGTGATCCCCACGAGCTGGGAGAACCTGGCGATGCTGTCGGAGCGCTGCAGAGACCCGGCTGTGTCTGTGAAGAAGAAGGCCCTGCAGTGTGTGGGAGAGCTGCTCGCTGTGAGTCTCAACCAACAGCTCTGAGAGACGGTAGAACACGGACAGAACCCACCGCAGAAAAATCTCTCTGATGGGTCTGTCAGTAAACAAACAAATATTTATTCTCTTGCCAATCTAGTGACAAAAAAATGTGTAATAAATTTTGCAGTGCACATTTTTAAAAGTGATTTGTTATTAAGAGTTAAATATTTTTTGCTGTGACCACCAGGCCAAACCAGAGTGCAGTGTGGTGCAGAAGGCGTGGCTGCAGGGGGTGGTGCCAGCTGTGGTGGACTCTGAGAACTCAGTACAGGACAAGGCCCTGGAGGCTCTGGACCAGGTGCTGCTCAGCCAGGTGAAGCTGTACGCTGCCGGCCACCACCTGGATACCAGTCAGAGGCTGACCTGGGACCTGCTGGGTCTGCTCTGTCACGACTGCCAGGACCTCAGGTGGGACCAACTACATTCAGTCCAGTTTAATTAGATTTCAAAACTATTTTTGCTGACTGTCACCTCACCGCGTCTGTGTCTAATTTTGTTTTTGTCTCCGGTCTCCAGCCGATATTTCAGCAGGGCTTTCACCATCTGGTCCAAGCAGAACAAGTTCACACCGACGTTCATCACCAACCTGATCTCACACACGGAGGCAGATCACGCCGCTGGGGCTTGGCTGCTGCTCTCCAAGGTCGTCGCTTTCTCTCCCAGACTGCCCTACGGCAAGATCCTGGACGCCTGGGACAACATGGTCAGGTGTGAGGGACACACAGTATTCTTTTAGATGTACTTTGAGCCAGGGGAGAATTCAGTGTTACATAGATGAATTACTTACTTCTTTTTGCTCTTAGTTCAAAGGATGTAAGCGTGACAACCTGCTGTCACATCCTGTGCGTGATAGGAGACGTCGCTGCAAATTTGAATGAAGATACCAAAGACAGGATAGTTTGTAAGTGATCGAGCTTTGAGTTGATGGGACAGTTCACTGGAAGAGTCGGGAACTATCATAATTTGTTAACTTTCTCTCTCTCCCCAGGTGATCTGATGTCTCGGTTGAAGACTTTCACTTTGTCTCTGGAGGTGATCAGTGCTGCTGTGGAGACCCTTTATCAACTCGGACGCAGTGAAGATGTCAAAGAGACTCAGGTTGGAGATCTTGCCTCCTCACTGTTATACAGTAGTGTTTCCTAATTAGAAACATTAGGGAGCAAAATGTAAACCCTGTCAGAGAGGTCTGTTAGTAAAGGTGTCAAAGTTTTGTTTTTTTTTTTTTTTTTTTTTTTTTTTAATATTTACTGATGTTTTTTGTTTGGGTTTGGTTCCTAATTGAAAAACAAACCCAGGTTCTGGAAATCAAGTTTGTTCCAGCGTCAGACTTGTAAGAAAAACACTCTGCTCTGTTACGCTCCACCCAAGCTGAACATTCAAACTGCCAGTCTCCTGTTCTACCACACCCCAAAGGTGTCCTACTGGATTCAGGTCTGGAGACTGGGGAGGCCTCTGAAGTTCACTGAACTGACTGTCTCACTGAAACCAGTTGGAGACGACTTTAGCTTTGTGACATGGAGCATTATCCTGCTGGAAGTAGCCAGTAAAATTTAGGTGTTGAACACAGTCAGTAATATGATGTCCACCACATCAGCGTCCACAAAATGGAATCATAACATTACTTCTCTCCAAAGCCCGCTCATAGTTTCTGTCATGTTATATGACTTTTCTTGTGCTTTCTTCAGGCTTTTCTGAACCAGCACTGTGGTGAGCTGGTGTCGGTGTGTGAAGCTTATTTAGCCGCCATCATCCTGAGTGAAAATGGATCCCAGAACCTCAATGAGGAGCTGATGGTGAGAACTAACCCTTTGTTGGATTTTCCCTCTTAGTGTTGCTGTTGTCATAAAAGGGTTTGGATATTTAATCATGACCCATAAACACTACATGTTAACCAGCAGTCATTCCCAAGCTGCTGCACTGAAATCCTTATTTTTCAAACATTCTGGTGTCGTCTGACATAATCAACATAAATCCATGGTTAATGTTTCAGTGTGGACAGAGGTCTGAAACAGAGAAACAGAGAAGACGAAGAAGCTTAATTTGCATGTACTCAAAGTGTCACATTATTGTTATTTGTCAGAATCACAGACCCAATATGCTGCACCATCCCAGGTCAGTGCCTGTAAAAGCTGTGCTTCTCATATAACTGAAAATATTCTGTCTTCCAGGTAAAACACCTCCACACACTGGGTGTGGCGTCACTCCACTGTCCTGCCAAGGTTGGCAAAAGGACGGTGCTGCTGGTGGAGTCTGTCCTCACAACACACTCTGACAAACTGGCAGGTACGTAAAACATGAAATGTGATTGGCCAGGCAGCACCTTCTGATGATGCTGTGTCTTTAAGAGAGGAAAAGATTAACACGGTTGGTATGACTGACTTATTTTTTATTGTTGGTTGTTGACAGAGTGTCAGGAGGAGCTGCCACCCTCGCTGCCTCTGTCCCAGTTCAAAGCAAACTCTCTGTCTACCAGAGTCAGAGCCCACGGAGTCATCACTTTAGGTAAAGTGTCCTCTCAGTGGTTCAGCATTTCTCATCACAGGAAATGATAGTCTCATTCAAAACGCAAGCATTCCTGCTGCCCCATCACACATGTAATACTTCCTCTGTTTCGGCGTCTGCCTGGTTCAGGTAAACTGTGTCTACAGCACGAGGAGCTGGTCCAGAAGTACCTGCCGGTGTTTGCCAGGGAGCTGGAGGTCGGCACTGAGGTTGCCGTGCGCAACAATGTGGTGGTGATCATGTGCGACCTGTGTGTTCGATACACTAACATCGTGGATCATTACATCCCTAACATCTCCGCCTGCCTGCGAGACAGTGAAGCTGTCATAAGGGAGCAGACTCTCATCATGCTGACCAACCTGCTCCAGGTGGGGACTGTTCCATACAGGATGAAAATTATCTTCAAATTTATTAAAAAGATTTGAATTCCTTATCACTTAATGTAGTTTGACCTGATGGAGGGAACTTGTGTTTCTTCTAATCAGGGTTTGTCATGTCTGTCTTTTGAAACCTTTGTTGTTGTTTTTTTCCTAGGAGGAATTTGTGAAATGGAAGGGCTCCTTGTTCTTTCGCTTCATGGTGGCACTGGTCGACCCAGTCCCGGCCATCGCCAGGTAAATCACTCTGTGTGTAGACAGAAAAATGATGACTGAATAAATAATAGTCAATAGAATCAAACCTCCTGTTTCCTGCCCCAGTCTGTGTGAATACTGCCTGCTCCACCTGCTGCTGAAGAAGAACCCAGAAATGTTCAGCCAGCACTTCATCGAGTGCATCTTCCACTTCAACTCCTACAGCAAACACAAGTCCTACAACAAGTTCCCTCAGAGTGAGAGGTAGGAAGCGGTGGGGGATATCGTCTCTGTCATCCAGTTCACGTCTGGCTTTTTACTGTTTGATATGTTCAGAGATGGCACACTGAAACAGCCCTGTGCATTTTTTTCTTTGTCCTTCATGGACTTTTTTTTTTTTTTATGTCCTCAGTGAAAAGGTCCGGTTCTCACTGAAAGGAGCTCAGCACCGTGAGAAGCGTTTTCGGATCTACCGCTTCCTGTTGGAGCACTTCACAGACGCCCAGCGCTTCAACATCACCAACAAGATCAACCAGACCGTCTTAGGTGACCACGTGTTTGAATTCCACACAGAACCACAGATCTCTCTGGTTTAAATGTTTTTCTTTCACTTTCTCTTTGTGAAATCTCCAAGCACCACTTTGGGCCTATAGTAATATTAACCCTTTCCCCATCCATCCCAGCATGCTTTGCGGACGAAGAGCTGCCTCTGGATGCAGATGGTGCTGAAATTTTGTCGGAGACCTTCAACATCTTGAGCCTGAAGGAGATGAAGCTGCAGGCCATATCTGCTCCAGCTGGAGTCCCGGCAGGAGAGGAACCAGAGGAGGAGAACATGGCCACCATGGCTAAGGCTGTCCTGCAGGCCGCCCAGAAGAAGGTGGTGTCCCAGGTAAGCAAAGCTGTTACCTAAACACTGCTCATTATTGGAAAAAAAAGCAATCACATTACTGCAACATGTTACTACGTAACAGTTTACTGCCCCACACTGCAGGTGAGTGGGTGGAGTCAGTGTTTGGTTGCAGGTATTATATGAATCTGATAGAGTGTAGCAGCTGTTTACTACCAGTATAAAATTGTAGGTGAGCTCCTTTCAGCCTCCTGCTCTGACCCGTAGGTCCAGAAGAAGGCCTTCATAGAGAACACAGTTCCTCTCATCATCAGCCTGAAGAGTCTGCTGGAGCAGAAACGCTCTCCTGTCGTCAGAGACCTCATGGCCTACCTCCAGGTGAGACCACAACATGGACATGTGGAGGTTCTCTGCTTATTCATTTGATTAATGTAACCTTACCTCTGCAGCAGCTGATGCAAAATGCAGGCTGTGGTAGAGCAGGCTGACCACACCCAATGGCCAGTGGCCCCTTTCAAAACTTCTAACCCCCATTCATGATGTGACGCTGTTGTTCCCATCAGGTGACGATGCAGGAGTACCGTAGTGAGGTCAAGGAGTTTTTCTCTGGAGATGAACAGCTGGCGGCTGAGGTGGAGTTTGCTCTGCAGACGGCTGAGAAGGAGAGAGAGATGGAGGAACAGATGGACAACTGCACCCTGACCGGAGACGCTAAGACTCCCACTGCACAGGTCAGGATACACAATGAAACACAACACAGACAATTTAGTAACAATACTCAACACATTATAATGTTTCAGAATTATCCAGTCTTTTAAGAAATAATTGCAATGAAATTGTTATTTTCTAAAATAAAATGCACGTCAGCATCTCTGAATTTCCCATAGTCAGTCAGGGTGTCCTGGTGATTCTGGTCTTTCCTCAGGTTTCAGTCCAGGACTCTCCTATCAGGTCCAGGCCCCTCCTCCCGTTTAGCTTTGCCACCCCGCAGCCGCCACGTCTGGACCGTCCATCTGTCAGACTGTCGCACACTGACAGGTAGGTTTCCATCACAGCAGCTGATCCACACCAGGGACTCAAAAGGCACGCTGCTGGTTTCTTTTGATTAATAATGACCAGTATCTTAGACTAATATACTGTATACTTTCTTGGATGCAGCAGGAAAGTCAAATAAAGGACTGTCATTTTTTTCAAAGATTATTTTTAGGTCTTTATTGAAGAGGTCAGAGTGTAGATACAGACAGGACACACTGGGACAGAGAGAGAGAGGGACAGGGACTGACTGCAGTTGTATGGTGAGGAATCTCTAATAGGTCACAAGGGTTAAAAGTGTTTTACATTTTGTGTGTGTGTGTGTGTTTTTCATCAGGCGTATGCACAGATCCAGGCAGGAGTCAATCACACTGGAGGGAACAGGTACGACACACTGGAGGTTAAAACTGTGTCGCTGGTAGCGTTGAACAGAGAATCATCACCGACCCTTCAGCTCCTCTTTGCTCTGCACAACTTTAAAGTCTCTTCTAACTGTTTTGGTTCAGTCTCACAGCTCTCATCAGACAGACTGTACAAAGTCCACTTCCTGTTCAGCAGCAAACAGCAGACAGACACAGTTAGAGAGCAGCTGCTCACACATCAGAGGTGCTAATATACAGTATCAGTGTTGTATTTCGTGCTGCTGCCACCAAGTGGCCAAAACATCAGTCACTGCAGGTTTAACTTAGATTTTAAATCCACACATTTTCTGAAATCCACTAAAACTGATTAGAGGAATGTGAAGAGGACTATACAGAATGCAGCATTTTTTTTTTAAAGTAGAGAAACAATTTAAATAAAAAAATCCTTCCTGATCTCATTTATCATGAACACTTAAGTTTAATATTTAATCCAATCTGATGACTGAAAGTTTCTTTTCTAGCCAACATCAGTATCTTAGGCAGCGACAGCTCTACCCTGACTTGTTTTGTGTCTTTGTTCCCAGTGATGCGTAAAGGAGATGTAAAAGACAGAGCCATCAGCACACCGAAAGGTACGAAGGTTAAAGGTCAAGGTTTTGGGGAAATCGTTTACTTTAAGAGTGACGGGTTCAGGTGGATATCAGCTAGCTGAGCTTAGCATGAAGAGTCGAGGCGGGGGCAAAGAGCTACACTTACACATCTAAAACTCACTGTCATGTTCATTTAATCTGTACAGAAACGTAGAAATGACAATTTGTGGGTGAGTTATACGAGGGAAGTATTTTTAGAGTTGTTACCTTATGGATAAGAACTTCCGCCCTGCCTGATACTCACCTTCATCCCCACCTGTCCATCTGTCCTCTGCCCTATGATCCAGATGTCAACATCAACTTAACCTTTGATGAAGGAGTCAGTGCAATCTTCAGTGACCGAGGAACAAGTAAGCTCAGTGTATTTTTTTTTATTTTTCCCTGTTTTGTTGTTCTGTACAAATGAAACTGGGACAGTTTGTTCCTATTATGTGGTTGTTTTCCAGCAGCAGAGCTTCCAGCATCTTCACCACTTGTTTAAAAGACACTGATATATATTTTGGTTTGACTTTCAGATGTTTGGGGTCAGCTTCTGTCCATCTTTGATTTTAGAGGACTTTATAACACTACTCTGACTTCTCGCAGTTTGATCAGGTGTTCATGCTGCGGTTAAAGAGTATGAGAATCTCTGTTCTAATTGAAAATCAACTTCAATCCCTCCACAACTGAAAAGAGGAAGGTAGGCAGGCTATCAAGTTTGGCTTTAGATGAATCTGTTTCCATTGTGTCCTCACAGGTCTTGGCGGGGACGGCAGTGTCCTTCACATGCAGTCAAATGAGCAGCAGTAAGTCACCACTTATGTCTTCTCTTCCACACAGTCTGTGTTTCAGTCACACAGTCAAGAACGTAACACATTAATACAGCTTTTCCTTTTCCAGTGTGGTGTATTGTCAATTTCTAATGTCATTGCTAAAGGACAGCACTGAATGTCTCCCTGTGACATGTGCTGTGTGTGTGTATCAAAGCCTCAGACTCAGTTCCACACACACACACTGCCCCAAATACTCAGAGCCCCAAAAGTGAATTAATCCAGTTCCCAACAAGTACACTATAATGTCTGATTAAAAACTGCAGTGTCCAGCTGTTGTAGGAAACTACTGAGCCATTTGTTGATGATTTAGAAAAATATGAATTGTAATCATCCATAACCTTTAAACAGTTGGTTCATCCAAATTACAAATAAATATAGTTATGTACAGAATGTGTGTTTATGAAGGAAAAACAAACCAATCAGTGTTTGCTGTGACGCCCCTCTGCCTTTAAGACAGCACCAGTTCTCCTCGTACACCTTGCATTAATCCTTTGTGGTGTGTTGTGGTGGTGGTCTGTTCTGTGTTTCAGAGCTCCTCGGCAGAGGCAGTGGAACGTGCAGTCTCCTCTCCGTCAGAAGAAAAGATCGTCTAAAGTTTAGCTGACAAACAGCGTCACGGTTTTCTCTCTGTTTTGTTTGTACGACAGCTACCACTCATCTTTCTCATCTACATGCTGTTTATTGATATTCTGTTGTGTTTATCTTCACTGTGTTTATGTGACTTTGTTGATGTTTTTGGTAATAAATGGTGTCATTGACTTCATATTTTTTTGTGTCCAAAGTATAAAGACCTTTGAGAATTTGAATTATCAATTAACAGGAACCGGAAGACGATACAACATATTTCTATCTAGTGGACATGAGGTGATCAAAACAAACATGTTTTGATAAAAAAGTACTTTAAACTTCAGCCCTATAGTTGAACAAATACTGAAGTTGTTCACTATGTGGTTGAGATCTTTCACTGAATGGAGGAGTTTCCACTTGCTGGACCACTCCTCTGAAGAATGCTGTCCATGCCTGTTTGTGTTTTTTTTTTTACTCAGGAAAACACCCAATGAGATGTAGATGATGTGGAAGCAGGTGGTGTCAGTCAGGTGTTCCAGCTTCAGCTCAGTGCAGTGATTGCTTTAATTGATTCCAGGTGTGCGCCTGCACCAGGCAGCAGAGCTGGTTCAGGCTAACAGGAGGAAGAAGGTGGTGTTTCTCCTCTGATCTGTCTCTGTCTCACACAGCAGCAGTGAACGTATGCTGCTTTTTATTTTCCCAATGTTAACAGCAGTCTGAACACACCGGCTTTGGAAATGACTTGCAGGTAATTCACATCACATGTCACTTCACTCAACAATGTTACAGAACATGTTGTGTTCCATCTTTTTACATTGTGTTTCTGTACCTTGCTAACCTAAATACACTGTGATGTTGTCATTAAATGGTCCTCGCTGCTGATTTCAGATTATCTTGTGCCAAAGTGTTGGAGTTCATTCAGACTCTGACCCTTAAGAAGCCTCTGGAGCCAGAAGGAGAGGAGTCCAACTTCTGCCGATGCCTGACCACTGTGGACCTGGTGGGTCTGGGTGTTGGCAGCACGCTGGGAGCTGGTGTTTACGTGCTGTCAGGAGAGGTGGCCAGGGAAGTGGCCGGCCCCAGCATCATCATCTCCTTCCTGGTGGCGGCGGTGGCTTCGGTCTTCGCAGGGTTGTGCTACGCAGAGTTTGGAGCCCGTGTCCCCAAGACAGGCTCAGCTTACCTTTACAGCTACGTGACTGTGGGAGAAGTGTGGGCGTTTGTGACTGGTTGGAACCTGCTGCTGTCCTACGTTATTGGTAAGTGAACCGATTATATAAAGGTGTATATGTTTTGTTTTTTTTAAATATATGGTGAATTGAATAAACATGCAAAAATGTATGTGTGACTATGGCCTACTGTTAAATTTCTGTGTATTCCCAGCTTTTCCCTTTGTTCTGAACTATGCATTTATGCTAATGTATGTGACTAAATATTTGTCAGTTCAGTACATCAATGGTTCCTTTGGGGATGAAACAATCCTGTGTAAGAGGCACTTGCCCAGATGCTTGGGGAGTTGGGGTGGGGATGGGGGGGGTGATGGATTATTTATTTTATATCTATTTATATCCTCTTGAAGACTGAAGTAGCACCACCAGTGCGTGGTGGTGTAGTGTTGAGCAGAAAAGGTTCTGAGTTTGACCTTCCACCTCAGGTTTCACCAAACTTTGCAGGATGGAAGGTAAACATGTTTTCTGTTTGCTAAAACCACTAAAAGCCTGTACTGCATGACTTCTGTGAAGCTAGATTTTGTGCAAGTGCAAAATTCCTAAGTGAGAGTGATAGTGAGGATACAACAAACCCACATTCTGGAGCTTCCTCTGAAGCCTCTAAAAACTACTGTTCAGTGTAAGTGTACACCCAAAGTTAATGGATGTTGTGTCATATAATCAGTTCATTTTAGAGTTGGTGATTTTAGATCACAGTCCTGAGCACTGCACAAAAACACACAATTATGGGGTGTGAGAGTAACATTAATGTGAATCATCAGGTGTGATCCTATTGCAAGCTGTTCTCTGGTTTACACTGAGAATGAGCACAGAAACTGCACCCAGAGCAGATAGTGGAGATCTTCATGGAGGGAAAGGCTCACACAGGTAGTCAGAGTACAACAAACCACTGGTTGCTGTTGTAACACACTGTCCAGAGAAGAACAACCACTGTGTTGTCTTGCAGCATAGCATTTTGTGCGTGTGTGTGTACCACTCAGTGTGCAAACACAAAAAGAAAACTGTTTTCTTTTTGTATTTGCTGGCTGCAGCCGCTGAGGAAGTTACTGTATATTGTTTACACTTCTCTGCGGTAGTGATGCTTTATTCTGCTGTTATTTCTATAAGAAGTGCAGGTCTACTTGATTTATGTAGCTTAATGTTGCTACATAAAGTGTATGAACACCTGCTTTTTATTTATTGCTCATTTTAGTTTACTCATCTGAGTTTTGTCCTCTGTTCTGTCCTGTAAAGCTACACCATGGCTGGATATTTATAACTGATGACCAGTTGTATGCACAGGCTGCAACGTGCAGCACACATGCACTGATGTTTCACTGCACTTTATCTCAGAGCCTAAAGACAACCCAGAATTTAATAGTTCTGTAATGAAATGTAACATTTATTCACAGAAGACTAACTTTCATTGTAATATACAAATGTTTGTAGAATTAATTTTACTTGAGTAATATTAGTTTGTAGTAACAGCACTTAAGTACAGCTTTCCACCCCTGAAAATTCTCAGGAACATCAAGTGTAGCCAAAGCCTGGACCGGGACCTTTGATGACCTGATAGACAACGTCATTGCTAAAACTCTGGCAGAACATACACCCATGGACTCACTTGGCTTGGCTCTGTACCCAGACTTCTTTGCTGCTGGGATCATTATGTTGCTCGCTGGTAATATTTGTAATTTTTGTCAGAGTTATAATCCAAAGAAAGGTGCCAGATATTCTTTAAGCTGCAGTTCACTGACAATCCTGGAGCTTTTGTTTGATTTCAGTGATACTTGCGTATGGTGTGAAGGAGTCTGCAGTGCTGAACTCTGTTTTTACTGCACTGAATGTGGCCATATTGGTTTTTATTATCATCGCCGGCTTCATAAAAGGAGACATCAACAACTGGCGCATCAGTCAGGAGACTATCCTGAATGCAGTGCGACAAATGGAGTAAGTTAGTTTTATGCTTATCTGGCATTAGTTATGTATTTAAAGGGTCAGTACACCTAATTTACTAAAACATTTTCTCACCTGGGGTCGAGTGATGGTTTTAGGTGGAAAAAAGTGAATGGTGGGGAAACAACTATTTTGGACACATGCAAGAGAAGAAAATTACACAATTTTACAATTTGACACGAGCTATTTCACGTTTCCCACACATAATAAATAATAAAGGTCGTAATTCAAATGAGCTGTTCTAATCAACTTGCTGTTACACTGCTCAGTTTCCTGTTTGTATGTGCTGTCAGTTTGGACAGCTCTGTTTGCTCTGCTGAGCACGCCCATTTTTTTACCACATCGTCTAGATGAGTACCACTGCTTTCACGTTTCGTAATCCTCTCTGAAAGATGACTGAGGTCCTGAAAGCCTGTTCTGGACCAGGTACCATCCCCTCTGAATAACACGCCACGGGAAGCAGCTGTTTGAAACAGCAGGTTGGTTCATAGCTCTGTCCTGTGGCAGGCTGGCACTGAAAGGCAGACTTTCAGATGGAAGACCATCCACTTCATTCATGTTGACCGCAGCTCCTGCTTTTTAAGGAAATACTAACATATGCTAGCAAATTTATTCCATGGGCTTTCATTGCCAACGGCCTCAGCCATGCATATAGTTGTTTTCCCACTCTCAGTGCACTTGACATTGCGAGGGTGTCAGTGTGGCCTCTCGAGCCAAGTGCAATTAAACACCATTTTAAAACTATTCCGTCCAGCCACTGGCCATGAATGACAGAATATTGATAATTGAAGGTGACTGTAATTTAATTTGTGATGATTCCAGCATCAAAAAAATTAAACTGGAGAAATGGTGTTCGGATTACTAAGGATAATCCACCGATCTCATTCTCACCTGCTTCCATAGGGACTATTTCTTCAGACCTCTGACAAAAGCCACTTTTCCTTTGTACAGGAACTTGACATTGGCACAAAATGAAACTGCTGACTTTGGTGTTGGCGGCTTCTTCCCCTTTGGCTTAGATGGAACTTTGGCTGGAGCAGCAACATGTTTCTACGCTTTTGTTGGGTTCGACTGCATTGCCACAACAGGTACAGCTGACTAAACTTAAAAGAGTAATAATAGGATATCTTAGGAATACTCACCTTCTGTACTTAGGAACATAGGAACCAGGTAGCCTAATGCTAACAACTTGCTCTTTCAGGTGAGGAGGTGCAGAACCCCCAGAGAGCCATACCTCTTGGGATTGTAGTGTCCCTGCTAGTCTGCTTCCTGGCCTACTTTGGTGTGTCGGCTGCTCTAACACTTATGATGCCCTACTATCTGCTGGACCCTCACAGTCCTCTACCTGTAGCATTTGAATATGTTGGCTGGGAGCCTGCGAAGTACGCTGTGGCTGTGGGATCTCTCTGTGCACTCTCAACAAGGTAGTCCTATAGATTTGGTTTTCAGAGAGGGTAAATTGAGCTGCTCAGCCAATCACAGTAGACCTGTCAGTCTGGGACAGGAGTATTGTTTTAGTTCTGTTTGATCTTTGGGGGGAAAGTTGGGTCAGAGTTGAGAGAGAGGGCAGAGATACAGTCAGCATTTTTGTGTAAAGTTGTTGTAAATGACTGAGAAAGTTCCAGTTTCTAATTGAATGTCTACAGTTGCTGTTTGTTTTCCTTAAACACAAACAGCCCAATATTATATAGCAATTGCTCAGAGTAAGAATCACTACTTACATGTTAAAACAAGAACATAAAGACTGTACAACCCTTCATACTGTTAGTGTCATAATCAGCCGTCAGACAATAAAGCAATCTGTGTTACACCACTTTTTAGTTTGGCATCAAAGACAATGAGATATATGACTTGAAAAAAAAAAAGCTTAGACTAGACAGCTGTTATCCAATGATTGATTGACAGATAGATAGATAGATAGATAGCAGGATGGATGGATCGATAGGTTGATAGACTAGAAAATGGAAAAAAATCAAAGAAGCAAGGCCTGAAGTCTATAGATCCAAAAACCTGGATCCTTTTACATAATGACACCAAGATCATAGCTTTTTCTAGTAAACTGAGAAAATGTAATCCAGAGCAAAGGAAGTATGATACAACCATTCTCACAGACACTACTCAGGACTTGATGAGTCACAAATCCACTGATTGCTTGACAGAAATTAACTGCTGGAATCAACTTAATGTCTAACCTGGTTTGTGTCTGTAAGCTCCCCCTTCACCTGAGTTTTTCGTCCACAGTCTCCTGGGAGTGATGTTTCCAATGCCACGCGTGCTGTTTGCTATGGCGAGAGACGGCTTGCTCTTCAAGCCTCTTCGCTACATGAGCTCCAGACAGAGTCCTGTCTTAGCCACGCTGTCGTCAGGTGCTGTGGCCGGTAAGGCAGCCGCTCTATAACTGGAATTATGTCGGCATTTTAACTATGGTGAAATTAGGAGACATGGTGTGTAAGAGTCACAGACTTTCAGCAGGAATATGAATGTCTGAATGTCTTGCAGCTTTCATGGTCCTGTTATTTGACCTTAAAGCACTGGTTGACATAAGCTCAATTGGGACCATCTTCGCCTACAGTCTTGTTGCAGTGTGTATTCTCATATTACGGTAAGTGCACTTGGTAAAACCACATGTAAACAGAATCTGTTCAGTAAATATCCACAAATTTAAGATTTAAGAGAACTAAGTCTGAGTCACATCAAGTTCTGCCTCAGCTGTTGTATAAACATGTTGTTTTTACCTCCCAGGTACAAAGAAGACACCAGTTTTGTCCATAGATCAGAACCGTTTACAGTGATGGGGCTGTTCAGGCCTCCGTCTCGGCCCACTCACCGCACGTCTAAGAATGTCAACATTCTCACCATCGTTATTTGTGAGCAAACCTTCTCTGTTGCTGCTTTGAGCTGCTGTGACTTGTCTTCAGTAATCACTTGTCATAGTATGGTGGAAAGTTTATGCACTGGCATTTGTTGTTGCCACCCATTCTCATACATTATTTATGAGAGTATATGAGTACGGTCAATGCAGGAAGTGATGTCGGCCAGCTGCTAAACCCAGCATGAAGCCTCGGTGTGAGAGGAGTAGATCAGATCAGAGATTTGCCCTTTTTTGTGCGTTTTCACAAATAGAATGACGGTTTGGTGAATCTGAAAATGGGTTTTAAACAGTTACTGGAGTGTAGTTGTTAAAGATGATGTCCAGGTGGGACTCTCCACCAGCCTTTTAGACCTGAAGACGCTTTTCAGATGAAAGGTGAAATGTCTTCAGGAACCTCAAACAAGTACAGTTGCCTTCATACAGCACATAAAAATACCATGACCTGGATGGCTGAAAATCTTTACAGACATAAATAAAATAAAGTTTTCACATCTGAAACAGCTTCAAGGCTTGAACTTGGATGTGTAACACCATTTCACAACAGTAAGTGGATCAAAAAATGGAGAATCAGTTGCTATATTATGTTATTAATATTGTCTCTTAACTGCAGAATCTGATCCTTTTTAGAGATCAGGGTGTTACAGTTGTTGTAGTAATATAACAGTCACTGTGATAACTACAATGGCAGTAGAGCACATACCTCCACCAAGGCCAAACAACCCTAGCTCTTACAACAGAAAAATGAAAGGAAAAAGCAAGTAGTTTGATTGATTAAAAAAAAAAAAAAAAAAAAAAAAATCCAGGATCTTCCCCTTTAACTAGACTGGCATCCAAATGTAAAGGGTTCTCCCCTGGCCCATGCTCCAACACTACATCAAGTTAGGTATAAATCGGTGCAGTACTTTTTACGTAATCCTGCTGACAAACAGACATGGGTGAAATCCCAACCTCCGTGGTGGAGATAGTAATAGAGACTAAAGATAAACCCATAGCTGTACTATGTGTTGGATAGACACTATACGGTGGTCGTCATAACACACTGTATATTAGTTGAGTGTACAGTAAGGTGCACGATTGTCCATGAATGTTAAACAGAATTAAATGTACATTGAATTTATGTATAATGTATTAATCAATAACACAATTTAAATACTTATGGTGAAGTATATACAAGAGGCGCACAAACCTTGGAAGATCAGATTATGAAGATCTGATATGTAACAGATATAATACATAATGTGATAGATAACAGTTAAGGTGAGCTGCTCTTCTCCAGCTGATGGCATCCCATGGTACATCAGCAGTAGCTGATGGTGGGATGCTGCACCTGAATAGTCCTTTAAGCATTTCATTGACATTGATATGGAAATTTCTCTTTACATGTCTGTTTGATGTTGCATTTACTTCTTTTCACTGCAGAATATGTATTTGCCCAGGGGGCATATTCTGTACGAAGCTACTTTCCAGAGATACTGAAAGAGGCAAAAACATGTTCCCCATTAGAAACTGGAAGTGGTAGAAATGAAACCTTGCACTGCATAAAGTTATTTTCTTTTTTTTTTTTTTTTTTTTGTCTGAAGTCTCTGATTCCTTTCCAGTGTTCCTGGTGATCGTTTTAAGCGTGCTGTTCTCCGTGGCTGTGGATTCCCTCCGCAGGCGTGAGTGGTGGATCGAGCTGCTCGTCTCTGTCCTCACGCTGACGCTGGTCCTGGCTGTTGTTGTTATCTGGAGGCAGCCACAGAGCACATCTAAAGCTGCTTTCATGGTATACAGGAGGGTGGATGCTGGTGGGCTCTCTGCTCTATGTGCATCTTTAGGATTTGCACCTTTACAGTTCCAGGAGGGATATCCTGTTTGTCAGTTAGTGGACCATATGAAGGGGCTGTTGAAGGGCACTTAGAGTTGTGCCCATTAAAGTGAGGTCAGCCCAGAGTAATCCAGTAATGAATGATAGTGCTTTTGTATGTAACATTCAGCCTGTCACAAACTACTGAAATTCTAATTCCTGCACCCATCTTCAAATTATGTTTACATGCAAAAGATGCATTGATGACCTGACCATTAAGAGTGCAGAATTATTACTGTTTGTGTATTTCTTTAGGTTCCTGGTCTACCTGTAATTCCAGTTTTAAGTGTCTTCATCAACACCTACTTGATGGTTCAGCTGGGAGGAGAAACCTGGATCAGCTATACTGTTTGGATGGTAATAGGTAAGGACGTACTGGTTTTAACTGCCTTCAGTAACCAGTACTCTTTTAGTCCTCTGAAGTATAAGGCTCATGTGATTAATGTTTCTTTGGTGGAGGAATCTGAATAAACGAAGGCATCATCTGAAATCCCTCCCACCTCTGTGCTCAGGCCTGATCATCTACTTTGGCTACGGCGTTCGTCACAGTGTCCAAAAACAAAGATTCATGGAGGCTCACGCTGTGCAAAGTATCGCTGGTGTAAACAACAATGTTGTGGACTCTGCTGCTTGATGTTGTGTATTGAATAGTGCGAGGTGTTAATCCACTTGTGTGGATTAAGCTGATCACAAAATATGTTCAAAGTTTTGAAATCCTTTTAGGATTTCATTCAGGATTCATTCAGGGTTGGATCGACCTGAAGCGTACGCGAGGCGTCTCTGGATGTTTTTATGCTAACAAATGTTTTGCTAAAAGTATGTGTTGTACCTGAAAATACATATTATAATATTATATAAGTGCTGTTATGCTACACTGTAACTTATAAAATATCTTGTCTGTCATTTTATCCATTTTGGCTTGATTAGTCATTCAAGACTATACGGATATTGTTGTTTGTCAGTTATAGACAACAACAGAAATTTTAATATTGATCTGTCCTGTTAATTGAAATGAGTAAGAATAAATGTAATAAATTAATTTAATAACAAATTTCACTTAAGTGGATCATAGTTTTTTTCAGTTTATGCTTCCTCTGTTTTATCATGCAAGTGTTGTCTATGAATTAGATTGTACAGAATTCAACAGATTTTCTTTAATAATATAATGTTATTTATATTTTTTTGTCGTTGACATGATTCTAAATGAGAGGATAAAGTGTTTAGTTATTATTTTACAAAGTGGCCTGGAGCCTCATGCTGAGCGACTTACGATGTGCTCCCATCTTGGGTGTTTTAACAGCAGCCATTGGGTTTACAGTAAACTTAGAATTGAACAAGATGGGTTTTGTTTGTTAGGGTGTACAGGCATGAAGCAGGGCAGCTAAAGACAGGGAAGCTCTGGAAAATGAGATTAGATGTAGGAAAACCAACCATAGTCCCTCAGGAGATAGATGAGCAAAACGAGGAGACATTTCAAGGTAACGAGGAACACCCCAAAGATCCACCCAGAGGACACTGGCTGTGTTGGCAGACCATTTCTGTCCCTGTTAACCAGTCCCTGTGAATGACTGTGAGATAGGAGGGTCCAGAACTGGTATGTTGGCGTGATGGAGAAAACAAAGCTTTCTGAAGCACTGAGTCAGTACAAAGCACTTGCACTGAAAATTGTTCAGTGTTTCAAAGCATTGGATACAGTGAAAATGGCACCATCTGCTGGACAAACTTAGGTATTGCATTTATGCAGGTATGTTTTGAGCCAGCCACCGGGCTTTAGCCTTAGCAGATACAATGCAGATATCACTATTTGCACATGTTGTAAGAGATTCTTTCTAACTGTATTATGGGAAGTAGTATCCAGGTTTTTGGAACTTAATGCGAGTTGATAAAACTTGATCAGATCAATCAGGATATCTCAACCTCTGCTTTCACATGGAAGAACCCCAAGTTTATGGAAGTGTAACACTAAATCACTTCAGGAGGTTTTACATGTCAGAGTTGCTTTGACATCTGGAATCTCTTTAATGAAAGCAGTATGTACACAGTAATACTGCTGACTGGGTTTTGGAAAGAGAGGAGATCCTGATTTCACTGACACTACTGTTCACTCATTGTTTATAGCCTTCAGTGCAAAGAATGATCCACTTTGAGACATATGCTTACGCTTGGACAGACACACACACACACACGAATATTTTTCTTTTATCCTGTATGACTCCTGTCAGTCTCTGTGGCTCACCTGAGCAGCTGCCACCATCAATGCTGAAAATGAGTCCATCAGGGACACACACACACACACAGCAGTGCAAACCCCCCCCCCCCATTTGCTGCTCCAGATTGGCCATCCTGAGGGCCAGATGCCTGTGACCTCCCTGTGCCCCCTAAACGCAGAGTTATTGTGATTAAAGCATGATTGGCAGCGCTGGTTATTAATTCTAATCTTGGGCACATATGTGGGGTGGTGGGCAGAGGGCAGGCAGCAGTGTGTGCCAGGCGGATGCCACACGGAGGCTAATTCAGTGTGACACGCTATCAGAGCACGGTCACACACACACACTCCACGTTCCCTCGACACGCAGGCCCTGCCTATAGGCTACACACACTTCTAATGCACAGGAGCAGAAGAGGGGTTTAGAGGAAAGAAGGTTATCCTTTAACAAGACACACACACACACACAGATTTCACAGCACTTCAACACAAAAAGTGGCATTTCCTGAAAACCACAAAGTACATCATTTGAAAACAAGAAGCAGCATGTGTTTAGAAAATCATTTCCATCCCAAGACTCGTATAAAGGTCTTGCATTTACCTGTTAGAGGCAGAAACTCAAGTGATGGGTTATTTTGAAAATATGTTTTCTTCCCTCAAGGTAAAAGCCTCGAGGCAAATGATGTCTCATCTGTGTTGATAAGTCTCTTCTCGGGTAGAATGTCTTCTTCACAGCTGGAGTCAGCCTGAATTACAGCAGGGATGTTACAGGAGGAATGGACCGAGGGTGATCACTCATCAGGGTGATGTCGGCATTGTAGAGCATAATGAAAATAACAGTGGTTTAAAAAAATACGCAGGTTCAATTGCTCTAACCAGCATAACTTACAGTACACTAAACTCTGACAATACTGGACACTGTGACTGAATGTTAATGTGACCAGAACCAACATTTTATAATAAAGGCTACTGTTTTTCACAGTTCCAGCTGCAGTGGCAGCTTTACTGATCTGTCAACTGTCAAAAATTACATGTATTTCAGATTCATCGTATGAGCAGGAGTGCAAATGATTCAATGTCAGATCTAAGCAGACTGAAAAAGGAGAGAGGAGGTTCTCCTGTTTCCCCTGCAGAGGGCATCACAATATCACGCACAGTGAAAGTGGACAGGCGTGGCAGATGATATGGCAGCACATACACAGCTGTATGCAAAAGTTGTGTGTGTGTGTGTGTGTGTGTGTGTGAAATGAAGTACAAATTTTAACCCCATGTAGAGATATTTAGCCAGGGAATAACGCGTTTCCATCTGCTACTGAAATGTGAATATTAGGAGTTTGTTTGTTCAGATAATAGCTAATGGCACTAATTCTCCAACCATGACAGAAGAAGAGGCTGCAACAAGCTGAGGCAAGACAGAGTCCGTCAAAAGGCTAAAAGGGAACCAACCTACTGACTTTTTGACTATGTGGGCTGATATCCTGGTGTCCTTCATAATTCCGTTTCCTTTCATTCAAACCATGTGGATGTCAAGACCAACACCCCCAACTCCCTGTGTTATCATTGTTCCTCATTTTTGCTTATGAAATGTGCGACCTCCTCACTGTGATTTCCACTTGTGTTGGGAAAAACTGTTAGTTAGCCGGTAAAGGTCACCGGTGGCCTGAAGTTCCTTTCATTTTCAGGGACACAAAGTTCTGCAGGCGACTGATTCCTTGAACAGCGGTTCACATGAATACAGAGCATGTGGAAGCTTAAAGTGTGAGTCTGTGTGAGCGTGAGTCTCCTCTAAAATACACTTCACTTCTCCCCATCATCCTCTCTTTTCTCATCTCTCCTCTCTTCTCATCTGCACATCTGGAGGTGTCATTTGAAACACCCATCCCTTCAAGACCTGACGCACACACACACACACACACACACACACGCACGCACACACACACAAAGACATTTATATCAGCATGGACACACATTACCTCTGGTGTCATTACTATAATGTTATTTTTATGCGAATTCAACCCTGAAAATAGGCAGGGGAGGACAGAAACGAAAAGCAGGAACATCATAAAAAAAGACTCAAACAAAGGGACACACAATACCCAAGGAGCAGAGAGCAATCTTTCATTTATTCAATTAGCTAACGAGGCAAGGGATCCAGACACCGACAGAGGATTGATGGTGAGGAAGAACTTCTCTCAGCAGGCAACGCTTACTAAGGACTTTTTCTCCTGTCTCTCTTTGCTTCTTTCTCTCTGTTCAGTAGGATAGTTCACCAGAGGAGGCTGAAGGGAGGAGACCTTGAAGATGACCTTCAGCAGCTGTTCTCTGTCTTAGAGGGAAATAACAGAATAAATGAAGATGAGATGGAAAGAAAGAAAAACAGCATGTTTTTGTTTTGATACACTTTTCTTTTTAGTTTCTCTCTGACTTTGTCATTAACACTGACGTCCAAGGTGAGAGACGTCTTATCACCCATGTTAAAGTTCCTTTGTGAAAGCTGAAGATTCCTGTGTTGAAAAACTGAAAACAGAGTAAATCAGGTCCCTTTTCTTCATGTTTTGAATTCAGTAGTAGTATTCAGATCAGTCTTCCATGTCAAACTAATGGACAGAACACAAGGAGCTAAGTTAAAATAACTAAAACTCAGGTCATAACATCAGCCTAGGAGAAACTCAAGCCAACACTGACATATCACTCTGTCCATGGTGTTAATAATTGCAGATTTACACATCAAGCAGACATGGAGCCCCATTAGAGTGAATTAGGAGCCACATTCATGGCCATCTGACGAATGCAAAAGCAATATTCACTGTCTTTCACCTCTGTTTTGGTCTCCACCAAGTCCTGAGAACAATATCTGGCTTTTTATCTGCTAAATGCATCACTGTGTTCAACAGCTAGTTGCTAACTGAAGTAGTGTAGGTGAGTTTTTAGTGCTGGAAATAGCTGTTTACTGCAGTGAAAAACAAGGTCGATGTGAAAACTGAGCCAAAACAGTAAAGTGGTGAGTCAAAAAACTAAAACACTATCTAAAGGGAATTTTAAGGCTTAAAAGCTCAGCACAGATAGAGTCAGATGGTAATTCTCTCTGGGTTTGTCAAAGAGATATTATATTATTCTTTATGTATCTGTATTGATAATACTAATACTAATTTTGACATCTCCTAAGTTTGGGATCTCCCGTTTTTGATTTTTGTTTTTTTCTATGTCTTTTTCTGTGATCCAGGTCATGGCGATATAAATGGCTGCCACTGAAAACAGATGCAACATCTGCCTGAGTCAGAAAAATGACTCATTGCTGTGTTTTTCATGTCCAGAAGGCCATGAAATGTCACTGCACACAAACCCAGGGCACAAGTAACACTAAATAAAACCAAATACAACTGAACACCCATGGATGGATCTTAATAGTCCTCCAAAAATCCAGCTTTCGGCATAAAAAAACAAATTCAAGAAACTAGATTCATCCACTATTAAAAGAGAAAAATAATGACACACAGCAGCAGTAAAAATAAGTGTCATACTTTTGGAGGAGTGAGGGCAACAGTCAAGAGCTGTGGAACTCGGTTTACATGGAGCTTGGACCAAGTGGGACTTGCCAAAGCGGAAGATCATGTGGCCAGAACTTTAAGACTGGAGCCCTTCAGCACCTTCAGTGTTTCCTGCTCCAATCAGCTTACAACGCTTTTTGAGCACCAACAAACCTGCACAGGTGGGGAATGAGGGAAGACACACTGTCCAAGTTATGCATCTTGGCACACATACTGGTGTACCCACGTCCAAGAAGACCAAAAAGAGCCTCCTGCCATTGGCACAATGGTGGGAGATGAGGGTGGACCTGTGAAGAAAACTACACTTTCTCCACTTTGACATCTTCTTCTGGACGAAAGCTTCAGATATGAGACAATGACTGAAGGTGTTAGCATCCAGATGTATCTAACAGTTTCCCTGGATCACCCTGTCCCACGAAAGGAATAATCTGACACCTTGGAAAAATGTGCTTTCTAAGCTTAGTCAAGCATGTTTTTGAGCCTTGAGCAGGCTAATAGTTTCCCCCTGGTTCCAGTCTTTATGCTAAGCTAAGCTAAGATAAACCAATTGCCCCTTGGCTCTAGCTACATACTTAGTACACAGTGGAGAAGGCGAGTAAGCTTCCTGTCTGACGAATGTCAAAAACAGCTTTTTTTAGCCACAATCCAGTGCTTTGGGGGTGAAGTGTTGACCCCTGGCCTGAGGTCATGCCCTGACATTCAGCTTGACATTTCAGAAGGATGTCAGCTTTCATCGCTAGTAAAGGACAACGTTGCTGTCCTGTCAGCAGGAGGCGAACTCTGATCCTGAGGGGACACCAGGATGGAGACTGGACTTAAGAAAGGGGGGGAAAAAAAGAACCCTGTGTGCTTTTATGTGTGAGTCAAACTGTTGATTAAGAGTCTGAAGAACTGTTCCTCCAGACATCTGTGGAGGACTTGGACACTCGCAGATACACACACATGCACTATGGAACCAGTGACCTTGAGGGGTGTCAGATTTGGGTCAGGATCAGAAAGTCTCTCACAGCCCATCTGTGCTACTCTGGAAACAGGCCTAAGCAAATCCACAGAGGAATAGGACGCCTTTACTAGTGTGACAGAACAGACCAATGGGAAAAACTCAACAACACAACAATCAAAAAGTAATCACAGGACAGAGTCAGAGTCAAAGAAGGACAGATGTGTGGACAACAAAGAATTTTAGAAGGGCCATCTACCATCCACCTGGCCATTTAAGTGTGTAGGTGTGTGAGTGTGTGTGTGTGTGTCTGTGTCAGTAGGCTGGATGCTGGAAGGCTTCATACTCCCATGACAGCACTTGTGATTATCAACTTAATCAATCAGCTCGATCAACTTAGACCTACTTTTCTATTTTAGGTGACCGGGGCAGTGCATGCAGATGCAGTGGCCTCTCAATGACCAAATTTGTCAGAGCTTTTGTCATTTTGCATGTCTACAACTGTAATAAAAAGATCACTTTTAAGGCGCTGAAACTTAGCCATGGCCGCCAGGGGAGACTGGCAGAATGAGTACAATGGAGTATAAAGTGTGAGTGAAGACCTGCTGTTTCCTTGTTTTCTCAGTGACACAATTTTAGTCCTACGTTTTAGGACTGTGAATAAAAACATTTTATTAGCTTTCTAAACTTAAATGCTGTCGTTTTTCTCTACCTCCTGCTCTCGTTCTCTTCCTCTTCATCCTCATCCTTCATCCTCACTCCCACCCATCTCCCTTACCTGTCTTCCTCACCTCTCTCTCTCCTCCTTCACACTCCCCCTTTTGTTTCCCTATTAGTTCTCTCTTTCTCTGATACCTTGCTCTATTCCCTTTTTCGTCCCGTTCTCTCTCTCCCACCATCTCCTCCCTCCTTCCTCCTCTGTGATCCTGCTGTGTTTCTCCTTTATTTACCACAGGAGCTGCTGAGTTTTCCGGCAGGCCCTGACACTTTAGGCCCTGATGGATAGGTATGTCAGTGGATGAGTGTGATAAACGGTGAGGTGATGGATAGAACTGCCGGGGTGGTGGAGACATCACAAGGCAGTTTTACTGCTTCGCAACTCCTCCCCAAGCAGCGGGAGGGCCTGAGAGTGGCCATTTTGTGCCAAGCCACGGGCCCCCACTGGAGGAGCCGAGGCCTAATGAGGCCAGATGATTAGACAGCATAAAGGCGGGGGAGGAAGGGGGGCCAGTAACCTGACTGCTGTAGAAGTGGTTTGATTTTCCTGACATAACACAACTGGTGGTAAAATCTAACACAGCAAAAGCCCCTCACACCAAGGATTCAACTGTGATTTAGCTGAATAATAAAAATGTCAGTGAGCCATGAGTGTAACACTAGTACCCGCAATAGCATTTAATGCTGCCATCAAGTACAAATCACTAATGCAAAATCGATGGATACAAATGTGATTCATACTGTATCAGATGACTAATTTGAGGTAGATATCAAGTAAAGTCATTGGTGTATTTTAGGCAAGCAAGCGTAATGACGAGTGGCAGGTCTTGGGCATATGGACTGTGTGGGCGTCTCTAGGTGCATCAGCCATTTTGGTTCATGTAGGTGCAGGCACAGTGTGCACAGAGCACTGAGTGAAGGGGATTACTGATCACAGAGGAAGGTGTGGCGATGAATAAATACCCTTTAGCCAGTCACATCACTGGTCTCAGTGACAGCTTAACAAATAGAAAGAAGCTTCTTCAGGAAATCATGTTGTTTTCTGGTATTGTGGGTTTTTATTTACTTTGTACAGTGGTGATAATAATTAATAATTAAAAAACATGTGGCTCCGGTGTGTCTCACATCATAAATTGTCACATCATATATTAAAACGGGACACAAGAGCTTTTGCACCATTACGCACTTTTTTTTGCTTTTGCACTTTTGTGACACCAGAAACAAACGTGGTTCTGTCTGCTCTCAGCACCACATCTAAGAAACATGTTCCACCAAAATACCAACAACTGACTATGCACGGTCTCATCTGAATGGACCTCCCACCTACGTGTACCTCTCTCCCTGCCTTTGCACCAACCAAGCTTCCCTTTCGTCCGTCACCGGACTGCCATGAAAATAGGGCCCAGTTTGGACTAAACTAAACTACTTGGATGAAGTAAGGGAAACACTGTGGGACAAATCCTACAGAAATATCTACATATATGTTTTAAAGGCTTGAAATGAAATAAATTACATCGCTGGACCCTGCAGGGTCTGTGTTTCCTCAGGTCTGATTAGAATTAAGCGTCCAGTGTTCAGTCACACAGTATCCAACCAAATGCTTTTAACTACATATATGTTTTCCTGTTTCTGAGATTTGAATTAGCTGTGATCACACTTTCCCATTTTCCATCCTCTCTGTCGTCCACTTCTCCTTCCCGTTGACTGTACTGACAGTGAATGTCCAGAAGAGATCGCTCTTGTCCTGCATTTGAGCTGGATGCCTGACACTTCACTGGGCCGCAGAATGAGGCACGTCACTGTGTGTTTGTGCTTTTCATGTTTTAATTGCAGAGCCGTGATAGAGACCAGTGAGTCTGAGAACAAGAAATGTCACCTTGTGCAGGTGGAGTGCCAAAACTGTCAATATTTGAATACAGAACCTGAGCCACAGAGCGGCCTAATTGCCCGATCCAGGCAGACCAGTGAAAAGAAACACACTAAAATTAGACTCTTACCATTTCTAATCATATCACACATTGTAGAGTAAAGGAAAGTGCCTCATTCAAAGAAGCAAACTGGAATCCACCTGTTATGATGATCAGTACTTTCAACTGAGCAGTTGAAGAACCTCCGCCAATAAAACATATTCAATCTAGAAAGTAGGAGATATTCTAAAAATATCAAATCTTAATATGAATCGTAATATCTTGATGCTAGTGAAACGCTAGACCTGATTTTTCATATAAAAGTCGTGCTCAGAGAAACATTAGAATAATTTAAGGCTCAATAAATCTGCCGGCTTCGCTCTGATGTAGAGACAACAAATTCTTAATAAACCTCCACTACTTTGTGGACAGAGGTGTCACTCAACACATTTTATACATCACCGACGCCGCCTGTAAAAAGTCACTTTTCCAAACACTATGCTGATATCATTCCTACCAGTATGGATCACTTATGAGATTGAATGTTAATATCTAATAGCACTTCTTACATGTGACAGTCATAAACATGTCAGCCACTAGACGTTTAATGTGATGATAGCTTGGCTGCTGTAATAGGAAGCTACCATCAGCCTGCTAGATTTAGTATTCATGTTCTCCACTGGCCACTTTAGTAAATAAGCTAACCTTAACAGTTACATAGATCTTTTATACAGAGTGACCTTTTTTATTCACAGAAAGTAACAGTAACTCTTTAAGCATTGTGCTGTAGATTTTTCTCTTGGCAGATTTTCAATTACAGTCCTCTGCTTCTAGCTGCTGAAGTGTTGTGGGCTTGAGCTCATGACAGAGCGAGCAGCCTGCGTGTTTGCAAACTCGTGAAAAAACGCAACCCATGACATTTTCCAACAATTAATGTGCCTTTGTGCCAAGCAGACCTTTGTTTTTGTTTGTATCTTCCAGGCAGGGGGCATACACAAGAGGGATCAACAGCAAAGATCTTCTCCTCCACACGCCTTCATCAGGTAAACTAAACTTCCTGTCTCACCACTATGTCAGTTTCTTTGTTGTATTTTCTGGCAAATCACAACTGTCTCCGGGCAAATTCCACTCTCATTTTCAATTTCATGCAAATGAAGTTTTCTGGCCATCGCTGGTCAGTCCTGTGTCACCTGGAATCCAACAATATCTCACGAAGCGAACTGCTTGCATCCTAAAGAAATATTTGCGTCGCCACATTCGGTCGACCTTTACTGTAAAGCCTCAGGAAAATCTCAAAATATTGATGAAGATCCAATGGAAAGACAGACAGACAGACAGACAGACAGATAGATAGGACCAGTAAAGTTTATTGTGAACACCTTTCCTTTATTTTTCAAACTGTCATGTTTTACCCTTCTTTTCACTTCCTTCCCGCCCCTTCCCCCATATGAGCACTTGAGGACTGAGAAGACATACACACACAGAAAGAAATGCTGTCACACACACACACACACACGTGGGTACGCAGTGTGTGTGACGAGGAGGTAACTTTTTGTGGCGGCTAGCTGTGAAGAGACCCGCCTAATTAAAAAGATCATGAATATTCATGAAACACTTGTTCTGCTACAGCTAATTACATATTCCGAGAGGTTTGGTCGCCAGCGCTGGTGTGAGTGGTCTGATTCAACTCCGACACACTGACAACTCAATGAAACACAAGCTGCAATGTTTCAGTCTGCTGCGGATGTCACAAATCAAACCCACTGACTCAAAAGATGTGTATGTTGACGTGTTTACATAAGTGTAACAAGGTAGCATAGCATTTAGGCCAAACAACTAAAATGGATTTCTTATTACCTGAATATCCTGGTTTCAAATTACTCCTTTCTTTTGTAAGTGTCCTCTGTTTTTCAAACTCTGTTTTGCAGAGTTTTAGGTGATAGACCGTCATAAAAAATACAAGCTTCACCAAAGAGCACATAAGGGCTTATGATGGCTTTCTAGAGTACCCTTGCAGAACACATAAACCAAAATTGGACACCCTAAACCCCTGCAAACATTCAGGCTCTCACATAAGGACCTCGAGTCCACAAGAACGTAAAATTGGACCAGTACCAGACACCATCCATATACAGCATTAAGGCCTATTCATATCAGAAAGTGGCTCGAAAGTTTATCTGCACTCCCTGGTGAAATAAGTGGCTCCAGAAGCTTGGTGATGAAGTGACTTTTGTGTGTAGCTGGGAAGCTGATGACTCATTCATGTGATGCACGAGTTCGCATCAACATACAAGTCAAAATGATGACGAGGAGACTGATTTTTGTTATACGTGACTTGGCATTTAAAGGAGTGCTCCACCGAGTTAGCACTGTGCTCTTGTAACATTGTTGGACTCCAAATGGACATTTTGAAAAGATGCTCCAAATCATGCAGCAGAACCAGATCACTTCTTTCTAACTCCACAGTTTCACAGTTTTCTTTCTACATCTGTCTCGAGTTGGTCAGCATCATCAACATTTGCATGTGGTAATCACAGAAATAACTGTGAATGACCAAAGCCAGTATCAGCACTTGTCTGTCCGCAAACATTAGTTCCCACCTAAATAAACAGTAACACAGTTCATTCATTCAGTCATTTCTGAAAACCATTTGGATAATATTGACTTGTTTAAAGGTGCAGTCTTGCAAACCGACTGCTCAGAGGATAACTGCACAAGGAAGGATGATAAAGTGAAAAAGAGAAAACAAAGGCAGGATTTAAATGGATGAAAGAGGTAGAGAATAAAAAGAAGAGAGTGTATAACAGGAATGATGGAGGAAGTGGTGCTGAGAATTACTGTGCAAATTCTGATAGGTCTACTAATCACCACTTTGCCCTACCTAATGTGGAGCCCCTGTAGCAACAGAGCATGTTTTATTCACTAACTTATCCCATCCCAGGCCTCACTCATTGATAGTTAGCAGTTAGCACACGATAGCACTGGTACCACGACAGGAGCATCTTCACAAGCTAAGAGCTAAACATAGAGTAAACTGCCTGAAATTCAAGATAATGAGATCCTTGACCTACATGTACAAAGGACAAAAGCTTCGCAGCTGCAGCCAGAAGTGGCCACTACACTAAGCATCATGTTCCACTAACAGACTGGTGTGTTAGTGCTAATAACTGACAAGCAGAAATTACAAAATATATAGTCTACCAGCACAGCGAAGAACTATTTAGTATGATGGCATTTTAAAATTTCAAGGTCCAAATGAAGGGGTACCTGTAAAGTTATTTTTGAAATTTTAAGGGGTTTTTAATTCCCTAAAATCACCAAAATGCATGACATTTTCCTTTTCGAGATGGTCTCATATCCACAGAGCTGGAGTCAGGATGTGGTTAGTCAGGTGTAACATAAAGACTGGGAATTGGTTAACCTGACTCTGTCCAGGGGTGTCATGATCTGTCCCTTGAGTGATTATTTGCCTGGAGTCTAGTGTTTCCTGTTTTATTTTGAAAGTACATTCCTTCTGTGTTCATTTTGGTTTTACTTCCTTTCTTTGTGTTTTTCCTGTGTCTGTGATTGTCTGCACTGCCGTGATGTGTTTCACCTGTTTCCAATTACCCCTTCCTCCCTTGTGTATTTAGGTCTCTGTGTTCCCTTTGTTTCTCGTCAGTTCATCTGTTTTAGTTACTTGTTGTGTTCCCTACTGTTCCTTGAGGTTTTCCTTGTGTTCCTGCCACTCAGCTTGTTCCCGTTATCTGCCTGTAAGTCTGTTTTTGTCGCATTAAAGTATCCTTACTGTATCGACCTGCCGTCTCCAAGGCCATCGCACAATTCAGGACCAAGTGGGTCAAATACCAAAGTGATGCACTGTCCCTGCTGCTGTTCTGTACAAGCCTGAATCCCCTCAGCCAGATCATCACAAAAAGCGGGTAGGGACACAGATTCAGAAGTGTACTTATCATCATCAATGTCCTGTACATGGATGACATCAAACTGTATGCCAGGAGTCCACAAGAGATTGGCTCACTGATCCAGCTCACCAAGATCTATAGCAAGGATACTGTGATGTCATTTGGACTGGATAAGTTTGGCTGCATGGTGGCATAGACAAAGAAGGCGATCAGGACTGAAGCGATGGCGTTACCAGAAGGCAGCTTAGCTAAAATACAAGACATACAAGACAATAAGTATATTGGTATCCCACAGGCCAATGGGAGCCATGATGAGGATGCAAGTAGGTCAGCCAAATACCTCCAGAGGGTAAGGTAGTGCTGAGAAGCCAGCTCTGTGATACGAATAAGACTGAGACTCTATGAACAACAAAAAGAGGGAGGGTCAGGGTCATGTCAGAGCCATGATCCAGGATGAATACATCAGGAAGAAAAGAAGCACCCCCCCATGATAAACTTCTAAGAGAGTGCCTCAAGCAGCAGAAGAGGATGATGAGGAGACAGAGAACATATTGTGGGGGGCCGGGCCCGTCCATGGTATGTACCATGAACAGCCAGAGAAAGTTAGAATGAGGAAATCCTGCCAATGGCAAGGACAGCCCTCAGGTTCTGATCATGGCAGCACAAGATCCAAAACCAGATCCAATGGTTTAGATATGTTTGCTACCATTTCCATGAAGACTCCATAAAGCAAAATGAAGATCTTGAAAAGTGGCTCAGAAAATGTGTTGGCACATGACAGACCCAGAAAAGGTGGGTTTTAACATTCAACACTGAACGTATGTAAGTTAACATATAACAGTCTATAGAAAGGGAAAGATTTAACTGGGTTTAGCTCATTTTTTAAAATTCCCTTTGCAAGAGTTGCTGACTGAAAGCAAAGTTCCTGACAAACATAAATGTGTAGGACAGGAGGAAAGAAGTGGAAAGTGGGGCCTTTCAGAGCAGTTCACACATCTGAACATGCACTAATTATTTTTTTCCTGTTAGTGGTGGTGGTGGTGTGTGTGTGTGTGTGTGTGTGTGTCAGACTCTGCATGTCTGTGTGCTCACTGGGCATTTTGAGGGGGGGACATGCTGGCCATATGGAAAAGACAATGACGCAGAGTAATTTAAACAGAACAAAGAAGAGAAGCGGCGGAACCATAATTAGAACACTGATTAATCAGCTGATAATTTTATCTTGATTAATGTGACTGATTTTCTCTTCATTTTGACCCCAGCCAGTCAGGCCCAGTCCAATTAAATTTAAATTATGCGTCGGAATCTGTCCAGTCCCCCCACCCACATCCCCTCCTCCATCCCCAAACACACAGGCACCTCCACACACACATGCACACAACTCCATGGATTAAACCATATACGGCAACCTGGTGTCACACTTTTTTGTGCTGACAGTCACAAAAATTAATTTATTGAATCGTCTCCTTGAATGTGATTGACTTTCTACGTGTAACACAGAATGAAATTTTAACCCATTTATTCATCTTTTTAAGTCCCCATAACGAACATCGCAGCTTTAATGGTGATTAGCAGCATTCACCACAGAGCTAACACTGTTTAGCATAACATATGTGTATTATAATAGCTGAATACAAGTTGACTGAAATTATTTTTATTATATATAATAAAATATATATATATATAATTATATATAATTTTGAGTCAGTCTAACAAGATCTTTGACTTAAACACACAGAGCTGTGGAGGATGGCAAATGGGCATGGTCTGGAGGGGACTCGCCACGGAGCTCCACCAAAAGGAGCTGCTGTGGACATGGCAAGGCCGGAGGGACATGTGGGGGCTGTGCAAACTGGACAATATTACACACATGAGCAAGGTAAGGTCTGACATACGTCTAGCTGTCTAGTCTTCCTGTTCCTGTTCTCATTTATTTTGTCTGCTGCTTTATACCGTTACAGTAAATCATGTGAATTGACTTTTCTTTTGGACAGTCTGGATTTTATCAACTGCGTAGATACGTGGCAGGTGCAGTGCTGTGCTGGTACTGTCTAACCTGTCTAACATTCTTGTCTAGGAAATAAAATTAACAAAATGCATGCAGTACCGGAAACCCGCGAGTACATGGCATAACTTAAATCCTCAGAGGAGAACAATTTCAGCTTACTCCTTATCTGGCATCTTTTAAGATGCCACATAAGCACAATTTAAATGTCTTGAACTTCCAGGGATAAAAGCAAGACGACCTCCGATTTCCACTTTCAGTACAACCCGGTCGCTGCTTGGAAGGGTATTCACAATGACTCCTATTGGCCTTACATTTCTTTTTACTTGATTGCCCTTCATGAGAACAATGCTTCCCGCTTTCAAGTTCAGCCTCCTACGCTGCTGCTTCTGTTGATTCTGCAGAGCACTGAGGTATTCTTTGCACCACCAGGCCCAGAACTCCTCCTCCGCCAAGACTTGGATCCTCTTCCACTGGTGTGCGAAAGAATCTGTTTTGGAACACTCTTCAGGAGAAGGAAAGACTGCACCAATCTTCTGTGTGACAAGAGCAGCAGGATTTACTATAAAGGGTGCTGCTGGGTCTTTCCATTAGCTTGACCACCTCTGGGATGTCATATAGTGATCTCTCAAGGACCAAAGACATCGAGTCCCACATAGGAGAAAGGAGGGTCTGTTTAGAGGTATTCAGCAAGTAGGTCTGCCATTTGCTGCTGCTCCAATTTCCCCTGCAGCTTCCGGCAGGTCACACATTTGTGAATGATGCGACTTCATCTACATCTCTTAGCTCCTACTATCCATTGACCACCAGTGTTCCCTTGATGTCTCACTGCTTCATGATGATAACGGACGAGCAAACTAGCAATGCGTTGTCTCGATGAGGATAGGATTAGCTTAATTCTTAGGCACTTTCACCTGAGTGAGATGTTGCCCTACTCGCAACAAGCCTTCATCATTAATTAAAGGTTGAGGCTGGCAAAGTGGACTTTGTCTGGATGTACTCTCTTCAGAGTGCACTTCCTGCTGCACACATCTCACTATTGTGTGCATTTTCTTACAGTGCCAACCAACACAACTGTTATCAGCTGTGGACTTGGCAAAACATTGAGTAATGTTAATTCCTTTTGGTTCTGTTCAACTGTCTGATACAAATGGACCAGTTTCCCAGTTTTCAGTTTTCATAGTAATCATTATTGCACCTACCAAATAGTTGACAGTCAGTTAGCGACTAACTGGTGAACATAGTGGAGCATTTATTAGCTAAAAATCCCAATATTTTTCTCAGAAGCTGGTGGAGATCATCACAGAGCTCAAAGGAGAGTGAATATTAGATTTTATTAGGTGGTTGTAGAATTAGCTAAGTGAAAGAAAAACGGGATGCAGTTGACCCTTTGCATTCCTCCAGCCAACTTTCCTCCTCTGGTGTCTCTACAGGCACCAGAACTCATTTCTGTGATGCCCCACAATGGCAGGTGCATTTATTCTGTCAATTAGAAGAAGAGGGAGAAAACAGTTGGACAGCTAAATGAAAGAGGAAATGCTGGTCTACTTTTCTCTCTCTTCATCTGTCCCTTGTTCCCTCCCCTCCTCTCTGGCTGTCTTTTTATTTTCGGCCTTGGCTCAAATGACTGGCTCCGTGCCAGGGCCTGCCGAGTGACTTTGGACACGGCTGCCAATGCATGCAAACCCTCGCCACGCAGCCCCGCCGAGCCGATCATCATGTGCCAACGCTGGCGGAGGCGCGGCGGTTGGAGGGCAGCGCTGCTGTCGTCCACGGCCGAGGTCTCCCGGGAGAGAACGCGCAGGGCGAGGGTGTTAATGCTTTCAGATCTGGTTAAGACCAGGGTGACAGCTCTGTTACCTGGGTGGGAGGTAGGAGGAAGCAGGGGAGGAGGATGGAGGGAGTAAAGGGCACCTGCTTCCCTCCCAACACTCAGACATGTAATATGAACCACCACACACCGGAACAGGCCACGAAGGACACTTAAGCCCACATTTATTCAACAGTATATGTTTACACAGATGCACTGTATGCAAATAAGCAAGGACATAGGTTTGGTTTCAGAAGTGCGGGGGAAGCATATGGTTGCAAAAAAAAAAAAAACAAACCTGAGAAAAAAAAATTATGTTAAAATTGGTTGTCCACAATAATGGCGGTTTAGCAAAAAAAACCCAAAAACAAAACAAAGTTAGTTCCCAAAATTAGTTTTTGGGAACTAACTACAAAGAGTACAGCTCTTAAATCTTATTTTTGTGTGATGTTTAATTGCAGCATATATTAGATTAATGTTCGCTGAAATTAAACATTTAGATTAAATGATTTTTCAAAAAAACAAAAAAACCAATGTTGGATTCACCATTTCCACTCCTCAATATTCAGGCTGGATACAACCTAAAAAAAATTAACCTGAGAGACAAAACTCAGGGCAAAAATGTGTCGTGGTCAGAAAACACTGGACTCAAATACACGAGTCAGACACTGATTAAAAGTTCAGCTTTATTAAAAAGTAATCCAGCTGCGGGCAGGTGAGGGCTAAGGGTGAAGTCAGCAGGGAAGCAGCAACACAAGGGCAAAAACATGCACAAGGAGCAGGCAGGCAAAAACTGTAAGGCAGCTACAAAAAAAAAAAAAAACAAACAAACTTGTGGTAACTTGTTTTTCACAACTTTGATCACCCACCACCACCTTTAATATAATAAAATCTCACCAGTAACTTAACATGATAACCTCTCACCACCCTCACACACACACACACAAAAAAAAGAATTGTAAAACTAATACAAGTACAACATCAAGATGATCAGCTACTCTAATATAGGCTGCCAAAGACCTTTATTCTGACACCACCCGTTGGCCAGTTATTACACTCTCTCTAATCCACCACAACTACCAAACATCTACAGCACTAACAAATTTTATGCCTCAGCATTTACCTAAATAGTTCATCTTCCTTAGTCTTGTTTAGTCTCACACTTTGCTGCCAATCAAGCTAAAATCAAATGATCATATTACTACCTGTATTCATGGAATGAAATCAGATTCAGGGCACTGAGAGTTCAGCTTTACAGCTTTCTTTTTTACGCTGAACTCGTGGTCTCACAGTCGTGGGAGGCTGCTTATTAAAATAAGAAATCCTGTGAAACAGCGAGGTTGCTTCTTCTGCTGCCTTCACTGTCAGTGGTCATTGGGTTTTCCAGAGAAATAATGTTGTCTTCTGTCAGCCTCCCCATACCTCCTGTTTGAGGTCCTAGTGTTAGTGTGCCAGCCTGGCTAGGCAATAAATAAATGATGAAATGTGAAATGAATAAAAACATGAATGACTGTGGCGATGACACTGTGTGACAGCCCAGAGATGGGAATTAGGAGCCAAAGCGGCGCTAAAGCTGGGTTATTGGGCAGGGGCCACGCTAACGAGCCGTGAGATTGAGTTTGACACGACGAAGAACAGGTGCTCGTTTATTTTCCCAAATAAAATGACTGTGCCAAAACTCGCCTGTCCAAAGTAACACATAACAATGTAAAGCCTTCAACTGGTAAGGTTTTTTTTGTGTGATTACAAAGCAACTTAATTAAAACAATTTTTTTCTTCAGGAGTGTTTGTGTCTATATCTCTGGCTGTACTCTGGCTAATCCATCTTGATGCCATCCTTGACATTCTTCAGATGTTGTTGGACGCCTTCCGGCGATGTACCGGCATTTTGCCGGGCGCAGGTGTGGCAGCGTGGGCAATAACAAGCACTGAGTAATTACCACAGCCATATCCATAACAGCACTAAACCCCTAAAGAGCTAAAGTGTGCTCAGGGTAACCCTCTACCACCACCTCCCTCCATCCTCTCTTCTTGCTATCGCTCTCTCTCCAGCTAAATCATAGAACTGGGCTTGGGTCCAGGGGCCTCGCTGCCGCTGCCCGGTTTCTGGCGGGGAGGGAAATAAAGCCAGCCGGGCCTCTCGGGATGCTCTAATGTCTGCGTTAATTGTGAGTTATGGGAAAACATGGCGAGAGCACAGGGGTCAGGCCTGTCAGTAATCACACTCTTCAGGCGGAATTTACCACAATGCTTCCTGTTTATCCGCCCATCAACGGGGAAGAACACAAGGAAATTAGCATTAGCACCCCGATCTGTTTCTATCACACACACACCCCCAACTTCACCCCCCCCCCCCCCCTTTTTGTTTTTGTCCTGCTCATCTCAATCCTTCCTAGCTGGCTATGTCATCCTCTTGGTTACAGTATGAGCTGGAGTGGACCAAAATTTCACAGCATATCTTTTTTTTTTTTTCCAGCAGCTTTGGGAAATATAAGATTTTATAATACCTCTGAACGGGGTTATATAGCCACGTTCATTCATTTAATGAGAAAAACTAAACTCTCTGGCTCAAAGGTGAAATGAGAGCAATAATGATTCTCATGATGGGCCATTTTTCTCTATGAGTCATTGCACACCCTGAACCCGGTGTCGATGTCCCAATCTCTCATTATTGCGTCGGTACAGAGCCAGATTAGCTAAAACAGACGGTGTTAGACGGTGCAGAGAGCCAACTTCCATGTCATAGACATCAGAATGAAAGCCAGTTAAAAAGCCAATAAGTGAGGGATGTTCCCTTTTTAGAATAAAAATCCTTGCAACGACTGATGGAGATGATAGAGGGTATCAGAGCTGGTGCAGTATATTGCTGTAATAATTTCTCTGTAATTTACAATTAAAATTTCAATAATCCTATTACAGTTACAAAGAAAAAAAAATAATTACTTCCACACCTTTAAATTCCGTAAAACTATATCTTCCTGGATCTTATAATTTGTTGTCTTCCTCTCATGATAAGCTCATTTACATGACACACTTTTATGACTCTACAGTAATGAGAAATGGTGGAAAGAAAAGTCCCTCTGTCGACTACCTAGTAGTGTGCTGCTGCTTTGACTATACAGTATAACTGAAAGGACAACCCAGTGTTATTTGGTTTCCAAATTACTATTTTTTTTCTTTTTTTTTTTAATATTTAAAGGTTAGAGAGGCCATAGTTGCCACTTTTGGGCCAATTACATAACAAGAAACATCATCTTTCCCCAGCTAGAACAAGAACAAATTTGTTCTTGAAAACATGAAAAGTGGTCAGAACCTACTGAGTAACTTGCGGAAGCTCTTTTCCTTTTTCCAGAGTAAGGCCTATAATGCTGTCCAATTGAAGCCCCCCAAAAATGTATGAAAACAGGACACTCGACACATAGTCGGTCAACTGTCTGCAGTGAGACATTATGGAACATGAAAATGTTAACAGCATGTAACCCACATGTAAAGTAGTGGTTAAAAAAACCCCCAACAAACTCTCTGTTGTGATGATGGTGTGTGTGTGTGTGTGTGTGTGTCATGGTTCAAATTCATTCTTTTAATTTGTGAAGGAGGTCAGTTCAAGCTAAAGCAGGATGTTAAGTTGCTCTTTAAAATTACAATCATATGTTTTAACAACACAGCCTCTGACATAGTCTGACCTAAAAGTTGTTGTGGCAAATGCATAAGCAAACAATTGCCTATTTACGCATTCATCACTGCAGACAACACCTTTCACATTTCACAGTCTTGTGATCCTTTGTTAGGAAACATATATTAGTGGGTGCAGCTTTAAATTCCAGTTTTTGTCATTAGCAGGCCTAACACTGCTGATGGAGAGATGAAAATCAGAGGAAAGGTTGGAGAGATAAAAGGAGGCCTTTAGCAAAAGTGACTGAGGAAACATGCCACAACTAAAGTGTATCAAATAGACTGAGAAAAAAAAAAAAGGAAAATTAAAATTCATGAGTGTAGGAGGACAATGTGTTACCATCCTTGTGGCTTGCAGGCCCTGTCTCTGCAGCAGAAGAATGAGGTAGCATTACTTTCACAGCTGTGCAAACACAGCTAATGCCTGCTACTGCTGTTTCCCCTCTCAGCCTGCGACGATGCTAATCATAGCCCACAGCTCCTGTGACTTTACCTAGAAGCCTGCAGAAGCAAACCAATACGCTCCTCCAAAAATATCATCGTCCTCAAGCTGCAGCCAAATGACTCAGGCATCACAGAGCGGGCCTAAATGTGAGAGCGTTTAACTGGAGGGACTCTGCATTTTTGTTGTGCTTTAAGGTGTGTGCTTTCTCGCTCTGGCACTCACCTGTTCCTCCTGTGCTAATTAGCTTTTGTGTTTTACAGACAGTAGACTGACAGTGTCTGTGGGTTGATGATGATGATGATGATGATGATGATCACTGATGATCCTTTCATCTGAGGAGTCAGAGGACATGAGGAAAAGAGATCAGAACCACGACCAAGGATCTCATGATCCAAAAGTCCTGCTGATCATCTGGATCAGCACCAGGTTCCAGCCTATCTGAGTACTGCTGCTGAACATGATGAAGATGATGAGAGATCTGTACTCACTGGTTTAGAGCAGAATGTTAGAACAGTGAATGCAACACGAACAGTGAAGGCAGGGGGACACAGCCTTTGATTGATTACCTCGGCCCTCACCCTGCTGTATTGTTGTTTTGATCATTTTTATTATTATTATCATTTGATTCACTTCCTCATTCTCTATGGAGTAACTGTATGAGCTGTATGCGTGATGGACAGGTGAAGACTGGACACTCCTACAAGTCCAATCCTCTTTTTTGAATTTCTGAGAGTATAAGAAACTGCACTCCTCCACTCCTTTTTTGTTTTGCATTGGTGTGAGTGTAATAAACATATATTTCCATTTTCCCTATGAAAATTGGAGAAAAAAAACATTTATTATTATTAAGTTGGTATTATGTTTGAAGTTGTATATTGTCTTTGGGGTTCTGGGCTATTCTGTCTTATTCAAGTTTAAAAAATGAATTTCCTCCCAGCATTCAGTTGTACTCAGTTGTACTCAACATATACTGATTGTTTTTTTTAATAAAATCTGCTTGGAGAAATATTTAAGTATCAAATATCAAACACTGTCCATCTCTGGTATGATGGAAATAACGGTTTGATGTTTGTGTTTCCACTGATCAGTGCAGTCAGTGAGAATACCTGAAAACCTGAACGGGATCCCTCCTGGATTCTCATCAGGACCGGACGCTGACCAGCAGAACTGAGTGAGTCTTGCATGCACAGACACAGTATGTTAACCAGACAGGGACGCTGCAGCAGTTATGAATAATACACAAAGGACATCATAGACTGCTTAGTACTGCACACACAACTCAGCTGCCCTCCATACACTCATCCACCTCCTCTTCCTCCTCCCTGTCCTGTTTTCCATAAATAATGCATTAAAAGGAGGAAGAGCTTGTTTATTTGAGGTTTGTGTCGTTCTTCTCAAGCAAATTATTTTCCTCTGTTTGACTGATGGATCAACATAAGGCTGGGAGGAGACTTCGTTTTCCATGTCCTTCCTTTTTTGTCACTTTTATGTTTTTTTTCATACATGTTTGCATGTATACATACCTGCAAATAAAGACTAAAATAAAAGATCCAGAAGAGAGAGGAGACTCCTCCTGTATTTCACATGTGCAGTAGTGCATCAGAGGAGGCAGATTCAGAGGCAGGTCTGTCAAACGAAACCACGCCTGACGACTGGAAAGTGGTCCGTTCGTCTTCTCTCAAATAATTTGTCCGTGTGTGACATTAATAAAGGTCCAGAAAGTGAGAGAAATGCCCACACAGCCATACTTTACCATTAGTGTAATGATCAGCAAACTGTCAGGTGTTCACTCTGGGAAAAGTGGAAACATTCTCGGTTTGTTTACCGCACCGAATGCCACACCAACTAGTGAGAAAAAGTCCTTGGTCGTGCAAAGACTTTTTCAAATAAATTGCACCATTTTGTTTCCCAAGCAAAGGGCTGACGCAAAGCAAAACACAACTCTGCCAGAAATACAATATATGTACGGTACCTGGAGACAAATGAAACCACAATCTGAGATGAATGAAACGGGAGCCTAATGAAGAGGCTCAGACAGAGCATCGCTGACCCTCACATGACCTGCACATGAAAAGAGAAGCAGTCGGCAGAATGCCTACAAAGCATAGTACCTGCCACTTTGAAGTGACATGGAAAACTCGCCATCTGGCGTGAGCATCGCATTTTCACTTTGACAATCCTCGAATTCTCACACTTGCTGTATATCGCCGGGCTGAAGCGGCTCCGCTCCACCTCGCTTCTCCTCCATATTGTCTCCTCTGCAGCACCACATGGAGCCTGCTGCTGTATGTCCAGTCACATGTCTTAGCTTTTTGTGCTTTGACGGCCAGCACTTTTCAAAATTGTATTTTGTGTGTGTGTGTGTTTAAGGCCATGTTAGCAGTGAAATGTCATGTAATGTGCATCTGTATTACTTCTTCACATCTCTTACTTCCACTGGATGTTCATTACATTTTCACTTTCACTTCTTTTCTTCATGAGATGATCATTTGTGAATGTGTGATTTTCCTGAGCACATGTTATTTACCTGTACAAGCAACATACATGGGGGCGGCCATGGTGCAGCAAGTGCGGCTTTGGACTTTGGACCGCCTGGAGATTGGAGGGTCGCCGGTTTGATCCCTTGACCAAGCACAATGGATATGCACAACAGATATGGGTGGTGGTGAAGGAGACGCGCCCCCCCCCCCCTGCCTCTGCGACCATGGCCGTGGTGCCCCTGAGCAAGGCACCGATCCACCCCAGCTCCCCGGGCGCCTTACTTGGCAGCCCTCTGCCCCAGCATCTCTTCTGCATGTGCATGCTGGTGTGTGTGTGTGTTGAGGGATCAATAAAGGAATAAACTTAACTTATACTCTGGTTATCTTTGTCCTGCCTTTGCAGCCTTGTTCCTTAAGCTTGCATTGTGGAAGTTTGCAAGATTTTGTTTCTTGACTGCACAGATCTCATAACTTTGAAAACAGGTAGGGAAGGTTGTAAAGGCTTATAAAGCTCTGGTTGTTGATTTTGTTCAAGCTCTTTATCCTATGCATTTGTGTGGATGGAGCAGTTACACTTTTAACTCCGTAATATACATTCAGTGTTTTCACAATGGACACCTGCAGCTGGAGCAGTTACACACACACTTACACTTCTTATATGTTTCCACAAAAGCCTGTATGTGAGTGGAGCAGTCACACTGGAACCTTTCATGCAGGTTACACTGTTCATTTTTTTGTTGAAACAAGTTGATGGATATGTTTCCAATATTTTTGTTCAAACTATTTTTCTAAAGAGATTTGACCAAATATTAAAACTAAATTAAAATTAAAGCTGTTGGATTACACTGCACTATAGGTGTACCTGTGAGGTTTTTGTTTTCTTTTTTTTAAAATAATTTTGTGGACTTTAGGTCATTTAATGGAAACAAATGCTTATTAGTACTTGTAATGAAATCAGCATTAATTGAAGCAACAAGCCTGGTATTAGTAAAACTGTCTAAATCGCATTAGTTCATTCAACTATCCTTACATCAGTGGAAAAGTTCATACAGTTTTGTTGTTCTAAGCAGTCTGACTAATATTCATCAAATTAAAAATAAATTTAACTCAAATGACTAAAGGGAAATAGTTTATAATTATTAATATCATTAAATATTAACAAATAAAATTCAAATAACAGTCTAGTTCAATTTATGACAGGATTAAGTTACATTCATACGAAGATTTATTTATTTATTTATTTGAGTGTGTTAAATATGCACAGTGAAATCCATCTTACACTGCTGGTGAGGGTGAAACCATCACCACTACCAGCACCACCATCACCCTGTCCACCCAACCTGGCAACACGGGAGTGTCAGCCACATCACCAAGCCCTCAACCTGGCAACACAGAGGTGTGATCCTCACTTCATGGTCTATAAATTATTCAGGTCAGACGGTGATGATAAACCCAACAACACATTTCCTTTCTTGACAGCAGTGCTTGATGTTGAGCAGCCAGCCGCACACTGGAACTCTCTGCAGCCATGAGGCTTTATTTCATCCAATTATAACTCAACCTTACACTTTAAGGTGATCATCTGTAAAAGCAGGAAATAAAGTGGGGAAATAAGATAAGCAGGCCATGGAATTCATGTAAACATGCAGAGTAGAAAGTGTGTAATAGGCTCCAGAAAGCAGGTCGTTCTCAGTGAAGGAACAGTCAACAGCTTTACTAGATTTACCAACGCTTTTCTTAATTTAGTTTGAAAGATTGTCATGGATGTAAAACACAGTTTGGTGCACATGTTTGGATCAGTGTGTACAAGAGATGGTATGTATGTAGTAACTTGTGTCTGATTGATCTCTCCTGGTAAAACTGTTTCCATGTAAGCAGGAGCAGTGTGGTACAGTTATGTTTGTCTGACCAGTTAAAGTCACCGTGCACTTAACCCTGGGAAAAAGATGTGCTGTTACAGTTCCAGTGTGGGTGATAAAATAATAGCGAACAGAGAAATCACAAACTTTAAACAGTGCATGAGAACGATGCAGCAGTTTGTAGTGTGGTAGTATGACATGACAAGGTGATGGCACATTTTTGTAGCACCGACTCCACCATTTCCAAACAAAGTGAATTAGTGATTCTGCTGCTGATTGCGCTCATTTGCATTGCAAAGTTGAACAAAAGTGAAATTGTAACTCTGAGGAGACACGTGTTTGAATTTGTTTGTCATACTTATTGAGGTCAATGGGAACGGGACAGAAGTGTAGTGGGACTGTGCCTTTAGCATCATGTACCTTTAGCATCATGTTTAAAGTCAGACTCACACTTCATTAAATGAAGGACAGAACAGAAGAGTAATGGCTACTTGACTGGTTTCTACATCCATCCATGTCTTGCATTGTCCTCTGTGAGACAAATGACTAATCCTGTGACGGTGTTCAGGTCCCATCAGCCACAGTACAGTGCTGATGGATTCTCTTTCATGTAAACCTGCTCTGCTGCAGTCTCCAAAAATAAGACATAGTTTGTAGACAGTTATTGGAATAATCTTGAATAAATGATGTTAGCTTATTGTGCCATTAGCAACCAAGCTGGTTTGCTAATAAAGTAGCCAGATTGAGGAGCTATTGCAATTGCCTCGTGACAGCAGAGTGGTAGGTGGATATACTGTAGCTTCAGTGGACCTAATCCTCTGATCCCCTGCTCTCACCTGGTCATCCTTACTACATACTTGTTAATACTTACTTGTTTAGAATGTAACTATGTACATTTACTTAAGTCCTGTCGTAAAGTACTTAACTTGAGGGTTTCCAGTTTGCTTCACAACAATATAAAGGATTCAGATATTAGACTTTATACTTCACTGTATTTATTTGACAGCATCAGTTACTGTTTTCTTCTGCATACTAAAGAAATGATGGCCTCACAAAATTTGACAACAGTTTAAACCAGCTCCAGCTTCACCAGCTACAAGAGTAAAACAACATTTACACATTAATGCATCATTAATGCACAAAAAGTATGTATGATCATCTCATTTACAGTTATAACATAATAAGTCTATTTAACTAATAATGTCAATCAATGTATTGTTCTTGTACATATTCAGCGTGTCATTCAAACGTTCACCCCTTGACTAATGTCATCAACAAAAGCTAATTGGAGTCAGGGGTTAGGAAAGCTGGAGTCCAGTCAATGAAACCTGATTGGAGGTGTGGATTAGAGCTGCATTGATTCATAAAATAACGTTTCTGAGTTTGCTTTTCACAAGAAGCATCTGCTGATGTGAGAAGACTTACAGTCAGGGATTGTTGATTTGCATAAAGCTAAAGGAATCTAAAACTGTTACTGAGCGGTCCACAGTCAGACAAATCGTCCATAAAATGGAGACTATTTAGTAATGTGTCAACTCTCGAGCTAAAGCCTGAAAGGCACAGATTACTGTACACGAAAGTAGTCTGCAAGATGTGCACTGATACGAATCTGTAGCTATTTTAGGTATATAGTAAAAAACCCCTGCCCAGAGGTGGGTATACACCACATATGCATCACTACACTTGTGCCACACCAGTTTCACTCGTTCATCATCTAGCCATGCCTGTAGTCACTATGTCTTAAGCTTCTAGCACCTACTTTAAGAAGACACGTTGATTTTGACTTGATTTGATTTTTTTTTTTTTTTTCTGTTCATTGATCAGTGATGTTGCTGTTCTGAAAAATGTATCTTCCTGTTGGTAAAATCATAACGTATCACAGAGCTCTCATCTCACTTTATATCACTTTTATCTTAGCAGATCTGTGGCATTTGCAGTACACACACACACACACACACAAACAGCCCAGCATTTAGCTCTTTTCCACTGTTCTATTTCATGGTTTTGATCTCTGTTCAACAGCACCTTGTTTATGTCCCTGCTGCCACATTTTACCACACACACACACACACACACGTTCAAACACACACACAGCCCGCCTGACTTTTATTCACCATTTTTCATTGCATGTGAATGTGCGCCTCATATTTTACTGATATTTCACTTGCCTACTGAGTATCATTGGAATATGAATGTCTGTGGCTAACTTCCAATAGATATTACCAGAAGGAATTTGGGGATTGGTTAGGAAATAAAAACTTGGTTAGAAGAGATGATTGCATGTGCGTGTGAATGAGCAGTGAACTGAGCGGAGATTTCTCGCATTTCCTGCTGCGTGTGCGTGTTTAAAACCTCATGTGCACATTGCTGAGCACGTGGCTGTAAGCATGTGTGTCTGTGTGTGTGTGTGTGTGTGTCTCGTACAGCGCCGGTCACAGGTGAGTGTCATGTGTGATGATCATTATTGCCATACACCTGCTCCGCTCCCGCAATTAACTTTGCCGATGCAAATGAGCCTTATTGCATCACCGAGGCCGAGCCTCCTCCCCAGCAGACTTGACGATGTTCATCTGCTGGATCTAATTAACGTAATGAGAGAGGGAGGGAGAGATGAAAGGATGTATGGAGGAGTGGAGTGGAGGAGAAAAAGAGAGAGATGGAGGGGGAGTGGGAGAAAGACAGAAGACTGAAAGAAGTTGGCACAAGAATAGAAAATGAAGAGAAATGGGAGAAAGAGGTGGAGGTTTGTGTGTGTGTGTGTGTGTGTGTGTGTGTGTGTGTGTGTGTGTGTGTGTCTATTTATCTTCAGTGTTACTGTGTCTGTTTTGGATGTGACAATGTATGGATGCATGTGTCTGTACATAATTACATTTATCTGTGTGTGTGTGTATAGGATCTCTTAGTATGTCTATGTGTATGCACGTGTGTGTGTGGATGTGTGTGTGGATGTGTGTGTGAATTGATGAAGTGTTGGAAGAAAGAAAGGAGGAGAGAGAGAGGAGGGGAGGAGACAGCAGGTGTTCTGACAAGGACAAAAGCCGTCTCACACACACACACACATACAGTGACTCACAGACACACACACACACAAAACAGAGCACAATACAATTATACACATGAACATACAAACAAACACAAATTAAAAAACAAAATGCAGGGACACACGGGGAGAAACACACACACACAAAATAATTTTCTTAACACAACTTTACACTGAAACACTGAAATACACATGTGCAGACACACATTGAGAGAAACACCTTGCATACTACACCAGTATGACTGTTCACACACATTCTCACCCTCTATTTACCTTCCTCTATCACGTCAGGCACCTTTAAGGCTGATTTACAGCTTCCACATATGCCTGGATATACACGCACAGCACACGTGCACACGTCTCTATACATACTGCAGTTGGGCTCGTAGATGTGGGGACATATTCCACACATGTGCACATGTGCACTAAAAAACATGACATGACCTCGTTGTTCAATGCATTTGTCTAAACAACAACAACAACAAAAGAAAGTAGTGTTAACAAGAGTAGGAGCAAGGACGGGAAACATACATCACATACATACGGTGCATGAGACCAGCACTCAGTTTACTGCTCTGAGCTCAGTCATCATGCTTGTAGTGCAGACAGTCATTACCTCAATGTGATGCCACGGTTTATTACAACTTTTATTTTCATAGGTATGAATTTACTCTCTAAAGTAATCACTGAGCTCTCTCCCCTCTGACCTGTAACCCAGATGGAAATAGATGCTAGCTTTGTGGCTTAGTGGCCACAATCATTCCCTAATGTAACCTAGTGTTTACGTACACACTTAGTAACCAGGTCACTTAGAGAACCGAGGTTACCCAAGTAACCTAGGAATGTGTTTTACATGCATCGTAGTACTGTAGATTTGTACATATATGCAGATGATCAGTCACCAGATTTATCCTCTGTGTCCCTGCTGCACAGACTCTGGCTCCAAATCATGTCAGCAGCACAAGATGGCAGCACCCGTATCCGGGAGATTTTGGCTTCTTTTTTTGTGCTGTGGGAGGAAGTGGAGATGTGGAGTCCATCTTTATTTACAGTCAGTTGGAGGAGAGTGACAGCACAGTGAGAGCGAGACAGGCAGGCAGATGGAAGGGAGCTCCCCCTCACAGCGTGAAGTGTCCGAATTTAACATATACTCAAAAGTTCAGCAGTGAAAAACTTTTTTAGGCTGGTACAGGCCGCTTTGTGTTGGCTCCAGGCTTTAGAAGAACTCACTCACTAAATGTGAGGACGCAGTGTGGAGTAGCCAAGATGTCCTTTCACCACATTGTTGGGCAGGCAGAATCACAGACATTACCATCCTTCGGTCCTTCATTAAATATACAGGTGCTTCTCAGGTATATTTCTGGTACAATTTCAGGTAAACAACAACTGCACAGTGATTTTTAGCTTTGTCTTGTCTCGCCCACTGCTTCGACTTCCCATAAAGAAAACAGCCCCTGCTGAACGTCCTAGACTCCTTAAACATCTGACAGATTTACCCAGAGATCATTTCAAATGATTCTGCAAGAAATGTTTGAGATAAAGTTACCTGGCCTCCTGTCATCTCGCACGACGTCTTGCCATATTGTGTTCTTAGGTGTTAGTATGAAACACTACAGCATATGATCCACCAGGTGGTGTTCTCATCACTTATCCGGTAAACAGGACCAATCTCCAAAAGCTGCTGTAGTCATCGAGGACATCACTGTGTATTTATCTGAAAGGACAACACAGATATTTCATGTGTACTATTTTTCATTGTGTCTTTGTCTCAGCTGTCCTCTCCTCTAAACCTCTTTCCCCTCTGGTTTTCTCATCTTTTTCTCAACCTCTGCTGGGTTTAATCTGACTAGCCGCTGAGGTGACTGATTGACCAGTGAATGAGCTGTTTATTGGATGCAAGGGAAACAAATTGCAGTTTGACGTGTCCCCCGAGTTGTCTAATGAGAGCCAGGATGAAGTATATCACTCTCTGCTTCTGCTCTCCTCCTCTCTCAGCATGGGCTAAAGCTAAAACAAGGTTTGGACCTCAGCAAGGGCAATCTCAATCACTCTGATGCACCAGATACGAGCCAAAGATTGTTTGTGTGTGTGTGTGTGTGTGTGTGTGTGTGTGTGTGTGTGTGTGTGTGTATACATGCGTGACGATGGACAAATAGTCTTCTGTACATAGCTTCAGCATCCACTTTGTACTCACAGTCATATACATGGATGAAACATTGATTCATCAAGTAATAGGTTTTAGCTTATTTTCCTTCTTCACTTCAGCACCTACTAGCATTCAGCCACTCTGAGCAATGAACACACATATATATTTCATTAAGTGTGTGATGATTTCTCATCAGTGTTAGCATTTTATTTCTTAGAATATGTGCATCAGACAGACAGGCATCACTGATATAGAGATTTCTTCCTCATCCACGTTGCTGCTGTAGAAGCTTTTCCTCTGTCACAGAGAGAGAGCTGTATTGAATGACCAAATGAGATAAACACCAGATACTTGCACTTCTTCGGGTCTTTCTTGCCAATACGCTTTAATTATCCTGTGTGAAGTGAACAGCACACATTTTCAGCAATTACAGGACATTAGCTACAAACAGAAACTGTAATCGTTTGGATAAGTAACAAAATATGTTGTGCTCATTTTCCCTCTAAACTGTAAAACTACCTGAATAAGCCAAGGCCCTTTGGTGTGCAGGGGTCCATGACAGAAAAGAGAAAATAAAAGGTAGTATTTATTTTAAAGGCCCGATTAACTCAACAAAAGAAAAACATGTTTTTCTCTAAAAGAGCAGGAAACACACCATTGAAATAATTTAATTTTGTGAATGTGTTATCGAACAGTTGCAGTCATGTTTATGCTAGCCCGCTGAATTTCTCCTCTGCTGGACAGGCAGCATGCAGTGGATTTATCTGAACTTCTTCTCTCAAAACTTTTGCCTTCTGTTGCTCAAAAATGAGATCAGTGAGAAGCCAAACAGCAAACCTGTGGGTCAGAAAACCACAGCAATGAGCTGAAAGGTGCTAAAAGATGGTGTTTATTGGCATGTATGAAAACTATTGGCACCATATTCTGTGACTTATCCAAGAGTTACAGGGACACTGCAATGGATGTGGGGTGGATGCAGTTCTTTAAAAAGGCACCTAGACTGCATTAATTGATTTGTTAAATGTGACAATACTGCTTTAACATAGCACATTAATATTATTATCACGTACCTGATTTAACACCGATGTGGGCACCATCAATCAACTGTATCAATTACATTAGCACGTACACATAATCCATGCAAAATATTTCCAGTATGACTATACAAAGTCTGACAGCTCAACATCAGTTAACATATGTTCATATGTTAACATAAGTGAATAGATACAATATATATGCATATTTGCTCAGAGAAATATTACCCTGAAAGTTTAGTGCAAATAGTTCAATTGTATAAAAGGGTGAAAAACAGGCTCAAAGGAGAGCTTTTACAGTGAAAACACCACTATACAACAATGCAGTGTATAATTAAAGTTAAAGCAGTGTATAAGTAAAGGCAGAAATTAAGAATAATAAATAGATGAGTAACACAAATTTGAGTGGAGGCAGAAATCTCATACATGCACCTCACAAAATCCAAACATAACTTTGTTTAACGCTAGATATCAAGTAAAGATCAGTGAGATAATTATTATTATTTTTAATTAATTCATTTACTTTTTTTGCAGTTTGGATGAACTAACCCTTTAATCCAAAATGCCTTCATTTCCCACTGAACCCATACACACCAAGTTGGCTTTTCCTGTGTGCAGTGTGCTTGCTCCGGCCCCATCCTCTCATGGTGACCACGTTGAGCTCGGCTATTTAACAGTAAAGATTTAGTATTCATGAGGCGTGCTGCAGGATCGCAGCACACTCATAAAAGCTCAGCCTGAGTCCATCACCAAACAAACGGGAGCTGCGTTTTTTTTTTCTGATTTATTAAAGGAGCCCTCCCTTCTTGTTCTCATTCTCCTCCTCTTAATCTTTCATTATTGTCTTTTCCCCTCTCTCTCTCTCTCTCTCCCCTCCTCTCCCTTGGTGTTACTGTGTGAGGGTGGCACACATCCGCTTTTCTGCATGTGTGTGTGTGTGTGTGTTGCTGTCATTGTGATCGTGTGTGCATGAGTGCAAACATGACGAGTGCGTGCATCTGCGAGGATGTCACATGACGTCCTTAATAACAATCTGTCTGTGATCTCACATTTCACCCCTTAGCTTCTCCTGTTGATGAAGCATGATGCTTTCCTTTTGTTGCCTTTAATGGAGGCTTAACGTCTCTACTCACAGATCAATATGACTTTATGAATTATTTGCTCCGCGGCTGTTTCTCTTTCTCTCTCTCTCTCTCTCTCTCTCTCTCTCTCTCTCTCTCTCTCTCTCTCCTTTTTTATTTATTTATTTATTTTTAGTTTAGTTTTTTAGTTTTTTCTTTTTTTTTTACAGGGGCTACACTTGCTCATTAGCATGCCATCTTTATAAGCCAGGGCCACCGGTGCCTACTTGTGCTCACGTGTGTGTCCATGTGTGCATGCATGTATCTGTATGTGTGTGTGTGTGTGTGTGTGTGTGTGTGTGAACATGGAGTGTGTACTTTAGGTGTTGTGTGTGTAAGTGGTGGTGTAATTAATCTGCTGGCCCTCAGCTCTGATTAAGCTCAGATTCTTCCACACAGCTGAACACTCTCCACCTCCCGTCCTTTTGGCTTCTGCTCAACACGCTGCGAAATACACAGACTAATATGATGATTTATGTTTCTGAGTGACATGAAATTCAAAGACTGACAAAAGAAACAAGAGAGGAAGCAAGTTTCCTTTTTTTCCCCACCATGTCTTAAACGTTATATTCCCAAAATTGTCCCTGTTTAGTGTCTAAAGGTCAGATTTTTTTTAAAATCAAAATCACGTCAGTAGGAAAAAGTGTAAACAAATTTAAATTCATTTTCCCGATCAGTTTATATAAATATATATGTTTATATTTATATAAATATGTGTATATAAAATTAGCAACAGCAGCTGAAAGAAGTGGAAGCAATTCCCACATGCATACTCAATAAAAAGAAACAGAAATATAATTCCCCTATTTCATGGGTGTTGCCCTTTAGGTGATATGAGAAGTCAATAAGCGCTATTGTACAGATCTAATAAAGAGCTGCTTTGTGTGTGTGCACACTTACACACACACACACACACACATACACTTTCTTCTTCCCTTGACGTAATCTGTAATAATTGTAGCCGTAATAATCTAGCAAACAGAGTAAAAGGTCAAGTCTGGGAGGTTAATATGGGAGGAATGAGGAGGAAGAAAGAGAGGAAATAACAGGAGAGTGATTGAGAATGAGAGGAGAGGTAAACAAAGATGATGAGCATGAAAGGAATGGAAAGCAGAGGAGGAAATTCAGCTTCTCACCACTAGTCTCTGCTGTTGCATCAAGGATGAATGATCCTTTTCGTCATTGGATTGGACGACTGCACAGTTTCCTCCCTCTCCTGCTTTTTTTTTCCTCTCTTGAAAGCCCAAGGTCTCCCAGGCAGTGTTGAATTCCTGTCTAACTGCACATACAGCGCTGTTACAGCCCGTGCTGACAGCTGTATTGTTCCATTGGAGAGGAAAGAGCACGTTCTTCACAATTACTGAGCTCCACTAACCACGTTTCCTATGGAGAACGATGGTGGCACACTACTTAAAGAATTATGTGCATTATAGAGTATTACATAATGTTTACAGTGCGCTCATTATGTTGTCATAGTGGGTCTAATAACCAGGAGTGGAGTGGAGGATTTTCTAATTTTACTTGATGTTTTAAGACTTGCTATGAAAGATTGTGTGGTTGAATTTAACAAGTGAAACATCTCGATCTCACCAGGACGTGCCAGAAATGTCAAAAATCATACACAAGAAGTAGTTGATGCAGTTAAGGTCGTGGCTGCTTGTTGGACCCTGAGCATCATGGTAAACTTGACTTTTGCAGTGTTAAATAACATAATAACATCTTCATAAAATATACATTATTCTAATAATTAACACTTAATTTTAATTCCCCCTTGTCTAATCTTTATAAGCAGTATAAAAACAGATAAATGTTTTGGCATATTACAACACACCATAATGTAGTTTTAAGCAGAAAATTTTTTTTTCTTTTTTGTGCGAGTGTATTGATTAATTCATCAACAACTTCTCTTATGAAGCACTTATAACTGGTGTATAAACAGATAATTAATGATAAACAGTTACATTTTATGTGAATATGAAGAAATTGCAGTAATTATTTTAATATATTTGTTTGTTAAATATTTAATCATTTATAAAGACCTCATCACTATCCTTAACAATTGAGCAAAGTTGATATGTTAATGAAGGCCATGAAATATAGTTGAAAGTTCTAGAGGAAGTCTAGTAAACAGACATACAGTGAAGTTTTTTTTTTTGTTAACCATTTCCAAGGTCATGAATGAAGCTTCAAGTTCAACGTGTCTTCATGAGTTTTGAACACCTTTATAAACCGGTTCATAAATTATTTGTTCTTCATCTGTGTCAGCCTAACTGGATGTGTGCTTGCAAACTGAATATCAGTTCGGCAGAAGCAGATGTAAAAGAAAAGTCCACAGGAACCAGCTGCTATTTCACAAAATATATGTACAGCTGCATTCAAGAAATTCCACTTTGTGTAAGCTGAATACAGATTCATCTGAGGAGGAATGTTCGAATGACACAGACATTTTAATGAATTCTAACATCAAATATCCACAAACATTATTGGTGTTTTTTTTTTTTCTCAGACATTGATGATGGATGCACTGACACTCGCCTTTCTTTCCACTGTGTCGACTTCCCCTCATAGCTGCAGATTAGCATCATAAATTAGCAGAAGATAAACTCTTTAAGTGTTCAGTAGGTGCTGCCAAAAGTAATGTTATATTTTTACATATTTTGGAAGGATGGTGGGGGGGGGGGATCCACCATTAAATTCATCTCCTTTTGTGAAGCTGGAGTCTGTCATGCAGATGGCGTCCTCTTCCTGCTGAACTAACAGCATTTGGATGTCACAGACGCATGATGCAATCCATTTCGCCCTGGTTATTATCTGGAACTAACATCAGAGAAGGGAAGGGAAGTTTGGATCACCTGTATCTGCATGTTTAACAGTTTAAAGGTTTGAAGTGGGGAGCCTGGGTTTTTGACTCATGAGCATGACAACTGATTGGAGCCATCCCACTGTAACGTGTGCAGTCAGTTGATTAAGTACCTCTTGACAGAACGGGCTAATACACTCTTTTCTTTGATGGGCTTTTCTCGTAAACAGGACACAAACATCTTGAATTTCATTGAGATTATCTGGGATTTTATATATAAAAACCGACATATGAAATTATATATACAACAACATGTCATATTATTGTTGGCCAATGAAAACCATGCATCTCCACATTTGCAGATTTTCTTTCTTTCTGTTTTTTAAATGAAATATTATTTGTTGAAGTTTTGCTAATTCCTCCATGGAAATTACAGCAACAGAATCTTTAACAAGTATGAAAGTGTGGGGAATGGGATTTCACAGTATTATATAATAAAGCAAGGGCGGTAGAGCCAAGAACTTTGCTTTTTTAAATATCTTTTTATTTACTTTGATTATACACCAGCTGTTCTTTCCTGTCAGTTCTCATTCAGACCTTAAAACGTCCTAAATTTGACACCCTCTGTTGACCTTTCATATAAGACGTGGCTGTAAGAACAGACTGAACTGGGAGATGAATATCAGTATCCCAAATATCCATTTCATACCAAAATACGCACACACTTTTTTCACAGGTGTTATTGCCTTGTGACTCCATTACACGTACTTCAGTCGCAGACAGACAGAATCTGACGGGAGAACTTTATTTCAAAGTAAATTTTTGCAGCAGGAGAAGAAAAAGGGAAAGTCATGCAAGGCAAATATCATACAGCGCTGATTCACCGTGTGACCAAATACTGAGCCCAAGTTGAGACTAATGAAGTCTTTAATTTGGTTATAGTTTATTAATGTCAGAGACACTCCGCCATTAATCATATTATAACGCCCCTGAGTGTGCATGTGCTCGCACTAGTGTGTGCATAGCCTGGGTGTGTGAACGTGTGTCTCTTTGCCACTGTGTTTGAGCATATGCCTGTGCGTCTCTGTGTGTGCTTGCTTATGTGAACACGTACATGTGTGTTTGTTTGCGTGAGAGAGACAAGTGCGCGGGTCTCCACCAGCAATAATATTGCATACATTTTAAAGGACCGCCATTATCGCCGTGGGTTACCCCGCAGCCCCCCATTACAAACCCCACAAACCATTTTCATTCCAAATTCATTAATATGCAAACATATTCAAATGAGATTGTAATTAAGCATCTACTGAGTGGGAGCCCTTTTCATGATAATTTATGATAAACTCCTTGCCACCTTTGATTGAGATTGATTTTTGGCGCAGGAAAGCCGACCTGAATACAAAGCTACACCTGAGAGACCTGGAGGGAGAATAACACTTTTAAAACAGCAAACTTATTTCATGGCTGATTGTGCTACAATCATCTTGGAGGAGAAACAAAGATTTGTTTGAATAATGCATTCCCACTGTGCTGACTATGTGCTCAGCCTGAAAAAAAAAAAAAAAACAACACACACAAAAAAAAAAACCTTGAAAACTTCGGTGTATCTGGTCTTGGCATAGAGGTGACAAAAAGTAATGTTAGTCTGTGTGCGTGCTTTAAAATGGAAGGTAAACCAACCATAACTGACTGAAACTGATTCATGTAAAATTGCATGTACACATGGACAAAAAGTCTGAGAAATCTGTTTTCCCCTCTATGAAAGCCAGTACCATGCTGGACCAACCTGCTCCTCAAGGGAGTCATTCAGCAATTTAGTACTGCACTGCCATAAAGTTAGGGGGACTTACAAGAGACAGATTTTTTTAAAAAAGAATGGAAAAAGTCAAAGCAACTCTTTGATTTTTACCTTTTAGTTCCAAAGGTCAATGTCCTAAACTCTGGATCCTACACTTCCCATAGTTCATCTTCTAGTTCACAATATAGGCTTTTTGTTTAAAAAGAAAAAGGCACTGCAAGAGCCACAAACTCTGGTACTAACCATAACTAGTAAACTGAACTTACTGTGTGCAATAGGTGGAGTGCTCCTTTAACTAGAAAACTTTTATTTTATTTATTTTTGCTGTGCAGTTTTTGGATGTATGTTTTGCTTTCAGGATGTCCATTTGTCTCCATTCAGTTCCTTACAACAGAAAAATCAATTAGCAGACTCTTGAAACGTTGTACTTGTGTCATCCATCATAGTAAAGATGAAATTTACATTCATTTTGGTCAGTGTTGTGTTACCACATCAGGAAGTGCAGACTGACTTAAAAAGAAAAAAAAAAAGATCACACTTGGCACCTTATTTCCTCATAACAATACTGTAACTTCAGTAATAACAAGAAAACAGACTTGTTCACTGTGATAACTCAAATAAGTTTCAATATGTCTGCTAATGGATTTCTTATAGTAATCAAATGAACTGAAACCAACAGATGCCTGGAATATTAAAAAATGCAAATACAAAAAAAAAGTTTCAGACAGTTCATTGACTCCTCTGTACTTATGCTATTGTTACACCGTGTTTCAGCAGCACACACATAACCATTTCAATTACATTATCACAAAAACTGGGACTAAACATGTTACTGGCAAATTGGTGGCTGTTTCCTGCTTTTGGTTTTATTCAGTCTTAAGTCAGACATTTTGACACGTCACAATTGAAACGGTGAGAAAGGTGTAAATAATAAAATGAATGATGGTCGAATTATGTCATGACTTACGAGTAAAACCTATGCTTTTTCTCCTGTGACAAGTTAAAATGTCTGCTTTCATTTTAAGGCTGTCTTAAACCCTAACTAAACAATACACATGACAACTGTTTTCTAACCTTGTTATATGACATACAGGAGAAAAAACAGCATGTTTCTGTCACATAATCTGATTTGTAGCCTTCCAGATTGTTTTTTTCCAAACAAATTTTTATTCAAAACCAAATATCACCATCAGTAGAATGCAGTATAGCAACTAAAACGATAATCTAGTTTCTACCTAACTTAAATTCATCTTCAGAACTCTTTTCAACCCTCATCAGAATCCTTGCCCACCATTTGGGAAACAGTGGTTTGGATGCAGATGGTAATCGCCTTGGTAATTAACACTCTGTGAGTACCCGTGAGGGATGAAGAGAGGGAAGGCATTGTTGTTTGAGGAACAACATCAAAGGTAGTCTCCAGCAAATGATAGTTGTGTAATTGCCCTGCAGTACCTGCGAGCTGTATGACCGTACTCTCCGAGCTAGTTAGGAGACCCAGGTGAGAGAACAGTAGGGCCAGATCTCTGCATACCCTGTAGTCTGCACACATACACACACCTGCATAAATTGGAAAGAATCGTTGGGATCAACATCAGAGATTCTTTTGTATTTTCAAAAGTATATTGTTTATTGGGGTCACAGTGATTTAGGGGCAGGACTTGGGATGAAACAAAAGAAAAGCAAAGTGCTGTTGTGTGTTTGTGCGACTACAAACTCTAGTTAGCATAGAGAATGAATCAATAAATTCTTCTCTGCCAGCAGTGTTCCTTTGTTATTTTTACTTTTTTTTTTTTCCAAAGGTTTATGTTGGATGCTTAGTGGTGCTCTAAGGAGATAAAATGGGTGAGTCTTGTTAGAGTGAATGGCTCGCGGGCCAGCAGCCTTTCTCATGATTGTGAGTCTTATGTGAAGCAGCTTCAGGTGTTCACAGAAGAAATGTGCAAAAACATGGAAATTGAATATGAACACGGTTTTGTGGTTTTGTACTCACAATACAGTCGGGGGTGTGCGTACGTACGTGGACAGGTCCTTCACATGCACGCTGGAAAGTGTGATGCTGATTTTCTGACAGCAAGAAGAAGTTCTCCTTTGTTTGTTGTATTTGGCTGAACAAAATAAAATAAAGTAAAAAGTATGAATAGACACCTGCAAAAACTATATGTATGACGTACATATATTAGAGCAAAACTATAAATTGTCTTTTTATCAGTGGCATGCCTTCGCCAAACAAGCAAGGCAAGCAGTGCTTGACCTATTAAAGCTAAAAACAGACATCACATAGAACGATGCCGAAGTGTAAGCGATCTCTCTCCTTACATCTCAGAACAGCGTTCAGTCCCATTCAGGATCTGATGTTGCCTGTTTGCATCCATCTGGTATTTTACTGCCCTCTTGTGGCTTCAGTAGGCTATTGGTGTGTCCGTGTCCCTCTGCTTTGCAGTAGGACTGACTCACCTCGGTAAATCCAGTTAGCATTTCTAAGCTGTGTCTGTTTGAACATAACCTTTCTCTTTGATCTAATTTAATACACTTCTTCCTGCTAAGCTAGTATTGCTGTTGCTATGCTGTTCACTAAAATCCAGTTCATTGTCTGGGTTTAGTTTGAGTGGAGATGCTATATTGTTTAGCAAACATCTAGAGGATAATGTAGATGGATAACCAGCATTAGTCCTGGAACCTACTCACTCCTCCTGACAGCAACACTTAAGATATTTGACTGAAAGTAATGTTAATGTTACCACCACTTGATAGTTATAGATAATTCGAATTCAAATGAATCCAGTACCAGATATATTTTAATTTTAGTGGCTTTTTCTTCCTTCACTGGCTGACAAACAAAGCTATACAACATTATTCAGCTAAATAAACTCAGACACACTTCCTGTTGTCTTCTGCCCACTGCTTATCTGTAAAATTTGACTGGTATTTACACTGGACTCATTGGGAGCTCTGGTCCTGAACCCACTCTCCTGCTCTGCTCCTCTACTGGATACACAACAATTTGAATTATTATTGAACTATTGGATTTTTCTGGATTTTAATGTCTTTCTGACCTTTTCAGTCAAACCTTTTTTTTTTTTCTTTTTTAATTTTGTTCTATGTATGAAACAAGTCAGCCACAGTCCACCGCTGGCTGCCTCAGTGTTTGAACAATGATAAAGCCACCAACACATGAACGGTAAGTGTGTGGGCGGAGCTGTGGGATTGAACTGAATGAAGTTAGCTGGGGAGGGAGACAGACATGAGGGAGCTGAGGGCCACATAGAACAAGAGTGGGCCGCACAGCCTGCTCCACGGGGCTGATCACCACAACACAGCCACATCTATCTCTCTCCCTTTTGCTCTCGTTCTCTCTTTCTTTGTCTCTCTCTCTTTTTTTTTTTAATTGAGCCATTGGCCCAATTTGTGTAGCGACCCTTCGGGAAAAGTCCTGATTTTCTCAATGGCCACTCTGTCATTGGTGACGGTGCACAGCGAGGGTCAATCAAAGAATTGAGAAACATAGTTCACTTATGTGCTGTAGTGATGAAAGTTTGTGGTGAAGTAGGCCTATTTCAGCAACCCGCCAATGGCAAATGACCTCATTTATTTTATCCACTGATGTAGACTTTTACTGGAATTCGGTGAGTGGCGGATGCTAATTTGGGGCCCTGCATTAACAGTACTGGGAATTTGGGAGTTGCTAATAATGTTATGGCAACACTTATCCTGTAACTAAATTGTTAACTTATTCTTTTTGTTGGCAGAGGAGAGCAGCCCTGAACCCGCCCCTTTTCAGATCTTCATGTCAGTGTTTAAACCAGCACTGCACAACACCAAGCTAAGTTTCATTTTACGTGCTCCTCTGACTAATAACAACACTATTCTTAATGTAATATCATTATTATAATTATTACTCTGAAACATCCATAGTGTAAGTGGAAAGCTTTCAGTGGCTGGGGTGGACAGTTAAACAAGCATAAACATCAGTATGATTTAAGGGCATTGAGATTCTCACCATGTTTGCTAGTTTGTATTAAATAAATATAAATCCCACCTGTTACCATTAGGCTTTAGTAGTTTGAACTACTAGTTTTTTTTTTTCCTTTAAATTGAACTGAACAAGGCTCAGTCTAGGTCACAATATTCTGCTTTAATGGTGTCACATAAATGTGCAGGTACTGCTCTTGTCATTTAGGAAAAGACTATTTAAAATCGAAAGCTTCCTTCAGGCATTGAAAAAGTAAAACTAGGTTCTTAGGTTATTTTAAAGTAACAAAGAAAAAAAAAAAACTCTGTTGCCTGATGCTTTGCAGAGGAGCCATTTAAGAGCCAGCATGTAGGAGATGGAGTATATGGTTATGGCGGATACCACATCACTATCACCTGCAGAGGACAGCACATGTCCTGCATGAACACAAACACAGACTTACTGTGATAGTACATAAGAATTGGTCTGGAGTGTCCAGCATTAGTGTGTTTCATACTTATGCATATTTTTTTATTTTTAGTTCAGTTGAGATCAGGACTGGACCCGAGACCTGAGATTATTCTTCTATTACCTATGTTTTGTATCTAAGTTTGATCTGATTCTATATTGTACCTGAGACAAGTTAAGATATGAAGCCTATTCTCTCTTTCAACAACTGAAACTCTGGTGTGACACAGAAGGAGGGGATACTGAAAACCTCACCCTGACTTAATACCAGAGTAGATATTGCTAACTCACTAGGGGACTACCAGAAGTATCCTAGTGGGATTTGCTAGGCGGCAGGGCTGTCTCACTTCAGGCCAGTCAGTACTTACTACAAATTATTCAAGGTCTTCACATATATAGTACACTATCGGACCCCTCACCCTGAGAGGAAGACTGCAGCTGTGTACCACACCATCATGGTAGCAGGAAGGCTACTGCATATAATGGTCTTGACTTCTGGTTTGCATTTTTGCCCATGAGCATTATATTGTGATCACCAAAACTGTCTGTTATTTGACAATCTGTCTTTCTAAAATATGATTGATTTGATTTTATTGACATGTTTTGGGAACATAACAAAGCTGTCAATGTCGCTGCATGTAGACACCAGACAATATTAAATCACATCCCCTGTAAACAACTGACACGAAATGTTCACTCAAAAGGATTTCATTCAGAATGAATGAAATTTCCCTTGCTAAATATCAGCGTGTTAACATTGTTGCTGTGATCATGTTAGCATGCTGATATAAGCATTTAGCTCAGTACAGCCTCACAGCCATGTTAGCGTGGCTAGACTCTTAAGGCCAATTCTTGGTTGGCACGGGTCCACAATACGTCAAATTTCATCATTTCCACACTTTATGGAGTACAAATGCTGACTGTGTATGCACCAGAAAAGTCGACTGGACACTCATTTAGTTCACCATAAACTGATTTCCACATACTTGGTCCATATTTTTCATGTTGTGCATGTTGTGTATGCAGACCACAAATGTTGTGTGCAAGTCTGCAGCCATACGTGTCCATTCCACAGAAAGATCAAGGCTTTAGTCCTGTTTAGTTATATCTTGTATTGGAACTGTGACTGGGACAAATCCTGTAAAACTGAATAATCAGAGTCATTATAAACTTAGTAACTGCTCAGTACAAAACAAATGATAAACTGTATATTCTAACAGCTCAGGAATAGAGGGTAGAATTTTGTGCATCAGCCTGATTCCAAGCCAGTGTCAGGTTATAGTCAATTGTGTAGTTATATACTATTATTATATAGTTATATATTTTTTATTAAGTCAAAAATGTTTTGATACACTTCTCAAATTCCAAGAGACCTAAAAGGATTCATCTTGAGATTCCTTTGAAATGTTACAAGAGTTTCATGGTCTCATATTTGGACATACGAATAGAGGAAAATGTAGTGAGTGCCAGTTCTGATAACAAAAATTAAGTGTGTGTCCAGCTATGTCTACATTCAAGGTGGAGGAGACTTAGTCACGTCTCTCTTTCAGACGCCAGTATTAATACATGAAATACTGCAGATAAGTCATAGAACCCTGGAATTTCCTTTTGAGAGATTACTTTTGCTAACTCTCGGCTAAGACTCTGAGGGTATAAAGAGTGTACTGACGTGATGTGTGACTGCTTTGCTAAATTAAATGCAGCAGTGGCTGCAGTCCGTGAACTGCCAGACAAAGCCACATAGAAGAGTGAAGAGTGAAGGGAGGCATGGTCAAGCCATGGTTTTAAACCACATCCAATCAATGTGGCTCAAGGTGAGTCAGGATAGAGGCCGATGAAAAGTGTTTCAAAATTCCTTGCGCATTTTCTTACCTTCTCTCTATCTTTCTTTCTTCCTCACTCCCCTCGCGAACACTGGACGTGGTGTTGCCTTGGCCAAGGTCATCCAAGTGAATGCATCAGGCAGTGAATGTGTCAAGTGCTTGAGCATTCTGTACAGGGCACTCTGCTTTTATGACACACAACAAAGGCAGCCGGGCCACTGTTCCAACCTTCCACGCTCCCAATAAGACAATTGATTTCGTTCAAGTTTCTCTTTTCACTTTTTTCTCTATGTATGCAGGGAAACATAGCTGCTGTAGATTGATGAGAAACATTTGACAGAAGAGCTGCCAGTGGTAACGTATCGATCATTGTCCAAAGAGATAATTGATATTGGGTGTTTAGCTGTTGGAGGCTATGGCTACTGTCAGGGAGACCTTGAACAAATACACCAAGGCTGAAAAGGAAAAAATTATCTCAGTGCCAATGTGTCCGGATACAAGAGGAGTTTTGTTTCAGTTTGAAATGTTGAGATTCATTAATTTAAGAAAAGTGTGGATTTTTCCTTTAAATAACAAGTTAAAGGTGCAGTTTTCTTGTAAATGTTAAAAAAAAAAAAAACACTAAAGTTGCTTTCACACATGCACTGCAACCCTGAACTTATCTAGACATTACCCAGAGGAACTGTATGTGCGAACACAAATGTCCAAATCACTTAGACCAGACATTAAATGCACTTCACCCTGCCAGCTCCCTACAAAGTACAAAGTCCACGTTATGTCCTATTAAACCGATGAGTGAATGCAGCAGGCCATTATCCGGAGAATTCAACGCAAACGAGTGGGCGTTTTGTATGTCGTTTCAAATACCTGAGGCTGAAGAAGGGTCATTTACACAAAGACTCCAATGAAAATGTCTGACTGGAGAGACAACGAGATTAAGGGCCGACGCCAAACTTGTCAGACAAAGTCAAGGAACAGCAGGAGACTCATTTATGATGTAAACCAAACAGTGCCATTTCTGCAGCATACTTTTTGCGTCATGTCCTGCCTCCTGCAGGAAGTGCCACACCTCGCCAATGTCAAACGGGGTATTTCCAGTACGTGAGAATTGTACTTAGGCACAATCTTTGTTCTAAATGCTAAGCTAGCAGTCCTCTCCTAATCTCTCAGCCTTTTACTTGCATCGTCTCTCGATCAGTGCAATAGCAAGAAAACAAGGGACATCCTTGATCCTCCTGCACAGTAGATGTGGCCAGTATTTGAGGTAAATGCCAGTTGACATGCATCTTGTTTTACCTATTCATCTTCCTCTTTGTATTTTATGGCTTGCATGTTCTACATAACTTCTTTGCTGCCTTCTCCAGTCAGCATGTGTCAATATTGTGTGCTTGTGCACGTGTATGTCATGGGTGTAATAAAGGAAGTCCAGACTTGTCTATACATTCTAGTGATCGCTGCTCAACCAGCACATATGCTAACTCAAAAACAACTAGCATGGCACTCAGAAGAGCACATACCTCCACCAAGGCCAAACAATCCTACACATGCCTGTCTTGCTCTTATGATAGAAAAATAAATAGGAAAAAGGAAGTAGTCTGATAACATGATTTAACTGGCATAATACATACTAAGTACATCTGTGTATGATGAAGATTCAGCGTTTTCTTGCACCAGATCTGGATTATTATCAGGATCTGCACCAGATTGTACAAACTCATAGATACCATAGATACTCATAGAACACCATAAATAAGACTGATGTTAAGGAAAGTGATTTTTAACCAGACCTGTACCGAAACTGAGCAGGTTTTTCTCAGGCGCACACACCCCAACAAGTTTGGCATGAATTGGTTCGGTACTTTTTGCATGAACCTGCTGACACATAACGAAACAAAGCAAGAAACAGACACAAACGGTGAAAACGCAACCTACTCCTCGGTGGGAAGACAAACAAATAGGTTTCTGTTTCCCTGAAACTGCCGGTTCATGCCAAACACTTTACAGCAACATCACATACATAAGGTAAGCTTCTATGTTTTTGTAAGGTTTGCAAATATTAAACCTTCATGAAGTGTTTGCACGTCAAAGAGTTTGAGATATAAACAAAACAGAGACCAGCTTATCAAAACGTTGCACCATAGTGCTGCTGGTGGTCAGATACTCCACTGGGTACCTTAAAGGATGACTGGGTGGCCCTCACCAGACTGAACTATGATCTATTGACCAGTGTATTGATTACCTGATCTGTCGGGCCAACAAAATTGGTCTTCTTGCTGGTGCAGTCTGAGTTGTCCTCCTCTGATATGATGGATATGAGGCATTTTGATTTTATTGTAGAATTGATCCACGCTGTTTGTTTATGACAAGCCTCTAAGCTGATTTGACTGCAATGCAACATTGTAATTCATCTTCACATGTTATTATAACTACTGGTATCAATAAAAAAGATAAAAATAAAAGATGAAAAAATTGCAATATAATAAAAAAAAATCTATAAAAAATATCAATATGGCAGGTTCAGTCCAAATAGTTTTCAAAAGTCCTCTGTTGTTCAAAACTTGATGTGTTTCTCTGGCTGATACACACTAGAAGAAAAAGTACTTAAAGGAAGTACTGAAGTTATTCAGTTCAATAGGAGGGGGCTGCTATGTGAACACAAATGAAAAGAACAGTGTATCGTTGTAGGCAAATCTAGACGTTTGTTCCTGTAGAGCACCCTCTTTATTGCAATGGTTGCACGAAACAAAGCAAACTACAGTTAAACAGCTATGTATCTCCATTTTCTACTTGCTGGACCATATCAAGAAATGTAAGGACTAAGTGATGTTTGGTTTGAGGTTTTACATTTCAGTTTAGCCCCATGCCTGGAAGCCATTAAGGCCTAATCTGAATCCTGGTCAGTGCTTGCTCCCTGGAGCAGAAAGTATGGTTTTATTAACATCAAATCATACACAGCATTGAGAATGCACACACACGCACACACACATGCACACACACGCACACACACACACACTGGCATAGACCCAGCCCACATCCAATAATGGTGAAACAGCATCTCATTACTGGCCATTAGATTTGTATTACTTTCATTTGAACTGGCTTAATTTCATATTCATAAGGGAAACAAAGTCACAACATGAAATAGTGGCACAGCTGCATGATGGGAGCTGAGAGACAAGGCCAGGAACAAATGATTCATAAAATGAAACAGTTTGAAAATGTCGTTTATGATACGGGGGCAGGATGTCCATAATTGACTGACAAATCGTAATGCCCACTAATGTGCTGACAAGTATGACTACTGTAGGTAATTAAGCACAGAAATACATCAGGTTTTTGAGTGACAAATTTTTTTTTATAGGAGCCAAAATGTAAATTTATGTGTGTTTGAGTGAGTGGGGGTGGAGGGGTGAAAAAAAGAGGGCAAAGAGAGTAAAACCTCCTCCATCTCTTTGGCACAATGTCCATACTGAGTAGCTCTCACTGATGGACACAGCACATTAACTGGCTCATTATCAGCCTCCCACCATATGGACTCAGGCTGGGGTGGGTCAGAGCCGAAGCCGCCCCGATCCGCGCCCCTCTAATTAGGACAATCATACCATCTCCATCATGAGGGCCGGTTACAAAAAATGGTGTCGCGCCCTCAGCGAGATTGGTGTCACCGGGCCCAGACTATGAGAGGCAGGGAGAGGAAACCGCAGTGTGATTCAGCAGGCACTGCCGAACTCACAGAGCAATTACCCCGGATGAGAGTAGGCAGAGTCGGAGCGGGGCGAGAAGAGAGCAAGAGAGGTAGAGGGCAAGTGGAAAAAGAGAAGACCACAGAGAGGAAGTGGCAGAGAGATGGAAGGAGGCAAGGGTTAAAATCTGGGCCACAGTGAGAGGTTACAGTATCAATGAAGTTAACATTGGTGACTTTTGGATCGATCGGGCGTGAGGCTGTACAGCTGTATCCTACTGGACAAGGACAAAGACTTTGTTCAACACATTTAACCTCTGTTGGTCCCATTGAAGTTAAGAGTCTCTCTCAGTTGTAAACTAGTTAAAGGAGTAGTTCAGCATTTAGAGCAATACTCTGTTAGGCAGGTGGAGACAGCTTTGTACAAAGTTCAAAAACACGCCTGCCAACACCTCTAAAACTTACTAATTAAAGTGTAAAATGTAAAACCAGCCATTTGGTTACCATATTGGTAGTTGCATGCTGTAACTTTTTCTTCAGGATCAACAGTTTATCCATCTGTTCTGTATTTCTTGTGCAGCATCTCCAGCTGTAGCACAGGTTGCCAGATATTGTCGGTGAGCAGCTTTTAGTACAGCGCACAGGCACAAATGATGATTTTTTGCTTTTCTCTTTGTGTGCAGATGAAAAAAAACAAGATGAAATGCGTTAATCAGTGAGCTTTAGAATTGTTGGTAGACATTTTATAATTTTGGACAGTGCCTAGCTGTTTCCCCCCTGCTTTCAGTCTTTGCAAACATTTATATAACATGTTCACATCTTCAGTCCAAAGCAGTTTTACCCTAGTTTTCCGTGTGACTACCTGAAGTTCAACCAGTGATGTTTTATTTTCTTCCTTTCACAGAAGAATCCTTGAGCCTTAAATTAGCCCCTAAGGGTACCTGTAGAATCGATAGGCAGGTGCACACCGACAGGAGCAACAAGAGGAGGCATTTTCCTGCTTCTGTCATTGAAATAAGACAAGCTTGATTAGGAGCGATGAGCGAAGAGAGATGTGTGAGTTTGTATCCTCCACCTGTTACATCTTTGCATTTGTTTCTGCAGCCTGTGCTCATCAGCCAAGCATAGTATAGTGTAGTTTATTGAATTAACAGTGTACAGGAGGCTACTTTGAGTTCAGCATCACCCCTGGTTCAATTATACTGCATAGGTAGTATCGAGGGTAGGCTGTGTATGAAACTGGCAGATATGGATGGCACCCTCAGAACAAGCCACACTGACTGGAGGCTGACTGGTAATCTTTTAAGAGGCTGATTGACAGGAGAATATCTTTTTGAAAATAAAGATACCTAAAACATCAGTATCAATGCAATTGGTCCACTTTCATGCCCAAACTTAAGGGACAATCAGAATTTTACTCTCAGAAGAGTGGAAATCCTCACAGCATTTTTGGTACAACATTAGATGCTAAAACCTAGACTAATGGATTTTATTTTATCTTAAATTATCTGCTGTGAAAAGCAGGGTGCGCCACAGCTATTCAGTGGCAAGGAAATCTCTGCCATAATTAGGCAGTTAGATAAAGAATTCATTTTGTATATTACTGAATAATAAAATGAATTAATAAAATGTTTTACAGACTCTTTTTGTGAAGGGGTAAACTTGCATCATATTGCAAATGAAGGGCACAGCCTAGCTGCGAACGCAGTGTTTATTGTATCCAGAGAATAAAATGACACTGAGCAATAAAAGGACAGTCTAAGGTTTGGTAGGCTGATGTTTAAATGGGTTCATGTCAGATTTCTTTGAATGATTTATTTTATTCAATTTGTATATTTGGTTGAAACTAATTTGATTGTAATAGGTTAATTCAGTATAATTTATTTTCAGAGCTGCCTGTATGCTTTTGAAAATGCTGCAGAACAGAGCCCACTGCCATCACTTTTCACAACACTGTGACAGCTTAATTGAATTTAGGGATCATGACAATGAGAGAAATGTATAAGAAGACAACATAAGAAATAAAATAAATTTATACACTTAATTGTTAAGGATACAACAGAATAAACAAAAAAAACTAAATAAAGAAAACACATGAAAACATAAAAAAGTATTTTCCTCTTCAAATATTAAGGCCAACTAGGGACCCTTCAGTTGGGTTGAAGTCCCGACTCCCATGATTGTTTATTCTGTCTGTTCTGTCTGATCAGCTTCTTCACAGACAGAGCCCTTAATATGCATGTTGATGAGGTGCATTTCTTCTTGAAAATCTTGATGATGAAGAGAAATATCACATAGTTGATTTTATTGAAACAGAGCTTACTAGGTGGATTTTATGTCACTCTTATTCGCTGATTATCCAAAAAGAAGTTTTACAAAATCAAACAGCCCATTAAGGTAGCAAATTTCATATAAAGCCCATGGTTTGAAATAAAGAATCTCAGGTTAGCATTGAGTTCCTCAGAGAGTAGAATAACATATGCAGCATGTTGATTTGTCAGTATGAGTGCACATTACTGCGTATTCCTGCCTCCTCCGCCTCTCTATTGGCCATTGGCTGTTGAGAAACTTTTCCTTGCATGCCATTGGCTGAGCTGTGTAGCGGGAGGGACAACTTTCAGGAAATGAAATGAAATGGTTTTGTTTCTGTCTCGCACCTGACCGTTGTACAGCAATTAGTTAAAGAAGACTAAGCATTTCAGGAAGGCGTGTACTTTAAATTATTAATTGCGACAGCTTATCGACATCTGTCTGCTCAAAACGTCCAGTTGCCGACGTACGCCTGACGTTCCTCCGGAGGTCGGTGCATGTTTTAGTCTCTGGCCCATCTTAAAGGGCTTTTTACTAGCTAAGTTAGCTGCTAGTTAGGTGCTGCTTCACGGTAGTTTTCCAAATGTTTTGCTTTAAGTTACCCATAACGGTTATTTAGTCAAACCCTTTATTACCGCATGTCAGCTAACGTTATTGTGTTTAACGGTTTTTGGTTGGTTCAACAGCTGCAGTGAACAGCCCAGCTGTGTCAAAATTGAATTAGTTTACGGGTCCCTACAGCAGTATTTTAAGTTTGTAGTTACAAAAATACAATACTGCTCCTCAAGCTGGACAAGAACCCGACGGTAAGTCCTGAAAGCACCACCAGTTGTACTGTACGTTTGGTAATAGTATTAGAAATAATGCTAGAATTTCCATTTCCAAGATGCCAAATGTGTAAATGAAGTTTGTGGACGTTGTCCTTTATTGTTAACTTGTACAATAGAGACCTGGCAGCATAAATTCACAGGACTGGCTTGTACCAGTTAGCCTTTTTTTAAAAATTGTGTTTCACTTCTAGTTTCACATTAGACTTAAAATGTGGAGTTTACATTTTGTTCAACCATAATTAAATTATTATCTAAGCCTAATGTTGCAATAATGCTCAGAGGTCTAGGATCACAGTTATAATTTTTTTTTTTTAAAAAGTGATGTTAATCTTTTTACTGCAATTGTTTCATATTTTCCTGGTATTTAAAAAATATTTTCTGAAACCTGTTCAGTTTCCATGGCACCACCAAGAAAGAATGTGTTACCGAAACCACTCCCAGATGGCTTCATACTGACAGACACTGAGAAAAAGAAATGGAGGCTGGGGAAAATCATTGGTGAAGGTGGCTTTGGACTAATCTATCTTGGTAATGAACGCACCGTGTCCGCTGGCACACCCACACACATGCACAAACCCTGTACATCCATACTTTGTCACATAAATATGTACATGCATGCAGACTAGTAGAATAACTCCCGCTCTTAGGTTGTTTCAGGGAGACTCTACTTTGATTGATCTCTTTTTCTCTTGGTTGTGAAAGCTGTTTGAACAAATCAGAATCCCAATGCTTGTCATTTACTCTGTAACAGTTCTCTACCCCCTCTAATCTGTGAAGACCTTTGTTTGTCCAATCAGCTGCTTAATACAGCATTTTGTAAATTTCCCCCCTGATCTTGTATAAATTAAAAAAATGCAAAGGATTGATCCAATCCAAGATTTCAGACTTAACATAATGTACCATAACTTTGTAGCCTTCATTGTGTCTCATCTATTCTCACTACCTCCTGCTGTCTTCAAGCCTCCCAGGATGTGGGCAGACCTGTTGCAGGAGACACTGACTTTGTCATAAAAGTGGTGAGTATGTTTGTGCTGCACAGGGAAAGCCTATCCATTATCAGGATCACAGTAAAGCTTTTGTGAAATTTTAGTATATGTCTCCAGATGTCCTTACTGCACTCTGTGCTTTAAGGAGAAGGATTGACTAAGGGTGATAATGCAGGGATAAATTAAAAAGTGATGTTTCCTCTTTTTTAGTTTGAACTTCACCAAATATCATGTGATTTGATTTGAAGCCACAGTGAGAAACCATGTGAGAAAATTGCAACAAATGATGACCAAAAACAATATTTGATAGTCTAGCAAAACTGAACTGTAATGGTCTAAATGGTTGGTGCACATGCACTACTGGTTAGGGATGGTAGAGTATACTGAGGTGGTCACTTGTAGCTGGATTGTGTGGTCCACTTTCACTTACCATTAACTGCTCTGGGATAGCCTTATGCGAATTGGCCAATGATGGCTGAGTGAATAGAGTAATACTGCAGAGGCAGGTTTTAGTTCAGCCCTTGGACTGTATTCAGTTTCAGACTGGTAAATTGTCATCCCTTGATATACTCCTTTCAGTCCAAGTGACACGACTAGAGAGGGAACAGAAACTAGTGGAACTCTGATGACAGTGTATCCTCCATAACTAAGGTCACAAAGACAACATGCAGACCCCAGACTATATCTTTATTCTTTGTTTGTATACGTGTAAACAATAATGGCTTCTACTTTAAGTAGTGTCAGAAAGATTTAATCCACAAAACAAAAGCCAAAGCGTACATATTTTGGTTTAACGCAGACTATGTCTTCGCCAGGAGCAGTGACTTCCTGGAGTCTCTGCTAGTTGCCTAGCAACCTTGCGGTGACTGCAAGATTTTAGAAAGTTACTTCAGCCAGCCAGGGAATACTCTGTCGCATGGCTATGATTATGTAAAGCCACAAATAATTGTTTTTACACTTTGTTCTTGTATGGATTAAACAGAAAAGATGAAAGGTGTAAATTAATGAGATTTAGAGGATGTAGAACTTTGGATAGAACCAGGCTCGCTGTTTCTGCCTGATTCCATGCTTTCTTCTAGAGCAGGCTAAGTGACAGCTGCCTGTAGCTTTACATTGTATTTAAGGGACAGACATGAGAGAGAACTATATCTATCTGTAGTATACCTTTAGTATTCCCACTCTTGTTTGAAGGGCGGAAAAAACAAGGGAATGAAAGGAGACAGGTTTCCCTTTCTCTTCCTTTAATGGAAGTGGAAATTCCATTTGCGAGGATGCCATATTCCATCCAGGTGTTTTGGAGATTGCTCTTTTGGTAGAAGGGAGGAGAGAACAGGAAGGAGCAGTTTTATTTGGGAAAGTGGCATGATGCTCATTGGTTGGAACGCTAATCTTTTCCACACCTCCACCACACTGGTGATAATGAAATAGTTAATACTGTGTGTTTGTGTGTGCAGGAATACCAGGAGAATGGTCCCCTGTTCTCGGAGCTCAAGTTCTACCAAAGGGCAGCCAAGCCAGAGAGCAGTGAGTAGCACCACCTGTCCAGCGTCCCAGCAGCGCGCTGGAGCACGAGTGTATTTGACTGATGAAGTGGCCGCAGACAGAGGCTTTGCTGCGTTGCCTCACAGTAATTAATAATAAGCCAAAGCAAACATGCACCTCAGTGGTAGTTAGCCCCCCTTTCCGTGCTTGTCTGGGCTCTCCAGTGTCTTCTTTTGGAGAGGAGCAAGAGAGAGGAAGCCACTCACACGTAATGATGCCCGGGCCTCCGCTGAGCCCCTGACCACCTGCCAGCCTGGTTGAGCGCCAGTCAGGCCAGTCGCCATCAAGCCCTGAGCCAGACCCACTGCTTTGTCTGGGGCCCCTGTGTGTATGTGTGTTTGCAGTTGTGTGTTTGTACCATGAACACCGTGAGATTGATATTTGCGTGCATGCATTATTACACTTACAAGGACAAATCTGAATTCCTGACAAAACATTTGTTAACTTTTCAAAGAGTTTAGGGGCTTTTGTTCAGACTCCTTTAGATAAGGAGATCTGTTAGGCTGCGCTCAGGTCAAGGAAATAATAAGAATTTGAAATTGTGAGACAGTAACATCAGAAGTTTCTTCTTGCTGTCAGCCGCTTCATTCATAGATTCTTTAGTACAGTAAAGTGGTCCAAGGCACCAGGGTTTTTTCTCTCTCAATATACGCATTGTGGGTTTGAGTTTTCAATTAATAGGTATCTTGACTGCTGTGACTCCCGTCTTTTCAGACACCTCATATAAGTACGGAGTGTAAAAATAGAAACATGCGTACACACATTTACATAATTACTCCTTCTAATCTTTTTCCAGTTCAAAAGTGGATGAGAAGCAGGAAGCTGGACTTCCTGGGTATCCCGACCTACTGGGGATCAGGACTCGCAGAATATAAAGACCTCAGGTATTGACATAGCCAGCATATGATGCACAATATCTTATTAGGTGGTTAGATGACGACTGCATAATATTCCTGTTCCCATTTTGAGTGTAAAAACATTTTATTAGTGTGGGATTGCCCAACTCTAACCAGATTTTTATAATGTGTTGCCTAAGATCACGTTACTGTTGGAGCATTTTATTTTATTTTATAAACTGTTTTGTCACATGTACTATGTCTGTGTCTGGAAAGGAGGGCTTCAGAATGGATTCAAATGCTTGTATGAACTTCTAGTTTAACTGTATTTTTAACCATGAAATGTGTTTTACCTTTAAAATTACTGGGATTTTTTTTTAGTAAGTTTTTTTTCCAACTGTCTTACATAATGATAAGATTTTAGATGTATGTAATTATGCTAGCAATGTTATATATTTTATGGTTTTTGCTTGTGAAAATTAAGTTAAAAATCAGCCCTTTCCCCAATTCTATTTTCATTACTCAAGACTTGGTTAATAAAACATCTTTTTGAGACACAGAATATCAACGTCATTGTGGCTTTCATCCTTCCATTACCTACAAGTGAATAGTTTTTGATCAAATATCATTTACCAACTTTACCATAGCATTTATTCCAAGGCTGTTTAAAACCTGTAATTTCTGGTTGTTAGGTGTCAGATTTAGACTTTCTGCTTTGATTTATTTGGTTTTTATAGTACTCTAAGGACAAAAAGCCTGAAACATATTAGGAAGTGGGAGATGGGGTGTTATTCAAAATCAGGAATACGGTTTTAACTGATCTTTCCCTCTTCGTCTCAGGTATCGTTTCATGGCCATGGACAGGCTGGGCTGCGACCTTCAGAAAGTCTGTGAGCACAATGGGGGTCGACTGAAAAAGGCCACTGTGCTTCAGCTCGGTCAAAAACTGGTGAGAGCATAATCATGGAAATGTGTCATTTTTATGTTCATTGATTGTTGTATAAAAAAGCTGAATGGGGCTGGAGCTTTAGCAGTTTGGCCATAAAATTCAGTCAAATCCATTTTAACAGATAATGTCCACTGTCTTTCTTATTTTTGTGTATACATGCTCCATCTTTGACTCCTGTCCCAGGTGGATATACTGGAGTATATCCATGAGAATGAGTACGTCCACGGAGATATTAAAGCTGCGAACCTCATGCAGGGTTACAGAGACCCTGAAAAGGTTAGTCCACTATAGATCTACACAGATCTGGTTATCAGCTGTCTGTTTTAATGAAGATTCCATCTTTAAGAAGATGGCATAAATTAGTTTTGTTCGTCAAATGGCTTTGTATTCGCTAATGTGTGTGCATTCTGTTGTGTCCTGTAGATCTACCTAGCAGACTATGGGCTGTCCTACAGATACTGTCCTGATGGAGTCCACAAAGAATACAAGGAAAACCCCAAGAAGGGCCACAATGGAACCATCGAGTACACCAGCGTCGATGCCCACAAAGGAGTTGGTAAGCCTTCTACTTCACAAGCAGAAAAAAAACCCCTGACTGTGTGCGATCTAGTTGATTAACAGATGATGTGCCTCAGCAGTCACCATGTGCAGCGGGCTTCGTGGGCTACTGAATGAATTCTTCTCACACTGGAGCTGTTGATTTTGTCCATAAAGCAAAAAAAAAAAAAAAATTTGCCATAACTGTTCACCTGTGCCCAGGGAGTCTGTTAGCTGGTGCATAACACACAGCAACAAGGCCTGCTGGATCAGGCCATAATCTCCTCCTGGTCATGAGGTGGATCAGTAGATGAAATATATCAGCATATTGGCAGCTTTCACACAATATTTCAAGTGTTACCAAGACAAGCAGGTGTGCTGTTATTCCAAAAGACCAATATATGCAATCATCTGCCATGTTTGTCATAGCAGCAAGCTGTAACTAAACTCACACACTGCTGAATGTGTTGCAGTTATTGTAAAGCATGACTCAGGACGAGCAGGAAATGAAAAGCTGTGACATTCTTTTTCTCTGTTCAGACAGTGCGTTTTATAAGAGTTGTTAGGTAACATAATCATTAGCAGAACATCTCCACATTGCCAGTGTCAGTAACTTGTGAGGACTGCACAATTCAGAGTAAAGTGGGCTCTTTTGCCTCTTGTCGAGTTCCCAGTTAAATTAACAAAGGCCCTGTTCATACCTGGTATTAACGTGTGTCTTGGGTGATTCGATAATGGATCACATACAGTAGCCCTGTGCAAATTGAATCCTCACCCATTTCCACACGTCAAGGCACTTTAAGGAAGTCTTTGCTTTTGTGACCTTCCCTTGAAGTCCAGATTATAATAATTACTACCGGCCTACTTAAATGGAAAGTAAGTCACCATGAGAAGACTCTGTCAGGTACTTACCAGAGGTGCATTAGTTGTTATCTTTAGGTAAGTGGTCTACAGTTCCCTATGTCCGACATACATACAGGTGTCAGGATAGTGTCCCTTTGTTGGACGCTGAGAAGCAACAAATGGCAACACATTTTTTCAGCGAACTGAAATATCTAGTATAAAACTGACAGCTTGTTTTCTTTCAGTTGCTTTACAAAAAGCTGCTGTTGTGCTACATAGAAGATGGCTTTAATTTACAGCTAGTACAAGCTAATGAGGGGCACCTGAAGGAAACAAGACTCTTCCTCCGTATCACTGACAGCCAGAGGCTCACAGGAAACCTTTCCTCCTGTTGGTTAGTTACAGTTCATTTGTTGGAGAACTGTATGTCATTCATACACATATACTTAGATTTATTGCAGCCTATTTAAAACACTGCTCAGTAAAATGGCTTCCTGGTCTGGAATCCTGAAATCTTATCATCCACACTAGGCTGCAGAAAAAGTGTTGACAAAACAGCCTTCATTAGGAGAATGTGTTTGTCAGTTTGAAATTAATATTATAGAAGATAAAAAGAAAAATAAAGAATAAATCAAAAATGGAGCAAAAGAAGGTTTCACCTGTTAAGAATTGAATAATGTTTGCTGTGAAAAAGATGCTATAAAGATGTTGAGATCTGTTTGACAAAATAATGCATAAATGGTCTTTTTCTTAGGAAAGTTTTTGAATGTAGAATTCACCAATACGATCACATAATATGAACAGGTTGATAATAGATAATTGGTGATTTCGAACAGGTCTTTCAGTCAGTAGTTTCCAACTATAGCAGCTCAGTCATTAAACAGCCAAGACAAAAGAGAGAGTTGCTTGATTGAGAGTTTGTGTGATTTGCCTAAAGTAAGAGCCAAAAGGTTAGCTTTAGATTTTTTTCAGGTTTATCTTAAAATATCTATTGGTCACTGTAAGCATCCCTCCTCTCCAGAATGGCTATGAAACAATTCCTTTACAGCATGATTACAGTGCAAGACACGGGACAAAATCCACAGCTTCTTGTTTCGTTCAAAAATGCATACTGCAAATCTGAAACTTTAGCAGTCTGTATTAAACTGTCAAGTTACGTGGGCAACTTCCAAAGCTACAATCTTTTTATCTCCAAATTTCCTCTTTTTGTTCCTCAGGGTTTCCTTGGTCTCAGATTTTACCACTCAGTGTGGGAAGAATGACAGCTATTCACAGTTGCTAGCACTGTGGTATTTTCGCAGCATGTATATAAACCCCACTCTAGGCTTCGTCCTTAGAGTTTGCAGCCTTTGTTTGTCAATACATGTAAAACAGTCTCTCCGCCCCGCCACCCTCTGCCTTCCTCAGCTGGTATTGGGAACACATTAACTGGCAAATTGCCTACATGCTCCCTCTCTTCATTGACCATCGATTCTCCATCTGCAGCCCCTGCTGAATTCCCCGGCACTGTCCTGTCTCTATTTAACAATTCCCTAATTAGCTGAAGTCATAACCTGCATCGTGTATTCATCTCCCATTAATTAAGTGCTTTGGTGTTTGGTTAGAGCGAGGCCCGAGCCACAGATAACCTCTGTGAGCCCCATGCCGGCCGACTCCACTACTCCCCCATTTCGACACTGTATGTTAGCATGGCTCAGACTGCCTAATCGTTGTGGCGGTGCTTCTATCAAAGTCATTAATAAATGAAAGAAGGGCAGAAAATGTCCCATCAGCAATTATCAAATGGAACACATATTCATTTTAATATGATTTTAAAGGGGGGAGGGAAGGAGCAGCAGAAACTTGTGAAGTGACACAATGTAAATGTTATAAGTGAACATCCATTGTTCCTACAAATGCTCTTGTTTTAGACACAAGTTTGCTGGAATCCTGACAGAGATCATGATAATCATCGCTTTAAACACAAGTTAATGTCTATATTATTCTAGTCCTTAAAAGTTCTGAACAATCCTCCAGCTATGGGAAGAAAGCATTAAAATGTACATCTCTGGGTGCTGTGCTAGAATATTTTCTACAGCCGCATGGAGATTATGACTGAGGACCAGACCCTTGTCTGCCCTGCTCTGACCTGATGGCACCAATACCCACAAAGATGTTGACAGGTTGCCATGGTGAGGTTTGGCAAACACAGCTCGCGAGTGGCAGGCCTTTGAACACAGAGCTAAACGGTGTAATTATCGCCATTCGGTGGGCGTCCAGCGGACAGAAGACCGTCTCCCAACGACAAGACTGTGAAGCAAAAGGGTTAAGAGTGTGACACTGCAGCACGCTTTAGGGAATCTGAATAACAATAGGAGATAATTAACAACATCACTGCTGCCTCACCTCCTTGTCTAAAGCATGTAGAGAATGTGTGTGTGTATTTATGTGGGTGTTTTGTATTTTTGTATTGTTCGTGTGTGTTTCTCTAGCATGTCCAAGCTCCCTTAGAGAGCTGTTTATGCGTGTGTACGTGTGTGTGCACATGCATCTATATGTGGGAAAAACATGTTAAATACAGAAGAGCAGACACACAAAACTCTATAATGAGCTGTGATAATGTGCCAAGAGCATGCACAAAGGGCAGCACCGCTTAATGTAGTTGTTGATCTTTTTAATTGTTAATCTATTATGGCGTTCTGGGAGTTGCTACACTTTTTCCAGTGTCAGTATCATATGTATTTTCCGTCTTTATTCTCCTTCAACAGGCTCTTAGTAGCACTGAAGTACTGTGTAATTATTTATAATACAAAGCCAAAGTGTAATATTGACTTAATGCATACTTTACTATCACAAAGGCAAACAGACCTAAATCTTATTGTCAGAGTTGTTGAGATGAAGTGTAATTACCATTTCATATTTGACGCTAATGTAAAGTCTTTGCTTTTTTCACTGCAGGTCTGTGCACACCTTTTTGGTTTTAAAAAGTGGCCATTAAATATATCAGTCAGCACCAGTTTTACTGCTGAAAAATACTTTGGTCCCCCACATTTTTGTAATTGTGCTTTAAAAAGAAACCTTAGGTGAAATGTGAAAAAAAGTGGGAAAGTTGGTGTAAAGTTAGTGTGTAAAAGAAATGCAACTGGGTCCAGTGGAAACAGCTGGACATGTTAAGCATTTGTTGTGAAGTGATGAGGAGACTGTGCCCTTGCTCAAATTAATATATGAAGCAAACATAAATGTTAGATTTCCCTTGTGTTTTTCATGTTTGAGGTTTGACTGGTGCTCCTTTAATTCCATCCTCTCGTTGCACCCTCTTCCTCTTTAATGGGTTAATGGTACTGACCTCACCTTCAGATTTATCTTGTGACCAAGATAAATGGTGGGCTCACTAGGCCCTACTAGATGGACTAAAATACCTAACTATATATGAAGTAAATTAATTACTTGAATAGCTAGAACAGTGAAATACTGCTTATGTGCTGATGCATCAACATTAACAATCTAATTCCCTTTTTGCTTTGCCATCTCTGAAGTTCTGGGTTCGACCCTGTCCATTGGCTAAGACCTCTCTGTGTGGAGTTTGTATGTTGTCCTCATGGCCTGCATGGGTTTCCTCCCACAGTCCAGAGACATTCAGTTTAGGTTGACTGGCGACTCTAAATTGCCCGTCAGTGTGAATGTGAGCGTGAATGGTTGTTTGTCTCTGTTTGTCAGCCCTGTGATAGACTGGTGACCTGTCCAGGGTGTACCCTGCCTCTCGCCTCGTGTCAGCTGGGATTGGCTCCATCCCACTTGCAGTCCTAAAGGATAAGTGGTATAGTATGGATGGATGGATCTCTAAAGTTGTGCATAGAAGAGTGGTCTATGCTCCAATGGGCCCATCGTCGTACTAGAGAGGAAAAAAGACATCAGTTGTCTTCCACTATGACACATTATAGATACACATATGTGTTGTCTGATTTTGGCATTAGATCATCTGTACAGATAAGGAAACACATTTAAAAAAATATTAAACATGATAAAAATAGATGGTAACACCAGGAAGAGCATCAGGAGATGGATCCCAGGTGTAGAGAGAAGAAGCAGCAGAGGCAAAGCCCTTGATTTATCTTAGGGGGGCGGGGTCTATCAAAATGAATCTAATGTAATCAGCTAAAAAAGCATTTCATTTCTCAGAGTTTTCTTAAGAGCTAGCAGGCAGGTTCACAATACACTTCACATTGGGCCCCTTTAGACAGCAGTGGCTGATGAGAGCTGTGTCACAATACATTGACTTGTACCTTCCTTACTGTAAGGTTTCATTAGCAAACACCACTCTTTTCAAGGGTCTTTTGTACGTAGTCAGTGTCAACATCCAGTCTCTAATAGGGCTGTCCCCTTAAAGTGGATGAGTCATTGTATCACACCGTGAGTTGAGTTGCATTTTGTGCAGTTTCTTTCTTTTTTTTTTTTTTGTTGTTGTAGTTGCTCTTTAGATCAGGCTGTGGATCAGGTGGCAGTTGACAAATCGAGTCTTATCTTAAAATTGCCAAACCTCAAAACAAATGGTGATGGAGGTAGAGACAGGTCATGGAAACAGAGGGCAATGCAACACAGGATGGTATTCTGCAGGGCAGTTCACTTGCTTCTCTCAGCAGCCTGGCACAAGAGAAACTTCATGGTGCAAAAAGATTTCCTAATTGATCCATCACCAAGATGCCAAGACATTAAAACATGAGTTTTTAGGTAAAACTTGAGTCATGTATAGGAGAACGGTGTGAGGCGGCTGAAGTGAGCAGCCAAGAAGCTGAACAGACTCTGCGTGTGCAGGGGAGCGAATGACTTATTTCTCCCAGTTGTAGAGAAGGTGTAATGAAGAAAAGACATCAGTAATATTGTTGAGTGTTTATCAAAATGAAAAAAAATTAAGATCAGAAAAGGCATGAACAAAGCATGCATGATAGCGTGTAATCAGATTACCACCCTCACCTTCCATGTAATCTGGTCCTGTGACCAAGCTACCTCTTTAGACCAGACTGTTGGTTGGAGGGGATCAATGCTGGCTGTGGCTCAGGGAGGAGATTTCTCCCCTCTGATGGAGCCAGTCAATAGGTAATTTCTCCGGAGACGTGTGGCGGCTGTTACAGTATTGAACTGCTAAAACTCCCCGGGCTCGACCTCACTGGATGGACTTGGTTCGCATCTATTGATAGATTTCGCACATTAATGTAGACCCATGCAATCACACACACACACACTCACCGTTAAGACACAGCACACTCTTGACTTGTTCTTAAGGAAGTCTTAATTCATGAGAAATCACACAAGTATCATGCATACAATTCATCATGTCTTCAAATATTGAATTCCAATTATGTTGTTCTATTTGCCGTCCCGACCATATCCTTGTAGTGTTGATCTGGTGTAGGTTATGGAATGTGGAAAGTTATTGTGTCTTCAGGAGACAGGGACAGTGCACATAAACAGCTTTTTTAAAGACCTTAGGTGTAAAGCATATTGTAGCACAACAGATCTTTGGAGTGTTGTTAAACTTTGTCCACACAATGATCTGTGTGCTCTTCAGCAGAATTATTATTCATTATCATTTAATGAAGAATGTGCCACTGCTTTACTCATACTCTTGCACATGGCGAGAAACAGCAGATATAACAGATATGCATTTCCCATGCATATGTACCCACGATGCAACTTGACTGCAAATAGTTTTGGTCGCAGATTTGGGGGTGTTATGCTAGTGGCACCTAGATCTGCTAATCTCAGTTTGCCACAACCCCAGATTTTTTTATTTTCAGACTCGTAGTCTTCGGCCCCAGCCTTCCTTGACTCAAGTCACATTGCTTGAGGCAATTTGTCAGATTTCATTCAGATCCCCCTGGAGTTATAAAAAAAGACTTTAGACAGTTTTTTATGCTCTGTGCTGTCGCCGGGTTGTCCATAATCCAAATGTATGTCTGTCCCATTCTGGTGGTATTTCAAGAATGTAGCAGAATTTGCTCAAATTTGGTACATATGTCCACTTTGACTCAAGGATGAACTGACTTTTGGTGTCTAAATGGAAGTGATACAACTCAAGCAAATCAGACCTTTTGTACAGAACTCAAGCAGTTCAGTATGGGACAACCTGTGATTCTATTTAATATCCAGCTTGCAAGTGGTCCATGTCATTTATTATTCTTACTCCTTTGTAAATCTCAGTCCTAAAAATATGAGGTTTCAAATGTTTTAGTCTTACAGGTAAGAAATTGATGAAAATAGTGAATCTGCCTCAGTCTTGAAAGAAGTGAGATTTTATTTTTGTGCCATATCACCCAGCCCTACCTTAGTGTAGACATAAAAATGGCTTCACGTTCTGACTTCAGGAGTAGACTACCAGAGCGTGTAACTCTCATAAAAGGGTCAAGAGCACACCACTGTTGACTTCTGTAACATGCAGTAGAGGATTTGGATTCACACATTTCAATGTTTTATAACCAGTCTGTGTCTACAAGGGGAAGAAAAGAATATGTTTTGTGTCTGCATCATGTTAAAGGTCACAGGTGTGCGGTTTTGTAAAACACGGCAGTAAAAAGAAATAAGTGAGTAGATCAGCAGAGCACTCCAGAGTGCTTTTTGTCTTTGTGAGGGAGAGGCCCTCCCCCATCTGTGGTGCAGGATTTTTGGTGTATTTTACTTTGTAACTCTCACATTTGCTTGAACTTGACAATGCTGCAGATGGTGCTTGTGTCCAACCATGACTGTTCTTGTAAAAGATCTGTTGTACTAAATACTACATAACAACTCTTTGTGATCATAATAATTTTACTTCCAATTTTAGTACTTTTGCTTTTTTTGACCAACAAATTTCACAAACTAAGGATCAAAAGGATAATTTATGGATAAAAGAAGCAGACATATATTAGTTTTACTGCAAATTTTGACCACCTCATCTTTCTGTGTCTCTATAGCCGCATCTAGACGTGGTGACCTCCAGATTTTAGGTTTTTGTCTTCTTCACTGGCTGTGTGGGTCACTTCCTTGGGACAGTGTGCTCAAGAACTCAGTTCATGTCCAGGAGGCCAAGACCAGGTGGGTTGTCCCTTGTACTGTTTCTGCAGCAAAGATTTAATGACCTATGACAAAACATGTAGCCAGGTACTCTTGGGGGAGTGATGTGGTTTGTCCTAACTTAGCATTTTTTTTTTATCATGTACACTGTTCATTTGTGCAAGTATACATAATAGAGTCTGTGGGTGTTGTTTGGGCTAAGAATACACTGTCTTGTTTGCAGAGGCAACAAGGCTGCATGCCCGTATAAGGCAATGATTACACTTCACTCCCCATCTTCATATCACATCACAGACATAAACCAATTGTTTTCTAATGTAGATGTTTAAAGGTTATTATTTATTATGTCAGTATTAGCACCCATTCTTCCACTGTTTTCTGTCCCTCAACTACACTCACTTCAAAAGCAGTTCTTAATATTGCAGATAGAGTCTGTCCCACCGTCACATTTTTTCAATGATGTTTATCCAAAACACTCTGGTTTATAAGATACAGTGGAAACAGGAGGCATAACGTCTATATGGGTTGTTTTTTTCTGCAATGCTCCACTATATTCTACTGTATAAGAAACATTACCTGGTTGTGCATTTAAAATTACTTAGTACTTTTAGAAATTGTTTTTTGTGTGTGATTTACATTTTCAATTCAAAACACATTTTCAACAAACATAAATAACAAACATACAATACATATTCATATGTAGCTATACAAACTTAGAGATAGATGCATCTGCTATCAACTTCCTAAAGTATATGTTATGCTTATACACATAGGTAAGCTTAGGTAATCAGAGTTCCATTATTCTTTGTAAAGATTTTATATCCCCCAAGACCAGAATATGCTCATGTAGTCACTTTTTCCATCACACTGAAGAATTGCCCATTGATACACAAGGATTAAACCATGTACTAGATTGCATACTCAAAAAAAGGGGTCAAACTTGAAGGTATTTGCTTTTCTTTCCATTGTCTGTGATAACAGAGCGTTAAAAGAAGCACTTAAAGGTAAAGAGCCAGACAAATAAGCAACCAAAGGAAGACTAGAACAGGCTTCAGCCTCAATACCAAACCAGGGGGGAGAAACCTCTGTGATAAATGTTGTAAACAGAAGGTATAATGATATAAAAACAGGTTTGGTATCCCTAACCTTTCCTGCTCTGCTACATTTGAAGCATTTTTAGTTGCACCTTGGCTCTCTTACCATTCCATAGAGAGTGCACGAATTATCAAAACTATGAAAATACTTCAATGATACTGTCATGGGAAGTGCTTGGAAAATATAATTGAATTGTGGTACTACTGTCATGTTTATCATGTTGGCCCTAGCTGCAAGTGAGAGATGACGTGGTTCCCATTTATCTGTATCAAGTTTAAATTTCTCTAATGAAAGTTCAGTTCTCACCTTCAGAAGATCTGAAAGACTGTGTGGAAATAAAAACCCTAGATACCAAATACCTTGGGCCGGCCACTGAATGTGAAGGGTATGGCCTCAGATTTAGACCAGATCACTGTGTAACAGGGCAGTTTTCAGAAGTTGTTAATAATGGACAATAATGATGGAATTGAAGTTTCTTGGTTCCTTATTAAAGTTAAGATACAGTATCATCTGCATAGAGCATCAATTTATGCGCTGTAGGCCATATACCTCGGAATTTACAGTCCGACTAGATCACCATGGCTAAGGGCTCCAGGGAAAGAGTGAAAATAGCATGGGAGGCGAGTGTGCCCTGACGATTGCCTCTTCATAGTGTGAAGTATGGAGGGACGTGACCATTTGTTTTCACCACTGCAGTAGGTTCTTTATAAATCAGGTGCAACCAGCTACAGAAAACCCATCCAAAGCCCATTTATTCAAGAACTGAAAACAAAACTTCCGCTCAGCCCTATCAAACGCCTTTTCAGCTTCCAAACACTGAGCCACAGAGGAAGTGCTGTTATATCAGACCACACTGTATGTATCAAATGTTGCAGATTGTCTGTAATTGTAGCGTGATGACTTCATAGAAACCTGGCTTGAGTGGGCACCGCCTTATTTAAGCTATTAGCCAGGACTTTGAGAGATTACAGCTGTCATAATTAGTCAAAGAGATTGGTCTGTAGCTGTGGAAGTTGTTGGCTTTTCATCCTTCTTAAGAATACAACTAATTAGGAAAGGGTTGGTGGCAACAACCCCGTCTTCAGAGAGTCAGTAAACATATCACTGGAACAAGCTTGTAAAACTTGGTGGTGAAGCGGTGAATTTGCAGTAATACTTTTCTGTCCAAGGTTATAGGACTATCCTCTGTTCAGCAGTGAAAGTTGGTAGTTGTAAGAAATTGCTTTATTTGTGATTTCTCTGTTTCCAATTCAGAAACAGAGAAAGAAAAGATTTTGAAACTCTTATTTATATCAGCTGTGTTTGTGTAGAACATACCCTCCTGATCTCAAAACACTGGGATGGTAGTATGAGCCTCCTACTGCTTAATATATAGTAGTTAGCCAGCATATGCCCAGCCTTGTCAATCTCTTCAAAAAAAAAAAAAAGTGCTGTCATGGCCTAGACAAAGATAATTCCACTTTCTGAGATAACAAAATAGTGTATTTATACTTGAGCTGAGTAAGCTTTCACAAATTATTATCAGACATCTATGTTCGGCTTCTTTCACCTCATTCTTCAAGCTTCTGAGGTCAAGTGCTTTTTCTTTCGTCCTATAAGCTGAATACTGATTTATAAACCCCCTCTAAAAAGCTTTTAATAGCTCACTGGAGATGGTACTGAAGGAATATTAATTTCTCTGACAATATTTATCCATTGTATCTTGTAGTAGGAGTCTAAAATGTTCTTCCTGTAATAGACTTGAATTGAGCCACCACTTTTGTCAATGTAATATTTCAGTTTTTCCTTTTTAATAAACTTCAGAAATTCTGTTTTCTCTTTGTCATGATGTGATATGGAATGTAGATTGAGGGTAAAAATGAATTTAAATTATTTTAGAATAAGGCTGAGACATAAGATGTGAAGATAGTGAAGGGGTCTGAATATTTTCTGAATGCACTGCATGTGGAATGGTACAGGGTGCCAGTACAAGTACTAGGGATACAGTATTCTAATACTGTACATTTATGTGTTGTAAATTATAATTTACAACACATAAATGTACTGGCTTTCATTGTGTTAACTTGAGAGAAGTATTAACATCCTGTAGGATAGTTTCCCTTGGCTTGGATTCAGATTTTTCTCCTACAGTGTTGTTGTTCTAACCCTGCTATATACCCCTGAACTTGATCTCTCATAATGTTCATGTCCTCTGTTCCTCACTGTTTTATCTTCCTTTGCTCTTCTCTCAGACTGATGGATAAGCTGCCACACTCAGTCCAGCAGCTGTCAGCGAGCAGAGCCAGCACAGGTAAGCCAGGGCCACTGAGCATCTTCGACTTTAGACTAAATCAGGTAGTGGGCTGACACGCACAGGGTATATGGATAATGGGCTGTTGTACACCAATATTCTTGTATGCATAAGCAACATATTTTAGGTTTCCCAGCCATAAAAAAATCATGTACAGAAAAATGATCAGATGTTCTACAAACTGATGTCTTTGAGAATTTCTTATTTCTTCCATTTGCTAATTTCTCTGATGTACTCACAGTAGCTGGCAACTGAAATGAAGATTACATCGTTACATCGTACCCACCACTTCTCCTGTTGTTTGAATGGATGAAACTCAGCTCTATTTCAAAACTTAAGTCTCTACAGGACTTGAGCTGGGATGGTGTTTTCATGATTTGTGTGCTTTTAGGAATGATTTTCAATGATTTAGAAACTATTGGGTGCTTTAACAAAAGCAGGAAATGCGTCTTCGACATGTCACGTTCAGTTTTCATGGACGAGCAGTAAAGTGGCAGTCTGCTGTTTGGGGAGCCTTGGTGCAATGTGAAGGTTGTACCTGAGTTTAAATGCTGTTGTTCTCAGCTGCCAAACAAAATGAAGCAGTAAACACTCTAACCAGCCATTTTGACCTGGGTTAAACATTTTCCTGTCATTTTAAAATCAGGACTTACAGGGAATTTATTTCTTGCCATAAATTAACTTAGATCTGAAAAACAGATGGTTTGCAGAAAGGTGTCTTTGTTTCAGTACATATGCTATTCCTTTGTAAACACATATCTGCACACAGGCACAGGATTTTGTTGTTTCCTGGTGCATATCAGGATTTGGGGGACGAGCTAATCCCTGAAAATGGCCTTAGCATGACACATATGAAGAGGACCTTTAAAACAGAGCATCTCACAACAGTCTGTAGTGATGAGGCTAAATATCGGTCCAGACTACAACAAATCCTCATTCTGTCTGAAGTCACAGAACCACAACTTTTCACCCTGAATGAAACTCTCTCTCTCTTATCGATACCTGAGGCTCCACAGTAACTTTGTACCAATTAAACAGCTGTCCCATTGACATGCCTTTCAAAGTTTGTCGTGTTTTATCTCCTCTTTATGAGGAGAGGTCACACCTGTGTGAGGGCTTAGTGTGTGTGATGTATGGTTGGGACTGGGTGCTTGCTGCCCGCCACAGATAAGAGCCAGTTTATGCATCAACTGTGTGTGTGTGTGTGTGTGTCTGTGTGTGTGTGAGAGAGTGTGTGTGTGAGAGAGAGAGAGAGAGAGAGATACACGTTCTACTGCAGTATGTGTCTGGCCAGTGTATGATGTATCGAGGCTGACTGTGTATGACACTTCCACACATAGACACAATGCATGTCCATAGCTGTGCGCATGCCTAATCTGCTCTCTGTGGGGAGATACATTGCCAGGCTGATACATATCTGAACTGTGACACTTTGAGGTTCATCTTGCCTTTGCTGCTGCATGACTCGAGACTCCCAGAAATGATTTCATACTGAGGAAGCACCAGAAGTGAAGCTGGCAGCAATGTCTTTCTCTTCAGTGAAAGACACATGAAAGTTATTTGAAGTTTGCACAAAAGAACCTAAAGGAATCTCAAACTAGGAGGAACAAGATTCTCTGGTCTTATGACCAGAAGATTGGACTGTCTGGCCTCACTTCTGTTCGTCATGTCTGAAGAAGACCAGACATCGTTCACCACCTGCCCAACATCATTCCAACAGTGAAGCGTGATGGTGGCAGCATCATGGTATGCCCTTGAGTGGTCCAGCTAGAGCCCTGACTTGAACTCAATCAAACACCTCTGGAGTGACCTGAAAAATGTCCTTCCAACGATCGTCCCCATCCAAAATCTCCAAATCCAGGTGTGCAAAGCTTGTGGTGTCATACCCAAGAAGACTCTAGGCTGCCAATCGCTGCCAAAGGTGCTTCAACTAAGTACAGTACACTGAGTAAAGTGTCTGAATACTTATGTCAATGTGATATTTGATATTTTTCCTTTTCAATAAATTTGCAAAGTAATTCTGTTTTGGCTTTGTCATCATGGAGCATTGACGTCAGATGGATGAGGGAAACCTTTAAATGATTTTAACATGATGCTGTAACATAGCAAAATATGAAACTGTGGGGTCTGCATACGTTCTGAATGCACTGAATACCAAATGGTGTGATTGATCAGGATTTATCCAGTGTGTTCTACAAGATATTTTATGGAAAAATTTGGACGTGCTGTAAATCATGGTCCACTCTGTTCCTGTCCTTAGATGAGGTGGCTGAATTCCTCTGTTACGTGAAAACTCTGGACTATGAAGATAAGCCAGACTACCAGCTTCTCAAAAGCCTGTTGGGCGGTGATGTCAGGGGCAGACTTGACTTCTCCATGCCTCAAGGATCTGCAGGGGAGCCATCCACCAAAGAAGTAGATCCTCGTACCAGAGAAAAGGTGAGGAGAGCTCAGTCCGCATGTCTAAAAAAACTGAACTGTGTGTTAGTTGAACAGGGGCAGCTATGTACAGTTCATCTTCTTCCTTTGAGTCATATTCTGAAATATGAAATTGTGTCAGTGATTGTCACTATTGGTGCTAAATAATTTTTTTTTGGTTTTTGCCCCAGACAGAAATGTAAAAACATTATCTCCTGTGTGACTGAGAATGTTTTCTAGAGAAAGCACACAAGGCCTGTAAGGCTGCTTTCACAACTGACCTGTTGGGTTTGGTTAAAATGAACCCTCATGTGTTTGCCTGGTTAATATTAGTTACTCAAGCACGGACCAAACAACTAGTCTGCTTTAAAAGAGGGTCTCCGTCCACATCCAAGAGGACTCTATAATTGATTTTGTCACCTGAAAGAGATTATAGATTATGTTTTTTTTATTTTAGCATGAATTCAAAAGTTGATCTAATAAATCTTATATATTTTCTATATAATTTCTAAATTGAGTTTTTCATTCAGTGAACATTCAACAACTTCAGTGCTGGTCAGAAATGTTCCTGTTTCCTTTATTGAGTCTTTTCACCCCAGAGTGGAGAAACGTGACAGCAGTGAAAGGGAGGGTTAATCTCCTCCTGAACCCTCCACTGTGAATGTCAACCAGAGGTGGACAGGTCTGGAGCTGGAGGAGAACCACGGTCCTCCTCCAAATCACCAGAATCACTTCTTGACCCCTCGGGCCCAGAGAGCGCCCTCTCAATGGCCCAATTTGAAGAAGTTGATGACACACACTTTACACAGCACAGGATGTCTCCAATTATGCTCCTGATTTCCTCTCCTCTCCTTGTGTCATTTAATTTCCATGCTAAAGTGCTGGCCAGTTTGATCCCTAGTTAAACAGAAGTGGCCATTTACAGGCGGTTTAGTGAGGAGAGTAAATGTCAGCCGAGATAAAGGCCATTCAGCGGGCATGTTCACTGAATCGTTTGCCACTAGTATGGTATAAATATATTCTTTTATATCTGATAATGGTTATGAAGAGTCAGTGTCTTTTTTTTTTTAATCATTATGAAAATAAACTTATGAAAGTTCCCACTTTTTTTTTTTTTGAAAGATGTTTCATGACGGTGGTGAGAAATGAAATGTTTCTTTGCAAACTGACGTCATCAATAAATCATCCTGCATTTATTTATCAGCAGAAAGCAGGACGAGCCAAAGGATCCTCCAAAGCCAAGCCTCTGGCTCCAGAGATGGATGAAGAGGTACAGGAGCGTGTGAAGTCCAAACCAGTGCCAGCTCATTACATAAGGGGACCAGTCCCCACTAAGGCTGAGTCACAGGTAAGGTGTGGTGGAACCAGTTTGAGGTGAGGTGTGTTACTACTGCTGGAAGTAGCCATTAGAACATGGGTGGACTGTGGCCATAAAGAGGTGCTCATAGTCTCGTGTCTCCACACAGGAGAGGAGAGGGACACAACATCAAAATACCAGTCGTCACAGCTGTCATTTCATTTGTCACACAGATGCATGTTCACCATGTAACGGCATTTAAACTGAGTAACAGTCGAAATGTTTAGAAATCAATAAGAAACGTTTCTGCTGTTTGCTCACAGAAGGAAAACGGTTTGCCTGCTGCCAGATCACTGAGGCCGAGGCCTGGACCTCCGCAGACTTACAGAGAGGACAGTGAAGATGAGGATGAGGATGAGGATGAAGATAATTCCAGACCCAGACCCATTTCTGCACGCTATCTCAGAGGCCCCCCAATAGGCCCCAGAACTCAGTCTAAACAGGTGTGAGGCTAAGGTGTAAGAGCAGCCAGGCTCTTTATGTATGATGACTTTGCTGTGTAAAACTGCATTAACATTTTTACTGAATCTCTTATTGATGAATGTTGCAATAAAACAAGTGTTTTATTGTCAATATGTCTTTGTAAATATCTCTAAAACATTAAGACTTCCTGTTGTGACTCAAGTTCTCGAGAAAGTTACAAAGAAATCAAAGAATACAGTAGAAAAATATTTGCAATCAGTGTTTCACACGTTTATTTTAAGTTCTTCACGTCTGACAATAGAGTAGAACAGCTCATTTTACTGCCAGTTCTAAAGGAGCAAACGCTCAAATTATCCTCTTTAACAGAAAATCAGGAAAAGAGACAGTCTGACTGTGACCTCAGCAAGACAGGAACGAGGAAGCCACCCACAGAGGAGTACAACCCCACCGGACTGTGACCGCGAGAGCCAAACACACATGGACCGCAGGGAAAGATGGGATGAAAGGCTACACAACCATGGAGAAGAGACAGAGCTCCCTTATAACCACAGAGGCAGCTTTGGTGACTGGGAAAGGTCTGCTCTCAGACGTCCAGAGCAGGAAGCTGGTCCCACACAGAGGAAAGGACAGTGGCTCCGGTATGTCTTTGTAGGTGTCTTCTTTATTTTGTTTTTAGCAGTTGTCCAAAATAAATTTAAACGCTTTTGATCAGTTAAACTAAATTCCGAGCAGGCAATTTTACTACTGTCGTCTTAAGATATTCCTCAAAGCGGAGACGGACGTGACGCCCCTCAGGACTTGTGGGTTGACATTTTCACAGTAACAGGCTGCAACAGAAGGAGAAGCCTCAGTTTATTCTGATGATTAAATTGCTTTTCTAGTTACATGTGGTGTGAAAGCTCACTTTATAAAAAAAAAAAAAAAAAAAAAAATGAAATGGGCTTCTCAATCCTGACTGTAGATCAAAATCATACAATTAAAAGAGTCTTTGAATCAATGATACACCACATTCACAGACATTCAGTATCACATACTTTACTTACTGCTAAATCACATAAGTAGCTTTAGCAGAAGTGACTGAATGTAGCATATTGTAGCGAACACACTCAGCCGCCTTTCAGAGAAGAGAAGGCTCGGTGATGTATAGAGCCTGATTAAGTATGCTGAATACCCCCTGACTGTGCAGTGAAGGCCTGTATTAAGCACGGTGAGGTGCAGACATACCTTGCTGCAGTAAGGACACTCTCCAAAAACAATGCTGAAGCTCTGCCTGCTGGAGGGCAGCGCTCGCAGCCACTGCAGGAAAAGGGAATAAAAAAAAAAGACAACTTCATCACATCATTACCTTGAATCTGATGTGTCAGTGTCAAGTGTATTACTGCACACTTTAATGCTATATTCAAGCATTTAAATGGCTTTTATGTGGAACTTTGGAATGTCCTCCCGCCGTGTTTTTCCATGCTTTAAAAAGAGATCACTGAATACAGCGTATATAAACAAAGTAATCCCTGCTCAGGCAGATGGGTGGAAGACGGGAACAGGCTGTCAGGAAGCAGCATCAGTCCACCTCAAAAATCCCTCTCTTTACCTCTGTGTGCCAAGCAGAAAGCCTTAGTGTGTGTGAGTGTGTGTATGTGTGTGTGTGTGTGTGTGCTGTGACTCAGCCAGGGATCACACTGCACTGTCAGTGTCTGAGCTCACAGTGCGGCTGTTTGAACACTAAAACATTACCTTATCTGGAGCAGGGGGGTTTAAAGAGTCCAGAAAAAAGCAGCGCCCGCTCTGCTAAAGCACCGTCTGTGTTTTGTTTTTCCAACAATTAAAAAAAAATTCTTTATAACAATTAAAAACTTCAGACTCCCTTTTTTACTCAGATCTCTTCAGCATTACAGGAGGACATTCATTCATGTACTTGAGTCACAGCAGTGAACACAAAGAATGTACAAGATATTTTAAATTATTATTACATGAACTGACTGTTGGCTGGCTGCCTCCCGGCCTAAACACAACACTCTATTTAAGTAACATGATAAGACTACATTCACATCAGTCACTTTTTTTCATATTATTATTACTTGACTGAAAACACAGCACAACAACACAATGTGTTGCACATTGGATCCAATAAATATTTTGTGGACACTTTTCTGAGCTGCAGTGGTAAAATCCTTCCTATAGTTTGAAACTAGTGACTTACTGAATCTGGATGCAGCATTAAAACCTCACGTGTCAACTGTAATGTCATTTAAATCAAAAGGAATTCACTATGTAAACAGAAAGTTTACATAGTGATGTGTTAAATGAGACCTCCAGTCCTCTGAAATCATAGCTATGACTTTGTTTTATTTATACCTGCAAAAATGTGTGTGCTCCAGAGTTCCAGAGTTGAGATATATTGTGTTTTTGTTTTGTTTTTTTTTGTTTGCACAATGTCATTTTCTCTCTTAAACAACATTTCGATCACATCAGATCTTCAATATTGAACATTTTACCCAATCTGCTTAAATCTAAGAGGTCATTTATTAGTGAACTAGTTTGGAAATAATTATTTGAATATTTCTTCAAATTATCTTGACATTATTATGACATTGAATTATTATTGAATGTGGATTCTGATCAATTTGAGCATATTGCATCAAGTTTGTTGGAGGAGCCCTGACAAATTACTATACTGTTACTGAAAACATTGGTCTGTTCTGTCAAAACTTTTCATTAATCAGCACTGAAGAGTGGATGGAAAATCTGTATGTGTGTCTGTGTGTCTGTGTGTGTGTCCATACCTCGAGCAGACAGGCCTGGTGGAAGGGTTGTCCACAGCGAGGGTTGTTGCACACCTGATCAGGGATCGCAGCATCGAGACGGTAGGAGTAACAGATCCCACACTCGACACTGAAAGCCTGTAAACACACGTGCAGTCAAATCAGTGGACATATTCAGCGTGTTCACACTCACTATAGCTACAGAGCTGAACAAGATCTGAACAATGTTCAAGTTAAATCTAGCTCTGACATCACCCTCTCACACCCTGAACTTTCCTCAGCTGCACCCTTAAACACACACACACACACACACACACTCTCTCTCGTTCTCTCTGCTCTTGTTTGTATTTTGGTGTAATGAGAATCTTTTTGTTTTTTGGTTTTTTTTTTTTGTTGTTTTTTTCTGGAGCTATCCATTAAGACAGAGGATGGCAGGTTTAAAAAAAAAAAAAAAAAAAAAAAATCAACATCTGGTCAACTCAACTTTTTTGCACTCCTCTGAATGTTAATGAAGCTGAGGCATTAATCACTGCAGTGACAGCGGATAAACACAACGCCCTTTCAACCCATCCGCCGAGAGGGGAGGGGAAAAGAACGTGTGTTTAAAAAAAAAAGAGAGAGATAAATGGTTTTGCATAATTAAAGCGATTTGATAGTGCAGAGAATTCTGCCATCTTTGTTATTCTAATGATCTTATCTGTTAACAACCCAATTAAAGGAGAATTTGTGCCCACCTCTTGGAAAAACAAAACACAGAAAGAAAAATATGGAAATAGACAGAAAAATAGGCAGTAGTGTATGTCCGCCCCCTTATAACTTAAAGCTCAAACAGACACGCAAACAGGAGTATGCGTGCATAGATGTAAACACACACACACACACACACACACAGAGCTCCTTGAGGTAATCGTGATGGGAGGGGGCAACTGTGTGACATACAGATTTTTCGTGGGTGGCAGGTGACGGGAATTCGATCTCCAAAACATCCTGGAGGTTGTGCAAGACGCTGGAGTCCGGGTTCCTGCCAGCAGACCACAGACAGCTCCTTCACACACTAATTAACCACATGCAAATAAGCCTGCAAAAACACTGGGGGATGATTAGAAGGCTTTCACCAATGGTATTAAAAAAAAAGAAACACACACACACACAAAAAAGACAGAAGCATTTCTGCTGCTTCAAACTGAACAGTGGTGGAGGAAGATCGTCCTCAGACTTAACACATAATCACTCTTCATTTTGTAATAAAGCACAGATTTTATATTCTGGACTTTCTGGACAAACTGAAGCGTGATTATGTGTTTTTTTTCTTTTTTTCTTTTCCGGACTGATAATCAGATGGTTGTGACTTTGACAATGATAATGCGACAACATTTTGTATGCACTGGATATATGTATATGCAATTTGCAAATACTGTTCAGTGGCTCCTTGGGATTATAACTCTACCGCAAACTGAAAATTAAAGCAAATGGTAAGCAAACAGTCGCCTATTCACACCTCCAGCAGGCAGAGAGCAATGTTAGCATTTGGAGTTGTGTTTGTCTTCACAACACAAACACAACTGATTGTTTTTGTTTTGTTTTTTCTGTCTTATTGTTTTTTTTCTAGCTCTTTTTTAGTCTCCACCAGTTCCTGAGAAAATTATCTGACTCTTTACCTGGTAAATGTTCACCAGCTGTTTGCTAACTTTGTCCGCTGTTGGTGATGATCCTCTCTGGGTTCATCAGTACAAGAGATGACACATTCGTTTGACTCATTATTAATATTAAAACATTGATACGTCCAAGCTTTAAAGTTACGCATCTTTAATAGGAACCAGTTGGCTTAATAATCAAACTGATTTACCATTACCGTTATACTTGAAACCTGCCAGAATTTCACACCTGTTAATATTTAAATTGGTTGATTTTTTTAATTGACAACACATAGACAACTGAAATCTGGAAAATAATCACATGACAATACTCATATCATCTTTACACGACTCCCCTGAAAGTTGATAAATGACTACATTGACTTGAGCCTTACCACAAGTGCATGTTGGCGTTCAGCTTATTCCTCAGCGGCGTCACCACTGCAGCAACAACAACAACAATAAAAAAGGAATATCAGTCAGAATTGTAAATTGTGTTACTAATAAAATCCTTAAATTGAGTCTTTTTTTCCCCCACACGTTTCAACCAGCTGCAGATACACTGCTGTGTACAGTATAAGCCCTCAGAAAATTAGACTGTGTACGCTCGAACGCTGTATCCTCTTTGACAACAGCCCAGTTCACCACAGACAGCGGCGTCACCACCATCGGATATGAACCATCATTGCTTCCTCTGTTCCACAGGGGAACTTTGTCTCCGTGCAGTACTCATCACTTTCACTATTTGTTATTCCTACATGCAAAAAGCAATATTTCTGCGTGACCCCTCGTATTTGAGGGTCGCCGTCTGCCTCCCATCTTGGCTGAAGTGTGTATGTGTTTAATATCTTTTGAAATGCATTGCTAGGCAACAGGCTAGGAGTTGCGTGACCTTGAGTTTACAGAAACAATGGCCAACAATTGACGGGGACTTAAATAGAAATCTGACGCTCGCCGGTCGGCTCCGTGTTGGCGTGGTGAGAATGAAAATGTGCCATTCTGGAAACAAGTCCTCTGACATGACCACAGACAATAGTCAACACAAGCAGCCCGGTTGAAGTCCAGACGTGTGGAGATCAGTGAAAAAGAAGCACTACTCCTTTTTCAGTCACGCCTGATGGCTTCTCACTGATCTGATCTGAATAATGGCAGCCCAGGCACAGTTTGTACCTCACTGCCTACCAAATTCTTCACAGGCTTTTTTTTTTTGCCCTGGATTTTGCCTCTAAGGCTATAGAGTTGCTGCCCTAACCCTCTTGATAGGCAGAGCTGTTAAGGAGTGTGCAGAGCTGTCTTTTTTTTTTTTAATCCTAATAAAAAGATGCAACAGAGCATTAATCAAAGCTAAGGCAGCAGAGGACAGTATTACTGAGACAAGAACAGATGTTTAAAAATGAAAACTGTAATTCAGCTCTCAGTCATCTCTGTTAAACTAAATATCATTTTCCGAGTTAGCACATTAACATAGGCCACAACTTTTAGAGTCCAACATGATGGAAGCTACAACATTAGACGTGTTGAATCACCCTGATGCATGAAGCCACCTATTGAGTCTTATCCACCAGTAAAGTCAACAACAAAAGTACCTTAAAAAACAATGTACTCACAAACCTCACTTGCACCTGGTGAGTGTATTATAATGAGAGGGCTCTTCCATGCTGTAATGCAGTGTGTCAGTTTTGGGTGTGTAATAAAGTAGATACGCTTGAGAATGCACTTTGAAGTGATGCCATGACTCTGGCGTCCTACGCACCGTGCTCAGCTCCCAGCAGGCAGCACTCTGGTAGCATCTTGGGGTGTCTGGGATCTACCTCCACTTTGATGGATACGTTGTTTCCTGTGCACAGTAAAGTATTAGTATTACTGTATGTGTAATATTTGGTGTTGATCAGTAGCATGATCAGCGTTAGCCTGTGAGGTCTGATGAGACACAGTACAGTATGTGATACAGGATTATACACATAAGGTGCCTGGATGACTGGAATTAGCTGTGCTAAGATCTGTCTGCATGTGTTACACAGTACCAATGGTGATCCGCCTCATGGTGTCAGACCGGCTGGGTTTTTCTGGCTCCAGAATCCAGGTCTTGCTGTCAATCTCGTCCAGGATGTCCCAGAACTCTGTCAGGGACTCCAAAACCTGCAGGAACTGGTTGTGGAGCTGTTCCAGAGTACTCTGCCAAACCGGACCAGAAGAAAAACAGAGGTCAGTTACAACACTGTAAAACACCACCTCTGCTTCATTGTCACTGAAGGCCACTGTCACTTGTAGCTAGCCTGGCTCTGTCCAAACCTATACATCTGTGTTTACTGACCATATCTACTAAATCAGGCTATTTCTTTGATAGGTATACAGCCAGTTAGATATATGCTGAGCTATTTCTTGACAAACTGTCAGAGGAAAGAAAAAACAGTCCAGGCTGCTTTTTTCATACCTGGGTTAGATTTTTATCAAATTTATTTTTAATTTAAACTGAAACATCCATATTGTAATGTGACAGTGGGAAATATTTAAAACACTGAAGGACTACAGCTAACACTCCATAAACTGATTCACAGAGAACTAATAGGCAACTATTCTGATCATGGATTAACTGTTTAAGTCATTTATAAAGCGGAAATTCCAAACTCTCTGGTTCCAGCTTCTTAAATGTGAGGATTTGCTGCTTTTCTTATTCTTTTCTTCTATATGACGATAAATTGTTTTGGATTTTGCTGTTAGTAACACGTGATTTCCATATCATCAACATGTGCTCTGAGAAACTGTGATCAGCATATTTAAGGGTTTTCTGACATGTTATGGACCTCACAATTAATCAGATATCTATTAAGTTGCAGCCCTGCAGTTAAGGTTAAAATAAAGCTAATTCCTGAATGAAATGCCTCGCGACACAGAGAGAGCGCACTCACCCGAATTGTTTAACGTCATTATTACTTTGTGATTCCAACCAAATAGCACACTGAGACCTCAGTCTCTCATACAACCAAGACTTCTACTGTCTCATCTGAGGCAACTGGAGTGAACCGAGAAGTGCAGATAGCAATCTACCAGTTGGTTAAAACTGAAACAACTTAAGGTGCACACGTTCGTATATACACACACACACACACACACACACACACATAAGAGGAGAGAAAGGGAGGCTGATGGAGGTGTGGGAGAGCAATACAGATGGAATGAGAAGGAAAAAATTAGGGGAAAAAATGAACCAAAAATTATGGGTCATTGTGCCAGCACAGTGCACACAATTAAGCATCGTCCAGGTGCTGAGAGCCTCAGCAATTACAGCCCAATTAATGCCAGTGGCATGATTACAGTTACTGCTAAGGATAACTACGCTAAGCCCAGTTCAGAAAGGGAAAAAAAAAAAGAAAAAAAAGAAGAGCCGGTAATTGAATTCTCGGTGTATCTGAGAGAAGAACATGGGTGAGGGTGGAAGAGGCTGTAAGAAAGTATGAAAGACGCTGAATCTGAGCAGAGATTTGCTCCTTGGCCATCTCAATCAGTCCTCTTTATCTATTTATGATATCTCTGACTGACCCCAATTTAGCTCTTAAAAGCAGCCAGGCTCAAAGAATCCACTCTTTACATGGATGCTACTGAGCTCAACTCTTTTTAACCTATTTTCAATAAATCCTTTAGTCAATGAGCAGCCGCTAATTTACAAAGGAATTAAGAATAATTCTTTCACTACTGTAAAAAAATCTGAGACTTTTCATAGAACTGTACTATAATGCAGCATCATGTTTGTAATGGTTGTAAAAGTTACGACTGTATCTGTGCTATAAACCTAATGCTAACTTACTAGCATTCTCTGTAGCTTTTGACTGTTTACAATGATCTTCTTCAGCAAACTGAGGTGTCATCACATGACCAAAGTACAGTATCAAAAATGAAACCAAAGTAGCCTGTATACTGTCAGATTACCCGACCCTTTCTCTTTACTCTTATTACTTCATTTTTGGCTCATGTCAAATAGTGAAGCAAAAATAAAAATCTTAAATACTGAAAGGAAAATGCGATATACAACAATTAGGTCGAATCAGTAAAATTAAAAAATACATTTGAATAGCGATAACTTTTTCAGAAATCTTTCACATCATAAATTAAATTTAAAAAAATCCAAATAGTTTTTGGTTACAGCCTCTCTTTTTTCCCCCAAATTTTATTTATTTATTTATATTTTTTTTGTATGTGACTGGTTCAGATCCAAGTAAAATGAAAGCCTGGGGTTTTCTTAATCCTAAGGTGGCAATCAGGACCAAAGAGTTGAGAGGAGGGTAAATCTTATGGTTGTGAGATGATTAATGGGATGGGAGAGAAAAGGAGATACGTGGAGATATGTGGCCTATGTTTTTTTTTTAAGTTTTTTATTTTTCTCAATCTTGCTCTCTTCTTGTTAAATACTGAAATATTTCACCTCCTCAGCACAAACTACTGAAATAAATAAAATGGTGATATCACTCTTTGGCCAAACTGCACAGAGACATATGTTATATGATGAGGGGCCATGAGTCCAAACTACAGGGCTATATAGGCTCACATCCTACAAGTTTCAGTCTATTGATCAGAAAAGTGAGCATTATGGAGCAATTTCATAGATGTAATTATTAATTACAAAAACAATAAACGAACCAATTGGTATCTATCATGATGTAATAATTTCAGCATTATTTTTTTCACTACTACTGCATCAATCCTCAGTCCACACACACACACACACACACACATTCACATTTTTATTCACACTGAAACTTCCTCAGTATCTTAATACATGCAGGTTTTGGTGGTTAAAAATACCCTTCGTATAGTCTGCAAGCACAAAGGACACAAACTACACACACACACACACAGCTTTATTTTTCTTCCCATTCTAGTTTCACACAAATGCACAGAGTGGCACGTCTTGGCCCTGCAACAGAGCAAGCAATAATTACTCATTCAAATGAACATGTCAGGACTGCCGACAGACAAGCCCTTCCCCCCGCCACACACACACACACACACACACACACACACACACACACACACACGCACGCACACACACCCTTCACACATCAGACAAAAACACACTTGGCACAGACGTAAGCACATGCACACACACATCCACACACACTTCAAGTTGCAGTGTGGGAGAGATCCATCAACAGCACAGCAGGCAGACAGGCTCCATACGGTAGCGCTGTTCTAAGCTGGTCCTCACTGTACGCCTGCCATGTATCAGCTCAGCAACACACACACACACACACACAATATATTTGAAACAGAAATGCAATGCTCAGATATGGAGCAGTAGTTTTTATGATTGACAAAGCGACTGTTTGTGACTGTAAAAAAACAAGACATCTGTGTGTGTGTGTGTGTGTGTGAGTGTGTGTGTGTGCAGGCTACAGTGAGTAAGTGACACACAGACTCTGAGGCAGTGGCAGAGATGAAAAGCAGAGTTGGAGGGAGAGAAGCAAGACGGCAAACAACAATAACGAGGAGGCAAAGACATACAAAGAGCCCACAGCTGGTTTTACAACAAAGCACTTCATTGCCAATTACAGTGGACGAAATTTGAGGGGCTGAAAGAAAATGTCTTAATAGAGCAGGAGGAGAGGTGTTTTGGCAAATTATGCAACGGGTAGCAGAGGGCGACTCAAGTGTATTAGTGCAGCGCTTTAATCACGGGTTGAGGCTCAAATGGCCGCAGAGCGTCACACCAACAAAAGACTGAGGGGAAACATCACGATGTCCACGTCTGAGGCTCTGAGGACCAACAAAAAAGAACCTGAAAAATATCAAATCCATTTGCCAAATACGGGAATGAGACAGGCTAATCCTCGCAATATAACAGCTGGAAATTTGATGCAACCCCGAAATGTCTACGACATGTCGATCCACCATGTCTGTTTACAAATGATGACATGTAACAAACTGTTCTGAGTTTAACCTCTGCGGCTCCATGGCTGCCCTTTGGGGCCTTACAGCATGTTTACACAGCACATGTAGCATGTTAGCAGCTTCAGTGCTCAGTCTGATTCTACACAGGATGTGTTCATGCACAGTGACGAGTGCAGGTCATTCCCATTTTAACAGCGTGCAGAGCTGAGATACACTATCACTGCAGTCGTGTGTAAAACAGACTTCAAGCGAATGGGGTGTGTGGGGTCATTCACAACACCGGGGGCCTTGTGGGTTCACTGTGGAGGGGAGAGACACACTGATGATGATGATGACCCTCTCCACTGTGCTCACTGTGCTTGCAGTTCCCATAGCAGACACTGACAGGTGGTCAGGATGCTCTCTCTGTGGTGTTTCATGGTGAGGACGGGTGGAGGCAGGCTCACCTTCTGCCGCTGACACAGGAAGTGCTGCGTGCAGAATACAAAGTACTGTCCTGTGTGAAGTCAAAGAGAGGTCTTCTCTGATCTACACTCACAGAAACTTTGTTCACAGCCGTGCCCTCGATGGTCAGTGGTGTGTGGTCTGTGCGGCATCTTTCTGAAGATAGCCTCCTTCTCTGTGTCCATGTTTAGGGACAGGTTGTTGGTCTCACACCACGCTGTCAGTGTAGGTCCATGTCTTCTCTTGTTTCTGATGAGGCGCACCACTGTTGTGTCATCAGTAAATTTAATGATGAGGTTGGAGCTGAAAGACGCGGTGCACTCGTGTGTCAGCAGCATCAACAGGAGTGTGTCTGTTCCATCAGATGCGTCTGAGATAAATGACTGAAAAACGTGGCTGAAATGCCTCCTGTGTCTTCACACCATTAAGGCGGATTTGTCGTTGTGCGTCGCGAGGTGTAGCTTTCGAGCTAACCCACGTACATGCCGCAGCTGACATACATGGAGCTACAGAGCCTGTCGAGTTTCCACATGAAGAAAGAGCTGTGATTGGTCAGTTTGGGCTTCTTGGATTTTTCTTTATCAATCAAAAAGCAGCTGATATCTGGAGCGAGACTGCTGTTTACCCCTCGTTTCAAACATGAATCCAGCTCCGTGCAGCCTGACAGGAAGAGCTGCAGACTGTGTTTAGGGCTGAAAGAAATCCAACCATCTGTCACCATGCAACTAAATGTGATTCTAAGTAGGGTTAGTGCGTAAATAAGATAGCAATTTAGAAGAATTTTTAATTATTTTTTTTTTTTTGTTGGACTACCAGTATTCGTGAAACCACGACAACCGGTTTCATCATAATTCGTTTTTTGTTTTTTTTTACCAGACTGATCTCAGAGGCAGGAAATAACATTGACATTTCCTGCTCTTTCTGAGGTCAGGGATGAACTTCAACTTTTCAGTGCTATAAAAAAATGTTTTATGACAAAAGTTAAGTTTAGTTTTTTAAATATATATTTATATAAATAATGTAGAGCTTTGTTATGTTGACCCCACTAGTGAAATCCAACCTATGACCTTGCAGTGGTGTGTGTGTGTGTTGTGTTGTTAGTTTTTTGTTGTATTTTTACATGCACAGATCAGTCACATATCATGCCTACACCATAAACGCTGCACTGCAGCACTTCACACTAGTATTTAACCCAAAGGTTTTATAACCTTTCGTATACAAGTACGTTTCACAGCTGAGTTACAGATGAGCGCAGCGCTGCTAAAGTTAAGTGAAACTAATAAAAGTTCAAAAGTGTCACATCCTAAGAACTTTTTTTTTTTTTTATTTGAAGTTCCTTTAGTGCATTATCATGCAGACGTTTTCAGGAATTTAATCACAGTGGACCTTGCCTGGAATGATGAGAAATGTTGTGAAAATTATAGAATGCATGAAATGAGCCGCATGAATGTACATTTCTTAATCATTAAGAGCAGTATAAAGGAGGCTGACCTTTACCGGCTCGCTGGCCATTTTCACTTTTGTCAAACTTTAAATGAAGTCTACCACAAACCCAAATATCTGACCTCAGAGACAGACTTTCACAGCCTGACTGCTGATGTTTAATGTTAATTCTTGTGGTGTCTTTCTTTCAGATGGAAAATATCAGTTTTGATTTTTGTTTTCCCCCACAGAGTTTAAACTCTCTGTTATTTGAAGTTACAGGAAGAGCACAAAGTCAGATAAACATAAAACAGAGGAATATTTTGATGTGTGAGATGCATATTGTGGTTTACGGCTCATTGGTTAGTGCATTATGACTTTACTGGATTTATAATTTGTCAAACACTAAGAAAAAACAGTTTCCTTTTATTATTTAATGATTTAATGATTTTCTTTTAAATTGTTTGCATCAGCTCTGGAGAACCGACAGAAGAATGGCTATCAGCAGAATTTCGAGTCTGGGTTAGAAATTCAGCTGACAGTTGGAAGAATTGTTTGGTTACACATAGTTTCTTTACATACCTGTGGCGTCCACGTAACGACCAGGGGGACCGGCAGGTCAGCTGAGCATTCAGGGGCCTCTTCAGGGTGCTGTGGGTGCAAAAGATAGGACTTCAGATCACTAAAGCCCTGACCTTTGTGTCCATGAGTTTCTTTAACTTACAGTAGATTTTGTATTGTTTCTTTGTGAGTGCAACTGCAGAGTGAATCAGACATTTATCTGAAACAGGCCTTCCCTTCTCATTTTCCAGTTTATTGCGATCTTAGTTATATTGTAGTGAAAAACAAAAACTCCATTTTGTTCTCTGCTCCCGTTTGAACTTACTGGCTGATGCCATTTGCTGTTAATGCAAACACAAAGTGCTTTGTCCAAGTTTACCTGTTGTTTTGATAAAGGGCATAATCCCCATTGTTCTTTGCAGGCTTTTAATGTGAAATGTGCAGGAAGTGTTGTTTTTTCAAAGGTAATAATTAGTGGATGAAAACAGTATTTCTGTTAAAAAGAGAAAATCAGTGCATACGTGTGTAGAATTTTACTGGTGGAATCTATGCTGTGCAAATGTACATCATAATGAACTGACCACGTTAGCTATTAAAGTACAGGTAATTTTACATTCCTTAATGGTTTATTATAGTAACTGGTCTTTATTTGTTTGTACTTATTAGTTGTCACTGAGCTATTTGAATACTATCTTCTGTGTAAGTCAGCCAAAACTTCACAAGGTCTTCAGTGAGAAGCTTGTTCAGGACATACAAGCCAGACTTCCTCCCTCCTTTCACCTTCAACATCACACTCCTCTCTGTCCTTTCCCAGCGCGCTTCCCTTCTCACTCCCCTGCCAGCCGAGCCTCCATGTGTCCGTGCCAGTGCTGCCTCCTCCCTAGCTGTGCCTGGTGAGGGATGACCTGGCGCCGGATCTGATGGAAGCAGCTGGAACGTGGGGAGGACTCCAAGCTATTTTTTACCGGGTGCCAGAGGGGTGAGGAGGGCCAGTTGGGCAGGTGGGCACAGAGTGGGGTCCCACCACCCTTCCCTGTCCCCAGTGGATGTCATCTGGGCTTAGGTAAGCACCACCTCACCATGCCACCCACCCACCATTCCCTAGACTGTGCACCACTATCACTATGGGGTACTTAAAATCCTGCCAGAGAAGTTCTATTCTAAGATTTTTAGAAAAGAGTTTCAAAGAGGCAGGCGTGAGAAACACATCTTTAACTAATAATTAATAATAATTAAAAAAAAAGTATTGTTTTTAATTTATGCTTTAATCAACACATCCATGTGATTTATAAACACACTCTAGTTGTTGTGTATTGCTTCACTATGATTTTACTTTGAAATACAGTGATTTACATAATCTGGGTAAAATGCTGGCTCCGGTCCGCCTGGCCTGGCCTGGGGACTCACAAGGACGCTTAAGCCTATTATAGGGGGTTACCAGCAACATGAGGAGTACTTTAACGTCACCATAATTTAATTCATAATAAATGATCAGATTCTGAGAATTTGCAAGATGATTCTCACACACAACAATCAGGGTTCATCCACATTTGGACTGATTCATCGGACCACACTGGATTATTTATCCTTTTTTTTTTGCCCCCAAGACTCAAAACCTTTCTCTGCTTTCATGATTTTTCAAAACTTTTCCAGGCCTTGCAAAATGCAAATTTCAAATTCCATGTCTATTCCAGGTTCTTCATGACCGTATGATTTGTACATTAGAGTTTGGTTTAGACACATCTAGAGTTCAGTATTGAAATGAACCAAAATCGACACATTTTTCCTGGAACGAAACGCCATTAAACTCAATCTGTCACCTCTTATCTGACAGTCTGGACATCTGTGACATACAAACATTTCAAACACCCTGCCCTCTGCCGTACTATTCCACATTTACTGTACCTGCAGCAGGTACAGGTTCTGTGTACTTCTCTTAATAGCAGCGAGCAGAGACAGCAGCTATGCAGATGAGTGTGGGTGTATTGGTTTTCTCTATGCATGGAGGAAGCTTTCCCATCATGCTCGGGTCTGTGTATAGATGTTTTATCTGTGCTACATCTTAGTCACAGCGAGTTATCGTGCCTTTCCACACCCTCTCCAGTTTGACCTAGATTTAGGGGAGCAGATGTAAATCACTCATTTGCTGTCAGCGAACTGAACATCCAAAATGCGCTTGGCGCAGTCGACCTGTTTGGATTTGGATCGGCTGCAGGTCAACATCAAGCTGTAGAGTTTCCCATTTGACGATGAATAATTGTGAAGATTATTCAGTCCTTACAGTAAACTGTGTGTGTGTTCCTGTGTGTGCAGGAGTGTGTGTCTTACCTTAGACTGGAGTTTAATAGTGAGAATGTGCTGCCTTCCAGAGAAGTCCTGCGCTTTCAGTCTTAATGTTCGGAACTCTGTGTCTATGGACAGCAGCCTGAAGATGGACACACAACACATACGCAATAAATCAACATCCATTCGCAGAGAAGTGTACACATAACACTGTGCACTGACAACTGCCATCATCCATCATTAATCACAGCAGCAAAGAGCAATACTGAGACATCAGCTCTGCCTTCAGATTTATGACTGTGGATACCAACACAGTGACACCAGGCTCCACATTAACACCCAGATCCAACAGGACACAACTACAAGTCATTTCCTCCAAATTCTAATTTGCATTCTTCCGCAGCAAAGTTTTACTGTCTGGTTTAGTCTCCCCATTTTCATTAACCTAGTTTTTATCCCGGATCTGGATAAGCGGGTGAAGACAAAGACAGTTTCCAGTGACAGCAGGATTATTAAAGCAGCCTTAGTAAACCCTTTGTGCAGTACCTGCCCAGCAGCAAACAGCAGACAGACACAGTTAGAGATCAGCTGGTGAACAGCATTTAGCAGCTCAGGAGCCAGATATGTTTTCTTAGGAGCTGGTGGAGACCAAAACAGAGCTAAAAGAGGAGTGAATAATGAACCTACACTCATTAGGTCTCAAAAGAAAAGACTCCAAATGAATTCTGATGCTGGCTGTGTCAGCTGGATTTGTGAATAACTCCACCTCCTCCTGTCTGACAGACTGGCCTTGATTACCTTACCTTAGTGTTAAGCATTTAAGTTAACAGGGCTACTGAAAAGTGGCTTACAGATGCCTCTTGCAGTCTGGCAGCATTAGTCCTTGAACCTTTGAGAGTTTCCTTCATCTCTTCCCTTGACCTGAGAGCCTTGTTGTCAAGTCCACCAGCTCCGCCTATATAATCTGCATACTGAAATCCAATCATAATGCAGGCAGAATTCAGATAAGAAGTGCTTAGTAATTCCAGGTGGAAAATTGGGTATTTGGGGTGTTAATGTTATTGTTCTGTTGTGGTTGTTTGCTTAAAGACAGCTAGACAGGACACGACTGGACAACTGACTGCTAACAGAAAGCAACCTAAAATAATAATAATAATGATCATGATAACAACATTACAATGATTTTAGCTGTTACAGGAGTCTGATTTAAGCTCTCGTAACATTATGTGTCTTCCAATGACCTTAAGGTAGGTTCCCATTTTCAAGCTTGAGTCAACCTGTAAATTAGATCCCCTCCATCCTGAGCTAATTATAACCTATTGAAGCTGAGGACAAAACACTGATCTGGCCTAAGCATGCATCAACACTGCTGTCAGATTTACTGCTGCTCTAGTCCGTCTCTAGTCTACTGAGACTCGAAGACAAAATACTGATCTGAGACAAAGGATTTAGACAGTCCTCCTCCAGATTTACAGTACATTCTGATGGACGCTCTGTGCTGAGGCTGACATGGCTGTATATCTGCTGAGGATTTATGGAGTGTGGTAGAGGGGTGTGATGTGAGCGGTGTGCTCAGGAATGACACACACACACACACACACACACACTTAGGGAAGTGATGGAATGATGGGAGACGGTGTCCGATTTGCCCGACTCATAAAAGTGTCTGCTTGTTCACACACTTGAAATCAAATGCCGGCGAAGGGCAACAGTGTTGAAGTGTCACACGCACACGAACATCTACCCATGCAAACACATGATATCATCGTCATGCCGATTCGACTCAGTCTAGCTTTCTTGCAAGCTGACCCGAAGATAAATTTCTGCTACCACGCTTACACAGTGTCCCCTCCATCACCACTCCATCTATCTCTAAAATCATCTGCATTACATACACACACACACACACACACACACACACACACACACACTTTCCATATTTAAAGTATGTGTCGATGCTTGTATCAGTGCTACCTATCAGGCCAACAACAGCCAGCTGAGAACTTCTTTAATGGGAAACACCCAGGTTACTTTAGGTACAAAAACTACGCACCCATAAAATACTAATCATTGCTAAGATTTGTGTAAAAACACAAATTTGTCAAGCAAGACTGGTTAGCCGACGTGTGAGTGAAGAAAGTGACAAGGATCCAAATGAACCAGTCAATAAAATACAAAGTTTTACAAAATAAAAAATACAAAAATACAAAATTCACATGTAGTTCATTTCCAAGTAGGGGTGAGAACTATGCTGAATATATGCGGCTTATATTGCGGCGTGTTCTAGTCTGTGTGTGACACATAAAGGTGAGATGTGTGTTTGTATGTGGAGGGAAACAGGGAAAGAGCCTGGAGTGAGTGAAAGTAGTGAGGTGACGCACCAAAGTGACTTTATACAGAAACTCTGCATGTCCACATGTCCACACCCACCAAATACAACAGCAGAATAACCAGCACACAGGCAAATGACTCTGGCTTCTTCGTTTTACAAATCAATCACGTTCTTGTTGCTTTGACTTATTTATGTTAAGGGTCTTTGTTGAGCTAGAGCTCTGTAGAACTGAGCTACAGTATACAGGCTCTACAGCGTGCCTACATTTATTATCATTGAACAGCTGTTAAAAGTTGCCTGGTCTGAATAAACACTGTTTGGTTAAACTGTGTTAAATTCTGTTGTGGTTTCCCCCTTTTTGCATAAAGCTTTACAACCGTTCCAATAGAAACCACTACTGAACATAAACAAGAATATTTTAATGCAGACAGATGTTTCATCTACAATCATCCTACCGATGTGAATGGATCATTTATGAAGAGCTTTAGATTTCAAAATATCAAGATACCTATTGTGTATCACAATATTATAAATACACCATATTGCCAGGCCCTATTTCCAGGTGGATATTAAAGTTGTAAAACAATAAATGTGCTTAATGCAAAAAAGACTGCAGGAAACATAATATTCAGCTGCATTTTAAAAAGCAGAGTCAATATTAGAGGACAAATCAGACTCGGGCTCAGTATCACCACACTTTTAAGGTTTAGCTCTGTACAAACAGTAGTGACAATGAAAAAGTCATCGGTGCATCGCTAACACACAAATTTCCATCTCCTCTCTTCTGGGGTCTCATGCCAGGATAACAGTGACTAGCTGCCGCCCCTACTTGGCCATGATGGAAACAGCGTGACAGTCAGATGTCCTGCTGGGAAGACTGATGAGAGCATCCCATTTGCAACTCCACAGCCAAGTGAGCTACTTCCAGACAGTGCACCCCATGCACATTTGTGCTTGTATGTGTGTGTGTGTGTGTGCATGTATCTGAATTTTTTATTTTTTATTTTTTTGTGTGTGTTGACAAAGTGATTCATGACCACTGAGATCAACAGACCTCACCTGGATTTAACTATAACTCTAACTAAAAATAAGGAAGTCATTAGGAGCCATTTGTTAATGTGGAGCTGAGCTGTTACAGCGTCTTCAGTCAGTTCAGAGAAAGGGCTGTTCCATATAACCATTTAAAGCAGCGGCGTTTTCCAGCCGTATAGACACCTCGGTATGTTCATCTTACCTCTGGGGAAAATACGCAGAAGTCAGGAAAAGAAAATAATATCAATAAGTTACAGTTTCAGTAATAACTTTCCCTTGTCTCTGGCTTGAGAGTTGCTTACTTTTTTTTTTGCACTATCAGCGCTTGTGTGTGTGTGTGTGTGTGTGACATGAGTAAGTCACATGTAAAATGATGGCATACACAGGGGACAATGTAAGACGCATGCACTCAAACATAATGCATGTGCACAAAAACACCTATTTATTCATTAGCGTGGTTTACAGTCTAACTGTACTAATCAGGACTTTATCATTATTTGCTGGATGTAATTGCATAACTCCCAATACCATTTGTGATTGCATTTAAATCACTGGATTATAGGAGCAATTTATTAAATGGCCCAATAATGCAGCAAAAACAAAGATGGGAAAAAAAAAAAAAGAAAGAAAGAAAAAGAAAATCCATGTTGGAAACATCTACTCCCTCAGCCCCGGGCCCGGTTGGCCCAACCGAGCCCTGCTGTCAGAGAGCCACTATAACTGGCCTCAGAGGAGCAGCAACACAGTGTGACAGAGTGATAACACTGTGATAAGAAGAGACGACGTTCTGTACGTACACCGAGAGGCTGTGAACATGGAGTGCCAGCTGTGCCCGTAATGAGCCCCGGAGCTTCCTGGGCCACGTTTTTGGGGCCACCAAGTGATGGCGGCTGACCTACTTGACCTCATTTTCCATTAATTAACACGCGGTATGCCATCTCCAGCCAATTAAGATGACCACGCTCTCACTCTCAAATGCAGAAATGGAGACAGAGTGTGAGAGAGAGAGAGAGAGAGAGAGAGAGAGAGGGAGAGAGATACAGAGAAAGACTGGCTAACCTGGCCCAATCAGCAGACAGCATTACAGCTGAAAACCCCTGGTGGCTATTAACACAGCCCATACAAATTAAGACGCCAAGCGAAACTCGAGTGCTTTGGAGATTGAGGTTCACTGTGTATAATGTCTCCTTACCGTAACATGACACTGAAAATGATGTTGGTCTCATTTCCAGCATAAAGCATAGCTTCACCTTCCCTTCTCCTATTAAAACCTGAGACTCTTCAATTAGAGCCATTTGCATTTCGCTAATATCATAATTGTAGCCATGGTCATTAATAGGAGAGTGGAAAATGAGTGTAGTAGTCAAGGCTTAATCCAAGCTGGGGGAGAACAGATATCTTTCCACTAACTACCCCCCCTCCACCCTCCACCCCCCCCCCCATCCTCCTCCTCCTCCTCCTCTCCTGACGAGTGGAGACGATGGTATTAGCTGGGCCTGTCTCCACACGTGGGCTGAGAGTTATTAAATGTGACCCGGATTTAACTATAACTCAATAACTAAAAATAAGGACGTCACTGAGAGCCATTCGTTAATGTGGAGCTGTGTTGTTGCAGCCTCTTCAATAAGTTTAGACTGCTGGGAAGAAAAAAAAAAAAAGACAAGGACTGCTCCATATAACCATTTAAAACAGCAAAGTTTTCCAGATATATTTAGTTAAGTTCCATTTTGTGTAATAACTTTTCCCCGTCTCTGGCTTAAGAGCTGCTTACAATGGCCTGTTTTTATTTCTTGGTTGTCGAAGATGAAGTTCCTTGCACAGCTTTAACAGAGAAGAGGAGAAACAATGTGTTGATATCTAGATCATCGTGAAACAAGCTCCATTAGCAAGTATGTCTGCAGGCAAATTACTTTCAGAGTATCTTAGCACCATGTAAGTGGGGAAGAGAACAGGGAGCATAATTTGATTATCACTCGATTCTCGCTGTAAGCCAATTTAAACAACTATTTACATTTAGCGGCGATTCATTCAGCAGCACTGCAGCTGTAGTTTACTGAGTAACACGGATCATAGTTACATTTCATCTTTAAGGACCACCCTTAAAGATCAGATGAATTGTTTGGTGAAATAAATGTGACGGAAATAAAAGTATAAGTTCGCACGATGTTTCCTGGCAGGACAGGATGTTTCTGGGCAGGTGAACGTGCTCGAAATGTGCTATTGCATTCCAGCCAGTTCATTTCCAGCAATGTACAGAACCTGAAATCTGAGTGCTGCTGAGAGTTTTAGCACCCAAATCACCTTACATTTCAGTTTCTGTTTAGTTTCATTTTATTCAGCCACTCTCTCATTAGCTCTCACCTCTCATCTCTAGTGTCAGCTGAGGAAAACAGATCATGTCTGAGCCAAAGTGTATATGATGTGTGAACGTACACATGGACCATTTAGCTGACGAAAGCCTGAAACAACTGCAGATTTACAATAAAAACCACAGTGCATTCGTTCACACTCTGAACAGTGACAGTGACACTGAGACACTGACCCTCACTGTTAACATCAGGGCCATTTACTGGTGCTTAAAGCCAAATACAGGACAGTTAAAGTGAAGTCACTGTATTCTATGGTTAGGTTCGGTCTGATACTGTAGTGACCTGATATATCTGACAGCTCTGCATTAGTTTATCTACATGTGTTTCTTAACATAGAATCAGAATTTGAGCATTGACAAACGTCTGAGTCTGAACAGAGCGTGGAGACAGAGCAGGGAAAAGGACAGCCTGTGACCCAGGTGTGCACTGTTTAACCGCTTTTTTTTTCCTTTTCAGTGTTTCCCACAGGTCGAGAGTTTATTTGTGGTGGTGGGTGGCGCGGCATGTGACCAGTGTGCGGGCAGAGACTCATGCAGTTTAGAGGGGGAGAGTGTATCCCATGTTATTTTCCGTAGCTACAGGTTAGCAATGTTCCCTGAAATGCCACTCATGCAGGCTATTGGTAGACACTAGCTAGGAGGCTGCACACAGAGAAGCCTCTGGTTCCCACTCAGTTACTGCAGCACACACAGACACACACACACACAGGTGTGTGGCCAAAAATGAGTTAGTCTGAAAAGAGTGAATTAAGGTGAAATTGAGTGATTTTATCTATTCAGGTGGGTCTTCATCTACCTGGGCGGGCTGCCCGTGCAGAGCCTGCGTATGGGAAATGCTGCATTACAACTAGCACTCTAACATTTGATAAAGTTAGCGGCTAATGCTCATTTAAAACCTGGCTCCAGAGCCGGTGTTATTGCTCCTAAAGGCCCCACTTACTTGTCCCACCCGATGGTCTCCATCTCAGAGATGAGCTGCGAGTAATACTGTGGAGGTGGGATGGAGCTGCACTCAGGACGGCTCTTCAGACCCACTTCCTGCAACGACGCAGAGAGCGCTTCTTATTTTAAGCCCGGATTACTATGCACATCATTACACAACTTAGCCACTCGGCACCATCATCTCTCTGCTAAAGACAAACAAGATGTATGAAGCAAAACTGAGTCAAGGCTGAGTCTTGCACATAGGCTACACTTACACTTTTCATTCATCTAACAAAATATATATGTACACATGTGCCTCACAATCAAGGCTTATTGATAGTGCCTGAAGGTTCCCATGTACTTCCTAGTCTTAAAGCAGCAATGTCAAAGTGAACGTGTTAACCGCTGTGTCATTCTCCTCCTTACCAAGACAGTCTTCAGCTCCAGTAAGAAACTGACAAGATCAGCCGACTGCTGCAGCCTCTGTGAGGAGTCAAAGAAAAGAGAAAAGACATCCTTGTATGTGAGGATAATGAAGTGACAGTGTCTCCTTTTTTTTTTTTTTCTCTCTTCTCGCCAGCCATTCAAATCAAACACAGTGTTTGTGATTAATGGGGGCTGCCACCAGCTTTAATAATTAATGATAGCTTAAAGGCTGTGAAAATAATGAACTTTGCAGCCCGGGGTGAAATATCAATCTCATCCAAATAACCCTGAGGGGCCACATAACAAATAGGGACATTTTCCAGGCGATGTTAATTAAACAGTGAAAAATATTTTTCTCTTGCTTCTGAGTGAGGAAAGCCTAATGGGTGACAGAGAGTACAGGAAGGACGCCAGGCATGAGGCAGCGAACACAAAGGAGCCAAAAATGACACGACCAAAGTAAGCAAATAAATAAATAAATGAACCACACAACAATCAACAGGATCTCAATCAAAGCTCGCTGACAAAACACAACAGCAATTATTATGATGCAACAAGCAGCAAATACTGCACAGGGTCTGGTGCTGTGTGTCTGGCGTAGAGTTTACCTGCTTCACTATGGGCTCATATCCATGCAACAGGTGTTTTAACTGCCAACTGCAGTGCAGCCTGCAACACAAAGTTATGAACAGTTACAACAACTCTAAAACAGTAAACAGAACATATTCTGAGGCTATGTAAGGACTTCTAACTACACAAGCTCCTTATTACACAATTATAATTTATTGAAATGTTGGCATAATTTGTGACATCAGTGATACATGTGGGATAGCTCTCCTGTAAAGAGAAGGTGAGATGATCATATGTACTTGGCCCATTTGAGCTGTCGATCCGGTGGCAGAAATATTCTCATTCTGAAGTCTCGTTCCTAGAAACACAACATGACTTGAAGTTAAATGACAAATGTGCTGTATGATGATTGCAATGCTAGGCTGCAGTTAAATATTTACTACATAAATTAGTAAGTTTGTTATAACTACAACTAACATATCCTAAAGGTTGATTGAACTAACATATCAATGAAGAACATGCCGAACTCCATTCACAAACTGGACAATATAAATATTATTTGCATATTGAAAGAGGAACGTTAAGGGTTGGTTTAATTTTAGTCCATGTCTGAAACGGCTGGATCAAACGTTCAGTTCGGCATAAAACACGTCGTCAATACCAGATTTAAAAACAAAATGTCGCCTTATACAGTTTGTTCCCATTCTATTATAATTAAGTTCTGCTAACACTGACATACTGTAAGAGGTGGTGGGTGCAACTGTCAAAAACACAGGCTTTTTAAGTGCAAGCCGAATTTACGAGCGGCTCCTTGACATTCGCGAAATGTCACGTTATAGCAAGTCTATCACACAAGTAAATCTGTCCTTATCTTTTTAAATTCATGCATTTCTCACTGCAGACTGCAGAGTCGTTCTTATGTCGGTAATGAACATCCCACAAATACATTAACATTAACAAGTTACCTGGACAGTGACAAATCCGTCATAGATCGTTTTCTCACTGTTGAGAGGTAGAAGTAACGGGTTGTCTTTTACCAGTGAGCTCTCCATCGAACTTAAACTTTCAGCCTGAGGTCAAACCTGATGATCGCTTCCTTAGCTAACGTTAGCGAGCCTGATGTGACAGCAGTCAATCACGAATTTAAATCATTCAGTAACCTGAACCAAACAAGTGACTTTAGAGATTTTAACCGGTGCTAATAAAACACACACTGCAAAGACGTGACTTTGTTTTAACCGGATTCGTGTAGTTTACAAACTCGCGGGTGAAAACTGCGTCAAGACGTACGACGACGTCATGCCGCTGCCTTCAGTGACTGATGAAAATATCGGAATTCGGAGTAGACGCACGGTCGTGTGACGTTTAAATGTCAGCGTGTAAATAATGTTCACTTTCGAATCACGTGGTTGTAAATTTGCTAACAGTTAGTTGCAATGAGTACAAGGCCTATTTAGACATTATTTGTAATTTCAAAAAATACTCTTGCTGTATGTGATGTAGCAGTTGAATAATTTTGTGTTACTCAAACTGAAAGTTGCATTAGCAAGTAGTAAAAACAGCTTGTCTGTTCCTAAGAACTCCATAAATCTTCCTTTTCTCTCCTGCAGTTTATTAGGCCTACAGTTTTTTTTTAATCTCTTGGTCTTTCATTGCCCCCTGCTCAGGTTATTGCTGCTGTTGTTCTTGAAAGAAGAGTTTCTGTGACTGAAAGCTAGCAAGATGAATAACCTCAGCACAGATCATTCTGCTCAAATAAAACCATAAAATGTGATATCAGGTAAAAGCAGAGTGAGCTAACTTGTGCCCTAAAGCTATGAAACTGCAGTATAATTGAGATAATAATAGGAGAAAGACCTTTTTTTCCTTATAACAAATGGATATAGATTCATGCAAATTACAAATACTCCATTATGTGGAGGTGTTTTGGGTGTCATCTTAATTTTATACATGTCTCTCATTAAATTTCTTTCCCACTTTTGTCCAACTTTATCTTTCTTGCTTTTGGAAAAAGCAAAACAATGTGGACAATAATACACTTCTTTAGTGTGTGGTATGAAGGCAGACATGGTTAATAATTCCTTATAAACAACAAAATATATATTTATATAGGATAAGATAAGATAAACCTTTAATAGTCCCGCAATGGGGATAATTATTATTATTATTATTTAATTCCATGAATTAACATAAAAGATGGGTTCACAAAAATTTTGTTGAACAAAACTAGGAGATGAGTAGCCCAGTGTCTCATCCACTGCAGTATAGAGACAGTCCCAGATGCTTCCTGTTGAGAAGGTTAGGGAAGCAGCTTGCTGATCTTTGTCAGTGGTGGAGCAGTTAAACCAATATACTTTACATTTGCTACCAACCATTAAATACTCTTCCTTGAGGCTTTGGTGCCAAATATAAGGCAGGTAAACCTCCCCAGCTCTGATAAAGTGCAGCATACAACCACTACTTTTCATTCGGAGCATTCAGGACTGTCTCATCCTGCATGGGGACAGGTAATGAAGGACCAGTATGTTGCAGGGATTAGGTGTTAGGAAGGAGTTTGAACACAAATGTCGCAAAAGTCCTGTGTCACATTGTAGGACCACATCTGCTACTGTAAGCCAAGGTACGTACTCGTTCTTAAACAAATACATGTCATACAAAGTGTGTAAGCTGCCAAGTACGATTTTAAAAAGCCCATAAAGACATATGACGAGTGCATCAAACATCTTGAGGGATTTCGTTTGCCGGTTAAGAATAACAACACATTTGGTCTTTGCGAACAGATATAATGTACGTGTTTGTTTACATATAGAGCGAGGAAGTGAGATCTGGTGACAAGTGCTCACTCGACATGTATGTGGAGACGCATTCTAATGCCAGGTGTGAACTGATGTACTTGGAACTGTCCACTTGTGATCGGATCACCAGAGACGCATGTTGATGTTGTGTATGGACAGGGCTTGTGTCTTTATATGCAATCAAATGAACTGATTTGTGAAGGAGGCTGGGAGTGTGTCCAGTGTGGGACTATGCTGGTCTACTGGTCTGATAGTTTTGTGAAGTATGTTGATTTTGAATTAAAAAAAAAAACTACTTCACATTACTTTCACATTAAATCCCTAAGTTTGTCTGTAGTGACTTTTCTGCTGGACGTGTCACCATACTGTGTGTTTTCTGTTGGTTTAGCCCTTAAAATGCTGCTTCTGTGTTATCACCTTATAAAAGTTACATGCAAACAGTTGCCTGTTTACACATCCAGCTGTTACAGAGCAACATTATGGTTGTAGTCTTTGTTTCTGAACACCTGATAAACTTAAGCTCAGTATTCACTTTCTTTTTTATCTCATTTTTGGTCTCCACCAGTTCCTTTAGCTGCTAAATGCTCCACTCCATTTTGACAACACTTACCTGTAAATTCTTGTTTGGGCTACAGACGACCTTTGTAAGCACAGCAACATAATTAATGCTATAAGGTGGTTTGAAGAGGGAAAACAATCAGACATACGGCTTGTGATTCTGGCTCATGGTTATTGTTCGTTGCTACCTTAATCTAAAAGCTGCTGCCCTCCCTTAACCGGTGTGCAATTGCCTCAACATATGGCAAATGGAAGTCTGGAGATGAAGCAAATTCCTATTCTAATCCAATCAAAATATGATTACTACAATACAAAAGCACATTCCAACAATGCACACTTGTCTTTTAGTTTCCTTTTGAGCCCATATTCATTCGTGGAGCCGTGAGAGAGAGAATAGGAATGTGTGATTATACTGTATAGAGCCGGTGAGGGGAGTGTGTCAAAGCATGCATGCCACACAGTGTGCCTGGAGAGATTGATGTTTTTGTCATCCACCTGCTTCAAAGCTGTAAAAAGCCGGCTGATGCAAATACAGAAACCTAGCCAGGCAGACTCACAAACAAAAGAGGGAGAATCTCACTGCTCCTCTTTGCACATCTGTTTTGGAGGAATATCTGAGTTTCTGTTGTGAGGCACACTGGGCTCAAATGAACACTGAATCTGACTCTTGTGTCTGGGAGTGGGTAAGTGCTGAATGCCCTTTTTTTGTTTTCTTAGGGAAATGGGAACAATTTAAGGATTTATTTTGTTGTTGTTGTTTTTTTTTTTTTTTTTGAATACAATGCATCGGCACAGAGGCAGTGGGAGAAAGAAGCAGCTGCGGCACTCTTCCGTCCCTCTTTCTCTCTGTGTCTTTCTCTTTGACTCGCTCTCTCTCCTTCTTGTCACAGAGAGTAAATCTGCAGGCGTGCAGTGCGGCCGGCTTTTATGGCATTCCAGTTGCAAAAAGGGCATCAAAATGTAGCATCAGAGGATAGCAGAGGGGCAGATGCATATAGGCGGTGAGCTCTCTGTCGTCTTCAGTCTGTCTCCTGTCTCTCTCTCTCTCTCTCTCTCTCTCTCTTTCTCTCTCTCTCTCTCTCTTTCTCTCTCTCTGACCGTTCTCCCTTCCGCTGCCTCCAGCGCTGGGCTCCGTTTGAGAGAGGAATGATCTATGGTGCTTTGTTTATCACTGGCCATGGTCACTTCTCTGGAATGCAATTGGCTGGAACTACACCGTGTGGGTCCTGCACCCTGTGTCTCTCTCTCTCTCTCTCTCTCTCTCTCTCTCTCTCTCTCTCTCTCTCTCTCTCTCTTTGAAGCAAGACATGAGCAGGGATACCTCGTCCGACATGCCTTTTTTTTTATCTTTCTCTCTCTCTCTCTTTTTTTTTTTTCCTCATGGCTTTTTGCATGTGTCTGAATGATAATGGGACATATTGTTGCCTGGACTGGGGATTGATTGAATGGCTTGACAGCAAAATGTGTTGGAAACACTCAGTAGTGTGTGTGCATGCCCAGCTTTAGTGCTTTGCTGTTTTGTGGTTTTTCCTTTTTCAGCACCATTTAAAATTTGTACTTAGTTTTATTTTTCTTTTTATATATTTAATCTGAATAATATATTGCATGACTTCTGACTGATCTCAAGATGGATTTCTATGAGTCAGACTTTGGTGTTTTTAATAGAAAGAGCATCTTCTTTCTTTTTTTTTTTTAAGGGAAAACATCTGTAATATGTCAGCACATTTGTCAGAAATCACATATGGGCAGACACAGACATTTGGCTTTTGTGCAAAAAAAATGCACTGTCAGTCCTTCAAAGTCTTAGATGTTCACAAAACAGCAACATTTCTTTTTTCTTTCTTTCTTTCTTTCTTTCTTTCTTTCTTTGCCTGTTACATTTTATTAACTGAAATGTTGACACATCAAACACATAAAAAATAATTAGATTCCCTTTGGTTTTTCAGCCTTTGCTGCACATTTTACCCACATAGCAAGTTTCTATTTTTAGGATTCAGTCTTTTTAAAGTACATCTAATGCGTGCAGTCGTGTACACACTGTATTTGGCTTGAGTTTTCTCTAAACCATGCAGCATGCTTAAAACCTGGCAGCACACACTTTGACTTGACAACTGCTGATTCTCCCTTTATATATATTATATCACGACTGAAGCACAAATTGAGTGACGCAGCCTCCAACTATCACTTTTGTGTTTACAAGTGTGTTTGTCTGTGCGTCTGTGTGTGTCTCCAGATAAGTGGGAGCGTGGTGTGTGAAGTCTTAGCTATGGATTACAGACCTCACTGATGGGCTTGAATCCAGACTGTCTGACATGAGTTGATGGGATTTTAGGGAGGCGGGTGTCTGTCCTGCAGCCCCGCAGAAGAGACACTAGGTGGATCTGGGGGTCACTGTGTGTGTGTGTTAATGTTAGCATTAGACTGCAGCAGTTTGATGCTGATACTTGCAAATAACTGGTATTTACTGCAACTTTAACTGAAGACATTGACTATGTTTGGATGCAACAAAGAATATAAAGTAACACAAGTATGTGATGTGTTTGAAACTTTATTTCTCAATCTCTGAAGATAAGTCTTCTGAGGCCTACAGGAAGATCAATACAAGTAGCACTGGAGTTTGCTGCATGGTGTGTGTGCTTCTTCTTACCCTCACTTTGCATTCACCTCTTTACTTTATCAATAAACACCACAGGAGTCATCCCTCCCCCGCTACATCTCGACATACTCATCCCTTTGGCTGAATCGCTGATAACCTTATCTATTGATACCATCTAGATAATTTCCTAATCTGAGCCGGGGGCTCATATCCACGAGGCAGAAACCAAACACAAGGATGTGGATGCAATACATGTCCACTTGAGCTGATTAGTGTGTGAAGTGTGCTTGTTAGGCATACTGTGAAGTGCGCTTGTTATATCTCCGTCTCTAACGCTTGATTACTGCTGGCGTTTTACTACCGACGGCTGCGTATGGGGACTGTGCTGGGATCTGATGCGTCCGATGACTAATGGAAACCCGGGAAATATTAGCAGCTGCTGTTTTGAAAACAGGAAGTTCAAAAGAAAAAAGTGGTTGAAATTAAATGGCACGACAGCCGTCAAAATCTTCGGTGGCACCCATTAATTCTCAGAATTGCCTGAATAAAGGAAATAATAGTAAATCAACATGTCCTCCGGTAACCCCACAAAACATCCAGAAAATCTATCTCATTTAAGTTTATGTGTAACTTCTTTACACATCTTTCTTTTGTCTTGTTCTCACCATCCTTAGCACTTGAAAAAAGCCTAAGTAGTGCCAATTGAATATGTTATGCCATATGCTGTGTTATTGGACATGCTCTTCCATAATGCATGCATTCCAACAAGAATCCCCCAGTAATTGTGTGACTGAATCTAATATGGGTTTGAAATCCAATGTGAACTTTGTGGAGGGGGTAGCCTGCTGTGTTTCTCCATCTGGCCTGGGCAGTAGTGGAATGGACCATCCTCCTTTACCATGCCCAAAATAAGCTTCACTTTAAAGGATCAATTCTTTTATTATTGAAGTCGGTCTCAGTAGTGCAGGCTAATACATTCTGCATTGATCTCTCTCCCCCTTCCTCCCCCCCTTCCCCAAAATCTTTATTGCTATTCCTTCCAGCGAGGCTCACATTTAAAAAGATATGTTCGGCAGAATAAAGATTTTACAAAGTGACTGGAGGACAAATAAGCCTATAAACTCAGGTATTCACATTTTAGTGGGAAGGAAAGACAGAGGAGAATAAGGAGTCGGAGTTGCCAGCAGGCATTTTGAATATCATTACCAGCTTTGCGGGGAGAAATTGAAATCATAAGCACAAGGAAAGTACCTGGTAATTAAAACTGTATCGCTGCGCCAGGCTTTGATACCTGCTCAAGAAAGTATATGCTAGTGTGTTTCTGCCTGGATGTAGATATTGTGGCTGCACAAATTTCAGTGAGGATGTGAGAGTGTGTTCCGCACTTTCTTTTTCTCCCCTCCGTCAGGAGGATGTCTGTTGATGACAAGCCGTACAGTGTGTGTGTGTGTGTGTGTGTGTGTGTGTGTGTGTTGTGTTGTGTGTGTGTGAAAGCAGCCATGGGTTGCTGTGGGTGGTGGCTCTATCTCTTATTACTATGCACATTCCTCTGACTAGACCTGGTTAGTCTCCAGCTGATGTTTGCCACGAGTGCTGAGGCTGAGTAGAAGTAATGTGCGCTGAAATTCATTAATCATTTCAGCCCCTTTCATATGCATTAGTGCTGTTTTTAATTGGAATTTATTGTAATATTCATGAAGAAGAAAAACATATGCTTCCATCATGTTTTAAGCGAAACGTGTCTCAGGTTTGTGGCCTGTGAAACGGCCACAAACAGCTTGACGTGGCTGTATCAAAATCAAAGCCTGAAGCATGAGTGCCAGACCCTTATTGAACAAATTTGCATCAGTGAAGCCAGCAGTTGAGGACATTAATGATCTGGACTCACTGGGGTCTGGTGCTCCGAGCCCACAGGCTAACCGCTCGATCTCCAATCAATAGCTTTTTATTAAAATTGTTTGCAAGGCAACACAAATCCATATTGTTTTGCCTCGGACAGGGGCGCCCATGTGAAATATGTCGGACATATTTATATATTTTTTTCCAGATGAATGCAGAAAATGATTGGTTGATATGCATGAGAAAAAACAGAGGGGCAGTGGTTTGGCATTATTGGAATATCCATTTCAATATTGATTTTCATAAGAGATGCATTTGTGATTATCTAATTTTCCTTTCCCTCAACAGGGTTGAATTACATATCATATTATCCCTGGTATTAAGGCAAAATTAATAACACAAGTAATTATAATACTTATGTCTAATGATATGCTGCGAGAGCTCTATTGATTCAGTCGAGATGCAGCTAGGGGAAATGGCTTGGAGCTCTGCCTGACGACAGGCGCTGCCAGTGCGCTCAGCTCTGTGTGTGTGTGGAGTGGCAATATAAGATCAGCAGCAAAAAACAAGTCTCAATCCACAATCCACATTCACATACTTACAATCCAGTCAGTGATTAAACTGTATTATCTGATCTGGTTTCACCTGTTTCTCATAACGTAGCCCTCTGATGCTGCTTAGTCCAGGTGCTGACCTTTAGGTTTATTGCAAATACACAAAAAAATAAAACAACACAGTAAATTCCAAAGGACCTCTGCATTTAACTTTTTTTTTTTTTTTAAATCTTTATTAAATCATATATTACGTTAGTGGTTATCTTCCACTTGAGTGTACTCTGTATGTCACTGCTGAGATGCCATCACTGTATGTGCATGGATGTACCAACTGACTGACTCTGATTCACAGTATAAAGCTGGTTCCTCCTTACATGTGTATACACACGTGTAGAAATCACGTCTCGCCTTTTCACAAAGTCATTCAACCTAAACAACCACATAAGCTGTTTTTCCCTCCACTCTGACACAACCCATAGGACTGTTTCCTGAATTACTGTCTCCATGCCGACAGGAGACGTGCCACAGGTAAACTGTTAAAAATCACAGAAAAATAAAAAAAACGAAACCTTTTTTTGATGTTTGGATATTTTTAGGTACAGAAACAATGTGGATATAGGTTTAGGGAAATATCATGGGTTGGGTTTAAATAAATACTCTTTTAGGGTTGAGAGGCTGTTTGTTTGTCGTCATGGTGACAATCATAAATGTGTGGTAAAGGTGTGTGCCAGAGGAAGAAGACGAATAAACGGGGGCAAAGTAATGGTAATCATGAGGAGAAAACAAACTGCATTTTGTTGTACTTTGCAGTCGCTTGAAATTCATGCATTACATTTTTTTTTTTTTTTTTGGCCTGGCCTGATGTCAGCCCTGAGAGGGTAAATTCTTTACCATCAAACTCATCTTGAAGTGAGTTTTGTAACACGCGTAGTTTTTCAGCTTGTTCCATTCATCTTTTTATTCACCTCCACTTGATTATCGGCTGTCTGCGTCTCATCACCTCTTTGCTGTTGCGTAGACAGACTGAGCTGCTGCCTTTAAAGTCAGACGGCAGTGAGCTGCAGTTGCAAACACCTGCCAAAAGAGGGCAACATGATGTCAGAATTGTCCCCCCCCCCCCCCCCCTCACCCGATCCACCACCACTGCCACTACCACTACCTACAATCCAGAGCCCAGTGCAAGCCAGTAAACAGGGAATGGGAGGGAGGTGGGGGCGGGGGGGGGGGGGGTTGTAGGTGCTGGGTTAAATGTGTAAGTAACAATAATTTGCATTTACGCCTGGAACGGCTTCCCCCACGCTGTCAGTCTGCAGTTCAAAGCTCTCTTCCATTCTCCTGGCAACAAAGCCAGCCGTCTTGTCACACAGGCGCCAGATAGTGCAGTGGAGTGGATGAAGTTCTTCACAGTCAAGGTGTCATTATGGAAGACCTTGCCTTGGTGCAGCAGCCTGCTTCAAAAAAAAAAAAAAAAAACAAAAAGGAAAAAACAAAAGGGGGTGGTGGCGTGATGGTGGGGTACAGATGGGAAATTAAATATGCCACTCTCCCTTCTCTCACTCTTCGTCCTCGCTCAGAAGTGACGGTTCCAGACCCCTAAACGCGGCTTTGGGCCTCAGCCAAGGACATTCACATGCAGAACGGCCTCAGGATGCTGAGTTGATTTTGATTTTTTTATTTTGATTCGTCAGATTTGCGTTTGCGCTCGCACTTAGCCGCCGTTTTTCCATCCGTTTCCCTCACCCTTTGATGAGGTGAGGCACAGTGGCCGACGCTCATTGGAAAAAGGCACAAAGAGCAGTAATAGATAACATGCCAAGTGACACCTTTTGCCATCCCTTGTTTTTGGGCGGTAAAAATCCCACAGCCCATTTGTTCTATGATGTGACAGCATTGATGATAGGATGACAGATGTCTTACCAGCCCACCCCTCTGTGCCAACAACCACCATCCACCCTTCCTCCTCACCCCTCCTTACCCCGCCCACACACACACACGCACACGCACGCACACACACACACACACACACACACACACACACTGAAACAGTTTGCCGTTCGGGTGGGAGTCGACCACAGAGCACAGCTGCATTGCTCAAGTATGGCAGAGCCCCCTTAACCCTACCCCACAAACCCCCCCACCCGCCCAGAAACCGTCCCTCCTCTTCCTCACTCCCCTTTATCCTCCCCTCTAGAGAAGAGAGAGAGAGTGATACGCCTCTTTGGCACAGCACTGCCTCTTTGTTCCCTGCCAGGCCGGCTGCAGGCGGCAGGGTCAGCTCTAATTCATGCTCTGGCCAGTAGAGGACGACGTGCCCTGCATGGCAACAGGGGCACAGGGTCTGGAAGGGAAGTCTTAGTGATGACATTTATTCTCCTTATTAAAACCAGCTGCTTATACCTAATACTAATATTTGTTACCAGTTACTAATAGGCACAAGGCCTAATTACATGTATTGTAATTGGTTGTAGTGGTAGCAACTGTGAAGCGTAATACTGCAGTACTGCCTGTGGAACAGTTCAATTACTTTGGACATGCTGTACAATTAGACCTGTGGAATTTAGCAAGAGACAGAACGTCAAATAGTTGCTGAGTCATGTAATAGAGAGTTAATCCACAACTATTTTGATCACTGATCTAAGTCAGATTTCAAAATAAAAGGCCAAACATTCTCTGGGGTCAGCTCTTCAGAAATTGTGAAATTTGAGAAGTGAAGTTGCGACAGGAAGATTGTGTCTCGATCTCCAGGACCGACGGCATGAAACCGGGGCGGGAAAAGTGAATGGCAGCACTTGCCCCTCCCCTCATTGCAACCACTGTGCCCTTGTGCCCACATGTGCCCTTGAGCAAGGCCCTTAACCCCAGCTGTTCCAGCAGAGCTGCTCAGTGGCCAGCAGGTCAGACTGTGGTTGTACTGGGGCAGCTTCCAGGTGTGAATGTTTGCAGCTGTGTGTGTGTGTGGTCAGGCTGCTCCTGCAAAAGACAGCCTGGCTCTCCCTGAAACTTCTCTGAATAAAATGAGGTTAAAAGAACGGCGACCTTCATTGTTTCATATAATTCTAAGCTGAACATCTCTGGGTTTTGGACTCGTGGTCAGATAAAAGTAGACTTCTGAAGGTGTCACCTTCAGCTGTCAGAAACCGTGATGAGTATTTTTCACTGTTTCCTGATGTTTTATAGACAAACTATAAATTGAGAAAATAAGTTTCAAGTTAATCGATAATGAGAATAATTGTGAGTTGCAGCCCTACAGAGATCCTTTTCACTCGGTGCGTTCATGTCAGCGAGGGCCACAGAGTGCGAGGCTGACATGTTTACTGTTTATCCGTCACAGTGATTTTTGTGCTATTTTGATTCGATGGCTCAGAAAAAAAAAAAAAGAACAAAATTGACTTGCGACACCGTGCCAGGTGTCATCCTGACACTCGGCTGACCTCGCAGACTGACACACACAATCACACACACACACACGTTGTGTGTGCAGCTCTCTAATCCATCTGCACTATCTGCATCTTCTCCTGTAATATTCCTAATCCCACGCACACTACACAGGCAACAGCAGGTGCGTTTAGGCACATTGTATGTAAAACAAACTCTTTGTTATCGTACAAGCACTTGAAACAAACACACTCATTAGAAATACATATCCTGCTCCCTTTTTGCTCTTTGTGATATTTTATCTAGGCTAATGTCGTATGGATATTCAGACTTCTGCTGAAGTCGTCATTTCGTTTCACCAACATACACTGTGTGTTTGCATATTTATTATTTTTGCCTTTTTTCCTTCTTGCCAGGTTTTTGTAGAACATTTAGCTAATTGATTATCACATGCCTTGGCCTCATCAGCAAACCGTTATTTTGTAAATGAATATTCAAGAGAGATTTCTCCTCTCTTTGCCTTTGTAGTACATTATTTGTGGACAAAATATGCAAACATAGAGAAAGGCAGCTTGCTTTTCTGCCTCACTGCCTAATTACATTTTGCGCTTGCACCTATACAGAGACACAGCGTGTATTTATAGCGGAGGAGAATGAATTCACACGCTCCCCCGGCTGCAATCGTATGCCAGGCATCTGCTTATGAAGTGGCTCTTTCTCTGGGATGGTTCTGCAACTAAACCCCCACCCCAAACCCACCCGCCCTCCTCCTTCTACAACAGGAAAAGAGAGATCGAGCTTCGGAAAAAAGAGAGAAAGAAGAGAGAGAAAGGCGCTTAATTGCTCCTGCCCGCCACCCCCAAAGTCCCCCCCCCACTCCCCCAGACAACACCACCACAAACCCCTCAAAAAAACCCACCGCCAGGCTCATCTTGTGTGTGATCAATTTGACTTGTTTATGTTTATGCCCCATCGTTCTTCTCGCCATAGCCATCTTTGTGAGGAGCCTTGTCAGGGGAGAGGAAATGGATGGCAGCGACAGGGAGGAAGAGAGACAAATAAAAGAGGAGAAGGAGGGAAAGATGGACTGATGTGTGGCTGGACCGAGAGTGAGGGATGGAATGACAGAGGGGATGTGGCAGAGAGAAAGCAAGACAGAGGGTGGAGGGTGGCGGTGGTGGTGGGGGAGAGTTATCTGCGACATCCCTTATCATCATATATGTAGATGCCTTTTGAAGTTTGCAGTGTATCCCTGTGCCTGGTAATGTACCGTGCATCTGCGCACTAGATTGACTAAAAAAACCCCAAGCACCTAACTGCACCCAGTTAGGCTGCGGCAGCTAATCGTGCTTGGCAGAACATACTCTGCTTTAATTTTAGCCATAATGATGATGAGAGGGGCGAAATGATACTTTAAAGAGCAGAGGAGAGTGGAGGCAAAAAAAAAAAAAGAAAAAAAAAGAGGGGAATGAAAAGAGTGAAAAAAGGACAGAGAGAAGAGAAGAGAGAGCGAGTGAGAGAAGCTGTGAAGGTGATTAGTTGTACTGGCGGATCTTGGCGGTGGAGGAGGTTGGAACACTAATCCTTGCTTTGGTTGGAGACATTTTCGCGCAGTAGGTCCCTTCTTTCCGCCCCCTCTCAATTTTAAGCCCCGTGTCAAGCTCAAGCCCTTCTTTTCCAGCGCTCACTTGCTCTCATTTCCTCTGCCTTCTGGCAAGCCATGCTATTTATAAGAAAAATCATTTTTCTTTTTCTCTCCCGCTCTCCCTCTCTTTCTCCTTTAATTCTTTCCTGGCGTGTTTGATTTTCTGCCCTGCTTAGAGAAGGTGCCCAGATGAGTGGCAGCCAGCCAGGGCTCGTCTCTTCTCCTCTCTTCCTCCCTCTCCTCTCTTTTTTCGCCTCTTCCTCGTCCTCCCTCACATGTGACTTTTAACAGGGCTGCCATAAGCACAAAAACACATTCGAATTTACATTGAAAAACAGTAGCAGGCTGTTGCTGTTGTATATTGATGACTAGCTCATGTTCAAAGCCTTCCTGCTATTTTGCATAACCAGTGTAGCGATGTAAATTGGCCCTGTGCCCAGACAGTAAGCCATAGATTTTATAGTATGACATCATTTATCCACTGCATTATTTGATTGTTTTGGCTGGTTTCTAATTTGATGGATCTCACTGTTGTCTCTTAAAATAATCAGCATCACTTCTTCTGCTTATTCCGTTCAGCTCAAACGGAGGAAAATGTATGTATTTAGTACACACCGCCGCTGCTGGAAGCTTTACTACTTCTTCAATTGCTTCCACATTGCATATATTGAACAATGTTAATCAGGTAAAAATAGCGTTTATTGTAGCTCTGGCCTGCCTCGCTGCATATAAAGAAAACTGCACTTTACAACACATTTACATTCATGCCAGTGCTCCATGGCCTGTTAATGCTTGGGGCCAGATATCATCCAAACTGCCATTGATTTGTTTGTCCTTTGGCGCTTTTCCACGGTTTGGGAAGTGAATCATAGCTGTTTTTTTTTTTGTTGTTGTTGTTGTTCGTCTTGGCATCATCTGTTTAATCCACACATTCCTCGTTTTCCATAAATAACAGGGCAGAACTCGGGCTTGGACCGGCTTGTAACGCTGAGTGGTTTTGTTCTCAAAAGGATGACAGCAGCGCTTGAGGTGCTTCACAGACACACACACACACACACACACACACACACACACACAGGCACACACACTCTTAACCACGCTTTTAGAGGTAGATTAAATTTAGAGAGCACCGAAAAGACACACTTCCATATCTGCGAGGCTACAAGTTCAAATTTCACAATGTATGCACAGCAATAACTGAGGAACACATGAGCATTTGAATCATGGAACTAACTCATCAGCTGTTGAATAACGCAGTTTAAAAGGTTCCAGTTACGCAGGATGTCTTATTGTATTCATAACCTTTCTGCCCCTCTTCATTTCTTGCTGTTTTTCTCCATCTTTCCCCTGCAACAGAGGGCAAAATTAATTTTCCTGACCTTTGCATGGCCCCGTACAGCATGGGGTCAAATTCCAACGTTCATTACGCTGCCGTTTTATTTCACTATAAAATATGTGCAACTGGATAACGAAAGCTTGGGGAATCGGAGTACAGGTTTTTAATTCATGATTCTGAAAATACAAAAAAAAAAAAAGAAGAAGAAATAATTCAGCGAGAATAAACAGTCACCTGCTGAAGATGGGTGGTTGAAACGCGAAATTTGTAAAATGAGTGAGGTGGTTTGGTTTTCTAATGTGTTTGTGGGGGATGAGAGAGGCAACATAGCTGATGTGATGGTTGTCTTTAAACAATCTGGATGTCTTTTTGTGTACGTGCTGGAATGTAAATGCAGATGCACACATATGCAGACTATACATTCGCACTCCTGCTTTTTTTTTGAAAATCTCATTAACTGCAGCCTTTCAGGCTGTTTCAGCGGCAGAATTTTAATATTTGTCTTCATACTTTGGAGCTAGCTGCTATATATCAACCTGAAACTTAAATTGTTCCTCTTAGTTTTCAGGGAAGTGGGCTGGGGGGGCCTTATATTCATTTTCTAGAGGTTGGTTTATATGGTAATGCACGCCAAGGCAATTGTGCCAGGTGTGTGCCATGAACGTAAACACTGTGTTAGAACGGTAATTGTGCCATTTATAAAGCCCAAGCTGTGTGGGTTTACCTCCAAATAACCTTCCCCAGCCATGGAACCTGTGGCCAACAGCTGCCACGGCGCAGTGTCAGGACTCAAGCCTGTATTTAAAATGCTGTAGGTGGGGGGAATCAGGTCTTGTGATGTTTAGGCTCATAGATAAAAGAAGGCAGACTGGACCTTTGGATAACCCCGTTACGTTTGTTTCTCTGTGACAGAGAAGCAGGATAATCTAATTGCAGTGCTTGCAGTGTTTGCACTTTGGAGCCAACTAGAACATTACATTGGAAAGTCCACCATCTAAGTTGTTATGGCTGGTATTGTTTCTCAATTAGTAGCAAAAAAAATTGGACTTTGTGATATAAACAAGCTCCGTAGCCGTTTCGTTTTCGGATCACTAGTCAAATCTTCTCCCAGAAAGAAATTCCACACTTTAAAACTCCATCGCATATTATGAATCATCTAGAGTTTTATTAGCTGGTTTGTACGCAGTGAAAAATTCACACTGTGTAATTTTACTGAAATCATGAACTCAGAAGACGCTGCCATTGTCAAAGCATGGCTACAGTCTCTTACAGCTTCTCTGTGTGTGGTCTTTATTTTCAAAGCTTGTTCCCATTTCTATCTTTTATACTGAGCAATAAATTCCATCCAGTCCATCGAACAAGCTAACAGCTTAGCCAGGTGATGATAGCATTTCATTTGTAGGAAGAGACAAAAAAGAAAAAAGAAAAGTGAGTGTGTACCCATGATGCTGTGGTAATAATTCCTCACTGTGCTGGAAAACTACAGCTAAAACAAACCAGATAGTGGTTGAAAACCAGCAGCAGTATGGGTGACAGTCTTACTGTTTGCCTTTATTTTTTTTCCCCAAACAAGTTTAACTAACCAGTAGTCGAGCAAATCTCCAACTACTATTGTAGTTCTGAATTCATTGTGACTGACAAAGGGCCCAGTGTATTTTTTACAGCTTGAAAACATACAGTAACTGTAATTACTGATCTCTAGGTTAAATAAAATAAAACTCTAGTCCTTGATATCCAGATTAGAACTCATATATAGCTAATTACACAAGTTCTTTTAATGGAGTGGGCCATACTTTACACAGGCCTACAGACCTACACCACACACATTATGATTGCCTAAAAGACCCGAACAAGAACATCCCTTCAAATTATTCAAAATGTCAGTCTCACCAGTCAGTAATGGACTGCATAGGTGTCAGATACTGCCTGATTGATATCCCCCACTTCACCTCCCGGGGGCCAGAAACTGCAAACCGTCCCTTTCCTCAAGTTACTGTACACACATCAAAAAAAAAGAAAAAAAAAAAAAAAGAAAATCTCTCTTAAGCCTCCCACCTTTGCATGCTTGGTGATGGCGTGAAGTGAATAATGTGCTAAGCTTCCCTGAAAGAAGTCTTCCGATCCAGGAATTTTCTTTCTTTCTTTTTTCTTCTTTTTTTGGGAGTGACCACTGGGCTTTTAATGTCATTGTCTGGTAGCGTCCTTGCCAGCTGCCAAACTCCATCAAGCCACAAAAGTGCCGGACGATAAATGGAGTGAAACTTTTAGAGGTGTGTGTCAAAGGAGGTGAAGGGAGATGGAGGCACGAAGTGGAGGGCGGGTAGGTGTGTAGGTGGGTTGTCGGGGGGTGGGAGGGGGTAGCCTTCATCTTTTAATGACGGCAAGTGTATGAGGAGAGGACGTGGAAGGAGGAAGGTGGAGGGAGCATTTAGTTCTGATAGATACTGATAGAGATTGTAATGAATGTGGTGGGGGCATGGCACCCTAAAGCGTTGCAGTGGTAATGCAGGGTGACAGTGTATTTGTACTAATAACCCTTAAAAGTGGTGATAAAATACTCCACTCCCCTACTGGAGCCCCTGATGGATGTGCTGGGAGTAATTAAACTCCATTAGTCTGCGGGTCCACTTACCATGAGTCTATCTGTGTGTGTGTGTGTGAGAGTGTGTTTGAATGTCTTAAAACACCACTCCCCTCAGGGATCAGGCTATTCCAGGTAGAAGAGCAAGTGTACAGCCATTGTCTCTCTCTCTCTCTGTGTGTGTGTGTGTGTGTGTGTGTGTGTGTGTGTGTGTGTGTGTGTGTGTGTGTGTGTGTGTGTGTGTGTGTGTGTGTAGCAAAACATATGTTACTTTAGCAAAGCCTGCAGAATGACACATATTGTACATCATCTGGATCTCTGATGCTATACACCGGCTCTTCACTCCAGTGAATTCCCAAAGGTTGGGAGTGCACAGTAGGTGCAGTGTCGGTGTGTCAGTGCATTGTCATCCAACACATTGCTGTGTTTTGCCGTTGACAGGGAAGCGCAGTCCTCCCCTGTATTTCTTCTTCTTTTTCTTCTTTTTTTTTTTTATATATATATATTTTCTTTTACCAGGAGATGTTTTGACTCAACATTGAGCCAGGGGAGCAGCCTGCGGCAAGACCACCGTACGAGGCTCACTGGGAATAGCACCGGTCCTGCATCCACCGTCGTGTTTTCACTTGGCACTCAACCACACACACACACACACACACACACACACACACACACACACACACACACACACATACACACACACAACCACAAATGCTTTGGTACAGATGTGCATGTGACAAACACACACACAGGGGAAATGCATGCACGTGCACACACGCATGTAGCGGTGAATAAAGTGGCTGGTAAATTATCTGCAAACTATCTGTTGGTAATCAGGCAGCATAAAATAATAATAACAACAATATGAACAAAACTGAGACGTAACACAAAACGACTCATTAACTACACACAGACACACACACACACCTCCCCAAAATAAGCACAGAAACACACCCGTCTCTGCTGTATTTGATTCCAGAGGCCTCGCATCATAGCTGCTGGGGCCGATCTGTGCGGCATCTCTGTTTTTAATGACTGAGAGACCGACTTAGCCGACACGTCCAGGTGCAGGAACATGAGCATTTTATTAAAAAACTGAAGCCAGTGCTTTGTAGGAAAACTCTCAGTTGGCGCGGGGAAAAAGAAGGAAGAGAAAAGACGGTGAATTACAAAAAAAAACGAGACGTTCTGGCACGGGTCCAAAACTTGATGTATGTGAGCCTCTTCTTCTTCTCCTGCTTCTTCTTCTTCCACTCGTCTGTCTCATTTCCTCCCTCCCCCTCCTCTCTCACTCCCTTTCTCTCTACTTCTCTCTCTAATCACACACTGACTTTACTTGACCTTTCTGTGGCTAATTAGTCAGCTTGTGGAAAAGGATTGTGGGTAGTATATCTCCAGTAAAGATGATGATGATGATGATGGCGATGCTCTGGTCTTTCTACGACTTGCAAATGTGCCGGTGATTAATTTTTTTTTTTTCTCCTCACTCTTCCCCCTAAAATACACAAACTATAAAACACCAGGGGCTGTGCTGACCTCAGTGATGCCTGTGGATGAAAAGGAGAGCGGTGGCTGGCAGTGTGGCTGAGGGTGGAGCTGGAATATGTCCTTACTATAATGAAATATTTCACTTTCTGAGCACACTGTCAAAACTATTCCTGAATCAGTTTTTTTTTTTTTTTTTTTTTTTGCTTAATCTCTTTACAAAAACCTTTAATAATTCCACTAATTTTGTATCAGCTCAGTATCTATGAACAGATGCTTTATTAGAACTGAATGCATGATGGTGCTGGTTAGACTTAATAATAATAAACTAATGCCAGTTATTTGTCTCGGGGGAAATCACAGCTGATTGTGTTAGTTGTAATAAGTGGGTGGAATAGCAGTGGATTTTTTTTTTTCTTTTCTCACTTTATTTATGTCAGATGGGTTTTTGTATTCACGCACACATGCAGCTGAAAATGCTTTAGTCTCTGTGTGTGTGTGTGTGTGTGTGTGTCGGTGTGTGTGTGTATGAACCGCTGGATGTGACTCAAGTCCTGAGCTGATGGCTGTTCTTGACGTGCTGATGTGTGCCTTCAGGTGCACAGTGTTCTCCATTTCATGCATAAAAGAGTTAGCTCACACACACACACACACACACACACACACACACACACACACACACACACACACACACACACACACACACACACACACACACAGGGACAAGGTAAATGCATGCAAAACATCCACCCACATAGACAGACACACTGGGGGAAGGAGAGGTAAAAGCAAGCGAGTGTGTGTGTGTGTGTGCGTGTGCGTGTGTGTGTGTGTGTGTGTGTGTGTGTGTGTGTGTGACAGATGCTCAAAGTGAATCCTGTGTGACTGACTGTGTGTCTGATGTTTCAGTGTCTGCTGCTTCATTATTACAACTTACACATGGTGTTTTTGAGATGAATAACTGATCTTCCTTCAGCTGAGAGAAGAAATGTGAGAGCCCTCACATCAGGTTCCAGTGCATCAGGATTTATATAGTTAATAATCATCAGTAGGAAAAAGCTCATATGGCAGCAGGTTCATAATTGGTGCAGTTATTAATGGTACTATTACATGTATGTTCGAGCAGCCACACATATAAAGCACTCTAATACATTGCTGTTCCATGTACGTGTTAATAGCCACACATATAATACACTGGTTTTAGCAATCTCTCTGGAGGAGTTTACATGCTTTAATTAAAAGAATGTACACACACACACACACAAGATTATTCCCATATTTTTAGACTCACTATGTTTAAATTTGACTATTTCTACACCTTTAAAAGAATCAGTAAAGAATTTGAGCAGAGAAAATGTTGAAACATCATTCAGGCCTGCAAGCTGAGAATTATAGTTTACAGATAGTATGATTTAAGTCAGTAGATTACTCATATATAGTTTTTCTTCTTTTTGTTGTTAAAATTTGTGCTGAGTGGGGCACTGCGGGGACTTGTCATAAATCCTGACTATGGCCCTGAATGTAATAATGGTCATTTTTATGCAAAAATGTAAATAGTGTATGTCCACTATAATTCAGTTAGGCTTTACAGTTAGTTTTTGGTAAAGAAGTAAGTATAAACTGATCTACTACTGTGAATTTTCTTTTTTAATTTTCATGTCTAATCCCCATGCGTTTACATGACATACCACACAGACTTCCGGTTTTTGCCTTTCCTGTATTATTTCTCCCTTTTTCGATTGGTTCTTGTGTAGCATTGTTTTAAAATGTATTTGCAGAATTACTGTCATTATTTTTCCATATCACTTATTTTCCCATCAGCAGCATTTTTAGTATTTTGTATAACTGAAAAGTTTCTCCTGATTTACGAGCTACTGGTTTGTTATTTTATTGGTGATAAATATATGCTGCACTGTTTCCCAACATTTTTTTTTTTTTTTTGGTCCCCTTAAAAACAGAGCAGTGTCTCTGTGTGACCCCCTCATCACAGATTTAATATGTTTATGAGCAGCAGTTCAGCCAAAGTGTTTTTCTCTTCTGAAATGAAAATTCAGAAAAATACACATAATTTTATATAGTAGAAATATGTTTTTGATTCTTTGTTATCCCATTAATAATTTAGTGACCCCTCAGCCAACCCCCATGCAGGCAACCACTGACCTACAGTTCTTGTGTGTGTGTGTGTGTGTGTGTGTATTTTGAGGTCAGGTGCATGTTTTTAGCTGCAGCTTAAGATCTCATTGCCGTTGCTGCTTTAATTTACTGCACTCCTTCATCACAAGCCTGCTGCACCTCTCGTTCCATAAGCGGTACACTCTGTTCCATTAAATCACAGTTCATCTTTTCACAGCCTCACACGCCTCCAACAACAAAATGCATTTTCAGTTTCTCATCCCACCACTCAAAAGAAATACCTGCTATCAAAGCTTTATCCATCAAACCTGCATCAATTAAGTGTTGATGTGAGGAGAAAGGACAATCTATAGTTTGGAGGATTTATTCAATTTGCATCCGTAATTGCGTGCAATTTACAAACTCATTATTTTACAATTTGGTGCATTTAACAGCAGCTGGAGGGCAGATAATGGTGGGGCTATAGGAGGCTAACACAGGCCCCAGATGGACCCCAAACATGATGCAAAGCACTAAAATGATGTTCATCTGTCTGACTTCAAGAAGTCAGAATTCAGTGAAGAATAATAATAAGACCAAAGAAAGTTGACACCAGGAAAAGAAAAAAAAAAAAAAAAAAAAAAAAAACAGCTTCTGGTAATGCAGATGATGGTATTTTTATAGCGGTATGGGGTAATGCGCAAGATATCAGCTCTGAATAATTCATCATACATGTGCAATCATACAGTATTGATTATTTTTAATTGAGTTTTGATTGAAAAAAATTCATTTTAATGTTTAATGATGAGCTTGCACTAAGTGTACAATGAATATCAGTGTGCTGCTTATGATAGAAACCATGACCGGTTGACAGGAGGCACATTTTAACTTTCAGGCTCCATCCGACGTTTCTGTGAAACCGCTTTAGTCACTGATACTTTGAAGGTGACATAGTCATACAGCCCTAACAGCCTTTGTGCTTTTACTATGTTCGGTGTGTCCACAAGAGCCCACCAAAGTGCTTTTTGCAGTAAAGGTGCTCTGCTTTTCAGGCCCTTTTGGATTCGGGCTTGATCTGCAGGTAAGATGGCCGTGTTAAGCTCTGATAAAGTCCAAGAATTTTCTATGCATGATGCTGTACTGAAAATTGGACTGTGTGTGTGTGTGTGTGTGTGCCTCAGCGTGCCCCCGCCGTGCAAGCGTGCGATGGCCTCTCCCTTCCTCTCCTCTCATAACTGATTGTTTACTGAGTGCTTTCCACCTTTTTTCCCTGAGCCTGTAAGTATAAAATTTTAATTAGGAACACTGACAGGTCTGGCGCATGATCCACAGCCTTGCATCCATCACAGAAAAAAGGGGAGAGAAAAAGACAGAATGAGAGAGAGAGAGAGAGCAAGAGGCACTTTGTTTCACATCTCTCTCTCTACTTTCACATCTCTACCTTCTCTGTCCCCCCCACCCCCCACCCCCCCTCCTCAATCTCCCCTCTCCTGATGCGAGTGCCGGACTTGAGCAGCAGGTGCCATATTACTGTGTACAGAAAAGCAATTAGGCAGCATATTGGATGAATGAGGAGTGCATTAATATTAGCAAGTGCATTTGTCAGTGGCGTTTGATGCGAGTCCTTTTCTTTTCTTTCTGCAACATTAAGACTGTGGCACTCATAAATTCACTGCTTAAACCACCATCTGCTGTGCTGTCAGCCCACACCAAGGAGAGAGGAGAGGAGAGGGGAGCCATTTATTCCCTTCTGTCTGCCTCACTGGGGAAAGAGAGTGAAAGACAGATAGATAAGAAGAAAATGCATTCATTCCCTCCCTTTCTTTGCCTTTCCCCCCCCCCTGTTCCACAGGGAAAGACTGAGTATTAGGATTTATGAAGATGCTTGCTGCACACCAAGCGACAGTCCTCTTAAATCTGGCTCTTTTCCTATTGTCTGGAGTTCTACCTTCTGCTCACCGGCACATGCGTAGACACGGTGCTGCTCGCAGCGCTCAACAAGGAGATGAATTCTTACGTGTGCGCCAGCTCAAATAAAGCATAGAGAATAACTTACACTAAACAGGTGGTTTTGCGATCATAATTCAGCGCAGTGTGTGGCGAGAGGTTGTTCTTCTCTGTGACCTCTGTCGTTTATTTTCTCTCTTTTGCTGCACGTATCCTCAGCTTCCTACAGCAGTGATATTCTATATTTTTCTGTATTGTCAATAAATCCCATGAAAACAAGGAAACCAACAGAGAAATGACCCGAAATGTGTGTGTGTGTGTGTGTGTGTGTGTGTGTGTGTGTGTGTGTGTATCCAAAGCCTTACATGTCTTATTCCTCTGAGCCATAGAGCTCCATTATTGTCCAGAAACTATTAAAAACACATCAGTGAGACACACTGTTGCACTGGGTGACATGGTCCTTCATTACCATGAACACACACCTTCACACACTGTGGTCTATTTTGGGCCAGCACATGTCTTGCTACCGTAGCAGCACAGCAAATGTGTATGAATCCACACCTGAAAATAGCAACACTCCCCACAACACAAGCACTTTTTCCTCCTCTTTGAGTAACGCTTGATAAAAGCTACATTTCTCAGCTGTTTGAGGGAATAAATGAGATTTTTAAAAAAAAAGAAAAAAAGGAAGCTATATATATATATATATATATATATATATATATATATATATATATATATATATATATTTGATATTTGTGACCCATCTTTAAACATTTAAGTCGGAATGACTCAGCTTGGGGTTGAGTGTCAGAAAGGGCAGGGAAGTCAGAAAGAACTGAAGGATGGACAAACATGGGATTTGCTGACAATAAGAAAAATAGAAAAGACAAATAAACACAATAGAACCGGCCTTATCCTTTAAATCCAAGCCTGACATTTTTACCCTTTCTTCATCCTTATTGTGGATATTATGTGTATTTACATCTAAGACATAAGTTGACATACTGTTTTTTTTTTCCCTGATGCTACAAACCAGACCTTTTACATTTGTAATATTGTCTATCAGCTGGGATGGTGGTGGGTGATGCTGGGGTGGATAGATTACCATGCGCCGATGCATCATTGCATAAACCTATTATCAGATGCATTGTGTGTAAGTATTTTTAGAGGCGAGGAAGGGAAGGCATCTAGCTGCTCCTGGCTGCCTGTGCTGGTGCCGGCAATGCGCATCATTGTGCTGCCGTGTTGTTGCCTTCTCTGGGGGCAATCGTCTAAGTGTCATGGTACCTTCAGGTACCACCCCCCCTACCCCCAACACACACACACACACACACACACACACACCAATTAGAAAAAAAAAGAAAGAAAAAACAGAAAAGTGTCACTGGAAGATTACTGTCATACTGCTGTCACCATGATGGTGCCCCGCGGGCAGTATGGGGGCGGGATTGGCGGGGGTCGGCTGGTTGGATTGGTGGAGGGGGGGGGGGGACGTTGAGCACCACTCCCCTTTCCTCTCTTTCTCTCTTTCTTTTTCTCTCTCTCTCTCTATGTCTCATAACCCCTCCTCCCCTACCCCTTGCTTTCCTTGGTGATTAGCTCGCCCCGCGGTGAGCGCTAAGCGGCCTAATCTGCAACCGTGAGGTGGTGGGTGTAGAGAAGCGGAGAGACAGAATGAGACACAGAGAGAGTAACAATACACAGTCTAGGGTGAGAACAAACACACACATATGGGCGCACACATACACAAACAGTAATTATTAACAAAAATTATAATAATAATGAAGATGTAAAAGTAACTTTTTTTCCAGTGCTTTCAAGCACATCTCCTGGTCTTCATCAGAGGTGTCACATGCTGTGAAATACTGTTGAACGCTTTAAGAAATGCTAGTAAGTGGGTCAAAATACATTCTGAGGTCAAAAATGAACTTTCACGCTTATTGTTTGTCTTATTTGTTTAGTTTTGTCCATTGTTTTGTTGTATCATTAATGATGGCACTGTACTCACCAAGCTGATTTCTGAAATCTGGGAGCTGTGTGACAAGTAAGGGGCAAGAAACATGAGCAGTCAGGTGATCAGACATTTTTTTAAACCAGGTCACAGGTTAGTCAAACATATTTAGAAGAGAAAATGAAAGAGAATGGTGATGTTATTAGTGGACCCACTCCACTTGCTGTTCATTCACAGTTTTCCTGTGCAGTGAGCAGGGGTGGATAAACCACCCTTCACCTTCAGTGTCCCATTGACATAACAGTACACCTAAGCTGGAATTATATGTTTTTACAGTTAATGTTAAACCTGTAGTAACTGATATTTAGGCCACTTGGGGGCAGCAAGTTGTCAGCACAACATCAACATATCACCTTTAAAGTCGATATGGAAAACTTGTTAGGAAATAGTTGTTTCTTTAGGTATCCAGTAGTTACAGGGCAACATCATCATTCATTTGGAGTCATGGCCTCCTGATGAATGTGAGAACAATGCTCACTCTCTCTGAGCTCTGTTTTTGGTCTCTACCAGGGGAAATATCTCCTTCTCTGTTCACTAACCGGCTGTTAACTGTGACTGGCTTCTGTTTGGTGCTGAGCAGGTATAAAGTTTTCTGTAAATCATTTAAGTTTCTTCAACTTAAAAACATAAGATCCCCCTCTGCCTTAAAGAACTAAGTTAACGGAACTCAGGTTACTAAAGTGTAAAACTGAGTTAAGTACTGAACTTGAGAAACAAGTTAAATGAGCTGAAAATGTAAAACTCAAGGATCTGTTAAGTCACACTGACAGATTTATTTTCCATTTTTTCTCTGTTTAAAAAGTCAGTTTTTCATTTAACATAAGGAACAAACAGCTGCAGCAGTTGAAGCCACTTTGTCCCAGAGTCAGTACAAAGACGATATGTGAGGCTGCTCCCAGTGACTCTGTTAAACTCTGTCAAAGTGTGTGGGTGTAGGGACTGAATTCAGTACTAACCTTCATTGTGGTTCACATTGTTTTCATTATTGAAAAAAAAAAAGACTTATTTTCACTTGTGGTAAAGACACACAGCAAATCTCCATCATGTCTGTTTCTTCAAACTACAAAAAAAGCAATGCATGCTGGGAAGTCTATTAACATGCTACTTTTGTTTCTTTAAAAGCTTCATTTCATGAGTTGAGTGAACCTCAGCATTCATTCATTCATTCAACTCGATTCTAAAGACCTCGAACTACGACGTAGATCGACTCATGTTTCTGAGTGGTCCGATAAAATAGAAACTAGACATGCTAAGATGAATTAACTTGAATTGAACAAAGTATTTATATTAGGTTAGCAAGAAAAGATGAGTTGATTCCACTTCATTTCTGTATAATATTTTACAATGTGGGTTTTTAGAGCTGCCTGCAGTGGTCAAATACGACGCTCTGAGAGTGAAACAGCTGAACAACGAGTTAAAACTCACAATGTGGTGAAAACCTAAGCTTAAATGATTTGGGAAACAAATCAGGTTGTTAGAAACTTAAATTATCTGCATTTAAAGTAAAAAATTGAAATTGTACCAACAAATAAAGCTATTTCAAGAAAAGTGAGGGAGTCCTGATAACTCTGAATCTTAAAACACTTCCTGCTCTCAGCGTATGTTTTTTTTTTTTTTTTTACAGTGTATAAAGGAGCTGCTGATTCAGCTGATTATCCTCTGCAGGTTCATCACTGGTTCGTCACATTGTTTTCATGCTGTCGTTTGATACATTGCTATTATGAAATTATTGATTACCCCCACTCAATTATTCTGGTCATTTGCTTGAACAAAACTTTATTAGCAACATGCATCCTGTGAGCACAACATGTAATAAAATAATAAAGACAAACAGGTTCACAGTATTAACTAATAATACAGGGCTTGTCTTAGTTAATAATACTCTTTGGTAAATTCCCTAACAAACCAGGGAGCCTGTAACCATCTATAAGCACTTGAGCTGACTGATTAAAACTGCTGAAGTCTCACATTAGCTTCACATAAACTGCTGCAGACATTTTTACACAGATCGGGGTCTGTGGTTTTGTCCCCATCACCTGAGAAAGCCCATTAGTAAGGGATTTAATAGGAATTATTACAGCAAGTTTAGCTGTTTCAGTGTTCATGTGCGCACCTGGCTGTTGTTTTAAGACAGACTTGAAAAGCTGTAAAACTATATTTTAAGTTGTCCCTCCTTGAGCGGTGGAATCAGACCCAGCGTGGCTCCGAGCCATGCAGTTCCCCTTTGAACTGACTCATCTGGATGCCATCACGGGCACATGGGCACCGTCTTGTGTCTGACGGTGGCAACTGGTGGCGTGCGGTTTCGCCGTGGTGAAGTGGTGGTTCTTGGGGTGTAGTGAATTCAGCGTTTTTGCAAGTGTAGAGTGTTTGTCTGCGAGAGTCCCCACGGCATGCGTACCACTGACACCCTCTTATGTACACAGATTGTGTAGTCAGTCAGCCACACATGCCAATGCAGATGTACTTGTACTTGCTGCACATATATACACAGTCAGACTCGCACACACTCTCTTTTATTAGACTTAAATCAGCTGTGCAGGAGTCCTACATCTGCCTTAAATCAGAACTGATCAGACTCCCCAATCAGCCATTTTGGCTGGCCTTCAAAACGCTCCATTTCCTGACCCGGGTCCTCGTCTCTCTCCTCGTTATTAGTCAAAGCCCCTCTCTGTTTCTTTTTTAACAATCCTTCCCCAAACACTGCTACTGCCAGGTTTGTCAGCCGGCATAGATTTAGCTGCCTTGTCAGTAACGCTGCTGTCCTAATCTCTATCACAGCCTCAACTCTGGCCTCGAGGAATGATGAGACACAGAGTGAGAGAGAGGGAGAGAAGATTTTGTGCCAGAACTGCTTTTTTTGTTTTTTTTTTCAAATAAGCAAATATGTAACATGGCAAAGGCCCAGCGCAGACCTACCCGCTAGATGTTTATGACTCGAAAGATGCAGCCTCCCCTCGGTCCTTTGAAAGACAAAGGGTTTGGGGGTGGGTGGGTGGAAGTAGGGGGTTAGAGAGGAGAGACAGACTTGGCACAAAGCTCGGTCTAGTGTTCTGAAATAGTAAGGGTCTCTTTCACCCCCCCCCCCCTCCCCCCCCCCCCCTTCTCCTCTGTACCTTCTCTCCTTTATTTTCTTTGTCTTTTTTATCTTTGATATAGTTTTTCTTTTTCTACTTCCGTATAATAGCTAGTGGCTTTTCATTAAGTGAGTTCATTTATCAAAGCTCTACTGTGCTGGCCAGTGATTTTCAGGATCACATTAGGAGCATGTGCTTGTTTTGGGCACTCGAAAAGTGTGTGTGATTATGTGTTTGTGAGTATTTCTACAGCTTCAGTCAGAGTTGTGTTGCCCTACTTTCTGTATCCGCATCCTCATTTCTGAAGATACAAAGATGCTGAAAACAATTAGACCACCTGTACTTCTTTTTTTTTTTCATGCCTCTGGCCCTTTCATTTACACTGTGCTGCAGTGTTTTGTTTAAATTTTTAATCCTTTCAACATTCAGCTGTCTGCAGAGTTTGGTTGCTATGGATGGACTGTACTGGGACATATGACGCTCATGCCTTCAACCAAATTTTCAATGGATTCTGGACTTTTTTAATACAGTGTGCACCAGTTTTGAGCTGGCATGACATTTTGAACTTGTCGATCTGAACTTCAAGCCAGCAAAAAAAAAGTCCTGTTGCATGATTAATGATTGCAAATGATTACACTCCAACAAAAGCTACTGTGCTATACATCAACTGTCCAATCAGAGAGCACTTTGAAAACCAAAATTTTCTTCCAAAATGAATCACATCTCAATAGCACAGAGACATCAGGGACATCTGTAGATTAGACTTGCAGAGATAGGACTGTTCTCCTTTGGATGACCATGGATCACCATCTGGTCTTGTCCTGTTAGTGGGTCCTGACATGTCTGAAAACATCAGTATTGGTAGTGTCTTTAAACACCGGTCATTTGCTGTCCAGGCGACAGAGGAGATCTGAGCTGATAAAAATGTTAATATATTCATTTTGAGACGCCTACTTGTTAATGTGTTCTCAGATTAATTAACTCTACACGGAGCATGCGTGCTGCAGGGAGTGCCCTGTGGACTTTAACGTGCCCTCATCTCTCACCTCTGAGGCTACGAACAGGCTGACCTGACTCAGTGATGAAGGTTGTTTGGTGCTGAGTGAGGCCTGAGAGGACTTCCTCAATTCTTGGATAATAATTTTATCTACACTTCGGTGCTGCAGCAGGACAACGACCCCAAACAGCCAGAACTGTTTTCCCTGACCAAAAAGTTTAGAGGACACTAAACACAGAGTGAGTTACGCCAAATAATGAAGTTAATCATGTTTTACAGCCCTAAATGATTCATACAGCAAATGGATTTTTTTTTTTTAACCAAACAATAAATTTCATTTCATTTCAGCTTTGTTCTTGGACTTGTGGATGACCTACAAGACTGTTTATTCACCAGTGTGTTGTGGCTAAGCTAAGGCATTGGCTGTGGAAATTTGGTAGCTGTTTAACATGCATGTTGTTGCATTGGGTTTTATTTTCATGCAAACCTCAAGGTCATTTTTAAAAGATATTTTCATTTTTGGGTGAACTCACAGACAACTGGAATTTCAAAACACAGAAATAAAGGGGGTAGAGAGGCGGGGTCTATAGAGGACTAGACTCCTAGTAAGACAGATAACAGTGGAATCTGCTGGGGAGAATATGGGTTATAGTATAATAATAGGCCCTACTGCTGAAAGCAGGGACTGCTGGACTGTATGTGGGTTATTATATACACTTTAAATGGGGACTGGTGCACATTATGTGGGTCTTCTCACAGTTTAATCCAGTCAGATGAATTCATACTTTAGCCTTTTATACACGTTTGCACCTCAGAGATTCTACCTTCTTTGTTGGTTAAGGCTTTTGTGTAAATTCACATACCAGCATACATATACATGTACCACACAGCAAGGTCACTGCCAAAAACTTGTGTCACATTTCTCTAATCTTTCTCAGCTGCATATACACTCACACACACAGAGAGAGAGAGACGCCTGTAAGCCCTCAGGTATATAATTTTCTTCAAATGTACCTTTTCGAACTAGTTTGTCTGCATCCTCAGTGCCCTTTTTCAATCTGAGCTGCCGACTCATCCTGTCGTGTCCCATCTTTCACAAATCACACAGCGGCAGGGCCGTGATCGGAGAGGGACAATTTGTCAGCTATATGCATGAGTAAGCAACAGATTCACCATCCATTACAGTGACCGGACAGAAGAAGGTGGAAAGAGAGGGGATGGAGAGAATTGCTTGTGTGTGTGTGTGTGTGTGTGTGTGTGTGTGTGTGTGTGTGTGTGTGTGTGTGTGTGTGTGTGTGTGTGTGTGTGTGTGTGTGTGTGTATGTGTGTTTTTGCACTCCTATCCTTGTGAGAGCTAGTTTGAATTTCATACCTTTAGAGGGAAGTAAGGATGTAGTTTGGTGATTGAGCTGTGGTTTCAGGGTTAAAGAAATTCACCAAGGTTTTGGGGAATCGGCCCAGTGGTCAGCTTTGGATGAAAAGGTAGATATCAGAATCACCTTAGTTAGACCAAGGCCACGGTGCTCTATGTTGGCTTTTGTTTTTACCATGTAACCATGGTGAATATTAGTGTATTCTGAAGATCAAACCTTGAGCCTGCAGTGTAGAGTGATCAACAGGTGGGAGGTGCATTCAAATGAAGCAGAACAAAGATAGATGTCGGTATTTTAGTGGAAAATGTCTCTTTGGACTGAGAATAGACTCAGAACCACATCTGTACCTGGTGCAAAGTCAATCTGGTGCCACTTTGGTGATTTTATCAACAAGATCAAATGAAATACTTGGAGTTAATGTACAGCAATAAGAATAATGCTTCTAAAATCAGTGTTAACCGTGGTTAAAGCATGAACACCAGTACAGCATTCTGTTTCTCCTTCATTAAGGAGACTGATTTGTGTTTACCTTCATTAAATCACCTTTAAATAACAACAGGTTTCTACAAACTAACACAACACAATCTTACAAACATTGGTCCAGTCGATTATAACTCTGACCTGTGTATTGTGGAGGGTTTGATTCTAAGACTGAAGGAATCAGCAACATTTGGAGCAACCTTCTATCCAACTTTTGTTCTTGTTCTTTCCAAAATAAATTAATAAAAAATAAATCCAGCTTTCTTTTTAGCAAACGAGGCGTTCCATGTTTTATTCTGGAAATGCGTAACAGTGCAAACACATATCTGTCATCATTGCACAGGTATGATGGAAAGCTCCTGCATGGTTAAAGCAGGCCCACAGTCACCAGGTGTAGCAGCAGATGATTAATTTCTTGTACGTTTTAATAAATGGTCTTAACTTAAACAGGTACAACAGGTCGCAACTTTTTGCTGCTTTGACATTTTTCTGTCACTTAATGAGGAACAGAGTAGCCTACATACACACACACTTTCCTATGAAGGTGATTCATGTGTATGGATGAGGTTGTGTGTGTACGTGTTGATCAGCTAAAGGAGGACTTTTCCTATGCGTGTGGTAAACTTTGATCACATTTTGACTGCGTGCATGAGATCATGCTGAAGCTACACGCTTGCATGTAAATGTGTACGTGGGTATGTATGTTTTTGTGTTGAATTTCCATATGAAGGTTGTTTGATGCCAGACCTCTGAGGCCCTGAGTACAGTAACAGACACATTACTTACATCTACTTTTGTTAGAGCTAGAGAAAAGTAGCCGTTTGTGTGGGTGTGTGTGTTTGTGTGTGTGTGAAGTATGTCGGAGAGTAGCAGCCAAATTTAGTAGTTTTACAGAACATGAAAAACCCTGAGTAGTCCCACACCGCCAGAACCTCTCTGCTTTAAAACCTCACATCTTAAGTCTGGAGTCAGCTAACAGCACCACAAAGGCTTCACTCAGTCTGGTCGTAACATTGTGAGTCTGTGATTCAATGGTTCAATATTCAAAATGGGATTATTGTTATTTATTTTTTTCTTTATCTCGGATCCATTGATCTTTTCTGCCGTGCTGGTGGTTTTGTGCTTTGTGATAAATGAACAGCGTTGTGGCAAATTAACTGGAAGACATACAGTGACCTCCAGCAGGTTATCACCATGAAGCAAACAACCACACTCAAGATCACAAATCATTCTGAGCTTTATGTTTTTCCTTTTAAACACAAGTTCAATGGCACTTTTTACAAATGTAAATGAGTCTTATGTTATCTTAAAAATACATGTATACATGTCTGTCTGTGTATATTACACATGTGTTTTATGTTACAGGGAGTTTCTTAGACAAATGGAGTCCAAAACTAATATACAGTATATTTGAATGCCATATTATACAGTAGGTAAACAGGTATGCTCAAGCATGTAGAATATAATATGTAAGCAAAACACCGATTCAAACCTTATCTCTGTTTGGATTTTACATCGCAGTGTAAGGGTCACTGTGAGGAAAGGTCAGGTGGCAGTCAGACTGAGCTAACTTACACAGCACATGTAGCGACAGCATGTTAGCGTTAGCAGAGAGCAGCAGCCGCTTCAGTTCTCAGGGTTTAAACAGGATCAGTTCAGGCACAGAACTGAGAGTCTCAGGTGGAAAATGGGACAAAATAGACTTGACGCTAAATCACTCTATGAGTCTCAGTTGCGTGTGTATGATGCTTGAGTGTGCTCGTGTGTGTTACGCAGCCTGTGCAGACAACTGAAACACCCTTTGTGTAGACAATCTTTAAGCTAAACAGCACAGCGCATTTTGTTGAGCACACTTCATTTTAAAGCAGTTGACTGTCTAATAAAAGGCAGCTGCCCACTAGAAGCATAGCTGTCTACTGATTCATATGGAGCAATGGGTGGTTAAATGCCTTGCTAGAGGGCATCTTGGCAGCAGCTACTGTATTTAAAGAGGGGAATTATTCTCTGATTTTCCCAGAGACTCTTCTCCTCTAACCTTTAAATGACTTACAAAAACCCCAAAACACGACTCATTTGAAGCCTGAATAGTCATTTTTTTCTTTTTTCTTTTTTTTTTGCTTTTGTGGAGTCACTGCAAAGCAAGCTGAACCGTTTCAGAAATTTCACCAGCATTTTTTTTCTGTAATTATCTATGTACCACAACAGATAGAGTATCATCATCACTGCAGGACATTACTTAGAAAACACCTGGAACTCATTATTATTATCTAAACTTAAAACAATTAAAATCAAATATTCTACAAAAGTTTTAAAATGTTGTCATTGGATTTGTGTCCCTTTCAAATTATTTTATACAAATCTAAATTCAGTTTATCGTCCCGATACAAAAATGATACAAATTTGTTTTTGTAAATTTTATTTCAAGCATTGAATAATTAAAATACCCCAGCAAATTTTGTGTACTGCCACTCATGATAGGACACGTGGTCAGGTAACACTGGATAAGTAGTAACTAGTCCCCAAAAGGGTCTTCTGGTCCGTGTTGTCCATCCAAATTGGTTATTTTCAAGTGCTGGATGTAACTTGCTTCAGGTTAACAAAGCCCAGACAACACACACATTGCTCTCAGTGTAATGAACACACCAACAAAGTATTTGGCTGCACAAACACAATCGCCAGCTCTCTGTGACTTCCTCCTCTGAAGGTTTGCTGTTTTGATGCTTACAGAGCGGGACCTCCAGGGAGCGCTCCAAGCGTGGCAGCGGCACTGGCAGCGGTGTATCACTGCACAAGGTCACTACCTCGAAGAGGACGGCGGCCAAATTTAAATCAGGTATCGTGTGTACAGACATATATTACAATCTTTCCCTAACATTAACCAAGTGCTCTGAGTGCTTGAACATTACCATAAAAAAAGTTTGATAATGCTATAGTCCCTACAAATAAATACTGCAAATACACTGTCTGTGAACATTTTACAGATACATTCAGAATTGCTTAATCTTTACTCCCTAACTTTTTCATACCTGGAAAGAAGAAACAGCACACAATCTCACAAGTTGTGAGGAAAAGGAAACAGCATCTGTTCAAAGCCAATTCTGACTGAAGCACATTAAATGCAGCACAGCAGCACTGTTGCATAAACGTTCAATACATTAAAGAGCAAAATACACTGAAACACACAAACATGCACCTACAGACACTACAGACTGTTTTCTGCACTCCTGTGTCTGTACACAGAATTTGCTTACACACACACACACATTCACACCAGAGGTGTGAATGGCCTTTGGCCACAGGCAGAGTTTTCACAGTAAACTAACCTTGATCAATAACCTGCTTTGGACCTCAGCAAAACCCACTGTTCTCCGTACTGCTGGATTTCAATATCACGCCCGTTTGAACACTGTAGCCATGGGCCAACTGTGTGTGTTCATGTGTGTGTGCGCACATGTGCGTGTTCGTATGTACAACTGCTGCTGCTGCATGAATTTACGAGAGCTGCTGATCATGTGCGAATGTGTTTGTAGCCTCATGTGTGCTTAAAGAAATCTTTGTGTATGAATATCACTGTGTGTGTGTGTGTGTGTGTGTGTGTTTTGATGTGTGTGTGTTTCAGTAAAGCCTCAGGGTCTGCTGTGAATGGTGCTAACTGGCCCTCTGAACTCTTCCCTGTGAAGAGAAAGAGAAAGCCACCGGGCATGTGCAGAGGACAGCATGCCATTTACCTGGGCTACGGATGTTTTTTAAAACTGGCAAGAGGGACTTCCAAGCACGCACACACACACACAGGCACACACACACATACAGACGTACACACAAACACATACAGAAGATACTCCTGCCTTTTGCCTCAAACGCAAAAGCACACCTTTGCTCCCTCGCCTCAAACACAAACACACTTCAAAAGTTTTTTTTTTTTCTTCATTTTTATTTTTGGAAGCGATACAGGCAGTACTACCCCTGCGTTTAAAGAGCCTAACCGCTCTCTTCATGTGCCCTTTTCTCACTTCCTGCCTCTGCAAAAAGGCACCACCGCGCCAAGAAAACTTGCTAGTTTACATCCAGCGCAACAACTAGCGAGACAAGCTTTTGGCTCTCCAAGGTGTTTGTCTCACACTGCTCTTTGTATTCAGTGAAGTGGGGCCGTGCATTCGGCTCCTGCTCCAGCTCGAGCTGGGCCTTTAGAAGAGTCTGATGGTATTTCCACCTGGGTAAATACGCAGGAAAAAAACAACTACCGGTGAACTCTGGATGTTGAGATGTGGACATCACGTAATGGCACACGTGGATGTGGCTGAAAGCGCTGGTGTCCTTACATCATTGAAACAATGCTGCATCCTTCATGGACAGTGTTGAAATTTAAAGCTCTTTTGTCATGCATACCTGCTTTGCCATTAGTTTTCCATAGAAAAATGCAGTGAAGCAGTGAAAAGAGCTGTAGTACTGCTTATTCTACAAAGATCTTCTACAGTGACCTGAAAAAAATGAGTGGTACCCAGCTGAAGTGGTGATAAATAAGTGGATATTTCAAGCAGACAATTATCTTTGGTTTGTATCACAGGTTTGTTCAGTCAGAAAAGAAAATAAGAGAGAAGTCTGAGGAGATAAGAAAGAAAATATTTACTAAGCATGGTCAAGGTAAAGGCAATAAGACCATCTCCAGGCAGCTTGATGTTCCTGTGACCACAGCTGCTAATATTATTAAGAAGTTTAAGGTCCACGGGACCGTGGCCAAACTGCCTGGATGCAGCTGCAACAGGAAAACTGACTGATTGAACATAAGGACATTTCGAATGGTGGGAAAGCGAAACAAGGAAAAGCTGAAAACTCTTACAAGCTGACCTCAGAGATTGAGGTACAACAGTGTCTGGTTGCATCATACACTGCTTTCTGACTGCAAGTGGGCTCTGTGGAAGAAGACCCAGGAACAACCCCGTTTTGAACGAGAGACATAAAAAACTGACTGGAGTTTTCTGTAACGCATGTTGACGAGCCGCAATGCTTCTGAGAGAAATTGTCCTTTGGACAAATTAAAAAAAAATTAGAAGCTTTCAGAGAAAAGACCATCATCCCCACAGTGAAACATGGAGGAGACTCAGTCATGTTATGGCGTTTGGCATAGGGTGTCCTGAATCTGTGCAGATTACAACGAAATCAGAAGATTCTCAAGGCCTGATGGAGCAAAACAAACTGGCCCAGTAACAGTGAGCTCGGTCTCAGGTCTGCCTCAGGTCACGGCTCCTCCAACAGGAGAATCGCCCAAAACATACATGTCAAAGCAGCCAGGAACGAATGAGAAGAAAGCCCTGGACTGTTCTGATGTGGCTTGCTGAGAGTCCTGAACTTAATCCAACTGAAAATCTGTTCAAAGAGCTGAAACTCTCAGCTGGATGAAGGCACCCATCAAACTTGTGAGCAGTTTGCTCCAGAGGAGTGGATCAAACTACCAGCTGAAAAGTGCAGGGGACTCATTGACAGATACAAAAAGGGTTTGATTTCAGTGATTTACCTTGAGAGGTTGTCCTACAAAATATTACATTGTGTCCCAACATTTTTGTCCATGCCTTTTTTTTGTTGTTGTTGTGTTATTTGAAAATATATGTTATATACTGAATAATAATTTACACTGAAAACCAAAAGAAGAGTCTCTGTTTTATTAAACATGGATGTCAAATACTTTGTTCAGTTTTAAGTTATTTCAGGAAAAAAAATATAATTTATGTCATTTAACTCAAAAGGTACCAACTGCTGCTGTGCTGCTTTTCCAGTAATGAGCTGTGGATTGTTTTATATTTTTGATTTACCTCACAGGAGTCGTGTAAGAAGAAACTTGAACCCATCTGCCTTATGTGAACCTGTGCATGTGTGTTAATTTGTCTTATTGTACCTGGCTGGAAGAGAGAGCGAGAGAGAGAGAGAGAGAGAGTGTGTGTGTGTATGTGTGATTTGGTGGTTGAATACAGCTGACCCAGATGTGTTAAGTGGGTCATGGGAACACCACCGCCCACACAGTGGGGGTTATGGGTAGGAAGAAACGTTCTGGTGTGTGTATATGCGTGTGTGTAGATGGGCTTAGGACACTGGGGCAGTGCCCTGATTATACTAGATTAGTTTGGGGAATTCATTGCTCCTCTTAGTGCCACACTGTTTGATAGTTAATATTATGTATGGAAATTTTGGGATCTCAATCAGAGTTTAAGTTCATTGTGTTTGAACAATGTTGGATTGTGATGACTGGTGCAAAGGTGGACTGCAGTTTGTTTATGGGTTAAATGAATGTGTTAATACAAAAATCACACCTGATAATTGTTTAATTTTATTTAATCAATTCTCTTCCGTTTTATTTCTTCTACTCTTGACTTTATCTTTCATATTCTCTTTATCTCATTTAAATTTCTGAGGCTTAAACATGTTTTCATTTGATAGTAAAACTTCTTTATAAAGTCAGGATTTCTCCAAAAATGCAAAAGGTAAAACACTCAGTGAGCTCTTTATCAGAAACAACACACTAATACTGGGTACATCCTCCCTTTACTCTCACTGATTCCACAAGATGTTAGAAACCTTCCTCTGAGATTCTGTTCTGTGTTGACATGGAACAGAATCCACCAGGTTCTTCCACATCCCAAGGGTGTTCTGCTGGATTCAGGTCTGGAGACTGTGGAGGCCTCTGAAGTTCACTGAACTCATTGTGAAGTTCATGAAACCAGTTGGAGACGACTTCAGCTTTGTGACATGGAGCATTATCCTGCTGGAAGTAGCCATTAGAAGATGGTGAACTGTGGCCATGAAGGGATGAACATGGTCAGCAACGATACTCAGACACACTGTGACATTCAGACCATGACTGATTGGTATTGAGGCCCAAAGTGAACCAAGAAAACCTTCCCCACACCATCACATCACCACCACCAGCCTGGACTGTCCAGTTTTGGTGAACCTGTGTCTGCTGCAGCCTCAGATCTCTGTCCTTGGCTGACAGGACTGAAACCTGACCCGGTCTCTGCTGTTGTAGGCCATCAGCAGCAGAGCTGCTGCTTCACTGGATGGTTTTACTATACTGCATCCTTTCCCTTCAGAAATTGTGTCATTACAAAAAACAAAGAATATAAAAATAGGTAGTCTTCTGTATGCACAATAAATAATTGCAAGTTTTTACACAGATGTAGAAAAGTTGATTTATTTAAAAGCTACAGTAAAGGCTGAATATGTTCACATGAATGTAGTTCATAGAAACATGTACTGTTTTACATTTTGCCTTGCAAATTTTCAGAACTTAGCTTAGGTTAATGAAAACAAAGCTCTAGTCAGTGTTCTTGCTGTCTGTTTACTTCCAGCAGCACTACAAAGCAGGTACAGCCATGCAGGTTGTTCCAAATATAAGGAATAGTTTTATTGCATTATTATAATTTGTAACTGTTTATTACAGGAAGAAGTATATTACCGCCTGGCACTGGCTGACAGGATTGAGTGGCCTTCCTCTCCTTTGTTTGACCTGGTGATGACCTGATTAGCGACCGGTCCTCCTCTTGTCTCTTTCTGGTGCTTTTCTGGTTGTGTCCCCAGTGTGAGCGTAAATGGGACACGAAGCCTGGGTGGGGACGACTGGGAGGAGAGACGGCAGCCAGGGTGGCACGCTGACTGGAGGAGTGCCAGACACTCTCAACCAGGTAGGGGTGGATGCCAGCTCTGTCTCCATCTCTGTCTGTCTCTCTCTATCGGTCACCCCTCCAGTGGTGAATGTGATACAGTACCACTGTTGTTAGTGGATATGATTTGTTTTTAGCTTCTTTGCTTTCTTTTGGCAAATTACTGTAACGTAATTTGTTTTTTTGTATCTGTTCTGAGTTAGTGAATAAAGGTTTTTGTCTTATCAGAACAAACTCACCATCTCTGGTGTGAAGAGATTTTCCAGAGGTAAAATGTGAAGCACATAAACAATTCAAGATTCAAGAGTCTTTATTGTCATTATGCGAACATAACGAAATTTTGCAGAGACTCCCGGCTTTAAGGCACACATATAAATAAATAACACAAATACAAAGAACACTTCTGAAAATAAAAACACAAAGTAGAGTAAGTAAGTAATAAAGTGCAGTACATGAATATTTCTGGTCAGAACCATTAGACAAGCCGTGCTAAAGAACTGTGAGAGTGAACAACAACTGAAAATGTTACTGCATAATGCGTTTCAGCACCGGTGAGGAGTTGTTTTCTTTTGTCCAAGGAAACTATCCTGAGCCTGACTGATGAGAAGAACTGAGCCGTTCCATATTAAGAAGCCGCAGCAGCTCACCTCTGCAAAGGGTCTGCTCTCTGCTGAGATTTTATGCTATTTGAAGTTTTTGTATTGATACACTCCACGCTGAATTTTCTCAGTAGAATGTCCTTGTAACTGTTGAATTCTCCCAGAAGGCAAAGGTTTTCTGCTGGAGTGAGGAGAACTGTGCGGTTTGACACAGTTACTTGGTCAGAATTCATGCAAGTTATTTCTACTTAAGACAGTCAGAAAACCTGACAGCTTAATGACTTAATGTGGATGTGCCCCGAGCCGTGTGAGGGTTTCATCTCCTGTATAAGCTGAATTTTGTCAATTCATAAAAGACCATGTAATCCTTTAGCTGGAATTTTCCCAGTTATGAAGTTGGTTACAGAGTACTTGGAGCAGCATATGCTTGTTTTGATAAATGCTCTCACTGTATAGTACTCTAACTTAATGCGACTATCCACATGCTGTCTACCTTGGGTCCAGACTGCCAAAGGACAGTGGCTGTAACTGGCTCAGAGACAGATTGAGAACATCGGGTGCTTTAATTCGACCAATGTTAGCCCGTTAAACACGGCTGCTCGGGCCAAACTGGCCCTCGGCTGCAAACTCTAATGTTTATATGTCTAAGTGTGAGCCAAACACATCCCCTCAACACACAGGTCAAAAGCTATAAACTCAAAGTGAGCATGTGCCAGAGACATGCCCTCACACACATAAACACACAGTTGCTACAAGCCTGTGGCCAGATGGCGAGAATACAAGGGTCAGGAGCAGCCAAGTGGTGTCCAGTGAGGGATACCCTGGCCAACCAACGCCCCCAGGCTGGCTGGACTGACTCAACATGAGCGGTCTGTGTGTGTGTGTGTGTGTGTGTGTGTGTGTGTGTGTGTGTGGACAGAGTGAGAATGAGAAGCTAAGCCTGTCGTCAGTGGCTTTGCTTTAGTGTTTGCTGGCCAGTGTAGGTGATGAGAGGTCTGGGTTGGACTATTTCCCTTCATCCTTCCTTAAACACACCAGTTTCCTGTAGCTGGGGAAAAGGTACAGGCTAATTTGGGTAACGTTACTTTGTGTGTGGGTGTTTTTTTTTTTTCAGTTATTACAGTTTTATTATTTTATGTTTCTTTTTTATTTCAAGTTATTTTTATTTTATTGCATTTGTTTGTTTTATGCAGTTTTATTTTTTGTTTTTATTAGAGATGTACCAATCAAGTTTTCTGGCCTTGATCTGAGTCCTTTAGTGAAAGGCATCTCTTGAACATGAAGTTGATGATTATAAATTATTGATATAATATGAATGAAAGATTGGAGGTGTCAGAACAACAGAAACACTTTGCCTATTCATGGTTGTGCTGTGGAGTTACAGAGTGGAGGCTTTTCCTGCACATCATTGGCTACGGACCCAAACCCGACAACAAGCCGAATTTGATTTTGGCCGGTTATCAAGTTACTCACTGAATTAATATTAATTAGCTGATATGTCCTGCCACTGCCAATGTTTGTCATTTTAACCAGTGAGAATGATGGTCAGTGCCGGCTAGAAATGCGAAGCTGCAAGTTTTGCCCATTGATCTCAGCTAATGAGAAACAGCGTTGTTAGATTCAGAGCTTAGTGAGTGTACATTTTGCCAACCTGGTCGTCAGAACTCAGTAGCACCAGTTCACACAAACACATTTGCTTTACGGACTCTTATTTGCACTCTCAAATGCGGTGAAATGCGGCACTGCAGAGCCCGGCTGTGGTAAAGGAGAGCGCTGCTGCAACACTAGCGGGTTGAGGTGGACAAAAACTCAGCCGAGTACAGCAAAGAAAGGATCAGTTTATGGATCAGCCCCAGGGCATATCTATTTTTATTCTTTAGTCGTCTTCTTTTTTCTTCTTAATCATTTGTCAATTTTATTTAATCTATTTTTTTATGCATACATCATTTATTTTTTATTGATTAATTTTCATTTAAATAGCTTGTAGTTGTAAATACTTGACACAGCCTTGTGCTATCACTAATTAGTACATAAACTGTTGTTTTCACATGTTCATTTTGTTTCCATAAGCTTGAACAAGCACTGAGCAAAAACTTTCCTTGGTCATATATTAAGACTTGTGATTTATATTTTAAAAGAATATATAGACAGACACTGAGACACACACTCATACTGTAGATGTCACTGAAACAGAACTGACCCCTCCCTCCCTCTGGGTGGTCAGTGCCTCCCTTTGGCACGGCCCTGCTTGGCTTAAGTCCAGAGTCCTTGAGGTAAGATGGCGCAGACCAGCTGTGCAGTGGCCAGTGTCTCTACTATCCTCTGCACACAGAACAAGTGCCACTAGGCTAAACACACACACACACACACACACACACACACACACACACACACACACAAACAGGCTCAGGATAGCCAAAGCTGAATCTACCGCCAAGTCCACTTACAGGCCATGGGAGGATAAACTCATGCTTTGGCCAAATATACACACACACGCAGCCAAAACCAACCTCGACCACTCTGTGGCCAAAGGCGTTTGCAGCGCAGGCCCCACTCAGCTGGGAATCCCAGTGTTTGGTTCTCCATCTCTCTGGGAAAATCCATCTGAGATGAAAGAGGGAGGGAGGAAGGGAGGGAGGAGGGGGGGGGGGGGGGGGGGGGGGGGGGTGGTGTTGCGGTAAGGAAATCTGGACAATCAAACATTACATAGTGTTAAACACTTCATTTTCAATCCCAGCCGATTCCATTCCCCACCAGTGTAATTGCCTCTGTACTCCCTGCCACCAGTGGTCCTTTATGAAATGACTTCTGAATTGAAGCACATGGACGACGAGCTGCGACAGGAGCCGGGAACGACTTGAGGAAGGGTCCCATTAAATAAGAGCCGGCTAATTACTTTGTCCTCCCTTTTGTCCTGTGCTATCCGGGCTCTTGCCGCCATTCATATATCTTACTGTAATGAGTAAAGCCACAGCCTGGCACCTGTGCTCGGTAATTAAACATATAAATTCTCCCCACACAGAAATATGTGTACTCACCAGGATTGATTTATAAGGCTCTCTAAATTGCACAGTTGAGCTTATTTTCATTGGCTGCTTTTTTTTCTGAGCAACTGGGAAGTGGAGAGTCGTTCATCAGCTCAATGGTGGAAAGCTCGATCTTTTAAAACACTTGTCTTCTCAGAGTAAAGTTCCCCTCTTTCCATTGTTACTGTTTGTGTTGTTGGTGAAGGTGCTGATGGGGCGGAGGGGGCGGGGGGACTCCCAGGCAGGCCTTTTAGATACTGGAACGAACAGTTTCACGTTCAGAGCCATGAACCCCAATGAAAAATGTACTCATAAAAGCTTGCTGTGATCAAGTAGGGATCCAAATGAAACAGGTCTGTGACTCATTTATAGTTCCTCCTGCTCATAAGTTACTCATACTGCACTTTAGGAAAGCAGCGGGATCAAGGATCACTTTTGTTTTGCTGCAGGTTTTCAGCTCATATTTCTGTGTTCTCAGTGTGAATGTTCATGGAAAGTCTCATTTGCTGGGTTTCATTCCAAGCTCTGTATGAAACACTGATGTATCCTGATATAACAGTTACCGTGCAGTATGATAAGATATTTGTTGTGTATTTAATCACTGGTCACTGATCTATTAGTCTCATTTCAATGCATATTTTAGAGTCTCGTTTAGGTCTAAATCTTTGAGTCCTGGCTTTTCCAGTCTGCATACATTTCTGAGAAATTGGATATGGATACAGTTACAGTTAAATCTGATGAGTTTGGTCACTGGATAGTTATGGCCATGAACATTGACAGCTCCGTTGTGATCTCATTTAACAATAATATGGATGAATGAATATATCAGAAATTATATTAGCCCTCAAATGTCTTCATCCAGTGGAGAAAGTTAGAGCATGTGGTGATTTTAATGTTAAAACAGATAACTGGTACAAATATACTCATCATCACTATAATGGATCTATCCAGGCTTTTTGCATTTTCTCTTTATTGTCTCTTTATTGTTATTTATTTATTGTATCGTTTTTTTCAATTGTTTTAATTTGTGCTGTTTCTCTCATAGAAGAGCTGCTCTTCCAGGTACATCACAGGTACCCACACAGTGGCATAAATGTGCTTCTAGGGACTTGTTTGTCTGACAGCACCCAGTTAGCTCTGACTACCAGCTCTGTGTCTCTGTCCATGCTTCACTGAGCGGCGGTCGGTCACCTGACCCTCCACATCACACACTGCTCAGCCATGAGGCCACGCCGCCTACAGTGCACGCTCCCTCACTCCTCTGCTGCAGTGTTTCACTATGATGGGACAGAGGGTTCTAGCAGAATTTGTGGGTGTAATTACCCTTCAAGCAAATATACAAATGAAACATGCTGTAACTGCTGAGTGAGACACCTACATGAACAATAACATGTCGCATCATGTTCATTGATGCATGTGTAGAGGGAAAATGTTCAGTTCCTGAAAATACGGCATTTATGGAGACTGAAAACCACGACTTCATCATTTGACGAATGATAATTATAATTATCAACAGCAACAACAACAACAACTGCTCTAGTGTAAAGAGTATTAATTAATTTGGTCCAGAAGGCCACTGTACTCAAAGAGAGCAGAGGGTCAGTGGCTAAACTCACATCCCTGATGGTGTGTTGTCTTTTTTTTTTCTTTTTTTTTAATATGTAGAATATGCAGAGTTTGTGAAGCAGCATATAAAACAGGAGCCTCAATCTCTTTTATGGCTGATGGAATTCCCTATTAGCCGACTGGAGAACGTTTTCCAGCTGGGAGTCTCAGTTTGAACGTGCTGTGTTAAAACCTAATGAATGTCATAATCAACTGGATATACTTTACATTTTGAATAGGCTCTGCTGTTATAAAGCCATCTACCTTTTAACCCTTTATTCACCTCTGGGGTTTTTTTTTTTCTTTTTTTTTTTTTTGCTTTCTCATTACTCATTTCTGAAGATGACATTTCTTTGTTTGGTTTGTATTATTTTTTTCTTGTTCAGTTTTCAATTTTTTTTTTTCCCTTTCGTTTTTTGGTTTTGGCCGAGGCCTGAAGCTTTCACAGCATTCTTGACACTTTTGTTAATAAATCATTGGGAAGTTAATGAAAACGGCATTCAGGCATATCCAAAATGATTGTGTTCTTTGTCATGCTAATAAAGTGAAAGATGTTCGTCCAATGGGTGAATGCCTGCACATTACCAGCAACTTCTGATTATGTGTGTGCTTGTTGCACCTCCTTCTTTCTCCCTCACCCTATCCTTGTTTTCCCTCACCCTCTCCTTCTCACAGACAAATGTTTTAGCATATTTATCTCATTGGTTATCAACATGAATCCAATAGGCTGCCGAAGCAGACATTTGTGTCGCTTTAAATTCCTCAGAGAGAAATACAAGGAGATGGTTGCCTTGACTGGTTGTTGACCTCTTCTCTTTCTCTCCCTCTCATTTCCCCCTCCTGTCTCTATTTACCACCTTTGTGTCTGGGCTTTACATGCAGGAGAACAGCACTTAATTCACCTCTAAATAAATCAAATCAAAAGCAGCTTCTGCCCCATGGTTTGATGGACGTTGGCGTGCAGGAGGTGTCCAAGTTCACCATGTCATGACAACACCAGAAAAGTTTTTAGCTCCTAATTTTAAAAAGTCATGGACATTTCTTTTAATCCAAAGACTTATAGTGTGATTGTTGGTCTCACTTTGCTTTGGATGAAAACATTACCACATTAATGTCGAAAAAAAATTGATTGGAGATTAAATGATGTGCAACAACAGGCTGTTTTGTGGTGAAGGCAGAACGGTATAACGTCTCACACAATCATCCTTTCTCTTAGTCTTCTGTTAACCTCTATTTATGTCGTCTAAATTAAGCAACACCACTTTAGGCACAAGTGACAGCACAGTTACAGTAACATTATTCCCCATGTGAGCAGCTTTACAACATAATTATTATTAATCACTTCACCATTACAGTGCAGTTTCTGTCCTTTTGTTTACTGTCAGAATGAAAGAAATGATGCTTTCCAGCAGCACAGTGTGGGCTTACTGTACTTTTTACAAATGGACAAGTGATCTAATGTTGGCTGTGCTGAATGCTGTAAAACATCAGCTTCCTAGTTTATATAGAATAAAAATGGAATTAAACAAAGTATCATCACAATTGTCATGAATGTAGGATTTTCTGTATTTACACGACAATATCTTATGATTTCTTTGGCTCAGTTTTCAAAACAAAATGATGTAAAATCTCAAACAAGTTCCAGAAAGAAAAAATATCTACATCATGCATCAGGTTTGGAAAGACATCAGAAACAGGTGGATTTTAATAATTGCTGCATTTTATAATAATGTGGCCATTGTCACATAATGTTGTCATTTAAAAAGTGTGCAGCTTTCATGTACTCCAGTTCATACAAATATCAATGAGAAGAAAAAAATATATTTTTGCAGGATTTGAAAACTTTTATTTTATATAATGTATGTTCTTTGGTATTGTAGAGTGTTTGTATCATTTTGTCTTTTTTTTGTCATTTTTGTGACACTTTATCTGTGGATGAACAAGTAAATAAACTGTCCTGTATTTTAGTAATTCATTAGAAAAAAGGCAATGATTTGAAGAAAGTCTGAGAAAAATGTTTATCAGAAATACATATATTTTTCTGGTTCCTGTCCTATTATTCATCTCGTGCCCTCTCAACATTATCTTTCGACCCCTTGAGGGGTTTCTGATCCCCAGTTTGGGAACCAGTGTTGTTTGAAATACATGTGCAATGCGACTGAAAGGTTTTGCACATTAAAATGCAGTAATGCCGGTGTAAAAACAGAGCCAAAGCGATCATAAAATATCAGAAAAGAATTTAGATTTTCTTAAAAAAAAAAAAAAAAAATCTGTGTTGAAAACTACAAAGCCTCACTTCACCTTTACAGATATTTCCCTTTCTTCTCACCAATTAATCCACCTACATGTAAACTCTATCTCTTCTCTGTCTTCATAGATTGCAGCTCCAGGTACACTGGTCTGATATTTTTCTTCTTCTTCTTTTTTTTACATAAAGCCCGAATGTGTAAAAGGGAATGGAATATTTGATGGGGATGGGCTCCCATAATCAAGCTCAAATCTCCATCATTATCCTGTATCAGCCGATCCCTTTTAAAAAAGAAAAAAAAAAAAAAAGCACCGGGAGTTACTGCTGTTTTACATGAATTTTGGGGCTTTGCAGTGCTACTGGGAGCCAAATACATTTGTCAGGTTGAGCCTCTTTTGCAAATGTACTGCATGCAGTGTCTCTGTTTTACACAAACACACACACACACACACACACATATAATGCCTGTAATGGCAAAATCACAAATGAGGGGTTGGGGGGCTGAATAAGTGGATTCAGTGTGTGTGTGTGAGGGAGATAGAAAGACAGACTGTGTGTGTGCATTTAAATATAGACTCGTACAATTTCTGATGGAAACATTTCCCACAAAAGCATATTTTTGAGATATTAGTTTCTTTCAGGGATCCTAAAAAGAGACGCTCTCTTGTCTATTCTAGGATGTAACCTCTGTCTCATACCACTGTGAAGTGACAGCGATGTTGAAAAGACACACATGCATGGAGTAAAAATAACAAAAAAAAAAAAAGTTTCGACAGAGGGTGTTCAGAGGGTGCAAAAATCAATCAAGTATTTCTTTCCTGTTCACAGTTTGTTTTTTTCTCCGTGCTGGCCCCATGTTGTCTTGTGTGATAAAATTAGGATGGCAGCCTCTGTATGACTGCATTTCAGATTTAGTTACTATACTGGCTAATCTGACAAACTCAGGTTTGGAGCGTTGTGATTACAAAAAACTGAGAAAGATTCAGTTTCAGTCAAGTCGGACAGGTTCAGCTGCGATGTTAACAGAGCCAGATGGAGGACTTCATCTCAGAGTCTTTTCTGAACATCCATGCTGCCTCACATGTTGTGCATTTGTGTGCAAATGTGGACATGCCCGCTGAGGGAGGACATATGTTTGTCTGGAGGTGGGGGCAAGCTTGTGTGTGTGTGTGTGTGTGTGTGTGTGGTGGTGGTGGTGGGTGGGGGCTACATGGGTATGTGGAGGTAGATGCAACACACCAGAGTCACAGTGTGGAGCAGGAAACTGCAGGCGAGGGCAGGGGCCTCACAGACAACAACAATACTTCACTTAGGCCTAATTAGAAAGGTGTCAGGGTCAGAGTCTGAGCAATGTGTTGCGCCTCTGTGTTTACACAGAGTGGATTATGGGCTATTTGACCTGTGAAAAAACTCTGAATGACAAAATGTCCATTGTTGAACTGGTCTAACGCTGCAAAGGCAGAGAAGGTGTATGTCATTTTACATGCTAATGCCTGGATTGGATTATCGTTATCATTATGCTCTGTCTCTTTGCTGTGTGCTATATATTAAAAATGATAGAAAATCATTCATAAAAAGTATATTTTCCTTATGCTGCTGCAGTGATCTGCCCGAACTCAGTCTGAACTTAAATTAAAATTAAATTAAAATATACTGTAATATTATCAGTCATGATTGAGCCTTTAACCAGTTTTGCTTTGCCTGATACTTAAATTGGTCTAATTAATAAAATAAGCAAAGTTGACTGTTTTTTATGACAACCTCATGTCTGGTCATTTAAAAATCTTGAATATTTTACTTATAAAAATCAAAACCAGTTGACACAAGTTTGATGATCTCTGTAATTTGGGATTGGCCATTTAGAAAAAAAAGCAAAGATTAAACATGCTAAGATCTTAAAGTATCACAGCTCTGCCCTTTTTACAGTGCACTACACTGCAGAAATTCACTCCTATTAAGTAATTTGGTTTAAAAAAAAAATAGATTATCATAAAAAAATAAAATAAAATTATTAACAAAATTATTAACATTATTACAAAAATTGACCCTGCAGTAAAATAGTGCCTGAACAAAGTTGGCCAAAGGTATTATATTAGTTGCAAGACTGTGTCCATCTCCACTATCAAAGACAAAAGATTTATTTTAGATTTTTTTCATACCTTCAGCAAAAAGACACTTCAAAGTTATTAAACGCTTTGATTTCACAGGCTGAGCATGTGCCCTTTCTTTCTACAAGAACCAAACAAAATACCAAAAAAAAAGAAGAAGTAAAAAATAAAAAAGGAAGACGAGCATCAAACAGAAGTCATGTGAACAGAACTCCTGTCCTGGGGCATGATTTCCTGTGAGCACCTTGGACCAGAATCCCAAAGTTGCGTGCCAAGCTCCCCCCCAACCACAGCCCTCCCTGATGACCGCCTGGACCACCTCTACCCTTTACCTCCCCCCATAGGAGGTGAGGTCAGGGTACTGAGATGGAGGATGGGGCTGCCCCTGAGCGCTGCGATTCAGGCCAGTTTGCCAGTTTTCTTCAACTTCCTTTCCCCGTGCTGCTTTAAGGTTTGAGCCGGGGTTACGGGAACAGCTGCTGAAGAGGGTACCGCGCACCTCCAAAGGCATTTAAAAAGACATTCTCCCTCCGCAAACAAACAAACACCTCCGTACTAAGACGTGAGGGCAGGAAATGTGCTAGCTGGCCAACATTTAGCATCCTGCCGCTGAGCAAGAAGTGGGAAAAGGTCCTCGAAAGTTTCACCAACAGACTACAAAGGAGGTAGACATTGCCCCGAACCACTCACAAGAGGTCAGTTTGTTTTTTTTGTTTTTTTTAATTCCCTCCCTCCCTTCTTTCTTCCATGCGGCTGAGGTTACAGCACGGAAAGGTGAGCCTGAGCTGAGGATGGCAGCCACTACCTCGAGCGTCAGGCTAACACTAACATCCACAAGCTCCAGTGTGGCCAGGATGAAAGGCAGTTGGAGGGTAGAGCGAACTGTACCGGGCTCCACAGTATTGATGTCGGAGAAAATGAACTGACTCCTCCATTGATCTGCAGAGGGAAAATGTAGAAATAGAAATGGTAAATCTGGCTCTCTTGACTAACAGCTTAACGGCAGCCATTTTTTCTCTCTCTTCCTTTGCTTTTTCTTTTCTTTTTTTTTTGCCATCTATGTAAACCAATATACATTGATGTTTTCTAGAGGGCAGTAAAACATTTGAAAGCTATATTGGCTTGTTTTGTTCTCCTCTAGATGAGGCATGCTGTGTTTTCGTGATCAATAGAGCAGGCCTGAGTTACTGTTCAAGTTCTTGTTATTAGGGACAGAAGAGCAGTCACACAGGTCTGGAGTGTTTAGCTGTCATCTCATCAGACATCCCAGGAAAGGAATTTGACTCGGTCCAGCAGCAGTGCCTGTTGAAACATATGGTGAGATGAAATATTTCAAACATGCTTGATACCTCCATATGCTTATCATTGTGTATCAGTGATGTGGTGGTAAATAAAAAGGCAGGAAAACTCTGACTTCCACTGGATGATCATCATGAGGGAAACAATCTCTGCAAGCAGAAGTTAATTATGTTTTCAGACACACTGTGATTTTGTCCTCAAGAGATCCTCCATTCATAACACTATAAAACATTTAACACATAAACATAACTTTCAGCCAAAAAAAAAAAAAAGACAGTCTTAGAGGAGTTTAAGGGGGGTTTGCCGTCTATCACTTACACAGAGATTATGAATTTAAAAACCTTAAATTTTAAATTTAGACCTAGTCAAAGTGGAGCTGGAGGAGTGGGGACAGTGAATGGGAGATTTTCCTGTGCCATATGCGGCAAAATGACCACAACATATCTGCAGAGGTGATGAGTCACAGCTAAAAACACCAAACTTTTCTTCCTTAACATCATCGACCAGCTGTCTAAATGTAGCACAATTCCATCCACTATTGTTGTGCGAATGTTGGGAGTTACGCAGATAAACAGTTGGTGGTGCTAATTCTCCAGTTGTACCGTTAAAGCATTGCAGAGGAAGACTCAGCAGGATGACGGTGATTTAAAACACCCTGCAGAAAACAGGAATTTCTGTTTGTCTCATGTTGAGGAAGGTTACAGCCTCCCCATGACTGCACACAGATCTGTTTCAGTCTCCTCTTTGGAGTGAAAGACTCAGTATAAGTTTAAGTCACATGCATCTTACTTTTACTGATACAAATGCTTAAAAATGCATAAAAACAAATGGATGGAAACACACTTACAGGCTGTGCTGCAGTACATTAGTGCACTATGAGTAGTCTGATAATCAGTGCACAGCAAGCGCGGAGCGAATTTCTGCTTTTCCCGCGGCGCGATCGCATACAAAGTCAACGCAAAGACGCGACTAGCCGCGAATTCGCGTCGGCGACGGCAGTAGACGCGAACGCGCGTCCGCGAGAGTTGAAAACATTGAGCGAAAACTTCGCGTGACACTGTGTCGCGAAAGCCTATCAGCGTTGAGCTTCTCCTGACGTCACCGACAGGCAGAAACGTGTTCATGGCGTCTGCATCATCTGTGATTTACAGAGAGAAAAGAAAAAAAGAAGAAGACTTGGAGAAGAGTCAGCGAGGCCACCAGGTAAATAACGAAAATCTGTATCTGTAACTTGATTCCAGCTGTTGGTTGCACTTTACTATGAGCCAAGTTAGCACTAACGTTAGCTGCCTTCCTCAAGTTAGCACTAACGTTAGCTGCCTTCCTCAAGTTAGCACAAACATTTCCAGGTGGTTTCCTGACCTGACATGTCCTACTGCTGCTTTTCCTGCATGATAATTATACTTTAAGAGGAGCTCTTTTGTGCCATGTAGTTTAAATTTAATTTTGAATTTATATTTTATGTATTGAAATTAGTTATACATGTATTTTCTCTTCAGAATGACTATAGATTGATTTAATATGTAATATTATTAAGCGGTTGCTGCTTTGGGTGATGTTGGGTGATGGATTTATGAGTGTTTGCTCAGAATATCTGTGTGGCTAATCTGATCTGGTCGATCTGCAGTTTGTCACACTGGAGAAGAGATTGTCAATGAGTTCTTAATGTGTGTGTCTGTATGTATGGATACCAATGCACGTACATACACGTTTGGATCCACTCTTGTACATCACGGACTGAGAGTAGAGTGAGATGTGCATCTGTATGTGTAAAAATGTTACAGAGATAAAGAAGGGAGTAACCCTTGACCTGCCGTCTCCACAGAATGGAGGCACAGGGTCATTAAGAAGAACAACATGACACCTAAACAAAAACAATCAACAAAAATTTGATTGACAGGACCCCTGGGTGCCTGTGCTCATGGGACCAGACCTAATTGTTGAAGCATCACAGGGTGTAGAGTTATAACTCTCTATGAGCAACACACACAATAGTAATCAAACTTAATCTTATATTGTTAGTTATGCACAATATTTAAATGATAATGACGTGTAACACTGGGATATATTTTATTCATTTAGCATTTTTGCTGAAGTGTTGTGCTGCAATCAAAGACACAGATAAAGATGCTGTTTATATGTATATAGATGAAGAAATACATATTTATCTTTACTATTTGTAATGCCTATACCTTTATGTTTTTTCATTGGACGGGGTTTCGCTGCTGGTTTGATCCCATCGCAAGATGGTCTGTGGTTTTAATATTATTTCATGGTTATCTTCAGGTATACAGTTTTTTATTTACCTCCTCGGATGGAGTAGTCACCTCCTCCTCAGTAAAACTCTGTCAGAGTATGTCTGACAGAGTTATCAACCTAGGTTCTAAATTAATTTTTAGTTAATTAACTTTTAAACAATCTGTGATTTCAAAATACCTTTATTGTTAAACGTACAGTAGCGTCTGTTGAAGGTTTTGTCGTTGGGCATCTGAGGTGAAAACAGAAGTGTGTAAACAGATTAAGCTCCTCTGCATCTCTGTGCTGTTTTCAGGTGAGAAAAGCTAAATCTCCTTTTTTTTTCCCCCGGCTACAGCGAGCTCTGAGTGCAGTCTGAGCACCCTTAGTATTTTCACCTTGCATATCATGCTTTTAATTATGGGACATATTGCGCAGCGTGTCCAATGTACAATGGCTCCGCTGGAATATTCATGTCCAAAGTTTGAGGAAAGTGGAAAGGGGAAGGAAGTGAGATGTAATTGTAATTAGTGAAGGACCCGGTGCTGCCAATTCTCAAAGGAGCATCTGAGTTACCTGCTGTGTGCGAGCGAGCGTGTGTGTGTGTGTGAGCTGCCCGTGCATCTGTTCTCCTGGCTTAGCGTACCTGGACACACCAGGGAGTGTGAGGAGCTCTCTTGGCTTAACTAGGAAACATACCTGTCTGTCTCCTCGCTCCGGGCTGAAGTGGCTAGTTAGCATATGCGGCACCATGCATGCCTGTTTACCCTATACGGGTGTGTGTGTGGGCATGTGCGTGTATGTGTGTGTGAGTGCATGTGCATAGGCCTCATCTCAAGTCTCAATGGAGACTTGTTGTCTAAGATTAATGAAGGTCACTGGAATCCTCCAAAGTATTCCGATAATTAAGGCTTTGTTTATCAAAAACAAGTTATATTAAGAGCAAAAAGATTCATGGTAATTATTCATAATCTTAACAATTCAAGTGTAGCCACCTCATTTGTGCCTTTAATTCTTCTTGTTAATGTTTTGCATAAATCTGCATAATTACTTGAGATGCCTGTTGTATTTTTGACAGCTACTCAGTTCATGTGCACTAAAGGGTATCGAATGTGCTGTGTGCTGCATACTTAAAAGGAGCCTGTATGGCTGGAGCCGTAAAGCATATTTCAGCCATCAAGCCGGCTGTGCGGTGCAGTAATGCACGCAGAGAACAGGGTGTTTTCTATCAAATGAAGTAAATGAATGCTTCTGCTCCTGGCGGTTAGAAAGAGAGCCGTTATGAGTGAGGAGCCCCCCCCCCCCCCCACCCCCCCCCCCCCCAAATCATGCCGCAAAGTAGGGGCAATGGAGAATAAATCCTCGCTGGGCGGCCTGCGAACAGGCGCTGTTGTCAGTTGTCTTTTATTTTGCAGATCCCCCACCTCCCCATAATGTACACTCATGACATAATTCAGCGTGCGCATTTGCGTGTGTGCACGCCCCCGAGTCTGTGCGTGTAGCTTGACATGTCCGAGGCGCCTCCTGTATAATCGCCCTCTTAACTCTGATGCAGTAATCATATGTAAATGACCACTGCATGGAAATGCTCTCTCTTGGTTTACATAATCTTGTAATGACCTCTTGTAGCACACTGTCTGTGATATTGGCCCTAATAGATTTTTCTTGCTCTAGTTTTTTTTTTTTTTTTTTTTTTTTTTTTTTTAACCCAACTTATTTTTTGCAGCACCGACCCCTGGAATTACATGGAGATTGAGGCTGGCCTATTAGCACCGTGACATGAGTGATTTAATTTACCCTCAGTCTCTCTCTCTCTGTTACTCTCTGTCTCCTCTCTTATTTAGCATGCGACAGGCGTGGACAGTAATTCCTGTGTGATTGGGCTGCGCTGGGTGATGATTTTAATAAACACACACACGCCGTGGGGAGCACAGGTCAACGGTATTTGGATTCATCAGCCACACAGGTAGGACAGAGCTGTGAATGATTCAAGAGCATGTTCCACACATACACATACACACTTTCAGCAGATGCACTTTAACAACTGGTCAACATCTCCTGTGAAGAAAACATCGACTTTAGCTCCTTGTTTTTTTTCTGTTGTGCTCCTCTCTCCACTTGTCTGCTGATGTCTGCATATTTGCATGTTAAGTGTAAGCTAAAGCATCTGTGCATACTTTGTGTGTGTATGTGTGTGTGTGTTTGCAATGGCTTGTCCACTGCGTCACACTTCTCTGCGTACCCAGCCCTCCATGCAGGCCTTGTGCTCCTGCTCAGAGAAACATGTGGCTCTGATGTTAATTGAAATTTGTCTAATGAAGTAAAGTTAAGAAAGTGAGAGAGACTCGTAGGAGGAGAGGTAGGGAGACAAAGAGAGGGCGAGGAAGAGTAGAAGTAAGGAAAAAAAAAAAAAGAAGCTTCAACTTTCTTTAATTATGTTTACCCAACAGGCTTTGCTTCCTCATTCTAATAGCATAAACATCTGGCTGTGGCGCGCCACTAGCATGGCGGCAGTAGTCAAGCAAATCTTGTGGAAAATAATGAAATTAGATCCCTGGTGCTGTGACAGTGGAAGGGCAGAAGACATCCGCTCCATGTTAATAAAATTGCCATGAATGAGTGAATACAATTAGGAAATTGTCAGTGGCGGCAGTGAACTTTTGTAACTCATCGATGTTTGCATCATTCGATTAAGGCAGCAATTTGGACTTGTTTATTTGCGGCTGTTGTGGCTTTTATTAATCGTGACCCGGCAGTGATTGGCCTGCGATTAAACCAGTCACATATGATGTGGCTGAGGGTGAGGGATGGATTGGTGGGCAGGCTGATGGAGGACATATTTTTATTGTTATTTATCTCAGTGAGTGTGTGTCTAGGAGGATGGAACTATGTGTGTGTGTGTGTGTGTGTTTGGATACGCATGATGCTCAACTTTTGAATCGAGGCAGTGAGGACGTCTGGTTTTAATTGTGGTTAGATTCAGCTGATATGTTTAGAGATCCAGATCACATGTATGTTTACAAATGGACAAATGGGAAGGCTTTTTCTCTACTCATTTACTGTGTGCTTGTCTCCACTGTTTGGGAGATGAGTTGCTGAAACTGACTTTGGCTACTGCTCAGGATGACAACAGGGCAACTGCAACAAATGCAACTGCTGGCGTCAGGCAGAAATTGGGATACAACAGGGATAATGTGGAAAACACGTTGCATGTCACATAGCAGAAATAAGCACAGACAGAACACACAGCCAGACAGCATAGAATAATATTATAGATTATAAAATTGTATGAAATGGTTTAATGAATTGTTTCCCAGTTTGGTTTGATTGGCTGGTTCCCCAGATTTTCCAGGCATTTGAAACACAATGAGGAACATGGACCTTGTTGTTAAGTTCCTGCAGCAGAAAAGGGGCTAATAGCAGCCTACGTGTGCCACGGTACTTCCCTCTGTATGTATCAGGAGTGAACCTCTAAATGTATGGAGTATTTTTAGTTTTCCAGCACTTGGTGTTACACACCTTTCAGGCCACAAGAGTGCAGGACACACTAACAGGACATGCTGGTATCATGTGGATATAAAACAATATTCAGCATTATCGTGATAAGTGATAAATTGTTTGTGTCATACGTCGATCAAAAAAATGCCGGACGTTCTCCGGTTCCAGCTTCTCAAATGTGATGGTTTGCTGTGTCTTTGGGTTTGTCAGATAAAACAAACGGTTTGAATCATTTGGGATCTGGAAAACAATCATTGGCATTTTTGTGCTGGTTTCTGACGTTTTACAGTCGAAGCGATTCATTGTTTAATTAAAAAAATAGAATACACTGATTACGAATGAAGATAAGGCATGCTGGCATGAAATGATAAAAGAAAAGGAAAAGTAAAAAGTTAATCTTCAATATGTTATAAAGTAAAAGTCATGTCAGTGCAGGGTCTGATGACCATCACTACCAAAGACTTGACACTTGATTAAAAAACAAAATTCTTAAAACTGGTTTATCTTGTGGAATTAGCTGATCAAACTCCTGAATTTGTTTAGTTGTTATGAAGACAAATAGTTCATGTTAATATTAAGTCTTCATCGATGAAATTCATTGTTAGGGATGAAACTGGAAAAATCCTTTTCACATCATTACATCAGCCACTTCCTTTTCTTCTCAGAAGATATACTATATCTACAGTACCATATATATTTATATATAGATGTATGTCTGTCTGTGTGTGTGTGTGTGTGTGCGCGCGTATGGTAGCTTTAGAATAAACTCCTCCAAATGCTCTCAGGCTTTATCATCTTCTCTCCTCCAGTCCGACCATTTCGAGTTCCCTTTGCAAATTTGAAGTAGCGCTTCCCTACCCTCCTTGCTCTGTGCTTTCTAGAGAGAGGTCTGTGTTTACTTTACAGCCTCACGCAGGCAAGGGAAGGGATTACATTTGTGGAAATGAGTTGTCATTTCAGGAGGTAATAATGGATTTGGGCCTGAGAGCTCGACAAACATAACACGGGGAGAGCGGAGAGGTTGAAACATGGGAGCCGAGGTACAGAATGTGTGTGTACATGTGGATTTGTGCGCATACAGGGAAAAATGGGACCCGCACTCACACATACACGAAAGCACACACACACACACACAGGCTCACACTATTTGGCTGGACATCTGTACAAATGAGTACGAGTGGATTCTACTGGGGTGCCTCTTTGGGGGGTGGATATTCCACCACAAGATTCCTCCAATCTTCAAAGCTCCAGTCCGGTTGGAGGTAATGATTTCCATCCCTGTTGCCAGACTGGGTTTGTCCTGTCATCACCGCTGTATTTACTGACAACCGTGCCTTATCTTTTGTCTTGGCCGCCCTCAGAATTGCCTCTGTAGTATTTCATACTGACTTGAAATGTCTCTTTTCTTTGGCTGGAAATTTTAGAAGTTCCATTCTCGCCTGCCAAAGGAAACAGGCCCTCTTGGTTTTCCTCTCCTGCCTGAATCCATGACCTTTGGACTGCACAGTAGTGTGCCAGTCACATTAAGTCCGTCATCATCACACAGGCCCTCTTATTCCATCCCACATCCCATTTGCAGCCATACATAATGTGTCTCTCCACTGCAATGTCTTCTGCTGATGGTGTGCCAAAACAAAAATGGGTCCATAAATTATTCTATACACCGGCCTGACATAACTTAGGACTGCATCATCGTCAGAGAGTGTTTCAAGGACTGAAGAAGAGGTTTTCACAGATTCATGTAGTTCCTAATAACAAAGACCTGACCCGGCACACGAGTCAGGCTGGGTCCAAATTCTACTCACACGATTTTGTTGTGTGTGTGTGTGTGTGTGTGTGTGTGTGTGTGTGTGTGTGTGTGTGTGTGTGTGTGTGCGTGTGCGCTAACAAGCAGATCCAAGCATCACCACGGATCATATGGTGCATCATTTCTTTTTTCTTTTTTTTTTAAATTTGGAAAAAAGATGAAGCGTATTCATTGGGAAGCTCATGGAGAAATGACTTGAACTGCTGCTCTATTTGACCACAGTCACTCATTCATCAGTGGTGATTTATGTGGCCACCAGTTTGTTCTCTTTCTGATCATCCTCAGGTCTGTTGGGACTGGGACTGGGACTGGGACTGGGACTGTCCTTGGTTCCCGTTGGAAAGGATCACTTTTTTTTGTGAAAATCAATTAATGCTTTTAAGGGTTTGGCTTGGTTTTCCATGGGTTTGTTTCACTTGAATTATTTTATTGCCTTATGCGTGCCCTTTGTAAAGCACATTGTAATTGCTCAGTTTGATTAGTGCTGTGCAATTAAACTTGATTATTACTATTAATATTGTTATATTATCCTCAGAAATTAACACTAAGCATCTGGATAACGCAATTAGGGACATGAATGGAAGGGTGAGGTTGGCAGCACACTCTGAGCAAATGACAACAACAATAGGCATATGGTTTGAAGGGCCACTTTTTCTACTATGATCTCAGTGTTAACAGTATAATAACCTCATTGAATGTTGCCATGTGTCGTTATGATAATTGTTGTACAAATTCTGGACGTTGTTTGTAGTCCTCCAGGTACACACGGAGTACCCGGGCAAGTATGTGAGTGATGTTGTTTGCGTTATAGCTGCTTGTCTGTTTAAGTGCTTTGTGAAAAAGTAAGAATTCAAGTGTTTTTAATTCACCGAACTGACTTATATGCCTTCAGTGAAGCAAGGCCAACTTTGGCTGTGAAACATATCAAAAACTATACGTTAAGTCGTAATTCAGCTATCATCAAGGCCAAGTCTCACACTGGTGATGAAAGGAAAAAACACATCTTTGAAATGGACTGCAGCCCATACCTACCAATAGGGGTCCCGGGCAGACTTTTTTTTTTTTTTTTTAACAGGCTTTGCGTGTACTTCATACTTAATGATGGAACCATATGCTTGAGCTCTTGAGAACGAATGTGCCTTGATGTGTGTGAAATGATCATCCTGAGGTATGAAGAGGTGAGGGGCAGAGGGGTGGTTTTATGCTATGACTGGCTTTGTTAAGTAAGCTCCACATACTGGCAAAGAGATTTTGCCACATACGTCTGTGAAGCTGTGAAATCATAGCTCGTCTGCTATTAATGATACATGAGATAAGAAAAGCCACAGAACACGGAGTTACTGTACATTTCATAGGAAGTATCATTAGCCTGAGTCTCTTAAATGGTGATTTTCTACAGGTTAGGTAATGGGCTGGATGTATATGTATATTTGTGCTCGTGTATGAGATAGTGTGTGTGCAAGCATTTGCATCTGTGTGGAGCCTGACTTTGTGTACAAGTATCTACTTGTGCATTTTTGTGTGTTTGCATGCTTGCATGAATACACATGTATATCTGCTTGTGTGTGTGTGTGTGTGTGTGTGTGTGTGTGTGTCGTGAGACAGATGGGTAATAGCCCCTGTGCTGAAAGCGGGGCCCTGTGTAACGTGCAGCCCTGATTGCAGACCTGATTACCTGCCATATGCTAGCTGAAGGGTTGAGGGCTGGACCAAATGAGAACAGTATGCAAACGTTAAAGCAGCGTTATTATAGCGCAGTCATTATGCCCCCGCTCTGGCAAATGAAAACGAGCGTGGCAGGGAGGGAAAATAATGAAGTCGTAAAAAAACGGACGGGTCACGGTGCGTGGTCGCTGCTGCTGCCACCTCCCAGCTGTAATCCCATTGGCTGGAGGGGAAGGGGAAGGGTCTCCTGCTAAGATGAGGGTAAACCGTTGGTTAGACCACAGGGTGGCCCTGTTCCATTGAAAAGCCTTACGGGGAGGAAAGATGGCAGTTAAAGATCAAACTGTATCTTTTTTTCCCGGGCCCATCACTTTTAGTTTGGGAACGAGTACAAGACACACGCATGTATGTGTGTGTGTGTGTGTGTGTGTGTGTGTGTGTGTGTCTGTCTGTGTGTGATGTGATTATGTTCCTATTAGCCTTTGCATTCTCCATTATGCATGGAGCGTACGGGGCTAAACTGACCTTGTAAGATGATCATTGACTCTCCTTGGAAAACACTTGTTATCCCAGGATTAACACACACACCAATTACTACCTGCTCGCCACATGAGCTTAGAAAATAAAACATTTCCTACGTGTCTCTTACAAAGGGGGAACCAGCAGCCCTCTGTATACATACAAGAACATGGGTGCGTGCAAATACCTGTAGTTTTCCAGGCTGTGTACGTTTATTTGTTTTGTGGACAATGAATATTTAATTTAAAAGCAGAATATATTATATCAGTGGCAGCCGTACGATTTGGATGGATTACTAACCAGGCAGAACATACCAATGATAAAACATCATGTGGCCACAGATTTAAAGGTGTTTTACTCGGTGCACAGCATGGTTTAAGCATCGTGTACATTAATGTTTCATGGGTTGAATTCCCAGAGGTTTTGCATGAATGATGATCTGTGTTAGCACTTATAGTAATTGGTGGGTCTCCTTCAAAAACATGATACATCACAACCCTGATATTAACTGTTAACGGAGGGAATAGTGGGTATTTTCGACTGATTGATGTCTTATTTACAATACAAATCTCAATATTTATACATTTTTTGTGAATTTGAACAGAAAAATCTAAAATTGACTTTGTCAGTATTTAACTAAAACCTCAGTCTTTCTCTACTATTAACAAAGTGGATTTTGGAAAATCCAGAGGATTTTGTAGGAAACAAGAAGAACCACTGACGCTGATCATTGTGGGGTGGCAGTGAAAAGTCAGTGGAAAAACCGAGTACAACTTTCTTCTGTTTTGTTTTCTTTCTTTGTTGTTTGATTATAAGGATTGCAAACCAGTGATCATTATGCTTCTGTCTAAACATGTTAGCCAATGCAAAGTAGTTGTATATATATGTACAAAATGGAAATAGCCAATCAAATAATGAGCCTGTCTCTTAGTGGAGGAAGATTATCATATTTTATACTCCTAGCCTGGCTCTGTTCAGTGTTAAAAAATATATATTGATGAACAAAGGTTAAAGTTCATTTGTTAACTCATCTTGTTTTCTAAAAGAAATATAAAATAACACGATTTGTGGTTTTAGGGGGAGCTGCAGTTTATCTGCCCGTCCAGTATTGTGGTGTAGTGTCTCTGGATATAGGTTGCTACATACGGTCAGTGAGGTACTGTTGCACCTCTAAAATCATAAACGTCATATCGTATTTACACTTCTGTTTGAGTACAGATTAAACAAAGGAGATACAGCATGCTGAATAGTGAGCTTTAGAGTTGCTGGTAGGTTTATCTTTCCAGTTTGGACAGATCCAGGCACGTGCCTGTTCTTTTTGATGTGGTTCCATGAGGAGATTTCTGTTCTACTTCAGTTGTTTATGGAGTACTGGGCTCCGTATGAATGCAGCATGATGAGGTTCTGTGTTGTCCACGTATCATGTCAGCTGTGTGCCGGGTGAAGAAAAATGATTCCCATTTAAGAAGCTGAGACTCCCACCTTACTACAAACCTGTTAGCAGTGCATGTAAGGAGTGACTCTTGTTGCCAGGGGCTCCCCATCACTTTTCCCATTTCCATCCATCAGGAGAAAAGGGGAACTTTTGCATAATCCTGAAGCCCATTGTGGCCTACTTAGTGGGAAGGGAACATGCCTTTCTGACTGGTCGTGCCTTTGTATGTGGGTCAGCTTCATTCAAATTCTCTTTCATTCCAGCTCTTCTTCCGACACTGTGGCCCATCATTAGCTGTAATATAGGTCACCCCAGGCTTTGTGAGGCTCCAGCCCCATTTGCATTCTTGATTCAGATGTAGCAGTCATAGAGCGACTGTAGGTAAGGAGGTGGGAGGCTAGGTAACGGCGAAGCTTTTATCACTTTTGATGAAAGGATGGGGTCAGTTTGGATACACTCTTAAAAGGATCAGGGTGTTTTCCCAGCGGTGCTGAGATGAAACTCCCAGAGATGCAGGTTGAAATGTAGCGTAGACATGTCTCCGTTTCTTCATGGTGAAGAAAGAGAAAAGATGAGGAACTGATTCAGTCCTGCATTTAGACACTGTCACACATCACATTTTAGGACGTGATAGTACAAGATAAATATCTTTCTATTATTTAATGAAATCTAAAGCTACCAAGATGGAATGAAGAGGCGTAGATGAGCAGCTTCTGTGCTCGCATTCCATTAAGTTTTGTAAAGACAAGAGCCACTCTACTCCTGCATTACATAACTCATTACTCGTCTTGCTGATTGTCCTGCTGACCCAAACTGTAACTTCAAGAGCAGGTAGCGTGGACATTTTCTGTAGTGAGGTGTCCTGTTTGGGGAGCGGGGTGTGTGTGTGTGTGTGTGTGTGTGGGGGGGGGGGGGGGGGGGGGTATTAAAAGGCATTACTGTTGTAACTTCAAATCACAGCCCTAAAGTCCTCAGTAGCACATCAGCTCCAGCCTCTGTGTTTAGTATGCGAAGGCAACAGAGTCTATTGACGGTTTTTTTTTTTTTCTCCTTGGCAAATTACATGTTTCAGCCTTAATTGTTATTGGAGATGTTATCATGAAGCGGATGCAGCCTTCGCTTCTGAATCGGGTGGTGGTGGTGTGAAGGCGGCAGAGGAGGGGAGTTATGCAAAATATGGCCTATGTATAATTAATGCCCCCCCCCCCTCGCCACACACACACACATACACACATACATATCCTCTATCCTCTTTAGGATGGACAGCTGGTGCCACGGTGTCTTTTTGACCTCTAAGGGCTGCGGTGTTAAATTGAAATACTGAGGGTGAGGAGGGAATGGGAATTGGTAAAGGGCGGACGCTAAAGAGAAGACACACATACACACACACACACACACACACACACACACACACACACACACACACACACACACACACACACACACACACACACACACAGAATTAACATAACAAGGAAGCAAATGTACATGCTTGCCAAGTAGGAAACAAATTGCAAAGTTACAGTAATGTGACCATGTATATGGTGAGCTACAGTTTGACTCGTCATGTCTCCAGATAAACAGAGATTGTACCACGTTAGCTCCTCCTCCATCCTGGCTACTGTACCTTGAGTACTACGTTTGTTTGGACTGTGTGTTCAATATGTGCTAAGAGTTGTTGTTGTACAACACAACACGGCAGTGTGGTCTATGTGTTTTACAGTAAAAGGAAGGAGTTTCACTCTCAGCCTCAAGTGAATCAGAGATTAAGTAGAGACAGTTTTAGTGCAGACCAGCAGAAAAATATACACTCTTAGGGCAGCAGCTATTGATAATTTCATGACATATTAATCTGTTGATTATTTTTGATCATTTGTTTCCTCTAGAAAATCTTACCCTCCAACCTCTGACCCTACATTAGCCACCCTTATGTCACCGTGGCAGATTTGGCTCATCTTTCCATCCTTGTGAGGCCGTTTGTTGGCAAAGTCGAACTGCAGCGCACACCGCACACTCACATGCGCACAGCTGACTTTTGCACGCCCTCGTCAGTTTGCTTACTGTACTCCCTATCTCTTCATTAATTGATCTGAACAGACTCCCATTATCTCGGCTCTTATGCAAAAAAGCCAGAGTCACTGCCATCTCTTTCAAGATAGCAGGAGGCGAGACAGACAGAACTTTGGCTGAAACTCCTCCCGTGCCTTAATTCCTGACGGGGAACACGTTAATATCCCCCCCCCCCCACCCGCCCCACTCCCTCCCTCTTATCTCCACCCTGAGCCTCTTTTGATGTCCCAACTCTAATCAACTCATCCGGGCTGTCGGATGTGTGGCTGACACGGGACAATCGTCGGAATCTAAATCGTTACATCTCGCCTGACATTACGGTGGCATTTTTGTTGTGGCAGAGGTAAGAGGAGCGAGGATTGGTTCACGGGGACCATAATTCTTTCCATTGGGAGTTTGTGTGTGTGTGTGTGGGTGTGTGTGTGTGTGGAGGCGGTGCAGAGTGGTGGGTGGGGTGCGGTGTGTGTTGGGGGGGGCATATTCATATTAATGTGGAATTAGGCCCGTGCTGGAAATCCAATGTTGGCGAGGAGAGCGCTGGAGTCCACGCATCCTTATCAGGGACAGCGTAGGCCCTATTCATACCGACTGCTATCGGCATAATTCTTTTTGACATTTTAGATAAGCATCTTAACGGAAAGCTCCCAACTAGGCAGACGGGGGAGTTGTCAAATAATGAAGGAATCCTACATGTTTACTACTAAAATATCAGCCTTTTAAATGGGTGTCTGGATTTGACTGTTATCGGGCAATCTGTGAACCCTCGTCCTACCGCTTCCTGTATCTCTGTGAGGGACAGGGGTTAGGAGTGTGTGTATTGTGTGCATGCCTGTGTGTGTGTGTGTGTGCGCTTTTCTGCCGATGATTTACATCCCCACATTCAGACTCTGCTGTGTCTGTGTGTCTCCACTGTATCAAAACATGCCGTAACACCATACATTAATCCTATCCGCTCCTAATCTGCTAATATTTCCTGGAGAATTATCTGAGAACACTGTTTCATATGCAAATATGTTTGGAAATGGGGTAAACACAGCGTCGACTGTCCGGCGGTAAAACATCTAGTGTGCCCGCTGTTGGTTGGACAGATTAAGCATCTGCTGCAGTGCCTGTTTGTGTTAGGTTGTGGCTGGGAGGAAACACAAACAAATTATCCTTGGATTACGGATCAACCTCTAATCACCGGTCAGCAAGGACAAAGGCCTCATACTTTGAATTAGCTTGTGATTTAGTTGAAGAAGTTCTACAGAAAGTTTCTCCAGAAAATGAACAACTGCTTTATATTCTTTAACATTAAATATGACACACAGCTACCACGCAGTATATATTAATGTAGAATATCTTATATCGGCATACAACTACATTACAGTGTGTTGTAAATAGTGGTTCAGAGTCTTTGGCAATGTCACAATTTGATTAAAAATGATTCCTGATTCTATAAAAAGTAAAGGTGGATGCTTTAATCTGCCTCTTTCTGTGTGGGTGTTTTGTAGTGATAATGACAATGTTTGACCTCCAATACATATTGACTCCATCTTTGACAAGCAGTGATAATATGTGCAACGTTTGAAGAGCATCACTCAAAGCATTGTAGAGATAACACATTCTGAAGCACAACATTTGCATTAAGGTCACAGCGACCTTGGCATTTGACCTCTGACCTCCGCAATCTAATCAGTTCATCCTTGAGTCACAGTCATCATTTGTGCAAAGTTTGAAGACCATCCCTCAAAGGGTACTTAAGATATCGCATTGCCAAGTAAAACGTAAACATGGTCATAGTGACCTTGACCTTCGACCTCAAACCTCCAAAATCTACTGACTTCCTCTTTGAGTGACTGTGAACATTTGTTGAAACTTTAAAGAACATCCTTCGAAGTATTCTTCAGATATCACATTCACCTGCATAAAATTAAATGTTCGAGCACAGCGACCGTGACCTTTGACCTCTGACCTCCATAACCTACTCAGTTCATCCTTGAGGCACAGTTGACATTTGAGGCTGCAGTGGACACAGGTTCACCAAATCTGGACAGGTAAAAACTGGACAAACGTAACCTGGTCTGATGAATCTGGATTTCTTCTGAGGCTGCAGATGGTAGAGCCAGAGTTTGGAGTCAGTATGAATCCATGGACCCAACCTGCATTGTGTCAACAGTGCAGGCTGCTGGTGGTGGTGTGACGGTGTGGAGAAAGTTTTCTTGGTTCACTTTGGGCCTTAATACCAATCAGTCATGGTCTGAATGTCACAGTGTGTCTGAGTGAAATGAAACAGACTGTGGTTTGAGTTATTTTCCTTCCACCAGAGTTGGTTGAAGATTTGTAAAGTGTTACAGTTTGTGTCGGTCTGTGTGTGTTGTTGGTGTGTTGGTCTAATTATTTAGATAATTCAATACAGCATGCACCCAAACACTGGCCTGTTCTGAAGATGAACTACAAGACCCAGTGTGCTCCATGAATAGATATGTTTTTACTAATTGTGAAACAAATGACACTACATGTACAGCAGAGTACTATCCAGAGCTCAATCTTATATTTCCAGTTTTCAGGTTTAGTCTGTATACAGAGGCTAGTAGCTGTTTATGTAAATACACGTGTGGTGCATTTTCAAGTCTGTTTTTATTTGTGTAGGTGAATGTCTGTCAGTGTCTTGTGGCAACATTCTTGACCTATAAAGTTGATTTTGATTCTCCTGAATACTGTTCCAAACAGTCGGGGACAAAAAGGAAGGGTTTTACATGTCCAAATACTTACGAATCTGTAGCAGAAGAACTTAAATAGCACAAGCAGACAACAAACAACCACCCACCCACAGAAACTGACAGCTCCTCAGCAGAAAAGCCAAAAAAAAAAAAAAAAAGGAAAAAGGAAAAGGAAAATGTCACAATACTAACCACAGAACCAAAGATGCAAAATTAAAAGCAATAAAATAAAATAGAAAGCAGTCAAAGTGACGCTTTCAAGAGACATCAAGGGTGATTTTTATTCTCTGAAGAACATAAACAGGTTTTCTATGAAGCAAAGACAAACAGCGCTTTATCAAGGTAAAGAGTATTTGTTCGGTTCAAGAAGAGAGAGAGAAAGAAAACGGAGAGTCCCTGAAAAAGAATGTGACTAATAGGAGAGAAATAATCAACAGCAGCGCCTGAAGAAAGCCGCCACACATGCATGTTCATATGTTAGAGGGCTGTGGCCAGTCATCCACATAATAGAACAATCACTGTGTCACTCATCCTCTGCTATTCCTGTGACTGTTACTCCATTTAAAAATTACCAAAAAAAAAATCCTGTCTTATCCTCTTTTGTCCTTTTTCTCCTCCTGTCATTTTCATCTTCCTCTTCTGTCCTGCTCTTTGTTTCCTCTTTTCCTCTCTCAGATCCGTCCTTGGTCACCGTCTCCCATTATTCCTTCATCACGATGCGTTGTATGTCTTTGGCAGCCAACTATTTTTAATGCGTCTTCCTCACTCCCAAGCACCTTTTGTCCTGTGAACACCTAGATGAAATGAATGTTAGGATAAATCGCATGGCAGGGATGAAGCCCACCAGCCATTGTGCAGTGTGGACAGGTTTTTAGGATGTGAGGGACGGGGGAACCTCCCATGCATGTAAAGAATCATGTCAAATTGCAGTTCAGGTTTTTAAAAAAAAGCAGCTGGCTGGTGCTTTGTGGACAGACAGACAAACATTTTATACTTATCTTTATTAAGTCACAGTGTTAATTAATGAAAAACCTGACTTATTAATCTTATTTTACTCAGTCAAATAATCAGAATCAGAGTTGGATTTATGATCACACTTTCACTGGATCAACCAAGATGCATGTTCACTGCACGGATGACGAAGGCCTCTGATCTCCTTTGTCCTGTTTATACCTGGAATTAACATGTGTCTCAGGTGAGGGGACAGCTCTAAGTATGTCAGTTCACACCTTCAGTGTCTCCACATATATACGTAAATCATCTCCGTTTGCAAAGACCAACCGTGTTGTTGTTTTTAAGCGTAGGCGGCAGTGCACTTCCTGTTCCTAGTCTGCAGTAAATTAAAAGAAGAAGAAGTGTAGCAGTGGTCCAGTGTGTCGTTATCAATTAATATGCTGTTTCTATTTCTAGTTTGTGGATGAATAACATGACTTGCACTTTTTGGACATGTAAAGTTCTTGTTTTTCTCATTGAAGAGAAACAGCTCGTCCCCTTTGTTGGACAGGAAGCAGAGATGCACTGGGTGAATGGGTGGGAGTGAAGTTCCACGTCCTCGCTGTCGGAGCTTCCCTTGTCTGTGTCTCCTCCATGTCCCCGCAGACCTCCAACTTAAAAAATCCCTGGATTTGTGAAAACTGGTGAAACTCTACCTGGAGACTTGCCTGATGTAAACCAGTGTCCACTGAAAATAATCAAGTTTGAAAAACTTAGTGAACCAGCAGGGAAAGTTTATTTTATTTTATTGTATTTTTTTTAAATCAACATTACTTGATAAACATTTTAATTCAGTTCCTAATGAACTTTAAAAGCTATTTTATAGCTGCAGGGCTTCTCTTCTGACACTACTACCAATGCAGACTTTCTTTTTCTTTCTTTCACAGTTGCAGGTCCATTTATCAGCCTGTGTTTTTTTTTTTTTTTTTGCCTGCCAAGTGCTGCTGTTGCTATCGCTTATTATTTCCATCATCTTCTCACTTAGCAAAAGCCCCTGAGGCCATAGGGTACGGCTCGGCCCAGGTTCCAGTGCTGCAGATGCGTAATAGGGCAGAGGGCCCAGGCTCACAGGAAGAGAAGTTTCCACACTAGTCAGTTATTGTTTCATTAATGAAAATTAACACTAGAATCAGCACCAGCTGTAAAACAGACACCTAACTAAAACAAAAAAAACATCTCATCTTCTTTCATGGTGAGATCTCCACACGAGGCATCTGACCCTAAGAGGTGAGAAGAAAAAACCCCCCAAAAAAACAAATCTCCACTTTTGTTTTGAGCATTTCTGTATTTTTTTTTCAGAAGTATACCTCCTCCTCTCACTCTGGTGGCATATTTTCAATCATTATTAGAACGCCGGCAGCTCAAGGCTCGCAGGCTTTAACCTCTGGTATGTTTGGTGTGTGATAAAAGGCGAAAGCACTATCAATCTTTATTGTCTGGCCCGCACACTGTAATTGCATTCAATAGTCCACTGATTCTCTTGTCTGCGCTAATGTCGGGGAGCAGAGAGGAGCCAGATGCTCTGACTGCATTACACACACACACGCACGCACACACACACACACACACACGTAGATAGACACAGGTGCGCTAACATGCAGTTCAGGCTTCTCTAGTGAAAAGCATCCCCACACAAGGATACTTGTACTGGAAAATACACACATACGACACATACATGACGGAGGTGGCGAGCACTTGGCCTCTGTCTGATTGAATTGTTGACAGAAAGTAGCTGTATGTCTAGAGTGTGTGTACAGAAGAAGCTTCATCCTCTGGTCAGATTGTTTATGTGTATGTGCAGTATATAGAGTGTGTGTGTGTGTGTGTGTGTGAATGTGTGTGTGCTTGTGATGTCACTGCTAGGCCAGGTCATGCATTATTCAAATTTAAGCAAGCCAAAGGTGAGAGGGAGGGAGGAGAGGAGGGGCGGAGGGGCTGGAGGAGTGCCAAACCCTCGATTGGATCTCAATGAATAGTAAAGAGATTGACGGAGGGATGGAAGAGGGAGAGAGGAGGGGCTGGATGAACCTGGATAGAGACAATCAGCATGAGAGAGGTGGCACAAAAGAGAAAAAAAGGACACACACATATAATGCAGTACGTACACAACGTAGTAGAGGGAGTTATTTGGAAAGCTTCTTGTCATACCTCATCCGTACTCTAATGAAATCCAACCGCTGCCTTTTCTTTTGTGATTCTACATAAGCTGGTGGAGTTTACTGGAGTATCAAGTGTGTTTGTGAGCATTGCTTGTGCATCCAGTATGTTTTGGTGCGATGTGTATGTGTGTGTGTGCGAGCTGTTTGATTCCGTTATTACCTATCCTTACCAAGCACCTTCAAGTCGGGTGGCGGTGCAGCCTCACACTGTGGGCAGCATCGATAAGACAGACACACCAAGCTCTGGGTAATAGGTTTGGGTTTGTTGTCATGTCCACGCAGAGCGCACAAAGCCATAAACCCTGAGGATCAAGCAAGATGAAAAGCTGGCTTTTGATATTGGTTATGCCAAGACACTCGTACATTATATTTGTTGAAATTTGAACAGCACCCAGACATATGTATATACACACACACTCTCATACACACACAGTATACATATATATATATATATATGTTTTCTGTATACACGCGATTGTTTTCCTTTCTTCCCTGATGGTCTGTCAGGGCTCGTGTGAGGGATCTCTCCACATCTCTGGGTTCTGGGTTACATGTTTGGGGTGGTTTTGTGCTCATGGGTTATTAAGCACCGTGTTAATTAATGCTTTCAGCGGTACTGTTTTTGTCGCACTTTTAAGTGGGCCAAGGCTAACAGACAAACTAGCATCAAATCCCAGTTGAATTGGTTATAAGTGAAGCTGGGGTCTTTCCTCCAAACCTACAGCCACGCAGTGGGAGGTTGATTATTTTTTTGGCCAGTGACGTGAAGCGGTCTTGGCAGAGACCTGCTGGTTTTTTTTACTGTAAGACCACGATCACGCAGCGCCACTCTTCTTTGATAATGTTGTTTACTGCTAGGACTTCTTTGTGCAGCTGCTTGTGCGCTCATACATTCCCGTTACACACATGCATGCACTTTAACACATGCACACAGAGCCAGCAGGGCATGCAGCTTGCACACTACATACAGTAATACATTGCTGAATATCAAAGGAAATTACCCTTCACCTCGGTGCATGGATCTTAGCGAGTTCCTTAACCAGAGGAATGGGCTTTGAACCAGGCAGATTCCCCCAGGGCCTGTATCCTGGCCCCTCCCCAGAACACCGTGCTGGATAAGGGCCGTAATTCCCACTTTTAGGTTTCCATTAATCTGATCCTGACACAGGGGAGATGGGCTGCTTTGCATATCGCCTTCCCAAGATGGAGGGCTATTTACATGATCGCCTCCAGATTGAATATGATCAGTAGCCCACCTCCTCTGCCGTCCTCTGCAGCTGAGGCAGAAAAATGCAGATTTCTTTTTTTTTTTTCCTTCAGTGGGTATTTGCTGCATTATCATGGGTGAAATATTATTCACTCAGGTATACAGTGTTCGCTATAGTGTTTTAATACGTCTCAAGTTAGACTTGATGGATATGTGTTATGGGTATTACAGCTCCGTGCTTGATTCCCTTGACAAAGGCCAAATTTCTTTTATGAATGTGACAGCAGAGATGGATAGATCGACCCATTTATCATCGCTCACTGATAGCGCTTCACATTATCGCAACCAATGAGTGAGCCCCCCCCACCACGCAACCCCCCCCCCCCAACAAATGCGAGGAACACCAGTGAACAGTGCTTCATTTGAAACCATGAAGGCAAACCCCCATGTAAATGTATCTGTAATGAACGCCGCGTACAGGAGGTGCATTATTCTCTTTCTGCTACATTTGTTTCTGAATATCAAATGAATATGATAAATGTGGAGCAAGGGGGCGGCGGTGGCGGCGGCGGCGGGGGAAGCAGAGTAAGCCGAGGATGTGAGATGAGTGATATTGTTATTACACCACCAACGATGAGCAGCAGAAGTTGAGCTGGTGTGAGATTGTAGCATAGGGGGCAAACCGACACACACACACACACACACTTTCATGCTCTCTCCCATGCAAACACATAGCCTCCTTGTCTACCCATCATTATCCATCCCTTGAACTGCCTTCATTGTTTGTTTTTTTTCATCGTGTCAAGCCAAGACACGATTCCACACTCATGTGAGTCCCAGTTGTGAGCTGATGTGCAGCGAGACAACAACAATGGTTTGTGGAAAAAAAAAAAAAAAAAAAAAGAAAATCACTGTACAAACACCACCGCTGTTTAGTGTGATGAAAGAGCAAATCCGCACTCACACCATGCCGGTGAAATATTGGTGAGGGAAGGCTGACCAAATGTGTGCGCTCTTGTCTTTTGCTTCAAAGTATTTCCACTCTTGGCGGGAAACTAGTAGGTGGCTGTAATCACACCAAAGGTGCAGCTGTTCTGTCTGAGACAACAGGTAGAGAAAGTTTTTTTTTTTTTTTTCCATCACAACCTCACCTCTGTTGCGTTTTTTTCAGTGGAAATCATGCAACGCGTGACCCCTCGAAGAATTCGCTCACAGGGCTAATTGTCACTCTGACATACACTTCATGTAAAAGAGTGTGATAGAAACCCATCGTACGTCCTCAGTCACTTTGTCTCGGGCTGTTTCAGGCACAGGGAAAACATTCGAGCTTCCTGTAAGTGCATTTCATGCTTTTAATTGACACCATTGCATGTTAATTCGAAGCATGTCACGGATGTGTCACACCAGTAAGCTGCCAGTGTCCGACCTCATGTAATGTCGAATTACATTCGTGCTGCTCATTGCCGTGACAATAGATAAGCTTCTCCTAGGCATTGACGAGCGGTTCAAACAGTCATGTGTAGCTTAGGTGTTTTTCTGTTTTCCCCCCCTGTGCTGTCCTCTTCACTTAGGTGGCCAATGAGCAGGCTGCGTGTTGTTGTTGTTGTTTTTTAATCCATTTCCCTGCTTCTGATCACTTTCTTCTTCTGTCTCACTCTAAGTCTACATCTGTGTCTCCGATTCTTCCTCACTAGTGCCAGTGCATCCAATAGGCATGGTTCATTTGGACTTTGAAATAAGGACCTTAATAGTAATTGTCCAAGCCAAACTGCTGAAACCACTCTCTTTAAAGGGTTCTATATTGTAGAAGAAAGTGGTTCTACCCTCTTAACCTGGTTTAGTGCTATATAAGAAAATTGAAAAGGGTTCCCTACAGTGTAGAGGGTTCTCAAATACTAAAAAAAAAAAAACATTCTGATTTGCTATTTGAAAAGGAACCCAAGACAAAAGAGATTTCATCTTTTAGGAAATCAAAACGTAAAAGTCAAAACAGATGTCTGTGTTTCTTCTCCAGTTTTTCTGCATCATTCATCAGTTCAGAGAGGTTTTAAAGATGAACGGTTCAAGAAAACCATAATAAGAATAATAACTTTATTTCTGTAGCACTTTTCCCAACATACGCTCACCAAACACTTTATAAGGAACACCTGTGTGCCTTTATTTATGGTACCAGACAGGCTGGTTTGAATACTTCTGAAACTGCTGATCTCATGAGATTTTCAGTCTCTAGAGTTTAACTCAGAATGCAGCCAAAAGCAAAAACCATCCAGTGAAGCAGCAGCTCTGAGGACAGAAACACCTTGATGATGAGAGAGGTCAGAGGTCAGACTGGCTGGAGCTGACAGAAAGGCTACGCTAACTCAGATAACCACTCTGTACAACTGTGGTGAACAGAGAAGCTTCTCAGGATGAACAACACAACAGCAACTACAGCAGCAGAGACCAGATCAGGTTCCAGTCATGTCAGCCAAGAACAGAGATCTGAGGCTGCAGTGGACACAGGTTCACCTCCCTTATTCTACACAGTATTAGTATTGTGCCTCACATAAAGTGCTTGGTGAGTATATGTCACATTTCACATTGGTATAGCCTACTCAAAACATTCCTGAGTCGTGATTGGAAAATGCTGGATGCTTGTCAGACAAACACTTTCTTATGGCACTTTGATACCACCATTAGTTATCAAGGTCACACAGTTGTCTTGATCTCATTTGCACCATTTCACAGTCCCAAGTGAACCAAGATAAATTCCAAACGGCTGCTGCAATAGCAGCAAGATGGGAGCTATGAAAGCAGGGATGATTGGCTTTGACGCCTCGCGGCCTGTGTGCCTCACACTGCTGTATCCGGTCGGAGAGTGATAGCACTGGCCCCAAGAATAGCTCCAAATTATTCATAGCAAGGTATGACAAGCTCTGGTGAAAAATATCACTGTGTCTGAGACCGGTGCTGCAGGCCAGGGAAAGAGATTAAATAGAAATCTATTAGCCAGTAAGTAATACACTATCATATCAAAAGGATGGAAGCTCTCACTGGACAGCAACTCTGTGACACACGGACAATATCCTGTAAACTTATGGTCATCACACCTCTGAATCCCTGTGAGAGCTAATCACTTCTGTGATGAACTCACAGAGCTGATAACTGATGTGTCTGATATCGACACATACAAGTACAATAAGATGGAGACGTACTGTAACTATCTTTTAACTTTACTTAATGGCACCTAACAAGAACTTGCAGGAACTAGTCACGTCATCGAAAGCTAAAACAGCTTTCCTACAGTTGCTAAGAGAAACTCTTCTCAGCTCTATGGACATTTTCTGCTCACAGTATTTTAGCTCATTGTTTTGGTTTTCTGGTTTCTGGGCCTTGTTCTTTATATGTGGATGACCAAGTTATCCAGATTACAGTGTTGATGATTTGACATGAGTCTTGATTTCTTTTTTTGGGGGGGTTCTTTGAAGCTGGTTTAAAATTCACCTGGAACTGTTGTCCAGGTCTTTAAGCCCAAATCTGCAGAAGTGATGAATAACTGAGTTAACTGGATCAGAACTGAGATGTTTTAGTATGAACCCCTTACATGACCCACTTTCTCAGATACATGTGGCTCATTTTCTTGGATTTATAATGAATGAGTGTTGATATAAATGTGATTTTTGATGAGAACACACCATCATCAAAATCTGTTGGTCTAATTACAAGAAAACTTCCTACCTACATAAGAGTACACATAGGACACATAGGTATGCATGATAAAATGTTAAAAGACCAATGAAGCCAAAATATGTGGCACTATATTTGTAATTTGAACAATAAAACGTAACGTACTCACATTGCTTTAAACTGTCCATGCAGTTAAAGCTGCTCTTTAGAAGATTTTAGTTTGCACATCTACCAGTAACATCACTCACAGTCTGATCACGTTCACTGATAATGTTTAACAAAGTGGAAACAGTAGCAACTCGGTGCAGAATAAAATGTAAATGAGCAGACACATAATCAGCACTCGGCCAATCCTGTGAATCCTCATTATGGTCTCAACTACTCACTTTGCCTTTACTTCAAAATAAAAGCACACTGTTACTCAAGATAACTTTATGCAAGATTAACAAATCAATCCCAATATTGATTTCAAAGGACCAAATTAGTTGTATGAGACATGAAACAGCATTATTTTAGCCTGATAATAGCATGTAAGTCTGAATTAGTTAAACCACATTTGAAGAGCCATGCCCCGGCCTGCAGACGCCATCCTCAACAGCAGATAGCAGCAGACAGCTGGGAAGGTGACAAAAAAAGCTCTGACGTATTGAGCTTATGTTCATCAGGAGGGTGGAAACATGACTCCAACATCAACACATGCTGTAAGTTAGCATTTTTACTGAGGACCACTTTAGTGTGGTCAAAATATGTAATGAGGGAGGTCACATTCAGTCTGACACAAAGTTCTCCAAACTAAATGACAAAATGCGTGCCACTATCATTTCATAGAGTCATACGTAGGATATTTTATAAATTTTTTTGAGTAAATATACTTACATATGGAAAAACAGGTCCGCAAATAATTTGGAAGAAATTTCAAGAAACTAATAATGAGGTTAAAGGTCAGGGTTACAGTCGTGCGGTGTTGTTGTAACCAGAGACAAAACATGTCAGAGTATGCAAGTACTAGAAACAGAAAGACAGTGAGCAAGTGTTTTTAAATCACCCTGTCTTCGTGTAGTCGGGTACCTTGTTGTTGTTGATGCTGCTGCTGCTGTAGCCTGTCTAATATTGAACAGTGTTTGTGTGCAAAGTGGCAGCTTGTTTCAAAGGCTGGACTGGGGAGTGAGCTACAAATCATCAAGCATTATGATTATCAAGGACTTACGATTAGGCACAAATCATCCACTTTATCTAACCACGTTATTTAGGAGCTTGTTTACACCTTAGCCATAAGCTTTAAGCAGTGCTTTACACATATATATTCACATGTGCAGTGAGGAAGGTGCTACACAACAGGCTCAGACTCACACACACACACACATACTTAGGCACAGTCTCACTCTCTCTTACCCGCCCACACACAGCTCACTTTTAGCCCTCAGGCGTCGTATTTGAGAGTTTCATTTACTTGATTAAATCATATTTGCATATGGAAATTGTTTGAAAATGATATTAATTTGTTATATTCAAAGGAGAATTACTTTCTCATATTAAAGCTAAATCAGACAAAGGCTGCAGCAGTGACAGGTGATCATATTGAACTTTGCTCAGTTGAGGCCCGTCACTGTAACCACGCACATGCATCCACACAACACTGGTGTGTTTGTTTGTTTTTTTTTTTTGTATATATAAATCACTTTACCTCTCTGCGTCTCAGGTGTCCAGATCTGCTTCCAAATCCTCCTCCTCCTCCTCCTCTTCCTCCGTTTCAATAAAGACGAAGGTCATTTGCTCCGCGGCGAGAGGCAGGATTTCCGTCAACCTTGCGCGTCGTGTCCAGGTGTATGTGACTGATGTAGCTCCATGAGACGCCACTGTGGGACAGATCTCCTCCTGAGCCAACTTAACTTATCAGGAACACGGACCAAAAAAATCAGGCTAATTAATTAAGAACAGTATTAGAAGTAATGGGATATTATAATATAAATTGCTACATTCTGGAACCAATTTAATCCAATTACTGGAACCCCTCATGAATATAATACCTCCAAAATCACTCTGTCAGGGTCCAAAGGGAGATGTGTCTGACTATTAAGACTGAAAGAAAAGGAAAAGGAAAAAAAATCTGCTCCCTTTTAACAGTGAACACCAGTGATGATTTAAATGGTTGAGAGGAACTGTTCATTTGAGTAATAAACCTAATGATGATTTTTTTTTCCTAATTGACATTTCGACCATTTACAACCTGAGTAGGTTTTTGTTTGAGGTCCCATGTGTTTGATAAAGACGAATGACTGTAAAGGCTGATTGGTGCTTTTTCTCTTAATGGCCTCTACGCAATTAAACAAAAAAAGAAGAGAGAGACAAAAGAGTACAATTCTGCACTAGTTTAAGTGGAGTGCTTTTTGGAGGAGTGGATGGGACAAACTGACATTAAGAATCACAGCAACTTTAAGAATCATTTCATAAGGGATAAATCCACATTACAGCGTATAAAACAATAGATGAGCAGTTTGCAGGAGATGTAGAGTTAGGAGGCAGCGCTGGTACAGACCATTTTTTAAATGGAAATGAGTTTTACAGGAGTTTCAAAGTAAAATTTCCTGTACTCTCTTAATGATAAGCAAAGATATTTCACACATGTGCCACAGTATAGTATTTGTCATTGCTCAGCAGAGGTGGAAGAAGATGAAGTAGCAATACCAGAAATATAAAAGTAAGAAAGCAGCATTTTATAGCTGATCGAGGTGGAGCTAATTATTTTTTACTGTCGGGTGATTTAATTTACATTAACACAGACTGTACATTTTTATATGTTTTTAACTGCCTTGTTTTGTTTGTAGTGTATATACCCAGGACACCTTACTGAGTACTGAGTGGATCATTCCAAGGGTTATAGATATCAGAATGTTTGAATTCAGAGTAAGGTGGCATGTTGATGAGGCCCAAAACTGTAATCAAGGACTCTTCTCAGGAAGTCTCAGGAAGAAGTCAAAGTAGTCATCAAAATAACTAGAGTATGAAAGTATGTACTGAAAGTCTTATTCCCACTTTTGTTTGATGTAGATGTGACTGATTTCAGCCACAGATTTAAAGGTAAAGAACATATTCCCTCAAAAGACATTTTTAGAAAGTCATAATTTGTTGTGTCCTGTAATACAGGTGTGTTTATTCCTTCGCTTTATACATGAAGAAGACTGCCAGTCATCAGGCAGTCTTCCCTAACGTGGCCACAGAGATGCTCTCTGTTGGTAAATCATGATACACTGTGTGTATATAGAGTTAAATTTATTAGCATTAACACGACAGACGCTGTTTCTGTTCACTGTCAGTTCAGTGTCAGCACAGTTCTCTGATGTACTGACTGTAGACCAGCAGCTTGCCACATACTGTGCTGTGGTCTGTTAATTTTAGCTGCTGGTGCATTTTGAAAGCCACACTCTGACAATGGGGGAAAAAGAAGTGAGACTATTTATTTATTTATTTATTTATTTTTGTTTTGTTTTGTTTCATCTGAATCTTCAGCTGTGGTTTTATCCATTTTTCTGCATGGCTGCAGTGGGATAACAGGGTGCCAGCAGACCTCCAGACTAATACATAAAATAATAAATAAATAAAAGTAGCATGATTAACAATTTACTCAAAACACATCTTAATGTGGAGGGGTGCTGTCAAAGGCTTCTGTGACCCAGACTCATTGAGCAGCTTGGCAGCAGTGTCTCTGAGCAAGCCTCGCCCCTCTGACCAGTCAGAGAAGGCCAAAGTCAGAGGAGGGGGCTTTTGGCTGTCAGTCAGTACTTGAACGCATCTCTCGTCTACTACTTCACTCACACTGAGGGTTCAAGCTAGTTTTAGCAGCTGGAAGATGTCAGAGGGGTGGTTAGCTTTGCTTTTGAGTCGCATACAAGCACTAGCTTGATTTCCCGAACAGTGGTGTGAAATCAGGATGAAGCAGTGCTTGACCAGTTAAAGCTAAAAATAGACATCAATTAGAACGATACCGAAGTGTAAGCGATCTCTCTCCTTACGTCTCAGAGCAGCGTTCAGTCCCATTAAGGATCTGATGTTGCCTGTTTGCATTCATCTTTTAATTTACTGCCCTCTTGTGGCTGCAGGAAGCTGTTGTCTCTGGAGGCTAGGTTAACTCCCCGCCATTGTTCCTGTCATTTCTGTCATTTTAGTGAGCATGGCTGTGTCCGGTTGCTAAAGGCTGGAGCTTGTCGAGCTCAGGGGGAGCTCTGCAGCATTTTTTTTTTGACATTCGCTCATTTACATTGTGTGTAATAATTAGCAATTCAGTTGTGATATTGCACACATTAGGCTATTGTGCAGATTTGTGAGGAAACATCACTCGCAGATTAGAAAATGTTCTTGTGGTTGTTGGGTTCTGCTTCCTGTAAAAGTTAGCATATGCCGCCGGTTTCCACAAATAGCTAATATACAGACATTTTCACTATTCAGAAATGAGAAATTATTGTTCAGAGTGAATTTTTATGGAATACACATTCTTGCTTTGCATATTTGTTTTTTAACTGCCTCACCTTTGACTCTGGCAGCTAACACGACCAGTTCCAGTGAGGAATGGCAGCTAGTAACACTCATAATGCTAATCATAAACATGACCTGTGTGTGTCCAAAAACATCAGACGACAGCTTAAGTTGAACTGAAAAGCTATCATTATGCTGTTTGCTGTTATGAGCACTGCCCATTCACTCTGGTTATTATATTAGTAGCATTAGCATGTATGAAAATCCTGCTCTTTTCACAGGGTATACTTAGTTAATGGATATATGCCACATAGTAATCAAACAACTCATATTAGAGATGACCGCAGTGTAAACAGGCAGAGCTCCACTCCTGATAAACTGTGTCAGTATTGGATTTAATCAGTACTATGACGCAGGCTCATGAGAAGAGACACTTCTGGAAAACTGTAACACATAACAACGCTACATTTTCCATCCACGGCCGTCAGACTGCTTCTCTGTCAGTTGTTAACGATTCCCAAACTGAAACTCTAAACGCATGTCAAGCACAGTGTCTTAGAGATGTTCATTAAACAGCCTTACACACACACACACAGTAACCGGTGTTCATTCCTACAGTTTCAGGTTAAAACCATCCACAGAGCTCTGACCAGATCTGTGGAGCCAGCAGACAGGTTTCCTTCTTGGGATAATGAACATATTTCACTCTTTACTTTTGCAATGCTTGCAGTTTTAGGTTAAAATCAACTTTTCATGTTCACCTCCTCATCTGCTCTCAGCCATTTTGGATCATTTCTTGTAACACAGTAACTGTAACTTGCTATCACCCTCTGGTTGACACTGTCACCTCACAACAAGAAAGGTCATGGGTCTGATTTCAGCACCAGCCTGCTGGGGCCTAATATATAACTGTCATATAAAGGGTAAGTAAGTAAGTTGTAATTAAGTGCAGTAGTGTACTCTAAGTTTAATAAATAAACTTAGCTGCTTTCCAAAACTGCTTACTGCATGTTTCTGTATGTAATACTCCACTCTGACTGACCTGCATGATGACCTGCCTCTGTGGTCTTTCTGAATGAGCATGGGCTCTCCCTCCGGGGATGGAAATTAATTTAGTGATGTTTATGTTTAAACAGTGTTTAACTCCCCCAGAAGAGAAAAAAACAGTAAGAAAAATAAGGAAAGAGAAACAGGACTGAATGAGAGGGCAGTGCGAGAAGCAGAGAAGCCAGAGACGTGACATTGGAATTTAACTTTTATTTAGTAAGTATCATGTATTTCAGTGTATTGCATAATTGTCAGTGAAGTATGTGGTACTACACTGTGGACTGGGATTGTAGGCTGAAAGCATGTTCAGACCTGCGTCTTACTATATACGTGTCTGCTAAATCAAAGGTAATATAGATTTTTTATCTAGTTTTAATTTGGGGTTTTGGAGTTTTTTTTTTGTGTCTGTGTTTGCTGATGCATGTGTGTGTCCTGAAAACCCATTAGAAGCAGTGATAGTGTCTGGAATCCAGACGGTAACTTCAGACTACAGGCTGGAAAAAAAGAAAAAAACTGACTCTAAAACTTTCCCAAGAAGAAATGAAATGAAATTTCACAGGGAAAAAAACAAAACTCAGTTGCTCTTTTAATCAGTGACAAATTCAGCCGTGCCTTAATGCATATTTAATTACATCAACTTTTTTTGTATCAAAGCGAGCGGGAAGATGTCATTAAACAGACACATAAGGGTGTTAGTGTGAAATATGGAGAAGTATATGAAAGAGGAGCCGTGTATTCCCTGGTGAATCCCTCAGACAATCACGCCAAAGAATGGAGCCGAATGAATTGTGAGGTGCTCGTCGTCGTTGTTGTTGTTGTTGTTGTTGTTACTGTTGTTGAGAAAATCCTCAGCTCACCAGTAAAGCTATTATCCCGTACTCGCGAATACAATAAAATTTGAATCAATTCGGTTTCACTGATACTCTCACAAGCAATTTAGCAGGTAGAGCTGGTAGTCACAGAGCAACGTCTCATCCCACCTTATTCACATCAACAAACAACAGATAATGCAATAACACACAGTGTAATTGTAATGGTAGATGCAGTGGAGAGACGCTGTGCCCCACTACTGTTTTCGTGGTATTATTTTACGCTAAGCCATGGTAAATATCCGTATAATTACATCTGAAATGCCTTAAACAGCTTTCTGCTACAGTATACTGTATATTGCTGTTTGTCCGTCCACTATATTAAATCATCTCTTGTAAAAAAAAAAAAAAAAGTGATACACACTTTGTTCGTTTGTTCAGCTCTCTGATTTAAGACAAGACAAACAGCTCAGTGTGATTTTAATGCTGCGTTTCCTCCTTTTTCAAATGGCTCTTTACAGCAGGGTAAAGGCTCAACACACTATAAAAGCATTAGCTGTTTCCTGGTGCTACAAGCAGGGCTGTAGATCTCCGTTTGTTAAGGGGGCAATGAGATGCCATAGTTGGACTGGCCATCAGCCCACTGGACCACTGTGTTGGTTGGCCCAGCTAACTGTCAAAAAAACCCATAAAGTTTTTCCCTGTCCTCTCTGTGTACCTGTCTTTCAGGATGTACATTAGAGCTGTGCTGTGTGCGTGTTTCAGGCCTGGACTCACTGTCCAAACTCAGCCAGGTTTCAACCCTCACCCTCACGCTGAGCTAACTTTAGTTTTACTAAATTTAACCTCAGCACAGGGCAGTTGTTGACATGTTGCCAACCGTGCATGGATTGGGACCTAATGTTTTCCACACAGGTTTTCCATTATTATGTAACTGCTTTGCTCGGTTATTGTTCTACTGACGACAACGATTTCACACCCAGTCTGCCCAGTCAGAGAGACGGGGAAGATGTGGTGGTGGCAGGAGAGAACGAACTGTGAGAGGTGGAGGAAGGTGAGGGGGGAGAGAGAGAGAGAGAGAGAGAGAGAGAGAGAGAGAGAGAGAGAGAGAGAGAGAGAGAGCAGCTAGAGCAGAGTCAATAGTTCTTTGATCAATCCAAATGAAATGACCTATGCCCAATGTCCAGCCAAGAAAACTAACGTGTGAAAACTCTCTGCCATCTCCATCATTGTTCAGTCATTCTGCACACACATCTGGTAAAGGTTAAGTGGTAATCAGGTTAATGATATTTAGATTTTATTGAAAAAAAAAATCAGGATAAAAACCATTGCTGTGTAGGTCAGGGGACCTTTTTCAACTGAAATAATGTTAAACACATCGACCTCCGTCAGGGTTATTAATTCTTGTTAGTCTAAACCTTGGCTTATCTCTGACCCATCTGCGCCCTCTCTCCCTCTCTCTCTCCATCGTTCACCGTATTTTGGTCACATATTCACAAACTCCTGTCAAGCTTTTGGAAATAATCCATTTTGGGGTCAAGCTGTCAATTTCACTTTTTCAGGCTGTATTTTGAGCTGGCCTTACTATTTGTTCTTGGCCAGTTACCAGCTGGTTCTGCTTCTGTACATTTCATGGTAGAGAAGTCAGGAATTTACAGTGTTGGCTCTATGGTAAAATATGAACCAATGAAAAACTGCTGATGGTTAAACTGGGCTTACTGGACACTTATGGAGCTGACCTGCTCATTCAGGTCCTTACTATGAGAGGTTGGAATCTTAATAGCATGTGTGAGTATATACTTAAATAAACATTATTATGGATTGTACACCCTTGGTGCATGTTTAATTTTGTGGCAGAAATAGATGAAAAAACTATAGTATTAGTTTACACAAACTACAGGAGCAGCAGCTAGCCTGCTAGCTAACGTACAAAATGCATTTTTCTGGTCAGGTTAGAACAGAACAGCCTGGTTACAGCTTAACACTGATTTATGCTGATCTTGTCTATATTGGCTCCTGCTGCTTTGACTGTTACCATTAATCTGTCTCCCTAAAGTCCTCCAACCTTATGGAAGTGTCCTGTTAGTCTTGTAGCATGGACCTGTTAGGTCAGTATTTAAAAAAAAAAAAAAAGGTTCCTACAGTACCCACAATGCAACATGACCGCTAAGAGTTGTGTCAGAGGTTTGGGTGGGTTATACTAGTAGTGGCTATTGTGCCTCTGGCCTCATGCAGACATCCCAATCTGTTGTTGTCTGTAGGTAAGGTCATAATCTATAATCTACCCTGCTGAGGTTTAAACTTTTGTTGCCAGTTAAGTTTGCCCTACTTGCCCTCTGTTAAACGCCGGCTCCTCTGGCTCTGACGTCGTCACATCACAGTTTAACCTCAGAGAAATCCTTCAGTGTTTGTAATTAAAGTCATTTTTAGTGCAGGGTTTTGGCACATGGCTGAGAGGTGAATCTCTGTTTGAAGCTCCTGATTCCTGGCCCCGTTTTCAGCCATACAGTATTAATCACATCATTCCATGTCTTTTGTTGCTGTGGGTATGTATCTGAAAGGTGTGCGTATCTGTTTGTGTGTCCTATGATTACTCATGTTCACACATAAGCTGACACTATATGTGGCTTCACTGACAATAGCGTTCTTGACTGTGTGTACATGTGTGACTGTGTGTTTAGTGATGTTTTGTGTGTGTGTGTGTGTGTGTGTGTGGGAGTGGATTTGGCCCTCTCCCCTTTGTGATCGTGACCTTATTAAAGGTGTTTGTTCTGTCAGATGGCAGAGACACAGAGGAAGCTAAAATGGAAAGCACATAATCTGCACATTATACACATAATGTGTCAAAATATAGAAGAGTGATTTGTGTGACATTCCCAGTTCATGACGTTTGGCTGTTTTATGGCATCAGAATGTAATGATAAATATCATTATCATAAGCATGACATAAAATTACCACGAGCTAGTAGCCAAATGCTGCCGAATGGAGGATTTGCTTGTTTATCTGTTGATTCTTTCATCTGAGGGAACATTGTAAAAATACCCAATGAGACATTCAGGCTAATATAGACTTTAAAAAAAATTATAATTTAGTGGAGATGTTAATTTGATTTCTTTATAGTACAAATTGACTTATTTAAAAAAAAGTTTTCTTTATTCAGTAGAATTATTTAGGTAAATTAAGACGAGTGGTTCTTCGCGTTATTAAAAGAAAGCGGCACTGAAAGCTGGAATTTCTTTTCTATTTTATTTCAAAAACTTTAAAAACTGTTTCCTATACAGTGTTTTCCAGCTCTGAAAATATCCCTGAGAGTTGAACTGCCAACTGGATTTGAATGTTAGTCACAAGCATAAACGTCTTACAACAGCAGCCTACTTTTAATGTTTAGTGCAAAAACTGTCAACCAACTACATGAGTCTGAAAATCTCTTTTTCTCTCTGAAAGACAAAGGGGACACTCGTTTTCGCTTTATATACTGAAGTTTAGACATATACAGTTGTGTCAATGCAAGAATTTGCAAGAAACTTAACTAATTTTCCAAAAAATGAAATTATAATGGTTGTTTTTGTAGTTTTACACAGCAGAAACATGAAATGTGTTCACAGCTCTTGTTGAATTGCTGTAAAACACAGTCACTTGTAGAAGACACACTCACTAGTCAGGACAGTGGTCAGTGTTACTGGGAATTCACATAAGCAGTCACATAAGTTCGCAAGACACTGTCTTCAAATCGAGCTGTCCTGTCAGCAGCACAGCCTGTCTTCACCTGAGAGAGTTGTTTCAGAAAAGCAATGGACAAACGTCCTCAGATGTGGTCCATAATAAGTATGTAGAAAGAAAACAGCGTTAATTTTACTTATTGATTTGTTTATTTCATTACACCTACCTAATGTAGCTCTATGTGGCAAACGTTTTAAACTGGTAAGTTCACAGTTAAACTGGGAATCTTGACTGGTCCGAAAAGGAGTCAGTGTAGATTAATACACTGACAGAAAGGAGGGAGGTCTGTTTGTGATCTGAGATGAATGAGGCTGAGATTTGGACAATATACAACTAATTTCTCACAACTTCACAATCTGACACTTATGATGTGGGAACAGACAAGGAAGGTATTTAACAAGGTCATGTGATGGTTATAATCTGCAGACAGTAGTCTGTAGACAAATCCTCAACTCCTCCTTAGATGGCAAAAAACATCCGTTTTCACTCGAGAAATGTTCATCACAAACGGAAGGAGTACTAACATGCAGTGTCTTGCACTAATCCCACAACTGAGTAAAATTGTGCCCACCCCAACGTTTATGATGCTTTTTAAACCCTCTCTCAGTGGTTATCTCAGGGCTTCCTGCCATACACCTCTCATGCTGGACGCCCAGAAATGATGGCATGTAACCGAGCCGCTGTAATTTGTAGTGATTGACCCAGAGGGCTGGCTATTAGCAATTGTCCGCTGTAATGATAGATCCCTTTAGCATTAGGGAGCTGTGCCCACACCCACTTAACTTGTTATTTATAGATCATGTCAGGCCTGTAATAAACATAAAGCATAAAACTGCAGCTAATGTGCTGCTATTGAAATCTGGACATGAGCAATTTTATGAATTGAAATAATTCACAGGACTGTTCTGGTGGCACTGGGTGCCTCAGAAAAGGTTAACTGTGTGTGTGTGTGTATGTGTGTGTGTGTGTGTGTGGGGGGAGTGTACATCGAGCTGTACAGAGCTGCCTTGCTCATTTGCAAGGTGTAAATGTATAGTAGCGCAGTTACAGTTCAGTGGAGTGATCAGTGCTGTATGTTTACGCTATTGTTGAATAAATGCTTGAATAAACTTTATTCAGTCTTTTGTTTTTTTTCAGCCAATAGTATAACCTACATGCAGGAGTTAATTACGAGGTAGCCATGTTGTATCCTTGAAACCTTCTCTTCAGATTACCCAGGCTTATTTTGCTTCGAAGACCTGTTACAGTGATATGGCTTAGATGGGTGCTATGTGTTCAACCAACAAATAGCAAATATATTTGTTCAACCAAATATATTAAAAATAATAAATCAAATACACCACTCCTCACCTTTGAAAACACAGAGTATGCAAAAAAAAACCCACATTCTTTTTAATTACTATTTCTAACAGCTAAAACAACCTTAACTCAAATATAAAATGCTGTTCTTTTCTGTCTGATCTTGTGAAGAAAACAGTATAACATTCCTCTTTTATTTGGATAATTTCTTTTGTCACCTGAAGTGTGACTTTAACATGAGAGGAATGTAGCAATAGTCTGGGATAGATATTATCTATGGCAGTAAGAGACAGGGAGACTAAAAGAGAGAGAGAAAGAGATGATGGTAACAACATAGTAATATTTTCATATTTTCGAGGCAAACGCTCCCTCCTCCACCATATATCATATTTACATTTCAAGCAGCTCCAGGGGCAGAATGGGACTAAAAATCAAGCCAGGACTTGGACTGGCCCAGAAAAACCCAGCAGGACACTATGTCACATGTAGAACATGTAGTAAACAGAAGTTTAAATGAACTCAGATTAACCCCATGTTTCCTCTCTACTGCTGACTGTCAAATAAAGGCAAAAAAAATAATCTTTAACTAAAAGAAAAAAGACTTTTACAAATCACAGCAGCTGTAGTCTCAAAAATGAAAATCAAATATAGCCGGCGACTATATTTTGAGGTTTTTTTTTTGACCATTTTAAACTATTTCTACAGATCTTTACTTAATGCCAAGACAAGAAATCTCACTCAAAATGCCAGTGATAGCAGCACAGTTATGCTGCGTAGGTTACATGAGTCATTATTTTGTGACAAACTCGATAAAATGTTTTTGTCTGAATTCCTGTGTGTCGTGAGCTTAAAATCACAAAGTAACGCTACAGAGGAAGAACAAGGTTTTCTAATAATTTGGAAATTGAAAGCGAAATACAAAATGTTTTTCAGCTTTCCATGAGTTTTCTTCAAGACAAGCGTGGCATCCGGTGGACTGTGCATCCGCACACGTGTGTGTGTGTGTGTGCTGTAAACCTGCTCGTTTGAACTGCTGTCCACGCTGTCTTGTATTTACTCTGTTTGCACGTGTGGCTGTGTTTTTGCACGCACGCTTACAATCATGTGTCCGTGCATGTGTGTGTGCGTGTGTGTATGTGTAAGCGAATGTGTGTAAATCTCCTGCTGCCTTTCCCCCCCATCTTATTGTTTTCTTCAGCTTCTCAGGGAGAAATCCTCTTGATTCGCCCAGTCCCTGAGGCTAGAGCCCCATACATAGCAGATGTTCCACTGAAAAGGCCATGAATGTTTAATCATTTGTGTTATTGATGCCGCCTTTTTGTTTGTTAGCAAGTTTGAGCGACTGTTTGGGTCTTATGTCTCTATTTTTGCATGTCATGCGTGCGTGTGTGGAGAGAGAGAGAGATCCTAGTAAATTCACAAACATCAATCTTTTTCATTTCTGTCTGAAAAGATTTTTTTTTTTTTTTTACCTCACATGCCCTGCAATGAATGAATAATGAAGTCTATTAAAAATGTTATTGAGGATCATTATTGAGTTTGCTGTGTCAAATATCACATCAATGCACTCTCATAAAACAAGACAATCTTTTCTTTTTCTTTTTTTTTGTTAAACAGAAAGTTAAACCCTACTTTCCCCTGATCATGGATGAACAAACTGGGCTCTGTCTCTAAACTGTGATTTGTTGGACTTAAAGCTGCTGTTTTAGTATTTGAGCTGACAGCCAGATTTGATCATAATTAGACAGCATGCCGTGGGCTTTGATTGGCACAGTAATTGGATTGTCATTGGGGCTGAAAAGCTATTATCTTTGGATCATGCCCCATGAAATTTGTTGGAAAAACTTCTGTGGCCGTCATTAAGTCGGCCATCTTGGGGGCCTTTGCAAATGAGCTTTTTTTTTTCAGTCAAGAAAGAGAGAGCGGGAAGAAGCGAGGAGGAAGGAAAAAAAAAGAAAAGGTACCTGTGCACCGTTGGGACCCTTAGATCCTTCGAATCGCAGCAACAACAATCTGGGCCCTATTGATTAATGATATTAGCATAGCAGGTAGCGCTAAGTCGAAAAGCGGCGTGCTGGGTTATTGCCCATCGCTCTCGCCCACTTGCCAGTAATGGGGCTGGGTGGGTGAGTGGGTGGGGGCTGGGGGTGCAGAGAGTGAAGGAATGGGATAATGAGAAAGAGTTGAGCCTGAAAGGAGTGCGAGGGAGGGGAGTGAAAGGAGGAAAAGGGGAAACTGCAGGGTGGCTTTTCATTTGCAATTGTTTATGTAAAGTATACCCATTTTAGGGGAATAAGTAGCACTATGAGGTAAAGAAAATGAGAACAGAGATGTGAGATGTGAAATAGGTAACATTCCTCAAAGCTGTAAGGCAATTAAATCAACTTACACACTTCTGAAAGCAGGAAAAAAAAAAAACACACACACAGGCAAAGACACTGAACCACCCCGTTTCTGTCTGTGTCTGATTGTGTTTCTCTGCACTGAGCAAAGTTTTGTCACAAATTACCAGCCAGATCCAGAACTGTGTGCGTGCCTTTTCAGACATTACTGCAAAAAAAAAAACCCAGCAGATCAGATTCTCAGACCTTAATGTCTGCAACAAAATTCACTAATCACTGGTAAAATATGAATGAACAACATGAATGATTAATTAAACAGCCCCACTCACCGTCTTTTCCATGATTTTCAGAAATCAAGTTAGTGAAAGTGAACAATCCTTCCCCGTTCAGTGTATCAGAATATTTCAGTGTTTTCTTAAGCCAGTTCTTGAAAACCTGACAATCTTAAATCAGGACTCACTTTCCACTTTCCAGAATCACACAGCTCAATATTTCTGAATCTGATGATCACGATAGCAGGAGGAAGAAGAGTTCTTCCAGACACTGTGTGTGAGATAAAACCGATAATGCAGGGAAACACTGTTGGTTAATCTGCTGATACATGGCTGAATTTGTTTTTGACAAAATATTTTCACACCATTTCTTCAAACTTTAATAAGGATTTATTTAAATCGTTTATTTAAATTATTTCCATGATATCCCTCTTAAAATCAAACAGCTGCTTACAAACAACCAAAATCACTAAGCTCTACATAACCGTCTCACAACTTCGTCAGTATTTTCTTGTTATTACTACCAGATAACGCAGTTCTTTCAAGTAAACCACTTAAATAATGATTAGGAAATTACAGATCTGTAGGCTGTTTCTGTTTTATTTCCTAATCTGAAGGTCTACTGTTTCAAAGCCCTCTCCAGGTGGAGAAGTTCGAAAGTCAAAGATAGCCCTAACCCTAAGACTGAAGGACTTGGACTTGATTTTTGACTTGGTGACTTCATAGCAGGGAGTTGAGACTTTCTTGGTACTTTAAAAGCAATGACCATGTCCCACCTCTGTTTTTAGAAAAAAAATAACATGGTTCCTAAAACCTTAAATATATTCAAATATACCTTCATGGTTCAGTGTATATACATGTATGTTTGTGTATTTGCTTGTGTGTGATTGCGTGTGTGCTCTCCTGCCTCCATGCCTCCAGGCAAATGGCTCCTAAACTGACATTCCCACCCCTCAAGGCCAATTCCACTGCTGTGAACCCTCCAGGGGCCGAGAGGTGACAACACTGCAACACTACACACTGTTCCCACAGAGGAAAATGATGGCATTAATATACTTGAATACAACACTGTGTCATGCATTAGGAAGCATTCTGTTATGTTCTTTCTTACATAAAACTGTGTGTGTGTGTGTGTGTGTGTGTGTGTGTGTCTGTGTGCGCTGCAAACACATTACCTCTGGCTTATGATATAGGCTTCCTGCACACATAACAGCACATTTTGCATATGTGGGTGCATGGTTTATGCAAGATAATGAATGTAGCTTTACATCATATCTGAAAGGTGTCGTACAGCAGGAAAATGTTTTGTTCTGCTGATAGCGGCTCCCTCTGTGTTTCCTCTTTCATTGTGTCTGTGGGTAAAACTTCCCATGCAGGCGCTGTTGATCATGGCCTATCGAGTGTCATCTGATTTGCATTCAGTGGACGCATCATTATTCACGACATTTGATGTCCGCGAAAACACATTAGACCTCTCTGTTTTAGGTGTCGAGTGGCGTTGGCCGCGACCACCCAGTCATAGTTTGTGCGCCCAAATATTCCAAATGTAAATTGATATATAAGAAAATGCCCCATTAACTTTTTCATTAATGGTTATAATGCATTCCGAGTGTCATCCGTGGGGTGGTGTGCTTCTCTGAGCATGGCCACGCACACATTTGCCACACACACACACACGCGCACACACAACACTACGCTATAGAGCCGCACAAACATGTTCAAACACGCATACACAAATGGACACTGAGAAATAATACAGAAAATACTGAAACACGGAGAAATAGCAGACTTCACATACATACACAATGAGTAGAATCACAACTTAAGAACAATACATCCCTTTTAATGCTGTTTTACTTTAATTGGACCATTATTGAACCTTCACCAATTCATACTGCCAGATGTGTCCACAGCTGTTTGAATGGGCACCACGGGGCTCATACTGGATTTATTTTCCATCACTTCCCATTGATGTTGCAAACGCATAGTGTGAAATGACTCACCTTTAATGTATACATTCTGTACCGTACTGTGCAGGCTGTCAGGTTTTTATGAGGCCGGTTTACTCCTTGTTGTGCAGATGGTATATAGATATACAAATAAATGTATACATGTTCTATTTTAATCTTTATGAAGGTGTATTTTTCTTCATGTCTCTCAACATCCCTCATTCTTTGAATTTATGTTTGCAGTGTCGGCTTCCAGAGGACTTTGTAGTGCTACAATAGAATCTGGGTCATAGACACCATTAAAGACAGTGAGAATGTGTAAAGTAGCTTTTTACAGCTGTACTCAAAAAAGACATTTAGATTTAGATTACCATATTTAAAACTAAAAAACAAAAAGAAAATGAAAAAAAAAAACATCTGACATATCACCTTATTAAGTTTGCAAGTAGCTACATATTTACTCATCTAACACAAAGAACACCATAAACACCATTGATTTGAAGGAGTCTTTTTGGATGGAGACAAATAAGACTCAAAATGTGTATCAAATGATCTACATTAAAAAAATAAGATTTATAAATGTGTACGATTTGTGCATCATTTTGGGTACAATGTGTGCTAATCCACACAAGTTTACCAAGCAGTTTGAACACATGTAAAATACTTTCACAAATACATAAATATTAATATTTTAGGTCCAGATTTTTAACATCAACTTCACAGATCTGATCATTTTCATGTTCCTGTGCCTGTGTAGTTTTGCCTAAAAATATTTGTGACATTATTTTGTGTTTAAATGTTTGTGCACTGATCACCTGATACTTTACATTTGTGTGTGAACTTTTGAGAGTCCACACACACAGATCCACTAATGCTCACACACACTGCACACATTTATAAATCTTATTTTCAATTGTAGATCACGTAATAACATCTCCATACCTTTTTGCTCTGTTTTGTTCTCCACCATCTTCTGATGGTGGAGAACATTAGTGGTGACATTAGTTCATTGCTGACTTTGTCTGTGTGCTGCTTGGTGCTGGGTGTAGTTTACAGTGAGTTTATCAGAGCCTGGTTTATTGAAAACAGCTGCTGAAGCTGCTGGAAATGAGTTTGGCTCGAAAGCTGGAAGGAACTGCAGCGTGGTGATAATTCTCTGTGACTTTTTCACCATGAGCGACATCTTTGACTGTACACAGGCCATTTGAGCCATTGTTAAAGTACGAAATATTGATTAGTGCAGCTTTAAGTGTGACTCCTTTGATGACGAGGAGAAGTCTGAGAGTCAGTTTATGATTTAGTGACAGAATATTTACAGAATAAGCAGTCAAGATAAATAAATAAATAATAAATATTGACCCTGCTTTCTCTTCAACTTTAAATACCTCTCACCTTGTCTCTACACACATGTGCTTATAGTGTGTACACACAAACACAGCAACACCCCCACCAACAGTCACCGCAAGAATTAATGTGTCTATTGTTCGGCCAGCACGCCGAGCACTTATCCCTGAGTGTTTGCTGAAGGGTAAGAATTAAAGGTGAGTGTGCTCGGAAAGCATTCACACACATATACAGGCATACAAAGGTCGCTAGGCTGCAAAACCATGGCAACATTCACAGGATCAAGCATGAGTGGCATCTGTGAGAGTTCAGTTTGCCGTGGTGTTTGTGTGTTCGTGAACATATTGAAGTACGGAGACTGTAGATTACTTAGCACAGTAATTAAGTTGGCTACGGAGCAGAGAAAAACAATAGTGCAGATAATAAAGAAAGGCCTGGTGCACACTTAGAGCCACTGATGCTTCACGTTAGACAAAGTTGTTCTCCACTCAGTTGCTACACGGGAAAACTTGTGTGGTAAATAACAAAAACAAAGCAAAAAAGATTTGACAAAGTCTTTGACTGGTCTCAGACCTGTTAACTTTTGTTAATCTCTTGTTGACAAAAGTGTTTCTTATTCTCCTACTTTGTACATATTACAGAGAAGATACAGATACAGATATAACAATTTCTCACCTTATTCACTTCTCACTTAGTGTGATTCAGTGTTAAAGCCACTGTTTGAAAAGATATATATATTTTGCTAAAAAAATGTGTAATTAGGAGAAAAAAGTCAACAAAGTTAGAAAACCTAGTTATATTCATCTTTGCTCAAGAAATATTACAACCACTATGAATTCTTTTATTCTGAAAATATTACAGCTTTATTATTGAAAAATAAAAAACACATCTAAAAATAATTCAACTTTATTTTCAGCATCTCCATTTTTTCCTGAACAGTGGCTCTGTGTATACTGAAATATGAGTTCTCTCATAAACTTAGTGACCTTTTGTAATTACACTACCTCAGTATGTCACATTGATATTTCACCCCTTTTGATTTTAATGATTACTTTGTTTTTGGTAGATTGGTTCACACCATTCAGGACAAGACAAATCTTCATCATTAAGTGGTTATTATATAAATCATTCATTTTATCAACATATTTTAGAGTGACTTTGAAGGTGATTTTAACCCTGGACATGAACAGCTGGGTTCAGTTGTGATTCTTGTTCCTGTTTTTCTGTGACATCTACCCAGAATAGATGAACGAAAAATTAGAGCGCTTCCATATTTTCTTCTTTGCACTTGTTTACTCAATCCCCTTTTACTCTTCCCATTAAATTTACTGTTGAGGAGCGAAGACATTAACAGACGGAAAAAGTGCGACGAATAATGTGGACATTTCATGCGTAAGCTGCGAGTTGAGCGATGTATTAATGGGGGGAAATTATTGTGCATTCAATTACGGCACAATGCCTTCCAGAGATGTTTGTGTGATTTGGCCACTGCCTGCCATGGCGGCCCCCCCACACACACACCGCTACCCCCTCCCTGACTGATGAGCGCCCTAATCTGCTAATCTCACCAATGGGTGTGGAGGTGGGTTGGAGGGGGTGTTTATCTGATGAGCCAAACACCTCGACTCGCAGCCCGCTAACGGTGGCCAATAAAATTAAAGAGCTGGTGCGTGCCCGGGCGGTGGAGGAAGACGAAAGAGGAAATCAGAGATAGATAAACAAATAGAATCATAAAAAGGCAGGGCGCTGGTGAAGTGGTAATTCAGTGGGAGTTCATTAGGGGAGAGATGGAGGAATGAGGAGTGGAGGGCTAAACTGTGGATGACATTACCTCTAATGTGGCTCCCCTGCAGAGTTTGTGATAGGGTGGCCGTTCCAGGCGAAAATAGGGCTTTTAGCATGACGCCACGCTCACAAAGACAAACTCCGACTAAATAGGATTTTTTTTTTCTTAAGCATTGTACCATTTTAGTGTGGAAAACATCTCCAAATGGGGTTCTCAAATGTGTTCAGGCATACAGCCAAGTTGAGACAACATGGACAAATGAGTTTTGTGGTGTGGCAAATTTGCATGGCGCTCCAGTGTTGTGAGCAGTAAGCCTAAAGCAACTTTTTATTTTTTTTTATTGGCTAAAAAAGAGCGGACCACCCATCAGTCACATTCCATCAGTTATACTGTCCAATGCGAAACGTCGTTTAATCTCTTAAAGGGTTGGTTCACCCAATTTACAAAGTACATATTTTTTTCTCTTTGAAAATTGAATCGAAGGCAACTGGACATATGTTTGTCTGGGAAGACGTTTCGCCTCTTATCCAAGGGGCTTCATCAGTTCATACGCATCGGTCTATCTAGTCCGCACTAGTCTGACTACTGTCAGAGAACTATGACCTGGATGAATGAGAACATTCACAGACATATTTTTTGTCTGGCTGTATCCATCCGTGTGGAGAGATCTGGTATTATTTATCCAGATTTTTAAATATCTGTCTTAATGCAGTGGATGAGAATTAGGTTTTCTTTGTGGTGTTCACAGCATGGGAAAAGTATATTTCCACAGAACTCCACAGACCACATCCTTCTCCACCCGATGCCCTCAGATGTTTCTGTCCTCCACCAGTCACCTGATCTCCACACCCACCTGCTCACCTGCTCCTAATTCCTTCATCACTTCCACTAGCATAGCGAGCTGTTAGCTTGTCTTTGATCATTGATTTTAGGAATGTCCCTTTAATTGAACCTGCCCCCTGTCTCAGTGTCACATTATGTCCCTTTTTCCCTGTAGCCGATACTCGAACAGTGACATTTATAGGGACTAGTTCTTCTTTCCAGTGAAAACAAGTGTGTCTTAAGCAACTGTAAAAAAGCCTCTCATCAGTGAAGTCTCCAGTCACAGCCAGCAGCTGTTTTTTGGTTGGTGCTCTGATACACCCACTGTACACTGCAGCACCTGTCTAGCACCAAACCAGTACTAAGCAGATTGAAGCCTGGAGTAGGTGGAGACCAAAACAGAGCCAAACAAGAGTGAATACTGGACTTGGCAGGTGGATGCAAACATGATTCAGAATGATTGTTAATGAGTTAATGTTACTCCATGTGTGCTGGGTGTGTAAGGAGGCAGCTGTTTGTTAATACATCAGCTTTACAAATGTTGAGTTTCAAGTTAAATCTTTACACATGTAAAAATCCTTCAAATGAATTTTCTGAGAAGGAAAACTGTTGAACTGCTCGTACCACATGTCTGCATCGCCTCATTTGAAAGGGTCAGCAGCCAGAAAGAAAAACTGGGAACTACTGGCAAAGAGAACCACAACTATATGAATAAAGCAGCAGTAACTTAAAAGGATGCATAAAAGAAAAAGCACGATGTCTGTCAGTGAAATGGAAACACCTCCCAGTTTAGAGGAGGAGCTTTGCATCCTGTTCCATAGTTCAGAAATAGTCACCACAGGGATTACAAGTGAAAGAAATGTTCCTAACAGTATCAATGTTATCTGTGGCTGTTGTCCGCCGTCTACCTCTGGATGTCTTTGTGAGACATCACTTCGACTGTAAACATATTTGTGTTGCTCTTAGCGATCTGGCGGATTTGTTGTCTGGTAGAGCGTATTTAGCAGATGAAACGCGTTGTTGTGACAAGCATGATAGAACACATACGTCGCTGAGGGCTATCCTCCCTGTTCCCCTGATGTGGCTACATAAGCAACTGATTGTGATTCACTTTTCAGAGAGAGTGTGTGGTGACGAACGTTGTTGTTGGGTTGTTTTTTTTTTTTTTTTTTTTTGTTTTTTTTGTGTGAGCTGCTTGGTATCTCATACTGCTTTAATGTTGCCCGGAGCTCTAAGTGTGTGTGTGTGTGTCTTTGTCTCTGTGTGTGTGTGTGTGAGAGAGAGAGAGAGAAAGAGTTGCTTATTCCTTACTTTTTCTCCATTATGGCATTCTTATTTTTAAAACCTGGCATCTCCACCCTTCTTTTCCTTTCCCCTGTATTCCTCTCCTCTCCTCTCTCCTCCTCTCTCCTCCTCTCCCTGACTGTTATCCAGCACTTTAGAGTAGATGTAATTGCTCAGACAGAACAGGCATTCAGAGCACTGTCGATGTAAATGCTGCTCCATGGCGGTGGCTGACTTAATGAACAGCAGGGCTTGCAGCCCTCTGGCACCACTTAAACTTTAAAACATCTATTATTGAGGTGTGAGAAAAAAAAACAGAGTGGCCAGCGCTGACCTCACTCTTATCCCTCTCTTTTTATATCCCTAGTCACGGTGGTGGAGGGGTTGATGTTGCTGAAACATACAGGTGCTGCATGCAGCATTTTCAAACTTCAGTGTATCACTGTCAAATTAATTCGTAATAACTTGGTTTTGACGTGCAGCAAATGAGTCCATCGCGTCTGCTTTCTTCCTCTGTGTCTCTGTCAGCCTGTCGGGGTGGGGTCAGGGGTGGATGGGGTCCCTACCAGTTATGTTTGAATTGCATATGTGTCCTGTTGTCTTCAATTATCCAGCAAGTACAGTGCACACAGTAAACTACACATGGCAGCTTCCTTATATTCTGCCGTGTCCCAGACACCAGCCAATACTCCAAACTACATTTACAGTGAATTTATAATGAATCAAATTGCCATGAAAAAAAAAAAAAACACACTGTGAACTTGGGCTCTTTGGGGCTTTCAGAAAATGCAAGCTTTAAGTGGAAGAACAGAGGCCTTTTGTTCTCGTGCCCTTTAAAGGCCCTGAAAATTAATACATTTTTATTTTCTCAATCAGTTTCTTGCTATGAGTGATAAGGGTGTACTTAAACACATGACTTTGTAATAATTAATAATTTACCTTTCTTTGTTATTTCACATGAGAGATTCATGTGTTTGTTTTTGTTGCTTTTTTTTTCCTCTGTGCTGTTCTTACTGGTTTGAAGTAGGCAGGACTCAGCTGGAAACATATGAACCGGTCAGGATTTAGAAACATTTTTATCAGATTAAGAAGCAAATTAGCTGAGTTTAAGCCCTTAAAAACAATACCTAAAGATGTTTTTTTTTTTTTTTTGTCTTTTTAATATTGCTGGTTGTGTAGTCATGAAAGTTTAATGGTATGGACAAAGACAAATGATGTGATGCCAAGTTTTCAGAGGCTTTAAAGCATCCTGCTCTGATCAATTTCAGGATTCTCGACACGTCATTAGGTTGTTTAGTTACTTAAAATGACCATCAGTAGTAATTATTTGTATTTAAAATGCTTAAGGTTAAATACAGACTGCTGTTACGTGAAATAAACTCTGATAATGGTTAGAGTTAAACAACTGAAGCTGGTTAGGGACAGACTGTAGTCACAGTTAATAAAATAACTGTAGGCCCGTGACAGTATCCAAACCCTCTTGCATCAAAGTCCAATGTGCCACAGGCCCATCCACCACCCTGACCTTCACAGCCGTGCTCTCTGGTTCATTACGTATGGCACGTCGCTCTCCGCACTGCTACTGAAAATTGACATTGGATGTAAATTGTGAGGTGCAGAATCGTCCCATGTGGACATACAGTAATTCCTCAGGATACTGGGCTGTCTGACAATAAAGGCACCAGAGCCCAGTCTGCACAGTTGTCATTAGACAATTTCTTCGACAGTAAAGTAAGAAAGTAATGAAATTTATTCATAGCAAAGTCTGAAACAGCTGAGGCACATGAGGCATGGTTTCTCATCTCCTCCCCAACTCTGATGGCACCATGTAATTGTCCTCATATCTCATCCATCACATGTCAGTCAGGGTCTCACTGACCTGACTGAATTCAGGTGGGGTTTTGGAGGTTTCCTGAAGTAAGCACTGTAGGAGATGTTAGCTCTGTTGGCCCTAATGCTCCTGGTCCATGTGGTGAGCTCATTTGTTCTTGCTATTTCACCCAGTGTCTCATAACGAACATGTTAAACATTCAGTGACCTTAGAAAGCTCCATAATGCATCGACAAAAGAAGAAAGAATAAAAGTGCTGGACCTACATTAAACCATCCTTTGGTTAGTTTGTGCTGGGTGTAAATACAACCGATGCAGATGAAGTCAGAGTTAGCTTAATGCTAACCTCTCTCTCTTTCCCTCTATCTCTCCTTTCTCTGGGAATACAAATTTAAAAGGCCATTATACTCCATCACCTCCACCATGCACAGTGTCACTGCCATCACTGCAGTGTCAAGTGTTTTATTTCTGTATTAGAGGGGGAGAGATAAGTGTGTGTGTGTGTGTGTGAGAGAGAGAGAGAGAGAGCAAACATATGCCTAATGCTCTACCCACTATATGTGTGTGTGTCTGTGAGTGTGTGCGAGTGAAAATATACTGTACAAGAGGTTAGCTGTGAGTGTGAGTGGGCCTTGCTCTGCTCTGGACTCACTTATCTCTCTTGCTGTGTAATGGATCCTGGTGGATTTGCATAAGGTATGGAGGTGATGTCATTTGGTCCTCAGAGCTGCATTTCAATGATGGTTGACTGTTGGAATAGTGGACACACTGTGAACAAGCTGCACCACTTCAGCTCCCTCTGTTCAAACTTTGATTAAACTTTTATCCAGGACTTCCACTGGATTGAAACTGATAAAAGAGAAAACTCGGGTTATTCGAATTATGAGTCTTACTTTCGTAGATTTGGATTATTCCTATGATGTCAAGTTAAATGCTGAGGAATGCAAGGATGAACAGGTGAAAAAAAAAAAAAAAAAAAACTTTTTAGAGTTTGTACTTTCCATTGTCACTGTCACTGTTCAAATGTCAGCAAGGTGGAGAAACTTTGGTGAACATGTGAAATAGTCTAGTAGATAAAGGTCACATCCAATCAGTTTAATTGTGCTTACAGTATTCGGAGCTCTCTCACAAGATCTCCCCTGCAGCATGCTGAGCTTCCTCTCAGTGCCTCAGCAACCCTCCCTGCACTAATAGCTGTTGTCTTAATACCAAAGTCGGGTATTTTTCAGGTTAAATTTGGGGTGGTGACGCCGGGCAGAGATATTAATCTCACCTGCGACGTCGTCGTAGCGGTAATGAAGGATGCCCGGTGTTATTTGTATCCTCGCATGTCGAGTGTTTTGTCAAAAGTAGGCGAGTTTTGCTTGCCTGGTAGATTTGTATTCTCCCCTGGGAGCCGTGGCCCAGTAACAGACAGCAGTTGCTCGACATAATTAGACCGGGAAGGTCCTTGTAAACTCATTAATATCTTGCCCGGGCTGAAATGGCTGGCTCGCCGGTGGTTCCTTGGCAAAGAACACGGAACGATTTCTGTGGAAAAAAAGGACGATAAAAGGAAGACATGAAGTAAAAGAGGAAAGATAAAGACAGGGTTTGAAGTAAACAAGCTGGGGTGTTGGTTAAGAAGGGCTGCAGGGTGTCTGGGTTCACCCCACAGCTCCAGAGATGGTTGGTGAAGGAATTTAAGAGATGAGTCCTTTACACAGCCTTTAAAGAGGAACACTGCTCAGCTGTTGTGTTCATTCCAGTTTTCCTGTCTCTGACCTGAGACAGTCCAGTCAGCAGCTGTGAACAGGAAGTCTGTCCAAAACCCACAGTTCACTAAACACACAGCAAAACCCAGCATTTTACCACAGGTCTTCTAAACATGTTTCTCAGGGATAATAAGGAACAATCATTGAAGACTGGCTGTGATTCTGATTCGGCCATGGTGATAAATGATCTGACAGTGTAGAAGGAAGAATGTGTGATTTGGTATTTTAGTTTCAGTAAATACACATCAAAGTTCACCTCATCCTGTTTGTACATATCCAAGAAGAAAGAAATCTGTTGAAACAGGTTGAGATAATCATGGCTGTGTTTTAAAATGAAAGAACAGTGATTAGTTCATCTGTCATTTCATGTTTTATTTGGACGCACTGCTGTAACATTTTTTTCCCTCAAAGACACAGGCCTTTGCTCATTTAGAGCATGAACTTGTTTGTAAAATTTGGACATAACAATGTGTTTCAAAATGTCAGTGCTTATTTATTTATTTTTTTTTTAGCAATACAAATCCCTCTGTGCTTGAACTGTACCAGTGTCAGGGAGAAGGGGTCGGCAAAGCGCTCACCAACTGGACCAGATCAGAGTCCAGTCAGACGAACTCAGTGACGTGTGCTAAAATGTAAATATACCAAGCCTGTCTCATACGTTAAAGCCAACGCATACAGAAAATACAGAGCTCACACTTTGTCTTTACAGTGAACTTTCTGCTTGTCAGTTGTGGAGATGTTTTTATTTGTAAAGTGCAGTTGCAATGTTTTTTTTGCCACAGGTCAGAGTCTTGAAAAAGAAACAACACAACCGTACAAAACTGTGAAATGAGTGAAAATCAGACGGTTGAATGGAAAGTGCTGTAGTTGGAATTCAAGTGGAACCCAAGTGTTTTGAATTTGAAGCGTTGCAGGTTGACGTGTTTATTCTAGTAAAGAAAGTTCACAATTTGTTTACCAAAATCTTTTGGCTTTTAAAAGTGAATACACCTGGTGGGTCAATCTGAACAGCCACTTAATGGACCTGTTTATTTATCCTTAACATAATTCAAGGTTCTAACATCAGTAATGATAGTTTTTCAGAATAAACACAGAGTTTTTATGCAGACACTAAACGAAAGAGGTACATATTATTATTAACATAAACGTTTTCAACTCTAAACAGCAGGCTCCAATGGTCTCTATCACCAGTATCCTGCTGAAAGACACCACTGTACTTAGTCTGCAACAGTGTTTAGCTATGTGGTATCTGTTGAAGCAACATCCACATGAACGTTACCCAGAGCATCACACAGCTTGTCTTCTTCCCATAATGCACCCTCTTGCCCTCTTTTCCCCGAGTAAAAGACCGGGCCATCCGAAAACGTGATTCATCAGGCAAGGCTGCCTTCTGTCCTTGCTCCATGGTCCAGTTCTAATGCTCACGTGCTCAGTGTAGGGGCTTTTGGTGGTGGACAGGGGACATTATGGACACTCTGACCCAGCAAGCTATTATGCACTGTGTGTTCACTGTGTGTTCTTGCAGCTTTCTATCATAGCCAACATTAAGGTTTTCAGCACTTTGTGAGACGGTAGCTCTTCTATGGGATTGGACCATACCATCCAGCCTCGGCTCCCCATGCACATCAGTGAGTCTTGAGCACCCATGACCCTGTCACCTGTTGACCAGTTGTCCTTCCGTGGACCACTGATGGCAGGTTCTGATCACTGCATGCCAAGAACACCCCACAAGACCTTCTGTTTCTGAGATACTCTGACACCTAGCCATCACAATTTGACCTTTGTCAAAGTCTCTCGCATTCTTACACTTTAATCATTTTCCTGTTTCCAACATTAAAAATGTAAAAAAGTGTGTGATCTGCAGGTAGCAAGTCTGTGTTCGTCTGTGTGGGACTGCAGGAGCTAAAAACAGAGACAACAGTCGCCCTGCTCCTGCACAAAGGTTTCAGAATCCTGACAGAGATCTGAGCAGATCTGCAGCTTCACTACCCCGAGAAACTTACTGAAAAAGATAGCAGAGAAAAAATAACATCATGGCATGGCACCATCACAGCACATGTGATGAAATACTATTTTAAGGTACTGCTCACAGTAATTAATCCTAATTATTTTGTTCCAGTTTTTCGTTATTCCTCAGCTTCATCATTTTAAATCATTTTAAAATACAACTAACCTCAACTCTGATTATTTTAATAATAATAATTAATAATTTAGGTAATTATAGCAATGTAAGTGATAGTCACAGTACTTCAGTCTATTGCAGCATATTCACTGCTGTATGACTGGGCCTGACTGACACTGATTTTAGTTTTCAAGTCAGATATATTGTACTGAACAGTTTTTAGATGCTGAAAAAAATGAGTGACAGAGGAATAAAAGGAAAAAAGAGTGAATTAAGAAAGCATAACATACACACTACTCTAAGATCTCTGCTTTCTGCATGAAAGGAAACCGGACAAAAACAGTGACTTGAGATGCAGCTGGTCTTGTTTCCTGTAGCCACCTGCACTGTTGTGACATGACATCTACTCACTTGCTATTACCAGGACTGCTGACGACGTCTCTGCAAATTCAAATCCTGCATAGCTTTATCTGCATATTGTGACATAACATACGCATCTCTCACTTTTTAGTCAGGCTAAACCTTTATTTTTAATTCATATGAGGCTGAAATTCAGCCTCATATGAATATGAATTGTTCTGGGGGTGGGAGAGCAGTCCTGATGGAGGTCACCACGCTAGCTGGAACAGAGATCACGTTCCTCCTGTCCTCTGATACATAGGGTAAATGGTCTGTATGCAGTTAACCTGAAGAGACTGTCCATCTCACGTAACACAAGTCAAAGTATATATATATTATATATTATATTGTTTTATCAGCCCTGGTGAGTGACCCCACCTTCTTTCCTACCGTCACTCCATTAACTCCATAAACCATTCGCGTCTCACTGGGGTTTACTCCTGCAGAGCTGGTGTTTGGCCTCACAGTCAGAGTTCCATTGAAATTACTGCCTGATCTGCTGTTGGCCCTGCATAATGACAGTGTGCTCGACTATGCGAGTTCCTTTTCCAGAGCGTCTGTGTCATATCTGTGAAGTGGCTGGACAGGCCATGGTGAACTCTCAGTCTAACATGAAGGAGCCGTTTGATAAAAATGTCTAATGTTAAATTCATTAACAAACAGTTTGAACACTGATAGCAGCACGAACATCCCAGTCAGTGATCTGCATCACAGTTCTGACCACTCAGTCTCTGGCAGTGTTTAATTTCACTGGCTGAGTGGCTGAGATCCACAGGGAAATACATGCAGGTAAAGTACTACACAGTCACAATGACTCAGTATTAGACTCAATGACATGTTATGATTGCCTTTGTTTGCAACGCATGGCTTCAATCAGTGGGACAGTGAGAGCAGCAATAGTCAAAATAATAATTCTAATAGATTTTTCTTTGTGCTTCCTTTTAGTGAATGACAAAGTCATGATATTAAACCATTGTGTGACACTTCTCGTGTGACCTAGATGCATCTGGAGGCTGGGGAAGTGCTCAAATGGCTGTAATTACAAAATTAGCATGTAGGCCATAAACTCTGGACGCCGAACACATGCTTTTCACTGTCTCCTCCACACGCACGCAGGGATCTAGTAACAGTGTGGAAGAATATCTCCGATGATTTGAAAGAAACTGCACCTAAATTGGGGGCAGGGTGTCCATGCAAGTTCGTCCCAGAATGCCCTGCTGTTCCTCTCTACGCACAGCTAAGTCCCTTGGGTACACCTGCACACTTTGTGACCTCTCTGCTCAGCGGACATCATCAGGCAGATTAAAATCAGTTAATGTACTTGGGGCTAGTTGGCTCTGAATCTCACACACACATAAACACACACACACACACACACACACACACACACACACACACACACACACACACAAAACCATCAACCAGCCATTTGTCACTCACTTTTTAAAATTAATACCCATTGTTTTTGCTAAGCAGAGGATGTCCCGGAGGCTGCCTCACAGGGTTGTGTGTGTGTGTGTGTGTGTGTGTGTGTGTGTGTGTGTACGGGCTGCACGTTAGATTCTCTGAAGAGAGGGTTTCAGTGGATTACTACAGCCCCAAAGTGCTGTGCCCTTTCATTAACCTTGCCTTTTAGTCGTCTCATTTAATACAAAACAAATTTCTAATCTGCAGCCTGCTAAACAGTTCTGCAGCTCGTTCTGTGGCAATGTGTGTGTGAGTGTGTATGTGTGTGTGTTACTGTTACTCTTATTGCCTTGGGTTCCCTCTGCCTAGCCCCCTAATTACTCCCTGAAACAGGCGGCCAGGCTCCTCCTATGTGCTATCATCATTTTAAATTTATTTTGATTGATTTGTGTCAGCTTTAACTATGCTTTGGGCCGAGGTCGATAAATAAAGATCAATACTTTAATGTTTTCCTCTGAACCTTTATTAAAAAATAGATTGGCTATAAAGAGGGCTGAATTACGAGGAGGAGTGCCTACTTCCAATGCATGTCAACTGGAATCTAATTGAACAACACAGAACCAGTGGAGATTAGTCCGGGGAGTGTGAGCTGCAGGAGGCCCCGAGTGTTAGAGATAGAGGAGCGAGCTGGAATGAGGAATTGATGCTGGGAGGTGAAGGAGAGAAAGGAAAAAAAAAAAGAAAGAAAAGTTGGAGAGTTGTTTAGTCTGGCTGAGAACTGTTTGTGATGCGGGTCTGCGCTTGAGTTTTAGATCTCCATATTAAAAGAAACTTGAGTGCTGTGTCAGCAGTGGTCACTATTTATAATATCAGAATAGAATAGAATAGAATATACTTTATTGATCCCTTTGGGAGGTCCCTTGGGGAAATTTGGGAGGGATTTGCTTTTGTGCTTGAAAATAAGATTGGTTGTTATCACCAGGGAAGCTGCTGAGATGGTGCACGTGGTGTTAGTCGAAATACAGATGTTTGACCAATTACAGGATGAGTAAGCGGAGAAACACAACAAAATGCAGGGAAGGAGGGCTCACCGGATGATTTGAGGATGAAAATCATGTGAATCATACACTGAGGCCCAGAGCTTAAATCAATATCAAGATTAATTGTCACATTTACATCTGTAACAATTAAGGAGACAGTATCTTGTTAAGTAAACCTGAGCACAAGAGTCTCAGTTCTCACAGTGGACCTGTTATTAATCCTCCCTGTGGAACAATAACCAGAAAATAATGGATTACTGCTTTAAGCAACATTTACTTAACATATTTGGTACTTAAGAACACTTAGGCTTTTGTGGATGACTTCCCACTTTTCTGTTTGTTGAAATAGCAAACACTTAAACACTGTGGACTCTGAAACAGCTGCCTCAGCACAGGGAAGCCTCCTTAATGGGTCCCAGGGCGAGAGCTGAAGTCGTAACGTTTTCTCTGGTCATGTTCGGACTCTCACAGTTCGCGGTAGAGGTTTGAGAAAGATCCTGCACTGGCTTAATGCAGAAAACGTTCACAATGACTGCGGATACAACCTGTTTATTTACATTTCACCAAAACCACCATCTTCTGCTAACCTTAACCAAAGCGCTGCTGTTGCCTAAACCACAGACCCGACTGTGGATGTGAACCCCACTGTCTCATGTGACAGTCATGTGCTGTAATCACTGGCTGGATTATGTTCAGAGACATTTTTTAATAAATGACTCTGAACATAATCCAGCCAGTGATTACATTTCCTATAAAGCATATGTGCTGGTGCAGTTTAATTGTATATAAATGTAACCTCAGATAATTTCTTGGAGACACGGTTGCTAACGGCAACACACACAGCGTACTACCTCTTTCAGCGTGTGCTCTACAGCTGTGGCCTTTGTCCATCCAGCGCTCTCCGTCCTGTAGGGATCAGAGTTTTGAGGGCAGGACAGGAAGTGTGGTTATTTGTGTCTCTGCCATTGTCAGACAGACAGAAAGCACACACTGTCCTGTGCTGCATCAACTGTCTTTTCAATCCACATTGTGATTAACCTTTTGTACAGGGCACAGATTATGGCTTAAATGTGGTGTGCTTACACACACACACACACACACACACACACACATGCACAACCATGGACGCTGCAGTTGAGCTCAGAGTTGTTTGTCTGTGGTGTTGTGTTGTTGTCAGTGTGGGTGCAGGAGCACACACTCAGGTAACAGATAACTGACATTGTCATTGAATACAACACTGAATTGATGTCCTTTTATAGAACGAACTTTGTAATTGTTGTGGTTTCAGGGTCCACAACCTAATGTTCTCAGTTTCAGCACTTTCATCAACCTTATTTACAGCATCTGTTGTCAATGAGACAGATCTTATATAAACCTACAGAACACTACCTGCCCATCACTAAACAGCCATCATCAATGCCGAATATTTATCTTTACCATTTGGTGAAAAACAGGAGTTATTAATACTAATGCTGATCTGTTCACTTTCTTCCCTAAAGTGACCACAAAAAAAAACAAACAAAAAAAACCATTGAATTCAGATTTAATATTTGTATGTTAATGGTGCGCAAACAGTCCAACTGTAACCACAACTGACCATCAAAGCTAATTAAGACTTTTTAAGGCTAAAAACAATATTAATAAATCTGTCATTACATTATACTGGGAAATCTGGGGACACAGTGGCAGTGATAGAAATAGGCCCAAGAAACACGAGCAGCGTCGTCACATCCTGAGATTTCAGCAAAGACCAGTGAATACAGTGTAATCGAATCCAATCAAACTTAGAGCGATGAAAACTAAACACAAGCTGTAAAACGCATCCTTTTTCTTTCAATTACTAATGTTTGCATCACCTCACAAACAATCATTCTTCAATTTGATTCATATGATGAGCAGTTGTTGGAAAAATAAAGTCACGCTCCGTTAATTTAGGACTCCCTCATCTTTTAGCTGGACCTTGTTTATTCAAATGTACGCAGCTATGAGTTTGCCGGAAACAAGCTTCGATACATTTACAGTAATTTGGAACCTTTCAACAGAGGCGCCCCGCTGAGAAGGAATTATCTTTCACTGTAGAGCGCCTGGCACACGGTAAAACCACAGTGAAATCTGGTGGAATTGTACGTTTTCAGAGTGTTGATCCAAGACACGCTGAAAAGATGGCCTGACATTTTAATATTAATCCTGTTTATTTCACATTTCCTCTGCAGAATGCTGTGCATTTTTCTTTTTTTTTTTAACTAAGAGCAAGAACAGAAACATTTTCAGCTGAATCCAAATTTCCCTGAACAGAAGGTGGAATCACTTCATCATTTAAGATCCTATATTTCAGCATACTGTCACTTTTATTTGAATACCCGATGTGTGAAAGCCTAGTTAAATGCAAGGGATTAAACACAATATAAACTTGATCCATTTCAGTAACTGGCTCTTAATCTGTCATTGTCTCTGTCTCAGGTGGAAGAATACTGATGTGCTGCCTCCCAGCTCTTCACCGCTGCCTGTCTCTGATCTGCCACCAGCCCGGTATGTGATTGGAGCTCACACATAATGGTGTGTGTGTGTATGTGTGCGTGTATGCGTTTGTGGGAACTAGATAGCTGAATCTTGCCAGCACTTCTAAGTTTCATTGGTCAGTGGTCCTGAGATGTGAAATCCTGTCTGCAAGAGGATGTAAAAAGAAAGACCCTGAGTCGTGTCCATTGCAGTGGATACAGGCACACATACACACACGTGCACAGTGGCTAGTGAAGGGTTAGGATGGTGGGAGTGTCAGAGGGTACATGAGGCTGGCTATAGTGCATTTTGTTGTAATGGCGTCCCAGTTGTCTTGTCAGAAATCAATGGGAACCAGGACTCTCTGCAAGCACAGGGAGGTCAAGGCTTCGTCTGCCTAAATATTTAATTCAGGGAACACGTCTGGAGCTTTTAAAGATGAGCGTGCTGCCCTCTTTTTTTTTCTTTCCTGCCAGGAGTATTTGTGGACACAAACACACCACACACACACACACACACACACACACTTCACATTCTTTTTGGGAGTTACTGTAAATGCACCGCTCACACGTGTGTGGAAACACAAACCACGCAGGCACAAATGCACGTTAAAAACACACGTACACAAACACATGCTTTCATGGACTTGGGCGGCACTGCCAGTCCATCCTGGCTAGGTCAGGGCTGGGTTAAAATCAATTCTAATCAATTATTAAGAGCTTGCGTATCTCACCAGTGATATAAAAAAGGGAGCCAGTGGGTTGAGATGATGGATAGAGTCCACTCCTTCTGTGGACAACCATCAAACCCCCTGGAAAAACAAAAATCTGAAAAGAAAAATCTGATGAGAGGGCAGAAGTGTAGGGGGCATCAGTATATCTGATTGAAGAATGCGGGTGAGCTGATAGTCCTGCATTGTTTTTACTTTTTCACCTGGATGACAGCATCTCTGAATAACTTATCTGTTGTTCAGGAGGTGAAGATGAAACAAGCGAGGGATGAGTGTGAGATTCTGACTAAGAGTTTGCAAAAAAAGAGGTAGCAGGATGGAGAGAAACTGGAGGTCTGTGGCATTAGGAGGCAGTAACCTACAGTTGCTTGGCTACTTCCTACTTCACCACATTGTAGCTGATGGTTTGAATAGTGTTATCTTTGTCCTATTCACAGCTCTCGAAATTACTGATCCACTACTTGTGGATCAGTAAGGAGATCGCACAAAGGAAGAGGGCTCAGTGAGTTAAAGGTGGTGGTTTTGCTCCTTTTTTATGTAAATAGAGGAAAAATACACTGCTGCAATCAAAGGTACTGAATTTCAATTTTTAAAGGTTAAATGATCTGTTTCTTTGTCCACTGGGAAGCAGAATTATTCAACCAGCTGAACATCTTACATGTATTTTTGAAATAATATGACCTTACACAGCTGATGTGGCTAATGTTAGAAGTAGTTGCCCATTCACACAGACACAGACCAGCATTAGCAAATCTGTGGCTACTTAACAGCTAAATGCTCTGCTTGTTCACCAGCTCGTCTCTAACCTTGTCTACCTTCTGTTTAGTGCTGGGCAGGCAGTGAACAGTCATTTTAACAGAACTTTTTCACTGAAAGCAGCTACTGCTGCTATAGATGAAGGCGATGAGAGCACTGAGACTGAAGCCAGGAAAGCTGTGGGCTGTAAAACCAAAACAATGTGCTAAAAGATGCCAAAACGCTCAGTAGATCTGAGCGTAACCACAGAGTCAGGTGATATTTCTTATTTCACATTGCACATGTCGTTTGACTCATGTTTGACCCATGTCAGTGACACAACCACATTACCCAGCAGTCAGTTTTAGCATTCTTTTATTAACTCCTTCCATACCAGATGGAGTTAGAGTTAGACACATGATCCAGTCATTAAGCATAGCCCAAAATATCTTACTCAGTAGTTGTAAACTCACAACTAGACGGGAAACACATATTCTGCAGTTACATGTTTGTGTCCTACCCTAAATAAAACATCTTTCTGGTAATCTTTGTTAATTTCATTTTGACTTTTTGTCTGATGTGTGTGTCACGGCTGGAGCATGAAGTTCACTGCCCACCACCAGCCGTGTCCTTCCACCAACAGAGGACAGTCAGGGTGGGGCCAGCGTGACCCAGATGGGCCTAACACCAATCAATGCCGGCTCGTCTTAAGTGTGATCAGTAAAGACAGATAGGCAAACACACATAAATGCACACACACACACACACACACACGCACACACACACACACATGCACAGATAGAATGGTCATGCGTTGGTCGATGGGCCCCTGGGCTGGTCTGAAAAGGCGTCACATCTGAGAAGCATGTCGTTCCAGCCTGATGAGCAATCTGCCTCATCAAAAGACCTTTATCCCAATCAATAAGGCTTTCGGCAAGGGAGCCCTGTGCCGCCTGTCCACAGTCCTCATCGCACACTGCTCTGTGGGTGAGCGTACCTGCACGTGTACTCAACAGGGGATGTGTTGGTGTGTGTACATTGTGCATGTCAGATGCAAAGATTGATTCAAGGCTGTACACTAATAAGAGGAGTGGATGTTAATTTTTTTTTTTCTTGATGTCTCTGCATATGCACCTTACATGTCTCACTTCAGATTCCAGTGTGCATGTGTTTGTGTGTTTTGTGTTGAGATGTCTGATGTGGTGTGGCCTAGCTCTCTCCCACTTTCTTCTTTGCTCCGTCCTGCTCTCTTTTTCATGGCCTCATTAATTCCATTCACTTAAAGCTGGACTCCAGTCATTTAAGACTGGACTTACTTTAAGTTAGGGGACTCACAAGAGACATATTAACAAGACTAAGAGTCTACAGCCATGCTAGTGTCTCTGTGAGGGTATACTGAGACACAGGGGTGCTTTGAGCTAAATGCTTTGAGCTCATAGATACAGTCAGAAACAGTGTTAGGACAAGTTAAAATGTTGATCTGATGATGGCTCTGAGTGAAAATTAAAGAGATGACCAAAGTTATTACAATTCATCCTGAGAGAGGCATGAATGTACCACATTTAATGGAAATCCATCCAATATTTGTATAGATATCTCACTCAGAACCACAAAGCTGAGCCTCACTGTGGCACTTAAGGAAACACAATCCTTTGGTAACCATGAATGTCTTTAGAAGGTTTTATGTCAATCTGTCAAGTAGATTTTTAGATATTTTACCGGATAGTAAATGATGTTTAAATGCTGGTTAGGGTTCAACCTCTGGGGATCATGAATGTGTAACCATTCCATTGTTTTAGAGATATTTCTCCAACCTCATGGCTGTGGCAGGGGAAAATTCAGGGGATCACCATAGTCAGTAGGACATGTCCTTTGGTGGACATGAATATTTAAGTGTACCAATTTTCATAAAATAAAAAAGGCAAAGATGCAGTAGAATCTGAGATATCTTGACTTTATTTGCTTTAATGGGTCCAACCCATAATGCAACTTGTAGCTTCTTTTCATTGACTGATGAACTCCATGTATTTCATATTCTACTCCCTTTGTAGACTAAATACTAAATGTGATAACCTTGGTGACATTGCTGTAACATCAGCAGTGGTTATTCTCTCATACCTATAGAGCTGTTTTCACTTCCTGTTACTCCTCATGACAGGTAAATTGGTGGAGTGTCCCTTTAATTTCTGTCATGTTATGAAAATTGGCTGCGTGGTTGCATCTGTATAATGTGTCAGTGTATGATGCATATTATATGATGACAGAATATCATTCTCTAAGAGTTTCAGCCTGTTGGCCATTAGAGCTGCGAATTCATCTCTTATCCCGCTCATCCCACAACTCCCGCTGGGGGCCAGCTAATTAACCTAATAAAAACATTAACCATTTTCCTAAGGTAAATTGAATTGACTTGTCAACGGTGTACGTCAATACACATAAGGAGCATTAGTATTTAGTGGGAAGCATGTTAAAGGTGGTTGGGTGAGTGTACAAAGAGAGCCTTGTAAGAAAATTGGTTTGCTAGTGATTTTTCTTGCCATTGTGGCTACACTATTTCCTGCTGACACATTACAGCCAGGGTCATTATAGGCCATGATTCCAAATCCCTTGGAATACTTATTTATGTTTTTTGTAAATTAGATTTTTTCATCACATTAATTCCGTTTTAAAACCTCATCTGCTCCGCTGGGAACAAAGTTTTGATGGAGAAAAGCTGAATCTCTACTGTGATTCCAAACACCACAGGTGTTGGATGATTATTCATCTTTCAGTGTGTGCCACGGCCATTTCTGCCCACAGTTTAGATTAAGGTACAAAACATTCAAGTTTGGTCGATTCTTCATTTTTAACACTTAAAACTTCCCAGGTTTACACCAGTATATTAATAAACTTTGCTTCACTGCAGCCTACAGTATGGTTTATAATCCTGTATTCATGGCCGGGGCAGTTCTGTCTTGGTTCTCTCTTCATCACCAGATGAAACATCAACGTGCATAGAATCTGTCAGATACCACTTGTTTATTTTTTCGGCACTGAAAAGTAGTAAAATTTAAAAGTGCTGGGTCTAAATGTACCCGTACAAATCAGTGGACAAAATATGAAGAAATGTCCTGATTACAGCCCTGCCTGCCTGCTCGATAAATACATGAGATGAACAGAGGGATCTCTGGGAAATGCAGTGCAAAAAACTCTGCAGCAGTAAACTTTTATCTCCCAATTATGGAGACAAAAAACAAACAAACGGGAGTTAGAACTAGAGGAATGACATTTCACATTTTGATTTCACTTCCTCTTTCTTCTTCTTCTGTGTTCCTCATTCCATCCATTTGCTTTCCTCTGTTACAGCCTCCCACTGTCTGCCTTCCTGCCTCATCGTGTTAATGGTAAGTGCTGGCTGATGTTTTAATAAATTAAGCTTGATTAAGAAGATTGTCACCCCTTGGAAGGGACAAAAAAATCACTGTAGGAGAGTGGGTGTCTGTGGGGTGGTTGTGTTTCACTGCTTCTGCTTGTTGAGAAGTGAGATCTGGGCTGGAGATACCGTGATACCGTGTCTTCACCGGGGAGTGTCAGCCTCAGTGTGTGTGTGTGTGTGTGTGTGTGTGTGTGTGTGATGCTTTATGAGTGCTCTTCCCTCTCGACCATTAAGCTCCTTCCTCTGGTCTCTCCCTGTGGTGGTGTAATGACCTGCAATCAGCTCTGAGTGTATTGCCATTAAAAGGCCTTTTCCTTCCCACCCTGCACAAAGGCAAACGGCTCTGTTAGAGAAATTATAACACACAGGAGGCACGGCTACCTCTCTAATTATTACAGATCTATAGTTTCTCTTACCACTCCCACCCACCATAACGGTTATGGTTGGAGTATTAAGTGCATTTTTATTTGCTTTTTTTTTTCGGAAAATATTCTGCTTCGTGAATAGTGACAGAATTTTTCAGATATGTATTTCTTCTTGCATCATTTGGAGGAAAATGATTGGTCAGAGGAAAGCTATTCCTCTTATCTGGGACTGTATAAAGTCACGCTTTACTTTAACTCCCACTATTTATCATTTATAAGCAGTATAGAAATATGTAATAAATGATTTATAACACACTATAATGATGTTAAATGTAACTACAAGGACATTTAAAGTCTTTTAGTTTGTTAACTGTGTCTGTCAGCAGTTACAACTTCCCCCATAAATACAGGCTTTATATTCTTACAACTGTGTTTTACTACGTTGTCATTGATTGTCTTCTTTCTACACCTCGCTCACAGGTGCCCACAACAGGATAGAAGAGGAAGATTAAAAAGAAAGGAGACCTGCTGAATTGAATGGGAAAAACCGAAGAGTTGGAAGAGTCAAGAAATGAAGCCGAGATGGTCAAACACACTATTTGCTCTGCGTGCTGTTTTCAGACCTGGTGAGTTGAGAAAGATCTGGCTATTGATTTCAAAACAATCACCAAAATGGAGCTAAACCAGACTCTCCGTCAGTTTTATGCCACTTTAAAAAACAGAAAAGCTGAACGCTGTGGATCCTGCACTTATGCATGCAGAGTTTAACTGGTACAGCAGCAGATCCTGGAGTCTTTTGAAAGATCCATGAAACTTTTTCACTTGCAACAGCGTTTTTGTTGGTGTTGTCATCGCACCACCAAGCGTCAACGGAGGCAGACTTTCAAACAGTCAATCACTCTCAGGCACTGAGTCCAAATTCCTCTGACGGACTTGTCAACAAAGTCTGGTTTGATGTGCAGCATTTGGGACACAGATCCATTATTTATACTGCTTGTCCTCTGAAGGGTCACGATGGGGCCACCAGGTCAGCAGTCTATCACAGGGCTGTACACGCAGAGGCAAACAACCAGTCACGCTCACATTGACACCTATGGACCTAATTCAAAGTCGCTAATTAACCTAATCTGCATGTCTTTAGACTGTGGGAGGAACCTGGAGAACCGGGAGGGAACCTGTACAAGTATGGAGAGCATGCAGACTCCACACAGAAAATCCCCTCAACCCAGAACCTTCTTGCTCTGAGGCGACAGTGCTATCCATTGCACCGCTGTATCACCCACCGCCTGATCCACCAGCCTGTGGACAAACTACAGCGAAACCGGTGGTAAGTTACTGATGTAACTTTAGCTAGCTTGCATGTTTTCATTTGTAGTCCCTCCTGCCCACCTTTCTCTGGTTGTGTTGGCAATTTTTGTTACAGTCTAGCAAAGTGAAAGTGTTGCAGACAGTTAAAAATCTTCACACTTACTGGAATATCTTTTACCTAACTGCCGTTAATTAAACATTTGTTAATTAATAAACTTTAAAGGTATTGGTAGGTATGTTTTATAATTTTAGGTAGAGCCAGGATCTCCGGTTCAGGAAAGAGTACAAAAAATAATTGTATTTCCCAAAATGGGGAATTATTCATTTAATGAAGAGTGTTCCTTTATAGGCCTCCTCTTTTTCCACCCACAGCCTTGTAACTCATTTCTGTCCAAACAAAACACTATAAAACAGTACTATTTTTTAATGCACTCTAATAAATTAACAATACAGTCCCATGATTTTGGCAGCATCCTTGGGCTCAAGGTGATTGGCAGCCCTTTGGTCTTTCTCTCTTAACCTTTTGACCTCTTCTCCAGTGTGGTTTTACACTGTATTGGAGGATTTTCAAGCAATTTGTCCACAATACATTAAATATTAATTCCAAGGGCAACCACATATATAACAGCATATCCCTGCTTCTCCTCAGAAAGAACAGTTTCTAAAGTCCTGTCCTTTATAAAGGAGAACATCTAAATACAGGCTAATGCTGCGTGTTCTAGTAATCCTGTTGTTCAAACGCAGGATTCCCACCACTTCTTATTAACCGTGTACATGGGCATCTCCCAGAAATGAATGACATCTGTTGAAATGAGAAATGCCAGCTAACAATGTAATGAAGTGTGGGCAGCAACCAGACTGATTTAACTTTAACTTTATCCCAGTGGAGCTCAGGCTTCTCTAAAAGAGAATGCAAAGTGTGTTACTGGTGAGGACCTTTACAGTTATGTCCTCCCTCTGTATGTACAATATGTACACTTCTTACTCCATATACAGCCCATTGTTTTGTGTCTGTGGACTGAGTTAAAGCAATGTGCATCGTTGTTTAAAAGCACACAACATAGTCAGCAGAGTACACACTGATCAGCCAAAACACTGTGACCAGACAAAGTGAACAGTGTTTGATTATCTCGTAACAGTTTCTCATGATAATGTTTGGGATATATTAGACACTGAATGAACAGCTGGTTCTCGTAGTCAGTGTACTGGATGCAGGAGGAATGGGCAGGTATGACGGCCTGGCCAAAGGGTGTTGGGGATGTGCTGGAAGAAGTCGGGTTTGCAACGGCTCCACTTTGCAACTTACAGGACGTAATGGATCGGCTAGACACCATAGGGCACTTCCAGAGGTCTTGTAGAGTCCACGCCTCTGCTGGTTTTGGTGGCACGTGTTGACTCTAATGGACACATACTGTAGGAGATTATCGAGAACAGACCAGGTTCAAGCTGAAGCATTACATGTGTAAATGATGTGGGCACTGCAGGGGATTATAGTGTTTTTCTTAAATTATAAAGATGGGCTCCAAGGTCAATAGAATAGGATGTGACAATAGGAAAACTCACAACATACAGAAGCTTCAATACACTGCTCCTATTGCAAGGTCCCTACTTTTATTATTACCATAGCAACCTCCCCAACTTCAGCGTTACAGCTGAGGGCCAAGGTCTGACATTGGTGCTAAACCGCTGCTGACCACATGCACGGAAATGAGACACTCACATGAGCACATCTTCAGACACAAGGTACAAACATTTCTAAACATACAATGCATTATAATTACAATATACACAATTTAAAAACATATTGAAGGCCTTTTGAATACTAAAGGAATGTAATGCAAACACACGCATACACATGCAAGTGTTCTAGATATTCTATCACAGTTAGTACGCTTTTATTTTTCTTTTAATTATTCTTTTTCTTTATAGAGTTAAATCGAATAATTATTTTAGGGTTAACTTATTTAATTTTGATATTTCCTCATTTTATTTTAATTTGTGACTTGAGTTTTAATTTTTCCTCTGTAAAGCACTTTGGTCAGCGCCTGTTTTCAAATGTGCTCTGATGTGCACAGATACAGGTCAGGAGCTTAACATGTTGACAAAAGAATCTGTGTGTGTTAGAAGTAACTAATGAAGACAAGTTGAAGCCACACAATTCATAATAGTCAAGTTTAAATTAAAATTGGTTGTACAAGGCAGTATACACACCTTGTCTGTGCAGCCAACTCATCCATACTAATCTACTATATGCAAATAAAATGTGTTGTTTAAAAGCGTACTTACTACTGAGTGTGTTTGCCGACCCATCCATACTCATCCACAATAATACACCCAGTCCAAACACAATGCAAGTTACACATGCACAACAGCAGAATCCAGCCTCTTCTCTTCACTATAACCTCATATAACCCCCTGCTTTTTGAGACAACAGTGCCAGGACAAGTAGTGAAAGAGGTTCGCAGTGCATGTTCATAACACTTCTTTGTATCCTAAAAGATGATAGACAGTGAAGGTATGGAAAAGAGAATGGCAGAGGGAAGAAGATTTAAAAACATGTCTGGAATGGATCTCTTAATGGCCGGTTTGAAGAGGATGAATGATTACAGCGAGAAAAAGGAGCACCTGACGACTGATTTAAGACAGACTTCAATCAGATCTAATTCTTTAAATTTAGTTGTTTAGCCACTTTCTTCCTCAGTGTACATAGTTTACATTGACTTCACTTACTTGGAGGTAGGGTTTTGTACCTTAACTCTATAAATCTTGCTCAAATGCAACAAAATATACGGTACTTTTAGTAGAAGACGTTTTGCGTTTTAAAGTAACCACACATTTCTCATCTGGCTTTATACTCCACAGTTGCTTGTTATGAGTTTCTGAGTGAAGGCTAGAATGTGGCACTGAACTGCATTCGTGATTTCTCTTTGAGTCAACACGTTGGTCCTCAGGTCTGTTTGAAAAGAATGAATGCTGATCTCAGTGAGGGTACCTGATTAAGGATAAAAAATGACTTCTACTTGCCTTGTCTGTCTCGTTTGTTTCCCTCTCTGCTGTCATTCTTTTTACTTTGTCGCCCTGTCAGTTTCTTTGTGTTGATGTTTGGATCGGCGCTATTGTGCATGTGTCCGCACATCACTTCTAACTGTGTGTGTTTATCTGCATCCATAACCTGTATGTGTGTGTGTGCATGAGTCTAAATCTGTTGTGTGTGTGTGTGTATTTGTGGGTGTTTGAATGTTTTCTGCTTCCCTCATCATTTCATCCTGGTTTCATCCTATGAACAGTTCAAACAAAATCCTAATAGTTAAACTAGCCTGGTCTCAGTCATTTACATTGCTTCAGCTAACGTATTATCCATACTGAGCAATCATATTTTGAACAGTCCCTTCTTGAACATATCTCAAAATGTGTGTTCTCACCTCTGTACTGTCATCTAAGATCTATTCTCAGCCAACTTCAGAGGGTCCTCGATGTCTCTTTGATCTAAATTTAATGTCTTAAGTAGCTTAAATGCCTAAGTTTAGAGAGTGGACTGTAATATGTATATTTATTCTATTCTGCTTCAGAGTGTCACCCGATCTGACGGTGTCCTGCCCATTTGGTCTGCTTTTTATTTAATTGGGTGTGTTGTTAGAGTTCTTAAAATTAAACAGTTTCTGATTTCCACAGGTTCTGATTGACCTGCTTCCTGTCGTTCCAGTATGGCAATAATTCCACATGGTGAAGTGAGTAATTTTCCAAACATCTTCAATATCAACATATTAGTTTCTGATTTAAGAGTTATTGTTTTTACTTTGTTTAAATTGTTAGCTTAACGTAGCTAACTGGCTGAGGGCTACATAGATAACTTAGATTAGAAACAAACATCAGTTTTGCAAATGCAAGTACAAAGTGTTGTTACCAATCTGTGTAATGCAGTGAAACCTTTTCCTGAAAAATCCTGCAAAATGTATTTTGGGGGTACATCTAATTAGGTTAGATGAGACTGTAAATATTTGTCAGTCAGCGTGGCTGTCCACTGAGGTGCCTCAGGTTACAGCGATACATGTGGAAATTTTGCATCAGAGGTAAAGGCAACAACAAAACAGGAAATTCGAGTTTAGAATGTGAGATGAATAAAAACGCAGAATAAAGGTTTTCTGGCTTTAATTCATGATCATAGATGCTGTGTTGAAACATAGTGTCTGATTTGCAAATAACAAAAGTGACAATGTAACTAACGAAGGCTGTGGTTGAGTTCCTCAGCTGTTTCCTTCGTGTCCTCAAAGCAGCTGTACGTTAAGGAAATAGGTTGCATTCAGACGCTTTTATCTGCATCCTGTCTGTATTTTCGGGGTGTATTTCCACCACTCTCCATCAGTCAGTGCATGTATGCCAATGAGTCTCTTTATGGAAGTGTTTATGCGTCTGGATGTGTATTTTTGCTCTCTCTTTACCCTACTCCCTCTCCATCTCCCCCTCTCTAATATACATAGCAATGACCCCTGTCTCAGTCATGCCGGCACCATGCTGTGAATTCCATCTAAGCAGAAAAACAAGTGGAGATTGTTATGCAAATGGCTATGTGGTGGGCCTTGTGTGGGAGAAAAAAAAAATGGCGATGTTTGTATCCTTATGTGTGCGCTGGGAGGCAGCGAGAGACGAGAAAAAGGAGGGAAGAAGATATAGAGAAGGAAAGAGGAGAAAGTGGAAAAAAAAAACACCAAAAGGGAGAAGAAACAAAAATGGAGAGGTTAGGCAACGTAGCAAACACACGCAGGATGGTGTGATAAGACGCCGTTTTGAATGCATGTTTACAGGAATAAAACCCGCCATAGGCAGGTGGTCTATACCTGCTGGATGTGTTTATCATATATAAGGTATCCTCAATGAACAGCCAGGAGGAATTTCAGTAACTCTGTGTGTGTGTGTGTGTGTATCATGCAAATGAGTCGCTTTTCTTGGTGTGTTTGTATATCTTTGCATCATATATGATCTGTCTGTCTGTGCATGTTTTTGGAGATGCTGACTTTCTCTATCTCCCCGTCAACATCTGTACCAACACACACACACACACACACACACACAGTCGGAAGAGCTGGGAGTTAATGAAGGGAAATAGCAGGTCAGTTACTGTTTAATTGTCATTGCATTTCATAGGAAACACATCAATCCAGTACTGCTCAACTGAGCAGAAAACAGTGGCTTCACACACACACACACACACACACACACACACACACACACACACACACACACACACACACACACACACACACACACATAAATGCATTGAAATTTGAGACAGGCCCAACATGCAGAGGATAAAACACATCATGATCTTGTAAACCCTGTCTCCTATAAAACACATTTATATACCACTTATTTACTTTGCCATATATCTTCTATAAGCAATATGATTGTCGGCGTTGAATGGTTGTTGTGCAAAGCTTAGAATGATAATAAGACTGGGGTTTCATCCTGTGCTCACCTGGTGTTTAGGCTAAAACATTTGGAGAAACCTAGAGGACAACAGTGAAAAAGTGAAATGAGACAACCGATACCACTCATGTCTGTGCATTGAATACTTAGCCCGTAAATTTTTTTTCGAAATTCAAACATCTGTGTGAGCGTACGGGAGAAAATGCGATCTGTAATCATGCGACTAAATTCTACTTTCACAGTGTATAAACACAACAGTCTATAGTCATACGTAAGTGGGGAGTGTTTGAAAAATGCATGTCCCCGTTACCTTCGGTAAACGAGTCTACTGTTCTCTTCCCTAATGGAAGATGGAGAAATCTGGAGTTTGGCTCAACAAATGATCACGACAACACACTTTGATCAGTTGAAACCAACATTCACATGGCGACATCCTGTTTCAGGATCCATCTCAGTTTCAGAGAAATAAAACCTAGTTAATTATGAGATATAAACGTCTTGGATTTTGGTGTCCCCGGAGGCTCAATGACCCAAGACGACGCAGCGAAGCTCAGAGCTAGCATGTGAATTTGGAAGTTATTATCAAAAACCAAAAAAAATTGCTATTATACTGCCACCATGTGGTCAGATGATGTAGATTTTGGTGTCAGTAGGTCTTTTGGTTTCCATTAAATACACCTCAGCCTGGAGGTGGGGGTTACTTCAGCTTCCTCAGCACCCCCAGTTCTCCCAGCTGTGACTAAGTAATGTCTCGTTGTGGACTCTCCTCTCCTCAGGACCAGGAGTCTTGCATGCAAAGGTCATCAGTCAGTACTCTAGCATGAACCGTTAATCACTCTGTTTTTTTTTATGCATTGAATTTATTTTGTACTTTTTTTATTCCCAGATTAAATTTGAGAGATGGAGGAGTTATGTGTTATGGTCCAGCATTGCACCCCAGTGGCCCCTTTGTCCATGAGCCTACCTCTAAATTAGACGTATGAAACTAATTTTAGGAGACAGGCTTGAAATATGTTACGTTTGTGTATGGATACAATTGTCATGATGTGTGTGTATGTGTGTGTGTGCGTCTGCCGCCCATTACTCGACGCTCTTTCTCTAAATCTCACAGTGTCTCCCCCCCCCCCACCCCCAGAACTCTCACAGACACACACACGTTTTCTAACACTGTCTCTCCCACTTTTGCTGTGTTTATCTGTCGCACACAAACACTGTCACTACTTCTTTCTCAGTCTCTCTCTTTCTCTTTCTCCTTTGCTCGCAGACACGCTCGCAAACACACGCACTTGATCATTATCCAACAGTGTCATCAATTATTAGGTCTGGTTTATGAAACCCCGGTGCAACTCGCCACCAAGCGCTCCCTGTGCATTGCTATTCATGGTGGACACTGAGTCCACCGCACACTTTTTTTTTTTTTTTTTTTTTGGTTGCTTTGTTTTGAATGAAGGTTGCATCAGTTTACATCAGCAGCAGACACAGTGGCAGGCTGGACCCCCACCTCCCACCCCCACCCACCCAACCCCCATCTCTGAGGGCAGTGCTAACGTAAAGAGAGCTGGAGAACAGACCACAGATCACATCACATTTACAGTCTTTACACTTCCTATCTCTAAATGGCGGAATTGATTCGGACGCTAATGGCCTTTTAACCTCATGTGAACCTGAGTGAGGTCATCGGGCAGCTTCCTGGGAGGACTGGACAGAGATAAGACCCAAAACCGGCTCTAATATTTGTGGGAAGCAGACAGTAAGACGGAAAGTGTTTGCGCTGATTCGGGGATCTAATCATAAGTTCATTAAAAGTTAATTAAAAATACAAAACTTTCACAATATGTGGCACAAAGTAACAATAATGTCAGTATCACATTCACTTCTGTAAAACGTTTTAATTAATTAATTTATTTTTCATGTGGAACATTCATTCAGTGTAATAGTTCAGTTTTAAAGAATCTTTTAGATACAGAACCAAAATTAGCAGAAGCCATTTCAACACATTTATATATGTATTTATACACATTTAAAGCAATATATCAAATAATACATTCTGAAAAAAAATATTGTGCTTTTAGAAAAGTGGTATAAGACAATGCAAACCTCTATATTGTGAAAGCATTAATCCTACTTTTTAGTTTTTTATCTGTATTTGCATCTTTCCTACAAAGAGCACAGAGCTTCCTCAGTAAAAACATGAACCCAAACACAAAGTTGGCGGTGCCTTTTATTTAGCCCAGAGCAGTTTCTGCAGGTATTCCTTTCAGGCTGCGTACAACCCCTGCAACCTTCACCGGTAAAGTGGGGCAGCCTTTATGCTGCCTGAGAGGCGAAACTCGTGGTTTAAAAAAAAAGGCTGCGAAGCACTCACTGCTGCTCGTTAAGCTTATTGCTTTGAGCGCACAGTAATAATTGAAGGCAACTCAAGATGAGTGTATTATCATTTTTTATCAGCTCAGATCTTCTCTCATCCTCACTATGGAGGCTGAACCGTAAGAGAGAGTTTAGACTTTGAGGTTTAGAAAATCAACCTGAAGTATTAAAACTGAGGGGACACCGAACACAACAATATGAACATGTTCAAATGTAATTCAGGCAAAAGGCTGCACTGACAGGACCCACATCAAGTCAGGGATGAAATAGTTTAAATAAAGGATGCACACAGTAATTCATTTTTTCAGACTAACTAGCCAGTAATAAAAATAACCTAGAGACCATCTTGCAGAGGGATAACACCAGCTGTGTCACCTGTAAATATATTGATATTCTGACCCATGTGTACTAAGCAGTCATTACTACATTATTACATGAGAACCCAAGTGCTCATGGGTCGGATTTCATCCCTGTGCAAGTCGCAAAACTTTACAGGTGTGTAGTTGAAGGCCGAGTTTGAAGATGGCTGTGGTGACTAAGTGACTAAGAGCACTCATGGGCATGTTGGTAGATGTCGCAGTTTGGCGTGACCCCATTTCAAGATGGTCTGTAGTTTGAATAATGTAACTGTCTTATGCTGAGCTTAGATAACACGAGAGGTCAAAACAGTCGAACTCTAATCGTCATCTGTGGTTCCACTTTCACTGGCTCACCTCTTTTAAAACTCAGTTAGATGTAGGCTCCTTTGTACTTCCTTGCTTTAAAATATATAATGAACTCTATAAATATTTATATAATATATACATTCAGTTTTCAGTTTGTTAGGAACACCTAGAAAAAAATAGTGCAGTCTAATACAGCAGATTTGTAATAAATAAATCCTGAATAAAGCTCAGTTTGTATTGAACAGCTGTATTGCATTAAACAAAGAGGTGAGTCTGTTCTTTAACCTACCCTCATTGATTTGACTGGGGTGGACAAAGTAATAGGAATACCTGTCAACACAAACACTCCAAAATTATCAAAACATCATAAAAAATAAAATAAAAACATTAAGTTCACTTATTATTATTAATACTGTAACTAGTGTGTGTGTAGCTATAAAATCTAATTCAGGTTTAACATGATTATATTGTAACATAAATTTAACATTGGTTGGTATTAGAGAGCCAGATGCAGTGTATTGTATCGACACAAATGTGTCAGCAGACAGGGGAAACAAAGCTGAATAATATATTTCCAACAATGTAATGAACACAGTGGCTTGTGGGGAACTGCAGGGGGAAAAAAAAAAAAAGTTCTATTTTCATTTTCAACCTCCACCAAATTTTCATCATAATTATGTCAGTATCCCTCCAAATGCAAACACTTCCAATCCTGACAGAAAGTAATATGGTGAAATGCCATTAAAAATGAGCCCCCCCATCCACAGACACACGCACACATACACAGATGCTCACACACACATATGCACACCAATCACCTTCCAACTTGCCCCCGCCCTCCACTCAATAAAACTTTTGGCAGGCCTGAGCTGTTGTAATTGGCAGCCGGCTTGCTGTGACTCCCCTCACTCCTACGGGTCAAGAGTAATTTACTGAGCTGCTAAACGCCACTAGTTTCTCTGTCTTTCTTTCTTTCTACCCGGTCCAGTCCCCCCGTCACCCTCCACCCTCCTTTCCCTTGCTCTTTTTCCCCCTGCAGCTTCCTTATTGGAATTCCCATCCAGGCTGTATTACAAGCTGAGATGATGGCTTAATCCCTTGTTAATTAGGAACAACATCTCTAGCAGCTGAGGCTAAAGCGGAGAGCGGCGGAGGCTCCAGAGACGCCAGGGCTCTGGCCAAGCTCGCAGCCCAGTCAGGAGAGCCTGGCTCAGGCTCAGAGAGCTGGCGAGGAATGGGGGTTAGGAGGAGGAGGAGGAGGTGGGGGCACTTGGATGTTGCACTGGATGAGGATTGAAAGGGGCTGCTGCTAATCACCCACTGATGGCTCTTCTAGGCTAATGGGGCCTGGACAACTGGGCAGCCGGATGCTCCTTTTGGCCCACTCCACTCACATCAGCTGGGTCAGGAGCAGTGTGGATTCACTGGTTGTTTGCTGGGGGTTGTTTGTTAGAGGCCTCCATCCTTCATTTGGCTGGTTATCGCCAAACAAAATGCCTTTTTATCGGGATTTGTTTGACCGTACTCAGGTTTCCAGGTTTTTTTTTTTTTGGCGAGGTGGGTGTCTGTGTCTCATGTGCGCCTGTGCGTGTTCATTTATACGAATATTTGTTCATCACCTCGTCTACGTTTCCTGACAGCTATGGATCATATTTCCCACGGTGCACACAAAGCAAAGCCTCAGTCACACTCAAACAAACAAACAAACTTAATCCCAGTCATAACATTGTGTTTTCTTGTGTAAAATTGTCTTGTGTAAAATTGTCAGAGGAAGAATTTGCAGGTAAACGGAGGAAGAACCAGCAGAGGGAAAAAGAAAAGGCAGGGAAAGGGAGGGTATGTTTGAGAGTCAGCAGCATGAAAAATGAGGGGTAAAAAGGCATATGAAAAGTGTGTCTCTCTACGTTTCTTTTTTTAGGTGACAACAAAAGCCCTGTGTTGGAGTGTAGCGTTAGCAGAGTGCATTATAAATACAGCCAGGCTTGTCACTGTCCCCCCCCTCACTACACCAAGCCCCCACCCTCCTCACCCCCCTCCCCCCACCACCCAGACTCCTGGGAAGCTCCAAACACTAGGTAATTATCCAGCACCATACCGCCTGCTGCTTCACTACCTGTGTGTCCAGCACCACTAGAGAGAAAGGATGGATGGAAATGGAGAGTGATCAGGGTAGAAGGACAGCGTGTGTGTGTGTCTAAGAGAGGTAGTGTATGTGTGTGTTAAGGGGGGAGGGGGGGTCTGTGGGGGTCTTGGTGTAGTAAGGGGGGGGTATGGATGTGGGGAGAAAGAAAACATGGAAATGACTGCCATGGATGAACAAGAAATGTTCAATGTCGTATTTGAAGGAACGGTGCACTCACTGTTTGACAGGACGTTATCGTCATCTATATGACACATGTGCAGAACTGTGGGAAAGCAGCACGCACATGTTGAGACACCATCAGGAATCATACATGAACCAGGAAATAAAATTTTAACATCAAAAACTGAAGTGAAAATCTGGCAAAGCAGCCATTTTGTCATTTAATACAACTGGGAAATATGAAAGTAAAAATTTGGAGTCTGTTTTTGGTAAAGCAGACAGAATGCAGTCCTGTTCTCAGTCACTGTAAGAACGGACATAAAAGAAACTTGCACAAAACCAATAACTACATTTACACTTTTCAAGATTTGAAGTTCACTGTACATTATGTATATTTTTCAGTACATTTTTTCAGTGATATTTCCCATAAATACAGTGGGGTCATTAAAATGCAGTTTACACATTGATGCCTCAGTAACAACAGTCCAATAATATATAATAATGCAGCACTCAGGTTACTTTTCTGCAGTACTTTAACTTCTGATACATAAAAAAAACATTTGGCTGATAGTACATCTGCTGATTTATCTACAATAATGAATAAAGATGTTTATTTCTAGTATTTCTATTTTGTGGTTCTGCTGCTTTTGCTAAAGGAGAAGATCTAAATCCTTTTTCTCCATATTCCATACGCATACAGCCTTAGAGAGAACAGCTCTGTAGGCCTGTGGACATATGTGACAAAGCATTATAGTGGTAAACACGAGAGCTTTATGCATATGTATTTTGTCTTTGAGTGAATGAAACGGTGCCTTTACAGGCATATGCTGCACTGCTCTTAAACTATAAACACACCATGAAAAAGAACAGAGAGCGAGTGAGGGAGAAAAGGGGAGAAAATACTCTCTGCCCTTGTGGCTCACCCTGTTAAAGTGTCTTTATTAGGAGTCAGGGACTGATCACACTGCTAAGTGACCTGCCAAGGTCACAGAGAAGGGCAGCCGTGGTAATTAGTATGCTCTTCAGTGCAGCAGGGCTGCATTTGGCTTCTGCGACATTAGTATGCGTCACTGTGGGACCAAGGGGTTCGCTAAGCTACACTAGCCATTAGTATGCTCACTTTTCAGTGGGAGATGCTGTGCGAGGCGGTGTTCATCATTAAGTCTGACCCATCCAGGGATGTAGTGGACAGTAAACACAGATTTACCTAACTTTGTTTTTGTTTTTGTGGTTCACACTCGGCTCTGTGGCTGCACTGGACATGCAGGAATTCACTGTAGAATTCCTGGAATGCTTGGACTCTTCAGTTCACCTTAACTCTAAGGAGTATTTTTTTTCTTTTTCAGCTCATTATTGTGGTTTTATGGTTTGCAACTTAACTGTCAGGTTGAGTCTCCTCTCTGTCATCAACCTTGTTTCCAGCAGCAGAAGGCAGCTCTTATTAAAGCTCTTATAAACCCTGTGTTTGATACCTGCCCAGGACCAGATGACAAAGTAAACAAATCGTGGGCATTTAGGACATAAAGAGGCAGATATTCTTCTGAGGAGCTGGTGGAGACAAAAACAGAGCTTCAAAGAAGGAGACTGAATATTGGAATTGCATTCATCAGGTTGCCAGAAACACAGCTCCACATGAATGCTAATGTGGCTCTGTGGGTGTGTAAATAGACTTTAGTTCGCATTAGCCATACAACTTGAGGGGCATAAAATGTAAAATGTGTGTTAGTTTAGCTTGTTGTGGAGTTTTGCCAGATTAATGCAGATTTAAATAACCGTATTTTTTTTGGATGTCTACGTTTCACATGAAGATAATTCAACATGTTGGTGTGGAGGTTTTACAGATGTTGACAGATGCTTACTCCAGATCTAGAGTGCCGAGTGATGGAAAATGTAACATGTACTGTTGAGTAATCAGTAACTCAGTATCATAACTTTTTCAAAGGGTGCTAAGCAATCGAGTACTTGATCACAGCTTCCTCCAAACTAATTAATGACAGTATCAGTATCACAAGTAAACAAAGCAGAAATCACCTGATTGATATTTCGTGCCTGCTGCAGCAGTGTTGGCTGCAGTGTGTAAGATGCTGAGCCCCCACTACCTTCGCTATAACCTTCCTCTGCAGGGCAGAGCTGGCCTTGTCTCCCTCAGCCATTAATATGCACGTCGTCAGCAGGCCAGCGCTCCGGCTCGGCTATGCTAACCATTGTTCCGCCACAATCAAATTAGCCCTGCTGATGAGGCCTGAGCTCTGTGACCTCCACAGGCCCAGTGGCTTCCCAGCCCCAGAAATGACAAAGAAGATCTGAAAGCTTGGGTCTTCGGGGACGGCGGGGGCTCACATACTGATTTCTGATTATGTCGGCTCTTCTTTTATTTATATATTTACCCTCTGGAAGTAATTGAGACGAGGTGTTGACTGCAATATGTGAAACAGATGGCCCCAGCAAGTGACGTGAACTTCCTGTTGATGTCTAGTGAAGACAAAGGAATTGCATGATGTGTGTGTATATATATTTTTTTGCAAGTGTGTTACTTTTGTTTAGTCCCCGAAACTAGCGTACATGTCACGCCGAGACGTTGACAGTCAGCTCATCCCCGCCGCTTCCCTCCAGACACCCCCCCCCCCCCCCCCCCCCCCAATCCTTCTCTCCCGTCACCTCACGTCCATATTTGTCTGATTTAGTGTGATCAGATGTGAGAACCAGCGCCTGCTGCCGTTGTTAATGTACCGCGTGCTCCACATAATAGCAGTTCACTCTGCCTATACTCCTACTCTGCTCTGGGGAGGAGTGGGGGGCTGCATGAATCAGGTGGCAACTGGACAAAAAAAAAAAAGAGGTGGGATATTAGATATGCAGGATAACAATATTTACAGTCCCAATATACGCTGATGGAAGTAGCCCCGCGATTAATGTTTCATATCCTCTAGTCTATTCTAGTCTACCTAGACTCATCCTGTGTGCACCAAATCAACTGAAATATATATCAGGCATTTTTTTTTTGTTTTGTTTTGTTTTGTGAAACAAGAGTTTATCGCCAGGGAGTTCTCAAAGCCCAGCTGACCTGCAGATTTGATATGGATCAGTGAGGGTTCACGGGGAGAGTGGAGCGCAGAGGAACATGGTAAAGGAATCACAATCAGATTGCACAATTACACTCCAGATGACTGCAGATCGGGTGGCAGCTGAATGGTCCATGAAGGGGGGAAAATGAGAGAAAGGGGCTGAAGCAGGAAGTTCATGTCCTGTAATTTTCAAACATTTTAAAAGCGATACCTTGACAGTTTGAATGTTTTTTTTTTCTCCCCTCAGCAGACACATATCACATTTTGTAGGAAAAATTGTCGGCGCTCCTACTTATTGGTGTTTAACCGAAAATCAGCTTGTTAGAGTCGTTAGGATTCTGACCTGATTTGACAAGTGCCAAATGTAGAGGGAGGAAAAACAGACTCTGTTTCACTGTGTCGAGGTATCACCTGAAGACACGCTGCTGATTATCCAGCTCTCTCGTCTGCTCTGCAGATCTCTGGACACAGGACACCGGACACCGGACACAATAAACAGTTCCTCTTTTTTGGTTATTTTATAATTAATATAACAAGAAGCCTGACCTGTCCAGACATTTTCACAGTGACATATTATACAGAAATACATTTACATAAACACTTTTCTCTAAAAAGATCAAGATCTTAAGAAGTGTTCAGTGACAGTTCAGATCACAGCGAGGTAGAATTAAAGGCATTTGTTTTGCCATTTGAATTTGCCAGCAAACACGAGTGTGGCACAATAAATAATCCAAGCTAATTCATACTCACTCACTCTGCAACGGGACAATGATTTTGTCCTTCCTGCAAGAATGTCAACGATTAGAGAGAGGAGGAGACTTCTTAGACAGGCTTCATGGCTGGTGAGGGATTTCCTGTCTGACTTTTTGAAGAGATGTAATGATGCTGGTGTTGCTGTAACACCAACAAAGAAGAAGAGAAACCTTCTGATCACAGCATATTGAGATATGATGACTTGCTGATCAGAAGCTTGTTTGACATCTAAGTTTTGAACTAAAAACTTGGTGAAAACCTGTGGAATTATTGTTTAGAGGAATATTTATGGGCAATAAAAAAAACCTTTGACAAGCTGCCTGCTGTTTAAGTTAAGAGCACAGACTCACTCATTGTGGCAGTGTAAACAGGCAGAGCTTCACTCCTGACAAACTGTGTCAATACAGGATTTAATCAGTATTATTGATCAGCCACACAGGATCATGAAAAGAGACTCTGCATGTCTGTTTCTCTGGAAAATTATAAGCACCACATGATACATTATCCATCCAAAGATAGCAGTTAGCTCCTCTCATACACTGAAACTCTTAACACACATCAAACAACAAACCTGACAGAAGTTAGTAATGTTCATTAAACAGCCTTAGACACTGTGAGCTGTCTCCCCTTAAACCTGGTGTTTATTCCAGCGGTTTGTGTAAAACCGTAGATGGTTTTACACAAACCGCTTCATAACATCCAGGATGTTGTGAAGACATAAGTCTTCATAACATCCAGGACTAGGACCAGGACCAGATCACTGGAGCTTATAGCGAATTACACACCCTGAGCTAAGACGTTTGCTTTCTTCTTAGGATAATAAACATTTATCACTCATTGCTTTTTGCAATTTTTAGGCACAAAAACTACTTTTCATATTGATCTGCTCATAGCTCTCTCAGTCATTTTGGGCTGTTCTCTACCCCCTGCCTGAGTGTGCCTATTTGAAACCTGACCATAGAAAGTCATCTTGACAGTGTTGACCACTGAAATATAAACTTGTCCACAATAGAGACATGTTCTGCAGAAATGTATGAAGCATTATTCCACTGTACAAACACATCCCTTGAATACAGTGTGTGAACCTACAGTATTGTCCATTTAGTGACTAACTACTTCAAGCCAGCGAGCTCAGAGAGCTATGGTGACTGACCTGCACTAACATGTTCCACACTGTCAGGTGTGGTAGCAGTTAGCTTGGCAACCTAGTTCAACAACTAGCCTAGTGAGTGGTCACATCACCAATTATGTAGCCTCTCCTCTTCTAATACACAAAACAGGAGAGGTAATGGGTCTGTGGTTTCTAGGACCCTTCTTCTGAGTCCCTCAGTCTCAGAGTCTGTTTGGGGATACATGGTTTGTCATCAGAAAACTGTGTTCTGACACATTCTGCCACGGCCTGATTGTGTGCCTCTGCCCTCCATGTCTTTTGCCGCTCCGTCTTCCTCTGTTCTCCTCCTCTTTGTCTTAGCTCACTTTATCTCTCTTTTCTTCCCAGCAGCTGGCTTGAATACTGATGGAGCTCACTCTGGATCTGATTAAGCCCCCACTCAGCAGAATCAGACAGTAGACATAAATATCTGGGGGCATATGAGAGAAAGAGAGACGAGTCAGTTAAAGAGGACTGTGTGTAGATCAGGTTTCTACCCCTGATGAAAATCGATGTGACTTGACCGGTCGCAGAGTGACTCAACATGTCAGCTTTAAAGAGACCGGCCATTATATCATTAGGGCTAATTTCATCTTCCTCTACTTGTGTCTCCATTGTTAGTCAGTCATTTAGTGGGGATGCGCATGTAGATGATTCACAACTGTCCATTGTCATCATTTTCAACACGCTTCAAACACCAACGTGGGAGGCTTTGAAAAGGGAGGGGGTGGTTTTTTGTGTCTGGAGATGATGGAGGTTGATGGTTCTGATTTCCACTCGTAAAAAAAGGGATTTAGAATTCAAAAGCTGTTGGTAGGTCAACAGTCATGAAGGCAACCGTTATTGTATTATCAGCTTTATACCAGGTGACCGAAATGCCAACAACGTGAAGGGAACGAGTTGTATTTAACTGCTAAAAATATATTTAGGTGTCATTACATCCAAAGTACAATCAGTTGCATCAAGCCACGCAGATAATTTTGGTTTGATTTGCCTAAGAGCCGTAATCACAAAGGATTTTATGTTAGGAGTCCTCCTAAATGGTGCTAAAGGTTCCCAGTATTAAGAGTTTCCCTCCTACCTCTTTGCAAATCTACTGAAAATATATGTTGAAGAGCTAACCCTGTTATTTTCTCGCTATGTCTGTGTATCTATATCTGTGATGTTTTAATGTACATTTCATGAAGTGTCAAAACGTGGGCCCTGAAGTTTGCCTTTTGCTGTAGTCACGTTGGACCCTGTCACACAACGTTAGAGCAGTTTTGAGTATTTCACAGGAAAAAGGTGACGTCACGTAGTTCCATGCATCAGTCAGACTTTGGCAGCGTTCGGATCAACATGTGATGAGTGTGGGGTTGTGTCTCTGCCATGCAGAGTCAAATTTGATCGAACCACACTGACACTGCACTGATGAAGCACATAGTCCACAGACAACTGAAACACACTAACTTAGATTGAGATGTTACGGGCGTTATGGACTCTGGAAATCCTCAGAACTATGTCTCACTCCGCACAGACTTGGAGTCTTGAGGTGCGAGGTAAATTTTAGTCATATACAGTCAATCAAAAGACACCTGGTATTAACCTGGTGACTGGATCACCTGGTTGGAAACAGACCCAGTCTTTATTGTTGTGATTTCTTCTTTTAATTGTGCAGAGCTGGGAAGTGAGATTTGATCTGAAGTGGTCACTGCAGACATGTGGACATTCTAATGCCAGGTGTGAACTGATGGACTTCGAGCTGTCCGCTTAAGCTAAAAATGAAATTCTATTCTAAGGTTTCATCAGTACACCGTTTTCTTCTCTTTTTTAGGAGATGGTTAGTCTTAGCATCCTATGGTTAAATAGTTTGTGTTGTCTCTCAGTCCCTGAGATTTCTGTTGTCTTCAAGACAGTGTACTGAAATAGTTACTGTAATGCTTACTATCTAATTACTGCAACAAGAGACACCTCAGCTGGTGTAGACCCATAATTACTGGAAGGAAACAAGCTAAAAAATAGAACATTTCAGGAATATGTTGCCACTTTTCTCATATCTCTATTGTTTCCTTACTAAAATATATCTAAATGTCACACAACTGCAAAAAAAAACGTCCATCAATTCATTCATATTCTACAAAGTGTTGTCCTCAGTACCAGTGGCATATTCAGCCAGAGGGAGTGATAAATGCACTGTTTCATGTTATTCATGGGTAATTTTAAGAACCCAGCTCTCCTCTCTCCTGAACTGTTACATGGAACTATAAAGCTCCCTCTCTTTTAGCAATGCTAAAATATCTCCACTAGAGGCTCCCTGCTGAATGTAACACACACACACACACACACACACACACACACACACACACACACACACACACACACACACACACACACACACACACTCTTCATATACTTTCAAACACACTTCTACAGAGCAGGGACTAGGTTGGATTGCTATTTGGCATTAGCTGCTGATGTCTTAACACTTGTAAATGAACCCTCCACCCCTCCTAATCTGTCACTTTAATGCACTATAGATTTTAATTCAGCCTCTGTAGTATCACAGTCTCAATAATAATCATCAAGCCGACGCTGTTGTCCCCTCCTGCAGAAATTAAATCTCGCTGCTGAGTGCACAACTAATAAAAGATGTTGCCGGAGGAAATAAAAAAATAAATATGATGAATCATAAGCAGCAGGGATTTGTATTCAGATACGAAAGACAATTACACAAAGAGTTTGAATTTATCAGCCGCTTCGCCTCTCAAAGGCTCAATAACGGGCCACCACCGCCGGGCGCTGGGAGCTGCATGCTCTCTCTTTCTCTCTCACACTCACACACAACAAACACACACACACTTCACTCTCAGGGACATCTGCGCACACAGTGTACAAACAAACACACTCTTGTATATTATGCATACAGTATCCAGACACACACACATTTGTTCTTGCGGCCTGTGAAACACACATCTCTGCACACACACTCAGACATGCTTTGAAAGAGCTTCTTTAAAATGTATGTGCTTGATGTTGAATAATATTACTTGGAAGTAGTCTCTAATTTTTTTTTGTAGAACTTCAAAATATTTGTTACTGTACAGTATATTAGTCTTTTTGTTGTACGTGTGCTTATTTTATTTTGTATTTGTGTGTGTGTGTGTGTGTGTGTGTGTGTGTGTGTTAGTATGTGTTATTAGTTCTGTTGCTGTAAAGATCAGGCAAATCAGAATGGCAATGTAGAAATTGACTTTATTGTGCCAGGACACTGATGTTTAAGTTGGATTCAATGTGTAAAGGAGACTATAAACCCACTATGCACTACCTGCTCAGCACCAAACAGCACACATACACACTTAACAAATAGTTGGTGAATGTAGTGGAGCATTTAGCAGCTGAAGAGACAGATATTTCCCTCAGGAGTTGGTGGAGACCAAAAACTAAGCTAAAAGAGAGGGAATATTAGACTTACAATCATCAATCACAAACACAACTGAAACTTTGTCAGTGAGTGTGTGAAAGTAACAGGCAACTAATTGCTAACATGTTCACCATATTACAACTTGTTTCTACCGCCTCCAAGTGGCCATAAAAGACAGTTATTGCAGATTTAACATCAAAAAGCAATACAATACAAGCAATGTTCTCCACTGGCCTAGTATCAAAGCAGCCATGAACTTTGCAGAAGCTACAAAGTTTTTACTTGATCAGTCTGCAAAGTACTGCAAAGTCTCGGGTCATCCCAGAGCACCCACAGCTTAAGTTTTTGGGCACATGAACTATGGCTGAGGAACTAAGTTCAGACAATAGTTTCTACAGTCAAAATGCAGATACAGTTCCTGGTTTGTGCACACCACGGAAAACTACATTCACAAAAACACACTGTTAGCAGTTTTCATAGGGGACAATTTCTTCCTTAGAAAGTAGTTCTCAAAGATGGATTTCTCAGGGCCTGGGCTAATAATACAGAACCTACATGGCAAAAATGTGTTTTGTTGTAATTTGAGTGAAGCAGTCTTTTAATACAGTGAACAAGGGAAAATAACTTAGAAACAAACGAGGACACAAAACGACATAAAAAAACCAACTTGCTCTTTAAATAGCTGTTTGAATTCCATATAAAAAGGCTGACAAATGGCAGTTTCTGCGTTATTCCAATCTGCTGTCATTAAAATCTCAATCTTGATAGCTAAATGATCACAGGACTCAGTGTGACTTTCAGTTAATAGTGATCCACTTCACGTGTCTTGGCAGCACAGAGATAAGACACGATGACGGCTGAGGAATTACCTGGCCGCGTTATTGTCACAACATTCACTCAAGAATATTGGGCTCAGCTGTGTTGTGACTTCACTGAGAAACATGTGAGCTCAGACAGTAAGTGAAGCATAAGAGTATGTATGTGTTGTCATACTACCAAGCTTATGAGGACCAGATGTCCTCAAAATGACAGAAATATATGGAAAAGGTGAGGACGTTTGGCTGTGGGGTAGTAGTATCAAATAGACTTGGTCTCAGACAGAAATATTTTCAGAATAAATCTGCTTTCAGTTTCTTGGAAATTGATATTTAGTATGAAAGACTTTTCAGAGATTTCTGTAACGCCTAGTAGGCAGGAAAAATGGTAAAATTCCCCTGAAACTGAATTGTCTCTTTAATTGGTGAGAACATTTACAGCAGAACTAAGGTTTGACATCCTTTGAGTGCTTTATGTATAGTGAATCTGTATCTTTTTCTTTTGCGTACTTCTGACGAACACAGGCAGCAAGTACAGGCAGCGTTGATCACTGTGATGTGGGAACAACCAGCTTCCACTCAGCAGCAATGCTTCACACCATAAATCTGCTGGACAAATGTCTCCCTGGATAGCTCACACCTAACCTCTTGTCATCCATTCTCCTATCCTCGCCAGCTCCTTCCCTCTCCTGTCCTCTCTCCTCCTGGCCTCTGTCACCCCTCTTTCCTCTCCTCTGGCTGGATAGTTGACAGTTAGAGTCAGTCGGGGTCACCTCCTCCACTTCCCAGGGGTTTGAAGGGTGCAGCTCTGGAGCTGGAAGCCCCACGCCCCAGCGGCTCCCTGACTTGCCCCCAGTGAGAAGGGAGTGAAGTGCGGGGAAGTGTGGGTCGCTCTGCTGGGAGAGCAGGCTGCAGGTCTGGAGGTTTGGCCCCGGACCGGTGCTCCTCCTGCAGTGAGACCAGGCCAGACATTGCCTGCCAGGCGCTGACTTGACCTCCTCAAACTGATGTGGCACAAGCTGGCAGAGCGGTCACTGTTGCCACTGAGTTTGGATGGAAAAACGATCTCTGGCCCTTTCTCACTCGCTCACTGAGCACTTCTTCTTTTGTTCTTTCTTATGACTTGCATTTTCTTTTCCCTACATTTTCTCCACTGCTGTGAATAATTTTTAAGATCGGGTCCTTGTGCGTTTATTTCACTTTGAAAAACTAATTTTATATATTATATCCTGTAACCTTTATTTTGTTTTAATTTTAAGGGATGAGAGTGTGTTAAATGTTGTGTTTAGATCTTTTAATTACAGAAAAACACTGCACAAGTTCTAGGACGTTGTCAGTGCAGGCTCGAGCCTACGTGGCTGATAACAGTATTGCAGGCCACAGCAGCTGAAGCTGGGTTGTGCTCCAGTAACAACCAATTTCATCCTTGAATCTTCTTTAACCCTTGAAAAGCAGCAGACAGTTCAATGAGCTGAGAGTCCGGGAAGACTGTACTGTGAGGTAAATACATACAGCACCTCACATTATGATATACAGCACTTAATTGATTATACGGCCTCCCAAATTGAAACTGTCCTCCTGTAAAACATTTTATTGCTAGGCAACCGAGCGGCGGTAGTATTTATGACCGGAGCAAAGGAGGAAGTCAGGTGAGGTGATGTAGTACAGAGCAACAAAGCTAGGAGGAGGACGAGGCTGGGGTGCATGGATGGGTCCACAAAACACAGAACTTGGACATAGAGAACCGCTGTTCATTTCCCTTTGGAATCAAATAATAATCATAGTACGTTTTATCCATGACTGTTCCACCTGTTGCGGGTTTATTATTGTAACCATGACAGCGAAGCTTGTAGAACCCTAGGGGAATGCTTGTGTTAACCCAAAGTACGCTCTTTTCCTGAACCTAACCAAACTGAGACTGCTCCATAAGTTTAACCACTTGTTTATCATTGTAACCGTGATGAAGGTCCGGTACACTGCCGCAGCTACACTCTGCGCGTTTATCATAGTAACCATTATGACAAAGGTCTAGGTGTGCCTGCTCCTGAAGGTGCTCTGTATCAGGAGACGCTTGGCTATGTTGCATCGGAGGGTAGGGAACGGCTACAGATCATCAGACGATGTTAAATGTCACGATAAACTGAACATTTTGTGTAAATGTGATATGTATATATGATATACATCATTTGTGTATCATATATATGTAGGTGTGTGTGTGTGTGTGTAGCTCAGAGTTGTGAACAACATGCACAGAAGGTCAGATTGTTCTTAGAGAAAAAAACCAGGCTGCAGCTGTAAGACACTTATTCTTGCTGCTGTCAGACAACCACAGGTATTTAACAGACTTTAAATAACCGACTTCATGCTTCATACAAATAGTTGTGAATGACCTGTTGGTAAGAATCAGCCATTAATCTAAGCACTTACAGATAGTTAGTTACCAGTTCTGCCATAAAGGCTTTAAAGTTTTCACTTTGGAGACGTCTGAGTGTCAGCAGTCAGTTACCACTTACACACTGAACTGAACTGAAAATGACATTACCATACCTACTTACTTTAAATACCCAGTGGCAAAAGCAATTGGTTATAACACTCATGAGTTTTGTTATTCACCACAGCTTCAATGTTTTCACACTCATATTTCACATTTTCTGTATCAAATACATTCGAAATTATATAGTTTGACAGCAACAGGTAGGAAAGATTTCTCGTGTCGCTCTGTTGTGCTGCGTGGAAGAATGAGTCTGATGCTGAACGAGCTCCTGTGACTGATCAGCACATAGTGGAGAGGGTGGACAGGTGGACAGTCGCTCCCCGTCTCCAGCCTCAGTGCTAAGCATGTTCTGCTCTTTCATTACTAAGTAACGCGTTACTACCCAGTCTGCTAACAAGCCATGAAAACTGCTCTTTGAGAGGCAGCCGGAGCCAACGGACGCAGAAGAGAACAAACCCAGTGACAACATTTAGAGCACTTATACCTCCACATTTTGTGCACTGTTTTTTTTCCTCCTTTGTTTCCCTCGCTGTCTCTCTCTGTCTCTCTCTCTCCAGCTGTTGTGGGCCTCTACACTACCCTGGTGTCCCTATACCATTTGTCTACACAACTGATCCCGGCAGCTGGCTCTGAGGGTATCACCAAACCAATTTAAACAGCAATTTCCAGTAAATTAACATTATGCATTTAAGTGTTACTTTAAAAAGTGTCCTGATTATTATCGATTGCTTCATTGCTCATCAGCACAGAACTGTCAGTTACAGTTTTGTCAGTCTCATGGCTCTGAGTCTCTTTTAGATCTCTCTATTTTCAGTCTTTCATATTACACATATTCACCAGAGTACAGTGTTTTAAGAACCTTCTCACAAGCATAAGCATACTCTAAGTATCTCAGAGGTTGAAACAGAGTGTGACCCGATCCAGGCCCAATGCTTATTACCCCAGATTTCAGCATTCTGCCATTAGCCCATGATGGCTCCTCTTTCTTTTTTTTTTTTTTTTTTTTTTTCTTTTTTGTTTTCTTTCTCGTTTTTCTTTTTTGTTCACGATGGCCTGTCGGAGGCAGCATCAAAGGTCTGGGGGTCTGGTTGGAATGGCTGCATCCTGGAAACACATTAGCGAGGACTACTGTTCGTGATCTTTCTCTCTTTCTTCACTTTGAAGTTATCTCCTTTCACTCCGCCGACCCCTCCATCTCCCACTCCTCCATTCTCTGACCCATCTGAGAGTGAAGAAGGGAGACAAAGACCAAATCTTAACATGTCTCAGTATTTTGTTTTTAACCACCGCTGAAAACTTTTTTTTTTTTCCCCCCAGATCTAGGGTTGGAAGTGTTCAAGTCATAAGTAGGGACAGCTACTAATTTTCTCTTATGGATGCAAATCATGAGAGGAAACACTTTAACAGTCAGTTTCTGAGGGTTGTCAAATAGCCACTAACAGGATCCTAAGTAACTGCGGAGCCAAACAAGATGAAATTCCACGACAATTATACCCAGTCTCAGCTCACATTTGAAATCTAACTTTGAGACCTCAAATTATTCTAAGGCAGGTACAAGAATTTAATTTCCTTTGATTACATTTGATGTATCTCAAGAACACATTTAGAGAGATTTTTTAAAAAGCGCTTATTAATTCAGCAGTCATTCAAATGATATCCTATACAGGTAACTCAGGTTAATTGAAGCCTCGCTACCTTGAAACTGTCTCTCAAATCTCGCCTCACTCTTTTTTCTCCGGCAACCTTTTGACATAAATCATCCACAGCTTTGTTAGACTTAAATCAAGCTGACACTTTTCAGACTTATTAAAAGAGCACAAAGTAAAAGAATAAAAAAAAAAGGATAAGGGGAGGGGGGGAAAAAAAAAGAAACAACAAAGCCAAAATATGGTGCATAATTACGTCTACTCTCGTTCACTATCGCTCTCTGCTGCCTTTTCTCCGTCCATCTCTCGTCGTCTGTGATGGCTGGCTTTCTGAGCGGCGTTAGGAAGCTAAATTGGCCTGTTTCACGCAGGGGAGCGTCTGTATTTGGTGTCAGATAATGTGAGCTGAGGAGTCAGAGGAGAGGGTGATTAAAGCCAAGCCACTGATAATTATGTCAGACTCCACAGTTGTCCTAAACCTCCTTGGCTTCGTTGAAAGAGATTTCTCTCTGAGGAGCTAAACATTAGGAGAAAGAGGGATCAGGAGAGGGAGAGTGGGAGAAGAAGTGAGGAGGTGAAGGGGACTTTTTGAAGTGGGTCTCCCCATTACTGTTATGGCCTCTTCTGCTCCTGCCAATTTGGGGAGAGTCACTTGTGACTTCCCAGTGTACTGGAGCTGTTATGTGGGATGGTGCTGGTTTGAAAGTCTGAGCCAAATGGCTGTGAAGTCAGTGAAGGGCTAAAAACAGTAACGGCCCATCCTGCAGGCTGTGTGATTAACCCTGACGCTCATGTCTTGATCGAAGAAGCATCATATCGAGTCTACAGATGATCACATACTTGTGTTGGCACTGTAGTTTTGTTGTCCAGTGCCACTCACAGTGAGTCCAAAGATCAGCTCATCCTGGTGCTAAAGACGGACTCTAGTGTAAATTGAGGTTTTAACCATTTTGACACTGAAAAATCAAAGTCTGCTGCAGGTAGACAACATGAGTGTCTTCACATCTCTTTACTTAGCAAGAATGAAAAATTAAAAAAAAATTTTTTCTTCCTGAGTTAACATTTCTAAGTCTTTCTTTATACATTACCTGCACTTAACCCGCCTATTTTGTCACTTTTTCAATTTCCATTTTTTTTCTCTTAGTTTGTGGTTGTTATTCCTGGCTACAGTAAATACCATCTCTGTCCTGATTGGTTCACAGAGGCAACTATACATTTCCATGGGTGCAACCTGCCTTCTGTTAACAGGACAGCCAACATCGCAAGATTCATCCTAAATCACTGTTCATAATTTAATAACAGTCTATTTAATAACAGTCTATCCAATAGCTGGATTGAATAGTCCAAAATTCTTGGCATCCTTTGCATAGCACTTGCATTACTAAAACAATATTTCATATACTTAATATTATGACATTTCTTGTAACAGCTTGAGAAACTCTCACAAATCAAGAGAAACGGGGTCAGTGCTCGTATATTATGCCCTTTTATTAGAACTAGCATCTTCTGATGTCAAAACTACTTAAGGTACAATAACTGCTAACATGACCTATCAAACATCCCCTGAAAAGGATGCTGAGGTTTTCATTTAGGTAGATACAAAGTGCCCTGAGGACTCACTCCCTCTTCTTTTCATAAGCTTCATCGTAAAGAGAGAACAAATACAGAAACAAGTGGTACATATGTACACAATAACCAGTTGCTCATCTTAGGAACATTATCAGTGGTTACCTTGTCAGGTAAGGTTACAATCAGTTATGGACCATGTTCACATTAAGCAGAGAGAGCGGAAATCTTCCTTTGTTGTTTTAACCTTTCATTTCCAAAAAAAAAAAACAGCTTTTCAGAGACACTCTGCAAAAGTGGATGAGCCTAAACACTGAGTGTGGATCAGGGAAACGTTGGTGGGTTTTCTGTTTGGTAAGAGTGTTAAGCCAATTTTCTGTTGCTTGTAACTCTGATTACTCATTCTGAATGTCAATACATCCAATCCCTCAAAACCACCTATGGTAATTGCTGCGCGTTTTTAGAGTGATTTGACTTTGCAAATATAAAACAGCAATTTGTTAGAAAAGAGCACAGGAGTTGTTGTTCACCGCAGAAGCTTATGTGAGCAACACTCAAATCACATGCATGTAGTCTGTTCACAGATTTGATTTGTCTCTGACAGTTTAAAAACACTTATGTCTGCAGACCTGCCTCAGTGTGTTGGTCAAGTTGTGCAAAGAACTTTGAGACAAGAGGAGCAGCGATAATCCTCACAAGTGCTGCTCCTACCTGAAAACATAATTTCCATGAACACAACGTATTATTGACATCTGCAACTGAAGGTTCTCAGTCATGGTTGTAGAGGAGGTGTTGAATTAAGTGCAGTTGGACTTGGTAGTAGATACTTGGAGATGTTCAGAACTTAAGAAGCCTCTACAACCAACTACCCTCAATTCAACCCCTCTTGGATATTGGTATCTACTAAAATATTTATCCTTATTTTACCACCTCATGATGTTTTATTAGGGACTGATATAGTTCTAAAATTAATGTATCCCCATAACTGTTACTAATACCCCGTTCAGATCAACACAGCGGAGGTAAATCAGAATGGATCGACCCACCTCGGCCCGCTCTGCCTTCATGACCCTCCTCTCTTCCAGGGTTGGATGGTGATGAGTGATAGTGACCTCCTGATGGCAAAGAGCTCATTCGTTTGTTGTATTTGGCTGAACAAATTGGAAAAGTTTAAGGAAAGCATGAACTGATCTTTACTGGTGTTCAATTGATTTTGTCCTCTTGTCACTTCCGCTTCAGTATATTTCTTTTCTTTCTTTTAAATGTAACTTCACTTAAGCTACAGCACTAAGATTAAACAAGTACAAAGACAGAAATGTAAGAAGAAATAAAAGAGGATTTTCTTTCCTTTTTTATTTGTCTTTTTACTCCAGTACATCGTACTGCTCTAGTCTATGATATTCCAATCATTATGATCAGTGTTAAGTGTATGATTGCAGGACTTCGCAGGGAATGAAATCCCATGCAGAGGTTAAGCCTGTATGCAATGCTAAATGACAGAGCATATATTAATATGAAATCCATCCAATTATTGCTAATGGAGCTCTCCGGTGTGATACTGTACCCAGTCATTTCAGGTCCATGAGCAGACCCCCAGTACCTCTATCGCTAAGACCATTTCTTTCTCTTTGTGCTGCTTCCTGTACCTACTCTATCACTCTGTGTGTTTTTGTGTAAATCATAGGTTTTACGATATATAACGTCTATTAAATTACTCATTTACAGTTATGGGTTACAGTAAATCAAATTTCATTTCATTTCTGGAAGTTTTTTTTTTTTTTTTTTTTTTAAATGTTACTACTCAACAATTGGACCACTGGAGTGAGTACTAATTACTGACAAAGTTTTTATTTGTTGAAAATGTGGTATTTAAGTTTCTAACAACTGTAGACTCAGCATAGAGTCTGTGCTGACTTGATGAATTTGCCCCAGGAAACTGGTTTAGCTGCTGCTCATGTGTTCCCACTCATCCTTTATGTCAGGATGATGTCATGCTCTTGGGAAGTTTTGTAATTGTAAATGCATAAAATTCCTAGTTATATCTGACAGTGTTTGCAGTTGGAGGTGTCTTGTCCGTAGGTTTACAGATTTTCTTTTGTTGCAGTACTGAGAGTGACCATTGGGAGCAAGACCGAGTGGCAAGTCACACACCCCAGAGACAGGCTTATTTGGAAAGAATCGACTATTTGGGTCAAATCTGTGGTTGTGTTTTCTTAAATCCAAATCTCTGCCTGTGGAATCCATTTCCTGATTTGTGCTGTTCTATTTAATTACTGCAAAATGAACGTACGATGTGATCGATCGATCAATTAATCAATCAGTCACCTGCTGAACTTTATCATCATCATATTATCAATGTGTTTACTACATGATGGGATAAAGGAAGCTGCTAGCTGACTGTTTTCCACGCTGCTTTGCTAATGATTATTAGCGTTCACAGCTTAATGATTCTGTGTAGTTTCCTGCCTCAGTGTCACTCACTCGCTGGGCCCAAATAATATTTTACATTCAAACACAAGCTAATTTTCCCTGGCTTCTGCAGCAGGATGCTACAACACTAACAGGTTGAGGATATTAGCCGATTCGAGCCGACGTATCTCTAATATTTAGTATCAGTATGGCAACAGTTTCCCACTGTCAGTAAACATACTTTCCAACACCTTTCTAGGTCAAACAACAGCAGTGTCAGAAAAAAAAATCTCAGTGGCTTTGATGAGTTGCCTTTGATTGCTGTGCACACACATGTACTCCCGAGCATTGTCTTTTAAGAATGGTCAAATAAACTCAAGTCAAAGTGTGTCACAGTGTAACCCCCCCCCCCCCCCCCCCCCCCCACTCGGCCCTGCAGGCAGCGGTAGCAGCAGGCACGGCAGTCTGCAGATTGTGCCGTCGGCTAACTGTAAAGCACTGATTATAGTTGTTGAGGCCTTGTTTTATTGCCTCTGTAGAGTGTGTCAAGATCTGCTGTGAGAGTGCCACTTAATGAAGCCGTACCTGAATTTATTTGCCTGCGCTTCTGCATAGACCGAGAGAGGAGGTACCAATTAATAGAACGTAAGAGGACCCGGTGATTTATAATTAACAAGCATGTGGGTTATAGTAAACATAACACTCAGTGTAATAGCCCAGGAGAGAGACGGGAAGTGGAGAAAGAACTGAGGAGGAGGAGGAGGAGGAGAAGAAAGAAAAAAAACGAGTGTTGATTTGTCCCTTGGTGGATGAGCGGAGTCCTCGTGGCTGATGGGAGCTGTCTAAAGCAGCTAAATGAATAATCATCTGTGAGTTAGACTGGAGACAAACGCTTAACGAGGATGATGTGAACCTCGCTGACTTGAGGGGGCTGAGAGAGAGCGACTGACAGCGAGAAAGATGGCAGCAAGCAAACATCCTCGGCTCCGAAATGAATGGCACGCGCATTATAATGGCGATGAAGTTGCTTTACTCAACAGGCCATAGCCAGCTTCCAGTGTAAGGTTGAGTAGTTGTTTGTCAGAATTTCTAAAAGGCCAATGAATCCTCCACTCATTTCCAGTGGTTTGCTGCTGGTGCGTGACGGGAACAAAAGAGAAACAGCAGAAAGCAAATGTAACGCTGACAGCATTGACAGCTGAAGAGGGATCTTGGAGCGAGCATTTATAAAACATCTTTACCCCAAAACTTGGGGCTGATCGTGGGGCATTCACAGGGCTCACAAGTCTAAACTTCAATGCCACAAACTCAAACCTGTCTCACAGCCCTTATCACATGTCATCTCCTTCACTTAACACTGTGGATTCCAGCAATAAGCCATGAGAGGCTACACTCAGTGGTTTTAGAACAGTGAAGAGGCTCTGCAGACAGGATGAGCTGTCAGGAGGTAAAGGTTCAAACAGTCTCGTATTTTATTACAGTGACAAATTTACTTTCTGCCAAAAGACTTAGTTCTTTGTCAGCAGCTAAACAAAAGGCCTTCTATGTATTTACATTTGGTGTAACAATGGGATCCAATGAGCCTTTAAAACATCGCCTATGCAAGTTTCAGATATTACACTAAGATCCTTTTCTGACCGTTTAAGGGAGTGTAAAAGCCCCTCCCACCTCGCCTGAGGTCAGAGGTCAGAGTGAGTGATTCAGAGGATCTGTGTCTGGCCAATTTGTAAAGTCCTCTAAAAGACAATAGGACAATCAGGCTGACCTCATACACTAACTGGTCATGTATGCAGACTTTTGACAGTGAGGAACAAACATTACAGACATTACAACTTTAGTTCTAATCATACTACATCTTTAATCTGGAGCGGGAACTGCAATTAAACAAGCTGTCATTAATGAAATGGCCTCTGAGCTCTGTAGTATATATAAAATATTTCACTTTTTGACAGGGTTTGTCAGCATTTGCCAAGAAACACATCGAGTAGATCTTGTAGAACCTGCCAGCTGCTCTGACAATATACTTCAATCTTCCCTGGAAAAAATAGGAGAGGGATATCCACATGCCTCTGCTCATAAAGTCATTTTCCTTTTTGTTCATCATGAAATCCTCATACTCTGACTCCGAATATGTTTCTTGGCCACAGAAAATTCCACTTTTGCAGTTTCATATGTGTCAGATGTTTCTTAAATGTTTGTTTTTCTTCTGATTCCTGTGCAGGAAATTAAGATTGCAATTAAGTTGACTCATAACCATACGTTAGCAAATTGTATATAAATGTAACGTCAGCTGTAGAAAGTGGACCTTGAGCTGGGATTGTTCATTCTGTATGACAATGTGCTGCTCATATCATCAACAACATCAGTCAACAGCTTCACATCTATAACAACGAAACAAACTCCTTCCACTCATGAAAACAATGAAAGAGACTTCTGGAGAAAGCTAGTAAGTGGACCTTGAGTTAGAACTGTTTTGTGAAACTACTCTTTCCAGTGGTGAAGAATGAACTTGTATGTTTAACCATACTATTCCTACTTACATGAGCCTTTGTCCCAGTACATGCATATGTCCCAGTGCTCCTGAACAGGAGTCTGTAGGAGTAGGAGCTGGTGGCACAGGTGGATAGCATTGTTCCAATCATGTGTTGTTCACTGAGATGTTTTTGCAACGGCTTTGAAATGTCTCAACCAGTGAGAGCTAATATACAATAAAGCAGAAATTAAGACAGCACTGTCCTGCAGGGGTTCCCATGGTAACATCCAACCTCTTTGAGTGCTGATTGGCCATCTGGCATTGTTTTATGTCACTTCCTATTAAGCTCATTGATCCTCCCTCCCTGTCTGCGGCGTGTGGTTGATCATTGTGGATCCGTGTGTGTACTTGTAATATGAATATGGTACAATGCTATGATTACAGTGCATGATGGTCTCTGTCTGCGTGTTCACTGATGCAGGCCCTCCAGCTACACTTACGCTGACTGCGGCTGTGATTGGGCTGTTTATGTAGAGTTTGCGGTAAACGAAGAGCAGCGTAGTCTTATTAACGGCACGTATGATGTCATTGGGTCACCGCAAGGGACAGTGCTGCCAAGGCAACTTCCAGAAAGATATGTCTGCCTGTACATAGTTGGAACACATACATGGTGTTCACGGAAACACACTGTATGATACGCACACAAGCCAGCTCACCACTGCCTTAACAGCGATACTGCTACATCTAAATCCATGAGTGATAACAGAAATATGACTGATGAATGAGGACATGGCTTAAGTGACACTTTCCCATAGCAGTACAGTATGTGATTCTCAATGTTATGTTGATGTGAGAAACCTGAGATAAAAAATGTAAATCCTATGTCACTGAGAGCCACATGTTGGACATGATGGTTTGCTCAACGCCGCTGCTGCAGTCAGTTTAACAGAAGATTAATAGTTTGGGTAGGATTGTGTAGCTTACCTTCTTTTTTGTTCTTTTTTTTTTTGTTTAATTGTGGTAAACTATGAAGTGACTAACTTTTTAACGTACATTTTAAAGTTACATGGTTCCTCTGTAAAAGGATCAGGCCTATAAGCTAATGTGTGTTTCAATGTGTGTGCTGCTATGACAGCAGGTGTAAAGTAGATGCAGTAAATGCTGTTGTGTTTGTTGGAATCATGGAAGCAGAAACAGCTTATGATAAGAGCCAAATGTTGTAACTCATCAAGGTGATCACAGTGAATAAACACTTGTGTAGTGGACATTGTTATGTATGCATTATGGGACATGGCCACTGTCAGTTGGTGGTACAGTAGTGTGCTCCACACCACCACCAGAGATTCAGATAAAATCAAAGTAAAACATTTCCTTCAATCTCACACTGAACTCGTCAAAGGCGAGATCATCAAATGTCTTTCCATTAGAGGGTTCTCTTAATGTGTCTTCCCACACTAAGGCAGATGAGGGACACCAGCCAACCCATGCAGCAAGGTGCTGTAGTCAGTCAGGCCAGCCATCTGGAATATGATCTCCCTTTACCTCTTGGCCTAACTTCCTCCTCCGTTTCCAACAGGGGTTCATTTATTTACATTAGTGCCAGGCAGAAAGGCATCAGAGGAAGTCTTAAAGTAGAGCCACAATGGCCAATTTAAGCCGCCACCCAAAAGCCAGTTTTTTTCTTTTTTTCCCTTTTGGCTAAGAGGATTTGTGTCTGGTCCATGTATCAGACCTCTCTCTCAAACTCACTCTCTCAGGGACAAAGTCACCCCTCACACACGCACTAAGTAAAAGTAGCATCTTGCCACTTGCTGCCTGGCTAATGACATTTATCCTTATGGAAATGGAGGAGGAGGAGAAGGCTTTAGATGCAGATTTGGACACACATATACACCTGAGACGGGCAGACGTAAACCAGCTGGCTACTTTTATGGTATGCATGCTTAGTGATTCACACATACCCACACACACACACACAGGCGTACACACACACACACACACACACCTCCCTTGCAGCGTCTTATCCCCTAACTGGCCACCAGTCAAAATAAGCCTTATTCTCTGGGGTTTATATTTTCTCCCGGCTGGGCTTGGCTAGGCACACTCAGTTAAGATGGCAGCCAAACAATCTCTCTGCTCCTCTCATTTCCACCGTTTCTTCCTTTCTAATGCTAATGCCTGGATGGATATATCCCCTTTTCCACTGGCATACAAGGAGGCCAAATTTCTGATTAACTCCTGAGACAAAGTTTCATAGCATCTAGGTCAAAAGCTGCTTCAGAGGGAATGGGGAGCGGGCTCTGCTTTGTTTTCAGAAAGATAATTTAACATGTGGTCAAGAGCTGGTCACATTGCAGGACACACCTGGCATTTCTTGATAACATACAGCGTACTCTACTCATGGACAAACATGTCTGAACGTGTTTGTGTATCCAGGTACTTAACGTGATAAATGGAAGAAATACATTTCCTCTGAATATAATACAGCCAGTGACTACACTGCCACACTGCTGAGGCTGCAGATGGTAGGGTCAGAATTTGGTGGTGTGATGGTGTGGGTTTTATGGACACTTATTTACCAATCAGTCATGGTCTGAATGTCACAGTGTGTCTGAGTATTGTTGCTGACCATGTCCATCCCTTCATGGCCACAGTTCACCATCTTCTAATGGCTACTTCCAGCAGGATAATGCTCCATGTCACAAAGCTAAAGTCGTCTCAAACTGGTTTCATCAAATGACAGTGAGTTCAGTGAACTTCAGAGGCCTCCACAATCTCCAGACCTGAATCCAGTTACAAATCTTTCATTTCCATTGTTATAAATCTGAATCCAGCTTTCAACACTTTGAAGCTCACCGTCATCCTTCCTACCATTCTCTTAAATATATTATTCTTTAAAAATAACAATGCTGTTCTTAAAATACTGTCCAAAAGTTAAAAAGACTTTCTCAACTCTCACATTTTCCTTTAGAGGCTGCACATACACACACTCGTACGCTCATTATAGAACGGTGTTTAAAAGTCTCTGTCAAAATGCTCATAGCTCTCTAAACGCTCTCAGATATACTTCCACAGGCAACGCACACGCACACAACAACGACACACACTCACACTCATAGAGTTGTGACTGGCTAGAAGTTTGGCTGGTGTTTGGGAGATTTAATGGGAGGATGCTGGCATTTCAATAAAACACAGCCCTGAGCTCAGCCTGGTCACTTAGCAGCCTCATCCTCTCTGGTTATTAATTCTCTATCTCAGAAAGTCTCGTGTGTGTGTGTGTGTCTGTGTGTGTCTGTGTGTGTCTGTGTGTGTGACTTCTTGTCAACTCCCCTCCTCTGCCATTTTGGTTTGTCTTGTTCTCTTCGCTCCTCTTCCTCCCTCCTCTGTCTGTCTGAGATGAAGACATACGAGGACACTCCCTCGAGGGTGCATTTCGGTTGAGGCAGCGCAATAAAGAATCTGGAGGTCAAGTGTACACCGAAATCCTTCACCCCTCTCCCTAACACTGCACACACTCACAAACACACACATACTCGCGTGCAGACAGGTCAAATGTACAACACTACAGTTGGTTACATAAACCAGATGGCCGTGGCTGGCACGAAGCTGCTGTGACATCTAGGAGTTGTGTGTACGTGTCTCTCTTTGTGTGTGTGTGTGTGTGTGTGTACATGTTTGTGTGTGTTGTACCCTCTCTCCTAGCAAAAGCCACCAGAGACCTTGTTTGTTGTCTGCACCCCACAAGGGAAACACTGTCAGCTTTAGCACCACACCGGATCGCACACACACATGCACACACACACACAAGTTAGAGGATTCTGTTATAAACAAGGTCTGTGTCTCAGTGTGTGATGGTGTGTGGATTGAACTTTCCCACTTTTTGCCTGTGTGTGTGTGTGTGTGTTTGCGTGCAGAGTCTCAGAGCGTAGTATGATGGGACCTGGAGGGCTTTCAAAGCCTAGCAGATACAACCCAGAACCTGACACTGACTGGCACCATATCACTGATAGAACACACACAGACACACACACAGACACAGACACACACACACACACACACACACACACACACACACACACACACACACACACACACACACACACACACAGCCGTATCATGGTGCAGCCAAACAAAATGAACCCTTTTGTCCTTTTTTCTCTGGGTTTTTTTTCTATCCTTCATGATCATTCTGTGATCACAGAAACATGTGTATCATCTGTTATCAGAGCATTGTGACCTTTGACCTCCTGACTGCTGGTTGTTTATAAAACACTGAAGGTGATCTAGGAGATTTTTTTTTTTGTGGAAATAAAAATAGTAAGAAAACACCACTTGCTCCATGGTATTTGAAATGTTTTCCTGATTTAAATGTGGTTTTATTATTACAATGAACTTTGTAATTACCATAAAAAATACAGTTTCAATTGTAGCGTTATATCTGCCAACCTGGGTCTTATTGTCATATTTTGGTCCATTATGTCCTTGGTAATAACATTTTAGCATCTGTGCTGTATGGGGGTGCAAACTGTGGTGGGAAAAACCTGTGGTTTTATATTCACTTTCTGTAAATGTGAAAACTTTACAGAGATAAAGTTTTTTTTTTTTTTTTTTAATTACCTAATGACAAATCTTTCACTCCCATTCACAAACTTGAAGTTGTGTTTTATTGACTTTTCCCCCCACAGCTTTACAAAGGCTCATTTAAAACCAAATCATTTCAGAACATTATTTCACAAACTCAGAATCTTATTGACCTCTGCTTTGGCAAAGGTCAAGTGATAGATGAAGTGCATGCGATTAACTATAGTTCATGTTTTTGTTCATGGTGTAAAGTGTCTACATTGTGAAAATAAACTCATTACAACATGTGCAAAACAGTTATCCTTAGCCTCGAAGTAGTGTTATATGATACTACATTAGCGGTCTGGAGTCACACAGCTATGACTTTTCAATTATGTTAATTGAATTATTAATTTTAAATTATTTACAATTGTGAACTGTTCCCAAACAGTTGCAGCTATTGCTTAGAGATAAGGAGCTACTTTTTGGCTTTGCTTTCAGCTTCAGTTTGTGTTAGTACAATTTTATTATGACCAAAAAATCATGATGGACAAAAATGTGAAATTAACACCATACTTGGAAAATATAAGATGTTTTCTTTAAGACTGAATAGAACAACCAATAATTGAATAATTACCTTCTTTACATGATTTTTTTCTCTTTCTTTTGTTTCTCACTTACAGTTTATAGAGACGTGCAGAGAACAAGCTCAGACCCAGTAGAGATGCTTCTTACATCAGGGACACTCCCAGACATATGATCCACAACACAGAGCCTCCTTCTGTAAAGGTGAGTCTCCATATGAACATATACACTCTTCAGTCATCGACCAACCTGCCGTAAGTTACTCCATCTCAGAGTTATTTGACTTATTTTGTTTTCTTGACACTGTGATTTTAGTTATTATTTGTTGTTGTTTTTGTGTGGACACCAGTCTGTGGAAGACTGGTGTCGACTTTGTGGAAGCTGATATTGGTCCAAAGAAACAAAGAAAGAAAGAAAGAGTATATGGAGAGGGTGCAGCACTTATGATGCCATGTAAATCCAGTGCAGATTTATTTGGACATTAAACTGGAGTCTGGTAACATGTTATGGTGGAATAGAGAATAACTACAGTGTACAGTATATACAGTTTTTATTTTGCTGTATCTGACCATCATATAATAATAATTCATTACCCAGCTGCCTTCTGGCATGGTGGTGAACACTGTGTGTGTATATGTATGTGTGTCTGTTTGTGTGAATACTACAGACCTGATTGGTGACATCATTGTCACATACACGCTGGGTGTTTGTGTGTGCAACCATGAATATCACAAATCTTTTATCCAACCGCTCCCTTCACCCTCACCCAAAAATCAGTACACACACAAACACACACACACAGACTCACACACTCAAACACTAGCAAAGAAGAATGTCAGGGTGTCATGCTGAGTGACAGCAATGAGCATGACAATCCGTTCTGACAGGCTGGGGTTATGTCACTACACATACTCACTCACTCACTCACTCACTCACTCACTCACTCACTCACTCACTCACTCACACACACATATATACAGTTATTTAAAGAAATAAAACAATCCATAAAGCACGGTTAATGTGAGTTGCACACAGACAGTATGACTGATAGTAGTACCATTATAAGTGCTGGTAGTACTGTTGCTCATAGTTGAGTGTAGATCAGTCTTGATGTGTAATCCTGTTTTTAAATTACCTGTATGATTCACACATATATGATGCATTTATTCAATGTTTGCAATATGATTACATTACATTACATTAGACTCATATTTTATTAGTGGACCGCTTGTTGATAAGACATGACATTTCTCATATTAAACCATAGCATTGAATCATAGCATGTAATCACATGTCTGTTTGTAGGTTGTATGTACATTTTTTCATGATCACTATTATTGTTGTTGTTGTTGTTTTTATAGCATAGTTCACCTTTAAGAAGATTTTTATTCATCTCTTTCTTTGATTTCTTTAAAAGTGTCCAAGTGTCCTTAAGCAAGACACTGAACTTCAGACTGGCCCATATGAATGTGTATGAGAAACTTTAACCCACTTTGAACATAAGAGTCTTTATAATGACTGTTATCACTTGTATGTTAAGTACAGACTTGGTAGTTCAGTCCGTGGCTCCTCCTGTCCACATGTCAAAAATGGTTTGGCCAGTGCCTTGCATAGTAGCTCTGCGGCCTTGTGTGTGTGTGTGCGCGCGCGCATGCGTGTGTGTGTGTGTGTGTGTGTGTGTGTGTGTGTGTGTGTGTGTGTGTGTGTGTGTGTGTGTGTGGTATCAGTGCAGTCCCTTTGCCATGTAAAACTGGGGATGGAAATGAAGGAAAAGATTCAGAAGAGACATCATGCCAATGAAGCAACACAGTGAAATAACCATGAGGAGAGAAACACCATTACACAGGGACAGTGGTGGAAGAAGGTTTTGGATCCTTTACAAGTACAAAAGTATAAACTGCAAAAACATGCTTTAAACATCGTAATAAAAGTCTCCTGTGTAATACATTAAAATACAATACATGATTTGACTTTAAACCACTACTTACTGTTGGAGTGTAGCTAATTGTGGTGACTTTACACACTAGTATGTAACTTAATCTATATCAGTACACCATGATGTCATCATATGGTTTATGTAAAATCTAAATCTGCAAAGTAACTAGAAACAACAGCTGTTTAGTAAGGTGATGGAGTTAAACCTTTCTCCCTGAAATGAAAAAGTTAAAGGTAAAAAAAAAAATTAAGTAAAAGTATAAAATAGCATAAAATGGAAATACAAGGATCAAAAATTATGCTGTATTAGGACATGTCAGTAAATATCAGTATGAAGAGAAATGAATGTAACGGTGCTAAACCATCACCACATTCATTCTGAGTAATTATTACCACTGCTGTGACAAGCAGATTGACAGACTCCACGCTGCTTTTTACACTGTGTGCCACCAAATCTGATGTCAAGTGGATTCTGCTGTAATATTTTACACAGAAAAAGTTGAGGAGCTTGCTGTATATTCGAGTGCAAGTGGAGCTAAAAATTACAGAAAGTGAAGGAATGAAAATGGCTTCTAATAACGATGGGGAGGAAACAATGTGGCCTTAACTTTAAGTAACACCAGAGCTGACAATACCAGCAGTGACTGATAGGTTCATGGTCTGACAATTCAAATTTGTAAGTCAGTGCTGTCTGAGAAAATGGTCTTCATGCAGTCATCTGCTACCTCAGTGTCAAGGGCTTATCACACAAGGAGGTCCTTGGCCTGATTTGACCTGATTTGGCCCCTCAGACTACTAACTCTTCCCCATGATGAAGAAGAAGGTCAGTGGTCGCCATTTTTAACAATGATGATGACATCATTGCTGCTGTGGACCACTTTCTGGAGGTCCAAGACGCCGACTTCTGTGAAGAAGGGATCCATATGCTCCACAACACTGGACTAAGTGTGTAAATGTAGGAGGGGACTATGTTGAAAAACAGGTTAGGCTAAAAATTGTCTTCTTCTACCTTAGGCCATGAACTTATCACCCCCTCATGCTGCTGGTGTGTGACTAAGGCTGCCAGTAGTCTTGTTGTATTGGAATCATACCAAGCAATCATTAAAAACAAAAGTTGAATCATGTAATGCTGTTGCTATCCAAGCTCACTACACGATTCCTTGATGTTTTGGTTTCTGTTTTATTGTTGTTATTATACATAAACCTACAGAAATCTAAACTGCGGCTTCCCCATCTCTCATTCCTATAGGAAAAAGATGAGGAGCATTTTAAAATGGGAGCGAGAGCTTTTAACAGGCACTGTGTTAATCTGTCTTTTTCCCCCCACTACTGCCTTCCCCTGCACGTTCACCTCGCCATCTCCTCATCCGCATCATTTAGGAAACACTAATGTGTTAAATGCGAACCACAAAGACAGGATGTCTTGCCATTTTCTGCTTCCCCACTGTTTCCCACATTGCTGTAGTGGCTAAATTAGACCGAGCCAAACACAGAAATTAGAGCGTCGAGGCCAGATGTGATATTTGTTTTTCACACTGCGGTGTCAGGTAGATGTTAAAAAAAAAAAAAATAGGAAAATCAAAACTGCTGCCTCATTGGATTTGGGACTTATTTTGATTCGCTGATGGTGGCCAGCTAATCATTTGATCCTGTTAGAAGAAGTGAAGTGTTTGTGTGTGATTCTGCCAGGAGAGTTAACAACCTCTGTAAATAGGCCGCGGCTCAGTGTCTTGATTTGTGCACAGTCGCTGCTGTGTGTGTACTCGTGAGCGTGTGCGCCTCCTCACTTGCTGTTTTTTCCCTATAAAAGCAATTTGCCCCATGCTCGGGCTAGGCAATGAGCAGATGCTACCATTGTAAATGATGATGCGAGGAGCCATAATAAAGAGTTGATAAACACAGAATTACTGCTGGGCCATGGGCACGCAGAGAGAGGCAGGGGATGGGGGGGGAGGGGGGAGAGAGGAGAGGGAGAGGAAGTGGGTGGGGTGAGGAGAGAACGATCGGGAGAGCCAAACACGCACACACACACACAAACACACACACATACACACTGAAACAGATAGAAGATGTAAATAGAGACACAGGCTACAGTGACACGGTGACACAGATGAGCATTTTTATGCTTAACATACACTAAAAGGGTGAGTTTAATGGGTAAGTTCATCCTTTGATTAAAAATATCTTTTTCCCTTTCCATAACATGGTGTCATGCAGTCAGGTATGACACCATATTTTTTTAAACTCAACACCTTTTGTAACCACATCAAAAAGTTTCAGCATGTGCTAACGTGTACCAAGACTGTCACCTGTGTCACAGCAGGGGAACACAAATTTGCTTTAGGATCCTCATTGATCCTCAGACTCCTGTGGTCTGTTGCTTTCAGATGTCATTTAAAGGACCAGTCCGCCAAATTTTTACACGTGAAACTCGATTTACTTGTCATGAGGAAAACTACTCACTGAAAAACTGCAACACCAGTTGTAATGTCCTCAGTGTCTCTGGAGGTCCAACCACAACCGCACTCTGAAGGGTGTCTCAGAGATTAGTAGATTTCAGCTGAGGGCCCCTCTGAAAACAGCACCAGAGGATTTGGTGAGAATGTAGAACTCAGATTATTGAACTCTAGTGGTGCAAGTTCCCAAAGTTTCATTCATTAAATCACCAAAAGCAGCTGACACACGGTGTAACTGCTGGGACTTTTAGAGCGCTTGGGGATATGGGACTCCAGGACAGTTGCTCCACTTTGCTTGGTGATCCAGTCTCGCAATACGGTGATTTACCAAAAATACACATCAGCCAGTATTGGCCTTCAATTATGCACAGTCACCCACCAACAACACAGTGTATGTGATGTGGTTTGTCTGATTACATATTTCCCGCACATAACATCAGTGATGTTTGTTCATAGGACGCCTTTAACTTGAAGGGATAGTGAACTTGTTTTATTTAGTCTTGTCATAGCTGTGCACACGTCTTAGGGAGATATATTTTTGTCTTTTAAAAAGGTTGAATACCTCATAGTGTTACATATTAGTACCAAATATTAGCTGTCAGCAGCTTTAATTCAAATGTATTGGCACTAATATAGATTATTGGCCCTCAGATCTCTATTTCTTATCACATTCCTCCATCGCTCTCTCTCCCTCTCACTCTTTTTTCCCTTGACTGCAGGACTGTTTTGATGCCACTGTACACCAAGTGCCTTGTAAATGCTGTGACCCCTGACTCATAGGGGACCTATGAGTGTGTGTGTGTGTGTGTGTGTGTGTGTATGTGTGAGAGCAAAGCTATGTCCCCGGGATGTTAGTCAAAGGGCTGCGATGTGGGCCCTTTGAAGAGCCCGTTCACCATGTAGTGTATTTTTTTTCTTTGCCCCCCTCCAAGCATCTCCCATTCCACCCTGCGTTTGATGTTTGTTGGGCATTTTGTTCAACAAAAAAAAAAAACAACAGCAAACACACGCATGCTTTTGACAAACACACAGAAATAGGATTAGCACTTTTGTGGACACACACATGCATTCTTGAAAACCTCCTCAGAGAGGAGTAAGAGAAAGATAGAGGGAAGGCAAGGGGAGGAAGAGAGAATGAAAGATGAGGACAGAGAGCAAATGCAAGGAAGATTAAGAGGGAGAGAGAGAAAGACAGATAGTTAGAGAGAGAGAGGGAGGGAGAATCCCCTCCCTTCGGCAGCACTGCTGGTGTCTCTTTCATGTCCTCCATGCTTGGATCTGAGGCTCTGTCTCCCAGCTGGGCCTGGCGTGCATGTGTGCAGTTAAGTGCTGTCTAATTTCCCCTCGGATCTCCCAGCCGTAGCCTCTGATTTCCCCCAACCACCCCGCTAACACCACCAACACCACTGCCTCCATCCCCTCGCTGTGTGAAGGAGGGATTGGGTTAGGGCAGCCATGGCCAGTCAAGAGCAGATTCCACACAATGGTAAACCTACAATGAAACACACACATTGCGCTGTGTTATGTTACTAAAAAGCCAAACATGAGACCACACTCAACCACCATTCTCCCTCTGGACCTTCTGCAGTGAAAAATAAGAGCAATTACTAATATTTAATATTTTTGGCAGTTGGCCGATGCTGATGTTAGGTGTTTCTCATCATCTATCATTATGACAGAGAACCCAAATTTGCGTGATGAATGCAATGTCAGATTTAAAAATCCTAAAAGCAGCTGAATTTGATATTTCCTTTGGTTCAGTCTGTGTGGAGATGTGCATGTGAACAAACCATTGGGTCGTATAAACAGCAGATGGTGCCAAACTGCAACTGCATTTTTAGGACGTGTCGCACCATTTTGGGATTTTGAGTAAAAGGACGCATTGCGGATGGGGCTTTGTTGTGGTGCTCAGTTCAAAGATTTATCAATCCAGTCAGCTTCCTCTGTAAGCACACATAAGAAGAGAGCCACAGTAATTGCTTTTTTGGTTCGTGACCCTAAATATCTCTGCATTTTAAACAAACTTCCAGCATGGGAAGTCTCATCCAGAAGAACTTTCATAGGGTGTGAAAGTATGTTGACCCAGCATCTATTCTATAGATCATTAACTGCTTCTAACTGAGAAATAGTTGATGTAATGGAATGGATCATGTTATATTATACTGTGATAAAAGTGTGAATTTTTGTACTACAAACACCAACAAGGACCTTAACAATTTCAGGAAAGGTAACTGATTCTGATTATTAGTAGTTATTTTCTGGTTTAAGTAATGTGTGAGAGATGTACAGGAATTTCCCTAAAGTTGAACTCAAAGAGGAACACAAACACAAGTTGTGTTTCTAAGTGTTGTGTATGCACCTTCCTGTATATATGTAACAGGTTGTATAAAGCCTTTTGTGTATCCAGAAGGAGCTGTGTGAAGTTTGATAAATTGTGGTTGGTTGAGACTGAAGACCACAAGTTTGGAAAGACGGCAGATCTGGTTATAATATATACTATAATACTTTGTCATGTCTATTGTGAATCCATCAGTGTTGCAAGACTGCTGTCCTAAACAGGTGGAGCACTCTTTTAATGTTAGCTTTTATTTGGAGTCGTGTGTCTGGTCTCCTGTCAAATGGACGTCCAATATTCTGTCTCCTTTAGCTCTGCTTTTGGTCGCCACCGTCTCAGGCGGGGAATATCTGGCTCTTTAGCTACAAAATGCTCCATGTTGAGCAGCTGGTTGCTGTCAGTCAGCTGTCTGTCAGTGCTGTGTTGAGCAGGTAGTGTGCAGTGGGTTTTTAAGACACTTCTCTCCAAGGAAACAGTACAAGGGTCTCACAACCTCTTGTGGCTCATGACCCCACAAAATTTTAGTGACCCAAGAAATTCAGAGGATGAACTTTTCTCCATCGACAGACACAGAACACAAATTTTATGTGTGACAAGTGGCATTAAAACTATAATAGCTGTTCCACTTTTGAGTGTATGGTATTTGATGAGTGTTAAGACTGACTATATTTATGTTACAGCCGATTGTGTCACAGGAATTTAAATATGACACTGTGTACATTTTTCAAACACACATACATTTATGGTTTATGACTGGTTTAATACATAAGTGATTTTAGAAATATTCACATAATAATGTAGCAGTACATAAATAATAATACATGTGACTAAAATCATTTACATTACACATCTGTGTTGAGAATTTGCTCTGTAAGCTCACATCCAGGGAGAGAGTGTGTGAACACAGGGGAGGCAGGGCGACTGAAAACCCAGTCAGCACTTTTCCTTGTGTGAATTGTTTGTGTGTGCATGTGTGGTTCATATGTACAATATATATTTACTTATGCACAGCTTGTGTTCATTTGGAGTATAATTCATATAGATGTCCATATTTTATTCTCCAGTGGCACATGCACATTAGCAGGCTCTCATGTAGACGTTACAGATTGCTTTGTTCATTTCGGGCACATCAAACAGAAATGACACACAGTCCTGTTATTGGAAGATGACAAGGAGAGGGAGAAAAGACAAAGGGAGGGAGGGTGGCGAAAGAAAAAAAAAAAGGAGAGACAACAAATCTGAATGCTGCCTCGAGCCACAGCCAAGTTTAGAAGGAGTCATTCCAATGCAAATAACAAAGTGGCCTTTCATCAGTGCTTACAGAAAGAAGGTGGTGTATATAAATATATGTACACTGAATATACTTATAGTGTATATATATGTATAGAGTACATATACTCTATTCAGCCACAACATTAAAACCAGTAACTGGTTCTAATCTGATGGGTGTTAAATCTGTGCTTGCAGCAAGTCTTTTGATAAGGCACAAAACGTCCCAGGGTTGAATGATAGACAGCATGTACGCTGTGCATCTCCAAATTCCTTTTGTCCTCTGTTTGTTTGACAGAACACCATTTAAAGACATTTTTCACACAAACAGGATAATGTGTAAAATGCATCATAGCTGCACGAGATGTTTTTTTCCTGCCTCCTGTCATAAAAGAGTATTTATGCAAAATACTGTAAAATTAAACACAAAAATCAAATGAACTGCAATTACACTGCTGAACCACCAGGCAGGCAATTACTACTCTTATGGTTCTACAGGTTCTGAATGTTGAAACTGAAGATATTTACAGAACAGATTTATAGAATATCAATTTTCTCATACTAAGTGAGAGTGCAAGCGAAGCAACGATACAGTATTTGTGAGTGTATGTATGGTCAGAGTGTATCTATGATGCATTCAGGTTCCAGTGTGAACTGCTGGACATATGAAACTTGACTGCCAAACAGCAATGCAGCTATGTTGTCAAGAATTTAAAAGCTGGAAGACAGTAATCACACGGTGATGCTTTCCCCTTTGAAAACACAGCAGCACATACATCATCGGCTGACGGTCAGATCTAACAAGCTGGAGATTCCAACTGCACAAAAATGCATCACATCCAGAGAGGTGTAGATTACTCACACAGAGCAGCCAGCAGGAGATTTATTAAATCTAATGAGATAAATTACTGTTATTATTCCAACTGTTATTTTATTATTTTCTGTATCTTCACTGCCATTATCAGAGAGGAATTGAGATTCAAAGAATCAAAAAATATCACTTCCCATCTTGTACTATACATACTGTATATTCTCATAATTATTGACCATGATAACTAAATGTTTCTTAGTGAAGTAGTAGTATCACACACACACACACACACACACACACAGGGTCTATTATCAGGCTGGCCAGCTGTCAGTGAATATGTGTTTTGTCTGTCTCTCCAGTTGCAGCCAATCACCAAGCCTTGTTTAATGCAATTAAGGAAGATGTCAATACTGAGCTGTGATTGGTCAAGAAGAACAGCAAGAGAGCACAGAGAGAGTTCTATGTATAGAGACAGTAATTAGCACATGCTGGTCATTAGTACACACACAGACCTATATGTGGAGAGACTCTCTCCCTCTTTCTCTCTCTCTCTCACACACACACACACACTCATATGCTGAAGGATAAGCGAGCTGCCATCTGAGGAGTGCTTGTGTGTGCTGTTCAGTTTACCTGATGTCACATAAGGAATTGATGCATGTACACACATATGTTCAAAAGTAGTCCCAACTATCACTCTGTGCAGCAGTGTGTGTGTGTGTGCGTGTGTGTGTGTGTGTGTGTGTGCGTGTGTGTGTGCGTGTGTGTGTGTGCGTGTGTGTGTGTGTGCGTGTGTGTGTGTGCGTGTGTGTGCGTGTGTGCGTGTGTTTGTAGATTTATTAAAATGACTTCTAAACATGACCCATCTCTTTGAGGGTCCCATGAAGAGATCCTGCAGTGAGCCTTTTAATGAAGGATCAGAGCAGAACCTGCTAAGATGCCAAACAAACACACAATCACATGCAAGCGTACACACACACACAAACAGGCAAGTTTGTGCAGCTCTCCTTGTTTGGACATCGCATTGACTTCCAATCATTGTGGACATGGTAACCCTAACCCTAACCCTAACCCTAACCTTAACCAGGCTTTGGTCCCCATGAGGATCACTGGTCCCGACAAGGTTAGTGTTTATACTGGAAAAGGTCCCAAAGAGGTAACTAAAAGACACACACACACACACACACACAGGCATGTGCCATAACCCACCCCCTCCCAGTAATCCCTCTCACTTCTAATGGTAGCCATTTGCCATTCATTAAGATCAAAATGTTTTTTTCTGCCAGGACAAATTGCAAAGCCATTCCATTCACAGCTTGAGAAAGGCCTGAAACGCCGCTGGATTTCTTTGGGCTATTTGAGCACCCAAGCAGGGCTAGCTAATGTGGCTAACAGGCTCTGAACTGTGTGCTGTAGTAAAGTGGTGGCATGTGTAATGTTTCAGTACAGGAATTCTTCTTTTCGTGGCTTGTGCTTTTATTGTGCCCCATTATGAAATTTAAGTCTATTGTAAGAATTCTTCAGCCACCCACAACAACCCCACAATAATATGGAAGTCAGTTTCTTGTAATGCTCAACATTCTAGTAGATGATGGCTGTAGCATTTCCTCCAGCATATTTGTCACGGTCACCTTCCTGTTCTTTGTATGTTCAGTGGTTCATGATAGAATATCATCACCCTTTTGCTTTTCATGATATGATAGCTCTTTCAGACAGAACATGTGGAAAGTCATATTTGACCAGTTTAGAAAAACATTTTCATAATAATTTCATATAGAATTTTAAAATTTTTTGGGGGGGGATTGCTGAGAAATCTAACTTATTTATGAGAAAGTATGAGCTTTTTGTACATTTAAAAATTTCACTCTAACCAGTGCATCTTTCTTACTGGAATTATTCCTCCCACTTCACAGCTCTATAGATAGTGCAAAGGGTAATTCATTGTATACAACAGCTATGATTAAAATGAAAGCACCTCAACATTTTATGTGATTACATGCATGAAATGTGTTTTTTTTAACATGTGTTTTTCGTTTTATTTGATACTCATGACCCAATTTACCCTTACATAGAGTACATTAAAAAAAAAAACAACAACTTCTGGCTGTTTGAGTGTTGACGACAGCAGCCTCTGCATTTTCCTACATTTCAATTGTTTCTTTATGTGATGCTTTTCTGATCTTTGTGAGTGTGATCATACGACTATAATGATGTATGTATTCATGTGCACTCTGAGCCTGTGTGTGTGTGTGTGTGTGTGTGTGTGTGTGTGTGTGTGTGGTGCAGGTGGGTGAGGGGGTGGTAATTAACAATGACATCTCCTGAGCCAGGTCTAATCAGTGCTCTCTTCTCCACATATGCTATATTTATCTCTCCTCTCCATCCTTCTATCATAGTTATTATCACTTCATCTCTGTCTTTATTTACCTCTTCTGCTCTCTCCTCTCTCCTCTACCATCCCTTTTTTTCCCTTTTTCATTTATTCTCTGGAAAGATATGATTAGAAAGAGATAATAGATCAACAGAGGCTACAGATGTTTCCTCTCACAATAGCTTGTATAGGAATATAGTTATTCTCTTCTTTTATTCCTCAGAGAGGGGAAGATGTATGAGATTGATGGTTTAATCAGGTTGTAGAAAGCTTTGTTAATTGGAAAATTATGTTATAACACTAATTTGACAGTCAAAGGGTATATATTTTACTGGATATGGTATATGTGTGAGCGCTCCCGGTTAATTAGCATTTTCCTCTAATTTTGCAGTGACGTGAAGATTGCATCTTACCTTGCATCACGCTAAAGGTGGCTTTTAAACCGCAGAGATAAGTACGTTTTCAGACAGACGCTCTGATCAGGTGCTGAATTAATTTGATGCAATAATGAAAATATGTGGACAAGCCATCTCATTTGTAGTGTTTGTCTCTCACACCACTGTAAACAGAAAAGAAAACACACAGTAACGGAGAAAGAAGAGTTTTCAGCAGGCTGGATTTAAGAAAATTTTAAATGAATGTAGACCTGTTTATGATTCATAGCATTGCCATGTTTAGCTTTTCTGTCTTTTTTTTTTTGGCTGGACTGTGACAGCGACACCAGACTGACAAACACAAATGTCCACGACTGACTAACTGAGTGATGAAGGTGCACCACTGGTTGGCTGGCTGAGTGTTGGACGTTTCTCTTTCAAAATCACATGGCGCATACATACGGTTTCTATTACATCATCGGGGGGTGTTTACAGGCAGTGTTGCCAACTTAACGCTTTTGTCAGACGCTTTTATCGGAGGATGTCCTCGTTTATAAAATCTGTATTTTAGCAGAGCAGCTTGGAAGTGACTGCTGAATAACATGTATCTTAGTCGGTTGTGTTTCATTCAATATGTCACACTTGTTCAATTGTCTGACAGCAGAAACAGACAAACATGTACATGAGAACAGTTTTGTTTGGGAACTGGGCTCTATTAAATCACTGTGAGCACAGAGAGGAGGGCAGAAGCAAACAGATAAAGGGCTGAAACCAGCTGAAACTGTACAGGATGCAAATCCAACACACCAACATCATGAGTATTACATGGTCTAGCTACATGTAACAGCTTTTTGAGCAGCCTTTAGCTACTTGGTTTGAAAATTTTGCCCACTGACCACACGCAGTCCAACCATATACAAGGTTTTGACCTAATCTTGTTACACTTGTCTCTTGGTGCTTATTGGTTTTAATGACCTGTTAGTGCCTGGCTCATTAAATGTGAGATCTGACCTTAAAAAAAAATGTTAATACACTCATCTGTGTCCTCTCCAGACACTAAAACTGTGTCATCTTAATTCTAAGTTGAAGTTCACACTGAGAATGCAGGGACCCAAAGTACAGCCTCAATGCAACAAAAGTGAGTACACCTGTGATCACAGCAACAAATTCAATCACACCTGACCACACCACTTAATGCTAATTGCATGAACAAGGTTTTAAAATAACCTGTGATCACCACAGCAGCCTCCCTCAGTTTTGACCTCAGTTGTGTGTAATGCAACAAGGCTCCACATGGTAAGAAACCAGACTGAGACTTCATAAAGGGGGAAGAGGGTACAAGAGCATCCATAGACTACTGAACATAATCAAAATAACCTTTGCTCCTGTCCTAATTACTTCAGCCAATAGAGGGTGTCTAACATTAAAATGTTACTAGGTGTCATGAGAAGTTGCTGCATTGGGATAGTGGATAATTTTTTCCTGAAGGACAGTCTTAGAAAACATCGCAGACGACCATGACAAGAAGCCTGATGATTGGTAGCACACTCTTTGGAATCTGTTTGGATCAGATGGGGTCCAACATGTTTGGCATGGACCTGACCAGGATCACTAGTCTCCAAGTCTCAAGAAGCTTAGCTAGAAAGGAATTTTCCAACATGACAGTGATCCCAAACACGCAAAAATCACGTGAGAGTTTGTAAAGAAGAAAAAAGTAAAAACTGTGACCTGGTCAAGCACGTCCCCGTCCTTCAATCCAACAGAACACTTTTAGAGTATTTTAAATTGGAAGGTAGAGCAAGAAACCGCCTCCGGCAAATAGCAGCTGAAGAGAATCTATGAAGAATGGCAGAGCATCTCTCCACAGATTTGCGCAAGACTGGTATCATCCCTGCCCTGGAGGATCAAAGGCATAAAAATAAAAACATACAGTAAAGATATAAAAGAACCAACTTAGTTTAATCAGTCTGATTGGTCAGATTAATTGGCTTCATTCTTCTTCAACTTTGGCTGAAAACTGATAAAATTATAAATTAAATGGACAGAATTCTTTAACATGTGATCAATATTTTAGTGGTGTTGACCATGAGATGTACCAAGGTCAGCGGTAAACTGCTGAAGGTTAAAAGAAAAAACAAGTTTATGTCACCAAAACCTGAAAAACAAATGTCAAAAGTTTAAGTTTCATAGAAAACAGGCCTTTTTCAGGGAAATGGGTTTTGACAACTTAGAATAAAAGAACAAAGCCATAGGCTTCACGTGTTTTCCATTGTAGACAGAACATCACAAGTGTGATCGGCTGCTGAATGAGTCAGAAATTTAGATTAAATGTGGTTAAATAAATCATTAAAAAAATCCCAGATTATTCTTTTAAATATCTGCAGCTGTACCACAGATATTAAACGACTGGATTTTTTTTTCATGGTCACGCTAAGTGGTCATGTCTTACACATAAAACCGTGATGAGATGATAATAACAGCATTTAAACTGAATTTAAGCTCCCTGTGTGTGTCTGTGTGAGTGTGTGTGTGTGTGTGACCTCTAATTCTGCTCACTGGCCAGCAGTAGGCATCCTTCATGTCTAACAACCCCACTCACACAGATACATGTACACGCACACACAGCTCTCCAACCCACAAGGGTCCTCTGTGTGTGTCTGCGTGTGTGTGTGTGTGTGTGTGTGTCTGGCAGTGATTGGGGAACATGATAACCTTGTCTTCGTGCAGGTCCAGGGGGTTGAGCAGAGTGGAGCATGAAGTTTCAGCCCTGCCAAATCTTGCTTTTTAACTGGCCTCAGAAACACACACAAGACACACTCACAATAAGGCCCCAGACACTGAGAAGCATGAAGCCAGGTCCAAATGTGTGTATGGGCATCGGGCCAATGTGTGTTTGTGTGTGTGTGTGCGCGCGCTTAGATGGAAAACCAAAGAGGGATAGGTATAGAGGTTACAGAGGTAAACAAAGAGGAAGAAAAACTTAAAAGGAGGAAGAGTGCATGAGGTTTTTTTAGAAGGTCAGTTTTTTACATTTTTACCAAAATCACAAAAAAGAGGCCAAACAGAGCAAAGACAGACGGAGGAGACAGACAGAGCGAGAGCATGATGAGTAACGTGAGAGACAAAAGTAAAGTATGTTGGACGCTGTGTGAGACAGAGACAAGAGTGATGAGGAAGGAGAGAAGAAAATATAAGAGACTGTGAAAGAGAAAAGAGTAGAGAAGTAGGTGAAAGAAACAAGCGAAGAGGACAGGATCCGTGTGCGAGCCAGAGAGGGAGAGTACGGAAAGACAAAGAGAGTGTGTGTGACATAAAGAGGGAGGAGAGGAGGGGGAGACAAAAAGTGAACAGCAAGAGAGAGAGGAATCATACAAGATGGAGAGGGAGTGAAGAATGGGAGGCAAAGTGCAAAGAGAGAGAAGCGTAAAGTGAGAGAAGAATATGTGTTTGAGATTGTGTGTGTCTGTGTAAGTGAAAGAGAGAAAAAAAAAAAGGGAGGGGGGGGTGCAAGTACAGGAAAGCCTCCCCCAGCGCCCACCTGTCTAGCTGTAATGGGAGCCAAATGTTGAAAGGCCTGGAAGTTACATCTCTGGCTTCCAGCAGTCAGGAGACTCCGAGCGATGGAATCCTGGACTCAAAATAACTCCTGCTACAGAGCCGATTACATTTCCACTTCCTGTTCACTCCCACAGGCTCAGGTCAGCTAATACTCCGGACTTCTTTTTGCATTCACTGTATAGATGAGTTTGCCATCTCCACACAGTTGAGGATGGTGCAGCATCAGGGAAGTTGAACAGCTCAGACCAGACTGCTGCACTGAGACCAGTCAGGCTCCTTGTTTTATATTTCTATAGATTCTACCTTCTGCCTAACTAAACATTTTATTACTGATTACAGTGAAAACCACTACAGATGTATGAGGCTCAGACTCATTGATTTAGTTATAGTAGTTGTACAGGTGTGGTAATGGATGTGTTAAAAATATAAGGGGGCCCACAGAGACCGCCTTTGTGTGGAGTCCAGATTACGCTGCTGCACCCACCATATATGTAACAGATTAACCAGAGTGAGATTACAACATTTAGCTGTACCAGACTTCTAGACTCTTACTTTGAAAAGCATCCTGCTTTCCAGGTTAATGTTACTTCACTTAAGGTAATTCTTATATTTTTAGCCAGGAGTTCTGCGTCTCACCTCATCCTGAACCACAAACATCAGATGTACTATGAACTTTGTCAGACAGTCTTCAAATATATATATAAATATATAAATATATATATTTTATTAGAAGTGCTGTTTTTTTTTCCCTCCTGTATCGTCCCCCAGCTCTAAAGCTACTGTCATTTGATCACATCAGAAATAATCAGACAGTCTTATGAGTAATTGAGTATTCAAAACATAAAAAACAAAATAAAAAAAGGAGTTATAAAACTAGATAAGAAATTTATTTGATATGGAAATGTTTATACATATGCATCACAGCTTATTAATTATTTATATTGTCTTGTTTTTTTTTCTCGCTTGTCTGTGATATACATTATGTATTCCCTTCTTCCGACAGACACATCTTTGAAATGGGAAGAAGAAAGAGATAAAAAGAAAAAAACGGAAGGATCAGTTGGTGTCTCTCGCTTTGACTACAAAAAAAAGTGAAAGAAGAAAAACTTCATCATATGGGTGAGTGACAGAAAATGTGAAACGACAGAGAGAGACAAAGGATGAGGAGCTTTTCCTTCCCCGTCCTCTGTTTCATGTCTGTGCCGCTGAGAAAGGTGTACCATGCTATCCAAAACACACACACACACACACTCACACTGACCCCATACCACATGAGCAATGCCACCAACCATGAACTGTCATTCGTATACAGTGTCTTACTCACCAGCACAGTGCTCTGCTGAGGAACAGGAAGTTAATGCTTTTATTTTCTGTGTCGTCGTTCTCAGCGTATTTTAACTCACAGCAACCTGTTATGAAAATGATCCGATTTTCACCCCATATTTCTCATTTGACAGTGATGAGTTTGTTAATGAGTGAGGGGAAAAAAAAGTTGATTCCTTCTCTTTGCAAAGTGACAGTCACAAACATGTTTTAATAACAATCATTGATCGTTTTCCCTTTTCAGAGAAATCTTGGACAGAATACATTTCTAGGATTTCCAATGTGCTTTTTTCACAGAGATCACTCATATATGTGAATGATGATGAAGAAATCAAGGATGATGAAAACAAGAAAATCAGTTATACTGCTTAATGAGTACTTTTGGTTACATTTAGGACCAGTACCAGCTCAGATGGTTTGGTGATCTCTGGTTCCTCATTTACTTAATGTCAAATTATATCAGGCTGTATTCAGATTCAACACAAAGCAGTTTTTTATTGTTGCTTTGGAAGATGGGTGCCCCCCCCCCCCCCTCCTCCTTTTTTTCATCCAGATGGTCAAGGCTTGAGATTGTCACATCATAGAATTGTAAAGCTGTCGGTAATTTGTGATTTAATGACAATCTTTATTTTAGTGCACCAATTTTAGCAGTTTAGCAGTTACCACTAATTCCTGAATACATTTTCCTCCATACTTTAGCGTTTCTAGCTCCTGTGTCCAGAGTGACACAACTAAATGTAATCTCTTCTTTCCCCCATTAAAGAGCTTTTTTTGGGGGGGCGGGGGGGGTTTCCTCTCATCGAGGGTCTTAAGACAAAGGAAGTCAGATGCTGTACAGATCTTTTAAGATCAGATCTGTACAGATCTTTTTTTTTTTAGCTAAATGTGCCTCAGTTCACATCTTCACTTTTGCAGTTTTCACTTTCTTCTACCTGAACAGCTGTGGGCACAAGGATTCGGCCACAGCTCAGATAACTGCTCTTTAATGTGTGGCTGACATTATAGAAATGCACCTATATGCATGATTTTGTTGTTGTTTTTTTTATTTATGTATGTTGTTTATTTCTTTATGTAATTGAGAGTAAAGATCAAACATTAAATTATTGTGATGAGTCCAGATCTTTCATCCAGGAGATAAATAACTAGCATCATGTCTGAGGACCAACACGGTCTGTGTCAGAAATCAAGTGTTTAGGAGATTTTGAATTGATGTATAACTGTACACAAAGGTACTGTAGGCAGTTGTGTGAGTGTAGGAGCTGCTGTAGCTGCACCGTCGCCGCTCTTAGCTGCTTTGCATATTCCAGCCACCTAAGATATCTTTTTATTTTGCATCTGCCAACAACGATCACAAACCTTCAGTGAGTTCTCACAGGCCTGCATTCTCCTTGATTCTAGCTGTTCTGTCAGTCAGAGCAGCTGTTTTCTGCATAAATACACCATGAATTATCTCTCACTGTGGTTTACTAGCTGAGGTCAGTGTGTGGTTCTGTGTGTGTGGGGGGGTTGTTTTGACTGGCCACTGTCTTTTTGTAATTTTTTTTTTTTTTTTAACTGCCATTTTTGATGGTACGCTGCCATGCTGGTGTTACCAGGTCCCACTGGGAAATGTTTTCAACATCACTGAGTGTGTGTTTGTATCTGGCTGTGTATTTGTGTATCCCTGTTTTTTTTTATATGCTGGAATGTGTGTGTGTCTGTGTGTGTGTACCAACAGCACAGTAATCTGTAGGCGGGTCATCATTCTTAATGCAGCCTGTGTCATCAGTTCCCGTGACAACAGGGGGAATGATGCGGCCGATACATATGAAACAGGGTACCATGCATAAACATGGGGGCTGCAGAAGGAGGAGAGTGAGGGCAGCACTGGGAGAGGTTATATGGGGGATGTGTGTGTGTCTTTGTGCACGCGTGTGTGTGTGTGTGTGTGAACCTCTCTGTATTCCTTTTTATTATTCATGAGCCCAGCATCAGCGTGCTGTCACTAGCCCCTCCCCTTATGTGTGACTTTGAGTGTGTGTGTTTATGTGTGATGGTGACAGCGTCAACGGATGGTAGATCAGGATTAAGATCAAACACAGCTCGACGTCACACTCCGTCAGGTTCACTGGACATGTTCGGCCACACGCACACACACACACACACACACACACACACACACACACACACACACACACACACATGTATGTATGTATATGTACTGTATCCATTAAGCTTTTTCACATTGTGTGATCTTATAATGTTTATTTAAAGACACTGGCTATGATCCGTCTCCCATACTCCAAAATAAATAAGTAAATAAATATGTAAATATAAAGAAAACAAGTACAGTAAATCAAATTCAGATTTTTGTCTCCTCTGTTTGTGCAGCTTCAGTTTAATCTACACACTGTACATCTGCTCATCTTGGTCCTTCCTTCAAACAAAAACTGTCAGAGATGAACAAAGGTGAACTCTGAGGTGAACGTGAGCCAGAGTCGGCTGAAGACTGCACGGAAACTGAAAACACAGTTCTGAAGCCATTGTGCCCATTGTGCAGTTTTCTTTAAAGTACAGAGGAAATTGGAGCGAATGTTTGCAAGATGGAAATGTTAAGTGACTGTACCTTAAAATTTCAAAATCTCATCTGCCTAAATCCAGAGGAGAAAAACTCTGATTTTATTATTCATTGTTATTTTTCATGAAAAAAGATGCTATAGTAAGGTCACAAATAAATTTCTTTCTTAATAAATATGTAAATACAACATTAGATATTGTTAAGTAAGTCTGTTGTTAGACTACTATAAGGAAGTCATGATTATATTGTGTTATTTGCAAGATTCTTCCCCGTCTGTGAAACCAAACCTGCAGCCTATGAACACTGAACTGTGTCTTATTATCTACAGTTCTGTCAGTGACAATATGTGTGTTTGTAACAATGTGCACTCAGTATTTACAGTTAGGTTGTAGCACGGGGGGACACTGGGTCTTTATTTGTTCAGAAAGAGCGTACATGCACACACAACGCACACACAGACGCACACGCGCACACAGAGAGCAGAGGCAGTGAAGGCAGCTATGGCCTCCCCTCGCCACACACAGCATTCCAAAGGGAGATGTTTTCAATTCACTCATTATAGAGGGGTTGCACAGGGTCAAGTTCAATGCCAGGGAAAAAAGAGCGGCTACACTGAGGGGAGCACCACCCACACACACACGCACTAACACACACACACACACACTCCCATGCAGTAAGCACAGCACGAGTAGAATTACCGCCAGCAGAGCTTGGGATTTTGGGTAAATACACCAAAATTAGTCTCATTGGGTTGTTTGCATTTCAGCAGAAGAGAAAAAAGGATAGATGGTGGAAATAAAAGAATCAAAGCAAATGGTTGGATGGAGGGATGGCAGAGGTTGGGGTGGGGCATTGGTTTGTTGGCGAGAGGAAACTGACTGGGCAGTAAACATGTTGGGGTGTGTGTTTGTGTGTGTTGTGTCTTTGTCTTTTTTCCCTCTCACCTTCTTGTTTCTCTCCAAGAGTTGTTGACTTTATTCAGATAAAGACACTCGGGAACTCACAGTCGTGTTTGTGTGTGTGTGTGTGTGTGTGTGTGCGTGTGCGTGTGCGTGTGCGTGTGCGTGTGCGTGTGCGTGTGCGTGTGTGTGTGGGCTCGGCAGTGGTGGTGGACTGAGAGAAAATGCATATCAGCAAATTGAACGTCTGTTGTGACCGTGTCAGAGACATGGAGAAGGTAATATGACCTGTTACAAAAATGAGAGAGAGAGAGGCAGGAACAGCAAAATGCAGAGAGAGAGAGAGGGTTTGTCCACACGTCTGTCAGTGAAGTGTAGGAATATTACTGTAAAGACAAAGAAAGAGAAGGGGACAGAAAGAAAAGCTGCATCTCACTACATGCAATAATTAGGAATGCGAAATCCTTGAGGGGCTGGCTGAACAATATCAATAAATTCCTGCAACTTTTTTCAACTTCTTTGCAGATTAGAGAGGAAACAGTCACATTTGAAAACATATTCGTGAAAATATATTCACTTCTCTTGAAACTGTCAAATGCAACACTGTAAATCAGTAATTCCTTCCACTGTTGCCTGAATTGTACCGTTTCATTGTCCTCTGGCTGGAATTTCGTCTGGTCAAGCTTCTTGTTTGCTCGTTTCTTGTCATGTTGCCTCTGCCCTGTCCAGTAATAACAGGTCAGCTACCCTCTGCACAACCACAACCAAAGCTGGTGGTCAGCTGAGCGGCCATCCAGCAGGCCAGCAGCAGCATCAGTGCTCTCTGACAAACAAATCGTTGGTGTTTAAACCTCATTGTATTGACAAAGTTAACCACAGCTTCGTGGGAAGTTTTTGGCAACAGCTACCAGCATGTATAGAAAAAGGGATTTCTGTCCTCTTGTTGTGGATCTCTGACCTTCAGTTGGTGATGCAGGCTATTGAGAATCATTGTTGTGGCTTGTTCTGTAAAATTCAAACATGCAGAGTAGGTTCCTATTAAACAGGATTCATAAATAAAGGTTTGAGCTCATGAAAATACCCTGACAGTATCCGAGTAGGATTTGTGCATGAGGACACTGGGTCCGCTGCTGAGGAGTGAGTTAAAATGTGCTTTACTCAGCCTCTGTCTGCTTTTCTGAATAGTTAATGGTCCATTTCCCTGCTCACTGCTGCACCATCTTAATCAGAGACAGAACGAGATGGAAAAAAACAGGAGTAATTAAAATGTCTCAACTTGTAGCTTAATTATGATTCAGCCAATGAATCTCTTTGTCAGTGCAACTCTTTTCTCCCAGTTCCCCCTTTTGCATAAAACAATAAAACCTCTGTTAAAAAAAATGTAATTTGCTCTTTGTTAAGATTAGATTCTGTCTTTTTTTTTGTTGTTGTTATCTAAGTTGAAACGTTAAATCAAATCAAAGACGAACAGCGCCCCTTTCCTTTTTCTTCCCCCTCTTTTACTTCCGACCCCGCTCCCCTCCCCAAGATTCCCCTACACTGTAGCCATGGAAATGGGACTTTGGGGATGAAAGGAAACCATAATTTTGTGGCAGGATTAATTTGGAGACATGAGCGATGCCAAATGAAATCCCTGTCAAAACCTCTGCTGATTCTTTTCATCGCCTTCAGATCCCTGAGAAATCTGTTCCCCATGGCGTTTATGATTTGACAGTCCAGTAGTTTTGGACTTAGTTCCCCCCTGATACCTCTGACATGTTGACATTAAGTGGTTTCGGAGACAGGCAGCACCCATATTTCAATCACCATTAAGCAGAGGATATTTGGCGTTAGTTTGGATGGAAAGAAGTGCCGGTGACATGCAGACATTCACAGATACAACGGCAGGCAAACAACTGTAATTACATTAGAGGGTGAGCGGTAGCCATTTCCTGGGAGTGCGGGAAGGTAAATATAGTCCACATCTGACCCTTAGATCTATCAAAAAAGAGGGGCTGATTGTTTACAGGTGTCCTTGTCGAATGTCCTTCGCTTTAAGATCAGTCTTCAGCTGAAAGAACTTTGTACTTAGTCACCACTTTTTACTGTGAACTGAGGGCAGAGCAACCTCCTTCATTCAAATAACAAAACAAAAAAAACAGAAAAGATGTGGATTACAGTCATCAGAAACGGGATTTCATTGTCAGCTTGGAGACACTTTTAATCCTCTGTTTAAACTATTCACTGGCACGATTTTCCACCTATTTATTTATTTATTTATTTTTAACCTTAACCTGTAAATCAGAGGTGTCCAAACTGTTCCACAAAGGGCCGTGTGGCTGCAGGTTTTTGTTCCAACCAAGCAGCAGCACACCAGACTTCACTCATTTAATCAACTGATCTCAGTCTTCAGACAGTTGATTGGTCAAACTGTGTGCTCTTCATTGGTTGGAACAAAAACCTGCAGCCACACCGGCCCTTTGTGGAACAGTTTGGACACCTCTGCTGTAAATGTATGAGACCACAACACAAGCCTTTGCCAAAGAGTGATTGAGTTTTTGGGACCCTGGTTATGTGTTTGTACAAGTAAACATCATATCTGGTTCCATAAACTTGCATAAACCTCCAATACGATATATTCAATATGAACTAATCAACTGGGAATAACGCCAACACAAAAAAACTGAGAAGCCTCCACTGCCCACTGTTAGAAACTCATGTATGCAGAGATATAAATCATTTTATCCCCAGTATGATCAAAACAAAGATAACACTCCAAACCAGTAAATTAGTGTGCATGTAAACAGCTCTGCGGCAGCTAATGGCCTGCGGGCAGTGAATTGACCACACCTCGGAATCACTTTGTGATAGCTTGTAAAAGCTGAGAGGGAGAGAGTCCAGCATCCGTCTGATGTTACACTGAGCCTGCTAAAAAAAAAACAATAATCATATACGTCTTCACATTTACAAAGTACAAAGTTAGACATAAAAATCAGATGTAAACCTTGTCTTTTCTGATGTCATTTTTGGGTCCGATGGGTTTTGGACGAGGACAAAAGATGTGATTTGGAGATGTCTCCGTGTTATCGATATTGTTTTAACTAATGACATGAGTTCAGCACCTCACATTGCAGTCAAGTCACTGCTATCTTGGGGCCCCATTACTGGTTCCTCTCACTTCTCAGTAGAAATGTGCAGTGCTGCTAAAAATGTTGCAAGAAAATGAAATAAATGCAGTTTTTCCGACTGAGCAATTTTCATTCCACCTCCCTCCTCATCCCTCCCCAAGCCATCGACGCCCACAAATCACACCTTGCATGAACATGTCCACCTTCTTGTTTGTGTACGAGAGAGAATTAGCATGATTCTCCTGGTTTGCTCCATTCAAATTCAAACTGCATTTGTGCACACATACACACACACACTGACACACATCACCCACACAGAGGAAACCCAAACACAGCAAACCATATCAACTGGGACTTTATGAATCTCATATCTTTCGGATATACCTGCATACTACATGGCTTACTGCCTATCCACCTGAAATCCAACCAAACAAAGAAATATATTCCCTCAGTAGAACTCTCTCTTACCGGAGGCTTTGCAACCACCAGCTGAGCACCATTTAAGCAAACTTCCAATGTGGGAGCCCACATTCAATTTGAGACCTGGAGAAAACAAATCTAGCAACTAGGCAGAGAAGCCATCACTATAAGAACTTTATGTGGTGGTTTAGCAGGGCGGCTGTGTGGATTTTGTTGTTTTTTTCATCCCCTGGGTTTCTGCTGTCTTGTCCAGCTGTGCGTTGCTACCAGAAGGCAGTTCTTCAATGAGGTGAAAGTTTCTGCTATTCAGGTGAGAAAGTTACAGGTAGAAAATGTCTGTGAAGAGTCAGCGAGGTTCCACTGTTGGGGGAAAGTGGGACTGGAGAATGAGACAAAGAGTTAAGGCTGTGGTACGGGGAGGGTAAAGGCGATTGACTGCAACTTTCTACAAGATCAGAGCAGCAGTTTTGTGAAATGCTGCCCCCTTCACCATCTCTAAGCCAACATCCAGCCCTCTTTTACACAGATTAAAGACTTGCCTGTCAAAGGTGCGCCAAGCCAACAACATCCTTCTGATTTAACTTTCATACCTTTTTACAAAGCCGGTGCTATACGTTATGGATGCTCCTGAAGGTCAGGACAAGATCACAAACAGGAAAACCACTGCCCACAAACTCATGTCAGTCCCGTCCCGAATACACTGCATACAGATGACGGAGGGTCCGTGTTTTTGATTGCAAGATCTGGGTTTTCAACTGGACTTTTTTTGTTCTGTAAGTGCACCTTGCCCATTGGTATATAGTTGGTAGGGTGAAGGGGGCTGTCCCTTTGAAATGATAAGTAGAGTCTTCCTACACTGAGGGACTGTCATTGAAGTCTTTGTTTGCCCGTCGGTGGCTCAGAGGCATCTGTGAACTTGAGGGTCGGCACAGAATAGAAATGACCATGTAACCTACTTCGAGGTCACCTAATGAAGGAAAATGTATTCATGTATTTTCCTGGTTGTATTAGTTCGTGCAATATGCTTCCCTTTGAAGCCCAAGGTTGCAGGTTCATTTTTGAAGTGGTTTTCAATCATGCCTTGGCATTGAAGTTTCTTTTGTGCTCAGATTCTGGGCTTCACAGGGCTACAGGTCATGTTCATTCTCGGAATATGTACATGCGGTCCATAGCCCGTGAGATTTTTTTTTTTTTTATTGCACTGTATGTCACAGAAGAGTTGGTTTTGGGGAATTTAAATACCCAGACATACAGGAGACCAGTCAGAAAAAGCCCATGCACTTCAACAAGTGAATATTTAGGACAGGATGCATCAATGCGGGTCTCTTTTTTTTTCTGTCCGACCATCCATCCCTCAGGATACTGTGGTTCGTCCAGACCTGCTGCGGCACAGTTGCCTCAAGCAATTTTTCCCCTCCATCATCACCTGTATTAAACACTCTCACACACCCCATCCCTGCTGACATACCACCCCCTGCTACCTTGCCACATCCTGGACCCATTTCCCCACATTTTCGAGGCTCTTCCTAGCTGGACCCCCCAGTCGGATTCACAGCGGGGACCCCTCCAGCCCATCAGAGAAGTAATTCACACTCTGCCTCATTTGAGTTATTTACTCTATTACCACCCTGGCTGGCCCATTCCCTGTAGCTACCCACTGAGACCAGGAGCTCAGGCTGGGTACCCGGGCTTCCAACAGGACTGGCAATGCCCTCCAACAGCCCCTTTCCACCGCATTATGATGGGCGCTGCCGCCTCAATCTGCAGCTGACACAGTATGTGGGGGGTTAGGGACAAGATGAGTGTGGAGATTGCTCAGCTAGCTTGGAGTGGAGAGGTGTGGATGGTACATTGGTGTGTGTTCATGTGCATGCGTGTGTGTGTGTCAGGCATGTCCTCTCCCCATTGGTAGTCTTCTGTAAGTCATTATCACACCCAAAGCCTGCGCTTCTCTCAGATGACTTGATAGATTTACATGACTCCGTCTGGGGACCTGTGAAAAAGACAGGGTCCAAAGGAGAGATGAGAGTGAAGACTGCAGCATCATCCTCTCCAAAGTAAGAAGAGGGATGGCACAGTCACACCTTAATAAAAAAATGTCCCTTTTTTGGGGAGTGTATGGCGCTCCTCATACTTCACACAATAGGCACAAGTCTCTATCTCTGCCATTGTAGAATTGAAATAGCCTTTCTCATCAAAGATCCCCACAAGCTCATCTGCCAGTGTTAGAAATGAGTGATTTTGCCCATCTTTTTCATCTCATTTCAATCATGTCACTTTCTTTCACATGTAACTATTCAGTATTATTCCGGCTTTTATGAATTTACCTGCCAGTAATACATTGTCTTCAGAGTCTCCCCAGGTCCCAGAGAAAGGGCATGGCTAATTGGTGAGACTTTTTATGGTGCTATTACAGCTCTGGGACAGTTGGCTTTTCACATCAGTGGGGCAAGAAGTAATTTGCAGTTTGTGAGGTTAGATACCGCTGGCCTCCGTGCAACCAAAAGCACGCAGGACACACATTTGATTTTTTTTCAGTAGCAGAGGAAATTCTACAGAGATAAAAGAACAAAATTAAGGTAACGCAGTTCAAGAAAACCAGATCACACAGAAGTATAAAACAAACTCAGGAAAATGTGCTAATGTGTGTATGTCAGGTCATTGGTCCTTGTCAGACATGTCCATTTTTCTAAATTTTATTTTCACCTTTGTTGACGCTGAGCAAGTCTCAGTTTAGGTCACTGGTTTAATTCTCATCAATGTCTGAGCTGTCAATCTCTGACTGGGACACAAGCCAGTGACATGAGGAAGAAGAGGAGGGCCCACAGAGGAGGAAGAAATGGATGTAGGAGAGAGAGTGAGTGTTGAAGGGGCACTTTGCTGTGGCTCAGGAGGGAAGTTTACCAAAGTCTGAGAGACATAACCCTGGTGATGTCATCTGGTTGGGCTTGAGAGTTTCTTGTAAGAAAATGCCTGCACTACAAAACCAGAGGTCGACCCTACAGGGTTGAAATGGAAGACCCAGCATCTTTGGATTGTGACCCACACTAGAGACTAAAAGTCAACATATCTCTGCCTCAGGTACTTTTAGATTTTGACCATTCTTTTTAAAAATGTTCATTTGTGAGTCCCCAAGCTAAAAGGGTGCTCCAGAAGTTTAGTCTTGCACTTTTGTGAAGTTGGGAGGCTTGTGAGAAGCAGATCAAAAAAGAGAACAAAATCACAGCCTTAGTATTAATATACAATGAGTCAAGCTCCGAAAACACTGGATTCTTCAGCTGTCCTCATTGGCTAAATAGTAACTACTACCTGATTATGAAACTAGAAAAAAAAAAATACTCATTAACTTACCCATTACCACCATAAAGCATGTGTAATGGACCGGTTATTGTATCAGATTCAGTCTGTTAGATCTGTTTTTCAGTCATATTCACGTTACTCCATTTGGGACCAGCATGAAAAAGAAAACATCTTTTGTTATGGTATTTGTGTGCGTGTGCGCATAAGTGTGTGTGTGTGCACGTATGTGCAGGGGTGCGTCAGGACAGCTCCGGAGTGTTACAATTGGTGTTTGCCCTCTTGTCTCTCCAACTCTCCTTGGTCGAGGTGCTGCAGCAGGTGTTGATGCTGCCGCTATTCAAAGTGTCGCTCACACCATTTAAAAAGTGAGGACACACTCTGCTGTTTTGCATATGTCGAGGTTTTGGGGTCTCGGTGCACTTGGGTCCGTCTGGGTGGGATTCGATCATTGACACATCAAATTGACTTCCTAACAGTTTCTTTTTTTTTTTCTTTTTCTTTACTTGTGCCATTGCACGTTTCCATCTTGAAACTGATCATTTGCTTAATATATTTAGTTTTTTGTCCTGTTTTTTCATTGTGGTCCTGTATTATGTGCTAACTTCAAGAATCACATAGTTCTGATGAGACAGAACACCATCCCTGCAAACACTTTAATCCTGAATAGCTCCATAGCCCTCCATAAATAAAGCTCCAGTATGAAAGTTGAGATGAGGTTTGTATTTTTCCATTGATCCCTACATCAGTTTGTGAAATCAGGACCTAAACATCTTTTGAAACATTGCTTTGCTGGTGTTTTGTTGGACATGGTCACCAGCACTGTCCTGTATGGTCGTGGGGCTAGAAGCTTTGGGGAGGCCTTAGGTCTACAATTGATGTCCAATTATTATTATATTAATTGTGGATCAAGGCCACACATTTGTGGAACCTCATTGTGACTTACAGGCAGGAAGTAAAGACGGGAACTTTATTTTTTTTCTTCACTATTTTACATCCAGAATAGATAACAAGCTGGAACTGAAGAATTTTTCAGCACATTTTCATAAAAAATGACTTAAACAATTATCAAAATTGCTCCCAACTGTCATTCAACCAATTATCTGGCCTCTCTCACAGCAGACATCTTGACTTGTCCTAACAGGAACAGCACAGGTGAAACAAATTTTCCTGATGATGGCTGGGTTCCAGTAAGTACCCCAGTAAGCCATGCCAGCATACCAGCATGTACTATATCAGAGCCCTGGAACCAGCTCCTCTAAATGGAATGCAGTCATTTTTAATGTGATGAGTACCACCTGTACTTTACGTGTTACAGCATTACACTCCAAAATGTCTGCTGTGAAAAAGTTCTGCTGAGCATTTCACCTTTACAAGACGCTGTACCAGACTTTGTTTGTTTATTGCAAGTTGCTTCGGACAGAAGTATCTGGCAGATGAATGTAATGTGGTGTGTGTGTGTGTGTGTGTGTGGGTGTGTGTGTGTGTGTCACTGCCCCTCACTCCCACCTCCCAGAGGTGTAACTTTCATACCTGCTGCCCTGCTCCCTCCCTCTTTAAAACAGGTTGAATACATTGAACTTCTCCCCTCACTCTCTCTCCACCAACACTCATTTGGGACCACCTCTCATCCTTCCCTTTATTATCCATTCTTTTCACCCGTCTTTTTTTTTTTTTTTTTTTTTTCCTTGCAGCTCCTCATCTTTACTTCCCCTCCTTCCGTTCTGTCTGGCACCTCGAGCACTGCTAAGCCTTCAACCAGTGTCAAAACATACGGAGCTGGAACACTGGCTCTGCTGTGTTTAGGTGGTGGCATTCACACTCACACACACTCACACACACACACGCGCTCATGCAGAAGCAAATGTGCACAAATACAGCCATTCACACCATGAATACACACTTGTGTGTGCACACACGTACACTCACACAAATGTGCACATGCAGACACAAGTTCAGGCTCATACGAGTACAGTCTGTCACACACACACATGCACACACGCTGTATGTGGATAATAAACAGCAGAGCCGCAGAACATCAGTCACATGTGTTTGCATTATGGCATGGAGACAGATATGACACAAACCAACCCCTTACCAACAACATCGTTACACACACACACGCTCACACATGCTCACACACACGGTGATACTGTGAGTTATTGACTCAGACAAGTCAAAGCCTTCCAAAGTTGGTGTGTGCGTGCGTGTGTGTGTGTTTGTGTGTGTAATAATCCATTGGTTCTGTTCTGTGCTGATTCTGGGCGCTAAGCCCTGCCACAATTATTCAAATCCAGGCTTTTAGTTGCAGCACACCTCTCTCCATGGGCCTATGAGCCGGTAATCTTGCCTTTGGCCCTGCATTTCAAATGGCCTTAACTCCCATAAGGAATGCATATGAAGAGGAGCCACTAGTGGCTTAATCCGCCCTGTTTAAGTTGCTGAAACGTACACCTGTCACGCCGTCTCGCGCTGGAGCTTGTGGCTACTGATAGCTGGGCTGTAAATCCAAAGGCATGTAGCTTTTTATCCCTTTTTTAAAAAAATATTATCATGTGGTTTTGCAAGGGAGGTGTGGGGCGTGGAGCTCGAGAAGACCCCCTCCTATCCTTACAACGTTTCATTTTTTCTCTCTATTTCTGACTCTTTATTTTTTTTCTTCCTTTTTTTCTATCTCTGTCTGACTCACTTTATTTCTATCACACTCTTCCTTTTATCTTATTTCTCTCTTTGATACTGCTGTTGTCGTTCTCTTCTGGTCTGTTTTTTTTTTTAGTTAAGTATTTTAAATACAATCAGTTCTTGGTGACTGTTCAGTCACAGTATCTGTTACATCGTCCTTCTTTTATTGTATTAAATGAACTGTAGTTTCATTAAGTCACATCAGATTTTTAATGAAAAGTCAATATATTGATTCAAGCTGAAGGGAAATTACGGTTTCAAACACCTTCCCATCAGAATTTACAGACCAGCCTTGGACGCACACGGTTTCCCTCTACAGTGACGTATTATCACTGACATTTCTCTTTTGGTTCCGCTGTTCCTCCAAATAAAGCAGTTTGAATAATAATATCCACTCGGTGATATCTACACATAATCTGGAGCGTATGTAGCCCACAACATACATTTATGTTACAAATTAAAATTACATTAGATTCACTTTCATGTCAGATTTCTCTGAACTGTGTCTTTCATCGCTAGGCAAAACTTTGATTCACATACATAACACAGACGACACACACTCACAGAAAGAAAACCCGACATTGATTTGAAATGTTCTTTAATATTAGAAATAAAAGAAAAGACGATGTTCTGATTATATTTTAGAAGATGTTCTGCTTTAAAATGTGAACATTTTTTTTTTTACATAGTATAGCAAAAGAATCTTAGGTCCACTTTTTTTGGTCATTTTTAATTATGACTGTGTGTGTACTAGGATTTTTTGAGATGGGTCACCACGCAGCTCAGCAGCTTATCGATATGTTTTTTTTTTAAACCAAAAACCATATCAAAATGACTGAAGTCAGTGTGCAGGCGTTACTCTTTCCATCAGTGAGTACAGTGTAATCATAATCCATAAAACTGACGCCCCACACAGTGAAAATAAAACCCAAGCTGCAATAAACCAGACTTTTCCTGCAGTAGAAACATAACAGGCTTGTTTAAGGAAATGAAAAGCATCATCTCCACCTCAAGGCCCCAGCTACCTATTACAGCTAAAAAGGAGCAGAATACTCAGCGCACACACACACACACACACACACAGACACACACACTAAATCGTACACTCTCAGTGTCTGTGGTAGGGACAGCGATCAGCTCAGGACAGCTGCACAGCAGCCTCAGGTAAGACAGAAACTCCCAGCCTCTTACGCAAGGGACCAGCATGTACTTGACATCTGTCCACACAAACACACACACGCACACACAACAGACACGCACACACAACAGACAGACATACACAATATTTGAACTTTTTTTCTTGGCTAGACAACTTTGTAACTTGGTACAAATCTCCCAAACTCTCACAAGCCCTGATAAGAACATGTGGTGCCCAGAGGTAGGGGAGTTCTCACACAAGCTGAGGGCACACACACCAACACACACACACGCACACACACACACACACAAAATCAGCCTCCCAGCAGTCTTCAGCTGGCATGCATAAGGCCCAGTGGCTTCTGGCTGCCAGGCTGTCTGGGCCTGGACTTTTACCCAGAAGAGGGGCATTGCCAGCGGGCTGATGCTGTACCCGTGGCCCAGGCCTGAAATAAGGCCTTCAGAGGTTTAGTCCCACCAGTGTGTCTGTTTATGTGTGTGTGTGTGTGTTTAATATCGCTGTATGTGTTGGCAGTAACGTGTTGGCCATCTGGTTATCTGGCCCCTCTAGAACCACACATAGCATTACAGTAGCATTACAGCTGCCACAGCTATTTACAGGCCCACACACTCGCAGGGACACAGATACAGTAGGACCACAGCAGCCACCCATGTAGGTATACACCCATGGCCTATACACATATACACATACACAGGGGCTAAGAGACACAGTCATACACTGTGAAATATGCATATACAGGCAGGGACCAACTTTGACTCACTGAGGCATTTGATAAACAGGGACAAACGCTTACAACGCACAGATAAACAGACATTTCTAAAGGTGGATTTATACGCAACACAAGGAGTTAAAAGGAGTCCCTCCCTGATCATAGATACCTACAGCATAGGTTTTGATTTATACTTGAGAAAATCAGCTATTGATATCACCCCCGCAACGCTAGATGCATGTGTTATCAGGCCGCAGATATAAGGCATTTTATTCCCCACAGTAACTGTGTTTACGTTCTTTCATTTACTTTGTGATGCAGCACAACGGTGACCTACACACACAGATTTATAGAACTGGAGTTACATCGAGGTAACATATAACAGACGGAGCAGTGAAGGTTTGCAGTGCACTTTGTTCGATGTTACTGAAAATGAAGAGACTTCTGAGTCCTTCTGTAATTTCTTTAACGTTGTCTTTACTCCATCAGAAACATGTAGGGGAAAAACACAAGCAGCCAATCACAGTTCACACTTCGTGGTATCTCCATCGACGCTTTAGCCTCGTCATGCAGTTACATCTTGGACTAGGTGCACACCAGCTGCACCATAACCTGCAGTGTAACCGTCCAGCCTAGGCACAAAGCTGCCACAGGCTGGTGTAGCCCTTTAAGCAGAAGCAGAAATCAGTCTTAAGTTGAATGCCATAAGCATACAAACACAAACACACACCTTAACACATGCAGACAGAGGTATACACACTCACACAGACACACAGACACATAGATGCAGGCAGGCTGAGAGACCCTCATCCTCTAACTCTGCTGCCCTATATTCTGTTCGCTTCATTGTCCATATTCTTAAGTAATTTATGAAAATGTGATGTGCTGTTTGTGCCGCTATGTGATCCATGGCCACCTAATGTTCTCCGCCACCTGCTCGGTGTTTGGAGTCGGGGTCTTAATGCGACGGCGTGGGCGACACTGGACAGACTGAGAGCAGAACAGCCAGTGACTCATCAGGCTTCAAAAATGCCAATGCAGAGAAATAATTGAAAATAAGAAGGCTTTATGTAAGGTGAATGTGGCTAATAAGCAGCAGGCATGTGTGATTTCTTTAGCTGGTATCTGCAAATCTTCCTTTGTTCCACTTCACAGCTCTTTGCTACTTGTATCCCTCCTCTTGTATTTTGGGTGGGGGGTTGGCAGCCAGTGCAGCACTTGGTCTTCTGCAAGGGTTGGTTTGGCACTAGACAGCAGGGTGGGAGGTTGTATAACTACTGTGACTTTTGACTGACTCATTTCCTTTGGAGTTCTTTGCACTGTATTGTTTTCCCTAGCTGCACTTGTTCCTCACCAGGCTGTTCACATTCAGAGATACTCACAGATAGTTACTCGTGATTTTCTTCGACAGAAAAATGTGCACTTCCCTGGATGGAGGGCTGACCCAAAAGGGGAACTCCATTCAATAAGAATTTCAGTTTTGGTATCCCTTTGGTATTCTCTAACTTAATAAACTTTTCACCAAAGTGAGAGTTTAGAAACAAAACATTTTCATTCTGTCATGTGATTCCATTATTGAACTCTCTGTGTTGAAAAGCTACTTGATGGAGTCGTTTTTTTTTTGTTTGTTTGTTTTTTTTAATGTAGAACTAATGAACTAAAACTTAGGAAATCTGAGGAACCAGGGACAGAATTTAGTCCCTTCACAACAGCCCCAGGTCCTAAAACAGTCCTTGGCACAGGGGTAGTACTTTATTTGCAGCCCTGACCATCTCAATCACAGACACCACAGCAACTACAACCTGTTTACCACCCTATTCATAAGCTCCAAGGTGAAAGGTGAAAGATTCACTTGGATTTACTTTTCTCAAACAAGCAAATGTGCTGATTGTGTCTGTTTCATTGACATGAACTAACTGCCACAGAATTTAAATGCCGGTTTGATCAGGGTCTTAGTGAGGTTAGGGTTGTGCTAGAAGAAAGTTCATAAGGTCAAAAGTGAAAAAGGTTTAAGTCAAAAATGTTTATTTTCTTGAAAAAAATGAATGTGCTCAGCAAATATCTTGCAACCTGCCTGTTACACACTCTGTATGCAGTGGCCATGTGTTGGTCTCACGCCAACAAATAAATGTTGAAAAATTCAGGAAATTTGGGGCAAAAGAAACAAAAAACTCAAAAGATCTTTTCTTTATTTTCTGGTCAGAGTTCTCTAGAAATGTTGAGGGGTGCACACATAGCCTCAGTTCTTCTAAAATCCTGTCTTCAGCCCCTGCTAGAGGAAAGTTAATCTTCTTGGGACAGTGAATGGGCCATATCATGGCAATCTGCCCCTGCAATTTTTCCTTACAAGAACGCTCGCAAATCTAATTTATACCAATTATGATTTTTTTTTGTTTTTCAAATTTTAATATCTTTTATTACTCAGATTTTTTTTTTGCCTTAAGTAAATGTGACATCTTCTCATGGTATATATCATCCAGCAGCCTTTTCCCTGTGAAGTAATAGCATGCTAAAATTACTAAAATTAGCAAAGACTATGCTTATACATGTGTTTCTTTGAAAAATTACTACCGCTTTCTGTTTTTCAAAATCAGAGAGCCAGTAGGATTTGTGCATTTTACTCCTCCCCCACAGCCATCATTACACACACACACACACACATACACATATGCACACACTTCTATGTCCATACTATTATCCATTTTTCACGTCCAATTGCTCTGTTATGGTAATCGTTGAAGGCACGCCATGGGCTGATTACTCACAGCTGACTTCAGAAGCTTCTCCCTCCTCTCTCCTGCCATTCTCCTGCTGGCTCTTAATGCACTATTAACCCATTCCTGCTTATTAATTCCTTCCCAGTCATTGCGAGGCGTCCACTCCATGATATCTGTCATCATTCCATGCCTATTAGCTCCTCGGCCAACAGTTATTCCTAGCGTGTCGCCACACTTCTTCTTCCACCCTCCCTCCCTCCCATAACAGTCTGTTTAAGGAAGTGTAATTGCTGTGGGGGGGCCTCAATAAGTAGGAATTTAAGATACTGCCACTATGAGGCCGAGTGGCAATTGTATTCCCGTTGCTCTTGTGTGATTAGGGTTTCCGTGATCATTCATGGCACTTGTGCTCTCTGTACTGCGATTGGCTACAATTATGGTTGTTACAGTTAGGTCACAGCTGGGATGATTCCTGCAAGGTTGTTGTCGTTCAGTCATTTTCTGGACAGAGCTACTGTGGTGTTTTGATCTAAGTCTGATGTGCTTGCTGTCTGTGTTGTGGTAGGCTTTCAACTGCCTTATCCAAATATGAGTAAAATGGCTAGAGCATGTCACACTATATATCAAGAATATAATATATCATTTGCTTTACAAAGGAGTCTGCATAACTTGATCGACTGACTGACGTCTAGGATGTCTGACATTTTTATAACTTATTTTTCAGGTCTAGCTGTTTTGATACTCACGTTGTCGGTAACCAACATTTTTAAAAGTTTTAGTCATGTCCAATGCTTTCCTTGGTGGACCGCTGCTGTCATACGTCTGTCTGTCTGTCTGTCTGTTTGGGGCCTTTCCTGGACAGGGATTCTCTTGGAGTACTTTGTGTTCCCCTGCTATAAATCCTAATGGAGGGCTTTTGGAGAAAGAACAGGAATATTCCTCACAGTGGATCTTGGCAGCCTGCTCTGGAACCGCTGCTTGTGTCAGGGCCTATGGTTTTAGACTGTCCCAAGACACATGGAGGAATGCTGGAATCACACAAAGCCCTTTAGCTCGACGGGCTCAACCGCACATCATCTCGGGTTTCTGTAAGACCACATTAAAGTGGAGCAGTAGCGCCAAGTGTGGTCTTTTTGATGGAACTTTTACTGATTTTTATGCAGACTAGTCGCACATGACTCCTAAGCCATCAATCAATCAAAAGCAGTGTTTGTTCTGCATTTTTTTTTTTCAAACAAACGCTGGTCCCAAGGCAAACTTGACCACGAGTGGCCCAAAAGTGCCAAAGCAATGAGAAGCTAAATTATAAGGACAGCTGTTGCTGCAAATGATCTAAGACAAGGGTAGGTGATCTACAGCCTGGATAGCAACCAAGACGTAATGGTTGTGCTGATGTTATAGGATCGTGCAGTCTACGCAATCCAATTGTGGCTTAAACCAACAAAGCATTATAAGACTATATCTCAGATAAGTCCAACATAGCTTTGACAGGGAAATGCCTATGAGTTGGTGAAACATAAAGCTATGGTTAACATGGTGAAATCTTCTGGTGTAAACTTTTCTCAAAGAGCGCTGTAATTTCTGGCCAGCACAAGAAAACAGTGGCAGAGGTTTTTGGGAGGGGTGCTCCTTCTGCCCTTTTGCCAACAAGGTTTTTGATTATCAACAAGTTTATGGTAATTTAATTGAAGATAACTGTATTTAAGAATATGCACCATGTGAGGACTGAGAGCCAGAGCAGCTACCAACTTTGTTTGAATAGTAAAGTCAGCTAAAGCTGTCACCAGCCCTGGTTCAGCGAGGGAGCTGATAGAAAACCCATTTTAAAGGCTGTTTATTACTTGACATAACCCTCACACCTCACATTCAATTCTAAATGAATGAGCATTAAAGACGACTGCATTTTGACACCGTCAGGGTCATGTAACCATGTAATTGTGATTCGTCAAAAGGGTATGAGAGCATGTACTTTCTGTCTTTCCTCGTACCAGTCTGAGTGTGACAGAAGGAGTTGTGTGAAAAATGAAAAGAGTGTTTGATAAAGTATTATTGTAAAACATTGGAAACGTAAAAATAAAATAAAAAAAGTCTGATTGTGAAATCAGAAAGGGAGTTTCAGAAGCTGTCAGATGATAAAGATTTTATTCACTTATCACTAAACCAGGTGATTTTATTCATAAGTTCATCCTCTCACCTTGAAGCCATTCTAAGGCTTCTTGGAATAAAAACTGATAGGCTTTCAGGCTTTATGGTAAACAGCTGCAATCCGTAGACTAACCCAGCACTTTGCTGCTGACAGTAGAGAGTTTTTAAAGAGTAAAGTAGATCTGTACGATAATTGTTGAGAGTATTTAAGCCCCATTACAATGAGACCCTGCCTGCTCTGACACAGCTGAACACCATCCATTCTCTTATGTCTCAGTTCCCTTTTTAACTTTCCATTTTATTCAATACCAACCCCGATGATTTGGCATTCACACCAATTTGCCATTCACAACTCCGCTAATAACTCCGGCCTTTTATTGCATTAGCGATTCACCGCCCCGCTGTGGAAGTCGTAGCCTAGCTGTCCTCTCGCTAACGTGCTAGCCCCCTTTGATTTCCAGTTGCATATATCAACCTGCAATTACAGGACTTGGTCTGGAAACTGTCAAGCATGACTGCAGAGGTATTGGAGTTATTGCAATTACACTCAGGTAATTGAGCTGCCATGGGTGAAGATGTAAAATGCTGTGTCTATAGTGGGAGTCCGTGTCGCCTCTGTCTCATTCCATTTCACTCGTTTTCTCAGCGTAACAATGTGTGAAATGCTGCTTTTTCTCCAATACACCAGTCAGAGATACTAAACTGTAAAACAATATGCGATCTGATATTTCCCCCTGCAACGAGTCACTGTTAGATGCATCGTAACAATGCAGCGCATTTTGAAAAGCTACTTTGTTCGTTAATTAGCTATGACAATAGACAGTTAAATCAGCTCACTACTGAGACGACTTTTTTTTTTTTTTTGTACAATAAACTGAATTGAAGACATTCTTATTCAGTGTCTGAAATTACTGAGCACTTACTGATTTGAAACACATCAACGCTGATATAAAGTCAGGCTGTCAGTAAGTGGATGTGTCATTGCTTCAAATACGTTCTAATTTAGGTAATCTGTAATTTAAGTGAATGTCAGAGACTCATTCATTTTTGCATATTGCATTTACACTGCAGTTTTTTACCACTGCCATTTAACATGCAGGGTTATATTTGAATGCATATACTTCATATACACATCCCTGGACTCAGCTCAGCTTAGTCTTCATGGAGGCAGCAGTATGCTCCTTATAACTTATTAGTTAGAAGTAATCAAGATGACTGTTGTCTGCACATCCATGGTGTACGTTGCAAACTCAAACTGCTTGTAGCCAGTGCAGGGTGACTGCACATGGTGCAGATTCACCACAGTGTAAGGAAATGTAGGCCTCACATGGGGAATGGGGAATGAAGAATGATGGGACGTCTGGAAAACAACAGGAGTGACAAAACCGTTGAAAATGTTTTTCAGTTTTTCAATACATTAGTGCACCGTTTGCCGTGTCTGTGGATAAAGGGAGTGAAAAACAAGCAAAATCAACAAAGGGTTCCGAGGGTTAAACAGTGGGTGGATAGAGTTAACACGTGTCAACCTGTTAAAAGCATTAACACAAATTTTTTGCAGAATTCCACATCTATTTCGGGCGTGCTCGCATGAACTTCCAACTCGCACTGTTCCACAGCCCATCAATTGAGCCACAGTGTGAGAGAAAAAGTTGCTTAGCTCAGTTCTTTCCCAGTGAGGCTATCACTGCTGTAGAGTCCTCCTGTCAGCTGGCTTCTGTCAACTTCTATCTCTCCACTTCTCTCTCTTTCTCACACTCTTTTTCCACTCCCCGTACGAACCCCAGTTTTACCTCATCTGTGCATCTGTCTGGCTGTCTCACTCTCTCCCTCCCCTCTCTCTCTCTCTCTCTCTCTCTCTCCCCCTCTCCCCCCTTCTCTGTCCTCCTATGTGTGTCGTTCAGTCTGTCTATATACACTGACCCTGTCCTCATTACCGTCACAACACTGCAGCAGCTGGTTGCCTGGGTCACAGCCACCATTGTCGATTCCTCGCTCGTCCCACTCTCACCCACTTAACGTAGTGAGGTGGAGAAAGGGAGAGAAAGAGACTAGAAATAGAGGAGGGAAAGTGAAAAAAGAGAGGGAAGATGAGAGGTATGAGAGGAGGAAAAGAAGCAAAGTGAAAAGAAGAAAATTTGAAAGTTCTTCAAAGATTATTTACGGTGTAACAGAGAAACATATTCTCGTTGACATCTTCATGTGAATAAGTCCTTTGTTATTCTCTATAGTGACTCAAAACCACCTATGGTCTCTGGTAGGTCTCCCTCTGGTGCACAGGAAATAGTCTGAGCAGACAAAGAAAAGAGTGACACCGAGCTAAAATTAAACCCCATCAGCCAAATATTTAAGGGAACAGGTGTTACCTTCGCTCCAACACTCTGTGATTGACAGGTGAGTTTCAGTAAATACAGCAGTGAATGCTTCCCTCAGCATGAACCGGAAAGTCTTTAAAAGTTATTTATGCGATGGCATAAAAAAAAAAAAAAAAAGACTTTCTGAAGTCAGGATAATAGTTTGAATCTTGCTGGTTTGGCACATTCCTGTGGTATGAAACTATTATGGAAATTAAATAACATTTTCTTAACAGTGACTTTTAATTTCACAAATATTGTATCATTTGTGCATTTTAGACAATTTATTTATACTATTTATTTTATAATGACTTATTCATTTATTTCATATTGAACAGCACCAAAAACTGCTTTGCTGTGTGTCCTTGTGTGTAAGCAAGGGACACTCCACCTATTTTAATATGTGAGGATTGGATTCCTGTTTCCTAGAAATTACTTTTATATAAAACTAATTTCCAACAGAAAATACCTTTTTAAGGGAAATGTAATTGCAACCAGATTGTGTTTCCTATTATCATAACGAGGATATGCTGTTAATTTATGGATTTGGCAAGTTGCAAATACATTGAGACTGAACATGTCCGTAAAATGTTCACAGACGACGTATCGGGTTTTCTGCCAAAATATCTGATCCTGCAGCACAACATCCCTTTGTAGTGTCTGCAGACTTATTCAGCTGTTCTCTGGTTCTGGTCAGACTCTCACAGCTCTTGGTTAAGGTTAGTGAAAGATCCTGGGAAAGATCCTGGTCTGGATGTTTACATTTAACCAAAACCACCATCTTTCTCTAACTTTAACCAAAGTGCTTTCGTTGCCTAAACCACAGACAACACTGTAGATGCAAACTCTGGTCTGTGGTGTGACGGTTGTGCTTTGTATGCCTGCCACCTCCTCCAGCCACCTCCTGGTGACCCTGTTCCTGGTTATATATGTAGCACTTCATTCATTAAAGCCAAAGCTAACTGAAGAGCAGTGCCTGTGAACATAATCCATCCAGTGATTACTGTCGCCACCACAGTGTAACTGGGAAAACAGTTTGGTAGACTATGAATGTGATGTGGAGTGCAACACAACCTGCTTTGTCTACTCTGAGGAGGTGTCATCAGTGTTACCTCGGCTTCGGCCTGGAGACGACAAATGTGGAACAGGAAGTCTGCGTTATAAACTGGACAGGTGGAGTCTGAGAGGCATGGATGTTTTCCAGTCAGGGTGGGCTCTTTGAATGACATATCACGTTGTATTATGGGAAGAGTGGTGATCAGTGTTTTTGGAACTCGAACAATGCAGGAGACTAAAAGTCGGGATATTTCAACATATCCTGTTTCAATTTTGATCATTCTTTCTTTCTTTATTTTTTATTTGCATGTTTTTTAAGTGGTCTCTTGTGGACAGATACTGAGTCCAAAAACAAGAGACATTAACTGTGATATTAAAGCGTAGGGGAGCACTGTTACACTGTATTCACAGAAAGCTGTGTGTTTATGACATGTAAAAAGTTATCGTACATTTAGGGATTTTGATCATACTTCATTCAAACGCAAACATTCCTTATGGCACCAAAGCCAGATACAAAGCCGTTTTTTTGGTTCTCTGTAGAACCACTTTTATTAAGTGCGGGGGCTTGAAGCGAACAATAATATAAGAGAGCTGCAAGAGAGCACAGAAGATACACTAGGTAAGGCTGTAGCAAAGAAGATAGTGACTGTCTGTGTTTGTGTGAAAGAGAGTGGGGGGAGAGAAAGGGGAGTTGTGGGTTGGTGGGGTGGGTAAGGGGGTTGGGAGGGGTGGGGGTGCTGGTCGAGCTTAGCCAATCCTGTACGTGGCACTCTCATCTGAATTAAGCTGTGCAAAACAGGCCCCAGGGCTTGGTTGCTAAGCAGTGAGATGGGCTTGCCGATTTCCACAGAGACCTCAGTGGCGAGAGCCTCTCTGATGGCCTGAACCAGACACCCCATAATAATGAGCAGCGCCACGGCAACAATAGAGACCCCAAATAACGGGGTGCACACTGCTCGTTTGCTGTAACGAGGGGAATTATGCATGTTATGCAGGATAATTCCATTGTACTGCTTTACCTCATGTTGCGATACGGAGAGTGACCTCCCAGATATGCCATATGGAGCATGTTATCTCCGTCTTTAGGCTCTTTATTTTTTTTTAGCCAAAGAAATATCCAGTGAAATGCTTCTTTATTCCAGTGTTTGGTAATCTACTCAGCAAGGGATACCAAGTTCAGTTCCTCTTCCTCTTTGTTTGCTTCTCTAGCTGAGGGGGGCGCATTTCTAGCTATTTTGTAATTTGTAGCCATAGAGACATGTTGGTAAACTTGGTAACCGTGGCAGCAGGGATTCTATTTGTTTCCCTGAGAGCTCTCGAGGTCCGCTGGTAAGGGCATTTTCCTGAGGTCTTGTTTTTTTTTTTTTTCCCCCTTCTTCTTCTTTTGAGGAGGGGGGGGTACGGCTAGGGGAGGAATTGCGAGTGACCTTTTAGATTTTAGAGAGTGGAGAAAGCTAAACAAGCCAAAGTCTGTTTGTCTGTCAACAAACACTTAAAGGTCTCAGGAGAAGTTGGGAGCCTCCGGGGGCCAGGGAATGCTATTCATCTGGAGTGTAGGCAAGCACGACCAAGGATGCTTCAACAGGGCACGTAAACAAGGACAAATGCCTAGCCATTCTGGTAATAATCTGGTACCAATATGCAGACACTGACTGGGGCACTGTATGGGACTGCATGTTAAAGGTTAAGTGAAACATATGAATAATTATGTGCTGTCTCACTGATTCCCTTGTTTGGAGGTGCGGAAACATGCGCAAATGTTAGTGGTGGCATTGTAGATGCAGTCGTAGATGCGAAGGCATATTCATGCGGTACCTTTGTGTGTGTGTGTGTGTGTGTGTGTGTGTGTGTGTGTGTGTGTGTTGTGTGTGTGGATGCATGCGTGAGAGATGAGATGACTGACAGGCTTGTTGTGACATTTTTGGGATGATTCTAATAGTTTATTTCTCCATCTGATTAATATAAATTTGGACATTGCTGCCTGGAGGCAAACTAAAATGTCATAACTGAATCATAACTGGTATTTTTTCCTTATTATATCTCACTTTAAGTTTCTTTTTTTTTTTCAGTAAAGATATTTTATCATTTATAAATTAGTTTATGTTCAAATGAGAATTATAGATTTTCACATGAAATTTCACTCAGTCAGTGTCTTTCTTTATCATTGCTCCCTTCTTTTTTAGGGCTACTTCCACTGGATTCATTCATGTACTCAGTGGCTCGCTGGTGATGCATTAGGAGACACTTTTCCTGGCCTCTCATGATGCCTCTTGTATTGTAAGCAGCTGCTTTTATACCTTTAAACATGATCATTAGCATAATACTGCATGTTAAAACCTCTCAAGAGCAAAGTTCATGCTTTTAAAGTAAAAGTTTGTTGACCTTCACCTGCACCTCCTACCGCTCCTCCAAACAGGAGCATGATCTGGCAGGTACAGTGCACTCACTCTGTTACTATTTACAGTCTACCTCTACAGAAATGTTAACCAAATTATTAAAGAAAGAAAAAAAACAGCAGAAATAGAAAAAAAAAAGCACCTTTTAAATGACAGTGTTAGTGGTGGCCAGGCAATTAGCTGCAGCCAAGGAAGACGACTGTGGCGATTTTTCTTGCTTAACTCATTAGAAGGGTCTCCGGCAGTGTGCTCACTCATCTCAGGCCTGCATAATTACTTTAAAACAAGGGTGAAAAAAAAAAAAAAAAATCAAAGTAGCCACTGTCTGGCATTGTTCACTGCCCCCTCATCTTGGAATTTAATTAGGCGTTCATTTTAATAAAAGCCCATTTGGGATGAAACGCGGCGTTGATAGTATTCTGGTCCCCCTAAAGGCTGTCACATCTTTGATGGCTTAGATGGACACTCACAGGTGACATCACTGTTTTTTGTTTTTTTTTATAAAGCAGATATCAAAGTGAACTGATAAGATGCAGGAACAATGATTCGCAAACCCAAATGGAGCTAAAATTCATGGGGAATAAAATATAAAACCACACTAAATCATGATGTGACTGAGGTGGTGTTATTGGGTGAAATCAATGAAATTTTTAGGTTTTGAGGTTTTGTCTCAAAAAAAAAAAAAAACCCCAAAAACATAATTTAAAATCTCGATTCAACCATTTCTCACTGTTAGGACAGGTAAGCAATAATGCTTCCTGGTCTGACTGAAGTGTAATTTTTCAACATTTTGCTGCAGGACAGTGTACAGTGACCTCAGAATTGGCTCTTCAGTGGGTTATTAGTCCCTGACGCTGTGTGTTTGTGTGCTTCAGGAGGTGCAGCAACATGACACGCCTTCCTCTTAATGCCCATCACTGTGTCCTCACACAGGTCCACATTAAAAACCCTGCCACACGGGGTCTCACCAAGCAGTCAGTCCCTTTTATTCAGCACCCTGCCCTGCTGCAATCTCTTATCTAATTGGTCACTGGTGAGTTGCCCTCTTCCCAGAAATGCTTATGACCGTGGGATGGTCCGGTTCCTATGAACCTTTGCTGATCCCCGAGGAATTCCAAGCAACTTCTATCTTAACTCTCCAACCTAATACACACACAATAAATACACATTAGAGATGTGAAACAGGAGAGTCTGACCCCCATGATGACCCACAACCTTTTGTTTTCCTTGGGTACTGCAGCCAGGCGAATCGGGGATGAGGGTTTAATTGCAGTGGTGGGAAACAGGGTAGGGGGTTGAGAGAAGAGTTTGGCTCCACATGCAGCGGTAACCTCTCTACAGTCTGCTTTAGATGAATTTTTGCCTCAACTATTCAGGAAACGATACTCAGAATCAAACAAACCAGTAAATGGTAACACCAAACTCAATTGTGTCTCAAACAACAATTCACTGAACAATTCCATATTAGTTCCAGAAAGAACAGCCTCTTGAAGAGGGAGCCAAAAACCCAGCCAGGGAGCACTGACTGGGTGATTTTCAGGTCAAAGAACTGGAATGAATTTGGATAAAAAATGTAAAGTTGCCTTAAGAAGCTAGTCTTGGATTGATAATATGTCAGTGTTGTGTTCACAGCTTATAACCATAGTTTCAAAAGCATTAGAATTGCTCTGTGTCAATGTGGATTAGGTTCTTACTACATGTTGAAACAGAGGCTTTGAAATGACGTGTCACCTAGATCTCAAAAAAAAAAAAAAAAACTTTAGTTTTGACCTGGATGTCTCGCTGTCTCCAAATCACAGGATCAGTGCATACTGGTGCCTTCATACAGTTACAAAATCTGACCTTTGATTTGGAAACTGAAGACATCAAAGCCAATCATGCATTCAAAGCTAGACAACATTCAGCACAATCGTTGTGAACTTCACCGCAGTCACCACGATGAGTTTATCTGTGTGTGGCCTTATCTGCCCATCATACAGTATTTCCACTGTACATCAACAACACACATTTAAAACAACACACAATTGCTCCATTATCTTTATCTGGATTTTTAAACATGAGATGCTACAAAATAGATAAAATATTCTGAGTAACTAATAAGTTTAATTAATATCCCATCTGTTCGTCTCTTTGCTTCTATTTGGAAATAAGGCCTTATTTTATTTTGTCCTGAGAATCCTTACATTAGCTTCTATCGCTCCTTTTTTCTCTTGCTTATGTTCAGGTAGAGGTGTTAAAGAGCCTTGACCTGCTGTGTGTGTGTGTGTGTGTGTGTGTGTGTGTGTGTGTGTGTGTGTGTGTGTGTGTGTGTGTGTGTGTGTGTGTGTGTGTGTAAAGATTTTATTTGTTGGACTTTTTAGGTAGTACAGCACTGGGTAACCACTTAAGATACACATAGAGTAACAGTTTCTCAGCAAAGTTCATATGCTTATTCCATGGGATCTTTAAAGACAGACAACAATGACGGACTGATTTCCTGTTTTCACTGAAAGGTACATCAATAAATCATTACATCAGAAAGTCTGGTCCGAGCTGTAAAGTCTCCCTGCGTCTCTGTTTTCTGTTTACTTTGGACCACCTTAATTTGAATATTCATACTGTCTGTCTGCATTTTCAATCACTCTTTCAAGTCCATTACACATGCAGTATAAACAATGCACCACTGCCAGAAATGACACATTGTGGTAGCAAATCAAGATTTTTTTTTTTTTTTTTTTTTTTTTAATTGCAAATACTCAACTGTGACATTAAAATTATGATTCATTTGAAAAACAGGGGTTTATTTTCCTGGTCTGCAGTCCATGCTGCACGGCTCTGTAAACTTTGGAAATGCTGGAAAGTTTGGAAAGTTTTGCCCTGTAACTGTGGAAGATCATGTATACATTATTATCATTTTTTTTGGCAATAGACAGCTGTATTTAGTGAAGAAGCTGTAAAAACCCATTGTAGACTAGAGACCCAGATATTTCCCTGAGGGGTTGGTAGAGACCAAAGACAGAGCAAGAAGAGGGTGAATATCAGACGTAGGATTTGGACATGGATTTGCCAAGTGGCCAGAAACATGACTTCAAATGAATATCAATGTTGCTCTGTAAATATTAGCTGTATAATTAACAGCTGTTTGCAAACAATTTAACAAAATATGTCAGTTTATGTTCACGACTTGTTTTGGCTACATCTAAGAATAAAAAAAATCTATATTCCTTGGGATTTCAGTCTGGGTTGGTTTCAAAACTCCTGGTCCACGTGACGTGTGTTTGACCTCAGGGGTCAGCAAACACAGGAAAGCTGGACACTGCCAGTAATAATAACATTACAGAGCAGTAATTACAGCATTCAAATAGAGCAAATGTAGAAAATAGTACCTCTGATATAAGGAAGACCTTAAACCATTTATACTTACAGCAAATATTAAGCTATATCAATATTCATTAGAAGTCACCTGGTGAATGTAAGTCCTGTATTTACTCTCCTTTTAGCTCTGTTTTGGGTTCCAGAGGAAAAAGTGTCTGGCTCTTTAGCTGCCAAGTCCTCCACTGTGTTCACTAGCTAGCTGCTAACTTTGTCTATCTGTTGTTATCTACCTGCTGTGGTGGGCAGGTAGTGTGCACCGGCTGAAACAGCTGCCTGCTGCTGGAGACAGTGCTGATTATTGGCAGTGTGAGGGAACCAAAACAGCTGCAGGCTGTGAAACCAAACTAAAATGCTCTACTGAACTGAAGAGAACTATAAGTTTCTGTGTCTCCCCTTTCACTTTACACACAGTCATTCATTGAGCAGCTGTAAGGATTATAACTTTCACTTAAAAAGTGGTGCCATCATAGTTTAAAATAACGGTGCAGTTGCTAAAGTCAGTTAAGACCCAGGTTCATTGGCAGCAGCGCTTGAAACGTGGTGAGATGCCAGTGAGGGATCATGTCTTTATCACTGCACGTCGTACTTCTAATTGTTCTGCCTACACCCACCTTAGACTGACAGTGGGATATGGCGGCGACAATGACTGCTGTGCAGGAAGAAGTGGACACTGCAAACTACGATAGAATGGAAAAAAAAACAGAGATAAAACTTTCAGTTTCAAGATTGAATTTGGAAGCTAATTATACTCTGTGAAGGTGTGCTCCAAAATCTTAAGAATTTTGAATTTAATGTGACTGACAGTATGTAGTTAAATTATTTCTCAGCTGAAGAACTGATGAAGTGTTTAAAAGGCCCTTAACTTAATCACACATGTACCCGTATTTATTTATTGTCACCCCGGCTTATGTTGGCAAGTTTTATTACAATGTGAAGAAGATGAGTGTGCATAAGCACAATTATTCACTGAATTTCACTCAGAATTAGTGACAGGGGGGAGAAAGAGGGAAGGCAGAGAGAGAGAGAGAGAAAGGGGGGAGTCCAGGGAGGCTGAGGAGGAGTGAAAAGCTAATTAAAAAGATAAGTGACCAGCAGTCGTGGCCTGTCAGGGTGCAGAGCCACTGCTCAAGTTAACCCGCTTTGTGCTGGATGGCAGCGGCTGACAGGCTCGACCGAGTCTTTGTATGGCCTCACCTGTGATGGAGGCGCTCTCTGTTCGCGGGTGAAGGCCTACATAGGCTTGGGTGGCACTAATAGAAGGAAACACACTAATAGAAGGACACACACACACGCGCACACACACACACACTCGTCTTCGTCTTCCTTTTTCACACTGTCTCGGTACATCTCTCCCTCCTCTCTCTGTTTCTTCCTCTTTCTCTTCCTAGCCTCTTGCGACAGATCCAGGCGGTGGGTGGTGGCGCTGGCACATTGTTTCCTCCTCTCTCTCGCCTCTCTCTTTTTCTCTCTCTTCCTAACACACGCACACAGATCTACACCCACACATGGGGTTATAATTAATACTTCTCCCATATCCATATTTCATACTGTTTGCTTAGAAAAAGCCAGAGATCTGGGGCTGGGGAGGGTTAAGGGAGGGATGCTAAAAAAGATCTCTAAGATTAATTAATGGTGGAAGAGGGGAAGAAAAGGGACGTGTCCCGGGAAAGCAGCAAGCTCTGCACAATGCGGCACACTTCATTTGAATAACGGAGCACTGTGTTTTTCTTCTGTGCGTGTGTGCGTGTGTGTGCGTGTCACCACAACACCACTCTACCTGAAATGAAGGATAACTAGCCCACCGGATTGGAAAACGCACCATCTATCCTCTGCGCTCTCCCCTCCCTCCCGTTTCTCCCCCTTCTCTCCATTATTTGTATTCAAGGTTTTTTGAAATGACATTGCAATCTGATGATGCACCAGCCCATTATATTGTCTAGGAGGACAAATACCCCAGCGTTTTTCTGTGTAGAACTAACACAATTTTTCCATGTCAGGGTGTGTGTGTGTGTATATGTGTGTGTGTGTGTGAGGGGGGGTGCATGGAGGTAATATTCTGGCGGTCCGGGGTGGAGGCAAGGCCCCGGGAATGCTGTCATTAATCCTGAAGGAGGGCCGTTGCGCACTCGGATTATTAGAGAAATAAATTTGCATGCTGCATATGAGCCAGGTGAAAAGCACTGAAGGCACAAATTATATTTCCCTGACAGGCTGAGTGGGAGAACGGAGGCTGCCACCATATCATTCCAACACACACACACTCACACACACATATCCACTGACATTCCTGCTGCTACACACAGTCACTCAGGAAAGCTGTACATATGCACAGATACAGGACACACTCAGGGATTATACATGTACGGACATATTATGGGAAATAATATGCTAAGATGTAGCATGTAACCACGTCTGTTTCTTATTCAGAGACACACACATACACACACGCTCTTAGACAGACACAAACACAAAGTACTTAGTTTGTGTGTAAGTATAGACAAAGCCCTTAGGAAAGAATGTCAAGTGTGGCCATACTGTGCATTGTCATTTCTTCCATGTGTGTAAACCTCCTTCTTTTATGTGTGCATGTGTGTGTTTTCCATGGGGTCCTCTGGCTCTGGGCTGTCCTCTCACCCTGCCTGTAATGGTCCATGCAGGCCCAGCCTAATGGGGTGGACAGTGGTGTCAACTTCATTACTTTGCATCTCCCGCCAAGATGAAAAGTCTCCCCCTGCTCGCACTTTGACCACGCTTCGTTAGTGTTCTCGCCTGCTTTGCCTTTCGCTAACCTCAGAAAGAAATGTGAAACATTTCCAAAAATTTATTGATGAAATAGTTTTGTTTAAGGGAGAGGATGGGGGGGTGGGGGGGGGGTATAATCACTGCAAATGATGCTACTTGGAGCACGGATGTTCCAGGCTGTTACAGTCACTGTAAGTCACTGTTACACACTGTGTTTATTCATATGTGATTTCAGAATGAGTCACTAGGTGCTTTCCAGAGTGTCAGAGTGCTTTTACAGACTTGAAAATGTTGCTCCCAAAGTCCACGTGCTGCTTCTACAAGGATTTTGATCAAAGTCCACACTTATTTTCTAAAAAACTAAAAATTCCAGACCCGACCGTTCAAGACACAACCTGCAGACCAACCTGTTATCAAATACACAGACTGGACTCTTACTCAACCAACAACTAAATTAGTCCTAACCTGTCTGAACAGATGCTCTGACTGGAATTCTCTAATTCTCTTTGAGAATTTATTAAATCAATTCATCAAACTAACTTTTCGGTCCCCGCAGACTTTCTCCTTCCTCCTCCTCCAGTTCTTATACTTGTAATAATGTGAGGAATCTCCAACTTTAGAAGATAATGAGCTCCACTTTAAGGCACCTGCATAATAAATACTGGATGTGTAAGTCTCTGTCCAAACTTAACAGCACTGCTAAAAATTGGTCATGGGTGTAATTTGCCAATTAGCTCTTTAGGGCAACTGGTTTGTACAATGTGTTGTCTGACCACATCTGAAGGTTTTATAATTGTACAGAACTCGGAATAAGAATGTGAGGTGAAGGCCTGCTCTCACTGAATGCTGCTGCCTCCCCAGTCTCTCCAAGACTTCTGTGTCTTTTCCTTTTCTTTGGAGTCTTCACATAATGAACTGTACAAATGAGGATAACAGTGTACACTTCCCTTGAGGCTATTCATTTTGTTACATTTATTTATACACACAAAAAGGGAACAAGTGTAAAGAATAACAAAAGCTAACCTGAGAGCAGTTCTTGCTCTGTGAGTTATCTATAATTATGTGACTTGATGAGAAACTATGTAGGGGAGAGTCCCCTTTTAAGTAAGACAAACGGACAAGACTGGATCTTCTCTCCTCAGGACCAGCAGTACCTTCAAAGACCCTCTGAAGAAATGCATCCTGCACCCCACCAGACCACCACGCCGCTCTGCGCCAGTGCTCTGAAATGGATACTGGACCTTTCATTTCCTGCATGGTCACCGAACCAGGACACAAATCCTGCCACCTCAGCAATCCCTGGCTTACTGTTCTGAGAAGTCAGACCAAGAACCAAGAAAACCCTTTAACATGTCACCAGCTTGTGAGGAGCTCTCCTTCACTGAACTCATTCCAGGTCCAAAGATTTTCAGTCATCGGGCCCCAGAGCGTCTCCAAATGCAGCATTAGTGTTTTTGCAAGATTTCACTGTTATTTTAAGGTAGTATTAGTATTTAAGGTAGTATATAGATAGTAATATGCACAACTACCCAGCAAATCTGCCGTTGTGACAGCAATCTGCCAAGGTGCAAGTGCATGTGGCTTTAAAAGTGAATGAAACTTGGAGCTTGGATTTATTTAAATTAGTCCGACTATGCTTGGCTTATATCTGTGATTATCTGCTCTTATGAGTAGAACCACTCACTAACCAACAAGTGAAGAAGTGGAGTGTCCAGACTGGCATACGGACAGTTTCAGTTTCAGTTCAATAAACATACCAGAGATTAGTTTAATGCTTCGTCCCCGACCAGATGTCTGTATCTATTCAACATACTGAATTTAAAAAATTGAAATGTTGTAGAGAGTCAGTTCCTAAGACTTTCTTGAAGTTAAGATAACTCAGAAGCATCCCTAAGGATGGTGGTAATTATTTTTAGTGTTCCCTGAGACAGATGAAGACACATGGCTCTATATGTCCACTGCAGAGTCTTTGTCAGTCATCTTTCATCTCTTGGCCTGCGCCTATAGGCAGAGAGTGAGCAGCAGGCGGTGTAATTCTGGTCTAAAGCCCCTAGTTAGACATGCATATATTCCTATTATAGTCAGCGCTCCCGGAACAAGACAACAGAGAGCAAACAGAATGACCTTGAAATATTTATCCCCAGCCTCGCTTCGGAGAATTAAGTTTGGTGTCAGGGGCAACTCGCAGCTATCCAGCTCCACTTTGTGTGGAAGCATGCATGCCCATAGACACCCACACGCAAATACACACACATGTAGACTAGAGACAAATGCCTCATGTACCATCTTGCAGTGTTGAATATTAAAGGCGGTCAGGGAGGCAAGGCTTTGATTGGGACAATAAAGGCTGATAAACAGGATCTTAGAGCATGGGAGAGGAGAGGGTGTGTGTGTGTGTCTGTGTGTCTGTGTGTGTGTATCACGGTGCAAGGGGTACAGCCAAAACCCTGAAGTGGAAGCCAGGAGCTGCCCGGCCCAGAATGCTGTGCATGTGTGTGTGTGTGTGTGTGCGTGTGTGTGTGCGTGTGTGTGTGTGTGTGTGTGCGTGTGTGTGTGTGTGTGGAGGGAGAGAGGGAGGGTGAAGAAGGGTAAAAATGACCGAGTCCGAGCAAATGTGGGTCAAACGGATGATAAGAATCGGGTAAATATGTACAAACTTCTGTGCTTCCTCATGCCTTGAGTTTCTGATTAACGCTATGATTGTTTAAAGGACAGTTTCAGTTTATCACAACTTGTTTCTTATATTTTTCGATCATCATTTGTCAGTTATGACAACACTGGACTCAAGTTATTACTAAGATCTGTTTGACAAAGAACAAGAAAACATGCAGTCAGACAATCAGTGAGGTTAATTTGGAGGTAAAACAGAAATGGATCACAGCCAAGACTAAGTTATTAATAATCCCAGACTGAACAGGAAAACTGTGGTACAAAGCTACAGTAAGTTTACTTGGTCAAAGCTGACTCAGGAAGCTGGGCTGTAGACTGTAAGTGTATTTGTAAGTAAAATGGCTTAATAGTGTAACAGTATAGTAAAGAATAGTCATGTCAGCAGAGTAACTCAGTGTTTACAACAATATCTATCAGCATTGGCCAGCATAAGCTACTGGCCACAGCTACCAGACCAAGTGAACCTGAAGCAGCAAAACCCCTGATTGTACTGATTATTACACTCACAGTATTTGCATACTCAGCAGACACCGAACCAACATTAGCATTCATCCAGAAGAGTTTCCCTCCATCTGATGAACGTCCAGCTCCCTGTTTTAGCTCTGTTTTGGTTTCCACCAGCTCCTGAGAAAAATGTCTGACTCTTCAGGTTTTAAAATACCTCACTGTCCTCACGAGCTTGTTGCTAACTTTGTCTGCCTATTGTTTGGTGTTGGACAGGTAGTGTACACGGGACTTATCTGACCTTTCTAGTCCAGCTGTCTGTCTGAGTTTGCAGGCTGGACAACCAAAACAATCAGCTAAACCAGGCTAAAAGGCCATGAAAAGCTGTAGAGATGGGAAATCACTCACACAACTTTCACATTACAGTCATATGATCAATTTGTTATAGTTTTATCGATAAGACTTGTCCACTAAACTAGTACACGATTATTTTCCAGTCTCTTTACAAAGTTTGAAAGTTAAAAAAAAAAAAAAAAAGGACGACAAACAACTTTTTGATGTATTTGGAAATATTCTACCTAATGATCCATTACAGAATATCTGAAGGGACGTCTTATGTGGGAGACGTGATTGAGGCTTCGCCATAAGCCTCTTTGTTGTACTTATGTAATTGTCATGTTCATAGGGAATTTTTATTGAAACAATAACAAAGCACATGTCCACAAATAAGCTTCACTTTCTCCCATTTAACTTCTCATTGTGTCCAATGCCTGTGAGGGCTTAGAATAATGGCTGATTGGAGAGGAGAAAGGAAAAGCAGTGGGCTGTGTGTGTGTGTCTGTGTATGTGTGAAGGGGAACGCATGTTGGCAGTGTTGTAAAGAAAAGCCTGCTGGATTGCTGGAGCACAGTGGAAGGATGCCTGCCAGTTCCTATGCCATCGGGACTATCTGACATGCGCTTGTGTCTGAGTGTGTGTGTGTGTGTGTGTGTGTGTAAGAGTTTGACTGCGTGTGTGCAACTGAACTCGACAACAGAAGACCTTCCTCCATGCGTTCACACAGTGCACGTTTGCTCTTCTGCTGTTTGAAACTGCGTGCGCGTGTTTCTGCCCTGTACTCACTGTGCGTTTCAGCATACATGTGAACCTGTGCTGTGTGTGTGTGTGCGTGCGTGTGTGTCTGCGTGTGTATGGTGTGTGGGAGGCAAGCAGATGAAGACGGTGCTTGCCTCATATTCAATGTGATCCACAGCCTCACCTCTGTCATTATATTTAGCATACAATCCAGCTCTGTGTTTCATTATGCATTCCCATCTACTGCTCTGTGGTGTGAATCTTACATCTCAATTAGCCTCTCTGTTCTGGACATAAAATGCATTATTTGTGGCAAGAAATGCACGCGCGAAGCAGCTCAAACATACAGCTAAAGTGCACATGAATGACACGTCCCAGTTTACTCAAATGCACGCACACACATGCAGCCACAATACGAAGGGCTGCAGCACATTTTGTGTGGAGAATGCAAAGTATCTGTGGGCACATGAATGAATTCCTTTTAAATCACATGAAAGAATTTAAACAGAAGCTAAACTTTCTGTACTGGACCATGGCAATATAACTCATGTACAGCCTCCTCCATCTATACTTTAGGGGATAATTTGTATCACAGCACTCTGAGATTCATAACAGGTGACCTTTTATGAATGTCTGTCAAATTACCTGTTGTTACCCTCATTTGGGGATTTTTTTTTTCCCAGCTATAATTTTCACCGCCCCACCCAAGCCTAGCCTGCCGACCCCTCATGACATTACAATATTTATGAAGTCCATTTTGGGAAAAATATATTTTGCATCTGTTTTGAAGATCAGGCAAAGGCCCGGAGGCCAGACAAACAGGCAGAGCCGCCTGGGAGGCAGGGCAGACAGATGAAACTGGTCTGGTGGATGTCTGTGAAGACAGGACTGAAGGAAGAACTGTTCCGATGGGTGGCAGTGAAGACAGGACCCCTCTGGAGATCAAGCAGGAGGCAGACAGTGAAGGCGGGTCCCCTCTGGAGGCAGAGCAGGTGGAACAGCTCCTCTTCAGCATCCTCTCCGTCAGTGTCTCTGCAGCCAGGAAAACACTGTAGCTACGTTTAGCTGAGGTTCTACTGTGAACATCGCATGTTTCGAGCTGGAGTCTGATCTGAATCAACAATTTTCCTCAGGTAAATTCTGCTATTCATGTATTTATCCCAGTTACATAATATCTATATTACTGTTCATGCATTCACTCTCCAAACTGTAAACATAAACGGATGCATAATTCTAATTTTCCTGCTTCCTACATAGGAAAGGGAGGTAAAAGTGAATGGCTTGTTAAAGTGGATTCATTTCACAGTGTGTTGGCAGTAAGCTCAGCAGAGACCCAGATTTATACGCACAAACACTGAAGAAGTCAAGTTTTTCATGATGTTTTAGACTATTTCTACTCCTTAAAATAGTTCTCATGAAAACTGATGAATGTTTTTACATTAAACTTCTCAGTGCTGTGAAGACCACACATGAAATTCCATTCACTTCTATTGTCTTGGCTGGAAGCAGAAATCTCAACATCAAGATCTATCCATGGACATTAGAGGTAAGTGTGAAAACACGCTTCTTGTAATTTGGGTGCAATCGTCCTTTAAACACAGTCACAGTGGTTGTTGGGGTCTGTTGGGGCAGTGAGCAGCTGCACTGGAATATTAGGGGATTGATGTCTTACTCAAGGACACCTTGACTGTAGTTGTTCAAGGAGGGGAGCAGCTTTACTTAGTCACTCTAAAAATTTAAAATGCTACCCACATCATGTCAGAATAATCTTGTATCCTTGTCCAGAGAGTTTACCTTAATCTGACATTACCATATCTGCTGTACAGGACCCTATAAACCAGCGAAATGGAAACACACACACACACACGTGAATATAGATAGATACAGTGTGTGTACCCCGTTTCTTGTCTCCTTGTGCTGCATGTGCCTGGACGGACCGGGGAGGTTTGATATTGCTTCATCACTGTTCCACTGTAAAATGTCAGTGATCTGACAACCAGCATTTGGACCATCAGGCTTCCATACTGACCCCTAACACTTCAGGTTATTAAAAACCCCAAACACACAAATCACAACAAAAACTTTAATAATTTAAGAAAAAAAAACAGATTATCCTCCAGAAAAATGACAGCACTGGTTGTGTTTTTTCATAGACCGATACTTTTGAACGTGAAAGTTTATTATTGACCTTGGCAATAGTTGTTTGACAAAATAATCCTAACACATTTCAGTGGGACAGCGATGAGGCAAAGTTGTTCTAATGAAAACTGATGGATTTTTGGAGAGACGTGCAGCTGTTGGATGTTTTAAATTAAATTTCTCAGTGCTGTGAACACAGCACATGGAATTCCACTCACTTCTTTTATATTGGCTGGAAGCAGAATTCTCAAAATCAAGACAAACATATCCAAAAACTATCTCTATGGCCAGTAGACGTCATGGAATTTTTTTTTATTTTTTTTTTTTTTTCTTTCAGCTAGAGCTGGCTCCATTTTCCTGGGTATGGCACAGTTGTCCCCCTCATGACTCAACTGTGGAACTTGGGTTGAAATTCATCTGTTTGATTCTGACCTCTGCCATGTGTTCAGTATTAATGCCTCATTTATTCAGTTGCTTATAGACATTTAGCTATAAATAAATCCTCATTTATCGCCCGGTCCTGGTCTTGTATATTCCTTCAAAGCAGAGAAGGAATATTCTCTGATTATAACACTGACTCATTTGATTTGTCCATTTTCCAACTGAAGCTTGTGCCCAAATTTTTATAATAAAATATTTCTTATACAATCCTTTCATTTCTGTGACATGTATGTATAACACCTATGTGTAGCCTATACTGTATAGTATACTGTACTGTATCATACACTGTACACTGGGGTCCAAAGGTTTGAGACCAGCTCGGTTTACCACCTCTATCCTTAGACATATACCACCCTATGTTTAGAAGTGTTTGTATGTGTCTAAAATATGTCCAATAAGTGTCATATGTAGCACAGTGTCACTGGTATAGGGACATACAGTGGTGTCCAGAAGTCTGAGACCTCTGTCCCCCTGCTGTATATGTTTGTATTTTATATTTCCATATGGCGTTTTTCCTCTTGTGTGAATAATGACTGTTCTGTGAATAGAGTATTGTTGTACAGCTGCAAAATCTCTTAAAGTGGCCTTTACTTATCTATTTATTTATATTTTGCTTCCTTGTGGGCAGCAGAGCATGCTATAAACCATTAATATATTGTCACCATATGTCAAATGTAATATTGTAACAGTAATATTGTAGAAAATCTGAGAAGAATTATGACAGTTTCGCTGGTCTTGGTGATGGTCAAAAGGTAGAAACAGTTACTACAGTCATGTTAAGGACCTTTTGGAGGATTAAAGTAAAGTTTTTCAGAGTTCAGATGGATTTTACTCCTCAGACAGAATGACAGACTGACTGTCCAGGACAGAGTGAGGGATCGGTTATTGATTTGCATTGCCTGTACGTCTGTCCAACCAAAATCTACCAAAAGCAGATGTGTGGATAGAAAATAAAGAGAGCCTTTCTTGTGTTTCCACCGGGGCCAGAGGATGCACAAGCACAACAGGCCATAGAGGAAACTCAATCTTCATGTCTGTTTTCTGTCAGTGAAACTCTGGTTGGTAACGGCTCGCATTTATGTGCACAAAGTTCAGTCAGCTTCGAACATCCTGTGAGGTGGAAACTATCCAAATTATGAGCTGAGAGCATATTAATGACACTAAAAAGTGAGATTGGGAAAGTGAGAAGTTTCTGCAATAAAACTGACTCCCTGTTTTTACTCCTCGGTCCACAGTAGTTATCACACATATTAAGCAGAAGAACAATGAAACTTTAGCTTTTTGGTTCAGATCAGTTTTATTGGAAGTTTGCACAGAAGTTACAGAACATTTGATAAGATGTTCCCCTAAAGACCAGTCACCTGTGTGGTTTTCTTTTTTTTTTTTTAATCCAAATGGTTAAAAAAAACTCTGTGGATTGTGCTCTAAGTGTTGTCTTGTAAAATGACTTTCTAGATTAATCAAAGATAGAAATTATCGTTCATCAAGATGGATGTTCAGCTCAGTGATTTGAATGTAATGATAATACATCAGAGACAGGGGCTCGCACCAGACGTGCCATGTTGGAAGAAGCAGTGAATGTTAGCAGTGATGTGCCGATCTGGGTTGCAAATGTGTTTTTTAAAAAAAAAACAATGCTGCTTTTGTGAAGCTTTGACACAGATGTGTGGTAGGAAATAGGACAGTGGTGTATTTTATGGGATTACATAGAAAAAAAAAAAACAATGGGAATTTTGACACAAGTGCCGCTGTGTGTTGGCCTTAAAGGAAAGACAGAGTCCACTTTCATCTACTTTGTAAAGAAGATGACAAGACGTGTTCAGTCAAGTCAAGTTTTATTTATTTAGCCCAAAATCACTAATTAAAACTTTGCCTCAGTGGACTTTACAGCATACAGCTCCTTCTGTCCTTAGACTTTGCAGCTTGATTAAGGAAAAATTCCCCCAAATAAAAACAGCGTCAACAACTCACATTTCACAACTCACAAAGTTATAAGTCGGAGTTCCGAGGAGCAAAAATAAGCAGCGTATGTCTCCGTTCGTCCTCCCAAGCCTTTGGCTAGTGTTGTTCACTGACCTGTCACATTCAGCCTGGCTCGCCTTCTCCAACAGGGCCGGACAGCTGACACTAGCGGTCCCCTCCCCTCCTCTACCTAATGTGTTGTGATAAGGAGCTTATGTGAGGTTTCCCCGGCAAAATTACCCCCTCCAGCTATTCTAACAGTCTGGTGTATGTGGGCGTACGTTTCACGATCACTTCCATGCAAAGGTGATGCTGGCAAGTAGAGACGTTGACCACGGGAGGGCGTGTGAAGGGGGGGGGGGTGTTTTATGAGTTAACCTGGGCTAAAGACAAAGGTGGGGGAGGCCAAGGCCTGAGGACATGACAGCAGTCATTTCCATTGTTTTTCTGACACACAGGGACATGTAGTAGCCTGTAGCCACAGCAGGGATCAGCTGTTTTTTGTCTGTGTGAGCTTGCCAGTAAATAATATTGAACAGGGTTTAATGAAATGTTTAAGGTTAGTGATTTGAATTGGGCACATGCCTTTCTAAACTAAAAAAAAAAAAAAAAAACGACCAAAAGCAGATGTGTGGATGCCAAGAAGAACTTTTTTTTTTTTTTTCCTGATTCCAGGTCCATCAGACACAATGGGAGGATAGTCTCACATCGCAATCTTTGACAGCAATTCAGCACAAATCAGTTCCACATGTGTGCAGTGTTTACATCAACTGGTTTCCCCCTTTGTCTATAGCTTCTGAGCAAGTGGCTTCTACATGTGTGTGTGTGTGTGTGTGTGTGTCCTGATGCAGACCCCACATGTGTATGATGCTGGCATGTGCATGTCAGTCCCCTGAGCTCAGACTGTAAGATGTTGATAGCCAACCTGTAAATGACAGGCTCTGAGGGAGTGTGTTTAGCAGTTTGGCTGGATCTTAAAAAGGTCACACCCACACACACACACTTTGAGACACACACACACACACACACACACACACACACACACAACAAGAAAAGGACATACAAGGACGACCCTCTTTGTCACCTCCATCTAGGGCTGGACGTAGATGTTTCCATTACTTGTAATGCAATTGTATCATTCAGATTCTCCTAATAATGTCCTTTAATGGCAGAAAAACACATCCTTATGTTTTTCTGCTGCAACTGTCAAAATTGCTGTTGTCATGAGAAAACACTACCTCAAATTTTGGTGATTTGACTACAAGGGATTAAATGTTTGGTCCTTTGGTTGAGGGAAAAAAAAAAAAGTGACCCCTGGGGGCTCTAAAAGCCTTTCAGAAAACCACCGGATGAACTCAGAAATGCATTCTCGCTCAAGCAAAAATCAGAAACATAAAACCTGTTTTTCTAATGACTTTTTTTTTTTTTTTTTTTCCTTCTGAGTTCTAAATTCTTTCCAAAATGACAGTTTGAAGCTACAAGTCAGCTGGGGTTGCATATTAAGTAAGGCTTTAGCACTGGAGGCAGTACAGCAGTGGTACTCAGCCAGATATCACTTCTTGATTTGGTCTCTTTTTTTTTTTTTTTTTTCTGCAAACAGCGCTTAGGATCATAGATGTAGTGGTTTTGCATTTCTGTCAGTAATTATGTCCAGACTGTGATTTTCATATTTTGGGGGATTTGATTTTATATTGATAAAAATTAGACTGGTCTGTCAGTAAGTGTTGCTGTTAGCGATGCTATTAGTGAGTCTCTAGGGATGACGTTGTCAATTGGTTGGTCCACCACTTTGGTCCAGACCGAAATATCTTAAGAGTATAATGACAACATCTCAATGAATTTGGCATTTGCCATTTGGATAGACAGTTATTAAGGATGAAGATGGATCCCAATAACTTTCATCCCCCCTGACTTTCCTCTAGCACCACCACCAGGCTGTCATGTTACGAGCCGAGTGAAATATGGCAATAACTATTGGATGGATGCTAGAAAAGAAAAAAAAAGTCACCCATTAGTTGTTTGATTGCTCAAACATGGATATGAATGACCATCAGGTCCAATATTAATGTGTGTATTCACTTATCTTTTGCAGCACAGCAGCAAACTTTTCCTCCTCTCATGTCCCAGCACTCTGTGGAGAGGATAAAAAAAAAAAATCATACTATCGATGGAGCCAATACAGACAAGTAAGTGAGAACACTTCATGAAAATCAATACGAACCAATATCAAATTACAGCATGTAACAGTGGAGAACAGTATAGATGCCCTATATTCACATGCACTTGTGGCATCACCCGTCTTTCTCTTGCTCTCTCTCTGCTTCTGTTTCTTTCTCTTTTCATCTCCTTGTCTCCCTCCTTCAACCTCCCTCCATCTCTCCTGTGCCAGGCCTGAGCTCGGTGGAAGAAAGACAGAAAAAAGAAAGAGAGAGAGGGAGAGAGATCGGATTTCCATTCCACATTGGATCACTGGAGTGGAGTCTAAAACCACAGAGTGTGCTGGCACTGGACAAAGAGGCTGGATTCAATAAATATGTGGACTAAGCTCTCCTATTCAGACCCTGCAGTATTGAATTCCTTATTTAGGTCATTTAGACTGGGCAAAATTGATACAGTATGCGGCTCAAATCTATAGCTCCATTTTTTTTTCTTCTCCTTCTCTCTCTGTCTTTGCCCTTCTAAATAAAAAAAAAAAAAAAAGATGAGAGGGAAGCCAGCATGTGTGGGTGTGCAAGAACGGCTGCGAGTGAAGAAGTAGCAAAAAAAAAACGAGGGGATTTATTTTTTTTTCTTTTCCATGCAAGACTGTGAGTGTTTGTATATTTTGTTGAGAATGGCAAAGAGAAAAGAGAAGCAAGAAATTAGGCAGGGGGCATGAAAAAACAAATTGAATGAAAAAGATTGAGAAAGTGAGCAGATCGTGAGAGTGTGTGTGTGTGTGTGTGTGTGTGAGAGAGAGAGAGAGAGAGGTGGTATTTTGACATTTTATTAGAGCCTCAATGAGGTCTGCTCTAGACAATGCTCTCCTGCCTCCTCGTATAGTCTGATCTTAATTGGCCATTAGATTGAAAAATAGCCCATACCTCCTCTCCTCCTCCTCCTCTCTTCTGCAGCTTCAGAGCTGATTAGACCTTTGATTTACTAATAAACACAAAGAAACAGATTAGCGGCAGGGTTGAGGTGGCATCAGCCATGCTTAACTGCGTCTGGAATAGGAAAATACCGAGGCCTTAACGGTCACTGAAACCCGGATAATTTTAGCTGGAAGTATTTGAGTTTTGTTTTTGTTTTTTTTTTAATTCAGAGGTGCCTTGATATTAAAATAGTCCTGAGAAAAGAACAGTCATCAAATGAACACAAATATAAAATTTTATTTTGTATTTATTCTGCTTTTTGTTGCTTCCCTCTTGAGTTGTAAGTTCTGTTCGCTGATGCCAAGCCATCCTGAGCTTAGACCTGTTTTTTTTTTTTCGTTGCTCTTATATTCCCGAGCTGCAGATGACTACATGTCACGCATCCTCCATCTTTTTTTTTTTTCTTTCCTGCAAAACTCACACTGGGCTCTTATGATAAATAAGACATTACCCACAATGAGAGGAACTCAATCAGTGCTTGCGTTGGCTGAGAGTGAGAAAGACAGGGATAATTACTCACTAAATAGGCAATCACTGATGTGGCGCCCACACAATCAAGCCTGCATGTGTATTTTGGGGAGCTTCTACAGAAATGCCGGCCAAAAGCCTCGGAAAATGAAGAATCAAGCAATAAAGTAGGCGAGCGATAGTCCCGCCAGGCTAATACCGGAGCCCTGGTCACAAGTAAGGTTCGGAAGTGGTCATAAGAGAACTGTATATCAAACTGAAATCATGTCCACTGTAAAACGAAGGGGGACAATCCTGTGTCATGAGTAATGGAAGAACAGCGAGTGCTCTCCCATCACTTATTCCAAGCAGAAATTGAGTTTAGGCTATGTCTATTCCCTGTTGGTTTTTGTGTTAATTTTCTTCTCCGACAGCTACTGTAAATTTGTTGGCTTTTGTGGTTTCAGAGGGATTTCTTTGAATCATAAACTTGACTCATGACTGGATTAGCTACTAAACTTCACAAAAAAAAAAAAAAGAAGGAGAAGATAACCAGAGCTGGAGAGACCAGACATCCAGCTCAAGTACAGGCACTGAGCAAAGTTATAGATTATTGAAATTTTACAGTGCTCTGAATCAAAATGTTGCTGAGTTGCTGGGTTTTACCTACAAAGACAATAACCAGGTAAAAAAAAATGTTTTACTTAAATCTAAAAAGACATAGTTCACCAAACTCTGGAGCTCTGAGCTCTTCTTCATCTTTTCCCTCTGTTTTGGTTTAATTAATATGTTTATTAATGTAAACATGGCTGTGAAGATCCTCAGTCATCCAGGTCATGGTTATATCCAAGAAGAGGTGAACTGAGGGCAGCTGGACTCGGTTGTAGATGTTGAAGAAGTGGAAGAAATGAAGTTACTCTTCAGTTCTGAAGAAGCCTCTTGGATGAGAGGCAAAACATTTCAAGATCTAAAATCAAGTCCAGCTGCCCCTCGACTCAACTCTTTTTGGTTAATGCAAACACTTTCCAAATGCTGACCTACTGTTTTGATAAACTCAGGACATTGCACATGTTTCTCATTAAAATCCTTCCAGTAGCTCAAAGGGCATAATCCCCTCCTGTGGTGGGACTTTAATGTGAAGCATTTGCAGGAAGTGTGGACATCCATTGTCAACAATAACAAACAAACAAACAAAGGAAAAGAAAACAGAATTAATGAGTGATTGAAAAGAATATTTTTGTTAAAAAGAGAAACTTTTGGAAATGTACAGTTTGCCTTCTCTTTTTATTATGGCTTTTAGAATTGATCGTGTGTTGGCATGAGGATTTATCACTAACATGTATTAATAACTAAACAAACCCTCAAAGAAACCAAAAGAGGAAAAAAAATAAACCTTGTGGTCGGAAATGATTTTTATTCAGGATACACAACGTTCATCTAATCAACTACAAATGCTGCTTAATTATTCTGACTAAAATATGAATCTATCAAATACAGACTCAATATCTGCCTTGAACAGATATTTAAGTGCATACAATTTAATGACAGTATCTGAACAGAAAGCGTATTTGCATACAGTAATATACATTATTACTTAGCAATTATTAATTGGCATCACGCCAGAGAAGACAGGCTCCTCTTTGTGGGGTGGCTTAGTGGATGTGGCTAATTTAAGTCTGTAAGAGACTCATCAAATTTGGCATGAACACATCATTCACTAAATGGTTATTGATTTCAAGTGAAGCTGTATCAGCAACAAAATACCTTTCAGTTAACAGTGACAATGCCAATAAAGTTTTCATTTTGCCTCCGAAGCTGCTGACACTGACAAAGCTCCTCGGTTCAGAGGTTTACATGCTCATCTGTATGTTGAGCAGGGCAGGATGGCAGAAACACATGGCTGCCAATGATGAAATGACAATGTTTTTCTTCGTTCCAGTAAATCTTTCTCTGGAAAACTTGCTCCCAGCAGAGAGAGAGAGGGCATTTACATGAGATAAAGTTTTTCCATACAACAAGAATGATATGTTATTCATGTATTTTCTATGCTCCCCCCCCCCCGACTTTCCCTATTTATGTGTAACATTATGAGACATTATGTAAAATTTTCTGGAATGATTTGTTATAGCCCTCAGCAAGTATATTTCGTGCTGCACCACATACTGTATCTTTGTGTGTTGGTGTGTGTGTGTACTCCTATAAAGTAGCGTCCTAGTTTAGATTGTTAAACAGGTGATTAGTTTCACAAGGCAACACCTTTTAAACTTTGATGACTGGGAAATCCTTGGGATTTATATAGAGCGCCAGTGTGGCAAATATACTTTTCATATAGTGTATGGGTGCACGGACCGACACACATGTATGTGTGTGTGTGTGTGAGTGAGAGAGAGAGAGAGTATGGATGAGTGTATACAGTATTTGTGTGTCTGGGTGTTTAAATCTACCCACAGGAATTCAGATATCACTGAAACAAAACCGTTCTGTTGACTTGTAACTAAGACAGTAAAAGCAATTTCCTCCAAGCTTCTTTAAAAATATTTTGAGCTGTTTGGCAACAGATTTACTGCAAATACTCAGTAGATCTTAGTCATCAGGTAATTTTCCTGAAGCCTTGAAAACTGCTGTCATCAAGCCTCTCCTAAAAAAAAAGAGTAGTCTGGTTACATGTGTGATTAGCAATTACAGCCCTTCAGACATTCCTTTTGTGAGCAGCATAGTTTGGTTACTTTGGTAAGTTTCAATATGGATTTTGGCTCCATCACATGTACTGAGACAGCTTTCATTAAGGTACTGAATGATACTGCTTCTGACACAGTTGGTCATACAACACTGCTGGACAGGCTGGAAAAACCTGGCTTTGGTTCTGGGGCACAGTGCTAAAGTAGTTCAAGGCACATCAAATCATTTTGTCTGCATTGGTAATTATGCATTTGTGTGGACCCACATCATGTGTGGGGATCCCCAAGGCTTAATCCTTGATCCTGTGCTGTTTAACATTTGCATGCATCTATAAGGCCACAAAATACAAAATAATAATATCCAGTCTCATAATGAGGCAGGTGACACCCAAATTGAACTGGGTCCATCACCTGACTATAGGCCCAGAGATTCCCTCTGCAAGGGGACTGAACAAATAAATAACTGAATGAGGCTGAACTTTCTCCAGCTAAATGCAAACAAAACTGAGATAAGTATCTTTGGCACAAAAGGAGGCTGAAAGGTAGATTACTGCACCGGCCTTTTCTTTAAAACACAACACTGCGCTGGTTTCCAGTGTTTCAGAGAATTGAGTTTGTAGCACTGCTGCTTGTCTATAAATCTCTCAGTGGCTTACGATCAAAGGACGTCTCTGACGGTCTTTTACCAAATGAACCCTCTCAGCCTCTGAGGTCATTAGGTAAAGGGCTGCTAACTGTTCCCTGAGTGCAAATTAAATGTGGAGAAGCAGCATTTAGTTACAGTTCACCACAGAGCGGGGAACAAACCTCCAGAGGATGTCAGACTCACTCTGACTTTGACTACCTTTAAATCCAGGTTGTGTCCTGCTCTGCCTTCGACTCTTCGGCTCTGCCTTTGTCTTTATACTTAAATTTTCTTTCAGATGTGCTCTTTAATTTGAATTTGAATTTTGATGGTTTCATGCTGTCTTTTTAAAATGTTTTTACTGTTTTACTGTTGTCAGTAAATAGTTGTTATCAAGTATATTTAAAAATGTGTTACACCAGTCTTCACGCACAAATCTAGAGGAACATCTCTGAAAATTCATTTAGTTGTGATGATGTTGGACAGTACACAGTAACAGTAAAATTGCTCTCAGATGTCCCAACATGGTGGCACTTTCACAGAGTTTATGCTTATGTTTAAGAAGTCACGGACACTTAGTCAAGTCATGGCTCAGCCACAGAAGTTAACAAGCTAGGTTTGTGCATATAAGGACTTTGACTGGTTTCTAGTGGCTCTCCGTGCACTTACACACACAACACAGCACCAGTGAAAATAGTCAGATATACACAGAAAAAAAGGCAACATGTAATATTTATATACAGGTCAAGCAGTTTCTGAAAGTTGTAAACAAGGAAATAAGTGTACGCAGGTAAAAGTGCAGGGAGTGCTGAAATAAATATTAAATGAGTAATATAATAAATGACTTTATTTACATACTGTAGGTGGTTAAGTGACCCTGTTGATGAGCAGCCGTTCCTCCATGTTGTTGGCTACAGAACAGAGATTAACAAGCTGAATGGACGGGAGCGTTATTTGAAACCCCCACTGTCCTTCACCAGCACAGTGGCTCGTCCTCCTCACCTGTGTCTCCTCCAGGTTCCACAGAGAGATGATGCTCCTCTGACCGAAATCTCCTCGAGAAACGTTTCTGAATTTATGAAGATAAGTAAAAATGTCAGATGTTGAGCAGCTGTTCTTTGTAACCATATTGGTGTTGTGAAAGCTGAGGCAGCCGTCTGTGACAACATATTGATGGTGTAAATATCCAGCATCTATTTAAAAATCACGGAATGGAAGAGCTACTATCTCCATCAAATGTATGCCATTAAAATAATTTGAGGTTTACACACCCAGCCTATTTGATTTTGCATTGTCTATGAATACACCTGTGTGAATGTGCAAAAGCTCAGTTTGTGTGTTTGAGGGAGGTGTAGTTATTATTGAGGAGATCCTTCCTGGGAGAGAAAGGCCAGACCTTGGAATGGTTTAATCAATAGAGGAATGTTCTCTGTAATGAAGTGTGTCAGCTTCTTAACAGAACTACAACCTTCATCAAGTCAATGAGGAGAGGAGAGTTAAACCTGAGGCCCATCTGAATAATCACGCCGCCTTATTGACTGGCCGCAGGATGAGGCGAATGCCAAACACTGGTATGGTCAATCACACACACACACACACAGGCAAACGTTAAGAAACTAAATATCTCAATAAACACACACACACAAAGAAAGGAATGTTACACAATGAAATACTGTATTCAGCAAAAAGACAAAGTGAAAAACCATCACTTGTTAAATTGTGTTGTTCATCACTTTCCAGCATTATTCTTAGTGTTTGGCTGCGTGGTTTGTGACTTTGCTGAATTTGTGCTTGCTCCCCACCTGATCTGGACTGACTATATGGGTAGGACTCCCTGGCTCATTAGTAAAAACTTTTCATTGTTTCCAGAGTCTTTCTCAGCACCTGTGAGTCTCTGATGTGCCCAGAGGTGTTCCACCTAGCCTCTAGTTTCCAGCTGCACCATACTATTTTTTATTTTTAACCTTAGCTGCATAGGCTCACCACAAAGTGACCCATCATCCTCACCATAAAGGTGGAGCTGGAAACTGACTGTGCTAGCTTACACGTGACACAACTAACATGATTTTTTTTTTCCACTTTAGACTCATTCCATTTGTGCTTCCCTCCATTCCATCAAAGATCAGCAGCATCGAGACCATTTGCAGTTGGTGAGTGGTGCAAATTTGTGTGTCAAAATTAGGCAAAACATAACTCCAGGATTGGCGGACTGCACTAGTGAGTGGCAGGAGAAAGTAGGTGAGTAGGCAGGAGTTGTAACTTAAAGGATAAGGCTGGTGTTAATTGTTGGTTTTGTTCTTTTCATAGGATTTGATGTCTACAAGAAAAATATAGAATATCCCTCTTCTGATATTTACCTCTGACTGCTACTCACTCCTGATGCTGATACGTGGCACAGTGAGCGGATGATAATGATAGTTCTCCACACACAAAATCAATAAGATGTGATGGCCCCAGCATGTTTATACCCCTAATGCAATTAAAGAAGCATGGACATTAACCATTAACTGTCGAAAAAGATCTGTTAAAGCAGCATTTCACAAACGTAACTCCCCTGCTCAGGAGCAAACCGCCAACATGGCTGCCAGAGAGGGTGTTATGTGACATGAAAGCTTTAATCCAGTACTGTATATTCACATAAATAAACATACACCAAAGCTTGTGAACAGTGAATAATAACAGCAACTGATCTGCATATGAAAACAGTGTAATACATAAGCTCTCACTTTCAGAGGCCTGCATAGCACAAGCACACACACACACACACAAACACACAAGCACTCTCTCTCTCTCTCTCTTATCCACACATCCAGAAAAGCGCTCCCTCTGTCTTCACTCATCTTTCACCACCCTGCCTTTCTTCTCGCTCTGTCTTTCATTGATCTCTCTCTCATTGGACTCATCACTCTGCATTCTCTGCAGACAAAGAGCAACCGCAGGATGACAATCACATTAGAGCACACAATCTATTTATGGCTTTGCCTCATATTTCAACTCCATTCTCTCTCTCTCTCTCTCTCTCCCTCTCTCTCTCTCTCTCACACACACACACACACTCCTTCACGCTGTCTCTTTTCTCTCATACTCTGTGATAATATAAACGCAGGTATTTTAGTGGTAATGAGTTTTTAATGAAAAATGAATTATTTACAGTGGCTGGAGGACACAAGATAAAAAAGAGAGTCGAGCAGGTGATATCAAAGCTGTGAAAACCATGCTACCACACTGCAGTGAAGTTTATTAGAGTTTACTTTACATACACAGATTACAAAGGATAAACTTGAAAAAAAAAAAAAACAAACAAAACAAAAACACATTTTGTCTCAGATATTTGATTGGCTGAGTTTCACCTAATCTTCAGTGCAGTTAACTAGTGAAAAATTAACCAAAATCTCACTCTGGGATTAAGCATCACACAAATTCACTTTCACCTCTGCAAGCAAATCCACTGATTGTGGATTGGTATTGAAAAGAATGGATTTTGCAGTTAGACGTGCTGGTGTGACGCAGCCCTATTCACACTATACATATGTACCTGACATTTCACCGTCTTGATGGTCAGAATGAATGATAGCCATCAATCAAACTCTAACTTTGAGGTCAGTCTGCCAATTTCAAATCAGAAAGCAAAAATCTAGTCAGTCAAAGGTCAAGGTCTACCTTCTTACTAAGCTTTTGACCAGATTTCACAGTCTTCATCAGCAGAGTTGGAGTTGACAGTGGAACTGAAGCAGCTTCTTATAAGGTCACGAGGGGAGAACAGACTGACTTTCCCAGGTTCAGAACGATGTTAATAATAGAGGAAAAAAATTCACAGCTTACCTTCTTCAAGGCAGAAGGAAAGTGTTCCCTGCTGGACCATGAGGGTGCAGAGGCTCCACTTTCACATCGTGGTGCTCAGCATCTACATCAGTGGCCTTCGCTAGACACCAGGGGTCATAATACACAAAGTATACACCAGTCTCGTTCATCAGTGCTGTCCAGAGTGATTTGTGTTATAGTGCCTTCAGGACCTTTCAGCTGCTCCTCTCACATCTCTTCCTCCATCAACTCTTCTACTTCCTCCATCTCCTCCAGTTCCTCCTGCATTTCCTCCATCAGTATGGCCAAAGCACCTTTTTTTTTTCTCTTCGACCTTGCATCGCTTTGCTATTCCCCTGTGCAGCCATGTATATTGAATGTAGTCGGAGCACAACAATTCCAATGGCAATTCAATTGCTCACAGCAAACGCACCACAGCTGTCTATGGCAGACACTATTTTCATGTGGGACGACCTGGTGTAATTTTCTTGTTGATGGAAGCAGTTTGAGTTGCTGCCTGAGAAGTCCATCATATATTTTTTTCCATGTCGTTCTCCTCACAGAAGATTTTTCCATATAACTCTTCGCCATCCTTCACATCATTCCCTAGCAAAGCCATTTTTGTTCAGTGTTCCTTTTACTGTTTCCTCAGTGCCATCTGGGGCACCCTTGCTGTGGGATGTTGGGAAATAATTCCACGTTGTTGTCTTGAAGCCCACTGTGGGTGGTACCTCAGAAAAGAGGAAGAAGTTCCTCTTAGTTTTCTGCTGCTTCCTGGGGCCATCTGATCAAATTGCACAGTGGTAACCAATGGAAATTTAATCATTTTGTTGACTTCACAACACCCAGTAATCTTTGAACCTAGAGCATTAAGCATGCATTTCCATGACAGTGGCACAGACACGTCTTCCTGTCAGATGCCTTTGGTCTCGTAACATATAAGATCCGTGGAGCGCAGAAGGAAGAGTAACCGAGCTTCACAGCTGGGTTCCTGTTGACAAAATCCCTGTGGAGGTTAATCATGGAGTCATTCAAGATCATTCACTGATGCTTCATGTTGTTTCTTGTGATGGTGTCAGCTTCATCTGTTGTCTTGGGTGAAGAGTTTGCAAAGAGCTCCTGAACAGTCTGGCTGATACACTGGAGAAATGTTGGCTTTTTCTTTGTCTGTTTCTTTGCTCTCACAAACAAAGGTGACACCTCTTCAGAATAGTTTTTACATATTATTATTAAAATGTATTTATAGTTGCCTAATAATGTCAGTGATCGACTAGTTGACTTGCCATTTGCTCATCTCCATGATGCAGGAGTTTATCTTTTCATCTGAAAATCTCTGCAAAGAACTTTGTGGAAGAAGTGCTCTCGTACTATTAGGACTCCTTAGTTGTTTCCTGATACCATTCCCTCAGCTTGTGTCTGTGGTGAGCCTACTGGCGTTGCGTTTTCTCTCTTTAGTTTGATGTTTGATCTCCTTTGCGAACTGCCACCTCCTTTTAGTTGGCTCGTCTATCCTCTGGTCCAGAGGAATATCTGGCTGTGTCGACTTCCTGCCTCTGAGCATCTTCGCAGTACCTTCTCTAATACCTCTGCTGCCTTGATTCTAATTCTCCAGTTCACCTTAGTTTTCTGTCTTGAACCCTTTTCTTCTGCTTTTGTCTGTCCTTCTCTAGAGTTTCCCTTCTGCTGTCTGGGTCACCTTCTAATTTCACTTTTTCTTTGATGTTCCCTATTTCTCCTTCTTTGCTCCTCCACAGATAGTTTGTTTCTAGTCATGCTTGTCTACAGTACAGATCAAAGCAACAAAATATATTAGAAATCTTATTAAAACTCTAAAAACTATAAAAACTCAATTTGAATGTGTGTGTGTGTGTGTGTGTGTGTGTGTGTGTGTGTGTGTGTGTGTGTGTGTGTGTGTGTGTGTGTGTGAATGCATGGGCATTTTGGAAAATGTTATATCCATTAACTTACCATTTAAAGGAACAGTGAACTCATCAGGTGCACAGCCTGTGTACACACTGACTGTATAAATGTATATTTCTATATATGTATAACAACGCTGGAATATTTCCTCATATTCCAGAATATTATACTGTAAAAAGCAGATGGCAGGTGTGTCAGTTTACATGTCAACTCTGTCAGACATAAAACCTAATGGCGCTGGCATGACAGAGCTGAACAAATTGGATATGTTTCCAGCTTAACCAGGTGTTGTACACTAGAGCCATTTGGTGTTTTCAGTTGCTAGCTGCCTCTTTAATCCAAACTAAAATGTCAATATTTATCCAACAGGTCTGAACTAAGGTTATCATTAGGCAAAGACATGTCACAGAGATAATAACATTGTTTAAAATATTATATAGTTATAATGTAATAATAAAAAATATTATTAAGTATAAACTTACCAGGTGTTGTACATTTGAAACTACCTTGAGCAGGAAGTGGGAAAAAGATTCTCAGGGTAATATCTGACCTTGACATTGCTTTATTTGTCCAGGATTATCAAAAAATCTGACTCTGACACAGAGTGAGGACACAATAGCCATTAATTTGAGGAAAATATCATTTAAAGATCTTCACCATTCATTTGATCTAAAACTTCTGATTTTATTGAATATTTAAACACTTTGGCAGTTTGACATTGTGATCTCTTGCCGAGGACAGATTAAATGTGTTTTACAAGGACAGAAATGCATTTTAAAATTCAATGTTTTTTTTTTTAAAACGGTACTTCTACTTCTTTGACAAAGCTCTGCACAACGTGTCTTAATGGCTGATAATAGAGATTTTAATGTGAGCGTGAAGATCAAATTATTAGGAATTAACCTCTGTTTGGTCTTTGATTTTCAAGACTCAAACTTGCAACCTTGCTGCTGCAGTGGCTCAGCTGTGGTAATCTGCTGCCTGTTCTGTGTCAGGCCTCAGCCTTGATCTGTGTTCAAGTTCACAGGCTTTTGCTCCTCAGCCTCGAGTTCAAAAGGGAGAACCAAGAGAGGAGATGATGGGTGGAGGCGTAGACGGGACTCACAGTGTGTGTGGCTGAATGAGGAGAGGTTTGATAAACTTTTGGGGATTTGCAAACTTCAGTAGCGTGCTCATACCACTTTTATTTAAGCCCATGGGGCCCGATAGTTCAGTTCAATTCAGACCCCTCACCTCACATCCTCTACACCTCAGCACTATCACACATGATCACATTGAGAGAAAAAAATTACCTTGCTTTATTGGTGGACTATAAAAATTAAAACATAATGTAGTTAACATTATATTGATTGTAGATGTCAAATTATATTCAAAAACATAAAACTTTAACCAAAGAGGTTTTGTTAAGTTGCACTTCACTTAAGACAGCATGCTCCACCTCCTCCCTATTTTTAGTTCCGATAACACTGTCATATTATATATTTATTAGATATTTTATATATATATTAGATATTTTATCTTTAGATTTTTTCAGTTGCTATGTAGTATTTTTTGTTAATACTCTGTATGATTTTGACAGAGACAAAGTTGTTTTCTTAGTAAGTAGTATTTCCTATAGAAAAAGCCTGATGTATCTTTTCCTTCAGTGCCATAAAGCTCCATTGTTGTCCAAAAGCTATTAAAAATTCAAATTTTTTTCTATATCATAAAACATTATCCATTAGCCTAACATTAAGTAGGCCTGTTTAAAATCTCCTCAACAACACTTCCAAGAATACATAAGGCGCTTTCAAAACAGGTCCATATCCATAAATGCTAAATGGAAGATCACCGTAGTAAAACAATAACCATCAGACTAACACTAAGTAGGCCTGTTTATAATATCCTCAACAACACTTCCAAGAATACATGAGGAGCTTTTAAAACAGGTCCATATCCATAAATGCTAAATGCAAGATGAACATAGTAAAACAGTAGCCATCAGACTAACAATAGATGGACCTGTTCATGATACTATTAAAAAACAGTTCCAAGATTATAGCAGGTACATATTCAGGTCAGTCAGGTGATTTACTGCTGAGCCTGTTTGTATCAGCTTGTGCCTTGAATTTGCTATTTCAGTGTAGTTTGTCTCATGAGTAGTAAGGGAAATCCTGGACCACTCATGCAACTGCTCATTGTTCCTGGAACAATGTGCCCTTGTTTTGATGATATTCATATGAGAAAAGCTTGACCCACAAGTATAAGATGATCTACTTACCTTATTGTGGGGTACTGATGCTGGCTCACAAACATCCAGTGCACCCTCAGCCTGCAAGTGCTGTTTTAAAGCAAAGAAGGACTACACATCAGCCAGGTCCATCTGAAAGATGCTCGCATCAAGACATTACCTCTTTTGACGTCTGTGAAAAACGTCTGCCTCAGGTTTGATGGAAAACAGGTCAAACTTCAATTCCTCAATGGGAATGCTGAAGCTTTGGAATCTCTCAGTGAAGTTCTCAGTCAGTTTTGTCATGAAGTCTGTCATGACAGGCGTTATGTGTGCCCCAGGTGCTGTGCTCACGAATGCACAGAGTTGCTGGAAGTGCAGCAATTTTGTTGCCATTAGGTCTGATGTGCAAAATCGTTAGCTTTGCCTTCAAGGCGTAAAGCCTCTCAGCCAAACCTGTGATAGACTTTTCCTGTTCCCGCACCTTGAGATTCACTCGTCTTCAAGTGTCGGAAAATGTCACACAGAACGTCGACGTCTGCCATAAACTGTTCATCCAGCATGTGCTCCGAGAGCTCTGTTTGCCCATTTTGTGTTTACACGTGCAAAGGAAATACACAAACTCTTGGTGGAGTTCACAGAGACTGTCCAGACCTTTTTTCCTTTGATCAGCCATCGGTCATTGTTATGGATGAGTAAGTCAGAGTGTTGGGCAGCAAGCAGCAGGCTGAAAGGCGATGTTGTATGCTGGAGCCTGAGTGAATGAACAGTGCCCGTGATGTTTTTCTCGACACAGACTGATGAATGATGCAGAGTTAAAACAGTCTATGTGGGGCTATGGCTGATGGCTATGACCACCAGACCTTGCACTGTACCGATCATACCCGGAGCAGCATCAGTAACCAACAGGCAAACTTTTTTAAGTCCAGTTCACCTTTGTTAAAAAAATGAGACAGTCTTTTAAAAAAATCACTTCACCTGTAGTGTGTCACTCCAGCATAATAAAACCCCAGAAGCTCTTCCCGAAGGTGCACTCCATCGATAAACCTGCAAAGCTGGGCCATGTCAGTACAATCAGCTGATTTGTCCACAGCGACTGACATAAGCTCTGCCTTTCGTACGTTTTCCAAAAAGCTTTCTTGAGACATCCTAGTTCCACTCTGCGAAGAGGTGATGGATGAAGTGATGCTTTCCTTAACTTTTTCATCAACAGCCACTTGAACAATGACAGCAAGGATGTAATCTTTAAGTCTTTAGCCTTTAGAGAACCAAAGTAGAATTCAAAGAGGCTGTATCCGGGCCAGGGGCCTGTTCAAGGCAATTAATTAAATACTATATACTATAATCAGACATACATAAAACATTAAAACATAAAAAACTAAATGATTTGCTGTCATTTTTTAACAATGATATATTGTGTGTTGTAGCCAGTGTATTTAGTTGAAAGAGCTTTGTAAAGAAATGTTACTTGTATGTATGTAATGGAAGAGGGGAGCATCAATTCCCCAAAGAAATACCACGTGATGATGGTAATAGCAGGAGCAGAGAGTAATGAAGGAATTGATCTGTACTTGGCAGCAGGCGCTTGACATTTCAACCAAAGCAACCTAACCCCCTCCCATGCTTAAATACCTCTCTCCGCTCTTTGTTTCTTTCTTTGACCCGTTAACGCTTACGTTTGCTCCACTTTCCCTTCATGCAATCAGCTCTGTCCACACTTTCTCCTTCTCTGTTGTTTCAAACTTTGGTCGCCGTCTCTCTCCATCTGCCTTTATTGTAATATGTTGAATTGCTATCTACAGTTTCTTTCTCTCCTGCTCTCTCAACCTGTCACACTTTCACTTTCAGACACAGTCCCTTCGTCCTCTCTCTCCATCTCTCTCTATTTTTCATTCAGTCACACTCACACACACACACAGATACCCCAAGCCACTGGTCCCATGGGTCAGCCCATATTAGCTTACTTGTTAATACTTGGACAGCTCGGGATCAATACTTAATCAACAAGTAATGGGATTCCTCAGTCATCCCATATGATCTTTCAATAAAGACTTGAATCTGTCTCGACCAGACACCCCAGCAACACACACACCTCCCTCACACCTCCCACTGATGAGGGAGGGAAAGACTGAGAGAGTGAGAGAGTCAGCTCTTTCTTGTTCTCACCAGGCCAGTGGAGGAGGAGCTGGAGGCAAACTGCACTCTGCAGGTGTGTGTCAAATTAGAAGTTCTTGTGCGTGGATCTACGCTTGTGTATTTATCTATGCAGTGAAGGCCCTACACACACTGTGTGATAACAGTAATCTTGCAGGTTTTGTTGCATGTCTCGTCGTGTGAGATGGGTCTAATGAAATCTTAGTCACAGTGTGTAACATTGCAGTGTAGTATTACAACAAGATGGAGTTGCAAGCTCCACCTTTTGTGTGTGTGTGTGTGTGTGTGTGTGTGTGTGTGTGTGTGTGTGTGTGTGTGTGTGTGTGTGTGTGTGTGTGTGTGTGTGTGTGTGTGAATGGGGGAAAATGTGATCTCAGTGACTCTGACTGTGGCATGATTGTTGGTTTGATTATCTGTTTGATTATTTCAGACTGGTCATTCTCCATCATAACAAACTGTAGCTTTTAAGTTCCAAAATGAAGGATCTAGTGTTTTTTGGAGCTTAACCTATGCTATGGTGCAAAAGTCACAACATCAGGAATCAGCTGATTGAACTTTTTATTGAACATATAAGTTTTCCAACTTTACGTTTGAATGTAAACCTGTTTACAATCATGTGGAAAATGTTAGTCAGGTTCCTCTTGTCACTCTAATTCATGTTACTGTCAGATATGCCTAATGGTTAATGGTGGAGAGAAATGATCCTCATAATTCAGATCCATAGCCATTCCAGTGAATGACATCTCTCGTTGAATTTAGTCAAAACTTAAATGAAGAATTTAGTTCAGTGATAGTTCTGAGTTTTGATGTTTCTTTGCTGCTGGGCCTCTGATATGATATGATGTGAAATAAGATGTCTTGGCTATTTCATGCCTGTTTTGTCTACAGTGACATTTGCAGGTCAGAACAACCACAACAAACAGATGATGTTAAACACTGACTGTCTCCTGGTTACTTCACTCTCACATGATGTTTGTTTGGTCACAGGAATATTATAAGACCTCTAAGCCCTTGACCTTTGACCTGCCTTATTGTGTCTGCTTGTAATCTTTCAGGATGATCCAGGAGTGTTTTCTAATGTTGCTCTCGTTGTAAGTTGTTTTGAATAATAAGCACATCAACTAAATGCCTTGGGGCGGAAAAAAAAGTGAAATGTAAATGCACTGTACAAAAAGCTGTATTGCTGTATTAAGTTGAGCAGACTCCGACATGGGTGCAGTGTGATAAATCCCTGCAGAGTTGCATGCTAAACAGTTTCAACCTGGCTGCAGCCAGCCATCTCCCTGTAAACAGGCTTTGTGTCACCATTGTCATATCGCAGCGTCATTAATATACATGAGAGTCTGAGGCCTTTAAGATGCTTCAGAGGGAGGGAGGGAGGGAGGCGGGGAGAGGGAGCTGGCAGCCTCTCTCTCACTACTCTTTGTTACTATCACTGCTTCTCTATCCTTCCTCTTTTTTCCCCAATCTTTCTCTCTCCTCTTCCACTTTCTTTTGCTCCTTTCTTTGCATATTCTCACTCACGTTTCTTTTTTCTTGTTCCCACCATTCTTTTCTTTTATCCGTTTTCAGTTCCCTTCGTTTTCTTTCCTGCTTTACCTTTTTTATCTTACAGTGTTTCTTTCTAACTTGATGAAATCAAGTGAGCAGAATGAAATCAGTCACCTTTTTTGTTCTTCCCCTTCTCTGTTTCTGCCCCCTACTCTTCTCCCTCATCTTCATGCTTTTATTTTCTAGCTTTTATCCAAACGGTCAGACTACCTTAGCTCTTGTAGAATTGCAGATTTAATGTGTGAGTAGCCCTGAAGTCCAGATTGCAGAGGGTTGTCCAAACACACAGGGGTCTCAAGCACACTTTCTGCAGACTTTCACAAACTCAGCTTTAGATGCAGAGTGCACCGGCCTTTGTTCTGAAGTTTACCCATAAGCAATGCAACAGTAACGGTAGCAGAGGAGTGGACCTGAGTCACATGAGTTTGGCTTGAGTCAGGCAGGACTTCAGACTCTTTCATGGCAAAAACAAAGAAAACTGCAACTTGGCTTTGACTTTAACAGTAGTGGTCCTCACGAGGGCCTCAGCCTTTTGACTTGGAATGAGTTGGTATCATTCCAAAGCCCAGAGATGGAAAATTATATTATGAAAAAGTTTTCAGTGAATCAACTCTTCATTTTCCTGACAGCAGATGTACCTTAAGTCAATCCGACAACCTGCACAACATGTTTGTTTGCTATCTAAAATATTGGTGAATGACTTATTTAGGATTTTAAGTACAAAGTTCACAGCTTGCACTTGACTTGACCTGGGATTTGGACTTGGCACAACTTCACAGCCAAGGCTTGAGATTTTTGACTCTCTAAACAATGGGCCTCAAGCAAGAACCACTCATACGAATAGATTTAAGAGAATCTGTGGCATTCGCCAATTTTCTCCAATTTCGAATTTTCCCTTAGGTATGAACAAAATGCAGAAATAAAATTCAAGTGGTCAGAGATTGAGAGAACTGTTGTAAGAGTCACAACGAGATAATCTGTCTTTCTTTGCAAAGGCAAAAACATTCATTGGACCTGAAATTATAAAATCTTCATTTGGAATTTGGATAGGACACTGAAATTGCCAAAGCACAGGACTTAGACACAGCAAACTCATTTGGCAATCTAATATTGTTTCTTTGATCCATGATCGTTCCAAGATTATTATTGTAACCATGACGACAAAGGTCCTCTAACATGAAGGAAGTACTTATTTTAACCTGTCCAAGAAGTTTTTGTGCCTAAACCTCACAAAACCCTGACAGTTCTATAAGTTTAACTGCATATTATTGTTACCATGACAACAAAGCTCCAGTATGCTGTCCCTGGTACACTGTGCCTGTGGTTTGCCTGCTGCCATTATTTCAGGAGACACTCCTATGGGTCATATCAGAGGGTAGAGGACAAACAACCTACGTAGTTGTTCAGGCTGAAGTTGTTTTTTTGTCTGTTTGTCACATGATGGCTCCTCATATTAGTCACTGACTTCTTTTCTTTAAAAAGGCATTTTTGAATGATTGCCTAACTTAAAATTAAATCAATCCCTCTTTTTCTGTCACGGTACAACACTGCTGTGATGACACATCTTTGGCAGCTTATCGGCAATATTTTCTAATTATTTCGGGCCCTCTAATACCACCCTACTGACTCTGCTAAATTTGTTTGCTGATTTCTGACAGCAGGACATGAAGCTCCACACAGTTCGGCTGTCGACTCTTGGATAACATTTTTGTGAATGAAACTTGGCCCACAAACAGAGCAGAACACGTAAGCCTGTTCGTTTGTGTGGTGTCGACTGAACTGAAAGGAGTGATTTATAGCAAGTTTGTCCACTTTAGAGAGTTTGGTGAAGCTGACTGGGAACATCTACTGTAAGGATTCAGATAAGAGGTAGGACAGGATCCCTCAGGGTCCAGATGCTGGTGGTGTTGGACAGGAGCCAGCAGATGGATGATGGAAACTTTCAGCTGAGACTCCCTGGACATCCAGGAGGTTACAGTGGTGATGAGGAGGAGGTGTGTTTCACAATAGCAGGTCTAAAAGACAGGATGACAGAAGTGCAATGATATTTAAAGAACAGCATCCAGGGGACTGATTGGCTCAGGGAACGCCTGGTGGAGAGATCATTGGTTGAGTATGGTGATGTCAAAACTGTGAATGTCCTCTCCTGTCCTCTCTTGCCCTTCTTCCTCTTTCTTTCTTGGCATCCTTCACTTGATCTTTCTCCACATTTCTGTTTTCCTCTCTTCCCTCTTCCCTCCTTTTTCCAGCAGGTTCTGTCTCTTTTCCCTCCTCTCTTTGCGCTCCCTCTCTCTTCACACACATCACCTCTAATCCATCAGGTATTGTCTCACCTGTTTAGCTCTCCTCTCTGTTTATTCCTCACCTGTCCTCATGTTGCTTTCACACAACTCATCGCCCTGAAACGTCTCAGACCCTGTAACCTGTGCGTTTCTTGTGTGTATTGTATGTATGTGTGTATACAATATACATTGGTAAATCTGTGAGTGTGCAAAAAACGCAGACGGAGAATAATTTTTTACTTCGGACGCCCACTGAGACGCGTCTGTGTTATAGATGTATAAATGCTAAATGCATGTGCGGCTGCATTTGTTTACAATGACTCCTACCAGTACGCTACAGTATGTTACATAACTCTGAATAATGCGGGAAAGAGATACTGTCTATCACTTCATTTACTGCTCTCTCTCTTTCTTTCTCACCCGCCCCCACGCCTCCACCCTGTCAGATAGAGTGATTTATACAGGGTGCGTTTCCCTCTCCTTATCTCTCCTCCCTTCCTCTCTCTTTTCTCTACAGCTTTCTTTCAATCAGTTGCCTGTTGACACTGCTGTAACCCTCACTTACTTTAGTGTGTGTGTGTATATAGGTGTGTGTGTGTGCTGAATCAGGAAGTGTGTGCAGGCATATAGGAAGCCTGGTCAGGTGCAGGCGTGCTGGAGGCGAGTTGCTGTTCTGCCAGTGGTTTCCTCTGCCCAGGCGCCTGTGTGTTTGAGACCTTAATGACCCCGTCATCATCCTATCATGAGCCCTCTTTTTTTGGTGATTTATAGTGACCACCTCTGGGAACGGATGTGTGCTCTAAAACACATACACACACACACAGACCAACACACGTGAAGGTAGACTTGCACACTGCATGTACAACGTTTCCTTTGTAATGCAGTCGATGAATGATATATACATACAAAAAAACTGTTCATTAAAGAGCAAACGATATAACACACCTCCAACCCCAGGTAACCCCACAACCAGTGATGTCCTTCCTCCTCACAGCTCTGACACAGCATGGCCTCTGCCTTAAATCAACCAATCTGCATCAGATGCACAGCAGGAGTCCATCTCATATTTCAGATAGGTTTCGGCTTTAGTACAAACAGCTGACTAAAGCCACTACACTGTTTTACTAGCATAATAATAGTGCATTAATTCATCTCATTGATGAGAGGGACATAGGCCACATTGGAGTGAATGAGACATTACCACTGTCTCACTGGCAATGAACTAGTGCTGTAGTGACCACCACAGTCTGGGACCAGAGTCAGTTCTCAGTATAATTAAGTGACTACACACGATCACTCGTTCAGTTCGGCAGCTTTACTACGACAATAAACGCCACAGAACTTTCTGCCCTCTGTCATAAAAAGACCTCAGCTCATCATTTTGGCTATTTTTCTATTCTCTCACAGCCACACTCCTTCTCTCACTCCTTTTTCCTCCTCCACTGCATGATCCACATACCGTTTGCCTCAGTCTTATCCTCTTGTTGAGCCTTCACTGTTGTGACAGACTGCAGTTAGTAATAGAGACCCATAATTGTACAAGTACTTATATATAATTTGTAGAGCTCTTGATCGCCCTCCCTCGCTTCAACTCCATCCCTCACTTTCACAATCTCTCCGTGCCTCCTTCCCTGCTGATGTCTAAGATTGCTTTAAAGAATCGCACACGCTGAGGTTATAGCCGGAGCTGCTGCGTGCGTGTTTCTGTATGCATGATTGATGTTTGTTTAAGTGTTTGCTTGCGTGTGAATTGTTAGAATGAGGACATACGCCAAACTCTGACAGCTGTAAGTGAAAATGACAACCTTCATATTTAACCATGACGATCGCATCGTACACCGATTGTCATCTTGTATATATATATATATATATATATATATATATATATATATATATATATATATATATATATATATATATATATACATATACATATACACATATATATATACATATATACATACACATATATACATACACGTGTGTGTGTGTGTGTGTGTGTGTGTGTGTGTGTGTGTGTGTGTGATGAACACAGAACTACATCTCAGTATAATTAAATCCAGCACAACGTCACCTCTAACTCTGACCTCATGTCAGTGTCACTGAAACCTTAACATTATATGGTCAAGGTATAGATAGATGTTATGGCAGAATAGATGTATTTGATTGAATTTGCTTGTACAGGTTTACCTAACATAGACCACAGGGTGTGTTATATATTGATTACATTTTCTATATTCATTCCTTTATTTGTTTTTGACATGTTTTACACTTCCAGCAAGTAATAAAAATAGTGTACATATGAGTTTTACTGCAGTACAGTACTCTTGTATGTGCATGCAGTTCTCTCACACTGCTCTCTGTTGTAAAATCTCAGTTTTCCCATGGGCTCTGGTTCAGTTTCAGCTTATGATTGGAAGCAGCTAAAGAGTTGTACATAATTCATTGCTGTTCTCTCGGAGTGTTACCTCTGCTTTCTGTGTGTGTGTGTGTGTGTGTGTGTGTGTGTGTGTGTGTGTGTGTGTGTGTGTGTGTGTGTGTGTGTGTGTGTGATCTTCCTGGAGTGTTTTATTATAGTGTATATGTATCTGCAATTTAATAATCACTCATGGATGCTTTGAAGGCTTTGTTTTTTCATTGTACCACTTTATTTACCAGCCAAAGAGATGTGTAAAAGGATTCCTTTACAGCAAAAACATAAAGATCACATAAAAATATTCCTCCCCCAAACCATTCTAAATTTATCATGTTTGTCAGTATAATCAGTAAAAATCCACTTCTGACAGCACACATTTTAAGACTGACTGTAGGAGATCATAGTTTAACTTAAAGTAAAATCCAAGTATAGTATTGAAATGTTCTTTCGTCTGTAGCTGATTTGTTTTATTTCCATAGAATCTGTCACCTGGTCCCACAAGTTCAGTTTCTTCAAGACCATGATAAAAATAAATTATGAAAAATAAATGAAATAAAATTGTTCCATTAATTTTCACTGCATAACCCACAATGACAAACTGAAAACAACCCTAACCCATATCTCATTTACAAAAAGTATTCAGACCCTTCATTTGTAGAAGCACCTTCAGCAGCAGTCACAGCTTCAAGTCCTCTTTGGATAAGTCTCTACAATCTTTGCACACCTGGATTTCGACAGTTTATCTCATTCTACCTGGCAGATCCTCTCCAACTCTGTCAGATTGGATGGGAAGCATCTGTGAGCTGCCATCTTAAGATCTTTCCACAGATGTTCTATGAGGTTTAAGCCTGGGCATTGGCTGGGCCACTCAGGGACAGTCAGGGTCCTGAACCCACTCCCATCCTTTACTTGCTTTGTGTAATTTTCGTGCAACGTGGCCTGAGACTGGGGGCTTTAGGTCACATGGTCCCTGGACCTGTCTGTATTTGGCTGAATTCATCCTTCCTTCAGTTCTGACCAGTCTCCCTCTCCCTGCTGATGAGACATCCTCCCATGATGCTGCCACCACCATGCTTCACTGTGGTGCTTGGTGTTCACCATAGTGCTTGGAGTTCTGCCCAAAGAGTTCAGTTATTGCCACATCAGACCATCTTTCCTCATACTCTCAGAGTCCTTTAAATACCATTTGGCAAACACCGAGCAGGCTGTCATATGCCTTTTACTCAAGGTTGCTTCAGTATACCACAACCCTAACCCAAGGTCTGAATCATGGAGTGCTGCTGAGATGGTCGTCCTTCCAACAGATTCTCAGGTCCCTCCTGGAAACATTTAGAAAATTCAGAACTTTTATTCCTTTGTCCTGATCTGTGCCACAATTTTATCACAGAGGTCTGCAGAGAGTTGCCTGGACTTCATTGCTTGGTTTGGTCTTTGTCCTGACATGCAGCGTGAATTGTGGGGCCTGGCTTGCTGAGTGTAGAGTGACTGGCAAAAATGGCAGTTTTAGCTATTTAAAATGAAATCTACAACACAATAAAGTGGATCTGTCTGCTTTCTGAAGTCACTGTATAATGTCAATCTACATAATGTTTCACATGTGTTTTATGTGAGAGATATAGGCCGTACACACGCCTGGCACATCACACATTGACTGACATGTCCCTTACTCTCCTGTTAACTGTGTTATGCCTGCTAAGGCAGGACAACTTAAACTTTTATCATTCTTTGTGGTAGTTTGATGACGTTACATTAAGTATTTAGTCCTATTTAGATCGGGGTAGTGGTGCACTTTAGCCTCTTGTGGCCAAAATGAGTATTACAACAACAAAAAAATTAAACAAAACTTCACAGATGACAAAAAAGTAACTTAGAAAAAATGGTCCTGGTAAAACTTTTTTAGCCTAACTGTACTGTAGGAAATTATTAGTTGTATTTCTACAGCTTCTTATTCTATTTTAGTTATGTGAATATGTTTTATTGTTAGGCAGCCTCTTGAGGCCACAGTAATAATGACGGGAGCAAAGGATAAAATCAAGTGATGTTGCTATAGCGCAACAAAGTTGGTGTCAGGGTGGCTGGATGTGTCGACATGACACAGTAGACTGCTGTTTGTTGCCCATTTCAAACCAATAGCAAACATGTTTTCATTTATCTATGACCATTCCACAACCTTACACGTGTTTATTATTGTAACCATGACAACAAAAGTACTCCAATGGTTACAAAGGACTTATTTTAACCCAAACCACAAACTTTCCCTAAACCTAACCAGGTTGTTTATGTATAAACCTAACCAAACAATGGGTGTTCCATAACCTTAACTTTGTGTTTATCACTGTAACCATGACAATGACGGTCCAGTACACTGCTGCAAGTACACGCCATGTATTTACTATTGTAACCATGAAGAAGTCTTGTACGTCTGCTGCCAGTGTGGGCGCTAATTCGAGAATCACTCCTATGGGTTGTATCAGGCGGAAGGGACAAAGGACCTGCATGGTTGTTTAGGTTAGAGTCCACTCATGGTTCTGATGATGTTGCTGGTGATTATCGTCTCCTTCATATGAACGTGCTTTAGCTGGATTGGAAAACTTAACTGAGTCAGCTGATAACCTGCTTTGTGATACGGATTATCTAGGATGGCCAAACCTGACAGAGCCAGGCTGAACTGAACTCACTTCATGATCATATGAGACTAATATGAGTTTTATTTTTTCCCTGTGTTTTGCTTCTCAGGTTGTTCTACCTTATTAATGAGTTTTGTAGGAGCTGTATACAGCTTGAATGGAGCACCTGCAGACACTACAGAGGGCTGAAATATGGCACCATCAACTGCGTTTTTCAGGTAAACACATTTAATCTGTATGTAATTTAGTTTATATTCTCCTGAAAAAATGCTAAAATATGACCATGATGAAAATGTCAGCTGTGTATAAGGAAAATGATTGTACAGAGATTTACACAACTTTTTTTCACCAGTTTTATCAGGTCCTAATTTGTTTTTTGCTGAATCGATTTAAATACACATAAATGCATTTAAGTGAATCAATAATTACTTCATTATGTCACCCTCACTTGTAAAATCAAACCTATGCACTTGTAAAGAATGGACAGATGGATGCAACGAGTCAGTGCAGCTTTACCGTGGCCAGTTAGAGAGCATTCAGAGGTTACAGTAGATGGGACAGAAGGAAAGGAAATAAAACAAAAAAGAAAAATACAACTCTTCATTGTAAATTTTCCCTTCAGACCCACTTAGTGTTGCTGATTGTGTATGACATGTTTTTGGATTTTTCCTTTAATACACTTATTAAAGTGAATAAACTTGCAGTGTTTCAACTTGTGATCCTCTGAAATCAGTCCACCCGGCAGTAGGGTGTCAGCAGTTATGAGTTTATGATGCCCAGCTCTAACCCTCCACTTCTCTCTCAGTCTGTGTTTATATAATTGTCCTGTATCAATGTACTGTGTGTCTACCATCTGTTATAATCAGCCATGAATATTGCAGTGGCCCCGGCACTTTAAATGGCATATATACCCTATGGATGCTGACATGCATGGGAGAAGTAATGTGTGCCAGAGATGCACTCTGTGTGCGTTTACAGTTGGCCCATTGATTTATAATTAACGCCGGGGTTACTGCTCCAGCACATACACAGCTGGCCTGCTCTCTGGGGTCACAGCAGTATGTGTGTGTGTGTATGTGTGTGTGTGTGTGTGTGTGTGTGTGTGTGTGTGTGTGTGTGTGTGTGTATTGTATGACTATCTTTGTGAGGACCTGTTTGGTTTTATACCTTGGGACTAAGGACATTTGGAAAGCGAGGACATTTTGACTGGTCCTCACTTTCTGACACACCTTCAAAGGACTGCTTGCATCGTTTTTAGGGTTATGGGTAGAATTATGTTTAAGGTTAGTGTGTGTGTGTGTGTTGGCATGTGTGTGTGTATGAGTATATGTCTTCGCTCATGAGTCAAGCATATGTTCCTTTTTCAAGTAGGTTTATCTTTGTGTGTTTGTGTGCATAAGTGAGTGTGCATGAACAGAGTAACCATGGTAACCCATTTAAAGATCCCTGCAGACCACAGACACTTCAGCCCCATCAAATGTATTGATTACATTGCCCCTGTGAATTAGATGGCCACACACACACACACACACACACACACACACATACACACACGTCCTCCAGTCAGCTACTAACACCACTAGGCTGCACTCTTGCTTACATGAAAACAGCACACTGAAAATTCTTTCACGTATGGATGTGTCTTTATGAATCTTTCTTATATATTTATTATATTTCTTTACTGGTATTAAATGACAGTAAAAGCAACTGCTCATATTTTCACACAAGACTGAAATACAGCAGAACCTCCCAACGCCTTGTAGTTCTTCACTTGTTTTGTTTTAGTTTAACTCGATCAGACTGGTGAGATGAGAAATGTTCTTAATGAAAAGATCATTTGCAAGAGCTGTGTTTCTTTCACTATGTTCTCATTCCGCACATCAACTGACATGTTTTAAAAACCTTAAAAAGCTGAGTTCCTTATCCTAAAATAAGAATATGGCAGTGAGGTTTGGTCAAAATGATTTTGTCCTTCTTTGCCCTTCTACACAGTAACACAACTACATGTCAGTTATTATAACATGTATTGAAAGGTATGGGGAAAAAAAACAACAATAAATTCACTGACAACTTTGGTTGTAAAGTCAGAGTTTGAGGTATGGATTTCCAATTGTGTGTTCACCTTTTTTATTTGTTCCATTATGTTGTTGCTGTTTACATACAGTATGTGTAGATGATTGTAGATGTAGATGACTCTTCTTTACTACATGCTATTCAGAGGAACAAATGTTCTCCTGTTTAAAGCAGGAATAATAGCAGCGTGCCTCTGAACCCTGACACTTTAACACACAATTTTTCCCTAAAGCCGTGTAGAATCTCTGTGCCCTCTGCACTGCACCAACCTGTACACAACTGTAGATTTTGATAGGGTCTGAACCGTATCAAATATAGAACAAACATGGTCTGTTTACCACATTTTGTCAAAAGGAATGTCTCCAAGGCCATGCTGGGTGAAAATGTTGCTTTGTCCACTATGTTTACAACTCAAACACCATCTCTTATTAAGACCTTATGGAGGCTTAATCTAGCTGTGTGCCTCAAAGGGCAGTGCAGAATCCTTGAGGAAGTTCTCAGTGTTCAGATTTGAGTTATCACTCTGTTACATGTTCAGCTGTGTCAAACATTGGGAGTGTGCTGGTGATGGTGGGAGAATAAATTCTGGTGGTTTTCATATGTGTTCAGAGAGCGTTACCTGTGCACATCTGAATGATGCATTCATATTCATTTACATCCCTGCCCGATACACTTTCCAAATACCGTGAGGAGTAAGCTGGAGAGCAGCTCTGACCAATGAAAGAGCAGGAGATAAGTGCTGAGACACATAAAGTGACCTTTTCCTGTGACCTTTCAATTTTTGCATTTGTCCTAAGCAGCTAACTATACTATACATATCACAATGACCCTGTCCTGCAGTTAGATTTAGAAACCGTTTGCACCAACAAGCTTCAGACAGAAGCAGATGTGGTCTGAGGTCTTGTGAGGTCAAGTGCTCCCCGCTGTTGGCAGAATACAATGTCTGTTTATGTGTTTTTGTCAGCGTGTACCCGTTCAAATGCATGTATGACATGTGTCTTTAGTGGAAAACATTTCCAAAAGATTCTTGATGCTACGCTGTACTATTAAGTTTTACTATGATTACCTCAGGGGTTGGTAGGTAGCATCATGGTAAGACCCCTCGAGACACTCTGAGACATCAGATCGTGTTCACAAGCGTGGTTAAGGTGAAGCATGCTTTTCACAGTGCAGCGTTGTCGGTAATGTGGGCACAGTTCCTTACTGTCATGGTGAAGAAGGAGCTAAGCACAAAGGGGAAGCTCTTCATTCACCAGTCAGTCTTTGATCCAGCCAAATGTGGTCTTAAACTGGGTGTGAATGGGTTTCTTTCACAAGCTGGCTGAACGCACCTTTAGGGACAATTCAGTGATATATGATATATAAATTAATATTTTGAGAAGAAACATGAACATGTGAATCAGGTTGAAATTTAATTAAATTAAATATTAGGGTCCAGGAGGAAAAAATAGTGAAATATATCTTTGCCTTACTCAGCTCAAGGACTGCAGTATTTTGTAGTTTAGCTTTAGTGAGTACTGATGAACTTTCAAGTTTGAGAGTTAAAAGTTTGAGACTGATATTATTGCTGGAAGTTTCCTGTGAGTATATGAATACAAATGGATGTTTGTGTGTTCACAGTCAGCTCCTGCAGAGTGCATGAACTGTGTTTGGTGACAGTAAAATAACCCTATTGTAGCCTCTCTGTTGCTCAACGAGACACACACAGACACACACACACACAGACACACACACACAGATGCACACACACAGACAGAAGCCCTGCGTGACCACTTAATTCTTCTCAGTCCCCTCTCTCCACACTACATTGCTCTCCACTCGCTGTTTACACTCTCTGCCTCTTCTCTTCCCCACTTCTTTCCTTCTCTTAAGCTGTCTCTCTTTCTCTGTGCCTCCGTTTTCTTTTTACTTTTACCCTCTCCACTTTCTCTGACCTGTCATCTCACCATCTGATCTCATCTGCTCCTTCTTATAAGGTCATCTCTCCTCTCTCCACCGCTGTAATTTCTCAGGGAGCGAGGGCAGCGAGAGGCCCTTTCTCTTTGATTCATCTCTCCATCGGGAGGTGAAGGGCCTGGGTGTGCGAGGTGACACACTGGATTAGGGTGTTGCATTCAGTCTAGATGTGGGGTCATCCGCAGGGGTCCTCGGGGGCCGCTTTGTGGATTGTCGCCCACTGATCTGTCATGGCCAGCCAAAACACATTTCAAGGCCCTTTTGATCCGCCTCAGCACTCTCCACAGGCAACACACTCGCACACACCGCAAATGCATGTACGAGCACATTCATGCAAGCGTTTTAATAAGGTCAGCTGGAGTTCTGCAACACAATCCCAGGACACCATCAGACAGTCATTGTGTTCTTCTGAAAACTCACTTTCAGAGCTGTTCTCACAAAGATGAAGAAGAGCCATTGTCTGAGACGTGAGGAGCTCCAGAAAATAGAGAGAAGTATTTCGTAACATGGACTGAAATCAGCAGAGTTTATTGGATCAAGTACAGGAGTAAGCAAAGACCAGTTCCTGATGTCACACTCAGAGAACTGATAGTAAATCTATGAACACAGTGGTAGATCAGTTTAGTAAGGACGGTCACCACCAACATGTGTGGAACATTCCTGGAGCATGTTTGTCAAAGCAGTGTAGATGAATACATTTCCTTTTTATCTAAACATTTTAATGACCTCTACATTTACAATTACAGCTATGGATCTTATGAATACCTGTAACAATCAAGGTGCCCGGTTTGGGCCCAGTTTCTAGGTCCACAGTGGCCACGTAGAGCTACACTTGGGAATAAGATGAATCAATAAATACAAACAATGCCAATTTCTTTCTGTATACTCCTCACTGAGCCTTCTTGAAGGCTACACAATATGGCTGAAGGTATGTGGACATCGCTCCTAATTAGTGCGCTCAGCTGCCTCAGCCACATCCATTGCTGACAGGTGCATAAAATCAAGCGTAGTGCCGTGCAATCGCGATTAATTAACACATGCTGAAATATGGATTGTGCCGAAGAGCTGAGTGGCTTTCAACTTTACACTGTCTTTAATAAGTCAGTTCGTCAAACTCGCCGTCCTCCTATTGCTCGCCGCGCTCAGTGAGCTTGTGTCCAAGCAAGTGGAGCGAGTGTGTGAGAGAGAGCTATTTAAAAAAACACCAGATTTTATATTTAGATCATCACTAATGTACTTACAGTATGTGGAAGGGTTAGTTAGTTCAGGCACAGTGCTGTGACCCGTGTTTTGGAAGAGATCAGAACCCAAAGCACAATCACTGTAGTTACACACGTAAAAACGTAGGAAAACATACTTGAAGGGTTTACGTGTGAATAGCAAGAGTAAAACGCGAGGCGTTACGCGGCCTGTGCAAACAGATGGATTAAATAAAATGTAGGAGTGTATCTGTTCTGTCAGACGCATGTGAGATGTACAACTGAAAAACACAACCAAAACACCAAGTGTATGAATCAATGGCAGTGTGTATTTAGAATTGTATGTACCTGAATGCTAGTTCTCTATATTTCTATACATAGATTAATATGTTTTACACACAGTAACACACACAATTTGCGTGTCTATGTGTGTGTACATGGTGTGATGTGTGTATTTTAAGGTTGCCCTTATGTGTCCGTGTGTGCTCATGAATGTGTGTGTGTGTGTGTGTGTGTGTGTGTGTGTGTGTGTGTGTGTGTGTGTGTGTGTGTGTGTGTACATGTGCATGTGACTTGTGGCTTAAAAGCGCCCTGGCGTACTTAAAGGTGCATTACAGGTCTAAGGCTAATCCGCAGTGATAGCTAAAGTGCTCTGTGTCGACCACAGGAGACTGTGTGCGTATGTGTGTGTGTGTGTGTGTGTGTGTGTGTGTGTGTGTGTGTGTGTGTGTGTGTGTGTGTGTGTGTGTGTGAGCTTCTGTTTGTGGAGGGCAGCACAGGGAAGACAGTCCATGATGTGTCCACCGTACACATTATTCAGCATAAATTTTGTATTGGACCACGATGCTTCAGGTCTTCACTTTTGCAAAGGATGGAGAGATGGAGGCAGGGAAGAAGAACGCTTGAGTTCTTGGGAAGATAGAACGGGGGACGAAGAGTAGGGGCAGAGGGTGGATGGTGGGGGGGGGGGGGGGGGGGGGTGGATTAAGATAGATGGAAGAGAGGAAGGAAGAAAGGTGGAAGGTGAAACAAAAGGAAAGGAAAAAGGAAATAAGTAAGAAAGAATTTAGTAAGGAGGTTGCAGGAGAAGTGTGGTGAAGGACATGAAGGTGGAGGTGGAGTCAGACATGGAGGGTCAGAGAGTGAGCAGGGATAAGAAGTAGCTCTGTGCTTTTACATGTCTCGTGCATTAGTTATGCAGATTCGTCTCCTTGCTTCTCTTTCCTTTCTCCTGCCTTCAGCTCCGATTTATTTTGATGTTCTGTGAGTCTTAAATGCCAATGGTAAACACTGCCAAGCCATCTGAAGTCGTGTGTGTGTGTGTGTGTGTGTACGGGTATGAGTATGGATGCAAGTGTGTATCTGCACAGATAATGTGTATGCATTGTATGTTTGCCTTTGACTATGGTATGTTTGTGCTTATGTACTGCACAGTGTATTTGTGTATACTGTGGATGGTATGTGTGTTTGCATGTCTTTACACAGATACTATGTGCATGTGTGTGCACATTGTGTTTCCTTATTTGTATTTCTCTCTGTTGCTGTGAGTGACACACTTCTTGGACTGTGGTTTCTCTTCCTGATCGTCATATCCCTGAAGGTTCCTTTACCTTCTTCTGCTGATGGTGAGTTTAACGCAATTTAAAAGGTCATTGTTCCAACAAATTCACATATGCCTTACATATACATACTATTCATCCTGTCACATGTACAGCTGTACAGCTGGCACTGAGTACTGAGTACTGAGTTTAGACATAAGGCTTAAAATTTTAAAAATATACATTCGAAACCCCAAAAAAAGACTCAGAAGTGTAGGATATACCAAAAAAGCCTATTATAAATAAAATTATACCTAAATAAATAAATAAAATCAGTCAGTCTCATTCAGTTTAAATCCTTATGCTTCAATCTAATATCTTCAATTTCCATTCATCAGCTAAAATATCTATTTTTTGCAGCGTGTTTCTGTTAGTGGGTGTGCACATACTGTACATCACTGCCTGTCACAGAATCATTTTTGCAATAGACACTATACGTGCGATAAGATACTGTGTGTATGTGTTTCTCACATTCATAAAACTGTCAGTAAAATTCTTGTTTGAAAATATAAATGTAAATTCAGACAATGTTAAAGGCTAAAATGTTTTTTAGCATTTGCCTCCCAGTCAGCTGATGAGGTTTGTTCCTTCTGACTCAGCCGGGGAACATTTTCAGTCGTGATGTATCTGCGTCCACCTGGAACAAATCCAGAGACCTGCTCGTTTCCAGTGACATGGCACTGATGGGCAGATCAGCTGTGTGCAGGTCTCCCTGTGTGGCCTTCATAGGTTGGCTCCTGTGCACTTTTTTTCCACACTGTTGAAAGTCAAAACACAGCTTTGAATGCGTCTCTGTGCGGATGAAGTGATTTATCTGTGACCACCTTCTTCCATGCGTTTCCTTTACACACCATGTAAATCTGCTAATTCTGCTGCTTTTTCTTTCTGCATCACTGAATTTTCTTAACTCACTTTTTATTTTTGTAGCTATTTCCAGTGGAATTTGCTTCTGAATTTATTTTCTAACTAACCAGAGACCATCTTGCAATGGGATCGCTCCAGCCCATCAACATGTTGACGCTCTGACCCATGAGTACTCAGCAGTCATTACTACGTTTTTACATGAGTACTCAGTACTCATCAAACCACAGCCGTCTTCCAACTCGGCCTTCATTTTCAGATTTCAATTACACACCTGTAAAGACTTGCAACTGTATCTTGCTCAGTTGTAACACTGTCACTGTGACAAAATCTGTCCACTGACAGACACACGCTCATAAATTTAAGTACTCACAACCACCTCTGTGGTAGCTCCTGCTACAGTAGGTACACACACACACACAGACTCACAACCTTGGCGTCATGGCTGTTGTGATCCCATCGCAAGATGGTCTGTAGTTTAACCTAAAGTCTTAGAGTGGATGGGAATGATTGTAACTGGGATAAATTAACCCACAGCTTTAAACAAATAAAGGTTAGGGGCCTAAAGTTGGAAGGGGCTTCCCTGCTTCTAACCCCCGTTGCTCAGGCCACAGCCATCTTCAAACTGGGCCTTCGTTTTGATCTCAACTTCACACCTTAAATGTTTCGTGGCTGCATCTGGCACAGTTGTGTGGTAACAAGATCTGTCCACACATACACACACACATGGTAAAAACAATATGGTGAATATGGTGTAAGTAGCTTTCTTTTTTATGTAAAAAAATATACACACAAAAACAAGTTTTTCTTTTATCAATGAAAATATACATTTGTATGTCTGTATAGCATGCATGTCAGTTCTGAATGTACATATTTATGTACTGTAAGCACATATGAGCTCAGATCATGTGCTGTATGTATACACTTGTCTATGTAAGAGCACACATGAGAACATATACAGATGTGTATGCGTGTGTGTGTGTGTGTGTGTAGGGGGCACTGGGCTGTGGAGGTTAGCCCAGGCTGCAGCGGTGGAGGAGACCTATTTTAATTCTTAACTAGATGTCCATGATTTATTAATTTGCGTTTGAAATAACAATTACCGTGTCAGAAGGGATCAGGCCAAAACCTTAATTGCAATGGAAAACATACTTAATGTGGAACTTGCCCCAACCAAAGCACACGCATGGCATCCCCAGCAGACCCGAGAAGATGTCTCTCTGTCTCCGTCCGTTACTGTGCATTACACAGTACGTATGTAAACTGGAGCATGAATGTCAGCGCTGTTTCTGCTTTAACTCGTACGAGTTATCTGTTGCTATATTTGCATTATTCAGCAACAGTCTCATCCTCACGTGAACTTTAATCCCCAAAATTTAATTTTGTATTGTTCTATTTTTGTTTCTTGTTTTCAGTGTTTTATATGAAGCAATCTATGCACTGGTTTACCTGGATCAAACCACACGATGCTTCTGTAGCTTGAGATGGCACCTGTGTCAGATCAGGTGAACTCAGAGTCATATATTCTTGCCATGATTTGACAGAGAGACGTGCCAGACTACACGGTGGGCCTTGCCCTCTTTCACAAATTGCGTGACGTACATACGGGATCAGAATCTAGGGGCCGGGGACAGACTTCACTGTTCCAGCTGGCAGCATCAACAACATCATTCCTTTTTCAATTTGTTGTGCATGGTAGAGCACCCTGTGCTTCAATGGGTCAACAGGATGGAACATGTCATAGAAGTTGCCAAAAAAAAAAAATTCGACTCACTGTTGGGATGTCGGGGCGTCTGCGTATCTTTTGGTCTTACCCGTTTCCTTTCAGAAGCAGGTCCTAAAAGAACAAAAGAGGAGTAGTGTACAAACTGGAAAATGAAAATCAAACCATTCTTTTACATTTTGCTCATCCACTTTGACAATGAAAAAGAAATACGTTTTTCTATTTAAATTTTAACTTTGGTATTTTATATTAAACGTTTCTGGAAGGAAAAAAATCGAATGACCATAAGACACACAGACCGTCAGGACATCATGATGCGTCCCAGATGCTCCGTCCATTGTCTTCCACAGTGACTTTCTTTTATCCTTCCATCATCTTTCATTACGAGAAACACTCAAAGAACGTTGGTCTCCTGTTTTGTGATCTAAAACAATTGGTATCTGAGCTGTGAAGCATGCAAACGAATAGTTTAAAGCAAGCATATCAGAGGACTGAGGAACATGTTCAAAGAGAAGTGTGGTCTGCATGCTTGGTGTATGCAATTAATTATGATTCAAAGCTGGTCCTTTTCCCAGCTGTTTTAGTGTAGACATAACTATAAAAAGCATTAAGGACTATACCATTTTACAACAGACAAAATCTGAAAGGTAAAGCTTTGTGAACAGAAAGATTCTTGATCAAACATCTTATTGACCAGTCAAGTTCATTTTTTTAACGTCTCCATCCAACGTCTGTATTTTTCTAGAGCTACATTCTAATATTCCTCCCAGCAGATCACCTGCAAAACTGGATTCCTCTCCCACTCAGTGTAACATCAGTAGAATGAGGAAATGTCTCATTTGGGCAATTTAGTTAGCATTCATCTTTATGAGGATTACCCACTATCACTTAGCGGCCCTTAAACAACTATTTCCTTCTACAGTCTCAGCGCATGGTTGCTAATGGCATCCGTAATGAGGCTGACCCGTAGGCCTTGTCTAATTTACAGAGCCTGTTAAGTGACTCAGTGATTTTAACGGTAATCTTTAAAAGCCACGTAAAGCTTGGAGAAAGTTGTTGGGAGGCGTGTGAGAGCGGGGAGTTAGAGCTGCAGAGCTTTTAAAGAGTTGGAGAAGAGCAGCAGCAGTGAGACTTTTCAATGACTTGCTTATGATGTATCGTAGTTTTGTATTATCCATACTCTGTCAAAGAGGGCGAAGAGAGGAATGTTTCCACTTTCACAAAAAAAAAAAAGAAAATGTGGGTGTAGGTCTCTGCTTGCTTTTCTGTCACTTGCTCACATATTTCAACACACACACACACACACACACACACACACACTCAGAAATACTCAAATATCCCCTTTCCTTTTCTCATAACTCTCTTTTCTGTCTCTCCTCTGTCTGTACTTCTGAAGGAATTCTCCATCCATCTAATTCCCCTCCTGGTTCTTTTATATTGAGGCTGGGCCCCGCTCGTATTCCATGTCAAAGGCTTTCTCTTTTATTGAACATCAAATCCTCTGTGTCTCGCCTGGCGCTCTCTTCTCCCTGCTCGGTACTATGCATATTCAGGAGCCGGCGGCCGCACTATAAGGCCGGCTAGCCCTCCAAAATCCGCGATTGTGGGCATTAGCGTTGCAATAACACTACATGAATAGCCGGCACGCTCTATATTTAGGTGTTAAGTCAACCGTGCTGTAGCCAAGATTGAGGTTGCTGGATGGAAGTGCGTGGGGAGAAGCAGACTTTCTCCTTTCTAGTGATATCCTCTCTGTTTCTTCTTCTTTTTTTTTTTTTAATTCTCTCTCTATCTGTTTCAGAGGCCTTCTCTCTTGGCTCTGGGGGCGGCGCTTGGTGCCCAAAAGTTCCAGCAAAGCTTGGGATGTTTTGCTGTAAGGAGCTGCCCCACTGTGACACTTTGCATACTGATTCGAGCTTCACTGCTGACTTGAAGGAAGAAAAGAGGAAAGACCTGACTGCTGTAATTGGGCTTTAATGTGCTTGGCTCACTGTGTCAAAAATAAAAACCACAGTGGAGAGAATATAAACATAAATAAATCCAATCAGAGACATCTTTTTTTTAACCATTATTATTATTATTATAAACTAAATCATTAAATCATTATCATTATATTATGTTGAGACAAAAGACATGAATATGACCTGTTTCAAAGATGCATTTTTTGGAATTAGCAAAAAGTCGGACTGACACTTTCCTCTACCTACCAAAAAAAAAATAAAAATTCAATTTAAAAATTACAGAGCTGGTAATACTCCAAAAGGATTATTTAATAAAACATTTAATCTCATAACTTTTTGAGAAAACTTGAATATTCTCTGATTATAAAGTCATAAATGTTAATCTCAGGAAAGTACAAATATATGAAAAAAAAAAAACAAAACTTGGAAGCTTGGATCAATATCGTCACACCACGGACGCTGCTCGTTGCTTTGCATCATGCCTTCGGTGGAGTACCTGATCAAATTATGCTTTGCATTCAGATTTCAATGAGGATTTCAGCCCTGAATCACCATATTCTTATTATAAGCAACCAGACGCTGAGGAGACATTGCCTTGAATTGGGCCCATTCAGAAGAAAACAACATACTGAACTACACAGCAATGGACAGATGCAAGGATATCGCTGGTTACATCTAAATTCAGTGTGGATGTTTCATTCCCTGTTGACCAGCGGCGTCTGTGGTATGACGAGTTTCCAACGTTTCAAAGTGAAGCGATGTCATTTGTTTTGTTTTTTTGAAAAAACACAATTTTTCTCAATATTCTCCCAGAATATTCAAGGTTCTCAGAGAATATCCAAGTTTTTTTCTCAATATTTTTTTTTGTTCCTACAGTGGCTCTAATATGCTGTTGCATCTGTCTATTTATTTGCAGTTAACACATGCAGTCACTATGTTAAAAGTCAGTAAATAATGTAACTAAAAACTGAGAACACTGCTCCGCGTTAAGCCGTATTGTGCATCATGATTTTATTTTGTGATTATAAAAGGAATGTGCCTCCATGTTTTCCTGTACACTGCAACTGTTCACTATTTCACATTCAGCATATGCATTATAATGTGTATATTCTTCTGATGTCTCCCCCTCCCCCAGGTCTGCGTCTCTGTTCCTTTCCTGTGTATTTTACCATCCCTCTGCTTATTCTATGAGTGTGCCTTGTCAAAATATTGTTGCAGTCTATCCCCACTGTTTTCTGGCCTCCCTTCAGGTCCCATTTCATCTGATGTAAAATGCAGAGGGAGAGAGAAACAGAGGGAAGGAGAAAACGAGAAACGCTACCATACACCCAAACTGGACTGGAGTGGGAACAAGGGGAATCCAGCGATCAGCAGGGGACGGAAAGAAAGGATGGATGACTAGAAATAGAGAAATGAGAGGAGGAACACGCAGTTGACATGAACAGAGAATAACAGGAAAAATGGGAGGAGAGCGAGTAAGGAGAGTGTGGAGAAAAGATGGAAGAAGAAGTGAACAAAGGATGGATGAATGAGGGAAGAAAGCAACAAACGATGAAAGTGATGGAGAAACCGAAGGAGGAAAAGATTGAGAAAGGAAGGAGGGAGAGGTGGAGGAAATGATGGTCGGTAAGATTGAAGAGGGAGAGGAAAAGAAAGTAGCAAAGGCGGAATAACTAAATGAACAGAAGAATGTCTTCATGAAGATTCGAGAACACTGCTGGAAGAAATGAAAGGAAGGAAGAAGCAGAGGTGGAGGAAAGAAAGGGAAATATGAATCAGGGAAATAAAAAATGTATGGGGGGAGAAAGGGAAGAAAGGAAGGGAAAAGGAGAAAAGTGGAAGGTGGAAGATGCAAACAAAGAAAGGAGGGAAAGAGTGAAGAAGGAAGTGAAGGTGCACAGGAAAGGAAAGAACAAGAATAAAAGAGGAGATTGGATGAAGTGAAATACAGCAGAAAGAAGAAGAGGAAAAAAGAGTAAAAGGGTAAATAAGACGGGGGAGCGTGAATGAAAAAGGCAGAAATAGTAAAAGGAGAATTAGTGAATGAAGCTGGAGGAACATACTGAGGAACAGAAGGAAGGAAAGATGGCTGAGTGGATGGATAATAATAAATGGGGGTGAATGAAGAGAAAAATACGTCAGATAGGGAAGGAAAGGAAGAGGAGAGCAAGAAAGACTAAATGAAAGAAGGAAAGAAAGAGGAAATAAAAAAACAACAAAACCAAGAAGTGAGGATAACTGTCTATTTTAGTGCCCTTACTAATTCTCTCTCCCTACAAGTGTGTGTGTGTGTGTGTGTGTGTGTGTGTGTGTCTGTGTGTCTGTGTGTGTGTCTGTGTATGTGTATGTGTATGTGTGCGTGTGTGTGTGTTGCGATGTTGTGATGTGTGTGTGTTGCGATGTTGTGACGGCATCCAGCAACCTGGCATGCCTTTTTAATTCTACTGAGTAAATAATGCATCCACCACAGTCCATAATTTATGTAAGTGGACATGCAATCAGTTCAGATTAACGTGCACAATGCCCCTGTGTGTGTGTGTGTGTGTGTGTGTGTGTGTCTGTGTGTGTGTCTGTGAGGCAAAGGAATAGCTAAAACATGACAGGTCACTGACTTTCTCCGGGTGAAGCTCTTTCCCACTTTGCTCCGCTCGTTTTTTTTTTTTTCTCCTCCTGCTTTCTCTCAAATTAAAGGAAAAAATCTGAAATCATTTTCACAAAATAAAAGACCGTTTCCTTGCTGTCATTTCTGTTTTGTGTTTAGATACGTTTTATAGTGGGTGTGTACTGATTAAAGACAAATTTTCTTTTCATTTGTCCATGATCACCAGTAAAAAAAAAAAAAAATTAAAAATCAAACAGTACAGTGGTTGAGGACACTATATTTTTCCGTGGTCTGACTGGAATAAAAGAGTTCCCTCCACAGTCTAAGTGTGGCTATGAATGATCCGACTGGTGTATCTCACCATCAGTCAGCATATCAGTCTTGTGAGCATAATGAGCTAACACGTCTATCAGTTACTTGATGTAACCGAGCTCAGCCAGACACCAGTGAAACTGACTAGTTAATTAAGCAGCCACTGGACTCTGCGTTGCGTTGTGCAAGGTTGGCGGAACAGTGGACAGGAAGTCTGCGTCTGTGCTGCAGTTTATTGTCAAACAGGAACAGAGTCCACTGGTCAGCCTGCAATTTTATACGCATCTCTCATCTCTTAAACAACAGAATTACAGAGCGACTAGAATGCCACTCAGTAGAGCTCATACCTTTACCAAGGCCAAACAATCCTACACATCTGTCTGGCTCTTTGAAAAATAAAAGGAGAAAAGAAGGAGTCTGATAAATTATCTTTTAGTCATAAAACACAGTAAATACAACTCATCACGATTCACACAGGGTTTCCTGAGAAACTGGCAAGAATGTTGAAAAATTCCCAATCTCACTATGTTAAAGAAAGTGATGAAAAATTCCTGGATCTGCTCCTTTGACCAAATCCATACCAAAATTTATTGTGTTCTTCCCTGGACCAGGCCCCATCCCTCCACTGAATTTTGGTGTGCAGTACTTTCTGCCTAATCCTGCTGACAAACAAACAAATCAACAAACAGACACTGGTGAAAACATAACCTCCTTGGCAGAGGTAAAAATGACAGAATAACTTGATATATAATATAAATAATATGTACCTGGATAGGAACGCAATATACTTATACGTAATATTAGAAAATGTTCAGACTCCTTTTTATAAACTTTACTGTGCTGTAGGTTAAATTTTAAAATAAACAGTTATTTTTTTCACATCAGTCCCACTGAAAAACCTGTTAAAACAACAAAAACAAAAACAATGTTTTCAGAATTTTTACAAATTTATGGCAGATCTTCCCAGGCTCCATCAGATCGAATGGGAAGCATCCAAGCATGATGCTACCGCTGTAGGGATGGTGCCCGGTAAGAGATGGAGTTTGACCCAAAGTTCAATTTTTGTCTCATCAGACCAGAGACTCTTTTCCTTGTGCTCTCAGTGTCCTGTAGAGTCTTAAGGGCTTATCACTCAAGGAGGTCCTTGGCCTGATGTGACCTGATTCAGCTCCCTCAGATAACTACTACTACTATAGCCAAGATAAAGAGGGGCCTCCTCTTCTGGTCGCCATTTCCACAGTGAAGATGATGTCATTGCTGCTGTGGACCAAAGCGCAGACTTAGGGATCTGTATACTCCATGACCTCTGGACAAAGTGTGTAAATGTAGATGGCAAAGCCTTCAGCTGTCAGGCTCCCTTCCTGAGGAACCATTTTCCACTTGTGTCCAAGAGGCAAACACCCTTTCCGTGTCTAAGAGTAGGATTAAAACTTAGTTCGGGCTGACTCAGACTGGCCTACTGCCCCCATGATCCTGCTCACCACCCACTGCTACTATTATTATTATTATTATTGTACATCTCTATGTGGAACTTGCAATGTGCTATGTTCTCTTCCTCCCGCTCTCTCCTCCTTTCCGCTTTCAGTTTTTGATTTTATCCATTTAAATTTAAATGTACGACACAATAAAGTGTGCAAAAAGGGGTCTGAATACTTTCTGAAGCCACTATATTTTCTGAAGTACTTTACTTATATTATTTGGCAATCGATTTAGCAACCTGTTACAGCAGTTCAACAACTTACACCACTGCCATATTCATAGAGAGGACATATTGATATGAATTTGCCACAACAATGTTCAGCAAGTTACACAGCTACCAGCAGCATTTTGTGTTCTCTATTAGTTATCATGCTTTTATACATTATTTTTATTCTAGGTTTTGACCTTTGACATCTGTGCTGTGTGAAATATTCTGTAAATGTTTTGACTGGAATAATAGTTGCATAATAGTTCATTGATCAAGTGGTTGCAGTACAGTTTTCACTTGTACCATTGATTGTGGTGATGCTGCTGTCATGGAGGCATAATTGCTGTCGCATACAACAAAAACCTCACAGGTTGCTCTGACTTGGAATACTGTTGCGCAGTTATCATATTTCATGCCTTCTGAATTCTAAGATATACAGTAAATTTTGTGGGGTTTTTTCTAAACAAACCTGAATTCTGGATTTATTATTATTTTTATTTCCAAAGCTCTGTTACCCTGAAAAGGAAAACTAAATACTCCCAAATCTGAAGCTATTTAGATTAGAAGTGCAAACAGAAGTGCAGGAGACAGTCAACTGTGGGGGAAATCATCTCTTGATGATATGATCAAGATAAGGTTTCATAAAACCGGAGTCGGAATCTGACCGTCGTTCCATCAAGCTGATCCCTGTGAGCTTCAGCTAAATGCCTTAAATGTATTAAAAGATCATAAACTGTAGTTAGCCACCCAGTGATGTCCCTGTTTGTCGATCCTGCCAGAGTCCAGCCAATTTCACTGACTATCACACTTCAAAACACTGAACCAGTTCCAAACCTGCACAAATTGCTCTGTGCACTCCACGTCCAGCCTCACTCCCAACACCAGCCCTAGCCTGCCATCACAAATTCCAGGGCCATTCCAGAGATAGCTCTCCACCGGGAATTTAATTTAATCCAGACCAAATGCTAATAGGGCTGTTTGGTTACTGGCCATCTGCCTGGGCTGCCGGTCAACTATGGCAAGCTGTGCCGAGCTGTGTGATGCCGAGCCTCTCTGCCAAAGTCTGAGCTGCCCAGAGACCACTTCATAACCAGAGGACACTTCACGGCCAATCGTCCACACTTACTGGGAACAGACTCCATGGTGGGTAATATGATCAAATTGATCTTTTCATGATTTTTGGGGGCAGCTTGTCCATCTCTCACTCCCACACCATTAAAATCCACATCAGAGGATGTCTTGAAAATTGAGCACTTGGCTGTCACTGATGCAGTTAGCTCTGAACATTTATTTATCCAAGGAAAGTCAACTCAGCCCTTCATACAGTTCGACACATCTACTCGTGGGAGGAGACGTACTATTCAAGTGTAGGTGTCCAAGTTTGCCCACTGGGCAGCTCCACTGGCGTCCAATGCCAGACTCAGGGTCACCTCAGCATCAGTTGGTGATTGAGGAAGCAACAGTAGTCATTTTCTTTCTCTGAATCAGTTGGCAGATCTGAATATTTACAATCAACAAATAAAGAAATACCATTCAAATGTGATGCTGATGTTAAAATTAAAAATAGCCACATGTATAATTTGATCTGAGATACTCTGATCATAATGTGGTGAATGAGCTGAGTTTGATTACTTTTGACACCTTGAGTATATTTTGCAGATATTACTTTCATTTACACTTTGCAAACTGCATTTTTTCCCCCCTCATTAGGTGTTACTTTAGATGAAAGATATTTCAGCACATCCAGAGAAAGCTCAAACAGCAGAGCTGGTTGGGGTGGTTTGGGCGTCTGATCAGGATGCTTCCTGGGGCCCTCCACTGGAGGTTTTCCAGGCACATCCAACTGGTGGAAGGGTAGATCCAGCACATGCTGTAGAGACTGTATATCTCATTTGGCCTGGGAGTGCCTCAGGGTCTTCTGCTACCACCATGACCCGACTGTGGGTAAGCTGCAGAAAATAGATTGATGGATGGATATTTCAGCACCTGCTGAGTCATCTGCAGCTCCTGCCCACTCAGTGCTGTGATCGCCCCGCGTCATATTTGACCTATTTGTGATTTTGTGATCTCAGCACAAAACTATGTCACTCTGTGATTCAAATCACGCACTGGGTATTTATCCAAGGAAAGCATGAAATAACACCTGAGGTTCTCAGTCAGTGCCCATGCTGTCAGGCTGTTAGAACTGAGGTGATGATGATATCACTCCAAACCAAAAATTCGTGGTCCTTAGAGTCCACTGATGTTAGGGGTGCTGGTACTTCAGAAATAAAAATATGTAATTTAATGTCATGTGGACAGATAAGGAGACAAATCAAAATAAATACTAAAGATATAGTTATATGTTTCTCAGATAAATAAATAAATAAATAAATTCTGATCTTTCACCTTGAAGTCAAACTGAATTTATTCAGCCACCAGTATCCATACCTTGAAATCACACATTTGACATAATGCAGATATCTATACATTTTCTACCTTCATGAAAGAGTTTGGCAGCATATAGCTGGGCACTCAGCCTGTCAATGCTTTCATTTAGTATTTTCTCTCCAACTCAACTTACCTTGACCTCGTGGTACATGCTATAACTACAGTACTGCCAGCCACTGCCAGCAATGCTGGGCTCAGAAAAAGGGAAAAAAAAGTGTGTGTTTTGCACTTAAAATAGATCTCCAACTGGTCTTATTTCATTCAATATGCAGAACACTGAATCCGTCCTCAGAGAGATGGAGAGCTGTGCATCTTTTGTGTTTGTTATGTTGGGTGGATGGGTGGGGAGGGGGGGGGGGGGGTGGATGCAATTCAACAGATTTCCGTGCTCGTATAGCCCCTTCTTTTGTGTGTTTTTTTTTTCTGCACTCCGTCTCTAAACCTTGTCCTCATTATCCATTCTCCTCCAGCATAATGGTGCAGGGGTTGTTAAACTCCTTCAGCCCAGGAACCAAATTTAGAAAATCCAGTCTTACTCCAGGACCTGGTCTAATGACTACTAGTACTTACCGTACAAACTAGTATTCCTGGCGTGCGGGGACTCAGAAACACGCTCCCTAGTCATTTCAGGTCCCGACCCACGGTATAGTTGAAGAAAAACTTGCTTAAAGACACATAATGTTATAAAAAAAAAGTGTGGGCACGAATCTGTTTCTCTGTGTCTGTTTCTACATAGGCTCTCGCTGCATGTCTGTGTGGGAGTGGGGCTCTGACACTGTACGTATGGGGGCATCCTCCAGCACAAACTGCTGCATTAATTGCTCTGAAGAGAAATCTATGTGAGGACATCATTAACTAAGATCAGGCTTGTCTTTATAATTGATATATAACAGTGCCCTCGCAGGCTCTCGCGGCCATATTGCTGGAGGCATTCCTGTACGAAGATAGCCCTACTTTGCTCAGACGCCCACTCCAGCTCCGGTGACCTCTAACCCCAAGAGCGTAAAGGTCGCAAACACAGGTGTGCTCCAGGGACTGAAGCTTGACATGTTCTGCATCTCAGCGAGGTCAGATAGGAAGTGTTATTTTTCCCCTATCAATTGTCTTGTTTTAACTGTATTACCTATTCTGCTAATTACGAGAAATGCGGTTCAACCTTTGAATGTTAATGGCAACTAGCTGTTCCCTGGCTGCAATATGAATTTTTATAGGAAGCCTCTAACATCGTTAGATTCTCTCATACAGCTGAGGTAAAGAAGTTTCTTTGTTCCACTCATGATCAAATGTGACTCTTTGCATAGCTGCAAAGATTAAGGCAGGAAAATGACAGACAGCCACAGAATAAACAAGCAGGGAAGGCGGATAAAGAATATTACCTTGTGTATGTGTTACAGTAGCTTTTTCAAGGGGGCTATGACACAAGCCTACCTTTAATACCTCTGTGGAACTCATTACCCAAGACACCTTTGGGAAATTCATTTTCATATATCTACACAATCTCAATTACGCCACTTAATTGATATCTTTATTTGCTTAATTGGTGGCTTTATTCCTCACTGGGAGGAAGAGAAGCTTTTGCGTAGGAATGCCACACTTCAAAGGCTGTTTTTTTTTATCATTCTTTCATCACCTCGTTATTTTCTACATGTCAGGGATGTCACAACACATTTGATGCAATTTTAATGAAGAATGAATATGACATGTTTTCACTGCAATTTTTTTTTCCTCAGTCAGAAAAGGTGAGCTGAAATTTGTTAGCTCCATGACTGAATTATTATGCTTAAGCATAACAAACAATTAGAACGATGAGTTTTTATCCAGGAAAATATATTTTTGTGGCCTTTGCTGATTGAAAGTGTTCTTTGAAAGATCAGAATACAGTTCACTCAGAGGTCGCGGTGCTGGGCGAATGAGTGGAATCCAAACTGGTGTGAACGTGCCGTCGCATTTCACAGGAAATTTAATTAGCATTTGTGATTAATAGGTGGACAAACAGCTCAGTGCCTAACATCTCTCTCTGCTGCTGAGTTAGAAAACAGCTTAGTGCAATTAAGCGCTGCGAGGTTTGGCCATGAAGTGTTGCAGAGTAACCCCTGGACATGTTTCCTTTTCTGCCAGTGCCAGAGCCTCCTCTACAATACGCTGCAGCCAAGGCCTACTCCACAGTCTTTTATCCTCAGCGTGTAGTTTCACCCACTCCTATTGATTCTTTATTGACCTAAGGTGTCCTCCAGTGCCACCACTACTCATCCTCCCTCCTATCCACCACCACCGCCTGAGCCTTCCCCCTCCTTCTCCAAGTGCAAGGTGAAAAGGAAGACCGAGCTTGACATTGATTTCTTCACCGACTTTTCTCTCCCTCTCCCTCTATTTCTGTTCTTGCGTCGACCCTGCCTCCCCCTCTCGTACGGCCAACCTCTCTGAAAAGGCTGCAGCGCAATGGACGCCTCGCTGCGGCGCAGAAAGGTGCTGAGGCAGTTTCTGAATAACAGCTCCTACATATGAAAAGAGATGTAATTCTACCTTTGATCTGCAACTAGAAGCCATAATAGTGCAGGTTCAAAAGTACACGAAAAGACTTGAGTGCCAAAAAGAAAAAAACAGATTTGTCGACTGGAAGAAACCTTTCAAAAAGAGCAAGTACATACCAGTTAGAGTTTTGCCATACAGTCAAAGATACTGCAGCAGGGAAAAAAACTATTTGTACATGTGATATACAACTTGAAGTCAAGTCTGAATTGAAAAAAAAAAAAACCTGTGTAGATTCTGGCAGTATAACAACAACACCAAAACAAAAAAAAAAAAAAATCAACAATTACTCACATTGTCAAGCCAATTATAGCTCAGCCTATTTCCTCTATGGAAATGTGGGGAATATAATTACACAAACAAGGACATACACACACACACACACACAAAAATAATCCGCCCCCTGGAAGGCTAAGCCCCCACCCCCCACCCTCCCATCCTGGCCCTCTGGACAACCCATGAGAAACCAAATCTCTCAAATGGAGAAATAAACAAAACAAACAAAAATACACAAGATGAAAGAAGAAGAGACAATAAAGAAAAAAGTGTCCCTGGTGGACTGTTCTATCCCTCCTCTTTGCTGTATTTTTTCTTCTCTTATTATTTTATTTGTTTGTTGCCTGGCCATTCATTACATTTTCTCTTTCTTATTGTTGTTGTTGTTTGTGTCTTCCAGATCTTAGTAATTCTTAAATGGTTTCGACTCTTGCTTTGATCTCATTTAGAAAGTGAAAGAAGCCAAAGCTTTGGAAGTTATTTTGATTAGACTTTTATTAACTTCTGTCTGTGTTCCTAATACCGTCTCTGAAGAATTCATTGAAAATCCTGTGATACTGAGAGGAGAACAAACTAATGCAGCCTTAATTTCCAGAAGTGTGATTGTGTGTGCACATATATGTCTGCAAGCGTGTCAGGTGTGACAAACAAATTGTTGTTTTCTCAGGATTCAGACACTTAACTAACTTAAACTTTATTTATACGGGCCTATTAATGAGTGCATATCTACATTTGGTTTAAGGAAGTAAGGAAATAAAATAAGGACATTATAAAATAAATATGTAATGTATAAAACACATTGTTCACAGTATCTTTATTTTGCTATATGAAAAGAAACATTTAAACCAATGCATTATCCAAATCCAGTTTCAGTGACAAACAACTCTGACATGTTTTCACTGCGCTCTTTAATCATACAAGGTGAGCTGAAATTTGTTGGCTCCATGTCTGAATTTTCTCATTCAAGTACAAGAAACAGTTACCAAGATGAGCTGTAGCTGAACTGTTTGAATTATAGAAAATACAGACATTACTGCGAGAAATAACTGTATTTTAAACTGCTAACATTGCCTTATGCAGACACAAAACATTTTATTCACCACCCAAATTCCTTCCCTCAAGTGTAATTTTGTATTTGGACATTCAAACTTCACAAGTCCCACATTTTCCAGATTTCTGTCTTTTAAATCTGTATTTTTATATGTGCGGGAGGAGAAAATGGAAATACATACAAATAGCCAACTGACCAAAAAAAAAAAAACCTACCTGAAATTTTAGGTCTGGAAAAAATCATGCATAACATTTGCAGCACTGATTTATCATACACAGATACACAAAAAAGGAAGAGGCTATAGGAGGGAGAAATGGTGATAATGGCAGAGAGAGAGAGTCTTTGTAGTACAGCCAATGAAAACACTTAGAGGTAAATCACAGCCATAAAGAATCTCAAAAGATTAGATGAGCATAAAGTGACTGTGCAAGAGCTTTCTGCAAGGTCTCGACAGAAACACAAAACTAAACTGGAGCAATGCAACAGGTTTATATTTTTTCCTACACAATTTTACCTGTCCGTTACAACCTGTCCAATTGGGCTAATTGGCTGCTTATATAATCACAGTAATGTGTTTCCAGGTAAAATCTGGTCCAATGATTTCTACTGAAAATCTTCAAAATTGATAAGTCATAACATTGAGACAGTTTTTTTTTTTTAATTAAATGACCATTGTCTATTTAATATATTTTCCTCATTGCTCAAATTTCTATTTTGTCAAGTAATTTTTGTTCATTGTTGAGTCCTAAAAGTCTAATATCTATCTTCCAGTTCATCTCAACCTGCGTCTGATAGGAATCAAACGCATTGGGGGTATTGCCCCCCTACTACTTAATATATATTACTTAATTTATTAAGTAGTATTGTATAAACCCGGTCGATGGATCAATCTCTTGTAATTTTGTATTAATTCCCGTTTGCTAAGGAAAACAGAAGTGTGCGACTCCCCCCTCCCAGTTGTACACTTGGTTGCGACCATGGCTAGCTAGCGTGGTTAGCTAGCACACGCGCCTCGGTTACCTGGCTTAGCGCGTGCTGAGGCCCTACGGTGATAATTTGACGGGTCTTTAAATTTCGCTCGGTCCGCGGAGGTGAACACGTTGGAGGAAATAACGGATGAAAACGGAGAAAGAAGGAGCAGCAGGCAGCAGGTTACCAAACACCTGAGAAGGTAACATTAGCTTAGTAAATAAGGCAATAGCTAACGTCTTAGGTAACTCTCACTACCGTCAGTGATTCAGTATAGCTAAGTTTATTTACGTAAGTGCAATTAAGTATAATTTTGACGTACTTTTATTTTCTTGAATATTTTTATTTTATGCTACTTTATACTTCTACTGCACCACATTTCAGTGGGAAAGATTGTGCTTTCTAGTGCATTTATTTGCTGTGGTTACTAGTTACTCTTAAGACAAAAACACTTTACACAGTAGTTAATAAAGCCTTTTCTTAAAATACAACACATTGTTGAAGGTTAACAGTGGTTTCCAACCTTTTTGTCTTCTTACAAACAGCACTGTGTAGTCAGGGTCACATTTCAGATGGCTATGAATTATTAACAGCTCCATGAAGTAGTGAATTTTCCCTATAAACTTCAATAAATGTTCTAATGATCCAACATATCAACATATAAAAATCAAGGATTAGAGGAAAAGTCCAAAAATTGAAATCAGATCAGTGAATAAGAAGTTAATGATTTTCTTCTTTTCCTCCCAGTGATGAATTAATCAGATTTATCTGTTTATAAAACTGTATATGAAGTAATTCAAACTAGCTCCACCTTCAGGAGCTACAACAGTAACGTGCAGCTGACACACTGATGTTTCAGTATTAATCATCTAATCATGTTATCTATAGGAATATATCAGTCTGAAGGACCAAACCATTACTTTTACTTTGATACTTTAACTACATTTTGCTTCTGATACTGTGATCTGAATTTTCATTCAGTCATTTTACTTGTAATGGTATTTTTACTTTGCTGTATTGGTTCTTTTTCTTAAATAAAGGATCTGAATACTTCTTCCACCACATAAAACTGTTAATACAAACAGAACAGTCCATTTAAAATGATCATCAAGGTCAGTCATTGTTCCTCTGGTAAAATAATGGTATCTGGTCTCAGTACAGGCAGCACAGAGAGACTGGAAGAGGGAGGTACAAGCTGAAAGCAGCGGCCAGACGAGGACATGCTCTGGAGTTACAGATGATCAGGTGAGAAAGTGGAATTTGTTTGTGAAAGGGATAATCTGTGATTTGTTCTACTACAGCATCAGTTGTTCTAATCACAATATTCACATAAACATGTTTTAGGTTTGTAATTTTTTCTACTGGAAAAGGCATAATTCTGATTGGAAGGAGTGTAAACAGTAAACAGTATGCCCTATCCTCGTACTCTTCAGTCTGACACTGACAAAAGCTTTCACCTTTTCCCGTCTATCAGGCTTTTATTTGTTACCAAAGTAACTTCCTGCCATTTACATAAAAATAAATGACAACTTTAACATGTTACAAACTGAACTGAGTGCTGCGTGGCAAAATTTAGCTTGCAGGTAGTAACTGACTGAACGACACATATTTTCCGCTGTGGGCCTACAGCAGCTGTTTGCGCTTACTGCTGAGACCATTCAGCACCACAAACCTGAACAAAACTGTATACTCAGCTGGATTCACCTGCTGCTCACACCAGCTCTCTGACATACCTGCTGCCCTTGGTGCATCCCATACATGTCTGTACACTGCCTGTATGATGAAGAAGACTGAGTCTTGTGTTAGACGGTGGACTCTGTAGTGCTTGTTAGCCTGTGGATATTATTGTTGATAACTGTTGCCTGTGGACTTTGGAGAGACTTGCTGCTGCAGTTTGGTTTAGTTACACACATTTTAGTGGCTGTTAGTGTTAATAATTGTTTTGCATTTTGATTTGGACACTTTCATGAGTTTTTCAGTTTTATCAGAGATGGTAGAGTTTTGATTATTTAGTGTAAAAGCACACAAGTAGAATCAACACAGTACTACCTCAGTGAGTTAAGTAAAAACACTTTATTCACCCTGCCTTTATGTTTTGGAAGGATAATGAAACATATTGTTTTATTTCCACATAATGTTGGCATATCATGTTAGCCTGTCCTGCAGCTATGTGGCGTTAATGATATGCAACTGTTACGGGTCCCAAGACTGGTACCTCAGCAACAATATAGCGTCCTGTAAATGCAGGAATAACGTGAGCAGCAAAAAAGAGACGGACTTCTCTCTGCGTCATCCAGGTTGCTTCTTATTTACATTTCTTTATAAACATTTAACATTTAATTATTTATTTCAAAACAAATGAATACATTACCACAACTAACAACAGTTTTCTTCATATGCAGGAGGTAAAATCAAAATAGTGTGCCAAATAAATACATTACAAAACATTAACGGCCCGCCTGCAAGGCAGGGCAGAGGGCAAAATAAACCCGCAGCGCAGCGTCACGTCTGCAAAGCGAATTGGCTCTGAACCTGCCGCCTCGACTCCGGCGAAATTCTCCGGTTTTTTTTTAACGTGCGTTAAAATATTAAAATAATATTGAAGTATGTAACCCTCATTAAGCACAGCTCTTCCAAACTGAAATTGATGCATTTTACCTGTAAATGCAGGAATAACGTGAGCAGCAAAAAAGAGACGGACTTCTCTCGGCGTCATCCAGGTTGCTTCTGGGGTACGGGCGGAAGTTCCCCCCTTAGCTGAACCTGGGCGCCACCGTTCCCCTGCCAAAGGTTCCACCTGGCTGCTGCTCAAATATACCGTTCTTATTCACAATGCATGTGAAAAATTAAAACAGCGTGCCTAGCATCATCTTTTTAAAGATTGATATTTAGACATAAAAAAAAATGTATAACTGTTAATTAAATTAAATAACATAAAAACAATTGCACAATTTTGTGGTGTACCACACAACACTCAATACTCAAAAACTCAAAACACTTTCAATACTTTCAAATACTCTGATAATTTGAGTATCTGTGACAAGCTTCCTGGACGTCTCAGTAGTTTCTCATGCTTTCGAGAAACAGTCTCCATTCTTTATGTGAAATAAAACACAAAATGATCTGTTGTATCTGATCTGTTGATCTGTTGTATCTCATGTAAAACATGAGATACAACAGATCTTAGGCAACAGGCAGTAAAATTTCCAGCTCGGGCAAAACTTCATTGATTCATTGTTATGTGCTGGAAGTAGCAGCAACAGTGAAGCACAAATATCCTGTTTTAACGTGTGATGAGTCTTTGCTTATCAGGATATTTATGAGGGCCCAAATGGCCACTGCGGCTTATTAAAGCACCTTATTTGAAGTAGATAATGTGATTACGATAAGATCAATTAATGCGCGGCGATAACAGTAACTGTGAGCCCATTGTCGTTTTTTGATGGCATTTGTGTTTGGTCTGGTAATGTATGTCCTATGGTGATAATTAAGATGCTGGCTTCAGAGGCAGGCCTGCTGAATCACAGGGAAGGCATTACATCTGGACCTTTTGGCGATTAGCATCTCCGCTCCGTCTCACCCGCCACCAGCTTCAAGTGGATCTTTTGAAGAAGCCCAAATTGATTCTGCGTCCCGCCGCCGCCGCTGTGCTCAACAATAATTTCTTGATGTCTTGATGTGTGTAATGTTTACACAGCATTAGTGAGGGAAAGCCTTGAGCAGGAGATTGCTGTGGAGAGGGTGTTCTGTGAAGGTATCCACTCTGATCGGAGGAGATTTTATACAGTATCAGAATATGATTCTTTAAGCTTGTCCCATTGTAGACAGGTGCTAAAGGTTCTACATAGGACTGTATCATTGCCTCCAGTTCTTAAAACAGCCTTTTAGTACCCTCCCTTCTCTGAGTGTCACATTACCTTTGTCTCTGCATCTTTGGGATTCTTTAAGAAGTTTATAATCTAGTTCTTCATTCAGACCAGGATATATAATCACATCTGAAAGTTTAAGTTTGCTTCTGCAACAGGTTTTTTCCAAACAGTCACCACCTCTGACTGTTGAATGTGCTCTAACCTATGACTACTACCCTCAGTAGACCTGTATTGAATGTGCGGTATTCAGCAAGGTGTTGTACTGTAGGATAATCTAGATCAGGGGTTGGCAACCTTAAATACTCAAAGAGCCATTTGGACCGTCTCCCACAAGAAGAGAAAACACCCGGAGCCACAAAACCCTTTTGACATCTAAAATGAGGATAACACTGCATATGTCATTTTTTTACCTGTATGCTATGTATAAAAAAACAATGAACTGCTACAGAGAACACAAAATTTTATTTCTGTATGTAACAAAAACATTTTGAACTCCGAACAAAAGATGCTTGATTGATGCTAACTTTCAAATAAAATAATGTCTATTTGGGTCCTCCTCGTATTTCTGAAATAAAAATCCTAACTTAAATCATCCACCTGCAGCGAACCAAAAATGCCGTCCGCTTCTGTGTTCCCTCATCACTTTATCGTGTGCAGTCAGCGGTCAACCTGAAAATGTTGCCGCCGGGTGTCGCACATCGGCGGTTGTGACGCATATTTTGAGCGACAAAAAATTAAAGATGTTTTAATGTTACAAGATCACCATAATCTTCAAATTTAGAATTGCATTAAAAACGAACGAACTAAAAGAAAAATACATTTAAATTAAATACAGGGAGCCACAGCAGAGGGATGAAAGAGCCACATGCGGCTCTGGAGCGGCGGGTTGCTGACCCCTGATCTAGATGTTTAGGTGTGAGCATGTAGTTCAGAAATTATCCGATTCACTGAATCTTTGGGAGGAAGTGAGAGGATTTTGAGTTTGACCAACTGGCACTTTGTTTGAGAATGGATTACAACGCTTTAGTTTTCTTTTTTGGTTGGTTTTGTTTTTAGAGCCACTCGGTCTCTTTAAATATAGAAAGAAAACTCTCTCCTGCTCCTGCCATTTATCCTTATCTGATGATTGAGGGTGATAATTTATCTAAATTCACATGATAAGCTGTGAAGTAGGTAAGGTAAGAAACAGTCTCGAACTCACCCCCCATTTATATAACCTCATTACGCAGACACAGATTCTATTGGTCAAAAACAGCCGTCCTTCGTTAATTACATCTTTGGTGCACGAGAAGCAAAAGTAAAACAAAGATTTAACTACGAGGGGTTTAGCACGATGATGCCCGCTTGATCGGGCTCAGTCCCATTCACATTCTTGCATGTTGGCTGAAATTTAGAAACCATTTTTACATTGAATGGGGACTGTGGGTTATTATGAGGTAGTTGTATAAGGGCCCTTCATGGCCAGTACAGAGAGGAGGAATGATTACAGCTACCAGAAACCCTTTCTATGTATAAATGGCATGTGAGTCTTGTATTAAGACAGACATGAAAAAAAGTTTTGGGAGCTGCTCACCAGAAGATGTTTTGACTAGAGCACCCTCTGCATTAATGATTTTTAATTTGTTTTGACAGAAAGGGAAGTAAAAGTTGGGAAAAAATTAGAAATTAGTCTCTAAGTTCTATGTAGTTCTGCTGTTTCTTTTTACTCCTACAGCTTTGGGTTATTTTGCCGCCATGATGATAAATACAACCATCTGTCATATCTGTCATGTCTGTCAGTAAGCCTCTCTATGCTAAGCTACTTTACAGTTTTCTCATTACTGATCACATCACAGCAACAGAACCTGGATATTGGAAGAAAACCTGTAGTTAACCTTACCTGGCCCCGATTTTACTTTGAAACCCAGTAATTTCTGAATGTCTCCTGTGGCTTTTTTTTCAGTCCTGGATCTTTCAGCTGTGAAATTTTGTTCAAGAAAAAGTAATGGCGAATGAGGGTTTACACTCAAACATGTTCTCATCATACTGGGATAAATACCTGTTACTCATGCATCAAAGTACACCAGAGCACAACAATATAAACAAATGGAAAGTAACTGAAATGCTAGTTTTTAGAGTTATTTTTTTTATGGACAACCTTCATATTTGAATATGTCACTGGCATATCATTACCCTTAAATTTTGTGCTTTCAAAATAAGATGCATGCTGCTCTATGGTTAAAGAGGCAGTTCAGATTTTTTCAAGCCGATCTTAATACAGCACTCACATGGCTTATGTGTGTTGAGAGAAAGGTGTTGGTCTCTGTAATCATTCCCCCCTGTAAGTGACTACACTTTAAAGCTACTTATCAATATTTTACAATTAAGAATGAGTCTTGTGATTATGTGTACTACTGTGAAAGGTGTCGCTTGTAGTAATGGGCCCATGGAGAAAATCACCTGACTTTGCAGTTCCCCTGTGCAGCAGCTTTTAGCTCAAATTTTGTTAATGTAGATTTGAAAAAGAAAAAAAGAAATTCTTATTCCTGACAACACAACTGCCAGGACAAAGATACACATTTGACTTGTTTAACTCAGACTACTGAAGCGTTGGACTAGATTTAGCTGAACTTAAGACAGCTTTTTAGTGTACAGAAGGACGACTGTGGATTCTGTCTCACATTTATTACAGTGTAGCCTCACTGGGAAGGGGTCACTTTACTGTCACTATGGAAATGAGGAATGATTACAGCAACCAGTAACTTTTTGAATGTGTATGGCACTTGAGTATTGTATTATTAAAACAGACATGGAAAAAAAAAACATCATTAGGTCATTTCTCCTACCCCTCAGGCCCATTAACCTCTTTAAAAGCAGTAATGACAAAAATGCATTGGTTTGCAGAGAGAATAGCATAATTTTTTATGTTGTCACAATTAGTCACTTGCTATTTCTTTTATGTTTATTGCCGAATGTGTCCACAGCTTGCGAGAGCATGAACATCTGCAGCCTCAGTGTATATATGATGTATATGTGAAAACATATTGGAACAGATCAGCTGCCCCCGGTTGACAAGCAGCAATCACTGTCCGTTAAATAATCATTTGGACCACTCCTCGTTGTTTTAAGGCTACATTCATGGCTAGTAATGCCACATCACTTGTAGTTTTCATCTTGGGAGAGCGTTGTTGTCGCACAGCAGTGTCTTCTACACCCTTAATGAACGTCTCCAAGCATCTTCTGATTGATCTCAGCTGTCCCGCGGGGGTGGGGTGTGGGGAATCCATGGGGCAAGTTGAGGGAGAATAGACACCATGGAAAAGGATAATGATGAGATGAACAGGGGAGAAAAAAAAGCTTTGATTGACAACCACAGACTGCAATTAGTGTGTTCTCTCAAAGCATCTGTGTATTGGTTGTGTGTGTGTGTGTGTGTGTGTGTGTTTATTTTTGGTGATGTTTGGTTTGTGCAGTGATCTGGATCTGTAATCTGGCGGTTCTGATCCGACACCCCGGGATGGGTAGCGCTGAGTGTGAGGCGCCACTGCCAGATGGCATTCTGTATACCCAACCCTGTCTCCCGTGCACACACAGACATGCACAAACACACACACAGACACATACATCTGACCACACCAGTGGTCTGATGGAATGGTCTTGATTCTGTCAACCTGCCAAACGTCACATCAAACACATGCTGTGAAACCAGTGTAAAATTAATTACTCTTTGTTAGTTTTAGGTTTTAGTGCGGTGAAATTTTTTGTGTTAATAGACAATCATAGATCAAGTGCTGCTCCACACACAACATAAGTATAATACAACTAATATAGTCAATCTTAAACTGTGCAATAAATATACAGTTATATGCAGAATAGATTCAATGTCTGTCTCTAATGTCTTTGCTGAGAATCTTTGGTGATCCCTTGATTTTTCATCCTGCTACCCCCCCCCCCCCCCCCCCACATTAGACCTACTGAACATCAACAAGATAACTGTCATTGTGAGCATGTCGGCTTGCTGATGTTAGCATTTAGCTCAAAGCACTGCTGTGCGTGAGTACAGCCTCATAGATCAATTAGCATGGCTGTAGACTCAGTGCACGTGTACCATAGGTCACAGGTTGATGCTGTCTACCTGTTCTAAAGGCCAACCTCAGGGATATGACTCACATTATGTCTTGAAACAACTTTAGTAACCACTCTGCTCGTTTTGCTGTGTCTCTTTTCACATGGCACAAACTTGCCTAGCACTTAACTGTGTTTGTATGGTTGTGTATAAAAATTCTGGTTTTCATTGTTTTATTTCTTTGGATTACTACAAACTACAATTTCAGCATCACGATCGATAGATAGATATATACGTAGAAACACAGAGACTGATTTAAGTTCATTTTTTTAAAAGTGTACTTATCATTTTGCTTATTGCGTTATTATCAGAGGGCTTGTCAGAATAAGGTTAAAATGAAAAAATCATGGAAATCCGCCGTTCCCTCGTGCTTCCATTTAACTCTGAATCACAGCCGAGCACAGATCATACATATGTACAGGACTCCTTACTCCCCGACGCATGTAGCAGGTCCATTGCTGCAAATGAACGCTCCCCTTGATATAATTCTCATCAAGGTTCAATCAGTTTTCCTTAGCCTGCAGCGGTGTATCAAAGGCTCTTCATCCATCTCTTTCTCTCTATTCTCCCCTGCACCCCCTCATCGTTTCTCCTTTTCAGATTGAGACAGGGGACTTCAGGGGAAGTGGGGTGGAATGGGAGTTGTAGGTGGTTGTACACTGATGTTGAAAGCTGGAAATGTGGCAAGGTTTCTGCAAGATTCCTTTGGGGTGAGGTTCGCCCAACCTAACAGAGGTGGGGGAGGTAGCGTTAGGAATGCAGATGCTGTGGTGTGATAGGCGTTACACTGTGATGATTTGTTGATGAGGGCTTCATGTATGCATCTGCTCGCCAAAGGCAGAAGACTGAATCAGAGCCTTTGGGGAAGGCTTTCTCTGGCTCTCAGGTCAGCTGGTTGTTGAAGGGGGCAGCGTAAAGGAGAGATGGGCTGGGTTTCAGGGGATAAAGGCTGGAGTCAGAGGTCACCTGTGCTTGAGTTATCCTGCTACTGAGCTCAGTGCCCCTCACTGTTCCAGGAGGAGGTGATGGGTAAATGTTTTGGCAGCCAGGTCAGGAGACGGTCATCCACTGACCCGCTGGTGAAGGCTGGAGTTATCTGGAGCTCTCCCGGTGATGAATGACCACTTTGTGCAAGGAGCTACAACCTTGCACCGGCTTGTCGACTGGGGTCCCACACCAGAGCAGTCATACACACACACACACACACACACACACACAATAAATAGCAGTAAGCACTAAAGCACAGAAATGGGCTTCCACGTAGGTGGGACTTATTATTCCTGGTTTTATTTTTTTAAAGAATATTTGCAAATTGAATTTAGTTTTGAATTTTAAAGATTGGTAAAAGTTTAAAAAATAAACAAATCTGCAAGAAAATCTGACTATAAAAATGTTTTTTTTTTCTGGTAGTTTTACCACATATTTTTTAAAATGAATTGGTGTGATATCAAGAGACTCCAAGGGCATCATCAGCTCTGTTTTTCCTGTTTTTTTTTTAATCTTCATTTTTTATTAGCACATTCTGGACTTGCAACTATTCACATTGGAACTATTTTGTGCGAGTCAGTGAAGTGTGAGTCAGATCATCGAACAGCATCTGGTGGTGGCACAGGGGGTCAGGGTCTGCATCCAGCAACTTTTATAACTTTCCTAAACAACTTCATAATCACAACCACTTTATGCAGCGATTGGCCAGGTGTGAAACTGTGTATCATCATCCCCATTTGTATTCGTTATTGCCTTAAGACTACAAAGAGACAAAGAAACAGAGGTCTTGGAGCTAAATTGTGGAGGCAGTGTGATGAAGTTAGGAGCAGGTTATGACAGCAGGGTTTTTCAGCCTTTGAGTGTGACTGTTCAGGCATAAACACGTTTGCCTTAGACCTGGTCAGACAGCACATCGTAGTATACAGACATCAAATAACTGTGATGTCACAAGTTTAATTCTGTCCAAAAAATTTTGCAGTATGTCAAATATACGTCTCTCCCTCCTCACATTATTCCTCTGTGCATCTGCACTGTGAGTTATTCAATAAAAAGGCAAATAGACCACAGGAAAAATAAAAAACAAACAAACACCCATCCAGGCAAACACATTTAGACATACATGATTACACACACACACACAATCCTATACTGAGGCAAACACACACAAAAAGGAGACGACACATATACATTCCCAGGTACATAGGAGGAGTCATGCAGTATGCATGTATACGCTAACATACCCTCACACCCTTGCACAATCAAATTCATTTTATCAGTTCATATAGAATACATACTGCAGATGTGCTCATAAGCTTATATAAACCTCATGCAGTTTATTCATTATCTTTACACCTGTCTTTAACAAACAGTTGTTTGTTTAAACACAGAGCATCTAAGAAGCATCATTAGCTTTAATTTGGAGTTGTGTGTCTGGTCACCTGGTAGGCGTAAGTCCAATATTCCCTCTCCTTTAGCTCTGTTTTTGGTCTCCACCAGCTTCTGAGGGAAATTGGGTTGGCTATTTCACCGCTAAATGATCCACTGTGTTCACCAGCTAGTTGCTTTGGTAGAGTGAAGGGATCATAGTATACAGTGGGAATTTAGAGCTTTTTTGCTCAAAATATCCTGCATGCCGATTGCTTGAGAGTGAACCAACACAATAAATGTAAGTGCTAGACAGCTAAACAATGACCTGTAGCTCACTTTAAAGCTTTATGTAGTTTAGGGAAGCTGCAAATTCATCTGAAAATTCTCTGTGAGTTCATCACTACGAGCGACCTCTTTCACACTGTCACATTGTTTTCACATTGTCATTAATTATACGTGCTTAATGAAAGAGGTGTTGTTATTTGTTGTTGTTGTTGTTTACAGTTCTTTAAACAACAGCTAATATATGAATGTGTATTTAACTCTAAATTAAATCTAAGATATTTTACGTGTGCATTAATATTTTTGCTTCATTCCATGATTTAAATATGAAAGAGTTACAACACACACACACAGTATAAAAACTGTGTTTGTGGTTTATTTATTCATCTGTGGGCACTGGGACCGAGACAACCTGCTGCGTTGCCATGTCCCTGCCGCTCCGATCTGTTGGGGCCCAGATGGGAATATGAGTCTGACGGTGTTTGTCAGAGAGCGCAGATAGACTCTCTAACCTCCTGCACTTCCTCCTTCCTTGCTTCCTCTTCTCCCATCACCCCATCCCACTTACCCACCCAACCCAAAAAGCAATACTAAACACAGTAATACCTCTGTTAGTCCCCTCTGCGTGTGGTGTTGCTGAGGTTACCCACTCAGAAGCCTCAAACAGTGTCTCGGAGATGGAGATAGAGAGGGTGGATTGAAAGAAGAGAAAGAGAATCGGATGGGGAATCCCAGGGTGATTGTGTTGTGTCCATCAGCCGACTCCTGACGTGACTTCATTTAGATTTACATCAGCTGCTAAATTAGAATAATCACTTCTAGAGCACTCCGGGCTTTACCTCATTTCTTCCTCGGTTTCATTTTTTTTCTTTCTCTTTTCCCATTTTATCTGTTCCTGTGGCCTGTCTCTTTTGGTTTCTCCCTTTGCTATCAGTGTAATTTCTCTTACACCCATATGGAAATATGCCTACAACAAACATAATCTTCCATTTAAAGTCACTGAGTTTCTCCCCTGGAGCTGTTTTTGTGAGACAATATCTCATACATTGTCCCATGTACTCAAGTAGTGCTTAAACAATTTGTCAATGAACTAATTGTTCAAGTGACAGAAAATCATTTTTATAATCAGTCATTTAATGAACAAGAAATGCCTAAAACTTACTGGTTTCCAGCTTCTTCTATGTGCCTGGTACAGTCAATACATGGCTATTTGTAGTAAATAAACACAAACTACACAGTTCTTGGGTCAAATCTGTGAAATCTTTTCACCTTAAAAGGTCAGATATCTTTTTTTAAGCTGTGTCCCGACTGAATGAAAAGCAAATTTTAAAAGTAGCTTGATTAACTTGATTAACCAGCTGAATCCATGAAGCCAGAAAAGTACAGATTAATCCAAGACACACTGGCTGAGCTGTGAGGTAGCTTTAGTGGCCAAAGTGGCTGAGCAGGAACTTTTCATCTGCCAAATTTAATCAGAATTGTCATCTTTCTCTGCTACCTGCACCACCTGTAATGTTTTTGTAGTGCGTTGGACCTTCAACATGCTGAACTTCCTACCAAAAAGCATTTAGACATTCAATTGTGTTCCACTTTGAAACTCACAGAAAAGTGTACATGCACATGAACGCACCATTAGCCTTTATTTGCACACCACTGATCCTTCCCCAAGTCCTCCCACACTGTGCCAGATGTGGTCACTCTTCGTTTTGAAAAAGAGTTCCAGAGACTGGACAGGTTGTGGCCAAAAGACGGCTGTGTCCCCTCTGTGAGGTGACAGCAGGGCAGCCCGATTTATGAACTGGATCATTTGCTAAAGGAGGCTGGTGGATGTTTGTGTTATGACTTCAGGTTCAGTTGTTGTACATGTTCACACATGCGAACGACGAGGACAAGAAGGAACAAACGGACACAGGCAGATGGACAGGGACATATCACAAACTTGGACAAGCTACACACACACACATAAAAACTTAAATACACATAAAATAAATACTCAGTAAACCAATAAGCAGACGTGCAAATGCACACATACACACTCATAGTCGTTCACTGCTCAGAGACATACGAGCATAAAGGCAAACCTCCATACAAAAACAGAAACATGCATACATGCTAGAGCACACACACAAAAGCGTGGACAACCCTCCCTTCTAAGCATTCCCCCTCTGTCTCTGTCTCACACACACACACACACACACACACACACACACACACACACACACACACACAGAAGAATCCTCAATAGTGCTACTAGTCCTAATAATGCTCGAGAGTTGTGGCAACTAGGCTTTAAGCTACAAATTGACTGCTAGCTGCGGGTGGGCTCATGTAGCGGCTTACTACTGCTACTCCACCACTGTCCATTCAGCCAGAGGAGACTGTTAGACAGATATATGGCCACTTAATTGGCCCATGATGGCAGTGTGGTGGAGTGGTGATCGCCAGCGGAGTGCTAGACACCAGGATGATTAGGGGCCTCTGTGTGTGTGTGTGTGTATGTGTGTGTGTTTGTGCGAGAAAATGTGTGTGTGCATGGGATATGAAGCCAAGCTCAGGGTCTGGGTTCTCTTTTTGTGTAAGTGTGAGTTTATATGTGTGCGTGTGTGTGTGTGTGTGTATGGGTGTGCGCGTGTGTGTGTAAAGAGACTGCTCAGCCCAGCAGGACAGCGCCAGGCCTGGACTTATTAGTCACTCGTCTCGAGCTGTCAACCCACACAAAAGGCATCAGACGATTAAAAAAATGAACAGCCGCAAACATATTCTGCACACTGCTAGTCTTCTGCTATGTGTCAGGTGTGTGTGTGGAGGTGTGTGTGTGTGTGTGTGTGTGTGAGGTCTATGGTTGTCTTTTTGTGTCTGTGTGTGTGGACAGTGAGGAAATGTGTGTGTGTGTGTGTGTGTGTGTGTGTGTGTGTGTGTGTGTGTGTGTGTGTGTGTGTGTGTGTGTGTGTGTGTGTGTGTGAGGTCTATGGTTGTCTTTTTGTGTCTGTGTGTGTGGACAGTGAGGAAATGTGTGTGTGTGTGTGTGTGTGTGTGTGTGTGTGTGTGTGTGTGTGTGTGTGAGCGTTTTGATGGAGTCCTATTTTCCCTCCGAGTCCACTCTTCCTCTAAGTGGGGAAATCAATGCAAATAAGGGAAGCGGGGAGGACGGGAGGAGTGAAAAGAATGAGAGAAAAAAGGGCTGAAAAAAAAAAACAAACAAAGGCCTGGATTTAAGAGAAGAGAAAAAAAAGAGAGAGAGAAGTAGTAAGGGGGGGAAAAATGGGATGAGAATGCCCATTAAGGTGGGAAATTGGAGCCCTTTGCTGTTAAGCATTCCGCTTGTGCCCATATTTCCCTGATGGTGGTGCGAAATTCAGCGGGCCCTGAGTTATCCAGATGAGACCGGCAAGAATTAAAACGCCATATGTTCAGGACGGCACCTCCGCACAAATCAAACGCTTCTGTAATTTCTCTCAATACAAAAGAGGCCCCTAACATTAGGCTCTCTCCGCTTTGCTGGTTTGTTTATTTTCACCTTCTTTTTGTCATGTTGATGTGGCGATTTATTCTGAGTGTGCCGGCTTTTGCTGCTTTATAGGTTTTGTGTAAGCATGTGTGTAGACAGCGTGTTAGGTTGTAGGTGATTGGCATCTGTGTAGGAATCTCACTGCAGCCCCATGACTTTTTCCATAATGAGTTTCCCACCAGTAGAGCTTCAGTAGCCTGGAACAGTTCTTCTGTTTCAGTTTGTTTATGACACTTAAGGTTTTACTTCATGGGCCCATTTCTTTGTCAGAAGCAACCCGGTACCTTATAAAGCTTGTAGGAGGGTGGTGAGTTATAACTATTACTAAAATGCTATGCAGTCTCTTAATAATAGCTGGAGAATGCTGTTGTAGCTAGAAAGGACTAGCTTCCTTTCTACAGAGAGACACAAAAATTAGGACTGCATAGTTGTGTCCATTTTGCTTTATTCCCTTGACTGACTTTATGTGCATCCACATCACTTCTAAATGTGTTTTTACTCATACTCTCTGGGCATAGGAGCAGTTTGATGCATCAGACCTAAACAAGAAATATGTGGTTGTGGATGTTGGAGGTCCTTGTAGGTTGCGTGAGAAACGAGGCCGCAGGTTCTAAAGTTACCTCTGACGGCACCTTTTCAGCACACTGATCGCAAACTTTCTTTCCAAAACCGTCCAACCCGCACGGCCCTCCTCCCCCCTCCCCCTCCCCCACTGTCCACCATCGCACCTTTCAATAACGTCTCTATCTATCACTATCATTTTTTAAAATGTTGCCCCTGCCTCGCCGGTCCCCATCGGCCCGACTCGCACCAATAATTGTGTGTTTTCAACCTCTGCCGCCTTCGGCTAATTTAACCACAGATTGAAATGGAATGACCCCCCCTCCCCATCACCACCACCACCAGCTACACACACACACACACACACACACACACACACACACACACACACACAGCATGCTGGCTAGCAATCAGGAGTCTGAATGGACTGTGTTTCCTCGGCAGACACAAGGCTGATTCCAAAGCTAATAGTCATTGTTTGAAGTGACACTGCTGCCCTGGCATTTGTTTAACCTTCTGTCTTATGCACAAGGCAGAGTCAATGCACAATCCCTGCTTAATTAATATCTTCCCTCTCTCCCTCTCTTTCCACTCTCCCACTCCTCCCTCCACCTCTCTTTTATCCCCGTACAACCAAACAGAGAGGTGGATAGTGTCATTTCTACATTTTTAGGGCTAAAACAGATGTTGTTTATGTAAATGTACCTCTTCCCTGTCTTTTACAGATCAACAGCCAGCAGTGCTGTATTGGGACATTGTCCAAGCATTTGTTAGAGACTTTTCAGTGATATGTACCATGTCCAATAGATAGCAGCATTTACAGCTCTAACCTTTAAGGGTTTCATAACTGGACACCTAATTTTTAAAATTATTTATGGATGGCATTTTGTCAGTGATAGGTATTTAGTGTATTAGAATTATGTAGAAGGATGCCTTATAAGACTGTATAGTAGTTGTCTTTGTTACTGGTGGAGTCAGCCTTGGGATTAAAAAAAAAAAGAAGAGGAGCAGCCGATGTTTGGTATTTCAGTGGGGGCATAATTATTGTTGTAGAATTTCTTCAGAGTTCAAAGTTATGCTGTGGACTGATCTGTGCATCTACTGTTACAGTGCACACAGAAGTGGCTAGTTGTTAAGGCAGCGTGATTATTTATACTGCAAACTGACCAAAATGTAAAGATTAAAAAAAAAAAAAGTAAAGCGATTAAAAAAAAAAAAAAAAAAATGGAGGAGAGAGAGGGACAGGGTTAAACAAGGACAATAACAATACCTGTGGCGGAGCTTAAGTGACTGGTAAACGGATTTAACATATACAAATGCATACATACCGGGAGCGAAAGAAAAGGTGTCATGGAAAATTTGCGTGACATCTCCACCTCATGACGTTTCCATACACACATCAAAATGGCAAATTTCTTAAGGCCTGTGTGTTAAATGCACCTTTTCTTTCTTTTTTCCCCTTTTTTTTCCCCCAACCCTTGTACTCAATACTGCACACTCCTAAATAAGAATCAATGCCTAGTTAAAACTGAAGCCCTGCCAATAAGCCTGAGCAGGAGGTAAGCAGGAGGTAAACAATACCACAACTGGTCTGTCTCCAACAAACACTCTAAATTCTAATCCCTCTGCTCTGAAGCTTTCTTCTCTCTTACTTTTTTTTTTTCTTTTTTTTTTTTTATTCTTGTGATGTTTTATGAATGCTCCATCAGACCAAAGAGCAATGTAATCTATTCATTCAGTATTCACTCAGTGGGAGAGAGTGCAACACAGTGACAACGTGACTAATCAAAGAGGGGAACAGCTGACTTGAAACTGCATCATAAACATATTACAAAGACGTTATATGCATTATTTTTTCCTACATTGAAATTAAATCAGTCATTCACATGCATTGTAATATAATGTGATGGGATTGTATTAGAGGGAAGCTGTTTGCTGTTCTGGTGCCTTTAGCAAACATTGAACCTTCAGAGCTGGTGTGCATTGTGTATCAGAGTATACTGCATATTGTGCTGATTATACTGTAAGGATTATAATGCAGCGACAATAGCACACAGCTAAATGTGGGGAAGCACGCCGCGACTGTTGAGCCGATTATGAATATGATTTGGTGATGATGACTGATGGGATCATGTTGGACCGGGGCTCTTCAAGTCTTGGATCAGTTGTGTGTGATATGTCTTCAAATGCAGTGGCTGCCGGTCATTCTCATAAAGATTGTTTTAAACATGTTTGATATTTGTGACTGACATCAGCAACCGATTATACTACTTTTGTGTTGCTCAAGGAATATATACATACTGGTAAACAAAAAGCTCACTCACCTCCAGTTCCCTCTGTAGGCTACACAGTGTGCGTTGCCCACACCTCTTCTCACCCAAACTCTGAGCTTTTTTTTTCCTTTTTTTTGGCCTATTCAGCACAAATGTTGCTGCATATAAACAGTGCAAGCTGCTGGTTGCCGTCCACGTTTGTTTTGGTTACAACAACACGCAACAGTTGCCATTGTCACATTATTTGTGTGGTCTTCTACCGCCAGAACCGCACTCGTTACTGACGAGTCGTTTAGAGTGTTGTCAAGCGTGTTTACTCATTTGCGAGGTTTATGCTTCCAAAAGCAGACTTAAAAATCTGTGTAAGTTGGTAGAAACAATCTTTATGTGTCTTTGTGCGTTGCAGCTTGTCTTCAGGTTTGTCCCGCACGTAGAACAGTATTTACAGTGTTGAACTGCCAGGCTGTTTCAAAAGTAGTGAGATGCCACATTTTTTTTAAGTTTCAGTTGAAAACTTTGCCTCGTGTTCTACCTCCATGCTGGTATTTTTTTTAAAAATAAGAGACAATAGCACAAAAGAAACAAACAGTAACAACCACCAAATAAAAAAAAAACCCAAAAAACTAAATCTTAATCGGCAAATAGAAATTAATAGAATCATTATATGAAAAAGTAGAAAATTAACTACGTCTCAGGATAATTACTAGAAATAATGTGTTAAATTGTTAAATTCACATATATTTCACATTTGCATTTAATTAAATGCACATCTCTTAGCAGCCTTCAGCAATGATAAACGTCTCCCAGGATGTTTTTAGTCTCATTTTCTGTTTACATATTATATTGCTCCAAAATAAACAAATATTTACCCCTATTCAAGGAAAAAAAAATTGAAAAAAAATAAAAAGCTATTATTATGATTGTTTTTGTAATATCATGCGGTAAAAGAAGAAGAGTTTGGCTGAAAGCAGATTTTAAAGCACATCTTTTGAACCTCCCTCAAAAAGGCAGAAACAATATGGCTCCCAGAAATAATGAACTGTTGACTCGGATTCCACTGAACAAAATTAGCATTCACGTGTCTCAATAATGCCCCTAATCTTTAATATTTTCCTACTGGGCAAGAAATGACTTCTAAAGTCGTATCTTATAAATGTATCTACTGTCGTTTATATATATTATCTCTAAAACTCTTTTTAAGTGTATGGAGTGTCTTTTAGGGCTGTAGAGGATAAACAGAAGTTCTAAATAATTTGACTTATTTCTTTCCAACCAAGTCATGTCTTATATCTGTCTGATATACTAACATCTTAATCACTCCCACTATAATCTGTTCTTAAAGCAGAGATCAGTAGGTTATTTGAATAAATGGAGTTTTGCAGGGAGGCATTGTTTTTGAGAATTACCACAATAAGAGAAAAGACAAGAGTCTCGTATGTTGACAGTTCAGGTGAATTCAGGTTTCAAAATAAAATGCATTTCCAAATAAGTCTTTGCTGTTTTAATGTATACCTGAGGTTACCTTGTTTGTATCATTCCTGAATGGCTGCAGAGTGAAAATAGCAATATTTTACAGCACACGCATAGCATTTCACAGTCTGACTCTCTGGCTGTGTTGTGTGTTGTACAGTAGGAGTGGACCCATCTGGACAGAGAGGTCAGCCTGGTTTTCCTGCTGTGTGTCTGTGGTAGCCGCTCTCTCTTTCTTTCTCTCTCTTTCTCTCTCTCTCTCGCTCTCAGGGGGTGTCCGATGAAGTGGTCAGCGGTTGACAGGTGCTGCCATGGCTGACAGGCCAAACACAGTGTGTGCATGTGTGTGTGTGTGTGTGATTCAGCTGGAGGGCACTGAGGTCCTGTGCTGCAGAGCATGGCAGGAACAAAGCTACAGGGACGCAGAGTCAATGACATCTCTCTCTCTTTCTCTCTCTGCCCATCTCATCTGCTTTCCTCCGCTCTCTCTCGGCCTCACGAGAAACAGGAAGCGGCTCTGAGCTCATTGTTTTTTTCTTTTCCTTGTAACAGATAAGACTGTTGTGGTTGTAAGCAAAGACAGAGGGGGATTCAGACTCATGGTGTGAGGACTGAGCTAACAACTCAGCGGCTGGGCCTGATGCTCGTGACATGAGGGACTCTTAAGGGGCTGCTAAGATGCACAAGGTGCAGGGGGTCACATGACAGTGTGAAGTATCAGTGAGCTACTGTTTGGTTGCTCTGCTAGCTTGGACATTAAGAATAATTTAAAATAATTTATTGCAGAGACTAAAACCCTTTAACTGCTTAATGAAAACTCAAAATCAGTATTGATCTGAGACGTAACAGTGTAAAAGGCCCCTTTACATAATACATAGAACAACAAATAACCTGCAGTGCATTACTTTATTTACATCTGTCAAGAATTTAAGTGAAAATGTTCCAGTTTAGTGAAGAGAAATGACTCCTGGTGTTTGTGGTGTTTAATTCAGTAGGTTTTTAAATGACACAATAATTACTCGTCCTAAAATTCATGCTCAGATTGTCGTCTGTATGTTAAGGCTAACTGTAAGTGTTGACATGACAGCCTCTTTTTGCATGTCACAGCGGCACCTCGACGGTCCTCACTCAGGACACGCAGCACTTTTTCTTGCCGCCACCCATGCTTGATGGGGACTTATGTTTTCCTTATCAGACTCCCCGCTCCACCTAGGATATGGTTTGACTGGTGGTAGTAGTGGATCCTCATCAGCCTTGACCAAGGGAATGTGTGTGTGTGTGTATGTGCACGCGCATGTGTGTGTGCAGTATCTAAATTAAATTGTCTTTATCTCCTCCAGAAAAAAAGGAATAGGAAGGATGGGAAGGGCTGTGGAGTGGGGGTGAAAATTAATTTGTTAGATCAAAAAAATATTTAATTTTGCTGCACATCAAACAAACTTTGTCTTCAGACAGGGTGTACTGAGGCGGGCCCGCCTTTTTTTTTTCTTCCTCCTCTTCTTCTTTTTCTTCATCTGCTTTCTCTTTTTTCTTTAATTAAAAAAGCATTCTATTATTACAGCAGATGAAAAGGAAACATCTATTCAAACAGTACAGTCGTACCGGACTACCACTAATCTTTTGGTAATTATTTTTTAATTGAATCTTTTGAACACAAAAGCCCTGAGCAGATGCTTGCATTACCGCAGTCCCACATCGCACGCCACGCCATGTATACGAGATGATGCCTGCCTCGCCACGAGCAAACGGCAGGACAACACAGGAATAAAAGAGAGGGAAGTTGAGAAAGAGGAAAAAAAAAACTGAAGGAGGGATGGGATTGGATGGAAGGAGGGGAGAGGACTGGACTGGGAGGAAGTCTGCAGAGATGGAAAGTTAAGTGCAGATGAACAGCTCAGCAGCTCTTTAGATGTGAACAGGAACATGCTGTAGGTCTGCACATACAAACACATAAGAATCCGTTTTGCTGATACACACACTTGGATGTAAGCAAGAGGTCAAGCAGCTTGAATCTAAATTGCGTCTTCTCACAATCCGTCTTTCGTCTGGATTCCTCGGAACTTCTTCGGCATCGGCAGAGTGCTGATTCCAAGCACATAATGATCGGTCTTAAGGGAACGGAGGGGGGTGCTTTATTTAGAAGGGGGGGGGGCCCAAAAGATGAACCCAGTCTAAACTTTCCAGCATTTTGCCTCCCAGAAAGGACCTTAAAAACACCTTATTACCACTGAACTCCCCATTTCACTGACATTTGATATGCTCCTACGTCTGAGTGAGGGATCCTGGATGATGTGTGTGTAAAGTTCTCGCTCTGAGATGTCTCTGAAGTGCTTAAAAAACATGTAGAGGAAGATGCAAAGAGGGGCTTAAGGAGCAGGCAAATAGGAGCGACTCGGAGAAAGAGACATCTTTAGCTTGGCTGTATGCAACAGCATATTGCCTCTTAATCATGTCGAGTACCCGTCAGAGCTCACCAAAGCAGGTTAAATCACATTACTAGAGCATTGTGCGTGTGTGAGTGAGTGTGAAGGAGTGTGTGTGCCCGCTCTTTTACGAGTGCGTATGTGTGTCTGCAGAAGGCAAAGTGCTGGACAAAGTAAATATGTGGAGGAGTAAGCCCAAAGTCTGCATCTGCCTGGTTTTGTCGATGTGATTGAGAGCATTTTGGATCTGTATTTATCAAGCACCTCAGAGTAAGAAATCAGGCCTGAAGGGGCCAAAAATTCTTTGAGTGAAGCATATTTAGCTCTACTTTTAGACCTAGGACTAAAAGCATTCTGTCAGTCTTTACACTGGTATCTCTGCAGGTATGTAGGAGAGCTCCAGCAGAGTATGAACCTGTTATGGTGGTCAATCATTGTGCAGTATTTTCCCCACTGTGTGGAAGCCGGTTCTGGATGCTGCCCAGGTTTAAGCTTGTCCTGCTCTTTATTGGATCTGGAGAAGTTCCAGCAACCCCAGCTGATGGTACCCAGGATTGCTTTATGTTTGGCAAGCACATCAGTCCTCAGTCAGCCCTCATCCTAACAGCCCTTCCTGTGACATGAAGAGTGAAAACATACAGTACAGAGGAGGAAGAACCAGATAGTGACAGTGATGCTATACTGGCAAATATCACTTTGATATGTAAGCTGTTAATAAATTTTGTTTAACTTTGGTCACTTAGTTATCTAGGATTATTTGTCGACAAGCCCACACAGAAAAAGCTCTGTGTGTCCAGATCCAGGTCTTTAATATCGATACCAATCCACTAAACCACCGAACCATTAAATTATATCTGGATTGGCCTCGGTCACGACTCTTTGAATCACCTGGGAACATCACTGTTTTCTGCTTTTCAAATTTCAGCAATCCAAGTCACAGATATCAGAAATACTACAATATTTCATCACGTTGTCCTACTGTTCTCTACTAATGTGTAACACTCATTCAGCTGCTTAATTACCTCTTCCAATGACTCTAAGTCCTTCTGAAAGGTCCTAGTTTAGCTTGAAGTGTGATTCTGAGGAATGATTCTGAGATGCTTGATAAACGCAGGCCCAGATTTGGGAGACAAAGCTTGAACTAGCCTCGTGTGCACACACACACACAGACTCAGGCGATATGCGCATGTCCTTTATAAACATGAACTCATCAGTATTTGGAATGATCAAATCTGGCTAATGACAGCGTGAGGTGAAGAGCTAGAGACAGATAAATGGCAATAGAAAGAGAAGGATGCTGCTGGGATGTCGGATGGCGAGGAAAGGGGGGGGGGTTGACGGAGAGGACCGACTGAGAATGAGAGATCAACAATGCCATAAATAACCTTGGGAGAAGTCACCTATCCTCCCGCAGGCGACAGCTCGTCAGGGAAATGAATGGGTTGTCACTGTCGTCTTTGTGCCCATGGCTGAGGGCACTGAAGCTGGCACCGCCGCACTTGCACACAAATGGGGAAAAAAAAAAAAAAAGGTTTTCAATTTTTTTTCTTTTCTTTTTTTTTAATGTCTTTACAACAACGCTCCCTCACTGCCGCCACCGCTGCAACAAACACGCAAACACACACAGGTTCACAAACACTCTTTGAAAGCACGCGTCCACTTAAGCAAAAACAACACGCTGAAGCGAGGAGGGGAGTCGATGGTGTCCATGGGAATGCAGGAGTGCGCAAACACACACACACACGGACACACACACACACACACTCCAACCCACTCATCCACGGCTCACACATCTCTCAATTTCTCTGTCTGTCGTTCTGTGTCTCCACATCTCCGCTGGTCTCTCTCTGGACTCCAGGTGTTTTGCTTGGATTTCACCCCTGCAGCATTTTATTCTCATTTTGACACAATATTTACCCACAGTTCAATAGGCTCCGGTGCTACACCTACAAACGCTGCGCCGGGAACAAAGTGTCTGTGTGTTGTGACTCTTTGTGCTGCTCGTGCTGTGTGGATGAAACAGATCAACAGCTTTGAGCTATATGCACATTGTTTATCAAATTACAAACTCCTTCATTACCCAACAACAACTATTTTGCTGGAAGACATTAATTGAAACATATTGTGAAATTAGTGCAGATGCTGTCATTGTTTGTTTACCTGGTAGGTTTTATTCTTAGTATGAAGAATGTAATATCTGCTGGGGCCAGGGGGGGCGACCATCATGCTTTTATGGTTTCATTTTTATTCTTTCACTGAAATCTCTCTGTCTTAGTGTCCATCTGCAAAAAAGATTTAGAATGGAGAAGCTCTGACTTGATTTAAAAAAAAAAAAAAAAATACTAGATACTAATACTAGATGATGCAGTCATCTAGTTTGTCTTCAGTTGCACGCAGTAAGCTTTAGAAGCAGCAGCATGCCCTCGGTTTCACCCCTGAGGCTTTCAGGAGGTCTCTGTCCTGGTGTCTGTGGAAGCACCTTATTATGACCCAAGGTTTTATTGTTAGGTGACCTGGCGGTCGTAGTAATTATGACGGGAGCAAAGGAGGACGTCAGGTGACGCAGTAGAAAGAGTGACAAAGTCTGCGTTAGGAGGGGGAGGTTGGAGTAGAAGGATGAGTCGACATAACACAGGACGTTCACACAGGAGACCACTGCTTGTTTTCCCTTGTGAAACTGATTCTCAGTGTTTTTTTTTTATTTTTATCCATGACCGATCCACAGCATTATCCCAGTGTTTATTATTGTTACCATGACAACAAAGATCCTTGAACCAAAATGGTTCATGATTGTGAGTCCTGGACAGAGCTCCTTTGTTAAGTGTCATATCCCTTACTCTCCGCTCTTTAAAAGAATTAAAAAAAGACTACGCCTTTTCTTTGTAACACATCAGAAATGTGACAAATCATCCTCTCTTATGTTTTCAGGTCCACAAAGCCAAACTTAAATGTGTGTGTGTCTGTGTCTGTGTGTGAAATTGCTGCTTTGTCAGTGAACACGCTGACATGTCAGAAATACATGACTCCAGCACTATTCCACATATTCACAGTTGGGGGAAAAAAAAAAAAAATCATGGGATCCTTTTATATAGAGAATATTTCACAATTCATTTCAATTTCCTGCAGGGCCGAGTGACTTCAGAGAGCAAGTAATCTGACGAAGAACTCCATTTAGCCTCGCACTTACATCTTAACCCCAAAACCCGATATTTTACAAATATGACACTATTGCGTGTGAAGAGCGCTGCCTGTCGAGTTTATTTAATTTGAGAAAGGCCTGGGCGTAACGTATCACAACCCCTCCCTCTTTTGACATCAAACCCTCGCCTTGTGTGGCACTCCACACAAGTAACACGACTACTTACATCACAAAATGGACTCTAAATGCAAACAGGCATAACTTGGGACAGCCAAATCACACTCTTTCCCCCCTCTTCATTTTTTTTTTTTTTTTTGCTTCATCTGGAAGAGGGTTCAGGGGCCTTTTTTTTTTCTTCAAATTTCACACTGCGTAGTATTGTGCTTGGATAAAAATGAAGCGGAGAAATGAGGAGAAAGGGACGGAGTGAGAGAGAGGAGATGGAAGAAGAGAGAGAAAAATCAATAGTGAGGACATAGCTGGGGGGTTTCCATATTACATTTTGCATAGACGTCGGCTGTAATTTGCCTTTGATCTCGGTCCCAAGATGACTCACTGAAGCCATCTTCCACAGCCAATTGGGGGTGGGGGGGAGCAGAGGGGGAGGGATGGAAGGAGTGGGTGGAGGGTTAAGGATGGAGAGAGGGGAGGGGAGTGGGGGGGGGGGGGGGGGGGGGGGGGAGTCGACCACAGAGCCTGGATGCCAGGCCAGGGTTTCGTCTCCAGTTCAAACATTCTGCTGAGATGTCTTTTCTGCTGCAGAATGTAGGTAATACAGACTCTGTTGGCTGCACAGAGGGACAGCTGCAGGTCCAGATCGTCCAGTCTGTCCAGACAGACTCATGCTCTTACCCTGTGTGGTATCTGGCCGTGCAGTACAGTTTTGCTCTTGTGTGCTGAGAGTCTGCGATACCTCACTCTTCACTGGAGTGACTTTATATTCACCTCCAGATAGATCTCAAAACCTCAGTGCAGAGAATCAAAAATATTCCTTTACTGTACCATATACTAACTATTTGAGTGAACTGACCCTTTAATCAGTTCCAAGAGATGGTGCATTGCTGGGTGTTAATCAAGGACTGATTCCACTTAATGCCATGTTTTTAGTTGCACATTTCTTGAGTGTGCTTGCAGTTCATGTTACAGATTCATGTAAGAAATACAGTGTAATGAGTACAATGTTATACTATACAGAAGACTTTATCAAAGAAGTTTCCTTTTCATGGCCACAGTCACCAAATGAAATGGTCTTAAAGCCGTAGTCCACAGTATTGTTGGTGTAACAGATCCTGGTGACATGTTGGTGTAAGCAGAGATGATGTGAATATCAGGATTAAATCAGTAATGAAAGATACTAAATGTAACCTGTATTTTCTTTCAGCAGACTGCGTTTCCTCTGTTGTATACGGGAGGCTGTGAGTTTTTATGGCAAACTATTATTTCAGTGGTCAAGAAAGAACTGCCACACTGAGTTTGCTGCTGGATTGTGTTTGTTAATATAGAGCCGTGGCCTGTTTCAGTGCTGTTGCTGCAGTACATTTTGTCTGCAAAATAACCAATAACCACAGCTGTCAAATAAACAGTGTAGGAGTAGGTCTGTTTTCCTCTTTGTAGTAGTGGATTAGAAGATGTAGCACAGAAAGTAAATGGTGCTTAAGGACAGTACTTTAGTGGACCAGTGTGCACTTCGGTGTTTTCCACTACTGGCGACCACAGTGACCAGATGGGACAAATTCAGTGCTTTGAACAGTCTTGTTTTGAACCTCACATGGTGAATTGTATTTTTCACTGGCGATTAAAAATCACTCCGGGCGTTGGAATTGGTATGAAATAATGAATGAAGACATAAAAGTAATTAATAGATAGAGCCGTCTCTGAAAGAAAAGAGGGGAGGATTCGTCATCTCTTCTCCACACAATGCCATTGTTCCCCCACGACATTCACTAGTCTCGGTGTTATTAATGATCCCACCTTTGCAGAACATACATTTTCCTCTGTTGGCCTGGTCGCCGTCTCTAGAAACTTTTCCTGTGCTCCCTCAGTCACCGCCACCACCACCACCACGATCGTCGCCGTCCTTTCCACGTGTGAAGTTGTGCGTGTTTTGTGTCACTGTGCTGTACGTTCCCTCTAGAGAAGCTCCAGGCACCGGGGTGCTGTTGTAGGAGGAGCAGGGATTTTTCTGAAAGTTTTCACACACACAGCAACACAGTGGAAAAAAAAACAAAAAACTTTGTCCTCTGTACAGCTTGGATGTTTGGCAGTCTTACCAAGTGTGTATCCACTGTCGAATATTCCTTTGTAACAACAGGACTGTAAGTGATGCTTTTGCTTACATATTTGACATTGATGAAGTTTGCCAGCACCATGTATGTATGTATGGTATAGTATATAAAGCGTGTTCTGTGTCAGGTAGGATAATCTTTGCGTCTTTAACAGCAAAGACAGTCAAACAGCTTTTTCAGCACATGCAGGCCTTTACAGTTACAAGTATGTGGGCTTTACTTGACATCTGAATGAAACACACTCCACATGAATAGCACTAAATTATGTCATTTGACACTAACTGCTGTGTCCTGAGAATTTAAAAAACGAAAGTCTTTAAAGCTAAGAAAGTGCATTCAAAGTTAAATTGGCAGCTTCTGATGCACCAGTAAGTTTCCACCTATGCTGCATTTCTGTCATAATTTGGCCCCCACTGTCAAGCATACTGGAAGATGTTTTTGTTCTCATGCTAGCACCCAGTTTCTTGGTGCGGGAAGCAGAATTTGATATTATTTGAGGCTTATTCCTAATCGTCCAGACGGTAAATATTGCACACTTCTTCTGCGGTGGCCTAATGGGCATGTAACTTTATAGGCAAACATGTGAAGTGGTATTCCTGCAGTGACTGGGAGCTTAGAAAGAGTGCCAGGCACTCCCTGAAGATGAAAGACTTGTCAGATGGCACCGTCTAGCTCCGCTCAGACACTTATGAGAAGCAGGCCTTCAGGAGAGGCTAAGTGTCCAATCTTTTGTGACTAAGAACAGTAATAGAGCAATCGTCAGTAAATGGAGGACTATTTCAAAACCAGAAGCGCCGCTCTCCCTGTGTTGTGGCGTCATCCCCTGTTGAAACATACACCTATACCATTCCTCACCAGGAGCGCACTGTGGATTATTTCTATTATTACACTTCATAAATCCCCTCTGGTAACATGATTGATGATTTTCCACTGCACGCTTAACACGGTGTGGTGGATCTTTTTAAGAAATCTGGTTTCTTTTTCTGAAGTTTCAACTCCGAGTGATATTTCTCTGCTAGTCCATTTGGCTGTCCGTCTTCTCCGCTGGGCTAAATTAGCATGCAGCCTCAATAATCTACCCTCTCGTCTCTCTTGGCCCAGTCCGCAATCCCTAATGATGAAATGAATTACATCGTCTATTGTCAGAGTGCTTTAATCATAGTAGCTTCTGCTAAAATGACAGAGCATTGTTCTGGGCCCCAGACAAAAGAAGACATATCTAAGGTACAATGGACCTCGGATCTCACTCAGTGAATTACATTAATTCTAAATAACGTCACGTTAAGCTGTCTGTCCAATAGAGGTAGTAAAAGAGGTTTGACTGGAATGGCATTTGCACCTTCATCATTGCTCCTAATGAGACAGTAGAATACTGATAGATGTTCACTGACATGTGGAAAGGTTTTTTTCCTCCAGGGAATGGGTTCATTACATCTGCCTGTCTTTTTCCAGGGGTGATTATTGTATCAATTCTGCTAATGTATATCTGTTTTCAGGTTATTTTCCAGTTGAATCTAATTAAAAGTGTAATGAAAGTGGAAGAATATAAGAAGTTTACCAAGCCAAGGTGAAAACCAAATACACTGTATTGTCAAAAGTATGTGGACGGCCCTCTGTGTATATTCTCATGTACTGGGGCTCTTGTTTCATGGTTTTTACATCAGAGTTTGTTTCATGGTGTTGGGAGTATCTTAAAAAAAAGTGATATGAAAGCTTTTGTATTATAAGCCAGCATGAAGTCAGCCAGCAAGACTGTACTCTCCGAAGAAACAAACAAATAGGACATGTGCAAGCAGTTTGTTACAGCCCATAGTTACATATTGTTAGCTGACCTCTAGCTGCCATAGAAATTATGATGGGACCAAAGGAGGAAGTCAGGTGACGCAGTATATAGAGCGGCAAAGTCCACATAGGGAGGAGGTGGGGAAGGATGGATGGGTTGATAAAACACAGGACGTGGACACAGGAAACTGCTGTTTGTTTCTCATTTGAATCCAATCTTAACTGTGTGTTTATTGTTGTAGCCATGACAACAAAGGTCCCTTTAACCTGAAGGAATAATTTAAACCACAATCCTTCACTAAATCAAACCAAGGTTTTTTGTGCCTAAACGTAGCTTAACCACATGTTTATTATTGTTGCTTTTACAACAGAGGTTCAGTATGTCAGAAGATGTTCCTATGGGTCGTATCAGAGGGCAGGGGACAAACAATGACAGTGTTATGGTTGTTTAGGTTTGGAGCACTTTTTTGCGGTCAGTTCTGGCACAAACATATAGTACACACCAAAGTTCAGCATTTTATGGAAGTTCATTCAGTTTTCCAATTTGAAATAGACAAATTTTCTAAATGATACACGCACCAACTACAATTAAATGTGATTCTATAAAATTCAAACACATTTACAAAGTCCAACTGAAGCGTGCATACGAGCAGGCCACAGCTACGGCTGTGGGGGAATTGTGGGGGGAAACGATTGGCCGAGTCCTTAATTCAATAATTTCTTCTGGGTACTAGCCCACCCCTGTCGCTGTTCATTGATGAAGGCGCTTTAAGGAGAGCAATATTTAGCATATCTGGCTAAATGGTCCTAACAAGCCCCAGCTTGCACCGTGTTAAAAATTAATAAATAATAAAAGAAGGGGAAAGTGTGATGTTGCCAGGGAAATAATTTGCCTCTCTTGAACTGATGATGGCATCCACTTTATGCAAATTGGTGTCTGGGGACAACAGAATCCCTCTTAATACATATGCAGACTTCATAAAAGAGAGAGAGAGAGAGAGAGAGAGAGAGAGAGGAAAAGAGAGGAATAAAAAGGTAGTAGGAAAAAAAGATAGGCGAAGGTGATAAATAGGAAGTCAGCACAAAATTGGACGTGTGTGAATTTTATATCCCATTCTTCTGATGGTGATATTACAGGTTTTGTATGTGTTTGTGCATCAAGCATATTGTGTTTCAGACAGTCTGAAGAGTGTGTAGTAAAATGCTGGGAACTGATGACTGAATGAATGCTGACAGGCACAACTTTTTTTTTTTTTTTTTTTTTAATAAGACTTCTTATACACTAATTGTATTTACTGTAAATATTCAACCTTGTATCCTAGAAATGATGTTTATATACAACTAATTTACAACTGTAAATACATTTTGTAGGAAGGATCCAGATTCTGTTAACATAATGAGGATATGTTGGTAATTTACATATTTGGCAAATTGCAGATATGCTGATGGTGGTCTGGTTTCATACAGAGAAAGTTCCCAGCTCACTTCAGACAAAGCGTGTTTATTTACCTTTCACCACAACCACAGTCTTTCCTCAGCCAAAGTGCTTTCACTGCCTAAACCACAGACGGGACTGTGGATTTGAACCCTGGTTTCTGGGGTGACAGATGTGCACTTTGTCTCGCTGCCATCCACGTCAGCCGGCTCCCAGTGACTGCCGTTAAAATATGTGGCGCTTCCTTCACTCAAAGAACAGTGTTGCCTGTGAACATAGTCCAACCAGCAATTATGTTGCCACCAACACGTATGTGAGGAAGCAGTTTAATTGTAAATGAACATAGTTTATAGGAAACAGGGCTGATATGTTGTATAATTCAGAGCGTGGTACTGCACATTTTTGTAATGATAAATACATTTAAAAATGATTTTTTTGTTTAATTTTATGGAATCATAAACATTTCCTGTTAATGCAAACTCAACACTCCCTACGTGTTTACCTATTGTCTTTATAAATTAATAGAAATTACGTAAATGGAGTGTAGTGTACAGTTCACAGAATGAATTCCATCAGTTTCTGTTAAAGGAGTGATGAGTGTGACATGACTGATGAAATGACTGTTGCAAAAATGTGCAATATAATGAATTTACCATGTGAGCCACTGGAGTCAAATACAAATACAGCAATGAATAACAGTCCACAGGTGGTCCAGATCTGGTAGCCAGAACATGGGCCACATATGTTCCGTGACACGGGCATATCTCAACTGTTTGACCATGGCTGGCTGTATTCTGGCCCTATGTTGGACCAGACTAGTTTCAGCACTGGCTCCAGGTGTCAGGCTCAACTAAACCTTAACCAAGCCACTTCATTAAAACACACACTTAAAGTATTTGCCTCAGAAGAAAAACATGCCTCAACCATGACAGTATTATAAACAAATATTTTTTTATTGATTTTTCACATTAAGCCACTTGCAAAACTGTAAAAGGCTGTTTGTCAAAGACAATCTCTTCTTCCTCTCCTCTCCCTCGCTCCTGTCTTCTTGTCTTCTCTTACCTCCTTCTTCCTTTCCCCTCCTCTCTTCCCATCAGCACTGTGTGTGTAGTAATGTGTTGACAAATAATTAAATCATCCACTAAACACCGGCCCTGACCACTAAACACTTGTAAACCATTGCCAAAACAAACAAATGCACGAACAAACAAAAAACCTCTTGAACGTCCGTGCCATGTTTCAGTACATTAACCAGTTGTACATGTGACTACTGGACTTTAGAGGACAGTCCCACTGCAGCTGAGCCCAGGCCCTGTTGATAACATTCTGCTGTGATATCTGCATATACAGACTATAGTTTTAATCAGTCCAGTAATGAGCTGGTACCATCTTCCTACCAGGCTCCAGTGTGGTTCCAGAACAAAGCCTGTCTGAGAGCTGTATTGCATGGAGCCATATGATTTAAAAATAAGTATAGTCATATGTCCCTTCCCGGGTTCCGTAGTGTCAGAGTATGGAACCTAGGAAGGCAAATGACTGTACTTATTTTTAAATCATGCGTGGTTCTGTGCTATACAATGCCCAGTTTGACACCGTTTCCCCAGGAAGACACAATGAGGACAGCATGAAGCATGCGAACCAGGCGTGGCTGCCTATAGGCTTTCTACTTAAATTGATCTGCAAAATTATGGACTGTGTGTATAGTCAGTTTTAGTGGAGTTCTCCTTTTAAAGTAACCAGATGTTCTGAATTTCATCGCATCGTCACACTTTGGTTCAGTCATTCACAATTAAAACCAAGTGACTGATAAGCTAAACGACTGCATTATGAACCAAATGCCTTTGACCCAGTCTGAACAGATGAGTGACACAAGTATTAATCAGTTCCTGCTGGAAACATGAGTCCTGGTAACCCATGACACCAAAGTTGCTCCGTGTTGTTTGATCACTTCTTGTCAAATTTAATATAAGTCACCAAAATACCAGATCAGTGCAGGTGACAAAGATAAGGAGCTTCTGTTGAACATACCAAAACCTGGTAATCTCTAATCTCAGTTTTTACAACATAACTCTGCAAATGAAGCACAACATAATGAAAAACTATAATATAGATATGTCCTTTGAAGGTCAGTAGTTAATGGTCACGGTTTAGGTAGGTTTAGAAACAAAAACTCCTTGGTAAGGTTTGGGGCAGGATCGTGGTTTTGGTTCATTTGCCTAACAATAAAACGTAACTACAGGTTGTAATAAGCTGCCTGCACAGAAGACCAGTGCGCTTGTTTTGTATGGGAGGACAGTCTCGCATAAAGATGTACACACATACACTTGCTCCACTTCGTTGTCTCCACCGCTGAACCCCCTAGCTCCCCACCACACCCCGCTTGCTTTCTCTGAGGAAGTTTTGAATCCTGTCATTCCGACTCGGAGTTCAGCACTTCTTTCATGTGTGCCTCGACAGCAGGCCTCTCCTCCTTTTGTATTGTTTTATTATTTATGCATGGGGAGGGCTTGGTGGTTGTTGGGGTGGTGGGAGGGTGGGAGTGGGGGGGCAGAGCATCTTAAGCATAAGCAGCAGCAGCATTAGGACAGATGGGGAGGGGGGACTAATTCATATTCTGTTTCAGCAACATCTTAGTGAAGCCGAAGAGTTCAAACATTTTCCAAGCAAATGCAGAGAGAGTGGGGGAATGAAAGGGAGAGACAAGAAGAGAGGGAGGACAAGACACTAGGGGTAGGTGTGTGTGTGTGTGTGTGTGTGTGTGTGTGTGTGTGTGTGTGTGTGTGTGTGTGTGTGTGTGTGTGTGTGTGTGTGTGTGTGTGTGTGTGTGTGTGAGAGAGAGAGAGAGAGAGAGAGAGAGAGAGAGAGAGAGTGAGAGTGTGATTTTGCATGCACTTGTCCATATGCCTGAGTGTGCGTGTGTGCGTGTATATATAGCATATACAGTATGTGTTAGTATTCAAGAACAGATGGAGATAAGAAGTGTGTGAGCGAGTGGGTGCAAGAGAGCAAAGGATGAAAAAAAAGGAGGGAAAAGGGGGAAAACAATACACAGAAGAGTGGATGTAGAGTTAATAAAAGAGAGAAAACTTTCTCTATGCAAAGTGATTAAAAATAGATTTTGCTTTTGGTGTGAAAGAGGCATTAGGGGGTATGAAGAGAGTGATGGGCTGTTGTTACTGCCACTACCCCCGTGTGTGAATGTGTATGTGTATATGTCAATGGCTGTGTGAGTGCACATGAATCACATTGTCTCACAGTTTCAGACAACATGAAAGCACAGTTTTCTTTGTGAAAAGTTCCAATCGGCCAAAGAAGGAAGATGTCAGTCCCAATAGATCTTCACGAAATTGGGACAGGATCTGTAACAGAGAAATTACTCAAAAAAAAAAAAGAATAGTGTTTTTTTTTCATTATTTTTGGCCAGTTCTGTCTTGCAACAAAGGTCCATACCCAAAATCAGACCGGAGATCACAGTATATGGTATATGGCTTAACCACCAAGGCAACAGAAACCTCCGGCCTCAATATATTTTACATGTAAACATAGTTTACATGTCTGTCCATCAGGATTGTTCAGTGACATGTCTTTGGAGACATAGAAGTGTCCAAAAAATGCACAGCCACCATACACAAGTACTTCAAAGTATAAAAATACTTCATTACAAGTAAACGTCATACATTCATGGCTGTCGTGTCATCTGAACTTGATGATAGTGTTTGTTGTATGGGCAGGTAGACAGTCAGGGCTGAAGAGGGCCTATAGTAGAGGGCTCAGCACACATCCTTGTGGAACACCAGTGTTTAGGGTAAGGGTGGAGGATGTATGTCAGTCTGGGAGTGGTTGGTCTGAAATTCCAGGGTCCAGTTGCAAAGGTTATGTTCAGGCCCAGGCTGTGGAGTCTGGACACGAGTCTGTTTGGAATGACAAAGTTTAAGGCCAATTGTTCTTCTTCCCAGGTCATCCAGGGTGATAAAAAGGCCTTCAATGACGGCCAGCATCAATTTTCCTAAGCAGTAGGGATGATGCCAAAGTAGAGATGATGGTGTGTTTGATATGGGCCAAGATCTCTCCCAAAGCCTCTCAAAGCATTTGGCTACCACTGGCGTGGGTGCGATTGACTTATAATCTCTCACTTTTCTTTTCTTGGGGATGGTCTGATTTGGGGACAACGGCATAGATCAGGGGACATGTTGGTGACGACCTCGGGTAGCTGATCGGCAAATGCCCGAAGCCCACTTCCCGGGACGCCATCATGTCCAGCAGCTTTCCTTGCAGTGATGCTGCGCAGTGATGTGGTGGCAATCTATTTGTTTCGCTGATGTTATCTCTGTTGAAGATGGCAAGGAACATGTTAATATCGTCTGTGTGCAGGATTGCTGCTTACAGTGAGAATGTCCTTCATTTTCTAATCTGTGACGGCCTGAATGCCCGGTCACATGCGTCAGGGATCATTATTTTTAAAATCGTCCCCGATCCTGAGTTTGTAGTTGATTTTTGCTACTTTAATGCCTTGTTTAAGATTAGCTCCTGCTGACCGTTTTTATTCATGCTATATAATATATATATATATATATATATATATATATATATATATATATATATATATATAGGTCCATACATATATATATATATATGCTGCGCTGTTATTAGCTCTGTAAGCAGCACCTTTAAGCTTTAGCAGACTCCTGACCGTTTTTATTCATCCGGGGTTTCTGTTTAAGGAACACCTGGATTTCTTTAACAGTGATGACAAAAGTGCAAAAGTTAATAGAGGACAGTACTGATGATGTGTGCTGTTCTAGGTCTGTAACAGAGTTGTTTTCAACAGAAAGACTCCAGTCGATGCTCTCAAAGCAGTCCTGTAGTTGTGATACTGCTGCCTCAGGCCAAACTCGAACTGTTCCGCCATCGCAAAAACAACTGCGAATCCCCAAGGCGCATGAAAGGGCCTGCACTTCACCGTGATGTTTTCCAGATCGGGTGAGCAAACTCTGTCCGTGACAGTTGCGCCTGTGCACCAAGAACTGTTTATATACATACAAAGTCCGCCTCCCGTCATGGATTTTCTATGCAAAAGTCTTCATCTGAAATTAAGTATACCTGTTAAATAAATGTGATACAGGTAATTAATACTATGTTTGCCTTTAAAATATAGTAGTGGAAGTATAAGGAAACATAAACTGAAGATAAGTAAAATCAAACTGTAATCCAGTGCTTGAGAATAATAAAATAAAATTGATAAATTGATAAATAAAATTGATGGAGATTGGCTTCAGCAAAGACTGCATCCTGGTGCGTTCATCTGATTTGCAGTGATTCTGTATTTGCAGTGTCTTCTAAATATGACACATAGTATGTCTTATCTCTGTGGGGAAGATCTTTTCTTTACCTGCTTGTGTTTTATTAAGTTACAGTGCGCTGACCGTTATCCCTGTAGTAAGTATGAGATATTTCCAAAGTATGATATTCAAAATTCAGAAAAATTCTGTTTGGAATAAGTGTTACAGAAATATATACATACGAGAAATAAATACAAAACTGAACACCCACATCACATCACTCTGTAGTCATCAATTAATACCAGCATACAGACTGTGCTGAGCCTTGTCACACCTCATGCGTTAGCTGTACTCTGGCCAGTTTAGACCGCACTTAACTAAAGCTGAAGCCTGCTATGGCCTCAGGGTGCTCCTGTCTGTGCCAGCCATATCAGTAGTCACCACAGCTGGGCTCGGCACTCACATTGTGCGGGAGACTATTGCACTACCGCCTTAACACCCAAACCATCTAGGCCAATCACAATCAGTGGATGTATGTTGGAGCATGTGTGTGTGTGTGTGTTTCCCCACTTTTCCTCCACATCTTCTGTACATGCCCTTGAGCATGTGCAAAATGGCTCAGTATCAAAGAGTGATGATTGAACTGAAAACATACTGCACTTGGAGAAAAATAAGCCCTCGGTACGTGTGTTTTAAAGTGTGTGACTCTCTGTACGACTGCACATTTGTGTGTGTATTTGTGTGTCTTTTAAATGGCAGATATCTGTGTTTCATGAACCAACTTCTGTGTGTGTGTGTATGTGTTTGTGTGTGACAGTTCACTGTAAAAACAAAGAGAGGCAGAGAGGCAAGGAGACATTTGCTAAGATGTATTGAATTTCAATAAAAACTGCAATGTGGAGTATTAGGCTTGGGCGATTTTTCAATCTCTCATTGCTCTGTCTTGAATTAGTCGTGGTACACTCCATTTTCACCATGCCCAGCTAATCAGATCTCCTCCTGTCCCCTGGGTCTTCTCTCATTTGGTATGTCCCATGAGTCATGTGCCAATCAAATTGCTCATCAATGTCTGCCTCTTTCTCTTTTCTTGGTCTCTCGCTCCATTCCTTCTTTTAAACCATTTCATTAAACTGTGCCATTAAAAAAAAAAAAAAAAGAAAAAGTGAAGCTGTGCAGCCATGTTATGTTGAATTCATGTCAGGGTGAGAACCAGGTAAAGTCAGTGTTGCTGATCTCTCTGTTTTCGGTGCAGTTTAAGAGTCTTCTATGGCTTGATCAAACTCACTTATTTGTATGAAACCATAAAACTTAATCTCATATCCAGTGACTTAGCTGAAATAGACCTCATATTGCACCTCATATGTAATCAAAGAGAAGGCCTGTTTTGCTGTACGTTAGCAGTATCATGTGTACATACCTGTGAAACTTCTGCCCCCAGGTTGGCTGAGATATTTCTGATTTTTGACTTTATTTTATGTCCATTGCCATCAAGGTAAAGTCATTCAAAGCATTTGATCTCTCCATAATCTTTTATAAACTTTACCAAACCATTTGACAACATTTCCAGGCTGAAGGTTTGCAATAAAACTACAGCAGTTAGACTTTAGAAATGTTTCAAAGCCCAGACTCATACTGTGCAGCCAAACGTTGCTCAAATCCACACAGCGATCCCAAAAATTCCCAGAGACACTAAAACATTGAAATAGAGGAGAATGTAACCTGCATCACAGCTTTCCTTTAATGCTTTCTTGGGATGTTTTGTGTAGCATAGGTTGTCGTATCATGTCTGTGTTGATCTGCTGTGAAACATATGTGTGCACACATATTAGTTGGCCTCTCTTAACCTCCAGCACGGACAAAACACTCAGATGCAGTTTTCCAGCAGCAGCAGCAGCAGCAGCAGGAGCAGATGTGTGCCATTGTCTTGCGTTACTGTCTGTACTACGCCACTGTGCTCATCCCGACTGTACTTGACGAGTCCATTCTCTCTGTTTTCATATTGTTGTATTGTTTGGCTGACATATGGTGCTGACAAGATTGTGACTGAGAATGTTGTGTGTTCCCCACAGTGTGCTGCCCCACTGATATATTTTGCTGTAAAGCTTGTCTGATAATTTAGACATGTTGATGTGTGTGTATGTGTGTGTGTGTGTGGTCAGTTAGTCAGTGTGTCAGCTAAAAACATTTTATGTTATTATTTTGTTTTATTTTATTCCTTTTTTTTAAATATAAGACAAGACTACTGAAGTTGCAGTAAGACAGACGTTCACAATATTCTTGAAAAGTGCGATAATATTTTTGGGGGTGGGTGATTAAAGTCTCACCTCTCACACTGTTCCAATAGTTTCAGATTAATTTCTGGTCTCTTATAATTCCCTGGATAATGAAAAAAAAAGTTCTTTCTCTACAATTATACTGTTGGAGGGAACAATGTCCCATTTGAGATTTTAAGCCATTTACACAGATGATTCCAGTAATGCCATGCAAATAGAATTTAATTCAAAGTTAATTCACCCGCATTACTTTTTAATAAAGAAATGATAAATTATAATCTCCTCTGCAATTTAATCTATTTATGCTGCTTCCGTTGCTGGGAAGTGTCCACTGCATGTCTTTCCATTAATTGGTGGAGAGATAGGGGGGGAAAAAAAGAGAGAACGAAAGAAAGAGTGAAAGAAGTGGGAAAATAAAGGAGGTAGCAGCTAAATTTGTTATCTCAGCGCCGAACTGTGTTTGAGAAAGAAATAAAGGGTGTAATGAATTGATTTCATATTTAGTCTCAGGCGTGTTGATACGCATAGATCTCTAGTGGTCTTTCAGTGCCTGTAGCCTGCAGTATTTTCTTTCCTTTCATTAAGGTTGAGATTCTGCCCTTTGATAGTGTTATCGATTCTGCCTCCGAACACTGTGGCACCCCTGTGAAGTTGCTCTTCAGGTAGAATGAAAGAAAAAAAAAAAAGAAGACGAAGCTATTATCTTTGGTGTTATCCTGTACTAGTGTAGCGGCAATTCACAAAACCGCTTTACTTACCAGTGAACTGTTTTCCTCGCTCTTTGTTCTTCCTCGCTTTTATTGAATTCAGGGGATAATTACAGATTCTGTGGCTGCCGCTGCTGCTCGGGCCTGCTGTAATTTCAGCAGACTGAAAATTTATTGCTTAAATCATTATGATTCTCTCCCCTGTCTGTGCGCTTAAATTCTCTCCTTCGATCTGTTCCAAATGTGTATAAAGAGGTGCAGAACTTGCTGTACTTCAGCTTAAGTCCAAATTTGACCTTGTAGTTTTTATCATTATAATGGAGAGCAAATATCAAGTGAACACTGGCTCCTTCTAATCTGATACTTTGGTGACCTACATCTAATAATTCATCACCTTCACCAAATAATATCCTCTCTGTCCTCAGTCGTGGCTCCACTTCAGAAAGAAGCTGGTGTGGATGTTAAATGAGAGAAGATGGAAGGACCTTCCAGCACAGTTGGCGGACACTCCTGCCTTTCATGGATCCACCTTCCAATCCAGCATCACACTGTAAAAAGACCTGCCGTAAGTAATGTTTTCAGCTGCTGCAAACAGTGTCTTTTTAGTACCAGCTGTGAGAATATACAAAAAAAAAAAAAAAAAAAGTGATGATCGGGGATGTGAAAAGAAGATGAACTTCAAAGGCAGGTTGAAATTATGTGACTCTCCAACTGAATCTTAATTAAATCCAAGCTTGTTTATTTGTTTTTGTTAAATCTGCCTTGATTTAGGACCACAAACGGCCAACAGGCCAAGAATTATAGTTGATACTTGAGAGGTCAGCCCAGGGGGACTAAGGCTTGGATTACCAGCCACACAATGCCAGCAGATCCAGACCCTCAGGGGCCCCAAACGCCCCGCATTCTTATGTCAGTCGGTTTATAGTAATTTCTTAAAATGCAAATTTGTTTGCACACTGTGGCTCCAGGAAGTATTCAGTCCCTCTCACTTTCTGCACTTCATTGTGTTGTAAATTTAATTTAAAATGGTTAGACTTGCCCTGTCTTTGCCCATCAGTCTTCACTCAGTCACTCATAATGACAGAGTGAAAACATTTTTAATAAAAAGAGTTATTCCTAATAAACTGGCATTTATCTAAAACTATGCAGTCTAATACAACAGTCCTGCTGTAAATCCTCTTTCATGCAGGTTACGATGTAGAGTTTTGGTTGAAACTGTTTTAATGAGAAGATGATTCAACTTTCTTTTTCTATACTTTATAAACAGTGTGTTTATATTTTTGTCCACACTATTCATATCAGCGAGGATACCTCAAACCACATCTCCCAGAATTCCTTTACTTTTGAATCAACACCAGCTGAGCGTTACAGCCTTCATGAACAGGGATTTATTGCAGCATATTCTTAGGTGTATTCTTACCTATGACATTAGATGTACTCATTCTTACCATTTTCTAAAACACAAAGACTTCTTGGCACTCCCAAACCACGTGATGTGTCTGGCAGCTCCCCAGTACAACCACTGGGAGATGCCAGTGGTTGTCACATCACATATGAGACACTCTGAATATATTTACTTTACCAACTGATGATCCAAATTTCACATTATATTTTTGATATTATTCCAAACCCAAATTATTACCTGTGTTACTGCATTAAAACTTATATGGTGCATACTCCTAAACAGATTTGCTATCATAAGCCCACACCTTCTTTTCTTTTTCCTATGGCCTTCTAGCACAATAATATGAAAATGATTTTAATGTTAGAATTCCCCAATAATGTAAACTTTGCTGCCGGTTGTTGTTGTCCTTATTTCTCTCTAAACACTGTGCTTTAAACTCCAAAACTTTGCACAAAGGAATAATGAATCAAACTCCATAATAACGTGGGGAGCTAAACATGCAGCACAGGATGAGAGAAAGATTTCCCATTTATAGTTAGAGGACAGGAAACTGTCAGAGAGCAGGAGTAGCAAAGGACAGAAAAGGTGAATTTTGACATGTGAACACTGGCCTCTACATGTGGCAACTTCAGTCCCCTTCCTCCTGGTCATGTTCTTCTGATTCTCCTGCCAGGTTTATATGTTAAGCTGCCAATTAGCGCCCACACCCCTGCACACATTACAGTACTATGAGTGGATAAACAGCAGTCACAAAGGGCCAGAGCTGAACAACTCTTGTGGACAGTTATCAGTATCCAGCAAATGATGACATGTCAAAAATGAATGTTTAAACTGCTGCGGTGGCGGTTTTATTGATGTTACAAAGCCCGTAAGCATTAGAATGAACAAGTAATCTAGCTTTGAATTTACTGAATGATTTTAAATGAAATTCTTGGCACTCTGTAATATTTAATCTGTTTTTATCTATGTCCATATGGCACAGAATGTTCAAAAAAAAAAAAAAAAAGAAAGAAAGAAAAACCCAAAAAGGAAATCACTAAATCGTACCCTCTGTGATTCACTGTGTCAGGGTTTCACAGAATAAAGAAATATACCATCCATGCTAATCACAGCACCAGAGACTCTGAAAGAATTTAGACATTTGGCTGATGTATTCACTTAAAAAAAAAAAGAAAAAGAAAAAGAAAGAAAGAAAAAAATTACACACGGCAGCCAAACCAAGGACATAAGATCAAACGTGATAATGTAGCAAAGCTCATTTTCCTCAAAGATCCTAATTGATTGGTTGATTATGCTTTCTCTGTTCCTCCATCTCGGTGGGTCTTCTTTAATAGCTCCATAATGACGCTACTGAACTGGACGTGTAAGACTCAGCCAATTAGAATAGTAATAGGCTCTAATTAACTAAAAAAAAAGGATTTTCAATAAAAAAGGAGGAGATAGCGAATTTGATTACTCATATTCATTAACTTTTTTCTCCCCCCCCCCCCTCCCCAACACCCCTCCCCCTCCGCCATCCCTGGAACTTTGCTCCCTTCATTTTTATGAATATTTTATCTTGTGTGAAACATCACAATACACACTGTCCCTGGCAAAGGCCAAAGACATAACAGCAGAAAAGCCTTTCTTCTGCTCTCATTCAAAGAGCCTTCCTTTGTTTCTGCATAATGAACAAGTCGCTGATGGTGGCGGAATAAATTTTAATTAGAGTTTTTTTGGAGGAGACTTGCAAGGATGATAGGTTGTTTTAAATGAAAACTTGACAGTGTGAAGGCTTTTTAGGGATAAAACCAAAGTTAGTAGCTGAAATATGTTTGCATGTGTGGGTGTCTGTGTGTGTGTGTGTGTGTCTGGGTGTGTGTGTGTGTGTGTGTGACAGACAGAGACAGTCGTGTTGTGCCAGCAGGTATCTGTAACGGTGCATCAATAATTTGCAGCAATTTTAACCAACTCCCTCCTCCTCTCTTCCTCTTCCTCCCCATCGTTCCCTCTCTGTCTTTCTTGCCTCGGGTCAAGTTATCACCACTTAAGGACTACAACACTGTGCCCAATCACCATATGTTGTCTGTGCCTGTGTGGATACACGTGTGTGTGTGTGTGTGCGCACACGCACGTGTGTGTATACATACCTGCTTTTCTTGTTCCCCTACCTGATGCCTCCCGTCGCTCGCAGCCAAAGCATGTCAGCTTTTGAGAGACAAAAACAAAAACAGAAGCGAGCAGAGAGGGGACACCAGGTACACCAGCATGTGCATATGTGTGTGTGTGTGTGTGTGTGTGTGAGTACAGGATGTGTGTGCATCCTGCAGGCTGGTTTGCTATGAGACAGGGCCAGATGGTCACCCCAGGCAAAGCAGGTTGGGCCTGTTTACCTGCTTCACTCTGGGTCATGTCAGCTTCGTTTTCAGCTTAGCCGCAACACAGCTCAAGCCTCGCTGCCAAAAACACAGCGTTTAACTCCCCATCTCTCCTCCTCCTCCTCCTCCTCTTCGCACTCCCTCCTTCTCTCCTGCACTTCCTTCTAGCTCGGTGTCTTTAAAGAGCTAACTTCACTCCTTCTCGCTCCCCTGCAGATGTATTTTTGGTGGCGTAAGATGCAAAACTGAAACAAAAACCTTTTTTGAGATCAAAATCTGCTCTCACAATTTCTGCAGAGTTGTGGTTTTGACAAAGGACTATTTTCGTTCTCAGTTAGTCAGTTAATATATTTTTTGATTACTCTATTAATAATTTAGCCTAATAAAAGATTAAAAAAAAAATGACTGACTTATAAAAACTGACTGATTAGACTGATTGAAAAAAATTGACATTTTTATTATTATTTTTTATCAAATCACAATTTAATTAATGATTTCAGCTCAATTGAGGATGATGATGCAAATTATAAGGTGGTAGTAATTATTCCCAATCTGTGTAACTAACTAGTTTGTTTTTTTTAATTAAGCACTGTGCAGCTTTTGAATAAAAGCCAGTATTTAATGATTGTTTGCTCTCAAATAACAGTAGCACCAACTCACCTGGTAAATTCAGCATAATGTACAGTACCCCCCCTCCCTTTTTCCAGTTTTTATTTAAAGTTAACCAGTTCACGTTCAGTGAACAAGCTGAAACGGTACGAGGTCAGCTGTAAACTGCCCAAGGTAAGAAACTGGTGCAGTGGAAGCAGATGAAGTCTTGAACGTTAATGCGGACATTTTGTTGAAGACCAGCACAGTCTCCAGACATAAACCACATGGAGCTGGTTCAGGATGAACTGGACAGAAGGTGAAAGCAAAGCAACCTGAAAGTGCAGCATGTCTGTGGGAACTTCTGCAGCTGCGTTGGGACGAACTTTCCAAACAAAGTTTCATTTCCATTGTAGAAAGAAAGTCTCGACAGGCTTAAGTTAAATTTTGAATTTAAGATTACATGGTTCCTTTTTTAAAAATAAAAAAAAATCTTTATTATTTATTTGTTCTATGTTGTAATTGAGGTATTACACCTCATAAAAGTCTCAGTAACAAATGGTGAAACGGAGATGTACTAAATCTTTTGACTGGTAGTGAATATTTCCTCACCACTAATTCCATCAATACAACCTCGACCTATGTCATACTCACTACTCTGCTGTTTCTCTTCAAACTGTTTTTTAAATAAATTAATTGCAACTGCTTCTACTTTGCCATTTAATTTTTTCAGGTGAAAGGTTTGTCTGGAATCGTGCCCATTGAGCAACTGAAAGGCTTTTAATGTGAAATGTTGTAGCATCAATTGTTTAGTTTTATTAAAAGTGGCTTGATGTGATTGGATTGTTGGGTGAGTGAAAACAAGAAGTCAGAGCAGGAGAGTGGTGAGTACAGCCTAACATCACATTTAGAAGAGACAGTATGATTCCTCTAAATCTTTAGAATATGTTTGAATGATTTTTCATTTATTTCTACAGTTTTATATGCATTTTTATATTTTACGTGTGGAGTTTTACATCCACACTGGTATCAGCTCAGCAGTGTAACACGAGGCTACTTCCATCAGAGCACACCGGCCCTCTCTCCCTGCCCCTGTTAACCCCCAGCTGTAGCAGCAGTTGCTGGCACTGTGGCTAAGCATGATGTCCGGCTGTAGCAGTAACAGGTGCCTACATGTTGCCTGCTGGCACCGTGCCGCCAAGCCACAGTAGCCATCTTGGCAGCGTATTCAGCTCTCAAGCCCAAGCTTGCCATCTGTAATCTGCCTAATCTCAACCTCCATACTGCTGCCAGTCAGTTTAGAGCAGTCATACACTCTGATGATGACGCTGCATCAGAGTAATGCTGCTGTATGTGCAGTAACATTACACAACGTTTGTATTCTTATTTTACGGGTTCTGCTTGTCCATGATACACACACACACACACACACACACACTTTACAATCTGCCTCCCTTTAAACGTCAAACTCATCAGCCACCCAGACCAATCCACCTCCCCCCTTTTCCTCTCACACTACCACCCTTTACGCCCCCCCCCCCCCCCCCCCCCCACCCCTCCCACACCACTGCCCCTCAAGCCTACTGTCACCCCTTGCACCCAACATCTCCTGCCCCCCCTCTCCTCCCTCCCACACACACACACACACACACACACACGCCCTCCACCCTTTTTCCATTTCAGATGCAAAGCTGGGGCCGAGGCGAGCCGTGCATATAGTCACAGCGGCAATCTCATCTATGTCCAATCTGTCATGCCACTGCCTTTCATTATTCTCCTGCGTGGGGGGAGAGATAACGCTGAGGCATATTTTATGGACAGTAGAGAGAGAGAGAGAGAGAGAGGGAGATAGAGAGAGAATGATAGGAAAATAAAGGGAGAGAAAGATGCCAATATGGTGGGGTAATGGTTGCGAGATATGAGGGGTCCCGCTCTGGCCAGGGGAGAAGTGTCACTCTACTTCATTGGTATCTAGGTCAAGGCAACAGAGAGGGGGAAAAAGAAAAAAGAAAGAGGCAAATGAAGTGATGAAATTCTTGAAATAGAGGTTTGGGGGCAGAAGGAGAAGGATGGAGAGGTAGTGCTGGTCAGTGCCATATCATCTACATTAAAAATGGACAGCCTGGGGGCCCTGGGGGGGAGGGGGGGTGTAAATAGGCGGCAGCCATTCTTCACGGCTACTCGATGGCCCCATAAAATCGGGGCTTGTATGCATGCATGCATGCCGCTGTTGTTGAATATGGAGGAGTGAGGGAATGTGAGGGGGACAGCAGATGAAGGAGGGGAGAGATGGATGGAGGGACGGGTGAATGCACCGGGGTCAGGTATTCTCTTCTGTCACCTCTGTTGCTGGGCTGAGTGGCTGACTGGTTGTCTCTCTGCTCAGCGTGCTGGAATGATTGGGTCCTGGCCTGCAGAGAATGGCCCGGCCAGTTTTACATATATACGTATATCATGGCCATTGTCATGCTGTGTCGCATGTGCATTGTGTGTGTTTGAATATGCAAATGAGATCCAGCAATGCCTTTGATTTTGTGCGTGTCTTGGTGTCCATGCATATGTGTGTGTGTGTGTGTCGCTGCAATTGTGCGACATCCAGATGTCAGCACAGCCTCACTTGGTGTCTGTCATTGAGACAGTGGGGGTGGGGTTAAGGTGACCTGTTTTAAATATAGACAGTGTCACGACAACATGCCCGACTCGGCTTATAAAATCCATTTGCATAACGTTTCTCCCTTATCCCTTGCTTTCTCTCTCATTTTTTTTTTTTTTTTTGCTTCTTCCTCCTGGGAGACAGGCAGAGCAGACACGTCATGTTTTGCCTTTGTCTCTGCCGTTCAAATGCAAAAAGATGTCATGTCAAGGCTTTCTTCAACACAGAAAGACACAACTGCATACCTGCATCGCACAATGGAGAACGGGACAAAATACAAACACAGTGCATGAAGGTGATGAAGTGTGGCGTGTAAAGGAAAAATAGGCTTCCTGTGACATTACGTCAAATGATAAAGACGCACTAAAGCGGCTTGTCAGTACAGTATGTCCCTGCTAAGTAACACCAATACACAACTATAAAATAACTGACAGGACTGTAACTCAAATGGCACCGAGATTCACACACATCTTTACACCTCTCTCTGCATATTTTACTCTTCTCGCCCAGTCACTGGAGGTGTTATTGCTCTGCTGCTAAACAAGCCGAGGTCTCTGAAAAAGTATCGGGGAAAAAAAAAAGGTTTCAGAGATGACACTGACGGGGCATTTTTAAACAGACCTTATAAATCTTGGACTTTGATTTCTGCTTAACTTTTGTTGCATACCTCGTCCTTCTTGAGCATTTGTGTGTGCAAGCCTTGTCAGCGTGCCCTTCAATTTGAATGCACACTTCACTCTGGCAAACTAATTAATTATTCCCCTCTTCACCCTCCTTTATTCATCCATTTGTTTTTTTTTACCTCTGTGAAGAATACACGCCACATTCCTTCAATACCTTTCCTTCTCTCAGACTCAGCGCCTATTCATTAGGAATTCAAATTAATCAGTATTTACTGTAGCCCTCGCCAGCTCTGCTCTCAAGTGCAATTTCTATCAACAAGGTTGAGTGGGCTTTTGTTTCTCATAGCCAATTGGAATAAAGCTTGCTCTCTCTTTGTCCCCCCATTTTTTTATTTTATTTTATTTTTTTTAGATGTTCAATTGAACGCATCAACTAGTTTGGCACATGATGGAATTGACATTCTCCTACAATGCAATGCTACAAGGACTTTTCATTTGACATGCGATGAACTCTGAAATTAAGGCACCTCAGCAGTTGGGAAATTAATCCAAGCTAATTGTGTTTTTTTTTTTTTCCCTGATCTGTAGTGTGTGGTCACAGCAAACAGAGAGGCCTCAAGACTTATCTTTGTTTATGGATATTTCTGGTCTGTTACAACTTGCGTCTTGCTTATTTGTAGCTTTGGCCATCATTTCTGTTGGTTATGGTATCTTCAACATCACCATAATAATGTCCAGAGGTGCTAAATCAGAAGGAAGTTGACTCACTTTAGATTTTTTTTAACACATTTTACGCAGTACGCAAAAAGCTAAATGCTGGCTTCATAGCGAGGGGGAGGACATCAGATCGTTCAGATGGGGAAGACGCTTCACACTTTCCTCATTCATCCTGTACATTCGAAACTGAACAGAGGTGTCAGTGTGAGAAATGATAACTGAGAACTTGACAGAGACGTCCACACCCTGCCTGCTTTCTTACCTTCGCACACCTGGCCAGTCGTGAGCATGTGTGTTGGATTGTCAGTTTGATATATTTTTAATTTTAGTTTAAATTGTCAGACACAGCTGCCCATTTTTTTTTTTTTGGACGCTGTAAAGCTTTCAGGGGAATGACTTTCAGATGCTTCATTTGAATATCTGACGAGCTCTCTGGTTGGAACATACTGACGCCTTCAAACTGTCTGTGAAGGGATGTCAGAACAGCATTGTAGGTGGATGACAAACGGTGTAGGCGGCCTCCTCTTGAGTGAGTGATGGTTAAAGAAATCTTGTCCTTAAGAAATCTACAGGAAGTCCAGCTGCCTCTGACTTAGCACTCCCAGCTACTCTGAGCCCATTAGATCATATGGTCTTATCAAAATGCCAAGTTTACTCAGATTGAGCCACTTTTTTTGAATCATTGAAGCTGAACAAGAAAAGTCACTATTTAAACTGCAGTCGATGGCCACATGTTGGGTAATTATGTTACAGCTCACCTTTGAGTTTTTCTTCTTCTCTTTTTTATTTTGACTGACTTTGGCTTTGTATAAAACTTGGTGTTTCTTTCCCCGTGTGACTTTGTTTTAATCTCGCTGTGTTATTAAATCTCAGCATTTAACTTAAATGATTTGCCAATTCTTCTGCAATTACCAGGAACCCTCCTTTAAACTTGGAATACACACACACCCAGCCAACAGCTTTTAAAATGTTGGCCCTCCTTTTGTATTATTGACCACAGAGGAGCAGTAAAGGTGTGTTTGAGTACATGTCCATGTTTATTCATATCTTGGTGTATTCAACACCTACAGATGATCACCTTGATATAGAGCATGTCTTTCTATTCGAGTGTGTGTGTGTGTGTGTGTGTGTGTGTGTGTTGTGGGTGATAAACCTGCTCCACTTTGTAATGACCAGTGTTCGATGCAGCTGTGACAGACAGAAGTGAAGCCTGTGTGTTTTGCTGTAAAATTGCTCTGACCCATTTTACACTATGGCATTGTGTTTAAAACACCACATTAATTTGATTAACACCTTAATTTTTACTTGCAAACATTTATGGTAATAAATGGAACCTCCCTGGCTTTAAGTGTCCGTGAGTCCTAAAATGGGTGATTATTTTGAATAATTCTTGCCTGTAGCATGTTCTCAATGTATGAATTGTATTTTTCTACATTACATTATGAGTTTCGACTTTTTTTCCGTGAGCCAAGGTTGTGATTACAGAGAAAGTTACGGACTTCTATTTAAGTTATCAACCTCTGGTTGGAACTAGCCTTTTGGCCTTAGCAAGCTTTCCCTTTACACAGCTTCTAACTTAACAAGGCCAGGCTGGAAAACCCACAGATCTAATTGAATATTGATATGTGTGTGTATAGAGGGCCAGAGTGAGGCTCTCCCATGTTAAGCCATTTAGTGCATCATCTTGACTGAAATTCCATTAGCTTGTTAGTGGAGGATAGTGGATAGTCGGTGAATACTTAGCCTTGTTAGCTGAGGCACAGGCTAAATGAGTGTGCACAGGGTCATTGTCCACTTAAAACTCTCTCTGCAAACTGGCGGCCAGCTTGAATAATTCATGGAGCATGACCTGCGCTGACTGGGCTTTAAACGAGTGTAGCTTCTCTTTCTGTCTGTTTGGATAATATCTCCACTCTGGAGTTAATTAGGTTTTCACTTTCACTTTTTTTTCCTTTCTTTTTTTTTTTTTTTTTTATTTCAGCCAGCTGTGTGTACAGCGGTCAGGGACTTGTCCCTGTGGACACACTGAAAGCCAAATGAAAAGACAATGTAGGAAAGATGATTGCAATGTAAAGCTGTAAATGGAGTTTTTTCTCCCCCGCCCATCTCCAGAATATGATCATGGGGAGCATAATAATCCCAAATGCTACCTGACTTTGCTAATGTAGGATACAGACAGCTCTTTAGTCTATAGGCAGCAGTAAGTGTTACAGTGATTTATCACAATGTAAAGGAATTTTTTTAAAGCCCAATGAACAATATTTTTAGATTACCAATAAACCATATTATTTTGTCAAAGGTGAAAGGGGTCATCCATACTGGCACACACAGAATATTATCACCCGAAATCACTGCAGAGCAGTTTAGCATCCTTTAGCCCGTTGTTTTGGTGCTGATTTGTTTCAATAGCAGGAAACTGTTATCAGCAAAAAAGCTCTGACAAGCCCACAGTTAGTAACAGTCTGTCATTTCTCAGACAAGTTAGTTACAAGTTAGCAATCAGCTAGCGAATATAACAGAGCGTTTAGCAGCTAAAGACACAGATAGATACCTCAGAGCTAAAAGGTGAGTGTACAGTATATTGGACTTAAATTCATCAGCCAGACAGAAACAAAACACCAAAGTAAGGCTAATGTTTCTCTGTGTATTTACCTCTGTGTGTTTACCTCAGGTTATACCTGCTCTAAACCTCTAAATTAGTGGAATATAGAGTATTTTGAGTGTTTCGAACACTGTATTGTACACCTTTTCAGGACAAGAGTGCGTGGCACACTAACATGATACAGGCTGCAGTTTGGGAAGCGTCAAAGGCAGCGAGTCTGTACTAGAGCTGGTATCAGCAGCAGCCGAGTCGAGTCAAATCAGGTTTATGGCTTTGAAGTACTGAACAGACTCAACAGCGAGTGCATACGGCTAAGGTAAGCCCCAAGGGGCAAACATGATTCAGTCTGTCACCTACTGCTTAAGCAAGTTTAACTTTGTCACACAGTACACAAGTGACTTTGTAACACTGTTTAAGGTTATTTGCTTCCAGTTGGTTCAGAGCTATAAAATATAAGTAGGCAGGGGAAGGCCAGGGCTTTTGACATTTGAAGTGCAAGCATATGGCTGTTTCCTGGAGGCTTTATGTACCACTGTAAACTCAATAGAAAAGATTAGTTTGTTCATTTTTGGTCAGCACTAGTTTGCTTGTTGTTTAAATAGGCAACTGTCTGTTAACATGTTCACTACAACAATTTGTCATAGTAATAATATGTTAATGTGCTTACAGTATGTATACTGACCAACAATAATTAATACTGCTTTAACATGTATGTAAAGAACAGATAGTATTGCATGTCAGTGACCTGTCTCTGTGTCTGTGCAGTGCATGTTCCTTTGCTCCCTGTATATTTTTTTATGTTCATCTCTTAGTCTTATTTATATGCTGTTTGCTGCTGCGATGACTCAGTCTTCAACATCAGTCACCTCGTTTGAGAGTGAGCCAACATGTGACAATTGTCAGTGTACTTCTTAAATTTTACTGCTAGTGCCAAGTAGTTGTAGAGTTAATTAATGATTGTTATTGTAACATCGTTGACTCTCACACCGAGGATAAAATATTTAACAGCTTTCTTTTGACTTCTCCACATATACCCACTCACACCATTTGCTGCTATAGGTTCTGTGACATATTTGTACATGTTATAATGGTGAGAGCAGCCCTGTGAAGCTGAAGTGTTTTGTTACTTCACCTCCACATGGTCACATCCTCCTTTTAATCGATGCAGTGGCAATGTAACACACATGAGTTGTGCGTCATACTTCTTCACCTGGGGCGGAGCTTTTGTCTCATTGAGCCAAGCAAGCCTATGTTTAAGAAAACCTACAATGAAGCCACTTTATCAGTCAAGGTTGTTCTGAAGAACAAAAAAGAGAAAACAGGTTGCCAGTGGAGTTCAAGAGTTTCAGCACTGAGGACAGCATGCAGCGCTCTACCTGTATCGATTGACTGTTCAGCGCCACTGCCAATAGACAGTGACAGGTGGATTCACTGTCTCTGTACCATGACTGTTTTTACACAGGAATAGCATAAATATTCAAATATAAAATAGACACAGTCGTCTACAATACTATACACAACCTATTCAAATAGAAAGTAGAGAATCTACAACACCACAGCCAATGGCACAGGCAGGTGCTGAGATGCAGTAAACAGAGTTAAACAATTTAATCTAACATTGACTGTTTTATTATTATTATGTATTATAATTTTAATTATTATTTCATAATTATTACTAATTGTGGATGTTTCACTCACCAGTGTTCCCTGCTCCGCCTGCTGTAGTTTTGCTGTAGTTGATCTGTGTATTCCACCATCCCCCATAGAACAAATAATAATAATAATAATCTGAACAAAGGTCAATAAACTTTATACATATCACAGTCCCTTTGCTTGCCATTGCTTCCCTCCCATCCTCCTCTGCTTCACGCTCTGCTTTAATTGATGCTAGCCTCATCCTTAGCCACTGTGAGGCTAGTAGAACAGGATGCAGTTAAGCATTTCTTACTCTCTCACTCCTTGTCTTTTGATACATTCGATTTGTACTTTCTCTCCTTTTTACCGCCATCACTCAGTCAGTCAGGGACAGACATCCACTGCCAGCCAAAAAAATAGCTCAGTAGGGACCCATTCTGAGTGTGGGAAGTGGGGCGGTCACACCCTCTGCCCCAGTGGTCGCTTCACTTATGCTCTTAATGTAATGTCTTGCCATTACTTTTCTTCTACTCATCTGCAGTTGAGCCTTGAACCCAGGAAAATATGGCCCTTATGGTTTGAGAAGAAAATGTCCTTCTGGCACAAAGAATTATTACTAATGTAAAAATATAAACTTTGACCACAGTCATGTATGTGACCAGATATACACTGAACAAAATTAAAACTATCATAGAAGAAGAGTGAGCAAGTAAAAAAAAAACTTGGGCGTCCATACCTCAGCCAAACGGACTGTTTACATTTGGATGGACTTGGTGACCTTATGAGGGAGATAGGTAGCAATCAGAAGAGACGTCCTCTAGAGAATCCCCAGGTCAGTTCAGAAAAGCAAATCTCTTGCTTAGCTGGAGATTGTCTGATGGAAGAGACCGCAGCTGAGTGACCAGCAGCCTGGAGAGCTGGTCAGGACGGGTTTCTTTGAACTATCTTTGGGCCATGAGCTCTTCATCATACACAGTGTAGTGGTAGAAATGCCAAGCTACATCATGGGAAATGGACAAACCCATTGGGCCATAGCTTTTAAATCCCCCCAGAGAAGTCTCAGAGGACCATATACCACAAAATACCACAGATTAGGAACAGTTGGACTGTGGGTCTTGTTCCATCAAGGAGCACAATGCACTTTGCCTGAGCAACTGTTGGTCAGTAACAGCTATAACCTGGTCATAACAATACAATATTTCATCTCCGCTGTATTTTTCATGGTTAAACTATCTCATACATGACCCCACTGCGACCTGTCCATTGCCACCATCTCTCTAACTCTAGCTCGAGCCCTCTAGCTCTTACTGTGTCCTCCCCCTCCACTGTCCTAGACATTGCCTCACCCCTCTCTCTTCTTCCTCCTCACCCCTCCATTCTGGTAGCTGTCATCAATCTTGCTAAAATGACAGGCGACAGATGTTAGCCTTTGCAAAGATCAAATCTGCTGCTTCGGGGCGGCCTAGTCACATGCACACACACACACACACACATTTTCACACACATATGCATACACATATATAGGTATGCACACATGCATATGCAGTGACACATGCTCAAACATGCATGCACACACACGCCCACTCACACACACACTCACACACACACACTCTAGCTTTAACCACCGACAGGTCACATAGCCCACGCAGACATTCACATTTTCTCTCGCTCCTCCTGCCAATCGCTAAATCTATTCTGACACCAGAAAGGCAGAGAGGGGTAGGGTGGAGGGACGGTCACCAGCCATGCACATACATGGCACATGCCACATACACACACACTAATGCATACACACACACACACACACATTTTGTATGAGTGCAAAATGTGCATTCATTTATTTATTTTACTTCTCTGTGATATGTCAGACATTGTACCTGCATCTGTTTGCCTGTGTGAGTTTGTATTGCTGTGTGTGTGTGTGTGTGTGTGTGTGTGTGTGTGTGTGTGTGTGTGTGTGTGTGTGTGTGTGTGTGTGTGTGTGTTTTGTGCGGATCATCTTCTGGTTTCGCTGTGAGTCACCCAGGCCAGACGGAGGGGAGAGTGTTCCTTGTGGCTATGTTGAACCCAGATATATAGAAACTTTTCAACACCTGCTGTGTGCTGGTAGCGAAGGGAAAAAAAAAAAGAGAGGGTCATCTTCCAAACATGTCTCATTACATTACTGTTTCAGAATTTCCTGTTCTGTCCTGTCGGCTTTATGTACAACAGAATCTTTTTCAAACCAACTGACAAGCAAATAAGCTGTGCATTTCAAATATGAGCCAAAGACTACATAGTAAATATTGTGAATAATAATCAATAATTATAATAATTTATTACTTACAACTTACTCGCACCATTATCAGAGATACACATATCCTTTTGTTTTTAGATTTTGTAGCGTGCATTGCTGTTACTGTGGTATCACAGAACTTGCTGAAAAGCATTCTGAGTAAAGTAAGTCCTGAAATGCACTTAACATCTCTTGATCACAAACATGAATAACACTGTGAAGGCCGGTCACAGCAGAATTACAAAATGCCAAAATTCTGAGGTGAAAAATATTCATTTCAGTTCACCTCTGTAAATCAAGTCGTAACACGCTGGACAATTGTGTTTATCACAAGTGCACTATATCATTTTGTCTCTCTTTTTCATGGGTTTAGCTTGGCAGCTAGCCAGCTATATAAGATGATGGACCCATTCTTAATCCTGCCTATAAAAGCTGGGATTGGTGGTCTGTTCCTCAAACCATCTGAAATAGCTGTGAATAAGCACCAGATGTAATCACTGAACAAAAGATGCCCTCAGAAGTTGTGGGAGATGATTCACAGATCCAGAACCAGGCTAATCCCCTTCCACACTCACTTTGAGGAATTTATTGTGAATGCAAATGGCAGAGTGACTTTGTTTTGTTGTCTTAGCATATAGAAATACCACGAAATTCTCATGAGAAACTAGTATTCACAGCAAACCATCCATTTGCACTGAGATGGATGATGGATCCTTTCATTTTGTGTAGATTTGATGAGCAGCACACTGGCTCAGTGTATGGACTTCCTCAGGATGCTCTGGTTCCTCCCACACACTCCAAACATCTGAAGGTCAGCTGAAATGAAGACCCTGATTTGGAAAAGCAGAAGAAGGCTTCGTATGACAGTACCTCAGTACCTCAACTACAAACACCACACAGACTAGAGCTTTGTTTAAGTATGAGTTAAAGGTCGAGTTCCAAAACAATGCTATATACACTATCCTACCGACCAAACCTCATAACTCATAGAAAACTGTGTTTTTATGAACCCAGGGAAACCTATTTATTCCAGATGGACAAGCAGCAGTTATTTCTCTGTCATTTAAACACACCAAAAATAATAACAGCTATGTAAACTAGTCCCACACAGCACCATTTTACATAATTCATAAGCAGGCATTATAGTACAATCACATTAAGCTCGCATAACATGTGAGGATTTTTAATAACACAACTTTATTGCCAGCAACTCTGTGTGTGCTTAAATATTCGTGTCCATACTGTGTAGTGCAAAAACACACACACACAAACACATGTCCCGACAGGAGCAAAGAGCTGCACCGCAGGAGTATAACTCTCCCTGATTGTTCAGCAGTGTGTGTGTGTTTGTGTGTGTATAGACAGAGGGTGTGTGAGGACACTAAAGCTGCCTTTATCAAGTGTTGACAGAGAGAGGCAGTACTGTCATATTTATATACCATGGGTTATGAATACACACCCCCGCACACACATACACACACTCTGCATCTCAAATGTATGGGCAATAAAACACAATTTTTTCCAAGATTACTTCTTTTTTTTTTCTTTTTTTGCAAAAAAATATGGCACACATTACATTCACACAGTTACACATAAAATCACAGGGCAGGTGTGCTCACAGTCAAAAACATACTTCATACTATATGAGGCCACCCTTAGAAAATAGGATAAAGCAGCTTTATTCAATGTACTGACTGATATTTATGTGTATTACTATCACACCAGAGCTCATGCTAACTGCCAGCTATTCAACAAACTGCAGAAATTCACACAAACTGTACCTGGTCTGTTGAAAAGATGGTATAAATGAGGACAAGTAAATTACATAATGTGACACATTCATTCTTTTAAATGACATGGAAATATATATATATTTTTTTGTGACACAGATTAAACTTTTCTATTTTAAATTGTATCACATTTTCTTTGCTATGATAATGTACATCCCTCCAGCTCAAGCTCTGCAGTTACATACATGCATATGGTAGTGTACATTTGTATTTTTCATAATTCCATGGTAATATCACGAGTTAAGTTTAATCCTTGCAGTCCTGATTGATTTGGTAATGTGTGGTTACTGATGGTAATAGGAAGTGTGCTTTAAACGGGCACTCCGGTGATTTTACACAGAGATCAATTATCACAAGGTGTACTGCTCAGCTTGAAAACAGTTGTCAAATGTCTTCTTTCTTCTTTAACCATATGCAATGATTGAGTTTCACAAGCTGAAAACAGTTAAGTGCACAACTTGTATGATTGCACTTTCCACTGTTTTTCTTTTTTCCTTGGAATTTCAGTTGCTGCTGTCATGTATTTACCGTTTACCTGTGACATAATGCAAACAAATCTGGCTTATTATCCACAATGGTCCCTCAAGAAGTTGTCTTCTGCTCCCTTTGGGCTGCTGTGTCACCATGTTCAAATCAGTAAAAGCACCCTGAGTGTCTCAGTTACAGTGCACACTCTTAAGAGATTGATATTTTTTTAGGTTGAAAGACAACTGCATTTTCAAGAGAAATCGTACGCTGGACAGCAGGAAAAACTGAAAATCTTTAATGGCTGAATAAGATTTTATGACTTTAAACATGCATAAACTTTGAAACCCAGTTCACAGTGAGAATGAGACAAAATGTAACATTTTCTTTAATATTTCTGTGATATGTTCTCTGTGATATGGACAGTTCCTGTTTTCAGCCCCACACACTTTATTTCTGTCATGGATTTGGTGAGGGGGGGGGGGGGGGGGGGGGGGGCACAGTATTGACCAACACTGTAGATGCCCTGAGTGACTTTAGGCCATTTTCAAGGTGAAATGAAGAGGTTGAGAATGAGGAGGGAAGATGATAGGGAGGGAAGAGGAAAGGGAGATGACAGGAAATGGAGAGAAAAAGAGAGGAAGATTGGAGGAGGTGGAGGTGGAGGAGGAGCAAGGGAGCCCCATCACATGGGACCTGGCTATTGATTAAATTCCGACATTGATTAAGCATCCCCTGATTCACAATGCCATGTGTTTGTGCGTGAGTGTGTGTGGACTGTTTTATGTGGGGGATTGTACTTAGTGTAAGTAGTCTATAAAGTGAACGAAGGGATGAGGAAATAGGAAAGTGTTCATTTTCATCATTGTGTCTGCTCGCATTTACGTACATATGCAGTGATGTGTGCGCTTCTGAAACGAGCATGTGTGTATGTTTTGTGTGCCTGCTCCTTGGAGGCCTGACTTGCAATACCACTTCATCTTTCCCAGTGGGATAAAAAAAAAAAAAGGGTCTCTCACTCTTATTTTTTTGCTACCCCCTTGCTCTTTCTCTCCCTCTGTCTCCTTTGTGTGCACTTTCTTTTTTATTCATCATTAATCCTGCAGTCTGAGTCTGAGATGTCACAGCCTCTCCCTCCCTCCACTGCCCTCTCTCCACAGTCCTCGCCTTCTCTGTCTTTGTTATTGTGTGTCTGTGTGTGTGTGTGAGAGAAAGAGAGAGACTGTCATCCTGTGCCCAGTCACTTCATCCCCCAAAAACGCCTCTTCTTTTCCCACCTTCTCCTCTTTTCACTCCTGCTCTCCCCTTTCTCTCTATCAAAATTCAAATTCACAAAATGCAAAACAACAGTGTTACATAATCACCAAAAATATGTTATAACCCGAAAGTAGTGAACACAAAGTCATGCGCATCACTCCAAAGCCAGTAAGGGGCACACTGGATGATCTAGTAACTTGTGTGTTGCGACAAATGCTGTGCTGTGCCTGTAATGACTGTAGGACGTTCACAGATAGTCATGCACATATTCCATACAAACTCTTTTACATAATCCATCACTGATTTCCAGACTGGGGTTCAAGGACACTCCATGAGTCCTTGAGGAGAGTCCAGGAAGTCCTCAAAAAAAAAAAAAACCCAATAAATCACTGTTGCGGTCTTCTTTAAATCTGACTCCAATAAGAGAATGAATAAGGTTTTGTTAAGATGCCAGAACCTAAGAATGGGCAGTAATGTAATTCTACAATATCAAATTTATTTCTTCAGTTTCCCACGTATTATATTTGCAGACTGCTTTGCTAATAATCCCTTTCATGATGACTGTGGTTTCATTATCCATCTGAAATGCTCCATAAAAATGTTATTTGTAGACATAACTCAAAACCACAGTGAAGTAAGCAATCAAAACTGTAACATGTTTACTGTAAACTACAAGTAAACATACATAAATTATTAGCAGTTTATACTGCTTCCCACACCCTGCATGGATACTAGAGTCAGAAGAATATATGTGAGTAAAAACTGGGTGCACACTAGAGTCAACTGTCATTCATCTAACAACAACAACAAACTGCACTGAACACATTACTCCCATGTTAGTTTCTCTCCCATGGCAAACTGTGAAGTTTAAAATGAAATGTATTATTTATCCCTGTCCAGCATTACATGGTGTTGTGGTGCTTATGGAACCTAAAAGCTCCCAAATCAACTGATCATTGTACAGTATGTTGGAAGTTCCAAGAGCCTGGATTAAAATGATTTGCAATGATAAAAATAATCTTTACTCAAGGGCCACTTAATGGCTCTGCTCATAGCTTTCAGCTGCATTTCATAGTCTTCACTCTGTGAATGGTGCTGGCTCAAGTGTCATCATGTGACCCAAGTACAGAGATTTGGTCACACTGATGACAGCTGGTCGTAAGGCAGATGGATGGTAGCCCGGCTCTGTTGGAGGATGGCTTTGACACTGGATATCCACCGGTCCGCTGACTCTTGGCCGACGACCTTTGACCCCTTGCCAGTCAGCGACGAGACTGGTTTTGATCAGGTGTTTATGGACAAATGATGTCGATCAAATTGATCAAAGTGATTGACCTCTCACTGTTACATTATCTTTTCCAATTGACATAAAAACAAACTCCCAAGACTGACTGAGCCTCAGGATCCAGCTGCGTCGTGTTGTGGCTTCGCTCCGCCTCACTTGCAGCTCTGTCACTGTTTCAGTGTCCAGTGGAAACGTTTCTGGAGCAGAGCATCTGTTCTTCAGCAGCCACATTTCTAATGTGGTGTTGAGTTGTTTTGCCAACATTTTGTTTGTGTTTTAGAGCTCGCTGAATATATGTTTGCAGCTCATTTAGATGCTTTGTGGTTATACTTGAATACGACAACCCTTTGTGCCTCAAACTTTCTGTCATCGCTCATTTTAAATGTCAATACAGTCGCGCTCACAGCACAGCTGCTGTCATTAACTTGTATTTTTGTGTATTTTGTTAGACCATAATGATTTGATCTGCAGTAAACCTCCTTGGTGGTGACTGATGATTAACATAGTCGCCCATTTACGAGCTGTGATCATATTTCACACCAGTTCTAGAAATAATATGTCAGTGAGAGTAACTGTATTGTGAGTCTGGTTGCATTAAAACACAGTATCAGTGATCACAGAGAGCAGGATGGGTCAGAACGATATCATCACCCTCCGTCCTCCTCTGTGTTTTCTCTTTGCTCTGTGTGTCTCTGTCACACAACAAACAAGAAGATCTCGTTTTACTGTATATGTGTTAAGACAAAGCCAGTAACGAATGAAATGGAGCATTCTCATTTTGTGATCGTTTAATGCACAAGTTATTTTTATTTCTTTATAAACTGACAAAAGTATATTTTAGTAGTTCTTGAATTAACTTGATTTAAATCTTTAAGTTTTTGTGACTACTGTTAATTGTTTTCATCAACTTAAAAACCTGTGCTGTTGCCTCAACCTGTCATTGTCATTTGAGTGGAAGCGCATCAGTTAGTGTGTCAGACATCACGATGTTCACAGCTTAGCCTCCACTCTCTTTAGTGCCAGAGATGTAGAGAGAAACGTTGGTTAGGACCTTGATGTGTAAATGAATTATCGTGTTTTACTCCGATACATTCGATGTAAAGATAACTTGATGTCACTTGACAGAAGGTCAAGACAGCAGGTTCAGTAGCAGTGGTGAAATCTGATTACTGAAGCAATTAATTAATTGACTTACCTGGACTAACCAATGATGATTAGTTAACATTCAGTCACGCTAATGTTAACCAGTTTTAAGATGATTATCACCTTTTATTGTAGCCCTGTGTTACAGTCTTTTTTGTTTCCCTGACACTCTGACGTGCTGCACTGATCACGTTAAAATGGGACTTTAAACATGGCGTTTAAACGTCCTAAAACTCCTTATCTTTTACCCAAAGTGACAGATGGACAGATGTCACTAAAGGGAAGTGAAAAGAGTTTTTTTTTTCATAATTATAGTAGAACAGCTCTTTAAATCATGTACAGCCATGATTCTGAAACACTGAAGATTTTCTTAATCATAGTAACCAGTGTCACCCTGTCTGGCTGCATGGCTCACATTTTATATTGTCTGTGTTTATATTGTATACTGGACAAAATCATTTGGTAACCAGTGTTTTTTTTTTTTTTCTTTTTTTATAAGGCACATTTGGGCTAAAACACTTAGATATGCATTGCATAATTTTTTCTTTAATCAAAAGGATATTTATTGTGCAGCTTTGTTATATAGCAGAATTGCTCTATTGTGTGTGTGTGTCTCAGTCAGATCATATACTGTAGAACTCCGACACACGTATCCACATGTACTGTACACAAACCATCTTTCTCTCTGCTCTCGTCTTCTAATTGGTCTTGAATGGTGACCCTCGTAAACAAAAGGCAGTTCAGGGGCAAATAAACAAAAGCCTGTCGCGTCGTTTATTATCACTCCTCCGTTCTTTTTCTTTTATTTCTGCATGGCCTCTGGTCGGTCAGAGGGGAGGAGGCGGGGGAGAGGGGGAGACAGCCCTCTCTCTCTCTCTCTCTCTCTCTCTCTCTCTCTCTCTCTCTCTATCAGATGCCTGGTGTGTTGTGTATTGATCGCAGAGGTTCAGTAGCAGAAAATAATGGGGTGGTGAAAGCTTAGCAGAGAGAGGGAGATGGAGAGAAAAGGAGAAAAAGAGATCTACAAATATGTATGTACGCTCACACACACAGACACACACAGACACACATATATCACTCCCGTACACAATCCTGTTTCCCTGCCTCCTCTCTGCCCTCTGCCCCCATATGAATATTGGTTCTCCCCTAACTCCTCCATGTCACTGTTTTGTGTGTGTGTCCAGGCTGCCTCATTTGCATGTGTGTGTGTGTGTGTTATCTATGTGAATAAATCCTTCCAAGCCCCATGCGCCTCAGGGTGATGTGATGCGGCCAGTGCCCGAGCAACCATACCCTAGCTAATTTACAACCAACCTAGTGTGTCCCCCCACTCCCACATATACATACACACTCATGAACACACACACAGACACACACGGCTTGATGACACCATGGTGAAACATGTCGTCTAGACGACATTGAACCCTGAGTCCGCCCAGGGTAATTGTTTTATGCAAATGCAGAGAGCTGGGGCTGACATGATTGGGCCAGACCTGGTGTTGATTGAAGTGTGTGTGCGCGCGCGTGTGTGTGTGTGTGTAGCTCTTGTTATGGATGTGGCCATGATTGTGGTGTAATGCTGGTAGCCATTAGTATTATTGTTATTGTTGGAAATGTTCTATTATTCAGCAGGGCAGGGCGGGGCAATATGTACATAACATGCAGAAATATGGAGGCAGATGACATGCAACCGCACACACACACACACACACACACACACACACACACACACACACACACAGAGAGTCAATACATACAAAAATATATCTGTGTAATATTGAACTGGTCATTGAACTGAATCATGAATCCACCACACAGGCCCCACATCACACTGTTAAAGAAAATATGAATCATTGCAACAATGCCACTTAATGAATGTGTTAAAGTTTGAAACATAAACATGTGTGTATGCACACACACACACACTCATCAGGGGCCATGTGTTATCAGGGCAGCCATCAGAGGAGAGACAGTGTATGCGTGTGTGTGTGTGCGTGTGTGTGTGTGTGTGTGTGTGTTGTGGTCCAAGTCATAAATTTAATTTCATGCTGGATTTCCAGAGCTCATCTGAATTGCATGTGAGCACAGCCTGATGGGCCTCAGTCTCAGTGCTGGAGAGTCTCACACTAAGAGGCAGATGCTGCCATCGATGGCACGTATGAGCATGCACACACGTGAACACACGGACACACATACACACACACGCAGCAGTGGCAACTCAAGGTCAGGATACACACTGTGATTTCTGGACGTTTTCGCCTACAGTAATGCGAACAGTAACTTTGTTGCATCATTGGTGCACGCACACATAAACAGACATGAAATGTCCCAGTGTCATGACCACTTTACCTGGCCTCACCTGGTCGGTAAATAGGTCAAATGTTGTTAACTCAGGCTCATTACTTTATGGTTTTTGGTCGTGTTTTATCTGATCAGCTAATGGAAGCTACCCTGCCCTCAAAATTGTAACAGGGTTGTTGTTGACCTGGATTAAAGGCAATAGGTAACACGCCAGTTGTATTTTGCATTGATTTTTAATTAGCTGTTTGTTGTTGTGGGTTACAGAGGTGCAACAGTGAGTTCTATGGAACAAAGTCTTCAGAGGAATACAAACACTGATGTACATAAATAGAGTATAAAGAGCATAAATACGCTAATGAAGACCAAATACAATTATACTATACAAACAACTTAATGGTTATGCTTTGCATAGCAATATACAAGCTAATATAGAGAAAGACATCTTTTCTTTACAGAATCCAGGATGACTCTAAAGGCCTGACCTTTGACAATTTAACCTTGACTTGTGTTCCCAAAAAAAAAAAAAAAATGTTTTGCAGGATATTTTTAGGCAGAATGTTATTTGCAAAATGTTATTACTGCAATTTTTTTCTTAACTAAAAAACAGCCATGGTTAAGCAACTAAAAGCACTCATGCAAGGTTAGGTTAACATTGTGGTCACGCTTAAAGAAGCCAAAGTGTGGAGGGCAGATGTCCGTCCACCACCCTGACCTCCACACCCTCAATTTTTACTGCACTAGAAGAACCTTACCCCTGCATTAGCCCTGACAGTTCCATTGAATGTTACTAATGTAGAATAGCTGTATATGAATAAGAGTGCAAGGGCTGGAAGGCTATTTAAAAAAAAAAAAAAAGACATTCTGAATAGCAAATGAATCTATCCTTGAGTCAACCAATGAGTGCATTCCCTTCCTCATAAAACATTTGCAAGCTATTTTTTTTCATTATTTCAAATCGTGCATTGTTTACTTCCATGTTTGCTTGCTTGTAGTCTTCTTCCTCACTGCCTTTGCGCATTACTACGCTTCTTTGCACTTTACATCCACCAACTGTCGAAGCATGAAACCAGCGCAAGGAATGTGTATCGCCTGTTGGTTGGGTGCTCATCCTCACACATTGGAAACCATTCATAAAAACATTGCTGCCTATAGTTACTAGCGGTCAAAACCCCACAGGCTTTAATTATCTTATTGTTAGACAACAACCAAGTCCTCTGTCTGAGGACTCTTTACATGCACTGCTTTGATAGAAGCCTAAAATTTAGTGTGTGTGTATTTTACTTTGTTTGTGGGGTCAGAAAATTGGGGAAACTGGGAGCCCAGTATACTTGTGGAGACCAAAATGCTGGATCCCATAACTTTCAACTAATCAAGTGGATTACACTATCCAACGGTATTTAAAGGAGCTAAATTAACTCCACCATAACCAGCTACAGCATTAAAATGCTTACATATTAATTTATCAGCTACAGTATTTTAACAATACTTCTATCAAGGTAATTTATTTTTGTACCTTATTGTGTTTTTCTTTCCATACCTCTAAAGTACTTTGATCTTTCCAAGCTCGTGCAACGAAATCTCGTTCATTATACGTACCTGAACGTAAAAGTGAATGACAATAAAGTTCTCTGAATCTGAATCTGAATCTGCTGGTCTTCACAATGAGTCCTTTTAATTTTAGGTAAATCTTTTGTACTTTACTTAAATAAAAGTTTAAATTCAGTACTGTTACTTGTAAAGGAGTGTTACTATCTTGGTGGAATTTGAAGTTACATTTATGTAAATTATTAGAATATACTTCCACCCCTGGTATCATTGAGTGTTTTATTTTTTAGTTCATCTGTCAGATGTCTATGTGAGTAAGTGTGCTTTCCATTCAAGTATGTTCCTTCGCTCCGCTACGTCTCTATGCCCGTGTTGATAGTGTATATAAAAGTGTCCATAGGATCCTCACCCGTCTCCACTTCTAATCAGCTGGAACCCCAAACCTGTCACGACCATCATCCAGCATACACTTACCCTGCCTCCTTTTTACTCCTCCTTCCATCTCTTCTCAATAATTTTCTCCCTCCCTCTTCCTCGTCTGTCTGTCGGCCTGCCCCGCTGAAGTATGAAATGGAGCGAGGGAGTGAGCGACCCTGCAGCTGCATGCAGGCTAAAGTTAAAAGAGAGAGAGAGAGAGAGAGAGGGAGAACTCTGCAATTACCCTGTTACAAGGATTGGAGCAATTAAGGAAATGTACAGTTCAGCCAGGTTCACGGTTTCAGATGCCCGTCAGAGGCATACAGAGAGCCTCATAAAGGCCTCATGAGTCATATTTAGCTGCTCAAGACTCTTCACACACACACATTCACTCACACCCTGGCATTACAGCAATTGTTTAACCCTTCCTGACACACTGAGGGATCCAATTCTATATCTCTAAGTTTTGAATTGCAGCACTTGTCACTCTGTGGCGTCATCTTTCTAACCTGTTTAAAGAAGTGGAAAGTGTTGAATGTTAAAAAGGAGATCTTGATATTTTTAAGTTTAAGAGTTTACTTTTGTCACTTGTCCCTCTTCACTTTCCCTGCGCAGAAACCTGCTGAGGTCAGTGGCAGTTCATTCTGTACCATCTGAAGGACAAATGAAGAGTTCTGTTCTAAAAAGCCTTTATTTTTCATTTAAAACTATTCAAAACGCACTGAATGTGCTGAAAAGCCAGAATCCAGTCTGTGAAAGTGTTCACAGTTTGTCACCCAAGAACTCTCACTACCTGCGGTCCTCTCTCTCCTATTTTTTTTAATTTTGTGCCGTCTATCATCGTACTCTTTTCATAAACGTTAACTAACCTTACAAATAAAGTTTGAAGAAGGCTGGTATTTGTTTGACTCGTGTCACTACAAAGACCTTGCAAAGCGAACCAGATGAACATTTTGAACCCAAGGTATCTTCTGAAGGCCTTTACTTTCTTCCCTTTCGAGCATGAACATGCTTATTGTGGAACATTGTCTCACAGAGCACAAGGAAAAACGGAGATGTTCACTGTTTGTGGTCTTTATTTTGGGCCATTTCTGCTAAACGCTTTTCCAGTTCCTCCAGTCATCAACTCAGCAAACAGCTGGAGTGTCCCATGACAGTTTGAAGGAGGTTTTGCAGGATGGGAACACAATTGTTATGAATAAAGACAAAATGCAGAAAGAGCACATAAATATTTTACCACCCACTGCAACTACAGCATAGAGACAGATCTTTTAGTTTCCAGTTAACCACCGTTTTACGCTGACATGAATCAATATGACATAAACTGACACATCATGGTTGGTGTGATCAGTCTGTAAATTATACAGTAAAAATCCCATTCAGACTGACAGAGTGGTGCAGGTTAAACCTGTGTTGTGCGTCTGTCTGTATGGGTAAACCCTCCCCTCACAACAAATCCTGCCTGGCTTTGGTGAACTGGAGTTGCTCCCAGGAATAGAAATTAATTAAATGATACCCATGTTTAAATGTCATTTAACCAACCCATGAAAAAAAAAAAAAGAGAAATAGAGAGTACACACAAATGGGCGATCTGGAGACAGTGAGTGTACAGATGGACAGACAGAGAGGTGAAACTGAAACTTAACCTTTATCTGGTAAATTATTCAGTGCAATTCTGTGAAATTCTCAGGTTTATCATGGAAATGTTTGAAACTCCAGAGTCTCTGCTGACAGTGAGGAGAAGGATGAAAGCTGACTCATGAACACGTCCAACGTGGGTCAGATGCATGTTGACTTGAGCCTCATGTGCCATCTGAAAGTGGTGAAACAGAACTTTTAACTTCAAAAAAAGCAAAATCAGCTTTGGACCAACTTAAAAACAAAACTTCTTGATGTTCTTAGTGTGTTTCTGCAATTACAAATGAAAGCAACATATTCATCACTCTTGTTTGTTAATTATTTTTTTTGGTGTTGACCCATCAGAGTGAAGAAACGTCTTCTAATGGGAGGGGGCTGTCATGGCCCCCTCAACTTTGCTTTGCAGCTAAAATGTCTCTAAACACTGACCTCCGATTGCCCAGCTGCAAAAATCCAGATGAGAGAAGACGGGAGTTTAGAAAAATATTGACACACTCTGCTGAGTTGCCTTCACTTAGTACTGTTTGCTCACAGTAATAAGCTTAACAAGCAGCTGCTAGTGGTGCAGCAAGTTCTTTGTGGACATTTTTTGTCTTAGGTTTCAGCTATTAGGCGTCTGTCCTATCTGCTTGCTGAAGCTTGTTAGGTCTGTAGGAGGCTGTTGTTTATTGACAGGTAATGGTCTCCCAAAAAAGATGCTAGAACTGAGAAAATACAACATTATCCATTATTAAGTATCAGGACACATAACATTTACACTCCTGAGACCAATCCTATGACTTTGCTTGGCCTATAGGCCACTATGCTTTCATTTTCTGCTGATGAAGTTTTTCTGGGCTCGCATTAAATTGGAGTTTAAGACGTACGTGTGAGCACAATAATTTTACTGTATTAGAAGCCTTTCATGGTCCAGTGTACTTACACAAGTGTGAAGAATCCTTTGCACTTCAGTAACACATGCACTGAGAATGATGTGAAAGAGCAGATATCTTGTGCAAGAAGTTGAGTTCACAGGTGAACCTGCTTAAATCAAAAGCTCCTATGAAAACAGTCGTGCAGAACCAGTTTGAACTTGTTTCGCTCGCAGTACAGTTTATTTGTTGGGGTCAGTTCTGCACGGACTCTCCTAGAAGAAGAATTTCAGTTTTAGTGATCTGTCTTTCACCCATGCTTCATTGCATATGTGTTTGGTAGCCTGCTCTAACAGGTGAAGCAGTCATTTGTTTTAGCTCTCAGTCCAGTATCATTTTATTTTTGGATAAAGCATTCTATTTTTAATTTCAGTTTTAGTGAAAGGTTATTGCGCTGCGCATCCAGGCACCATCTAAAAATGAGTACCTTTTTTGTAAGAAAAGACTTTCACTCAGATTATGTCCAGGTTGGTTGCTAAGCAGACATGAAATTGGTGTAGTGGTGCCGTGGTATGGGTCTGCCCATGGCGGATGCATCATGAGGGAGGACGGGGCTGGGACATAAAGCTTAGCGACAGCGGCTGCTTTAAAGAAGTGGCTGAAGACACCTGTAACTGAACCCTGGACGGAGCAGGAAAGGCAATGCTACTGTGTGATCTGTGTGTGTGGCTTCTGTTTAGGTTAAATATGAATCACGTCCACGTAGTTTTTCTGATGCTTATATTCCTAAAGAGAAGAATCAGGAGAGCAGGATGTGATGGCTCGTCTCATCAGAAGCAACATAATCTGACTGATCAGCCTTGTTACCTTGATAACTGCGCCTATCACTGCATTAATTCAGTGGGAAAGTGTTCCTTTAAACTACATTAAAAGTAGGTGTAGGTGTGTAGAACCACCATTTTATATACTTATATACATGAAAGAGAAAGAGTAAACAGTATGAATTCTAAACATTTTTTCATTGAATGCTGTGCCTCTGCTGCAAACACAAAGTGTGACAGGGGAGGCCTTGAGATAAAACAAAACAAGCCTCTACAAACATCTAAGAAAAGATAACTTTCACAAACATCCGCCACACGGTGACCATGGCTGCTCTCCCAGGGTGCTTTACCTTCCCGAAAGCTGCTCCTGTAACAAAGACAAAAGCCAGACACACACCTACGCACACAAATACACACACTCTTCTTCCCCCCATGCCTCGCCTGGCCAGTCTCAACATCCCAGCGCTCTTTGAGGCGACATCCCAACAATTCCACCGGGTCCCTCATTAAGGCCCAGGCGCCGACTCTCGAGGGGAGGTGGGGGGGCTGCTGGGTAAACTTTGGAGAGGTCACCTCCTTGTTTCCATCTTCCACCTCCTCTAATCCCTCATTCCGGCCCATCCTCAGGTCCTGTCAGCGCAGAGTGTAAACAAGCAGAAAGGTTAGCGCTGTTTTCACCCGACACCATCTTCTCCCATTAGGGACAAGGGACAGTGAGACAGTACCACCAACAAATGCCTCACTTTGTTGTTTGAGAGGCAACTTCTCTGATGGTCCCTGTGTCCGGAAATCTATTCAGCAACAGAACTGGATTTAGGCAGTAACTGGGTTAAGTGAGGAGTAAGGTGTCGTAGAAATAAACTAAGTTACAACGCTGAAAAAAGAAAATTTCTAGAAAAGTTTGAACTTACTCATATATAGTAGTATTAAAATTAGGAGTATCTTTTCCTTCTCTTTTCTTCTGATGGCTTTTCTGATGCATGTATCCCTGAAGACTTTCAAAGACGGTCCTGTACTAGATTGGGTACTTACAAATTGCCTGCAAAAGGTGTGTGTGTAATAGGTAAAAAAAAAAAACAGGTTGGTAGTGAATTAAACAGGAAGATGGAAAAACACAAGAACGGAATAAAAAGATAATGTAAAAAATATATATATATTATTTACATCCTTTCTTTTTGTTGTAATTTTTATTTAGTTCACAGTCACACACAGTCCTTACTACTACATGGCTGGTTAAAGCTTCTTTGGTTGTTAGTTGGCCTTGAGTAACAAATAAAGTACTTCACGCTGAGTGAGTGTGTAGCTGATGTGATTAAGTTCATGGAACGGAACTGGAGACAAGTAACAAGTCGGCTGCAGTACTTAGCTTTACAGGTTCCAGGTGGGAAGGTTTTGCAGAAGTAGATGTTTTGTCAGAGATTGTTTGTGTGTGTGTTGAATATGTTACTGAATGTATCACCTCATGGACTTGTTCTCTGAGTGCTGCCTTATTCTCCTCTCTCTTTTCTAAGATAAAATTCCTCTGTGGTAGAAGTGACTGATTATGCAACTTGTCATGTCACTTTCTGTGCAATTTACTATTATCACAACAACGATGGCCTCTACTGTGACAACCAGGAACACTCGTACATATTATTATTGGTACTATACGAGCCTCTTATGGAAATACAGTTCACATTATTGCATGAAATTGTATCATATGACAGTTCTGTGTTCTGACCTCTGGCTTCACTCAGCAGCCCAGCTCCACCATCGTGTTCACTTATATGTGGAACTCAAGAGAAGAAAAAAAGACTACCTCCCTTTGTTTTCCTTATGTATTCATTTGTTTATTTTCTTTTTTTCTGTTTGTTTTTGTAGTTTTGTATTTTGCCCCTCTCGATGTTTTTCTTGATATTATTATTATCATTATTAGTTTTGTCTTTCTTTTTGTTGTTTGTGGTGTTTCTGTATATATTCTACATTAACAGTACTGAGTTTGCTGTTTGTCTGTTTGACTGCCTGAATTAAGTGTTGTTGTGAATGTGTTGACGTGTTGTTACTTTTGTACGCTATTTCACAACACTCAAACTAAAGTAAAACACTCCAAATCATTGTGGTTTTATCAGGCAATATAGTACATTTCGATGTATTGATACATTTGATCTAACTCTAATGAGGCTGTTTACAATCTGAAAAGATCAAACTGTCTTTAACGAACCTTTTCTGGCAGTGTGGAAATTTGTGTTTTGGAAATTTTTCATACTTTCACCAGCTGTTTAAGTTGGTCATTGACCTGTTGTCACAATTTCTACCATTAGGGAAGTTAAATTAGAAAGGGAATTTCTGGATTAATTTTTCAAGGCATCTGCAGCCTCTTTCTGTCATATTTGGAATTGAAATTTTCAGTGGAGGTTTAGATTTTTGTGTAGGTGCTGTGATTAGGTGCAACCGGTGCATCAAGCTCCAGTGGTTCTAGGATGTGCATTGACCTCATTGTGGTTTGTCCCAGACACCACAGCAGTTTTCAAGCAAGTCTGAATTTATTATCGGCAAAAACAAGATGTCGCTGTAGCTGAAGCACCTTGAAGCTGTAGGGTCTGTCTGTCTGCAGTCACTGTCCATCTTCCTCTTACACGCACACACAAACACATACACACACACACACACACAAAGTCACCGTCCGGCGCTGGTGTCCCTGCCTGCTACAGCGGTGAAATGTGTCCCTGCCTGCCTGTCTATATGTTTGCTGACTGGCTGTGGAAGAAGTCATTTAGCATGCTGAATGTCAAGGTCAGCGTGTGCCATCCCTGTCATCACTCTCCACAGCAGAAGGTCAGGGAAAAGCTCTCCTCAAATGGCCAGTGCTAGACAAAAAGGAGTGCTGGGAGGGTGGATGAAAGACAGAGAGAAGGAGGGAAGGGACACAAACAAACAAACAAACACCCCTGTTTTCAGCTCTAGTTAACCAATATTCTGTTTCCCTTGGCTCCAGCAGAGCTGCTATTCAAAGTGTTTTATTCATCTTGTGTGTTGTCTTCTAATTGTGTCATTATGGGAGCCAAACATCTTGGAAATAACACCAGTTTACTCCCACTGGGGGCTAGTTTACAGCAGGATCAAGTCAAATCTAAGTTTAGGTTTCATTTGCAAATAGTATTTGGCTTTTATTGTAAATTAGATTATTGTAAATTATTTCTTTGTAAGGGTCATAGCTGTAAGATTAATGTAAATACAGAACATGTGTGTTTTGCTATTCTCAAGAGAGTCTTTGCCAGGTCTTTGTTATACAAATGGATATACAGAATTTGAGATATAGATTTTTCGGTCAGTAATCACACACACATACAAACCCTTCCGTTCCCCTTCACGCTGCCCTCTGTCTGAGCTGGGTTCTGTATGTTTGCTGTCACATGGAGTAATGACAGCTGAGGGAATTCGACCGTCGGCCGTTCGAACGTCACCATTCCCCTTGTGATCCGTAAAATGGAATGATTTTAATGCAGCGAGTAATTACAATATGCTCCAACCTGCGCTCTCTCTCGCTTTCATTTGCAGCAAAACTGCACAAACCCGACGCACACGTGCAAACAGACCGCAGCAGACTGAGAAGTTGCACAGCAAAGCATAAACTAATTTAATTTAGTAGTAAGTCCTAAAGCACACAGTGCTTACACAGTGCAAAATGCATTTCATTTTTAGTGCACTGGAAAATACTGTGTGCTGTTTACATCAGCACCTGTTCACTTTTTAATATGATTATTTGCAGTGTAAACTAATGAAAAAGAGACTAATGAAAAGTAAAAACCTGTAGAAGGAAATAATTGGATATTTCAGCAATGTGTTTTTTGTTTTCTACAGTCTTCGTTACACCAGTGCAGTAACATGGTCGTATCATACTCACCACTGTGTTTTTGTAATTGATTGATAAGTAAATGGGAAGATTGCACCTGTGTGAATGAAACATATAGACATGACATAGCATAGTTGTCTTGCACTTCCTTCAAGTCTGAAGTACTTGAAATGGATGGATTAAATAAGTAAATAAAATAAAATGAAATTAAGAAATTAAAAAAAAAAAACAGAGGTCAGGGCATCCTGATTTTTTTGTTCCTAGTGTGGGTCATAATCCAGTGAAACTTGATCCTACATTTCCCATAAAAGTCAACACCTTTCAGGGTCGATGCCCAGATTGTTTTACAGATTTTTGTCTAAGCCCAACCCTGATGACATCATCGGGGTTATATTGTCAGATTTTGTAAAACTCATTTTAGAGCCAGTTGTATAATACTATATAATCAGTGGAGCTCTCCTTTAACACTGTGGTATATCCTGAATGTATTGAGGCAGCAGGTAAACATGATGTAAGCAATTCGTTTACAGCAAATAGCATTGTAATAATGGTCCTGGCTAATGGCAAATTTAAACAGCAGCAGATCAGAATAATTATTAAAATACAAATAAATATATAAAACAAGAAGAGTGGCCACTAATATGAGCACGTTCCAACTACAGACCTGTACAGTTGAAGTAAACAGGACCATTATTTGACAATTTACAGTATTTAGGTCTGTATACGTTCCAGCTATTTGCTGCTAGCCATCCTCTTCACTCCTTCTATCATTGTGTCTCTGTGCTTGTGCCTACTTTCCACAGCTTGAGTAAACACTGCCAACTCTCTCATTAGCCCTCTCACCACAGTCTCTCTTTCACTCTGCGTGTCTTTCATCCCCTCTCACTCTGTCTCTACGTGCCCCTGTTTAAACAGATGAATGTGATTAGATGCAGATTGTCAGATGACTGACTATAACGTCTGGCTTGTAGGGTGGTATTCTGTGTATCAACACCAGCATGCCTTGCGGCCACTATGTTCACGATTTACTCATTAATTCTAGTTTTTTTGGAGACCCAGTCCATCAAAGTTAGCTTTTTATGACAGTAAAAGTAAGTCAGTGCAGTGATAATTTGGTTTTCTTTATTTACAGGCAGTAGCATTGATGTTTGTGTGGCCGTGTTCTCACCCAGTCTTGTCCTATTGAACTATGGTTCCACAGATCAATGCTACAGTTTCCACGAAAGAGACAGGACTAAACTAGATAACAGCATGGATATATAGGAGTACAAGAGCCAAAGTTTTTATTTTCTGATGAAGAGCACATTGGACACCTTTTGGTGGTTAAGCTAACAGAGCAAGGCTCATTCATTTACACATAGTCGCCATTTTCTTTTTTGAACCTGCATTAACAGATTTTTTTGGCCAGCTGGGGGACAGTGGATCAAGCTGTGAACACATCACTGACATATTATGACCATATGACTTAAAGTTCATATGGCAAACTTCCCACATACAAAGGGAACCATGGATGTGTTAAGGAGAACTGGCTACCGAGTTCAAAGATGGCGCGCTGTGAGAGTCACTCATTTGGGCAAAGCTGATTTGCCTTGTTTTCTCAGGGACCAGTGGGCCAGTGATGAACACAGTAGTTGTAACCCAGTTTGACGACTACACAGTGAGGGAAAAAAGTGAGGGACTTTCTGGATCCACGGATGTCTCCCCCTGTAAAAGTCATTAAGCCAGGCTTAGCTAAGTTTGGGCTTAGTCATAGTGTGAAGGAAATGTAATATCACAGGTATAACATTACCGTATGTCCCATTCATTCATTAAATGATTGCATAACTACATTATAGCTAAAATGTCTGTGAGCGGTTTGGTTTGTTTACATGCTGATGTTGCAGTTGGTGGTGTTTACCATTTATAAAATAGCCTACAGAGAATGCCAGCTTCACGGTTGCTGCTGTTACTAATTTATTGTTATTAACTACATCATATATTTTGATCGTCAGTCTGTCCGTTTAATATCTTGCAACCATAAACGTCTGGGTTTAGTTTCTAAGGGTGTCTTCGACAACTATGTTCTATAAAAGTGATGTTCATCTTTTGTGCATTCAGACATCCAATGACACAAGAGGAGATTTTTCTCTCCTTACTCCGAGGATCTCTCCCCTTTCCCTCCACTTGTTTCTGCTGTTTTTCTGCCACCACAGTGTGTCTGCAGTGGTGTAACCATGAAATCCACTCCCAAATGGTCCATTAGATTACAATACAGATGACACAGGTGAATAAAATACACAGGAAAGACAATCTGCAATTAGGAGACTTTGTCACTGTAATTAAGGGTTTGGGGTGGGTGTGATCAGGCTCAGGCTAGCAATGTTTTTGACTTTGCTTCCTAATGAGTATTACTGACTTCTTAAAATGTGTCAGTGATGTTAATTTCTATGGTTAATTTACCAACGTGCTAAAACAAAATGGAAAAACTGGAGCAGGGAGACAAAGGTTGAGAGATGACCCAGTGAAGTAACATAGCATTCTTAAAAAAATAAAACTGAAAGTGACTTTAAAACAGTTTCTAAAAAACATGTTTCTTTTAGGTAGAAAAATCAATGTGTGTGCATACCTCCTCTCACTTCACTCTCTCCTCTTGACCCAAACTATCCAGTAGCTCTTCAGTGAGGTGTAACCTGATATTTACTGTCAGATGTGTGTCTGCTTTACATGCTGGCTGCATATGTTATTTTTAATTAACAGAACAATTCGAAACTGTCTGAAAATACAGTATGAGAATATAACTGCGAAATTACTACAAATGTGTATGTTGGAGATTATACAATTTACCTACATAAAAAGTATTTCAACATATGTAGTGAAAAACACAACATAATGCTGGTTATGTTCCAAGGCTGTGTTTTTAAGTTATTTGAATACACAAATGTCAGTGGGATCATGAAAGATGTTTTCCTACCTCTGGAACACCACCGTTTACCTTTACCATAACAGTCAGCTGAAGTTAGCTGAAAGAAGGCCCATATGTAAAAATACAGAGTATACAACCTGTCACAACGTCAGGGACTTGTGCTGAAATTGTACTTGGTTGAGAGTCTTTGATCCAAAATGGCAGAAAGTATTTCAAGCCAGAAATCACAACAACAGGCTGAGATTTCTCAGTCATTTGCACTGGTCACCAGCCCTGTCACCACCAATTGATATATAATGGTCATTTAGTGTTTATTTTTCTTTACTGTTCAGCTTTGGCTGGTGGGTGTTTTTTTTTTCCCCCCCTGAAGATTATTTCGAGGTCATTCTAAAATTCCTTCCTATAAATTTCCTAACCTGATCAGTGACTTTTAAATCTCAACTGTTTATGAACTACAAGCCACAGCATTAAACCAGTCATGTGTTTTTACATCAATGAGAGTCACAAGGCTCTCTGTGAATGCCCAGTGTGAACCCAGCATTGCCCTGGGTCCATAGCCCTGAAATGCCCGGTCACTTTTCATGGAACAGCCTTTGGAAAACAAAGAGATGCTGTTTGGGAGGCCTTCTGGGGAAATATTCAGAACAGATCTGTTGATGTATAAATACTGGTCAAACCCAAGGAAAGATAAGGTATAGATCATAAATTAGTCTTGCGTTCAATGGAATCAGCGTCATTTTTCTTTGAGGGGAAAAGTTTTTTTTTTTATGGATCATGCACTTATTAGAAATACAGTGTGTTGCTATTACACATTTGGACAATGGGCCTTTTTTCCTTTAGCTCAGTCAACTTTCTAATATTAAACAACTTAATCTGGGTTTTTGAATCCAACACGGCCTTGACTTGTAAGTTTTAACTGCTATGTTAAATGTGAACACTCCAACTACGATATACGCTGTACTTTAACCTTTGCTGTGATCTTAGAGAGTGACCGACTTTTTTAAAAAATTAATTAATAAATAAATTTAAAAAAAAATTTTCAACTGAAAGCTGATTTTTGAGGCTATAATTATAGGCGTTAATAATAAACCCAACTTTCAGTTTCCAGCACATGAACCACTGTTACCTAAAACTAAAACTACAATAAGTGTTAGCCATTGCAGAAAATGTTACATTGCACAGTAAAACTAAAAAGCAGATTCTGACCTGGATGTGAAACAATGGACCAACTCTTTACCCGTGCAAAGTTACCGGAGTGGCCATGAGGGTTCGCTCCAGTCTACATATGTTTTGTGGACTTTATGAAGTTTTTCCCTCCTGGAGCTCTTGAGGGGTGCACTGCTGGGTTATGTGGTATCCGGTCCTTATTTGACCGTCAACATCTCCAAGTCTGAGGCCATAGTTAGAGGATTGCTCCCTTTGGTGTGGGGACAGGTTGCTGCCTCAAGTGCAGGAGTTCAAGTATCATGGGGTATTATTTACGAATGATGGTGAAATGGAGCATAAGATTTGAAGGTGGAGTGGTGCAGCATCAGTAGTAATGCAGGACTGTTGTGGTGGAGAAGGAGCTGAGCCGGAAAACAGAGCTTTCATTTTTACCAGTCGATCTACGTTCCCATCGTCTGTGGCCATGAGCTTTGGGTGGCGACCGAAACAATGAGATTGTGAGTATAAGCTGCAGATATGGGTTTCCTCCATGAGGAGCTCGGAGTAGAGGTGCAGCTCCTTTGAGTCAAGAGGAGCCAGTTGAGGTGGTTCGAGCAATATGATCAGGATGCAGGACGGACTCTGGATAAGTGGCAGAAAATAGATGGATGGACACTGTAAGGAAAACAGCACGTCACACAGGTGGAATCAAAAAGATTGCAGCAGTGTTTTTTTCATTGTTGTTGGATGTAGGTTAAAGCAACTCGTTTTCCAGGTTGGGGGGCGGGGTTGTTCCTTAAATGCACTGTCCCTCTGACTGCAGCTGTCTGCCCAAAGCAAACTGCCGGTGAATCTGTCCTGCCTTGTTCCTCTGAATGGAGAGTAAAATGTGGCGTGACTGCAGCCATGACACACTTCAGGATTATGTTACCGATCAATTTGAACAGATGACAGGCTAATTTGAATTTTGAAACTTTTTAGAAAAAGTGACAAAGTGTGGGTGTAAAAATCAACTGGTTTAAAACAACAATTCACACATATATTTTTAAGGCTTAAATTCCCAAGTTACCGGATAATTTCCTGCCAGTCTGGTGCATTGGAATGGACTGTGGAAATGAATGAAAATGTGGACATGCAAAGACGTAAGTCTTCATTTGCAAGATGTCCTTGCACAAGTCTCATCCTCTTCAGTATTATGAAGACAGGTCTGATTGATTTAAAATACAAATACAGTTTCTTCAGTCTGCCTGTGTTGGGCTGCACCAGGGTTTCAAACCAGATCACACAAGCCCTCTTCTCTAACCTCTACACTGCTGCTGCTTGGCCACTACAAAGCCATTCATAATAATAATACATGAAAGATTAAGTGTTGCAGGCCCCTCTGTCATACCACACACATACTGTATATGGAAACACATCTGCCTTTACCTGTAACACCCTCTGCACTCTCATCTGCATATCCCTTGCTCTGCACTATAAATTCCACCAGAAACAGGCACTTATACTTTCATAAATCTCCTCCTTGTCACCTTCAAATTACAGAGATTTATTCACAGAAGAACAGGCCTGAATAGAGTCGAGAGAACAGGGGAAAGTATAGAGGAGAGAAAACATTTTGTCTTTATGACCTGGCACAGCATTGTGGGGGGGATTTAGAGAGCAGGGATGTAGTGTGGAAGTGTGCATGTGCAGCCATGTGTGTTTCTACTCTGCTGTGTGAACATAAATATGATGTTTTTAGCAGCAAGCATTAACTCTGTGTGTGTGTGTGTGTGTGTGTGTGTGTGTGTGTGTGTGTGTGTGTGTGTGTTCAGGTGTACAGTTTGTGATGTAACCCTCTTCTGGTCACTTCACTGCATCAGAACCCTGAAGTGTGTTGAAGTGTCCCCTGCTGATTTGGCTGAGAAATCACTAGATAATTGTGTAATGATTTCTTCTGGGTTTTTAGCTCACAGTAGAAAAATCCAGCCCTGAAACATAAACTACTCAGCAGTACGTTCATTCACTTTATCTAAACAGGGAAAGACATTTTTTTAAAGAAAAAAAATGGTCATAAGCTGATGACTGTTGTAGGTTCAGCTTCACCAAATGGACACTATGAAGTGAGTCCATGGACGAGCTCAGTGGCAGTGACGAGGCCACGCGTGGCTGAGAAGGCTGAACAGTGCAGGTGTTGTTAGACAGCACAGATTACAGCTTAAAAAACTGAAACATGACAGAGAGAGAGAGAGAGCGTGTGCTGATGGAGCATCGATGTGGTTGTTTCACTGGTAAGTTTTCCTAGCAGCTGTACTTTTCTCTCAAGCAAATTAATGAGGGGCTGCTACCAAGTGCTCCGGCAGGTATTCTTTCATGTTAGAATAAGGGCAGTAAACCACAGGAGCGTGTTTCACTTGTTCACAAAGACAGGGACTGAGCTTATTGAGAGGTTGCATTAAGTTACAATAGCCTACTTCCTCCATTTGCCACTCTTGGAGTTGATCGCCCACTTATAGATTAATGCCACATTCATGTCATGTGGGAAGGAAGGTAGAGAAGGGAATGCCTTTTGTTATAATAACCTGCGAGTGTTCTCATCTTTGGACACCTCAAGAGAGAGTTAGTAATTATGTGCATTATCAGTTTGGTAATATTTCTATTAAAGCAGCATTTAATCACATTTGGACTGATAAGAGCCATTCATGTGTCTTTTAGCTTTTTTAGCTTTTCATCTTTATTTAGTGCCAAGTTGGAAACATCAGAGCTTTCAGAGACATTGAGGCTCTTCGAGTGGAATCACGATTTGAACATGACGTACAGTACATAGCTGATACCACAGTATGGCACTATTTTACGTATTGCAAAAGCACCGTGCAGACTCAGACTCAAGTTGAATTCAGTTTGAATGACATAAATCTGGTAAATAATTTTATCATTACAAATGCTGGCGTGACCAAACCTTCCTCATCTGTGTACTCTTTCCTTCCATGCATCGCTATGATCGCTCTCTCCCTCCTGCTTCTCCTCTTCCGTCACTTTGTCAGAGGTGTTATGCAGTTTCGTTAAATGGAGAGACCTTTGAAGTTGTAGTTACTGAGCCGGCAGCTCTGGTCTTCTTTGTCTGCCTCTGTCTTGCTCTCTCTCTCTCTCTCTCTCTTGCACTGTAGAGGAAGACGGTGATTCATGTACTCCTTGAGAAGACCACCATTAATTTCATGTAATACAGCTTTTATCTCCGTCCCTGGGCTTGCTATCGCTTCCATTTTCTCTCTTTCTTTCTCTGTGTCCTTTCTGACTTCGCTCCCTCACTCTTCCCTTGCTTGCATGGAGGTTTTATTCCTCCGCCTCCCCTGCCTGCTCAGCTCTACCCTTTAGCTCTTCAGTGTCGCTGCCATTTTCTATGTGAGCAAATCTTTCTTTAGTCATCATCATCATCATCATTATCATCCATCATCATCACCATCATCACCATCATCATCATCATTGGCCATTTTCATCCACATCACTACAATCACCAACATTATCACCATCATTATCATCATAGCCATGACTAAAATATTACCTTCATGATAATCATTGAAATCATCATTATCTCAGCTTCAGCATCAAATCAATAAATTCATCCTCATTGTAATGCTTTCATTTAAAAAAAAATCCCTTCCATCATCATCAGAATCAAATCGTCCTCGTTTTTATTGTCACCATCATCATCATCATCAGAATAAACCCTCGTGTTTACTCTTATCACAATCAGCATCACCAGAGTGATGTCATTTTAACCATCTCATCTACTGCCATCCTCACATTTCCATAACATTTACTGTCAGCATCATCAGAATTTCATTCATTACTGTTTCAATAAAGTAATATTCATCTATAGTTTAATCATCAATGTAAAAATCATTAATTATATGTGCAATATGAATCCTCTCCTGAGTAGTCTCGTTATAAGCCTGAAACCTCTCGTCCACCACCCCCCCTCTTCTCTTTTACTTACCCCACGGAGCCCGCAGTGCCAATGAGCCGTGGAAATGTCAGGGGTCAAGTTTACGTTGACGCTAAAGCGCCGGTCACCCTGGGCCACAGTAAAGGTCGGCACCATGGCGACAGCTGGTTGATATCGTGGTTGGGTCGGGGAGGCACTCATGAGTCACTGCTCCAAATCCTCCATGTGGCATTAACATCATTTTCTGATTTCTTGCTCTCTGTCTTTTTCTTTTTTTTTTTTTCAGATGCCATCTTGACAGATCTGCCCTGTTCTGCCTGTGAAGGAAAGGTCAGTTTGTGTAGTTAACACACAACAAGTTTTTTTTCTTTACTTCTTTTTGTGAACAATACGATGTGAAAAGAAAGAAGATAAAGCATAAAGTTGGATTAATAACATTATATGGGGTAACGAGTAACTTCTGGAAATGATACATTTAGCGAGAGGAAATCCAGATTTTCATTGACCTTATGGAAACATGGATTTTATCCTAAAATAGCTGATAGTGGGGCTTCACCCTGTTTATTAAACCATCACAGCCTACGTGTATGCATTGATTAGGAATGGAGGTTACAGCTAATGAACGGTGGATAGACAGTTCTGCCAACAGTGATGCCGTGTTCACGTCATATTGAATTTCCTGTAAATACAAGCTGTCATCTGGGAGAAACCATTCACGTCACTCTGCTTGGGGTAATTACCAGCAAGAAATGGGCTTTTTTTAGAAGCCACAATGGCTTAAACATGAAATGATGTGTGTCACACAAAGCCAACATGGCTGATGCTGGTAGGAGAGGGGGGAAATGAAAATGAAAATAATCAGTGATCACTTTAATTGCCTGAAACTCTCCATAAGAAAAAAAAAAAAAACAATGCAGTGGCATCTTCTCCTGCTTTTCTACGTTTGATTGGATGTGAATGTGCCATGTATAAAGGCATAATAAGAAATTTGAATAATAACACTTAGAAATCAAACCAATAAAATAAAACAAAATGAAGTGATACGTGTGCTGAATAAGACAAGAAAAAAAAAGACTTTGTTTTTTTTAAAGGCCATAAAAGTGAAAGAAAACATCCTGAAGTTAAAAATATGCTTTCCGCTCAGTGCTCTGTCACCTGTGCTGTCTTTTGATGCACACGCACTGTTTAGCTGCTCTCATCTAATGATTTTTGCATGTGTGTTGTCAGACAACTGAATGAGCATAAACAGTGATTTGACTGTGGCTCACAAATGCTAACGCCTAACGCAGGCAAAGCATTACTCCTGCACTGTTGTGCTACGAAGCAAAATTTGCACTGTGCTCAATTTGCGACTGGCACAACAACATGCAGACATCACCAGCTCAGCGGTGCTCAGGTAAATCCACTTTATATACACTGTTTTCATTCATATTTCAGTGCAGCAGGGAGTGGGGAGTGATGATAATATCTGCCATCCTTGCTAATTTATGCCTGTGCTAGCTTCCAGGCTTTGCTTTACTTTAATTTTTGATTAAAGTGCGGTCTTTGACGTCAACGCCACCAGTAAATTACCAAAGTTTTACTGAGACGATAGTGTTCTCACCGGGGGACGACTATGAACTCTGACTTACTTTAACCGGCTTGTCGTGTCTGGAACTGGTCTGCTAAGAGGATGTAGCTCGCCCCCGTTTCCCCGCCAACAGGCGTTTACGTCTCGGAAGAATCCAAGCACTTTGTCAAGTGCACTGCAGGTATTATTTGATAAATCAGCCTGATTTTGGAAAAGTTTAACTGTTAATTTCTTGCCTTAAAATCTCAAAACTAAAAATACTGATCCCAGTTATTGTGCCCAACTCTAACACGTCTGGTTGTTCACGGTCTGTTACCACAGGCCGATTCAGAGTGGATGCTGGAATAATACGAAACCACAGACTGAGAAAGGCTTGAACTCGGCATGAACACTTCTTTCATCCACTCCCAACATGTTATCATCTATATCAGGAATTTGTTCCTGTTACCAATCATTGCCTGATGTATCAGTGGATTTAAAACCACTGTCTGCGATTAATCATTCACCATTAGCCTGAAGATCACAGCAGGTGAGAAGGAAGCCAGAGGGGGCTCAACCTTGCCGAATAATGAGCTCAGCAATATCTTAGTATAATTTCTTGTCTAATGTTCTTCTTGCCTTCTCCACCTCTTTTTGTGTGTTCTTACATAGATAATGCAATCAAAAGGATGCAGTGCACAATGGCAAAATACATATAAAAGGAAGAGCTGCTTGGGCGCTCCCAGCAGCTCTGTGAAACATATTTACATGCTCTTACTTTGGAAAGGATGGGGGAGTGAAACCACTTTACATGCAAACCATACGGAGTGTATTTAAATGGCCTCTATATTCCTGCCAGTCCACTTTGCGTTCTCCAGCCTTCACCGATTCCCTGGGCCCTTTGTTGTTCCCCCTCTTTTACTGGCAGAATGAATATCTACACTCTGCGGCGCCACAGGGGGTCTAATGTGTGTGTGTGCTGGAGGAAGGGAGGGAGTGTTTAGACAGCTAACGTATGTAGGAACACCAGAGCAGCAGCCATTCTCCCCACTACACACACACACAGACGCACAAGGGTTAATATGGCCACCAGCCGCGTGGCGTGGCTGACTGGCCCACCTTCCATCTTGCCCAGCCAGGCTCCATGCTGAGCGCGACACGCCCGCCTGACGGTATGCATCCACCAGGCCACGACGGCTCACATATGGAAACCTTCCACCGCCGCCAGAGAGGGGAGAGGAGGGCAGTGATCATCTCTGGATAGAGAGCCTTACTGTAAAAACAGATTCATTTCATACCTGAGAGGACTTTTAGGGATTTGGCAAAGTGCGTTCAAAAAGGGCCAAAACGTATGTTTGTGTGCAAGACAGCAGTCATTGGAAATGCATTTTGACAGTGGGAATGCAGAGTAAGCTCTCAAGCTGCAAGAATGAGTGGATGAAAAAAAAAAGTAAAACGTGGAATGGAAAATAATAATACATAATATATAATCATAAAATAGAGCAATTGCAGCAATTTCTGCAAACTGCATAAAACCGCTGAGATTTTTTTTTTTTTTTTTTTTCCAAAAACTTAAATTGACAACACTGAAACAACCTGTGTCCCAGTCTATCTGTCTCTGAACTTGAGATACATGTGGGCATTTTTTAAAGTAACCAACCTTGGTGCAAAAGAAGCACATGAAAACAATCAAAGAGGCTTAAAAAAATAGTAAGACAGGATACTTGAACTAATAAAGTATGAGTTTTCATTTCAAGACATTATTGATCTGTTTAATGAATCATCAACACGACCAAATATAGGTGCTCCTTCAACTCGAGGAGCCAGGATCTTAATATTTCAAAAATAACTCATCCATTTACGAGTTTTCTTTTTTCTTTTCTCAATGCATTTTTTTTAAACTCTTCACACACCTATCACAACATTAGTCAATGTCATTTACCACATTGCCACTCAGACTCACCCAACTCTAAAACTCTGTATTTACAGTCCATTTTTTACATAGTTTACTATTTAAGAAATTTTACATTTCTGTTCAGAATCTAACACAAAATGACTGTAAATTTGACTGTTTGCTACATTATGATCACATGTACATCTAAAAGGTAATAAAAGAAATATATATGTATATATAAAATTGGTTTTATATCACTGAGGCCTCAGTGACCTCTACTATGAAAGAAAACGGTGGCAGGTGGAGCTGAATCTTAGTTTATGTTAAATAAATTAATTAATAAAAAAAAGATACTTCAGAAACAATAGTGGTCCATAATGCAGGGCTACATGTTTTTTATTAGGTCTGTGTTTTCTGAGTGAGTTTTCTTGTAGGGACACAAATGTCAGTGTCAAGAGATGATCCTGAGATGTGGATCAAGTATTTAGTTTTGCTTCAGTCCATTTGGGATGTTTGACTGTTGCTCTGAGCAGCAGTAAAGAGAGGTGTGTGAACGGTTTTGAAAAAGTGAACTCAGTATAGAGAAATATGGGTTACCAGTTGTAAAAAAAGTGTCATTTGTTATGTAATGATTTTTGTCACAGTCAGTTAAGCAGTTCACCTATCTATCCAAACAATCTAATTTTCTACAGTACAGTTTTCCCTATATGCCCATGATATTACCCATCACTGCAATATGACATAAGACACAGAAAGAGACAGATCGCTATAAGGGACGTGAGTGACACCAGGTAGTTTATGAGTGTGTGTGTGTGTGTGTGTGTGTAGATATCTGCAGTTCATCACCGCTTCTCCAAGTCTCAATCTTGCTCTTGTCTCTACCTTTTGGAGGCACTAAGGTCCCTGGTGCCAGCAAAGGTCAGAGCCTGTGATTTATTGGTCCTCTTCTGGGAGGCCGTCTGTGGGCTTGAGATGCATGCCGTGCCCCTGGATCACAGCCAACATCCCTGACACCACCACCATGCCTCCAGCAGATGAAAAGCTTGTCTGGCTTATTCTGGTCATATTTCATAGGACTGTACATATGTACCTGCTGAATTACCGTAACATTAACAGCAATACAAGATACCCTGACATGACTATTCATACATTCAGTACAATTCATCTGGAAAAGCCCATGAAGCTTTTCACAGTGGGTCATTACAGGGTTCATCTTTTATTCTGAGGAGCAGCCCCACCTGTTTTATAATATGTTCTTTACATCACGGGTTTTAGTTGAAGGCTGTTGCAGGGGTGTATTTCACTGTTGTATTGATTGGTATACTCACCATGGAGCTTGTTATCACTCTCTCTCTATCAGTCTAAGACCTGCGTTTAAGACCAAAACACAGTCTTCAGCAGCCAGTTTCTCACAAGAAAACCTTTAATAGAATTAACAAAGGCTGTGGCCCATGGCTTTTTTGCATGCTGACTCACTGGCACGGGTTACTGGGACACCTAAACGGAACAGAGCCATCATTAATGTTATGAGTTCCACCTGTGCTTTATTCTGCTGTGACGAGTCAAATCGTCTGCTGTCGATAAAGGACAATTTTCTTTTACCCTTTCCCCAGTAAGTTCCAGACAGGTTTAACTCAGTCTCTAAAGGCTTATTTACCTGTTCATACACATACACCCCCTGCATTGGCCTGTGGACACAGAGACAGGAGCCAAAGGTGCATTGTAAAGTGAAAGGGACAGGTGTACAGCAAAGCCCTAAAAACAACAGACACCTAGTTACCGTAGTTTGGCCACCAATTTTACAGCGTGCAGGTCAACAGCTGCAGCAGTGGCTGTGAGCCCTTAAAACCCTCAGCACCAGATTCCTGCAGTTTGTGTCAGTGTTTTCCTCGGTCAAACCTGAACACACTTATACTTCTTAAAAAAATACCAATATTCTTGATGTCAGTTTGGAATAAGTGTCCATAAATCTGCTTAGAAATTATAGAAGAAAGATGCTCCTGAGAGGGTCAGGCTCAGTGTCAGGCTCAGTGTCAGGCTCAGTGTTGGGCTTTGCACCCTTATAATTTGATTGGCCTCCCATCTTCAGACCTTCAGGCCTGAACCCTGAAGCTCACAAGCCTTCTTGACCGCAGCTTGGCCTGAGCATGAGATATGATATGATATGATGCAGGTATACTTTCTAACACAGCATGTGAAATGATACACAATAATGTACCTTCATGTAATAATGAGATATCAGTGGTACTTCATTGGTATCACACCTTTTCCATCATAATACCTGCTCTCAGATATATAACTGATACATCCTGTGATATGGTTAAACACAACACACATTTAAAAGTGCACAAGCATCAGATTCTCTCACAGTAAGAGTTGAAGTTAAGCACAGATACCGTCCATACAGAAAGCTCCACCTATATCATACCATACGAATAAAATCCAGACATTCATCCCTTTCATGTGATGTGACTGTTTAATCTTAACTGCCAGTTATGTTTAAAGCATTTTTATTTTAAGCCTCTTGAAAATATAAATGATAAAAGGAAATTGAAGCCTGTGGCTAATTACTCTTTAATATTTAATTTTGAATAAGGAAATTATTAGGATATGGCCTTGTGATGCCAAAACCTCATCAAGTATGGACAGTATCTCGCCAGGTAGAAAACCAGAAATGTACTCAAGTGAATGGACTCCTGAAGTCTTCCTACTTGGCCGATCAATGATATTGATTAACTGTTAATGCCAGGGGGGAATCATTGATTGTCCAGCCTGACATGACAAGGTCTCCTAAAAATCTTTTAAATGTAAATGTTGAATTTAACTTTCTAAATGATTTAGAAATGCCAGTTAATGCTCATCTGTTGAGGGTTTTCTGTAAACTTTAAAACAGAAAATCATTAATGCATGAATCCTTGGAGCTATTACCAGTCACTCTTCAGAACCCTTTGACTAATTGTGCAATCACTGAAATCTTAAAAACACAAAAGGGAGAAGGTGTTAATTTTTTTCTTTCTTTCTTTTTTTCTTTCTCAGGCCGATGAAGGCAAATGAGTGTTAGTGTGGTTCGGTATGTCTTTCTGTCTGTGTCTAGGTTTGTGTCCAGAATATAATTGGTGGAAAATGAGAAACAAAAAAAAGCATAAAATCCCATGAGGCCCTGCAGTGTGCTGAGTCTGGGCCTACGAGAGCGGTGGGATATTATGCAACAGTAACACAGAAAGCTGATAAGCACTCCCCATTAAAAAGACTTCTATGGGCATTAAACTTCAGAGCTGCTACAAAGTGCATAACCTAGTCAACTTTTTTTTTTTTTTTTTTAAGTACAACGATTCAGTGTAAACTATGATGTGAGAAACTATGACAAGTGCTACAAATCACACCAAGTAACATTTAACTAACACTGCCAGTTTGAAATTCTGCATTGTTTACATCCATGTTCACAGTGGCTAGCAGTCTGCTTTCATTCCTTTGTTGGTGCATTGCTGTATTTCTTGGTACATCACTGCCTCTGGAATACCATGAAACCATTCGCTTGGTCACTTCTGGACATAGGCAGCAGAATTCAGACTGTAGATTAGATTAAATCTCCATGTGTGGAGTGTGAGATTTGTTGATACTTTGGTCTGTAATTTGACTTCATCTTCCAGTAGTCATTGTATTTTTGATTGAATGTGTTTGAAAAGGGTAAATGGGCAGATTTCTTCTCCTTTTGCATCTCTCTCATGTTTGCTTTCTCTTTCAATTTTCTTTTGAAGCATTTAGCTCCAATTGTATTTTCCTCTTCCCCTGTTTTTTTTCATCAGATTTTCTTATTCATTTTGACTTTTGAACCTTTTTCAACAGTGACACTCATAATACTATCTTTGCACAGCTCGGCGTCAAACCCTATAGCAGCCTCAATCCACAGGAAAGCCTTTGGAAAAGAGTCGTTTCAGTGAAATACTCACTTCAAGGTTAATAAATACATATGTCTCTCAACCCTCTCAACCATTATCTAACATAGACTATTGAAGGTACAAGCACATTGCACTGCAGTCGACGAGAGTGGTGCTCGCCTTCATTCTGTTAGATAATGAGTGCAGTCATTTAGTGTATGGTATTTTATTTAGAAAGTTGCAGTGAAGGAATCCTTTCCATGTCTCAGTCTTGCATTGTGCCACCCGTATAAACCTTGATTGGATAACATGGTTGCACCCTGACCAGAACACGCAGCTTCTGTCTCTGCTTTATGGCAGCTCAGAGAAGCTGCCTTCAGTTTGTTTGCTAGGGGCTCGTGTAGTTCACCATCAGCAGCTATTCATCAGCGAAGAACGGAAACAGCGCTCTCGAGTAAGGCGGAGGTGATCTGTAGAGTGGAACTGCAAAACAGAAAAAAAGACAAATGTAAGGAAAATAAATAGAATAGACGTTTGCATCAGGGGGCTGCAACAACCCTCGACCTTCATCACGGTGGTGGTGATGCTTAACAAGAGTTCAGTTTGAACTCTCCTCAAAAAGCCTTTAGGCAACCTGTTGCACACTTATACAATTTTGTTGTTTTTTTTTTTTTTTGTGTTTATTTTAATTTTTAAATGTCAGAAAATCTGAAAGATTCAGAGACCTTTGGCTTGGTCAGTCACACTACAACCAGACATGGTAGGTCAGAAAATTCGAGTCTGGTCCAAACCATGAATGCACAAAAACGTGAAAGGATTTCAAGGCCGGGAACAGATGTGCTCTGAGGCTGAAATAGAAGCTGTGATTACCGGCTGAAATCCTTACTCATGCATAAAGTTTCCTACGGTCAATGAAATTTTCTCCATCACCAAAATACAAAATATTAAAAGCAAAAGTTGTCCTTATTTTACTTTTCTATTTTTGCCCGACACATAATCTGCTTTCATACTTCATTCATGGAATTCTATGTGTAATGTTGATTTCCAGCTGATTTTATGATTGTGTGGATGGAATTAAAGTGGCACTACATCATATTGGCTGAACAGCGGTTGGTGTGGCCACAGCTGGCAATTACAGAATAATAGCACATTGATTTTTCCTTCATTTCCATTGCTGGCCTTGTAGTCACAACATGTACACCAAATAACCTACTTACTTTGTTTCTCTGTTATTTTAGCCAAATGGGAGATACTGTAGCTGTCAGAAATTCCTGATATCTCCAACATATACTTGAAACCTTGAAACCATAGAAAAATTGTCTTTGATCTGCTGTGGCAGAGTGTTACAGGAGCACAAATAGAGAGGAGTCAAAAAGTCAACAAACCAGTCCACCAGTATTGTCAGTTACACAAGATCTAGCTGCAAGTTTGCTACATTAGGTAACATTAGCCACCTTAGGCACTGATAACATGGTGAATAAGGGTGTTTTTTAAGACATTTATTCATTTCTTTGTTCAGATGTTATATTGTCCTGCTTTAGAGGTAATAAGAAAAGTATTCACAGTCAGTAGCTGCAGACAGTTTGCAGCTGACAGACTGTGACTGTATCTGTGAAGGTGAAAAAGACAAACAGAGTTCTTTCATTACGACTTGTATTTCTTTTCATTCTCTTTCAGCTCCGTGTGGAACATATGTTTAAACCTACGAAACAACAAGAGTACACAGCAAACCTGGATGCACACTCTATCAGTATTCAAGAAGATTCCAGGTGAGTCTTTACATTAGAGGTGAACCACTAATCTGTGGATAGTGGAAGTATTCCTGAAGCCACCAAATGCCAAAATGCCTTCCCATCCCCACCAATTACAGAGGCTCTTATTTGACTGTGAAACTCGTCCTGGATTAAAGGTGGCGCAGAGCCTAACTCTAAACATTAATCGAATAGAGGGCTTTCAAATCTGGCATTTTACCGTGGGAAAAGACAAACTACTTTGCTGTCATGTGAATGAATGGGAGAGGCATTTAGTGACAAAGAGGTGGCCTTTTCCCTTTGCTGTGTAATTCAAAGGCGGGGGAAAGATTGTAGCTTTATCAAACTCTCTGAATGGCTAAATGCAGTAGTTGAACACTCTGAAAGTGCTCATCATCACAGGGAGGAGGAAGGAAGGGAGGAGGCAAGGAAGCAGGAAATAAGGAAAACGTGAAGGATGAGCTTGCTGGTGGGATGAATACAAAGAAGGAGAGAAGCAGGGTTCATTTTCAAGCACATCCACATGATTAAATTAAATTCTGCAATAACGAAAGCACAAAAAAAAGAGGAGAATTCTTTGCTGGTCTTGTTTGTCACCCCTCTCCCTGTTTGACAGATGTTTCTGAGGTTGTCGACATCCCCTCCTCTTCTTTCCCTGATGGGGTGAAAGAGATCCGCTGCTCCCTGGGACAGAGGAGACCTCATTTTTATATGCGAACGGCTGTGAACACTGCTGAATGACACACTACAAAGGTTGGATGTGCCGCTGCCCTTTCTCTCTTAAATGGTACGTTGGCATTTAGCTTCACACATGTCAGCGGAACACACACCTCTCAAGTATTTGCACCCAAAATGTGTGGAAGTGTGTGCGCCCACATCAACACGGAGGATTTTTATCTGTTCCCAGAAACAGGAAATAAAGAAGAGAAAGTCTGTGTGTGCGTGTGTGTGAGTGTGTGTGTGTGTGTGTGTTAGAGAGAGAAAAAGAGGGATGATAAGACAGAGAGGAGCAAGAGAGCGGATTCACATGCACATTACATTTCACAAAAAGACAATTTCCATTTTGAGTCCGTATTATGTTAATTTTGAGTGGCCTCTCCAGATAATTCTATTACACAGATAGCTCTCCCATGTCGTCCAGGGCAGAAACATCCTTTCACCCTGGAACACACACCTGCTGATGAGCACAGCAACATGACGGAAAACCAAGGGCTAAAGGCATGTGGGTGTGTACCTGAGTTGTGTTTGCGTGCGTGCGTCACAAAATGTGTGCGTTCACAGACACCCGCAAAGTGCGACTACCTATCTGAACGACTCATGATCCAGTGAAATCGTTTATCAGTTTTTCTTTCCGTACATGATGTGATGCCACTGAGCGCAGGTACACAGTACTGTCCTACAAGCAACCAAACCGCTGCAATTCCCCGTTATTCTCCCACGATCCTCCACAGGCTGAGCACTGCCGGCTAAAGGATTTAGGGCCTAGTTTTAGCCAGGTGTTCCTAATAAACTGACAACTGAGTGAAGTCAGTCTTCAGTACCATCACAGGCTGTCAGTAAGCTCTGTCAGAGCCAGAGAGACACTCTGTCACTGTTAGCTGCTTTATATAAGAACACCTGTTTCATCCACCACGACCTCCATTTTGGATTGGGTCTGATTTATCCTCAGGTCTGTTTGGATCAGACCAACTGCTTTTGAGTCCCTTCTGAGGACTTTTATGATTAAAACTGGTTTGTGGACCAACCTGAGGACCTAAGGATGTTTTCCACTGGTCTAAAATACTGGAACCCAGTACAGCCACTTAGACACTGGGCCACATCTCACATGTGGTTGATATCTGGTGATTAGTGGCCATCATTAGCTGCTGTAACAAAACACAGGAGTGTACTTTTAAAGACTTGGTTCATCAAAGTACACACTTTGTCACTTTGGTAACTATTCATGTAGATAGTTCTGTTTTTTTGTGTCCAACTTTACAATCCGTAAATAATTTTCACAAGGACTATTTCTTTGATAGAAAGCGCTTCCACTGAAAGCTGTTAGCGTCTGTGGATTAGCCTGAATTGGTTTTCTCAGGATTGATTCAAGGTACACATAACTAGAAAAGAATGCTTATATTGCAAGCAGCTATTGTTGTTGAGTTTCTAAATGCCATTTTTTTTAATGCCGCAAGCAACACAAATCAAATTCTGTGTACCTTCATTGTATTGGGGTGAAGGCAGACATCTTAGAGCTCGCAACCTGGAAAAGTGAATCCAGAACTATGTGCATAACTGCATAGGTAAATGCAAATGTATGGGGTTTTTGTTGTAATTTGGGTAAACTGAGCCTTTATGAAGTCTTTGTTTAAACTGTTTATTTGTATCTTCAGTTTTATAGTAGCTGCCTCTAGTAGATGGCATTTGTCAAGTTGTCCATATATTTTAAAACTTGCTGTTCAAAAAAATCTGCAAGATTAACTTAGCTTGAATGTCGGACTGAGCTGAGTTTAACTTCCCTGGTAAACCACAGTGTGTCAACAAAAGCACCGCTGTAGCTAACACTGGAAGCAGTATTGCTTTTTGTACCTGGGTTGTGCTGATGTGTTCTCATCGAGCAGAGTGATGTGTTCTGTGGTTCCAGTAAATGCAGCTGTGTTGGCTGCAGTCTTGTGTTTGCCTCACTACATATCACAAGCTGTAAAAAGTAATTTAGCACAAAGTCGGCCTTATTTTGTATTATTATTATTAATAGGTTTACCGAAGGGCATAATTTCCCCTGGGGAGACTGACTCTCTAAGACGCAGCCATCTACAGGTGGCAAAATGAACACTGTAGCTTAGGTGGTGGTGGTTCTGGCCCCAACAACATGGAACAGGCAGAGCAGGACATGTGTTTTTCCACAGGAATGAGAAAACAACTTTACTGTTTAACAACCAAAATTCAGAGAAGATCTGAGTTGATAAAGATGCAGATGCACTGGTCGGATTCTCCTTAAGTTACTACTCTGTGCTCACAGCATTTAAGCTGTAAGCATTAGGAAGTGATTTGCCAATTTCTTTTCCCCACAATTTTGTCTCTCAGGGAACATTCAGTCCGCCCTACTTTCGTGGTGGAGGTTGTTGGAGGGGACTTCAGACACTGCTCAGGGCTGAAAAAAGTCCACCAGCTTCTTGGCATCTAATCAAAGATAATGGGGTGAAAGACAGAGCTGTTCGTAATTAAAAAAAAAAAAACGGGTCCATTGTTGACAATGGAAATGATCGTTTTCATCAATTCATGCCTAGAAGAAATAATAATCACATCCACTTTTGTATACAACTTAGATATATACAATTTTCTTCTCATCATTTTCATCTATCCTTGCTCTTATATGACCCTAGAATCCTTTTTCCTCTGGAATATACTTTGAACTGTCAGACTCTCTGACAATTTTGTTGTATCTTGCTGAAAATACAGTCCAAGCCCTTTGTGTTTCTCTGTGGCCTGTCAGAGGCCAGCTTTCTCTAGCCCCTCCGTCTCTCTGAGCAAGTAGGGATCATTAATGAAGTGGCCCCCTCATGGATATTGACTAGCCTGTCAGCTGGCCTGCCACACTCACTAATAGGAGCTATTGGTCTTGGCTTAAGACCTGACAGAGGAGAGGCTGAAAAGGAAGAAAATGAGCGAGCGTGCTCCTTCACCTCAAGGTGGGTTTTGGGTGTAGCCTTCAGCCAGTAAAGTTTGAGTGTGGGCTCGAGAAGCTTGGGTGCTGCCAAGGTCTGTTCCTAAAAGTCCAGATAACTTCCTACTCTAGAAAAGAATGCTTAGTGAGTGCTGAAAATACTGTGAAAAATAATGTAATGTAAGCAAAGCCACAGTATGTGTTGTAGGAGAACAGCAAGCCAAGGAGAGCTCATTAAAATAGATGTGATGGTAAATTGGCACTCTTTAGAGCCTGAGGCTTCTCTAGGACTTTTTTGTGAATTTAAGTAATAATATGTGACACATTTATATGAATAAATGGCCATGTATCACTGGTTGATTTAACAGTGGTTCACTGTAATCAGTGTCATTCAGTCCAGTTCTACCTACCAGTCTAAGAGCTCTGCAAGTTCATCATCAGACTCCTTTACTTGCCAAGAGCTGTCACCAGCAGTGGAAAGCAACACCAAAGCTCGCACTTGTATTGCTTCTATTTCTATCACTTCTTTTCTGCTACTAAGTTAGCATGCTAATCAGCAAGCCCCGGCCTGTCCCGTCTATTACATTGCGATAGTGAGTCATTGTGCGTCCAGTCTGCTGTCAGTTCAGCATGAGTTGGGTGGTTGTCTAGCCTCTTGTCTTGTAAACTCTATGGTGGCTAAAGCTCTGGGCACCAGTAAGCACATGGTGGACTGACTGACTCGACAGACAATCATTGGCCATATCGCCAGCCTGGATAAAAACAGGTTTAAGTTTCACACTTGGTCAGTGCACACTGTGGCTGTAGAGAAATTAAAGCAAGTCATTTGAACATTTGTAAAAGAAAAAAAGATAAAGTAATTCATGCATTTTACTCTAATTCTAAGTAAGAGTGTTTTTTAATACTGTTTCAATTTACATCCAGCTATTTCTGAACAAGTGTGTCAGTTTGTACTGAGAAACATTAGGTAAGAAAGTGAAATAGCCTACATTCAGATTAGTTTTCTTCTTCATGCTCAGCCCACTAAAATGTTCTGCTTAAAGGAGGAACAGAAAGGAACAGTCAATATGAGGTATGCATTTGACTTGCACCCTTCCTGTGGGCGGTGCGTGTCCTGAGGGAATACCTGCTCAGAGCTAAAATTAATCCAGTCCTGACTCTTGCTTTTCTCCTAAACACTCAAACTCAAGAGTCCAATGGGAAAACAGGTAATTCCCTCAATATATGTTAAACAGAACTCCAGTCATTAAAACAGCCATTAATGGGTAGTTTAACCTCCACTGCATTTACTTAAAGAATATCTGTACAGAGTTTGTGATCATATAAGAACAGTGAAATCATGCTATATAATACCATAAATATTAGGGGTTTTAATGACCAAGATCTGAACTATGAGGTCAGATCTTTTTTGCAGTTGCTGTTTGGAGCATAATGAAGTTTTAGCTATGCATTGATATCAAACAAACGATGATTGTGCGTCCATGTCCATATTAAATATACATCTATACTAGATCACAAGATATAAGCTATCATTACTATTTCATCAAATGACAAAATGTTTTTTTTAAACTTCATTTAGCATCAAAATACGCAAAGAAACTTTCTCCTCCTCTCAAACTAGATGTAGCAGGATAACGTCAGTTCTAAAAAGATTTACTCTTGCGTTAGGAGGACAAACCCATGAATCACTGTTAAGGCCTAAATGACAGGGAAGACTTTGTTAAAAAACAGTGTCATTTGTAAGGAAAAAAAAAACAACAACAACAACCCTGATTTACTCTCTTTGCCCCAAGCTTTAAATAACACTAATGACAGTGTTAAGGAATGTTTTACTCATTGGCTCTATCATCGTCGTTTGGGAGAAGCCCTTTGGTTTCTGACACTAGGAATATCTAGTTTGTGCCAGATACAGTAGATCTGAAATGCCTCAGCATAATGACAGAGTCGTCTCCAATCACTATCATTTCTTACATAATTTATGATGACTGTTTTCAGAAAATTTGTAGGTATGATGTTTTAGATAAGTGAGTTTTTTTTCCTGGTTTCAGAAGATCAATCAACACTTTGGAGTGGAATTAGATACTTAAGCACATAAACATTAAGTAATCTGTTGAGATGAAGGAAAATCTGTAAATGAGTAAAGTGTGTAGTATGAAACCAGCATCTGCTCTCTAAAAGAAACTCCCTGTTTGCTTGTGTCTCAGTTTAGCGTATTAAATGTTGTATGAACACTTCGCCCATATCTTTTACAGTGGGTCCTGTGGATTGATTATTTCTTTACTCTTGTGTTAACTCTTTCTTGTAATTTTTATTAACAGTGTAACAAATGACTATGTGTAATGTGAGAGGTGTTGCTTGTCCTGACAAATCCACATAAGTAAAAGGAGTGGATATATAGTTTAAGGTCATTTTAATTTACAGTTACAGCAGTAAGCCATCAGTAGTCATAAAAAGGGAAACAGGTTCTGATATAATACGAGGAGACAAGAACTCAGGGACAAAACCAGGCAAAATAAATGATCAGACTTTGGGAGAGCAAGTCCTGGCAGGAAGTATGGATAGAGCTGCAAAGGTTAGTTTGCTGGCCTTTCTACTGTAGATCACCAGGCATCTGCTGATGGGAGGGTCCCTGAGTGGTGGAGGGTGAGTTTGTGTGTGTGTGTGTGAGTGTGAGTGTGTGAGTGTGTGTGAGGGGAAGGGAAAGCCTGATGAACTTCATTTTCTATTAGCAGCCGACAGGGGCTTGTGAGCTCAGTCGCCAATCAATAGGCTGAAGGACAAGGGTGTCAGAAAAAATGAAAGACCCTTCACTTTCTGGCTGGCTAAGAGACGAGAGTGGGGGGAAGAATGGGAAAGACAAAGATGGAAGGAAATGAGAGTGTGAGAGAGTGAGGAAGATGCAAAGCTAAAGAAAGAATGAGAATAATTAAGAATGAAGTAAACAGAGAGTGTTAAGTGTATGATGGACGAGCGTGTGCATGTGGGTGTCAGCACCAGAGCACAGGCTTGAATAACTTCTTCAGTGTGAACCGTCAGTGTCAGCAGGGTGAAGAGGTTATCAGCTGAGGCAGACTGCCTTCCTGCTTGAGCTTCTACTCTTTGTTTGATCTCTTAGAGCTACGGGATCCCAGGAGGTCCTCGACTCACATTGTGCAGACTCAGTGGAGAGCCCCAGCAGGTCCAAAACCACCACCTCTCCTATCACCAATCCGATTATCCTGGACAATGAAAAGCATTCAAGGCTCCTGATGACTCCGGAGCACTTGGGGCATGACACTGTATTTTCCAGTTTGTTTGAGTTGTGCACATGGATGGAGAATGATACAAAAGGGCCTGATCACAGCCATGCTGGACTTAAACAGGGGACGTCTAAACCCTTTCAAAAGCTTCCTGTCATAGCAGATCCAAGCTGATACTCCTCTACATATATGTTATACAAAACACTACAGGATGCAAGAACGCAGGTTATATTTATGCTGAGCTATTTTGCTGTCAGCGGCATAGAAACTGCTTAACTAATTTTAATATAGGCTTACCTGGGTATGGAGGTGTGTTGTGTTGGGAAAGAAATTACAAAAATACAACCAAAAGAAATTGTATTGAATGTGGGGTTGGCAGGTACATTAAAGCTGCATTGCTAGATATTTTTTTTTTTTTTTTTTTTTTTTTTTTGGCTACACGGGGGCTGCACAACAAGCTGTAAACACAACACTGACATGTTATCACCTGTTAACTTATTGCACCTATTATAAAACTGTCATCGTGAACACGCTAGTAAACAGTGGCTTGTTCACATCTAAAACAGCAGCATTTGCATTTATGTGGAGTTGTCTACTTGGTGAAAATTTTTTTTAGATTTTTGGTCTGTTTTGGTCTCCACCAGCTCCTGAGAAACATATCTGGCTCTTCAGCAACTCAATGGTCCACTATGTTCACCAGCTAACCAGGAGCACTTTGTCTTCTGTTTGGTGCTGCTTTCTGAGTTAATGAGAGCAGTGAGAGTGAAGTGAAACAGTAAATTCGAGGAACGTGAAACCAAAACACGGAGCTGAAAGACACTAAAACACTACATACAGCTGAGGGAAACTGCACAGTCAGTATTGGGGACCTGTCTCACAGTAGACATAGTTTAATCCACTGTTCATATAAAAATAGTGACTAGTGCAGCTTTAAAAAGCATTCCTTGTGCAAATAAGACAAAAATGATCAGGACATCTTTACTTTTCCCTGAATCCCTCACCTTCAGTCAGTGTGGTAATACATTCTTGCTTGTTCAGTTGAGATTAGTTCAGACAACACAACAGTGACTAACGATACTCCATCAGAGCTGCTGTAGGTGTTCAAATACATAGGTAACACGAACCTGTAGGATGTGCCATTTTAATTAGTGTATAATTAATATAATCAAGGGGCACTTCATGTATTTACACATGGGGAGGACTTCTGAGTTGATGTATAGTGTGTTCTTTGACCTTTCAGGGAGCTTTCAAAACACACAATGTCATCGTCAGGCTGATCTGGATTTAGACCTGAGACTGTGTACGAAATATCTGACACACCTGATATTTAAACCTACCTCATAAACTTGGTACATTTAGTTTGAAAGATGAGGGCATTCAGCAGGCAGCAAAGGTCTAATGAAAGAGCCTGTTGAGTTGGGTTTAGTGACATTAAAAGGAAGCAGTCTTCATTATTCAGTATTCTCACTCCATAAAGGAGCAGGTAGCTGTTTTTTTTTTTTTTATCAGGATGTGTAAAAGTCACTGGACATCGAAAAATTTTGTTTACATTAAATTTTACTAAGAAGCTAAATAAAATTATAATTAAACACAATAAAAATACAGTATGCTCCGGTTCACATAAGGAAGTGGAATTATCTTTTCCCTTGTAAAATGGGATTTTTCTTTAGTCTTGTAAAAGCAAATCCTGATATCAATATTTTACCTACGATATCCTCGATGTGAGCGCGCATCGAGGATATGAATGTAACACAACAGCCTTTCCACTGGCCGTGTCCTCCTGACTAAAAGCCTTTTTGACATGAATTAGCATGTCGTCCTTAAAAGGTAGACAGGTCCAATTTTCCTCTGAAAGGTCTGTCTGTAATAGGTACTCCTTCACAAATTCCAGCCTGCTCTAACCTTGAATAAAGACACATAGACTTTTTTTTTTCTCTTTCTCTTTACCTCCATCTCCTCTTCTTTCTCTATCCTTCCTCTCTCTCCTTCCTGTGTATAAAAAAACACATAAAAGAGAGAAAAAAAACAACTTGGCATATCAAGGCTTATATTAAAAAAAAAAAAAAAAAAATACAGCAACAAAGATTTCATTTCCATAATGCATTCTAATGGATGGGCGATGTGTTTCAGCAGGTGAGACCAGAGGGCAAAAGCCTCCCAGACAAACACAACAATAAACCTGACAAGCACCATTATGCCATAGATATTACCGGCTGTTAGGGAATGGAAATGATGATAATTAGCTAATTCAGCTATAATCTCATTTGTTTGGCCTCACCTTTTACTAATACGACTTTGACCCTGATGCCTGAATGTTCCAAACAGCGTAAATAAAGAGTGCCAGGATGCTAATGTAGCAGGTATATATATTGCTTGTTGTATTGTTTTTGGGATAAGAGTAGGTTTGTGTGTTACAGTATTTTTGTCAAAGCTGTTTGTTTGTTGATCAGGGAGAAATTTTGAAGTGTTTTATGGTGAGTTTAAGAGCTGTTTTTTTTTTTTTTTCCTTTTTTTTTTTTTTTTTTTAACCAACTGCAACATTAAAAATGCTGCCCAGTTAGCTCAGTTGGTAGAGCATGAGACTCAGTCTCTCGTGGTCGTGGCCGGGCGGCATCACCTCCCATGGGCCCACCAGCTGTGGGAGGTGCCGTAGGACTTTGGTGCTTTGTGGACTGGGCGGCAGTCGCCCCTGCGACCTTGGCCCAGACTCAGATAAGTGGCAGATGATGACAACATTAAAAATGTCTAAATTTGCACATGTGCAGTGAAAGGCCATTTATGTTGACAAACAATAAGGATGTAAACAAACATGACTTATTTTTTTAAATTTGCATTGAACAGATGCAGACAGCATCCAGGTCTTTATTCTCAGCTGACACAATGTGCCATAAAAATCACAGCTATGACATCAGTCATAACCTTGAATGGCCGACACACACACACACATACACACATAGCATAAACACACTTCTACACATACGGATAGTATTTATTCTGCAAAAATACACACTCACAGGCACACACACATGTATTTGTAGCTTTGTTTCCTCAGCCATGCGATCCACAGTGAACACACCAGTTTTAGCTCTATCATAAAAGCATACGCATGCACATACTGTACACAAACACACACACAAAGCAGCACAAACAAGGACCTTCCTTGTAGTTACCTCCACACTGTAATCTGCTGTTGACCAGACACATTCCTCCAGCCTGGGCCACAGCACATGGTGCTCAGCCTCCTCTCTAATAAATGCTCCATAGGCGCTGGGCTGCGGGCCATGGTCCAGGCAGGGGGCTGGCAGGGGGTGAGCCATGGTTATGTGTGTGTGTGGTTAGGGCCAGGGTTTCTTTCATCCCGTGCCAGCCCAGGCTGGGTGTGAGCAGCTAGGGGTTGAACTCCAGGATTTATTGGTTCCTCTGGTTCCCTGGTTCATATACTGTGAACCCAGGATGCTGGGATGGAAGCAGCAGTTTACGATCCACTTCCCCACTGCACCACCACCGGATGTGGGACCCGAAACCTCACTCTCCTTTTCTCTTTGGCCCGTTTTGAACAGGACTAGTATTATAAAGACAGTATGGAATTCACTGAAATCACTTGGTTCCCCGTATACAGCTGTGTGAGGGCTGAACGTTGTGCTCGCTGGTTGGCGTGTAGGTCCATGGATAAAGTTTGGAATCTTACTGTGGCGTAGGCTGGAGTGTTTTCATTGCCAGTTAGAGTCAGCTGCTGATGAACGTCTTCAGGTTTCCCACTGTATGCCCACTTTTTAGTCTTCCTGCTGCTGACAGTGCAAGCTGCCACTGTTGAGTGCAAGTTCGCTTGTTCCGCTTTGTGCAGACCTCTCAGCCGGGGGGGGGGGGGGGTCGTGGTCAACGCTGGTTGCTTCTCACCAATGAGTTTCCCCAGCAGCCAGCTGTGTGCCTCCTTCTGTGCTGGACAGTCTCTGTGGCAGAGTGACCCTGTCACAAAGCTGCTGTTTGCACCAGCACAGGGACGTGCAGATGTTAGTCTCAATCCATCTGTTTATTCATACATAAATCACGGTTTTCACAGTTGTAATTCTTGCTGGATTATACTCCCTCCCAAATTTTGAGCAATGTATTTTAAGCAACTCTCCATCATCTCCTCTGTAACACCTTTGAGGGCAGTCAAAGCAGCCCCATCTGCACTCGCCGCTGCTGCTCCAAGCCCTGCCCTAAAACAGCGACCGGCCCGACGAGAGGGTCCCATAATGCACCTTTCAATGACTTTCATTAGCCAAACCCCGCCCCCTCCTCCATTTACACGTGCTCTACCCCTCTCTCGTGCCCCCTCGACCCCCATCTCCTTTGTGCTGTGATATGAATGCACTTTGATGCCTAATAAGTGGCTGTGTCCTTTTTGACATGAACAGCCTGTGCCTGCCCTGTTCAGCCAGTAATTAGCCTGCTCTCCTTACTTAGCAGCCATGTACAAATTAGACCGCTCTGCCTCTATCTCTCCTTCTCCTCCTCCCTGACTTTCATTCATCCATGGGTACTGTCTGTTCCCTGACTCATTCTCCGTCTTCCTCTCTCCCTCATTTTGTTTTAACTTCTTTATAAGCTTTGTCTTGCTCTTTCTCTTTGTTCATGTGCTTAATTCAATTCTTCAAATGTCAAAATGTCCTCATCAGGACAGAACACTGCTGGCCCACTCGAGATTAACCATTTGAATCCTTAACTGTTGTTTCTTGGTGTTCACTCTCTTTATTTACTGGCCTATGGCATAGTCACTGCATAGGGTAGGGTAGGAATGTGTTATAGTTATTTTCATAATAGGTTAGGTTACTCAGAAATGGATTTCTTCATCAAGGGTAAACAAGTAGTTTTCATTACATTTGCTTAAAATGTAATCCAAAGTTAGTAAAACCAGACATGGATAGCTCGTCAATGACTGTGTAAACGTACACTTTGAAACCGTAGGCTTTGATTCAGTTATTACCAGCTGCGACAGCGTGGCTGGTATTGTTTTCACCTTGTGAGTCATTGTTTGTGAGTGTGTGTGTGTGTGTGTGTGTGTGTGTCATCATGGGAAAATGTGGTCCTGGAGAAACCTACAGTATTGGGAACTGCCACGGTAATTTGGAAGGCGTTTCTGTCTGTCTGTCTGTCTGTCTGTCTGTCTGTCTCTGTCTGTCTGTCTGTCTGTCTGTCTGTCTGTCTGTCTGTCTGTCTGTCTGTCTCTGTCTGTCTGTCTGTCTGTCTGTCTGTCTGTCTGTCTGTCTGTCTGTCTGTGTCTGTGTGTCTGTGACAGATTTTGTCACTGTGATTGCACAACTGTGCAACATGCAGTCACGAAACTTTACAAGTGTGTAGTTGAGATCAAAATGAAGGCAGAGGGCATGATCCAAGTGAGGGCGCTATCAAAAACTCTGTTTTTGAGTAAGTGATATAATCTTACATTTATATTTAAAAATGATAGATTATCTTGTGCTGATTATGCAGACTGCTTCACATAATTCAAGTAAATGTGACTTTCTTCCTCTGAATTAGCGGTTTTATCTCATTTGGTGTTGGGGTGTATCCGTTACAGGACCTCCAGTTTGCTTTCACACTTGTCTCTGAAGTTTCAAGACAAAAATGTCTTATTTCAAAAGACAAAGTATCTCACTTCAAGGTTTAGATATTTCAGGTGGTTTACTTCCTGTTCAGTACAAACTATAGTCTCAGAAGAATCATTAGACCTCTCTGTAATGATGATGGAAATAATGCAAACCAGAATCGCACATATCATAAACACAAAAATAGTAATAACAATAAAATAGTGTCATCAGAAGTTAATACACAGATGTTACTGTATGTTAAAAAACTACAGAAAGTCTGAAGACATGCACCAAATTGTTTCTAGAAACATTCAGTGGTTGGGAAACAAAGAGAGTGAAGACCAGGCAACCACACACAGTCAGACACACCAGATCACTGAGTGTTGTGTGTCTCCAGCTGCCCCAGTGACCAACAACACATACACAACAGGACAGCTTCATTCAGGTGAGGAGACTATGTGCCCTCATACCCCCTCCAAACCCACAGCCTCCGTATGTGCCCCCAAATCAATAGAGATGTAAATAAGTCCATGCAGGACCTTTGTTTTGGACGCTCACACTGGAGAGGCCTGGCAAGTGCTTGTCCTTTGTCCCCCCCCCACCCCACACACCCCACCCCTCACCCCTTTATATATACACACGGAGGGTGAGTTCAGCTGCTCAGGGTCATCTGTTTATGAAAGGAGGCTTGTGTTTCCCCTTATGGGGAAGAGATGCTGTTTGTGCATGTGTTGTGTGAATGTGTGTGTGTGTGTGTGTGTGTGTGCACGTCCTAATGACGATGACGAGAACAAATGAAAACTCAGCGTCTGGTTGTGCCCATTTAGTCTGGTAAACATGTGTCACCAGTTATCTTTACACACAAATAACTCAGACTTTGGATCCTAGCCTGGCTTATCAAGAAAAAATAAAAATTCTCATGCGTCTGTATTTTAGGCACGACACGGCTGCTCACCGTGCTAGGTGCAGTATCATCTCCAATTACAAATGCAACCAGTCTGAGATCGTTAATTGAAGAGGCTGCATCACTAAACATCGGGGATAATATTATCTGAATTTTAATTCAGAGTCACTTAGGCCACTTTAATGGAAACTGCAAAATAACTGGATAAAAAAAAAAAAAAAAAAAAAGGCAATATGAAGGGATTTCATCCCGAAAAGCACCAGGCAATCAGATGAAATCACAACAGTTATGAATTTGGCAGGTGTACAACGTCCAAAGCTTTTTGCTGTAATGGCCGACGCTATTATGAACATTAGCCCAATTCCCTTACGAATTCAGTAATCTGTGGTAAGATGGGTCAGACACACAGACACACACTCACACACACGCATACACAAAAATGCATCCCCCTGTGTCAGGTCCGGTTGGGTGCTGTGGTGGTGCTGGGAGTGTTTGTAGGTTGAGTATTGAGGAGAGGCAAGAGGGCAAAAGGGACGTGCTGGCATAATGCATTTACTAATAACTGTTTATTATTGTTGGTTCCCCAGGGGAAGCACTTTATGGAAATGGCTGTATATGAAGGGCAGAGGTGCCAGAAGGCCACAGGGAAAATTAGCTTTTTAGATCCCCCCCCCCCACAATGTCCTACCAGCTTCATACCTTGTCTGCCTGTGGTGTCACCCTGCGAGCTTGGTTCATATACATGTGTTTGTTTATGGTGATGCAGATGCACAAAGTAAAAGGTGGTGGCGGATAATGAAAAACAACAAAAACTTGTGTGTTTAAATTCAGGGATAGTTTGAGCAGTTTGCGTGGAAATGCTCTCTGGCAGACACAACACTTTCCGCCCTGAAACCGGCTCATATGTCTCCAGTTCACACTTCAGACGACAGCGGACCCAGCCCAACGCACTAATTAACGCACACAGACACATACGCAACACACAACTAGCACTGTCTCATACTTTGGCAAGGTGTGATCTTGCACTTATTTGCATACATTAATTAAGTGCTTTGCTTCTAATAACACAAAATGACAACTGCGCTACATTAATGAATCGACTGTTCCAGTGACACACAACACGTCTTCACAGTCACAGTGGCTCTAATTCAGTAAGACTTAGCATATTTTAACACAAGCTTGACCCAACAGGAACACTCACAGTACGTAATGTAGGAGCGCTGTTACGCACTTTGCACAGTAGAAGACATTCTTACAGCTAAAATCGGATTTGGTTGTGTAAATCGAAATTTTTCAACAGCAAACCTTATTTACATTATACATAGATTTATAAAGCTTTACAATTTTATAATAAATAAATGTTTCCCTCTGTACGGTTACACTAAACAAGATTTGAACATTGATCAGTATAATGTACGCTGCAAAGTCAGCTGTCAGTCATTTTCATCTGATGTTTTAACACAAGTAAATTACAGGTCTCTCCACCAAGAACACATAAAATGCAAAAAGAAGTTTTGCACTCCGCACTAATTTGTCTCCAGGGAGCTTTAGTCTGTTGGGATCGAAGGTGATTTAATGGACAGTAAACCTGGAAAAAAAAAAAGGGACGTACAGTGTGGATTTGTGACATACATCTCCTGTGTGTGTAGCATTGCCTCAGATATTTTCTGTAGTGGTTTAGTAATTTACTCCAGCCCACTTAAAGACTTAAATTGGAATGAAACCTCAGAAAACCTTCAAGACTGGAGGATTTATTGCAGGACTGTTGTATTAGGCTGCGTTAGTCTTAGCTAGGTGTACCTAATAAATTGACAGCAGAGTGTATATGAGCATGTCCTGGCTCTGAGATTCTGTTTGTAGTCCGTCCCAATCATTATGTAATATTTTTGATTTAAAGAACCGTAGAGGAGAGTTTAATGATGTTTGGAAGAATCAGGGGAAACACTGTGTCAACTACACATCGGTGCTCTGCAAAAAAAAAAAAAAAAAAAAAAATACTGCTGAGCAAAGTTTTGAGTTTGGACTCATCTACAGACCACAGCAATATTTCACTGCTGGGTTAAAGCTTAATGTTGGATGTTGTGTTGGGGAAAAAAAAACCAAAACAATAAATTAGAGAAACTGTATGACCGAACACGGTGAACAAAGGATCATTTAATTTCACAAGTGATGCATTTTAGGGGAAGAAGAAGAAGAAGAATATCTGAAAATGTGCCTGGTTATTCACAAACAGTTTCACTGTCCAGAACTCTTGAATCAACTTACTCTTCCATTGAAACAAGTGCAACTTCTGGAACCAGAGGAGAAAAATATCTGGCAGGACACTGAGGTCATTTTATTGAACATGTCTTGAAATAAGCCTTGCGTAGCAGGATTGTAGATAAAAACATTTGTCAAACCTAATCATTTTTGCAGAGCGTGTGCTTGTGTGTGTGTGTGTGTGTGTGTGTGTGTGTGTGTGTACTTTGTAATGACATGGATGGGTGAGCCTGTTGACCTCACAGCGAAGCGCCGGGAGAGCCTATTTTTCCTCATTCTCCAGAGGAAGCAGGAGTCCAAACCCCGCTGGTTTTGGCTGAAGGATGTGTTTGTCTGCTGTGTTAGTCTTCAGCCCGTCTGCCGGTGCTGTTCTGCGGTCGGGAAGAGTCCACACGGAGCCCGAGCCAGCTATAATCCAGTCTGGACTCAGCTGGACCACATGGTGAAGAAACCCCAGATGCATGGTTAAACACATTATAACACTGTCTCACTCGTGTCTCCACGTGTGGATGAAACAGTAAGAGACGTATAGTTACTGATGTAACCATGTGACCTGCGGTCCATATTGCACTTCGCTGGACAGCTTTACATGGAAATGGTCTCAGAAGTTGCCTAATAATAATGTATTTAGCATGCCTGCTTTTAAATCATGGCACCTGACACCTGTCCTTTACATATTACATACATTAGCTACGTTTAGCAGTGAAAGTTATTGTATTGGAATTGATCTCAGTGATTCTGGCACTGCTGTTAACTGCTGCTGTCTTAGGGTCAAAGATTCATAGTCACTAACTATGCAGTTTGTCACTTGTTTCTCTATGTTAGGAGCTTGTATTGTAGTTTAAATGCACTTTTCAGCACACACAACAGCAAGCTAACTCACAGAAATTCATACTGCCTGTTGCGTTCAGTTCAGTACTAATCCATACAAGTACTATCCATAAGGCTCATAGATCACAGGCCTGTGATTGTTTCTGTGGGTTTTGTGTTTTTTAATGAGATTTTAATGAGGAATAACGTATTGTGACTCACAGCTCAGCTGACAACAGTTCCACTGTTAAAAGATAATGATTTGGTCAGTGACAATAGTGATTCAGTATATTCAGTTCAGTTTGAAGATTAATTCTCAAAGGTTAGTTTGTAAATGTACTGAGCACAGCTAGAATTCGCATAGCAACCAAAGTTGTTATCCCCGAGTGCTAATACACACGGTCACTCATGGTTGTACGCTGATCTCAAATTCAAAACTTCTAGAAAAGAAGATCATCAAAAAGAAAATCAGACCATAAAGATATTTATTTTAGCTCACAGGAATTCTGGGTAATGAAGTCTGGAGAGTTTAAGCAAAGACTCTAAGACCCGCTACCATTTGAAATCGCCTCATGCTTTACATCATTCACCCACTTTGCTCTCTGTAGTTACCTACAAATGCTTCCTTTGTATCACCCACTGTGTGTGTGTGTGCATGTGTCTGTTGTGCACATACACACCACCAAGGAAAAACTTCATTCTAACCACCATTTTCTTTATGACGATGCCAAACAAAACAAAACAAAATGAACAAAGTCTAAATCCAGACTGAAGGAAGAGATACCCTGGCATGAGGAAGAAACAGTAAGGCAACCAGGCAGGCAGGCAGCCGGCCTGAACTGTAATTAATGAACAAGTTTCTCATGATTAACTTTTATTAAGCGATACTCCTGAGTCCTCTAGCCGGCAGGTAATAGGAGAGGCCTGGGGAGAGGGAGAGAGGGATGGAGTGAGGGAAGGACGAAGGAGGGAGACACTCGACCCCATTATTTCTCCTCAGTCGCTCGTAAAAACAGCATCCCGTAAACTCATAAAATCCTTTCCCACTGTAACTGGGCCCTTAAGCTGCGGCCTGGTGAATTAGAAGGGCACGCAACACACAGCCAAGGAAGCCTACTATAGAAGGAATGTTACACGTCTGCATTTTGAGATGGTTTTTATTTCTCACGTGTAAATCAAGTGAGATGATGATGAATATTGCTATTATTATGTGAGTGCCACAAAGCAAAAGCTAGTACTGTACCTGGTTTATTTACTGATCACAAAAGTGCTTTATCCCCCAAACTCTGCTTCTTTTTTGTTGGCTCTTACTTCCTGCATGTTTGGCCGTTCAGTAGAAGATTAAGAATGAAAAAATAAACAAAACAAAGGCTGTACTGACATAGCGTTACACACAAACACCCTTGCAAGTGCACAAACACACAAACAGGCACTAAACAATCTTCAGTTTCCAGTAAGATGCAATTGTAGCACAGCACTCAGTGGGACTTCTGGCATTCCTTGTTTTCCACAATCCTTTAGAAATCTGGCTTGTATTCTGCTGCGGCCACTCGAGACAGCTCCTTCACACGTGTGTCAGTGAGAACAGATCAATGCTTGGATTTCATGTGTTTCAGAGTACAAATAAGAAGATTCACACGAGTTGTTCAGATTGTGGAATTTCTCGAGATCAAGATGAGCATCTCTATTAATGTTTGATATTCTGTGCTCAAAAGTTGATACCGTTCTCTTCAGAGTGCCGACTTTCAAGGCAAAGGAAAGAGTTAGTGTCACTGATTTGCCTTCATTTTAGTACACACAATACTCCATGCTAGCTGATGTAACGCTAATGTTGCCAGGTCTGAATGCTGGGTACATTTTTGTAACAGCTGTGTTTCAGTTTGTAATATGCACGTGAACAAAGTGTTTAGTCTTGTGGAGCTTGGCACCTTTGGGGAACTCTTTGATTGTGTTCACATGAAGGTTACGTGAAATGGTGCTGGAGATCAGGAGCCTTTAAAGATGGCTGTGAAGTCTGACGTTTTTTTTTTTTTTTTTTTTTTTCCTGATGTGATCAACAAGAAATTTAAATCCTCCCACTCAGTCATGAGAGCAGTTCTGCGTTTTGGGAAATACTCTCTTGTACCTCTCTAAGAGTGAGAACACTGATAGACTCAGGTCTGTGCTTTAAGTATAGAGCATGAAGTATGGATCTAGAATCAGGAGGTCATTAGCCTAGCTTAGCATAAACAGTGGAAGATTGGAGAAACAGCTGGCCTGGCTCTGCCCAGAGTTCAACAGGTACACCTTCCAACACCTCTGAAGCTCACTAATTAACACCTGGTTTCACATTTTTTCAATTCAGACACAAAAAGACATGTTAGAAAGATAATTAACATACAGACATCAGAACAAACATATTTCCCAAAAATTGTCATACCTTTGCTCAGCTTTACACTTAGTTGCGATGACGTTGCAAAATACCATGGCAACAAATTTGGTTTAAGTATCAGTATGTGATTTGTCCTTTATTAAGTTTATGCAGTTTTTTTTTACCTTGATGAGAAGTAATGATTAACATTTAAGATGTAAATACATTCATTTAATAAAAAAGACAACAGGACATGAATAAAAGAGTCACATATTTGCAGGGAGACAGATGTAGCTCAGGTTGCACATGTACTGTGACATACAGGCTCCTTTAGGCCACTAAAAATCATGTCATTGATATCTTTAAATTTGCCGTATCTCTGTGGAAAAAAAAAAAAAAAAGCTTCTGGAACAATTTTAGACAACATGAAATACTGGAGGGGAAATGGAAACAATACCTGGCAACATCTAAAGTAATTTTAACCGAAAATGATTCACAGCTGAATATCAGCTCTGCAGAGAATATTTCCCAGTGTCCAACAAAACTCTCCAGCGCATCAGGCTTTGTGGAATATATGGAGAGTTGCATCAAATCAAAATGGAGCTCACATTTCCAAATATAATAAAGAGAGATCCAGGCTGCTAACACCTAGTGAGGTCTGTCGTTCAGTCCTCTGAATCACACAGCATAAAGCCGGCGTGGTCCTCACGTAAGAGTGTTTCATAAGGCGAGCATCCTCCTAAGACGCCAGCACTTCATAAAGGAGCATTAGCCATTAGCCACGAGGGCTCACATCTCATCCCAGCCGCTTTAGGGCCGCCGTGTCTCTTAGCATGCCTGCTAGCATATGTTATTAAAATGACACCTGCTTTACGACAGCCACCGCATAGGGTCACAGTGACAGTCATAATCTATTACCTGCTTGGTGTTTTTGAAATGATAGAAGCGCTGTGTGTGAGGTCAGGAAAGCAGAGGAAGTAATGAAAAATGTAAAGACCAGAAAGTCAGTGAAACAACGGAGAATCATTTCGAAAGCCACTGTACAGTATCTCACTGATAATCTTTTGTCAGTCACATTGTTACAACCATATCATCCATTTGTTTTATGTTCTCTTTTTTTTTTATTTTCCGCCTCTGCCGTTACCTCTGCGCTGCTCTCTAACACTGCTTATGCACTCTGCAAACAATAAATCCCATTGTGCATAATGGCAGGACTACAAGAAGGGGGACATCAGTTATCTCGCACGAGTGCGTGTGCACATGTGTGCGAGTGTACGAGAGAAGAAGGTGCATAGAAAACAAGAGGGCTCACAAAGAGAATGAGTAAAGGATTCAGGTGTGTGGGTCTGTGCAGCTGCATGACTGTGTGTACATATATGTATGTATGTTTCTCTGCAGGGAGGGACAGGACAAGAAAATGTACCTGTATATCCATATACAGTAGTCTACACTTTTTTTTTTTTTGCATGCTCACTTACATTTCTCTCTGACAGTGAGCTCTGTGTGTTCACAAGCATGTGTGTACATCGTGTGTGTGTGTGTGTGTGTCATGCTTCATGCAGATGTTGTTGTTATATCAGGACAAAGGAGCACATGGGAGCGAGGGGAGCAGCTATAGCCGAACAGACAGACACACAATGCATCTTGCCTGCCAAATATGGCATCTATTCAATAGCAATCCCACTTATCTATGTGAGCATCAATGAGAAGTGCTTAGAATACCATCCTGACTGTATGTACGTCCACCATGCCGAGCATAACAAGTTAACCTGTTGTTTATGAATATAATCAGGGAATCGGCCATTGCTACCTGCTCGTGTTAGACCTTGACAATAGCTCTGAATTTACCCCCATATATTTCAGGATATCTGTGTATGAAGTGAAGACACACAATAGGGCTGACAGCTCGGGCTGATGTATCAGCTTCCAGCCTTCCTCAGGTCCAGCTGACACCTCTGGAAATTGAAAACGGCAAGGGCCTTGTTCGCCAACGAATGGTCTTGCGATGTGGGATGCACACAAACACACATACGCGTCCAGGCATTTCCCATTCATGGAATATATATTCCCATGCAGCTCCTGTGCGAGATATTTTAAAACATGAATGAAATCTAAATGAAATCTTAACATACTAGCGTGGCGCTACACATCCCTCATGCCTCGTGTGGATTGCACACACTCAGTATAGAGTTCAAAGCGGGGCAACCTTGGTAATGGAGTAGCTGTTTGCAATGCAACATGGGTTTAATGTGAGCAGACTCTTGATACATAGACTTCTTCCCTTTGTTACTCGCTGTGATTCAAGCACATATGTAGTGCATGGGGAAGATATCACCATCAGTTACTGAGCTGCATTAACCAGCAAACAGGTTAACAATGTAAAACTTTTATTTTCTTTTCATCTGTGTTGTGTTCATTTATGCTCAGCTGTATTGATGACGTGTAGCTTGCGTTCTTACTTTAAACCTTTTACGGACAGAAACCCCCTGCAGTGCTTCCTCTGAACATCCTGTACATCGTGCAACCTTCCACTCTCCCATTAGCAGTGTTATTTAAATCAATTTGCTGTTTCTGTAATAAAATCAATGGAGTAAGCCTTCAGCCCTTATTCAAATAACATAGCATGTATTAGTGTCACAAGACTTCCATCCTGACATGTCAGAGCAGCTACAGCTTATTGCTTATTGCCTAAGCCATTAATTGATTTTTCTTCTAGATCCTATAATTTAATATGTCCAGTGTATGTCAGGGTCTTCGCTGAGCAAACTCCTCCAGTATGGAAAATTAAGAAGAAAGAAGTCAGTACACCACATTAAGTCAGACAACTTAATTCCAACAGCGCAAATTGCATTCTTTTACTATTGTTTCAGCTAAGTGGTTTCAAATGTGGCTGTGACTGTTTCCACTTACTATGTGCTCTTAAAAGGGATGACTCATCTCGAAATACCTCCATGAGTGCACTCAGGGACAAAACAACTTGATTTGCTTTTAAAGGCATTAATACATGGAATTCAGGGCAGAATGTGGCATGTCTGACGCGGTGTCATGTTTACATTACATCGTATAGCTTCAGCAGTGGGGCTGTAGTGAGTGGTGAGTACACTAATTCATCATTTTGTATGGATGGACTCAGTCTTTGTGAAGTAACGTTATCTCAGTGCACTGCACTGAGCAAACTGAGGAACAGGGCTGTTACAGGGCTGTCGCTACTGCTGGGGACCACTGAGATCATATCTTTTTGTGTGAATTTGTTAGTTTTACAACATGGGGGAAGTTTATACTCCACCATTAAAAATGTACACAGCAGGATGCACTGCAAAGGCCCAAACCAGACCATGATGACAGTATGTTAGCAGCAGCACAAGCACAGACAGTAGAAAACACAGATACAGTGATTTTAAACGAACATATCCGAACATTTAGTCCTGTAATGGACCAGAATTCTGTGCAGGACAGTGTGGAAACTTTGAAACAGCATTTAGAATTATTTTGTTATTAAAAGCAGTGAACCATTGAGTAAATGAAGTATGAAAAAAAAAATGGCAGTATCCCTTCTAACAAAAGTTTTTTTCGAATAATCAATAAATATAATTCATTTAGTTTAGATTGTTTTTCTTGAAGAAGAAAATTCCAAGGTCCAGTAATGTTTTTTTGTTTTTTCCAGAGCTTTTAACCACATTTTGTGGTCTTTGCTCAGCAGCAGTATCCTTTTCCCTTTGTGTTTACAGTGATCCTGCACGTATTTACTTATGTAAATTTACACATCTTTTCAGCAACTGGTTGATAAGTGATATTAACTACAAAACATTAAACCTGGTAATGAAAAAAAAAACCCAAACATCTGATCTGATAATCGCCACATTTCAGCTTAGACTGTATGAAGTCACCATCCGAGCTAAAAGATTGTATTTCTCTCTCTCCACCTCCTCCCACCTCTGCTTCCACCCCTCCTCTTCTTCTTTCTCCTTTCTTCTCCTACCTATTTCTCACTCATCACTCCGAGTGACGAGCCTCAGTCGATGAACCGGAGTCAGGGAGTCAGGCGGCGACACTGGCCCACCAGATCTCGCTCGGCGATGTCGCCCGCCATCCGCAGTGTTGATGAAAACAAGGATTTACACATATTAATGAATAAGACACTGTGACACCTTGGGAGAGGTCTGGGAGAAAGAAGAGAGGGGAGGAGTGAAAATAGAGAGAGGGAGGGGTTGGATTCATTCGGTATCAATTTAGTTGGTATTCCTTAGGGGATATGCTAATATTTTCTGAGTAGCTGTGTTCTCTCTCTGTCTCTTTATTTCTGTCGCTCTCTCTTTGTGACCGCTGTACCTTGTTAGGGCTGTGGCCTCCTCCGCGGCGCCCAACGGGAAGCAGCGGCAGAGAGTTAGAGATGAAGAAAAACAGGCAAATAAATAAATAAGTGGAATACAACAACAACAAAAAAAATAAAAAAAAAACAAGAAAGGAAGAGTGATAGAGGAAGGGAGGGTGGGATGGTAGCACCTTGACGCCGATGTACAGTTGCTCTCTCTCGGCGTGCTGGTTTCACCTTTCCAACCCCCTCCTGTCTGTCGAGTGACGCGTTTGATTTCGCCGCATTCATACATCAGTGCGCCCGTGCAATGCTGACACCTCATCTCAGCCTGCCGACTTTGGCTACCGAGGCCCTGCTTTGCATAGTGCATACCCCCACCTCCTCCTTTCTCGCTTCCTCTCCTCCTCTCTTCTGTGTGACACTCTGCCTATCTTTAAAGAGAGAAAGATAGATCAGGAGTGGAAGCTGGGTTTTGGAGGGAGGGAGACCGAGATTGCAAGTGACAGAGAGGAGAAGAGAGGAAGAGGGCATCTGGAAGAAGAAATCAGAAGAGAAAAGAGACGCTTCTCGCTAATTTATGCTATCGCCGTCCCTCATCTTTTCATTGTTGCTCCCTGTCAGTTAAAAAAAGACATTCTCACAGCTTTCTCGCTGATATCTTTTTTTCAGCCTCTTTTTTTTTTCGGTGCCAATCATGTGCTACAACCTTTACCTTTGACTGACTGCATGCAAACACATCATTTCAAAAACCAGGACACTGCTGTAATGACGAATCAGGACAATGCACATTGCCGAGGAATGCAATAATTATGTTTGTCCAATTAGTAAGCAGCTCTAACTATAAAAGTACTTGGAGCTGCCTTCTTCAGAGAACAGTTCTTATTATAATCCTGGACCACATGGTCAAGATGGAGAGCTTGGCACACGTTCAGGACAGTATGACAGCTCTGGCTTTTTTGATATGCATATTTTCTCTGCTACGTGCTTGGTAATTGTGTGCTTATTAGTTTTAATGGGTTTAGTGAAATAAATCTTGTATGCTAATGTGTGGAAATACTTGCAAGGCCCAAACTGGAGGTGTTGGATTAATAACGGTAACTGCTTACAATAAAGCTGCAGTTGAATGAGCACTGCTGCACAATGCGAGTGTTAAAATGATGGTTTGAAAAGGAAACGCAGTCGTTTTTTTCCTGTGACCTTGATTGATTTCAGATGTTCACACAAATACGCCCTTGTTTTTTATACTGTCCTCAGCGGTTAAAGCTATAGAGACTGTGCTGTTCTGGAGCTTTTTGTCATATCACATGATCTTCATCATTACACATCAGTTTACAGGATCAAGAACCTGTGATTGTAAGCCGAAATGTTTACACCAAATCTGAGCATTTTTCCATGTTCAGATGTCTTCCTGTAATTCCATGACAACTGAGCAAACTCCATCTGGTGAAGAAGATCATATGATATGATTGAAAGCCCTAGAGCAGCCACTAAATGGACCTTTTGGGTGAGATTGTCCTCTCAGTTTACACTCCCAGTCCAATTTAAGTGAAGTGAAAAGTAAGTGAAATTGCCTTTTTCAATTTCCAGAGGTGTCAGTCGGACCCAAGGAAGGCTAGGAGTGGACACATCAGTCGAGCTGTCGGCCCCATTGTGCGTCTTCACCTAATTATTTTACACCAGCAATTTAAAAAAAAAAAAAAAAAAAGAAAGCATTTCAGTTGGGACAGCATCCATATATATCCATATATAAATTCAAAGTTTTTCTGGATATAAAAAAAGGCAATAAAAAATAGACATATGGATATATGTGTACTAAATCTAGCAAGGGTTTGGCCTAATTTTTGCAAGGTTAAATGGGATTTTAGAAGCAGTGGGTAATTGGTAAAATGTAAAAGGGTCATATGTTATCCCTGGGGGAGCGCGTAGTTTAGTGTTAAAGCTAAAAAAATGTGTTAAATCTACAAATTATTCACCGCGCTGTGAATTTCGAATCACAGGAACTCCCCTTTAGTGACGAAGAGACGTACAAACACAGCAGAGAGTAGATTGTCTCCTATGTCCACTTCCATCTGAACTGAACTGAGTAAACAGATGAATTGTGTGTGTGTGTGTGTGTGTGTGTGTGTGTGTGTGTGTGTGTGTGTGTGTGTGTGTATGTGTGTGTGTGTGTGTGTGTGTGTGTGTGTGTGCTGGGTTACTGATCCTGAGCTGCTGAGTTTGGAAATATACCATAGTATCATATATAGGCATCAAGACTAATGTCACATACTGACACCTTTTCCTCTCTTTTCGTGTGTGTGTGTGCGTGTGTAAAAGTGAGAAGGAGGACAGGAGAAAAAGAACAGAGTGTGAATGTCACTTTGAACTGTCACACTGTTGCACCCCCCATAACACACACACACACACACACACACACCTACACACACCTACACATACAAACACACACACATGTCCTAATGAGACAGAGAGGGGTTTCCGCTGTGCCAACCCAGGGGCCAAGGTGGTAGAAACACTTCTCTCCCAGCACCCATTGTAAACACATTGAACACCCCCCCAAACTCCAGACTCCCCCCTCCCAACAGACACACACGCACATAAACACCCACTGAGGCCTCCCAGGGCCTGACAGGCTCAGATAAATCAGGCTCTCGACACTCCTCCGCCCTCCCTGCCTCTCCATCCCTGCTGCCCCTCCCCTCGCCACCTGGGGTGGGAGGAGAGTGTTAATTTTCTTCAGGGAGAAATGTTTGGGTGGGTGGTGGTGGTGGTGGTGGTGGTGGTTGGGGGGGGGGGGGCGCAATGGGGAAAGGATGAGTGCATCCGTGTGATGATGGTGGGGTGTTAACCCAGACTTCTAAACACCTGCTTAGAGAAGTGGGAAGTCCTTGGGATTAAAAGCAGGAAGGTCTATGAATGTGACTGTGAGCTTCCTCTGTGATTACTCTGACTTCTGAGGTAAGATGAACTGTGTTGTCCTTGCGAGGAAAAATGGTTTTGGACTTAAAAGCCACAAAATCAGCAAAGTCTAACTGTAATATATCACTGGAAACAATATAAAACTTCTACGTTATGTTGTAAGGAAATCGAATTTTCCCACACAGTGTAAGGTTCAGCTTATGTTTATGACAGTTACATCAAAAATATGGTGCTGGATGAATGAGCTCATCCCTCATGGGAAGACACTATTACAAAACATCAGTGTTTACAGTACAACAATAATTAACCCAAATCATCATCTTAAACCTTAAAAATAATATTAAATGACACTGACCTGTTCAGAATATGTGACACATCCACACTGTTATAAATGAAGCACAAATCTTCCAGTCTTGCTTCTCTCTGTTCTGTTTCTGGGATATTATTTGGTCCGTGTGATAAATCATGAAACAAAGTAAAACCGCTTCTGAAACACGTCCTGCTGTGTTTTGTGGATGAGGCTTTCAAATGAATCTGGTTATTTTTGGTCTTGACCTTTGCCCTCTATTAAAATGATGAGAGGTATAAGATTACGTTTTGGACTCATTCAGACAAACAGTGGGGGAAGAAAGTAAAGGGTCAACAAGCAATATTGATGCCAGCACAGTTCCACTGCTATTTGGTGCAGAAGACTCACTGAAATGCTGTTTTCCATCCTGCTAAACTGGCCTCTGGGGCTAATTATTCTGTTGGCTGGGTTCAGATGCCACACAATGTGAGATTTGGGGTGTGGGATGGGGTATGGGGGGGGGTGGGCAAGGGCAAAGACTGAGCGGGGTCGAGGGAGCCAGCACACCCAGGTGTGCAATCTCCATGCTTGTTTCGCTTTGACCTCAGAGTCAAAGCCACTGCAGACCTGAGGCGTCTGCTCACCTGGATTCACCAAGCTTGTTTTGTTTCGTGCGAGAGGCTCTTTTGCCGCCTGCTTCGAGTGGGAGCCTCCCGGTACCACCGCAGAACCGTCCACCGGTGGCCAACCAGCGACTTGACTGGAAAAACAAACGGCTCAGTCTGACATGGACGCAAACAAAACCCATCTGTGTGTTTTTGCATGACGGTTAAGACAATGACTGTTTCAGATTTTTTAATTGAAAGGGAGATATGGCCCCTCATGGCAACCCATCTGTTCAAAATTGATATCTGAGCGACAGTTGCCCTCTCATCTCCATCGACGAACAAGCGTGAGATTTTCAAGCCCTATTTCATTTATTTCAGGTAATTGAAATGTGAGGCACGCTTGCGGGTCGATAACGACAGAGGGAACTAATAAACAACACACTGTGTTTATTGTTTTAATCACACAGGATGATTTGTTATTTTCTTCTCACACCGGCAGAACGCAGGAATCAGGTTTAAAATTTGAAGAACAAACGTAAAAGAAAGGGGGAAAAAAAGAAGCATCTTGTGTTGGACAGGTGGAGGAGAGCAGGATGAGGACTGACAGGGAATCTGTTCCTGGTCGGCCCAAGTACAGTATGGAGGGATGACGAAGATGAAAGAAAAAAAAGAACTGCAAACAGATGGTGGAGGTGCAGACGAGGAAGAGGACGAACAAGATAGAGAGACAGTGGGAGGGGGAGAACGAGAGGAATAATACACTGTCGGGAGAATCTAGGAATACAACCTGTCAGAGTTAAAGGAGAGGGGGAAAAAATGCTTGCATTGTTGTTTTCATTATCTGGCTGCTGTCATTCTGCAGGCTTTGTATCTGTGAAATGAAAGAGAGGGATGAACGAGAAAGGAAGAGGAGGAGAAGGATGAGGGGGGAGGAAAGAAAAGAGGAAGAGGGACAGAGGAGGAGGGAGGAGAAAGAAGAAGAAGAAGAGAGGGGGGAAAAAAAAAAGCTGTGAAATTAATCTTTTGTGCCTAGCCTTACACTGCCACAGACATGCTCAGACAAAAGCCCGGACCTGGAGAAGCTGCCTGGGTGTGATTGATGAATAAAGTAAAGGTGTCAGAAGTGTATTATGTAAATTAGCCCAGGCAGGGACCATTTCGGCGGTGAATGAAAGAGTGGGACATACGTGGGTGTGAGGGAGGGAAAGAATGTGTGTGTGTGTGTGTGTGTCACGGAGGGTGCGATCGTCCCCGAGCGCCACAGCCGTGCCATCTTTCATCTTGCAAGACAACCTCGGACGGCAATCTCTGCCACGGCTGCCGGTTTAAACCTGGGAGAGGATGGACAAAGACGTGGAGACGAGGGAGATGGACAGATGAAATGTGCCTGAAGCTTTATGAGACAGAGGACAAGAAAGATGGGAGGCTGTTTTGAATGAATACAGCCCTCCTGATTGACCAGCGCGGGGCATCTCTCATCTTACGTATGCTTTCCCTCCTTCTCTCACTGTAGTAAATGTATACAGTTACATTTCCCACCACCACTTTATCTCCCACCGGGGAATACAGTTATTTCAGTCGGAGTCGTAAAGACTGCCATAAAGAGCCTGTCTGTCTGATTCCCAATGACAGTGTACAGGCTCTGGGAGGGCAGATTGCGCTGTTGTGTGGAGAGGCGGGGTGTGTATTCGCCAATGATGTTATGGACAGAAGCAAGCTGAAAGTCTTTTGTGGTATAGAGAGTGATTTGCATTAGATATCAAGGTCTGTCAAGGGAGAGGAAGTGAGTGAGAGGGACATAAATTGTGAGAATGGGCATTTTCTCTTCACCATCCATAACACACACACACATACACATGCAAACGCAGACACATCTGCACCAACCTCTGGATCCGGCGGGTATGTTCCAACCTTTGCCGTTAACGGATTCAACACCACTTTTAATAGGCTGACAAAAACAATATATCATGTGTTCACCTACATACAGCACTATAAAACAGGTTAAGGGAAATTGACGGCATCCTCAGCCCTAATTCTTACCTTGAGTGGCGTCTCCCCGTGATTGAAACAGACAAAGACGTATAGGGTTATCCCTGTGCCGTACATGCGCTAATTGCCGGCGCTTGTCGTTCGCTGAAGCATTGTTTCAGAGGCTAACTAGAGCGCTAGGCCCCTCTTTTTTCCCCTCTGTGTGTTTGTGTTTGCGTGGCGACCAGACAGGCTGCTGAGAAAGCTGTTTTCATCACGGCAGCGGCACCCAGTTATTAACGGGTTCATAAGTAAGCCCAGGCCCCGGCTATTTCTCTGCGTTAGTATTTATTAGGAGTCCACAAAGAGAAGCCAGGCCCCATGCCTATAATGAATGAAAGAACCTCCGTGTAATTGAGCCTTATTAGGCCACAGTCGAGAGAGAGGGAGAGGAAAATAGGACAGCAGGGCTGAGAAGAAAGGGATGTGACGAGAGGGAGAGAAGGAGAGAGAGACTTGCATTGTCAAAACCCGTTCCGCTCCCATGCCTCTGTTTATTAATTTCGTCACCGAGGCACGAGGCGGAGTAATTTTCAGATCCCTTCCACTACACTGCTTCCCATATTTACAGTGTAAGTATGAATGACAGTCCGAACTGCACGCCGTGCCATACACAGTGGTAAACACTGGCAAACACGTCAGGCTGGCACGCTCTTTCCAGGCACTTGAGGGAGTGAGAACCTGCGGCTACGCACTCACAGAGCATGTGACTCAGCGGCAGCTTAAAGTGAAGAGGTCAGGGTCAGGTTTTGGTCAAGACTGACTGATCCAGACTATCAGGAACACTGTTAAACCTGAGTCAGAGGTGCTACCTGAGTGTGCAGCCTCACAAAATTGGCAGTGATGGAAGTTTGCTGACAGCTGACAAGTCCACTTGCACTCTCACAGTTAATGTGGTTACTAGTATGACAGAGTCCTCCATTTTGGATTTCAGTCCCTCTGAGGTCAGCACTGTCAAAACTGTTTTGTAATTGGTTCAAAATTTATGCACAGATTTAAACCCATCACTGATCACGGATCAGTTTCTGTTTCAGCGCTCCTGTCTGCACTTTCCAAAACCTTTACAAATCACTGTTAGAACATGAAAACCTTTTTATGATGTGACAACACGATGGTTAAGGTTTGGTTAGGTTTAGGGAAACATCATTGCTGGGGTTAAAATGTCAACTTTGCTCAGGTTGGAGGAGTTTCGTTGTCATAGTTACAATAACAAAAGTGGTGAGAGTTTGTGATCGCGCTTTAAAATAAAGTTGACCGTTGGTTGGAGACAGGAAACGAACGGTGGCTTACCAAGTTAAAGTCCAATGTTTTGTTGGCCTTATTCATCCACCGCAACTTCCCCCCTACATGGACAATGTTGCTCTGACAGCGCCGTCTCAATTCCTCCTTTGAGAATTCAGATGATGTAATTCATAACTCCTGTAGTCGCCAGAGGGCTTTGAAACTTGAATGTCAACATATGCTGTTGTAGGGCACTTCAGTCAAGAGAGGCTAACAGAGAGAGACACTTAATGAGTGATTCAATTAATTTATTTGATTTGCTGTGCACAATAGAAAACATGGAGAAATATGTGAGGAGTCTTTGGCGATTAGACCCCATCATTACGTCAATGTTTAAAGCGGTAGTCGTTCCATGAACTTTACAGGAAAATCCCACAGTGACATCTAGACATCCCCCCAATGGTGGTGGTGGTGGTGGTGGTGAAGGGTTCAAGAGTAATGGCTGTGGATGGACGAGACGTGCAGTGGCACTTCTGATAAGGATAGTGGAGAAGCCCACAGAGGCTAATACTGATGAAAACGGGAGGTCAGCAGAGAGAGAGGGAGGAGCTGACAGAGTAACAAGATGATTGGCTCACAAGGACAATGGCAGAAACTGATTGGTTAAACTGAAAGGGTGCCCGGCATCAGGAAGCAGGAGGTAGGGTTGGTCATCCTGACTGAACTTTTGACAGACATTTTGACAAGTCATAGCAGGAAGTGTGCAGGTGTAATTAATAACATTCATTAGTAATACCTGCATATCTCACTGTTAAGACCTGATTATTAGGCACACTCACTGAAAAGCACAGTTTAATCATCATTGTATGGATTAAATACACTCGTGCTCTTCCTGCTACAACAAGTCAAACTGGGCTCTGTGACAAAAATGTCCATTGATGTCAAACCAGGAACATGAATGTAACTAACATTAAAAGTCTTTTTGCATGACAGCAGTGTTATGAAATAGCTCTGTTACTGGAGGTCACAGCACACACACATTCATATTGGCCCATTCACAGGTAGAATGGTAATTTTCCCTGTATCAGCCAGGTCAATGCTATTTGAGGTTATCCTCAGGCTAACCATCACTATCTTTCTGCACAGATTCACGTCTTTATTTTCTGTCGTCTTTCTACTTTCTCTCTGCTCCTTTGCTTTTTCTGAATTCTGTCGCCAAAAGCTGAATTAAAACTGTTTTTCATATTAAAAAGCAAGAGTTTATACAGTTTATCCATGAAAACACTATAATGAATAATTTGCTTGTTTAAAAAAAAAAACTACTACTACATAATGAACCACACCTTTACAGGGATTGTTAAACCTCTAAACCATGTGCCCACTGAATGTGTGGCTCACTATAGTATAGCTGGAGATAGGAGGTACTGGATGGATAGATGTGCTATATTTTCTCAAGAGCTCTAAAATAACAAATGATCACTATGCATTCTTGTACAGGTTAAACAAACTAGACATGAAATGAAATGAAATCGGCTTCAGAGCTGTTGCTAGGCGAACTGTTCTTCCCCTGCCTCGAGTCTTTATGCTGAAGTGGTTCTGGTCCACGTTCTGGACCTCCAGTTCTGAGCTTAGCACACAGACGTGAGAGCAGCATCAAGAAAGCAAATAAGCAGATTTGCCAAAAATGTTGAACTGTACCTTTAACGTAGCAGGTCAGTAGCACAATATGTAAATGTGCTATTTATACAATCTAATGCATTATTTAATTTCACATAAGGGGAAAACTGGACACCACTATGACTTCTTTGCCTTTGAATGTGTGTCTCTTTGTGTGTCCAACTGAACTTGAATACAGGACAGCAACTTGTACTCTCTCTCTCTCTCTCTCTCTCTCTCTCTCTCTCTCTCTCTCTCTCTCTCTTCTCAGGATCTTCTAAAAGGCTGAGCTAGTCATATTCTGCGACCTGGCTATTTTTCAAAGCCAGATGATGTCTTTTTCTTTATTCAGGCCCAGAGTCTACACACACACACACACACACACAACACTTGCAGTTTGTCCCTATATACATGTCTGTGCTCACATATGCATACATATTTTTCCTTTTTTTTTTTTTTTTGTTTGTCTCTGTGCTTCTATAACACACCGTCCCCAGTTTTCCACATCCAGTCACCTCTTTCTCTTACGCAGTGTTTTTTTCTTGATGCCTTTGTTTCTAAGAATAGTCTGATATTTCATCTTGCTGTTAAAAGTTCTAGGTATTGGTGGTTTTGTCCATCCCTGATGTAACGCAGCACAGGCTTTTACACCTTCACAAGCCTGAAACTGGGCAGACTGGTATAAAATATCAACAATCTTTAATCCAAAAATAAATAAATAAATAAAATAAAATCTGTGCTCAGATTGAGTCCCACATCAGTTGAGCCCCATTTTGCTCTTTTCCCACTCTTCCTCATTGTCTCCCCTGCTCTCTCCATGCCTCCTCAATTTCCCCGTCTCTTTCTCTCATCTCTCTCTTCCTCTGTCTCACTATTTTTCACTCTCCCTCTCTCTAATTCTCTTTCTCATTTGCCTCCCTGTTTCTTCTCCACACGCGGGAACTGTCATTATATGTTATGGCGTATCGCTTCTCTGCATGCATATGAGCCTCTCTCTTTCTCTCTGTCTCTTTCATGTTTCCCTGGCAGTCATACATTACGTTGGAGAGACAATACCTCCTCCAGATAATGCCATAAATGAGGGAATTTACATACATATGCTCGCATATGCAACCACAGCCCTCTCATATCTGCTGCACTCAACGCAGGCTGGATTTCAGCTTTTGTGTGTTGTGTGTGTGTGTGCGTGTGCGTGCACGTGTGCATATGCGTGTGTGTGTGTGTGTGTGTGTGTGTGTGTGTGCGTGTGCGTGTGCGTGCACGTGTGCATATGCGTGTGTGTGTGTGTGTGTGTGTGTGAAGTGGTGCTCCAGTGGGACCATCATTAGAGTGGATCTAGACTAATGACACAGGAAACTGATTCACACTGAGAGAACTTCTGTAAAGGACCCCCCCCCCCCCCCCCCCCCCCCCCCCCACCATCCTCCCTCCACCCCCCCACCCACACACACACATTGGCACACAGCCTACTATTGTATATTCCTGCTTTTAGTAGGATTAGATCTTCCCATTGCAAAATGCCACAACCAAATTATTTACTAATTTAACCGGTCAGTAATCCTCTGAAATTTTTCTGAAAACTTACTCCACACCGACTTTACGCACACAAACAACACACACAGTAACAGCAGCACAGGGTATGATGGGTGCATTCATACCCTGACCAGCATTTTAAGATTTTTACAAGTGTCGTTCAGAGCAGGTGCATCTACCTGCTGCTGATAACCAATAAAAAAACAAATGTATTAATCACTGTGTCTGAAAATAGACTGAAAACCATTATTTTATTCATCATTGATTTTTTTGACACCCAGATAGACGTGTCCTGTACACTCAGGCTGCTCATTCCTCCTCAGTACAACTTGATCACGCGTCTCATTACAGCTGATACTGATCAGTGTGTAATATGTGAATAACTACTCACTGGCAACAAGAGGAGAACCTTAATCTATCCTCTCTGGGGACATAATCTGAGCTCAAGGTCTTACTCTTGACTTCGTCTGGGAGTAAATGACTAAACTTTGTAAACTGAGTTTTGCACCTGAAGGTTTCTTCCCTCTGAGTGAGTTCTTTACATTGTTGTTGTGACTTTGTTCAGGGAAAGATTAACCAGTGAGGAACAGTGTTGCTAACTTGGCAACTTTTTGGTCCCCTTTAACAACTTTTTTTGTTTGTTTTTAAATGCCTGAAAATGAATCTAGTAACTTTGGGGTGGACCTTTACTCCTCTCCTTTAAACATCGTCTCAGATGTGGCAGAGCAGCAGCAGCAGCATCATGTTCAGTGCCAATCATTAGCCAGGAATCTGAATGAGTAATAAATGTGCTTACCTGACGACCAATCGGTGGTCCTCACTGTTTGTCTGGGAAACTCTTTCTCCTTTGTTCTTCTTCTGATTTTACAGTGAGTTTATTCCAGTGTTTGGGTCTTTATTCTTCTCTTTATTCACTTTATTCAACAGCCTGCGTGTTTGTATTGTTTTCACACTTATATAAAAAGCGATGCCTCAGCAGCCTCAGTGATGCTTCATTCTGTTGTTTGTTGCATTTATGCATGTTTCACCTGTCACTGTGGCCATAGCTTCATAGGTTTGTTTTGCTTTCATAGCTCTTTTCCAAATGAAGTACATTGAGAAAGGTGTGACCAGGTTCCACATTTGAACTGGGCAGAGGGCCTGAGCGTTTCTTTACTCCTGTGCCCTCTGACGTCTTTTCCACAAACTGTGACTTTAAAAAGCACCAAGCCTTGTTTGATTGACTTGCTTTTTTTTTTTCCTCATGTGTTGTTCAGAGGTTATGCTGCACTGTATTTCACTGTATTTCCCAAACTGGGGGAGCTCACCATGAGAAAACACTGAACAGATGTTGTTTTAACACAAAATGCTCACTTGTGGAACCGCTTTAATCCCCATCTCCCTCAACCGCCACTGAACACGGAACTGGGCAGATCCTGTGAATTAGCTCGGAGACTAATTGTGCCATGTTGTAAACTTCTCCCGTCACGGACTAGAGAAGGTTTGTTTAAAGAAATCTCTACCAGGGTTTGACCACTGAGGGATTTTAAAGGCTGCTTGTATTTTGTTTTTTTCTTCCAGTTTCAAAGTTTGCTGATTTTTTAATACCAGAAAAAGTACTGTTACTGTGAGAATGACGTCATGTTCCTTACTTTTTTCTCTCACTGGTGAAATCGCACGTTTGTCCATGTTCTCACCTTATTTCAAAGATAAAAGGTGAGCTACTGAGGTGAGAGGAGGGTTTGCAGGCTCATCTAGGTCCTGTTTTGGCTCCTTTATGATTCAGGAACTACATCATTTTAGTGTCAAACAGAAGGCAGTACAACAATCCAAACCCCCCCCCACCCCCCCTTTTTTTTTTGGGCCAAAAGTCCACAAAGAAAAACTTGAGATAACAAAGTCGTGTTCCACAGTCAAACAACCTCCAAATGACTCAAACAAGCAGAGGAGGAAACACAAATTTTCAATGAACCTCCTCAAAGACTCTTCCCATCTCTCTCTTTTTCCATCTGACTCTTTATTGTTTACTTTTTAATTAATCGCGCCGGTTCATTCTAAACATGTCAGAATAAATACATTTTTCATCCTGGAGATATTGGCCCGCCACTTTGTTATTAATGCTGCAGAGAATTCAGCCACTGTTTGCAAATAATATCCTCAAATTGAATCATTGTTGCATGAATATATGCAAAATATTCATTTCAGGCGGCGTGAGGGTTGAGTGCTTTTAAATTGGAGAGATCATTCATGGCTTCACCTTTTCAGGCGAGATAAAGTCGTGTGCAGTAACATTACAATGTCAGTGTAAGGGAGGAGGGTGTATGTGTGTGTGTGTGTGTGTGTGGGGGGGGGGGGTTGGTGGTGGTGATGGGGGGTGAAAAAAGTGAGGGGTGAGAGAAGGAAAAGGTAGAAATAATGACAAGAAAAAAGCGTTGTGAGACAATAACAAGAAAATCCAAAGCGAATGAGAACAGAGGAGTCGAAGACAAAGGAACACGAACAGGGACAGTCCTGTCCCATCGTTTTGTAAGCACCGCACGGCAGGGATCAGGATCTGTGTGTGTTTGCGGCTCTGTAATCACAGGTTGGTGGTATTAATGAGACAGGTAAGTGACAAAATTTGATGTGAACTCGTAAAGACTCCAGGAGTTCATACCTCCACCAAGGCTGATGTCTTTTGTCATGAATTGATAGCTCTCATGTTCGAGACTGTGTCTGAGAAGTGTGAGTGTAGATTGTGGGTCTGTCTGATGACCTGTGTGTCCCAGTCTGTGTTGTTTGTCATTACAGAGCTGTTTTTTTTTTTTTTTATGAAGACCCTCGTGTCAACTTTTTCTAATGTGAGATTTCTAAAATTTCAAAAAAAAAGTTTTACATATTATTTATTTTTTTAGACCGATAGAGTCATTGCCATGGAAATAGTCAAATTAAAATGTCTTCAACCAATAATTTCATCCAGAAGCATCTATCAGAAGTGGGGCTCAGTCGCCCCCTGGGGCTGTTTCTGACCCTCGGTTTTTACAGTTTCAGCCTGATGTGCTCTCTAAAATCTCTTTAACTGTGTCCTCTTACTGTCCAGCTAAAAAAAAATAGACAAAAATCCAAATGAGGAAGGAGGAGAGTTAATCAAAATGTTGATGCGCTCGTCTGAGTTGCCTTCAGTTGTTTCTGTGAGCTCACAGCATTTGAGCTTTACAAGCAGCAGTGAGTGAGTGCGTGCACTCACTGTCAGAGCCTGGGAAGAAAGTGCGCAGGTGCTAACGCCTCCTTTGCATAAATATTTTTAAAAAATAATATTACATATTTATTTAATTTAATAAATCACTTAATCACCATTTTAATTTTTGGCTAATGTTTTCATAAAATCGGACGTCGGTCCAAGGTAACGCAGTAACATAGAGAGTGTTCATTTCCAAAAAAAGAGAATCTGAGAGAACAACTGTAAAAGCTTCACCAAACTAAACAAACCAAAACATCAATTTTTTAACCAGTGGACCATCAGATAACTCTGTATACCATTTGCATGTTAAGATGATTTATTCCCTGCTCCTGCTCTGCCTTCCAACCCTGCTTCCTTACACCGTTTAAAAGTTTCTGTGTCCTGTATCTAATGGGGGGAAAAAACTAATATCCAAAAGCAAATATTATTCTCTCCCCCCCACCACCTCTGCCCCCCACACACACTTTTTTCCTTTCTCTCTCGTGCAGCTGCAGATTAACAAGTCTAAACACAGCATAATCACCAGCAGAATCAAATTCCTGAGATATGAATGCCGATGCCGCGCTCCCACCAATATTTTATGGTAATACAATAAAAATGTAAAGTTGAAAAAAGCGGCTCCTTTTCTTCTTCCTCTTCTTCTCTTTTTCTTTTTAATGTAAAAGGTAAGCTGAAGAGTAGTAGAGGGAGGTGTGCTGGCGGGGTGGGGGGGTTGAGTTGGTGGTGGTGGTGGGGGGGTTCATCACATGGGCCAGGCCTCGCCGAGGGATAGGCTGTCGCTAGGAGACAGAGGCAGGGAACGGACCAGTGGCAATGATGTATTAACTGGCGAAGGTGGCTGACAGTAATCTTTGTCACTAGATGCAGTGGCTGTCTAAGTCCTGTCATTTTATGCATCTCATGCAAAACAGATGTACCGGGATACTACAGGCTCAGGGAGAGAGAGAGAGCAATCCAGCCAGGATGGAGGATGTAAAGGGAGGGGGAGGGGGGGTGCTGTGGGGGGCTGGTGGGTGGAGGGGAGGGGGACAAAAAAAATCATTATACAGCTAGAGGTTGGAAGGGCTGTCACAAAGAATTTCATTATTTTTCATCCGGTCTCGAGAAGGTGGATTCTGCATATTGTAATTTTTTCCCGCAACCATAAGCCTCTAAATAATTTGGGAAGTTTCCAGGGCAGAAGTTTTCCCTTTTCTCTTCGCTCATTACCCAGAGTTCAGGGCAGAGGTGCTCAATCACCCCAGCTGAAGGAAACGCTTACACATAGAAACACGCCCTGCCACCGCCGCCGCCACCTCCTTCTCCTCCTCCTCCTCCCTCCTGTCCTCCCCTTCGCTCTCTATCCACACTCCATCCTTTACCACTCCATCTCCCTTCCCTCCTCCTCCTCCCCTCCCAACCATTGTCCTTGCTACTCGCGTGGTTCTCCCTTTATTTCTCTGCCTTTCTTCCACTTTCACTTGCTTCAACCCCCGTTTGTTTTCTTTTTTCCTCCTTTCTCCTCATCACCCCTTACCCACAGTAACCTCTTTTCATTCGCTGACTTTCTGCCCCCACATTGCTTCTCTTGATACCACTATCATCTCTTTTCCTCTGCTATTCTTTATTCTTCTTCTACCTTCTTCCACTATTATCCTTTAGCAGCGAGCAAAGACGTTATTGGCAGCTTTTTTTTCCCTAATCACCATTAAACCTGTTAGCATTAAGAGCTCAGTGCTTTTCGGTGGCAAAGAGATTCCATCAGTGGCACTTACAGTCTCATATTCTGAAATGACAGAACACGTAGTTTCAGATAGTGGAAGTTAACTCAGCACCATTCTGGCTCATATTGTCCCAGGACTTTTTCATTTTTATTTTATTTTACTTTATTTTTTTGAGAAGGTTCATTTTGGATCTGGTTTAAAGTCTGTCATAAATTATTGATTTAAAATGCATTTAATAATGAATGAATCACCTTTAAAGGTGTGACTGCATGTGTAGCACATTATACTTCACATCTGTTAAGGCCCATTTTTTTAAAAAACAAAGAGAGGGAGTCGAAATTCATCAGCAGGGATGTAAGTTAAAATACTTTCAGCTTAGGTGGAGGGTGAGTACAACTAATACTGAATCCACTGATTCAGTTTGTAGTTTTTGTATTATACTTGTGTCTTCTGAAATACCACCATGAAACACTACACTGAAACCTACATACAATACTTTGCATACCTGTACAAACACTAAACTGATATACTGCACTGGTCTACACACACTCACACAGCGGCTGCACACGGGCCATTCCAACTGTACTACTTAAAGTACACTACTTATGTTTTACTCTTTTTCTTCACACTAAAGCAACAGCGTTGCAGTATCTTAATTGCACGTCTATTTGCTGCAGAGAAGCACATCACGGCTTAACGACAGTGTACATAGTGCATGTAGATGGCAGCAGAAGGACAATATCTTTTTATCTACCTGCAATAAAACTCACCCTCTGTCCAAGCCATGAATAACACTTATACTGCCAGCTCGTTTCTTTACCCAGGAGAGAGAGAGGGGGCACGAATTAGGGAGGAGGAGACAGCGAGGAGATTAAGAAAAACTGCATGTTTAGATACAGAAGAGGAGAACAGAGGAGAAGTACGCAGTGGAAAGGTAAGCACCACCCAAAGTCACATGACCCACCTTTTTCCAGAAATTAAAGCTGCTGTTAACATAATGAAGATGTCAGAAGTCAGAAATATGTTGATACTGAATCGGCAAAATGTCCACAGAAGGTTCAAGGTTTGGTTTAATACCAAAAAAGTTCACAGTGACTTCAGACACGTTTGTTCACATTTAACCAAAACCACCATCTTTCTCTAAACTTAACCAAAGAGCTTTTACTCTGAAAACCCTGGTTTCTACATCTGCCACCAACCCAGACCATCTCCTGCTGACTAAAGCGTTGTCTCTGATCATAATTCATTTAGTTGGACATAAACGTGATCTGTGGGACACAGGGTTGGACATCAAACTGATTTAAGCTTCATGAGGACAGGGTCTCAGGACATTTATAAATAAATATGACTTGTTTGTGTTTATATTTCTAGTTGCTTGTCATATGAAGATGACAGGAGGTCAAGCATGTGGACACCTGAACATCATACTCTAGTGGTCCAAAACAATGGACATTAATCTGCTGCTTCAAACACTTCTGGTTTCTTCTGATGATTTCACCCGGGGCTCTGGGATTTTGTGATGGACATTTTTCCTGATGTGTTATAAACCAAATGATTAATCAATCAATAGAGAAAATAATCAGTAGGTTAAAGGATAATAAGAATAATTGTCAGACCCAGTTGTCATGTCGAAACAGGAAAGAGGCTTCTCCAGACAGTTTGATTTCACTTTAATCTCTCTATTTGACAAAGAGCCAATCTGGGCTCAAACTTTTCCAAATGTAATAAAGTAAGAATGTTGAAGGGAACAGTTAACAGTTTTGCTCTTTAAAGGCAGAAATCACAGTAACAGTTTTTTTGGACGCAGCATCTGAAAAATAAACGTGTGTTTTGTTCATTAATCATTTTCCCAAACCGTCGACAAAAATGTTGGAAGCACACTATTGTCTAAACTATTATGATTTAACATAAAGATCTCCCTGTATTAGAAGGTGCCTGGACCAACCATGAAAAGCCGTTCCACACCAAATGTACTCAGATGTATGTGGACAGGGGTGTCCAAGGCAAAGAGAGCAAGTGAATCAAGGCCTGTAGAAGCTCCAAAACACACACACACAAAGTCGTGTCAGTTACTGCTAATCCATCACTGTAGTGTCGGTTGGTGTTTGGCAGTGGTCAGGGCCTGACAGCAAATTTTAGGTGTCCACATACTTTTGGCCACATAGTGTAGTTTTATGCACACATTTTTATGACTACACCCCTGGAGGAAAAGGAGAAAAAGACAAGGAACAGTTTAAAAAAAAAGTATGTATGTATGTATACATATGTATGTGTACACACACACACATAAATACACACACGCACACATACATATATATGTATACATATATATATACACACATGCACACATACATGACTACTACACAGTCAAAGAAGAGTAGAGGAGAAGAGGGAGATGAAAGGGTCAAAGCATAAAGGTGTAATAGAGAGGCAGAAAGGAAAGAGAGGAAGAGGCAGAAAGAGATGTAAGTGGGCTCTGTGGAGGCCCCAGTCGGTGGCAGTCTGTCTCTGATTTCCATTCATTGTTAAGATGGATGAGATCCCAGCCGGACCGAGAGCAGACCGCCGCATTTCTTCTTCTTCTACTCTTTCTCTTTTTTTTTTTTTTTTTTTTTTTGGAAAGGGGGCATTATTCAAAACAGAGCTTATTTTTGGTGGCCATTATGCATGCACACCTGATCAGCATGTCAGCCTGGCCTCCCCGCATCGCATGATGGAACGGCCCAATTTACCTCTTTCACCTGCCTTGCATAAAGGCACACGGAGCACACACCGGCAGGCACTCGCTGTACTGTACAACACACACGCACACACACCCGCACACACACACTCAGTGGAGTGGAGGTGGGAGGATGGAGTCGAGCATAAGTGTGCGTGATCATACACTGATGCAGACACACGAGCACACACACACTGCTGTTTATTTGCAAAGTGTGTATGAAAGTGTGTACTTATACTCTGCACAGCCATCTGAAGTGTTGCATGTGACACACACTCACCTACTGTAGACACACACATGCACACACACAGGTCTCCCACACAGATCCTAACTGTGTCAGTTGTTACTGAGTCAAAACTGAATTCATTAGCAAGTCAAGACTCTCTCCCTCTCTCTCTCTCTCTCTCTCTCTCTCTCTCTCTCCCTCTCTCTCCCTCTCTCTCTCTGTAGCCCTCTTGCTCTCTCGCTCTGACTCTTGCGACATGTAGACTGTTAATCTTGACAATATATTGCAACAACTACGTCAGTAAAATTGAATTCAACTGATCAGTCGTTTTTAATTCATAAACAAAAAGAACAGCCAATTACTATATACATTCCTATTTTTGTGTATGTGACCCAGGCGTTTATGTTTCTTCCCACAGGAAGTGTTTTCAAAGAGGGATGCCATTTAACCGCTTGTGTCTATTTGCAGGGTGTATCCAGCATGGAATGCGGATTTGGTCAAGGACAACCTCTCTTTGACCCCTAAGTATTAGTGTGGGATTAGTTATTTCTTCCCAGTATGAGTTTTCTTTTTAATTTGGTCACAATGTGGCTTGGCCAAATTAGCTACAGCTTTCCTGAAGCTCTGCCCAAAGTCTGTATTTATGTTCTTACTCATCACATCAACACTGGCAGACCTATGGTGCATAGAAAAGCAGATCTACAACGTCTCACTGTGAATTGTATAAGCCTTATTTTTCCATAGAAATAAACCCATTATGTACAATCTTTTCACTTCATTTTTGCTTCATTACATCTTTCAAATAACACAAACGTCCCTCTCCAGCTGCACGACATTTCAGGCTACTGCAGAAGCTATCTGTAATAAATTTCTGAGCCGCAGCTCTCACACACGCCACTTCATGTTTTTAGCCTTTTTGAAAAAACTGGTTAACTTTGGTATTTCTTTTCAGTAACTCCTGCTCTCGCTTTAGTTTTTCTTTGGCCTGGGTTTAAGTGAAAGGTCAACAGCTTTGACAATACAGTGACTTAACCTGTATTAACTAACAACAAGGATTTCATAGATTACCACTTTAAATCGGAGAATGAATCACTTGGAGCTGGCACTTGCTGGAGGAGGAATAAAGAAAGACATAAAAAAGAAAAAAAAACAGCAATATGTGAAAGTGTACTCATACTTTTACTGTCATATTTTCTGTAACTTTAGAATGACTGAAGAATGTCAGCCTTTCACTGTGTTATTTCGTGTTGAATGATTAATACAATAATAAAATGTCACTGCTGAGATATTCTTAAAATGACAGCTTCAGCTTAAAATTGCAGGCTGATATGCTTCACCTGACAGGGCTGATTTTCCCATCACAGAAATGGTTTTTATTTTCTTTCTCTTCTTGAGTATTAAGTATTAGTCAATGCAATATCATAGACTTTTGAAGGAGTGAAGAGCAGATGCCGATAATTAGAGAAAAAAAAAAAGAAAAAAGAAAGTGTTTTAGCCAGGCATGATGTGAGCTTAACTTTCATATTAACATAAGCAACTCATCCCTGATGTCTCTCACCTTACAGCTCTCTACAATGCATCTGCAAGGCTGTTGTTGATGTGCTGCATGAATGTGGAGCAGGTTACTATAGTGCTGCTGTTCAAGAGGAAAACTTTATCAGGACTTTTCATTTTAATACTTGGTAGAGAAACAACTCAAACTCTGACTTTGTGTCACCTGGTGTGAGCAGTTCTCTCTGTTTCTGTTCCTTTAGACCACCTTTCATCAAATGCTTGTTTTTACTTTTCCAGAGGCAGAGCTGAAATATGGTTCATGTCGTCAAACCAAACGGTGTGTGTCAGCCATGATCACACATTGGCTTAACTAACTTCCTTTTCAGTGTTTCTCTCTTCACAGGAGATTTTATTGTTAATTCTTTCCAACCTTTTAATTCATTCAGGAAACTGAGAGCCATCCTCACTCACACGGTTACATACATTCACACCTGGAAATACAGCCACAGTCAGAGCAACCGGGTTTGGGGCCTTACTGAGGGGCGGGGAGGAAGAATCTACGTCACTGAACAATAAAACAGGCCATAAACTCAACAAGAAAATGACCCCAATAGAAAGCACATCAAAAAATCTTCAGCACTTTTAATATACCACCTGTTCCTAAAAGCCTCCAAATTACTAATCATTTCTAATTAAGTTCATAACGTAATAACAAAGAAGTGACAACAAAGTGGGCTGCACACAGTCTCGTCAGCGTTGACTCTGGTCTGGCGCCCAGCCTCCCAACCTGAGGCATCAAAATCTCCTTCCAGTCCCTCTGTTTAGTAAAAGGATGTTGTCTCCAGCATTAGAATCCAGCCCATCAGAAACCTTTTGGCAAAGAGACTGGAACTAAAAACTCAGACAGCATCAATACCTTAAAATCTAAAAGAGAAGATTGGATGGGAAGAAATCTAGGAAGGAGAAAGATGAGGGGAAGGAAAGATGTTAGGCAAGGCCACAGGAAGAGGAATCAAAAGGAGAGAGGAGAAAGGATGCAAGGTGATGAAAAGACAAAGGAAAAAGAAAACAGAAGACAGGTAAAGACTATGCTGAAAAGGTGAAAGAGAAAGGAGAAGAGGACAAAGGAAAGTACTGTAGAGAGAAGGAAAGGAAGTGGGAGAGGTGAGGAAGAGAAAAGAGAGGACAAGAGACGAGAGGGCAAAAGGAGAGCACATCAGTGAAACATGGGGATGGAGTGAGAAAGAGGTCAGACGGAGAGATGAGGAGAGAGGAGATGCAGAGAAGCAGAGGGGCTGACATCACAGAGATGAGCACGAGGGGAGAAGACAGAAGGAGGGAGGTGAAGTGAGATGGAAAGAGAGGACAGGGCAGAAATGGAGAGAGGAGGAGAGAGGAATGAGAGAGGTGAAGTAAAGCCCAGCGGAGCCTCGTCCAGATATTTACGGCATCCGACTCCATCTCAGCCCGGCCAGCTGGGGAGAGCAGGTGGACCAAACAGGTCAGCTCATTAACACACACACACACACACACACACACACACACACAGAGTCACTGTTCTCATTCACCATTGTCCTGTTTTAGCTAATGTTTGAGTGTGGCATTACTGTGGCCGTGAGGTTACTACTGTCCTCCCCTGTGTAAAAAACAGCTTGACTGTTCCATGCAGGCTGGCACCCAGGTGTGTGTGTGTGTGTGTGTGCGCACCAGTGTGTTAAAGGGGTTAAAAAGACATGACCCAAGTATGGGACAGGGAGGACGGATGATGGTGTGTGTTTGTGTGTGTGTGTCCATTAATCACAGCTGTGCTCCAGGCCAAGCCCTCTGTCCCACCCTATCACACAGTGGACCACACTCACCTCTCTGTGCAGGACTTCTGCACATCCACACACACTCACACACACAGAGAGAGAGAGAGAGAGAGAGAGAGAGAGAGTTGTAATTCGGTGCTTTTAAAGAATCATTTTAGAAAAGTAATGTGCAAATATTTATCTCAACTGCAACAAGAACCAGACTTTTATTCAAACCAGGTTTATGTAAGAGTCAAGTCCTGGGTACAGATGTTCCCCATTCTTATATAGTATGGATGTATATTTTTAAGACGTTTGACTTGTTCTGGTCTGTTGCTGTTAATGCAAACTCTACACAATCCTGTCATTCTCCAGCCTCTGTGTGCAGACTATTTTACACTCTGTTTATACCATCTTCTGTTCAGCTTTGCTGTTATTGTTAATTTGGTGTGAAGCTGCTGTCTGAGTAAAACCTGCACAGATGTTTCACATTAAAAGCCTTCCACCCGCTCAGAGGGCACAGTCCCTCCCTTTCCTGGCTGGCTTTTATTGTGAAACATCAACACGTAGTGCTGCGTTTAAATGACAGCAGTTTAACACTGATCACAAAAAAAAAAAAAAAATGAAACAGTAAACTAGAAGTGATTTGATTTAATAAGGCTATGAATTCCAGTCTCCTTAGCTTGTGTTGTTTATGGAGGGATGTGTAAGGTACTATTTTGTGCATATTTATTATGTTGTGTATCTCCATTTTATATGTCATTATATTCTATTTTTTGGAGCTTGTTTAACATCTGGCCAGGAACATCAGGCTTATTTACACTTTATACTTTGTCGATCAATGAGGGTTATGCCTGTCAAATAAACTACTGAAACAACAAGACTATTACATGCACAGTGTTGCCCCCAAAGCTGTGCTATGAGATCTGAGAGGCTGCACTTTGGCACAGTGGTGCTTTGAGCTAAATGCTAACATCAGCATACTAACGCACTCAAAGTGAAAGCGCTAACATGCTGATGATGAGCAGGTATAATGTTTATCATGAGCACCATCTTAGTTGGCATGGTAACTTTTGGTAAACAGGACTAAGCACAAAGCACAGCTGAGGCTTTTTAAATACTCATTCATGAACCAAAGTAGCGAACAGAGTGAATGTTGGACCTGATGATGGTGCTCGATGGACATAAAGACGGACCAGATTTCATAACCATGTGTCAGCGGTTGAAATGTTTCATTAAACCCAACACAACTCGTGATGGAGCTAGATGAAAAAGTCAGTGAATCACCAACATCAGCAGGATTCATCGTCTGTGGAACCGTGAACTTCTGTACACAAATTTGTGCAAATAAATAAATAAACAACTTATGTGAAACATATTTTGGTAAAATATTTAGTGATGCCATATGCTGATCCCTGAAATACTTTGCTTTTTAGAAGTTCAGCCTTTAGTGAATTTATTACATTTTCATACAGGTCTGATTCTTGCTTTCTAAAAGAGAGTTTTGGCTTTTATTGATATATATTTCTGATCTTTACATTATAGATATTCTTATGATAATATTGCATCATGACTCACCCTGTGATTTCTTGCCCTACTGCTTGTACTGCGATATATGATGAAATATGAATGCCATAACAGGTGCACTGAACACAATATTGTTTTGAACTTGTTATAATCCATTGTTTGCATGTTTGCAATGACAAATGTTGTCATCCTCTGTAACCTAAGTGTGTTTTCCCGGCTCAGCCTCATCCCTGCTTGTGTATCTATTCACAGGTAAGGCTGTGACAGTGTGGCCAAGGGTGTGAATCTGCACCCCCTACCACCACCACCACCACCACACCACCAACCCACACCCCTCCGAGCTCGGGTGTCAAAGCCTGGTAATTGGTGGCGGCGTAAGGTGTAAACAGGGTGACGGTGGCGAGGCTATAATCGCCCCACTGGTGGTGTGAGCGGAAGGGAGGAAGAGGAGGATGAAGAGCTGCTGTGACAGGGTGTGAGGCCGTCACACAGCCACCTGCCCAAATGCAAGTGCACACACACACACACACACACACACACACACAAAAATAGATATTTACCATATATAAAAATGCACACACGCATTATTTGTATGTGGGCATTTGCAAGAACACACACAAGCGCTCACACATACACACACAAGTACACACAGTCTTGAGGGTTGCACTTACACGTGATACATTTCACATACATCGTTCACATGTAAAAACACCTGCAGTGTGTGGATAAATAGGCAAGGGCCTTAGAAGTCTCTCTCTCTCACTTACACACACACACACACACACACACACACTGTTAGGTTGCCATGTCTACCATGTGAACATTTACAGTGGGCCTCTGAGATGCTGTGAAGTACGATGGAAAGTAGCAGAGCTTCTGTGAAGCGACTGCTGCCATTTAGATTACACTGGAAAAAGTGTGTGTGTGTGTGTGTGTGTGTGTGTGAGAGAGAGAGAGAGAGAGAGAGAGACATTTTTCTCACCCCGAGCATAGATCTTTGGCCCTGCATTAGTGCCAAACCAAATTACCCTCCTGCCTGTCTGGTGCCCTCAGCCCAAACCACACACACACACACACACAAACATGGATTTGTGAGGAACTGAACACTGCTGCAAGTAACATTTTATGTTGGACAGTCTCTCTCCCTCACACACACAGACAGAGCCATATGACTATGACACAGTATGACAGGCAGCAGTAGCCTCGTCTGCTCTCTGTCCACTCTGAACTCTGTCTTCTTCTTCTTCTTCTTCTTCTATTCACTGCGGTTCTCCTCTTCCTTTCCCTCTATCCTCTCTCCCCACGGTCTTCACTCGTCTCTTGCTCTCCTCCTCTCTTTTAGATTCCCTTTAGTCCTTTTTAGTTGACTGTATAAACTCATAGGTGGTTTGAACACGGGGCCAGAGGAGAGGCTAACTGCATGTGTGTGTTTGTGTGTGGTTTGTGGTAGCTACAGTTTATGCTGTCCCCTCTGGCGCTCCTCACAGGCTTGCAGGCATATGCGCCCAATTCACACACTCAGACACATATCAAAGTGCTGCTAAACTAGACAATTAGCAAGAGAAGATGAGGGAATTCAATATTTCCCGTCCCTCATTTGCTTTCATTGCCCATTCATGTTTCAGATATAACATATTATATCATATTGTAAAAACTCATTTTAAAATTTGAGGTCAGTGCAGGAGCATAATCACCTAAATGTTCGGTCCCTTAATATTTTGTCATACTATTTTATATACAGAACATCACAGTATATTATTATTACTGCGTTAACACATCAGAAGTAGTTTACCTGAGCTGGTTGAGTTAATACAACAGTGCATCATATTATAGGAGGTGTTAATTAGTTTTAGGTGGTGTCTAAATCCTTTACTAAAGTAAAAGTAGCAGCACAACAATGAAAATTTCAATTTCTAGTAAAAAGCCTGCATTTAAAAATGTATCTGTCACAAAATGTACTTAAAGTATCAAAAGTAAAACTACACATTATGACATGAGCTCACCTTGTATTTTACCATGTTATGAGATATTACTATATATACTATATTGTATAATAATCTGTCATTTTTGTATTTCATGTCTGAAATGTACTATTTTACATTGCATGCACATATATATACGTACAGCATGATTCTGTCTCATTAAACTGTATTGGCTGTGCTGTACTGATTATATATTTTCACTCCACCTTAAATCCAGTCTGTCCATTCTTTACTTGGCTTTTAATTCAGAGTCTCATGTGTCAAACTCAATCCCGTGTCACATCCTTCTCTTCTCTCACCATCTTCTAATCCTCACTTCTCCTATTTCATTCCCCTCTTCCTCCCATCTCATCTCATCATCTTCTCCCTAGCCTCTTCTTTTTCCCTCTCACAATCCTGCTTTCCTCCATTTCCTTCATCATTTATTAAATTTATCTCCCAATTTCTTCCCTTTGTCTAATTTCCCAGCTCCTCTCCGCTCTCACTTTCCCAGTTCCTCCTGCTCACATTTAATCCCTCTACTCTTTCTCTCTCTTTTTTCTTTTGTTTTAACGCCCCTCTTCTCTTCTCTTCTCTTCTCTTCTCTCCCTCCTCCCTCCCTCCCTCAGCATTTCGTGTCAGACTGCTGCTCCTGAACTCTTTGTGTCTTGTCCTGTCCTTGCAGAAAGCCACGATGCTCCTCATTGGGACTATGCAGGGTGACTCTGCAGCTAACCCAGATGGACTATCCCTGTTCTGCCACAGACTAAAATAACACAGAAGCATGTTAGCATCATGGGAGGAGGCTTCATGTGCCCCCCCACCCCAACATCATCTACTGTATTATTCAACACCCTGAGCCCTCCCTCTGTGCAACACCGGTCCCTGACCTTTTCATACAGCCACACTAAGCTCTGTGATCCACATCAGAGGGTGGGATGTACCAAACTTCTTTGAATGAGGATTTGATCTGATTTTTATTTTTTCTAATGTGTAAAAATTATGCTAACTGGCCCAAAGCGAGACACAGTATCCCTATGTGTCATTATGATATGGCCAACAAGGACTAACAGTGCAAAACATAAGCTTCCTTTCTGTTCTCGTTCTTTTCATGATCACCGCGTATATTTTGTGAGAAGTCTCAAAGTACATTTGCAATCCTGATTTCAGCTCGCCGACTCCCTCATTGTTCAGCTGCCTTCATCTCCTCCTCAGAGAATACTGTAATGGTGTATTCTCTGCTGAATGAAAGACATCAAACCCAGTATATCACATACTTTACCCACATAGGGCTGCTGCTAAAAAAAAAATTAAAATATCAGTCTAATTTATATCTAAAGGAGCAAACATGGAGTTTGTAGTACTGTGCTATATAGGAGTGGAGAGTCAACTTCAGCTGCTCATACATATGAATAACTTTGCTTTACTTGAAGGCATCAGCACATTCTGACGCTCGATGTCCTTCCCTCCATTTCTCATTCGTGTTTCTTGTAAGTCTGCGCTGTGATGTGCACAGAGAAGACAGGCCCGAAACAGCCAACACCCGTCTGATGCAGACCAGAGGTTAATCAGTTCATGAAACACTACCGACCGCAACAAGTCATCGGAACTGTCGCTGGCTTCCAAACCACCCCATGCTATCATTTACAGATCTAACATTATCACCACTATGATAATGTCTGTCATTAAAATGTTAAACCCATTACATATGACTGCTATGTACTGCTCTGTTTGAGATTGTGTTTTGCGGTACTACTAACAATGGCTCAAAACTTCTGCCTCTGTTCCTGACAGACATTTGTCGTAATTCCCACAGCCACTGCACGTTCCATGTCAGATAAACACAAACAATAGTTTGAACAAAAGAAATTCTGCCATTTTTTGCTTGGGAGGATAGTCGGAGAGACGCAGCAGTCAATACGTCTTTCTACATCACACGTCCTCGAGTGCACAATAAGGGATCAGGTTTACATTTTTGGCTTTGGATATGAAGAATTGAGAAATGATTGCTCAGGTGGAAAAGAGTTGTACTTAGAGGAACTCAAGCTCCATTGACAGAGAATCAAAGGAAAAATGTGACAGTGTTTGATTTGACAGTTGATCTCTGTAGAACAACACAGACAGCAGTGGACACCGAGCACAAAAAAACAAAATCTAAAAGAGGATTATAAAGATTTAGCATTTGACAGAACAATTAGGGAAAGTTTTCAGAGTGAGCTGCATAGATTAGACAGAGAGCTGCATAGATGAATGCATGGCCCGGCCTGTATGAAGTTGTCCCTGACACCCAGAGGCCTCATCATCCACCCTGATCCAGACTCTGATGCATCGACCCGAGCCCAAGCCTCGCGTCAATAAATCCATCCCTCCTCCTCCGACTCCACTTCATTCTTCTTTTTCTCTCACTCTCCTGTGACCGGAGAGGTGAGAGGTGTCCTGAAAAAGAGGAATGAACACCGCAACAGTCTATCACAGCAAGGTCGAACCGTGTCCAAAACCCTGGGACACACAGGCTGAGGGCGTGTGAGGGATGTGGATAGCAAGTAAAAAAAATGGGAAGAGATGTGAAGAAAGAAATAAAGACAAAGAGACAGAGGCTCTGTCAGACTGGATAGATAGATAGATAGATAGATAGATAGATAGATAGATAGATAGATGATAGATAGATAGATAGATAGATAGATAGATAGATAGATAGATCCTCATATCCTCACGACTTTGTTTGATTCCTTGACTTTTCATGTGGAACAGCTGTTGGATGCATTGCCATGATGGTTGAGGTTAGGAGAGGAACCTCTGCCAATACAAGTCAAGGGGACTGAATTAGTATTCAACCTGAGAGGCATTTATCAGGGCAAAAATATCCCCAGTGTGAGTGGACGGTACCCGTTGGATTTTTGTCAACTCAACACATTTTTTTAAATCTTGATCATAGCAGCTGAGCAGTAAGAGTAGCCTATCCTAGTGGCCTACCCAGAGTCCAGGAGTCCTGGATGGTCCTTGAGGCAGTTCAAGGATTTCTTGAGGGTTGTAAGGGTTTCTCTGCAAAATAAGAAAATGTTTCATTTACACTCAAGTCACTGCAAGACGTTTGTAATCACAGGCCTTGCTGAATTCTACACTTGAATACAACATTTAAAAATGTTTGGTTTGAAAGAGAAGATCTAATGTGGTGTCTGCAGCCTCAGTTGTGTTTCTGTGTTTAAATATTTTCGGGTTTGGTATAAAAGCATTTACAAAACCACAGTATGATGTTCATCATCTGCTGCATAAACTGCATCATTCAAATCAAGAGCCACACCTCAGAGATAAGAAATGAGGAATAGTGTCTTTCAAGGCAACACACACACTCACATGGACACACACATACACACAATGGGCATAAGGATGGGGGCTTAGCCAACTTCTGCGAGTCGTCCCGACTTAACTTGAGCTCCAGACCGGGTCTTAATATTCCGTCGGAGTGGCGGAGCCGTTCTTCTGCACGACCAATCCCATCGTCAAGTCAAATTTGCATTAGCAAATGGGAAAGCAGCGACGGCCTATTTGTTAATCTGATCTTTGTTTACCCAACACTCTTGTAATCCACTTTTAATTAAATAGCCGCCCAAATATGTGCGAGCAGCAGTTTGACTTTGTCTGTGCCCACATAGCCAGACTGAAGCAGACCGAGAGGAAGGAAATAAAGAAAGAAAAGGGAGAGAGAGACAGTTCTGCTGTTACACACCTTGCTTGCTTGAAAGATGCAGGTTTCACGCGACACACATCTCTTTTTAATGCAAAGAAACTTAAATTGCACTGTGCATTCTTTTCTAAAGCACTTCCAAAGACACGCACACACACACACACACTGCACCTATACACTAACCATATACACCCAGGGTTTATGCGGGTCACTTCTGGAGATGCAGCTTATCCCATTGTCTGGTCAAATATCTAATTCTAACCTCACAATAGATTTGTATATCCTATCTGTCATAAACCACAGACTGTGTAGTTTGAATAAATCAAATAACACACACACACAAGCAAACACACTTTCAAAAATACTCGCTGCCCCTATCATCCACCCACCAACCCACACCCCTCCCACACACACACACAGAGTACACAATATGGCTGCATAATGTCCTTTATCTATTTATAGTTAATGCCATCCTAGGCCCGATAATGCAAGCAGATACCTGGTAGGCAATTACATCTTCCCGATTCCCTCTGCAATAAAATGCACTGGTAATAGAAAAAAAGGGGTAAATAACACAGCGGCGTGAAGTAAGCTGGCCTGGCCTGCACAATACATCCCCAATAAGTCAGCCTGCACTGACACAAGCCGCATTGTCATTCATATGTGCCTCCTCTGCTGTTTTTACATGTAAAAGGAAGGCAGCGGCAGGGACATTGTGTCTCTATCTGGGTATTAGGGGTGACATCACATTATCCTCATCCTCAACACGTACCAAAATATTCTTGGATATTTGTGTGCTTTTCTCTTTGGGGTTTGTATTCATGCATCCGTATGTGCAAGTTTGAAACAGGCAGAAAGTGTGATGCAGATTGTGTGAATATGTGCGCGTGTATTCTGAGCTGAAATTCAATGCCAGAGAATTGGTAACATTGGACAAAAGCCACATCGCTGCTCCAAGGTGTTGTGTACGATGGAGGGACAAATCCATTAAATGGAATTTGTGTATGTCTATGATTTAGATTCACAAAACACAGTGGGTGCAGAGGAGGAATCCAGTTTTTAATGTTTAGACTGTGTCAGGCACAACAGAACCATGTCAAGATCCTTTGTTTAGGACAATGGGTCAGTACAAGGTTATGTTAGTCGCGGCTACTAAACTTTTTGAGACTGTAATCGTAGGTGTTGAGAACTGAGGCCTCGTCATCACCTTAAATGAGAGAGAATAACCTGGATGACCAGAATGAGTCCATTTTCATTAACTTGCTTTCACCAAAAGTGTTTTTATTTGACTTAAAATGTACGACAACGATACGACAGCATCAAGTGAACAATAACTTTGGCTGTGACTTGGAACAATCTTTACATTTTATTTTATATTTGCATTGTTAGTGAAGTCTTGATTTAAAACCCCCGAGTCTGTTGCCAATATTTTCTATTTTTGGGTATTTTTACCTGGTGTACAGGCTTGAATTGCTCTGCCTTGGAAACACCTTCAACTCTCACTGTAAACAGTTTGTTTGTAAGAAGTATTTACAAACAGTATTATAACATGGTCGCTGGACCATGAATATTCATTGATGGTTCACTTTTCTCATAACACTGCAGTCATAAAGGAGGGACGGGCTCTAATACACCCACCATTCCAGGGAGAGAGTATTAAGGAGAGATTTAATAGAGGCGTGAGTATGGATGGACTCATTATCTTTCTATTAGCCTGTGGCTGCATGCTCTCCGCCAGCAGGGTTATACTGACTTCTATTAGGTTAGCAGTCGGATACACACACTCAAACACACAGATTTACAACAACAACAAAAAAATAAATAAAAAATAAACAGCTAATACAGGCTAATTTAGTAGCCAGTACTGCCCAGCAGTAACGGTTCAAGCAAATGAGTGTCCTCCTTGGGACTTGATTTACAAGGGTAGTAAACCTGTTATTGTGTGTGTGTGTGTGTATGTGTTGTTAGATATAACTGGAAAAACAATATCTCTGATATGAGAACGCATGCTCACACTGCATGTCCCCTGCATTTCCCTTCTCCCTGACCAATGATCACATATTATTCCTTGTTCTTTCTGGTGTCGTGTGTGTGTATGCGTGTGTGTGGACCTCACCACCTTATGCTGTGTCTAGGATGAAAAATGAAATTAAGCCTAAAATTAAACCCAAACTCTGAAGTCGCTTTGACCCTCAAAATTACTCTCTGCAGCACTTAAATGAACACAGAACCCACAATTCTGTACAAAATATCTCAAAGTAATCTCCTCTCTTTGGATTAAATGGGCCCGCATATACATACACTCTCAAAACATTCCAACCCTTTGCTTGCATTTGGTACTGTGCACTGAAAGTAAATTACTTTTCACTCAGACTGTATTAAGAATTTAAATTCTACACTTACAGTCCTGTTTCTGTCCTGGCAAGGTTTTTCTAGTCACCAGTGGTTCTGTCTGACCTTTGAGACATTTGAGCCGTCCATTCGATGTCTTCATCAGAGCTTCTGCTCCAAGCTCACTTTTATCTGTGCTTTTCTTTTCTACTAGTCACACAAACTAACCTAAAATCTCTAATGTTAGCCCATGCTAATAATACTTTTAATTAGCAGCCTACAGCTAACAATTAGCATTCTTTTTCCCACTAGCTCAGTGGCTGACAAAGATGCTTTCAGTTACTCACAGACCTGTTTAATTAACCAGAATTAAGTTGTGAAATGTATATGGTAGTGCTTTGCTCAAGCCCTCAGGAACAGCTCTGCTCTGTAAGTTGATTTTGGTAAAAATGCATTGAAAAGCATTTTACCACAACACAATCACTGGAACAGCAGTGGTTGTAAGAACGTGATTACATGTTTCTGAGCATCACGAGCCATCTTGAACTGTCTTTGTATAATCAGCACATGCGGTCAACTGGTACAGCTGGAGAACGATTCTTGTACACATGCGCTATGGGCACCAAAACCCTGGAGACTTAGGCAGACCATAAACTGTATGGGCAGTTGCAACAGAGAATCCAGTTTTCCTGTTTGTATCCAGGGCCTGTGCATGGCATCTGTGTTGTGTAATGAAAGTAGATCACTCCTCACTCAGACCCAATGTAGCAGTCCTATTTCAGCCCAGGCAAGGTTTTTCTGGGCTCCAGTGGAGATATCGCAAATTTTAACATCTGAACAGTCCCACTACAAGTCTGCTCAGAGGACCCACACCACGGGGTCCAAGTTATCTGACCTGGAGTCCAGTAAATCCAAGCCCATTCTCGTGATTCACAGATCTACTAGTCACAAAAGCTATCTATTCTATTCTAAGTACCAATTTAGAATAGAATAGATAGACTTTATTGAGCTCACAGCAAAATGTACTTGTTAGGCAAACTAGAGTATTTACAATATAAAAAGTTAAGTTAAAAATACAAAACAGTAAAAACTAATTTGGATTTGTAACATACACCTGGCACAGAGCGCCTTTTAATCTGCTACCTTGGTGGCTACTAAATGCACATTCATGCACACAAGCACTGATGCCCAGCCTAATTAACTAAAATTAGGTAGGGAAACCTTTATGTAGTGGTTTGATCTACTCCAACTTTTTTCTGCCATCTAATCAGTCTCCAACCTTTCTGCCCTCTTTTCCTCGCCTACCGTAATAAAACTAAAAGAGCCAAAAATAAAGGTGTAATCTCTATTTTTCTTTTAGTTAAAACTAAGCATTTTCTTCTCTTACAGTTTAGAACAAAATGACAATCTATTAATTTAAAGTCTGTTATTTAACTGTGGTGTATGTACTTACAGTATTTAGGACTGTTGTCCTCCATTTTAATCTGACTCGTTTTATTTAGAGCTAAATAAGTAAGGTTTTATTCTCTCACACCTGACACCAGGGCTTCATGTAAAACATCTATATCTTTATTAATGCACAGTGCTCCTTTCTGTACAGTGCAATAAAGCCCTCCGTGGCAAGAGGAGCAATACCCCAATACAGATACATTACCAAGCACTTAGATCTTCAAGCTTACACAGTAAATTCCCCCTTATAGGTCCCGACTGCAGTTCTATCGCCGCCCTAATTGAATCATAAATACATGTATATGTATATTACCCATTAATAAATAAAGACACAATTTTTTATTAATGAAGTGGAAAATGTGGTATGGTGAGACATCAATCATTTAGCATAAAAACCGTGTGTATTAGTGGGGAGGGTGATACTGTGCAGGGGGATAAAATTAGACCCGTTAAATAGGGAGCGCTGTGTGCATTAGTGTGAGTTTTTACATAAGCAATTATGGAAGCCTTCAGTGTTAATTTATGTGTGATCAGTGAACAAGAGGAGGGAGGGGGTCATGTAAGTGGGTGAAATAAATAGATGGAAATGGGAGAAAAGAGGGGACAAGGGACAGCGGACTGAGAGATAAAAAGGGAAGTGAGGAGATGGAGAGAGGAGTGCTGCAGGATGGAAGGGATATATTAGTGAGGAGAGAGACATGTGGGAAGGTTGTGTGAACAACAGATATTAATGAGGCAATATGAATCACACCGATTACAGCAACAATTAAGGAGCGGTCGTCTTGCAGCATGTGGCAGAAGGAGGGATGAAGGAGGAGGGCAAAGAAAGACAGGAGGTTGTCAGAAGGAGGACTGTGAGTTTTACTGGACAGAAAAAAATGTGGATTTTTAAAACCAGTTCTGTGTCTTCTCTCCTGCTGCTCTTCATCCACTGCTTCATCTTGGCTAATCAGTCTGAATTTAGGTCAATGGCTAAAGTCTTGGTGGAAAAAAATAGCTGATCAAATATAAACTTGAATCAATGATCAGCGTGATCAGATCTAGAATATAATTAGTAAAATCTCTTTAATACTACAAAACCAAAACAAAAATCTTTCACACATACAATCTGTACACTTGTAGGTGCAGGGGTATCAGCAGCTGACAAACTTCATATGACGTGAACCCTCCTGACTTTTCAGATGTCCACAAAGGGAAGAAAATGATGTTTTTGTTTGGCAGTTCATTCTTCACCTTCAGCAGTTGACAAACCAGTGTCAACTCAAATTTCACTGCGTGTTTTCTTCCAGAACATTTGGCTGTATCACATAGTCTTCATCAGTTTGCTCATTTGTCATAGAAACAAACCTGTTTAGTGGTATGTTTAGCTTTATACTTGCATGTCACTTAATTAACTCTAGTAATACAAGGACAATGTGAAATCTGGAGAAACCACAGCAGGTAATCACACTGGTTTTTTACACTATTCTCCAGATTAATCCAACTATCAAAGCCACTATTTTAAAAACAAAGGAGGACATTGTGTTCATTACCTAAACTGTTTGTTTTAGGTTGTTTAAAATGCAGCAACCTAATGCAGAAATGCAATGCAGACATTCGTTTCTGTTGTGCTGCAGATAATATGCTTAAATTTACATTTAAGCCTCTGTTTGCTCGTGTTGCTTCACCTAATGACGCTGTTGTATTTTAGTAAAATAAAATGTTATCATATCATAGAACTGAAACCAAAACTACAGAAATAAGGTCCAGGTTTGTAAAATCTCTCTGTAACTGTTTAATATCCACTCTGTGCCACTTTCCAGCCATTTCAGCCCTTCCAGATGGTGTCCATGTGAGAAAGCACCATTGGTTGCCACTATGTTCTTGAGCAGGTGTCTCTCCCTCATGTTAATGTATTTCTACTTAAATAACATCAGGGAAATTAAGACAGCACACTACTGATGTAGATGATCTCATTTATTTCTTTTTATATATATCTATATTTTCTTTATTTTACTTAGTAGTGATTGAACAAGTTAAGTTAAAAAAAAATCTATTACAAATGAACTGAGTGTGAAAAGAAGAATGAATGAATGCATAAAAAGATCAAGGCTTGTTTAGGTCCAATGTTCTTCTTTGTAACATGAACAGGAAATGTCATTCTGCTGTGTGTGTCTGTCTCTGTGTGTGTGTGTCCTGCAGATGTTCCTGAGCTCTGCATTGGTCAAGACCTTTAAAGGGTCAGCAGCAGTCCGGGCCTCTCTCTTCCTGTCCGCACACACAAACAGGACTAGATAAAGGAGAATGTGTGTGTGTGTGTGTGTGTGTGTGTGTGTGTGTGTGTGTGTGTGTGTGTGTGTGTTTGTGTTTGTGTAGCCTCTAAGCAGGATGTGTGCTGTAATCTAATTAGGCAATAACTTGGCTTGCCATGACCTTGCTAACCATAGCGAGACCCTGCCTAGCCCCAGATCACACAGAGTCCCCTGTCTGGATGAAACACACACACACACACCAGGCAGAAAGAAACGGATAGATACAGAGATAAGATTTACACACACACACGAAGATAGATAGACCATTACCTTATATTCACTTACAGCCTAGTTCTTGTTCTTGCACTATATATGAGGGGTGATTGTCCAGAAAGTTTAAAGTTAATAACTTTTGTAGTATTTCTATTTCAAGTAACTGAAAATCAGCAGTCAGCACTGTGTTAGAATATGGACCACATCAACCTTCATGCAGTCATCTGCTACCTCAGTCTCAAGGGCTTATCACACAAGGAGGTCCTTGGCCTGATCTGACCTGACTTTGCCCCTCAGACTACTACCTCTTGTGTGCGTGTGCGTGCGTGTGTTTATTATGCCATACAATTTAGGAAACTATTTATTAATTTGAATGAAAAGTTGTTAGAACTGTGAAAGAATACTGAAAGAAACTTTAGAATAGTGATTGAAAGTCTGGATATACTGAAAGGAATCCTGGTCTTTTGTGTTGGACAGTGTGTCTTTTGGGTGCTTTTTCTTGGGCCACTTTTACATTCACATAATTCTAAATGCATAAAGATACAAGCCAGTCCATAGCAAAATGGTCAGCCATGCAGAAACAGCTTTGTTGTAGCTTTGTCTTGCTGCTTTCTGCTGAGTGGTACATTGAAACTTGTGGGATGATGCTTCATTCCTTTTTCCTTTAAACACTTTGGAGATGAAACTATGTAAAATGAAACAAGCCCCTTTAATTTTCTAAGTATGTACATTGTATTTTATGGAGTTGCATGGAGTGTGTGTTTGTGGTCTTCTTGCGTGTATGGTGATTCTAGAGTTTGTCTGCCAAGCCATCCAGCATTTAAAGGTGCTAAATGTAAGAATTGGCCGTGGATTTTATAATTCACACTCGAAATACTGGGGGCAGCATATCACCTGAAAATGTGATGCAAGTGCCTTTACTAGTTTCAGACTGAAGTTTTCATATTCCAGCTCTCCTGTTGTTTACACAGCACACAAAATGCGGTGTGGCCAGGCACATTGTTGGTGCACTGAGACAGAGAAAAGCAACTGCTCGATTGACCATCAAAAACCTGGTCTGAAGTCAATGGCACAGTATTTCACTGTAACTTTAAGGTTGTGTTATCAAGATAGTAAATGATATGGAAAAGGCATCAGTACTTAAAAGGGAGAATGTGCCCCCTGTTTGTGCATTTAGCAGTAGCTGTGCTTTTAGTGATCTGAAGATATTTATAGAAGTTGCCCCGTTGCTTGAAAACCAGCTATGAAACAACCCCAATGGAAAGAGGGCAGCCACTAATGTCACTTGGTGGATAAGTAGTTATGCTAATGCTTAAGCATTAATGAGTTGCTGATATAATGCTATGCTAGGTTGTTCTGTTTATTCATTACAGGCAGCACTGTTCTGAAGCACCACAGGCAGTTAATTGAACACTAAAATGACCCCAAAATATCTGTATATCTCCATTTCCACGAGGGGGACAGTCCCTGATGCTTTCCACTGAAAAGCCAAGGGAAGCGGCTGTGTGCTGTGTACTGTGTGCTGCACTTTATCTGAGGTGAGGAAGTTCATCCAATCAGCATTTGCCAAAGCAAACCCCAAGTCCTCATTCTTTAAGCCCATTCTCTTGTAAAACCAAACTGAAAATCTATTTTCATTTGTGCTCTGTTAATGTATGCAACGGAGCAAATGGAAAATTAGCCTCTTTTAATTTAATTTTGACAATATACAGAGAGGAAACCCTCAGAGATTTTTATGATTTTACCATGTCACGCAGGTGATAATTATCCCTGTCAATTCTGTTTTTAAACTGTACGTGTTTACATGTGTGTTCTCTGTGTCTCCAGGGCAGAGGAAGTAAGGGACACAGCTGTCTAAAATCACCACTGGGACAGAGAATAACCTGGGGTCTGCCTGGCCTTCACATACACACATACACACACACACACACACACACACACACACTGAGCTCATGGAGGAAGCGTGGTATACAGTAGAGCCTTGGGGTCAGAACTCAGTGGCCTTAAATTACATTTCTCGACATGACAGAAACAGAAGTAGAGTGGAATTATTGTTTCACTTTGAATTTGGCCTGGGTGTTAAGGTGCCCTGTGGCACTGCACTACACGACACTAGTTTGCTATGTTCTTATTTCATCACACACACACACACACACACACACACACACACACACACACACACACACACACACACACACACACACACACACACACACACACACACACACACACACACATCCTACCAAAGGATGCCCAACTCCATAAATATTTGTTTCAAAAATGATTAAAATGGTTAAATGGGTGTTAGTGCAGTTTAATTTGAGAGGCTGATGCCTGTGCTTGAAATTAATGAACTAAACTGATGATGTCTTTGTCAGTCTTTGTACTAGTATCACATGTGATTACATCAGCAACTAAGTGTAACTTGTGTTTTGATTTTGGACTGGTACTGTGTGTAGACCCGCTTTGAATGTTATCACCACCTTAAATAGTTATTATCAGTTGTCATAGGGATCATAGGTGTGGGTTTGTTGGGGCCCTACTCCTGCACAGTGGGATGTTATGTGCCGGACCTTTGTTGTCATGGTTACAGTGACAAAAGTGGAACAAACCAGGTTCAGTCAAAGACTACTTGGTCATGGTCAGGGAAAGATCATGGTTTGGATTAAAATAATTACTTACTAAAGTAACAACACTAACTATCGGTTTGAAACAGGAAACTGCAGTCTCCTGAATGAAAGTCCTGTGTTTTGTCACCCCACCCATCCACCCCAACCTCACCCCTATGTGGACTTGGTCAATCTTTATATGATGTCGCCAGCAACACCACACTTTTGATCCTGTCACAAGTACTATAGCTACTAGAGGTTATCTAATTATAAAACTTAACTGTGGGTCATCATAAGCTGATCAGATAGGCGACCTACACGGTCACTTTAAAGGGAAGGACAGTGTTGATGACTTGCACCTTCTGGCCTGTTGGTAGGTGTAGATCCGTATAATTATGGGTATGATGGCAACTGATAACAGTCATTTAATAGGATGATATCGTTGGAAGCGTGTGGTTTATATGTATGGGTGTGTGTGAATATATGGATAAGTACAGGAAATGTGTGTGTAACTATGAATGCAGTATATGTATGTGCAGCATGTGTATACTTTTTTCAAATACAAAAGTGTACATATGTAAATATATTAGAAAAATTGTCTCATTCTCTTTTTGAGATTTTGGTGCAGAGCAAATATTCTCATTTGCTTTTAGCAGTTCCAAATATGATCACAGGTACAGCTCAGGATTAATAATTGTTATATTTTATTATTTCTCAGTCTCGAGTCTAAAATATTGTGCTTCAGTGAGCATTAACTGATGATGACTGAATGACTGATGAAAGAATAAACGATTGTTCAACAAACGAACAACATTCCCAAACTCCCAAAGCTCTGTAGTACACTCTGGTAGTGTATTTTTAATAGAGAGCAGAAACTGAAGAAATCCAACTCTTATAATAATATACTGGTTATTAATTGCTGTGTTATGGCACCATTTTTTTTCTAGTATTCTGAGTTTCTTACTTGGGTAGTTTTCATTACAGTGTCCTCAAGGCTTATGGCTCCAAATATATTTTTACAGCCATCTGCGCCAGTTGGCTATTCTTAATCGCTGCACTGTGTGTGTGTGTGTTTGTGTCTGTGTGTGTATGTGTGATTTTACCAACCCTACATACTGCAATGGATAAAGAGAGTCATCAGCAACACTTGGCTCAGGCGCTGTGCCTCTGTGGTATACACTGTGATGCCAACATAAATGGCAATGGAGTAGTCTAAATGTCACTCATGCACACACAGACACACATGCAGAGTTTGAGGGATAAGTCTTAATGCAGTAGCATGGGCTCCTTGGCACAGACTGTTTGCCAGACTGGTATGTGGTCTGGGGTAAGTGGGGAGGCGTTGGCTGGGCTGACACACTACCAGACGTGACATACTGCACTCTATTCTCTCCTTTTATGACTGTTGTTCTGTGTCTGCGCTGTGTAATCATCTCTGGCCACCGACTGTTTTATAGTAATCATAATGAGTGCCTTACATGATTAAAAAAAAAGGAATTAGAAATAAGCGGAAATTACACCAGAAAATAAACGAGATCAAGAAAAGAGCCTTTATAGATACTACACCTTAACATAAAGCATCAGTGTAGTATCACTGTGATACATTATTCCTAAAACTACACATTTTCATATGATGTCCTGCAAAAGGCAAACAATCTGTAGAATATGTTTGTGTTTTTTTTAAAAACTATGTCTGAGGTATGAGTTCAAAAAAGTAGTTTTCAACAAATTTCCCTTAACACCTGTTTGGTTGCTATATGGGTCAGATCATTTTTTAAATTTCTAGTTGGTGTAAATTATTTCAGAGTTATGGTTGGGTTCTGTCAGGTTTATCTTTCCTGGTTGAATCCACAGACTCCACATTTGACTCCACATAAGTCCTCATGTCTAAACAACAAAAAGGTGGTTTGTCAGTGCCTTCCAATATGACTTACATTAGATGACCCAGAAAAATGATTTATATGAAGGTTTTCTGATCTTCCACCGCTATGGTTAAGGAGCTGGTTAATGTTGGGAAACGTCAGGCACTGCTTTTACATAGAAAGATTTTTACTGGTAATGGGGAGTCCAACTCAGCCTGTCAAAACAGTGATATAATGTCATCTGTGGCTCTCCAGAGAGCTAAGTCTAAAGTCTGCAAAAATAACCCCTGATGATGTCATCAGGGTTATTTTGGCTTGGGCTTGATGCTTCATGTTTTCAACAAGAAGCCTGCATTACTAACTGGAGGCATAGAGTTTGAAAGACAAGGGCATTTACCTGTTAGGGAGGGTCTCAAGAAATATGCTGTTGACCAAACCCAATGAGTCCTTGGCTATTTTGTTGCCTAAAGCGTTGGGCTCGAGTTTGATCATAAATCCATGCATCCTTTTTCATGGGGAAGATGTTGGGGGGCAGGCCAAAAATGATCTTCTGTAAGGCTGATAATTCTGGGTCTGAAAGGAAGAGACATGGGCCAGATTTGCTGTCCATTTTAGGCATAAGTCTAAATCTGTTTTAAAGAGGTATTGATTTATTTTAATGGTCATTTTGGAGGTTGTGATTTGTGGTGCTGTTGGACTGTACTGGGTTATACTGAGTATACTGAATATTAATTTTGTCAACCTTAATTCACATAAATGGGATGGACAACATACTGGGAACACCTCACCTCTATTACACTGCATTAGTTTTATCTAGGTGTACTTAATAAATTGGTATGTGAGTGTATGTGTAACAACAATGCAAGCAATGCAACAGGAAGGTCTATTATTATTAATAATATTATAACACAGAGACGTGGGAATTAGGTGATGATAATTAGATGATTGAATTAAAAAAAATGTAACTATTAAGGAAATAAGCACATTTTGAATGGCCACTGCACTAGTCAACTTAAAGTTGACTTATCTGAGAGTAACATCCTACCCTAATCACTGGATTCTACTTCCTCAGAAATAAGGATTGTCCTCTTGTAGTAAAGAGATGAAAAGTTGACCTGTCCTCTGCAGAAGTACTAAGGACCACTGGAAATCAACACTGTTAAGTTCTCTGATCAGAGCAGGGGGAACAGACTGTTGGTTTTTGAAGGAAAGGGATGCTGTGATGGCCAGTTTGTGGGACATAGCAAAGAATAAATATATTATAAATAATCTACTAACCCCACCACATGCCCGACAATGAGCCTGTTCTCATTGTAACAATGTGAGAGAACCATTCTAGGGTCCAGTGATAGTTGATCTGAGAGCTTGTCTTTCTATGATTGTCTCCCTTGCTTTCTCTGTGTCCCCCCTGACCACCCCTGTCTCTCAGATGAATTAGTTATATTAGAGGAATATAGTGTTTGGCATAAGGGAGCCATTACCCACACCATGTGATGCATGTGCCAGTTTAGCCAAGGTCCTTTCTGCCTCTCCATTCAAGCACAGCCTGGCGGGCCATGCAGGATGCCAGGCTGAGCCAGGCTGGCATCACTCCCAGCCTGAACAATGGATGACAGAGGGCTACCAGGGATGACTGGAGACAGATTGATAGGGGGAGAGAAGAGAGCTAGAAATTTGCAGAATGGAGGGAAAAGGGGAAGAGGAAGCCAGGGACAGAGTTAGAGAGATGACAGCACAGAAATGGGGGGATACTAAGGAACAGGGAAGTACTTCATCATACTCTTCATCAAATGAACATAATAATGTAAAGTGAAGTGAAGCATATTTAAAATACAAATACAGGTACAGAAGTTGGGAATTGAAAATGCAGTGAATTCTGTTTTCGCTGAGCATGTCTTTTTTCAAATAGAGACAACATTGATTGTTTTTTTTTTTAATGCCTGAAACAACCCACTGTAGAGATAGACGTTTTAGAGTGAGCCTCACCCTTATACCAACCAGAGAAGGTCAAAGTCAGGGATGGGAGCTCACAGCTTTCAGTCATACGTGAACATGCTTCTGGTCTACTACCCTCCTCGCACTGAGGCTAAGCTAGAATTAACTGCAGGAGGATGATCCTGGGGTGAATCACGGGTTATCAAGCCCCTGATTTCTGCATTAGCTGAGACAGTGAACACGACAAGGATGTCAGAAGTCTCTTACCAGTGCCAGCTTAATTTGCAGAAATTGCATATTATGGCTTTAAAATGTGTGACTGCGCACCTAGCTGTGAGCACAACCATCTTGGAAAAATGTGTGAACACATACGTTAGGAGAACAGGAGGTTTCCCTGTTGCCTTCTGTTGACGTGAATGCAGTTTAACAAAATGTGGCGTCTATATAACATTATGAAAAATTAGAAATCCAACAGGAACTAAAGGTCAGAATATTAGGTGTCAATTTTAGCCATTCTTTTTTCAATCTGTTTCTTTTAAGTCCCTCAACTTTATGAAAATGCAGTGCTAAATTGCTGGTTTGCCTTTTTAACAACCACATTTAAACCAACATCACCGCTTTTGTCTTAGGATGTACAGTGTAAAAACAAACATACACTTATTATCTATTCACATGACATTTAATATCAAAGCAGGAATGGATTCAGTGACAACACAAAGACAAATTTTAATTGTTCTGAATCCATTAAGTCATGCACATTTCTCCATTTTAGTTTACAAATAGAGGATAGAACAAATCAGCTGCCCTCGCATTTTGACTTATGCTCCAAAGATGTTTGAACAGTCCAGTGTGTGATTTTTTTAGCTTACACATATTTTTGAGCCCTGAGCTGTTTCTTTCGCTGGGGACAAATGTTCAAACCTACACAAAGTGGAGCTATATGTTCGCTGCCATTGTTGAGAAATCAGAAATCAGAGTTATTTTGCCACTTGAGTTGGAGGGCATAATATTTCAGCACACGGGAGCAGGAAAAAGGGGCTAACATGTTCTGACACCAAGCCATCAGTTAGAAGCTGACACGGAGGGCTTTGGACCCCATGGCACAGGGCGGCATTAATGCCATCGCCTTCAACTTTCACCTCTCGCCTGACTACCCATGAGGATCATCGCTACTGTGAGACAGCTGACTTGAACTAAAACCAAGAAAATAAATGTTTTCCCCCTACAAAAACAGAGAATAGGCATTGTTAATATTGCTTATTTTTCGTACCACAAAGTTCAGGAGCATTTGGGTTTAAAGCAGGAGTTGTAATGAGGGGATTACAGGAGGGATTTCATGTTTGTTTTTCTGTTTTTGTTGCTCCAAATGGTCAGCATCTGCCAGTCTGGGAAAGCAAAAAAGTTGTTGGAGACTTCTGACCATATTTTCATAGAGTGGTTCATCCAAGAGTTAGAAAGACAAACAGTGTTAGTGATTAATAAGAGGCGGGAGGGGGCACTGCGACAGAGGAAGAGTCCAAGTTAATTATCGTGCCATAAGTGCTGCTTTCAACTTTACACACAAGTGCACAAATACTGTATGTGTGCCTGCACTGTAATTTTATGTGAATGTGTGTGTATACATAGACTGTGTCATGTTACTCGCCTGGCAATGGGTAGCACCAGGCCTGGGCCTGCAAAGTACACTGTAAAAAAAAGTAATTTTGAGTCATATCAGTGTAAAAATAATATTTACTGATAATCAGAATTAAATATTCATATCTATTGGAGTATTTTTTTATTTCTGAAATAGTGTCAAATTTTGATAGAATGAAAATATTCTAGGACAGAATGCTCCACTAATAAAGAAAATTACACTTTAATAAAAAAAAAAAAAAGAAATACTAGATCTGCATAATATTGGAATTGTCTCATACAGTTTTGGCTGTTTACCTTAAATTAGGAATCATTAAACAAATCAGTACTAGACTCACATGGTACCATGGATATTTTTATGGTGTGGCAGAGAATACATGCGTAGCTCTGCAGTAGGTAGGTGGTGTGTGAAAGGAGGAAGCCATGGTTTTGGAAAAACTGTTACCATAAGGAGGTGTGAACACAGCAGAAAGCCAAGCTGGGAATCCATCCAGCTGCTCCTTAGAAACGGGAACTGGATTTTAGATGAGGTTGGAACTTGAAGGGATAACATGGCATTCTGAATGTTAGCCTACCTGTGAGACACTATGGTTATCAAAAGACTGCCAAACTGTTTTTACTCCAAAATATTTTTATTATGTTGTAGTGTACTTGACTCTGTAATGGTGAGTGGAGAGTTAACATTCTTTTGTATGGTAGTGTGTCTGTAACTTGCCAAATGCGAATAATGTTATGTTCATATTTCCAGTTATGACTCAACAGACTTGTATGACCACCTATAGGTTATACTAGTCTCCTGTAAGTGTCCACACACACCACCATTACTTCCTGCACTGGCATTGGATGTAAATTATCACCCAAAGTGAACCTAATTTCTAGGGATACTAGATGACTTTTTCAAATGGAAAGTTCTCAAGATAGAAGAATAAACAATACAGAACCTGCTTGTATTTTGTTGGTAACTATCAAAATTCATGTAAAATTAACTGCATTAATCATTTTCTGAATCCTTATGTCAGCGGGTGTCTGCACATTAAAAATAGTTGTGCTTTAATATTATATCTCGTTATGTTTCCTTTTCCTTTCTATATCCTTTCAGTGAGTGTGGAAGGAGAGTCAGACATTAGCAGTAAATGTCTGGATTTGGTACCGGATCTTAACAATAAAAGACCAACAGCTTTATCACTTGTCAGAGATTATAGTTGTCTGTGGACTGATCTTTCATTCATTGCTCTTTAGAGGCATGTCTCGTTCTCGTCGTCAGAGTTTCAATTTGTTACGCCATCTGTGCAGAAGTTCTTGCTGGTGGTCATTCCTGACCACAGTGGTTTGTATGGGCAAAACCAGGAAACCTTATACATTGCAAATGGGTAACTTTTTCACTTGTTCAGTCTAAACACGTTAGTTCTGTTGACATTTGGGAAACATTTTCATTTATGATCTTTAGTAGTGTAATTTTAACAATAAACCTAAAGGATCATGTGTAAAGGAGTCCTCTGTACTTGAGCCAAGTAAACTTCACCTACTGACCAGCCATACAGATTTGGGAACTCATTTTTCCTGTCCTTGTCTTCTTGTTATTTATCACCATGCTTTTATATATCCCCTGCTTTCCAGCCATGTCTTTTTATCTTCTCTTTTTGACTGTTTCTGTCTTGTGCCTTTCCATTTCCTTTTGCTCTTCCTATGTCCCTTTATATTCTCATTTGTCCTTCTCCCATTCTTACCTTTCTCGCCATGTTTTTCCTTATACTCCTCGCGTTTTCCATGTCTGTTCCTTTCAACACCACTCTTACTGATCTCTATATTAGCAAAAAATAAACACACTCACAAGCATTATCTGAAATATCTGATCATGTTTTAAACCATGTTAAATGTTTACAACTTTAAACCATATTAAAAACTTACACCACATTAATGCTTAAATACTTACATACATACACCTGACCTCTGTATGGATTCTTAAGGAGGCCTAGTATTAGTGTATGTGTGCATGCATCCACATCTTTTTTTTTTTTAAGTGTCCCCTCTCTTTATTGAAGATAAATGTTTTGATTGGGTGTATGTGTGTGTGTGTGCAGGAGATGGCCTTAGTACTCAGCAGGGAACCGTTCCTTTAAAGTTGGTGAGAGGTTTTCATGGAGCTCTTGTTCACCCTGCACTCGTTTGCCTCTTGATCTCACCGTGCAACGAACACTCGCGCCACATTAAATGAATGACCGGGGTCCCCACTGCCTACAGAGCATGCAGAAATGACTAGGTAAAAAAAAATTTAAAATCACAGACACCCCAGGCTTCCGCATTACACAGACTTCAGAGGGGCAACTTTTTAACTGCGTGGTGTAAAATTAGAGCCATGATAAAAGGAAAATGTTAAGTTTTGTTTAAAGCAGTGTGTGAGGTGTATGGAGAAAAAAGTTTGGTGAGGTGTATCAAAGTCCTTATAGCCAAGTCTCTCCACTTGGTAGCCATTTTGGCACCACCCCTGACAGTTATTTCAGGCTAACAAGATGAGGACCCTATCTAAAAGAACAAGGATAGCAAGGATAGTGCCATTACAGGCAAAAAAAGATAAAAGAAGGGCTTAACGTCTGGTGAGCCAAAACACGTTTTAAATTAATTAAATTAGCTTGGTTACAACATCATGCTGGGCTACTATAGGCTAGACTATACCACGTGCGCTAGGGCGTACTCACTTTCCAATACTGAGAAAATACCAATCTGCCCCCCCCCCCCCAGTTGAAAAGCATGATCTACTTTTATAACTCCAGTCAACGCATCTCTTTTTATTTCATGTTTAGCTTCAGTTCATTTTCATTTGCTAAGGAAAACAGAAGTGTGCGACTCCCCCCTCTCAGTTGTACACTTGGTTGCGACCATGGCTAGCTAGCGTGGTTAGCTAGCACAGCACCTCGGTTACCTGGCTTAGCGCGTGCTGCTAGGGCGTACTCACTTTCCACTACTGAGAAAATACCAATCTGTCCCCCCCGAGTTTACAGTGAAAAGCATGATCTACTTTTATAACTCCAGTCAACGCATCTCTTTTTATTTCATGTTTAGCTTCAGTTCATTTTCATTTGCTAAGGAAAACAGAAGTGTGCGACTCCCCCCTCTCAGTTGTACACTTGGTTGCGACCATGGCTAGTTAGCGTGGTTAGCTAGCATACGCACCTCGGTTACCTGGCTTAGCGCGTGCTGAGGCCCTACGGTGATAATTTGACGGGTCTTTAAATTCGCTCGGTCCGCGGAGGTGAACACGTTGGAGGAAATAACGGATGAAAACGGAGAAAGAAGGAGCAGCAGGCAGCAGGTTACCAAACACCTGAGAAGGTAACATTAGCTTAGTAAATAAGGCAATAGCTAACGTCTTAGGTAACTCTCACTACTGTCACTGATTCAGTATAGCTAAGTTTATTTACTTAAGTGCTGTAGTTAAGTATAATTTTGACGTACTTTTATTTCCTTGAATATTTTTATACTACGTTATACTTCTACTGCACCACATTTCAGAGGGAAAGATTGTGCTTTCTAGTCCACATTTATTTGACAGCTTCAGTTACCAGTTACTTTTAAGACAAGGACATTTTGCACAGTGGATAATATAGCAAGCGGTTAAAATACAACACGTTGAAGTTTAATCCAGTGTTTTCCAACCTTTTTGTCTTCTTACAAACACCAATGTGTAGTTATGAACAGCTCCATAAAACTTGGCACATGGTTTCATTTCAATATGTTCTAATGATGGTACAGATTACAGAAAAAGTCCAAAAATTGAAATCAGATCAGTGAATAAGAAGTTAATGATTTTCTTCTTTTCCTCCCAGTGATGAATTAATCAGATTTATCTGTTTATAAAACTGTATATGAAGTAGTTCAAACTAGCTCCACCTTCAGGAGCTACAACTCTAACATGCAGCTGACACACTGATGTTTCAGTATTAATCATCTAATCATGTTATCTATAAGAATATATCAGTCTGAAGGACCAAACCATTACTTTCAATTTGATACTTTAGCTACAATTTGCTTCTGATACTTTTCTGACTTTTGATGCAGTAATTTTACTTGTATCGGAGTATTTTTATTTTACTGTACATTAGCTAAACAGAATGATAACGTAACCTAAATAAAATAATAATGCAAACAGAACAGTCCAATTAAAATGATCATCAAGGTCAGTCATTGTTCCTCTGGTAAAATAATGGTATTTGGTCTCAGTGCAGGCAGCACAGAGAGACTGGAAGAGGGAGGTACAAGCTGAAAGCAGCGGCCAGACGAGGACATGCTCTGGAGTTACAGATGATCAGGTGAGAATATGAATCTTAGTAATGGAACACAGGTAACTGTATCTTGTGTATGATTTACTGTGATTGCATGAGAACAATACTCTACTCTTAGTCAGAGTAAGACATAAGTGTGGACAACAGTTTTTCCATGAGATGTTTTACAGCTGACATTAAGCAACAGTGAGCAAAGATTCTTGGTGATTAAAAACCAGGTTAAGATGAAAATGTGTCAAAATTATACTTGTTTTTAGTTGTTTTATGTTTCATTAAAAATGGGTCTTGTCTGCCCCTGTGTCTTCATCTGATTAAGATCAGAGTACTGCATTTCTAGCTTCTAAATTGGTTTAGAGAAAGATCTTGGGTTAAAATTTGTACTTCATTAAGGTTCATTAAGGTTAAAGGAGCTTTGTCGTCATGGTTGCAGTAATAAACACCCAGTAAAGACTGCAGTGGTCATGGTTAAAAGAAACAATGATGACTATCAGTTTGAAATGGGAATTTAACAACTGTCTCCCTTGCTTCAGTCCCACGTTTTGTCAACCTCCTAGCTACACTTTTTAGTATGTTTTAGTATCTTTTCTGTCAGATGCACATGAGGCAGACTGTTGAAAAATGTGTCCACAGTGTGGAGAGTCTGTTAGATGCCAACAATAAACATGTTTCCATTCACCATTTGTATAAATTTGTGTTTTATTTGTGCATTAAAATTTCAAAATATTGCAAAAAAGATTTTACTCTTGGCTGGGTTTGAAAAGACTGATAAATAATAAATCTCTAAATAAAGTGCCATGAAAACAAAATAAAACCGGACGTACATGAAACATGCGACTCATTTGTCACTGAAACTTTTGATCCACTGACAAGGCAAAGAGCAGTGGCAGATGCATCTGAAACTTCAGATCTGTGTGGCACACCAAGGAGATTGTATCCTTACACAAAATAAATACATGACAATGTGATAATACACTAGTTTAATGGTACCTGATGGGAGAATTGGCATCATCATGAACGGAAATACACACTGGTTCACATTTTCATCACATTTATTAGCATTTTCTGGAAATTTGGAAAGTTCCACGACATACTTTGTATGGAAGCCTGAGTAATACTTGTTTTAGCATAATCTAGCCTAATACTGTGTATATTCTGCCAGTTTTCTGTATAAATGTATAAGTATCCAAGACCCAATATAATAAAGGTCAGTGAGTCCCTGAAAAAGCATTTACACCACAAAACTCCACAACCACTTAGTCAATCACTAATTCTCCAGTGAATACTGTATATTATCAAGCAAAAGCAGACTGACTCACTTATCTGTTTGTGCATATATGACTCCTGTAACCCCGATTAATATCAGCTTATGTATTAATATTTCTGCTGCCAGTTTACCTTCTTATCTTCATTCTTACAGGGCTCTACCTTTCACCCAGTGCAACGTTGTTTCGTTGACGGGCTTTGTGATGAGCTTCCCTGGGATCACTGCCTCTGCTTGGGGCTGTATTTGAGCCTCCGTGGACGTGGAGCCGGTCAGTTTCCAACATGACACTGTGAGCACCTCAAACATGTTTGCCACAAGTCATCCTCATGCATTTGTGGGTGAAGTGACAGTCCTGTCTTTCAGGTGATGTCAGCTCACCTCAGCTAGAATAGGTTTTGACATGCTTTTGTGTATGTGTGTGTGTGTAAGTGAAAGTGAGAAAGAGTATTTGCATGTTTTACAAAAGTCCATACTTTTCATTCATTCATGCCTGTCATTGAGTGTACTGTAGTAGGGATTGTATATGTTTTTGATCACATATGGTGTTATATGTGTGTGTGTATGTTCATTTGTGTGCTCACTCCAGGTTTGTGTGTGTGTTGTAGGTGTGTTGACACTGCTCCCTGTCAAAGGCGATTTGAGGCCAGTTCAGTCACTGTCAGGGCCGAGGCCAACTGGGTTGTGGGGCATCTGCGTTTATCAGCTCTGTTAGATCCTGTCATCCACCAGGCTCAGAGCAGAGCACAGGGGACCGATCATCATCTCCTCCAGCAGGTAAAGAACATTGAAGTGACAGGAAAGGACCTCCAGCCACACACACACACACACATGCCCATGCACACACACCTGAAGAAAAAAAAACATCCAAACTGTTGGCCACTCTCAGTCTCTGGTTAAACCTTCAGCTGTGGAGACAGGTTGTGTGTTTGTATGGGGTCTGGTGATTGTTAGTCACCCCCAGGTCTTGTCAGAGGACTGTTTTTCCTTATAAAACTTAAAATACAATTATTTTTGTCGTGAAAAGGCCGCTAAATGTAGAATATTTTTTAAAAAATATATATATACACTTTAAATTACGATGTGGTGAATCACAGTGCTTGTTGTAGCTGACTGAAAGCTGTTTGAATCGTGCTTGACCATCACTGGTTTGTTCACTGTGGTTGGATTAGTTCGCCTGCAGAACCCTCCTCATTGCTCCTTGGTTTTCTTTGAGAGTTCCCTTGAAGAGCAGGGCTTGTTTGCTGAATCTAATTGTAGAACCATTTGCAGTAAATGGTCCGTTTCTTAACAAATCACTTTTGAGTCCAATTTATGTTGTGCAATACTGGAAGTTCTCAAGGAAGACTCTTGTGTTAGTCAGGGATGAACTTTGATCTGCCCCCATGTGGATTAATTTACCCTGCCAGGTACACAGAAAGTATGCAGGCAGGTATGCAAACATTACTGCTCACACTTCAGCTTTGCTCTGCGTATGCATTCTTAAAATGAAGTACAAAGAAGTATAACATCTCCTGTGGCATAAATCTTGACATAAAAGTACCGATGTAGTGCTGTGGCTGCCGCTTATGGTTAGGGCCCATGGTTAAGGGTTCAATCCCTGGTGTCCTTGGGCAAGACAATGAACCAAAAGTGACGAGAGGGAAGTTGAAATGTGCTATGTACCGTTTACCATTGCTTAGCGTTTCCTGTCATAGTAATCTATTGTGTAAAATAAAGCATAAACTTTCATCAGCTTTTTATTTTTTTATCACAGAGAAAAAAACTCACCAGTTAAAACAGTTTTTGTTATGAATGCTGGCCGAGTAAGCATCACTCTATAGCAAACCTCATAACCTTCTCTCTTCTCAGAATCATTCAGGATCTTTCCTGTCTTTCCTATTTATTTTGATATATTTGTACCAAGTTTATCTTCTTTACTCTGTTTCATTCAGTGTGTATAAAACTTCACCTCACCTTTTCTGTTCATGGAAATTGTATGTATTGTATGTTAAGTGCTCTGTTAGGTAATTAATTGAAAAGCTGGTGTGGTTTAAGTTTTTACAGCTACTTTGACAGTTACGGTTGCTACATTTCCTGGCAGTAAGACAGGATTTGATAAGTGGAGGTCTGTGCAGCCTTTTCAAGGCTGATCTACTAGGAAATTACTCAGTAATATACACCATGTGTATGGCTACATCATAGAAATCCATGGACCAGATTGCAAATAAGTGTTTCTAATACCTTCTGGAGTATCAAAATGCCTTTGCCTCGGTGTCAGCTTGTCAGCTGGGAGCCTTACCTTCTTTCATTTTTTTCTTTCTTTGCCAAATGAGAAAGAGTATGAAACAGAGTTAAATCATGAATTCTTGATGGCAGTTTTTTAGGTACAGCCTTGATGTTCTGGTGATTTTCAGATTAGACCTCAAACACCTTAGACATAGTTTGAATCCACTCTGTCAACTTTTAGAAAAAATAGTTGATCAAACCCTGGTAGAGATTAAACAAACTCAGAAACAGGAGAAATTATAAAACACCGGCACAATTAGCCTGCAAACTAATTCACAGGTTCTGCCCAGTTACGTTTGTGGCAGTGGCTGAGGGACCTGGGGATTTAAGCCATTCCACAAGTGAGTGTTTTCTGTTAAAACAAACATCTGTTCAATGTTTTCTCACAGTGAGCTCACCCACCGGACAGAATTACCCAGGAAAAACATGCCCATCAAATATTTTTTTTTTCTCTTTTCTGAGAATTGGCCTTCAAACCTTCACTTAAAAAAGTCACTTAAAAAAATCACTCAAACTTTTCTTTAGATAAGAGTATTAGAATTATTTTAGAACAGGGTACCAGGACAACACCATAAATAAAATGGTTGAGTGGATTATGGAGGCAAATAGGAGGAAACACAGGAAGAGGTAGAGATGAAATTAGAAATACAGAGCGATGGAGCTGCTGTGGAGTAGAGGTCAGGATAATGACTGGGGACAAGTCCAGAGTAGTCGACCGCCAAGCCGTAAGTTCCAGCACTAATAGGATTAAGAAGGATGGGATTCCCCCCTGGAGGACTGGACACACTCACACCAGAGAGCGATGGCAGGAGCGACATCTCTGCCTCGCCCTGCAATACACCCGCAGGACTGGGTTTAAAATGTGCCTGTGTGTGTGTGTGTGTGTTGTACTCCTCTGAGAATGGGGATATAAGGAACAAAACAGTCCTCACAAGGATAGAAAGATGAAAAAAAAATCCTCTAAAGTGGGAACGTTTGGCTGGCTATAAGACGTTACTTTACATCAGTGGTGCTTTCGTCAGGTCGGGCAAGGCAAGCTGTGCTTGACCAGTTAAATCTAAAAATAGACATCAATTAGAACAATGCTGAAGTGTTCGTGATCTCTCTGTTACATCTCAGAACAGCGTTCAGTCCCATTAAGGATCTGATGTTGCCTGTTTGCATCCATCTTGTAATTTACTGATAGCATTGGTCAACATGTGAGAGGACGAAGGGCTGAGAAGTAACTTTACGATACTTTATACTGCACATTTGATTTGTGAGTTTAGTTCATTGGTTCATTTTTCAGGGTGAGTTATTCATCCTCTTTCCCAGGGTTGAAATGTTAAAAATCTGAACACCCAAATACAATCTGGCTGTTTTTGCTGTTTAACTTCTGTGCTGCTAAGCACAGAAGTGTTGTGCTGCTCATCAAGGACTGTTTTTTGCACTTTGTATTTTTCAGAAATAGCTTGTCCAAGAAAATGTGTGGCCAGTACATTTTACTTGGAGTGAGTGCACTTTTTATCCACGCTAGCAGCATGGCTCGAGGACAGTGTCGGCTGGTCGGCCTGTCTGTCAGTTTGGTCCTGAAATATTGTGACAAATTGCATTGATTGTATTTTGTACAAACATTTATGGTCCACGGAGATGAAGCATGCTGACTTTGATCTTCTGATTTTTTTTTTTTTGTCTAGCTCTGCAATGAGCTGGGCAGTTTTATTTTTTGCATTGAATATCAGGATAGCTGTTGGATGGACAGTTAGATACAATGAAATATGGAGCAGATTCATATTGTACAAAAAATATCCCAAATGATGCGTCCCAATCACTCTGCTATCCCCTGAGTTCTCATGTAGCACAAAGTCAAGGTAAAAATTTTGAATTATCCTCTGAACTTTCTCAGTATCGACTGAATTGGCCCAAATTTTGTACAGAGAGTGATGGTTCACCGCTGATATGTTCCAATAACTTTGGTGATCCCTTGACTTCTGCTCTTGTGCCATATGGTTCACACTTCTGGCTCAGAATTAAATGCCTGACAGGATGATTTGGAATAACTTTGGTCTGATTTTTTTTTATCTTTCTTCATAATTAAATACTGGTAAAACTAATGAAATTCCCACCAGCCTCAGCTCTACTTTGTATTTAGTGCTAATTAACAAATGTTAGTATGCTAATTTATCTGAATTTTCATTGTGAGCACATTAGCATGATAACGCTAGCATTTTTCTCTAAGGACCGCTGTGCCTAAGCGTGGCTGTAAAGTCTTAGTTTTGTTGTCCACTTTTCAGCCATGGTATCCATCCAGTTTTTGCTCTGTTTCAAACAACTGAAACATCCAGATCAGCTGTGCATTTGTCAGTAATTCAGACAGAAGTTTAATCAGTGTCTAGTTGAATGTGGTCTTGTAATGTAATAATTGTGTCTGAGGTGTCTTGGTACAAGAAATGATGGCTTTGCTGCCACCTTGTCCTTTATTATCCTATAACAGCACTACTCTTTCTTATAATGTACTTGTAGTGCATACAAATATGAAGACTGATAGTTGAAATGGATTATGCTAATTATACCACTTCCACTATCCAGCAATGAAAATATAAAGATTTCTGTACATTTCTAAAGTTGATCATTTGTGATGGCGCTCTTTCCCAGCTATGTTAGAGATGAATAGTTCTCTTTTATTAGCTTCTCTTCAGTCGGGTCTCAGATTCAGGTTTCTTCTCCAGACAGTACATTGTATAGGAAGAATTTTCATACCTCTGCTTCAGTTATTCCTGCTAATTTTTCTTTCCAATTTTATCAGTGTCTCTGTTGGTCTCACCCTTTCATCTCCCTTGTTGTTTACACTCTTTATGGTCACTTGCCTCTAACTTATCCAAATTGTGACGATGTGACAGCAACACAATCATGCATGCAAACCTCTTTCCTTTCTCTCCACTTGTTGTTCACCTTCTTAAATGAGAGGGAGACAAGGAGAACGAAAGGTCTCTGTGTGATGGCGAGTGATGGTGACAGAGAACACTGCCTGGGAGCCTCTTCATGGCTCTGTCCACAACATCACAGCCAACAAAGAACCAGAGCATTGCATAGCCTGCAACACTTCTCTGCTCCTTCTGACACACACACACACACACACCCCACACATTCTTCTATTACTATACTTTTTAGTCTTCAGTGACTTTTTATTCTCAGTCTGCTAACCTTTACCAAAATGGAAACATGGAAGTTGAGTGGCAGTAAAAACTTTACCTGTAAGGAAAAGTTACTGAATAGCATGTAACTTTTTAGTGACATGCAAAGTTGTTGTAAATGTAAATGTACATGTACAGCTGTGGCTGTTTATCCTTTTGACTGAGATGATTTTACCATAGTAGGTAAGAATTGTTGTTTGCTGTTGTCAATTTAGTTTTGATTTGGTGGATTGATGGGTCAACATAATGCAAGACATTCACGCTGTGGTTTGTTTCCCATGTGAAACCAATAATCACTGTTGTATTTTTTTAATGACCATTCCAAAACCTTAGCCATATGTTTAATGATGACAAAGGTCCTCTAATCTTAAGGAAGGACTTATTTAAACCCATGAACATGAACGTTACCTAAACCTGACTGTTTTTCTGTGCCTCAGTCTAACTAAGGCATAACCCTTCCATCAGCTTAACTACCTGTTTACTGTTGTAACCATGAAAATGAAAGTCTGGTATACCTGCTGCTGTAGGAGATGCTCCTATGTGTCACATCAGAGGGCATGGACAAATGCCCTAAATGGTTGTTCAGATTCGAGGACTTGTTGGTCGTTTAGTTTTTCAAATGTTGCTTATGTGCTTATGTGAAGTGGGCCTTGTTCACTATATATGGTGCAATATTAGTGGCTCTGCAACTGGGTAATATATCACCAATTTGACAAATATGTGATATGAAACTTCCAGCTCTGTAATATATTTCATTTGAAATATACTGAATTTACATTTCTCAAAGCAAAACCAAACCAGTGCACCGTAGATTTAGGATTTCCTCAAAATTAGCTAACCTGCGAAGTTATGAGAACTTACACAGCAAAAACATCCAATGTACTGGTCCCTAATTAGCAGACCACTGAGTTATCCAAAGCAAAACAATTTATATTTTAGCTTCACCCACCATTCAGTCTGTTGACAAAGGTAAAGTGGTTTCTACAAGTTGTTCATTTCTGGTTCATTTCATTAAATTGCTAACCAGATTTACTGTAAAAAAAAAAAGAAAAAAATGGATGATTTGGCCTCACTGGTCACTGTACACTAAGCGAACCATTCTCCCAAAATACCTTTAACCTCTTAACTATTACTGTAATCCGATCTATAGTCTAACCCCAGTTCATAACCCTAAACTGGCCTTAGAGGGAAGCACCTGATCAACATCCTCCTCCCGCTTTTTATCCTTGTGTTGCTTTTCGGCCCTCGTAAGGATAGCAGTACAACTAGGCTCACACATTTGAACACACACACATTCCCATGGGTGTCCTGTTTGAACACTCCTCCACACACCCACCCTCCAGCTCAGTACTTAGGGAGCATATGCTGGGTGCTGTGTCTTTCTGTCCTCAGGGGCCCGTGGGACCGAGGCCCCTGCCCGCCTGCCTTGTCTGCCTATTTATGACCAGAGCCAACTGGACAGGGCTGACGGATGGGCCCCTGAAGCTGGGGACAGGCTAGGGAGAGGGGAAGGGGGGTGGGGTGGTGGAGGAGGGGGTGGGGGGACGGCGCACTCAATCCTGGGCAATTAGAAGGAAAGACTGAATGTGTGTGTGTTAGTGTGTGTGTGTGTGTGTGTGAAGCATGTGCTTGTGTGTCGAGGGGCAGACATAGTGTGAGTTGGACTTTCCTAATCCATTATCGCCGGGCCTCGCTCCAGGTGGCGTTATGTCGACACACTGAACAGCGAGTGTGTTGTGATGTGACAGGTTGGGTGTGCGCGCGGCACATTTCTGCAGAGTTGTCCGCAGATGCATCTGATGTGCGGTAATTGCTGCCCTTTCAGTTAACTGTTACAGATTGTCTTGAGAGGGGAAACTCAGTTCAGTCAGCCCACACTTTGTCTCTGCCGCTGCCAAACTTAACTCTTTTCATCAGAGGAGATTCAGACTCGAGAGGTAAATGGTAGTTCACAGGAAAGAGAAACATTCCTGCTTTGTTTTGGCGCTTTAACATGCTGTAGCATGCTGTGTAGAATTTATTTTTGACTTGTCTGACTTCCTGCGGTGAACACAATCGCTGTTGTGTTTCAGTAATCGACACCTTCACACCAGCAATTTATCTCCATTAAAAGCTGTGGCTTGTGGAGCTATTCTTCTCTTAAAGGTGCTATGTGTGGCTTTTTTTTTTTAATATAAGTATATGTTTGCCAGATTTATAGTGGTAGTTTCTTATAATTGGTGTACAGAATAAGACAGTGGTGGAAATAAATGGTAGCTGCTAACTCACCCAAGTGACGACAAACCTTTTCACTGTAAATTATAACAAGTTAAGTTTTACTTAAAAACAGTAGAAAACCAATTAACAAAAGTACAAGAACCTTACTGGGTCAAGTTGTGTGAAATAATTGTTTAGAATGAACGAGTTATATAAGTAAACTGTATTTTTTTTTTTTTTAAATGTGAGCATTTAATGTATCCGAGAATAGTTATATTCAGTCATGCAGTTACAATAAATAAACTTTATTATTATTTATAATTATTTCTACAAAAGACAGAAAGAGAACTTTTGTATAAATCTGTATTATATGTTCCAGGTACATCTACCATGCTAACATCTTCATTGTCAACATAAAGGGAAACAGTTTTTCAAGTGAACGCGCTCGTCATGTCACATAATCATGTTAAAGGCATGATTTAAAATACATACAAACATCAGTGTACATGTCTATCCAACAAAGCTGGATATAAATGTGAGTTCTACTGTATTTAATTATTCAATTATTCAGTCTATACCAAATTAGCATTATGTAGCTCAAGGCAAATTTTCGAGAAAAATGTCAAGTATAGCCCATCAGAGATGAATTCATATTGTGTGATATTGCACAGTATTAGCAGTAAACATGTAAAATTAAACATGTTGATGTATTTTAGATTAATATATTTTCAGCATCATGTGAAGGGAACGATGATTTGTGTTTGTAAACTGACATGCTCCGTTTTCATGTTTTAATCTCCTCAGAGGAATAAATGGGTTAACTCACAAACGGGAATAGGATTATGATTTGTACACTCACATCCAGGACCTATTGGGTTACATTGGGTGTGCTTTAAAACATGTTAAGTGTTGATTTTAATCATTATAAAACCCAATTTACGTAATGTTCCTCATAAAAGTTCCATTTCAGAAAGTGTGTAGTTTTGTGTGCATGTCTTTTTATAGTTGTAGCCTTGTAAAGGAAGTGTAGTAATTCCATGTTTATGTAATTAGGTCAGTAATTCAAAGGAATAAGCTTGTATGTTTCCCATTAGTAATAAAGTAGCCCTTTGTGGCCTATATCTGTCACAAGCAGGGTTGCTCTTTCATTAGTTAACACACAAATAGGCATATCTCTTTACCAGTAGTGCTAAATACACACACACACACACACACACACACACACACACCACTGGCATCTGGGGATACCTGCAGTTATGCAACACACACATTTAGTGATCAAACAACAGGGTGCATTCACACAACCAAAAAATACAGATAAAATTAACACGGTCACACTTTGTCCTTCAACATGTGAAGGCAAAAACATACATATACACCTTACAATGCAATATACTATGCACTCAGTACATGTATGTATAAATTCAATGACACACACAAATGCACTTGCCATTTCTAGACACATACATACATACATGTACACACAGACAGCCCAACATTCACACAAATACTTGCACACACATACTTTGCATTTGCACAGCCAAGAAACTTACATGCACACGTTACAAAGCACAAAAAATGCTTCTACACACTTACTATTGCCAGACTCACACATGCTCACAACATGCTCATACTTTCGCCCTCCACCGGCAAACCACGAAACACACACACACTCAAACAGGCACAGCTCTCGCCACTTCTAGGCCCTCAGAAGGTATTTTTTCTCTCTCTCTCTCTGGCTCATCAGGCCCTGTAGCAGAGGGCAGGCAGTAGCTAATAATAGGTATTGACTGGTTCAACGTGGGATGAGCAAGGTTCAACCATTGGATCTCCAAATGCGCCCGGGGGTCACTCGCACAGCGAACACGTCTCCCTGGACCAGGCTGAAAGGGAAGGCATTTTAAACTTTCATGACTTCTCTGAAATCGCGGCTGTTTCGCCTTTCAGGCCTTAACTCTTTGTACTCAAAGTGCTCGGCCCGATCAATATCCGAGAAGGAGAGAGAGGAGAGGGGAGGGAGGGAGAGAGGGAGAGAGGAGGGGATAAAATCCAGACGTCTTTATTTTAGTGGCTAAAAGTGGTGCGTGCAACACACACAGCCCTGGGTTTGTTTGGTCACTGCTGCTGTGAACTTTATCTGCACTTGTGCACAGACACTTGAACTGTGTAGATGTGGCCACACACATGCATATGCGTGCAGCAGAAGTATTAAAACACTTTAAGGCAGACACACACACACTATCAATTTATAATGGAATTATTAAAGCATAGGTTTGGACTATTTCGAGTCTTAAAACAAAGCTCACATGCCCCTCTGATTTTTGTTCTGGTCATAAAGTGATACCTTTGTTGGACAGCAGCTACACTGTAAGAAAAAGAGGAACAATTCTCATTCTGAGAAAAAAATTAATTTTAACTATGAAACGTTTGAAAGTAGAAGTAAAACTTTTTTTCCCACAAATTAACACTTGAAGTCAGAAATTTACCTTTGCTCAATTAAGTACTCTCAGGGGTTTTGCTACTATAGCCTCACTTACTTTGTTATGACCAGTAGCTTTTAGTTTCTACACAAATATTGCTCTGTAACGTACATTATTAATCCAGTTCACATGACGAATAAAGTTCAGCCAAAGCCAACAGGAGGCCTCAGCAGAGTGAGTCAGTCATCTATCTAGTCACAGTTAGTGTGGTACTTTATGTCTCCACAGACAGTGTTTCCTTGCGGAGTCACTGCAGAAGGAAATGTTCAGGCAGCTGCATGTAGTTTTCCTTTTGTACCACAACACCAGCAATAAACCTACACGCAGCTGCCAAAACAAAGATACCCCTTACCCCTTCGGCAAATTCAGACTACTGAAGCCTCATATTAGCTTTGCTGGACCGTCCTGCATGGACGGACTGTGCAAATATATCTATACACAACCATGAGGAAACAACTTTGAGTCTTTACTTGAGTAAAAGTATCAGTACCGCAGTTTAAAACCAGGGAAGTGTGTCCAAGGTCAAGAAGGAACTTTGATGATGAGAAAATTAAATGAAATTAAAATTAAAATTCTCAGAGTCCATCTGCTGAGACTGTGTGATGCCATCAGCGCAGCTACTAAGTGGATGTGTGATTGTTGTGTCGAGTGACAATATTAAAAAGTAAAAGAAGTCGTCATTGGTATTCTATATATATATATATATATATATATATATATTATTTTTTTTTTTTTTTTTGTGAGGTATATCTAATACACATGCTGGCAGTGAAAGTGTACAAAATGTGAAAAGGACATACTGTCAGATTTATACAAATGCAGCAGGCAGACAAACAGCAGAAACAGAATGTGAACAAACCAGCAGAGCCCTTGTGATTGGCCTCGGGCTGTAATGGACATGAACAACCTCTGTGTTAACAGCAAAGAGGCTTGTTTTGATTTCTGACACATTTAGTACAGAAAAGGCTTGTCTATTTTCGACTGTTTTCCAGTGAGCTGACTCACACTGGTCCTGGAACACTTTCTTTAGCTTTACAAAATATCAAACTGAAGGAATTTGATGGAATTCAAGGCAAATACACACAATGCATGGAGCTGTGTGGGATATGTTGTGTATGTGTGATGCCTTCAGGTACAGAGAGGTTTCACTACAATGTGACTCCAGCTGCTACAGAGAGGGAAGTTAATACCCAGGGCAGGGGGACACAGGGGAGCGTGTGCACATGTGTGTATGTGTGTGTGTGTGTGTGTGTGTGTGTATGTGTGTGTGTGTGTGAAGGGCACTACAGCTGCGGCCCCTGCAGATCTACAGAGTGGAGGTGAATGGCTCTCATTCAGAGAGAGAGAGAGAGAGAGAGAGAGAGAGAGAGATCAAAAAGCTATACAACAGTACTCTAAAATCAAAACTCAACTACAAAACACATCTAAAAAGTACAGCTAACCCTAACCCTTCTTCTCTCGTGTATCTAATGGATATGTCATCTGGTTTTCTCAGCTATTTAAACTCTTTTTTTTTTGTCACTTCCTTTTTTCTTTATCAGCCGCTCCTCATATCATTAATGCAGCAAATGATTACAGTGATATTAATCTCCATCTTAGTCCTGCATTTGCCACCTGTTTTCAGTGGAAGGCAGCAGATTAAATAAATGAGGAAATAATTGCTCTCTCTATACTAGCCATGTCTGCTGTTGCTGCATTATAGGAGCAAATGTTTACTGATCTATCATATCAGCAGTACATTTAAAACAATAACTATGAAACTCAAAAGACTTTGCCCAGTTAAATAGTCTTATTGTAGCCTGTAGTATAAAAGTATTACTTAAATAATAAAGAATTTAATAATCTGTAGTTTCCTTTTACTGTGTGATAGATATTAAAGTGGGACGAAATAAGGCTAGAATAATTATTATACTGTGGTAAATATTTGATATTTATAGTGCTTCATAAGGGCTGTTACATTAAATCAGTAAGTATGTTGGTTCTTGAACGACTGCTGTAATACTGTTCAAATATCAGTGCTGTCTGTGGGCTCACTTCATGTCTTGTAATCAAGGCCTAACCCAGGACCTGAATTCAGTCTAGTCGGGTAGGGTCCTGTTGAAACACCTTTTGAGTGGATCCGTGCCAGCTCGGTGTCAACTTCAGATTGGGCGTCCTTGTCTTTATTCTTAAAAAGTTAGTTAAGGCATGTTGGTCCAGCTGGGATTTTCACTGGTGTGTTTTGGATCAGAACCAACATTTTGGACCCTTTAATCTTTGCCTCTATGTGTGACAAGTTGCTGGTCAGCAGAACTTTTAAACTTGTGAACTTGTGAAAGAAAGTGACTTGAATAAAAGCAAAACACTGTTACTGTTACCTCTAGTGTATTTCATATTGATTTAATACAACATTTTGGTGTAAACAACCTTTATTATGTGTATGAACAAGCATCACATAAGTTCCATGTACTTAGATTGATACTAGATCGATGATCCAATCAGAAGACTACACTAATTTGTTTTATAAAACACATTGAGGAAACAAAAATAGTTAAAGATCATTAGAACAAAGAGGAATCTTTTCTTTTAAAAAATCTTACGCTGTCTAAAGCTCAGACAGACCTCTGTTTCTAAACTCAAAAAGACTTAATGTTCTGAGGACAATTTACACACTGCTGGAAATTTACAGTTGAAGTTCCTGAAATTGTGAAATACTGAAAGAAATTGTAGTGGCAGCTGAAACACAAGTTCAAAACATAAGTTAAAACGAAACTGCTGAAAGCAATAGAAGATGTGGTTAAACTGTGTTAGCAATGAATTAAGTTGAGGTGTCAAACTAAGTGTAACTGCCTAGTGAAGCTAAGTTAACATCTGAAGTGAAAATGCTGAAAATAAACATGTAAACGTGCCACTGAATGATGCCAGCAGTCCAGTTGCCAAGTCTAAAGTTGCCTAGTTTTCTTTAATTATACTGTTGCTTCACTGATGTTTGGGATTGTTTTACAGCTTAGTGTACAACAGCATCTACATCATTTTTTCATTATTCAGTCACATAAATTCCAAGTAAAAGCACAATAAGAGGAGAACACGTGGCAAAGTAAACAAAACTAATAAAGGAAAAGATAAACAGAAGAGAAAATAGTATTTTTGTGTGTCGAGCTGGGTGGGCCGCCAGGCTGTGAAGACACGGTGTCATGTTGTGTGACGGTGGTGGCTGGCTTCACCATGTGTGTTTGGCATTAGTCTGCCAGGGCACCACTGTAAATTAGACTCTGCTTGTCTTGGATTCAGTCCATCCAGATAAACCACTATTCCCCACTGCCAGCTCCACCACAGACAGTAGAGCATTTGTCAGAGGTTAGTCAAGGAGAAGAAAAACGCCCAGATGTTGAAAAATACTCTGCATCTTGGTTATGGTAAAATAATCAAGTGCATCGCAGGGGTGGTTTTTAATAAGTTAGATTCTAGTTCTGTCTGAGAGGAGGGTTTGAGAGTGTGAGTAAAAGACAAGAAAACTGAAACAAATTGGTGAAGTGAAGAAGTTTTTTTTTTTTTTTTAATTAGAGGAAATAAATTGAATTCACAGATTTGGGCCAAAGTTTTTGCATCTTTCTTTCTGACAGATTTGTCTAGATTTCCTGACAAATGCCAGTGTGATACCAGTGTCAACATGTATGAATAATCCCCCCCATTAGAACTGCAACAATCATATCTAGTATGGAAACTGCATTAACACAACTTCAGGGCACTGCAATGAAGAACCTGGACCATCCAAAATGCTGGGTAGTTAATTCTCAAAATTGCTTCAAGGCATGGTGTCCTCTTTAGTGTGGTACCAGTGTGAGAATCAGACTGCTGTATACTGTAGAATGTCTGGATTGTTATCATTCTTATACATAAAGTATAGTTATGGTCTTTTTATGTCGTGTGAACAAATGGCACCTTAAGTTGAGCTGATTTGACAACATACCCGTAAATAAAGACAGTGCGCAAGGTTACAGGCTCTGGGTCTCTGTAAAGCGCTGTGAGACAGTTTGGATTGTGGTAGGCGCTATATAAATAAAATTGCATTGAAATTGGCCTTGCCATCAATTTTATTGACTATTTTAGAATTAATAAACCAGGGAAGGGTTTAAACTTTATTTGTTTTAATCGCTAAGCTCTGTGTTATAGGAAAGGGTCACCAGCAGCCATCATGAAGCGACACATCATGGCCTTGTAATGTGACACTGATGCAACACAGCAGTGGGGCAGCTTTCAATGGCATCAATAAAAACGTTCCCCTCACTAATAAACGATTTTATAAATTTGGGTGTGAACCCTGGTTTCATACCAATCACTGTGCAGCTTGAGGCCATTATTTTCAATGAAGAGTGTTACAGCACTTTCTTTGGCCGCTGCGCAAGCCAAGCAGCAAACACTGCCCTGCTTTTCCACCCTGGTTTGATATTAAAGTTTAGTTTAACTGAGCCTAAAACTCTGGCCTCCTGAACACACATCCAACGGCATTCCAACATTTACAGCACCAGTTTCATTGCATGGAAGGACAGAGTAGAAGTTAAAGGGTAATTTAAACCCAGTCTGAAAAAGAGTCATTCATTGCCCTCTTTGGTCCTCTCTGTCCTCCATGTCTGCTGCACCACATCCATTACTAAAAGGTGTGGTCGGAAGGGTGCTCTGTTACACCTGTAACTTCACCCAGTATTAATGTCATGGACCACTGATACACTCCAGTAAACACTTCCACGTCACTGTTGTTGCTCTTGAGTTGTGCACCTCTGAATTCCCATAGTGATGTAACTCTCGTAAAAAAAAAGTGTGACTGAAATTGTGTATCATAGTACCTGAAATTGGGCATACTGTGGCCAGATCACAGTCTGGGTGGTCTATGGTATGCATATAAATATATATATATATGTATACATATATATAAAATTTGGTTAATGTTGATACCCCTTTATTAGATCTGTTATTACCATCTAGGAGGTCAGTTTCAGATTTCACATATCTTTGTTTTCTGTTCTTCTTTTCTCCGCTCGCTCCATGCCCCTAACCACTAACCCCCTCCAGACACGCTCTCTTTCGCTCTCGCTCTCCGCCTCAAACACACATATACACAGCGTGGGCGCTGACAGTACCTTGAACTGTTGACAATAAGTTGATGGGCTAAAGCCTCCAGTAAACATTTCTGGTGCCACCTCTACCCAGATGGAGCTACTTAGAGAACACAGAGACACTCGCTCACACACGCTCATACACACTCACACACACACACTTTCCAGGCCTGAGTTTCATTAGTCAGTGTGTTTATGTCTGCGTTCATGCGGCCTGGCGGAGAAACTTCCCCGTTTCACTGCCCTCTTTGGTTGCCTCTGTGGAGTTTTACCCTGAGCAGAAAGCAGAGAGAGAGAGAGAGTGACCACAGTCACCGTTCCCTGTTTCATGTATGGACAGCTTGTGTGTGTGTGTGTGTGTGTGTGTGTGTGTGTGTGTGTGTGTGTGTGTGTGTATGTGTGTGTGTGTGTGTGTGTGTGTGTGTGAGTGCGAGTGCACCCAGTCACCTTTGATGTTAAAACACATAGTACATGCTGTTCTCATTTGTGATCCCACCCTTCTTACCATGCTGACATCGCTGGCCAGCCGCCCCGGGGCAGATGGCACCAGGATCTGTTTGTGTGTGTGTGTGTATGCACGCGCATGTGCGCACATTTCAGCAAAGCGAGGAAACAGTTGACCCACAGGTCGCCGGCCCTAGAAGGGCTTAATTTTTTAACAATTAATCTCCTTCAGTCGGAATGAGTCTAAAAACTCTTCCACCCACGATCCCACACACACACACACACATGCACACACATAAACACACACAGCAGATGACAGTGACAGGCATCAAACCGCTGTGTGTGTGTGTGTTAATCTGAGATGTGAATATGAGGAGATTTGATGGACCTAGGGATTAAAATCTGGCCTTTACCTCAGAGGATCCGTTCCAGCGGGGACAGCCTGATGGACACACAACCATACACATTTACACTCACATTCTCTCACACACACACACACACAGACACACACTACTCTGAAGGTCCAAAAAAATAAGAAGAAATGTTTGGATCAAAGCGCACAAACAAGAAACCAGAGAAAGGACATTATAACTATTTCTAACAGACAAGGGGAGAATGGGAGACAGATGGAAGTGTAGGAATGATGGAGAGAGAGAGAGAAAGACACACACACAGAGTAGTGAAACAGTGGCGTAGCAGTGTCGGGCGCGCAGAGTGGAGAGGGTTTTCCTTCCTATTTAAAAACTTCACTGGGTCGGAAAATTAGCCCTGGCCCTCTGTTTATCGATAGAGAGACACACACACATGTCAACCTTCACTTACACACCAACCGTATATTCTGTCACTCCATTACACATAACTACACATAAATAAATGTATAAATATTTAAGTCCAACTGCAGATCTGAAAAGTCATCCCTTTGTGCTGTCAAATGTAATTTTAACTTGTTTAATTTTTTTTTAATTACTATAAAAAATATTTTAAAATGTACAATTAAAATGAAAATAAAATTATTCATAAATGCTAAGTTTGCTACATCTGACTAGCTAATCTGTTATCTTGTCTACAAGCTGACATGAGCAATGCATTTTATCCAATGGACGTTTCTTTGGTAGTTCGTTACCACTTTTGTAGATAAAATGGGCCTGGCCGGGAAGCAGACAAATGACATGACACTACTTCTACCACTTGTCACTCAATGTCGGCCAGTTTGGTCACCAGCAGGTTTTGTATAGATATACAATTCAGGACTTTCTCCAACAACAAACATGAAATTGGGCCAACTAGTTCATTGGACCAAGTAGATCAAATTTTCTTAACGAGTCATTGTCCTTGGGTTGTGATGCTCAAAAAAATGCATTCACCCTGCATTGTGTATCGGAAAAATGTTTTTGGGCCGGTGTGTCACATGAACAACTCAGAAGTTTTAATAACAGGGTCTGAGTGATATGAAAACTCGCTTTACTGCCCAGCAGAGCTGTGCTTTGGAGGACAAGCGGATTTGACATACACTCGTCTTGGACCAGACAAGAGGATGTCAAATTCCTAAAAATGTCTGACAAGGAAGGCCACTATTCACCCTGTAATTTTATGTGCCAGCTTGACAATATTGCTTTGTTGATTCCTGGTTCACACATTTAAATTCCCATTCTAACAAATCATTGAGAAGGTCAGGACAGATTCATTATGGATTCTCTTCTTGTCCACATTAAAAACTTATGGGGTTATGCAAAATCAGGTCCAGTTGTGCGTTCTCCAGCTAAAAAAGACATTACTCCTGAATGAATGAGTTCCCCATTGGCTAACATTTGCCCCATCAGTCAGGCAGTAACATGCCCCGAGTGTAGGTGGGATTAGTAACTGGAATGTAATAACTGAATCTGAAATTGTAATCCTTTACTCTGAAAGAAGTAATAACATTACTGGGAAGCATTACTTAGTAATGCATTACTGCTCAGGACTGATCACAAGCCAAACACTGGTGAAACAAACTGGCCAAACATGTTAAAAACACCATAATATACTGAAATATGACTAAATAGAAAAATATATTCTATTCTATAATATAAAATAAATACAAAAAACAAAACCTCTAAAGTGAAACGCTGTGAGGTGTGACTTGCATTTCATAACACACAAAACTCTGGTAATAAACAAATATGTGCACTTTTTTGTAGTGTTTTGCGTGTGTGTGTGTGAGTGTGTGTGTGTGTCCACTCAGTGTTGTGCCAAGCTACATGAGGAGACAGGGAGCATGTTGGAGCTGACAAGGCCTGTAGGGTCAACATCAAGCCAAATCAACTGCACTGGGGATCAACCACTGCTCCAGCTCTGTCAAATTAGGGCACCGCGCCAACACACACACAGACACATGGACATGCACACAAACAGCTGTCAGGCACACACACACACTCGTGACTGCCCACTGCCCCGGAAACATCTGAGCACATCTCTGCCCTGAGGTGAGAATTGCAGTTTGTGTGTGTGTGTGTGTGTGTGTGTGTGTGTACGAGTTTCTCTGTGTGTATGTGTGTGTGTATGGTGTGGGTGTGTGTGGGCAGTCACAGGGTCTGTGTGGTGATTGCTGGAACATACTGGCTGAGCAGCATGAGATTTGTGTTCGTTTGTGCATGTGTGTGTGAGTGGATACATATTTGTGTGGAAATTATGTGTTTAGTGATGTTTGGACATGAGTGAGTCATTCCTTTACTATGTGAGTGTGTTTGTGTGTGTGCTTTCAGTAGTTGGTGTGTGTGTGTATTTGCATCTGCAAGAATATAAAACGAAAGAGCCACAGCTGTATATGTATGTGTGTGTTTGTGTGTGTGTGCATCTCCATGTGCTGTAATCAAAATATGGTTCAGGTGTGTATCTGTCTGCGTGTTTTGCACGTGTGGTCATATCTATGTCTCTGTGTGTAATATGTGTGTTTCTATATCTTTATAAATCTGTGTGTGTGTGTGTGTGTGTGTGTGTTATGCCCCAGGGGTGTCATCAGTGGGGCAGTAAATGGGCATCTGTGCGTGGTCCAGTGGAAGCCAGCCGGCTAGCTGGACTAACTGGGCCACCTTTGCCAGCCACTGCCAGCTGTGCCACTGGATGCCTGCTCTGCACTTTATCAGCATCATCATTATTTCAGCTTCACAGACTCTGCCCAGACCGGCCACCACCATCACTCCACCTCCACCCATCCATCTCTATCCTGTCTCCCTCTGAAATATATAAAGTGTGAAAGCTTCTCCACACTTTGAGAATCTAATGTTGTCATAAAGACAGATAGATGGTCATGCAAGTGAGCTCTTGGTTTAGTTTCACTAATTTGCAGCAGAGGTGAACTAATGATAAGGCCAAGAAAAGATTTTTTTTTTATTCAAATAAGTCTTTACTGTTATTGAGCCCTCATATTCTTGCCTCTCTAGGGGATGGACATAAGGACAGTATGTTGGACACTTGGTCTAATATTTCCTTCTCTCTATCCATCACTTACATTAGATAGTCACCATCACAGTATGCATGTTCATGGTGTTTCTGTATGATTTTGGTGAATTGCTGCTGCCAGTTAAATCTCTGCATATTTCATGGCAGACTTCTGTGAACTGTACCGAGCACATTCAAGTTACCCAGACGAAGCTGTTTCCCTTTTGGACAGTCCATCAGCTTTTCCTCTCGCAAATCAGGCCAACGTATCAACATTGGACAAAAAGATATATCTCATTAAAGACTCAGCACTTGACATCTTAGGATCTACACCAGCAGAAATTGTAAGATCTGAGAGAAACGTAAGATCTGAGATTAAGATCAGGACTGATCTGAGAAGAAGCACTGAACTGGTGCATAACATCAATTGCAAAACATGCAGGGAACGCTACTTAGGTGAAAAAGCAAGAAACAAGTGAGCGTGAACACCAGCCTGAAACTGATCACAGCACTGACTGGGAATCAGTGGACAGCCAGAGCAAGATCAGGGAGGACATTCAAATTCAGTGCTGCAGACCATCACAACCAGATACCATCTTCCTCTCATTATACTACAAGTTTCATATTCATATGATGACAACTAAGGCTCCATTTGCATAGCAACTCCAATCTCATTCTGCTGGTGTAGACCATGAGATGGTGATTGAAACCTCTCAAAGAAGCTAGTAATTCAACCTTGATTTTTAAAAAGTATGCGTGCTAAGCTCCTAGAGTTGTCCTGAACACTAAAACAAAGTAAAGTTTTGGACTTTTAGGATTACAGACGTTGTATGACTGTAATCCACAGTCATACAACTGTGGATTACAGTTGTATGACTGTAATCCACAAGGCCAGTTAAAAAACAGAGGAAAGTAAACCTTTTAACATAACTGCATAAGTGGCAAAATGAATACTGAACCGGAACCCTGAGTTTAAGGAAAGTATATAGCCAGTGAAAGCAAAGACGTTTGTATTGATGTGTGCATATATGTGAGTCAAATAAGCACTGCACTGATTTATCACTGCATTCCTATAACACTGCCGAACTCACAATGGACTGTCAAAGAAAAGGATCAAATCAATGCAGCAGAACCAGAGATATTGTCTTTTTTATTCCACGTGCTATTTTTCTTTGTAAAAATCTGGTGCCTACAAAACTACAGAGGTCTGGCAAGCTCACTTCCCCCTAACTGTACACCCCCAGTTTTTTTTTTTTTTTTTTTTGGTCAGCTCAAACTTGCATCTTCAGCCCCAACAGACACAGACTTAGTTGACATCACTAGAGGTAATTTGTCCGATTTTGCGCTGCTCCCACTGGAGCCACAGAAGACTTTATACGACTTTTTTTTTTTCCACATTTGCAGTAGTACTCCCCCAAGACTCCCCAAAACACTCTCTGATGTGTCAAATCAGCAGAGTTCCCCTTTGACTCAGCCACAAATGGGCAGATTCGCAAGGTGAGGAGAGCTTGGAACCACACACACCAAGCAGTACCTGCGTCCTACCTTTCCCTCTCTCTCTTTCTCTCAGAGGCTGGTGACAGCCAGGTCACTGTGAATGCTTGAGTTGCTCAGGGTGAATCTTCAGGTCAGTTAGTCTCCAGAGGTGCTCCTCCTGTCCACTGAGGTGTTCATAATTCATCCGTTAGTATCACAATGCTAATTTTTCCTCTCTTTGACTCCTGCTCAGCCACTGTTATAACTGACTGTAGACTGGGGATCCATCTACTTTATCTAAAATACTGAATCACTGATTTACACTGTAGTCAGTTCAACCTGAATCTGGCTTTCATGGAAAGCATTTCCATTAATATCTTAACTGTTTAGACAAAGAAAAGATTGAAACATTTTAAAATTAAACAGCAGCTCAAAAGAATATCAGCACACGATGCACAGTGCAGTGCAGACTGGGTATGCAGTGGATAACTTTCAACTCTTTGTATATCTCGCAACTGATTGCGCAAGAGGTTGGTGATAGTATGTTTTCTGTTGCCTTATTTTGGAATGAAGGCATATCCATCTGGGTGTTCAAATATTGAACCACATGCCAGAAAAAACTGTGTAAGTCCCATCGCATAAATGCCAAATGAATGTTTTGCTATTCAAATGCCTAATTCTCAAACATATATAACTGACAGGGGAAGTAATTAGGTGCAGTCCATCTTTGTAATTATCATTTGTCCTTATTCTATATTTCACATTTTGATTTTGCTTCCATCATTATTGACTTTGGCATTAACTTCTAATAACTATACTATGACTCTATGGAGAATATGTGTTTTGGGGGTGGGTGTTATATGCTGTTCTGTGTGTTAGGGCCACTCAAACTTTTTTTTTATACACTGTTGCCCATAAAGTTGGAATAATTTTGTTTTCATACACATTCCTCTTTTTATTCCCGTTTATGCAAATCAGTGATCACATCACACACCTACAACATGAGCCAACAGGCCACCCTGCTGCATACAGTACGTGCGTGTGTGTGAGTGTGTGTATCTGTGCGTGTGTGTCACTGTGTATAGAGTGGTGTGGTAGCCCGGGCCTCATGACAGATCAGGGCATTCAGGCCAGTGACATTCCTCCAGAGCCCCAGATGCATCATGGGCCAGCAGTGTGAAAAATGCCGGTCGGCCTGATCCACTCAGCCGCAGATGAATGGAGCGCTCGGTGCACTCACCCGTAGATGAATGGAGTGATCTGTCTTGTCAGCGGAGGTCGACCAAGAGGTTACAGTATCTAGCATATACCTGCGTGTGTGTGTGTGTGTGTGTGTGTGTGTGTGTGTGTGTGTGTGTGTGTGTGTGTGTGTGTGTGTGTGTGTGTGTGTGTGTGTGTGTGAGCACTAAATTTCCTCACAATGATAGCAACCTGAGAAAAGAACAAGACATGACTTTAGGATTCAGATATTGGGTTAAGTAAGTTATTTCAGATCTGAGTTTGTGGTTAGTTTGCTGTTAGAAATAAATTTTAAAGGAAAATGTCACCACTTATTACCCAGATGCCCCGTCCGTCCTAATGGGTTAGTCCGTACACTGTAGTCACTTGGGCTCTGTGCAGCCATGCAGTTCAGATATGTGTTTAGTGGTCACCCACCAAGAACACCCCAGCTTAGGTGTGTTCACCTAGCTCTTTGTTTTCACCTGCTGAAGGTGAGTTTTTCTGCTTTACAGTCAGAAACATATACAAAAAACATATATCCATAAAACATGTACAGTACATCAGTTGTGTTTGCAAAGAATAATGTTATTTTTAAATGGAGGTAGAAATGCACATACTGTGTCTAGTCCACCTGAAAGTAAAAGAAGAAGAAATGAAAACAGCACAGCCTGGGTCTGTTCCTTGGTGAGTCCCAGGCGAACTACATCGCCCAAGTTGGTTGACACACATTACAAGAAAAAGCAGCGTGATTGCTGTGCTTTCCCAAGAGTAGACTTACTGTTTCAAATCTCATAGCTTGCTGCTTAACAAGCTACAAAATACTCTTCACTGGGATCTGAATGTGTCAGTCACTGATGAAATGCCTGGGATTAATACATGAAGCTAAAATTTAGCAAAGTGTTCCTTCAAAATTTAAAAGACAGAAGTAAGAATAAAGAGAGGGCAAAGATTAATGATGATGGGTGCATGTATGGATAGTGCTGCTTTAGTTTCAGAAATTAGATTGTATCTAAACTGGCTGAAAGAGAAGCATGTTCGCGTGTTTGTACAATATATGTGTATACTTAATATGCAATCATCTGTGTTTGTCTTTATTTCTTACTTTGTACGTGAGTGTGGTGTAGTGTAGCTTGTTTCTGGAGTCACACACACACACACAAAAAAACACACACACACACTCTGGGCCCTCATCAAACACTGCTCTGGCATCCCTGAGTTTGTCTCTCACACACACTCACACACTCTCACTCACACACAAACGCATCTCCTCAGCCATCAGCCCAGAGCTCCGGCGCCCCGAGCAGTGGCTCTGACACGTCTATATGTTTTTCCACCTGACCTTTTGCCGTCCTTTCTGCCACAGCACGTAAACCATAAGCTGATATATGAAGGCAATTTTTAGCGGTGCCACTTGTATCTGAGTGATTGCGTACGCTTTACATTTGGGGCGCCTGCCACCTTGTCACCCCACCTCCTCCAGATCTCTCTATTTGGATAGTGGGTGGTGTGGGGTGGCGGGGGCAGAGAAAAGCAGGGGGACAGAGAGGATGAAAGGATGGGTGGATGCGATGCCAAATACACACATCTATCTACTCCGAGGGCAAGGAGTCTGCTGTGTGATAGCCCTTCACTCGGCCAGGCAGAACTTAAGAAGCTGTATGAGAGGACAGGTCTGACTGCAGCTATACTGCAAGAATATTTTCCAAATATTTGTGCTCTATAAAACTGATTTTTTTTTTTTTGATGTATATGGACAGTTTTTTTGAGCATTGTTCGTCGGGGTGGCCATGTTTGCAGGCGAAGTGGAAATGCAGGCCTTATGTTTTCAGTATATTTTATTAATTTATCTCTTTTAATAGGAATACGCAAGATTTACTTTAGGACTGTCTATCTGAGAGCAGAGGAATGTTTTTCAATTGGTATGTTTAGATTAGTTACAGCAGCTTATGTTGGCATTTACTTGGAAAAATAAAATGGCTCGTAAATACACATGTATGTTCTGTTATGTTTAAATGCCTTTCTTCATGTGGGGGCAGTATTAGATAGTACTGGTACCAGATAGTACCATATTTATTGGGATTTACATCAGCCTTAAATTTTATGATTTCATATAAAAGTTTTCTTTAAAACTATGAAATGGGAAAACTTCAGCTTTCATCAGAGAGCCAAACAGTATTTCCTGGCCCATGGGCCACTATAGTCCTAGACAACAGGCCAAACTCACACCAGTATTCTTCAAGGACTTCAGAGTGCACATAGTGACGCATCATGTGGTGTTGGTGCTGTGTTTGCCCATGAAATTCCAGGTGGCCAATGAAAACCTGTAGCGTTTACGTCCATAACTTTAAGAAAAGCAGAGCAGAATTATGCTCAGCCTGAGCAGGAACTTCATTTGTATTTGTGTGATAGACATTGACACTGAGACAACAGGTGCTACAGGAGTTGCATTCTGGGTAACCTAGGGTGCTCAAGATGAAGACCAATCGTTATGTCTGGTTGCTAGGAATTGATGCCTAGATTGAGCAGCAGCTACCTAATGGATTTGCAGAACTTCCACCAGGACTATCCAAGCCTGCCAAAGTTTATTCAGTAGTTATGGACAACGATCAGTTCACATCAGATGAATTTGCACTTCTCAAAGTAAATGGAGTGAAACACAGACTGTCTGCACTGTGTTACTCAGTTATGAATGGTCTTCTTTTGTGCAGACATTTTAACGCTCCTTGAGAGCATCCAAGAGATCCGCTGCAATGGAGCAGAGACTGGATTCCTTTTCACTCAGCTACAGGAACGCCCCACATGCCACAACAAAAGAATCCTCTGCCATGCTTTTTCTCCACTGTAGACTTCACTCCCAGTTTGACTTTCTTAAACCAAGACCATGCTCAGGCTGCACAGCAATGCCACAGAGCTACATCATCAAAGGACAGACTGTTTGCTGCTGGTGACTCAGTACTGGCCCATGATTATTGATCAGGGGAGGAGAAGTGGATGTCTTCTGTGGTGGTTTCATAAACTGGCCTGACGGCCTGCAGTGTTAATGTGGGATCATTATGTCGCTGCAAATTCAAAAAATTGAATTTACATTTCCATATTTTTTTATTTAGTGTAATTAATAAAATGAAAATTATCAGGCTTACAAAATATCAGGCCTGTGGCCCTGAAAAGCCACTATCAGTTCACCTTGTCCTCTAGTTTTTAAGGCCGATGATAAGAGCTGTTTGATTAGCATTAGTTCATGTTTCAGTAATGGACTGAGGCACTAGCTCGTTAGCAATTTAACTCATGTTTGAATAGGCGGCAATGTACCCCTTTAGGCCCTTGTCACAGTAGCAGATTGAGCTTGTTAAGTTGTTAGCATGAACTTATGCTATGGTAACTGTATGGCATTAGGCCATGTTACATTACCGCAATGCAATGACGCTTGTTAGCTTATTAGCATAACCCCCTATTAGATGGACAAGGGGGGAACACGGTGCATTACCCTGTGTTACAGTAATGGAAGGGCTCTGTTAGCTTGTTAGCATGCTAAACATGTAGAGGTCTGTGAGTGGCATCATAGTCTGTTTAAGAGCGCTGGAACAAGCAGCGTTAGCTAGTTACCATAATCTCAAGAAGGGTTTGTGTGTGTAAGCGTGTGTGTGAGCATGTACGTATGTGTGTGTGTGTGTGCGCACACACATGAGTCTCTCCCCCAACACTTTTCAATTACAGCTGCTCATTGTCAGGCTGTAAATGGCTGGGTCAGCTGGCTGGAGTTCTTCCTTTGAACACGGTGCTGACGTCCCTACAAAGGCATCATTAGAGAGGCTCGGCCCAGCAAGAGGCACCCTCACTTCTCTATCACCCCTGAGGAAACAACTCAATAATGTACCAAAGATGGAAAAATTAACAATGTATTGAAAAAAGAAAAACTTCCCCGGCAAGAGGAAAAAAAAAACTTCTAATCCTTTTTTATTTTCCCTGCTCTGTTTTGTGCCCTTGCATAATCCCTCATTTGATATTTTTTTTTTTGCTTTTATCATTAATTTTGAGACACATAAATATATTGAAGCAAGTTTGAAAAAGGCATTTCTCATTTTCTCTAGATCTAAATATTCAGTGACACCCCCACCCCCGCCTGTACCCCAAGAAAAAAGAAAGGCTTTGTTTTTTTTTTGTTTTTTTTTTAGGAGGTTAGAGGGAATACAAACACTACTGGTATTGCTAATTACAATAGGAGATTGAGAAATAGAAAAAAAATATAAAGAACACTCATGCATTTTCAATGTGATTTGCATTTTGATTCCAAGTTGTATTTTATGCAACATGACTCTTTTTTTTCTTGCCATACCTTTTTCTTTGGTTCTCGCTAATATCTTCCAGGATCAAAGGCTTCCGCTGGGTTTCTCTCATCTTGCTTTCCTCCAAGCATTGTTTGCCTCCCAGGACCACAGCAGCATGAGTTTTGCACCAGTGCCAAATTTGTAGGGAAGGGAGAATTAGCTATTCCAGGACTCATTTGACATCAAAAAGGGGACGATCCACAGAGGGCAGAGATAAAAAGAGTGGCCTGTTCTGACTGAAGGTTACCTACAATATACCGTCTGTTTCCATATTACAAAGCCTGGTTGGTACTACCCGGTTAATACAGAGTAGGTTTGGACCCATAAAAATAATAGTTGTGGCCTAATTTTACCTTTACAGGAAATAATGTATGCACAGGAAGTTTTCACTGACTTGCAGAGGTGTGGTGGGAGACCCTTCTTTCCAGGAGCCCTAAAATCCAGTTTTAGGAACATCACATTTGGTTTGGTTTTGCTCCTTCCAGGGTAAACATCCAATGGGGTCAATAAAAAAAAATGTTGGTGTTGGTATTTGTGCCAAAACCACATCCATGTGGGACAGAAAACCGAATCATCACCAGCAATGGCAGCTAATAACCTCGAAAACTCAGCTTCCTCCTAACCAGGGGTCATAGTGACACAGCATCATGAGAACAGGACAATCTGGCTGACCTGACTACTAAGGTTTTGGTCTGGTAGTAACTAGTAAATTCGTCAGTGCCAAAGCCAATCATGTCAAAGCTCAGACACAGCAGACTTTCCTTTGAAATGCTTTTTTAATCGTGTTTAAATAATAATTTGGATCTTGTTTTCGAGGTTTAACCAGCATTTCTACAAGTTACAGCACATTAGGTATCATAACATTGCACTCAGTCAAAGTAATGAGATCTCAGAATGTGCTAACATCGCTAAAAAGCACACAGGGCCAAGAAACACTCAGATGATCTACAGGTTATGAACATAAACAACAACCCCAAACGAATCAAATTTATTTGAAACAGAAAACAAAGATAAAATGGTAAAACTATGGCCCAACTGTCTGAGGAAATATTAGCAATATTTTTGAACTTAACCTCTAAAGTGATTTATAAATAAAGTGGTTTAGAGAAGTTGCTGTTTTCAGCCTGATCATATGACTGCTCACCTTTCTTGACCAGTCAGACTTCACTGTCGGGATGTCACCTTGTTGCCAGATCACAGCAAGTACAGCACTTTGTGCTGTAAACACACAGTGTTTTCATTACTGATAGAAATAGTGCTTGGAACTATGAAAGTAGGACCCAAGTTAAATAAATTGGACTGATCCTTTAAGGCACTTTCAGAGAGTTTGAGATGGCACTAGCTGTTTTCAAGACACACGCTTCTACATCTGTCAGCTCATTTTGCCACTTGAGAAGCTAAACAACAGTGATTTTACTATGTTATCATGACATTTTAAACATCGGGCTGTGAAAGTACTAGCTGCTAAATTTCACGATGAACCAGCCATCGATGCCTTTGGCTAAAACACTTCGTCTCCTGATGAACACAGATCTGAATGAGTTAAATCTGTTATCATAATGTCCCTTTTCCTGTTATGTCGACTAGCAAATGAACAGTGATCATTCAATAAAAACACTTAAAAATGAATCGCAGTGAAATGAAACTCCTCTTGGGTCTCAGAACCCCACTTTGTCAGCCTCTGATTAAAAGTACACTTTTTCACGAGTTCACAATGCTTTTCTATTATGAATGACTGGAGCATAGGCATTACCTGTCTACAGTGGGAATATTAAATCTCTGTGGAGACAGATAGCATAATGCAGATGTCTTAATGAAAACTTCATTAAGATGGAGGATAATTACTGTGTCCTTAACGATGCACTCACTGTGCTTTTAAATAATTGAGGTGCTCAACTTTTGATGTGTTTATACTGGAGTAATTTCATCATACAGACTTCATCTCAGATAGACTGGCATCAGTACGTGATGTGTGTGTGTGTGTGTGTGTGTGTGTGCGTGCGTGCGTGCGTGCGTGCGTGCGTGTGTGTGCGCGGTGTGTATATGTGCTTGGGTAACCGGGAGCTCACTATACTTGTGGAGTGTGACAGCTTCGTGGGGACTGAAGTACTGGACCCCACACGTTTAAATGGTTGTTTTAGGGTTAGGATTTGGTTTTAGGGTTCAGGTCAGAATTAGGTTTAGGTTATGGTTAGGGTAAGGAGGGTCTGTGTGTGCGTTCACATAAATGAATGCCTACTTAAGTTTTTATGTGCAAATCTGAGTGCAGTCTTCTTTAGCCATGCTAGCGGCCTCGCTTTAGAGATGGCGTTGTTGGTCAGTCGGTCTCACTAACACTTTGTTCCAGACTGAAATATCATAGTAACTATTCAGTGGATTCAGTTTCGAAACATTTACCACTATGCAAATTTCTGGTCTGCAACTTTGCAGACAACACGCTCTGGCCAGTACCACACCACAACTGGTTTTCTTTACAGTGAACACAACTGCCTCACTCAAAATACCCTCTTAAGCCAGATTCATGCTTGAAATGAGGGGTTAATGGGAGTCCCACCATTGATTTATAGTTCAGCTTCCAGTCAGATTCCACCCATCGACAGAACCACTGCAACACGAGACAGATGTATCGCACATGAAAACGCTGCATCATGCTTAATTATTTTCCCCACAATGACTGTGTTTAAATTCTTTTTCACTTTGTTATACAGGCCAACTGTGGGCTATAAGATGCTCATATGACCGGTGTTACATCCAGGTAGCTTCTGTTACTGAGTAGGGGACTGCAGACATACGGAGGGGTGATTACACGGAGCAGAAGTTTTTCAGTTTTCAGCATGTCTTCCTTCAACTTAATGTTGTCCATCTCCACTAGCATCAGTAACCTGTGGGAGAAATCACAAGCAGCCAATCACAGCTCTTGTGGTCCTCACATGGTATCTATGTAGTCGACATAGATCCAGTATGCAGTGATGTTATTGGTGTAGCTTTAAACGCTATAACTCAAGCTTTATTGTTGTTTTAATATATATCCTTTATATGGAGAACTTGCATTTTAGTGTGTGCGTGCAAATCGTGCTACCCTACAGTATTTTCTTTTTTTCCCATGAGGGTGTGTGTGTGTGTGTGTGTGTGTGTGTGTGTGTGTGTGTGTGTGTGTGTGTGTGTGTGTGTGTGTGGTGTTCGGGGGGGGGGGGGGGGTGGGGGCAGATAGGTCACAGCTGTTGGAGATGGGCCAGTGTGATGTGGTTCTTAACGAGCCTTTAGGTTACTCTGCATCTCACACTAATCAGGTCGAAGCTCAAACTCGCTCAAAGCCTTCACCTGGCTCCACACACACAAATACGCACAAACAAGCAAACAACCACACATGTTCATACAGAGTTAGTCGTCTTTCTTTACTTTCACTCTTTTCCCACTATTTCTCTCTCAGCTGCATTCTATCTTCTTCACTTATATGGACACCAAAATACATCCACTGAAAGCCAAGATTGTAAACTTTCCCTCTTCTTTCTCCCTCTCCTCCACACACACACACATACACATGGCAAAACATATTGTATGTTGCCACTGTCAAAATGCAAATCCGCCCACTTTTCGACTCCTCACGGTGCATTATTTCGTTTTTCCCAGTGACTTCATTAGAGAGAAAGCAGAACCTGGGCGACAACATTAATTACAGGTGTGTGCATACACAGTGGGCGCTATTTTCTCCTGACTCGACCTAATCATCATCATCATCATCATCAATATCTTCGTCACCGTCGCCAACATTCCACCCCCACAGGGCCACCATGCTGGGAGCAGACGAAGGGGCTTTGAACAGCATGCATGTATGATTCAACGCGCAGACAGATAGTACACTGAGAGACGCTCCAAGATGTGACTCTTCACGATGTGAAATGGTTAAATTGAGGAGGGGCGAGGGGGCAAGGGAGTGGGTGATGCTGATGTGTGAGGGTGTGAGGATGTACGTTGCTTGTGTGTGTATGTGTGTGTGTGTTTTGGGGGTGGTGGGGGATGTGGGTTTGGGGGGGGGGGGGTGGGGGGGGGGATAATTGCCTGGAGACGGTGCAGAAATAAGCCCTAATGGTCAGTAATCCAAGCCTGGAGAGGGCCTCTCCACAGTGCTCCACTGAATGCCGGTAATGGGCTTCCAGCTCTGTCACTTACATATGCATAGATCTTTCTCCATTAAAGCTGGTTTGAATGACAAATATGGGTGGGTGTAAAAAAATAAAAAAAAAAAGAAGTGGAGGGCAAAAGAGAAAGAGAGAGCGGGGGGAAGATTTTCTCTTGGCTGGCAGTAATTTGGCAGGCGCTCAGGCCCCTATCCTTAAATCTCATTAGCCCATTGTTCGTGTGATGCCACCTGGGTGAAGCTCAGAGGCAGGAGATGCTTAAAGTGGGTTAGATGGTGATGTGGACGCAGTGTTTCTTTTTTATCTGTGTGTGTGTTTGTAACTAAGGGATACTTTGATGGTAATGCAGACTGATACTTTCTTCTATATTGTTGTGTATCCTCATATTCTCACTTCACTGTCTGATACATCATCATTATTATTATTATTTATAGTCAGTTATCACAAGTGCTTACCCAAGAGTTTTCGCTTTTGACTTGATTTTTGTGTCCATCTCTGCTGGTGTGCTGTCAGTACTGTTTCTGTGGCATTTAGTCTTGTACTTGTCTCGTAAATTATTCTTTGGAAGTTCTCTTCCAAAAAGACTGAGTTTCTGTAGGTAGTAGTTTTTCCAACATGGCATGAAACACAGGCATCAGAGGTCTTTTACCTAGACCTTCACCAGAAAGTGGACTTTTGACTGGATCACTTGTCCCGTATCAGTGAAAAGGTTTTTAATAGATGAAAATGCTTCAGATACCAAATGAATTCCTGTTGTATTTTAATGATTTCTATAGAAAGCAAAATCAGATCATTTTTGTCCATTTTCACCTCTAACCATGTCCTATGAAGTTCTGTTTTTTTATTTACAATAAACCTTAATTTATTTCTATTTAGTATTTAAGTGTGAAAATTAAAAAAAAAAATCAGGAACATAAAAATCCCTGCAAAGAACCCTGCTGACTGTAACCAGTATTAAACTGTGTTCTTGCAGCTGGAAACATTTTAAATGCACTGGGAAATAAAATACAAGGGAAAAATAATTAAACAAATCAGCAGATTTTGCTGTATTTGTGTTAAATAAATCACTCCTCTGTCTTCTGATATCAGCTGAGCTGTAAAGCCTTTTTTTGTGTAGCAGAGGTTGTTGAGAGCCAAAGTCAAAGTTTTGACTGAGTCCAATAAAGATTTCATTCAGCGCTGTGAAATTCACACTCTTGAACCCAACAACAAAAGGAGAGGTGGTCATGCAGAGGCTGGAGGTGAACAAACGCAGGCCATATGTGTCTGTGTGTATTGTGGTGTATGTCTGTGTACGTTTTTGTCTGGTTGGCAGTGTTGAAGGAGGGATATAGGGGTCTACTGGGGCCACAGAGGGAAGGGCACAGGGGGTGGAGGAGCCTTCATAATAGGAAGCACCAATCCCCCACCACACCGCCCAGCACCCCCCGCCTAGCCGCCTCATCCTCCTGAGCAACCAGATGGCATACATTCAAACCCCCAGTGGAGGAAGCAGCAGACACACATACACACACACACACACACACAGATGCACAGATGCACATCTGAACACAAACACTGTCACATACACGTACCAACATACGTGCACAAGCGTCCCAGCGCAGTTTCAGAAAGCTAATCAGCTACAAATCACCTGCTTTGTGTGGCTAAATCCGATGCTCCTCCATTACAGGAGTCAGCGTCGTTCTCCTTCAAAGTGCTCCACTGAATGTACGGCTGGTTATTTCATCCCAGACAACACCAGGCCTCATGCTGTCATTGAAACGTGTCACCATATGGGTGCATCACTTTGTGAGATTTTTGTCACTTGATGTCTTAGCGCTATTTCTAGACCAAATGTGTCATTCTCTGAGACCATAAAAAGGGAATCGGCACCAAGCTCGGGTTGTGTGTGTGTGTGTGCCAAGTGCAGAAGTTCAAGGACGTACACGCCCTGACATGCAGTAAACGTACCTGGATCACAAGATAAAACGCTTCATATTTCACTATTGCTTTTCTAAGTGCTGCAACTCTAATAGGAAAGATGGGTTTATATGATATGAATATGAGAATATGAGTGACACGATTTTGTTTTCCTTGTGTGTGTGTGTGTATATATCTGTTTGGGTGTGTATCTGTATGTGTGTGACTGTAGATGTGTGGCCTGATGCTTGCGACAGATTTGTTCATAAAGATACTGTATTGGTGTGCTACCTTTGCTTGGACAGCAACACACACACACAGACACACACTGTCAGAGAGAGAGGGGGAGAGCACCAACAGTAATAGATATCCAATAGCTGGGAGCTGTGGAAGGGTCCTACTACATCTGTCAGCGCTGCCTGGCAAAGGCACGGCAAGTTCAGATGTTATCGCCACAAACGGCTGCATCAAAAGATTTAGTGTCCCCGCCATCCCTCCCTCCCACTCCAAGGTGGGCTGTGTGGCGCAGTCCGCCGGGCAAACACAACAACAAGGAGGGGATGCAGAAGAAAGACAGCAGGCGGGGGACAGATAAGAGGGAAGCAACAGCAATATCAGCCAGGGGGGGTTGAGGTAGAGGACGAGGGGGGAGCTGGAATAAGAAGAGGTGGTGGAAAGAAGAAATAAGAGCCACAGTGGCTCCACTTTTTCACCTCTTCACGAGCTGCACTTGAGAAACGAGGCTCGGGATAACGGGTTGAAAAGTCTGTGTCAGGCACCAAAAAAAATAAAAAAATGAAATCCAGATGTAAATACATCCAAGATATAGTATAAATGTCCATTCATCCAAACTGCTTGGAGTTGGCACAAGACGTATTTGACCATATTTCAAAACAAAAACTGAAAAAAAGCTGTATTATCTATAAAAGCTGCACAGACAGAATTTACATATTTTAAGATATTCACCGTCTGTCTGGAGATGCATTCTATTTTCAGTTGTAATTGCAATGTAACTAAATGATATCTAACCACAATTCAGATTAGAGGCATATGTTAATGGCATGTGTAAATGCAGCCTTTGAGCTGCCTACCCAAATTAGTGAGCACTGACCTCTGTGTTGCCACTTATGCCTATTCATGAGTGTGCAAGAAGAAGAGACTGAGAGACGGCTCTCTCAGAGAAAGACAACAGGAAAAGACATCTGAAAAAAAAAAAAAATCTTAAGATACATATTGCTTTCTTCCAGAGCTTTCAACTGCACATCGCCATTCCTATCAACAGACAGGGTTTGAATGGAGAGTCCTGGTCTGTGACTTCACCCACAGCTGATGTTGTCTTTTTCCAGTGTTCATTCAGTCTCTTGACCGAGAGAAGGCATGTCTTTGTCCTAAAGGGAAGACTATAGAAAATTATGTAAGGAATTCATACCCCTTCCTGTCTGACGCACTTCTTTTGATCTTAAAGCCTCTCTGGACTTGAACTTGTCATCTCTTTTGGGCTCAGCGTAGATCTGGTGACCAGCCTTGACTTGAGCCCCTAAAGGGTCATTGTTGGAGCTGTGAAGAGTCTGGACGTTCTTTTGGATGTAGTTCAACTGAGCTGCCTCTTGTCTGGCACTGAGATGGAAGCAGAGAAGCTGTGTGGCCAAGGTCTTCAGCTCAACAATCCTTTCGTATCACTCTGCTGAACGCCTCCCCTGGTAAAAGTGTCTCTCCAGAGCTCATGTTTATAAAAGAGATCATCATTTGACTTTTGTGCAAAACAAGTGGACCGTTGAGGCGGTGCCCAAGCTGCCCTTTCCAGTCACTGCTCTTGTAGACCCCCCCTTGAAGTGGTGTAATGCCAGTTGAAACAGGTTAAATCTTATTTGTTGTACAGTGCATTGTATTTTCTGTCCACTGTTTTATTTTCGTCAAGTGACACTACACTCAGTCAGTGATCCTGTCTGAAATATAATTTCACAGTAAACAGTAAACTATTTAGTATTTTGATTTTTCAGCACCGTTAAATCACAGCTGAAGGTGATCTGTTTCCCAGGGTGTACTCTGGGCTGCTGAATAGCATCGTTAATACTGATTGGAGGAAATTAAAATAGTTTTCCAGGAAGTAACTATGAGTGATTGGCTAAATGTGACCTGAGAACAAGTTGGGCTTAAAAGTCAAATCTAAAGTACTTCAGATAAAGATGGTATTAAATACTCTCCTTTGTTAAAGTTTGACTCTAATAAGACTGATGGACTTCAACACAGAAGACTGAGAACGTGCAGCTTTAAGTGATAAAAAGTCAGATTTTTCTAATGTGATTCATGGAGTCTATACTGTTGCCTGGCATGAAGATGGAGGGACGGGGGGGCAGAGGAAGGGGAGGTGTGAGGAAGGGGTTTTATTTCTCTCCCTGTGGGTCAGCTGCTAATCACAACTCTCCGGAGACCCCACTTCCCCACATCCCCACCCAAAACTCCCCCTAAACCCACACACACACACACACACATCTGAGACACTGATTCCTCTGCTCTTGAATAACCTCACCGGGGGCGAGTGACAAGTTAGGGAGGGGGGGGCTTGAACTGGGGCAAAATCACCCTCCATATTTAGAGGGGGGGAGGGGGGGGGGGGGGGGGGGGGGGAGTGTGTGTGTGTCTTTTGAAGCCTTCCTCGCTTAACCGCCACACAGCTACGGGGCTGTCGGCTTGCCGAGGATTTCTCCTGGATGTGTGTGTTAAAAGACCCTCCTGTGGAGAGGGAGAGAGCGAGCGAGCGAGAGAGAGAGAGAGAGAGAGAGAGCGGTAGCCCTGATTAAATGCTGGAGCTGTCATGCCTGCAAGCCAGCCAGGAGATTAATATCGGCGTAACCTGTTACTTAATTCATTATGGGGATACAGGCTAATTTGATTTGATATTATTTTAATAAAGTTCTGTGATATCCAAGATTGTTTCAGGCTATCAAAATAATTTTCCAGTTATTACAGTTCGTCAGGCAGGTCCCTTTGATAGCAGTGGTTGGCCAGGCCTGTCCTGAATACATTACAACCCCCCGCTCCCGCTCCACACACACACACACACACACACACATACACACGCAGACACACTTTTTCCTGAATCTCACTCTAACACACACACACACACACACATTCTTGTCAAATTTCTCTCCTCTCCCAAATCTCTTAATTTCTCATTTTCTCTTCTCAGCTTTCTACTTCACCCGACTCATCCTTTTCACCTCTTGTTTCTCCGCAGTAATGCTTTACACATTCAATTAAAAAAATTCAAATGAACCAAAATAATATTCCTGAAATAAACAGGAATTGATAGCTGGAGTGAAGGATAACAAGAAAGGAAAAAAGAGGCAAGCAAGTGCTGTGGAAGAAGCGGTGGCGTTAGGTTTAGGGAGATGAGCTTGTGGGTCTTTGGTTCAATCCCACGAGAAAGTGGGGAGAGTGGAAGAGCAGCACAACACAACTCATTACTTCTTAAGCCCTTGAGCCAGGCACTCACCCCCAACTGTTACACATATCGACACATTTATGTCTATGGGCAATTTAGTGCTGAGTATCTAATTCGTCTAAGCTGAATGTGTTTTGGACTGTGGGAGGATGCTGGAGTACTGAGTAGTATTTTTTTTAAAAATGCAAAGGGCTGCACTGGTTGGGGCATGTGACTTCAGGTACCAGTGAGACAATGAATAAGATCCACGAAGGCCAGTTTGTGTAACAGCTCCATGAGTTTGAAGGGTTATGAGACGTCTATGAAACTCTGAAACACAATTTTTAATGTTAGGCAGGATTTTACAACTTTGGGACCACTTTTCTTAAAATGGTTCACTAATCAAACTGTTCACAGGACAAAGTCATCTAACAGGAATCTGCGTTTTCTCATATTTAATTGGGTTGCGCAGAGTCTTGCTTAAAGACATTTCATTGTGTTGTGGCAAAAGTTGAGCCAGGTTCAACTTTTTTTTGCAGAGGGACTGGATATTGTGTTTTGATGGAGCTGTTTGCGTTGGCCTCTCACTGTGCCTCACTGAAACAAATAAAGGACTGTGTTTGACACACAGTGCTGTTGACTGTCTGAACATGGCCTCACTGGCTCCAGAAAGTGGATGCTGACTGCTATTTGTGAGTGATTCCTCCAGAATGCCAACAGTGGTAGGATGCATGGGGTTCCCACTAGGCTTTGCAGACATATAATTGCTTACCTCATAGTAGGCATGCTGCGTTGTGTCAGTATGGCAGGGCTGTGTCCATATAGGAAGGATGTTGTCATGGAATCGACATAATAATTCCTCCTAATGACACAGCACATACAGGTAGCACCCGAGCAGTGATTTTTGTTATGTCTAGGGAAATTAATTAACACCCAGCCTGAGGCTATGCCAGCGATTTACAGGCCGCAACATGTATTATCTGTTGCTGACACCATAGAAATGAAGTGGGTCTTACCTGAGCGTTGGTGAATCTTAAGTCCAGCAGCTCTTACCTCCCCTGCCCTTACCTGGGCAGGGGAGGTAAGAGCAGGGCCCGTGTCTGTTGCCATTACCCGACACCGTGAAACTTCAGCCGTGTTTGCACCGGAAAAGAGCATCCATTTCCATGTTTGTGCCATAAAGCAGTCTCCCTCTGTGCTGTATAAAAATACAGCATATTTCCCCACTAAAACTGACCCAGTGGCACACAACATGAAATACAGCACAGCGTGTAGCAGAGGCTGCCAACCTTACTGATGACGGTCTGTTCACAATAACACTGCTAATGTCTCCACATAAATTTTGTACTGTTTTATTGATGTTAAAATACTCCACAAAGCTCCTTTAATCAAAGCTCTCTCTTTCTCTCCAGCCCTGTGTTACTTTCTGCCTCTCTTTCTCCCATCACCAATGTCATCCATTCATTATTAAAGCTCCCCTCGCCCCATCTCTCCTGTGTTCTGCTCTATTAGAAACCCTTGTATCAGCTGCTCCAGGCCATAGAAGGACAGAGGAAAAGGGGGAAAAAAATAAAATGAAGACATGTTCGGCTCTTTGCAGGGGGGCGTGTAAGTCGCCTGTCAGGCTGTAATCACTGTGTCCGCGACTCTGTATGCTAATGCGTCTCTCCATTCTGCTGACTAGGACATGCAATATAAATGAAGTTTGTTGGACTGCACAAGGGCTGACTTGAATAAAAGATCAGGGTCCTGAGGAGATTTGGGGCTGTTATTAGCCATGTGGAACCTCACAACCACACTGCCAGAGACCTAATGTTGTAATGAAGGCCTTTTTACATGGAAATTGACATCTTTATCCTTGTCAGAGAAGGATTAGTATGACTGTGGCAACATTGTACATTAGTGATTTGAATGAATGCAAGCTTGAAAATAGGAGGCACTGCACTGAAAGATGTGTTAAAGGTACACAAAAACATTTCAGCCAAAACGTACATTCATGCTACTACCTGAAGCCTGACGATGGCAGGTTATTGGTTACAAATGCAAGGCAAACTGTAATTTTCATCAAGTAGAGGCCGTTGATTCATACATACAGTTGTAGTAGAACTGTCAGAGAAAGTGGGTGTTTTCCAGAATAGTTATTTGTCCTGCAGTTATTAGTCCTTGACACTGTCCTCAGCTGGTAAATTTGATTATGCCCACACGTGGCAGTCTAAAAAGCTGTAAACTGTCATAATGCCCATGTTTGTACATAACAGAGACACTAGCAGTGCCACTCCTACCCATTTAATGCTATGTTGTGCTTATTTACATAGTAAGTTTCTTGTTGATGCTGAGCTTTCTTTGTATCTTCAGTAGACACTGCTTTACCTGTGGCACCTGTTAGAGTTTTGACATTTTTCCACATCAATCAATGGTGTAAAATTCAAAGAGGTTTATTCAAGGAACATTTTAAAGCTGCATCGATTGATAGTTTTGCCAGCCGTGATAGCATGACTGGTATCGTTATCGCGTGCGTGTGTGTGTGTGTGGGGACTTAAACCTGACTGCACACCAAGCCATGGGGAGTGCTAGACTTGGTTTTAGGGTCAGGGTTAGGGTTATGGGGATAGTGGAACAAGTTTGTGTGTGTCATCATGGCAAAATATGATCCTTGAGACAGCTACTGTAGCACAGAGGCAGCTTTGAATTTGGCAGGTGTGCATTGGTCTGTCTGTCTGTCTGTGTGTGTGTCTGTGGACAGATTTTGTCACAACTCTGCAAAGATACAGTCACTAAACTTTAGTTGAGATTGAATTGAAGGCCGAGTTTGAAGATGGGTGTGGTCTGGGCGAGGGCGTCAGACATTGGGGTGTCAGACAGTAGGGAAGGGGCCCTCACATTTCACCCTGACCCACACTAGTTTTAATCTCCGTGTCCCAGTTCCAATCATTCCCGTCCACTCTAAAACATTAGGTGAAACTACAGACCGTCTTGTGATGGGATCACACCAGCTACGACGTCCATTAATATGTTGAAGTTCAGCACCAGCCATGATAGTGGGGCTGGTATTGTTTTAAACTTAAGAATAATAAAATGAACAATGATGAGGATGAGTTTCGTGTAACCAAACTTTACTAAAGAGGAAAGTTTTGAACCTGATCTTAAACATAGAGAGGGCGCCTGTTTCCACTGGACAGGAGCCTGATAGCTGAAGGCTCTGCCTCTTGTTCAACCCTTGGAAACTCTAGGAACCACATGTAAGGCTGCCTTCTGAGTTCAGTTCTGGACTGCACTGTCCTGTTTTTCGTTTATCACCACTTTACTTCTGACTTTTATTTTCACTTTGTAAGGATTGAAAAGTGGTGAAGTACAATACTTGAGATTAAAAATACAAGCAAAAATACACGTAGGCCTACACAAAATATGACTTTGTTACTGTAACAAGGGTAAATCACTTCAACCCATGATCATTACACACACAGATACTGCACTGCAGTATAAATGTAGGATGCCAGGAGGTGTGTTAAAGATTAAGTCTAATAAAAACAGACTCTGGGGGTCAGTGGACCTTTCGTCCTGTTAGGCTCACTGTTAAAACATACGTGCTCCTTTGTGGATATTTGGAAAATGTGGAAGCATTTTGCTCTGCACTGAGTTAGAGTTTCGAGGTTAAGGCCTTCAGTCCCAGAGGGGGTCTGAGAAGGTGCAGGTGTGTGTGTGTGTGTGTGTGTGTGTGTGTCTGCACTCAGTTAGTTGGTATTTTTCTTTGCATCAGTGTCTAAATATGTTGCATGTGTTTTGGTTTGTGTACTGTAATATATACAGTGTTTGTTCCTCTGTGCTCATTTTAACATGCAAATATTGTGTGAATATGTGTCTGTGCATTCACATGTGCATGTGTGCATATCAGCACGTTAGTTTGTGCATCTGTGCACAGCAATATATTTACAGATATTATGACTGTTTCCTTTTCATACCACCTTATACCTCTACTAGGTTACTTTACTACTTATTTTTTAGATTAAAATTTTCCATCAAAAACAAATAAGTTTAAAAAAATATGATGCTTTGTTAAAGATGAAGCCAGCGGTTCCCAAACTTATGGGCCTGTCACTGTGAACACTGCAAGGTTTTGCTTTTGAGTTCCTCAATTGCAATAGCTGGATTTCCAGAACTTGCATGAGATACAGATATTTAAATCATGACTGTAACTTTTAATGGATTATTTTTGCACTGTGGTATTAGCACTTGTACTTGAGTCCTTCTTTCATCACTGTATCTTGTAGCCTACTTCCTGTGCACAAGGGGTTAAGGTTAGAAAAAAGTTAAAGTGGACCCTAAGGGGGGGTCACTGTGAGGATCCTTCTACATCTTTATACCTGTAAATGAATTTATGGGCCTGAGGTTCATAAAATATAAAGTTTATCCACTACATGTTTCAATCTTGTGTGTGTTTTGTGGTTCTGGATGTGCTAAAAAATATCCAACCATTTTTTTTTTTTAGCTGTAATCAGTTCATTTTCCTGCCATGCTCCAAAGTTGTAACCAGATATTAGATTTTAATTTTGCTAAAAGTAACATGTCCCTGTGCACACCTGTGAGGTTGTGTAGCTCTGTTGCTCGAGTGTTTTCTAATTTCTTCACTCAAGGAAAAGCAAATAAAAATAATGGAAATGACCACTGCACACCTTTAGTGTGTTTAGTGGTCAGTACACATGTACTGAGGTGTCCCCTCAGTACATGTTTTATGACAGTACCACCAAGTGTTCAGTAGTTAACATGTAGTGTTTCTCTGCTTTTCCCTGTCTCCATCACCATCTGTGTCTGTCCCCCATCTTTTCTCCTTCTGTCTTTGCTTCTCACTTTCTCTTTGTTTTTTCGTGAGGCTCCAGTCAGGACCTCAGGAAAAGACCTGAAGGTCACCACAAGGTCAACAAATACAACAATTACTGAGGGCCAGAGGTCACAGGTCACTCTTATCCGATTTCTTAAATTCCAGCACTAAAGAGGGGGCCCGCTGCTAGACCCCTGTAGATAGTATATATTAACTCCACTGTTTTTACAGCCTGCCACATAATGATTATTACAGTTCATTTCTGTATGATGGTTGGATTATGGCTATTTTATGTGACTAAGTTTATAGAAAATGTTATGGTGAGTAAAAAAGTAAACAACGCTTAATTTTAATTTCAGAAAAGTAAATATGAATACCTAACACAGAGTCCTGTGACAGAGACGTGAGAAGTGTTAGTGTGTTTTCACTCACCAGATAAAAACTCTGAGCTTGTTCTATGAAGTGCTGATCTGTTGGGAGCGCGGAGAGATGAAAAGAAAAATCCTCATTTGCATACCTTGATGAAGGAATAAGAAAAGGACTAACAGTTTTGTTTTTTAGTGGTTCTCATTATTTATACTATTTTAACAAAGACTGTCCTTTTAGGTAAAGTTTTGAATTGCAGATAAATCACAGAACAAAAAAAAACAAACCCTCTGATAATCTTTAAATATGTATATTTATGATGACACTGACACTCTGAAACATGGCAGATTTAGAGCAATTTTCAGAAAACAAACAGATGTCCAAACCCACTGAAGTGGGTTGTGCTCAACTGGAACTCCATTGGAGACATCATAACTGACCTGCATCTCTCTGAAAGTAATTAAAAAAAAAAAAAATTGATCTCTGAGTAGAAAATGCCTCCCCCCCTCCCCCCATCTGTGCTAGAAATGACAGACTCTAAACCTGCTTTACATGAGGCTGTAAAGAAGCCCTTACCCTTTTTCAGGGTCTGGGAAAGTGCCAGCAGTTTTTATGCATAATTGTTTCTTTGTGGGTTTTTTTTTTTTTTTTTTTTGGCATTTGTATTTATTGTTGTTTCTTTTTTGTTCTTCAGCATGTGTGACAGGGCTGGGGAGAATAAGAATGGCACAGCAACAAGCATTGAGATTGAGTTGTAAAATACATTGACAGCGCGGCTCTGGGGAGCTACTTCCTTCTCTGTGTATGATGACTGTCTCAGAGGCAGGAAAAAGAATACAAAGATTTGACCGGTAGGCTCAGTCTCCCTCTGCTCTTAAATAACTTCCTCTTTTTTTTTCTTAAATAACTTCCTCTTCTGTTAGATATTCAGAGATTATTTTCAAGCTGCACATCAGTATTTAAAAATGTCAGTGTGCATTTTAAAGACCAGTATTACTAAAGTCAAATGCTATGGGAACTAAGCAAAACTATTTATACCGTAGCCTTGATTAGTTTTACAAGTAGGTCAGTCAGTCACTCACATTTGTGTCTTGCATATGTTTTGACAAGGCAGAGAAGATATTTGTGGACGCAGAACGAGTGTGCACAGATGATTTCTGCTATACCGATGGCCAGAGACATCTGTGATCTCCCCCCCTCGCCCCCAGGGCCTCGGGTGGAGGGGGGAAGGATGATGTAGAAGACGGCTAAAATTACACGTTCTCAACTCTTATAGTACCTTTATAATAGCTACAACTTTAAAGCTGCACTAATCAATGTTTTGGTATGAACTATGGGTCACATGTCAATGTGTAATGTGTCAGGTCTTGCTAATGATGAACCCACAGAGAATCGTCACCCAACTCTGCCCTTCTTTTTTAGCTACATGAGACATTTTAGCTCCCTTCAGGTCATTGTTTTGGTTTTACCATCTGCAAATGTAGTGTTGTGGTTAATTTTCGCTGCTCTCATCAACTCTGTTGATCCAATATTCACAGCCCTGTAGCCCTGTTTTTGGTCTCTCTTCTGTTTGGTGCTGGGCAGGTAGTGTACACTGGGTTTTAGAGTTTGTTTCACTCAAAACAGCTCCCTGCCCCAGCTGAAAATGACACTATGAACTACAGAATGGGGAAGTTTTGAGCCGGACAGCTGATCAAGGTGCTGAAACTCGCTGTAAAACTGTGTAAAGCTGAGGGGAGTTACAGCTTCAGCTGATAAAGTGACAAATGGAAACGTACCAGTAATAATACTAAAAAAGGAGACCTGTTTTGCTTAAATGTAAAGACATAACGGATTATATCTTAAAATGAGAAAACATAAAAAGAATGTACAACAAAAACAAAAACCTTGAATCTTCTAAGCCCTTTTCTTCTTTTGTTAGTGCAGATGCTAATTTGACTGTGGCTCCATCTGTAAAATTTCCTCTGCCTGTGAACATCTTTTTACCAAACCACAGGGGCTTATGAGCAAAGTTCTCTCCAAAGCTGCCACTTTCACATTACGAGTTCATGCTTCTATTAAAGAATCATCAGACATTGGCAAGTCATGCCCTCGATCGATAATTATGCAAACGCAGGCCTAATCAATATGTGAAATATAAAATAAGGACAAATGATAATATGGAGATGGAGCACATCTAATTTCTTCCCCACTCAGATGAATATGTTTGAATAGCAAACATTAGAATAGCAAAGCATCCATTTGGCTTTTATGTGATGGGACCTTGCATTTTACTTGGCACACGGTTCAATATTTGAACAGTATTTACAGCCAGAGAAATAGAGAGAAAAAAGTGTTTTAACTCCAAAATTATATTGCTCGGAGTGATAGTGGTAGTAATAAAGAAGTTATTGACTAAATGATATTGATCGACAGCTCCTCGGGCAAAACGAGCCGACCTTGGTCTCCCTTGTGCCTTGCCCTCCCTCCTCCTGCCTCCCCTCTACTCTCCTCCCCCGGAATTCAATAATATATTATTTTACACAGTTTAAAGCCGGACAACAAATAGCTGCACAGCAGAAGGTGAAGAATTGCTGGTAAATTTTTCATGGCTATTTGCCTGTAGGAATTTGGCAAGGGAGTATGTGAGAGTGATTAAAATCAAGACTCAAGTCAAGGCTTGATTAGGGGTTGCCATTTAACAGAAGGCATGGCGGAGGAAGAATGAGAGGGAGAGAAAGGGAAAGAAAAAGGTTAGGCGGAAGAAAGGAAAAACCAGAGGCTATGTGCTCCTTCCTCTGCTCGGCATAAATCAGATAATGACCTTGAAGTCTTTGCAGGAGAGAGGCAGCGGTAACTACATCCAAGCTCTGTCCCCTGGTTTATTCACAAGGTCAGAGGAGGGAAACAATGGCCATTGATTTGGCCCTGAAGAGGCAGGGAGAAAAGGCCTAGATGATTGTCACATTACACTCTTAAAAAATACACTTTAGCACATGAAGGTTTGCACAAAGTGCTTTAAAAATGATCGTGGTTTGGTCCTGTGGAGACTGGTAGCTCTTTCCTTGGATAAATCCTCAATAAAAGTGATGTGTTTTATATATTATCCTTGGTTTGGAACAAAGACAAGAAAAAATGGCATTAGCATGAAACGTTAGAGCTGTCACTACGAACCAGCATGCACGGATTGCAGCTTTCACAATACTCTGCCGTTCTGTGTATCCACTTTGTGTCAGTTTTCAGCACATCTGTCGCGTTCGGCTTGGATCGATACACCTCGTGTTATTCCAACATATATTTTAAGAGTGTGAAGAACAATGGCCAACAGCTTTGTTCAGAGGATATGGCTGACCTAAACATAAGATGATTACGGAGGTGGGGGGGCCTAGCAGATTGACCGTCTCTTGTGACAGCTGAATGTCAGAAAACGAGGAGAAAAGGTCACCCTTGACTGCTCACCTTAACTGTAACGGGTTAGCTGCTTCCTCCCAGCAGTGTATTCTCATCAACTGTAGCTACAATGAATCTTAGTCATTGTCAAGAGTTAGTTTCATAAAGGAATATTTTGGGAATAGATTCATTTTTGTTTTACCTCAGGGACACAGGTCCACTTACTGTCAGCTTTCAATCATATCCCAATTAACTTTACCTATACTTTACTCATGTGACCATACATATGGTTAAATAGGTGAAGTGGATTATAACACGTTTGGGTTAAAAGATGATCTCTGGTGTAGATGTCAGTGTCCTGGATATTTATTTGGATGATTTGGCTCCTTCCCAGTTGATGCTGGAATAGCTAAGTAAGTGGACCTTGCAGTTAGCATTTGCCATAAATTTTATGAATTGTCTGAAAGCTGAAGTCTGGAGTTGAACAGGTCACACAACACTTTTTTTTTTCTTGTTGCTACTTGTCAGTTTTGCCAGCTCTTTATCAAGAAAAGTAGCTGTTGCTATGTGCTCAAAAAGTTGCTCATCAGCTAATCTCATGCTGTTTGGGTATGTTTGTAACACTGATTGTGCCTTCTTCGCACACTTTAACACATGATGGGAAAAGCTGTGATCATCAGCCATACTAAGTTGTTGCCAAGTGCTGAGACTCAACACAATATTTTCCTAAATGCCCAGAAAAAAAAAATTACCAGTCTTATTTCTCCTTTGAAAACGAAGTCAGAAGGGTGGTCTGAGAGGTCACAGAACAGCGTCAGGACCGCCAAGTTGGACAGAGTCACACTCGTTTAGCTGGCGCTGGTTGTTGAGCACATTCTGTGTAGGAGTGAGGTATTTCCCTGTGACTGCAGGATGTTCAGACATATCTTGTGTGTCTCAAAGTCATCTGTAGCTGACTGGAATCTCTTCTCACTTAGGTACATCAGCATAATCTGTGAAAAGGCACAAGGAGACAACAGACATCCAACATTCCTCCTTCCATTCCCTTCATACCTCCCTGCTGCAAGGAAAATCTACATCTGAAGCTGACTGCTTGACTGAATAAGGTAATACAGCACTGCTCACAGCTTATGAAGTTGTCTCTATGAATAGCTTGCTATTCATTACCTCACACAAAATTCTGACATTTTTTAATAGTAGTTCTACTGGTCAAAGTCTTTGTAGTAATCATGTTAATGGTACCAGCCATATTGTTAGTATAAAAAGGGAATATAGGTAATTTCAAACACCACAGCCATGATCATATCTATTATCAATCAATTATCAATGCTTTAGCTTGGCACCAAGGTGGTTAGCATGTGTCTGCTTGGTGGTTCCATATGGAAGAAGGTCGCAACTCTTGTCTCTGTTGTGAGCTGTTCACCTGTACACTGATGAAGACCATAAGGTGAGATTGAAAGATCTACAAAATGTAGTCAGTGGCTCTTAATTGACAAGAAGGGTGTGAATTTGGTTTCAGCAGCGTGGGGAACACAATGACGTGACAAAAAATACCATTAAGCTTTCTATAATAATGGCAGCATTTCATGTTCCATTATTACAATACTAACTGTAAAGAAAACATAGATGTCAGTGTTTTGTAGCCCTAAGTTTTGTCTGCAGGTATTCATTTCAGGCTGCATACAGCCCCAGCTAATTTGACCAATAATTAAAAAAATATTAATGATAATAAAAAGTCCAGTAACAACTCGTGGCTCCGCTCACTGCTGTTCAGAGAGACATTAAGAGGAAAATCAACTTGAAACTATCAAAGTGACCTGGACAAAAATAGGATTTTGACAAATGGAGGGGACATGTCTCCCTGATCCCCAGTAGAAATGAATCCCTTGTTCAAATGTAACTAATGACTTGTGCCTCTCTTGAATAATTGCTGAAATAATGTAATTATTTATTCAGTGAGTAATGAGTAATTGTTTTCAAGTAACTGTTCAACTCGCTCACTAATTAGAGCACATACAGTACAGAGTACAGAAACAACCAGGAGGTCCGCCTCCATCAGCTCCCCACAGAACAGGTGAAGTAAAGCTTGATTACCGGTGGCAGAGTGAATGAGCGAGGGATCCAAAAAGGGAGGGAGCATCAGCTCATCAGTAAAGTGTGCTATCACCCTCACCTCACTTACCCCGTGTGAACACGATCGTCTTGTTCGTTTGCATGTCAGAGATGCTCATGGAGAAAGAGATGGCGGTTATGCTCAGTAAAATATTCATTGTGCTTGCAGGCCAGTCAAGTGAAGCATCCACAACAGCTACTTGGCAGACATGGCAATTTGAAAAAAAAAAAAAAAAAGTGGGGGGGGGGCATCCATTATTGAAGTGCCAGGATGTTATCAATTCATGCAAGGTCAATATGGAGGATTTCAATTTGTGTCTGTGTCAAGACAAAAATTTAACCGTGTTCGGCTCACACTCCTTTTCTCTCGTCCTTCCTCCCTTTCTCACACTGTGACAGTTTTTATTGTGCTTACAACTCTGTGCTACACCGTGTGTTACATTGTCTTGGTTTTGTTGTTAACTGCATTGCAACTCTTCTGAAGCTTGGGCGCACGATGATACAAGATATGACCTTACCTCTGGCAACTTAAAATTCAGGCCACAAGTCTATTTCCCCTGCAACACACACACACACACACACACACACACACACACACACACACAGAGGGACGAATTCGCACACTGTTTGCCGTGGGAGAGCTCCTCATTTACATCAATTATGGATAGTCAACTTCCATCCTTGTGGCCTGGCGCTGCATATTTCATGGAGAGGGGGGTATTTTATGAGTTAATGTGTCCAGTTGACATGCCTCTGAAAGCACTGGCCTGTCCCTTACACCGTGTGCTGGGCTGGGGAGAGCACGCAAACACAAATCTTGTGAGCCTGTGCGTGTGTGTGTGTGTACCCACTCAACCTCTTCCCCAGCCACATCATGCATCCAGCACAAATGTGTCTTGCAGTCAGTTTTTGCTACAGGGAGGAAGCAATGCTACACAAGTGCCTACACTGTTTTGGAAGACAATCTCAAGAATAGCCTTTTCTCTCTCGCTCTTTCTTTTTTGTGTGTGTGTGTGTGTGTTGGTGAATTGATGAAAAGAAATGTAGGTATACAGCCATGTCTCAGTGTGTGGGATACTTCAACATGAAATAAGAAACGTGGTGGCACCAGCACCTGACATCCAACGCAACTTTTCAACCCTGTTTCAGAAAGGCCTGTAAACAAAGCTGATAACAGCACTCATTATGCCTGCTCTCCCCTCCGCTCTCACTCTTTCTCACTTTTTCATCACTCCCCACCCTCCAACCTACCCATCCACCCATCCATGATCCCCCCCAGCCCCCACCCCCACCCGCTCCACCACTTTTTCTCTCCTCGCCCTCTTGCCAGCCTGTTGGGGAGGTGTTACCAGCAGCTGGTGCCTTTGCATAATGTGCGAGGTGTTTATTTGCGTTTTTCATCTTTTTTTCATCGCAGAGACACGGAGAGAGAATGTGGGAAAGAACGGAGGCTGTTCTCGGATGGTACAAATTGCTTTTTTGACCCCATAATTAGTGGCAGAAGACACTCTGAAGGAGCTGGTGATGAAGCTCCTGTGGCCGGATTTCAACACGGACGCATAAATTATCATTTATGGAGCACTAATGGCCTGTTGAGTTGTCCTCTCAGACCTCGCTCTGCCACGCCAGCTCTGTGATCGTCCACGGCTGAGCCTGGTCATCTTTTATGCGTTATCGCCATGGCATGAACACTAAATATGACATGAAAGAACGCCAGCTCTCCTCCCATCCCCTCTGCTCTCTCCTTTCCTTTCCTCTTCTGTCATCTGCTTCCCTTTTTCTTTTTCTTCCTCTTCCCTGATGTCTTCTCTCCTCTTTTCTTCTGTCCCCTCCTATCTGCTCCTCTCCTCTGCCCACCTGCTCCTCTTTTCCCCTTCCTTCCTTCCATCCTTCCTATGTCCTCATTTCTTGCGTTTACTCCTTTCATCACTCCTTTTTTCATTTCCTCACTGCTATCCCCTTATACACTTCTCTTTTTTTAACTCCTTTTTTATTTTTATGTTTTCTATCCTTTTGTACATCTTTCCTCTCAGTTTTTTACCCATCTGCTCTTTCCTTCCTCCCACCAAATTGATTTCTCTCTTTCTGTGCTCACTCATTACCTTATTAGCTCCTACACTTTTTCTAATTTTCTTTCCTCTCCCCTTTTTCATTTCTCTTGTCCTGTCCTTATCCCTTCTTTCTTCTCATTTTATTTGCTCCTACAGACGCAACGTTAAATTCTCTCATGCGACTACAAGGTTCGGTGCATAAACATATTAACCCTTTATTTTATAGCCTTTTACAAAACAGATGGGAGGGATGGGTGTTATTTAAAATATGTGTGTGTATGTTTCTTTTATGTTGTACAGTGTTTGACACTCACAGTGGGTGAAGTGTGCCCTTAAAACAGCTGTCATTACAGAACAGAGTAGAAGGGAATGCAATTAGACATGTCAGCTCTGTTATCCATCACTGGCTATTATGGCTTCCACAAGGTGAGGAAAGGAGAGAATGGCCCATAGATACTGCTAGGAACACACACACACACATAGGTGGGCTGCTGTGTGTCGGACACAGCAGCACACACATAGGTGGGCTGCTGTGTCCGACAGCTTTGTGACCAAAAATGAAAACACACAGATGTGCTCATAAGCAGGGAAATAGGCAAGCAAATATACTCGCCAAAAATGTCCAACATTCCTGCATTGAAGAACTGTCTGTCCTCTGGAGTCTGGACTGGCTAATATGGCACTAAAGGAGGAGACAGGTGTTATGTATTCTTCTGAAGGACACTTGCAGAGATTTGGTTGCGTGCAAAATCGAATTAAACCCAAACCATCCTGTGGGGAAACAACATCAGTAAGTCAAAGTTGAACCAAGAAGTAGCTCCATCAGAGCAAATGGAAGTTTAAGTCAGACAGTTTGAGAGTTCATCTAATTAAATAAAGTCACAAGTAAAATCTTAATAGAATCTCACAAGGAAAAATCACCCTGTGGTTGAACTATCATCTGTAAACAGACAGTATACATGTGACAGGGTTTTCACAAGTGGACAAATAATGTTGTGATAGTCCCTCTTGTACACAGCTCCTCTAGAAGCTAAGTAAATTAGGCTAATTAGGTAAATTTGGCGTAATAATGACTATTACGAACATTAAATGCACTGGAGTGGACAATGCAGAAAGTGGATTAAACTGCAGGAGTAGTTTAAGGGATTCTTATTTTGAGTGAATATGAGTGGTGTGATAAACTTGACACCACTGGAATCCATTATAGATAATGTGCATTCAGGATGACCACTGATGGCCCCCTTTCTCCATGAAAAAGGAAACTCCAAACTTACTGGCAGGCTGGAAGCTTTCAAGGCCAAGCGTTTGACACCGAGTGCATATCACTTTATTAGAGGAAGCCACAGATGAAGACATACTTTCTGAATGTCTGGAACTTGGTCTAAATTGACCAAATAACTTTAATACTCGGCCATGGCACCAACTAGTAAGTAAAGGATGAGGAAAAGAAGAAAGAAAGGAAAAATAAGGAACACAGGGGGCTCAGAGAGGCGTAATAGAGGGCTGCTGTACCTCCTGGACCGTTATAAACTGTCAGTTAGCGGAGCCCACCACATCTTCAAACACACTGCCTTAGTGAGTTCCCTGAAGAGGTCTGCGGCTACTCTGCCTTGAAAGCACCCAGATTTTTGCCGGTGTGTGCACTTTTAATTGCACTCCCATCACTTGCCCCCCAGCCCCTCAAATCTCTCTCTCTCACACATACTGCCCCTCACTCACCCTTTCTCCACAAGGCCCCCGACTGCTCACTCCTCCCCCTTGTCTCTTTCTCATTCTGTCATTTTAGCCCTTTCTCTCTATCTGTCCATTCTTCAAAGGGTAACTTCATTCACTTTATTTTAATTTCATAGACTAACCCTAAGGGGAGGAATGAGAGATGGCAGTGTGAGAGGGAGGGAGAAATAAGAAACTCTGCTTTATTTTAGTGATGGCTCTGTGGTATTGGGGCAAAGCCTTTGATGGTTGGGTAGTAGCCAGCCATGGGCACTGCCTAATAAACAAATGAATAACCCCTAACAGAAGGGTTTTACTAGCTACTGTGCCGACATGCAGAGAAAGGATAACCCTGATTTCTTGCATCTTGGGTCTTATTTTCATGCTTCTGGCCTTGTTTCTATTGGCTCTGGTAACATTATATTTACCAAAGCAATTCTTAAGGTCTGGTAACATGGTGACTTTTTAATAGAAAATCAGATAGAGCAGGAAAATATCAGACAGTCAGAAAGCCTATTAAAAGGCCAACAGTTTAGCATGATTTGCCGTTTGCACATGTACAAATGCATTGGAATTTTTTGCATGGTTTTCACAATCCAAAAAAAAAACAGGGTCCGTTGCACATGGACTGAACATGAGCCACACTGACTGTGCTAGTATGCTAATAATGCTTTAGGTAATTCGAGGTCAGTCTTTCCAATGTGTAGTGACTATGGCTGTTGGTATCAAGGCTGATCGAGCAGACGTATGTTAATGGATCAGTATCAGCTACAATAAAACCACACTTTGTCGTACTGTGCTGTGCTTTATCCAGCCCAGCTTGCTAGTGTGGCAGTGCTGCTCTCCTTTATGACAGCCAGGCTCTGCAGTGTAGCATTCCACTCCGTATTTGAGGGAAAAGTAGATTGTATGAATGGATTCACTAAGCTCCGTTATCGGTCTTCTCTAATCAGCAAAGAGCAGTGTACAAAACATTCAGCTAGCAGCTCTCATTTATAGCCAGCGCTGACCATCGCTTTCACCAGTTAAAATGACAAATGGTGCCAGTGGTGGATCATATCAGCTGTTTCTTATTAACGATAATTTGTTGATGACTGTTGGAGTTTGTGTTTCCTCTGCTGCCCGTTCTCTTATGTGAGGGAAGAAGCTCCACTGTGTAACACCACTGTATAACTGTGAGTGGACTGAGTGACTCTGTAGTTCCAACAACTCCAACAGAGTGAAACATCTTCTCTCCAGTGGCTTGCATCACATTAATCTCAGGAGTGGAAGCCTCACAGTCAAACTTTTACTTTAGATGTGGCAAAGGCTACACCTGTTAATTCAATATGTCAGATACTCATTTAATGAAAATTTAGGTCATTGTGTGTAGGCAGATACTCAGTGTTAAAAGACTAAGATCAGGGAGTCATCCCCTGTAGTGAGTAATAGGCTGTTAAACTTATTACAAATGGGAGGAAGCTTATCCTGAGCCTGGTGTGATGTGTTGCAATGTCTATCCCATGTATTTGAAAAACAAGAACATTTGACTTATTAGACACTTAAAAGGAACAGTTAGGGTAATCATTTTTTTTGGCCTTCATTTTTGCTTCCAAATAAGTGTGGTTCTCCTGGAGACTAATTGTCTGACTGTTAATGCCCCCCCATCTAATTTTTTTCAGTGATGTTGCTATGTAAGCTTGATGATAGTCACACCAATGAAAACTACAGCCAAATGGAAAAAAAATAAAATTACCCTTTAAACAACAATGCTGCATGCTAGCTTGTCTATTGCCGTTGGTCTGTCTGCTAAGGCAGACACACTGCAAGCAGGTATCTGTGAGCAGAGCTTACTGAAGAAAACCTCCAAAAGGTCAGCTTTTCAGGAAGTACAGAACAGTTTTGTTTTTAGCTCGACCTCCATGTATTTTTGAGCTTATCCAGTGTAATTGGAAAGGTTTTCATAAGCCTCAAGGGTCACAGATTTCTCTCAACTCATACTCTTTCATTTAAGTTCAAAAGAGCTCATGAGGTTTTTACACGACAGCAGCTACTGTGATATATACGTCTGTACTGTAAATGTATGTCGCTGTGAATGCTTGCGCGTATTTGTGTGTGTGTGTGTGTGTCGGCATGCAGGTGTACAGACTGTGTGAAAGATGAGACCTGACGATGGGCCGTCCACCTTGCCCTTTGGCTATTTCTGTACCGTGCCTTCCCCGGCATTGGTTGCGTAATGATCTGGGAGACAGAGATCACTCTTTGTTTGTTCTCTCTATCAGCCATAACTGGGCCTTGGTGCCAGAAGGTCAAGTGTACAGAATAAGAACAGGCTTACACAACACAGAAAACACAGACACACCTTTGATGTGAAACAAGGGATATGTGTGTGTGTCTCTCAGATTGAGGGCGGTGATTGATTTCAGACAAGAGAAATCTAGCTGTGCAGAAGTAGACCTGCAGTATACCATTTCAATAGCAAATGCTTTGTGTAGGGATGCTGAACTCAGAGCCAGTGTTTTATCAAGCTCCAAGTTTTTTATCTATTAATTCTGTTCTGAACAAGTGCTGTATGGAGGATCATTGTATTAATGGCATAGGTTTTGTCATTGCCAATTACATTTATTGCTTGGCACAAAGACACCAAACCAACACAATCGAAGATGCCTCAGGAAAATACCAGTTCACAGGTGTGACAGTGCATTTCATACCATGCATCATCATGAAAACAGAACTCAAAACGACAACAGTATTTTTTTATATTAATGATGGCTCAGATGACAAAATGACAAACCCCCAGAGAATCATAGCCCAACTCCGCAGTGACCATTATCTTAATGGAGTATTTTTAATCAAATCAATCAATTAATCATCAACCCTATGTTCAAGTGTCAGTTTTCCTTAAAAAAAGCTCTAATAACACAACTGTACGCTACCTATCCAGCACTAACCAGCAGACAGACAAAGTTAGAAACTAGATGGAGTGCATTAAGCACCTTAGCAAGTAGATATTTCCCTCAGGACTTGGTAGGGACCAAAACAAATATAAAAGGAGATTCAATGTTGGTCACATTTGTGAAGTAGTTTCCTGCTGGATGTGTAAATGGACAACTGTCTGCTAACATGTTTGCATCTCAATATATCAGTATATGTAGTATATTTAAGTATTGTGTTTATAGATTTTTACACTGCCTTCATATGGCCAAAATATATCTTAATGTAAATTTAAAAGCAGTTTTCAGAGTAAGTGTTTCGTCTCGGCCTATTTGTATTCACACCTGTTAGGAAGTTTGACAGAGGTACATTTTTGCGCTTACAGCAAAAGAGAGAACAAACCTGTGTGAGGTCTTGGGTAGAATACTGCAGGGATGAGGAAAAGATATAAATAAACATCAAATGAAAATGAGATTTACCTGCTTCATCATTAGCTTTCTCCAAGTCCTTACCTTCGAACAAGGACCAGCGCTGCAGAGGAAGAAGGGGGAGAGACAGAGAGGGGAACGAGAGCGCCAGGAACGAGAGCTGAAGGCAGAGTGTCCGCTAGGAATACAAGCAGTGCCTTGCCAAATACAAAAAAAGGCCTCTCTCTCTCGTCTTTCTTTATGCTCCTATTTTATTCCCTTTGTTAGAGGAACTTGGCGTACAGGACTTCAGAGGAGGCTGCAATGAACACATCAAAGCCCACCGACAGATTGTGGCCCAACGGACACACTCGAAACGGGCATTAATTTCTTTGTTGAAAATGTAGAAAAGGCAAACACAAAGTGGGGAAATGAAAGCAGCTCCTTTTCTGTTGTTATTTTTGCCTCCTTCCTCTTGTTTGGCTGTTGTTTCAGGGTCTATTTTCTCTCAGAGTTTCCACATGTCAGAGGTGGTGAGTCTGGTCAGGCTGGCACCTTGTTTTTGTCAGATGCTCGTTTGGCGAGGTTTCCGTCCTCCTTTCTGTCTTTCTTTCTTACTTTCTTTCGCTCTCTCACTCTCCCCTCTCACTGACTCTTCTGACAAGCTCTCTTTGAGTTCAGCCCACATGGCTCTGGGCGAAAATCAATGCCCATATGTGTCTTCAGCTGCTCTACGCTGGACTGATGAAGGTTAGAAGAGAGAAAGACAGATGAGCAAAATCCAGAGACTCCAAGAGAGCTAGCTGATTACAGACAAAATATTTATCAAACTCCGCATCTGTTTACCGAAATAATGCAGAAATAATTAAATGAGAAATGCTCTCTAGATTCTGTTTTGTTTTTCATTCCTGTCTGCCCCAGGTGCTGTTTTTTGGCCAGTGATGGATGAGGCAAGGGCAAACTAATTGTTGAAAGTGTTGGTGCAGGAATTAAAGATTATTACCAGAGGATTCAGCCAGGGATTCATTCAGACCAGCATTCAGTGACCATTAGCCTACACAGTGTGCTGCTAAGTTCACTGACCTCGAGTGGTGAATCGCAGACTCGCTATTGATTGCCATCACAGTGATTCATTGTTTCGGTGTCATGGCTAAGGCTACTCACTTGTTTAATTGTTTCTCGTTGAATTGTAAGGTAGCGAGTGGGAGGCAATTGAAAGAGGCTTTTAAACGGTTTGTGCTTTAACAGAATACTTTAAGGAGAGGCCAAGGCAAATGAGAGGGACAGAATCTTACTTCGTCGTTACACCTTGCACAGCAACCATGAAAGGCATTAATAAATACTGAGGCCATATTACAGTATGAACCCTCACCATGACTTAAACATGGCTTCTAAACAGAAACGAACCCATTCAAATGTGATTTCTCAGCGTTGTTCGTGATGACCCAAAGTTCAAGATTCAAGAATTCAACAGGCATCTGAAAACATTTCAAGCATAATATCTTTCAGAGCATCCCCACCATCACAGCAATCGGGTGCCATTGGGCCTGGCATAGGCCCTCAGGGCGACGTTTCAGTCCGCTCTTCTTCTTGAGTAGCCGGCATTTCACAGCAGCGTACTCTTCCTGGTTTTGATGCCTTTTTTGCTCACTGTGCTGACCCTTTTAGAAATTCTGCAGAAACCACAGATACTTCCTTGGACTATAGATGCTCCCCAGATCTTTCGCTTCACGTCGACCTCTTGGCCTCCTCTCTCCGGTTTTGATCTCCCCTCCCTAGCTCCCCGGCCCCTGGAGGGTGTCAGCGCTGGCTGAAGGGGCTTCCAGGGGGCTTCAAGGGGCCTTTCAATCCTTCATCCAGGTCTTAGTGTTCAAAGACCTTGGCCAGTCATCCAGCTGCACACACACACACACACACACACTCTTACACACTTGCACTCACAGCTTGCACTCACACACATCGCTGCAGAAGTGCACAAACGCTGCACTGATAATATAAAGAAAGAAGGGAAAACAGAAAAAGAGCGCTAAGAGGGAGAAGGAGGTGGTAAAGAGAAAGAGTAAGAGCTGCTCTGAATGTCAGGATAAGATCAAAAAGAACTCCTATGAGATATTGCCTTAGCACCATCAAAATGAGATTAAAAATGTCAATGTACACTATGCGAGTGGAATATAGTTGATATTCTCCCTCCTATAAACAGCAATAAAGAGAGAGACACACATTCATTCGCATTCTGTGCCCACCCCTTTCTCTCTTTCTCTACGGGGTCTCGGGGTCACGTCACAGCCAGATTGTAGCTAGTTCGTAACATCGTATAAAGCCGCAGTGTTCCCTAATTTAACACTGCCTTCTGGGACGCTAATGGCTGGAGTCTGGATGGAGAAAGCAGATGTGCCTTCCACAAGAGGAAATAGTCGCTGGCCAATCAAGCGTAAAATGCCACAGCTTACCAATGAATTTCATGGCAAAGCGATAGGCAGGGCAGGAGGAGTTGCAGCAGTTCCTGCTCTGAGATCTATCAGAAATGTGTATCTAGACCTGTGGACTGCTGGGAGGGTGATTTAGGAGGCAAGAGATTGCGGGATAGAGAAAAAAGGGACGAGTGTAAATGTACGAAAGTGTGTGTAAATGTACATATAAAGCGGGCTTACGATGTGTGTTTTAATACATGTGGCTGTAAAGTATTCTTTGCTGTCTGAAGCTGTGTGTGTGTGCGTGCCTGTGTGTGTTTGTGTGCGTGTGCTTCAGCAGTTCAGTGGGATAACTGTGCGCACACGGCTTGCAAAGCCTTATCTAGATGTCCTAGTTATCGATTGGGCAACATGGCAGATAAGAAAGGATGAGTACCCCCTCCCACCCATCCACAGCACCCCTCAACCCCCCACCCACCAGCCCTCCTCCCCCTGCTCTGTGTGATACAGATGAGGTGATTTAAAGCACTTTACTGTAGCCTGTTTACATCAGTCCAACCTGATTCTCAGAACTGCAGCAGTTTTCATATTTGGAACAAATTTGGCACTAATATAGCAGATGATGCTCGACATGAGGCTTCTTTTCTCCTTTAAATTTTTTAAACTTTGCTTTTCTATACATGTAGTCCTTTTTATGAACAACACACAGTTTGATACTGAATAATCAGCAATATAAAAGGCTGTACAATTACACTCGAGACAGCATCTGTAGTTATACGTTGCCCCAAACTGTGTTCCTTTGTGAAATTTGAACACTCTTCCACTTCTTTTTTCAAAGCTTTTAATATGAATCTTTACTGCTCCACAATATCATACTGACATAATGTGACACACAGATCACTTTGTTTGCCAGCATCTACGACAATATTTCATATGATGCTATAATAAAGAGTTAGTAAATACTAATGAAAGATGAGCAGGTAGTAGTCCTTCCTGTGTTATGATAATGTTATTTTGTTATATTTGGGCAAATTGACAACTATGTAATATTTTAGCCATGCGTGGTTCTGGGGATGGTGCTATCAGCTGGTGAGTCAGTTCATGTCTGTTGTTGATACTGATGGATAGATTGCAGTGAAATTTAGATTAGATGATCACGGTGCCCTGAGGATGAATCCTGATGACTTTGATGATCCTCTGTGCCAGCAGCAGGCCAGAATTTTATCTAGTGAAATATCTCAACATTACCACAGATTTTGATAAAGGTGTACAATTTGATCTCTGCCATTGCAGTGCATTTTTCATGTCCTCAAGAAAGTGAATGAATTGAACCATAAAATTATTGTGGCTACTTGATTAAAAACGCAACCAGCACCTACAGACTGTAAACCAGTCAGGGTCAGCCTGGTAAGGACTAGTGAACAGTCAGTTTGTGTTAATCTTGTTTTTAATTACAGTATCTAACTTCACCTACAGTTTAAATCAGCTGCTGTTTTTTACTGACTGTATTTTTCACATGACCGTTTTCACTCTGTCAGTTTATGTTTTGATGTTGCGTGAGAAACAAAACCTTCGTCTTGTTGGTGACACAGAGTATCACAAATAAACCCAGATCGGTGCGAGTGTGACTCATTACTCCAGTGCCCACGAACGAACCTCCTTCATGCCCAGCAGCAGTGGAGCTCTGTGTAAAACCCCAATCACCAGTTCTTTGATTAGTCAGGTCGGAAACTGACACATTATCAGAGTGGAGATAGACTTTACTGGCAGAATATGAAAGATGATGACGTTAGCAACACCTTGTGTCTCCTTTCAGATAGTATCCAGGCAAAGTAATAGGTGTCACTTCCGACTACTTCCATCTTCTTTGAAAATGCTGTCACACTGGGAGTCAGGCGTACAGCTGAACAGTGAGTTAGACTGTCTCAGACCTCTGATTTCTGATTTTTTGTTAACAGTTTAATGTTGGTAAGTCATGGATATCATGAAGTCCAGATGTGTCTTTCGGCTCATGTATGGTGGAACGTTATATTTTATATATCTACACATATTTTATGAGACTAAAAATGTTATTCTGGAGTTAAGAGTTTATGAAGCCATAGGTTATTGGAGAGCACAGAGTGAACAGAGAGAAAATGCAGAGCACAGGTTGGATCATTGCCAAAGCGACTTTGAGATTGACAGACTTCCCAGTCGCAGAGAAAATGTAAATGTTATAGTTAATTTCAAGTCCTGAATGGGAGGTTTAAAGAGCAAATCACTGGAAAAAGGAGCTATGGATTGGCAGCAGTGCGCTGTGGGAAATAACGTGAGATAAAAATGCGAAACAAATGAGGATGGACAGTTTATGGGAGAGTTTGGGGAGTGCTCGGTTCAGATTATCTGTCGATGTTAAAGCCATATAGTGTTTTTGTTAGACCATATGACTCTAACAATGAGGACATATCTGTATTTTAGCAGAAGAGTGTTTGAGCGCTACATTTGTATGAATGCTGGTGTGACCACCAGTCACCTTATATGGCACCAAGTAGGACTTGATTATTATTTAAAGCTGCGCAAATCATTTTTTCAATCAACAAAGGATCAAATGATTATGTGTAATGTGACAGGGGTTGCTCAAAGTGATGAATCCACAAAAATGTCATCCAACTCTGCTCAAGCCCTGCATTCATTAACCTTTCAGTTGTTTTCAGCCAAAAAGTGCCAATAAACCCATTACATTACCCAATCAACACCAAAAAGCAAACAAAGTTAGTGTGTTGGACTCACATTTGCCAGAAACACAACTCCAAATGTATAAATAGGTGACTCTTTCCTAAAATGATCACTATATCGACTTTGAAAGGTGTTAATTTGTCAGATGTTATATTAACAGTTTATAAGGTTGTCACGAAGTGGCAAAAATGCCACATGCAGATTTAAATATGTAAATATATAACCAAAGATAATGCTTATGAAATGTGGAACTACACCATCTTCTCCGCCTGTGAAGATAGTCTTAGATACAGGCCAGGACCCAAATGCAGACGGGAGAGCAGTGATAAACAGTTTATTTCAAAAAAGGTGAAGACAAAAAAAGGAATGAATGAGAGCAGGTGATTTCCTGGGCAGTGAAACAGCGTCAGCTGGGCGGTGGCGGATGGGCACGAAGGGGATGAAACCAGAGGATTCACGGAGAATAACGGAACGATCTGGCGAGGATAGATGGGAAAGCGGAGCCTCTCATAGTCAGGAGGTAGGACTGATTGCATCCTGATTGCAGCCTGAAGGTGAGGAGGAGCCGCCCTGGAATCCTCGCCTGTGGAACACGCCCACACCAACGACACATACCCACACCTACACATCAGAGAAAAGAAAAGAGAAAACCCCAGAGACAGCCGAGCTGCCTCATGACAGTACCCCCCCTCAACGACCGCCTCCAGGCGGTCCAACCAGTTTGTCAGGGTGCGCAGCATGGAAGTCCCTGATTAGCTGTGGGTCCAGGATGAGGGACTTAGATATCCAGGAACACTCCTCCGGACCATAACCTTCCCAGTCCACCAGATATTGCAGGCCCCGGCCCCTGCGGCGGACATCCAGCAACCGGTGAACAGTGAAGGCCGGCGAGTTATCCACCATGCGGGGGGGTGGCGGGGGAGCGGTTGGAGGGCTCAGAGGACTGGAAGAGACAGGCCTCAACAGGGAGACATGGAACGTGGGATGGATGCGCAGAGATTTGGGGAGTTTAAGACGAACAGAAACAGGGTTAATGATTTTTTCGATCTCAAAGGGACCATTGAATCTGGGAGACAGTCTTTTTGAGTCTACTTTGAGTGGAATGTCCTTTGTGGAAAACCAAACCTTTTGACGGGGGATGTATTCTGGAGCTGGGGTCCTGTGACGGTCAGCTTGGCATTTGTAGATGGATGTGGATTTGAGTAGCGCTCTGCGAGCATCCTTCCAGATGCGCCGGCATCGGTCATACTCAGCCTGGACTGATGGAACTGCCAGGTCTTTTTCATCGTCGGGGAAGAGGGGAGGCTGATAACCTAAGGAGCATTGGAAGGGTGACATACCTGTTGCCCAGGAAACCAGGGTGTTATGTGCGTACTCAATCCAGGGGAGATGTGTAGACCAGGTGGAGGGGTTATGGGAGCAGAGACAACAAAGAGCGGTTTCCAGATCTTGATTGGCACGTTCAGTTTGGCCATTTGACTGGGGGTGAAACCCGGAGGTGAGACTGGATGTGGCGCCAAGGGAGCTGCAGAAGGCTTTCCAAACTTGTGATGTGAACTGGGGCCCCCTGTCTGAAACAATGTCCGAAGGGATGCCGTGGAACTGGAAAACATGGGAGATCAATGTGTCAGCAGTTTCTCTGGCGGAGGGGAGTTTGGGTAGAGGGATGAAGTGGGCAGATTTGGAGAACCGATCTACAACTGTGAGGATGGTGGTATGGCCGTTGGAGGGAGGTAACCCAGTGACAAAGTCTATAGCTATTTGGGACCATGGGCGTTGAGGGATGGACAAGGGGAGCAGTTCGCCAGCAGGAGACTGGTGGGATGACTTGTTCTGGGAGCAGGCAGAGCAGGCGGCTATGTATTCACGAGTGTCTGTTTCCATGGAGGGCCACCAGAAGTGACTACGGAGGACAGAGAGGGTTCTTTTGAGACCAGGATGACAGAAAAGTTTGGAATCATGGGACCACTGGAGGACGGAGGATCGGACAGTCTGTGGGACGAAGTGTTTGCCGGGAGGACCAGTTCCAGGGTCAGGCTCCTCCAGCAGAGCGGCACCCAACTCAGTCATGAAAGGCCAGGTCAATGCTCCTACGACGCAGGAAGTTGGCAAAATGGTGTCAGGAGTGGAAGGTTTGGCTTCGGAGTCAAACTGGCGGGACAGAGCATTGGGTTTGATATTTTTAGAGCCAGGTCGATAAGTGATAGTAAACCCGAATTGACCAAAGAATAGCGCCCATCTAGCCTGGCGAGAGTTTAGTCTTTTAGCAGACCGCAGGTACGCTAAGTTTTTATTGTCAGTCCATACCACAAATGGCTGCTCTGCGCCTTCCAACCAATGTCTTCACCCCTCCAATGCCCACTTCACTGCCAGGAGTTCTCTGTTACCAACATCATAGTTGCGTTCAGCTGGGGAGAGACGCCTGGAGAAAAAGGCACAGGGGTGAAGTTTCTGGTCTGTGGGGGAGCGTTGAGAAAGAACAACCCCGACCCCCACATCAGAGGCATCCACCTCTACCACGAACTGGCGGATGGGATCGGGTTGGATCAGGATAGGAGGAGAGGTGAACCTTCTCTTGAGCTCCGTGAATGCTTCCTCCGCCCCGGACATCCACTGGAAGGGGATGGAGGAAGATGTTAGTTTGGTTAATGGTGCTGCTATGGTGCTGTAGTTCCGTATAAAGCGACGGTAAAAGTTAGCAAACCCCAAAAACCTCTGTAATTGCTTCCGGCTAGACGGGACAGGCCACTCCAACACAGCCTGCACCTTGGTGGGATCTGCTTGTACCTGGCCCCTCTTGATTATGAATCCCAGGAAGGAGATGGTATCTGTGTGAAACTCACACGTCTCAGCCTTGACGTAGAGACGATTCTCCAAGAGTCTCTGGAGGACCAGGCGAACATGCTGACGATGCTGGAAAGGATCCTTGGAGAAGATGAGAATGTCATCCAAATATACAAAAACAAAACGGTTAAGAAAATCTCTCAGCACATCATTAACAAGGGCCTGGAAAACGGCAGGTGCATTCATTAAACCAAATGGCATGACTAGGTACTCATAATGGCAGAGAGGGGTGTTGAAAGCTGTCTTCCACTCGTCCCCCTCTCGGATCCTTACCAGGTGGTAGGCGTTTCGGAGATCCAGTTTGAAGAAGATGGTGGAGCCACTGAGTGAGTCAAAAGCTGAGGAGATGAGAGGCAATGGATATTTGTTTTTGATGGTGATGTTATTGAGATCTTTGTAATCTATGCATGGTCGGAGTGTCTTATCTTTCTTTTGAACAAAAAAGAAACCAGCTCCTAGGGGGGAAGAGGATGGACGGATGATTCCTGCTTTTAATGAGTAATGAATGTAGGTTTCCATTGCCTCCCGCTCTGGCTTAGACATATTATACAGTCGGCCAGAGGGGAGAGAGGAACCGGGCAATAGGTCTATGGAGCAATCGTAGGGCTTTGCTGAAAACTTCGCTGAGATCATGATACTCGGCGGGGACGGACGAAAGATCTGGAGGTGGAATGGTGGCAGGAACAGGGAGACTTCCTGACGGGGGTAAGGCAGAGTTAAGACAATGTTGATGACAGTGAACCCACCAGTATTTTACCCGCTGCTCAATCAATGGAGCTTGAGCCAGGGAAAACCAAGGACCAGTGGTGTAAGGGGAGCAGAAAAAAACAGAAAACTCACATGTTCGTGATGGTTACCAGAGAGTATCAGGTGAAGTGGCTCGGTCTGATGAGTTATTTTGGCCAGTTGTTTGCCATTTAAGGCACAGACAGGGATGGAACCGGGGATAGGATGAACCTTAATACCAGCATGGCGAACCAGCTCAGAGTCCAAGAAGTTTTGTTCTGCCCTGGAATCGATCAAGGCACAGAGGGGGATTGAGTGATCTAGTTGAAGAGAAGCCAGAATTTGAAGTCTAGGGAGATTCAGCTTGGAGGTGTTGTTGCCCACCAGACTCCCTATTTGTACTGGTGGGCTACGGCGTTTGGGCGAGTGGGACAAGAGGAGATCACATGACCAGACTTTCCACAGTATAGGCACTCACCTGCCTTTAACTGCCACTGTCGCTCTTCAGGAGTGAGACGAGAGCGGCCCAGCTGCATGGGTTCCTCAGAGGAGATGGTAGGAAGCAGAGAAGAGGGAGAGGTGTAAACAGGTTGATCCATATTAGTTGACTGACTAGGAACGGGTATGCGCTTGGCTCGGGAAGGAGGATTAGAGGCTCGCTCGCGTCTTCTCTCTCAGCGCCGGGAATCTAGGCAAATAACTAGAGAAACCAGTTCGTTAAGAGAGTCAGGTTCATCCCTCGCTGCTAATTCATCCTTCAATTCCTCATTCAAACCAAAAATGAATCCGGCATGGAGCGCCGCTTCGTTCCACCCCGCCTCCGCTGCCAGAGTGCGGAACTCAATGGCGTAGTCAGCAGCCGGCCAAGAATCCTGACGGAGAGTAAGAAGCCTCTTGGAGGCGTTAGTGGGAGCATTAGGATGGCAAAAAACCAATTTGAATTCTGTTAAGAACTGTGAGAAGGTATACCTGGCCGCTCCCGTTTCCCCCAGGAAGGCTTCAGCCCATACTAGCGCTCTCTCCCTCAGCAGACCGACGAAGAAAGCAATCTTACTCAGGTCCGTGTGATATGCCACAGGCTGCATCAAAAAGAACTGCTGGCATTGTAAAAGAAAACCCTTACTTTTATCGGGATCACCGGTGAATGGTTCAGGCATGGGAACCGGTACATCTACCGGAGCCGGACTGTCGGGGAGCGAGGAAGCGCCAGCGGGAGTTGAAGACGGAGACTGTGGATGAATCTATAGAGCTAGGGACTCGACCTGGTGTGCTGTCTGGGAGACTTGATGTCCAAGGGTTTGTTGTTTTTCCATGAGACCTTGTAGAATCTGGCTGTGGTGTCCGATGAGGGCGCCCTGGCTGAAAATCGCCTGCGGAAGCTTCTCCATGGCCGCTGGGTCCATTTCTCTGGCCAGATCGTTCTGTGAAGATAGTCTTAGATACAGGCCAGGACCCAAATGCAGACGGGAGAGCAGTGATAAACAGTTTATTTCAAAAAAGGTGAAGACAAAAAAAGGAATGAATGAGAGCAGGTGATTTCCCGGGCGGTGAAACAGCGTCAGCTGGACGGTGGCGGATGGGCACGAGGGGGATGAAACCAGAGGATTCACGGAGAATGACGGAACGATCTGGCGAGGATAGATGGGAAAGCAGAGCCTCTTATAGTCAGGAGGTAGGACTGATTGCATCCTGATTGCAGCCTGAAGGTGAGGAGGAGCCGCCCTGGAATCCTCGCCTGTGGAACACGCCCACACCAACAACACATACCCACACCTACACATCAGAGAAAAGAAAAGAGAAAACCCCAGAGACAGCCGAGCTGCCTCATGACAGTACCCCCCCTCAACGACCGCCTCCAGGCGGTCCAACCAGTTTGTCAGGGTGCGCAGCATGGAAGTCCCTGATTAGCTGTGGGTCCAGGATGAGGGACTTAGATATCCAGGAACACTCCTCCGGACCATAACCTTCCCAGTCCACCAGATATTGCAGGCCCCGGCCCCTGCGGCGGACATCCAGCAACCGGTGAACAGTGAAGGCCGGCGAGTTATCCACCATGCGGGGGGGTGGCGGGGGAGCGGTTGGAGGGCTCAGAGGACTGGAAGAGACAGGCTTTAACAGGGAGACATGGAACGTGGGATGGATGCGCAGAGATTTGGGGAGTTTAAGACGAACAGAAACAGGGTTAATGATTTTTTTGATCTCAAAGGGACCATTGAATCTGGGAGACAGTCTTTTTGAGTCTACTTTGAGTGGAATGTCCTTTGTGGAAAACCAAAACTTTTGACGGGGGATGTATTCTGGAGCTGGGGTCCTGTGACGGTCAGCTTGGCATTTGTAGATGGATGTGGATTTGAGTAGCGCTCTGCGAGCATCCTTCCAGATGCGCCGGCATCGGTCATACTCAGCCTGGACTGATGGAACTGCCAGGTCTTTTTCATCGTCGGGGAAGAGGGGAGGCTGATAACCTAAGGAGCATTGGAAGGATGACATACCTGTTGCCCAGGAAACCAGGGTGTTATGTGCGTACTCAATCCAGGGGAGATGTGTAGACCAGGTGGAGGGGTTATGGGAGCAGAGACAACAAAGAGCGGTTTCCAGATCTTGATTGGCACGTTCAGTTTGGCCATTTGACTGGGGGTGAAACCCGGAGGTGAGACTGGATGTGGCGCCAAGGGTTTGTTGTTTTTCCATGAGACCTTGTAGAATCTGGCTGTGGTGTCCGATGAGGACGCCCTGGCTGAAAATCGCCTGCAGAAGCTTCTCCATGGCCGCTGGGTCCATTTCTCTGGCCAGATCGTTCAGTGAAGATAGTCTTAGATACAGGCCAGGACCCAAATGCAGACGGGAGAGCAGTGATAAACAGTTTATTTCAAAAAAGGTGAAGACAAAAAAAGGAATGAATGAGAGCAGGTGATTTCCCGGGCGGTGAAACAGCGTCAGCTGGGCGGTGACGGATGGGCACGAGGGGGATGAAACCAGAGGATTCACGGAGAATGACGGAACGATCTGGCGAGGATAGATGGGAAAGCAGAGCCTCTTATAGTCAGGAGGTAGGACTGATTGCATCCTGATTGCAGCCTGAAGGTGAGGAGGAGCCGCCCTGGAATCCTCGCCTGTGGAACACGCCCACACCAACGACACATACCCACACCTACACATCAGAGAAAAGAAAAGAGAAAACCCCAGAGACAGCCGAGCTGCCTCATGACACAGCCTAATCAGCACAGAAGGACTGAAACAGAGAACAGCATCGCCTCCTTACTAATTGCCCAGAGTGAGATGTTAGTAGTTTCTCCACACAGCAAGCGACAAAACTGTAATCAAATAGCCTCCAAACCAGCAAACTTTATCTTGAGAAAGCTGCATTTCTTTTTAGTTTTCAATCGTCCCTGGTAAACATTAGTGTGTGACATTATTGGTGCAGAGTTTACAAGTTTTTGAACCACAGATATTTAATTTTCCCATTTGTGGGCTATGCATTTTTTGCACGCACAGTGTCATTTATTCTTGCTTCGTGCATTTCACACTGTTCATCAACTTCCTACTATGATCAGTTCCTTGATCTCTTTCTTGTCCCTTAATACTTTATTGTTAATTCTGGACATTTATATCCTACCTGAGCTTCTCTCCAGGCAGTTCCACTGTGGCAGTTCAGAAGGTCAAAAGATGAGTTTGATTAATCTAGTCATCTTACTCACATTACTTTTTTTTTTTTTTATCTTTCCTTTTTCACGCCTGCTCAGGCTCATAAAGGAAAACCTGTTTGTGTTTTGTAGCCTCACGCTCGACTTCACCCTCCTCCTCCTCCTCCTCCTCCTCCTCCTCACTAACTGCTGTCTTGTTGCTTCTGCCCGAGTGGCTCTCTCTGAATACGCCTCTTGGTTGAACAATTAATTATTCTAATGATAGACCAGCACTGGTGCTTTAAACAGGGACACTGAGAAAGAAAGAGCGATGGAGAGCAGAGAGAGAGAGAGAGAGACGGAGAGAGTGGCATAGATACAGAACTGGTATAATCCTTTGGCATCCTAAAAGTAGGTGAGCTGCAGTGAGCGTGAATGTGTGCCACATTTTATTGGTGTTTGTAGATAGATGGATGGATGAGAATACATTCCCTTGTTACAGTGCAGTGATGATGGTTAGTCAGTCAATATCCCTGAGCAGAATCAACTCTGCAGAAGCCTTGACCACTTGACCAGACAGCTCTTCTACACTGCCCCCAGGCCTCACACTGCACACACACACACACACGCAGTCAAGCACACTTGCCTTGCACACAAAATACACCTTTCCTTATCTCTGGACTGTGTATTTTAACTCGAACTGGGTCAAATAAAGCACAGTCCTGTAGATACACACACACACACACATACTCCTTTCAAGCCCTTTCAGATGTCTTACTAGTGCGTTTTGTACTTCCAACCGCACCCTCCAACAACGACCATTCAACCCAGTTACTTATTCCGTGCAGCCCCCTACTTCCGAATTCCACCCCTTCACCTCCACTCTCTCCCCATCCCACACGCATCTCACCAGCTCAGCTTGCCCTCCAGCTCCATGTGAACAAGACCGGTGTAACACTTTCAACACGACTACCTCCACGCAGCTTTTTTGACAGCTACAGCTCATACTGGCCACGTGAGCCTCTCCGCTCCCCATTTTCTCTTTATCATTTCCCACACTGCTTTTGTTTTGGAGAACTTTGACAACTCATGTAAGTCGCTATAAAAAATTGATGCCCACTCTTCTCCTCTTTCTCCATCTCCTCCTTCATTTTCTTCTTCTACCCCTTCCTTGCTGACTGTTGCGCTACGAGTGCCAATACTTACCCGTGAATCTCTAGTGGGCGAGAGGGGAGGAGGTAAAAGGGAAGACAGGAGGAGGAGGGAGGGAAGGGAAGAGAAGAGATGATAGAGGAGAAACAGAAGGCTAGAAACAAAGGACAAAGGAAGAAAGGGGAAAAGACAGAGGCCGAAAATAGCAAGAAAAATGTGTGTTGCTTTAAACCGTGTTGACATTGTCAAGGCAGTGCCAGTGTGCCAGGTGGGCAGCAGTCAGTCAGTCAGTCAGTCCCCTCGGCTACAGTGAGATAGATGCCCAGGGTTTGATTTGCATATGCTATTCAGGGCATGGCTACATCATTTCTCTCTCTCTCTTTTTTTATTGTTTTTAATCAGAGGCGAATGTCAACAGAATAAATTAAGTTGCGTGGCAAAGTGAAATTTTTATCACATCAGTGGTGGTTGGGTAGGTGTGGAGGGAGGGAGGGAGGGCATGATGATGATGCCTCCACACATACCTCACACTCCACACCCCTTCACACCCCCCCCCCCCCTCCACCACCACCACATACCCTCCACCTCTATTCATCACAGGCCATATTGAGGGAGTGAAATTCAGTGGCGGTGCCGGTAATCAATGGAAGGGCTCCATATGGCGGGGATCAAAGGTGTCACATAGTGTGTGGTTCTGCTTTATTGCCAGCCAGCACTGTTAATTGGACAACAAGATCTGAGGCAATATTAAAATCCAATTAAATTGATATGAACAGATTGCCAAGTGATGTACACTAATGTATAATTGAGTATCAAGCAAATGCGAGTGGCCCGTCTCGAGCGCCGAGCTGCTGAATAAATGATGGGCGAGCCGTAGAGGACGGAAACAAGTTTGCACATTAGCCCCCCCCCCCCCCCCCCCCCCCCCCCCCCCGCTCCTCCTCCTTTCTCCTTCCCCTTCCCTCCCTCGCTCTCTGGGCCCTCAGATGTGGAGGGACACAGGATTTTTTTATTTTTTTCTGTGCCTTCTCTTTTTTTTTTTTTTTTTGGAACTGGCTGACATTCTTAGAGGGACATTTTTGTCCTGAATAATAAGGGCGGTGGAGTGTAGGGGTTGTGTGTGTGTGTCTGTGTGTGTGCTTGATGAGGGCAGAGGAGGAAGAGAAGGTGTTAGCTCATGTGGGTGTGTGCGTATCCAAAGGCAGGGGCGGGGCTGACGTGTAACATTTTAAATGGCGTAATTCCACCACATGCACACGGCTTTAATTTGAGTTTAATAAAATCTAAATGATTTATTGCCTTTTTTGCTGGAGCAAAAGCAAGTGCATGTTGTGGTGCTTTGGCTAATCAGGCATAAACATGGACAGCCCCCGTCTCAGCGGAGAGGCTCCACAATATGGAGTGCTCTTTATGAAAAAGAAATAAATAAGCAGATAAAGAAGGATGCTCTGACACTATTTAACAGACCAACGAGGCCTAGTCCAAGGTGACATTCCCTGATAAGGTACACTTGGACTGTAGCCCAAAATAATCAAAAGTTCATCACCACTCATTCATTTATTAATTGAATATTTTTAGCCTTGATTTAATGCATCGAGCTGTAGTGCTAATTCGTGACATTGGGAGGCTGATAAGGAGATTTACATTTCAAATTTTAATGATATTTTGGCTCTAGCGATCACTCCCTTTTTTGGGGCTAATTATTTATTTCTGTTGTTTTGGTTGCGGTCCAGCATATGCTGTTTTTTTTTTGTTTTTCTTTTTTTAATGTCCCTCCACCTCCCCTCTTTCTTGCATTAAGCTGGTTTCCTTAATTAAGCGGGCATGGGGCTCATTAGCTGCCAGGGCGATGGGGTGGCATGATGTGCCCATCTCAGTTCCCGCTGGCGATGCCCGGACAAAGTGCCTGGGGAGCAGGTGCTGACAAGGTCGCGGTGGCAGCGTGCCATCTGGACCGAGGCTCGGGCCCCATCGCCGCCTGGTTCTTTGTAGCTATAGCTGTGGCTAATGCCATCCACCAATAACCCTGACTCAAAGACATCAAAACAGCACTCCGGCTCTTAGGAGATCTGTGGACTTAACATCCACTAAAACAAAGGCGCAATAATTGGTTTTGGCGCAATCTGTCCTTCGTTTGCCACTCAAGGAGCTTTTGTGGTTATTAAGTGAGCTTGGAACAGAAGGCACATTGAAGGTTTTCTTCATTTAGGCGTGATGCATATCCATTTGCATAACATAGATGTCCACGGCAAACAGTGTGCGCATACATTTATGCATAGTTTCCAACAATACATAGCTTTCCTGAATAATCAACATCACTTAGGGACTGTATGAAAATTGTGTGGGAAGTTCCCTGAGATGCTTGGAACAACCTGTCTGCCAAGTGACTTAAAAAATTGCGCACTCGTTTCCTGAGGAGAACCAGTTACTGCACTGTGGATGGAGTTAACTGATAAATAAAAACTTTATTCATGGCATTATTTCTGAAAGCATCCTCACTTTGCCTTCCATGCCTAAAACCTTTGCACAGTATTGTCTGTGTGCATATGTCTTCACACTGAATATTCTCTGTCTGAAGAGGTCGCCGTTGTAGCATTAGCCAGTGGAGCTCAGCATCATTACAGACAACAGAATTAATACATTTAAATGTCTTTTAATGTCAGCCTATACGATAATCCAAGTTCAGCACCACATTCTGCCATCTTGTTTTGCTAATGGATGAGTGTGGATGTTGAGTTCGGAAGCTTCAGTTAAAGTTCAGTATCTCAGTTTAGTTTATTTACTGTATTTCTTCATTGCCCATTCTTCTAGAGTTAGCTGAACTGTCCATCCAGTCAGATGTGTGTAAAATCCACAGCTTGCTGGTATGTAACGTGAGAGCAAGAGTAACACACAGCTCTCTCACACACGAGCAGTTGGCTTTAACCATTGTCTGATGGTAATTAACTTATGCCTTAATGCTGTGCGATTTTTGGCTCAGCCTAATAACTTTTCATTAATGCAGAGAAGAGCCTTGTGTTTTTTTTTCTCCAGCGACCCCTTCACACCCAAATCATTTCTGTACGGTCCCCTTCTTTTAAAATGACAAAAGAATTTCCTTAAATTTTGTTGCAGAAATTGGAGCTTGAGTGTTGAGTGTGAAATACAGTTTAACACCAAAACAAAAAGCCAGAATTACAAGCACCACTGTGCCAGTCGGTACTGGTCTGTAAACTCACACAGTTAACCTCTTGTCCAAAGGCACTAGTAGCACTGTAGCTGTGTTGTTGTGTTATTATATGTATATTACTGAGTAGAGTAAATCAAAGTTAACATTAATCTGGATGCCCACAGAGTGTTTTTCTCTGTAATGGACATCTGGAGGAAGCTGGTTTGTAAATGTCATGGAATGCCACAAAAGATTGTCTAACCTCTGACCACAAACACTAATCACAAATTACCAAACCCTGGGACTTGAATGTCATTCAAAAATCTCTCCTAAAATTAAGTGAATGTCAGAGAGCAGATGTTTACCGCAGTGAGCTGAAGAGCTTTCAGTTTGTCATTTGCTTTAACCTGCTGTACAATTTGTCATGAGTTTGTGGGTTAGAGTGGTTTAGGACTACAGAAGAGGATTCCTGTTTCCTCCCTGACACCGGTGTGGTATCACCTCCCTTCCCACTGAGCAGCAGATTGTCACACGGTTCTCAGGCTTTGACTTATGATGTTTCTTGTCGCACTCTATTTGAGGCGACCGTTCCACTCTGGGGCTCGCTGATCACAGGGCCTGCACACACTTAAAGACATGTATAACCCAGAAGGAGACCCATATTTAAGCACTGGTCATTGCCCACTCCCTCTCTCCCCACATTATTTTACAACCTCTGTGGCCTCTTTGCCAGAGGCCCTGGCTGTCATTATGCGGTCCAGTGTTTGGGTTTGCAAGCCTTCACCCTCTGATTTGGTGAACGGATACTTTCTTTAAAAAAACGAAGGTATAAAACTTTAGTTTAATCCTCTTTGCCTAAACATAAGATGTTAAGGTCATTAAGGGTCTTGGACATTTCAGTAAAACACGGGCCTGGGCACTACATATGGATGTTGAGACATACTCAAAGAGAACGCTGATGTTTATTTTAGAGATTTCTTGGAGGCTGTTTTGTGGTCGGCTATGTGGTGCGAGGCCATACATGAAAGGAAATGTTGGATTTGAATGCAGGGGTACTAAGGGGGCCTGTCGCACACAGGCTCTCCGCGTAGATGGAAAAATGCATACATACTGTGAAAGCTTGACGCATTCAGCAAGTGAAGTGCAAAAATTATATGAATCAAGATGTTGTGACTGTGTGATAATGCTCCTTTTAGCAAAAGACACAGAAAACAGCCCAGGGAGCATTTAGCTTTTTCTCTTGTTTTTCATGCATTTTCTTCACAATATTACGGTGGATCGGACTCCGTTTGTAAGCATTACAAATTAACTGAATACACTACAAAGGAATTTGCATTTCATGGAGCCTTCTACATTTCCTCCACTACATTCTAGACATGCACTTGCTGGTTTAATACAAAATAAATCAATATTTCTTTCAGAATTCATTAATTTTCTGTCAGTCTGCCAACTTGAACAATTTAGCAGAATAATACATTGTAACTAGAGCACACAGAGAGAGTGTAACACGTTTTTTATAATATTTAGTTAAAAAGAAAATAGTATGTTAATAGTCCACGAATCAAGAAACTGAAACTCTTTCTCTGTCTCCTTTTTTTTTTGCAAAGGCATTTGATCAAAATACCCTTATTGGTAATTAAAAGAATGTAAGTACTTAATGTACTTTGACCACTGATACACACAACAGTATTTATGGCTAAGTTAAACTGGTGTTTGCCTGTACAGGGATAAACAGAGCAGCGTCTGAGGGATTTTCTTGAAGTTCCCTAATTTAATCCTCCAGTCCCTAATCTGGTGTGAACCCCTAAACCCTTCCGCACACAAAAGCTGACCGACATAATCCCTGGTGTAAAGAAATGGCCACTCATTCCCCCGCTCTGAGAGGACTGCAAGCTGAGAAAATCAGTACTGCTTTCCTTAACACACACATTTTACATATTTGTCATCCTCTTTTTTTTCATGCGCTTGTCAGTCATCCCTCCATCTGCTGTCCATCTTCCCATTGCTGCAAACAGGATTCAGTATGTGAGGAGAAGGACCTAAGAACTACACGACTTCAGCCATATAGAACAGAGGTTCAAACACATCAATGATAATGATAAAAAAAAAATAGAGATAGCACTGCCTTTGCTCTCTTACAGTACCATCAGAGACACGTATTTTCCTGTCGCATCATTTCCCTGCAGCACATACACTAAGAATTAATGGCAGAGATGGACAGCCTTGACAATCTTGACTCCTACCCAAACCATTACGAAAATAAACCACATTATCTGGAGAAAATCCATGATTAGGACCAAAGGAAAAGAAGGCCCCTCAGTTAGGGGGCGAATGGGTGGAAGAATGAGTGGTGGAGGGAGGGAAGGTTGGTGGGTGGAGATGGACAGGTGGGGTGTGGGGGGCACAGTAGGGGGCTAATTCTCCCCATGCCCTGCTGCAGCTGTGCCCCTGAAACTGACTGACAGATCCCAATGCGTAGGGGGGGTTTCTGCATATGTCAGAACAGTGAGGGGCCTGCCAACTTCCTGCTACAGTTTTCACACTTTATATAGCAGTCGATCTTAAACTTTCTCTCCAGGGAGCGGCATTGCCGCAGATATTTTTCCCCATGGCCAAAAGGTCATTTTAATGCAGGCTATTTGTGGGCATTTGGGTAGATTTTTTGGTCTTTTTTTTTTGCAGTTACTTATTAAAGCTCATTCCGGCAAGAGGAAAGGTTGAAAAATTAAGAATCTTAATGAAGAAGAAGTGTTAAAAACTGTAATTTGATTTGTCCTTACTTTTTATGTAACAAAATCTGAACTATAATACTATATACAATATGCATATTTTTTTCCCATTATGTGAAAAAGGAGACATTTTTGGAGACATTTGTGGAAACTGCATCCCAGTCTTGAGCATCTGAGTGGATGTTTCCCATGACTTCAGATAATGCCAACTGAGAATTACAGTCAGCTTCCACTGTGACTTCTGAAAAGAGCACAACACACATTTAGACAAGCCTTTTTTTTTCCCTTGTTCAACACAAGGTTATAATAACTTGGCCACCTTGGTGGCTTTGGTGTTAAGATGTCAACAATGGACTGCAACTCCTGCCATCTCTGTGTTACTAATGAGACATGTGTGAAAGAAAAAGAAAAAGGATAGTATTAACTATTAACTTTTTGGGTCCGTGTGCATCACGTGATGAACACAGAAGTTGCAATACCCTGTGTGGGCACAAGGCTAAAATCATTTCGTAGTCAGCTCCCTCCCTTGGGTCTTGATATAGAAAGAAAGGGTACAGTCAGCCCTAGATGAATTCAGATGTGGTCATGGCAAATGACCAGACTGTCAAAACTCACACCAGTTCCTGTGACATCAGCATACCATACAGGTTTTAATCAGGAGGTAAAAAAGTGAAACAAAGGAGTAGTGTACAGAATATTGTATGGAGTAATTAATGGAGACCCAGAGTAATGTGGAGAGTGCTGCTGTCACAGATGGTGCTCAGCAATAGATAACATCAACCCCCAGCTGATTAAATGAGTGTTTGGTAGTTGGAATTGAAGTAATATACATAAACTGTTTTTAGTTCCCTGTTGCCCCCATAAGATACTGCAATACTGCACCAATCAAATTACCAGTTTTTACATTTTTAGCCAGTAACAAAACTTCTGGAGCTGTCACTGCAGATAAATAAACATTTAAATTTCCTAATTTTTCGTAATTACGGTTTAGACCAAATAAGTATCCAAACTAAAACATTCGGAGATGCTCACTTTTTCATTACACTACTTACAAAACTTTTATTTCAATTTCAGTTCAACTTAAAATAAAAATCTCAAAATTTTGATTTAATAGGAAGTCAGTTTTTAGACTTAATGACTCCAAGTCAGATCGACTTAGTTTCTGGGGAAGGCAGTGACTATTTTATTCTCATTCCTAACTTTTCATTTTTCTATTTTTCTGCATTAATTTATCTTTGTTTATTTGTCTTCACAGGGGCATTGGGCTTGCATAGTTCTGAGATATTAATATTAGTAAAGATCTGACACAAACATCTTGCAAAGCTGCAATACTCATTCTTCCTCACTAAATATTTAACCCAAATGGTATGTTCCTGTAAAACATCACATAGGGTCTTATTATTCCAAACCAACATACTGACCAAAATGATCTTAAGGTAATCACTTAATAGCTTGATTTTCTACGTTATTACTGTGCTGCTGTAAAGGCTTTCATTCAGTATAACTGAGTTACAGACACACAAGTCTGCTGATATAACTACAGATAAATACAGCTGTCTAATTTGTGGCTCAGCATTTATCTGCCTGTGACCCACCTCGCAGTTTGGAATTTCACAAACTGTAAAAAGTAATTGTTTTGCATTAACTGTCTTCATGGCTGCAGATCTCTTACAATTCCACTGCTAATGATATGGTGGTTTTTTTTTATTTTTCTTCTTTTGTCTCTAACCTCCTCTCAAATAAACTCTCATGAAATCTCTCCCAACTGCACACCATTACCAGCGAGTCACAGAGAAAATAGCAAAACATTCTAATTATGTCTGGAGAAAAAAACATGAAAAAGAAAATGCTGACTCTCAGTAGAAAAAAAAATCGTACTGTGACCTTGATCGGGGCCTGTTCCTATAAGAACACCCAGGGCCAAACTGTTGAGGAGCCCGTATGGGCATTTAAAATAGGAAGACATGAAACACTGTGCTGTTAGAGCAGCCACCCCTCCCGTGGCAGGACCCTAAGCACAGTAACCTTATATCAAAGCTTGGCATGTAGCAGAGCAGCCAGGGAGAAGCACATTAATTATTGAGGAGCATTCGGTAACAAGCTGTGAGTGCCAGCGACGGCCTATTGTAAGGATGACTAGCACCCCATGTCCGATTATCTATTGTTAACCTCGTTTTTTCCTGTCTCTGTGAGCACCCTGGCTAAGAGAGGGAGAGAGATAGCCACTGTAATTCTCTCTCTCTTAACACACATACAAACACACACGTGAGGGTACAACGGGAGGGGGATATTTTCTTTGGCTTTCTATTATACTCTAACACAAACACAGTATCCAACACACTCTGGTACACAGACACACACACACTCACAGTTGGATGGCTCAAAGGGCAAGTTATTGGCTCAAACAGCGGAATAACATGTCAGCCTCAGGGGATTTTGACCAAGGTACCTGCTAGTGCAAAAAGGCTGTTTGCAACCATTCTCTGTATGCCTCTGTTCTTCACTTTACCTTCCTCTTTGAAAGCTGATATGCTGCTGGCTGCTGTTTGCTACCTTTACTGAGAATCTGAGGGGGAGAAGAGGGGGAGAGCGCAGCCTAAGACCCACACCTCAACCGGTTGAGGCAGATGGCCGCCCACCCAGAGCCCGGTTCTGCTCGAGGGTTCTTCCTGTTAAAAGGGAGTTTTTCCTTGCCACTGTCGCCAAGTACTTTCTCATGGGGGACTGTGGGCCTCTGTAAATAATATTATAAAGAGCACGGTCTAGACCAGCTCTATGTGGAAAGTGCCCTGAGATAACTTCTATTATGATTTGGTGCTAAACAAATAAAGTTGATTTGATCTGACTTGATGCCCTAAATGGATAATCTATGGGTTATCAAAACATTAATCTTCATTTTACCTTCTTTGTTGTTTCTGGCGTTCAGAATAATATTTAAAGCAGCTATAACTGACATTTTACTGTGTATCAAATGACAATGAAAAACTCTGACAGTGTGAAAGGACTCGCTCATGGTGATGAACCTACAGAGAATCACCCGAATGTGCAGCTCCCCCCGGGTTCACAGCTTATTGTTTAGCTGTCCAGTGTATAACTTCACTGTTCAGTTCACTCTCACTGTTTTCACAGCATTGTTTTCAGACAGCAGGCAGCTGTTTTCAGCAAAAAAGCTTGAAAAAAAAAAAACACTACCTGTGCACTACCTGTTCAGCAGCAAACAGCAGACAGTCACAGTTAGAGACCAGCTGGTGAACTTAGTGGAACATTTAGCAGCTAAAGAGCCAGATATTTTCCTCAGGCATTGGTGGAGACCAAACACAGAGCTAAAACAGAGAGGGAATATTGGGCTTTCATTCACGGGACAGAAACAGAACTCATGGTCAGTAAATTATGGATAGGAAGTAGCTGTTACCTTGTTGGTCTGCAGTATATTTTTTCCTGTCATGGCAAAGCGTGCTTATTTTTTCAGCGGTCAGTGGCACTCTCACAAGCTCTATCTAATTGCCTGACATTTACTGGAAAACACTTATATTTGTCTTACTTTACTCATCAATAAATTTACAAAAACTCTGTAACTGTTGTTGTGGAATTGTCCATTAAATGACAGGTTGTATTGTTAGGAAGTAAATAAACAATAAAATATTTAATATTTAATTAAGCCGTTTAGCCATTGTAAACAGAACTAAGCAAAACCCATCTGATGAACTTATCCTGTTTCAGTGTTACTGACACATACAATCTACAATCAGAAATATTTTAGTCAGGCCACCGTCGCTTACATTTATTTTTCCATCAACGTCTCACTCGGCCAAGCTCCTGAGCTCCCAAGGCTGGAGGAGTTTGTTGATGCCGTCGACCCCTCCTCGTCTGTGCCCACGCTGACCTGCGCCTCTATGAATAGACACAGAACTCTGTCCATTCAGCTCATAAACTGTATATTGATGCCATTACCATCAGAAAAGATCCAAGGCAAGACAGCGTTTGGTAGATATTTAAAATCCAAATGTTCGAGAAAAGAATGGCTGTAGTGGTCACATATCTACAGTACAATAAGAATGTGATTTCTGAAAGTCATTTGTGTCAAGGCTGAGAAGTGAGTCATTGCTGAAAATAGTACTTTGCTGGTGTTAATGAGAACTTCAAGCATTCACTCTCACTGCTCAGTGTTCATGGTCAAACAGAATGAACCCTTTGTTTTATCATTGCTCAGCAATGCCCTTCTTAAATTTTTTTTTTTCTTCATTACAGAATTGTGTCTTGGAGGCTCCACAGACACAGCACTGAGATACAGAGGGAACAACAATGTGTAGATCAAACCAAGAGAGAGGAAGGAACTTCAATACATGGTATTATTCTCTAACATTAATATTTAACTGTAATTTATTATCATTAGCCATAATTAATAACGATAAGTTAGTGCTTGATTTTGAGTTCATGCGAGGATAAGGAGCAAGTGTTTCAAAGATTTTAAACAAAGAGAAAAGTTAAGAAATTAAAAATTGGAGTGAGAGTTTAGTGGCCAGTTAAAGAGGATGGAAATAAATACACACACACACACACACACACACACACACACACACACAGCCTAGTTTAGCTTGTAAAAGTGAATGAACTGAGAAGGGCTGACCAGTGTTGGTGCCCTTTGATCACAGAGTGGTTTGTTTCCACAGGTCTGTGACTCTCTGACCCCTGCTGGAGAAAGGTCGAGTGCCTCTTCAGCTCAGTGCTAATGATCCATTTAACACCCTTCAGCTGTGTTAGTGTGTGGCATGCCTTGTATGTGTGTGTGTGTGTGTGTGTGTGTGTGTGTGTGTGTGTGTGTGTGTGTGTGTGTGTGTGTGTGTGTGTAACACAGACAGCGCTGTTGTTAAGTACTTCAACCAACACTTCAACAACATGTAACCTTAGACTTAACAGCACAAAATGACAGCTGACACAGGCCGAGCTCTCACTTTTATGAATTTTTCAGAGTCACATTTGACAGCCACTGAACGCGAACATGACAAGTATCGAGGGGAGTCACACACGTCTCTGATAATGTCATGTTAGTTCTGTCACACGACAGCCACTGCCTCACACACGGGAAAGAACATAAACCGCAACTTTTCCAAGGCTCCTTCCAACTTTGCACGAACCAATTTATGTATCCTCCGCCACACTGCCTCCTTTTTTTATTTTTAATACCACATTAAAGGGGATTTTATTAATTACACAGAAGAGTGCCACACATACAGCCTCTGCTTGCATTTGATGTGATTTCTGTTAAAAAGAAGCATTCCCACATGTAGCAAATCCCCACTGCCTCTCCACCAGAAAAACAACGGCAAACAACAAAACAACAAAAACAGCGACTGAGTCAAAGTGGATCCCTCTCAGTAGGGGCCGGGGCCAAAGTCCCCTTTCAAGTACAGTTGCAACAATTATCTTCAAAGTCGAGCCGAGCGGGAACCTTTGTTTTCCTCCCAATCCACATGGCTTGAACCTGACCCTGTTTCTTCAAGCCTGGTGGAGGATAACATGTTCCTACAGTTTGATAGCAAGAGTACATTTTCTTATGACTTATTCATCTTTTTTTTCCATTCTCCCTCTCCTTAATTTATAATTCATTTGATCTAAAATTTCATTAATTTTCTAAAATGTTCCAATTGGGGCCTTTCTGTGCCCAAGCGAAGGGGTTTTTTCTTTGTCCAACCCTCTTTTGTAGTCGGCTATTATTCTTTTATGTAGCAGCCTTGTAGAGGTTATCGTCTTCTGAGGGCAAACAGCGTTAGCTGGAAAAGTTTTAATCAGCTTTAATGAGTGGGGTCAGTGCTGGAACCAGAGAGGGAGAGAGACACAGAGAAAAGCTGGAAGTGAGAGGGAAAGCTAGCCGGCCTCTGAAACGTATGGACATTTTTATCTTTTATACATTTGCTATCTCTCTCATTTGCACTTTTCACTTTTTTTTTGTTGCATGTACTTCTTCTGATAGCCAGATTTAGCTCAAATTGCTCTGGCATCTTAGACATGGGAACAGATTATAGATAATGAAGGATTCATTTTGGACCCGTTATCTTCAAAGTATCATTCCAATCAGACAGTACAAGACTGCAATTAGAGGGTGAAAGTTAATTTTTAAAATCGTCCGTCAGCGGCCATCAAAATATTTCCAACGTGGCTGTGACGAGGGACATTCGTGTGTGAAATCCTCAACCTCATCTGCCTTAAATTCCTCCACAATGATAAAGCTAGTTTAGTCTTTCTACTCTGACAATCCCTGGCTTTTTATCATTCCCTGAAATCCTCAGTTATCTCTCTTTTACCTTCTCCTCTTTAAGTTACCTTGCCTTTCTCCACTCGGTCTTTATCAAATGTTACCGGCCTTTCTCCTGGCTTTAGCCTTGGACTCTAATCTTCTTCTAGGCGATAGTCTAAGCCATTCCATTATTAGCATTTTACAGCCAAGGCCAGCTCACTCATTGTGACATGGTCTCTTTTTAGGCCGCACAGCAAAGATATGCCATACTTTGTTTCGATGTAAGGTCACTGCAAATCATTTACTGTTTCAGAGACAATTTTTTTCTGCATGTGCAAAGAACCTCAGGAAAGTTGGGATTCTCAGGGTGAGAAGAGTAGAAATAAAGCTGTGCCCGGAATCAGTTCATTCAAGAAAATGATTTTGTATTCTCTCTATTTACATTTGTTTGTTTTACACTATAAAAAGACAGTGGGTGACTAATGAAATGATGGGTGTCATTTTGTCGGGTGCTCAGCCCAACACTTTGTTGACTGAAATGTCTCAACAACTACTATATAGATTGCCATGCAATTTTCTGCAGACATCCAAGGTCTCCTGAGGGTGAACCCTACTGACTTTTCATTTAGTGGCACCAGCAGATGAAATTGTTTGCTTTAGCTAATGTTAACGAGCTGAATCACGCAAACATGCATCCTAAATATCAGCGTGTTAGTACTGTCACTGTGAGCATGTTAGCAAGCTGATGTTAGCATTAAGATCAAATACAATCTCACATAGATTAGCTCTGTACATATCTATGGACTCTCAGTCTTGTTTTGCCTACAAGATGCAATGAAGAGACTGGCAGCAACCGTTCTGTACACAGGTTGATGAGTTATAAAGTTTAAATTGACGCTTGCAAAGTGAAACCTTGGCATGGAAGGTCACAAACATGTAACAGCAGCCAAAGAGAACTGAGCGGGATCATCACACTGAGCTAGCTTAATGTGCCATAAATTGAGATGACTGATGTGTTTGAGGGTTGCAGGTACTGTGCTCTATGACAGACTTTCCCAGTGTTTATTTTTGGCCGTCTTACACCTTAGAATTGTGTCATGAACGTGGTGATTTTCTCAGAAACGGTCAGAGCTGACATCATGACCACAGCCATATTGTTATGCAACTATAACTGATCAAAGAGCCTACTGAGCTAAAACTTTTCTTTGGTTGAAAGAGGAAGCAGCAGTTTGAGGTTCACAGCCGCAACAGGGAAATGTTTTCAGTGTCTGCTGAATCTGTGCAGCACTGGTCAATTCTCCACAATAGATGTTAGATCCCAATATGAATTTCCACCTTCCTCAGCTCACCTCTTTCGCACCATGAGGCCACAAAGCTCCATTGATCTTCCTCTTGCAAGCATTACTATGTTTTCCTCCCTTGTATGCCAAGGGAAAAGGTTAGTGTGTGTATGCGTGTGTCTGAGTGTGTGCATATGCTTCCGCCCATATCTCCATCACCCTATTATCTCTTTCCCCACATATCCAAATGTCACTACATCTTTCTTGCAAATGTCTTCTTGTGTGCATGATTCGTGGACGCGTGTGCGTCCTCTTTACATGCATATGTGTACGGGCGCGCCTGCTTTGCATTCTTATGTGTGTACTGAATTTACTACAAGTTGTGTGTGAACATTGGGCTGTGCATGAGTGTGTGTGTGACCGGATCATAATGCAGGCTAGCCTCACCGCACTCCCAGTGGTGCCGGAGCCCGAGCTCAGAGGCCCGGCGCTTAGCCCTGGTGTCGATAAGCGGCCGCTCTTCAAAGAGTGCTGAGGAAAAATGGCTCGGCCCTGTCAAAGTCGGACAAATTCCCTGCTAACACCCTGAGCCTCGCTGCTCGAACAGTTCAAAGAGCGGAAGAGAGGAAAGAAAAGAAATGGAAGGGAAAGGAAAGGGGCGGGTGGGTTTATATACATATGTGTGTCTGTCTGTATGTGTGTGTGTGTGTGTGTGTGTGTGTGTTTTTATACCTTTTGAGGTGGAATTCACATGATAGAGACGTGATGCACTGGGGCCATGAAGCACAGTAGTGACCAGGTAATTCTTATTGAGTTGTGTTTATGGCCCTTGAGCATTTAAAAGCTCTATTTAGGAGCACATCTGACAAAACAACATTTTATAGAGCATAGAGCAGGTAGAACTCACATTCAGTTTGTGTGCCGAAAACCTAAAAACAGTATATTATTATAAACTAAATCCAACCAGTTTGTAGTAGTTACTGTAAATAGCCTGCTAAGCTGAGCTTCACCTATGATACGGTCTGCACAGTGATAGACAGCATCGGATAAGATACTAATGTCAGTTAGTGTCCACCAAAAGTATCAGTCCAGTGGTGTGAGTTGAGCATGAGCATGTGTGGTCATAAGTTGGTATTGTACAGAAGAGATGGAAACTGATGCATGGTGTTAGGTGGACGAGCCACCATGGTAGCAGTATGCTGGTTAGACTGGTTGGACAACCTAAAGCATTATTTATCTCTAACCGTAGATTTTGGATTTATACCAGAGATTAGATTTATTCCATTCACTTGCTTATTTTTATTAATTGCAGTGATACTTTAGTTGCTTTTAACCATATTAACTGTGCTTACAAGGATAAACCACAGATTTTACAAACAAAGAACAGTTTACTGGTCAAAACTGTTGAAGACTGTCTTTTGTGACTCTGGAGGGACTCAAAGAAAATAAACCTGATGATGGAATAAGGTGTGTTTCCATCCACCAGTTTTCATTTGCATTTTCAATTTGAGCAAAAAACACTAGGGAGACTGTAACATTCCCCTAACTAATACATCATGTTTTCTACATGGTTTCCCACTGTTTGAGGTTTGACTGCTGCTCTTTAATTACATCCTCTTCTTGTGTCCTCTTTCTCTTCAATGGTTTAACAGCAGTGGAGAATTAGTGCTACCACATATTAGTAGTTGAACCAGTTATTAATAAGTGCATAACAGTAGTGGATGGAAACACATTAATTGTCTATTTTTTTGAGGATTTTCTGGGAATTCAGTAGAAATAGTGGTCAGGGTTCATTTCTGTGTTATCTCAGCTCGAAAACAATCCATTTTTCTCAAGCATCTACTTGACTAGGATCATCTAGTGAAAGACTAAATCAAGTCTAAATCAAGTTGTATTATAGGGACGGAGGATCAAATGGTTTTGAAGCTTGAGTCATACTTGGTATTAAAAGTCAGGACATCTTTGCCTCTGCTGCTTCAGTTTTCCCCATTTTTAAAAAATGTGTCTCTTGTGTCAAGTGCCTTAACATTATAGAAGTACAATAAATATTTTGCCACTACTTCTATATAACCATCCTAAAGAACCTGTGTGCTAAAATGGAGATATTAGACACTGAGAAAACTAAAACAACACAGTGTTTTATAAATGTTTCCTCTTTAAAACATCACTTTCCCACTCCTGTGCCTTGTCCCTCATATGTATTAATAAAACACTAAAAAGCATTGTGGCCCTTTTTAGAGATCCTGTGGGTAAGAAGTTGTAAATTATTTACTGTAATCTGGGAATTAATCAACTGGGATATAAAAAGTGATTCTATGACACCAACATTTCTGCCTGAGTGATCTGTAGAAAGCAGTTCAGTGCAGAAACGCAGCAGCAACAAGCACAGATATCACAGATCTGTATATATGGAGAAAAACTGGAGGAGTACTTCGAATTATTACTTCCAGAAAAGTTAACCATGTCTGTACAAGAAATAATTTCAAGCTATAACTGGCCTGATTTATTACGGTGGAGCTACAGCACCACAGGTCACAGCAGGAGCCTCTGTACATAGAGAGGTCTGTCTATTTTCTTTGAAGACAACACTGTGCATGTCTTCCATATCATCACACTGAAAGACACACAAATAGGTAAAACACAATTTGATTCATTCATAAAAAAAAAAGAGAGTAATAATATCTACGGGAAATATCTACATCACTGTCTTTGTAATAAGGGGAAGTTCCACTACACCCTGCTAGCATCAGGCTGGCTCTGACTGGTGTCCAGTACATTCCCAGTAGCAGCACTATCACAGCAGCTCCAGCCGCAGCTCACTTCACCACCGGTCCTCCCAGTGGTGCGTACGGTAGCTGCCAGTCTGCAGCCCAGTGTGCCTCCAGGAGACGAATTAGTCCAGAAACACAAACCAAAATGACCGGCAAAGCTTCGCCTGTTGGAACAAAGAAACATATGATGTGCCAAAGTTGTAGAAAATGAAGGGAGGAGGGGGGGGTTAAAAAGCGTAGCCTCAGCAACTCCACTTTTTTTTGTCGTAGGCATTAATTTGTTCTCGAGAACAACAAACGATTCTCACATGCTCTTGTGAGAATCTTTTTTTTTTCTTTTATCAGCCTCTCAGACATTAATTATATATTTATATATAGAATATGCAAAAAGAGCTGAGGAATGTTGGGAAAGGCAAACTGATTAAAAATTAAACAATGCAGAAAATCACTCTGTTACCTAAAGGGATCCTACAGTACATCTCTCTAGTTTTTTTTTTTTTTTTTTTTTTTATCTTTATCTTTATTCCCTCTCCCTTGCCGCTTTCATTTTTTTTTTCTTCTTTTTTTTGGTTGGAGATTTCTTTAAAGCTGTCTGCTCCGCAGGCACGCATGCTTCCCAGCCCACAGACAGCGGCAGAGTGTGTGTTCTGCATATGCCTGTCCTCCCTCTGTGTGTGTGCACGCGTGTGTGTGTGTGTGTGTGTGTGTGTGTGTGTGTGTGTGTGCGTGCAGCATCCAGGCTATTTGTCATGGCGTAGGCTGTTTGCTGGGTCAGTCCAGATAAACTATTGTGTCAGTGTAACGGGGCTCTGCCGCTGACCAGAGCGCCTGCAATATGCAAAGACTTTGAATTATTTCTCTGCCCCGTGGCTCCCCCGCCGAACACCATGCAAAAAAGTAAAGGGAAGAAGATGAGGGGGGCAGGAAGGGAGGGAGGGGATGAGAGAACACGACTGGGAATAAGGAGGGACAGAAAGAAAAAAAAGAGTGAGATATTGGAGGCCAGTGAAAAAAGAGAAGAAAAGAAAAAGAGGATTTGAGAATTGTTTAGAAGGAGGGAGTTACCAGCTAGCAGAGGAGGAGGAGAAGAGCAAAAAACATTTACATGGGGTAAAAGATTAAAAAAAAAAAAAAAAAGAAAAAGAAAAATGATGGTGGGGGCCAGTTTGTGCCAGTGTTTGCCCTCAGGGAAAGCATTAGCCAGCCTTTGAAGGAAGACAGAGAGGCCTAAGACTAACACTCACAAGGTCACAGGTTCACTGGTCACACTGATTGCTCTGAACATGTGTGTATGTGTGTGTGTGATCATGGGCAAATGTGTGTGCGTACTTATTGATGATCTAAAGCACTTGGTAGAACATCAAAGTCCAGAGGCATGAAAAAAAACATGCTGGCACAAGATGCATTTGACCACTTTTGATCAGAAATGAGAATTTTTAACTTCAGAATGTTGATGAGCAAAATATTACAATCTGAAATTGACGTAAAAGAGCAGCGTATGATACATCATATGCACTGAATCATGTGCAAACCCTTCACCATCAGCTACTGATGCCTGAATATATCACTTACCAACTTTCCCAGTGTTGTTTACCATTAACTGCTCTGTTATTTATGTACACTCCTGATTCTGATGTTTCCAAATGCACTTGAAGACAGTGACTGGTTTGTCTAATGGGGTGTGGAGGCGAGTGCACGTGTTAATGTGTGCTGTTACGTAGTGTACTGGTGTTTAATGTGGGGAATCTAAACACATTTTAACTACAATAGCACTATGCATTGCAATACTGTTTGCAATAAATAAAACAGCCGATAATAAGATGACAGATGTTTTTCCCTCCACCTGTTTTTATAAGTATTCTCAATTTACATGAGTGGAAAAAACCAGACATTTTAAAAAGAAAAAAAATTAAATTAAATCCTGCATAGCTGAGGTAGAAAAGTTGGTGTGTTGATAAAAGCAAAATGCAGACTTTTCTTCTGCAAACAGACTTTCTGAATAAATCATGATGTACGTAAAGCATGTAACTTAAACATCCGCTGACGCCTCCACTGAGAAAACTAATAATAGCAGTAAATAAAAGCATCACATCTGTGAGGACCATTAAGGACCTTCCTCAAATTAATACATGAAATAAAATGATATATTACCATCACATTTTTGATCACTTTCTACAGTATCTACAGATGGCATTAGTCAGGGATTCACTCAGCTCACAAATATCAGTCAGCTCATATTTTGTTGAAGGAAATTCTGGCTGCAAGTTTTTGCAAATTTGGGTAAAATAATGGATAAAAAAAACAACGTTGACTTGATCAGTTTCATTATTCCCATGTGAAAGTCCTGTGTCCATCTATCCCAACCTCCTCCTCTGTTGCTGTATATGCTGTGTCACCTAGCTTCCTCCTTTACTCCCATCATAATTACAGCCACCTAACGACAAAATGTAATGATGGGTTGTAAAAAGATGCTTGTACAGACAACCTGTGGTCTCGTTTATGACAGGAGGACAGTCTCATTGAATGAGATGGTTGTGAAGTCCCTGCTCCTGTAATATCAGTTACCTATTAATGTTAAACTGAAAATAACATTTCTGAAACAGAACACTGTTAAAAGTTTCCATAGGGACTGTTTCTTCAGAAGATAACCTCATCTCTTTTATATAGCACACCACTTTTTTGTGTCATTTCTGCACATTTTCAGCTTTTTGAGCAACATTTAATTCCCGCTTTTTTATGTGGAGGCAGGAATCTCCAAAACAAATATTAGAAAAATAAATAAAACTAAAACTATCAGCATGGCTAAAAGAAACTAGAGGGAAAGGAGAAAATAAATTGTTTTGTAATTTGCATAAACTCACCCTTTAATCTAAGTTTTAAGAGTTTTTCTAAATGCTGTTTTAGAAAGTCATGGGGAAATAGTGACAACTTTAATTTTGTTGTCATGAGATTGTCTAAAGATGGTGAACATACTGTAACAGAATCAGCTCCAACCAAAATGTCAGTACTGGCCTTCAAAAACCCACATTAGTCATAGGAAAACTGGCAATTTACCCCAAAGTTGCTGTAACTTTGTAATCAGAATGACCTTGAAGGCACGCCTATACCCCCACCCCTCCATCAAAACACCCACAGTAACCTAAACGCACGCATACACAGCCGTACAGATGCTAGCGATCATTAAGGTCCTCTGTTTTGTCAAATCTCAGATTCGGCCTTTTTGCCTCTAGCTGACAAGTGTATGAGGGGAGATTTTTTTTCCCTTCATTTTTGGCAAAGGATCAGACAAGCTGCACAGTGGCATATTAAAATGTCAGCTTAAAATGAAAATAAACAACTTAGGGGTGGAAAAAGGTTTTTGCGATACTGTTAATATCACATCCACCCCCGGACAGACTTGGTAAGGCCCTGGGGCAGAGTGGAGATTGACAGGTGGGGAGGCTGGATCTCACAGCCGCAGGGGGGTTTCCCTGTTTGAACGGGAGGAGCTTTAGGTCTTAGTTTGAAAATCTAAGAATAAACAACGATAAGGCTCAAACTTCATTCTGGTGCACACACACACACACACACACACACACACACACACACACACACACACACACACACACACACACACACATATATATATATACACACACATACACACACACACTATGTGCTATAGCAAGAAAGTGTGTGAACAGTGTGAAAGAGAAGCAGTATTACTACAAAAAAACATGCTTTAAAATGGAGGGAAAGCCAAACAATTAAATCTTAGACTGTCCTATGAAGAAAGTGTTTGTTTGGGGGTGGAAAGCTTGTGCAGCAGCACTGGTTGTGCAGTAAAATGTCCGCTGTGACGAATTTATCATTGTACGTAACATTATTAGACGATTAATACTGATACGTTGACACTGCTTTCAGTCAGAAAGGTTCAGAGGAATTGGTTTTAACCTTTAACAATGTGTTGTGTGCTTTTTTTCTTGATGTAAAATCTTAATCTGAAAGGTAGTCAGTATCTATGCCTGCCACTGGGTCAGAAAGCAGGAAAAAAAATGCAGCACCACCATATTTCTTTTTTCAGACTTCCCTCTAACTTTCTTTTTCTTTTTTTTTTTTGGAAAAGAGTGACTAACCAGTTGGGTTTAGTTGCTACATTATTGTTCTTTATGTTAGAATGCTGTCAATGCACTTCCTGCAGCTGCTTCACAGTAAAAGCCTTGAAGCAGGAGAACTGATTGAGGTTTTTACGGTGAAGCCGCTGCAGGAATTGTTTAATTATGATTAAAGGGTGGAGCTCAGTGTTGTGGAGGTCTGCTACAGTTGGTCTGAATCCGTATGTTGAACAGTGAGGTGAAGAGCTGTAGGCAGCTTCACATTTCCAGCAAATGAATTATAATCAAGGTCAGCAAGACTTTTCTTTGCCAGCACTTCATCACATCCATTCACTGTACATCAAGCCTCAGGAGCGCCCCTTGATGTGCCTGTTTTTGGTTGTGATTTGACTAATTTGTTTAAAAATGGCCACTTTCTGCTTAATCACTGCTTTTCATCATAACAAAAATCACAAGTTCAAATATAGACTCACTTCCTGGGGCCTTGGCAGACTAAGGACTAAATGATGACTTTTATTGACAAAAGCACTTTAATCACCTCCATACATCCACGCATCTTACCAAAATACTCCCCTCTGTAACATCCCCCCCTTTCCTCATCTCCAAATTCGGCAGGCTAACCTATTAATGCACGTGGTGCCTGTTCGCTCTACCCTGCGTGTATCCTTTCTTCCTATTGTATAAAAATATGATTAACTAAAAAAAGACATCATTTGTTTGGCTTGGTGCGGTCCCTGAGCGTGTTGTTTTGGCCCCATGTACAACACGGAGAGTGTTTGTTGGCGTTAACTAGCACACGTGTCGAAAATAAACACCTCGCTCGACAACGCTCCATTAATAACACGCCTTCGCTTTGTTGCCCGCTTGTTTCTGCTGCTGCTGCGTTTTGTTACTTTGCTGTCTTACTTTCCCTGTCTTTTGTAGTGCCGGTGTGTATGTGTACAGTACCTTGTGTGTGTGTGTGTGTGTACAGTAGCTTGTGCGAGTGTGTGTGTGTGTACAGTATGCTTTGGTGTCTGTCTGTGCTGTACCTTGTTTGTAGTATGAATATAGAGAGGAAAACTGATAGGACTGCACAAAAACATGCACAATAATCAGGAGATGATCAGATTGTACGCTTGAACTGTGGAAAAGAATGACGATGTGTGTGACTTCTAGCCTTTTCCTGTCCGTACCTGAGCATCATGGACCTCCGTGCTTTCTGTACACAGGAGTCATGAATATGTATGTATGTGTGGGAAACAGAACTAGGCGGCAGCTGTGAAGTCCATCAAATCCAACAACAAGAGGCACCCAGGATAGTCCTTTCCTTGCGGGAAGTGTACGGTAAACCTGGCATCTTTGCACGTGCAAACGGTAAAATGTGTTTGTGTGACTGTGTAGGTGTGTGTTTGCGTCCATGTTAACCATAGCCAGGCTATTTTGGGTGGCTGACATTCAGGAAAAACTTCCAGAGTGTCACAAGAAACAAATAACCCTTGCAAACTCACCGCCCCCCTGTGAACAACAGAGACAAAAAAAAAAAAAGAATATGAATATGCAAATATATCACAGAGAAGTCAGGGCTTGTTTGAAGAACTGCTGCTTTTGTTTCTAGCAATTAATAGCACAAACAACTGCTCTGTGTCTCTCTCTGTCTTTCTGTCTGTCTGTCTCTTTCCTTCTGTCTGTTTGTCTTTCTCACTTGGTCTATAAATATGGTTAGCAGAGTGGATACAGCTCTCTCCTCACCCAGCTCCCTGGATGGATTGAGATTAGCAATGGAAATGGAAAATACATAATGCAATAATAATAATGCTAGTCAGATGGATGGATTTGGAATAACCAACAATTCAAAAGTAAAAGAAAAAAAATGACATGATCAGCTTCTGAATTGTTAATAACTCCTGTGCCTCCAAAGATGATCTCTTTCAAAGTTTTTGAGTAAAGAAACTTTTTCTTTTACTGTTTAGTACAAGTCAGTTAGAGCTGAGAGAGCAGACAAGTCTTCTTTCCTTCCGAATGGAGACAACATGAATACACCCTCTCTGCCCAAACGATATTCTAGTGTTAGGTCGAAACTTCACAACTTGAGCGATACATTAAAAAAAGTGTTTTGGCTCTTTAATCGCATTGATATATCGAATAAACCACTATTCCAAAAACTCTTAGATAAATAAATATAAGTAAACATGTATGACTTTACCTGAAACTATGTAGATATTTACTTGTTTTCATCTAAAAGCAGTATTTAGGGTCTATTGTTAAACTTTAAACTCCTGTGACTGTTCTGCCATGCTGCATATCACTGCTCACACTCCACACCCAAAGAATTTTCCCCCAGGAAGGACTAAGCCCCCGAGGAATATTTCTGAGTTGTACTGTAATTTTTGGCATCAGAATTGGAGTTCATGTGATGCCACTGGCATGCAAGCTAAAAAAAAAAAAAAAGCCATGAATAGTTTTTATTTATCCCTTAACTTCACACAAAGTGCAATGAACAAAAAAATCTAAATCAAAACAATATTTGGTGTGACCACGCTTTGACTTTAAAACGGCACCAGTTCTCTTTGGTACACTTTACGCACAGTTTTTCAAGATGGTTGGCAGGTAGGTAGGTCCAAGCATTTTAGAGAACTTGCCATAAGTTCTTCTGAGGATAAAGGCTGTCCCTGTCTCTGAGGATCACCAAAGTGATTACATTTCATCTTGAGGGGGACACCGATATCTGTACTGAATTTCATGGTCATCCCTCCTCTAGTTGTTGAGACAGCTCAGTCGAAACCAAAAATTTAGACCCCCAATTATTGTAATGACCAGTCATCATCAAATGTATATGAATTTACATACTGTGTTCTGTCTGAATTAACACTGTGATTTACTGCTAATGACTAAAATGTGTTCAAACTAATGACATTAATTATATTTTAGAGAGGGTACATTTGCATACTAGGTCAGTGAAACGATTCGAGCAGACATGAATAGATGCTAAATTTACTCTAGCAGCACAATTTTGGGCAAAGATGTGTCTGTGTGAATTGAAAATGTTTGAACTGGAGTTTAAAATTTCTTCATAACATTATTCCAGTAACTAGCTGCAGCTCATGTACAGTTGGCTGCTTGTGGCAAATAAACCCAAGACTGCACAAACAGTCCAGTGGTCAAATGTGCATGAGTAAAGTGAGCTAAAAGGTCTCTCTGCTCTCAGTCTAACTGTACCTTATCACCATTGTTTAATCAAAATTCAAACTTCAGCACCAGAGGGGTGTTGTTTGTGATCTTGGCCTTAAAAAAAAAAGGAAAAAAAGAAAAACTGTTTAGACACCTCAATCTTCTGTCCTCGTATTTTGATAAACAGCAGAGTGTGGTGAGGACATGCCCTGTCACATTTCATGAGAAGCTGAGTGCTGAGAGAACAGGGCATCTCTCTGCCCTGCACAGGCTACTCCTCAAATATTAATAATGATAATGAGCAAAGGGCTGACCAGGCCTGGGGCCCTCAACTAGCATCCCCTTATTAGAATAACCCCTGCAACTCTCTGTGTCTCACACACACACACACACACACACACACACACACACACAATGCACTCATGTGACTCTGGACATGAACACGGGCATATGACAGGCAATATGCACATACTGTATACGCAAACACAAAGCCAACAAAGACATATTATTCAGAAGATGGCTAATGTGAAAGCATACAAACACACACACACATACACACACAAATTGGACAGACATGCAAATGGACACCCAGTGGGACTGAGAAGAGGATTCCCCTCTGGCCAGAAAGCCCATACTCTCCATCACCCCCACACCCTCCTGACCCATGTCACACACAATCAGCCTCCCAGTCCAACACACACACACTTCAAGTCTCTCCCTGTCTGTTTCCACCACACCATATTACCCTTCTGCACACACTATCTGCATCTCTCCCACATATCCAGACACACACACACACACACTGAGACATGGCGGGTGCCCTGCCTCACCCCTGGACCCCGTCGGTCATTAGTATGGAGGCCTGTCTGTGTTTGTTTGGCTTCTAATGGACCATTTAAATGCAGAATATTCACAGCAGACAGGGCCATCCTCGGGGACAGAGCGCACAGAGGCCTGAATATGCTTCGGCTCCATTATCCTGGAGGAAGTTATCCTTATTATCATCACACAATGCCACACTGACTGGCAATGAGTTTGTGTGCTCTGGCCGTCAGCTCACTCCCTCCGCTCTTCATGTACTGCTAAGAATGGATGGTTCCAGTTATGACCATTATTATCCATAACATATGTAATGAGAGTATGTATTTTATTAAAGGATCAGTATGTAGGATTTAGGGGCATCTATTGGCAGAAATTTAATATTACGTTGATAATTATGTTTTCATGAGTGTATAATCACCTCAAAGTACAAATTGTCGTGTATTTGTTAGCTTGGAATGAGGTACAGTATTTTCTGTCAGTAAAATCTGCTTCTGTCTCAAAACAGTTTTGTTATTATTTTAAAGGACAATTACATGTGTTTTACCAGATGGGTCTTTTTTTTTGTAGATTTGAACCATCATTCTGACCACTTACACTTTATATACCTTATTAGTTGAGTTCTGGAGATTTACTCAGATTTTTTGCAGCTATAAATTGCTCCCCCATTTTCTCTCTGACAATAGTGCCCAAAGCAAACTCAGAAGATTTGATTGAGCACAAAAGCGGAGGCAATTCACAATAAAGGGAAAGTATTACGGTATGTACAATATTATCCTTCTGGGTTTTGATTGTACTGGTATATTTTGAATATAGCCTTCAAAATGGTCTTCAAATATCCATATCATTCAAATCCAAAGCCTGCATACTGCTTTTATGAGTCTGATGCAGAACATGAAGTCTGGCATGGTTATTTAACTCTGCTCTCCAATGGTGGTGTCATTTGTATTAGTATTAGTGGATGTTACGAAGTGTTACGAGGCGTCGGAGTGAGACTAGGACTTACTGTCCAGTCAACGTCTCTCATAGCAGAATCTCTGTCTTTCTCTCTGTCCTTCTTCATGGGTAATCTTATAAAATTGAGAGGGACTTTGGCAGGAGGCCGAGCAGAGTGCCATCCTCTGCCGCCGGCTGTAGATTAGCATAATATTTCAGAGTTTAACGTGTGTGCCTGTAAACTGTGTGTGTGTGTGTTTCTGTGTGATGCATGCCAGTATGTGTGCTAAGTGCAAATTTACACATAGGTATGCATGTACACGGCAGACTTTTTGATCCATGTTTTTTTAAGCTAATTTGTGTTTGTGTGTCTGTGTGTGTCTGTGTGTGTGTACTTCTATTTCTTTTTTTTGAGAGGATCTGTTTGAGTTATGGGGTAAGGGCATTTTGGTTGGTCCTAACTCACACTCACACTTTCAAAGGGCTGTTTGAGGGTTAAGGTTTGGTTTTAGAGTTCAGTATGAATTAGGGTTAGGGTGAGGGGGGTTGGGGTTTGGCATTTCATTGGGATGGTAAGGGGCTAGAGATTGCATTGTGTCAAGGAGTGTCCTCACAAAGATAGAAGTATAAGTTTGTGTGTGTGTGTAAGTGAGGTGTTGAAGTGTGCAAATATGTATGTGATTGTACATTTTCCTGTAAGTGTATGTACGTGCATGTGTGTGTGTAGTATGTATGCTCAGTGCTCTCTGGGGAGCGGTGGTGGTGGTAGAGGAGGAGGGCTGGAGGGAGGCTGCTGGCCCAGCGGGAGGCTCCAGATGTGGGGCTACTGAGCTGACAGGCTTGGGCCCCTCTGGGCGTATGTGTGCCAACCACAACCTCTCTCGCTTTGCAGCAGCCCCTTCTGCGGTCTGGTTATGGTGTGTGGAGAGAGAGAGAGAGACTTTTGGTTATGAAAAATTAGAAAAATAAAAAGGAGAAAAAACAAAGAGGGAAGGTTGTAGAGAAGGCAAGCAGAGAGAGTGAGAGAGAGAGTGGTGGTTTTAACAAACAGAGGCTTCTCTCAAGGCTGATATCTGTTGCTTTGGAACAGTGTAATGCCGACATTAGAGAATTACAGTTGGAAAGTTTACATCGCTTTACTTTCAGTAATCCAGAAGGAGTTGATGCAGATAGATTACACATTTCCATCACTCAGCATGTCTTTGTTAAAGCTGCCCCCGAACAACTCCAAAGCCTCCAAACCCAGATGTTTACATGCTCTATGTACACTGACCTGGTGCTTTGTTAGGAACACCTGTACACCTGCTAATCAATGCAAATATTCGATCAGCAAAATCATATGGCAGCAGTGCATAGAATCATGCAGGTACAGGTCAGGAGCTTCAGTTAATGTTCACATCAAACATCAGAGTCACAACAGAGTTTATACAGAATGGAGCCAATAACAAAAAGGCATCCAGTGAAGTATCAGCTCTGAGGACAGAAACAGCTTGTTGAGGAGAAAGGTCAGAGGTCGGAGGTCAGACTGGTTGAAGCTGACAGAAAGGCTACGCTAACTCAGATAACCACTCTGTACAACTGTGGTGAACAGAGAAGCTTCTCAGGATGAACAATACGTCCAACCTTGAGGAGGATGGACTACAACAGCAGAGAACAGGTCAGGTTCCAGTCCTGTCAGAGGCCTTCCCAGTCTGCAGACCAGTACAGGAGATTTGCAGCTTGAATGTGTAGCTGACAAATCTGCAGAAAGGATGTGATGAATCACAACAACATGGAGCAGAATCTCAGAGGAAGGTTTCCAACATCTTGTGGAATCAGTGAGACCAAAGGGAGGAAGTACCCAGTATTAGTGTGGTGTTTAGTGTGATAAAAAAGCTTGGCGGGAGTGTATTCAAACAAATACCTCAACATTTTTGGAAATTTGCTTTCTGTCTGCAAGTTATTTTAGAAGGTTGACATCGCCCTTATTTCTGTGTATAAAGTAGGAGCTAGTGCCAGGAGGCAATTAGGCTAACTATAGTTTAGCATAAAAGCTGGAAGCTTGGAGAAATGTGATGTAAAAACGACAATTTGTGGTTTTACGAAGAGTCACATCCTGGAACTATTTCTTGGCAAACAACCAGCCAAAAAATACAGTCAGAAGCAGTGATCTCTAAAAGTCTTGTTGTTACTGAGAGGTTAACAAGCAGCGGAAACACTAAGTGCTCTGTGGACAGTTGTACATTTCCCTTTGTGTTTTGATTTATTAAGATACAACAAATTAAAGGTATTGGTGGGCAGATTTTTTTTTTTTTTTGGAAGGCAGCCTAACCCTCCAAGTGAATATAACCCAAGTGATTCTTACTGTAAATATAGGCTCACTGGTATGTGAGTAAGACAACTGCCCAGAAGGAGTATTCCTCTTCGTTCTAGCTGCTTCCCCACACCTCAAACTCTTGCACAAAGCTAGCAGGTCCCTGACGAGTCTCTCCACTGAGAACACAGAGAACATTATGTCAGCCCTCTTACCCAGCTTCTGGTATTTGTGTTGAATGTCGAAGTAAAAGAGCATTCGTAACTGTAATTACTGAAGTAAAAAAATTTTATCCCTTACACTATTCATTACTGTAAAAAGTAATCACACACAACGCTGACCAGCACACAAGTTCAGTGACAGTGTTTGAAATGAGCTCCCTTGCACACACACTGACAGCAAATTTGTTTAGACCAATTCATTTTCCCCTTGCACAGTTTTTCGAACAGTCCAGTGTTTTTCTACAAAGAATATTTCAGTTAAAGGCTGTTTTTTCTGAATCAAGGCCAGTAATGGACTGTAATCCCAGCGTTGGCTGAGAGAATCTGAGTCAGAAAAGTTAATAAATACTGCAATCCTTAAATGGTGCCCTTGAGCAAGGTACTAAAACCCCAAACCCCTCCAAATGAACTGCGCCGTCATCACCATTAGAATCTGTGGCTTTACTGGGCAGATGTGAACTTTCAGCGCGTCCAAGAATGTGAAATATAACAAGGCAGTGTCGAAGAACATCCAGATCACAGTGCTTATTTGAATTTTCCTGGAAAAAAAAAAAAGGTTACACACATTAACAAAGTGATTCAGGGACTGAAGCCTCCATAGAAGCAGTGGTGGGCTGTCTTACTGAATCAGTAGCAGAGTGAGCTGCTGAACACAGAGCGTTTCTTTAAAACTTTTTTTTTTTTTAACAGTAATAGCCCCTCATAATCTTCTGTAGGAAAGCACGCTCACAAACCCATGTGCAAAAGATTGCTCCCAGACACACTAGTACAGATGTATACAGTTTATAGGCCTATGTGTTCACACAAACACACTGATACAACTGCTGTAAAACACACACAGTATTGTGTGCTGTGCGTTGTGTACAGTGCTGTGTCGAGCCTGCAGCAGTTCTTCCAGTGAATGTTATCTGCTTTTATCTGTATGTGTGACTGCCCTGGTAACACTGGGCCTGCTCCATATGCCTTATCACTGGGACATGCAGCAACCCCCCGGACACACACACACACAGACACACACACATACATGCACAGACATATATGCACACATACACAGGCAAAGTCAGGAGTAGAAAGCTTGCAAGCTATCAGGGAAATGATCACCTTGAGTTTACATAATCAGGAAGGTAAAGCACTGAAGATGGTGTCTTGACTGTAAAGGTTAGCAGCTCTTCACTTCTGTTGGCCACAGCTCCAGGAAGGAAAAAGGCCCATATCACACTTCTTGTTGGCAGTGGTCATGTCTGAGTGCATCTTGCAAAGAAACAAAGAGCTCCCCTGCAACACTATCAGCCATGCAGTGGGAAGTGAAAAGGTGGGTGAACTGTGCCCTCCAGGTGGTGATCATCACAAGAAAGATAACAACATAAGGAAAATCAATTATGTTTTCAGGCCATAGACTGCACACATTTGCCAAGGCTGCACAATCTTCTGAAGGTGGTATCAAAAGACAGCCATTAATAATTCTGGGTCAACATCTGTATGTAGTTCTGCATCAAAATAAATATATTGATAGGCAATTATGAGATATTTGCTTGATTTTCTTTATGGAAGATAAGTGCAGGAGTTCATTACATATTGTAATAGCAAAAAAAAAAAACATTGTGGGAAAAATTATCTGGCAAAGTCAATTCATGTGATTTATCTGTTAAAGAGTCAGTTCATGTGATTTATCTGTTAAAGAGTCAGTTCACCCAAATCACCAAACCTCCATTTTAATGGGGTGGACAATGAGAGGGAGGCAGAAATTTAAAAACTGACCCTTTAACACATTTTTTAAAAAATAACCTGAGAACAAGCAACCCAACAAATGACACAACACACAACACAAGTAGCTGCGTACTTTGTTACCCCTGGTGTGCTTGGAGGTGGGCGGGGTTGGGGGGGCAGCGCCTGGGGCCATATGGCAGAGACACAGACATTTACATAATGTCGTATTTTATTTAATTAGCCATTCTAAATGCAATCAAAAGCTGATGAGTGGCTCTGAGCTGCCTTGCTGATTGGCAACATGATAGCGCTCTGACCCCAAACACAGCCGCGCCGCATCCCAATGATGCAATATTGAAACCATCCCAGTGCACCTACAACCCAATTCACAACTCCAAGTGTGTGTGTATGTGAGAGAGAGAGAGAGACAGACAGAGAGGAGAGTGGGTGTGGGTTCACTGTTTTGTTATTGTGCATGCATGAGACAGGGAAGTAACTTCATCATTTAGTAATTGAAACGGGGTGAGAGGGAAAAGCACTTCTGGTAAAGTGAGAGAGAAAGAAAGAAAGAAAAAGAAGATGAAAATTAAGGACAGAAAGGAAGGAAGGAGGGACAGCTGTGACAGAAAGAGTGGGTCAGCCTGTGTATATCACATGGTTTGGGTTATATTTGGGGCATTTGGCTGGTGTGATGATCCAGGCGTGTGTGTGTGTGTGTGTGTTTCTGAGAAACAGGAACTAGACCGATAGACCAGTCCTTTAGGACCACCCTGCTCAGCCAAGTGTCAAACACACACCCACACACACACATTGTAACTGCCATCCCAGAGGACAGAAGCGTTGGTGGGTAAAGGGACCAGGTCCCCTTGAACAGGAAGGAAGGATGCAAGACCTAACGCCACTGTGAACACACACACACACACACACTCAAGAATGACTGCACAAGCTTGAATGCACATGCATAAACTTATCAAAGCACACACAATACAAGCAGGTGTTCATGCAGACATCCACACACATGCACTCAGTCACACGCACACATAGCAGTGCTCTCAGCAGCAAGTCAAATAAACAGTTTGAGCAGGAAGGTCAGGTACTGCATGGTTTAACAGGGCCAAAGTGTTTTAAAGAGGCTGCTGAAAGGTGCTCGATGTGGAATGGGCTTTTTTCTCTGGGAATAAATCACTCTTTGTAGTCCTCAGCTCATAGAACCACCGTGTTAAAAGCAAAGTTACTACAATATATGCTATGAGACCTGATGTAGTCATGGCTGTACATCTGCACATTGTCCACACCTGATAGAGCTGATAGTACGTTTGAGCATTTAAAGTGATTGCTTCTGTTCATTTTTGTATTTGTTTGTATTTTTTGTTTCCCCTTTCCCTCCTGTATCAGTGCAGCAGTGCTCAAACTCCCAGCTGACAGACATGGATGTTAATTTTGGACCATTCATTAGCACATTTTCTCTTTTTTGATCTCTTTTTTCCTCACTGACGTAGACAAATGAATTGTGTCTTGCTTATCTTCATGTGATAGTTGTTCAGCTGTGGCTGCAGAAACCACCCAAACACACACACACACAGTACAAGCATCTGTCTTTCATCCTCACTTCTGCGAACTGCATTATCAGTAAAACCATGTTAAACCCTAGCTGCTGTACGTTGTGTATTGATGACCAAAACACACTGACGCATATGACCTCAGGGTTAACCTCACCCTCCAGGTCTTCTGCACTGTACTGCTGCACAAGGGGAACACTGTTTAAGTACTGATTGCAATTAGGCTCACACGCAATATGTATACGCATAGAAATCCATTTTATGGTGAAATACGTAGATAACAAAATAAAATTACTAAAATGGATTCTGTGTTTCCCCCAAGATCTGCTCCTCAGATTTTGAACGTCTGTGAAAAACACTAAAACTCTGTGGAGACTCTCCAGAAACCAGACAGATGAAATAGGTTTAGGTATTTCAGCACCTTCAGTGAAGATGTTTTCACACAGTCGACATTGTAGCTATATAGTTCCTGTTTCATGCCATTCCAGTGTTTTTTTTTTTTCATGTTTGCTTTTATTGGACAAAATGGCTTAATGAAGTGTGAAAATGTCCCTGATTTAAACCAGCTCATAGGTGGAACTGGCTTGGAAAAGGTCAAACAAACAAACAGTCTTAGAAAAAGATATTGTGGACACTTGTGGCCTCAGATACTTGTTGTGATTGACCTTCATTGCAATTTAAGGGGTTTCTAGGCAGTCCCCATTTAATTGAGAAGTTATGTAATTTAACTATGTTTGAATTCATTCCCTTTGAAACACTATAACAAAGTCTCTTTGAAGTGTCATTGAATGTTTGTGTGTTTCTCCCAAGGATGTTGGCACTGTAAACTTTCATAAGCTTAAGTCCACATGTCTCTTATTCTGGCCAGCTGGGAATGTATATGCTAGCGTGTATGCATGCTAACATTTGATAATCAGCACTAAAGACAAAGTGAAGCTGGGGCTGATGCGTATCTCGTTTTGCACGTATTTGGTCATAAGCCAAAGTATCGGAGAAATTAAAGTTTTAATGTGATGATGGTGCTAGATGAAAGATAAAAGAGTTAAAGGATAACCAAAGTTATTACACCTCTTCCTGAGGGACACACAGATGTCTGTACTGAATTTAATGGCAATCCATCCTGTAGTTGTTGAGAAATTTCACTCAAAACCACAAATGTGAACCTCATGGTAGTGCAGGAGGAAGAGTGAAGGGATCACCAAAGACAGCAGGTTTCATCCCCCCAGAACCACCACCGTCTGTACACAATTTCATGGCAATCTATTCTATAATTGTTCAGATATTTCAGGCTGGACCACAATGGTGGACCATCTGACCAAATGGCAAACACTGCCCTACCCAGAGCCATGTCTCAAGCAAACTACTTACTCAGATGTTTAAGAGTTCAAGTTGTTATCTGTGACCGTTACCAATTAATTGTTCTAAAATCAAAATGACACCAGAGAAAAGGTCATAAAACTCAGAAAGGTTTAAACCCCCTCGAGCATGAATGTGGTCAGCAAATTTCCTACCAACTCTCAATTTAGATCATGTGCTTGTATTTTGACGTGAAGAATGCACCTTTGCATCCAAACTGAAAGGGTTCATCCTCTTAGGAACATTTATGCTAGCAAATTATATAGCAGCCATCCCATTTCATTTTGGTACTTCATTTATATAGGTGGAAGATTTGCCTGATGCTAGTGCTGTAGAAAAAGGTCAGAAGGTGATCAAAGACATATAGGTCATCCTCCAGGGATCGCGAGTATGCACAGCAAATTTCATGGAAGTTCAACCATCAGCTTTGAAAATATCTTGTAATGGATAAAAGTGTTGGCAAGGGGAAACTATGACCCAATGGTGATGCAAGGAAAAAGGTCAATGTGTCATGAAAAACATTAAAAGTCATCCTCTGGGAATCACGAATATCCGCATAAAACAAAAATAGGCCAGTACTTGTCCAGATAGAATACCGGCAACTATCACCTTCCTTAGACCCCACTACCAGTGGGGTGAAACTGAATTAGCGCTCCCTGTCAGAGCATAACTTAATAGATGACACATAGTACAATAACATTACACTCTACTGGTGTGTTGGGTTTAAGTGTCTCTCTAACAGACATGCTCCTTTTCACCTTTTGTTTTCTGTCACACAGAGGCTAACGCACACAAACACACAGACACAGTCTTTAAAGGTTCTGGTAGACCCTTCTATTGTTTGCAGAACCAGCAGGGCCCTTGTCATTGTGTTTGGGGAAAAGGAGGGGGGAAGGGGGGTGAGATGGGGGGGGGGGGGGGGGGGGGGGTCTGTCTGGTTAGGAATTGATTCAGTCTGGGTCTGAGACAGGGGTGGAAGGTCGTAGCCTTGACGGTGACCCTCCAGCCGAGACAGTGAATGTGTGAGTGAATCTGCGCGTGTACAGTTTTTCTAATCGTTTCAAAGGATGTGCAGATAGATGATTTCACATGCACGCTGCATAAATGCTGCTTGTGATATTTGCATTCATACACTTTTTTTTTTTCTTTTTGTATGTAGGTTTGTGTGTCCAGGTTGTGTGTGTGTGTGTTAGTCCCATGATGAGAAGTGTCTAATTAGAACCAGGAGGAAGCGCAGGAGGAGGTGCAGGGTCAGTCCAAAAGTAGAGAGGAGATCGATCAGGAAGGATACCCCCCACTGCCGCCGCCACCATGCCCGTCACCTGCTACAGATAACACACACGAACAGATACACTCTTCATCCTATACTCCCGCACCGCAAAATACACACACATCGAATTTCACACACATACTTTTAATACAGCTCGTCAAATGGACAAATTTTGCTCCTTTTATACATAGAAAGTCCACAGACACACACAGGTACACACACACACACACACACAAACCCAGTCTGTGTCACTGTTTACTGCACTATTTCTGGCAATACCTAAGGTTACTCAGGATTGACACGTGATAGACAAGCGCATTAAAAAGTAAATGAATACAAAAGAGATGTAGGCACACAGTGAAGGACAAACACTGTGCAAAATGACCTCAGCGTACACACACACATGCATGCACACACAAACACACTCCAATCTAAATTACGGGTGCAAATTGGGTGAAGGGGGAGGCGCAGAAGGGGGTTGGAGGCAACTGAAATGGAAGAGCCGGACTGATCAATACTGCTGGAGATTTTCCTCCCTCCACTCTCCTCTCAATTGTCATGCTCCCTCCAAGCAATTAAAGACTCTCTGTCTCTCCTGTTCGCTCTGCCACAGCTCTCCTTCTCTTCCTCTTTCTTTCATTCACCTCATCCCTGTATTTTGTAGCAGTGTCCAGCTTTCTCCCCCGTCACTTGTGTCTCTCACATTGCCCTCAGTTTGTCCACGCATGTCTCTGAAAATCTCTCTTGCCCTTCCCCATCCCTTCATCAGCACACAGACATATCTCTCACAAGCATTGGATTGCACTGTGAGCACGCTGGCAGTAGTTCACAAAACAACTGAAAAGTTTCACTACAGTTTTAAAGTTGATGAACTTTGTCTTCTTTACTCAAGTAATTTCCTTTCAAGTGCATTTCTCTAACAGTCGAAACTGTATGTATTGCCTGAGTTGTAACACCACATGTATCTTGTTCCTAAGTAGGTTAAAACAAGCCTTAAAAAAGAGTTTGCGGGTCCTGACCCAGTCCTGTGTGCTACTGTATTTACCCAACACCTGCACTTAACAGCACCTATAAGTTAGAAGAAAAAAATAGTGACCAGACCATGTGACCAGCCCCTGAAAAATGGCTGTTGAAAGAGAGAGCAGGAAACGTTAGGTCTGGACAAATGTGGGTTTTAGAAAATAAGAAAATTTGGCTGTGTACATGTGTGCAGTAAAGTGTGTTCATACAGTAAGTGTTGTTGTGGATGATCAAATCATGAAATTGAGGAGGCAGCACTGATGTAATGACTGAGAGCTTTAAAGGTCCAGTAGACTGTGTTGTCTTAAGGCAAACGTGTCTGTAGCTGTTCTGAACAGCAACACTCGAAGGATAGAAACCCTCTGACTGCATGATTGTACTAATGGGGTAGAGGTGCACACTTTCAGAGAGTCTCCTCTCAAAGGCATTACTGCTGTTGGACTAAGTTCTACACTAAAAAAGTCAAAGCAGTTGATGTGTGAGGGATGAAAATGGAGAGCTCCACACATCTGTACAATCACTATGTAAGATGGGTGTGACTTTTTTATGTTTTCTTGAAGTTATAAAAATTTGCAACAATGCCCGTTCTAAACTCGTGAAGGTTCAGGGAGCAGTTCACATGCTGATGTCTGACAAGCTCTTTGTTTGAAGCACGGTGAGGCCCTTGTTCTTCTTTGAAAGAACTATTTTGGCGAAGAAAATGCAAAATTTAGACTGTTGCTTACACACAAGAGCAGATAATGGAAGTTAGATGTCTGCAAACTGAGCTTTCAGAAGGTAAAGCAGTTTTAAAGTTTGCTTAATGGCACTTACTGGGACTCATGGATGCAGGATGTATAATGCAAAACAGATTTAAAAGTGTGCTTTATGTATATAGGTGTAACAGTCAGAGCTGATGGAGAAGAGACAGGCAACATAAAAAAATATGATAAATCACAACCTGTTGTGTTTACCATCGTGGTCTTGTGACCGATGGATTTGCTCCATGAACACCAACTACAGAGTTTTCACTCTTATTGTGAAGATCCCCATTTTGCTTTGAGCACCACACACCAGGCTGTAGTTGGGCTCTGATCAGCTGCTCTGCCAGTTACCCACGTATCCATTTGAGCTCAGCTAAACTGCTCCATGAATGGAGTAAATGAGAAATGTGTGGAAAGATTTGTGTGGATGTGTGTGAATGTGTGTGTGTCACAGGAGGAGACAGATTTTTGTGTTCACACACACACGTGTATGTATATCGTAAGTGTTGTGTGTGTGTGTGTGTGTGTGTATATAGGTGTGTGTGCCTCTTCCATCTGTGACCTTGCTGTGAAACAGGAGATACTGCCCATCAGGTGTGCGCGAGACACACAAACACATTTCCACGCAAACACCCACATGTCCTCAGCCTCCCACACACATGCACACACAGCAGGTGGTCACAAACAGAAGCATACAGATGCTGGGTCAGGCTGTACACAACAGGTCAGTGTTGGCTTTGTGTAACTCAGCATGGTACCGACAAAGATTAGCGCCAGTGTGTTGAGGTAACACTGTGTTGAGGTAACACTTAATTACTCATTGACCTTAAGACCTTGACCTTAATTACTCATTGACCTTAAGACCCACAGACACACACATCAAAGCCAAAGGACACACTAGATTAAGAAGGGAATAAATGTGGATGTTACTGTTTGGCTAAAATATATATATATATATTTATTTTTATTTTTTTTTCAACTGACTAATTATTTCACTTATAAATCTGTAACATCAGTGAAGCTAAACATACTTTTTCTTTAAAGTAACAGTGGTTGTACTGACAGTATCATTAGTAGTAACAGTGTTGCAGTAGTAGTGATAATAGTAACAATAGTGATGTTGTGAAATAGGTGTATTCGTAATAATACTAGTATCAGCAGTAGTGCTACATTTTTGTTGTTATGGGTGGATTGAAGTATCTTCCCATTCTTTATCCCAGCAGAAGAGTCTCTCAGCGTCACTCGGGCTCCCTTAGGTGTTCGGGGTGGGGGCGCAATGTCACTAAGAGAGAGAGAGAGAATTGCATTGTGGTACTCTGAGTGTGACGCTTTGCCTTCACAGACAAATCGATTAGAGACAGTTCAGCACCATGGATGCTTGAGGCGTTTCACATAAAGAAAGAAAGGGAGAGGGAGAGAAGGAGGGAGGGAGGAGGGGAGGGGAGAAGAGAAGGGGGGAAGATTGCGGAAGCTGGCCCCTCTCCCAGCTCATTTTAAGGGACGAGAGCACTGGAAAAACGCATGCAGACTTGCAGACTGGATGCTCGCACACTTGGACAGCAATGCGTTGTCTATTGTTTTGCCTCCAAATTAATGCTGCTTACGATGTGACATGACATGGTGACATCAGTGTTATTCACAAAGTGATGTACTGCTCACTCAATGTGAAACATCAGCTGGTGTTACTCAGGTTTCCATAGGAAGAAGCTTTGGGATTTTCAACTCTATCTGATATTTAAAGGCAGTTAGGAAATAACATTATGACAGCTACTGACTGAGTGCACATTATGGTTTTCTGCACCATGTTGCTAAATAGATATCAGGTTTCACTACAGAGTCAGATCCCTGCTCGTGTCACTTTGCATTACAGCATTTACAGCATCCTCAGCTATTATTCAAGATCAAGAGCGTTCAGTCTCAACTTTTAAGCAAAGCATGGACACGAAATTTCTAAAGATGCCTATTTTGCATCAATCACCTCACCTAAGCTGTGGATATTTATTGCATGTAAGAAAAACTCTGATAGATTTGGCTGTAAAATCTAAAGGGAGTCACGTCCCTTTACTAAAAACACTCCATATCTTGGATCTGCATTGCATTATGGTCTTCTGAGGCAGCTGCTGTTAGGTGCTGTAATCAATCACAATCTGTCACTGCAGCACCAGGTTGTAGAAATTCTACATATTTATCATTACATTTAGTTTACAATTTACCAGCATTACACAGAGATACTATGTGTTGCAATTATGTATACGTGGATGATAAAGTACAGTATTTCATTTTCAGAAAGTACGTCACAATTTGCACCGTCATGAAAATCATGCCAGCAAAAATGTTACATGAAGAATATTACAAATGGCATTTTTTTATTTATGAACTTTGTCAGCTCTCTGCTCTGCTGCTGTGGCCTAAGTTTATACACTTTGATGATCCTCTGACAAACCTGGCTGCCTGCAGAGTTTCTTCAGTCAGTGATTGGTTGATAGTACTTCCTCCAAAACAAGATGTCTCTGGACAATAAACATTCTTAGTTATGAAAAGAAAAAAAAAATTCAAAGTTATATCTCACAACATTTGCACAAAGAACCAGAGTACCTATAGGAATCAGTGGGAGCAAGGGAGTGTTTTGTAGTGAATTGACTTTCATTTTTTTTAAAGACATTTGTTTTTTTTTATATTCTGAAATTTAATGAATGAATTCATTTTTCTGTTTTCTCCATCTTGCCTGCCCACACACACACACACACACACACACACACAGATACACACCTCCCCTTTGCCCCCGTCTGGGCAGAAAGGTCAGTGTGTGTCTGGGAAATCTGTACCGGGATCCCCGATCCCCTTAACTCATTGAATGTCACTTGTATTCAGACCAGACGCACATAGAGACACATATATGTGTCACCTACACTTCTGTACACGCACTTAAAGATCTCGGACACACAGCACATTTCATCTTGTGGAATGAAAAATGGCCTTGCAGTCCCATGTGCAAATTAAAGGACAACACATTTTCAAATGAAGTCATCAACCTGCTCTATAAAAAGCCTGAATTCAGACAACTATAATGAAAGATATTAGTACATGATGTTGATATTGAAGCCAGACACTGTGAGGTTCTGATGAATGGCGGCACGCCTGTCAACTCATTTCAAATCAATATAATTGGCATGGGAGGTGAGAAACTTCTGTTGCCAAGGTGATGTACAGGATGTACAGTACAACTAAGGTAGAAGAGTAATGATAATGGCAGGTAAGTTAGTAATTAGGCTGAAACATCAGCAACAATAATAAGATAACACCTTTTCATCTCAATTAATTATAAATTCCTGCCTTTATATATAAATGTAGAGAGAGGTGGCATGAGTATCACTGTAGCTCCATGTATTACACTGCATTAATATTCACTATGCCTGCATGTAGCTCATGCAATAATGTAAAATGGTTACAAAATTAAGAACATGTAGTCATAGAAACTAAGTGTCCTCCTGCATTGTAATGTATGCACGCTCCAGTCTCCCTCCTGTAAAGAGTCCTTGATTTAGCTGATTGCAGACCAGAGGCCAGAGCTATGCTAGTTGATTATGATAATAGCGGACTGTGTTAACAAGGGGCCAGATCTAAAGTCAGAGACGGAACTGTGGTTATCCAAAAACTGACCCCAGTTTAGCACAGCTATGGAATCAAGGTCTTTTTCTTGCCAGACTTTCTCTCTTTCTGTCTGTTCGTCCTCTGCTCTTCATTTGGCTCCAGCTGTGAGTGAAACAGGAAAACAACTGAAGTCAGTAGATCCTCAGTAGATCACTGCTATTTCAGCATGTTATTTTTTTAAGGGTTATAAAAGAGTTTTCTGAAGGTACAGGAACTTTAACCTGTATGTATTGTATTTATGTATGTAATATTTGGGTGTGTCAGTGTGTGTGTGAATACATGCTGTGTGTGCTTTTACTAAACTTTCCATGAACATTAACTTTTGGACAAACTTTTAAATAAGCAGTACAGTCATTTCTGTATATTCATTTTATAAGAAATCCACCAAATATGTCCAATTTATATCCACTGTTAGCTGTCTGCACACACTAAGCACATTTCCTCAAATCACAGGGATTTTGAATAACACCAACGATAGTTCTTCCATGGTCCAAAGCTTCTTGAGTCTCAGCTTGTGTTTTTTCATCTGAGTTTTCAAAGCAGTTTCAGTCTGGCTTGATAATTAGTTTGAGAGGCCAATTTGTTTCACATTTATTCAGCCTGACATCCAGCATTTTGTTGCTTTTTGTTGGGGGGATAGTTTTTTGTTTTGTTTTGCCCAGGAGTACGTGATGTATCTGTTCTGCCGACATCACTTTAAGTTAACAGAGATGCTGCAGTGGTGGTTTATAGGATCAGTTAATATTACTACAATATATGTACTTTCAAGTGCTATCTTTTTTCTGTAAGGACTTATAACTGGTACAACAGCATCAATATCTCATCTATGGTTGTTGCTATATGCTGCACATGCACATTAATGTTTCTTCTGCTGGCCACGCCTATAGACTTAATAATGGAATGATATCACGCATAAAAAATAGCTTTCCCAGGCTGGTATAGCTTTTCAAATATAAAACCTACATAGTTTAAAAGTTCAGAATACAAAGAGTAGTAATTGTCTGCCTTGTCTGCAGTTCCCAGTGTCCTACGTTTTACAGATGTCTCTTTTGATCTATGAAAAGAGACATCACAGGCTGACCATCCTTCGATGGTCAAAACTAAGCCCCATATATAGCCACAAAAACCGATAAGCGGGTTCCAGGCACACTGACATTTGAAAGTAGATTCCTAAATAAATAAAACAATATCATCCACAGAATAGAGTTTAAAAAAGAATTTAGCTTGTGCAGTTTGGAAGTAAACTTCTTGAAGATGTCTGCCAAGTTTGGTGTCTGTAGGTCTTATGGTTTCTGAGATCCAGACAGATAATAATAATAATAATAATAATAATAATAGTAATATTGTGATACAATAGGCATGATTGTGTGTGTGCTGTGTTGTGGTTCTATCTGCTCTATAACCTACACATACTGGGCGCTCTGACAGCATCAAACATCCCAAAGCAGAGAGGTAGAGGCTCAAATGATAATCCATCTTTTACTTATTTATTTATATGTTTTACCTTAAATCACTGTCACACACATACATGAGTACTCACACAGACCATAACACTCTACTGTCTGGGGATTATTCGAATAATTATGAATAATACATGAGTGTCTCCCCTCCCCCTGGCTCCCACCACTGCCTCTTATTGGCTTTGGCACACCGCCACTCATTCACCAGTGCCTGCCGGTCTGTCTGTCTATATAGCTGAAGGACCTCGACACAAGACGCACCCCCAACAATCAGACCTCATTTTCCCTCATAAAAAGAAGATCAGCGCAGGCCCATGACCACAGCAATCACATTAGCAAAGCCCTTTCTTATGGAAACAGGCCAGGTTTAGGGAGAAGGGTGAAATGTGGGGGAGTGGTCAGTCACTGAAACAGAAAGTTTTTGTTCCTAGATTCTGGGTTGAGTTCATATGGATTTTTCAAGGCTACTATTCATAATAATATCTTTCTTTTGCAACGGATATTAGCCAGTATTCTGTGCCAGGTTGTATTTCATTTGAAACTTAGGGTCTGATTTGTGATGGGATGACACTTAGCTTAGCTTTAGAATCTCTGCTTCCCATCTGCAACCAGTCAACGTGCTTCTTCATCATCTTTTTAAATTATGACTTTGTATAGAAACAGAACACTGTCATCCATGTGCAAAGGTCCTTGATGATTATACTCTCTGTTAACCTCTCTGTTAATGCAGTTGTTTGATTGAGCAAGTTAAAAGGAAAAAAAAATCCAACAACATCCATTCAGTTGCACAGTTAAGTGAGTTTGCGATGCTTCAGTCACTGAGTCTGCTATTCAGACATGTGGAGGCAGCAAGAACCAGACTAAGCTGTTTTGTGGCTGTGTTCAATTCTATTCAGCCTCACCTCACTGGAAAGCACACCAGTGGGTTTGGTGTTGACTTCAGCCCAGTAAGCTTGACCTTGGACAGTGTAAATCACAGGACTCATAATCCTGTCACCAGGCAAAACAGAGATATTGAACAATTCACTAAAACCCCAGATTATGTCCAGTGACGCAGATTTTATTGTTCAGTGCCAACTTTTTTTTTTTTCCCCTACAATATCTGCACATGGCAACTACAGAATGGTTAAGGTTAGGAACAGATGGATATCAAATTCATGAAAGTTAGATGCACTACAATTTCACTTTCCTTTCACACCTTCCCCTTTTGCCTTGCTGTAGGACACACCTCTTTGTGTATCAACACTTAACACTGGCACTTGACATAAATCATGAGGTGCATAATTGTTCATTATGGACATAATTTATAAAACAGTGAGCCACTACAAGCTTGTCAGGGCTGCACTTCCTCTGTGGTGTGATCTTTCTGTACACTGCTAAGGTATCTTATTAACCTAAATTAAGAAAAAGTAGTTGGATGGACACTCATTTGATGTTTTGTAGTTTTGTTGTTTGTCACATTTAATGCTGTCCTCAAACATAAAAAATCAAAAAAGCATATTTCAAATTGATATTAACACCCAAAGACAGGAGTCCAAATTCTGTGAAGTTGTAGTAAACAGATATCTAGAAGCTACGTAACAAATGGGTTCCTAGCATGGTTTATTGCATGATTTCTTAATTCGAATGCCATTTTACCAAGTAAGTGTAAAGCTTTTATTTTTTTTTTCTTCAATTCAACATTTCCTCTTTGTTGTCAAAAGTGTCATATTTTGTTAAATGTACTTGAAATAAGCCCAACTATACGACCTTCGGATAGAATACCACTTTTTGATAAGCTCTCAAAAAGAAGTGTTCAAAGACGATTATTATATTTGTCAAAAAAAAAGACAGTTTGTGATCGGCGCGATTGTGTGTGTGTGTGTGTGCACGTGTGCAGGGGTGTGTATGTGTGTGTGTGATCTACTGCCCATGTTGCAAACAAGCAGGAGGGATGAGAGGTTGGAGGAAATCAATAGCTCCTCTGAGCACATTGCCTGACATAACCTTGTCAGACTCAGGCAAGGATACACTAGGACGCTACAGGAAGGAGGAGGGGTGTGCACTGTGAAATGTAAATAAAAATACAATGTATGCATTTGTATGCATCGGAAAGTGGGGAATTTATCTTTGCACCTACTGACAAAGAAAAGTCTCCCTTTCAAAAACTACATTACCCATAAACCCTGCAGGTTTGTGTTGCAAAAGGATTTATGCTTTCTTGGAAAAAATGTCCCTTTGTCTTTCCACCATCTGCCACTGCCTAAAACCCTCTGAGCTTCAGCTGTTTTCCTTCTAAAGAACATTAACTTCTTCCTGGTTCACTGTGAAGCTCGCAGACCCGTTTCCATATAAATCTGTCTTTGCTGCACTAAATGTAAAATGTGATCAAGGTGTGTGTGTGTGTGTGTGTGTTGTGTGTTGTGTGTTTTGTCTTGGTCTGTATCTGAAACTTGTTTGGTCAAAGGAACCAATAATTTCTGAACTCTAAGACCCTCTACATGATAATCTACTGGACGTCACAGTATTACCTCCCATTTACTTGTCTCACACACACACACGCACACGCATCATGCTACGCTACAGAGTGTACAGTAATATTGGTCAAGGATCTGACGTTACTCACACGCCGTTCGCTGGCTCAGACAGTTCTTCATGGGGACATCTGTGCGTGTCATGTGATCGTGTGTATGTAGGTGTGTTGGGGACAGGACAAGCTTGTATGCACTCCCTCAGAAGGTTAACTCTGAGGCTTTAGAAGGCAAATCAGGTCAGCCATGTGACCAGGGGACATGGAGCAGTCTGGTGTCTGACACCACGCACACACACACACACACACACACACACACACACACACACACACACACACACACACACACACCATCTCTTTTCTTCTTTTTTTTCCCCTCTTTCTTTCTTTATACCTACACTACCTTCTAAGAGGACATCATTATGCCGCAGGATCCATCTTTTGCGTTGACAGGACCATGCAAAATGCATGGCGCTTGTCTTGGCTTAACATATTGCTATGGAAGCAGAGGAGACCAGCCTAATGACCACACGGCTTCATTATTTCAAATATTAATGCAATTTCCCTCCTTTGTGTCTCCTTCACATTACAGAGCAGACCACCGTCATGGCTGCCCCGGTGTAAAAGAATCAGGCCATTTACTGAACATAAGGTAAGTAGACGCAGACGCATGTGGGTGAGCATATTCATACAGTACCGTAAAGAAAAAAAGAACGAACAGGCGATCGTCATGATTTAGTAACTGTCAAAATACAAAAGTAAAAATTTGTAATTACAGTTTCTGTCTGCACGTATCACAATGTGTGATTTATGTTGCAGGTCTTATAAACCTGTCACTAACTACAGAGACAGTAACTAAAAGTACTCTATTTTTTTTCCAGGACGCTCACGTACAATAGTGAACACATTAGCTAAAAAGTTAGCTAAAAGGCGGTTTCATCCCTTCTTTTTACCTCTGCCACAGCTTCTAGTCCTGCTCTCTACTTTTACACTTTCTTTCTCATCCTTCCTAAGTCTTTTCATCTCTTTGTCCTCTTCTTTGTCTTGTTGCTCTTCCACCCCTGTCCATCTCTTCCTGCTTTTTTCTTAATTACTACAACTTTTGCGCTGCCTTTTCCCTTCACCGTTCCCCCAATCCAATTCACTTTTATTCTTCTTTCACTCTCTTTCCTTCTCCTTTTCCCTCACCCTTCCTCCTCCTGGACTCTGTCGTACCTTTTAACACTTGATCTCCTTGTTTCTCTTTCTCCTTCACTCTTTTATGCCTCGACTCTTCTCTCACTCTTCTCCTCTTCTTTTCATCTGCACTGCTCCTGTTTCTCCTTCTCTTCTCCCTCCTCCTTCCACTCCCCTTCTTTCCTTCCTTTTTTCCTGCTCTTCTCACACCTCGCGACCTTCTGCCATTTTTCTTTTTCTCCTCATTTCCTCTTCCTCGCCAGAGAATCAATTTTTGCCCCAGGCACAACCGACGCCCCCTTTGCCGCCACACACACACAATCACACACACACACACAACCACACACACACACACACACACACACACATACACACCTTTTCACACTTGAACGCAAATAAGAATATGAAACACACAAACACACATAGTCATATGCGCACAAATACACACATTCTCTTGCAAACACAAGTGCACACACACACCATCCCCTCGTTGTGGTCAGGCGACTGGGGCTGACCTTTTCACTTATTCCCGTTATTAGAGAAACTGACATTCAAACCTCCCCAGCCCCCAGGACACTGAGACCACTCCTGAACCACACACACACACACACACACACACACACACACACACACACACACACACACACACACACACACACATATGCAAACACTCGCACAGACACACTCATACACACACACACAGCGCTTTCACTGCACTTTTTCTGGTCCCAGTATCCACCATTCTAACCCTCAAAATTCATCCAGGAGATTTTCAAAAATCCATCTGTAGCTGCTGGTTTGATGGTGCATTACTTAAACCAAAGTTCCTGACAGCTAAACTGATCGGCAGAGCAGGATCAGTTTACACAGCTTGTAACACAGGTCTTCAGTCATTTTGCATAAATGCTGCAAGAGATATTTTGCTACCACGTTCTGATTAGGCACCATTTGCTAAAGGGTTAATGTAATTATTGGCTTTATGAATGGTTAACACATTGTTTATTAATGCTTTAGAGATCAGCTCTGAGACATTCAGGAGTGCAGGAATAACTTTTGGGCTGCCAGCTTGTGGCAAATTTTTGGCGTTGCCGGTTTGATCCCTTGACCAAGCTCAATAGGATATGGTTGCTGGAGGAGGATTTTCCATTATCTGGCAACCCAAAAATAAATGATGTATTAACCATTAATAGATCCATTAATTACATGTTATAATCCCTTTATAAATTATGCTGTCACCCAGTGGTACAGATATTTCTCTATAAAAGAAAGCCTTTTTGAAGACTGAGCAGCAGTTTTAGTTTGGCAGAAGAAAACTCGTCGTAACAAACACATTTTCCCTCTTTTTCATTCCAGTGTGATTTTTACTAAAAAAACCATCAGTGTGAAAACAAACACTATCAAGATTTACGATCTCATATTGTTTCTGATCAGCTATTTAAGCGGGGAAACAAAGCAACACTTTGAACTCTAAATTACTGTTACTGAAATATCAGCACATGTTAACAGTGGAAAATGTGCTGGGTGCTTGACTTCGAGGCTGATTAGAGCCATGTTTGGGTTTCGAGATGGAAGCCTCGCCACACAGTTCGTCCGGCGCTGATGTATTTTTACAGCAGGATTCTGATGATTTGTTATACTCTTGAGTGTAAAAGGCAACACAAGACAAAGAAAGAGCAATTGCAATTTGTATGTAATGTACTTCTGCAGCTCTTTGTCATGTCAGAGAAAATAACCCCTGATGATGTCATCAGGGTTATCTCAGTTTAAGCTGGGAGACTACATATTTATAGCAAAAAGCTAAACAAACTGTAGGTGTAGAGTTTGAAAGATGTGGGCATTTACTGGGCAGGGAGAGGTTGGCAAAAATATTCTGTTAAGTTGTAATGTGGAAAATGAGGGATCCACCATTGTTGTGAGAATACTTGCTGCTTTGATCCTGACCATTGTTTTTGAAACTGTCTCTTGTGAGTAACTAACTGTGCAAAGTGCAGAACTAAATGAAAGGGGAATCCCTTTCATTTTCATGGACAATGAAAAGGAAAATGAAGGAGAAAAAAAACTAGTCTGACAGATGAGGGCATCTGCACGCAGAGATTGAAGGGTCAGAGTGTGTATGAAGACGAATGTCATGATGAAATGAGAATATTGTAAACACACGAGCTGGCATCTTGATTTTGAGGTGGATTTTACAACCAAAGTCTACACAGCAGACAGTTTTTAAATCAGCTCAATGTTTTGCTATGTAAAAAGTGTCAAAAAGTTACTGTGGATGTGAATGCAGCTCGTGTTTGCTTTTGGAAAAGTTTTGTTTCTATTGATGGTTGTTTTGGCCTCTGGGGACAGACCTACAGGGCACCCACCTTTATGATTTATAATTATATTAATGAATTCTGATCATCTATTTATTCTTTTGGTTTTAGTGAATGAAAACATGCAGGTGCAGTCTGCCATAACCCTCACCTCTGTGTATCTGGACAAGCAAAAAGCAAAATATATAGGGAAGGAATTAAGCTTACACTGTACGCGTGTATGTATTTATTTGTGCATGACCTAACCAGGAACAGTAATTGAGAATAACAATACACTAGCTTCGGTCCTATTTAAAATGTGCCAAACTGCTCACTGTTATTACAGTGAAATGGTGCCTAGTTTAGTGGAGCTGGCCTCAACTCATTTGAAGTACACACACATACACAGACACAGAGGAAAATAAACACAATCAACTTAGGCTGTCATCAATCTATCATTACTTTGTTACTGTGTTTTAATATGCTGAATGGGCGGATGAATGGAAAGAAGAAATGAAAGCAGAGAAAATGTTCACATCCTTTCTCTGTGTGTGTGTGTCTGTGTCTGTGTTTGCTGTGTGCGCACGTACTATATTTTGATAATCCTAACATGTGGGCCCTTAGCAGCATAATGGCTTCAGATTAAAGCCGTCAATCATCTGAAAGCTGGTGGCAACTACAATAACCTTTATACACACAAACAAGTCTTGGAATGACAATAATACACAAATGTACTCGACTGACCCTGTGTTTATGAGGCAAGTGTGTGTGCGTGCGTGTGTGTGTGTGTGTGTGTGTGTGTGTTGACTTTACAGAGAACCTCTCAGTGTCCCTGTAGTGTCACTCAACACTCCGCTCACCTGTGGGTGTGGTTGATAACAGGTGTGTGTGTGTGTGTGTGTGTATACAAAAGTGCAGATGGGCCAGTCGAACAGGTCAGTCATATGACCACTGCTTGGGGCCATGGGGTGTGTGTGTATGACTGTCTTTGTGACAGTTTCTGGGAACACAAAGCGATGAGTGGCATACAGCCAGGTTTGTGTGCGCAAGTGTGTGTGTGTGTGTGTGTGTGTGTGTGTGTGTGTGTGTGTGTGTGTGTGTGTGTGTTGTGTTTGTGTGTGTGTGTGTGTGTGTGTGTGTGTGTGTGTGTGTGTGCATGTGCATGTGGAACTAAACCAGCCGGAGGGGATAGGACAGGTAGCATACCTTACATGTACTCCTCTTTTTCTCTCTGTCTCTCACTTTCACTCTTTCTTTGCACTGCAAAAATGTCACTGTTAGCTTATGATTTTTAACATTAACATTATGTGATAGTCAATAATCTGATTACACCTTTTAACAGTGGAAAAACGTGCTTATGTTTCTCTGTTAAACTTTTGTCCCTGCTGTATTGTTGTTGTTGTTTGTTTTTTTTTCCACTGCGGCTTAAGCGTCAACACACAGCGGCAGTATCATCATACTGTGTCACCAATGACATTCGTAGTGTCACATGACTGTAAAGCCATGTCTGCACAGATCTTGTTGAGTAGCACTTTAGCAGAGCAGCAGCATCAGCAGCTTCAGCTACACATGATGCATTCAGACACAGCACTGAGTTGTGTACCTCATGTTTTGGAAGCGCTTTGAGCTCAATACATAGTTACTGTAGTTATGTGTGTAAAACGCAGGAAAATAGACTTGAAGCATAAATTGCAGACACGTATCAGTTACTTATGTTGCAGGACTCAGTTTGTCCACTTCATTTCACCTGTAAGATATGCTCGGTGGTGCCACAGTCAGTCAGTAGGAGTTGCCACGGCACTAGCAACAACAACAACAGAACGCTCACTGGCTTCCAACCAGCAAAGAAGGTCGTTTCTGTCTGTTGGAATACATAACCAAACCAGAGGTCCCACTATGAGCAATCAACCAGGAGGTTCCTGTGGAGATTGAGGATAACTTAAATTATTTCTGTCAAAAAAAAAAAAAAAAAAAAAAGAAAAATGCCGGTGTTCAAAACCATTTAGTCAAAGAACTAAAAAAAAAGGTAAAATCTGTCAGGGTTCTAATCTGTGTTAAACTGTGCTGGGGCAAGCACAGTTCTCCCATCTACCCCAGAGGGTGAACTTTATTTTACACTCTCATTTACATTTTTTTCCACTGAAAATCAAAACCACAGTTACTGGAGAAGTAATTAACTTTAATAGTTGCCCCGTTTTCATAGACTGACTGTCTTGATGGTTTTTACCCACGTCTTCTGTGAGGTAATATGATTAGATGTTGTCATGTTTTACTTATATTTTTGCTTGCACTGATTGATTGGTCAAATTGTACATTGCTCTTTTCCTCTTTTTAGCTTTTTATTCTTTCTCTCTAACTTCAGAGTACAGAATGCAGGAAACACGTCCAGATGTCCATCAGCAACTGTATTACCTGCATTTCCTGTCTCTAGGAATTGTAGATAATACAGAAACAAAACCTAAATCCCACAGCTTGTTGTGTTTGCTGTGAAGACCTTTGTATGTCAGCACGCATGTCCAGCTCAGAATGTCAAAAGGATTTAATTACCCTTTTTTACAGTGTACATCTCTCTCTCATTGTTTTTCCTCCGTGACCCAGAAAGAGAAAAAGCCACCTCATCAGGTCCACTCTCCACCTGTAAGTCAAAAATAGAGCGTGTTGAAAAGACGAATACTCACACAGCTTAAAAAAAAAAAAGAAGGAAAATAAGAACACACCACTTCAACAGCACTCTAGCCAACTAACTCAGTTAGTTAACCGACCATTGTGGCCAGTGGATTTGGAGTTTCACAACCCAGCGTGACATCATTTCTGAGCCGCATAATCAGTTTAAAGGATAGAAAATACCAGTGACGACTACTTGACTGCGTGACCTACCTGTTCATAGCCGCTGGAGCCAAAATCTAACAGGATCTGGTTGGTTGACAGGTGGTTGACATTAATGTTTACTTAACTTTAACTGTACTGTTTGTAATAAAACTCTTTAGTGAAGCCAAGGGCTGGTTCCTGAACCTTTCTGCCTCAGTGACCTTTAAAAATTAAGCAATATCTGCTTGTGACCCACCTTTACAGGTTATGTAAAGGTGGGTCACAAGTGCCAAAGTGTGCACACAGTTGGCTCACAACTTACTGATGGGTATGTTGAGCTGGTATAATGTTTACCATATTCACCAGTTCACCACCTTTAGTTAAGCCTGTCAGTGTGCTAACATTTAGTAATTAGGATTTAGACCATCATGGGAAAGTAAAACTTGGAGAGACAGACTCATGAAATTCTTGCAGGTGAGAGCAGCTCCTGGAGGCAGGGTGAGGCTGGTTTCACTGCACTTTTACCAGCAGACTCCTCCTGCAGCTGTTGTAAAAAAAAAAAAAAGTCTCAAAGTGAGTCTATTGTGTTTCACTGTGTGTGTGTGTGTTCCCATGTTTAGTGCGGTGTTGTTGGTGTCCGCTGTGACTCTGAATTAGACACAACATATTAAGTTCACCCCCACCTCAACTTATACACATACGTTTAGACTTCAGCGAGCAACAAAGGTGTTCAGTCATGTGAAACCCAACCCTCAAACCTGCAAGCTGACCTTTGATCTTTCACACACACACACACACACAACACACACACACACACACACTCACTCACTCACACCTATGGACATACCAAAGGAAAAGGAGTGGAGATTAAAAGAGAGGATGGAAGAGTAGTGTGTGTGTGTGTGTGTGTGTGTGTGTGTGTGTGTGTGTGTGTGTGTGTGTGTGTGTGTGTGTGTGTGGGTGTGTGTGTGTGTGTGGGTGGTAACAGGCTTGTAGGCATGCAGGAAGGTCACAGGAACATGTACACATTGGTTCCAGACATAACAATCTTACACACAATGTACCCTTACCCACTTATGTGGGTGTGGCCATCTCTCTTTCCCACAAAGACACACACACATTCGCACACCTTGAGTTTATGCAGTGTCTCACTCTTTCTCTGACTCACACACACACACACTTTTCCAGCAAAGGTGACCCAACCCCCTCATCTGTGTAGCTGCAATTAACCTCCATAGTCCCTGTGTGCGTGCTTGTGTGTGTGTGTGTGTGTGTGTGTGTGTGTGTTGGTGAGTGTGTATCCTGAACTTGGTTACACAAGACAGGCTTGAGTCTCCAGGGCATGACATCACACACACACACATACACACACACTCACATATCCTCACACATGCGTACTGATAATCCATGTCTTTCCTGGACATCCTTTTATCCAGCTCAGGCCCTAGGGATTTTCCATTGGCCCGGCCAGGCAAGGCCTCTTTCTAGGGTCAGAGATCAGAGAGAGGCCCTTCATGACCCTGGAGGATCCTTACAGCCGCCTGCCATCACTGCGCTGTGAGGTCAGGAGGTTAGAATGCAGTCAGGGAGGATGATATAACGTGGAACATCATCTCATAGCAGATGAGTGACCTTTTTTCAGTTTATTTAATTTTGTATTATTTCTGCCACAGTGTTAAATGGCTGTTTGTAAGGCTATATTTGGCATTTAATGACTCCGTGTTTCATCATGTTATAACAATGACACAAGACACAATAACCAGTAGATAACACTGTCCTTGAAGTAGCACTCAGAAGACACCATAAATTGTTTATAAGCACATTGCAGTTGCCTGATAATTGTTGTAATTGGGACAGAAAGTAATAGACACAATGCTTATGGGTGTTAGATCATTTATGGGACAAATGTAAAGTTAATGACATGATACTAAAATGAATTTCATTTTGTGACGTCCATCTTATGATTACATATATTTTTTTTAAGCTGGAGCATGAATGAGCTTTAAAGCTACACACACACACAGACACACACACGCACACACACACAGAGCATGCACATTTGACACATGTTGCTCTATTCCCTCGCCAACCCTCCCCCACCACCAGTCATTCATTCTTTCATTCATTCACATTCACTTTGACAATGAATTTGAACTTCAGACTGAGTTCACAGTGGAGTGAAAGAATGAAAAGAGAGGAGAAGGAAGGGGGGCAGGGACGCTTTCTTTCTTCCTCTAATCCTACTCTCTGACCTTATGACCTGCACAGAGCCAGACAGCCCTCCTCTCCCCTGGCTTCCTCAACCCTTCACACTCTGTTACAAAACCTCATATATTCTGTCTTTAAGACATATAAAGGGATAGACAGTTGGGTGGGAGACAAGCAAAAAGTACATGGATATACTGTAAATCACCATCGCTGTTTGATTTGTCTTTTCTGTTCCTTCCTGTGCTGATGATCTTTACCAGAGGACTCTGACCTCTTATGCCTCAGCTTAGCTGCGTTTGTGTGAGCATGTGTATGCTTGTCTGGATATGGAGTTGCATAACTACTACTCTTAATATTGATAGTGACAACATTATTATCAGTATGAGTAGTGATTGACCAACTGCAGAGTGGATTTCATGCAAATTTGAAAAATGTCTCAGTAGAGTGATAAATTCAGCTTTTCCAAAGCATTTTCACTTTTGCATCAGAAACACAGTCAAAGCACTGGCAGCAGGAAAACAACTTTGAGGCACGACAAAAGATTAAATAACTTCTTAACATGGAAATGTTTTGCAGTGTGTTCTTTGAATAGTCTAAACAGGTCATGTGGCTGCACCATGACATAACATGAACAAGGTCAGATAAAAAAAAATGGAGCAATAGACACACGAACTCTGACCTTTTACCTAGTGATGGGCAGAGCAGGTCCTTTTAGTGTGCTGAATCCTCTGAATCAGTTCATTGAAAAGATTTGTTCAATAGAGCCGTTGACCAGAGCTCCGACTGCATTGTGCCACTCACTGACGTGAAACATGTCTCACTAGTGAACTGATAAAAGTCGTTCACGAAGGATAAACCACTCAACTGAAACCTAAAAAACTGCTATAACAAAGTCCTACCCTATTACAGCACATATATTTTCACAAAACCTCATCATTAAGTAAAATAATTGGTACTACTTCCTTTATCCAGACTTCAAGACATGAGAGGGAGCGAGAGGGAGAAGGCTCGAGCGAGTCAGCGACTGACTATCACTCAGGGCTCTCATTCGCTGTGTGTGTTCTGTGAAAGAATCTCTGAACATGCACTGTTCCCTCGCAGTGAAAGGATTTTTCAAATTGCAGGTTTCACCACGCGTTGCAAACTACGAATGGCTCCCTCATATTTTTTTCTCTCTCTCTCTACTTGTTTCTATAAGCTTCTTGTGGCATGTTCTGTTGTGTTATACTGTACATGCAAGGCAGCTGTGGCAAAGTAATTTCCCTCTGGGATCCATAAAGTACCTGCCTACCTTGTTTGCCTGGTCTTAAGTTTACAATCACCATGGTGGTGATGCGGTCCTGTGGCAGAAAAAAAAGATCCTTTTGAGGCTCACTAATGATATAGTTCATATCGTTTACTTTTTTGTTAATTTTTGCTTGTTTAGTTTTTGTTTATTATATACACATTAGCAGGGGGTGAGCAGGGACCCACTGACTCAGTGAGCTAGTGTGTCCCTGCTAACGTATGAGTATTCACGCCAAACCCAAACTTGATGTTTTTACACCCGTAGCATGGTTTTGTTTGTCGGTCCACTTATGACAAATGGCTTTGGCACATTTCTGCACAATGTAATTTTACAGCACTATCGGTTGGTTTCACCTCAAACTGTTTTGGAAAATCTGGCTAAACATTTGGCTTGTTTACTGCCGGTCTGATTCTGCTTGTCTCTCCTGTCTCGTCAGACTTCACTTTAGCAATGTCACCATGTTCCATTACTGTGATGAGTGCAAGGTTATCATATCCAACAGAAATGACGGCCAAGAGCACAAAACATAAGAACCATGTTAACAAGAAGTATCCTTTGGGGAACACTGCTTCCAAAAAGTTTGCATAATTTTTTTGTTTTCTTTTGTGTGTGTCCTACGTGTTTGGATGGTTCATATTTTTACTAGCCTTGAAGTCTTTTTGTAGTAACATAAAGTCTATTAAATTTAAATAGAAACACCACCATGAGTTGATACCAGGTCAGAGGTACAGTCTCCAATTATTGTGCAGAGTTTCATTCTGCTGTTCTTAAGTCAGTGTCTTAAATTGTACCTCCTACATGGGGGTTATGTACATTGCGGTCATGTCCATGCATTATTCCTTTACTGGCTTTGACGGCAATTTTTTACATGCCAGACCAGCCTTGCCCATTATATGTACTAAGTAATGTTCAACGATTGTCCATTACAATAAGAGGCATTTACTTTGCAGTCAGTTCCTATAGACCACAGTGGTCAGCATGAATTAAACCGCTCGATATGTATAGAAGTAGCTACTACTCCTGTATAACAAACAGAAGCTGCCCAGGACAAAATGCGTTTCTTTGGCATAGCACAATATGTACACAGATACCAAAATACACTCAGTAGGAAGAAAGACAGACGAAACACACACACTCTCTCTCTCACACACATACATTCTTTCCCTTTATCTAGATTCCATTGGAACAGTGTTGTGCCAAGGCCACTCAGTGACAAAAGCAGTGTAAAAACATGCTTTCTAAAGTCTTTGGAGAATCTCTTATTGTTAAAACCCTGCAGGCCAAAGACAAATCCATGGGAGTTTATGGGGGACTGCAGGTCATGGTTGTATAGATTTTATAACGGTGACAAATGCATTATGCTATTCACATAAACCAGCACAGGAGAGCCCCAGTAAAGCAGAAAGGCCTGAATGCTTCATGGGTTTATAACACAATGAATTTATCATAGAAAGAGAGAGAGAGAGAGAGAGGGAGGCAGAGGGCAGAGAGAGAGAGAGAGAGAGAGAGGAAGTGAAAAAAATATGGTGCTGATTTGTTTTATTTGCCTCGGCAGTGCTGCCGGTGGCTAGTCGCATTGTTTAACAGGGAGTAAAGAGGAAACGGCTGCCACTTGTGGGTCCTGAGGTGGGAAATAAAGTCTTACAATCCTCCCATGTCCAACGCACCTGAACCTCTCACAGCACTGAATCTCCTCAAAGTCACTGGCTCTTGGGGCATCAAGATATCATTCCAGGCTAAGTCGCATTAATGAAAAATCATTACTTTGAATTTGAGTTATGCATGTTCTTTGTGACCTTTTGTAGCCTTTATTCAAGCAGGGAAATTTGAGGTCTGTGCTCTTTTTCATCATCGCCTAGCTTTACATTCAAGCAGCGCATCACATTCACACACGTGGGAGCTGCCCAGTAAACCAACGACCTCCCCTACACTGCTCTGCAGCAGCTGGGATTTGCTGCCCTGGTCGAGGGCACCTGAGCGTGGGCAGAAGAAAGTGTTAATCCACCCTGTTAGTCCAGAAACCTGCTCCCCTCTCCCAACTCTTCCCTATGTTCTCTGTCACAAAGTAAAAATTTTATTAGAAATAAGAAAACCCATTTGTTATATTTTAAGTCTGTTATATTTTAAGTTTGTTTTTTTATCTCGCTCTGAAGTTACAACAGAAATTACTTCAAAATTACTTTTTGTTTTTTACTACTGTCTCGAATGGATGGATTGCCAGATAGACCCAGGACCCATGGGACCAAAGAGTCAAGAGGTTTAACTGTTTCAAACACGGGGATGTTCCAGTCACATTTATTTTCCTGATCCTTTCACTTTGAGTATTTTCTGATACTGAGACTGATCAGATTGTGCTGTGTTCTTCACATGAACAGGTTTCCTTTGATGGTTTCCTGAATTATATGCTATATATAAATATGTGTGTGTATATAAATAAATGAGTAACCCTTTTTTTAATGATTAGCATCCTCACTGTAAACTACATCCAAATTATTGAATCTCACAGTTTGACCCTATTGCAGGTGTATTGATGCTCTGTGAGGAGACTTAAGTGTGCGTGTGTGAGCTGGACAGGAGGGCGTAGTGCTGATTGATCCTGACAGCTTTATGAGGCTTTGTGACTACTGAGCAAACAAAGGCACATAATGATATTTACTTAAGTACATTCTGTGAGAGGAGGAGTGTATATGTGTTCATATGGAGTATGTATTTATATATATAGATATATATATATGTGTGTGTGTGTGTGTTAGACTGAGGTTGAAAAGCACACAGGAAAAATTATCAGCAGCAGATACTGTGCTGTACTTTGAGGAGTGACATGTATAGTACACATAGATAACATGCAGACTAAGTGAAAATGGTGTGATGCACGAACACATATGTATGTGTACACACACACACACATACAGATACGCATGCATATATACACGCATACACATAGGCATGCACTAAAACCAGCTGACCTGACCAACTGGTGGGGTGACACTGCAAACACACAGGTGTAAGGAGTTTTTGAAGTTTACATGGACTTGCATATGCACCTGCTCAGCCCTCCCACCACTCCTGGGTAATAGAGTGTCAACACACACACACACACACACACACACACACACACACACACACACACACACACACACACAGAAAGTCATAAAGTACATATAGTACAGGGCCAAAGGCGAGGGTGTGGTTTGGGGTAGAGGGCTGAGTGCACTGGGTTCAAGCAACAGCGTGAGGCCTCATTAGAGAAGAGTATGTTAAGAAAACGTCCTGCACAAGCCACGGCAGATACACACACACACGTATACTTAGTAGTGAAGGACTTTGCTCTCTGAGCAATATGTATGTACGATGTGACAATGGTTCCATTTGAACTGATTTATGAGAAATAAACATTTTCATAAGAACCGAAAATATGAATAGAAAACGTAATAGGAGACAGGGTTCAACGTGCAGGTAAAGGATACCAAGGGGCTCTACAGTGGGCTGTAATTATACACACACATACTCATACACACACACACACACACACTTGCGATAACTTGACACACACAGTGGAGATAAGCGACATTATACTTTCATTTTTTTTTATTAATTGTTTTTCGATAAAGGGACAAAATGGGTGTGTGAACAGGATTATGCAGACATCTGCCAGAAAACACAGACAGTGGTTTTCCCAGTACAACTGAACAGAGACCCCAAACAAGTACATCAGAAATTAAAAACCTAGGTTTATCAAATGACCGTCGGGCCATCATTACAAAAGAAAAACAAAATCAAAATTATATTATAGCCAAAAATAAAAAATAAAATAAAAAGAAACCAAAAATAAGGATCCACTCCATGTCTCTGTTTTGAACAGAGCATGTAGGTAATAATAAATAGTAACTCCCATAGTAAAAGATAAAGTTCAAGTTCAAGTTACAACAAACAGCTCTCAGAACAGGAATAGAAAAGGCTGATAACAAAATATTCCGCATTGCCATTTACAAAAAAGTCTCAACTCAAGCAGGCTTCTCCACGTCCCCCAGGTCATTTTTAAATATGCTTTGCATATGAAAGTATACCCAATCTAAATATAAAGCACCATTTAGTATTTGGCAATGAAAAAAAAAACTGCAAAACATTTAATTTCTTTTTAAATGTATTTATTTTGACGCTTTTTCGTAATCCATGTACTGCATATGAAGATTTTTTTTTTCTCTTCTTGATGTTGGAATGTAGTCAGGTGGGAAGGGTGAGAGAGACAGAAGCACACAACAGAACAGGCTGACGTCAGCTTGCATTACTGCATACAAGAATGGCAGCAGGGGGGGAGGGAAGGAGGTCCGAACCAAAAACCAAAGAAGATATGTACAAACCACCTCTGTGGACAGGAAACAGAGCGGCAGCCATCTGATGGCCCGCGACACCTCCCAATGCCACATACTTTAGCTGCTTTTTTATGGTGTTTTTCCTTTTATTTCTTTAAACATACAAATAATTCGCACTATATTATCCTGCCAAATTAAAAAAATATACTGTGGCAGCCTGGGATTTTTTTTTTCCACTACCAAAAAAAGGTATGGTAAATACCTTTAGAGAGCACAAGCAACAGTTAAAAATACGAGCCTCAATATAAATACTATAGTGCCTATTCTAAGTGAACATTGAATTCAAATACAATTCTAGAAATACAGAAAAAGTAGACCATAAATGTGTTTAAGCATAGGAATTGACATGAATGTGCATTTTCCTATATTTTAAGTTCTTTATTATATATTCATATATAATCTTAATCCTTTCCCCAATGCAAATTGTATTTCAACCTGAAGAGCTGTGAAGAGCCAAGGCAAAATAAAATACAAAACCATCACAGAATTTTTTTTTGTTTGTTTGTTTGTTTGTTTTTTCATCTTTTTTTTCTTTTTTTTAATCATTTCATATATACTGTGATCGGAGTCTTGAACACCACCAAGACGCTGAGGAAAAGAGAAACGACAACAAAACTTAAATACAGTTTCCCCTAAAAGATAGTGAAGTGTTATTTGCAAAAACGTTTATTTTCATATCTATAATTAAAGGAAGATTTATACAAAAACAGATTCTTGCAGTGTAAGCAACAAGATTTGAGTGTTTGTAGTCTCGCCGTCAAGGTCTATAGATTATTCAGGTGGAGATGACAACAGCTTTACAACACAGCTCCTTAAAAATATGGATGTTTGGTGCTGCTGTGGTCGATGAGAGCTGCAACCATTTTGTGACCGTGTAGCAGCACTGGTTACTTAAGTAACTCATATCAGACCTTTTCATTTACAGACCTTGATGACAAGGTGAATTTTCAACCCAGGCTAACCTCTGGGGTTTCTAGGGGTAACAAACTGACAAATGGTCAAAGGTGAAACGGCAAGGGTACAGAGGTCAAGGGTCATGAGGCTGGAGCTGCTGACAATAGATTATGTGTCTCATCTTTTACTGCTTTTTAACAACGGGACCCTCGTCATCTGACAGCATTTCAACAACTTTTTTTTTTTTTCCTCTTCAGCATTAACTTGTAAACTGGGAAAATTTAAACAGTGCACTTCATGTCCTATAAATGACTAGCTTTTAGACCTAACCCATGTACCAACATTGCATCAGTGTGGGACAATGAAAGAGAGATGTCAGTACTTATTCTCAGGCAGAGTGACAAGTGCTTTACTATAAACAGCTTGAATGAAACTCAACAAGGAAAAAAAAATACCCTCCTTTTGGGTTAAAAAGCAACAGCAAACAAAAATGTGCCCTGCATTAGCCTATGCATACTGAATAAAATTATCGCATTTTTCACTCTTTTCAAGAGCCCTGGAGTCGATTTTTTTTTTTTTTTGCAATTCTTTCTTTCTTTTTTCTGCAATTCATAGTTAATGACCCTGTTTTGATACTAGAAATGTGAATGAAAGAGTGAAAGAAATTGCCTCTGATCCCCATAATATGTACGTAGCTTCCAGTTCTGTGTAGCTTTCTGTCTGTCCAACTTGCAGTTATTTCAAAGCTCTCAAATAAAGTTAGCCTCACTTGGAGCTCATATATTACTGTATGCATTGTTCCACACACTGACATATCAAAGCAGCGTTGTAGGTTTGTGCTAACGCAGATACATGACACTTCTCAGCCATGCGCTGTATCCCTCAAGATCAGGATTGTACAATACAGATTACCTTTATCTCAAAAGTACCTCCTTACCAGAAACAAAACTACAAATAATTCAGATATACACAATACTGCTTGTACCATGCTTGCCATGAAATCCACATATTAAAGATAGCCTATTGAACATGTAATAGGTAGCTAAATGATGATTAATGAAAACTCTCTGATCTTTCATCATGAGTTGTCACAGTCCATTTGAGCAGCCAGGTGCTTGATGCAAGGACCTTTTGTGGGTGGCATAAACCTTTTAGCTTCATCTAATGTGACCCCAAACTTATACCAGATAAGATAATGGCCAATGCAGTCTTGAGATATCAAAGGCACTCTTTCTTATTTTACCAAATGATAGTACAAATTGAATTTTTAGCACACCCTTGTCTTTTTGAAAGAAATTTGAAGGCTGTCATTACTTATGGTTTAGTCATCAAGCTAATGCATGATTTTTTTTTTTAACCCTGTGTGAACATGGTATCTTTTAGAAAGATCAGGATAAGTGCATTTCCAGGGTTGTAAGAAGAGGGTAAAGACTGTTCACTTTCCATGTTACAAAACAAAACTGTACATGATATGTGTTACAGAATGTATGCAGCATGGATGTATCTTTCTTGTCTTTTCTCTTTTTGAAGAATAAAAAGAAAAAACAGAACAAGAGAAAAACAGCAACACATTTACTCAACAATTAATCAACCAGGGACAAGTTCTTTTCTTTTTTTGATTAGCAAAAACATACTATGCATGCTGACTAATTCTTAAAAATGGAAAAGGAAAACTCAAAAAAGAAAATTGTACACAACATGTAAATTATTGCACAAGAGAAAGGCTCGAAGTTTTGCGTCAATGCAAGAGTATTGCCCCGATACAGATCATGCATTCAATGGGTAATGGAAACGGGGTGTGCTGGTGCAGAGCACATGGTCTTAAGCTTCCACCAGACTGGCGAAAGTGGAGTGTTGGGGTTGGGGCAAATCTACAAGGAGTTGGGAATAAACGGGGGACTAATGGCGGACATAGCTGTGGGGAAAAGGTCCCATAGTTCGGCCTTCTACTCAGACTTTATTTCGGTACTCAAAGGACGGTCACTGTGCCATTTTTTCATGTGTTTCTCCAAGGTGCTGTAGACACTGAAGGGCATCTGACAAATTTCACACTTGTACACGTCTTTGCCCACCTGACCATGGGTCTTCATATGGCGTGTAAGTTTGGAACTCTGGGCACAAGCGTAATTGCACAGCTCACATTTGTATGGTCTCTCTCCTGTGTGGCTGCGCCGGTGCACTGTCAGGTTACTGCAGTTCTTGAACACCTTGCCACAATACTCACAAGTATCACTCCTGCGGCCATCCTTGGAGCTGGGCCGCCCAGGACCCCCAAGGTGTGGAGTGCTGCCTCCACTACCTGTACCACTGCGGCCTGACATCCCACCATCCAGTTCCCCCGGAGGGGTCGAGAAACGCAGACTGCCATTCTCTGACGAATGCTCAGACGAAGAGGCGAACGGCGATTGTCTGGAATCCCCAAAGTTCAGAAAAGGGTCCTTGAGTTGTCGGGAGGCGGCATAGCCAGCCAGCCACTGGGAGTAGACGTTCTCTGTGTTAGGGATTGTGGGAGTGGGCAGGTCGAATTCCTTTTCCAGCTTGATGCGTTTGGAGAAAGGACTGAGTGGACTGGGGCTACCCAGAAGCAGTTTCTTAGAGATGCCGACAGAGGCAGATTCATTAGGGGAAGCTCCCCGCCCGTTCACTGTTGAGACGGAGCCCTCCTCCCCACGATCTGTTTCCAGCACAGAGTCTCCATCACACATCTCGCGATTGTGGTGGTGGTCTCGGTTGAGGTGGTGATGCAGGTGATTCTCCTGGGCCATGGCATTCCGTTTGTGTGCATTTAGGGCTTCGCTGAAGTGCTGCATGCTAGCGGCCAGACCCATCCCTTGCATCACCTCAGGCAGTGACCGAGGGATGGACCCCTCATCAGCCAAACCTCCCAGACGGCTTCCAATACCACCGTTGTTTTCATGCTGACGTCCTGCTTCAAGGTTCAAACCAAAGTGATAGCTGTTGTTGTTTCTCCTGGCTGCCCTCTCTCCGTTTTGGTCTTCTTCCTCCTCTCCCTCCTCTTCCTCCTCCTCCTCCTCTTCCTCCTCTTCTTCCTCTTCCTCTTCCTCTTCTTCATCCTCCTCCTCCTCACCGTTCTCACGTAGCATGCGGTCATTCTCACTTTTCAGCTTGGCTACCACTGACTTAAGTGCATTGCTTGCACTGCCCAAATGCTCACTGGTGCCAGGCTCTGGAGAGGAGGCTGTTGAGAGCCCGTCCTCTGACTTGCCCGTGTTTGGCGAGGAGGATTTGTGCATGTGTGTCTTCATGTGGCGCTTCAGTTTGCTAGCCTGTGTACAAGCATGATCACACAGATGACATTTGTACGGCTTCTCTCCTGTGTGGCTGCGCCGGTGCACTATTAGATTACTCTGAAACTTGAAGGCTTTGCCACAAAACTCACAACACTTTGATTTCAAGGGGGTGGTGGAGGAGGGTGTTACCCCTGCTGAAGGGAGAGGGGTTGTAGGAGTGGTCTGAGAGCCCACAGGTGACTGCATGGAGCCTGGAAGAGGGGGTGGGGTAGCAAGATATGGAGGTTTGCTGCCCCCTGCACCTCCTGTTCCTCCACTTCCTCCTCCTGTCTGGAATGGCTGGAGCAAGCGCTGCATGGGGCTGGGCCGGCTTGGGGATAGCGGGGGAGTGGACCCTGAGGTGTTGCCCGCCAGCTCCCGTAGCCGCCGTGAGAAGTCCATTGTTGGAGGGGGGTCCAGGGGCAGAGGAGGATTGAGGCGCAGCACCCTGTCAAAGGCACTCGGGTGGTGGGCTGCCAGCGCCAGCTCCTCTGGGCTCAAGTGATGGGGGTCCAAGTGGTTCCTTGGAGGGGGGCTGAACAGGGGTGGCGTGGGAGGGAAACGCTGATGATGGCCCCCGCCAGCAGCGCCAGCAGGGCCAACTCCACCTCCTGCTCCGACGCTATCCCGTCCACCTGAGCCCGAGCCAGGGATGCGGAGGAGATTGAAGGGGCTTGCATCAGGAGGCAAATGGAGGCCATGAAGGGGAGGTTGAGAAGGGCAGTCTGCGCCCCCACCCAGGGAGGAAGGTCCACCCATGCGTGGTGTGAGAGGGCTGCCATGTTCACTTTCCAGGTAGATGCGGAAGCCGTGGGTGTTCTGAGCGTGCTGCAGCAAGAACCAGGCGCTGCCGTATGACTGCTTACATGTAGTGCAGGTATAGGTTGTGGGCTCCTCCTTACCTGTTGTAACAAAAGAAAAGGAATATGGTTAGGACGAGTTGAAACTGAAAAATCCAATGAACACCTTTAACATCAGTCAGATTTTATGCGACACATTACTGCCTGAATCAGCCACTATCAGACTCTGTTTGTCCGTAAAAACTGAATCCTGAAACATTTCAGTTCGAATCACAGATTTTCAAATGCTGCATTGATATTCATTTGATAAAACTAACTACTACTGTATACAGAATGAAATCCATGAAGGACAACCCTGTTTAACTTGGCTGAACCAGTCTTTTATTTGAACCTTAGGCCTAACTCTTACAGCTTTTGGTCGGCACATGTTGTTGAGGGCTTTGCAAATACAACGGTAGCTCTTATTGAGGTCATGCCCCACATGAGTAGCATGTGAGAAGTAGTGTGTGTGTGTGTGTATGCATTTGTTCTTCTTCCAGACTGCTCTGGGACATAATTTCTCCCTTTAGACTGACTGTGAGTCCTCCATTGTCAGCAGGAGAACAAAGAAACAGGGCTGTCCCGGCGGACTACCACTTCCCACTGATCTACCAAAACAGAGGCTTGCTGACAAACACACATACACACAGGAGAGGCAACAGACAAGAATACTTTAGACATTTAAATTACTGCTTCCACAAAATACATGAAAAAATATATGATATCTCACACATGAGGAATTGGGTTTCTAATATATCTGAGAACAGGTTCAGACTGATGATTCAGTTTCAAAGTATAACCAAATAAGTAAATACACCAAATTATTTCATATTTTCACAACAAATGAATAAAAATCAAATGTATGCATGTTTATTCATGTACACTGTGTTTTGGAGTCATATCTATGTACTTTTCACACTCCTTCCAAACCTATCACCCCACAGACAAATGCACATACACACATTCATTCTCTCATTGACATACAGAGAGCAGAACACCACAGCCGCCTGAGGAGAGTAAAACAGTAGGAGTGTAAAAACATTTAGGCTCCAACTGGAGAGGAAAAATAACCCCCTCTGCCTGCCTCAAAGCGTCTTCCCTTAGTGGAGCATGCCGAGTCACTTTGAGATGGCGACGAGAGGAACATTTAAAACAATAATTGCCTTTGAATGGCCTCGGCGATGATGACCTGTGGTGGGACCCGGAATGCACGTGTAATCTCATTAGGGGACCGAACGGACAGCCATCAGCTCGTTTACAAGATTAGATGACAAACGAAGCCCTGTTGCTGCCATTCAGAGTCTCCCACTATTAAGCACAGTGCAACGTGGGTGAATGTGACAAAGTGAACAAGCAGAGATTCACATTCACACACTGACACACCAATGGATAGACGCACAATCTCACTGAAATATACTTGAAGACAGTACTCAAGGCATTTTATTTCTTTATCACCTCTCACTAATGCAACTAAACGAAGGCCAAAACTTAAGGCTGTAATATAAATAGACCATATATGAACAAAAGAAACTATAAAAGGGAAAAAAAATAAGCTCTGAAAAAATAAATGTGTTATATATATATTTTTCAAAATAAAACATTTAAAAACTTATCTTTTTAGTTCCAAATGCAAAGATACAGTTTATGTGTTCACAAAATACAGCTATTTTTTGAATAATATATCAACATCCAAAAATGTCAAAAGTTTCAATACATAATAAACTGAAACATTCTGTAATATTATTGCAAAAGCAAATAAACAGGTATCATTCTAGGGGTCATAGTACTGATGCTAATTATCTCCGATGATTTTCTGGTAAAAAGCTATTTTGCTGTAACATGTCATGAACAATAAATTACAAAATGTTCCATTAAAATGTAAACAGGTATGGTGGGTTGTAAAAATACACACAACATTGGGACATATCACCTACTAATTACTGAGAGAATGAATATGACAAATTAGCAGTGATACTAAAAGAATGTCATGGTTTACATGGAAGCTTTTATACATCGGCACTCTGCAATTTGCTTCTAATAGCCAGAAAGAGAGAGTCAAAGAGGTTGCACTGAAATAACTGCATCTAAACATATTTGCAGAGGGAACATTTGTGTCTGCACTTGTGTATATGAAAGAAGTGTAATTTTACTATGGGGCTTACGTCAAACAAACAGTAACAAAAGACACATTTTTATTCACAGAGATGAAACTGAGGTGTGAAAGAAGAGCGTGTCGACATAAACTAGGCAGGTAAATGTGTTTGTTTGTTTCTGTAGATGGAGATCCTGTCTGTCTTTTCATGTCAGTGCTTTGTGGGAGTCTTCCCCTTCCTTAATTTTCCTTCTTTTTTGGGTTTTTTTTCTGCCACTCCCTCTCTCTCCCTGTCTTTCCTACTGTACATACAAACACACTTATCCTACATGACCAACAGTTTGGAAAGCCAGCTAAATTATGGCTCATTAAAATCGGCACAAATTACCGCTAATTGTGGCCACCTGCATCAGATCTAACCTGTGAATATCATTTGCATTATCAGGACCAGGGAGGCTTTAATTATTTATTCATCTTTTTTCCTCCGGTTGATACACTCTAATCCTGAACACAGACAGCACTGACAATAAAGATGCACTTTTTCCACCTAAGTCTAAATCAGGGACTGGGTTATGTCTTTGGTACACATTATAGTTTAGATGCAAAGCATCCTTTTTTTCCAGCTTCTAACTGCTGCTGCTAACTTCTATTAAAAGTCAGGGTGATGGTCTGGAAATTGAGGCAGTCACTCCACTGTTTGAGGGAGACGGTAAAGTAATATTGGAGCCTCTCTGGAAGGTGCACATGGTTTAATCCAATAGTTTCCAAACAGTGGTTGGTACAACAAAGGAAATCTGAGGGCGTCTAAAGATTGTTAACAGGATGGGAAAGCAGATAAGCCAAAATGTTTTGAAACCACTGGATTAACTAACTCCTCCAAATGCGCAGAGAAAAATAGTTCCAGAAGAATAGTTGATGTTGTGTCAGTGCTGATACTGAACTTCAACAGAACGTCTGAGAAATCATGTCCCAAAAAAGTGTCTGAAGTAACCTGAAGAAAATCAGTTATTTGTACATGCATGAAATTGGATGTATGAAAAGAGTAAGAGGATCTACTGAGGCTGGATTTTTGTGTTGTCTATTCAACTACATCTGCTTGCTACTGTCAATTGATGAAAATAAGGCCTGTGAGATTGTGTGTAAATGTAATGATGGTGACAACAAAACAATAATACAGGGTAAAAGAAGGATTTGTGTTTTCAGCTAAAGGTGGGCCAAATATTGAGCAAAACAAGTGCAAGGCACAATAGTGTAACTCTTAAGCTAATACGCTCCTTTTTGACTCATAGCTCAGACTTGTCTGCACGCTGATTGAAACTGTAAGGTTAATGGATTTTAGAGTAGGCGACCGCTCCACTCTGTCTCTCTGTAATATACTCCCATCAGCCACTTCATTAGGCAAACTCTCCACCACTCTGAGGTAGAAAAATTAAGTGAGAAAGCAGAATGGAGAACGGAAGATGAAGATAGATAAGAGTCAGAGAAAGGGAAAGAAAGAGATAGGAGAAGTAAATTCCTCTCAGTTAGTTTAGATGGAGTTGACAAATACCTGCTGCAGCATTTAAGTTTGGATACAGCAGGTGTGTGGAAGGAGAACGAGCAAGGGGGAGGAAAGGAAGGAGGGAGGGAGCATGTGGGTAAATAACAGCATCCAGTTCTTTACCTGGGGTAAATGTCAAAGCCATACAGCCACCAGTGAGACTCCAGAGAACACACACGCACACTTTCAGAAATGTCCTAACGCTCAATACCAGCCATGCTACAGTGATGGGCAGAGGCATTAAGTCCTATTAAGCCAAGGGCATTGCCTGGACACTTATGTGGTGCTAGATGGGAGAGGGAGGCAGTACAGCAGCTTGACTCATGTTTCATGACTCCTTTGTGTGTGTGTGTGTGTGTGTGTGTGTGTGTGTGTGTGTGTGTGTGTGTGTGAGAGAGAGAGAGAGAGAGAGAGAGGGACAGAGTGTGTGGCTCTATCCATCCCTCTCAAAAGGATGTGTAGCACTCTAAACCAGAGGCTGTCCAATAAGCTGAAATAAAGCCAGTGTACCACACTACGGAGACACGTTGTGCACATAGGAAAAGGATTCAATAAGGCCAAAATGCATAGAAAGTATCATAATTCCTCATGCAAAAAAGTTTTTTTTTCTTTGTAGTCATAGTGAAAGTTCCACATACACATTGTGAAAATGTCTCTTCATGTCTGCAAACATCTGTATGTAAATCTGTACAGGATGCACTCAATCAAAATCGAAAGGTTGCCACTTTGATTTCTAGTGCACATGTTTGCAACTTGTCCACATACAGACACTAAATGTGGTATGTATACACACACACACCACAAATAGGCTTGATATACTCCAATTCAGACACAGACAGCAGATGTGTATATGGGACACTTCACAGTGTACATTTAAGACAACAGCACATGAAGCTAACAACACATTTACATTATCCACCTCAGAATGTGTCAGCCTGCAAAACTGTCTGTTCTTCAGCCAGTCATTCTGTCCTGTAAATTAGCTGGATTGCCACCATTACATCCCTCTCTGACCAGCTGGGAAACAAAAATGGATGCCAGGCCTTGGCTACCAGCTATGACAGACCTACCAGTATTTTACTGGTCTTAAATGAATTTTATGCATCTCTATTTTATCCATTTGCTCTCCTTTTATTGTCCTCCAATTCTCTTGTGATATTTTCTCTCTCTAACTTCCTCCCTCTTTACCCTTTCTCCTCGGCCCCTGCTTCCTGTCTCTTCTCCACCATCCTACTTTCTTTGTACCATATAGGACTCTCTCCTCTATAGCCCTCCCACCCCACCTCTTCCTCCATCCTCTCTGCTCTCTTTCCACCCATCGGTGGCTCTCCGGCGGTGTCCTTGGCTGAGTCCACCTCTGTGTGAGATGATAGTAATTGAGGTAATGGAACATCGCTGAAACAGGATTAGGTACGCATACTGGGAGTGAGAGACAATGTCCCTTAATACAATTTGGGATTTCTATCTGAGCCTCAGGCTTTCAGGATCTGCTGCTTATATTTACATCTGGGCATCACTGCTCACCCCGGATCACTTCCTGCTTTACCTTAAAGGGATACCTGGACATTTCACGAGAATTTCACTTTTCACTATTATTACTCTTCACCAGGTATTTGTTTTAAAATCTGGAGGAATGTGTTCTTTTATTGTCACGTTAATTAAGCACGCACTACCAGTTTCAGATTTAAGAAACTGTCCTCAAACTACCACGCTTTGCCAGTTTTTTCTCTGCAGTAACCTGACCTCTGACCTCTCTGTAGGGAAAGGAATAATAATTCCTCATAGTAGAATTATTAAGATTTATAATTTTTTTTTGGCCAAAAAGTAAGTGTGGTAAGCACTTTACCAATTATAAACAGTTTTAAGGCAGATGAGCCAAAGTGGGAGTTGAGGGAATGTCATGGGCAATCTGTGGCATATGAATATCTGTATCATATTCATATTTGACAGCTATTATAATGGGGAAACTGGTGACATAATGTGAATATAATCATTGTGTGATAATGAGTTCTGTTCATGTCTGTCTCACCCTCCTCTCCCCTGCTCTCTATTATAATCCATATATATTTTTCAGGAACATTCAGATACTCATATCTCATGACTCCCGCTATATATTTGTGCTGTAACTGATACAGCGCCCTAGGAGTGGGAGCAAACCATACCAGAGAAAATGACTTTCAAATGGTTTCTGCAGGACACGGACATTATCGACTCCACTGTCATAACCCCAGCCTTCCTCCCTACCTCCCTCCGTCCTCCCTCCATCATCACCCACTAAAGTGCAACAGTTGTGGCTTTCTGCTTCTATTCCAACAGTCTGTTATACTGCCCAAAAGCACTTAACCATATCATTGTTGTCATGTGAAAATCTTGTTGCCCTAATTATGGTTGCTTTCATGTTTTAATTTCAGAACTGCGTGTTCTTGTCAGAGCAGAGAAAATCCAACGACCCCTGGGCTTGTATATGAAACCATTTTAAAACCCTGTTGGTTAAACTCAAAAACGCATGGTGGTCAACTTCAAATCAAGGCTGTTATAAAATCCGGGACACCAAGGAAAATAAGAACATTGTTACATACTTGAGCGGCATCCTAGTAAATTGTCACAAAATTCCTGTAATTGCTATTTTGGCATCATAAACTGTCATACCAATGTACTGGGCAAAATCCTGTAAAAACTTCCAGTGTGGTCCAGAAAGAAGGATCTGCACTATCCTCCTTTCCCCCAATTATTTTCCCCTCTGTGCACAAGATTTCTTACTAACTGGACAGCAAACAATTGGAATGCAAACAGTGGCAGCTGGTGTCCTGTCTGCTCACTGAGGAGAGTGACGCAGTCAAATAACAACATGACTGCGACTGCTCAAAAAGGCAGTGTTCTGCTTGGAAGGAAATCAGCCTCTATTACTGGCAACAAGTTGGCGGCAAGATCAAAGAAACTTCCTCAAACACCACCGTTACAAGAGTATGTCAATCCCGACGCAAAGAATAGTTGAGTAATCATTAAAAAGGGGATGACAAACTGCAGAAACTACCTTACAATATGTGAATGAGGAGAAGGGATCGGTCCTGCCAAGGTCTGTCGACCTTCTCACAAGACTCTACTTCTTTTACAAAAACTGGCCTTTATTTCTGCATCCCATAAATGTTCAGTGCTGTTTGTATCTGCTAGCTGGGGAGGCCTTTGACCCTCTTCAGGAAGCCATTCTTGGTGATGTGCATTGTGAGGGAACAGTGTTGCAACATTTAGACATGACTATGCTTCAAAAAAGTGCTTGTCTGACAAGGTTAACAGCATCTGTAACCTGCTTTTGAACAGTGGACTCATGGCGAGCTGCATTTGACAATTTCTGTAACTTTATGAAACAGACAGTCCAACAGGCATGCCTGTTTTATGCAGCGACTTTGAAAGGAGACAAGGATTGAACTTTGGCTTCAAACTCTAATTCTTTACATAACTTCTTCCATCGCTTTGTGTAAAGCTGAGGGAAACACCAAGGATGCTTTCAATATTCCCAATTATATGATTCATTTCTTCAAGATTACAGAGAGACTCCAAAGGCAAAGGGTTCTTGGAGAGAGATCAGTCAGTGGAATGCAGCCAGGCTATCATGCAAGCTTTTCATCCTGCCTTCGAGTGTGGCCATTTGGAACAGGTGTAAAGATTTTTGCCATTAGACATGCTCAGACTATACTTTGATATATTCTTTGAAACATACTGAACCCTCAAGGTGCACCATGGAGTGCAAGATGTACTCTTGATTCTTTCCTACCTGTTGTAGGGTTACTACATCTACAGCACCTAGACAGGTATACGTAAATGATGTAGGAGTCTTTTCTTGTTTTGATCAGTTTTGTGATAGAAGGAACCTGGTTTTTCATCTTCTTATTTGCATGATTATCAAGATCCAACTTTGTGATCATCTCCATCTAGCATTTATTTGACTCCTTAGCATCCGAGCAACTCTTTAGCACTGTTCCATGGATGCTTCGTGCTCATGTCCTGGTTATGATCTGTGTTTTTTGGAAACAGTCCCATTGATCGCTCTCTGTCAGATCTGACTTCTTCATCATATCGTTCAACTTGAGGAAAGATAAGTCACTTTATCATCTGAATAATCACTGTTGGTGTTATACTTTCACTTTAGCTCATTGAAAGTCATTATGTGGTTTGTTATCATCCTCAGCTACTTTGTGACTTAAATCAAAGATGTTGTTTACATGCCAGACTATTTATTGCAGTATTCCAGCTAGAGCTATGGAGCTATTTTAAATTCCAGCAAGAACTTAAAATAGCTCCAAACAACTTTTCCAAATAGAAGCCTCCAGGCCTGACAATAATGGTCTGGTATTTTTATGGAAGAAAGAACTATGAACGCATTTGAATTACCAAAAACAACAATGGATTATCGAGCCTGTCTGATTACATGCTGTGTGTGCATGGATGTGTGCGAGAGCGTGCGTATCTGTGTGATCCTGCTGAACAGCCATACACTCGAGGCTGATGAGCAAAAATATCAATACCGTCTGTCCCTATGTGTGTGCGTGTCTGTGGTGTGAGTGTGTGTGTGTGTGTGTGGGGGGGGGGGGGGGGGGGGGGGGGATATATCAATACCTTCTGTCTCTGTGTGTGGAATCCCTGCTGGGCTACAGACTGTGCTATCTGCAACTCTCTCACCAGAAATCTACTCGTGTGCGTGTCTGTGTGTGTGTGTGTGTGTGTGTGTGGGTGTCCATCCAACCACCCATTATATCTGCCATGTGACAAAGTTTCCTTTTCTTTCTCTTCACCACACACACAAACACACAACCTCTCTCTCTCTCTCTCTCTCTCTCTCTCTCTCTCTCTCTCACACACACACACACACACACACACACACACACACACACACACACACACAGTAATGTATCTCATAAAGTCTGTTCTAATGACACAGCCCGGGCCCTTAAACTGTGTTTATAAATGTAATTAAATGGACTGGCCTTTGTAGAAGCATCCAAGCGCAATGTAGCAATGATCCAGTGTGTGTGCATGTGTGTGTGAGTGAGCGTGTGTGTCCATTTGGAAGAGCAGTACTCATGATGGCAGGGACAGCCTCCACTTAACCCTAAACCACCATGGTGAAATTACAGAGCATCCAAATTACAGCACTTATGTGAGCAGAGAGGGAGAGGGAGAGAGAGAGAGAGAGAGAAACTAGGGTTTGAAAGAGGAAACTTAGTCCTGACACATGCACACACACACACACACACACACACACACACACACACACACACTCAATACACAATACTCAGTGACTCAGCTTGTGGACTTCTACTTGAAACCCAGAATGCAGAAACTTTCTTTCAACTCCTTATCTGTTGCAGATTGGTGACCTTAGTCAGATTTGATGTCGTCATTTCAGGTTGTTTTTGAAGTAACTGTCATTTCAGGGCTCACACAGACACTTCACTGATTACATCCTTAATTAAACTCATAGTTTGCCTACATTATGGAAATCATTTTTTAAAATCATGTACTTTAAATGAAGATCATACTGAGTGCTCCAAGTGTTCCCTCCAATGAGCAGTTTTCAGTAACTCAGGTTACTCGAAGATACAGGAAACACTTAGCATTCTGCTGAGTAGACAAGTCACGATAAATAAGTCTTAGGCTTTGTTCAGATTAGCCCAGTTATTTACTTCACTGAGGCCACTGCATTGATGCTGCAGGGCTGCCACCACAGAGGGCTCCTCCAGCAAAAAGCTCAGCCTGGATCAGCGTTTGATGCAACCTTATCCATCACGTCACTGTGTAGGCCATTTAAATGCACAATCCTGGTAGAAAACTGTGACATGAATGGAGTAATTCTACTGCAAATATAGCTATCAACTCAGCAGAGGATAAAATACTCATCACTGTGATAACCTTTCAGAGTTACACTATTAGAAACACTGGTCAGTGTTATGGATCGGTTTCCCAAACTGACCTTCATGGATCATCACTATCAACGGTCAAACCAGTAGCTGTTGGCATTGCTGCTGTCCTTAGTGGGAACTGAAAGCATCATGGTCAGATTACCAGAGTTAACAAATGGGCCCAGAGTAATGATGAAATAACTCAGAGAGGTGGCATCCAAATTTTCACACAGCTCAAACCAGTGACAGCATCATTGTGTTGTGAACAGTGACATGATGGCTTTAATCAGCATAAAGAAAAAACATAGTCAGTTAGGAACGCTTTAATTTCACTGAGACATTTTGTCCCATGGTCTGAGTGCTACTCAGAAGACTTAAAAACAAGACAATCTCATCTCATAGAGGATAAATGAAACTGAGGAATTGTGAAGCTGCTTCTGCAACAAAAATGATCAATTTAAAAAAATAATAATAATGAAATGAATTTTCTCAGTCAGCTGTTGGTGACAGGTATGGGCAAAAGTGTGAGAAATGTACGGAATTAGAAAAGATCATTTAAAGTATTACTAAAAATACACGTTTTGATTTTCCTGGGAGCGCGCACACACACACACAGACAATGCTTGTATGTCAAATCCCTGATGACACAAGAGCACACACTGAGAGGAAGCAGATTTTCTTTAGTGTCATAAGCAAGAGGTTGTGGTCACTGAAAACACACACACACACACACACGTATAAGCCAGTCTGGTATTGAGTGATCTGCAGGGACCTGCAACAGCTGCCAAGCAGGACAATTCAGTTATCAGTGTGTGTGTGTGTGTGTGTGTGTGTGTGTGTGTGTGTGTGTGTGTGTGTGTGTGTCAGTTTGTGTGTGTGTGTCTCTCTGTGTGTGTGTGTGTGTGTGTGTGAGTGTGTGAGTGTGTATGAGTGTGTGTGAGTCTTGCAGTGACCACAGTGGGAGATCACTCTGAGCCGAGCAAACACCTCAGCTGGCCGGAGGCCCACACACAAACACACACACACACACAGCACACACACACACATACACACAGAGAGTGCTGTGCTTCCTCTCTTCATCTAATCCCTCCTCCGTTCAGCTGGTTTCATCCCTCCATCTGTCCATCAACATTGCATACAGGTGGCTGTCCTCTCTCTCTCTGTCTCCCCTTTCTCCTTCCCATCATTCACTCCTTCTTTTTCCACACCTTCCACTTCCCACACGTTCGCTGCCTCTTTTCTTCCCAAAGATTTGGCAACATAACAGAATGGAGAAGGAGAGGAGGAAACACAGAAATCAAGGAGGGGGATAGTGAAAGAAGAAAGGCCTGATGAGAGCCTCATTGACTAAAATACAGCCACACACACACACACACACCCTAACCGCCCACACGCACACACACACACACACACACACACATACATTTACGGCAATATGTGGACAAGTTGCAACTCGACCAAAGAAGCAACACTGCTGCCAATTGCTGCTGCCGTCTATTCTTTCAGTCCATTCATTCCTCCCACTTTCCCTCATTGTTTTCCTCCTTCTATTCTTCCATCCATCCCTCCCCTCTTTTAATCCTTCCATCATCCCCTCCCAGGTGGGAAGCACTCAGCGCCGTCTCTTTAATTGTATTCATCCGACAAGGCCAATCGATAGAGGACATATTTAATACAAATTTATGACTATTAGCCATCAGCGATAAAAAGCCTTTTTTTTTTCGAGATAGCTCTTGCTTGTGGTGAAAGAGAGAAAGAGGAGGAGGAGGAGGAATGAGAGGAAATACAAGCCATCCTGCTTTTAACACAAACAGCCTCCCACCGTCTCACTGTCCAACCTTGGAGAGATACAGTTTAAGCTGCAACAAAAACACGAGAATTCTTTTTTTTTCTTTCTTTCTTTCTTTTCAGACAAGGCTTCAACTTCAAGTGGGTCTCGGGTGCATTTGGGAGGTTTTTCAGGCATTTGATTTTAGTGCACAGTTCACAAGAGGATTTCAGGATTGACTCCGGAACAGCAGCAATTTTTGGCAAGGATGATAAATAATTTTATCAACCGCTTCTTTCCAAATTTTGAGCGATGAACTGCCTCTGGACTGGAGAAAATAACAGAAAGTGAGGCTGATTGTGCCATTAAGGTAGCAACATGACATATTTTACATACTGTAGATACTCAGGGCTGAATAATTTCCTTTCTAAGAGGCAAACTTCGACATCCTTCGATGCCATTTCTAGTTGTCTCCACGAATAACTTTCCTGCCAAAAGGCAAATGAGGTGAAATATGTGAGAAGGTTAATATTAAATTTCCTATCAAAGTTCCCAGATTTGGTGACTGTTCTGTTGCTTACAGAGAGAAACAGCAAAGGGAGTGTTGCGATGAGATAAAGCACGAAGACAAACTCCCCTCCAGCAGTCCTTCACAACCATTTCTACTTAACAAACACTGTAGGCTTGATTCATTAGAACTGCAGTCACTACACCCTGAGAGCCCTATCGATCCCCCAGACGTTTTCTGCATGCCGGGGAAAAAACTAAGAGCAGAGAGAAAAGACAGAGATGGAGAAACAGAGGAAGGGTAGGAAAAAAAAAAAAAGCTACAGAGACAGGCTAAATATATGGCTCTGTTAATACGAAGCGAGCAGCAGTTTACCTGCCTCTTTAAATTCATTCTAGTGTGCAAGGCAGCTGTGACGGCTCCCGGAGAGCAAAGCCCCCCCTGCTCATCGCCAAAGGAAATCTTTTGCCCTCCAAGAGAAACAAGGTGTGCATTGGCTGGAACCAAAGTCAGATGATGGAGGGATTTTTTTTTTTTTTTTTGCATGAAACCACCAGTCACATACATTGGAAAGACAGTGAGGGTTAGTATGTTGGGGGAGGGGGGTGGGGGGTTGAGTCATCCTCAGCGTGAGACAGATTTACCCAGGATAACAAGCGACTTCAGAATTTGAACAAGTGATTTTACCACCTTTGCAGCGTTTGAAACAACATGATATTAAATCATTAGAAAAAGTGTTAGAATCAACAATGTGGAAAGGAGAAGTTGTGGCAGCCACAAAGTCAAACGCTAATAGTAATGTTACCTTGTGCTGCATGAATTCTGTTTCTCTGGGGGAAAAATATTCTGCTGTACTCTTTGAAAGATTGGGGTCTTCTGCTTATGTAGCAATCAAAAACTGGATCATCCCCTTGTTGCTTCAGGGCAACAATGTGCCATATGGCTGTGAAAACAGTAAGAAAAACAGATTTCTGTGGAATAATTATTAGATAAAAAAAAACAAACAAGGAGCACATGCATCAGAAAAGTTATATTGCGTCCTTGGTTATGTTATGTACATTTTTTTTCAAATTTTTTTATGAACCTTTTTTTTTTCTGGGTCTACATTCCTTTGCTTTTGGGCCATTAAAAAAATCAACAGCATCAGAAACCAACATGGCTGCATGTTATTCTCATCTACTCCTTACTTTTCCATCCTACATTTTGAAAAATGCTGTTCATACTATCATAAATGTTAAATATGTTTTTTTTTTTTTTTGAGACACTGCTCAATCTGGTTCCTTTTGTCTCTAGACCATAAAATGTCCTTGTGTCCACTACTGCCATTGAATATTAGTACACAGCAAAAACATTGACCTCAGTCGTCATTTCACATCTAGTATTGTAGAAACCCAACTGTACAACACTGAGACAATAAATGGGCACAGTTAAGGAATATATTGAATAATAAAAACATCTATAAATCTGAAGGTGTGAGGGTTGAAAACGCAGTCGGTTTCCACAACGACACACATTACAGGACTAAATTTGCCTGAGCGTGTTTTAAGAAAGAAGAAATTACCAAAAATATACACAAACAGTATCCCAGAGTTTGAGAAGTCCAACATGGAGAGTGTCACCACACCATCTCCTCACTGTGTCTCCTCTGCAGCTGTGGAAAATGCTCTCAGGATGCTTGTGACTGGTCAACACCTGCATGAGCGTATGGTATAGACAACATTTCTGAATGATAAAAGACTTGTGACGGATGCGAAAGCCACTTTTGTTTGTGTGTGAAGTGGTATTCATTTCTGTATACACCAACACTCGCACACGCACACAGACTGACATATGCCTGGGGCCCGGCCACCAGCAGCGGACAAAAAGGCCAGTAAATAATTGAGAAGTGTGAAAAGCAACAGAGGGGAAAAGAGAGACAGAGGGAGAGAGAGACAGAGAGGTGGTGGGTGGTACCACAGTGCATACAGGTTTTTTTTCTTTTTTTTTTTTTTTTGGGTTGGGGGTTGGGGGATGGAGGGGTCTTTATGTGTGCGTGTGTGTGAGCCCAAACATGCTCCATTAGTGATTTGGAAAGTGGTGTGGGGGCCTGGCATTCCCATCAGGCCCAGTATGGCCTAAGTGCTGCACCACACACAATCCAAAACCCTAACCAACCCCACCCTCATGGGCAAAGCCTGGATGCCCCACCCCACCCTCCACCAACCCCTATCCCACCTAGGACGACCTAGTAGCGCCTCTCAGCCTGGTCCAAAACACCACACACACATAAGCACACACACACACTCATGGTCCACTAATGACCAAACCCAAACAGCTCCCAAACAACTCTGAAAAGCTATTAGGAGAGGGCATTTTGTTGGGGAAGTGATTTTTTTATATGCCATTAAAAGCCATGGATAAAATGGGCGTTCGCGTAAATACAGCCACAGGTCGGAAGGGGATAGCCAAACAAGGATAATTGAGAAACCATACTTCCCCCCCTGAGATAAAGGTAGAGTGTCCACATGTTGCTCTCTGTCAAAGTGAGCAGTATGTAGAGTAAGTAACAGAAAAGACTTTAGTTTCCACTTAGTTTTTAAATGTCTCTTTGTATTTTCTGTGTGAAAACTTTATCACATATGACAGTTGATGCTAATACACAGTGGTGTGTGTTTTGTCTTATTTTATAGTCTGTTTGGAATAGGATAAATATTACTGATGGAGTGGAGGCTCTCTACTGTCAGCTATCAAAATAAAAGCAGAAAATGACCCAGAAACACTAAAGATAAGACACCTCTGCTGGAGGATTAAATAAGGCTTACATCTATACACACCTGTACTAGACACCACGAGTCTTTGGTTGTTTTTTTGGACCTAATTCCTTTGTTTTTCAAATTTTATGGACAACAGACCTCCACATCTGCAGGCTGTTTCCTCTGGATTACACACTTTTCATTCTATCCCTTGTTTTGTGTTGTGTCATTGTAATAACTGAGATGTGAAATCCTGAATTCGCTATACACTGCACCGACATACTGTCACTTTTTAGAGAAGTGACAGTATGTTCTTTAGGTAAACCTGACACCCTCAACACTCTCCTAAAACACTTAATACTCCTAATTCAAACCCTGAGATTTGAACACAGGCATGTAGAAAATATCTCTGGTTCCAGGATAAACAGGAGCCATTCCTTTCACGAGGAGAGCGCTGGTAATCACGTCAGGTCAGGTTCAGACACGATTTAGAGCAGAATACGCACTGACACAACTTTTTCCTAGAAGGAGGTGGTAGGCTTGGCATACCTGTTTATTTCCCGCCCTCCGCCTCGTTCTCTATCTCCTCCCTGTGTTTTTTTTTTTTTTTACGATTCAGTCTTTTTTTGTCTGTCTTCTTCAGAACAGGAAAGAAAGAGAAAGACAAAACACAATCATCACTCATCATCGAGCAAACACACCTATACACACACACACACATGCACACACACGCATCGCTGGCTCAACCTCATTCAGCGTTAACAGCAAGTCATTCAGCACTTCAGCAGTATTTCTATGCCTTCATGATAATAGAAAGTGAAAGAACACAAATAAGAAAGAGGAAACATCCAGGTACCCTCAGGCTCTGACACAAGCACACTCCTCACACACAGTATCTTTAGGATATCTTTCTCCTCCTCATTAGCCCTTAATAATCCACAAGGCCATCATATTCATAGCAGCTGTCAGGCAGTCTTTAGAAAAACGCTTCCTGAGGAAGAAAAACCTGTTGGTGTTCGCTGGTCTCAGTCCTGCAGAATGTGGGAGTGGCCACACAGGGGAAAAAAAAAGATTTTATAAATGAGATGGCACGAGTCACAACAACGTGCATCTTTTCCTGCTTATTCTGGGCAACATTTTCTGTTTTGATGCTGGCTGAAGTCACCCATCGGCTCGCCTGTTCACACTACAATGCACAGAGAGAACAGATGTACTTATATCAAAGGAATCCACCGTGTTTTAAAGTGATTGTCATGTCGGTCCAGCAGAGAGTGGTGCGCCCTTCAGGCAGACAGTGAGTGTACAGGTTGGGGTGGTGGATGGTCCTGTGGTGCAGCACATCCATCATGGTGGAGACAAGAATTTGCATTCCGTCACAATCTAACAGTTCATGTTGTCTTTTATTAACCATAACCACAAGCTTTCCCTAACCTTCATCTGCCTGTACTGTAGCTGCCATACACAGTTAAGGTGGAACATTGTGGCACTGGGCGTCATAAAACCCTGTAATTGAATTTTCCAATATCAGTGTTCTTTTCTGGCCATAAAGTTGGTCAGTTTGATGATTAAGTGATTAAATTAGAAACACCAGTGTCTCCAGTGTCACTGGAGCATCAACAGGCTAACAAGGTTAGTTTTTGGGCCTGTAAGATTTATGATGAGAGGGCCAGAATGGTATCTATATAGATCATTTTTAAAGTTTTTAAATATCTATCTCTCTGTACAGTAAAGAGGAACGGAATTTGGTTTCTTGCAGCATCAATTTACAGCAACGTCCCTCTCATCATTTTTCATAGCAGCCATCTTGTTTTTACAGGTGTAACTGATAACATTAATGACAGCTCAGTTCCAGTAAGCATTTCCAGTTAGCCAGCATGTACGACAGCAGGACTCTGAAACTGGCTAATGGAATGCACTCTTTTATTAATGTGAGTGATTACACCTGTGTTGTTCCTGTTATGACATGTCAAAGTCTCTGTAGTGGAAACGTTCTCTAACGATCCGCAGACTTTGCTGTAGTCTTTGTAGTTTTACTTTTCCTGTGAGCTACTTTCTAACAAAGAGACAGTTCCTCTAACACAGATCCTGAAGAGCTGTGTATTTCTGTAATCATCTCAGAGACGAGTAACTTCAAACCTGGACACATAAAACCAAAAACTAGCTGTGTGGCTCAGTGTTAAGAGGGAAAATATGTCCTCTGTATTTTAGAACTTTTCATGTGACCCACATGCCTGTGTCAGGTACACAAATTAATATTTCCAAACCACAAACTACACTTTTCCCTACAGAGCAGCCACTCCCAGACCCTGTAAAATCCTGCACCACTTCTGTTTAAAACAGTTATTCAATCGCTATGTTTCTTCTTTTCCCAGACGTGCTACCTGTAAACTATACTCCCCCATCTCTCTCTCTCTCTCTCTGTCCCCCGCCCTCTTTCTTTTTCCCATTCCATGCAGCTAAGCCCTGTAAATCAAGTTGAAACATAGCTCTGCATATGTGTGTGTGTGTGTGTGTGTGTGTGTATATATACAGTATGTTGCCTACTAACTGCTGCCAAAAAATGTGTCCCAACCGCCCCCCTCCCCTTACCTCCCTATACGTCTGCCTATAGGAGGAGGAAGAACCAGGGTGGACTAAGGCATGCCTGTGTGTGTGTGTGGGATCAAGTCGGTGCTATCTGTCAGGGTCATATGGGTTGAAGGAACATATCCTGCACACTTATCTCAAGTGGTGCAGGGAGACAAAGTAACCACACTGTGACTCCTGTCTGTGGGTTTTTTTGTAGAAAGAAAGAAAGGAAGAAAAAAAGAGAAAGAAAGAACAACTGTATTTAACTGTTGCCCATTATGTAGTAATAATATAGAGAGAATGTGCCTGCCCTCATTAATGAACAGTGACATTACACCTATAGGACTGAGCCATAAGGCTAAAATCCTCTATCACATTATATGTGATTTTATATTGCTATATAATATATATGTATTATGAAATTTTTCATTTTCATCAAGTTAAGACAGCAACACCTGTTAATGGTGCATCCAGCAAATTAAATACCTGAATACCTTCACATCATCAATCAAATCAAAGACCAATATAACCATAAAGCAGTTTGGCTTACTGATCTCCAACCCACAGCCCACAAAGGCAGTTTTCACAGTTCTAGATCAAGTGAATTTAGACTGTTGTACAACAACTGAAATTATCAAAATAATGGGTCCATAGTCCTATGGACAAGAGGCAGATGCATTAGAGGCTCTTCCTCCATGTAGCATATTAAATAGCTTTATTATGCAGCTGCTTTACCTTAAAACTAAATACAGGACCATTGGTAAAAGATGTGGCCAGCACCCAATACTGAAGAGCTCAGAGATCAGGGAAAAAAAATAACACACACAGCACTACATGGGACTGAGCCCTCGGACAGATATTGGACCTGTGTCATTTGACAATAATCCATCCATGGTCAGAATATTTCTGTTTGCTGAAAAAAAAAAAATCATAAGGTGGAAAATATCACAGCTTGAATTAGTTTTTTATTACACTTCAATACACACCTGGCAAATGCTATGAACAAATATGATAGTTATAAATGTTCCTAAACAACATGTGCTTTGGTTGTTTGGTTGCATTGGTCACATTTTACGTCTCGTGCGGCGGTTAAAGTGTCAGGGGAGTGAGCCACAGTTTGTGTTCCTGTTTGTGTAATTCATTACAAATCTACTGTTCGGAGAAAGCACAAGACTTATGTGATGTGAGCTTGTTATTAAAGCTACTGTGCTCACAGCTTTTTATGTTAAAACATGTTCAAAACAACCACCAGACCAATTTAACCCAACATTTGTGTAACTGACTTCATGTAATCGAATATTTTTTCTTTTTTTTTTTTTGCATAAAGTGTGTGTGTGAGAAAGGGAGTGTGTGTGTGTGTGTGTGTGAGGGGAGAATGTGTCAAAAGCATGCCATATTTAGGCCAGACTGGCACACAGTGAAGACACAGGCTGACTGTTGCTTTTCACACATCGCACCGACTCGTTTTACCATCTGCCCTCCGTCTTTGTCTCAGTGTGTGTCTGCATATCGCTCTCTTTTCCTCCGTCGTTCTTTCCTAAACTGTCGCTCTCTGCCTGGCTGATACAGACTTGACTATAACCTCCCACCAACTCCTCTCTTCCTTTTCTCTCCATTAAAAGTACCTCAAGGTCTCAACAAGGCAGCGGCACGTCTCACCAAAACCCCTGACGGCCATCACAGATCTGTAAATGCAGTTACAGGCCTTAAAATGGCTCCTGTTTAAATCTTTTCCCCTCACAAATGGTGTAATATCAGAAGCGAAAGGCGGCAACAAAGTGGCAATATGTGTCAGAAGGCTGGTGAAAAAAAAAAAAAGAAAGAGAGAGAATCTTTCTCATGGTCCACTGGTATATTTAGACTAGACGACCAGAGCACAGAACACAAACCACCGTGACTCACACACACAGAGGAGATTACAGACACACACATATACACAGACACAGAAACAGTCATTCATACACAAATTATACTAAAATCAATCCCATCGCAGGCAGACATGTTTTGCCTCAACATTCATGTTTTTCACTACCTGTTTCTGTCAGGGCCGCAGCCAGATGTACAGTATGTGTGAATGTAAAAGAAGTGTGAAAGAGGAACTGACTGAAATGTGTGATGATAGTTGGCAGGTGTCAGCAGTCAGCCCCTGTCACTGGTCTTAGCTTGATGAGTTCGAGTGACTCGGGGAATATGGGAAATTCAGATTATCCAGCAATAAGCAGCTTTCATTTTGAGATTTAAAACATTTCCTCTAATTAATGTTTAAGGTAAACGATCACAGAGAAATGATACAGAATGATACTTAGCTGTGAGGGCACATATTGCTGAGTGCTGAAAGGTGGCTGGTGTACTATATACACACTGTTATATATAGTACAGGCACTGTCAACTTAACACACCACTCTGCCTACAGTACACATTCAGGCCTCAGCTTGGGTGACTTTTTTGCTGCTGACTTTTGGTCCCTAGTATGGAAGCCTGAAAAACACTTGATCACACAATTTCCATAATGCAGCACAATAGCGTCTTTCATTATACCCTCTGCCTGTGAAATCCATGCCCTCACTTTATAATACATTTTCTCTCAAATACTTGATATTGAAGTCTGAACCCCTGACATCATCAGGGTTGGTATCAGACTTTAGAAAGCTCCTCCAGAACCACAGAGGACATTATACAGCTGGTTTTTCACTCATACTGAATTTGACAAAAATCAAAGCCATTAACTCAAGCTCCTCTTATCAGCTTTATCTGGACCTTTCAATTGTAACCCATGGTCTTCATCAGTGGATGACAACTGAGAAAAGTTGTCCATGAACTGACCAAACTCTGCCAATGCAGACTGTGAAATGCTAATAAGATGTTTTGGTTTTTTTTGTTTTTTTTTTAAATATTACATTTGCCATGGCTTGGAATAACACTCCCCAAAAATATAGCAAAGTTGAGATAATAAAAATAGCTCAGTTGTATAAAAGGCAGCATATAAAACTTCATAGCTGTAATAAACATTAAATAAAGTGTGTGTGTGTGTGTGTGTGGTGTGGATAAGCTTGCATTATGAATGTTAAATCATTTTATGGTTCATACAGCATGTCACCAATTAATAATTTGTCTTTATGTACTTATATCAGTTTTCTTTTGGTCTTTGTGAACTGCAGTCACTTGTTAGTCATCACCTAACTGTACTTCAATGCTGATATTTAGTGATAAGATAAAACTGGTGAATGATAATGGCCAGTAAGTCAGCTCTAGCTAAACTTACTCTATACTGCACCTAAGGAACCTGAAAGTGTATATTAATCTCATTAGCACTAGTGCACTCCAGCTCAACACAGGTCTGACCTCAGTGGCTAAAAACATTAGCATTCTACGCGTAAACAGTTAGCACTCCTGTAACTCCAGCCTGAGACCAACACCCCTCCACTGTGGCCAGGGTTGGGTGCCGTGTTGAGCTAATTAACCCTGTTAATCTAAATGGGCGCTGGGTCAGTGTGTGTGTGTGTGTGTGTGTGTGTGTGTGTGTGTGTGTGTGGCTATAACTGGCTAACCCCAGCAGATGAGCATTCACCCCAGTCACTTCCCCCCTTTTTTTTTTTTGCTGGCAGCCTGCCGTCTGACTTGGCAGACACACAATCGCAAGGGGTCTGGTGTGCATGTGCGTGTGTTTGTGGCTGTGTGTGCACGCCTGTATGTGTGTTTGAGTCTGTGTGTGATTGCACAGGGGAGGGAGGATTATAGATGTTGAACATACACACGCAAATGAGCAGAGGGCCCAACTGGTCTGCATGGTGTGTGCGTCTGTGTTGTAATAAAGCCAGCAATGTTTTACTGGCCCGCTGACACAGTGCATAAAAAGATCAGTGGGCCAAATCCATTAGTGGTATAATTGCATTACATGGTAAATATTCCTAAAAGGTCAATATCTCCATTTGAAACATCACCATCATCACAGAGCGCTGCAATAGAAACAGGAATACTGGGATTTTATTGAAGCCGGGGCCACAAAATACCACTTTTAGGCATCTATTACAGCAAAGATTTGGCCTGAAGGACTGATTTTCCATCTCCGAATGAGCCAGCGCCAGCTTGTGGTGGTTCAACAGATGATAGCATCACATGTGGGGGTCTGAGTTTTATATTAATGCCATGAAACATGAACTTTCTTGACCTGTGTTGCCATTGGTGTCAAGTCCTGTCCTGTTGAATTCTCAAAAAAAAAAAGTAAAAAGAAAAAAACCAAGAAGGAAATTATTAATTTTGATATTTGGTTTGTGGCGTAACTACTGGCTTACAGTAAACGCTAGTCTTAAATTCCTCCTTTACATCCCGTCTAGACTCCCACAGTGGTGCAGCTTGAACAATGCAGCATTTTTGTCAATCTGAAAGGGTCAGCCTCCTTTCAACCTTGGCTGCACACTCAGAAACTCTGTCCAGACGTTACAGGCAGGCTCATTTAAAAAAAAAAAATGATATTTGTATAGAAAACAGTGAGATAAAGAGACACAGCAACACAGACAGAGAGAGGGCACTGAGTGGGCGAGCATGAGCCAGCCAGCGTGTGAGGAGAACTTTATTTGGTACTTAGGTAAAGTAATTCTGTGTAATTCTATTGTGTAGTATCGAAGCATATCGAAGTGACTTAAGTCTGCACGTACAACAATGACAAGGGATTAAAATACTTAAACACGGGCTGAGCGTGTATTCAAGTTGACATGACTCATCATCATGTCTCCTGAATGACAGTGTGAGCGAAACGCACACTCAGACCTGTACAAACACCACAATGTTTCACAGTTCTTTGAAAGTTTGGCACCTTCAAGCTGCAGCTAACTGACATTTTGCTGCAGAGTGTGTCTGGAAAAGTTCTCATCCTCTGATTGTGACACACATAGTGGAAAAATGAATACTTAAAATGCTTGATTTTTGAGTGTTGACTGTTGTCCCACAGTGCAACAAATGAAAGTATAACTTAAATGTAAACAAAGAATAAATACTAAATATTTTTATTTCTTTTTCTGTGGATTATCTAGAAGAACAGGGACGGTGTTTTCAGAAAGATGCATTACTGTTTCAATTTTAAAAATCATGTTTCAATTCTGTGAACACCACAAATAAAATTCTATCCATTTGCTTTGAGGTAGAGGCAGAAATCTCCCAGAGCAGTGGCTCAAAACATGGACACATAAAACCAAAACTATTTGTATGGTTAGCTGTAACTAAAGGGAAGTGAGAAAAATATGTTTCTTTCTATGTAATTTTGAAAACCCAACATTTAAGACCAGCTCTCGCAGACTGGCTGAGTCTATCCACATTATAAAGCCACCAGTTAAAAAGCCAATATCTGATACAGCTGCGTCACCAACTAAAGAAAAGGTGGAGGCTTGAAAGTGTGGACGGAGACGGGAAAGGAAACCAAAAAGCCAGGAACACACAAAGGCAGCAAAGAAGACAACACATACTGTACAGAATGTACACACAAACACATACACACAGCCTCCAGGCTATTGTCCTCCACATTTAGGTCAGGCCGCAACTAACAGCTTCACACACACACACACACACACACACACTCCCCAGGAGGCTCTCCTCACCTGCAAAGAGGCCAGTTTGGACATAGTGTCAAAGATTAAACCTGTGTTTTATCTCAGAGAAGGGGGCTGCTTCGGGGACAGTGTGTGTGAGCAAGTGTGTGCGTTAACTCAGTCCTTTAAACCAGAGGGCAGAGGGTCACAGGAGAATACACTTTTTTTCCTCACACACGCACACACACACACACACAGCTGCCCTTCTCTGTGTGCGCGGTCAAGTAGAAAGGTGGATCTGTGTCAGGTAGCAAGGGTATTTACTGTTACTGAGACAAGCAGGCCGAGAAAACACAAACACAGCAGAGAGCGAGGGAGGGAGACTGAAAGAAAAAAAACAAGGAGAACCTGAGACAAAAACCGAGAAGTGGAGGAGAAAAAGGACGAGTAGTGATGCTGTGAAGGCCTCAGTGGTCAACAGGACGCAGCCATGTGCAGCGTCGGACATGCAAACACACACACACACACACAGGGAAAGAGAGAGAACTGGGCGAATGGTAAAAGAGCAGAAACAAAGCTGACAAGTTAGGAGTTGGAGATGCAAAGGACACCAATGTGATACAGAAACGCTTTGTGTCCAAGCGTGTAGGAGTCCTAATTGGAATGTGACTCAAAAAAAAAGTCCTGATCTGCTCACACTCCTGACGGCAACGCGGCCCACAGACACACACTCATTTATCATTCCAAACCAGCTTCATCACATCTAAGCCTGGTAAAAAGCGGCAAAACCACATTTTCCACCGGTTTTAGCCCATAGCTGAAATAATAACTGCTCTGTCCAAGTGGAACAACAGGCTGGGGGGAAAATTCACCTTAAACCAGAATCCACATACCTCTAATCTTGGACAGTGTGATTAAAAGGGACATTTTCATTTAAATAAATGTCTGTTTTGCTGCTCCCTGGGTGAAAGACAACAATGACTCCAGCTCTAATGCACCATCTTTCCTGCTTTGAATGTTTAACCTCTAAAACAAGAGTCTCGTGGATTATAAAATTCTTGTTCCTACAGGTGATTGTCTGCGTTTTACAATCTCCATTTAACCGGTCAAACAGTAACTTGCAGGTTCAGAGGGAAATCTCTTTTATCTGCAGTCACAGAACTTCATACGCAAATTGATAAAGACAGTTAGAAGATAAAATGACTAAGTGTCCAGGAGTGTTCTTCTGTGATTAGAGCAGTAGATTAACAGGAGACAGAGGACGGAGCTGCTGCTTTTTTTCTGTTTTCAAATCAAATTGTGATTTAAAGACCAAAAAAAAAAAAAAGAAAGAAAATTAATCCGTACAGTGAAATAATAATCCTCAGATTAATTGATGGTGTAAATAATCCTTAGTTGAAGCTTTACCAAGATTACCAAGATATGGCGGAAAGGCCTTTAAAAAAAAAAAAACCTGAACTCTAAAAATTGCCACTAAAAGATGGATTCATTTTAAACGTGTTGAGTCAAGAAGGAAAAGCCCAACTCAGGTCAGAGGTGGACAATGAGGACAAAACAGTCGCCAAAAAAATGAAACTGGCAAAAAAGGGGTTAAAGAGAGGTAACATCTTAAAAAAACATCTTTCATCCTGAGCAAGCCCTGGAGACAAAAACAAAAAAGAAAAAACTCCCATCCCTAAGAGGCCTTTTTGTTTATCTCTTACTTTTCTTATTTATTTATTTTTTCTGCTCTCCTGCCACACGGCCGGGGGAGTGAGGGACCACAGGTGCTGGGGTGAATCCGATGGACATCCGCAATTTATCATTCATACGCCGGTGACGGCAGGCCAGGCCGAAATATGGCACGGTAAACACAAACCATAGATCATTCACAGACACAGATACACACAGACAGCCGCGGTACACAGATAAACACACACACACACACACATACATAAAATATATCTTTGAAGACAGATGCTTTTATGTGTACACGGAGCTGGACGTGGGTCACATCACAACATGCCTCTTTCAGCATGGTGTAGATATCTTTTTCTTTCCATCTCTTTATTCCACTTTATCTTTGTCTCTCTTTGGGATGCTTGTCTCCCTCCCTCACTTTCCTCTTCTTTTTGTGGATTTCTGGCAGACTAGACACTTAAAAGTGTAGTGATGCCACCCTCCCATTCATGAAAAAAATAGATTTGGCTTTTTTCATCCCCGTGGAGTGCGAACATTTATTTCTCCTCAACAATTACAGCTTTTTTTTTTTCTTTAAACTTTTTTTTTTTTCCAAAGTCTGAGCACATTCACATAAACCACCTGGATTCAAACCAACTTACTTCAATCTGTCTGTTTTTTTTTTTCACAGGTATAAATACACTGAAGAGATAGAGATGACAGCCCCCCCCCCCCCCCCCCCCCCCACCCCCCACCCCAAACACCCTGTGCCTCCAAACTTTTAATCCAGGCTTTAGAGGGATATATCACAGTGGGACATCACTGCTGGCCTGCATCTGCCAGAGCGAGCTGGGAGCTGATTTCTGTGTTTACATAAGATTAGAGCACAGGGAGAAAAGAAGGTAGCCGATGTGGTAGCTTCAAGCCAAGCAGCTCTCATTTTTAATGCAGCAAATACTGCCACAAACAGCCTGCAGGAGGGGGGGGCTGAGGAGAGATATAGCCAAAGGTAGGAACAGTAAGTTACACCACTTACAAGCCTTAGGGGTGTGTGTGTGTGTGTGTGTGTGTGAAAATTATGTCTGCGCTGGCCTGACTATATAGACTTAGCAGCAGCGGTCAGGGATCTTAGCCACCCATGCATACAGGGCTTATTTGTAGTATCAGTGATTTCTAATAAGCCGATACCTTGATGCAAGTACACATGAGATTTCTGTGGCAAATGAGATACCACATTTTATACGTCAGCATGTGAAAAGAGTATTTAAAGCTAAAATATGCTGACTGATCAGGCAGGATGCAAGAGGATCCAACTATTTTGATTTTTGAGCAACAGAAATCATTGAAAAATGTCAGCGTTATGGAGAGTTTTACTATATTTCATGTCCTGACACGTGTGAGGTTCTGTGACTCGGACACAGTCATGTTTTGCAAAAAAAAAAAACAATGCAACAGACAGCAAGAAATTTCAAGGACTAAAGAAAAAAAAGGCTTTGTTAACCAGCCATTTCATCTGCAGTAAAAATCCAGCATGGAGCAAGAATCTTGTAAAACTATCTTTGCAAATAATGTTTAATACTGTCAGTAAAAACTGAGATAGACAGACACATGGGGAAAAAAAGGCCAGGTTCAGCATGTTAAGACAACTAAAGCCTCTGATTAGATAAATTGAAAAGAATTCAGTTAATCTTGGCAGATAGTTAGTTAGCTGGTTAGCCTGTAGACTACAACAATGAAGATTTAGGAATATAAAACTGTACTAATCAGAATTTTTGTATTTGTTTGTGTAGTTTATTTACGCAGAAACAAAAAAAATTCTAGGAGACGGGGGTTGCTTTAAAAATGACTTAAAGGGTGGCATACATTTACACATTAGATGATGTGCTAATCAAATGTGTTGGTGATACAACATAATACTATGAGATTTGAACATGAAATAGAGCAGATACTGTAAGTGACTCAAAGGCAGAAATGAACTGCGTCCTTTCAGCTGGACACAGGAGGTAAAGTTACATAAGCCGACATTTCCATATTTGAAACGTGTGTTTCAGGCTGAACTCAAAGGTGCAGGTCGCGGTGTCCAGTTCACAGTTCGTGTTGCATGTACTGTAAGGGCCTGCACTGCAAACATAAACTCCACATACCACCCACCATATCATATGGCACTCACACACCCACACATACAGTACATACAGAATACACCCAGTGACCCACAGTAAATGACATAACCATGTGTCACCTATGCACCATGAGACAGTGACGCAAAACTACTCTGTCTGGACTCACACGTACGCACAGCTACAAAAATGCTGTAAGAACACAAATACGAATTAGACATGTTTCATGTGTATATGTGCATCTATGTGTATCTTCAAACTATGCAAAGACACACAAGCACATGGTGCAAAGTACATTTCCGTCCTCTGGAACAACACGAGATGTCCTTTGTTAAACTTTCTACACATCTACAGTGCTACACATCTATACTGTGCCTCTGACAACGTCGGATATCTGTCCAGTTTAACTACAAAAATACGAATTATCATAAGCAGTGGTGAGGGTTTTAATTCTTCTACTCTTCAAAGGAGTTCAGCAGCATTGTAAATGTAATGAATGTAAAATCATTACACAAGAACACGTCATGCACCTTTCTAGCTGTGGGAATGTGTTTGCTTACAGAAAAGTAAAGATTTTAGACAAGCACCCTGTATGCTTTCATGTGTGAGAGATCAGCAAAAGATATCAAACATAAGACACTTTAAAGATGCAAATAAAACTTTTGTGTAGGACATTTTACAATATGCCATACTGACAGACTAAGTTCTGTTTTCAAGACACTTCTTTTTCCAAATAAATCTAAACCCACATCTACATTCTGCTTAAAGATGTGAGTACATACAGTACATCTGACCTCCTGACTGGTTTAACTGTAGACTTCAGGCTTTTTTTTTTTTTACCTGAAATAACTTCTGTTATGATTTAGTGCTATATAAAAAATTGACTTGTTTCCTGTATATGTACAGTCTCACAGCTTTCACTCTCCACAGGTGACCTTTGATCCTGGTTACAAGTGAAAAGCACAGTGTGTCTTGTACAACATGATAGAGATGAAGCGCTTTATCACACGGGCGGAAAAATAATAGAACAATAATAAACACCAGCGTGTGAGGCACCGGCCCCATGGACTGAGACAAAGAATGGTGCCATGACAGCGAGAAATACAACCACCAAGTTAAAACACAACTCATAACCGCTTTCCCACCGTGCTACGACCAGCAACCACAGACTTGAAAGCGCCCTTAAGCAAGGCATCAAACCCACTGAACCTGCTCGGCAGCCGACAGTAGCAGCAGAAGCAGCTCGACGGTGTAAATTTACAGAAAGTGTGTTACCCTCCCTCCTTCCTGCTGCACCTCCTGACCCCGGCTGTTGCTGTAAATATAAATGTGCTCCTGCACTGTCAACTCGTGCTCAGTTACACAAGCAACAGCTCCACAAAGGTTAAAAATATGTATATTTTACTTCCTTCTGCTTTCTTTCTGCCTTGTCTGTCTGTCTTTCCTCATGTGCAGTTTTCCTTCTTTCTGTCTTTCTTGAAGTGGAGGGCTCGGCAGGTCTGGGGCACTAGAGGAAATCTGCTGTCGTTTTTTTTTTTTTTTTTTTAACAGTTTTCCAGTGCGTGTGTTTGAACTTTTTTGTTGTTTTTCGTTTTTCTTTCTTTTCCTTCCTTAACCCCGCGTGGCACACGTTCCATGCCAGCAAACCAGTCTGAACTAGTCCTGTTGAACTGTGTGTGTGTGTGTGTGTGTGTGTGTGTGTGTGTGTGTGTGTGTGTGTGTGTTAGAGAGGCAGAGAGAGAGGAGGTGTGTATGCAGGTAGACAAGAAAATGGGAACGAGAGCTTATGGTGAACACTAACAGTGGGTTAATATTCACAGCCAGAGCAAGGAAAGGTGCATGTAATTGGGTGTGTGTGTGTGTGTGTGTGTGTGTGTGTGTGTGTGTGTGTGTGTGTGTGTAGCCCCCACACCCACCCACCCATCCACACACACACACACACAGCCCTATGACACTCGTGTCATCAAACAGTTGGATGTCCGCCAAGTTCATCTGTTAATGGACAGTCACCACCAGGATCCAGCCTTTCTTACCTCGTTCTACCCTCTCTCTCTCTCTCTCTCTCTCTCTCTCTCTCTCTCTCTCACATCCCCTATCTCCCTAGGGCGCTCTACCCGTATGCCCTCTCCTCCTCACCCCCTGTCTCTCTCTTTCTGTCTTTATTTTCTTTTTTGTCATCCCACCCCTCCCCTCCCCGTTTCTTTCAACACCTCTCACAGCGCTGCAGATTGGGGCCTGCATTTCCCTTGTACGGCAAAGATAAACAGTGTGTACATGCACGCGTGTGTCCCTTTGTTTGTCTGTGCGTCGGTGCTTGGGGTGTGTTACATCATGCGCACACAAACACACACATATATTTGTCTTAAGAGGATACCTTTGAACTCCTCAAGCCAGGAATCAAACAAAGGCCAAAAGACAGGGTAGGTTCCATTAAATTAAGGGAGATACAAAGTATGTGTGTGTGTGTCTGTGAAAGTGTGTACGTGTGTGTGTTAACTACAGTCCAGAGCATGTTGAAACACATCTGTCTTACAACGGCAAGCTGCAGCACAGGAGAAAAATAAAAGAGAAACAGAAGGAGAAGAGGAGCTTGGCAAAGCAAGAGAAGGGGAAGACAGGTAGAAAAAGAGAAATTCATAAAGAGCAGGTGAAGGTGCAATCTTTCTTTTTTTTTGGTCTTTGCTTCAAAAACACATGCTCACACAAAAGACTTGCTTTCCTCCTTGCACAGGGCAAGAGTTCAAGGAATTACAGTCTCTTTCACGCTTCAATATTTATTTAACAAGATGGGTGATGACTTTATTTTTAAGTACATTTTGTTTTGGTTTGTGTTTAGGGGCAGGTTGAGTCGAACATTTCAGGGGAGGTGAGACAAAGTTGCCTGTGTAATTTTGTTTTAGCTTCAGTTAAATAATTGTACGGTTTCTCAGCAGGTAGGTAAAATTTGACAAACTCAAGACTCTTGAAGCTTTTTATGCTCTTTAAAAAAAACATAGCTGATTTTCTGACATCTCATTGTTGCAGCAGGAATTAAGCCATGAGGTTCAGACCTCAGCCGTAAAACAAAAAACAAAACCTGGAAAGCATTGGTTTTCTTGTTTATATCATTTAAAATACTTTTGCATTATCAATGAATTAAATTATCAATCTGAATCATAATGATTGATGACACCAATGAAAACTGGCAGTTGCGGTGAATTTACCTTCAAAAACATCCTAAAAATGTCAACATTTTGCAGAATTTGGAGTTTTTCCTCTTTGCAACAATATCAGTTACCATCTGAGACTGACCACACACACACCTGTAATACTTGTGTACCTTAGTGTACTAGTAAACGCACACACACACACACGGCTAAAAAGTACATTTTAGCGGTTCTTTATCCGTTTTGGGGGGATAAATTATCCATTAGATTTCATCATATCTTACTGGGGCAATTACATCAAGAAAATGATAGCGGGCACAGGATCAATTATGCATGCCCTTGGCCAAAGACCAAGCATCGGGCAGAAGGAGAGGGCATGTACACACACACACACATACACACACATGAAGAAGAGGAGGATCTCATAGATGTGGCCCATCAGTTCATCTTACTGCCTAAAAAGTTCATACGCTTAATAATTTAGCTGTGCTCTGGATACAGTTTCCCAGTTGAATATTAACAACTTTGAAGTGAGTAACAGCAGCCAGAGGTATATAGGGTGTGTGTGTGTGTGAGTGTGTGTGTGTGTGTGTGTGTGTGAGTATTTGTAGGGGGGCTAAAAGAGACCTCAGGAAACAGGCCCCGTGAGTCCCACCGGAGACAACCCCTCAAAACACACACACACACACTCGGCTGCGTCCATTACTCCGCCATTTGTAACATTGCTCATTTCTGGGCAATTAAGAATTCCTTTTCATCGCTATGTAGGTTCACATATCTCCCTCACAGCGCTTGTACACAAACTGGGAAGATGTGAGGAAAAAGACAAATGTGTGTGTGTGTGTGTGTGTGTGTGTGTGTGTGTTTGGGGGGGGGGGGGGGGGGTGAAAAGATGAGGGGAGAAAAAGGAAAAAAGCAACAAAGGGAAGTGAAGAAGAACACATGAAGATTGGTGCCTGTGCACCAGTTGTTCTTGTTTGTTCTCACTGCTTTTCCATCTTTGTTCTCGTTTTCTTAATTGTCCAGCCTCATTATTAGATGAAAATTAATTCATTTTATTGATTTTCTTCTTTTGTCTTCCTCTCACAAAAAAAAAAAAAAAACAGTTCTGTGTCAGAAGAGGCCTCTCTTTGACTACAAAGGAACCATAAGGTGTGTGTCCGCAAGTGAGTGTTTACGCACAGGTGCACACATTCTTGTGTGTATACACAACCGCGTGACACACACACAGAACGAGACACATTTTTCTGATGAGGACAGAACAATGGAATTCATTTTCTTCCTCTCTTTTTTTTAGGAGTTTTCATCCATGTTTACAGAGAAACTCACTTAGGAAGACGAATCACTGTCTTCAAAATGGCAGCCTTGGATAGAGTTAGGGAGGGACGAGGAAAGAGAAAAGAGAGGTATCTGACATCTGTTTGTTCAAGGAGAAACAGAAAGGAGGGGGGGTGACACTAAAAATGAATAGGCTGACAGAGAGAGAGAGATGGGCATTGAGAAATCATTTCACCATGTCAAGACCGACACGTACAGGAGTGAGCCAGATGGTTTGCATTTGGTATATTTTGTGTGTGTGTGTGTGTGTGTGTGTGTGTGTGTGTGTGTGTGTGTGTGTGTGTGTGTGTGTGTGTGTGTGTGTGCATGTGTGCATGTGTGTTTGTGAGAGACAAGCAGTGTAATGAGGGAACAGACAAGACATCATGTAAATTAAATATGTCCAATCTCTGGCTCGGCTCTCAGTCTTCACACAATTAAAAAAAAAAAATGCAACTTTCATTTATATTAACCCAAAACACACACATGCGCGCGCACACACACACACACATATATATCTCTCACCCAAGGCACAAATGAGAAAATACACACACAGGCATGAAAACACACACACACACAAACACCCCTTGACATGCCGGCTCTGACAAGCGTAGCTGATGTGCGCCACGAATGCGCATGGTAATAGGCCAATCAAAAATGCAAAACAATTGGCAATTACTGTGAGGGCCTAATGGTCATTAGAATTTACAACTAGGTAATGAACTAAAGTCTGCCCACTGCATGCATATTCATAAAGCTGTTTGAGCTTTGAAGATTAAAGTAGCGCTTAAAATTCAAATGAGCCTCCGCAAATTATCGGGAAAAGTCAGTGCTGCTGCTGCTGGTGCCGATGGGGGAGTTCCTTATACACGCTGTGTGCGTGTTTATGTGTATGATTTTTTTTTTTTTAAGAATTATTAAATAGTGTATGCCTCAGCATCTGATGACTGAACAAGTGTAATTATGGGCTCAGGTTTAACATGACAATAGCCGGTGTTTGTGACATCATGAGATGTGGTTGATTATTTTTTTATCTGGTCTTCGGCATAACAGGAAATAGCTCCTGCAAAATGGAGACATCATTGTGCATGATGGGATGTGAGAATACAAAACTCAGGATGGTGACGATGATAAAAATGAAAAATGTGGTGGTTGATACTGAAGTCAAAGCAAAGACAGTCCGTAGACCACGATTCGCCCTTTTTTGACCCCCCCCCCCCCAAAAAATAAAACAGTTTCTATCAACAGCTCCCATTACTATTTTCATGTGTGTGCATTAGTCATGAACAAAGAGTGAAATTTTTGTTTTATTTGAACCAATTTCAGAAATAAAATTATTTTTTAAACATATTTTATATTGACAGAGACAAACAGCAAAGAAGAAACAACATTATCAAACCAGATATTGGTCACACTCCACTTTATACACCAGGCCCTGACTACACACACACACACACAGAAAGAGAGAGAGAGAAAGACAATAAACACACTGTAAACTGCTTTTCAAAGACTGTTCTGTGAACACCACACATCTCAAATTACTAAATTTCACCTTTCATCAGCAAAGAGGAAAATCTTTGTTTTTCAGCGATGTACTTTAGAAAGAATCCAGATGGTTTTAAAAATAGTTTTATCCGTTTTTTTATTACCTATTAATCTGCTTATTTCCTTTGATTAACTGATGAAGTGTTTGGTATCAGAAAATGCTTTAAAGGGCCATCACATCCTCCCAAAGCCCAAGGTGACATCTTCAGATCATTTGTTTTGTCAAACTAAGAGTCCAAAACCCAGATACACCGAATTTACTATCACAGGAAACCGAGAAAACCAGCAAATATTTCACATTTGAGAAGCTGGAAATGCGATTTGGCATTTTTGTTAAATAAAACTGCATAAATGATAAAGTGATTGTCAGCTGCAGTCATCTCAGTGCAGGAGAATTTAATCCTTCCTTAATTTTTTTTAATCTGAAAAAACTGGATTTGGAGATTTAAGTGACTTGTTATATTAATTTTAAAAAAATGTAGGTCTTTGACTTTATTACTATAAATGATTGAGCTGGTTTTTGGAGAGTCACTGAATGCCGTCAGCGGCTGCAGTTGTCTTGTCTTGCGCGTTTGCAGTGAGTTGCATGTTGAAAAAAGGAATTACATATGTTATCCTGCTTTGAAGATGAATTCTACTATATTTGGCTCTAAACAGGCTTTTAATTTGCTGAGAAGAAGAACGTAAAGTGGAGAAGGTGGTGGGAGTGAGAGGAAGAGACAGACTCACACTCACAATGCCAAAATAAAAGATTTAGACCCACTCATACTCATAGAGCTGTGCATGCACCGTATGTGCTCCACTTAAAAAACACACACACACAGTCACTGCATGGCAGCATTCGTGTGTGTGTGTGTGTGTGTGTGTGTGTGTGTGTGTGTGTGTGTGTGTGTGTGTGTGTGTGTGTGTGTGTGTGTGTGTGTGTGTGTGTGCTGCTCTGCTGCAGTTGTAGTAGTAGTTCAGCCAAATGGGAAACATGAAACCAGAGCAAGGAGCCAGGCCCTTCTACACATACTGGCCACACACACACATTGCCAGCTCAGCCCTGGCACACTTAACCAGGGGATGTCCTGCATCCACACTGCCAGCTCACACACACACACACACAAGCTCTTTCATGTTCACTTATGCAACACTATAAACACACACACACACACACACACACACACACACACACACACACGTAGGCATGCTGTGTATGTAATGGCAGGTACATACAAAAAAGGACTGATGAATGTGAGATCTGAATATATGTTTGTGAGTGTGTGTGTGTGTGTGTGTGTGTGTGTGTGTGTGTGTGTGTGTGTGGGTGCAAGCGCACGTGTGTGCTTGTGTGCATGTGTGTGTAGAGCCAGTCTATAATCCAATGGCCTATATAAATAAGCTTTGTAGTGTATAAACAGTTTTATGAACAGGCCTTCAACTCCTTTCAACATAATAAGAGAGTTGAGTTACATGTGCACCCCCTGAGCAGACCAAGTGGGGTGTGTGTGTGTGTGTGTGTCTGTCTATGGGTGCGCAGGAATAAACACTCACACACAGCAAGCAGCAAGTGAGCCAAAAACAGCAGCTTTCCCTCTCACCACGAAGGAGTAAATGTAGCGTGGATGTCGAATCACTCGCATAAACACAAAGAGCCAGATCAATAAACAATCACTGAGCGTGTACAGTAGTCCGCTTGACGTCACACACATCACTGACATACTGTCACCGATGTAAATAGCGCAAACTGGGAAATAACACTGGTCTTTTTAATGTCTTATTGTTCTCTGCTGTTGTCATTGTTTCAGAATGGTTTGCCGACCACGATAATCTGGGAGTTCTTTTGTTTTCTACAGATCTGTCTCCATCTTTGGTCGTCGTCGCCGTGGTGTGTCTGCGCCGCACTTCCCAGAGACTAGCTGTCAATCATTGTGTGTGGGCAGCATGATGTCTTTCCCTTGGATTTTTTTTTTTTTATATCCTTTGATGTTGTTGTTGTCTGTTCATCCGTGGTGGAGTTGGTGGTGGTGATTGCTGCTTATGCCCTGCTCTTCTTCTATTTATTCCAAACTCACCACACATGTAAAACTCTGTGCAGTTACATGTTCCATGAGTTTGCCTGTACAGACAGGGCATCTGTCCCAGAAAGACACTGAAAATTCATTCATTCATTTTAAACCATTCTCTGCATTGATTAATGTCATTTGAGTTATTTAAAAAACTGCAAAAAACCTGCTCTTATCCTCAAATCACTAATGTAATAATGTGAGTGTTGATTACATAAGGAAAACCTGTTTCCTCTTTTCCCACTCTATACAGAGGTAGAGAGTAAATAGAGTAAAAAGAAGTACAATTACTCATGCCCTGTTTTTCTATTTATTCCAAACCCACCAAACATGTAAAATACATCACTTCCTGTGCAGCCAGACCCTTTCTCCCAGGAAGGCTCATTAGTGCAGTAAACGTATCTATTTTGTGAACCATTTTAAATAATTTGCTCAGCAATTAATCTAATTTGCACTGTAAAAAAAAAAAAAAAAAGCAGAGACCAAAACAACCGGCTTTTGTAGTGATGTTATCCTTCGACAACTAATGAAATAGTGTGGGTCTATTGACGACCACAGAAAGACTGTCCTCCCCGGAAAAACAACTCCATAGATCGTCCGTGCAAGCAGCTTATTATAAGCTATAGTTACGTTTTGTTGTTAGGCGATCTCTACCAAGTGTAGCAATTATGATGGCGTCAAAGGAGGAAGTTTGATGATGTGTTACATAGAGTGGCAATGTCCACATTTTGGAGACAGAGTGGATGGATGGGTTGACAAAACACAGCACGTTCACACAGCTGACCACTGTGCGTTTCTCTTCAACCTAACCAAGTAGTTTTTGTGCCTAAACCATAAACAGTTCCTCCACCTCAACCACAGAAGTCTGCTAACACCAGCCATCCGTACTCTCCTACGGGTTGTATTTGGTTACCATGACAACATATGTCCAGAGTACCTGCCGTAGGGACGAACAACCTACGTGGTCATTTAGGTTGGAGGGCTCCAGACTCTCTTTTCTCACTCCTGCCAGCTCCACAGAGAGGTCAGAGGTCACATTCAGAGCAATAGCCCTGACCCTGTCCATTGTTTTGCTCAAAGACACTTCAACAACTCCACTGACTCTACAATAAAATATCAGTTTACTTGGCTCTGTTACTACTAAGCCTGAGAAAAAAAAGTTGCATAGTATTTATAATATTTGTCAAGTCTATTAAAATAAAAACTGGAGCTGTAGAGTTTGAAAGATATAGGTGATCACCAGACAGGGAAGGTTTAAAAAACATACCAACTGCATTATGAGAAATACAGGATCCAGCATCTCTGGTGCTTGACCCACACTCAGGACCAAAAGTCAGGATATATCATCTTCTGCTGCTTTGATTCTGACTATTTCTTTTTTAAATCAGTCTCTCACGAGTCCCCCAAATTTATCAAAGTGCAATATTCAATTTCTGAAGGCTCCCTTTAAAATGAGGAAGCAGGACCAGAGCAGACTAGATTTAGTTCAGCAATTCAATTCTGCTGCCCTAATACTATCTTATGTAACAAAATATGGGTGTGTGTCTGAGTGTGTGTGTGTGTGTGCTGTGAGCATTACATTACCAAACAGGATAAAGGATAAAACAACAGGTTCAGCGATCTGGACTTTCCCAGAGAAAAGCAACTTTAAATTCACATGTGAGTGCTCCACATTCTATTTTGAGCAACACAAAACATTTCTTTTCCATCCTTGTTTTATTACTATGTCCAAATTTTGTCAGCAGTGAATTCCAAGTTTTCTTTTGCTCTGTCTGGATTGCAGACACACTCTGCAAACACACAGACAATAATCAACAGTTTTGCCAATAAGCAGTTTATGGAGGGGCTTTTTTTTGTGAATAACAAAACACAATACAGTCTGTTGGCCTTGGTGGCAGATTATTAGCTTTTCCAGTCATTCCAGTGGCCTGATGCGTGTGTTATCCTGCTACTGATGTTTTCTACACGAAGGATCGTGTTTACATTCGGAAAGCTCATTCAAAATGCCGACACAGTCAGATTGTCACTGCGCCGGGGGAGAAATGCAGGAGTTCAAATGCTGCACTTGAGTCCACTAAATAAAATCTTATGTTGGGAAAGAAAGACAGACAGAAAGAGACAGCAACAAAAGATTAGTAATGGCAGCCAGTGTGAGAAATCTCTTTGTAGGCTTGTCGGGATGTGCTACAGCATGAAACACACACATACCAAACATACTGTAATTGAGTCAGTATGAATTGGGTGTCCCGGATTTGCATTGACTGCTAATGTTTGAAGGGAGTGAGACAGACGCATGAGCCAAAAAGAGAAAATGAAAGGAAAAAAAAAAGAAGAAGAAGAAGAGGAGGGAGAGAATAGACATGAGACAGAGAGAGGGAGATCTGACACAGAGCCAGACGATGAATGGGTGTTAAAAATGCACTAATGTGTATTGAGGTGCATGGCATTAGCGAGTGATGATAAGCTAATTGCTAATCACTAGATCATAGACCAACAATTCTCATGTTACAAGGCTTCAAGCCAGGATGACTCTTAAGTGGGCTTACCAGAATGTAGGACTGAAAACCGGATATTTTGGGGCGGAAAAGTGTGTCTGATAAAAATGAGTCTGGAGAAATGTCTGGATTTATCATCGTGTACAAGTATTGATAACATCTCTGGTAATGAGCTAATATTGATAGGCTAATAGAGTTTATCGCAAATCAGTGGTCAATAAGATGAATAATTCTTTGCACTGGCCTCATATCAATTTCAGCTCATTAACACACATATTATCACTGATTTTCCATAGAGGACAGGATTAAATTCTTGACGCTAATTATGAGAAATCAACTGGCAAACTGGACAGCTGAAACTGTATTTACTCTGGAAGTAATCCACCGAGAATTCACTCTAAATTTCGATGTTCAAGCCAAGAATTTTTTAAATCGCAACCACTTTTCATTTAAAGGGGGAAAAAAAAGAGAGTAAGACATAGCCATTCACACAGACACACACATACACGCAGACCCCTCTCTTTTGAGACATACATTAGTGATGCTGTTTCTGAATGAGGGGCGCCTCGGGGATTATAATCAGAATTTTCATCTCAGTCAGGGATTAATAGAATAAATGGGCAAGAGAGAGAGTACTAACCATGTGTGTGCGTGTGTGTGTGTGTGTGGGGGTGTGTGTGTGTGTGTGTGGTGTGGGTGGGCGGGTATGCTGCCTTTTTGCATGACTGTTCGGCATTTTGCCTGTACAGTCACACTCACACACACGCACTCACACACATATACAGGTAATGTCTCGGCTCTCCTCAATCGGAGCTGTTTGATATGTAAATAGCAGCGTTCCGGCACAAGTCCGACGCTTTGTGTTCCTCTGAGCCTCACAGCAGCCAGAGCAGCTCTGTAGCACTCTGACCACAAATGCTGATACACAATTCACAACAAACAGCCACACGGCCATCACGTTATGCAGGCAGATGCATGTAGAAAAACAGGCTGCATCTGTAGAGATAAAGGATAAAATTTCCTGCAACATGAGATGACAAATATTCCCTGGATTTTTCAAAGAAGTCAGATTTAATAATTGTTGTTCATATTATCATTAGAATTAGATGAGTAAATCCTCCAAAATTACAAGAAGATGTTTTTACTGATTAACATCAGTACAGATTGAGCATGGACACTAAAACATAAACCAGTAGCGTTAACCTTCAAATAGAGAGATCAATCACTATTATTAGACTGGAATATCTTATGTCTTTGAACTTAAAAAAAAACAGAGGTGTGAAATGTTTTATTGAATGTAGTTTAAATTTTTGCTATACTGGAGGTGATCATGCCTTATTGCCATACTGGCTGAACAGAGGCCTTATAAACTGTAAGGAAAACCCTATGAGACACAGTGGAACAGCAAGCCAGCATTTACAAATAAGAAACACACGCATTCTTCCCTCACCTCCTTTTTTTGTCATTAGGAATGCTTTTGGACGGCTTTAATCGCAGCTGAAATTCCAGCAGATTTTTTTTTTTTTCTGTCTTTCACATATTTACTTCACCATGACAGTTTGGGGTCAATTAGGATGAAAGCTGGGGTCGGGGGAGGAAAATACTGGCTTTAATTATCAGCTATCAGAATGAATGTGTTGCGTAAATTCAGCAAGTGAGGTGGTGTTTGTGCTGGTGTGTGTCCAGTGGCTGAGAGAAGGTCCAAAAACACATCAATTAAAGAGGATAGACGTAAGTAAAATGATGAATTCCTTGTGCAGATGGACAGCTTTGCTTTTTGTGTTTTTTTTTAACTTTTCGGTCTAAATTTCCAAACAGCAAACATTTAATAATGCTCGGTCTGTCTGTTGTTCAGCTTGACGTCAACATCAGACAAGATATATAACGCTGCTGTCCTGTTTTCTTCTCTTGTCTGAGTGTACAGCTGTTCCTACCAAGACGTTCCCACACACAACGCTATTGAAGCAGCCAGACGCCTGTATTATGATGTAAATCGCTCTAATAACCCAGTTTAGCTGGTGAGTGTCTGTGAGAGTGTGTGTGTGTGTGTGTGTGTGTGTGTGTGTGTAGGAGTGGGTGTGGGTGTGTGTTGAAACGTATAGTCACTGCAGAGAGAGACAAGCAGGTTTCACTAAAAAAATATGCACACGCACATTCTCATGTTGCATGAACTCCCTCCAGCTGACATACAGTAGGCAGATTTGCCTCTAGAGACAAAGGTCAAAGGTCAAAAACATCTTTAACTGACGGCAGTTTTCTGCATCTGAACTTCCCCTAACCGTAAATTTTAATAGTGGGAACTGAAATCAGTTACAAGAAATGTTCAGCAATGCCCTCAGCTGCTTATTGTGCTTATTTCCTCACACGCACAAATACAGAAATGACAAAATGGAAAACAAACTGCAACATTTAGGATTCCTGAGCTGCATTCAACGAGCAAAGTGATAAATAGTGTATTTTGCTTGTGTGTTTCTGCTGCTCCATTTCATCTTCACCCCCTTTTTCTCTCCCTCTCTCTCTCCCTCTCTCTCTCTCTCTCTCTCCCTCTCTCTCTCTGTAACAGCTAATTTAGTACAGGCAGCCCGCCACTAAAAACTACTGCTAATTAAAATTCACTAGGAAGAAAAAAGAATGGCACTGCAACAAATAATTAGTGGTGTTAAGACGCTTTAAATAAACGACTTTCCCTCTATGAGCAAAACTAAAACTGGCTTTTCCTTCTCTCGCCTCTTATTTGATTCCTGCACTGGGAAAGGAGACGGAAGGGAAACACTGGAGGTAAATCGTGTATTTTACCTATGAAATTTGGTATGAAGATAAACTCAGACAGGGAAAAGAACGAAAGAGATGGAGAGCTGGGCTGCATTTAGTCGGGTAAGATGTGGCAGTGGAAGGGGGGAAACCACAGCGAGAGCAGGACACATCTGCTAGGGCCACATGAGAGAGAGGCACAAACACACACACACACACAAACATTTTGCAAGAACACACATTCTGTGCACCCAATCCCAGAAAGAGGCTGCAGTTACTCCCCAGACTGCAAGTAACACACAAACACACCCCTACAACTAGTTCAACCAATGATCCCCCATCTGCGCACACACACACACACATAGGAAAAACACACACTCACAGACATCTCAGAGGTGCACTAATACACTGACCAGTGGTAACACAAAGTCAAGGTCACCTGTGTCCCTCTACCTGTGGGATTTGGTCACCATGGTCAAAATGGGCAAACTGGGAAAACACACACACATACACACATTCCCTCACACACAGTCTCTGCATTGAATTCAGTGGATCAGTGGAAGGACAGCTGGTCAGACTTGGGTTGATAAGATCCGTTACATTGTCTTACACTCTCTCACACACACTCTCTTCTACACTAGTCGGTACAAACAAAAGACAATACAGAGACACACACACGCAGAGACAGAGAGAGAAAGCCATCCTAAATCAAACCAGTGTGCTTGCTTTTGTGTCGTCTGTGAAAGAGAACAGAGGCGTATTCTCGTGGGTTTCCTCCCCACCTGTGACGTCCCTCTGTTGTTGTTTGTCTGACAACGCCCACCCACCCCCCCATCAAAAAAATCTCAGCCAATCAGATTTCTTGCCAGAACCAGAACCAGCATGTGTCCCCCCCAAAAAACCTTGTGCTCGGACTACTACAGCCCCCACAAGGTTTGGAGGGATGGTGGAGCATTCAAAGGCAACATGTAGCTAGAATGCTGACTATGCTGGCTTGTCATACCACAAGACACACACAATTCATTGATGATACGAAAATAAAACCTGACATGGCAGAAAACACACACCAACAAATGTTCAGCCGTCCAGGGCACTACATACGACGACCAAAATGACAACGTGCCGATTAGAAAAGTAGAATCTGGACTCTGTGACGTTTCAGAAAATGTTTGGGCTACTCATTGTCTATTTTCTGTGTTCTGTCAGATTTTAATATGAATTTACCCCCATTCAAGCAGATCAATATCTTAGAAAGACGATCGGACAACCCTTGCTTCAGTTAAGCTGCTGCTTCTTTGTTTAAGTTCAAAGCACTGCAGCAGCTGTGGTAAATATCCAGCCAAAGGTGAGCTATGCTGGCTGGTGTGAAAGCAGTGTGATTACCTGGGAGGGGCTCCTGTTTGGGGCAAATCCCTCGGGGCGATGAGAACCTGTCATCGTCGTCATCTGCCAGTGTGGCCTGGACACCCACTTCCACGGGCCTCCGACTGCGCAGGGACCCCAGGGCAGGGGATGGGGTGAGGGCCAAGCCAGGGGAGGGCGAGGGGGGCTTGTCCAGCCCCCGGCCTACAGCCAGGCATGGTGGCCCATGGCATCTCTTCCTCTTGTGCTCAATGAAGAGCAGGATGTCCGCCAGGGGGAAGGTGGCCTGGCACTGGCCGCAGGTCAGCAGGTCCTGCTCCAGAGAGGGGTGAGAGTCGTGACCCAGCCGGGCCAGCCGGCCCACGGTCGAGCCCGGATGGTGCCCGTTGAGGCTGCCGCTCTCCTCCGAGTGCTCCGAGCAGCGCTCCGACAGCTCCTCCGATGAGACGACGGCCGTGGAGAGGGGCTCGGCTGCTGGTGAGGTGGAGGGGGGGAAGAAGCAGAGAGGATGAGGGAGAAGAAGATGGGAGGGTGGGAGGAAAGAGGGAGAGCGAGCAAAAAAGAGTAAATTAGAAGGTGACGCTTACTCTCAGCAGAAAAGCAACAACCACATGTTTATATTTTTCATTTTCTCTCCTGTAATTTAAACCTATTGATACAACTATTGGTGGGAATTGATGACAAGGAACAGTCCACAAAACCTTTCTGGTTCTGTCACATAGAGGAGTCAAAGAGGCTAAGCTAAATAAAAGCCTGCCATGTGGTACACACAATAAAGGGGTGAGAAAATGTGCCTTGTAATGATAGAAATGCATGTAATGCAGGAAAAATGATTACAATGCAAGCTGATCTGGATCACACATCATAAGAATAAATGGTGGGAAATAATATCCTGAATAGCTGCAAAGCTCAAATCAGATTCCACAAAGATAACAATTTCATACCGAATGACAGGGGAAACTTAGAAAATGATGGTTACGCGCAGCATTCACCAAAAAAAAAAAAAAAACAACTAAATATATGTATGAGTTTCACTTCCCTAACCGTGTTTGTACAGGGTTTGATCCTGTAATCAGCAGAAAGGAAAACTGTCACAAACATGTCCAACATATGTGCCGGCGAAGGGGAAGGGAAGGCAGGCGGCACAGAGAGAGTGTGTCGGGGAGAAGAAAAACTCTTCCCTCGGTCTCTGTTACATGTGCCTGACTTATAGTTCTTAGATACCAGCTGCTTGTACAGCGGGAAATCACCCCAAAATGAGCCGTTCAACCCGATTCCTCACCCCTCCGAGGCCGGATTAACTCCTGACTACTTTTTTAAGAAGCCTTTTGTCAAGCTCAGTGGAGGGAGATGAATGTGAACAGAGTGGCCTGCTGAATTAGAGAAGTGAAACGGGAGAACATAATTCACTGTCCCTCTTTTAAAGAAAATCTTCCAGTCCAAGGTGAAGAGTCTGACTCTGTGCTAGCCGCCTAATGCATGTTGACCTTCTTTACTCAGCAGCCAATTTCACATTTTAATGAACTTAAAACCACTGAGAATCAAAAAATAGATTTTAATTTTCACTGTCTGGGTGATTGGTACAGATTTTGTCTGATAAAAGGGATAGGGTTCCTGTGCATGCATGTGTAACAAAGTGTGTGTGGGAATGTACAAGTGTGTGTGTGTGTGTGTGTGTGTGTGTGTGAGAGAGAGAGAGAGGGAGAGAGAGAGAGGGAGAGGGAGAGATAGGGTCTGAATTTGGACTACATCCCCTCAAGGAAATATCATTTGAACACCGCAATCCTGCGCGACATCTGTGCACAAACTGGGACATGGAGATAACATGATAAATTCCTGGCTTGAACCAACACCACCACCACCACCGCCACTACCCCCCAAATCTCCTCCTCTCCCTCCCTACCCTTCTCCTCTTTGATTTAACTTCAGGTCAACACAGTGCCACACAAGGGGCATTAAATTCACAGGATAAAACAACAAAAAAAAGAAATTAATGAAAGCTGCATAAGCCCCTCACTTCTAAAGTTAAAGTCAAGAGTGGATATCCAGGGTTTGGGGGAAAAAAAAACATTTTGTTGGATTTAATGGAGCATGAGGTGGGAGGATAAGAGACCCAAATAAGGTTTACAAAAAAAAAAAAAAAAAAACGAAAAAATACAAAAAACAAAAACAAAACAAAAACAAAACAAAAACAACACCAACGCAAAGCAGGTCTTCATGCACAGAGTTAAATTTGAAGAAAAAAAATAGGAGCACATGTAAATCCCTCACTTCTATTTTTAAGGCAGTGCAGCTAGCTGAAAAAAGGACTGTGTGTCTTTAAAGTCAAAACATTCATAGCAATACTATCACATTTACTAAAGAGGAAAACACTAAAAATGAAGGTGTAAATGTACTCTCAATTAGAAAGTTACACCTGTCTGACCAATCTATAAAAGAAGCACAACTAGAAAACTCAGCAGTTGGACGAGTGACTCACTTCCCCAAAGAAACCATTTGAAATATATTTCCATCTTGGTAAAATATGGAAATGACTGATAATGTAATTTAAGCTGGAGGAGGAAATGTAGATTTATAACACTGAAAAACACTGTGAATTATTGTTGCATTTTTCTACTTAAATTCGTCCTGATCGTGTTGTCTAAAAGCAAACACTGGAAATGTAGTTTTTAAATAACATCATGTAAATCTAGAATAGTAAGAAATCTAGAAAATAGAAATACGGGTGCTAAAAGGAGGAGGAAATGATCAGGGCTGGATGTTTGCTTGAGAGCGAGAGGCCGAAATCTGAGCTCCACTGGTGACAAATGTGAATGTATATGCAAAATGAAAAGTGTGTGTGTGTATGTGGCGTGTGTGGTGAAAGGTTTGGGGGCGGTGGGGGGGTAAAAGGCGAGGTCTGCAGGCATATTACAGTGTAGCTGCATATGCTGATTGCAGCCCGTGTGTATGTAAAATGTGATTAACAAAAAAAAAGGAGATACTGGGAGAGAAAGTAGGTTTGAGATGATAAAGAGGAATTGTAGATTTGGCGATGAGGGCGCCCACACACACACACACCCATCCCCACCCCCACACAACCCCTCCTTCTCCATGTCTTGTGTCTTGTATACTCTCCCTTTATTCTAAAGAGATCGCCAAATAGTAGCCCGTGTAGATAGGGGTTGCGGTGAAACTGATCAGGTTCAAGTTCAGCGCTGGATTTTCTGATCGCGCTCTGCCTCCTAGCGACGGCGCATGGCCATGGTGACTGCGCTGTCACCCAGCCGTTTCCATACACTCACACACACACTCTCTCTCTCTCTCATACATATACACTCTCACTCTCTGTCCAAACCAAACACTGGCGACAGCTAGTCAACATATCGAAACACAGTCAAGCAACGATGCGTAAACATGCTCCAATATCTTCTTCTTTTATGTTTGTAGCCACTTGGAGAGTCGCTGAAACGCTCCGAGGTGGCGCTCAGTACGGCACATGGTGTGGTGATAAACGCCACTTTGGCAGTCGCCCCGCAGTTTCCAAACACACTCATCTGCTCCTGTCACATATCAGACGTGTGCGTCTAAATAAATCCAGTTTATTAAAAAACGAAAACTTCGGTGATAAATAAACGCTGTGCGTAAAGACGGATTCTCAACTAAACATTGTTGGAATCTGGTCACTTTTCCTCACACGCTGCAGCTGCAGCTCACAGATAACCTGATATTTCAGTCTTACCTTAACTGTACATGAAGCAATGGAATCTTAAGTTGGATTTTTTTTTTGTCCAAATTTGGCTGAGAAAAAAAAAAGCAAAAGCAAAAACAACAGGACTGGATGTGCTGCTGTCCTGTTGCTGTGTTTCTAGTCTCTAACTCTGCTGCTGACTGTTTCAGGAAGAAAGCATCTGGTCTAAACTAAACATCAATAAACTGCCTGTACATAAGAGGCATTGGGATTTTTAAAAAGTGTGTAAAATAAAGTGTGTTGTCTCTGCTGCTGAGCTGCTGACAGAGGGAGGCAGTTGTAAACACTCGGGCACGAGATTTTTCCCCCCTTAGATCCAAACATCCACCTCCAAGTTTTTTTTTCTGAAAATAATCCAAAAATAGCACGAGAGAGCAGATGAAACCTGCCTGCAGAGCTATCAGACAGCGATATTCCGGGGGGTGATTTCTCCACGAACCTCCGCGGAGAGGACGCGCTCTGCTCTGCTACCGGGAGCCCTGCGCGTTTCCACTGACCGGAGCGACCGTGGGGGCACCGGAGCCACAGCGAGTGCATTTAACAGCCTGTGAATGCACATCGTGGCCGTGTAACATAGAAGCAGTAACGGGTATATACCGACACACAAAACTTTTTTCTCTTTCTTTCGGGCTTTGGGGGATCTCCGAGCGGCTTTTACGCAAGAGGTTGTCGCACTTTCTCTTCACGCTATTAAGTCCAGTTGACCGCGGGTCCGAGCGATGCGTCCGGTGTCCACAGGCTCCTGTTTTGCTGCTTTTTTTGCCCCCTTTACTGAATGAATTGAAAGGGAGCCAGAAATGACATTTTTCTTTCTCTTTCATCTCTACTTACGCGAAAAATCCCGTTTGCTTAAGTGCTGGGGTTTGCCTTGCTTGCGGCGAGACATGGTGGCTGGCGGCGGCGGCTTTCAGCGCGGATCACATCGGGGAGAGCCGGGGTTAGAGAGGAGACTCCGGAGGGGCAAAAAATATCTTCATCCAACGCCTTTGACATCCACAAGAAAAAAAAATAAAATAAATTAGAAATAATACAAAGATGGCGCGGAGGCGAAGATGGATCGCGGGATCGCCGTCATGGCTTTTTTGAGAAAGGAGAGCTGAGAAAAAAGAGAGAGAGAGTGAGAGAGAGGTGGATGGAGAGAGAGAGAGAAGGGGAGAGAGATGGAAAAAATGGCAAAAGCCCCCCCCCCTCCCCCCCCACCACCCCTCCCCTCAACCCCCCCGCCCCCCCCACCCCCCCGAGCTGTGCAAGTTCAAGTGCACGGACGTGACGTTCCGGGCGAACTTGAACGTCAGGCGATGGACGGACACCCGACATACAAAAACATGGGCAGGGCCGAGGCACCCGAGTGGGAGTGGGAGTGGGAGGAGGGACGGACGGGACGCGCAATAACAACACCAATGGACGGTCATTAGAGAGAGAGAGAGAGCGATAGAGAGAGAGAAAGAGGAGGGAGGAGGAGGGGGGGCCTGGACATGAGAAATAGACACGGTGGAAGCCAATGGACACAGAGATCAGGGGGGCCGGACAAGAGGCACTTGGAGAGAGGGAGGAGTGTGTGCGTGTGTGTGTGTGTGTGTGTGTGTGTGTGTGTGTGTGTGTGTGTGTGTGTGTGTGTGTGTATGCGAGTGAGAGAGAGGCAGAGATGTCTAATGAAAGCAATATGCAGAGAGAGAGAGAGAGAGAGAGGTGGACGCAAAACAGGGCAAGGGAAGCCGCGGACAGGAGCTCACTGGAGGGGGCGGATATAATACCGCTGCATATACTACAAACCGGAGAAGTGTGTGTGAGTGAACTAAGTCTATGCATGTGGTGGCCGCTTTTTCAGTCTGAGAAAAAGCGCGCAAAGCTGACCACAAGCTTACCTGGACGCGCGCGCATTTATGTTTGCGTCCTTATAGCGCGTGCTCATAAAGGCTACGTTAAAGAGATAGTGAGTGAGAGAGAGAGAGAGTGAGAGAGAGAGAGAGAGAGAGAGAGAGAGAGAAAAGATGCACGTGTTAAATTGACAAGGCGCGCACAGGACGGACAGGTTGGACAACCAACACAAATACAGACACGGGCTATAACCTGCGTGGCTTCACTTAGGCTTTACATACACAGTGGTTTGTGCTGCTCTGCTTACAGATAATAATCACATCCCGACCCTGTAAAACAAAGACTGAATCCTATTATTATAGACAACACCTGAAAGTGAAATATTGTACATCATTAAAAAAGAAAAGCAATCCAAAATCAGGTTGCTGATATAGTATTTCTATATATTTATTGTGTTTTATTAGGTCTGATCATGATGTAGACTATGTTATAAAATACTGCATAATTATTTCTATTTATGATAACTAATCAAACAAAAAGGGTTAGAAATGTGTTCTTTTGAAGTTTCCCTTTGGCAGGAAAAAAACCCAACACATTTTCGCCATACTTCTTTAAAGAATCAATGAATTAACCCAACTTAAAGGGAATGTTTTATATATTTTCATAGTTTAAAAATGTAGAGGAATCTGTATCTGTTCTTGGCTCAGCACTATACACGAGCTTTCCTGCCATAAATTACAATTCAGCCGTTCCACTGTGAATAACGCGAACTGTCTGTACTAGTTGAGGTGTACAGTATGAGTGAGTGTCTGTGTCTTGGGGGGGGGGGGGCAGTTTCGATGAGGCACTATAGGGTTCAAAGCCCCTCTGTCTGTCTGTCTGTCTGTCTGTCTGTCCGTCTCTGTATCTGTCTGCGTGAAATCCAAAGTGCAGACCGTGGGAGTGCGAGCGGGCCCATAAGCGCCCCGTGTAATAACTTTCAGATGTGCCTCAGGTTCGAGCTGCATACAGTACAGGGGAGGGTGTGTGTTGATGGTGGTGGTGGGGGGGGGGGGGGGGGGGGGGGGGGGGGGGGTGGAGAGGAGCAGAAGGAGGAGGAAGAAGAAGAAGAAGAGGAGGAGGGGGAAGAGATTGTAAATACTCTTGTAATAAAGGGGGTTTGGTAATATAAGACGCGGGGCTTAAAACGGCAAAGGCGCAGCGCAGCCCGACGCGATCCGGGTTTTAGAACACAGATATCAAGTGAAGAGACGCGGCGCAAAATGAGAACACGAGAGCCACTGGTGCTGTGTTTGGACAAGGTTGGGGAAAGGGAAGGGATGATACAGGAGGAGAAGACGGAGAGATTCGCCCGAACAGGCACCGGCAGCGGCGGTGGCTCCAGAGTAGCAGCCCGGAGAAGGAACAGCAGCGGCATCGGCAGCGGCGACTCTGACAGTGCTTCGGAGACCTGCAGCTACTCACACTGACCGAAGAGGACGCGCACTTAATACCGAGGGGGTGGGGGTGTTGGAGGGAGGCTAGACAGAAAAAGGAGGAGGAGGAGGGGGTGGGGGAGTGGGAGAGAGACAGAGAGAAAGAGAAGGAGAGAGAGAGGGGAGTCGGAGGAGTGGAGAAGGAGGAGGTTCAACGTCAAGGAGGAAAAATGCATGACCAGTGAGTGAAATATTTTGCAGGTTGCAACTCGCTGCATGGCTTATTAGACGGACCGGTGTTATAGTGTGAGTGTGTTTTAGGTGCGCGTGTGCGTGTGAGAGCGCGTGCGTGGCGATTATGCCGCGCAGGGTGATTATCCTGTTTGTGCCCGTGTGTCAAAGTTCAGGCAGGTTTCAAAGCTTGCACAGAAGACGTGTTTGATTTAAGGACTATAAAAATATGTATATATGATCTTGTGCAAAGATCCAAACGGCAAAAGGGGCAACACTTTATCCATTCGTTGTATTTTAATCATAGAGCTAATTCAAATTGATAATGCAAATAGATCAGTGGATTATTTCACCACATCATTTTAAGTAGCCCGTGTCCGTAAAAGGGCCGGATATACAGTTTTATTATCATCGAGACATATCATTTATTGTCTTTGCGCGCACCCAGTGAAAGGCAAACTATTTGACGGGAATCCGTTTAAGGTAGGATTTAAAATTACACAGAGAGGAGTAAATGTTTTAAAACAAAATTACTGCATTATTTCGGACACCAAGCAGCGCTGCAGCATAAGTTCAAAGAATCAATTTAGAAATGTGTCATATATATTTCACTGTCAGCATCAAAAAGGTACAAACGGTGAACGTTATGTGGAAGTTCAGTGTATATTTTTGTATTTTTTTTCCTAAACGTATTTGCTTCATTTGGATTCTTTTCAGACCGCGTAAAGAGAAGGTATTATGAGAAGATAAACTGTTCTGAAGATTTACAGCTGGATGTTAAAACTAATTCCACAGACCTGCCTGAAAAACTGTGTCAGTGATGGAGACTCCACACTGCTTTAAAAAAAAAATACAAAAAAAACCCACTTCTAATCCGTGTATCTTTATAAGGGTTAAATGCGCGTTAAATATGCCCATGAACATCACCTTAACCCACAGGGTGTTAAGAGAAATACTACACCCCCTAAATGTTCATTTGGAAAAACGGGGATAATTGGGGATAAATGAGAGAATTTCAGCTTTCTTTCCCGGGCATCGGATGTCCTGAGTGGCTTGTTGCTGTCTGGATGGCAACAGGCGGCCACCGCACCCATTAAACCTGATCCAGTAACACGAAGCCTTCGCAGGCTGGGTGACACGGCGGAGGCTTCGGTGGTGCACCCGGACTAAAAACATCCAGAAGGAAGCTGAGACTTTGTCAAATTATTGGTGCCTATTTTCATGTTTTATGTCGTATGATATGTTGGCAGGTTGTAACACTGGCGTCATATGGCTCCTTTGGCGCCAAACTCCCCAAACTTATTGTCCTCAAGAGCCTTTACGCACAGAGACTGATGGTAAGTGTGTTGGAAGGTGAGAGAATATCAGCCCTGTCTTCTAGAAATCGTGTTTATATAAACTGCAGCAGCAAATAAGTTGTGTAGGAAACTTAACAGTGAGAGGATTGTGTTTTCTATTAACACAACGTGGATGTGTGTGTCAACTGACTTATTTGGAATTGATGCTGAACGCATCAGTAAAATTTTCAAAGACAACGTATCTGTTTTCTGCCAAAATATCTGATCCTGCGGCACAACATCCCCTTATAGCATCTGCAGCACTATTAAACTGATTTCTGGTTCTGTTTCAGATTCTCAGCTCTTGGTTACGGTTAGTGAAAGATCCTGGTCTGGTTTAATACAGAAAAAGTTCCCAGTGACATAACGTGTTTATTTACATTTAACCAAAACCACCATCTTTATCTAACCTTAACCGACGTGCTTTTGTTGGCCAGACCACAGACGGGACTGTGGATACAAACTCCGGTCTCCGGTGTGACAGTAGCGCGCTTTATGTTCGCCCTGAACACAATCCAGGCTGCGATTACGCTTCCCACTAAATGCACTCGCTGTTGTAGTTTAGTTGTATATAAACGGGGTTGAGAACATGAGTCCCCGTGGCTCATCTGTCAGGGAAAACTTGTACTGATTTTAAGGGAGCCCGTGCCCTCATCAATTGGTACCCACACTTAAAGGGGCCCTCGTTTTACACCCTCCGAGAGCGCTAACCTTGACCTCTCCCTACACCCCGCTCCATCTGTTAACAACAAAGAATGTTTTTCCCTTTTCTCCTCTTGCCTCTCCTTCCTCCTCCTCCTCCTATGACTTTATATACCCCCCTTCCAACATATACACACATACTCACACACACTCCAAGTCAAGACAGGACATTGATCAAAGCCCGTAGAGCTGCTCGGACTCGGGGAGCGCGCAGGGGAATCTCTATATGTAAATGGCAGCGCGTCGCCGGTTCCATCATAAATCAGTCAGGCTGCATTCTTAATGCTGCGGAGGTACAGCAGCACTCTGCATGCACGAGACAAGCAGGGCCTGGGTGCATGCTTGTGTGTGTGAGTGTGTGTGTGTATATATCTCATCCAGGCCCATATTTGATCTTTTATTTCTCAGTCTTGAAAATGAAGAGAGAGGAATTAGAAGAGACGGCCAGAAATAAATCTGGGAGCCACAGGCCGCACTCAGGTATGAGATAGCAGCGTATATTCTGCTCCATATGTAGGCCACTCTCTGCCATCTTTAACTTTATTTCTAGTATTCAGCACTTTTATTCGCTTGTTAAGGCGGCTACAACTTTCATCAGCCTATATACCCACTACTTATATGCACCGAGTGAATGGACAGCGGCGTACTTTGATAATGGTCCATAAAACGGGCAGAATTTAGGCTTTGTGAGGAGCGTGGAAAGAGCGGAGGGACTACAGGGCATCAGACCGGCGGTGGTCACATGCGCACCTTCCCTGCACGCACGACAGCTCCGGGGAAATTGAGTGACTGGCGGCGCATTTCAATATATGGAAATGACCGGGGGGCTCCTGAGATAAATCAGCTCCACACATCCACAGCCCGCACACAGTATGACCCCCCCACCCCCCTTTAGACACACATACACACACACCTCTTCCCGTGCTCATCTTTATACTTTAATTTTTCCCTCTTGCTATCCACCCGCTGCTTTGGTAAAGACGCTCAGTGTAAACTGACATTACCGGCGTTATACACAATGTCAGAATTAAAATGCTGCGTCAAATATGTTCAACCTGCGGTGGATGGGGCCTAGGAGTCCTCTTTTTCTAAATTAAAGGATCTGATCTCCAGTCTGTAATCAGCATAAGCAAAACATCCACTGACTAAAATCATCTCCAATTTTTTTATGCTCTGATATCTGGCTATGGATGGCTGGGTTTTAAAATGTCATCACTGGGTTAAATTTCAAGACACAAAAAAATGGCGTTTTAAATTGTTTTAGGTTCCTTTGCACCACAGAACCATCCTGACCAATCTTCATTTTAGTTTTTTGTGATTTTATGAACAGTAAAAGGGATTCAGCCTGGTCCCACTGTTGCAAATAAATGGATTGTTAATTATTCGGCATATAAACTCAGTTGATCTGCACCTGTTTGTTCTAGTTAAGTATCGGTGTAGAAGTACCAGATTTATGTGGTTAAAATAACAGAAAAAAAGACATTATTTGCCACTTTGAACAAATAAATCGGGCAAAACGCGACCAATGCTTTAAAAAGACATACAGCGAGTTTTCTGTGTTTTCTGTTTTTATGTGTTTATTTCCGATGGGAATTAGCTCCAAATCCTTGTTAAATCTAGACCCTGGCTTTTTGCGGAGGAATTTCTGCTTCTGCTAGACCCCCTGCATCCCCTTATATATACACACAGACACTGTACACCACCACCACTATCCTTCCATCCCAAAAGCTTTAGAATAACTGGAGCTGGCTGGATTTCACAACGTGATATTATCACATCGGGGGATGTGCGCGCACGCCGTTGCGTCGGACCGGTGGTATTAGATGAAATCAGGCGGGATTACACGGCTATAGACCAAATTATCAGCCCCCCCCCCCCCCCCCCCCCCCCACCACCACCACCACCACCACCACCCCTCTGCTCACACACAGACACACTCATTCCCCTCCACCCCCAATGCCAGCTCCTTCTTCTGTAGGATGTGACGGGTGAGTTTGAGTTTCAAGTCAGCACAGAGAGGCTGGATGACCGTTTTTGAACATGGTGTGAGAATTATTAATGTCTACATGTTTCCTTGAAATAAGGAAATTTCAACTTTAAGTGTCTGACAGAGCTGTACATTTTTATTTTTGCTGCACTGGCACTTGCGTCGGAACCCCCTCAAAGGACCCCTGGAGGGCCCCAGACCACGAACCCCTGCTGCAGACAACAGCAGGATCAGGTGTCTTTATAGAGAGTCGTGCACCGTGCAGACTCCCCTCTCTAGCCACCCACCACCACCACAACACAGTCCACATCCATCCATCCGTCTATCCATCTGCCTGTAGGTTAATGCACGGACGTGTTTATGGCCGTCGTAGTTAAGTCGTTGTTAATTTTTCACTAAACGGGTTGTTATGAAGATGAACGGCGGGAGCGGAATGGTACTCTTGGGACAGCCCAGCATTTTCCCTGTTCTCGGAGCAGCCTATAGCTATAGGGATCTATAAAGTGAGGAGATGTGTTAGTGTAGCGGTCTGATGGGGCCCATGTGTGTTAGTGAACCGCGGATTTAAGTTAGGTTCCTGATGAATTCAGGGTTTGACTTCTGGAAACGGTCCATTTCGACATCTGTGTAAATGATCCTGAATAATTGCAAGTGTCAGTGTTTTTATCAGGACTGCGATTATTTGAAACGGTTGAGAAACATAATTTACCCAAAGGCGAAAAACTCACTACTGAAAGCCAAGGAACATCTAAATGACAAGTAAGATACAAACTTGTGTGGGTGGTGGTGAACTAATTGTAGTTTTAATGATTAAAAAAAAACAGGTACTCTAAACAGTTAACACATTCACATAAGGTTCTCTGACCTTCTCTTATCTTCCTAAAGGGGATATCAGCAGGTCAGACGGAGTTCAGTTAGGGCCCAGCTGAGGGACACCTCTGTCAACTGTCCTATTTTGGAGTGAATGAATAAACTCATCTAATGGTCCTATAATCCTTGAAATAATACTTAAAAACCCCGTCCAAAAATCTGAAGCTCCCCTGAAGCTATGGTTGAGGTGACTGTCGTGGCTTCACATCTCCAAACGCGGACTCTTGCTCCCCCTAGTGTCCACACACAGTTAGTGTAAGTCAGAGCGCGGGGAACTGGAAAAATTGGGCCCCTAAAGCCTGCAGCCACTGCCGAACGGGCCCGAAGCATCAAGCACCGAGATTCAGGTTGGAAATAAAGGATTTAAGTTCGGATTTAAAACTTCGTAAGTTCGTCTAAAATATTAAAAAAATGTTCAATTTTTTAATCAACCAAATAAACATCAAGGTAGAGGAAGAAGAAGAATTCGTTCATGTATAGGATTTTTTTTGTTTATTTTCTTTTTACATGAGTAATGGATTTGAGTAGAACGGAGGGTTACAAAAAAATCGTAAAATCAAATGCCATCATTATTTGCTTCGGGTAGATTTTTGGTGTTTATGGTGCAAAATGAAATTAAAACCCTTAAGTCCTGACATCGGATCATCGGACATCCTGTCTGCCATAGTCTCTATTCTCTGTTCAGTGGGACAAATGAGACCAGTTTAAAATGTTGTTCTCAGCCTCCAGCAGAATTTTCCCTACAACTCTGACATAAGACCAAAAAATTACTGTTCACCCAAATTATATTATTATCATTATTATTATTGTTGTTGTTGTTGTTGTTGTTGTTGTTGTTGTTATATTCTTATTCTTATTCTTATTCTTATTATTATTATTATTATTATTGTCACACCATAGCAATAACGACAATATCCATGATGTCGTTGGTCTATCAGTCAGTTGTTGTATTAGTCTGTTACTCTCATATTAAATATTTTCTGACTGAGTCTGTAAGGATAATTAATCCAGAGGAATAATTCCGCGGCAGTGATCAGCGGTTCTAGATGAAGTTGGATCAAGTAAATCTTTTCTCAACTCTGTGTCAACCTACGGAAGTCTGAGCGCGCCGCACCTCCGAAAGCTTAGTGATAAATTATGTATTTTTAATGAATATCAATAGAAGAACCCCCCCCCCTACACACACACACACACACACACACACACCGACTCCCCATCCCCCTCAAAAGCCAGGGGCCCGGCTATCTAATTAGATTAAGCGGTGGTGAGGGGCGGCGCGGGCCGGACGGGGGAATTCTGCGGTAATGACTGCAGCGAGTTTCTAATGGGCTCTGAAGCGCTGCCACGCAGCCAAACCAGGGGGCCTTTCAAACCATTAACACCAAGGGGGGAACATAACAAATCTATTCTGACATGACACCCTTCTGTTTCAGTCTGCCTGTTAACCAGCGCTGTCAGTCAGGGGCGGGCTGGCCAGTGGTCGGAACGTTTTTTTTACCCTATAAAATGCAGTATCAGTGTACCGCAGCAGCGTGTCCTCGCAGCCGCAGGTGGCAGAGGCAAGAGTTGTAGGTTGCAGCAGTGAGGATCACTTCCGCGTTCGCGTTTCTCGGCTGCCGCTGGGGGCTGGCTCCAGAAGTGAGCAATTATCCATTTACCCCCATGTTAAAATAGCCAACATTACAGCCTAAAAAACATATAATTTACACGCTGTTACATTTTTGTGTTTTTGGGATCTATTGATCAGGGCTGTTTATTTTAGCAAGACCAAAAAAAGTCATATTTTATATGACCTCAAAATGTCATAAAAAACGTCATAGTATAGTAAGGCGTCAAAATATGTCAAAAAAAAGTCATACAGCCGTAAGGCGTCAAAATATGCCAAAAAAAGTCATATTTTATCACACTAAAGTATACTAAATATATATTATATAACACTAAAATGTTTGTGTATATATATATATGCATTTAGTTACTTTATTGATGCCTCCTGGGGAAATCACTCTCTGCATTTTGCCCACACCAAGTAAACACACACACACAAGCATGGGGCAGAAGCTGGGGCAGGGGGCTACCCCTGGTTGGTCATGGTCACAGAGGTAGGGGAGGTGTGTCTCCTTCACCGTATCCGTTTTTTGTGGATCAAGGGATCGAACCCACGACCCTCCGATCTCAGGCTGGTCCAAAGTCCAAAGCCGCACTCTTAACTTGCTGCGCCACGGCTGCCCTTTATTTTTGTATATATAAATATATATATGAAAAAGTTAGCTTTAATGGACATTTGTACTTTGAGCGAGTTGTGTTTATGTGACTACATGTGTAATGTGGTTACAAGATGTTGATGAAGCAGGTTAATGGAGCCTGTTGTTAAAAGTTAGACATTGTTTTTCCAAGCATTGTATAATTTGTATTTTAACCATACACATTTCATGATTAAATGTAGGGAGGTGGGATTTTAGTTGAGTGGGACTAGTTGTTTGGTTCAGTGGTGTCTTATGATTGATGAATGATGTCTTATATTTTTATTTTGACTGTGTTTCTATTGGTGATTCAGAACAGAGATATGTTGCCATCTTTTTTACCTGTTTTTCTGAACTTATATTTTTATATATACTGTGTTTTTTTTGCTGGAGCACAAATGAGCTCTGGTGCACTTTCTACATTTCTGTGTGTTTGTGTGCTCTTTACATGTCCAAATCCTTTGCTTTCTCTACTTTCTCAACAATTAAGAACTATTTCAAATCATATACAATCATGCACATCACCACTTACCCACAGACGTAATGCAAAAATGCATAACACATTATAGATTATATGTCATAAATCCATGCTTTGATTCTAAAGCATATACATTATTAAAAGTAAGGTTTTCTTTCCTACATTACAACAGCATTTCCACGAATGCCATATCTCATTCTAACTAGATATGTTGATAACAATATTTAATAAATGTTGTTGAAATATAGGTTTTGTTTTACCTTTACATCACATCAAAAAGCAAAAGGCACTGGTTATGGTACACCTAGTACACTAGGGTGGGGTTCAATTCCCTGCTGTGCCCTGCTAATAGATTGATGATGTAAGATCCACACAATATCCTAAATCTACACAGCTTGTCATGACAACTCCATGTTAACACATCTATGTAGAATGTATGTATTTCCAATATATAGCTCACATGGCACACTGGCATAAACAGAAATTTATGGCTCCAAGAAAAAGGAGCTCAACTGCACCAATACCTCCACTATCTTCTCTTCATTCCAACAGCCCTAATCTCATCTGCTCTCCATATATACAGAAAATGTCATGAAAAACGTCATAGTATAGTATGGCGTTTTTTTCGGGCGAAAAAAGTCCAAATTTTTTTTGACCTCAAAATGTCATAAAAAACGTCATAGTATAGTAAGGCGTCAAAATCGGCCAAAAAAAGTCCACATTTTTTTGACCTCAAAATGTCATAAAAAACGTCATAGTATAGTAAGGCGTCAAAATCGACCAAAAAAGTCATACTTTAGTATGACCTCAAAATGTCATAAAAAACGTCATAGTATAGTATGGCGTTTTTTTCGGGCGAAAAAAGTCCAAATTTTTTTTGACCTCAAAATGTCATAAAAAACGTCATAGTATAGTATGGCGTTTTTTACGGGCGAAAAAAGTCCGCATTTTTTTTGACCTCAAAATGTCATAAAAAACGTCATAGTATAGTATGGCGTTTTTTTCGGGCGAAAAAAGTACAAATTTTTTTTGACCTCAAAATGTCATAAAAAACGTCATAGTATAGTAAGGCGTCAAAATCGGCCAAAAAAAGTCCACATTTTTTTGACCTCAAAATGTCATAAAAAACGTCATAGTATAGTAAGGCGTCAAAATCGGCCAAAAAAAGTCATACTTTAGTATGACCTCAAAATGTCATAAAAAACGTCATAGTATAGTATGGCGTTTTTTTCGGGCGAAAAAAGTCCAAATTTTTTTTGACCTCAAAATGTCATAAAAAACGTCATAGTATAGTATGGCGTTTTTTTCGGGCGAAAAAAGTCCAAATTTTTTTTGACCTCAAAATGTCATAAAAAACGTCATAGTATAGTAAGGCGTCAAAATCGGCCGTAAAAAGTCATACTTTAGTATGACCTCAAAATGTCTTAAAAAACGTCATAGTATAGTATGGCGTTTTTTTCGGGCGAAAAAAGTCCAAATTTTTTTTGACCTCAAAATGTCATAAAAAACGTCATAGTATAGTAAGGCGTCAAAATCGGCCAAAAAAAGTCATACTTTAGTATGACCTCAAAATGTCATAAAAAACGTCATAGTATAGTATGGCGTTTTTTTCGGGCGAAAAAAGTCCAAATTTTTTTTGACCTCAAAATGTCATAAAAATCGTCATAGTATAGTATGGCGTTTTTTTCGGGCGAAAAAAGTCAAAAATTTTTTTGACCTCAAAATGTCATAAAAAACGTCATAGTATAGTATGGCGTTTTTTTCGGGCGAAAAAAGTCCACATTTTTTTTGACCTCAAAATGTCATAAAAAACGTCATAGTATAGTAAGGCGTCAAAATCGGCCAAAAAAAGTCATACTTTAGTATGACCTCAAAATGTCATAAAAAACGTCATAGTATAGTATGGCGTTTTTTTCGGGCGAAAAAAGTACACATTTTTTTTGACCTCAAAATGTCATAAAAAACGTCATAGTATAGTAAGGCGTCAAAATCGGCCAAAAAAAGTCCACATTTTTTTGACCTCAAAATGTCATAAAAAACGTCATAGTATAGTAAGGCGTCAAAATCGGCCAAAAAAAGTCATACTTTAGTATGACCTCAAAATGTCATAAAAAACGTCATAGTATAGTATGGCGTTTTTTTCGGGCGAAAAAAGTCCAAATTTTTTTTGACCTCAAAATGTCATAAAAAACGTCATAGTATAGTATGGCGTTTTTTTCGGGCGAAAAAAGTACAAATTTTTTTTGACCTCAAAATGTCATAAAAAACGTCATAGTATAGTAAGGCGTCAAAATCGGCCAAAAAAAGTCCACATTTTTTTGACCTCAAAATGTCATAAAAAACGTCATAGTATAGTAAGGCGTCAAAATCGGCCAAAAAAAGTCATACTTTAGTATGACCTCAAAATGTCATAAAAAACGTCATAGTATAGTATGGCGTTTTTTTCGGGCGAAAAAAGTCCAAATTTTTTTTGACCTCAAAATGTCATAAAAAACGTCATAGTATAGTATGGCGTTTTTTTCGGGCGAAAAAAGTCCAAATTTTTTTTGACCTCAAAATGTCATAAAAAACGTCATAGTATAGTAAGGTGTCAAAATCGGCCGTAAAAAGTCATACTTTAGTATGACCTCAAAATGTCTTAAAAAACGTCATAGTATAGTATGGCGTTTTTTTCGGGCCAAAAAAGTCCAAATTTTTTTTGACCTCAAAATGTCATAAAAAACGTCATAGTATAGTAAGGCGTCAAAATCGGCCAAAAAAAGTCATACTTTAGTATGACCTCAAAATGTCATAAAAAACGTCATAGTATAGTATGGCGTTTTTTTCGGGCGAAAAAAGTCCAAATTTTTTTTGACCTCAAAATGTCATAAAAATCGTCATAGTATAGTATGGCGTTTTTTTCGGGCGAAAAAAGTCAAAAATTTTTTTGACCTCAAAATGTCATAAAAAACGTCATAGTATAGTATGGCGTTTTTTTCGGGCGAAAAAAGTCCACATTTTTTTTTACCTCAAAATGTCATAAAAAACGTCATAGTATAGTATGGCGTTTTTTTCGGGCCAAAAAAGTCCAAATTTTTTTTGACCTCAAAATGTCATAAAAAACATCATAGTATAGTAAGGCGTCAAAATCGGCCAAAAAAAGTCATACTTTAGTATGACCTCAAAATGTCATAAAAAACGTCATAGTATAGTAAGGCGTCAAAATCGGCCAAAAAAAGTCATACTTTAGTATGACCTCAAAATGTCATAAAAAACGTCATAGTATAGTATGGCGTTTTTTTCGGGCGAAAAAAGTCCAAATTTTTTTTGACCTCAAAATGTCATAAAAATTGTCATAGTATAGTATGGCGTTTTTTTCGGGCGAAAAAAGTCAAAAATTTTTTTGACCTCAAAATGTCATAAAAAACGTCATAGTATAGTATGGCGTTTTTTTCGGGCGAAAAAAGTCCACATTTTTTTTGACCTCAAAATGTCATAAAAAACGTCATAGTATAGTATGGCGTTTTTTTCGGGCGAAAAAAGTCCAAATTTTTTTTGACCTCAAAATGTCATAAAAAACATCATAGTATAGTATGGCGTTTTTTTCGGGCGAAAAAAGTCAAAAAATTTTTTGACCTCAAAATGTCATAAAAAACGTCATAGTATAGTATGGCGTTTTTTTCGGGCCAAAAAAGTCCACATTTTTTTTTACCTCAAAATGTCATAAAAAACGTCATAGTATAGTATGGCGTTTTTTTCGGGCCAAAAAAGTCCAAATTTTTTTTGACCTCAAAATGTCATAAAAAACGTCATAGTATAGTAAGGCGTCAAAATCGGCCAAAAAAAGTCATACTTTAGTATGACCTCAAAATGTCATAAAAAACGTCATAGTATAGTATGGCGTTTTTTTCGGGCGAAAAAAGTCCAAATTTTTTTTGACCTCAAAATGTCATAAAAATCGTCATAGTATAGTATGGCGTTTTTTTCGGGCGAAAAAAGTCAAAAATTTTTTTGACCTCAAAATGTCATAAAAAACGTCATAGTATAGTATGGCGTTTTTTTCGGGCGAAAAAAGTCCACATTTTTTTTTACCTCAAAATGTCATAAAAAACGTCATAGTATAGTATGGCGTTTTTTTCGGGCCAAAAAAGTCCAAATTTTTTTTGACCTCAAAATGTCATAAAAAACATCATAGTATAGTAAGGCGTCAAAATCGGCCAAAAAAAGTCATACTTTAGTATGACCTCAAAATGTCATAAAAAACGTCATAGTATAGTAAGGCGTCAAAATCGGCCAAAAAAAGTCATACTTTAGTATGACCTCAAAATGTCATAAAAAACGTCATAGTATAGTATGGCGTTTTTTTCGGGCGAAAAAAGTCCAAATTTTTTTTGACCTCAAAATGTCATAAAAATCGTCATAGTATAGTATGGCGTTTTTTTCGGGCGAAAAAAGTCAAAAATTTTTTTGACCTCAAAATGTCATAAAAAACGTCATAGTATAGTATGGCGTTTTTTTCGGGCGAAAAAAGTCCACATTTTTTTTGACCTCAAAATGTCATAAAAAACGTCATAGTATAGTATGGCGTTTTTTTCGGGCGAAAAAAGTCCAAATTTTTTTTGACCTCAAAATGTCATAAAAAACGTCATAGTATAGTATGGCGTTTTTTTCGGGCGAAAAAAGTCAAAAAATTTTTTGACCTCAAAATGTCATAAAAAACGTCATAGTATAGTATGGCGTTTTTTTCGGGCGAAAAAAGTCCACATTTTTTTTGACCTCAAAATGTCATAAAAAACGTCATAGTATAGTATGGCGTTTTTTTCGGGCGAAAAAAGTCCAAATTTTTTTTGACCTCAAAATGTCATAAAAAACATCATAGTATAGTATGGCGTTTTTTTCGGGCGAAAAAAGTCAAAAAATTTTTTGACCTCAAAATGTCATAAAAAACGTCATAGTATAGTATGGCGTTTTTTTCGGGCGAAAAAAGTCCACATTTTTTTTTACCTCAAAATGTCATAAAAAACGTCATAGTATAGTATGGTGTTTTTTTCGGGCGAAAAAAGTCCAAATTTTTTTTGACCTCAAAATGTCATAAAAAACGTCATAGAACAATAAGGCGTCAAAATCGGCCAAAAAAAGTCATACTTTAGTATGACCTCAAAATGTCATAAAAAACGTCATAGTATAGTATGGCGTTTTTTTCGGGCGAAAAAAGTCCAAATTTTTTTTGACCTCAAAATGTCCTAAAAAACGTCATAGTATAGTAAGGCGTCAAAATCGGCCGTAAAAAGTCATACTTTAGTATGACCTCAAAATGTCATAAAAAACGTCATAGAATAGTATGGCGTTTTTTTCGGGCGAAAAAAGTCAAAAAAATTTTTGACCTCAAAATGTCATAAAAAACGTCAGAGTATAGTATGGCGTTTTTTTCGGGCGAAAAAAGTCCACATTTTTTTTGACCTCAAAATGTCATAAAAAACGTCATAGTATAGTATGGCGTTTTTTTCGGGCGAAAAAAGTCAAAAAAATTTTTGACCTCAAAATGTCATAAAAAACGTCATAGTATAGTATGGCGTTTTTTTCGGGCGAAAAAAGTCAGAATTTTTTTTGACCTCAAAATGTCATAAAAAACGTCATAGTATAGTAAGGCGTCAAAATCGGCCAAAAAAAGTCATACTTTAGTATGACCTCAAAATGTCATAAAAAACGTCATAGTATAGTATGGCGTTTTTTTCGGGCGAAAAAAGCCCAAATTTTTTTTGACCTCAAAATGTCATAAAAAACGTCATAGTATAGTAAGGCGTCAAAATCGGCCATAAAAAGTCATACTTTAGTATGACCTCAAAATGTCATAAAAAACGTCATAGTATAGTATGGCGTTTTTTTCGGGCGAAAAAAGTCCAAATTTTTTTTGACCTCAAAATGTCATAAAAAACGTCATAGTATAGTATGGCGTTTTTTTCGGGCGAAAAAAGTACAAATTTTTTTTGACCTCAAAATGTCATAAAAAACGTCATAGTATAGTAAGGCGTCAAAATCGGCCATAAAAAGTCATACTTTAGTATGACCTCAAAATGTCATAAAAAACATCATAGTATAGTATGGCGTTTTTTTCGGGTGAAAAAAGTCAAAAAAATTTTTGACCTCAAAATGTCATAAAAAACGTCATAGTATAGTATGGCGTTTTTTTCGGGCGAAAAAAGTCCAAATTTTTTTTGACCTCAAAATGTCATAAAAAACGTCATAGTATAGTATGGCGTTTTTTTCGGGCGAAAAAAGTACAAATTTTTTTTGACCTCAAAATGTCATAAAAAACGTCATAGAATAATAAGGCGTCAAAATCGGCCAAAAAAAGTCATACTTTAGTATGACCTCAAAATGTCATAAAAAACGTCATAGTATAGTATGGCGTTTTTTTCGGGCGAAAAAAGTCCAAATTTTTTTTGACCTCAAAATGTCATAAAAAACGTCATAGTATAGTATGGCGTTTTTTTCGGGCGAAAAAAGTCAAGAAATTGTTTGACCTCAAAATGTCATAAAAAACGTCATAGTATAGTATGGCGTTTTTTTCGGGCGAAAAAAGTCCAAATTTTTTTTGACCTCAAAATGTCATAAAAAACGTCATAGTATAGTATGGCGTTTTTTTCGGGCGAAAAAAGTCAAAAAATTGTTTGACCTCAAAATGTCATAAAAAACGTCATAGTATAGTATGGCGTTTTTTTCGGGCGAAAAAAGTCCACATTTTTTTTGACCTCAAAATGTCATAAAAAACGTCAATGTATAGTATGGCGTTTTTTTCGGGCCAAAAAAGTCCAAATTTTTTTTGACCTCAAAATGTCATAAAAAACATCATAGTATAGTAAGGCGTCAAAATCGGCCAAAAAAAGTCATACTTTAGTATGACCTCAAAATGTCATAAAAAACGTCATAGTATAGTAAGGCGTCAAAATCGGCCAAAAAAAGTCATACTTTAGTATGACCTCAAAATGTCATAAAAAACGTCATAGTATAGTATGGCGTTTTTTTCGGGCGAAAAAAGTCAAAAAATTTTTTGACCTCAAAATGTCATAAAAAACGTCATAGTATAGTATGGAGTTTTTTTCGGGCGAAAAAAGTTCAAATTTTTTTTGACCTCAAAATGTCATAAAAAACGTCATAGAATAATAAGGCGTCAAAATCGGCCAAAAAAAGTCATACTTTAGTATGACCTCAAAATGTCATAAAAAACGTCATAGTATAGTATGGCGTTTTTTTCGGGCGAAAAAAGTCCAAATTTTTTTTGACCTCAAAATGTCATAAAAAACGTCATAGTATAGTATGGCGTTTTTTTCGGGCGAAAAAAGTCACAATTTTTTTTGACCTCAAAATGTCATAAAAAACGTCATAGTATAGTATGGCGTTTTTTTCGGGCGAAAAAAGTCCAAATTTTTTTGACCTCAAAATGTCATAAAAAACGTCATAGTATAGTAAGGCGTCAAAATCGGCCAAAAAAAGTCATACTTTAGTATGACCTCAAAATGTCATAAAAAACGTCATAGTATAGTATGGCGTTTTTTTCGGGCGAAAAAAGTCCAAATTTTTTTTGACCTCAAAATGTCATAAAAAACGTCATAGTATAGTATGGCGTTTTTTTCGGGCGAAAAAAGTCAAAAAATTTTTTGACCTCAAAATGTCATAAAAAACGTCATAGTATAGTATGGCGTTTTTTTCGGGCGAAAAAAGTCATACTTTAGTATGACCTCAAAATGTCATAAAAAACGTCATAGTATAGTATGGCGTTTTTTTCGGGCGAAAAAAGTCCAAATTTTTTTTGACCTCAAAATGTCATAAAAAACATCATAGTATAGAGTATGGCGTTTTTTTCGGGCGAAAAAAGTCCAAATTTTTTTTGAATTCAAAATGTCATAAAAATCGTCATAGTATACTATGGCGTTTTTTTCGGGCGAAAAAAGACAAAAATTTTTTTGACCTCAAAATGTCATAAAAAACGTCATAGTATAGTATGGCGTTTTTTTCGGGCGAAAAAAGTCAAAAACTTTTTTGACCTCAAAATGTCATAAAAAACGTCATAGTATAGTATGGCGTTTTTTTCGGGCGAAAAAAGTCATACTTTAGTATGACCTCAAAATGTCATAAAAAACGTCATAGTATAGTATGGCGTTTTTTTCGGGCGAAAAAAGTCCAAATTTTTTTTGACCTCAAAATGTCATAAAAAACATCATAGTATAGAGTATGGCGTTTTTTTTCGGGCGAAAAAAGTCCAAATTTTTTTTGAATTCAAAATGTCATAAAAATCGTCATAGTATACTATGGCGTTTTTTTCGGGCGAAAAAAGACAAAAATTTTTTTGACCTCAAAATGTCATAAAAAACGTCATAGTATAGTATGGCGTTTTTTTCGGGCGAAAAAAGTCCACATTTTTTTTGACCTCAAAATGTCATAAAAAACGTCATAGTATAGTATGGCGTTTTTTTCGGGCCAAAAAAGTCCAAATTTTTTTTGACCTCAAAATGTCATAAAAAACATCATAGTATAGTAAGGCGTCAAAATCGGCCAAAAAAAGTCATACTTTAGTATGACCTCAAAATGTCATAAAAAACGTCATAGTATAGTAAGGCGTCAAAATCGGCCAAAAAAAGTCATACTTTAGTATGACCTCAAAATGTCATAAAAAACATCATAGTATAGTATGGCGTTTTCTTCGGGCGAAAAAAGTCAAAAAATTTTTTGACCTCAAAATGTCATAAAAAACGTCATAGTATAGTATGGTGTTTTTTTCGGGCGAAAAAAGTCCAAATTTTTTTTGACCTCAAAATGTCATAAAAAACGTCATAGTATAGTAAGGCGTCAAAATCGGCCAAAAAAAGTCATTCTTTAGTATGACCTCAAAATGTGCCAAAAAACGTCATAGTATAGTAAGGCGTCAAAATCGGCCAAAAAAAGTCATACTTTAGTATGACCTCAAAATGTCATAAAAAACGTCATAGTATAGTATGGCGTTTTTTTCGGGCGGAAAAAGTCCAAATTTTTTTTGACCTCAAAATGTCATAAAAAACGTCATAGTATAGTATGGCGTTTTTTTCGGGCGAAAAAAGTCACAATTTTTTTTGACCTCAAAATGTCATAAAAAACGTCATAGTATAGTAAGGCGTCAAAATTGGCCATAAAAAGTCATACTTTAGTATGACCTCAAAATGTCATAAAAAACGTCATAGTATAGTATGGCGTTTTTTTCGGGCGAAAAAAGTCAAAAAAATTTTTGACCTCAAAATGTCATAAAAAACGTCATAGTATAGTATGCCGTTTTTTTCGGGCGAAAAAAGTCACAATTTTTTTTGACCTCAAAATGTCATAAAAAACGTCATAGTATAGTAAGGTGTCAAAATCGGCCAAAAAAAGTCATACTTTAGTATGACCTCAAAATGTCATAAAAAACGTCATAGTATAGTATGGCGTTTTTTTCGGGCGAAAAAAGTCCAAATTTTTTTTGACCTCAAAATGTCATAAAAAACGTCATAGTATAGTATGGCGTTTTTTTCGGGCGAAAAAAGTCAAAAATTTTTTTGACCTCAAAATGTCATAAAAAACGTCATAGTATAGTATGGCGTTTTTTTCGGGCGAAAAAAGTCAAAAAAATTTTTGACCTCAAAATGTCATAAAAAACGTTATAGTATAGTATGGTGTTTTTTGCGGGCGAAAAAAGTCCAAATTTTTTTTGACCTCAAAATGTCATAAAAAACGTCATAGAACAATAAGGCGTCAAAATCGGCCAAAAAAAGTCATACTTTAGTATGACCTCAAAATGTCATAAAAAACGTCATAGTATAGTATGGCGTTTTTTTCGGGCGAAAAAAGTCCAAATTTTTTTTGACCTCAAAATGTCATAAAAAACGTCATAGTATAGTATGGCGTTTTTTTCGGGCGAAAAAAGTCAAAAAATTTTTTGACCTCAAAATGTCATAAAAAACGTCATAGTATAGTATGGCGTTTTTTTCGGGCCAAAAAAGTCCAAATTTTTTTTGACCTCAAAATGTCATAAAAAACGTCATAGTATAGTAAGGCGTCAAAATCGGCCAAAAAAAGTCATACTTTAGTATGACCTCAAAATGTCATAAAAAACGTCATAGTATAGTATGGCGTTTTTTTCGGGCGAAAAAAGTCCAAATTTTTTTTGACCTCAAAATGTCATAAAAAACGTCATAGTATAGTATGGCGTTTTTTTCGGGCGAAAAAAGTCAAAAATTTTTTTGACCTCAAAATGTCATAAAAAACGTCATAGTATAGTATGGCGTTTTTTTCGGGCGAAAAAAGTGAAAAAAATTTTTGACCTCAAAATGTCATAAAAAACGTCATAGTATAGTAAGGCGTCAAAATCGGCCAAAAAAAGTCATACTTTAGTATGACCTCAAAATGTCATAAAAAACGTCATAGTATAGTATGGCGTTTTTTTCGGGCGAAAAAAGTCCAAATTTTTTTTGACCTCAAAATGTCATAAAAAACGTCATAGTATAGTAAGGCGTCAAAATCGGCCAAAAAAAGTCATACTTTAGTATGACCTCAAAATGTCATAAAAAACGTCATAGTATAGTACGGCGTTTTTTTCGGGCGAAAAAAGTCCAAATTTTTTTTGACCTCAAAATGTCATAAAAAACATCATAGTATAGTATGGCGTTTTTTTCGGGCGAAAAAAGTCAAAAAAATTTTTGACCTCAAAATGTCATAAAAAACGTCATAGTATAGTATGGCGTTTTTTTCGGGCGAAAAAAGTCCACATTTTTTTTTACCTCAAAATGTCATAAAAAACGTCATAGTATAGTATGGCGTTTTTTTCGGGCCAAAAAAGTCCAAATTTTTTTTGACCTCAAAATGTCATAAAAAACATCATAGTATAGTAAGGCGTCAAAATCGGCCAAAAAAAGTCATACTTTAGTATGACCTCAAAATGTCATAAAAAACGTCATAGTATAGTACGGCGTCTTTTTCGGGCGAAAAAAGTCCAAATTTTTTTTGACCTCAAAATGTCCTAAAAAACGTCATAGTATAGTATGGCGTTTTTTTCGGGCGAAAAAAGTCAAAAATTTTTTTGACCTCAAAATGTCATAAAAAACGTCATAGTATAGTATGGCGTTTTTTTCGGGCGAAAAAAGTCCAAATTTTTTTTGACCTCAAAATGTCATAAAAAACGTCATAGTATAGTAAGGCGTCAAAATCGGCCATAAAAAGTCATACTTTAGTATGACCTCAAAATGTCATAAAAAACGTCATAGTATAGTATGGCGTTTTTTTCGGGCGAAAAAAGTCCAAATTTTTTTTGACCTCAAAATGTCATAAAAAACGTCATAGTATAGTAAGGCGTCAAAATCGGCCAAAAAAAGTCATACTTTAGTATGACCTCAAAATGTCATAAAAAACGTCATAGTATAGTATGGCGTTTTTTTCGGGCGAAAAAAGTCCACATTTTTTTTGACCTCAAAATGTCATAAAAAACGTCATAGTATAGTATGGCGTTTTTTTCGGGCGAAAAAAGTCAAAAATTTTTTTGACCTCAAAATGTCATAAAAAACGTCATAGTATAGTATGGCGTTTTTTTCGGGCGAAAAAAGTCCAAATTTTTTTTGACCTCAAAATGTCATAAAAAACGTCATAGTATAGTAAGGCGTCAAAATCGGCCATAAAAAGTCATACTTTAGTATGACCTCAAAATGTCATAAAAAACGTCATAGTATAGTATGGCGTTTTTTTCGGGCGAAAAAAGTCCAAATTTTTTTTGACCTCAAAATGTCATAAAAAACGTCATAGTATAGTAAGGCGTCAAAATCGGCCAAAAAAAGTCATACTTTAGTATGACCTCAAAATGTCATAAAAAACGTCATAGTATAGTATGGCGTTTTTTTCGGGCGAAAAAAGTCCAAATTTTTTTTGACCTCAAAATGTCATAAAAAACGTCATAGTATAGTATGGCGTTTTTTTCGGGCGAAAAAAGTCAAAAATTTTTTTGACCTCAAAATGTCATAAAAAACGTCATAGTATGGTATGCCGTTTTTTTCGGGCGAAAAAAGTCCAAATTTTTTTTGACCTCAAAATGTCATAAAAAACGTCAGAGTATAGTAAGGCGTCAAAATTGGCCATAAAAAGTCATACTTTAGTATGACCTCAAAATGTGCCAAAAAACGTCATAGTATAGTAAGGCGTCAAAATCGGCCAAAAAAAGTAATACTTTAGTATGACCTCAAAATGTCATAAAAAACGTCATAGTATAGTATGGCGTTTTTTTCGGTCGAAAAAAGTCCAAATTTTTTTTGACCTCAAAATGTCATAAAAAACGTCATAGTATAGTAAGGTGTCAAAATCGGCCAAAAAAAGTCATACTTTAGTATGACCTCAAAATGTCATAAAAAAACGTCATAGTATAGTATGGCGTTTTTTTCGGGCGAAAAAAGTCCAAATTTTTTTTGACCTCAAAATGTCATAAAAAACATCATAGTATAGTAAGGCGTCAAAATCGGCCAAAAAAAGTCATACTTTAGTATGACCTCAAAATGTCATAAAAAACGTCATAGTATAGTATGGCGTTTTTTTCGGGCGAAAAAAGTCCAAATTTTTTTTGACCTCAAAATGTCATAAAAAACGTCATAGTATAGTATGGCGTTTTTTTCGGGCGAAAAAAGTCAAAAAATTTTTTGACCTCAAAATGTCATAAAAAACGTCATAGTATAGTATGGCGTTTTTTTCGGGCGAAAAAAGTCCACATTTTTTTTGACCTCAAAATGTCATAAAAAACGTCATAGTATAGTATGGCGTTTTTTTCGGGCCAAAAAAGTCCAAATTTTTTTTGACCTCAAAATGTCATAAAAAACATCATAGTATAGTAAGGCGTCAAAATCGGCCAAAAAAAGTCATACTTTAGTATGACCTCAAAATGTCATAAAAAACGTCATAGTATAGTAAGGCGTCAAAATTGGCCAAAAAAAGTCATACTTTAGTATGACCTCAAAATGTCATAAAAAACGTCATAGTATAGTATGGCGTTTTTTTCGGGCGAAAAAAGTCCAAATTTTTTTTGACCTCAAAATGTCATAAAAAACGTCATAGTATGGTATGCCGTTTTTTTCGGGCGAAAAAAGTCCAAATTTTTTTTGACCTCAAAATGTCATAAAAAACGTCAGACTATAGTAAGGCGTCAAAATCGGCCAAAAAAAGTCATTCTTTAGTATGACCTCAAAATGTGCCAAAAAAAGTAATACTTTAGTATGACCTCAAAATGTCATAAAAAACGTCATAGAATAATAAGGCGTCAAAATCGGCCAAAAAAAGTCATACTTTAGTATGACCTCAAAATGTCATAAAAAACGTCATAGTATAGTATGGCGTTTTTTTCGGGCGAAAAAAGTCAAAAATTTTTTTGACCTCAAAATGTCATAAAAAACGTCATAGTATAGTATGGCGTTTTTTTCGGGCGAAAAAAGTCCAAATTTTTTTTGACCTCAAAATGTCATAAAAAACGTCATAGTATAGTAAGGCGTCAAAATCGGCCAAAAAAAGTCATACTTTAGTATGACCTCAAAATCGGCCAAAAAACGTCATAGTATAGTATGGCGTTTTTTTCGGGCGAAAAAAGTCCAAATTTTTTTTGACCTCAAAATGTCATAAAAAACGTCATAGTATAGTATGGCGTTTTTTTCGGGCGAAAAAAGTCCACATTTTTTTTGACCTCAAAATGTCATAAAAAACGTCATAGTATAGTATGGTGTTTTTTTCGGGCGAAAAAAGTCCAAATTTTTTTTGACCTCAAAATGTCATAAAAAACGTCATAGAATAATAAGGCGTCAAAATCGGCCAAAAAAAGTCATACTTTAGTATGACCTCAAAATGTCATAAAAAACGTCATAGTATAGTATGGCGTTTTTTTCGGGCGAAAAAAGTCCAAATTTTTTTTGACCTCAAAATGTCATAAAAAACGTCATAGTATAGTATGGCGTTTTTTTCGGGCGAAAAAAGTCAAAAATTTTTTTGACCTCAAAATGTCATAAAAAACGTCATAGTATAGTATGGCGTTTTTTTCGGGCGAAAAAAGTCCACATTTTTTTTGACCTCAAAATGTCATAAAAAACGTCATAGTATAGTATGGCGTTTTTTTCGGGCCAAAAAAGTCCAAATTTTTTTTGACCTCAAAATGTCATAAAAAACATCATAGTATAGTAAGGCGTCAAAATCGGCCAAAAAAAGTAATACTTTAGTATGACCTCAAAATGTCATAAAAAACGTCATAGTATAGTAAGGCGTCAAAATCGGCCAAAAAAAGTCATACTTTAGTATGACCTCAAAATGTCATAAAAAACGTCATAGTATAGTATGGCGTTTTTTTCGGGCGAAAAAAGTCAAAAAATTTTTTGACCTCAAAATGTCATAAAAAACGTCATAGTATAGTATGGTGTTTTTTTCGGGCGAAAAAAGTCCAAATTTTTTTTGACCTCAAAATGTCATAAAAAACGTCATAGAATAATAAGGCGTCAAAATCGGCCAAAAAAAGTCATACTTTAGTATGACCTCAAAATGTCATAAAAAACGTCATAGTATAGTATGGCGTTTTTTTCGGGCGAAAAAAGTCCAAATTTTTTTTGACCTCAAAATGTCATAAAAAACGTCATAGTATAGTATGGCGTTTTTTTCGGGCGAAAAAAGTCACAATTTTTTTTTACCTCAAAATGTCATAAAAAACGTCATAGTATAGTATGGCGTTTTTTTCGGGCGAAAAAAGTCAAAAAATTTTTTGACCTCAAAATGTCATAAAAAACGTCATAGTATAGTATGGCGTTTTTTTCGGGCCAAAAAAGTCCAAATTTTTTTTGACCTCAAAATGTCATAAAAAACGTCATAGTATAGTAAGGCGTCAAAATCGGCCAAAAAAAGTCATACTTTAGTATGACCTCAAAATGTCATAAAAAACGTCATAGTATAGTATGGCGTTTTTTTCGGGCGAAAAAAGTCCAAATTTTTTTTGACCTCAAAATGTCATAAAAAACGTCATAGTATAGTATGGCGTTTTTTTCGGGCGAAAAAAGTCAAAAAATTTTTTGACCTCAAAATGTCATAAAAAACGTCATAGTATAGTATGGCGTTTTTTTCGGGCGAAAAAAGTGAAAAAAATTTTTGACCTCAAAATGTCATAAAAAACGTCATAGTATAGTATGGCGTTTTTTTCGGGCGAAAAAAGTCCACATTTTTTTTGACCTCAAAATGTCATAAAAAACGTCATAGTATAGTATGGCGTTTTTTTCGGGCGAAAAAAGTCAAAAATTTTTTTGACCTCAAAATGTCATAAAAAACGTCATAGTATAGTATGGCGTTTTTTTCGGGCGAAAAAAGTCCAAATTTTTTTTGACCTCAAAATGTCATAAAAAACGTCATAGTATAGTAAGGCGTCAAAATCGGCCATAAAAAGTCATACTTTAGTATGACCTCAAAATGTCATAAAAAACGTCATAGTATAGTATGGCGTTTTTTTCGGGCGAAAAAAGTCCAAATTTTTTTTGACCTCAAAATGTCATAAAAAACGTCATAGTATAGTAAGGCGTCAAAATCGGCCAAAAAAAGTCATACTTTAGTATGACCTCAAAATGTCATAAAAAACGTCATAGTATAGTATGGCGTTTTTTTCGGGCGAAAAAAGTCCAAATTTTTTTTGACCTCAAAATGTCATAAAAAACGTCATAGTATAGTATGGCGTTTTTTTCGGGCGAAAAAAGTCAAAAAATTTTTTGACCTCAAAATGTCATAAAAAACGTCATAGTATGGTATGCCGTTTTTTTCGGGCGAAAAAAGTCCAAATTTTTTTTGACCTCAAAATGTCATAAAAAACGTCAGAGTATAGTAAGGCGTCAAAATCGGCCAAAAAAAGTCATTCTTTAGTATGACCTCAAAATGTGCCAAAAAACGTCATAGTATAGTAAGGCGTCAAAATCGGCCAAAAAAAGTAATACTTTAGTATGACCTCAAAATGTCATAAAAAACGTCATAGTATAGTATGGCGTTTTTTTCGGGCGGAAAAAGTCCAAATTTTTTTTGACCTCAAAATGTCATAAAAAACGTCATAGTATAGTATGGCGTTTTTTTCGGGCGAAAAAAGTCACAATTTTTTTTGACCTCAAAATGTCATAAAAAATGTCATAGTATAGTAAGGCGTCAAAATTGGCCATAAAAAGTCATACTTTAGTATGACCTCAAAATGTCATTAAAAACGTCATAGTATAGTAAGGCGTCAAAATCGGCCAAAAAAAGTCATACTTTAGTATGACCTCAAAATGTCATAAAAAACGTCATAGTATAGTATGGCGTTTTTTTCGGTCGAAAAAAGTCCAAATTTTTTTTGACCTCAAAATGTCATAAAAAACGTCATAGTATAGTAAGGTGTCAAAATCGGCCAAAAAAAGTCATACTTTAGTATGACCTCAAAATGTCATAAAAAAACGTCATAGTATAGTATGGCGTTTTTTTCGGGCGAAAAAAGTCCAAATTTTTTTTGACCTCAAAATGTCATAAAAAACATCATAGTATAGTAAGGCGTCAAAATCGGCCAAAAAAAGTCATACTTTAGTATGACCTCAAAATGTCATAAAAAACGTCATAGTATAGTATGGCGTTTTTTTCGGGCGAAAAAAGTCCAAATTTTTTTTTACCTCAAAATGTCCTAAAAAACGTCATAGTATAGTATGGCGTTTTTTTCGGGCGGAAAAAGTCCAAATTTTTTTTGACCTCAAAATGTCATAAAAAACGTCATAGTATAGTATGGCGTTTTTTTCGGGCGAAAAAAGTCACAATTTTTTTTGACCTCAAAATGTCATAAAAAATGTCATAGTATAGTAAGGCGTCAAAATTGGCCATAAAAAGTCATACTTTAGTATGACCTCAAAATGTCATTAAAAACGTCATAGTATAGTAAGGCGTCAAAATCGGCCAAAAAAAGTCATACTTTAGTATGACCTCAAAATGTCATAAAAAACGTCATAGTATAGTATGGCGTTTTTTTCGGTCGAAAAAAGTCCAAATTTTTTTTGACCTCAAAATGTCATAAAAAACGTCATAGTATAGTAAGGTGTCAAAATCGGCCAAAAAAAGTCATACTTTAGTATGACCTCAAAATGTCATAAAAAAACGTCATAGTATAGTATGGCGTTTTTTTCGGGCGAAAAAAGTCCAAATTTTTTTTGACCTCAAAATGTCATAAAAAACATCATAGTATAGTAAGGCGTCAAAATCGGCCAAAAAAAGTCATACTTTAGTATGACCTCAAAATGTCATAAAAAACGTCATAGTATAGTATGGCGTTTTTTTCGGGCGAAAAAAGTCCAAATTTTTTTTGACCTCAAAATGTCATAAAAAACGTCATAGTATAGTATGGCGTTTTTTTCGGGCGAAAAAAGTCAAAAAATTTTTTGACCTCAAAATGTCATAAAAAACGTCATAGTATAGTATGGCGTTTTTTTCGGGCGAAAAAAGTCCACATTTTTTTTGACCTCAAAATGTCATAAAAAACGTCATAGTATAGTATGGCGTTTTTTTCGGGCCAAAAAAGTCAAAATTTTTTTTGACCTCAAAATGTCATAAAAAACATCATAGTATAGTAAGGCGTCAAAATCGGCCAAAAAAAGTCATACTTTAGTATGACCTCAAAATGTCATAAAAAACGTCATAGTATAGTAAGGCGTCAAAATTGGCCAAAAAAAGTCATACTTTAGTATGACCTCAAAATGTCATAAAAAACGTCATAGTATAGTATGGCGTTTTTTTCGGGCGAAAAAAGTCAAAAAATTTTTTGACCTCAAAATGTCATAAAAAACGTCATAGTATAGTATGGTGTTTTTTTCGGGCGAAAAAAGTCCAAATTTTTTTCGACCTCAAAATGTCATAAAAAATGTCGTACAACAATAAGGCGTCAAAATCGGCCAAAAAAAGTCATACTTTAGTATGACCTCAAAATGTCATAAAAAACGTCATAGTATAGTATGGCGTTTTTTTCGGGCGAAAAAAGTCCAAATTTTTTTTGACCTCAAAATGTCATAAAAAACGTCATAGTATAGTAAGGCGTCAAAATCGGCCAAAAAAAGTCATACTTTAGTATGACCTCAAAATGTCATAAAAAACGTCATAGTATAGTATGGCGTTTTTTTCGGGCGAAAAAAGTCCAAATTTTTTTTGACCTCAAAATGTCATAAAAAACGTCATAGTATAGTATGGCGTTTTTTTCGGGCGAAAAAAGTCCAAATTTTTTTTGACCTCAAAATGTCATAAAAAACGTCATAGTATAGTAAGGCGTCAAAATCGGCCAAAAAAAGTCATACTTTAGTATGACCTCAAAATCGGCCAAAAAACGTCATAGTATAGTATGGCGTTTTTTTCGGGCGAAAAAAGTCCAAATTTTTTTTGACCTCAAAATGTCATAAAAAACGTCATAGTATAGTATGGCGTTTTTTTCGGGCGAAAAAAGTCCACATTTTTTTTGACCTCAAAATGTCATAAAAAACGTCATAGTATAGTAAGGCGTCAAAATCGGCCAAAAAAAGTCATACTTTAGTATGACCTCAAAATGTCATAAAAAACGTCATAGTATAGTATGGCGTTTTTTTCGGGCGAAAAAAGTCAAAAATTTTTTTGACCTCAAAATGTCATAAAAAACGTCATAGTATAGTATGGCGTTTTTTTCGGGCGAAAAAAGTCCAAATTTTTTTTGACCTCAAAATGTCATAAAAAACGTCATAGTATAGTAAGGCGTCAAAATCGGCCAAAAAAAGTCATACTTTAGTATGACCTCAAAATCGGCCAAAAAACGTCATAGTATAGTATGGCGTTTTTTTCGGGCGAAAAAAGTCCAAATTTTTTTTGACCTCAAAATGTCATAAAAAACGTCATAGTATAGTATGGCGTTTTTTTCGGGCGAAAAAAGTCCACATTTTTTTTGACCTCAAAATGTCATAAAAAACGTCATAGTATAGTATGGTGTTTTTTTCGGGCGAAAAAAGTCCAAATTTTTTTTGACCTCAAAATGTCATAAAAAACGTCATAGAATAATAAGGCGTCAAAATCGGCCAAAAAAAGTCATACTTTAGTATGACCTCAAAATGTCATAAAAAACGTCATAGTATAGTATGGCGTTTTTTTCGGGCGAAAAAAGTCCAAATTTTTTTTGACCTCAAAATGTCATAAAAAACGTCATAGTATAGTATGGCGTTTTTTTCGGGCGAAAAAAGTCAAAAATTTTTTTGACCTCAAAATGTCATAAAAAACGTCATAGTATAGTATGGCGTTTTTTTCGGGCGAAAAAAGTCCACATTTTTTTTGACCTCAAAATGTCATAAAAAACGTCATAGTATAGTATGGCGTTTTTTTCGGGCCAAAAAAGTCCAAATTTTTTTTGACCTCAAAATGTCATAAAAAACATCATAGTATAGTAAGGCGTCAAAATCGGCCAAAAAAAGTAATACTTTAGTATGACCTCAAAATGTCATAAAAAACGTCATAGTATAGTAAGGCGTCAAAATCGGCCAAAAAAAGTCATACTTTAGTATGACCTCAAAATGTCATAAAAAATGTCATAGTATAGTATGGCGTTTTTTTCGGGCGAAAAAAGTCAAAAAATTTTTTGACCTCAAAATGTCATAAAAAACGTCATAGTATAGTATGGTGTTTTTTTCGGGCGAAAAAAGTCCAAATTTTTTTTGACCTCAAAATGTCATAAAAAACGTCATAGAATAATAAGGCGTCAAAATCGGCCAAAAAAAGTCATACTTTAGTATGACCTCAAAATGTCATAAAAAACGTCATAGTATAGTATGGCGTTTTTTTCGGGCGAAAAAAGTCCAAATTTTTTTTGACCTCAAAATGTCATAAAAAACGTCATAGTATAGTATGGCGTTTTTTTCGGGCGAAAAAAGTCACAATTTTTTTTGACCTCAAAATGTCATAAAAAACGTCATAGTATAGTATGGCGTTTTTTTCGGGCGAAAAAAGTCAAAAAATTTTTTGACCTCAAAATGTCATAAAAAACGTCATAGTATAGTATGGCGTTTTTTTCGGGCGAAAAAAGTCACAATTTTTTTTGACCTCAAAATGTCCTAAAAAACGTCATAGTATAGTATGGCGTTTTTTTCGGGCGAAAAAAGTCAAAAATTTTTTTGACCTCAAAATGTCATAAAAAACGTCATAGTATAGTATGGCGTTTTTTTCGGGCGAAAAAAGTCCAAATTTTTTTTGACCTCAAAATGTCCTAAAAAACGTCATAGTATAGTATGGCGTTTTTTTCGGGCGAAAAAAGTCCAAATTCTTTTTTTACCTCAAAATGTCCTAAAAAACGTCATAGTATAGTATGGCGTTTTTTTCGGGCGAAAAAAGTCCACATTTTTTTTGACCTCAAAATGTCATAAAAAACGTCATAGTATAGTATGGCGTTTTTTTCGGGCCAAAAAAGTCCAAATTTTTTTTGACCTCAAAATGTCATAAAAAACATCATAGTATAGTAGAATAGAATAGAATAGAATAGAGTTTTATTTGCCATTTGCACAGATACACTGCAGTACATGTGCATAGGAATTCTTGTGCATCCCTCCCCAGATTCAAGCTTAAGGTTTAAATAATACAGTAAAATAAGAAATAAAATAAAACAACCAAGAAATAAATAATACAAAAGAGGAGCAAGATAGTGCACTTAAAATACTGGAAGATTCTTAAGAAAATTAAGAATATTAGGTGCCTAATATAGGCACACTGTCACTTCCTATAGTAAGGCGTCAAAATCGGCCAAAATAAGTCATACTTTAGTATGACCTCAAAATGTCATAAAAAACGTCATAGTATAGTAAGGCGTCAAAATCGGCCAAAAAAAGTCATACTTTAGTATGACCTCAAAATGTCATAAAAAACGTCATAGTATAGTATGGTGTTTTTTTCGGGCGAAAAAAGTCCAAATTTTTTTTGACCTCAAAATGTCATAAAAAACGTCATAGAATAATAAGGCGTCAAAATCGGCCAAAAAAAGTCATACTTTAGTATGACCTCAAAATGTCATAAAAAACATCATAGTATAGTATGGCGTTTTTTTCGGGCGAAAAAAGTCAAAAAAATTTTTGACCTCAAAATGTCATAAAAAACGTCATAGTATAGTATGGCGTTTTTTTCGGGCGAAAAAAGTCCACATTTTTTTTTACCTCAAAATGTCATAAAAAACGTCATAGTATAGTATGGCGTTTTTTTCGGGCGAAAAAAGTCCAAATTTTTTTTGACCTCAAAATGTCATAAAAAACGTCATAGTATAGTAAGGCGTCAAAATCGGCCATAAAAAGTCATACTTTAGTATGACCTCAAAATGTCATAAAAAACGTCATAGTATAGTATGGCGTTTTTTTCGGGCGAAAAAAGTCCAAATTTTTTTTGACCTCAAAATGTCATAAAAAACGTCATAGTATAGTAAGGCGTCAAAATCGGCCAAAAAAAGTCATACTTTAGTATGACCTCAAAATGTCATAAAAAACGTCATAGTATAGTATGGCGTTTTTTTCGGGCGAAAAAAGTCCAAATTTTTTTTGACCTCAAAATGTCATAAAAAACGTCATAGTATAGTATGGCGTTTTTTTCGGGCGAAAAAAGTCAAAAATTTTTTTGACCTCAAAATGTCATAAAAAACGTCATAGTATGGTATGCCGTTTTTTTCGGGCGAAAAAAGTCCAAATTTTTTTTGACCTCAAAATGTCATAAAAAACGTCAGAGTATAGTAAGGCGTCAAAATCGGCCAAAAAAAGTCATTCTTTAGTATGACCTCAAAATGTGCCAAAAAACGTCATAGTATAGTAAGGCGTCAAAATCGGCCAAAAAAAGTAATACTTTAGTATGACCTCAAAATGTCATAAAAAACGTCATAGTATAGTATGGCGTTTTTTTCGGGCGGAAAAAGTCCAAATTTTTTTTGACCTCAAAATGTCATAAAAAACGTCATAGTATAGTATGGCGTTTTTTTCGGGCGAAAAAAGTCACAATTTTTTTTGACCTCAAAATGTCATAAAAAATGTCATAGTATAGTAAGGCGTCAAAATTGGCCATAAAAAGTCATACTTTAGTATGACCTCAAAATGTCATTAAAAACGTCATAGTATAGTAAGGCGTCAAAATCGGCCAAAAAAAGTCATACTTTAGTATGACCTCAAAATGTCATAAAAAACGTCATAGTATAGTATGGCGTTTTTTTCGGTCGAAAAAAGTCCAAATTTTTTTTGACCTCAAAATGTCATAAAAAACGTCATAGTATAGTAAGGTGTCAAAATCGGCCAAAAAAAGTCATACTTTAGTATGACCTCAAAATGTCATAAAAAAACGTCATAGTATAGTATGGCGTTTTTTTCGGGCGAAAAAAGTCCAAATTTTTTTTGACCTCAAAATGTCATAAAAAACATCATAGTATAGTAAGGCGTCAAAATCGGCCAAAAAAAGTCATACTTTAGTATGACCTCAAAATGTCATAAAAAACGTCATAGTATAGTATGGCGTTTTTTTCGGGCGAAAAAAGTCCAAATTTTTTTTGACCTCAAAATGTCATAAAAAACGTCATAGTATAGTATGGCGTTTTTTTCGGGCGAAAAAAGTCAAAAAATTTTTTGACCTCAAAATGTCATAAAAAACGTCATAGTATAGTATGGCGTTTTTTTCGGGCGAAAAAAGTCCACATTTTTTTTGACCTCAAAATGTCATAAAAAACGTCATAGTATAGTATGGCGTTTTTTTCGGGCCAAAAAAGTCAAAATTTTTTTTGACCTCAAAATGTCATAAAAAACATCATAGTATAGTAAGGCGTCAAAATCGGCCAAAAAAAGTCATACTTTAGTATGACCTCAAAATGTCATAAAAAACGTCATAGTATAGTAAGGCGTCAAAATTGGCCAAAAAAAGTCATACTTTAGTATGACCTCAAAATGTCATAAAAAACGTCATAGTATAGTATGGCGTTTTTTTCGGGCGAAAAAAGTCAAAAAATTTTTTGACCTCAAAATGTCATAAAAAACGTCATAGTATAGTATGGTGTTTTTTTCGGGCGAAAAAAGTCCAAATTTTTTTTGACCTCAAAATGTCCTAAAAAACGTCATAGTATAGTATGGCGTTTTTTTCGGGCGAAAAAAGTCCAAATTCTTTTTTTACCTCAAAATGTCCTAAAAAACGTCATAGTATAGTATGGCGTTTTTTTCGGGCGAAAAAAGTCAAAAAATTTTTTGACCTCAAAATGTCATAAAAAACGTCATAGTATAGTATGGCGTTTTTTTCGGGCGAAAAAGTCCACATTTTTTTTGACCTCAAAATGTCATAAAAAACGTCATAGTATAGTATGGCGTTTTTTTCGGGCCAAAAAAGTCAAAATTTTTTTTGACCTCAAAATGTCATAAAAAACATCATAGTATAGTAAGGCGTCAAAATCGGCCAAAAAAAGTCATACTTTAGTATGACCTCAAAATGTCATAAAAAAACGTCATAGTATAGTAAGGCGTCAAAATTGGCCAAAAAAAGTCATACTTTAGTATGACCTCAAAATGTCATAAAAAACGTCATAGTATAGTATGGCGTTTTTTTCGGGCGAAAAAAGTCAAAAAATTTTTTGACCTCAAAATGTCATAAAAAACGTCATAGTATAGTATGGTGTTTTTTTCGGGCGAAAAAAGTCCAAATTTTTTTTGACCTCAAAATGTCATAAAAAACGTCGTAGAACAATAAGGCGTCAAAATCGGCCAAAAAAAGTCATACTTTAGTATGACCTCAAAATGTCATAAAAAACGTCATAGTATAGTATGGCGTTTTTTTCGGGCGAAAAAAGTCCAATTTTTTTTTGACCTCAAAATGTCATAAAAAACGTCATAGTATAGTATGGCGTTTTTTTCGGGCGAAAAAAGTCCACATTTTTTTTGACCTCAAAATGTCATAAAAAACGTCATAGTATAGTAAGGCGTCAAAATCGGCCAAAAAAAGTCATACTTTAGTATGACCTCAAAATGTCATAAAAAACGTCATAGTATAGTATGGCGTTTTTTTCGGGCGAAAAAAGTCCAAATTTTTTTTGACCTCAAAATGTCATAAAAAACATCATAGTATAGTATGGCGTTTTTTTCGGGCGAAAAAAGTCAAAAAAATTTTTGACCTCAAAATGTCATAAAAAACGTCATAGTATAGTATGGCGTTTTTTTCGGGCGAAAAAAGTCACAATTTTTTTTGACCTCAAAATGTCATAAAAAACGTCATAGTATAGTATGGCGTTTTTTTCGGGCCAAAAAAGTCCAAATTTTTTTTGACCTCAAAATGTCATAAAAAACATCATAGTATAGTAAGGCGTCAAAATCGGCCAAAAAAAGTCATACTTTAGTATGACCTCAAAATGTCATAAAAAACGTCATAGTATAGTATGGCGTTTTTTTCGGGCGAAAAAAGTCCAAATTTTTTTTGACCTCAAAATGTCCTAAAAAACGTCATAGTATAGTATGGCGTTTTTTTCGGGCGAAAAAAGTCCAAATTTTTTTGACCTCAAAATGTCATAAAAAACGTCATAGTATAGTATGGCGTTTTTTTCGGGCCAAAAAAGTCACAATTTTTTTTTACCTCAAAATGTCATAAAAAACGTCATAGTATAGTATGGCGTTTTTTTCGGGCGAAAAAAGTCAAAAAAATTTTTGACCTCAAAATGTCATAAAAAACGTCATAGTATAGTATGGCGTTTTTTTCGGGCGAAAAAAGTCCAAATTTTTTTTGACCTCAAAATGTCATAAAAAACGTCATAGTATAGTAAGGCGTCAAAATCGGCCAAAAAAAGTCATACATTAGTATGACCTCAAAATGTCATAAAAAACGTCATAGTATAGTATGGCGTTTTTTTCGGGCGAAAAAAGTCCAAATTTTTTTTGACCTCAAAATGTCATAAAAAACGTCATAGTATAGCAAGGCGTCAAAATCGGCCAAAAAAAGTCATACTTTAGTATGAACTCAAAATGTCATAAAAAACATCATAGTATAGTAAGGCGTCAAAATCGGCCAAAAAAAGTCATACTTTAGTATGAACTCAAAAAGTCATAAAAAACGTCATAGTATAGTAAGGCGTCAAAATCGACCAAAAAAGTCATACTTTAGTTTGATCTCAAAATGTCTTAAAAAACTTCACAGTATAGTATGGCGTTTTTTTTCGGGCGAAAAAAGTCCAAATTTTTTTTGACCTCAAAATGTCATAAAAAACGTCATAGTACAGTATGGCGTTTTTTTCGGGCGAAAAAAGTCCAAATTTTTTTTTACCTCAAAATGTCATAAAAAACGTCATAGTATAGTATGGCGTTTTTTTCGGGCCAAAAAAGTCCAAATTTTTTTTGACCTCAAAATGTCATAAAAAACATCATAGTATAGTAAGGCGTCAAAATCGGCCAAAAAAAGTCATACTTTAGTATGACCTCAAAATGTCATAAAAAACGTCATAGTATAGTAAGGCGTCAAAATCGGCCAAAAAAAGTCATACTTTAGTATGACCTCAAAATGTCATAAAAAACGTCATAGTATAGTATGGCGTTTTTTTTGGGCGAAAAAAGTCAAAATTTTTTTTGACCTCAAAATGTCATAAAAAACGTCATAGTATAGTATGGCGTTTTTTCGGGCGAAAAAAGTCCAAATTTTTTTTGACCTCAAAATGTCATAAAAAACGTCATAGTATAGTAAGGCGTCAAAATCGGCCAAAAAAAGTCATACTTTAGTATGACCTCAAAATGTCATAAAAAACGTCATAGTATAGTAAGGCGTCAAAATCGGCCAAAAAAAGTCATACTTTAGTATGACCTCAAAATGTCATAAAAAACGTCATAGTATAGTATGGCTTTTTTTTCGGGCGAAAAAAGTCCAAATTTTTTTTGACCTCAAAATGTCATAAAAAACGTCATAGTATAGTATGGCGTTTTTTTCGGGCGAAAAAAGTCCAAATTTTTTTTTACCTCAAAATGTCATAAAAAACGTCATAGTATAGTAAGGCGTCAAAATCGGCCAAAAAAAGTCATACTTTAGTATGACCTCAAAATGTCATAAAAAACGTCATAGTATAGTATGGCGTTTTTTCGGGCGAAAAAAGTCCAAATTTTTTTTGAACTCAAAATGTCATAAAAAACGTCATAGTATAGTAAGGCGTCAAAATCGGCCAAAAAAAGTCATACTTTAGTTTGATCTCAAAATGTCATAAAAAACGTCATAGTATAGTATGGCGTTTTTTTCGGGCGAAAAAAGTCAAAATTTTTTTTGACCTCAAAATGTCATAAAAAACGTCATAGTATAGTAAGGCGTCAAAATCGGCCAAAAAAAGTCATACTTTAGTATGACCTCAAAATGTCATAAAAAACGTCATAGTATAGTATGGCGTTTTTTTCGGGCGAAAAAATTCAAAATTTTTTTTGACCTCAAAATGTCATAAAAAACGTCATAGTATAGTAAGGCGTCAAAATCGGCCAAAAAAAGTCATTCTTTAGTATGACCTCAAAATGTGCCAAAAAACGTCATAGTATAGTAAGGCGTCAAAATCGGCCAAAAAAAGTAATACTTTAGTATGACCTCAAAATGTCATAAAAAACATCATAGTATAGTATGGCGTTTTTTTTGGGCGAAAAAAGTCCAAATTTTTTTTGACCTCAAAATGTCATAAAAAACATCATAGTATAGTAAGGCGTCAAAATCGACCAAAAAAGTCATACTTTAGTATGACCTCAAAATGTCTTAAAAAACGTCATAGTATAGTATGGCGTTTTTTTCGGGCGAAAAAAGTCCAATTTTTTTTTTACCTCAAAATATCATAAAAAACGTCATAGTATAGTAAGGCGTCAAAATCGGCCAAAAAAAGTCCACATTTTTTTGACCTCAAAATGTTATAAAAAAACGTCATAGTATAGTAAGGCGTCAAAATCGACCAAAAAAGTCATACTTTAGTATGATCTCAAAATGTCTTAAAAAACGTCATAGTATAGTATGGCGTTTTTTTTCGGGCGAAAAAAGTCAAAATTTTTTTTGACCTCAAAATGTCATAAAAAACGTCATAGTATAGTATGGCGTTTTTTCGGGCGAAAAAAGTCCAAATTTTTTTTTACCTCAAAATGTCATAAAAAACGTCATAGTATAGTAAGGCGTCAAAATCGGCCAAAAAAAGTCATACTTTAGTATGACCTCAAAATGTCATAAAAAACGTCATAGTATAGTAAGGCGTCAAAATCGGCCAAAAAAAGTCATACTTTAGTATGACCTCAAAATGTCATAAAAAACGTCATAGTATAGTATGGCTTTTTTTTCGGGCGAAAAAAGTCCAAATTTTTTTTGACCTCAAAATGTCATAAAAAACGTCATAGTATAGTATGGCGTTTTTTTCGGGCGAAAAAAGTCCAAATTTTTTTTTACCTCAAAATGTCATAAAAAACGTCATAGTATAGTAAGGCGTCAAAATCGGCCAAAAAAAGTCATACTTTAGTATGACCTCAAAATGTCATAAAAAACGTCATAGTATAGTATGGCGTTTTTTCGGGCGAAAAAAGTCCAAATTTTTTTTGAACTCAAAATGTCATAAAAAACGTCATAGTATAGTAAGGCGTCAAAATCGGCCAAAAAAAGTCATACTTTAGTTTGATCTCAAAATGTCATAAAAAACGTCATAGTATAGTATGGCGTTTTTTTCGGGCGAAAAAAGTCAAAATTTTTTTTGACCTCAAAATGTCATAAAAAACGTCATAGTATAGTAAGGCGTCAAAATCGGCCAAAAAAAGTCATACTTTAGTATGACCTCAAAATGTCATAAAAAACGTCATAGTATAGTATGGCGTTTTTTTCGGGCGAAAAAATTCAAAATTTTTTTTGACCTCAAAATGTCATAAAAAACGTCATAGTATAGTAAGGCGTCAAAATCGGCCAAAAAAAGTCATTCTTTAGTATGACCTCAAAATGTGCCAAAAAACGTCATAGTATAGTAAGGCGTCAAAATCGGCCAAAAAAAGTAATACTTTAGTATGACCTCAAAATGTCATAAAAAACATCATAGTATAGTATGGCGTTTTTTTTGGGCGAAAAAAGTCCAAATTTTTTTTGACCTCAAAATGTCATAAAAAACATCATAGTATAGTAAGGCGTCAAAATCGACCAAAAAAGTCATACTTTAGTATGACCTCAAAATGTCTTAAAAAACGTCATAGTATAGTATGGCGTTTTTTTCGGGCGAAAAAAGTCCAATTTTTTTTTGACCTCAAAATGTCATAAAAAACGTCATAGTATAGTATGGCGTTTTTTTCGGGCGAAAAAAGTCAAAAAAATTTTTGACCTCAAAATGTCATAAAAAACGTCATAGTATAGTATGGCGTTTTTTTCGGCCGAAAAAAGTCATACTTTAGTATGACCTCAAAATGTCATAAAAAACGTCATAGTATAGTAAGGCGTCAAAATCGGCCAAAAAAAGTCATACTTTAGTATGACCTCAAAATGTCATAAAAAACGTCATAGTATAGTATGGCGTCAAAATCGGCCAAAAAAAGTAATACTTTAGTATGACCTCAAAATGTCATAAAAAACATCATAGTATAGAGAGAAGTCTCTCTATGGAAGTCTCTCTATAGTATGTTTAAGAAGTCAGACTTTGCATGGACAGAGCAGCTCCGTCAGTAAGCGGCTCCTGTTGTTTGTGTTCTGCTGTAACTGTAAGTGGATAATGGATGGAGGCAGCGGCGAAATCCGGTAAATATTAAACATTTCAATATATTATTATTATTATCGTTATAGTATAATTATCGTTATTTTTATTGTTATCATTAATATGACAATAATAATAAGTTCTTGAAAAAAATATTTAACATCATTTTAGATAGTAATTTCAAATAGTTGTAATGTTAACGTTAACGTTAATTTTTAAGATGAGTTTTGGCAGATTTTTTTGGCTTTATTTCTTATGTAGTATGACCTCAATAAAAGATTAATTATTATTTCAAGTGCTGTGGTGTTATAGTTTGTCAGTGGCTGCGTGCCGCGGTCGCACAGGGTCGAGCTAGTCGGGTCGGACTCAGGGATTGTCGTGTACGCGTATAGCTGCCGCTTAGCTTGTTAGCCTAGCTGATTAGCTGATTAGCATTACGCTAGCTTGGTTGCTCCGAGCTAAGTGGGGGGGGGGGGTGGGGTTCTTGGCCGGCTGACCCATAGAGTAACCACCTCTCCGCCAAATATGGAAAGTACACTCCCACTAAAATCCAAGATGGCGCAGCTCAAATGCCCATGGTTTGGTCACAAAACCGACTCCCCGAAACCAATGGGTGACGTCACGGGTGCTACGACCGTGTTTTGTACAGTCTATGAACCTAACGTTAGACTGGGATGATTCCGCACCCCTGGACTGGGTGAAACTAATATTTTGCATTTTAAGGGGGGATACGAACGGCCCCTCCCAATTTGAGATGATCCGTGTTTCTACTGAAATGTGATAGGCTCAGCCGCTCAGTCAGTCATCAAACTGTCAAAAGAAAACAAGAAAGATGGGCCAGGTAAATTAAGAAAGAAACCACAGACACACACACACACACACACACTTAATTGCTTTTATTTGAGCAAAACCACATGCAAGCAATACACAAAGCATGTTCTTTTCCATGTTTTCATGCTACCAAATAAAGTAGAAATTGAACAGAATTTTGCCAGTCTTTTTGCCTCTGTTCTCCGCACACACACACACACACACACATGCATAGTATGTGTGAGCATATGTAGCTTACTTTAGTACACTCTACTTACTGTATATCATGTATATCATTAGATTGTTTTTATATTGCCAATAAAGTATTCATGTTAAAATCACTGTTCCACTTACATCCGTTGTGCGATTGGGTAAAAGGCCTCTTCAAACCAAGCTCCTGGGCTGAATTTCAACCCCAGCCCGCCCCTGCTGTCAGTTCACCAGGCAAGTACAGCTGAAGTCCCTGCGTCTAATGTCAGCTGACTCTTGAACTTACACGTATTTCTGGGGACAACGTGTAGCCACAGCTGAAGACTGAGGGCCGGTTATTACAAGTAATCAGTTATAATTAATATAATTAGCATCTGTCTTAGTTTTAAAATAAGGATTTAGAGAAGACTGTTCTTTATCATCTGATATAATCATTGCAGTGGATCATGAAATACCCATGAAACACCTGAGCAAAGAACAGATCCTTACCACTGATTGTGTACACCCAGGTTTGTACCTTTTCAAAATAAAGGTACACCGTTCAAAAGAAAGCAAAAAATGTTCCAAAGCTATAAAATAACAGAAACGATTCTCACAAAACCAATACTTTCAAAGTAAAAAGAGAAATACCAAGTAAAAAGAGAAATGCAGGTTCATAAAAATGATTTTTTATTTCTTTTGTTTTTTTTTTCCAAAGAAGACATGGAGGTAAGAAGACTTTCAGCAAGAAGACTGTTTCAGAATTTGGGCGCCCTGACAGTAAATGTACAGTCTCCTTTAATATTAAATCCTGATCAGGAGACTGGCAGCGGAGTTTTGTCGCAGGAGCTGAGGTTGAGTGTAGGTGCATGCTGTATGGCCACATGTGTGCTGGAGCTAGACCATGCAGTGCTGCCAGACAGGCAGTGCTTCAAAGGCTGTGAGTAAAACCTTGAAACCAAAGATTTAAAAAAAAATTCTGGAAGCCGGTGCTAGGAAGCAAAAATGGGGGTTACATTATTTGATCATTCAGTTAAAGTTGAAGGTGTAACGTGGCTTTTCCACTTAAGGCAGGTAAACAGGAACAGCGCACACTTCACTGGTGATTTGAATAAAAAGTACCATAAAGTGCAATAAGATCACTATGGCTCATCACTGAGAGTACTACAAACCCACTATAAGAACTCTTAGTGATGGGAAATCAAACAAAGACAAACACCTTCTCCACTGGCAGTTTTGGGTGATATAATCTTACTCTCTTACTTAATTAAAAGTTTTGAGAAGGACTATCAAGTGACAGGCAATGATGAAAATTTTAGCCAACGTGCCCCCATTACGCTGAGGATCACAATCATTTTGAAGCATCTCTGTGGAACATTAAATGTCCATTAAATGGTATGGAGGGATCTTCATCGTCTCAGAGGTGGGCAACACTGACTTGTTTATACCTCATGTTAATTAAAAAGCTTCTCCAACTGAAGTGAGTATGAAATCAAGAATGACGATGATTTCAGCTGCTCGTTGGGGCTTTTATGCATTTATGAAAATCATTGATCAGTTTGGAGGACATTAAAAGCCTTACCAAAATGACTTCAAATGAATGGGACTGTACAAAAGAGCCATTTAGCTTTTTGCATGTTCAGGAATCATGCTGTATGGCCACAACCATCTGCTCCTGCAACAAAACTCTGCTGCCAGTCTCCTGACCAGGATTTAAATACTCATTTGTATCACTCTCAGCTGCTTCCAAACACAGTGAAATTAAGGCAGCGTACAATCTAAAAAGTCTATGAATGATAGACTGTTCTGATAAATGTTGCTGATGATAAGCTCTGAACCCTGTCATCATGCTGGGACCAAGCTGCCTGCTGGTATTTTTTTTAATCTTTTAAATACTACCACAAATGTATTTATACAAGCATAACACATACAGTACTATATGCACAAACCATGGTTTACATACAATGATTTTTTTGCACATCTGTAATTTCATAATTTAATATTGTTTTCAGACTTTTTCCTGCTATCTTTATTATTTCTATATTGTCAATACAACAAAATACTTATAATATACAATATACTTATTATTATTCTGATAAAGTAACCTGTATCTGAGAGGGTGAAGAAGAATGCAATTTTTAATTTTCATTGGTTTTTACAAACCATTTCAGTTCACTCAGCTCACCACAAGATGGCACTGAAGAGCTTCAAATGTTTGCATCATGTTTCTCCTGATGATAATGGATGATGGAGGCTGGACTCGTAGGCTGCTTCAGGTTTTATGTTGTTCTGTCACTTGATGTATGATGATGTATTTTATGTGAGTACACATATGATGATGTATTTTATGTGAGTTTTAGTATGTGTTTTATACTGTAAGTCATACACTCTGTGTTTTACATGTTATGTTTTATGTATGTTGTGTTCCAAGTCTGTGTGTGTTCTGTGTTTCACCTGCAGGATGATAAAGGGATAGTAAAGTTGAACCATATGACTGCACCAGTAGCTGTATACAAGACAAAGTTTTAATTGTTAGATCACTTAACTAGGACTCATTTCTTCAGCCCTGATGTTTGTGCTGTTTGCAAGTCAATAAAGGATACAATGACACCTTCATTATGGATTGATTTTTTTTTTTTTTTTTTTTTTTTGCATTCATTTGCTGCCTTTTGCTCACAGAAGCCATTAGGCACTGTTTACTGCTACATTTACATGAATTTTGTATTTTGGATATGTCACTGGTTGTAGCAAAAAAGAAACTAAATGTCCATGAAGCTCTTAAAAATGTGCACTATAAATGGCTTTTTAGCTGACTAGTTCAATCAGCAGATCACAACAATGGTAGTTTAAGACTATAATTCTAAGATTTATAATTTAGGAAACACTTTAAAACACTTTAAAATCAGACATTCTTGTATTTTAAAGTAACACGTTACATTTTCCAGAGGTCTCTTTTCACTCATCATTGAAGTTTTTCTTTCTTTCTGTCTTTCATACATAGAGTTACAGACTACACAGTTTAATAAATATATTTTTTCAGCAATTGAATTTTTTTTTTTTCAAATATAACTGACTCTCTGATGCACAGACAGATGCTGCAGTCTACAGTTACCTAAACCACCCAATCTAAACAAAATACACTTGAGTCTCAGATGACATTCTGTTGTTATTAATTATTATTAATCAATCTGTTATCCTGCACTCCTGTGCTAATGTGTCAGCACATGCTTTACATGATGCAGCCTTTTGTAGACTATGAATCAATCTACATCTCACTGTACGCTGACATTAAAAAAATTTATAATAAATAATAAAATAAAAATAAAAATCTTTCTTCAAATCTTTCTTCTTTTTCAAGAACAGGTTTCTTTGTCTGAAAATTGTGCGGAGGGAAATGCATACCGCATCTGTGGTAGAGATCTTACAAAAATGTATTATCCCTAGACACAACACAAGGTGGCAGTAGAAGCTTGGGGTGCGGAAAACAAGGATCAGTCCAAAGCCAAAGAGAAGCTAAATGTGACTGAGGACTCATACAAACGTAGAGCCTGTGTAGCTGTAAATGAAAATCTGTTAAACCCGATTTGTGTGTTGTGTTGACTCTGTCCTGATGAGTGACTGCTGAGTAAGGATGAAGACCCAGAACATTTACATGCAACTTCAACAAGTGTGACTGATGAGAATATATTGCAGATCTTTTTCTATTGAAGCATCTTTCTTACCTTCAGTCATACAAAGGTATGGATGAAAAAAAGCTGGAAAATAGCAAGTTCATTTTTTGATATAATGGATAAAGGTTTTACTCTGTACCAGTAAAAAAAAAAAAAAAGTCACAATCACATTCTCCACGGCTCTGAAGTCACCTGCTCCACAATAACTCGAGACCACTCCGTTTGAAAAAGCCATGATCTTCTTCCACACAGTCTTTTATTTGTAAATAATAAAAATGAACTCTTGAATATAAAACATACACATCAGTAGAGCCACATCTGTTATACAAACAAGAACTGTTGCAGTGAATACTTCATCTTTTGTCTAGAATCGTGGTTTGGGAGTGGGGAGCCGTGGGCTGTAAACAATCAGTATCCCTGGAGTAATACTGACAAAGGAAAGGGCAGTCGGCCACACCGCCAAGGGTTTCAACAGAAACATCCGCAAAATATGTCTGCAAAACCAGATTTTTCATTGGTTTTAGAAGTCCAGTCCAAACCAATAGTAATAAACGGGGGAAAGGGGATTCAAGGAGAAGACAGAAAACTTTGTTCTAATTGGTTCTGCTTATTTTTCTTTGACTGGGACAAAAATAAAGACCTATTGGCGCCCCCCTCGTGGCTCGGTGCCGCTCAGCAGCTCGAACACACCAACGGGATGCAAACTCCCCTCAATAAGACCAGGAATGTTAGTGTGTCAGCGATGTTTTGTTTGTTCATAACTTAATTTCAAGCCGCTCATCCTGATTTGTATGTACAAGGTGTGCGTGTGTGTGTCGGTGATGGTGTACAGTCAAATACACTCTTTTTATATTCATATATCTATATCTTTATCAATTCTGTCAAACTCATAATGATACTTCATATACATTTAGCTGTTATACACACATTCTCTATCTCTGTCTCTAGCCCCGACTGTCTTAAACTACAGTTTAGACACCTACATCCTCAGATACATCAGGGGCTCGAGTATGCTCAGTACTACAGAACAGCACTGTTGTTCAAAGGGTTCAAAGAAAAACTGAAACAAAAGAATTTTTTTTCTGGAGACTTCCCAATATGGATATTTAGACCCAGAGTGGTAGGCGTGGCCTGGGTGGAGTTGACCCCCCCCCCCCCCCCACTGGTCCGCTCCTGTTAGGGGGCGGGGATGGCTTGGCTTTTCTCGGTTTGTATTCATATTCAGTACGAGCAAACTGTACAAGAACATGCAACATACAAGCTGGCCTAAAAGTATGTGGAACTAACACACATAGTCTAGTCTTTTTTTCTGTTTTTGTTTTTTGAGAATTGTTCGTTAATTTGTCTCGTCTTCAATTTTACAAAAAAGTATAGAGAACAAAACAAAAAAACGAAACGAACAGAACAAAAGAAACGTGCATGCAGCTTGGGGCCGGGGCGGGGCATCCCCGAGTCATGCTGCTCCCTCCTACAGGGGGAGTGTGAGGGTTTAGGAAGGGGGGAGAGATGGGGTGGGGGTGAGGGTTGGGTGAAGAGTGTTCGGGCGATTGCGACCTGACCTTTAACATCGGCCTCTGGCGCACCATTGCTCGAAAACCAAACATACACGTGCACAGAGGGAGTCTGCACCTTATGGTACCATTCTGAACTCTAGGCAAAACAAAGACATAGAAAATGATTCCAAATAAAAAAAAAAAAAAAAAAGTAAATAGATCATTTGGCCTCTATTTTTTATTCCTCTTTGAGGAGACAAAGAGAAAAACTTTCTAAAGGAGTCAAGCTTTTCTTGTGCTTGCTTTCATGTCTCACAACAAGGCTAAGAATGTGCACGTGCGTGTGCAGACTCCCTTCTCCTAAAAAGGTTACCAAACTGTGCCAAACCGCTGCCCCTCGCGTTCAACTGCAACGCCCACCGTTACCATGGTAACAACGGTAGAAACGACAGCCAACTTCTATGTGACAGTAAACAGCAGCATGTAGCTGTGCCTGTTTGCTACTCACTAGACTACTCTAGAGTACTCATCCATGTGACCATGCAGTAAGCTCTGCTCTGATTGACTGGGGCACTACTGGGTGGAGGACTCCACTTGGATCAAGTGCTCTGATAGGGGGAAATGACAAGAAATGACAAACAAAAGAAAGAAAGAAACAGCAGAGAGAAGCGAAGAATGTTGGACAGAAACTTCTACTGCTGCAGGTCAGAGGAAGAAACAAAGAACAGCAAAGCTCTGAAAACTAAGAGGTGTAAGGAGGAGGAAGAGGGAAGGTGTGAGACGTGATTGTCAGACTCCAGCTAAGCTTTGATTGGCTAGTTCTGTCTCTCCCTCTCTCTCTTTCTCTCTCTCATTCCCTGTCTCTCCGTCTGGCTTTTCATTGGTTGACCAAAGGGCTTCTTGTTCGTTCTTGGGGCGGGTTCTCGCCCTCTGCTCACCTGTGGTCCAGTAGCTGTGGTCCATTATTTTGTCATTTAAGGGATATTGGGGGATTTGCGGTCGCCATCCGGTCACTAGGACCGAACGCCCGGTGGCGGTCCTGAGCTGTCCAATGACGTCTGAGATGCCAGTCGCGTGAGTGGAGCTAATGTAGGGTCCACCAATGAGGATGGCGGAAACAGTTTGTACCAGCCGATCACCGTGCTTGAGAGGTCCAGCTCCTCCAATAGGATCTGTGCTACACCCATGAAACATTTGTGGTCCAATCGTCCGTAGTCGCCCCATACTATCACCTGGAGGAGGGAACAGAACAAATGGGTTAAACACAAGCCGGTCGCCCTGGTTCTTAGGTATCACAACAAGAGCACCTGGTCCTGGACCATCATGCTGTTTCTTAATTAAAAATGTGCTGCTTTCAGTGTCAGAACAGGCAAATGAACATTGTTAAAATCAACTGCAAAACAAGTCAAGTCTCAAGTATTTCAGAACAAATGTCCTGTTATTCCTGATGAGTCCAAGTCCAAGTTAGGCTAGTTAGACTTGATGGTCCGCCTTGAGAAAACCAAATCAGTTAAAATGCTGTCAGTATCATTATTTTTTTTACATAGGTGAGATAAAGTCATTTAATGCACAGGCTTAAGTATTAAATATTCAACATGTGTCCATACGAGGCCACGCTTGTCTTCAAACTGGAATGTTTTTTTTATGTAAGTCTTTAGGGAGCAAAGCCTCATTTTAGTCAGTTCTCACAGCGCTGAACTCTTTGAAGTCTAAAGTTGTCATATTGGTGACTCAAGTCTCACTCAAGCAAGTTTATAGCTCTGACACAGAGACAGTTACACACCAGTGTGGTCATTTTCTGTTAAATCATGACCTAAGAGGCTCCTCTTCTGAATGACTTTCTTATTGCACAGTGAGCAATGATTGGTCTGTTTGAGGTTAAAGTGTGACTAGTTTCACCCTCCCACACATCCACAGAAACACACACACACACACACAGAATATTACCTGAAGCACCTTGCCCTGGGGGCTCTCATCAAAGAGCAGGTGCTGCTGGTAGAGAGGCTCCAGAGTCTTTCGTGCAATCTTGGTTTTCTTTTTGGCTTTACAAGTTCCATTATCCAGCAGGTACACCTTGACATAGGGAGCTGGGAAAGGAGGAGTGGGATTAAGGCAGAGGAAAATTAAAGGATAGAGAGAAAGTGGGAGGTCGGGCAGAGATATAAAGAGAGAAGAGGAAGAAGGATGGAGGAGAGGGAGAAACTTTGTTGGGTTGTGTATGTGTTTGAGTTTGATATGTAGGTCTAAGTAAAACAAGTCAATCTCATGACTTTCCATCGTTTGGTCAAACGATTTTGACAGCTTCAGTTTTTAATGCGTGTGTCTCACCTGGGAGGGATTTGGAGCCTGGTTTGGGGGTAAGGCCTCGTGCCCTGATCACCTCCACTTCCAGCTGACCTTTCTTATCCATCAAACCAATCTGGACATCACCTGTACATACAAACAGAAAAAAACCTGATCATGCAAACATATAGACACATATGTAAAAACTATCAGAGACTACTTAAAACATCTGAACACAGCAGCACATCTACAGTACATCTGTAGATGAACAGAAGATGTTTTACTTGTATCTTCACAATCAATAAAATGTGTGGCAGACTTGATAGAGCAGCCACTCACCCATGGCAGGTGTTGCCAGTGTTTGCCGGCCCACCAGCTGACCAGGACCTAAACCATCCAGGAAGTCACTGAACTGACTGTCGGCACCCAGACGCATCCCTGAGAAGATCAGACTGACACACATACACACACACAATAATTATTCCCTTCCTTCTACACACTATACATTTGGCCATAATGGTTACAGCACAGTGTATCATCGGAAGGAAGGATCTAACAAAAAGACCCATTCGATTGCATTATGGGAAAGATAGGATTCAGTGTTTTTAAGCAACTACAAGTTAGGATATCACAGAGTCTACAGCTTTGATTTGAACTACTCTTATGAATCTGTCTTATGTAGGTTCCCCATGTAAGTGTAATAAACATGGTGGTATACTCCTTTAATCAGACTACCACTTTATAGGGAGCTTTGAGTTTTGTGACAACTCGGGAAACCTGCCTCCTATATGAATCATGCTCTGGATTCCTCAGCTGTCAACTTAAAATACCAGAACAAACAGACCTACAGTCAAACCATGTATACATCCTGTTTGAGGTATTGACTTATTCAGAGGAAAAACAATTACGTTATTAAAACGGAGTCGGTTTCATTCACTGAAGGATGGGAGATTAATTATTGTGCTACAATACAGCTACATACATTCCTCCATGTAGCTGATATTGGGGTGATCATCCTAGAGAAGACATAACATGCATTCTGTGTTCACATGTAAGTCATATGCTGTAGATTAGCTTATTTTTAGTGTGCACATACTTCCCCTCAGAGCTGTAGCTGTTCATGCTGCCATCAGTGGACTCTCTGCTGGCCTGCCGATTCATGGCTGAGCCTCCCCGTGGATACTCCACAGCCATGCCCGTCTCCACGCTCCTCTGGATGCTGCTGCTGCCGGCCTTACCCACCTTCTTACCCGCTAACACTTCTGCGGCAAACACAGAACACAGGTGTTAAGCCACTGGTCTGTGCATGTGACATCTAAACCAAGGCTGTTATCAGTTATCAGGCATCTCTTGTCATACCCACCCAAAACTTTAATTGGAAATTTAATACCAGGTCACTAAGTTTTTGGTCGACGAGTTGAGTCTTTTTCCAGTCATACATTTTGTATAAATTCACAGTAGCAACTCTGACAAGCCTGATAACTGTAGGCTGAGATTTATCACTATGCAGATCAACCCATGCAAATTAAGATCCTGTGGTGACCTCACCAACAGCTTTAAAAAGTTTGAATATGTTTTAATGAAAATACATTGCTGTACGTAACAAATACATGAACATCTTCAGCGTACCAAGATATGGCTTTGTTGAGATGATTTTTTTTTTTTTAAATAAACAGTTTTTAGGTGGAAATTCATTCTTCTAGGTGGTGAGATCACTGGAGGAAGATCTGGATAAAAATAACATATTCAATCTACTAGTACCTTGACTGTTTTGCTAGGATGTAAAGGTAAAACTCAGAGGACTGAAGAAATCATACAGTGTACATCCAACCATAAAGGAAGAGTTCAGCTCTGTAAAAGCCTTTTATCACACACACGAGGTACATTCAAATTTAGTTGAATTTTGTTACTGAAATTAATAGTAGCGATAATTAAAAGGTACATACAGTAGGTACTCCCCAACAATCAAACTACTGAGAACATGATTTTAGACACAGCCAGGCTTCTTCTAGAGCTGACCCAGCCTTTAAACATAATGGTGACAGGAGAGGGTGGAGTAAGGAAGCGTGCCAGGGACAGACCTGAGGAAGGGTTGGAGGTGCTGGGGACCTTTGTTGTCTAACAAAGCTACTCTTAAACTTTTCCTTGCACTAATTCTCTCTGTGGTTTCCTGTTTGTCTAATGAAGTGTGTTTATTAATTAACTTATTCTTTAACATTTCTCAATAAAACTAGAAAAACATCAGAAAATGTACATGTAACAGCTGCTATACAAAGTTTATAACCCTGTAAATGTTCTTCCTCATATCTAATATCATGCTGTGCTTATGATTATTATGCTGCTACAGTGAACTTATATGTCCCTATGATTATCACCTGAAATAAAGTGTTACTATTTACTTTTCGTCCTGTCTTTGTGCCTGACTACCCCTTTCAAACTGTCTGTCTGTCTGTCTAACTATTGCTTTACCTTTCTGTCTGTCCACCGCCTTACCCGCCGCTTCTGCAATAACACACACAACAACAACAAAGCCCATAAACAACAACAACATCAGAAACAAGTGCAACACTCGATACACGGGTAAACCTATATGAATGTGTTACAGAGTTAGTGACAGTGTGTGTGTGTGTTTGTGTTTTAATAAGTGGCCAGGCTTGATAAAAAAAAAAAAGATTATCAAACGTTATTGATTTTGTGAGAAAAATGTAAATTAATTATTTATATTTATTTGTTATTTCCACAGTAAATCCACAGTGATTTCTTGGTCAAAATATATAAGTGAGGTTTGAGCACACTGTGTGACATATATGCTCTATATGACAAGAGTCGATATCTGAACAGAAAACAGAGAGAAACAAGAAGACGCACACATCAAAATTCTCTGCTGTCAAAGGGCATGAGTCCAGATCACCACACCATCAGGACAAGGCAGCTTACAATGACAGCAATGCACATTAAACATGAACTGAGTTCTACATACAATAAGTAAAGTAGTACACTGAAGCCAAAGACAGTGAATAAGCTAATGAAATCGTTTGTTTTTCTCCAGATGTTAAACTTCTAACCTTGCTGCAGTGATGTGAAAGTGTACTACAGGGTGTGTCAGTACACTGTGACATCACTGCTGGCTGAGTACACATCTGACCACACCTCACCACACCAATTAGTGATGATGAGTGTGTTCAGAAGTGAAACACAGAAGAAAGTTTCAACCATAGATGACCTGGTGCCCCCTAGGGATAGTTAAAAAAAAACCTACAGTCACCAACATCCACTGCTACACCCCATGGTTGTCTTATTTCTCTGCAACCAAAAATGTCATTAGAACGATTTGAAGATGCTGTGGTAACATTTTTTGTTTTTATATAGAGACTTTAACTTTTCCACAAAACCTGCTGAGTAAGCTGAAGATTATTAGAATTTTATATTTGCCTTTTCAAGTCCTTCATCTGTCAAAGGCAAAGACTCTGGAAGGCTTACAATACAATATAAAACAGACCAGATCCTGTTGGAGGCTGCCTGTCTCCTTGGCAGCAGTTTAATTTATTTACAGTAATTACACTAATGTACTAAAATGATTATGATAGTGATCCTTAGACAAAACGATACCCATAACTTTCACCATGTAGTTTAGGCAAGGCAAGTAAGAAGGTATTTCATTTCTATGTGATAGCTTTTTTGTTCCCATGTCTTTTATTTTACAACATTCTTATATATTATTTCAGGCTGTAAAAAGGAGATGCATACTATTTTGATAGCTGTCAGTGGAGAGTGACCAGCAGATCACAGATATCAGTCAAAGTTCGAACTTTTCCCTGGATGTTTCTGTATCTAGTTGCTTATTTCTGCTTGTGTTTCTTTATTTCTAAGAGTGCGTTTGTATGATGGTTTCTCAGACTCAGTCAGTCTGTTCTCTGACCTGTTTGGCTGAGTTGCGAGGTACTCCGGCTGCGTCTGGATGGTAGGATGGCAACGACACGTTGGCTGAGGCTCGAGCGGCGCTTCTTGATCCCACTCCCCAGGCTCCCCAGCGCTGTGTCTGATTGGCTGCCATCGGCGTGCTCCATGCCATAGATCTCACCACTCACGCTGGTGCTCTTCATCATGTGGCGGCCCGTTGCACGCATGGCCCTGCTGATCATCACGATTTATAAAATTATTATAAAATTATAAACGTTTATTTCATTTGACTTAATAATACATTTACCAAAAAGGAAACATGAGCACTGAGTGTGTGTGTGTACCTGAAGCGTCCCCGGGGTCTCTCTGACTGGATGGACATGTAGCTGGTGCTACTGATGCGAGAGGCACTGCTGGTTCGAGAGATGGCTGACACGTCGCTGACATCACTGTCTGAGGACTTATGGGAAACGTTTTCACTGCTCCTCCTCTGATCCTTGTAGAGCTGCAAGAAACACACATAATACCAATCGATCAATTAATCATCAATCAATCAGGAAGTGCACTGACATCAAGAAGCTACATGTTTTAACCCTGTGAGACCTGAACTATGAAAGAATGGTCAGAAAATTCTAATTTTTCAAATATGAACTCTTTATTTGTCCCTTTGACAAAATGTAAAAAAAAAAAATTAAAAAAAAAAAATTCTAAGTATATTTTTTGTTTGTATCACACATGTCAAAACATTTAGAAAAGTGAGGAGTGTCTACCAGGAGTCAGTATACGAGCATAAGAGTTCATCTAAAAGGGTTAAATGCAAAGTTTATGCTTGATGGTGATGCAATGAGTCCCAGAAATGTGGGTATCATATATGATACGTACGGGCTCACAGGGTTAAAGCTGCACTAATCTGTATTTTAACATCAACAGCAGATGAACTGTCAGGTGAAAGGAGTTGTGTAGAGTGGTGTAGAGACAAACTCACAGGAAATGATGACCTAAGTCTGTAGTTTCCCTAATAGGAGGAAATGCATAGGTGAAACTGATAATACCTGTGCTCTGTCCAGGGCCCTGGTATTGTGCATGCTGACTCAGCAGCATGGCTCATTTAATGGAACCTGTGCTTTGCCTTCAATCCCCAGTCAAAGTATCTGATGTGAGAAAGGCCTGTGGGGTCAGGCTCTGGGTCTCTGTAAAGCGCTTTGAGACCATTTCGATTATTGAAGGCGCTATATAAATAATTAAATTAAATTAAATTGAATTGAACTGAACTCGTAAGTCTGTATACACCCACCCACAGTCATCAGAGGAGATCGAATTAGACAAATAAGTGAAAACACCTGTGTGGGTATACCAAAGGTGTGTGGGGCCTTTAATAGTTGTCACTTTATTGTGTATCCTGGTAGTCACTTTGATCAAGCCTTTATCACCTTTCATCATTTTTAATCCAGTTTTGGACGTTGTAGTCAGTTGGTGTTGATGATCTATACGCTCAGATTTCAGTCATCTCACATTCAGTCAGATGGGGGACAGTGTAATGCATCACAACGACAGCATTGCAACGACGCATACAAAAAAGTTCTGCTAATGGCATGTAGATATGTGTGAAAGTCAGGATATCACCATTAAACTGTCAGCTTCCTGTAAGTTAGGGATTGGAAAACCAGCCAGTATGGATTATACACTTCTGTACTTGAGGTGTTGGTGCACAAGAGCAGAGTGGAACCCATTCATTTTACTGAGTGGTCTTCACCATTATTGTAACAATTTATTACTTCCTTAGAGAGTGCACGCAATTTGCTGGGATGCACTTCAGCAGTATTATGGCTCATACTCTCTGGCTGGAACCCTCTACTCTCCTGATGAGTTTGTTTTAAAGTGGACTGTCAGGCTAAACGATGCCAAAAAAAAAAAAAAAAAAAAAAGTTATGGCCCACCTCCCGTTTGTTCTTGAGGGCTCTGTCCAGGTCTTGTTGGCTGGAGGTGGTGGCAGCCGACACTCGGTTGGAATGAACCCTCATCTGGAGCTGACGAACACGCTCCTCTGCTACCAGGGCTACACACACACACGCACACGCACACACACGCACACACACACGCACGCACGCACAAAATCCAACAAACACAATATACTCAGAATAAAACAGAATTTTCATCATTTCATCAGCCTGAAAATATAAATCTTTAACAGAATCTTAACACAAAATTAGGTGTAGCAGACTGAAATAGGAGCAGAGTGGCCAGTTAATGGCCAGTTTACTACATGGCCAGGTGTGATCCCTCACACAGTCATGCCTGCTAAAGTAGCCCTGAGTAAGGTAAATAAGCTTGTGCTAAGGCTTTAGATTCCCCCTGTGGCTAATGTACAAAGTATAACACTATAACACCTGTGATGTCTTTATGAAGGCCTGGTATCTTTGCCTCTGGCTTAGGAGTTCAGTGTCTTACTGGATCATCATGGTGGATGCTTGATGTATTAATTATCCCTCTCTCAGCCTTCTGTGTGATTTGGTTCTACAGACACAAACACACATGATCATAAACAAAAAACTGTACCTTGTTCTACGGTGCTGCTCTTGGGGGGAAGCTGAGGGAGCTGCCTCACTCTGCGGGCTGAGGAGGACGTCACTGAGGAGGAAAGAGACGCACCACCTTGGAGGTGGCCCCTGGCACAGAATAACATGAAAGTGGAGCAGACAAGAAGAAAAAAAAACACAACCAGAGGGAGGGAGAAATGGTGAGAAGGTTGAAGAGGAGAGAGGAATGAAGAGGAATGAACAAAAACAAGAAAAAAAAACAAGGATGAAAAGAATGGGAATAAAAAAAGGAGAGAAAATGACATTAAAGTCAATATGTCTGTGGTCCAGGCCGTGCACTGCAGCACCGTTCACTCGCTGGTCGGTTTTCTCATTTGTTGAGCTCAACCTATTCACACAATATTATTCCGACATGGTTGGACAATAGTTGGAAATCATATGAAGGTACACAAAAAAGTGAGCAGGCAAACAGCTACTAACCAGTGGAACCTGCTGTCATTTCATATTTCCTTTCTATAACACGAGATAAAGTTGCATAAAAGGTTTAAGTGACAGAAAGTGACTACAGGAAAAACATCAGTCGTGGAAATGAAAGAGCAGCAACACTTGTGGCAACAACAGATTCACAAAGTGAAGCGAAGTGAAGCTTGGTTTGTTGCGAAAAGGAGCAGCAAATGAAGATTTATACAGTGAGAAAATACAGAGAGAGGGTGAGAGCCTTTAAAGCACCAATCCAACCATTTCTGCAGACTTTCATTCACTCTCATCCATCCTCACAAAAGACCGTGGAACAAGGGGTTATTCATAAAATCATCAGTTTTTATTTCACTTGATGTCTATGTGTTTTGGCATGTTGCTCCAATCAGAGCACTCGCATCTTTCTGTATAATAACTTCTTACATAATAACTGAAAACTAAAATTAAAAAAATTACACTGATCAACGATGGCCTTTGAATGTCCACAAGTGTCCACACAACACATACACTGCACAGTAAATACACAAACACAGAATGGGAGCAGCATCAGAGGCAAAGACAGGTCATGGAAACACACTCATACATAAACTGGCAAAAGTATGTAGGAGTGACAGAGCAGCCCTGTCATGTTCCACATCATCTACTGCAAATGAAAGTGGATCTGTCTCTGTGTCTGTCAGTGAGAGGGGGCGCTTGTTCACAGGGAATCCCCTTACCAAGCGGGGCCTTTTTTCCTCTGGAGCTTCTCAATATAGAGGTGGGCTTGATTCTGGTTGCATATACACAAATGCACACCGTCACATGAGTTTCATACAAACCCAAATGTGTAAGCAGCAGCATGCAAGAGCAAGAAAGGAAAGAAAAAATGGGGTTGAAGAAAATGGAGGAGGGAAAAAAGCAACAGAAGAAAAAAATAAATAATCTAAAAAGTGTAAAATGAAAGATTAGCAGAAGATCTTTGTTGCATGTAGTTTAACTCTTAACTTTAACAGTTTTAACCATAAAATTAAAGCACAGACAGCACATAGAGTATGAAAATGCCAAACCACTGGATAATAACACATTTTTTTAGGAGAAAAGGTTGACCCATCAGTCAAGTATCAGACAGAATCATTTTTATGCTCACAAAGGCAACATGGAGCCCTTAAAAAAACAATATTGGGATGTGTGGTCCATATCATTATAATGTGACAGTGAAGTTGATCTTTGACCTTTAGGTCAATGTCATCATGTCATTAATTTATCCTATTAGACATCTGTGTGGAATTTTGTTGTAATTTTGTTGTTATGGACAAAAACATGTTTTGTGAGGTCCCAGCGACCTTTGACCACCAAATGCTAATCAGTTCGTTCTTGAATCCAAGAGGATGTTTGTGCCAAATTTGAAGAAATTCCCACAAGGTTTTCCTGAGATATCACCTTCACGAGTATGGGACAGACGGACGGACAGCCTCACAGACAGACGGACTAAGAACCTGAAAATATAATGCCTCCGGCCATGGCTGTCTCTGGCACGATTGCATAAAAACTGGAGAGTAGTTTTTAGAAGCTCCAAGTGATAGACAATTTTAAAAAAAAATGCTGTTTGTGTAATTTCAAATTCTTCCAGTCACTGAACTCATACACCACCATCTGACATGTGCTGATCCTACAGTACATGCCTTACCTGCCACTGTCAGAGAGCTTCCTGCCAAGAGTCTGACATTCAGGTGTTTCCAGGGTCCGAGGCTGTCTGGAGAATGGTGGATGGGCAAAGGAAGCAATACAGAACAGGAAAAAAAAAAGATGGATGGATGGATGAGAGGATGGAAGAGAGCATGATGGAGGATAAATCATTTAGATTTAGAAGAATCTGACTGTGTGGGGGGAACGTCATTGGCCTTACAAGTTTATGATCTGGAAAACAGGAAATAGGCATGATGATGATAGAGACTTGCTGTGATGCATGGTATGATGGTGAATGAATGAGGGGTGTCACATAATAATGCTTCATCTGTAAGTGTGCTTGTGTGTGTCTGCACAGATGTGTGTGCACATAAGTGTGTGTGTACCTCTTTTTTGTACTGAGGTGAATTAAAGTCTCTTGAGTAGGAAGTAGCATCCATATTCTCCATTCATGGACATGAAGATGACAAAGATGATACATGTATCACCACACACGCATACACAAACACACATGCACACACACGCACACACACACACAGTCACACTTCTGATATGAAATTCCAAGTCATTGCTGAGTACTGAGCCTTGAAGAAAGAGACTTATGACTGGAAGGAGAAGGTGAGCACACAGAAGCTGCAGATGCAAATTCCCTGAACAAAAAGTCACACTTGGAAAGACCGCAGGAAGCAAACTCAGCAAGGCAGGATTTCACACCATAACCAGTACAAACTACCATGAGCTTCACATGAGCACAAACCGGGCACTAAAAAACCACGAAGGAAGGAGGAAGAAAAGCAACAGGACAAAACTACAACAACAACCACAACCAAAGACTGCCAGTGAAACTCGTGGCATCAAACTATAAACCAGAACAACACCACCCACGAACTAAAAGCCATACAAGCAACCCGTTACACAATGTGAGTGACAGATTATGAAACAAAGTAGAACTTGTTCATGTCTGGGGAACTTTGTGACTGATCACGACAGGTTCTACATTGTATATTACATTCACTCTCACTGTGTCCAGCTCCTTTATTACCACAGTTTACAACAGTGGGCTAAACTGCAGAAAGTGTCACACATAGCTTATGATTCTATCTTGTATTTGTTAAAATAAAGTGAAACCCTGCAGTTGCAAATGCAACTACTATTGGTTCCAAGAAAATTATATTTTCAGTTATAAGCATGGTTAAAGCAGAAGTTGAACATTATGAGAAAGGCACAAATTTTCTTCTGTGCTAACTTTGGTGAAATTAAGTTAAATTTGACTTGTTTTTTATGATACAAGATAAAGTCACACACTATTATCACAAAAGAGAAAGTCAGCAAAGTTTAGGTTGCAAACTCACTACCGGCTATTCACAAAAATATCAGAACTCTGTAAAGAGGTTAGTGTTAGCTGCAAATACAGGGTAGAGCTTGACATCTGCCTGAAACCAATAACACCCAACTGAACCAAGAGGATTTCAGTCAGGTTTGAGAGAATGTGTTTCCTTACAGTACAGAAAACTACAACAACAACAAAAAACAAAAAAAACAAAAAAAAAACTTGGGAATTGGTGATGCAGAAAAACTCTTTCTCCTCTCATTGTAGTTCAACTAAAAACTTCAGGGTTTTACAGTAATGGCATCAGATTTTAAGGCATTAGTCAAGCTCTAAGAGGGAGCGGTTGGGGGTCCACAAAAGGGTACCTGTCATCTTCAGGGGACGCATGTTGAATAAGAATCCTGGGACTTGCCGGACGTCTCCGGGGCAGGGAACGTGATAAAGATTTTCTATGTGTACACATACAGAATATATCACCCATATGACCAAATCAGCAAGCCATTACAGAATCAGAAAGCCATGCTATTCCATTGTTAGCCATGCACATAGTGAAAAGTTGCCTGAGTCTCTTTGCGCCTGCCATTGGCTACAAGTTGTAAACACAACATTGACATATCACCTTGTAAAGTTGATGTAGCAAACTTGTCTGCACAAAGTTGTCCACATCCAGCAATCACAAAGCAACATTAGCTTTAATTTGAACATTCAATCTGCTTTCAGATCTGTTCTTGTTGTCCAGCAACTCTGGGAACCTTCCAAAGTTAAGATTTTTTTTTTAACACAAAATCACTCTTTGTTTTTTCTTCTTGAGGTAGTCACATGGTTGCATATTTGTTGCCAGAACAAAACACCAGCAGTAAACCTACATGTGACTTCCAGGATGGAGACGCCCAATGAAAGGACCACAAACTGTGGCTTCTGATGTATATCGTTTACAGTGTAGTCCCACCATGGAGGTATCACTTCACAGCCAGTATGGAAAGGATTAATAATTACAGCAACCCACAACTTCTTCGATGTACAGAATGTACAGTGGCAAGAAAAAGTATGTGAACCCTTTGGAATTACCTGGTTTTCTGCATGAATTGGTCGTAACACAATCGGCCCTTGTTTTCAGTCACAAATGTAGGCAAATTCATACATTAACGCTGGTAACTCCAAAGGACTTCATTTTTATGGCCACTGTATTGCATGTGAGTATCAAGATAAACTCAAGTAAATCCAAGCATATCCCTCAAGGTATTTCAATTACATTGTGGATAATGTTTGACAAAGAAAGCATCACTGGCAACAGAAATATCTTTGAAGTAAGACAGCTGATTTCATATCTCGGTCTCAATAAGCAGATTGCGGTGACAGTGGAAATGGTAATGTTGGAATTGCTAAGAACTGAAACTGACAAATGACAGGTTTTTCAAAATTTTGTTGTGATAAATGATGTTGGGTGATGAACTGTTTCATCTTTAGCTACATAACCTAAGCTATAGAGCTTTTCATGCACATGAGATACACTAATTCTGTTGCCAGGGAGCCAATCACACGCACACAAGCATTCATATTTTTAAAGAATCCATAAAGGTGTCTAGTCGGGGTGTGCAGGTATCAAGTTTTCATGTGATAAGGTTATTCTGGGAAAAAATATCACAGTAAACATTATTATCATGACTATCATTGTGGACTCTGCAACTGAGCTAACATCAAATGCAATAAAAACACCACAAAGTTGGTTGTTTCAAGTTGAAGAAAGTCAGTTGGAAATTGCTCTAAATGTACTTTCTGTCTCACTTAGATTCTATGCACCTAATCATGTGTTTATACCTGTTCTGATTCCTTTTAATAATTGTCAGAGAATTATACTTGTAATTATTTTATATACAATGTTCTGGTCCCTGCTGGGTGTTATACTTAAGGTAAAATGTAATAATTAAATGTTAATGTGCAAGATTTTTGATTCTTTCAAAGTAAGAGTTTTTGATCTGACATGTGTCTAACGTGTTAACTTTGAGTAAGCTGTTACTTACTGGGTGTTAAAAGGCAGAACATAATATAATTGCGATGGAGCTATAGCTACAGCTACTCAGTAGATTTACTGTCTCTGACTGTTAAAAATGTGTGGTTTATATAAATAATGTTGCTAGTTAAAAGGCAAAGCTGTGGCAATAATCCTGGTATTGGATGTATTATTACCATCAGTATATTTCACCAAGGTGTATAACATAAAAACGTATATCGGTACATCTCCAGTTTCTAAAACTTCAGTGACATATTGAGTGTGACTGAATACTCAACATGTCTTTACATTTTGCAATATTGAAAAATTGTTGCACGTTCTTATACGACTTGAGGATAGTGGCAAAGCACAGGAACTGCTAGGTGGAACAGCAGATTGGAGGAGGAGTGTACAGCAGGGGTGTGGGTAGAAGGTGGGGGGGGTTAATCATCAGCTTGTGTGGGATCATTCAGAGGGGAAAGAGAACTACAAAGACCAGGAGAGGATGAGAACGAGAAACTACAGGAGGACTACAGGAGGGGTGGTGGGTTCAGAGGCTGGTACCTTTCAGTCTCTGGTGAGGGGGCATGATTGTCTGGAGTCAGACAGTTGGCGCTAGCACTCCTAACCCTGTCCAGAGAAGGCTGAAGATCACTAGAGGCACCACAGCACAACATGCCATCCAATGGAGGAAGAGGAGGAAAGGAAGAGGAGACAGGAGGAGAGGACAGAAACAAACACAAAGAGAAAAACAATGGACAAACAGAAAACATATTTTAAAAGAAAGTTCAATCAGATTCCCAAAATCATAATGCTAGTCTGAGAACTAAACCATGACTGACTGGCTGGTGTAAGAATGGGAGAATCTATAAGTTGTTCTGGTTGCCATGGAGATGGAGTATGATAGAAAACAAGTTTTTTTGATTGTCATGGCAAAGGATGGGATGCTCTCTGCACTTTTCTCCCAGCCTGGAAGGTTCACACTCATATGTTTAATAGCTAACAATAATCTGTATGCGTGTGTGTGCACGTCTTACCTAACTGTCACCTCATCTGTGAACATTACAACACGGTGTGCGATGGAATGGCGTGTTGCCATGACTATTTGTGATCCCATGACATGGCTCATCTTTCGACATGCAGGCAGCGTGGAACTAGTCAACAAGATGAAAATTTCAACGGCATGCATTTGTAAATGAAACAAAGTAAAGAGAAGAAAGCCGAGATAGAAACTGATCTCCGAAGCCCCTCCTGCTGTGAAAATACTCACAGAAAAAGACGTCCACAGGCCTCTGAAGACTGCAAGCTTGTGTGACTCCATCCATACTATAAATGTGTACAGTTTTGTCAATATTCTAACTCTAATATTATGAAATTTAACTACGACAAAAGGAGTAAGTGCTTCTCCACTGAAAAAATCATACTGGCACCACAAAAGGTCTAAAGGCCTCAGTATGCTTCACATGAAGTGACTGTGAGATTGTCTGACAGCGTCTGAAAGGTCCTCTCCAACACTGGAAAAGGCAGCAAAGCAGTCATGGTTTGAACTTCTCCCTCAAGTGTTCTTTGCAGAAGTACTTCCATCATTTTTTTTTTGTGTATCCTTTTTTCTTCCTTTGAGGAAAACTGTTGAAAAGTGTGCACCATTGTCTGTATTTGTATGATTGTTTGTATCAAGACTACAAAGACAGAATTCTTGGAGGGAGATTAGAGAGGCAATGTGATGTGTGAGTTGGGATGATGGCAGACTTTTTGGCCTGTCTTCAAGCGTGGCCATCGAGTTTCAAAGTAGGAGGAGCTTTTTTTGGGTACGCATGGTTCCATAAGTGAAAGCCCCATTTATTTTATTTCATAAACAATTTTAGGGGACTCATAGTTGGAGTGCTGCCATGACTTGGATCGGCCTGAAGCTGTCCTGGTTGTTTTATTAATAGAAAAGATGAACAACTGTGTTTGAAAATTTCTGTTGCTTACATAAAATGCAAAAGTACATATAAACTTAAGGGTAGAAGTCCACTACCAAGGCGCACCCAACTGGTGGACCCAAAGATCCAATCACAGGGACGAAAATTATTTTACATGCGTCACTAACAGCAGGCAGAAGCTAAATATTATACTTACGAGAAAGCTTATAATACAAACTGCAGCTTAAATCAATTCACATTTACACTATAGGTCAGTTTATAGGTCCATAACATAAACCTGAGAGCCCAAGTCATGACGTCATGTCCAACGTCATGTCTGGCCTAAAACAAAGTGTGCTCTGCAGGATTCTTTTCCATATTTAAAGACAAATCACCAACAACTACAACACTGGCTAGTAGAGGCTGAAACCTTGTGATTAGAAGTGCAGCTCCCATGAAATAAAACTATAAGCGTGGTGGGGCCGGTCGTAACTTGGTTTCTTCCACACTCACAAAACTCAGAAATGTAACATGGTCATTTTTTCAACTAACTGTGATCTCTAAAGTCTAACTACTTCTACAACATTCAGTGTGTTCAGTAACACTGAGCATATTGTTTCAATAAAAATTTGAAATGGGAAAACAGAGAATACCTTTAGACACATTTTGTTCATTTGAGGCACACTGAAGCTTTGTCTGTAGACTTACCTGTTTGTGTGTTTGTGGATACCGTTGAACAAAAGTGGCATCTTAGGTGGCAGTGTGTTATCGTGCCTAGTAGATCTCCTGATGTTAGCATGCATGCGGCAAACAGAAGTAGGAAAATGGGAGGATCAGGTGGAAGAGGAGAAAAAACAAGTGTGTGGGAGCGTTTGGACAACAGAAAACGTTCTACAGGGAAAAAGAAGTGCCACTTAGCCAGAGATTTTCTATATCATGTAGTATGTTGTTTAGTTTATTTGAAGATACTGTCAGTTAAGCTTGTTCAAAGAGAACAAATTAATTTGGCCCATTAGGTGATTTAATCAATGTTTACTGTACTATCAAAGGATAGATTTCATGTTTCAGTTATTTCTTCACAGCAGTCAACATGCTGTCGTCTAACATGTTTCTAAACAGTGTGCTCCTGGCAAAAATCACTGGTTAAGCTTCTGCGTTTTTGCAGTGTAAGCGAGTAGAACTGCATCACGGCGTGACAGGTATACGAGCATCAAAGCCACCTCTTATCTCAGCTGACACGCTTAAAAATACTGTCCTCCTTCAAACACATCTGTGTGTATAGAAAGTACAAATGGAAAATGTAACTAGCTTATTAGGTTTGTAACAGAGAGGGATGGTTATATCAGGAAAACATTTATCTGCATTTAATGAAACATACAGATGTGCTCTCAAGAGTGTAACTTACCTCTCCGGCTGTGTGCTTAAATAGCAAACTAAGACCCAAGTGGAAATGACGACAGTGCATGTAATAAACAAATGTTAAGTGTGTTGATATCTCATCAGGATATGGGAACAGAGTGCAGAGACGAGACCTCTCAGACACTTTAATCAAGTGATCAAATCAAAGACAAAATTGGCAGACTGATTTTTACTCCACATCCAGAGGTCCAGAGTGAATGAATGTCCAGTTGCTGGACAAGCACTTTGCATTGCTTCTGGCTCTAACAAGCTGGACTGTTGGCCTGGTTGAAGAATAGCTGCCTCCTGAGAATCACAGCTGGATTGCAAGCGTGGTCCTGTACTGTCCTCTTGTGGATCTGAGGCAGTAGTACAACTGACATTTACATTGTTGAGAAAGTAGAAAGTTAACACTTCTGTTTGTGTTGTCACTTTCTAGAACTAATTGACTTGTTAGAATTCTTCTCTGAAGAACCAGCCTGAGCCAAAACCAAAAATAAATGCATCCTACTAACACCTATTCTGTGTGTATCCAAAGCCTGATATATCTTATTCCTCAGAGTAGTGCTTCATGTGTAATAATCCATACAGAAAAAGTATCAGTTGCTAAAAACTACAGTATCCAGCTGTTTAAAGGATTTTCATAGCTATTCTAAAAATCGAATCTACATATTCCTAAGCAGCTTTTAAAGATTCCAGTAGAAACAAATGGACTGGGGGCTGAGAGCCACAGGCAGGGTAGGGAAGTTGAAAAGTGTTGAGAAATGGGAAATGAAGACATTGTTGGTATTTTATAATGGGATCTGTTGACAAGAAGAAAAATACAGACTATCGCCAGCCAAAGTCCATAATTTTACCTCTGCTTAAGTGTGTTTTGCCTTCGCCTTGCCCTGTTTCAATGATGTTCTGTAGATACTTCAAATGACACACAATTTACTTTAACAACACTTATTTTACTTTTACACAAGCAAAAGAGCCTTGGTTTCAGTAGAATACGATATATATATATATATATATATATATATATTATAATCAACTTTCATCCCTTTCTATAAAGTATTCAGTGACGCAACTTTTTAAATAAACTTGTAAAGAGAGACAATCATAATAAAAATACTGCACACATAAAACTAGAACAGATCCAGAACCAAAACGTAAACAAAATGTCATGATGAGCTAGTTTACCTGGTGTGGAGGCACTCAGCACTTTTGCCTCGCATTGACTGGTGGATCATGATGATCTCACTGTCGTTACCATGGGGATGGATGACACATGAGGAAATTAACAACAGTCAAAAAACCAGAAGAGCAGAAGGAGAAGAGGGTGAATAGGAAAGAGAAGCTGTCGCTGATTGCTATACACACACACACACACACACACAAGCATTAAATGCCACAGATTTTGCTGAAATGCCACAGATTTTTGCAACCAAAGCCTTTTTGTCTAAACACGGTTCTCAAGTCACTTTCACATTCAATGAATAGTTTCTTCACCAAACTTGGCCCGAGGCCCAAAGAAAACAGAGTCAGGAGTTTAGGAAAGAAAGGGCTTAAAACAAAATCAGGAAATATTCTTTAAAAAACTAACGGTAAACAAAAGAAGTTAACCTGTTTGATAAAATAAAGTTTTAGTAAAGCTACTGACAAGCATTCACACTTTAAGGCAGAAACTAAATCTCTCTGCAGCAGACAAAAAATAAAAATTTACCGTCTCACTCCAACTCTGCACACAAATAAGCCTTCATTATACTACACGACAAAATCCGGTCAGAGAATAATTTTTCTGACACTGGAAACTACTCCGGTGACATTTATTCTAATTAGATACATCACAAGTGATGCTCACACAGAGACACACACCTGTCATCCAGGTACTCCTCCTCCTGGTGGCGACCTCTGGCAGCGTCGTAGTAGCGGGTCGGAGAACGAGAACGACGAGCGTGAGGAAGTTCATCATCCAAACTCCTGAAAGACAGAAAGAAAGAAAGACAGAAAGAAAGAAAGAAAGAAAGAAAGAAAGAAAGAAAGAAAGAAAGAAAGAAAGACAGGCTTATGTCAGGTTAGCGGTCGGGCAGCATTTCAGCAGACTCTTGGCAGGGCTCATTTGGCTCAGCCAGTAAAAGCAGAGCTGGCAGGACTGTGTGTTCTGCATCAGACAGACATTTCATTAGTAGATGGACTGTTCGCTGCCTTCCAACAAACTCTCTCCTTCTTCCTCCCTCTATCTGCCGTGTTGCTTTTACCTCTTACAAGTGACCAGTTTCTCCTCCCCAGGTTGCTGTTGGTCCTTTATTAGTTATCATCATCAGGCATCAGCCCATACCACCCGCCTCTAGGACTAACAGTTAGTGTATGCTCTTCCATCTCCTTCTACATAACTGTGTCACAGGTGAGCAAAAAATTCAAAGCAATGTATTAACTCACATTTTGGCAAAAATAAATGGATTAATTTCTCATCTTGTCTTCAACGTCCAACCAGCTCTTACCTCTGAGTGGGAACGTTGGGTGGCCGTGACCGGATGCGCCCCTGCTCCTCGCGGTGTGGGGAGACCGAGCGGGATCGTACATGGTGGGTGGGAGTCCTCTGCTGCTCTGGCACCTCCAGAGTAGACGTGGGCTCCCGTTGCCTCTCCCTGCCACGCCCATCTGCTGCTGTGTGAGAATAGCCATGCATGTGCACACACACACATATACATACACAGTCATAAGTAAATGGATGAGTGAACAGAAATGTTGACATCAATGGAAAAAACATAATTTACAGAAGCCCTTTGTTTAATCATGGCAAATGAAAGAGAAGAGACTTTAGCAACTGAAAAACTGTAGACTGCATCGTGACCTCTGAGTCTGAGAGGAAGATGATGGCAAATTCAAAAAAAGAGTATGAAAACAAAAACAGTACAGGTTAAGGTGGAACTGTATATGGAGCATGCAATATATCCTTAGGATCCTTATGTCTGAACTGAGGAGATTTGTGGACCTTTATGAGTGATAAAACCTTAATACTGGCTTCAGTAATATGGTCTGAAGCATCGTGGTAGATTAGAACATGGTTAATAGTCAGGAAGAGACTCTCCCTGCTGTGAAAATATATATATATTTGCAATGTTGTTTCTGTACAGTCTCTTATTACACACCACATTAAATGCCAGTGTATATATTATCTACAGTCTAGATAAATGTTCAATCCATTGTCTAATAATTCAACTTTTTAATGGTTTAAAGTTTTAAAATCATGTTAGTGCCCTCCTACCACAGAACATGCGAGCCCAGTATGCCAAAGTGTTTAATAATGTTTAAGTTGACATGCTAACTATGCTAACATGTTAGCATAGATACTGGTACCACTGAAAATACTGTACGGCAACTACAACACAACAATCTGTCTCAAGGATATAGGCTATTAAAAGACTATCCTAATAATAGAACAGCAGCAGGCTATTTTTCATTACTGTGTGCTGTATTTTTAAAATGTAGTAAAAAAGAAACTTTGGTGGTGTGGCAGAACTATCTCTGAGGATAAAAATAAAAATAGAGAGACTGATCAGCCTTGAAAGGATCTGTGCGGCTGTGTCAGGCTTTGTTGTGACTCCAAGGTCACTGGCATCATTTCCAAGAGAACAGCACCTCAAAGCTCGGAGTGGGCTGTTAGCTTCACTTCAGGAAGTGCTACCAAGGTTTTTCATTTATTCCTACCATGCATGTAAATTAAAAGCAAAAAGTTGGTGAAAGTGATGTGGTGCATTTTTTCCGTCCCTCCTGTCTCTCTGTTTAACTTGAGCCCTCATTAACAATAAATACAGATACACCACAGGGCTCGACTGATAGAGCTGATATTCGTGATTGATACTGTGAACAGATATTCAACATATCTGTGTTTGGCCAATTAAATATCATAAAATAATTCAATACATTTGGAATTTTAAAGTGTCCAAAATATCCATTATAACGCATTTAAATTCTACACTAAAATCCAATAAGATTATGCTTTTCACTTTGATGTGGAATTGTGTTAGACACACAGGTATTCGCACCACATTTTACTTGTCACAGTGAAATGGTACTTATAGCAAAGAACACTGATGCTAAACCCTCGAAATTAATAACAATTCTTCTTCTTTTTTTCTCACATAACTTCATGATATGTAATCAGAATATTAGACAATTAAATCCAGTTCATTTAGTTTATAATAAGAGCTTATCATCAGAGAAATATGTCATCTTATTCTTATAATAGCCTGGATTTGTCAACAAATCTGTACGTGCTCCAGTCCAGCTCCACATACGAAGACAGACACTCAGACACAGACTTTCACAGTATACAGCCCACAGAACAAAAAGTTTCAGCATACATTGTGGTGCTTTATCTTTTAGTTTGCAAATGATTAGAATATTAACATCTTCAAATTATATTTTAGATGAGACTCTTTTCAGAGCTCATATGAGGCAGGACAATGCCTCAGCATGGAGCCTGCATGGTTTCCACTCCATGCCAACATGTCTGCAAACACAACAGTGTTTCCCATACACACTGATCTGTTTGTGGTGACCTGTTAGCCTTGATTTCCATTTCAGTTCAAATTTGACAATATGCAGAGAATGTAAGGCTGCTTGTCATTTGTAGAACACAATTTGGCACAAAACTTACTCCATACAAAAATGAAATGTGATCCCAAACACTTGCTCCAGCAAAGCAAACCCCCAGAACAACAGCACAAATAAAAATACAAGCTTTGGGACACACTGCATGTCACACTTGAAAACAGTCCCCACCCACCTTTAGACACTACTGCTGTACCCTCATCAAATTCAGGCTCTGTTACACGCTGAGAACCTAAACAGTCATAGACACACACACATACACAGACACACATAGATGTGTATATACACCATACACATATATACGCATGCACGCATCCAGGCACAAAAGCAGTATTAGGGAAGGGTAGCAAAAACAGACGTTTACATTGACATACATGTTATACATATAAGTTAACTGATAGTAAACCATGCACAACCTTTTCTCTCTTACACAGTGATGAGTGCATGCACACTCACACAGAGGATATGAAAAAGATTGTACATATACAGTATATACAAAATTATATGCATACACAGACACACACACATAGTCTTAGACTTACGCTGCAGCTTCTTGCCAGGGGTGTCTGTGTGTCGTCGGGGCAGGTACGGGGAGGCCCGGGGCAGTGGTATGGATGAGATGTCGTGGGTTTGGAGTGGATACCAGTGAGGCTTGTCGTCCAGTAAGGCCGTCTCCAGCTCTATCAGGATCTGTTCGAGTCAAAAATCCACATAGTTAATAAATGTGCTACTGCTCAATACTGTTGATTCTACGAGCACATGAAAGTATATGAGAAAAGCTTTTACATCTGCTTCCCTTACATCCATTGTCTGGCATTTCGTGTGTGTGTGTTTGTGTGTGTGGTACCTCTCCCATAAAGGTGCTGTCTTCTTCTGGTGACCTGGGTTGGTCCCACACGGTCAGCTCCAGCATGTGGTTGCGGAAATCCCTGCGATGGACGTGAGTATAGACGAATGTCTGGTTCCACTTGGGCTCACAGGTCTTTTTCACTGCTTTTGTCCTTCGTTTGCTCTTGTCACTGTGTTAAACAAAGTACATACTCTGCCAATGAAGTACCCTTTTTAGTGGACTCCCTTTTATTACTTGTCCTATGGTTAAAAGAAATAACCAAAGCTTCCTAGACGCTAAATCACAAGCCTGCTTGTGCCTTGTTCATCCAAATTTGCTCCACTTATTTAACTTATATAAACTGGAGTGCATTTACAGGTAACATTTAGCTGAGGTTACAGTTAACATATTTGTACCAGCACCAGTTGAGGTGTTGTAACATGCAGTTCCTCAAACTTCCACTAGATGCTGCTTCTAACTAAACTTTGAAGATACAGTATCCTCTTCATGGGGAAAACCCTAAACTGTCAATCAGTGTTTTACACAACATGCCGAGGTCTCCATTGTTAAGTTAACTGAATATATACTTTATTGTTTGTAGTTTTTGTTTTGTATTTTTAAGCACTGTTTTTTTTAGTTGAAATAAGGAGGTCTCTCAGTATATCATAGCCAGCTGTGTGCTTATCCTACCTTGGCTTCATCACCTTTGCCCAAGTTTTATGGCTCCAATCAATTAAAATTTATGGCACTAAATATTAAATCCAGGCTTCAGAAACCCGAGGGTGATGGTGATAGTGCATTTGAATAGTTTTTATCGTCTGTAGACTGGAGAAATAATGAATTTACACTTTCTTTTCACTGATTATTGTGCAGCTCTGATTCATCTATAATCTTTTATGATCCTGATGTAACCACCAACATTTCATGTTCAAGCAATGTGCATAAGCAGTCTACTGTTATTCATCTATAGGAGCCCAAGTCAAGGGGTGGTTGGATTACCTGCGGTCAGGGAGGAAGTACATTTTGACGTAGGGGCTCCTGGGACGCCCATCAGGCCGAAGCGGAAGCTCTACCGCCTGCAGCACGTTGACTATTAGCTGGTGACCCACTTTGTCATACCACAGCTTCACCTGAACGAGAGACATACAAAACAAATCTGATGCTGCATGCTTTTCAACACATCAACAGCCGAACACACTCAAAGTTGCACACACTCACTGAGAGTTGCCCTGGCATTAACTGTGGAGCGTCTTGGAGCATCCCGGGACTGGAGGGAGATAGGACATTTAAGGACGGTCTCTCCATCTTCTGTGACTCAAAAGAACTGGAACCTGCTATGAAGACAAAAGAGAATGTCAGGTTTATTTCAGAGGGGACAAAAAAGTCAAGTCTTGACAAGAGTCAGAGGAAAAATTAGTGAGGTATGTAAGTAAGAGAGGAGGGATATTCTGGCCCAACCGGGGCCAACGCTAAAATGAAAAGGGTGTTCATATTTATGTAATCCAGCATTAACAGCTCCTTTACTTTGAAAGCATCACATTAAAAAAGAACAGACTATTCCACAGTTAACCTGTCAGGGTGACAAATTACCAAGCTCCTGTCCTACTTTGAGCCCAATAGCTGTTTGTTTAGAAGTACTGGGGCCACAGACACCTTATAAAAAGGTTGTGTGATCAAATATTATCTTGAGTAATGACTTATGTAGAAGCCTATTTTCTCACTTTTGACATCCACCACAGATGTAAGACATATGTTAATTTCCAGCTACTTTAAAGTATGTCAGGGTTCTGCACACAGCTTAAATTCTTCACTGATATATCTGACTGATTAAAGTTATGAAAAATTAAAGACAAAAGTCGACTTAAGAATTATAGAGGCTTAATCTGAGAGACTTTGCTATTAAATATGACACCAAAATTGCTTAAATTAAAAATATCTATAACAAACTTAACATTCTGATGCCATTTTTCTCACTATCACAGTGTTACTTATTAAGCAATGATCTGCTGGAAACTTGGGGCACAGCCTTATTTACAACACGTGAACAGTGGCTGCAAGTTGAGCTACTTGAACCAGCCTCTGATGAGTAGATCAAATCTACCTGAGTGTCATCTGAATGCTTCAGTGGAAAGGATTACAACTCAAGGAAATCTGACCTTTAGTGCAAAACAGTAAAATTGGTCAATGACCCAAATTTGCTCAAATTTGACTGCTGACTTAGAAATATTTAACAAATAATTAAGTTTCCCAAAAAGTTTATGTGAAATTCATACATCACAAATGCATACAATCAAACTTTTTCTCACTGTAAGCTGTGCATATGTTCATGTATCAAAGTGTAAATCCTCATGCACTTTTAGCCACTAGTTTCCTTGTACCGCTTAGAAGGAAACTAGTGGTATGAAACTGCACTATATGAACCTTAACATCTTCCCCAAAATGGTTCATATCAGAAAAAGTTAACAGTATGCATGAGACAGAAAATCAGCCACAGAGAAATACAGACAGATAAGATTATAGAGATATTCAAACATCCCATGATACCTACTAGATTCTAATGGAGGGTGGGACGTATCGGGGATTCTTGGGATATCACTGAAAAAGAAGCAGCAAAGACACGTGTCAGTCACTCTCTTACTAACTTCTAACTGGATTAAATAAAGTTAGCAGTGTTCTTGATGCACAGGCACACATGCATATTAATGTAGCAGCAGTTTACTGGAAGAAAGTAGCACTGTAATTAAACGTTATTTGAGACTGAAATGTTGCATGATCAAAAAACATGGAGAAGGAAAAGGAAGGGAAGGTGTGAGTAGAGCCAAGCTCTTCTCATGACTGAAGTGTTTCCCAGACTCATTCAGGTATTTTTCTCAGGCCAATCATCATCTGAAATAACAATGGATGAACACCAGCAGGCTTCTGCCCATACTGTAGCTCAATTCTGTCCACACCACAATTAAGGATCCCATGGGAAACACCAGAATCCACTGTATCAGCTTCATGTAATATAAAGAAAGCATGACAATCAATGTAACTCTTATCAGTGTACTTTGTTAATTTAAATTCAAAATTTGAAAACTGGAAAAGTTCAGTGTTTCAGTGTTGCAACTCCACCACATGATGGAGGGCTTTTGTTAGACCCCAAAAAACTGATATTCAGCAATATTTCCTTTAAAGTAATAGTTCAACATTTTATAATTTACACTTATTCACTTTCTTTCTAAGAGTTAGATACGTTAAGTACAGAGCTGGATTTGGGATGTGGTTAGCCTAGCTTAGCATAAATACTGGAAGCAGCTAGGGTAATCGCCTCCTGGGTCCTATGTAAGAAAATGAGATTGATTCCTATTTTATCATTTCACTCAGAAAGAAAGCAAAATGTTGAACTATTTCAAATTTTATATTTCCACTTTGGATTTTAAATTTAAACATTAAACTGATAAGTGTTTCATGGACACTAGGCTGCCTTGGAGCACATTCCAAAATAAAAAACTTAAAAATATGTAAATGAAATAAAATAAATATTGTTTGCTTTATAAAGCCCAATGTCCCAATTTTCAAACCAAGGGATTAAGATAAGAGTAGAAAAGAGAATTTTTATTTAACGCTGCTAGATTTTACTTTGGGATCCTCAGGAGTAAAAAAAAAGAGGAATCCCATACCAGCGTAAAAAGTTTGCAAAAGCAATACTACATTGATGGACATTTCCCATTGGCCATTTTGCATCTGGTCAAGTCAGTTTTCAGTTTAGTTTAGTTGGAAATTACAAATTTCAGCAATTTTCACAACACTAATATTTGCATCAATTGGCATCCCTGCTAAATAGGATTTAGTTCAGTTCATTCAGAGATGCAAAATGGCACCAGCAAAACCAAAACTGTTTCCATATGCGTGAGAGAAGTCCTAAAAAAAATGGGCAGATTACTTACTGATATTTTCTACACACCCTTCGCGAGTGTTTGGAGAGAAATTAATACATTCAACTTTTTTTTTCATCAAGGAGACAGTGAGGTAAAATCTTATGATAAGCTACAATATCTTGAAGTAACAGTGAGTATTTTACTGTGAAATACTGTCTGTCTAATATCAACCCATTACAATGAGCTCATCTTACTCGCAATAATTATTTGTTAAAATACTGAGGCACAACTTGTGGTACTCCATGTGGGACTGAAAACATCTTGAACAATAACATCATTTATATGAGATTATCCAATTGTACACAGAAGTATCCAGAATTTTAGGTTTGACTTGTCTTTCCAGGATAAAAGTTTAGTAACATGTGAATGTGCGCATTAGAATTCAGATTTTACATCTGATCTTGGAGCACAGCCAGTGCCAAATGTGTAAAATGAGATTAACTGCCAAATGAATTTTTAATAATTTCTTTGAACTTTTTCTGGACTGAATTATGCAATTAATTATTAATTATGGGAGACTCAATACAATGTTAAATTACGACATTTTCGATTAATACATTTCAATTAATTGCTAGCAAAACCTTTTGAAGAGCTTTCTCTAAGAGCTTCCTCTAAGAACTTCACAGTGAAGGATACTTAGTACCTAATGACATTACTCTTTCAGGGAGACTTAACAGACCTGTAAATTAATTAACTAACAATTTTTTAAAGATACATAATATTTGCTCTTGAAGTGGAGTGAGATAAGCTGAATGGGTGTCAATATTTGAGTGTACAAACAAGCCCTTATCTAACTTTCACATCACAACTCACTAAATGTATCATATATCCAAGCATGTCGATCCTGAAAATGTAGTTTGAACCTACTCACATAAACTAAATGCACATAAATAATATAATAAATAATATCAAATTTATACATATATAACCAGAGACTTCAGGGCATTCAGTAATAGCCAGAGCAGATCAAGAATAACGTAATCAGATAAAGAAAGAATCATATTTTCTGTTTGCTCAGAATGATAAATACTTCCCTCTGACAGGCTACTCCACCACTTAGTTCAAACTGTTATGTTACATCTACTTAGGGTTAAAGCAGCTTAATAAGCTAGTAGAACTACATCCATGGCATTTCAATAATCAATCAATAAATTATGGTTTTCTTTATAGACCGGAATAATTGTAGAGAACAAATTAAACAGTGTCTGGCTAAACACATTTATGAATTAAGAGTGTTCAGTCATAATCTAAAATTCTGTATTCTCTCAAATGACTCTTTCAAACAAAAGGCATCCATACTGCACTCACAAGTTCATTCTAGTTTGGCATCAAGCAAAAACATCTGATGCACTCACTTCTTGTCTTTAATGGAGTTTACAGCTGATTTTATTTGGTCCGTAATAATTCACCTTAATCCATCCCACGAATAAACACAAGTGCTTTTTTAAAGGGGACATATGAGACAAAATGGAAATTTCGTGTGCCAAAACCTGGCAGCCCCCAGCAGAAGGTAATGGGCTGGGTGTTTTTAATATTTGGAATACAGCCATACAGTTGCTGTCAAAATACAAAAAATGTCTTATCTGAGGACAGCCAACTGTGAGTCAGAACCTCAGTCGACACTGCCTGTTTAAGCACGGGTTAAATTCAATGAAACACAGACTAGTGACTGACTCATAAAACTAAAAGGTTGCATTTTTCACAAATATTAAAATATGGCACCAATAGCGTATTGGTTGCGTTTCATTCCTGACTTACCCAATAGGCCTGGATACCACCAGCTCCACTTGAGGTTCAGCTTGAGACTCTAGGATGATGTTGTAAACTTCCTTCATAGTCGCCCCTGGTAACAACTTCCCATTCCACTGCAAAACCTCATCCCCTGAAATTAGACAGGCATTTCCATGGGCAATTGTTTGTGATTATGCTTTTGCATGTGATTATGAAGGCATGTTATATTTACCAAGTTGGGCATGATGGTTGGAGATGTGTAAGGTTATCCACAGGTTTTAAAAAACAAATTAAAGCATGGCTGGAGTTTCTTATTAACGCATGTCGCAGTCTTTCTTACATCATCCAACTTCCTTATCCAGCTCAAAGCCCATTTGTCCCAAATAAAAACACATTTTCAGAAACAGGTCACAAATATATAGTCCTGTCAGCAAATATGTGAGAGGCCACCAGGGAGGTATGTTCAGACTTACAGTTGGAAGGTCTTCCACCCTGGAGAAAGGGATTATTCTTTCTTTTCTCATCCGAATCATAGCTTTTCCCAATTAGATCATTTTTTGTCTCAAGAATGGTGCTAGATAGACTGTATGAGGGTGCTATGGGCTTGTGAAGGCTCCCTAGGCTATCTCCTCATTAAAGGATGAAACTGGATGAAACCATTATGAGACCAAAATGTAATGATAATGAAAAACTTTGATCAAAAACACTATTCCTCAGAGTTAAAAAGCTTAACCTTAACCTTCTGTCACTTTCAGAGGCTGGTAAAACTGCTCTTGGACAAGACCAATAACCAGTGAGGAGATCATAAAAGCAATTAAATCCCTACAGAGTAGACCAGACCAGATGGATATGGCCCTGGGGTCTATGAAATATTCCAGGATTCATTAAAAGGCCCTCTTTGAAATACGTACCTACATTCAGTAATGAAAGGTTCTCTTCCCTGTTACATGACTTCAGCAAATATACTGTTAACTCTTAAGAAAGACAAACCCAAATGACAAATGAAGCTTCTATGATCCCATTAGTTTAACAAATGTAGACCGCAGAATTTTCTCTAAACTATTGGCAAAAAGACTTGAGGGTTACCTGCCACTCTTAATTAGGCCAGAAAAGACAAGTTTTATAAAAAAACAGAGACTCTCTCACCAACATAAGGAAATAGCTTAACATCATACAGCACACAAACTCTAATCAGATACAAGGTCTTATTATCTCACTCGATGCTGAGAAGGCCTTCGATCGTGTAGCGTAGCCTTATCTATTTACCATTGTGGAAAAGTTTGGCTTTGGGGAGGGTTTTATTCATTTCATTTAGGTAATATATTATTACCCAGGGCCAGTGTACTTGTAAATGCCTTAAAGTTGTCATAATTCATGTTGGGAAGATTCCCACTTATTTTTGCACTGGCCATTGGAGCGGTGGAGGAGGCCATTATACTTCCACATTAGATCTAGCCTATATAAGGTTGTGTTATATGCAAATGGTGTTTTGCTGTTTATCACCAACCCTGAGGAATCAAAACCAACTTTTTCCTGACTTTGTGAGGACCTGCAAATAGTGTGACTGGTGTGATGGTTTAGACTACCTGCTCGAAGATGTCCCACCACGTCAGCCAGACTGCCCTTCTTGACTTTAGTGATGAAGGCACCTAATCTCCCTGACTCTGTTACTCTGCCTCCCACCACCTAGAGAGACAGAGAGAGAGAGAGAGAGAGAGAGAGAGAGAGAGAGAGAGAGAGAGAGAGAAATTAGAGTCATATACATCATATCAGGAGTAAACAACAATAACTTGATACTGTTTGTAAAACAATGATATCACACTATATATGCGTTGTGTTGACTGTTTTTCAGCCACACTCTGACCTTTAACCCCAGCAGAGCCCCAGCTTCTTTAGGCATTGCAGCGCTCCTCTTGCTGAGGGTGATTCGTCCAATTAGATGGTCTCCCTCCTTGGATGGCTGCCAGGTTACAGGATGCTGCAACAGGAGACAACAGCAAACAGGTACAGTTGCACACACTGACACTCAGACGACATAAACACAAACATACACAACTTCCTTTGCTTGCTTTTGCATGTGTTCAAAAGGAACTACTACTGCTACTATTGGATAAGTGTTGAGTGTAGCATTTTAAAATATTTATTATTAATTAATAATATTATTAATAATGTTTATTCTGATATTTTAGACACAATAAACGTCATTAAGTCTACAGTGTATCCCATCTGCCTGAGTACTGTCTTTGACATTAATTTGATATCTGTGTTAACTGTCAGCAGCAAGTAAACGTTTCCCTTTAAAATTGTTAAAAATACATATGGATCGATAATGCACAGCATTTGTTAATATAATAGCTAAATACGTATCAGATTTCAAGAGCACATGTGTATGAGTGGCAACTTGATGCATCAAGGGTGCATTTACATCTGAATTTGATCTGAGGTTGCAATTATTAGCACAACTACACTTGGAATACATGAGCTCAAGTTTGGCTAACACGTATCTGATGCATTCTCCCCTCATTTAATTACAGTTGGATCACAGAAGATCGACAGTTTCAACAGTCTCCAGCATTAAATGACTAAATGAGCTAAAGTTTGCTTACCACTGTCACTGATTGATATAACACAACAGTCACATTCATTTTGTAAAAGCCTTTACGCTTGCTAGTGTAAACACCCAGGATCCGGTAGATATTTCCTATGAAAAGTTGTCTGGCACATAAATCACATCATGTGATTTATATTAATAGATTCTTTGGAATAAATAAAAAAGAGCAGAAAAACAAAACAAACAAAACATTAACAAAATATGCAAGAAAAGTAGAGGAGCTACTGACTGAAAAGAGATCGCTCCAGCAATTAGCACCAAAGTCATACATGCATTTACTGTACATGCACATAAACGTTGACATGACTATTATTTCCTTTCAAGCTGATTAAAAAAAAAAACATTAAATAGTGACTTACATGCCAAACAGTGGGGTCATGTGGGTAGCACTCCCAGTCACCTGCAAGAGAAAAGAGACCAGCTCAGACACTGTGGACGTAGTGCTAAAAACGATAACTTCCTTCATATCCCCACACACACACCACATACACCCACTCATACAGCAGAAACTGTATACACAGCACATACCAACCTGAGTCCTCTTATACACAGCTCGGCCAAATTTAGGGGCTCTTCAGAAGGTATTTGTTTACAGTGGAGGGGGTTACGTTTATTGAAATATTCAGGCCTGGGCTAGATTTAGAAATTTATCACCGCAGCGGCAGGACTCGGGCTCAAAGTAGTCCGCCGAGACAGCGATGATACCAAAGGACAGCTAAGCCTTTTAAAATGCTTTAAATCCCTCCAAGATATTTTACAGATTAGATGTTGTGGAATTACTCCAGGGGTAATGCAGTGATGTAAGGCTGAATAAAAAACTCAAACGATAACCACATGAAGCGTGACATTCAACAATGTAACCGAAAACCTTGATGCAGAAAAGCAACAGAATGGCGTATTTTCCTTTATTAATAATTTATAATTCTATAATATATAATTCTATAAACCTCTATAAAAATACATCATTAAATTTGTCATTTAACTATTACTATTTACTTATTCTGTCAGCTATCTCAAATGATTAATTAATGATTTCCTTTTAAAATGGATTTGCAATCTTTATTTAAATAAGTTCCTCTAATTTGGTAAAGGGCTCAGTCTCACTTCAAATCAACAGGTGCTTGTAGTGATGATAAAGCCACAGTAAACTGCATGTATGAAACAAGCTCTTAAGAACGCTCTCGACAGGAACTCACACATTTTCCTACTGGATATTTTAGAAACTTAGACAAAATCTTTTCAATGGTTCAGCCCCATCTCCAGCTTTGGTCCCAAAACACAGCCTCCTCTGTACACATGGGCCGGGGGGCGGTGTTGAAATGTGTGCAGGACTTCAACGACACTGTTATGACACAGAGTAAAACAGAGCCAAGCGTTCCTAGGAGCCAGGAGGCAATGAGGTTAATGAGTTGTGACAACTTATAGTGACATTATGTAATCTTAAAGCAAACGCTCTGACGATAGACAATCGAGTTCTCAGTTTCATAACTCAAGCGTGAACATAATTTTGTGTAGTGGGTGAGGGGTGTGTTCCTGTGTTTCTACACTTACAAGGACCTGAAAAGAAGGATCAGAGTCAGTAGGGGGCCAGGACACCATGTGGGGTCACTTGTTCTGCAGATAAGCTTGTATGGGATTCAAAAAACTGACCCGCTGATGCAGGATTGATAGGTTTTTAATTCTAACAATGAATAGTGTTAACTGTGAAATATATCCTGTTTTAAGTGTAATCCTCAGGTCTACCTGTACGTTCTTGACAATGGACCCATACAGCAACTGTCCAGTCACAGCTTAGAAAGGGTTTGTGGAGTCTAGGCCTGCTACACTTTGCCAGCAGTGATGCCACAGCTCAGGAGGAAGCACCAAAAGAAGGGCCAGCACTCCAGGAGGTATCTGGGCCAGGCTATGCTAACCCCACTAGACCTATTCTGCAGGCTCATGTATGCTCACTATATAATATGTTGGACTTTGTGTGGCTTAGATGGACTACACATCAAGAGGATAAGTACTGCTGCATGTTTCACTGAAACACAGCCACATAGCAACATTCCTGACACAGCCATCAAGCTGAACAAGCTAACTTGTCTCTATCACTGTAAAATGCATATGTGAATAATAACAGTAACTAAAAAGGACCGGCTTAGTGAAGGGACAGGTTTTTGCTTATAAGATGAAACATGAACTGGATAGTTTGTAGTGTGTGTTTGCGTGTAGGAGGATACTTGCACACGGATCATAATAGGATCTACAGTGCTGTGACTGACTGCATATTTGAGTGTGTGTGTGTGTGTGTGTTTTCCTGCACTGATCTTACAATGATTTACATGCCTGGACGCTCCTCGGCTGCCAGCAACCACATCTTGGAGCTGACCCGGTCTCAGTCTCAAGCTAAAAAAGGAAGCAGTGTCTTGCTGCCACAACGGTGTGTTTAAAACCTGGCCTGACAGGACACTCTCATACTAAACCTCCACTTGATCGATGCCACAGTGTCTGGTCTGGGGCCAGGCTGGTGCTGCATGCACCCTCTTTTCCACCGAATACACTGCACTTTAGCGATGTCAGCTTCCAGTGACAGTGAAGCCATAATGTAGCACGAGCATGGCTACAGTCAGATGCATTGTGTTTATTAAATGTGGTCAAGGTCAAAGTTTGTTGTATAGTTAGTAAATAAAGAACAGAGTAGCCCTGCACATTTTAGAATGTGTTTAAAACAGCACATTGTTCACTTTGCTTCACATATACTGATAGCAATAATAACATCATTTAGTGTGCAAAGTAATAGATGAGATACTGACTGGCTGACGATCCCATTCCTAAAGGTACCCAAAGGTTTATGCTACCAGAGTTTTTCAAAATAATGTCTCAACATCCAAGAACAACTGATTTCTGTGTCATTTTCTGTTTGATTTGAGCACATTTGTAATAACTTTCAAACCATGCTGAAAACATGCTATCACGTCATTTCAAACTGACCTTGTCCCTGACTACAGTGCCTCTTCCAGCTGACAAATTATAAATTCTGGGGGCTTGTGACAGTTTCGCTCCAAGTTATAAACTTTTACAGGCTTTTTAAGATTTAAGGGCACAAAGGGAAACCGTTCACTCGACTAACAGTCAAAAACTTCAGGAGTTGTATGAGCTTTTCATTATCACTTTGTTACCAGGAAAGGAAAAGACTATGACCTAATTCAGTGACACAGCCCAGCTCCAGCTAGCATTGTACCAAACCTACAACAGGGCTGGACCAGTGGTTATGAGATGCTACGAACTCAAGAATAAAAGAATAGTAGAATATTCTTTGACTTCAAAGCAGTGAGCCCAAGTGCTTTGGAAGTGATAACAGTAAAGTGACTTAACCCAGCTTGGACATGACATGGTTAGAGTGTAAACAGTAGTGTGTTCTCAGGCTTGGGGACATTGTTGGCTATGTAAGGCTACACAAGGTCAACACTGGGATCAGCCGGGGTCAAACTGTCCCATCACACACACTAAAAATCACACACACACACACACACACACGTAAGCACAGTGTGCGATTATCCCCCTCAGGGTCAAGCTGAAAACAATACAATATGACACAAAGGCAAACGTTCAGATACACTGAGTAGCTGCTCACTTTGTCATTCAGCCTGCCAGCTACAGCCCGCTGCATGCACTGTACACTAAAGTTAGAGCATGTGTCGGGAGGTGCAGAGTCCCTACAAACACAGCCAGATGACAAATATCAAATGCCGCATTTAGAAAGTTGATAAGATGCTAATGTTCTCAAATAGTCTGGTGTGTAATACCACACTGCAATATAGACTTTAAGAACAAGCAGGATATAAAGTTAGAACATGCACCAGGTTATATCAGAGCAGCCTTACCTGTTCTGATCACTGAACACAGAGTTAATGCAGAGAGGTGTCTCCAAATTCACAGAGTCTGAATGAAGACGGCAGACTGAGACTAAAGAGCCCTCTACACTTCTTACATTCATATCCCATGATACAGTGTGTTCAAGTGGGAGTGTTCAAATACACACACGCATGCACGTGCACACACACAAAATGCAATGCCTCATACCTCATACAGAGCAATAATTAGCATAACTCTACAAAATAAATTGTATTATATCATTATTCCCTTAAATTAAAACTATTACTACACAGAGTCCTGGCTGAAGAGGTTTGTAAATGGCTTGAGAACTGTAAATTCTATGTTAGTGGGGTGTGTTTTTTACTATCCCTCATCCTAACGACCTCATCAGGGTGATTTACACAGTATACTGTAGTTGTAGGAGACACTCTGTGGCTGGGTGCCTTGAGGATTGTAATAAAGTAAAAAAAAAAAATTAAATCAAGGCTACAGTTAACATGATGTCCCCCAGGGGTCACTCTTTGAGCCATGCATTAACCTCAGGTAATTTCAGAAAGTGCCCAATGCAGCTGTTTGACTAATTCTTTGTTTGCTTGTTTGCTGATTGCATGCATTTGCTTCAGTTCTTTTTTTACATGTCAGTATCATCACCATGTACATAAAATAATATCAAAATAATAAGGAACCTATCTACATGTTAATGGCTGCCTTCTTTGCAGTGTTATATTAATTCTGCCACCTCCCTACAAGTTATCTAAACTTGCAAGTGAGTGTACAGTGATAGTATATTATTTATACAGCCTGAGTATTTTGGCATCAAATGTAAAAAAATGTGATTTGAACATGTGATATGAGGGATGTAAGTTGTTATTAAGATTTTTAGTGCTGACTTGTAGTTAAAGTACCAGCAGTAGCAGTGTAAGAAAAGTAGCGCTGAGACAGATCATGTCCTCAGATTTTCCCCAAATCAAATTGCCTCAGATATCTCATGTGATGGATGAATAAGCCAATGAACTGACTTTCCATACTCTTACTGAAATTAAACCTTCGCTGAAATCAACAACCATTTTCTCCTGAAAGGAAAGTGATGATTGATGTTGTCTCTAACCTCTCTCGCTGACACTTTCAATCTCAGCATCCTCACAGCTGCTGTACTCAGGCGTGGTCCCTCCTTCCTCCTCTGAACTGCTGATGCTGGTTTGTCTCTTCCCTCCGGCCCCCAGCCCTCGTTTCGATTTGTAGGGCCTTGGTGGCGGCGGACGCAGAGATTCCGATTGGTCAGAGCTTAGCGAATCGTTGCGCAGCATGCTCTCAGCCTTCTCCCGTTTGGTCCGCCTCACTACAGGTCCCTGGCCGGGGGCTGAGCCAGGTCCCGAACCAGGAGGCTCTCTGAGTTCAGGGGGAGGGGCTTGCTGAGCAAGGGTGTGTTCATGCGGCCCACCAACCCCACCCACCGTTCTCTGACCAGGCCGAACACCATCCCCAAGCTCCCCTACTACGCCCATGCCACGACCCCCCTGCACGGGCACAGGGTGTCCTCGACCTCCAGGAGGGACCAGCCCTGCTTGGCAAGGGGCGGCACCGTTGTGGTCCGTGTGGCGGTAGCCCCCCTCCTCTGTCCGTCTTACTCCGCCACCTCCTCCCACAGGATCATGCTCTAGAGAGCGTCCCTTTGTCAGCCGCCGGCTTTCCCTGCGCTCCCTCGACTCCCCCCGGAGGTCCCGGTCCATGGAAACCTGGGTCTGCAGCCTGGGCTGGCCTGGCCGCCGCTCTCCCCGACCGGCTCCTCCACCTCCCCGTCCATTTCTCCTGGGGTATGATCAATATGGGGACAGAGAAGTAAAGAAAAGAATAGGTGAGAGTTGTTGAAAAACAAGGTCTTGCATTTCAGGCACATTGATCATTGGATACTGTATTTACATGCCTGGAGAATTGTTTTGTAAGAGTAAACTCCCAAAGTCCTTTTTCAGAGACCTTCAGAGAACTCTACATTAATACCATATTTACCTTTCACTGGTCATGAAAACAGACTGTGTGTATTGCAGTGTCACAGATGCTAGCTTTACTACAGCTATCACTCTGTCTTCTGAAAAATATTCTACAATATATTCTATATATTCTCAGTTACATTAACTGTATATATATATTTTATTTATTTATTTATGTATGTATGTGCAATTGTCTACTCCTGTATATATTGTATTTCTTTCCCAAGTTTATTTTTCCTTTATAGAGGAAGTGTATTTATTCCTCCTTGTGACTGCTGCTACAAATGAATTTCCCCACAGGATTAATAAAGTATCTCTTAATCTTAAACTTAATCTTAATATATATTCTTACAATGACAGTGTTAAGAAGGTACCAGGTGATGTTAACCATGATTACTACCTGAGTTTAGTGTGTAGTCTACATACTCATACTTGTGCAAGGAGGAAACTGAATGGATCCCCAGAAGGATTTAACCTCTGGGGGGAATTTCATCTCATGCCAAACAATCCAATTTAGTCTACGGTGGTCTATGAGGGTCTTCAGTGAGTAATCAATTATCAATTGTCAATCAATTGATGTGTCAGTTGACATAGCTGATTAAGCGATTACTTGTTTCAGCAAGTTATTGCCTCTGATTTTTAGAACAGCACTTGTGGCATACAGAAGTGGAAGGTAAATAATTTAGCTAATGTGGCTGAGTATATGTTATGTGAAAGACCACACTGCATGTGACTGCTTTTAGCTTCTGCTTCCCTTATAACTATTTACTTAACAAATAACACTGGTATGATTTTGCATCTGTTACCATTTCATTGTTAATATTAGTGTCCAACAATAGAAAGTCACGAGGGAAAACACATTCTACTACCCAGTGTTTTGGACCTAACTGCATTCTTCCATTACACTCAGGCCGACACAGGAAACAGCAACACAGACTGCTTTCTTAAGAGCCATCATACACCACTGTATAAAGGAAGCAAGTGATGAATGCAGGAGATAAATCTCAAATGAACAAACATTAACATATTTCACAAGCGAGAGAGGACATGGGTTAAAGGGACACTCCAACGATTTCACACATCAAGACCACTCTACTTGTGAGAACAGTTGTACATTCATGTCCTCTGTGGCTCTGGGGGAGTTTTCTAAGGTCTAATAGCCCTGACGATGTCACAGTGATGTCACTGGGGTTATATCAGATTTGGACTAATTCCATTTAATTTAATGTTATAATGTCAGCTATAATATATTCTTTCTCTTCTTCTTTAAAAGGCACTAATTGTTCTTCTTAAGTTAGCAGTGTGTTTTCAAGCTACTTTTCTAATAGGACGTGTTACAGAATACGACGGCTCTCAACCAGGTATGTAGAGAAGTTATGAGTCATTCTTTAGTTTAAAGGAAACTGTGACTACCTTTTCCTTTTCTCCAAAACTGAGATGGTCTGACAGAGAGGCCCGTGTGTGAAGCCTTTTCTCATTGTTTTTGAAAATTTTTGGACCTTTAAACCTTTTGCTTGAGTTCAGAAGATGTTTTTTCACTCCAGTATACAGAGGGTGACAATTTGAAGCTGAATCATGTACTTTTCCTTAAACAGTCACAGTCAAGTGTTAAGGACTCTTGACTGACATGAATGTGATGGCAATTTTACCTGTCGATCTCTGTGACACTTCTAAAATAGAACTTATTCAGATTGAATGCCACCTTCAGAAAATATGCAGACACCTGTGGCAACCCAAAACTGAGGTAAGGTGCATCCTGTCTGCTTCAGCTAATCTTGAGATTTGTCTAAAACTTGATCAAATTAAATACATGTCTGGTTCCGATAAGATCGCTGCTCTGTTGTGCACAGAGCAAAGCAGAAGTAACAGTGTAACAGGCTGTTAATGCTACACACCACAAAGTCGACTGTGACGGAGGTAGAGACAGGTGATTGAAGCAGAAGGCAGCACAAGGCCAGACAGCACGAGGCAGAGCAGTGCGGCTGGTTTCCGCTGGCGGCTCTGGTGTTGGCAGCACTGTCAGCGGGCCGGCAGAACAGACGCTGAGCTATGACCACAACACCAACTTTTATTTTCTTTGATTGTCCATCCTATTTGATGAACAACATGAGAGTCATGTACCAGAGAAAGGTGTGGGGCTGCCGTGCAGGGAAGTGAATAATAAACGGAATTTCTCCTTTTTGTATATGAGGTGTAATGAAGAACAGGCATCAGTAAAAATGTTGAGTGTGTATAAAAAAACAAAAAACATGAACCAATGAAACCACGAGCCTGACTAGTTAACCGAGGATGACAACACCCCACCCCCTGACTTAGGGGCAACCCTGACTTTTTTTGCAGCTATAAGCAGATTGTTAATTTCCCTTTTTCCTAATTTCCATTTTCTGCAATGCCTTGTGGGACAACAGAGTGAAGAAAGTAAAAAATCAAGCAGTTTTTAGTCTGCATACTGACTTTTTGAGTTCATTTATTGTTTTTGGGTTTTGCAGTGTGAATACACAACAGACGGTGTGGGGCAGGCATGAATTTATAGAAAGAACATGGCTATTCATACCAACGCTCTTCTTTCACATCGGACACAGAAGAGAAAGTTAAACTATAGAGAGATTTTTTTACCTCATGTGGAAGAATTCTGCATGTAACTAACTCCTGAACAGTTTCACTATACAATCACCTGCAAATCTAGGTGACTTGTAAAGAGGTGACAGTGGTGATAAAGCAGCCATTAACATGCAGGTAGGTTGCTTATTATCTATCTGTGTTATTATGTATTATTATAAAGCATCAGTTAGAAGTGCCGACTCCGAGTCAACAGCCATAGAGACTGCAGCAAAAGATAACCACAATATTGATCGGACCAGCACTCTATCCCTGTGTTTTCATTTATGCCAACTGCATGAATGATTATCCAGCAAACCTCTTCACATACAGCAAAAGAGTGAATATGAATTAAACTATAGTTCCAACTTAAAGTCTTTTCTCTGCTTATGCACAGCTGGACATTAGGCGGCACAATAAGCAATTAAAAAAAACTGACAAAACTGACAAGGGAGCAAATATCCCTCACACTCACTCATGATCATTTATTTAGGCTTCAGTTACAAAAAGCTCATCAGTGATGCTGTGAGAAATCAGAAAATACTCTTCTTCTTTTAAATTCATCCCACTCCCCATCGAGTACAACTGCACAACCATCGTAGCTCTTTGTGGAAATGCGCTGTTATGTCTGAACAGATATAATGTAACAGACACTGATCTCCCTGTGTCACTATAGTAAAACTTTTCTTTAATTTCTTTAGTTTGTTCCCATCTGTTAAATATTCTGTCTTTATTTTGTCATTTAGCACAAGTTCTACAAAGCTGCTTCATCTTACGTGTCTCGTGGTGGTTCGCTACGTGACCGTGCATCGGTGCCAGGTGTGGTCCCGGGTGCACTGGGTCGGTTGGGGTCTTGGATTGCGGTGGTGGAGCCTGGGGGTGCTTGGGAGCGGGATCGGAGCTTCTTATCCCCAGGCGTTTGGCACACAGACGGCTCACTGACAGCTGATCCCAGGCCAGCAGGTTTTCCAGACGGACCAGTGAACCACTCGCCCGGCTTGGTGAGGATCTCCTGCTGCTTCCGGCAGTTATTACACACCCAGATCACCTAAGACAGAGGCGCATAGGTAGGGATAACAATCACGGCCATACAACATGTCTAGGTTTTCAGTATTACTTTATCCACTGATAAAGCCGACAGTTTGTCATCATACTGTTTCTGTACAAACAGATCAGATAATATATGGCACATATTTACATGAGCTTGCAAAAGAGCTTAAAGCAGCTAACATACACAGTATCACAACTAGAGACCACCTTGCGATGGGATCACACCAGCTACGATACCAAAGTGGAGTGTATGGTGCAATGGATCACACACGGGGAAACAGGTGAACTACGCAAGACTTATTTAGTATGCCTATGCCATGTGGTGCCATGTGATACCGTTTTACCTAATGCAGCAGAGTGGACAGGAATGATTTAGATTGAGATACAGTGATTTGCAACTTAAAATGAACATGAGCCAGGGGTGAAAAATGGGGGGCGGGGGCTTGCTTGGACCACGCCTATCTTAAAATTCTGCCTTATCTTCAAATATTTTCAAACTCTGCCTTGTTTTGATCTCAACTACACACCTGTAAAGTTTCATGACTGTATCCTGCACAGTTTCACAGACAAAGCCTGCCAAAGTACTCAAAGCCAGGCAGTGTGGCAGTTCCCACTACAGTAGGCATCCCCAGGACCACAGTTTGCCATGATCACACACACACACACACTCACAAGGTAAAACAATACCAGCCACGCTGTTGCGGCTGGTAATAATGTGTCTGACAGGAAGAAACTAACTCTTCACCGCAGCCAGTGAAAACCATCTTGGCCAACTACTTTGCCAAGCACTAATCTGCAGCCCAGCTTCAGTCCTAGTGACTGTCAAACAGGAAATGGAACAATGCACTTCCTAAAGAGCTGCACTGCTGCCAATGAGTGGTCCAGAAAAAGGCTTTTATGGAAGCTTTTTAAGATCAACATCATGGCAGTTATACCAGTGAGCAGCTTGGCTTCCACTGTGGGCTGCTTCTGGCCTCCAAATGGAGAACACAAAGCCAAGTGAATAATGAAAGGATATTCAACTCACTGCCAAAATAATATCTCCCGTCTCCTTTCTGTTTGTCCCATCACACATATGCACACCGACTATACATTGGCTGTGTTTGCACACTACAGCTGAGCGTGTCTGCATTCTCACATGACACACTTCAGATTTTGCTCTGTCATCAGTGTGTGTGCAAAAAGATGCACGTGAATTACATAACCATCTGCAGGTGTAACATATATCTGATGTCGATACATTTTGACAGTGACAACAAATGAGATGAGAAGAAACAACAGATTTTACAATATGTCTGTGCCTCCCTGAAAGTCACACGTTTCTCTTTCCCTCTCAGAAAACTGGATTCACAGTCAGGACCTGTTATTTTAGAACATTTTTCACTTTCTTGGTACTGGTTTTAACTGCCAAAGTTACAACTTATTAAAAAAAAATATATGAATGAAATGTGTACTATACAGATAGAGCATTTGATGCTGTCAGGACTCAACAGTTGTTGATACTCCACTTTTTTTCTTTTTCTAGAGCTTTCAAACGCACCTCACCATCTTATTCTCCACCAGATGCAGTTTGCTCATTTGTCAAGAATTTATTATGTTCAATAAAAACAAACTGCACAAACAGAGCAGGACTGTGACATGCAGTTCATCCAGAAAAACTGTTAACTGGACTGGTGTTAAGATTTTCTTTTTTTTACCAGTGAAACCTGTTGGTAAGACATTTGGTCAGTAATTAATTTTTCCCTTCTATGGTTATAATTGGTTCCATTACATTGGTTTTTACTGTTTTCTGTGTTTTTGGGTGATTTGTTCATGTGGTCAGTGATACTGTCCCAAACTGCAGGGCTTTTGTGGTCAAGCAAAAGCAAAGACATTGATTTATCAAGGACATGTTGACTGAAAACACAGTATGATGGTCAGATATACTGCAAGATTGAGGCCCAGAGCAGTGTTAGCTTAACTTTAAGGTTTTTTGTTACATTAACATTTATATTAAAATGTCTAAACAAAAAAGACAAAGACATGCAACACTGAAGAGAAGCCAAAAACCCAACTACAATATCAAGTATTTACAATACTTTTTATGAAAATGTACTGTATTGGTTAAGTCAAAATTTGACAGCTTCAAAGATACAGTAACTGAAATGCAATAGAAAAAACAAATGTCCTCAGAGACTGTCCTTGTGCACGTTTCATCAACATCACCGTCAGTTCATATCAATAAAGGATGTGGGTTACATCCGAGAATAGATACGAGGATTCATCCAGAAAGACAGAGCGGAGCATGAATGCCAGCAGAGTGAGCACAGCCATAGTCATGGTCCTGTGTTGTGATCAGAGTCAGAATGAGGAAGAGGGGATGACAGAGGAAATGAGGCTGGGCAGGAAATAGAGACTGGGAGAGGATGGAGGAGGAGAGCGAGGGGAGGTTAGAGTCAGTCCCTCTCCTCCAGCCACCAGGGTTCTCATTACTCCTGAACACTCCCCAATGACTCTTTAAAGCGAGCTAAAATAAAACACTCTGGCATCGGCCATCTCTCTCCCCCTTCTCTCTTCCTCGTATCATCTCTCTCTCTCTCTCTCTCTCTCTCTCTCTCTCTCTCTCTCTCCTCTTCCTCCTCCTCTTCCTCTCTCTCACCCCCCTTTCCTTTCCATTTATCCCTCCTCCAGATTGCTTTTGATTAAAGCTACAAAAGCCGAAGAGAAAACAGCTTTACACCAACACAGCTATATTTATCCTGCCAAACACCCCAGCACCACCAGGGAGAGAGGGAGAATGTGTGCTCAAACAACACACACACAAACACACAGCAAAGAAAGCAAAACACTGCCTCATGTGGGACATTATAGCTTTGGTGAGCACATGCACCAATCTGTGATTTTCTGCAGCCAGACCAGTGAGGTGGACGTCTGCCCGATCGACACTGCAGTGCTGGTCCACTTGAACATACATGTACAGACAGGTAGTGATATATTGTCTGTCTGGAATATTGCTGTTGTACAGTGCTGCTATTATTGGAAAGTTTTGTCTCAAAATTCACCTGCTCATAACAATTTTAACAGAGAAAAAAGTTTGAGCATTTCCATGACTAAAAGTACTAAATGAGCAAGTTTGAACACTTCTGGAAAAGTGTTATAAATACTATGACATGCTCCACATTTTTCAATTCTACTGTACGACAAAAAAAGCTGATGCTGGAACATAATTAAAGATGGAAGTAATAAGTATTTTCTTTAGTGATTACTATGTCATTTTTAATTACTTAATAAATCAGTTGTGTGATCTTTAAATTACTAGTTTTGATTAACCCAAAGTATGAAGCTTAAAAATTTACCATACAGAGAAAAGCAACAAATTCTCATATTTGAAAAGCTGGAACCATCAAATGTTAGTAACTTTTTTACTTTTCTAATTTAGCTTGACTAATAACCTCAGCAAATGAATTTTCTGTCGATCAACTAATCAATTCATTGTTTCTGTTGTAACTACTCAGATTTGCTCAAGCACAACTTTACTTTACTTTACTTTACTTTGACCAGGAAAAGCACAGGTATAAATAATAAAATTAATGATCTGAATTCCATTTTGTTGCTTCAGTTTCAGGGTTCCAGGACGCATCGTTAATGTTACTGGTAACGTTATTAGTAATAATTGTGCTTTACCCTTCATGTCAGGTTAAAATGTCTGCTGTGACAAAGGGTACAGTAATTTGTAACAGCACCAGTGAGACCAGCTACAGCTTTCAATTTAATAACACATCAGTGTGTTTATAATAGCACATTGAAAGACTCCATTTTAAATAATTGCTTTTGATGAAGTTTGTTTACAAAAGCTAAATTTTATTTCTTACTCTCTACTTGAGTAAGTCTTCAGAGTACTTATTCCCACAGCTGGTGGTCAAGTATGTACATGTCAAAACCATAGGTCAAAACCCAAAGGCAGAGTTAATCTGGAACCGGTGAAACACATCAGGGAGCGCGGAAGTGCGGAAAAACACAAAGATAGGAAATAACACAACAACTTATACACAGGGAGTGCAACTTCAAAATAAAACAGGAAACACTGAACAGAAAAAAAAAAGAAACCAGCAAAGAGTCATAAAAGTTTGCATGATTTCTTCTATGTGGTTTGTTTGTTTCTTTTCATTTTTTTTTTGGCATAAATTGTCAAACCTAGACTGGATGGTTTCTCATCCAGAGCTGCTGGACTAACAGTTACTTACAGGCAGCTGGCACACATGAAAACGCATGTGTGCTGTATTTTACTGACATCCCATTATATTACAGGACTTCTGATATATATTTTTTCTTCTAATATTAATGCTCAGTTACTCTAGTCACTAGCATACCAAGCTGCCCACATGTAAAGTGGTCTAACATAAATAACCTCTAGTTATTGAGTTACATTCAATCCTTGTTTGGTTTGCGTTTGGTTAGGTTTATTAACACTGTTTTCACTGTGGGGGATAAACATGCTTTTCTTGTACACTCACTTTATACATAAAAGCTTTATAATTTATTTATTCCAAAAGTATTTATGTATATACCATGCCAAGATATTAGTCAACACTTAAATCAATTAAACACCCCACTCAAAGCTTTCATTCTCTGAAATGTGCTGTAGTATTCTGAAATTAACAAAAATCAAGTAATTTCATCTTATTTCTGTTTAATTTTACCCACACAAATATTGCAGAGGAAAAAAAGTTGCTGCCATGGAAGGCAAACTTTAAGGCCTATATGATATTTTTTAGCTTTAAAATTCACTGCTTCAAATGAACACAAACCAAACATCAACATTAAGATTCAGTTATTCTGGTTGTAGATAGGTTTGTTAAACCAATTAAATTAAATCAACTAAGAATAAATCAGTTCTGATCAAAGTATAACAAGTGAGATTTGCCAGTTGAAATACACCATGCAGGTAGACTGTCTCACTGGTCACTTTTCTTATTGCTGCACCCCTTCCTAAGCACATTTCACTCCCTGCTGGAGCAGTTATTGCGTTTCACCTTTGTGAGACGTTGTTAGAAATTGTTGATACCGCAGAACAAATGGCCAGCGTTGTGGAGATATGGAGCAGTGAGCTGTTATTTTATAAGAGACTCACTTAATCCCATAGTAATCCCTGTATTAGATCACACTCTGATGGTGAAACAAGCGCCGAAGAGGAGGAACCGTAGGCAGCCAGAGAGCAGCCTGACAGCTAGCTGACACACACACACACACACACACACACACACACACACACACACACACACACACACACACACACACACACACACACACACACAGAAATACATACACACACATAAAGGATGGACATACTGCACATACAGGCTGCCTCTGCATACTCACACAAAAGCATTTGCACAATCAAATATATGCACATGAGCAGCGGTGCACACATGTAGATACAAATGCCTGCTCTCATCCATACATACATACACATACACACACACACACACACAAACTGCAACAACAGCAGCAGTGTGTCACATGACCACAGTAAGACCCCCCCTGAGATGAGTTTGTGAGTGAAGGAGAGAGCCAGAAAGAGAGAATAGCTTCTCCACAGATGGAAACTAGGACACCAAACCCCTGTGTGTGTTTGTTTTGCGTTATACTGCATCTGTGTGTGTCCATCTGTGTGTGTGTGTGTGTGTGTCGAGGAGCAGAAGTCTGTATCCGCATGTGTGCATCATTGCTCATGTGTATATGGTGCGTGATACAGTGTAACGATGAATAATCCAGTGTTGGAATCTTGGAATTTGTGTAGTTAGGTCTTTGTTTCCTGGACAGAATGGGCCATTTGTGTATCTACACACTGTACAGTATGTGAAATGGGTGAACTCAGTGTGAGACAGAGGTTCAATTCCCAATGCACAATCTTCACTGGTGCCTACGCTCATATGTTCACCTCTACTGTTTTGGGGTTGAGACAGTTTGTGAGACATAGATCTAACAGAGGAAAACTTTGGACTGTTTGTGTGTGCGTTTTAAGTAATTTGGAGGAACTGACCCTTTAAGGAAAGAGGAAAGAGGTCCACAGTGTGCAATTCACCTCAGTGTAGCACCACCAAGCCCCAATACACAATAATACAACACTCCAAATGTTAAAGCACATCACTCGATATGCTCACAATGGAAATAATATCTTTGCATTTCCCGAATTTATGATTTAGCCTGCATTTCCTGTCTGTATGTAATGACTGGACTATCAACAACCACAGTAAATTCTGTGTGTATTTCATTTTCACAATCTGTTGCCATATTTTTTTTACTATTTACTTTAATGATTAGAAAGGATTATGCTGCAAATACTCTGAGATTTTGCATTTCAGAAACAAAACTGAAAACTCCTTGTGACAATAAGAAGTTGACATGATGGAGTAAGATCTTATGCTGCTCAAAAGGAAAGAGAGTTTGGACTTTAAATTAAAATATAAATGTCTTGACAGAGCTGATGGGTTTAAGCATCCATCCTGAGGATGGCTCCTATATTTACACAGTTAATTTTGGAATCTCTTTGTAATACCCTACCTGTAGGAAACTCCCTGTTGGGAGATTTAAGACTGTCATTATGTCTTTTTGCAAACACTTTTTATTATTTTGGCTAGGAAGTGTGGACAGCCAAAGTCAAGGATTGGGTTGCACCAGCTATTCCGTAACCCATTACATATCCATATAAGGTTTGAACATGAAGTCCGTCTTAAATTCTTACTATTCAGTTTCAACCTAGTGATTTACTAAATCAGGTTGTACCATTAAAACTTCAGAAATATCTTAGCTAGTAATGTGTAAATCAGTTGCTAGGAAACACCCAATCAGGAGAAATGAACTAAATAAGAAACACAAGCTAGCATAACTTCCAAGAATAGTAGTTTTATAGGTGCAAGAGATATATCTTTTGTAAATTATAGGTATTGCTGTGTCTGTTTTATTTATGTCTGGAGACATGCAGAAGTGTGTTTCACATAGTTAGCAGTGGTCACACAGTTTAGAATGACAGGGAAATATCTGATTATGCTAACCTTACCTGTCATTTACTCATTAAGTCAAATGTTATTAGCGTAATGTTTCATGATTTTAGGTATGTTGTAACTGGCTTTGTGAAATGAAATAAAATCTTCAAGATTGACATTATTATTAAACATCAAGATTCAGGTCAGATATGTTGACCATGCTCCTTATCTCTTTTATTCTTCACTCTAAATATGTCATATATTAGCAAGCTAACGTTTAGCTACACAACTGTTACACCTGACAGTTAGTGGGTGAAAATATTTAGTATCAGGTACATAATCATCTAACTCTCAGGGAGAAAGTGAAGAGAAACATATTTTCCAAACCTTACAGTGTGCACTAAACATACTGTTATGCAAGACCATTGACCATCAGCTTTGCTGCTATCACCACAGAACAGGCTAAAACATACCAAACACCTGTCACCTGGCAGGTGAGAAAAAAATACCACATTTAGCCCAGGAAGGGGTTGGGGCAGGAGGGAGGAGGGGCGGGACCAGGAAGTAACATCAGCCAATGACAGCTTGACGTATGGCACCAGCAGCATGCGAGGAGTGTGCCGTAACCAAGGGCGTCTATAAATCCCGTGCTAAGGATGAAAGACTGCCACAAAGGAGATTTGTGTCCACAGCAGCTAATGAGGTACTATATCAGCACAGTCCAGCACCCACAGCAAAATACACACACATACACAAGCACACATCCATATACAGTACACACGCACAGAAAGCCCATACACAAATAAGTGCATTTGCAGGCACCCAGGTGCATTGTATTTGTGCAGTAACACACAGAAGACTAGTCTTACAAGCAAGCATGGTGTTGTACATGATGGGCTACACACACTTTCTATCACCCACACATAGAGTATACGCATAAACTCAGGGGCCATATCTAGAGTTAAATAGGAGTGTGTTAATATTTCATTGTGTTTTGGAACTGACCCACCCCAATCACCAGCAAATCAGCCAATTTTACACATCCAAACACACACAAACACACACACACACACACACACACACACACACACACACACACACACACACACACACACACACACACACACACACACACACACACACACACACACACACAAACACATTCTATGAACCTAGTACCTTGTGGTAGTGCAGTTGAGGAGAGTCATGATGCTGCACTTCTCTTTTTCACCACTAAATGTCTCTAGTTAGCAAACCTAACACATAAAAGTCCGCCTGTGTGAGTGACAGCTTGAGGTGTATGAGAGTGAGAGGGAGAGAGATGTATATAAAGAGTGAAAAGTGTGTGTATGTGTGTGTTTAGTATTCACTTTTTTAAAGTGAAGGTTTAGCCAGTCTCTGTCTGCTGCACATCACAGGACTAAAACTAAGAATAATGTTTATTGTTTAAAGATATTTACAGTAACTGAGGCACAAAACTGATCTGTGTGCATTGTGTACTTTATATAACAAGGTTTAAAAGGATCAAAACATAATTCCTCAACTGAAGGTGACCTCTTCAACTCTGCCGGAGATCAAGAATACTCTGTTTAAAGTCTAAAGTCATCAGGGTTATAGTGGCTTGCATTTAGTGACAACAAATGTGTAAAAGAAAGAATGTATCACAAAGTGGGGGTGTGTAGATTTACAAGACAGGGGGTGTGGGGATCTAAACACACTATAGAGTTTCATTACAGGAAGTGTAGGATGCAACCTTTTTGCAGCTTGACCCACACAGTAACCCTAACACAATGTCTACACAGCCCACATAGTGAAGGCAGCATGTTAGCAGAGCAGCAACATCTTGAGTCCGTTCCATCAGTGTAGGTAATGAGTGTAAGTCACCCACATTTAGCAGCGCTCAGAGCCCAACACACAATCACTGTAGTTAAATGTGTAAAAATGGAAGAAAACAGCCCTGGTTACGATTACGCATTATGCACATACTGCAAGTGAAAAGTGAGCCGCCAATGTTCTATCAGATGTATATAAGACAAATGACTGAAAACACAGAGGAAACGCCTCCTGTGTAGACACACTGTAATGACTTAAAGTCAGGGTACCACAGCCGCAGCGACACTGAATTTGACCTTTTTTTAAGCTGTCTCTCCTGAGGCCCCAAACACAATGGAAGGGTAAGTCTTAATCACTGGAATATCCATTTAAATAATAATGGATTTCACAAAGTTTCCAAAGATACCAAATTCTGTCTGTCTGACTAAACTGTGTGTCCACACACAGTTTAGTCAGACAGACAAAACTGTGTGTCCACAATGATGCACAACACATACACTCATGAAGAATGTGCAAACTGCAATGGTGCAGACAATAAAAGATGGAGTCTTCAGTTTAAATATTTCCCTGAGTGTACAGTAAGTGTTTTATGGCTTTAATGCAGAACTAGCAGAGAAAGCACATATATGTACATACTGTCAATATGTTTGTGTTTTAGAAAATAATCAAAATGAGTGTGTGGTAACTCTAAAACAAAATTGTGTCTATTGATTGACATATACACACTATCTTGTGTTTTTACCCCATCCACCTACAATTAGTAACTACTTTTTAACCTTTAGTAACCCATGGTTCATTCCAGATAGACCTTCAGTTTACTGATGAAAGATGAGGGTGAATTAGTGTTTATGTGCAGAATGTATGTACGCACACAAGCATGTGAATGTGCCTTCTTTGTGACTGTGACAGCCATGCACCTGTCACCTGGCACAGGAGTGTGCGCCCTACAGTCTGTGCAGATAAACAGTGTACAGTGACTGTGTGTGTATGTGTGTCAGCTTGCTTTCATAAGGGTGTGTGCAGCAACAGCCAGGAGAGAGATGGCCCCCTTAAGACCAGTCAATGAGAGACGGACGTGGAGAGGGACGCAGCTAGCGAGACTGGCGATCAATAGTAATCATGAGGCGCTGTGGCGTTAACAGCAGATGACACATCGCTCAGGCTTTTCTACTGCGCTGCACCCGGACACAAAGCAACACAAAGCCATAATTCCTTGTAGGCTTAGATCAATACATATAGATTTGCACAAGTATCAGGCACATAGTAAGATTATTTTTTTTTAGGTATTTTTGCCTTTATTTGATTGCTCATTCCTCTCAAGGTGCAAGACTAACTTTTTAAGCCAAAAAGGCTTGCAAAGGGAGTTATGAGGGTTCCCTCAGCCAAGTTCTGTGTTACAGGTATTTAGACCCAGAGAAGAGTAAATGAGTGTAGCACCATAATGCACCAGAGAAGTAACCTTCATGAATTTCCTCCTGCTTTTAATGAAGAAAAAAACACATCTTACACTTTCTGAATTTCCAAGTTAAAAAAAAGAAACAAAGAAAAAAGAAACATGTTAAGAGACAAATTACAATTAGACAGTCTTCCAGTTGGTGCAATAGGTCCCACACTTTTTTTTGTCATTCACTCTTTGGGAAACCCAAAATATTTCAGCTCCCCCTCACTTTCCATGACATGTAATTTAATTGTATTTAAATCCACTGGCACCAAAAGGGGAGAAAACAGATGCAAAAGCTGCTGAATAAACACAGAATTTTACTGAAATACTATTATCAAGAACATGAACTGCCTGCATCTGTAAATGCAGGTTCTCAGTGGCTGTTCTGATAAGAACTGAAAGTTAAAATATCAGAAGATGTGCAAAAAATCTGAATCCTCTCAATCCACTCTTACATCTCCTGACAACATTTCAATCAGGCAATTATAAGTATCCTTTGTGTCTCATCCTATACAGGAAAGTTCGAAAATAGTGTATTTATAAAAACGACAAGTCTGGTTAACAGCATCAGTGGGCTGAAACCACCAATGGATGAATCAGAATTGGTCTAAAAATAGAAGTCTACCAGTGCTGAGTTATAGCCACATAAAAGCACAGAAGCCCCCCCCCCAACAGAAATACAGCCCTGGACATTACAATTAGAGCAAGGAGAGGTGTTAGTGAGCATGTGTGTGAGAGCGGGAGGGAAAGTAACACACAACACTCTTCTCTAGTCTCCCATGAGAGGAGGAATCAAGACTTCAAAAATGGCCCTTTCTGTGAGAAACACTTGGCGTCAGTGCAACATCACACACTCATCTCCCCACTAGAGCTCCACCATCGCTGCAGATAATGAGCCCTGAATATCATTAAATCAACCAGCCTGCATGCACCACACACCATGTATTGTTATGCCTCTTAAAACTTTATATCTCTAACCATCTCCCTTTAAAAATGTTCTTTGAAAAGCTTGACAGCACACTCATCACAATTCATCAAGTATACAATGAACACACTAGACACACAAGACTACATTAGTGAAAAAATGTAGGAGCTATTTATCTTCTTATTTTCATTTTAAGGTGTATGAAGTGGAACTGGTATTTTTGTAATGAAACCCAGTCTAAGAACATAACCTTGAGCAGTACAGCGTGTCGTGTGGTTAACTCCAAATGCCTTCATAGGCATGGTCATTTTTGGATAAACAACAATGTGGTAAAGATGACTTTAGACGAGCACATGGATGGAAAAAACTAACTGCTGTTTAACTTTGTTAAAATCACAAAGGGTTCTAATTCTAATACCCAGTGTTGCAGTAAATAATTATCTACCTTACAATATGGAAAGTAAAGTTACACCAGAAACATGTTTAATTTACTTCAGAGACCAATGAAATTTACGACATAACAGTGAGTTACAGACAGCAGACAGCTGTGTGATAATGTGATGACGTGATATCAAAAACATGTTTCTCTGTTGCAAAGTGCTGCTGTCCTTTAGGCTTTTTGAACCAAATACTGTTATAAATGCAAATTTTACAAACTAAAAAAGTGACAAACATGGTAATTAGCAAAAGCTAAAGAAACAACAATTTTGATGCACTGGGCAGCGCTGTAATTGTAGGCAACATGACTCCTCCTGGCCGAGAACTATATTTCTCAGAGAAATACACACAAAAGAATGACTCTGGTTTATTATAGTTTGAGCTATTAGGTTCAAATTGTGAACAAAAACTTAACTTAAAAAATGGGTAAGCCCAAGGAAGCCCCAAAAATGTTTTGGGCTTATTAAAATAAATGGGACCCCATGTTGGAACACATCTTAATGCATTCAATGGCTGAAGAAACAAAGACACAAAGCGCTAACTACATTCCTGGACACGCTGTGTGACAAAATGTGCTGCCAAACATTAATTTCAAGGACTCAAATAAATTTGCTTCAAATTATGGATCACTATCTGAGATGCCTATCATCTAATGGCGGTAACTTCTAGGAAGTTAAACTATACCTCTGTACACTACATATTACTGGGATGTGACTTCAAAGAAATTAGAAAATCCAGTTTTAAAAAGTACTTAATCAAAAGCAGAAAAACTGTTCGAGACAATACAACACACTGATAGACTACACATCATTTAAGCCCAGAATTACCCTTGCCAACAGTTTCATTTTAACTTTGAGTGTTTAGTTTGAGTGGAGTGGGAAAAGCAGGCAGAGTAACTTTGCACTTTTGGACCACTGTGCCAGGCAAGATTAATCAATCCTCAAGTAATTAAATGAATCCATGTCAAACAGTAATTCAAGCCCAGTCTGCTGTCCAGCTATACAGTCAGTGGTACATAAGGGTACCATTCTGCCAAAACTTTCTTCTTTGGAGCCAGTGATTGTTGTACCAAGCTTTAGCAAGGGAGTGAGACTGCTATGTACAGCACACCAAAGCACTCTTGGACAGCCGTGGCGTTCAAGCCCAGCCAAGTATCATCAAAGTGCCAGTTTGGCAGCTGCCCTGAGGGAAGGCAGCCAAGGCCAAGTAAGGTTCTAAACCTGACACAACTACATAAGCAGAGGAAGGTGTTAAAGGCATGTTCACCAGGAATGCTTCCCCAGCAGCATCATATCAGATGATTCTGCTAAACTCGTGTTTAATCAGTCTACATGACGATAAGGAAGTCTTCTTTACAGCAATGGAGCAGGCCAATACACAAACCCAAGAAACATAACTCACATAGGAGGATAACTCACATAACCCCGGTTTTGAAAAACCTGGATACGCTAGCTGGAGTGTTCCCATAGAAACCAGAATACTGTGACATGTAAACACTTCATCCAGGTTACTGATCATTCTCTGCTGGTGAAGAAATGAGGGGCTGAGATGCTGAGGAATGATCACACCTGCACACAGACACTCAGAAACCTGGATCCTGTTACGATCATGTACGAAGAATAAACAGGTTTCTTAATGTTCCATGTAAACGCCATCTAGTGCATATGCTCAAAACCAGGATATGACTCAAAACCGGAATACTTAAAGGGTGCAGTGACCTTTTAAGCTACTAAGCTATCTGCTGACAGTCAAAGATTGTAATCAAGGGTAAATGAAGACATCAGAGACTTGTCTGAATTTTAATTTTGTTCAGTTATCTTACTTGTGCTGTAGGATTTAGCTTAGCCAGTGACTATGTGTCTATGAGAAATGTTGAAGAAACTCACAGGTATGGATTAGTGTGAAGGAGGCAGATTGGCACTTTAAATGCCTTGTTGTTGGTGTTAAGTGTCATGCTCAAAGGCATTTTGATATATAGCCCACTGAAAAAAAATCTTCTACGTTAATTAAGTATCTTAAATCTTCTCAGTATAATGAGCATGTTCCTAGTCTGGGTTTGTATATATGGAGTTTACACATTCTCCTCATGTTCACATAGGCTTGCTGCCACGTCCTCCCACACGGTAGATTTTCTCTTGCAAAATCTAAAATTATTTTGGTCTGTCTACATGATCTCCCTCTGAGGTTCAGGTTGTTTCCTTGCTTGTTTTGTGAGGCTACAGAAATATCAGTAAGCATGGAAAAACCATGGATGAGCAGATTGTTTTAATCTAGTTGTGAGATAACGTGGTTTAGTATCTTGTTAAATCACAGCAGATGTCACATGACATTTTTAACCGTTAGTATCATTATGCTTCAACTCATACCACTTATAGTCATAGTAATAGACACATGGACAGACAGAAAGACTGATACATTCATGGAGCATGGTACAGGTACATTCACACATACATACATACTGTCTGAACCCATTAAGATGGATTGTCTTAAAGGTTGCAGGCAGAATTATGTAGTTCAGAAAAGAAAAAAAAAAGCACAGCACTCACCACTTTGTCTTGCTGCAGCCCAGTCAGCCATCCATGTATAATGAAAAGAAAGACAGAGAGAATTTGAGCAAAGATGATATCTGAAAGCATGGCAATGATCCAGCCTTACCAGTAACAAACACTGTAATACACAGATACTATATGTAAATATGAATATTTCAGAATCCAATAAAATTACAGTTACTGAAAAGAAAAGCATATGCAACAATTCTTTAAACATCAGATTTAAGTTGAAATGTTCCAACCAGGCAACGACACAGAAGTCAGTTCATGATTTGTTAAGGCAACTAAATGTACTTGCTTAACATTAATGGTTAAAAGAAAGCAATGTTAACAATGGGAAGAAAACAGGATGTAAATCATGGTCTCTGGTGTCAGAGTCAAATGCTTTGTCCTCTGAACCTTCCAACCCAAGACTTTCCTTTCTGGTACAGGAACAATAGTTAGGTAGACTAACAACATCACAGCGTGTCCACCTTTGCTGCTGGGACAGGACAGCCATTGTTGACACAACTTTCTTTCAAACAATTAGACGAGAGGATTGATACTAATTTCATGTCATGACATGTTCAAAGGAAGCTACTGCCAACCAAAATCTCTCATGCTCACTAATTAATGCATATTTCATTAGGTTAACAAATACACAAACAGATGTGAAAAAAAGAAGAGCTACATCAAGGGCAAATTTGCAGCTATCAGAAGCATCTACGTAATTTTAGTATTCAGAGTGGAGCTAGAACTAACCAGGTCATTGTGTGAAATACACCTATCAGCACCTCCAAAGCTCAGAAACACATACACAAACTGTTGTTTGTAAATCCATCCACCCAACGCTAGGTGTCCAGCAGCCCAGGGAAATCACTTTGCCTGGCTGTTGTTAGCCTACAAATGACAACAGCATTTTTACTGTTCTATTTTTACAATTCAGTTTGTGTACATATCAAACAGCTAACAACACCTCTCGGCTCCAGCTCCATACTTATGTATTGCATAGACGCGAGACTAGTATCAATCTTCTCATCTAACCTTGGAATAGAAAGCAAATGATCATGTTTCTGAAAGGTTAAAGTTTTCTTCTAATTGGCTGGACAAATACTCAGTGTTCATTTTTCCAAAAAAGACTATGTCACAGTCCAGACTATATTATTTTCCTTTAATAATTTTTCTCTTCAATAGTTATTGTAATTCCTTCTTTATTACTTACTTTTCTGAGTTTTCAGAAAAGTAATATTATAATATGAATATTATGAAATACTGCTACACTTAATCAATCACCAAAGTATCATTAATATGATAAGAACAGACTAAATAACAAGTCTGACAATAGTAAGTTATGTGTGAGGGTTTTGTCCAAAATATCTCCTGTGTGTGTGTGCGTGCGTGAGCAAAATCCACCTTTCAAAGATCTTCTCCCACTGAATGCAGGTGCCACCCACCTTAACACACCACACAGGACCCCCCCACCACCACCCTCCCCCCTCAGTTGAACTCTCTCCATGCCAGCCAGTAACTAATTAGGATGTACTTTTGAGTCTGTGTGTGTGTGGGTGTATGTGCATTCGTGAGGTCATTAAATGCCACACCGGTGATGTAGGGGTGGGAAAGGGGTGGGAGAGGGTACGTCACTTATTTCAGAGGGAGACTCACCTCCCAACACAAACACACACACACACACACTCACATACATCCTGCTGGGTGTGTATAGGGCACCTCCGGACCCCTGGGAGACCGAGACAGAGTGGGAGACCACCCCCTCTGTCGACAGCTCAGTCTAATGCCCAATTAACCTTTACCAGCTCCTGCCTGGGTCACACACATTCACAGGCACAGATCACATTCACACACATGGGTGGACACATAAACTCACAGTAACACACACAGATCTAATATACAGTAGATATCAACACACACCCAGAGCATACTATATAGACAGATAAACACACACATATGTGTCATGGCTCATCACCTACATATGACTTCCAACACCTGAGGCCTGATCAGACATGCATATCTACGCATGTGTGAACAGTTGCATGAACTATAAGGGTGTTTGTGTTTACTGAACCTCTGAGTGCACATTTGGCTTCCATGATGGATATGAACCCGAGCAGCCTCTAGAAATATGTTTTTGTAATGGGTGTCTGACTGCTGGAAACAGCACTCAACACATAACCTTTCCATTAAGACCAATTAATCTGTGCGTGCACACAGATTTTAACCGTGGGTTCACACCACTTGATGCAACTGTTAAAATTAGTGTAAATTCATTTATGCAGATAAAAAAATATATGTTTGTTTAATGAAACCAAAATCACTATACAAACAGAAAACAGAAGGTTTATTATGTTACAATTCAGTACAGTACAGTACAGTAGTTCTACATTTATATATTTATTTGTTTATATATGTCATGTGTCTGTATGTTAATGACGTGGGGCAGTACTGACCTCAATCTAAAGAAGGATTGGTCAGTGGAGTGTTGCTCACTAGTACAGCTGATAAAGAGATGAAGAAAACACTGATGATGTACAGCAGTTGCCTGGTTAGTGGTGTAACCCCCTGACCAATTCTGCTTTACAAGGAGGTTAGTTCCACCTTCTTAACATACAGTAAATTAATCACACCCAAAACATGAATAAATAAATGAAAGAGTAAACACATACACTGTATTTCATTTAATTATTTGTTTCTAGGGATGCACAGAAATGAAAATTCTTGACCGAAACCGAAAACCGAAAATGAGGAAACCAAGGCCAAAAACCGAAACACCAAAACACCGAAAGAAATTATTTTGCCAATTATTAGTACCATTGCATTTATGGCTATGATTGTGTACTAACCTCATTAAAAAAGGCATTGTGATTACATTTTCATTTTCATTCATACAAATTACTATGAATGTTTCAAAGAATAAATCAATTTAAACAAGATTGTAAAATTAAGTATGTTCTCTCATAAAAACACAAAGTGCATATAAGTCAAGTGCGTTTTAAATTTTTCGCTGTAGGCCTACAACATAATACTGTATCAAAACAAAGTTTGCCATAGTCCATATGTTAATCGTAGGCCTTTAACAACAACAAATGCACCAAGAGTTGCAGCGCTTTAAGTTAAGTTTTAAACTTCCTTGCCTTTAAAAAAAACGTCCGCCACAGACCGAGTGGGCGTGCTCGGAGGGATTTTCCTTTTCTGCGCTGCATTCCTCTCATATTCCGCACAGCGATCGAGATGTTTGGATTTCAGGTGTAAATTAAACCCGACGTGGAGAAATTCTTTGCAGATGCGCTCCCTCTTGAAATTTCGACAATACGTTTTGCAAATCGCTATCCGTGTGTCTTTCTCAGATTTACTGAAATCCGTCCACAGCGCGGACATGTTGGCCTTTCCAGACAAACTCGTACTGGCCGCGGTTTTCGCTTGCGTCATCACAACATCCGGTTTCGGCCATGTTGTTTCGGTGATAAAAGTCTTTCGGCCGAAAACCGAAAATGCACTTTTGGGCCATTTTCGGTGGCCGAAAATTCGGTGCATCCCTATTTGTTTCTATATCAAAATCAAATTTTCTATAGATCCCATACATTAAATTATCAAATGTGTGGATATATTATTTATTCCTTCGGAAAAATTCCAGAAACTTTGAAAACTTACAAGTAAAATTATATACAATTGTTTACACTAGAGGCCTTGATCATTTTTAGTTTAAGGCCTAAATGAGAAAAATGAGCTTGAGTTCACTCTGCATTCAGTTGCCAGTTTATTACATACACTCAAATATGTCAGCCCTATAATAAATCTTACCTTCATGAAGGTTGTAATGTTAGTAGTTTTGATTAATTGTAATTGTGGATACTGTAGTTTGAGAGGTGTTTCTAATATTTTGTGCAGCCCAATTTGGATCAGTGAGGACAGACTAAATATCAAAAGTTTAATGTGTATTAAAACGTTATTAAATTGCACTGGCAAAAACGGAAATGTGTAGTTTTAATATAAAAAATACAACCTTCAGTTATCAAAGTGGTTTTCTCAGTATATGTATTAATCAGACAAAACAGCCATAACAGAGCGCAGCCTTACCGTGTTGGATCGCAGGGATACTCGCCCCCCACAGCGGGCACAGAACTTGGTCTGGCAGTACGAGCACAGGTTCCCACATCCATCTGCAAACTTGGTCTTGTGGCAGATGCCGCAGGTTGGCGCGTCGTCCCGGTGAACGGCCGAACCCGCCGCCGCTGTGGCTTGCCGGATTACCGTCTCCCTGTAGCTGGACAATTGCTGCTGGATGCCTCTGGAAAAAAAAATAAAACAGGGTGGAGACGTGAAGACTTCTGCATCAGTGAAAGTTGATCATGTTACGAGTTAGAGTGAAGTGACAAAAATATGCAGCGTTAAAGTACACAAACTTCAACCATGGTGCTTGAACAGAACTGAATCTCCATCCCTCAACTTTCAGAGCTGAACTGCATGAAAACAGTTTTTGTAATTTTTCTGGAATCAGCACCCAAACAAGTACAAGTGTGTTGCAGTGAGGTAACAGGCTTGGTTTGAACTTTGCTCTCAAGCTCTCTTTTTTTCATTTTAATGAACTTCGTCAATTACTTTTCATGTGTAAAACCGAGAACACTGCAATGCCTGTGAGGAGAGACAAACATATTTTAACATTTAAACAATTATCCTGTCTCACCCTCTCAACCACAGCAACCAGTGTGGCTGTTCAGAACAGTCATGAACACTTTTACCTACAGTCTGCAGCCATGCTTGGATCTTTGTCAGGCTGAACTTATGGGCACAGTAGTGCTTTGAGTTAGTGCTAATATCAGTATGCTAATACTGTATGCTATGCTGAAATGAACATCTGTCTACTCTGTTGGTTGTAACCAGAAAGCAAAGGAGACCATCGTTGCATTAAGTCCAGTCAATATCACTGTTCTTCGTACTGTGTATTTTGGTGCAATCAACTTTTTTGTGTCTGCTGTTGTTTCAGGCCGCTCTGCCGACACAAGAAACTCTTCTAATCGATATGTGAAACAAAGGGGAAGAGTATTGGTTTTATCTAAGGCGTTACAGTATGTTGATTAATTGGATTTCACACTGTGGAGATTGAGGAGAGAGCAAACAGAGGGGAAACAGACCAAAGAGGGGAGGAACTGATGGGCTGAGAATCACAGGAGGAGAGGAGATATATATTTTTATCCAACCTGGTCTGGGTCGTTATTCTGACTTTCATTTGAGCAAATAACCAACCACTCCGCTCCCCGCCATCCTCAAACCAAGGCAACGAAATCAGATATCACACATAACATGTTGTGTACATGTACATATATAACAAAATAAGTTATAATGAGGACAATACAATACAGAGTAACGAAGGAGGAGGGGAGGAGGAGAGGAGGGAGAGAAAGAGTAGATAGGAAAAAAAAAGAAGTGACCCTCACTCACATCACTACCTTGCTTTAAAGAGCCAAGGGGAACATATATAAAAGAGTCCCGAAGTGATTTAATCCATTATTACAGTGAGAAGCATCAGGGCATCGAAGCGGCACAAAAAAAAAAAAAATCCAACACAAACACATTACACACCTCCTTCATTCTACTGTGTTCAGTCGTTTTATGTTAGTGTGTGTAGATTCTGAAGAATTTTTGTTTAAAGTGTTTTCTACCACCTGATCATTCATCTAACCCAAGAGAGTGGCAAATTAAATTCTTCATTTCATGTCAAAAGCTAAACTGTTCCTTTTGTTTTCTCTTACTTCAAGTCTAACAGAAAACAATATATGAAATATAAAACATTTCTCAAAAACTAAACACTAAAGAAAACAATGATCTGATTCATTAAACATTTCAAAGCTCACTGTTGCAAATCCAAATTTTTATTTCACAGGGTTTGAGGAGGTAGCAGAGCCATGCTGGACTACAAGTGTAAAATGAGCCCTGACATTCTCACAATCAGTCTCTGCTCAGTCAATCTGCTCCAAAAAGTAAAGAGCATTTAACCTGATATGATATTTATAGCACTGAACATAATTAGCTTGCTGTGGCTGCACTACAGTACTTACAGACTGGGAGTTAGCGATGAAGCCTCCTCCCCCATCAGCTCAGCCCTTAAAACTACAAATCCCAGCAGTGAAAGCCAGAGAAAAGGAAGTCCAAGATCCAGTCATTTGATGGAGATCTCAACATTGCTCCTTTGGGTGCAACAGGACAAACTGTGCCTCTAAATACACCTTGAAGAAAACCCTCCAGAGGCTCCAAGGACCCAGTGGGTGAAACACAACCTGCCCCTGGAAATGTTAACACCTGCACCACGCACGCACACACACACACCCCATCTCTACTCTTGTAATCTTTACACAAAAATATTGCATTAACGTACACACATTTGCAAAATAACACACACACACATATACAAACTGTTGATGACATTAAATACACACACACACACACACACACACTTCCTGGGAGCAACAGCCAAAGGTCACAGAGAGGTCACCTGCTGCTACAGCACCACAGGATTTACTTCCTGATCCGTGGCTCTCACTGTGTTTGCCCCAACCTCTGGCTCACAGCCTAACAGAGTCAAACCAATATACGGTACAGGATTGATATATGGAGCCAGGGTGATTGATTATATGTTTATTGTACAGTTGATCAATTTTACATTGGTTGTTCATGGGAAGCCTTTAAACTGAATTGAATCTAGTGATTTTAGAATATGAGGGGTTATGTTTAGTTTTTATTAGGATTATTGGTGTCTTATTTGTTCTTTTAGAGGCATTATTGTTGATGATCTGTGGCTTTAATCCAAAAGAGCTTCTATGGGTATTAGGCTTAATAAATCCACGTTGGCTGGATGTAACGACTCAATATTAAATGCACAGGGGGACTCAGTGTATTCCCTCCGTCCCTCCATCGTCATTTTCTTATTGGGTTCATCGAGTTCTTTGATTATTTCCCAAACTCATCCCAGTCTGACGTCCTTTGCCTCTTTATGATTTAGTTTTTTCTGGTTTATTTATCCAATTCCTATTCCCTCTGTCACTATTCTGCATTTTCCTGTGTGGCAAAAATCTGCAGCAAACAAAAGTGTAATGCAACTTTATCTGGCAACATACTGCATTGAGCAGTTACATGTGCAGGTGAACACACTCGGCATATTAGATATTAGCTTATTGTTTACTTCTCAAACATCTGTAAAAAGTTTCCAGAGTTGTTATTTTAAAAACCAGAGTGCAGCGTCTTGGTGTTTCATAAGCCTTCAAAACCCAGCAGCAACATTCCAGTAGGCCTTATTATGGACCCAACTAGAACTCAACAATGTGTCCCATATCAGGGGAGTCCTGAAGGACACAAATAGAACAATCTACACCTCAGCGTCCTCGTGATTTCCAGTCCCTGGTTTGCATGAAGACCAACCACCAGTAAAGATCAGATAAAAGACATTAAGAGGTGGTGGGATTATCTGTACTATAAAGTACATGATAAATTCAGTATCAGTGAAACTCCCTGCAGCTATTTCTGATTAAGAGCACATATCATATATCATATCAAAACAGTGAATTGTATGTGCAGGAAGTGTTTAGTTTCACTGATTGTAGATTAACACTATGAAAAAAACTTGGCATAGTCGAAGGATTTAGAGTAAATTACTGACAACAGCATGTTAACACCAGAAACGACAGTAAGAGAGTAGTGTCTATGAGATCTCATTGTGCTGTATTAATGGAATTGTTGCTGTGAAAATGTTCATTATATGGTGAATTTATCAAGACAACTGTTGAACATGGAAGAAGTTTGCATCACCAGTAAACAGCATCAAGGGCAAAGTTAAATGGGAACAGATCAGGAAACAAGGACACATCATGATAAAACATACTTTCTACAAAACAGGAGATTGTTGAAAAGGTCCTGTATCTAATATAAGCTAATTTCAGATAAAAGCCAGCAGATGAAGTAAATACATTTTATAATTTATAGTGTTCAGTCTTAAAATGCAGATTTTAAGGGTGGAAACAGCTAACAAAGTGATATCCAAACACAGTATTAGCATGGAGCTCACTATCCTTTAATGTAACGTTTTCACTCAATATAGTGAGTATGGGACTCCTGTCATTTAACAAAATATACAGTATTTGTGACAAGCTAGTCCCCTAAACACATCCTAAATCGTTAGCATATAACAACACTCATGCTAGCTTGAGCTAGCATTATGTTGAGGCAATCTCAAGGTTTCATTCAACACAGAACGTGCTAAACAGTTAGCATGTCACCCACTTCCATTCAGTTTACAAGAGTGAGTTCATCCAGTGTTTGGGTGCTCTTTATTCATGATACTTCCATGGTCTATACGACAGTCTACATAAAAAGCTTTTGAAATTAGAGGTAGAATTAGATGCACATTGACATGATGATAGCTTGAAAAATAATAATAGCTAATGATGAAGCTAGTTAGACTTTGTTACATCTAGTTTTAATTCATTTTTTAAACTTGACATCATCTACGAAATTCAAGCAATTTTTCGAGCTTGTAGCTACTTCTTCAAGCATTGACTCCGTATGCTAAGCTGAGATAAAGAGCCAACAATTGACTGGGGATGTGTGTCATTTGATGTCCTTTCCCCTCAGTCAGCAGTAACCATGTAAGAACACACAATGTAACATAAAAGTGGTGTGTTACCCTTGTGTTTTTGCATGGTTTTGTGTGTGTGTGTGTGTTTTGCAATGAATTTGGCGAAGTAGGACATCCTTGAGAAGCGAACAATGAGAACAGGAGCAGGAAATATATCAAGTGCATTTCCCCCAATCAGTCAACAACAACAAGCCATCGAATTCCCTCTTGCAGGTGAGGAAAAAAAATCTTTACCACATCAAATAACACTGTCAGGAAATGTATGGAGGGGGCTGGCAGATCATTATGAGAACAAGACAGGGAGGAGGATTGAGTGAAAGGAAGGAGAAGAGAGGCAAAAAGATGGGGAGCGAAAGAGATCAGAGAGAAATGTACAGTGTGACAGAGAAACAGATCGCGAGCTCATTAAGGAAATGCTGCAAAATATCCATATTCAAATGCAGTAAGACACAAGGTTAAACCAAAGTGAGAATAAAAGCTTCACTTTCCAATGTAAACACACACAATAAAAACACACGTCCTCCACTTTCCCATCAAAACATTCAACGCCTTTGCTCTTAAACAACAAACCCATTGTGTGTGTGTGTGTGCCTGTGTGTGTGTGTGTATCTATGTGGGTGCATATATACATATTTTAAACAAATGGTCCACAACTCACAGCAGGAAACAGCATTAATATAAAGTGTCTCATAATTAAGCTGAGCAGAACTAACAAGCTCTGCACTCTGGCTCCAGATACACACAAACACACACACACACACACACACACACACACACACACAGAGAAACCTAAGCTTTGTTCATGAGAATGTAAATTAGATTGGATTACATACACAAATGAAATATAAAAATATATTAATGAAAGTAATGAATGAGTTGATATCATCTCACTTCTTTCCAGAGTAAATAAAACTGTTTTAAGGATCTGAAAGTGACCATTGTCAATCTGTCCACTGCTGATATTTGACAGGAAAAAAAAACAAAAAGGACATTTTTTGCAGTGTAGAGGTAAACTGGAGAGAAACATTGTCATTGTGAATATGCAAATTAAATTACATTGGAGAACTGCAAAAGATCCATCAGCAAGTCAATAACTCTACTGTGAAGTCCTTAAATGTTAGGCTTCTTATAGAAAATCAGTGGAGTGAAATAACTTCATTTTTTCTTGCTGTGAACAAAGTCCAAGGACAAACCAAAAACAACATCTTACCGAAGATGTAAATCTTTAAAAAGCTGGACCCTGTAGTCTTTAGTTTTTAAGGTTACTGAAACTGGGTATTTGTTGGGATTTCAGCTGCAGATTAATACACATTTGGTGCTGTAGTGAAGATGGTGTATCCTGGATTAACTCAATATAAACTGCAATGGCTGTGTTCATGGTAATGAACTATTAAATATATATGGTTTTGTGTTTAGGACAACAGTGGAGCTCTGAGGCACAGAGGAATAAGACACAACAGGCTCTGAATACAATACAAAGGCGGTTTGAAATGCAAGGAATGAGGATGAATGAACAGCAGAGGTGTAGCAAGTGTTTCAGAAGTGTGGGGGATGGATGCCAATAAAGTTTGCTTCACATATGTTTTCATATGTTTTGACCAAACAATAAAAACGATGAATACAATGACAGAAGGGTATACAATACTCTTTTAAAAGAGTGATACTAGAAAAGTACAAAAACACAGTATAAAATAAAAAAAATCACATCTACACACATCTACAAAAAGGAAATAAAAATTGAAGTTGGAACAAACATGACTAATAAAATAAAAATTGTATCTGTGAAAATGAATGCCTAATTGAACAATTTTCTCAATTATTTCACATAGATATTAAACACAGCTTGTTGATATGATAATTAAATAATGTCTTATATTTTATTATCAATATTGACAACTTCGGGCTTCCAGATGGAAAAAAAGTCAAAACTCTGTAGTGAAAATACACAACAGTATACTTGCTAAACTGCAAACAACAACCAACTGACCAACTATTTCTCATTTAAAAGGAACCAAAAGTGCTCTTTCTGCTCTCCTTAAAGGAGACAAACTGTTCAGCAATTTTTGTTCTGTTTACCAACATTTGCATTCCCTCTTGCTCAAATCTCTCTCTAAACTGCATGTCAACCACATCCAGAACTTTGAAGAATTCAGTCCTGTAGTAGTCAGAAGGGGACGCATGTACATGTGCAGATACAGGAGCACTACCTGTGAAGCGCTGCGGTGGGATACAGACCCGAGGAGAGGCAATAGGAGTGAGATGGAGTGTCTCACACATCCTTGTTGCTTTCGAGTAAAGCGCCTCAAAACTCTCTGTGTTTCTCTTTTTACTGAAACTTTCCTTAACACAGGTGAAAGCATACCATCTAGGGTCTGTGTTCTGCTCTGGAGGGACATGTTCAAAAGTCAGGATTTCATTTTGAACTATAGCTGAAGTGTAAACATCCTTTCTACCACCTGTCAACCACTTGGTTAGAGCGGGGTCATCCTCTGATTTGTACTTCAGAACCTGTTCAAAATTTCCCTCACCACATTCATGGCCCCTAAAAGGTAAGCCCTGCCTAGCCAACATCTGCACAGCACCAATGATTTTGAGAAGACATCCCCTTGCTTCCTCTTGTTGTTTCACACTTGATAGCTGAACCTGTACTGAGCGATCTTCATAGATGTGCGTTGTCATGGCTGTCTTCAAGCTCATGGGCTTTTGGATTTTGGATCTAGTTGATTGGGCTTACTGAACAGATGGCAAGTAACAGCCATGTCTGAGTTCTCTGCTCCTCTCTCTACCATTTCATCTTCATCCTTGTCCTTTCTGACCTCTCCCTCACTCTGTGGTTCTTGTCTGTCTGCTTCTGGTCTGCCTGCTTCTGGTCTGCCTGCTTCTTGTCTGCCTTTTTCTCCCTCTTCATCTCTGTCTTCCTCACTCCTGGCCACATCCTCACATACACCCTATCCAAAACATTTTAAATGAAATTGTGAATTTGATGTAAAGACACCAGACACACGCATGCACCTGGGATGGAAATAAGTACAACCCATGACACAAACACACATATGGCCTCTCTTCCTTCATAGACCTCTTTCATAAACTGTAACATTCATTTCATTGCTCACCTGTGAACCTTCCTGTGTTCTCTCTTGACCCCATGCCTCCTCTAACTTCTCTCCTGAACAAGAGTATTGGTAAAGGAATAGGCTCAAACAGTGACAGCTGTGGCACTAGCAAAACTCAATGAATATTGAAAAGTAATATCATGAAATAAATGCAAACAATATCTAATTGAAATAGGCGAATGTTGTTTAATGTCAACATTTTTTTACTTTCAGCGTTCAGCTTCACTTACAAGATTTCTCTTGAAAAAGGTGTCAATCTTCTCCTGCCTTTCTTTTCTGCATCTTAATGATACTGTGTGACAAAAAGACAGTGGTAAGCTTGATAGTGACATGGGTCTGACAGGACTGTGACTGCTGAATTTTGTTTACTTGCACCCTGAACAGGGGATAAGGGTGTATATATATATATATATATGTGTGTGTGTGTGTGTGTGTGTGTGTGTGTGTGGTATAAATAATGTGACTATTTACTGATTTTAACATTAAAATAATAATATACACTTTTCTTTCATCTTTCTTCAACAGGTATGCAAACAATGCCACCATTTTTTCCTTCTCAACAGGTCAGGTACAATACAACACAACAGTTACTGTAAGTAGCCTATCCACAAAAGTATTGAGCTAATCAACAAACTGCTCAAAATATCAAAATCAATTGCACTGGCAATAAACCCAAAGATACACTGTTTAACAATGCCAATTTGTCCCTCCTCCTCGTCAGTTCCCTGCCTTCTTCATCACAGTTACTTTATACATTACATCCACATACATAACCGAATTTAGCTAGCTGCGGAAAAATATCCCAATAAGCATTAGTCCACAAAACAATGTAATACCCAAAACACTCAACGTGTCAACACAACAGAAACAGATCTTCCCAAACATATATCAAGCTTATTTAAAAACCTCGAAAGCATAAACACTCATTCACAGTACCAGGAAAAAGGTGCCGGTGCCGGTGTGAACTATGAACTTAGCCAGTTCCCGTCTCCTCCTCAGGACGAGCCGATCGATAAATCTAACAGCAAGAGAGGCGGGACTTAAGGCAGAACAACCAATCATCAGCCGGTCAGACTCAAAGGCGGTGTCTGAAGCCGTGTGAAGCAAGAACAGGAGAGGGAGGGGAGAGGAGGCAGCCGCAGCGAGCGTGAACACAGAGCGGCCAGAGAAACGGAGCGAAAGTTGTGAGGTGTTTATGCAAAACTGCGGAAAATCTGCAGGAAAAAAAAACTGTGGGTGTTGAACCCTTTCGCCGGGAAAGGTGTGGGTGTTAAAACACCCACACATTCCCCACGGGTGCGACGCCCCTGATGAACAGTGAAGAAGGATGGAGGAATAGAGGGAGGAGAGGAGGCAGGGACGAGCTCGAGGACTAACTTTATAGCAGTGTGACAGATGCTACGATGCACCATAACTCTACGCTGGACAGCACATGGACGTTTACCTGACAAGGACAAACAACGAGGACACACACACACTCATTCACACACATGCCTAAATATCTGTCTTGCAGGGGTATCCCTTGTTGGCATTTTACCCCTGAAGATTTTAACTTTGAATTCTGAATGTGCTGTGAGGTTAAAAGTGCCGTTCGTATTTTGCCTAATACGAATCAAATCCTCAGTGAAATGATCTTCCAGCACATAAATTCTTCTTTCTATTTCATTTCTGATCACAGTTTGATGAGGTTTGGAGAGGGTGTTTATGTAGGTCACTGACCTTTTCACCTTCTCGCTGGATGGGCTCAGTGGAACATGATGTGTGTGTATGATGTTGTAGGAGCGAAAGTTAGCCGTTTATTCAACCTGTGTGCCTCCCCCTACCCCCTTCATGCATGCTCCAAGCTCCTTAAAGGATAAGTCTGGTGACATTCTTTCTTTTTATTGACAATTTCAACAGTTAAGACCAAACCCGACACTGACTGTATCTTACTAACAAGTATTTTCTGTGACATCAAAGCCTGTTAGTGTATGTCTTACTCCTCTGTGCCACAGAGCTCCGTTGTTGTCCAAAAACCATTAAAAACACATCAGTGAGCCACATCGATGCAGTGGGTGACACGTTCCTTCATTACCATGAACACAGCCATTGTAGTTTACTGACTCTTAATTCCACACACACTGTCCTGCTGCCAGAAATACTCACTAGAGCCGGACTAGACCGCTATTGGGCCCCAGGGCAAAAGTGATCTTCCTCCCGCTCTGTGAGTACTGAGTATGAACCCTGTTGCATTTAAGTAAACACCAGGTCAGCTGGAATACTATCTGCCCCCCGGCTGCTGAGTGTCAGTTAGTTTGTGGTTTTTTGTTTCAACACAAATTCGTTTTAAGAATATGCACCAGCATTATATCAGCTGACAGAAGTAAACGTGTTATTATTTGACTTGTTTTTAAAGATGAAAGTGCAAACTGATGGTCTTGAGGCTCGATGAGACAGACAGGGCAGAGAAGTTGGTCAGTTTTGAGAGACGCGTTGATGCTTTGATGTTTTTGTTCTTTTTGTGGTATGTCTTAACATTTAGAAAAATATAGAACAGCACTAACATCGGAATAATACTGAATAATACTGTCCATTATATACAGAATATATATATATTATTTTCTTTTTTTTAAATAAAGATATTCTCAAGATTGAGCCAAAACCATTGTGTGTCCACTCATTCTCTCCTCTTGCTAATGATATCGCAGTTATTTCTGCAGGCAAAGCCTCCTTTCGATTTCCACAATTGCTTCCCAGAATGGTTTTGGACCTCTTTCTCCAAGAGTCTGGATCCTCAATCAAAGCTTAAAGTTTCAGTAAAACAACTCCAAAAAGTTAAAGACCTCCTGCTTGACATACTGCGTGTGTCCAAAAATAAGGCAGATAAAATAGCTGAGTCCTTCAGTCCTTAAGCATCATTACTCCTGCTTAGCCAATCGTTGGCACTGCCCTTTCCACTCCTGGGCTTTCATAAAGCAGGGTGGCATCAGGTCGGGATTGGGAGCCAGCTTCAACTCTTCCTGTAGTGACTCAGGCCTCTATGGCCGAGTATGAGTCACTCCTCCAGTTCCTGGATCGATATTCAAAAAGCAGGCAGACATGAATCAAATAACAATGAGTCAGTGTCAGAGAAAATCACCTCGCAGCCATTTAGAAATTAAGCCCTCCAACTCTCTCCATCTCATTCTCATTTGCTCTCCAACACTTTTTTTTAAAGTAACTTCAGTCCCTTGTTACTCAGTTCAGTTGTGAGATGTTTAAGTGAAAACCTTCAAAAGTCAAAGTTTCATTCTGTCCAACTCTTTCAGCCTCCCCCCTCCATCACCCCCACCCCCACAAACTTTCTCTCCCTCCTTTCTTTAATCTAGTCCCGCCACTCATACATATGCACACACACACACACACACACACACACACACATACACACACACACACACACATACATTCTTACTGTAGAGGAGTCATCTACAAGATTGATTGGAACTCATTTGGTATCCTGTAATAGACGAGTATTAAAAAAGTTTCCACCTCCTCATGCTATTTGCGAAATTGAATGGAAGGTAAAATGCATGCCAGGATTAGAAATGGGTTTCCGGTTTGCAGTAACTCTGTGTGTGTGTGTGTGTGTGTGTGTGTGTGTGTGTGTGTGTGTGTGTGTGTTTTTGCATGCTAAAGAGAGCCTCCTACACTCACCTTAACACTTTTTTATTTGCAGAAAATAATTTATATATAGGCTGATAGAAATCTGGAGATTATGAAACTGCTCATATGCATTGTGTTAGGTCCTGTGTGACAAACTGAGGCCTATGAGGCTTCAGTAGCCTGAGCTGGCAAAAATCATGAGAGTATCTGTTAAGTATCTAAGATATGTTCTTTTAAGTACAAATTTCCTCTGTGTGTTGTTATGTTTTGTCTTTTTCTTTCAAACTGTGTTTCTCCATGTTCTTCTCAGGGCCAGTTTAACCCAGCAGACGGCCCAGGGGCAACAAAAAATGTGCTGTGCCTTTATAAATGAAATTTAAACTTTATCATTTGTAAATTTATATGGACTTTACTTACATTCTCAGGCCTTTTCCTGAGGGAACTAAATTAAAAGCATAAAAATAAAACCACATTTTAGCTTGAACCCTTCTGCAAGACGGAGCCTGAAGATTAGAAAAGATTAGAAATTAGCACGTTGCTTCGAGGCTGCTTTAATTTCAGTTTATGCTGGGATTTCAGTGCTGCAATTTTAAGAGTATAAATTTTATTAAATTAAAGTCATCATACATGCAAAATAAAAGAAATCTAAAAAAAACTAAGAAGCCAAAATGCTTCATGAAAAACATGATCTGATATGATTTTTACCTATACCACAGTGAGCCTTCCCCTGTGCTTACCTCTCCCTTACTGCATATATGTGCCTGGCTGCTCACCATATGGCAGCAGGGACACGGAGAATCTCTCACTCTCTAGTTTTCTCTATCTGTGCCAAGCTCTGTTGTTCCTCCTCCGTCCCTTCCCCTTCCTCGCTTCCGTCAGAGAGCTCGCCATGCTGAGCTGCTCGGGTGTACTCTCACGTCCCTCTCACTCCCTCCATCCCCCCTCCCATCCTTTTCTTATAACACACTCTCTCTTAGTCGCTTCCGGTTTTGAGGCTATGTGCAACTGATTGGAGAAGAGAGACAAGTAATATTAATAATGTCTGCCATCGGGCTGCTCTAATGTGTGCCCAGCAGTATATGTTGTGGTTATAAAACAAAGAAAAAAGATTTGGTTTTTGGGAAACACCAACAAAAAAGAGATGATTCACGCCAAAACTGACACTCGTGCTTTTGTGATTTAAGACACAACAGCATGAGTGTATGTGATGCTTCTTAGCTCATGGAACCAACTCTCTCCTGTACGTTTCTCTTTTCTCCTCATTTTCTCCTCTACTCCTCTCACCTCCCCCTTCCTCCTTTTCCTCTCAGTATACTTCTCTGATGGCCTTCCCACCCACTCTCTCCTCCTCCTTTCTCTTTCTCTGCTTCTCACTCCGTCTTTCTTTCTTCTGCTCTCGTGTGCTTTCCATATTCTTTTGAAATGATGCTTATCTTCCTACCAGGAAAAGTGTCTCTTTAAATATGTTTTACTGTGATTCTCAAAAGTCACATCACCTGTTCATTTGAGCTCCTGTTCAACGCTGCTGTTCAAAGCTGATGTCAGGCTGATGAGCAAGCAAACAGCTTTTTTACAACTGTTACAAACTGGTGTCGTGATTATCTGTTCAGCATAGTGTTCTATTTTATGCTACCAAAGAGTAAAACAGGCAACAGGTTCAACACATTCAAACTGTATGTTGAACCTTTAATCAAAATGCAATGTGACCTGTGTCAGACTGAACACAAAGTGCATTTTAGAGGCGACTGCATATAAGGAGAATGCAAAGACAAGAGTGGCTGCTAATGCGACAGGAGTCGAAGTGAAAATGTTTCCACTTGTTAAACATACAGAGACGAGAGGAAAACAAACCCACGGTCAGCACACACTTTACAGTGTGCTAGCAGTTGACTTCATCTCTTGAATTTGGTTATTAAATAACTGTGACCATGTGTCTGTGAGGCGACATATCAGTCCTCTCTAGTGGACAAACTTCATAATGGCAACATTGTCCCTCAGACATAGCTTTGGGATTTCTGCACTGCCATCTCTTGCTAGCTCATAGTTTTGTAGTACTCATATCACAGTTCATATCAGACCTTCTCAATGCAAAACACTGCCTTTCCTCTCCAGTTTCCTTTGTGTGTGTCATACAGTATGAGGCTCACTGTCACCAGTTCATAGTTTACCGCAAGCTTAGTGCTTATAATCCCCTTATAATTGATCCCAGTGCATTTCAGGTAAATGTTAATGAGCACACAACGTGCTACTGCATGTATGATGCCTGTTAATCCTTGCTTCAAATGAAGGGTAATATAATTAAGAATGTCTGAAATATAATAAAAATGTATTCAGATGAAGACAGTTTAAGACTCCTCAGGACTTCTCCAGGACCTGTGCACACCTAACATGTGGGGGGAGGCTGGGGTTTCGGGTGGTAGGAGGGTAGCTCAAAACATGTACTCTGTTACCACAGGAAGTCAATAAGCTGACAACAACAGACCCCCCACAGGTCATTTCATTGATTATTGGCTCATGGCCTTTGAATAAGTGGACCCGCAACGGTCTGGGGGCCACAGGAGGGTGTTCACAAGCTCCGTGGTGTTGGTCGAGTTCTGCACCTCATCACCACTCTCTGCTGAGCGGATGCTCACTAGCTGTGGGATGACAGCGTTTAGCACAAAATAGAAATAAAGTGTGAGAAGAAGAGTGCTTGAAAAGACACTTAGCTCTGTCTCACATGCTTTATTACTTCAGTGTGCACACTAACATACAAATACACACACTTGTTGTCACGGGGAGACCCCGTGCCCTTTAGTAAGGCACATGCACTACACACTCTTTCTCACTTTATCAGAATGTCAATCCTGGTATGAAATGTTGGTGATTTGTGTAGTGTGGACATTTGGATGAGGAGGTGAAGAAGAGAAGAGGCATTGTGATTGTGTATTGTGTTCACCTGTCTCCTTTGTTGCACTTCTTCCTCTGTTAGACCAGGAACAGCCAAACCTGAGCTGGAGCATTCCAGTTGGTTAAATAGGGGGTTCACAGGGGAAGAAACCAAGTGTGGTAGACTGGGAGGGGTGTTTTGTCTTTTGTGCTGAAATAACCAGTTTAAGTATCCTGTTTAGAAAAAAATGTGTGTTTTTAACGTAAGGTAACTGAACTTCTATGTGACAATGTGTTATTTGATATCGCAATTACTGTAAGTGTGATGGAGGACATAATTGATTTTGATTAACTGAGAAGGTACAGTCCACCAGTATAAAAGTGAGGAGGCTGTGGTGGTTGGGAGGCTTGAGAGAAGAGAAGCACAGCTCCCAAACAGCTCCAGAACGTAGCTCCTGCCGTGGGCCCGAGTTTTAAGGGTATAGCCAGGAAGGCAGTTAGAGTGAATTCTTTTGTTGTGTATTACTTTGATTTTTTTGAAGTGAGTTCTTTATGGTATTATTCTTTTTTTTTTTTGCTTACTTTTCTCTTTCTGCTTGCCCAGTGTGAATTTTTACCTGGGAGTTTCTGAGCAAGATTCTCATTTTTAACAAATAAAATGGAAATGGGAACTGCTCCAGACTGCTGCAACTCATTGTTTTACACCGGGTATCTCGGCCACCCTCACATGTGGTGTCAGAAGTAACTTCAGGATGCCTCCAAAGAAGCAGCAGCAGCAGCAGACAGAGCCCATGGTGGAAGATGGTGCCACAAGGGGGATAATTGAGGAAGTTGTTCAGCCCACAGTGATTCCATGTATATCCACAGAGGCAAGTCTTTCCAGCCTAGCTCAAATGTGTGAAACATGCATGAACTTTCAGATGGAGAGAGATAAGCGGCAGGAGAAGGAGATGGCCAAGCAGAAGACGAGGTATTTTGGTTTGTGCCAGGAAATGGAGTACGTCGCCCAGAAAGGGGGAAAGTGGAGGTCATCAAACTGGTTCAGCGGCCCAGGACAAATCCCTCTCGCGAACATCACAAAGAAGACGCAACCTAACATGGTCCAGTGGACGGGGGAGTGTGAAGAGGCATTCCAAGGACTGACGGATGCATCAGGTGTGGGCACTGGAGCAGCAGTACTACAATGTCCAGTACAGGAAGGGTCATGAGGACTGTGCTGCAGATTATCTGTCCAGGGCTCCACAGGGGTCGCCTTGGAAGGGGGGGGGAATGTCACGGGGAGACCCCGTGCCCTTTAGTAAGGCACATGCACTACACACTCTTTCTCACTTTATCAGAATGTCAATCCTGGTATGAAATGTTGGTGATTTGTGTAGTGTGGACATTTGGATGAGGAGGTGAAGAAGAGAAGAGGCATTGTGATTGTGTATTGTGTTCACCTGTCTCCTTTGTTGCACTTCTTCCTCTGTTAGACCAGGAACAGCCAAACCTGAGCTGGAGCATTCCAGTTGGTTAAATAGGGGGTTCACAGGGGAAGAAACCAAGTGTGGTAGACTGGGAGGGGTGTTTTGTCTTTTGTGCTGAAATAACCAGTTTAAGTATCCTGTTTAGAAAAAAATGTGTGTTTTTAACGTAAGGTAACTGAACTTCTATGTGACAATGTGTTATTTGATATCGCAATTACTGTAAGTGTGATGGAGGACATAATTGATTTTGATTAACTGAGAAGGTACAGTCCACCAGTATAAAAGTGAGGAGGCTGTGGTGGTTGGGAGGCTTGAGAGAAGAGAAGCACAGCTCCCAAACAGCTCCAGAACGTAGCTCCTGCCGTGGGCCCGAGTTTTAAGGGTATAGCCAGGAAGGCAGTTAGAGTGAATTCTTTTGTTGTGTATTACTTTGATTTTTTTGAAGTGAGTTCTTTATGGTATTATTCTTTTTTTTTTTTTGCTTACTTTTCTCTTTCTGCTTGCCCAGTGTGAATTTTTACCTGGGAGTTTCTGAGCAAGATTCTCATTTTTAACAAATAAAATGGAAATGGGAACTGCTCCAGACTGCTGCAACTCATTGTTTTACACCGGGTATCTCGGCCACCCTCACACTTGTAATTAGACAAATACCTAAGGAGGACTATTTTTGCATTACATTGAAGTCAAGATAAAGCATGAAGAGTAGAAGACTGGAGGAGAGATGGGGGCAGACTTAGAGACGGGAAGGAAACAAAGAAGAGACCAAGCTCCAAGAAATAAAAATAAATAACTAAACAAAAGATAAAGGAGAAAAAGAGAGAGACAGAAAGAGAGAGAGGTTGGGATGAAGGGAGGGAAGAGAGAGAGAGAGAGAGAGAAAGGAGGGACAGATGGAGAGAGCACCAGAGCCAACAGCAGAGCTAAGTGGGTAGTGTGCTCCCCAGACAGCGCTCCATATGGCCTGGCAACGCCATACACAGCCAGACCGCACAAACACACATATACACAGCATGTATACACGCAGACACACAGCATGTAAACACACACACAGAGATACACAAACACTCCTCCACACAAACAATCAAATTCACACACATAGTGCATATTCACGCACTGCCGTGTACCCACACATATACAGAGCATGGTCTGAGGGTGGATGTGAGGGGATGCCATCCCCTGTTCTTAAAAAAAAAAAAAAAAATTATAAAACCATCTCATTTCACATGCTGTTCACATCCCTTTTTTTAAAAATCTCCTTTGAATTAAGTTGCCAATTTACATCATTTACATCCTGACATTTACTGTAAAAACCATGAAAATGCTGTCTTACTTTTGTCATTTGTAGTAGTACACAATTATGATGGTGTACACCAAGTTATTTGTGTGATCTGGAATGAAGACATTCCAAAGAAATGGTTCAATGTCTTTGAACCGTTGCTCCCCACGTGCATGTTTGTCCAGTACTGCGAACGTCCAAACAGTGCTCACTGGAGTAGAGAAGAGGATCACATTTGTCTGATATGTGTCTATGGATGACTTCCATTTCGTGGATGTTATGTTCAGAACTTTGGCCATTCTTGCTATAAGTTATGATAACACTGTACACAGCAAAGCTGCTCTGGGAAGGCAGCTATACTGCTGCACTGAAGTCTGATGGGGCAACATACAAAAGCTCTCAGATGGGACAAGCCAATTGCCAAGTCCTGAAATATTGGTAATAATCCCTCACTGTATAGGAATGTGTGAATGTACTGACAGAAACTGTTAGATCCAACAATTTTCACAACTTTTCAAAACAGACAATCCAACAATTGTACCCACTTTACACAGCGACTGTCCAGGTGTTAAAGTGAGGAAGGGTTTGAACCTCTCACTCAATCTGTCCCTTTTCATTCTGAACAAATCTACCTCCATCACCTCACCTTTCATATCTGCAATCATACATGCTTCTGAGGAGAGACTCGCCCAATGTGTGCCCAGTTATCCCATTTGTGTGATTCATTGTGCCAAGATAACAAAGAAACACAACAGACAGAGTATTGTTAGTGATATATCAGGGAGCAGGAGGAGATTGTGTCAGCAGGCTTTTTCCACTTTGAGTGCAGTAATTCACAACAGGTATGGACACTTATGTATTTAGGAGGCACATTGTGCAACCTAATTTTGTTTCAATCATACACCAAACTATTATGGATGTTTACAGTGGATATTTTGTAATAATTAGCTTTGATTTGTTCACATATTTTATGATCGTATGAGCGCTCGTGTTTCTCGACTCAGGTCAGCGATGGCCAGTTTCACAAAAATAAGACAATTCAAAATTTATGAAGCCCCAGTCTGCGTCTCATTGTGTAAAGATGGAACTCTCTCAAACGTACAGAAATGTAACTGAGAGTGTGTCAGTCCCCCGCCCCCCACTGGAACAGAGACTCATGGGAAGACCAGGATAACAGCCAATCCCTAAAGGAAGTAAGGAAATGACTCCTCGCCAATTGCAGGGCTCACCGAGGTTACTACGGGGCTGCTGGGCCATCGCCATGGTACCCTGCTATCAGGGGACACCTGGCCAATCACATTCAGTGATGTGAAGTGTAAACATCTTACACTGCAGTACATCCATGTTGCCTTTACAGAAGGGGGGTGGGGGTTCCATGTGCAGACATGGGTGTTTGGAGGGAATAGCAGACCTGAGCAGTCTGTTGAAGAGATGCAAAGGGGGCAAGAAAAACCGTTAAGTTTACTAACCCATTAAATATCGCAAGTTATAATTTGTGATCACAATATTTGTCAAATATAATTTGTAATGAGTCTGTTATTGATACAGTGTATTATATTTATGACAGTCCCATAACATGATTAATGATTTATTAAAAGTAAAGAGTAAAATTCATAACAGTTTGGGATCAAATGAGTCAATCTCCAAGCAAAAATGCTGCACTACTAACATAAAGACTTACCAACATAGGCTTTCAAGAGAACATGCCAAGTGTTAAATGACTAATAAACACAGGGTATTGCATGTAATGAAATATAAAGTAAATGGGAAAAAAATGCAAATTTGAAATACTTTTAGTAACACAAGGTCACTAATATTACACATTGTGAGATAGTGATATAATCATTTGAAAGCCTTGGTGATTAACTGCAGATGACGGATTACATGTTCCCTTACAGAAGAAACTTCAACATGTCCTGGGCTTATTAAAAGTTAAAAATAAATAAATAAATAACAAGACGAGATTAACTCAGAAGTACACAGTGGTCATGTTTAAAACAAGCTATTTTCTAATACAGTGCTTTCAGATTGCCAGCAGCTCAACCAGCAGCTCAACCAGAAGTCTGTTTCGCCTCTGCTGAGCCGATCAACCTGACAAACATTTGGCAGGAACTGACCATCAGCAGCCAGGTTTCCCTGCCCACTTTATTTCCTACAAACGTTACAATAATTGTGTCAATAAACATTATGTCTTGATACACAATGATACACAGCTGATGTCTGCCATCAAGGGATTCCCTGAGCTACGTGTATTTATACATTGGTGTCCAAAAGTCTGAGATCACTTTCCCATGTTTTTAGGGGAATGAGTACAGAAAAAAAGCACTGTTCTCCATTATGAGATGATTTATATATTGATACTGAGAAATGTTGATTTGGTTTATAAGGTTGCACTTTTAGATAACAATGTTAACTTTACCTGGTCAGTTGATGACCAGGTAGATGTTGCACTTAATACCAATTATAACAAGTTAAACTTCACAAACACTTCACTAGTTGCCACATAATCTTTAGTTTGAATATGCCAAAAACACAGCCAATCTGGGCACAGTCCACCTCAGCCTAATGGTGTTGAGGCTCCTCTCCTTTAAAACAGTCGGACTCTACAGTGCAGGATCCCACAGCGTAGGCCAGTGAAAATTGGTCAATATAACAAATCAAACTGGAATGAAACCAGTAATTCTGAGTTGAAAGAGTGTTTTTTATATTATGTTTGCTATGGTACTACCATGAAGTTAACCCATATGTGAATTTAGCATTACACACTAGAATATTCTCCTTGCCAGTTTAAGTAAAAGTAAATAGGATATCGGTTCTTTGTTTTTTTTTTCACTTGGTATTTATACTGTTTGTTTATGTGTGACAGACAGAGAGGGAGAATAAAAGATCCAGTGTTGTGAGGTGATGACAGTGAAAGTGTATGTTAAGGCTGAGTTCAGACAGACATTAGCACTGCGTGAGACCGTTGCGGTTGCAAAGCAGGGGTACCAACGCAGAGGGCTCTGCCAAATAACAGACGTTGGGTCGTACCTGAAGCAACAGGCCCTCACCAACACAGCCATTTACGTTTTGTCAGTCCTCCTGGTTTGGTGTGGTTTGCACTTTATAGATATAATATTATCTCAGGACCAGTTCAGTAGCCTCTGCAGAAGGAATACTGACTGTAATGTCTGGTATTGTATAATGTTATAAATGGGGGCCATATTGCAGGATTCCTCAGAGAATCAGATGTGCCCCAGCTGACTTACTCGGTAATCCCACCTCACTCTCTGATCCAACTCACACACACATATAGTGCACATGGATAGAACATAAACAAGTTTTATCCTTTGATCATTGTGTGGCAGAAAAAAAGGCATTACAGGCTACAGAAGTCACCGCGCACAGAGATGCATGGAAACTCGCATTTCAGCGTGCAAATAAGACAGCAGGATGGAGATGCTCATATGACATCAAAGAGTGAAAACGACTGTTTCAAGTAATGTTGGCAATTCAAGACTGTATTAACATCCACTGATCAAATAACCAGACTTTGCACACACACACACACAGCAGTGAAGGAAAGATGATCACTGAGCTGAGCCATTATAAAGAATCGCTGCTGACCATCCCATCAAGCATCCAATCCCCACTAATTGGAGACGAGATGGGAAGCATTACTCCAGCGAAAGCTAACCTCTAACCACCCTCATTCTCAGTATGATGCTAGTTAGCAAGCTTGCAATGGGATAAAAAGCACTTCACCATTGGCAGGTTTAGAGGAAGTCAAGATGGTGGCATCACTGAAGCTGAAAGTAATTTTCCTAATGTACATTTGCATATAAAAGTTTACTTTCACCAACAACCTCAGTGTCAGTCAAAGCAAAAAAAAAAACTCTTGTGGGAAACTCTTTGATGGCATAATAATGCTATAGCATTATCTTATGGTCAGCTGTTATATATATTTCAACTTCGTCTCTAAGAACACACACAGTGTTCATGTCAAGTAGCACTTGGGACCCAGTTCTCAGCCACTGCTATGAGGGAGATGCCTATAAGACAAGTTCTAGCAGATTCCTTCGTCGTCACAATTGGTAACAAAGCACCACATGTTAACCTCTAGAATTAGACGTCTCTTACTGCAAAGCTGCTTGGGCCTTGTAGTTTACTTCTCTATTAGAGATTAGACATTGTACACAATGCCTATGACTTATCACCAATCCTGTTTTAATATAACTAATGATTCAATTGATGCCCATCCAAATACAGATAAAAAGCTCCAACAGGTTGTCTAACGCTGTCCATTCAAAACTTAATATGTACGGTGTTCAGTTACTTTTTCAATCAGTCCATTAACAGTTTCGTCTACTAAACAATAAAACAAAAAAATCCCCCTCACAAATTCACAGAGCTGATGGTGGCCTCTTCAACCAAAATGTGGGAAAATAAAACTGGTTACTTATTTAATTTGTTGGTCTTTGTCTTTGTCACAGTGGTCATGTATTGTTCGTCTGTCTTCAAAAGCTTGTGCGAGATTCCAAATATAATCACGAAGAAGCTGAACTAAAACATGTCACACACTCATACACATGGTGGAAGTCATTCCTCCAGACGAGCAGCTTGGCAGGAGAGCTGAGCATATCATGAGACACACAGAGAATCTGAATCCAGCCTGAGCCAGCAATGCTATGGATGAGGACCACAACATCAGCTAGTCTCTAATCACTCAATAGGATCTGGACTGAACTTATCAGATTGATCATGTCCATCTCGACACCATAAGCCAGTAATGTACACTGATAGATGACTGACTTAGTGTGTGTGTTTAAACAGGAAAAGGAAAACCCTCACAAGTTAAAGAAGAGTGTGGCTTGCTAAAATATCTTTTCAGTGACACCAAATCAGACATATTTCCTAAATATAAACGAAAACTCTAAATGAGGTGTCTGTCCAATGCCATTCCACCGACAGCATCATACAAATTGCATAATAATGGCTTGAATCACACTTGCAAAGCGTAGTCACCAGAACGCAAGTTTATCTTTTATACCGTTGACTCATCCAAGGTGTAAAATAGATTTCACAACAAAATATGAATGTGAGGCAAAACAACAGACTGCCAGCTTTTGGAGGTTGTTGTGGGCCACTGGGGTGAAGTGATGCTAAAGTGACGCAAAAGTAATTATTAGCACCCATTTAAACTCATTTTAGGCCAGTTTGAAATTCCATATCGAATAGGTGATACTGAGTTGGTGGTTGAATACCAGCTGTTGCCACTCACCGGACGTCGTTTTGCTGTTGAGGTTTCTTCTGCCCAACCAGGTTCACCGTTCTTGCTTGGATAGGCTTTTCTTCTCTGAAACACATAAGTCAGAAAACTGTTGTTAGAGCAGCATCTTACTGGGTGTTCACTTTCTTGTATTTTTGCATTTGGTTTATTTATATACTTTCAAACTCCCCGTCCCGTTTACATTGGTTAGCTAAAGGAGGTCAGCTAGAGACTCCTAAATTCTGTTGGATTTTTTTGGACAGACTTTACCCGTTGTTTTATAAAACTTCATGTCTATGTGATTCCTGTAACTTTCTCAAAGTGTCTCAGGACTTGCCTGAACTCTTCATCTGTGAGTGAAAATATAAATTCCAGGACCATCAGTCCAGACTATGGTTTGCCATGTGGGTTTATTTTGTTATGCTGGGATTTAACCTCATGTTTTGAGGATTTTACCAGTTTTTACTTAGTTCAGATTATGTTCTAACTCAAAATGAATTGTAAGAGAGTCCAGTTTGAAAAGGACAGCAGCTTGAATTTTTGCAGTTTCAGTGCAGCTATTTTTTTCTCACCTGATTTCAAATTACACTGAACTCACTCAACCAAACTAAGCAAACTAAAAAAGAAAACTTATGCTTGAACTACAAACTAAGCTGACAAGAATGTTCATGTAGACTCTCATGGCAACATTCAGGATACCTTTAGGCACTGATGACAGGCCTCAGACAACAATGGCATGCTTTCAATATGTCCACTGACACATCCACACTGTGATTCAAAACCATCTCATCCATAAACATGAACAGTGGGCTCTGATCAGTCTGATCACAGAGGGAACTCAAGAGAGAAATCCCCGCCAACACCCACGCTGTCTAAAACAGAACACATCCTTTTATCGTCAATACTGTGGATACCCCTCTCATTATGAGACACTTATGGCACATTAGGAATGGTGAAATCTCTTTATTCCTCAAGGATACTAACCATCTTCTGCTGTATTGACTGTAGAAGTGATTATACAGTGGTGACTGAGGCATATTTGACATCCTCAAGTTTTAACGTAACTAAAAATCAAGTATACATGTATACTATTTTTGCAAACAGTTTTCAAATGCATGCCACCAATTCTTAGATTTCGGGATGTGTTCTAACATTTTAGATGTCCACTGGTTTCCATTAACTTCTACTGGGTGTGAAAACTAATTACCAGACTTTTCAAACTTGCTTGAGTTGTGTCAGTAAACACAGTGAGCATTATCTTTTGCATGGATTTGAAGAGTCTGCCCTGTGGTCACCTATGATAACAATGTCAAAAATGGACAAAAATAAATACAGACTTCATGGTGATGGATTACACACAAGCCAGCAGATGTCTGAAACTGCAAGAAAAATGTTTTCAGATACATAACAATTGGCAGCATGAATGGCTAGCTGTGAGGTACAGTCAACGTGATTTGTAGTTGATGTGGATCCAGCCCAGTGGATTGGTACTAGTATCAGTACAGACTTCATTAAAACAATCCACATTAACTAAAAAAAATGTGATGCTAAGCGATGTCATTATGGAAATTCAGGGTTTCCATTACCAGGTACATTCATTCATTCATGACAGGCTGCCAATTCAATATTTAGTGTTCCCTGGCCTCATGTTACCTTGCATACAAATAATCCCAATCACTTCCACACAAGGAGGAATTTACGGGAGGAGACAGCACCAGTGTTGGATTCATACTCTGTGTAGCCGGATTCCCTCCACTAAGGTACTGGAAACAGTGTGGGTAGTGAAAAACTTCAATCACTACATCAATTGTAGTTAATGGGCTAAAACATGCAACACGTTAGTATGGCCCTCGTGGTAATTTAAGGTCAGTTTGTCTTTTCCCTAACTGAGAGATTCCACCTGAATGTAAGAAAAAGCCTGACTTTAAATTTAAGTTTGGCTCAGTTTTCTGAGACATTTCACAACTCTCTGGAAACTAATACACCGTGGAGTTTTTCCACATACTGATATATCAGTGTTTCTAGATCAGATAACAGTATTGACATTATTAAATCTATGAAGCATCTAATTTTAAAGTCAAGTACATCGCTTAAATTCTCACAACACTTTGCAACCAGTCTGTGTATAGCACATCCTAGTACACCTCACATCTACAAAGCCTTTTTCATCTACACATCTACTACGCTACTTTACAGTGGATATATATGAATGTTGTACGTGTTCCCTGTGCATTTATTTTAGGGCTGAGACAAGTTCTGTGTGTGTTTCTGTCTTCAAGGTGAAGGCAGTGACATATTCTAGCTCTCAGTGAAATTAAAATAAGTCATTCAACATCATTCAGCTACTTGCAGAGAGTAAGGCTACTTTTAGCCCTCCACTATGCTTTTCATGAATATATATATGAAGCGACTGCAGTACAGTGCAAGGATTTACTTCTACCGTGTTTCTGGCTTCATCAGTTCAGAGCAGTGAGGGGGACTATCCTACTGTCTAAACTACCAATAATTTTGTTTACGTGTGCTTGACTGTATCAATAAAATGCACATACTTTGGGTATTTGTAACATGTAACATGAATGTATTTGTTACACGTCTTAACAGTGAATTTTTACGGTAATATCACAGGTAATGTGGTAATATTGCTTGTAAGGAGAAGGGCTACACTGTAACATAGGACCCTATGCTTTACTTCTCCATTTATAATGTGTAGTTGGGATTTAGGCTTTTAATGATGGTGTACAGGACTTTAGTGGAGGTTAACTGTCATGGACAGTTTATCCATCTTTCTTTCTGTAAATGAAATTCATTCCTGCCATGTAGCAGTTCACCTGGTGATAAGTACCGACAGGACGCCAATGTTTAGCTACACTTTATTTAACATTACATCATTGTTGCTATGGTTATATACCCTCAGGAAGGTGTGACCAAATAAACTGCGATCCTATACTTTAACAGCGAGGAAACTGATGGTGACTATATCTTATACTGTTCATAAGAGGAGTGAATTCTCTGCCTCTCTGCATTACAACCCACACTACCCCACTGATAGTACACTCACCATGCATGTATTAGCCAACCAGTGCAGCTTTCCAGTGCAGACCCAATCGTAAAGATACACACACACACACACACACACACACAAGCTTTTCTATGGCAATCTCCATCAAAACAGTGATGAGAGAAAACAGTGCTGAAGCCAATATAGGTTAAAACATGTATGTGCTGACAGCCTGCCTTATTTGCAGCCGCTACAGTGTGGCATGACTGAATCCACGGCTTCTAACACATTAGCCTACTGAAAATGATGCATAGCCACTTAGAGCTGGAGTTATATATTGGACATTGCCTTCTTTAGATGCAATGAATCGATCTTCCATTCCAGTGCTGGGCTATCAGTCCGCACAGAGGGCTTAAAATAGAACAGGGACGTAAAGCTCGAGGAGTGCCTTGCTTAGGTGGGTCGCTCTATCTTTCTAGCTGCCAATCTATGCACGCAGCTCCATGCAGACCAGGCAGGAAAACGTGAGAAAGGCATCGTTTCAACTTCATGCATTTCCTGGTCTTATAGAAAAGAGGGTGGATGTGGGTTGATTTCTCCACCGATCGCAGTGACAAATAAATCTGGAGGAGACTTTTCTCCATGTATGTATGGCGGTGGTATGGAGGAGGCAGGGGTGGATACACACAGTGAATATAAGTCACTCCTGATTCAAAATGACATTACACAGGCACCTTTTCCTCCTCTGTTATAGGCCGACTGGTTCTATAACAGCCTGTGTGATGTCTGTTGCAAGAGCACTGGCCTACATACAGTGCATAAGGCTGGGAAAGGCTCAACCGCACCCCTGAGCTGAGAACAGCAGCTGTTGAGATGGATGCTGCACAGATAAAAGCCAACAGGGAGGGTTTTACTTTTACTATTCTCAATGCCAGGCTTCAGTGAGCCTTCTGCAATTTCCTGCTGCATCTATCAATGAAATATTTCAGGTAAAGTCCAAATACTCTCCACTTGACTCCAGCATTGGTGTGAATGATCGTGACGGTGTTAGGAAAACAAGCGTAGATGAGAAATTGGTTCTTATTTTTCATCTGAGCGAAGTGTCATGCTGCTGATAATGGGGCATGGTGACACACCTTCATACTACCATGATCCTCTTCTTCCTCCCTCCTGAGCAAGTTAATCCTGACCCACCATGCACTCACTGAGTGTCTCTTAGAAGCAGCGAGAATCTGCAAAGTGGACGCAAACCTGGTCTAAACTGGCCCGTGCATGTTTTCTCTTGCACAGAGCTGTAGCCTTTATGGGCTTGTGAGTGAGTGAGTTGTGTGCGGAGGGGACCTGCAGGATGTACACTCACTCACACACACACGCATGGTCAGATACAGTGGAGTGGAGAAGTCCTGATGCTGAAACATTTCATCCGTAAGAGAGAACGGAGGTGGATGGACTTCAGAATGGAAATAGCCCAGGCCCAGTCTCTCTCTCACACTCATAAACACACACACACACACAGACACACACACAATCTTTCTCTTCTCTCTATCTTACTTTAACATGGCCTCCTCCTTCGCCTCCTCCTCCCGTTGCCGAGCCAGCACAGCCATGATGATCTTCCTCTCCTCCTCCGTCAGATGGCTCAGGTCCGGCTCCGGGATGGCCGGGGCGACGGGTGGGCGCGGGCCGCCCCGAGGGCCCACCGAGGCGAACATCTTCCCCACCACCACCACCACCACCTTCAGTTCCTCCCTCCCTCCTCTTCCTCCTCCTCCTCGCCTCGGTCGGGATCACGGATAGAAAACCCGCTGGCGGAGCCCACGGATCACGACATGGCCCACGGACAAAGCGGCGGTTGGAGCGACTGATGCGGAGTTCCCATGGCGGTGGCGGGGGGCACCCAGGGCGGCGGCGGCGGTGGCAGCAGCAGTGTCAGTGCTAGCTGTGGTAGTAGAAGCGGTGATGGTGGTCCCGGCTGCCGTTTTCAGCCTGTGCTTCTCGCTCTTGCTGCTCCGCTATCTTCTCCCCCCACCCCCCTCCCACCGCCCGCCCGCCCGCCTCTCCCCTCCACCACCTCCGTTTTACGGGGAGCCCATATCACCGGCGGTCGGTCGGGATGATGCCACACGGGAGAGGGATCTGGCTTCCTTTCTTCAGGCCAGGCAGGGAGAGGGGGTCCCTAAAGGTCCCCTCAGGTCTCCGCTCGGTCCGGTGGGCTTCTCCGTGTGGCTGCGGGGCGAGGCGGCGACTTCTTGTTTTCCAGCGCCGCCGCTGATGCTGATGCTGATACTGCTGTCAGGGAGACGGAACCGTCAATGGGACCGCAGCCCCTCAAGCGCGCTCACTTCTCTTGCGGCGGGAGCGCGCAGCCCTCATTTGAGAATGGGGGCTCCACTCACCGTTAAGATGCGCGCTCACGCCAGCCTATATCACACACAGGAAATAATGGATTCCTCAAGGGTGCATTGTGGGTTTTGTAGGACCATAGCCTAATAACACAGCGACGTTTGGAATCACTGTCAAACGAGGATCCCTTGTTTCGCTTTTAATTGTTAATTACCTTTGATAACTTAAATCTCCCTTAATTTTATCCATTACAACTTCAACGGGTTTTATGTCTGAATTATGGTTTTTAAGGGACACAACTATCTAATATTGACCTAGTTTATGAATGCATGAAGTGAGTTAAAATAAATAACAATATTGGCAATATATAGAAAATAATGACTGCAATTCAAAAGAACCATTTGCTAGTATTGGACAAAACCCTTTACAGTAAGAGTGTACATACTCTCCTCCTCCTCCCTCCCACCAATCATTGCGTGTTAGAATGACGCGCATCCCCCTTTTTTTGTCCTTCCTCCCACCCTCTCTCCCTCTCTCTCCCTCTATTGCTTCCTTCTGTCCTCCCTCCTCATCCATCCTTCCAGCCATTCCCAGCTCTCACCCCACACACACACACACACACACAACTTCCTAATGCTGAAAAAAAAAAACACAATCTGCAATCTGAAGGGAACCAGATGTTTACCACATAGCCATGCGCATGGATGGCTATAGGGTGACATTTACAGCATGTCAGTGTACAACATTTTCATTATAGGCTGTGTGGTCTACAGAGGGGTTACTATTCAGATACAAGAGAATGAGCCACAGTGGCAAAGTAAAAATCTCACATATAGTACTGTATAAGAGGACTCATTTATCGAGTCACAGTAGTCTACATTTGGAAACAAATCCATTTTATTAAACTATTCTTAGCCACAGACCAAGATTTGGCAAAACCCGATTTCTGAGCTGCAAAACTTATTAATTGCTGACCATTGACTTTATGTAGAAACTGACAAATTTTCATACAGCTAACTGGACTCAATAAAATTTGACTACGTTACGTCTTGTGGAAACCTCAAGTGAGCCTACAAGTCCCCAAACACAACACTGTAAACCAGCTGGATCCAGGTCAGACAGTATGACTGTGTAAGTCAGTGAAATGTAAAATCAGTGTTTCAGCACTATGGTCAGCTCACTGAGTGAACAGCAGGCCTACTACTCAGGGGAACATGTACTGAGAAGAGCAGTAACTGCAAGTGTGGAGGCAGTAGCATGTTGTTAGAATAGACATTTAGAAAAAAAAAAAAGACAACCATGGTTTAGACCATATGCTTCATCTTCATCATCAACATCATCATTGCAGCCGTGGCATTGGTTAAGAGTGCGGCTTTGGACCGGCCTGAGATCGGAGGGTCGTGGGTTCGATCCCTCGACCAAGCGCAAAAAACGCTTGGCATGTGCATGCTTGTAATCAATAAAAGTAATTTTAAAAAAATGAAATCATCATCCTCTCATAACACATCCAAATCACATCCAAACCATGCTGCCATGCAACAACCAACAAGTTCAACAGGTTTGACACAGCTTAAGGGCAGCGTCTGTTTAGAGCAGCCATATTCAGACAGAAAGCCAAATGGTTCACACACCGAACTACAACTGTCTCGTCTCACTGAGTAACTTTCCTCCAGATATCTCTCTTTTCACGTAAGTAGAGATTAATTGAACACTGCAACATCAGCAAAGGCAAATCAGATGGAAATGCCCATAACATTTGCTGACGTTTCCTGTGTTAAGTTGCTGGTTGCTTGCATGTAATGATTGATTAAATCTACCTTTGGTTATCTGTATTGGAATGGCATCGGTTCCATAAAGAGCTCCAAAATAAAAACGGACGTTAGGCACTTCCGACTTCAAAATAATTTTTTTTTTAATTAAAAAAAAAAAAGGTAAATTAATTTTTTTACTGGTACATAATTTAACAGTGCTGCGTAAATGAAGCAACACAGCATAGTACTACCACTGCTACAACTACAATTTATACTACTATGACTAATAATAACAATAACAATAATAATTATAATACTGATAAAAATAATAATAAATGATGACGATCTTGAAACTTGCTATAGCAAAACGTTTGATCTATCCCTTAAAAGGATTTTCTTATTTGCATACAAAACATGTATTATCAGTAGCAGAACAACACTAACAACACTAACTTCTCGGTCAAAGTAACTATGGTAAACGACAAATTAGACCACAACGGAAAAAATATTTAGACATTTTTATTTCTAGATAAATACCTATGTATTTTAAAAACGATGTTAATGTACTATTAAACATGCTATGCATGTGTTTTATTACATTTTAGTAGTTAGGGGACGTTGTTGGAGTCTACTGAATGTTATAAAGAGTCGTGTTGTATTTTGAAAGTGTCAAATCCCGGAAGTACTGTTGCTTTTCTGAGCTTTACGAGTCCTCGGTGATATTTTGGTAAGGTACAAACACCTCTGTTGTTTTTCCTTCATATATCTATTGTACGATTAGCATATAAATAATATTTGTGCACGTGTAGGCTTACTGTCCCGTTGCCTCGTGCTCTCGGTATCTTGATTGCCAAAAAAAAAAAAAAAATTATTTAATTTTCGCGTCCTGTTAAGCTTCACGCAAATAGGTCAGTATTCAGGTTATGAACTGAGAATTTTACTGAGCGAACGGTTCAGTAAACTGTTGTGGTTCACACGTAGCCAGGGGTCGTTTTTATTCGGGGACAGGTTGCAGAATTAGCTTACCTCTCTGTGGAAGCCCTGATACATGCAGAACGCCACTATGTCGGCTTACACTGTTTGCCGGTTGGCTATAATATGAGTTCAGGCTGGTGTCACGTGTCAACTCGCCATAGACACAGATCACCAAGCGGTTCTTGTTTAATATAATTTACAGTATGTCCTATAACATGCTTAATATAGCTAGCTTAACGTTAGGTTATTTTATTATTATTATTATTTTTTTTTTTCAATCCGTGGTGGCTATAGTCTGTGGCTCAGTTGGCTCATGTAGTTATTTTATCCACTAGGCTATATTAGAAAGGGGTTTTTTTTAATTCTTCATAAATTAGAAGTTATTTATTACACTCATTGTACACTCAATAATAGAAGAACCAAGACAAAATCCTAGAGGAGTTGTGTTACTTCTCTTCTTCGGTAGAAAGAAAGAAATGACTATTGACATGGCTAATGCAAGCAACTGGTTACACAGCACATTCAAAGTCATTAAAATAATACATAAAGACATTAAGAGGGAAATAGTAAAATATGATAACGTAAATTAAAACACAAGACATTTTAAAAGAAATTGAAAAGATAAAAACAGAAACATATTTAAAACAAGCATCTCTACCTTCAAGGTTTTAATGGTCAGTCATGTTCTCCGCTAAAAGAGTTACCAGACTTTATTTGAACATTTATTTTTGAGGAATTACAGTTAACCAAAATAGCGCAGGAATACTGCTAGAAGTGTACTGTCCAATGTAGCACATTCAAAACTAGTGTTTATATGTTGCTTTACATTGTATCTCCCCTCAGTTCCTTCTCAGGTGTTTGGCATGTTGCCAGTGGTGGTGGTCCATGGAGGAGCAGGTCATATCCCAAAGGAGCGGGCAGATAAGTCCACTTCAGGAGTGTGCTCAGCAGCCCGAGCAGCGTACACCATCCTCCAGGGAGGAGGCAGCAGCATGGATGCAGTGGTAGAGGCTGTGTCCCAACTGGAGAATAATCCCTCCTTCAATGCAGGTAATGTAAAAGCACAGCACACCAGTTTATGTAATCAACAATGGAAAGGATGATGTCCCTTTTCTCATTTCAAATGAATTCAAATGTCACCTCTATACACAAAAGTTTCTTTGTTCCCAGAAGCAAGACCTTAAGAAATTGTCTCTCAAATCATATTTCAGGGTGTGGGTCAGTGCTGAATGCCAAAGGAGAGGTGGAGATGGATGCCATTGTGATGGATGGGAAGACACTGGGAAGCGGTGCAGTGTCTGCTGTACGCAACATAGCCAACCCTGTTCAGCTAGCAAGACTGGTTATGGACAAGGTGTGTACACATACGGCATAAAGAGCATGGATAAGGCATGAAAACTGCATGCACAAAAGGTAAATATACTGTACGAGGGGTGATTGATGAGTTTGCTCGTAGTCTAAAGTAGAAAACCTAGCACATTTATTTATTTATTTATTTTTCAACATAGTCCTCTGGTTTTCAAGTGCAAATAGGTTTTGTTTATAGATGCATTTTATAGATGTTAACGTTGATCTCTGTTTCAGACTAGCCATGCGTGTCTGACAGCAGGGGGTGCCAATCAGTTTGCCATGGCCATGGATGTCCCTGAGGTCCCCCAAGAGTCCCTCATCACTGAGTACTCCCGTATGCGCTGGAAAAAGAATTTGGCACCTGATGCCAACCCTGTGGAATGCCAAATGTGAGACATAACTTTAAGCTTATTAGCATACGTTTCAATGATGATACAGTCTTTGAGAAAGTAAATAGACTGAGATGTAGGTCATTACGGTTAGAACCTGATGTACTGCCTTCTGAATTTTGTTATTCTAATCAACCTTTCAGTTCTGACTATAGTCATTGTGGATTTACGGCCGTTAGAGTTGATTCCCCTTGTGACTCAGAAGCACAGAAAAAATTGTCAAAATATATGAAGACATCCACAGACCTTTCCCAAACCACTCTTGCTGCACAATCCATTTCTCTGGAGTTGATGCACACTTAAACTACTACTATCATGTTCCAAATATTGGCGGTGCAGTGTTTAGCACTGTCGCCTTACAGCAAGTCTCTGAACCTCAAACCATCCAAAGATGCCTTTCTTTGAGGCTGTAAGGAAAAACTGACTACAGCCTCTCTTTGAGAGGCATCTGTAGATGTTTTGACAGGTTTTTTTTTTTTTGCAGTGACTCTGGGTCATCACTGGAATTCATTGTGACCGTTCTGAATCCCAGCTGTGTACAGCTGCACCCTCTGCAAAAGAGCAAGATACAAACTTTTCAGAGCCACTTCTCAAGCCTGCAGGCAGTGAGGACCTGATACTCACAGATTTTTTGGTTTTCCTTAAATAACTTTTATAACTTGGTAACCAGGATACTAAATAAAACTGCCTTTACTGTCAGTGTTCTTCAGAATAAGATTTAGTTTTTCAAATGTTTTTCATTCTCTTGTTCCCTGATGTTTTGTTGTGTAGGGGGAAGATGGGCACAGTTGGAGCTGTGGCAGTCGATAGTGAGGGCAACATAGCCTGTGCAACCTCCACTGGTGGAATGCTGAACAAGATGGAGGGGCGGGTGGGCGACACACCCTGCATAGGTCAGTCTTCACACATATAGTTTTGTTTGAGAGAAAGAAAGACCAAATAACTTAATAGTCTAACAAAAAAGTTGGAAGTCTCTTTAAGACTGACTCATTGTTCCCTGTCTTCACCAGTCTGTTGGCCTGTGACCAGTAGAAGTTTGACATGTGTAGTTAGTCAGTAAACAAAGTACACATGGTTAATAATTGACTACGAGTTTTGTGTTTTCTAAGAGTAAACTGTACTGTGTGCTGACACATACTGCACTGTGTGCAGCTTTTGATTTTTATGTAGAAAAAAATAAAATGCATGTTTCTTTTGAATCCTGTCAAAAGGATTTCCAGCTTACAACCAGTGTAATACTGACCAGTTTCTCAGTATCTCAGGGTTGTTTTATGTTCAAGTTTAGTAATTAGCAGCAAGTGGATTTTGGCCATGTCAGCGCTGTCTAATCTGTTACTATCAGTAAATGAGTGATAAGAGTGTCATGAGTCAGTGGAAGGATTACAGCCTGTCTCTCTGAAACAGACGTCTCAAACGACCAACAAAGGCTCTCTGGTAAATAGTTAGCAAAACTGGACAATAACAAGCTGAAACTTCAGTTTGAATATGGAGTTAGACATCATTTTCATATAACAGATTTCATGATGATGAATCACGTCTTTAAAATCTAATTGAAATTTACTTCCACAATAATTGTGTCAGCGGAAATTGGCAGAAATATTCAAAATTAGAATAATGTGACAACAGTGAAATACAACTGAGATCAGGGCAATACAGCGTTCATGTTTGCTTAATTTTGTTAATGTCTACTATAGAATATTTCAAGGAAATATTAGTTAAAGCATTAGTCTTCCATTATGGGAAATGGCTATATAATTGCATTCTCCTACAAGTGCTGCGCTAATCCTGTGAAGAATAAGACAGAAGCAGATGAAACAGCTGAAAATGTGGCTTTTGTAGCAACATTTTACATTTACAATCATAAGATAAATGTTGTTTTAAGAACTTAAAGCTGCACTAAGCAGTGGAATGCGTGGAATGTGAAAGGTGTCACTTGTAACAAACCCACAGAGAATTATTACCCGACTCTGCAGCTCCTCTCAGCTCTACTGAGCATTTTAATGTATTTCGGCTCTTTAGGTTTACTGTTTTGGTTAAGTTCCATTGCACTCACCAGCTTCGCCTTTCAGCGCAGCAGGCAGCTGTTTTTGGCAAAATAAAAAAACTCAGATAAACTCACTCTGCTCTGCCCGCTCAGCCAGGTATGTTCTTCAGGAGTTGGGAGTGGACACCAAACCAGATCTAAAAAGAGAGAGAGTGAATATTGGACTTCATCAGTTAGCCAGAAAACATAACTCCAAATGAATTCTAATATTGTGTGCTGTGTAAACAGGAAACTTTCTAAGGTGGTAACACTGTATGCAAGAGTTGTACTTCTAAGTACCAAACCGCTTTTAACGTCACAGTCTTTATTATTTTTTCCATATTACCCCATTTGCTGCGAGATCTTCTAATTTCTAACTTATTTGTTTTTACCACTCCATGTTTGACGCAGGCTTTATATCAAAAGTTAAACATCTGGATTTCTTCTGTAACTGTCACTCATGAAATAAAACAGTGCCTGGTTAATGTGATGTTTTGTGTGTGTGTGTTAGGGTGTGGGGGTTATGCTGACAACAAGATTGGAGCAGTATCAACTACAGGCCACGGAGAAGCTATCATGAAAGTTACTCTGGCAAGACTCATCCTGTTCCACATGGAGCAAGGTAATGCACACACACGCACAGACATTTTTTTTTACAATCACCTCTCTCCTCCTCACAGTGAAGGCAAATAATGGAGATAATGGATGCAGATATCTAGTAGACAAAGAGTGGGTGGACTAATCATAACCACTGACATGTTATTTTCAACCTTATTTCTTTTCTCTGTTCTCAGGTCAGTCAGTGGAGGCAGCCAGTGATTTGGGCTTGGCCTACATGAAGTCCAGAGTGGATGGGCTGGGTGGGGTGGTGACAGTGGACCCCCAGGGCAACTGGGCAGCTCGCTTCTCCAGCCTGCAAATGGCCTGGGCTGCAGCCCAGAAAGATACCCTGCACTATGGTCTATACACTGGGGAACACTTCACACAGAGCATCAGTGACCCACACTGAGAGGAAATACAATCCATGTGGGTTATATTTTTTTGGCTGAGATGTTAATGGACAAAGAAATCATTGAATATGAGGATATTATTAATTAAGACTTAATACTAATGCAAATAAGCTACAGTTTGCATACCTCAGGAGAGGATAAATGCAAGAAGAGTGGTGAGTTATTTTTATTGATTGTGTAATAAAACTTAGTGAAGAAACAGACAGAAAGGTGCTACTGATTAGGCCCCACCATGAAATTATCTACAGCATGATTTACCCTGATCTAGACTAGATATTGACAGGACTGTAGAGGTCACCTCTGGAAACTGAAGACACTTCCTGCTAAAGTTAGTTGTCAGGAGCCAAATGAGCCTGAGTGCAGCAGGATTTCCTGAAGAGCTCACTGAGCTGGACCTGGAGCTGTGTCACACTGTGGGGGCAGAGTATCAGGAAGTCAGGAGGTGGATGATCCAACTCCATAATCAACAAACATGTTTGACATCAGAGACAAAACTAATGTGAAATGTAGCATAAATACACTCCAGCCTTCACCAGGAGGTGTTCTTGTTGATGAATCTTATCGTATTGTAGAATTTATTTGGCTAAAAGTAGAATATTGATCATATTTCAAAATATTATTGAATGGAAACCAGATTTTTCTGGTTTTTTTTTTATTTTATTTTTTTACATTGAAAATAATTTCAAATCAAAATGAGAGTAATAGAGAATCAGTATTTTGTCAGTATTTCCCAGCTGATCTTTTTATTATTTTTTTTTAATGCACGTTTTGCTGGCGTGTTTCTAAAAATTACTACTGTGATTTTTACTGTATTATCACAGAGAATCCATGGGATTTTTCTGTAGTATTAGAGTTGTACTGTACAATGGAACACTGCCATCATCTCTTCACAGTATGAACCTGGGCCAGTGTTTGTGAAGTGCTGCTAATCAGATGATGATGGCTAATGCTGAGGCTTTGTTTTAGGAAAACACTGATGATGACAATAAATGGCTTTAATCCCTGAAAATTGTGTGTTTCATGCTTCATTTACCCATTACGTCTGTGTGTAGAGGTGCACTGATGTGTAGGGCTCTGACTGGATGAGTACCCTTTAGGGTCCACTAGATGGCGATGTTTCAATACAAATCAGCACTGAAACACCCAAAGCATAGAAGCTGCATGACCTGCTGACATGTTTAGATTTTGACTGGTTTTACCCTAGATAACACTTGTCTTTTCAATCAGGTGGGACAGGTCCAAACACAACTCAATCACCGTCATGTGTCAGCATTTGTTATTTGACATTTGTGAACCCTGCATCCAGAAACAGTGATCATATTCATGGTGCTGTCTCAGCATCACATTAAGTCTTGTTTTCCTCTATGTGAATAACATCTGCCATATTGTGATATGCAATGCTGATAACAACGTGAGCTTCGCTAAATTAGGATGTCGATTTTTAAATCAGATTTTATAGTAGAAAACACACAGTTTGACACTCAGTGTTTCCTGGCACAATTGATGGCAGCGTTCATTTCCAAAGTATGGGCCTACATGCATAGCTGGACAAGCAGGTGATGACAGTGAAAGCTTGAGAAAGGAAGAGAATTAACCACACCACAGTTGTGTACTAAAAGTGTTTTGACAGCACTCACAACCTACTACATAACCTAGCAGACTGACTTTTTATTTTTTTTATTTTTTTTATTTTATTTTTTTTTTTTATTTTGGGGATATTTTCATCAGCAGGCCACTAACCAACTGGGATATCTCTGGTATTCGTGTTTTTCTCAGGTGACTGACATGTTGCCTGTGCTGCTGGGCCATTGGGGTTCAGTCCATATCCCACAGGAGTGGATGGATATGTTGTCTTCAGGGGTGAGCTCAGCAGCCCGAGCAGGGCACACTGTCCTTCAGAGAGGGGGCAGCGCAGTGGATGCAACTCCCTTTCAATTCAGACAATGTAGAAACACACCAATCCTTTCTCTTTGTACTTTGCTATGTTGGAGACTGAGAAATTCACATGATCAGATATCCATGTTTTAATACATGTATGAATTAAATGCATTTTAGTTTAACTCTTTATTTGATGATACCCATCAGAACGAGATACACTGAATATATCCAGTTATGAATAATTTCTCCTTTTTTCACACATTTTTTTTCACATCATTTTAGTGATATTTCAAATTGGATTAAAGGGTTTAACATTTTTAAAAATATTTATGAAAGCATAACCCTGGCCTTCTTTGAAAGTTTCTTACAATTTTGCAACCAGAAGTCAGAATGAGTATGAGAGATACTGAAGCAAAGTCACAGTGGCACAAACATGGTAGAAATGTGAGCCTATTTTGGCACTTAAACACAATATGAGAAGTGCAGCAGTGTCCTTTGTGTGTAAGACAATTTGGAATCATAACCACATGTCTGTACCTGTTTCAACAGCTGTTGCAGACATGTGTGGATCCTAAAATGCTTTGCACAGATAGAATCAGGAGACATTCTGAGCTTGTCAAGGTTGTGTGAACACCGAGTCGCCTACAGAGCAAAACACAACTAAAGCAGTGTTACCAAATCCAAAGTGTCAGGTGAGATGGTGTATTTTAAAAGATTTAATAACTTCCTGTAGAAATAATGAAAGTGTACCAATCCTTAAAAATGATTTTATGAGATAAATGAGATAATAATAGTTAGAATTGGAACCAAGTTTTCAGATTTTATGATAGAAAAAACCCCCAAAACATTCCAGTTTGATAACACTCAATGTATCCAGTGCACTTATACTGAAACTATATTAAAAATGTACAGAATTTTGCCAATATTAACATTTACCACTCACTACATTACTACTATGGAGTGGACTTTGTCTTAAATGTACCACCAAAGTACAAGGTAACACATGCACCCACTTACTCAAAGCCTGGTTATGAAGAGGGTTCAGCTGAATAATTGACATCATAATCAAAGTTTCATCAAATCGAATTTTAATTTTTTGAGGTGTTTTTTTTTCCTACCTAGAGGATCCAGAAAAAAACTCTCTGGGAGCAGAAAACAACCAGTGAAACAATTCAACTCAACATGCAGTGCCCAGTGCTCAGATAACTCAATAGAAATCTGTACTTTCTCATGTGTTCTCTGCCACTTCGAACAGATCAGTGAAATTGGACCTACAGTCCCTCTCCTCGCCTTTGTCTCACCTCTGCCGTGTTTGCATTTTCATGTATACAAAACACACATTTACTTAGACATGCAGACACTTGAGTCCCACTAGTTCCTTCATTAATATATACAAATATTATTATACGTATTTTGTATATATACAATGTTTCCTTATTGTCTCTAATCAGATTAATCAATTGTTTTCACTTTCTGACTCTGCTGTCAGAGGAAAGATCTCTTTCCATTCCACTGCTGTTCAGATGGTGATTACTAATGCACAGACTTTATCTGGGAAAGGCAATAAATGCTTTTATCCCTGACCATTGTGTGTTTCATGCCTCATTTGCCCATGAAATCTGTGTGTTGAAGTGCACTAATGTGTGCACCACACAACAGACAGACAAAGTTAGCGACTAGCTGTTGAACGTAGTGGAGAATTTATCAGCTAAAGAGCCAGATATGTTCTTCTGGACTTGGTGGAGCACAAAACAGAGTAAAAAGGAGAGTGACTTATGATCAGATCAGTGATCAGAAACATGAATGGTAATGTTGCACTGCACAAAATAACAGAAACAACTGTCAGAATAACAACACACTTCAACAGCACCAAAAACAGGTGCAGCATGTGTAATTCCTAACATCAAACGACAGATTAACAGATTGAGGAGCTCCTGCCTCAGTCAGCTCCTGAACTTGATTTCCATAATCAAGTCCCATTTACCAACCTTACGATGAGCAGCATCAACCTTTCTCACTGCAGACAACGCTGATAATGGCTCTGTTCCATTTAAGTGAACCAGTGAGCGTCTCAAGAAGTGGCCCACCAGAATGAAATACAGCCAATATTAATACTGTTGGTTGCATCATAATGTCGCCATGAGAAACATCAGTCAGTCCAATCCAAATTCTGCTCTCAGGGACTCTCAAAAAAACATGGTCCTCCTCATGTGCAGGACTGGTCCACTGTAAAACAATGTGTGAAATGTTTTCATGAGTCTACAGACTTTGCCTGATTGTTTAGCTCACAATTCATCATGTTGTAATATTAAACAAGACTAAGACTTTACCACTAAACACAAAGTACAGGTGAAGCTAATGGGAATGTCAGTAGTTTTGTAGGTATTTGGTCATAAATTAAAGTCCTGGACATGTTAACATTTTCAGTGTTGACCAAGGTAGTGGACTGACTGACAGACTGACACTTCCATCCCTAAAGCCATTCCACCGGCATGACTACAAACATGGACAACATGGACAGCTGTGAGAAGTCAGAAAAAGCAGCAATGAAAGGGACTAACAGGAACATGTTAAGGCCCCATGTACATTATTTGGTGGTGAACACTGTGTGTACAGTTGCTGTTTGTCCTATGATGGTGAGATGATGATGAATTGATCCTATGTGATCCAACTGTATACTGTGTCTTACTGTAAAATGGGAGTGGAATAAACTCTGTAGGTCGCATACCCCACAGCTGCTTTCAGTGTCAACTCTCTTACCTTATCCCCACATCCTCACAGTGCTTTGACTATAAACACTTATACCCCAACATAGAGGCATTTTATCTGCCTTAAGATCCTGATACCAGTAGATTTCTGCCCTAGTTTGTACCCTAAACAGTGCAATAATGAGGGTAGTGGAAAAAGCAAATGACAAAAACATGCACTGCCTTTTCAGGTTGAATGAGATGTACTAGTGTGTTCTTTTAAGATACAGTATCTCTGAGAGAAGAGTTTTAGTTTGTGGTTCAGGTGTTAGGAGCTGCTTTGTGAAGTGGGAACATTTAGGTTGGCTCTCCCTTCTTAAAGAGGCCATTTCAGGGTTAGGATTTGGCCTGGGTTACCCAGACAGCACACGGTGCTCAGACAAAGGCATCCCAACCCTGAGGGCTGAAAGTGGCCAACAGTAACAGGACTAATTTGTGGAGTACAACATATGGCCTTGGTATCTGTGGAAAATCACCTCTGCACCAGGTTGTTTTCACACCAGCGTTATGTAACCACACTGTTGCACAGCTTTATGACTGTTCTGACTGGGTGGTCCCATCTAGAACAAAGCTATTCCCTGGACATCAAGACTCATTAGCAACATATTTGTTTTTGGTCGTTACCTTTAGACATTGATGGAATGCAAGTAAATACATTTAGTCAAGTTCTTTACTTACGAACAAATTTCTATTTTTGCGCCACTTTTTACTTCTGCTCCTACAGTTCAGAGGGAAATATTGTTCTTCATACTTCCTTACATTTATCTGACAATTTTTGTTGCTAGTTATATTCACAACATACAGTATGATGAGCTTATAAAATATGATTTAGCTTCACCAACTGTACATAAAAAATTTTTGCCCACCTCAAACAACTACAGTAAAATGCCACTTCAATTATATGAAGGCATTAGCACTAATAATCAAATATAATAGTCTGATGTTCATTGAGGCCAGTTTTCTTCTTTGACTGCTTGTACTTACTTTACTTGTATTTATAGTTGAAGTACACTATGCTGAGAATAGTTACATACCTTTACAGTCTAAAGTAGCATTTTCATTGCAACACTTTTACTTGTATTGCCATGTTTACTTAGGAAAAAGATATGGCTAAGTCTTCTATGTTCAGCCAACTTATTGGATTTTTATGTTGTGATTACATGCTACCAAGGTAATAGAATTTAAAAATGTCACTGTAATTTCATCATTACTTTTAAAGCACACTTCAGTAATAATACCACGACTGACATACTATAGTACAGTAGCATAAAACTTACACAGTGAGTAAATGAAAGCCAACTTTTAAAGCTCTTTGGGAAAAAAATATAAATGCAGTATAAATGCACTCCTTTTACCATCTTTGAAGAATTAAAAGTTTTTCCTTTCTCTTTTGTAAGTGTGCATATAAGTAATACAGTATACAGTAAGTCAAATTAGTCCCTGGCAGAGTGAAACAAGACTCTGACACCAGAGCCTGCATGAACACCACCGGCTCACCTTAAGACACAGGCCTTCTTATAAAGTTTGCAAGCAGGGTCAAAGCCACGATTTTTGGTGCAAGTTTCAGATCCAAATTGCATGAGGTGCTTGGACCTCAGTACACTTGCTTGCAGGTCTAGTATTTTAATTGAAGTTTATGTATGTTGTCTAAAATCAGTCCAGTTTAAACTTTTTTTTAAACTCTTGGCCAGCCTTCAAACCTCAGCGCGTGTAATTTATGTGTAAGCATAGAATGTAAGATTTTCATAATTTTGCTGAAACCTGGAAGGACATGACTTGTGTGTCCTTCATGCTGTGGTCCTCTTTGAGAAGAGGAAAATATACACATATATTGTTCAGTTTAAGATCAGAGTTTTGATTAAAGTAAAGTTCAGGAGTTAAATGTGGTCAATTGAGGGTTCTTGTGATTATAGCAAAACGCGTGCCCCTTTACATAACCAACACTGCAAGCTGAAGAATGTCTGCACATATAAGGAGACATGCTATTGAAACACTCTCAGCTGATCGGTGTGGAATGAAAAGGACATCAGCATACAGTTGACCTCCCAACAGTCAGCAGAGTGGAGGTCGATGCAGCCTCTGCAAGGTGAGATTAGACCCAGCTATCCTTTCCTCGCGGCTGTGCATTTATCTTTAAGTTGTGTTTTTGTATTGGTTTGTGTCCAAACAACGCAGTCATGTAGTTTTACTGTTTAGAGTCACACTGCAGGGCGTGGGATGAGATATGTTACAATAAAAATTTACTTGAATTAATAAACACGCTGCCTATGGAAAGGCTGTGTGTGTGTGAGAGAGCTTGCGCGTGCGCCACCCTCTGTGGCTGCAAGGTGATATTTGTTAGCTGTCCTTTAGCTTCCTGGCTATTGGTCAGTCTGGAAGTTCTGTCAAGTTAAACACAGATAGACAACACAACACCGGAAGTACTTTCAATAGTCCTATTCCTTTATTTTATTAGATGCTTATATTGTTATTAATTACACACACACACACACACACACACACACACACACACACACACACACACACACACACACATATATATATATATTTGATCTTTATCTGGACTTGTTTTCTATGGCCGGGAATACCAACGCATTTGGCAATTGCCAGTTGTGCAATGATAACGAAAATAACAATGACAATAAAACCTTTGACTCTATATTTTATAATTGAAGAGCGTACTAATGTCGCTTTGTATTCTGAAAGGACTTACCGGAAGCGGATTCTTGTTGTAGCCAACGACTCACTTCACACCGGTCAGTCAGCGAAAGGGGGCCGGACTCCGTCCAGTTTTCTTCCTACAAAAACCTCCAGAGTTGACAGGACAGACTCGGCTGGGACAGAACAAAGTAGGCTTCAGAGAATAAAATGGAAAACAAAAGGTATGAAAACTTACGCTTTCCTGAACTTTACAAAGTGTTTTACATCAGCAAGTTCATCCCTGCTCCGGCGGAGTCGCTGAGGACAAGTGGCAGGCATCGACAGAAGACTGACTTTATTTTCAGAGCCACAGCCGAGCTCTTTAACATCTGTCTTTGCATTTGCTGGCAAGGAATGGTCGCTCCTGTTTAAAATGATCCTGTTATACAAAGAGCAGCAAAGCTGGTCCGCTGTCTGCATCTGCTGTCTGCAGCGAAGTGCTCATGGTGAGTTAACTTACCTCCCGACTGGTTCCGTTGTCTCATGTACGGGCTCACTATTTTGCCATACTCCAATCAGAAATCAATAAATGGATCACACTTGCATCCATTGTAAAACAGTCTTCGGGGTATCTTCTACATTAAAAATTATCACTTTTAAATGCGCTATAGATCCAACATCAAAAGCACAACTAATGTGCACAAAAAATAAACAAATAACTTTGAGAATTGGTTCCTATGTTTTTTCTCTCAATTTACATCAACAGAGTACGCCAATGAGGCCGGTTAACAGCTGTGAGACCCAGGGAAAGATTTTATTGACTTAAGTGCTGTATAGTTAATTATCTATAAGCCGAATTTTCAAAAAGCCATGTAAGAATCTTTAAATGCTGATACTCTGGTTTAATCTGGTATACAACGCCGCTGACAATCCAAAACATTGTAAACTGATATATTTTTGTACGGAGTTAGTCAAAACATCTTTAACGCGATAAGTGAACGTATCCCCGTCAATCACTGCATTTCACACAGCAGTGGCGCTCAGCCAGGGAGTTTTAATGAACTGTGCTTGTTGAAAGTGTAACTAACTGCTGTAGAACAAACTGAAGCACTCACACTATTGCAGGGAAAATATTTCACATAGTATAAACCTGTAGCCCATTTGAGAGTAGGTGACATTAATACAGATCTGCATGTAACTGCATGAATCTGTTTTGAATGAATGTATATTAGCATCTCAAACTGTTCAGTGTCCAAAATAGCTTTTGTTGTACAAATATAGCCTGTAACATTGTAAATAATAGCATACAAAGTGATTTTAGCTTAAATAAAATGAAGTTACTATAGTAGCCATTCTGAGGGAAAGAGCTTCAGTAATTAAATCACATTTAGTCATTTTGAAGAAAGTAGTTAGTCTTAGTTCTGAATTGTACAGTCACTTCATTTTTGAAGTTCAAGTAGGCTACTCCAAAAATAAGGTGAAGTAATCAGGTCATACATTAATAGAATGTGTCTTTAATTTGAGAAATCAGTGGATGAAAAGAAGAATGGAATGAAGAGGAGGGTAACCCATTTAAACTTAGTGCACCAAAGGGTAGAGTCCAGGTTAGGATATTAACCGATCTGAACCAGCGGATGGGATCTTCAAAGGGTTAATAATAATAAAAAAAAAACCTTAAAAGAATACTTCTTAATGGGTTTTACCTCTTATTAGTGGTTGTTTGCCTATTGCAAATTGTCAGTTGGAGGTCATAGGTCAACTGTGTCATGGTTTACCACTATATCACTGGGTAGTCAAGTACATTTTACGTAGGTAATCAGTAATCTGTATTGGGTTGCATATAATTGTGACCCTCTCAGCCCTGCCTGTTCATCCGTCTCTTTCCTCCCATGGGATGATGGTTGGTTTGGTTCTCAGGCAGAATGAGGAAAAGCTTTAACAGAGAAAAACGTGTGTAACTATTATTCCAGCAGTACAGAACATAACTCCTAAGATTTTTAAAAATCCTAAACAAAGGGCATCTCAGTTTTTTAGGACATTAGCTTGATGGTCAACATACTTTGTAAATGTTGAGAAAATGGAAACCAGAATCCATGCTCCGCACAGCTGATTTAGACAGTTTCCAGTTGCACACCACCATAATTCCCTTTAAATGCTCCAAACAAGTATTTATTGTCTTAGATTGCAGTCTAGTAGAGAAGCATGCCTTATCCTATGTCATGTATGATCTGATAAATGTGTGAATGCACACACATTTTTATAAAATGCAAATTTAGTAAGTGTAACTTTGTGTAAAGGTTTTGCAAGTAGCAGCAGAACCAATGATCTACTCGGGACATTCGGGTGATTGTGGGATCAGTTTGTCAACCAGTAAGCTGAATAACACTCTCCCAGAAACTTGATGTAGTCCTTGATGTTGTCATAGAGATTACACAGGAAGTGCTTTACTTAGTTGAATGCAGTTTATGTCCTTGTGAGCTTGCTTGCATTTGTGTAAGTGTGTTTGTGTGTGTGTGCGTGTGTGTGCCTAGTTGTTTGTGTTGATCCAGGCCTCTGGGCTATTTGTGTTTGAGGAGGGGTCTCCGGCCTAGCGGGGCTGACCTCAGGGTTGCCATGGAGACAACAGGAGCCACTTCCTGAATTCTCAGCCCATCCCACAATACATTATAGGGCAGGGATGTGGAGTTGAACTCATGACGGGAGTGGAAAAAAGGGGAAGAAGACAAATACAATTCTATTTTGGTTGAATTATTCACTCTATAAAAATGTAGTGAATGAATACTGTAAAAAAAAAAAAAAAAAGAGCAGTACATTGCACATGTCACACAGTAGAGCTAACACAGAGCCAAGCTGAATCAAAAAGAATACAAACTTCTAAAAAATAAAAGCGCATCAATAAAACACTTGGCTCAGTTCATTTAAAACAATACTTACAGGACACAACTACTTTCCATTACTTTATCCTTTCAAGCCACATTAATATAATGAATTAGCTGTAAAGCTGTCAATATCCACAATAAAAATAAGGCATGTTCAAAGCTGAGGACAAGCTGTTTTTCTAATCCGTTTATATATATATAAGAAACATTTAAAAAGAAGTAACAGTATTTCAGAAAGGGATAGTTCAAGAAGTAGTCGAGGATTTTGGGAAAATGCTTATTTGCTTTCTTAACATAAGTATGTAAAGACTTACACTCATGATGTGGTTAACATAGCTTAGCTTTAAGGCTGGAAGTTGGGGAGTCAGCTGGCTTTGCTATACCTCCAGAGTTAGAAAATCTGTCCACACCTCTGAAACTCACTATTTAACACGATGTACGCGTTGTTTAATTTTGTACACAAACGGAATTGTAAAACTGACAATTTGTGGCTTAAAGGCTAGTTAACTAACTCTCTCTAGCAAGGCTAATCACCTCTCGACTCCAGCTCTGTTCTTAACGTATAGATATGAGAGCACTGTCAAACTGTCTTATTCCACTATGACTTCTATCACAGTAATGGGGTACATAGAAATACCTGAACTTATGGATGATGGGTGTGTAAAAGAATTAAAACCTACACAAAGAAAGTGTTAGAAGGTGTTCAACCCCTCTCACCCTTACTTTGAACTTTACATCAACTTTTCCAACATAATTGCACAACATAGTTTCCTGCAAGCCCCTGGTACTCTGCACCCGAGGGTGTCGAGGAACATTAACCCGACAATTTTGTCCTTTAAGAGTCAACAGTGTTAATAATCTGAGTTCTGGTTTCACGGACCACCAGCTCTGTTAGTATTCAGGACCCTGATCGGAATATCCGCTGGTCCGTTAAACTGCTGACAGAGACTGATACACAAGGTCAGCCTGTCAGAGAGAGGCAGAGAAGGAGAGAGGGAGCCGAACGAAGGAGGAAGGGAGGGCATTAAAGAAAGGGCAGGATTTGTGCTATCAGATAAAGAATGGAAAATTTTAGGAAAACTGCAGTTACACATAGACGCACACACGTGACACACTAATGTGAAAGTCGCGCGGTACGGTTGTAATCTAATATTGAAGTCAAGGGCACAGATTACAATTTTTTTTTAACCTGGATTCAGATATTACTAAATGGTATATCAGTCTCAGCCTGTTGATTCGAGAAGGGTGATTGTTGAAGGGAAAGTGAAAAGTGCTTGAATTGTCTGAGCAATTTTACAGATGTGTCGCTTTGACAGAGTATGTTTCGGTGTGAAATGCTTCAGCTGTTGGATGTATTCTGGTTTAAATCTGGAAAGTCATGCAATTTGACATCAGAGCCACTGCTGGAAACCTGTAAATGTAAAATCTGCTAAGCTGAGCCGTGAGTGAAGGTTCAGCCTGACACTCCAGGAATCCAGGTACAGCACTACTGCTAAGGTCTACTGCTAAGGAAATTACCAAATAAAATCAACACCTTTTTTTGCACAGTCCTGACACAATCACACGCTGTAGACAAAGCCATCTTATGCAATTTGAGAATGTGAGTGAGTATGTACGTGCACTTACACAGAGGACGCCAGTTGAGTAGGTGGTCCTTCGATGTGGCCCAGGACACATCCATGTACACACTGCTAAAAGAATGTGACCATATGTGGCCCAGACTACATCCAAATGTGGTCTGAGGTGTATTCACACCTGTACCTTACAGCTGTCCACTTGTGATCAGATCATTAAAGACACATGTTAATGCCAGATGGGAACATGGCCTCAGTTTGGTTCATGGGTCAAAAAGACCCATTAGGATAGTCCTATGTGCAAGGTTAGCATCTACTGATAGAAATAGTGTATTTATAAAGTATGTAACATTTACTGTTCTGAGTATCCAGAGTCTTTTCCCTCTTTTCTGGGAACTGCAAAGAAAGTAAAGTTTACATTGGTTTAGAATAAGCAGAAGCTTCAAGAAATGGATCATTAGCACTGAGAGAGAGGGAGCGGGAGAGAGCAAAAAGAACTCCCCAAAGTAATGAGCAAAGCTCCATCAACAGAAAATCTACAGAGATCAATGTCATACATGGAGACCGAAAAATTATGACTGTAAACCAAAAATCAGCTGTGATTTGTAGAAAAGAGAATACATTGTACTTTAAACTCTCAGGTGATGAAACATAAGGAAAGCTGCTGAACTTAAAAGGGTCACTTTGGCACCTAACACAGCTAAAGGTCATCTGAAGTGCCTGGGTCCTTGATAGAGTGTGCCTTTAATGGTGTTTAACCTGGCACACTGTGGCTCTCTCATTGTGTTGGTGTATTTGTGGTGTAAAAGAAGTGCCTCTTGAGTGGATGAAAGAACACACGGACACGGTGCTTGCCATGCTTTAAAGGTTTCCTCTGTAGCAGTTTTAAACATCGATATATCACCATTGAATCCACTGTCACCTTGGCATATTTACTGTACACAGATCAGGCCATGATAGTCTCTACCTTGCACCAGTGACGTTGGCAGTGTTCATGTTTTTTAAAATCTAGATTTTCCTTCACCCTGTTGCTTCCTATCACAAAGACAATTTCAGTCAACAGGTTTCTCTTCCTCACAACACTTACTAACCTTGAGGAGGATAAATGTTGGGGGAGAGGTTTACATTTGAAATGAATAGTTTGGGAAGGACACATATTGCCTTTCTTTCAAGAGCGGAGATGAGAAGATTTATATCAATTTTATGTCTGTGCATTAGCCTTGCTTAGCAGGAAGTAGGGGGAAACAGCTAGCCGGGCTCTGAAGGTCTCTCTTGTATAATCTGGATTAAAACAAAAATGTGAAGTCGACATTTTGTGGCTCTATAGGGAGTTGCGTGCGCCAAATATTTCTTTTTGGCGGACAATGCTATAGACGGAAATGTTGGGTGGATAAACTTGTTCATCAAGAAATAGTATCTCTCCATGTATGGATGTTGGTAAACACATTTTACAACTCTGGACACAGCCAGGCTAGGAGCTTTACTCCTGAGTCCAGTCTTTATGCTAAGCTAACCATCTCCTGGCTCCAGCTCCAGAGTTCTTAACATAAAACAATGAGAATGGCATCAAATTTCTCATCTAAGTCTGGCAAAGAAAACGTGCATCTCCCACTGTTATGTCCCTTTGCCACAGGGTCTGTATTAGTGGGAAGCAGCAAAAATGGGCACTTGAGCCTGGGGCCTCAGTGTAGTTTGCAGTTTAGAAACTTACTCATACTGAATGTCACACAAAACTCTTGAGAGATCTGGGACCAGTCATTTTGTCCACAGTTTTTCAGAAAATGAAAAAATACTTAATAACTCAAAAATAGTTTTTTAGATGGCACTCACTGGCCAGATGTTTATCAGTTAGTCAAATGCTGTTCAAATTATTTTTTGTCCAAACTAAATGCCACCTTCATTTGGCAGAGAGCAGTGTCAAAAGTTAAGATTTTATCAAAATAGGAGTTGCTGGCGTGATTGCGTGAAAGCCAAACTGAAAAAGTACATCTTAGTCATGCACTACCAGATATGTGCTTTTGCTCATAAGCTAGGTCCCATTAAAAAGCCTGATTTTTGAATGACGTTTGGCTTTGACATTCTCAGTCTACAGTAGAGAACAGCATGAATTGGTCCTGTTCTCAATTCAGACTACAAAAAATCAGTCGCATTTCTAAATAGCAGCCTTCAGTACTTTCATGTATTTAAAAATTTTTTTTTTTAAATAAAATGTCCATGCATGTCTCCCGATATTCTCCGTAACATGACAGGTTTTAAAGAGCACGCACACACATACACACACTTACACAAATTCTTGCAAATCAGTTTGCAAAAAATGATCACAACAGGGCAATGCTGCACAGCTAAAACACAATACTTTCTTTTTCTACAGTCTGTGAAGCAATAGTGTAGATTATATTCAGACCTGTAGCAAACACTGTGTGGAAAGATTTAAAGTTAGTGTGTACACCTGCTTTTATTTCTACTGCCCTCCTCCTCTTTCTTCTGTCGTCTCACTCTCTCTCTTTCTCTCTCCCTCTTCGCTCTGTGTGTCAGTCGGTTGCCAAGTACTAAGAATCTGGGGAATGCAGGATTGCAATGTTCTGATAAAGTTTGCTTTGTTCCCCAAGTGACCTGAGTGAGAGAGAGTGAAACAAAGAGAGAGAGAGTAGTAAGTACCATAAGTACACACACACACACACACACTATACATATAGTCCACAGACATACTGTACATACTTGCATGCAAGCATCTTGTTATTCTCCAAGAAGTGTGTAGACATGAACTGTAATTGAGACGTACTGTAAAGCAGACATACTGAGAATGCAGAAACAGTCATGTAATTGAAGCTAAACAACATGGACAGTTGGATAATTAGCATTCCTGAATCGTTGTCTTTGCTCTACATTGTCAAACCATCCATTGGGCTTGTTCTTTAAAGACCGCCTGGAGTTAAGAGCATTCTGACAATATGGGACCAAGAGTCAAGGGTTCTCAGGGCTCCTAAGGATTACTTAAGAGGCATTGTGGAGATTTGTAATTTTAATCTCTTCTCCTTTGAGTCACTGAGGTGAAGTAAATAATGAATCCCTTGTCGAATCTTTCATTCACATTCTCTCTTGCTTCTCTGTCACAACTACAGGCATCGGCAAAGGGAAAAAAAAACACCACTGCTGACATATTCTAACGTGTGATAACTCTGAGACACTGTTCTTAACAAAAACTGTGCCAGACTGGCTTAAACGTTCCAAAAACAAAAAGGATTTGGATTCGATAAGGGGATTTGGAACTGGGTTCAGATTTGATAAAATCCAACCCCGTCCCTAAACATGATGTCTACATTTTTAGGTTTATCTCCTTTGATGAGTGTTTTCCAAAAGCTCTGTTTTTGAGTGATGATATTTGGCTTTTAATTTCAAATAGTGCTTCAGAAAAAGATGGCCAGTCTCGGCTAGACAATGAGACCACGGTGGATTTCATTTCACCGACTGACAGTGTGTTTAGAGCAGTAGTTTGACATTAATGTAAATTTGCTTATTTAATTTTTGGGTAGATGAGAAGACTGATATCATGTCTGGTATTACATTTAAAGTTACAGCCATCAGCTGGTTAGCTTAGCACAAACTCTGTGAACAGATGGAAACAGCTAGCTTGGCTCAGTCCTAAGATTAAAAAAATTGTCCACCAGTTAGCACAGTCACATTAGCATTTTTATCAAAGCACTGCATAATTACTGTCAGAGCTGCTAGCATGGCTGTAGACTTTAGTCTTATTACTTGTTTAGAAGGGCGCTATCTTTGGTTTATATGCAAGTAAAAGACACTTATTCCTGGTGCTGACGACTTTTGTTGTTTTGGATGACCTCAACTTCTGGTGTTGACCCTGGTGTTAAGAAACAGAACTAAACAAATGCTATTATCACGCCCTGAATCATATTGAACAAACACAGATTCATTGGTCAAATATTCATTTGTTACAATGAAATTTCAAAGCAAACACAGAGAGTCTTTGGTGAGCAAGAAGCTGTTGAACTACAAGGCTTTAACTACAGCAAAAGCCATTACTGAGCAGTCTGAATGGACCTGCTCAGTAATGACATGGTCTCAACCACTTTTTACCTTTGACTTCATGGCCAGGCCTCTACCCAGGCGGCCAGCTAAAACAGAGAACAGCCGCATCCGATCCTGTACAGCAGCAAATGTCAGGAGCTTCAAGTGGGTTCGCAATTCACATTTAATTTGGTTTTAGTACGAGTTGGTTCAAAAGCGTTGCTTTCTTTACAGTAGCTTGATACTTAAGTACTTTGTTTGTGAAGCAGAGGGAGGGAGCGGGTAGAAATGGCATTCCTGTCTTTATCTCAGTACAGGACACACATGTGATTACATGCTCTCTCGCTCTTTCACTCTCCAACTCTATCACACTCATACACTCTTACTCTCTCTCTCACTCACACACACAAAGGCACATTCATGCTCATTCTCACAAAGACCTGCAAACTCTTACACATACACATACACTGCGCTGTCTTAATAAATCACACTCTCTCTCTCAGACGCTTGCACACACACATGCACACACACGAAAAAATAAGTTCCGTCAAGACGGATTTGAAGGACACATCCCATCCTTCAGGCATTTAAATGCATCCAGTCACACAGCATGGCTGTGTGCGAAGGAGAGTTTGTGTTATAAACAGAGATGGGCACTGCACTTTCTCTTTGCATGTATGTTTGTGTATTAGAAAAAGTGAATAAGAAATGGATAGACAAAGGAAGACACAGGAAGTGAGGATGGGGGGGGGGGGGGGCAGGGTCAGAAAGGGCACTTTGGGAGTCCTCCACATTCATTTGCGTGTGAAGAAGTAATTAGATTTGTTTGTGTGTGTGTGTGTGTGTGTATGCTGAGCTGTGGGAGTGTGTATGATGGCTAAACAGAAAAGCTGAGTTGTGTTTACACGGTAAATATGTGTGTGTTTGTGTGGGTTGGGAGTTAAGGTGGTGGAATGTGACATGTTGATAGAATGCTTACTGGACAACAAAGCCGGGGAAGGAAAACATAGTGGAAACCATTAACTATGCTGGTCACTGCCCAGCACTAAGTCTGTACTGTAAAACAGAGAGAAGGGACGCTGCTTTCTAACACTGCAGTGCTCTGTGTGGACAGCACTGTGTCGCAGTGAGCTATCATCAGATGGTTTCTCAAAGACTTTGCTTTTGCAATTATGCAGAGGAAGAAAAGGAACAATAATATATAATGACACTGAAGGACAAATGTAGAGTCTTACATTAAAAGGCTTAGGACAGTACTTCAGATTTGTGAAGGACAGCGCCAGCGTAGTTGTACATTCCTCATGTACTTTTATATGATGATGGATTATTCCTCTCAAGCACGGAGTGGGCGTCTGCAAGTTAGAGAATAAGAATAGACAGCAGGAAGAGTAGAAGTGACACAAACAGGCTGTAGAGCTGTAGAGGAAAGTCACCAGTGTTTTCTTCGAGTCCAAGTTGGCAGTGGGACAGAAGCTACATTTTTCCAGTAGTTTTTTTTTTTTTTTTTTTTTTTTTTTTTTTGGCCTTCTGGTGTAGACGTTGAAATGTGTGCATCTATTTCAAGTTTTTTGTTGTCTCTGTGATGATACTGGGGGGGAATGTGTGCGCTCTAAGAAATTTCCATGTTAGCATTAGATAATGTAGAGCTGTCCAAATACATTTTTTTAAAATCCAATAAAAGCTGTACTGGACTTTTTCATCCACAGTTTTTTATTATTCTTTATTTCAACTTTCACTTCTTCCCCCTATTTTAAACCAGTACAGGTGGACTTATGTCACATCACTGCTGGACATTTTCACATGCAGGCACACACAGCATGGTGTGTGTGCGTGTGTGTGTGTCTGAGTGAGTTCACAGGTACTGTATCCTTTCCAGGCCGGTTGGCAGTCAGGGCTACTGTAAACATCCTTGACTGGAAGCTGGTGTTAGATTCTGGGGCTTTCAGTCGGATGTTTGCAGCAGCCAACTGCTAGTACCATCGCTACATTTCACCTGCTGCGTGCTGACAATAAATGCGTGTGAAGTGCACTGAGGTCACTGACACCACTGTAAGTATAGCAACTGTCGATTCAGAGGATGGTAAGATATAAAAAGATAATTAGGTTAAAGGAAAACGATGGTTTAATGCAAGCTGGGTTTTATTTTTTGCTGCTCCTGCCATCAGTTATAATACCTTTGTATTCACCAACATTATTGCTAAGATCTGAGAACATGGGAGCATTGTTAAAGATAAGTCCTGTGGAACCACAAAGATTAGCACTCAGTTATATGTCATAAATAAAGTAAGATTTTGGGGATCACTACCATGTGATTTGGAGTTAAAATCAAATTTAAGCTCTTGTGATATGTTTAATTCAACATTTAACCTACTGAAGGAGGTAGAAAAAATCCCCATGGTCCTGATATAGATTATTTTTCAAGATGGTGTCAAAAAGCTTTTTTGGAATTAAATGTGACAAAGACCAAGGATATGTGTATTGATTTTAGATGCCATGACTCTAAGCCTGTCAAAAGTAAGGTCAGAAATCATAGAGTTAATTGGGGAAATTAACTGTAACACCTATACGTTGAGTAAAAAAAGCCAGCATTTCCTTTTTTTTGTCAGAGGAAGCCGGCTAAGTGTGTGACGGCTCCCTGATGACTCTGTTTTATTGATCTTTTCTTGAGTTTTTTACTTCTTCTTTTATCTGTTTGTTTGCTTCAGTCAATCTAAAACAGAAAAATGGTGACCAAGGTCGGTGGCAGTATCACAGGTAGGTCTACTCAACAGAGAAGTCTGAGTTTTAGAACAAACGGCTGTTAAAGAAAGCAGACTCCAGTCTGTCTGACAGCACCCACCCCCCAACCCCTTGCACCTATAGTGTCAGTCCTCACCTTCAGGTTCCTGCTTTGAACACTCACCAGCAAAGTTTTGTTTCAATGACGTCTTCTTTTTTTCTATCACTAAAAAAAGGCCATTGACAAATATGTTCTTTCACAGCATTTGATAACAAAATTAACTCTTGTTTTCAAAAGCAACTGAAATTGAATTTGTGGCTGTTGGTGAGTAAAACTACATCTAATCATGAAGGATGACTCAATGCATCGTAAATATAAATATGTACCAATAGGACAAATGTGAACTCACTGAAAAACTGGAGGGAGGGAAGGGAGTGTGTGTCCAGGGAGAAATGGCTGGCAGTGATAGTTGTCTCCATTCAGGCCATTCAGTTCCCAGTGGATGGGAGAGGCTTCATCCTCTCCTGAGAGACGAGGACATGGGAGGAGAAAGGAATGGAAGGAGGTGGATAAAGGGAAAGAGGAATAAATGGAAAGAATGGGAAAATAAGGGAAAAGAGGTGAGGATGTAGACAGAATGAGGCAGATGAAGAAATAGAACGGGAAACAAGAATTGTTACTCCTGAATAGTTTGGTCTGGATTTTTCCTTCCCCCCTGTCATCAGTCGCAGTTGAGCGGAAGTGGGTGTAACATACACTGCAGGGCCACAGACAGGGAAGGAAGGAAGGAAGGAAGCATTCTAATATTACTCCCCCACCCCCACATTCATCATACCATGAATGAAAACATGCTGTGCTTCTTGCCGTTTCTGTCTAAACAGCCTCTGCGTTCCTTCCTTGGTGCTGGAAAACCCAGGAAATAGTGCAGTTCACAAGAGATCCTCTACATGGAACGATACAGTCAAACCCAGGAACTTGCAGATTATGCAGCAGTATACATACTACACAAAAAAATGATGCTTACTCTTCAGACCTTTCTCCAGTAGTTGATTTTTCTAATATAAACTACTGAATCTCTTCAGTTCTATGGAATTGAACAGATAAAGCAATGGAAAAAAAAAAACTCATAGGCATGATTAGGGGTCACAAGAAAACTGTATTGTTTTAAGGGTAAAAGGTCAACCAGATCCACTACCTGCCCTACAGCACACAGGTCGCTGTTTGGATTTTAACATTACTATCCACTAACTGAAGGTATAAAGTTGCCCTGTGACCTCTGAGTTCTAGGTAGTGTAAACATCCTACACTCTCGGCATCTGCCCCCTGGTGGCCGGGGGTGGGACTGTTTGCACTGCCTGGCTCAGGAACTCAACTAGCAGCAGGGGAGGAATGAATTCACATATACCTTTTCACATAAAATATTTCACCCAGTACATGTTTTTACTGTTACTTTGAGTCCTCCAATCAAGACACATGGATAATGTATGGAACAGGTACATTTTTACTTTCTCATTAACCTAACCTAAGTCATGGTAAGTTGGTCTGCCTATTTTTTGTGAGGGGAAATCTTGGAGGATCAAACCATCTTTTTATCTTCTTGTGTTAATAATGTAGTTATCTGCTTCTTGGGGTATCAGTTTACTAGTTTTAATTAAGAAATTTTGCCATTATCTGGATGCACATACTTGGTGCAAATCATTCACAACTTCAGACCAAGCAGAAATTGAATTGATATACAAAAGTTAAACTGAGCAATGCATTTCACCGGGGGAAGCTCATCCACAGAAGAATTCAAACATCTTTCATCAAATTATGGATCCTCAGTTTTCAGCTACATATAACGTTTTGGAGCTTTAGAGAAACCAGCCTGGCCACACACAGACTTACAGCAATTCCTCTGACATCCTCGGTTGGATTGCTGGGGAATGCTTGCCATTTGGGACAGGAAGCAGGGAGCGGCACATCTCTGATTGGCTGGATTCCCTGACCCAGCGACCTCGGTCATGCCTGTCCCACTGGGGCTGGGACACACACTCACACACTTCAGAGCGTATGACAGAAAGCAGTGGTCCAGCAAAAGGAAGGAATGGAGGAAATGGGATAAGAAAAGATGGAAAATTAACATATACAGTGTAACAGTGTAATTAATAGTAATTTGGGTGATGTGTTTTAGTGGGACACTCTTACTTTGCAAATATTTATCCAGATGCATCTGTGCACAGCTCTTAATCCTTATCCTTAGGAAAAAAAATGAAATTAAAAGGATAGCACTTTGATGTATTTTCTGCAGAAATCTGAAAATGAATAATAAAGCAAAAACATTTCATATTAGTTGTCTTGTATGTGTCATTACGCTGTGTGTGTGTGTGTGTGAAATGCTTCTATTGGTTAAGTGGCAGTAGGAGGAAAGACGTACAGAGGAAGCAGAAACAGTGGGTGTTGTCTGTGTGTGTCTTCTATTCTAAGACTAAAAATATACAATCTATAATAAATACATAGGCAGTGAGGATGTGGCTGTTTAAAGGGGAAAGGCACAGGTCCCCCTGGAGTGAATTTGGTCTGTGGGTCTTCCTCCTGTGTGTGAGCAGCTGGGGGCTTTTTATGTATTTGTGGCCAGGGCTCCATTGTGTTATTATTTATCTGTGGCTGTAGGATATTTTAAGATGTCTGTTTTTCATCTTATATTTTATGTACAGTATTTTTAACTTATATTTTATATTGCATGTACAGTTTTATTTATTTATTTTACTTATTTTATGTTCTGCTATTTTTCTTCTTCAGTTATCCAGTTTACTTTCAGTTATCATTGGACTTTTTGAGATTTATTGTGTTTACTTGATGCTTGCACATACAGTATCTAAGGTACAACAAATTAGCAGCACAATTTCAATACACAATTTAAATAAATACACACTGTGTAATTACACCATTTGCAGTAAGAAATAATTATGGATAATAATGGAAATATACAAAATAAAAGCACAAATTTAAACACACAATAGTCATGTAATTTTATGAGTAGCTTGTAAGAATGATGTCCATGCAGTTACCACAAGATGGAGCCATAGTGTTATAAAAATGCCTCATCGGGTAACACATCATCACTCTTTGCTTGGCTGATTTTTGCATATCATTGTCTGGATTGTTAGTCTAAATTGCATGGCGCGCGTGTGCGTGCGTGTGTGTGTGTGTGCAAGTGTGAAAGCAAGGTGATGATGATCAGTATCTTGGGGTCTCTAAGGCTGTCAACAGCTTTCAGGGTCACTGGGCCAGTAACAACTAACGAAAAATAAAGTTCCTGTTTTCTGCAGCTCAGAAAGCAGAAGTAGACTCTGTCTTAGCTCTAGTTTCTACCACAAGTCAGAGAGCAGGGAAAGCCCCCGAAACCAAAACTAACTACAGTTTCAGCATGTCATCAAGATGGAAACAAAACACTGTCGAGGCGCCTGCGGACACAACAGTATGTCAGCGTGTCTTAGATTACACAAGCACCCACATGGAGTACAGTGTTACGGCCGCTAATGTAGTCATCCATGCTGAGTTGACTGAAATGATCACTGAGCCCACAGTGGAAAAACAATGCATGTAGACATTACTGTCAATGTCAACCATCACTGACTCCAATTTGAAGTGGGCACTTTCTAACTAGGTGTCCTTTATAGAGGGTCTAAAGGATGCAACTATTAGCTTTATTCACAGATGATACAGCTGCAGGTGTATCCACTGACAGAATTGTTTTTATTCAGAATGTATTTTATTTTATTTATGCAAAATACATAAAACTGAAAACAGAATTAAGTATTTTTAGATCTGCATTCTGTCCATCTTGACATGCACTTGTGTGAATATAATTTGATTTCAGAGCACCAGAAGGAGCAACAGTGCTGGAAGCCCTCCAGCTCTGTTCATCTTTACAGTTATTTTATATCATCAAAACCAACTGATGTTTAACTTGAACTGCAGTAACCGTTTCCAAGTTTTACAAGATACCAAAGATATTGTGTACTTTAGGATGAATTTGGTTGAAAAACAAAGGGTATAGCAGACAGAAAATGCTCAGTTAAGTTTTATAGTTTTCATTTTTCTCCAGTGGTTCAGTGCAATCTACCAGAACCAGCAGCATTCAGGCTTCAACTGTCAGCCTGAGTGTTGATGTCTGCAGACGGGCAAGAGGGAAAAAAAAATCAGTTCTTGTCAAAAACTTGAAAACAAAGTCCCGCTGTGGTGCACTCTGCTGTGTTACAGATACAGCCTTCAGACATACTGTTGTGAAAATAAGTGAGTGTTGGTGATTACCAGTCTCCAGCGGTCTCTGAACTTTCATGATCTCCCCTCCAGGATGAGAGAGGAGAATATTGTGAAATATCTTTTTAAAAGCACAGCGGCGTACTGCAGAACATGCTGAGAGGAAATGGAAGATGAGAGGACAGGAAGCACATGGAGACACCATCTGTTGTTGGGCAACAATGCAGAAACGAGTGCCAAACTGGAGACAGAACACACACATACACGCATACTGTATGACACAAAGCAAATGGCAAACACAGTGCAAGCTCAGACAGATCTAACAGTGTGAGCATATATTCAACTGAGCAGGATGCTTCAACATTTAACAACTCTGAAGTGCTACAGATAAAAAATAGGAGATGCAGCAATGTCCAAAAGAGATGATGAGACTGGAAACATCAATAATTAACTGTAGCACTGGCTCACTGGTTTAATAAAGCAATTAAACCAGTGAGTCTTGTACCAACTCCTGATACCCAAAATGTCATGAAATGCTCCTTTAAACTTAATGACTCGACAGAAATGACACAGGCTGGCGCGTTAGCATCTTATCCGTAGTTAGCATAGGAAAGTCCACAACCTTAGCTCTTTCGCTTGCTCCACATTACACAGGGCTAAACCACATTGCAAGCACGTTTACTTAGTTCATAGTGCTTTACTCTGTTTGTTCCCATTGTTTGGCCATATGTAGCTCTGAACGCTTATTTCACTCACTGTGAAGCACACAGAAAGTTACTTTCTGTATTTAGCTAGCAAACTTTTTCTGTCAGCTCCTGCCATTCTGGTTTGATGAAGCAGGGACAAATTCAGTGTCTGTGGATAAAATGGACTGCTGTTGTGTATGACCAGGGTTTTGTTTGTAGTCAGCCCACCTGTGAGAAACTTGAATATACAGCTGAGGTCAGGAGCGCTCTGTAAGGTGCAACTCTAAATACCCTGAGACACATTAACGCAGGTAACTGACAAAGTAGTTTTCTTTTCTTTTGAGTCCTTAGTTTTCACTCAGTTCAAAAAAATTAAAGTGCCTGTCTTTTTGCACACACTATGCCACACTACCATGGTAACACGTTAAACTAAAATGATCAAAAACATCTGCATTTTAGCATCATCATTGTTGGCATGGCTAGCATACTTAAGTTAGCCTCTAGCTCAGACCACTGCGGACCCTGAGGACAGCCTCACAGTGCTGCTGTCGACTCGTAGTTCTGCACACAGACTCCTGGGAAGTTTAAAGATGTATGAACCAACTTGGGGCCAGATGACACTTTGTTTTAAGACCACACAGACACAGCATTTTGCTGGTATCTTGCTTGCATAACTTAGTGTCTGGAACAGGATGTTGAGGAGGAACATAATGTGGGAAAGGAATGTTCAAATGCATTCAGGAGGATGGAAAATGTTTTGTGCATAAACATGAGCTGTCTCTCGTGTCTCTGAAATGGATACTTCCTTCCCATTAGGACTCATCGACAGAGTTTGAGTTATACGAACAGATATATATGTTTTTTAACCACCATCATATTTTACTACTTTGTCACTTCAAACCACACACTACACTAATTCATATTGTAAATTAACAGAGGATTGAATGGCTATGTGTAATATAAAAGGAACAGTACATAATAAACCCACAGAGAATTATCACCCAACTTTGCAGTTTCACTCAACTTTGCAGACTTTTAGGGTTTTTTTTTTTTTTTTTTTACACACATATGCATCATTTTTCACACACTACAAAATGAGCTGAGAAGTTATGCTACTTTTTCTGTATTTTTTCTCTACACCAGTCTCCAAACAGCCCTGCACTGCCTCACCGCACACTCTTCTTCTGCCTGAGCGCACATTATGGAAGGCCTCCTCATTCTGCCAATATGAATCAGGTGAGTGTGCACATAGGGGATACAGTACATGTACAAGCACACACTCGCTTACATAAACACTCATGTGTAATGATGAAAGTAATGGTGTGATGTTATTGCTGTTCTCAAGTGTTACTTAATCTTCCAACTTCCAAAAACCAACTCTTGATTTCTCAGGTTGCTGTGTACAGATATGGATGGTTATGTTGATTAGACTCAAAGTACCTTCAAACACAAAGTGAGTCAAGTGTTGAATGTCATTATGTAACTTTATTTACCGACAGACACCAGTGGCTAAGCCCTAAAATGAGACCACACCACAGTGGTGTGTGTCAGTGCAGTTGCAAAGCTTCCACTGATCGTATCAAATATTCGTGAGGGCTAATTTTGTTTAGAAGACGTACATTCACATTAATCAGTGTCAAATTTTAAAAGTGAACTGGCAAAGAAATGTAATCACTCAGTAACACAACCCACGGCAACACAGAGGCACCCTGCTGAGCACCAATCATTCTCTTGTTAGCATCTTGTTATAATGTTAAAGTTTTCTTCCACATGTCGTCAAACAAGGTGACATGTGCCTTGTTATAACATACCAACACATTCGTCTGCTCATTACCTGGTTTCCATAAACAAGCACATATTCTCATCATAATGAGATGGTTCTCATCCACAATTATAAGAGCATATAAAGAGAAATGAGTTATCTGCAGGTTACACGGATGAAGACATGATGACAGAACAAGCTGTTCTATGAGGGGATATTGAAACAACTTGTCACACCAAAGAGTCTCTATAGACATAACTCTAGTCACCACTGACATTGCTGCTTGGCAACAGCAAAATTTCATGTTTTTTTTTTTTTTTAACTCTAAAAGGGATCTTGTTGAGTGCTTTTAAATGCACACTGTATCAATAATATACAAAGAGATAATTATCGTTAATTATAGTTTCATCACAAGTAGATATTTATACCTCATTGTAATTAGATGTTTCTCTCATTATGTTTTGTGTGAAAACAGGATTTTTTCCCCTTAAAGACAAAAAACTAACTCAGATCTTTTCCATAAAGAAGACATTTCCATGATGTACACAGCTATGCTCCAACATTATGAATTCAGTGAACTTGTGTTTTATATTCAAACCATGTTGACCAATCTACTCTCAATATTAAATCAGTGTCATCACTTACTAGCTCTTTTTGGAGCTTTAAACTTGCTTTAAACGAGTCTCAGCTGATGGAATTCACTCAGTAATAACAATAATAGCACTAATAGCCACAATGCTCCACCTCTGTATCTCTGTCGTCCTCGTTGACAGGATCTTCTGCTCTATGAAGATGCGTCCTCACCACTGTTGTTTGTTCAACATCTTGATTTTCTGAATGCAGCCAGATCTGACAAGCTCCACAAGCCAAGCGAAATCAGGGCTTATCACAGGCCGAACAGAAAGATGTTAGAGCTAGCATTTTGCTACTGAGTTCTCTTGAAAAGCAGCATTGTTTGTCAACAGAAAAAAAAAAAACTATTTCCATTTTCACTATGTTTCTAAAAATGCATTATGTGTACATCATACCTATTATCCTAGTGAGCTTGAGAACCATGTGAAGCTCATCTCTTGACACTTCCTCTCTCCTTCCTGTCTAGTGTCTTCTCATCAACGGCAGCAACGAAAAGTGAAAGGATCAACGCCGTCACTGTTGGGAAAAGAAGAAAGGTTCAGTAGGAGTGAGATGACTTGCACTACATCAGAGCTGATGTTCTTTGAAGACTGGCCGTCACATCTTTGGGCTGAACCCCCCTCTGGATGGCACCACACTTTCTAATCGTATTCCTCTTATTAGCTTCCAACTTCTTTGTGGAGAAAACAATTGTTTCAGAGTGGTCTTCAGTCAGTTTGCTATCCACATAATGTACGGCTCCTAGTGCCTCTTCAGTGCCTCTTCTTCAGCTCTCTTCACTGAGAACTTTAATCCTGTTATTCAGCAGGCAGATCTGCTGCAACAGATGTGTCCTTTGTGCTGGAGAATCACAGCGTATTTCTTTCTCGTCTTGGCTCTGGAAGGTACAGACATCACACGACTGACTGGAAGAAGCTTCAGGACCGGCTGTGCACATAATGAACCATAGACAATACATTCACACCACATTATACACCTAAATAAAGGTTGTCAAGCTTTCTGACAAATGAAAACCATTGCAGTATAGCCCTGCTGTTATTAATTTTCCTGTCCACTTGTCAGTTGCCTGTTTGTCACAGTATAATTTAACCCTGTAAGAATGTGTACTGATGTTTTACGCCTGCCAACAGGATAATTCATCTCTTGTCTGGACACCATTGCAAACAACTCTATAATTGTCAAATGAAAACAGATGATGATAAGATAAACCAACAATGATTTATGCAAATAACATTCAGTGGTAATTAATGTAGGCTTTCAAGCAAAACTCATAACTGCTGTGATCACAAATGAGACATGAAATTATGCTACGGTTATGGATCATGATGTTGACACGTTTCAGCCAAGAGTAGCAGAAGCTGATGGCTCTGCAGCTATGGCATGCTGTGCAAAATATGGGACTGTTCACTGAAATTCCAGAAATAAACATGGCTATTGTTACCTCTGCCAAGGAGGTTATACTGAGCCTCCACCCGAGCTAAATTCCATATGTGATAGGATGGGGTCTGAATACCTTAGCAACACAAAATGTGAAAAAAGTGAAGGGGTCTGAATATGTTCTGAATGCACTGTAGTTTTCACTCCCACTAATAATAATTCGGATGTGTACGCACTGTGCTGGACTGACATCTCTCTTACTTTCTAATTAGTTCTGTTGTACCTGTTTGAGCAGGTTCCCAGTGGATTAATGCAGCAACACTGAACCACATCCCACTGCTCAGTTAATACTTATTGTTGTACAGACCTGTACAAACAAAATGTAACATCATTCAGCAGCTAGGCAATACAGATACTAGCTGTCTGCATGCCTGTGGCTGCTGTGGAGCATGTGATCCAATGCTGCTGTGAACCTTATCACTTTATTTTTGTGGTTAACTCCGTGCTGACTGTGTGTCTAACCCAAGCATCCCTGTTGAATAGCTGCAGTCGTTCTTATTATTAGGTTTTGCTGACAACATAGTTTCTGTCACGAGGGGGGTCACAACCGAGGCAACCAGGAACACGAGGGAAGAGAGGACCCAAATGCAATAATCCCCAAGACAGGCCATGAATAACTAAAAGTCTTTAAAACTAAAAGTCCAAAACCACTGGAAGAGTCCAGGGCCAGGGGACACAACTCACACAACCAAAAATCATCGACACAGGAGAAAAAGACTCAGGAGCAAAACTAAACAAAAATACAAAAGTACTTACTTGAAACAAAGGAAACCAAGGCAGAAGCACACACGGGGAACCACCGCAGGTAAAGACATGGGCAGACTCAGGTATGGACACAGACACAGACTCAGTTACAGAAACAGGGAAACAACAAGACTTAAATACACAAGGCAATGGGCAACAGGTGAAATCAATTAGGGCGGGGCAGACAATCACAAATGGAGGGAAACAAGACAAAGACAGGAAGTAGAGCAAGACAAGATACACGAGGGCTATGATTTCAAAATAAAACAGGAACTATTAACAAAACTTAACAAACTTAACAAGAGTCCGAAAAGGCTCAAAAGTCCACAAAAGAGTTCTAAACATAACAAAAGGGTTCAGAAAACAGTCCCCTTAGGGGCTAGTCATGACAGTTTCCAGCATGGCTATGAGGCTATGAGGCTATTTCAACTTGAGCAGAGGCCTGTCAGCCACAGTAACTGAAAACACACCTATGTGAGGCTTTAATAGAGTTTCTCATGTATACTACTGTACAAGAGCTATTACTATACTATAGGCTACTATACTACTATATTAAACTTACTAATGAGTAAAATCATTGATTGTAATCTCAGTTGTGCTCTGCATGTAAAGGGACCACATTCTAGCCAATATCAATGTGGAGAACGCTGAGGACCTGCGATCAGACTGTGTTTGCCTCCTCCCTTGAGGTGCAGTCTCCAGAGGTTACACTGACATTAAAGTCAAAGGACTTTTCTCAGTGGACACATAGAGGGACTTAGCCCCAGCAAAATGACATTTTTGTCAGGAGCACATTGTCTTTTCACCCTCACCTGTACCCGTTCGGTGCTTGCAGTAAAACTGACCGTGCTGAAAGTGGAAGGAAGGCTGTGGCAGCGGGTGTGTCAGAAGCAATCATGTAGGAACATGCAATTTTAATGTCAAAAATGAAAGAGTCTGGAACATGTCCTTTCTACTCACACCAGGTTTAGTTCCTGTTGTAAAGTCCTGGACAGAGAGAGAGATCCATCTGAAAACATGTTGTTGTTAACAAACTTAGAAACTGTCAGAGTCAAGGAAAGCTGAACAAGCATATTTCATGGAAGTCCGTTATTTAGTGCTTTTGTACGTTTCCATACTCGTCAGCTCTGTTGCCAGCTTCGGTATAGCTGTTCAGTCTCGAGAAACAGTGCTAGGATTTAAGAAATGATCTAGCACTATTTTTTCACCGAGCTGTTAACAGAACACCACTTACCTGCCATTCGCTTTTTTCCTGACAGTGCCGCTTTTTCCTTTGTTTAGCAGAGCGCATTATTGTATGTGGCATCAATGTGCAAATTAATACTGCATTGGTTCCAGTCAGATTAGAGCTCATGACGTCAGTCATGTTTCAGAAGTCAGGCAGATAATCTTAGTTATATTAAGTGTTTGAAAGTGAATCCCTCTGCGTGTTTAATCTTCTACTGTGAGCTTATTTAACGGTGGTGGCTGTTCAGCCTTTGAACAGCTGTTCTACCACTGAGGTTTTTTCTCTGCCAGTGAGATTATTCCTGCTTCCAGAACAGCTCTGCACCTGACAAACATGCGCTCATCAGCTGAAATCTACATGGAATGAACACTGCTTTCCATTTGACAAAATTCTTAGTCCACATCCCCAGTTTTATTTAAGTGTGGCAAACTTCACATTTTAGGGCAAAAATCCAGGTATTGTGGCCTATGCTGAAAAACACTGAGAAACACACAGGTGTGTTCGTCAAGCATAGTGAATAGTCATCTATGGAACAATCACATTTTAATCAATAAGTCAGATACAAACAATTCAAGTATATATTATCAACTTGTCTTCTATACCAATTCTTATTAGATTTATTCCTGCTGTTACTGTACATTAATACTACTGATACTGTATTGTATATGACTAGAATGAAAACAATAATGTAAATATCAAAATGCTGTACAAGAAACAGGATGTACAGGAAATTATCTGGGAAAGACACTCCTTACAACATACAGTTAAACCTAAAAAATACGAAAGAGGCACTTAAGAATATCTGATATACACTCGCACACATATATGTACATACAATATACTAAAAATTCGGATACTTGAGCCCATGTTATCGCACAATTCACCTGAAAAGTTATTTTTACAATTATATCAGATACACTTGGCTGGGAAGCGATGTAGAGACCTTGTCAGATAATGAAAAGCAGGCCTTATCCTACAGGAAGAACAGCGTAAAAATCCCGATCGTATGCACCATTGCTGCCTCACACTTCACATGGCTTTTAATTTCACAGATATCTATTGCAACCAGGAACCCAGTTGCCTGTGTTTGAAATGATACCTAGGATTCAACAAAATTGCTTTAACTTCAGGCAAATATTGGCCTTTAATCAAAAACTAAAGAGTAGCAAGGCGATGCTGTCAGCTCATGATATGAGGAGGGTGATGATATGATGGTTACACAGCTTTTCATAAATGAGCGTAAAATCTGCTGTAAAATCGCCTTCACTATGCCTTGGGAACCTGACGATCTTAATTAAAACAGAATAAAAGCCTGGCTGTTAGTGGAAAGTTCAGTTAGAATAACAGTCTACATGCTAGTGGCTCCTGCACTCTGATTGGAGTACAGATGTAGGGGAAATAGTATAATTGTGGAGCATGTAAATGTACAAATTGTAAGATACTGACTAGCAAAAATATCAGCAGCTACACTTCTACAAACTTACACCTAGAAGCTTTTATCTGTCGTATTCAGAGGACAAAGTCAGCAGCATCACCACATAATACTGTACTTGTAACCTTTTTGAAAACTACATAGGCTATGTATAACCTGGAACATGGATGTTCAATTTTACATATCAATCAGCCAAATTATTGCAAGGTAAGAACAATGAATCGTGTTTGTGATGAAGCAAGTTCCTGACCATTTGTAGATTATATATGTAGATCAACGATTTGGATAAACCTACAGCGCTTTCAACCGGAAGACACAGATTGTCAAAAAAGTGCAACACACATCACACATCACCTTAAGTTCATTCACAAGCCACATCCAATCACATTGTTCAGTTAAGTATAGAAGACTTTTAGGTGGCACAATAAACCCTTTGGCAGCCATGTTGGAGATGCTCTGATGACAAATTATCATGGATGATTTTGTCAATAATGTCAGCCATAAAACCACAGCAGGGCTGTCAATTTTTTGATTTGAAATTTAAAATTTGATTTTCAATTGGGAAAAAATAAATATTTGTTCTGAAATTATTATTATTTTTTATTTATGTATATATTTATAATAGTGTCTACAATTACATTGCAATACAATTTACAGTTAGGCTGTGTATAATTACTTCAAATTAGTGAGTGAAAAAAGTGATAGTTCTTATTTATTAAAAACCTTTTTTTTTTTAACCAGTGATTTGCTAATCACTGCTACACTGGCTAGCTAACGTAGCTCCATTAGCACTAGCAAATGTGTCTTCCTGAAACGACCCCCACCAGTGGACTCTAAATTAGTTTGCTAGCTAGTTATTTATCTTAAAGTCAAATAGGATCACTTTTGAGTAGAGACTAGAGTTAAAAAAGAGAGAGAGAGTTTACTGTGTCACACTAACCTACATTTTGAAACAGACAAAGCACTACCCCCTTTCCCTTGAGGCAGCAGCAGCCATCTTCCACCCTGATAAAACTAATGCTGTCTAATACAACAATTCTGTCATAAATCTTCTCTTCATGAAGGGTGTTATGTTAAGTCTTTGTTAAAACTGTGTTAAGATGTGCTGATTCAACTGTATGATCATTTTGGAGGCTGCAATTTGCTGCAATCTGTGGTGCCACAAGTGCCACAAGGGCCTGTAAACGCCTCTATCCTTAACTGTTTCCAATATTTTTCCAATCACCAACAATCAAGTCTTTTATTTATTTATTTTTTTTGCTCTATAGTTCTGTTTTTCAGAAGGAGCAACTACCTTCAGCTTGTAGACAGTAAAATTGCAGAGCAGATAAATACTGAGTTGTGCCTGCTATTACTATTACAAGGATTTCAAGTCAGTCTCAAAAAAATATGGTTTGCAGGTATTGCTATGACAAACTAGCCCGCCCTTGCCCTTTTCAGCCAGTCCTCCTCTCGTGTCTGCCCCTAATATCAAAAAAAAAAAAGAAGAAATAGTCATCTCCCTGATCTCTCCCTTCACATTATAAGTTTTACTTTACAGTGCCTGTACAAAGTGAGCTCAGTCCAGCGTGCTGCTTGGTAAAGCTCCAGCTACAGTGTTTGATGAGTAGGCAGGACTGTTTCCCAAAACCATCATGTGACCAACATGCCAATCAGCAGGTACCTTTTGTTCTACAATGTTCTCGAACCAGTAACCACATTTCACACCTGCTACAGTTCTAAAACAGAACACTAAATAAGGCAGTCTTCTTTATGAGGGGTTTCCTGCTCACGGTCCTAATAACAACAAGCCTTTGAACACACGTTTTTGGGTCTCTCTTGGTTTAGATGGTTTTGGGATTTGGTCCAAGGCAAGATTGTTTAGCTTGGCTCAGGATATGACCTCCCACCTCCCCAAACACCCCAGTCCCACATCATAACCCCTAAGAGTTAAACTGAATAATCTGTAATGAAGTACTATCATAGTTGATGGTAAGCCCTTAACCTGAATTGATTCTAATCACATGTTTAGCAGATTCCAAGCTATAACTATTAATATGTTTTACTGTCCTGACCCTGGGTTTCAGAGTCATATGGGTTCTGTTAAGAATAAAGTTCTTCTTTGTTCTTTACAATTGAATTGGTTAATTTTAAAAACACCTGTTTAAAAACCTGATTACAATCAAACCCCATTTTTATTACCTACAAAGGGACAACTTCATTGTACTCATTCCTCCCTCCTCTAGCTCCTGCTAACATCAGCGCTTCCTCCAGTCCGGCCATATTTGACCCAGATCCTGTGCAGCCCTTCAGTCCTCCTCCAGCCAGGTCCTGGCACATCACGGCATCATGGGAAGACACAATAATCCTGCTTCTTGTAGAGGTGGAGGTAGTGCTCTCCTCCTCTCTCCTCTGTTGCTCTGGTGTTGGAGCAGGTGCTCTGATCCCACTACTTCCAGCACCCACACTACCTGCAGTACCAACACCTCCACCTCGCCTTTTAGGTGGTGGACCCCAGAGGAAGGCATGGGAAGGCCTGTAGTGCTGGCGAGCATAGCGAAGCAGGCGTCTGCGGGTGGCCGGGAGGCGAATGGTGTAGACATAGTACTCCAGGACGCTGTGCTGCATGTTTGGAATGGTGTTGTGACACAGCGATTCCTCCAAGAAGAGGCGAACCAGTGGAGCCTTGAAGGCCTCATAGCCCAGTTCGCCCAGGGACTTCAGGATACGAGTGATTCGCAGGTAGTTGTGCTGGGACCTTCAAAGAACAAAAGAGGAGAAGCAAGTGAAGAGGTATGTAGGAGCTGAACGATGGTGCAAACTCTGTAGATCATCATAAAATGCACCATGGAAAAATCACATACAGTGGTACAAAAAAAAACTATGATGAATTATATGAACTTTTTTACTTGAAAAAAAAAACAAGATTTATATTAAGATCAGCTAATGTAATGTTATCAAGGGCAGTAGGTTTGATGTAATGAGGTCTGCTAACCTCAGAATGCTTAAAAGATTAAAACACTTTTAAGAAAAATTGAAGTTGCATAATAAAAATGACTCTAAAATTTTTACTTTTTCAAAACAAACTAGACCAAATTGTCTTTAGTCTTTGTTGACTATGCAGCTATTAAGAATGGTTTGTCTCTGATAGTTGTTTGGCCTGAGAGAAATCTAGAGACCACAGTGTGTCAGATGCAAACATCTTGCTGAATATTTGATGGGATGTTAAAAGCAAGAGAAAGGAATAAAAGTGTATTGAGCAGCTGTTTTATGGGGGAGTGCTCGTTGTTCTTCATGTGGTTCGGAGAATGGCAACAATTAGAATCAGATGCTAAGGTTTAAGGATGTTGTTTGTGACTTGAGGGGGTATGGTAATAGCCTGAGACCTTGCTCGGTGGAAGGGGAAAAACATAGTACACACCACCTGAATGTAACATTCTTTCAGAATGCACTGACACCTCTCAGGCCAGGAAACCATAGAAATAGGATGTGAAAGAAAAAATCACCCTTTAAATTACCATTTAACCATCTGTTTGTTGACTTAAAACATGCTGTTTCACATTTGGCCGCTGATAAAGGAACGATTAAGTTGCATGGGATTTAGAATAATTGCCTTGCTAAAGGACACAAAAGCAGCAATTTGGCAACCGAGTGACAAGTTCACAAATTCTGGCTACGATTTTATCCCCCTAAGCTGCTGCACAGTGTGTTTATGGGTGTATGCCTACTCATTAAGGTGCTGGAAGCGCTCCTGCCAGTTTGGAGCCCGAGCAACATTTCCGCTCTTATCCAGCAGTTTGATGCCATAGAAGTCCAACATCAGGGAGTAGGCCGCCACGAATCTCCGCTTAGCTTCACGAGTGCTTTGGAATTCCTGACAGGATTCAGTACAGTACATCAGAAACCAGCAGACAGGTACAGCATCATCTTTCTGCTTGGCAAGCATTTTGGGTGAACAGATGATAATCATGTGGAGCCTAAGCGCATAAAATATGCGTAAATGCACTCTTGTTTCACTCAAAGCATGTCAGCATTTGCTCAGAGACACATTTATACTTGTTAACTACGAAGTGTAAATTCATTTAAAAACATATTCACATAACCAAAGAAAAATTAAGAGTCAAAACACAAAGAGTTTTACTCAGAATCTTTCTTAGAGGAAGCTGGTTTTGTCCCTTTTGAGGGGCCTGGGTAACTTTGTTTTATACAAGAAACACACCAACTTTCTTGAACACAACATTTTTTTTTTTTTTTTACATTTTTTGGTGGAATGGAAACTATAGTCACCCAAGCATGGTAGTCACATATGCAATGAGGAAGTGCAAACAAATCAGACGGGCAGAAAGCTGCTCAGAGAGTAACACTGACACTGTATGTGGAGTCTACAGGTAAATACGTCTGCTTGTATGCGTCTTACTTTGATCTCGTCCTGAGTCAGTTCATGTGCGTAGAAGTTGAGCCCTTGTTCTCTTAATGGGAACAGCCTGCCAACCAAAGAAGATATGTTTAAAATAATGTTTAAATATACATGCAGGATGTACAGCTGATAAAATCCTCACTTTATTTCTAGTTACTCTTGCTTGACAACTAGGTGGAAAAAAGGAGTTTTGACGTGTCAGTCACTGCGGGTTCTACCGTGCAATTAACGATCCAGTCAATTACACAAAGTTGATGCAATCACACGCAAGGTATATGAACATCAACGCAGGCGGCTGAAACGTCTCACCACTGAATGTAGGTGTGATTGTGCTCCAGTTTGTCGTAGTCGCCTCTCCACTTAGACAGAATCTCCTCTATATAAATACCTGAGAAGAGACGGAGCTAATTAGCTGTCACGCACATTTTACTGTGTATGTGTGTGTGTGTGTGTGTGTGTGTGTGTGTGTGTGAGAGAGAGACAGAGAGAGAGAGAGAGAGAGAGAGAGAGAGAGAGAGAGAGAGAGAGAGAGAGAGAGAGAGCATGTTAAAACACTGGATCAGTCCACTAATTTGCTGGTCTTTCCCAGTCAAACATGACCTTTAGCCAAACAAGCCTGACTAAACCCAAAGCCAACATCTCCTCTCTCCACAGTGGCAGGAGGTCTGCATGCAGAAAGTGTTTGTGTGAGGTGTGTGTGTGTGTGTGTGTCTGTATGAGCTCACCATCAGGTACTAGAGGGATCTTGTTCAGGTAGAAGCGCAGGTTACGGTACTCGTTGGGTTGACGGGACCTTTTGTAGTTCTACACACAAGCGCACACAGAGATCAAAGGGATCACACATGGTGTCTACATTGTGTATGTGTTTGAGAAAGCAAGTGTGCGCACTGTAGTTCCTTCCACATCTTGGGTATTAATGGCATGGCAATGACATAATTTTTTGTTTCTGTGTGTGTGTGTGTGTGTGTGTGTGTGTGTGTACCGGGTAGCTGTGACGGTATTTGTAGAGGTCCCTGGCAGCATAGAAACTCCTCTTCATCTTTGGAACAGACTCTGGGGAGTCAATCAGCTGAGAGAAAGACAGAAGAAAATTAAAAAGAAAGAAGTCAAAAAAAAAAAAGTCTTGGTGCGATGCACGCCTGAAATAAAAACAACTTGTGTTTGAACAGATGCGGTGTAGAGCTCATCTGCCTCTCAACTGAATTAAAAGCACTGACTTTGCTTTTGAGGTTGAGGGCTGCTGTCACCATCCATTTCTTTCTGACAAAGGAGGACAATTCACATCAGTGCTGCCGTGCAATCATTACAAAAGGATGCTAGAAACTAGAATTGATTCTCAAATAAAATCTGGGTCATGCTAACTTCAGCTGGTCTGAAAGGCTTGCAGCATTACACTAAGCCTAATCCTGTTATATTGAACTACATTTAACTGTATTTGAACTACACTAAAAACCCATTTTCGGTATCTTAATATTTAGCATCTTACAGCCATGTTTGTGGCTTTTGTGATGTAATGTAATTTCTGATTGTAGTCATGATAAAAAATTGTGACAAGTCTGCTTTAACCAATTTGAAATAACTTAAAGAGTGATCCTGAACTTCTAATATGATTTGGTGTTATATAAAATTAGAGTCTTTCAAACAGGCCTATTATAACCTGCTGGTTTTAATATTCTGACACAGTGTGCAGTAAACTAATAACAACCTTTCAGCCAACTGTTCTGATAACTCAGGGCACAGGGATCATAATCTTGAGTCTGTCATAAATGGAGTATTTTCATTCCTTCATTTGGAAAAGCCATTTAGGGAATAACCAGCTGTCTTTACTAATTACTCACTCATCACATACAGCACAAGTGTAAAATAGTTTTTAAATACTTTTTATAATGTTAGTATATTTATATAATACACTAAGAAGCTATTTATGTAAATTCATCTCAGATGTTATTTAACAGCTGGCTGTCAGCTGCCTCTTCACTGAGGTGCTGCTTGCTGGATTAAATGCCACAATGAGGAGTGTATGTCAGAGACTGAGGGAAGTTGACACCGAGGGTGCGTATCTTTGCCTTTAACCAAGGTTACATAAAATTGACATATTTTTGAATGAAGTTTGGCGGAAGCTGAACGATCTCCACAACAAGGCAGGAACGTGTATTGGGGCTACGCGGTTGCCCTTTCTGTGTCCTGGCCTTGTCAATATAGTGCGCTGCCCCCCCATCCATCCCGACCACATGCATCTAACATAACCCCCCCCCCACACACCCCCACCCCCACACACCCCACCGTACCTGCGGGGATGTGTCTCCGATCCGGTCGCTCTCCGTCGGGCTGACGGAGTCGGAGATGCCGCTGTCATCTTCAGCCGCCGGCTCGTCGCTCTCTGAGTCCGACCCCCACGTCGAGTCGCATTCCTCAACGGTGCTCGGCTCCCTGAAACGCCAGCTGCCCAACAGATTTCCCATTTAAAAAACATGCAACACCTGCTCTGCTTTACTGTCCTCTTCTTTGCACAAAACACTACATAATTTTGCTCACAACCTCGTGTTTTGGTTTGCAGGGCGCTGGGCTCACAGTGCTCTCAGAGCGGAGCTTTTAAATGGCAGGAAAGGGGAATTTCCAGATCAGCAGCGATGATGCGTGTTTCTGTATGAGGAGGGATTAGTGCCAAAGAGAAGCAGGACGTAGCATTTAAAGCTACAAACCTGTGTTTTGACCTGAGGGATCATTCATAGTCTTGATGATTGTTAGAAAAATCATCAAATGAACTGGTAAATGGCAGATTGTAAATGTAACCAGTAAGATAAAGGACTAAAAAAAAAAAAAAGAGAGAGAAAAGTGGGTGCTGCATTACTAAACATGGCCAAAAAGCCAGTCTTATTCTACTGAATCTATTTAAAGCAGTTGCAGCAGGTATTTTTTTGTCACTTGTATTTACACTATGTTGGTGTTTAGCACAATTTTCAGTTGTCAGTCAGTAAGTCAACTGATGTGTGGCATTAATCAACCCTCATACAAAGTCCCGGTGACAGCAGCATCAGGACCGGAGCTGCGTCACGTGACTCAGGGACAGGAGTAGACACCCCCCCCACACACACACACACCAATGAACAAAGGGGAGCTGTGAAGGAATTTCATGTGTTTCATGTTCACTTCACTAAAACTGGTGAGGCCCTGTGTGATACACAGTATCCTCAAAATCAACTTTCTGCCAGCAGAAGCCAAATGTACTTAATTACTTAACCGAGACTCTGACCCCGTGCTATAGCAGTGTGTACTAGCTCCTGAGGAAATTACACATTTCAGAGTTTCAGTTCTCACATTATATGACAAAAATAAAATGTACAATAAATTTGTCATGTGAACTGCTATAGAGAATGGGGTAAAGCTGGGGTCGGGTTTCACACTTGCACCTGTAATTTTAGCAAGAACCACTGTTCAGAAACTTTTTAAAAAATGATTATCCTGACTCATTTACCCTCTGTATGTCATTCCTAATTCCTTCATTAGATAAAAATAATGATATAATATCATTTATTACATTCACAACAAAATATTTCTAAATGGTCTGTGGTCCAGTCACTGTCTGCTGTCACTGATATGGTAGCTGTGATGTTTGATTACATATGTGATATGAAATTAAACAATACCATGATAGTTGTCTTTTGAAAATCCTTAACCTAAAGTGATTTAAGTTCTGATTCAGTTCCTGTAGTGATGCACAGATATTTTCAATCTGTCATTAAACTGGTGTTAGTTTTTTATTTTAGTATTTGCCAGTGGTGGAAAGTATCAAAGTAAATCCAAGGACAGAAACCCAAGTACTGTACTTAAATACTGAGGTACTTCCTTTGTACTTGAGTATTTGCATATATGTGCATAAATGTATATGAATGAAACTATATACATTTGATTTGCATCCAGCCCTCCAGTTGGGGCCAGAATGGGTGAAACAAGTTTAAAAGTCAGTTACAGAGCTCGGGGAAAAGTCATTTTTTCTAGTTAGAAGAAAAACAACAAATGTTGAAATAAAGTGAAACTGCGATATGAGATCATTGAGACTCGATACTGCAGTATTGACAGTAAAGTCACTGTTGTGTCAGCAAGTACAGGAACAGAAGTGGTAGCGTGGTAGCGCCTGTCACACTGTATGTTATTTGATATTAATATCTAAATTATAAGCAACTTGAAAGAGTGTAATCCTTCTTCACGAAAAGTCGAAAAAAGCTGCTGCCACTGCTCACACTTTATTTTGACTTTAATTTTTCTATTAAAAAAATGGAAGGGAAAACAATGTTTAGAAGCCAATTTGGATATCACACTTGACAGACTTCCGAGCACCATGTGACGACAGCATCATTTTTATAATCATAGATCATTTATCGGCAATGGCGGAAATCCCAGAATCAGATGACAACTGTGATTAAATCAACTTCATTGCAGAGAAATACAGAGAAATGTTTTTGCATCTGTTTTAGACAGCGTGTTAAAATTTGCAGCTTTCAACTTTGTCAGCAGATGCAGGCAGAACCAAAGATCAGCTTTTTCTCATATATATGAATTGAGGAACAAACTGTGAAGATCTCAGCATTCCATCTAAATATGATCCATATGAGCCATATACCACAGCACAAAATAACTAGAGAGACTTCACTGCTACATGTTTTTGTTTACATGTGTTTATATATCTTATACCTTATACACCTTTATTGCTTCAATATTGTGTCAGTCACAAAAGAGTTTTCTGCCAGTGATCATTTTATTGCATTCAGTCCCACCTGCTGTCTCTAATGTGCTCTAGCTACAACATACCAGAGCCTGTGTTTTGGGAAATAATGACACTCATGCTGTGTGGTGATAGTATTAATGTAGTAGGCATCAATGTAGTAGGGCTGCAACTAATGATTATCATTATTAACTGCTGATTAATCTTTGTTAATCATCTTAATTAATCTCTGTTATTCTCTCAGTTTCAGTTAGTTACTTAATTGTTTGGTTTATAAAATGTTGGAAGTGAAAAAATGTTTCTCACAGTCAAATTCAGTTTCCTGAAGCCAAACAATGTGTTTACAGTTTCTACATGCTGTACAAGTCACACACATCGTCACATATCAATACGCTAATTAATGACAATTCTATCATAGCATAGCATAGCAGCACATTAATTCATTATGATGAATAGGTTTTTTTTCATCCTATATATACATATGTACATATATATATTATTATTATTTTTGCTAAGTCTTTGGCACATTTACATCACATAGATATTAAATAAGTAAATAAAATGCACTTGCACTACTGAATAATCAATATTTTTATATGTGAAAGAGGTCACTCGTAGTGAGTCCAGCGAAAACGACAAGCTTATTAGTGACCAGCGGGTGGAGCGTCTGGCAGCTACAGAGCCAGATGTTTTTCTCAAAATGGAGCAAAGAGGAGAAAGAATATTGGACTTAAATTCATCAGGTGGCTACAGACATGGAAGCTAAGTGTCTGCTGGATGTGGGAAATAGGGAACTGTTTGCTAACATGTTTACCATATGAAATTTTATAAAGCCATAAAACATCACATTTGTGTTTGTGATGTGAAGCATGTTCAGGAATTCTGCCTCTAAACAGCCAGAAAACCAAACAAAAAAAAAAGAAAAATGACGAATGCAGCTTTAATGTAACAAAAAAACAAAACAAGGGGGACTTCCACATGATACAGAGATTTTCATATATTTTTAATAAAATTAATGATAAACAAATAATGTCATGTAGTCATCAGTGACAATGACTTTGCTCGGAAATGGTTGGCTGAATGGTACACAGAGGGGTGTACCTGTCACCTCCTGATCTGCACGTAAGGTTTTTATAAAAGATTAGTTAAAAGCATAACTACAATTACAACTCCACAGATAAATGCAGAGGAACAGATTTTTAGGAAAAGATGTGATTGGCTTCTTTTTCTCTTTTCTCCTGTACTTTCAGCATATTTCCCACCAGGGGACAGTGTTTTCAACATAATGCTGTCAGCTCAGTCTCATCACCTGCCCCTCCCCATTATGTGTGTGTGGTAGTGTGTGTTTGTGCATATATGTATTTATTTGTGCCTTGGGTAGATAATCACAAGACGTGGAGGAGGATGCAGAGGAGGAGGTGTATAGTCAGTGTATAGAGACACCCTCATGAACATGCATACAGACGTATACACATTAGGCTCCAGCTGTAGCTGCCAGCACACTTCTAAGACAAGGACTCTAAGTGAAATGGGCAGCTCAATATTCTCTGCCTACTGAACAGTGTGTGTGTGTGTGTGTGTGTGTGTGTGTGTGTGTGTGTGTGTGTGTGTGTGTGTGTGTGTGTGTGTGTGTGTGTGTGTGTGTGTGTGTGTGTGTGTGTGTGTGTGCATTAAAAGCTGTTATATTTCTCCAGGGATTAACTTGGGTGTGTCGCTGCCATTAAAAGCATGTTAGCTACCTAAGCTGACGCTGAAAAACCAACCATCAACCGTGACGATCATACAGCACCTCTGTGAGTGTGTGCTCCTCTGTATGTGACTGTAAGCCAGCGTGGAGTGTTACTCATCGCAGGGCTCACGAGCCTCCTGTGGCTTGCCAAGCTTTAATTGGCGACTCACATGGCAGCAAATAATTATATGATAATGCAGCCAATACACATAATTCCTATAATACTCAAAGCAGCTACACTGTTCATACACAAAGTAACAATACAGGCAGCAAACGCAGGACACACCCTAACTCAGTGTGGTGTCTCCAGTTTCGGTGACCCACTGTAGCACCACTATGGTGAAAGTGCTGATGGACGGGTAAACTGTCCTAGTGTAAGATTATTTCAGGTAATAAAAAAATAAAAAACAAATATATATATATACAGGACACTCATTATATGGGGTTTTCCTAAATTACTATTACTATTACTACTATAAAGTTAAAGGGAAGGAAAGTGTGACCAATTTGGCAACACTGTTCACGTGTGTAGCAGCATTTTCAGTTTCACTATTACAGGGTCTCATGCTAACTATGTTGTAGTGGATGGGCAGTATAAAAATCTTCTAATCTAAGAGAGTCACAAGTCAGATAGAGAGAAACAAGGCAGTGGGGCAAATGAGGAAGATGAAGAGTCAGAGTGCGCAGTGTCTGAAAATCAAAACAAAGGCACCACAGTGGGAACTAGCAGGTGGTCAGAGTGAAAAAAAGAACGCGACATACATGATGAGCATAGGAAATGTCAAGAAGAAAGGATAGACTTTTTTTTTTTATTATTAATCTCCCAACACATCAAACCCTTTTGTGTTTAATATGCAACCAAACCTTCTCTGGTTTCCAGAGTCCTGCTAGTGAGGCACCCATGAAGAACTAGTGAAGAGCCCTGTTATAAGCTATAAGCAGCTGTCTCTTTGTGATGGTAAAATGGAGCGATAGATGGCAAACATGGCAAGGTTTGGGAATAGATTCAAGGAAAGACTGTTTTCTCTTCTGTCAAGTTAAAGTGCATCTGAGATGAGAACAGAGCAGGTACAGTTTATGCTCTAATCTCTGAGGTTTTTTTTTCTTAAGTGTCATGACCTCATTGCAAGGCCTTGCCAGAGAAGCTATAACTGCACATGCTATGTGTTCTGCTTATGTATTTGTGTGCATGTGTGTGTGTGTGTATGTGATGTATGTTGCACAAACTCAAATGCACAACCCACAAGAATCTGTCTTAAATTGTCTTGCTGCATTCAGCTAACAGTATCCTATTTGTCTTAATAGTAAATCTACAAAGCACTCTGTCAGTATAATCTGCAGTGTTTGGTCCATAACCCACTCTATTAATTTTAAAAGTGAGCATTAATCATGAATAAACCTCTTTAGAGCAAGTTTGAAGTGTAACAGAACACTCTTCCCTCTAAAAGCTGCAAATTAAACATAAAGTGTGGTCCACTGATGATGTGAAAATGTAATCCACATTCTTAGAGAATTAAACATGATAAAAGAAAAGAAAACGTTTTTTATAGATTTGCATTTCAAACACTTTTCTAGGGGGTCAAAAACCTGATACGCAGGAAGTGGTGTTTTAAGCGATTCTTCTTGTTGTGGAATAAAAAGAAGAAGAACAGCGTCGATGCTGTGTTTTAGTATCTGAATGGTAAAGAAACAGCCAAAACATCACTGTAACTTACTGTTCTTTTAACTGTTTAGTTTAATTATGGCCTTAGATGTTTTCTAGTGGCTCAAACTGAAAGATGGAGCAGGTTTATCATGGCGCTGACGTCGCAGAGACAAATGTGTCTCTGGCCAGCCTCTCACAGGAATTCAATCGCTTAGCTAATTCAGGAGTGCCCTTTTGACTTCAGCTGGTGCTGCACTGCTGCTGTTTGTCTTGCTGGCAGAGATAAAACCTAGGGATTCACCCAGAGAGGAGACTAAGTCCTCACTAGCGCAAGGGACTCCTGTGACATTGCTGCCTGCTGTGTGCAGCTCCCTCTGACAGAGCTGCTCTTATCTACGGAGGAAGTTCAGAGAGGGGTTGAGGCTGTAACGTCAACCTCAATATAGAGAGCTAGCATCTGAAAGTGGTGTTAAGGTGACATCATCCTAACTGCCTTATTTTATTTATTTATTTATTTATTTATTTATTTATTTTTACATTATTCCTAGCAAACTGCAAATCTAAAATGCATCATGTCCTGTGTGCCAGAGTACTTGGCCTACCAGACATCAGACAGGTGTTTAGAAAATCATATTAGTTCTGGGTGAAAGAGATCAAACAGCACACTCATTCTCCAGACTGTTCATACTGTTTGAAATAAATCAACCTCCCACTCTGGGTGGACAGCAGCTCTTCTGCTGCCCGGCTAGTTGCCTTGTTCGTCCGCCCACTCATTCACAAGCGAAACACATGTAAGCTTATGCAGCTTGAAAAATGGCCTCTGTAATGTGCTGAACCTTTTTTTTTTTTTTTTTTTACATCAAACCTCATGTCCCACATTATCCCCACGTCAAGGTTTACACTTTACACAGGATGTTGGATAGAGACACAGGTCAGGCAGCGTGTCAGCTTCTGTAAATGCATCATTGCCTGCAGGCACACCCTGTGACACACGCATCATTTATTTCAAGAGATACTGTAAATTTCATTCTATCTCTTAATCAGAAATCACACACAAATTAAATTAAATGTCCCCTTGAGAGTGTCTCAGCAACAAGGACAAATGCACTGAAAGTGGTAATTTAAGGATCTTAATTATGGATCCCCAAAGTGTTCATTATTGACTAAATGAACACATCATTAAATAAATAAATATATGAATAAATTGTGTAAAATAAATGAATCTAATAACAATTTGTGAAATAAATGAAGAAGTTATTTAAACTCAAGTCATTATAATGAAATGTTACTTCATTTTCTTATTACTATAGTTTTATTGGCCATTGAATGTAATTGAATATCATTTTTATTACATTATACAAATTATAGGGCCGCAGTAGTCGACTTGGTTTGGTTCAGTGTAAACAAGCAAAGCCGGCATAATGAGAAGTCTTCTTAACAGCAATACAGTGGGATCTCTGTTTAAAGGAGGCTTAAGAGAGGTGTGTCAAGTTATTTAGGATCAGCACATTTAAAAAAATGTCTTTTGATAAATGGGAGATTTAGCTGATCTCAAGTCAGCTGCGTGTGTGAAGCACTGCTAAAAAAACAAACTGTATTTCTCCCAATAAATAATAATTAGAAATTCTGTCAAACTCCAGTCCAGATTCACTTCTAACTGTTCAATGTTGCACCCAAACACATTTTGTCGAATTTCACCTCCATTTTCTGTTCCCCAGGAGCTTTTAAGTAGCAGTGTGTGAGCAGCTAATCTCTCAGGCTGACAGTCTGGCTCATGGCTAATGACTGTGTCTGTGTAACAGATGAGGCTGCTGTCTACACTGACCTGTTTACATACACTAAAGGCTACAGGCGTGAATGCTGCCCGTGATAAATCATTTATCCACAATGGCTAGAAAATGAACTGGTGGCAAAGGAACAAAAGCTACCAGCCCAAAATGATGCTAAATCAATACATCAGCCAAAGAACCGATCAAGTAAATCCCATCAATCAGTGTTTGGTTAACTAGAAAAGTTTGTTTTCCTTTTAAATGTATATTTTTGGGGCATTTTTAAGCCATTATTTTTATAGAAGCAGGGAATACAGATAGAGGATGTGGGAAAGTGTGTGTGTGTGGGGGGGGGGGGGTCTGGCTAGCTAAAGGTCTGGCCAGGTGGGAGACAAAGTGGGGACTCACTGCACATTTACTTCACATACACCTACAAATACATAGACTGAGGGTGTCAGTTTAAAAATAACAAACTTTCCTTCATGTAAGAGTAAAAAGAGCAGCAGTGTTTAATAAGTAGCTGGGTGGTGAAACCCATCAATTAATTTTTGGTTTTCCCATGCCACTCATTTCATACTGTGCAGCTGAAATAGAAGATATCCATGGTGCTTGAGGCATTTTTCAATTTTTTTTTTTTCAAAAACCCCAAGCTTTTGGTTTCATATTTGGATTGGAATATTAATCTGATTAGATGAACTCCCTGAGCAAACGGAGCTTTAAGTTTTTCAGCTCAGACAAAATGTCAGGTGTCAGAGTGAAGATGGATGGAAGCTGTCAGGGCTCTGCTAGACAGTGAGACACGCAGACAGCGGGTCGGTGATGTATGGGACGACAGTTTAGACGAAGTGGTGTGCACTGACTTTTTCATGAAAACCAAAAAAAGAATGAATCAGATGAACGTCTGGAGCAATTCCACTTCCTCTCTAATATCTTCTTGGTAAAACACGGAGACAGCATCTGATGTTTCAGCAAATGCCCAGAAATGATAAAGTTCTTTAGCAGCTGTAGTAATTCTGACTGTTGGGAGCAAAGGAAGAAGTAGTGTGATAGAGTTACTATAGAGTGACAAAGTCTGCATTGGGAGGAGGTCAGCATGGATGAATGGGTCAACAAAACACTTGACTTTACTGCTGTTTGTTTACTGTTCAGATCATGACAGTTACCACGGCGATGAAGGTCCCCTAATCCTAACAAAGTAGTAATTGTAATTTTAACCCGAACCATGATCTGTCCCTAAAACTGTTGTTGTTGTCATAATGGTTGCAGCTTTTCTCGAGTCAAAGTGAATTTTCTTCGTCCAAATCTAGTCATACCCTATGACTTGGACTCGAGTCAGACTTGACTTGGCAAAATCCAAACAGACTTGAAACTCATAGTACAGTGTCAGTTCTATTATTTATAACTAGTGAACTACACATGGACCCACACACACTGCTTTTCTGTCACATATCCAAAAAAAAAAAAAAAAAACACAGCCAAAGTGTCCCTAAAGGAACATTTAAAAATAGTCCTGTGCAACTTGTAGCACTTAACACTCACTCACAATTCCTACATGCAATTAACACCGCATGCACGCAAAGCGCACAAAGTATACATTGACGCTGTGTTTCTAAAGGGAAGGTCTCCTCTGTTATGCTAATGGGAGCTAGATATTGCCAGTAATTCAAGGTTAGTCAAACAGCAGTTTGTTTGGTTGCCGGGCACGCTCGAGAGACTTTCCTGTCCTGGCTCGACAACACGCTGGCAGAGCTACAGCCATCAATGTCACTGCGCAGACAGCGCGAGGTAGAGCATTTGTTTCCAAGTCCAGTCCTGTGTTGTACACAAAGAGAAAGCCAGGCACAGAACCAGCAGAGAGTGTAGTCACAGAGAAGAGTCTGGGGTGTATAGCTGTGTGGTGTGTGTGAGATACAAATCGTGAAAGGGTGAGGGTGGTTTTGTCACTTTCATATGCATTACTCCAGGCCTGGGTACACTTTAAATTCTCCTGATGGACACTCTGTCAATGTCAGTCACGTAAACTGATGTCCTCACAGCTGATGATGGACTCCTTTAGGATGGATCTTAACTAACTGCGAGAGTCTGTTTTCCAAACCTCTGCACTGCACTGTCTCTTCAAGCTGCAGTGTTTTCCTCAAACAAATCAGCTTAGATTGCTCTCAGAGAGCGAGAAGGAGAAAGAGAGATTAATACCAAATGAAATAAGAAAAGAGTAGGAGTGAGATGGAACTGGGCGGGGGGGGGGCAAGTCCAAAAAGGCACAAGGAGGAGGAGGAGGAAAAAAAGAGACAAAGAGAGAGACACTGAGAAACTAGAAAGACAGCGAGAGAAAACCTTCATTGCATTTTCATCCAGTCGGTCTGACTGGATGGAGGCACAAAAACACAGTTATTCTTTGGAGATTTGATTTTAGAAGCAGAGAATAAATTCAGTACACTGCCAGGTTCTGCCATTCTACAAAAGAGGCACTTTTACCCTTTGTGGCCTTTCTCACAGTCTAATACTATTCAGTTTTCAACCAAATGGTCAAAGGTATTATTATAACCAGAAACTATATGTCAAAGCCATAAACGGATTTTGTTGATGGACAATGGTCAAATCTGCAGTGATTCACTCTGATGAAATCCCATAAAAGGAACTGAGAAACTGTTCTGAATTTCTTTGATCTGATTCAACATTATAACATAATTGAATTGCACTGTTAGAAACTGCTCTGGTTTGATTTTCATCTGTAGAACTGTGCTTGATTTTTTTGTGAGAATGTCTTGAACATTAGGCAGACTTGCTTTACTTCACTGAGAATCATATTTCCACCCAGCATTGTCCTGAGTCTCAGGGAAGCTTTGATATCTATAGTTGATATCTTTATGCCTCATGTTAACAGGCCAACATCTACTGGTCACAATGTAAAATGGGAAAATACAAACATTTGTATATTACAAATGCATCAGTTCTCTCTGAGGACTTTATTCTCAGTCAAATGCCACACAATAATTCAAACCACCACACGTCAGACGATACACTCTTCGCTGGAACAGCTCAGCTATACTCAACACACACAGTTCAAAGCCTCGGCCTCTCGTATAATATCACTAACTGAACTGGCCTACAAAGCACAGGCCCAGGGCCCACAAAGGGACACAACATGACCACAGAGAGACACAAATGACTACAAAGAGACACAAAATGAGTATAAATAGGTGCAAAATGACAACAAAGATATGTAAAACAATCACAAAGACACACAAAGTGAACACAAAGAGCACGAACAGATGTAAAGTCACCATAATGAGAAGAGACCACAGAGATATGTAAAAAGAACACAAAGAAACACAAAAAAACACGGAGACACAAAGTCACAAACAACTTGAAAGTGACTCAAAACAGTTATAGAGAAAAAGTGATTACAAAGACACACACACACACACACACACACACACAATAAAGCACTTTAATACAGAAGCAGGTGTAGGTTACTGTCCATGAAGCAGTGTCACAGCTAACATATTTACCGTACTTTGTCAAAGATTCAGTGGTTGTCTGTGGTTCACCTTGACCTGAATTCAAATGAATCTGGTAGCATGACGTGTTGTCTGAACACGTCTAATGACACAAGTGTTTACACTTGTTCTGAGTGGCCACACTTCAAGGTGGCCAAAAAAATGATAGCCTCCTCCTGGCTGCATCATCCCGCCTCCCCAGCCTAGACTCCTAGAGCTCTGTCTTTTGTGTCTCACTGGGGTGCATCATACAAATGGAGATAAAAGTGCACACTTCGGTCCGTCTCTCGTCAAAAAGGCGTTCGTGTTGTGCAATTTAGTCTAACACGCTAAGCAATTTCTACCAATTTCTATCAAGTGCATTTATTAAACAAACACGTTATTATTTTGCGATGTAGTTTATGAGGCTACAAAACAAAGTTATTAGTCTGGAAAATGAGTGACACCTTCACTACATTACATTTGTTCTCTCTTACTGGTTCTTTTCCCTGCACAGATTTGGCATCTCAAGGTGAAGTTAGGGCAGCAGAACAAAATTTCAGTCAATTTTAGTCATTTTTAAACTTCAACAGAAAATAAGATGTAGTGATGTAGTATTTGGGTACAGCTGCTTATCGAGGCTTCCAACCAGAAATGCTGTGTGATTTTGAAAATAGCTTTTGCGTTGCTGCATGTGGTGCCTGCGTTCCAACACTGATAATGGTGGTGTTATTGCCGCACAGCTTACTGCAATTATTGGCTTGGCAAAAAAAAAAAAAAAAAAGAAAAGAAAAAGAAAAAAGAAAATGTTAAAAGTGTTGCAGTCCCACACACATTACAGAGGCACACCTCACACATCATGGGCTGGAGCTGTTGCCCTTTTTGTAATACATATGAGAATTGGATTTGGCAGTAAGAAGGATCACAGTAAATAGCTGTTAAATTAACATACCTGGCAATGACTAAAATCAAATGGCTGCCACATGAACTCCAAACCTAAGAATCTTCATTCTGAATTACTTGAGTGTAAAAAAATATAAACTCTCCTACACTATAATGCAATCCAACAAATCTAACTTTCTGATACTCTGAGTTTTTAGTTTTCCATGAGATTGTGTCAGAGAACTGAACTGATTAAACTCTGTGGTAACTATTACAGTTGAAGGTATCAGGCTGCCATATAGTATAATACAGTCCAATATAACAACATTATGAATTAAGCACAGTGACAGTGTCAACAAGAACTGGATTTCATCACATTCACAGAACAATGACATATTATAGGGTTGTGGTATTGAATTGGTGTACACAGTGTACACAAGTTTCTACTTTTCTGGTATCTAGAAAAGTGGATGGCTATTACTGTGCAGATATTTGCAGTTAGACTTTGGGGAAAAGCAGCGAGAAGTACCTTCTTCAACCAGTCAACCTCTTCAGCTTCTAACTCTGCAAAGTTTCTTCTGCCTTTACATCTGAAACGCTCTTGTAGTTTCAAGTGTCCTTTTGTTTGAGATTGGATTCTGATTTTCTAGTTGTCACAAAGAAAAATTAGAAAACAGTCCAATTTTCATCATCAAGCAGCAAAGCCGGAGTGAGGTGGCTGAGCTTCTCCGTGCAAATCTGAAAACTGAAATGAAAGTCAATGATGGTTAAAGTATGTTATTAATGAGACAAGTGTGTCATTATCATGAGTGTTTTTCGTCCAGACAGCCATCACTGTTAGTGTGTGAGACCCTGTTCTCATTATAATTACTGATAAAGTCTCATGATAAAACCTTTGCACTGTCATGAAAGACGTAACACTGTCTTCTTTCTTTGTTGTTGTTTAGCTTTCCCTGGCACTTTCTTCACATTGCACAACATTTTATTCAATAAAAAGTTAGAAAAAGAGGTAACTAAAGCTCTCTGAGCTAACAAGCTTGCCAACTGTCACTTAGCAAACTCGTTATTTCATTAGCTTAGCTGGGTCACAAATGGAACAGCAAATTCATACAGATTATACACAAGGGTATTTGTGCCATTGACTCTGGTCTCATAACTGTCTTTGCTGCAGAAGATTTTTACACCATCAGATGATGCTAAATAAAAATAAGTGGTGCAAAACAGCTCATAAGCTACAATAGTGACCCCATTTTGAACTCTCTGGCTCTCCATCCCCTCACAGGCCACATTTTGCTCTTAAGAAATGCTGCAAATTCACATGTTAAAGATCACCAAAGCTGGACTTTGAGCAGATTCATTTTGCCTTCTGCAGCAGATCCTCTGAACCCAGCAGTTCTACTGGAACAAACTTTTAAAGTCCTGATGTGTTCAGGTCTTTAAAGGAAAACTGGTGTACTTTTCATTTATTCTGTGCTAACCACCAGAACTGACCATGAAATAAAGTGAGCACTGAGGTTTCAGAAAGTAGACACATTGACAGACATAGGTCCAACAAACATGAGCTGTCAGATAATCCTTGTTAACAAGCTGAGAGTTTAGCTGGATTTGTTGTCACAGGAAGTAAAACTGTGAGAATACCCACATTGCTGCTAATAATTCCTAAGACTTCTGTTAGGTCTTGGAAAGGTCCTCTGCATATTTCTGTAAACTCTGGTAAGTGTTTGAAACAACAATTTAGGTAATAATTTTACCATTAGCCTTCATTTTCTCTCCCAGATTAGATCAGGCCTGTGGGTTTGTCTACAACCTGTCTGACAGTCTGTGTTTATTTGCCCAGTCAGACTTTTCTGGAAGCAATGTTGCCATATTCCCAGATGTCAGCCGTTTGATAGTGAATACAATTTTATCATAATCGACAGACTTATTTTATTAGAATGTTATTGCTGAGGCTGAAACACAGCAGCAATAACATTTTGTAATTTTGTTCTACAGCCCTTTGTTGCTGTGATGGTGGCACCACTTTTTCCTGCTTTTTATTGTTGAGGATTGAGGTTTGTTTTGAGGTTCAGTGTTGAATGGGAACAGTTTTCTAAAATGTTATGTTTAAAAATGCAAATGTGGCATTATCTAGTTAAACATACCATGATTTGCTTAAAGAATCTGAACACTGGATGAAGCCAGGTTTAAAATTCTATCAGAGTATATGATACTAGAGTTAGAAAGTTTTCTACTGAGTGGATTTTTAACATCTTTTTTATCTCTCCATAAATCAGAAAATACTTTCAACAGCCATAAAAAAATCCATCTTAGCCATGTTTTTAGGAATAAAATGTTATATGAATCAGGCTATGAAAAATATATGAGCAAACTCCTCTGTGAAAACCTTCAGAATATAGAAAGGAATAACACTGGAAGGTTTGGTGTACGCAAGTACTACTGAAGTGGAGATTTCTGGCTCAGAGTTGAAAAAAAAATCAAAACAGCTTTTAAAGATATGTGCTGTAAACTTCCATACATTTTACTGGTAATCACTAACTACAATATTTTGGACAATACAAAGGAAATTACCATGTTTGATAATATTGTGCAGGAGAGACGGAGCTTTACAGCAATACCTGTGATGACATGGTACAGTCCTGCATGTTATGTTAGAATGAGAACCTTTGGTCAATTTAGGAGACATCTACAGATGCAAATAGACAAAATGTAGTAATTTAATACCTAAATGTGTATTTGGAACATTTTCTTTCCACTGGTCTGAAAGAAGACATGTTATGGAAGCAAAATATCCCAAAGTCTCAAAACTGACCAGTGTATGAAGAAGTCGCCATAGCCTTATGTGAAAATTCTTGTTTATTGTTCCCAAATTACGTATCTATATGTATTTCGTGTAATCGCCTGATTTCTTTCTGTTGTCCACACTTCTCCTGCAAAAAATGTTTTTAGGCCTTTTAAGGTTGTTCAGCCCCATAGTTTGACAACCACTGACTTTAGTTATAACTGAGTTAGTTATAGCATTTGGCAGTTCTCTGTAGATGTGGAGTCTTTGAATGATGCCAAGGAGCAAACACGTACAGTGGGAAAGAGAGTAGGATGCTCTATATTTCTACATTATTTTTTTATGAAATGCAGTAAACACAAGACCTATGTTTCTTCTACTGCACAGGGTTAAATGGAAAGACACAAAATATCAGAGTCATCATTAGTTATTTATACTTTTATAAATATAAATATAAATAAAGACATTTAAAAGTGACTTTGAGCCAAACCATTACTCTGTCAGTATTGGGACAAAAATATATTTTCTAGGTCTAGGTCTATTGTTTTCTTTCATGTTTAAGAGAACATCAGGAGTCAGGAGGCTGACCAGTTCAACACCTAACAGAGTTTTACACTTTTTTTGTGCTGATGCCATCAAATGTCAAGCGGCGCCCCTGAATGACTTTTCATCCCGGTGCAGGATGTATCAAGTCACCCACCAATCTGCGGAAGTGCTGGACAGAAACCTATTTCCATGCTAATGGTGTTGACAAATGTGTTGTGATCAGGGTGCCATTTTTGAACGGATCTGAATTGCCAACCCTGAATTGAATTGTCCTGTGAATTATCATATAATTGCATTTTCAGCCATGATTTATATGCGAGTCGGGCCGGCGTACTCCAGTTAGCTGGTCATGGCATTTCTGTTGCAGGTCGTAGAGTCCAAATGCTGCAGGATGTTTCTCCAGTAGCAAACATCAGTCTTGGCCCCTGCCCCCTCTCCTCCTCCTCCCTCTTTCTGCTTTATTTGTTTTTCATTCATTTGTTCTTTCTTCATCTTCCTGTCGTACTTGTTTTCATTCATTCACTCTTTGCTTTTTTCTCCAGTATCCCTGCTGGCAATACTTTCACTCGCTCCTTTGTCCTTTCCGTCTTCCATCATCTGTCTCAGCTGTATTTGAAAGGATGACAGTGAGGTACCCTCAGGGTTATACAGTATTTCTGCCTCCTTCATAGCGCGCGCACACACACACATACATATATACACATGTGAACACTCATATCTTCTCTGTCATTGTGGTTTTTTTTTTCAAGGCTCTTGGCATTGCCACATTCTCTCTCTCTGTCTCTTTGTCTATATGCTTCAGTGTATCACCGAGCCTGCTTTCAGTATTCAGTATTGATACTGCACTGTGTGTTAGCCTATATCTACATGTGTGAATTTTACTTTTTTTCATTTACCAAACAGGTTAAAATAATTCAGTGTTATCCAAACTTATATAAAAACTTAATAAGGTTAGAAAAAAAAAAATATTCCAGTAAGACATAACATTGTCCTTCCAATGACAGACATAGCTCAGCTGTATGTGGACTAGTTCAGGCTGAGGTTTGTCCCAAAGACAATGTAATATTGACTAGTTGTACAATAAATATGATAAATTCCATTAAATACAGATGTGAGAGGTGGAGGTCACTGTGGTTGTACACTCCCTCAGTGTGTCCTAGCCTGATAGTGGTGGGGATTCTTCTCTGTACACCTAGTAGTCACTGTGTGTTACCACACTGCACGTCCCTGGCTGTCCTCAATCACAGACTCCTGACATTTGACATGATGTCCCATAATAGCCAAACCTTCGGGGGTCAAATCAGCAGCATCTCCAAATCCAACCTTACACTGGTGACAGGCAGCTGACTAAAGTTTGTGTCAAAGGTAATTATCCTGGGAAACACAACATGCAGGTTGACTTTACTGGGACCAGCTTGTTTACTGGGGATGCTTTTAAAAAGCCACAAAGCTTAGAGCTGGACCAGGACTTGTGTGTGTCTTGAAAGGGTGAAAGAATAGTGGACTGGATTACCTGACAATAAACTCTGTGTGTATGTCTGTTTTTTTTTTAACTGCATCTGCTCCTATCACACTTTGATAAAGTGCTCAGGTAATGCTGAGCAGATTGGAGTTTTAGCTGTACAAACATTTCTCAGAGCTGCTCTGGAGGAAGAAAATGAAAAACACTGGCTGATGTAAACCTCCACAGCTTTCTCAGAGCGCAGGGCAGAGGCACGGGTTTGCAAACTGGCAGACATAAACGCCAAATGAACTCAATGCTTACAGCAAGCTCAGACTAATCAATAATTTCAGTGTAAGGGTCTTAGGATGGAGCATGTTGTACCTTGCACAGATTGTAAAGCCCTTTGAGACTGTATTATAATTTGGACACAGTGGAGCCTTTCAAAGCTACAGAGCTAGATACACTTAAACATACATTGTTTATTTACTTATTTGTTCTATAAGTTAGTTGTTTTATTTGTGTTCTTGTGCTGTGAAGATTCAAAGATAATATTCCACCCTGGTGGACAATGAATTTGAATTGAATTCTGTATTTTTCTCAGAAGTGGATGGACACAAGCACACAGCTACAAGGTGAGCATTGTTTTGAACACTGGATATGCAAATAAATAAACATCTGTTTGCTAATACATTAGCTGTAACACAATTATAAGGTAATAATAATAATAATAATAATAATAATAATAATAATAATAATAATAATAATAATAATAATAATATAAAACAATGAATGCATCTTAACAAACATACAACCAAAAGCATGATATAATTGATCTTGGATGGTCAGCTAGCTGGCACATTACCAGCTATCAGCTTGTTAGCACAGCCAAAATCTGGAGGCTAACCAGCTAAAAGAAAACTAGTATGACTAGGCTTCATTTCATTGTTTGAGTTTGTAGTAAAAAAGTGCGTCCTCATTAAATCAGCTCACTCTTTTATCCTTGGACTCATGTCTAATTTTACACACAGTTTTCTGCCCATTGAGATTTAATTCTGTCTCCGGAGCAGTTCAGCCACTGAAAAATCTGCAGACATCATCTAACAAAGCTTTTGTTATTGCAAATTATAATTTAATTTAGAAGAGCATTCCTTAGCTGTGAGAATTAACAACATGCTGTGGTAATTTGTTTGAAAGCCGTTGTTCTGTGGCTGACGCTTCACATCGCAAGGCGGTCAGAACATACAGCATCTGCACCAGGATTGGTTGTGTGACAGAAAATTACAGTTGTGTGTACTTAAACATGTCTATTTTTAGCCTTACAGTCTTTTCAGTTGTCCATCATTTACATACACACAGCCTAGCACGCTCACTGCTTATGAATTAAACAGCAATTATAATGGGGGAGACAAGTGACTGACAACTGACGTGAAGTGACGGACAGGTATGACAGCTCGACAGAAGGAGGAGATGGGAAAAGATTTTTACAAAGATTGATGGATCAGGAAAGGAGTCACGACTCCACTGACATGATAAATGCAAAATTTGACAGCAGGATTTAAAGGAGCAGTACATATGATTTTTATGGTGCCAGTAAAATGGCAGGATTTTATAGAGCTGTTGATCGATCCTAATGACTCAAACATTACATGGCTGGGATTTCTTACTCTCAACCTGCTCCGTCTGGGCAAATTTAAAAGAGACACACATCTTGTTGCAATGCTGGTCACTGACAAGATAATCCAACATTTACATTTCCCTTTCTTAGAACAAACAGCTTCAAATGAATCGTCTTGTTTTCCAGGTTCTGCATAAAATAAAAATAAAAAAAACTTCCTCTGTGTAAGTTACTAATAATATCTAAGGCTATTTTAGTCAAAATGATCTCATTTAAAATTACATTTTTTTCTCGATGCTTCATCTTAATTTTCAAATCACTCATTGTGTATGAACAGATGGTAGAACATGCAATCAAGGCTGATAAAGCATGACAATTTAATATTGGAACAGAGCCTTTTAAACCATTTTCTGTCATCACATCAGTCTCTTAAAAGTGATTTATCATTGAGTTAAGCCCATTACTTGGTTTTCACCCAAATCACTGAGCATGAGATTGATTAAGCCCCCAAAAGTCCTTTTGTTTGAGGACAATGTAATACCCTATGACTCTCTAAGTGCCAAACACAGCGCTAAAAAGTACCACCGGTTTCTCCCATCCTCCCTCTGCACCAGCATTCCCAGGCCGCTTCCTAATCTAAGCAATCAAAGGTGCTTTCATCCTGTGAAATTATGAGCTTGTTTGCCTGCTATTAGTTTGGTGTGAACCAACTCTATTAGCGTGGATCAGTGATTTCTCTTCTCTTTCCTCCCGACAGATCTCTTGATCCATGTTGTGTGCATAATTAACCATCATTGATTAGCTTCTCAGCTCAAGTGGAGAACACCAGTAAGCCAGGAAGTTCCTGCACTTATCTGTTTCAAGGGCCCTTAAATGGATCCGCAAGAAACCAATAACCCCTGTTTGATGATCCAATTCTGTTCAGATGAACCCCCGGTCTGAGAAGTCGGCTGTGGTTAGATATGACCTTGGTTAGTCAGGGTGATAAGACAGGAGAGAGTAAATCATCAACAGCTGCTCTCCACATGATGCTTCTGTCTTTCAAGATGGCCACTGCGTCAGATTAATTGATCACACGGTCATAAAGTCTTCCCATGAGCAGGGTAAGAAGAAGACAACATGTTGGATCCTGACCAATCAGAGCCTGCCATCTTTTGTGACTTACATAACACACACATAGGTGATCAGAGAGAAAGTGCCAGAGATCGACATCCCTGTTCCGCCTCAAAGCACCAACAACACCATTTCCCTTTTGCTTTCCCATGTTTACAGTTGTGCAGTCATTGCTCAACCTCATGGAACATGAGACAAGAGATGGTGAAACAATTCAGATACACTAGTCAAGATGTTGGGTGACATCCCCGATGCTGTTTTTTTAACAATGACATGCTACATAAAACAAATCAACTGCTGTTCACGATGTTACTGGGCTGACATCACGTCGTCTGATCGTAGGATTATGCAATTTCTCAACTTCCTGTGGGTTCAAGCTACATGGAAACATAATCCAGATTATACATTTTGACCCTGTGGAACTCTTTCGTTGTCCTACAGGTCAACAGGTCCTAGTTTAAGAACCACAACCCTGAGCTGCTCACGCTTTAATTAAAGGAATCACGTTTATTTGTTTACTTGAAATTTGATTAATTTTCTGTCAATTGAATAACTGAGTGAGTGGATTTATTTTTAGGCTTTTCATATTTAATTATCTGGCAAACATTAAAAATTTCTGGTCGTTTAATTTTCTTCAAAATAAGTGTTTGTCACACACACACACACACACACGCACTCACACTCACACACACTTTGTAACTTGTGAAGTCTTCACTTTTAGTTTGGAATAACCTGCACAGTATAAGGAAAGATAACAGTGGTGAGAGTGAAAAGCCTGTTTGCAATAGGTCTCTTTCTTAAATTAAAAATGTACCATCATAGGAGACCCTTGGAACTCCATCAAGGAACCCTTGAGGTATCATGTCAAGACAATAATTTATTCTTGACAAACACAACATGGGCAGCATGCTCTCTCTCTCTGTTTGTGTCTCTATGCGTCTCTATCAGCTGGGTTTATTCTCAGCGGACACTGATGCGCACAACACAAACAGGTCTTTCTCCCTTCTCCCCTTCTCTCTCTCTCTCTCTCTCTCTCACACACACACACACACACACGCTCCCTCTCCCTCCTCTCGCTCTCTCTCCCCCTCTCTCTTCATTCTCTCTATGTCTCTCTCCCTCCCCAGGTTCTCTCCTCTATCCAGTCTCCCCTCCTCTGCTCTGCACCTGCTCCTCCCCTCCTGCCTTATTATCCTCAGACTCAGAGCAGCGCTCCGTCCTCGCCAAGTGATGCTCCTCGGCGGGGCGGCGCACATCGGTGGGTTATCACCGCCCGCTGCAAGGAGGACAGCTCCGGCTTGTTTTTCTCCTCTGGAAACACGCTCTAAATGACGGCCGAACATGGGAATTTAATGGGGTTTATGAGAGAGTGAGCTGGAGGAGGGCAGAACGACGAAGAAGCACTCAAGTCCCATCCGAGAAAAGAGAGCAAGGAGGAGGAGGAGGAGGGGGACGACGGGGAAACAGTCCCGTTGGGACGCGGGACGCAGCGGAAGGTTTTGTACGTTGCATAGTTTGAAATCTACTCAAGATGCTGCTTTTTGTTGTTTGGTTGTGAAGAATAAAATCACAGGATTTAAAGGACGGGGTTCCGGGGCTCCTGGAGTTGCGTTCGGTCGCTCGGTGCCTTTTCTGCTTGTGATGGAGTGAGTGACAGAGAGGGCGCACGGTAACTTCAGCCTCGCCATGAAATCAGTGTTTTTCAGCCGTTTCTTCATTCTGCTGCCCTGGGTCCTTATTGTCATCATCATGATCGATATCGACAGTAAGAGGACGATCCGGGCTCCAGCCGCCGGGCGGACCGGCAGAGCGCAGCGGGCGGCCCGGACCGGCGCACCGGGGGTCAGCGTCACCCAGAATCAATCTGCCCTGCCGGTTATCTACGCCATCACTCCGACTTACACTCGTCCGGTGCAGAAAGCGGAGCTGACCCGGCTGGCCCACGCCTTCCGCCAGGTGCCCCGGTTCCACTGGATCGTAGTGGAGGACTCTACAGCGCGCACGGAGCTGGTGGCGCGCTTCCTGGCCCGGTGCGGCGTGCCGTATACGCACCTGCATGTGTTCACACCCCGCAGGTTCAAGCGCGCTGGCATGCCACGCGCCACCGAACAGAGGAATGTGGCTCTCGCGTGGCTCCGGCAGCACCGGAGCAGGAGGGACCCCGGGGTGGTTTTTTTCGCTGACGACGACAACACGTACAGCCTGGAGCTGTTTGAAGAGGTAACCGGACATCTATCATGTCACCTGTGTTGTTACTGTCTGTCCTGTTCAGTCCCCATCACTGTCCATCTGGCCAAGAGCATCATGGGTATGAACTGACAAGATGTGGCATATAACACTGAGTGTGGCCTCCAGTATTTCTAACAGTAATTCTTAAAGTTTTGAGAGCTTTTAATTTTTTAAAATATATGATTTAGATTTTAGTTTGAAAACCATGAGGTGGACACATACACACATCTAACCCTAACCCCTGTGTACTACAGCAGGAATATTATCAGCAAAACTTTGACTACGTAAAATCAGCAAGAAGAAACAGCTCAGGCACTCTATAACACCCCCAATCCACACACATACACACACACGCACACACACACACACACACACACACACACACACACACACACACACACACACACACACCCCAATTCAATACACTCTGGGGATTTGCTCCTACAGCTTCACTCGGTCTGGTCCGACCATTAACTTATGCAATCCAACGCACTGCTGGGCTCTTTGATCCAACAGTATTGCATCATATCTTAATTGCTGATTATGTGTTTTGTGTGTAAAATGTTAAACGGCACAGTGACCATTAACTGTAGCAGTCAGATGAATTAAAAAGTACATGAAAATTGTACTAAGTTATGTAATATTTCCACAAACTCAGTTGCATAGGTCTTTGTCCCAAAGACGCAGAAAGCGTCACGTAGGAAGGTAATAGCGGTGAGAGTTTGATAGCATGTACTGCTTTAGCACCTTGATTCACAGCATCAGGACTATGAGGTAAAAGAGTCTACTTCCCTCATTTCTAACTGTGTTTTCACTGTGCTCTAACCACCGTGCTGCACAGGAAAAGTCATTGTTAGGCATTCCCCAAATGGGATCATTTCAAAGGAATTCAAACAGCAGCTTTTCATATTGATAGGATCCCTCTGGAACCCTGTTAAACACCCTGGGGAGGCTCCAGACCTTGTTTTGAGAACCGCTCGTTTCACCTGAAAGGCTGTTATTAAACCAATGTATTCCGGTAGTGTATCTGGTGAAATTATATGGACACTTGGTATTAAGGGAGCAAGCACTGAGAGAGTGGGAGTTGACTGAAGCCTAAAATGAGTGAGAGACTAAACAGGAGAAGAGTGAGAGGGAGATCTGACTGACAGAACCAGAGCATATAGGGATGGATGGCGCCCGCGATGGTGCTGGTGCATCTCACCAGCATCGCTGCCCAATTTTCTACTGATTCACTCGCCAGCACAGAATTAATGAGCAGCATTGTGTGTATGTGTGTGTGTGTGTGTGTGTGTGTGTGTGTGTGTGTGTGTGTGTGCGTGTGTGCGTGTGTGTGTGTAAGTGTATACTAGTGTGAGATTGATTGTTAGGTGTTGATAGCAATGCTGGTCTTTTTGAATCAAATGAACTGATTCAGTATTTTTACCATTTTCATGCTCTTAAATTACTTATCTGAATGTAAAAGCCTCTGAAGTTATACTGAAACTAATATGAGACACAGAAACTGTCTTCTGATATATAAATACTGACAAAAACATATCGACTATCTGTCGTCTGCAAATCTGAGCAGGGCATTAGGCTGGATGATACGCTAGTGTGGACCCAGTATATTGGCAAACTGATACCTGCATGTAACCCAAGTCTACGTCTGGGAGTTTGTTTATGTTATTGCACGTACATACTCGCTTTTCACATCACCGGTAACGATCAGTTGTCCATTATATTAAAGCTACACAACCGTGCTCCAATACACTGTGCTGTAGACATCCGGATAATGAAGAAAGACGTGACAGTAGCAGCGGCAGAAGCAACCAAACAATCCTCTCACTCTTATAAATGCACAAACACTCTTAAAGAATACTTCTCTGATTGCTGATTGCTGGCTTTGATTACTGCCATTCAAAGATAGCTGGCCCCAAATCAGAGTGCAAAACATTTTTATATGAATTAGCTGAGAACTCAACAGTGAATAATATAGAATAAATAAAAAAAGGAATATAGTTTATCTGATTGTAATTCTCAGTGAGGGATTTTGTGATAGATAAACAATGCTGGTGATCTTTAACAGATGTATTTGGTGATGAGCGCATTCAAAAACGTTGTGCTCTCCATTGTATACTTGAATTGCAGCATGTTGATTTGTGAAGCAGTTTCCACTTGTACTACTAAGGGCACGTTTACGTGAATGATGTTTGATGCACTTCATTTGAGCTCTGCAACTTTTACTTTCATCTGGTTTCTCAGGCTGTGTGAGAACAAAGCCTTATGAATGAAAAGCTGTCTTCTGAGAGAAGTCTGGTTCGTTAACAGAGACACATGAGGGGTTTAGAGCTGTAACTAATGATTATTTTCACTCTCATTTGATTTTACGATTACTTCCTCAATCAATCAGTTATTTGAATTATTTGTTTGGCTTATAAAATGTCAGAAAATCGGTCTTAATGCTCTTCACAATTTCCTAAAGCGCATTGTGAAGTCCTAAGCTTGCTTGTTTTGTCCAGCCAAGAGTCCAAGAGGGAAAAACAGTGAATCCTCACATTTGAGATGCTGGAAACAGAGAAATTCCAGTTACACCAAAATCTGGTAAAAACAAAACAAAAAAACAAAAATAAAACAAAAATAAATAAATAAATAAATAAATGAATGAATGTCTGTTCAATCTAAATGAAGCAAAGTTCAGTTTAGTTTAAAGAAATCCAACTTTAACCAGAATCATGTGCTGACTTCAGATCATTATTCCCTCCATTGCATCTCTGAATGCAACGCCAGGGTCAAAAAAAAAAAAAAAAAAAAAACACCTCACGATAGTGAACTCAGTGTACTGGAGCTGAGTCTGACTCTGACACAGAGTCTCAGTGTTCGATTCCATGGGGTTCAGTGTTAAGAGCATCTGTTTGATTTGTTGATAGCACACTGTCTTCTCTCTGTCCTCCTGCCTATTTTATTACCCAGCTCCTCTGTGCAGGTAATGGCCTGTCATAGAGAGATAATAGGCTGTCATACGGCAGTAATAACCTGCAGAAACTGTCTGCAGGCTTTAGACTGATGGCAGTAACTGTACTTATAGAGGGTGGCAGATTCATATTAGAAACTCATATCATTTTAAGAAGAAAAATGACTGAGGTAACATTCAAGAAACTAAAATATTATTTCATCTTGACCCCTTTTGAATACATTTCTTGTGGTAATCCACTGTGGGTTTTTAATGCGATGCCTGTAATGGTTCTGTGAAAATATGCTTTAAAGGGACAGGTTTAAAATACCACACGGCCATCTGTACACAGCAGGACTGATGAGTCTCCATACTGGCCATGATGCTGTACCTTCGTGACTACAAAAAAAAAAAAGTCCTTGTCACAGCCCTTGGTGCTGCAGTTACACTGATTAAAATAAAAAAAGGTGAATCAGGAAGTAGACGTTCATTTAAACATTATAGTTTGAAGTAAATATCATTTTTCATTGCGTGAGTCTGGGTAAGAGAGGTAATTGTAATATGGAGGCATGCACATCTTCCTTAGAAGTTCCTTACAGCTGGGGTATGCTACAATGGAATTATGTAACTGATAATTCATATGCATGTTTAGACATGAGCATAGGTACGACTCATGACTGGTAATGTTTAGGGTTAGAAAGACGCTTTCGATTTAAGGAGTGAAAAGAAAAAAAATTCCATTCAATATTTTGTCAGTCTGTTAGCTACTGTGGAGCAAAAAGCAAGGCTTATCTGACCTGCCGCTGCCCAATTAACAAACAAGGAACTCCAGCTGGAACAAAATCAGCCCCATTCTTGACTCTAGGTTGTTGATTACATGAGAGTAGCTGCCCGAGCTGTTTTGCTCCTAGAGTGGGCCACAAACTACCGCAGAGTAATGAGCAAAATGTGTTACAACCACCCCCTGCTTCCTCCTCTTATGAAAAAAACATTGGTACGTAGCAAATGTTTAACAAGACTCCCTGCGTTTCCCTTACTCTCTGGCAGTTAGAGTTAGAGGGAGAAATCAGGTGGAAAGGCATTTAGCATTACGACAAGAGTTAAGGGGAGTATTCTCTGTTTCCGCACATTAGTCAGATCTCAGTTTGACATGGTTTATTATGCACGTGACACATTATGGCTGAGTCCCCCCCACCCCTCCTCCCCAGCAGTCAGAGTGTCAGAAAATGCAAGACTGCTTATTTAATGCCACCCCCATCCCCTCGCCATGATTGGCCCTGAACACACACACGGCTTTCTGATGGGTTCTTAAGGTGACTTTGCATTTTTGCCCTCAAGAGTCAATGTGCTGCCATCACAGGGAGCACCCTCACTCAAGGTCGCATTAACATGGTGTTTATGTGGTCTGAATGATACAGGTTTCTGTTTCACCTTTAAATTGGACTGATTTCACTGAAAAAAAAATCCCAATGAGAATTTTTTTTTTCCAGAGATCTTCTTGTAAGGACAGACAAGCTTGTTAAACAACTGATGTTAACATCAGTGGACAGTAAAACTCAGTTTATACACAGAATAAGGGAATTGTTATAGGGTTAGGAATTCCCTAAGCCAGAGTGAATGAGGCACCATATTTTGGTTAAATATCTCAGCACTGTGGAAGGGTTCTTGTGGTTGAGGAGAAAATTAAGGTTGATTTTCCATTGGCAGACTAGTAACAAAAAAAGTAGCTTCCCGAAGCTCAATCAGCAGATTCTTGTTTGTTCAAGGTAGAGTAATATTTGTTAGAAACAAAATATTGTTATCACTCAATTCATAGATTCGGATTATTACAACTTGGTTCTTGTTCTGGTTGCTTTGGTTGTGATTTTTCTGGGTAATGTTAAAACAATCAAGTTAATTTTTGAGATCTGGGAACAGGTCAGCATCTATAAAAAGATTTCACACAGGCCAAGAATTAGGAATGTTAAAACCAAAACTGTCTGTCTGGGTAACATCATTACAAAGCCATTATGATGAAGCCTTTTTTTCATCCTGTTTCTTTTGTTTATTGGGGGTCATTTTAATTTCTGTTTCTTTGGTCTGAATGAGCAGACAGCCACATACCTGGCTCTGTCCGGTTTGTTGTGATCGACAGACAAAGACTTTGTGATGAAAAGTGGAATGAATTAAAACAAACTGAATAATAATAATAAGAACAGACTTTAGAAAAAGGACACTTTGGACTAAAAGCTGCTGGGGTTAAATAAAATGGCCAGCAATGTGAAGAAAAAGGATTTTACAATTACTATACAATTACTTTGGTGGTTTTCATAACCAATAGAAATTATGGTCAAAGCTACAAAATAAGATCTAAGTTGTAACACTCCTGAGTTATCCTGTAAAATTACACTTTAAACTCCTCTTTGTTGATGTATAAATAGTTGAGTATTCACCAATAAGTCCATTACTGGGCCCATACCTCTGTCTGTTTTGGGGCAGTCTCCCAGTGGAGGAAGCCATTCAGAGTTACTTGCATAATAAGCAATCAATAAAATTAAGCAGTGCTTTTTTTCTCCCCCTCTTCATTCCTGAAAAGCTGACGCTGGGGACTGAGGGTTTTTCAGCTGACGGCAGCATGGCAGAGCTGTTTGATTCAGCTGCAGCAGCCTGTCAGCCAGGCAAAAGTTTCGTCAGACCTTTTTTGAATAATTGAACTCCCCGGCCCTGAGAGCTCCACAGCAGTCACAGCGACTATTTTATGGAGCAGGTACAGTGGCAAATGTTCTGTGCTGAAGTGTGACTCAGGCACATCTCTCTCAAACGGTGCCACACTGGGTCTAGTGTTCATTTATTAGTTCTGATGCGGTGTGATGGCTTCTCAGATTGTGTAGAGGTGGAAATTCACTGCTGTGCTGAAACGCAGCAAAGAGCTTTAAATTTTTCAGGCGTCTCAGAAACTTCAATGTGTGCTCACAATTAATTTCTTTGATAATGTATGTTTGAAATTAATTTGACTTTTTAATTATACTTTCATAGTGTTCGAATTTCCTTCTTTCATATGTTATACAATTATATATCCCACTGGGGAGTCAGCTGGTATTTGGGACTTGGCTAAGAGACTTTCTATTTTTAGAGGAAATGGTCCAAAGACACACACATGCAGGCATTTAGGATATATTTGATCAAGTGTCCAAGCAGCAGACTCCATGCCTGCAGAGAATCATGGGGCCATGGGGAGGTGGCACAAAGAGAAACTAGTAGGATAAAGGAACCAGAGCGAAATAAGCAATTCAATTTCCTCAAACCCCTATGAGCAATTATCATAATTACATAGTGTAGTGGGAGAAGCGAGGGTTGGAGGGGGGGGGTGTAATGTCAGTGAAGCGAAGCAGAAAGGAGACGAACTTAGCTGAGAGAAAATGTCCATGCTCAGGTCGGTGGGAGGATAAGGATGGAGGAGAGAGGAAGGTGACAGAAAGGGTGAGGGCTTTTAAGGGCCAATGTAAATGTAAAAGAGGTGTTATGCACCAGCTCTCTGCTTATTTCTCTGCCTTTTTTTATTTTGTCTGAATTGGCAGCTTGACTACACACCCTCCCTATGCTCTCTGCTCCCTCATCAAATCTCCTCTTTTTCCCCCTTGTTCACCACTGTGTGTAACAGTGACTGGGATACATTTATGTTAAACTGAAGCCGACATTCACTGAGGCTGTTTTATTAAAATAAAATTGACACATTCTGTCTTCGGGGCTTGTCAAAGGCCATGCATGCAAAACTCACTCTCAGTCCATAGAGGAGGTTCTGTAGCATCTCTGAAATTTTGAAACCTGCAAACTCAGTTTTTTTTTTTCATTGATTCTGGCAGGCAGATGAGAGAGGATGAGATCTTTTTTTAGAACATGGAGCTGGGCTTTCTGTCATGGGGTGATTATCAGTGATGTTGTAGTAATAGTGGAGGCTTGTAATCTCCTTGTAGTTGGTGAATATTGCGGACATCTGTGAAAATCCACCTAATAAACACAAGGCTGGTTGAACTTATGAACTACTGGTGCAACTGGCTCCTGGTGTACAATTATTAATATATTAGCTGTTGTCTTCTGCCATGATGTAGTTCCACCATGCAATCCTGCCCTTAAAACCATAAATCATAACTTTTACATTTCTGTAGATGTTAAGTCAGTAAACTGACTCCTGCTGCTGGTTCTTATGCTAAGCTAAGTTAGCATGTCCACACTCTCTATCGCCACTCTGTGATTTCGACTTAGACAAAACCACAGTATTTTATCATAAAGAAAAATTGTATTGTAAATATACTGTATACAGTAATATACACGTGCATGTACAGTATATTCACACAGACACGTAGTTCCCCAGCTGGAAAGAAGCACTGTGACATTACATTTGTGTGCAGGTTTGTGGTTATTCTCACAGAAATGACACAATTTAATACTCACACAGAAAACCACACACACATATACACACACTCAACATGCATGCACCTTCATCTCTTTAATTTATTTTTTTCCACATAAACCCATAAAGCATTCAACCTGCACACGTATCATGCACCATTGAATCACAGTTTCATAGCCCATCCCCAGCCTCTCTAATTTGATTCATTCATTTTCTCCCAGCTCATTTCTTCCCTCCCTTTCTCCAATTGCCTGTGCCATGCGTATTAATAACACACAGATAAAAATACGCTTGATTAAAATCACACCCGGCCCAGCCACCCGAACACTCGTCCCAGTGCGCAAACAACACAATGACGGCTCTTTCCCCGGGGCAAGAGGCAGGAAACGAGAACATCCATAATGGATTTCATATACTTCATCATTAAGAGTCTTTGTGTGTACACACAATTCACATCTCACCTATTTGTTTGCAGGGAAGGGAGTCAGAGTTGATTACCCAACTGAGCCGCAGTGCTCCCAGACAGAGTGTCCTGGCTGCGAGTCAAATGAAATGTGATTCCTCTCAGCACTGTATTTTTCACCCCCAGCCTTTCTTTTGTTTACTTGTAAATAGCATACGTTTACTGACTGAGCTGCTGGTGCTATAATTTGTCAGGACTTACAGGTTGTCGTGCACTCAGCTGCATCTGAAATTATTTTTCATGTGTGGGAAAGACAAACGATTTGTTACCTCAGTGCAGTGCCTACCCTCTGGTGAAGATATCCATATTGATAATGAGACAAAAGCTTTCTTAACACATGACAGTGTCTGCCGGTGGCTCCCAACTACACAACTTAAACTGATGTACAGTACAGAACAAAGGCCTTTACAGATCCATCAGAGGAGCACAGAGATTGTGGAGAGTCAGAGCAGTTTGTGCTGCCATCAGGGCTTTTCAGAAGAAGTCGAAGAATGAAATAACATTAACCTGTACTCATCTTTTATTCATTGCAGCACCATATCTACAATATTTTTTATGCATGGCTTTATTTTACCCACTTTACACAGGTGTACTGCATTGCAGACCTGCAGACTTGAGTCACATCCCTTGGACTGTCGTCAGTCTGAAGTCACAAATCCGGTGACTGTGGACACGACAAAATTATCAAAAAACATTTACATTTACATTACAGTTACTCATTAGGGAGGTGCTTACATCCAGAGCAACTCACAAATGAGGATGAACTTCAGTACGGTGGGAGACCTTTGACTAAGCACTAAGTAGCACTGAATCTGTTCAATAAGACAAAATGCAAGATCAGTTATGGTAGTGCACAGTAAGTGCAAACTAAGTGTGCCATGGTGTAAGGGTGTTAGAAGAAGAGATGAATGCTCTTGGAAGAGATTAGGCTTCAAGAAATTTTTGAACATAGGTGCTCTGAGTATCTTGGTAGCTTGTTCCACCATCAGGGAACCACAAATGAGAATAGTCTGGACTGAGATGCAGGGATGGCAATATCAGATTAGTTGTCAGTTGCTGAGAAGGAGTTTAAGCCTGTATTACTCAGTTCAAGTTGATGGCTACAGACCCAGAAGTCACTGTGTAGACAAGCATCAGTGACTTGAATTTGATTCGGGCAGCCCTGGATAGCCAGTGTAGGTCATTGAGCAGCTGAGTGACATGTGCTCTTTTAGGTTGATTGAAAGGCAGCTGTGAGGGTTTCACTGTGCTCCCATGCTGGGAGACGGCATGGCCGTAGTTGAGGTGAGAGATAACCATGGCTTGTGCCAAGCATTGGGTGGCATACTAAGTCAGGTAAGGTGATTCTTTTATGTTGTATTATGCAAAGCGGCTCGACCAGGCGACAGACCAGGTTTCTCGCAATGTTGGTTGGAGTGAGAGATGAAGAGGCAAATTTTTATGATATCGTGATGAATAGACTGATTGATGGGGATGACTGAGAGTTCAGTCTTGGAGAGTTTTGGTTGAAGCTTCATCCATATAGATATGTCTGACAGACAAGCCAAGATCCATGCAGATGCCTGTGGAGCCATCTTCCAGGAATGACACATCTAATCAGGTATTGTCTGCATAGCAGTGATATGAGAAGCCATGTGAGTGGGTATTCAAGGAGGTGGTATACTGCAAAGAGAAGGGGCCCCAGCACTGAGCCTTGGGGAACCCCTGTGGAGAGGCGATGGGATATGGACGTTTGCCTGTGCCATGACATACTGCAAGTGAGGTGAGCCACCCCAGGACTAAGTCAGGAGTTTTGATACCTCGTTTTCAGTGAGAATGGTCATGCTACATGTTTGGCTTACAGGTCCCCTGCCCTCAGTGAGAGGGCTGCCCATAGAGAGAGACAGAAAAACTCATATATATATATATATATATATATATATATATATATATATATATATATATATATATATATATATATATATATATATATATATATATATATAGTAGCATTGCCCTTAAAGAAAGCTCCAGTTCAGCTCAATTCATATACAATACTGGGATCCCCAGGCAGAATTTTACATACAGTATATTCATGTGAAATTGTTTTGATCTCCAATAAGGAAATTATTTGTTTTACAACAGTAACCAATGAACTAAGATTTAAATATACAGATGCTTCATAGACAACAGAAATGATACTAAATATGTGGATCCACAGAATTTGTAGAACCTGAGTAGAGGTGCTTTCTTCTGGTGTTGTGGCAGCTCTCAACTAGAAAAACAAACAAAAAAAAAAAAAACCAAAACAACACTTCATCTTCACAAAAACCCACTGTGTGCTCTCACAGCAACATTTACTATTTTTCTTCCCTAGTTCAGTCCCTGTGGGGAAGCTGTAGAGTTTGTTCATGATGACAAACCTGATCATAAGGGTGAGCTCTGTTGTCTGTGGCTTTCTGAGGGAGTTGTTTGTTTTCTCAGATATAGACTGGATTACTTTGGACTGTAGGAAAAACATGAAGGATACCTTGCTCTTGCTGTGTAGTGACACAGTACAAGACTGAGATTGTGCGTGACTGGTGTGAGCTTATATTTTTGTTGTTACAGAAAGTTTATTTATGTAAATAATCACTTTACAATCAGTATATATAAAAGTTGTGATTCTTTGTTTGTATATGTGTATTCTTCCTTTAAAAAGCTTACTTTTATCAGTTTGCTATCTGCTGCGATAAATACACGATATTGATTTCATCGAGCTGTATGCCAGTCTAAAAAGATGGGGCTTGTGCTTTCCTGTGTACTGTAACAACTATTTGTACTATAAATATGAAATTTCACTCAATATCCAGTGAAAAATAAGCATTAAAAACTATTTACGTACAAGCATGCGCACACATACACACACACATACACACACACACATACATACACACATTTCCCAAAATAGAAGACTCTCTGTACAGAGGATTACATTCGAGGTTGTATTGATTTTTTTCTTCTTCAATTCCAGACTTTCCCAAAATTGTTGCAGTGTTGAAAGTCTGTTGTTCAGATTCTGTAAACCTAAATAGGACTTCAACACAATACAATCTTTTCTCAGATAAAGGAACAATATCTCCAACAATAAGAACTTAAAGTAGGAATAACTCTTTTCAAATTGCAAGAAGTGTTTTAAATTGGTTTTGTTGGCAGTAAAAAGCATGAGATGATTGTAAAATCAATGAATAAAAGAGAGAGTGAGCTCCTGGTTTACTCCAGAATTGGCAGTAAAGAGAGCCTGGACATCAGCCAGGAGCAGAGAAACCAAACCACTGGTTAGCATTTAGGTGTTAAAGTATTGAATGTACAGCTGCAGAAAGAGCTGCCAAGTCAGGATACTGCAGAACTTATTAACAACTTCTCAGAGCAGCTTAATTCTGGAAAGCAAATTCAATAAATCTTCCCTCCCTGTATGAAGTCTGACAGCTGTTTACCATTATTTCAGAATGATCTGTGATCACACAGCGACTGTCCTGAAAATAGCTCTCTTCAGTCATTCACTTCTGATGTTGTACTTAAAGCAACAAACCACAGACGTTCTTTTGTCGTTCTGCACCAATCATCATGAAATATATTACATTTATTATCAATCTTTCCATACCATCTTGCAGAGTGACTCCTCTGCATAAAGATATGGAAATGACTGTGAGCTATTTTCTAAGCTGCCTTTCAGGAGACAAGTTTCCATCCAACTGCAGCACAAATTTACACTACCATTATGCAAATATTAGGAGTTTGCTCATCAAGATAAACAGCTGGTGGCATTAGTTCTCCAATCAGGTGCCATTAAACCACTGCAGAAGTGGAAGTGCAACAAGACAACATGATCAAAAATGCAGAAGATGTGATGGAAATGTGGCATTTCTGTTTGTTTCATGAATTTAGGAATGTAACAGTCTCAGACCTGACGCTTTTTTTGTCTCTTCAACAAACATTTAACACTAGAACCATCACCAGGTAAAACTGACCCGTGGCTGTTTCAATCGTATGTGTCGATAAAACATGAAAGCACCCCAGTGTTTGACTTTTCCTATCTCTCACCCCCTGTTGTTAAAAATATTCAAGATAAAACCAGAGTTCATCAAGTTGCTTGAAATGTATAAATGCCTAAAACGATCCTTTAATGCAATGCAGTACACTCTTAACTTAAAACTCAGAGACATAGATTGTGGTCACTTGCATATGCATATGTTCTGACAGGGCCACAGAATATAAATATAATAGCATCTGGCTCAGTGAGAAGTGTACATTTAAATACCTGCAACAGACAGTTGGCTGTTTTCTGTGAGCTGAAGGATTATTGAAGCACTTTTTCCTCTGTATTACCTGGATGTCATTTATAGACCTGCTACTGCCTCCACTTTTACCATTCAGCTCTTTGTTCCATACTGGAGATAATTACAATACTCATAACTATATGCAGATGTAATAACCATTTATACAAAAAGCCCTTGTCTGAAAATTGCCATCTAATGTCTCTTTTATGCTATGCTGAAACTTTGGTGTGTGCTAAACTTAGCCCCATACTGAACTCGTTGATGCTTCTTAAACTCTGTACCAGACCTGATTAAGGAAAGGCCCGTTTTACCATCAACAATCTGCTCTTTTTGAACAATCTGAAAATCCACATATAAATCAAAACACTAACTCTCCTAAAGCTTCAAACCAGTACCTGGCTTTAACAGAGTCTTCGTTCTGTTTATTATTCTCTTTGTGTCTGTTCTTGTAACATTATTTGATTTATTTTTCATTGTACCTGCCAACAAAGCAGCGCTGTATAAAAGCATGTACTATATGCTCAGCCAACCTTCCTGTATAAATAAAGGTATAACCAGAAGTTTGTCCTGCAAACTTTTCCAGTGCCAGCGGTAATCTGCAGATGGTGGCACGAAAATCAGCATGTGCTGAGGTAGTCACCACCGGGCAGAATAATGTACCATCTGCTGAAACACTGTCACCCCAAAGCTTTGTCTGGCTCCCAGCAAACATTTTGACATTGAGTCGTTGTTGATAAGACAGCCTGCACCCACTTTCAAAATAAAAATTGAGACATCTGTAGTCAGTGACTTCCTGCAACAGGACCTAATGCAATATCCATCTGACTTTAGTTTAAAACTGTCTAAAAAGCTGATTTAATATAAATTTTTATCATCCTATAATATCATGTTATTAAAAGTTTTCTGAAACTGACGCTGAACATGAAACACCTCCTGATCATCACTGTCTGTCAAATGCTCGCTCTACATGCTGAAGCATTTTAATGTGACTTTTTAAACTCAGATCCTATAACAGGAACAGGATCTTGGTGCTTCTCAGAGTGATTGTGAGTCCAGTGACATCCTGGATAACTACATAGCCTGAACACAGTCCACTTATGATGGATAAATTAAAGCTATAAAGACAATAAGAGGGAAAGCAGTAAAATACACAGCTGTTGATGTAGCCTTGTTCTGCCAGCCCACAGTTTTTATCTCACTTATCTAATGCAATTTGGAAAGGCACAACAGGCAGATGTCATTTTAACTAGGCTGTGGAATGGATTATTGACATCTTACTATAGCACCACGAACCCTGCATCTGATTGGTTGATTGCACAACTGACTGAGCTGCCACTGCTCCTGATTTTCAGCTAGAGAAACAGCAGCAAATGTGAAAATAATTTGTTTTAAACCACCAGCACCAGCTTTTGAATGTATCTGAGGCAAATATGACAATTGTAATTGTAGAATTCTAAATTTTTTAACTATAACACTGAATTTAAAGCTGCACTAATCAGATTTTTATATAACCAGTAGCTCAAATGACTGTGTAACGTGAAGGGTGTCGCTCATAGTGTCTTACCCAAAGATAATTATCATCCAACTCCACAGTTCACCCCAGCTCTAACTTTTAGCGTCTTTCAGCTCATTGTTTTGGTTTTTGGCAAACGAGCTCTGATAAAACTACTGTACAGGGCCTGCTCAGCACAAACAAAGTTAGCAACTACCTGGTGAAGATAGTTGAGCATTTAGCAGCTAAAGAGCCTGACATGTACCTCGGGAGTTGGTAGAGACCAAAACAGAGCAAAAAGGAGAGTGAATACTGGGCACACACTGTCAAATGTGTGCGACTGCTGAAGCGCACCCATGTAGCTGATCAGTGTGGCTTTAATTTGTTGTTTCATGACACTCAGGAGTTTTGAGAGGCAGTGAGTCTGTACATCATCTTAACGTTGCCTGTAGCTCTCTGATTGATCCAACACAATTACTGACTGAGCTGGGTTGATTGACAGATGATGCACAACTTCAGCGTGTTCAGCCAGAACATTTATACTGAACAAATGTGCAACATTGCTTATGAATGAGCAACTAACATAACCAAGAATTGTTTATGACATTTGCCATTAATAGTCATTTGGAGAATGATGACACTTTCAGTGCACAGTTAATGTTAGCATTTACCAGGAAAACATGAATATGTCATGCCATGTTTTATTATTAGACACAAACAGTATAATGTAATCCAAACATTACAGCCAAACATTTGTAATGTGTTAGAATTACATATACTGTCGTGGTTAATTGACTCTGATCATAGATGTCAGATGCTCAGATTATTAATTTTGACCTTGGTATTTGTAGCTTTTTTTTTCTAACTTGCATCTTGTTTCATGTAAGTTAGAGAAACGTTACAGTTTGGTGGTCTTAGTTAAAAACACTGAGAGAAAATCCTCTGGTCTTTAAGGAGGTTTTCATATAGAGATGAGGCAATAATTTCATCTGGGGGACATGACCTTTCTAGAGGATATAAACAAGCATTCGTGTATTTTCTTCACTGCAGAGAAAAATATACATATTGACTTGGATGATGCCTGAGAAAATTGCAAGATGCTTATAAAAACAATGATAATGCAGTTTGACAGTGCTTGAAAATTACTTCAATTTAATTTGTGAAAACCTCAGCGAACGCTGAACACTGAAATGCTAAAGACAACAGAGACAGATATTACTTACTAGAGTATTCATGTGAGAAATTAGATGTATTTTCAGCATTTTGTGGTGTAAATTTGGCCTCTAAATGGGGGCTAAATAGGAAAAAAAAAAAAAAACCCAAAGCCAAAATCAAACGGTTTTCAAAGTGATAAAGACTGGGCTCCCTGTAAGTCCAGACAGAGTTTCTGAAGATGTTTGCATATCCATAAACTCTGTTTCCATTTTAACTCTCTCTAATAATGTGTCAAACTGAACTGAGCTTCGAGGCGCAGCATTCAAACCTGGGGATCATTAGCAGTCAAACTAGGATTTAATCGCCAAGCCGAAATAAAAACTGTACTCCAGGAGTGATCTGGGAACAACCAACATACAGACTCAGCCTCTCTTTCTTTCTCTTTCACTCATTTTCTTTTCATCTGTGTTTTCACAAACCAGAGGAGCCGGAGTCTTTGAAAAATGACCTGAGAGAGAAAGGCAGACAGCAGCGAAAGAAGAGCGAGGGGGAAGGGTTTTAGCGTCACACAGGCAAACTCAAGGGGCCACGGTATTAACGGGGAAAGGGCTTCAAAGCTCCCGGTGTCGTTCAGGGACTCCGGTAGGAGAGAGGTGTTAGGGTGCAGGGGCAGGAGAGATGGGAAGAAGAAGAAGGAGAGAGATGAAAGGGAAGAAAGAGGTGAAGGAAAGGAGAAGATGCTCACGGTTGTGAGTTTAGACGCTAACTAACTGTTAATTTTATCCATCTCCCTTCATCCTGTAAAATTGAAAGTCACTGCACGTCATGTTATTCATTGGAAGATGAATAAGTTACAGTTATCATCTCTGACAGTCTGATATAAATAAAAGTCAGTTTCCTGTTCTTTATCTCATTGCTGTAACACAACAGGGATTCAGCCTATTTCCATCTCATGAAAGCTTTTACATTTGCTGGTCAAAACTCCTCTTTGGTCTGGTACATAGGGAGTGATGTGTTTTATATTTAGAGGATGTCTGGAATTTTAAAAAGGGAGCAGATAGTTAGCGGGAGCAGTAAGCGGTTAGCATAAAGGAATCATTCACATTTTGGGAAACACATTCTTTCACTTTCTCTCAGAGGATGAGATGAAAAGATTAACACCAGCCTCACGTCTGTGTGTTAACCACAGAGATGGAGGTAGGATGTGTTTGGGAGGGGGGGGGGGCAGAATAAAAAGCACCCAGGACAGTATTTCCTGGTTGCCAGATTTAGTGTCACTGTGACTGTACAGACACTAAAATACTTATGAATAGCTGGTGCAACACTGTTCCGGCTCAAAGCAAAGACAGGAGATTGATATTGTTCCTGTCATCTCGGTCTCAGAGATGAAAAATGAAAACACGCATTCAAGAGACACGTTTTGTCACATGGCCTTTGCAAGCCTGTCACAAGGCCTGAAGACAGAATGTGTCAATTTTATTTTAATAAAGCGAACGTCAGCTTCTGTTTAACGTAAACGTAGTGTGACGTCAAACTGCCAATTCAGAAAGGAAAGGCAGTGGAAATTTTTAGGCTGTCTAAGGCTGTCTTCTGGCTGTCCTCTGTCTCTTAATGTCGTCCCAGACTGTCTCCATGATGTTGAGAGCAGGGCTCTGTGGGGGGTCAGACCATCTGTTGCAGGACTCCTTGGTCTTCATTTTGCTCAAGTGCGGCCTGGTGATGTGGCCTGAAAAATAACCTGACATTATTTTTAGCCCATAATGCTAATATAACGATGTGTATCTTGATATTTCGAAGTCTCCCTTAAAGCACATTATAATCGCTCCATTTAACAATCACAGTGTGATGATTCTAGATGCAACATATCTGTCTGCATTAAAACATTGTTCATTCACACATATTCATGAGTGGTTTTAAACCATTGGAGCAGTTTTAAACTTGCATGCAAAAATCACAACCAAGTTATATTTAACTACCAGGATTCATTCAAACCAGACACTGCACACATTTGTTTTTAACAGCTGTTAAATGAAAATAAACAATGGCACGATGTGATGAAGGCCTACATACTGTCACCCAAAGACTCGACAAAAGCAGAGCTCAAAGCAACAAAAATGTGCCTTCAACAGGAAAAACCCTGAGACAGACATTTCGAAACAAACACAGTGACAAACCGCTCTGCAGAACATCACAACAGTCACATCACAGGAGAATGAGTGTGCATGTTTAAGTGTGTGTTTATAGTTTTATGTGTTATATAACACTTGTGTTTTTAAATGATTTCAACATTAAAATGTGAAATCAGTTAAACTAATGTGTGGTACTGCTCCGTTTCGTGGCAGTGGTCTTGCTGCATAGTTTGCAGAGAGCTGTAGTTTGTTAAACATCTTCCCGGCGATACACAAATCACTGCCAGATGATGGATCCAGTCCTGTTTTTTTTTTTTTTCAGAACTAATTCATCCGTCTCCATCTTTTATTACTGTTTCCGAACTCCGAACTATATATGTCACACACACTTGCTCAGAACAGTGGTCTGGGCAAGTGTGTGTGAGGTATGTGTGTAAAAAATTATGTGACAGTTTGTACTCTGTGTTCACGATATAGTCCTTTACTACATCCCACTTCAATCAATATTCACTGATAAACCTGATGTTAACTCAGGTATAACATTCTACAACATGAACTTCCAGTCACACCCTTTGGCAGCCATGTTTGAAAATCTGGGGCCACAGCAGCTGTAAGAAGCTAATTACGTCTCTAAAAGTAGGATTTAGCTGTATACACAGAAGTAGATAAATTATGTTTCGGGTCATGGACCTTCATCAGACTTCAAATTCACAATGTGAAACAACAGGGAAACCAAATGTCACATCTGCATGTTAGCAATGCAATAATTGTGTCAGGTGTTTGCGGTTTGACTTTGGCATGTTGAGATTTGGTGCTGCATTTTGATTGACTGAAAACCGTGTGTCTCCGATAACATCAGTGCAGACAGTGTGTGGGATTTCTAGACATATATTCACAGGTTACCCACTTACTTAGGTAACCTAGACGAGTTGCAGCTCCGATCATGTTCATTTTACAGTGTTTTGCATTTGCTTTCCTTGCAGCTTTGCTTCTGTTATTGAGTTCTGTCAAGGCTCAACACTCATTTTGCCAGAGGCAGACATCACTTAATTAAGCTGTCAGTGGCAGATTGACAGTGCTCCCCATCACTAATACATCAACATTAAACTTCCTTCCACCTTATTGGACATACACACCACCCACTGGGCTGTCACCGCTTTTGCTTACATTTGTCAAGTTAGAAAAACATGTCAGAAGTGTCACAAAATTATTCAGCAATAATAAATTATTTTTGAGACGTAGATTATTTGCGGTATTTTTACTCTCCTACCAGCCAAGTAATGCACTCAGCTATTCTTTGCTCACAGCCAAGTCTACAACATTTTTCCTTGGTTGCCAGGACATTTGCAGTAGAACTGTAAATCCTCTCCATATATTGTGCTATATATACACTGGGTTTCCTGTGGCTTTAAAAGCCAGAACTCAGTGTGATGTCTGGGCACAGTAATGCAGCGCTGCTTACTGATTTGGTTTTGTTCTGTTGTTTTGTCATGAGCGACTGGCTGGAGGCTGTTTGGGTGAGCGATGAGGAGCAGTGTCTGAATGACTGGGCTTCGGGGTGGCCGGCGTTGGAAAATAGAATCTCACACACACACACACACACACACCTACACATAGACACACACACACATACACACATGCATCCACACATAATGTCAAGATACAGATGTCTCATACTCCAACACTAAAACTCAGTCCATTCTCTCTCCCTCCTCCCTCCACTCCATCCCCCCTTCCTTTTATCTTGCTCTCTCTCTCCGTCTTATTTCTCATTGCACTGCTTCCGGCTGTGTGCAAATTCATTCACTGCCAAAATGGAAGGCAGCTCCACGACGCACAGTTTCATTTAGTCTTCTGTTCAGTTAGCCACAGTCTCTGCATGCTGCTCTCGCATTCCCGATGAAATCACAGATCTCTAATCACTCACGCAAACTGACACACAAGGAGCTCATTTGAGAATCAGTGTCACAAGCCTGGTCACTGACTTTCTGGGGTCTTCACCTTTATTGCACCCTCTCATAGATGGATGTCTCCCTTAGGCTCAGGCATCATGTTAGGTTTGTTACAGAAGCTGCATTGTGATTGACAGGAAAACTGAACGTGGATCAGCAAGCAGCTTAGATGTCTGTCATTACTCGCCCAGCACATGCTTTTAGAGAGCGATGTTAGAGCAGCTCTGGCTCCTGCTGTTTTTAGCTAATGCAACCGTCAAATGGCTTTGGTCAGGATGCAGTTCATCTCCCAGGAGACTATGTTTAAAAAAAAAAAAAAAAACAAGTCTGCTGGACTTCGCCTTTGGTCTATCAGCCATCATTAAATTGGAAACTTCAGTTTGTACTGTACATCAGCTCTGGTGATTGCAGTTGTGTATGTCTTGTCTGAACAAACTTTTTTTTTTGCCTTCTTCCTCTTTGCAGATGCGCAGCACCCGAGGTGTGTCTGTTTGGCCAGTGGGATTTGTGGGTGGCAGAGCTTATGAGCGCCCCCTGGTGTCTGGGGGTAAAGTTGTGGGCTGGTACACCGGCTGGAGACCGGACAGACCATTCGCCACCGACATGGCAGGTATGGAGCAGTTTGCAGATGTACTGAAGCAGAGAGAGCAATGATGGCATTAGAAAATACAGAAAACATTTTTTTTTCTTTGCCCGTCTTGTTCCTCTTTGCTAAATTCTATCTAACACAGCAGGACTGTTTAAAAATTTATTTTGAATAAGCTGAAAAGGGAATGTTACATTTGGAGGTTAAAAGAGAGTCCAGCAGTAAGAGTAATAAATGTGTGTAGAAAGCTCATGGTCCTGTGGGTTTACTGTAGACTTTCCACTGTTTAGAAAACAGGAGTGAAAATGAAATTTTATGATTCCTCTTTTATGCTCTTTTTCAATGCTGTTGTGGAAACATTTAAAAATTTTATTGATCAGTTCATTGATTACAGAACTACTAAAGTCAGCTAGACTGTGTTGGCCTGCTGGCTTTCATCAGAACGGAGAAAGAACAGGAAACTATACGCAGTGCTCTTTCTTTACCTGCAGAGATCAGCCAGCTTTTCTGTTGAGCTTCACTTTTTTTTTTTTTCATGGATTAATTTGCCATAAAATGAGATCTGATCTTTCCAATTTAATGTTCTGACTGTTACTCCTCCACACGGGAGCTCCTGTGTTACTTTTCTTGATTGTTTATTCCTGAGATGAATCGCAACGTGGGATTGCAGAGTCTCGTTGAATAAAACTCTTCTGAAAAACAACAGACTGGATGGAAACAGAGCAGAAACCCAGTGGAGTGAAAATGAAAGTCTAAGGCATCAGGAAGCATACTTATAGTGTTGAGTACATATAGCATATAATAATATAACATATGACAGTGACAGGAGAAATAATAAAAAATGTATGAAACTAATCTAAGTGCCAGATTAGAGGCCAGAAGCAGCAATAGGATCCATAATGTGCCAGAGTTGTGTGTACAGGTTGAGACGGTCCTCGGCAGAAATATAAGTGTTGGCTTTCGTGACAGGCAGAAGGCAGCAGGAGCATGAAGTTGTTGCAGTGCCATCAGTTCTTAGTCACAGTAGCAGAGGTCACAGAGGATGGATGGGCCTACAAAGTGTCCAGCTGTGACAGCGGGGACAGCTGTTTACATCCCACCTCCTTCCAACAGCTAACATCAGCTTCTTCTCTAACCTTACCCAAGTCATTTTAGTTGACGAAATTCAACCAGCGCTTATAGAAACAGTTCAATGTTCATGCAATTACTTCTCAAAATTGAAGTGTAGATCGATTACACTCAGGTGTCTGTTGGCTAAGTACGGAGCTCCCTGATTGACAGTTAATCTCATTTGTTTCATTCGTGGGTTTAATTGGAACTGGTTGTGCACACTAGTGAAGAAAAGCTGGACACAGTCACATCCTGGACCTGGAGTGAGGCTGAACGGATAGAACCTGGATAAACCATTGTCCTTCAAGAACAAAAGCATAATTTGTTGCTTTTTCATTTCTGTTTTGGTGCAGATTTAAGCAAAGCTAATAATTTACAAGCTCCAGCTCCATACTTCTATATTCACGTTATTCTCAGAAAGAAAAAGCAAGATAAATTTCCAAAATAACAAACCATTGCTCTACACCTGGAAAACGAGTATGAGCATACAGTTTGAATGTTGCTGCTTGGGCAGAATCTAAAGTCTTGGATGTTGGAGCTTCAACAAACACTTGAATAAACTTCAGTAGAGACTTCTTAAAATGAGTGTATTTCCCAGAGCGCTGAACTGCTCTTGGTAGCAGATCAGAAAGTGCTCACATGAATAACTTCTGGAACATTTTTTTTAATGCTTTTTGGAAAGAACGAGAACAAGCAAATGTCATCCTGATGATTGGAGCACTGAATCACACAACACTCTCAGACAAAAATGACAAACAACTTGTTTTAGTCATTTAGTTTGTTGGCTCCATTGATTACATCATTTGGTTAATGGAAACACGCATTAAGTTTTGGTTGCTGGTTTTCTTAAAATCCAAATGGAATACCTGTTCTCTCCACACTGGTCACAAAGCAAACAAAATCCAATCACCACACAGAGAACCACATCCTTTAGGACAGAGGAAATCTAAAATCTCACCCTGCTGTACTACTGCAGTGACATAAATTCATGCGGCTGAGTTAGTGATAGAGTTTTTAGATGAAAATATCACATCTAAATTTGTCTTGTAGTTATTATCATCCTAATGGAGAGTAAAGACTGGGCAAACATCTCCATAAATCTGTTTACATCTACATATCTCCTGAGTAGAATTCCAATCAGAGGAACGATCAGCAGCGAAGCTCCCTCTGACCTGAGAGAAAATAATTCATCACACTGTCCAAATAATAACACCCTGTCAGTCACCACTCATTATCCCACCTCACCCACTCATACACCGTATTTACAATCTGCTGGACGTCTTGTTAGGAAATAATATTCCGTGTGGAAGTGTTGCCTTAGCAGATGGTTTTGCTGTGTGACGATTGCATGCTCATATCATTCAGTACACAAATATGGACACAGCCGAGGGCACTGCCGCAGAGCAAACGTGCACTCACACACTCAAACACACACACACTCGTGCACAGGTCTGCCCTTGGGATTAGTGTTAATTAAACCACAGTAACAAGAGTGATCCTCTGTTTTTCTCTCCTTCACCTTTCCTGCTCCACCACGGCCAAGATCTCATCCCTGCATCCTCTATCCCAACCATCCTGTTCCACCTAATCTCACTCTCACACACAAACACACAGTGTAATTATCAGCCTCACTTTTACACTGCTCTGTATAATTACACTGTCAATTTGCAACCCTAAGATTTACAGCCGTGGCTATATTACCAAGCATTTTTTGCTTTATAATCTCCAAGAACAACAATGGCTGCGCCGAGCGAACGACCCCAAACTTTATTCACTCTTAAATTATTATTCATTGGATTTACAATAGGGTGTCTGCAGAGTGCTGAGTGAGTGCTAGTGCGTGTCCTAATAGTATTGTGTTATACAGCTCTGTATTGTTAGCAGACCACGAAAGCCGCCCGTCTACTGCTCTGTCTCATTAAGCCAGACACAAAAGAGCCTGGACAATGGTGGTGTGGAGTACTATTCACCTCACTGTGTGTGTCTGTAATTATGCACCTGTGCACGCACACACAATTAGAAATCATGCATTTGTTGGAAACACGCAAGCACACAACTGCTGGCACTTGAATGATTATGAGAACGCAAGATGTGTGTTTCAGGGCATGGACACGCACATATGCACACATGCGACTTTCCAAAAGAGCACATTAGACACATCTCTGCAAGACGGGGCAAGCGAATGAATCTACACACGGAGCGGACACAAAAACACAAGGTGCATCCACACACAGACAGACACACCAATACAAAGATTGTGCGTTTGTTGAAGTGGTACTTGTGCCTTGGGAGTGTTTCCTGAGATGGGGACATGAAAGTGTTTAACCCCCAGTAACCCAAGTGTTTATACTCAGCTCCTGAGGTGCTGAGATGAGAGGAGCAGAGAGGAGGTTAGAGACAATGTGCAGGAGCAGTAAGAGGCAAAGCACAGACCCTTCCTCCTGCTCGGGAGTGTTGTAGAATGAGCTGAACTGAACACCAACGGCTAAATAAAATGTGCAATGTGCCAAATGTTGTAGATCCTTGGACGCAAGTGTGCATTTCAGACAGATCTGAGCTGTTTATTGTAACAATAATATACATTTAATGTGGTTTAGCTCTGCTCATGCGATGCTCTGGTTGACACAGATCGTCCTCGAGCTCACACCCTCCTCCCGACAGAGATGTACAACATTTGGTGCACATGTAGCAGTGAGGATGCAGGGCTCAGCACTGGTGTTTGCAGATACACAGTGAGCTCAGTTTGTGTGTAGAAGGTTCAGTTATTTTTATGTGACAAAAGCATGAAACTACCACACACACAACATGAGGCCTTACACAATATTATAACAGGCAGCTTTTGTCCAACTCCAGGTTCAAAAACGAAACCTTGAAACACAAATTTCTATAAAAGAACAAGATCCAGAGATAGTGAAGTTGGATCTGTAATAATCTGAGCTTCCCTCATTTTATTTCATTTTGCTTGAAGGCTTTAAGAGGACGAAGAAGTAGTATTAAAGTGGATGGAGCAGGAATGTGGGTAAATTCATCTGCACTGATCTATGTGTGAATATAATTGATTCTTACAGTATCTGTATCACAGCAGTTTCATACACTGTGAAAAATCTTCTCCTTCAGATCAATAAATCCCTGCAGCCATGCGAAGGCAGCATGACTGATATATTGATAAATCTGCAGCCTCAGATTGGAGAGCGTGGAGTCATAATGCACGGCTGTCCTCTGTGCTTACCTTGATTAAATTATGTGCAAATAACTAAAATAACTACACACACCAGAACTCAGTATTGTGTGTGTTTCTGCAGTAGATGTCAGAGTACAGTGGTTTATCAATCCCATGAGTCACTGCCTCCTTTCCAACTTTTTAAAGCAATGTAGCATTTCATGTTTTATTCTTACAAATGCAAAATAATGGTGCAAACATTGCTGTGTTACGAGTGAATTTATGAATCACCACACCCTCCGATTTATATTCCACCTCACCATGCTCTTTGGCACTCTGCACTGCTGCACCTACATGAGCCAAAATAGCAGGTGTGCCTGGAGACAGCCACACAGTCCGTGCACCAAAGACCTTCCACTTTGGGCTTTCTGTTGCGCTGCAGGATTAAAAAGGGGCGTCTGTGTTTAGGAGAGCGGATACACAAGTTTTCTGAAGTGGATCTAACTGGAATCACTGTTGTGTCATATAAACTGATGATAGAGGTTACCTGGTTAATTTGCTTTTATGATTTGGTTTATGGTTTTAATGTTACGGTGTTGTGGCTGCAGATTGTGCTTATATCTGTTTTTGCCCAGGAGGTAAAATCTTTTATATTTCATATCAGGCTCCGAACAGAGAATGATTCATGGGCAGAGATGAGAGGACAAAGAATTAATAAAAGGGAGGAAATAAAAATCAAAATTGTCTGCGTCCTTGCATGCAAACCTAGTGGACGACAGTGTGATCACATGGTTCCCTCAGCTTCAGGTCACATTACAATAAAGTAAATCAATAAAGCACAAATGGCCGAGCCAACCATTGATTTCTCCATCACCTCTGACTTATTTATTCCTCTTTCAGCCTCTTTTCTCCCACATCTGTTTTCTCTTTATTGTTCTGTGCTTGAGATTTTTGATGTTAATTTGTATTATAATGCAACAAAGCTGTGAAATTGTTATATTTCAGGACTCAAACCCTCACCCATTCAATTCAAAAGGGTTTATTTCCATTCTTTTAATGTGCACATTAAATGTAAAAATCTTAACCCATTATATTTTGGTATGTGAACAGCTAGAAATTCTGGACTGGTGAAGAAAATCAACCCCAAAAACAGGAAATCCAGCCGTTACTTTTTGAAATCATTTTTTGACATAACTTGTCATCAAAGCTGATCAAAGGGAAAATTTCATAGTCCAGGTGTTGGAGAGTAATACTGTATATGTGAGAATGCCTTTTGTCCAGAGGGAGTTGCATGAAGTCTGAAAAATGTCCTCGAGTGATGTCTTTGACACTAGTTTGAAAAAAAAAAAAAAAATCTGAGGTGTGCAGTTAGAAAGAAATGAGCTTTACCAGAACTCTGTAGCTTCTCATCTTAGCTTGAGGCTAGAGACTCGAGGCTACATTAGCCGGTGGCCATTGTGAGTCTGACATTGTTATGGGAGTGCAATGCTACATCACTGAAGTACTGTTTTTAATGGCGACCAACAAGTGACTAACTTCGCCATCATTAGGCCACTAATGCCCCATAAACAGTTCCAGTTACTGAGGAACTCCTGGATCTGAACTACATACAATATGAGGCTCCAGTAGTCAGAGTTACTCAGACACAGTGGATATTTTTCAAAGTTACATGTTTGTTACCATCACTGCAACTCAGCATAGAAACACAAACATAAAAAGGTGTTTTCATAGTAAAGACAGTGTAACTTTGGAAGATATCCATTCGATGTGACTGTCTCAAACTGCTGAAGTCTCTTAGTAACTTCAGATAAACCTATATTCTGCTTGATGTTTCAGTGTTCACATTAGTACCTGACTACAGTTCGAAGACAGACCTGAAAAACTGTGAATCTATCGCTGTAAAAACAGCGAGTCTGCAAGTGACCAGACATTTGGATTCAGTGAGTTTTACCCCAGGGCAGGGACTTCCTCTGGCACCAGGACGTATGGCTGAAGAGCTACATTTAGACTTTGGTGCCTCCTGTCAAACTCCCATAGTTGTTATGGGCCCCTGGAAACAGGCTGTAAACAGGCAATAAGCTCACCCAGTTTGTACAGAAAAAATCCAGGCATGCAGAAGACAGCTGTAAAACATCTACTCTCACTTCTTGATAACTTATGGCCTGCTGAGGGCTGAAGTGATGATGAGCAACAGGGAAATAGTTTGTCTCCAAAAAGGGTGACTTAGCATTCAATAGCTACATCCAGTCATATGGGTCAGTTAGAGTGGGACAGCAGGAATAAAGTGGGACAGAGTTAGTGCGGAGTCTGGACAATAGCCTCTTGGGTAAACATGGCTCAGAGAAGCTCTGATCTCCATATCACAGGGGCTGGCTGCAGGGTAGGAGATGTCTATCTTGTAATTGCTCTCATATCTGCACCACCTGAGCTGCATTTATCTCTGTGATTAGCCTGCAGTATCACACACAGAGCAGTAATACACCTGATAGCAGTGCAACCTAACAACTGTATAGGTGTTACATCAGGGTCTGTGTGTGGTTTTGTGTAGGTATAAGTCAGTGTGTGGTGGTAAAAGCTTTTTTATGGCCTTTGAGTAAACACTAATGTCTCAGAGGCATTTTTTTATTTTACCCTGAAATACCATGGCATGGAAAATTGTCAAATTTAAATATAGTAGTAAAGCACAGTGAGTTCTGAATGAATCTTCAAAATAGCTCTCAGTCTCAGGCTAGTGTTTGTGTCTGTAGCTGGTGCAGGATGAAGGGACATGGTGTGTTTGTGACAGCTGACCTGTCCTAAAATCCAGCAAATTTAAACCTATAGAAGAGCGACCGGCCGAATCCATCTGCATGTCTGCAGTTTCTCTGTCTGTGTGACCCACGCTGACGCTCACAGCGGTCTGCTGGCCTCATGTTTGGTACCTCAGGATAGCTGCAGCCCAGAAAATGCTGATAAGTCAGAAGGAGAGGGAAAAGAGAAGAGTCAAGAACGGTGAATTACTGGAGGTTAGGTCCCACACTAATGCACTGATTTCCAAGGCGTGCCACCCACTAACAATTTGCATAAATAAATATTCGGTAATTATGGTGAGACCTTGAGCATGGAGGATCACAGCAATTTCTGAAAATATCCTCCTGTCATGCTCCAAACTAGAAACTAACTTGAGCATCCCTCAGAGTCTCGCTTAAAACACAACTGCACCAACTCATTTAAACTGCTCTGATTGGACATTTAAGGACTGTACCAGTGTTTCAGCCCATTTACTGCAAATTACATTACATTACATTACACCATAAAGTTTAGATTTTTCACTGTTTTTCTCACCTGTCACTTAGCCACTGATTTCAGGTTGTATATATATTCACTTAACATGTAACTGAGATTAGAGCACTGAGTCACTTACACTTTTCTTGTGAAAGGTAAAAGCATAGATCATTTTTGAAAGGCTTTTTCTGCCGTGATGCATTCAAGCTCCGACATCTGAGACTTTGGCCAAACAGCAACGTTTAAAATGCAACAAACCACATCTGTGTGTGCTCCTGCTTATCTGTCAGGTTTAAAGGAATCGTCTGACATTTTGGAAATTACCCAGGTTCACTTTTTTTTTTTTTTTTCTGAGAGTGAGATGAAGATCGATACCAATCTCATATCTGTGCATTAAGCACACTGCTGGAGCCCAGAGGAGATTAGCTTCAGTTAACAAATTGTCTGGAAGCAGGAGGAAACAGCTAGGTTGGATAGCCTGGATAGCTTATGTACACTGAAATAATGTACAAATGACAGTTTGTGGCTTTAGAGGAAGTTAGTCTGCACTTCCACACCTAAAACCACAAATTGTCGCTTTTACATATTTGTGTTTTGATTAAACCTGTGTATGGATTAAACCAAAACAGAAACAGAGTAATTGGTGAGCTTTACAGGTGTTGGATGTTTGGACAGAGCCAGGCTGCCTGTTTCCTCCTACTTCCTGTCTTTATGCTAAACTAAGGTAATCACCTCCTGGCTCCACCTCCTGACCTGATGCACAGACAGGAGTGTGGTGTTGATCTTTTCATCTAACTTCCAGCAGCAACGCTCATGAATACAATGCTGTATTGAACTGGTTTTCCTATGTTTTATTTAGTAGATTGACTGAATGAGTTTTTGACATCATATAACTCAAAAATATGAATACATAGTGTTTTACATTAGTAATATATTCATATTGTAAGAAGTTGTAAGAAGTTTAAAATGGACTCCAGGGTGTTATAGTGTCCCCAACTTTGTCTCCCTGGTAATTAACTTCAACTTAAATTGATGTGAATGTAGGTCTCTTCCTCAATTCCTATTTCTGTCTCCTGACTCAGCAGGAAGGCTGAGAGAGTTACTCAGCAGGCAGAGCGAAGGTGCTGATGGGATTTGTTTTCAGCCCAGTGGGGGTGTCCTGAAGCTGCAGTGTGGGGTCTTAAAGAGAAATAACAGAGGACTAAAAATCATACATTCCATGTTACCTCAGGAAAGTCCAACTAACATTTGTGAACAGAAAGAGCTGGTTTATGAGCTCACCACTTTCATTTCAGTGTAAGCCATACATCCATCCACACACCATACAGCCACACTGGTAATGTAGCATCAGGCAGTCCACCACTTTGGTTCACACTGAACTATTGGATGAAACTATTGAATGAGTTTCCAGAACAATTGATATTTGTGTTCCCCCGGGGTTGAATTGTAATGATTTTAGCGATCAGCTGACATTTCATCTGGTGCAATCAACTCACAGATCAAAATTTCAAATGACCCAATACATTGGTTACATTTTCATCATGTAACTCTAAGAATGCTAACATGCTAAACTCTCCCTGCTGACAAATAATATTGTCAATGTGAGACTATTAACATCTTGATGTTAGTATTTAGCTAAAAGCCTCAACTGAGCATGGCTGAAGAAACTTCGTCATTCATGCTCAGTGTAAGGGGGCTGAGGAGAGTCCAGCCACAAATACCTACGATGTCTGTTTGAGGAGTTCAGCCTCAAATTCACCTGCTGAAATCAGCACTGCATTTCAAGATGGATCACAGTTCTCGCAGTCCCCATGGCATCACTGCAGCCTCTGTAGCCCCAGCATCTGGTTACGTGTTTGAAGAGGTGCACATCAGCTACAGCACAGCGTAACCCCGTAATACATAACCATAAATAAAGCTTGCTGTAATCTTGTTATTCAATTACTTTTTTTGAAACGCCAGGCCCAACGTTCTCTATTTCCACGCCAGAAATGATTATTTGCCTCCTGCTGAGGCCTCCTGAAGGGGTAGAGCAGCTCTGCAACTCTCTGAGCTCTCTGCTATCTAGTGATAAACATGTGCTATGAAGATGTACAGGTATTTCTCAGTAGCATCACATGAAAAAAAAAAAAGACTGAACCAAAAATGCAACACAGGTCAGTCATATTAAGGCCAGTTACCACAGTCCTCAGTTTCAACAGCTACAGTCAATAAAAATGCAAAATGACTTAGTGTGGCATTAACAAACACAGATGGACTGATCATCAGACAGGGTGAGCGTTCAGAAACACTTCATATCTAAAGCTAAACATGGGCTTACATTCTTTATGGCTCCATCTCTGAGCAGTTTGTTCTGTCAGTAAAGGATCAGCTAGTTGTGTGTCACCTCCAGACCTCTTCCCTCTGGGTCATACAGCACATCAGATGTGTGAAACACGTGCTCTCCACACACATGTTGATGGGTTCAAGGTTAAGTGCAGTGGATGGTTAGCTTTAGCTTTTGTGTTTAGTTTGTTGCCTTTTATTAGTATCTTAACTACATAAAGTGAACTTGTAGATGATTTTCATCATTAATTGCAGCCATAGAAATTATGGAAAATGTTTCTAACACTTGCCTATAATCAGAATTACTTTTCAGCCTTCAGGCATGTGTGTGGTTGTAAGACGGCAGCTTTTTGCTTTTAAACTAATTATAAAGCGTCAGATAACCAGTTTTTTTTCCAATTTCCAATTTTTTCCAATCAGATTGATTAAACCTGGTTGCAGGCAAACCGTTAATCCTCACCTACAACACACTGCAATCATGAACATTTTGACTTGCCTCTGACTCTCTCACGCTTTCCTTCTCATCTATAGTACAATTATCACAGGAGAATGGCAGGCCCCTGTGGTAAATGAATTTCATATCAGCCATATCATAGTCATTAAACACACTAATGCACTCTATCATCTTCTGCTGTGACTATAATAGGCTCATAATATGCTTTTAATTCATGCTGGCTAACCTTCTCACCCTTCCCCTGTCTTTGTTCTACCGCTTCCTTCTTGTCTTCCTCCCTGTCTCTCACTCAGGCTTTGCGGTGAACCTCCAGGTGATTCTGGCGAACCCGAGGGCGATGTTCAAGCGGCGCGGCTCCCAGCCCGGGATGCAGGAGTCCGACTTCCTCAAGCAAATCACCAAGGTCACCGAGCTGGAGCCCAAGGCCAACAACTGCACTCGGGTCAGTAACCAGGCACCGCTGTCACCTCGGCAACAGATTGAAAGTCCTGTTGACTATGTAATAAGGCCAGTCAAGGACCTCATTTGCTCCTCATGGCCTCATGCTCAAGGATGTTTACCATTTATGCTCTATGATGCAGCGTATTCATTTCTATTAGACATGTAAACAAATTCCTTACTCTGATATGAAGGGAAAACATGCTCTGAAAAGAAGTTGGAATTTACATGAACAGAATACATGCAAATGTGCATTTTGGTCAATCGACAAAGTACGTCCCACCAAACCTATGCCTCTGTTCTATATTCAGATATTCAGATAGCTTTTTAACAGTGTTTAACAGATTAGTTGTGCAGTGCAGTGTTATTTTTACCTCATTGTGAAGCCTGGCACCTTGTGTGGCTTGACAGTAGATGGGATATTAATGAGCTGAAGTGAGGGACAGCCTTAAATCTGCATGCAAAATAGCATAATAATAAGAGAGTGTTTCAGATTTTTAATCACTAGCTTTTTCTACACACTTCAAATGAACTTCATTTTCACCTGGGCCATTACAGGCACAACCTTCATTCACAAAAAAATTCTAATTTTGTTCAAGGTGCAATGAGCTGTTTTTTTTTTTTTTGTCAATAGCTTTCTCTTTTTCTGTCATAGAAAGTTCAGACCAACTCTACAATCATTTGAACCTCCTCACATTACACACACAAGCTCCAGCTTCTAATGATTCTATTCAAACCCAGACACGCACCACTGTCATGTCCCCCCCATGACCACATGTCAAACACAGCTGTCACAGTTTGGTCAGATCATTGCTTCAGTGTTTCTCTCACCTTCTGACTTGTTTTAGTCATTTTCCATCATTTTAATTCCTAGATATTCAATTTTGCACTTGCACAGAAAGCAGTGACACTGACTTTAGGCCAAGATGAAGGCTTAGAGGTGTTTCTACTCATAGTTTGTTGGCTTTTCCCATAAAGAGAAACACACATAGTGGAAAATGTTTTGCCTTTTGACCATTAACAGTTAAAGGAACACTGTCAAAATATGATGCTCTATTTTGTGAGCAGCTAAACATATGATTAATAGAAATGACCGTGGCAAATGAGTTACACTGAAAATGAAGCAGTCTAGATCATTCCTAACAACTTTGAGTTTAAGTTTCAGTATCAATCCAAATTTATGTGACAAACTGAGACAAACGCTGATAGTAGCTTTGCTTTACACCCATATTAAGAAGGGCAGGATTGATCGGTGAGATAAAAAGTATATTACCACATTGCATTGACCTGCGTATTGGAGGTGAATGACACAGACTAGGGTTTAATAAAAGCCGGATTTATCAATCTTAATCTAGCACTTGCATGTGTGTTTGTGCGTGTCAGGGGCCGACATCAAACTGCAGCCATAATAATGGCCACCATCACAGCAGCAGCTAAACATGGGGCATCTCTCCCCACTACTGACAGCATGAGTCATGCTTTAAGCTGGTGGCACGAGCTAAACTTAGACACACACAGCTTGAATTGGATAGAAATGGCGTTATAGCGCTATCAATTCTAGTTGTGTGCTTAGACAGCTGAGATCGATGCAGCTCATCCCAAATTACCACAGTCCCTGTTGGCACTTGGTTTTATGAAGCCACTCATCCTCTTGACAACCATCATAGAGCCACCTTAAAGGACGTTTTGTGAGAAATGGATTCTATTACCTTTTTACCTTTCAAGGAATGCGTGAGCTAAAAGTGTCAAAACCCCAGCTGTTCCAACAAGAACCAAATCTGCAGGTGGAATTCATCTACAGACTTGTTTTTGTTTGTTTGTTTGATTGATTTTCAAGCTATATTGACATTTCATAATGCTTTTCAGTTCAGGTGATACTGGTGATGGTGATGTTTGTCTATCATATCCTGATAATCCAGATGAATTGTCGTTTCATTTCATGTCATTATCTAGTGTGACATCATTTTCTGACTGGGATTATTTTGTCCTAACCAGTTTGCGGTGACTCATGTATCCATCTCATTGTCATTTTCAGTGGACATGGACATGTTTCCACTTCAGTTGAAGAAATATGCAATTTTTCATTTTGTGGACATTTTTCTCTGTCGCTGTTTTTTGCCAAATACGTCACAGATTACTGGAAACAACGCTCTGAAATTTGGTTTGAGTATTTTTGATTCATAGAGGATTGTCCTGGAGGATGAGGTAAATCAAACTACTTTAATTTTAGCTTTAGGATGCAGATTCTGCCATGAAACCTGGAGAGAACATGCATGTTTCCAAGCAGATGAGCCTCACAGATGATTGGGGTGTGGATGTTCCCTCCCACTGAATGGGGAATATCCACTTTAACATTTTATAAGTGTCATCAGTGGACTACTCTCGGGTATCCCAGTTTTTCATGTTAGACTGCATGCTTCGCCTGGAATCAACAAAATCTAATCAATGTAAAATCTAAATTTACTGGCTCACCATATGTGTTCAGGTCACATCATTGTACTGTAAGTCCCTCGTGGGTTGTGGGTAAATGCTTCCTGCAGGGAATAGGATAAAGACCCCTGGAGTTGCTGGATCATCATTTACAGCTGGCTGCTGCTGCTGCTGCTGCAGACAGCTCTGTGTTGAAACTATCATCATCATTATCAGCCCCATTACACTAATGGAGGTGCCCTGCCGCTGATATTAATACAGGCCATTAGCAGCCTGTGACATCATCAGTCATCACCCGGCACTGTGCAGACAGGAGGACGCAATTTCAGCATTTATCACGTCACTGTTACAAAAGCAACAGGATGTGACATCATCATCATCATTCACGAAGCCTATGTTGCGCAGTCAGAGGATGTGACGTGATCCATGAAACACTGATCATAATCCAGGCAGTGAGATTTGATATCATGACAACGTAACACACAAGTTCACTCAGCTCAGTGAGGTAGAGGCAGAAAATATGATGCCATCACGTAATGTGCTTAAAGATGAAATCATCACTGACTGATCTGAGTGCAAAGAAAGTGAAGTCATTAATTATTAATTATAATAATTAATTATCATAATTATTCTTTTCTACAATGAATAAAAAGCAATAGAATATAATACAACTGGAAACACCATCACACCATATATATGTGATATATATGTAAAAAAAGTAATAAGGTATAAATGAATATATATATATATATATATATATATATATATATATATATATATATATATAAGTGGAATAACTTAGCTGTGTGAGGAGTATTATTACATGCAGCGAATCAATGAGACGTTTCTTCAAATCCAAACTAAAAAGCTTCACAACTCTCAGGAATAACTCCAGGAAAACCTCTTTAACATCCCCTGTGTAGCTGAGGTGACATTTCATTAAGTCAAAACGTCCATCAGGAGCAGGGACGTTAGGTGCTTGTGACAAACTGGAAATTGGAAGAGGAATCATATGATAAGAAATGTCAAGTAGATCAGATAAGAATAAAATATTATCATCATTATTACTCACAAGTTATCTTCAGCAATCTAATATTAATGTATTAATGTAAAGACAGTACATTACATAAGTCAGTTCAACCAACATCATCAATTATTGTACAGTTCCTTGTGTTATTGATCAGTGCAGCTAAATCCTGACAGAACTGTAAACAGCTGAGCTTCTACACTTTGTACTTGATGGATTTCAGCAATTCTTAAACATCAGTAATAATCTCAGTCACCTCTGGCTGAGTTTGGCCGGTCTGAACAGCTGTGATTGAAATGATTTCATATCGATGGCCTCTCCAGCAGCTGTGACACACCCTAACTCCAGGCTCTATCCGCTTTTGAGGAAGGTATCTAGGATCAGATCACAGAACCTGAATCCCGACCTTGACAATAGAGGCCAGAAATGCTCATCTGATGGCCGGGTCAGTATCTGGAGACGACTGACAGGAGCTGTAATGTAGTTAGAGCGGGAGAGTAATGGCAACAGACAGCAGTGACAGGGCAAGAAAGGAGGGGGGAGGCAGGAACAGATGGAGACAGATGATAGCACAGGAGGAAAAGGAGATGGAGAAGAGAGGAGGAGAGTAAAAGCCCATATAGAGAAAAGGGGATAGGTAGATGGATTGATTGAAGGTGGAGATTAAAAAAGAAGACAGACAGAATGACACAGAGGAAAGAAAAGGGACACAGGGAGGTCTGCTGCCATGGACTGAAAGATTATATCACCGTCTATTTCATTTGCATTGGTTCTCAGGTTTCTACAAAACTTAATTTTTTATTTTATTAATGTGGCTAAATGCATTTCTGACCACTATTAGTGATGGTTATTAGGTCTGGTTTGGGTGATGTGATCCTTAGTGCATCTTGAGTGCATTTACAAAAGGGTTAGATGCTTTCTGCTCTGTCTGACCCATTATAGGCTAATTCTTTGTTTGTTACAGACTGAAAGTTTGCTCATGGAAACAGAACAAAAGAAAAAAAAATGATCGTGCTCAGAAAAACAAGATCTAGAATTCCATAACAACTGGGAAATCTCCATCTGCTGAGGAAGACTGTGTGATATGATCAAAAGATCCACAGCTGCTACTAATGGACCCAGCACTGTGACTGGTTTTGTTTAACTGGGACTGAGTTTGGGGCTTTTGGACATAATTTCTATCAGGATCTGTCGTTTCTTCACAATAATCAGGTTCAAACACATAATCAGTTCAGATTAATCCAACAAAAAACATGACATGGTTCTGTGTGGACAGGTGACTTCAGACTTGTAGTCATGGTATGTTACTGTAGGTTTTCTCTTCTGTAGTTCTGGATCGAAAATGATTTCACACTATTCTTCTCAGGCGGTTTGTTGTCACGATATTTCGTTCAGCACCACCCAGCCAGCCCCGGGTTGGGGAAACATATTTGGAGGAGAAGCTGAAAGCTAACAGTCATTATCCAGACTGTTCACTGTAAACATCCATCCCAGGTTACAGACTGGTTCAACACTTGCTGTAGTTTTGCACAGTTTTCTTGTCCAATTAGATTTAATTAAATAATAATTTAATAGCAATAATAATAATAATAATACAAAAAATCTTAAAAATGAATTCTGATTATCTATATTAAATATACGTTTTGATTATGTTATTACTAAAGCTATGAACATGAGACCCAGGTTGCAGCTACTCTGGGATTTAAATGCTTGTTATTTGAAGGTAACAGTGTAAGCTGTTGCTACCAAATCATCCCTCCACTGTGCTTCTACAAATTTCTCCTCCTGATGGGGAGAAACACAGCTGCCCTTTCTCTCATGTTATTAAGAAAGAAAAGCTCTAACCTGGTAAAGCTTTTTGTCTCCAAGTTGCCTGAGGGAGGCAGAGAAGGAAAGAGCAGGAGAGAGAGAGGACTGAGAGGAAGAAACCAGTGCAAAGCCATGAGAGAAAAAGTGGATGTGATGAGTGGGGAAAATAGAGCGAAAACTGGGAAAGAGGTGTGTGCGAGTCCGAGGGAACTGGGAGGCCACTCTGACTGACTGACTGCGTAAATTGGTGCGTGAGAGCACACGCGCACGTGCACGGACACGCACACGTGCGGTACCACTTTCCCCACAGCTCTGCAGTGATGCTTTAGTAGCTGCTACATTAGCCTTGTTAGATATGCAAAGCGGGCCAATTAGCTGCACAGTGTGCAGGAAGTGACATGTTCCACCTGAAGAAGCCCAGAAACAACGGCAGTGTTCACAGCCAGCAATAAATCATGCATCTGTGTGTGTGTGTGTGTTTTGCTTTGGACACCAAAATGTCACAAACCTGAATTATAGGCTCATTAGCTATGAGCTAAAAAAAAAAAAAAAAAATTCTCACTGCAAATAACCTCACTTGAATCTCGGGGGAATTAAATTTGTCCCTCTCTCCAGGAAAATATCAATCTTTGCATCCACTGCAACATTTTCTCACCAATGTATTGCTGTGAAATTGGCTGCAAACACAAAACAAACAGCTGCAGAGAGTTGCGTGCTGCTTTTGATTTGATCCGTTTCAGGAGGTGTCAGACTGTTCCTTGCGTGTGGAGTCCCTCCTGGCAGACTGGTGAGCATCAAATTCAACAGCAGGAGGATACAATACAATCTCTGCTTGGCAGATATTTCAGAGCATCATCAAGGAATGAAGCCCTGACTTCAAAAACTGTTTCCAAAGAGCGAAATACAGCTACACACCAGCTTTAAGACAGACAAGAACACTGGCGTTTCATTAAAAACCAGTCAGTGTTGTTCACCTCTAACGATATGAAGGTTCCCCACATATTCAGCTTCAGGACTGTTGGTTAAAGTCTGAGGCTCGTCTTAAAGGATCATTCTAGTTTGTTACAGTTTGTGTCTTATTTTCTTACTTTAGCTCAATCTAATCCAGGAACCAGGTCAGGCTGTGTCTAGCTGTATTGTGGCAGGTCTCAGATCTGTATGTGTAATACCAAGGCTAACTGGTGGAGCATCATGCTTGCGGTGGTGTTTTCTCTGTTTGATCTGGTTCATGTCGGCCACATTTTTAGCTTGGGTCTGATTACTGCCTGGTCTATTCACTCAGGTCATTGGGTCGTTGTCAAATCAGATTTCTTTTATTTTGAAAATCAATTTATGCATGTCATGTTGGATTTAATAAAGGCCCTGGGGTCAAGTCCAAAACTTTGTTTCTGTGAAGACCTCTATTAGTAGCCTGTAGTCCAACGAGGCAAGACACACAAGCAGTCTCAGAAAGTCTCAGTTATTACCCCTCACTGTGCAGGTGAACTGTGCGTGCTCAACTACGGCAAGTACAGCAGGTCAAAGTTACAACCAGGAAGTTGGTGTGTGAACTGAACATTTTTTACTTTGTGTAATCATTTGACTGCTTTTGTCCCTTTCACCACTGGATTACTGGACAGCAATAAAGGTATCCAGTGGAGTTATTTCACTAAAGTTTAGTGTGTCTATATATATATATTCTGTTAAGAACTTTTTTTTTTCTTTCTTGCCTTTCTCTGGCAAATTGCTGTGTTTCTTGACAGCACCAGCTGTCCATCAGCTGAATAGTGTGAAACCATCTGCAGGAGCGTGAGATCGCTGGTGAGATTCGATACAAACAGGACGAGAATGTGAACCTAAAAAGACTCCCTCTGTTCTGCTACTGTTCAAAAACCTGCACTGGGTAACTTTAACTTGACTGAGTGATTGACTATTATCATTACTGGAAGCAAAGATGGAGAATACTATATGAAAAAAATGAATCTAACTTGTTATGAACCAGACTTATCCTTTAATCAACTGCTAACAGGATTTTCTAAAAGCTTCTTCAGACATTTTTCTACACTGACACACAGAAAAAAAAATTCTTGGGCTCAAAATATCAGGTATCAGCAGCTGAAATACAAAAACCTATCACTTCAAGTCTTATATGGTTTTAAATGGTATCAGTGAAGCTCTGCCATCCACCTGCATCTGTGCTATACTTATCCGAGCAGCCCGTTCAGTCTTTTTTTTTTTAAGTGACTAGCTTTTCCACTGTCAGCAGATTTTCTCATTGTCCCTCCTCTTTTTTTTTCAGGTGTTGGTTTGGCACACTCGCACAGAGAAACCGCACCTCGCAAATGAGCCCAAACATCGAAAGGACACTGTGGTCATTGAGGTGTAAGGGGGAAGAGCTGAGCCGAGGCTCCGAAAGCAGAAGCTGATTGTGGCTGCCCATTATCTCTTGGCTGGGGCTAAAGACAGCACCCTGCTTTCGCTCCTTATCGGGTTAATACAATCTGTTCGCGACGGACACAGACTCCGAGGAGCTGCATGATTCAAGACTTCTGGCTGTCTGTCAAACGTGCTTTGTGAGAACTGGCCGACACTGAATATGTTCATTTTTACAAACTGGGATGACTTGGACTGTTCATTTTCTCCATCCATGGCTTCGCCGATGTAAAAAAAAAAAAACTGAAACTGAAGTAGAAATGTTAAAAAAAAAAAAAAAAAAAGCCATGTGAATCATTTTCATTAATGTCGTTTTTCAACATTAATACATCATTGTCAAAATTAACTGTTACTGTGATATAATGATTATAAACAGGGCTTGTGGTTCAGCATATATCTTATGACAGTGGTGTTGTAATGCCGGTATTTGTCAAAGTTAAAGGAATTTCTGACATTTTGGGAAATTTGCTACATTTCTGTGGGTGACATGAAAACACTGGTTTTAATTTAATGTGCGTCAGATCCAGAGCTGGAGTCAGGAAGTAGTTAGCATAAAGCTAGAGAAGTAGAAAGACAGGAAGAAGGAGAAACAGCTACACCCACCTGCTCTAAACACAGTGTATCTCACTCAGTCAACACATACGGAAATAGAAATGTCAAAATGACAGTTTGTGGTTTTAGGGAAAGTCGGTCTTCTTAACAAACTCGATCCAATGTGTTAATTAAATTCAGAGGTGTAGGTGAATGTATTTTTTTTTTACTTCAGTGAGGACCAGACCAGCTGTTTCAATGCTTCCTGTCTTTACTCTGAACCAGGCATCCTGATTCCAGCTCGGCGTCTGACCGACACCACACTGTCACCGTTCTCTCTCATCTCACTCTCTCAGAGGAAGGAAAAGTAACTTACTTCACACAACCCTCCACACTTCTCTCACTGAGCAAATTAAAAATTTTTTTTTTTTTTTTTTTTTTTTTACATCAGCTTTTCACTCCTTTTATCACCTGCCAAAACTTTTAGCTCAATTTGTTCTGGAGGAACAGCACCTTCTCTGATGCCAACAGGAACAGCATCATTCCCCAGCTCTGGTCTCCTCCGCTGACATCAATTACATGAATGTCTCAAAGTTAATGTAGTAATGACTTATTGATGCTATGTAATTCTCCGTTAAATCTGGTCACATATAATGAACTGGAGCAGCCTTTGCCGTCCTCTCATCCCGTGCGTATGTGAAGTATGTGATCAGGTTTGGAAGTGGCACACGTGAAGTAACGAGCATCATCTCTCCTGACAAACTGCCATCAATAATGTAGAGTCTGCGGGCCGACAACAAAGAAAACCCGCCTCACAAGGAAACGCACCTGCCGGCAGAGGAATAAAGAGGAATGAACTGAGTAGCTGGGATATAAACAGCACGAGCATCAGACGAGCTGCTGGTTTCACTGCTCAGATGTGTAAAGAACCATTTCCTTCAGTGTATTCTAACAGCAGTGTTGCCGTAACACTGAAGTTTAGAGGGGACTGAACATGTGCTGGTGTTTGATGTACACACAGGAAATAAATAAATAAATAAATGGGATTAAATCCAGGATTCCACAGCCTTTATTCCAAATGACCCTCTTGTAAAACTTGGAACAAAAAAAAAAAGGAGCAAACAAAATTCCCAAAAGATAAAACAGTACTTGTACTATTAAAAGAGTCACTGGACAAAGATGAACACAGAAAAAAAATATTCTTGGTATTTATTATTTTAATGCACGGAAACCACTTTTTTTTCTCTGTATTAGGCACCAGAAAATGTAAACACATCGGAAATAAACCTGGAGGACGTTAGATTTATTGAATATGTGTCGTTCACACTGGCCACATGTGTAACAGAGTGCTACAGTTATTGCATGGCAGAGGGACCCTGTGTTTACGGACATGAATCTCTGCGTTGGCGCTCGGCAGTGTGATCGTAGCTCTGTGTGCATGTGTGTGTGTGTGTGTTTTATTCATTTCTCCTCCTGCTCCTCTGTTCTCACTCCCAATAAACAAGGACTGGACAGTGATGATGGGACCCATCCAGTGATTTCATACAGGTCCCACTTTCTCCATCACTGTCCAATCCTGTCCCTCCACACTGTCCTCCTCCTGCCAGTCTAGCCCTCTGATTGGTCGTCCAGGTTTATTTGCTTATGACTAACTGTGCTTTTCTTGTACTGCACACAACAAAACATCACAATAAAGATGGCGGATGGCAGAACACGCGGTTATAGCATCATATATGGAAGGAGAAACATTTTGGGTGTCACACTGGTCCCAGTTTTGAAAAGAATAATAATAAAAAAAAAAAAGTTAAATGGATTTTCTACCCCACAGTTGGAAGTGAAGTGACAGTTCACTTATCTCTGCCGTTCCCCGACAGCGATCTGAGAGGCGAAACCACAACACAGTGAGAGATACAGTACCTGCTCTGCCAGTTAAAGTGCAGAAGAGACAAACTGCTGTGATTCCAGTCGTGCTTTAATTTGCCTCAGGGAGCGAAGGGGGAAACGGCTCATTTCAACAACAAGGAACCGTCTTAACTGGGTCAAAGCTCGGTTTCTACTGAACCCAGCTCATTTGGTTTTAAAACACTTCAACACATCACAGCAAGGCTACCAAAGACACCCAGGGGAGGTTTGGGTTGGTTTTAACCAGCTAGCAGTTAGAGAAACAGGGTTGGACACAGTCATCCCTGATAAAAGCACCCATACTGAGGAACTGGCCAGATGGTGTTGTCACATTCAGTGCAGTGAACTTAAATATACACATCAGTGGTTCCCAACATTTCTTGGCTTTTAAGCAAAGGAATATCTATTTGTAACAAGTGCTGGGCAAGTTTTTGTTTATCCAGTAGATCTAAAATATCCGGCTGACTGCCTTAACTGTCTTGACTTAAGACAGTCTGTTAAAGTGTGAAGTGAATACTGCAGTTTTCAGGACCGTTGCTAGCGCCAGTTAAATGAATCCAACGGAAATATCTGCAAACGTGTTAGACTGAAAAAAGCACACTGATTTGTGCTTTTGAAGCTATGGGAGTGGAGTGAACAATGTGCAGTTACTTTGTTTGGTCTGCCATGTGTGTATGATCATGATATTTTGGATAAACGCTTATTAGTTTGTTTGCAGGGTGAGATGAAAAGATCAATATTGTGTGTTAAGTATGGAGCGAGACTCAGGAAGCTATTAATTAGCTTGGCTAAAGGACTGTAAGCAGGAGAAACAGTTAATCAGGTTCTATCTACAATTTCTTTGTGTACAGATGTTTGATTGTACAATCAAGATATAACATGTTTATGAGTCAGCTTTAAAGGTGCTGGTAGGTGTATTTTCAAACTTTGGAGAGAGCCAGGCTAGCTGTTTCCCCTGATTCCAGTGTTTGCGCTAAGATAGGCTAATCATTTCCCGGCTCCAATTCAATATCAATAATAACTTTCAGTGAGAGTTACATTGATGCGACTCCTCAGGTGTATCGTGTCCCCCAGCCCTGAGGTTAGGAACCACTGGTGTATAACATCTTCACTGCAGAGCAGATCAGTGTTACACAGGCTGCTGTGGGGGAGAAAAAAAAATATAACCTCAAGTGGTTGTGGTGAGACACTGTTTGACTTAATACTCAGAATGTTTTAGAATTCTTTGCGATAAAATGGTCAAATTATGTGAGAATGACTCAGTGAATCAGTGCAAAGTAACATCTACTGTATAAGCAGCTTTAAACCCACGTCAGTCAAACCCTATGGTATTTAGCAACGCTAAACTTAGTTCACAGGATGCTTTTAAGTAAAGGGAGAACCTTGTCTCCAGATCCCCCCCAGCCACAGAGTGCCATGTGACAAGTACAAGTCAAACCAAAGTTGTTGAGAGTCAAAGCATCAACCTCTCTCCTATGGCTCTGGAAAAGTGGGGGGTTTCACATCATATTCACATAGATACAGTACTGCTCAGACGATTATCTGCTACGAGGCTCTGCTCGCCCTACAGAGAGAGGGGGAGGGAGAGGGAGAGGGGGAGGGGGAGGGTTACAATTTATACTGCAGAGGGAGGGGTGAGGACAGGGTAGCATAAACCAACCACAAGATAGCCATATCTACTGTACGTACTGAAAGACTATGCACGAACTATCCATTTTGGTAATGATATAATATTACTATAATAGGACTTGGAGTTACTGGTCCAGCAGCTTTCTTTTTTCTTATGCTGTTTTTGTCTCTTTCTTCAGACAACAACAACAAAAGGAAAACAAAAAAAGAAGAGGAAAATCGAATAAAGACAGGACACAACAGCTGCCAGTCTTTCTCTTTTTTTCTTTTTTTTTCATTTTGCCAAGTGTGATGTCATGTTGGCTTTTTAAAGTAACGATGGTGAAGGTGTGTAGGGTTTGGGAGGGGAATTTAGGGCAATCGAACTGCCCCCGCTGTGCGTTTTTTTATTCAGAGATGTGAGGAGATGGGCCCCGGTTGGACGCAACTTTGGCTGTTTTGCTTCCATGTGACTGCCCCATGTTTTCCCCTACCCATCCTCTGGACCCCCGTCCTCGTCACTTCCACAGCTGAGTGCTGAGGGTCTGGCCGGAAGCCGTCGGTGGAGCCGCGGGCCAACTGGCCGCGGGGACTCCTGACGTCGGCCCCGCACCGCTCATAGCCATGCCTGACATCTGCTGGGTCATCTGAGGGAGAAAAGAAAGGGGGAGGAGAGAGAGGAGGGGAGTCAGCGTTAGCAAAAAGAGACAGCAGCACGAGGGGGGGCGACCTCTTCATCCCTTAGCTCCAATCCCATACCTCCATCCCTCGCTTTTTACCTTCATTCCTGCTCTTAAAAGTCTTTCAGATTCCCCTGCTCCCTGCCCTCTCTCCCCCTCTCACCCCTCTCACCCCTCTCTCCCCCAACCTCCTCTGCTCCCCTGCTCATCCTCCTCCTTCCATTCTGTCTTATCTATTATGAATGTGCTTTGGTGCAGCGCTGCTCACTTATCTGGTCATCTGAGAGCTGTGGGTGAGTGAGTGAGTGAGTGTGTGTGTGTGTGTGTCCAGGCCGGGACATACAGTGCATGCAACCAAGTGCTCATTCATCAACTCACCATTCCATTACATCGAGCTGCACAGTATACACACACACACCTTGTCATCCACCTCCCACCTCGACTGTTCAAAGGTGTGTGTGTCGGTGTGCGTGCGTCTCAGTGGTAATTTATGATCTCTCATTAACCGCCCCTGTCGTCAAGATGCTGACAACAGAACCACACACACACACACACACACACACACAGTATGGATATAACCGGATATAAGCAGCGTGTGTGTGTTTGAGCAGCAGGTAACAGATGTGTTTGGGCATTTTACATTATTTTCACATAAAGAAATCATGTCTGTTTTTAAACAGGAGATTATTTTAAACCAAAAAAAAAATAGCGTGTAGTCATTCTACACATTAAACATGAAAACACTGTGTTTCATGGGAAACATTTTAGTAAAACTCTGGACTGTCTGGGTATGAACTATCTATCTTTCACAGCTGTCACCTCATCAAACAGTTTACTTGAGGATAATAAGTAATAACAAATTTTAATCCTAAGTAACAAACATACTGTAAAAGATGGGACTTTATTCCTCCCTTATCGACAGACCACTCAATTATCCAGTTAGCTTTAACTTAACTTCGCTCATGTTTTTAACAGTGTCACCGCTGCACTTGAGCTCGATAATTAACATCTTGTTTAATGAAATCCCTAATTGGTAGCACAGCTTCACTTTAAACCCTCTGAGGTAAATCTGTTATTTGTGACTGTATAAATAAAATTGACTTGACTTGACTTTCTAAGCTTACTCGATAAATATTAGTGAGTTTGGTTCATTTGCTGGGATAAAATAAAAGGGATGAAATGTGAAACCTATTTCCTGCCTGGTGTTAACATGTATCTGATGTTTTATCTGAACCAGGAAGAATTCATGTTGTTGCAGGTGTAAATCCACAGAACACACTGCAATCTCTGGCTCACACTGTGATCACATCCAGCCAGATGTAAATGACATAACTACAGCGATGAACAATGGCGTCCTACATGAACAGGTTTGGTTTTAACATGAGAGTGAGGCCTTACTTGTAGATTGTCCTCTTCAGCTGGGTTACTGAGACATCTGCACAATTTTAGACATGCTCCAAAAGAAGTAGTCTTTATGATGTGTCTCATGGTATACTGTATGCACAGACATGTTTGTTGTATTGTCTGAACTTTGTCTAATGTTCAGTGATGGCAGCTTATGTTGTCAGGCCACTGCTAATCCATACAGTTCTGATGAAGCCGATCAGCAGACTCTTTGTTAAACTCACCTCATAATACCTAATGATGTTCTCAAAGCTTTAACTTTGATTGTTGCTTATTTATTTATTTATTTATTTACTTATTTACTTATTTGTTATTGAGAAGAACTTCAGATTTGAAACCAAGTTTTCAGGGACTTTCAGCGTATTTATCATCACCTAACTTCACAGCTTCCTGCTGCACACAGACGAGCTCTTCCTCTGCCAAGGAAAAATAAGTAAAGTGCAAACAGCGGCTTTGCTTCCCTTGTCCTGAGACACGCTATGTTTGTTAACAAGTCTGCCAGCCCCAGCTACATAATTTGCATACTGTGATCCAATCAATGTGGGTATAATCATAAATCATGTCACACCTCTACCCACACAAAGAATCCAGATACAGGGCGTATGCTTGTACTGGGTGTAAATGGGGCGTAGGAGATGGTTCATGGAGGTAAAACAAGGACAGAACAGACTGATCTGCAGTCAGAGCTGCGGGAACTAGAACACAGCTAGTTTACTCTGTAAACACACTCTGAAAGTAGTGTTGCTTGTTGCTGCTGAGAGGAGGAAAAGGAATAAAGGAGGTGGTAATATAGAGCCAGCCTCCAGTCCTGGGTTTTGTTTGTTTCATATCATTCAATCTAATTGCATTTGTCATATCAGAGCCGGTTAAGTCTCAGCTCGCTGCATTTTAACTAAAGGGACAACACTGGCTGTATTCTGTGTGCTGGTCCAATCTTGTGAGATTTTATCAAATGTTTAATCAATGATTCCTAATGAAGAAAAGCTCTTTGGAATAATAAATGACTAAATGAAAGTGATCTAACTTCTTGTTAACTAAACTCAAAGTGTTTGATGTATCCACGCTGTAATTTCACTTTTCCTGGATATGTGCCACCCCAACCTGTTTGCAGGTTTTTAAATGACCCTGGCACCATTCATGGGACAAAAACAAAAGAGAGTTATTGGACAGAAATGAAGAATTAAAAGAAAATACATTATACTATCATACAATAACCCTGATTCTAAAAAAGGCTATTTAAAGCTGCTCTTCCTGGGCTTTTAAAGAGACTGAAGGGGTGAGGTCATAACTGCACTGGGCTTTACACAGAATTAGAGAGAAGAACATTGTGTAAGAGCATATATCAACTTTTAGGGCCTGGATAATGGAAATGTACCACAGGAAAAAGAAAAAGTGCCGTAGAAGAAAAAGGCACTAACATTATATACACATAACAGCATTTGAAGATGATGCAATTTTTTCTTTTCTTTTTTTTTTTTTTAATTTAAATCTTTTTTTCTAAAACATCAGGATTGAATCCAAATTGTGATAAATTCGCTATAATGAGAGTCAGACCATTAAGAGGTACGGTACTGGTTCTGACCTATGGTGCTGAGTAATGGCTCAGTAGATGTTTTGGGGATTCATATTTCAGATAATCTAAAAGATCTAGTTTAGATAAATTATGAAGGGAAGTGGAGAAAATTGAAAAAGTTTGAAAACCCTGGAGAGAAAAAAAATTCTGTTGTTACAAGCAAAGATAACACTGATTAATACTCTCATTATTCCTCAGTTTATTTATCTTTTAATGGCACTTCCCTCCCCAGGGGCAGCCTTCGTTAAATGTTTTTAACAAAAAAAAAAAAAAAAAAAGGAAGTTCTTTTGGAACAATAAGCCAGACAAATTTAAAAGGTAATACCTATATAACCCTCATGAAAATGATGGATTAAATAAAAAAATGTTGCAGAAATGATTTTAACCCTAAACGCACCTTGGGTTAACAACATTTACCATAACAGTTGGAGAATAAGTCCAAACTCACCTTCTGTGCTTTTATTCTCTGACAACAGGTTTGTCTTTTTTCAATTAAAATCTCACCTCTTTTGACTTCTGCTCTTTCTCCCTTTTAAAAGACACATTAAAGGCTTGGTTGAATTTCCAGTATCACACTCCAGAAACCACAGAAGATATCCAAACTCACTGATTCACGCTAAATTGTTGGGGGCTCTGGATGAAAACTGTCCCCAGAAAACAAATACAATTATTTAGTTAGATAAAATATTTATATTTAAAGCTCAATCAAGAGCTAATCTGAATCTAGGCGTTTTTAAAAACACATTGTGACGCCAATTTAAAATGACTGCTAGAAGTCATTACAAAGTAGAACAGCACAATATGAAATGGGAAAACACCTGCTCAAGTGCAGAGTGGGATTACATAAATAAATACGCTCCACCTGTCAAATGTATATTCAGTTTCTAAACATCCTGGTACTGTCTCCTGCAGGTGCAGAAGCACAGGTGATAGTATGTCTGTGGTGTATTTACAGTTTCTTCCTGCAGATTTAATTAAAAACATATAAAAATTATTAAAATCCAATGCTACCGACAAACAATACACCATTTAACTATTATTAACTGTGCTTCCGTAAAGATTAATGAGCAGAGGAACTGGAGTGGAACCACGACGAGCTAAATGTTAAAATGAGTTTATCATGATCATAAAATGAACGGCCATTTTTCTGAGCGTGTTTGAGACACAAACATACTTCTCTCTGTCCTGTGTGTTACCTGGCTCATATTCCACTGTCCTTGCTGCTGTCCCTGCTGCATATTGTACATGTTCTGTCCTTGGTTTGCTGGCATCACGCCCTGCTGCTGCATGCCCATGTAGCCCCCATTAGGCAGAGCCATGCCAGACATCATGGCCCCTCCACCCATCATGGTGGCGGGTGGGATGGCTCCGCCCATTCCGGGGGTGAAGCCCTGTGGGGTGAACGGCATCTGAGGCTGGCCCATGTACATACCTGCTGGATTAAGAAGACGACACACACACACATAGGTTAGGTTTGTACAGGACATCACATTAACCTTTCTGTAGAAAACAGTTTGTGCTCCCCATTAGAAAGGTGGTTTGTAAATAAACTAAATTTAAAATAAAAAGTAATTCAGTCCAACATTCCTGTGGGACTCACAGGAAATACAGCATGAAGTTCAACATCAGTGTTCACAGTTTTATCTCACCTAATGTATGTAGTTACTGCTGATGCTGATAAGAGAATATTTATTGTTGCTGCCGTTTCACGTCAGAAGTATTCAACTGGCAAAACATGGAGTAGCTTTTATTGTGAAGCAGAAACAGGAAATGCAACGTATTTGGCACCGGGGTTAGACATGGATGATTTCCGAAAACAGGACGGCCATTTTTGGTGAGTTTTGTGCAGGAATACAACAAGCAGAAACAGCCACAGCTATTGGATGTAGAGCAGCAGCTGACAAACTCTTTGTGTGAAAGGCCAAACCTTCATCATGTCACCGAAGCAACACACTCCCTCTACAGTGCCCTGCTGTTGTCTGGAAGACTAATCATGCTGAACTCAGATCACGGTTGCTCACATGAAGAAGGGAAAAGGCCAGTTCTTGACTTTTGCTTTTATTAAAACATTGTGATGGCCTGGCCCACAGTTTGTGTGTGTGTGTTCCGTAAACACACACACAACCAGCTCTTCTGTTGTGTTTCTGACAGAGGAGCTGCTCGGGGCATGTTTTCTGCTACGAGTGGTCAATACAGGTGATGTTTCAAAGGAAACTCTAGAACCTGCTTTGATAAAATGCACCTCAACCAGGACTTCAAAATAAAGCCAGACTGAAATCTTAAGCATTTTAACTTTAAAGTCACTTTGAATTATATGCAAGACTAAATTTATAACATAAAACATTAGACAAACATGATTGGGATGATTTCAACGCACCAAAAAGCGGCAACACTTCTTATTACTGCCTCTAAACATTAATCGAACGATGCAGAATGTCTTATTTTCATGAAAGCATATCAGCCATCAGCCCATTTCCCCAACAGCACTGCATGAGACCACTGCAGGAAAATGATAAGTGGCAAAACATAAAAACACAGATTTATCAGTATTTTTACTGAGTGCAAAGACCTCAAGGAGCAGCGAGGAGATAACTTCTTTAAAACAGGCAAAAACAAACTCTGATATTAGCCAGCTATGCTCACTGCATGTAGAAAATGTTGGAGACTGCCTCCTCATACTGAATTATACTGGAGCCTCTTTTAGAATACAATGCCAAGTCTCAAAGCTGTAAACTCCTTGACTAGTAGTGGAAATCAATAAAGGTTTTATTACCAACATGGACTCAACATGGACTGGTTGTAATATTTTGTGACATCAGTGTTTTCTGACATTTTGAAAATTGTGTTATATGCTCGACTTAGAGCCACAGACATCCTGTTACAATACGGAGAGGCACCTACTGCCATGCACACACACACACACACACACACACACACACACACACACACACACACACACACACACACACACACACACACACACACACACACACACACACACACTCACATACAGTACACACACACAGTGGAAGTGAGTGATTTGAGGCATTAGCCTGGCAAAGGTTCTTTTGGCTTTGATCTCCATCAGCATTTATTTGGATTCAGAGAGGACAATAAAGCAGCAGAAAGCCCTTCATCCTGATTTCCACTCCTAATCCTCCACACACATCAGTGTTATCATGCAGCAATACAATCAATATGCACATGTGCCTGCTGCATAAATCTGCAGCCTACTATCCACCATTCAGAAAACATGTAACTCTAATGCTTTCCCACACGCTCCAAACATGCTCAGGTTGATGTATTTGTATGTATGAACATCCGCCTATACACACACACACACACACACACACACACACACACACACACACACACACACACACACACACACACATACACACGCACACGCACACGCATACGCACACACACACAAACAGTCTTGGCACTTCAGTCTTTACTCATAATACGTGTGAGATGAGTGTGAATCTGCAGACACTTCTCTATTTTTACTGCTGCAGAGGGACTCCAGTAAATGCGGCGTGGAGTGGACCTGCCTGCTTTTCAGCACACTGACCTTTCATCTGCCACACTCTCCTCCATTTTTATGATGCATCTTTCCTCTCGTGTGTGTGTGTGTGTGTCTGCGAAAGTGCGTAGGTGTGTGTCTCTGTTTGTGTGCAAACACCTACATCTGAGTGTGCGCCCTTGTGCTTGAACAGTGTACCGCATATTTTTCCTGGCTTACGAGACACCGTGTGTATGATGTTTGTTTACATTCTACATGTACAACACACGGAGTTGTTTGGCCAGGAGATCAAATAAATGGTAACTGCTGCAGACCTTCACCTCAGCAACTATTTCTAAAAAATTCATTAAAATGATAAGTTATTCAAATGAGTCAACACGGGCAGAAAAAAAATCACTCTGTGGTTTAACACATAAACACTGTGCAATCTGTGTGAATGGGGGCCTCTCGGAGGCATTGCTTTATTTTCCCATGGGTGTTGGGACACAAGGCAAAAAGGCTGGGACCTAGTGTTCTATAATTTCTTTCTGTGTATGTCCGTAAAGGCGTGGTCAGACTGAACGTCCGTTTTCAGCCTTAGCTGTCTTCTGTATAGTTGGTTTATTCTTAGTAGAGTTCTGGGCAGTAACATACAGAAGGTTTATCAGAGCATTTCAGCTGAACAGAGCTGCCTGTAAAACCAAAACAATAAGCTTAAAGGTGCTGAAATGCACTGTGGAGTAGGATGTTATGAGACTGACTTTTCTTTGTTACCATTTGGAGGAGATTGGGAATCAGTGGAAAGCAGACTGGTATATTGTTATAGATGCCACCCAGTGTGGTTTGTTAAATACTGTACTTTGGAAACAATATAACTATAAGCTTTAATACTTTGAGCTTAGAACCTGTAGTTGAACAGACGGTGCTCTCAGCCCTAATAAACTACACCACAGTTCAACTGACAGAGGACAGAGACTTACTGTAAGTTTCCAGATGTGGGTATTTACTTCATCCATCCATGTTCAAATGTTATTGTTCTTATGGCCAAACTTACCAAAATACAGGAGTAAATGTTGAGCTCAGAGTAACTGCAGGAACTGACTTCACTCTGAACACATTTTTCCTTGTGTTTCAGGATGTGGGTCAGTGGAGTCGCTGGTAGGGATGCTCAGGCTCAGCTGACTGAACCTGGATAAAAAAGGGTTAATAAAAATCTGCGTGTGGTGTGTGTCTGTGTGTGTGAGTGTGTATTACCTTGTCCTGGAGCAGGCTGTTGCTGGCTCTGCGGCTGACTGCCCACTGAGCTGCTGGCATACAGAGACAGGATGGAGTCTTTAGATAAAAGCTTCTTCTCCTCCGCCTTCGTGGTGGTAGTGGTGGAGGTAGAGGAGGCGGTGGAGGAGGAGGTGGAGGGGTCTGCCTGCTGAGGTGCTATACTGGAACCAGACTGTGAGGGAGACAGACAGGGTGAGGGGCATGAGGAGAAATTTCATAAAATATGAATTGTTTCGTCCAAACATATTATTAATGTTGTGCTCACTTGCATTTAGTCAACTTGTGTGTGTCCATTCTTAGATAATACAGAGCAGGGTTGGATCAGCCAGTAGTTAGAGATGTACTGAGCCAGTCCTAAGAATCTGTATCGGGGGCCGATCTGGGCTCATTTTAATGGATCAGTATCAGCTAAAATAACGTCGATCGAAATCTGATCCTTCCATTACTGTACTCTGCTGCGTTTAGTCCACCTCAGCCTGAAGGTGCCTTTAAGACAGCTGGACTCTACAGTGCAGGATCCCACAGTGTAAGGCAGTGAAAATTGGTGTGTGTGAATGTGAAATATTATTTCCTGGATTCATACACAGATTCATTAAGGTATGACAGTAATAATTGTTAGCAGAGCAGTGTTGAAAACAAAAATAACAAGCACCAGTAACTTGATGACAGGCCTGAATGAAACCAGTTTTAGCCAGTTTGTGTGGTCTCTACACGCCACTGTCAGTGTTTGATAGTTTGTTAGTGAAGAGCCTCCACTCTGTACAACCACGAGCGAACTGTGTTTCTTTTGTTCCAATAAATCCAACACATTTGTTGGAGCTAATCACATCACGTCACTGTCAGAGGTGGCATTCTCCCAGATGAACTTTTATTCATATCATATCAATAACTTATGTTTATAAACTTTATATTTTTGAACCATGAACGTCAGTATTTTGATCATTAAGCTCTAAAAAGTAAGGTGTGTGAGATGAAGTAGTCCACAGATGTGCTATTTCAATGTGTCAGATACAGGCTGTTTAATCATTTAACATTTAAGTGGTGTAAATGTAAGTACTGGATCAGACTTGATATTTGCAGATATCAAATATTAATGGACTTGGATCAGAATCAGGGCCAAAAAACTTGACTGTGGCATCACCACCAGCTGTAGGTAGCTGACTGATACTAAGGTCAGTAGCTCAGTTTTGGATCTGCTTTATGACCTGCCTCTTTTTTATGAGGTTTGTTGTTGACGCAAAACAACAATTCTTCTGTGTTTGCACCTGTTCTTGATAAATTCAGCATAATGTACATTTAAACAGCACTAATTCCAACAATATAGCAGTAATGTCACATTCAACACACTGACCCTCTAAGTGTCACGATTTAAAAGAAATATTCTCACTTATTAACAAACCTTACGTTCCCATACAAACTGACTAAATAAAACTAAGTCTAAAGTTGATTGAAATCTGGAACAAATTAGTAAATAAGATAACAAATCTAACCAGACATTTGATGCCAACCTTCAGAATATCCCTGATACCAAGGACTTTATGTCAATTGACATTTAATTCTTGGAATTATTGGTCTTTGTTTTGTACTTCTCATCATATTGGTCTTGCTATACAACAAACAAGTATGTGCAGAAAGCCTGAGAATATATTCATTCATACACACTGTATAAATCAGGGTGAGAAAAGATGAGAAAAAACAGGGAAACAGGAGAGAAGAAGGGAGGAGACAAGATAAAAATAAAGGGGAGAGGAGCAAGAGTTGAATAAAGGACAGGAAAAAGGAGGAGAAAAGAATGGAGGAGACAATAGAGGAGAAGCATTGTCACTGTAAGTGAGACAGATGACATTAATTAGGCCGCTGCAAAGAGAGGTAGACAAGGACTGTTGCAGACAGAACACACACACACACTGTCTTGCTCAAATACACTTTTTCATTTTTTTTAAAGCTTTCACACACACATCCATTATGTGTAATGGATGGAGATGAAAAAAGCAAAAAAGTAACACCTGCTCAAAAGCTCTATACCGGTGTGGGTGTGTGTGCGTGTGCATGTGTGCGTGTGTGTGTAAAGTGGGGGGACAGAGAGGGGAGAAAGAAGAGGGAGGCGGCAGTCAGCTGGACTTCATGAATAAGATAAGAAGAGACAGCGTGATAAACAGTGGCTCCTGCAACACACACACACACTGACACACACTGACACACTCGCTCTAGTGAATAAACATTGAATTCAATGTCACGAGTGCACTTCATCCACACTTGTATACACACAAATTATACATTCTCTTAGTCACGCACAAACACAAACTTAATACTCAAGTCTACAGGCCAACACACACACACACACACACAAAGCTTTGAGAGTGCGTTGTGCTCAACTGTTTAGCAGGCAGTGCTGCTCCCCTCTGTCTCTCTCTGCTGACTTCCTTTGACTGGAGGAGGGAAGGAAGGAGGGGTGGGTGAGGCCAAAGGAAGAAACAGAGGAAGGATGGAGGACAGAAGAAGAGGAATGATGAGGGAGAATGGGAAGGACACAGAGAGCAAGACAGTGAAAGGTAAGTAGAAAAAAAAGGAGAAAAAGGGAAAAGGACAGAGGTGGCAAGGCTGCAAAAGTAAAAAAGGATGAAAGGAAGGTGGGGAAGGAAAGATGAAAGTAATAAAGAGGAAGGAGAGAATGATGAAAGGCTGAGACAGAAAGGAGAGAAAGAGGATGAGCAGGGAGGAGAGGAAACGACAAAAGAAAAGGAGGACAAGGACAGGTTGAGAGGAAAGGAGGCAGGGGCATATAAAGGAATAAACACAGCTGAGGAGAAAAGATGGATGGCTATTCATGCCAAGACACACACACACACACACACACACACACAGACACACACACACAGGGTCCATTTTCTCTCAAGTGAAGCCAGTTAAGGTGAGTCAGGTGTTGATGGAGACAGGATGGAGCTTCCTATTAATAGCTGCAGCACATTAGCATGATACTTGCTCCTGAATAGAGGAGAGAATAGAAGGTGAGAACATGCAGCAAACTGTCCTCACCTGATCCGACGGATGTCAGCCAGCTATATAACATGACTCAATCAAAGAGTTAATCCGCTGCTAAGCTGGTTCGCAAAGTTGAAAAATACATTGCACAGACTTCAAATCCTCCAGACTGCAGTAATGGCCGGACCATTCAGCTTTCTTTCTCCAGACCTGTTTGTAGAATGGGTGATGTGACTCAGACAGAGTCTGTCGGCTCTGAACTGTGTGAAAAGTCCATCATCCAGAATGAATTAGGAAGGGAGCAGCAACACATGGAGCAAGCGGGACGTTCACCAATGGAAGGAGCTTAATTTTAGTTTAATTATGTTTTTAGACTGAAGCTGTGATATAAACAAGGGATTCAGTTTCTACTCATGTGTTGCACTGTATGTTAGTAACCTTAACCCTAATACCTTTATTACAACTTTGTTCTTATGTTCATATTTTTGGTCATCATTTATATCAGTTATGAAGACACTGTACTCACCAAAATAACTGTCTCCATGGATTGCCATGAGATTTGGTACAGACACTCATGTCCCCCCTCACAATAAATTCTAATAACTGTGGTGATCCCCTGACTTTTCATCTAACAGCATCACCAGGCCAAAATTGAATTTGTTCAGTGTTTTGGTTAATGACCTGAAAAACAAACGCAGTTCCCACGAGTGTCAACTGTTCTTCATGTTTAGTGCTAATTAGCAAATGTTTACATTCTAACACGCTAAACCAAGATGGTGACCAAGTTAAATATTATACCTGCTAAACATTGGCATGTTAACGTTGTCATTGTGAGCATGTTAACATGCTGATGTTAGCATTTAGCTCACAGCAGTGCTGTGCCTGAGCACTGCCTCACAGAGCTGCTAGAATGGTTACACAAAGTTAATCTAAAGTATTGTAATTATAAAGTGCTGTTACCAGAGTTTGTAGGATTTTTACTCCTGTTGATGTAAATAGAGAATTGAATAAAACTTTATACTGATTTAGTCACATGATTACCTGCTGCTCTGGATTACAACAACTGCTGGAACTGTGCCGTCTTTAACGTTCTTTAACGTTATATGAATGAATAACACACAAGTGATTTACATTTTTTTCCTCCCACATCCTCTCCTAATGAGAGCACACTGGGCTGCAGCGTGTCGCTCCCGGACAGCGGGAGTGAACCACCAACACTTCAATTAATGGCCGAGCCATTCTACCACCTGAGCTATAATACATAATATATGGGCAGTCAAACTACAATATGAGAGGTGAATTTAACAGGCTGGCTGATACCTTATAGTCTTTTACAGTCACATCATTGTCAAATGAACTGTTTTAGTAACAGTGACACAAATGAGACAGTAAAGATGATCTGTTGCCTTTCCCTTATACTGGAGCGTGTGGCTCTCAAAATTAAGGCTTCTTAGGGCATGAATGCAGTTTCTTAAGACAAACTGTTTTCCATCAGCCTTTCACTCCTTCCTCCATCTGTGATTGCCAGACACTAAAGCAGTATTAGCTCCAACTGCACTGAAAGAAGAGTGAAGCAATCCAGGAGATTTCCTGCCAAAGCTAAACAGGTGTAAAATGAACCGATACACCAGTCGAACCTCGCTTGTAAAGGAAGAGAAATTCAAGTACATTACGTTACATGTGCATCTATGCTTTCCTTTGACTCTCCTAGTCAAACTAACATTAATACCATGCCACCCACACACACACACACACACACATGTACACACACCGTCCACATAGTGTGTGATGTGTTGCTGGGCTCCTAGCAGCACATTGTGTAATGCCTCTGTGTGAAAGCCTCTTCAACAAGGCTCCATTCTTCTCACTCAAGGTTGGTGTTGATGGTTGCAGCCGGAGCTCTGAATTACCACTCTGACAGCCTTTTCCTCACTGTCGCTATACATAGACCTCTACAGCCAAACACACACACACACACACACACACACGAACACGCACAAAACTATGTCTCCCTATGGTTTTCCATCACCGCTCAAAATACTCATACACTCCCCTCTGATAGACCATCTGTGGCTATAAAACCACACTGGGCTGTGTGTGCGTGCATGTACATGTGTGTGTGTGTGTGTGTGTGTGTGTGTGTGTGTGTGTGTGTGTGTGTGTATGTGTATGTGTGTGTGTGTGTGTGTCTGTGTGTGTGTGTGTGCTGAAGGATTTGTGCTAATTTACTGAAAACAAAAGCAAAGCTTGGACCTCAGAATTTGAGAGAGAGTGTGCCAGAGAGGAAGAGGACAGAAAGGAAAAAAATGAAAGGAAGAACATGAAGGAAGAAATCAATCGCTGGTCAACAGTTTATTACCTCATCCTTCTCTACTGCTCTCAACAAACATTCAGCTCTTCCAAAATCCCTTCTTCACCAAGTAATTGCATTTCCCTCTTTTCTTTTCTTCACTCTCCTTTTACTCCTTCAGTCCTTTCTACACTCCTTTATCCTCCTCCCTTTATACTTTCTCATCCCTCTTCCACTCATTTCTTGTTTCCTTATCCCTTCTTTCTTTCATCCTGCTTAGTCCTCAAACACAACAACGGCACAACCACCATGTTAAGAAAACAGAGGCCACATTCAGCATGGGGAAACTAAATGTTTTTTCCATGTACCATGTCAATTAAAAAAAAAATACACAAGGAGAGCAGACTTTAGTGGCGCAAGTTTTGTTGGCTGGACTGAAAGCCAGCTTAGACCCATGCATGAGGAACTCAACTCCGTAGTAAGTTTAATTTTATGTCACGCAACTTTATTGTTTCGGTTCAGTCTTACCAGACGTGTTTCCAGCTGCAGCAGGCAGCTGTTTATGGCGAAACATCTCTAAAAATAAAAAGTACATTACCTGAGCAACAACAAATAGCAGAGAATTCAGTGATTAGGTGAATAGTCAAAGAACTGAACAGGCGGTGAAGACCAAACCAGAGATAAAAAGAGACTGATTATGAAATACTGGAATAAATGTGTTTACAAATTCTGTGCTGCCCCCAAATGGCCCAAACAATGTAGGTCGAGTACAGATAGAAATTCTCTTAGTGGTTGATCTTATGCAAGTTACCAAATTCAGTTACCTCACTTATATTTCCATCTTAATGGTTGAGTGTACTGTCGGTTTCATGCACTGCTGATTTAACATCTTGTGTGTTTCCTCATGAAAAGCTCTATTACCACTCTCAACAGGGATTTTTAAAAATGTTGTTTGGGACTCACTCAGTTTTAAGTGGTTTGCCAATCGCCTCCTGATTGTGCTCTGTCTCGAGTAGGGTGCACTTTGATCTGATGGATTTGTCCTGTATGTCGGATGCAGATGGTGCTCTGTCTCAAAAAGATATTCCCTTGTTATTTGGGTCTTCATGTCTACTGGTCCTGATTTAGATGAAAATGTAAACCTCTCCAGCTTTCATTGCTCTGCCCACTCAGGAACTTTGAAATTGGCTGCAATTTGGGGAGCTGGGATGGTTTTTGAGCACTCCAGAGAACAAATTTTGTGTTTAACTGCTGTATTAACAACTGGAAAAAGTGTTGTTATGCAAGTCTTTTATCCTTAAAGCCGTACTAATGGAGAAAATTATAGCTAGAGGACTATACTGATTTGTTCATGATCTAGTACTAGTTGTTCAAAGACCAAAAATGACTGAAACTCTTAAGTATGAGCATATATCTGTAACTTTTGAATAAAATATTGTATACAGTAAGAGCTCATTACACGAACTGGACCTGGTACTGCCCCCACTGTGAGGAGAGCTCAGTTCAGTAGTGGGATTTCTATCACTAAGATCACAGTGAAATCAGTGATAATGTAATGCTGCAGTTACTCTGCCTGGCCATAGAAGATGAAGCTGTGGCTGTGTATATGGTTATTGCTCAGACTGCAGCTGCATTAGTGGCTAAATCTCTGATGCTCTGGATATTGCTACAGTGGCTGTACTACTCCTAACTGCTCCATTTAACATTAGCCACAAAATAATCATTAATCCGAGCGAGACATGAACCTGCGGTGCTTCTTTGCTATCAGATATTGCCACAGGAGTTCAGGAATACAGTAGCTTCAATACAACGCACAGTCTGTCTGTCTGTCTGTCAGTACACTGCACATATGCACCACCCCTGCATGTAGTGTTCCACCCATTATAATCTAATGTGTCACAGCCAAAAGCACAACAACCAACGCACAGTCACAATAACAGGCAGCAACAGCCAGAGCTAAATCATCCCATGTGTGTCACAGTCACAGGTAAACTGGCTCCCTGAACCAGACGCAGCTGAGGGTGCATCCATTCATGCTGTGGTCACAACCAGCAGTGGTCGCCTTACCTCATAATACTGTACCATATAAAGCTCTGGCTTCCTCTATGGATCAGAGGGAACACAACATTTATTGTGAACTAACACAAAAGAATTTCAGAAAAAAAATGAATTCCCAGTGGGACCTAGTGACCTAGTCTTCAGTTATAAACAAGCTGTGCATGATTCTTATCATCACCAGAATCTTTCTTGTGCTGTGTTTACATCTCCTTTTTAGAGGCGTGGAGATTTTTCTCTCAAAACTGTCAACTGCAAATAAACTGACCGCAGCAAATCAAGTAAAATACATAATCGACCCCTTTTAATATGTCTCCCCCTCCTACTGACACAACTTTGACAATATGCAGTGAAGGGAGAGACACACCTTCCTAATGACAAATGGCACACAAAGTCCAGCCCCACCCCTGGTGCATCTGTTTTATAAATACACCACATGTGTTCAGGACAGAATGCGTCACATCATGACAGGAACAAACGCCGTAGTAAATCTGGCCCTGGGTCTCTTATTAATTACTCACTAACTGTGTAACCTGTGTGAACCCAGAAGCTCCAGCAGGAAAAACAGAAATGGGATTGTGGGTGGTGATTCTGGTGAGTCTGCACCATTGGACTCATTCTCTTAGGGCGGGTGGGACTTCACGCTTCATGTCCTCTGTGTCCCTGACCTTACCCTCCACCCTTTATTTGTTTATTTCTCTCCTAATCTGCTCTCCACCTACTCCTCCCTCTTTCCATCCATCTATTGCCTCAACATTTTTTCCTCCCTTAACTTCTTCTCCTCCTCTTTGTCTCATCCCTTCTTCTTTCTCCCTCGTTCCATCCTTCTTTGCCTTCCTGCCACTGTAAGTTAAATGCTGATTGTGTTTTCAGTGCGTAGTTTTTGTTTTTTTTAGTTTTCTTGGTAAAACTCATTTGAAAACTACATCTTCCTCACTCAGGGTGGGGTGAATGAGAGGCAGAGGACAGAATACAGAGACAAAGTGTGTGTGTGTGTGTGTGTGTGTGTGTGTGTGTGTGAGAGAGAGAGAGAGAGAGAGAGAGAGAGAGAGAGAGAGAGAGAGAGAGAGAGAGAGAGAGAAAAGGGGAAAGCCGGGGATAACACAAATCCTCCCCCTCCTACAAGGCTGTAATCGCATTTTTATAATTGACGTATTTGCAGATAGGCGAGCGCTCCCCGATGCCGGGTAATAGCTGCACAAATCAGCAGGCTGCCGGCTTCCTCTTTTTTCACACACCAAGCTATTCACAGCTGTAAAGCAATATCTGCCTGCTGAATCCCAAAATTCAGTCCTCTGTATATATATATATGTGTGTATGAGTAGGTATTGACTGTCAAAAGTGTGTCCTTGTGTTTACTGCTTAGGAGGAGAAAGTTACTGAACATGGAAAAGCTGATAGCTTCATGCAGATTCATGGAGTTTCCTCTTGGGAGCATGAATCTACACATCAAATTCTGTGTCTGAGCGAGTGAGGAATCAGGAATCAGAAATTTAGGCCTGATGGCAGCGCCTCAGGAAAGGTCACAGGGTCGATTTAGGTGAGGAAACAGAAAGCAGGAACATGCACAGGCCATTAGTTTGTCACAATTAGTTGGTTACAGACAAAGAAACAAAGGAAACAAACACAATCACGGGCTAACCTTCACACCAGGGCAGAGGTAATTATTATCCACTTACTGTGCGGTAACTACCTTTTCTTTAAGTGCTGCAGGGAATGTCAGAGTAGGTCTCTACGTTCCACTGGACACGGCTCAGACAAAGAGAAGTAGGATCAAGTTTTGGTTGAATAATGACCTTCTTTGAACCTTGGTGGATCATTAATACAAATTTAATAATAAATAAAAGGTACTGTTTGACATTCAAATAATACAGTATACAAGCCAGATAGTGGGCCAAAGGCAGAGGACCATGAGACAGCAGCCAGTCCAGAATCAAACAGCCACTATGGAGAAACCACTTTCAGGCAAAGAAGTGCTGTGTAACAGTCCAAGGATTTAATAGGTAGCTCATGGGATCATCAGTAGTCAGAAGTCATTACTGCAGTAGTAAATGAATACTCAGCCCTCATGAGTCAGACCATACATATCTTTGAACCTGAGCTTCGTTTTGCTCTCAACTAAACACCTGTAAAGTTTCATGACTGCATCTTTGACTGTTGTGATGATATCAAGGTGACAAAATCTGTCCACAGACAGACAGACAGACAGACAGAGACAGACAGACAGACAGACAGACAGACAGGATGACAGAGATTCACACGGTGAAAACAAAACCAACAACACTCTCGCAGCTGGTAATAATAATAATTTTCTAATAACTTGTCTGTTGTTGCCTAAAACACTACAAAGGGCTCTCCATTGGCTCACATGTATGGTATCATTATTTTATCTGCTGAAAAGTGACGGAAACTAACAAAGTTCCTTTACTTTGCTTCAACGTTTCCATTTTATGCTATTTCATACATTTACTCCTCTGCATTTCAGAAGGAAATCTTCAACATTTTCCTCCACTATATTTCTTCTATTATTCAAAAACACTGTCCCTGTGACTGATAAATTATATATAGTTGAATTATATATACAGTACAGAGCAACCGTTTCAGGCACTTTAGATGTTTGGATCCTTATCCATTACACAGTACCATCAAGGAGGCATTTGATCTGTCCCAGATTCATTCTACAGTAGGACAGTAGGATAAGAAAGCCTTTCTTATTAGTGAAAGCTGTTGGGGTCTTATGCAGCCTGAAGGAAACACATACGTACACTTCTCAGACCCTAGTGTAGTATAGCATAGTATAGTATAGTATTCTTTGTCATAAAAATGCAAATATAAACATTATCTATCAGAAAGTACCAGGTATATATGAAGGAAACTACAGCAGTTCCTAGATTTCGTTTTTTTCTACTATTACTGTAGTGGTGCACTTACAGTGATAAGATGTTTGCAATAGTACAGGGATTTTTTAAAATTACAGCCTGTGCAGCAGCGTAGGAAAACCATTTGTATTGTTGAGCTTCTAACATTATGACTCAAAGAACAGCATGCATTATGCATGGCAGGTGTGAAATTCCAGTCCTGGTGCAGTGTTGGAAAAAGGTGGTGTCAGAAATCCAGACATCAGAAATCAGAAATCTACTGAGTTTTTCAAAATAATTTGACACACAGTCCCACTTTTGCTTTTTACATTTCTAACAGACACGATAGCTCTAAATTCCATATGATTCAAAATTTAATTCAAATTGCACGTCTGTTGTTCATAAATGTTCATAAGGGGTAAAAAATGTGACTTTTCAAGGAAGCGTTGGACAATTTTAATTGTTTAAATCTTGTCATCACAACTGCTGTTCACTCATGCATTTTTATGTAATGTATTTTTATGTTTTATGTTATTTTAAGCTCATCTTTTTTTTTACCAGACTTTAAAGAAAGCATTAATACTCTATTTATTCTACCATGCACCAGCATGGTCTTGGCTGTATTTGAATTTATGCATATTTAAGCATAAATTCAAAACCATAAATACATTCTTTGCTCAGGAAAGCTTGTGCACTAACATTGATTAATGAGGCAGAAGAAGGACATGTGAAGGACGAGGATGAGGAGGAGGAGCAGAGCTGTATGTTCAGATTCGAAGATTCAAGGAAAATATATTCTTGAGAAAGACTGAATAGTGAGGTGCAGCAGAGACAGAGAAGACGAAGAAAGGACAGGGGAGGGAGAAGACATACAGACAGGAACAAGAGCATAAAGTCAGTGAGGAAAAAGAAAAGGTGTTGACAGAGAGAGGGTAGACCATGACAGAGGTAAAACTACAGTGCAGCAATATCAGTAACTAGTATTTCTTGTGTAAAAATTACTTATAATGATGATCTCTCTAATCAGTAAAGTCACTTGAATGATACAACACTAACTTTTAAACCTTTAGTTACAGCTAAACAAGTGTCAACTAATCATGTAGCTTTGACTACTTTTGTGTTACTTTATGCAACATTACACAGTTTTGTTGTGTTAATAAAGCTCCTGTAGCCACATGACCAGAAAAAGACTGGGCTTACTGATGAACCCCGATAACCAGAGCAGGCATTCATTTTATTTATATTTTAACATAATACTTCCTGATTGACCAAAAGGGAGGCTCCATGTGTAGCGTTACCTCACATCACCAGTGGCCACACCAGGTCCTCACAGAGAGGAGAGAAGAGGACTGAGGAGGAGAACTTGGGAGTAATGAATATATTTAGATGAGCCAAGGCGTGAGGCAGACAGAGCTGCAGTAGATGGAGTCACAGAGGAGGTGATCATGGAGGGGAGATTAGAGGGTAAGTGGGAGGAGTGGGAAGCTGGTAGTGGCAGGAGGGGATCTTGCAGTTACAGGAGCCCATAATTGTTCTTCATGCCTGGGTCTCCTGCAAGCCACTCCCCGGTCTGGTTCGGTGTGCCGGAATGTGTGTGTTCTCATTTCCATCCAAACCGGAGGTCAAAGGGACCGCGACAGCATTTCAACCTCAACACTGCTCCTTGAAAATGTTTAATTCAAGCAGCCTCACTCGTTCCCCTGAGACGAGCCAGTGAATGAGTGAGAGAAGAAGGAAGGAAAAGCAGTATCTGGAAAATATGGTGAAGAATGTCAATGACTCCATTTTTTTTTTGTTCCTCTTTTTAATCAGACATACACCCTGTTTTGTTTACCCAGAAAACCAAGAACATCCAATATGGCTGCAGGCACTCACTGGACACACTCAGCTCCATCTCCTCTTCATCCTTCTATCCCTCCATTTTTCCTCACTTTGCCCCAACTTTGTACCGTGCATAATCTCAAACTTACACGTATTATCGAGTTTTTACACTTTTACATTTACATTTTAGGGATTCTTTGGGGTGTCCAACCAGCCAGAGAAAAGTCAGTCACTATATATACTTTATTTACTTTAAACAGAAAAGTTTCATTTAAAAGTGTAACTTTCTCAACTATGTTAGGGTTAGAGGGTATTCACAATTGGCGATGTGTTCATTTATACCAGCTACATAGTTGACCACTTCAACTCTTATCAATGACTACAGTGAAAAGCAACCTGAAAGCATGGTTTAGCAGACAGCTGCCTCACTACCAAAGCTGGCTCCGGCTCCGGCTCCAGCTCCAGCTCCAGCTCGCATTCTCATATATACACATTTTAGAAGCTGGTATGTTATACACATGCTAAAACTTATTAGCATTTATCTATTAGGATTGTATTAGGCTGATTCAATAGTAATATAGCAGTAATAGTAATCATTTAGCTGACAGGGCATACCAAACCAAAGAAGGTCACAAGAAGCTCTGTACCACAACTGCTTAGCTAACGTTAGATCACAGAATAAACTGCTGGACAGCACTGAATACTTGTCTTGTTTTGGCAAAACATGCTTGTGTACAGATTGTATGTCATCTGTGTGTGGATTTGGATACAAATGGGAGCTGGTGCAGGCACAGCCTCAATAGTGCTTGATAACAAAAGTCAGTTTACCTGTGATCACTGCAACAAAAGTGATTACACCTGTGATTTCCACTAAAGTATAGCCGCATGAACAAAGTTATGAAATAACTTGTGAAGACCACAGCTTCCTCTGTTTGGCCTGCATTGCATCAAATGCAACATGGCTCCACATGGAAGAAACGGCCCGAACAAGTAAGGAACTAGTCTGTCAGACTTCAAAAAGATGAGAGAGGGTACAAGAGCAGGAAGAGCCATAATACCAATAACAGAATGTGCAGCTGCATCCCCGAAAAATGACGCTATTTATGCAGTCTTGTATTGAAAAACGGGAAAGACGGGTCAGAGCTTCTGACTTGGCAGAATGATTATCTGTGGAGAATGGTGTTTCAGTGGCTGATAAGACAGTATGAGGACACTGCATGAAGTCGACAAGAAGAAACAAAACAGACTGCAGGATTAAATTTTGCCCACAGAAAACCTTTGGAGTATTTTAAAGTGGAAGGTAGAGCAACAAAAGCCCTCGAGCAAAGAGCAGCTGAAAAGAATCATCTGTGAAGAATGGCTGAACATCTCTCCACAGATTTGCATCACGCCCAGGGGGATAAAATCTGTCGTTAAAAATAAAGGCGGTCAGACAAAATATAAAAAAAAAAAAAAAAAAAAGAATTAATATCACTAATGAAAGGTGCACTGACTTTTATTGAAGCTGGCTCTTATGTATGGATCGTTCGTTATCATTGAAGTAGTCAAACACTTCTGCTGTAACAGTTAATTGTCTTCACTCTTCATGGGATTTGGCTAAAAACAAACAAATGCGTATTAAATGGACAGAACTTTCCCATTCCCAGCTGCTCTCTTCAATATTCACCGTTATTCCTCTCTCTGTCAGATAGGCCCACTCTCTCCTTTGAAGGACACTGGTTAAATTAATTCAATAAAGGAGAGTCTATGACAGTTTGCTTTGATATGATCCTCAGAGAATGTGCATCTACGTGTATAAAAGAGATGGCGTGTTTGTGAATAAGCTGTGTGTGTGTTTGTGTCATGGGAGTCTCCGCAGACTCCCTGTGTTGCAGCCTGCCTGCGGTGATAAGCAGATGATGAAAGTCTGTGTGTGTGTGTGTGTTACCTGAGCCTGCTGTGTGTTGTTGGCTGAGGGGAGAGGGTTGGAGACCATTGGTCCAAAGATGTCCAGTTCATCACTGATTGGTGCGCCACTGCCCGGGCTCTTCCCACCACCCTCTGGAGCATCTAAGGGAGATGTATTTCCATTACTACAAAATCAAATATCAGCTTTATTTAATTCAAACACTGATTATCTGTGTGTGTACCTCCAAATATTTATGACAGAATCAAAGACATTCACGTGATAAAGCTGGAGATTTTTATTCATTTATACCATTTAAGTTCCACTTACGAAAAAGTGTTTTAAAGACAAATCAATATGTAACCTGCTCATGAAGATCATGTAATAAGTAAATAAATAAATTGACATTTGACATTATTATATTTTCAACTGCTTTTTTAAGGGTAAATAACTGAAAAAAAAAAAAAAACCCATGTGCAGAGCTTTTCTGCCAGAGAAAAACACTGGATGGATGTCCAGCTTTACTGCTCAGAAAAAAAAAAGGAAATCTGAAAAACTTCTTTTCTATGACAACTGGGCAAAATCCATCTGCTAATGAAGACTGTGTGATATGGTTTAAAGCTCTGGGACAGCTACTATGTGTAGTAAATGTGATGGAAATGGATTTTTTTTTTTAAATGTTCAGCATTTACACTGTGTCCACTGAGGATTTTTCACTCACAAATTGACTATGTGCATAAAAACAGATGGATGGGGTCAGAAAAAGAAACATAAACATGAGAAACAGATTATCACAGAAAGACAGAGAATTAATGAGCAGACATAATAGCAAATTAATATACACAGAAAAACAATAAAAGTCAAAGCACTCACATAGATAGGGATGATTTAGAATGCCCCGTACATACATATGCAGGGAAATTTACAAGAATAATGCCTTCACACACGTTTCCAAAGCTCCCCACACAGCTCAACTTACAATTACCACACTTATTAATTGGAACATCCTCAGGAAAACTAAACTATGACTTTACTCCTTCAGAAGTTAGCTTTGACCTGAAAATTATTTTACTTCTGAGTCTCCTTTTGTCTTTAGAAAAACAACTGACTAATGAATTGTCTGTAATTACAAATATATCTGACATTGGGTTCAGTTGGATTAGAAATAAAAAGGCACGTTCCTCTCAAAATAAGAAAACAAGAATTTAATTTTTCATACAAATCATATATTGGTATTTGGTTGATGATAATGCGCCTTTCTTCTATCAGGTATTTTGGCATAGTAGAAGAGAGAGCAGAGGTCTCAATAATAACATTAATTACTGCATTCCAGTTAGCTGTGGCAGGCACTGTGCATGTTGACCCTCTGGCCTGGCTTAATGGTGCCTCTGGATCGCACTGAGTCATGGTGACGCCTGTGACAAGTCAAGTTGTTTGGTGTGAAAACATTCAAAATCCTACTCAAACACACACACACACACACACAACTGGTCAAATAAGTGGCTCCAGTTCAAAAAAAAAAAAAAGGACTAAGGTTCAACTAATGGTTCACATTTACATAAAATGGCACTTTGAGTTTTGTGGTGTTAATACTTGATAAATGTAGGGGACCAATCAGGTGGACATGCAGGACACACAGGTTTTTATTTCAAAGACATAAACCCCAAACCTGAGAAAAACCCAAACCTAAACTGTGCCTGTAAAACAGGGTCTACAAACAGAACTGGACCTAAAATACAGCTGAACAAACTGACATTAGCACACCCAGCTGACCTAAGTTAAATGTATACAGTGGATGGCTACTACACAACAAAAGGGATGGAAAACGCAATAACTAAAATACGTGTAAATATTAACAAAATTACTCTTAAGTTTAGTAGACTTGCAAAATTAAAAAATATACAAACAAAAGTCAATCCTGTCATCTCACCACTATAAAGAAAGCAAACTGGCGTATCACAAAATGAACAAAATGAACTTTAAGTTGTGTAACATACAGGATCATTATGGAAAGACAGTGCTGTCTAGACAGAGAGCCATTCCCATGCTGCTGAGGAAGGAAGCCCCAGCACACAATGTACACTCCTCTGAGAGAAAGCGAGAGAGAGTGATGGAGGGGCAGACGTGGTGGGGGGTGGGGCGGGCATGTGAAAGGAAGAAGAGAGTGAACTGGGTGTGTGTGAGAGCAAGCTGGCAGCGAAGGTCATTTATATAACCACAGTGATGAAACATCCATAATTTAGCCCTTTTAAAGTGTGAACAAGACTGAGCTCCTTTAGCCAGAGAGCAGGGTACAAGGAAAACCATTTACTGTGATAAGGCCAGAAAGACCACTCAACACCCTTTTAAACCACTTATTAAAACTCATTTTCAAAGAATTACTCTGACTGTGACGTCTTCCATCCTAATTTAAACTATTGATTTTTTTTTTTTTTTTTGCCCTCTATCCGTCTTGTGATGCCTTCGTGTCATTTATGAGTTCGGCTTTTATTTTGACTGTTAAAATCACTTTGGAAATGGCTGTAAAAAAAAAAGTGCTTTAAGAAAAAAAAGAGTCTGCTGTGATGACAATTATGGCTTTAAGGGCTGACAAGAATGACAGGTGTACATACTGAAACAGAGCAGAGGAAGATAGGATTTCATCTGCATCAATTACCCTCCTTCCACCCTACACTCCCCTTACCAAAATCTCATTCACCCATTGCCATGGTAATGAGCCGCAGGGAGAAAAGGGCCCATCATTGTCATCATCATCACTGCCATGGCGGGCAATGTGCCCGCCATCCTTTATTATGGGATGGAGCCACTTCTTGAGAGCACTCTCAACTTCACCATGGAAACAGACCAATAGTTCAGCCTGGGGGTGTACCCTGAACCCCTTTGCCCTGAGTGTACACACACACACGCACGCACGCACGCACGCGCGCGCACACACATTCTCACAGTGCTTCTCAGTTCCTTCAATGAATACAGCGACCTCATTCAGCAGTAGGAGCTTGTCACCACCACAAGGGCTTAAATATCTCACATGATTAAGCCCTGGATTGATTCTAATGCAATTACTCAATAAGATTTCACACAAATACATGTGAAAATATTCTATGATTATGTTGTCCCAGTGGTCAAAATGCAAAATTCATCCCGTCAATAATAAAGTGTACTGGTTTTGGTCTTTGAAGTGTTACAGTGCTACAGCCATAGACCAAAGATATGTTAATTTAACCCACTTTTTTCCGAAAACACAACTAGGGCATGAAATGAAGCTTGCCCGCTCCGCTGCAAGTGATTCTGGGAGTCCAGAAAGGGGAACAAGAGCCCAGTTGGTGACTGCAATCATTAGCTCCCAGTAAAAAAAAAAAGTCATTATAAAGAGAGGAGTGGGGAAATTGGACACAAAATTACCTGCTGCTGGTACAATGTGTTTGTTTAAAGGAGATAAAGGCAGTAAGACCCCACCTCTAACACTGTCCCCTGAATGTGCAGTGATGTTGCATGATGAACAGAAAATATATTAGGTTAAATTCTGATGTCTGTGTTTTGATGCAACTCAAATCCTGGAGTCTGTGCTGCAAAAAAACCAACTTGCGTTTCCAGAATTTTGAGAGTCGAATGATTATGAAACCCAAGTGAGACATCTCTGCAAACAAACATCAATCAACAGACAGAAATGGAGGATAGCTTGCCTTTAAGATTAAGCTGCAAGACAAGGCTGGATAATGGCAAAAGCTGGAAGAGTAACTGTAATTGTTGCATTTCATCACATTACCATGAAAGACAGTGACACACAGAAAACTTGGGCCAGCTAGTTTTATTCCAGCATACGAGAACTAGTTGGTTTCTGGGCTTATAATGACACTGCCATGTGCATAGAGTCTCCTACGTGCTCTGGACTGGAACAATTTGGCAGCAACAGAATACATAAACAATGCACTGGGGGTCGTAGGTGGTGGGTGGCCGTGGGGGGGGGGGGGGGGGGGGGGCACATTTTTTCCCCTTTAAGGTTAATCCAGCTTTGTTTACAGTGTGTCCACTCTAACCTGGCTAATTTTTTAACCCTTGTGTGGTTTTCATATTTTTGTTACTCAGCCAGTGTTCGTGGGTGTGGTGGGCCCCACTGCATTTTTGTGTTTTCAAATGGCATTTATGTCAAAAACATTTTTCAGGCAATCTCTGTAACGTCTGAAAGCCTGAACAAGTGAAAAGAAGCTTCATTTGTTCATCTTCGTCTTTGGTCTTTTGGTGAATGGCTGCATTTATATGGTACTTTTATCCAAAGCACTTTACAGTTTGCCTCTCATTCACACTCACACTCCGATGGCAGCGAGCTACCATGAACAGCAGCAGTTCGGGCCTCAGTGTCTTGCCCAGTGACAGTTCAATATGAGGACAGAAGGAACTGCAGATCCTGTTTTACCTCCTGAGTCACAGCCGCCTTCTATTTTGGTCCGAAAACAACTAAACTATGCTTCACAGCGAACATCTGGTGAGGAGTGGGACAGAGTCTGATTACTCTGCTGTGCTGCTTCTGAGTCTACTGAGTCTGCTCTGAGTCTCAGCTGGTTAAACCTCCGTTCTCTCTCCTCCTGCTCTCTGGGATCACCTACACCATGTTCTAATACAGCCAAACTCACAATTTAAACTTTCTTACTTACTAAATAGTTCTTCTGACAAAAAAAGATATATATATATATATATAAAGCTTGAAGGTACCCTGTGGATGTTTTTACACAGCCAATACAGAGCATCGTTTTTACAAGCTGCTCCACATTTTGTTTGAATCGTGTCAAGACCGTGCGTGGGAGCACACAGGCACTGTGATACACTCTGTTTTTGTAGTTCCAACAAGTCCAACACAGTGATGTCGCTTATCTGTAGCTGATTGCTCGAGATGAGAGAACAGCAGACCTTCAGTATTTGGACCAAATAGCTGAGTGAGAAATAATGTGAGCCAAAAGTAGCAGCTACACCTGTCATTTTAACGCGCCAGATAAATATTTAACCAACATATTTAATCATGCACATCCTCTGCCACTGTGTATGTAATTATTTCTGCTATTTAGGTTTTACTATCTTCTGTGTTTCTTCGATCTTACCTCATGGGCAGATGTGTCACCTAGGTAAATACAAGTATCGGATTGGACTGAGGTCGCAGCCAAACCAGCCAAAAATGAAATCCCTACTTCATAACTTTATGGCCACACATTTTCAAATTTAGCCCACTTAATATGGATATAACATACAATGTTGATGATCATTGTTTTGGAGGACCCTGCATCTCCCATATTACTTTCTCTCTTCTTTAAAATCTCTCTCTCTGGAGTAAAGAAGCTTTCACTCCCTCCCCAGTTATTGTTGAGAAATAGTTCTGTTATTTTTTTGTTACCCTGCAGTCAGTCCACTGCCAAGAACACTGTGAACAATGCTGCTTGAATAACACTTAAGGAGACAACATGGAGGAAGTCGATTCGCCATATCAGAACCGTTATAGAAGAGGACTGCTAGACGTCAGAGGGGCAGAACAAACAGAAGCCAACGGACAGGGGTGCTCCATCAATAAAGGTTTCTGAAATTGATTCAGTAGCTCCTGAACAGATCTATTTTTGGCAGGATGGAACATCTCTGAGACATTTATCATCACACGGGTATCAAAATCATCCAACTTGAAATAAATTTAAAAAAAAAATGTTTTTATGAGGCTGTCGTCATAGAGCAGCCTTCTTTACAATATTAGATATTTAATAAAAATCTAATATTAGCCTGAATTTTTGGCAAAAGCGAGGAGAAGCAGCACAGGAAAAGCAATTCATGTAACCTCACAATATTGCTTTTACATAATTCCAGCACAGCCTGCTAAACTGAATTAAACCGAAAACAGGAACTGACAAGAGCACAGACACAGAGGCAAAGGGAGAAAGTGGCTCTCTGACAGCTGCAGAGCGAGGTAACCAGAGACATGGAGGGACGGAGGGATGTGTGAGCGCTGAAGGCATACTGCCACGTATTTGACTTATTGATTATGTGTGAAATCTCATCCACTCAACATGGCTGCAAGGTGTGTAGCATTGGTTATTTATAGCAGGGCGTTCGCTCTCAGTCTTCCATGCTGCGGTCAGGAATTTTTGATCAATGCTACATCCACCAGCTCTCTCTTCTGTCAGAGCAGTTTACCCTCAGTTGTCTCCAAATATAATACAGCCCTGTATTGGGGAAACACAGGGTGATTGCATATTACAAATTTATGGTGAAACACTGCCCTGCCTTTCTCTGCTGTGACTGTGCCGTTTGGGATTAAGGTCAACGAGCACGGAGCAGAATGTCCTGGCAGTTAGCGGGCCAAGACACATACCATGTACTCCAAATGTCACAGGTTTGAATCCAGCTTCTGACCTTTCTTGAATGTCATATCCTCGGTGTGCTCAATCTTTCCAGCTATTCTGCTGTTGTGTTCTTCGACAGAGGACAAAATGCCATTAACATGCATGCGTTCAGGTGATAAAGAACACGTGATCAGCTCTGCCTCTAAACTGACAGTTTGATAATCTACGAATTTGTCAAACTGATGATAAAATGTCTGGCAGTTGTAGTGTCATGATGAGATTATTTTTTGTTATCATTCTGGGTGATTAGATCTTTCGCCCTATTGAAGCTGGTTGAGGCCTCTACTGGGGCTGTTGGTTAGATTTGAGCTGCATAACAACAGTGTTTTAGACTGGGGAAAGCAAGTCCCCCCTTCTCTTCAGCCATTTTAAGCAGCTTTTCTTCATGTCTTCACACTTAAGTATATTTAGCTTGTATCCTGATACTGAACTCCAGTTATTCATAATTCAAGTCTGTGATTATACAGAACCACATTGTCTGCATATAAAGCCAACTTACTTTGGGCCTGGACACAGCTGCATTTAGCACAACAATTCTGTTGTTATAACTCTATAACTCTGCCATATTATCCTCAGTCCAGCAACCAAGCCCAAGTCTCCCGCTGGTGCAGCCCCCAGCACTGTGCTGTCCAAGGCAGTGGCTCCAACCATTGCCACAGACACATCCCAACCATTGCCCAGAGTCAGGTCATTGGAACACTTCAATACAGAAACAGCAATTGAGCTCTAATGTGACAACAGGAAAATCTTCACTTACATCAACCTGTAGCTGCACTGCGTGCTTCACAGAGCAGACCTAAGCACCCAGATGCTCCAGTCAGCAAAGGGTTAGTTGGTGCTATTTGGTGTGTCTCAGTGTTCCTCTCTTTATTTGTGTGGTCCAGCCACTAATACAGACTCTCGCTCTTTGCTGACTCAGAAGCATTTGATGCCTTTTTTTGCCCTAAATTTTAAAGCCACAAAAACACAAGTGCAATTGTTTCCCTCTACTAAAACCACCTTTTGGCTCCATTGCTCTAGTTTTTATATTAGTTTCTCTCAGTATCTGATTTTCTGGTTGCCTCTCATGTGGTGGCAAGTCCACACTCATATGTTTTAATCAGCCATTCCAATAAACAACTGAAGATTCCTAACCTAGAAAAATTCCATGACTGGAATTCTTTATGTTCTCTGTTTAGGATACACATTAAATCATAATTAGAAATTCCAGTAATTGACAACACTGTTGGGTAGATTTAACTGCAGTCTGCTCTCACTTACATTAGACATGGCAGTTTGAAGTCACTAATGACATATTAACTGTCAAATGGTATAATAGCTCATCAAAATGTAACAAAAGGCCTCTGTGCGTGACTCAAGTAAGGCCTGACAGCAGTAAAATCTTTCCCACATTACTTAATGTGCAATTATTACAGTATCAGTATAGAAATGTTATTACATCATTTGGCATAACTGGTTTAATTTACATACAGTGGCAAGAAAAAGTAACTTTAAAATGACTTGCATTTATGTATAAATGTCTGAGTTTGTCTGAGTTTGCTATTCACAAGAAGCATCTACTGATGTGACCCATGGCGTGCAAAAAAAGAGATCTAAGAAATCTTAACATCAAGAATTGTTGATTTGCATAAAACTGGAAAGGGTTACAGAGTCATCTTAAAGAGTTTAGACATTCATCAGTCCACAGTCTGACGAACTGTCCATAAACTTCGATGATTTAATTCTGAGTGGGCGTCCAGCTAAGATGACTCCAAAGACACAACACAGACTGATCAGTAAGGTTTAAAAAAAAAAAAAAAGAAGAAGAAGCCCAGATTCACAGCTAAAGGTTTAAAGGAATCACTGGAGTTTCATAACTTTTCTGTTCGTGAGTCTACCATACATAAGTGAAGTGCAGTGGAGGAAGCGTCATGATTTTTACTTGGTCAGGTCACCCGGGTGTATTAATGCCCACCAAAGTGTACTTGGTGACCTATTTTAGCTTTTTTTTTTTTAATCCATCTGACTTCAAACAAATAAAAGAAGCCCAGCCAGATGATCTGAACTGAAGCAGTTCTGTAAGAAGAATGGTCCAAATTCCTCCTGAACATTGTGCAGGTCTGATCCACAGCTACCAGACGTTTGTTTGAGGTCAGTGCTGCCAAAGGAGGGTCGGCCACTTATTAAATACAAAGGTTCACTTACTTGTTTCACCAGCACTGTGAATATTTAATGGGTGTGTTTCAATAAAGACACAAAAGATTATAATTGTTTTTGTATTATTGACTTGAACGTATTGTATTTGTCTGTACTTGTAACTTAGATGAAGATAGGATCAAATTTAATGACCAATTTCGGCAGAAAACCAGACACCAACATATTTTTTCTTGCCACTACCACTATCTGACACACTAGGCAGACATTTGAATGCAGGTTGAGAAGTTATTGTTCTGCTAAAAGGTTATTATGTTGTTGGTTGGTAGAAGGTTGGTCATGTCTTACCCAGGCCCAGCAGGTCCACAGCTGACTCTGTGCTTTTCTTGGGACTGGCTCGGCACTCTGACTGCTGAGAAGCACAAAGACAAAGAGAAGGGTGAAAAGAAATTATTTAGTATAATGTACAATGCACCCCGGCTGGCTTCTATATGTTCTTATAGATTCTTCCAATTATGTGTAAGGATTAGAGCAGTCAGAGCAATGTGGGTATTACAATCCAATACTGACCTTTATTAAAAGAAAAGCATATTAAACAGTCAGCATCACTCATTGGCCTTACGATGAGGGTTTCTGCCTTTGCCTTATTAGTCTTATTTTCAGTAAAAATACCAAATATTTGCTGGTTACATCTTTTACTGTTTGTCTGTGGTATATTACTTTGGTAATATTGTTTATGATAAGGAATCATAATTGAGCTTTTAAACTGAATGCAAAAGAGGAGACTAAAATGGAAAAATAGTTAGTGGAGGGGAGGGAGAAAAAAAAACAAAATGGAAGACTGATAGGAAGAGAAACAGGAAGAGATTAAAAGTCAAAGGTTACAAGAATGAGACAGGAGAATGGAGAAGGAAGGATTGGGATACATAGAGATTTGAGAGAAAAATGTGGTGAGGGAAAGAGAGTGTAAAAGGTTAACACGTGGGCCATGGGAGATCTACAACGCTGGTAACAAACCCAATTTCCCCCCAACAAAAGATCGATGGACCACATTAGATTCAATGTCATTCCAGTCCAAAGCAATGAAAACAATTACCGTGTCCACGCCTAATCAAGAATGCATTGGCTCCGAATTGATGTGTGTTGCGACTGCAGCAAAGCCTGAGCAGCAGTGGCTTGAATCACAGTAGGAAGGTGGTTTGTGTACAGCAGCAAAAGGCTGGTTTGTGCTGTGCATTCAAATTGACCAGCAGTGAAGTGTAGTTGTACAGGAACTGAAATTAGGAAATCACGGGGAAAGCAGAAGTAAAACTAGCGTTAAGAATAAGGTGGAAACAAACTTAGACATACGAAGATACTGTAATATCAGTCTGAGCTACTCCTGCTAAGTAACTGACCATTTATAGCAAATGGTTGCACAGTTTGTATTGCTGAACAAAAAGGCTTTGATCCTGACCGTGATATCTTAGAAAGTCAACAATACCAAAAGCCCACCACACAAAGACAAGGTTGGGGTGGTGGAGGAACTTATGGCAGCAAGCACTCGTTTCATGAAGGAATCAGCAGAATAGTCAGCAAGAAGTGTGAAGTGGTAAAAGCTGCCACATACACCTGTATGACTGACATGATTCTGAGTCCAGCCTAATTCTAGTATGATTCCTAATAAGCTGGTAGACACTAATAAATGAGCCAGTTTTAGTGAAGCATGAATGAAGCAGTTGATGCCAATCAGCTAATGCAAGTGCCAATTAGATTACCCTGGTTAAATATCAGCTGTAAAATCTACATAAAATTCTCCCACTCTGCTTTTGAAGGAGGATTTTGTGTTGGACAATCTAGATTTCTTTAATAAGATCAGATTCCATTATCTGGCGTCATCCCTAAAATTTAGGGGAAATCGTAATAGAATCAAAATTAGTAAATCAAAATCTATAAACTACTGGAATATATTAAAAGTATTTACAATCAATGCCAGCACAAACAACAAAATATATGTGAAATGATCAGCCTAACCTCAAACTGGTTAAACCTTAATGTGAAGTTCTTCTCAGAAAAGCCCATAACTCCATTAAGACTATTTGCAGGGAGAAAGGAACGAGAAAGAAAAATATGGTATGCCTGTCCATTTGATTTCAGACATTTCAGACCATATACAGTGTTACAAAATTGAGATTACATAGCCTTTCAATGCTACAACCCACACAGCTGCTGTGAGACACAGAAGGAATAGGAAAACCTTAAATGTCACTGTGCCTAAAGAAGCTTCAATCCCCTGCTCTATGTTCAGAAGGATTTGGATAGACACGCTGGACAAATCTGCTTCAAAACACTGACAGACAAGTCCGGTTTTCCTGCCCACAAACTGGTTATGGACAGCCCTTGTAATTAGTTATCCAGGATGATACCAAGTGATGCAGCTGACAGATGGCCAGCGAAAGACGGTGATTGGCTGTCAGGGTCTGTTGTGCTTGAAGAGAAAGGAAGAGAAATTGGAATGGAGGCCGGCAATCAATAACCAACAAACCCCGCCAGGTGAACAGAGTCTTTGATGATGACGGCAATGCCAGTTTGAATGAAAACCACTGAGAAAACCAAACCCTCTGGTGACAGCTGTCACATCAGATTGCTGTCAAAAACACAGCAGATAAAGCCATGAGCTGACGGCTGTTACACTGAATGTCTGAGAGGGGGCAAAGTCCACTGCTTAGTTCCACCTTGATGTACTCAACAGCTTCTGGTGAGTAAAGTCAGTAGTGAGGTACTGTTGGGTTCCATCTATCTTCTTTTACCATACAAGGCTTGTTAATGCATGCAGGCTTCCTCCATGTTAGCCTGTTGTCTTGATAAATGCAAGACCATTTACAATCCCAAAAAAGTGATTCAATTAGTTCCAGTTAATTCCAGTAGCACATACTTTGTTAAGCTACAGTCAGCAAAAGTCACTTCGCAAGTGTTTCACAGTAAAAGACTACCAGGAAAAGACTTTAAATGTGAAAGACTTGGGCAAGAAGTTTTGAGTTTATTGTCAGCAGCTTAACATCGAACAAAAAAAAATGTAGCAGCAATTGGATTTAATTAGAGACTAAAAGCAGTTTGACAAAATAAGCTCAACTCAAGTTCTACGAACAATCTTTCTCAGAACTATGGCCAAAACAGGTCACATCATCCACAAGGAAGGGTGAGAGTCAAAGTCAAAGTGGCCGACATTCAACACGTCAGCACCAGTGAAAGCTGAGGCAATTCCATTTGATGACAAGAAGTGTGATATGTGATTGAAAGGTCTCAAAAAAGTTAGGATTAAAGTGGAGATTATTTTGTCACAGTGAGACAGCAACACTTCCTGCACAGATGTTTCACATTAATAGCCTTCCATCAGCTCAAAGGGCATAATCCAAAGGCCAGAAATGAACATCCACAGCTGTTCCGGGTGACAAATATTCAACAAGTAATGTCACAAAAACTTACTTTAAATAATTTTGAAATGTTTTTTTTTAATTTATGCCGACAAACAAATGCCAGGGGACAAACGAGGGACAGAATTAATCAAGACAGGGAGTGAGCTGCCAGAAATGGTAATACTTTATACAGATATTCATGAAGTACAAGAAACTGGACCCAAGATCCCTTAGGTACCTGTGGCATCCTAATTACATCAAAGCATGAGATAATGTTATCATAAAAAGTGCTTGATGAGGCGATAAGCAGCAGTTTGAAAGCTGGCAGCAGCTTGTGTGTCTGGCATTTGCGCTCCTGCATGCAGCTCCTATTAAGTGGACAGTACAGGCTGACATCTGTAAAGGAAAACAGGAGAGCGAACATGCACACAGTGGCATGACATTTACTTCTGTAGATTTCGATCACCTTCAGCACCTGCACAACAGGTCAAACAACACAGAAGAGCAGAAGAAAAAGAAAGCAGCTTCCCAGGGTGCTGAATAACACTACAATAATGAGCAAATAATGTGGTTTTCAGTGTGAAACTTAAAGGGTAGGATTTCGCAGACAGGAAATACCCTGAACGCAGTCTGAAACTAAGGACGATTCGCAACAGAAATCTCCAATGGATAGGGCACAAAACACGCCAATCCAACAAGACAGGGTCAAAGCCTAGAATCAGGCTGGACTGTGTATGGTCAGTGTGAAATTGAGGATATAGTTTAAATCTGGTGTCTAACTGCCTTCAATGGAAATAACAAACGTTTGAAAAGTAGCTAGATGATGTTAAACACTAAATAGCATATTCATGACGTCACTGGCATCGTATTTGCACCCTGCAGAGTGTCAGCCACTTTCAGCCCTTTATCGGTTTGCTTCTCTCCTACTCTCTGTGCTCCCACATTCAGTAATTTAATACAGCCGATTTCCCAATAAAGCTGTTCTCATTTACATGCTATTGTGTGTCTGTTGTCAGACAATGGAACGAACAAAACAGTGGCTGAAACATGGCCCACTGACGCCACATGTTGATCAGCAGGAGTTTCCAAGCTGCTGCTCTGCACCGTTACAATCCAACGTTATTACACAAAATCACTATACACATTAGTGTATAATACACACAATACACAGTGCTTTTGTATTGTCTTTTCAATGTCAGCTAAAATCACACCTTTGTCAGGTAAACACCTTTGATCTTATGTGATCAAAGATAAATAAGATCAAAGACTGACCTAATTGATGGACTACATTAGAGCATCTTATTAATTTTAATGTATTATTTATCTCATTTGACCTGGTTTTACTTTTCATTATATAATTTTATTGCTGCCTCTCCTGTTCTTTGTTTAGTTACTAGTTACTTTGTAACTATGGAAAGAAAAGTACAAATAAAGAATTATTAGTTTCTATTATTGCAGGTGTATTATTTGATTTTGACAGTTAATAATAACAGTGTTTTTTTGTTTATTTAACCTCAAGTCAAAATGTACATTGGCCAGCTTATTCCAGTCAATTCCAGGTTGTGTTCCATTAGGCTGGTTTATAGTCTTGGGTCATATCACTCACATCGTGGGATTATGGTTGAATATTTTTATGTTGCCTTTCTTTGGTTGGCAAAGTTCACAGCTGTCAGTGTGTTGTTGTTTTTTTTTCTGTGTGCGTTCACTGAACACCATTTTGGACTGATGACATTTCATGGCAGTCCCTATTGTAGGTTATCAATGTAAAGCAAAATATCTCAAACTCCAAAAATGCTGTAGTCAGCCATCAGAAACCAATATCATTCAATATCAAACAGCCCCACACAAATGATGAAAGCTGGAGCCCATAAAACCTGAAACCTCCCACCCTTTACAGAAAGGCTGACAGCCCACTGAGACTGTACTCAACAGCCTTATACAACACAGCAATCCACTGTCCTCCTTCATACATACAAGAGGTGGATGAAACAAGCGTCTTAGCCTCAGTGGAGAGGCAGAGCGAGGTGATGGAACAAACAAAGAGCAGACAACGCTGGAGAGAAGAAAACAAATAGTGCGCAAGGAGACGAGTGGGAGTGGGAGGGCTGCAAATTGGTTAACAGGGAAAGTGACAGCGAGAGAGAGGGAGGGAAGGAGAAATACAGAGGACAAACACAAAAGGGACAGGAAATAGAGGACGAATAGGAGAATGAGAATAAACATGGGGATGATTGAGGGAGGCATGAGACAGACAGCTGCAGACAATGCATCTGACAAGGAAGTCTGTAACACAGGCAGTGGAGGCAGAAGCTGCTAGTAGTGCAGCAGCAGTAGAGGCAGTGGAAGTTTTACCTTAAATGCTAAGATGGTTTTATTTACCTCTTATTACCTCTTTATTTAACTCAAATACAGAGAGAAACAGGCTTCTATCAGCGTCAGGCCTTTATTTCTAAATTGTCCTAATTTTAGAAGAAGACACCTTGTTTTCTCATCTACTCCTGATCTAATCTGTTGTTAATGCAAACTCAATACTTGCTCCATTCTTCCCCAGGTATGTTAATTCGGGACAATGCACATGTCCACAGCACTGACTCCGGTCAGTGAAGACTTCCTGTAGATGTTGCCTTTGGGCACCTGGAATGTTTTTAATGTGATATATTTATACAAGAAGTGTTGATGAAATAGAAACTCAACATTTGCACACATACCTACAGATGTTTCACATTAAAAGCCTACCAGAAAAGGGAGATATTGAGCCCTATGAGCTGCTGGAAGACTTTTAATGTGAAATGTCAATGTAGGAAGTACTGAGTTTCAGTAATGGTGGTTTAAGACCAAACAAAAGGAAAAGTACAAACCTCCTACTTTTAAATTTGCCGTTTTTTCATTCAGTGTTAAGCAACTGTCACTGCAGCACTTCCTGCACACGTTTCAAATTAAAAGCCTTCCAGTAGCTTAAATGCATCATCCCAACGTGACCTTCAATGCTCAAATGAGGGTGTTAAAAAGAGAAACTCAACAGAGTGGCGAGCATGACTTGACTACCATTGCTTAAGACCTAAACATGATTTGAACACCAGTTTCATTCAACAGTTATTGATAAATGTGGTAATGCAGTGGTGACAGCAGGGGTACAGTGGTACTAGTAGCAGCAGTAGTACACTGGTAGTTGCAGTAGCGCTGCAGGGAGTTGATTGTCTTCCTGTAGCTGACAGCTGCCTTATTAACACTATAAAAGAGAATAATAAAACTGCCACTGGCTGATGAGCCAATGATGCCCAAGACAGACAGCCACAGTGGAGGGAGGAGGTAAAAGAAAAGGAGAAGCAGAGAGTTCACAGAGGAGGAAGGGGAGGCTAAGCGGGGTGGGGTTGGGGGGGCTGGAGAGGAAAAAAGAGAGGCAGAGCGAGGGGCAATTAGGAGGAGTGGGCAGAGTGTTGGATGTAGAGCGAGGGAGATGGAGGCATGTAGGCAGGAAAAATGAAGAGGAAAAGAAGCAGTGAACTAGGAGAAGGAAGAGGAGGTGAACAAAACAGCATGAACAGAACATGAATGACAAGAGGAAAGGATGACAAAGGGAAGGATGGGGAGGGAGGAGAACGATGACATGATGACTGATGATGAAAAAAGGAGCAGAAGATGAGAAGCAGAGGATGAACTAAGGAGATGACAAGAGGAGAAAGATAAGGAGACACAGCGAAGAGAGGAGACGACAGTGGGCAGGAGGCCAAATGTGTGTGTGCGTGTGTTGTGTGCTCAAGTGCCCAAAATGTGTGTATGTGCGTGGAGAGAGGTGAAGTGTGTTGAAAATGCATTATCAATACAGACTGAGACATCCATATCATAAAGTCGGCAGCCCCCCATCTCTACTGGGAAGCACACAACAAAGTCCCTGCATGTGTGTGTGCGTGTGTGTGTGTGTGGCACCGCAGTAAGTCAGAGGCTGTTAAGTGTGCTGGGCTGCTGCAGTTCTGCACCATTCAACACGATCTGTCACTCAGCTGGTGGCACTGGCACTGACACACACACACACACACACACACACACACACACACACACACACACACACACACACACACACACACACACACACACACACACACACACACACAAACACACACACACACACAATCTAAAAGGTTTTGTCACAGAGAGGAGATCTTAAGCTGCCACATGCAAGCATCTCCTCCACACAGTTACATTCATCTGACAGTCATGGAGAAGCCACTGCATTTTAACACACACACACACAGAGGGAGAGAGAGAGAGATAGAGAGAGAGAGATAGAGAGAGAGAGAGAGAGAGAGGGAGAGAGGGAGAGAGAGAGCGAAAGGAAAAGAGCAAGAAGGAAACAGAGAAAGAGAAACATAAAGACAAACACAAACAGGTAAACAGACACACTCATACATATAAAGGTATCAACAAATTTAAGTAATGCATGCAAGCACGCACAAACACACACACATGCACTTACACACTACAAATATATGCATCCACAGAGATGCAAACAACACACACACTTGAGTGTTTGAGGAAGGTCACGGTTTGGTCTGACGGCTGAAGCGTGACGGCGCTGTTCAGGGAAAGAATACCTAATCAAATCAAAACACTGGCAACTGACACACACACACACACACACACACACACACACACACACACACACACACACACACACACACACACACACCAATTTAAACAGGGTTTTTTTCAGGTATTTTGTGAAGTGAATCTTATTTGTCACTAAACAGGAGAGCTTTCAGAGCATCAAGGATCGTGTTAGGCTGTGTTTTTTCAGCAAGTGGCAGACTGCTTCAGGTTAGAATTTGTTTGCTGGCTTTAGGGAACACACACTTAACGCATGCTTCAGTTCAGGGAACACACATTCAATACCCAGCTGGTCTCCAAGAGATTTGATGTACATGCACGCTCAGACACAGACTCTCACACACAAGGATCTGAGGAACACACACACACTGAGCTGGATTTTGGGAAAGTCACGCGCGGCAAGCTGGATTAGCGTGCTGGGGCTAACATGGAACACCGGGCAAACAATCTACTGGGGATGCAGAGAAGTTTCCTTCAGTTTTTAAGTGATTTTAACCTCTAGAAAAAGTGTTAGCGTGTGTCTGCAGGGGTTTTGTAGTTTGGTCAGGCTGTCTTCTGCTTGTCTCTTCCCACACACCCCCTCGTGTCCTATTCCAACACAAGAGAAGCAGGACTGGACCTCATGTTGTTGCTATGAAACCCTCCTCCACCACTTTGCATAAAGTAATTGGATTTATGGTATTTTACATACGGCGTCCTGACTTTACTGCACTGGTGGCTTCAACAACACACACAGATTTCTGGTGTGTCTATGTCCAATGGAGAAAGTTGACAAAGAATGAAAACTCACAGTGTGTAAGTGTGTGAAGAGAGACAGAATGAGAGGACGGGAGTACAACTGCAGTATGGCTGCTTGTGATAGACTGTGTGTATGTATGTTAGCAATTGTGTTAGCATTTGTTTGTGAGATAGATAGTGTTTTAGCAACTGTGAATAAGCTTGTGATTGTGTATATGTGTTTAACAGTATATGGAAGTGAGTGTACCTGTACTGACAGTAGTAAGACCTTATTAGACACAAATAACGTGCATAAAGCCAGATTAAACTTTGTTCAAGTGGGAAGCAGGTACACCAGATCCAGATCTAGGCTCAGTGGCTTGGTAAAAGGCAGTGCTTAAAAGTAAATAGTGTGTCCATAACCTGCATGCACACAGAGGATTGCCACATTAACACAGGGAAACCATGCAAACTCCACAAAGAAAGGCTCCACTTAGGCTACAACCCTTCATGAGGGAAAGTTTGCGTGTTGTTCACATTTACATCTAAAGCCTCATTTGTACAGGAGTCACATTCCATGGGGATGTTCAGGGTCAACTGATTACTAACAACCAACTCTGGACCCCGAGTCAGACAGGACCCAAATTATATTCTGTAACTGGGTCAGGTAGGGTCCTGTTGTCTTGTTGTTATCTACAGTCCACTGAATCCAAGGTGACACTGTGTTGCAGGTAGCAAACTGATATCTTCCTGGTGAGGCACTGAGGTTATTTCCTCAGCTGCACTGGTTTAGTATCTTGGTGACTCACTATTTTAAAACTTTGCAAAATGAAGATAACTTCAGGTAAAGCTGTTTACGGTGGCTGAAGAAAGTATTCAGACCTCTTCATCTTCAGCTGGTGTTTATTTCATTTAAACTGGTAACATCATTATGGGTTACAATTAAATTTACATTTTTACAATTAAATCTATACACAATAAAGTGTGACACACAAGTGACACTGTTGGTGGTCAGTGGATATCCCACCTTTATAGAAGCAAAAACTCCTAATTAAAAAGGCCATTCAGCCTGATTATCAGGCTCGTGAAATATTAGTTAATCTGATAATGATAATATTGACATATGGTAAAACAGCTCCAAGGAGCACCTACAACATGATAAACTCCTCGACCGGCTGCCTGTCCCCTGCAATATTTACTGATGACTGTCAGAATAAACAGGTTATGGACCATCTCCTTCAGCAGGGCCGTGACATAAATTTATGACTGACAATAAATCTGTTGTATGATATATTTTACAAAGCCCTGAGCTCGGTAAATGCCAACCCGCTCAGCGGACATGGCTCGCTCTGTTTGGAGAGGTAAGCTGGGATATAACAGTCTCAGTGGCATATAGGCTCTGCTGCATCACAGCAGGGGGAGATGTGCTTGTGATCTTGTGTGGTGTGTATTGGTGTGTGTATTATCACATCTGTGCATGTACAGTGGAGGAGGTAGGATGTGTGTGTTCATGATTGCATCTGTCTTGTGTGTGTGTTTTCTCTGGAAACAGGCTTGGTTCTCTTCCTCCAGCAGCGCAAATCCAGCTTATTGATTAGACTCCTTGTGGCTACACTATCGATCCTTTGACTGCTAGACCTCAGAGAGCACCGCTTTCTATGTGTGTGGTGTGTGTGTGTATCACGTTATTAGTCACAGAACGCCGCTCCTTTGGCTGCCCTTCACACCATCCACTCAAACTAACTCCAATCGAATGCTTTAGCTGCTGCTGCTGTGTCTGTGTGTGCGTGCGTGTGTGCGTGTGTGTGTGTGTGACATCCAATCCCAGGAACCTTTGAGAGCCCAACTCAGTCCAGATGTACAGAGCACCTAGCGATAACACACTCCCAAAATCCCTGCACTGAATGAACACACAGACACACAAACACATCTGCACACAGGCGCATGCGCACGCACACACACACATGTTCACACACACACACACACACACACACACCTTCAATTCTGTCTCCAACAAAGGCAAGCACCAGTGTTTTCCATGAAGGGAAGCTGCCTCTTGTTCTCTTTGATAATTTATTCATGGGCTGAAAGAAAAAGACAACATACGGCGGCAGTCTAACAGGACGACAGTGATTTAGTGTTTATAGAGAGAGCGACAGTTACACAGAGAGAGAGAGAGAGCGAGAGAGGAGGAGGAGGAGAGAGACAGAGGGAGGGACAAACGAAGGAGAGATGAAGATGAATGGAGGTGAAGAGAAAGTGAAAACAACTACAGAGATAATGGAGTCACTTCTGGCCTAAAAAGCACTCTGTGTTTTTATCGTGTGCGAGTCACACTGCGTCCTTTACTTTCTGTTTCACACTTACACCATCTCAGTCCACATACAAGGCTTCATTCATTTTTATGAATGCATAAAAGAACAGCCTACTGTACATAAATATTATGAGAAGGGGTCTGAATATCAGAGCAGAGCTATCGATAAATTTGCCTGAAGTATCCCTCTGTGATGGATTTAATTTGCTTAAAATCAATTTATGTGACCAGTGCCTTGATTCTTTGTATAATATATAGTAATATTTATTTAATGTTTCTTATTGGTTCTGTTTAGACAACTAAAATCACTTGGTTAAGGTCTGCAAAAGATCATGGGCTGGGTTTAAAACTGAAGATGTGACATGGCAGGACACTTTTATTTAATATTTGACCAAAAGTAGAATCTAGTTTTGGTCTAAACTTATTCAAAGGCAAAAGTTTTAACCTCCAGCAATCTGTACACTCTCCATGACCCCTGATTTCCATGTATTACGCAGTGAACTAGAGAAAAACACTGTTGTTGCCAATGACTGCAATCCAGGCAGAAATTAGGTTTCTTTCAAAATGTATTTGGCAGAAGTTTTTAATTATACATAGACAGGGTTGAGGTAACAGAGTGAGGAGTCAGGCAGTCTGAGAAGACCCCAATATCAAACCACCGCACCTGCACCCTGACGTGCTACAGATGTCCCCTGGGTGCCTGGGAGGTCCAGTATTGATAGGAGGGATTATATCTCCCAGCTGTTCCACAAATAGTTAAAACAAACTGGACAAACTGGACAGTCCTGCCAAGGCCTGGATGTCAGTGTTTTTTACATTCTCATTTTCTGCAATATCTGTGCATAGCAACTACAGTATGGTTAATGTCAGGGACAGATTGTGGTTACGCCAACTAAAACTAAGGTTAAGGTAAGGTTAGGCTTTTGGCTCATGGCTAATATGGATACTAAAAAGGCAAATGTTGACCGTTGACTGTGATTTAGAGTAAACTTGGATCTTCTACATGAACTCAATAAACCTCTGTCATCCCGAGCTCCACACCTTTTCTTTCCACAACACAAGATATGGGGGACACAACTTCCTGCAAAAAAAAAAAAAAAAAAAGGTCGAATTTTCCAAACAGCAGCAGCTTTCATTTTATGAGCATTCATTTAAACTTCTGATCTGCAGACACATCCACTACTTCTGAATTCCCTATTCCCAAGAGTAAAACATGCATGTGACATCCTAATCTAAAAATTCAGGAAGATCATGTGAACAGCTAGCACAGGGACTGCACTTCCTGAATTATTGATTATGTTATATCTCACCTCTATGTCATGTGACCTAAGGTATGTCTTTCTATATATCAAGACCATTAAGATTAATGTATAATGTTAGTGAACTGATATGCTGAGGTAAGGTACAGCATGTAAGTACCAATCACTATCACACTGGACTGATGTGCCATGAAGGAACAACAAAGCCTAACATCTGCTGGAACACCTGTGTTATGGTGGCTTAGGGGAAAAGTCTAATCTCTACTGCGCTTGATTGAGGAAGTAAAGACAGAATCAATTATAAGATCAACATGTTTCAGCAAATATAGCCTAATTAAGAGGAATCTAGTTCTGCAACATGCTCATAAGTAAACGAAAGAGTCGACTGTGCTGTGTATTTAACTTGGTGTCATTAGCAATGTTGTAGTGTTTAAGTAAAACACCGTCTAAATCTGCAGACACAGTCTTTCTGTCTGGTCAGAACAAGTTTCACATGAAAACTGTGAGTAACAGCTTCACCACCTCACAGCTGCCAAAATGCTCTTTTTTCTCTTACGGCTGACGTTAGTGCGGCCATCTTAGGTTTCTGACCACGGCTAATTGCCATGGTATTGTAGGTGCATCGATCACCAGCTCCTCACAAAAGTGGAATCTACTAAGGTAAAATGCATTAAGGAGAACACATGGCCCATAGCTAGTTATTACTGCACGCAAACCAGGACACTCTTTATTTCTTGGTTGGAAATCTGATGTTTTCACATCACAGATGATGAGTCTGACATGTAGGTTGTTACAGGGGTTTAGTGTGGGCTGCCTGCTGAGGTATACTGAACTCTTCTGTAAATGGCCGGAGGCTGTTCTGTTCTTTTATATTCTTATTAACTTTAACTAATGAACAGATGTTGTTGCATTATAGGAAATGTAGGATGCCGTGTTTTTGGATCTTGACCCACATTAGGGACACAAAGCACAGATGTCTTTTATCTCTTATGTGTCCCCCTCACTGTATGGAAGGGTCATATGAATTCCCTGGAGTAACCCTTTAAAACATAGCCAATGTGATTTCATAGACAACAATAATTATCATCATAATCAATAGATTAGCTAATTAGTTAACTTAGATCATTAATGGAGGGATGTCTGTGCTCAGGGAGCCCTTAACATGAACAGATTTTACTTTCATCAGATTCAGTTAAATGTATGTCTTTGTCACCAACATCTTTGATTTCACTGGACTGTTACCTTTTCTTTCTCTCTTACAAAAATTGTCAAAATGTTGATTGATTGTCTCTCTGCTGCTGCAATCCAATCATTTTAGAATCAGCATTGAAAAATCCACATTGATTGTAGCCTCCCTCAGACTTTCATCTGTAAAATTAGTTCAGCAGCTGCTGGTTTCCCAGTATTTTACACTCATTTCTTTTTTGTTTGGATTCTAATAAGAGCACAGAAAATCCAAAGTGCTGCTTCTGTAAACCTCTCTGAAGAAGAAAGGAAATGAAGTGAAGTGAAAGGAAATGAAATATATCTGCTGATTAAAGCTCAGTCCACTCCATCCTGAAACCACTGTGTGTGTGTGTGTGTGTGTGTGTGTGTGTGTGTGTACAGTATATCATCTGCATGGGAAGATAAAAGATGCTGTTGTATGGGATGCTGTTGTGTCATGATGGTACAGAATGTCTTTTTTTGAGAGACAGAGGGAAAATGCACACAGCAGAGTGAAGGGGCAGAACGAGATGAGAGACACTGAGACAAGGAGAAAGTGAGGAGAAAGAGACACAGGGAGAGAGAAACATGGCTGTCAGCATGTTTCCTGCTATACTGGAGATTAAACAGCGTTCAGCAAGTCAGCATACACTTAGACTAACAAGTCTCTTTCGGTCTCTCTCTCTCACACACACACACACACAAGAAACGTCCTCAAAAATCTCCTTGACACCGGGGCTCATCGACAGCAGGAGCAGCTGATAAGGAGGAAGAAACAGAGATGAACAATGGCACATATCTCTGCCAGCACACACACACACACACACACGTGCACAGAGTCACCCATTCCTGCAACAAACAACATGCATATCACACACAAACACACGTATCCATCAATGTGTAACCTATCTGCAGCTCAGCTGAGAAGCTGCAACCTTCTGATTTCTGATTCAAGGCAAGGTCTTTCTTACTCTCTCTCTGTCTCACACACACACACAGACACACTCACAGCACCTGAGTGAAGAGAGATTAGAAGTCTCCAGTTTGCAGTCAAGGTCCAACTCTGTGTTCAATGTGTTTGCTGCTCTGGTGTTGAGTGGTCAGTCCAATTCCCAGATGATACACCTGTTCTGGACCACTTGATTAACTCAGGTGGTGCAGTCCCAGCTGGCATCTAACAACACTTTGGCTACACCTGGTAAAGTAAAATACTTTGGTTGGAGTAACATTTGACACTGTCCACTGAGCTTGTCCTACAGCCTTGCTGGGAGCTCTGTGAGACTGTAATTAGGCCCAGAGCTGCTTTGAGCTAAATGCTACCTACCTGAATGAATGTCTGTACAAAATTTCAAAGCAATCTCTCCAATGGTTTTTAGAGAAATTTCAGTCTGAGAACTAGAATTTTAAAACTCGGCCATCGTTAGTAATAATAAACCACCGGTATCACCAACAGGACAGATGATATTATCTGAGAAAAAACTTTTGCTCGAACCAAACGACTCCGTCGCTGGAGTTTGTAATTTATTCTTATCGGGAGCCACAGCATTAGAGGTGAAGCACAGTCATTGTATCTTTGTGACCCTGAGCACTCAGCAATTCTTAATATCAAAATTCAACCTGCTTTAGTTAGTTAAGCTCCTGCTACAGACTCATTCAGAAAGTGTATGTTAACAACTTATAATACAGTGTAACAACAGACTGATGAGGCAGCTCCATGTTTTCTCTTCATATAGCTGCTGTAAGTGTGTGTAGGTCTGCAGCTGCTGCACTCTTCTTACTGACAGCTGTTGTAGATTGATATGAAACTGCAGGAAGTTTTCAAATTAATTTTCTTCTTATGTAACTGGTGTTTTGCATTTATCGCCACATATGGCAAATTTAAGTTGAAGATGAAGCAGAACATAATCTGTTTAAATTAACTTTTTATTTATTTTTTTAATTAAATTTTAAATAAGTAGTTTAAATAAGTATGAAAATTTGTTCTTCCTAACTTTGAAGCTTCGCAGGAGACACTTACACAAGGTATATTTTAAATAATTCCAGTGTTAGAACTTTATTTTCAATTATTTTCTTATAATTTTTTAAAAATAAATATGAAGTGAAATATCATAAATTGGATTACTATTACAAAAATATTCCTGTGTGAAAAAAAAAACTTGTTTTCGTTAAATGAAATAACTGAATTGTGCCTATCAACTCATTCTTGTGTAAATTTTTTTCTACTTACATCCTGTTTGATTTATTTAACTTTTGAGTTTTAAGAGAATTCAATAGTTAAATTATCAAACAGTCTGTTATATGGACACATTGCACTTTGATTTATAGATTTTCTGTGATGTGAATCAAGGCACCGGCTGAATCAGTCAATCTTAACCACTTTAGCACCACATGAGACGTCACAGCTGGTACTGGCTCTGAAATGTTTGTGGCTCATATGGGAACAGTACACAAAGAGCCTGGCGGTAACTGCATTTTCATTGAATGTGAATTATGTGCTGATTGCTTTTGATGCCATTGAAATAAAAAGCACTATTTCTCTTCAATGCTGATTTTCTTCTGACACTAGAGCAAATTTATTAAAGCACCACACTGCTCCTCAGATCACACTGGCTGCAGATACACAGTAGATATACGACTTCAAAGCTCCACTAAAAACAACAGCCGAGATTAATAGAAGGTACACGCATGTTGACAGACTGTGTGATGACTTTCATTATGATTTATGATTGTGATTCCAGTTTTGATGCCATGGACATGAAGGTAAACTCAAATAACAGGAAGAAAGTGATATACAGTCAAAAACAGACGTGACTGAGGTGAAACTGATTCTAGATTCAACGTGGATTTTATGACGGCAGGAACACGTATGTACCTCAGTGATGGAAAAAGTTAAAGTCACTCACAAGCTTTGAAAAAAAAAAGGAGAATATGATTCTATACTCCCCTGCCAGCTGCCACCTCACAGCAGAAAGGTTTACACAGCCTCCCTGGAGAGTTTCCAGCTATTCTTTGTCTCAGTCAAAATAAACTCAATGATTTTAGGTTCTGGACTGTTGGTTGCAATTTAAAGACTTTAATCACCTTCAGTAAATAACAAGCAGATAAACTGATAATGAAAATAATTGTTAGCTGCAGCCCTAATACATGCAACACACACACACACACACACACACACACACACACACACACACACACACACACACACACACACACACACACACACACACACACACACACACACACACACACACACACACACACACGTGGTATAAAGAAGTCCTGCTCATTGATTTGCAACATTGCACATGATAAAGATTTAAAGAGACAGTATAAATATTAGGACAAAATGTGTGACAGATGACAAATTTAAACCATTTCACTCTGTGTATCGTCATATTGCACAACCCTACCCTGTAGGTATGTATGTGAATTTGTTTGTCTGTTTGTGTTAACGCCATCCACACCTCAGCTGTTGTCAAGTGAATGGAAAATAAGCAGAAGGCTACATTGGTACAAAAGAAACAGAATAGAAATAATAGATAAATACTAAATAAATAGAAATACTGTGACAATATTTTTAAATATGTTATAAAGAGTCTGAAGAGTCCATTTTCTGAGCAGATGAAGGTAGAATAAGAAATGTTGATGCTAGAGTACAGAGCTGTGTGTGGTTACATTTCACTCTCAGTGGATACAGATGCCCATAGCCTCCATTTCAGTTCCCTGCAGAGCATCTGAACACACACACACACACACACACATATATCCCCCACTGTGAGCTACAGTATTCCCTCATCGCTTCGCAGGCCATGGAAATACTCTGAATTTACTCACCATGACCCAGAAACACACACATTCACTCCCTCACTCCACCTATCTCTCACAAATATAAGCACGCACAAGCGTGTGCACACACACACACACACACCATAAAGTGAATGAATATACCACAGCCATGCATACATATACACTCCATCACACACACCTGCAGCCACTGGCCTCTGTTCCAGACGACAGTAGCTGCAGCTACATTCCAGTCAAACCTGCATTGGTCATTTACCTCTAAACACTTTCTTGGGTAATAACAGTAATTTTGCATTTCATTTCTCTTTCTAGTCTGAATTCAAATGTTTTGCAAGTTGCTTTTCATGATGTTAGGACGTCTTTCTCTGGTGCAGTGAGCGTTAACAGTTTATCCACATTAGGCATCAAGGGCTTCACTTGTTACACTGAGTGACGTAAAGGCAAGAAGAAGAGTGTTCATTAACAGTTAGTGCAGATATGTAGTTTAATGCAGCTGAGGCTCAAGTTACACTATCCAGCGCACACTTTCAGCTGAATGGCTGATCTCGCTGTGGTTCCGATGTTTACACCCCTGTGCTATGAATGAGAAAGGCTCCATACTGATGTACAGAGCAAAACTAAAGCATCTGTCAACAACATGAATGTTTATGAGGAGCTTCCCTCGAGGATTCAGCTCCTGCACCACAGAGGTGGAGCGACTTGTCCTCTCTGCTGTCGCACATCACGCATTCATAACACCGCACCGACACACACAAAGAAGGCAGCACCTCTCCTTGTCCTCATTCAGGCCTTCATTACCAAGGCACCGGCGTGCATAAAGCGCGATCAATGTCACTGGCCTGCATTCCAGTCCTTTTCCTCCTTTCCTTGTTACTGAAGGAGCACTTATAGGCCAGTTTTCATGGCCGACACGGAATTCAATGGTTCATAAAGACAAAAACATCAGCCACCACTGAAAGCCAGGAGCCTTCGTAAATTTGTATGAATAGTTAAGTTCACATTAGTTTGTATTCAAGAGACACAGACGGTTGAGACTGACACACCGTCCCTTGTGTCAAATCATTAAAGATCTATCTTCTTTCTAAATTTAAAAAAAAAAAAAAAAAAAGCTGGAAATCTAAAGTCAATGCTTTAAATTCTGGCAAAGAGAGTGAAAGAGAAAAATAATCTGGCCACCAAACACATGATTATTACAACAACTGACACTACCAGTTATTTCTATCTCAAGACCTCTGTCAGTAGGTGCTGACTGCTGCTGCTGTTTCAGAGATGCTCCCATCCAGTTACACCTGTTCATCTCTCCCACATACAACACACTGACTACAGAAGCTGACTGTTCACTTACCGTTTAATGTTTACCAGACTTTGATACTGTATGAGCCATTGTTATAAGATAATCAGTGTCAGTCACACCATCTGTGAGTGATCATGAACATAAACTGCTTTCCAGGTTCCATGTAATCTGTTACTTGTGTGCAGTGTTTGTACCTTTGTGTTGTTGTGTCTCTCCCCTTTATCAACATCCTTCTCTTTCTTCTTCTCCTCTTTTTTCTTCTCACGCTCCTTCTGTGGAGAGAAAGAGAAGAGACGGTGAAAGACAGTAGCATACGTGCTGCAGTTAACATAGGATATACCACTAATTTGTGTAATAACATCCAGAAAAACCACATATACACACACTAATATTAGGCCAATATGACTTTACATGTACCGTGCATGTTCAAACTCGTGCATTCAATAGTCCAACACCTTCCAGGCAGAGTGAAGAGCTTACAAGACATCTTTTAAATCACTAGAGACCAATGTAACTTTAACAGTGATAATGTATATTCATCCACACTTTGCCTGACGCTGACTATTCTGCAATATATCACACTGAGAAGTGACATGTTCCTGTCCTGTAACACCATAATTAGCATATAATACTACTTAAGCATGCAGAAAGAAGCCACTTTTCTTCATTAAATCACCATTTGACACCCATTACAATATTCTATAAGAGGAAACATGAGGCCTAATGGTAAAGATCTGCTATACCTCAAAGCAGGTTGAAAACAATTAGGTCTCGTTCCTTAATGTGATTTTAATGCACTCACAATGCAGATTTAATGTGCAGACATTATTAGCGTGCGGAGAGTTGATGCAGTGTTTTCAGGTTAATGGCTCTGTCTTGCTTTGTTATATGTAAATGAGCTGGTGCTGATGCCAGCCTCCAACACGCTTTAGCTAATGACTGTCAGGATAGCAAAGGGAAAAAGCTTTAGCTTAGCGGGTGAAGCCTACGATCCAGCCATTACTGTAACAATAACTGTCTGTTTGTCTCTGTGGCTCCCTCTGTCTGTGTGAGATCACTTCCTTGGCTATTCATGTGTTTATAGTTACTTGAGACGGTTATTTGTCTTGAGAACGTAATAAACAGTACATCACTACATATCATCAGTATAGAATCATACAACTGAGAATGAACACTGAGATAACTGCACTGACGTGCTGATGCAGATTTATCTATGGCACTTGCACGTCTGTGATTGTGTTGCAATTGTTTTGTCTCTATATGTAAAACACACTGAATTGCCTTTTGTATGGAATGTGCTATAGAAATAAAACCCGACTTGAAAGCACCTACCGTTAATCAACAGTCACTACCTTTCGTACTCACTCTTTCGTGAGCATCTATACATAAGGTCAGTGCTTTTTTAAAATTTTATTTTAGACTGAAAAACAAACACAGCACATCATAAAATCTGTCACACACACACACAGGCTGGGTCAAATGTCATGGCTCGCCGCAGGGAAAAAGATATTTATCTGCCTGAATTTTAATGTCTGAAGATTCTTCTACAGATTTTATGACAGCAAAATGAAAGCAGCTATGGATACTGTTCGCATATGAACAGCCAGTCAGACCAGTTTAAGCTAGTATTTAGCTTCTATTCTGCTCAAACTGGTCTTTAGCAAATTAGCTGAAATGACTGATGGCTTCATATTCCTGCATGTCTTCAGCAGGGTGTCTACATTTTGGCTGCATTTTTTGTTGACATATCCATCAGTAAGTTTGAGAATATTATCTCTGAGGCTCTGGCAGGCACTAAGTCTTTGACTCTATTAACTATGTGCTAATGAGGCTGGCACTGGGCAATTTGCTCCAGCAGCATTAGCAGGCTATTATACTCCCATCTGATCATCACTAATAAAACACAGAAAATTACAGCTGGGATTTTCCTCCACATATCATGTGACTCTGTTTCTAACTTATGTAAACAATTAACACACAGGGCGGTGATCAGAAGTCACATATATATTCCTTATGGAACAGACACAGGCTCATTTTGCATCATCACTGAAGAGTGTAGTGTTGCGCAACAGTGATTTTTATCATTTATAAAAGAAATATATTGCATTGTGAGATTGTTAGCATGAAGTAGTGAGCAGGCAATGGACACTACATTTCTGTTCCACTGAGAAAATGAATATTCCCTGTGGCTTTAGGTAACTACAGTGTATCTCTGAGGGAAAACCTTTGGCTGATCTATACTTAACGAGTTCACCACAACCAACACAGCAACAATTCACTGCTAGAGAAATTATCTAGTTGATTGCGTCAAGTCACTATATTAACTTCATAGTTCTGAATGGGGACCTCCACTATTTAGCTCAAGTAGATAATGAAAAATGCTTTGAAAAATTTGTTATTTCAATTAATGACAACACAATTGATCAGCAATTTGTCTCTTATGCTGCTCATCTCATTCTCATGTAGTAGCTGGTTTCGAACATTAATCAGGCTGCCACATAAAACTGTAGCGTTTCTGCCTTCTCATCCAACAATAGCTGATGACAGATCTCTGAGTTTTGGTCATTTTTAACTTTTTAAAAGCTAAAACTAATTAGATTTCATAAGGGATTCAGAGGCCTGTTTAATAAGGATTTAATAGAGTGATCCAATGCTGGAATCGGATTTGATAAAATGTTGTTGAACTACTGAAAGATGATGTATAAAAATTAATTAAGAAAAAGGGCGAAAAGAAATGTACATTTTGTTTCTGATTTCTCGCTTCCTCAGAAATGTTTGAGTTAAGCAAAGTTCACCCAAGTGTTTGAATAAAGCCTTCAAACCAGAGATAAAACTGGGGCTCACTGACAGCAAGGGCTCTCATATAGTATAAAGAAAAAATGTCTGACATAACTTATATGGTTAAATAATCTATGAAGATAAAATGAAACGTTATTTAGAACAGTACCTGAAAAAAATATAAATGAGTCAATATGAGTATCAGGAACAGCCAATCAAACAGTCTGCAACAGTCTGACTGAGGAGTCAACTGTTCTGGTCTTTCACTTGGCCCAACAAAACACTGACAAAGGACATGCTGACAACAATGCAACAGAACACAACCACAACACCCGAGCACGGGGGGAGATCTATACCTCCTGTCTGCTCCTGTCAGCCTGGGAGGACGGAGAGGTGGAGGGAGGAGCAGCTTCAGATGACTTCTGCTGGAAGACAGAGAAGTTCAGACAGAGGGTTAGACACAGACAACAGGGGAAGAGAAAAGGGAGGGAAAAAAATGAAGACAGACAGGAGGAACAAGGAGAACAGAATGTGGAGGGAGAGCATCACAGGGGGAGAAAAGTGAAGTAGAGAGAGAGCAGAGTTAATTAGAGGGAATGAAGGAGAATTTTCTCCACCGGAGCAGAGTACACCGCTTCAGTAGATGCTGCAAGCCAAGGTTATATCCAGCCTCACAGCTGCACAGAATGAATGAACAGAACCACAAACACACACAAAGGCACACACACACACAGAGTTATGGAGTGCAGGAATGACCTCCATTAACCTGTCGTTGACCTGTAGACAGACTGAGCGCAGGCTTGAATTGAACTGTGTAGTCTACCAGCGACAGTAGCTGGTTGTTTTCACAACCCTTTATTTTCCTCTGCTCTTCAGGGTGTTTAGTAGGAAACAGTGACCAAACAGGGTGACAGCGACCACGGCACAGACACAGTTAGACAAATGTGAAAAAGGTAAATGTCGGGAAGACTTAAGGCCAATTTACGGCCAAGTCCATGCAGATCCTCATGGACCCCTGTGAGGATGTGTCCAGACCACAAGCACATGTGCCAGAGAACTAAACTGGATGCTCATTACATGTATATACATCTACATGCACTTTATGTATTCACTATATTCCACATCCTTAGTTCTCTTCTTGTTAAGCATCCACTCTTCTCTGCCATCACCCAGTGACGCCAGTGAAAGTCTGCCCACCCAAAAAATGGACAAAGCCTGGCGCTTTATTACCAGTGTGATAAATACCTTTGTTTGGTCTATTGGTGGAAGAGTTACACATCAGCCTGAGCTAAGACATAGAGGTCCGGGTCATTTTTTGCATGACAGAGTTTATCTCACTCCTCTGGGAAGGAAAAGATATATTAAAAAAAAAATAGTGTCTGAAAGACCAAATCCAGTAGGGTGATGCTGGATTTGGATTTCCTACCAAAGTTTTGGCAGCAAAATAAAAAAGGAGTCCAGGATTTTTATACTTTATGTGTCGTCTGTCCTCATACAAAGGTACCAGTCACATTTGTCAGTGCTGTCACAGCTTTTCCTCTCCTCCTCACTTCCTCTTCCATCTTCTCCCTTTACTTTACTCCCAGCATTTCCACCTGACGGATCAATTATTTTCCCCCTAATGAATGAGCCTGGAGTTTGTGGTAGGGTTCAACCAAAACTTAAAGCCTCTGCTTATTTTTGTGTAAATAATTTTTTTTTTTTTTTTTAACTATGGTATACATGCTATTATTATGCTATTATCTGAACATTACATTAGGGTTTATTGGATGCTGTCAAGGAAAAGTTACATTACAGAACAAAACCAATGAATTTCTCATATACTCCCGGGGCAACTGTTTGAAAACAGAAGCTGTATTTATGCCAGTATGTGTGAACAGCAGCATATGAGTAAGGTGAAAGGACTAACAGGATGAGGATACATAAGAGAAGCTAATTAAATAATTACTAATTATTCAATCAGTATCAACTTGTCCATCTCTAAGTGTAACTTGTTATTTTCTTAATAAAACAACTGCAGATTTCGTTCATTCACAAATTATTACAGAAATATATGTCAAATAACTAATTAAAACCATATACTTTGATCCCTGCAAACATTATCATTTGTAGGTTTGGATTAAACAGCTTCATAAAGCAGGAGAGACCTGCAGAGTTCAGCTCTAAATTTCTCAGGGTTCATCACGATGAGAGACCCATTACAGGCTACACACATTATTTGATCAATTAATATAAGACTATTGATTACTGAAGCTTTAAAAGCATTTCTGCCTGTGCATTTAAGTGCCCAGACATCTCCCCTGGTTCAGATGTAAGGCAGCCAAGCTCAATATTTCTTCACAGACAGAGATTATCACAGTGCCAGATGGACTGATAAACAAAGAGATGGAGAGGAATGGTTGGAGACAGGAGGATTATACATAAAGGAGAAAGTTAAGAAAAGATCATTCCAAAACATTTGCATGCATGACTTATTAGTATAGTTATGTTTAGGAGACTCAGGAGAATTCAAGTATTGTTTTTTTTTTATGGTGAAAAGTCTGGTTAATGTTTTTCCTGCAGCTTAGTGATCACTAAATCTGTCCTGAAAGCAGGCACCAAAAAAGCCGGCAGACTTTCTATATTGATTACTGCCATTTTCCATCTGTCTTCAACATCCACACCACTGCACACACACCTTCTTAAATGTTTTTTTCCTGCCTGCAATGAGACGTCAGTTAACAGATTTAACGGAACAGTTCTGACACCATCTTGGCCTCGTCTTCATCTCTTCCTTGTTTATTCTCTGCCATCTGGCTGTTCACTCCCTTTCTTCAGTTTACCTGCCACAAGAGTTCAAGTGCCTTGCCTTCACTTACTGCCTCTCCTCAGAACAGCTTAACACATTAATTACTCCAAAAATAGCAAAAGCAATCAAAAAAAACACTAGACACATATGTTTACTTGTAGTGTATTTTGGGGTTGAAAAATGAAAGGACAAACAGTACATTTACAGAGCGGTGAGCCAGGGGAAGCTAAAGAGCAGCACTGATGAGATTTTGGTCAGAGGAGTGTGACGAAAAATTATGAAAGAAGAGGTTCAGGGTGTGAAATGGCTTGAGTTTAACTGCTTATGGAGCTGATCATAAAAAAAAAAAAATCCAAGCCTGGTTCTACTCCAGATAAATTCAACTATCCCACCAAGTGAACGAGAGCAGACAGCTGATTTTATTTATTACATTTGGTGTTAGAACTGCTCTTCTGTTCATTTGTGTTGCCTCAGCTGGCTAAATTAAGTTGACTGACAGTGAAGACCCATCGAAAGTGGCGTGTGTCAAAGTTTGCCCCCATTTCTTTGCGACAAGAAGTGAAGGATTCATTTCGCTAGGCTTTCTGGAAGCAGCACATGACTGACCAGCACTGCTGCAAAGAAAATGAGCCGATAAAAGTTGAAATATTTTGTGCAAATTAGGCCTACATTTGTGGAAAAAAACCTGAAAAACAAAATCAAGGTGATGTAGTGGTTGAACAGGAGGTTCAGTCTTCACCTCCTGTGAGGGAATATCTGTGGATTTTTATCATCGCAGTCTCTGGGCTTCCTCTTCTGTATTTCTCTTGCCTCCCAGATTACAGAGGCAAACAAAAACAAAGTGCTTCTTGGCACATCACATTCACTGTTGGAGAAAGTCCCAGGTAGTTCATTCACAGTTTGCAAGTGACTCACTTGCGTTAACGTGACGACAGCGATGACAGAGAAGTGGCAGAAGTGATGCTGTGGGAATTTTTTGGCTCCCAGTCGGTCTTCACCATAACCTGTGACTTCAGATTTGTTGTCATGGTAACACTACTGTAAGCCAGCAAACAACCTTACCTTTATCCACGACTATGGTGTCAAATCCAGAATGCTTCTCCACATGATTATCCATTTTGCACAGCTCATTGCAACGAGAACAACAATTGCCTGGTTTCCAATAGGGCGGCGGGGCGTACGACTGATCGGGCTGACAGCTCATTTCACGAACGTCCCCCCTCTGGAGTACAAGGCACAACCTGCTGCACTTAAACTCTTTGAATTTTGAATTATGCCAGAACACGACAGGTTAAATCTGTAATGTTTTTTCCTACTTTCAAATGGTAGTGTGAATTTTGAATTAAATGTGACAGCCCTATGAATTGCCACTTTGTTTTTAAGTCATTATTCATTAGTGCAATTTCAGTCACTGAAAAAAATCGGATGTGGGCAGGAACCAGGTTACAGAGGTCCAACAGTGGTGTGTTACTCCATCATACCCGCACACACACTATGGAGCTGTTTATGTAGTGCAGGGACATGATGGGACACACATGGAAGCAAGCGTGATGCAACACACAGTCCCCCTGGCCAACAGGTGGCAGTAACACACCAACACATGGAGCAATGTGCCAGCAAAGGCAGCAAAGAAGAAGACCGATTTAAAATACTTCGGGAAATCAGTTTTGCAAATATTCTATGATGAAGGAAATGAATTCAACACATTTGTGGGACCACAAGGATGAACTCAGGGGGTTTATGATGAGAAACTCTGAATACTCTCAGCCCTTCTTAGCAACAAACTGTTACGTCACTAGCATCAACCCACTTCCTTCCCTTCCTCACTGCCTCCCCCGCCCCCCACCCCCCCCCCCCCCCCCCTGTGCTCTCTGAACCACCTGAGGGTGGAAACTAACACTGACTGTGCCTTTCTGAGGGCAGAACAGACGAATGTTTTCTCCATTTTTCATCTTTCTCCATTTCCATCCTTCTCCCTCCCTCCTCAACTGTTAAGGCATCAAACGACTGCTGGTTCTTGTTGCCTGTGGTGGTGAAAGGAGTGCAGCTGAGATGTGAATTCAGAGCATTTTCTTTCCCCCTACTTATTCTGTTGATGTCTTTAAGGATTTTTTTTTTTTTTCCTCTCTGAAAACTTCCTCCTCTTCTGACTTTGATGCTGCCAGAGATGTCGACACAGCACTAAACAGGCACAGATGGGCTGATCACGAAGATAAAGAGAAAAGAGACTGGAGGGTAAGAGGGAGGAGTGAAAGGGACACAGAGGGGTGGGGTGGGGGGTTAGAATGATAAAGAGAGGATAGATAACAAAACGAGTAGTGCGAGCCGGGTGAAAGAGGATGAACAGAGGTTGAATAGATATTAGGACCTGGAGACAGTGGTGTCTAACTCTCTGCTGTGGCGAGTACAGATAGTGAGAGAGAAAGATGGCTAACATCTTAACTGAGACTTGTCCACTGGGCAACGCCTTCAACAGATTCATTTATACAGATGACACTCGCTGAAGTAAAGTGGAATCGTCACACAGAGGCTAATAAAACAAGAATTATAGAGGCTGAGGGATAGTTTCCGATGTGAGGCTGTAATATTGTGTTCTCAGAGAATACTAAGTCATGGTCAACTCAGTGACCTTGAGCTGTTTTGTGGCACAGTTGTGGTTACAGATCTCCTTGCAATCCCTAAGTATAGAACACTTCTTACAGAACTGAATTAGGCTTGTGCCAAGTTGCAGTCAGATGGACGATTGACAACTGAAGACACAAACTCAGACCGTCCACGTGTGACTCAGACTCTTCTCACCGCCCCAGGCCTCCACACGCCGAGAAGCCAATGAGAAGGATGGAGGCAGAAATCTCCATTCAGGATAAATGAGCTGTGGCTATTATTTTATAATCACTAGATTGTCTGATAAAACAACCATAATACAGGATAATGGCAGCAGCTGTGCTGCTATACTGACCCTGAAAATCTGAAAAATCAGACTATCAATCACTGCTAACACCAATATGATGATATGAAAATATAGACACTAGCCCAACGCCAAATTAAATACACTTGATAAGAAAGAAAAAATACACACATCATACAATTACATGAAGTAGTCTGTAATAAGTAAAAGCTTCCTCTGAGCTCAGAGAAATAAGAAGGCACACTTATCCACATCCTGCTAAATAATCCTTAAAATAAATAATCATTAAAAAAGAGGAAAGCTGTGAACATTTTCAGGACATTTATGAAAAATTATACCAGTAATTCTATAAAATCAAGTCTATTCTGTTCATGTACTCCAATTTAACTGTTAACTCTCCAGTGCCGTTAAAGCTGACAGAGAAGTCTGTGTTCTCCTATTCAACAGAAAAAAACAAAAGTGACCTTAGCCAAACGCTCCCTGTAGCTCTTCTGCCGCCCACTGACGTCAGAACCCAACATGTCAGTGGATGGCAGAAGTTAAGTAGGCTGCCACAGCTGGCTGCAGGAACACACAGAACATTGGCAAGTACGGTGGACACAGCAGACAGGACATCCCTATGACTAACACGGGCAAATAAGGCTGAAAATCAGCAAAGTCCTCCTCCGGGGTGACTGTGCTGCTCTCTTGTGACATTTTTAGGCCAATCAGTGGGCTCATCACCGAGGGTTTGCAAGATCTGCTCTGATGTCTTGTTGATTCCTGTAACACTGAAATAATCTGCGGTCCATATACACACGCACACACGCACACACTCACACACTTACTAATTCACTCATGGCAGAACAATAAGCTCATGCTGCATGGGCAATGGAAATGGAGTGGATGCACTCACGTACTCCACTGTGAGCAAAGCACTGCAAGCTGTCCATTACAAGGCACCGCTCTCTCTCTCTCTCTCTCTCTCTCTCTCTCTCTCTCTCTCTCTCTCTCTCTCTCTCTCTAGCTTCCTCTCCACAGGTCTCACACACTCGTAAACAAACAAAAATCCAGCTCTTGAGACTGTTACATGAACTAGAACATGCAGTCCATGTCTGCTTCAACAAGGCTTTTTGAATGTCATAGTTTAGCTTTGAGGAGACAGATAACAAACATCTGTTCCAGCAAAACTGTTTCAAAATTAAAATGTTAAAATATCCAAACAGCATCTGGGGCCATCATGGGAAGTTTTTATTACTTTTATTATTCCTCAAACTGGGGAAATTAATTACTCTCTGCATTTTACCCACACCAAGTGAACGAAACTGCACCACTGCAACTTCTTCTATCAAATATCAAACATTTCACAGTAGAATTCTTCCAAAATCGGGATTTAAATGCGGAAACATTTTACCCATTACTCATCTCAATTAAACTGGTACTCAGAAAGTGTTACGGCCCCATGGTTACCCAGCCCAACACTAGCACCCACAATGATAACAATCATGATGAAGCATGTGGATTTCAGTGAAAATGTCTCATTAGCATTCATTAATCTGGGTTAAATACGATTTTCTAAGACAACTAGAACAGCAATGATCATTTCCACAAGAAACACTGAATTCATTTAATTCGGCTGCATCGTACTGTATCCATCATGCTACAGCGTTAACGCTGATCATATCCGGTTTTCAATCAATTGCCAATATCATCAAACAAACACTGGTAAACATATGCAGTCTTGTATGATGATGTAACTACAGTGAAGATGCATGCAGAGAGTTTCTTTTCTATAAGTGCTCAAAAAAATAAGTCAAACCAACAAATTCCTCTCTCTCATTCCAACACACACACACACACAAACTATAGCTCAGGGCTACTGTAGCCCGGCCTCTCCTCTTCTTTCTCCATCTGCATGAAACTGCTTAAAGTGATAATGAGTTGTTTTTAATAATTAATTTGCATATAAAAGCCGAGCCGTCTGTGTGGGCGGCAGAAACAGATCCTAGATCACAGTCTGACTGCTGGCAACGCTTCAGAGAAAGCCAGAGAAAACAGAGAGAGAGAGAGAGAGAGGCAGGAGGCGAAATGGAACAAGAAAAAGACAAAATGAGAAAGAGAAAGAAGAAGAGAAACAAAAAGAAAAGACAGTGAGAGGAAGAGACAGAGAGATGAAATGAAGAAGCACCAGAGACAGACTGCTGTGAACAATACATTTTGCATTAATGTGATGTAGTGTAGGGTAGTGTTCGAGAGTGTTTACATTTGCTTGCGACTTTTTTTGCTCACATTCTCACTGTTCACTTTGTGTGTACCTTCCTAACAGTTTGTAGCATTGATAGCATCGGTGGAGTGAGTGACTGTCAGCAGAAAGGTCTGTCAGTTGGCAGGGATTTTGCATTGTCTTGTTCATATTATCTTACAGTAGTTCATCTGAGTGTGAAGCTGTGGGTGTCTACAGCCCACATGCACAACACCAGGGCCCTGAAACTGAAGCAGCTAAATGGAATTCAGCCACCCTTAATTTATTATTTACACCTGTGCGTTTCCTCCTGTGACAAGTCAAAATGTCTGCTGTGAAAAGGATCTTTACAAAGCAAAAACAAGCACCTGTTATTTTCACAAACCTTATTCCACGTGCTGTAGATCTTATTTATCATTAAGCAGACATCCAGATAAGTTCACACATAGCTGAGTTTGAACAGTAGCGTGGGAGTTACGCTGTAACTTACTAAAAGTGGATTGAACTGCACAAGCTGGCAACAGTGTCGCCAAGGTGGAACAATTAAAAAGACAAGAGAGACTAATGATAGAGATGGACAAAGGTTTTCTTCACCTTAAGACTACATTCTTCTGATAACTTTGACGACACTGACAGTGTCAGGCTCCAGCAAACAAAGCTCTTTGAAGAGGGTAATGAAAAATATCATGGAGGACAGAACATTTATTCTCATGATGCATTCACTTGAAATGGGAATTACCACTTAAAAAGCTTACACTTGATCGGCTGTAATAGGAACATCTACCTGTTCGTTGTTGACTTCTTCAGTATTTTTATATCAGGGTGGAAGAGATGTGGATGTAGTTATTAATCGTGACTGTAGTTCTCTGTGTTACCACCATCTTCACCTTACAATACAGTACAGCAAAGGCTAAATATTCTTTGAATTATTAAGCAATGAGGTGCTGTTTAACGAGACATAAAAATCATTATATAATATGTTAACTACTTTAAACATGATCACAAGTCAGTAGGGTCTTTATTTCCCCTATTAACCAAATGCTGTCGCCCTCCACTACAATGTTCTTATTTACACTGTAATGTAAGTGGAGATGGAGCAATAGATCAAAGTGGGTAGTTAAGTTTGAAACTAACTAGCTGCAATGTACCAGTTAGTGTTGACTTAACCCTCAAACCTGTGACCACAGAGTCAAACTGCAGTGGTTGTAGTGGTCAGCTTTGTGGGGAACACAGATTGCATCACACACATTTCGGTGAGCGTTCACACTCCCGCCTATATAACTCTCAGTACAGAGGCAACCCACTCACTGAAGCACTCGACAACACACACCTCACAGAGATAATCTCTCTGGGAAAAAACACAAGGAAATGTGCACCCACTCACATACACACCTACACAATCACATCCTTTCTCTCTCATCATCCACGCAAATGAAGCTTCAGTACTGCAACTGACACACGCACACACACACACAAACACATGCAGATACATCTGTGCTCACTGACAAAGACATGTATCACCACATAACTGTGTTTTTAAAGGTTATTCTGCGACTGTGTGCCTGTCAACACTGTCATCAGGGCTGAAAGGGACTTCACTGCCTCTCCATGCAGTACGTTTAGTAACCATCACCACTGTGTTTAAGAAAAGGTCAGCAGCTGTAAAAATATTAATTTTGCGGGCTTGATGAATGAAAGACGTGGATAATGGAAGTTAACCATGCACTGGCATGGAAATGTCAGTACTGGAACTCATTCAGATTCCAAATATGGTAAGAAGCACATTTTGACTTTCAACCCAACAGCATTCAAAACCATATAAACAGTCTTTGATGCAGTCTTTAGCCTTTTAGAACTAATTTGCAGTTTCCCACCAAAAGGCAAGTAATAGGAAATTATTCATATTTGATCATTAAAATGAAGCATCTAGAGTTTATAAACAGCAAGAAAAACACTCTGTAGCCTTTCAACAAAAAGAAGAAAATAATGAGAAACATAAAGGGACAGAAAAGCTGCTATTTTACACTGAAGCTGGTCTCAATCGTCAGCAGATACTGGCATCAAACAGCTCCACATCAAACCTCGTCCACAAGCAACCACTGATGCACAGGTTGATGAAGTGGCATCCGGCCATAGCAGCTCTGCAGAAGTTCTAACAATGACTCAGACTGACAGGACAAAACTCAAAAAGTGTTAATACTCACTGGAGCTGTGGCCAGGGCCTCCTTGTCGAAGTACTTTTTCCTCTCATACTTGTCCCGGATGAAGACCTCCACTGCTCTGAAGGTTATAGGGTTAAGTACTGACACACTGCACAACATATCCATTATGCACACTGCTAAAATCATCGACATACTGTAGTCCTCAGGAAAACCGGAAGACAGGTTAGTCCTCAAGCTTTGAGGACTAACTCTCCTGATTTTATGGCTGTTTGACACTGCAGACACTAGATGCAGCAGCAGAAGTCTAAATAGTGCATGAAGTACAAAAGTACAGAAAAAAAGACATTAGATATGGACATGGGTTGAATCTCTTTGCCTGATGGTATCAGTGAAATCGCTGATTACATTACAAAGTGATGGACCACTGAACTTTTGGCAGGGAATTCAAAGACTGTTTATGACAATAGTTGTTATGCACAGTTGGGGAGTAAGAATCAGGAGTCCTGCCGATGTCAAAATACCATGACAGACATACAAGTGTGTGAGCGCACACACACACACACACACACACACACACACAACCGCACACCCGTGAACTCCTCCAACTCACACAAAGCTCCCTCACACCCAGGCACTACATCAGCACTAATCCCGACTCTCTTATCTCCCTATTTCAGCAGCGACGCTTCTGTTGGATCGAGTAATAGACTTCAGAAGATTGAAAAATGATGACCACCCGCACAAGTCGAGCTCCGAGATAGGCTGGGAGGGGCGGGCTGATGGAGCTGCATCGCAAACACGGCGCTTATTTATTACTGTTGACTAAAAACACCAGAGGATGCTACAGATGCTACACACAGCAGCGCGGTTTGCAGTGGATGAACGTGTGCAAAATGACATGGTGGTACTTAATACATGACAACAAAGGGGTGTTACATGCAGACGGAGGCTACACCAATGTACCCACAAAACACAACACTGATGTATGGGCCTACTGCTCACCTTTGACACAAATCACAGCTTTTGTGTTTATTGTACTGTGTTATTGATCAGTATTATCAATGGAAAGACCTGAAGTGAAAAAACATACCAGAGCAAGCATGTGAGAATTTGGTTTATTGTTGCTACTGAGGTCCTGTTTACAGCCGCCATGCTGGTGAGCAAAGAATAAATTGTTCTTGGTCCTGCTAGCATTTTGATGCATTAATACTGACTGCTGAGGCAGCTAGTTTCTCATGAGATAAGAAAATCTCCCCTCTGCTAGAAAGACAGTGTAAAAAAAAAAAAAAAAAAAAAAAGCGAGAAATAGAGAAAGTATGAAACCCAGAATAAAACTTCATAACATCAACATCACAGAGATTTATGACTAGCAGCAATGAAAAGGGCAGCTGTGGTAACGATACTACATACAGAGTTTAAAAGGATTTGGGGTGATAATTTTATAACTGGTGACTGTCATATATGGTTAAATGTGATACGGTCAGTACTTGTTTCTCCTCACACTATACAAGCCACTATACTGTCCACACTGGACTATGGAGATATCCTTTATACTCATGATGCTGCTACGACCTTTACACCAGTGGACGCTGTCTATAAAGTGCCATCTGATTCATTACACAGATAACAATCACACTCACCACTGTGAGTTATATGAAAAGGTTGGATGGCCATCACCGTGTCCTCATTTATAAGGCTTTGCACCCTAAGCCAATGAGATCTAGTCCGGCAGCACGAAGCATTAGAGACATAAAATACCATAATGATACTAGTATTTTTAAGTATTAAATATTTTTTATAAACATGACTTTCATACTAACCATGAAAAGTCTGTAGAAGTCAAATTCTACAGACTTTCAGGTCAGTGAAAATGTCAATAACTGTAAATACACCAAAACAACATGAGCAAGACCCCAACCGGTGTGTGTGAAAAATATGAATGTAAAAATATTCTTACTATGCACATAGTGTGGTACAGAAGCTGAAAACAAAGCAGCACACACTGTACAGCAGGGGGAATCCAAAACTCCATTTTATCATTTACATATATAAGCACAGTAAACAGCAGGGCCAAAATCATGATATAAACACAGAGACACACACAGAGAAAAAGCTCACACACACATTCAGACGGTAGCTCTTCTAATCCTGAGTCTGTTATCTGCTGTTTTCAGCCAGCGGCGCTGCTGTCAGAACGACTAATGGACTTCAAAAGAGTGAAGAATGATGACCACCCGCACAAATGGGCCTGCCAGATACAAGATAGGGTATTAGAGCAGCATTTCAAACTGGGAGATTATTTATTTCAGTCTGCTGGTGGAAATATGAACATATGCTGCTGTGTTAACCACACAGCTGTCTTGTCTTGTAGTGTGGAAAAGGGCAAGCTGGAAAACGCTGTTACACCACTGTATATGCAGATACTGCTGGAGGTGTCCTGGTTAAATGTGTAGAATGAGAGTAAAAAAGCAAAGCTGTCACTTCTTATTTGGCAATGGAAGTAAATGCAGACGACGCTGAAGTTTTACTGTGAGAGAGGCAGGTTTGACACTGTAACTTCTCTGACTTCTCTTTCCAGAAAAAGGCCAATCACAGGAATGATTTCAAGTATAGTTAAACTAATCAGTACGCTGGTACTGGATATCAGTGTTATTCACCACTAATGCCACAGAGCTAACTCCCTGATCACAGCTCATTGATAACCTTGTGGTCAGTGTTTTGTTTGTTGTTGTGTTGTTGTTTTTAGACTTTTAGTTTTCCACCTTTAACGGTCAGTGTTGTTACGTCACGTGTCAAATATCAATAAAAGATTTTCTTGGAGTTTGAAGGAAAAATCTTTGCATTTTTTAAGTTTTCACAACTTGCGATAGTTCAGTGACAAGCCCGATGATCAATTAGAAAAACCAATAGAAAGAAAGAAAGAAAGAAAGAAAAACTACTCCACAGTGTATCTATTACAGCCAACCCAGTCAACAGGCTCCACAGGCCGAGATCAACAAACAACAGATGAGATTAATGTTGTTCTGGTATCAAGTTAATCATAGAATTAACATTAAATAACGAAAGCTGAAGTGCCGCCTGTGACACTGGGCATTTTATCCGGTGACAATGATGGTTAGCTCTGGCTAAAAATGAGATGATTTTTTTTACACACTGTTCTTTGCTAATAGAAAAAAAAGAGGAGCAATGACAAGTTTGTTAGCGTCAGAATCTGTGAATTTCTGTGTATTTTGCCAAACTTGGTGGAAGAAATCAGCCAGCCACTGCTGCACTCAAATCATTTCTCACACTGACACAGTCCAATTTTCAAATGCATATGCAGGGGAATCCTGAAGGAGAACAGTGCTGAGGCTGAGGTGGACAGAAACAGTCGAGTACAGTAAATGGTTGGGATTTGATCAGGTTTGTTTTTACCTATACCGATCCATTAAAAAAATGCCCACACCAGCACCGATCATTATGATAGGCTCAGGAAATCTCTACCAATGAGGGTACATTTTTCTGGAGAACACTGCAGAAGCAGCTATGCTGAAACTGTTCAGGAGCCTCATGGTGAAACAAAACATTTGACTAATGTAGGTAATGAAAGGTAACAGACGAAAGGAAAAACTTTACACTGGTGTTTCCTCTCATTTGATAGCCCTCTATACATGACACAGCTGTGGTGAGTAATTTTTATGCAAATTCATGGTGACACTGTTTGCATGCAAATATATGAGAACACAGGGAGCTTTTAGATGTGTATGTAAATATATGGTGACATACATGGTGTTAAAGGGACCTTTTATGCAAAACTACACTAACATGTATGCTGACAGGCAGCTTTTACACACAAGTGACAGCAGCAGTTTATATGCAAGTACTCAATGACAGGGAGTTTTTATGCCAACGTACACTGCCATGTAACGTGACAAACTGAAGTGAGCGAAAATGAACATGGGGCCGGATAAATGCTGGGGCCAGGCAAACAGATCATGTGACAGAAACACTCAGAGCAGGCAGGAGGAGGATACTGGTCTGTTTGAGGCCGTCTGAAGTTCTCTGGTAGGTGGGCTTCATACAGCTGTCTGGCCCTGGTGTTGCCCATGTCCACCATGCTCTGCAGGGAGAGAAGCAAGGAGGGGAAGAAAGAACAAGGAGCGTGGTGTTAATACTGGCAAAGTAACTGTTAAGAGGCCTATAAGAACATGTCACACACAGCAAGTTCTTTCATACATCACATTTGCATTCAACTCAGTTCAACCTCCGCTCCATGCATGCTTGCTCACACACAAACACAAGAGAGTGAGAGACACACTGGCCGTATGTGTCAAGGCTAAATTAAGAGGAGGGTGATAAATGGGGTGATGATAGGAGAAGTGGAAGAGACGGAGTCGGAATAATCAGCCATCCAGAATTAATTAGTCATTGAAAACAGTGATTAACATTCAGAGTGAGACCCTTTCTACTCACACTAAGCTGATGGATAGGCGCTGCCTCAAAGAAACACACACATACCTTTATCATAGGGCACATATGCACACAAACAAGTGGATATTTTAACAACTGGATGTTTTAACAACTGGATGATTAAAAACAAACACATACACACACAATTCTTCCAGATGTATTGTGTGCAATTCAATCAATGTGGCACAACACACCTATGCACAGACGTATTACAGTTCTCTACATTCATACATTCATTATGAATGTGTGTACAGGTATTCCTGAGTACATGCATGTCACAAATCCACTGTATATGTGAAAGAACAATGTAGAGCATCCTAAATACTGCATTTCTGTGATAGTGTGTGTGAATACTGACACTGATGTGTGTGTGTGCCACCTCACATCCACAGCTACAGGGAATGCAGAATATACATAATCAAAACACACAGTAAACAAAGACAAAGAAAAACTTGCACTGGTGTTCATTTGATAAAAACCTTTAATGCAGAAAAAATAAAGAGAGGAGCAACAGCTGGAAAAATCAATTATCAATAAATGTCATCAATGAATAAGTAACGATAAAGCTGTATGTGGTTGTTTCCATTTCAATTCCATCCCTGTTTCATCTGCTGTCATTTACAGTTTTACTGGAGTAAGGATAAAAGAGTTCTTACATCTATTCAGACTCCCTGATGGCAGTAGCTGGTACTCAGTGTATAGCACAGGAGATGGGTCGGTTATTATCTTGTTGGTTTGCCTCAGCGCTGCCTGTTTGTAGGTAGACTGCAGGGACGGATGCTGTCTTACATCTATTATCCTCTGTGCAGTCTGCATGAGTCGGACTAGTTTTGACTTCAATTGCGCAGAGAGGTTACCAAACCAAGCTGTGATGTCGTATCCGCCTGAACATAAACTCCTGATCAACACCAGAAACTCTGAGTTGCTGTAAGGAGTACAGACGCTGTTGTTTTTCTGCTGCAGACACGTGAACGCTCGAGGTCAGTGTGCTATCAATGGAAAAAAAACCAAGGTATTTCTGTGAGGAGACATAATCAATCGATTAAGCTTGTCAAGTATAAAAACAAAAAAAAAAGATAAAAATACACTATAGAAGAAACAAAAAAACAAAACACTAACAAGACCTGAGCGTGGCAGCCCAGGTCGAGGCAGCGGCTCCTGTTCTCATTTTAACCATGGATATACAGAAAGTTTTGATACTTAGAAAAATATCTACATTTGATAATTATAGGCTAAAATCTTGTATTTTTTATGATTTGTAAGTGGATTCATTGGATTTATAGCTGTGATCATCAACTACACTGCTGTCACTAGAAAGAGATTGATTCCATCAGTATGCGTCTGACTTCTGATTATGAATCTCAGAGGACGGGGTGTGATTGTGAAGGTTAAGCGAGCTTGAACAACAAGGCAAACAACAAATATTTCATAATTTGCTCCAGTTCAAACTCACAAATGAAAAGTGAGCAACTGTACAGTGAAGCAGTGAGAACGGAACAAACCTGTGGATTATCATCATGGATTTTTTTTTTATTGAATGCTCCAGTTAATTGTTCTGTGTGTTAAACGTGGGTATGGGCCGATTTGTGTGTTTGTATACCTGGATCTGCTCAGGTGTCCACTGGTCCAGATTGACAGATTTGACTCTGGAGATGTGGACGCCCAGGTTACGGTGGATGCCGGCACAGCGGATACACATGAACACCCCCAGGTTCCATGATGCCCATCGAGGTCCTGTAGAGAAAAAGAAAGAGAGATTTCTGCTTTAAATCTGCGCTGCTTTAAAATTTCATGTAAAAATCCTGCTGTGTCACCAGATTAACTGACTCCGTAAGACTGTTACAGAGAAGAGAAACCCATCCCAACCAACTGAGACAATAAAGATTCAGTCTTTCAATTCTTACTCAAATAAAATCAAAGTCTGGATGTGGTGGAACAGCAGGAGGTGACGAATTAAAGCTCAGCCGAGAAATGAAAAGGCAAGAAAGTGACCATCATTCTCTCTGACTTTTACTTCAGCATTGTCCCTCAGAAGGGTGCTTAAAAATTCAAAGGCCACAAAAGTGCCAAGTTGTCAAGTATAGTTTTCAAACACTAAGTTTGTTTCTAGGTTCTGATGAGTCTCAGAAACAGTTTGAACAGCAGGAGCTCAGTCCTCAGTGCATGAGCTGTGATATCCACCAGAGATGCACTGATAAAGAAAAAGGTCCCATCCACTGTCCAACTGTTTACCTGACAAGGGATTTCTGAAAGGTGCAGTAACACACAGTGGCTCAGTGTGAGTGGAAAAACCTAGTTTAGCATTTCAGGATGTAAACACTTTAGGTTATCCTGAGACAGAGGAGGAAGTAATATCCCAAATCCCTTCAGTGCATCTTAATGGCATCTTACAAAGGAGCACAGTGTGGTTTGTATTGTTTCTGGCTATCATTTGATTATATTAACTGTGGTTTGAAAAAAAAATATTTTGAAGCAAAACAAAATGTGCAGACATATCTTGTTTTCTTTTTTATTAAATATACAAGTCGTGTGTATTTAATCTTTAAGCTTTCCTTTGCTACAGTATTAGCTACTTAAAATAGTTTCTAATGCAATCTTTAAAGACAGATGATTTAAAATGCTTCTGCTTTTGTTGCAATCATGCAATCTCAATTACTTTCATTTAGTGATTAATAGCTTTAATTAAATGTCACTATGATTAAAAACCTATTTCCAAATATGAAGGGAAATATATAAAAAAAGGGCCTTTAAGCTCAGCAAAAGCAGCTTTGAGTCCTGTAACCTGCTTTTCAAAAGCTCAAGGGTCACAGGATTTTTTTTTAACCCATAAACTTAATCCTCAAAAAACAGAATTAGAACAAGAAAATCATCCATTATACTATCTACTGTATGGCAACAAGGTGAACTACACATCTAAACACTGTCTTTCCTATTTTTCATGGCACAGAGGTGAAACCAACTTGATTTTGGTGGATTTGGATTTAGTATCTTTGCTTACTAGACCGAGGCCACTCCGAAAATAACTGACATCGAGTTACATAAAAGCCCTGGAAGAGAAGAAGAAATAAGGCCATGAGCATGCTGCACAGAACCAGAAGGAGTGAAGAACATCCAGGCAGACACAGACAAGACTCTGATTCTTAGTGACACACAATGGTGCAATGTCTGCTTGAGAGGAGGGACTGAAATTTGGAATCATCCCACAAGCCTCTGCCCCATATGGGTCAGTGTGTACCAGGGTCTGAGTTTTGTCTGATTTAATTCTGCTGATTTGTTCACATGTCGAGACAACATTCAGTATCTACAAACTACTTAAATACTGACCTTTCCATTGGAAACCTAACCAACCTACCACAAAACCCAAGAACTGACCGTTCACCGTAACCTCTATCCTGAACAGCAAAGCCCTGTTCATGGCCTGCACATCCCCTGTGAAATATCTAACTTTAGCCTCAGTTTCTAGGAATAATATCATTTATACAGCCATCAAGTGCATGTTTAAGACCCTTTATGAGATTCTCAAAACTACTAAGCTAACATTAGCTTAATTAGCTAATTAGGTACAGTTGATAAAATGCATAGGCTTTCATTTCAGCATTCAAAATCAATGTCAGTGGCTAAAAAGAGACAAAAGTTGCTTCTGTGTAAATCACTGTTTCAAACGTTAATAAGAATTTCGCCATCAGTACCACTGAAACTACATAACAGCCATGCAAGCGTGAAAGGTTTCATAGCAACAGTATCAAAGAAAGGGGGGAGCAGGGTTTGGCAAAAGGTTGACTGTGGTTTAGACGAGTCAAACAACAGGGCAGAAACACCTCCTACCCCACAGGTCACTAACTGCTCATGTCAGAGTGGAAAAGCTTCTAAAATGACTGCAGTACACTAAAATCTTTCCTCCAGGAGATTTAAGCTGCTGTGTGGTTGAACCCATGAAACATGAAGGAAATAGTTTAGTGGAGAATGGCAAAATGAGAGCTTGTGAGAGAGGTTTAAACTCTACCTTTATTTCACACCTCCATAAACCCTGCCAATCACTGCGTAAAGTAGGCATTTTGACAATCCGCCCAATTCCACACATGAAAAAGGGGGTTTCAGATGCTGTAAGACAAGTCGACAAGCGCTTTGTCCGAAGCACACTAAGGCCATTAAACTCCCTGAAACACCGAACATTAACACACTCGTGCAAACTTGGTGGTATTTCTTAAAAATAAATTTTTTCTCTGGGTTCAGGTTAAGAGCTTCCCATAGAAATCTGCCATCCAAATGCAACATCCATCACATACAGTGTAGCTCTAAACAACCCCAGCTCTGCCAAATGTCCATGGGGATAAATAGAAGATGGCACAGAAATGACAGTCAAATCATTTTAATGGGCTAGTGGCTACAGTCCCTCAGCACCATCTTTGGCTCCATCCTTATCCAGACCATGAAGCTTACTATCTGTCAATTTGACGACTGAAAGCGACTTTGAACACAGAAAGTGCAAAGGATCAACTTTTATGGATCCAGGCTACATAATGGTGGAGAGGCAGGGCCGGCTGGATGGCAGCAGGGATGTACGCAGTCCAGTGGGCTTGCCGGTCTTGGGTAAGAGCATCAGTGTGTTAATGCAGTGGCACTAATGCGCTAGACGGCCTAAAGGAGCATTAAGGCTGGGATGACTGAGTGTTAAGCCTAAATCAAGCAGCTCAGCCATTGTAAGCTGGACTCTATCTGCTGGATATCTATCAGTATGGATTGGATTTCACTTTGGTCTGTTCTCAGATAACCTCTTTCAAAAAAAAAAAACTCTCCAAAACTGCATCCAATGCATAGTAGTTTCAGCTGAGCTCACATCTTCATACAGAACACATGTACAGTATGTATACCCACATATTTCACATGCATGTATGCATATGCTGGAAATTAATTTCTGGTACACTTCATAGCATCCTGATACACTGAAACTTTCTTAACAATGGGTTTCCATTGAGAAACGTCATTCTCTACAGGTTTCTAAGTATTTCTATTAAGAAAATCAATTGAGCAGTTCAGCGGGGTCTGATTGTATTTAAAGAAGTGAATGGCTCACACAAATTATACTCTAAATATACAGCAGTCTATTGTAGAAAGACATAAGCCTTTGGCCTTTGTCAGTGTCTTGCATGCTAAACTACGCTGCGCTGTTTCAACCAGCCAATCCCATTTGTCTCCGGGACGATGCACAGCCTGCACTGATACACCGACTCTTTTGACTGGTGAGTACCAGCGTCAGCGGATGATGACCAGCAGCCCCTCTGGGTCACTTAATGCAGTCACATTATTCCACTGTTCTGGCAGCAGACAGATTGCAGAAAGTTCATGTAAATGAGTGTCCAGGCTTCCTTTATCAGATTTAGGAGAAAACCAGTTAACACAGGCAGATTTCACAATGACTTTGCTATGAAAATCCGTACGTGGGTTTCTGAAAGTAGAACACACTACTATCACAGTACAGACAGCGTCTGCTCACTGTGCCATCACTTCAACTGTTCTGACCACAACACAAAAAAAATACCCAACAAAACTTTTAAACTTAACTTACTGAACAGCTTCATGTAAACTGGAGTTTGGGGTATTTGTACGATATCAGGCTCACTGTTTTATTCCAGTTTCTCTGGCGATTTGTGTTTTATGTAAACAGAGTAATTGTTCCACCATCACCTTCCATGTCTTACTGTTCCATTGCCCCCTTTCACCCAGTTAAAACATTAAATTTGAGGCCCACAGCACCAGGTGCAACATCAGAGCATCTGTTTAAGACAGGAGCCTTAGCTGTGCAGGGTAAAGAACACCCTGACCCACTGCACTGCTCCTGTTCTGAATCAGCTCCTCCTATTGGTCGACCTATTCTAAAACTACTGTTTTTAGATTACATCGATAATCTGTGGTTGAGAGATGAAAAAAATCTCCCAAACTTAAACCGACCTTTGCAGAGTCTTTAAATGAGTGAAAAATGATGCATATGCTGACTGTACACTGAACAGTGTGTGGATAAGCAGAGAAGCAGCAGCAGGTTCTGAAACATTAGTGTCTGTTCATCTGTGTCTCGTGCAGATAATTCAGATTCAATGGCTGCTTTATTACGTTATTCATCTTTATACTTGCCCTGCGTTGAAGTTTGGACAAAAATAGACAGCTGAAATGAGTTCTCTCAGTAGACATGAGCCCTGCAGTCCCCACACACACACACACACACACAGAATACAAACACACCAGTGCTAATTTGTAGCACTGACCTGATTAGACACAAATGAGCTCTTCTCTCTCTCTCTCTCTCTCTCTCTCTCTTTCTCTCTCTTTCTCTCTCTTTCTCTCTCTTTCTCTCTCTCTCTCTCTCTCTCTCTCTCTCTCTCTCTCTCTCTCTCTCTCTCTCTCTCTCTCACACACACACACAATTTCAAGCACCTCCATTCAGGTAAATTTCAGCACATCATGCAGAGTGCAACGAAGAAGGGCACACGTATGAGCATGGCTGCATAAAAAATACACACATCCCAAAATACAAACATACTGACACACCCACTGGTACACAAATAGACACCCACGAAGATCATTTCACAGACACACAGTTTAATAAATATGCTTACATTTACACACATATACACAGACAAACTCAAACACACACTGAGACAAACAGAGTCATCTCAGCTGAGAGACACACAGACAGACACACACCCTGGAGCCCTGATGAGTGACAGCAGAACTTTCCAAGTGGGGGGGGGGGGCAGCTAGCCGAGCATGAAATTAAAGCCCCAACTGTCAACCTGAGGACAGTCGGGATGACGACGGATGTGTGTGTGTCTGTATGTCTGTGTGTGTGTGTGTGTGTCTGTATGTCTGTGTGTGTGTGTGTGTGTGTCTGTATGTCTGTGTGTGTGTGTGTGTGTCTGTATGTCTGTGTGTGTGTGTGTGTGTGTGAGAGTGTGCGTGATGGTGGCAGCAAGGTAGGGCGAGGTGGACAGAGATGTCAGCTGAGGTGTTTCACTCTTTCATCATCATTCAGAGGTCAATCTGTGATCTGGTGTTTAATCCTGCTGAGTCAATGCTGATGGACGTTTGGACCTCATGTGAAAATGCTTTGAAAGAACAAACACAATAAATAAGGAACATCTGAATTTACTGATGTGATTCCTGCGAGCTCATTCAATCAATATTTATTAGCGGGAAGAAAAGACTGTGGCGAGAAACCGGAGCCGGCTCTTTCTTCGGGGACTTCGGAGTGAAGATACAAAGTTTGAAGCTTTAAGGCTGAAAGAGTCAGACTTTGTGGACTTTAACTATGTCTGACTTGACTCATACAAATCCTCCGGGACTAGGTACACTGCAGCCTTTATCTGTTCTGAACCACAGCACCCAGAAATCTATCAGAGCTACTGTCACAGCCACCGTCCTACCATTCTTATGTGATTCATCTTTTCATTTTTGGCATAATTGCTCTTTAGGTTTTATATCCTTCTTTTATCCTTCTGTATATAATATTTATAAGTTTTTTAAATTACATTTGGCTGTGTGAAACAAATTTGGTTCTTCTTCATTTTACTTGAATAAATTATAAACAACAGCTAATCTTACTGCATGAGGGCTAAATGGTGCCACAGGCAAAAAAAAGAAAAAAAAAACACAAACATCCCTGTGCTAAAATTCAGTAGTATTCTCCATTAAAGAAGGTTAACCACCTCCATTTCCTAATTAATAAAATGTCCCATCAATAAATCATCCGAAGGCTGCCGAAATCTTCAGCACAGGCCGGAGCAGTGTGGAGAATCGGAGTGACGGGCAGGACACTGAGGGGAAAATAAAAAAGCACTGTGTTGCTCCCTGCTGGTACATTACTGTGATTCAGTGTCAGCCGTAATGAGGAGGAGTGGACAGACTGCTGCTGCACAGAGAAATGTTCTCCTCTCTACACAGTCTTTCTTCTTTATTATAACAAGAGGAAAAACTAATAAAACCTTATCATCTGGTCTTATTGTCTGTTCTTAAACAAATACTAGAACATTATGGTTCAGGCAGTATATAAATCATGACAGATGCACACTACATAAAAAGCATTATCAGAGGTAATAAAGAGTGAAACAGACAGAGGGATATACACGGGGGGGGATGAACAAGTCTACAACTCACAAATAGTTTATTTCATTATGTTTTCTACAGGAAAGATGTAAATGATTTAAGAGCATGAGAAAACCCATAAAACTCAAGTCTCACAAGAATCTTTTGAACTGTTCAGCATTATAATGTCACACAACTGCTACGGACAGACAGCAAAGACATGGGTGTACTGATAAAGTGAAGATAGGACTCCACCTGCTGGTGAAAGAGGGCAGTGTAGTGAATTCAGCCAGAGTATGTTACAAGATCCTTTATCTTCTTTTTGTATTCAGATTCCTGGGGGTTGAAGGTGTGTGTAACACACAGGGTGAGGTCAGAAAGCAGTCAATTAATCAGTTAATCAATTAACTGTTGCCAAAATGCTCTGGATTCTCTGTTGCAGCTGACTACTTTTCTCTGCACATTTATCAGTGATTGAAATAATTAATAGTTCATTCATTCGCTTCTGAAGAAAGTGCAGACTTTGTATTAAAAGATAAATGAGACAGATTCCAGGTATTCAGCTGGAAATAAAAACAGCTTAAGTGACAATGAACCTCTGTATGCAGACTGCAGCTTCTCAGTGTGATAACTAACCTGTCCTTCACACCTTCAAAAGGTGTACAATTGCAGGTGTGCGTGCGAGCTTTCAGGTCCAAATTAAAAAGAATGCGTGTGTGTGTGTGTGTGTGTGTGTGTGTGTGTGTGTGTGTGTGTGTGTGTGTGTGTGTTTGTGTGTGTGTGTGTGTGTGTGTGTGTGTGTGTGTGTGTGTGTGTGTGTGTGTGTGTGTGTGTGTGTGTGTGTGGGCCTGTGCCAGTGCTTTATGTGTGTGACAGCAGAGAGGTACCAAGGACAGGTTGTCAAAGCGCTGAGTGCCCTGCAGGCGTTTGCCAAGATCTGCTGTGCCAGCTCAGAGCACCCCCTGCCACAAATCATAACACTGACACACTGCCAGCCTGCGTGTGTGCGTGTGCGTGTGCGTGTGTATGTGTATGTGTGTGTGTGTGTGCGTGTGTGTGTGTGTGTAGCATTTGAGTCACATTGGTGAAAGGACTGTGTTGAAACCAAAGGCGAAAATTATAGTCTGGGCTCTAAGTAGTGGATAGACTGAGATGCCAGAGAAGACAGGAAAATGGTATTACAATCAATAAGGACTCCATCTCTCTCTCTCTCTCTCTCTCTCTCTCTCTCTCTCTCTCTCTCTCTCTCTCTCTCTCTCTCTCTCTCTCTCTCTCTCTCACACACACACACACACACACACACACACACACACACACACACACACACACACACACACACACACACAAAATGTAGGGCATTGTGTGTAGACAGGAGACAGAAGTGAGGGTGGAATTACAGCTGAGAGACTAAGGTGAGTCACCACACTGCAGTGGTCATAGTGGGGCAGCCACACCCAGACACACTGACTGCAGCAGGCAGCGTGGAGGGCAGATAATGTTTGGCCATGACAAACCCTAAAACAAACTGATCAATCAAACCAGAGCCCTGTACTCCGAGTGGTCAATCAGCCATGGAGTGGATGCTTGTTTTAAAAATCAATGAAAGCTAATACACTGCCTCGGTTGTGTTTGCAGTGCACGGCGTCCAGCCGAGACATCCATGTTCAAACTCTGAGACGGAAAATTTTACACACAATGTTTACAAAAACAACTCAGTCAGTGTGTATTTGTCAGTGCAGTGAAACAATGGGAAACGTTTTCAGGGATAATGACAAAAACATGGAAACCCTCATGAAACATAAGCAAGAAATATATCAAAGTAATGATTCTGGATAAGGACAAATGTGAACCTTGGTGCAGCTGGAATGTCAGAAAAGTGCAAAGAGCTGGGTGGAACAGGAAGTTACCCTGCATTCATCCCAGGACAGCAACTCCTTTTTCAATTAATTAATCATTCATCCAACAAAATGTCAGGAAACTGTGAAATGTTATATAAATATCCTTTGACAAATTAAGCTTGCATGTCATAATCTTTGATATTAGTGACCATGTGATGGTATTATTAATGATAAAGCTGATTTTTGTGATGAGACTTTGCTGTGGTAAAAATGTTAACCTGCTGGTAGGTCATGTCTGACAGTGTGAAAGCTATCTGACTGAGGACACTGTGAAACTGCTGACAGCTCTACACTGCAGCTGCTTCACAGGACAGACTGCAGCACAGCCCCGAACCATGCAGGTCCCAGTCCAGAGCCTGTAAGGCAATGCTTAACAGGTTCACCCAGGAGATTCTGACCACTATTCAATACATATGAATTATACTGTTTAGCCAACAGAGACACACTACTCTGTCACGACACACAAGGCGCAGCAGCACGTTAGCAGAGCAGTAGCACGTTAGCAGAGCAGCAGCAGCAGCTCCAGGGGGCGTTCAGGCACAGTGCTGAGTTGCAGGGTGCCGGCGGTTTGGAAGCACACAAAGTCGAAACAAGCTGTCACAGAATATGTCCACACTTCAAATACCAAAATGATAGAGGCATGAAGACAGAGCACTAACAAAGACAAAGAGTTTAACTCTGTAGTTTATGGATCAGTCTCATGGATGTTACATACAGATGATAACATTCATAAACAACGGTAACCTTGAGCTAAAGTTATATAACTCAGAGACTGGCAGGACAGACAGCCCTGAATCCTGCAGGTCCATGATGACCTTAAAGCCATTACATGATGCTGCTGGAGTTTAACTGTACATTCTGACAACTCTGTTCACCAGGTGTCTGTTACTTACACTTAACGACTTCCAAGCTACCTGCTCACTACTTGTCTGAAAAGGATGTGAATCAGCCTGTTTTTCAGACATCAAAGTTACACACAAAGTAGAGGTCTTCTTCAACCAACCAAGCTGTGCTGCTGTTGTTGCTGTTGTCAGACGTGCCATTAATTATCTACAGGTGATTAAACGCACCAGTGACAGCCGTCGATATAATCGACAAAATCAACAGTCACCGACTAAACCTCTCATCTCCTGCAGCTCATGAAAGCCCCTCTACAGTCACGCTCCACCCATACAGGTGTTTTCACTTAGATAATTACCTGATTAGAGCTCCTCTACACAGTGTGGTGTACCAGGGCTGCCACTTTTTCAAAAAGTCAACTTCCAACAAATTTGAACTGACACATAATCCATTCCAATGAATCCAAACGCAGCACAAGTAGCATGGTGGAGCTGGTTCAACCTCACTACAGGTCTAATCAGCCAGAAAATGTGTGTGGGTGGGTACAGAGCCTACAGCATCAGCATCATTATTATTGTTATTATTACTATCATCATTATTATGTAAGCTTTTTAGGATTTTTAAAAATCTACTATTCCAAATTGCAATTTTGACATAAAAATGGTTCATTGTTCAGTCCTGGCTCTTCAACACAAATATTATGAATTTGATTTTTACTGTTACTAGCTTGTTTGATGTGTCACTAAACTGACTGTGTGCATCTATGTAAGCAGCAGTCTACACATGCAGTTTCTACTGCTTTGGTGTTGCTTTTTAAATTCTAATCTGATTTTACCCAATTATGAATCATTAACTGACAATAAACAGCAAATGCCTAAACCTCAGTGACAGATGCTTCTGTCAAATAAGATCTCTGATCTCTGTTGGCATCAACTGTTTTATCATCTTTATCATCTCGTTTGCACTTGAAACTGACTCATTGTCACTTACAGTGTGAACACATGTTAAGAATGAAAAGCAATTTTAATCTGACAGTGGCCATGATAAGAAAACTCTTTACAGGACTGTGATTTTCTAAACTTTTCAGCTTTGCTGAGGCTCTTAGGTATTAAACTCAATACAGGAGAAATCAACTGATTTCAGCTTTCAGACTCTGGACTTACAAAGCTTTTCACAAAATCCATGTATCTTTTATATAAAAATAGCTGTGACACAGTCAGCCTGACTCATAGGGCACGGCTGGATGCTGTTGCTTTATATCTAACATAAGTAAACATGCCTCGGGCTGCAGAGTGCTGTGTCACTGACTGATGGAGAAAACATCAATCAGCAGATCACATTTTAATGCAGTTCAGTGAAGAAAAACGGGTTAATTACTGGATCCACTGCTATTATCATTTAGAGTCTAAATAAGAATCAGCAGGAACAGGACAGATATAGGATGAAGCATTTATCTCTGTGGGACAAATAACTACGTGCACTGGAGCGATGGGCACTGGAGCTGAGTCACACTTGAGCTGGAAATAAATCAGCTTCAGACTTGACTTGGACTCATTATATAATGACTTATGTGTGGCTATAAAGCCAGATGCATCAGCTGCAGGTTGATTTTTACTTTCAAGAGTCTTTGCTTACAAGCAAACTTGAGATTTGACAAGTTAGCTGGGATTATTGGTTTGGCTAAAAATGACCATGATTCAGTCCACTGCTCCACCACTCAGGGAGTGAAAGTCTCTGAAACGCCTGCTAATAGTGTCCCTGTCGAATTGTTTTCAATCGACAACCAGAACATTTCTCATTAACTGCGCAGTGAATACATGAATGAAATACACACTCACTGAAACAGAGGGAGACAAAACTGACAGATTTGTATCCAATTTTTGGTAAATGGGAATTTCTACTGATTTAGGTAATAAGTAATTAACACACACACACACACAATACTTGAGCTGGATTTAGGGGAACAATGCTCCACAAATGCTGAAAATCAACTCACATGACGAACATACAAGCTCAATGTGAACCCCAGAATACCCATAAAAAGAAAAATACCCGACATTTAATAAAGCACAACGGCAAATACAGCCGTTCTCTTACCCAGCAGGCATCAGTGAAGGTTTGTTTATGAGACTTTCATTATCAAATGATCATTTCCATTATGAAACTCATTTTGACAAAAAAAAAAAAAAAATTGTGTATCGAGTCAACCTAATCACCAGCAACAAAGGAAAGCCAGGGTTCACAGAAGAATGGTCAGTTGTGTGTAGTGTTGAACCACATTCAAATTCAGGCCATCTATGCTTCATTTACACATAAATTCAAAACATTTATTAGTTGACACCTTAAATAATGGACAATAAAAAAAAACAATACACAAATAAGAGAGTGAACTCTGAGTTGGAGCCGGTTAGAATCTTGACAACCAACAATGTGAGCAAAGATAAACTGGAGCTGAAGAAACTCACAATACAGGTACATTTACATGCTGTTTATTGAGCAGCTAATTCGTTATCTAGCCTGCAAACTAATGTTAAGCAGTGCATCTTTCCCACTGAATGTCTGTTTGGATGTTTGTTCATCAGGAAAGCTAATGTGAGTTGATGTTAAGAGTCAGTGGCCCTGGCTGTCCGCTCTGTCTATGACAGAACACTGACATTATTGATTTCTGCCAGATTTGATTGGCTGTTGCAAAGTAAGGTCTCCGCCTACACAGAAGGCCATGGGTGCACTACAGACAGGTTTCCTGGAGATGCATTCAGTGAGCCGTGCACAGGCAGGGGGCAGAAAATGACCCAAAATAACTGAGAGTTAATGAGGAGGTCAACATGAAAAGTTGTTTTTAAACCTAAAACTTCATAAATGTTGAGAGAGTTGTGAGAGGAAACTTTTCATTATCCCAAGGACACTTGTCTGTCAGATCACAGAGCTGTTTGGGTGACAGCTGACTGACAAGCAGACTGATGGATTTAAACAGGTGCACAGAGTCTCTTCACAGGATTCTGTGTGGCTGATCAATAATACTGAGCAAATTTTTATTGACAGTTTGTCTGGAGTGAATCTCTAACTCTTTACACTGCAGTCATCTCTAATATGAGTTATTGTATTAATGTAGAACATCTGACATATATCCTGCGTCTTGTTAGTGTTTTGGACACACTAACTTTGTGTATATCCTCATTTAGTCTTAACTCTGCTACTAGCGGCTGTTTCACACTGGAGCTGGTCATGTTGCGTGTGGCTAAAAAAAACAAAAACAGGTATCTAATGCAAGTATATGTGTCACATACAAACTCTATATTTTTTTCTTTCTTAAAATGAGATTACAGCACAAGTGATTTACCAATTTCCTAAGCAGCCATGTATTTGTAGCAGACAAAAATATTGCATTTAACTTAAAGGTCAGCTGACTTTTAAAGTGCAACTGACAATTTCTAAATAAACTCAGTCTGCTGACAAAGACTTTACTTACAGTAAATATAATATGTTTGTACTGTAAATTGACTTTTGGTCTGAAAGGATCCCTATACTCTGTTCTGCGCAGAAAACTGGGGGTAACCTGGGTTTAGGTTTACACCCTCCACTGTGCACCTGCTGGAAGATTCAACACCAGGCTATGATCATTATGCTATTTCTACTAACATCAAGGAAGAGGAAAAAAAAAAAAAAAAAAAAAAGAGTACAACCTAAATGTTACTTCAAGTGAAAAAAGCAGCATCAGAATCAGAGAATAAAACAGACTGACCGCTTGAAGGAGTCTGGTACTACAGATTACAGTCAGATGGCAGCGCAGGCATGGTGATGACGCACAAGGCATTAATCTCAGTCATAGGTAGCCCCGATACGAGCCGTTCACACTCCTCTCACAAGTCTGGGAATTTCATGCTCCTGTACTTATCGGCAAACACACCGGTTTACACGTTTAACCAACAGTCACGACACCGTGGTAATTCTGCTACAGCAACTCTGCAAAACATTATTACATTAATATGTTGTTTTGAAGTTGATATTGTTATATTCAGGTAATTGTGGCATTTGTTAAAATAATGCACAATTTAAAGTTTGCATCTTATTGTTATACAGCGGTGTTTGATACAGTTCATGTATGCCGAATTGAGGATTGATTCCTAAACGTTTAATTAGCCTGTTCGATCAAACTGTAATTTAGAGTCTGTGTAAGTGAATTTTAAAAGTTCAGATTTTTTTGAATGGAGTTTGGGGGGCGGATGCTCTGCACGAGGGCATCGCGAGTCAGGTGTAAGGTGTTGGCTGCAAATGCAGCAAAGCTACAGAACGTGAAGTGTTTTTCTGACGTTCAGCGAGCAAGGTGCACCTCCAATTTAATGTTGCCTACACAGGACACGCACGTTTTCCGCTCATAAATAATCCAGTCAAGGACATGACATCGATACTGTCGACCAAGAGGTGCGTCAAGCTACCCACACTTATACAACAGGAGACCGGAATTAGAAGCCATCCGATTTCAAAATAAAATCAAAAGCATGACTTTTGAAAGCAAGCTTATTAGAGCGCAGACGTCCACAAAGCGAGAGAGAAAAACACAATATTCAACCTCAATGAATGTATAACAAAATCATTTAGATAATTTTTACGTCATTAATCTGCCATTATGACTAATTTGTTTAATATTTACTGCCTCGCTTTTTCTCTATTTTTTTTTTTAAGTAATATAATGGCTTAATGAGGATTTTACTTCGAAAGCGCTAAAAGGAAGTTATCCTTTTTAGTTGCTACTTGGACAAATATCGCTAAATATTATTCATTTTGGCTTAATTCTGACTAGACAAGCATTAACTAAGTATGCTGGCATCGTACAAAATATATATACGTAATGACAAAAATAATTTTAATCTAAATTACGCACTTTGGTATTGAGCAACAAAGCTAGGAGGGATGAAAGCATAGCCACACACAACTGACTTCCATCAGTATAACGTTGCAAAATGTTTGCTAGCTTTAGCAAGCCGTTAGCAACCAAGTTCCCACAACCTTTCATCTCTTTGTTTTCACATTTCTGACACAGAGGTTTACAACAAAGACAACAGGCTTACCTTTTGCCTCACAGTCAGCACAGTACTTGTTGTCTTCTTCTCTCAGCAGTTTAGACAGAATGGCCTGATGCTGCTCATTCAGTTTCTGGGCTTTTTCTCTCTCCGACCGCGTCGTCATCTTGCTAAAGTTTGGACGTTAGTCCTGCTTGTGTAGAGCCGATACAATCCACGGAGTTCTCAGCTTGTATTAAAAAGGGTGGGACATCCCCCTGTAGCCGCACTAGACCGTGTGTATTCAGTTAGCTTGCAACCTGCTAGCAAGGTAATATGGATCCAAGGCAACATCATCCCCGCTGCCTTCAAGACTGTCGGAATTTTACGGCTGCACAGGAATCAGAATCTTACTAACCAAATATCTATGGTTCATACAAGGAATTATGATACAATAAATATAATAATATACATACATACGTATATATTTATTTGTTCTATGATGTATCTTATAAAATGCGCTGTTCAAATGGAGTTTGTTATAATTAACATTAGCTCCTGCTGGCCTGGGTGGGGAACTTCTACACGTGCGTAACTGAAATGATTGCTGTGAGCAGGGACGAGATTGTGAAAATGGTTGTAATGATTATTAGTAACTGCAACTGCAGTTTCTTGTAAATTATGATTTAATTAAATATTTTTGTCAAAAATATCACTCTGTGCAGGTTTAAGAAGCAGAATCTTTTTGTAAAGTCTTGGACTGATCAGTTTTCTGTTGCAGTGTCTGCATCTAAACCTAAAGTCACTTAACAAGCCAGTAAGTTCTGTTACACACCAGTACAGACAGCAGTGATGGAGGCTTCTGTCACACACACACACACACACACACACACACACACACACACACACACACACACACACAGGTGTGATGGAGGCTCTTTGCACACAGTCCTGATGCAGTTGTCTCACACACAGTCTGCCCATGTGAAACATCTGTCACCTGCCACAAGTGTATGAGGTCCACTCGCCGAACTCTCCAAGACCAGCGTCCCAAGTACTTGTGACATCTATTCATGACAGACATCAGTGATTTTTCCGTGAACCCATATGCAAAATCTCACTGCCATTTGGCAAATTTCCCTGAAAAAGGGAAAAGGTTTTTGGCTTTGTTGCAGACTGGGACTGAGACTGGTCACAAAGAGGTTTTCCTCATGGGTCAGAGAGGGTTGAAAAATCTTGTCTCCAAAGTCCTTAAAATGAAGAGTGCACCTAAACTCATGTTTGTTAGTTTCCAGTCTTTTCTGCCATCTCCTGTTTTGATTTCAGAGTACTCACTTCTTGTCTCGTTCCAGATAACTTACCTTCGTGCCCTTTTGTGTCTTGTGCAATTACCTGCCCCACCCTGATGTGTTTCACCTGATTCTCATTGTCTCAGGTCCTCATGTCTAGTGTTCCAGCAGCTTTCTCTTTGTTTTCCCACTGATTTGATCACTTTCTTGTATTTTTACTTGTATTTTCACTTTCTTGTATTATAGTTACATACATTAAGCGCCTTTTAATACCTGCCCCTTGACTGGATATTATAATTATACTAGTTCTGAACACATATGGTGCAATCATCATTTCAGTTAATTAATTGCAGAGTTGTGAATGGCAGCTGCCATTCACTCAGTGGGGGGAAGCCGTGTCATCTTAACATGAAGGAGCTGTTGGCGCAGGTGCAATCATGCAGTCATAAAAATGCAAGAGCTACATCCTTGTTTCTGCTAATAAGCATGATTCTCACCCATCCCATCAACTGTCATCAATATATTTGTAGTATTTTTGCAGCCATAATAAGACCTTACATTATTTCTCCAGCAACCTCAGTTTCTCCTCACATTTTCTTCTGGTTTTCAGCCTCTGTTTCTCCAGCTCCAAGGTCCAAGTTGTAAATAAGTGTTATGATATTCTGCTCTGTTTTCATCATCATCATAATAATGATAATCAATGACAGTGATTTGCCTGAAGAGGTAAAGTTTAACAGGGCATGGACAGAAACGGACGTTTTAACAAGCCAGAAATGTCAGCATCAGGCCAAGTAATCACTGAATAATAGTCAGTACCTGCAACCTTATCAACCCCACTCTGACGTGTCGGGTGTTCAGAAAATACGATTAACCCTTAAAATAGCATCATGTGAAATGAGTCTGGTTCTACGGAAGGCTTTAAAGGGCAGTACACCCTCAGTCTGCAGGATTATCAATTTTTAAACTTCACCCTCGTTTTTTTTGCATGCAATCACACAAAGAACGGGGGTTGACATTGACCTCCTGTGTAATGTCCTGAACAACATCATGGCATAATTAAAAAATGGTTAGAAATGGTAGCGTTCTCACTTTGGTTGCATGAAAAATTTTACTGTATCACCTTTAATATTGACAGACAGCAGGACCAACAGCAAAGAGACAGCTGTAAAGTGTTAGACACTGACATGGCACAGGCAAGGTAGCAGATATTCCTAAACAGAAAAACACAACAGAAAGTAAAGCACATTTCTAAAAAGGGGTTATCGGGAACATTGGCAGAAGGATTCATTTAAAAAGTGTATCATAGCAATAAAAAATTTTAACACTGAGGGAAAGTGTTAAAAGGAGAAAGTACAAATAATACAAAAGTTAAAACAATTACAATAAATTAATATCAAATATATATATGTATATGTAAATATATATAAGGAAGGTACCACATTGAATGTAATCACAGGTGATTGTACCAGGTAAACTCAACAAAACCTAGTCACAAAACTCAGCTTCAGGTTAATAGAGCAGTTGTCAGCTTAGAAAAGTCATCTGTTAAATCTCAAATGATGATGTTGAGTAAGACATTTTCAAACATACTAGTTTACTTTATCTTTAAAGCAGACAGTTTCAACACACATACCATGATCCAAAACTAAAGCAGCATCACCACATCATAATGAGCATCTCAGAAATCAGGTGAAAGCAACATGAATGAAATTCACTTCACATACATGAAGATCTTTCACCTCTTAGTGGTCTTCATTTTAAAATACAGTAGAACATCACGAGACTGAGTAATGGACTGATCTCATCACCAGTTGTTCCATATGAATGTTACACAATGGCACAAATAAATAGGAAATATTACCACTGATATCATTCAGAAATGTCGGCCAAAATAATAAGTGTTTCATATGGACACAAAAGCTCTGAGATGCAATCCAATTTTTTTTTTTTTTTTTTTTTTAACTTCTGAACGGTCATATTAATGCTCATCACCACTAGAGGACAGCACATGCCCATTCCGTCAGTAAAGTCCTGTATCCTGAAAGGGAGACTTTCTGCTTAACTACTAGAAATTTGGCACAGCTTCCCTGTCAAACCGCATGCCATATTGTATGGACATCGACTATGGCAGGTACAAGTCTGGTCTTAGAGTTTGTAACCCTAGATTAAGGAAAAGCACCGGTCAGTTCTTTGGAGCAGTATCTCTTTTTTTTTTAAATCCCTCCAAGTAAACCATGATAGTGGCAATGTTCCCTTTAAAATGATCTAATAACCACAACTAATTTATCCCACTGACTGAATAAAGACAAGTCATCAGTGATCAGTCACTCTAAAATCTGGCCAGTAAGAGAGAAAGAGTTTGGAGGTTGAGGTGGTGAGATTTGTCGACTGTGACAAGGAGTTTGATGCACTGAACCATCATCTCAAGTCGTGCAAACAGTTGAAATACATGTTAAACTTCATGTAACTTCAGTTGAAGGTTAATATGGGGCAGGCCTTTGAAACACCACTGAGAATAATCCCTCTGAAATCAAAGGATGAATCCACAAAATGATGGCACATGGTATGATGTGAACTCATCATTCATTTTGGTCCAGTGTTAGTGTGTAAACATTTAGATGAAGCTTTGAGTTTTGTCAAGTCAAACCCTTGTGGATTTGTAGGGATTTCTTAAACAAAATCACCCTAATCTAGTGACCTCACTGACAACCATAAATCATATGTGTGTGTTCTTTAATAAATGGGAGACTGGAGTGTTTTCATGATGTCAAAAAAGTGTGCTTACAGTACTTGCAAACTAATTTTCAATCAATTGTAATAATGGCCATGATTATGTCTTTAACAGTATCCCGTAAGTTAACTTCAACGCCTTCATTTAATGTGAAGGCGTACGTAGTTACGTAGTTACTACTCTGCTGTCTCAACAAAGCTGAACAGATTAGGTTCATTTCTGTCCTGCTTTTGACTGGGAGCTGTTTGTTTGCCTTGAATAAAAGTAGTGTCTTTTTGTTGAGTTTGTTACAGCTTCCAACAAACTCCAGTATCAAGTTAGCTGAACATGTCTTAGTCTAAACACCTGATATTAACATTAGCTAAACAAACACTAGCTAAGAAATAAGAGCATTAGTAAGAGCTAACGGAGGGCTGCGTATTAGCATTGCTTTAGCTGGCTAATTAGCAAACAAAACTCAAAACAAGATAGCTATTTTTCAGACTCCTTGGTACATAAATCTAACTTTTGAGGTCTTGCTGAGCCAGATGGGTGTTGAGAGTGTAGCCGTTATTAGTACAGAGACTCCAGGAGCAGATTTGTAAATGGACCACTGTCATTACAAAATTAGAAAAACATGCTTGTAAAATGCTGATGATGATGAGCTGAGAAATGAAGGCACCTTATCCTGTTTGCATTTGGCTATTTATGAGGGGGGTTTTTTCCCATGAGAGAGATTTAAAGCGCCACAGCTATGTAAATAACCTAATGTTCTGTTTACTTATTAGTCCAGATTAGTCTGAGATGTCATTTGGTTTTCCCACAGGTCCATAATGGCAATGCATGCATGTATACATACTATTTCAAATGGTATAGCACTAAAAAATTTTTACCACACTGGGCCAGCTGGGTCACTAGGGACACCGGGTCAACATGTTGCATGAGGCTTGTCTGAAAAATAGGCCACATTCTTAACCTTTCATTTGAAGGGTTAATGTTTGACATTGCCTGCTGATGGTCAGCAAACACAAGCCTGGGCACCTCCTGTAAACATCTCTCTCTGGATTGTGACAACTATGTTAAACCTGGGACAAAAGTTCCTACTTCAATCTGAGACAGAATTTCGTTTCCAATAGCTGATGTGAAGTGACTAAACAAGCTTCCTGAACATGTAATTAAGCTATGACAGACACTTGTAAACATCTGTTAGACACTTTGACTGGTCAGATTTTGGCAAATAGTTAGTGTTCTACAGTTACTGTTGATCACTGTATTTGCTGTCTCAAGATAAAGACAGAGAAATGCACTTAATCATGTTCTAACGTACAAACGTATGGCCATGGGCATCTCACACGGTACATGAGACAAATAACTATGACATTTATGGGAATGTTTTAGGGATGTTTTACACTTAGTGTGTTTCATTACTGTTTATCGTAAAATGTTTTAATCAAGATTAAAAAAAAAAATACCAAAAAATCTGCCTTGAGTGAAATTTTAAAAAATCTTTTTGCAATTATGAGGAAATGTTTTCAAAATTGATAATTTTCAAATGGATTATATCCTTATCTGCCTTAAAATACTTGGATGGAAACCCAACTATTGAGACATTAGCCCAAGAGACCAAATTTCAAAACAGCAGCAGGAAGTGCACTGTGGACAGTCAGTGCTCTAGACAGACTGTTACTATGGCAATTTTTTTTCCTCACAAGCAAAACCATCAGTGACCTCCTTTTTTTGACACTGAGTGAGAATGGTGTCCCTGTCAGCAGCAATGTCAGAAGTGTTGAAAGGTCAAAAGGTCACCAGAGAAAAAGTCTTGCTGAGTTCACAAGACAGACTCAATAGCTTCCGGCGTGGCCGCCAAGGCTTTGGTTTGGTGCATGACCAGTGGTGAAGTCTCCTCCTCCGCTTGGACGTTGGCCACCGCCTCCACCCGGACCTCCGCCAGCTCCCCTCCCTGCTGCTGCTCCTGCTGCTTCTTCATCTCCTGCTGGTTGATGTGATGGAGGATTCCAGCACCCAGAGCGTCACCCTCCACGTTCACCACAGTGGTGGTACGATCCCTGTATACAAAGTGCATTTAAGAGCAAGACAGCAAAGGTCAGTCTTCTTTTAGCAAACATCACATTACATGGTTAAAACTGATCCTGACAATAAGAGTTATCATCTTTCACCTGTTAAAATAATTTGGAGAAAGTGACTATTACTACAGTTCACCTTTACTCATGCCCCTATTTTTTCAGCTCCATTTTATTTATAATAATACCGGTAGTCTTTGAGTTCAAATGTACAGTATTTTCCCATTAGCAGTGTCAGAAGAAAGGACTGAAAAGAGCATAGAGTCCTCTTTATCAGCCCCTGCCAGCAAATACATGGAATGGCAACAAAACTGTTAGACGTCCTTCTGTTCAAGGCCAAGTGTCTTATCTTTTTTTTTTTTTTTTTTTTCAGTTTTTGGTCCAGAAACTGGAAAGCTTGTAAAGGCCACTGGAGTGAGTTCTGAAAGCCAGACTGTTGTTCCACATCTGACCTGTCTCAAAAAGCAGGAAAGCTCTTTCAGATGTAGAGATGTAGTTTAACCTTCTGTTATGTATGTTTGCTTTGTCACGATAAAAGCGCAGAGCTGAGGGGAAATTGCAACAAACTTATTTTTTCAGACTGTTTCCCTGTGCTTCCCGTCTGTCGACCCTCCTGTTAGGAAACCCTGATCTAGTTTTGCTTACTGTAATGTTGGCAGTGTGTGTGTGCATAGCTGTGTGTTGTAGCTTTGTGTGTTTTCAAATATGAGAATCAGTGGGTTCACAGGCTTTACTCACACAATCCAGTCAACGGCCAGCATGAGGGACAGGTCGTTTGTTGGCAGGCCTATGGCCTCCAGGATGATGGCGATGGTGATGATGCCACCGGCTGGGATGCCTGCTGCACCCACACTGGAGGCTGTGGCTGTCACGCTAGAAATGTTAATAAAACAAATACAATTAATGAAAACAAATGGCACTTCTACCAATTACAGAAAGTTGGCTGTTCTCACTTAACAGCTATGCTGACCAAAAGGAAGGGATCTTTTTTATCATCCCCAGGACTCACAGGATGGTGAAGATCTGCCCAGCGTTCAGCTCAGTGTTGTTGAGCTGAGCGATGAAGACGGCAGCGATGCACTGGAAAATGGCCGCCCCATCCATGTTAACCGTGGCTCCGATGGGGAGGATGAAGCGGCTGATTCGTTTGTCCACACCGTTATTCTCCTCAACACACTTTATCATAGAGGGAAGAGTTGCTGAACTGGTGAGTGAAAGCGAGAGATGCAGAACACAGAGTTAATTTCTTGCGTGTCAGGCACTCAAGTGAAACTAATGCCCCAAATCACTGCATGCCATCTAATGTTCATATTTTAATTACATGGTGTGGACTCTAAACAAAACATGATTCAGATTTCAAGTCATTCAAGTCATTTTCACCCCTTGCAAATATGTGAGAACATGTGTATAGAAAATATATGTTTTTACAGTTTTCATGTGGCACTGCACATCTGACCAAATTTCTTGACATCATCACGAAAATGTGGTAAAACAAAATCCAATTAATGAACAGAAATTTATGTTAAAAATATTCAAAATTTTAACTGTGGCTGTAATCTGCTGTGTGTCGCTTCTGAACGGGTTCAATAAATTATTTCATTTGGTTGTTCATGAACTCAGCATTCCGTCTGTTCACCCTGAACCCTGTTCTGTGACAGTATACCTGGAGCAGGTGGCGAAGGCCGTGGTGAAGGGCGTGATGAGGCCTGACAGGAAACTGAAGGGGTTCTTGCGTGTGATGCCGAAGTAGATAAGAGGCAGGACGATGCCCCCGTGGATAACGTGGCCCAGGATCGAAGCAAAGATGTATTTTCCAAGACTAGTGACCAGAAGAACCACATCTTCCATCTCCACAATCTTACTGCCCACCAGGAACATGATGCCAAAAGGGATATACCTGAGAGATACAACAGAGTGCAGAAAGAAAAATGGTTGTTTTTTATTTTTTATTTTTTAGACCTGATGCCATCCAAATATACCACTACTGTAAAATCCCAGATGCAGCCAGCTCTACTCACCACATGATCCAGGACACCAGCACCATGGTTGCCTCATTGAAAGCATTGAAGAAACGAATGAGTTCCTCCCCCTCGTCTCCCAGCTTTCTCAGCGCCACACCAAACACCATGGCAAATAAAACCAGACCCAGGATGTTCATGCCATCGCTTTCTGTCCCAATAGGAACCTAAAACACACAGCAGAGGGACACTGTATGAGACCAAACATAAGTGAAAAGACTGTGGAGGGAAAACAGAGAGGATGCTGGCGCTTAGCAGGTTTAGCAGCACGTTTACCATCATAGTTAATATGCTCAGATTTGTTCATTAAAACAATATACAGCTGTGGCTGGTTGAAATGTCATTTGTTGGTGATTGTGAATGTCTGTACAGAACAACCCTTCTATTAGTTGCTGAAGTATTTCAGGATTAACGTAGTGGATCAATGGGACTAAAACATGAGCCACACGGCCTGCTGATCAAACTCTAAACAAGACTGGTTTTCTTAGGTCATGAAACTTTTTTATTCAACAGCTTAGACTGGCACCTCGTGTGTTGCCTTTCATTATGGACATGTAAGCTTGTCAAACAATAGTGCTGATATAATCCGTAGTAGTTTATACGACACCTCTTGCTACATAGTGTGCGTGCGTGGGCGCGTAGGTCCGGGGCCAGTTGGAGGATTCAGTGAACTGGATGATGGATAACGAATAAGGACAAGGACAAATCCTGAGCTCAATCCTCTCCCATTGTCCTGAGCTCTCCCACAGCTCCATAAGCTTCATCCCCTGGCACTCGGGGGACTGTCCACCATGACCCACGACAGACAAATACCATGGAATGATGCCAAGATCAGATCCCCCAACTGTCCCCCTATACCAGGTCAATGGGGGCAAGCCATAGCCACTGGGGAAAAATACTAGGATTTAGACGATTATAACTGTATGTTTAGAATTTAGAATATTAGATAATCTTATATCGAAACCTCTGATTGATTTAAAAACCTGGATTCATTTTAAAAGGTAAAAACAGCTAAAAAGCCACAAATATAAAAAAAGTATTTTGTCCACAACAACATTTTTGTTTTGTTACTACATGTACCAAGCACAGTGCTAATTTGGACATCTGCAGTGGGCCCTCTACCAGGTTGTGTTTGTTCCCTGTTCAAACCAACACATCTTCCTCACAGGTCCAATGGACAGCTGCTGGGTCAAGGTGATCTGTCCAATGGCCAACACTTGTGACTGACTGAAAGCTCTTATAATTAGGTGAAGTGTAGACCAGAGTCCAACCAAGTTAAACCAGATGTAAAAACCATAACTTTAGCTCTGTTACAGGTAATATCTTGTTAAAGTTACAGCCGAAAAATCTCTCAACAAGAGGTGACTACTTAAAATTTTACAACAAAGACTGACACTGTTTCTAAAATGATTGTCCAGAGAAAGTTTGACTCAGCTACGATTTCTGAAGAACACAGCAGGGATACTAAAGCTGTGAACCTGTTCCAAATGACCAATGAGGATGATGACACATCCTGACACACACTGTTGGAGAGTATTTCCTCAAAGGCAGTCATGACATTGCGCTCATTCACACAATAAGTTGTGTTAGGAATTGTCAGTTTCAGAAAGTTACAAAAACGGTGAAGGGATTTCTTGATTGGCAACTACAGTGAGGAGGAAAGATTACAGCACCCAGTAACCGTTTCAAGGTATGTGTGATGTGAATACTGAATTACAGTGATGGTGCTGAATAAGCTTAAATTGCTTTTTGCTGATGAACACAGAATGTAAACAAAACTGTGTTTGATTATGATGAACTCTAAAGGCTACGTGAGATCTCATCTGCTGGTATTTGCTCTTTGTGTGTTTGCAGAGTAACAGAGCAGATAAAAGCCTTTTTTACAGTAATGGACAGTTTCTCTTTCCATTTGCTCTGTAACCCTTTACTTTCACTGCTTTAAAAATCAGCTGATCTATTTAAACTCAGAATGTACTGTCATAAATTGATAGGGATTAGTATGTCAGTATGTTAGAAATTGCTCATGAAACCCAAACATTTGCTTGTGGTTATTTGGTGCCAGTGTTTCTGAATAACTGAGACATTTTTAACCATTAAATGAAGAAGAGTTACCATTTAAACAGAAGTTTAGAAAACAAGCAGAACCTGATTTATAATGATGTAATAAGACAAACTAATCCTATTTTAACAGTTGGCATGAACCTTAAACCCATGCTCCCTAAAACAAGTCATCCCCTAGTATCTCACATAGTGAGTTTGCACCCACAGGTGACTCACACACAAACACAAAAAACTGCTCAAAGCAAACATGTTCTCCCCTGATCAACAAATCAACAGTGACTGAACCACCTGCTTTAAATGTCACAGTGATAACTGTTTGACTCACGCAGACACAGATGGGAACACTTTTCCTTTCACAGGTGCAACGTTTAACATTTTGCACATGTAACATAAAGTGTGTGTGTGTGTGTGTGAATGTGTCTATAGTTGTGTTACACATGGGGTGTTTGTACCTTTTGATAGAGGGTGGTCCCATTGGTGTCGTTGCCCACAGCAACCATCTTGTAGTCAGTGGCGTACTGAAACATAAAGGAAAGGAAAGCTTGTTGTAGTTAATGTTGTTTGATGCTGTTTGTTCACAGATCAGAACAGTTATAGTGCTGATATGTGTAGCTATGGTGTGCAGAGGATAGATCTTTAGCACTTGTTACAGTTTGTTTACTGGTAATCAGATGGAGAAATGAGTAGTGCTAATAAAAAACATAGTGATAAATTCAGCAACATCCTGGTACCTGAGCCTCAATCAGAAACCTGGACAATGTTATGGATGCAGGGGGATGAATAACAAGGAGACTGTGCCATGCAATATGCCAAAAATGATGAAGCAATGAGTTTAACCCAGAGTGAGATGAAAAGATCAATATCAATCTTAGGCCAATGTGTGGAGCTGGAGCTGGGAGGCAGTTAGCTTAGCATAATGACTGGAAGCAGGGGGGAAACCACAAAAGCACGTCTAACAAAAGTTAGAGGCCTAAGGTCTTACCTCATAATTATCTGATAAAATATGAGAACGCTATCTCACAATAGTGTGATCATGTCCCTGTGTTTTATGAGAGTCAGCTCTGGTAATTATGAGTCAGGTTAAGGTGGTTCTGAGTCATCGCTATTTGAGAAGACAGAGGCATGATAACGCTACCAGATTTAATTCTCTTTTATTCCTTCCTTGGTTAGAGACAGTAGAAAATGTTAATGTCACTGAGTAACACAGATGGTGTTTTTATTATGATTATTATTATTATTGTTAATGTGGAACTCTGCACCTTGAGTAAATAACCAGTCAGATGTCCTGAAGAGTGACAATGTAATGTCATTATGTGTGATGAGGATGATGGACTTGAAAAAATACAATACCATCTTGTTGCTTGAGAGTTTATGTATTAAACACTAATGGTGACTGTGATAAGTAGAACAATTGTGTCAACACTGTGCAGACGTCTAACGTCCTTCAGGTTGTTCAGGCAGACAGAGCTCTGATCTCTGTTTGTTCAGCAGAAGCTAAACCACTAAATGATGCTTCACAGGCACAAAGTCATTCATCTGAAAAGCATCCAGCTATCAGAAATTCTATGGTACCATTTGATAAGAGCATGCAATAAAGTATGATAAAATGTGTGGCACTGACCATATAGACAGGTCACAGAGTCTGACGGGTCACAGAATATACTTTAGCACCTGTTATTTTAAAGCTGTGAGCTCTTTGCTGGAAAATATAAGATATGAGAGGAGTTATAATAAGAAGAAAATGTCTCTAATATTTGTTTTCTTTGGTGAATGTAATGCACTTCTGTAGGAAACAGCTAAACTGAAGTGTAAAAAAAAGAGAATTTGTGGTTTCAGAGGGAGTTAACATTGTGTAACATTGTCTTGATGGTTAGTGTTTTTCACCGAGAAATAGTTACACCCTGTTACTCCCACGTAAGGATCACAACATCTGTACAATGCATTGGTTACAGAGCTTCACAGCTGTTGGTATACATATTATTTTTTAACTTAGGACAGAACTAAACTAGCTTGGCTTCCTATTCCCCTGAATGTCAAACTCCTGTTTTAATTTATATCATTTAAACATATCAACAGTTAAATTTTTGTCACCATCAAGTGAAAACCTCAAGTCAAGGATAAAGGCTTTTTCTGACGGTTGACAACATTTTGTACAACATGCAATTATATTCCTAGAGGTCCACAGAAATCTTTGAGAATGCTTTTTCAAATTTTGTTAAGCAGGATTTTGAGTGTTAACAAATGATCATGGGCTGAAAATGACTGAAAACATGAAAATAACACTGCTTAAAAACAGTGTCTGTCTTTGCTCTTCTGAGGAATGCAGCATGTGTGTGAAGCTGGGGGCCAGGTTTTTCAGTCTTTCAGTCTTTCAGCTTTAGAGGAGACAACCAGTGCTGCAACAAAGCTGCGTCTCTCCCTCTCTGCTTTTCTTTAAACAGCCCTATAGGATAAAGGGGTTCCAACATCTATACAGATCTATATGGACCTCAAACAGACTTGGATGTGGAGAGACACACAGTGTGTGACTATAGTCAGAAAAGTGGGAAGACAGCCCTCCTCATAATCTAAATCTTTCTCTTCATTTGTTTAAATGTCTGTTTAAACATCTAGCTGCTTGTCATTTTGTGTAAATCTCCCCTCTCCTCTGCTTTCTTGGTTTAATCCACACTTGGACCCATTCCACAGGGGCTCTACCACTGTATAGGCCATTTGGGGAGGGGGGGGGGGGTGAATATTGAACTCCGTGACCTGACTGCTCTTTGAAACTCCACTTACTCTCCCTGTGAGATGTCACTAACTTGTTTGTGGGTTTATTATTCACTGGCCTTTTCTTAAGCGAGTTTAAGGCAGTTGGTTCACTTATGTGAGTGTGCATGTGTCTAAGTAAGTGTGTCTGTGTGTGTGTGTGTTCAAGTACGTGTATATTATCTTTTGTGTGTGTGTGCATAGCCATTTTGTACAGCACATCCCCAAATATTGAACTTTCCTGATCCTTATTTTAGCCTTAGCAGACACGATCAAAATTCTAGGAAGTGGAGCGGGCCGTGTTCGAAAGCAGCGAGGCGAGGTGGGTTGCTAGGCTGGCTGGAATGGAATGGTCTTGCCATGGTAACGGCTGGTAAGACACAAGGAAAAGAAGCATTTGGGCGAGCAGCGGAGAGCAGCCGGTCTCTGTTCTGAACGTCTCCTCATTAAGAGGCATTATGAGGCTCTCAGCGCTACAGCCTGTAAATGATCATGGAGTGGCGTCCGCGTGCTTAGTGAAATAAATTCTGATGAACAATCCACACAAGACAGGTGGTAAGGACAGACAGACAAAAAGCAGCCATAAAAAGAGGACTTGATGAAAAAGTGAGGACCCCGCGGTGTGGTGAGGTGAGGTGCTGGGACTCACAGAACGGAAAGCAGCAGCCACCAAGTTTGCTGGGAATAAATTCCTGATAAAAAAAAAGAGAAAAACATGTTAGAGCCACAGAAAACCAAACAGCTATCCTATGCAGTTTTTCCTCTTTGATTTCATGTAATTGACCAAAGATTCTGTTAATATTAAAGCCTGCAGTTTGTTTTAAAAAAAACAACAACACAATCAAACATTGACTGAACACTAGCCACAAATTTCGACAGGTCCTCCAAAACCAAGTGGTTAACCCATCTGAACAGTAAATTGTTCACAGGATTGGTTTGTCATCACACACTCTGCACTTTGGCTCTTTTCCCAGGGTCTTCCGCAAAGTCCTCTGCTCCCTAAATTCCCTGACAGTGCAGTTGCAGTGCTGCTGTCTGGTTCATCTTTTATTAAAACAAATCAGAAAAGTCTTTACTGGGATTAGATATTCCTTCAGGTTTCACAGTATTCATTCACTTACACTTTCCCTTTATCTGACATTCAAACTGAACATGACAGTTTATTAGTTTGTCTTACAGCTAAGGGTGTTTTTGGGCTCGTCCTCATTTAGGTTTAGAGGTAAGGCTTATTTTAATTACAAGTTACCATCTTGAGGTTTAGGTTGGTGGAGTGCAAATTAATGATCAAAAACAAGACAAAGTTCTATAGTAGGAGGGTGTACAGGGAATAGGCTGCTGTTTCCATGTATGTTCTGCTCAACATTTGCTTAAAGGTCACACTGACAGCACAGATAGAGACAAGGCTCCAGAGCTGCAGAGACTGTGGATCTGTTCATCTAAGTGACCATATTATAGGAGATGCACTTTTGTATAAAACTTAAGGCTGTTATGTATGTTATGTGATATAAGTCATGTTATATTACAAATGTTGTTAAAGTTTTCATTTTCAAAATTCAGCCCTTGTTAGAGCAGGAAAGACCTCACCAGTGAACTGGTTCCCCTCACTAAAGAATGACTGAAACCCTTCTAACAAGGCCAGTTTGCTCCTGTTTTTGCTCCTGTATTCATGAGAGCCACAATCATGGAGAGGATGAAAATATTCAGCTTTGAAGGAAGGTGATTATCTTATAAACTGGACAGTTTGTTTTGGCACGTCGTCCTTTTTGTTACTACTAGAAATTGATTATAAAACCTTTTTCCTTGACAGTCTGCCTGCACAGGCACCGTGCTGAGTTTATTTTCTCTACTGTAAGTAAAGCATACAGGGATTACTGGAAGCCTGTAGGTCTGTTCCATGTATTACTGTGTGTTTGTTGTAACTTTATCCTCTCGGGTCACACTGTATTGTGCAAAGAAATACAGACTTTGCTCACATTTATTCCCATGGCCAGACCACAGCCAAGCAATTCAGTCCATAAACCGTTGACCCCCATCAACTCTGCCTTCAACCCAGAGCCAAATGCTGCTTCAGCTGTTAGATATGTTAGCTCCACTGACCACACTGGCTGGAAGCCACCTTATTTTCACTTAGTCATTTCTTTTCTTTCCTAATTACACTAAGAGATATCATTATTTTGGTTAAATACTTGTTGCTGCACAAGACTACATCAACTCTTCTTCCCTCCATGGAGGAGCTCAGGTTTCCTGCTGTCACATGATGGTGAGGTGAGGATCTGGATTAACCCTGGGAAACCAGAGCTGAGAACTGGCATATTTTTCCCATAGAGGTTCCCCAGAGCCCCACTGCCTCCTCTCTGTGGACTGATTTTTAAATCTCTGTTATGTAAAAACTTGATTTCTCAAACTTCATTCATGATCCTTTAAATTCAAGACATCAGAAATAAGGGTTATTCAGCTAAAGTGGTCTGGAGTGGTTCTGTCTTTTTGCAGACTCTTGGCCTTTTTAAGAGCTGTGTCAAACCGTTGTGGTGACTTTACTGCACAACTGTTTTTTTTGTTCACGTTTCCAAATTATGATTAATTCACCCAACGCAGAACCAGTTTACTAAACTTTTATCCAACTTTTTTTTTTTTTTACATTTTGTTTTAAAGTATGTAAAATGTCTGATGAGGCAGTGGTTTTGGGGGAAATTTGTGTTTGGGGAGTTTAAACCTTTCATTTGAGAGTTTGAGTTCAGTATACAGAACAGTATATATTTTATAGTTTTCCATTCTGTGTGAAGAAAAAATCTTATTGGCTCAAATCATAAAGTGCTCAGGTAACAGCTTTAAGAGAATGGAATCAATCCAACAGCTGCTGATGCATTTCACGCGAAACATGTCAACCTCATGGTGGCACCAGAGGAAAAATCAAAAGATCACCAAAGCCAGCAGGATACATCATCTGGGAACCATGAATGTCTGTACAAAATCTGCTGCCAGTCCATTAATGGCTGTTGAGATATTTCATTCCAGACCAAGCAGTGGACAAACAGACTCAACATTAATACTAATACACTCAGCTTCAGTCCAAATATAGCAACAGAAGACCAGGAATAAGAGAGCGTATTGGCTTTCAGATCTTATACTGGTCTAATCCGTCCTCAAATATTTTCAGCAACTGGTCACCAGTACAAAAATAAAGTCTAGCCACAGTGTAAGACTGAGAAATAAAAGCAGACTGTCCACCTGCTGTCATGATAAGGGAGAAACGCTAACAGATCCAGTTTGTACTACACAGTGCCACTGGGGGGTTATCCCTCCACCTCTTTGCCTCCCTTAAAATACACTCCACTCTTTCAACAGCTGTCAGCTTTCCCTCACACTGTGGGAACTTATTCTTAGGACTCCTCCTGTTTGGGTCACTGAAGGCCAGCACAGCACAGTTCACAAGATCTTGATGTGGTCTAAGTATTCACACCACTGTAAAACTACTTTGTTTCAAGTAAAGAGGCTTCATTCAAAGTCTCCCTTATGTAAAAGCACAGAGGTTTTGTCAGTAAAGGATTCAAAGGAAAAGAAATTTATTATAAAATACTTTGGATTATTATGACTGATTATACACCATACGTATCGACATATAAGCAACATTTTACTGTTGAGTTTGTCAAGTTGGTGCTAATTTGAACTACTTAACATCCTATTGTATAGTCTGATCTATAAAAATGTTCATTTATTTTCTGTTCACTCTTTGTACAGCTGTCAGATAAATGCAGTGGAGTAAAAGGTACAATACTTCCATCTGTAATGTGGACGAGTATCTGTGTAAAGTACCACTAAAAGGAGAAACAAGCACTTCAGAACTGTAATATACGTAACTACAGTATGTAAGTGAATGAAAACTGTTCCTGCAGGATGCTGGATAGGAGTGATGCAATAATGATGGTACGACCGTTCCTACAAAACCTAACTAAATAGCTGCAGCAGAGCCTGTGTGCATATAATTTAACTTGATGGTGAACTGCAAATCGAGGCAGTTTTAGGAGTTTCACAATACACTCATGGTTAACTTAGGAGGCAGGAATCACCTTCCACATCTGTATAATCTAGCTCCTGCATCGAGCCACTCATGTGTGTAACCGGTGTTACCACTGTGCCTGAAGCACCCTGTGCTTCTAATTCAACAGAGACCTACATGTCAGAGTTTAACTTTCCAGATTCTTATAAATGATTCCGGTCTTTCTACTGTACCTGGCCAGATCCAGAAACGAGTCAGCGGTCTCCTTGTTGCTGCTGACACTCTCCAGACCCAGGTTGTTGGTGTTCAGACCACCTGCGCCCACGCCGGGTTTAATGATGAAAGCCAGGGCCACCCCGATGCCTGAGGCGATCAACGTGGTGACCAGAAAGTAGGCGACTGCGATGCCCCCCAGTTTGCCCAGGGAGCGCGTGTCCAGGCTGGCGGCGCCGGAAACAAGGCTGCAGACGACCAGGGGCAGGATGATCATCTTCAGCATCCGGAGCAGCATCTCTCCGGGGAAGGCGAAGTAGGTCATCTGCGCCCTGGTCAGGTTCATGTTGCGGACCATCATGCCGAGCCCGACGCCCACCAGCACCCCTGACACCGTCATGATCACCAGCAGGTTCTTTCTCAGAAACTCCATCAGCTTCTCCAAGAAGCTCTTCTGCGCGCCTTTCTCCAGGATCCTGTCGGTGGAGGCCGAGCTGGGCATGGCGTGCCCGTTGATCTCGCTCTTTTTCTCCATCTTTTTTTTTTTTCTTTTCTTCTCTTCAGAGCAGCGTGGGAAGCTGAGACCGGCTACTGGCAGCGTGGGTCGGATGCACACATACGTTTGGTGCACGCACTCTGCTGCGTGAAGGCTGGTCCGGTGTGAAGGCTGGACGCAGAGCGGAGGGAGAGCCAATGGAGAATGAGCGACGACACAAAAAAAAGGCCAGTGGAACATGCGCACAAATGCCGGTACTCTGAGAGAGCAAATGATGCAAGAGCAGGGGAGATTGCCAGGGTCTCTGGCACTGTGGCACATTTCCCTCTGCTGAATAAAGAGCAGATGGGGTATATGATTATAATACTGGACGCAGAGGGCTTCCCAAAAACTGACCGCTCTTCTGATTGATCTCCTGTCTTTCACCATCTCAGTTACCAAAGTAAAAGAAAGACAAAGCTTCTCTCTCATACTGGATCCCCTCTCCTTCTCAAGACAATTTATTGAAAGGTTTATCTGGTCTCATCGTGCTTCTCTTTGTCCATAAAGGCGCCAGAATTGCCCCTGAATCAGCTCATATTATTTATTTTTCACATCCATCAAACATGCAAAGCAGGGGCTGAGTCTTTCTCAGCAGTTTGGGGTGATAATGGCATAGGACGTGATCCTTTCACAAAGCTGTCAGGCCTGTTTAATGCAGGCAGACAGGTCTGAACAGCATCCATGGCTGAAAATAAAATCAGACTGCATGAAAGAGGAATGATCATCAGTGATTATTCAACTGGAAAAATGATGTGTACAGCCTGCACAGAGGAAAGGGTTAATTTAACTTTCTCATTTATCACATTTAATTCACTGATCGTTTAAAGTTTCATAAGCAGTGAATGAACCACGTGAGGTGGGATCTGGACTTCAGGCACCTGAACTGTCAGACTGTCGGAGTCTGAGAATGATGGATGGGAAGCAGAGGGCTGTCAGCACCATGGTCAGCGCTCTGCGCCGCCTGCGGGGCGCTGTTACTCTGTGTTTCACCCTCCTCTGATTTTAAAGGAGATTCATTAGAATGAAAACAGAGTGAGAGCAGAGACAGACAGAGAGATTCGGGTTATGAAACAATGGTGGTTTTAGAAAACAGAAAGTTCAAACGGATACTCTGCCTTTCCCAGGTAAGGATTGTTACAGTCATGGCCATTAGATCTGACTGCACTTCCTCATGTAAATCCTCAATGCACATCTGGTTTTTTACCACGAGATGGCGCCATAATAAAGCTATTATATGAGCGTTTACACAACAAGCTCACAAAGGTAAGCTGGAGAAAAACAGGTAAAAATAACTAAACCTCTGGCTCTGCTGAAACTGTCTTTGTGATTTACTCCTTTATAAAGCACATTGCCTCTTTGTTTGGAGCATACTGTGTAAATATAGGTATATATTATATCATTGCTGTTATTACTTTAACTATAAAATATAACATTTCAGTTATATTGACCTTTTCTAAGATTAAATGGTAAAAACAAGATATAAATAGTAACATTTAAAACAAAACAAAATAAAATGTGACTTTTTCTAAGGAAATGTAAAAGTGACAAAACAGATGAGTCAGGATGTCAAAGGGGAACTCCACTGACTTTACACATCAAAGTCTGTTTTACAAGTTTTCAGTGGACTGCCAGTGCTCGAGTTGCATTGTGGGTAATGTAGGCTCCAGGTTTTGACATAAATTATTGATCTTGTACTAATGGTACTAATTTACTAATTTGTTTTTGTTTGTTTTTAACATCCATCCATTAAGAGTCCAACAATATTTTGAGAGTTCAGTCTTTGGAGTACTCTTACTAATTTTGACTGTTTAATTAATAACCTTTTACATACATTTTGTTGTTTTTTGGGGGAGTTCTGCACCTCTGTCCCACTTTCTAAGATTATTATAAAATCTCATTATACAGGAAAATAAAAATATTCCTGAGCTTTGTGAAATACTGAAACATAAAGTCATAAGGAAAAAACTGACAGGTAAAATCAGCTGAACATTTTATAAAAGAACAATAAAAGGAGAAGCTGTACCTACACGACAGAGAGAGAGAGAGAGAGAGAGAGAGAGAGAGAGAGAGAGCGAGAGAGAGAGAGAGAGAGAGAGAAGCAGTCCTCTGTCTCATCGCCTCTGTTGCTGACTGTCATCTGTGTTGTCCTCAGTGACCTTAGCGCTGCTGTTGCTAAGTTGAGCTAAACTTTCCCTCCCTGCACCAACAGAGACAGACTGTCCCCCTTCCCCTCACAGCTGTGTGGCCTGAATGCTGGAAATAACCCCGGCCTGCTGATCAGGAGTCGTGGCTGTTTAACAGTAGCAAATGCTGGCTCTGTGCCGCAGCAAAGCAGAAGGAAAAAAAAAGAAAAAAAAAAAAAGCCCAGTGGAAGACACAAGCTGAGCTTTATTATGGAGAACAGCCAGTGAATGGAGCTGCCACCAACATTTTATTCAAGATCAAATCTGATCCAGTCAGTGCTGTTATCCTGATGTGAGTTACAACTAAACTCGGACTGATTGGACTAAAACATTGTGCCCACAGGCCTCATGTGTACACACTTTACTCTCCTAGTTTACAGGATGAAGCCATGCACCTACAGTGTGTGAGGATTTAAACAGGACTGTGCAGCCCTGGAACAGACAATAGGCAGTAAAAACTGATCTGAGCCTAAAATCCAACATTGATACTGTTATTTGAATACTTAAACATGAATGTAAAAACAAATATTAAGATTCATACCTTTCTTTTCTAGGACACAGTTCAGAGTTGGTTCAGTGTAAACAGCTGCCTGCTGCACCTGAAAACCACACTACAAGAACAGAGAGTGTGAACCACAAAAGTAATATTGTGAACTGAAAACCATAAGCTGAAAGTTGTTGTAAAGCTCTGCAGAGCTGAGGGTTTGTCACTACAGACGACACCTTTCACACACAAAGTACAGCTGCAATTAAGCAATGACATCATTTTTAGTTTAAATTAAAAACATCTGGTTCTCTTGACAAATGTTCATGTGTACTATTATTCAACCCCCAACCTCAGCATCCGTTTGCCTCTGATAACCTCTAATAAAGGCTGACTTGCTTCTCACACCTCCCTCATGGAATCTTTGTCTCATGGAAAAGCTTCCAGCGCCCTGAGGTTTGATGGCTTCATGCTGCAACTGCTTTCTTTACATTCCACTAAAAAGTTTAAATGGAATTAAGTCTGGAGACTGAGAGGGCTGCTCCAAGACATTTCAGGACTGGAGCACATCTTTGACAAGGGCCTGAAACACAGCAGTAAGCACTGGTGAGACCAAAGGGCATGACCCAATATTCCTACTGACCACTCCATGTGTTAATTGCAGTTTACTTACTTACTTGCTTGCTTGTAGGAACTTATCCCTCTCCACAAAGAAGAAACCGGCCCCAGCCAGGGGCTTTGATCTTATGTCCAGACAGAGAGTACAGGTGTCCCTTAGGTGGAGAGGTGCCAGGCAGGAGGTTGGTGGCACTGTCATAGTGATGATGAGGAGGTAGAGGTGTTCAGCAGGGCAATGAGGACTTCACCCCAGAATGGCCTGAGAGTCCCAGTCTACGTAAGGGTTATGTTGGAATAACCAGGGGTACCCCAGAATGAATGGTAACTGCATTAAAGTTAATGTATTTCTGGTGGTTAACTGACATGCTCATGTGCACGGGAGCTGTGCCATGGGTGACACAACAAAGAAGATGCCCATCGAGGGCGCTCCCTTCAACAGGTTCAAATGGAGACTCCAACTCCAGCCCCAACTGGACCACCAGCCCCCCTGAAACTGATATCAGCCCCAGAGATGAGGAACACAACCACCACCACATGCACCTGATAAGGAAAGATGAGCTGGGCTTGTTGAAGACAACAGGAGGCTGTGAGGGTTTGGCTCACCAGCAACTTCTCAGTTACTGGTGAGAACTGGCTTTAACTGGAGAGGTCCTGAGGAAGTGGTTGAACTGTCCACAGTACAGGGAGGTTACCTTGGAGCAGACAATGTTGCTCCTTCAGGGTGAGTTTGGGAACCGGCAGGTGGCAAGGAGACAAGTGGATAAGACTGAGAACTGATGGGCTGCTTTTCTCTCTACACTGTTCTTGGCAACGGCGATCAATATAGACAGCAAGACAAATTAAACCATCAAGTTCTGAGGGTAATTCCTATGCGACCTGTTCATCTTTTACATAATCAATCAACCAACCTATGATGACAGGTGTCATACGAAGCAAGTTCATCCCACTTACTTTCAGCTGCTACATACTGGAGTATTTTGCTCCTTGTCTGCCTCCCTGGCACAGATTCAGTAAACCCCTCGCCATCTCCCTCCTGGGAGCAGTTGCGGTCAAACACTTCCCTGAGCTCAGACGTGAAGAATTTGACCGATAAACAGATAGGACAGTGCATGGGTTTGGACAGTGAGTTGCTGGATCCGCTCATTAATGGGCCCCAGGATGCACTCCCTGTGAACGGGAACAAAGACGGCTGAGCCCATACCGGCCAGATTGCACTGTCACGGCTCAGGGTTTGGAGGACTCAACTGCACGACTCAGAGACACTGGTAGACAGAAGCAGGCAAGGACAAATAGAAGGCGAAGTCAGGACATGGGCAGTGGGCAGAGGACAGTAACAGGCAGATTAACAAGGCAAAAGACAAAAGGAGCAGCCAAAAGGCAAAATCCAGAAACAGCCTTGGTAATAAAAAAAACAGGCTCAAACAACCAGGGGGGAAAAAAAACAGGCATCAGAAGCTGGAAAGCACAACAGACAGTCTGGTGGGGAATGAGTGGAAATGGCCAGTATAAATAATAAAAGCTGATTAGGGAATAGGGATCAGGTGAGCAGGTGGGCGGGGAAGAGTCAGGTGGTAGAAAGGTGGGGAAAGCCAGGTTGACTGAAGGGCAGGAGAGCATGGTCAGGTCTGAAAAGACAGGAGAGTCAGTGATATGGAAAAGGCAGGCAGGCAAACTCATGAAGGACCCCAGACATGTAACAACAGAAAATATGTATGTACACACAGCGAGTCCAAGGAACCTTAAGTTAAAAAAAAGTACCATGTTCTCAGAAACATCTGATGAATATAAATATGAAAAAAGAAATAAAAAATCAAGATTATCATATGGTAAAACACTTCGCTGTGCTACATTTCTTAAATCTGCTGGGGATGGAAGGAGGAAAAAAATTTGTATTATTTTGTTTTCTTTATTATGTTAATGTATTGATATCATTGTGATATAATTCTCCAGGCAAGGTTCACTTGCTTGGTGTTTCTGGAGCTTTCAGCCAGATCTTGTGGCCTTCCTCAGCCCAGCACATACTATTTATACTGTACACAGCCACCTGTTATCAAGTGACAGTGATTCCATACTTACTGTAGGTCACATGACTACAAACTAAACCATCTCAATGAAACTTGGGAAACACCACCTGCTGAGCAAAGCCTCAAGATACGGCTGAAGGCTTCAGAAACAGAGTGCACATTGTGTTAATGATTTTTTTTTTTTTTTTTTTGGGCCAAATTGCTGCCTCCAAGGTCAAGTATGAACCTTCAACCTCAGGATATAATTCCACTGTCCACTATTGTTTCACACATTCACACATGTGAGATAACACCAATCCAGTGACTGACCTCACTTTGTTGCTTTTATTACACTCTGGCTCTCACAGTGTACCACGGTCAGGGTGGAGGAACAGCTTTCAGGGCTTTTATGCATCCTTCCAAAAACACTATATGTAAGATGTAGAAGAAGTTATGGGACTCAGGTCACATGATAAGGGGTTTTGATAGTGAGAAGTGGTTGACAGCTACAGAGAAAGCTTGGACATGGACCTTGAGTTCAGATTATTCCGTCAAATAAAATTCCAGCATCAGTTATTAAAAGCACAAAATGGTCAAACCTCAGCTAATTATAGAAATATGAATGTCAATGTGTTTATGCACATGAATGTCAAAAAACAAGGAAAGTGAGAAGACACAACAGACATCTGCTCTTTTTACAGTTTATTGTATATATATATATTTATATATATATATAAAACTACAAAAGTAAGACTGTTTCAAATTCATAGACAGCTGTCCATTTATCTCGTGTGTGTGTGTATGTGTATATCTATATATACAGATACAGATACACACATACACACACACACAGTAGATATATATATATATATATATATATTATCTACAGTCCACATTTGGATCCCAATACAGTGATCAGCTGATAGTTTCTCTCTGTGTGTGTTCTATTGCATAGAAAAAGGCACAGCTCTGAGGTCTGTGTAAAATACAGCCTTCGTAGAGGGAATCAGCCTCGACTCGGTCACTCTTTCCCGGCGAATCGAACCGCTGCACGCTCAGACAGCGCTAAAACAGATTCGGTAACAAACACTGATCAGAAAAAGTCTCAGGAGCTCGAATGTTGTTCATACTATGTACATTACTTTTGGCATTGAAGCGTCTATGACAGGCTTTGGAGTCTTGACATCTGAAGGTTGGAGACGGGTTTTTGAGTATTGCTGCATGAACTGTTCGCCTTCAACTGGAAAATGATGAACAAAAGAGTACAAAAGATGTAAAACGTTGTGGCCGCCGACCAACAAAAATCCATAACATAGCGACAAACAAACCAACAAATAAACAAGATAATATAACTACCTGTGTATGTAAAAAAATGGCTTCCACCCATAATTCCACACTCAGATACATTCCTATCTGAAGTACATTCCTACCACACATTCTGTACACGCATTTACAATCCAAATGTTCACTTCACATCCAAAATAAATATATTTACACAGAGAAGAAAAAAAAACAATATGAATAAATAACTTCATTGACGAAAAACAAGCACTCCAAAATTCAAACATAGTGAAAGAAACAAGACACAGTCATCTACAAACAGTATTAGTTGGTGCTGCTATGTGCTCGGCTCACACTCTGCTTTGAATTCAGTTACAATGCTGTTCATTTACATATCAGCTGAGGTCAAATGCACTCTGGGAAACTAATGATCTTCCATTGGAACAAAGTGTTAAAGTCACTTCAGCCTCACTGCTGTTGGCTAACACAGTACGATGAGTCAGACTGAAATGCAGCTCACACATTCTGTCCCATTAACAACCACTGACTCCCACCAGCTGAGACCACTGCTAGAAATACCGTTAACATACCATTTTACACCATGGAAAGGCTGTGTTGGTAGACACAGAGGTGTTTAGGGTTTCTTGTGTTATTTGTTACTTTACTATGTACGAAGGAAACGTCCACCATAAATTATTTCCAACACCTCCTGGTGTTGCATTTCTGGATCACTGTGGTGTCTTTTTCTTATATTGCTGTGAATAGAGACAAATGTAGATGATATGTATAATGACAAGATTCAAGGTTTGGTGACAGAAAAGGTTTTTTTTTAACACGTTCACCAAAACGACTTCATAGGGTGATAGTTCTGAGCTTGTTCTATTGCCCCTAAGTGGCCAAAAATCAAAAAATCTAAAATCAATGAATGCAGCTTTAAACATCAAACTGAGATGCGTTTGAAAAAAACACCATTTTGCACTGATATTCAGCAATTCAAGAATCCAATTTTACCAAAAGTAGCTGCAAGACAATTTCAACCCCTGACCACATACCAAGTCCTGAAGCACACTGAATATTAATGACTGGTGAAGCAAGAGTACAAGTGTCCCAGGGTATGTTTTTCTTTTGATAGTTCAGCTTAATCTCATTGCACTAACTACTGTAAAACAGGCAAGGTGATGAGTTTTCTACATATTGTAGCAACAAAAGGCATTTTACAACGTTTTGTTTTGTTTGCATCTACTCTCAAAAACAAGCCGAGTCTCTGCACTTTAAAGAAGCTTAAATCTGTACTATCTTGTGGTGTTGCAACTAGTTTCACTTTGAAGAGAACAATGCTACGTCTGTGAACTGCAAATGCCTGTGTCCACTGCAGGCCTTTTCTAACTAAATCAGAATACAGCTGTCACGGTGCCAACATGTTGGTCCATTTCAGAATAGGTAATGTGTAAAATATGGCTAAATACGTGACACTGCAATTCACACAATACAAAATCCTTCCAAAAGCTTGCTGTGTGGCCGCATCTGTTCATTCTAATTGAACGTCGGCAGCCTGACAGCAGTGCTTCTCATTCTTACCTCTCTTCAGGTGGAGCACCACAGTTACATTTGTGAAAACTTGTGAATTGGGTAAGGCAAATTTGTGTAAAGAGGACTTTCAACTTTGACCTTCTACAGACAGCACACATAGATAGAATATAAAGGCTGGACTGTGGACACAGCATTTGACTGGTAAACTGAGAATTCCTATTCTATTAGAACTGTGTGAGTGTGGTCTGCTGAGATTAAAAAAAACTTCAGGATCTCTCATGAGATTTTTGTCTTTTTGTACCAAATATCATGCACAGTGGCCTGGGCAGGGGGTAGAGTTTTGAATGGTTGCACTATCAGGTTAACACCGTGGTTTGGGTTTTCTTCTTCCAGTGGAAATACACATTCAAATTATTTAAGAGATATACTGTGCCCTCCTGCTACTGTATGTTTAAAACATCCATGAACATCCATGGATGACCTTCAAAACCTTACTGCACAATGTACAGAAGTGAGCAGAGCTCTCGGGTTTGTTATATAGGGCTCCTTCTCTAAACACAAGTAAACATACTCTGCAAATACGGCATGTGTGTAATACTGTATGCTGTGCTGTAATTTGTCTGTCACTCATGTTGCTAATTCTGTGTGAACCAAACCAGAAATAAGACATTTCTACTAAAATACTCAATTTTCTTTGTGCGATTCTGAGAAATCACTCTGGGGCCACAGTGACTTTCCCTGCAATCTGTGATAGATGTTTGGTTTTGAGTCCAAATTTAACGTGTTTAGAGCCTTAAGCCTGTGCTTAGGTTGGACTTTTCAGATCATTTACATCTGACTGGAAGTCAAGAGCTGGTGGTGGCACTGCTGACACTTCCAACGTAAACACATCTAGCTTTCCTGTGGGTGTAGCTCATTTGAATTCTGCTGTAACTGAAGCATGATAACTAGCCCATATGACCAAGCTCATGTAAAATAGCATCCAGCACAGTTATATGTGCCTGAAAACAAGGAAGGGAAGGAAAAGAAATAAGTCCTGAACTGAATTCATAGACACAATGTGTACAAGAACAGACATCTCCTTCTACCAAAAGAGTTTACAAACAACCAGGCAATGTGTTTCAGAGCTATTCCCAAAGCATAATTAAATAGCCGAGCTAATATGTAATGTAGCACACTGGTAAAACAATGTATTTCTCGTAAAACCTTTTTATGCTTGCTTAACAAATAAAACAGCATCTGTAATAAGATAAAGATTAAATAATTATTATTTGATCGTGAGAAATTACCTTACTTAATCATAGTTTTAATACAATACAATAAATTAAAAAAGACATTGAGGAGTGACCTCTCTAGGCTGTTAAAGTGAAAAGAACTAGAAAAAAAAAAACACTGTAAAAAACAGGAATTGAATAAGTGGTCATTTTGAAAGGCACTCATCTGCTAAAAGCCATGGATTCAGTGTGTGTGTGTGTGTGTGTGTGTTGTGTCATGATGTGTGTGTACACTTGTATTTCTTTACCTGTGAGAAGTAGAAGTCCTCACAAGGATTCAAATGACAGCAAAATCCTCCAGAATGAGGACAATTTGCCGGTCCTCCTTTTTTCTATTTACAGTTACTCTTCAGGGTTAAGGCTTAAGTTCAGGTTAAAAATTAGAACTAGGATTAGGTTTAAATTTGGGTTAGGGAATGAATGGAATCATTGGAGGTCCTCACAAGTATAGAAAGACAAACTTATTTGTGTCTTTGTTTCCCAGTTACTTCATTTCCATATTTGGAAAGGCGAGCACAGTGCATGCACAGTGTTGTGTAGTAGTAATAGTTGTCCTAGTAGTACTAACTGACATCACCATTGATGTTTACAATTACCGACCTTTGAAGAAAGTAAAAAAAAAAATAAAATAAAATAGAAAAAAAAGAAACAACAACAAAAAAATCCCCCGAAGCGATCCCAAATTTTCATTCCAGTCTGTTCTCCGGATTAAACTGTTTGTGTGTTTCTGAGATGGAGGCGTCTGCGAGTCATGAGCCCACCAACACCTCCATGATGTGGTCCAGTTCTGTCAGATCAATTTTGAAAGGCTGATTGGCTGAAACCTGGGGGGTGGAGCTGCTGTATGGCGACGCCAGCGATTTGAGGAGGTCATCTGTCGTCACTACCGGTGACAGCTTGGCGAGGCCACCACCTGCCGTCACGCCCACAGCCCCCGCTGTCATACAGGGGTCAAAGTCATACATGGACGTGTCGATGTCGGCGAACAGGACATCGTCCAGCGCCAAGTCTGAGAGAAACCCAGAGGGTGATGCAGAAGAAGGAGGGGAGGAAGGACAAGAGGAAATGTCTATTAAGCCACCAGGGGGCAGTGCGGGCAGAGTGTCCATCGGTCGGAGCTCGGCACAGCGAGCTTCTGCTAGCAAGACGCCAGCTGCCTCTGGTTTAGCACCCATGGTCCTGCAGTCTCTGGGTAGGCCTGTGGGAGTTGGGGAGAGGGGTGCTAACTGGGAGGGCCGGGTGAGTGGCATGGGAGCTGGGGAGGTAGTCACGGTCGTAGTATTAGCTGCTGCTGTCCTTGTTATGGCTGTGGGAGGACCCAACTCCATGTCACTCAGAGTGGAGGGGAAACCGTCACTGGACGAGGCAGGCACAGGGACCCTGGGGGACGCCTGGCTCAGAAGTGCCGTAGGTAACGGGTGAGATTGCGCTGGGGGAGGCGACAGAGGAGGAGTGGGTGGGGATGGTGCACAAAAGGTTGAATCTCCACCATCCTCCTCCAGTAAAGAGGCTGGAGTGAGGCAGGCTTCCAGGGGGGCTGGGCAGGCCTCCACACGGCTGGGGCAGCCCTGGGATGCCTGGCAGTTGGGAGGCACCATTGGGTGGGGTGAAGGTGGTGGAGCGATCACCGGCATCAACAGTGTCGAAGGCTGGGATACCTGTGCTGTTGCTGTCGCTGACAAAACACCAAAGGAGGGAGGCGCCTCACGGAAGCCCTCGTCCATGGGGTCGTCGGGTGGCGGCGACGGTGGCAGTAGCAGCGGCCGCAGGGAGCCTTCCTGCTTGAGTTCATCCTGGATGCGTCGCAGCATGTTGTTGATGAGGACACGGCGCTCCAGGCTGGGCTCGCCAAGCGGGCGCTGGCTGTACAACTTCATCAGGGAGATGTTGAAGATGGTCTGGCGCTGCAGGGTGTATGACACCTTGGACAGGCCCTCTGGACCGAAGCCTAATCCCCCTCCCGCCACCGACACCTCCAGCGTTTTGCCTTCCAGCCCCTCTTCATCCTCGTCCAGCTTCCGCTTCGCACCTTTACCGAACATATATCTGGAAAACACAAAACCAGAGATTCAGAAATTCATTTCTCACTGGACATAGAAGACATTAAACTGTCTTGTCTGTCTAAAACTGTCAGCTGATTCGTTGTCCAGTTTCCCAAAGCTGAAAGTAAATGTTTGAATTGTTTTCTGCAACCAAAAGTCCAAACCCCCCAAATTTCAGTTTCCTATCACATAAGACAGAAGAAAGCAGCAAAGCCTCTTATTTTGAAAGCTAGAACCTGCATATGTTTGGCCATTTAATTCCCTACTGATTGGCTAATGAGTCAATCAACATTTCAGCTCTAACATCATCCAGAATGAATGACTTAGTCCTGGTTTGGCCTACTAAATCCAAGCCTGATAACTGAGATATTAATACTCTAATTGCTCTCAATAACTAACCATGTTTTAAATACTCGGATTTCCCCCACTGGACTTTCTCATGACTTTCTGTAGCCAATTCAGAGCACTTCCGTGGTCAAAAACCCTTCTTCCTTCCTGATTTGTTAATGAAGTATTTTCTACACTGGTGAAATCTGACATGCTCTTTGGATTTCTGCCTGTAATACACATCAAATAATTCTAACAATCCAAAAAAAATTTCACACCTGACTCTTGGGGTTTTGTATGTTGATTCAAACCCAGTAGCACTACTGGATCTCAGCATTAGATTATTAGAACGACAGATAGAGCATTAGGTTATCACTGTCACACCACATCTCACCTCACTGAAACAGTTAATGTGTGTTCACCCGTGAGGTTTTTAGACTGAAACCCAGCAGCCTAACCGTGGTGCTACAAGAAGCTGCTTTAACGCAACAAGCTTACTGCAACAGGGGATTTAAAAAAACATACATTGAAACCAAGAGCAGCTGCAATGGGAGCCTTACCACTACATACTGAAGCCCCGTGCACACACATATATACACACACTCAGAGACACACACACACACACACATACTAAGTTATGTAATAGCAGCAGTGTTCCCTGCTGTACCACAGGATCATAGGCCAGATTTAAAGCCCAACCCCCCCCTCCAACCCTCCCTTCTCCTGCCACATTAGAATAGCACATTGAGTTAGATAGTGAGGGGGTGGGGCGGGGTGGGGGGGCGAGAGACATACAGTAGGAGAGAAAAGAGAGAGAGAGCCATGGTGATGAAGGCACAGTAGCTTCCCTAAACATATATATTCCAATAGATAAACATCTCTCTCTATCTAATCAGACTATCTGATGGCGTCATTATTGGTTCTGCAAAGAAAAAAGAAAGAAAGAAAGAAAGAAAGAAAGAGAGCAGGCATCACTGCAGTGTGTTTGACTCTAATCCAGGCTGACAGGCTCATGCAGCCAGTCGCTGTCTACACACACACATACACACTGCGCATGCGTCTCCTCATACACACGCACAAGCACAAACACACACACACACACAGGAAGTGTGAGCTGCAGGCCCAGTCACCACGACTGGTTGGTTGCCATGACAAACAGAGTCAGCTGGGAATTCACCCAAAGAGATGACAAAGAATGGGATGGGGGAGAGGTGGAGGAGGGAGGGAGGGAGGAGTGTGTGCTGGGGGGCAGGAAGGAAGAGGAGGAAGACGAGGAGGAGGAGAAGTGAGAGGAGGAAGTAGAGGACAAGGTGAGAGATTGGTCTGGAAGAGGTCGGAGGGGAATGAGCAACATTCGCTCCTCCCTATACTAAAACGACAGCTGAGTTTCTCTCGAGCAAGGCACTCAACCCCAACTGCTCTTTTACCAAGACTCTGACACTGGCTCACACATGATGCAGGTCTGCTGGTTCACTGGTTGTTCACATACAGTTTCATTATAATGTTTTACTTTAGTATAAAAACCCCTTTCATCATCTGACTTCTTTGCCTAAGACACAAAAAAAAGTACCTCAACATTGTTGTATGTTAGTAAGTTAGCTTTGTGTCACTTTCCACAGCAACTGTTATAAACCAGATCTTCACTTAGGTCCAACTGTTGAGTGATGTGACAGTGACTATACACAAAATTGGGCTCCCTCTAATGTTAGAAGCTAACGTGAGGTGTCTAAAAAGGTAGGTTTGTTTTCTAATGAAGGCTAACGTGAGACAGAAAACTGTCCGGTCAAGTCAAGCAAGTTCTATTTAGATCTAAGCAAATCACAAACTACCTAAGAGACCTTTACAATCTGTTCAACATACAACACACTGAATCTTTTATGTCCTAGTTGTTTATCCCCAGTCTCTAAAGAATGAGTGAAACTATTAAGTCATGTTAAGCTAGGCTAACCATCTCCTAGCCTAGCGACAGCTGACAGGTAGATATGTGAGTGGTATTGACTTTCTCATCTAACTCTCAGAAAGACAGCAAACAACTGTTGAACTATCCCTTTAACTATCTACATATCAGGATCATTTAGCATAATAAGAGCTGCTAGCCATGCAATTACCAGGCACAATCAACACTGTTAGCTTTCATTAGACAACAAAATTGAAAACATTTGCGTGTCCAGGAGTTTAGATCATCTATGAGTTTCTACATTCACTGCAGCTGCTTGTGGCACTTTTGGGAAAATGGCGAATCTGAGCGTCAGAGAGAGACAGAAACAGAGAGAATCAAAGAGAGAGCAACAGAGTTAGTTTCAAAGCAGTTTGCGGGTGTGTGACTGAGAACTGAAGCAGCTGCGCATGTCTGACTCACTGACTCACGGCTGGGTGTTTAGACTCTCACACACACACACACACACACACACACACACACACACACACACACACACACACACACACACACACACACATAAGCACAGAGTGCAGAGCTAACATACCAGAGGTGCCCCACCCCTTACATTCCACTTCATTATCCTCCCTCTCCTTTTCCTTCTCCTCCACCTCTTCTTTTCTTCACTCACACTTTCTTTTACCTCTTTTCCATCTTTCTATTTCATCCTCCATCCGGTCGTTTGCTCACACCCACCCTCTCCTTCCACTGACTGTCAAAGTTCACAGGCCCAGAGCCATCCTACACCCTATGAGCCATGTCTAGATATGAACAAACAGCAAAACGAAAAAGTCACAGAAAGAATCATAAATGAGTCAAGCAGATAAAGCGCAGCAGTGGAGGAGTACTGCACTCCAAAATGGAGCCACTGGCTTTATTCAAGGTCACCGTGACTTAACGTGCCACTGTTAATTGTCTCACAAAGTAGTGTCTTAAAACTACCTTTTCCATGAGGCAAATGTAGAAAAAAGCCTCTTGAGACCTTCAAGGCAAAGAAGCAATCAACTATAACCAAAAATCAACGAACCTGCCATTTTGAAGGTCAGTACTACTACTGACATTTTTGGACTAAAGGTCACAATAGTCCAATACTTTTAAAATAGACAGAAAGTTGCAGAGCATGAGTATACTGTGCACGCAACACAAAATAGTACTTACAGTGCTTGTGACAATGTCTGCTATTGTGTACATTTATTTCTGTGAAACCTAAATACTGTATTAGAATAAATTCAGGTTCAGTGTCTCCAATAGTCCAACAGTGTGATCAAATTCCAAAGTAAGTGCGTAATCAATCCATCAATCATTTCAATCTGCATCATATCAGAAGCTTATAATGCCAGCTTTACCTTATTATTTTATCAATGTATGTAGACGACATCTTGTGAAACATGCTCCATTTGCAGTTTCGTCCTTTTTTCTTGTCCTAGAAATTGTCCTAAAAATGTCCTAAAAACAGATACCAAAAAAACCCAAATCAATAGATAAATGGTTGTTTCTAGCAGAGCGATCTGATCTGAGAGAAGAATGTCAGGTAGGAACCTTTCTCAAAATAAACACTCCTCTGGTTTTGCCTACAGCCTAAAATATCACCAAATATCCTGATACAAACCCAGGAACCCACAGCACACTGGCCTACTTCTGAAAGATTTCCATTAATTTTACTCTGAAATGTCTACACAACCAGTCCCACAGCAGCCCTGCACAGCTTGTCCCCTTCATGAGAGAGCTGATGAGGATTAACTGCAACAGATAAGGACACAGTGCAATCAAACAGCATCAAAATCTGAAATCTAACCTCAGAAAGAAAGGTCAACTTGTGGCTAAGGGTGTGTTTAGATAAGAGTACATGAAAAGTTGATGGTGGCTTCAGGGAAGTGGGCCTCTGTGGTAAAATAATAATATAAAACAGAAAAATACAACATACAGCACATGCAGTGAGTTGTAACATATGAATGACTGAGGGGCACACATCTAATCACAAAATGATAAATGTAAAACACTAAAACATGCGTATTTTATACATTTAGAGGTGAAGTCAGGTGTGTGCGCAAGCATGAAAGTGTGCGTTTGCCTGCCAACAGTGCCTACAAGCACACATCAGACATGTGGGCTGAGCATATTATTCCAAGAGCTGGCTGTAGTGAGTATGTGTGTGTGTGTGTGTGTTGTGCGATAGAGCAGCGCTAGTGGATGGACTCCGCAGTGATATTATGATCCTGTAACCGGATACGCTGGTTTCCATGCCTGAGCTGCACATCCACCCCTCCCCCTCACCTCTACATCGGGCTATTTCAGGTTCTCTAGATGCACAAAGTATGGACATGCACTACGCACCGCACTGCTGCAGGCAGATGAAAGTATCGCAGTGTTGTATGCTTAGTTCGACATGTTTTAACCTCACCATTCGCATGTGTATTTAGGCACACAGTGGCTGACTTGCAGTTCGCAGTCATGACTGTGCTTCCACTGTTTCCCCTCGCTGTAATGCATCCAGCCCTGCACACGAGGACGACATTGTCAAACTCACTCCTGTGTGTGTGTGTGTGTGTGTGTGTCTGTGTGTCACACACACACTGACACACACAGAGAATGCAGAACTAGTAAACACATTCCAGACAAAACCCAGAGGAAGAAACGAGTTGTAGTGCTCGCCTGACCAGACCCACTACGCTCAATAGCAGCTACGCTTCCGCACACACACAACTTGAGATACAGTTACACTATGACGATAGCTACTTCTACTGTTTCTACCGCTGCTGCTACTGATGTTGCCACTACAGCTCTGCCTGCTAATATATCAATTCTGGTTTTATGACATTTTTGAGGACCTGCACACACACACACTAAAAGTGCCACAACCAGACCCGATCATCAAAAATCATCAGCAACACATTGCCAGCAATTTGTTCATTCAATTCTAAGCTCACTCTTTTGCATGGGCTTGCAATAAAAAAGGCAAATTCCCTCAACCAGGAAAATACAGGATGTTTGTCTTTTCCCAACAGCTGCTCTCAAACAGACTGAGACTATCAGTGGTACTCAAAATCCTGAAACATCGAAATGACACCATTAAACTGTTCAAGACATATCATTAAGCAAATCAAGGGGGAGTTGACATGTGGTTTAAAAGGTGAAATGCTAATAGGAGGTCTGGTGATGGTGAATAAAGGTCAATTAAATATTAAAGGTCAATTTTTTTTTATCTCAAGTGGCCTCATGTGCAATTTTGCAGCCAACATTTAATATTACAGTACAATGATGAATACGAGCTGTATTGTGGTTTAGATTAGTATTAGTGTGAACTACACAAGTTATCAAATACACTAGAAATGAGCTGAAATCCTATACACATTGACCCCAAACAGTAAGACCTCGTCTTGAAACACTTTGAAATTGACGATTAAATGTTAATGAACGTTTTTATGGAACAACAGGGGAGGACAGATGGTGGAGGAGAGTTCAAATTAAAATAAATAAGCCAATCATGTGTCAGGAAACAATGTGCACGTGTATGTACCACGAACGTGTGTGCACGTGTGTTGTCTCTCATAGTGATCATAAATGCTCACATGACAAAGGTCAGTTGGGTATCAGACAGGGAATTCACTACGATCTCTTACATAATGACTGACCTGGTTACAAAACACTACAGTTCCTACTGCGCAACATGTCGTATCCCATTAATAAAGACATACTGGTGTGAGCAACCAAGCCCATGCTGGATTTAATCATTTAAAACAAAGGTGGTGTGTTCAGTTAATAAAGAGCTGAAGGCCGTCTTGAAGCCTGACAGATTTTGTTCTTCAGTTTTGATGAATAAAAAATGCATCACCATTCATTTCAGGAGCAATCCCCTTTTTGGTGTGTGAAGTTAGGAGCTTCATCACACACTCAGTACGAGCAGTGTAAAGGAGTAAGGAGTGCAAAGGTCAGGGGCAAAACAACAGAGTCACTGACTTTGTCTTTTTTTCTGACTTATGTTGAAACTACACTCGGCTGCCAGTTATTGATGTACATACAGCTTTTAGGGGGCTGTAGTTACTAATATTTAGTCTACCCTCATTGACACAATTGGGTTGGACAAAATACTACAACAACTTTATCTAGGTGTAAATGGCAACTGAGTGTGTCTGTTCAACCATGGACCACGTTTCTGCACAACCAGTACAGCAAACACTATAAGACAATCGTAACACAGAGGCAGGTGCTTGTACTTAAATGCTTTATTCTTTGGGATTAAAGCTGCTAAAGGGACGGTCCACTGTTTTACAAAAAGTTAACGTCATTTGTTTTTATGAAATTGTGCAGTAACTCGCAATGACACACACATGCACAGTAAATGTGTGTGTGACTGTACATCTCAAATTTCTGGTAATCAGTGTATTCATACACAAACTCACTTACTCCCTCTCTCTCTCTGTCTCTCACACAAACACACACACACATTTAAATCTATAAAAGGCAGAAGAAGAGAGCAGATTTAGGTCAGCAGACGTGTCCACATGCAGTTGAGCGCTCCAGTCTTTCCACCGAGCCTCTTCGGGGGAGAAAACCCAGCTTGACATTTCCAGTGATAAAGCCTCAGAAGCTGCAGAAATCTACAGCGGCAATATGTCTGGTCACTGGGTGTACAGTAGTATCCACCGTATTTCTGCAGTATCTGCCTTATTACTGCAGCGTGCACCGTACCACAGCAGTATCTGCCTTATTACTACGGTGCCCATCTTGTTACAGCAGCACCAGCTTCAGTGCTGCAAGTGCCATCATTCTTACTGCAGGCAGCACCCTTATTACTTAAGTGCAATCCTTATCATTGCAGTACAAGCCTTATTACTGCACATGAAGCCATACTGCTGCACTGGGAGCTTATTACTATTACTACTTATAGGTATTCAGCCACTGAAGTTATGCAGTACATAGCTGCATGCTACATCCATCCGTCATTGGGATTTGCTTATTACCGTAAGTTCAAGCCTTAGAGACTGTCAATAAAAGCCTGCGGCACCTCTCTCATGACATCCAATCTATTTTCATTTCAGGGCCCACTAACAAAGCCTACAAAGATAAGTGTTAAAGATTATTTTGCTTTTGTTTCTCCAAATCCCACAAATTTCCTCCCAGCTTCAAGCTGGTTAATAGAGTCTGAAAATACCAGCTAAGAGCTGGAAGTCAATTTAGGGAATCTGGGGTTGTCTACTGGTCTCTAAAACAAAATCAGGGACTGCATCTTCAGTTCCATTATTTTTTCCATTTTGTTTAAGGAGTCTTAGCAGTAAACAGTGCAGTACAGTGGAAGATGATCAAAATTTAGCCACTGACATCTTACTTATTGCAAATGTTCCTGTAAACGAATCAGTGACATTTCAAATGAAATTTCTTTTAATGTACACTGGGCCCTACCTGGAGTCTGGGGACCTCCTGAGGGGTTCCCCACTCAGCAAGAACTAGGCTTTCCCCTCCCCATTGTGGTTATCTGCTCATCTACAGTATTGACAGTTGTGTAGCTCTGCATCACATCTGTCTATGCTCTGTGGTCTGAACTGGGTCTGTACATTGTGGGTGAATGTCCAGACAGTACCTCTGATGTGACCCACATGCAGCGTGTGGGTGACAGCATGGGTGACAGCACAGGAGAGGCAAAGTGAAGAAGGTACGGTCACCGAAAGAGCAGACTGCTGTGTTGTGGTGCATGTTACGAAACAGAGGCCCCTCCACTCACCACAATGCACGACTGAGTCCCAAACACTGGAAACCAAATCACTTTACACTGCAAAAACACCTTTCACCACTTCACAGCAGGTTCTTAGTGTACCAGACCATGTTTTACTCATCTGAACACTAATAACAAAATAAAGCGTGCAGTTTGCGGGCTTGCAAATGGCATTCATGTAAATATGAAGTCCCTCTTATCTATGTGCTGGTGTTGACACATATTTTCAAATATGCAGACTTCACCACGTCGGTACATCTAGCTTCATCCATTTCCAATGAATATACATGTAAGAGCATTTATCCAGATTTAGGTCATTTCATGTAATTTGGTTATTAACTTTTTAAACTTGGAGCAGCCTGAGTGGAACAATTAATTTAGCTAACCTTAATCATTATAATAGCACGTACCAGTAGCTGAATGTATTTTGGGAAAGCACTAAAATACATTTACAAAAAAAAAAAAAAAAAAAAAGTTCATCAGTCAGACTTTTCTCCGTAGTGATAAACTGGAAAGTGGCGGCCACTGCCTCGGCTCTGTAGACTGGAATGAGTTTTCGGCAGAGATAGAGGGTCAATGGAAGCACAGCAGGGACAACTATCGGCAAATATTATCCATTTAATACGAAAACTTTTTCAAGCAGACCCCACTATACCCACAGCACTACTGAAACACCAGCCTTCGCCGTGTCTATTATTCATTAGAAACAGGGTTTACACTGCCGTTAAATATTCTTCGGCGTGTTATACTTTGCTCTTTAAAAAAAAAAAAAACCAGAAATGTCTGCCTTACCACATCCAGGTCCGCCGGAGTTTGAAAGAGAAACATGGAGGGGGTATTTAAACAGTCCTGTCAGCTACAGAAACACAAACCGTCCGAGCTCCCGGAGACTCTGTCACACAATGGCGCTGATAGGAGGAGAAAACTGCCTCCGCTCACAGGAACGCTGCTGCTTTCACAAGCTGCAGGACATACGCGCGAGCTCAGCTGCACGTGCGCTTGTGCCCCGCGACTGGTGTAGTTTGACGGTAAAAAAAATATATATATATATTTAACAAGATTAGTTAGATTAGTTTATCACAGTGATATATGTTACACTATCTACAGACAGGGAAAACCAATGCTCTTTGCTTCGCAGGTTTGATTTATCTGATATAAAACAGTCAACTTTGCCTTGATATAAGTGTTTTATGTATAAAACCGGCTAATGTTGGATGAATATTGTACTTAAATTAAGAATGGGAATGGGAAAGTCCAACTGTGGAAGACCTATGGCCCTACTGAGATATGTCATTTAGGTAGTACAGTGCTGTTACAACTGGCGGTAAACTGGATGCATTAACTACTAAGGAATTTTAGAGGAGTTTATTTATTTATTTAATATTTCGTTAGTGAATAACTAAATATTTATTTATTTAGTTATTAAGTCTCAGTCTCTGATAAACGTCAAGATGGCTCTGTCATCTGCGCAGAGGCTTCGTTAAAAGTTGCCCTCCTTAACACTTGAGGGCAAAATCTCCACATAACATTTAACCGGTAATTGATTCATAAATACCCACACAATTAATTTGCTCAAAACATCACTTACACTCCCACTCCGGAGCCCATTATTCACGTTACAACGACATAATTACTGTCACGACAGGATCCATTTTCTGGCGGCCAGCGGGTTTACGAGGAGCACGTGAACGCATCAGGAGAAGCTGAAACCGAGCAGCTGCCCCGAGAAGTGGCGTCGTCAACTGTGCTCCGCCCACACACACACACACACACACACACACACACACACACACACACACACACACACACACACACACACACACACACACACACTCACACATACACTGTGTTGTGTAACATTGTATCTCTCTTTCTCTCTGTCTACAGGACTAAATAGGAGCAGTCCTCATAAAAGACTAACATTTTGAAACTGTAAAGTGGAAGCTGCATTCATGTTATCGGTACTTTCATAATTGTGTCATGCTTTTAATTTTTAAATACCTTAAAGATTTTTTTTTTGCATCTCCTGGTGATTTCACAGAAATGAGCACTGGACTGATGGTGCTGTTTGGCCGGTTAGTAATGCCCGTCCTGCCCAGCAGCAGATGGCTGGGTGATGTCCGGTAAAGACTCCGCTACATGCAGACAAAAACATCAGTGAAGCATCCTGGGGCAGAAAATGGGCATCTTAGACCGTTTGTGCCCCCGATGCCCCCTGCTGCAAACTCACCCAGTTGTGCACTGATACACTCACAGACACAATACAAGTCTCCCTATCTTTTCAGACAGGCGGCATACTCTCAGGACAGGCTTTGATCAACCTGCTGTCACAAATAATTCCATCTATTGGAGTCCAGTGTTTACAGAACTCAGTCGCTGGCACACAGTCATTCAGTTTCTCCTTCTGTCAGGGCAGAAAACTGAATTTAGGCCTTCATGGTGCACTAAAACTTCACTGCAAAGGCCTGCTCACAACAGGACGTGGCACAACGAAATTTATCCATGCATCTGCGCAAAGTATTTGGTTCTAGAGCACTGATGGAGCTATGCTAGCACTAGAAGCTATGAAAGAAAATATATGCTAGAAAATATATTTTCTGAAAATACGACTGAAACCAGTCCGTGCAGTGTTTTTTCAATGATTTTGCCATTTCAAACACTTGTCTAAGCAGGCCCTAAATCATTAGGGCCCGTCATTGGCTGACTGCTGCAAGGCACAAAAACTTCCATCACTGGGCAGTATGTCATGTATGAGGTTTTTTATAAAAGACCAAACTGACTTAATATTACGGCTCGATCAGTGGAGACAGCAGAGCTTATTGAAACTGTTGGTCAAACAGTCAAAGGCAAGTTATTCTGTGCAACAGGGATTCTCAATATGTCAGTATCATGCAAACAATTTAGCCTGAATGAAACCTCAGCTGGAGCATGGCTAACAGGCGGGTTAGCCGGGGTACAGTAGCTCTGTGCGTGCACGCATACGTAGCCTCTGTGGTGAATGGAGATCTGATTTTAGTCCTGTGTTCATCTCTGTGGACTCTGAGTTGACTCATGAATGCCGAGCAGCGAGGAGGGATGGCTCTAAATAAAGATTTCAGGTCAAAAACAGGAAATGGCTCAGTGAGCAGGGAGGGTAGGGCCATAGCAACACCAACTGGAGAGCTGCACCCACAACATCCCTCCCTCCCTCCATCCCTCCCTCCATCTATCTTTATTTATTTCTCCCTCGCTCTTCTTTTATTTCCCTCTGTCTGTAAAATCTGCTTGTTCCTTCTCTTTCTTTCCTTTTTGCTGTTGCTCTATCCCCATTTTCCTCCCCCTGCCTCTCTTTGTCTCTCTTTTCTGTATTTCTCTTCCAGTCTGCCCATTTATTTAATTTTGTCTCAGGTTTTCATTTCAGTTCGGTGACTTGATTGCCATCGCTGAAACAGAATTGCAAAAGCACAACATAATAGGTCAACTATTTATGCATTCAAACCATAATGACATGATAAATTATTGTTTCCAAACATGAGCTATAAAATGTAACATCATCACCAGCCTCTACAATAACATAAAAAACAGTCAAAAACCAGTAAATGTTCTTTTCTATTGCTGTTTTGTCTTCTTTGTCTACATCTCTCTGTGCATGTATCACGTTGTGTGTGTGTGTGTGTGTGTGTGTGTGTGTGTGTCACCATCAATGTGAATCTGAGTGTGAACCTGACTCATGGTGAGTTCACTGGCCTCACGAAGTACATGAAGCTACATGTTGCTCACATCCACCGTCGTGTTGAACCTTTGGGTGGTAACTCTCAGGTTTACAACTGTCGTCAGAATTAGCTATTATCATGTTCCATTTATATTTGCTGTGACAACACACAGAGCATTTTTATATGATTAAGGTGTATAAATCCACCAGGAACACGAGCATAGAAATGCAAGGGTGACACACACAACTGGAATGAGTGATTCATATGCATGTGTTTGTGTGTTACTCACTGGTCCTGTTTACGTGAACAATGTATTTATCATGTAATGATGTTATCATGTAATAATATGTATTGTACAATAAGTATCACAGTAATTCATTGCTATCACTGTTACTGTTTCTGCTACTGAAATATTAACCAAAACTGTAACTACTATGACTACACAGTTAGGACTACTACTACCTACCATGAACACCTCTACTACTACTGCAAACATTACTACTTCAACTTTTACAATTATAGCTGCTGCTATTATCGTCACTGTTGCACTTACATCTACAACTATTACTAATACTTTATTAATAATGCTTCTGCCACTTCTGCTGGTTCTCTAAACACATCACTGCCACATTTCTCACAACATGGGTTTGAAGTAACATTTACATAAACTGACACACATGAGAGACCATATTACACCATTATGCAATGGGGGCAGTCAACAAAGTAATTTATTTCCTATCCCATAAACCTAACCATCACAACCACATGCTTTGCCTTAATGTAACATTCTGCCTTAAAAGAAGAGCAGCCAAAATATTCTTACTTTGCATAAATATCTTTACTCTGAATGGCACTTAAACTAGTCCTCAAAAAAGACCAACTCCATGTGCAGAATAATTAATAACTGTAATAACATAGGGAGCAGTATTCAGCCAATGAAAACAGATCCCTGATGCAGTGGTTCCCGATTTGGTGATCAATGATGAAGTCTCAAGATGATTTGGGAAAAAAAAGTGTAAAGGAGAAAGAGTGACAAAGGAGAAACTCACATTTATGCTACACAAATTATATTTATTTGTGACTTTTCTCTAAAAACTATCCACAGGAATCAGTTTGAGTTGAACTTTGGCTGAACTGCTTGTAACACGTAGATGTACAGTATGTAACCTGTGTCAAGAGGTCAAAAGTTGAGATTTAAAGCGTCACAAGCCATGATGTAATCGGGATTATCTTGATTTGGGCTTCGGGACGACAAATTTAAGCTTGTGGTGCAAGCTCGGGACTCTGGCGTTTAAAGCACATAAACACATGGGCTTTTATCAGGCATGAAGGATTTAATGGAAAAATGCAGTCGACGTTGGGAATTATAAGGCCCATATTTTGTTTTTTGTTTGTTTGCTTTTTTTGTTTGTTTTAGCTTGATGCATACAGGAGATCAAAAGTCAGGACATCTCAGTCTCTGCTGCTTCAGTTTAGACCATTCTTTTTTAAATCTGTCTCTTCCAAATCCCCCAACTTTTCTGAGGCAGAATCCTAAATCAGTAGAGTAAAATCTAAATCCACAATCAACATAGTTCAACCAGATGACGAGATCTTTACTCTTTCTTCTAACACGACCCTAGGCTTGCGTTCGTGAAAAAGCAGATGACAGCATAGTAAAGATAAAAGCTAAGATAAAGATAAAGGGGTTAGACAAAAAATCATGAAATACAACAGTACCTTGGTTAAACCTACAAATATTCAGTTTTGTTGAGACTGTGTCTGGTGGTTATTGATTTAACTCAGTGGTAAGTTTTGAGACCATAGTTTATGGTGTTGTGGTAGGCTGCATTACAATGTATGGGTGTACCTAATATTTTGTCCCCAACTTATCTCATCACATTGTTAGATGACCCCAATATAACGCCAAAAACACCGCTTCTAGATTTATTTAACATGTATGTATAAGAAAAGTCCTCTCGAATTACTTTTGGAAATGATAAACCTTTAGGAAATTGCACAGGCAGGATGATCCCACTTTTATTATGCAGCTTTCAAAATATCCAAATTTCAAATTTTTGATTGAGTGTTTTATGTAATGTGGCCAAAAAAAAGGAAAACAAAACAAAATTTTGGTTAGAAAAGAAGAGAATAACATCCATGTGTGCTGACAGATTTGGGAAGGGTGTGTGAAGAGGACCAGAGAATATTATTAATACTATTAGACATGGGTGTGGCACGCCAGCCCAACATGGAGAGAAACAGGGAGGGAGGGAGGGAGGGAGGGAGGGGAAGGACTCCACACCAAAAACACCCATCTGCTTTCTTTCCCATTCTCTCTCCCTCTCTCTTTGTCTCTACCTCCTCCCTTTCTCCCTCTTTGTCTCTTTACCAGTCTCTTTATTAGTGTCCATCATTCCCCTTCTCTGCCACAGTCACAGATGCGCACACACACACACACACACACACACACACACACACACACACACACACACACACACACACACACACACACACACAATGGTTTATCCTTGATACAGCATGATACATCCATGAGTAGTGCCACATTGTTGTGCTATAGGATTTTAACTGAAATAAATACTCACACACAGACACACAAAGCTGGACGTGTGTGGAGTGGAGTCTGTTTGTCTGCCCTCTACACATCTTTATGTTCATTACACTGGGACTTCAAACACTTGATAAGTGCCTTGACTCACACATTTCAAAAGGGGAAGTACAAGTAAGAAAAGCAAGTCGGCCTCGTGCAGAGCTTCCATTTTAGTCAAAGATGCTCCCAAAACGTAGTCATGCTGTCTAGACTCAACCTTCACACCAATGGTTTCTGGTAATGCTGGTGATCTAAGCATTTACGATCAAGTGTGACTCTCAACAACAGCTTCCCAGAATTTATGCTATGTGGAAGTTACTATAAGGTAAACAACTGCTAATGAAAACAAGAATTAGTTGTAGATTCAGAAAAACATGAACCTTTGCTGCAGTTTTTCTTACACTGACATTACACTGTCTTGTCAAATGAAAGTTTACAGTCTAAGGATACACAGTGTGTCCGAGGCTGTTAAAAGGAGTGATGTGGTGATTTCCCACATTTTAGGTCTTTATGTCTAAAATGCAAATTCATTATTAGTCACAAGTATCTCTCCAACACACACACAAAAGCTATTTGCTAAAAATCTTTAGCCTCATTATCTCAGGATGATGACTTCAATCATGACTTCAAACGGTTATCTCATGGTCATCACTTCATTATTTCATTACATGTGTGTCAAGATGACAAATGGTGGGTTTTTTTTTAGTGTTTCTAAAGACTGTGACAAGATTACAGTTTAATTACAGATTTGTCTCCACACAAAACTGGTGTCTCAAGATGATCAGGACTTAAATGTGTCATTACCTGTGGATAACAGGCCTCTGTACATCATGATCTATCCAAGCTGTTTCATTACTGAGTCTTTCCTGTTGTCGTTGGCATGACAGTGTGTGATCCAATCAAAATCTGAATTTTGAAAATTTGAAAATTCAATTGTGATTTTTCTTAAGATTATATAATAATTGTCTTGAGGAAATGTTATCAGCTGCTTCTGGCTTTAGTACAAAATACGTTTGCTTGTGATCAAAACAACGTCACACTTGCTTTACTCATATTATATGGTAGCAACAAGGTTTGACCCAACTAGTCAAAACCAGTTTCACTCAGGTTCACTGCTCCAAACATACCACTGCGTGCAGCAGTACATACTTGGGAAAGTTGTGCAGTGGTGTCCGAGTCCTTGCTCAGCTGTGACCGGCTCTCTGAGGGATGATTTCACATCTCTCCCATTTGTTATGTACTGGCATTAAATCAACACATCCGAAGTTGCAGACACCTTCTCATAACAGCACATCAACAGCAGTTTGATTTTGCACATAGTTTTTGTTTTGTTTGTTTCTCCGTCACACTGCAGCCTTAAAAGTCACAGATGTTTGATGGTAACTTTCTACAGTGTGCTGTGCTTGTAAAGGTATCACAGCAGAACCACTGTCGACCTATTTTAGAGAGGTTCTCCGCCGCTGCTGTGCTCAACTGGTTTTTTACATTCCAGGCTCTGTACGGCAGCTGGACAGGGACATTTTATCAGAATACACAAAGAAGTGCTCCAAATTCACACAAGTCTAATTAAAAAGATAAAATTTGCCTTGATTGTATTGTTTCTTATTACAACCAGTGAACTGAGCAGGGCTAACATTTTTTATTTAATATAAAATATTATCTGGTTTTCATTGAGAATTTGGGGAGATTGGTCTATAAATAGAAAATAGTTGGGGCGCTCCAAACAAAACTTTTCATCTTGCGAGAAGAGGGCCTAGACTGAGAACACGGGCGAGCAACCCAGACAGAAAGACGGAGAGAAAGGAAGAGCGAGTGAGAGGGAGGGAGGTGTGTTTACTCGTGGCTGTGTGACGCCTCCAGTGTCAGGTGACTTACAGGAAAGAAGTTGTTGTTCTCTTTCTCTCTGTCTCTCTCTGTCTCTCTCTCTCTCTCTCTCTCTCTCTCCCTCTCTCTTGCTCTCTCTTTCATTTCTGTCCTTTTTTCTTTTTTCCTTGTTTCATAACTCGTGAAATGAATTGTTTTTCTTTGTCTATTCACCGATTTAACTGGCATGTTGTTTATCAGACGAGCTAATCACAGCACAAAATGTCAAAAACAAGCGAGAGGCAACACATCCACGTCGTATAAGATGATGAATTATTTTGAGTTGAAAGGAGTCGCTGTAGAAAATTAGAAGTTTTAAAGCTGACTACATGATGTTGTGCAAATCCGGTGAGACAGTCAAGACATTATGAGACACTGTAATAACCATCTTAGACGTACAGTACAGTACTCTGTTGTATGCTTTAATGGCTTTTGGCTCAGGGCTATGTGAAAAGGTTTACCCTAGCCCTTTAATGTGTGTGTGTGTGTGTGTGTGTGTGTGTGTGTGTGTGTGTGTGTGTGTGTGTGTGTGTGTGTGTGTGTGTGTGTTTGTGTGTGTGTGTGTGTGTGTGTGTGTGTGTGTGTGTGTGTCCATCCATAGCAAACTGGTGAGTGTGACACATTCCAGTGGGACAACTCACCAATAGTCTAGGAGTAGATGGAACACAGATACCTCTGTCCACTGGGGAGAGCTCAACAAAAACACATTGATGAAGGAGAATTCTGAGTCACAGGTTACATGTAGTTCCATTCTGAGTAGACTAGTGGTGTAAGTAGAGGAAGTTAGTAGTGGTGGAAGTCATACTGGAAGTGATGTGACGGTAGTGTTATTTTTAGCAAAAGTAAAGGTGCCAAAGCAGTAGAAAGAGTCATAACAGTAGTAGTAATAGTTCAAACTTCAGGACTGTTGCTTTTTTAAAAAAAAAACAAAAAAACCCAAAACAAAACCCTACAATGTTTTGCCTCTAACAAAAGATTATGCAGTATTTTTTAAAGTGCACTTCAAGTTTTCACCGAACTGCAGTGAAAACTCTGTGGAGAGATACTGTAGATGAAAACAGGAAGGTCATTAATCTTCGAGACAAACCAGGCCGACTCACAAGTCATGGCACAAGGAAGCAGCTTTAGAGACTAGCAGCCAGCAACAATGGTTTAGCTGGTTATCCATCTTTCTTTTCTCAGTTTTTCCACCCTCTAGCAGCTTCATCTTACGAACCCCTTCTCTCCCTTCCAGCCACAACATCCACAGAGAGCCACTTTTCCCCTCTGGTGTTGCTTTTTGCTCTGCTTTTATCAGGGATACAGTCAGAGCAATGCAGAAAAAGCCAAAAATAAAGGAAATAGTCTAACAGACGGAGGTTCAGGCTTCAGTTGATACCATCAGGGCCTATAATGTGCTTTTTATGGTACATATATGACCGTTGCTATGTACTTCAGTCATTAGAAGTAACATTTTGATTCCTCTAATATGTTACACTCAGATCACATTGTCTCCAGTGTCTCCACACATTAGGTTTGATGAGTTTAATTCACTGCCGTGATGTCATTATAATCGTGTTTCAACTTGTCTGGTTGTGTCTCACTATGAAAACACCCCCTTCCCCTCTTCAAGATGACTAAAATAAAATTTAAAAAAGCTAATAAAAATCTTTCTTTTTCTTTTTTTAAGTACCTGCATTCTGGCTGTTTGGGTTTGGTCAGTAACTTCTAGACTGCAGCCCATGACGACAATATAAGTTCTAGCATTTACCATTTAAATAACTAAAACACGGCCCAGCTCAGTGAAACAGGGGTTTTGTTGCTACAGCCTTGCTTGTTCTTGTAAGAGCAGTAGCTTACGGTGGCTAATGTCAGCTAATATTAGCAAACTTTAGTTAGATAATCCTGTGAAACTGACATTCAGCCGCTTCACCGACTTTGTGACTCATCTGTACTGCTGCTGCAGTTCCACCATGTTTTAACATTTATCCTTATTCTGTAATTGTCGCTTGTGGTAACTGTGTTAAGTTACAGGGTCTCATGTTAATTGCAAAGTTGCTGATGTGAGCAGGTTACTTCTAATAACAGAGTTATTCCATGTTATCGGATCAGACTTGTGCTGTAATCACACCACTGTAGAATAATGATAGAATGATCATTTTAGTCACCATCTTTTACTTCAATCAGATTACTCTAATCCTGTTTGTTTAAAAGAGCACTTATCAGTTTCTATCAAATTATTGCTATAATCCTTTTCTATGCAGTTTTTATGTTGATATACTAGAAAACAGTAATCTGATTATAGTAATCCAGTTACATGGAGAGTAATCCATTACTTATTCCCCTGCTGCTGCCCTCCTACGCCAGACCAGACTGGCTGAGTCAGCTCCGCTGCTCTATCACGACTCAGCCTGACACACTTTCCCTCCGTCAGACCCCCCCCCCCCCCCCCCCCCCCCCCCCATTTTCCTTCATGAATCTCTTCATTCACTCAGAGCTGCGTTCAAAACTTCCTCACCTCTCTGCTTTCACTGTCAGTTTCTTTCTCTTTTGTCTGATTGCAATCGCTCCCTCACTATCGCTTCGCAAAGAGAGATAAATTCACCCCCTCCACATACTCCTCGCTTTTCTCCTCTATTTCATTCTTTCAACCCCCTCGCTCCCTCACTACCTCCCTCCCTCCCTCCCTGCTGGCTGCCTTCAGGGTAGCAGAAGGGAAGTGAATGGCTTCAGCCCTCCCAGCTGGTCCCATCACCCAGCAACCCACAGCAAAACAAAAGAACACACACACACAGGCCTACAAACAGGCAGGCAATGCGCACACACAGTCAGGTTCACCAGATGAGTGCATGCATGTTCTTAGACACATGCAGACACATATGCAGATGAATGCCCTGCCGCACGCGCGCACACACACACACACACACACACACACACACACACACACACACACACACACACACACACACACACACACACACACACACACACACACACACAACTGCCCCCACCTTTGCCCCCCCCCTTCAAACTCACGTCCATAAACACAGCCAGCCAGCCGTCCCCTGCAGACTCCCACCCATCATCCCTTCCTCCAGTCCCCCACCCATCACCCATCATCCCCTTCTCCCCTCCCCAGCACCCTCTCCAGACACCCAGTCCTTTGTCCACACTCTGCTCTCCAAAAAAACATATCTGGGAGAAAAACTAGTGTTGGTCCCAAAGAAAAGTCGACACAAATCTGAGAGTTAAATGCACCGTTTGTGTTTGTGGTGCTCACACACACTCATTCACACGAGTCCATAAAAACTGTAACCCAGCACAAAAACAAAGCTTGATTCTTATCTTCGGTTCTGTTAATAGCTTGTAGCAAATCACAGCTCAGGAAACCTGCACGGTTTAAAACCAAACTCCCCACTGAGATCCTCTCTTACAGGATATATCACCAGTGTGTGTGCGATGGCCAGTGCATTCCTGGAGTTATTTAGTGATGAAGTCCTCTGACGACCGTAACTATTTACTTTCCCTCTATTTGCTTCTTCTGTCCTTTTTTTTCCAGAAACACTGTTAACTTGTCACCTGGGTAGTGGTAATAAAATAGTGGTCTGAATTGTACTGCAAAAAAAAATGCACCTTAGATGAAAGTGGATGTAACGCAACCAGCATAAAAGTCACTGAGAAACCTTTAGGTTGCCATCATCCAAAATATTTGTCACCATGGAGGTCAAATGGCCACAAATCACAGTAACACTTAATTGTTAAATGACCAGAGCTGGATTAACACAGTAGGTTCTGTGGGCCCCTGCTGAGCCCCCCTTCCTCCACTCTGTGTGAACTGTGTATGTATTAAGCACAGGTTTCTTTCATAAAATGCTATTTAAGCAATAAATGGCATTTTATGAAAGCTGAAATACTAAAGGCCTTAAACAAGATATTAAATCAGGGCCCCTTAACATGATGGGTTCTCAAGATTAAGTAATAATGGAGATGCTGCCTTAAGGTCCTTTCAGGTAAGTTTATAATGTCCAAGGATCCATACTCTGAGTCTCTCAGAGGGCCTGTACGTGGCTCTGCTGTCAGAACATCCAGCTAAAGTCTTCATATCAGTTGTAGTCAACACTTACCACAAACCAGTCAACACAGAGACATCTCCTCTGCGACACCCCAAAGACACGACACCCCCCTGACAGGACGACTGGAGAGGGAGGTCTGACATCAAAATGTGACAGCTGTGGGGAACGCTACATCTGTGAAATAGCACAGACCCTGCACATGAGACTGAATGAACAGAAACAGACAACATCAGCTGCCTACGAACACCAGACCAAAGCCTCGGCAGGGAAGAAGTCAAAGGTCATCAACCAGGACCCAGTGGACAACAAAGATCACAGAGGACATTCGAATCTGTCTGCCAGTCCCCATTTGCTGAGTAAAGAGAAGTGGTCAAAAGCTCCCAAAACCGGTTTTAGGATGAACATGAGAGTTTCTTCTTGACCACGGAAACAGTTTGATTTTTAAAAAAAAATCTTAGCTCAAAGTCCACTAACCGCTTGTTTTTATATCATCATCATCATCATCATCACCTTCTTACCCCACTGCAATCACAAACAACAACACAGCAACCATCTGTGTGTGTGTGCCAGTCATAAAGTGTAACCCAAGTACCATATATACCGTATCTGTTACACGCACACGTGAATCTGAGCATCCTGTACACACCATAAAAAAGTCAATACATGTTACAGACCACATCCAGGCTGTTATTACACATGGATCAATATGGATTGCTACATTCTTACTGACTCTATATTTTGTTGTTTCCTCATTTGTTGCTGTCGTGTCTGATGCACGAACCCACAAACACAGAGAACCAGCGACTGATTTTAGCGGACAGCTCTAAAAGAGAGCAGCTATTGTTCAACCAAATAAAATTCATCTTTATAAAATCAGAGGGAAAGCAGTGAGAGCAGGGCAACGACTAGAGGGGGAAAAACAAACCGGACTACTAAATATTTAGTTTAACTTTCTCCGTCGGCACAGTGATTGTGAGCCAAACCAAACCTGTAAGAAAAATGCTTTGCTTCTAAGCTTTTTCAAACCAAACCACTCAAGCAAACAAATACAGGCAAAGTGAAACGGAGTGAGATTTTCTGGAAACAACATAATGTGGAAAACCTGAGAATGTGAGCTGCTTCTGCAGGCTTCAGGAACATAACAGCAAATAGGATGGAAAACTGGGGAATAAATGATCTGAACTGAATCCAGTCCAGAGTCATCTGGTCCGATCCACTCCAACTCCACACACTGCTCAAGCATCAGTCTACTTCCAGGCTAAACCAGTCAAGCCTAGTCCAGTCAAACTGAGGGCTGTGTTTGCTGTCCTCCTTGTCATGTCTCCATGCCTGAAGCAGCCGTAGCTGCTCACGTTTTGTGGTCTGTCCCATTCTCGTGAACGAGATATCTCAGGAACACCTTGAGAGAATTTCTTCAAATTTCGAACAAACGTTCACTTGTACTCAAGGATGAACTGATCAGAATTTGGTGGTAAAAGGTCAAAGGTCAAAGTTACCGTGACCTCACAATACATGTTTTGGGCATAACTCAAGAATTAATGTGTTAATTATGACAAAATGCACTTTTATTAAATTCCTTCAAAATCTTCATTAGATGTACCATATGAGTCTGAAACTGGAAACTTCAACTTGACTGCTTGGTGGAGGCAGAAAAACTGTGAGGCGGCAATTCTAGTTAATTATTGAACAGAAAAATCTGCTACAGAACAAGCCAGCCAAGAGTCAGGAGAGCCGGCCTCAGTTATCCAGACACACACACACATACAACTTGTCATATAGGCTGTATGTTTTTTTTAGATCTTTATTCGCAGCATGCAAAAACCAATCTGATAAAGCTGTCAGTGTGGGAGATAATATAAACCACTGGTCCATGACCTTTTTGGTTTGTGATCTTTCAGAACTAAGCAACACTTTTCACAGGTTGAGTGAATCCACGAGTAGTGAGCACGTCAAAGAAAGAGTGATTAGCTCCTTTAAGTCTGTCTAATATCAATGAATTTACAGGCCTAAATGGATAAATGCACCAGTATTTCACCAGGAAATGCAGAGATGGGAAAAAAATCCAAAGAAAACAGATTCAGAAGTTATGTTTTTATGTCCTTTTCTTTCCAATCTTGTTAATTATCTTGTGACCCCACAGATTTTTCTCTCCTGGATCTCTCCGGGAATCAAAACACCCAGGATGGGAACCACTGCAATGCACAGACTGTCTTCGTCCTCATGAGGGAGCAGTGCAACACATGCAGCAGAGTCAAACCACTTTCTTACCAGAGCAGCAGTCCACCTGTTTCAGCTGTGTGCTATATGTGCACCATGTGACCATGGTGACTTTGTGACTGTGTCTCACAAAGTACACACAACTTGCTTCCACACAAAATCCCAAATTATGGTGCTACACACATCATCATTCAGTCAGAGACCAAAACAGTAATCTCCTCAAATGCTACTGTGCACCACTGACACAGATATCAGCCACTTGTGTGGCTGCCAAGCTGACACAGCACTGTATAACAAAGTGTATAATCATTAGGCCATAATCATACAGCGGCTGCAAGCCAAACATCCCAATATCAGAGCTGGCCTGTTCACAGCCCCTCACTCATTCAGCATCTGCCATGGCTGGATTTTCACTTTCACTATCTGCTATTTAAGAAATCAACACACTTTCAATATCTTGGTAAACACTTTCAGTACACACATAAAATCTTAGTACACACTTCTGCAAATAGGGACTGAATGAGGAACCAAATACACATATTGTGTACTGCAGAGCCAGAGGCGATGGCAGGTAGAGGATGAACTTATGGCCTTACTCAGAGATACTCAGAGAATAATGTTACTTCACAAGAAAAGTACAAAGGGCCCCAAAAGTACTTCATTTACTGACTCATATAAATACTACACAGATTTACTGTAATCACAGTGCACGTAAACTGTCACTTGTCTTGTTCAGATCAAGGATAGATCAAAAAACTTTTTGTTCTGATCTTCTTTCCTGCTCTCTGTAATACAGTAATACAACCAAATACCAAATAAAGCTGTTCTCATTTACATGTTTTTCTGTTTCTGTTATCGACCAATGGTGTGACTTCATCACTCCGTCAGTCTGTGACTGACGTTCATGTGAAATAAGGCTTTGTTGTCAAGCTGCACCCAAAAATAATCAATCAAATTCTCTGTAAATTGCTGTAGTGTAATTGCAAATTGCATCATCTCTACTTAAAATCACATTTAGCTTCATTGGGGGGATGATGTTGTATCAGTATCTGAAGTAACTACACACTACCTTATCGATGATGGATGTTCAATTTCAGTGTTTTTTTTCTAGGAGTATTTACTCTTATTATTATTATTTAGCTCTTGCTCTCTGGCTGCATATGATCCAAACAACATCCACCATGTACAGGGGAGACCGGATTGAGCCTGAGAGGTGAAATCCAAGGTCAGGGAGCTCACAGGGCACTTGGAAGAAGACGACTCAGATGAATGTCCATCCATCCATCATCTACACCCACAGCTTTACAGTAAAATAACACATCAAACTGAATCTCTTAAAGTGGGAGGAACAAAAAAAGTCAGGAAGATAATTTAGGTGATCTTCTGCCTTCATCTGGCACCATCATCAGGTCAACATATTCATTTAGCCCATACTTTGACTTATGGCTACGTAACTGTAAAACTAGTGACCTATAACATATCAGCAGAGAAACATTGTCATTCTAAGCATCTTCACATGCTGACATCAGGATTTAGCTGAAAACACTGTGTGAGCACACTCTCACAGAGCTGCTGCTGCAGCCTGTAGACTGGTCCTGATGAGTGACATACTCCATTCAGCCACATACTCCTGGATCAGTAGCAATATTACAGTTCATTCAGTTTGCTTACAGAAAAGGTGAAGTATCCTACAGGCTACAGTACATTTAATCTGTGAGACCGAACAGCTTCATTTTTGTCCTTTGAAATCAGATAAACTGATCAGACTGATGGTTCACGGTGAAGCTGTCAGGATTTCATCAGCCTTTTATGTACACTGCTTTTTAATCTAATTACTTTCTGATTTTTTGAGTTAGTGAGTGGAACATTCAAGAGATGTGATCATAAGTGACTCAGTTTGAATTCCCGCACTTAAAATGAATATATCATCACAGACACTTGACTGAACTCGCTAACATCAGAATCCAGGAGCCACTCGCCAAACACAACGTTCCCAGATAACATCCGATAACTTAAGACGAGCAGCTTTTTAAACCAGGAACCTCATTTCAACCATCTTTTCCATTTAATAGCTCGCCACATTCCAAGTGTTTATCAGATCTGATAAACACTTTTCTCTCTGAGAAGCATTAAAATAACCCAGATCCTGAACTCACACATGCTGTTTGGTGCAAGAGACACACTGGTATTTGTGCACATGTTCTGAACTGCTTTTTCTCAATCTGCGAAGCTACACCATTCTGTTAGGCACCGAACAGCATATTCTCATTGTCACACACAGTCACACACACACACAGAGTGGGAGGACAAGAGTGTGGGAGGGGGTATTCCAACAGAGTACATGATGTAACATGGACTACTATACAGGTAGTGGAGCTATGAGTCACTGAGCTGAGGGAGGTAACATGATTCAACCATGTGTGTGTGTGTGTCTTAGTTTATGAACAAAGTGTTCAGTGAATGTCATTTTCCCAATGGGCACTGAAAAATTGCCCACATCAACAGCTCATTTAGACTCCGTGTTCAAACCTAAAGTCATACGTAGATGAACACTCATTTCAGTCAGCGTTTTCAGTGTTTCAGGAGATGAGATTCAGAGATGGAGCTGAATAAGGCCGAGTAAAGAAAATGGCTGAACTACCATTAACACTTGGCTCGACTATTATTTTAATTTGAATGTGTTTGAGCATGGAAACAGAAGGTCTGCAAAATTATTCTTAGAGATTTCAAATGTATTTCACGGTCTTCCTCGGCAGATGAAGTTTGATCAGTTGTCAGTGAGGAACTATGACAACACAGCAATCGTCTGTCTGTCTGTGTGTCTATCCTCTCTCTGAATGCAGCCTTATCCATTATTAATACTTTGTTCTTTTGGCTCCTCTGCAAACGCTCCTCTTCTGACATCCGATCCCCCTGTCCATGTGTGCCTCTGTGTGTGTGTTTGTGTGTGTGTGTTTGTGTGTGTGTTTGTGTGTGTGTGTTTGTGTGTGTGTTTGTGTGTGTGTGTGTGTGTGTGTGTGTGTGTGTGTGTGTGTGTGTGTGTGTGTGTGCCTCTGTGTGTGTGTTTGTGTGTGTGGGTGTGTGTTGTGCATGTACAGCGTATGTGCCTGCGATCTATACTTGTTTAGTCTTGTCTCCTCAGGATCTCTGAATACAGCACCACACTTCCTCAGTCATTAGATACTAAGTGCATTATGATGCACATCATAAACACACTGTAAACACAACAGAAAACTGAATGTATGATATTGTAATAAATTATGTTTGTATTATGAAATCTAAAATGTTGCTTCCAATGACACGCTCGTATGTCCACAGATCCATCTCACAGCTGTGCGAACTCTGTCTGCTGATGAAGACCATGTGCTTGAAAGCTCTGGGAAAAGCTAGGACATGAACACTGAGTTGGAATTTCTTCGTCAAATTACTACTTCCAAGGTCATGTATGAATGTTCAAGCCTAATTTTAGGTATTTTGAAATCTCTTTAAAATTTTTCACGTTTTACTTTCCATTTTTCTACACCAAGCCAAATTACAGTCTGTTCACTTTAACCTTAAATTATTATAATGGCTGCCAGTGAGTGTCTATCACCAGTCTGCCTTTCTAACCAATTCCTGACTGTTGCAAGGTGTCAAAAGGTAAAGACTAGCATTCAAGCAATAACGTAGAGAAACACTTGAGAGAAATGAGAAACAGACATAACTGTTTCTCATATTCACATTCTGCAGATTTACAGAGTACATCCACACACAGGAGGCATCCTCATAAAGCCGGGTGTGATAAATGTCTCGTGTTCCCCTCGGTTTTCTGCTCATAACGCGTCAAAGTTATGTGCGATTCTTTAAGTAAAGTTAGATGAGGTGAAACTCTCTTTCTCTCTCTCTCACACACACACACACACACATACACATACACACATACACACACAAACATGATTACTCTGTGAGAGAGAAAGACAAGGAGAGAAGCAAGAAAAGGTGCTGCTTGTGTGAATAATGAAAAGGAGGTCAGTGCCTGAAGGGGTGGAGCGATGGTGAACACTCTGCTCAAAGTAAAGGCACTGAGAATATAGAACTGCCACACGCACACACACAACACACACACACACACACACAGACTCATACAAACACTAGATTGCCTATTGTGATGGTGGATTGATGGGAAATACTAAACCTGTGTGTCTCATCTTTGCACTTCCACCTTCTTTAAACATTGCTGATAAGGTGCAAATGCTACTGCAAATCCTACACAACATGAACTGTGCATTTCACTGTCATTAAAAAAAAAAACCCTGATATCCATCACTGACTTATTACTTGATTAGTCACAACCAGAAAAAATGTACATATAAAGTTGCTGCAACAGGAATTTTGACTCATGTTCCAACTGAACAGCTAAAAAGCTTCAATGTTTGTGTGTGTATGTGCCTCACTCTTTTAGCAGTAGCTATCAAGTGCTTATTTAGACCCTTTTGCAAGTTTCTTGTTTTCAAGTGAGTCAGCTGGAAAAAATACAAAGCCAGCCAGAGACAGCAGGTAAACTGGATGTTCACAGGTCAGAAATAAGAAGCTGCTTTTGTGTACCTCCACTGATAATTAAGGACCCATTATTTCCAAAATGACTAAACTTAGACTTAGACTTTTAGGTGGTAAATCTGCCACCTAGTCATGGCGTCAATTACTAAAGGGACTTAAGAAAAAGATGAAGAACATCTGAGGCTGATGATGGCCAGTATTTGGTTGGTGAGTGACAGCCGATGGGAGCCACAGTCAGGGTCCAGCATGACATTCAACAAATGGCAGTCAGAGCCCTCAGTATTGCAGGAACATGATCTGCACCTCTGTCTGCCGTCTGATAGGCCAGTTAGAGCCCTGCCCACTACAAAATTAAAAGGATTATTTTGAATTTAGACAGTTTGGCCCGGAGTGAAACATGCTCCTTTATCCACAGGTCCATATTAACAAGTTTAATATACAGCATCTATGCACAGAGGAACTGAGCAGAGGGTCAGAGGCTCAGGTTCACCAGATAACCCTTCTTACAGGGGGAAATAAGAGGAGATACCTATTCACTGTTAGGGCTAGTGTAGTGCAGTGAAGTAACGCCAGTCCTACTGAGGGATTATTGTGTGGTGATGCTATCATCACAACCACTCTCCCACTGTCTATTTATAGTTCACAGAGCTCTCTCTCTCTCTCTCTCTCTCTCTCTCTCTCTCTCTCTCTCTCTCTCTCTCTCTCTCTCTGTCTCTTTCAGTCTCTCTGTCACATTCTCCATACTGAATGCCAAATGCATTAAAAGGAGAAGGTCAGGAAAAAACAGAACCACCAACCACCAGTTAGAGGTTCAGACTTAGAGAGAAATCCACCACCTGTCCCAGTTGGTGAACTCTGTATATCTCCCTATATCATAGCAGACACACAGCTGGGACAGAGCCTGAAATTTTGGGGCATGGTCTCTTCAAGCAGTGGCCTCTTCTTCCCCACTAACCACAGGTACTCACCTCCATGTTCAGAAATGTTCACTCAGGTGCTTATTAAGGTGTTTTGTTCTGTTTTTGACCTGGTATTTGAGATCTGGAGCATTGAGTTCAGTTCTTTTGATCAGGTGAGAATTGTGGGATTTCTGAACAAACCATGGGCATCGGTTCAGTGTGGTTATGTAACAGTTTGCCAGTTAAAGGCCAAAGGGAGTCCAGATTTGATCTCTGAGTTTGTATCATCATAACTGAGAGCAAAGGCCAAACACAAATGACAACATTCAACTGTAAATCATTAAAAAATGATCACAGCAGCATTAAGAGCAGCATCTAAAGATGGTGGTATGAGATCTGTTTTTAGTCTGTTCACAGCATCAGTTTAGAAATTCCACTAGCAAAAAAGAAATCAAATCAAAAAAGATCTCAGATGTACTGTAGGGACCCGACCTTATTTTAGGGTCCTGAATGTGTCATCCCAGTGTTCAGACAGAGGGTGAACGCTGGATGGCGGCTGATTCTGTCCGCCAGACGGGCCGCAGCGTCTGAGCCCCCGGCTGGGAACACAGACGAACCATGGCACCTTAATCTGGATTAGCTGCTAAATTAGAAGCCCGGTTGCTTGTGTAATCCCGTCGACAAAGTTCCGGCAGCCCCCATGGCCATTTGATGGCAGCCAATTCATTCAGGCCACGACAAGCCAGGCCAACATGGGCCAGACAGAGTGAATGACTGATGCAGTACCCGTACAGGAAGTGCACACATATTTTAGATGGATGCCATGAAAATATACGTATAAGAGCACGTAATTAAAGCTACCACAAAAAATCCTACAGTATCAGAGAAGAACACATGACCAAGACAAGTACTTTTGTGTTCTTGAGTCAAAGTGTCAGTACCACAATATAAAAATACTCTATCACAAGTAAATACATTCAAAATGCTACATAAATCGAAAAGTATAATGAACTATAGTTACTTAGTTACTTACTTAAAAGTAAAAGCACTCATTATGCAGAAGAATGGCTCTTTTAAGCCACTGGTATATTACTGTATGTGACATTATTAGTTTGATAATACTGCTGCACATATAGAATCTCACTGGTTATGTGGTTGAAGTGGAGCTAATTCAAACTGTTTTATATACTCTTGCTCTTTTGTGAGATATTGGATACAGGGTTTCAGCAGTATTTACCAAGTTAAATTTAAGACTTTTTAAGACGTTTTAATAGCACAAAGAATGTCATTTATTTTTTGTTTTATGATCATAGTAGCATGAAGGTATGAAAGATGTCAATAAAGACCAGTAGGTCTTTATATCTTCTAAGGCTTTATATTTTAAAAATAAACAAATGAATTTAATTCGATGTTTTCTTAAGACTTTTCAAGAGCAGGAGACAGCAACTCATAACCTCAACTACACTCTGCATTACTGTCAGATGTCAAAGGTCAAAGACGTTGGGAACCACTGTGAACGTGCCAACATGAGTGTAGGACGTGAGACGTGAGCACAAATGATACTACTGCTACTACTAACTACAATAATGACATAAAATACATTTTTATCAAGGGAATAATGTTACAGTCCTATTTTTCCCGTCGGTTTGAAGTTGATGACACACATCCAAGCACACACCCACACACACACACTATCACAGCATTTCACTAAGTGTAGATCAGGCCCAAGTGGGGAATGCTGTACTACACATGAGGCGCGAGGCAGCAGATCCAGATATGCCTGTCAGTCAGTGATGGTGTGTGTGAGCTTAAAGACAACTTGATTATATAATGAAAAATGACGAGAGAGAACATCATGGCCAGTTTATCCATCTCCAAACAGGTTCAGGTCTCACTTCTGTGAAAACCTCTTCAAACTGGACTCTTTAAAAAAATCTAGTTATTCTTTACGAAACAAGAAAGAAAATATAAGATATGTAAATCTCAAGTCCCAAAATGTGCCGTCTGTCCATCTGACATCTGTGTCAGGTAGCTTGAACTTTTCTAATTGGTTCACTCTCTTCGTTGCGGCAGTCACACTCTCTTTCAGCAGACTGTGTGTAAGAGGGGCACCATTACCACATTTTAATATATCATTATGTCATATTTCGTGTGTCATGTGTATGCCGATTTGAAGAGCGGCTTCAATTAATGGGTAACAAATTTCGAAATCCGTGTTATATCATCAATTAGCTTGACACAATAAGTAAGATCCAATTAACAACACTTTTCCCAGTGTAGTTTGGCGGTACACTGTCGCGCGATACATCGGTGCGTAACGGGAATTCCACGCTGCGCTTTTCCTCGTTGACTGATGTAGACGGGCAAGAGTACTTGTCCACTCAACGGACACGTACAGATCCTGTGTTTATCATACCAAGTGCTACTTTCTAAAAATGTTTAAGATGCTTAAATAAGGAGGCAACGCACGAACGCACAAATTCGCACGGACAGCAACAAGAGAAACAGAACTCACAACCAAGAGCGTCAGACACCACAGCACCGTACAGGAGTTCAAGATGCAGTTTAAGGCACTCACCCTCTATGGCAGATCCGTCCAGCACGGTGCTAAAGTAGAAAAGTAGATTTGAAAGAAATGGCTCTCGAGGTTTTGCTGTGGTAGAAAGCTCTCTCCGTTGCTGTGGGGATGTCTAATTTCTGTTTTACAAAGCAAACAAACAAACAAACAAACTGACGGACGCACAGGCTCAGTCCAGCGTCTCCAATGTCATAGATCGCGGCCAATGCGAAGTCATGTAAGAGCAGCCAGTCTGGTGCTGCGTTCACTTGTCCTGATGCAGATAGTAAATACGAAGAACCTACCACTTTGGTCGTAGGTGGGCAACACCTAAAAATTCGGCTTAATTTAGAATTTAGAATTCGTATTTTTACAATTCAATACATAATAGTACCTGTTCAATTAACTATAGACAGGCCTGCAGAACATAATATAATATATACACATGCGCACACAGCTTAGCCCTGCTAACTGTCCCTGTAAACTTTGCTGGGACTTGCTGGGGAAAAAACGGGTTATTCTGTGACTTATTTCCCTCCCCGTAGAGATATTTATGTGACACGAATTTAAAACGATGACAAATCCGCACGGCACCTGAACGCAGCAGCAGGCTGTGCGTGTGACAGACATGTCGTGTGGTGACTCAGAGCTGAGTCACAGCGTCGTGTCCCGCCCACAGCGCGGTGGCGGCCAATAGCGCTTGTGCGGAAACAGGCACAGTGGCGAGCAGTCACTCAGCCCACCACAGCCTGTCTGTGCGCGGGTTTAAAGGGACGCCAACAGCCGGTCCACGTACGGAAGTCATTCCCATTGACCCAGTACACCCAGGCGGGCGGGAGTACGTGTTACAAACTCATCTGACACAATGAGTGGGATCACATTCACAATGAACACGGGAAAGGAACAATAAATTGTTCAAAAACATCATTCAGTCACCTGACATAAATATCAACAAAATATTTATTTCCTTCACCGTTCACACTGCACACACACACACACACACACCTGTTAAATATGTGTCCTCTGTCCCCCTGGCTACTCTGGAGAAGGAACAAAGGGGTTATTTGTCCAAAGGAAACCGGTGCTGGTGATGGCTCACTTGTTTGATGAACAAGTCTGAAAAAGCTCAGTGATTAATGTTGACTGTGCCCCATTAATGTTTTAATGCTCCATTTGTTCATATCTTTGGACAAGAGCGTGTGGGCAATGTCATGTGGGCCTACGTTCATGCTGAAACTTCACACTAGTCCACCGCTGAACAGTTGGTGTCAGTGGCCCGTAGAGGCAGGGAAGAAGAAAACTGCCAGCTAACAAACATGGAGATGAACAATACAGGTTTGTTTTTTTTTAAAAAAAAAAAAAGAAAATTAAAAATGTGCTATGCAAGTGTTTTTCAGGAATGAAATACACTCATTACATGTGATAGGTTTTTGTCAGGACACAATGAATGTAAATATACAATTTAGTTTGTTTACAAGGAGACTTCACAGGACACCTTCAGGCCTGGAATGCAGATTTTCAGACAGGTGAAGAAACGTTTTTTTCAAAATCTTCAAAAGCCAACATTTATACCAAATTCAATACTGCACGGAAACGTCTGTATGGGTCAGACACATGAGCGATCAAGTGAGAGCGCGTGTGCAGATGGACAGACGGAGAGGTGAGATTCAAACATGATCTTTTACCTGGTAAATTGTACAGAGTAGTTCAGTGTAATTCTCATGAAGTGTTTGAAACTAGACAGGGGTCTCTGCTGTTGGTGAGAAGTTGGGTCACAGCTGTCTCTTATGAATGGGTTCCAGACCCAAGTCTGCTGCCTCAAAGTGGAATCAGTGTTTCACAGCCAAGAGCTGAATTTATGATCTATTTTTTCACGTTATTATCCACAGGATGTGGAGTAGTGAACAAAATGCCAGGGGAAAAGTAAACACAACAGTCGAAAATAGAGCGAAGCTCTGGGAGCTATAGTGACTGACTAGCTACATGATCAAGCTTCCAGCTCCACCTGTTTCAGGTGGAGGAGTGAAGATTACTATGGCCCTACTATCACTGTAAGGTCTAAATGCTGTAGTGGTACCACAGGTTGACTTAAAGAGATGTAATATGAGGTTATCATTAGCTGACTGTAGAATGGACAAGCTCATGTGATTTTTTTTGTTTGTTTGTTTGTTCAGCTCACCATCTTATCAGTCAGGTGCAGGTTTGTCAGAATGACCTACACACACACAAACAGCCCTGCACACAGTTACACACACATACAGGATGCTTCCTGAAGGTCTGCTGACCTCTGGCCTCTGAAGTCTAGCTGAGCAGGCTGACATGGGGAAGCAGAACTCTGCTGTAACTGCCTCCCCTCCTGTTTTCTTAAAACCCTGCACCTGCTTCTTCTCACAGATCCACTACCACCCAAAGGACTGGACACTATTTGCTTTGGACTGCTGTGCAGTGATAGACAAGGAAGATAACATAACACTTGATTTGCACTGACCTCTACTGGCTATCAGAGGAAGCTGCAACTAAAATTCCTACTCAAATTCCTTCTCTGGTACAACCGCTCCTGAGGAATATAAATAATTAACACACTGGTTGACATAAGGAATCTCTCTGAACACACCACTGGATTAACCTCAAAATCTTAACCTCCTCCTAGTTTCTACAATCTGAAGCCTCAGCCTCAACCTTCATATTCTGGCCGAAGAGGGACAGAAATTTTCCATCCACAGTCTCCTACCTGCAGCCTTCGGCAGCTGCCTCTAGCCTTGGTTTCCAACTGCTTCTGGTCCAACTGATTCTGGGGAACAGATGTAAGCCGTTCCATCCATTTGGCTTAATCCAAGGAGCTGGATTCACAGGGGAGGCGGATTTTTTTGTGACCTGGACTGGTCGCCAGTCAATCACACACACACACTCACACCTTTGGGTGTGAGTAGCATGTGAGTGCATGTTTTCACTCATGCGCTCATGTTTTGAGTGCATGTTTTCAGAGATAACCCATACAGGCACAGGGAGAACATGCAAACTCCGCACAGAAGACCCCAGACCGGGGTTCTACCGGGGTTCGAACCTGGAACCTTGCTCTTGCTGTGAGGCGACAGTGCTAACTACTGCACCACAAGGTGCAAGTTAAGAGTTGCTTCATCTAATCATCACTATTTTACCTTTGAGATTTCTTCATTAAATCATACATATACTGCATATAAAAGCCAACCTGTTCAGCCATTGTAAGGCAGACTTAGAAAACCTCAGCAGCTTGTTTTACAAGAATCTCAGAGTCTTGAATTACTGACAATAAACTAAAGCTTTGATCAGCACATCACTGAAGTACATTACTGATCCCCTCTGATCCCATAATGACTACAAGTATTGTTCCCAGCATCCTCTGCCTTCTTACCTCCAACCTCTCAAGACATGAATTAAAATACTGAATCCACACTTTGCATTGTTGCCATCTGGTTGCACATACAGGACTTTAAAATGGAGAAGAGCTCAGTCCCTTCTAACTTCACTGTTGACACTGATGTATCCAGACCCACCTGTGTGTATGGGTTGGGCTATTTGAGTGTCTATGTGGTGTCTCTGTCTCTCTATATATCTATACTAAACTACTAGTATTATAAGATTAAACTATGCTGTCAAAGAAGTGTTTTGGATCTTTCTCTATGTGTCAGCAAGCTGTCATATGTAAATGTCATTTCATTTTGTGCCAGCTGTGTACCACTGTAACACAAGGCTCCAGAGTAGGCGGAAATGAAATATCTAAATAGGTAAGTCCACCACCATATGATCTATTAACCTAGTTACCATGTAGTTTTCAGGGCCTGTATTAATTGTATAGATGATACGACAGAATGATCCAAAAAACCAACTTAAGAGTAAAAACATTCTTGGCTCAGTTTGAGAAATAAGACATTTATTAGCTTCCTCCTACTCACAGCAAAGTGTAAAAATCCCTTTTTAAAGAAACTCTAAAGAAATCATGATATGTCTTGTGGACTGATCACACGTATGCTCAGAGAAGCACGAGCCAAACAGGGATACAGACTGACCCTACGTCTGCCGAAACCCCCCCCCCCCCCCCCCCAAAAAACACAGTTTATTCAGTTTTCAGTTTTCACAGTTTATTCAGTGGAATGTTATTCTGCAAGAAAATGTACAATTATAAATCTTAAAAAGTTCACTGCATTACAAAGTGAAATACTCATCTGTATTTTCTCTTTATTACCAGTCTCAACACAGAGGACGACCCAACCACAGTGTCAAATCCAGCTGAGACTCCAAAGGTAAAAACAAAGAAGGCTTCCTTGTGGAGTAGGTGGCTCTGTGTCAAGAAGGTATGTGTAACAGAGCTGAATAAACAGATTCTGTGTTGTTTCTGTTGTTGCTTTACTCTGCAGATGTGGTATTCAATCCATGAGGAAGGAGGACTACATCAGCCTCTCCCTGCATCTGGTACCTGGAGTCTCAGTGAGCCACTCTCTGAAGGAGTACACGAAGATAAGTGTCAAATATTTACTTTGAGTTTAGTGTAACTTCAGCCCCAACTCACTCCATCCTCACACTCCACCAGTTACACACTTCAGTAAAAAAAAATGGTTGTGTGTCATAAACCGAATTAAAAACCTGATTCCTCCTCCTGTTCCCTGCTGTATGAAAGCCAGCTGGAGTATCAGTGCCGGTGTGGGGCTGAGGAGTCGACACGGCAGTGTTCATTCTTGACCCTGCCAAAGTGAGTGATATCACATCCATCATAAATGAGCTGAAACCCGACCACAATAGAGTCGGGCGTCTTCTTCTTTTAGCAGTCAACAGTGTGTTGATCCTCCAGCTCAAAAGCTTCAGATTCAAAAACTTTGATCCTTTAACCTGGAGAAGGTGGACAGCCCCGTGGTCCTGTAACTGTGCTCCTTTGTAGACAATGACTCACTGCTCTCTGGTGAGCATCGTCAGCCCTTAGCTTTTTAGATCATTTTTATGATCACTTCCATCCTTGTTGCCAGTGGTTACACCATCAGCAGGCCCTGCTCACAAAGTGTATTGTACTAACAGTCAAAGTGTCAGGAGAGAACTTTTATTTTTCCTGCTGCAGAGAGGAGGAGCTGTTGGACCACAGTGGCATCAGGTGCTCCCTGTGCAGGTGAACTTGGGGTGAACTCAATAGGCAATGAGCTGCTGCTGGAAGCAGTCAGGACGAGATCAGAGAAAATAAACCCCAACAAATGTCACTCCGGACTAAAAACTAGTGCCAAGCTATTTGAGGAAATAATGAACCATCTTGGAAATGAAAGTGAAATTTGTGACCAGGGCAGGGAATGTGGGAAGTAATGAGATGTACTAGCAAATTCTTGGTTTTGAGGGATTTGTTGACATGAACAAAACTTCCCTGCTTGAGCCCTTAAAAAGAGATTATGTGTTGGGCCCCTCCCCAAGATGGGGCCTCAGGATTGGGTAATAAGTGAGGTGTTATGGCTCCTTAAGGCTCCTGTTATTTCAGTTCATAGTGGTATTAATGTAAACAACATAGAGTATTAATGTAAACAAATGTACAATTAATTTAAGTACCACAAAATAATTGTTATGGGGAGCATGGGACCTCCAGCCCCTCTTAAGGATGTGGGGCCTTGAGACAGGTGCCCACTTGCCCACAGTCTTGGATGTAGTTTGTGGCGGGAGCTGTTCATTTTAAGCTGAAAACAGGTTTAAATTTGACACATATTAACTGGGACTTCCCTCCTTCAGTGTGTCTATGAAAAGTGAAATACATGACGCACGCAGACCAAATGGATGATGCTCCTGTGTGGACGGTTCCATCGTTTTACGGACACGAAACGAAGCCGAGGTTTGTGCAGAATCTGGGAGGGTTTTCATCAGAGTTTGTTTTGGTTCTCTTTAAAGAGAAAAACATCACTGAACATCTTCACTCCACCTTCGCACAAATATTATATAGCAGTGTACCGCCGTGCGTAAAATGGTTCGCTCCACCTGCAGCCTGCTCTCGATAAGCTCTTGAAAAGCTCTTTAAGTCCCTCAGTTTTATCTCTGACTCACGGCAAAGATGAGCTACGGAGACCGCTACACCTCGTCATCCTACCGGAAGATTTTCGGGGACTCTCCTCGGTTCCCCGTCTCCCCCTCTCGCATGAGCGCTGCCTCTCCTCGGTTCTCCTCGGGGCTCAGGTCCATGGCTGCGTCCCGCAACAGCTCCTCCTCCTCCCTCAGCCTGTACAGACGGGTCGGACGGTCCTCCGCCTCTTTCTCTCCGGTGCCGACCGACTCCCTCGACCTGAGCCAGACCTCTGTTGCCAACAATGAACTGAAAGTCATCAGAACTAACGAGAAGGAGCAGCTGCAGGTGGGTGTGAAGCAAATGATGAAAGTTCTTCCATGTTGGGTTTCAACAAAACCTGCAGAGCTTTATTTCAAATGCTGTGTCTCCAGTGGTCTGCTGCCATTAAAACTAGTATTAGGTTCGTCTATGTGTCAGGATGACCTCTCTGAACTTTATTAAGCCTTTGACCAGCAGAACACTCCAAACATTTCTTTTATCATTTAGACATATTTACCATGATGAAAGCACCAACCCTTATATTTACTTACTAAAAGGTGACCTGGCCTTTTGACCACTTAATCAACTATTAATTAATCCCTCTAAATCTAATTCTCCTTTTTAATTGCCCAGAAGTCAGCACCCGGTCATAAACACTGCACTTGTAAAAATAAGCTGAAACTAAATCACACCACTAACTGACAAAACAGGGTCTGTGTCACAGCAGATGGGAGCTGCTCTGTTTTTCCTGTTTTTTTTGATTCTGAGGACTTTTAAGATTTCACATCCGTGTTTGTCCAAGGTTGAAATGTCTTGTTTTTGCTTGTGTAACAGTCCAAAAGCCAAAGATATTTATTTTACTGTCTCACAAGACTGAATTAAACAGCAGATCCTCAGAGTTAAGAAGTAGGAACCATAACATTAACTGATTATCAAAATACTTTATTAATTTACTGTCGATTAGCGAGTTAATTCATTGACCAATCATTTCAGCTGTACTCCAGAACAAGCAAATAAGTGGACCTTGGGCTGAGATTGTTTTGGTGTTTAAGACTCATAGCTATAAAATGTGATTGTAGGCTGGAAGGCTGTTCAGGAGAAAGAAAGAGAAATCATCAGGACTGTTTCTTCAGTTCATCCCAATTTAAAGCTGCACTAATCAATAGCAGCTGTTTGCTAACATGTTAGCCATATCAACCTTTTAAGATGGTCATTTGTCAGTGTTGTGTTTATAGATTGTTTTTCTTCCCCCAGTTAAAGTAAAAAAGTAATTAATGCAACTCTAAGTTTATGTATTGCAGCTTTAATACATTGTAAATTACTGGTTTATTTAGAAATGATATTAGATGCAAGAGCTTTTATCACAAGTTTAGTTTTGAGTGAATCAACACCTCTGGTTTGCCACCTGCTTGGTATAACAACTCCAACAGAAAATACGGTGTGATGATAAACAAGCATCTATTCTGTTGCACAGGGTCTGAACGACCGCTTCGCCATGTTCATTGATAAAGTGCGGCACCTGGAGCAGCAGAACAAAGTGCTGGAGACGGAGCTGGTGACCCTGCGGCAGAAGCACAGCGAGCCGTCCCGCGTCGCTCATCTCTACCAGCAGGAGATGAGGGAGCTGAGATCACAGCTGGAGGAGCTGAGCAGGGACAAGAACCGCATCCTGATCGAGAGGAACAACATGGAGGACGAGCTGCAGGTAAAACCGCTGGGTTTATCATTGCGCAAATCAAAAAGGGAGCTGTGAATTTAGTGTGTGGATACTCTTTGGATTCTATGTCAAATCCTACCAGCCCATCAACTCACCTCTCACCCTCTCACTCTTAACTCTTCTTTCATTTCACATTTCAGAAGCTCAGTGCGAAGTATGATGAAGAGGTGAGGGCACGGGAGGAAGCTGAACAGACCTTGAAGTCGTTCAGGAAGGACGTGGATGATGCTGCAGCCGTTCGCCTGGACCTGGAGCGCCGGTTGGATTCCCTGATGGACGAAATCTCCTTCCTGAAGAAGGTCCACGATGAGGAGATGCAGGAGCTGACCAACATGATGGAGGCGCAGCAGGTGTCCGTGGAGCTTGAGCTCGCCAAACCGGACCTCACCTCGGCCCTGAAGGAGATCCGCAACCAGTACGAGTCCATCGCCTCCAAAAACCTGCAGTCGGCCGAGGAGTGGTACAAGAGCAAGTTCGCCAGCCTCAGCGAGCAGGCAACCAGGAGCAACGAGGCCATGAGGGCCAGCAGGGAGGAGATCAACGAGTTCAGGAGGCAGCTGCAGTCCAAGACCATCGAGATAGAGACCCTGAGAGGAGCCAACGAGTCTCTGGAGAGGCAGATCACGGAGATGGAGGAAGCACACAACTCTGAAGTCACAGCCATGCAGGCAAGTAATCACAGTGATTAAAAGTACAGAGAGTATTTTCTAATATCCCTGCTATCAGCATCACTGTGTGCCTGTCTCCTCACCTCACATGCTATCCAACAGGGCAATAGGCAGGATTTCTGAAACCCCCAAACACACACACTCATTTTTATTTTCTGCAAGTTTCATTTACATGTATCACATAGCTCTTTCTTTTTTATTATTATTAGTAAAGTGCAGACTTATAAAAATGAAGTCTTGGGGGAAAAAAAGAAAGTCATTTGCTCTCAGTTCCCCATCACCTGCTGCAGCACTGCTGGCTCAGTCTGCGTGGAGCTCAGCTCTGTCTACACCTCTGTGGAGTAATAGGATTGGAAGTGAGCAGATCTCATGGTCAGGTTCCTCGTGAATTATGTCAGAGCTTGAATAAAGCTGTTAGGTAACCACACAGCAGGGAGCACCCAACTTTTATATACGTCAAGGAATCCAGCATATCGACGATCTCCTCATGGAAAACAGTCACTCGTTTGCTCTCTGGTTGAAGTTCCTCTGCTAACCTCAGAAAATTGCTATAGAAGCTGTTCATTTAATAGTTGATGGGTTTCAGAAATGAGCCATGAGAAAAACTGAACTGTCTGGTGTCTGCATCGTAACACAACAATGTAATCACGTCATGCGTCATTGATTAATCAGTTCAGACTGATGGTTTGTCTGTTAATTAATCTCAGCACTTATCTGCTTTCTTATCTGGCATTAGATGAGACCATCGATACCCCGCCTCTCTTGTCTGGATGCTAAATATGAAGCTGCAGACAGGAGCTGGTTAGCTTAGCTTAGCATAAAGACTGGAAACAGAGGGAAACAGCTAGCCTGGCTCCATCCTCAGGTTAAAAAAAAATCCAGTTACCAGAACCTCTTAAGTTCACTTTTTATAAGTGACTTCACAACTAGTGTCTTCCCGAAGTCTCTGCTGCCAACATCACGATGACAAAACTGAGAGCAGCAAGGCTTCTCTCTAACATGTGATAAAATATATTTATAAAGAAGAGGGAAGTTAGAATGAAAGAATTCCTGCCTGTAATAAATGACTTATCACAAATAAAGTTAAGGCTCCCTCCTCGAAGTCTGACTGTTCAGTGTCAGTGAGAGAGATGATCTAATTCAGGTTCAAGGTCTGAAATTGAGACCTGAAACAGTTCTTAGTGAATCGACCCTGCGTGTCTATTAGATTAACCTCTGACCTGCTAAGTCGGATACAGGAAGGCCATCTGCTTTCACTGGCTTTGTAGAGAAGCTAAAGCTCCAAAAGGTTATTTTATTCCTTTGAAGGAAAAAAAAAAAAGGAAATGATGCCACAGAAAAAACACTTCCACAGAACAGTCTATATAGAAACTACACAGGTGAATTTATTAAGAAAACTATATCAGACACAGCTGATCTCTGCCTTCTCTCCTCTAACTCCTCTCTCATTTCCAATGTAACAGGACACTATTGGCCACATGGATACTGAGCTGAGGAACCTGAAGGGTGAGATGGCCCAGCACCTGAGAGAGTATCAGGACCTGCTCAATGTCAAGATGGCCCTGGACATAGAGATAGCTGCCTACAGGTGCTGACTGGATTAAAGGACTAACTAAACACAAGACAGCTACCTCTTGAATACTGGACTCATATAATACCTTTTTAAGCATTGTGAGGTGTATTTAGTCTGAGTGTCCAGACTGACAGTTGTTTCTTTTGGTCCTATAAGGAAACTGCTGGAGGGGGAGGAGACTCACTTTAACTCAGGGATGTCGTTCAGCGCTGCCAGCTACAGCTACCAGCCTCGAGCCTCAGCCGGCTCCTCCAGGAGCAGCCAGAGGGAGAAAGAAGGAGCCACGAAGGAAAGCTTCAAGGAGATCAGTGAGGAGAAGGATGAGGCAGACATCAACTCCAACAACTGAAGACAGACAGGCACGGAAACCTGGCAAGTGTGAAGACATATTCTGTATATGTATCGTGAGTTTATAGTAACATACTGTATTTTTGCCGCTGTGTAAGATTGCACTGAAACCTCCTGTGTGCCAGGTGAGAAAAAAAGATTCCTCAGACAGAGACTTTCAAAGAGAAAGACAAGAAATGTTAGTGTAGGTCCACTTCACTGTTGTTGCTGTGTATTGTCAACAAACCTTCAGTTTGGGTACATAGGGTGTATAGAGGATTACAGTGTCTGTCGGCTTTTTCTTTGCACTGTTGTGTTTTGTTTTATGGCATTATGAAGTGTAGATGTTTTACCCATTCCTAACATAACCAGTGTTACAGACACAGAACTGTATGTTGGAAAACCCTGTAGCGACAGAGAGAACAGCTAGCATGGTTATTCATGATCCAACGCATCAAACAGTGCATGTAGTCCAGCTGTTCAGTGTATACACACCGACAGAACCTCTCACTGTTGTTTCAATTGCACTGAATAATACAGTGAATAAAATGACATGACTGACAAACAGTTTTCCGTGTTTTTATATCTGAATCACAGACACAGGAAGCTGTTCATTCAGGGCTGCACCCAGGCAGATATGAATCTCCACTAGTTCAAGCCACAGTGGGGAAAAAAAAAAAAACTTTGAGTGGGTCACTGATCACATCTACAGAATGACAGAAGAAAGTCAGTAATATCTCCCCTTTAAAATGAGGATTCAGTATATCAGGATATTAAAACAGCAAAATAATAAATGCTGGTAGACTTTAATCACAGGCTTTATGCTCTGCAAACAGGAAGTAAGTTAAGCTGCTGCTGTTTTAGTGTCAGAACATTTATGCAAAGTGATTGTTAACATCTCATGTTGAAAAGTCAATCAAACGATCAGTGACACCAAACAGCCACAAAGAGAAGCATTAACAACCACAAACAGCGTGTCTCTTTCAGTTTAGGGGGTCATGAAGGTGTGGTCCTTTAAAACGTCTGTGTCCAGAGATTAAAATATTTAAAGTTGTTTATTTAGTATTCATTGAATAAACAGTGTTCACTGTTAATAAAGAACAAGTTATTATTGCTAAGAATCGGGGCTTATGTCTTAACACATTTTTAGTCTTGTCCTCCCATTCAAAAGTTTTTAAACCACCCCTGTAAAACAGGAAACACGGCAGAATTAGGAAACACTTGTGTTTTCATTTATTAATTCAAAGTGACAAAAACAAGTAGGAAAGTTATTTTTCACCAACCATATCAAAGACTTTTTTATACAAACATCCTTTAAATTACTGCTTTTGTGCTCTGATCAGTTTTACTAACAGCTGGTTTTATCAAGTCAGTCCCATTAATTTACATCAATCAGCAGATAGTTCATAGAAAAGTTAACAGTTCTTAAATTAAATGTGTAAATCAACAAGAAGCAAGCTGGAATTAAAGATACCATGTAGATCTAACCTCTACACACACACACACACACACACACACACACACACACACACACACACACACACAAACCTTTGGTAGTGTCAGTCCTTTTGTTTAAAGCCCTTTAAATCAGATGTATACATCTGAAATCACAGTCACAGCCCTCGAAACCATAAATACATAAAGAACACGCACAGCAGTTAAGTCCAGTTTCAGCTACAGCAGAGGTCACATTCTTCTGTGGGGTGGAAGGACACTGAACTAAACAGATACCATTTCCACTCATCAGGTAAAATTCATTGTTACATGCTGGCACTTGAGTAAATCACATGTACCTGTCATTGTGAGCGCTGAACATTTGATGCTACAGTTTGAAATTTAAAAGAACAGTTAACATCTTTTCACCCCAGAACAAGAAAACTTAAGTTTAGAGCTCCTGGACTCTGTCTGACAACACATCTAAGATTCAGTTATAATGCAAATGTAGACTCTTTACTCCACATTGTGACAAGATGAAGAGAGTCAACGTCCAAAGGGGCAGCTCCTCTCCTCAGGAGCTGAGTCTTGTGCTCAGGACTGGGAGGGCAGGACCAGGCCAAAGTGCAGCACCAACAGACCATCCTGGAGCACAGTGGAAACAAGACCTCGAGGATCACTCAACAGGAACAGTCCTCCAGGACCTCTATGAAATTCACATCATTATAACTGTGGATTGTGTGTGTGTGTGTGTGTGTGTGTGTGTGATTCTGGTGTTTACCTGTAGTGCCTCTTCGCCCACAGACTTCTGAATGTCTTTGAGCGACTGGTAGTGATCTAGGAGGTGATCTCCACAAACCACATCCACCTGCAGGGCACACAGAAACACTTCTGTCAGACAGAGCCGACCAGTCCACGTGTCCAACCCATCATGGACTGGTTTAGACCAAACTAAACCATCTACTGTGCCCTGCTGCCACATCAAAAACACAGGGGAACATTTAATTAACCAAAAACACTGAATATACAAGAAATGCCTTGGATACTTAAAAGTAAAATGGCAATTAGTCAGTTCCAGTGACAGAGGTGTTATAGCAATGTAATTTTTAGGGTGAGATTTATAACTCTTGTGACTTCTCCAAAGGGACGAATGACACTGGGTTCATCTCTCTCTGTCCAGACAAGACAGCACAGTGAAGAACTGAAGCCAGGAAATCAGTGTAAGCTGCTAATCCTCATCCACGTGTTACTAAATACAAAATACACCAACTCCTGAACTGTGTCTCTGTCAGGCTGACCACACCTCAGCATTTCTGTCTGTCTGTCTGTCTGCTCTTTGAGGACAGGAGGACACTTCTGATCCTAACACTCATGGTTTTTTTTTTTTTTAATCATGATCCTTCTCTTACATCATGTCCACCGCTCTGAGACAGACATATGGTATCACTGCACTAATAATTTGACTGTAATCAGATTATGGTTGTCCTTAAGGACTGTCTGTTGTCCTTTAGCCAGCTGAGTTTTGACCTGAGCAGTTGACCCTTCAGTGCTGGGCTCTGTTTGTATTCGTCTTCCCACTGTCATGTCCCCTCTCTCATTTTCCCCAAACCAGGCTCTTTCGATCTGTCCCTCTCTCCTCACTCAGTCAGATTGTAAAATTCTGTTTAAATATTAGTAATAATGGATTAATCATCATAACTGGTGGCAACACCTGTTACCCTGACTTCGTGCCACATCGTTGTCTTGTGCTGCTACAATTTACAGACAACTTGAGCTGTGAATTGTGGAACCTCACATACACAGCTGTAAACTATGTCCAATTAACTCAGTTTGCCACAGGTGGACTCCAGTCTAGTCCTAGACACATGTCAAAGGTAATTAAAGCAAACCGGATACACCTGACCACACTGCGGATTGCAACAGCAAAGGGTCTGAATTAATTACAATTCTTGAGTGCAGATTCCTGGGCTATAAAATGGCAGTTTTATCCATTAAAAACTAAACCTCTGACACAGTACAGTGTGCAGAGAGTGAAGGGGTTTGATCAGTCTTCCACAGCCACTGTACTCGTCTGAACCTGGTCCCTGTACAAGCCCACACTGTGCTCAATGTCAACTGCCTTTTGCTGTCCTGCTTCCAAGTCTTGTCTAAAGCAACAATCAGGATCAAAGCTGTGGTCACTTTGTTGACTGATTAGCAGTAAAGCCTGACGGACTCACCTGGCAGGTTGGGCTAAGTTCCATCTTCCTCCTGATGAACAATTCCACATGGCGGACAGTGGCCTCACCAGACACACGAATGTACCGCCTCTCTAATGGCTACACAGGGACAGGGTGGTCAGGGTGGAATAAACAGTACGGTACCAACGTCTTTCAGAACAGAGTCATTCACAAGAAAAACTACAGGGGATAAAATTAGAGTCACGTCATTTAAAACTGTGTAACCTTGAAAAAAAAAAACGTTAGTTTGTCCCACAAAAAAGCAAGTAGCTGGTGAAGAAAGCAGAATATAATATTTAAGATTTGGGTCATTACCTTATAGTTGCTAATGCCCTCTTCAGCCCTGAAAACAAAACAAGAGTCAAAGTAAGAACACTTTTTTTGTACTGAGCAAACCCTCAATGTGAGAGAGCAGGACCCTCTGCTGACATGTCTCTGTAACTGCATGGTAATTTCATTCACTACAAACTGCCATTTAATTTCCCTCAAAGCAGAGGACATGGTGGCCAGGAGCCAAGTTCAGGTCAGGCCGTTCTATTTTGTTGTCCCAGTCCGATGGTCCTGGAATCCTGTGTGCTCTCTGATTTACATGGCTTGCTGGGAACAGAGCTATTGTTAGCATTATTCATTACACCAGTGTTTTTACTCTTGTGACAAGCCCAAAGACTGCTGCAAAACTGATGGTAGGTTACACTGTTCAATGAGATGTTTACCCAACAAACTCCAGCAGCAGAGATACATCCAGCTCAGGGGGAATGGTGAACACAGACTGAGGAATGTTATCTTTCTTCTGCCTTCGTACCACAACAGGACTTGGAGAGGAGACCACCACTGTAAAGGAGGACAAAGACAACACAGAGGGGTTGCTTCATTGACCAACTCTAGAATTTTTGCTATGGTTTTGCTGAAAATTTCCATCTTTGGATTTTCAGCTTAAGAATTCTCAGATTTAGTGCTACGTCCAGTCAGTTTGATTTATATGGCTTCCAACTATAACAGAAGTTGTCTCAGGGTACTTGTCATTTAGAGCAGGTCTAGACTGTACTCTTTACAATATCATTTACTGAGACACAACATCCCCCTATGAGTAAGTACTTGGCAGTAAAAAAATAAAGAAAGAAAGAAGAAAAGTCCACAGAAGTTGTTCCTCTACTTTGAAGACCTTTGTTCTCTTGTTTACAGTCACAGTCTGATGCAACATAGGTTGTGTTTTACTGATGTCAAAAATACACTGATTGACCAAAAGGGACACTGCAGTGATACACAACAAATCTGTTACTCATTGACAGAGGATGGAGTGAGATCATTCAGGTCACTATGAAGCTCTGTGACCAGCAGCGTCTCTGCAGTATGTGGACTTAGAGGGAAACTGATTTTACCAAATACTTAACATAGACAGACAGTGAAATACTGCATGTTACATTACACAGCTAACACTGCCCTAAACCTGTATACTTAAAAACTTTAAAGCAGAACTATTTTACCTGGTTTTGGCACCTCCAGGCCTCTGTCTTTGTAGAACTTACACATTTGTTCTCGTTCGACTGTAGAAAAAAGAAAAGGGAATTTAAAAAAAGACATAAGGTACATCAGTTACATTAAATCAGACTATACATATAGTATGTAGCCAAACTTAGTACAAGCCTGTGCAATATCACCAATATTTCAAATTATTCAACTGTGCGATGACAGAATAACTGTATTATGTTTTGATGTTATGTATAATTAAAAACAATCATGTCAGATAGACTACATTGAAAATAGAAGCACCCAAAGTACAACCTCAGCTCAATAGAAATGAGTACACCTGTGATCACTGCAACAAAAGTGTCTGTTTTGGCCTGGGTTGTGTCTCATCCTGCATGGCTCCACATGGTAAAAGAAAAAAAAACTGCCTGGACAAGTAAGAAACCAGACAGTGAGACTTCACAAAGAAGAGAAAGGGTACAAGAGCATCAGTAGGCTACTGAACATAAACTGAACCACAGCAGCAGCATGGGTTAGGAGGTACAGGAAGAGCGGCGCTACTTATAACAGAAGGTGCAGTGGCCGTCCTCAAAAAATGACGCCACGCAATTCGCTATTTACGCAGTTTTGGATTGAATAAACAGACGGAGCTTCTGACATGGCAGAATGATTATCGGTGGATAATGGTTCAGTGGCTGATCAGACAGTATGAAGTCACTGCATGAAGTAAACAGATGGCGTCCCAGAAGAAAACCATTGCTCACAAAACAGCACAAGACTGCAGGATTAAATTTTGCCAACAGAACATGAAAGGAGGCCTGATGAATATTGGCAGCACATTCTTTGTTCGGATGAAACCAAAATAAATTTGTCTGGATCAGATGAGGCCCAGCATGTTTAGTGTAGACCATGCCAGGATTAACACAGTGTAGTGCCCGACCGTCAAACATGGAGGTGGGAGTGTGTTGATAAGGGGCTACCTGAGTGTAATAGCCTCAAGAAGCTTGGAAGGAGAGGGATTTTCCAGCATCACAAACAGAAAAAAAAAGAGTTTTAAAGAAGAACAAAAATTAAAACTATGACCTGGCAAAGTGTGTCCCTGACTTGAATCAAATAGAAAAACAGAGTACTTCAAAGTAGAAGGTTGAGCAACAAAACATCTGTTTTTCAGATCAACTGACTTCAATCTTTTGGGATTTGGAAACAAAATTGTTTCAAACAGGACTTGTAATAACTTTTACTGACTAGGGGTTTATCATATACTGTACTTACGCTCCTCCAGGAAAGGAACCATTTTGTAAACAATATCCTGCAGTTGTCTGTCAGGCCTGCAGGAAAAAAGCATTATAAGCTTAATAGACTGCTTTATTACAGATGTCAGTGACGGCAGATTTCAGAGCGTAATATCATACGTTTCAAAACACATACAGAATTTTTAACGTCTGAATTTCAGACTTCTGACAATTAACTTTGAAAAAAGAAAACAAATGCATTCAAATTTCCAGAATAATTCTTGTAATAGTAATAATTCTTGTAGTGATTCTCCACACTTTTCCCTCTGACTAACTTCAATTCAACTGTCAAAAACTTGGCTGAGAACCATCTAGTTGTTTAACAGGTACAGAAGGTGATACAAATCACCAAATACTTCAAGACTGAACAGACCTACCTGATGTTGTAAAGGGGTTGTGTCTGGTGGACAACAATGCTACATGTGGGACACCTGTTGCTGTAGAAGAAGTGCTTCACAATGCAGCTTTTGCAAACTGAAAGAAGGTAAAAACATCACAATATAAGACACAGCCAGGAGTCAAAATATCAGGCACAAGGCACAGCCAGACTAATAAGGACATTTGAGACAAATATAGATATTAATATTTGAGAGTTTAAATAATCAGCTGTATTAGATTAGCCATCCAGTTCTTGTGGAACCCCTTGAATCCTCTTACAGTCCTCTGAGGACTCCGGGTGCTCAAGGACACCTCTGCTGTAAACTCACATGTGTGCAGGCACTCTGTGATGGTGGTGGCATCGATGAGGAAGCCGCAGCACAGGGCACAGCGGATGTATGGATAGAACTGGTTGAGGGGGAGCTTGGGCTGTGGCAAGGAAAACAAATCACAGTCAAGAGTTGGACATATCCACGCGCCTATATTTACAGCACACAGATTCATGTCTGCCACAAAAACTGGATGAAAAGCAAAAGTTTAAGTTCAGTGAGCAGGACAGCGTAAAACTTTGGGATATACTTGTCAGCTGTAGGAAAAGGGACAAAAACAAGCATCTTACTTATGAACAAAGTGTAACAGAGGAAAGTCTGAAAAATGTATAAACTATCCGTAAACGTACCTCGTCCTCTGAATCGCAGTCTGATATGTTCGTTGATCCTTCATTACTCCTGCGACCGTTTGGAGGCGATGACATTCCCAGCGGCTCCCAGCAACACTACACACAACCTCCCCTTCCTCTTTCAGATGCGAGGACGAAATAGCAAATTAAATGCCTCCTTTAAAAGCACAACTCAGGTCTAAACGTCGAAGATATTTTAGTTGCCCGTGACTTATGGCGAGTTAGCAACGCCTGGCTACTTGACAAACGTTAGCTCGCTTACTGTTTGCAAGAGTATAAACATAAACACGTGCAGGTACAGCTAGCGTTACAGCTTAATTGTTAAAGTTGCCTATTTTGACTAGGCTAAAACCCTCGGTCCGCGCTATAATAACACAAAAGTACACTTCAAGAAATAAAAACTACTTCCTGCCTTTATCCACTGTTGCCCTCTTCACATTCACGTTAGCAACTCAATTTCCCTCGCTCGTGCTACGCGAGCGCCAACAACAATAAGATTTCCGGTCTGGATCCTTCAGAATAAATGTGACTTGACCAGGAAAAAAAAACTAACATTATTTAAATACACGTGTACTTTATCCTCACATGTAAAATACTGGTTCTAAACCCAAACCTCAAAACCTTCAACAAGAGTAAAATACGGAAAGAATAAATATGAGGGGACTCAGTTGGTATTCGACCTGTTGCATAAAAAATAATAAACTTTAGTAAATCAGAAATTCCGAACACGATTGACAAATTCGATACAATTATTTTGAAGACACATTGACGTATTTTCCGGGAACAGCAATGAATGGAGAAGAAGGTTTTACTTTCCTTTAGTCAGCAGGGGGCGCTCGAAACGCATAATTACAGCCAATGCCATCTTTGACTACTTTTCCTGAAGAGCAGATGTCGTTCCTGAATGTGTCTGTATTTATGACTTTATGTTTTTACGTTTTTTAATATTCAGTTTTATTTATTTTTGTCTGTGTCATAATGGGGAGATATTACTTTGGCTTCTAGGATGGCTAATTTGTTAATTAGCCATCGGGATAACGTGTGACCTCATGCTTAAAGCCAACATAATAAAACATTTAATATAGAAAATGTATCAACTCATTTTCACCTTTCAGCATTAAACATGGCCATGGCAATTTGGGCAACACTCCTCTGATACACTAATTAAATTTATTTTCATCACAGTGTAAAAAAGGGCCAATCCTATGAATCACAATCCACCAATTGGCTGTATCATAAAGATGTTTTCCACAATTGCACAACTGTTTTGTGCAGCAATCTGTAACACAAAGTAAAAGTAATAGCATAGGATGTGTCCCACTGGATATTACAAGACACTTGCCTGTGTCAAGAAGGCTGTTTGTAGTGGCTTGCATATTTTTGGTTGAGGCTGTGCAACCAAAAAAAAAATTAAAACAATTTCTACATGATAAGAGGATTCACCACTCCAGAGCTAAGCCCCCTTTGGTAACATTACAGTAAGAGCCACAACGAACTGGTGTTACATGTTGCAGTGACATGCCCACTCGAGTTGGGACATCCCCTAATAGACGATCTCAGCGGCATGTCTAAGCAGCACAGACATTCTTTCAGGACATAAGTACTCATGATTTACATCATATTTTATAAGGAAGATTGAAAATCCATCATCATTCCAATCATTACAGTGGGTTTAATCCTTCAGATGATGAAACTCATCCTCTGACACTGGCGGTCACAGGCACCCTAAGTGTAGCTATGGCTATGTACATTACCAGGAAACCTCAGTTGTTGGGTTTTTTTTTTTTTGCTTTTTTTTTACATGTAAGGCTGTAACTGCATGCAGAGGTTCTGGGTGCTGTGAACTGACATGGCCTAGCTGGCTGTTTGTTGTGATGGAGCTATTCCCAAACCTCTGTAGTGTTTTAGTATTGGCATGATAACACGTTAAATGGGAGAGTTCAGAGATGAGCTCCAGTCTACTGACAGTATCTACATCATTCACATCATCTCATCAGAGAGCTGATGTGTTCAGTGTATTCTGATGGAATCAGCTAATCTTACTTGGCTCTTTAATGAGTATAATAGAAAACAGGATGGACATTTATCAAGCCTATAAGCCTCCTTCCCCAACTATACTTGTAGATAGTCTGAGGAAGACTGTCAAATTATTTCAAGTCCAACAATTGCACTTAAACTCTTTCAGCATTTCCAGGTGTAATCATACTTTTCACTCCCCATTTTAATCTATCTAACACCAGCAGCACTACACCTTCACCTCTGACTGCTTTGCATGCAGTGTTACTGAATCAGTCTGTGTGTGTGAACTGCATTAGCAGGCTGTGCTGTTTGGCAATTACATCTTATATCTTTGAGGAGCATCAGCAGGAATGAGCAGCTGAATCAGACACACCACAGAGTTATTACTACAGAAACAGCTGCTGGTATGGAGAAAATGTTCTGCATGGGAGTGGTATTGAGTGTCAGAGATTGTACAGATATGAGGAAGAAAGAGAAAGAGTGTGTGTGGCAGAGAGAGAGAGAGAGAGAGAGAGAGAGAGAGAGAGAGAGAGAGAGAGAGAGAGAGAGATGAAAACAGAAAATCTGAAGATGAATTAAAGAAACAAATCTAGTTAACAGCAAGTTTTAAAAGACAAATAAATAAGGATGACGGCCTATGTCAGAATCACACAAGGGTATATGCAAACTCTTGGTTCAAATAGATGTCATGTCTGTAAATTCTTCATTTTTAAAACATACAGTAATCATCTTTCCTCTGGTGCTTGCTGTTTCAGGTCTGGTCTGATCTGAACCTGGTAACATGGAACAACTGATAGATGAAGTCATTGCTGTTTATCCCAGGACTTCATTCAGTTTACATTTAATTATGGTACATTTTCAGTTCCTGAGAATTTAAAGGCAGGAAAAACAGTAGATTAAATTGTACTGGAGTTTGCATATGAGAATGGAAAGTTGACGTGTTTTGTGTCTCACAGACTCAATTGTTTCTTTTATGGAAAAACCAGTAAACCCTGATGCATATTATGCTGTATTATATTTCCAAGGAAGAGAACATTTGTCTTGAACTTTCTTAATGGATACCAGATTTGCTTTCTGTAAATGCTGTCAACCCACTGAATCCTTTCATCATAGTTCTCTTTATCTCCTAAACATTTCCCCTCTTGGGGCCAGTTTATGTGCAGAGCACTGAATGCTCACTGATATCTGGAACTTCCTTTGGTTAAATATTTATTTTTATGAGATTATTTTGTGAAGAATTGTGGACTACTTTCTGTCTGCCAAAGCATGTCTGTGGGGATATGGAACATTGCATTTGTGTTGCCGTGTGCTTTTCAAGTGTCCAAGTGTGTTTGCATGTCATGCAGTTTGTCGGTGTCAATAATGTAACACTGGAATCCTTCCATAACACACTCATTGTGTCCTTGTGCAAATATCCTGATGTCGTGACTGAACAGGGAATTTCCAGACACCTGCTCACTGTGTGTAGTAGTTTTGTGTTTTCTGTGTTTTCATGTGCTGCACATTTTTGCAGTCATGTGTGTCTTCATACCTGCATGATCACTTTGTATTTACTCCACAGTAGACCAGAGGCCACATTTTAGAATAATTAACTACCATTGACATTCTCAGCACTTTGTTTGTTGACCTTTACTTGTGGACATTGGAGAAGTCCCACTGAGAATTAGGAGGAATAAACTGGCAATTAACAATTGGCTTAAGCTAAGTGGTAAATGCAGGTCCCCAGCAAAGTGTCTTGTGGGGGAGTACTGGGCATTTTTAGGAAGAGAGAAAAAGAAGTAGTCAGCTTTACTGCCTGTAGGAAACATTGGTCTGGAAGACGATGATGTGACTTGATTTAGTCTCAGGTTTGTTTCAGCTTTCTCCCAGAATCTGTACCAGATATATCTTCAGAGGGTGTTTATGCAGATTTTCACTCAGAGGTCCAAGGATCCAGCCTCTGGAAGAACAGCCGTAGAAACAGTCCAGCATAATTTATTTTCCTGTGCTAAATACAGCAAGGAATGGCAGAAGGATTTGAATAGATTTAGTACTATTTTCATTTTCTTATAAAACTTCCTCCAAAAAGAATTTAAGCTTATTAGGAGAGCAAATTTAACTAACTTGCAGTTCATTGACCTTTACCCAACAAGACAAAGAGTCCACAGTCATGTTCATGGCTGAGTGGGGATGTACTTGGGGCAGCAGTGCTTTGGGCTAAATGCTAATGTCAGTGCTGACATGCTTACAGTCACAATGCCAACATCCCAATGTTTAGCAGCTATAATGTTAACCATGTTAATCATCTTAGTTTAGTGTCTTAATATGCTGACAATTGCTAATTAGCACTAGACAGAGTGCAGCTGAGGCTGATGGGATCAACAGTTTTAGCAGGTATTTGGACAAAAACCAAAGTATTGGACAAACTAAAATTTTGATCAGGTGGTGATGGCACTACATGAAAATTCAGAGGATCAGCAAAGACATTATTAAAGACTCATCCTCTGGGACCAATTCATGTCTGTACAAAATTTATGCCATGTCATGGCAATCCAGTAATTGCTCAGATATATCAATCTGGACCAGCAGAGGACAAACAAACTGAACAACCAAATGACCATTCCTAGAGACTAAAATAAATGTAGGCATGCAGACCTTTTGTGTTGGGGCACATTGATGTATCAGAGGTGGCACCTTATCAGTGATCATATTGTTTATGATCAAGATTATACTGTACGTGCTCAGTCACATACACACACATTTGGTCTCAAACAAAGATAGGGCATCATCATCACCATCAGCACAATGGTGAAACTTTTCAATATATAATAATAACAATATATAAACACCTTCATGTAGCAAAACTAGAAAAAAGACTTGGATCCAAATGACCTTATCAAAACACTGGTTATATATATATATTTTTTTTTTTTTTCCAAAGTCAGAAAATTTAAAAGCATTTACAATTTACTCAGTACTCATATTATATTACATGGTACACAAAGAGATTGATGTTTATAGGGCACCTCACTCAGACAAGAAACCAGCTCAAACAGGCTCTTCATATCAGTACAGTGTCTATTTATATCACTAGAGTACAGAGCAGTTCTTAGACATCGAGAGCTAAGATCCCACTGAAAAATAGTTGATTCAATTCTGTCCCACTGGCACTGATGACATCCAGCTAAATGACAGTCAAATGACACATAATAACTTAAAAACAATATAAGTATCTATATGTATGTTATGTTCACAGTTGAATCATTCCGGACCTTTATTTGGAGGTAAACGGACATGTGATAGCAAGTTTATCCCGTATGACTCAACTGTCTCGCCTTTTGAGGCTTCACTATCTTCATTCAGCTTGGCAACATACTGAGGGATGGAGCTGAGTGACTGTGAGACAAGAAGAAGATCACAGCCATAGCACACACACCCCTTTTTCTTGTTAGTTTACAATTGTCCTGTATTCTTAAATTAGGGCACTCTCTGCTCATTCTGATTGTAAAAGTCCTCTTTTCCACAACTGCACATCTTTTATTACAGTCTCTGCCTTTGCCATGAAATCTGGGACCAAAAGATGTTCTGATATCTTTAAAGCTGATGTTGTCTGGTGGTTGAATCTTCCTCTTCCCGAGCTCCAGGCTCTTAAGTTGTGGCTAAAGACCCAGACACAGCATTTTCATGTGTAGCTGCATTACAAATGTGGGAAAAACTTAGGGGGGGGCTGTCATACAAACGTTTCTCAGAGGCAGAGCTGCTCTGGAGGCAGAAATAATCTCATTTGTTGAGTTACAGAAGTGACACTACACATCAACATCCCCAAAATGCTGAGGGCTCAACATAGCTGTTTGTGTGACACAGAAGGACCTTTGCTAAAGCTGTAAGTATATTATCTGACTCCATTTGCCCCTTGAATAATGCGGCAGGAAAAAATAACAACTCATTAAAATAAAAAGCATTTTTTTTTGTCTTAAAATATGGTCAGACCTTCATCTAAGTTATAATTATGAACAAGCATAATCTAACAGATAAAGGCTTAAAGGATTGGAGCATGGGAGCTGGTCAGCATCTGTGATCGTGGGTTTACCTTGTACAAATCATGGTGCATGGTTGCACGGTGCAAGGCGTCCATTGCAGGACACAATGGAGGAAGCTGCTGCTCTCCAAAATAAAAAGTCACTGTGTGTCAGACCTTGACCCAAAGAGATGCTGTGGAACGAGCTCAGAGAGTCGTCCACATCAGACATAAGAAGAATATGGCTGAGCTGAAACAGCTCTGTGGGAACAATGGTCTGAAATTCCTCCTGAACGTCATGCAGGTCTAATCCACAGCTATCAGAACAGCCGGTTTGAGGTCACTGTTGCCAAAGGAGGTTCGACCGCTAATGAAATCCAAGGGTTGAGTTACTTTTTCCACCAGCACTGTGAATGTTCAGTAAAGACATAAAAAAAAAATGTAATGCGTTACTAGCTTGTGCACACTGTGTTTGTCTGTACTTGTACTTCACTGAGATGAAGATCAGATCAAATTTTATGCAGAAAACCAGGTCATTCCAAAGAGCTCACATACTTTTCCTTGCCATAGCATTTACCAGCTGGAGACAGTTAGCCTGCATCTCCACAGTCTCATAATGATACTATAATAATAAAATACACTGCTGGTGATGATGCTGTGATTGTGATGATAAATCATAAAGCCTTGACGCTGTTGTGTTGATGTCAGACTCCTTTGTACTTGCACCAGCGTTTCTGCATGATGGATGACCTAAGCTCAGTGGCTGAAGCCAAAGACCTGTAGTTTTCCTGGAGGTTATTGTAACTAACATTAAACTGAAGCCTGCCGAAAAAGACCAGCAGAGATGCTCTTGCTGCCAAAAAAGAATAAGACAAGAAAAACATGGACGACTAATCTTTAGTGTGATTTCACTTTGTTCAATATTAACAACATAATATTTACTCATCTGTAATCAGGAGTAAACTGGAATCTTCACTTATAGTCTAGTCTAGAGCTGCTCTATATGAAAAGTGCCTTGAGATGACGCCTGTTATGATTTGCTGCTATATAAATAAAATTGAATTGAATAGAATTGAATCATTTTGCACAGTATAGTCTGTGCCAATGCATAAATTCAGCAAAGCAAAACGTCATACATATGATACAGACACTACATTTTTCAGGCCATTGTGAAAATTGCTGCGGGCAGTGTGTAGTGCACTCATTTTCCTCTTTTTGAACCTGTCAACTGAGCATACACAGCTCTCCTTAACCCACTGTCCTCTTTATAAATCAGTTTAAAAAACTGTCACCAATACACACATATAAGGTGATATTAGCTAGCTGACAACCAGTCTTGATAATCCAATCCTAGTTTGATCTAAGTGGCCTTCATCTGCAGCTTTAAGGCACTTGTGGATTAGCTAGCTGTATGCTGAAAACAGCAGTATGTAGGCTTGGTAGTTAACCTTAATCCACTATCATAAATACCAGAATTAGTGAAAAGTCACCACCATTACCACCTGTGTCTCAGTGTTTCACCCCACAGGTCAATTTGTTAAATTTCTATTTCCAGAGTAGCTCTGCCTCAAAAAATGTTGCTAAAACCACAGTCTGTTGGACAGTGAAACAGGAGCCTCTATAGTGGCAGGTGTCAAATGAGTGGAGAGCGTGAGGTGCTGCTGGACATACGTTCCCCTCTCAGACCTCCAGGAGACTCTGTGGCCGCTCGGATGCTTGTGGGGGATCAGGCTGCAGGCGACAAATGGGCTTGTTGCACATGGGGCAGACGCTGCGGATTTCTAACCATTTCAGTAAACACCTGGTAAAAGTAGACAGATAAGAGACAGATTGTCATTTCAAAGGAAGACAAAGTTCACAAAGTTGCATCTAGGTAGAGAGTTGAGGACTCAAGACAAGAGACAGAACTTCACACTGCTTCATTAACAGTTGTAAAACAAAACTGATCAGACAGACATGCAGGAAATTTACATAGTGCACAGTTACTGGTGATACAGGTGGAGAAATATCAGTTAGAAAGAAATGCTAACCAGTCTAAAAGCCCTGATGTCACACCTGTGCTGCAGGGCAAAGGCAGGTCTCAGTTGCATAAAGCGTAGACATGTTCAAACATGTAAGGGCACCCTGAAAAAGTGGCTTTCTCTGAATTTCACTGCCTCTCTCTGCTTCAGCTGCTAACATGAAGAAGAAATCCATCACAAAGAGGAATTTATGAGTCATTCCTCTGAACTGGTTAGTCTAGATTTTTGCACATCAAGAAGTCCTCACCAAAATTTTAAATAATCAAGAACAGAATAAAATATTGTGGTTTTAGGCCTTTGGACCCTCTGACAAGGGATCTACAGACACTTTGGCTGTTCCAAAAATGCTATTCCACATGGTTTCAATTGATGATTGTTTGTATTCACAGCCTCAAACATGATGTATGAGTCAATAAAATTAGATGCATGATTACCAATTTGTGAAACAGCTAAACAAATGAATCACGTCTGGAGTTTTTTTCATTTGACTTTTAAATACTTTTGTGCATGTTCACAAATACAGAGTCAGCTGTCAGAGCTCATGAAAGTCTGATTACCAAGCAAGGTTGTAGAACTTACTTCTTGTGAAAAGCATGGGAACACGGGCACACTCCAAGCTCATCCCTGCTGCGAAACTCCTCTAAACACACTGCACATGTTTGCTGAAAAGAGAAATGACAGGTTATGAAATCAGTTCAGCACAGACACACCTGTCATTTTAACTATTCTCAGCCACTACAACTGTATAATTCTATGTTATATTAAACCAATGTAATGTCCATGACTACACTGCGATAATTAGATCACTGACATAATTCCTTATTCATACTAAGATACAGTTCGTACTGCCAATGTTAACAATAATTTGTTTTTGCATTTGGTCTATAAGAAGTAAATGTAGCCCCCAAAACATCCAGGCAACAAAAGAAAATGTCCACCAACATGTCAAACTAGCCTGCTGCCAAATTCAGATATGGTATTTTAACAAAGAGAAAGTAAAATGATTGTCAGAGTATTTAATACTTGTTTTGGAGATTTTCTCGAAGCTCATTGATGGCTGTGAGTAGGTAATACTGAACTTTAAAATTAAATTAACTAAGCCTGTAGAATAATTGAAAAAATATTAGCCTAGCTCTTATAACTCAAAAACATGTTTTTCTCAGATGTCTTTCTACAACCACCTTTAAAAAATAGTAAAAATAAAGTATTGTTAAACTTAGTTGGATCCAGTGTTATACTTGTTTGTGTGCCTGTCCTCTGAACTTCAGTGAAATTTTGACTTGGACAGCAGTGACTCAGATGTTGATTCCATGTGCAACATGTAATTGGGTGTTTATCCCACCCAGTTTGACTCTGTGTTCAACTTACACCAAGAAGGCTGAGTTTCTTTCCTGGTCCTTTCAAAACAACCTGTTGATGAGAATAGATTTGTCACAAAATGCATACAGTTCAACAGATAAACAAGCAAATGATATAGTGTAAATAACAATTATTAATCAAACTAGAAATGGCTTTAACACATTACCTCATTGTAGCCGTACTGTTCTCTTGCACCTTGTCGCCTCAGCCTGTAAATCACAAAAAGACACAAAGTTGCAATGCTGTAATTCAGAGACATAAAAATTCTATAATGTGCCTGGTGGCTCCATATTTGTCTCCATCAGGACGTGTCTTATCACGCTGTATGAATCAGCTGAAGTCCTGGAATTCACACAATGCCACATTCAAGTAACAGCCTGTGCATCTACGCTCATCTCAAGCAGATCTATAACACTGTGAGGAGTACGTCCTTGTAAAAGAATTCAGACTGAAATTCTTTTTATCAAGTTGTTCATTCGTTGCTAAAAACAGAAATAGATTTCTTTTGGGCTCAGTGAACGCATAAAAGTGTTAATTCCTAATTAAGATAATCACCATTTGAGAAGTTTGGAACGACCTTGAAAATGATCAAATTACAGGCATTCTAGGCACCTTTGTGTTCAAGGTATCTGTTTGAGCTACTCCTCTGCCAGCACCAAAAAAAGCACCAGCATGACAGCTGAAACATATTCTCATCAGCCCATTTACATTTTTTGGATTGAGCAAACATGGCCTCACTTTCTGTTATTTATTATCACAGATAGAGCTAAAAATAACTTAACCCAATCCCTGGTTGTAAACCTAACTATACTTACAGTACTCCAACAGACTGTTTTAGGTTTTTCAAATATCTGGCTGACAGATAGCTAAATTATTAAAGCAAAACATCCTCTGTAAGGGTTAAACAAGCTCGTCCAGAAATGCTGGAAGCTACCAGCAGTACACTGACCTGACTGTATCCTGTCTGTCATAGCTTTAAGCAGAGTTCACTTGAACCTTTGTGATTTGTCAAACAAGAGACAATGGACTTTATATTTCCATGTAATACAATGAGAGGCCTCTGCATTGACAGATGACCTGAATCAATAAGTGTAGTTCATTACAATATTAAAACTCAGTCTGTCAGAGCACACAAGATGCCATCTGCCAATGCACGCAGTCAGCTAATAAGATTTGAACATGTGAAACTGGCCCATGACACCACTTAGGTGGTTTTGGCTGGACTGTGACTGATACCAACTTTCCCACATGAAAGCTAAATGATACCAAAAGATGCCAACTGTCTGCCTATGGGTGAATTGTTTTTTTTCACTGCAAGAAGACTGGCACCACTGACTAACACTGACAACATTCTGAGGGAACCTCAGAAACCTTAAAAGAGTACATTAGAAGACTTTGTCAGACAATATCTCCCCCTGAAATGCACTGCAGGTAACAGGTTAATGATATGCATCACTCAAAGAGGCTCCACAGAAGGAATTTCCCTTGAAGGCAGGGTGAGGCAGATTTCACTACAAGTTTGACAGACTTGAGTTAAACTAGACTGATTTCTCCTGTCAGAAGTGGATGAATCTGTCTGAATGACGTCTGATTTTAAGGAACACGCTAATACCGGTTTGTGTTAGCAGTCTGACATTTCTATGGATGCTGCACAGGTGCTCTGTTGTCTGATGTCTTGTACCTGAACAGGTAGCAGCAGAAAATGAGGCTGAGCATGAGGATGAAGAGGCCAATGCCCAGAATGACGATGTAGATGTTGAGTGGCAGGTGGAAGAGCTCTTCAGATGTCATCTTGCAGTGGATGTCGGAGTTCTTCAATCCAAGGTCACACAGACACCCTGAGAGAACACATGGAAGAGCGGAGACAGAAATTGTATGAATACAGGTGAAACCAACATGTCTGGTTGCAAGGAAAAGTATTTCTATGTATTAAGGTTACACCAGGCTCCCCACATCTATCACAGATCAATTTAAAGTGCAAACTGTGAAGAATTAACAATTTCAACAATAAATACAACCAGTTTTTAAACTGTATCATATCCATCATGTCAAATTAATATTTTCATTCAGTGTGCAAATTTAATCCAACTGTTCTGAGTAAATTTCGTCCTCACACAAAGAACAAGGCAGTCATGAACATAGCCTGCTGTTGATAATAATGCAAATACTCATGCATGTTTTCAATTGCATGTTGAAAATGTAAGAGAATGTCATTTTTTTATACATGAAAAGCAACAATAAACAAAGACACTGTCAGATAATTAAATTGTGACGACTGTAGCCTGTATTATGTGACATTCAGATCCCAGCAGAAATGACCAAGAAAGAACGCATGCTTCTTCACACATTGTCTGGTACAAAGACGCAGATGATGTTCGCATAAATTGTTTGAAAAATTCATAGCGATGTGGGTGAGCGTCCATATTTTATGCCTTTCTGAATGATGTGATTATTGAAATGTTTCATTTCTGTCGTGGGTTCTCAGAGTACTCTAACCTGATCGTCCACTCAGTGGAGACAGACTTACTACTTGACAGACAGACCGCAACTTAACTTAAACCTAGAATTAGGTTTAAGTTTAGAGAAGGGGTCAAAGCTGCACTGATCAAATATATAATATTAACAATGGATCAAATGTGTAATGTGACAGCTGTCACTCTGAGTGTATGTTTGTATGTACATGTGTTTGTACATGTATATAAACAACATACACTAGTTTTTATGTACATGTGTACATTTTTTTTTCTATAACAGTAAACCCTTTCACACTTGGTGGCCAATACCGATGTTTTCTGTAATCTTTGTGTGCCCTTGGTGGGATATAAGCTCACTCAGCTCCATCAGAGACCTTGCCAGTGTGTTTCCATGGCCCACACAGGTCTTCATGATAAACACATCCCAACATAGATCAACCTGTCTGGCAATTCCAGACTTTGCCCGTGCCCACCTCCCATGGTGAGGATAGGAGGTGCATTTGTGAGGAGGTATCTGTGTAACTTGTAAAGCCTGGCACACAAGTCTCTACACTGCATCTGTTAAGCCTCTTGTTTCAAACTGCAATGTAATACTGCTCACACTGTAGAGATTCTTGAGCTGCACAAAGTTTTTGAACTTGGGTGAAAGCTGAGATATGAGAGCACGCGTAGAGGTGGTGTGTAATAACAGTTATGGAAGTAGCTCGTTTCTAATTTTGTTTTAACTGAGAAGTGAGTGAGAAATAGGGAGAAAGGGAGAGAACTGTGTTGATGAAATAACTGTTGACTATTAATTTTCTGCAGATTTTTTTTCGGCAGATGACAGATTTTTGTTTCTGCTGGTGTTCTCTATCCTCATGGTGCTCACTGGCTTTAAAGTGAGGGAATCCTTACATGTATTCACAAAATTCAGAGATCACACATCAGAAGCACCTCTCCACACTGCATAGTACTTTCATGTGAGCTTTTACAACCATCCTTGCGTCACACAGGAATGTGTTCCACTTACTTTTTAGCCTAATAGTAGTTAGTCGCTAGAGGCTTGGAGAGAAAGAAGCGTATTCAAACTAAGGGGCTTGAACATGGCTCTTTTCATTCCATGTGACACACATCACTTTAAACTGCAGTGGTTAACTCTTTCTTTAAGGTCAAATGCCACAACTTACTTGTCACAGTGCTACTGTGATGGTGACCTCCTGGTTCAAAAGTCATTCTCTAATGGACGAGGATCATGGCAGTAGGGTATAGTCTCAGTGTACAGTGGGAGTTTTTTGGGAGGGTTTGACAGGAGATTTGGCTAAAGAAGCAGGCAGCTGTAATCTTAGCACGATGTTAGTGAATCATTGATAGTGGAGCACTAAAAGGTAGGCCACTGTGCAAATGCATGCAGTGTGGACAGGACTGTACCTCAGCACTGTTTAAGAGGAATAGTAGAGCTGATTTTATGAGCTACGGCTGAAAAAAAATATTCCTCCTTTCAGAGGATATCTATTTTGGGTATTGTTTGAAAAGTGTATGAGGTCATGTCTTTGTCACGTCAGAGGGAAAACATAATAAAAAGATGAGATGTGATGTGGGATCATGGTTCTTATTGGTCATGTTACAACTTAGAAAATTTCACATTAGGGCTGAGTTGTGTCAGGTATTCAGAAATCCCTTTCTAGGTTTGTGTGCAAGGTCCAAGTTCTTAGTAACTAACTAGTTTCAATCTAGTTCACCAATTAAGAAATGTCTTAGCAAACTTGGACTTAAGTGACATGTAAGTCGGTTGATAGGAAACAGCTATGAAGAAATATGTGTTTCAGAATCAGTAGTATTCGTGCACAGAGTTGGAAATATTTGACTGTGCTAGTTTTAACAGGTTGTAAATTACCAAGCTAAAGTTAGTTGTCAGATTAGCGTTAGTTCTGTTGACTTAGTGACAGTTAGTGGGAGTAAATATTAAGTAACAACTAATCTCTATGTTAGGACTAGTTTCTGGGGTGTAACCCATTTCAATTTAGTGTTGTGGAAAGTTTTGCTTAGTAAACACTGCACTTACCGTTACACCATTGGACAGAATGCATCAAATGTGCAGATGGTCAGATGGCAAACCAGATAGCTGCAGAGGTTGTGACCTCTCCAATATCACAAACTCTGGGTTCCACAACGTTCCTGCAGTTTGTTTATGGAAATACGTTGTGACTTTTATGTCCACGACCTTGTAAGTTCAGGCTAGTTTACCCTGATAGTTGACAGAGAGGGTGTGCTGTGATTTAAATCCTTGTGGTCTGGAATAAGCAGATCTGATTAGAGACTCCCAGTTCCTCAAGAAGACATCAGGCCAATAAGCAGCTGCTCAACTGAAGAGTGATTATTCAGTCAGCAGGGATGATTTACTATCAAAAAATATGATGCAAACATCCACCTGAACTGAGATTTAGACTCACAAACAACAGCAAATGTGTCAGAGAAAGAAATATAAATATTCCTTTGTGTCTTCCCTCAGCATGACAGAAAACAGTCTTGGAGATGAACCTGTGAGTGTTGTTAATAAAAAGACACCAATGTCACTGACAATATGAGGAAGTATACTCCAAATCCCATCCAACACTCAGGTTATGAACCTCTGGCCGAGCACACTCCCTGCTTTTTTGCTTTGTCTCCTCTTCAAAACATCATGAGGCTTTCTTTTCTCTTCTCTCTTCCCTTCTTCTCTCTCCTCTTTGCTCTCTTTTTAGATCTCCACGTCGCTTTCCTCCTCTCTGGCTGTGAAAACCTGCCGTGGCCAATTATGGAGAGACAAAGGGAAGGACATGGATGGGTTCCCCGGCAGCACGGCCAGCCAACCAGGCAGCCTCAGTAGTGTTTCTGAGAAAAGCAGCTCTTCATCCCTTCCCCTGCCTTCCTGCTCTGAACACAGGGAGGTATAAAATACAGGAAGACAATGCGTCTAATGTTAATTCAGATCCAGGCTCTCCTCTCCTCCCCTGTATTTTCTTCTCACATTCACTCTCCTCCTCTCTTCTTCCTCGTCTCTCTTCTCCACTTCTCGTCTTCAGCTCTCAGTTTGTAAACAGATCCCTGCTCATGTGATTCGCTCTCTGCATCACAGCTCTGCTTTCACCGCCCCCTCCTTCCTTCTTCCTGCTTCCTCCCTCCCCCACCCGCCTGCCTGCCTGCCTGCCCTCCCTTTACCCCACATCTCTCTGAGTTTTTCCTTCAACTCAAACCCCACTCCCCCACCTTCCCTTCTGTCTTTGCAGCTGCAAGCTATTATTGAAGTAGCTGCACAGCAGATGGTAGACAGGCAGATGTGAAAACAGGCAGAGACTGTGATATGATAGTTTTAAGGTAGTTTGATTGATTGCTAATTGTTGATATGATCAATGCTAACTATTGTTTATCAAAACCTTCTTCTTGTTTACAAAACCTGATCTGATTTAGATGAGTAAATTTGATCCAGACCCTCAGGGAGCCCAATGGCTCAAGTTGATGTGGCAGTTAGTTTGTGGTCATTTAAGTAACTGAAATATGCTTTAAAAAATACATTAATACTGTATTCACCACTAAAGCACATAAACTATAACTAATAAACTAATATTACAGGGACCTTAAGACAATGCTTGCATTATACCTAATCTTAAGACTTCATCCTCTATAAGGGCCTTAAGGTAAAATGTGGTTTAAAGGCTTTGAGGCCTGGTTGCACCAGAAAGTATAGCAAGATTAATCCATGCGTTGTTTTGGTCTAAGCTGACGGTGACGTATGTGACTACTAAAAGTTGTCAAAGAGGGAAATAAAGCTTTCAGAGCCACGGTCAGTTCACAAATTTGTGGTTAGCTTAGCATGGTTGCCAGCGGGACAATAAGTTCACAAAGTTTATTCAAAATATGTAATTACCATTAACTCTCATGACTGTCTTCAAACTATTCTTTGTTTGTGGGCCATATTTCCCTCCAAGTTATGAGGTTAAATACAACTGGATGGTGACATCTGGCTGATGAACTATGACAGCTTCCTTGGGCTCAACTTGCCATTTATCAAAGTTGTAAAGTTGCAGGTCAGAGTTGAACTTTACCTTTTCTTTGAGTTTCTGTTATGCTGACATGGTGTATTTTGCAAAATAAAGCTGTGCTTAATGGATACATAAAAAATGAAAATTAGGTGTGTCCATAGGGGTATATTAGCATATTATTACAGCTATTTGTGTCATTTTTTAAATCACAAAGGACTCAGATTCTTTTTTTTTTTTTACATTGATAAGAATATAAAGACTTTCATCCCCTAACAAATAGCTCTGTATATCTGTGCAAGCAGCTTATTATGACCTATAGCTTTATTCTTCAGCGGCCTCTAGTGACCATAGTAATTATCACAGTAGCAAAAGAGGAAGTCATGTGATACATAAAGAGCAACAATGTCTGCATTCAGAGCAGGTTGCGGTGGATGTTTGGGTGGGTTGACAAAACACAGGACTTTGATGCACAGTGTGCTGTAACCCCAGTACCAACGACAGTGTACATTGTAGTTAATTAATAAATACACCTTATCAAAACGTTATTTAAAAAATGATTTATATAAATGATATCTAGTCATAGTATTGTCATTCTAAAGTAAATGATACCATACATAAATACACTGCAATAACAGCACAGATATTTTAACTACATAGGTAATGGGAGGAACACAAGAAAGACAGTAAGGATGTTCAGCTCAGCTTGAAAAATGGACATATAGCCCAATACACATATAGTTTTGGGCTTGTTGTTTGTTTCTGCATCGGTGTTTGTGTTTTGGGCTTGTTTCCTGTAGCCTGTTCAGCTTGCTCTCATCTATGTATTGAGCTGTAACACAGCTCTGTTGAAGTCACATTTTCAGCTGTACTGTGTTTGTTACTTGCTGCTACTTTATTTCACATGCTCTCACCTGACCAAATGAACTGAGCCAAAGGAGTAAACGGTCCAGAGTTCAAAGCACTCCACATACACACTTGGTGTGAACCTGCCTTGAGGTTATGGGCCAGAAAAATCACAGATCTGCCTAGTGGAGATTAATGTATCCAACAAGTTTATTTCTCCCTCCAGAGCTGCTTTAATATATTTGTAGAGCTAAAACTACAACTTGCTAAATGATTTCAGTTATCAGCCAGTAAACTGTTTCAGACTGAAGTAGAAAATATATATTTTCACTGTTTGTGCTCTCATCTGCAATTCACCAACAACAAAAAGAAAGGCATATTAGATGGCTATAAAGGCTCATTAAAACAAACAAAATGCACCTGACCACAGTTTATGACACAGAAAACATACTTTCACTTCACCTTTATGGGTCACTGAGTGTCGATTAATGTGCAAAAATGGCATTAAAATGTGTAACAGCTGAGGGGGTCTGAATAGTTTCTGAACCACTGTTTATTAAAATAGTTGTCTAGGTCAAACACACCATTTATCCTCTCTCTTAATGGACTGTGTGTTTTTGTGTAAATGGAGTTTTATACAAGGTGTATTATTATTTTTATTCTTATTTTTATTTCAGAATGTAACAATTTTTCAAATTGCAGTGTGTTACTTTTTTAATAGCAAGCAAATCTTTTGGCCTTTTTCTTCATAAAGAGATCATGTCGTCAATATCCGTATTTTATCTTATTTTCAAACCAGTCTACTGTGTCATGTAAACACTGTGAACTGTTGACATGTCACACTAAATCACAAAGAAAATTATAAAAGCATACTGAATGAATAACTATATAAAATGTCACATTAACATCTTGGTAAAGTAAAATGTTTCATTATGGGAACAAGAGATTGTATTGAAAAAAACTATGATGATGTGGTAATAAGATATAGAGACCAGTATTTAAAACTTTGTTGATCTTGTTTAGCAATTACTTTTTATCATTCTAGATTTTAGGGATTTTGGGATAATCCAGCATCTACTCTGTTTTTTTTTTCCTGATTGCAACAACAAAGCACTGAGAATATATTAAACTCTGTTTTCATGATTCATTCTCTTTAGCAACAGCTTCTAAATTTCATGAGCATGTAGTGACACACTGCTCAATGGATCAATGATTATTCATTCAGCAGTGATGAATTGCTATAAAAAAAAGATGCAAACATTAACATTAACACCACCTTAATTGAAATTTAGACTCCCAAACAACTGCAAATGAGTTAGAGAAAGAAATCTAAATATTCCTTTGTGTCTTTCCTCGGCATGACAAAGGAAAGATGAAGATGAACCTGTGATGAACATTTCTCAGTAACAAACTTAAAACATTTATCACTCACGGTTTCTAACTGGGCTGTAAGGTTAAATTATCCAGTGGATCGTGTGTATTTATGTCTCCAGTATTGTCAAAGTGATTGTTATGAACAAACATTACAAATACAAACCTAAGCAGGTGCTACTTGTAATTTCCATATTACTGTATGCAACAGTAATATTGTACAGCACTTTGTGTGTGCATGACAAAATTCTCAAAATCTTTTTACAACTTTTCAGCTTCTGAGGAGGTTGCTGTCTTAAGTTTAACCATTTAGTCAACCCTGCAATAAAGTGTCCTCATCTGCTGAGTTACAGGTACCTGCAGCAGGGTCTCAGACCCTGTTATACATCAAGGATTTGAATAGGCCTCTGTGTTATTGATGCTGTTTTCTGCATGCTGTGCTTGTTGCAGGACCCATCCCACCTCCTTGGACTGCAAAGAAGTTTTTGAAGCCAGTGTAAAAGTGCTATATCAAATCCACGAGCCTCAAGATGTCAGGAAGTGTCTCTAGGGCTGTTGTTTTTTTGTTTGTTTTAATAGTTTGAATTTTGGCTTTTTCATAAACACTCAACAGTTTAATACTGTATTATACAAGTTAAATTTGTTTGGATTCCAGTTTGGCTGGAGTTTGTATGTTGTAATTTATGTTATTTTGTATGGCTCAGAGAGATGCTTCACTAAATGCATGTCTGTCATTTTCCCAGCAGAGGGTGCTCCGTGCTCACACATGAGATGCAGTAATTTTAAACACTTGAGTTGCAGAAGATGGCGCTGTTATTTGTTTATATAATGTCCTTACTGAAACATGGACTGGAGTAGCATGCAAATCAAAAGGCAGCATTCTTGTCATGTGTTAACAAATATAATTTCCTGCACCAACAATCTCCATGTATGAGCACATGAAGTGATTTATATCGATGTGAGATGTCCAGGAGACCTAATTATGATGACAGCGTGACTTTTGTTGTCACATTGGTATTAATAGTTCTGTGCACCAGTTTTCATTTCTCCTATTCCCTTTTTTATGAACTTACATGCCAAGTCTGAACATTGAGGCAATGGGACAAGATCAGTGTGGGCCAGCACAACAAATTACAAGTTTTTTTAGTTGATTGCCACATGGAGGTCGGCCCCCTAGTGTGATGCAATGATAATATATGTAAATGGGCTGCCATGCCTCGACCAGACAGAACAAGATTTAACCAGCCTACGCCTGGCTGAGGTTGCTTACCTCCAAACTTCACACATGTCTAACAATAAATTCCAGCACTGCACCAAGAGGGATAGAAGCTCAGTTGTGTTGACAGTGAGGGCCCAGAGGCAGCTGACTTTATGAGAACAAAATCACTCTCTGAACGAAATGACAAAGAATTTTCACAGTACTACAATTTTCATAATTACATCGGATTAATGTAAACTTTATAAAGTGAGGTCTATGTTGAGTGAAAGGCAACAGTGAACTTTTTTTTTTTTTTAGAAAATATTGCCTTTTTGCCTTAGGAAAGTCAGCTCCCTTTTAAAACACTATCACTTCAATGCCATTGACTATACCTGTTCAAGTTAGTGACTATGGTCAAGGGTTCGCGCACACACACACACACTTACTTGCAGGTTAATATTTATTTGCACTCGTAATATATGTTTTTTTTTCATTTATCATTCAGTTAGTATTTAAGGCTAAAGGGGCAGGTAATAAAAAAATATAACTTGTTTATTTGTTTGTAGATCTGATTTCACAGTTAAAATCAGAAGTGTAAGAGACTACGCGTTTACAGCACATGTAAATGATAAACCACAACAGTCAAAGTAGCAGTCACAGGACAGAGAAAGAGTTATATGACCAGTATGAACATCTTTCACCCCACATACTATGTGTCTTAAGATGAACTTCAGACACTGCTTTTTCCAAGACTATTGTATTCCTAAAAAGTAGGCTGACCTGTTTGTGCCTAGACATGTGCGTTTTCATCTCTTGCTAGGGTAGAGGGTTCGAGGAATGTGACAGCATGGAGGGCAAAGCAAATGGCATTCATGAATCAACACACAGATAATAGGCTTTGAAATCTTGTTTGTTAATAACAAAGGCTCGGATATAGGCCAACTGTCTGGGGTGTGAGGCTGATCCAAGGACAATGACACTGCCAGTGCATGGATACAATAGGTGAGATGACAGATAACTTACATTTGGGATAAAAAATGGAAATGCTCTCAAAATTCCTTTCAATAAAATCATTAAGATTTTAGGCTATGCTTTCTTCCAAGGATTTAGTGAGGCATGATGTGTGATTCGTATATCACAATCTGAAATCCACTTACCAGGTAATTCACTGTGCCATGCTTTGTGGCCATAACAGTATATACTATGAACTGAATTATTTTCATGCCCTTAATGACCAGCATGCAACTCTGAAACACCACCACTAATAACAGGTGTGTTGCTGTTCCACATTTCCATCTACTGATACACGTAAAACAAGAGAGGACAAGAATGACATTTGTTTTCCAATCCAGATCCAACATGTACTTCAAAAACAGAAATGAGATACTGTGCATACATTTCTGCACCAAACTACTCCAAATAACATAAAACAACCTGTACATGTGTCTTTAAGTCGCAGAGAGATAAAGAAGTAAGAGGTAGACAATGTTGCTGGGTAAGGACTCAAACGCCCTTCGAAAAATCCAGCCCTGAATGACTTTACTGGGTTGTGTACTGTCTCCACTACACACCAAGTCCAGTATTTTTCCATCAAGTAGCGCGCTGGACCACGTGACCGCAGAGAAGGGGGGAAAAAAAACGCTGTCATGTTTGCATCCTCAATTGACAGCGGTGCACACTGTATATGGCTCTCAATTAGCAAGGATAAATAAATACACTCCTAATTCCTTTCTCGTCTCTGCTGCTGCTGCTGCTGACACTTTATATTTAAAACATCCACCGCTGACTTTGATAGCGTTGCCCATTCGGGAAACAAATTCTCCTCCAGGTCGTTTTTCTAACCCCGTGCGTTCATGATCATGTAACCACTCCCACTCGTGGCTGGTGGAAAATTACCAGCTTACAAGCAACAGGCAAATGAATGGTACTTGCGGTTTATCACATCGTTCAACCTAACAGTGTACCTGCGTGAGACAGCCACTACCCGTGCAGGGTATATCACGTTTAAAAGTACTAGAAGATCTACACACTCTAAGTGGATAAAATCATTACATGGCATTAGTTTTGCACCTCGTATTTTACGCGCATGCAGTAATGCGACATAGCATTTACAGCAATGACGGTAATATGTAACTTAACCCCCAGGAGTAGCAATAAAATAGTGGTCGCTAAGTTATTCGCTATTCTGATAAGCGGAGTCATGAAGAAGTCCATTCTGCATGGGAGTCTGCCCTCTTTTTCTCTCCGGGCGGAGTAGTCGCGTAGGCGCTTGAGCGAATTGAAATAAACTGACAGCTCAGTCGTGCAATGGGGCTTCAACTAGGAAGTCTCCGCCAACGCTGCAGCCAATCAGAGCGCGGTGTGGGCGTAACAGCAGTCCAAACTTTACGCGGCGCCATCGGCTGAAAACTAAACCGAGATGGAATCTCCCAGTCTGAACCGGTTTCAACCGGTTGCGAGTTAGTTGCTTGAGAGAGGAGAGGAGGCGCAGGCACACAACCTCCATACCGCCCCGCTGGAAAATTATTAGAGTAACGAATTAATTAGTGAATCAAGGTTTACTTTGTTTCGTAAAATGTATCGGAGTATCATATTGCTGGGTTTGCCGTGATAGTAGTTTTGGAATCCACATCAGTGGTTCATACCAGCCAGACATCCCTCACTGCTGGAGCTGGAGATAGTCAACGCTGCAGAAATAGGAAATCTTTTCTAACGAACAGTGAAACTGAAGTATTCACTATATCTTGTAGTTTCCTTGGCAAACGCCTCTCTTTTCAGTCAGAGCCTTGGACTTTAGGTAGGTAAACTGGGGTGAAGTGCAAACCTGCCATGCTGTGATTAACCTTTCTTGGCTTTACCTGTACAGGCAATCAAATGCATTGTGGTGTGGATATTAAGTTGTGTTAGCTAATAGTTCACGTTGCCTGTCATAGTGCTCCCGAAAAGGCAAGCTAATTCAGAATGCAATAGCATCAGTGGGATAACCGAGCTAGCTAGCATTTGCCACTTTGTGAGGATTAGCTAACGTTGGCTGTCAGAGAAAGTGCTGTAACTTAACCTAACTAAATGCATAACTAACCTGGGCTACATCTTGTAACGTCACGTATGTCACCGCAGATGAATAAGTAACCAAACGCTGTATGATTAAATCCGTGCCTCTCCCACCACAGCAGCATCACTCGTGTGCGTGATGTGAGCGGATGTCAAGTTGATGTTGCTAGGTGCCTAACGGTAGCCGATGTTAACTTTATCTTTGTGTAGTGTGAAGCGTCCGGAAATGTAATGTCAACTGTTGGGATAAACCGTTAACAGCCTTTGTGCAGAGTAGTCGCCACACATAGCGTCAACTTCCCTAAACAGTGCTGTTAAATGACACAGCGCGTAAAATTGTGAGCGCCCCCAGTCCATGGGCTCCCTGGTGGGAGTGGTTGTAGTCAGCAGCGAAGGACCACATGTGAACTGTTTGTGCGGCACACTGCTAACAGATAGCTATTAGTGTAGCGTAAATGCTAGCTAACGTTAGCATTTTGTGTGATGTACGCGCGTGCCGCTTAGACGCTGTTTACCTGAGCCTCGCTACAGGTAATGCTAGTAACTGTCAACATAGCTGTAAGCTGCACACATTAGTCAGGCGTTTGGCTACGGTTGCCTTTTACTGGCGTTGCCGTCGCTGTTTGGAGGAGTGAGCTCCGTCACCTACAGATGTAAACAACGTGACGTCGCCTTGTATATTTGGCACGTGGTTCGGTTATCCTGCTTAATATGGTCGCGCGGAGAAGTGCTTGATTAGTAGAACAGAGCAGGCAATATGGACGAGTTGTGCAGCGCCAAATTCAAACGTATGTCTAAGTTTGAATGCGTTTGAATAACTTCATATTCAAACGTATTTGTTTGCATATATAAGCTCTGTGAAGTTTGAATCGGCTAAGTTATTTTAACTAACGGGGAGTGTCATTGACTTTGGTTTTATGAATGGTGTACGCCGTTCACAGATCACTATCAACCTATTTTTGGTAGGCTAGTGTGATGCCAGTCTGGTAGAAGCCCTTCTATCACTAATAAAGTTAAGGTTACCTGAGGTTTTGAGATATTTTTACACTAACAGGCTGGTGTTATAGGCCACTGGGTGAGATTATTAAATTAATTTGTCTTTGCTGCCTCAGTCCCTACTTGCAAGTCCTGTCTCCTGGGGTTGACCAGGTCCCTGTGTCAGCCAAATTACCATTTTCTAAGACCAGTTCAAGAGAAGAACAGACAAAACGTTCCTCTCTTTTGTCTTTTGTCTACTTTCATGGCAGAGACAGGCTTGTGAGCTTAACTTCTTAAAATGATGGCACACTGGTGGGTCTGTGGGGTGTTTGTGACATGATCAGCTGTTTGGAATTGTTTCTAAACACACAGTTCACATGACTTTGCCTGTTGAATGTGTTCTGTGCACTATTGACCCCTCCCTCTGCTGTCCTTGTTGCAGAGCTCTATGCCAGCAGTTATGACAATGTTAGCAGACCATGCAGCACAGCAGCTGCTGGACTTCAACCAGAAACTGGATATCAACCTGCTGGATAATGTGGTGAACTGTCTATATCATGGGGTGGGACCACAGGTACGTTTTGAAGCATAAAGAAAGACTTTATAAGCAATCTGACACAAAGTATGTGTGTTAGTAAAAAACAGGATTATAGGAATTAAAGGAAAGTGTTTTTTTTGCTCTCTAACACATACCTGACCCTAAAACACATTGTGTGGTAATTCTTAATTTCCTGCTCTACCTGTAAAATAGATCTGTTTAGGAGTGACAAATTCACATGACTGTTTTGTGTTAGATCTAAAGTGTCATTCGTATTTGTATTACAGCAAAGAATGGCACAAGAAGTGTTGACACACTTAAAAGAGCACCCGGATGCCTGGACGAGAGTGGACACTATCCTCGAGTTCTCCCAGAACATGAACACTAAAGTAAGCTAGCTCCAGTCCAGAAAACATTGGTGCAAAGACACTTACTGGTGCTTTGAGGAAGAAATCTTAATAATAATAATGAGTGGAGAAAAAAAAATAGAAAAAATACAGTTACACTGGGTCACAGTGGTTTGTTTATGGTGTGCCTTTCACATAAAAGATATTACATGGTGGCTCTTTTTTTATTGAGAGAAACTTCATGTACCATAAGTACATGTTGTGAGTGCACATGGCCCCATCACCAGTTGGCTACGTAGTCCTGGCACTATTTCCTCCATGCCCTAACTCTTGAGCTATGCAGGACCTCTGTCCTTCTGATAAAACAAATTCTGTTGGATCTGTACCTACCAGACAAACAATGGACTTTGCCGGTCAACCCCTGGTGGCAATATAATGTAAATACCAAATAAGCCTTTTAAGACTCCGCCCTGTCAGTTCTGAATGGGAACGAGCTTCTGCTATTTAACTCATCTTTTTTAATCACACCAATCTTATCATTTGAATTGATATTAGTTCTCGTTTTGGTGTGTTACTATGTTGTCAGAAGCAATATTGGTCTTCAGTTCACTCGTTTATGTAGAGATGCACATTTAAGTAAATTATTTATGGAAGGTATATAAATCTGAGTCATAGACTATCATAGAGTTCAAAATTGTTCCAGCACTTCATGCCATCATTCAACAAAATGCCACACAAAAATCTAGAGTTTAAACATACTTCTGTTCAGCTTACATGCTTTACTGCACATAAATTAGATGAGACTCAAAATTCAGAACTAGTCCAACCTGTTTTTGTATCAATGAAAATGGCAGCACAAAAATGATATAAATTTGAAACATTAAATGGGCTGTCCCAGTCCCATGTGCAGGCTGTGACTGTAACTCTTCTTTGATTAAGATTTGGTACAGTAGTTTTGCAGGAGATAGTGAACTGAGGTTAAAAACAAGGGTAGACACAATAAAATGCTTAGATAAAACACTACAGTTAAAAGCTGTGTGTAGTTTGAGTGAAGTCACAGTCCCAGAAACATGTCAGCAACATTTTTTTGCCGACAGTTTCCTGTCACATAAAAACACAGCTGCTCTGCGCACAGTTATACTAACGTTTCCGCACATGTCCTGCTGCTTAAACTACACACACAGCTGTGAACGGTATCCATCGTCGTCAATTAATATATTCTTGATTTATGAAGAATATATTAACTGACGATGTGTTGTGATACAGCCGATAAAGCAAACTGACTGTGAATAGTAAACCCAGTGATTCAGTCTTCAGAAGCACTCACAAGAGATTCACAATTGTATCAGCAAAACAAAACTGAATCTGATATTTAAAATAATTGAACCTAATCCTCAATCAAGTCCTTTGGAAATGAATCTGTGAGCTGAGTATGAAGTAACTGAAGTGCAATACATCTTCGACTTCCTCAAAGTAATGGTGACATTTGCCTTTTTCTGTTTTGCTTGCCTATGAGATTGCTTTTAACACTGACGTTCATTACTAATGTCTGAGTTGATGTGTCATCAATACTTTTTCTAGTTTTAAATTTGTAATTTGCCAAAAAATAGGGACATTAGAGGAAAAGAGGAAACAAAAGGTAAACCTTTTGAATTCTGTATTTTATCTTGTTTCATTAGCTTAAAAAGTGCATGAAGCACTTTGAATATTTGGCTTTTTCTTAGTAAGTACAGTTATAATGATATTTGAAAAAAATGTAATGAATTCAAGCTGTGACTATTTGATATTAATCACAATGTTCCATTATGTTTATGGCTTGTAATAGGAAGAAAAGGGGTGTGTCATCCTGTGCATCATGACACAGCTAGGCTTTGACGGCAGGCCTCCACAAGGTCTACCCTTTTTTAAATTCCCTTTGACTGAATTCTGTTCATCCGTTTCTATTGCATCTGTTTCATTGGACAGAGGGAGGGTGCAGGCTGTAGTCACTAGGTTCCATTGTAGAGAGACAATCTGTTGGTGACTTAATTTCACCTGTAGGGATCATGGCTCTGTTCCCGTCCCATCCTTCTCTCCTTTTACAGTGCATCCTCTTCCTCCTCTCCCCTGTGTTTCCCTCAGTTCTTCAGCCAAGACCCTTTAATGATGTGCTTTTGCCGGCTAAAAAGTTGGGAAGCATTTGGCAGTTTCCCTGCTGATAATTTCTCTCGTCTTACCTCTCGTGGTGGTTTGTGCAAATGTGTGGGAGGTAAAGGTGAAATCAAACATGACAGAAATGTGTGCAGCACTCTAAGTGACACCTGTCAGTGGTGTACAGCCAGTGTTCCTGTGAGGAGATTTCACCTTTAATCTTCCAGCATCCATTGTCTGTAGCACATTTTTAATCCTGCTTTAATAACATCCTATACTATGTTCATTCATTATTTTTTGGAATCATTGAATTGATGATCCCTACAGTTGAAACAGTCAGTTGAAGTAACACTAGATGGAAAACTAACTTGTAATTAAAAGGTTTTTATTTTTTATTTTTTTCTTCTTCATACTTCACTATTAAGCAATCAGAAATTAATACAGGGCATAACCTGTGGTTGGTCTTGCTGTTCCTTATGACACACCAGTTAAAGGGATTTAGGTTTACCTCAGACTTGAACTATAATGTATATATAAGCATTAGGAAAATTGACTCACACGGTCTAGGGTTGGGTATCGATGCAATTTTACTGGTTTGGATTCTGATTATCAATTCTGTTTCTTGTTAAGTGCTTGTTCAGATTCTTGGAGGGCTATTTCAGTAATAAAAGAAATCAAATTATAAAGGCAAAAACCACTTTCATTTTCAGCAGATTTAGGCTGCCATGAAAAGTCGCTTGTCATCAACAACATGCTATTGTGGAGTTCTGTTTTTTAGGAAGAAAAAACAATCTGAATATTTATATTATGAACAAATCTCCATGTTATTCTTGGCGGTATTTAATTTGGACACTGTCGCATTAGACTCCGGGGCATTACAACTACAGCAGGGGGTGGTGAAAATACTGCACGCTCACTGGGCGAGCAGACCAAAAACGGCCCCATGTTTAGAAAATGCAAAGCCGTGTTGGTGGGTGTGCGGTACTTCAGGTGGCGGTGAAATACAATCCAGGAGGTCTAGTTTGATTGACTTAGTGATATTCTGAGGGAGAATTTTACTCCTCTGGAAAGTTATCACATCGACAGTCATTGTATTCATATTTCATTGTTGCGATCTTTAGAGACAAGGCATTCATATTCCAATACCGCACACTTGTACATGACCGGATGACATCAGGTTGCATTGCAGTGAAAGCTGACGTCCACTGGCACCCCTGCTGCATCAGGAAAATAGTTCCATTCAAATGAATGCATGAGGTGCATGTTGTTCATAGACCCAACACAAATGCTTTGTCACGATACACAGACGTTCCTCCTAGCATGAACTTATTTTTGTGTTGTGATCACATTTCTCTGTATCATTACTGTCTTTTAAAAACATTTGAGCCCAGACTCAAGTCTGTCTGCTGTAGTCACACGTTGACACGTGTAACTGATGAGGTAGATGGGAGCACAGAAGGCTCAAACTTTCAGCTTTCAGGAGTTTTTAAGTGAAATCAGATTGCAAATTTCTTAACCAGTAACACAACTCTTATATATTGGAACCAGTCCCAATCCAAAACCAGTTGTTGATGCCCAACCCTACATAGGTTCTATAGTCTCTGTAAAAGAACATTCAACTCAGGCCTTGTTATGTCTTCTAGACTATTAGACTATCACCCTTAGAGCAATCAGAGCCAAAGCTGGTTAATGAATTGTTTTATTTGTCTGCTGTGTTTTGCTGTCTGGTGTGACGCTGGGAGAAACAGCAGGACTTCTGCAGTGTTCCAGCTTAATGCTGCTCGTGTAGATATATAAAAAAAGAAAAAAAAACTACAAGTGAATGTTCTGCATACTATAAAATCTGCATGAAAGATGTGGTTCAGTTCAATCCAATTTAGAAATGCAAGTTATTACAGGCTGGTCCACTTCATACTGTTTTTGGTTTGTATAAAATTTACACAGTGCTTGTTGTTGACTGTTATCATAAAGCTTTATCCTAATGCTCCTCCGTCCTTGCGTGTTACAGTACTATGCTCTTCAGATTCTGGAAACGGTTATCAAAACAAGATGGAAGATCCTTCCCAGGAACCAGTGTGAAGGTAAAACCTTTATTTTGTGGTATAATTCACGAAATACCTGCGTTCTGTCAGTGTTAGTGCCTTTTTAAATGTTGTGACGGGCTGTTGCCAAGTTGAGGAGTATTCCCCCATTAAGCATGCTGCTTTGTTTTCTGCTCGACTGGCTTGCACTGGCCGCTGCAAAATGGTTGGATTCTGCACTGTAGCAGTTGTTTTAGAGAAACAACAGCCAAAACACCCTAGCACTGATTTTAAAGCTTTGTGAGGGGCATATTTAAAGAAGTAGGGAAACTTAAGTTGGAGTTATCAGCCCACTCGCTTACTTTGCTGTAAAATGTTAAAGCACCCATTTGTTTAATTTATGTGTGACAGTGTCTTTCAGATGAGTCTGTTGGCATATGCTTTTGTTTGTAAGAAAAATAAGAATTTCTCAGTGTTGCTTTAAGCCCATTCATCTCCCTGTGCCCACAGGGCAAAGAGGGGTGGGTTACTGGCATGCATTAATCTCTGCCGCAGTGTCGTTTCTGAAACTACTTTTAAGAGTTGCCAAAGTCAGAAATTTGCATGTTCCACTTAGAGACTTTAAGTAGATTTTTTTTTGGAGAATTCCAGCTTATCATCCATCATTATTATGAGCATTATGTGAAGTTGTCTACAACACAAATTCAACTTTTTTAGACCTGGGATAATGGGTGGAAGCATCACAGGCTACAGAGTGTTGCAGTAGATCAGTACAGTCATGTGAGGTTTTAAGAATTTCAGACTTTAATTTTGGCTTAATTGCAAATTGTACGTCAGCTTATCTCAACATTTCCCAGTTCTTAGTTTTTAAAATTAAATTTTCTTTGTTACCACCTTCTGCTGAGGTCATTTTTGTTTTAATTTTTTTCTTAAGAATCTGAAAACAGAGTGGGATAAAAAAAAAGTCTTAAAATATTTTGGGTTTGAGCAAAAAGGAATGATTATGAAATAAAATTAACAATCATGTGTAAATCAGTTGATTCTGCCTCCCTCCATTCTTTTATAATTTTGCTCAAAATTCATTTTTTCCATTGACCTAAGACTTCCCTACTTCTGACCGTAGATGCCTGAATTTTGTTCAAGTGGCAAACCCAGTGCAGGGCGACCGGCAAGTATGTCTTTTCCCCCTTGTGCCAGAGTATTGCCTTGTTTTCGGCTCCGCTCACTACACCCCAGCACATGATTTTCAGAATTGAGTACAGCTACAGTCTAGAAAAAAAATGCGAGGGAGCTGAAAACACAGTGTTTTTTTATGATGCTCTGCTCACATTGACAATCTTGACTGTCTGTGAAAACACCTGGTGACATGTAGCTTCCACTGAATTGACCAAAACCTTTGCCCATTAGAAATTCAGTGGCAGTTGCAGCCCACATCCATGTATTTACAAACTGGCTTTGCAAGAGCAAGTAAATGGAGGACTACACCTTTTTTTTTTTTTTTTTTTTTTTTTTTAAAGTACAAATGTACTGGGATACGATTGGCAGATTCAGTTAGTTATGAGCCTGCAGACAGTGTTAGGGTTACTGAGTAACGTGCTCCAGGCAACTCGCCATGTCAGGATATGTTGAGATTTTACACGTTTTATAGGTGCACACTAACAGTGTTGTTCTGATATCTTTGTTTATTTACCAGGTATAAAAAAGTATGTTGTTGGTCTCATTATCAAGACCTCATCAGATGCATCAAACGTGGAGGTGAGTAAACTTTGAATTTAATGTAATCCCCAGTTATATTTTTGGAGTTATTGTATGGCTGCATTTAGTGTAGCACTTAATACCATGGAAATTTACAAAACAATGGCAACAACTGAGCTGCTTGTAACCTCAAATCTGTTAGTGATTACAGCAACTGTCAGAAAGTCACTTTGGTTGTGTGGTGGAAATCCTTCTGTCTTCTTCGATTCTTCAGCAGATGGTATCAGACATTCACTTCTGGCTTCACAGAAACTAAATCAAAGACACAGGAGGAAATTTAATACTGAGACACAATTTTTCTTCTCTGAGTAACAGAGAGTACAAAGTACAAATCGGACATGTGGAGGGTCCATGACCAAGAACCATTTTCCAACATATTCTTTTAATCCTCTTACTCCATGCTCCTCCTAGAGGGATGCAGCATTACTGATTGGTCAACAGTTACACACAGGATTGTTTGGTTGGTCTGTTACTGAGATATTGTCACAACTATCTCAGTTGCTATAGTATAACAATTTATCTGAGCTCTGCACACTGGTACAACAGTGTACCTGTCTGTAGTTTCTCTCTAGCCAAACTTGAACAACACATTTTCCTCCTCAGGCTTTTAATCATTTGCAGATCAAGATCTGTTTCTCTTCTCCACCACTCTGTACACACTTAGGATTAAATTTCTGTCTAACTATAAGTAATATGTTTTATTGAATACATATCAGACCAAATATTGATTACGTGAACATCACAGTTTGCTTCAACGTTTGAGAGCTGTATTACCAACTGTATGAGCAAGGTGTGGGAAGGAGGAAGCCATGTTGGCTATGTCTGTATGGATGTGTGTGCCCAGTCTAAATGAAGTTACAAGTTATAACTGAAGCTATATTATTTCCCTTTCGTGTGTAATATTAGCAGCAGTATTGTTGCTAATGAAAACAAGCATAACAACTAAAAACATTTGTCATACACACGACAGACAAACACAACAGAATTAAAAACTTGATTTCATTTCCAGAAATAAAACCTCAAACTAAACGGCAGTTGAAATCAGAGTTGGACTAGACAGTGGCCACTGTTTGGTACCAGTTAAATGTTATGAGGCGAACATGTCAGCCTTTAACAAGGGGTTAGCTGTGGATAAGGGTCAGTTCTGGTTGAGGTAACATTTAAAAATTACAGAGTGCAGGTGCCAGCTAAATGACAGTGCTGCATATCTCTCACTGATATGATACTGTATTTAACTTCATGCTGAGAAAGCAGCTCTGCAGACATGTTTCTAGTGTTTGCATCATTCTCAAGCATGTAACTCTGCAAAAAAAAAAAACACATTAGACGAACTGACTTTTCCGAGGTTATTTAGATTACTGAGCCAACCAAGCTGACCAGGTTGTTTTTACAGTGATTGGATTTGAACTGAACTTTCACATTCAGGTGCAAGGTTTTTATAAACGGCCTGTTATCCAGAAGAGCACCCATCTGTTCAGGAATAATAATGTCATTCAGCTTGAAAAACCATAATTTGCTGCAGTGTGATAGAAAGTATTACATTAGTGTAACCTCATCGCTTTCTTTACCGAAGGCTATAATTTTATGATGAATTAGAAATCATGAAATTTATTTTCAAAGGTAAGTAACCAGTCCTAAAGCGACTCTCGCAAACACACACATCTCTGCTCCTGCATGACAAAAGATAACATAATCATCTACTCTTACAAAATATGAAATGTCAAAACTGAATATTTAACTTTGAATCATATTGATGTCCTTGTTTAGTCATGCCACCTTTTAATTGTTTCAGTGTTTGATTTGTGACCTCACATTTAGTTATTTTAGTCATTACATGGCAGTATGGTTCACCATGTTCCAGATTACTGATGAAATGACAGAAGGCTTGTGCTCTGAAACTGTGTCACTAACATCCATTTATCCCTTCTTCATTTTCGTTTTTCAGAAAGAAAAGGTGTACATTGGCAAGCTGAACATGATCCTTGTTCAGGTAAGCCTTCAACACTAATGACTAAGTCAAATAAATCTCTGTTTTCATTTTTGAACCATGTATCAGCTGTTTTTATAGCTCAGTGTGTTTGGTTTGCACAACAAAGTGTATGTAGAAAAATACACAATATGCCTCAGTGATTCCTTCTCAAAATTCCTGAGTCAAACTAGTTTAGTCAGTTTCTCGCAGGCTAAGTGACTTCTGAGTGTTGGCCTGTTAGACAGGAAGGTGAAAGGGATGAGTATAAAAAAATAAATTACAGTCGTTAAAGGCCTCTATCTCAAAATTTCAGGAGCAAATGTGAACTAATGGCACTAAACTGTAACTTTGCTCATGTGAGTCAAACAGTGACTTAACCTTAATGTCATTGCTTGGTGTGGATTATGGATTAACTGCTTTACTGTAGCTGAAGTGAGGGGGTATGTGCAGAGCAATTCATTGATTAGCAGCTATCTGTATCTGTTTCACACAGCACTATACAGTTCATATAAAAAGAGGGCGATATGCTGATTATTTAACAGTGTGGGTTTGTGCATCATGCTGCTGCTTCATCGCTGCCCTCAGCTTTTGTAGTGATACTTTTTTACCTGAAGATGTCACTCTTAATTAGTCTATCTGGCTCTAAAACTGTCAGTGAAGTTAATGATACCTTATTCAAATTGCATATTTACTCTCCTTAAAAGTCTCAGCCATGGCTTCTGATGCGTAAAAAGCGTGGCCTCGTGATTGGAGAGAGGATCATCTTGAGGGAGAGCGAGCTGCTGGAGAAGCACTGCACCTGTTTTGTATGAAAAAATGTGGTTATATTATTTCTAGTGATTATCGATGCAGCACTTTTTACCCAGCCAAGTGGTTATCAACAGTGACACACAATATAAGTACACGACAACATGTTATATAACAAATAGTGTGAGTGATAATTGTAGCCTTACTCCAGGAAAGTCCTGAATCCTGGAAATGCTGAGCTGTAGAAAGTAACTGTTCGCTGCCCTGTGCTGTCTGATCAACAAATTAGCCTGGACCACTTCAGGATGCTGTCCTGAGCCATTAAGATATATATCACAGAGGCCTTGAGACTACCAAATTAGACCTTGGAGACTTATTGAGGTCCACATCCTGAATGTAAAATGTACATCTGCGTGAGGGAGAGAGATATTGGCTCACTGGCTACATGAGTGACTTGGCATTAATGCCATTGAGAATGAGTCACTGCTTGCGTCAGCTGAACTAACGTTGTTTTGGCCTTGAGGGACTGTAGAGCTCCAGATTCCACACTCATCCACAGGAGACTGTGGATGAGTGTGTATATGTAGGTTGTATTTGTGCTAGTGTGGGTCAGGGTCATCTTTTCACCTGGGGTTTGCTTGTATCATAAACACACTTTAAATTCTAACTGTTTACTACTGTGTGCTGGTAGTAAATTCTTCTTCAGTGCTTGAACAGGGGCACATGCTTGATTTGAGAATGAATGAAGAGGCGGTTATTTTTAGCAAGAGACACACACTCTCCACCTCAGTTTTTCATTTTCAGATTTAAGTCTCTCAGCGGAAACTGTCACTGACTGAACTATGTAACACTGATATCTGTGTGTGTGTGTGTGTGTGTGTGTGTGTGTGTGTGTGTGTGTGTGTGTGTGTGTGTGTGTGTGTGTGTGTGTGTGTGTGTGTGTGTTTGTGTGTAGATCCTGAAGCAGGAGTGGCCCAAACACTGGCCCACCTTCATCAGTGACATTGTGGGGGCAAGTCGTACCAGCGAGAGCCTTTGTCAGAACAACATGATCATTCTGAAGCTGCTCAGCGAAGAGGTCTTTGACTTCTCCAGTGGCCAGATGACCCAGGTCAAGGCCAAGCACCTAAAAGACAGGTCAGCACGGCACAACATACAAACATGAGTGTCAAGGAATTCGTTTTGAAGATTGTAGTTATCCTTGCAAGCCTATAGACTGTATCATTAAAGTCAGATTTCTAAATATTCAACTTAATTCCGGTATTTATAAAGCATTTGTCTGTCACAAGTTGTTCTAAATTTGAGAGTTCACATTATTCCAGCACTTTCATCAGCATCAAAAACATGATGTGTTGTGTGTGTTGGCCTTTGAAAATATTTGAAAATATTGCGGCAGTCAGTTAATCCAGTGATGTAATGCTATGATCTGTGAGTTGCAGACAAGCTGCCTTTGCCATGTACTGAACATTCTCCTCTTGCCACTGACACCTTCATTACCACAAAACTACATTTGACAAGTCAATCAGTGTCATAATAAGTATAATGTAATTGATTTGCAATTTCAAATTACCTGTATGCACACACAGTATAAATGAGCAGTTCGGTCAGTCTGTTTTCTGCCCAGCAAAGGAAACTTTGCTATTAACAGTTTGGGGCAGGATGTCAAAGACAAATGAGCTTTATTTCCTCCATATCCAGGGACAATTGTGTCCCGTCAAGCACGATTGTTGTTTCATTAAATCATCCTATTGCCCAGGTTTGTCCACAGAATATTCTGTCCATTTCTTACTCAGATGTTCAGTCTTGTGACTGAGGGGAAAGCTGTAAGAGTCCATTTATTTTGTTTTCTCACTGTCTTGGACTTAAATGAATCCTGGCAAATCTTCATTTCATGTTGAAAGCATATTTTTTCCTGGCTGAAAAAGAATCCTCACCTGACTGTTTTAAGCTACATTCGATGGCAGATGTCTGCAGAATGGAGTCTATTTTATCAAGTCTTTTTTGATGACTAGATTTGACTATAGGTTTTATGCACTGTTGCTTTTACTTCTCCTGTGTCACATAAGCTTTTGCAGTTACGACTGCAATTTTCACTTATCTGTGAAGACTGTCTTCTGTAGCTTCCCACAGAAAACATCATTACTCTCTTGAAATAAAACACCCTCCTTCAGGGAACAAGATCAGAGACGTTATTCCACATGGAAAATGTTATATAGTTAATGAGTGATTGTTTAGTATTATATAATCAGAGATTATATATATAATATATAATCAGAGACTCAGCTCAGCAGATGACAGGGATGGTTTTACAGCAAACACCAAGGTAAAGTTTATTTAAACCTCTGCGTTGATATTTCCAGAGGATCTCTTGAAAGAGAGACTGTCTCTGTCAGAGGACGTTTGCAGGAAGGTTGTGTGTTAGATGCATATGCTCTTTAACATGTTCCTTTGTTTCTTTCAGCATGTGCAATGAATTCTCCCAGATATTCCAGCTTTGCCAGTTTGTTATGGTAAGCACATCGTATCATTGTTGTACAATATTTTATTTTCTGTTACAGTCCAGTGTTTATTCCTCACCGCTTTGTCATCTCATTGGTTGCACCTTAGGAAAATTCCCAGAATGCCCCCCTTGTCCACGCCACTCTGGAGACGCTCCTACGTTTTCTTAACTGGATTCCTCTGGGCTACATCTTTGAAACCAAACTGATCAGCACATTGGTGTATAAGGTGCAGACACACACATGCACACGATGTCATGTAGCACTTTTACTTTAAGTGTAGAACTTTTTTTTTTTTTATCAACCTAGTCTTTAACTGATCTGATCTGTTTCAACTGTTTCAGTTCTTGAACGTTCCCATGTTCCGCAATGTGACACTGAAGTGCCTGACAGAGATCGCCGGTGTCAGCGTCAGCCAGTATGAAGAGCAGTTTGTCACACTCTTCACACTGACCATGTGTCAGCTCAAACAGGTGGGCCAAACAACAGGCTCAGCTAAAACAGCACGGACATTTCCCCACTGTCTCAGATGCTGATCAGAATTATAACCTGAGCCTGATCTGTTTAGATGCTGCCTCTGAACACCAACATCCGGCTGGCCTACGCCAACGGGAAGGATGACGAGCAGAACTTCATCCAGAACCTGAGTCTGTTCCTCTGTACTTTCCTCAAGGAGCACGGGCAGCTCATCGAGAAGCGGCTCAACCTCAGAGAAACATTAATGGAAGTAAGAGAGAACGCTGTCAGTGTCTGGGGTGGAACTTCTTAGATACACAGGCTGCACTGGAGAAAGTTAAATAGGGGGAAATGCATATTTCAGATAAAACAAACTAAAAACTGGTCTCATGTAAGTAACTACATTGTTCCTTCTGCCAGGCCCTCCACTACATGCTGCTGGTGTCCGAGGTGGAAGAGACCGAGATCTTTAAAATTTGTCTGGAGTATTGGAACCACTTGGCTGCTGAGCTCTACAGGGAGAGTCCCTTCTCCACGTCCACGTCCCCTCTGCTCTCTGGCAACCAGCACTTTGACGTGCCACCACGCAGACAACTCTATCTGCCCGTGCTCTCCAAGGTACAGAACACAGCCGATCACGTCCTACCCGACTGCTCTGTCAGAGAATTAACACATATATAACTTTGATTGGCATTGTCCCTTTTTGTCACTTCATTACATTTGCATACATATTGATGAAACGTGTAATTTAAATGCAGGTTTTTCTGGTAAGAAACATTTCTTACTTAGAAAGTAGAGATGGCACAGACTTGTGGTGGTCAGTGTGCAGAACGGTGTCAGTTTATGGAACCTGCAGAGTCTGAGCTCACAGTCATACTAGAATCAGCTGGCACTGGTCAAGCAACAGGTGGCTGCTAAACTGCTGCCAAAAGAGTTGCTAGTTGCAGTGTTACTGAAAATCAGCAGCCAATAAAGCAAACTAAAAACAGATATATATATTTTTTTGTCTTTGGTGATAATATTTTACATTCCGCAAACACAGTGTGCAGTGTGTGAATGTAGCCACGAGGCAAACACTTTATTCTGTACTATCCTCTAACAGTTATGTGATGTTTGAAATGTGCACGCACTGGTGCCAGATAAGCAAGTTAGTTCTTCGATGTGTGTACGTGCTGACAGGTGTTTTTTTTATCTGTGGTGACAGGTGCGACTTCTGATGGTTAGTCGGATGGCCAAGCCAGAAGAGGTACTGGTGGTGGAGAATGACCAGGGGGAGGTGGTCAGAGAGTTCATGAAGGACACAGATTCCATCAACCTCTACAAGAACATGAGGGAAACCCTTGGTACGGTCCAGTAATGACAGCATCAGAGTTCACACGGTCACTGGCCTAACTTAAATCTGCAGTATTTCATTGATCACAGCCAAACATGTTTTTTTGTAGGATCCTAATTTATGCATCCATCCATTAACTTCTTCTTTGATATGCAGCTGCATATATACTCACTGATCACATTAGCCCTCCTAGAGACGAGGTTGCTTTTACTCAGCGCTGCTGTGATATTCAAATATTGTAGGATAATCGGGCGACGCGGTGGCTCAGTGGTTAGCACTGCCGGCTGGCTGCGGCCCTTTCTGTGTGGAGTTTGCATGCTCTTCCCGTGTCTGCGTGGATTTCCTCCGGGCCTCTCTGGCTTTCTCCCAGAGTTCAAGGGCATGCAGGTGAGACGGATTGGAAACTCACAGACTGGCAACCTGGTCTGCTGGGATAGACTGCAACCAGTGTCCCAGAAGAGGATAAGCTGTTTATAAAATGGATGGATGTAGAGAAAGTTGTAGCTGTTACTGTCTACTATTGGCTGCGTGTAGCATTGACTCTGAAAAAAATCATCGTAGTAATGATTATGCTGACTGCAGCTGTAGAGCACCAGCTATTAACAGCTATGTAAAATTGGCTTTGGTGGATATATTAATCAGTGTCACTCAGCACACTGACCATTGGTGTTTTTTTGGGTTTTTTTAGGGAAAAAGCAACTTTTGTCCCAGCTCACCGCTGTACAGAGACGTCCTTTATGCCTTTTGTTTACCAGCCATCTTTCACTGACTGCTAACTTAAAACGTGCTCTGTCATCCTGCAGTGTACCTCACTCACTTGGACTACGCAGACACAGAGCGCATAATGACGGAGAAGCTTCACAACCAGGTGAACGGTACTGAATGGTCCTGGAAGAACCTCAACACACTGTGCTGGGCCATTGGATCCATCAGCGGGGCAATGCACGAGGAGGACGAGAAGAGGTTCCTGGTCACTGTCATCAAGGTATGATAAAGCACTGAACGTGTCCATATATGTAGAGCTGTGGGGTGGCAGTGGACATCTAGGAGCACTGATTTATATGGAATCAGCAAAAATTTCAAAATATGTTTTGAAAGTGAAGGGGTCTGAGTACTTTCTGAAGCCACTGCACATTAGTGAAAACTAAACACTGACGCCTGTCTGAAACTGTCTCAGGATCTGCTGGGCCTGTGTGAGCAGAAGAGAGGAAAGGACAACAAGGCCATCATAGCCTCCAACATCATGTACATTGTTGGCCAGTATCCTCGCTTCCTCAGAGCCCACTGGAAGTTCCTCAAAACTGTGGTCAACAAGCTCTTTGAGTTCATGCATGGTGAGAAATTGTTTTGTTTTGTTTATCTTACCTAAATGCAACACTTTGCAAAATGTTGAATCTATAAATGTCATATTTTTGAAATTTTGTGTATCTTCATCAGAAACCCATGATGGTGTTCAGGATATGGCCTGTGACACATTCATCAAGATTGCCCAGAAGTGCCGGCGCCACTTCATCCAGGTGCAAGTGGGAGAGGTGATGCCCTTTATCGACGAGATCCTCAACAACATCAACACCATCATCTGTGACCTGCAGCCACAGCAGGTCAGCACAATGATACACGTGTGCATTTTCATCACATAGAGATTCGTCTTATTATATGACCAGGATTCTGTTTCTCTAACATAATTTCTAAATTAAGTTTTCATGCTGACAAGTTTTCGTGTTTGTGTCCAGGTGCACACGTTCTACGAGGCAGTAGGTTATATGATTGGGGCCCAGACAGATCAGGCTGTTCAGGAGCACCTCATAGAGAAATACATGCTGCTGCCCAATCAGGTGTGGGACAGCATCATCCAGCAGGCCACTAAGGTAAGTCAAAGGTCCACTATTACCCAATAGACCAGTCTATATGTGGGTGGCCAGCAAACAAAAACAGTGTGTTAAACTGTTGTCTGCTCATCCTGCTGCTCATCTCTCCACCTTCAGAACGTGGACATCTTGAAGGACCCAGAGACTGTGAAACAGCTGGGCAGCATCCTGAAGACCAATGTCCGAGCCTGTAAGGCCGTGGGACACCCTTTTGTCATCCAGCTGGGACGGATTTACCTTGACATGCTCAACGTCTACAAGTGCCTCAGTGAGAACATCTCTGCTGCCATTCAGACAAATGGTAAGGGAGGTGTGTGTTTGCGATCCTACAGCCGACTGATACCACACCTCAACGTCCATCTCATTGTTGTTCACACGGTTGTCACAGCAGTCACTGAGCTCACATGAGCCACATGATGGTCATTAAAGAAATATTATATGAGCTGTGAATTCATGTGGAAGCAGCAGGGAGGGGATGTCAGGGGATTGCTGCAGTTCCCTGTGAGTGCGATGTCCTGACACACACTGAGGCAGGGAAGTTACATCATATGACAATTTCTATAATAACAACAAATGAAAAACACAAAATAAAAAATGTGTACGTCTCTTGTTTGCTTAAGTAGATCTGCACTCTGTACTCTACTTACTGTAATTTATAAAACATCCAAAAGTAAACTGTGTAACAAAAAACAAAAAAACCTAAGCGATAATAAATACATTTTTTTTGTTTATCGGTCTTGTGAGCACAGACATCAGCTGATGCTGATTATCTTAAAATGGCAGATTTCAGCCCAATGAATCAGACTACCACTCAGTCCCACCCTGACACGTTTGCTCTTCTCTGTCCTACCCTGTGCTTGTGGAGGACTTGTTTGGGTTGTTAACCCAGCGTATGGATCTGTACAGTAAATAGACTGTGCCTCGTCATTGTTGTTTTGGCATGCGGCGCTTTGTGTAACTCCAGCATCGCCTCAGTGAGCTGCCAGGTTTCAAAAATACCCAAATGCTTTCAGTGCTGTGTGGTAGTACTTTGTGTGGAAAGGGTTCATTTGGAAATGAAAGATCAGGCTACACTCACTAACTCAAACCATCATTTAGGGCTGTTTGGTTTGCCCGACATTTTTAACAGATTTCTGTTGTATCATAACCTTGTACGTGTGTGTACTTCCTGCGCAGTACCATTCCAGTATTTTGTCATTCAGGTTTACAGGCTAACAAGACTGTCTTTCTTTTTTTTTTTTTTTCCTTGCATGCGCTTTTGGTGACTCATCTCTGAGTCTTAAAGGGAGGAGAAGTGCAGTATGAGGTGTGTCAGTAATGATCACATATCAAGGATTTTTTTTTTTCTCGCACTGGTCTCTGCTGCTTCAGGAGAGGAACGGGGGAACAACTCCTGTTCAGAAGTTTAACCAAACCATTTTTGAGGATAATGTCAGTTTGACCTTAGATCTGTCTGTAAAGTAAGACAGAGATGTCACATTGAAAGTGAGAAGTGAGGAGCAGATGGATGAAGAGAGGAAATAAACAAGGTTCATCACACCTGATAAAGCAGCATTTACCTGTAGGGGAGGAGATAAAATGTTGTGCAGTGATGATGATGTTTGTTGGAATCATCTGTCGGTAATGTCTGTCTGTAGCTGTCCTGCTCATTGTATTGCAACATTGCTTGCGAGTGGGTAAATATTGCAATAGACTAACACAACCTGTGATGTGGTATTAAAAAAGGAGAGCCACAGTATCTCAGTAGAAATTGTGGTTTTACACAGTGTAAAAAATCTATCATCTCACAGTTTATTTTATCAAATTACAAAGTCCTGCTTGGACGCAATCTTAATGTGTTACTGGGGAGCAGTTTGGCATTTACTAAACAATAATATGAAACAAACAGAGGGAAGGCAGACTCACAGAAACACTCCTGCAGATCTGTACCTTCTCAAATAGTCACTCTTTTGTGCACAAGCCCTAAAAAGATGTACCCAAAAATCAAAGGGTTAAAGGTTTTGAATACAGCCACAAGCCTGGTCTCCTTTGAAAGGTAACTCTTTAAAATTCACAATGAGTAGAAGATACTGACCCAAAGTTACAGAGCCACAAACATGTTTTTTTTTTTTGCCTCACTTAAAAGGGAATGTAAAGCATGTAGTAGGATCTTTGGTGTGGAAAACACTTTGGAGCTGAAGCCACAAGTCTGGACCAAATCTGTGTCAGCAGCTGTTGCAGTGATGTGGGTCCTAAAATGCTTTGCATAGATAAAATCAGGAGATTCAGTTTTCAAACACTGTGTAATCTGTCACTTGGTTGTGTGAAGACCGGATCTGGTACAGACCAGAACTAAAGGAGCACAGCCAAGGCCTAAGTGTCCCACAGGTGGGACAATGTATTGTAAATTTAATGTTTGTTGGATGCACAGCTCTGTTAAAGTGCATGTCAGGAGTGTTTGCAGGTGTGGAGAGCACATTCAGTGTTCAGCCCATTCTCTGTGCTTTCACACACAAGCTCAGCCAGGGTTGTTAGACAAACGTCAGGGTGAACGTCCTTCACTCAGTGTGTTTAATGTGCGTCTCCTCTTTGTGTACAGGTGAGATGGTGACAAAACAGCCCTTGATCCGGAGTATGAGGACGGTGAAACGAGAGACCCTGAAACTGATCTCAGGCTGGGTCAGCCGATCAAACGACCCTCAGATGGTGAGAAACGGTGGAGGCAAATCGCTGCTGGTGGAGGAACACTAGCCCTGTTTTTGAGTCATGAACAGTCTGCTCTCAAGTCATAAAACGGAAATAAAATCATACATAAACAATGTTTTGTAGTTGTTAAAAAAAATGAAGGTGGTTTTGAGCAAGCAGCAGTGATATATTTTTACTCTTGTGTGGTGATACTGCACATTGTGGCAATCCAGCTGGTATTTTTAGATCAAGCACAAAAATTTCATTTACTTGTGGCAGACTTGAGTGTTTCTGCCCTCAGCTGTTTTTTTTTCTATCTGCATCACAATTACAGTTCAGTGTCTGTGTCAGGTTCACGGTTTCTCAGTGAACTGCAGGACGGATCACTTTTCCTGAGCCTTTAAATCCTTGAGTCTTAGTTTCTAACTTGTTTTTATAGATGCGGCTCCGCCTGATTTTCTTCTTCTGCTCTTAGCGTGTCGATCCCTGCTGATCCCTCCTCTTGTCTTCCAGGTCGGGGAGAACTTCGTCCCACCCCTGCTGGACGCCGTCCTCATCGACTACCAGCGCAATGTCCCCGCTGCCCGAGAACCGGAGGTCCTCAGCACCATGGCAACCATTGTCAACAAGCTGGGGGGACACATCACCAGCGAGATACCCCAGATCTTTGATGCCGTCTTCGAGTGCACCCTAAACATGATCAACAAGGTAAAACATAGTGATTGACTGAGCACTGCTTAATGAGTAGTAAATTCTGAGTGGGCTGATCGTGTCAGTTATCCAGAGCTGGACACTGTTTGGTTTCCTGTTTATATTTAGTCTTATTTGTCATCATTTTACATCTAGCTCACATTACAATCTCTAAGTAAAGGCCAGTTACTCCATTGGCTTTATTTCACAGGCGGCTGCAGTCCAGTCCAGCTGCAGTCTTCAGTTGCAGGGTTTGCTTGCAGCCTTTTTCCTGTCATCGCTTTCTAGCTAGAAACCAGCTGACAGAGGATCCCTGATGGTTGTGTGGCACTTGAATTAACTACGCTGGAGGGAGAAAATAAAATAGTTTGCAGGTTGTCATTTTAAACTGACAGTCATTCAAGTTTCTGAAGTTCGCGTTGGTGTCATCTCTGAAACCACAAGGAAAACTATTCAGAGCCTGCAGACAACGTTTGGAGAACCTCTGGCTCATATTTTCTGGTTTAAATAAAACTAAAGAACACGCAGAACTCAAAATGTGAACATGGCCCATTCTGGGATGGTTTACACCACTCATCGATTTCATTGATTATATGATATCTCTATATACAGGTTCGTAAACAATGGGCAAACCAGACCTCTCGGATGATGTAGGAGGAGTGGACATATTTAAACAGCTTTCCCTGTTGTGTTTTTCCACCAGAACTTCGAGGAGTATCCAGAGCACAGGACCCACTTCTTCTACTTGCTGCAAGCTGTGAACTCTCACTGCTTCCCTGCATTCCTCGCCATCCCCCCAGCCCAGTTCAAACTGGTGCTGGACTCCATCATCTGGGCCTTTAAACACACCATGAGGAACGTGGCTGACACTGGTAAGTCTGCTGTGGAACACACACACACACACACGCACCCACCTTGAGGATCAGTACTAGATGACATAAAACAACCTGGGTGCTGTTTTATCATGTCGTGAGGACAGAGTCTGTCACAGGTGAGAAAAGTTGTTGTGTCCGTGCTTCCGCTCATCCAGGTCTGCAGATCCTTTACACGATGCTGCAGAACGTGGCCCAGGAGGAAGCAGCCGCTCAGAGTTTCTACCAGACGTATTTCTGTGACATCCTGCAGCACATCTTCTCTGTGGTCACAGACACATCGCACACTGCTGGTGAGGTCACAAAACACACGCGGGGAGGTGGGAGGGGGCACCCAGCGGTCCCTGATCCACTCACGGCACAGATATATGGACATTGTAGAAAGATGTAATGATTGAAGTGTTTGTAGTAAATGGGTGTGTGTTGGTGTGTGTTTCACAGGCCTCACCATGCACGCGTCCATCCTGGCCTACATGTTCAACCTGGTGGAGGAGGGCAAGATCACTACAGTGCTGAACCCTGCCAGCCCCACCAACAACCAGGTGTTCATCCAGGAGTATGTGGCCAACTTGCTCAAGACTGCCTTCCCTCATCTACAAGAGTGAGTCTGAGCACACACATACACACTCACAGCCTCTCTGCTATAATAAAATACACATTTGTTTACCATCGTGTTGTTTGTGTGTGTGTGTGTTTTAGTGCTCAGGTGAAGGTGTTTGTGACGGGGCTGTTCAGCTTAAACCAGGACATTCCTGCCTTCAAGGAGCACCTTAGGGACTTCCTCGTCCAGATAAAGGTGAGGTTGTCACACTGTCCACATCACGTACAATGTTCTGCTCGTCCCTGAGTCTCTGTGGACAGCATCAGCCGCTACCGATGCCACGATCGCGGCATAAATACTGCCTGGCAGCCTGAGGTGAATCAAGACAAACACAAAAAAACGTATTTCAGTTGTGTGTCCGTGTTTGTTAATGAGCTCAGCTAAAGGGACCGAGGCCCTGCATACCTCAGCCTTTGTCTCCTCTCTCAGAGGTTATCAGTGACTACATAGCTCGCTGCTTAGCTGCTGTTTCCAGAAATAACATTTTCCTACACGAGCAGGTTGCCCTTCTAAGTATATGGAAGCTCTGTGGCCACTGTGCCAGTTTATTGTTGGAATAAAACTGTGTGAGAGCGACACACTGATGTGCTAAGTCACTGAAGGACATGTTGAGTTTCTTCTGGCCTTCTGATTGGTCCAGTTTTCATCTGTCAGGCTCGGTGGGCCAATTATTTGTGGTTATTTTCCAGACCATAATCTTCAAACTAAAGATCCTTTGAGGTGTAATCAGGATTAGAGCTAAAACACTTAGTGAGTTCATTGATTGTGAGATTAACAAATCAAATAATTGTCAACAATTTTGATAATCAGTTAATCGTTTTTGCATTTTTGCACAATAAATAAATTTACTGTCACTACTTTCTTTTTCTCATAATGTCTCATTTTCTGCTTTTTTGTTTTGTTGTAAATAGATTTGTCCAAGATGTCCCCTTATTTCTGATGTCTTTCTTAGATTAAGAGACTAATCAATTAAACATATGATTAATGGACAAACTAATTGGTAATTGAAAACAAAATGTATATTACTCCTGCAGTAGGAAGAGCAGATTTAGAAAATGGACGGACAGAGATGTAGATTGTATTTTTTTAAGACAGCTGACCGCCGTGTGTCCTCGTTCTCTCAGGAGTTTGCAGGTGAGGACACCTCAGACCTGTTCCTGGAGGAGAGGGAGGCGTCACTCCGTCAGGCCCAGGAGGAGAAACATAAGATCCAGATGTCGGTCCCGGGCATCCTCAACCCTCACGAGATCCCCGAGGAGATGTGTGACTGAGCACCAGCTCAACCAAACTGTACAGTACTCCAGACAACACACACACACACAAACAAACAAACAAACAAAAAATAAACCCTAACCACAGCAAATACAACAAAACCCATGAGAGGCACTTGAGTGTGGTGGGAGGTGGCTCACCCTCTGCAGAGCGCGCCGTCCCAATGGATGCTTGTTGACCAAAACAATGCCAATAATATGTAAATGATTACCGCGTCACCCTGTGGCCCTTTTTACATAATCTGCGTTTTCTATGGGGACTTTTTGTCTAATATCTTTCCAGAACTGTTAATCTAAGCTTAGGTTTCTGTTGGTCTCTGTTGGTCTCTGTCCCATCCCAGGACCTGCATGAAGAGGTTGTAACGATTAGGACAAGTTAACCATCTTGTTTTTTGTTCTGTTCCCTCCACCTCCCTCATTCTGTTTCCCAGTTCTTCCCTTTTTCTCATATATTTGTTTATATATAAATATATTATATATACAGTCTGAGCAGGGTTTTTGTGAAAACAGCGTATGTATCAAGTCGGCATAGAGGCTTCTAGACCTGTGGTGTGAGACGGACAGGGAGTGGTCTTTTAGAGGCATGCGCATCGCTTATTTGGTGCCCCACAGCATTGTGGGAGAATGTGAATCTAACGGATAATGAATGAAGGCTGAGAGATGCTGCTTCATGTATCAGCATCTGTTGCTCATGAGTTATGCTTCACCTTTTAAAAAAAATAAATAAATAAAAAAATCTGCAGCTGGCAGGTTTTTTTTGTTTGTTTGTTTTTCTTTAGGGCGAGCAAAACAGAATATGTGCATATCATCCCAATTGTATAGCATCTTTACTACCATGGGAACATTTTTTTCCTTTTATTCTATTGTTTCTTTTTGTTGTGGGTGTGTGCGCGTGTGTGCTGTCGCCTAGTCGACATCAGCGTTTTGTTTTCCTCTAAGAGGATTGTTGCTCATTTGTGAGCCTTCATTAATGGGATGTTTTAAGGAAGTGGCGGAGGTATTTATGGGTTCTTGGTTGGTTGCATCTTTATAACAACTCCTGTTTAACTCAGATGGCTTTCAAGATTTTGAATTGTACTAATTTAGATTGTTTACCATGCAGTAGTGCTTCAAGACACTACCTTTAGAGCAAAATGAAAAATAAAACTGGGTTTACATTTAATTTTGTATTTTTGCATTTTTCATTTGTACCTGTTTGAGTTCTGTCCAAATAAACAAAAGGCTTTTTGTCCACAGAGCAAATGAATTGCCAACGAGTTTAATTAGGAAAAGAATGTATAAATCCAAATAAGTACCCAATCTCTAATGGCAAATTTCCCTTCTCAAGGTGTTACATTTGTTGTGAACTTTTTGAACTGATTAAAGTTGAGAATTTTATAACCCTGCCTTTGCTCAGATTTCTTTATTTCCCAATAGGGGACAAAACATTTTTATAGCCATTTGTTTAAATCACTGCCTCACAAATGTTGCCTTTTTATCTCTAAAATAATTTGCAAGTTCAAACATAAACACTAATGAATATTTAATCAAGATCTGCCCAAACGAGTGCAAACACAAAGTAATGTTAAGGTTACACTCGAGTGTTGTGTGAAATTAAGCTCAAAAACCTGCAGCCTGAACAATGTGGACCAGATGAACAGTTCACGTGTTGGCAGAGGTGCTGAAAGAGTGGTGTTACTGTCCTGGGATGTGGAAAAGTAACTTTACAGTTTAGATTTTCAGCATTTATCCACAGACTGAGGGTGAACAAGCAGGTAGATCTGTGTTGTTTGGGATGAAGCTTCATCAGTGAAACTTAATATGTAAAACGTTAAAATTAGCTCTTACCTTGCCTTCGTTAAAAATCAGAAAACTGAATTTTAAACATCACAGTAATTATACTGTCTCTTCGTCTGCACAGCCCTGTACTGTTTGAAGTTATTCTTATATTTGCATACTCACAATATGACACTCAGCTGGTCAGTGGAAGAATTTCAGTCTCATCCAGAGCAGAAAATATAACCTCATCAACCAGCTACAGTCATAAAAACATGACAACTTTAGTGATGAGGAGACGTTTTGGTTTGAATAGTGACATGTTATCAAAAAACTGTCCAGTTAAACGAGTGATTTTGGAGAAATAAAAAAAAATTTAAAAAGTTAAAATATCTTTTTAAAACATAAAAAGGATATGTTTAGTCCTGGTCCCAGCGAAATGACAAACCTAGATCCACGCTTACACCTGGACTGTTTCGACCTGAACTCAAAACACTTTGACATAAATCCTGAAGGGAAAGGTGCACGATGATGGAGATGATGACGGATGTCATCTGTCATACGAGCAGTATTCCCGTGGCACCCGGCCATTTCCGCTCAGGCATCTTTGGCCAAGGTTGGTGCTGTGTAAGTTGACGCTGCCACTAATCCCTGTTAACTTACTGGTATTACGTTAAAGGTTATGATGATGCTTCGCCACTGAAAGCTGAAACACTCATCCGACGCAACCCCAGCAACCTGTCAGCTCTGATGCAACCACACAGGAAGCTGCTGGACTTTAACTCGAACACTCTTCGTCAGACGTTCAGGTAAACACTCAGTGGTTAACTGTATGGTACTTACACTGATTCTGTTCAAAGTCAGGACTGTCAGCTGTGGGTTTTATGTTAGTTCTGGCTCCAGAAGCCTGTTTCTTACACCCCTGCAGAGGAAAGTTTTTGTGGTTACTAGCAGTAAAACTACTTTTTGCATTGCCTGTGGTCTTTTGTGAACTCAACATCTCTTTCTTCTGGAGTTTTACTACTTTGATGCTTTATATCTTACCATCTCTCTGGGACCATAATTCAGCCTGGCTGTAACTGGACCCCCACCTCCACACCCCCCCCATCCTACCCCCTCCCCTCCTGACCCAGATCCAGAGATCCTCAGCCATTCTCGGCATTTGCTGTCGAGGAGAAGAGGGAACAGCTGGGGTAGCCCCCGCCCACCCACCAAAAATAAATAAATACATAAAAATTGCCCACTCTACTCTCTACGCTCTATGCCCCCTTATGCCCTGCTCTGTGTCTGCACAGTGGGCAGGCAGGGTTATTAATACCCCTGTGAGTAAGTTAGACAGGAAGAGCCAGGTTAGCACACCCAGCGACTGGTGCCTCTCCAACAGAGAGTGGCTGACCCTCTACACACAGGCACATACCAGCTCTGCCCAGGACTTTCACTTTCATCTGAAACTGTTTTTGTTTGTTTGTTTTGACTTTTGGGAAAGAAAAAAAAGACACAGAGTTAAGTCCTGTGATATCACCTGGCTGTTAGTGGGAGCAGAGGTGACAGGTTGTGGTCAAACTGGGGCAAAGTTGACTTCTGAGGGCCCAGTGTCTCCTCTGAGGTGATGTGCTGCCACCCAGTGGACAACACACGGAAAGAACATGTCAAATGAAGATTTGGCCTGAGTTCAATGTCATTCATGTTTTATTGGTCCCAGTGTCGAACAGCACTCTCACATTCCAGTACAGATAGAAATGACTAGAACTATAATCTCTACCAGAACTGGGGGGAATATCTGTCAGTAACTGTGGCATCTGTCTCTTCCAGTTGGCTGCGCTTTACCACAGAAGACAATGAGAACTAGCACAGAGTTAAACGTACTGATGTACTGTTATCAGCCTTTTAGCTCAAACAGGCTGAGTTGTGTTGATGCAGTAAACATTTCATACTCCATCTGGCCTTTAGCAGATGGGGGATGTGGCCTTTTCTCTGAAACAAGATTTTTATTTTCTCAAATGCGGAGTTCACTGGATCTAAACAATTCAGATCTTCGAGTAAGATGGCTGTCGGAAAATATTTCAGTTGCCTACATGAGCAGTTCTCGTGTTGTCCTTTGCAGGAACCCCCACTTGTCTGGGTCCAAAAACAAAACAGTCCTGAAGGAACACTGAGATCAGTCAAAGTGCATTCCCTAAGAGCTGGATCCAGAGTTCACCTTGTTTTTCAAGGACTGGTCACAGCTGCACAAATAAAAAGCTAGCTGAGAGAACAGAGGATGCGGTTAATGGTGATCCATACGTAGTCACCTGAGTTTAAGCGGAGGGGGGAGAGGGCTGACAGGGGGGGTGAGGGTGAGGAGAGAGTCCAGAGCTTGGTTTTAAGTGGTGGTCGTGTGAGAGGAGCTGCCTGTGGGAAGATATTTTACTCTTCTGTAGCCTCACTTCAGCAGCTCTGTGCCCCTTTTCCCATCAAAGTCCTTTATGTGGTCCGGATCTGAGCGTAGCGTATTTTAGATCTACAGAGCCAGAATAAGAAGAGGAGGGTTAATTATGAAATATAAGATAAGCCGATATGAAAGTGTGTGTGTGTGTGTACAGCACTATACAGAGTACCTTGGAGTCTTCTCTGAACTCTGTCTGGCCTGAGAGGTACTCTTAAACTGTGCTTCCAGTCTGGAGTAGATTCCCCCTGCAGGCTGCAATAACACACACACACACACACACAGAGTCAGGACCAAAAACAATCTGACATCAGGCAGCTGCAAAAACTAGGACAACAGGGCTGACAGCTCAACATCAGCCATCACCACCAGAAGTGAATTCAAACCACAAATCCTGGTAAAACGTTCATTTCCAGCAGTGTGATACTACACAACATCTGACATGTGTATCTACCAACAGGCACACACCTCCTTAGTGTCCTTAGATTTGCTCTGCTCCTGGTCTCCAAACCTCATCTTAGTCAGGTGGCCGATGATCTCCACCATGCGGCGCTGGTCTGGTTTGCAGAGACAAAAATCAGCACAAACAATAGAAACACAACAAGACAGAACTTGATCTAAACTCAGTTTCTCAGTCTCAGGCTGATCTGAATGGATGGTACTTAACTGATGAGTCGAAATACATTAAAGCATTAAAAACATTCATGTCCTGGAGGCTCCTCATTTACCTTCTTCCCTCTGAGCGTCCTGGTTGTAGCGCATGGAGCGAGAGCTGTCCCACTTACTTTTCTGGACGCTCACTCTACAAAACACACACACCACAGGCACCAGATGGATAACAACAAACACTGCCACAGACACAGAAATGTGTAATGTGTGAATTGTGTATGAGGACTTTCCAAATGATGGTTGTTTGCAGATTAACTCACGTGAACGGTGTGTTGTCCCTGGTCTGCGACTGGGGGAGGGAAAATCAGATTTAGAAATCAGAACAGTGCAGCTTTTAAAGTCACAGATAAAACAATGTGATGTTAACAGAGTATCTAAAGTTGAATTAGCAACTTCTAATATTTATAACCAAAAATGAAAAAAAGTCTTGATGTTCTATATTTATATTTAAAACATTTTCTCTATGAAAACATTTGCTATGCAGTGAACTAATCTTTCCAGTGTTCAGGTTTCATTCTGTGCTTTAACTCACTGAGGAATATGAAGTGAACATTAATGAAATCACTGACTCACTTTCTCTGGTTTTTCTTTGCGTTGGAAGTTTGGAGAGGACATCTGTTTCTTCAGAGGTCTGTGGGCCTTCTTAGCCTTCTTGGCCACTGGAAAGAGGGACAACAAACAACTATGATGAATGTGCCTAACGGCGTCTGGCGCCACCTGCTGGCCAACGGCAGCAAAATGTAAGAGCTGGAACAATGAAATGACAAAAATAGATGTGATGAAAATGTAGAGTGAGGGGTAGAGCAGAAGCCATGTGCCGTAAATAGAGCAGCGTTTCATCAGCGTGTCCTCTCTGTACTTTGATCATTTAAACTATGACAGTGACTCAGTGTTAAACAGAAGCTGCTGCCAGAACTAAACGGTCAGAAGAACCAAAATTCAGTGAAACATTAAATGACATTTTTCATGAGGTCAGGGGTGATTAGTCACCAAATCACAGCCTGAATGCATCACATGTTACGCGACTTAAGTCTGACTGATGCAACATGTCACATGTTTCATGTCACTGAATTTTTCAGGCCAATCTCAGCCTAAAGATAAAAGCATGAAAAACAAAATACTTACAATCATAATTATAAAGAAGCAACAATTCTTCAGTTCATCCATGTGCCACAACAACCAAGTGAATGGATTTTTCTTTTTCTTTTTTTTTTTTAAATTAACATCATTAGGCCAATGAATGTTCTCAGCATCACTTCACTAATAACTGTCAGGACTTTCAATCACAGCCCACTGATCACAATCAGCCACATAAACTGCAATTAAACTGTCATTACATTACACAGTACAAAACTGTGGTTACAACCGTAATGACAAGTACAGCTATGAGCCTGTAATCAAGCCTCCATATATCTGTCATCGTCATCCTATTTACACCCTGTTAAACTACTAAAGAGAAGAGCTGAAGGTGTGTTTTTGTTACTATGGAACAAATGTTTTTATTCAATCTGCCCACAACTGTACAAACTCTGTAGAGCTGAAATGATGAGTTCATTACTCCATTTGTTGAACAGAAAGATAAATATATATATAACTTTAGATATTATTTTGATGATTCATGATTCACACCAATAGATCAGCTTGCTTGTCTGTGTGTTAGATCTGTTACTCCACCTTGTTTCTTGGACAGCTCCTCTTCATCCCCCACCTCATCTTCGGTGACCTCTGACCCCGTGGTGTACTCCTCATCCTCTGACAGGAGCGACTGCTGTCTCTGAGAGGTCACACACATCAGCATTTTGCATACACCTGCATGAGTCTGCAATTCTGAACACAGCTGGCTAACAAAAGGACCAACACCAGAATAGAAGCAGATACTGTGTGATGAAGGAAACGAGGGAAATGTCCTACCAGCTGCAGACTCCAGTTTTTCAAAAGGGAAAACTGGTTAAAAAGAGAAAGTAGCTGAGGTCAGAACCAGGAAAAGGACAGATGCAGAGAGACACACACACACAGGTACAAGAAAAGCACCAGACTGAGAGAAACACACTGAGAAAGAGAGACTGAGAGACTCACAGTGCTGCCGTCTCCTCTCAGAGGTCCGAGGAGAGTTGGCTCCAGGAGAACATCACAGTCCTGAACCTTTTCTGCTCTGGATGGACTCTCCTCAGTACTGACACACACACACACACACACACACACACACGAGAAGAAAACTGCATCTCCTTGCACTTCTCACAGAAATTACTTCTTTAAAACAATGACTCGCACGCACGCACACACAATGACTTATGCTCACCCTTCTGCAGGTGGTGTGTTCAACAAACAAACAGCGTCTCTGTGCAGCAGCAGGTCATTAAGGACTCTGGTCTGGGCGGAGGTCACCTCATCACAGTTCTCTTCATCAGGTACGTTCACTATGTGGTCTCGCATCTTACAGCCCTGAACGCACAGACACAGACACAAACACACAGACACAGACACACACAGTTGACTGTATCAGAATATCTGGTCATACACTAAATATCTGGGTGGGTTAAGAGACATTTATGAGGTTGGACTACTGAAACTGTAGGATGACAAGCGATGAACTGAATTAATCCTGTATTAATGCTACTAATAAGAGCACTCTTTCCTCTTGTGTTTCTATTTTCCTTTTTTTTCCCAGAGTTCATTCTGTGGTGAATACGACATTGCTCCATCACTGAGTAATCACTATAAAAGAGAATGTGATAAGGTGTGCTGCTAAAAATGTAAGTTACACTGTTCATCATCTGTCTCTCTGTGCTGCAGTTTAGCTCCTGTTAACCTTTGTGCTATGTGTCAGGATGAGCTGTGAGCTGCACTGATTCATTCTCTGTTGCCACGGAGAATAATAGAGGTCAGTGGTCATCCCAGCATGCAGTGGGCAGAGGGCATGGAAACAAAAGTTAAAATAATGGTTACATTAAACACTGCCATTACTTAACCCACCTGAATGTGAAAGCACGCTTTGATTCATGGGATAACTTCATATTCATTAGTAACCAAGTAGATTATTTTGATAAAGGTTTTAATCAAACATGAGCTTTTCAATTCATTTGTCTTTCCCTTTTACTTTATTGTTGTACCTCCACACTACTGTTAGCACACAACAGGAGCAGGGTGTGTGTGTGTGTGTGTGTGTGTGTGTGTGTGTGTGTGTGTGTGTGTGTGTGTGTGTGTGTGTGTGTGTGTGTGTGTGTGAGAGAGAGTCCATACCTTGGGCATACCAGTGGGGTCAAAGCGGAGAACCCTCTGGTTGCAGCAGGGGTAAATTCCTGCCCCGTGCAGGCCTTTCTCAGCACCCAGGCCGGGGTACAGAACACTGTCTGGGTGGTACTTGCAGTGGGTGAGCTCTGCACACACAAACACCTACACACACACACACACACACACACAGTACTTGATGAATATATCAGGTTCAATCTCTGACTTTCTCCTCACACACATTCTTGAGTATTGTGGTTTTTCTCACAGTATGAAAATCACACTATTCATTTTTAATTTGATCATTTGTGCAATACACATACATACAATCTCACACACACACACAAACACACACACACTAACCTGCTGGCATCTGGAGCAGGTGAGGTAGTTAATGGTACCCCAGATTCTCCAGTAGACCAGGACCCAGGACTTGAGCTCCTCATACAGACCACTGATGTATTCATGCACATCCCAGCTTTTCTGTCTGCAAATGCACACACACAGACACACAAAAACACACACACAGACACAGTGATTAGGAACTCAAACAAGCAGGAAATAAAGAAGTGAAAGGTAAAGCTATGATTGTATGTCTGTCGTTGTACATAGCTGTGAAGCAGAGTCACTGTACCTGGTGTGTGTATAGATGATCTCTCCTTGAGCATTAATGTTGATTTTCCCTGGAACACAAGAAATCTTCCTCTCTGTGTCTTTGGTTAGCAGCTTGAGACACAGACCACACCTGGGATTGAGCACACACGTGACCAATAACAACAATGAGAAAAACTAAGGTAAAAGAAACAACTGTTCACGCAAAGAAATGAATTAAAGCAGCGAAAAAAAACCTGTCTGACAGAGAAACTAAGAAGCCAACTGCTCCCGCTCACCTGTAGAGAGTCGAGGCGTTCCCCGGTGTATCTCTGCTCTGATAGGCGGGATCGAACAGGCGCTCAATTTTCTTCTGGAACAATTTGCTTTAAAGGTGAAAGGAAATAAAAGAATGAAAAAAAAATCCAACACCATTTATTACTGCACGGTGATGTTGTCACAAATGTAAAGCGATACAGCTCATGAGGAATTCAGTCAGTGAATGTGGAAGGATGACTCATCATCACAGGTCTGACTCTCCCCTCAGCTCGGTTATATCAGCTACCTGCTGCCACTGACATGTTCTGAGAAGTGACTGGTTACTAACATTCAACCAGCTACACTCTGCATGGTAACTGGGGTTACTCTCAACAGAAGAGCACATATTATTTTCAATTTTATTTCCATACATATGCAATTTAGCTGCGCTTTGCTCCAGGGCTTTCCTCCTTTAATTCGCTCCACCTTAGCTTCACCTTTTCCCTCTCTGTCTGTGCACTGACTGAACATTGTGTTGACTGTTAGCATCTTACCTCTTGAACTTGTCTTTTTTGTCCCTGATGTCGTCCGCCTCATTGTGGTTGAAGAGCTCTGCGATGCGTGTTGCCAGATTGCTGTTGATGCAGTTCATGTTGCAGGGTGTAGCCACGATGGCACTCATGTGTTTGTGGCAGTACTGGATACATTCCTCCACCTAAACATGGACATGTAACACTTTTATAAGGGCCTTTCACAAGCACTGTAACTTTTATTTCTATGATCCTACCTTCACAAACACTGATAAAACACTACTGTTACAATGTTAGCTGCTCTTACAGAGCCTAAGTAAGTACAGCAGAGATGAGGATAGTTAGAAAACGTTCTAAACAACTCCTGGAGAACGTCTACACTCTTAACAACCATGCAACACCAACTTAACACAGCTCTATCTATGGGCCTCTTGTTTTCCCAGAATTTGAAAACTTCAAATTATTTGTGTTATAAATGTAAATGTAAATATAATAAGAGAAAATCTACAAGAACATTTCCACCATTTGACTTCAGCACTCACAGAAATGTAAGTTCCTCTGCGTTACATTTGAAAAACAAGGGGCCCAAAGCACATCACCAGACCTAGCATCGCACATCACAACACTTACTAACGTATCCATCTTCAAGAACTCGGAGGAGATCAGGATTGAGATCACATTGCTGGGCTCTGTAACCGACAAACACCACATGACCAACCAAGCAAACCCCACAACCAACAAACAACACAGAACACACAGCCAGTGACCCACCAAACACACACCACGTTTAGTGACCAATAAATCGAGCACCAGCCACTGATTTACTCTAACAGGTGCTGTAAGTGACAGCTCAGGCAATAATGTTGTATCTATTATTGTTTTACAGTTTTTCCAGGGATGTTACCGAGCCGGGGTTTGTCCTTGTTTCCCTCTCCTGCAGAGTTCCTCCTGACGTAGTTCATGAGCCAGTCAAAGATCTGCACGTCGCAGTGAACAGAGATGTCCACCTCTTCCCATCGCTGGGGGTCCACAGACAAGTACTCGGCGAAGTAACGCATCTCTTTCACTAGCAGATCTCTGGGACACGTGAAATCCTGCTTCAGGTTCTTTGTCTCATCACACACGTGGATGACCATGTTGGGACTGTAAAAATTTTACAGCTGTTATTATATACTTATGTTAGTTGGCTCATCAGCACTTAATAAAGATTGAGGATGAGCTACTACAGCTTACTCTCGTGGCTTCTGGGGTTTGTCATCCTCCTCTGCTGAGACTCTTTTCTCTTTCTTCTCCACAGCACCAACCCTTCCTGAGAGTGTAGATTTAGAGCCTGGTGACACCAGCAGAAAAAATGTAAATACACGCTGAACCCAGTTATCAAAAAGGAGTAACCATCAATACCACAGATGCACACTTTTTGGCACTGACTGCTCTAAAATATTTTGATTGTTCCAGTAGTCTGTGTTTTCAATAGCCTGAGACCATTTCTAAAAAAATAGTGATCTCAGTCTGAGACAGTAAAAAATGTATTAATTCAGTTAAACTTATTCTTGAGAGGAAGCTAAGCTGTAGCAGCAGCATATAAAAAAGAAAGTAAACATGTTTTATCTGTACTGCTCAGGGCAGCACTGACTAACCTGTAACTTTGCTGGTGCACTGGCTGCTGCCTGTCTCCACCATCTCCCCAGTGCCCAGCAGCGTGGACAGGCCATCTGAAGGGGAGGTACTTCCCTCTGTCAGGGCATTACACTGGTTGTCCACATGAGGGAAACCCCCTGCGTTCTTCAGCTCCTCAAATCGTCGGGCACACTGCAAGATCACATCACTGCCATGAGATTTTTTTTCTTATCAACAGGTCAGGACTGATGATACTAAATCGTGCAATGACTGATGGATGGGGCAAGAAAGATGGAGGGGTGGATGGATGGTAGCATTCATAATTACCCAACATTTAAGTTACCTCCTTGGGAGTGAATCCTGGAACTAGCTTGGCTACATTGTCCCAGTTTATGGGCTGGGGTACCCCCCACAAAGAGCCCAGCACCATGTCCAAAACTAGGACGTTGTTGTCATAGGGAAAGTTGTTGTTGTCTGAGCAGAAGCGGCTCATCTCTACACAGACAGAGAGAAACAAGTGACAGTTAGTCAACAGTGAATGCCTCTATCTGCTTGATTCTCATCATTTCAGCTCAAATTAGAGCTGAAACTATCTTAATAATCATTAGAGTCCTGTTTCAAGCAAGGATGTTGCACAGTCTCTGATTTCAGCTCCTCAATTTGGAGGATTTGATACTTTTCTTTGGCTTATGTAATAGTAAACTGTATATTTTTGGACTGTTAGAGATTCAAAACACCTACTTTTTATAGCCCAGATGAGAAATTGTTAAACTGAGAAAATAATCACCATATAATGGACAATGAAAATAATAGTTAGTGGCAGCTCTTATTCAAATTATTTGTGATTTTATTTTTGTAGGGTACCACCCCTACCCTGAAATGTGGTATGTAAGCAATAGCAGTCATACACAAAATATTATTACATTACTGAGTTATTGTGTCTTTCTTAAATTCACTTCTGCCTGCTTCCATGAAATTTAGTCATATTACTAAATTAACTTTAACCTTCAAATGGTGAATTTCCATCATTTACCTATATATCACGATAACTTGTCTCATATTAAATGCATGTGGACTGATCGTGTTTGGTGATTAACGATAGTGTCATTGTGTCATTCACTGTAAGTCAAAGTTATTGTGATTTTCACACACTAAATACATCCCAGGTGGTAACATCCCGAGGGCTCTGCGTAGCTTCTCTACGAGATAATGTCAGAGGAGGTAGAGCATGGATTTGTGCGCTTTTACATGTATTTGCTGATACAGGTGTTTGATGTAAATCAGTCTTAATGTCAACAGAGTAGTGATGCTAGCGCAGGCCGAGTCCCTCTGTCCTCCTGCTGCATCAACATCAGATGCTTTTAGGTCAAATTAAATCAGCTGGTTCTCTACACATAATTCAAACAGCTGCAAGCAGAACATAATGTTGACATACTTATCTGGTGTCAGAGTTATTCCTCCCCGTCGTCTCGTACAGTAAACTGAGCTGGTGCCTGTTTTATGTCATTGTGTATGGACAATGCTGATGCTGCGGTCTTCTCCTACCGGCTAACTGCATCCATTGCTGCTGCTAGCTAACTTTGCAGGACAGGATCTGCTGCCTTTAGGAACCCCTCGTAAATTCAAAAGCCCTCAAACGTGTCACGGCCAACAATTATCCGGTCTGTCGCATAGTATCGCTCATTTGTTGTTGCAAGCCTTTTCTCCAAATTAGTTCGAGTTACTTGTTATTTTGCGATGTCAAGAGAAATTATAAGGTATACACTGCCATTAACAATTTGCTAATTTCTTTCTAAGTGGACAAATCTTGCGTTGGTCTTAAGAGTAACGTAGCTATGCAATCAATTCTGTAAGATATTTAAGCACAAGTGGATTCAATCTTCCATATTCAATTCTATCCATAACTGCGGAAATTCCGATAGTCCGTCAAGGCGGCATTAGCTTCAGATAGCAAATAAGCCAGCTAAGTAAATACGTACTAATACTGAAGTGTACTAATACTGAAATTTTCAATGCCAGTGGCACGGGAAACGTGTATCAGCAGGCTGCACTTTAAAAAGACGAACTAAGCGCTCATGTCCTAAAATAATTTTGACGAATAAACGCTTTTTGAATGGTTCCGTCCGTATCTACAACAGTGATGTGTCGGTCAGGAATGAAACGGCTCTTAGAGCCGGCTCCTGATTGGGAGCCGTTTTTTTTTTCATTTTCTCTTTTTTCTTCAAGCCGCACGTGATTGGCCAATATGGGTTTGCGACCTGTGTTTGCGCTGAGTAGAGGGAGGAGGGGCGGTAGTTACACTCGCAGCAACAGTACATGAGCAGGAGAGCAGGAGGGGCAGAGAGATAGAGAGCCAGGGGCTACAAGAACAGACATTACGGATTAGAAATACGGATTAGAAAGGTACAGCTAAGAAAATGAGTGACACCAGGAAAAGAAGCAAAATCTGGAAACAATTCAATTTTATTGATAATACAAAGGCAGAGTGTAGAGTCTGCAAGAAAAGAATTTCATATATAGCCGGCTCCACAAAAAACCTGCACAGGCATCTGAGAAGTGTTTATTTGTTTAAAATTTGTTTAAAAGAAAGAAACTGAAAGTTTAATATTGTTAAAAATTGAATAGTAAATAATTGTTTTTTGTATTTTTTATCATTTCTTTTTGAGTGGAGTAAATGATATAATATTTATTTAATAAACATATATAAATTAAAAAATACATTAGTAATTCTTTTGTACATATTTTTAAATTTTTGTTGATAGTAAATTAAATATGGCATCACAATATGCTAAAAAACATCATAGTATACTAAAGCTTCAAAATAGGCCAAAAAAAGTCATACTTTAGTATGGCCACAAAATGTCATAAAAATGGTCATAGTATAGTAAGGCTTCAAAAATGGCCAAAAAAAGTCATAATTTAGTATGGCCTCAAAATGTCATAAATAAATGTCATTAAAACATCCACCATAGTACCGGTGGCAAAGAAACCAGTCGTCTCCTGCCTGAATGACTACCGCCCTGTCTCACTAACACCAATTGTGATGAAGTGCTTTGAACGACTCGTCAAACCACACATCACAGCCAGCCTCCCTGCATCATTCGACCCCCTCCAGTTTGCATACCGACCCAACCGTTCCACAGAGGATGCAATATCCACCACCCTGCACTCAGTCATCACTCATTTGGACCTCAAAAACACCGACGCCAGAATCCTGTACATTGATTTCAGCTCAGCGTTTAACACCATCATCCCACAGACACTAGTGGAGAAACTCCTGCAACTCGGCCTGAACACCGCCACATGTCTCTGGATCCAGGACTTCCTGACCGAGAGACCACAGTCTGTTCGGGTTGGGAAAAACATCTCCAAACCCATAACACTGAGCACTGGTTCTCCCCAAGGGTGTGTACTCAGTCCACTACTGTTTACACTGCTGACACACGACTGTGCAGCTAGAAATGAGAGGAACCTGATCACAAAGTTTGCAGATGACACCACAGTGGTGGGACTCATCAGGGCAAACGACGAATCAATGTACAGGGAGGAAGTAGATCACCTGGTGGACTGGTGTAGACTGAACAACCTGGTGCTGAACGTGGATAAGACCAAGGAAATGATCATCGACTTCCGGCGGACTCAGCCTGAGCACGCTCCCCTCAGCATCAGGGGCCACCCCGTGGAGAGAGTAGAGAACATCAGATTCCTAGGAGTGCAGATCTCACAGGACCTGTGCTGGAAGAAGAACACCTCAGCGATAACAAAGCGGGCCCAGCAGAGACTGCACTTCCTGAGGAGGCTGAAAAAAGCCTCTCTCCCCACCTGCATCCTCAGGACCTCCTACAGAGAAGCGTGGTGGAGAACGTCCTGACATACTGCATGTCCACTTGGTCAGGGGGGGCAGAGAAGATTATTGGAGTTTCTCTTCCCTCTGTCCAAGATCTCTTCCAGAGCCGCTGCAGGAGCAGGGCCCTGGGCATAGTTAAGGACTCCTCACACCCTCTCCACAGATTTGTTGAACTGCTACCTTCGGGCAAAAGATACTGGAGTATAAAAGGCAGAACCTCCAGACTCATCAACAGCTTCCTACCACAAGCTGTTAGACTACTGAACAGCTGAATCACCATCAAAGACAGCTTAAATGGGTGTTTTACCCGGCACTGGTCACTCTTATGCACAGCACTGGCACTTTATTAACAGTTGCTGCTATGGACATCACAATTTTTGCACAATGGGCGTCTTGCAATATGTTCGGGGGGGGGGGGGGGGCTTGAGGGATTTGAGTGTGTTTGAGTGTGTTTATTTCTTTATTTCTCTTAGTACTTATTTAGTATTTATTATTACTATTTTATTATTATTTTATTTCTCTATGTTGACCTTCACTCTCCTGACCCCAGGAAACGCTGTCTCATTTTGTCTGCACTGCAGTTGTAAGTACGGCAAAGTGACAATAAAGCCTGATTTGATTTGATTTAAAAATGGTCATAGTTTAGTAAGGCGTCAAAATCAGCGAAAAAAAGTAATGGTTTTTTTTGGCCTCAAAATGTCATAAAAATGGTCATAGTATAGTAAGGCGTCAAAACCGGCCAAAAAAATTCATATTTTTTTGACCTCAAAATGTCATAAAAATGGTCATAGTATAGTAAGGCATCAAAATCGGCCAAAAAAAGTCATACTTTAGTATGGCCTCAAAATGTCATAAAAATGGTCATAGTATAGTAAGGCTTAAAAAATGGCCAAAAAAAGTCAAAAATTTTTTTGGCCTCAAAATGTCAAAGAAAACGTCATAGTATAGTATGGCGTTTTTTTGGACCAGAAAAAGTCAAAAAAAATTTTGGCCTCAAAATGTCATAAAAAACGTCATAGTATAGTATGGCGTTTTTTTCGGGCAAAAAAAGTCCAAATTTTTTTTGGCCTCAAAATGTCATAAAAAACGTCATAGTATAGTATGGCGTTTTTTTTCGGCCAAAAAAAGTCCAAATTTTTTTTGGCCTCAAAATGTCATAAAAAACGTCATAGTATAGTATGGCGTTTTTTTGGACCAGAAAAAGTCAAAAAAAATTTTGGCCTCAAAATGTCATAAAAAACGTCATAGTATAGTATGGCGTTTTTTCGGCCAAAAAAAGTCCAAATTTTTTTTGGCCTCAAAATGTCATAAAAAACGTCATAGTATAGTATGGCGTTTTTTTTTCGGCCAAAAAAAGTCCAAATTTTTTTTGGCCTCAAAATGTCATAAAAAACGTCATAGTATAGTATGGCGTTTTTTTGGACCAGAAAAAGTCAAAAAAAATTTTGGCCTCAAAATGTCATAAAAAACGTCATAGTATAGTATGGCGTTTTTTCGGCCAAAAAAAGTCCAAATTTTTTTTGGCCTCAAAATGTCATAAAAAACGTCATAGTATAGTATGGCGTTTTTTTCGGCCAAAAAAAGTCCAAATTTTTTTTGGCCTCAAAATGTCATAAAAAAACGTCATAGTATAGTATGGCGTTTTTTTCGGGCAAAAAAAGTCCAATTTTTTTTTGGCCTCAAAATGTCATAAAAAACGTCATGGTATAGTATGGCGTTTTTTTCGGGCAAAAAAAGTCCAAATTTTTTTTGGCCTCAAAATGTCATAAAAAACGTCATAGTATAGTATGGCGTTTTTTTGGACCAGAAAAAGTCAAAAAAATTTTTGGCCTCAAAATGTCATAAAAAACGTCATAGTATAGTATGGCGTTTTTTTCGGCCAAAAAAAGTCCAAATTTTTTTTGGCCTCAAAATGTCATAAAAAACGTCATAGTATAGTATGGCGTTTTTTTCGGCCAAAAAAAGTCCAAATTTTTTTTGGCCTCAAAATGTCATAAAAAACGTCATAGTATAGTATGGCGTTTTTTTCGGCCAAAAAAAGTCCAAATTTTTTTTGGCCTCAAAATGTCATAAAAAACGTCATAGTATAGTATGGCGTTTTTTTCGGCCAGAAAAAGTCAAAAAAATATTTGACCTCAAAATGTCATAAAAAACGTCATAGAATAGTATGGCGTTTTTTTCGGGCAAAAAAAGTCCAAATTTTTTTTGGCCTCAAAATGTCATAAAAAACGTCATAGAATAGTATGGCGTTTTTTTCGGCCAAAAAAAGTCCAAATTTTTTTTGGCCTCAAAATGTCATAAAAAACGTCATAGAATAGTATGGCGTTTTTTTCGGCCAAAAAAAGTCCAAATTTTTTTTGGCCTCAAAATGTCATAAAAAACGTCATAGTATAGTATGGCGTTTTTTTCGGGCAAAAAAAGTCCAACTTTTTTTTGGCCTCAAAATGTCATAAAAAACGTCATAGAATAGTATGGCGTTTTTTTTCGGCCAAAAAAAGTCCAAATTTTTTTTGGCCTCAAAATGTCATAAAAAACGTCATAGTACAGTATGCCGTTTTTTTCGGCTAAAAAAAGTCCAAATTTTTTTTGGCCTCAAAATGTCATAAAAAAACGTCATAGTATAGTATGGCGTTTTTTTCGGCCAGAAAAAGTCAAAAAAAATTTTGGCCTCAAAATGTCATAAAAAACGTCATAGTATAGTATGGCGTTTTTTTCGGCCAAAAAAAGTCCAAATTTTTTTTGGCCTCAAAATGTCATAAAAAAACGTCATAGTATAGTATGGCGTCAAAATCGGCCAAAAAAAGTCCAAATTTTTTTTGGCCTCAAAATGTCATAAAAAACGTCATAGTATAGTATGGCGTTTTTTTGGACCAAAAAAAGAAAAAAAAATTTTTGGCCTCAAAATGTCATAAAAAACGTCATAGTATAGTATGGCGTTTTTTTCGGCCAGAAAAAGTCAAAACATTTTTTGGCCTCAAAATGTCATAAAAAACGTCATAGTATAGTATGGCGTTTTTTTCGGCCAAAAAAAGTCCAAATATTTTTTGGCCTCAAAATGTCATAAAAAACGTCATAGTATAGTATGGCGTTTTTTTGGACCAGAAAACGTCAAAAAAATTTTTGGCCTCAAAATGTCATAAAAAACGTCATAGTATAGTATGGCGTTTTTTTCGGCCAGAAAAAGTCAAAAAATTTGTTGGTCTCAAAATGTCATAAAAAACGTCATAGTATAGTATGGCGTTTTTTTCGGCCAAAAAAAGTCCAAATTTTTTTTGGCCTCAAAATGTCATAAAAAACGTCATAGTATAGTATGCCGTCAAAATCGGCCAAAAAAAGTCCAAATTTTTTTTGGCCTCAAAATGTCATAAAAAACGTCATAGTATAGTATGGCGTTTTTTTGGACCAGAAAAAGTCAAAAAAATTTTTGGCCTCAAAATGTGATAAAAAACGTCATAGTATAGTATGGCGTTTTTTTCGGGCAAAAAAAGTCCAAATTTTTTTTGGCCTCAAAATGTCATAAAAAACGTCATAGTATAGTATGGCGTTTTTTTCAGGCAGAAAAAGTCCAAACTTTTTTTTGGCCTCAAAATGTCATAAAAAACGTCATAGAATAGTATGGCGTTTTTTTCGGGCAAAAAAAGTCCAAATTTTTTTTGGCCTCAAAATGTCATAAAAAACGTCATAGTATAGTATGGCGTTTTTTTTGGACCAGAAAAAGTCAAAAAAAATTTTGGCCTCAAAATGTCATAAAAAACGTCATAGTATAGTATGGCGTTTTTTCGGCCAAAAAAAGTCCAAATTTTTTTTGGCCTCAAAATGTCATAAAAAACGTCATAGTATAGTATGGCGTTTTTTTCGGCCAAAAAAAGTCCAAATTTTTTTTGGCCTCAAAATGTCATAAAAAAACGTCATAGTATAGTATGGCGTTTTTTTCGGGCAAAAAAAGTCCAATTTTTTTTCGGCCTCAAAATGTCATAAAAAACGTCATGGTATAGTATGGCGTTTTTTTCGGGCAAAAAAAGTCCAAATTTTTTTTGGCCTCAAAATGTCATAAAAAACGTCATAGTATAGTATGGCGTTTTTTTGGACCAGAAAAAGTCAAAAAAATTTTTGGCCTCAAAATGTCATAAAAAACGTCATAGTATAGTATGGCGTTTTTTTCGGCCAAAAAAAGTCCAAATTTTTTTTGGCCTCAAAATGTCATAAAAAACGTCATAGTATAGTATGGCGTTTTTTTCGGCCAAAAAAAGTCCAAATTTTTTTTGGCCTCAAAATGTCATAAAAAACGTCATAGTATAGTATGGCGTTTTTTTCGGCCAAAAAAAGTCCAAATTTTTTTTGGCCTCAAAATGTCATAAAAAACGTCATAGTATAGTATGGCGTTTTTTTCGGCCAGAAAAAGTCAAAAAAATATTTGACCTCAAAATGTCATAAAAAACGTCATAGAATAGTATGGCGTTTTTTTCGGGCAAAAAAAGTCCAAATTTTTTTTGGCCTCAAAATGTCATAAAAAACGTCATAGAATAGTATGGCGTTTTTTTCGGCCAAAAAAAGTCCAAATTTTTTTTGGCCTCAAAATGTCATAAAAAACGTCATAGAATAGTATGGCGTTTTTTTCGGCCAAAAAAAGTCCAAATTTTTTTTGGCCTCAAAATGTCATAAAAAACGTCATAGTATAGTATGGCGTTTTTTTCGGGCAAAAAAAGTCCAACTTTTTTTTGGCCTCAAAATGTCATAAAAAACGTCATAGAATAGTATGGCGTTTTTTTCGGCCAAAAAAAGTCCAAATTTTTTTTGGCCTCAAAATGTCATAAAAAACGTCATAGTACAGTATGCCGTTTTTTTCGGCTAAAAAAAGTCCAAATTTTTTTTGGCCTCAAAATGTCATAAAAAAACGTCATAGTATAGTATGGCGTTTTTTTCGGCCAGAAAAAGTCAAAAAAAATTTTGGCCTCAAAATGTCATAAAAAACGTCATAGTATAGTATGGCGTTTTTTTCGGCCAAAAAAAGTCCAAATTTTTTTTGGCCTCAAAATGTCATAAAAAAACGTCATAGTATAGTATGGCGTCAAAATCGGCCAAAAAAAGTCCAAATTTTTTTTGGCCTCAAAATGTCATAAAAAACGTCATAGTATAGTATGGCGTTTTTTTGGACCAAAAAAAGAAAAAAAAATTTTTGGCCTCAAAATGTCATAAAAAACGTCATAGTATAGTATGGCGTTTTTTTCGGCCAGAAAAAGTCAAAACATTTTTTGGCCTCAAAATGTCATAAAAAACGTCATAGTATAGTATGGCGTTTTTTTCGGCCAAAAAAAGTCCAAATATTTTTTGGCCTCAAAATGTCATAAAAAACGTCATAGTATAGTATGGCGTTTTTTTGGACCAGAAAACGTCAAAAAAATTTTTGGCCTCAAAATGTCATAAAAAACGTCATAGTATAGTATGGCGTTTTTTTCGGCCAGAAAAAGTCAAAAAATTTGTTGGTCTCAAAATGTCATAAAAAACGTCATAGTATAGTATGGCGTTTTTTTCGGCCAAAAAAAGTCCAAATTTTTTTTGGCCTCAAAATGTCATAAAAAACGTCATAGTATAGTATGCCGTCAAAATCGGCCAAAAAAAGTCCAAATTTTTTTTGGCCTCAAAATGTCATAAAAAACGTCATAGTATAGTATGGCGTTTTTTTGGACCAGAAAAAGTCAAAAAAATTTTTGGCCTCAAAATGTGATAAAAAACGTCATAGTATAGTATGGCGTTTTTTTCGGGCAAAAAAAGTCCAAATTTTTTTTGGCCTCAAAATGTCATAAAAAACGTCATAGTATAGTATGGCGTTTTTTTCAGGCAGAAAAAGTCCAAACTTTTTTTTGGCCTCAAAATGTCATAAAAAACGTCATAGAATAGTATGGCGTTTTTTTCGGGCAAAAAAAGTCCAAATTTTTTTTGGCCTCAAAATGTCATAAAAAACGTCATAGTATAGTATGGCGTTTTTTTTCGACCAAAAAAAGTCCAAATTTTTTTTGGCCTCAAAATGTCATAAAAAACGTCATAGTATAGTATGGCGTTTTTTTGGACCAGAAAAAGTCCAAATTTTTTTTGGCCTCAAACTGTCATAAAAAACGTCATAGTATAGTATGGCGTTTTTTTGGACCAGAAAAAGTCAAAAAAATTTTTGGCCTCAAAATGTCATAAAAAACGTCATAGTATAGTATGGCGTTTTTTTCGGCCAAAAAAAGTCCAAATTTTTTTTGGCCTCAAAATGTCATAAAAAACGTCATAGTATAGTATGGCGTATTTTTCGGCCAAAAAAAGTCCAAATTTTTTTTGGCCCCAAAATGTCATAAAAAACGTCATAGTATAGTATGGCGTTTTTTTCGGGCAAAAAAAGTCCAATTTTTTTTGGCCTCAAAATGTCATAAAAAACGTCATAGTATAGTATGCCGTCAAAATCGGCCAAAAAAAGTCCAAATTTTTTTTGGCCTCAAAATGTCATAAAAAACGTCATAGAATAGTATGGCGTTTTTTTCGGCCAAAAAAAGTCCAAATTTTTTTTGGCCTCAAAATGTCATAAAAAACGTCATAGTATAGTATGGCGTTTTTTTCGGGCAAAAAAAGTCCAACTTTTTTTTGGCCTCAAAATGTCATAAAAAACGTCATAGAATAGTATGGCGTTTTTTTCGGCCAAAAAAAGTCCAAATTTTTTTTGGCCTCAAAATGTCATAAAAAACGTCATAGTACAGTATGCCGTTTTTTTCGGCTAAAAAAAGTCCAAATTTTTTTTGGCCTCAAAATGTCATAAAAAAACGTCATAGTATAGTATGGCCTTTTTTTCGGCTAAAAAAAGTCCAAATTTTTTTTGGCCCCAAAATGTCATAAAAAACGTCATAGAATAGTATGGCCTTTTTTTCGGGCAAAAAAAGTCCAAATTTTTTTTGGCCCCAAAATGTCATAAAAAACGTCATAGTATAGTATGGCGTTTTTTTCGGCCAAAAAAAGTCCAAATTTTTTTTGGCCTCAAAATGTCATAAAAAAACGTCATAGTATAGTATGGCGTTTTTTTCGGCCAGAAAAAGTCAAAAAAAATTTTGCCCTCAAAATGTCATAAAAAACGTCATAGTATAGTATGGCGTTTTTTTGGACCAGAAAACGTCAAAAAATTTTTTGGCCTTAAAATGTCATAAAAAACGTCATAGTATAGTATGCCGTTTTTTTTTGCCAGAAAAAGTCAAAAAAAATTTTGGCCTCAAAATGTCATAAAAAACGTCATAGTATAGTATGGCGTCAAAATCGGCCAAAAAAAGTCCAAATTTTTTTTGGCCCCAAAATGTCATAAAAAACGTCATAGAATAGTATGGCCTTTTTTTCGGGCAAAAAAAGTCCAAATTTTTTTTGGCCCCAAAATGTCATAAAAAACGTCATAGTATAGTATGGCGTTTTTTTCGGCCAGAAAAAGTCAAAAAAAATTTTGGCCTCAAAATGTCATAAAAAACGTCATAGTATAGTATGGCGTTTTTTTCGGCCAAAAAAAGTCCAAATTTTTTTTGGCCTCAAAATGTCATAAAAAAACGTCATAGTATAGTATGGCGTCAAAATCGGCCAAAAAAAGTCCAAATTTTTTTTGGCCTCAAAATGTCATAAAAAACGTCATAGTATAGTATGGCGTTTTTTTGGACCAAAAAAAGAAAAAAAAATTTTTGGCCTCAAAATGTCATAAAAAACGTCATAGTATAGTATGGCGTTTTTTTCGGCCAGAAAAAGTCAAAACATTTTTTGGCCTCAAAATGTCATAAAAAACGTCATAGTATAGTATGGCGTTTTTTTTCGGCCAAAAAAAGTCCAAATATTTTTTGGCCTCAAAATGTCATAAAAAACGTCATAGTATAGTATGGCGTTTTTTTGGACCAGAAAACGTCAAAAAAATTTTTGGCCTCAAAATGTCATAAAAAACGTCATAGTATAGTATGGCGTTTTTTTCGGCCAGAAAAAGTCAAAAAATTTGTTGGTCTCAAAATGTCATAAAAAACGTCATAGTATAGTATGGCGTTTTTTTCGGCCAAAAAAAGTCCAAATTTTTTTTGGCCTCAAAATGTCATAAAAAACGTCATAGTATAGTATGCCGTCAAAATCGGCCAAAAAAAGTCCAAATTTTTTTTGGCCTCAAAATGTCATAAAAAACGTCATAGTATAGTATGGCGTTTTTTTGGACCAGAAAAAGTCAAAAAAATTTTTGGCCTCAAAATGTGATAAAAAACGTCATAGTATAGTATGGCGTTTTTTTCGGGCAAAAAAAGTCCAAATTTTTTTTGGCCTCAAAATGTCATAAAAAACGTCATAGTATAGTATGGCGTTTTTTTCAGGCAGAAAAAGTCCAAACTTTTTTTTGGCCTCAAAATGTCATAAAAAACGTCATAGAATAGTATGGCGTTTTTTTCGGGCAAAAAAAGTCCAAATTTTTTTTGGCCTCAAAATGTCATAAAAAACGTCATAGTATAGTATGGCGTTTTTTTGGACCAGAAAAAGTCAAAAAAAATTTTGGCCTCAAAATGTCATAAAAAACATCATAGTATAGTATGGCGTTTTTTTCGGCCAGAAAAAGTCAAAAAAATTTTTGGCCTCAAAATGTCATAAAAAACGTCGTAGTATAGTATGGCGTTTTTTTCGGCCAAAAAAAGTCCAAATTTTTTTTGGCCTCAAAATGTCATAAAAAACGTCATAGTATAGTATGGCGTTTTTTTGGACCAGAAAAAGTCAAAAAAATTTTTGGCCTCAAAATGTCATAAAAAACGTCATAGTATAGTATGGCGTTTTTTTCGGCCAGAAAAAGTCAAAAAAATTTTTGGCCTCAAAATGTCATAAAAAACGTCATAGTATAGTATGGCGTTTTCTTCGGCCAAAAAAAGTCCAAATTTTTTTTGGCCTCAAAATGTCATAAAAAACGTCATAGTATAGTATGGCGTTTTTTTGGACCAGAAAAAGTCCAAATTTTTTTTGGCCTCAAAATGTCATAAAAAACGTCATAGTATAGTATGGCGTTTTTTTGGACCAGATAAAGTCAAAAAAAATTTTGGCCTCAAAATGTCATAAAAAACGTCATAGTATAGTATGGCGTTTTTTTCGGCCAAAAACAGTCCAAATTTTTTTTGGCCTCAAAATGTGATAAAAAACGTCATAGTATAGTATGGCGTTTTTTTCGGGCAAAAAAAGTCCAAATTTTTTTTGGCCTCAAAATGTCATAAAAAACGTCATAGTATAGTATGGCGTTTTTTTCGGCCAAAAACAGTCCAAATTTTTTTGGCCTCAAAATGTCATAAAAAACGTCATAGTATAGTATGGCGTTTTTTTCGGCCAGAAAAAGTCAAAAAAAATTTTGGCCTCAAAATGTCATAAGAAACGTCATAGTATAGTATGCCGTTTTTTTCGGCCAGCAAAAGTCAAAAAAAATTTTGGCCTCAAAATGTCATAAAAAACGTCATAGTATAGTATGGCGTTTTTTTCGGGCAAAAAAAGTCCAATTTTTTTTTGGCCTCAAAATGTCATAAAAAACGTCATAGTATAGTATGGCGTTTTTTTCGGGCAAAAAAAGTCCAAATTTTTTTTGGCCCCAAAATGTCATAAAAAACGTCATAGTATAGTATGGCGTTTTTTTCGGCCAGAAAAAGTCAAAAAAAATTTTTGCCTCAAAATGTCATAAAAAACGTCATAGTATAGTATGGCGTTTTTTTGGACCAGAAAAAGTCAAAAAATTTTTTGGCCTCAAAATGTCTTAAAAAACGTCATAGTATAGTATGGCGTTTTTTTCGGCCAGAAAAAGTCAAAAAAATTTTTGGCCTCAAAATGTCATAAAAAACGTCATAGAATAGTATGGCGTTTTTTTCGGGCAAAAAAAGTCCAAATTTTTTTTGGCCTCAAAATGTCATAAAAAACGTCATAGTATAGTATGGCGTTTTTTTTCGACCAAAAAAAGTCCAAATTTTTTTTGGCCTCAAAATGTCATAAAAAACGTCATAGTATAGTATGGCGTTTTTTTGGACCAGAAAAAGTCCAAATTTTTTTTGGCCTCAAACTGTCATAAAAAACGTCATAGTATAGTATGGCGTTTTTTTGGACCAGAAAAAGTCAAAAAAATTTTTGGCCTCAAAATGTCATAAAAAACGTCATAGTATAGTATGCCGTTTTTTTCGGCCAAAAAAAGTCCAAATTTTTTTTGGCCTCAAAATGTCATAAAAAACGTCATAGTATAGTATGGCGTTTTTTTCGGCCAAAAAAAGTCCAAATTTTTTTTGGCCCCAAAATGTCATAAAAAACGTCATAGTATAGTATGGCGTTTTTTTCGGCCAGAAAAAGTCAAAAAAATTTTTGGCCTCAAAATGTCATAAAAAACGTCATAGTATAGTATGGCGTTTTTTTCCGGGCAAAAAAAGTCCAAATTTTTTTTGGCCTCAAAATGTCATAAAAAACGTCATAGTATAGTATGGCGTTTTTTTCGGGCAAAAAAAGTCCAAATTTTTTTTGGCCCCAAAATGTCATAAAAAACGTCATAGTATAGTATGGCGTTTTTTTCGGGCAAAAAAAGTCCAACTTTTTTTTGGCCTCAAAATGTCATAAAAAACGTCATAGAATAGTATGGCGTCTTTTTCGGGCAAAAAAAGTCCAAATTTTTTTTGGCTTCAAAATGTCATAAAAAACGTCATAGTATAGTATGGCGTTTTTTCCGGGCAAAAAAAGTCCAAATTTTTTTTGGCCTCAAAATGTCATAAAAAACGTCATAGTATAGTATGGCGTTTTTTTGGACCAGAAAAAGTCCAAATTTTTTTTGGCCTCAAACTGTCATAAAAAACGTCATAGTATATTATGGCGTTTTTTTGGACCAGATAAAGTCAAAAAAAATTTTGGCCTCAAAATGTCATAAAAAACGTCATAGTATAGTATGGCGTTTTTTTCGGCCAAAAAAAGTCCAAATTTTTTTTGGCCTCAAAATGTCATAAAAAACGTCATAGTATAGTATGGCATTTTTTTCGGCCAAAAAAAGTCCAAATTTTTTTTGGCCTCAAAATGTCATAAAAAACGTCATAGTATAGTATGGCGTTTTTTTGGACCAGAAAAAGTCAAAAAAATTTTTGGCCTCAAAATGTGATAAAAAACGTCATAGTATAGTATGGCGTTTTTTTCGGCCAGAAAAAGTCAAAACATTTTTTGGCCTCAAAATGTCATAAAAAACGTCATAGTATAGTATGGCGTTTTTTTCGGCCAAAAAAAGTCCAAATATTTTTTGGCCTCAAAATGTCATAAAAAACGTCATAGTATAGTATGGCGTTTTTTTTCGGGCAAAAAAAGTCCAAATTTTTTTTGGCCCCAAAATGTCATAAAAAACGTCATAGTATAGTATGGCGTTTTTTTCGGGCAAAAAAAGTCCAATTTTTTTTTGGCCTCAAAATGTCATAAAAAACGTCATAGTATAGTATGGCGTTTTTTTCGGGCAAAAAAAGTCCAAATTTTTTTTGGCCTCAAAATGTCATAAAAAACGTCATAGTATAGTATGGCGTTTTTTTCGGGCAAAAAAAGTCCAAATTTTTTTTGGCCTCAAAATGTCATAAAAAACGTCATAGTATAGTATGGCGTTTTTTTCGGCCAAAAAAAGTCCAAATTTTTTTTGGCCTCAAAATGTCATAAAAAACGTCATAGTATAGTATGGCGTTTTTTTGGACCAGAAAAAGTCAAAAAAAATTTTGGCCTCAAAATGTCATAAAAAACTTCATAGTATAGTATGGCGTTTTTTTCGGCCAGAAAAAGTCAAAAAAATTTTTGGCCTCAAAATGTCATAAAAAACGTCATAGTATAGTATGGCGTTTTTTTCGGCCAGAAAAAGTCAAAAAAAAATTTGGCCTCAAAATGTCATAAAAAACGTCATAGTATAGTATGGCGTTTTTTTCGGGCAAAAAAAGTCCAAATTTTTTTTGGCCTCAAAATGTCATAAAAAACGTCATAGTATAGTATGGCGTTTTTTTCGGCCAAAAAAAGTCCAAATTTTTTTTGGCCTCAAAATGTCATAAAAAACGTCATAGTATAGTATGGCGTTTTTTTCGGCCAAAAAAAGTCCAAATTTTTTTTGGCCTCAAAATGTCATAAAAAACGTCATAGTATAGTATGGCGTTTTTTTCGGCCAAAAAAAGTCCAAATTTTTTTTGGCCTCAAAATGTCATAAAAAACGTCATAGTATAGTATGGCGTTTTTTTCGGCCAGAAAAAGTCAAAAAATTTGTTGGCCTCAAAATGTCATAAAAAACGTCATAGTATAGTATGGCGTTTTTTTGGACCAGAAAAAGTCCAAATTTTTTTTGGCCTCAAACTGTCATAAAAAACGTCATAGTATAGTATGGCGTTTTTTTGGACCAGATAAAGTCAAAAAAAATTTTGGCCTCAAAATGTCATAAAAAACGTCATAGTATAGTATGGCGTTTTTTTCGGCCAAAAAAAGTCCAAATTTTTTTTGGCCTCAAAATGTCATAAAAAACGTCATAGTATAGTATGGCGTTTTTTTCGGCCAAAAAAAGTCCAAATTTTTTTTGGCCTCAAAATGTGATAAAAAACGTCATAGTATAGTATGGCGTTTTTTTCGGCCAAAAAAAGTCCAAATTTTTTTTGGCCTCAAAATGTCATAAAAAACGTCATAGTATAGTATGGCGTTTTTTTCGGCCAGAAAAAGTCAAAAAATTTGTTGGCCTCAAAATGTCATAAAAAACGTCATAGTATAGTATGGCGTTTTTTTGGACCAGAAAAAGTCCAAATTTTTTTTGGCCTCAAACTGTCATAAAAAACGTCATAGTATAGTATGGCGTTTTTTTGGACCAGATAAAGTCAAAAAAAATTTTGGCCTCAAAATGTCATAAAAAACGTCATAGTATAGTATGGCGTTTTTTTCGGCCAAAAAAAGTCCAAATTTTTTTTGGCCTCAAAATGTCATAAAAAACGTCATAGTATAGTATGGCGTTTTTTTCGGCCAAAAACAGTCCAAATTTTTTTGGCCTCAAAATGTCATAAAAAACGTCATAGTATAGTATGGCGTTTTTTTCGGCCAGAAAAAGTCAAAAAAAATTTTGGCCTCAAAATGTCATAAGAAACGTCATAGTATAGTATGCCGTTTTTTTCGGCCAGCAAAAGTCAAAAAAAATTTTGGCCTCAAAATGTCATAAAAAACGTCATAGTATAGTATGCCGTTTTTTTCGGGCAAAAAAAGTCCAATTTTTTTTTGGCCTCAAAATGTCATAAAAAACGTCATAGTATAGTATGGCGTTTTTTTCGGCCAAAAACAGTCCAAATTTTTTTGGCCTCAAAATGTCATAAAAAACGTCATAGTATAGAATGGCGTTTTTTTCGGCCAGAAAAAGTCAAAAAAAATTTTGGCCTCAAAATGTCATAAAAAACGTCATAGTATAGTATGGCGTTTTTTTCGGCCAGTAAAAGTCAAAAAAATTTTTGGCCTCAAAATGTAATAAAAAACGTCATAGTATAGTATGCCGTTTTTTTCGGCCAAAAAAAGTCCACATTTTTTTTGGCCTCAAAATGTCATAAAAAACGTCATAGTATAGTATGGCGTTTTTTTCGGCCAGAAAAAGTCCAATTTTTTTTTGGCCTCAAAATTTCATAAAAAACGTCATAGTATAGTATGGCGTTTTTTTCGGGCAAAAAAAGTTCAAATATTTTTTGGCCTCAAAATGTCATAAAAAACGTCATAGTATAGTATGGCGTTTTTTTCGGGCAAAAAAAGTCCAAATTTTTTTTGGCCTCAAAATTTCATAAAAAACGTCATAGTATAGTATGGCGTTTTTTTCGGGCAAAAAAAGTCCAACTTTTTTTTGGCCTCAAAATGTCATAAAAAACGTCATAGAATAGTATGGCGTTTTTTTCGGGCAAAAAAAGTCCAAATTTATTTTGGCTTCAAAATGTCATAAAAAACGTCATAGTATAGTATGGCGTTTTTTTCGGCCAAAAAAAGTCCAAGTATTTTTTGGCCTCAAAATGTCATAAAAAACGTCATAGTATAGTATGGCGTTTTTTTCGGGCAAAAAAAGTCCAAATTTTTTTTGGCCTCAAAATGTCATAAAAAACGTCATAGTATAGTATGGCGTTTTTTTCGGCCAGAAAAAGTCAAAAAAATTTTTGGCCTCAAAATGTGATAAAAAACGTCATAGTATAGTATGGCGTTTTTTTCGGCCAGAAAAAGTCAAAACATTTTTTGGCCTCAAAATGTCATAAAAAACGTCATAGTATAGTATGGCGTTTTTTCCGGGCAAAAAAAGTCCAAATTTTTTTTGGCCTCAAAATGTCATAAAAAACGTCATAGTATAGTATGGCGTTTTTTTCGGGCAAAAAAAGTCCAAATTTTTTTTGGCCCCAAAATGTCATAAAAAACGTCATAGTATAGTATGGCGTTTTTTTCGGGCAAAAAAAGTCCAACTTTTTTTTGGCCTCAAAATGTCATAAAAAACGTCATAGAATAGTATGGCGTCTTTTTCGGGCAAAAAAAGTCCAAATTTTTTTTGGCTTCAAAATGTCATAAAAAACGTCATAGTATAGTATGGCGTTTTTTCCGGGCAAAAAAAGTCCAAATTTTTTTTGGCCTCAAAATGTCATAAAAAACGTCATAGTATAGTATGGCGTTTTTTTGGACCAGAAAAAGTCCAAATTTTTTTTGGCCTCAAACTGTCATAAAAAACGTCATAGTATATTATGGCGTTTTTTTGGACCAGATAAAGTCAAAAAAAATTTTGGCCTCAAAATGTCATAAAAAACGTCATAGTATAGTATGGCGTTTTTTTCGGCCAAAAAAAGTCCAAATTTTTTTTGGCCTCAAAATGTCATAAAAAACGTCATAGTATAGTATGGCATTTTTTTCGGCCAAAAAAAGTCCAAATTTTTTTTGGCCTCAAAATGTCATAAAAAACGTCATAGTATAGTATGGCGTTTTTTTGGACCAGAAAAAGTCAAAAAAATTTTTGGCCTCAAAATGTGATAAAAAACGTCATAGTATAGTATGGCGTTTTTTTCGGCCAGAAAAAGTCAAAACATTTTTTGGCCTCAAAATGTCATAAAAAACGTCATAGTATAGTATGGCGTTTTTTTCGGCCAAAAAAAGTCCAAATATTTTTTGGCCTCAAAATGTCATAAAAAACGTCATAGTATAGTATGGCGTTTTTTTTCGGGCAAAAAAAGTCCAAATTTTTTTTGGCCCCAAAATGTCATAAAAAACGTCATAGTATAGTATGGCGTTTTTTTCGGGCAAAAAAAGTCCAATTTTTTTTTGGCCTCAAAATGTCATAAAAAACGTCATAGTATAGTATGGCGTTTTTTTCGGGCAAAAAAAGTCCAAATTTTTTTTGGCCTCAAAATGTGATAAAAAACGTCATAGTATAGTATGGCGTTTTTTTTCGGGCAAAAAAAGTCCAAATTTTTTTTGGCCTCAAAATGTGATAAAAAACGTCATAGTATAGTATGGCGTTTTTTTCGGCCAAAAAAAGTCCAAATTTTTTTTGGCCTCAAAATGTCATAAAAAACGTCATAGTATAGTATGGCGTTTTTTTTGGACCAGAAAAAGTCAAAAAAAATTTTGGCCTCAAAATGTCATAAAAAACTTCATAGTATAGTATGGCGTTTTTTTCGGCCAGAAAAAGTCAAAAAAATTTTTGGCCTCAAAATGTCATAAAAAACGTCATAGTATAGTATGGCGTTTTTTTCGGCCAGAAAAAGTCAAAAAAAAATTTGGCCTCAAAATGTCATAAAAAACGTCATAGTATAGTATGGCGTTTTTTTCGGGCAAAAAAAGTCCAAATTTTTTTTGGCCTCAAAATGTCATAAAAAATGTCATAGTATAGTATGGCGTTTTTTTGGACCAGAAAAAGTCAAAAAAAATTTTGGCCTCAAAATGTCATAAAAAACGTCATAGTATAGTATGGCGTTTTTTTCGGGCAAAAAAAGTCCAAATTTTTTTTGGCCTCAAAATGTCATAAAAAATGTCATAGTATAGTATGGCGTTTTTTTCGGGCAAAAAAAGTCCAAATTTTTTTTGGCCTCAAAATGTCATAAAAAACGTCATAGTATAGTATGGCGTTTTTTTGGACCAGAAAAAGTCAAAAAAATTTTTGGCCTCAAAATGTAATAAAAAACGTCATAGTATAGTATGGCGTTTTTTTCGGCCAGAAAAAGTCAAAAAAATTTTTGGCCTCAAAATGTCATAAAAAACGTCATAGTATAGTATGGCGTTTTCTTCGGCCAAAAAAAGTCCAAATTTTTTTTTGGCCTCAAAATGTCATAAAAAACGTCATAGTATAGTATGGCGTTTTTTTCGGGCAAAAAAAGTCCAAATTTTTTTTGGCCTCAAAATGTCATAAAAAACGTCATAGTATAGTATGGCGTTTTTTTCGGCCAGAAAAAGTCAAAAAAATTTTTGGCCTCAAAATGTGATAAAAAACGTCATAGTATAGTATGGCGTTTTTTTCGGCCAGAAAAAGTCAAAACATTTTTTGGCCTCAAAATGTCATAAAAAACGTCATAGTATAGTATGGCGTTTTTTTCGGCCAAAAAAAGTCCAAATTTTTTTTGGCCCCAAAATGTCATAAAAAACGTCATAGTATAGTATGGCGTTTTTTTCGGGCAAAAAAAGTCCAAATTTTTTTTGGCCCCAAAATGTCATAAAAAACGTCATAGTATAGTATGGCGTTTTTTTCGGGCAAAAAAAGTCCAATTTTTTTTTGGCCTCAAAATGTCATAAAAAACGTCATAGTATAGTATGGCGTTTTTTTCGGGCAAAAAAAGTCCAAATTTTTTTTGGCCCCAAAATGTCATAAAAAACGTCATAGTATAGTATGGCGTTTTTTTCGGGCAAAAAAAGTCCAAATTTTTTTTGGCCTCAAAATGTCATAAAAAACGTCATAGTATAGTATGGCGTTTTTTTCGGGCAAAAAAAGTCCAAATTTTTTTTGGCCTCAAAATGTCATAAAAAACGTCATAGTATAGTATGGCGTTTTTTTCGGCCAGAAAAAGTCAAAAAAAATTTTGGCCTCAAAATGTCATAAGAAACGTCATAGTATAGTATGCCGTTTTTTTCGGCCAGCAAAAGTCAAAAAAAATTTTGGCCTCAAAATGTCATAAAAAACGTCATAGTATAGTATGCCGTTTTTTTCGGGCAAAAAAAGTCCAATTTTTTTTTGGCCTCAAAATGTCATAAAAAACGTCATAGTATAGTATGGCGTTTTTTTCGGCCAAAAACAGTCCAAATTTTTTTGGCCTCAAAATGTCATAAAAAACGTCATAGTATAGAATGGCGTTTTTTTTCGGCCAGAAAAAGTCAAAAAAAATTTTGGCCTCAAAATGTCATAAAAAACGTCATAGTATAGTATGGCGTTTTTTTCGGCCAGTAAAAGTCAAAAAAATTTTTGGCCTCAAAATGTAATAAAAAACGTCATAGTATAGTATGCCGTTTTTTTCGGCCAAAAAAAGTCCACATTTTTTTTGGCCTCAAAATGTCATAAAAAACGTCATAGTATAGTATGGCGTTTTTTTCGGCCAGAAAAAGTCCAATTTTTTTTTGGCCTCAAAATTTCATAAAAAACGTCATAGTATAGTATGGCGTTTTTTTCGGGCAAAAAAAGTTCAAATATTTTTTGGCCTCAAAATGTCATAAAAAACGTCATAGTATAGTATGGCGTTTTTTTCGGGCAAAAAAAGTCCAAATTTTTTTTGGCCTCAAAATTTCATAAAAAACGTCATAGTATAGTATGGCGTTTTTTTCGGGCAAAAAAAGTCCAACTTTTTTTTGGCCTCAAAATGTCATAAAAAACGTCATAGAATAGTATGGCGTTTTTTTCGGGCAAAAAAAGTCCAAATTTATTTTGGCCTCAAAATGTCATAAAAAACGTCATCGTATAGTATGGCGTTTTTTTCGGCCAGAAAAAGTCAAAACATTTTTTGGCCTCAAAATGTCATAAAAAACGTCATAGTATAGTATGGCGTTTTTTTCGGCCAAAAAAAGTCCAAGTATTTTTTGGCCTCAAAATGTCATAAAAAACGTCATAGTATAGTATGGCGTTTTTTTCGGGCAAAAAAAGTCCAAATTTTTTTTGGCCTCAAAATGTCATAAAAAACGTCATAGTATAGTATGGCGTTTTTTTTCGGCCAGAAAAAGTCAAAAAAATTTTTGGCCTCAAAATGTGATAAAAAACGTCATAGTATAGTATGGCGTTTTTTTTCGGCCAGAAAAAGTCAAAACATTTTTTGGCCTCAAAATGTCATAAAAAACGTCATAGTATAGTATGGCGTTTTTTTCGGCCAAAAAAAGTCCAAATATTTTTTGGCCTCAAAATGTCATAAAAAACGTCATAGTATAGTATGGCGTTTTTTTTCGGGCAAAAAAAGTCCAAATTTTTTTTGGCCCCAAAATGTCATAAAAAACGTCATAGTATAGTATGGCGTTTTTTTCGGCCAGAAAAAGTCAAAAAAAATTTTGGCCTCAAAATGTCATAAAAAACGTCATAGTATAGTATGGCGTTTTTTCCGGGCAAAAAAAGTCCAAATTTTTTTTGGCCTCAAAATGTCATAAAAAACGTCATAGTATAGTATGGCGTTTTTTTCGGGCAAAAAAAGTCCAAATTTTTTTTGGCCTCAAAATGTCATAAAAAACGTCATAGTATAGTATGGCGTTTTTTTCGGCCAAAAAAAGTCCAAATTTTTTTTGGCCTCAAAATGTCATAAAAAACGTCATAGTATAGTATGGCGTTTTTTTCGGCCAAAAAAAGTCCAAATTTTTTTTGGCCTCAAAATGTCATAAAAAACGTCATAGTATAGTATGGCGTTTTTTTGGACCAGAAAAAGTCAAAAAAAATTTTGGCCTCAAAATGTCATAAAAAACATCATAGTATAGTATGGCGTTTTTTTTCGGCCAGAAAAAGTCAAAAAAAAATTTTGGCCTCAAAATGTCATAAAAAACGTCATAGTATAGTATGGCGTTTTTTCCGGGCAAAAAAAGTCCAAATTTTTTTTGGCCTCAAAATGTCATAAAAAACGTCATAGTATAGTATGGCGTTTTTTTCGGGCAAAAAAAGTCCAAATTTTTTTTGGCCCCAAAATGTCATAAAAAACATCATAGTATAGTATGGCGTTTTTTTCGGGCAAAAAAAGTCCAACTTTTTTTTGCCTCAAAATGTCATAAAAAACGTCATAGAATAGTATGCCGTTTTTTTCGGGCAAAAAAAGTCCAAATTTTTTTTGGCCTCAAAATGTCATAAAAAACGTCATAGTATAGTATGGCGTTTTTTTCGGCCAAAAACAGTCCAAATTTTTTTGGCCTCAAAATGTCATAAAAAACGTCATAGTATAGTATGGCGTTTTTTTCGGCCAGAAAAAGTCAAAAAAAATTTTGGCCTCAAAATGTCATAAAAAGTCATAGTATAGTATGGCGTTTTTTTCGGCCAGAAAAAGTCAAAAAAAATTTTGGCCTCAAAATGTCATAAAAAACGTCATAGTATAGTATGGCGTTTTTTTCGGCCAAAAAAAGTCCAAATTTTTTTTGGCCTCAAAATGTCATAAAAAAACGTCATAGTATAGTATGGCGTTTTTTCCGGGCAAAAAAAGTCCAAATTTTTTTTGGCCTCAAAATGTCATAAAAAGTCATAGTATAGTATGGCGTTTTTTTCGGCCAGAAAAAGTCAAAAAAAATTTTGGCCTCAAAATGTCATAAAAAACGTCATAGTATAGTATGGCGTTTTTTTCGGCCAAAAAAAGTCCAAATTTTTTTTGGCCTCAAAATGTCATAAAAAACGTCATAGTATAGTATGGCGTTTTTTCCGGGCAAAAAAAGTCCAAATTTTTTTTGGCCTCAAAATGTCATAAAAAACGTCATAGTATAGTATGGCGTTTTTTCGGGCAAAAAAAGTAAAAAAAAATTTTGGCCTCAAAATGTCATAAAAAACGTCATAGTATAGTATGGCGTTTTTTTCGGGCAAAAAAAGTCCAAATTTTTTTTGGCCTCAAAATGTCATAAAAAACGTCATAGTATAGTATGGCGTTTTTTTCGGGCAAAAAAAGTCCAAATTTTTTTTGGCCTCAAAATGTCATAAAAAACGTCATAGTATAGTATGGCGTTTTTTTCGGCCAAAAAAAGTCCAAATTTTTTTTGGCCTCAAAATGTCATAAAAAACGTCATAGTATAGTATGGCGTTTTTTTCGGCCAAAAAAAGTCCAAATTTTTTTTGGCCTCAAAATGTCATAAAAAACGTCATAGTATAGTATGGCGTTTTTTTGGGCCAAAAACAGTCCAAATTTTTTTGGCCTCAAAATGTCATAAAAAACGTCATAGTATAGTATGGCGTTTTTTTCGGCCAGAAAAAGTCAAAAAAAATTTTGGCCTCAAAATGTCATAAAAAGTCATAGTATAGTATGGCGTTTTTTTCGGCCAGAAAAAGTCAAAAAAAATTTTGGCCTGAAAATGTCATAAAAAACGTCATAGTATAGTATGGCGTTTTTTTTCGGCCAAAAAAAGTCCAAATTTTTTTTGGCCTCAAAATGTCATAAAAAAACGTCATAGTATAGTATGGCGTTTTTTTCCGGGCAAAAAAAGTCCAAATTTTTTTTGGCCTCAAAATGTCATAAAAAGTCATAGTATAGTATGGCGTTTTTTTCGGCCAGAAAAAGTCAAAAAAAATTTTGGCCTCAAAATGTCATAAAAAACGTCATAGTATAGTATGGCGTTTTCTTCGGCCAAAAAAAGTCCAAATTTTTTTTGGCCTCAAAATGTCATAAAAAACGTCATAGTATAGTATGGCGTTTTTTCCGGGCAAAAAAAGTCCAAATTTTTTTTGGCCTCAAAATGTCATAAAAAACGTCATAGTATAGTATGGCGTTTTTTTCGGGCAAAAAAAGTCCAAATTTTTTTTGGCCCCAAAATGTCATAAAAAACATCATAGTATAGTATGGCGTTTTTTTCGGGCAAAAAAAGTCCAAATTTTTTTTGGCCCCAAAATGTCATAAAAAACATCATAGTATAGTATGGCGTTTTTTTCGGGCAAAAAAAGTCCAACTTTTTTTTGCCTCAAAATGTCATAAAAAACGTCATAGAATAGTATGGTGTCTTTTTCGGGCAAAAAAAGTCCAAATTTTTTTGGGCTTCAAAATGTCATAAAAAACGTCATAGTATAGTATGGCGTTTTTTTCGGCCAAAAAAAGTCCAAATTTTTTTTGGCCTCAAAATGTCATAAAAAACATCATAGTATAGTATGGCGTTGTTTTCGGGCAAAAAAAGTCCAAATTTTTTTGGCCTCAAAATGTGATAAAAAACGGCATAGTATAGTATGGCGTTTTTTTCGGCCAAAAAAAGTCCAAATTTTTTTTGGCCTGAAAATGTCATAAAAAACGTCATAGTATAGTATGGCGTTTTTTTCGGCCAAAAAAAGTCCAAATTTTTTTTGGCCCCAAAATGTCATAAAAAACGTCATAGTATAGTATGGCGTTTTTTTCGGCCAGAAAAAGTCAAAAAAAATTTTGGCCTCAAAATGTCATAAAAAACGTCATAGTATAGTATGGCGTTTTTTTCGGCCAAAAAAATTTTTTTTTTTTTTTGGCCTCAAAATGTCATAAAAATGGTCAAAGTATAGTAAGGCGTCAAAGTAGGCCAAAAAAAGTCATGTTTTTTTTTGGCCTCAAAATGTCATAAAAATGGTCATAGTATAGTAAGTCTTAAAAATGGCCAAAAAAAGTCATACTTTAGTATGGCCTCAAAATGTGCCAAAAAAAGGTCATAGTATAGTAAGGCTTCAAAAATGGCCAAAAAGTCATACTTTAGTATGGCCGCAAAATGTCATAAAAATGGTCATAGTACAGTAAGGCGTCAAAATCGGCCAAAAAAAGTCATATTTTTTTTTGGACTCAAAATGTCATAAAAATGGTTATAGTATAGTAAGGCGTCAAAATCGGCCAAAAAAAGTCATACTTTAGTATGGCCTCAAAATGTCATAAAAACGTCATCTTTTTTTTGGCCTCAAAATGGCCAAAAAAAGTCATACTTTAGTATGACCTTAAAATGTCATAAAAATGGTCATAGAATAGTAAGGCTTCAAAATAGGCCAAAAACTGTCATACTTTATTCTGGCCTTGTGTCGCTTAGAGACAGTGGTCGTAAATCCAGTGTTTCTACCATAAATCTTCCTTAGACTTTGGGAAAAACTACATTGAGTAACATGAAAAAAATGACAATCATATCTAATAAATTGTCATTTATATTCTCTTGATTATTATTATTGCTACTTTTGTTGTTATTATCAATTATATAAAGGGGGTTTAAGTTAGCTCTTAACTATTTTCAGAAAATATACCCATCCATGAATAGATGTGTGAGATAATGTGATAAAGATATTACACAATGGGCAAAATGAATTTGAAAAATATTTATTTTCTAAATAATTATATTAAATATTTACAAAATTATTTCCCATGAACTTTTGAAAATGTGCAAAATTTGCTCCTTCTCATCCTGAATGAATTTAATCCCATTTGCCTCACAAAGAAGAGAATACATAAGACCAAGCAGCCTGCAAGTGAGGGCCAAGACCAAACACACGGTTACATTATTACAGTATCAAACAAAACACAATGGCTTTGTTCTTGCACTGTCATACAGGTGATTTATCAGTGCACATCATTAACTTAAACATTGAAATAATTTCGGTTATTAAACAAACTCAAGACATGACTTTTTTATCAGACATGATCTTAATAACAGTCATGTACCATATTTAGAGAATACACAATGCTTTCTTTCTTACACAAGCTCTAACTAGAGGACTGTTTTTAACTAATAATTTTATCAGAAGGTCCAGATTGTGTCAGGTGAGCTGAATCATAATAGATGAGTTTAGGAACCTTAAGCAATTCTTGATGTGCTCCATGGCGTTTCCTCAGACCTGCATGCAGAGATATGTACACATGCACATCACAGGTCAGTCTTCTCAGGGATGTTCAGCACTGTGCTGGAGGGCACACTGGAGATGGATGTTCCCAGACTGAAGGAAGCTGGTGTTTCTCTGTACACTGACTCTAGCAGCTCCTCTGAGGAAGCTGAGGTGGAGGCGGAACCAAGGCCTTGGGCAGGACAAGACTGTGGGTGTACAGCCAGGGATGTCTGGGAGGCCTGTGTGGTCCCTTGCTGGATCTGAGAAAGCCTCTCCATCTCTGCATGCTTTCGGCCTCTCCTCTTGCCAAGGATCTTGACATAGTTGGCTGGGACAAGCCCTGTGGTCTGACCATCCACGCTGGCCAGCAGCCAGCCGCGCACCCTGGGCTGTTGCTCTACACACAGGAGAGAATAAATGGTCTGAGCTCATCCACATGGAGGAATTTATGGTCGCAGTAAGTTAACCAGAGGGACTGATTAACTTAGGACTAGTCTATTGTTGCAAAGCACAACTTCCTCCTCCATTATCGACAGTCTGATGATAATAGCTTCACTCAAAAGACTTTAAAAGGCTGTGTGACTGATATGTTGCAATACACACATTGCACTTATAATCCCACATGAACAGGAAAACACACCGTAGTTGGTGGTTTATGAGGCTCTCATAAACCACCAACTACTTTTTCTAAGATCCATATAAAAAATGTAGTAATCACCAAAGGTTTACACTTAAACTATATACAGTGCATTAATACAGTTAAGGTAATAATCTCCACCTGTGAAGCCTATTTTTATATTTACAACAAACTCAATACATGAATAGTTAACACTTGATATACAACACAACAACATACAACACTCATCCCTGACAACCTTTACAAAAGTATTCTGTAAAACTGTGTAATTATAAAGTTTGTAAAATAGGCAATGTTGCTGGTGTTATCTATTGTCAAACAGCATAGCAAGAAAGAGAGCTCTCACCTTTAGGGGCAAGGTTGAGCATGTCTCCCGCCCGCACAGAAATCTCCTCCTCAGATGCAGCTGAGAAGTCGTACTCTGCTCTGGCCACTACATGGTCATCCTCTCCGCTGGCCCAGTTAGTGGCTAAATAAAGAAACACGAAATATCTTTACTCATTACAGTTGGGAGTAAAACAACGGCTGATATTCACAGTCTCCTCTGGTACAGCACATCTTTCCACTGGAGGAATATTGTTATTTGTCTTTAAAGCAAACACATAAATCGTCCACTAGTACTTGCTGCTTTGGGGGCAACTGATGTAAGTCTCTAATATTTTCAAACTATTTTCCCAGTGATCTAGAGCAGTGGTTCTCAACTGTCTGCCCCTGAGCCACAAGATGGTACAAGTTTTAATTCCAAGTAACCAGTAAAGCCAGCTGTCATTGTGATTGGCTGGAAAATCCTCCTCCAAAGTCCTAATACAAAGAAAGACCCAAAAAACAGCTGTTACAGGTTTGATCCTGAGTGTGTGTAGAGATCCTCACTCTGACCTTAAAAAGTTGTGTGTATAAAAATGTGAAAAGTTACTATCTCATCTGCAAGTACATGATCTCAGATGCACTGAAAGACTCACCATTTTCTTCTGCATTAGGGCTGGAGCTTAGCAGTTTCCAGATGAGGTAGGGGCCACCCAAGACCACAGCAAAAAACAGAAAGATAGGCCAGGATTTGACACTCTGATCCTCCATCCCCGCTCCATACCCTCTGGATGCACTAGTAGCTAGGGCATCAGTAGCACTATCTGCCCATAAGTCCTCAACTTCTGCATCTGACCTCTGCCCCACCAGCCTCTGTAACTGTCGGTACAAGTAACGCAAGGTGCGCACCAGAGCAAAGGCTGACAGAACTCGGGTGAGGTGCGCACGCAGCCGTGTTAGGTGGTTGGCTACATCCAGCACGGCACGAAAACTGTTATACACAGCAGAGAAGGTGGCGTCCAGCATCGTGCTAACTGAGGCAAAGGCCTGGACGATGCTCTCAATGGACTGGAAGGCACCGCGGCTGCTCTCCTCTGCCTGCTGCACAAATCTACTGGGGGCAACATCTTCCATGTGGGAGAAGCGGCTGTATCCTCCCAGGCCATAGCCACCACCATAGCTGTAGGGGCTGTAGCCACCATAGATAGAGCTCCCATAAGGGCTGTAAGAAGAGGTGAAAGAGCTGTAGGCCGGACGGTAGGACTGCTGGACGGGACGAGGGGGCACTGGGGGCGCCATCCTGGTCAGGACAGGAGGGCCGGCAGAAGTGGAGGGGCCAGATGCTGGTAGAAAATCTGCAGACCTATGTGATGAAAAGGCCGAGATAAGACGGGATTAAAAACATTTTTAGTGAGGACTTATAAATATTTGTATAGATATATACTTATATATACATAAATATATATGTACGCACACAAGTATTTATATGTCTGTGTATGTATATGTATATGTATATGTATGTATGTATGTACGTATGTATATATATACATACATAAGTTACTACACCTATTTTTGTTTTTATATGAGGACATGGATGAGATTTCAATTGGCCAAAAGCCTGATGTTCAACTAAAGCCTACAACAGTCTTTAGGTTAATGATTCTGGATTAACAGCGAGACATTCAAAACGACCTTTTAGGTTTACCTTACACATTGAAAAGAAAAGATTCTTCAGACCCAGGCTAAACATTATTGGTCTGAAACTGCTTACAATTACAAGCGGTAACCTCACCTCAACTGGATCTGGTGCCTCACAATTAGTAGCAACAGATAAGTCAAATAAAAAGACATGTTTATCCGGAATAATTTTGAATATCCTATTGGAAATTACCCGAAATGATAATTAACAGTTCTTACTAGGCTCCGTTTCGTGAACTATGTGGTGTTTGCATTCATTAATAATCAAAGTAATAAACAAGCGGAGGAATTAAAAGTGGAGTCTGTGGAGAAACACTCGTGCAGCAGCAAAGGGCACATGACAGGGCCTCATCGGGCCTCATATGTTAGCTGTTTGTACAGTTGTTTTGTTACTGGATTATGTAGCTAGCGGACAAACAGGAATACAGTCTGTAAATCAGCAGATTACCTAACTGTTTAACTGCTAAACAATAACTCACAATACCTGCTATATTGTCAGAGTCTTTAGTTTTTGGTTTCCCGTGCAACAACTTTAGCTAGCTAGCTAGCAACACCAGCGAGCCATCTGTAGTCTGTAAACACAACACAGATCTTACGATGGCGAGCTAGCTAACGCGGCTAAAGCGCGTTTACCTGTAATTTACAGGTGCAGCCATGGCCCCTGGAATGCGCCTTTCCCATGGCTTTGGCGGAGGCTGCGAATCCATCGTGAAATTTAAATCCACAAAGTAGAGAAACACTGCGGAAACCGTCCCCCCGACCGCTTCTCCTGCTGCCTTCCCGTGCCCCCGTACTTTTCTGTTATCGCATCTCACGGCTACGTGGGTGGATTCTGTAGCCATCAGGGGACTAGAAATGACGCTAAACAGTGTTGGATTTCTTTAGTCCATATCATTTTATCAATTAGATGCTGTCACGGCTTCCGCGATATTAATCTCCCAACAGACATAGTGGAATTTCCAAAGTTCCAAGAAATTTACATAATTGAAATATTCCCCGATAGCTCCTAAAGGCACCACCAGTGCTCATAGAAGTGCTGTGAACAGACTGGTAGAAGCTGGTTCTATCATTTATACAGACATGTAACTTCGATGTAAAAATCTATCTATAGCAACTGTCACTGTAGACTTATGTGACACTTTTCATATATACTTTCACTGCTTATCCTATGCTAATATCCATTAACAACCCGGTATGTTTTTCACTCTCGATTAGTATGGCCTGGACCTGGGCCACAAGACAAAATGCATTTCTCGCCTCTGTCCAGCAGAGGGTGATGTAAGTTCTCAGAAAGGAAAACGCCTACACGTTTACGGCACTACAAAAATTCAGATAAAAGGGAATTTCCCCCCGTATAATACACCGTGGTTAGACAAAGAACGCAGATTTCTAACAGTATTTCACTAACTAATGTCCAGTCACACTGACAACAAGCATCTTAAATTAAAATGGTGATTTGACTAAAGAGGGACATTGGCACTGTCCTGAGGTTTGGACTTCATTATATACCTGCCCAACCTGTACTAGGAAGTTCAGATATGAAACGAAAGTTGTATGAACAGACTGCTGTTATCAAGTAAACATGATACACAAAAGTCTACTGTCCCCAGACAAATGCCCCTTCATGAGAAGATAGTGTTGCACGATTCACATGATTTCCTCTATTAACGCTTGACTGTAAGGTGCTAAAATCTGCTAACAGCTGCTTCTTCTTCTCTGAAAATACATTCTGAGAAGGATAGTACATTTAAGTCACACCTATCCAAAATAGTACAGTCTTTTCACATCAGCAGAATGCTTATAGGCCTAAATCTAATACATTATAGTGATATTATTTTGTTACATTGAGCACTATCACTATTTCCCTCACTAATCTCCTTTTACTGCTGATATAGCAGCTCTGAGATTTGACTTACAATGACGTGGGAATTTCGTTTGAGGATTCACCTCTGTGCTTTCACTAGCTCTCAGAATCAAGATAAGTTGTTCAGTTAACCCTGCAATAAGGTTTGTGAGGGGGCGGCTTACAGCTATGCTGCTGTGAGGAGAGCTGCTCTTGAGCGCAAGCAGGCATTGCAGAGGTGTACTGGGGGAGCCCTCTGATGTCGTGTTTTGTGTGTGGGGAGAGTGTGTGTGGGGGGAGTGTGTGCAGAGCTGTCGTGTTAGATTCTCTAGGGGTGATACAACAGTAGATGCCACAGCGTAGGTGTGTGAGTGTGGGGCTGGTGACACGATGGGGTCAGAATCCCGGGCGAAAGGTGGGAATCCAAAGTGTTGGCCTGTGAGGTCGCTGGGTGTGGGAAGATGACTGAGCTGATGATGCTTCTGGTATTTGGGGTTTGTGCTTATGCACCTTTTGACCTTTTGCTCTGTGATGATATAGGTAGGTCAAAAAGAATACAGGATTATTACATTTAAGCAAATTTGTGAAAATGAGCTTAAGGAATATATAACATGAATACACACAACAGTATGAGGACAACCAAACACCCATTTGTGATTTCTGGATGTAAATATTCTGCACTGCCTCCACTGGGAAGTTTTTATCTGGTAAGTTTTTCCACCTGCTGGAAAAAGTGGCTGCAGGTATTTGCTGCAGGTATCATTCAGACACAAGAGCATTTGTGAGGTCCAACACTCATGTTGGGTGATGAAATCTGGCTTGTATTTGGTGTTCTAGTTCATAGCTTAGCATAAAAACAGGGAACAGAGGCAAATAAGCAGCCTGGCTCTGTCCAAAGATGAAATAAATGTACCTACCATTGAAGCTCACTAAGTAACTAAGTTATATAGTGTTTGATTAATCCACACAAAAACTGGTGACAATCGTCTTATCTCACTTTTAAAGAAAGCCAGTGAGTGTATTTCCCAAAATGTAGAACCATTAGTGTATGTTACTGATTTAAGTTGAGACAAGATAATGCATGGAAGCTGAAGAGTGTTTAAAAGTTTGGAGAAAAACAACCTGATCTCCTCTGTCGGATGGGCAAGAAGTCACCAAAATAAAGAAGCAGCAAATAAAACACGTCAGTCAATCATCAGTCCACCTTGGGGCCATCATTGCACCTTTGCAGTATTCTCTGTGGGCTTGTCTGTTATTGCCAACACATTTCACAGAGATTGAAAAAATTGCTGGGGTAGCCACAAATTTCCCTGTATGTTCCTGTGTTTGTACAACCATGATAGGCGGCCATAATAAAAGCCTGTCTGACACCGTAAAACACAGTTTCCCCTGCCACCCCATATCTGTCAAATCTCTTTCTGTTCCTGAATAAAAATTTAGCCCAGACCTATGACTTCACTCTAACACAGCATTCCTCCACTGGCTTTGAAATTCCGGTGTTTGTAACCAGTTATGTGGTGTATTTTTGCTGGGCATCACGCTGGATTGGCCTGAAAGCCTGAAAGTCATGTGGGTACTTTTCACAAACACTGGTTCCCCTTGCTCCCTGTGTGTGTGTGTGTGTGTGTGTGTGCGTGCGTGTGCGTGCGTGTGTGTGTGAGTGCGTTCCTTCTGTGCTGTGTACGCGGGTACTGCACAAAATATACATGACAGAGGGGAAGATGGAGGCTTACACAAAAGTGGAAACAAAGAGAAAATATTGGTGGAACATACAGAGCTCGGTTGAAGTTTGTATTCATTTAACACCTTCAGCATGTTGACATGGTTGCATGGCTGGCTGCCAAAAAAGGAAATACAGTAAATGCATATCCAAACTGGACAGCATTTTAATAATGCAATGTATTTCAACTTCTGCTTTCTGTGGTGTGAGTAAAAAGGCAGACTACAGTAACTACAGAAACTGAAGTTGAAAAAAGAATTTCAAGTGTGAAGGATACTTAGCTCTGAGATGTAAAACCTGAATTTAATACCTTTTTAGGATTGAAATGATTACAATAGGATGAAATCAGATACTGTACTTTATGTTTGGACAATCCAAGGGGGGCATCTGGGGCTAGTGAGCTTTTAGCATCACTTGTTTATCTGTTTTAATTTTTCTCTCTATTATGATTTTATTTAGCTACAGATTTGTGTATGTAAACTAATAAAAGATTTTTAAATAGTAGCCTATAGGAAAGAGTCAGTAAATTAGCTTTAGCTAAGGCTAGCTGTTTGTTAGCTGTTGAACTCTCTTGTAGTTTTGTTTTTTTTGTTTTTTTGTTTGTTTGTTTTTGTTTGTTTTTTTGGTAGCGCACAGGACATCAGTGTTGGATAAATTATAGTGGCGGTTATTCCACTTATTCCACAGGGAGCATGGTGACTCACTTCACTTACAGTAGTCACCTATAGAATAATATTTCTAAAAACACTGGAGCTACAAATGTATGTTGAACTCCTTGTAACACACTTTGTATACACTGTTCTGGTCAAACATTCACAGTACGAGCTTTGTGGGATTTTCCCTCCTCTGAAACATGAGTTAGGTCTTGCATGAGGAGCTTTTCTAGCTACACATAAGGTACAATACCTATAATTAAAATGTGCTGCAGGAAGTTTGCAAATTGTAGGATCAGGGAAATTGCACTGAGAGAATGGAAGTAATAACCGTTCTCCATATTTCATAGAGAGGTGTTGGCTCAGTGATCTTTTAGGTGGCACTGATGACTGTATGTGGCATCATTCCGTGAGCTGATTTAGAAGTAGACAGATAGTTTTAAAAGCAATTTACAAAATGAATGGGCCTTTTGAAACATGTTTTGTTTCGTTTATGGTGAATTACTGCATGCAGATTGACGTATGATACCTTGTTTGAGCAAGAAATTTACATCTGATAAGACAAAAAAAACATGTTTATATTCATATTTAAGGCTGGGTGATGTAATATGAAACCGCAGATAGTCTGATTTGTTTCAATACATACATACATAATATAAAAATTTAGGTATAAAATTTTAAATCTTACACATGTAAATACAATGGACATCAAACTCATTATAATATGTGTGACAACATCGGATTAATCACCATTAATGTTATGTAAGTAAATACATAATAAATACATAGTGGAGGTGGATAAATGCCATTATAATCTAAGTTTCTATTGTCAGTATTCCAGACATACACCTCCGTGAGTGTGCTGTTGTTTGAACACACCAATGACGAGGCTGCCATGGAGTAACCTCAGTCTAATTTGGCAAGATTATAGCACGTTCATTCAGGTGCAGCGTGACCGGATGCTGCTGCAACTATTTGCAGTGAGAGAGAGTTTGCAAAGGACGGGGAGGGGGAAGGGGGGGGGGGGGGGGGGGTGGAGACAGAGCAGCACAGGCGGGGCATTACTGGAAATAGGTGGTTAAACAGGTCTAGCCTGCCTTTTCCAGGACATGGTTAGGAAATATTGAAAGAGACACAGTGCACTGAATGTCTAGGACCAGCTTTTATTATGTGAGCCTAGAGAAGCAAACACGACAGCACACACAGACACAACACATTGTACATGCAAGTGCACCAACACACATGCAGTGATTATATTGTGAGAATTTTCTGCCAGGCTTTAATACTAATATACCTCTTTGCAGAAGTGAAATGTCCTTGAAGACTGAAATGTCCTGAAAGAATTACTTCATCATACTGTCTGTGTGAGGACATTTGGTCCTCTTATTATTTACCAATAAACGGGATTTGATGTTGCAATACCTTGTTTCATTACGCAGCCCAGTGCTAGCTTAAACTCTTTCAGCATGTATTTATTAATTTTGTGCTGGGCCAAAAGGCTAGTTTGAAAAACCACGTAAGGCCAAGTGGCTGCTAGACCACGAGAGGCTGATGCATCAATCCCAGACACCTTTTCAGAGTCTTTAGGATCCATATCAGTAGGGTCCTCATGGAGCCTTGTTGACCCATCTTGAACAATCTGACTTAACATCCAGTGAATTTGTAGTAATCATAGAGCTTGAGAAGAAAAGTAAGTATAAATGTTACTCCATGGGTAGTTTTGTTCTGGTTTTGTTCTTGGATCTAAATTGACCTCTACTCAACGTCAAGAGTGAAATTACGCCAGCCTACATCAGATGTCAAAACATCAGTGTTCTGTCAAAAGGTCAATGTAGTAACTCATGTTTCAGGAACAAACGCATCAGGTGCATCCTCATCATTTTATCTACAAATTAAACTCGACGAAACAGCAGACACACATTCCGCTGGCCTGTGTGTTCTTTTTTTCTTTCCTAAAGTTCACAAACCCACAGTGAACTGTCTGACTCAGTAGTTCCCATCATGGACTCTTTCAGCATCTTTCAGCTCATTGTTCTGGTTCTGCAGCTGCAACTTTACAGTTCTGGTTCAGTCTCACTCACTCTCATTTATCCTGTTTCCAACTGTAACGAACAAGCTTTTATAAACCAGCTGTTATCTTTATCTTTCCACTTTAAAATGGGTGACTAACAAAATTAGCAACAAGTTTGGTGAACGTAGAGCGCATTTAGCAATTAGCATCTAGCAGACCAAAACTAGGGTAAAAGGAGAGTACATATTTGTCAGGTGGGAAAAAAAAAACAGTCTTAAATAAATGCTAATTGCTGCTTGTCTCCTGGATGAGGTTATAGTTCTCAAACATGAATCATATCAAGTTTAAAAAGATTAATATGAAAAATGTGTGATTTTTGCTTGTTGTGGAGCTCTGACCAAAAACTCATTAACGCAGCCATTGTGTTTAAATACATGTTTATAACGACCAGCTGGGGCTAAGGTCATCTGAGTTTCAGTTCAGGAGCCTGAATGTATCAAAATGACAAGTGCTGCACTAGACAGTTGAATCGAAAGTTCAGTAACAAATGCACTGCAAGTGAGTTGGGACCAGTGTCCTGTGCACTGAGGTTAAATCAGGGTTCACTGTGGTTCCTCACAACACGACAGGAAGGAAGCTACATAAAGCATTTGAACTCCCAGTACAAGAGAAAACTAACATCGCCAGCGTAGTACTTCCTGCGTTCCTTGGTAATGACGCTTCAGGACACGCAGGTAGAGTTTTTCAAGAAAGAAGATTAGAATCAAAATGTTTATTTGTTACCCAGTCAACATACATGGTTTAATTGTGATGAAACTGCAAACAATATTGATGTAAGTATGAAACTGCACAACAAATCCAGAGTCACCGTCACTGTCATTACAAAAATATATTTTGGTATATTCAATTTCACATTCACATCTACAGTATCGAGTCAAAGCTAAAAAAAAAAAAAAAAGTCTGGGATCATTGGTTTTCTATCATTTTGACATGGGGTGAAAACAGACAAACACTTTGCTTTGTAAAATGCAGCTCATTTAAATGTCTCCCATCAGTAGAACTTGACGTGGCCAAATTTAGAAGTTCTGTCTTTCAATCTGTAGATGATCAAGATCAGAATGAAAATATTCTTTTACTGTCCATTGGTGAAATTTGTGTAGGGCTCAGAGATCCAGTGGCTTGCACTGAAAAATTTAAACGTTGGCTTTTCCTTTTCATTTCAGTCATAACCACCAGATTATTGAAACCGTGAGGTAATGACCAGTTTCACATGTGTCAGAATTGCACGTCATTTCATCTAAAATTATGTAGTAACCAAAAAGTCACACAACACAAACAACAGACGATGATATCGGCACTTTGCCATCCTAGATTTTTATCTCATTCTCATTTAAGTCATGAAAGAGGCTGAGATGGTCTATGTCTGCTTTTGGTTGCAAAAAAAGAGTTAATCTGAGCAGGTGAGTTGATAGATTTCAAGTAGTAAGTTGCATTATGATGCCACATTTAACAAGAGGAACTACAAGGGCCATCTCTAGAAAGCCAGTAGGCCAATATCTGCAAAAGACCATATGGAGAAATACTAAACCTGTGAACCTAAACCTGGAGTTTAAAAGGAAACAGCCCTGGGTAGTTAAGCACTACACACTGAACTGTTAATAAGCAAAAGTATCTGCATTTATGAAACTCTGCCATCAAGTGAAGTCAATTTTATTTTTATAATAGAAGTTATCTCAGGACACTTTTCATATAAAGCAGGTCTAGACAGTACTCCAATATTACAATAATATTTACAGAGATCCAACATGGCGGTGCGGTTGTGCAGTGGCTGGCACTGTCACCTCACGGGTTTGAGCCCCAGTCTGGGCACTCCTGTGCGGAGTTTGCGTGTTCCTCCTGTGGAGAGGGTTGTGTCAGGAAGGGCATCTGGCTTAAAACAACGTGCCAAATTTGAAACATGCGAACCGTCAGTTTCTGATGATTCGCTGTGGAACAACATTTACAGAGACCTAACATGCCCCTCCACGAGCAAGCACTTGGAGAGAGCGAGGAAGGAAAAACCCCCCTTCTGGTACCTGATAATTAAGAATGTGCTTCTCAGACACGTTATCCAAGTCCAGTGTGCTGTTCAAATCATCATAACCATGTGAATGTTTGCTGAAATGTTAAGAATTGAACTAGTTCCACAAAAGAATTCCTGTGACTGCCTTGACCAGGAGTGGAAGTGTAATGAGTGCTTAGGATTAACTGAACAAATTTTATTATGAACAAATTGTTTAAAGTAATAGTTTTAGGAAATAGCTCATTAGTTTTCTTGCAAAGATAAGAAGACTGATACCATTCTCATGTCTGTACGGTAAACATACAGCCAGAAATTGGTTCATTTAGCTTGGCATAAAGACTGAAAGCAGGAAGAAACAGATAGCCGGGCTCCGGCCAAGGGTAACAAAATCCCCTCACCAGCACCTCTAAAGCTTGTTATATCGTGCATGTTTAATCTGTACAGAAAGTGTGTGTGAAGTCAGATTTAGTAGCTAAGCTACTAAGTCTCCTGTCTCTCTAATAGTCTCACCATGTTTGACAAATATGAGAGTGTGAAAGCACTATAGCTGTGACACCAGATGAAAAGTAAGTATTTATAATGCTGGAAGTACCAAACACTTTTACATTTGTGCCTGAACATGAAAGCAACAGGTTTCGATCAGGTCGCTAAAGCCAGGTTTCCCTGATCACACTGCTCAGACTTTCACTTAACGTTCTGTCAAGCCTAGTTAGGATTTTTGACATTGTTTTGTCTGACTGGCCTCAGAAAGGGAAGAGAATGTTTTGGCCTTGGCCAAAGTCATGATGAAAAGAGACGCAAGGGACAGTTTCAGTGCTGTAGCTCAAAACGAAAGTGCAAAGTCATATGGCTCATCACTGTTGTTGTGAATTGCCTTAGTCAATGCTCAATGACACACAATCAACACTTTCTTGTCTCCACCAGATAAAATGGGTTATTATTCCTTTTGGCCAGAAACTGCATGACATACACCACTACACACTCTATAAACTCTTGTATATTTGGTGACTTGTTTTCATCATATAAGATGCAACTGACATTAGTCATAGCTTAACAGAAGACTTCGAGTGTCCAGAAAATTAATGGTAAATAAGAGAAACTTTAAACACCTGTATTTTAAAACATTATTAATAAAACTGGGGAGTGTACCTTCACAAAGTGTAAATATTTATAACACAACCACAGAAAATACTTGTCTCTGGTTGGTTGGAAGATGTCAGTTTAACCACCTCTACCAAGTTAAATTAGCGGGTATTGTCATTTATAGTGTTTGTAAAAATACAGTGTGGATATGATAATAAAGGACAAAATATGTGGAAACAGACATTCTTTATTAAGAAACGACCCTGTAGAAAACGAAACAAAACAAAAACAGGAACAAAAATGGCCGAAACAAATACAAATACAAAGGAGACATCAAAATAATAACAAAAAGCCTCTGGAAGTTGTACAAGTAAAAAAACATGTTAGGCTGAGCTTGTCTGGTGGAAGTTGCCCTTCAGGCTGCTGCCAAGTGTTTCTCCATCATCAGCCATGTGTCCCATCAAAGTGGTCTTGACCAAGGCACTTTCTGTAACTGTTCTTAAGAGCATCAGTTGAATGAATAAAACAATAAAACATAAAACTGATGTCTGTATCTATAAAACATCTGGTAGAAATGCTCTGAGAACTCTGGATAACACATGTGATCACTGGTATGACATAGTCATTACAAAGGAAAGACACCACTGAATGTGCGTCCTCCCACTTCCTCAATGGAAATTTCAGTACCTTGCCAGTTCTTGAGTGTTTCAACAAAGTTATTGCTTTCACTCTCAACTATGGCTAACATGTATGTACAGAGTGCACTTAACAGCATATACTCTGTTAAAGAAAATCAATAAAACAGTGACACACCTTAAATGACACGTATAATATGTATGAATGTTTTAAAAAGCAATAACAAGGAAATCCATGAAAATAAGCCGTTTTTTTAATGTTGTACAATGTAAAAAAATCCCTAACATCCATTTACCCCTTTGTTTTTTCAACATCAAACACCCAATAAAACATTCATTTCTGTACAGTATATCGACAGTGAATCCAACTTCACCTGAGAAGGCAAGAAAGAAAGAAATACATTCACCTCTTCAGAAGTCATTCTTGAAGTCATTTGATACGATCATTATCATTACTACAACCTATGGAAGGGTTCATCCACACACAGGTCTTTGCCTTGCAGAAACCAGCTGAATTCATGCGAGCTCAGTTTTATTGATGAGTCTGCAGAAAGCCAGCAGCTGGAAGCCAAACCGATCAGTGAATTAGGGGGAGTGATTAGCGTGATAATGCCGCTTGGCATTTCTTAAAACACACCAAGGTTCCAGAGGTTGGAACCTTAGTTTACGCCAATCATGAAGCAGAAAATGTGCTTGATATAAAAAAAAATGAGGCAAGGTTCTGGAACTGTGTGGCCTATTTTTTTTCTCAAATTTGCCAAGACACTAAATTTGGCTGATACATTATGGAGGAAAGGTGTCTTTAATTGGAAGCAAAACCCAATGACAACCTACCAAGTCCCACATTTGGCCTATCAGATGTAGGAAGCATTCTCGGTGATGTCTTTGCTAAAGAGGGAACAAGAGTAATTGGTCACACCACGCAGAATAACAATGCTGTTGTCTGGTTATGGATCCAGTTGGCTGCCAATGATTTTGGTCTTATGCACACAGATTCAATAACCCAAGCAAATGCCCACTGAGCCTTACCAGGCCAGAATGGGAGAAGCTAAATTTCTGGCTTCACAAGGCTAAACAAGACCGATGTACCTCCTTGAGCTGCTTCTTCTGTTCATTTCTTAATACCAAAAATGTCACTGCTTTTAGTCGGTTTGCTGAGTTGCTTTGATCCAGTCAGCCAAGTTTGAATAGTGAACATCTGAGGGCATGCCGTTGTTTGAGTAGGGATTCTGCAGATTTTTAAAAGCTTGGGTGCTGCCGCTACCATCTTGCATCATTGGATCCATGTTTGTGCCGTTGCTCATAGGACGAGGAAGCAAGTTGGTGTAAGTATTTCCTTGGCTCTCCCTCGGCGACTGCATGAGAGACTGATGGGTCTCTTGTCCCACTGGCATCTGGGGCTCCTGCTTCAGCTGGAAACCAGTCTGAGAGCCTCCTCCCCCCAGCCCCTTCAGAAAATCGTCCCCTTCCATTCCCTCAAGGAAGGGGAAAGAGCCGAGCCCCTGTGACCCTCCTCCGCCCCCAGGTACTGACCCATTAAAGGGGTTCTGGACTTGACTGAGAGTACTGTAACTGGGCCACACATTCTGGAGACCCTGGTTCTGGTTGCCTAGATGGTTCTGGGCACGCGTCTCAGAGGCTAGCTCATCCCTTTGGTGCTGCGGGTGGAAGAGTGGCTGGGATTCTGACTGGTTCATTACAGACGGTTGGGTGACTGTATCCAAACACTGCAAGTCCCTGATGGAGAGCTGGGGGAGGGTGTTATTCTCACAGCTGTTGTGCTCCACTCTGTGAGAGTAAACAGATCCACGGTTTGGCTGCTGTTGTCTGCTGCTATTTGGCAGATTGCCCATGGCACCAGACGGGTTTATGGTGACTGTATCCATTGAGAGTGCCGGGCTGTGATTTGCCCATGATTGCCTGATTTGTAAATTAGAAGCCTGTGTCATTATTACATTCTGAGACCCTGCTTGGTAGGGTTGGTTGAATATATTTTGCTGCGGCATTGCAGGTGTGGGCTGTTGCCTCAGGTACATGTTGCTGAGGTCTGGAAAACATATAGTGACGTTTAGTGTGGTGGCAAGGCGGTATTATCCACATCTGGATGGAAGTGAGTGAGGGAAATCAACTAAAATCACTTACCTTTCCGCATATGAGTCATGGTACTCTGTGGCACTGCCTTTGGCCTGTTCATACTTAGACCAGCAAAAGTTGCACCTAAACGTAGGCCAGAAACCTTTGTTACTATACGTGCATGTATATCTTCACACAAAGGAAAAGCTCATACATTTTGAATCACATCAGGTGGGTTGTACTGTTCATTCAGTATCATATCTCGTACCTGACAATCCAATCTTCATCAAGTGCTCTCTTCTGCGCTTTTTCTCGTTGTAGCCATAAGGATCTGTAGGAAACGCAAAATGTTCACATGTATCATCTGAAAATAACTGAGGACTGGGCCCCACTTCCTGGACACTACACTGCACGCAAAGCAATGGCGAAGGTTTGAATTTACTAGTCACAGGAAGATCGTATTCATCGCTCACCTTTGTCGTCCGGCAGATATCTGAAATCCATCGGCTCACTGACTTCTTGATCGGAAGGTCGCCGCAACTGCATGTGCACGGTGACCGACTCTGTGATGGAGGTGTTATAGTAGGATGGAGTCTTGAAGACAATGGCGACTTGGCGATGAACATCAGCCTGGGAGAAGGAGCCTTTGGCCTCCCAGCCATCAGAGGAGAAGAATCGCACCTCAATGTCATCTGGAGGTAAGGGGGATGATGGGATGACAGAAATGGAAAAACTGAATGAACATGCAAAGAGGTGGCTACGGCCTTGGCACTATGGCTATGAAAAGCAAAATGGACTAATGGATAAACTGATTGAATGAAGATGAAAGAAGAGAAAATAGATGCAAGCTCTGTGAAAAACATATAGTGTAAAATGTGTACAATAATAAAATGCTGATTGATTTATTGCAGGTCTACAGAACATTGATAGTATGTACCTTTCTGTACTTTGTCACACAGTAAGAAGATCTCATCCCCTCCTTTTACACTGCCACTGTTCTTGTTGACCCGACAGATCCTCAGCTCTGCTGTGTTTGGGGCCCCTGAGGATGCAGAAACAAGTTTAAACGTGTAACCTAAAAGATGCAGCACAGCTAACAACTAAGAGTGGATACTACACATTTATAAGACAACATTTGTTTTTCAAACAATGTCAGAAACTGCCTTTACTCCGTGGGCTGATCTACCAATGGACTGTTGTGATCAGCTTAAGTGACTCAGTGCGGTTGGCTCAGCAACTGCCTCAGTTTAGAAAAAAAAAAACATTTACAGTTGAAGCCTCCCCAGGTTGAGTCACATGTCACATGCCTGCTGTCAGAAGAGGAAGTGCTCCATGGTAACAGTGTTGTTTGAGGGTTAGTGTGTATAAAGAACTTCCCCTTTCTCAGTGTGCGTGAGGAACAGTGAACTAGTTCACTGAGTGCAACATTTGAAACAGTGTTGAGAGAATATCTAGTGGACACACGTACACAGGTCTTGCAACAAACGCTTGCGAGCGCATACACTTCAGAGGTAGATACGTTCTCTATGAACTGTATGTGCAAACACAGCTGCTTGTGTAACTTGTCAATTACTGCATAGTACTAGCAATGATTTAAGTTATATCATCCTCAGCTCTTGAAATCCACCATCAGCTGAACCATAAGGTGGACACAGCTAACCTCTGGCAGCCCGTGTTCCTGTGTGTGCAATTATGTGGCAATTTCATCATGTTCTCAAAGCCTAACGTGACGTCAGCACGAACACGGTTGATGCAGACAAAGCTCAGCCACTCACTGTTGTCGTAGATGGGGTTGGTGACAATGGGCTTGAGAGGTCGGGTGTAGTGGCCGTTCTCATCCTGCAGGAAAACCTGGATGCAAAGGCGAACCACGTTCAGGTCGTACTCCTCTGTCTGCAGCAGCTGCTCGCGTGGCACTGAGGTGTCACACACACGCAAACACAAATAAACATGAGTGTCAATATCACAGTCAAAGTAGATGAAAGAGGATACTCTTATGCCAACTAAAGGCGTTATTACTGCCATAAGACAAACAAGTGCTTAGGTTTTGACATATTCGTCTTTAATTTACAAAAAAATTTAATACCACACTTCAAAAATAATCGATTACAAGTAAAAGTCCTGCACTGAAAATGTTAAAAGTATTATCAGCAAAAGGCACTTCATGTATTGAAAGAAATTAAAAGTACTCTGAAAGTACCCTTTTTATATTATTGTATATGATATTACTGGATTATTAGTATAATAATAATAATAATTATTATTATTATCATTATTATTATTATTGTTGATGCATTCATGTGTAAGTAGCGCGCCACAGTTGTTGGTTGAGGTGGAGCTAATATGAACTATTTTATATCTTGTTCATACTTCATCATATGTGTTGTAATTAAAGTCTGGAATTTGGTTTGTGGTAGAAGTTTCTTCGTAAAAACCTGTTTTATGTCTATGGATGCTTACTCTCCACTACATCCCTTGCAACAATAGTTTAAACTACAATGAAACTCTGTGATAAATTATATAATTACAGAAGGATTTAATGAACCAATACGTCTAAAATCATCATATACAGTGTCAAAATATTAAAGCATAGATAGATACTGCAGGTCAATTCTCTATAATGTTCTTATGCTGCTGTCACATCTGTAGGCTCTCTCCTAAACCTTAACTCAACCAACAAGAACACGTCACAGATCATCTTTTTAAGTGTCCTCCGCCTACATTCTCATCTGCACACGTTTGCCCACAGACACACACGCACATACACAGGCACACACATATATATGTACATGCAAGCATCACACATCACGCCCTCAGAGGCAACACACAAACACACACCTTGCAGGGAGAGCTTGTACTGAGACGCCCACACACCAACACACACACACGCCAGGCTTTCACATCGCCTACTTTCTCTTCCTCCATCTCTCAATTTCACTTCAAGGCCATCCCCGCCTACAATTTGTCGGCACGGTGACGCTCGGCAACGTCACCCTTGAGTGGAAAGTAGTGTGAGTGTATGTGTGAGCGTCTGTATGACAGAGGCAAGAGATGAGACTCTTGCATGAGTGACCATGGAGGCTCCTGACGTGTGTGAAAGTGGTGGGACATGAGTTAGTGTCGAGTCAAATCTCAAGTCTCTTAAACTTTGTTTTTTGAGTCCTGCATAATATGTTTCTCACCAATTTTTTCAAAACAGCATGATATCAGAATTTGGTTAAAAACACATGGAGATTCCTGACAGAAACACTTCAGCATCCAACAAAATACCAAAAAAAAACAAACAAAAAGCTTCAGTGCAGTTACACGAGATGTAGGGAAACTCCTCGTCCTTACTGAATGTGACACTGGACGTGTTCAGTACAGACAGCTAGCTTGGTATTTTTCCTTCCCTGTCTCTGCATGCACCCCTGGCACCAGCCACTGTTTTTCTCAAGGCTCAAATGCAAGTGAAGTCCGAGGTCATTAGTACAGTTACAACTCTGTTTGAATTTTGCTTAGTCAGAGGTCATCAGATGTGTGACTTGAGTCTGACTGCAATCCACAGTTGTGGAATTAATAAGCAAATTAAAAAAAACACATCTCTTTAAGCATTTTTACTGAGAAATGATACAGTAAACAAGACAAGAGCTGTCTGGTGTTGACATGACGCTTTGTTCATAAGTTATTGATATCTGATATTAAATATCAGATTCAGCCAAAACATGTCAGTCTGGCTCTAGCATTTATAACACTGTTGTACATCAGATGGTACACAACACTCTGACTGTCTGTTATATATTGACTGCTGTTTGGTTTTAATGCAGCCTTAAAGAAATCGACTTTTTGGGCTTATTTTCTTTTTCAGAGTTTGATGAGAAGATTGATACCACTCTCATATCTGTCCATTACATGTGAAGGGACAGATGGTTTTTATATTTAGCAGGTTTGAAATCTTTATATTTGATGCATTATTTCATTACAACAAAAAATATAATTACAATATAAGCATCAAATCAGAAAATATCAGCCAAGGTCGTGTAATTAGTTACATTTGGTCGTCATTATTGTAAGATGACTTTAAGTGCTTACAACCTAATTTATGATGCCTTTAAAGCCATGTGCAGCTTGTGTCATGGTTGTCCCTGTCCCCCTTTGTCTGCACCTCCAGTGCCTGGTTCTTCAGACAGTTTGGTATCAGGTGCTCCCTGCTGCCTAGAATAGTGTGTTCTGAGTTTATCTCATCATTTCTCTGTGCGTCAGGCTCATCTTGTGTCTGTCTGCCTGCCACGCTCACCACACTCTCCACCGGCCTCCAGCCTCCCTCCATCCTCCTGCCTCGCCTGCCAGCTGTCAAACCTTCCAGCCTTCATTCCCTTCTCTGCTCAGACCAAACACCTTCCATTTTCCCCTTTGCCCTTAGTCTCTGCCTGCTGGAACCCTCACTTCCTCACTCATCATCAATTGCCAAAGCTTTTCAAGAGTTTCTCATGAGTCACTGTCCATAATTCAACATAAATAATGTGGCACTTTTGTCTGGAGCGCTGCCAAACAACATCATTAATATCACAAATTATTACGGCAGGACATAGCAGGTGCTTCCTTTCTTAGAAAATATCATTTTGATGTAATTTTGAAGGAGAATCTTGAACCCTGCCTCTGAGACTTTCCCATATACTATGTGCCACGTAGTGGGTATGCTCACAGTGTACAGTGTCAACAACGACAACAACAACAAAAATTGTGAATAATAAATATCAGCTCCTGGCAGCTGAAGCGTCTCTCTGCACAAAGATTTGCAGCTGCATGCAGCTCTGCTCTATTTCAGGTTTCTGTTTGGTCATCAGGTTTGTCTTCTGTAGGTGGCAAAAATAGATACACAGTGGAGAAACTGAAGGAGGGAGAAATGGAGACTTGCCTGTGTATGAAAGTGGAACTGTCAGAGCAAATACTGATGGAACATACTAAGTTGGTCTTCATGCGCGGTATGTGTGTGAGTGTTTGTGGAGTGTGCTACGGAACGAGGCAGATGCTGGACAGGTGCAGGAAAGTGGGTTGTAGGTAAAACTAGTGGCGAGTGAATTTGTGTGTGGTGGAAACAACCTGTGACCAGAGTCACTGGGCATCCTGGAGCTGCAGCTGTGAGGTGAGGGGGTCATTGGCTGTGGTGGGGAGGGGGACAGAGACAGTTGTGGGCGGGTGGGCGTCAGGTTCCGTTCGAACGTGGGAAGAGTGAGAAAGGGGGAGGCAGGTGCCAAGCTTCACCACAAACAGTGTCTCCACTACATGACTCACAATTTCACCAGGTCTCTGAGATGCAATGCTCAGTTTGTGAGGCTGAGGTAATGATTACAGATTCATATATTATACCCACAATGTATCATAAAACTACTGTGTTGCATAGGGAAACTGCTTTATGGCACAAACATTATAGAAGATAGATTGGATAGAAACATAGCATTAGTATTCTGGCAATGGCACAACATGATAAAACAAGTAAAAGGCCAGTGGAAAAAAAACACCTCCAGCATGGTAGCCCTCTCAACAGAGGAAGTAGAAGTGGCAAAAATAATGCTGATGTAAAAAAAAAAAAAAAAAACCAACAACACTGCAATAGTGCTCCTTTATAATACTCTTCAGCACTGACGTAAAGGTTACCTACAACTTCTAAATAGAAATAATAATATGTTTGGTATGGGCTAAAAAAAAGGGTCAGAAAGATTCTGAAGAGGAATCAGCTCTAAGACACATTCCACGGTGATTTAAAGTGATAGGTGTGGCTGTGAGGGTTTAATCACTGCTGTTTTTATATCACTGAGTGGTACCAAACTCGAATGAAGATCAGATCAGAAAGATTTTTAGCCTGTGAAATGAAGCTCAGAAACAATTTCCCTTTGAGAGCGTCGGAAAAACTGTGAAATTCAATGTTTCTTGAAAAGAAACTGAATTTCCAGCTAAAATCTGCGCACAAATTACCTCAGTGAGCCGTCTTGTAAACATCTGAATATAGACTTAAAGCTTAACTGTTTTTTCACAGGTTTACAAAGCGTGATATACAACCACAAGCTTTGAAAATTAGCTCTGAACATCAGCAAATGTTATTGGCCCTTCACTTGAGCATTTACCAGGTGTACAACCACAACACTGTGAAATGTGAGAAGCCAGAGAAACGTTTTACTACGTCACACACAGCGTTCAGCTCATCAGCAAAAGGTGATGTGAACAGACAGTGACCTCATCCATCTCAATAAATAGGTCTCAGGTATACGACAGACAACTGCACACTGATGTACTGCAAACAACACTTTGCATGCATGAGGCGAGGTCACAAAGGTTTGTAAGTGTGTTAAAGTGGTTGTGCGAATGCGATGGGTTGGGGAGGGGCTGGGGAGGGTTGGGGTTGGGGGGGGCTGCTCTGGCTTATCTCCCTCCAACACAGGAAGCAGCTGAGTTTCACAGCAGAAGTGAGCTGAAGAGAGGGGAAGGTTTGAGCCACGTGACAGAGACATCCAGCTGCCCATTACACAGTCTGTAGCAATAAATATATCTGAGCTTCCTCTACTACCACTGCTCCTCTTTGTAGTGTTGTCACATCTACCTGTCGCATAACTGCTTATATCCATCACCACAGTACCAAGAGTACCAGAGTCTCAGTCTTATACATCGTACTATTGGTTACAGCTGTTCTCAGCTAGCATTGTCAGCTAAACACGACAATATTGAAAACAGAGCCCTCATATACACTGTCACTGGTTGCGAGATGGAAGTGAACGTCAGGATAATGGTGACAATTCATCATCAGAATGGCTCTTTAGGAACGAAATACCAACAAGATTTCTTGTATGGTGTCACCCATGTCACAAGTCAAAGCTCAGGTTATCAAGTCAGCTTCAACCTCCCTCTACTCCTTTTTAGATAAAAGATTCGTAAAACATTTCTTTTTAAAGAATGAACAACATCAAAGTCTGTCTCTTTTCGTGACAGTGAACCACCCAAAGTCCGTAAATCTAAAACTACTCCAGTGGTGTGTTAGATAAGTGGAAATGTGAGTTGCTCATTTAGGTCCACAAATGCAAACTTTCTGTCTTTTCTCACCCATGAGTCCAAACAGCAGGCTTTGTAAGAAGTGTCTAAGTTTACAAATATTCACAGCATAATCACAGACCACAGGAATCACACAATAAAATATAACTGATTGGTAGCAGTAAGGTCATTTTCCACAGCCTGATACGACTACCGCTGATTAAAGTCTTCAACTTCTGACAAGTTTTAAACCTAAATTAGTTCCTTTGACTCGAAAACTATCATACAGATAAGAGAACAGAGATGTGGTTTTGTGTGGTGAAGCTTATTAGACAGAGGAAAATGACTAAAAACGTCATCTAGGGTTAGGGGTTCATATCACACAGACCATCTGTATCACAGTTTCATAGGGTTTTTTTAGGTTAGCTGTCTTATCATTTTATGAGACTCGACTTGACAGTAAAGAATCAGGTTTGAAAGCTTCTGACAAAGTAATAAATCAAAGCAAAAGAGCAAATTACAAATATATGGTATATAAATGTGGTTTACAATGTCCTCTGAGGCCAGTTATCTAAAAGCAGCTACAGCTGCAAATTTGCCTACTGTGAATCTTAAAAACAACCATAGGATCTAAGATCATCAACAAACATGCCTGTATGTTTGAGAGGCAGAAAGTGAGCCTTACATGTCTGAATAAAAACCTTCCATTCCCTCCACGGTTTTACAGACCTGTAAAACACCATACTCTACTTTTATCATCATCTCTGAGAGCTGGGGAACCCCCTCGGTCCACCCTCCCCCTTTTAATGAATCCTGCATTCCCAGCTCTCACGTGGCATCCTGCACTGTGCTGAATTGAGCAACTGTGACCAAGAATGGGGAAGTAGCTCAACGCCTGTTTGTACACGAGAACTGCTGTCTGTCTGCGCCGGAGGACCACAGAATGAAAGCACACAGAGGAAATGGCTTTACTGTAGATAGTGCGGTGGTAAGAGAGCGAATTTTTGACTTGATGTTAGGAAAATCTTCTCAGCTGCCTGAGAACTGGGTCAACCAGCATTTGAAAACAGTTCTTTTGAATTGTTTTGAACCTGTTTAACAGTAACAACAGCAGGAAAAGCAACAGCAGCAAATGACAGTGACAGTAACCAACAGCAGTGATAACAGAACTCAGACTTGTTATGCCTTTCACCTAAGTTGTTCAATGACACTCATTCTTTTTCCTTTATTAGTGAGCTGATATTCTCAGCTGATGATGATCAACACACACAGTACTAAGGCAGATATGACAAATTTCATTTCCCTTGCTTCATGTTTAAAACATTTTTGTTGTATTTGTACTTTTATTTATAGTTATAGTTCAGTAATAAGCTAATTTAATAAGTAGGAGTCATTAATTTCCTAAAACAGCTCGCCAGTGTAGTTTTTAACAAATGTTCCTAACACTGGAAGAAACAGCACATTTATCTGAGGGCTATTTTCAGCTGTGACTTAATGCACACTTAATTTAATACTCACTGTTCATGGTAATGAAGGAACATATGTCACCCACGATTATGTGGCTCACTGTTTAATAGTTTTTGGACAAGAATGGAGCTCTGTGGCACAGAGGGATAAGATACATACACAATACTAGCTAAGTTTCAAATCATTATTGGTTTTGATCTTTTCATAGAATGTGTTGACAGTAAGAAAAATACTGAATACTGTTAGAGTCATGTCCTTTAACAGTAAATTTTGAATCTGACAATAGTAAATACAAATGTTAACTGAGTCAGAACAAAACTTCACAATGCTTGTTTGTGTTTCACAAAAAAAAAAAGTGTTTTTTTTCTGTGTATGTGTTCCTGTCGCAATAACTATGAGCCAATATAACATGATCAGATCTGTTTTTTCAGCTCTAAGAAATCTATTATCTGTACTGGTACTACAGGATCCAGGATCCAGTCAGGCTCTGAAGCTAATGTGTTGTACGAGTAGGTTGAAACCACTGATGTCAGAGTTGAACTACAGTGAGTGATGAAAACAGAAACAACAAGATTTCAGACCTGATTTCAGATTTCTGATTTCAGACAGAACACGGAAAGTTGGATCTGGGTTTAGAAGACTCACCACTGAAGGGGTTGATCCCTCTGTTGATCCTCTGTATGATCGCATCTTTCACTTCCCTCCTCCTCACACACTGGATACCCAGATTCTGGAAACTGTGAGTATAATAACACAACGATAACATGAGAAACACTATTGCAACAGCCTGATTAGAATAAACAAAACACATGGGGCTATATCTGAATGAAGTATGATCTATAAAAAGGATTGTGTAGTTTTGTGTTAAGGTCAAAGCAATGATGCAATTAGTCTCACCCATCTGCTTTGGCTGGTGACGTACACTTCAACAAACACATTTTTTAATAATGATTTTCTGATTGATCAGAAAGGAGTAGTTCACTTTATGTATATGGAGAGGCTGGAATTCTAAATTAATCTGAATTTACTACACAAATCCATGAGGGATTTACAAATTATACATAAAAGATACTGACTCATTCACACTCTCACATACATGCTTGAGTACACAAACACTGTTTTCTCTCTCTAACACACAGCAAATATGGATGATGTCACTTGGGGAATACCCATATTGCCATCCTGATCACAGACATGGTTTAACAAATATGCTTTCTGTGTGTGTGTGATTTGCTGTATGAGTCTCTTCCTCTGTATCTGAGAGGTCCCCTATTTACACTAGGTCTCTTCCGAAACACTCAAGTGAAACACAAAATACAGTTAATAGAGAGCAAATTGAATATGTATATATTGATGATGACGGTCACAGTGAAGTCAGTGAATACTACAACAGTGCTGTTGGTCAGAGGTGACTGTGGGAGAAGAACTCACGCGATCACTCTACGGTCTGGACCAAACTCGGCCTCATAGAATCCGTCCTTGCAGTCCTTCCCCACCAGGTCATGTGGATGCGGTCGGTGCGGCTCGTTCTTCGTCACCAAGTAAACGCGCACCTTACCCTTACCTGAGTAATTCAGGATCTGTGGACGAAGAGGAGGAGGTGGCTTTAACAGTTCTGTTGCCCATGCATGCAAACTTGTATAGAAAGACACATATAGAGATAAAAAAGAAGAGAGGAGGAGAAAAGCGACAGGGCTGACTGACCTGCAGACTGGGGTAGGTCCTGTTGTTGTCGGAGCTCTTCTCTCCGGGGATGCTGCCCGCTGAGCGACCCTCACACTTGTACCTGAAGCGCATTCCCCTCTGCTTAGGCTGCTCGAAGATCTGGATCGCCGGCTCAGCCACTGAAGAGTACAGATGAAAAAGAGTCAGTGAAGGGGTGAATGGATGGGAAAATGGGGAGGTGATGATAAAGCCTGAGTTGAAGTTGATATTTTCAGGAAACACACTGATGAATGCTCTTTTCCCACCATTTTTTATTTCCTCATTTTCTTTTCAGCACAAATGGGCAACGGTGCCTAAACCCTTGTGTATTTAACTGCACCTCTGTATTTGTGTATAACTGATGAGCTCATCCTAGTCTTTCAATTTTTGCTCTGCATCTCGTTTTAGCTGCTAATATTTAAAATGGACAGTGTGATTCAATAATCTGAAAAGCACTGGTTCAGTGATTTGCAGTTAGTCTACGCATCTCGGTTAAAATTATGCAAAATTGAGATGAGAAGTGAAAGGTTTTAGAAGTCCTCCTTACATATGACATCTCAAACTCTGCATTCAGACTGCAGTTAAGCTTCCCACTGAAACATGTTGCTGACATTTGGTCAAAACAACATGACATGTAACAGAGATGTCTAAAAGTCTTTCAGTGTTCATTCAAATTCAGCCCGACTAAAATGCCTTTTAAACTCAAAACATCAGAACAGTGTTTACTAAAAAGGCAAGCCTGCGCCATTCTGTCCAAATCAAATCATCGATCAAAGCACGAAACAAGTTTGTCAGTACAACTTTCATCTTTTTGCATGAATCAAAACCTGCCCCACATGATGCCTGTGTGAGAGAGGAACTAGAACTGATCCGGGAAGTGTGTTTGTTTTTGGTGTACAGTGTTTCCAGAGATTTAACAGAACAAAAATATGGTTTTGTGGACATGACAACCGACCAACAAGCACTAAGACCAAAGTGCAGTGCTCACACAGAGATGTTACATAGACCAGCAAGAAACAAGTCATGTTACATTTCTGACATAATTAAGAAATGTACGTTTGCCAAAAAAGTAGCTCGCCCATGTCCCTGCCTTCCTCATTTTGCAGCTACATTAGCAAGCACAGAACTGAAAGATGTTACAGCTCACACATACAGACATTTATAACAAAACGTACAGACTCATACACCACAAACTATAAAGATGATCACTACTCAGGTTCTCACACCCCAGGTCTGAAAAAAGCTAAACAAAATGAAAAACAAATTGAGGAAGTGAAATGACTGCAATGCATTCAGTGATTTTTTTTTTCTTTTCTTTTTTTTGGGCGGGGGGAGCACATTTAAGTTTTGACTTGTGGGGACAGGCAGCTCATTTTGACACAAGAGGTATTAAAATGTTCTTACTTAGGTGCGGATCGTCCCCTAGCATGGAGGGCATGAGAACTGCGGAGGAAAATTTGACATATGGGAACAAATTAGACAAATATGTGTGCAAATCACATACAAAACCATATTGAGTAATGGTGACAATGTGACAAAGACATTATCAAAGACATGGAGATTTCACCCTAACTGGTTTGTAGTGTTTGTCAGACCATTCAGCTCTGTTATAGCTACCCTCAAATTACTGACAATGACTCCAGTGACGCTGTCAATCATTGCAACAAGGAGGAAGTTGCATTGTTTAGTTAAACAGACTTCTAATTGACAGTGCTAAACAGTATATAACTTAAGAATTAAGCACTAAAGCTGCTGCTCTATATAAAGGCTTCAGATAACTATATAACCAAAAACCTTACACTTGAGGGAGTACATGTTTTTGAACATCTCAGACATGATTATCAGCATTTATTGAATTCTGCCTTCACACTCAGCATACACATCACCATTGCTATTATTCCACGATAAATAAAGACATCGCTACTCACCATTCATGATGCACACACGCACTCTCACTCACTCTCAGTCGTATCACAGGTTACTGTCTCTTAGAGAATCCCGAGCTGAATGAGTGACAGCACATAGATAAAGTAACATTTGTTACACTAGCGGGAATTCCCCTGCGTCACCGCCCCTTCGTCTGAAGTGACCAATGAGAGGCCGCATGACTCACAGCAGAGTCTGACTCTGGCTGCGGAGAGTCTGTGTGGGGAGCTGAAGATTAGAGACTGTGGAGAAAATATGGAAACACGGTGCAGAAGAAATGCACACAGCAGCAGTCCTGAGTTTAGAGAAGAAAAAAAGGCCATGAGAAAGAATGAAATGCAAAAAAAAAAAAAAAAGAAAAAAAAAAAAAGAAAAAAAAAAGCGCGGCTCAGTGTTCAGCTGTTAGATGCTGAAAACCTGCAGCATGTCATCACATGCATCACACTCTCACAGTTAAGATCATTTTTTATAGCCTCGTGTTGTCCACAGGTAAGAGAAATAATTGATTCTGTGCTTTAATTTTTTTTCCCCCATGTCCAGAACAGGTATACAGACATCACCTCACAAGCTGGTGTCTCCAGTGTCAGGACAAGTCCGAGTCAACTTAGTGTAGTGAAGAAAAGAGACATGAAAAAGGCCAAGAGGGTCGAATGATATTTTGCTGGAAATGTTATTATCAGTAATCAATAACTGCTGAATTACAATGCACTTTGTCCATGAAGCAGAAATTGTGGATTTTTCTTCCACAGTCATTGAAGAAACTGTCATTTTTTTTGGATTGAAGCTCAAGAAATAATTCAAAACATTTTTCATCATGCCCCAAAGCAGAATGTCATCTTTTTTTGACCATACACCCTCGCTCACTCTGCTTTGCTGTTTTTGTGGTGTTAAGCTGTTTAATTAAACTTGACAATTCCTTAAATAAAAGTAAAAAGTAGTAAAAGTAAAGGCACTGTACAGTCTTACCAAATGAAATTTAATAAAAGTCCACAAGAGTTCTGAGTGAATCTGCTCCTGTCATGTTACAGTCTGGGGATGGTTTTTTAGTTACCTCTCTGAGTTATTAATGTACACAACTGACCTGTTTAACATTAATAGCAGATCAGCCATTGCAATCAACATCTTTTCTCCCCATCCTGGCAACAAATTTAACGATCAACCCCTTCAGTCCTGCTCCCTTTCTGTGTCCTCTCTCACCATCCTCTATCCCAATTAGAGGTTTATCCTGCACATCCTTCACAGCTGTCTGCTCAGTGATGAGAACAGTGCCTACAAGGTCTACTTTCTCACTGTCCTGGGCCTCTTGGCTGTTCTGCCGGGCAACATTGTCTCCGTGCAGGACCATATCACTCAGCATCATGTGTGTTGAAAGGGAAGAAGAATGGGAGTCAAGTTTGTGCATCAGCATCCTTCATGTGCAGCACTGGCTGTTGACTATTTCATCTCTTAAGTAAAGACAGCCAGGAAAGAAAACTGGGTGTTAAAAGATAAAAGATGACAAACATCCTCCTCTACTTTGCAAACACTGGTTAGATGTTCAAGCTCCCGTTTGCTGCTTTGGGGCTGCTCAGTTGCTGCCAGCAAATATCAAAGTCAGGCTGCAGAACAATTTTGATTGGTTCCAGATGTCCTGGTGAGAACTGAGGATGAATAAATCTGTTTAGAAGTACAACATAAATAACCAAAAGCCAATGATGCTCTCTTCTTACACAGAGTCAAGGCCAGCCCACATAAGAAATGCATATACAAATGTGTTGCAGAGTGGTAAATGATGTCAAGAGGATTGTGAGTGGAGGCTGGTTTATGCATAGATAACATCACCATCATCTAGGGCTGAGACAAAAATGTCTTCCACAGCCCTCTGTTTGCAGGATGTGGATCAACTAGCCTCATTTCTGTGAAACAGCTTCAACTTAATCCTTAGTTTATGAATGAATAATATTTACCCTAAAGGTTTGTCATCAATCCAGATGCCCAAGTTTTGGAAGGATTCTGAGACGCTCTTGGCAAAAGGTAATTAGCAAATAGCAAAATGGTTTGAACAGAGAACTGATGGGATCATGTTAATTGCACTTTCTGGCATGTACTGTCTGTAGAAATGAAAAGGATCTTCTTTTTTTCCACAAACCCTCCCCCAGCCCCCAGTTTTTGTGTGTGTGTGTGTGTGTGTCACCTTAAATAGCAGGGTATGTAAATCCTAATTTGACTTGCTAATTGAACCTGAACCTTCAGATGACATAAACATGGCAGTTTGTATGGCACATAATTCAAAAATCTCACCAAAGCAGGAACATGCATCTTTTGTGTTGTCTGTATTCTGTAGAACAGCTTTTTCATTTTAGGAGATGTAACGCCATCTTGTGGTGATAATACTGTATGCATGTAACTATGAAAGTTGAAAGTACAACATGTAAACAGAATTCTGGGCCTGCTGCATTTTCTTATTGATTGGTCTGGCTTAAATTGCCATAACATTTTGACAGTTCTGACCCCTGAATAGAGTGCTTTTATTCTGTGTTGCTAACAGTGATACCATGGACACAGGTAAATCTTACCTCCCACTCCTTACAGCACAATACACAAGATGAATGATGATACAATGAAAATACAATTTTATTCATTCAGATCTTGCTATTACATGTGGAAGCAACCAAAAGGATGAAAAACTTTCACAAAAAGGATTCACTTTTAGTTTTGATGATTTCTGCAGGCACAGGTGTTAAGTGTGTGAGAGATAAGGGATCAAGTATAATCAAATTCTTTGTCTGAACTTAATGTTCATATTAATGTGTGTGTTTCTTAATGTGATATTGAACTGCTGAACTTCTATGCAACATTGACATTTTATTTTATTAATTAATTTTTCTTTCTTTTTTTGTCTTTTACCATTTCACATTTGGAAAATAATGCAGACGACAATACTGTGAACATGAGGGGAGGTTGTATCCTCACATACTGTATGTTTAAAATGTATAATCTACTTTATGATAGAAATGACACTTGATGGGTAGTATAATACACGCAATGTAATACTGAGGATGTAATGTTATGACATACAGTGGTGTGTCACAAACTGACTCGAACTGTGAAATGGAGAGAGTCCACGCGAGATTCACTTCAATGAAATTTACTTAGTAACAGAAATGAACAACGTGAAAATGGGTGAAAATCAGCAGCGTTTGCCCTCAGAGCAGTGGGATGTGTGTGGTGAGCTGTGGGGGTGTTGAATGTGCAAACCGAGAGGAGATGATGCAGGTGCAGTGTGGATGTCAGCAACTGGACCGGAGCTGCACACCGAGCTCATGGGCCAGTATTCACACAGTGGAAGGTCCTGGTGAGTTACGGTGGCTACGTTAGGTTTTCTGCAGACTGTTTGCAACAGCGCCACCCATGGAAGGAGGACTTACCAGAAACAACAGGGTATTGGCAATAGCAGCATAAGAGGAAAGACAACAACATTTCCCTGTATCCTATTCATATCTACAGTTATTTATCTACAGATACAGCACAGTTATTGTACATGTAGTTATAGGGTTTGTAATATATACATGGAGAATTCATTGTGAACAACTTTATGTTTCTTCTCCAAACCGATGCACAGAGGATTTGACACACAGTCAGGCGCCAATGCGACCGGAAACGACGTCACTGTTTAAAACGACGAAGCGAATTACTTTTTTTTTTTTTTAGGTGCCAGGAACACTCCTGACGTCACACGGGCATGATTCCATTACCATTCTATGTCACTATGACGTAACATTCCTTTGATGTGCGAAGTTATAAACAGACCGTTTTCGGTTCCTTACACCTCTTTTCATCACCGGCTCCGGTGAAGTCCGAGTTACTGGAAGGATACAGAGAAGAATTCATCAACTTCTCTTCAACGTTTGCAGAGTCTTGGAAAACCTGACAGATATTTGGAAAACAGAAGAAATTCTTTTATCTTAATTCAGTGCCCTCTATCAGCCAACATGACAACCGTGGGTTTTGGTCGCCTCATCTTGTCTGGCCTGGGACTTAATCCTACCAATTCATCCAGCATTAACCAAGCAGAAGGTGTGCCTTCAGATAAGTGTGTACCACCACCAGACCAGACAGACTTAAAGGCCAGAAACTACAGAGATCTAAGGCTGCTGCATCAGAAACCTGGCAGCTGTTCCATAGGCTTGGACTGTTTGCGTAATGAAACTCATCAAAGTGAACAAGAGCAGGATGTCTCATGTGTCTCCAGCCCTACTGTGATTCACAGGAGGGATGTCAACAGTGAGAAGCTTCCTTCTCTTGTTCTCCCTCAATCTCAACTTTTCTGTGGTTCTCAAACAAAGAGAGCTCACAAATTGTTGGGAGAAACTTCAACAGGTTCATCCTCAGGTGAAACTGCAGCTGGTTTAAACCAACCATCTTCCTTGACCACGGTGAGAGAAAAGATTGCAGTTGTTTTTTCTGAGACCATTGAATATAGTAAAGTTTATATTTTCTGGGTCCATGACCTACTGCCAGAGAGAAGTCTGTTTCTATATCTGAGCATTGGAGCTTCTCTTGCTGCCTTCAACTGTGCTGCAGCTCGTTTGTCCAGGACCCAAACTAGAATGGCACCTAGTTCTCCCACTGCCCCAGGCTATGCTAAATATAACATTTACGGCTCCCATGAACCAAAGAAAGTAATACCAGAGACACACTGCTTGAAGTTTTTCATGCTCGGCCCATCACACATCTTCGTACGCTATCCATGCTTATTGCAGGTGCGCCCTCTTGACCGAGATGAATTGCATGTGTTTTTTCCAAAGCGCAACAAACAAATGCAGCTGTTCTTACCGTTAAATAAGAAAGGATACAAGATTTGTTTGACATTGTGTCAGGAATAACTGAATAGTAGCTGTTCTCAGGCCCACCACTGAAAACATTAAAAGTAAATCCCTCACCCATGGGCCTGGGTTAGCAGAGTCCCAATAACCCCTGAATCAACACAATTTCCCCCAAATGACAACAAAAGCTTCAGCATACAAAAATAGGGCAACATTATGGATCTATGTGCTATACAAAGGCTTCTTGAGTCATGAAATGTCTTCAAGAACCGAGTCCAGATGCCTTTGAATGGCACTTAGAAATACCATGATCTGGATAACTGGGAATCTTCACATTGTCACAGGCATGGTAAAGTTTAACCCCCCCGTATATGTGGTTTTCTCCGGGTGCTCCGGTTTCTTCCCACACTCTTAAATTGGCCCTAATAAAACAAAATAGCCTAAAAAAATGATTCACATGTATATTTTTTTAGATGAGTCAGTGCAAATAATCTAAATGATTGACTTTAAACTCAGTTTACAAATAGGAAAAAGACATATTGAAGCATTACTTCTAGTTATACTCTGTAACACACAGAAAATGTCCTTAAGATTTTCATTCTCCTCCAAATGTGTCTTTAACTTGTTAGGATAAAATCATGATATGTAGTTATTATAGATCTGGATCTACAGGAGTGCAATTCTCTTCCTTGTCTCTCTCTTTCCTCCTTGTGTTCATGTTGGGTTTGTTTCCTTGTTCTACACGTATGAGTAGTGTGCTTGTTGATTTTTCTCTTGTGTGTTTGTGTAGTGTGTCCTCTTTCCAGGTTGTCATGGTGGAGAGGAGGTTGGGTGGCTGGGATCCTCTCTGTTGGTGGCACTTTGAAGTAAACATACTTTAAACAATATGTTTAGTTTTGAATAAATTGTTCTGTTTTCAGATTTTATTACATGCCACATGTTCACAGCTTTAATCTTTAGGAAAAAAGCATAGCTTTTGATGTGAAATAAAAGCACAGCATTACTGTCACTTATTGTGTGTTCACATAAAAGGACATTGTCTTATGTTGTAGAAATTATATTTTGGTGCGATGAGCATCTCTACACTTGTCCTTTTTCATGCACCCTCATCCACTCCACTTTCTTGTTAAGCTGTTCTTTTTTAAACTTCCTGTATGTGTTCCACAATTAAAGCCTTCTCTGTAAGAGATCATAATCCCTGAACTGTTGGAAGACTTTTAGTAAATAAAAGTGGAATACAAGGTTCAATTTTTCCATCTGGAATGTATGGAGTAAATGCACTGTACAGTCTTACCAAATGAAAAGAAACTCAATAAAAGTCATTAAAAACTCTACAAGAGTTCTCAGTGAATCTGCTCCTTTCAAGTTACAGGAGTCTGGGGATGGTTTTTTAGTTACTTCTCTGAGTTATTAATGTTCAAAATGAATTCTCCATGTATATATTACGAACCCTATAACTACATGTACAATAACTGTGCTGTATCTGTAGATAAATAACTGTAGATATGAATAGGATACAGGGAAATATTGTTGTCTTTCCTCTTATGCTGCCATTGCCAATACCCTGTTGTTTCTGGTAAGTCCTCCTTCCATGGGTGGCGCTGTTGCAAACAGTCTGCAGAAAACCTAACGTAGCCACCGTAACTAATATTTATATATTATTTATACAATTGTCGTCTGTTCTTTCCTCCTCTGCCAATTTGTCTGTGACATGAACTTGAAGAAAATTCCACCACCCATGTAAAGGTGTAGCATCTGTAGAATAACTGGAGTAAAATGAATTAGCAAAGAACTGACTTGAACATGACATCACCTCTGATAAAGCATAAAAACTATTATACATGTTATTATACTTTGATTGACTTTTGACAACAGTTTCTATTTGCAGATCAATGCATTTCTTTAACTGTGTTACTATAAAAATCTAGATATATATGGGACATCCACTACTAAATGTAATAATAAAGATTACAACTTACGCAGAACAATACAGTGTATACATCTTATACATCTATAATACACAGCTTAAAGCAGCTGTAAAGCACTTCATACAAGAATAGCAGGGATGGATGGGATGGACAGATGATGTGTTCAGAACTGCATCAACTCCATTCTTCAACCAACAAGACAGAATCACTTCAGCATTCTGAGAAACAAAGCAACTGCAAATACAAAGACACATAAGTATTTTGTAGCTGAGTCAGCTCTAACACATACATACACATACTTGTGATACCTTCATGTCTCCAGTATTTAGTCCGGTTTTCTGTGGTTCTGCAGCTCCTGTTCTAAAGTTCACATTACTGAAGCTTCTGTGTTTTTTGCTTTGCAGACACCTGCACACCCGCAAACCTTCACAACTACTAGATTGCAGCTGGTCCACTGACACAGAGCATGCCTCTCAACATATGAAACATCAAGGTTTGCGGCCACACGGTTCCTTGTTGATGACTGGCTCCCTGGCCTGTTGAAACCCAGTCACTTCCTTTTCTGCCTCCTTCCAAAACACACCAATAATCACATAACCAATGTGTGTATAAAAACCAGATGAACATAAAAGTAAGTAGAGCTCAGCACACGTGGTATACAATGTCAACATAGAAACTGTAAAAGTTTTAACAACCGTCCGTCATGTTCGGCTTTTCCTACTTTAGTCTTTCTTTTCCCTCCCCAAGCGTGTGTGTCTGTGTGTGTCTCACACAAAAGAGCCCCTTAGATGTTTGGGGTTCATTAATGTGTTTTGATTGCAACCCAAGCTATGGAGAAAGGTCCATTCACACAGGCTGCAAAATAACTGCATAACTAATACTGGAGGACACAAATTTTTTGTAGACATGATGATATCTATATTTGGCATATTTTTAATGCTACTTCAGAACTGTTTGCACTGCATCCTGGTAGTTTTCTTCTGTACACACTGTTTTTATGAGACAGAGGATCAACAGAGTGTTGTGAAAGTAAGAAAAAATGTTTCTTACCAGAGGACCTGAGGGCAGATCCCAGTGCTCAGGGTCTTGGAGCCAGGTCCCACTTAAGAGTGGGTAGCAAGGGATGGAAAAGAGGAAGAGGAGGAGGAGGAAGAGGCTGCAGGGGAGGGGGTGCCAGCTGCTCTCCAGACTCCATATCTGTCAAACACCATCCCATCTGCAGGGTTTCAATAGGAAAGCACACCCAGACATAAAGTCACAAACACACAATCCTTAAAGCAGATAAACAAATGCATACTGTCACAACTACACAACATGTTCAACCAAGCAGGTGAGGTGGAAACCTCAACTACACACAAGTTTCATTGCACAGACAGACAAACAGCTATACACCACATTTTGCCAAGATGACACACACAAGGAAGAAGGCAGAGCTCATCTCATAATACTGAATTTAGAAATGCCAAGTGAGCGAGAAACCAACCCCCCATCACAAACAAGGAATTAGAGTAAAATACCTTTAAAACTAGAGTTCTAATGTTTTTCCAAGTTTCTAACAAGGTTCTGAAAAGAGCAAGTTGTCACGTCCTCACTCAAAGGAAGGACAATGAGAAGACCACACATGACTTTTAAAGATTTATTTAACAAAATGTGAATGAACTAAAGACAGTGTATGTAAATCAGTAACATCAGTAAGGCCAAAGGGCTTTTACAGGAAAGACGACAGAGGAAAGATGTGGGAAAGATGGCGGACACAAACTTTCCACAGCTCCTGTGTGTAATGACTGACTCATCAAGACAACCTCATACAATGAACACAAATGTCAGTACAAGAGTCAAAGTGTATACTAGGCGCTTTTTAAATATGTGCATTACTGAAACAAAATAAACATCAGGGCACAGATGCCACACCACAGTAAATGTGCATCAAAACAGCAAACTCGTGTGTACTAGTACTTATATCAACGTTTCCAATTTGAACACAAATAATAAGGTGAAACATATGAGTCAAGCAAATATAATAATTCACAAAATATCCTGTGTGTATTCCTAATATGCTTCTTCAAATTAGTCTTCGGACATACCACAGTAAGAGTACACTCAGTCAGAGGTACAAACAGTTCAACAATACAACGTCAAGTCCAAAACAGGCTGAAGGCTACTCCACAGACGACAGTGTGGTTAGCATTAAAGGGGTTTAGCTTGAAGTGGCTAGCTTAAACGGCGTCACGTATTTTTACTTTATGACTCCACAATACACAAACATACTCGGTTACAAACACCTACCCATTCACCTAACACACGAGTTACCGTGAGGGACTCATACCTGAAACAGGGATGTTTGTATGAAAGGTACACAAACTTTCCTCCCCTCACGTGCGTAGTGAGCATACACTGTATGGTAATGACTGAGAGGAGCAAACAACGTGCCACTTCACCTGGCTCCACCGGTGAAACAGCTCCACGCTCCCCCTGCTGGAGACCTCTGGTTATTATTTCTACTCTCAGTACTACTTAGATTAGATTGAAGTGAACAAAAGACATAAGAAGACATAGCCATACTGAGCTCCAGCTGTTGCAACTAACGGTAACTGTCTATTTTATTAGTACATCTAGCTAAAACTATTGCAGTCTTTTACAACAGTTCTGCAATAAACCCTCCATTTATGAAGGTTACAATGTTCAGTTTTTGTTAAAACTCTTTTAGAGAGGCGCAGATTCAACTTTGTGATAATTTTGCAGGCTGTAGTTTGTGGTGCCGTTGATCAGTTCTGCATTTTAAAGAGATTCTGCTGTTATTTAGCTTACCCTCAATTATATAATACCCAACTGAGTTTATATTACAATATAAAATGACCACTCTAATATAGTTAATTGTTAATGTTGGTTTTTAAATAGAAATGACAAAAAAAAAAGTTAGAGGATATGGCTTAGCCTTTAAATGCACTGCCACGCCACAACTGCCCTGCACCAAATTACCATTCAGTGGTGATGCAAAGAATAAAACAGCAGCATGTGCTTTGTTTCAAAGTCGAAATAATACCTATATACATTCTTATCTTGGTTGAATTTTTATGGAAATATTTGTCATAGAAACATATTCAAGTTTCATAGATTTCCCAGTTACTACAATCTCTGCAGGAACATTTTGGCAAATATTACAGTATAAATTACTCCACCAGAGGCTGAATTGCAGTGTCCTTGGTGAAAGTTTGTTTGTCCCATTCTTCCACCACAAATTGCCTTCTTAAGGCTTCTCTGCATTCTGATGCAAAAGAAAGACACAACAGTAGTATCTTGATAACAAACAAAATATGTACCTTGTGTTTAGAGTGCAAGGAGAAATTAAAAATCACTTGGAAGGGCTTTAGTGGGTGGAAAAAAGAACTTTATGTGTTGCTAAACCACTTTCTGGGGTCACCAGGCATTTATTTGTTTTTATAATAAAACGTTTGCCTAGCTCTGTCACTTGAATGTAATGTAAAGTGAGGCTAGCTATGATCCTACTCGTTCCTAATTAGGTTAAATGAGCCACTTTAAGATGTCTTACTTAAATACAAACGCTGCATGGCTGTAGCTGCCACACAGATGGAAACTCCAGAAATATCTATGTTTAGTTAAGTCTCTGGACTTAAAAGTTGAGGCTTAAATTCCATCCTCGACCTCTGAAACAGACTCTGACAAAACAAAGTCACTATAATAGAGTAGACTGAATAATGCAGTGGTTCTAAGTGGAGCCTTTTTCTAAAGGTCAGTTAGGTGAATTGATGTTATAAGATGGTAAGACTTTTCCAGGAAAACAGGCAAGGCCCATTCCTGCCAGCACAGCCTTAGCTGTGATACACTGGTGACAACAAATGTAGCAATATAAAAATATATGTAAGAAAAAAAACACAGAGACGACAGTAGTTTTTTAGGGGTTTAATGGGTGTACAGATTCATTTAAAGGAAGTGATAAACACATACAAAAATACCCTTTCAATACATTTTAGAAACAAACATCTAAATGACCTGTTTTGTTAAATGTTTCTGAACAGCAAAACATGAGTTTTCTGAAACAGAGTGGTGCAGATTTCATTCAGAAAAGACCTACCTGCTATGAATGCTATTAAAAAAAAAAAGAATCACATGGTACAAATATGCAAATATAAATAAAGTGATAAGAAAACCCCCAATAATGAAGAATATGCCATTTGAAAAACCTGTTCTCTGTACATTTAGTTGGGGAAACCAATGCTGGAAAAAGAGCCTGAGTCCCAACTCTCTACCTGCTCCGATGAAGAGGGCGCCTCTTTAGCATCACTTTACACTTAGTTGTATACATATAACCTCTATGCTGAAGTCCAGCACAAAGAAACCCAGCTTCAGACCATAAAGATGGAGGGTTGGGGCCCAAGGCAGGGAAAAAAAGTTGTCTCCTGACCCCCCCCACCCCACCCATGGCCCCAGGAGATATCTTTTAAGAACCTCCACAGGAGGCGCAGAGGGTTAACACCCAAAACGAAGGGAATTCCATCTCTCTCTCCAACACATCAACCACCGATGCATGCACGCTCACACACAGTCAACCACATACGCATGCATACACACACAAACCAGCACAACTTGTTCATAAGCCTCGAACCATTTATCACAAAGCACCACAAACTTTCATGAACGTGGAACACGAAAACAACCAGGACTTCGCTTCATCAGGATCAAGCCTCATTACAGACCATGTTGAAACAGTGGTGTTGAGGGGTGGGGGGGTCAAGCAGTATCCTGAACATATTCATAGTTTAGCCTTCCTGATGGAGTAGAGGATCATTTTAGATGTCAGACAATCTGTCAACCACAGATACATACACAAAACAGATGAGAGAAAACACTTTCTCATGCCCGTTTTCTTGTGAACTGTCCAGCACTCACTTTTTTTTTGTGTCAACCACACGCATCTGACTTCAGGCTTAAACACACCATTTAAAGTAAGCAGAAAACTCATCAACCTTTTTTTTTTTTTTTTTTTTTTAAATCCAAGACGAACAATAGGCGTGACACAGTGACACTGAAGCTACTGAACAGAAGGATCAGCGTAGCGCTTTGATATGGTTCTTCCAATGTTGTGTGCTACCCCTAAAAGCTAAACAATGACTGAAAAGCTTCAGACCCATTTCATCACTTCCAGAAAATGCATGACGTTTCCTGCTGTAAGGGTTACTTTCTTGCTCTTACTGTCACCTGAGAAGCACGGATGTCACTGAGCGTCTATGATCACCTACACACTGCAAGTCCAATACTAACCCGGAGTCCTCTTTGGGGGGGGGGGCATGGTGGTCCAAATAGTCGTGGTTGTATCCAAGCAAACCCTCAACATATCCTCCCTGCAACTGTATCCAAACCTATACAATGTTTACAAAAAATATCCAGGGCCGGAGACACGTTTTGGACAAGCAGTAGAGAAAAAAAGAAATGACAATTTTTTTAACTTTTTTTTTTCCATTTTTAGATAAAACTACAATAGAATTGTCGAAAGACTTAGCAGTGATCTTTTGCTTTTTTTTTTTTTTTTAAAGACAAAAAAAAAATATGTACATCACCATTTACTGTACAGGTTTCTGTTTGGGAGAAAAGAAAAAAAAAATCTGCATACACCAGAAGTGTGTGTAGTATGCGTTGATAAATGTTTTGGGCGCTTTTAAAACATGTTAACTGGAAAAAGGGGAAAATGAAAAGAAGGACAGCTCATTTTCTGTCACTGCAGTGTATATTTTTAAACACTGAAGGAGAAGGCGAGTAAAAAAAAAAACAAAAAAAAAAAAACAAAAAACAAAAAACAAAAAAAAAAACAGTTGCTTTAGTTCTCATGTCAAATATCTCCATAAAGTTGTGTTAAATTCCCTCTGGTTGTGAGTGTGACAGAGGGCGCAGACAACATTGACCAAATCACCTATCCACTGGCAAATCTGTAATCTCTGAAGATTTGAGGTGAGGTGTCGGTCCTGCTGCTTCACGTGAGACTGACCAACCGGAACGCACCTGTCCCTGTGTGAAGTCATCTTCTTGGTGTTTGACTTAATTGTAAAGCCCCACCTGTGTGTATGAATCCAGTTTATTAGTTGTGTGTTCAAGCTATGTGGATTCTGGCCTTCTCTGTTTCTTTGAGCCTCTTGGCCTGCTCCTCCAGAGAAGGGGAGTGGGGTCTCTTGGAGGCTGCTCCGTTCAGCGGGTCGGCTCCTCTGCTCACTAACGTGGGGATGGAGCTGCCAACGGGGGGCGCCACGTGTTTGGATGCCACATGTTCTGCAGAGGACAACAGTCATTTTTAGTCAATTTTCAGTCTGACTGTGGATACATTTAGTCCATCTTCTTGGGAAAAAAATGGCTGTCAACAAATAGTTTTTGTTAGTTTTTTTATTCTTGTTTTTGTCTTGGGAAAAAAGTTATGACAAAATTAAGACTGGGAAAGAAAAATCGGTGTTGAGCACCTTGATGACATCAGTAACATAAGCTGATGGAGAAAACACTGATACTCACTCGAGCCAATGACAGGAATGGACATGCCCTTCTCTTCGCTGGCAGGAGGAGCGTCACTGGTGAGGGTGCCCTCAAAAACTGGGGGCTTGGGAGGTGTGATGCTGCATGACATTGGAACATAAAAGTAAACTAAATAAAGTAAACACCTTAGAAAGACAATTAAACAACAAAGAGAGTTTCAGTCGCCCTGATGCTGCATGAATAATAGCTGAAGCTCACTTGTGGCGGTTGAGAGCCAGTTTAATGGAATTTTTCACAACACGACAACTGTTGCTGGCTGGGAGAGGCGAGGAGGCATCTGGCAGCTCCATGCTGGGAAGTCTCTGAGGTGAGAGAGAACGACATGAAGTACTTGACATACAGTAATTTCGCACCTGCTTTACCAAATGTCCACCACACAGAGTGAGCAATTACTTAATGCCAATAAAAATCAAACCATTCACGTAAAATTGAACAAATGGTTTACAAAGAAGACATTACCTGTGTTCTTGAGGTATCAATGGTTGGAATGGGCTTAGCCTTTGATCCAGAAAGAGGAGTCTAATAGTGAAGAGACAAAATGTGAAAATGGATGTTCTTTTTTTGGGGTATGACTTTAGATATACAGTTAATAAAAGCAGACAGAGTGTATAACACCTACAAGATTGGCTCCTTCTCCATGTGCACAGGAGTCAGAGGATGGTGGATATGGCTCTTTAAATATGGAGTCATCATTGGACACCACCTGCAGCAAAAACAGTATCAGTATCACAACTTCTACTCTGCATGATAGTTACAGTAAATTCCACTAAATATGAGCTTAAGTTTAAATCTGTAAACTCCTGCCCTGAGCTGAGAACACCCTCCTTACCTCTGTGTGTTTGTGCCTCTTGGCCAGGTCCTCTTGCGTAGGTGAGTGTGGTCTCTTGGAGGGAGCTCCATTGACGGAGTCGTCCAGGCCGTTGGGCTCCTCTCTGGGGCTGCTGGTGGCGTTGGGCTTCACACTGCCACTCAGCACTGTGGTGATGGAGCTGCTGGCTGGTGGGGAAGGAGGCTTTGCTTTAACTGGAGGTTCTTCAAAATGAAGACAGAAGACATGAAGAAATAAGAACAGTTTGTATTTATTTATTGTGTGTGTGTGTGTGTGTGTGTGTGTATATATATATGGTGTCATGGTAATGGTCAGTTATACAATATGACAATCACTAAAAAAAAACAATAAACCTGCCCTAGAAATGAAAATTACTGTACTTTCCCACACTTATCATAATACCTGTGTAGTAGTGACTGAGAAACTCACTTGAGCCAATGACAGGGATAGACATGCCCTGGTCTTTAGCGGCTGGTGCCGCGCTGGGTGCTGGAGAGCCCTCCACAAAAAGCTGCTTGGGAGGGCTGACGCTGAAAAATACAGAGAAGCAATAACATGTTCAGTCAGCATCGTATCGCAGGTTTGAGCCTGGTCATTGTGAAGACTCATAAGATACAGCAAGGAGAAACAAAAACCGAATGGAAAAAGTCACAGGTCACAAAATGTGACAGTTCGTATATCACACCTGTCGTCTGTGTCCGATGCAGGCTTGGAGGGTTTGTTGGTTGGGGAGCTAAAGGGAGTCCCAGAGTCCGTGTCTCTGGAGCTGTCCAGATGACTGCTGTCCAGAGAGATCCGCTTAGAGCTCCCGCCATTAGAGCTGCGGTTCAGCTCTGCTATGCTCTGCAGAAAAGAAGAAAGGGGGGGGGAATTAAAACAGAGTCAACTGACAAAGAGGAAAAATGTAAGGACAATAACCATAACACATCTAAAAATGACGTCACTCCAACATGCACAGGAAGATATCTCACCCTCTTCTTCTTCTGCACCAGTTCCGGAGGAAGATACTGATGGAGCTGTTTCTTTTTTACATGTGTTGCTTCAATCTTCATCCCATCCTTCAGCATGTTGATGTTGTTGGCTTGTCTGTACACTGCAGAGGACAACACGTCATGTTCAGGTTCATAGACAACTGTTTTGAATGTTTGTCCATGGCAGGTTTTTTCTATTTTGTCTCCTTAGGACTTGAACACTTGCTGAATTAGTCTTTGCCTGAGAGGTTGACGTTAATAACCGCCTGTGTGTGTGTGTGTGTGTGTGTGTGTGTGTGTGTGAGATGTATATAGGTGAGACCTTTGTTTTTATAACTGGAGCGAACAGGGAAAGAGACTGGAGAGAGCAAAATAAATGGAGTTTGGAAATAGACTAAGTGATTATGATAGGACTTACCAGTGTCTGTGAAGGACTGGATGTCGTACGTCAGGTCAATGTTCACACTCTCTGGATTCTCCACTTTCTTGAAGATAATCCCAATGAACCACATGGACACAAAGTCGTTCCTGTTGCAGAAATACAAGATATTGTGATGTTCAAGTATGTCAAGAAGACAAAATACACACAACTTACGAGCTGCAGTCAACCAATGCCATGCCCCTGCCAATGACAATGACAATTTCTTTTTCAACTCACTGATTGACCTTAGAATAAGTTGTATTAATTATTAGCAGATTTTGTCTTTACTATTCCAGAACTTTCTCAGAGAGCTGTCCTTATGCATGGATAAAACCACACTCACTCGTTGCGGTTCTCTTTGGACCCGGGGAAGGACTGTGGGTTGACATGAGCCAGGTTGATGTACTCATTCCTCTCCAGGTTTCCTACCAGGACACGGATCTTTGACTCCACCAGGCCGATCCTGAGGGAAAACACCAGGATACAAGTTATGTTCACAGTATTGCTGCACAGTTTTCTGACCTCAGGAATTATTTATTTAGTTATATATGTTTCTTTGTTACATTAGGTGCCAGATCTGTTACCCACTAATGTAAATACAATAAAAGTATAATACATGGAAAAACACAAAAAGCTCAAAAACAGTCCAGTGCTTTGCCAGCTGAAATACAATTTAAATGCATTAAAGAAGAAAGGTGGTTTCACCCTATAGACCTACTAGAAATCCAGTCCTTTGACACTCACCATTCTAAGTGGTTTTCTTCTGTGGATGCACTGGCAGTCAGAACGATGTAATGCCTGCAGCACAAAACAGAAAGTCAGCCAAAGGTGTAAAACGACTAGACAAAACAGACTGGGAGCATTACGGCAACATTTGCTGTGTCCTATCCAGGTGTATTCATCATCAACAGCTTCAAGGCCATTCAACTGAGTGAAAACCTCCTTTAGTACAATCAGTATTTGTTGCAGGACTATTTTACAGCTCATGCAGCCCAGTACTCATTACATCTGTACTGGGCTGCAAGATTCAGTCTTGATTTGAGAATACATGCAATATCATTCATGATACATGAACTCATTGAATAACCCATCATATCAGTGTTCAGGTGACTAATGTGGCTTTAACAGTGGAACAGGAGCATGAGCACCAACAGAACCTGGCAGAAAACTCAGCTGTGGTACTTGAAGTGTGTGGGAGCAACTTTCATGAACAAAATGAGTCGCTCCAACTCTACTGATCACAGGATGAGTCAAATCTGCCCAATCTTCAAAAAGTGAAAACAATAAATTGGTTGGAAAAAAAACAAACTGGCATCATCTGGTTTTAGTTTCAACTACACAAATACACTCGGTGACGTGCCAAAACTGTTAATGTCACACAAACCGCTTGTTTCCACACTCCCTGACAAGACACTGATTTTTAAAAAATAATAAAATACAACAGAACCATGAAGTTCGACATGTTTTGTTATGATTTTGTTAATAAAATCTTCCACCCATCAATTCTTCGTGTGACAAATTCAACACCTACTTGTACTTTTGGAAAAAGTTGGGTGGCTCAAAGAGCTTGGACCATTCTGCTTTTCCCTGAAGAATCTCATCTGTGATGCTGAGGCCTGACAGACACACAGGGACAAATATATGTAAGGTCTGACAATTCAACATTCAAAGTGACACATGTATTACTAAGAGGAACACAGTTACCACTGCTTTTGGAAAAACTAGACAATATTTTTAAATTGCTAACTAGGCAAACAGAAAGTTGAAATATGTTGGTTTCACAGTGCTGTTTCACTCATGCATCCTGTATTACCATATTTGAACTCCTCGCTCATGATGGTGCGTGTTGATGTGGAGACGTTGTACGTGGAGTTCTGCTGGGGATAGGCAGGTGTGATGATGGGCATCAAGTGGTATCTGTCAGATGGGTTCACCTAAAAACACAGCACAGGGGACCAAGATTGGTTTGACAGCAGGGAGGAGCCTTCACCAACAGGGGAGCACACTCCACCCACAAAACTGAATGAATAGGGCAACTTCACACCTACACACTGAAAGGCACCCCCTCCCACACACACACACACACACACACCCTACATCCCACACACACACTACATCCCACTTCACTTTACTATCTTTAGGTTTCCCTCATTTGCATTTTTTCCTCAAGTGATGCAAGGAGGGAGGAATCAAGGCAACATGTTTTACATGCGACGTGCTTCCCTCTCAAAAATCACCTGTTTACTGATGAAGCCTGCACAGCTAGATCATTTGTAGGCTGTAACTGTTCTTTAGCACCTTCCCTTATAGTCTGTACTTTGATAATGTGATATACAACTCAAACAGTAAGTGTACGATCTCCAGTGTTGGTGCTATTAGCTTTAGCCACTTTCAACAACTTCAGTGTTCTCCAACAGTACTTGAGATATTAGATGTGCACATTGAGCCTTAGTATCAACTGCTTGTTTGTAAAATTGTATCTATGTTATGATGAGTTTTTCACAGTAATCCAAAATAATTAAGAAGCCTAAACATTTGGGAAAATATAAAATTAAATCTTCATCTATACTCTCAGCTTAATGCACGGTGATAGCTGGCCAATCTGTGACTGAACGGAAACAACAACAATAGACAATTAAATGTGTTTATTGCTGAAGGGACACAACAAACATGACAGAGAAATTTCAAAGGCTAGAATGTTTTCAATTAATGCAAAAGACAAATTTGTTTGGGACAGGTGAATTTATGATACTATTATGAAAAACAGTAAAAACAAAGCTAAAGTCAAAATAAAGATATTCAAAGACTGGCCTAGAAAAAAACAAAATATTCATAGTCTCTCCCACTCCTTCCTCTATAAGAGTGTAATTAAGGGATATTAACATCTGGTCCTACATAACAGATCAGATAAGCACATTACAAGGTAATTTAGAGTTAATGACATGGAGATGTTTTTGGGAAAATGAAGACACAAGAAGTCCAGAAGTGTGCCTGTTACAAATATTTACTGCACACAGCGCTGCTTCTTATCTGTCCACGCAGGTTTTTGGCTGTAGTTTTGTCTGATGTTATTTCAACACAACAGATCTGCTGTGCTATTCAATTGCTAATGCATTTCTACTGAAGGGATGCGTCTGTCTGATAAAAGACGTCCACGTGGGAAGTCTTCCTTGCTCCAAGCTGCTCTGGGAAGCCTCCTCCGAGCAGAGTTAAGAGCAACAGAACTCATGATGGGGGACCCGATCAATGTCGTGGTCACATGAGGACAGAGGAGCGAGGAGAGATGAAATAAGAGACAATAAATGTACCTGTGCTCTTATTTGCTGACTTAACTTTAAAATACCAAACAATCTTTCGACAACTCAGCAGATTTACTCTGTCCTGACTGCATTTCCTGTGTCTGCATAGCAATACGCATAATAAATACAGACATAACATCATAAAAATGTGGAAATACAACACTGGTGTCATACTCACTCTGGGGTCCCACACAGGTAAATTCAGATTACTGTCCTCAGGCTGTTTCAGTAACACAGGATTTGGCCACTCCCTGCAGAAAGGAAATGACAAATGTAGCAAATAAATGTGTGAACATCTAAATAAAAGAACTGGCACTGGAAAAAAAAAAGCTGTGAAATACTGCCATCAAGTGGAACAGGACAGAAATTAAGTTATAGTTGCAAAGGACCTGCTGCTCACCATTTAGAGAAAACCAAGAAGAACTTGTGGACCAATGTGGCAGCTACAGCGTTAGGGTAGAGCTGGCAAGTCCTGGCCACCAGCATGGCCCACGACACTCCACCCAGAAACCCCAGCATGTTGGAGTAGATCCCACGACCTACAGTCACAGGACACATAACAACAAGTCAGTAACATCTTAAAGATATTGGCGTTGTCCAAAATCTGAAATTCCAAACATGTTTTGAATCCACCTACGTTTCGCCCACAGTTTGATGGCTCGCAGTGTCAGCCTGAAGTTTTCTTTGTTTGGCACCAGGTACAAAATTTCATCAGTCACTCGACAGCCTATCATAAGACAAAATAACATAAACCTCAAATGCTTTCAGACAAACATGATTCTCTAACAGTTTGTGAGTAAATCCGCAAGAAGCGAAGGTTTAGTCATCTACCTGCCAAAGGAGATGTACTACAAGCTTACTCTATTCCTGTTCTTATTAAATGTCACTCTGGAAAAGAGCACCAGCAACAGCATCAGGCCTCAAGTCAACCAAGCCAAGTCAATATCGACTCTTCTGCTGCATCTATACCATCCAACAGAAGCCATGAAGTGTACCATTAAGGCTGCGGATACACCGAATGTCCAAGTTTCTCAGGATGGAGTCTCCCCTCAGGTCCAGGTTGTCTGGAATGGACTGTAAGGCCAGTCTGGCAAAAAGCAGGTCAATCTACTCAGACAGAGACAGAAAAACAGGAAGGAAAGTAGATTTAAAAAGAGTACACAATATCCATCTCCTAAACCCGTTAATCCTGTTCAGAGCTGCAGGGGGCACGATCTTCTGAATCTGGTTGTTCTCAGGATCAAATGCAAAAGGTTAAACTATTAAAGTAAAAAACAGTTGAAGCACTAAAATACAAGACACAAGAAAACACTAAGAGGTAGACGAGGGCTGCTTAGAATGCCTTTTCTTGCAGGAATCACAAACAAGTCTAAAACATTATGGTGCAGTTGGATAATGAGGAGTGCACATCAAGTGTAAAACCACACCATTTGCAATTACTGTTAATTATGTTTAAATGCCTTTAATTACAGATTTCATCGAGGCACAGTGCAAGACTTTAAATGCCAACTACAACATGCACACAGGTTTCAGATGAAGGGAGATTTTGGAACAGCAGTTACACTGATGCTCATCTCTGTTACAAGCTAGGACACCACAACGTGTCATAAGCTACTTACACAGTGGGAAAAAAACCCCCTGATAATTCTTTGTTCAGGTCTGACCAAACTCAAGATATAAACAATCCTTCTGCAGCTACTGTATTAGACAATAACAGCTGAAGTCATCTTTAGAATCACAGTCCTAACTACGCCACGTAGAACAAACACTGTGCCTATAGCATCCACATCAAACTGACAGTTATGTTGTTAATGAGTAGTCTGTGTTTCGTTATATAACATCCCTGTGATCCACTCGCCAACATTCCAGCTGGCACTAGGTCAGGCTCCAGTGACTGAGAAGTTATGATGCAGACAAGACAGATCTCTGAGTAACTTACCTCTATTCCATCAAATTTGAATTTTATCACGGGTACAAAAGCATCCTCAACAGCCTTGAGGAAAAAAAAAAGAGAGACAGACAATATCAGAAACAGATCTGGGACAAGACAAAGTCACATGGCTGACTGACATTATCCTGGAATGAACTTTAACACCAACTGAACAAGAGGTGTGAAAACCAAGGAGCAGAATGCAGAGTTTGTTTTCAGCATATGATTTCTTCACCTATAGTGTGTGGAAATATTTGTAGACCCTTTTAGAACAGCTAAAAACTAACTGCAGTGAAACTTTATCAGATTTGAGGGGGGCTCAGATTCAGAAAACACTGACATAATGCAGAATATGAGTGACACTTTTGAGTATGGGGCTACAACTAAATGATTTAACAGTGTCCAAGAAACACAGGGGAACTCTCAGTATCGTTTAACCACCTGTAAAGTGCTCTCAGCCATGGCCCTCAAAGTACTACTAAACCTTTCAACTAATTTCAGCCAATTAGGTTATATGTTTTTCAAGATCATTTAGTGTCACAACAAACAAAACCTTAAGTGATGTACACACTTTTTCATCATGTGTATTAGTACTAATATATACACACAGATTGAGAAATGAAAAATGCTTTTGAGCAGATCGAGCAACATCACAGGCAATGCTCCTGAGTATTGCTCATCTGATGAGAGTCACTGCATTATTACTCTGGTGACGTGACTCAACCACACAGATGCAATCCAGCAATCAGTACCAGTGCTACATGTAGCGCTGCATGAGCATGGTGTTCTAACCTATGAGCGGTGATAGAAGAGGTCTGTTGCTCTTATACCTTTTATTTGATAGACCGTGACTTTTCAAGGTTCAGTGATAGAATGGGTTTCCTTCACTCCCAAACATGGTGGTTCCCATCTAACTTTGTGACTTGTGGGATTTTAGATGCTGAAGCCCTCAGATAAGTTTGCTGGTCATCCTGTGCTTTCATGACAAATATTGCGAATTGCATCACAGACTTACCCTCAAGTCTTTGATCTCTTCGTGCTGTTTCAACTTCTCAAAGAAAGACTGGAAAAAGTCACTTCTCTCTACGTGGCGTGGAGCCACACATAAGGCATCAATATCAGCTCCTGCAATAAACAGTTACTTTGATCAGTGTAATCTGCAGTGATCAGTGGGTTAACGGTTGGTGAATTCACTAGCAATCTGATAAGTGGACTGAACAAAGTTGCTGCACTCAAGATAGAAGAGTGCAATAAAGAGTCATGCGTAAACAATTTTTGACCTTGAGCTCAAGGAGAGCAACTAAAGTGAACTTCTGAATAGCTTTTTCTGAAACAATCTGCCTGGTTCATCCTGTCCCTGCTTTGTACAGTCTCCATCTACAAAATGAAAAGGGTTTAGATACTTTTAATAAACAAAATAACACACCAGGCCTGGTTTTGCTAGACAATGATGACCTCTAATGACCTCTGTAAAAGGCAGGAAAAAGTGAAAGAATTTTGAATTTGGTATTAAAGAGGTTCTTCCATGACTAGAAGTTAGTGCTGTTTGGAGTGAAAATGATTTGCGTCCACATTAGCGTGTGCACAGTGAAATGTCTGAACATGAAAACAACTTAATGTCTTTGTCTTCACCCTTTTTTTAGTTGTCCGAAAAAACTGTATCTGTCGACAAAATCCACGTAAATACAGGAAAATGACGACAGCTGTGCTGTGTGATCGGCTGCATCAGCTTTTGAAACGTGATTACAGAAAATGTTAGAGATGACAAATGGTTAGCTGCAATCCCTCCTCCCCTCCTAAGGCTACACATACAATCTGTTACTCTGCTCAGCGTCTGTTTCTATTGTCAGCCAACTGAACGAGTGTGAAATAATCATTTAATTGCATCCCATAAACATCACATTTTAATGAGCAGTAGGGCCTGATTAAAATAAATAATAAATAAAAGGCAGATTCTGCAATCAACCGCAATTTCTATTTATATGAGCCAACATTAATTCTTAAAATCCTTTTCATTTGAGCCTTTTCTCAGTAAACATGTACATCTGTGCAAATGTTGTGTGAAGGCAGCAGTTAAAGGGAGTGGTTTAGTTATGTTTGCATGATGAGTAAAATGTCCATTTTGTAGAAATCAAGTTATTACAATGTGCACAAACAGACTTAGATAACAGCTGGCTATATGAGCTGCCGTGAGTCACAGAAGTCCTGTGAACTGAGACAGGTCCACATAGGGTGTACTTATTCACGTCACAGTTAACAAGACTGTTGTGACTCAGGATGGTTAGCTGACTGTGGTTATCGCACAGCGAACCTACAGATCATATCTACGAGATGGTCAGACTCTGATTTATTCAGTCTGTCCCTGCTGCTAACAGCTGTCTACAGATATCAGGTTGATGTCTACATTAACAGTTCAGGTGAATTAGAGACAACAGTGCTCACTTGTTGAATGTAAATTCTGAGAGGTACCTTGTGTCATATTAATCTGATGTAACTGAATTATCAAGAATCAGAATGAATCAATTCTGGACTTTGTGGATGGTAATCAAATCAGGAGATCAGTGCTGACATCCAGCCCTGACCAGCAGTCATTCCCAAGCTGCTGTGCTGCAGTGATCACATGATAATTTTACAATTCTGATGTCATCTGACAGATTCAACATAAATCCAGATTAATGATGAGAGCTTTGCTGTGTATTTGGCTATATTGGCATTTAAAATGAAAGATGACAGGGAAAGTTAAAGCTGGCTAAAGGTTGTCTTAACTTCACTCCCTCCCAGGCCTGGCTGAGATTATTGTCCTGGAATAGCTCTGTTTACCCCGTACACACTGAAACACAAGCTGTTTTGGGGCGAAAACGACAGTTTTAGTCTGGATGCCGGGCTCAAACAGAGAGAAAAAGATGCGTTTACAGATTACATCAGCTAATTGCAGCAGAAGTACAATCTGAGTTCTGAACTTCTGATTGACTAAAAACATGGATTGATGAAACTCCCATGCTAACAAATCTGTAGACTCTCTGTAAACTCTACCTTTTTACAGAGAATAGCAGCGCATAAAAACTTTAAGGCAGCAGATTCTTGTTTTTTGCTGGCACCAACCATGGTTTCACCAGTTAAAAATGACAAACACTGCTGGCAGCTGGACATGTAAGCTGTTATTTAATGGTAAATATAAACTTAAAAAATAAACCTGTCTGTTGTTCTTCTTCTAAGCCCGCTGACAGCCAGTGTTTGTGCTCAGCCAAAGATCATTTGTGATCGAAGAAACTCTTTAATACCAGTATACAGTCAGACAGGACTGTGTGTTAAGTTCTGTGTTACGCTATTTTCAGGTTGGAGCTAGAGTGTGAACTTTTAGGAAAGTGTCAGATTAGATATTATATTATTAAAAAAAAAAAAAAAAAAACTTGGTATATCCCTAAAAACTAATAAAGCCAATTCCATTTGGATCTGTTGCCAAGAATTTAGAGGTGTGGTGCACGTGTAAATCCTTGCTGGAATTGGTTCAGCTCATTATGCCGGTCTACACTTGTTGTCTCAGTAGATATTATGTACTGGAATCTTAGCAGCTTCTCTTTTGTTTAATCTCGCCTGTAGTTCAGTCTCACAACTGTGATATAAATATGTTCAGCCACTTTAATAGAACACAGTTAGGCAACTTCCACAACTGAATTATGCAGAATGCAATTAGTAACAATAGAGCTTACTCATTACGATTAATGGTAACACAGTAAAATGTGCCAAAACAACAACAACAAAAAGACACAACAATGTAGGTTTATACATGTATGTGGTACGTTTTTACTTTTATATCTCACATTTTGTGTTTGTTGTTTAAAGCAGGGAGGTAACAGGACAATATTCACACTAATCCCTTCAGACCATAGTAAGCCAGTGTTTGCCCAGCTTTCACACCCCAAAACTAGTCTTTTCAAAAACACTTTCAACAGTAGATGGATATGACAATGCCAGCCTCATGTTTTAGTGTGGTCAGGGTGAACTGAGCTTTTCGAAAACAATGATACATGCCTGCCTTAGACAGGGTCGAGTGCTGCGTGGCAGTAATGTCCTGCTACCTCTGTCTCTCTTTGCTCTATGTGATGTACAGTCATTAAGTACATGGTGTTGCCATTAAAGTTTTATGTTGTCATACAATGTCCTCGCATAATAAAGTGATTTGATTAATGTCACTGCATAAAACGAATGAATATAATATCAAAATAATAACTACACATACCTTTTGTGTGCACTCCAAGACGGTACGAGCCAAATGTAAATATCTTCCCCCCAACACAGCTAATAGCTGATGGTGGAAGATTCTTTGGAGGGGAGAAGCATAAACACTGATGTCAATATGACTTTCCCCACTTTGTGGTTTAACAACAGAAAATGTTCAATTGCTTTAGAGCCTCTGATTTGATAGTTCCCCACTTAGAAAACATATTACAGAAAAACAGCACGTACCTTTAATTCACTGATCTCTGCAATCCATTCTTTAACAAAGTTATTCAACTTCCCAAGAACTGCAAGCCTGAAAGGAGACACAACTTTTATAATCCATCACAGAATTACAAATTCAGTTGTTGTGTGTGAAATGTGAACTAAGGCAGCAAGGCATATATTTAGCTAACACAATTACGAGAACACATTTAAAACAAAATCCAGTTCAATACAAAATCCTTACATGTCATTTTCAATATATGCTGATTTGATGCACAGGCATACAGTCAACATGTCCACATATCATATTAAATATAAACCCTCACCTATGGTTCAATTCCTCTTCATCTTCAAATACCCCAAAAGGTTTCATTGCGTCACAGAGTTTCTTGGTGTACTGGTGGTCTATTTCTCGTGGAGGGGCAAGGCTAATGGCAGAGGTGATGCCATAGTGTTTCTGAGGCTGCTGCCCACCAGGCATGGTGCTGAGAGGGAACATGGTACAAAACATGAAATGACAGCTAATACACAACAACACCTAACGCTACTACGCTCATTGTTTCATGTCATGACTTCTAAAAACCCAGTTTTAAATAATGAACAAGATGTGAAATGACGAGTTGGTGCCATGTTAAGGTCAAGACATTTAACAGAGGCAAAAGTGTAAGTCACTGCTTGGTAGTTTCTGTTCCTCCTGCCCAATTACCACGAACCCATGTGTAAACACTTAGCTACAAGCTAAGAGCAAGATGTTTAATTTACACTTTTAAAACAACAAGCACATTATTAACTCCATAATTGAGAACAAATCCAAATCTGAAGCGCGAATTTACCAAAATTGCAGAAACGTGTTTAAAATGTGCTGCGATTCAACCTCAGTGGCGGCGGGTACACATTAGCCGAGATGCTACAAACAGGCTGGAAGCGCTAACATATTAGCTAATTTAGCAAACGTTAGCTGGCTGCTACGGAAGAGTTTGTTTAACTAATGACTCGCTATCCGGTCATACCTATAAAGGTGTTGCTTTTTTTTTACGTGCAATCTGTTCATTTTACTGGACACATTTGCACAATAGTTACCCAAGAACAACCAAGCGAGGTACCCAACAAACGGTGGCTGCAGGCCTTGTTTGGTTGTTGTGACAGTTGGCTAACATTAGCCTTTAGCCTATTCTTTAGGACTCTCTTAAACGCGAACAAAAATGTTCATAAGTGGAAAATATGCCACATGCATGACTTACCTTGACATTTCTTTCATGACACTCTAAAAAGCTTGCCCTGTTTTTAAGCTGTAAACCCGTAAAAAACTAAGAGAGTCAGCAAGTGGAATTGATAACAGCCTCGACCTGATTACAACAATGGTCACTTTCCAGAGAACCGTTCAAACCTTCCCACTGAACCGGAATCACTTCTTACAAGCGAACATATAAGTTCCTAACACCGAAAGAATAGTCATATCTAATTCGTTTACAAAACGCACCCGGGTTTCTTTGGATGCTAACAGTTAAACACGCGTTTAATTCCTGTTCGGACTTCTTTTTTTATTCTGAACTACAAATGTAACGGCGTTTGTCGGGACAACGTCAGCGTGCAGCACGCTCAGCAACATTCGTCAGGAGGCACTCGTCACCAAGGCCACAAATCACGTGACCACAGAAGAGGCCTGTTGCTGCTGAGCTTAACACCATCTAACACTGCTAGCTGCAACATGTCATCCACACCTGTCACACGAGGTGGGTTTGGAGGAGTTGAATGCGAGATATACAACTGCATTCCTAGCGTAATAGTTTGAAAACGAGGTAGCACAAAAGCTAAGGTATACTTTGAGAGGGGATACGTCGGCGAAATGTATGTAAGCTAATATTGTTTTAGTTTGCTTGTGATGGCCCAAATGGATACAGCATATTTAAAGCAGTAGAACTTAAGGTTTCCAGAGAACCAATTAAATTGTAAGCCCATCATTACTGGAGTCCATTCATAAATGCAACTCAGTGTCTAAGGTACTTTAATAGTTATATTTGTGTCTAGTAAAAGAGTGTGCTTCAGTTTTGATACAGTGACATTATAGTGACTTTATTTTTGCATTGTTTAGACAAACAAAGGAATGTCCATAATATGTTTCATTAATGCATGGTGCATTTCTGTATACAAAATAAAACCATGTGTAAAAACTGCTGTGTTGTGTTTATTTTTGCTGTGTACACTTGTGTCCACCAGGGAGCACCTCTTCACAACGAACAGGGTATATGCAAGGAAACTTAAGATAAAGGTGGATAACTCTGACAGATGTACCAATATGTTGAGACTGACACTGGCACTAACTGACAGATACTCTTTTAAGTGGGAAAATTGAAGAGGACCATAAAGAACCTTTTAACCAGTTTATGTTTCTGTTGTCTTTTTACTGACATTTACCTTGATTGTATTGAAGCAATTAATATAAATGCTTGTGTCATTATACATGCACAGGTCACTCACAGTCAGAGGGGAAATGAAGCTATTGTAAGAAAAGGCTTCACATTTTGGGGCATAATTATTGGCTGGTTTTATCAGAACAATAAATATTTTAATTCTGACATTTATTGGAGGACAACAAATCATCCACAAATAATTTGTGCATCCTCAGATTAAATTCAAATATGTATATGTATAAAATGAAGTGAGTCAAATTCAGTTTGGTATGGTGATAAGTGGCATTAATGGGTCCTCTAAGGATATGAGGAGGTTATGAAAAGGTGGCGCACAGATGGAATAGTCTTGCCTTTGAAAAAATATAAACAGTCGCCATGACAAACCTTTCCCTCCACCAGCTCCTTTGTGTTTTTCTGTGTTCACCTACAGGCCATGCTTGTCACAACCTCCAACAAAACTTTCCTCACTGAGGAAGTACTAATTTTAGTAATTCATTAATAAAATTTGTCTGTGTCAGCATTATCTTAAATTCCTTGTCTCATTTGAAGATCCAGCTTGGTCTTCATCACCAGTTGAGTAGCTACAGTCTTTGGGGGATTCAGGACTCTCAGCTGTGAACACAGCTTTTATCTAATTGCACCGTATTAAACGGCTCCATCTGGTGGACAGTTTAAATAATTAGATACGGTGTAAAATCTGAAATCAATTGTTTTGATCACCAATCTTGTTCAACCTCAGAGTGAACAGTGAATGAGAGAATGAAATTACACTGTATAATTTGTCACTTTGCAATTTCAGTTAACTGTTTTTGCATTTGTGAGGCAATCTATTGTGGCAAATGTATGTTAAATACAATACACATAATCAGTAAAAACAATTTCTATGATATTGCTAAACATAAGGTATAACTGATGTTACTACATTGTGTAGTGTGTGAAATGTCTGTACGTAGGGGCAACATTTCAGCTTAAATGTTTGGTTTTAACTGGTCGGTGTATTCTTGTTTCAACAGTATTTTTTTTAACCAAATATCACATCAAAACTTGGTTTGAACCTTTATGTGCTCTGTGAATGAAAATATTCAGTGTAAGTAAAAAATAATGTGCAAATGAAACTTGTTTTAAACCTCTAATGGATACATATCCTCAGCTATTTTGGGGAGTTTCCTGTGTTTATCTAATTGTTAGTTTGTGTTGAAGTCTCATAGGGATCTGTCAGTCAAGTTATGCATTCGGTTTACAGGAGAGACCTCATGAAAGTTGTAATGGATTCCAGTAGATCTGCAGAGACACAGCAGGATAGCACCATGTTGCTTGCTAAGACAGTACCAGCAACCTTTCACCTGTCAATGAAATGGAGCACCTCCCCACTAGGGCCATGCCCACTTCTGCATTTTGGACTTTCAGTATCAGTCACAGTGTTTGACTTGTCCGACTAGCAGTCTGATCAGAGGCAACACTACAGCACAAAGCACAATCCGTTTTAAAAATGAGCAACAGTCCTCTTCTTGTGAATGTGGAAGGCTGGATTGCAGAGAACCAGAATGCTTTTCTGCCACCAGTTTGCAACAAGCTCATGTGAGTAATACGTTTCATTTTCATTTTAGCCACATTGTTGTATATGTGTGTAATTACTGGGAGTTCCTCTTTGCAACTGCGCGATGGATTACATGATGTGATGAGCAATTTATTTGACAATTTTACAACAATGCAGATTGAAAATCTCCGCAAATCACAGCGTACAGTTTCGGTGCACTGATAAACAATTAACTTCCTCTGACTATCTGAGGACATGTGGTGAGTGCGTGCTTGTCTTTAACTCCTACTCAGGCACTTTTCCCAGTTGAATATCATGTTTGTGGGAGGTCCAAATACCAGGAAGGATTATCATATTGAGGAAGGGGAGGAGGTAAGAGAACAGTAATGGTTATTCTGTATAAAGTCTTAATTCCACACACTTAATTAAAGCAGGAGAAACAACACTTATTTAAAGCAAACTTGGAGTTTACCTTAAACAGCAAAAATGCAAATCACTTGAGCACAACTTTTTCCACTGATTGCATATCAGGAATCTACAGGAAACCAAATCCCTGCTGCTTCCTTGCTTTCTTGTTGTAACTGCTTTACATTCAGCGTTAACTCTCTACTTTAAGTTCCCCACATAATGACTGCCTCTTAAAATACTGCTCTCCTGCTGACCAGGGCAAGCTCCACCACAGTGTTGCAATGCTAGGTCAAATCATTTTGGCTGGCTGCCACTACTTGCTATTTTGTGCGTGCTGTTGTTTGCTGTCAGACTTTTTGAAGTCATGGAATATGTAACATGCAATAAGATGTTGCTCAATAGTAATACTTGGGCAACAGTTTTAGATTTGTGCTCATTTTCTGCTCTATCTTAAATATTTCTTTAATCACATTAACATTAGGATTACACATAATTAAAAATTACTTATGCAGCAGAACAATTTATTCCACACATTCTTCTTTATTGTAAAAATCTGGCATCAGCTTTACCCACAATGCAGCTAATAGCAGTAGCTAATGTAGCCTTGAGTAGAGACGTTGAGTGGGCTACAGAGGTCTGGTAAGCTCATGTCATCCACAGATTTTTTTTTTTTCAGATTTCTCAGACATGCTGTAGTCTTCCTCAACACTTTCCAACACACACTGATGTGTAAAATTGATGGAGTGTCCCTTTAATCCAGTGCTATGCCCCCCATTTCAAATAGCTGTTCTACCAGCTGAGGGGAGACATGTGTCTGAAGGTGATTGAAAATGGCAAACACAAGGATGTGCACATCAGAGAGGGAGAGGTGAGCTCTAATATGTTTTTATGTAACATCTTCTTTGCTATAGTTTTATATTCTGCATATTAAGTAAATTAAAACATATTACTTTAAATGGAGTCCAACTCTGAAGTACTACAAATCACTGCTGGCAGTGCTGCTTTCAATAGTTTACATTTTCTTTATACAATGATCCAGTGCAAATCGGTCAGTAAAATTTGTGTAATGAATTTTCTCTCTCTGACGTTCTGTATTCCATTCATTTCATCCTCATTTGTAGATGTTCCTGCTGCCAGCTCGGATCCCCCACTCACCACAGAGACAGGCCAACACTGTGGGACTGGTGGTGGAGAGGAGACGGCTGCTGACTGAGACTGACTGCCTGAGGTTAACTCTTCTCTTCTCTTCTCTTCTCTTCTCTTCTCTTCTCTTCTATTCTATTCTCTTCTCTTCTCATAAGTGGTCCAAATTTGTGGATGTTGGTGCTTTCAGGTACTATGTGGACAAGACCACTGATGTCCTGTTTGAGAAATGGTTCTACTGTCAGGATCTGGGAACTCAACTAGTGCCAATAATCAAAGAGTAAGACATCCACCCCTCATCCATCTTCCTTTACAAACAGTCTTCGTCAGCTCAGGTGATCTGTTTGACCTCAGTAGTTGTTGGTCGATGTTTTACTTGCAGGTTCATGGCATCAAAGCAGTGTAAAACAGGAAAACCTGATCCAAGTGAGTTGATCCAAAATTTCTTGTTATCCCTGTTAAAATTTTTGATATGTCAATCCAAAGTCCAATCCATGTACATTTTAAACTGGTGCCGTTGTTGTCTTTTGATGAACAGATGAAGTCTTCAGGGAGCCTCCGTTCCAAATGAACACCATGAACGTGATGTCGCCCTTCTCCTTCAAAGACTGGCTGGACAAACAGAGGCCATTGCTGGCCAGTGGCAGGCCCGTCGACATGTTTGGAGCTCAGTTTGAGACAGAGGTACTATGAATCGTGTTTTCAAAAAGACTTATCAGTTTCAACTTCAATACTTTACCAACCAAACTGTGTATGTAGCACAGAGTAACTGTTAAGTATTGAGCTTGCATTATTACTTGTTCTTTTGTCAGATAATTGTTGATTTGAATAATAATTGTGCCTATTTTAGACTGTTTAATTCAGGCAAAACTCTTGTATGACTACGTCTGTTTGGGCAATGTTTCCTCATGAAACATTGAAGATAAGCCAAGGTTGATCCACCTACAACTATATGTTATATTATTGCTTTACTTTCCTGTGTTATAGTTTTTCCCCCCTGGATGATAACTGAAGCTTCACAAAGCTGTGCTAGATGAGCAAGCTTGCTAATTTTCAGTGGTCTAATTACTGCCACAAGCAAAGGGCAAAAGTTTTTGCTTTAATGTACTTCGTCCATTACTTGTAGTCAGTCCAAAGAGCATAAGCTGTGAAGCTAAATTGCCTGTACAGGGGGCTAGAGTTTAACCTGTTTAGTCACCTAAATCATGTTGCTATGCTCCATAAATGATTGACAAGCCCCTGATTATCCCAGGGTCTGTGCCCCAAGCATATTGTAATCCATATATTTTACATGCATGTTCTTCAGTAATCCCTCCATCTGCGATTTAAGAGATTTTCCTGAAGCTCCTTTTGTTACATTACTGTTCCCCTGCAGCATTCAGCATCATAACTGTGACATACATTAAAACATCATTACTCTATAGCTTACAGAATATCAGTGCTGTTTACACCCTTTTCCCCAAAATCTTTGTACTGTTCTCCATACAGTCCTAATAAATACAGTAATAAAATACAGTATTTTACTGGTACCTGATTCATTCAGTGAAATTACACTGTAAACCATGAGCCTTATCAACATATGTATTCTAGGGTCAAATTTCAAACCATGACCTGGAGTTTACCTGGAGACATGGAAATTTTACGTACATGTACAGTAAGTTGCTGTAGTATCACTGGTAGTCTTCTTACTGACATTGTGCTGACAGAATGCCCCATTTAAACACTTTACCGAAATCCTTAAACCAGAGGGTTTGTCAAAGTGAAACTGAAAGCTGGACGCAGGCAGTTTTGGCATGATCCTGCTTGTGGAAATTCCCTGTGAATGTACAGGATTGTAGATAAAACTAGGACACAGAACAAGGCAGAAGATGTAATGTGCTGAGGACTGTGATCATAATACAGAAGATGGAAAAATGCTGTAATACATTTTCTTATGATCCAAACAGGCCATAGTGTTTGGACCTGGGCTGACTGAGACAACAGTTCCACAAAGTGATGTGTGGATTTGGCAGCTGGTATGTTCTCTAAAACTGTAGTTCACTCTGTAGCTTCATAAGTGTGATGAATGACCCTCTGCATAATATCCAAACTCTCATTTGTGTCCATCTTTTTAAAATCATTTTCTTTTCTCCTTTTCTCTCTGTCTCTCAGGAGGGATCCTCGAGAGTGTCTCTGAATGAGCAGGAGTTCACTCTCTCTGCAGGAGAGAGTTTACTTATTCCTGAACAGAGCCAGTGAGTCAATATTAACAATGAATGACAAACTGATCCAGTCAGGGTACACTCTGCTGGGTAAAAAGATATTCAGTTTCCACTTCAGAATGACTTGCCAGTATTGACTTGAGACACTGATTTCACGATTTTAAAAGATGTTTGCCTATAAAAAATCTTAAATGGCTTCTTCCGCTGTAGGTACCAGTGGAAGAGAGATGAGAGGACCGTTGCCCTGTTTGTGGTTCAAAACCCTGAGCGGAAGAGACCCTGACCATGACCTGCCAATCACACATTAACTATACATTACACTGTGTATCTGGGGAGGAAAACCCCAATTCTACACAAATACAAGTACACAACATGATACACACTATTGTATCTGTCAATGTAAGTTGAGTAATGAGAAGTAAATTGTGTATCATCACACACAATAATGTAAATCATGCCCTTGTAAATGTTAAAAGCATTTCAGTATTAATAGGAACAAGAAGTTGAAACTGTAAATTGCACTTTGTCGTAGTTACACACTCTGCTGGTCAAAAGTTTTAAAACACCTTCATTTTTCCAGTTGTTGTTGAAATGTATATGTTTGATGTCTCAGTGATTCTGAAGTTAAAACCTGGAACAAATCAAAAATGAAGATCTTTACAAAATGGAATCATGGGGTCTTTCTGTTTAACTATATCTGATATAAAGCTCTGACTCATTGAGCAGCTGAAACAAATGATGACACTCTTTCTACAATGGAAATGAAACATTGTTCAGAAAGTTTGTCCCAACACTGTTGCAGAAGTTGCAAATACTTGTAGTTTGCTTTGCTTTCACTTTCTGTCCAGTTCATCCTAAACCAGCTCCATGTGGTTTATGTCTGGAGACTGTGCTGGTCTTCATCATGTGAAGCTACTGTCTGGTTCTTTTACTCTGATGAATCTCTATCCAACCAGTCAGTCTTCCCCTGTTACTTGTCTTTTCCTCTCCATTCTGACAGAAATATACAGGACTATGTCCTAATAATTCATGAGAGACAGAGGGTTTGTAAGTCATCAGCCAAACATGGGTCACCTGTAGGAAGTGTCTGCATTAACTTTCAATGTTTCATTTATTTCCTCTGCTGTAAGAGAACTGTAAGTTCACCAATTTCTTAATCTCTTTTTAAGAAATGTTTTAAATGATTTAATTTTTTTTTTTTTTTAACCTTGGGTAGTCTACTACTCACATTGGCACCTTTGCACTATTTAAGGTTGTTAGGGTATAAAAACTGGAAAAAATGGGTTGTGATGAAACTTTTTATCACTACACTAATTTATCACTACCTTTAATTTTATGTTGACATCTTTATGGTTGAGAGAAAACAAAGACATACATGTCTGTAGAAATAAAACTGTGCGATGTGATTATTTGTCTTAATACACACTGTCCTCGACAGCTGATACTTTAAACTTTTACTTCCTCATTGGTGAGACGTAGGTGTAGGACTGCTCTAAATCCCATTAGCTGTTACTGCTAATCCCAGCTTTTAAAAAGCACACACATATATATGTATAATTTATAGCTAAAGTTTCCTCCTTTCTGGCAGCCAGTTTGAATGAATGGATTAAAATTTATAGCAGTGATGAACATAAAAAGCATACTGATGGGCAGCATAGAGGTGGATTTTGATGCAGGAGGAATATCCAGGGGTATTTCAATACTGTTTATTGTTTTTGTTTTGGGTTTTTTCTTTTATTTAACACAAAGACTGTTTTCTTACTTTAGCCTGTATTTGACTTTCTTTACTCTTTAATTACATTAAGAGATTAAATCAATCAATTAAATTAATCAACTTTTTAATGTTAAAATATCAAAAACTCACAGCGCTGTATCCTAAAACATTGTTCATAAATGTTTTGTGGCTGTTTTTGGAAGCACATTATTCCATATTGGTATCTGTTCAGCTGTGCAGTCTAATCCTCAGTGTGTTCCTGATCACATGCTGCTCAGCTATAAATGCTGCCACAGCCCAGGGTAGTGCATACTCCAGAGTGACCAGTCCTCCCAGGTTGTACCTATAACCTGAGTAGTCCCAGGGACAGGCTCTCAGCAGCCTCAGCCCTGCTCCCCAGCTGAACTCCCATAAGTAGATGAACAGGGTGTAGACCATGAGACGCACAGGCAGTGGCTGATGCTGAGCCAGTAGCCACGCTCGCAGGCTCTCCATGAGGTAGATTGCAGTGGCATACATAGGCAGTGCCCACAGGCTGCTGTGACCTGCCAGCCTCCTGTCCTGGGTGCTGAACCAGTCCCACACAGCAGTGAAGGCCACCTCACACAGGCAGCCATGCAGTGCATACACATAGAGACGAACTAGAGCAGAGAGAGGGTGACTGGAGCTGCCGCCATGTGGCTCTGCTGGTGCTTCATTTTCAACACTGGTCCCTGCCACAAAGAAACTGAAATTAATGCACAAATTTGGCAGAGTTTTATAAGCCACACCAAAATGAAACAAAAGTGACATGTTCATAAAAACAAAAGTCCTGCACTAACTAGCTTTTAATTAACTTTTGCAAAGATGTTTTACGTTTTAAACTATTCCTATTAATTAATGCACAACAAATTAAACACAAGCTGAATCTGGTCTGATTCTGATTCTGACAACAAATTAAACACAAGCTGCCCTGTCAGTACATTTTGGTCCATGTAAATCTGAGATACATTTACACACATATGATTGACAAGTTGTACATGAAAAGTAGGTGTCTGTTTCTCTCATACCACAGTTTTTCTGTTTTGTTTACATGGCTGATGTATATTTTTTACACGTTCAGAAAACCAACTTCAGTAATGATGTACACCAGCTGTTGCCTGTTGTTTGTCCCTGTATTAAAAATAGTCAGGTTATTATGGCAGTGATAGCAGCTTGCAGTCCAATGCATTTGGTGGTGGGACCACAGGTGTGTTGACTCTAGTATTAGGGGCTGTTCCTTCCACTTTTGTTTTCTTCAGTGACTTTAAAGCAAACGGACGATCAAAACTGATTTATAAGAAACCCGGGAATTAAACCAAGAATTAATGCAACACTTGCAATTGGATTGGATAAAGGTGGCACTCCATTTATCATGGATCTTCACATATTTCTTCTTTAGAATTATTATGATCTAGAATTAAAACACTGTCAATCATGAAATTCTCCTGTCTAATGAATCTTTAGTGTTTGTTTTAGTTGATTTTGAGAATCTGCTTCTAAGAATCAAATTAAACAAAGACAGAATATATTACTTTTTATATATTATTTTATTAATTTCTGAAAGGTAATATTGTTTATTTTTGGAAGAGATGACCTTTTTGTATTGATGTTCTTTCCTGCATTGTCTATCCAGTGTGTGAAGAGTCCTGTTTCGTCCCCTCTCCACAGGACACACAGCATAGTGTATGTGCTCTAATGTGGATTAACAGGATAACAGCCGAGCTTAGAGAGTTAAAGGCTCAGAAAATCTTCAACAGGTTTCCACTCTGCTCTGTAAAATAGCGCAATTTTTCATTGTCTATCAACTAGGTCACTATGTCATTATCAATTATTTCTCCTCGAAGTGCAACACAATCAACAAAAGTTTCGCGATAGCTTTGAATCAAACTCCATCATTTCACTTACTACAACTGAGATAAAGATGCAGTGACAAAAAAAATCCACATTAAGTCACAAGTTGTGTCCTTCAGCAGTGATTGAGAATAATGTTGAAATGCAAAAGCAGTAATCATTCTCACCTTGGTCATAACTAGCTTGCGTTCTCCTTGTATTTAGTTTTCTCGTTTCCATCCCTCGGCGGCATATGGGTCTCTGTGCCTTTGTAATCCCACTGCTTCCCTATGTGTGTGTGTGTGTGTGTGTGTGTGTTTGTGTAGGTGTGTGTGTAGAACATGGGCTAAACATTAAGCTGCTCCATGTTATCACACTGAGACAGTGATGTCTCTGTCACAGGCTAGGATTGTGAACTCAGGTAAAGACCCAGGAAGCAAACCTGGGCCATCTGAGGAAAATGTGTGTGTGTGATGATGCACTACCAATAATAGTATTGATCCCACAGAGGCTGAATGTTATCTTTTAAGCCTACAGTAAATGTGTTAATGAGTGTATTGATATGTGCAGACTTGGCAGCGTCTGAATCACACCCAAGCTCCATTTAATGGTGTATTTTATGTTGTGGGCCAACTCGAGGTTTATCAGTGAACCACAGTAACTGGGTGTGTCAGAGAAGCTGCTTGGAATATAGATAGATTGAAGAAAAGACTTACATTCCAACAGACCCTCTTTGAAAATGTACATCCTTAATTAACGTTATTAATTAACGTTGACTAGCAAATGTTAGCATACTAACACACTAAACTAAGGTAGTGAACATGGTTAATATTACACCTAATATTTAGCTCAAACCTACAGCCTCACATAGCTACTAGTATGTCTATATCAAATAATACTTGGAATTTTCCTTGAAATGCCTCTGTGGTTCATCCCAGTAAGATAATTCCCAGCTAAACTGTCTGTAAGAAACATCTGATTCAAATCATTTTGCTGATTCATATGTTCAAATAGCAAAGTTGTTGTAAGTCTTCTTGATAAAATATCTAACTTTGGACATGTATAGATTATATTCATACATTTTTCTAAACAATTTACACATTTATTTTATATTAAATGATGTGTCATTTAATTGGTAATAATTTTTAAAAAGTCAATCTTCCAATCTTCCTCTCAATAAGTATGGTCTGTTCATTTTATTTATTACAGCAGCTGAATGTTATGGCTTCAGTAAAGACAATTATACTATGTTATGATGATCATTATCAGTTATTCATGTCTGAAAACAGAAATAAGGAGCATATTCACGAAGCACTGACACCAAGACTCGAGACATGTTCAGATAACTTTCAACACACATACTGTATAAATACGGACACAGAGCTCTACCAGTACAGATTCACACATGTGCTCCATACAGTGTAACCATAAAGTGTGTGTGAGAGCAGATGTCAGTCCTGACATGGTGCCACTGTTGGGTTCTGTGTGTTTGTTTTGTGAGTGCTCTAATAAAACAATTAGATGAATGGTGGACCTCTAGATCAGAGTCCAGTGGTTCTAGCAAACACACATGTAGGACTGTGAAGGGGGACTACGCTGCTGTATGGAAGTCAATGACCATAAAGCTATTGAGCTGACAAAGGTCGGACTCTTCACACAGTGGTGAACTGGGCTGACTGTGTGTGTGTGGCTATGGCACTGTTGTGTAATGAGCGGTTACCAAAGAAAATTTGGTTAGGGAAATAAGCATTCTCTCTCTCTGAGGAAACATAGAGCAGCTTCACCTGTTGCTCTCCTGTTGATGTGCTGAGCTGAATGTTCCCACATTTAATTTAAATGAACTGATTCATTTAAATTAACATGTGACAAGATGAAATGAGATAAGGTGAAAAATTAAAATGAATCAGGAGAGAAAATGAGACTTGAAACTAAATGGGACGAATGCGATAAGGTGAGATGAGATCAGATGAGATGCAATGACAAGCAAGAAGGCAACATTAGGTACAATGCGTTCAGCTGAGATGTGGTGAGACGCATTACAATTAGACAAGAAGCAGTGAAGTGAGGTTAGCTGAAATGAGGCAAAATGAGAAATTTAAAGAAATTAGTGGAGAAGATAAACCTGAAACGACCTGAAACAAAATGAATTAGTGAATGGTAGATAACTAGAGGTGGGCTTAAATTGACTGGCCCAGAGACGGGCTCACTGGTGACAGAGATTTTGCTTGGGTTGCCCGATGGCCGGTAAAAGCCTGAAAGTCTAACATCATAAGAGCTTTAGTTTACTAACACTAAAGTTGGCTAACTGGCCCAAAATAATTCCTGCATGCATAGGGTACATGGTTTATGCAGATTTTCCAGTATTTTATAACATTTTTAAACATACCTGCAAATGATGCAGCTTCTTCTTCCTCGTTGCCCTCTTGGAAATTCTGTCCCACTCAGCTGCAGCTGTAGACAGCACATCAAGACAACAGCATGTCCACATTAACAATACACCAGACCTGGTACTTCAGTTAAAGCAGTCAGTAGAGTGCATATGCAAATGTCTGAAATGGACCAAAGTCTAACAAAATCAATAAGACAGAATAGACATCTTCTACTAATAAGACCTCAGAGGCTCATTTACCATCATCTTTCCTCATAAAGGTGTTGTTATAGCAACAGGCTCACAGGGTACGAGCGGTTATTTCAATAAGTGTATTGTCAATGTACTTTTATGACATAGTTCTTTGTACTAAATTTAACTCTTTGTATAACATGATGATTTTGACATTAAATTATTTAATGTTTGCTGTGTCATTGAGATTCTTTTTTTCTGTAAGACATGTACTTTGAACATGTTGAGGACTGTTTGTGCTTCCTCATGTTTCACAGTGGCAGCCACATGTATAACACATAGACTGTATAAGACAGGTATAACATGACCGACCCCTCCTGCTCTTATAACCCTGGCTCTGTAACCAGGAGAGGGGCTCGGTCTGTGGGGGAGACGCTGGGAGGACACGACAAGACTGCCGTTCACCATAAATCGAAATTTGAGTTTCTCATGCATATGACTGCTCGTATTAGTGTTTACTTGTTTCTGACCCTGATTATATGTTTAACAGCGCTCCGTTTAATAAAATACTCTACACTTATCACTCACCATTGTCTTGTCGAATTGTGATCTCAAATAAAAACTGAACTAATGCATGTTAAACGATAACAAAAGCAAACTGCACGTAACACCGGTGGTTAGTTGTCACATGCTCATAAACCCAACTGCGGCTCAAAAACAGTGAGCTCCAGTGGCGCAATCGGTTAGCGCGCGGTACTTATATGACAGTACACTGTAGAGCAATGCCGAGGTTGTGAGTTCGAGCCTCACCTGGAGCAGCCTTTTGATACTGAACCATCGTATGCTGTAAATACATTTCATTTTGTATTACAAATACTAAAAACCCTATAAACAACGGGATACTAGCGTTCTCTCATTGTGACCACATGAGCCTTTAACCAAAATAAAAGCAAAGACAAAGTCACAAAGACAATCTCACAAATAAATGAGACGCCTGTAGGGTTCTTATAGCGATACGATAGAAACCATAACAAATGTCATCTAACAAGCCATAGAAAGTCCCCTTGAAGTCACTTAATATAGACAAAAAGACTTCATTATTATTATTTATATTTTGCGACAAACTCAAAACACAAAATATCGTTGCAGTAACATGGCATACGAGATAAGAGTCACGCTATTCTTCTTTACAAACTCTCAAGTAGCATGTCAGCTCTACCGCCAGCAGGGGGCAGCATGTCTCCATCTCTGCAAGGGCCCAGTCAAATAAGCAGGTGAAAAAACAAGTGACTCATGTACTCACCGTGCTTAATATGCTGACTTCGAGTTTGCATCGTGTAGTAGTCATTTAAAAATCAAATCATGTTCTAAAATAATCTGTGAAGAAAATAATAAAATTAAGTTATTATTGAGAGTTTCTACTCCTATTTTTTTCTGGCCTCATATAATTCTGGACCAATTTATTCCATTAAAAAAACACAGTACATGGTCATATTCCTCTTATAAACATCATAACATGATTTAAAGCTCCTGGAGGGAATGCAAAAATTATTAATTATTAAAAAATTATTCACGCAAGTGATTAGATCATGGATCAGTGTGAGTGAAATGTGTTAATTGTGCAAAATAAATTTTCATTGACTTGACATGATGGTTTACTTTTCTGCCACTAGGGATCAGTGTTGTCCACTGTTTGGATTTGCTGGGGTTTTTTTTTTTTTTTTTTCTTCCCTGGTGCAGATGTGACTGCTTAAATGTGACTGGCTGTGTCTGGTGTTTGAATGAAAACAGCCAGTCCAAGTTTGCTCTTCCTCCTTCTGCACTGTGTATTATCTGTGTGTGTGTTCTCATCCCTCTGTGCATTTCACACAAGCTGACGTTATTATATGGTGGAAACTGCTGCATGACCTGTACATATGGATATGTAGGTAATTTGTAGTGTACTATCTCATTGTCTGGCATATATATTTTAAACAGGTAGTCATTTTTCATCTTACCATGCTGCCCATATAAATACCTAAGGGTAGTGTGAGGAGAGCTGTGAAGATGTGACTGGTGATTGGGTATGTGTGAATGGAAAGATGGATGTTTGGGTAGATATAATAAAACCTCAATTCGACACACAAAGTCACTCACACGCTGGTTCCACCCATCTTAACCCTAAGGTGGATGTGTATTATTGACTCACAAACCCAAGAACAGGGCTAATGTAGAAAACATGGAGCGCTGAGAGATTTAAACTTGCTCCATTGTAATCAGGCCAGATGCAAAGAGCATGAGATCACCATTTTGCAAAAGAGTCTATGTGTGTGTGTGCGCGTGTGTGTGTGCGTGCTTGCAAAGAGTACTCGATCATCCACTCAAGCAAGGAGTATTCATAGTAAGTATGGGATGGGAAAATTTCACCAAAATTACTGAAGACATTACCATTACAAGTCTCATCTGATCCAGCAAACACACTGTCATTTTTTTCCCCTAACATGTTCATCACAGTTCCTATCATCACCACTCTATACTTGCTCATACAAACATTAGCAGGAGAGTCTTTTCATTCTGCCAGTGTTGTCTTTTCTCCCCCTCCTCCCACAGCCGATTCCAGTGTAAACCAGTCGTCTCCTCTCAAGATGACTTCATTTGTGTGCATGTTAGAATAAATGTGAAAGTGGAAGTAAAGTGCAAACTTCTTTCAGTTATTATAACAACTATTAACATGCAGCTTAAGATGTGACAGAGGAACTGTGATGCTAAATAATTTTGAATTAACCTTGTCACTCTGAATAGTGTAAATAAAAGTGTTAACATTGAGCCTATTGTCTAGTACAAAAATTCCAGCGTACACGGAGGCTAGTGTTAATAAATTTAGTATATGCTAAAGTGTTTGCATGGCGTCTTTAACATGGATTCTTTGTTGCGTCAGTATAGCATAGGCAAAGGTATTGGTGTTTATGGGCTCTCAACATAGCACATGCTAAAGTATTACCACATAGCCTGCTGTGCCTCAATATAGTACGTGCTAAAATGTTAGCATGGTGTCTGTTGTCTTTCAACATAGCAGAACTGTTAATGTCTACTGCCAATGTAGTGTGTGCACAAGTTAGCCTATAGCATACTGTCTCTCAGGACAGTGCTGAAACAGCCTTGACTCGTTTAGTGCATAATAAATCTGCTTATGTGTCTGTTTTCCCTTCACTTCACAGGCCATCCTATCAAAAGCCTGTTTCATTTGTCTCAATTTCAAACAATGTCTTGATGACTCTGGTGCCCTATATAAAATGTAATATGACAGTGCACAGTGTACTAACCACGGCCTACTAGTTTACATGCACTGTACATAAACTGTTTTGTTTCTGTTATGACAGAACAATCTGTGCAGAATTATTAGATCAGGGGTTAGAACAGGTTATACTGTAAGGTTCATATCAAGCACACATTCCACTTGGGACACATTTTGTCAGTACGTGGGTCATCCTGTCTTTAGCTGCACAATGGATTTAATTTGCTATTATATGAATACACAGCATGCAGATCAGTTTCATTCTAACAGAGAGGATGTGTACATAAGAATGGACGATAGTGCAATTCATGACTGGTCAAAATTTTTGATGGGAAAAGAAGAGTGGGAGAATGGGAGACAATGACAGGGAATCACACAGTGTACGAAGAAGGAGAGATCTGGACAGAAGCTGAAGGCACCGTAACTGGAAGCCTGACGGTGTCGTGGAAAAGCCTGTGTTCATTTCTTTGCCCTGTCTTAACACACAGACACTTCCTTATTTTACAATGTTCGTGGGGACTCGTCAGTGACATAATGCATTCCCTGGCCCCTTACCCTAACCTTAACCATCACAACTAAATGCTCAACCCCAACCCTAACATAAACCTAAAATCTTAACCCTCAAATAGCCATTTAAACTTGTGGAGTTCAGCATTTTGGACTGCTAATCAGCATAATCTTTTGACCACCAATGCTTTTCTTGATAAATGTTAAATACTATATGTTCCCACAAGAACACTTTGTCCCAAATGGGTTGTAGAAGATACACATGCACTGAAACTCCCTCAAAATCTAGCAAAAACGCAGATATTGCAACAACTGTTGACCCACAAATTCAAACTTTTTTCAAACATTTCAGCATATTGAAAGGGCTTCTGCAACAACATATTAAGATATTTAGATCCAAACCTGCACCCAACCCGTTATTAACAACACAGCTATGTGTCACAAGCTATAATTCACATCTGGCTTTGGTTAGCACTGAGTGTTCACTCACTATCTAGCTGTCTGACAGCTCCCAGGCCCAGCTGTTATGTATTGTGGCCCCGTGGGCTCTACTCATTACGTGTGAAGGTATAATTATTATCATTATTGTTTTTTTTTTTTTTTCTTCCACTCCTCTTTCAAGCCTGGGGCAACTTCACTGATGAAGCCTCTGTCAAGCTGCCAAAAGGAAGTGATGTCATTTTGCCTGGACGCACACCAACAAACTGTGAGGTCAGAGGTGTGCCTTGTCAGAAGGGGAGATGTGTGTTGGTGTGTGTGTGTGTGTGTTGGATGTAACCTACAGCCAGGGAGGATGAATGAGTTTTGAGGAAGCCAATTATGTGACTGTTCTTCATGGGAAGTGTGTGAATTTTGAGGGTCATCAGGTGAAGAATTCCCAGATGTTCCATTTACATTTTTTAGCCTCCACTTTCACAAGATAAGCTGTGAATGTCTCTCACACTTCATCATCATCATCTTTAGGAACAACTGCTCAGAATAGCACAGTGTGTGTGAATCAGGGAAATGCTACAAGTCACTGAACATGATACATGCATTTATTGGATTTGTCTTTGCAGTGTGTTGCTGGATGCTGGTGCACTATTCTAAAACTGAGCTAGAGTCAAGCTTTTTCTCTGTTGAACTACCCTGAGTGTTATAGCAGCACCATTACTGTAATTCTCTTGATGCTACTCATTTCTGTTGTGACATTAGTAGTGTGTAACAGCTGAATACAACACAAATCTGATTACATCTGTCTTTGTTTTCCTGAGTCTATTGAAAATAAAGGTCTGCCCTACTCCAGTCCAGAGGGTGGTAGTGATGCAGCTAAACTGCACTGACCACTAAAAACTGCAACTGCAAAAAAAAAAAAAAAAACACCAGAGGTGTATATATATATAACAACAGCACATTACAGCCTCAGCTAACCTCCACAGGTTAGCTGCAGTGATGTTCAGTGAACAGGAGTTGTACTAGATTTGATTAGAGAGAGAAGTTCTGTTCAAACACAGTTTGGAAATGCTAATTGGATTTACTGAGGTTAGTCAGTCCACTACTGCAGAGCAGAATGGTGCGGAAACCTTGCAATGGACACCCGTAACCGTGGTAACTGTAAACAAAGATGGCCACAGCTGTATCCTCAAAATACACTGAAGACACAAAAATTAAAAATGCATGATGAAAATGAAATGAACATGTCACTGATGAAAACTAGACTAAAATATCAAATGAAAGGACTAAACCTCGACTAATACTAAACTAATACACACTGTCATCAAAAGACCTAAGACTAAAACCAAATCAAAACCAGCTGCCAAAATGAACACTGGTCCATTTACACCTTTTCAGCATCTGGCTAGAAAGCATATCAAACCACCTCCTTCGAACAAACCACCTCTGCTTCCAAAATGTATTAAGTGTGTGCTGTCTGTGTCGGGATCCTGCTGTAACAGCACACCGGCCACACTGAGGTGAATGACAAGGCTGTGTTTTGAGGTTTGGAGCTACTTCGTCAATCTCAGCACAGACTTACCCACCCCAAGTCAGGAGCTACTGCCAGTGTGCCTCTAGGCAAGACTTTTAACTAGGACATGCGACAGAGTAGTTCCCAGGTCTGTGTGTGCTGTGGTGAAGCACGGTAACGTAAAGACAAGCATGGAGTGCATGCTCAAATACTGAATGGTTTAGGAATAACAAAACTTCAAAATTAAATCCTTTCTCTACATTTCCACATGCTTTATCAATTCCAACAGACACTAAAAATAAACAGAAGGTTGCTGGTTACTGAAAGTTGTGCTGTGCGTTAGCACTCAGGAGTAATGAAAAGTGAGTACAGGAGCAGGTGGCAGCTGGAAAACACTACAGTTTTCCAAGTTTTGTGTAAAGTGAACACTGTGCTGAGCCCGAGGAGCCAGGTACACTTGAGAAGTGGAGTGTCTATGTGTGCGCGTGTGTGTGTGTTGAGGACAAGCGTGTGTAAGGCCAGTTGGCTGTCTTCCCTGCTGCACCTCCTTAACCTAATTAAACATCCCTCCAACAGCCTGGCTCCTCTGCCAGCTCCAATCACACACACATACGTACACACACACAGTCTTCCTGGAAATGACAGTGGTTTTAAAGGATTTGCACCACTTCACTCTTCCTTTATGGGTTCTCGGGTCAGACGTGCAACATGTTGTATGAATCAGTGTTTGTGTATAGTGTATAGGTGCACATGAACATACTCACTCTCCTGTTTTAAATCCAGGAAACCCTTGCTTAAACTTTTATAACAAACTACTGCAGCGTCACATAACTTCCAGGAAACTTGGACTTGAAACTCCTCAACTTCTGCAACTTCCTATAATTTCCCAGCAAAGTTTAAGGCTTTCATTTGTCAAAGGAAAAAAACAGCATGGGGAGTATTATCATCCCAGCCAGAGATTTGTTTGTGTTCCAGCCTCCGCCCCTCTCCCCTGGCCCACGGCTCTGGCCTGACGGGGCCTGGTGAACGACCACATCCTCTACAACGCGCCTGCCCATCCAGATAGATGTCACGAATAATGGGGAGAGCACTGGGAGTGTGTTTGATTTATGTGTGTGCAGAGCCCTCTGGAAGAGGAAGAGTGTGTGACCTGATGGAGGGCCAGAATCCCTAAAAGGGTCCTTCCTGAGAGTCTGAGCCAAGCAGCATTCTTGGGCGGACTGACCTGAACTCATCACAGAAAGAGAGAGAAGAGCTTTTATATGTTGTTAATGCCACTATGTATTTGTCTTGCTTTCACAGTTGCCTCTCTGACTGTTGCTTTTTCTTTTCCCACGAACAGTTTGCGCATGTAGAGAAACACACAAGTTAAACTCTAAATTTCTTTTCAAACATCTGGCTCTGCCACAGCAGACTATGAAGTAAACACACACACTCAGACAAACATACACACAAGCACTTCCCTCCGGTCACCACGACTTGTGTATTCACTGCTTTGTTGCTACGACAAACACCATAATCTTCATTTTGGCCTGAGCCAGGTGTGTTTCATCAGTCCTCCAAATACTTAATATGGACTCAATGATTTATAAGGCTTCCATTGTGTCTGTTCTGCTCACTGTGTAGCAATCACAGTATGAGTCAGATATGGATGGTATAAATAACAGAATGATGACCTTTGATCGGGGCCCCTGCTGGCCATCTGGGTGTAGTAAGTGTAATTGCTTTGTTTTGCATGCACACACACACACACACACACACACACACACACACACACACACACACACACACACACACACACACACACACACACACACACACAGAGAGAGAGAAAACACACTTATTTTCATTATCATTGTTACAAATAAGACAACCCAAACTGTACAGTAACAGCATATAGACCTGCTGGTTGTGTGTGGTGTAACTGAACTGCTGGTTGATGCTTGATGGTCAGTATCTTTCTCTTGGGTTCCTCCGTGCTCCATTTCGAAATACAAGGGAAATAAATCAGCATATACTGTACATGCAGAGTTAAATCTAAGATATTCAAGCCTCAGGAATTAACCGGGCATTAAGAAAGATGTAGTAAAGTTATGCTTCTTAAGATTCAAACCTGATATGTACAGCAAAACTTTATATTTTACGTTCATACAGGAAATGAAAACATGATTAACAGGCTCCAATTTAACATAAAAAATTATTAAGAAAAGACATTTCACTTGTCTTCTAAATACTACTACAAAAAGAAATCAGAGAAACAGAAACCAAATGTGTAATTGCATAAAGCAACAACTATGTACAGAGATAAATAGCTCTAATAGCACAGAAGCTTCTCTGTTGTGTAACTCTACTACTACAACTACTACTACTGCAAGAGCAACATGAACAGTACAGTACCAGAATATTTGTGGCTAACTGGCTCAAGATGTCTCCTGCATGCACAGGCTCCATGGTTTAAGTAGATTTTCCAGTATTTTCAAACAGTTTTAAACATACCTGCAAGTGATGCATAAGCATCATCTCTTCTCTGCCCCCAGCTCTTTTGGGGCCATTCTTTACAAAATTGCTATGGCAGTGTTAGCATCATGCTTCAGGGCATCATCTTGTATTGTCCATTAGTCTAATGCTGTTTCTTCTGGTCATTTTAAATTTAAATTTAAAGTCTTCATTATGGCTATTATAACTGGTGGTGCGTAGCAGCAGTGCTGCCAATGATGGAGGAATCAGTCTGCGTGATCCTGTGCCAGTGTGATTTTGTTTTCTCTACCTACACAGCCAGCTTAACGTCAGTGTGATTAGTGTGTTTGTATATTTACTTGTATGCGTGTGTGAGAGCGAATGTGTACATATGTATTTGCTTGTGTATGTTTGTGTAGGCAAACTTGTGTGTGAGCATACTGAATGAATGCGTTATCACATTTTTCTCTAATGTTTCTGTTTTTTGTGTGTGTTTGTATTCAGCATACCTCTTCAGTGTTCAGTATTTGAGGCAGGATTGGGATGAGGTCAAATGGGCCTTTTAGTTTTTTCTAAGGGGTCAGTGCATCACATAAAGAGTGCAATAAACAATACTTAAACTAAACATAAAACTGTAAGCTTATTGAGGGCTACAAAATAGAGATATGAGAATGTATATCACAAGTCTATCTGATGTATTTTATGCCAGAACTGTATCATAAAATACATCATATATACTAATGAATGTGAAAACAGTGTGAGAGGAGTTGGTCTTTACAGAGCTTTACAGTGAATTTCAGCCACATCTTTGCTGCTTTTGTTTACTCTCACTGCTCATAGCATTGTTTTCGGCTGCAGCAGGCAGCTGTTTTCAGTGAAAGTGGAGTCATTTAACAACTAAAGAGCCAGATATTTCCCTGATCAGTTGGTAGAGACCAAAAACAGAGCTAAAAGGAGAGTGAATTTTGGACTTACATTCACCAGTAACAGGACTTTAAATGAATGATGTAGCTCCCTTACTGAGGGAGTTGCTAGCAAGTTTGGCATATCAACTTAAAATATCAACTTAAAAAGTGATGATGTCAGTGGTGCCCTTTGCTCAAACCCTGTGTGTGGAACGGAACGAGAACTAAATGCAAAAATACAGCCAATGGCCCATATTCCTCCTCCCTCTCTGTGTCTACTGAATGTCTGTATCACCGTCTCCTGTGGGCAGACAGGGCAAAACTAAGCACATGTGTAGGTACAAGTGTGTGTGTGTGTGTCTGTGTGTGTGCGTGCATTAGCTCTGGGTGTTGTGTGGATCTGTCCGCGACCAGCCTATCGCTCCCCGTGGGCACATGAAGGGCGGTATGGTGGCTGGGGGCTGGGAGCTGCTGACATGACCGCCTAGTTCAAAGAGATGGAGCAGGAGATGCAGGCAGAGAGCGAACAGAGCTGCCTTTATATTCACCTTGGCTGAGCCTGGGAAAACTCTGCAGCCCCCCGTCCTCGCCTGTGGTTACAGGCAGGGAGGCAAGTGGACTTACAGGTGCTGCATAGTGCTCAGGCTCCGTGATATCCCAGAATCTGTGATCTGTAGAAAAAACTCACAATATCCCATGTATTTCAATGAGAGCTAAGTGTTGATGGATGACAGAGGCGTGTAATGTTTTTTTTTGTAGTGAACTGTATGAAAATATCAGAAGCCAGTCGGTCAAAAATGCTGAAAAAGTGATAGTGATCTTCTCATCAGAGCCGGTGCTGGGCCTTCTGTTTTGTCCGAGGTTGAAAACTCATCTCCTGACGCCACCTCAGCACCTGACCTTTGACCTCCATCCCTACAGCACCAGAGTCTATGTTTTTCGTGCTTGTTAATATATTATTCTGTTGCAGTTACGTTACATGCGGATGTCCATCTGTGCTCTACTGTGCAACTTAGGTAAAGGAACAGCTAAATTGCTTCTTGATAATACATTTTGGAAAATTACTTAGCATCACTAACTGAGCGGTTACAACATAAAAATACAGTACCACAAAACACGACATGACAACAAAACGATAACTTGTTATAAAACTTCAGTGACAAATCTTTCCATTGTATTTTCTAATAACTGCTCATTCTAAGTACCTGTGTAAAAGAATAAATATTGCCATCATCTTAACAGCAAGTACCTACTGACTGCAATGTATTTTTGTTTACTAAAAGAACTGAGTGAGCTGCTTCTCAAAGCATTGTGTGATTTCAGGTGATACGGGACTGGCCAGCAGGACAAATAAAATAAAAAATAAAAAAAGAAGAAGAAGAGGTTTTTTTTTTCGTGATTTAACATTTTTTTACTTTTGCAAATGAGGTAAACTTTCTCTCTTGCCACCACATTAACAATGAGGTTCCTGAGTAATTTGCCAAAAAAACTCAAAGAACGAACAGTGAAGCAGTGGTGAGCCAGGAAGTTTGGTGTAGACCAGGTATGGAAATATATCTGTGGATAATTTCTGGATTCTTTCTTTTCCACATCCTTTGCCTCCAAGATTACAGATACTGACAAAAACAAGGTTGCTATATGGCACAAAAATCATGTCTGTCCTTGGACACAGTTGTAGGTTTCTTATTAACAAAATGTCTGCAGTGGTGTAAGCTGCTGGGTAAACGATGATATTGACACACACACGGCAATAAGTCAGAAATGGCATGTTGCCTGATCTGTGAGCTTCCTTCAGGAGTTTCGGTTTTGTGCATACAGTAACAATGTAGTTTAACCAGGGTTATAATATAAATGTCGGATAAAACTTTTGTTAATATGATGCTAAAATTCCAAGTTTTAACGTGATGGAAAACGTAAGCATGATGAAAAACTGCAAATGAACAAATCTTGCAGAACCCGTAGCCAGTCCACATGGACCCAAGAATGATGAAGCACTCTTGGAAAAACTTCTGTTTAGCTTTAATACAATACACAGTCCTGTCTTGATCATTCTCTGACCCCCATAGGTCCCTTTTCCTCAGCACTATGTCCTTCTGCACATCATCTCCACCTTTCTTTTCTGCTTCTCCTCTCCTCTCCTCTCAGTCTGGCCCCTCCACTAGCGTGGCACAGCTTTATTTTCCATTGGCTCCATGCAGCAGCAGCACACTAAAGAGCTCCCACTGGTATTATTCCATTGGCTGTCTATGTAGCACCATTCTTCTCTGCCCTATATACAGGCTGGCTATCACCTCCTACACTCCATGCTTGGTGTTTATAACCTGCAGTCCATGCACTCACACCTGGCTGTAGATGCTGTTATACTTGTTGCTCTGCCATCTTGCCCTGCCTCGGAGCTACAGTGTAACCATCCTCACCCAGCCATGCACAATTTGCCCTCCAGGATCTATATATTTAAACTCTGACATATTTTTTACGACACCTTCCTTAGGGCTGACTATGATAACACTTGTTGCTGGAGCGAGCTTAAGTGTACATTGGCAGAGCCGGGCAGGTGTCACTCAGCAGGCCCTTGCTGTTTTATTAATAGTGTTTTATGTTTCGCCACAGACAGCTATGAATGTGGCTATTCAGCAGAGGGTGCGAGGAAAGGTTGGAGAGTGAAGCGACAGAAGCGTGTGTGTGTGTGTGTGTGTTTTGTAAGGACTGGCTAAGTTAGGCTGGTATGCTGTGCCAGTGTCTGATGTGAGCGATCCAGGGGGTTTCAGTTGTTTGTGTGTGTGTGTGTGTATGTGTGTGTGTGTGTGTGTGTGTGTCTATGAAGGGAGGGGAGAGGCTGACATCACTCCTTCCAGTACTGAGGGGGTTGTTATTGTTGCCATTCTCAGCTTAGAGGAGCTGGAGCTCCAGCAAACCTTTCTATGGGACTTCTCATCACAGGGGCTCTGTCATTTCCTGCTGTATACACACAAGCAAATAAACACACTGACGGAGACGCAACCATGCACATGCTAAGATACGGTCACGCAGAGTGGCATACACATTCTTACACATACATGGTGGAAAATGACCAACACACACACACACACACCACACACACACACACACACGCACACACACACACACACACACACACACACACACACACACACACACACACACACACACACACACACACACAAGCAGATAATTTCCAGTGTAATTACAGAGTGTGGGACTGACACTGCTGCATTATCACTCCTGGTGAAACCGCCAATTACGGCTCAACATCAGCTGTAAATCTGCCCATCTTAATAAGCTAAAGCTGGGCGGGGGGTAGCGGTTACTGCTCTGTGTGTGTGTGCATGGGTGCAAGTAGGCACTTGCTTGCACATGTTGCCCAGACTTGGGGCTTAAACACATTAGGCTGCATGCAAAGAACATGCTTTCAGGGGAAATTTATTAAGCCTGACAGCACAGTGCGGGTGAAGCAGTCATTTTCACTGAATGGAGTTTAAAGGTGCAATCTGGAATTTATTTAACCATCCATACTCACATGTGCATTAAAAAGTTTGACTCTGGGAAATAGCTGATGGGACGTAAGCCTTCTTTAAAACTTTGTTAAGTCATAGTAACTCGATACAAATGTCAGACATATGAACAGACCTTTGATGCACTTTATCACTCTTACTTTGGCCTTGTATGAAAAGAAGTACATTTATAATCAGCTGAAGTTTGACTCTGAACAAACCCTGTAACCAAAGTAGTGTGACAGTGATTCAAAGGGGAAAGCATAGGGTAATTTTAGATTTTACAGTTGAACATATTAAATTTATTCATTCAAGTACAAAGAAATTCAGAGGATATTTTATGAACCAGTACCAATATTTTTGAAGTTTAAATCCTTGAATTTCATCATATCAAATCCAGTTTTTGATACTGAATTTGATATTAAATTGAATACGAACAAAAAAGGAACTCACTTTGTCACCTTTATGAAAAAAAACTAAAAAAAAAACAGAGGGCATGTTTTCTGAAGTCAATGTGTTGCCACCAGCTATGTTGACGAAGATACTTCTAACTTCTGCTAACTAAAGTAAACACGATCACATTTAAACTTGTGTTGTGAAACTGTAAAATATGAGGTTAAACTCACAGAAAGTAAAATGTGATGCTTGTGATGTGTGCCCAAACACGTTTTTCTCATTTCCGAAAGTGTAAGTGTAGGTGTTGGTTATATCAAATGGAATGAAAACATTTCCTCTTCCTTTCCATTTCAGTTCAGAAAACAAACACTGCCTTCACTCCCTTCCTTCCTCCTGTCTGTCTGTCTGTCTGTTCAGTACCCAGGGTGGAGATTAGGTCTGGTATTAATGGGATGTCTCTTGCTGCATGTGCCCCCTCTCCTCCCTCACATTCCACTGTCCCAAACACACACATACACGGCCTTGTGTGACCCTGCCCTACTTGAACATACACATGCACACAGTCACACACGCATTCCCCTTTGGTAATGCCTCACCCTCTCCCTCACCCTCTCGGGCCTTTGGACATCAGAGCAGGCCTCCCCAATCCCCCTTTAGCAGGCATTCAGACCTGTTAAACTAACAGACGTCCAGGTCTATTGTCCCACAGCTTGGTCTGGAGTGTGTGTGTTGGTTTGGCCTGGACGGTAGGTTAGCATAAGATTTGGACAGCATTGGATCCCCTTTAATCCCAGAAAAGCAGAGGTAAAGCCCGGCCCAGGACCTCCGGCGCTTTCAGCGATACACCCTCCTTCACCTGCACACACATAAAGGTGCACACACACAGACACACACTCAGTGTTGTGATTGGATCCCATGAGGATCAGCAATGGTGTCTTCCATTACCTAAAAGGCCTGATCGCACCAGAGAGTGGCACAGAAAACTGCGTACACGGGGCTTCACAAAGCTTGGTGACATAGTGACATCTTGTATGGTTGAACTACTGTAGCTGGCGAGTCTACTGCTAACATGCAACTTCTCTTTATTTGTACGATCCCATTTACGCTCGGTTCTTTCATGTTGGACAATCTGACTCTCCGTTTCCTCAAAGGTCAGCACCGTCAACATGGCCAACTGCTAACTGATCAATGGCGCAAATGTGTGAGTCAAAGTTGACCAAACTTGACACAAAAAATTAGAGTGGATTTACTCTGCCCCTGCTGCAAATCCATTGATTGCCGCAGTTTTATGGGAGTGAATTGATTTTGCCACAAAATGCTACCATTTTTAATGCTAGCCTTAATAGGAATACCCCCCGCCCCCGCCCCCCATTCTTAACCTCCAGCTCCTGAACACTCCTCTGTGACTGTTTCAGAGGAAAGAGTTAAGCTGTGGGGTGTAAGTGTAATGCACACTGCCCCAGCGAATTGACTTTAAACGGGGGAAAGAAAGTCAGAACACGGCAAACGGTTTTGATTTATGGGAGCAGAACCACATTTGATATTCATTTCCGCAGCTGTGGCCAGCTAAAAAAACAGCCCGCAAATAGACCCATACTGACAATGGCGCAGTGTAGCCCTCCAGCGTGTGTGAGTGTGTCTGAAAGACAGTTTGTGTCTCAGAGCCTGCGTGCGTCACTCCTATTTTAGGAATGTTTTGGGGCTCTTTCAGTCAAATTCGCCGCAGATGTTTCTGATTCGCCAAACACATATAATAAGTAATTATTGAAAACACCTTTCGGTTGCCCAGGGTTGTGTGGTGCTTCATTTTCTGTAATCGAAGCTGTGGTTTTTCAGAGAGGCGCAGGATCCAAGAGTTTATTGAAAGCCAGCAAAACAGTCCCACAGTCAGAGTTTCCTGAGAGAAGAAGAGAGAAAAAGGAGCTTAAAGAAATATTCCCCTATCCCGCCTCAGTGAAAAGACAGAAAGAAAGGGGAGAGGGAGGGAGGTCTGGAGATGAAGAGGGAAGGATCAGCAGCAATCATAGTCAGTCAGGTGGAAAGAGACGAGGAGATTTGGTGGTTAGAGATAGAGAGGGGAAGAGATTGCTCATTGTTGGGATGATTAACTAGCTGAAACTCTGACAAACACTATAAAGTGGACATGTAAACTAAAATGTTTGCCTCTGATGAAACATAATGAGCAAGAATTCTTACGTTATAATAACTTTTTATAGCATTGAGAGGATAAATCTTTAACAAGCAAGCACATGCATGAACACGTGTTACCAAAACTCTCCGTGCAGGGGACAACGAACGGAATACGAAAAGCAGGGAAAACATTCATGAAATGTCAGAACCAGACTGAGATGTGAATCAGAATCAAATCATCTTTGAAATTCAAAACATATGGTAAAGTGGCATGGTGAAATGCCCACTGAACTCTGCATGACTGACTCTAAAGGCCTGGTCACACCAGCAATTAAAACTATGAAATGTTGTGGTGATGAGTGGATTTACTCAGAATAAGGGAGAGTGAATTCAACTCTGATGAACTCTGACACTCAAACTTGTACTGCTGACCAAGAGGAAGCTGTCTCCAAAGTGCTGACTGTTGATGGAGAGAAGCGAACGCAGGTTATTAGCCGTGTCGCCTCATTCAGTTTTATTAAACCTCCCCTGAGTGTAAGATAATCCACAGAATAGGAATGGCTTGCAGATTTAAATGAACGGTATGAACTTGTTGTCCTCTTAGAGACGAAGCTAACAGACGTACCAACAAGCTTACTAAGTGATGCTCAGGAAGCTCGCCAGCTCAGAGAACATCTTTACCCACTTCAGTTACTCATTATTTAATGAAATGAGGAACAATCCTGAGAACAAAATGTCTGAGTCAGAGGGAGTAAAAGACACACTACAGAGAAAACAGAAAAGCCCACAAGCTAATCTGCTTTCTAACTTAGCAACTTCTTACTTTTTTACTATATGGTCTTTCCAGGTGTTAGCAGGGCTTTAAGGTGTTTATCTTTCCCAGTTACATGTAAATGTGACAGAAAACCAGTGAATATGTGGAAATGTTTGATGGAATGTTGGTATTAGTTTATTCTTCATCTCTCTCTCTGTAGTGCAAATACAGTCTCTATCAGAAAGTCTCTGTGACTTTAGGGCTGTGTTTGCACAAGCTTACATGTCTACAAATTGGTGTCTGCGATTCAGTGTGGGTGTCTGAGTGCTTGTTCTGTATGTGGGTGTTTGTGTTCTGCGTGTGTGCATGTCATTTAGGGAGAGAAGGATTGAAGAGAAGAAAAAAAGAGAGGGAGAAAGAGATTGGAGACGGGATGGGGGATGACTGGCTGGATCTGATTACGGGTTGGAATGGCTGGGAGGGTTTGTGGTGCAGCGCTTTCTCAATAGTACATTCCTGTGTGCAAGCCGGGGCAGGATCCACAGCTACAGGCCGGCCTCTGCCAGAGGGATTGAGCAGAAAGGACATCGTCAGAACAAGCAGCAGGTCAGGACTCACATTTAGTAGGCCCCTGCTAGATAGCAGGATAGAAGATGAGTCATTCACACATCCTGCACCGGCCTCCATGACACTGGAACACTGGTTTAATAGGCCTCCTGTGTTATATGAGCGCAGATGATATTTTCTACAGCTCGGAGGGCTAAGGTTGGAACGGGGCTTTATTGTTTCTGGACGCTAGGTGGATGTCGAATTCACATGCCCTTAGAAACTGTCAGCACTGAGTGGAGTGACCTTTAAAGAAGGAAGCTGACTTTTTTTTTTTTTAGAGGCCCAGAGGTTTGTGTGGGCAAAGGTTTTGTATGAGAGCGTGTGCCAGTGTGCCAGCAGGAAATGTCTGACAACTGTACAAATCAGCGCTTTTAAAAGTCAACAGCTGTATGCCAGCGTGACCCCTCAGTGCTGGAAAATTCAAAGCCTCACCTGCTTGGTCGGGTAAAATGCTAAAAGTCGCCCATGGCTGCTTGGCGTCCTTCTCCTCCCTTTCACACAAACACATACACACCAGTTAAGAGATCAGACCTTCAACTGTCTGTCAGTCCCACTGGGAATGAGCCAAATGTCTATCTTTCCACTTAGCTGTCTGTTTCTTGAGCTGACTGTCTGACTGGCTGTTTGTACTTGTCAGTTAACGACAGACTGTTTCTCTTCCTGTCTCTCCAGATTCTCTCCTCCTTTCACATATACACACAAAAGCACTCCCTCTGCGTCAAGTTCAGGCCGAGGTTTTGACACGAGTCAGTGAACAACACAGAGGTTCCCATGCTGAAAGCTGATAAGGAGGCCTTCCTCCCACTGCCAGCTCCTCTCTCCTCCCATGCAGTGAGAGCCAGTGTGTTTTTGTGGGGCTGTGTGCACCAAGCAGCTGAGAAAGGTAAGTGGGAGGAGGAGGAGGGTGATGCAGGCCTTCGCCCAGGCCTTTGTTCCCTGTCCTACTCCTGCCGCCATCGCTGCTGACAGTAAACACCTCTACCAGCTCACAAAAGAAAACCCCTCCTCATCCTCTTTGCCCTTTAGTTTGATTTACTACACGAAGGAAATAACATTAACTTGTCCGTGTGCCCCCCCGCCCCCCGCCCCCACCTCGCTCTTTGTTCACAGGTTTGTTTACTATTCTCTGTATGGAAAATCCTTCAGGAATGTGGAGGAAGTGGGTGTTTCCTCCAGGAGCTTGAGTTTTTTAATGGGGCTGGGTGGAGGAGAACAAGAGACGGGGGAGGATGGGGGTAGTTTTCTAATATCCCACAATGCTTCAGGTGGTCAGGCAGGCAGACAGACAGGCAGGCAAGAAGGGTGTGTGTGTGTGTGTGTGTGGGTGCGGGTGTGTGTGTGTGGACTTAGCTTCAGGTTACCTGAGGCAGTGGCGGCTGCATTAATTAAAAAGGTTAGTCCAACAAGTTGAGCTTTAGTCCACACCTGCAGAGAAGAGGCAAGATGGACGTGCCTCTGAAATTCCACTGCCAGTTTTAAGAAAAACATATCCTTTCACCTGTTATCCTTGGGTTATAATAACCATTAAGTACCTCGACAATTTCCTTAATCCCAACATTTTCATTCTATCTCTTGTATTTGTCACAGACTATGAAACAAGAAATACCCTTCCTCGGTCTTTACTCATGAAAAAATACCAAAGATTGAGACTGAAAGGTTGAAAACAGATGGTGACAAAACAGCCTTCAAAGGTCAGATGGTCAAATCTAAATGTTTAGGACAACATGGAGGAGAAGATTTAAAGTGGTCAGAAAAAGAGAAGACAGATATTTGAACAACTTCAGCTTCATGTGCTCAGGAAGATGTGATGCAATCAAAAGCCTTGTAATGAATGTGCCCATTAATTTGCCTGAAAAGGCAGAATTTACTCAGTTTAAACCACCTTAAATTCAAAGGCCCTAATAAAGAAATTAAGCTAACACATTACATTAACACAGCTCTAATCAATACGTTGCTCTGTGTCTGCTGGATTGCTAATGCATTTGCTCTAACAATTTTATAAGGTGATAAAATGCAGATTTTGTGTTTATACCCTGCTGTGCTGCCCCTTAGAGGCAAAAACACATAAACAAAGTAAAATGATGTAATGTGTACCACTTTAATCTAAAAAACCCTTAGCAAGTTTAGATTTTAAGGGCTACATGACTTCTTTCTTCATTGTTCCAACATCAGTTCCTTTATGGGACAGAAAACTGTTCTGAGATGTAAGAAGACAAAACACTTCCACTCTGGTATCGGTCTAATCGATGTGTATTTTTAGCTTCAACTGGTCAAGCACATCTTGCCTTGCTTGTCTTGACAGCACACTGTTGCTTTGGTGTTGTGTGGCAGTGGCTGTGGTGACCTTTGTTACCCCCTTGTTACCAGTAAAACACACCTCTGTGATTACACACACACACACACACACCTGTGGTCACCTGCAGCCTTCCTCAGTGACCTCTGACCTGAAGAGCCTCAGTAGCTGCATATAAATCTCAGCCTGTGTTTAAAGCTGTTTATGTTCAGGTGATTATATGAGAACAATCCAGATGAGGAAAACATGACGCCAGTAACAGTGAGTGTATCGTGCTATTAGTTCCTGGCACCTGCCCAGTAAAGAAATTAACTGTGCGAGCTGTTTGCAAATACTGAAGGTCACAACCTCTTCACTTTAACCAATACTTTAGTAGATGATGCTCTCACGCCCACTCTCACCGCCCCCCCCCCCCTTCACCCCGCCACACACACAAACACACATGGCCCTGTGAAAAGGGGCTGAATCATCTGTGTTAATGAGGGCCTTAGATTTCCATGCAGCTCTCATTCTGACTGTGTCTGCGTCTGGCTTGACCACTAAACAGCCCCAGCTGCCCACAGAAATGCCTACGAGGGGATGCCTGCCTCCTAACTCCCTGAGTTGGTGTGTGTGTTCATGGTGCTCATATGTGTGTGTTTGACCAGCCTGAAAAGTACACTGTGTACCTCTTTGTGTGTGTGTGTTTTGTGCGTCTCCTGGCTAGCAGTTACAGATATAGGTGCCTCCTGGATGGACATGTTAAATAAACCTGGATTGAAAATATTTGTTTGGAACGACTACCAGAAATTTTAGATAATCCCAGAGTAAGCATATGGTTGTACACCTTTGTGTGATATCATCATTTACCTGACATGACCTGTATTATCCCAGCAGAAATGAAACAAACCCCAAAAATGCTTTGCAAACATTGCAGGTCTGGTTTGAATCATGGTACCTGTTGCTGCAGGCTATTCAGTTTAATCCTTGAGGTTTCTGCATTTATGTCACTGCAATTTACACTCATTTCACTCGTTTGTACATGTGGATGTGTTTGCCTGCGCAGGGTGTGTATGTGTATGAGCAGATGAGGGAGGGGGTCAGATTTGTGTGTGTATGTATGTGTGTTGGTCTATCTTTGCAGGTGATGATCTGATCTCAGGTGTGTGTTTGTGTGTGATTGAGGATTGTGTTCGAGGAATCCGGCCCCCCATCTTCCAATCTGTCCATCTCTCAGCGCTCTTGTAGCAGCAGATGAGAGTCCCACCCCTCTGCAGCAGGTGATCACAGGACTCCTTTTCTGTTTTATGGAAACAGGCCTGTCACACTGGTATGTGGCCCATCTGTTAACACTCAGCACATGAGCACCTCTACCAAACAGTGTTTATCTGTTTATAAAGCTCGTCGCTAGTTCTACTGAACCTTAATTTTTATCTTTAGCAACATAACTGAATATCCAACTTGATATCTAGTAAATCAAATAACAGGTTATAAACTAAATTCCAGGAGGAAGAGGACACAAAATCCCATACAAAACTCGACATTTTCTATTTAATCAGACTTTGACTTTGGTAATCCCCTGAATTTTCCTTCAGCATTACCAGCAAATTGGTATTTTTTTGTGAGGAGTATGTCTCAACAGCTACAAAAGAGATTGCCATGAAATTTGGTACACACAGTCATGTTCCCCACAAGACTAAAACAATAAGTTTGGTGATTCCAGGACTTTTCACCAAACACCATCATCAGGTCAAAGTTTTCATTTGTCCAAAACCTTTGGGACCAACCACCAGACCATCAAGTCCACAGGATGAAAACAGAGCTAAAATCTTGCAGAAACCTCCTCAGACAGGCCATGATTGACATTCTCCCCAAACTTTAGTGTTTCTGATTAACATCCACCAAATTCCAGCTCTTTTACACATCACTCAGACAGCTTGGATTAAATGAGGCCAGCATGTAAACATAAATCCAGAGCGTCTATGCAGTATACAGCTGTACATAACCACAGCAGTGTTTCTACAGTTGTTTTTTTTTTTTTTCTTGCACCAACCCAAACTCTTAAGGGAGGAGGCGTTGGTGTAGGGCCTGATTTGGATGAAAGATGTCATCTTTAATAACTATCAAGCACTGCTCAGAGAGATGAATCCTTGTATGGATGTATACAGCGAGAGGCTGCCTTGCTGTTTGTGGTCGATCTTGGAGATAACGTAATGGTGGGGTTAGGTGTGTTTTGGATCAATAGGATTACTGGCTCGGCTGCAGGGGCAGAACGGTCTGGATATCACGGCTGAACAGACCATGACCTAACGGATGATGGAGTTAAACACATAGCACAGACCGCGTATATGGTTCCAAATTGAATTGAGGAGAAGAGGAAAACAAAACAGTCTATAATCTGAGCATGTGTGTGAGTGTGTGTCATGGTGCTTGAAGCAGGAGGGCTCCTAGGAAAAGGCAAACCAGGGAGTTCTTGTTGTACACCAACTACTGTCATCTCAACACACACACACTAAGCCTAGCTCTGCATTTAACCACAGTGTTTACCATTATCCAGTTGGCTTGTAATCTGATCTCTCTAAGTGAGGAGGAGGAGGCTGAAGAGATACTGGAGATGGATAGTGGGGTCATGGTCAGGAGAAAGAGGTACAAGGACTTTATATGTGTGTGTGTGTTTGTGTGTGTGTGTGTGTGTGGTTCAGGTGGGTGGTGGCTGTAATTGCTACCTATAGAGCCCCCCTGGGGTGAGCTCATGATATGTGCTGTAAACGGGTGTTGCTGGTGTTGTTGGTGGGCTCGGAGTTATTTCTCAAATTAAACCAATCCATTGACCATTAAACCTCTTGGCTCCAGGGTTCTGGTTGTAAAATGAGCAAAGACCCTCCTGCTCATCTTTGGAAAATCTAAAATGGCCACCCTAGAGCTGTGTTTCTACACGTGTGGATACACATGCATATTCACCCATTGTAAGATTCTCCCAAAAAGTTTCTGTACTGCTTGTCCACAGCGTTAGCAGTGTAACCACACCCGTGCTCTGCAGTCTCTGGTGCGTAGCTCCCAGGCCTGTGGTGATTGTGCAGCTGTTAGCTGTTAGCTCGAGCCCCTGGGTAACTAAATAAACCTTCCACAGTGTTACTTGATGTTGCTGATGTCCCTGTCTTCTGTGTTGTCAGTTAATATATTTTCAATTGATTAAGATTTTAACAGTGATTAATCAATATTCAGTAAATCACTGACATCCTTAATGGTTTTTTCTCCATTAGCGAAACAATTTCAAACTTGGATTTGAGTTCTAACCATTTAACTTCCACATACTTGGCTTCTAACTGACTGTAAAATGGTAAGAATTAACTTTGTAAAGGTAAAAGGCATGAAGAGGGACTGGTACTAACAAGGAAGTAGCCAGAAGGCCAATATTTATCTACATGGCTGCCCTTTGTCTTTGCTTTCTCAACTGTAAATTGTTAGCAGTGGGGGCAAATGCTCCAGTTGAGTTTCCCCTGATCCAGCATCTCCTCCCACCGGGTCCCACAGTTCAGCAGTGGTGCCAGGGGAAGCGTAGTTTGGGTTTGTGCTTGTCTCATTGTGTTTCCAGCATGTCACATCCACAATGGCATGAAAGACGTCTTGCTGGGGGAGAGACGGATGAGGGAGGAAACCAAAGCAGCTGGAGTGCAATGAGCCGAGTGGGTTTCCATTGCAAAGAGAAAAATGTTTCACTTTTGTCTTGCTGTATCATAACAATAACAACAAGAACGCAGCTTTGGTCACAATGCTTTTCCTCGATCCCGAGTCTGCCGCTGCCTTCTCACATTCTCAGAGAGGTGTTGTTGTTGCTGCTTTTCATCAAACCATTCGGACTGTGTCCTTGCTTTCTGTCTACGTCACAATGTTTTAGGCTCTTCCTGCTATTTGGAGGAATAATGATGTGATAGCATCGGAGAGAGGCAGACGGGGCACTGGGAAACAAGACCACAGATCGAGCTGACATTTCCTCGGATTACATTGTTGTCACACAGCTATAAATAAACAATACAATATGGCTGACCGACAAAATCGCAGCCTAGCTTTCTGTCAGACTAGGCTTCAAGTAGCTTTTATCGACTTTGAGTTGAGAAATGAACTAAGAAAAAGAGAGAGAGAGAGACTACTACTAACTACTAAAGTAATTGACAGAAATTTTAGACAAATGATAATACACAATGAATGATATAGCAGTGCGGAACAATGAGCCTTTCTTTAGATGCGATATCCTCTGTTTATAAAAAGATATTCAGTGATGATATGAAATGGATTTCCTATACTGTGATTTCTAGGTGAACAAATACATACTATCCTTATTTACATCAGACTACACAGAAAGTTATGATAAAAGTATATGAAAGTGATATTATATACTGTATATGTTCCTGTCATTGACTTACATCTTCCGTCGTCATGCAAACAGGTTAAACAACAAACACGACCCCGGTCACCTCAAATCTCAGTTTTATAATGTCACAGGAGACAGACTTTTGTTGTTGAGGTTTGATTGATTTAGGCAAATCACAGCAGAGGGTGTTATTATGGGTAAGTGAGTCATCCTTGTTGCGCCAACCGCAGGCCTGTTCATGTCTCAGAACATCAGTTGGTAACCAGTAAAGTCAGTTATGAGAAGTGCAGGTGATGTGACAGTTATGCACACATAATATGTGCGTCTGTACACAACGCCCTGTGTTTACTTTCCTCGCTGACACAGATGAAAATGAAAAGACTGCATTCATCAAAGCTCGGCTCTGGGAGGGGAAGAGATTCAGGAGGAGAAGAGGAGACTGAGGGAAGAAGAAAGAGAGAAGTTGATGGAGATAAGAGAGGAAGAGCAGGTACTGCCCACTGTGCCCAGGATAGGATGAGCATTATGTTCCTGTGCTGTTCAACACGAACAAAAACTGACTTACTAATCACATCCAAGCAATATAGCTCTATTTACCACAGAGATATATGTTCATTGGGGTAAAGTAACAACACAAACCAAGCAGAATCATAATGTCATAATTGCTGTGTAAATGCATATTGTATAAAATGGACTTTGTTCACGTTTGTGTACAGTTTGAGACACATTTCTACAGTTCAAATCCAAAATGATGCAAACTCAAACACAGAAATGAAATAAAGAGGGCGTTGTCTTCTATAGTTCCAGACTGCTGTGTGGATCACTCGTTGCAACATTTAACCTGATTCTAATAGATGACTGCTTGACAGATAATCATGCTACGCCCAAACTGACACAGTTTTAAATCTGATGTTATCCAATTTTTTGCCTTCCACTCATCTTCAGATGCACGTGTAGATCAGGAAAAGCAAGTTCAGTTTTGGATCTCAATATTTCTAAACTGAGCAATTAACCTACTGAGCATGAGTGAAGTAAGTTTGGAGGGACCCAGACCCACTTATTATATCGAAACAAGGGAAAAATCCCTATTTGGTGGAGCCATTAACAACTCAGACATCTGAAAAGTCACCCCGACTACACACTGCTTTTTGTAAGACGTTCAAAGCCAAAAAGGCTGGACAGCACTGCCTAAATCTTTATAAGCGTGTTGTATTTTAATAGTTTGTTGTATTGTGCAGTGTGTGAAATCTAGAAAGTAGTAACTAAAGCTACAACAACACGGACAAGAATAATCTGCCAACAAAACCCCTACAGCCTTCACTGAGCTGACCTTAGGTTTCCAACCATGCTCCTCTGCCAGCTCTCTCTATGTAAACCTTTTCTTCTTGTAGGCCATTTCTACACCCATGGTGCTGTCAGCTCCACAAAATACACAATCTGCTGTGTTTCTCACTACAAAACAAGATCTGATCTTAGATTAGTCTCATGTGCCAGTCCCTTCAGATTTGTGGTTGGACATTCAACACCTGCAATTATGCAGTTGGCTTAATGTATCACAGGATTGGTCAACCCTCCACCTGTGACTTCTGAGGACAGCGTATTTGAAAACAACACATCATACAGTGAGTGGCTGCAAAATATAGATGTTTGGCTTCAGAATCCACGAAACACTGATATTTGAAGGTCAGAGGTAACTCGTTTGACTCTACGGCAATGATCTGTGTGTTTGAGTCCCTGCAGTTATAAAGTGAGAACTGATTGATGGGTATGCAAGAGCGAGCTCCGCAGCAGCAGCATCAAGTCTGCCTTGAGGCAACACACTTACACACACACTCACAGATTTATAGCTCTGGTCCTGGAGGCATGAGTTACTTGCTGTCTCCCCTAAGATGTAGCCACTCACCCAGAAAATAATGACCCTTGGAGCAGCAGTCAATCATTGCTGCCCAAAGAACATTGAGTCCCCTGGAAAGCTGCACATTTATGAGAGGACACATATTATCTGGGTTCCCCATAGGACGTATCCACACAATCAGTCCCTGGAGAACACAACATATCTGTCAGAGCACTCTGCTTGCTGCATTACCAGTATAAACAAATTATAAAGAGTTTGGTTGTGGTTACACAGATAAGGCTGGTTAAACACAGTCATCTATTAAACCACTTCCAATTAAACGTATAATTATAAACCTGGCTTAATTTTTGGTCCTATTCTATTATCTGTTATTAAAATGTTGTTTACCTTTACTCTTGTTCTTTCATGTTGTGCCAGTTCTTGTTTTTTATTTAGTTTCAATGAATGCGTTAATTATTGGGTAGTCATGGGTAAAACGCCTCGGTTAAGCACATCTCAATTTGGATGTTTTCCCAGTGGGATGTTGAAGTGCACCCATGATCTCCATTAACAGACTCTCATTCCTTAACACCAGGCTAACCAGTCAGTCTTTTGGCTGCTAGTTCACATCCCCAAATATGTAATTGTGATTTTGCAGCACAGCCACCAGGTGTGAGTGTTTGATCTTCCCCATTCAATTGAAGCCCTCTGGCTATTGCTTTGAAGAGTGGACTCGTAGTGAACTGCCTTGCCCAGTCCTATCTATCAGTAATCAGCCTAATGCACAACACAGCCCAGCTCTCTCAAATATGATTTTCTTGGTCCTTATTTAGGATGACAGCATTAACCACTTCACAAAACAAAAGAAACTTCAAATCACACAATCCATACGTATAATTATCTTAAGATCCTGGCTCACCTCATCTGTCATGACATGACTCAGAGCCAGTGGTGTCACATGAGCCAAAATAAACCTGCTCCAATTGTTTGCAGATCAACCAGCCTAATTAAGCAAGAACAAATCCAGTCATGTATTAATAATCCATGCCTGGAGCAGGTCGTGTCTTGTTTGGCCTCACCTACAGCAGAGTTCAGTAGTTGTATACTCTGGCTGGTGCTCTTTAGCAACCAGGATTTCCTTTTATGATTTAATGTAGTACACGGTTTTGGAAGACAGTTGGCTTGTTGGATGTGTTTACTTTTTGGAAAATAGACCTCATAATCATCCATGTGTCCCAAGTGGATCATTTGATTGAATGGTCCATGCTGGTAACTACTGTAAGGCTAATGTTTTAGCATACACTGGGCAGGGTGATGGCTCCTAACACTTCAGTCTATTCTATGCTTAACATGCTGAAATGACCAAACCATTGACAGTCACAGACAGCTGACTGTTTGACAGGTAAACATTACGTGAAATATGATATGAAAAATATCTTGATTTTAACTGTCAGATCAGGCTACTAACTGAAGCTGATGTTAGATTCTCTGGAGGCCAAAATGGGCCCAGCAGAGGCCTAAATCAGGTTCTGGGATTGAAGCCAGACTTGCAATGAATGGCTTGTCAGAGTCTGTCCAACACCGGTCCAATTATGGCTGCCAGCACTGTCCCAAAGCTAAGTACTGCTCGGTTGAGCTGATTCTCAACAAATCAACCCAAATCTGCCCTCCTAACATCTCTTCAAATAGCATTAAAGAGTAAGTACACCCTCACTTTCCACCCATAGACAGGTACTAATGGACTCTCTCTGTCTCTGACTGGGAGTGTGGTAGTGTTTTGAAAGTCACTAAAAGCATGTTTATGCCCCGGTGCAGGTAACTGTGGTAACTTTAGTACAAGGGTATGTTGGTGCTGTTTATCATGGTTAAGTTATAGTGACGTTACCGTTTGTCAACTCTAAGTATCTCGTTCAATCTTAATATAGCCTAGTTACAGGCATGTCCATGTGTTTTCTGCCTCAGAAGTGAAATAAATCTTGTGTTCATGTCTGACGTTGTCTTTCCCTGGTGTCTCTGAAATCGTGTTATTGTTACCAGCTGCATTACAGCCATGAGCCAGGTTTAATTATCTCATAACCTGAGGTCTCCCAATTGCAGTAACAATACAAAACCCCTCAAAAGTGACAAAGAACGACTGGGAAAGACCAGTTCTTAAAGCTGTAGACTCTAACTCAGATCAGCTCTCCTGCCTAATGGCTTATCCTGTTCAGTGTCCATCAATCTGTTATCTATAAGGCTTAACCTTGAGGGTTGAGGGATGGGATGGGGGGGCTGGAGCCAAGCCCAGCTGACATTGGGTGAGAGAAGGGGTACACTCTGAACAGGTCACCAGGGGTGACGTATGGAGACAACCAACCATTTGCGCTCACATTCACATCTACCAGTAATTTATGGTCGATTTCAATACGGCCAATTAACCTGTGTGTCCTTTGGACAGAAAGGCCCCGGCCAACAGGTTTGAACCCAGAACGGTGCAAACCACTGCACCACCAAAAAAACTTGGAGATTGACAGCGGATTATGATCTTGGATAGTCACTGGCCCCTCCTTCATCAATGTGCTTACATACTGAGCATATGGCATGTTTTTTCTGCTGACGTCTTGTTATAGACGTTCTTGTAAACTTCGTACGATTATACATTTGCTAAAGTAATTACATGATGAATGTTTGCTTAATGGAAAAGTTAACTAGACAGCCAGTACATCTGCATTTTCCTGTAACATACTACAACATGATTAGATTACATTAGATTTCATACTTCCCAAAATGCATGTAGACTGAGTGTATTTGCCCTGCTCCCTGTGTGTATGTGTGCTCAGAGGCTGCAGGGTGGAGACCAGTGACTGTGCATGTGGAGACCCACTTTGCCAATGGTGACAGGATCCGTCAGCGCTAGCCAAAACCCAGAAGGAGATAGAATCAGTCAACGCAGGCCGAATCTGGAGTGAGGCAGTCTGCTTTCTTACCCTCTGCTCAGACCCCGGAGTCTCCATGTAGAAGACTCAGCACTTTTCAGCAGATTACCCACTGCTTTTCCATAAATGAGCCTCTTATATCATCATCATCACCATCATCATCATTTGTGTTGATTCATGGTAAAACAGTAAGTGGTCCAAATAGTGAGTGACACAGTGAGGTGTTATATTCATCAGGTCTTAGTGGCTTTTCCACTCCTTTGCACGTCAAAGTGTGTATCTGTATGAGCTTACGTATGTATTTTTGTGAATTGTGAGTGTTAATGTGTGATTATTTTATGTGTGTATTTTTTCTCCTTGCACACTGTGTGTAAGTGCGTGTGTGTGTGTGTTTCTGTGTTAGTGTGTCACTGTGTGTGTTACCAGCAGTACAGAAGTATGGCTGAAGGCCCGGCCATGAGAAGCAAAAGAATGACATCAGAGGACAAACTGTACTCATAACAATGTTCGTTTCCACGTAAACGGACAGCCTCTTTGGCCCCGTCTCCTCGGCGTCGGCCCTTCACCTCCAATCAGCGCCCAGCATCATCATCATCGCCTTCAGGGGGGCTGTCCAATTACGTCGTCCCTCTAGCCTTGACCTCCATGCTGACTGCAAACTATCTATTTCACACTAGCTTCCCTATTCTTTCCCTCTGTGCCTCTTTCTTTGTCCTTCTGTTTCTATTTCTCTCCCTTTGCCTTTCCACCCTTCTCTCTTTCCATCCCTCCCTGTCTGTTTCTCTCTTTCTCTTCCTCTTTCTCCCTCTGTGTTTTTGGAGATGGCTGTTTTTCTTGGCAGGTGTAGAAGCACGATGGTGGTTTGGTCCCAGTGACACTGCACATTTTCCCCTATTTCGCTCTCTTCCTCTCTTCCCTTCCTTTCTCTGATGGTCTATTCTTGGCCGATGACTCTGCGTCCTCAGCAGTTTATAGGCGTTGCTCTCCCAAGGCGTTACGCTAATTGTTCTTCCATTTCCCCACTGCATCTGAATGTGTGACTGATTGAGCCTGTGTACGTGCGTTTGTCTTTTTCTGCTTGTGATCATACGATTAGTTTTGTATATTTGCGCAAAAGTGCATTTATGCACTCCCTTTGTTTGAGTGTGCTCTCAGGTTGTAGTTTTGTATATTTATGTGCGTGGGTGTCGCTTATCGTCCCAGCATCTCTTGATTTGGAAAAGCCTGGCATGGTTGCCAGGGTTCCATGGCAAGTGTTATGTAATTAGACCTAGTTCTATGGATGCTGCAGATGTCTGTGTGTGCGTCCGTGTGTGTGTACGTGTGTGGGGGTGTGTTACGGTTAGCTATCCATCTCCAGGGCATCTGCTCTCCATTATGTTTTAATAGATGTCAGATAAGAACATGACAAACGGATGCAGAATGCCTGAGAGCTGCCTCAGCCGCCCCACTGGGGGAGCTAGAGAATCACTGAAGAGGGGATAACTTCTATTTTTCCATCTCTCCTTCTTCCTTCTCTTCCCACCAGGGGCCCAAAAAAAAACTAAGCCAAATAACTTTTGACAATAATTTTTATGATTTGTGTTGGCTCTGCCTCTGTGCCAGATGGGTGGGATTTGCCACATAGAACAATACAATGAGTGCCAGAACTATTAGACCATCATTTGAAAGTATTTGAAAGCCAGTTTGTTGAACTTTTCTGTAGCTGGCAACTTGACTTGACGCTATTTGAGCTGTTTTAATGGTGTAAACTCCATCTAACCTGCTGGTACTCCAAGCAGGTTAAAGTAAATGTTTGAAAATGATTTGACCTGGGTCTGCTACTCTTTCTGTCTGCTCCCATTTCTATCATAATTCCTTGCTCCTCCCTTTGACTGCCTTTCTCTTTCTTTATTTTACAGTCACATCTTATGTCCAACTAATCAAATATGACATTTTCTTTTTGTAAGGGAGAGTTGCTTGGATGACGTCCATGTCAAACTGACAACCCCATGGTTAAAGAAAAATAAATATGCAGTGAAAATCATTCTGGGCCAATAGAGTCGTGCTGTTCCTGTGCTGGATTAATTTTTATCAACTTCACTGGTGGGTAATTTTTACCCAGTGCTAGTGGAATTTTTGTTCTCACGATACCCAAACTAAAATCTACAACTTAAGATTTATCTTTAAACTGTGACATTTGTGATTTATTGATAGTTATGCAAAACAATGTGGATATGACATTCAAAGTTGTAAATACACATTAACAATCAGTAAAAAATAGTGACAACTAAGCTCAACAAGTCCAAGAGTCTACAGTCAAGCTACAGTACAGTTCATCCTGATGGTGACATGAATATCTGTAAAAAACTTTATGACCAACCATCCTATAGTTGTTGAGATATGTCCCCCAAAACCATAAATGTCAACCTCATGGCGCTAACTGTCTTCTGATCTGAACTACAGATGGAGATTGTTCCATAACTTAGGAGCCTGGACATCAAAAGCTTGGTCATCATGAGTCCTGACCTTTGAGCAGGGCACAACCAGGAGCTCTTTCTCTGATGACCTGAGAGGAGCGGTGGCCCTGTATGGGCTCAGCAGCTCACTGGTAAACTGTATGCTGTGGCTGATTTGGATTTTAGATCCAAGCCTAAATGTGATAGGAAGGCAGAGTTACAAAGCAAATACAGAGGTAACCTGAAAGCTCTGGAGTCTTAGTTGATAAATGTGCAGCAGAATTTTGAACTAATTGTAATCATGCTACACCTTCTTGTCTTAAACATGAACACAGAGCATAACAATAGTGAGAGGACACAAAACAATGGATGATGTGTTCAAGCTGTTGAAAAGATTAGAAGATTTGTAGTTTGGTGATGTTTCTTATCTGAAAATAAGACGACTGAAAAAGAATTAATCCTTGGTTTGAAAGTAAGCACTGATGTAAAATTTCAAAAGTATAATTTCGGGGAAAAGACAAAAACATCAGTTCTGACTGTGATTTAACTGCAGGAACTGTCCTCCTTAGCCAATTATATCACACAAATCAAAATCTGAAAGTTCCTCAGGTTCCACAAATACATGAAACTGGACATCTCCATCTGCATAGCAGTAATAAGAAACAGCCAAAATGACGGATGACTTGCCCTTAAAGGGCGACACGTAAAGAGAGACATAGGATTGAGCTGTGAGGAGCTCTACAGATTGGACATCTGAATAAAGAACTGAGACGTAGCTTTCAGCACCAGCGAGATGCCATTTGTGACTCTGTTCTGTGCCTCTGATGGAAAAGATAAATATCCCATCATTCTCCCTCTCACTTAGAATCTCTCCCCCTCTGTTTTTTCCTTCCCTCTCCTGGATCACCTCTGATTTTTCCAGATGGTCTTTTCACACTCCATTCATTCTGCTTGAGCAGCAGGAAGTCAAACCTGTGTGGGACACTGGGACATGAATCTGTCCCCCTTGGATGTAGATCCACCCACTGGAAATAAATTGGAACTCTCTGGGATCTTCCAGGCTAACACTGCCAAACCAGCAACCAAGCCAACAAATTGAGTTATGGTGTATCTGACCTTGATTTTACTGCCTTTTGCTATGCTTTTTTTTTTCTGTTCCTGATTTTCTGCCATGCCAAAACTTAATCTCCAAATGTGAGTCAATTTAATCTTTTCCTTTCTCTACCAGGGGTCGCTTCAGTGTAAGGTATTTTTATTGCATGTACGTGGTATTATATTGCAATCATAAAGACGTGTCAGAAATCAAATTCCCTCACACCACCACCCAACCGTGGTCTGTTTCTCATTGCCGCTCTCTGTTGGAGCGCCAGCATGCGTCAAGACCTCCCTGCAGCCTCTTCAAATAAAGACAGTTACACACATGACTTAAACCAAGTGCTATTCCAGTAATCATCTTCCTCTGACACAAATCAGGTGCACTGGTTAGACTCCTGTCCCGCATTACAAACCCGCTTTGAGACTGTCGGAGTGGGGTCCTGGAAGCAACACGGTTTATGGCTGCTGAGTCTTTGAAATGCAACACTGCTCACACGGAGCCCATAGGTCTTCAGTTTGACTAGATGTTACAGCCACGTTCCAGTTCTCAAACACTACATGATAGAACATGATCCCATTAATTTACAGGGATCCATCCTTCTTCAAAAGTCATGTGTGCTTTGGTTCTGGCATAATCTCCCTCTTTTTATTTCTCTTCCCACTTCACGCACAAAGGAGTGTTTACCCAGTTTTTAGCGGGTTGAAACTAGGGATGGTAAAGTGTGAGTCTGTCACCAGCACTCTGTCTGAATATCTGTGACCTGCTGCTACCTGCTGCTCTCAAATTACTGCAAGAAAATCAACATCCAAGCATGTCTGATACACTTCAGACTGTAACAGGCTGACCTTCTCCCAGCAGGGTCGCTACAGGACCTGCCAAATATGTGTTCTGACGGTTTGACTTGAACCAGTCTTGTTTGTTAGTTGGCGTTAAGCCTGAGAAGCTTTACTACAGACCTGCATGAGTGGCAGTATATCTATCAGTACCTTTATAGCTGTGTCATTTACACTGAGGGCAGAGCTTGTATGTTGGGTCAACATTTCCATATGTATGCATCTACAGTGTGTGCACTTGGGCATTCACACACACACACACACACACACACACACACACACACACACACACACACACACACACACACACACACAAGGGCACTGTGCAAAAGCATTTGTGCAAATCTGTCTAGGTGTGTACTCGTGTGTGAGTGTTTGCGTGCTGTGTTACTGTGTACGTGTGCTGATGGTGATTGCAACACCTGGAACAGGTCAGGACTTGTGCATTTTGTTCAGATTTTGCGTGTGTGAGTGAGTGTGTGTGTGTGTGTGTGTGTGTGTGTGTGTGTGTGTGTGTATTTGTGTTCATCTGTTCATCAGAGGTTTGAGGTAGGGTGAAGGTGCTGAGAGACACCTAATCCTCAAGTACAGACACAGACCTGGCTGGAGCATCACCAAGGACACATGTACTATTCTCCCTCTTTCCTGTCACCACATGCACGGCTGTACTTCTGTGATTACCGTCCAAAAACAGCACTGATCCTCTCATCTGTGTATCACTGGCTTAAATGTCAGCGAAGATGAAGAACTACTGCAAAAAGCACGATTTCTGGGGAAAATTACATACCACATGTCTTATAATCTTAAATCAACTGTGACCCATCCCTGCTAAATGACATGGTGACAGTTTAACAAATATGTACAAATTATGTCTGTTTATTAAAGGCAAGGATAACAAATATCTTTTTTATATGAACCAATAAATAAAAATATAAAACCAAACTGCTCATAAATGCAAGTGAGTGCTTTGTTTATAAAAAGCTGGACTTCATCAGCTCTGTAGTCATAACACCTGTCTGTGCAGTTTGCATTTAAACCAAAGTCCTTGACCTTGTTTCCCCCACAGTTGTTATCTTGTTATCCTTAAAGTGAAGCCTTTATCTGGTGGTCCTCGTGAGGAAACAATAGTGTGATGTGGAGTAATCCTTTATCCACCTATTCTGCATGCTCCAATTAGGTATTGGTGTTACCCTGAGTTTCAGCCTCTGTGCAGATTCTCACATGACGGCAGCACTCCTCATCTTTTGTAACAGTGACCCAAGCAACAAAATCTGGCTGCCTCTTAGTCTGCTCGCCATTCAATCAGCCTGTCTCTGATTATTGAGCGGTGGGCGTTCTCCATCTTTTGTCTTTGGTGGTTGGAAATGCATATCCTTGATGAGGCAAAGCATGAGGTAAACTTTTTGGAGTGTTTATAAAGGGGCTATGGGGGACTTATGCGGGATTACATGGGATTTCCAAAGGATTGGTTTGGTTAATAAATGCAGGCTTGCTGGGTCCTGCATATTTGAGTGATAGAAAGGAAATGCTGGCTGGCAGGGAGAGCAACACATCCATGCTCGTGTGCACAAACAAATGCACACACTTAAGGCTCACAGTTATTGTGGTGAGATGAAACCTGCAGTGACGTTTAAGGAGCTCTCTTCATCTGATAGGCCGGCTCATAAATCCAAGAACAGATCGGTGGAAACTGTACTGACGTGCTCACACGCACACACAGGCACGCGCACACAAACACACACTCACAGGCATACACATCTGTAAAGTATCATGGCCCCCCATTCACCGGGGAACTGTCGCCGGGCTCTTGAAAAACAGACAGCAATCACCATCTGAGAGAATGAAAAGCAGCAGAGCGTGTAAAGAGAGGGTGAACAATAGGAGCAGGAAAATATCTCAGCTTTAGATCCTGATTTCTTAAACTTTGGTTGGAACCCAAAATGAATCAACGAATCAGGCGTTTAATGTTGTTTGTTCCACATGCGAAACAACACCAAGATGTGTCAAAGTATAAGTTTTAGTTCATTCATAACTACAGCACATGGCCACACAATTCCTGGGAACACAATGTACATTTTCCCTCCACTACCTTACACATTTCTGGCTTTTCTCATTGAATACAAAGGGGGACAGATAGTGAAGTTGTAACTATGACAGTATGTAAAGTACTGTGCCCCTCCTTCTGGAGATATGAATCCCATTCACTTTCTCCACTGGTAATGTTTCCTGACTGACAGAAGTAGAGTACAAAACACAAACAACTCTGTTAGAAAATGTGTTGCTCTTTGAAAGTACAGGCTTCTGCACATGGGAACACAAGGTAAGAGTCAACTACAACTCTCAAGGTGCATTTCAGCAGGAAACATCCAATCACACATCTTAAAGTTTGCACCCTGCATCTTAAATCAATTCACTTTTGAATTGTGTGTCAGCTTTAAATGACTTCAGCTACTGTCTTTTGAATTCACTTCAATTCTGACTCCTGCCACTAACAGCATGTCTACACGTTTCAGCCACATTTTTCAGTCTTTCCATCTTGTGCATCTGACAGAACAGACACACTCCTGTTTTTAACAATTCAGTTGTCCACACACACGCTGGGGAACAGTTTGCTTTTCACTCATTCTAAATGCACGCAAACGTGACATGAAACAACTTTTTTACTTTGCATTTAACCTAAATACAATAACTTTAGATATGAAAGAGACTGACTGGCTGACATCAGGGATAGACATGGTGTCTATCCAACAACTGAAAATATGATACACATCAGGAGAATGTGATTTATATGCTGTGTGTGTGTGTTCTTGTGTGCATGCGTGTGTTTAGATTTTGCGGTCCACTGAATACACATAACTCAAAAAACACACTCGCGTTTGGCACAAAAGGCTTCAGGATGGCTGTGATTGGCTGCAACAGGGCACACTGATCCATGTTAAGTCCCTACGGAGGAGAGAGAAAGAGAGAGAGAGAGGGAGAGAGAAACTGAAGGAAAGAACGAGAAATTGAGATGGATAGAGACAAACATAGAGAAAGATTTTGCCAGATTTAAAGCATTCCTGCTTTTATTGTATATGATGCAAGCCACTTGCCTCTTTAGCCCATTGACCTTTTGTACAATACTTTGGGAATGAACAGGGACACACACACACGCACTCACACACACACTCGAACTCTTCCTCCCTGATTCCTCATTTTGCAGACAGCTCTCAGCTGGCCTGGACTACAACCAGCACCGCTGACTCTTAAAGTAAACACTGCTCAGATATTTCAGTCTTATCACCATCCGTTTCTCTTCCATTCAACCCCCATGCCCAACACACACACACACACACACACACACACACACCAACGCACACACCATCCAAACATCACCCCACCCTCCCTCCCTTGTTGATAACTCCTTTTTTACAATGTGCCTTGGAGTGTTTTACAGTAAGGGATCGGTCCTTGTGTGATTTATGAGGCCTTGGGTTGTGGCATGGTAATATTACCCGCACCACATTTTTTCCTTTTTAGAACCAAGTGTTACACATCAAGACGTGACTGGTACTGATGAGCACCAAGCTGATCCATCCACTGCTGTTAACAATGCAGGCCATCAGTATAAGGCCAGTGAATTAAAATGACTGACAATGTAGTTACTTCCATTAAAAACATCTAAAATCAGTGACTTGTCATAGGTAATAGCACCGCTGTAAAAAGAAGACCAAACTGAAGTTAAAAAGGGAGGATATCAAGAACTGACACCAAATATTAAAGCCGCTCCATATTTTTATATCAGCAGTGGATTGTGCAAGGTTTTGCTCTTAGGGAGGAATCCAGGAAGAACCACCATCCAACTCTGAAGCTCCAAAGATCGTTCAAGCATCTTTCAGCTCTTTGTTTTGGTTTTATTTACTGCCGGCAGCTGTTTTCTGGGAAAAAGTTCTCTGTACACTACCTGCCCAGCACCAGAGTGTAGACAGACATGGTTAGCAACTAGCTTGTGAACACAGTGGAATATTTAACAGCTAAACAGCCAGATGTTTTTCTCAGGAGTTGGTGGAGACCCAAAACTCATCATAAAGGAGAGTGAATATTGAGAGTGAACTTATACTTGTCAGGTGGCCACGGACAGTCAGTGAAGATGCTCTGTGTCTGCTCGATGTGTAAATATCAGCGATATGCCAGTGTTTTCAGTTCTGCGACCCCCCCAGTCTCCTGAACCCAAATATGATGATCAATATTATGACTTCTCTTAATGTTAACTTGTCCAAATACTGTTTGTCCCCAAAAATGTGGGTAAAACGTGTAAAGGTTTTGTGTCACTTTCTAAGGTACCATAAGGTTTATGAATTGAAAATAACAGTTTCGTAATTATTAATACTTTGTATATATTTTACTACATATATTTTTGTTATAAGTTAGCAATGAGAGTAGCTTTAGGATCACAGTGTCAAACATCCCTTGACTGCTGTTTATCCTTTTCCAGGATGACACTTGATTTGTCTTTTTAGCTCGATATGTAATTCATCCATAAGACTGTCTCGGACCTTTTGACCAATTAACATCCAAAAATTCATCAATTAACAACTTTTTAATATTTGCAACTCCACACCTGTTGTATTGTTGTATAAACCAACTTTTTAAAGATTATTAACAATTAAATCTAAAGACCTGATTGCTTATTAGACAGTTTTCTTAATAATATACCTACATTCATAACTCAGAGAAAAACTTTCAGACATGCACAGATAAATAATCCACTGTCTGAGCTTTGTTCAGCCATTAAATCAATTGTTTATACAATGTAGTCTGAACTTCTCATCTATCAGCACTTTAATTCTCGCATCTTGCCAAGTTTCCACCAGGAGATTTGTGTCACCTGCTGACCAGCTGTGTTTTAGACGATCCTGAGGGAACATTCAGTGACCAGACAAAAATTCAGTCAGTTCAAACTCTTAAATAGATGAAAATACGTAATCTCACACTGAACTAATTATCAAAGGGAAATCAAACTTATCAAACAGTACGGATTGTTCTGGGGAGAGAGATTCCAACCATACTGAAGCATCTATAAATATGAATGACACCTTTCAATCAAAAACTAGTTCAATAGTCACTGGACACTAAATCTCATACTCAGTGAAACTCACACTTATTTACCTGTTTGCTGAGAGAGCAATGAGAAGATTGATACCACTCTCTTGTCTGTATGGTAAATATTAGGCTGGAGATGGTTAACTTAGCGTAAATAATGGAAGCAGAGGGAAACATTTGGTCTTATTAATAAGAACTGTTTTAGGTGAATTTTAAAGAAAAAAATCTTGGGATAGAGCCAGTTTCTAATCTTTATACTACACTAAGTTAACCAGCTGTTGCTTCCATCTAACTCTAAGAAGAAAGTGAGTTTCTGTCTTTCCCAAAACTTTTATAAGAGTTTTGGTCCCATTTAAATGTAATTGGATGCGTGTTCACATCTCGGGTAAAACATTTCAGAGTTTATGGGAGTTTCTATGATGCCCAGATCCAGATTAACAACTGTGTCATCCTGCTATCTGAGAGCAGTTTTTGGTGTCTGTAGGAGAGGCTCGAACCCTCCCCCCTTCCAATATGGAGCTCTATCTCACCCCCATAATTAGGGTCAGATCTTATCATCACCACCCCTCTACCTTCTCCTCCTCCCTCACAATCACTCCAGCTCTCTTTCATCTCTCCCAAAAGAATGCTTGTTTATCTTTCGCCCTCTCCAGATAGGGCAAGAACAAAGATGCTTTTTGTGGTTATGTTTGTGTGAGCACACATGCATGAATGAAGTTAAAAAAAATCACATACAAAAGCAAAAAATGTGAGACGTTTGGTGGATGAAGGAGTCCTTTGGGAATAAATATGTGAATGTGATTACTTTAAATGTGTGAGAAACTGCTAACTTTGGAGATACTTCAGATGATACGAACATAACTTGGTGCTCCCATGCATACGCGCACTCACACACACACACGCCCACACACACACATGCACACACGCACGCTCATGCATATGTTTTCACAGACTTATTTTGACAGGTTTAAATTTCAGGAATCATTCCATCATCTCCTCTGTGAAAAAAAGAAAAATATTTAGATATAAAGAGAATCTATTTAAGGACCAGAGGGCGAGTTAGTGAGTGATATAAAGAGAGAGGCACTGTCAGTTATGTGTGTGCCTTTTACTGCTGCTGTCTCCTCATTTGCCTGTGCTGTTTACTCAATAAACTCTGGGAAAACAGCACTAAGCACTGTTAGTCATGTCAGGAGCTAATTGCACAGTTTCTGTTTGTGTGTTTGTGTGTGTATGGACCCTCACAACGCTATCACTGTGGAGGCAAATGGCTGACACCTTGGAGGTCGAGCTACCCACCTAAGTCTGCGTATACTAGTGGACTGAAAAGTCAGCATCTGTGAGAGAGCGTGAACACAGGAAACACACTCGCAAACTACAAAGTTCATCTTTTAAACTGCAAACACAGAATATATTGTTTGGGGAGAATTTCACATTTCTGTAGGAGTGGTATTGTGTGTGTAGGCCACAAGCCAATCAAATCAACTCCAACCTCCAACACGGGTAAAGACCAATCACATGTGTTCTGAGTTCCTCCACCCTTCCTGTCTGTGTGTGTGTGTGTGTGTGTGTGATCTGGATATCAGGTGGGCTCTTGTGGAGGGGAGGTGGGCTGGATGTTTGGATGGAGGGAGTGCTGATGGAGGAGAGACTGAAGGAAGGGTTGGATGGGGGGTTGGGGGGTGCAGAAGAAAAATAAGAAACAGCTGGCTGCTCTGAGTTGTTGGCTTCTTGTCAGATGGGAGGAGGAGAGATGGCGTCACTGAGCAAACTGTTGTATGAACCGAATGGATTGCAGTGCAGCTGTAATGCACATATGGAAATCTAAGTCTTACATATATTGTATATTCATGCATTCATTACTTTTCCTCATGGTTCTTGCAGTTCTTTAAATATCTGCTCCTCTCCTAATAACATAATAATTTTGTATCTATGACTAACGGCTGCCCTTGAGTACTCAGAGGCCACACAGGGATCATTACATTTTAAGCTCATCTGTTGTTATGTCTCCCAGCTGAGCTGTTGTAACTTTTCTTCTGGAAATCCTTGTGTCCAATGATTAAGCCTCCACCCAACTATTAAACACCCTCCCTGTGCTGGTCTGGTGGGAGTCTCATATTGCTGGACCCCTGGATGAGGGGTCATAGAGGTTACTTAAATCAGTCGCAGCCAAGTTGGTGCTCATCCCTGAAAAGTAGTTTAATACTCACAAAAAACGTAAAACGAATATGGGATTAATTTTGTGCGTTCACTGTTGAACTGAAGTGGCAAGTTTCTTGAAAAATCTAATCAGTCACTCATTACTTATTGAAAAAGTCATTACAGTGCAATTACTTTGAAAAACAGCAAAGTTAAACTACATGTCACATGACTTTTGTAACTCAGAGTGACTCCATCAAAGGCCCATTTAAACAACTCCAAACCCTCCACACCCACACTTCACATTTTCTGTATTTAACAGATGTAGACGATTGTCCTCCATTATAAAAACAACCCTTTCGGTCGTCTGTGCTGCAGGAGGAGATTAGGTGGATCGATGAGTCCACAAAACACAGGACTTTCATGATGGAGAGCACAGTTTTTTCCTGTTCCTAACCAAGAGTAATTATTGTTTCTGTTAACCACAAGCATTTCATAACCTTAACTGTATGTTTATAGTTGTGACCATGACAACAAAGGTCCTGTAACCTTAAGGAAGCACTTATTTTAAACCAAACTATCTTTCTCTAAACATGACCAAGTTGTCTTTGTGCCTAAACCTAACCAAACCATGACTGCCCACGACCTTAAATGCATGTTTACTGTTACCATGATGATGAAGGTCTGCTAATTCTACCTGCTGGTACACTCCTATGGGTTGTATTGGGGGAAGGGGTAAATGACATGTATGGTTGTTTAAATTAAAGGATTTATTGGATGTAGAACCAGAAAACTAAACATTATGGTTTTCCAAGCAGCCAGCCTGGAGTTTGGATGTTACAGACCCACCATCAGTAAGAGGCTAGCTTTAACCCAGTGTCTGCACACTCTAACTGTGAACTCCCAGACCAGTCAAACTCATGCTAAAACAGCAAACAGCTGGGATTAGTAACTGTAATGTAAATACCAAGTATCATTATGTATAACATTACAGTAAGTAATGTGATACTTCATACATGTTGGACAATGTACCATGTTAAACAAACGTATCTGGATGTGAAAATGAATGCAAATGATGAAATCATCACCCAAGCCGCCCGTTGTGAATTTCCATCACAGTCAACAGACTGACTTTATGCTTCAACTTTGACCAACTCTGCAAAGTTGTTCATGCACATTCTTTCTTTTCCTGTGAAATTAGAGATAATTGCTGTTATTTTAGGCACGCTCACTTTCAGTCTTACCTCCAAAGAAAGTGGTTTAGATGATCTGGCTAAACTGTTTGCTGTTTCCTGTCTGATCATCTGACTGCCCATTTCCTCCTCTGTTGTTGGACTTTGTTGGAGCAATGTTGCCTTGTTCCCAGATCTCAGCAATTACTTTGCAAGTATAATGTTATCATTACTGATGGAAATGATGACCAAAACTATGAAAACAATACTCAAAATCAAATACAGGCCTGTCACCAGTATGTCTGTAGTAAGGCCAAAATTAGTTCAAATCAAAACTGTACATCTGCCTAGTCCGATTCACAGTCCCTCGCTGTGGGTGTGAACAGGCATATGTAACTTTGCAACATCAAATCTGATATTCCCTTTTCAAGGCTATTTAATTTGATTAATTTTGGACGGTTGAAGGCTCCAAACCCTAATTTCATGTGGAAAAAGTCTTTAATCACACAGCTGTGTAGCTGTGAATTAAAGATCCATGTTTTCACACTCCATGAATCATCTTGCGACTCCTTTAGGGATCATGAATCCCAGGTTGAGAGACGCTGTGTTAGTGCATGGAGGAAGTAAGTGAAGGATGAGGAAAATAAATGGTTGTGTTGCGAGGTTCTTGGATTCATAGCAGGGACCGAGAATTGTGGGTCGACCCCTCACCCCTCACAAATCACAGAGGAGTGTGAGTTTGGTCCATTAGTGGTCAGTTTGTGGCCATAACTCAGAGTTCGGCCTGTACATCCCCCCCTGCTCCCATCCCTTATTTTTACTCAAGACCCCTGCACCATACCCCTTCAACCTCCCCCACCCCTCCTGAATCGGCCCCACACTCAACCCTATAATTTAGGTGAAAGATTCAGCGGCTGTTATTTTTATTGAATTCCCAATAACGTCGCTGAGATTACAGTTAAGTGTAGGCGACTGGAGCTCGCGGCTCTGTTGCGGGAGCCGTTCTGGGGCCAGTGGGATGCTGAGACTGGTGCCAGGGTGGGAAATAGGGAGGTCATTGGCTGGTTTTTACACAACGCAGGGGAAAACACAGGGCAACAATCATCACATTTATAGATTGCACTCCGCTCTCTCTGGGTCTGGGGCAGACGCTGCCAGGTTTAAAGCCAGCCAGCGGGCTACTGGCCACTAATAAAGGGATTTCTTCCACAGGGAGTTGTAAAGGCACTCCACAGTATACAGAGATGTGTGTGTTCATGAGAAACAGAGAATGTGTGTGTGTGAACATCTACATAAGTGTAACACATATGCATATTCAAGCATGTGAAAGTGTATTGATTGATTTCGTATGCTAATGACACTACTTGTGTGTGTGTGCGTTCATGAATTGTATTGAAGCTTTTCAGTGCAGCATGACGACACTCATGACTCAAACCTTCACCATCCAGGGCTTCATGTCCTCTTTTATGAATTTTCACTGAATCACGTTGTCTAATTTGTTCCGCAACACTTGTGTTTTTGTTGCCGTTGCTAGGCGACAGGTCTATGATTAGCGATTATGAATGGAGGCCTATTTGGCTCTTTTCAAGGCTGACGCAGTGACGTCAAACACAAGGCTGTTATTCATCCTTCCTCTCAATCATCCATGTATCAGGCTCATTTGTATGTGCGTGTGATTGTTTCAAGACCTGAAGTTCTGTAATGTTGGCGCTGAGTTCGAGGACAGAGCTCTAATTCAAGAATTCAAGTGGCCTAAAATAGAGCCTTCGTGGCTGTTCAGAGTTTGATGCCTTGCTGCTGAAGGGGTGGACACAACAAAAGCAACACCTATACAACACAATGGAATCAGCTCTGCAGCAGCTAACTCTACAAAGCATCACTAGCTGCATATTAATATTTGTGGGTTATAGGTTATGTAAAAAATGTTCATCAGCCACAAGAGTTAGTCCTCATTCTGAGCCCAAACAGTCCTAGGACTGTTCAAAAATACAAAGAAGAATGTAAACTAAACAGGGTTATGTTAAAATGATATGTATTTTCCTTACTGTACTATCAGTACTAGGCTTAGATTACTCTACGCTTCAGCACAATAATTCTGGTTCTTTATTTCCATGTCTAACACATGGGTCATCATCTGCTGAGAATTGTAAAAATTTTTGTCGGCCTTGCAGCTTCAGTATTAGCAACATGCGTCCTCATCAAGTCCATATTTAAGACACTTTTACAAGATTCTTGTGTTAAAACAAGTAAGCTGGAAACATTAAAAAGTTAGAGCTAATTGGTGAGCTGTAGAGGTGGTATAATTCTGAACTTTGGACAAAGGTAGACTCACTGTTTTCCCTTGCTTACAGTCTTGAGGCTAAGCTAAACTAATCACCTTCCCACCTAACTCCTGGCATGACAGTGAGAAGGCCTTTTTGGGACCTTTTGACTCTCACTGAGAGAAAAGAGAAAAAAAAAAAGAATCTGAAAAACTTTATGTACAAGTTCTTTTCATAGGTGGAATGTGTTTCTTACATTTGAGCAATTGTTATGACATTTACAACACAGAACAACGCAAGTGCAACAGTGGAAATACAAACTTCCAACAGACCGGACAATGTGCAACAGTGCCCCATATATATCTACTACACATTCACTGGTCTGGTGAGTGTAACTTCTCTGTTTGAGTGTTACACAGCGTTTGAGTGAAGTCTGGCCTGCTCTGTGTATTTTACCCCTCTGGTCTGTAAGTCTGAACCTCTGGGGCTCCTCTACACTTTCTCACGTTCCTCACATGCAAACACACAGTGACACACACTGAAGCAGGGGTTGCCCAGTGCTCCCCTGAGAGCAGGTTTGGTTACAGCTTCGCATGAATCGTAGTGGTGACACTTCTCTACCAAGGGTAGACGGAGCCAAAATGGCCTCCTACGCCTACCCACCACATGTCTCAGTCCCAGACACAACACTGTTTTTGAACTGGTCGCAGGATTTGTCCTTTCTCACACTTTAAATGGCATTTACTGTGTGTGTAGTTCTGTGTCTGTATGAGCCTGGTCTTTCGTTCCCAGGACCACCAGACCACTTTACACACCACAGCTGTCTTTAGTGTAACCTCCTGGATGATCCTCTGCCTAATCCTCCTGTAATGATACTATAATCACTGCAGAGACACCAACACTGTTATCCCTGTTACCCCCCCACAAGCCCTTAACAGCCCAGGACGCTGGACTGTGACCAAGTCAGGCTGAACTTGCTGCCTCCATTACATAACTTTTATGATAGTAGATACATGCTCCAGGACAATACATGTGTGAGTCTTGAGTCAATTATCTGCAGTGGTTTAAAATGGGACATTAATTGTCATGCAAATTGGGTGGTAGGCTTCCCGAGCATCAATAAAAAAAATGGAAAAAGTCATTCAAGAGGGAATGTTGCTGTTGTTCTTCGGAGCCAGCTCATTCAGCCACATCTGTCATCCTGATAAAAACAGAAACTTTAAAGGAATAGTTTGGCATTTTGGGTAATACGCTCATATCCTATCCTACATTAAAAATCAAGATTTGCTTAGCATAAAGACTGGAAAAGGGGGAAAAAAGCAAAAATAAAACTGCCAACACGACTTAGAGCACAAACACAACAAGTTGCTGTTGGCTATTTCTCGGTCGGGAGCAGTGACTTCCAGGAAGTTAGCTGAGACTTCAAGAAGGAACTGTTTCTGGCCCAGAAGTAGTCTAATACATAACTCGCTCTATGAATGAAATGTGTTGTTTTGGTTTGTACAGATTAAACAAACAAAAAGAAATGTGTGACTTAGCTTTAGAGGAGATGGCACGCAGATTTATTTTATTTTTGGAAAGAGTAGTGTTTCTCCCTGTTTCCAGTCTCTGCCCTAAGCTAAGCTAACTATCTGCTGGCTTTCGCTTCACATTTACCATACAGAAATGAGAGTGGTGCCAATCTTCTCATCCAGTTCTCAGCAAGAAAGCAAACCATTGCCCTTTGGTTGCAGTGCAAGCTTCTATGAAAGCCTTGAGAAACATATTTACGAATTCCACTGTCTGTCAGGATCCTCCTTAAATCATAGTCTAGTGTTACTGTACATTCCTCTTCAGTCTGTCACTGAGAAAAAAGGGCAGCTGTCTTACTTTTTCCAGACATTTAAAAAAAAATAGTTTTCCAGTCTGTAACTGCTGCTCTTCTCTTTCTGTGCCCCTTCACTGGCCTGGAGTTGTATAGCCGTGTGACCTCTGCCCCCCAAACGGCATGGAGTCTTGTTGACGTAGTGAGCGGATAGGAGCTGGGCCGCAGCCCGTGGCAGCTTCTCAGCCATTGCCAATAAAGCAGTGCTGTGATTTACTTGGGCCACTGCTGCCAAAAATAAGCAGAATAGAGTTAAACTTGTCCTTGGCAAAGGAAGACGTCTGATTCCTGATTGTGCATTGGCCAAGAACATCTCTCCCCTGCCTCTAGTGTACACAAACACAGACACACACACACACACACACACACACACCAGCTCTGTCGCCCCTGATTCGTTGTGTACGTGTGCGTGTGTGCTTGTGTTCGCTCAGACCCAGCATGTGTTGTGGCTCATCAAGCCAGAACATGGAAACTGTGAGTGGCTGCAGATGTTGAGAAGAGGAGAAGATGAGGGTTTTTTTTCTTGGTTTTAACATGCTTCCTCGCACTTCACTACGACGCCTCGGCAGACCTTCGTCTTATCCCACAATCACCGCGGCTTAGAGGAGGATCTCATAGTCCACATAGTTCTCACTGCCCATCACCTCCCACCTCTATAAAGTGATCCCTTAAGGATTAGGGCTCCAAACTGTATCTGAACTTAGTGCTGCACCTATTGAAAATGCAGTCAACTAGCAAGCATGAACAAAGTGAGAGTTTGCTAGCATGTCTACTATACAGTTTTACAGATATAACTGAAAAGTAATCTGACTCCCACTCTGATTAATGAACAGATGAATCACAAAGACAGTTGCAGGAGAGAGAGAATTCCTCAGATATGAGTGGGCGAACAGAGCAGACAGTACTATCCATTGATAATGCAATTAACAGGCGCTCATGCTATCAGCCATCATGATTAATCCTGAAATGTCACAGCGGCCACTCAGGAATCCACCCGCAATATCCCCGTGGTAATCGCGTCGGCATCCGGATGGGCCATCGGCTGGACCGCTGCACCGCACAGAGGGTTATTTACCAGTTGAGACGTGTGGGAGAAAAGGCTTGACCATGGAAACTATACATTAAGCCCGTGGTGTCAGCGATCTCTCACCATTGTCGTCACACTAGCAGGGATTCTCACACTCCCCCCAAACACACCTGTCTCTGTGTGTTAAGAGTCCAGTCAGGCCAGTCTGGAATGGTGCGATGGTGCTCTTTGGGGTCGTGAGGTCACCCTGTGCGGAAATGTGTGTGCACCTTTTTTGTGGACTGAACAGTTGTTGCGTCTGCATTGTGTGAACTCTCTCTGAATAAATCATCAGACTCGTTCTTGGGTTTTTATTTCACTCAGCTGCAGCTCCAAAATTTACTTTGGATGTACCGACCGCAAAGGTTTTGGGGCCAAATATCTGCAAAAATATTCTGTGATACAAGCAGTCATGGGAAGGCCTTTGCTAAGTCTCCAGTTTCTTGTCATTTCCTGTCAGTGTTTGCCATGAGAAGCTTGTTTAAGATATTATATTTTACTCAGGTGCAGACACACTATGAAATACCCAAAAGGGTAACATCCATAAAATCGAAACGGTCTTGCGAAAGCCGACAATGGGTTATTATACTGCTCTAAAAACCATTAGAAGTACTGCGAGTCACATGTTGCCAAATTCTTGGACATGCTTTTCTGACATTCAAGAGTCCAATTCGTCTCTTGCATCCAACTGTTTTATTTTGATAGATTCAAGTCCTGATGGAGCGCAGTATTATTTCTTCACAGGCTCTTTGAACCTGAAACACTTAACAAAATATAATTGTCTGAAATTTGATTGTAGTTGAAATTGTCTGTAAAATGAAGAAAGCTCGTTTCAGGGACAGCAGACTGAGAGCAACTTGTTTTTCAGAGCTTTCACAGCTCGAGGCAATCAGAAGTAACTTTTTAAACTTATTGGTACAGTAGTGGGATCACAGGAAAGAAACCTCTTCAGAAAATTCTGCGTCAGTGACAAACAGACACACAGCTGACAGGTGGTAAACAAACTAAAACCATGTCCACATTGAAGTGGATAAATCTGAAAACAGCTGTTCTCTGCATCTGGCCTTTCATTCAAGTGGATACATTTTAAAATGTCGGTCTTGTGTTGAACTGTAGAAAAAAAGATTATTTTTTCAAAACTGTGACTTATGCCAGTTGATAAACATTTTACAATCATGGCCAACATACTTCTGCTTGTTAGCAAAGTAACAAAGAAGCCAACTGTCAGCTGCCTCCGTCTTATTTAAGAGCTAACCCATCTCAAAAAAAGCTAAATGCATCCAGGAGGCACTCAGGACAGATTGCAATGCGAATGTGGAAGACACATTCTGACATTCATCCAGACTGCAGACTGATTTGCTGTTTGCTCCACCAATCTGGCCTACTCCTTATGTGATGCCTTTTATTTAAAGTAAGATTCAAAGCCTATATATGTTATTAAGGGGGAATTAGCTCTCCAGGCAGAATCTAGGGATGCAAGAATGTAGAGCACCCAACTGGTAGCAGTCCTCTCAGCCACTCAGTGATCTAACAGTAGTATTTAACGGTCAATTCTTGACAGTGTCTCTGACTGAAATGCTTCCTCTTTAAGTGTTGCCACACAAGGAGTTCAGCAGGCGTTTAGCTGTTTATTCAGGAGCAACTGTCACCAACTTTTATCAGAGTAAAATCATGAGTTAAATCCTAATGACAGTGGAATTACCTTTGTTTAACAAGTAGTACCATGACACAGGTGGTAAAAAATTTGCTTTAGTTCTATAGGAGATATAATTACCCCTGAGCCTCATGGCTGTAGTAGCTACTAACAGGCCACCACACAGCTTTAATGCTTTGGTTGGCACTCAGAAAAGGATGCAGGAACTACCTAACGAGCAGCACAGACTTTCTGCTGGCGCTCCACTTGTTCCTCTCAGCCACTCAGTGATCTCAGCATCGGTTTCTGTTCATTTAGGTAAACAAATAGATGGAGGAAGAAGCCAAAACCAAAATCCTTCAGGGATGAGGGGTATCATTCATTGTCCATCACATTCTCAATGAAAATCATCTGCTCTTGATATTCATCTGTAGCACACCACTCCCCAGGCATCCATATCTCTGCTTTCCTCTCTCTCTGACGTTGCTTTTTATTGTCATGTGTTAACCATACAGTTCAACCCTCTGCTTCTCACTACTCTGCTGCTGAGACAAACTGGTGTGAGGATCTTTTATTTCTTTGGCTTTTCAAAGTTCGATGTACAAGGGGCAGGACGGTGATTGTGGTCGCGGTGATGCTGTAATGTGGATGATGACGAAGATGTGAGTGATGATGAGGACAGTCATGATTTGTCTTACATTGCTTGTTTTCAGCACCTTGCATTGGTGACTGCCTTACCTATTTATGTAATGTTAGTGTAACTTCTCATTGCCAAACCAGTTCCCCACTTGGACAAATAAAGTTGAAACTTAAAACACCCCTCTCATTATTCTTTCACCCTTTTTTTTCTGTTCCTGATCCCTCTTTCCCTCTTTCTACCCGTCCCATCACCCCCTCCTCCTTTCCACCGAGGACCCAAAGGCATTATGCAACCCAATCAGGACCCTATTTAGGGAAATCAAGTTAAATAAACTGTGATGTGAACCGAATTCAAATAGGGACTCTTATATAAGAATGAGGTTGCTTCATAGATGAATGGCTCTTGGAATGGACATGGATTCCCAAGGCCTGTATTTATTTTCATTACCATCAGAATAGCTTCGCCTCTGAACTGTGTGCCGAATGAGGACAGAAAGAAGAAGAAGAAGAAATGTATCCAAACTCATTTAATTTGAAAGCGTCGCTCCCCAGTCCCACGGTTTGAGCATGCACCTATGTGATCAGATTTTTTTCAATATACAATAACCAGCGAATTAACAGTTTCTCATGTCGATTAGCTGAGCTATGGAAAGCTTCAGAGGTACCTGTACAGTTTTTACGTCTATGTTGGATCATCTGTGTGTTACTGGATCCCTTTTCTCATACTCTTGCTGGTCCGTCCTAGCACGTTGAGCTCATACCTGCAAAACACCCACTTAAACTGCCTCCAACTCTCCTGATGTTTACTCTGGATGCAGTGCAGAATTTCACCGTCGTGTTCTGACAGGAAACAATGCTGATAATCTCTGAGAAATAAAAGTTTTACTCATAAGGAGTGCTGCATGATTTTGGATCAGGGGTATGAGCTTTTACTTGAGGCTCTGATGCATAATTCTGTCAACACATACAACACAAAAGTTTACACAGGACGACCTAAATGTGCAAACAGAACAGTGTGGAGAGAAATAGTGTTTGTTTTTAAGATGAGATGAAACTTTAATGATCCTGTGGGGAAATTGGGTGGTTGTAGTGGTAACAAAAAGTGATTCATAAAAGGGAGAATGACACACAGCATATCAAGGGTATTTAAAATCAAAATATGAGTCACAGCTTGAAAGGGTTCAGTCAAAATGCCAGTCAATCACAATTTGTGTAGATTTTGGTTGCAAAACAGACCAAGACTAAAATCCGATTGCAATCTGTCATGGTTTTCCTGGACTACATGCAAATTAGGGTCGGCTCTACTCCAGTTCAGAGAGTGATGGCAATGCAAATAGAAGGAGAAATATGTGTGAAATTCAGCAGTTTAATTACATCAGAGACAGTTTAACAGCTACCAAACAACTGTGCAGATCACAAACTCATACATGAACCTGGTGATGAACAACTACAAGCCAGACAAAAGTTTTGCTCATCCTCAGGGGCTCTAACTCTGCCACAGATCAATACTCACTCACTCAGGTGAGGCAATTAGTGGCTGAACTGATTTGGGATCAGTGGACAAAAAGCTGCACTTGCTGCTGCTACACAGTTATAATTAAAGGCAACCCAGTGGAATGGATCCACATTTTTAGCAGTGTGTCTCAAGGGACGGCAACGTTGTTCAGTCCACTGCTTCGGTCCTGACCAAAATATCTCAACAGCTATTGAATGAAGATTAGCACAGATATCCATGGGGCTCAGAGGATGAATCCTACTGACCTTTTCTCTGATGTCGCCAGCAGGGCCATAGTTTTGGTTTAGAGTGAAATGTCTCAGCAGCTATTGGATACTGTAGATTGCCCAGTAGATAATCTTGTTGCCCTCAAAATAAACTTTTGTTATCTCTTAAGTTTTCGTCAAGTTCCTTCATCAGTACTTTGGTTTATGACCAAAAATTCCAGCAAAACTAATGACAATTTAATCAGCCTGAACGGCACTTTGTGTTTGGTGCTAACAAATAAATGTTAGCACGCTAACACACTAAACCCTGAGAAACATTACATCTGGCAAAAATCAGCATGTTAACATTTTCATTGTGAGTGTGTTAGTATTAAAGGATCGTGTGGGAGGAATGGGACTGTGGAAAATATGTGAAAAAAATGTGAGAATCTGAGAGTATGAAGAAAACAAAAGAGGTACATACACTGCATTCACATGCTCTCTTTATGCATGTTTGTCAGATTTAGAAACTGATATCACTTCCACCCACTAAGCGCTTGGCCTGCTCCATTCACCGTGTCAGGCTTAAACACTGACATCGGCTGTGCGACGACTGGCTGGAATAGATTGGAAAAGGAGATTACCATTTCCCAAACTCAGACTAAACTCTGCCCTGCTTCCCGTCTGATTTGCTGATGAATGACAAAGAACAGAAAAGACACAGATGAAAGACAGTGAGGATGATAATAGTGATGAGGAGGAGGAGTGTTGAGGGGGGCGTCTTAGTGATCTATCTCTTCTGTATGAGCTTGAGGAGGACAAGGCCTCATACACATCTCCACTGACACCCCATTTCAGCCTCTGTTCAAGTCACAGGGTAATCCCGCTCTCTAAAATTGAGACCTCGTTCCCTAAACAAACATGGCTGAATGATCCTCGTCCACCTCACTATGAGACACAGGTGTTGCTCTTTAATCCCAGCTGGCTGGTATAACTGTTATCTTTGTATATAAATATCAAGATATAGTAATGTACTGTGTTGATCTATAAAGCAGGAATGGCTGCGCAGGAGCATTAAGCGGTGAGGCAGTGTTTATCTGTTATGTAAGCATGACAACGCCACAGAAGGTCCTCGCCATAGACAGGACAAAAACATCCATCATCCCTTCCTCTCACTTCTTCCATCCCTCTCTCTGTGCCCAGGCTGTTTCCTGTAGCTGAGCTCAGCACTGATATCTGCCTGGCCTGTCCCACTGCCCCGACCTTTGCCCTAACGCAGCGGATAAGGAAGTGTCAGTGGGAACCGGCTGGGTCAGGCCGGGTCTCAGTCCTGGGATCCTGATTCCTGGCTGCTCTGCGGGCCTGCCGTCCCTCCCTGTATCAAGCACTCCACATGTGTTTCCTGTTGTTTTTCAGACTAGCTGCACTGCGCTGGCTCACCGCACAAGAGCTGGGGCCTTTTCCTGAGGCTTTGTTTGGCCTGGCCTCTGGGAATGGCTTAAATTTAGGTGTGTGTGACAGAAGACCCCACCAACCACCCCCACGATCAGTGCCACAGCCAATACAGTAGAGCCTCGTAAAGACTGGCCTCTTTTTCTGTATTTTTTTTTTAACCTCCCTGTCTGTACAAATTCATAACCTGAGAGCAGAAGATCAGGTCTCTCCACAATCCTAAGGAGGAGGGGGACGAGTGACAGAGGCAGAAAGTGTGTGGGATTGTTATTCTGATGAATGTCAGCTCCAAATTGGCCTTTTATTAAACACCAGATACATCTGAACCATTCAGTTTACCTCTATGTTTATTCATTTAACAGAATTTCTAGAGAGAAGACAACTGAGAATGAAAGTTCATCATTGACTTTGGTTAGAGCAGTTTGACAGTTTTACAAACTTAATCAAGGTCCACTAACTAGCTTTTTCAAGAGCTTTCAACCATAAGTAAGGAAGATCATCTTTAAAAACAGACAATGAGCCAATATATCCTCAATATACAGCCACCTGTTTTCACATGACTGAAGGATCACACTTAGGTTACATGAGGGGAGTTCAACTGCTAAAAGCTCCAGAACAGCCTACTGAGTGGTCCTTTAGTAATTTAAATCGAGTAATTGATAGTAATTTATCAATTACATCTTCAGAGACTTTAACTGCAACATTCTTTTTGTACAGGTCTTGCTGTGTCCTGTATTATTTCTAACTTTAACATACCCTTGTCCAAAGGATCCATCACTCCAGTATTTATAATGGCAAAGTTTCCTGGCAAAGCAGATTTGATTCTGCAGTCAGTGGATTCACTCACAGTGCTGTTTCAAATCCTGGCTTGGGGCCAGTTTTCTGGACAAGTTTACTAAGTAAAATCTGGAAAATCCTCAAAACTGGAACATGGACTTGATGTGGAAAGACCTGCTCTGGGTCTCAGGAAAGCAAAGTTATCAAAATGATGAAGTAAAACAGATCCACTCATTTACATGTTTGGTTTAAACAGTGTTTTCAGACCTGTTGTATATTTCTTTCAGTCCGTAATACAAAACAAGAGAGCAGAAATTTTCCACAGCAGGGGTGACGTCACAGGCAGATAATGGTGCTGCGAAAATGCTTCGAGATGGACTTTCTGATGCTCAGAGCTTAATTTGATGCATTACTGAACATGTTGGAAGCTCACATCAAAAAGAACTGGACCAGTTCCTTCAGTTCAGTTGATTTTGAGCAGCAGCTGGCAGTTTGACGCACGTCTACAGAGCATGTCAGCTGGTGGAAACAGTCGTTTTTAAAAATGCTCAGGTCTCCAGCCGAGGCTCATTCATAAATATAGCCTCTTTCGAGACTTTGAACAGATGTGATCCAAACTGTTCCTGATGGACGACTTTTTTTTTTTTTGGAATTGGCGTGTAAACGTTTCTGAATGAAAATAATCAATAAGTGAGGCCTGTAAGTCTACGTCTGGATACAAGAGAGTGTCTACACGGGTGAATAAAGCTCTGAGAGTGTGAGTAAGGACTACAGCATGTCCCACTTCAAGAGACAGTCAGTGGGACAACACCACAGCTCTGGAATATTAACCAGTGGAAATTGCACCTCTATTTTTACTTAATTATCTCCAGTGGAGTGTGAGGCCAGGCTGTTTGTACTGCCCCTGATTTTTCCCTAAAGTGGGGCAGTGTGTAGAGACTTTATTAGAAGCAGCCTCTGCTGTTTGAGAGCTCATCTGCTCTCTCTCAGGGTCTCGGTCCTCTGCTGGGACTCGTCCTGACGTGGAGACGTTTTGTTCGTGGCCTTTTTAATTGAAAAGACACCAAAACCCCCGAAGCGCCCCCGCTCCAGCAGAACACAGCTCTCTCACATTTCTACCATCTCAGGAGGCCCCTCGGTGTTGCCCCCCAAATGTTTTCCATCAAGGAACCAGCATGCTAATTTACAGTGTGGTGAGAAAAAACTGGCGGCTCAGCAATTCGCTCGCCTCCTCCTCCCCCAACCGCCATCGCCACCCCTCCTTCTCCTGGTCCTTGCTTTCTCCTCCTCTTTCCTGACACAGCAGTACTGTGCCCGTATGTGACATCACAGCACTCGTCTCCAGAAAATGTCCAAACATTCCCAGCAGTGAATGGAGCAGGGACAGGAGAATGGCTTCCATATGGGGTACACACACACACACACACACACACACACACACACACACACACACACACACACACACATCCCCTCCTCCTTCACTGCGCCCTCCTTTTCCACAGGGGTGAAGGTTGACTGGCATGATGGGAGGACAAGAAGAAGCAGAAACAAGAGAATTGGCAGTTTATCGTTCCGAATGAAATTTGAAATGCAGCTTTCATCTTTGGCTGGCTCGGGGCGTTTGCCCACAGCCAAGCCTGCTCTCCCAAATCTATCATTTTATCATCTCTGTGTAGACAGGAAAGACTGCTCATCAGGTCTCTTTCTCTCTCTCTCTTGGTGATTGAGGAAATTGTAACTGGATCGCGGTGCTGGGCTGCTATCCTTCCAGCCGCCACAGGTTTGGCTTGGCTGCAGGCCAGCCAACTGCCTGACACTCCATAGCATGGGAACATCCTGCCTCCCTGGCCTGCAGCACCAGCTCCCTCTGAAGCATCGTACACACTCAACAGGACACACACACACAGACACACACACACATCGTTTATTTATATGTGTCCACATCAGTGGAAGAAATACATAATCAGTTAAGATGCATTTTTCAAGTGGCAGTGCTTCCATATGGGGCTGATTTAAGATCACACACATACACTGAAAAGGCAGGTTGTCACATATAAGAAGTGGTGCAGCAGAGTGTGTGAGTGTGTGTGTGTGTGTGTGTGACTGTACTCCAGTGGAGTGGAGAGAATAGAGGTCTGCACAAAGAGATTAATGAATGTCTGCCCTTTGTTCTCTTTCAGCCCAGGGGGTTTATGGCCCTACAGTTTCCCTTAAATCTCTCACAAACACACACACACACACACGCACGCACGCACACACGCGCACACACACACACACACACACACACACACACACACACACACACACACACACTGCTCCATTATATTACAAACACAAGCCTAGGACTCCTTCTCTTTCTTCAGGCTTTGATTTATAGGTCCACACTCAGAGTGAAAGGCGGCCCACAGATGGAATAGTGTGTGTTTTGTGTGGGGGAGTGTGTTTGTATGCGTGCGTGTCTGTGTGTACATCTGTGCATATCTGCATACATGCATTTGTGAGTGCACATGTGTGTGTGTGTGTGTGTGTGTGTGTGTGTGTGTGTGTGTGTGTGTGTGTGTGTGTGTGTGTGTGTGTGTGTGTGTGTGAGGAGATCAAGAAAGAGAAGCCCTCTTCAAAGTGGCTGCAAGATGCCATAGAAGTGGAGCCTTTGTTTAGCTGCCTTGTTATTTTTCCCATTAATCATAGTTAATGTCCGTCTAATCCTTCCTGCGCTGCCCTGATTGCTGGCCAGGGGGTCATCATCAGCAGACAGAAAAAATAACACAAGAAGAAGAAGGAGAAGAAAAAGAAAGAGGGGGCACTTGTTGCTCCTCAACTCCGACCCTGGAGCTTTTGTTCTGCTAATTGATCACTGCTGATTGGGTTTAAATATTTCAGGCGTCAGATACCACCGTCCTGATCAAAGAAAAACACCCCTCAATTAATCTACTGGCGCGCTCAGCGGATTAACACATTCTTGGCCCGCTGTCGGTAAACAATGTAAAGAAAAAGACAGAGAAATGGTGGAGTAGGGAGGAGTAGGGAGGAGCTGGTGGTTGTGGTGGTGGTGAAGCAGCAGGTGACCTAAAGGAGTCGGAGGAAAAGGCCGCTCCAGAAATCAAGAGGGCTTAGGCATATTTTTTTTCCCTCAATGAACTCCTTGTCCCAGAGAGAGAGAGAGAGAGTGTATATATGAGGGGGTGGAAATCCAGACTTTTTTAAACATCAATATTGTTCTGCTGGATTTCAACATGGAAACTGTGTAAGTCCCATACATGATGATTTTTCCCAGAATGTGTAGCAGGACTCAAGCCAGGCTGTGTGTTCCAATGAGTCCCCAAGCAAGAACATGAAGGGCTTTTAATTTAGTGTTTAATCAGGTAGAAAAATAAGGGAAGGGGGGGAGGGGGGGTTGCACCTGCTTGGCTGCTGTTCCCGAGTGTGTGTTTGTAAGGGTCATGTTTTTTTGTATTCACATTTGCTTTTAATTGTACACACATACAATAAAATTAAAAGTATTAATAAATATGAACTGCGATGACAGCACTGATATTTTGCATATTTTTTAAATAAGGATAAAAAGCAATTGGAAAGTGTTTAAGCTTCATGCCTCTGGCTGACTGTTTCTCATCACAGAGGCTGATCTGAGAAACTGTGTTGTTACAAGACGTGTTGTCAGTCACCGTACTGACCACAGCAGGTCATAGCCCTGTTCAGCCTGTGAATGCTGATACAAGTTTATTTTTTTTTACCCCATTTCTAACAAACCCAAGCCACAGCTTTGGTTGTATAGGGATGGTGCTTTGCAATCTTTAAGATGTATGCACTTTACAGCATTCATGGTTTGGAAGGATCCATTCTGCTGTTATGTTTTTATTTATATATAAATTAGCAAGTGAAGCTAACACGCTTCTGCTTCTTTTTCCTGGTTCCAAACTACAAATATACAGTATTAAGAAGAACAGACATGTTGCTGCCTCTCATCACTGCTGGCTACTCACAGCACTGCAGCCACCTAAAAAGCACCATCAAAAAGGCACATCTCTAAAACTGTTGACAGGACACCTCCAACTGCAAAAAAGATCACTTATTACTTTTTGTATAATGAATTTGTGGTTTTATAGGTTTTATAGGCCATTTGTAAAACTATCCCAGACCTTAGGAAAGCTATTTTTATTTGTGTGACATCATTTTAATGCAAAGTCTATGGGAACGCATGGGCGGGGCCAACAGAGGAAACACTAATGAACGTGTGCAATGTGCTAGTACTTCAGCAAACCCCAAATCTAGAGGACTTTTTTGGGGGGCTTCTGATCACAGTGAGCAATATTCATTTAAGTGAATAGGCACCATTTTGGAGACACACACTCACATATTTATACACTAATTTCTTGCCAAAAATTCATTTCAGTTGCAATTAGACTTTAACTTGTATTGGTAGTGAGTGCAGTCACAGTCTGAAGAAGGGCTAAGGAAAGAGGAAAGAGGAAAGAGTGAAGAGAGAGATTGTGAATGAGCGGAGAAGAGTCCTGGCTCTCTGTTTGCCTTCTCTCCCTCTTTGTGCTGTATTTACCCTTCAACATTTGCAGTAAAGGAGGGGGAGGAGGAATAAGAGGAGGTTAATGGGTTTGATTTCACAAGACTGATAAACTCACCCCAACGTCTGCAAGGGTTTGTTTTGGAACCAGCTCTCAGAAATGTTTGGCAAAAGCTGTCTGCAGCTTCGACCCATTAGATCAGGAACAGAATCAGAGCCACTTTAAATCACACAGCACAATAAATATTAAGGACTTTGTTAGTTGTTACATCGATGATGACATATTGGCAAATAGCAGTTCACAGTATGATACACAGAGCCCTGGCGTGGAGCATGAGAAACAGGATATCACATACAGTCAGAAATATGTAATGGACTATTGTGCAATTTGTTCAGTCGATATTCGTAAACAATTAGAACTGGATAAAGAATAAAGAGCTACCTACAGATATAGCAGTTAGCATTGCTGCCTGAACGTGCCACCACATTGCCAAAAGCAGCGATGATTAATATGTTGGAGTTGTCATGAGTTTTGACATATTGCAAAAATCTATTGCCTGTTTGACTGAGTTCATGAAACCTCATTATGTTTTAAGTTTATCAACACTGTTATGGTTTTGGCTTCATTTCACTTTGGGGCTGTGCTAAAAATACACACACTGCTTGGTATTAAAATGTTCACAAAAATATCTTACAATGGCATCGACGACTGCTTTTATAATGCATCTCATCACTGTAGGATGTCTTTAGCCAAATCTGCGGTCAGAAGTATTTTACATATCAAGAGTATCCACAGCTTTGAATGTACAATGTTTGACAAGGCTGCAAGAAAATGGACTAATACAATAACATTAAACATGAATTAGACTTAAAAGAAGTTCAGGAGTTCATTTACACTTGGTTACAAGAAGCACACATGTGAAAGCACAAACCATGAAACTGTTAACACGCCATAATTATTATTGAAAGTTTTGAAGCTGCCTTTAGGGGAAGTTTGAGTCTGTCTGAGTCCAGTTCTCAGGAAAGCTGTTCCAGCAAAACTCACAGAATTAAAACCAAAGACACAGTAGTTACTCATACAGCGAGTCTGTGTAACTTCTGCTTTACAGTTAAGGGGAAAATGGTAAAACCTACAATGTAAAAGTGTTTTCACATTATTAGAATAACTCAGTAGTGTCCATTACACAGAAATACAGACCTAATATTTAGCCACCATAAGCTAATAAGAAAGAAGTGTGTATGTTTCTTCTTTCTAAAGTCACATTGATAAAGTTTCCATACAAATGTTATGCAAATTTCATCCAAATTTTCATTCAGAAGAAGACAATGCAAATGAATGCATATTTTCACCCACTACTGTTATGTGAATATAAGGAGCTGGGTGCATTATACAAGCAGCTAGTGGTGCTAACTCTTGGTGCCATTATATCTTTGCAGGAGAAGAGGGTGCAATGAGATGACATAATTTAAAAGAGAACAAGTCAAACTTCAAATGATGGGAAACTAAAAAGCATGATAGAAAATAAGCATTTATGTTAGTTTTACGTATTCATTTGGTTATGGTCTGCTTATCACTCAGATGTTTAAGCTGTGTGCCTGGAGTGGAGTTGAGTTTCCACTATGTTCTTTCTTTTTTATGTGCAAATTGAAACTGTGAATACAAACACAGGACGTGCATAAGAATTTTGTGCTACAACAATATCATCCTAACCTTTGCTCAGCTTAATCAGAATTAGCTGCCATTAGCTATCTGTAACCTCTGCATCGTGCTTGATGGTCACAGGGAAGTGAAATGAATATTGGACCAGTGTCTAGGCCCTTAGGGAGGGGATGAGGATGAGTAAAAGATCAAATGAAATGCTGGAGTCAAAGGGTGGGTTCAATATTACACTCACTTCTGATGCTCGTTATCACTCACTGATCTAAAGCAGTGAAAGTTAAAACCCCAGTACATCCAACTCAAGACTGGCCCTCACGCAAGATGTGCTGAGTGCAGCAAAATTCTTCAGTTTACACATGTATGTACATGTGCAAACACACAACACCTCCACACCAAAAACAACACTCAGCGGTCAAAACGCAAAACATGTCACTTCTCTGAGTGACTGAGTGAAGAAGTGCGGTCAAAACCATGATAAAACAGATAAAACTATGAGGAGAGAAGGGACAAAAGTGAAAGCGAGTGATAGAAGAAGAGTAAGAGGCTTTGTGGATGAAGGGGAGGAATGAGAGAGAGAGACTTGGCCGAACCAACCTGCATGATGATTTGGTCCAAACCACCACTATCATCACACAGATATCTCTCCCATCTCTGCTTGCATCTCCTCCACAAACACACACACACACACACACACAAATGCGCATACACACATAAACACATATACTCTCCTCCAGTGGAAATTCCCTCATCATGACTCCTGTTATGATAATAATTATGTCCAACATTTCCATAGCAATGCTAACAAACATCTATCAGCAGACAGCAGAACTGCCAAACTTTAAGAAAGATAAAACATCCAAATGTCTGGCAGTGATGCTATCGCACTGCTGCGCTACACTCAGTCTTTAGCTGCCTACGCTTGTGCAGTGAAGCTTAAATTAATCCACAGAGAAGGGATTTGATTGTTTCCCTTTGGTGGCTCTGGGGCTGACGATGAGGTGATGAACGTGCTGTGGGTGAAGCAGGTTGTTCTTATAGACGTTTCTATATAGGTCTGACATTAAAACAGCATTACAGCCACATCTGGTCTGTTCTTAGCTCTCCCCAAGGGAGGATCTGGCTCAGTTAAAATGATTGTGTGTGTGCGTGAGTGTGTGGGAACCTGGGGAGCAATGCAATGTCCTGATCGATGTATATCCCAGTCATCTCTCATATACCACACCTTTTCCCATGTCTGAAAGGAAACCAAATGGTCTATCTGAAGTGCATGTGTGTATGTTTGTGTGTGCATTTGTTTCGAGGCTATAGGTCAAGCTATTTAGCACAGATCATTGACATTTTGCGTGAGATTAAGAGCGTAATCGCAGTCACGAGGGAGCCGCTTGCAGTACGTCTAGACTGGAGGGTTGCTCATTGTTACAGCTGTTCAATAGAGTGTGACAGCTGAGGTGACCCATTAGTTTCTGAGAGCAGTTCAACTGGGCTGATTTGAAATAAAAGAGCACTGGGGTACATATTCGTTCATTACAATGAACATGGCTGGTGCAGTTTATTCGTTTTGATCACTGGAGAGTAGCTCTGTGTGGGCGAGACCAGACTGAGCACGGTCAGGGACACAGGTCTGTGTTTACACACCATGTTTTGAGGCGGTGCCCATTTACCCAGGGAAAGTTGCTCGGTGGACAAGTACGCCAGCACAGTTCTTCCAAAATGATATACATGAGTGTTTTCTGATCTGGTGCCTCTGTGGGTCTGTGGCTTTGCTTAACCTGAGTGACTGAGGTTAAGGAACACTCGAGGCAATGGTTAATAGAAACACCTGTTGAGCCACTGTTGGTAGGGGACAGGATGGGAACAGCCAATCTCCAGTGTCAAAGTCAGATGATTTGTACGCCTGACCATCCATGACCACTTCCCTAACAGGTCTTGTGGAGCTCATTACTGGTTTTAGTACTTTTACTGATTTTATATAAATATATAAAATATATAATAACACAACCCTTCTCCTTTAACATTAGTGGTGTTGGATGGGGGCTGCCAACAACGCCAAACGTGGTATCGTCTGAATCTTCAACAGACACATACTGATGTTTGGGGGAAAAAAATGCATCGTAAACCACTTTCTCAGAGTTGCACACATGGATTTATGACCATTGTTTCTATGAATACTCTCTTTACAACCATATGCCTTAAATGCTAGATATGTGCTCACCGCAATAAACTAAAGAAACTTCAAGAAATCCATTTATTTCAAATGACAAGCAAAACTTTGGCTGCCTGCTGTTAACCACGGTCACCTTGTTTCTTCATTTAGTGGTTTGGAGAGCTTGGCTGCAGCTGAACTTTGGAGCGACATCTCCCGTCAGCAGCCAAGATTAGAATAGCTATACATCCCGTCTGTTGCTCTTACAACATTTGTGCTGCAAATGGCAGCGAGCAAGCTCAGTCTGTTCCCTGAAACACAACGCAGTGATGTAGACGGGTCAAGGTTGAGCAATACTGCTGACACATGCAAGGGTGAGAATAAACAGGCAGAGCTCTATACACATTCATACATGAAAGCACACACATGCAATCAGAAACACACACACACAGGCTGCTGCATTCCACCAGCATGAAAGTGCTTTCATGTTTACAGCAGAACAAACAGAGGAGGGCTTCACCTCCTGTGTTTATCTGTAATATGCTAGTTTCCATGACCGCCTTTGCTCCTAGCAGTAAGAAACAAAACATTTGCTCTGGAGGATTAGAGTCTGACGAGCAGCAAGCATAAAAGAACAACTGAGACATGTTTGCTGTAATTTGTACTCGTTATTTGCATTCAGAGTCAGGATTGGAGCTGATGAACACAGGTTATGTTTTCATCTGTTTATTTGTCAGCAGGATTACGCAAAGAGCACTGAGGTGATGGGGTGTGGGCCAGGAAAGTACACATTAAATTTTAGTGCAGATTCTCTTACAGGGGTGACTCCAGGATGGTTTTTTCTTTCTATCACTTTCCATAACATTGCAAGATAAGGAACTTTTGCTTTTGGTGAAGGTACGTGCTCTACTGAGAGCCATACTACCGTTACAGGTGGGATCACATGTTTAGTTTAGTCAAACTTTGGTAACTATGGATAAAAATGCATCCTGTTAAAAGATAAGTTTCATTTCATCACAACGGTCTCATTTTAAACTGTACATCGACCTTTTTCTCTTTAACAACTGAAAAAAATACTTGCAATGTGAAAGGTGTTGCTCACAGTGAAAAACCCACAGAGTATTATCACCTGACTGTGCAGTTTCCATAAACTCTGCCTGAGTGTTTTATCTCAGTGCATTGTTTTGGTTTTATGCCCCAAAACACTGTTTTAGTTCCGTCTCACCGCTCTCATTATGTGTTTCCAGCAGCAACATGCAGGTTTTTTCAGTAAAAAAGTTGTGATAAACTCATTTGTACACTACCTGCTCCAGACCAAATGACTGAACTGACTGATTGTTGGACTTATATACAGTGACTGGCCCAAATGATGATGCTAATGTTCCCCTGTGCGTGTTGGATCTAGAAAGAAGTAAATGTGTGCTAACAAGTCCATGTTAGGTCAGTGTTGACAGCTTGTTGTGCTGTCCCCAGTTGCCAAAAAATAAAAAATCAGTTAATGCATTTAATGCAGGTTGAATAGTTTTGACCATGTTTCTCTCAGGAATCATAATATTGTATTGACGAAATGAATTGCAGAGGTCTCTGGACACACAAGATGCATGAGTAGATGATCAGACAGATTAACCAAACTTAACTGGAAGAGAAGCACAACTTACAGTAGCTGTAGGCCACACGGTGTTTCTGGGCAGTGTATGACTGGTTTGTTTTCAAACTGTCTGATTGTCTGAGTTTTGTGCCTTGTTGAAATTTTTTATAACGATACTGCCGTGTTCTCAGATCTTAGCGATTACTTTGATGACTACAACCTCATCATTACAGATGAAATGATGTTCAAATCTACCAAATAAGCCCTAAGTTATAATTAACCAGAATTTTCCCTCAATAGCTATTCCCAAAGAATTCGTCTTGTGAGTATGACATAGTGGTGTTGTGGCTAGACGTGTGTTCTTTTCAGCAAGATGAAAAATGTGAATGAGAAATATTCTCTTTCCCGTCATTAGCTGCACTGTTTGCCCTTGAGCAAGGCAGGGAGCACTGCTCTGTAGCCAACAGTCTACTGGCAGCTCCCAGGCCTGAAAGTGATTCAATGTGAAACCGACTGTTGCTTTGAAAAGAGAAAGTGTTCTCAGTTGATGACTGTGAGCTACAATATGTGTATATTCATGGCTTTGTAAGACAGTCCTACATTCCTGTAAACCTCAGTGTCTTGGTGTATTGTCATAAACCAAATCTAGGTAATGTAATAAGTCCAAACTGGCAGCAGGCTCTGGGAAAGAACAGTCCTCTGCTCTGTATCGGTTTGTAGTCAGTGGATGTGGTTGGTGGATGGAGATAGTGGGCAGAGTTTGTGCGTCTTTCTCTCTGTGTGTACGTGTGTGTGCGTACAGTGCTTGTGTGTTGGTTAGAGGGTCCAGCCAGCTCTCGCCTCGCTCCATTTGCCATCAAACCTCAGCTGAAATAAAGAACACATGGGAGCTGTTTTGAAGCTCCCTCAATGCCGGGTAAAAATCTAAATTTCCCCCGCGACTTCTTACTGTCTATCCTCAACCCTCCGCCCATCCCTCATCTTACCCTTTGTGCTTGGAACTGTTCGCCCGGAACAGGCAACACCAATCGACCTCAAAATTTCCATTCGGAAAAGAAAAGAAAAACCAAAATAAACAGATGATGAGGAAAAAGAGAAGAAAGAAGTGAAACAACGTTTGCGTGCACGGCAGTGATGGGAGGGCAAATGCTGTGCCAACTGTGTTATGGTTGGCAAACCTTGAAGTGCCTGATCTACAGTTGAGGGAGGGGAGGGAAAAAAAACAGGACCGGAGTGACAGGCTGCCATACGGTGTGGTTGCCAGGCGCTGTATGTTTGAACCATGGGAGAAATTTCATGTGGTTGTAATTTTCATATTAAAGTAATGGGGGTCTATCAGTGTCTGAGATGTACAGATGGGGGGGGGCCTGAGCACCAGCTGCTGCATGTGTGTGGGGCAGTGTATGTACATTTACAGTGTCATTGAAGTTAGCATGTGTGTTGGGAGATATACTGTAATCCACCTTGTAATAGCACCTAATAGTGGCACTTAAGAAATGCCACAGTAAATGGTATGTTGGACAGGGTGTGAAGAGGAAAATAACGAGTCCTTGAGAACTATTCTCCATTTCAGCATTATAGGAAAGTAATTTTGAACATTTCATCTCATATTAGGTTTAGACTGATGTATGAGTTTGCTGATAGACATGTATGAGGCCAGTTGTTTTTCTTCAAAATCAAATATGGTCCACTTAGTGTCAACCAGGCCTTCATTTGATGTGAAATGTACCTATATACTCTTGTGGTCTATCCAAAGGCCTTAAACTGAACTCAACTTTTGATATAATTCATTCTAATTTTGATCAGATTCCAATTTAACTTTCAAGTCTTGGCCGTGAGGTCTTGTGCTAAGTTCCAAGTCGAGACAGGCACGTTCAAGGTCATGAAATAAAACAAACTAGAGACCATCTGAAGATGGGATCACGTCAGCTGTGGCGCCAAGTTGGTATGTATGGTGTAATGGAACACAACATGAGAGAAGTGAGTCTGGCGAAACAGGCAAACTGCACAAGACAATATGCTTAACCTGATGTCTCAGAGTGGACAGGAATGATTGAAACTGAAGTGACTTGAAGTAGGGGGGGCACTGGCTCCTTTCCTCCTTCCACCCCTCCTACTTTCATCACCCTTGCTCAGACCACACCCACTCACAACCTGGCCTAGTACCCGCAGTAAAGTTTTGAAACTGCAGTAAATTGCAGTACTGTCTGCAGTGGTACTAGCTAAACAACAGTGAACAGCATCATTGGCAAAGCAAGCAGTGTATGTCATATTGAACAAGACTAGCTAAGGATGCAGTAAATATACCATGTTGAGAGAGTAGAGGAGGAGGAGCAGCGCAATGTGAACTCACTCGCAGGCTTTGCTCCATTTTGTTTCATAGTTGTTAGCTATCACGTCCCGGGTCTGTCTGAAGGGCTGTTTAGGCCTTCATTAGTCAGCTGTGTTTTTCCAGAATGCCTTTCAGATTCAGATCATTGTCTGCCTGGATGTTTGCTGTTACAATCAAGGCGTTAAGGACAAGCCCTGTCCCTCGATGACCCTTCCAGGCCTGTTGATACAGTGAGTGTCATGTTCAGGCTCTCCATTTATCTCTCATCGCTGGGGTTTAAATCTGGCCTGTGCTATGTGTGTGTCTCTGTTTAATGGGTGGTCTAATGCTGGCTAATACTAAGACTCTGTATGTGTCTTTACTTTAGAAAAGTAAGATGACACTCAGTTTCCCACTAGTAAATCATCACAGACTCATCCTGAGGGACAAAGCCTGGGGACTGCTGATTTTTATCTACAACTTAATGGATCTGACTTGCCCTTTTAGCAACTGGTATTGTCACATCCACATCATGGTGCCTGAGCAGTTTTGTTAGAAGGGTAATGATAAATCATTATATAGTAATTCTTCGATGGTTACCCTTGGGGAAACCATTAAAGGACAGTTCTGGCATGATTTTGCTCATTTTCTATCTGTTGTGACTACATTTGCATGCATGCCCCGTGACTAAAGATATGTTGAAATCAATCTTCCCATAACTCTGGGTTTCATTCCAAAGACGGAAAAACAACCATCAAGACTTTTGTGTCTGCAGAGTTGTTATTCTACTCACTAATGAGGATATGTCAACCACACTTTGCAAAGAGTTAAAACAAGATATCAGATCTTATTTTGATTTGCATTGCGATTGCAGTGTTTTGGCATGTAAAGGTTGTTGAAGCTGAAACACACTTGACTCTACTTCAGCAGTACAGGCATGTTAAACCCCACTTGTTGGCGAATTCAAATATTGGATGAGGATCTGTGGACAATTTTATGTGACTGGAAACAACAGAAAAAAAGCTTTGCCGATTAAACAAGTTTAATTTTACACCCCAGGCATGTTGTCATATCTTTAAAAAACGAAAGCTGTGTGTGTGTGTGTAGTGTATGAATGTTGCGACACTGGTATTTGCTTTTGAACTGTGCCAGTAAGTTAGGTTTGATAAAACTATCAGCTCCTTGAACATAGAGGCAGCACAATCAGTAATCCACTGAGGGAAACGAGCGGAGAGAGGGAGCGGGCAAGAGAACAAAACACAGAAAAAGGGTTTATGTTTCCGTGCTATACATCAGATTCCCTCTCATTCCTCCAAACCCAGATATTTGCAGGGTTTTCACACGTCCTTCATAAAGCAGTGTGGTTTTGGTTGCCTGTGCCCAGATGGGGTTTCTCCCTCTTGGACATCCATGTGAAGAGGGTCCCAGGCCTGAGTCAGACAGCAGGATTAGTGGTAATAGTGATTTGCCAGGGAGATGGACGGATGGGATGGAAAGCTTGTAACTTAAAAAAAAAAAGAAAAAATCTTTCTTGAACTTGGGAAAAAAACAGACGTCACTTCTGATTAATGACAATGCATTTTTAATTTGCTCCTGTGGGGTTTGAATAGCTTTCTGGAGACCTGTGGGTCACGCAGCTCGCTGTACCTTTAAGGGCCATGTCAAACTTCATTTCTTGTAAAAACACGAGAATCCTAGTGGTTGCAGTTACGAGGTTTACACAACAGACGCAGAAAGGAGAAGAAAAAGGGATGGATGGTTGGGTGGAATGAGGGAGAGGAGGTTTGTGCTTGTCTGCTGGATGGGGGCCAAGGGAAGACTTGGCAGAAATTATAGGATATCTGTGGCTAGAGGAAGGATGAAAGGTCTGGATGCTTTTTAAACAGAGATAGAAAGAAATGGACGTTGTTGACCTACATCCAGATTTTCAAACTGCGGTCTGAAAACTAAAGCAGAGTTTTGTCTGCAACATCCAAGTCACTTCTTTATGTCCTTGATGTCAGTGTTTTATGCAATCAACACTAATCCTGTTTGGTTTTGCTGGTCTTAGGCAAATCCGTGTGACTGTCATTTGATCACTTGATTCACTGCACGTCATTAACTGAGAGGAGTATTTGTGTATGTGGGTCTTGTGGTGACTGACAGTTGTGTCGTCTCAATTCATAACTTACAAGATTCAAGTATTACTGAGCCTGACTGTGGTTACAAAACATTTTCTGAGTCGTTCAACCCATTTCAGATAAGCATTTAAACTGTAAACTGTATCATACACTTACTTGTAACTACATGTGTGCTGGCATGTCATGGTAACCCTGCATAATCTATGTCCCATCAGTATATATTGAAATTAACATTATGTCATGCTAATGAAAGGTGAGGACGTTGTATCAGCAAGTAAAGTCAACAACAACAAGACCTCTAATGAATGACATCAGTACGTTTTGAAGATAAAGTGATCAGGATGTTTCTCATGATGTCCCCATGTTTAGTTATGTTATGAGATGCTTTGGCCTTGACACTGCCCCCTAGTGGATTCTTTTTGAAGGGGCACTACAATTTTACATATGAAGATCGGTTTACTAGCCACTTCCAAAGGTGTTATAGTGATTTGGACTTCAAATACTTCAGATCTGTTACAAAACGTGGACATTTTACCAGGCAGGGAGCATCTGATAAATTCTTCTTCAAGTGTTGAGTGTTCCAACTTTATGCAAATGCAATAGTAAATACGGCTACTGGAGTGTCCCTTTAATGCTCAAGGTAAACACAATGCAACCCTATCAGCAACGGAAAAATACAGAAAATTCTGCAACTAAAACACTTTGTTAAGGTCAGGTAAAGATCCTGGTTAGGGTTAATTTAAAAAAAAAAATCAAATGTCTACTTCAGGGCTGTGATATAACAAGGGTATGCTATGGCACTGAACATAAATTGTGACTTGCATCATCTAATATTAATGTAATTCTTCAGGTTACTGGGCTACACCAAATACAGAGGCAAGCATTCTGTTTGACCAATGTGGCTTGGATTGCAGGTCCTTGAGTTTCCTATACATTGGTAAAAATCAAGCACATTTCAAGGCTGAGCCCTCAAGCAAACAGTTAGTGTTAGTTTTACTGATATGGGAAGTCCAGGATGTCTAAAGTTTTTAGAACTGTTCTGAACTTGACACAGGCTGAATCACTGTTATTTTCCAATAACAGAAAGTAGAAAAAATTTCATTTCCTTATTCAAAAATCCTGTGGAGTCTTGTCCCTAAGCGCTTACATGCGCACGGTGTTTGACATTGAGCTGCTTCTCCCCTCCCTGTCCTTTGTCTGTAAACGTCTCCTCTGTGAAACCCGACCATGGGGACAATCATCATTCCTCAGCTATTAGCACCAAATCTTTGGCTGGCTCTGAATGTGAGGAGATGTTGTGTTGTCAGCTGGAAGGCTCTGATTTCTCCCCAGATGAGTGGAGAAAGGGGTCAGTGACGCCTGTCAACGACCCCCAACGGCCCCTGGTTTCCTGTCCAGGGACCACTCAATGGCCTTCATTACGTGTCATTGAAGAACCAAAATGGCCTCTGCTCTAGATTTCCACCCTGGAGTCTTTATCATGATAGTTTCACTGCTGAAACTCAAGAGTTTTAATAATGAATGCTCACTGGAAGCAAAAGCAAGCAGTTGAAGATATAGCTAAGATATACATACACTGATATAGGTAATTTACCATGAAAGGCAAGAAGGTTCTTTTCCCAATCTCAGAGATTGAAAATCTTTTCATGGGTCGAATTTTTCCATGGAGATGTCAATGATAGACAGCTGTAACTTAAGAGGGAATGGGGAGGCTTGGCCAGCAGAGTGAAGAACTCAGAAAAAAAGTTTGGAAAGTGATTATTGCGCATGTTGGATCACCGAGAGACTCCATTAAAACAAAAAGAGGCCTGTGAAAGTCCAGGGAAGAAGCTATGGGAGCATAGTGTTTTACACAAAGTGACTACATTAGTTGCTTCATCTGTGAACTTTATTTTGTTCCGTCTACAGGATCTGTTGTTTTTATGTTCTTCATGGCACTGCTAGGTGCTGTAAATGTCAGAGCGATTTTCATCTGAGCTGAGACGAATTCCTCCTGCCTGACTCTGTGGGAATTAAAAGGAACTTGAACTTGAAATAGTTGTATCATTGCTGGAAAGCTTAAAGCCCACATAGAAACGAAGAAAGTTGGATCTTTGGTGTGACTTTCTTTTCCTGTGAAAATGGTTCAAGAAGGCCGTTCTGCGAACCAGCAGTAAAACTTTCCACGAGTAACGTCTCACCGTCTCCTCATTCACCTTGCTCGTTTTGTGGAGCTGTTTTCTTGAGCCTCCTGGTCTCGAGTCAGTGGGTCAATATTTGCCTTTAACTTTTGACCTGTGTATTTACCCACTTTTTACTCAATTACTGCCATCACTGCAGTCTAGCTCGGAGAGGCTGTTAAACCAAAGAACCAAAAACCCTGTGTCAAACATTCAGAGACAGCAAACAGTGAGAGAGCTGTGACATTTCTTGATAGGTAATGATTTATAGGCTAATACTTAATGTGGAAAATATGTTGGGTGCATTAACACACACCTTTCCACAGCAATGAGGCCTTGGAATGAACAAACTGAAATTCTGTACATTACTACTGTATTAGATCCATCAGGTTATTTGTTGTTCTTCTCATATTACAAAGAAGCATGCTCCTTGAATGTGGCTCATTTCATCTTGCTAGGTGACAAAAATATTTGTTAAACATTACGTAGTTGTAACAAGACAGAGGAAAGGTAACTGATGGTAAGGTTGTGATGGGACATAGCTATTAACTGCTCAGTATGAGGAAGCACTTTACCTGAGGAGGATGTTTCAGTCATGTGTAGTCAAGTGTAAATGCTTCCAATCTCCTGTTTTACCACTGTATCTATCACAAAGGTGTTCTGTTCAGATTCAAAGACTCAAACAAGTATTTGAAACTTTCAATGTTTAACAGCATCGAGCATTTAGGAATCAGCATCAGCATTTCCACAGTCAAATGGTTACAATTATTATTAAAGTTATGCGACACAGAGACATCCCCATTATTCACAAAACTAAACAACCACTGGATTAAAAACTTGCACTAACCCTGCCTGAACTACTGTTACTGCTGTCACAATTACTGCCACTGCGACATATATCACATGTCCATGTGTGTACAGTCTGCTGTTCACAATCCAGACTGCTGTGACCTGCTTTAAGTTCATCCCCAGACTAATAAGCTCATTACTTCTCTCCTGTGAGAGCAGTGGGTCAGGAGGTCTGAAAACACACATACGCACACAAAAATTACACACGGTAATACTGCATGTATATGTGTAGTACATACTGCATACACAAATGCATGCATGAGAACAAACACACATGCACACTTTCTACATGCCTTTGTAGAAACAGAACCCATTCTTCCTGCATGCGTCCCATGCACTCATAGATGCAAACTGAGGCAGAAAGACATATACACACTCATATCTCTCGCTACACATCTATCTGGACATCCTTTCATCCCCGGCTAAACCATAGCGTAACCGAAACCACATCCTCTCCTATTGAATCTGTGGACCTGCTGGGTCTCTGGGTGGCTGTGCAAACAAACTGAGCTGGACCATTACAGGCTGACTCCTCTGTGGAGTCACAGCAAACACACACACGCACACACGCACACACACACACACACACACACACACACACACACACTCACATATATAAACACAAGAACACTTGCTTGCATGCACCGAAACACACACACACCTGAGTTGTGTTTAGGGAAATGAAATCCAATACCTCTGTCTCTAATCCCTATGTCTAGAGCTAATCAGCTACACAAACACCTTCCTACAGTAAGCTCGAAACTGTAATGGGTTTATTGGAAAGTTTAGCCAATGATCAGGAAGGATTTACAAATCTGTTGTGATCAACAGTGCGATCAACAGCTTCCCCGACAGAACCTGCATGTCACATACTTGATGTATTAAAGAGTGGCATGGAAAAGCAGTGCAGCCACTGGCGGACCCAGATGTACAAACTTTGATCTCTGGGTTTATTAAAACAGTCCTAAGACACAACATGACTCAGCAGCCCAGACGCCATAAACACACGGCCTTATCATTTTCTGTGTTATTCCTCAGTGTTCCAGTTTCCTTGGCCAAGTCTGTCTGTTTCAGTGGTCCGATAGCTCTGATTTCTGCACTGACTCATTTAGCCGGCTTATGTGATGAATGCTGCCCTCCTGCTTTCTGTTCCCATCCACCCCCTCTTTCTTTCTTTCTTCTCCAGTCTTCCTCTTTTTCCCAAATCAGGCCTCCAGCTCTCTGCTCGCTCACCACATCCAATGGATCCTCATCTTTCAGTCTATATTTGTTCTGTTATTCTGTCTCTTGTAATTAAACCTGCATTTACAGGTCATTTAAGAACATATCCATGGTTTGGCGAGAAGAGAATCACATCTAATGGGGTAGGTACAAATGCTCAGGCAGACAAAAATTAGCAACACTTGTGAATGGCAATTCAGAGGATATCACAAGCCAGTGAGCGTGGTGAGATCACAAAATAAGCATTAGGCAAACAATTAACTGACTAAAGCTAAATCTTTCCAGATGTGATCAACCTAGGATGCTTGAAGTGTTTGGGGTTGGGGGGGGGTCTCAGAAAAGACCAAGCTGCTGTCATTTGAAAGGAGCTAATAGAATTATAACTGCTTTTTCTTTTTGTCAATCAACCAGTGGTATGTAAAGAGAGAGGCTATTGGAAATGTTGAATGCTTTCAATTCTGAAATTCAAAACAGCCATCAAATGACAGCGGCTTGGCCTTTCATGATGTAGAAATTTCACAGAAATGTGGGAAGCCTGAATAAAGCACCATTCAGCTCAATGTAGGGTCCAATCATTGATGCTGTTCTCAAAAACCACACACACGACACACCATTCTTACCATTTCTGGCGCTGGAATAAGATTTACACCATCATGCTACCTGCAGCATCTCTGCTATATGTTCATATGTGTAGGCATTAGATAGAATTGCTGCTCTCATACTTGTTGCTCCCAAATATCAGATGTCTGTAAGTGGGATCAGCCTTTGCAGACCTTTAAGCTTGAAATAGTCCTGGCTTAGGAAGCAGAAAACAAATTGTCCTTGGCAGGCTTCGTAACCAGTTTCCAAAAAAACTGAATTATTGAGTGTTTTGACTCTTTTTCAAGGCCGGGCATCACATGCAGATACACAGACGTTATGGAGAAGATCACTATCAATATCTTCTCCCACATTAATCCAGGAAAGTGTACCAAGGCGACTCTGTGGCACAGGCTTCATTTACGCTCTAACATGATGCTACACCTCAATAAAAGACATGATACCACCTGCACCACTTTATATGTAACAGTGACACATCCATGCTATTGAAAGTCTGTGTAAGTCATTAGTGTAATTATATTCTGCTACATCATTCAGGTAAGAATTTCCAAACTTCAGAGATCCAGACTGCCACTGTGACCTTTAACCTGGAAGCTGCTTGGTAATGACTTTGGATGTGGCTGTGGGAAAGTGGTGTCAGTGATAAACGCAAGGAAGATGAGTCAGATGAGTCAGAGCTGGATGCCGGACTGGCAGCATATCTTGTTTGGACAGCGGTTTCCTCAGTTGTAGAAGGTTAACTGCTGCTGCCCTCAGAGATCAGAGAGAGGGGAGGATGTTTGTCTCTGTACATGATTCTCTTTTTGCTCTCCTGCTCTGAAGGGTAGTTCTGGTGTATTACAGCTTGGGTCTGATTTTGTTTTCTGGGAATGCAGCAACAATGCTAAGAGAAGGTTTTATGTGGGAAGAAATTAGAGCAGTCAGATGGTCCAATGGATTTTAAACAAACTCCACGTTGGCCAAACTTATTTGTGAGAGAAGACACAGGAGAACCGTAAAATCATCACCCAAGCTGTTTATTGTAAACATATATCCCAGTTTACAGACCAACTTCTTGCCTCAACGTTGACCTACTGTGCTTACTTTAGTTGTGCACACTGAACTTTCCTGTAGCAGTGATCACTACTGACATGTAAGGGACCCTCACTTGGCTCAGTGAGATAGTTTAGCTAAACTGTTTCTCATGTTTCTTGTTGCACCAATGTTTATGTGTCCCCAGGACTCATACAGTGGATTTAACAAGGCCTTTTTGCTGCAGCTCAGGTTGTTTAGACGTGAGCCATAAAAAAAAAAAAAGTTAAAGGGCGCTAAAATGAGCGGAACTGTAGAATCTGGTCATAATTCTTTGCACTTTTTATGCTTCACACAGTCACTTGATCCATTGTTGAAATAAAATTTTTGATTAGTGAAGCTTTTATTTTGAAAATGTCTCATATCTTCACATCGCTTATTTATTAATTATGTCTTTTTGCTCTAGCTGTCTCTTTTACTTTTCCATTGCTCTCTCTCTCTCTCTCTCTCTAGGTCTGTGAAGCCTCAGCCCCCCTGTTTCAGAGCTCCACGTCACGGAAAGAAGACCCATCACGGCACTTCACCTGCTGTTCCCAGCATTCCTTGCTTAGCTGCCATTATCCAGGGGGCCATGGACAGTATAAACACATACAGTGGATTATACCCAGTATGTGTGTGAGTGTGTGTGTGGGATAAAAGACATGAAACAGAAGATGACTATTCTCGGTGCAGTGTAATCCATTTGCAAGCAAGGCTGTGTGTGTGTGTGTGTGTGTCCATGAAGGGCCCTCTCACCAGGTAGGTCCATTCATCACTGTTGACGGTCTGTGTGCACGAGGCTTACTGTAGATCCCCAGCTCACACAGACACACACACACACCCACCTACACCCACATATCCACACAACTATACTCTCAATGGGGCCACCCAAACTTTCTGCATCTTCCTTTTACTTCTGACAGTGTTTTTCTCCTTTTCTTGTGGGTTCACAGACCATCTCTGCTCAACAGAGACGCACAAATACTGGAAAAATTAAATGCTTCTACACACACACACACACACAGCCCACCCAGGGACAAATATTAGCAGATTAATGAAACATGCAAATGTCCAGTGGGCTCTGTCCCCCCTGCTGTGTCTCATTCACATGCATAAGGTCCATTAATATTAACGTCAAAGGGCCTGTACTTTTATGCACCATTTGAATGTTAATCATTGAGAAAAGAACTATTGTTTTGCTTTAGCAGTAGATGGGGAGATGGGGGTGGGTGCTGGGGGGGAGTGGGGGCTTAAAGCAGTTCGAACATGTTGATGAACTTGAGGGGTTTAGCACCGGACCTCAACAATAAAGTCCTTCTGAGCATGAAATGGGAGGATGGGTTTCCTGCTGGTCCCTCCTCACACACAAACACATACACACAGATGCACACACACACACACCATCCTCAACTCTCTTTCCTATCTGGACCTTCTTAAGTTGTTCTGACCCAGGGAGGATAGTGATGTGTGTGTCTGCGTGTGTGTGTGTTGGACGGGGGGGGGGGGTGATACAGTGTCCAGTCCTTCTACTCGGCCCGGCCCGACTCAACAACAACAGCTGAAATGGCTTGCAGATGTGGCTCCACTTCGGCTAATAAATTCTTTGTGAACTCAGCAGACCAAGGGGGGGGGGGGGGGGGGGGGGGGGGCTGCTGGCACAGGGGTTGTTGAGCAGGCTGGACCTTAGGGGACTGTTTGCGAGTGTGAGTTTAGATGTGCACTCGTATGGGTGTTTGCAAGTGTGCACATCCATCTGTGTGTGTGTGTGTGTGTGTCTGCATCCTTGCATCCTGTGCATGAACCATTTTTGGGGTTTTATATGTACACGTGCATCTGTGGTGTGTGTGTCTGTGGTGTGTATGCGTGTGTGTGTTTGTCCACTCCAGGTCTCAGTAAAACATCAGGCCCAGTGTGTAAATGTCTCAAGCTGCTGCTCCCATTGATTTATAGAAATCTATCAAGTAGACCTGTAGAGACAAAGTGGGGAAAACAGCAACCTGTCTGCTGGCTACTGATACAAGTGAGGATATATTTAGGTGCAGTGGGTATGTAAGTGGTGCCAGTAGAGCTCTGCCCTCAACACAGTCTGTGTAACTAATAAAAAGCTGAATTCATAAGCAATAAAACAAACTGGTGCTCAATTCCAAAGACTCCAAAGGGGTTGTGCTGCTGTAGCCTTACTTGGTCTGGTATGAGTGCCTAATGGTGCAGTGCAGTTTAGCATGTTAGCTGAACATTTAAAAGGGTTTACCACACAGAACAGTCCCCCCCACTCCTGGGGTCCCTGCTCTCTTCACAGTGACTTGCAGACCAGGGGCCTGACAGAGTCATCGCACCTTCCAGTGATTCTGTCCATCACCTAAAGGTTAAAGTGAAAACTGAAAGCAGATTTTCACCTTGGCCACTGAACAGTTTGGGCAGGCTGTGCTGATTCATTCCAGTCAATGTATCACGTTATCTAACATTAAAGATCTGTGAGTTAGCTTGAAACAGGATGGACCCTCTGTGTCTGTGGGAGTATGTCTGTGTGTTTGTGTTCAGAGATTCACTTTTTCTTCTCTCTGTTATTTCCACCCAGCCTCTTTCCTTCTTCTATCGCCTCTGTACATTTATAAACTGGATTCATAAACCCCCCGGATAAGCATGAATTGTTTTGCTCAAGCAGAAACATTCTCAACTCAGGTGGACACACCATGCCAGCCTGCGTGAATCTACTTCTGACCGTGCCTGTATCTTTCCATTGACTTTGTTTTCTACAATTCTCCTTTCATTCTGTCTGAACACACCTTAATACATTTGCCTTTGAAACTATACTCGAGATAATCATGGAGAATGGAGGAAAATTCACTCTGCCATTATCCTGTATTTTCCTCTTGTGGCCTCAGTGGCTGCTGTTCAGCAAAAGTTACACATTCTTGCTTTGCAGACACAGCCTGGAATTCAGGAATTTGACTGAACTGATAAAATGCCTCAGTATCAACATCTCTCAGTTTCACAGTGTTTTAACACCTTATATGTTTCAAGAAACATTCCCTGTGGTTGAACTGAACAAAAGTATGAAAAGCAGAGAAACGCTTTAGTCTGAGATTAGGAGGAAAATCCCAGTTAAAGGTCTTTAAATCCAATATTCTCATTTCTCTTTCTTACACTGAGTGAGGGGCTCTGCATGGACAGGGTGGTAACAGGTGATGTCACATACTATGATGCCCCAATCAGGTTTTAGGCTCACTGGAATCAGAATCTAATGACAGTTGGTTGTTTGGTCACTGTCAATCGAATCTGACCAAACCACACCCTGTTATATAGAAACACTCAACACTTCAGGAGCTTTAAATACAGCAGCAGATGTGAAAAGTAGGGAAGTGCTTTGCAATGATTAGCTTCAAGGCAAAAAACCAAATTCAATCCAGTGAATTACCACCAAAACAAAGCCTACGAAGAAGAAACAGGACACAGAAATCTTGAATTCAGTGTCGCTGTTTGTTTTTCCAAAGATATCCCTTGATCCTGTGCGACTTAGATGTGTTTTTTCCAACTCATGCTTTCCCCCACTTTAATGAATGATATTTGATTATACGCTTTATAATCTAATGATATGTACACTGCTGCAAACTATCTGGGTCACACTGGGTCTTTTTTTTTTTTTTTTTGGAAAAAGCCACTTTCCCTCTGGGGATTTAGACTGTCAGCACTCAGATTACACTGCTGGTTCACTCTTAACATTTACTGCACACACACCGTACAAATCATACACCATAACCTGAGAGTTACACCAACAGCACACAAACCCACTGATCAAACAGGCTTAATGCACACACACACACACACTTGGCCTCCTTGCACTCACAGTCTTTGGAGTGGATGGGATGCTGTTTTTCTCTCAGCAAAACCAAAATGCCAAAACGGTGTGCATGTGCCAAGACGCTGGTATGCCTGGTTTTACTCAGCAATCTCCCCCCATACTCACACACTCTCACACAAACACATGCTCCTCAGAAGAGATGTAATCACCAGCCCCGGCTTTCATGCATTACCTCCCCCTTCTTCTATAACACACATGACAAATACACACAGACACACACAACTGCTGCCTGTTTCTTTGCCTTCTTCCACTCTCTCTTTCATTTTTTTTTTTTTTTTACAACTTTACAACTTTACTTATGTAAAGACTGTGTGTGTGTGTGTGTGTGTGTGTGTGTGTGTGTGTGTGTGTGTGTGTGTGTGTGTGTGTGTGTGTGTGTGTGTGTGTGTGTGTGCAGGGAAGAGAAAAGCCTTGGTGACATTAAACACGGTTGACGGGGAGTGGGCAGAATAAACAAGGTCCTGAGTAGAAAGGCTGCCCTTCAAACACTCCATACTCGGTGCATAGGCCCAGGATCAACTGTGTTTATCAAAGTCCTGGGGCTACAGAGGGAGAGAGACAAAGAGCGAGAGAGAGATAGAGAGAGACAGAGTTAGGGAGGAAAAGGGGGAAGGGGGCTGAGAGTACTGAGGAATGGGACAAAACTGAACAACTTAAAATGTTGAGAGTCTCAGAGCCTAGCCACACAGAGCAGACAGTCAGACACCTGCAGTTCCTATAGATTTTCTTTAAGTTAAACTCAGACAGTGTGTCCATCATTGTTGCCACTGAAATAGGAGGTAGTTGGTGAGACAGAGCTGTCTGACTGTTCGGTCTTGAATCAGCCTATTCACTCATTCAGCTTTAGAATCAAGCTTTGAATCATCAGACATGTTCTCAGTGGCGGAAGAAGTACTCAAATCTGTTACTTAAGTAAAAGTAGTCCTGCTGGTGTGTTCAAGTGCAGCTTTTAAAAGAAGACATGAGGCCTTCCTCTGTTTTAGTTCTCTCAGTTCAACTTGCTGTGTCAGGGCCCCAACAGAATGACGTGAGAATGAGAGAAGCAGGCACATCTGATAGAAGTGCACTCTGATTTAAATCTTAGAAACTGCTCAGCTCTTTAAGATCTGTGTATAAGACAAAGAGAGGCAGATCATTTCACTCTGTTGTAAAGGAATGCCTCTGGGACTTTGGATGACTCGAGATCTGAGACCTGCAGGATTCTCATTGGATAGTAAGGCCTGCTGATAAGATACAAATTTCTTGAGTCTTTATCCTTCCACCCCACACTCAAGCACAGATAACAGGAATCTGGATGGAGGCAATTTAATTGAGTCCAATTCCGCCCATGCATCTCAGCACTAACTCAGCTGCATGGGCGATCTCTGATGGATTGATTCAGCCGAGCTGGACAGCTGTTTGCTGTACAGTTAATCAAGTACTAAAGTCTTAAATACATTTTTGTGCCGCCATCATGTTCTTTGGCTTGAGAGTGATCTCAGACTGGTATTTGTATTCTATTAAAATATGAAACCTGTTTGGATTCCCATTTGTTAGCATTTTTTTTCAGATATGTGAACAGCAATCTGAATTCCCAGCGATGCACCAAACAGTATATTGATTCTTTAATGTTTTTAATTCAGCGTTGGTGCATCAGTCTGTCAGTTGGTCCACCACTGGCTGAAATATTTTCAATCTCTGATGAAATGTTTTGACATACATGGTCCTCAGAGGATCAGTTATGCTCAGGTTCACATTTTTGCCTTTGTAAAACTGTTTTGTCAACTATTGGATGCATTGCCATTTGTAACAGGCATTCACATTCCACTTAGGATGAACTGTAATAGTTTTGGTGATCCCTTGACTTTACCTGTAGCGCCACCATCAGGCCAAATTAATTTTTTTTCCCCCAACCCCTTGGTTTATGATAAATACCTGCGAAACTAAGGGCACTGCTTTCCTACTCAGCTGTAATTTGTGTTTAGGGCTAATCAGAAAATGCTAACATGCTAAATTACGATGGTGAACATGGCATATTAGCACTGTCACTATGACCATGTTAGCATGCTGATATCAGCATTCAGCTAAAGTACAGCCTCACTGAGCCACTACCATGCTTGCAGGTCTCTTAGTCTCTCTCTTTAATGGCATGGCAGTATGACTTAGAGACGAAACCCATAACTACAGAGAACCTCCCTGAGCCACACACAGCTTGTGTATTCACATCTGGATGCCAAAGTGAAATGGGGGCACTCCTGGATCAAGTGTGGTTAAGATGTTAGACTACTGTCAGGCTAAATAAACATCTAAACATTAAAAGAACATAGCAGGAGTCCTCCTCTGAGATCTGACAGCAGGACAGAATAAACTCTCCAAACCAGTTAAGTGGTTTCTTTTTAGAAAAGCAGCACAGTTATGAAACACAGTGGGACAGAGTGAGGATGATTGCTACACAGAGCTATTTACTGTCTGCATTTTACATCCTGTCTTTGTGCAGCCTTTTGTCTTGTAAGTGTGTCAGGTTGGATATGAGTTTTATTCGTACTCGTCTCCACACTCAGACCTTATCTGGTTTCCCTGGGGCCCCGTAGCACATGTAATCAGTCTGTAAAACAAGTGTGTCTGGGTGGATGTGCATCCATACGCATATGTATGAGATAAACTGTGGGCTTGTGTGTGTGTGTGTCCGCGTCTGTGTATGTGTTTAACTCTGATCTCATCTCCCAATCACAAAATGTCTTCCAGTGGGACAGGAAATTGTGCTGGAATTCAGAGTTTATTACACAAGCTGCAGTTCAAAGGCAGAGCCAAGAAAAGAATCAGACAAATCTTTACATTTATGAGAGTGGAATCCATCTCACAGCATACATCACTTCTGCTCTGAGTACTCTAATACCACTGTGCTACAGCAACAATATGAACTCATAAATCTCATAAATCATAAGTCAGCCTCGGGACTGGGAGAACCCAGCTCCTTCTGCAATAAAAGGCTGAGAGTTTGAAGTGACTTACTAAAGCTCTGAGAGTAAAATGGGTAAATTCACCCAAATTCCAAAAATGAAATAAATAAATAAAAACAACAACAACAAAACACACAACTAGTTTCTCACTTAAGTGGAGTCTAGCAAGGCAGAAAGGTTTGGTTTCATTCATCCAAACAATGTTCTGATTACTCTGAATTATGAAGAGCAGTTTTACTGGAACTGCTTCATTTTGAAGAAACAGCCCCTATGAAAATACAGTCTCAGATCTCAGATATCTCAAAGCTTGGCCGAATGAAACTGAACCCAGACCCATAACATACCTGAAAGGTGGTGTAGACAAAGGCAGAAATATATTTATAAACATAAGACATTTATAATTATTATAATTAATAACCAACCAGCATTTTCTTGTAAACAAATGTCCATTTATCTACCAGTTCATATATTAAGGAATCAACCTATAGTCAAGTCGTCAAAGCTTTTATGTTTTCTATTCTGGAGAATTCTTGGGAAAGATCCTCGGGTGCACAGAAAGTGACAAATGATATTTATGAGATGTCATGAATTTTGTCATCTTGTCACACACAGGCACACACACACCTCTAGGGCAAACATTTAGGAGTGATTATTATTCTCAGTTCACTGTCAGTGTCTCTGGACTCGATACCGACTGATCCAAAGAGCTGCCATTAATCCAGACGGTCAGCTCACTGCGGCTTCACTGCAAAACCTCCTCTTGACCTGCTGAGCTGAACCCAGCGTGATGCAGCAGACAGAGCTACGTGCACAAAAATCTTTTTTCTACATTCCAGTGTCCTGACAGATCAGCAGGTAAGTTAAACCAGATCCTGCTGATATCTAAAATTAGCATGGGAGTTGAGTGTTTCCGCGTGCTTTGTTCAGTGAGCGTCCTGTCTAATGTATTAGTTTACAATCACTGTGCAGTTGCAAAACATCTGTGTGAATCAGGTTTCAGAGTTACAGTAGAGCACCAGCGTGCACAAGCTCCAGGTACATACACACACACGTGCACACACACACACATTCACACACAGACTTCTAGAAACTTGATGGAAAACAAAGATAACAATCGAAACGTGTCAGGTTGCTCAGAAGGGTGTGAGACCTTGGCACGATGCCACACACACACAAACACACACATAATTTACAAGCCGTTGAGATGTTTGTCACCTTGCAAGGACGTGAAATAACTAACTTTTAATCTCATCATCACATCACTTGTCACCTCTTCACCAGCTTCCCCGCCCTCACCTCCTCCCTCTCCCTTTCTCACCATCTCTCACCCCTCCATCCCTCCCTCATTCTCACCCCTCCATCCTTCCTTAATACAGCCTTCTTAATCAAAGAGTTTATCATGAGTCCCAGACTTTGTGGACACACAAGCCCTCTTTGTTTCAGTATGGAAAAACACAGTTAAGCGCAGATAGAGAGAAAAATCTTAAGTCACGTTCGTGGTCAATTAAGCTTTAAAAATATTTTAAATGTTCTGTACTGAAACAAGCTCTCCGCACTTCAAATGAAAATCATCAGAGGGCTTACCCCCAGAGTAATCTGTAAAGGTTTAAGTGTTTTAGTGGGGGTCGAACTTTAATGACTTGTGCATGTGTGTGTGTGTGCGTGCGTGTGTGTGAACATGTGTGGCTGATCCATGGTCAGAATCTTAAACCATAAGAAAGTCAGACAGACACGCAGGCAGTGAGAACATTTGGCAAAACTCCAAACTAAATATGGGAAACACGCCGTTAATTTATGGCAGATTAAGTGCAGCAAAAGCACTGTATAAAATGTACTGCTTTCATCTGTATGTGTGTGTGTGAGTGTGTGTGTGTGTGTGTAGTGCGTCCTTTCAGATGGCAGAATGATACGATTGTTCTTTGCCATTCAGTTACATCAGTATGAGCTGTGTGCGCATGTGCGGGCAGGTTCAGCCTTTAACTGTGTCACATGTCACTCAGAGAAAACAAACATCAAACTGCCTGCTTCCACCTCTGAGCAGTTTACCTGCTGTGTTATTACTCAGTTCAGTTTTACATTAAAAAACAGCTGTCGAATGACGTTTTTGGTACTGAAGCTGTGACTTTATGTTGGTGGGACAGTCTCTGTAGTGGGGTACAGCTGTGGTCCCACCACAAAGTAACATTCACTTCACATATACACACCATTCAGCCACAGCATTAAAACTGATGACTGGTTTGAATGTTGTGGCTGATCGCTCTATGTCTGTATCATTTTTTTCTGTATAGTAGGTAGGTGATGAAAAAGTGCTGTAATAACAGGAGCTACTTTTTCAGGTTGGTAACAATAACAAAGTCAAGTGAGAAGCTACTATTCCTAATACTGCAGGTGAGAGTGATCCTTTTCTAAACCTATGAACGCCATGCCATTTCCTGTGAAAGCAGTGAGAAGATGAAAAAGAAAATCATCGTCACTCCTCTTTCTCCCTCTCTCTCTGTCTGTGTTTTAACTTGTCCAGGGTTTTATCCTGACGTGTGTACCAGGAAATTGCACCATTCTCTAAAACAGACCACAAGTTTGTTTGTATCTCTGCCTCCTTACCATCAGAGCTAACCACACACACACACACACACACAAACACACAAACACACACACAAACACACACATACGGTAGATAAACTCACACACAAATATGCACGCACAGACATGCACCAATTCCCACATGCACTCTCACACTCATGGCAGGTATGTGTAGATGTGTGTGTGTATTTTTAGCGTCTCACTCGTATTGTTCTGCTTTGTACCAGAGCTTTGGGAGGTCTGATGACGAACCGTGAGGTCCCGCGACATGTTTCCTGTTTACACTGCTCTACACAATAACTACCCAGCTGACGCATTGTGTGTGTGCTTACAGTATATGTGTGTGTGTACACTATTGTGTGCCTGTGTGTCTTGGCTTGTGAGTTCTTGCCCGCCTGTTTGTGTGTGTCGGCATGTCTGCCTGCCAATGATTTGTTCACCCGTTATGTTAAAGCCCTCAGCCTTAGTCCATATTCCATAATGCTAATTCAGAGAGAAAATATTATGTCTGAGATAACTGGACAAGTGAGCAGAATGGCAACAGTGTTGTTTCTACTGGAACCAAACTGCCTTGCATGTGGAATGATAACAGAGGCTGGTGAAATAATATTTTATTATTCTATGGATCAGCAGAAAAATAAACTATAGTGATATTACTGTCAGGCTGTGTTGTAGTTAGGGTTAGCTCAGGTTAGTTTAAGGTTAGCCTGCCACAGAAATGGCATGAGTAAAGAAACAAGAACATGTACTGAAATAAATACAGACACAGTATGAAAAAGTTGGCGCAAGTTATTCAAAAGCCTAAACTACTGAATAGAAATAAAGGCCAATTCAAGGCAGTTTCACATCAGATTTGATTTTGTCACTGACTGTACATACTAGCATACTGGTGTATTAAAACAGTGATACACAAAGGTTTTGTCATGCACATTAGCTAGTTTATAGTAGTATATGATAAACCTCCATATTCCTGGCAAACGGTGTGCACTAAATGTCAAAGGGGCCTGGGGTTTTGTTTTTGCCCTAAAGTCACACAAGAAAGGAATTTGAACTAAAAGCATTTAGGTCAGCCACAGAGCAGGAGTGGTTGATGGTCTATATCCTAAGAGAAAGAAGACAGGACAGGACATACGTTTTCCTGCTTAAAGACCAACTGTTGCTTTACTCTCTTGTATTTGAAGCTCCATTCTGCCTGTCCAGTGATGTCTCTGATGCTTCTGTCCTTCTCCTCCCTTCCCCTCATCAGTCTGAAATCACTGTATGTGAGATGGAGATTATCTAAACAGCGTAACTGAAGGGATGTGTATCATCATCTGTGGATCTTTCTGTAGATACATGATGCACACAGACCTGTGAAAGTGTTTGGGTTATCATGTGCACGTCTGAGTGTGCCGGTTTTAGGAGGAACTCCTCCAGGAACAGATAACACACATTTGTCTGCACATGCTCAAGTGTGTGTGTGTGTGTGTTTGTATATTAGTCATCTCCTCAGTATTTCCAGGTCCCAGAACCCGAGCTGGACTATTTAACTCTGCTCTGAGTAATGGGACCAGCAGATGCTTGATCAGCAGCAGAAGAAAACAGCTCTATTTGTGTTGCACTTTGTCATCTTTCTAAAGAATAATGTCTGTATATACAACATAAAATACATCAGCCCTGTCCCTGTGCTGAGCAGAGGAGTGAGGAAGGCGTGTTTGTTCATTTCTGTGTGTCTTTTTGTGGGAGCAGAGCTGTTACTAAGACAACTCATCACACAGACAATAAGAAACTCTCAGGAAATTTCTCAGGAAATGTCTCCTGTCTCGTAGATTGTCTCCCACCATAATTTCATCCACTATCAGTGGTGGTATCTGCATTTGGAAGTCTGGGTTATTTGCACGTGCACACACACCCAACACACACACACACACACACACACACACACCTCACATGTCTCACACAGATTTTAGTTTGTTATACAGTGTTCAGTATCACAGAAAGTTATGGCTGGCAGTAGGTTCACTGGAAGTAGAGGGACCAGAGACACAAAGTGAGGACAGGTAGAGGGACCAAAGTGACAACTGAAACAAAGACAACAGCTTTCCACTTTCCTGTCCTGTCCTGTCCTGCCCTTTCCTTTCCTTCTCTAATGTCAGTCTCTGCGCTCATCAGGTTTGTCTCCACTTTGATTCCACAAAACAAGGACTTCTTTTAAGGCGACCCATCAACGCTCCATCTGGGACAACTTTAAACGTCGTTTCAAAAAAGCTACCAAAATGTCTTTATAACATCAAAGTAAGTCAAAAGTACGTCAAAAAAAAAAAAAAACCACAAAATGAAAAATGAGTGGGTTGACTCAACCTGTAGAAGACATAACAGGGTGTAACAAGCAGTCTGAGAGTTTTTTGCAAGTGGTGTACACATTTACATACATTGATCCAAGGCAAAACCAAATGATAGAGTGAGTATATGTTAAAGGAAAAGATTAGGAAAAGAAAAAGTTCGCAGCTTTAAAGGGTGGGGGAAAAAAAACCCTTTTAAAGATGTTGGAGCTGTCCTTCAAATGTGTTTAGCTTTCAAAAAGCACACTCGAGATGCGTAAACATATGAGTCAGGAATGAAATGAGGAGAGATTGCAGGAATGTCGAAACGTTTGAGCCTGACATGACAGCCAGGCTGATGTGAACAATCCTACTCTTCCTCTGTTTATTGTTCTATCTGAGCCAGAGCAATTAATCACCCATCTGCACACACATGCACAAACACACACCTTCTTTTTCAAAAGCGCAGCCTGCTCTCACTTTGTCAAAACCCAAAATAAAAAGTCTCACTTTTCGGGGCATCTGATGCCGAGCCGCTCGTTTTCACCATTTCTGTGCAGCATGAGAAAAAACATACTAATCTGAGTGGTGTTCCTCTTTAAGAGATGCACCAACGACCTGTGTGAGGACCGTGTCAGGAGTACAAGTGTTTAACCCAGCTCAAGTGTATACTTATGAGGCACGCTCGGTCCAAGCAAAACAGGTACGTGGGTCTTGATTTCAGACCTGCTTCAGCCTTTAATGGCTAAGTCAACATGGAGTCAACAGCAGAGTATTACAGCTGCTGAACGCTCAGGCTGGTTTCAAAGACAGAAAGGTGGACCCTTTACACACTGAACCTCTGTGTGTGTGAGAGAGTGTGTTTTGAAGGATGTGGTGCTGGGAGATTCAAAGCATAGTGATATAGTATTGTTTGGCTTGGATTTAAAGGACGATAAAATCAGAAGTTACTAAAAACATGCCGTGGCACATTCTAGATCGAGTCGAGACTGATGATACACTTTTAACTGTCGGTGTCTCTACCGGACTGAGAAGGTTTTGAAGTTTCATTTTCATTTAATTCTATTTGTCTGGTAGATAAGAGGTTTGATATTCATTAGCTGCTGTTACAAAACTGCTGGAAGTTTCCTGAATTACTTATGGCCTCAGACTCAGGCGTTGAATGTTGCAAGACACAACTTGAAAGCTCAATATGCAACTTTTTGCCCGGAGGAGGAAAGTGTATTGTTAGTCACGCTCTTCTCCCCTTCAGCTCGCTGAGTTTCCACCCCAGCAGCTGTCATTCATTTTGATGAGCTGTCTACCTGTGAAACAGCAGCTATAGCCTGAGGCTGACAGAGCCAGGTTTGAAGAAGCAGAGTCAGCTGGGGGGGAATAGAAGTTACACCTGTGTTTTCTACTCTTGTTGTCTGATTCACATTTACTAGCTTTGCTGACACTTCAGAGAATCACCCAATTCTGCAGTTCCCACAGCTCTGTACTGTATTTTTCTGCCTTTCAGCTCATTGCTTAGGTTTCATGGCTGACGACTTTACTATTTTTGGGTTTTCTGCATCCTTTCCAGATGCAGCAGGCAGCTGTTTTCAGTGAAAAAGCAACCTGACCAGCAACTAACAGCAGACAGAAAAGGTTAGCGACAAGCTGATAAACAAAGGGGAGCATTTCACAGCTGGAAAGCTTTTTCATTCAGGAGTTGGTGGAAACCAAAAGCAGAGCTAAAAAGAGGATGAATATTAAACACAAACAACTCAAACTAAAGTTATTGCTGCTTTGTGTTTGGATGTGGATGTGACAATAGACACCTGTACACAGTACACAGTAGCTATATCAACTTGATGAGTTCCTGGAGCTAAATCTCAGCACTCCTCATGAGGTGATACTTTCATTGGCACGTCTCACGGATTCCAACAGTGCTGTCAATTGTAACTGGTCAAACATGTGTCGTCTCATCATATCAAAGATAACTGCAACAAACACAATGAATCCCCCGTGCTACTACTGCATCAACCAAGCATCAGTCTGTATCATCCAAGACAGCCAGCACTCTAATTTAAAAAAGAAGAACGATGAACTATGCCTTTATGAGGTCATTCAGTGGGAGCTGGAGTCAGAGGGTGGACAGTCAAAAATGAAAAACGGTTTTGATGTGCTGTGGACCACCGATCCAACAGTGCCCCGGATTCTTCATCAGCATTTATAACAGTAACAGTATCACTCATTTCACTCTCATTCCTCACAGCACATAGAAATGACACAGCTTGTATCAAAGCCTCACAAGGTTCAGATTATGAAAAGCACCATGCTGGTCTGTTAAGTTACTGTAGTGGAAACAGGGCTATTCTTGTCATTGAAATTAGATACATTACAGTAATAGGGACTGTAGTTGTACTATACACTCCCTCAAGCAATCACTATTCATAAGTCAGTCTGAACAAGTTGGCTTAAAGGTGGATGTTGCTATGATTGATGATGTATAGAATATTTGCTTTCATGTGACCCCTATGTTTTTTTTTGCCTTAGTTTTCAATATCATCATCTACATCACCAGTTTCAGCACAAACACTTCTGAGCTGTCGGTCAACATTGGCTGACTTTTCTCCAGTAACAGCAACCACATGAACTCCACTTCTTCTTCTAATTGCACGCAGTGCTGAAACGCACGCTAATACCCTTCAATTCACATTGAGCTCATACTCTGTTTATAGCTCTGTGCTGTATGGTACATATTCCTCTGTCATCGTAGCTTTTCCACACACCCTCGCTAATAACTTATAGAAGCTGTTACTGAGGTGCGCCAGCCAAGGCAGCACTGAAAATACATTTTTTACTGTCAGATCTGTGCTGGATAATGCCAGTTCATACGGTTTAATAACTGGTGTTTATGGCACAGCAAGGCCCATTGAGAGCTCTACTGCTTCTAATATATTTCTAACAAAGAGGCTTTTATTGATTGTTGGACTGAGTGGACATTTGCACACCATGCACTTGCATAAATACACATCCACAGGAAATGGGTGTAAATAAATTTACATAGGCACGCACACTAGAGCTGGCTTTTAAGTAAGAAGTTGATTAAAAGAATGAAAGAATAGCAGAAGAAGAACTAGCAGTGCAATCAGATGGGGTTATAATGAAATATGTAACTACATGTACCGGCACACACACAGTGTAGACATAGTTTGTTTTTGTGTGTTTGCACACCTTCAGTGTCCCTGTTGACTTAACAGCGAACAAGAGTGCATAAATCCATGTGTTCATGCAGTACATACTTGTATTTGTGTGACTGACCGTGTGTGTGTGTGTGTGTAAAGCAGAGCTTCGTGATGGGGCTCTCAGCAGTGCAAAGCACAGCTGGTTGTGTTTAAACTGTTTGTCATGTGCAGCACTTCAGTGTACAAAGGCAGTATGACAGACAGAGAGACAGGTAAATGTACTTTAAACATATTCATTAACATGTCATGAAATTCAGTATGGTGTTTAAAGCTGCTTGTGACACAGACAGCTCGATTCCCCGTGATGGCCGTATGAAGTAACCGTACAACAGAACTATGATTTTGACTGAAATGATTCTGAGGATTTAAATGACCTGGAACCAAATCACACTGTGACACAGAACTACCAAGACTTTCAGAGCATCATTTAACAGTCTAACATTTTCTAAATAGAGTCATTGTTCACTTCACTAAAACCATCAAAGTTTTACTTGTATAAATGGAGTAAATTTATGGCAGCTTAGCTTGATGGTCTTCCCTTTGGCTGAGTTAAGACCTGGCATTAACACACAGATCTAAGCGCAGGTGTGAATGCACCATTGAGGACACACTGAGATCCAATTGCTCAAACCACATTCAGAGGTGGTTTGGCCACATTCTTTTAGCGGTGTGTACACGAAGGATCACCGACTCACCTGACATCTTCTGCATGCATACATACTCACTCGTTCACCAATCACGTCAGCTGGCTCTATCCAGGACGTCTGGAAAGCCCTCTGAGATATAATGCGAGTGCGCCAAACATCTTGGGTGATTTGGTTTGCCTGAAACACACAAAGGAATAGACTTAGTCTGTGTTACTTTGCTTTCTTCTTCTTCTTTTAATTTCTGGCAGACTGGGTATGTGTTTATTTGCTCATGGAGCAGAGATTGAGATCCAATCACAAGCTGTCACTCAAGACGCATGTGGAGACGTCTTCTAATGCCAGGAGTGAACTGACGTACTTTGAACTGTCCACATGTCGTCCAATCACCCGAGAAGCATTTAAATGCCATGTGTGCTTCATGATTTAAGTCAGGAGTATCAAACCATGTGACAAAAATCTGAAAACATACAACTTTCACACAAGTCTAGGAGAGCGCATTAATTAGCAAACCTCCATCCAGTCAAGAGGAAGTTCACTGGAATGGAAACCAGGGCACATGATCTGACATGACTTCTTCCAGCACAGCAAGCTCTAAACACACTGCTGACATGTTATCACCTTATGGACTAGATATGGCTAATGTGTTTGCAAACAGTTGTTTATTTACACATCCAGAAAACGCAGAACAATATAAGTATGAGTCATGGCTCTGCCAGCTGATCAATGTAAGACCAATGTTTACTCTCCTCTGTTTTGTTTTCCACCAAGTCTTTAGGGGAAATATCTCTTTGGTTGCTAAATGCACCGCCATGTTCACCAGCTGCTTGTTAACTCTGTCTGTCTGCTGCTTGGTGCTGGGCAGGTATGGTACAGTGGTTTCACCACAGCTTTTTCATTGAAAACAGCTGCCTACTACTACAGGAAAAGTGTGAACCAAAACAGTGAAGGTGACGACTGTAAAACCAAAACAATGAGCTGAAAGATGCTAAAAACACCAGCAGAGCTGAGACACTGCGCCGTTACTGTCCATAATTCTCTGTGGGTTCATCACTGATGTGTTTCACTTTACAATAACACTGAAAGTGAAAGTTTGATCTGATTTTGTGTCTTAGTTGTTTCCAAAGTACGGTCTCCGGTGCTGGCAGCTTGATGTCTGTTTATTTCAGCTGGTTCTTCTGCAGTGAGAGCCTTTACATCCCATAACACTGTATACAGTCTCATGAGGTAACACACACAGACTCAGCCAGTCACACAGAGGGATGTGAAATTAGACAGACAGAGAATCAGCAAATGGACAGAGAAGCAGACATGAAGGTCAGGTTCATGAGGAATAGAAACGTATTCTCTATTTCCTCCACAAACAAACGAGAACAGAATGTTCTTGGCAGATTGCCAGCGGGTGAATGAAGAGACCGTCTCTCTCTCTCTCTCTCTCTCTCCATGTCTGACTCTCTGTGTACCTCTCTCACCCTTCTCCTCCCTCCTCCCTCAGAGAGAGAGAGATGAATGGTTGACAGAGGAATGGAGGAAATATCCAGCAGCCAGATTCCTCAGCTCTTGTAATGCCATTCACACTGGTGTGAGTGTGTCACTGTGGCGAGCGTGTGTTCGACTGTGTGCATGGCTACAGTGCTGCTGGGTGTAAATGGAAGTGTGTTTGTGTATGTGTGAGACTTAGAGATGTCAGTTCTTTCAGCGCTGTTGTAAACATCTGCATGTTCATTTCAGATAACCTTTTGTTTTACAGCACTGTGTTTCCCTGTACGGCTTTGCTAAGCTGATGGTACACACTCACACACACACACACACACGCACACACACACACACACACACACACACACACACACACACACACACACATATGCAAACCTGCATCTACAGACAGTAATGTATGTAGTAATTTACTCACACACTACAACTGAGTCTGCCAACTCTTATATAACCCTTTGAAGTTGTATCAAAGCGGGAATGGAAAGGAAAGACACATACACACATACACATATGTGCATACACACACACACACACACACACATACACACACACACACAGGGTCCAGATAAGATTTGTAGCTGTGATTTTCCTCATTCATCACAACTACTGAGGTGTAGCAGAGCTTTGGATGGGTCTTCTTTGCAGGGAACATTGTGCATGTTGTGTGTGTGTGTGCGTGCATGCGTGCGTGTATTTGGGGGGCGAGATAAGTGTAAGGAAAGAAAAACAAGTGTGTGAACTGATGGGTGTGTTTGCATGTGTGTGTGTGTGTATGTGCTATCCCCCTTTTGCACATACTCACGTATCCACGGGGCCTCTGGCTTGAACTTACAGGGGGCAGTGTGAGGTTAAGCTGTACAAGAGAGAAACCCCTTTCACCTCAGGCAACACTATCTCCCTCTTTGTCTCCCCCATCGCTTTCTCACCCAACCTCTCCCTCTCTCCGCCCGCCCACACTATCCCCTCTCTCTCCCTGTGCTCTCTGTGCTGTTTATTTGTGCAGGTTTCACTAATCAGCCTGATGTTTTGTCTCCTGATTGGCTGCAGTAATGAGGTCCTGGAGGTCAACAGCACAGATCCTTATCCCTCAGACTGTGTGTGTGTGTGTGTGTGTGTGTGTGTGTGTGTGTGTGTGTGTGTGTGTGTGTGTGTGTGTGTGTGTGTGTGTGTGTGTGTGTGTGTGTGTGTGTATGTGTGAGTATCCAGCTGTTAATGAGTGTATCACTAGTGCATATGGATTCACGCTTGCAATGTACGTGCTGGAGCACTGGCATATGGACCTTGTGCATGTTGAAAACCACACACACATGCACACACACACTGATTGATGACCCAGTTAATGTGGTTGTGTGAAATAGAAGAGACCCAGGCAGGTCACTGCCTTCTGACATCCATCTATCAACACCTCTCACTGGGGGACTATTCTAGCTGCTAAGTTAAACATACACTGTACTGTTAATGCATGAATACGTATGTGTGTGTGTGTGTGTGTGTGTGTTTGCCTGAGGTATGCACTGAAACCTGCCTTGCTCAGGGAGATGAATGAGTTTTGGAAAGTGCCACATAACCATGGCTGAGTCTTGTGAGGATGTGTTCCAGGTAAGAAGACAAGAACCAAAAACCCAGTTTCCTCACAGCACACACACACACACACACACACAAATGCCATTTATATTCACCATGTTTCTAACATCCCAACAGATTTATAATAATTATCTCTTTGTTAGTGTTTTAGAAACTGTCACATCATCTTTTCCAGTGTACAGTAAGGACTCTGAGCTCTCTGGGGAAACATACATGCTTTCCTTTCCTATTTCTGTACTCACTTTTGCAATTTTAGTAATTTAGTAATAACTATTTATTATTCGATTCTTTGGTTGTAACAGGCGTAAAGTTTGGGAAACTGGGCGGAAGCCAGAGTCACACAGAAACAGACATGGAGAGATCTCAACCCCTTCCAGCTCCCATGTTGTAAATCAGTGGGAGACACTGCTATGTGAGGGATGAGTGAGGACCTTTTCAAGTCCATTTTAATACAATATTCAAATGCCATATGTTTCTTAAAAGCATTATGGGTCACTGTAATCATTCCTCCACTTCATACTGCCCATGACAGAATCTGCAGCCTGTCAGCCATGAAAAAATGTATTCTGAAGTTCAGCCATGGCTAATATGAGGCTTTAGCAGTCTGAGTGATGTGACTGCTAGTAAGGAGAAAGTAAAGTCAAATGAAGCAGTAAAGCAGTACATTATACCCAGCTGAAGCTAAAAATTATAGATATAAAAAAAAAGATGCAATACCACAATGCTAAAGAACAAGCAGTTACTTTACAATACTAATGTAAAAGAACAGAAATATTATCAGCAATATGTATCTTATAGTATCAAAAGTAAAACTACTCAATGTAGAAAAACTGCCAGGAAAAAAATGACCATGCTATCATCCGTCATTGGTGATAAACTAAAATATTAGTGGCATTTTATTGTTGTAGTTGATAGAGGTGGTGCCATTTTTATCTACGTTGTGTAATGTTATAATGCACTGTTGTTGTTATAAAAGTGCTTCATGTGAAACAAGCTAAAGCAGCCAGTAAATCCAGCTGTTCAATAAATTTAGTGGAGCAAAAACTACAATATCTCCCTCAGAAATGTAGTAGAGTAGAAGTATGAAGTAGCAGAAAATGAAAATACTCAAGTAAAATCAGAGTGACTCAAATTGCACTGAATCGCAGTACTTGGGTAAATGTGCTTAGTTACTTGCCATCGCTGGTAAAAAAGACATCTTAAAGTTGCAGATAATCACTGCAGCTTGTGGTTAAAGTGACAGTGATTGTGACTCATCATAGTTTTTGCATGTGAAAGTGAACTCTGCAAGTAAAAACTACAGCTGTCAGATTAATTTAGAGGAGGAAAAGATCTTGTGAAATCTGGTGGGGGGGGGGGGGAGTATCAAGTCTCACAAAATGGAGTTACTCAAGGCGATGTGGTAAGATAACTCCACCTGTTACCAATGCTCCAAGAGCTCACTCTCACAGATTTTAACATCTTGAAAACGAAGTGAAATCAGGCTTCAGATTGTGCTCAGAAAGACATTACTGTGGACATATTAAACAGCAACTGAACAGATTCCAGTGCCTTTAAGCATGATAAAGTTACTACTGTCCTGACAGTATAAACAGCCACTAACACAGCAGTGAGTTACAAGCTGACAAAAACAGGAAATAAAGAGATCTGTGGTCGACATATCAGTTCAACAATGACTAAAAAGTCTGTGGCTTATTGAGAACCTGTGTGCGTCGGTTAAGTTGAACACAAGGGATTGATCAAATGTTGCCAGCATGAGCTTTCCATCTTTCACCATCTACACATACAGTGTGCTCTGACTCCCCAGGAACTCGTTGTTCTACTGGTTTAGCTGACTGAGCAAATAAAGTCTGGGAAAACTCCCCGAGCCAAGGACAAGAGGACTTAAAGAGTCATTATCACCACCACATCTGCTGGTTTCACTCAAGTCAAGATTCCCCCTGCGCTAATACCTGTTGGATAACTTCATGCATAAAGACAGAGGGAGAGAGGGAATCAGGGGGGAGATGAGGTAAGGGACATACCAACACTAGGGGGCAGTCTAACACAGAGCATAAGCAGAGCGTAGTCCTGAATCACCCACACTCCAGTCAGACTAAGCTGTATGGTGGTTTGATCACACACAGGCATGTTGCTTGAAGCCCCCCAACTTTTCAAACCCTGCTAGAAAACAACAGCACTGACCAAATCTGGCACAAACAGCCCTCTTTTTGTTTATACAGATGATCATCACTTCGTAATCACCCAATTTTTCAACCAGCTTTAAACACACGGTCATTTAGTCTATAATGGCTCTGTTTAGCGCTCATTAAGCCATTAGAAAGTGCAGAGCAGCTGAGGGGCTGCACAGGAGCGTTCACCCGCTCGGACAAAAGGCACAGAATGGACGGCTTTATTCTGCCTTTGGCCTCCACCATTCTCTGTTCAATATTCTCCACTCTACTTCTCTTCACGGTTACATAAACAGCATCTGAGATAGCCAGCCACATCCTCCACATTAGATTCCATTGAATCTGCACATAATGACTGTGGTGTGGCTGTGCTCCTGTGGGGTGGAGGTCTCTCTCTCTCTCTCTGTTTCTCTAGGTTGGTGGGACCCAGCGGCGGTGCTGCTAAAGTGTCTGTTTAGCAGGGAAGCCAGCGCTCCTTGATGTGGCTTCAGAGGAATGAGAGCCGCGGCCACAGAAGGAGCTGCACGGAGCTGCTTCAGCGAGCTGTAATATGAGTCAGAAAACAACACCAGGCACCTCCAGCCATGCTCACTCACTGTGTGTGTGTGTGTTTGCTTACTCTGTGCGTGCGTGTGTGTGTGTGTGTGTTTCTTCACACCTCTCAGCGCAAGCTCAACTGTGTGTGCATGAGTAGTAGGAACTCTAAAGTAGTCTTTGTAAGCCCCTCCACTTGTGTATTTCCATTTGTCTGTGGTGTGTGTGTCTGTGTATATTTGTATGTTTGTGTGTGATGTGTGAGTCTGTGAATGCTGTTGCGTGTGGTGTGTGGTTGAGGTGAGATGAGTACCATTGATCCCTGACTGGAAATGTGTCTGCAAACGAGCATGTGCACACAGTATGTGTTTCTGTGTGTTTCTGTGTGAGTGTGTGTGTGGCTGTGCACACAGCTGTGTACATTGTTATTGTGCAATCTGATGTGTCAGGTAAAGGTGTGCATTGTATGAATGTGTTGACTGATAACAGGAACATTCCGTTCACTCAGCACATTCAGTACCATGATAATGACTCTCATATAGAATTACACTGAATAATGTTGCTTAATGTTGCACACAAGCTCTGGCAGTTTGATCCGCAACATTTAAGGACCATTTCCGTGATAAATTCAAAGAATGCTCCCAAAATGACTCGGGCTATGTCTGTACTGTTGCCAATGTGAGTGAATATTTAAGCAGAGAGTTTATGCCTTCTCTATACACACACAACCAAAGAACATTTTGGCTGCAGCATCATGATGGTGTTGGCTAGCAGCAGTGGAAAAAGCACTCAGATCCTTTTACTAAGTGCCCATTCAATAATGTAAAATACCCCCTACTAAAAGTGAAAATAAGAATAAAAGTATAAGTCTCACATTTAAAATCTGTCTTCAGTAGTACCAATATACCAATATATCATCACAAAAGTAGCTGTTCTGTTGGACAATGTCCCTGTGGCTGCTCTATTACTATTTATGACACTATTAGATTGTTAATGCTGAGGTATTCATGTGTAAGCAGCATTTTACTACTGTAGCTGGTCAAGATGGACGTAGTTTTCACTACCTTACAGAATAGACTGATAGGTGGTTCATTGCAGTGGTTCCCAACCTAAGCCACCCAAAGGGTCATCAGATATATCAGAGGGGTCGTGAGATGATGAGGAAATTAGACAAAACAAAGTTCTGCTATACAAATCTACATTTGTTATATTTCTTGGAGATTATTTAAGCAGCAGAAAATGGAAATAGTCAAGTAAAGTAGAAGTACCTGTTTTCCATTACCACTGTTGGCTAGTGCAAAGATTACATAAAGTGCTCTCTGGAGCACTGGTACAAAAGTTGTGTCAAAACATTTTAGGGATTTCCTCATAGCTACGTCTCAAAGAGCAGCTTTGTAGCTTTGACTTTTTTTTTGTGTACTCTACATAGTTTATATATATATCATTTTGAACCTTACAAGACAAAAGAAGACTTGTAGGATGGGGACTACCTGATATATTTGCCAAACATAACAACAACGTAGTTGTTGTCTGTAACAACACAAAGTAATGTAGATGGTTAACGGCATGCTAACTCTAGGCCTCTGAAGTACCATGACTCTGTTACTACTGAAGGCAGTGGGGTAGAGACAGTAATTCTACAGCAGTGATACCATCAGTGATGTGATCAGTGATTCTAATGCAGTAATACAAGTGTAACTGGCTCCAGTTTTACATTACACCCCCTTACCCAAGCACCCCTCCTCACCGCCTTGTATTAAAACTGTAGCCCCTATTGTCCGGTGGTAAAGTGAGCTTTTAAAGTTCTCTGAGAATCATTAATTTAACTGGCCATGGTAGAAAGGGCAGAATAAAGAAAGTAAGACCAAGCTCTTCATAAAGCAGCCTGGTTTCAGGATGCAACTGGGGGGGAATTTGGGGAGCATTTACGTCCATTGTCCTCCGACTCTCTTCATGGGGATACTCAGTTTGGAAAGTCCCACTGTTCACCTGCTGCAGTATCCCTTTCTGGGAAAAATCAACTTTAAGAAATTTCTGCAGTCTGCCTCCCTTTTTTTTCTTTTTTAATCCAGAGCTTCTCTACTGAGTGTTTGTCTATCAAAGTGGGGTCTGTGGGAGGCAGGACAAGGAGTGTGTGTGATCAAACACACCTGGTCAAGACACACCCTACCCACCTTCCTCCAGAAGACAATCACCTCAATGGAGAAGCAGTAGCAGGGGCTCACAGGAAACACTATGCTTAGCCTCCCTGTGTGTGTGTGTGTGTGTGTGTGTGTGTGTGTGTGTGTGTGTGTGTGTGTGTGTGTGTGTGTGTGTGTGTGTGTGTGTGTGTGTGTGTGTGTGTGTGTTTGCATGCACACGTTCCCATGCGCGCTGGGGAAAGCTTTCAGCAACTGGTGTGAAGGAATCCAACTCCAGTGGCGGTGACCCCCTCCTCCCCTTTCCTCTTTTTCCTCCCTTCTCTTCTCTTTCACCCTCTTCATCATATCACCCTGCCCCGGAGAGACAGCTGCGGAAGACATTATGTTATGCTATGTGTGTGTGTGTGTGGCAGAGAAAGATAAAAAGACAGAAAGAGAATGAAAGGACAAGGAGGGAAAGGAAAGAGTGTGAGAGTCGAAGAAAGAGAGCATTCGACACACTGGCAGCAGAAGGCACCCTCAACTTTTGCCGACATGCACGTATGTGTTTCTGCAGTGTTCTCTTAAAAACATTTGCATCTGGTTTGAAAATAACCCCTGTGTAGCCCCTTCAACATATGTCTTGCAGATTTACATCGGCTGGATAATGTGTGTGTGTGAGTATGTGGGGAAGAGAAGTGAGGGGGGGGGGGGGGGGGGGCTCTTTTTGTGCTCATTCAAAAGGACAGTCATTTTTATGCATTTGAACATTTGACCAAAGCTTAGGAATCTCTGAGTTCCTGTGCATTGAGCAGTATGGGTGGTGGGCTGACATCCAATGGCTGGAGTTCAACCCTGATGTTAGTCTTTATGGTTATTTTACCACAATCTGAAGGGTCATTTCGCCCACAATTTCAAAATTGCCTATTCATCATAGAAAATTGCATTTCATGGAAAAGGGGGATAAAAAAAACAAAACATTCATATTCACTTTGTCTTTACAATTCAAGTCCTCTGCAATTGTGATCCCCTGCCGGAATCAAAGCAGTCTCCTCCAATCATCTATATTATTGTGGGCATGGAAGCTGGATATTTGGGCTTTGATTTATGGGAAAACTTGTTGGGTCCATCAGTTGCGTGAGCACACACAAGCATTCTTGCATATGCTTGTGTTATGTGTAGAGGGATGATTGTATTTAGAGGGAAATTCCAGTTTCATGCTATCTGAGACAATCTTATTTATGTAAATTAAACCCCTATTTAATTTTTGACTTGGGCTACTTCTTGTACCATGAGGGCCTTTTCCATGAACAGAAGGTTAGGCTGTATTCCAGAGCTTCTCAAACTGTTGGGGAGGCGTGAAAACTTTCTAGAAAGGTGCAGAGGAATAGATGTGAGGCACAGCTGGAAGGTGAAAAGGACAGGTGCATGTGGGTTTTAAAAACACAGAAACTGGAAGTTAGTTGCTGTAGTTTGGCTCGTTCATCAACGTGTTCAACAGTTGCAGCAGCAGCAGTGGAACTTAAAGTCTAGGCTTCTTTAAAACCCTTAAATGTCTTATTGCTGCGATCTGTGTCAAAAATCTGTGTCACAACTCAATGTGAACACACTTTTTGTAGGTATGGGTCTGTGTGAAACAACGACCTCCTATGTGTGTTTTATTGGCATGTGTCCACAGTATGTCCATATGTGTCCATGTCAGTTGGATGTGGTATTGTCTGAGCGTATTTGCAGAGTATTAATCATTGTGTGAGTCAGTGTGTAGTTTGTGGCAGGATTCTGGATGTGGCTCCTTCATTAAAATGTTAACCAGGCCACATGGACAATGGACGCACTGTTCGTCCTGATGTCCTCTTCATGCTGAACTATGTGTCTCTTTCTCTTTCTGCTTTCCCCTCTCTCTCAATCCCTCTCTCTGTATCTCTCTCTCTCTATGCCCCCTTCATCTCCCTCTTTATCTTCTGAAACATCCATCGGCCTTGACTGTCGTCGAAACCGCAAGCCCACAAACACAGACTCATTTTTTGGTTTTACCTTCCATCTCTTGGTTTTTTCTCTTACCCTCCTTTGTGTCCGTCTCTTTTCTTCTGTGCTGTGGTTACTGTGTCAGTCCTCTTTAGTTTCAACCTGAACACATTTCAACTCTGTATGAACTGAGTAGTCATAAATCTGATTATGTTCAGGCATGCTAATGTTACTGAATTACCTTTACACAAGTGTGTGTGTTTATATGCGTTGGTATCCATGTGTGCACATGTATGTCTTTCTATGTGCAGCCAGGACGCAGTTGTAGAAATGTTTGTGTGTACATGTACACCTGGGTGAGTCAGTGTTGGCCCTGCATCTGAACTGATTATAAGACCAAATCTATACTCATCATATTTCACATATCATATATGTTTTAATATGTCTACATGAAGGCTCTAAAATACTACAACATGTGAAAACACATACAGGACAGAGATGAAGAAGACTATGATACACAAAGTGTGTTATTTGGTTTATCACAGTGATAAACTATTATTGTGGTTGAGCCATGGCCACTTACCAAGGGAAATCAAGATAGGCTCAAATTATCATTCGCAAGTCTGTTCAAGTCTAACTCACTGTTCAGTCCACTGTTAGTGAGAGTTATTATTTGGCAACACAGCATTAAGGAGAAGTACTGTTACGCTATGGTCACAGCTTAAATTACCTGGCTCACTCATTTAGACTGATGGTTAAACCGTTGGCCAGATCTTTGTTAGGTGTCCAGATACATGATTTTAACAGACATCTGCCAGACAGTAAGAATAAGCATTTTCTGTGGTCATGCTATAATGTTTTATGGCGATTGTAAGTGTAGGAGTAGCCATATTATGTGTTAGTTCCCAAGTGTTGTTTTCCCAAACGGACACAGCAAAAAACAGCCAAAACTGTGCTGTTCGCATGAAAATGATCAACTTATATCAGCTTCCATATGACCAACATTAAAGTCAGTCTCCAAATAATTATTCAGTACATTAAAATATACTGAACAAAAATATGCTATGTTAAATACACAGCTACTCCCAGCAGCCTGCTAACTTAGAATAGAAGAAGCTTAGAATAAAGAACAAAAGCCGGGGGAAACAGCTAGCTCAGAAGACTCAGAACAAAGTCTGGAAACTTCACTGCGATAACAAGACTTCAGAAAGTTACAGAAAATTACCAGGAAACAGTCTGGCACATAACCCCTTGTAAAACCACAACTTCACACTTTCACACTTCCGTTTTTGTCAGGATTAAAGTCTTTATGCTAAGCTAAGATGGCTGTAGCCTCATATTCAGTCTGCAGATATGGGCATAGTATCACTTTTCTCATCTAAGTCTTGGCACCAGAGGAAATGATCATGTTTCCCAAAACTGTTCCTTCATGTAGATGCACAAATGCATATCTCTGTTTGTGCATATACAGTGTTTGTGTGTTTTGAAGCGTAACTTCAGCCTGTGTCCCAGGTCTTTAATAACCAGTGCAGTTCAACCGTGAGAGCGTCCATGTTTCTCCTGGCCTGGTATCTGGTTCACCTGTCCCCGAGGATCAGCACGGGGGCTGATGCAGAGATGAAGGGTAAAGGGGGGAGCGGTTTGTGAGTAAATTGGTGTGAAGAGGGGTGATGGAGGGGATATGGTGCCCCCCTCCAGAGACCGGCACTCTACATGTAGGGCCGTAACGAGGATCAAAGTGGTCCTGACACCCGTGGGTCCCAAGGGCCATGTAGCCCTGTATCCAAACGCCCCCGCATCTTCCCCATCGGCCCCCACACTCCCAAGCATCAAAGCAGCTATCGATTGCGACGGAGAAACAGGTGGGATCTGTGTTTGTATGTGTGCGCGCATGTGTGTGCGTGTCTGTGTGTGTTTTGAGCCGCCTGTCTTTCAGCACTGCAGCTGGGCAGTTATCTTCTGACTGCTGCCTCAATAAAAATGAGGAGACACTTCCTTGTTTCTAACCACTGTTTCCTCTCAGTCCCTGTCTTCGCCATTTAACCCCTGTCCCTCACACACACACACACACACACACACACACACACACACACACACACACACACACACACACACACACACACACAGAAACACACACACATATTCACCCAAGACACGGATATGAGCATTTTTTTTTCAGAATCCACACAACAGGTTTGACCTTTGACCTTACTGCCACAGTAACATGTCAATGACCTGAACCGTAATTATAAAACCAAGCACACCATCAGCTGCTCTTGCGGGAAGACTTTTTAAACTCCCAGACCGCAGGAAGTCGAAGGGGATTAAAGAGGAAATGATGTCATAACCTTGCTTCCAGTGTGATGACAGAGGTGGTGGGAAGTGCATCGAGTCGTGTGAGGTGTGTAAAGAAAAAGGAAGAAGGAAAACTGTATCTAAGATCTCCCTGCAAATTGAGCACATCCATCCCACTCTCACATGGCTATTTTTCCTCTCTCCCTCTCTCTCTCTCGCACATACACACACACACACACACACACACACACACACACACACACACACACACACACACACAAACACACACACACACACAAACACACACTCACCCACACAGACAAACTCCTCAGTCACCTACATTTCCACTTTGCAAATTACAGCTTGAATTACTGCCCCCACCAATCAAAGCACGCATCTGTCACCAGCCCGCCAATCATAAGTCTCTGGGGTGCTTGTCGCCATGCAGGGCGGTTGAGGCAGACTTAAGGTGGTCATTTTCTGCTGAAGCCTGTAGTTAAGGTCCATGGGAACAGGAGGTCGGCCATTTTGGCGCCCTGCAGACCCTCGCAGAACTGGCAGGGATTGTAGGGTTTTAAAAATGTAAATACTGAATCCAGCTTGTATCATAAAACTGTACTACACTTCCCTGTCTCATTTTGTTATAAAGACTTGTTTTGCTGAATGGACCCTGAGGAGACATTTATCTCTGACAGGTTTTATGGCAGCATATTGTCCAAAATTTCTAAGTGGCAGATGCCAGATTTGACATGGGATCTCTCAAAATAGCTACTTCTGCAAACCTGCTATGTGTGTGATTCACCCACAAACTATGAGGGAGCTTTTCCAAGCTGTGGGGAGTGTTCAGGGTTGTGGAGGAAGAGAGTACATGAGACTGGATTACAGTCATGTTGTTCTATAACAAAGCTGGCAAGAATAAGACACTAACACTGTTCAAATGTTCTTTGTAAAGTGTCATGTAACGGAGGTGTATGCTTTCACATCTGACAGTTTAACCAATCATCAGGTTTCTTAATGACCTGACTTAAGTTGAGAAAATCACTCAAGTCTCACCTTGTGACTTGGTAAAACCTCAGACAAATAACAGTAAGACATGAATAAGAGAACCACATGATAAGAGTCAAGTTCTGAACTGGACTTGCTTTGACAAGACTTGAGACTTGGATTTAAAGTCAAAGCAAATTCAAGTCAAGTCTTGAGCCAGGCTTGTTTGGACAAGACGTCATAACTGACTTGCACTTGTTCTAACAAGATTTGAGACTTGGCCTTATTTTAATTATCTTGAGAGGAAACTTGGACATGATTTGACAAGACTTAAGATTTGACTTTGGCTTGTCTCAACAGTCTTGAGACTTGCGCTTGTCTTGATTGTCTTGAAACTTGAGTAGGACTTGTTTCAAAACTTGACTTGTTTCGAAAAGACTTGAAAACTTGACTTTCCACACAAACAGCCCGACACAGCTTGTACACAGAACACAAACAGTCCTGAGTGAGGGTGACATTACGGTGACAGATTACAGTGTGTTTTGTAAATGTGCCGTGTGTCACCATTTTGAGTTTGACTTCCCTGATCTTGAGTGTGTGACGCATCCTGTCAGGAATGAGTGTGTGTGAGCGTGTTGGGATGAAGTGCCCTGTATAATCTCCACGGAGCGTGAATAACCATCCATCACCGTGACCTCACGAGCTCACAGCTCACAGCTCATCCTCAGGAAATTAGAGAGCATCAAGAGACGTGTGTGTGTGTGTGTGTGTGTGTGTGTGTGATTTCACAGGAGTCCATGTGTAAGAGTAAGTGTGTGTTTTGAGTGTGCGTGTGACTGTGGAGCGGTTTGCTTCTGTTTGAGCGAGTGTGCGTCTGTGAGCAAAGCAAATAGTGGTGAGTGGTTAGTGTATTTGTGTGCACATGTATGTGTATGTGTGTGTGTGTGTGTGTATTCCTCCAGTCTGGGATCTGCTGGCTGCTGTTTGTGTGAATGTGTGTGAGTGTGTGTGTGTGTCCTCCTAATCACAGTCTTTAAGGCTGTGTGATCACAGGCCTTTCCGAGCAAACCCAACCAAACTACTGACTGACAGACACATGTACGCACACTCCCACACACACACATATAAACAACATGGCCATGCACATAGGTTCTGACAAACACACACCTATATACTATTATTCACACTTTCACTATCACTATTAAACACAATTTCTCTTCTTTAAGATTCCTTTTGTTGCACACACACAAACATACACACACACACTCATGCAGTCATCATTCACGGTTGTTGCCTTCACACTCTGGGACCGCCACGCAAACAGATTCACAAAAACATGCAGTACACTCCATTTTACCCGCTGCAGTCAATGCTGGTGGGATCCAGCAGCTCCAAACACCCAACCTGGGACACAAGTGAAGAGTAGGGGGCTATTGTGTGCGCTACAGAGAGTCATCTTTACTGAGATTAGTAACCTTAAATAAGGCTAATTAGAGAGGTGTTATGTCACTGCTGTTGAAAAGCAGTCCGCTGTGAAAGCCAATGACAGAGTAGGATCCTCCTGGGTGTCTTGAGGAGGGACACATTATGATAGGGATGTGGTGTGCTTTGTGTACGGCCCTCGCTGTCATGTGGCTCAGGTCAGGGAAACACTGTGTGTGTACGTGTATGTGTGGGCGGATGCTTCTGTGTGTGGTGGAGCGTTGTGTACAGAACCGTAGACAGAAGTTAGAAAGAGCTTGTTTGTGTCCTGTATCAGTATCGGAGGTACTTGAAGCTCAGATCACACACAGCATGAAAATCTGTACGCGTGACGTCTCAGCAGCCATTTTAGAAGAATCCCACTCACACTTTTTTCAAGAGACTGGATCATAATCATGATGGCATCCAAACATACGGTGGCCTCTAAAGACAAAACGGCTTCAAGAGTTACAGCGTAAACATGAAGGGAACACTACAAATACTAATATGTTACAAGTACAACAACACTACAAATACAAAATCTCATACCTTTATGCACACAACTCTAAAATACCATCATGCAAAAAAGACAGACACAGGTGTAAATGGCAAATATGTACCTGCGATAAACCAAATACCAGCAAATGCAGGTACTTGGTTTATCCTTTTTAACAGGTCACTGAGTCAAGTCTTATCCTTACTGACAATTTGTAATTTTATAAGACAACAAAAAAATGAAGAATTTTGTGAAAAACTGGAAAAAGAGGAGATGACTGTTTATAATGACCTCATTCAAACCACTCAGCACCACTGCTGAATGCCTGTTTGTTTTCATTTTCCGTCATGTTCTCTTATGATTAAACCATTCCTTCAAAGAATAAGGCGGGTGACTTTTTTTTTTTTTTTTGGTGATTAGATTCCATGAAAAAATCAAAACCAACAACACTGCCTCAGCCTGCCCCTGGTACTCAGCTCCATGCACACTGGTTCCTTCTGAATACATAAATCTTGAAAAACAAAATACTTCTACTTAGTTTTTTGAAAAAGGCTAAAATTCTTCCTTAAAATAGCTGGGCACTGTAGTTTTTAGCAATATTACTAAAACAGTAGGAAATGCAACATTTGTCTGGGACTATTTTCAGCTGTGGACTGATCGTCTCGGTGGTCCATGACAGCGATAAGGAAGCCACCAGGAGCAAAGCTCTACATGTGCGAAGAGGAGCGGCGATGGAATGCCTCACTTGTGTTTTGCAGGGTGTTGGGTGTGAGTGTAAGGTCAGGGGTGAGGCACTGGGAGTGTTTGTGTTAGGGGAGGGTCTGGATGGGGTCAGAGGGTAAACCGTGAGGTAAAGGGAGACGGTTCAGCCGGTACAGGGTGTTGTTTGATGTTTGAAGATATGTGTGTTTTTGTGGGGGGAGGGGGAGGGGGGTGGGATGACTTTGGTCAGTGTGTATGTATGTGTGACTGATGATGATGGTGTTTTCTTGTAGCTAAATAAATGGACATTTGATGAAAAACAATAAAGGGAATACACATGTGGAGTGTGTGTGTGTTGTTGTCAGCAGGTCTGTGAGAGGACCACTGGCCTCCTGTCAGGTCTGGCTGACCTGTCACTCCGACCTGCTGGCCCCGCCCACCCCTATCAACACCACAGGCTGAGAGTGTTGAGCCGTTAGACGCCTGGACAATTTCTCACACACACACACACACACGCATGCATGCATGCTTTCATGATCACACACACTTTACACCACCCCACAGGTTTTCAGCTGATCAAAAGTTTTACACTCAGATTCCCTGCAGTGAAACATCCACAGTTTCTTTTCCCTTCACCTCAGCACACATTCGACCTGGAACTTTTTACCCAGCCATTCCTCAGATATCACATCCAAATCTGAATATAGATCAGCTCCTGTTCCAATACTTTATCCTCCTCAGCTGTCGTGTGTGTTTCTGATTAGATCCTCTTCTCTTCCTTGACGTCAGCAGGGCTGCTCCCCTCAGGACACATTCAAACCCGCACCTGGGAGACACCCAACACAAACCACAGTCCTGTATTGCTGGCCTCTGCACAGGAAGTGCTGCAGGGTAAGTATCTTGCTCAACAGCACTTCAACAGTGGCTACAGAAATCTAATCTATGATCATGGACTGTGGGTTTCCACTAATAGAATCCTCTCTCTGACTATCGTATCTCTCCCTGGTCGCCCTCCTCCCTGCCTCGATGTGTTTTTGATCAGATTCCGTCTCCTTCCCTGACGTCAGCGCGGCTGCTTCCCTGCCTGGCTGTTTATTTTCATACAGATCCCAGTGTGATGAGAGTTTATATGATTCTGATATGGAACAAATGAGAGCTGAGGAGCTCCGCAGACCCAGGGAAGGAAGCAGAGGTTGAGAGGCCTCCAGATACCTGCTGTCAAACGTTTTCATGCTCAACTCCTCCAAAACAGATGCGCAGACAGGCTGCTGGCCGACAACTCCAATTTCTGTACAAGAAGAGTTATCACAGAGATGTGTGTGTCGGGATGTGTGAGTGTGGGGGGTGGACAGAATAACATCAACACCCTGTAACAAATATAACATTTATGAAGCCTATTATGTTGCAGACTCTGACAGTGAAGAATTCGTCCAACTCCAATACAACACATTTTTGAGGCTGTAATTTATGCTGTTGTTGTATTTGTTTATCCCTTTGACATGTGCACTTCTAGATTTATCAGTGAGTCAAAATCTCTTTCGCAAAATAACTGAAGTGTTCAAGTATCTTTTTTTCTCAATGTTGTCACTGTTCTGTATGTATGTATGTATCCCTGGTATGTATGAGAGGACAGTGCTTCACAGCTGTCTTTCATTTTTTTAAATATCTTTTTTAATGTTATTTTTACCCTTCCATGTAATCACCTGAACACTTTTCTAAGTTATAAGGTTTGGGGTGGTGGTGAGGGTGATTTAGGTTGATTAAGGTACGTGGGATTAGGGTGGAAGTGGGGTTTGGAAAAACTGGGCACACTGTATGTGGCGATATACTGTACATATATATAGTTATATAATATACTGCTTTGTGCCCATGCAGTTTGTATGTTTGAATGGTTTAGTAAAAGCAATTTCACAAAATTTCACTATACCTGTGTTTTTGCCTCCACATACAAAAAAAACTAGATCCAATTAAACAGAAGCTTTGGTTGTTTTTCTTTCCCACTGTACAAAGTATGAAACATATAGTATAACATAATGATGCTGTGGCAGCAAGATGTCACAGTGATTACATTACTGACAATAAAAGATGAGCAGCTACCACTTTAAAAGTTAGACTCTGAGGGTACAACACCTACTATGTCAAATATCTTGTTCAGGAATATTCAGAGGGCCAAAACATGATCCACTCGACGGGGGGACATCATCAACACTAAGCCATCATATATATCTTTTGAAAAGACAAACACTTTCAAAGACACACGCCGACTTCACCCACTGATTTATACAGCACTTTGCGCTGTTATTTCTGTATCCTGCCTGGTGCCATCGGTATGATTTACAGCCTCTGTCCTTGTGCTAACAACACAGCTGAGAATCCCTCCCTGAGATTGAGACGTCACATTCAACACGTAGCCTCGCCATAAAGGGAACATAGCTGGTTATACTTACCTATCCATCTCATCACTTCATTTCTGACCTCTCAATATGAGAAGGCCTTGACATTTCTCTGGTCGATGCAGTGAAATGATCATTTTAGCATGTCTGATGTGCTAATACCCACACTGGACAAACATGACAAGATCTTGTTGAGTAAAAGCAAAGATACACTTTACTTGGCAATGAAACATTACAGATGCTTGTGGGGGTACTGGGTCCTTACTGCAGCAGGAAATGGGATGTCTATCAGGTATGAATAGCAGATAGTTATAAATAAACATGCTGAGAAATATGCAGCACATAAATGAGGTACATTTCCTCACTGATAGATGTAAAGTGTGTCACTGATATAAGTTTATCATGTTCATGGTGGTGGTTTAGCAAACACTGACACTGACTGACGGGAATGTCACGAGATTTGCAGATATTTGGTCATAAACCAAAGAGTGAAAAAAATGAAATTTGGCATTAGATGAAAAGTCAGGGAGACTATTACAATTTAACCTCTGGGGACCATGAATGCGTGTACTCAATTTCACAGCAGTCCACTAAAGTGGGTCGGACTCTAGCCACACTGCTAGTGAGGCAACAAACGATGATAAATAAAAGGACAAATAAACAGAAACGTGATTCTCCAGATATTTACACAAACAGTAGAAGCTGTACACATTTAATCCTGGTGTTTGTGTTTTTTGACTATTGTGAATCCATGTTGACTAAAGCAGCTAACTGTCCTGTACTGAGGTGCTGCAGAGAGAAGAGCAGACAGAGGGGTAGCTGCAGGTTTACTGAATGCATTTGGATAATTTAGCCGGTGTGTTTAAAGATCATCAGATCAGGGTGCATTTACAGGCCTATCTATCTGCTTTGTTTACATGTAGTCTTGTCAACACTGCACAACGTTGCTGCTGTCAGCAGTTACATTATGCAAAGAATAACTGATTTGATCACATAGCAGGGAGTTCAGCCACAACTTTGACTAAACAAATAAGGGTGACTGCCCTGATATAGCCTCTCTAACCAAGATATAGACACACAGACTTTATATGAATGCATACGTCTGTCTTTCTCTATCTCTCTCTTACATGTACACTCTGTCTCTCCCACTCTCACCCCCAGTGAGCCACGGTGACTCAACCAGCCCCACGGCTGCAGTGATTGATGACTTCAGCCAGGGCCAGTCTGCAACCACAGACACATACAAACACACATTACTCACCCCAAAGATAAGCAAATGGCCCGCAAGCCGCCAATGGCCCTAAGTGCTCCGCAAACACAGGTAACACTGGCCTCGTTTCAAAAGAGTTCATTACCTAACCACAGACAGCTACCTCTACGGAACAAAAAAAAAAACTGAGAGGGGCAATATGCTGGTCTACTTTCATCTCTTGATCTGGTAGCATGAGACCAGATCAAATCACTGGCTCTGTTTTCAGCAGTGCCTCTGGGATGCCCCTGGCCATGACGCTCATTTTGATGAATAATAAGACTCTGCTTCATATGAAATTTTCTGGGTGAACTGCCAGAGAGATCTGCCTGAGTTGTCGTATGTTCTGTGAAGATGAGGTGGAAAATGTACAGAGCCTCTGTACATGTACCTGGGTTTGATGTAAACAACTGATAGTACAGATAAATACAGGTAGGGTGTCAACAGTCAAAAGATGCACGCATGATTAACACATGACATGGCAGAACCAGTTTGGTGTTCATGTTTATAATCCCTGCTCTATGGCCAGATATTAGCAGGGAAGAGACGTGGATATTACAAAATTTTGTAATATCTCTGTAAAATGACAAACGGACAGGAGGAACTGGCTGATGGCAGTTTTCAGACTGTCACAGTTTGTTAGAATAGTGTTCAGTCCTCCAGGAGAGCTGCAGACATAAGGAAGGAGAACTGAGGCTGTTCTAGAGGCTCAAGGTGGATCAGCACCTTACTAAAACTACTCTGTTGGTTTTCCTTCTAACTCAAAGCGCCAAAAGCTGTATCGGAGATGGCATATTTACAGATTCAGTGGAAAAGTGACAACTGTTTGGAATGTAACGATGACAACATCAGTCAATGCAGGAAGTGCACCAGCGACATGTTTACATTTAGGTGACAAAGCCCTCTAGTGGCTGCAGTAATTATGATGGGAGCAAAGAAGAAAGTAAGGTGACTTTGTTACAGAGCGACAAATTCTGCACAGGGAGGTCAGCGCAGATAGTTGGACCAAGAAAACACTGGACTTTAATATGGGACATGGCTGTTTGTTTCCCATTTCAAAACAATGGTCAAAATTGTTTTTTTTTTTAAAGCAAGACCCCGATAATTCCATAACCTTAGCCCCTAACCTTAACAAAGTATTTCTAAATTCATAAAAAGTAATTATAAAGTAATTTTAACCCAAACCACTTTCCCCCTAACCCTAAAAAGTCCTTGTTTTAACCCAACTATGATCTTTGCCTAAACCTAACTAAGCCTTAACCACTGCGTTGCCACATTATAAAACATTATTATTCAACAGTGAGGTACAGACAAATGACATCGTCCTGCTGGGCGTCAGATCGGAAAATACTTCTATGTGTGGTTCTATACAGCATGGACAAATAATGTATTTTGTTGTTTAATGGGTTGCCATTGGAAGTCATTCTAACTGGTGTGAATCCAAGCTGACTATAATCACCGGCATCCAGCTACAAACTCTTCAGAGCTACTGTTCAAACCTAAAGGCTGAGTATTTGTTACCCAAAAGATAGATTTTCAGTGGAGCGCTCCTTCAGACTGAGGGCTAAGAGTTTTCACAGGCCTGTAGCCTGATGCTGAGCACCTATAGGACTCAGAAGTTGGTAGTCCTCACTTCCATCTTCTCCATCCCCTATTTGTGCAACAGGCCAGAGCAGGCAGATGAAAGACTCGTCCACACCGGGCCCTGGTTCCAGCCCCCCTCCATCCATCACAATCAACGCCAGCAGTCGGCCCAATTAGGCCCCCGGAACACTCAGGGCCACGGCTTGATTGTTAACACTGTGAAAACACAGAGAGAAGGACGGGGCGGAGGGGGTGGATGTGGGGCGATGACGGGATGCTGAGAGCTTAGGGGGAGTTTGGGGAGAGATGGAGAAGAAAAGGGGGAGAAAGGTCAGATAGCTGGCGGCCCCATTTCCTCTCTAATGGCCTCCAAACGAGGGAATATGAGGGAATGTTGCCCCTTAAAGCAGGTGACCCGTTGAAAGGGGGGCAGCCACACCCACCTCCGAACTCTCATTTGACTTGGACAACACACACATGCACACGCACACATCTGGGCACACACACAGCTGCACACAAGCCATTAAAAGAAAGAAATGGATGGTCATGCATGAGCATAATTATGCATACAAGGCGCGTAAAAAGCGCACACAAGGGAAAGCCATAAACACAAATTATGAGCAAAAGTATGCCAAGGAGAGGTTGTTCCTGAACATAATCATGCATGTAACACACACACAAAAACTTGTAGCGTCATTTCCAAGCATTCCCATAACCTCCATTACCACTAATCACTGATTTGTCTCAGTTCCCTCATTGAAAAGCCATTAAGAGCTGCGGTGCACTTAGCTCTGCTAGTCAGCCTGATCAACTTTCCATCTTCGGTGGAACTTAAAGTAAACACTTCAAAGAAACACCTGGATTTGGTTGCATCAGTACTTCATAAATCCATTACTAACTTACTGTTAGTCCTCCCTGAGTTCTTAGTAACTACTCACTAGTTTCACAATGTATTTACAAAATTGATGCCTCCATCAATACGTAAGACCTGTTGCCATTAAAGATGTAAAACGTTAAAACGTGATTCATTTACAAAGAAACCTCTGTAGTACAATCCAATACAAAGCAATCAACCAGAGAGGAAGTCACTACAGCATTAAGAGTCAAAACAGAACTTCCACATGTAACAGTCTTAAAGGGCCAAACCAAATATCCAAAGTGTAAAAACAATAATTTGTGGTTTTTACAAGCAAAGGGATTTCTTGGAAGTTACTGCACCCAACTAAAAATAGTCCAGACCGTAGCCCACACATACAACAGCGTGTTGTTTTGACACTTTTTGTTTTTGTACAAACTAAACAAATGAGTTGCAGTGTGTGAATGAGTGAGCTTCAGAGGTGCTGGTTGGTATAGCTGTTTCCACTCTGCTAGGCTAAGCTGACCTGCTGCTGGCTCCAGGTTAATGTTTAGTGAACAGATATGAAAGTGGTATTGATCTTCTCACTCTTGGCATTAATGAGCATATCTGGTATAATAGGATCAGTGATGTGCTGTCCATTTTTCACCTTTTTTAGTTTTCAGTCGAAACCAAATCAAATCGGTTCAGTTAGCTACGCAACACACACACACCTGATCCAACTAATCTTTACTTAAGGTGAAACCCATTTTAATTTAGTGGTGTGCAAGTCTCCACTGAACACAAGTTGTGTTGTAACTGGGCTAAGTGTGAAGCGGGAGTGACAGCTTGGCTCCTGGAGCTGCTGTAGTGTACAGCACAGCTCTGATAAAGAGATCAAGTTATCACCATTACTTTTTCTAATCATTACAGACACTGCCAAGAACTGCAGCCAACAGGTAGAGCTCCAATCACCATGAGAAATTCTAGTCAGGCACTTAAATCTCTTCCTTCTCCTCAGCAAACGAATTTGCCTAAAAACACATGTAGCTCGACTCAACCTTTTTTTTTTTTTTTTTTTTTTTTTAGCCATTTGTACTGTATGTTCTTGTGGATTTGGTAGATTCTGATGAAATGGAGTGTATGAGTTGTGACACACTGCTCTCTGGTTTGCTCATTGACTGAGTCAAGGTCTGTTTTGAACCATTTTTCTCAGGCGTCCTTGCTGTGTGTGCCAAGCTCTAAGCAAAACCTGCTGTTCCTACCATTTCTGGTAATATAATCTCACTTCATTTGGGTTAATAAGTGAAACCAACTGGGCCCTGTCTCTTTTTTTTCTCTCTGTTTGTGTGAGTGTGGGTGGGTGGGAGCTGGCATGCAGCACATACAACAGAAAAATGTGTATGTCATGTGTGCACATTAGAATATGTTTACATTTATAACTTAAAAGAATTTTCTCAGCCTGGATTTCATTGGAGCTATCAGTGTCCCACTGTGGTTTAAATGCAGTTTCAGAGGCTTTTCCAAAAAAATAATCTGGTAGAAACATTGACCTGGATGTGTTTTTTTGTCCCTGCATGTGCGTGAGTGCATATGTAGCTGTGGTTATTAGGTAATAAATGCCGACCAGATGTCCTATTTTTAGCCGGGCTCTTCATTCCACTCTGAAGACACCCATTCTGATGCATCGAGGCCTGTGTTTGTCCCAGGGACGGAAGTGGGTGGTAGTGGTCTGTACTGGTTTGTGTGTAACTAAAATCCATTTCTCTGCATTAGTCTCCCCCTCTGCACCCCCCCTCCCCCACTTCCTCCTCCTCTGGAGCTGAAAGGCTGTTTTTCCTTGCGGTGGTTGGGGTGGGGGGGGTGTCAGGGGTGTCAGGGAAGGGTTCAGGCCTACTTGTAGAGTGGGGGGACGTAACGGATGAGAGAATCTGTTTGGTGGAAAGGAGAATGGATGTGTGGTTGAGCTTATACCTCTATCCTCTATACAATACAGCGTAACCAGGCCCTGCCCATATCCACAGACAGCCATGTCTGACAGGCCTGACAACAACACTAAAGGTGTGGAATTGCGATTGTGAGGGGGGATTTTCCGTGCCTTCATAATCTCTGTGCACAAGGCAGAGTCCAGCCAGAAGGGTGTGTGTGTGTGTGTGTTTCGAAAGCTTGCATATGTTTACACATATGATTTAATGGAGTTTCTGAGAGGACTCTGCTTTTAGTGTGTGATTGAGTACACTATAACAAACGTATACAATCAAACCAGATGTACAGGTCTGTTTGGCAGGCTGCCACACAGTTATGGGAAAACCCCCTCCACCTATGGAGCACATGCACCCGCACACACATATGCTGTATTCACAGAGGAAGAGGGACATGTCACGCTAAGGGGTTAAAGGGGGATAATGACTTGCTGTTAGACCAAGAGGAGGGCGTACAAACAGAGTTCCCTGGGAGACTCTCCTGGTTTCTGCTTCACTTTGCATGTGTGTGTGTGTGTGTGTGTCCTTCTTCATGAATTCCTTCACATTCCTGGGGATCAGTGTTAGGAAGTTCAGTGTCCTGCCAGCTGTGGGTAGATTTAATGCGTCTGCCACTCACTGCAGCAGTACTGCACAGTAATGTGGCCCGAGCACTTCCTCTGGTTTTCCCTACTTGAACCTGGAGCTAGCAGACGTTCAACCTCATGCTCAAAGGCACTTCATCAGGGCCCTCAGGTGCTGTGATCTGAGTGTATCTTCAGGCTTTTTCTCTGTGTGTGGGCATACATGTTTGCGTGCAAATTATGCAGAAAATTCAAGCCAACAAACCGCAGGGGTGAGCTAAAGCATAATGAAGCGAATGATGCTGTGGAGGGGGGAAAAAATAACAAGCTGCCACAACACTCACCTGAGCTGTGAATCTCTTCCTCAAACAAGTGAGAGGCACACTAATTATTGGTTTGGATTCGAACAACTGAGGTGGAGCAATTTGCGGCCACATTTGAGGCGGTAAAACCTTCACCAGCAGGCCGATTTCCTCTGGAGGAGAGGGGCTCCACAGGCACTCCATGAGGGGAAATCCACCCCATAAAAGAATTTGCGTGTTACTGCGAGCACTCCAATGATGTACTGTTCAATCCAGATGTGTGAGCATGACAAAACCTACCCCAAGTTATAAACAAAGGTAGCACTTTGGACTGAAGTTACATGAAATAAAAAAATTTTGTTGCAACGAACCATAAAATTTCATAAGGAGAGCGCTAGAAGGCACTTTCCAGAATGCAGCACTGTCGGTGGAGGGAGGGTTCATTTCAAGCTGTATCATATAATAACTACATATTAGTGTGGTACCTGGGGATATTGTTCAAGAGACACTTCGGCAAGGTTTATGAGGCCTAAATGAGAATACTGAATCTGACAGACAGGCAGCAGGCAGACCTCACATACGAGAAGCTGATTTTCCCATTGATGGAGTTATTTTTGGAACAAAATCAGTTTTGGATGCTTCTCATAGGTTCTAAGAAAGTTCTAGGAAGTTCTCTATGTGCAAACAAACCACATGAACGTCTTAAAAACATTCGTAACACTGCAGTCTGCAGAAATTTGCAGCAAATTTTTGTCAACAATATGTTTTAAATTTCAGCGAAATAATATATCCAGTGCACAAGCTTAACCCCTGACCACCAGCCCAGTACCTCTTCGAAACAACTCCATTAACATGGATGTATCCAGTCACTGGAACATCTCACTCCACAGTGGAAGGAGAGGAAGCTGACCTCTGACCTTTCACCTTTGTCCCATGGGTACAGCTGGGGTTGTCTCGGGGTGTCTACAAGGCAAGTTTGACTGTTTTCAAAGTCAAATCACAAAATAGAGTACGATGTTTTAAAGATGAGAAAAAAGTACAAATCTGGGAATATCCAGCGTATATAAAGTTTTTCCTAAACCTTTATTAGCATGTATCCGTATGACCTTCCCTTTGGCTTGGCTTGCTAGTATTAGTGTTCAAGTTTAAGCAATTTAACACAGATTTAGCACACACAGTCTGTATTTTTCAAATATTCTTTCCTGGAAACAATCAAAAATCTCCTCTCAAACTCATACTTGCATTTTTCTTTTAAAACACATGCATATGTTTTCAAGAAAAGTCAGTTTCCAAGAAAAACGGTGGTGAAAGCACAGTAATACGGCCCAAATAAATCATTAAGGGCTGTATTCTCTTCATGAACTTAGAAGAAAATTGTATAATTGAATAGGAAATTATGCATTAGTGGAGAAAATTTCATTTGGATCAATGGAAGGTACTGATGTCAACATTAATGGCTGGGTGGACTGTTGTAACCCAGTTTGTGATGGAGGGGAGGGAATGGTGGAGGGGGGGGGGTAAGAGAAGAGTCAGCCCAGTGTAGAGGCTCTTTGTCTGGGATGGAGTACAGAGATGCGAGCCCTGGCCTGGTTCTGGGATCTGGAGGTCGGCCAGGGCTTGAGGGGGAGCCAAGAGTGCAGAAGTGGCCGATTGGTCCCATACTGACACAAAGAGGCCTTTCTCTGGACCACAGGTCTGCAGTGGCTCGGGACTCGCACTGGGGACGTCAGACTACAAAAGGGATGTTGACACACACACACACACACACACACACACACACACACACACACACACACACACACACACACACACACACACACACACACACATATACCCGGAAGGGCAGAAAGACACACATGAGCATGTTGCTGCTTCATCTCCTAAAAAGTCTGCTTCTTTTCATATTTGCACTTAAAAGAGAGGACAACAAGGGTCCTTTAAGACTTGTAAAGGACACAGTGTCTCAATTTCTGTATTTGAACATGTTAAAGTGATGCTGATTTTGATATATACATGTCTCCATATGAATTCATCTTTGTAAGACACATATATGCATGTGTGTATGACCCCTCTTCCCTTTCAGCGTTATGTAACACAGATTCTGGGTCAGAAAACCACATTTTTCTGGGGGGACCTCTACTCTCTCTCCCAACTCCAGCTGTAGACCTACACCCAACCCTTGTCCCTATGTAGCTTGTAAATGGGGGTGAGGTCTGGCCTGGGTTAAGCACATCCAGCCCCCCTGGCCAGTTAATGAAGCTTAATTAGCTTGATTAAAGCCTAATTAGGAACTGTGGGTAAAGGGAGAGTAGCCCCTGAACAGATGACCTTTCACCTTTGAGCTTTAGCCCCTTTCCCCTTAGATCAGAGCAACCTGGTATGAGGCACTAAAAGAGCCAGACGGCTGGATTTACACGTGTGCGTGTGAGGTAGGTGGACGAGCAGTGATTGCGTCCTGTTGACATAGAGCAGCCTTGGCCTCCCTGTTGCTTTAACATGAAGACGAAGCTCTCACACACACACACACGCACACACACACACTTTTACACTCACACATAACACTCGCTTACACTTTGCTTTTGGTCATGCTAACCTCTCAGCTCATAAGAGAACATTTAGAGGATCATTGAGTAAAAGAGTTTCCATGTGTTAATCATACAGCACAGTCCAATCAGTACTATTGAAAATGAAAATCTCCTCCAACCACAAACATTTGAAAACTGGCACTTCTATAGTTTGGTGTGAAGCTGATTTTTGTACTTCTGATGCTGTGTCCCAGTACATCTACATTTGGCTATTTTTATTACATGAAATTACATGTATTCATTGCTTTCCGCTGTGTTTTATTATTGGCGAGGCAGGCATCTCAAACAGGAAGAAGACCAAGGGACAAAATACTTACACTGTGACAAGGATGAGATTAACTTTAATGATTCCCATTTGGAAACTGTGCTGTTGGAGCAGGAAATAATAAAAGACAAAGAAAAGGAAAAGCACATGTATATGGGAAAGGACAGTTGTGTTAAATTAAAAAAAAAAAAAAAAAATATATATATATATATATATATATATATGCAATCAACTGAGTAATTCAATGGGAACACATGTAGTGGAAGAATTATAGTATGGATAGAAGCATCAAAAGAGTTGGAAGAGAGAGACCAGTGTGCTGCAACCTGAGAAAACACAGGAGGATTTAAAAGAGATCCATCAGTTTGATAAAACATAGGCAGCTTTTAGGAGTGTGCTGCAAATACAGAGAAGAAGAAAACAACGTAGCAATGAGAACGACTCAGAGCAGAACGAAGCACAACGGAAATGTCTCTGATGACACAAATGACTAAACACACAAGAATCTGTGTAGTCTGCCGCCAGTACCAATAAATCAGAGTCGTGCCATTTCGGGGCTAAATGATGTTGTGTGATTTTACTCCATCACTTATTGCATAGCAGCTAAAGTTATTGATTTAATATCACTGTCTCCCTGCGTCAGAGTCTTGAGGGCAGCTGCAGTGAAACAAACATACATGCTAAACTTGTGTCAAAAATAAAGGCAGATTTTTAAATTGCTCTGTGTTTCTAAATTAAGGAAGGTTGCCCAATGTTGTGTACTAAAAGCCACACCAACACAGAGGAAATGAATGGTGGCGGCTTAAGACTGGAAAACACACAAAAATAAATAAATAAAAGAAAAAGAAAATTCATCAACAATGTGTCTCTCCAGAAACAAAGTGCCAGCAGTGCCAGAATGTGCTAGCAACTGTTTTCGCTGGGACCATAGTTTTATGTGATACTTCTAAAGTAGTGGTATAATGTGGCACTATGACATAAACTGTACAATTTCTAAAACTCGACTTCCCATAAGATGTCCAGTTGTAAAACAGTTTCAGGGTTTCAGAAAAATGTTTAAAGTTTTATGGTCAGTGGTTAAAGTTAATGGTTTTATTTTGTTAGTAAAAAGTTGGTAAAGTGAAAACCACACACAGACCCTCATACAACAAGAGTACGAGTCTACAGTCATGCTAAGGGCCCTGTGAAGCTGTACTGTCCTGGCACAGTGGTGCTTTGAGTTATATGCTAAAGGCAGCATGCTAAAATGCTCACAACGACAATGCTAACATCGCAAAGATCACTAAGGTTCACCCTCTGGGCACCACGGATATCTGTACCAAATTTCATTTCTTTTCATATTTCATATTCATTTCATATCTATCCAGTAGTTGTGGACATATTTTACTGTAAAACAAAAATGTCAACCTGTTGGTGGCGCTAGAGGAAAAATCAGGGGATCACTAATGTTTGTGTGATTCACCCTCTGGAACTATGAATGTACAAAAGTTAACGGCAAGCAGACCAACAACTGGTGGACCAAATTCACCAACAGTGTGTCTTTCCGGAAACAATGTGAAAGTGGTGGTACATTTTTGCCAACAAATGTCGTGTGAAGTGAAAACCAAATAAATATTCATATGTAAACACATTAACATGTCTTAGAACACAGAACTTAGATGTCTCAGAAGGGGACACCCACAACTTCCACTTTCTGACAACATGAAACTAAACCTTTTGCCTTTTGCTATCACAGAAAAACAGAACTTGATCACGCGGTCGCCGAATGACAACACACTGCACAGAACACGGAACACTGACATTCACTAAAGTTTGCACAATGATGCCAAAGTAAGAAGACCAGAAGAAGAATCAGAAGATGTATTTGTGAAATATCTAAGGTCAGGCTGGCCTGGAGGTGATCTGTAAAGTGACAGTTGAACCGCTCCACCTGGTGTGTGTGTGTGTGTGTGTGTGCGTGTCTGAGTATATATGTGTTTTATAGCCTGTGAAATGTAGATGGGGGATTAGGTGATGCAGGAAGGGGGAAAGGGGTCATGAGATGATCAACCCCCGATCAACTCCACACGCCAACACATACCCACAGACACACACACACACACACACTGTGTCTCTTGGGCCTGAGATAACCGAGTCAAGGGCCTGGGGGTCAAAGGTCAGGGCCCTGGCTCATAGGGAACACATGGAAGGGATAAAGAGGCTCTGGATTCCATAAAGCATGAGCAGGGACGGACTTATTTATGGCTGCACGGAAAACATCACAACCCAATCCCTCTTCTCCTGTCCAGTCCACTCCCTCGCTGAGGGAGAAAGGGATGGAGTGAGAAAGAGAGCGAGAGAGAGAGAGAGAGAGAGAGAGAGAGAGAGAGAGAGAGAGAGAGAGAGAGAGAGAAGAGAGAGAGATAGAAGAGGAGAGAAAAAATCTTTAAAAAAAAAAAAAAAAAACAAAACAGTGGTTCTCTCAACTTGCTGTCCAAATGGCTTCATCTCAAAGGCTCTCTGAAGGGGGCTCAAACTTTCCCTCAAAATTGAAAAAAGAGTGAAATTTTAAACAGTCAAACACTGACAGCCACAAACTGAACGAGTAAAGAAAAGCCATGTGAGAGTGCATTAAAACAGCGGGATATTGTGACAAGCAGTGGTTTTGATTTAGACCACAGAAACTAATGGCACGCTGTTCGCTTGCTAAAAGGCACATGGCCCGTCTGTGTTTGGTGCACATTAAGTTGCTGCATGGACGGACTCACACACACGGAACGTCACCCTCACACTCCTGTCATTTTCACATTCTGTGCTTGTTACTCGTCTGTCGCTGCAAATACTGATTAGAGCAGCTTTAATTATGTTGGCTATATTTAGTTAAGTTTTGCCCTCAGTACTACAGAGGGAGCTTTTTCAGATTTACTCAGTTTGAAGATCATTTTTGAAAAGCTCAGGTTTTGACAGTTGAAAAGTTCAGATTAGTGTGAATAATAAAAGATGAACACGGTGAGAAAAATGTGCCAATTGTGCAATGATCTAAGAAGAACTGTGAGGACAGAAGGAGGCTGGTCACTGGGACAGAAACTGAAAGGATTTGAGGATGTGATGAAACAAATGCAGGAAAGTTAAATAAAGAAAGACATACAGCAGGAGAAGAATGACTTGACAGTGGCCATCTGGCCTGTTTTGGCCTTTTTACTGTAGCTCAAACAAGGGTGGTAACCAAACACACACACACACTTGTTGGCACACTGTGCGTGTGTGTGTGTGTCTGGTTCTGTGTGTCCATGGGTGTCGTCAAGTTGTTATGCTCATCACCTAAAGGTCCTGAGACAATAGTGGTGAGATAATGAAGTCAGGAGCCAGTAACGGAGGCTGATGGAGAACAATGCAGCGGTAATGGCTCTGGCACAGTCAGTGGAGTTTACTGGTCCTCACTGGGACGCTTCCTTCCTGTCCTGTTTCATCAACACACAGGAAAGAAAACAACAAATCCTCCTCCTCCTCCTCTCTCTGCTCTGAATGACTGGATTGTCATGTCTTCTTTTCCTCCTGGCCCTCCTCTCCTTTCGTGCTCATCTTCTCTGCTGTGAATTTTTTCTTGTTTTATCATGTCTTTCTTTTCTTTTCTTCATTCATTTGTTTTTCTTTTCATAATTTCTTTTCGTCCTGTGTCCTTTGCTTTCCTCTCTTTTTTCCTTCAATAGTATCCACCAATTCTGACCTTTGATTCTTTTTTTCCATTTTTCCTTTTCACTTCCCTACATACATATTACTACTTATAGTGGTACTTATACTACTACATATTTGACCAAAGCTTTTCATTCATTCCAATCCATTTTTTCCCCGTACTCCTGATGGTAAGCTACCATCAAGAAACCTCAACACTTCCTGATGTTTTTTCACATTAAAGGCCTACCCTATTAAGGGAAGGCTGTGAGATTTTTAATGTACAGTTACTGTGGAGGAAGTGCTGTGTTTCATTTATGGTAACTTAACATCATTTGAGGAAAAAGGCAAAGTGGAACAACTGCTATGACTCCTGCTGTACAGATGGAATCAGCACTGTGGAAATGGATATTATACTGAATTTATCATGACAGCTGCTAAATATGGATGAAGTCTGCATTGACTGGCAACCAAGGGAAACAATTAAGCCCTGTCTTTAACATATTACAAGCCTGTCACAGATAAAGGCCTGGTTCTCTGTACCACTGAGGTACATAAAGGCCCTGGTCACTATCTGAGAATTTGTTATGGCATTGTGAACCCCTCTTTTTCCTGTTTTCTCATCTTGCCCTTCCTGACCTTTTATTCTCTATACTCTTAAATTCTTCTTATCTTGTCTCCACTTTTCTTTATTTTCTGTTGTCTAATACATTATTTCTCCTCTCCATCTCGATTTTCTCAAAAGCACACAGGAAGAAGATGGTGTTGTTCCCTCCCTGTTTTCCTTATCAGTGTGTTTTCATTCTCCGGGGGGAAGACGGAGACCACTTCAGTTATGGGATGCTGCATGCTGTTTGTGTGTGTCCCTCCCCTCCTGCTCTTCCTCTTTATCCCTTGTTTATCTATGCTTACCCTCCCTCTCTCATTTCAAAGCAGCCTGAGGTGGGCTGGGAGGGGAGTAGAGGGAGGAAGACCTCTCCGGGGTTACCATAATAACTCGACTCCCTTCTAATTCATGAGCTTTGCTGCCTGTGTTACTCAAGGCAGTGTGTGTGTGTGTACAGTCCTGACCCTTCTTCATCCCCATATTACAAAACATTGTCTGATACTTCAAAGACGATGGGATTGTTGCCTTTACACTCTCTGGAGAGACAGAGACAGTCAGACAAAGAAGCAGAGAGCTGGGTAGAGCTGAGACTTTCAGGATGTTGTGTTCGCAGGAGGTACCGGCCGTAAAGGACAGAGGAGGACGACAAGAGGGTGGTGTTATGAGGGAAGTATTTTTAAATACTTTCCTGTCTTTGCTGCCTTTCATTGTCTCTCTGCAAGCTTCTCCCTAAGAGTCATAAATCCAGAAATATGGCACAGAGCAATTATAGTGGAAACAGAGTGATGATGTAAGAAGATGTAACTTTTGTGAAATCACCATCATCTTACATTAAACAGTGAAAGAACTAAGTCGTACAACGTTCTGTTCAACAACGTCAGAATTAAAGGTTTTACATTTTTCCCAAACGTATGATCCTAGAAGTCCAGTTGGAGTAACAGTACTGCATTTAAAGTCTTATCAGATACCAAAAAACTGTTTCCAATATATATAACGTGTTAACCTTACAAAGTAATCCATCAAGAATGTGCATTTGCATGTATTTGACTGGCCACTGCACAGTCTTGCCAGATGATGTCACGTTGTGGTAAAAGTTGGGCCAGTTTCAACTTTTTTGCCAAATAACCCTACTGTTTTTTTTTTTTTTTTGCCGGAGCCCTCTGTGTAGGCACTACCACTGTCACGCCAGACTGAGCTCATTTGAATGACGAGGGATAAAGTCTATCTGCTTACAGCCAATGAGTGAGCCCAGCCACCTTGTGAAAGAAACTCATTTCAGCCGCTTGAATCCCCAATCTCATTCTTTCATTGACTACCCTAATCTAATGAACATTATAAAGGGTGGATGGACTGGCAAATCTGTCTTGGGATTCTGTTCATAAAAATCAGCAACTGGATCAGTGAAAAGGCACAGCTTTGGCAAAGCCCAGCACCTACAGAGAATGTGTTCGATTTCCTGCAGCAAACTTTGACGCAACTCTCACTCCTTGTTATACAAGAACGCAATGTCTAGCAACAGGTCTGGCGCCCCCATATCCATGAAGGATCCCCCACAGGACAAGTACTAAGTTTAATCCTAATTACTTTGAGTTATATTCTTCAAACTAACAGTGAGCCTGTGATTGGTTGAATTCTGTTTGCCACACTGTGCCAACTAACATAGTCAACAACTACGGTAAGGACATGTGAACATCCATCTTCAGCGTGGCTGGAATACAATGGTGGGAATATAACCTGGAATTGTGTTAATGCTGTATTCCATCCACTGAGGCATACAGGCCCCATAAACACATGGATGAATGGAGGGATAGATAGATGGATGGGAGGTTACGTGTTTGTCAGTCTCTCATTTAGTGAGTGAATCAGTTAGCGTGGCATTGTTTTCGGACAAAAGCGTGTTTTGAAGACAAAGACATTCTTTCTGTCAGTTCCTTTCTTCACTTTCACTCGGTGCAACCTGTTGATTGATAGCAGAAAAAATGATTTGGTTAAAGTTTAAACTCACATGCAGGGCTGCCACTGCTCTCATCATGGGTGACACACATGCACTCACATGTACACGCAAGTGCATAGTGTGCTAATCTCTTTAGCATCTCCATGGAGATGTTGGTGTGAAGGCTCTGTGGGGGTTTAGCAGTGCCCTGTCCTCAAACCACTGAGGCTGGGACTGTGGGGGAGAGTTAGGTACTGGGCCCTGAAAGAGTGTGTGTGTGTGTGTGTGTGTATACGTGCATTTGTGCGTGACTGCCTGTGTGCCCTTTTGCATTTTCATGAAGTTAATCCTGGCTCGGCCAAGCGAGTCTGGCTGTGCATAAATAATCACTTTAGGAGAAGTTCAAACAGCATCAGTATGCATGACCCTCCATCTCCCTGACACTACACTAGCAACCAGGACAACAGGCCCCTGAGCCACCGTTATCCTCAGGACCAACACGTTTGCTGGCTGCTGCACCACTGGGCTTACTCTTCATGAGAAGGCAGGATGAAAAGAAAGAGAGAGCCAGGGCATACTGTTGAAAATACAAGAAACTGAGTGATGCATGACATGTAGATCAATTATTAAGGGCTGATAAGTAACAACACCAAAACTGTCAAGAAATAAAGTAAGAAAAAGAAAGAAAGACCGAAAGAAAGAAAGAAAGAAAGAAAAGAAAGAAAGAAAGAAAGAAAGAAAGAAAAGAAAGAAAGAAAGGGATTTAGGGCTTAGAGGAAGATACTTCTCTATAGCCTCCGCTCTCACTATTGGCCCACGGTTCGCTCCAATGATCTAAGCCCGACTCCCCAGCTCGGTCCCAATTGGCCTTCCATGGGTCAAATTAGCTCCAATACCAAGAGCTTAGTTGGGCTTGAAGAAACAGCTGGCACCATGTGGGGCCTTGTGGATCCAAAATGGCCGGCTGGTAACAACAGTAATGCTCACGCTACCCTACACATTCCTCTCCCACAGACTTAGCTTAGTCAGGCCCAAAATGGGATATTTGAAACGTAAACATGGAGATGTTATTCTGTGCCTAAATGGGTGAAACACTTTCCCATGGTGGGGCTGTCTGGACAGGATGATGGTCAGTTTTTTGGTTTGCAGACCTTGAGAATGTCTGGGCAGATCTCAGTCTCACTGTTACAGAAGACAAAAACCTAAATCTAGAAACTACAAGTTTTTGTCTTTACCATGATGAAGGCATAATATGTTATGTAGGCCTTCTTAACTTGCACACACCATTTTTTTTAGCCACAATTGACACCAGAAATGTTGGTCAGTCCACCACTTTGGTCTTGACTGAAATATCTCAACTACTACTACAACAACAACAACAACTATTGAATAGGTTATCATTAGAATTTCATACACACATTTAATTCCTTTAGAGGACAAATCCTACTAAATTTAGTGACCCTTTGAATTTTCCTATGAACATTTTTGGTTCAGAGAGAAATATCCTGACATTCACTGGATGGCCTGCCTTAGATATTCAAGGTCCTTAGAGCATAAATTCTAATAACTCTGATGATCCTCAGACTTTTCACCTGCCATGAGGTCAATTCATTCAATACTTTTGGTTTATGACTAAATATCAGAAACGTGAATCACACTGTAAATTTCCCCTTGGGGATCAATAAAGTCTTAACATTTCCATCAGCCTGAGTGTACTTTGTTATCATGCTGACGGGCTAAACCATAATGGTGAATGGGCAAAAACTGCACCTAAACATCAGTATGTTCACATCCACCCATTAGCTGTACCGCTTAATCCTTTGAGGGTCGCGGGGGGCTGGAGCCAGTCCCAACTGACTTGGGGGCAAAAGGAGCGGTACAACATGGGCAGGTCGCCAGTCTATCACAAGACCGATTAATGCTCATCATTTGTCTTTTTAATTGTTCTAGTGTTTTTCCTTGGTTCCAAAGTTTCCTTATGTTCAGGAATCCCTGTAGCTCTCCAAATGTAATTCCACTTCTGTTTTTTTTTTTTTAATCTCATTTGTATCTCTGGTTTAGACAAGTACATCAAAACACATTTATATCCACTTTAGTACATCAGTTGCATCCAACCCTGATGTCATTTGATATTATGCATTTTCCAAAACAAAAGAACTAAATTTTTTTTCGAAATATTTTTGGAACCACAGCTGGACTCATCAGAGCCAAACCCTGTTCTGCTTAATCCAATAGTGACAGCATGTGAGCAGTAACATTGTCCATGTCTCTTATGTGTTGCAATGTGTATATTTATGTGGATGAAGCTGTCATTCACAGAAAAATATAGCCTACTATAATTTGACAAGCGCATTGAGCATTTTCCAATGACTTCTTTCGCTGCTTGTAACATTTTCTCGTAATCTTCATAGGATCCCACATGACATAAGCCGCACAGCTGCCAGCAAATTTGGACAAAACAAATTTTATTTGCCAATGCTACATTCAGAGTCATGTGCAAAGGCTGAAATCAACAAATGGCCCAAGAAAGAGCAAGACGGGAATGGTGGGGACGGATTTGTAGTGATGGACAGATGGAGGGATGACAGCGAAAGAAAAAGAGAAAAACGGATGAAGAGGAAGGAGAAAAAGGAAAGAGAGAGAGAAAGAAGTTGGGGAACATGTGCTGCTGTCAGTCTGTCTTTAATCCCCTTGGATTTTTTCTGCCTCCCTTTCCCACGTTCTCAGTGTTAATTGATAAACACAGGGAGGGAATGGGACCCCGTGACTAATCATCCTGGCTGCTGCTGTGTTCTGCTGTGTGTGTGTGTGTGTGCGTGTGTGTGTGTGTGTGTGTTTCCACAGGTCACTGAAGTCTGCAGGCCCCACTGGAGTGGCACTTCTCAGAAACTGGCAGCATCACCAGTCTGCTGCTGTTTCATGCCAGCACCTTGTTGTCTGGATTTTCCTTAAAGCAGAACCACTTTAACGTAGCATGCGCCAAAATACAGTTTGCTCCATGACTCAGTGAATACTTTGTCTCCTTCAGCTATAACTGTGATCGTACACGTCCTCTTATCTCCTCTTGCATCAGTGAATTTAATGAAGTATTTTTGCTCTCTGTTTTGTTTTGCCGACTTCAGGGCATGCACCAAAACACACCATTCTGTTTTTACAACTTTGGCCCGAACACATGGCTATTAGGTTAGAATACCAGGAAATGAGAACATGACGTACCCAGAATTCTCGCTAAAACTGACTTTTCGTTGCGCTGGAAAAATATCGGCAGTGCCCTGGGTTTTCAGCATGAGTGCACCTGTGTGGTTTAATCAGAAATGCTGGCCTAAATCAGGAGCAGCATTCAACAGATACAGTAGATGCTCTAAAATTACAACTCCATGTCCAAGAAGAATGCTCTCGTGCCTCACTCAGCTTAAAAAAAAAAAAAAAAAAAACACAACAAGATGGCAGCCTGCTGCTGCACACAATAAAAAACTCAGGTCAGCACTATAAAGACGGTCATATTCTCAGACCTTTTAAAACTGGTAAGGTGATATGCAGAAACAGAGGATCAAACACTTGTGCATGCTTGGTATTGTGTGTTTTTTTTTTTTTTTTGTTTAAAAGATAATGTGCTTTTAAGGAAAATACAAACACATCACATACATATAAAAGATAAACATTAAAAAGGAGGATAAATTCACTTCTATGCTTAATTGTCCACAGTTCTGTGTTTTGTACCAGACTTAATTTAGAGTGAGAAAACCCAGTTTTCCTGGGAAACGAGTGATGTGTACCTTGGAAGTAAGAAAGCTTAAATTACAGGAAACCATTCAGTCATAATCCCCATTTAGTCCAACGCCATAGTAACCATTTTACAACATGATGTGAAATGGTTTTAGTTTCATTTCCCTTCCAAGATGGTTTGATCATCACTTGGTGTTTTGTGACAAAATATTACTGATGTCAGTGCAATCCACTGTTTCAAAAATGGTCTTAAAGGTAATTGGCACTTTTAAAAATATGACACAATAGCTTAAAGGGACAGTTTGAGATATCTGGAATTAAACCTATTCACAGCCAACAGAGGGAAACAGCTAGCCTGGGTTATAAACTGGACTACTATGTATTAAGATATGAGATGTAACGTATTAATTACTGAACTTCAGAGGTGTTTGTATGCAGATTTTTGTTATTTTTAGTCCAACCACACAAGCTTTCACCCACTGCTTCCAAGGTTTATGCTAAGATAAGATAACTTCTGGATGTCCAACAACACTAATGTCACTTGGTTGAATGAATAATCTTATTCTGTTGTGATGAGCATATGCACAGTCTCTGGTCCTGTCATGAAAACTGGCCAATCACATGTTACCATCTCAAACACACCCCTCCCTTGCTCACCATCCCCTCTCTCTCTCTCTCTCTCACACACACACACAGACTCATAAGTTGTCTCTTAGTCATACTCTCAACCACAGGGCTCACACCCACACGTACAACTCCCACTCACACACACACACCCACACCAGCCACTACACTGACTCACTCACATAGCCTCACTGCCGTCACTCATAATCAGGAAATTAGTGGACAAGCGGGATCAAACGGTACAATGGTTCATTCGATGGTTTAGCGGTGAAACTCGAACAAATCTTCAGCAAATGTTGTTTTCTTCCCTTTCTGCATCCCAAGCGGTCTGCCTCCTCTTGTCTTCTTTAGCAATAAAACCCTCTGACCACTGAGAACAAAAGAAAACCCCCAAAAGAGAAGGAATTCAAGACTCTATTATACTTATTTAAATTGTTCTATGTTGACATGTGGACAGATAATTGATGTATTTTGTCTTGACGTTACAAAATGTGGTGAGTGGTTGTATAACGAATCCAGCACAAAAAAAACTGCTCCATTAAGATTAGTTCAGCACAGATGTTTGGACCGACATGAAGCTTGGACCGAGATCAGCTCAGTGTAAAACCAACTGACAAACTGATACAAACACACGGTTTGACTGTAGGAAGACAGAACTCAGGAATGACTGAAACAAACAACCGAGTAAGAAATGCACTGCAGAGAGAGAGACAGGCAGACGGGTCGTAACTGTGCTGTATGACTTCATGGTCCAACCAGGACATCAAAAGCAGATCTGACATTAGTTCAGTGACAAGAAATCACGTTACAGACTTCAGTAAACTGCAGAGGCCTGCTTCTTGGATCCCCTCGTATGCTTCATGCTGCCTCTGCATGTGCGTATCAGTAAACATTATCAGGCATTAGCAGACATACGTTTCCACAGACGACACGAAACTAAAACACAAGCGGGAAACAGTTATTCAACCGTTTTCAAACTGTTGTTTTCACCATTTGATTCTTTAGTTTTAGTTTCATGTTGAGATTCGGCCTAACCACAATGATGCTGGTACCTTTCCCTGCTCAGAGGGTCAGTTGACCCAAATTGCATTAAATGTTTTCTTTTTTTTTTTTACTTATCTTTATTGGTTGCTGGTCATGCATATTTTGATGTGATTGACATCTCTGGTTAGATGTCTCTCTTTGAGACTGTAGCAGAAAATGAAGATGCATGGAATTTAATTTGACCCTTTACCTAGTCACCTTTTGCTCCTTGGAGCTTCTTAACTAACTGAGCATGATGTTAATATAAGGGATGATTGTCAAAAATATAATGTGTAAATCAGATCCAGCTTGAGAACAAATGGAATTTCCCTCTCCACTATGTGTCCCCATTATTCTGCTTTGTATAATACTGTTTCGTGGATTTTCTGTTTTCTACTGTTTTAAACTGCAGAGAAGCTATTCTTTGTTTGACAGGGACTTTTACTGAAACCGAGACTGAGAGACAGACAGAGACAGACAAACAGGCCGCTAGAGGACTGGTCTTATGCTGCTTTACAGCTAATTGGAGCAATCATAATAAAAGGCCAGTAAATCCCCACCATTAGCCCGTTAAGGACAGGAAACAGAGGCTGGCTTTTATCACTGCTTCTCCTCACTGCTGCCCATACCTGCGGCTATGTGTCAACACACACACACACTTGCATGTATGTACAGTTATATACACCCTTATTTCCATTCCTGGCTGCTGGGCTGCACTGGCTTACTCTATTTTTAGTGTCCTGTGTGCTTTTTTCATTACCGCATAGTAAACAGTACCTCTGCTCATAACTAAAAGGGAAATAAAGATTTCTACTCTGGGACAGGATGGGGAGCACCAGGGAGCTGTTGCTCCCAGTAATGAGTCTCTCCCTGGGGGCTGGATTGGCCTCCCTGAGGGCCTCTCTGACTACAGCCTGGATGCCAACTGAGAGGAAAACACAGCTCCGTGCAGGCTGGTGGAAGGTCACTGTGCTTTGAGTCGTCTCTTTCTTTTTCTTTCTCTCTTCTCTCCCTCCTCTGTTTGCCCTGTCATTCCTATACTTGAAGGGGGAATTCCCCTATTCTGTGGCCACGGTAGCTGGCTCTGAATGGTCCCGGCTGGGATGAGAGTGCTGGGTGGAGGTAGCGTATGTATGTGTGTATGTGTGTGTGTGTGTGTGTGTGTGTGTGTGTGTGTGTGTGTGTGTGTGTGTGTGTGTGTGTGTGTGCCTGTGCATGGGATGGGGGTGGGGGGCAGTAATGGTTGAGTGAAAGGCTCTTTTGTCAGACTCCTGCTGTTTGACAGTGGGGCTATCCTCCCTGGACTCATCTTCGGCCCTGCCACACCCACCCAGTCTTTCATATGGTAAGGTCTCCTAATGGCTTTAACACTCGCCCGATTGCTACGGCACTCCTAAGCAACCAATGGGCTGCCCCCTGGCAACCAAAGGGGGCTACCGACCCTGCCCTCCTCCACCCCCTCCTCACTTGGTAACCAACCACCACTACCGCTGCCCCGGCAACTGCTTCTGCCCCACTGAACCTGCCCCGGCAACTGCTTTTGACTCTCAATCAGTTCAGGTTCATTTCTGACTCCCTTGCTGGAGGGGCTGGGAGGTGGGAACAGAGAGAGGAGAATAGGGATGGGCAGGGATGTGCACGTAGGGGTGTGCATGTTACCCACCCCCAATAACATGCACATACACAAAAATCATGTTGAAATACTGAAAGTGGAATATCTGGTGCAGAGAAAGTAAACTTCCTTAAAGGCCTGCAGCGGTGTCTCAGAATCAAAAACCGTCTGTCGTTGTTGTCTTGCCTCCAATAAGAGGTGTATGCATATTTATGCATGCCCACAAGCATGCACGCACACACACAGTCAGAGAAGAAAAAAGTGTGGAGAATGAAGTGTTCCTGTCAGTTGGGGGTAGCATACACACATTGGGACTTGGCTAAATTAAGGTCGGCTTTTCCACTGGGTGCTCTGTGCTGGATTTGCATTTGAATCCAATTGTGAGCGCCTAGATTTATGCCTAAGTGAGCGGTGCCCAGCAGTGCTTTTTTTCTGGCTTTCTCTCTCTACACCATTCGCTTTCTCATCTTCCCTCACTGCGTTGTGCTGCTTGTTGCTCCCCTGTTTTCCTCCCCCTTGTCCCCCACAGATAGCCTCCTCTTTATCTCGTTTGCCAGGGCAGAACCCACATTTGATCGATTCGATTTCATGCTTCCCACGAAAGGTCTTGGTCATTATTCTGATAATGCTTCTATGACTGTTGTATTTATTTTACTCTACAAGAAAGAATACTCACATGGAATTATAATGCACACACACACACACACACACACACACACACACACACACACACACACTGCCTCATCCTTAAGGAACGCACTATGTTTATCTATGCATTTCAACCCAACCCACAAAACCCAGACTCTGGTCTTAAATATGAAGATATAAATAATAATTCACAAAATCTGTAATTTTATGACGAGGAGTGTACAATGGTTCAGTTTAGAGAGCAGTTCAAGACACTTCACTGATAAATAAATTGCATGGTATTACAAAGTCAAGTCTCAGTTTCCACTTCTTGCCTCTGTAACCTCTCTCTCTCTCTCTCTCTCTCTCTCTCTCTCTCTGCAGCATCATCTGGTAAAGCACTGTTGTTGGCCAATCAAAGATGTGCGAGCATGCATTCCTGGTTGACTATTTGTAACCTGAACTCTATATTTCTACTGTTTACCTCAAAATTGTCAAAAAATAAATAAATAAAATGATGGCTACAGTGTTAACTGTTCTACAGTCGTAGCATTATAAACCACTGGGCAGTGTAATGGAATCTCATAAGCTTTCACACTTTTAAAGTTGCAGCTTCTCCACTAGTAGCATCACCCCTCCCCAACACTGATTTCAAGGCTGACATAAATCTGATAAAGAAGGGAAATACCCAGTATACATAATAAGAGAAATTCCTGTGTGGGCATCAGTGTGCTTTTTAGCTCTTATGAGGCACAGACATGAACATGGAATGTGCTGTAATTCATCAAGAATGCTTATAAAATGCATCGTGGATACGGTCATTAAGTTATAACAGTGCTGCCATAAAGTTTCTTTGTTAGCACGTTGAATGCGCTCATGTCAGTCACACATCAGTACTGGGGACATGGAAATATTTGAACAATAAAGTGACTTTTCCTTTATCGTGATGAATGGATACGGTCACATGGATGTGAGTGGTCGATGCTGAATAAAAACACTTGAAAGCATGAAGCTGTTGTACGAATTAGCAGAGAGAGAGACACTCATTGATAAATATAGCAGAAAAATAAAACAGCAAAAAGTTTGTAATGGAATAATGAATTAGCACACATTCCTTCCCCAGCAAAACGAACCACTGGAGACATATATTCCCCCTCAGCTCTCCCTGACTGATTGACAGGGAAGTCTCCGGCATGAATATTCATAACCACAGTCCCACCAAGCTTTCTCACAGCTAGAAGAAAAGTAAACTTTGCCAGGGGAGAGAAGATCGCTGCTGGCTGCTCACTTCTTGTGGAAATGTGGGACTTCTATTCAACTCCCTGCAGGCATTTCCAAGAAGAATAAGGAAGGGGAGAGCGGTGGGCCATGGGTGGTGGGCCATGGGTGGGTGTTGGTGTGCCTTGAGTGAAAGTTGACTAGATTTAAGGATTTGCCTGGCTCAAGCTTTTGTCTTGGCCTGCATTTAAAAGTGAATATACACAATTCTACATCTATTATTCACGTGAATTAGCAATCGCAAAAACAGCAAGCTGGGAATGTAAAAAAAAGAAGAAGAGGAAGAAGAAGAAGAAGGAAGAGTGGCTGGAAAAGGAGAAGATATCTGACTTAGCACAGCACACCCAAACAACACAAAACATTCAATTACTCAAGAAGAGAAAAAAAAGAAAAAGAAGCTGGAAAAAAAACTGTATTGAGATTGATGCGTTGAGGCGACGGGTGACAGCTGAAACCCTGGGAATGGGTAATGCTGGTGGGTGGGTGGGTGAAGGGTTGGGGGGGGGTGATGAGGAGTTGACAGAGGCCTCTTAGCAGTAAAAGACCACTGTGTGTAATCGCTTTTAATTGGAATGTATGGAAGACAAGGCTCTCCGAGGGGATCAGTTGGCCTTAAACCTGCTTAATTATAGGGGATCATGTTGGACGGTTGGGTTCGGGTCGAAAATACTGCCGCGAGGATGAAACGATACAAGAGGATGAAGAGAAAGGAGGAGGAGGAGGAGAGGAATGCTGGCACGGCATATTCCCTATATGGAAAAGTAGTTCTAATATTCACATGAATTTACAGTGTGAGAATAATGAGATCGACGTAGCTTTTTAATTTCCGGTGGTGTGACCATCCCTGTAATATTCCTATCAGTAACTTTAAAAAGGTTTTTATTGGGTATATAATGTTTCTAAGGTGCTCAAAAGTCAATTTCTTTGCGACCATATGGTGCTTTATGGTCTCAATCTCCTACGGTGTCACCATAACGTTCCTACAACGTTACGATGGGATGAACTCGCACAGCGTGTCTGGGGTATGCAGCGCTGAGTTTATAGTGACCTTATCATGATTTATCTTCACTTTTATCTCCCATGGTTTTGCTATGATATCTCTGTAGGGATTTAAAATGTGACTAGTGGTGAGTTTATAGTGACTTTATTGAAATGTTTGGTGATTTTTATCTTCCTCAGATGACTTTGACTCAGTTGTAGCTGCTGACATTTTGCATTCTTTAGTGATATCTCTATAACAATGTCCTAAAATATGGCTTACTTGTAGTTTTCTCTCCTGTAGTTCAAGTAACAGTTTTAAACTTTCTCACAGTTTCCTGGAAGAGATTATTTAACACTTTGGGAAATACAAAAGCCAGATTAGCTGTTTCCACCTGCCTCCAGTCTTTATGTTTAGCAAGGACAAACATGTCCTGACTAGTTCATTCCTATCGGTAATAACAACACTGTACTCATCAAGTTCATTTATGAGATCTGAGACTGTATCAGGACTGTTAAAAATAAAATAAAAAGGCAGACAGGGTAAGAAACTCAGACGATCATATCCCCAGCTTACCCAAACTTGAAATTACAACAAGTCTGATTAAGTTTAAAATTCTTGTTAAATCACTGCAACCTTTGATAGTGATTTGTTTTCACCCCATACCTCAGCTTTCCCTTTTAGCTTCTCTCACAGTTTAAAATGACACAGTGAATTTCTGACATAAGACTGTATTTTAAGAAAATAGTAACATATCTGACATCTGACATGAATTAACATCAGTATAAAGTCAGCTCTCAGTCTCACAGAACAACAGCATTCAGCAGTTGTAGTCATTTGAAGTATTCCAGGCCATGAGACAAATGCTGCAATTGACAGTATGTCTTTGCAGATGAGGAATTCCAGTTTGAGAAAGTTACCCCACCCCCAACAAAAAAAAAAAACTTAAGCCAAGGAGCTTAAGTTTCGTTCTTTTGGCCATCTGAGGTTTGGTTTGCTCAAACTGTACTGAGGACTAAGATGTATCAGAATTATCTTCAATCTCCTCTCAATATCAGAAAGAAAGAATTTCTCAGCATTTTCGAACTATTCCCTTAAGACTCTGTGCAGGCTGTTGCATGCAGATGGGGCCAGAAATGACTGTCTTACCCGTCAGTAACACGTCACACCGTATTTTAGTAAAACTGAAGCTAACCTCAGGCGTATACATTTGAAGAAGAGACTGTGATTTGTTTGTAAAACTTGTATACACATGAGCTCACAAGCAAAAATGCTTCATGCAGTGCAACGCAATGTGATGTACTATGTTGTCTCACACAAGTAAACAAACTTGCGCTTGCTTACACAACGCACTTTGTTAGAGTTGTGTGTCTCTAGCACACTTAAACTGCAGACACATATTCTGTTAAGATGCAAAGACACACTTTAGTGCAGACACACACACACACACACACTGTGGGGAGCTGAAAGTGTGGACTTTGTCAGTAATATGCTGGCTGCTTGGTTGAATTAAAGGAATGTAGTGAAACAGGAGCTCATCCTCCTCCCTCTGCAGCCCCCCAACACCCCCGCCCTTCCCACTCTTCCCTGTTTGTGCCTTGTGGCTATCCACACTGCAGCTTTATTGTCCATTTCCCATCTCCTCACTGGACGTTCCTAGGATGAGCACTGTGGTCGGAGCCCCCGAACTTCCCTCCTTGTTGTCATGGTGCTGGCGGTTTCCTGCTTGCCTCAAGGTTGCTCAATGTTGTCTGGATGCTTGGTCGACATGGCGACAGGGTCGTGGTTGGTGGAGCCCAGTGGCTGCGGCTAGAGTCTTTTTCCAGAGGGCAGGCACGGGCGGTCAGCGGACTTCGGGTTTGAGGAAGGAAGAGGACCAGGGATGGAGGGGTTGAAGTGGTCAATGGGGTCTGGCATCTCAATCTCTCTCCCACCCCCCCAAGCTCACCACCACCTCCCCACCCTATAATGATCTCTGCGGCAGGGTGACCCGGTTCTGGCTCCCACTGACTCAGGTCCGACGCTGGGCCACAACGAGACACACCGACCACTTTCTCATAGACCCGCGCTTCCAGGCCCATCATTACCATTTAATATCCTATAATATAACCCCCCCTCACCCCCCCCCACTCATCTCCAAAACAGCTTCCACCAGGGGAATGGAAGGGGGAGGGGGCTGCCCACACCACAAATAAGCCAGGATACCCAATATCCCCCCTCTTTTATTTGGATCTACCAAGCGCATAGCTGCACAATGGCTCCTAGTCATTTCAGACAGGCCACTAAGTAGGGGCTACTGTGAACTGGATAAATAAGCACGAGCGAGGACTGTGCAAGAGCATCAGGAAATGAGAATGAAATGTCGGTTTCATTCAGTGTTGGGACAGAAGGTCTTGGGGTGTTGTTTGTCTTGATAAATCAGACCTGGATCAATATTATGACATGGTGGTTAGTGGTGTGATTTCCTTGTTTGTCACTGTTAGTCTGCTGTTAAATGAGCAGTGTGGATGCTCAGGCTTGATTGGGCTGCTGCTGTTGACAATCACACTGTCACAGATTTGGCAGTGATCTTCCACATGCACAGATGAAGGATGTCATATGAAATACTGGTGTATCTGAAATGGGTTAGGGTATTACAAGAAACCAAATGGTTCTAGCATCAGTTCCCATTTCAAGCACACGCAGCAAAAAAATCTTACTGTCATCTTACTATAAAACACAACACTGAGTGTGTGTGCGTCAGTGTCATCATTCATGTCAAAGAAGGTAGTGTGTCACAGGTGAAATGCTCCTGTTGTAAATATCAAATTACATATGTCTGTTCTAACATTAGACATTACAGAGCACTCAGCATACTCATTTACCAAGCAGAAGAGCCACACATTCACAATTCCAATTTCCAATTTGTGCTTTTCTCTGTTCTGTATAATTCATAATGTACATTCAATATGTTTCATTGAGAAAATAATCTCACCACAAGGTCTATTTAGCAGCTGTTCTGGAGCTTTCAATTATATCACCGTGAACTATGCAGATTCAAATTAAAAATGTTGTTGAAGTTGCTGTAAAAGCTGAAGTTCAAAGGTTCAGTATCTTTGGTCCTGAAGTGTTGGTCAGACAAAACTCTGGGCTCTTACAAGATGTCACAGGCATTTATCACTACTGTCCAGCATTTTATAGACTGAATTAATAACGAACTCATCAACTAAATAACTGACAGATTAATCAATAATCAAATTACAGTGAAGCCCTAATTTGCCCCATCGTATTTAGTGGTGTTCATTTCCATGTCAACATCTATTTGTACATGTGCAGTGTATATAAGGTCCTCATGTGTGTATGTGTGTGCGGACATGCAGTGGGGATTCAGAGATAGCTTTGGAGGTGTATTGGGTGTCGAGGGGCCAGGAGCTCCTCTGAAGAGCTTCATTCACAGAGCCAGGATACTGATAAGAAGCAGAGCAGAGCTGCCATGAATCCACCCTCTGTTCGGTGTCTCTCTTCTCTTTCCCTCTCTCTACTCTCCTCCAGCCCTTTATGCTCCCTGTGAGAAAGTTGTGGGGATGAGGATGGGGAGGGGGGAGGAGCCCTGCAGGCTCTCAAACTTTAATTAGAAGGATTAGAATCAAGAAGTAGAGAGGGAGAAAAAGAGAGAGAGCGGTAGACGGGGGAAATCAGAAAAACATGTCCAACTGCAGCTGTCTGCTATTATCTGTTACTGTCTTTAAAAAATGATTTTTCATAAAACAATAAACAAAAATGCAAGCAATGATCTAATTCCATTTGTTATTAATCATAAAATAAATCAATTTATGCAGTGGTATGTTGTCTCTCCTTGCATGAATGATGAAAAATAAAGCTCTGTGACAGAGGGTTGTGTAACAGCTTTAAAGACAGTTACAGTCTGAACACATCAGCTAACATTTCAGCTGCTTTCACCTCTTAAGCTCTGTTTTTTCTCGATGCAGAGTCCGCAGAGTGAGGCTGCATACACCAAAGGTGACGTCACTGTGCCTTTTGCATCAAGGCTCCTCAATTTGCACTCCTCCCAATTTTTGAGACCCACTGCACGTGCAGCACTTTTCATTTTAAGATGGACATAATTGAGGGTAGACCGGCCAAACACTTAAACCTGTGCTATCCATCTCTATGACCCTTTGTTGAGAGACAGGCAGATGTAACCAAACTCATGGAAAGAGTTTTTTTCTGTTTAACAGCAACAAACAACAACAATTCTTCCTCAACATTTAGGAGCGCTGGAGCAGAGAATGGAGCCATGTTTGGTCTACAACAACAATTTGCTGAGAGAATGGATGGAGAGAAGGATCACTGATGATGTAAGGATTGTGAATGGTGGAATTTGAGAGCACAGCAAAGCAGAAGTGATGGAGGAAATAGATCATGAGTTTATAGCCAACGTTAAGCCACTAAGGAGCAAATCAGGAAGTGAGAGAAGATGTTCCTTATTGAACTTTTTCCAAAGCTCGTTTAAACTTCAGCTGAATCTTCAGCTCTTCAGCGCTTTCACTTCAAGTGATAGTTTAACTTTACTCAGAGCTCACACTTGAACTGACACTTCAAATTCATTCATTGCTTACTCTTAATCTGAAACTTTCAGTTCTTCCATTTTAACTGCTGCTTCAACTCCTTTCATTATTTCACCATTTTCAAATGTTTCAAATGTGTCTAGTTGTAAGTATCTGTTTGTATACGTGACTGAGTGTGTGTCGCAAGGTCCTATGTGTAATACATACCATACAGCTGGGTGAGTCGCTGCTCTTCAGGAGTGTGATAAAACTGTCTGCTGTGGAATGTGAACTAAACGGGTTTTCAAAGACTAATCCTTGTCACTGTGCTTATTTCTATGATTTTTAATGCTCCAGGAAGAATGTCAAAACCTCCATTAGGAGTTTTACTACGACAATTCTTTGGTCATGAAACATCTGCTGCAATACTTTGTCATGAATACTTCACTGACAATATTTTTTCATCCGAAGTATCTCTATGGCAACAGTGTAATCATCATCCCAGCCCTTAAGTCATGGGAATAGTCTGGTCCAAGTGTTGGTTTGGCTTTAAAAAGGCCAGAGTGACTATGTTGTCTCTGTTACTTGAGATGTCAGAGATCTAGAGTGTGTGTGTGTGTGTGTGTGGTGTGTGTGTGTGAGAGTGTGTGGGGACCATTGTCCAGAATATCTTTCCATCCTGCACCTGTAACAAGAACTTCTCCCAACCTTAAAAGTATGCACAACCCATAGAGTACACACGCAACTCTACCTATACTTTACACAAATTTAAACACAGTAACATACAAATGTACATATATATATATCAGTGTCGGACATTCGAGGAGGTGAAATCCCCCATAGGCTGCAAGGGCGAGGTCACGATTAGTCATATAGGAGGTCACAGCTGCTAAAACACACAGCAAACAAAATTAGTGCTGTTTGTTTTTGAAGGAAGCCTATATTACCCACAGTCAAATAAACTTCATTCAATCCCCACCGTCCCCCCCGGACTCTCAATCAACCCGCAGCCTTGGTCAGCACATTTCTGCCCCACGCTGAGGCAATCTACGGCCTGGCCTGTGTCAGTTCTGCTTGGCCTAGCTCTTGCCTTACATAAGCTTGATGCCCCCCACCACCCCCCACCCCTCTCTGCCTGCCCTCCATCTCCCCCATCGCTTTAATCGGCACATGCATGGCTAAACTCAGCTCTGAGAAACTGACAGGCTGGCTGGTGGACTGGACAGTTGGTTAAATGGCTGTTTTACTGACTGTATGGTTTATTTGCCACTTGGCAAACTGAGTGGCTGACTAGCTAGTTGGTGGCCATTTACTGAGTAAACCTGGCTGGTTAATGAGCTAACTTGGGTAATGACTGAAAGACCAACTGGTTTATTGGCTAACTGGTTGACTGCTTGACTGATTAGCTGGCTGACAAACACACTCACACTCACACACACACTCATAGCTTGGCTGGTTGAATGAAAGGGTGGTTGGCTGTCTGGTCGACTGAATGTTTGGTTGGCCAATTGATAACTTGGCTGGTTGAGAGGCTAGTTAGTTGCTGGCTAGTTAATGAGCTAACTCATTTAAAGAGCAGCAGTTTTTATGGCAAAAACTGGATGAGTGACTGTTTCCTGAGCTCCACGGCCGATTAGAGAACTGGCTGACTGACCAGGTTGTTCAACTGGTTGGCATGGTCTCAAACCAGTATTGTAACCAGCTGCCTGACTGTTTGGCAGGCTGTGACCTCTTCAGAGAGAGGCTCCAGCCTCATTTAGTCTCATTAGTACCAAGTCTCTGGCTCCCAGACAGGGACAGCACCGCAGCTCCCTGGGGGAGGGAGGTGTGTACATATGTGAGTGAGTGTGTGTGTGTGTCTGTGAACTCCTGGAGCCGGAACACGGTGTGTCCTGTCTGTCATCGAAGCACAGATGTCCAGCGGATTACATCACACTGACCACACCCCGATCTCCCTCACATCTACAATCCCCCACCACTGAACACCCCTCACCCCCCACCGAAAAAAAACCCAACTCTCAACTTTCTCCACCACTTCACATCCAGGCAGTCACAGCTCCTTCACACACACATTCTCCGACACAGACAATGAGTTCTGATTTATGACTCCCACCGCTGCTTTCCCATCGCCTCCCTTCGCCTGATGACTTCATCTCCCATCACACCTCACCTCATCTTCATTAGGCTGTGAGGCTACGTGGCCCATGATGCACTGGAATTTGTGCTGCTAGGCCCTGACCGGGGCAGGGTCAAGATGGAAGTCCTCAATCCTTATTTAAGCAGGCAGGTTCACTAAAAACACATTCTTGTTCACAGCGATATTCAAGAGGGTGAACGAAGGTTTACACACACACACAGACACACACTTACAGAATCTGCTTATTATCTGCTGAAAGCCTTTAGGCCTGTATTAAAGTAGTCCCTGAGACTTGGAAGAGGACCTGTCGATGGTCCTACTTCGTCCAGCACCTCCTGAGGATGCTTATGTTTATCCTTCTCTGTCTGTCCTTTCCCAGACAGGATGTCAGTCTTCAGTCACAGATGCATAACCCTAACTATGAGGTTACCCATTCCTTCTCCCTTCATCTATTACTTGGAGGTCCCGTGAGACCTGGAGGGGAAAGATGAGCAGGTCTTGGAGGAGTTGGATAAGGAAGAGGAGAAAGAGACCAAGAGCTTTGCGGATGGTCCCTGAGCTAAAAGGTCATCCGGTTACATCTCGCTCTGTTTGTTGTTATGTAGTGAGGTGATGTCATGATTGAGCCACTGAAATGAACGCTGGCGGAAAACTTTGGATTTCCCTCGGAGGCTACAGATCGTGGCGTGGCACAGTTTAGGTTTCCGCCCCTACCATGACACCCCGCTGTGTGTCCAGTGCAACATAACCCTACTTCTCTGACCTGGGAGAAGAAATACACACATGCATGGAGCAGAGTGTGTGTTTGCGGGAAGGATTTAAGTCAGTAGTACAAATAAAGTAATGTGATCAGTGTAAGACTAAGCAGTGCAGCACAAAGAGCCAGTGAAACATCTTCCTGTTGGACAGTGCTGTCTTGTTGAAGCTAGCTGCAGCTCAGCTCCTGACAACAACGGTCTTTGTACTGAAATCATTCCCATAAGTTTGTCAGAGAGTTGGGTTCTGTTCTGCAGCTCCCTTCTGCAATTGTCTACAAAGACCCCTGGAAGGCTTTTCCCATGAAATATCATTGAGTTTTGCAAGGGGCAGATATAAACACTAATAAAATCATGTAGCACACAAACAATACAAAACGATTGGAAACAGACTGAACCAACAAAACGGAAAATACTGAGATGAAGGAAGAAAAGTGTACAAAATCCCTTAAAGGCCCGCTCCCTATGATATATAATGTGAAATCTTTGTTTCTGTGTGTTAAATTAGCACAGAAAAAAAAGACCTTTTCCCATGACATGTAACGTCAAATCTGTTCCACTGTACAGTGGATGACTGATGGGTGTTAAATCAGCATGGAGTCCTTTTGAACCATAGCATCAGTTGTCCGAAAGGTCTGAAAGTTGTGCAACACACAGAACAATCTGAAGTCGGTCCAGTGTTGATCCCACTCCCCCCTGTCCTCTATCCTCCATGATGACCTCAAGGCCTCTCTCCGCTTTTCAGTGTTGCCCTAATGGCCAAGCATACTCTCTCTCTTTCTCCCTTTCTCATCCTCGCATTCTAACACAATATGGTCATGTCCGGCCAATGAATCGATGGCTCTGTTCGGGCTATGAATGGACGGGAACGACAGCAAGTGAATAGAGCGGAGAGGAGAAAAGAGCAGTTCATGTGAAGATAGTTGTAGCGATGAAATAAATGGACGTAATGGACTTGTGCAGATGGAAGACAGAGGCAGTCAGGGGGAGTTAGGAAAAAAGATGAAGACAATAACTCCACTGCATCCCCCAGGGGCTTCTGGGAGAAGGTCAGAGGTTGCCATGCTTGGGCAAGATTCATATCCGAAGCCCTGTTGGCCCTTAAACTCTGAACGCTGGTACCAGCCTTTATTGCTCCAGACGTCCTCTCTCATAACCCCCTGCATCCCCCACCCCACCTCTCTCTTTAATTTCCTTTCTGTTTGTAAAGCTGTCTCATTCTCTTGAGTGTATGTCTGTATATATGTACATATGTGTATATTAATCTACATTACTATGCTGTGTATACCTTTATTTAACCAGGTAGATTCCACTGAAATTACACATTTTATTTACAAGAAAGACCTAGCCAGTAAATGCTATATGTGTGTATATGCGCTGTATGTGCGCATGTGAGTGCTCCAGCAGGTTTATATTGCTGGTGCAACCAGAGCCCGTCAGACAGAGGGCCCATGTCTACGCCATGCCAGTCAGGCGGAACAGGGAAGTAAACTGGAAGCACTGGGGGGGGGGGGGGGGGGCAGGGAGACTCTCAGTTGTGGGGATAGCCTATATAACTAACACAGGGGGGCTTTTGAATTACAGCCTTGGTCTTTGGCAAAGGTCTGTGTTGGGTTAAGTGCCGGTTTGCAGTCTGGTCAGAGAAGGATTGTAAAATGTGAGGATGGTAACCTAAAAGCCTTAAATTTCCCATTCAAAAAATCATAAATCATTTAAATCACGAGTTTCAAGAAGATTAAATGAAATTTTTATAATCTCAGAGGGTAAAACTGGATCTATGCAGTAAATTTCATAAGCATAGAGAAAAAAATATAATAAATAATGAGCAAATCATGGTGGTGTTTAGTATCACACAACCATCAATCACAGCATGAGAACGTCACAAAGTTATTATATATTTCCTATGGTGTGTAGACTGTATAAGACAGCATAGTATGACAAAAAAAATGAATGAAAACGGTCTTCCTTGCCCTTCTGAGGTACTTAACTGAAGTATTCACATTTTATGCCACTGTACACTTCTACTCCACTGCATTTCACTTCAGTAGCATCTTCCATGTAATGGAGTATTTTTACAGTATAGCAGTACTTAAGTATAAGGATCTGAACTCAGCTTTTACAAATCAGTCAAGTCCAGTACTGTGATCTTTTTCTCTTGGCCTTTCTGTTGAGTTTCTGAAGGTGGCTGTTCAACTGCAGAGACTATTGTTAACTATAGCTTTTCTTTCATCTATAAAAAGAAAAAAAAGAGATCTCAGAGGACTTAAGATCAATACTTTTTGATTTGCATAAAGCTGGAAAGGGTTACAAAGTAATCTCAAAGACGTCAGATACAGTCTACAGTCAGACAAATTAAATGGAGATGATTTAGCTCTGTGGCTACTCTCCTTAGAAGGCACAAAGCAGATGCTCAATGAGGTATTAAAAAACAAACAAAAAGAAAAAAAAGCTAAAGGCTTAAAGGAATCATGGGAGCTGGTCAACATCTGTGTGAGTTTACCATGTGCAAATCATGGTGCATGGAGCAAGATATCCATGGCCGGACATGATGCTACTCTCCAAAATAAAAAGTCACTGTGTGTCAGAGCTCAGAGAGTCGTCCACATCAGACATAAGAAGAATATGGCTGAGCTGAAACAGCTCTGTGGGAACAATGGTCTAAAATTCCTCCTGAACGTCATGCAGGTCTAATCCACAGCTATCAGAACAGCCGGTTTGAGGTCACTGTTGCCAAAGGAGGTTCGACCGCTAATGAAATCCAAGGGTTGAGTTACTTTTTCCACCAGCACTGTGACTATTTAATGGGTGTGGATCAATAAAGCCACAAAAGATCGTAACTGTTTGTGTGTTATTAAGTTAAAAACATTGTTTGTCTGTGCTTGTGATTTAGGTGAAGATCAGGTTACATTTTAGGACCAACTGATGCAGAAAACCAGATCATTCCAAAGGGTTCACATACTTTTTCTTGTCACTGTATATTCTGTGAGACGACCTTTGGTGTGGTTAGGATTCCTTCCTAACATCTCTGGCTGCATTAGGCCATTGTTGACAATGTGGCGGATCAATGAGCAGAGCTGCTTTCTGGAAATACTGTATTTATAGCACTTTTAGAGTTAATGTGATGAAATATCTTGAATTTATGGGAATTTAATTCAATGGTTTTATCATAAACAGACACTGCATCTCCGTTTCTGATATGTTGATATTGTAATATAAGACATTTTAACCATATCGCCCACAAGTCATCAATAAGCAACCCTGTCTCCTCGAAATTACATCTATATACCACTAGTTTTCAACAGCAAATGTTTGGTTAGACTCACATCAACATAATGAAGAAACATTTTTAATGAACGTGTCTACCAAGTTGACAGCATGTTTAATTTGTTTTCCTACTATATCCGCTCTTGTAATACAATATCTGTTTGTAACAGCTAAAGTGTGATTAATGTTATGTAGGTTATGTTTAGGAACACAAAGCACTAGGTTAAGGTTATGGAACGACAGCAGTGACCTACAGCACCAGACAGTATGTGTTTAATTTATTAACGGTGAACCAAAATCATCATTTTTCCCTGACCAAAGTGCTTTTCTTGCCTAAACCTAACCACACGCAGGACTCAGCATGTGAACCTCGCTCTCTGGTATTACAGCCCTGCACTTTTTTCGCCCACATACAGCACAAAAATCCAATGACTCTTTCCCCAAAAACACTGCCTGTGAACATAATGCAGACAGTGATTATGCTTTCCTCAAAACCGTTAAATATTTGGGGAAATAAATTAGTAGTATACGGTAGAAACACAATTTCCTGAAGACAAGGTTACAATAAAGCACAGTGTATCTGTATCCAGACCAGATTCCATCAAACAGAACAACCATGTGAAAATGTAGCTCTGTGTGTTGAAGGGCAGACTGGAGTTAAAGGCCATGGTGAACTCTAGATCTCCGTGACCCAGACATGGACCTCAGGGTATTGGTGAGGTGTATCAGTGTTGGTGCTGTTTGGCTGTAACTGAGCCAGACTGACAGCTGCTGTCTGTCTGCTCGCTCTCTGTCATCAGATCCGGCCATGTACCAACACTGTTCACGTACCAGGCACCAAGCACCAAGCACCTGGCTGCAGGCAGGGCATGTATATATAGCCTGAATCACAGCAAGCTCTGGCATGTGTATGTATGTATGGAAAGAGAATAAAAATATCTCACTCTAACGAACTAATGTAATTACTAGAATTTTGATTTAGATATAGAGGTAAAATAACTGTTTTAATGGAAAAAGTATAGAGAGTTGTGCTTACAAATCTCTTATTACAGGATCTATAAAGTGGTAATAAATGATTTTTAGCTGCTAGTAAACACATAAGATACAACATATGAACCCTGTATGCCATGTTATAAAGTGACAAAGAAACCTGGTATATTAATCTTGATCTGTGTGTTTGTCTGTGGACACTGACGGCATGTACAGGATGGGTGTGTATGTTACAGTATGATGAAAAGAGCCTGTGGACATAAGGTCATATACAGTGGCATTAACATAGCTATAAGTGCCACACGCAGCTGTGGGTGTTTGGGGTGATACAAAGGTCAGCTGATATATGTACTGTACATCTGGTCATATGGCTGTATGTTCCACTGACTGTAGTGGGACAAAATTAACAGGGTCATGTCTGTGACCGCCAACACTCCCTGTCCTGCTGCAGTGAAGTGGCGAGTTGTGACTGAATAAGGTACCATTGAAATGAGGTTTGTCACAACAGGCTGTGAGTACAGCAACGATGGCTGCATGAAAGCATTGTTCAGGGTTACATTAAGGTGAAACCAAATGCTCAGGTGTGACTGCAAAAACAATTTTAATCTAAGTCTGTTGAGTGTGATAGTCTTTTCCTTCATACCTGACTAACCTGGCTGTCTCTCTTTGGCCATCACAAGACTTTACAAATGAACCAATGAGCTGAAGAAGCTCCATTTGTCTTAAATTACTGAAACATTGCTCCTTCTTTTTGCAGGAAGATTTTGTTTGTAATTGTTTTTCCTTTTAAGACTAAAAAGAGTCATCTAAGAACTAGTTGACAGTATTGTTATTTGAATTGTTCTCATTACTTTACTAGTAACATGTAAGTTGCGTTCAAAGTTCTGCTGTTACAAAACAATACCTTATAATGAAAGAACTGTCTGTCACTGCCATGGCAACTGGCAAACACGCAGGAGTGACTCCTATATACATGCATTTACATCAACATCAACAACAACAACAACAACAACAGGAAAACCACATGCTGTAGAGTTAAGCAACATCATAGGTCATTCAAGTCTGTAAACAGAATGCAGCAGTTGGCTAAGTCACGTTGCTCTTAATGAAAGATACTGGCAATGAGAATTGACTGAGTTTGCGAATGTGTGAGTGAGATCATTGGCGTGCACAGGCTGTAGAGTGGAGGGATGAAAACAACAAGGAACACTTCATCTTTGCACAAGTACCTAACAACGACACATAGATCCGGGCCCCTGATCAGTGTGACCACTCAGGTTTTTCTCTGGTGTAACTTAAAAATTAAAAATTGAAGCATATGCTTCAGCATCAGTGGACGACAGCAATGACAGCCTTTCCCGCTGGAAAGTAAAAGAAGAAGAAGAAATCAAAACATCTCAGGCAGGGTCTATTCCTTGGCATGTTCTAGGCAAACCACATCACCCAAGATGTTTGATGTACTCATAATTAAGGTGAAAGCAAAGGCTAAGGTGTAGCATTTGGTTTCGTAATATATCTCTATGGGCCTTTTGAAAATTTCAGACATCATGAGGGAGTACAAATATTGGCTTACACAGAGGACAGTTGAGTGGGCGGTCCTTCAGTGGGGCCAGGACGTATTTGGGTTCACACTCCTGAAAGAATGTGGCCATATGCAGCACAGACCACCTCCAAATGTGGTGTGAGCGATATGGGTAAAATATGTGTGTGATAATGTAAATGCAAAACGGACTATGATTGGATAGTTTTGTAGACCAGTATTGGTTCTCGAATTAAAACTGCTGACAGCTGATATTCAAAACCTGATTCCCTGGCCACTTTATTAGGTACATATATGTAGTCTAATAAAATACAAGCCAGTATAACAGCTCTACCACATATTCTACCTTCACACAACCTATAATGACCAGTTTATGTTAAAACTTTCCAAGAGATATTAATTCAACTATATGTTTATCACTGAGGTCATGGTGGTGGTGAACTGGACTACGTCATATTGAAATGTGCTTCTAATATTCTTCCCCCTCATGTTTATAAATGGGGTTTGGGGTTGGACAATCTAATGCAGCCCAGTTCAACACCACTGCAAACTATGAGCTCAATAATAAACATGTAGTGAAATTAATTCATCTCTGAAAGTGCCAATCAAAACTGAACATTATCATCTTTGTAAAGGTAGAATTCATGGCTGAGCTGTGGTATTGGATTGCATTAAATTTTACAAGTTTAACAATTAAAGTAGTCACTGACTGTATTTCTTTTTTATAGAAACACGTTTATTTAATGTTGTTTGAAGTTTAGGATTACTCATCAGTCAGTAAATACAGAATCAAAAACAAACGCCATGATGTGGATCACAACAGTGACTGTCAAACCACCTCGACACAGCATCTCCAAAGCTATTGAAATGCATGTAAATCAGTACTGGTTGTGAGTTGCGAGGTTCAGAGTCTAGAGTTGTGGGAGTATTTGCTTCCACACACAAACCACTCAACCTGGTATAATCCCCATGTCGCCTCTCCCCTCAGCTACAACTCCAGCCCTGTCCTCTGGTTAGGGCACAGGGTAGACCCCAGGGGTCAGGGTTCAAGGGTCAGGGCAGCTTCTTGGGCTGGACAATAGCCAAAGCGCCACCTGGAGTAAATCAGCGGCTGGCTCAGGCGATTGCCCATGACAGCCACCATTACCGAGGCCAAATAAACACAGAGGAGGCAAGGGATTGTGGGTAAATCTTAGGGGCGATCCGTGCACACACATTCGCCAGTTCTGTCTGTGGTAACTGTCCAAAGGGCCACAACTCACTGTTGCCCCAGTGTCACCCCCAACTCACCTCCCCCCAACCCCGTGTGTGTGATTAACTGTTGGAAGTGGAGAAGGTGAAGGGTCTAAAGAGAACGAGTGTATCATGGGGGTTAAGACACTGAGGTGTGTGTGTGTGTGTGTGTGTGTGTGTGTGTGTGTGTGTGTGTGTGTGTGCTGAGGTTGGGGGTTTCACTGAAGGGAGAGCTTTGTTTTTGAACTCGTATTTCATAGAGCAGACTTGTTGTTTGTTGGTTCAAATCCACTCCATGTGTTGATGTGAGACAGAGATGGAGCCTGAGCTGGAAATAGTCTCTTTCCGTCCTTCTCTTTGCATGTTTGGATAAATGAAGGGGTGGATGGATGAATATGAATATATTAACAGCAGACGTCTCCGATCTACGTACAGCATCTTTTTCCCATAAACTACCAAACTAGTTTTTCTAACCTTTAAGTCTTATCTGTCACATTCATTGAGAGTAGCAGATGTTTCTGTTTTGCACATCGTATGGTTTGGGTGCAACAAAACTATTTAAACTATTTCAAAAAAACAAACAAAAAAGAAATATTTAAATCTTTATATAATCATCATACTTTATATGATGATTATAGTGTTTTTATATGAGTATGTTTGTTTTTGAGTGTTCTCTTTGTCAGACCCCGTGGATTACAGTTCATGCTGTGTATGTTTTGGTTTGGGTTGTTGAATCCAAACATAATTACCTAACAAGCTTAATGTTACAGTGGGTCCATAGTAGAAACAAAGGTTAAAAAAAAAAAACTTCCCATAAATCACATTTAAGTACATGTATAACAAAGTGCACATGCTGTATATATTTTAAACCATTCCACTGGAATGCTGGTGCTCACTATTTACCTAATGCTCCTGAATGAACTTGGTGTATCTCGCTGTGAATTAATAGATCCTATATGCTTTGTTATAACCCTTCCTAGTGTTTTGATATGGTGATGAGTGCAACATGTGCCTATCACCATTGTGCTCCATTATCCTTTAAAGGAAAAGAGCCAATGAAGTGTTCACTGTTGATTTTGTAAATAGTTGCCCATTTCATTTATGGGTTATGAGGCTTTTGTAAATGTGTATTCCACATTCTAGGTGTTGACCCTTGACCCCTATGAAATCAGAAAGTTTACAGCTACGACTTGAGTGGAGTGAAAGTTGAGTTAAAGTTACTTTGAGTCAGATTTTGTGTTTTAGATGGAACCACCATGTAATAAATGCATTTTATGACTGGATTTTCTGGGCAATGTAAAAATTTACATGGACACTGTCCATCAGAATATAGCTCTTTATTCGTACAGTCCATCCATGGTTGAAGCTGATAATATACTTTAAATTTGGGGTGCTTGAACTTACTTAACTACAAAAAATCTGAATACATTTTTCATATAACTGCAGGTCTTGGCCTGGGTTTGAAAGTTTATTAGTAAAGCTTGTTTGTAATCATTTAAATATATTTGGTTTAAAAAAGTCATAGATTAATGATATGAATTACTAAACTGATTAAAAAGTTCATCAGTAAGTGGTTCAGAGTGGGTTATTGTCTTCTGGCCTCATGTTTTCACCGATTGTAACTATTCACTGATTCCACTGTTTCCTTTGTCCAAGAGAAAGTGGGAAAACTGTGATTTATTGGCTTTTAATTTGAGGCTTCAAGGCAATAAAACTAACTAGAAAGTTTGAGGGTGTGTAGAGATTTTATATCTGCTGTGTGTTTGGATATTTGAATGGATTTGCCTCGGTGGTGGAGGCTGAGAGGGAGAGGGTAGGGGGGTTAGCATAACTCTGTTTTGGATACCAAAGGCCCAGTGATAACCACAGTGGTCTCTCTGGCTCCAGCTGAACCCCCACTATGGTTGGTCAGCACCGGCTACCGCTGGGCTACAGCTATGTTTTGTGCTCTGTGAGTGTCTTCTTCGGTTATGAGGATATTCAGTTCAGTTTATTGTGTTAGAAGCTTCAGTCTATAAGGGAAAAGTGGGGGAAGCAGAGGCGGGTGAGACCACGGGTGAGACAGTGAATATAAAGCTGAGTAGGAGGAAAGAGAAATTTGATAGGCGCTTGTTGGCTTTTGAATGATTTGTTTAAATACATGTTGTCGATTTTGTAAGTCTTTCATATCATTATCATAAAGCAGATACTGGTGGAAAATAATCACAGGATGTTAAAGATTGTAGGGTTTGGTTCTTGCTGGGTAAAACAGTAATCATGTGGAAAAAACAGATCTAAGGCACTTTAGAAATGTGTTAAATTCTTTTTTTTAAAGATTTTTCTTTTTTGGAATTTTGCCTTTATTTGATAGTGACAGTGTAAATACAGAGAGGAAGCAAAGGGAGTGAGGGAGACGCAAGACATGCAGAAAAAAAAAAGTCTGCAGATGGAACCAAACAAGGGATGCTGCAGTTAGATGGCATGCATCTCAACTGCTATCTCATCAGGACGCCGCAGCACCATTCAATTTATCTTAATATTGTTTAATATTGATTAGCCAAGTACAACAGATACTGGTGATGATGCACGATTATATAACGCTGCTCTATTCAAATTTTAAGTTTATCTTATCTTATTCACAGTTTATAACAGTGCATCAGATTAGAGACCATTTTATGGACATAAAACTTTAATCTGCACAGTAACTGTTGCTGTCAGATAAATGTAGTGCAACTGAATATACACTGTCTTTTGAATGTAGCAGAGCAGAAGTATAAAGTGACATTAAACGTAAAGTCCAGGGACCTAAGAGTCATTCTAATAAAGTAACTGTTCTGGAAAAAGGATGGAGACGACACAGCACAAAACTGTTTCTATTTCGCCTGTTTATTTATCTTTAAACATGAGAATTATCTGCATAGTTGTGCATCCATGTGTCCGTATTTATGTGTGCAAAAGAGTCTGTATTTGTTTTCCTATCTGTCTCCATGTCTGTGTGTATCTGCGGCTTTGTATGTCAATACCGCAGTTTTATTTGTCTCATGCAGCAAAGGATCCAGAGAGTTCTGAGCACATGGAGGGATGAGGGGGTGGTTGGTGGTGGATGAATGTTCGTGGTGGGGAATCCACTGAGGCTGTTTGGTGGATGATGGTCAGAGGTTTCAGCAGACCACCTCCCCCCTTTTCCCAGCCCTCAGCCACCCTGTCATTAGAGTGACAGTCAGGTCCTGTTTAGCCCCAATTGGCCATGCTAATAACAGTTTTAATAACCCAGGCCCATGTAATATTTCACTGCTGTTTGGACCACGATGTCACGCTAAGAGCCCAGCGATGGAAAAACAGCTTCACCGCCACAAGGATGGAATGACTGGGTGAACTCTGTCCGGGGATGTGTGTGTATGTGTGTGTGGCGTATCCATGTTTTTGTATATGACAGACTGACCTTAGTATAAATTCTACTCTGCATTTCAGCTTAGATCTGTTTGTCCTTGTGTGTTCTTTTTATATATGCACGTGTGCGTGTTTACATGTATGTACTTTCACACAGATGCATGTCTGTTTCGACTCAAGTCAGTCCTCCATGTTGATTTGTGTGCATGTTTGAGCGCACACCTGTTTCTGTGTTTGTGCAATAGATTAACTCACTGACTGCATGTTAATCTTTTACTGTGTGTAGTGTGTTATATAAGGCTTTTCCTGTCTCAACAGCAAAGCAGGGAGCAGTCAGGGCAGCTGTTAGCTCCCTGTAAACACAAACATGTATATTACTGCACCTACATGCTCAGGCCCATTCATTACTGTCATCAGGTTGCATCAGAGAAAGGTCAGACTTACACTTTAACTGCAGTCGGGAGCTTGGCCAAACTTCAACATGCCTACAGACGCATGGAGGAATTTTTATGACTTATAGTGTGATTGGATATGAAAACCACTTCAAATTTCCTAAGTATTGCAAATATGTTTTCAGGCTCAGACTGAGCAGAGGAAGTGAAAATGATGAATGCGGGTATGATTCAGTCTCGCTTTTTAAAACCGAACAAAATATTCTGAAAGTCCAAGTTAATAAAACGATCACAATACATGTGAAACTGATACAAAAGTCTGTCAAGAACTTATTAGTATTGGTCTTTTTTTTTAAGCAATTACATTGTATTGATCATATTCACCCAAGGGACTGTGATCATATTGAACAGTTCCACAGGCCAGGATTTACATCCACTGGCAACATTAGGCACTAATGTACCCTTCACATAGAGACATGAATAGAAAGGGTGTGGAGGTCAGGATGGTCCAAGAGAGCAAATCAGCTCAGCAAATCTGGCTTTTTACACAAGATACCTAAGTTCATATGCAATTACAGACTACAAACAATTAAAGTTCACCTTTTTTTTAAACCTTGCTCCATGGTGCCACCAGTGGTCAAAAACTCAACAGGGTACCTTTAACCATGGTCTGTTTTCCATAACCATCTTTCCCTAACATAATGTAGATAATGTAGATACCATACACCATACCATACTACTGTAGAAAAACATAATTTTTAGTAAAGTGGTGCTGAACATTTAAAAAAAACATCATCAAACATAATTTTGGGTTTTGCAGAATCACCCAATATCAACATTTTATCTGGCGACAGTTCTGCCATATCTCGCAATGTATAGCACATTATAGGAGTGAAGGAGTGATTAGTTGCTGTAGACATTGGCTGGCCCTGACAGTGCACAGTCCTGGTTCTCTGTAAAGTTCAGCTGAAACTAACATAAGGTTGCAGCAAAGTGGGTATCTTCACCCTTGCAGCAAATAAACTATTGATCCGACAAACTCAGAGAGGCAAAGGACAATATGGATGATAGGGCAAAGGATGATATTAGCTTCAGCTAAAGTTTGGAATGAGTTTCTACACAAAGACGGTGGATTTTACCTTCCATTCCTTAGAGCATACTTCTTCTATGTAGCTACAGTATCCCTTCATAGTTATTACGGACTGAGGGGATGACATGAAGACCCAGAACTCTGTTAACATACTTATGGCATGTCAAAGTTGCATTAAGATAGACAGGAAAAAATCTGAACCTATCCTTTAAGAACCATTTTAAATGATTGAGGAATTGTTGTGTGAAATCCACTGTGTTCAATCAGCCTCTCTTGGTCTGACTGGAAAATGCTGAGATGGAAACCCAACTACAGACACACACACTCCTCTAGCTGCTTCAGCTCCTTCCGTCCATGGTTCTGCCAAAGAGGCAAAGAAGCAGACAGTCTGTGTGAGCAGAGTGAAACCTAATTCTCTGGCAGCCCTCACCTTCGGTCAATGCTGTGAAAGATAAAGACTCATGGGGGAAAATGGGCCTGGGAATCCAGCTAGCATTGGCTTTTACTGGGCAGCCCACATCACAGAGGGGACCTTGAGCAGGTCTTAGCCCACCGGGGAGGGCTGGAGACAGAGGCCCGTGGAGAGAGTTGGCCCGACGGCGGCTGGGGAAACATCAGGGATGAACGAGGGAGCTCTTTCATTCCCTGCCAGCCTGCAGATTGTTTCCAACTGGACCCACAGACAAAACACAGCTCCACAAGAACAAAAAAAAAGAGAGATAGACAAACAGAGTCACCCAGAGAAACCTGTCAACAAATCACGCAAGATCAACAAACTAAAGATATGGTCTTAAACAACCATGCTAGCAGTTTTGCAGGTTTTATGCATTAAAACTCAAACATACAGTACTTTTCATCACCGCTAACCATTTGGCAAACCATGTCTCGAGTTTTCTAAAGGTATACTTTCCCAGTCATTCCTGCCTACCACATGTGTTAGCAGACTCTTGAAACTTATTAGAGTTGTGTAAACCATCACAGTGAACAATGGCTCTGCACTGATTTTTGGCAAAGTTGACAAATGCTAAAGAGACTTTTCACATCAATCTGCTCTTTAGCTGCATTTCCCTGCAGTAAGCCAAAGGCTTCCACAGTATGTGGAATTCATTTAGAACAGCACTTCCATAAAGGTGAGGGTCTTGTGACTGACAGATGAAAACTACAGTTCGCAAGTATGTGATGCTACAATTCGCATACTGAATTAGTGATGGCCCAGCTTTGCTCAAAGCTCAGGGTCAGAACTGACAAGTTATTAGTTGCTAATTGTTTTTAATTCAAATCAATTAGACCATTTATGTACAACCAAGCACCCAACCTGTGTCCATAATGACATACAAGCTCAGAGCCAGTAAGTGCCCTGCACCTGATTCACTGTACGACTGACTGATATAGTTATTTAATAGAGACTGCCTTTGATTTTTTTTGGTCCATTCTGGTCATATTTCTATTATGGCCATCATTAATGGGAGTTCATGTATCACCTAGCACTTCATTTACCATTGTGGTGCTAAAAAAAAAAAACTATCACCATACTCTCATTAAACACACACAGCCTAACAAAGTGTTAAAGCCTAGTGGTCCAATGAAGGTTTCTACAGCCGGTGGCCATGGGTCATGAATCAGCCGCCTCTCTGCAGAGAACATGCACAATTTATAGAGGCTTGCATAACAGAACCCAACACTCTGTTAAAAAGCAGCCTGGACGCCTCTTTAAGGATTTGGTGGGGAAGCAGTGTAAGAACCGGAGCTGAATCAATTAGCCCCAGTGTGTGATTTATGGGTGAGGTGAGTGACTGAGCCTGTCTTTTCTCTATGGAAACGCACTCACACACACACACACACACCTGTCACAGACAGTAGAGGGGATAGAAGCCTGAAGCCTGAGCCCACCAGATTAACCATGCCATCGCACTCAGACATTAATCAATGCCTGACACACACATCTGCGTATACACACAAGAATGCACACAGATGAACCCATGCACACTCATGCATATTCAAATAAAACCAAACTCTGTAGGTTTATTTGTATTTAAACTCAGTGTGGAGACTCTCCTGATAGTTTGAAGCTGCAGGACACCTTATGCAACAAAGCATTAGTGCAGCCAGTGTTCTCAGCTCTATTACTAACCAGCAGACGTGGGTTAGTTTTTAGATCCACCCTCTGGTATGTGCAGTGTTTTCCATGTGCTGTAGATTAGTCTCTTTGTTCTCTGCGGTGCTGCCATAACGCTCGCTCATTAATCACACTCTTACAGTAGTCCGCTCCTCCACCGTCCCTCCCTCCATGGCTGCCAGCTATTCCCAGGGTGTGAACTCTCTCTCTCTGCTGCTAAAACCGCAGCGTTATCCAGCCAGCAGACAGGAGGGAAAGTGGGTCAACAGAAACCACACTGGAACCACCTGAAAGCAGCAGGAATGCAGGACCACCTCCTGTTCCACTGGCTGCACGGCTGTCTGTTAGGACTCACACTACTGTGTGTCAGCCTTAGTACGAACAAATCTGATCCTGGACTGCTCATCATTTAAACAGAGAACAAAAACTAGAGAGAATACACTCCACAAGGACAATATTTCAGACTCAAGTTTCCTCTAATGTGAAAGTTTATTGACCCATATTAAATGAGTGATCATAGTTAACAAATAACAGTGCTGAGAGAAAAAAAAGAACAAAAATTCTCTTGCTTTTATGAGTGCTCTGAGTCGGATTCACCAACCTCTCTTAACTTGTGATAAATTATTCCTCTGAGACTGATAAGCACCACCTGTTCATGAGGAGGTGCAAATTCATGAGATTTGATCGTCAAGCACAACCAACGCTACCTGCTCCACTACCTGTCTGCGGAAAAGTTTCATTCACAAAAACATTATACAAGAGTAAACAGAGGAATTTCACTCTGTGAAGCCTCACTTCTACATATAACATAGGAAATTTAGCAAAGTAATTATATTAGAGGACCTCAAACCTTTAGAAGTTTCAGTTAGTTTCAATAAACTCCAAACTCCACTCGTATGTGCCACTGGTACAACTGGTTTATATGACTGGTTTTAGCAAGAGCCCCATTGGATGTAGAGATTTTTCCATAACAGCTTTTAGGGGGCTGGGTGGTTACAGATACTATACCAGGCCCTCAGGAGAGGCACTGGGCTGTTTTTGTGTAGCGGCTCCACACTAAGTTACAGGATCACATGATGTCCACTGGCTCAAAATTACATTTTAACATAAATAATCATTACAGAAGGAATGCCTGTGAAATGATGAATACATCTTTCTGAGCATCTTACTATTCTAAGAATTTGATAATAAATTCCAATAAAATTTGAAAAGTCTACAACTGCTGTGTTCAGAAATCATTCTGTCCCATTTCAGTCCCATGTGTGCTTTGAGCCAACAGGAAGTCAGCTGGCAAACCTTCATAATTATGTCTTTTCATTCATGTTCATTCCAGTGTGTATGTCTCAAAATGTCAAATACGACAGTCTGCAGTCGCACCAACCGTGTGTGAATCCCTGAGGATGACTGAGTCATTGGCCTGCACTACCACCGGGCTAATCTCTGCCTATTCCACCTCCTGCCAAAACACAGTGGCAAAGAAAGGAACAAATTTTAAAAACAACAAAAATAAGAAAGCCAGATATCATGGCTGTAAATAGAAACATTGACATACAACTTTTCCTGGTCTCATCTACCCCCCATGCTAAAAGCACTGGGACATTAAGACACTTAACCTGGTACCCCAGAAACTTAAACTTAAGTTTCATCCCGACTTATGTCTCATGACAGAAAAACAAAAATAAAAAATAATAATAAATAAAAAAACAGAGAATCATAGATGAAGTGACCTGTATAATGGGAAACCCAGGCCTAATGTTTGTATCGCTTTCTACTTCTGTGACTGTCACAGCCTTACAAGGAACTGTATTTTGCTAAAAGGTTTTACTTGTACACGGACAGTTTATGATCTGTAGCTTCCGTAATCAGTCACCATTTATGATAACACCATGTTTGCTCTGTGAACTAACATTTCATTAGTCTCCATACACATGTAAAACCTTTAATCCCGTTCCCTCCTAACACTCATAATAATACATTTTGTTTAATTCTTTACTCCACATACTGTAAATCACTACTGAAGCAAAGCCAGTGGTGGAGAGCCACATGGGGCCCCTGTGCTGCACTTGCATGTTGGACCTTTCAGAGACGACTTGGAGCTGTTTGAGTGTTTATGTCACTGTCCTACAGTCTCTGGGTAAAATCCATCATGAACTTTCAGACTTTAAATCAGAGCAGCATGCAACAGGGGATTGGGTTTCTCTGTGTAGGAGGCCCCGGAGTCCGAGTCCTCGCTCTCTGCCTTTGTCTCCAGCCTGCAGCCGTGCCTGCACTCAAACACACACACACACACAAACTAAGCCCCCTTCCCAAAATATCTCTCACACGCTACACTCTTGCCTTTCATTCCACCTCCACCCCCTGCCTCTTTGTCTTCGCCTCCTGCCTTGCCCCCCCGCCCCACCGCCGCCAACCCCTCTTTACTGAGCCACTGGTGAATTAGCATTTTTCCACAGCTTTACTTTTGTCTTAGTTAACCCCCCCCCCCCCACCACCACTGCCACCACCACACTGCTACCCCACCCCACCCCATCTCTATCCGCTGGTATGTGGCCTGTCATTAATCTGCAGTGCAGCCCGAAATGACCCCCCAAAAACCAGTCCACGGGGGCCACTGCTGGGAAAGGGGGTCCCTTCACTTCTCATTAAGAGCCAATAGCCCCCCCCCCGTTCCATACCCCAACTGCCCCCCAGTTGCTAGCTCACTCTGTCGCACTAATCGCATGCACTCATTAGCATGGCGCCCCTGTTTGGGTCCTGCCATGTATTATTGGGTCAGGCAAGGGAACGGACGCCTCTCTTTTTGTTAGAGCTGGCTTTTAGAGATGCAAAATATGATATCCATTCAGCCTCTTCACTTACCCTCACTACCTCTTCAGCCTCTCAAGCCCCCCCCCCCCCCCCCCGGCAAAACTGCCTGCTATGAAGCTGCATCCCAAAACAGCCCAGCTCTCATCCCTCCCTCCTCCACCACCAGCCCTGGTTTAAGGAAGTTCGCCCCCGATCTAGTGACCCGTGCCAAGTCTGAGCAAGTCTGAGCGAGCACTGTGCCAGTCTGCAGCCCCCCCCCACCCCCCCGTCCCCCGGCTCTCTCTGCTTCTCAGTCAGACGTGCTGATGAGACTTGAAGCCGTCCGAGCCTGGGCACACTGCACAAGTCACAAGGCTCTCAGCTGAGTCAGTCTCAGCTCTCAGTCTGCCACCCAGACTGTGGTGAACTCAGCCTAACACCTAACAAAGGCCGTACAGCTTTACTTCACTGTGGTTTTCAGAGGTTTAACTAAACTCATGATGAGCAGCAAGGGATGAGGCATGGGAAAAACATGCTAAGTGTGGTAGCACATGTGGACACACACACCCATACACACACAGACAATACACTAACAGATATTACTAGACTCAAAAGCCAGTCAACAATAATCAAATATGATGTAACCAAAATATTATTTCATAATTAAATTCAAAGACCGATGCCAATGACGCCTTGGATTAAACTGTAAATCCCCCCAGTATTATGGAGAGTGTAGTGTGACAGCTCAGGCCTGTAAATTCCAGTTAACCCAGTAATATTTCACACTGTCAGTCACTGACAGTAACAGACAGACAAGACACACTGCTCCTCAAGTGTGCAGATACACTGACTTTAACTTAATAATGTATTAAGTATTGAATTTTATGTTGCATGCAATTTTGTTTCCAGCTCTCCGTGATGCACACGACACTTCAAAATGATGTCACTTTGAAAGATAACTACATGTATATTGTTCTTTGTTATTCTGATTCTGTTATACAGCCACATGTTAAACTGTACTGTTCAGCAAACACTTACATAATTATGCAAATCATATTTGATCAGTATTACAGATGCATTCAGATGCTTTACTTTGGTGACCATTCTGTTTTACTGCAACTGGGATTTATTTTTGTAATTCTGGCCTCACTCCTATCAGTTATAACAACGTTGTACTAATAACTATTACCCAATTCCTGAGATCAGGAATTGGGTAATAATTCTCTGTGGATTTCTCACTGTCAAAGACCCCGTCCACTTTACACACGTCATTCACAGCAGCTTTAAGTAAAAGTTCATGATCATTATCAGCAAGTTATATACTGTTGTTATGCTGTTTTAGGTACTTGATAGTGTATACTCAATTATACTGACGTTTTGAATGTGAAATCTGAATCTGAAATACAAGTAGTAACTAAATAAATGTACTGAAGCAACAAGTACAATATTTGCCTCTGAAAAGTAGAAACTAAACAAAACAAATACTCAGAACCTCAAGTCCCTCAAAACTTGTGACCTTCCACAATACAATCTCAAACCGATGCTACATGCATTTTATTTCTCAAGTATATTTTAATGAGACATGCTTCCAAATTGTACTTTAACAATGACTATCTACATATTAATATGTTAATGTACTAACGCCTCTCCCAGCACATCATACCTCAGTGCACTTGTACTTGTCATGCACAAAAAGACCCCCCAGCCTCTCTCCTAGTGGAAACATTGGATCTCAGAAAGCAGTGTCAAACTGGTCATTGATATCCGGCCTCTTCGTCATGCATCTTTTCTGTTTGGGTGTCAGAGAGACCTATTGTCCACCCCCCACCCCCACCCAACAACTCTTGAAAACCACTCGCCCTCCCACCCTTGAGCCCAGATCTGACATGGCTGACCTTGGTGTCAACCCCCTGCACCCCACCCAGCGACCCCTTCTCCAAGCTGTGGGGTTGGGGTGCAATGACTGCTGCATTATGGGAAACACAGTTATCCGAAAGGGAGTGGGGGGGGGGGGGGGGTATACGTGTGTGAGTGTGTGTGTGTGTGGGGGGGGGTGGGGGGGGGCCACATCCCCAATCAGTGATGTAAAACAGAACCATTGTCAGAGTGGCAGGAAAAAAAACCCTGATTAATGCAACGGGGTGTTTGTTTGAGAGATGAAAGAGGAGAGAAGGGGGGGGGGGGGTAGAAAGAGAGAGAGAAGAATCAGGGCATGAGAAGGTTCTCGACGCATTCGAGAGTCTGTTCAATGTCCAGCAGAGGAGGTCTGGGGGGAGAAATATTTCACAGCTGACAAGTATGTGTGTGTGTGTGTGTGTAAAAAGAGGTGGGGGTGTGGATGAGGGACAGGAACTGATGAAGTGTAGCTAGAGTGTGTGGGTGTGTGTGTGTGTATGTGGAAATATGTTATGTAACCTCTCTGGGGAAAAAAGAAAGGCGAGGGTCAGACCAAGGGAGGAGAAGAGAAGAAGAAGAAGAGAGAAGGAATGCCATGAGTGAGGAAAAAGGAAAGAAAAACTTTCCTCTCAGTCTTTTCTCTCTGTATGAGGTATGTATGAGCATGGATGACTTTCAGTGGCCTACTTCTCTTTTTCTCTGCCCTCCCTCATTCATGTAATCAACACAATTTCCTTCTCTCCTACTCACTCCATGCTTCTTATGTAAACACCCCGACACATATTATTCCTATGTATAAATACATCTCAGGCCCTAAAATAAACACATTTCTTCTTTTTCTCCTGCTTTCTTTCAGGCCTGGACTGGACTGCACTAGCTATTGCTAAATCCAATGCTAAGTTTGTGCTTAAAGTTGTGCTCACAATAGGCAGGTAGTCTCAACTAGGTGGGTTCAGATCAGTGATTCACTAAATCCAGTTGCACCATTAACACTTGAGAGACGTCTTAGTTTCTAAACACTTCAGTAATGTGGAAATCATTTGCAGTAGCCACTGTAGCAGTAAAAGCTGTAATACAACTGATTAAAATTACAGCAACAACAATATTAAACTCCACCCCCAGTTCTTCCTGAATGTATATATGAGTCTGGTTAGTTTCATGGTTTTCCAGAGTTAGCTATTATTTAGTCAATTAGTTTCATGTTAGCATAATGTTTTGTAATATGATGTACATCATGTTGTTTTTGTGAAATGTAACTCTGATCTTTTGATCTTGATCAAGTGTCAGGTTAGTTATGTCAGCTATATTTACCAGTTTTGCTCATCAATCTAAATGGGTCATACATTAGCAAGCTAATATTTTATCAGTTAAGTACACAGCAGCTACACCTGGAAGTGTAAATATTTAGTAACTAGTGTGGGGAAGTTCGGGCGTTGGGTTGCCTCATTATACACCAGGTCCAGACTTCTAAATATACAGAGTTACTTTGAGTTTTCCAGTATGTTAGCACACCTTACAGGCCACAAGAACACACCCTAACATGATGTGCAAGTAAAACAATATGCTTGATCATCCTCTCAAAATATTAAGATGTAAGCTGCGAAATCAGGAAGTGCTTCACTTTACTAACTATGATAGTTGTGTTGATGCTGCATGTGAATTCTTTTCACAGTGAATATATGAGTATCATCAAAGTAGCAGAATAACGACCTGAAGATGATGAAAGCATTTAAATCAATATGCTACAGCAGATGCTTAATTAACAGCCACTACAGCTAGACTTAACCACCAATCAAACTGCAGGAGGAAGTCAGGGGAGACAGGCTAACAGGCTACCAACAGTACTGTCTGACTCTGGTACATGAATGAATCGGGCGAGTCACGAAGCCCTCAAGCAGCGCACTGAATGAGTGTGTAACACGGTTTAAGGTTGTGTAGACTTCCATTTATATGAATGCCAGTTGGTTTGCCAACATATAAAAGCTGAGTAAGCAACACAAAGTGAGAGCTCCAGGACTTCAGAGTGTGAGCGTATGACTATTTCCTGGAGGCTGTATGTGCCAGTGCAGACTCAGTACAAGTCGAACTTGCAGCAGTAGAAAAGGATTGTTCATTCAGTTTGGGGCAACACCAACAGTAACAACTAATCTCTATCTAAGAGCTAGTTTCTGTACACATTCTAATTTAGTAATGTGTAAATCTCCACTTCGTATAATACACACATATGGAGTAACTACACTGAGTTTTAACTGCAACCAACTGCAGGTCCTTAAACACATCACTTCAGGTGTTACACTCATATCTAATCTCTGGAAAAGACACAGCCGCATTTCAAAAACAAACCCAAGCTCAGCCTGGGCCTCATAAATTGTCCGCACATACTCATAATTTTCTCTGAAGCCCATAAGGCTGAATGTGATACATACTCTGCTTTGGAAACCCACTGCCTTTTTCAGTGTTTCATTTTCCTCTGACCGAGCCCTCGTGTGTGCCATTAAGCAAATCTCTGACAATGTGAATTTGTTAAAGATGCTGTGAATAAATGAAAAACTCCAGGGGCTGATGGGCAGGGGGGGAGAGGGGGTCTGTTGGCTACAGTTAGACCACAGGTTATTGTCCAAATCAAAAAGTAGTTTTGTGTTGAGTAACTCCTCCTGGGTGGCGTCACATTACTGAGGGATGTGTAATGTAATGTGTCATCCTCCAGAGTCGACTGAACACTGCACTCTAATAATGAAACCAGATGATGTCATTTTGTTTTTATTATATAATCATATATAATTTACTTTTTATTTCACTCATTTTCTATTTGATTCTTTTACTTGTGAAATATTTTGGCATTTATTTTACTCTGATCTGTACAGTGTAGCCATTAGTCCATGTGTTGAATAAAATTTGTCATATGGTCCTTGTTTGTCAACTATACTGTGGGTACTTTCAGGCCAAGTTAGGCCGGCAGGAACAGATGAAAGTGGAGTTGTGAGGGTGAGCAGTGGAGACTCATTCAAAAGCCAACAAGATCTCAAATCCCCTTGTAAAAGTGAAAGAAGAGAGAGAAGCAGAAAGAAAACGCCTTTAAGGGCATTCCCCTTCTTTCCTCTTCTCTTTGTGCCCCGAAAAAAGGTCAAGGGTAAATTTTTTGGGGAAAAAATCTGCAAGAACTGTAAAGGTTCTCTGCTCAGTGCTCAGCTTGGCTTCATTAAAGGAGCCAGTGAAGACGAGAGAAGGGTCTGAGGGTTAATGGGGAGGAGGAGCTGGTTCCCCTAAGCCCCATCAGTGTGTTTATGCTGTAACGGGGGAGAGGAGGGGAGCCGAGCTCTGTGAGCGTGTGTGTGTGTGTGTGTGTGTAGACTTTTTCTGACTCAGAGCCGTGATCCTCGGCCCATAATTAATGGTCCCTGATGGAGGTGGGGCTGGACAATAGGAGCCTTTCAGTGGGGCTGTGGGGCCCCAGTCCCGGACTCGTCCTGGCCCGTCCTGCAGGCACATTGTTGCCCCGCTGTAACTTCTGCCAGCTGGGCAGAGAGGGAAACTTCAACATAGCGGGGGCCAGAGACACTACGGTCCAGGATGTTTGTGTGTGTGTGAGTGTGTGTGTGTGTGTGTGTGCGTGAGTGTGTGTGTGTGTGTGTGTGTGTGTGTGTGTGTGTGTGTGTGTGTGTGTGCACGCACGCAGTGATGCTTCTCACCAAATTGGATTACAGAGCTAAAAACACATGAGTAGAAAAGAGTGGAGACAGAGCGAGAGACCAAAGAGTGAACAAGAAGACACAGCACACATACATATACACACACTGCTCATCATTACATTATACTGTCTCTGAGTGACGGCACATACACATTCACAGAAGAAGTTCTTTAAAGAAGACACAAAAAAAAGACAATTACTAAAGAAATACATTTGTTTCAACTCAACTATTATTAACTGAGACAGTTCTCTCCCTTAAACGCTCTCAAATTAATTGCAAGCCTAAATATCTGTTTACAAAGGAAGTTGTTCTGTGCTTTTTTCCTAAAAACTTTGTGACAAACACTAGGGGTCAGTGTTCCTACAAGTACAGAAGTAACAGCACTACCACCACTACCCATCATCCTGCATGAGTCAGACCGGCCCTCTGCGCTGTCACTGCAGGCCAGACCAGCAGCCATGGCCTGACAGAAAGGCATCTACCCCTTTCTTGTCCGCAATAGCCTTTCTAATGATGTCCTGTTATATAACTCCACTCTCTGCTATGATCATAATTGTGATGACAATATCCTCAGCCTGCACTGGAATCCATTACAAAAACAACAGAATGTAACCAAACTCATTTTACCTCACGCCCCAGCCTTTCAGATGGCGTAACCATGTTCTTGGGATGGCTGCATGCATGGAAACGTAGATGTGCCTGTGTGAGGGTCTGTGTTTGCACACAAGTGTACATTTAATCCTGTGAAAGCATGTCTGTGCATGCCTTGTATGTGTAATAATAACTCCATCCACTACGGCCAGCCTATATTTAGAAGGACCAATTTATGACATCCATACCAACCTAATCTCAGCCCCCCCCTGCTCTCCCCATCACATACCAAGGTAGCTCAACAGTCTCTTCTGACATATCTGCCATATGTAGTCTGTTATGTTACACTACGTTATGTTATATTAAAGTTTAGCAAGTCGTGTTCCACAATCTCTGTCCATGTCATTATGGAAGTCCTCTTCCATGACAGCAGGAGCATTCCCACTCTGCCATCACTCATAAATTTGGATGCAGTGGATGGGAATTACCTAGCATGACAGGGGGAACAGGTTGGGACCTGGAGCCCCTTAATCTGCCTTGTGGAAGCCTTAATCTCATTACTGTGTGAGGGAGCAGGAGCCCCAGGACGCTGTAGCTCGCTGCCCACAGCCCAGCGACAAAGCTCGCTGTCTGCCTTTGAAGTGAAGTTGACCTAAAGGGACCCTCGTCTGGCTTCCTGGGGGGTGTGACAGCAGCAGTTACAACCTGGCAGTTGTGTCAGTGTGGAACTCTGATTGGATCTAATCAGAGTGATACATATACATTTATAGATTCTGAAATCCTGAGGTCAGCGTAAACTCAAGCAGCTAGAAAACAAATTGTGATTCACTGCACACATGAATCTTGTCGAGTCACTCAATCTACTTTTCAGTTTTAAAACTGCGTTATTCTTGAGGCAATTAAAATCTGGCTGAGTAAAACATTTCCATATTTGCCAATGAAAATCTAATTAATTCAAGAATGCCTCAAATCAAATGACATTATCATCATACCACTGGAGCCGCTCCTTTATTCCACAACACTAACTGTTCACTGGAAACAGGTATAAACATCAAAGTCAATTTATACACAAAGATTTGCAGTTATAAAGTCATTATCACATTAAATATAACCTGTTCGAAAACTGTGTTTTTCCAGTAGATGTGAGGTCAATCCTACCGAAATACTTTACTGTTTTTGTAGGAAATAATAGTCATATCCTGGATTCAGCCCAGCGTATTGTTTGTTTGTGTTTCCACTTTTATTCACTCTGCAGCCACACTGGCATTTGAACTTCCTGTCCCATGTCGCTGCGGTGTGTGGGGCTGTTTTTCTATACTCTGTGTCAATTTAGCATTTGATGTGTCCAGATTCACACCTTTAATATGTCTTATTGGTCACAACAGCAAAGAGTTGTTGTTTTACTCACACTGGTAATGAAAGTAAAAAAAACCACCGTGGAGCCCAGCAGCTTGCTAAATTCTCCATTCTCTCTCATAGACAGTACATGTCTCAGTAGACCACCTTAACACTGCTGAGTGTCACACGTAAGGTGTGTTGGCATGCACCAACCTGTTAGTCTGTACTGCATTTGGAGGTGTGAATGTGCATGTCTGGGTGGAGATGTGTCGTATGTGCGGTTACATGCCTGCCTTCTTATATGTCCTTAATGTGAGTGTGTACGAGCACACAAGCCTGTTAAAGTGAGATGTGGTGGCTGATCTGCAAAAGCGGAAGGCAATCTATCTAGTGGGTAACAGGTCTGAACCTGTCTGTGTGCAGGCATGTGTGTGTGTATGTGTGTGTGTGTGTGTGTGTGTGCGTGTGTGTGTGTGTGTGAGACTGGAGGCCTGTGCTGAAGGCTAGAGGTTCAGCAGCAGGTATCAGCCTGTGATGGAGTTGGGGGAAGTGTGAGAGGAACAGACTGACTTGTTTTGTTTGCCTTCCACTGAGTTCATATCATTGAGCTCGAGGTGTGTGTATACATATTCATATCTGTGCAACTATTTCTGTTTATACAGTACATGAACATTTGTGTCAATCATTTAAAGGCCAAACAGGAGTGATATAACTGTCATTAAATCCCCAGTTCCTCATGGGTACCTTTTCCATGATATACCCACAATCCTTTGCGATCTCAGAGGGATAGATTTACACTCTGCGTGTGCGCATGGACGTGTGTGGCTGGATGTATTTGAATCTGTGGTTAAAGAGCTGCGGCTGTGCCAGGCACTCAGACGGACGCTAACTTTAGCATAATGTGTACATGTGCTGCTCGTATACACAACCACAAATACACAGGCTGGGGAGTTTCTTTTGTTCTGACTAAAGCAAAGCAGAGCTACGATGAGAGGTGGAGATATATATGTATGTGTTTTAAGAAAAGAATGCCTAAATTGCGGTGAGGCTGTCTCTGCATCAGACGAGGTCATATGCTTTGTTTGCATAAGCATTTAAGGGTTTTTTATGGCCTCCACTTTCCTCTCGACTGTCTTACATAATCAGCCAAGTAGGTCAGAGTTTCTAAACCAGCACAGACCAAAAACGGGTTTCGGGAAATCCTGACGAGGTTAAAAAGAGGGCCAACTTTAGGAGGAGAGTATTTACTTACACTGTGTCTGCTGTGTGTCTTCACCTGGTGCGCCCATTGTAGGATTCGCACATAAAGACATTACGAGTTGACTGGGTCACAATCTTGTGGCTGAGTTTTGGGGCCTCATGAGAAAGCACGTTAGAAGCTTTCGTGTGGGTTACTGACCTTGAAATTTCTGCTTGTAAATGCAAAGTTGGGACTGTGTCAGTCTGAGCACCTCTGTGTGAGTGTGTAACATTTGACAGTTTGAGCAGGTACAGTATTCACATGGTGGAGCTCATATGCACAGCAAGTGAGTACGAGAGAGCAGAGCGAGTTCTGGATTTTACCAAGAGACACTGGGTAAATCTTTATGTCTTGCTCTGTGTTAATTCTTGCATGAGTGTCTGCCCATGCGTCCTTTCTCAGGCTCATGCACGCTCGCATGCAGCGTGTGCTTGGTTCTAATTGTCTGTCCTGTCTGTCCACATTAGCAGCCTGTTTGTTCCACAGGCCTGATGTTTGTCCTGGGCCCCCGTAAGACCAAGCCCAGCCCAAGATGGGGGAAAGGATATGGGAGGGGATGACAAGGGAGGGTGGGCCATGTTGGTGAAAGTGTGTGTGTGTGCGTATATGGGGGTTGGGGGGGGGGGGGGGTCTTGCCATGGTGCCTGGCCCCTAATGGGATCAGAGGGGAGCAGCGGCATAAGGGGGATAAGGTCAAGCTGAGGTGCTGCCAACTTTGGTTAACCACAAGTGGACCCAAACTCCAGCAGGACAGGTGCTCTCTCACGCCATCGCTCCCTCTCTTCTGTTACCCCACTTTCTCTCTCCGCCCACCCCCTCCATCTCCAACTCATTTTCCTCTCATTTTATTGTCCTTTTCTCCTTCTCCTTCCTCCCGGCCAAACCCTCCTCCCGTCTCCACGACGGAGCAACAATGCTGTCAGGAGCAACAATTCTCCAAGGTTAATTTCACTTCATTCAAATCAAACTGAAAACACATACTGTTACATACTGTAGTTTTCTTAGGCTTAGGGCCTGGATGTCTGCACTTAAATCACAGGAAAGCTCCACCCCTAATCAGATCTTTGACATTTTACATTCTGACCTATGGGTCAAATCAAATTTTAAGAAATATCCTCCATCTGTAATCCAGTCTCCTTATTTTCAGTTAAGGAACACTGCCAAAATATGCCCTTTCTTATCTTTTCAACAGCACAAACAGCTCATCCATTGTTTTGTTTTGTCTCCTATCATCTTTAGTATTGTAACGCTCTGTATTCTTGTGCCAAGAAGCTGCAGCACGATTACAATTCGTTTCAAATTCTGTTGCACAATCACTAACTAAGACTCTGCAGTGTTCACGTGTCATCCCTGTGCTGGGTTTGTTAGACTGGCTTCCTGTCAAATTTAGGATTGACATCATACATCTGTGTGTTGCTGATCCCCTTTTGCTCCTGTAGGTCTTCTCGCCCCAAATTTGTTCTTATTCTTGGAAAATTGTTATTTTGAATAATGCCTACTTATTATCTCGATAAGCGTTTCATAAGATTACATAGATGCCATCTGGGGCCTTCTTATGTGATATCAACATTGCCCCATTAAAGCTCCACCTCTCTCAGAGCCAGCTCACTAAAGCATTGATAGAAGTTAGCGCAGCATTAGCCTCATGACCTTTAATCTACACAGAAATCTAATCTGATCTGCAGAGCAAACAATTCAATTTCTGCAAATACGGTGATGAGTATGCAGGGTGTAGCAGAGCTGTCAGATAGTTTTACACTGCGGGTACATGTATGAATGAGGACGAGTACAAGGGAGCAGAAGGCTGTCAATCACCAGAGCACTGAATGGCTTTTGGCTTCAGCTCTTTTTCAAGATTGAATTCTAGTGTAGATTTTCCCATGTCAGACAGCAGAGTGATGTGGGGCGATTGTGTAAGAGGATTCCTGACATGCATCTTGCTTTCTGTATGTGTGTTTGTTCCCTGGAGTCTGTTAGGGTGCGTGTCAGTGCACGCATACAGCGTGTGTCTGCGTCTGTGTGTGAGTGCCTGCAGATACTTGTAGCACCTGGGTGTGTTAGCGCTCACCATCGCAGACACCATCAGCCTGTCACACATCTTAGGCTGTGCTTGGGCAGGAAAGATTAGCACAAGAGCAACAGCTCAACACAACATGTTTGGTGCTGCAGCATTTACTGTTGCGTCAACACGAAGAAGAACGAAGTCAAAGAGAGAGAGAGAGAGAGAGACGGAGTATGTTTTGTATGCTGCAGAGGAAGCCACCATGGTGAGATAAACAGCTCTTATCTGTGGCTGAGAGCGTATTGCAGGGCTGGCTGAGAAACCACAGTGTACGTAAAAGAGCAGACAGGTACACAGGCTGAGTGTGCTGATGTGAGGGAGATCAGAGGTTATGATTAGCACACCAGCTGTCTTATACACACAATCACATGCAATCACACACGCATAGGACCACTCTCACAGACAGACAGACATATGCATGAAAGCACAAAGTATATTTCACTTATCACTTGTCTGACACTGAGAACTGCCAAATGTGCTTGTGCAAAACATCTGTGCCTCTATTTCAAATTGCAGGTGTATGTGTATGTGTGTGCTTTTGTTCTGTTTGTTTGTTTATGTCTGATTTTGCATGTGTATTTGTGAATAGGAAGCACTCTGTACATGATGTACATGTTTTCTGCCACTTTGCATGAACCCGTCACTTCACATGATGCGTTCGTCACTATTTGTATTTTGGTCTCCATGATGTCACTGCGGTGTTGCACAGATGCTGCTATTCACATTTCAAGTCAAAACACACTATGTCCAGTCAGAGATGTCACAGTGGTGAACCCAGCTGACTCTGCTGTTCTCCTCAGCTCTGTGAACCATCAGCAGCAGTTTGACACATGAAGATCAGTTTATTCATCACCAGGACGACAACTCAACCTCTGCTTGTACGACGGCTTATCAGGTCTGAGAAAATGACCCTGATGACATCATCGAGGTCTCTGTTTTTATCTCAGCTTGGCCTCAAGAGTTTAAACTTAAACAGAACAAAACAGAACGCCTGCGTTTCAAACTGGGGCCCATGGAGTTTGCCGGATGCGTGTATTTAAAGTGGCATCATGGGAAGCGTATGATCCAATGCTTTTAGAGCTTAACCCACTTGTGTAGCACTCGTCATTCAATAATTTAATGTTAATGTAGGTAAAGCACATTACATTAAGTGAAAACATCCAGTTAATCGGGAATAGCCCATACCTTTCTTTCTCGTTTCTGTGCGCGGACCTAAAGTGTTATATAAATAACTGTGCCTTGCCTTTTCCTGTACAGACTGGGGAAATTTTCACTGAGAATGTCAGGCACCAGGCATAATCCTGGTCCATGGAAATATGGAGATTATTTTAGCCGGTGCGTGTCAATAGCCACAGTGTGCCTGTGTGTGAATTCCACCCACGTCACAACTTTGTGCTTCAGAGCATCTCATGTCTCATCAGTCCATGAATGACTCAACCCAGCTTTGCTCAGGTTCAGTACAGACTGTTCTCATTCACAACAATGTCTTACTTAACCGTCCAATCAGGGGCCGCGATATACCAGAAGGACACACAGAGTGTCCAATAGCAGGTGGTCATAGACCACCGCTGGATTTTCCGAAGAGCAACGTGACGTGTGTTTGAGGCGGGGAAGCACATATGTGTTTCTCATTCATCTGTCTGGGCTCTGTTTGCCCACACTGAGCCAGCAGACAGGCTGATTGACAGAATGCACCCACACTGGACACAGTCACATTGTGTACATGATGTGTGCATTCCCCATACACAACCACAGACGCATCATGTACACATTACCAAACACAATGACGCAGAAAAATGGATCCAAGCACAATCACAAACACAGACAGGAACATCAACACACCTGAGAACAGGTACACACACACACACACACACACACACACACACACAGAGAACCACCATGATCTTCATGTACACAAGCACTTGTTTCAAATGATCTCTCTTCCCCACATTTGCCGGTGAGGTACAGGAAGAGCCTGCATTTGTAATACTTTGTGCCAGTGCTTTGTGTGGTTTTGTATGCGGTGTGGTATCAGCACAATCTCTGCTCACATGGGTCTGTGTGTGTGTGTGTGAGTGTGTGTCTGTGCATGTGCTCGGTGTTCTTTTCCATATCTCCACTCAAGCCCACGGTACATGTGCAACACGGTATACAGCAGCATTGTGTTTGTGAATGCTTTGTTAAAGACGTGTGCCCTGCGCTCCACCACATCACTGAGACACTGTCGTTCATGTGTGTGTGTGCGTGTGTGTGATGTGGTTTCAACCATGCAGCATCACAGAGGTTTCCAGTCAGTCTGCTCAGCAACCAGAATCATCAACAGATGAAGGAACGTAGTGTTCTGATGTTATCGTAACCTATCTTCATCGCTCTCTATTTCCCTTTCTTGCTTTCTGTCTTTCCTTTTGAAAAAAAAAAATCACTACAAAATTTGTTTAAGTTTCCTTTAGGAAAAAATAGACTTAGAGGAACTTTACTGTACTTCATGCTATCTGTCATGTGTTTTGGAATCACTTTAGTTTTCCTATGTGGGTAGTTTGTTTTCTTCTCAATAATTAGTTAATAGCAGCATCATATATGAAGTTTTAATATAACTTCCTATGACACCCCAATTATATTTTTATTATTGAAGAGTTTTGATATAATAGTTCTAATATAATATACATAATTGTTGAGACATATGGATTCTGTGTTTTTATGTCTCTCTTTTTTTGTGTGTCTCTCTGTTTCTTTTTCTCTCTGTTTCTTTTCTGTCAGCCTTGCTTCCCTCACTGCCTCTATCTTTCGTGTGCACAGAGCAGAGCATGCTGCACAGCCGCCACCGCTGCTGCAGTGAAACCAAACCGGAGATCTTTTGAAGAGGTTTCCTCCAGTGATGCGAAGACAAACACCACAGGTGATTTGCACGAGTTGCGGGGTGACACTGCCTGGAGAGCACATGATTTACAAGCCTTTCTCTTTTTTTTTCTCCTTTTTTTCCTTTTTTTTTTTTTTTCAAAAACGCAAAGTTCACAGTTAGTACCCATATTTCACATAAACGCCCCATATTGCAGTTAATGGAGGTGATGACATGAGAAAACCACTATTTTGAATATCTCCTACACAGCGCAAACATCCTGGACAGACTCCCTCGCTTACAGTAATTCATTATTGGGAACAGCCAGTTGAGTCAGTCATTAATGGGAAATCATCAGTTTTTCATCAGAGATCAAAAATGGGCTCTGTCTACTGGCACGTGCTCTATGAGCTCAACTAATTGTTTCCAGGGGAGCGTCACTAAACTCACAGTAAACACACGTTAGTTGCTGCTGGCAAAACCCTTTTCAGACAACTTAGGACTAAGTTGTGTTGTTGTTCTGCATCACAGTCACAGAGGCTCATTTGATATGGTTTATTCTGTGGAATGTCTCCGTGCTGTCTCTATTTTTATTTCTCATAGCTTTGGGTATCTATTGTAAATAAGGGACAGTCTGGTGTTGGCAAAATACACTTGATCGATCGGGTCAGGGTCTGATGAGACAATACCAATATGCGTCCTACAGACCCTTTTCACATATGACAACAGCACATTCAATTAATAATGTTAATTATGGCTGAATTCCATTCAGGTGTTGCAGTTTCAGGCTGCTGCTATTTTGAATGCTATCCCTTCAGCACTGTTTACTGGAACACCTAAATGGAACAGTGCTATCATTAATGTTACATGAGTAAATTTCCTGCAATGACATGATAAAGACTGAGAAATTACTCAGCATCTACTCACTATCTAATGTTTGCTGTAGATACTCAGATTCTCATTAGTTTACTCTATAGAGAGCAGTAAATTAAGTCTATGATCCATGTACATTAATGTTACATTTATGTTATTAGCTACACCTTGTCTTTTCCTGGTATGACTGGTGAAAATTCCCCTTGTGAAATAGGTCTATACAGCAATAAGCCAAGATCATGTTAGTCGAGCTAAGCAGGAAAAATTCTTAGCTGAGTCCAACAACTTGTCAACAGCTATTTATAGTAACAGAAGCGAGCTTACATCTTGATGAAAGAATAAACACAAACGCACATATCAAGAGACCAACAAACAACATACTTACAACTTAGAAGTTGATCTTAACAGCTAAAAGCTCCCACAACCAGTCTGAAGTGGTAAAAAGAACAGATCTAACTAACAGACATAAGGGAACCTGGGAAAAACAAAAATATAAGGCATAAAAATATAGCAGAAATAAAAGCTGGCCTGAGCAGAAATGACTTCATTCACACTTTGTTTTAGTAGTTGAACAGGAAGTTTAGGTGATTATTTGTTGTTAAGCTCTTGTATTTTTACAAGAGAAACATTCTGCAGTCACTTTGAGTTTCTCTCATAATTTTATATGTGTTGGCGAATGAGCTTATTCCAATATGAGCAGCTTCTGGCCACAGTCAGTCACTCACACTGATATATACATATGTATATTTACATACCTGCATACCTTTGTAAAACTATCATTCCCTTACACCATCCCTTCCTTTTCTCCCTCGTCTCCCTTCTACCAGAAAGAAAAACCCAGCATTATAGCCGGTGTGTGGGCATATTGATTTTTACAACCCGACCTCCACCACCACCCTCCCAGTCCCACAGTGGACCCCTGAGCAGAGCGGGGGTTTATGAACTTGGCAATCCTTTTTTTTTTTACAGTCTCCTAAATGAATAGGATAGGTAGGAAAAAAGAGCTAAGGAGGGAGGGGAGGAAAGAAAAAGTGACACAACAAAAGAGACGAGCAGGGGGTCCTGTGATAGAGGCTGGAGGAGAAAGGTGGGGGTCTCCTCTCCTTCCCTCCTTCAATGCGGCTGCTCCTCCTCACTCTGCCTTTGATGTGCAGCGGTAGACCAAGATTCTGTCAAGTGCACTGGTGGGGAAGAGTGTGTGTGTGTGTGTGTGTGTGTGTGTGTGTGTGTGTGTGTGTGTGTGTGTGTGGGGCAGGGGTTGGGGGGCGTGAAAAAGCAAACTTGATGGGCTTCGGAAGTGTGGATAAAAAGAGGCACAGCTGGACTGATGGGAATGATGAGAGTCTCCTCCTCTCCCATGCAACATACACACACCATAAATGTACACACACACACACACACACAGGTGCACACGCAAACACCCACACACACACAGACACAGACACAGTGAAAGTGTCCTTTTTTCTGTCTCACCCACACATATTGCAGAAAGGCACACATACTCAGCGCACACAAACACTCCTCCAGATTCCCCCTCTGTCTCTCTCTCTCTCTCTCTCTCTCTCACACACACACACACACACACACACACATAGACACACACACACACACACACACACACACACACACACAGTTCCCTACAGTTCCCTGGTGTTGTTGTCAGTCACAGTGGGCTTGTAAAAAGCCCCTCTGTTCAGGCTCCACCCCTCATTCTCCACTAATGGTCAGGTGCTTCTGTTCTTACCCACAGAAATCAATCAGCAGTCTGTTAGTTGTCTAGCTGCCTGAATGGTGTGTGTGTGTGCGCGTGCGTGTGTCTTTTTCTCCCTTTGACTATATAACTGTAGGTGAGTTATTGCGAAGCCACTAAGTCTAAGAAAAGAAAGTGCTGTCTGATCCAGCGCAGTTAGAAATGACTCACCGTTGTTTAAACTGTTTCTCACCCAGCTCTTTGTTCCTCCACTCGCTATCTCAGATTTAAAGCATTTGTCTCAGATAGAGAAGTGAGTCATTACCTTCAACCCACAGATTGATTTGCTTTTAGCCAAATCTTTAATTTGCTGAATTCTTCTTGGTAGAGCTACAGGCTAACCAAAGAAAAACAAACCAAAGATTTTCATTTTTCCTGTTTTCAAAGAAAGTAAAAACCTTTTAGAGACACTCAGATGTTCAGATTTCTGAGAGACACCTTTGTTCACATGTTCGTCCTCATGCCGAGATAAAACCACCGGTACGTGTAACTATACCTGAGCATTTCAGTGTATTAAAGTCAAACTGAAAACAAAATGAATTTTTGCTACAGGGACAGGAAATACAGATTTAGTGGGTTTTTTTTTTTACTTGTATATTTATTTTGTCAAAATAGAACATAAATTGTAATCTGGTGATGTGAATTTTGGACAATCTAATACTATTTATAATTTGACAGTTGGACGGGCAGCCACTTAAAATAGTTTGCTGTAGTTCTTCAATTCCAACAAACACACAGACACTTAACCAGTTGTGGGAGCTCACTATTGGTTGCTTATTTTCATGAGTCTGTATGTTCGTTGATCATAGAATAACATCCAGAGTGCTGATAACTACCTGCTGCTGTTGGGTCATTTGTCGCCACCACGACAGGATCTATCAAAGACAGATGGATAATGCGAGCTAGCAACACTCCTTTTTATAATTCAGGATGTAAACAGCACTGACGACGCACTAGCTGCCAAAGCCTCATCGGGTGTTGATTTAACATGAGCAGAAAGTAGAGTCTAGTGCAGTAGAGAGCAGGCTTTTGGAAGAAGAGGAAAAGAAAAAAGCTGCTTGTGTCACTGTTGGTAGGATATAAGCTTATGATGTGCTCCAGTCAGTCAGTAAGTAAGGTCAGCAATGCTGGCCCTCAAATGTCTGTCAGTTCCATGGGAAAAGTCGACAGCCTTGATACTTAGACACTGTTTCCACAAATATGTCCAAAAAGTGTAGAGAATTCAAATTTCATTGCGAGTGTAAATTTTCATACAATCTCTGAGGTGATGACTTTAAAATCGGGGCCCTGTAGCTCTTCTTTGACATGAGAATCAAGTCTGTGATGTTATGAATTATCTTATGACAACCTGAGTTAAAAACAAAAGACAAGCCCTCCCTACAGACTGTTTTGACTTGTCTGAAGAAAAATAAGATTTCAGGGCTCAATTTTGGATTAAATGACTTGGTCAGATGGATGTTTTTGGCCTGGGGTCCAAGGCCTGGTGTCCAGCCTGGCACATGGACACTGCCAGGTGCCCACTGCTCAGGGCCAGACAGCACTCTTAAGTCCTGCCACCTTTCACTCACTTTAATAGATGGCAGTGTGAATGCCCGATGGCACTAACACCAGCCTTTGGTGGGCAGCAGGCCTGGAAGAACAGAACCTCTTATAAAACCCAGAGAAGCTAGAGAGCGAGTTATAAAATGAAAGGCTGACACCGTAAAGAGCTGCTTCAACAAGAGCACAGGGGGAAGGCAGAGAATCACCAAAACAAGTTACCCACCCTCACACACACACACACACTCATCAACTTGCCAGCCCCCCGACATTTACATTAGAAGAGGAAGGACACAGTGGGCCTGTGGAGGAATAGAGGGATGGGGAGGAGAGGTCGGACACGCCATTGGAGGCTGTAAACACTGTAAGACAGTATCTCCATGGAAGCCCGCGCACTGCACTGAGGCATCTCACCCCCCCCCTACTCCATCCAGCTGCCAGCCCCCCCTCCAGCCTTTCCAAAGCCAAGTACCCTGACCACCGGGCCCCAAATCGGCCCCTCGCCTCGCCTGCCAGCCTGGCTGTCCAGCACAGCAGATGTGCACAGAGGAGTGGCCTTGGATGACTGGATCCCCTGGGCTTTACAGAGGGCGAGGGAGGAGGAAAGATTATGAGAGTGGCCTTGACAGAGGGCTTGTGTGACCAAGGTCCTGTGTTTGTGGAGAGCTTGTATTTAGTGTAGGTGTCCGAGTGTGGGTTCATACATGTGGATGTGTTTTCACGTGGCTTTCGTTCTTCACGTCATTCAGCTGGATTACACTGATATGCCTTCTCTTGTAGCTTGATATTAGTCCCATATAACTTACAGTAAACACCACATGCCACTTGTTTTCCATCTGGTATATTACAGTGTAAAGATGATGAAAAATTGGAATGGTTGTTTAATTTTGATGTTTTTAAAGCAGTTATAATCATTTAGTATATTAATAATTGTGAATGACTATGAATAATGCGAAAGGGGTTGACACAGACAATTACCACCCATTTCTGTACTTCCCCTCAACTCTATGTAGCTTTCTAGAGTCTTTTAAGTTATGGTTGTGGTTTCTAGGGTCCATTACTTTACTGTTAAGTCTCACCCCTCACTGCTCTCATCATCCTCATTTTCAGACACTGTAGGCAGATGTTTCCAGCAAAAAAGCTTTGATAATCCTACCGTACAGTACCTGATCAGCACCAAACAGCAGACATGTTAGCACTGGTGAACAGACCAGAAAAGAGCTAAAGGGAGAGTGAGTATTGGTCTTAAGTTTAAATTAGACAGTTTGCTAACACATTCTCTATATAAATTTCATAAGGTCTTATTATGTCAGTTTTGTGTCTACCGCTTCTTGTGCTTCCCCTAAGTGTCAAAAAAATCATTTAATGTTGCTCAAAGTCAAAGCAAGAAAGCAAGACAGATAATTTATTTGTTCTTTCCTTTAATATAGGTTCACTTGAATATGTCATTTGTGTACAGTCTTGATTGTGTAGTGCTGTTCTGTCTCTGTGTATGTTTTAAACGCCTGCTGGATTTGAAAGTGAATTTGAATCTGTTGTACTGGACAGCTAGGCTGGCAAAACATCACAAAGTTCCTATATGTGGACTGCATGTCAGCTTTGATGTTAGACACCCAACCTTCTGTGTGTGTGTGTGTGTGTGTGTGTGTGTGTGTGTGTGTGTGTGTGTGTGTGTGTGTGTGTGTGTGTGTGTGTGTGTCTGTGTATGTGTGAGCACAGGCCATATAGCATGATATACAGCTCTTGAACTGCACCCTGCTCCTCTGCAAAGGAAGGATGTGAGGACGGAGAGGAGGAGGAAAACAGGTGGGTTTAAACGGTATTCTGGCTTGAATGAGCCTCCTTTGAGCCCTTTGGTCCCATTATACAGCAGCTATTATGTGACTCTCAGCAGCCAATTCACTACATGGAAGTTGCTTTAGACAGACAGGAAGACGGCAAACTGAGTGACAGACATTTATTGACAGACAAGGAGACATATTCTTGTGCAACTTAATCGTCCTCACTATATTTTCAAAGTTCAAATCAAACCTTTGGGCTTTCGTGGCAACTTTTTCCACATTAAAGTTTGTAGAAGTGGTAAAATTTTAGTTCTGTGTTTTTCAGTTAGTAAACGCGCATCCAACTATAATACCTCTTGTATTAAGGATTGTTATCTGTGTTTATCTCACAGGGTGGAATGGGACAGTGGATGGAGTTGCCGGTAAATGGATGGATGTCCTGTAAAATAGATTCCCATTCAGCAGCTCTGTATAAAGGCCTTTTTATTGGGAAATCTCTTCGTTAGCCCTCTCACCTCCTGTGTTTGCCACTTCACTCCCGGAGAGAGAGTGGGAAGCAGTTGAAAGATCCACATGAGGAGGGAGCGGTAGAGAAGCAAAAGGGTAGTGTAGGAAAAAACAGGCCTTCGGGGCTTTTTTTGGACAAAAGACAGAGTTAGAGAGCGAGGGAGGGAGACTGAATGCTCAGAGAGAGGGGAGAGTGCGAGAGAAAGCCGAAAAAGGGAGAGAGGGTTTACAGAGCTAGAGCGGGCAGCGGCTGCCAGGCGCTGAGGAATTCATGGTCGATTTGTCCTTGTTCGTGGACGGTTTGCAATAAAAAGGAGCTGAAGGGGAGAAGGGGCTGGACCGAGCTGGGGGCAAGCAACAGATTGCAGATGCCTCTATTGGAGAGGACTCCTTGTGAAAAAGTAGGTCCCCCTCTCTGAGTCCCGAGCCACCCTTTAGAGAAAAGAGCCCTTCTCTACTGTAAAGGAGCGCTCGGGACATTGTGGGGCTTGTCAATGGCTCTCGGCTGGGGCACCGGCAGAATACAAGGAGGCCCAGTGTTCAGCGCCACAGCTCCTTCTATAGAGGCCAGAACCGTAATGGGGGCCCCGGGGGCTCTACAGGGAGTTTAGAGGGCCCAGTTTCAATGGAGACCAAGTCTTTTTAACTGGTACATTGTGCGACTCTCTCTCCCTCTGTCCTAGAGATGGGAGAGAGGGAAATTCCTATGCAGATCAAACAGAATGTCTTCATTTCTAAATGAACGCGGGATGGATGAAATCTGGAGGGACACAGTTTGAGACCTTGAGGGGTTATTGTTAGTGTAGAGAAGCAGGGGGTTAGGTAGGTGTGTGTATGAGTGTATGCACGACTGCATTTCTGGGTGTGCGTGAGTGTGTGTGTGTGTGTGTGTCAAGTGTTGTTACCCTAGACGGTGGTCAGCAACCGCTCCATCTCAGGTGAGATTAGAGCCAATCACAGCCTGTTAAAGCATCTGTCAATCAACACAGTGGACCACTGCACCCAGGGCAACCTCCAGCTGTTTTCCAGTGTGTGTACGTGTGTGTATACTCTGTGTGCTGATTCTGTGTGACTGTGTTAGGTAACGTAAGGTCAGTCATGAGTTGTTATGACTCTTGTTTTCCCATGAAATCATTATTAAGAAGCATATTTAACCAATGTATAATATTTAAACAGAGTATAATCACTTATCACATCGAGACACTCACAAACACGGAAAGTTGGCATTTCAGGACTTGGTTACCCGCAACTTTGAAAAGACAAACTTTACATAGTCACCATGACCGCTGCAGAATGCTGTAGAAAATGTAGCTGATAAACAAAGCGTCGTCCAATGAAGCGGCTGTAGGATTTCCCCTAACCTCACCCAGTGGTCTGAATACACAGTGGGAGCTCAGGCCTTTTTATATCTTTGTTTGTCTAACTATTCTATCTGTCTGTCTCTCTGTCTGTTGTGCTCTTAAAAAAAGTGCCATATGAAATGTTAAAGGATAGTCCTGTTTACTCCAATTTTGGGTCATCATTGTGGTTTTAACCATCGTTTTATGTTGGATGTGATAAAATTGTACTCACATGGCAAAATCACTGCAAAGAAGTGCAAGGAACAAGAGAAGTCTGATTACACACAAGCCAACAGCTTAGCCAGATTATCTGAATCACTAACTCCAAAAGTAAGCACATCCGAAATGTTAGAAAGATCTGTAAACAAAGCACCGATCAACACCAAAGAAAATATTACACACAAAATAATCAAAATTCAGGAAAAAAAAAAAGCAGACACTTTTGCACAATCTTCCCTCGAAGGCATTCATGACGTTGCACTTATTTACAAGCACGAAAAGTGACCACATGCGTCATATGGTCTGCTTCAGAAAATTACAGAAATTTGGTCGGATGCATTCCACCAAATCTGAACTTCAGGGATCTGTGGGTGGAGGAGGTTTCACACACTGTAAAACCATTAGACAACCAGTTTGGTTGAAGCATACTAAACTTTATGGGCTCATTCAACCCAGGTGTCATATGAGCAGAAGTGCTGGTGACCATTCGTTGCAAATTACTACAGTGTTCACAGTGCCTGTGGCTGTTTTCCTTTTTATTTAAGATCTAACAGCATGTTATTGAATCACTTTGCAACACCCTTACTTTGAAAGTTAGTGTGCAGTTAGTTAACGTACATTCATGGCTGCCTTTAGCAAGGCGATGAAAACGATGCACTTTTATTTAAGCGTATGAAATCACAAACCAACAGGGGTCAGCCGACACCTAGGAAGCTGAGTATAGGCATGGACACAGTCTATCCCACAGCTAAAACTTAGCTTTGACAATACATCCAATCTATCAATCATCAGTGGACAAGTTTACTATTGTCCTGACATTGTAATCTCAAAGTACAATGTCCCTGTGGCTGTTCTCAGTTTCCAGAGGATGCCTAATCTCCCAAGCACCCACAGAATCAGTGCTGGAAAAGAAAACTGAACAACTACAGTAAGGGTGGTAGGTTGGACTTGAACCAGGGAGTCCAAACTGTGATGGGTGACTAGAATGGACAGTTTGGGTGATAATTCTACATTTTATTCATTTTCTTTTCCAAAAATGTTTAGCTAACCTGGGGTTTGCTTATAATCTGTCTAATCGCCTGACTGTTCATTCTTTCCTAGATCTCAGCAGTTACACTGGTGAGTACAATGTTTTCATAACCGCTAGAAACAATGGCCAACCCTAAAAAAAGAAGATCAAAGTTGTAATACTTTGAATACTGGATTTATCCTTTAACTTTCTGAAAACAAATAAACAGCAGTCCTGCTGTGATAGTGAACTCTTTGCACTGAAATCATGTGATACACATCTGTACTACTGTAGCTATTGTAAAAAAGTTCTAGACTGAACTCAAACGCAAACTAAATCCGTAGTTGAAACGGGCATCAACCGTGAACTCCTGAACAGGAACCAGGTCTTCCTGCAGAATTCCCTCATCGCGCCATCCGTCTGTAACGTGTGTATGTGATAATGTGTGTGCTCTGTCTGTGCATGCGACAGAGATACACGGAGATGAGAGAGCGTGACACCTCTGACTGCCGGGTTCCTCCAATTGTTAGGCAGGAAGCCCGCTCCAACTCGAGATAAAAGAAAACGAGAGGGAAATTACCAAAGGAAGAAAGAGAGAGAGCGGGCGGCATGGAGTAAAGAGAGATGCTCACTCACTCCGGGGAGAAAGTAGTGCAAAGGTGAGGGTCGCAGAACAACAGAGAGTCCATGAACAACAACAAGGAAAATACAGCATGGTGAGTCAGGCCTGTGGTTTAGAGGCTTCGCTCAGCTGGTTCAGAATGTGTGTGTGTGTGTGTGTGTGTGTGTGTGTGTGTGGAGACCCCACAATGACGCATATTCTCATGACATCTGTTCACTACAGGGTTCACACAGAAGTATGCCACAAGTATACGTGGAAAGGACATATATACTGAGAGGAAAAGTTTACATGACCTGTGTTTAAGATGCCTTTTGTTCTTTTTTTTTTTTTTTTTTAATGGGTGTGTATGTGTGTGTTCCTGTATCTCCGCTGTCCTCACAAGTATACAGAAATAAAACAAATATCACTAAAAAGAGAGACTGTGATGACTTTGTTTTAGAATTTAAACTGGGAAAACCAAAAGCAAAAAAATAACGTCTGAGGTTAGGATTTACGGTGCGCGTTTGCTTTGAAATGAATCTTGGTGGGGGTTTTTAACCATTACATCACTGCCTCACCAAACCAAAAAAATATGAGTCAAAAACTGAGAGCAATTATGAGCATTTAGCTCCTGTTCCTGAGACGTATTGTTATTGAGCAGAGTTATGCATTCTACATACACGCAATATAAGTACCCCCACACAGTGGAATCTCCCGTGTAATCTATATTAACAGTGACGTTTTGATCACCAAAGGTCTTTCTTGTGAAACCCTGTGTGGGTGCCTCACACACATTTATCTTAGCATCTGCTCAAAGTGGTAAATGTGCATATATTACCTCATTTTCACCCAGGGAGAATTTTAGCATTAAAAAATGATTTCAGCTTTCAGAGGTTTTCACAGACTGATAGCAATGAAATCTAAACCCACAAACAAACCAGCAAATTTGAAAGAACAGTTTCTGTTTGCTTTCTTGCCAAGAGTTACGTGAGAGGCCAGGAGAAGGTCAACCTAGCTTAGCATAAAGGCTGCAAACAGCCAGCCTGGCTCTGTTCAAAGGTAACAAAATCCCCACACCAACGCCTCAAACTCAGAGAACTTAAAAATGACAGTTTGTGGTTTTACAGGTTAATAAGCCAGGCCCACTGACTTTCTTCGTCTTTATGCTAACACACTGTGGGCTGTAGCTGCATTTTGAAAAGACAGACATGAGAGTGGTATTGGTATTTTCATCCATTTCAAAAAGAAAATCAATAAAGTTCAGACTATTCGTATCATTTTACATTTTTAATAATCATGACTGAGATTCTTAACTTGCTAGTCGTTGTGGAAAAGTGTTAAACAGGAAGCCGATTTAGCTCTAATGCTGTTAGCAGCTGATCCACTGCTCCTGGAGCTGCTTCCTCTTATTGTCTGCTGTACATTGACAAACTGGCAAAAGACCACACGCACACACTATATTTACTAACACATACACACACCTTTAAACATAATCACATACATGAGCATACACATGACATAATCACATGCTACTGAAATGCATACACCACAAACACACACAAACACACTGTGTTTTCTACTGTTCGTCAGTTCAAGAGGTCACATAGACGTAGGCAACTTCCCTGTCGTCGTGGTTACCCACCGATGGGCACGTATTGACAGTTTAAGAGCATGAACCAGGACTGGCTCTCCGAACAAGCTTTTTTTTTTGTTTTTTTTTTTAAAATCAGGTCTGAGTTTACATTTTCTTCTACCCTTCCTCAAGTAGCAGCTGGGTGGAGTCAGCACCAGCAGGATAATGAAGCTATTGTCAATGAAGCTGCAAATCAGAGAAAAATACTAACAGACAACCTGTGGTTATCTAAACTCTGTGGCACAGTGCGGTAAAGCCTCACTCATCTTGCTTCCTGGGCAGGGTTACACTGAGAGCACAAATAAATCCTGTGTGACTCATGCTTTATGTTTATATGTCTGTTTGTTATGTTGTTAGGGTGGGCCAATATCATTTCAGTTGTTGATATTTGGAGCTGATGCTGATCCTCAATAAAAAAAAATCACCAAATCTGTCATTGTTTTTCACCTCAGACCATGATGGATGTTATTTATTTAATGTAGGTAATTCAATTTAATATAATTATACAGTATTTAATATTTATATATATGCCCATGATATTATATATGTGCAGCCCTGACAATAAGAATACAATTGGTTGAATACTAAATATACATTTATATTTTTATATGGGTCAGATGTAAAGATATGGTATTTAGGCACAAAGCCATCAGTTACTGGCAGCTTTTATATCCAGATTTCTGGTATCTGCCCTCAAAAAAATCTAAATCAGATAGCACCTTACTGTTGCTGTTGGAAATATTCATTAAAACTTACTTAAAAATTATATATCCGTGACCAGTTTGGGGAGCAGTGACTATATGTAGCAATGATACAAGCTTAGTTACATTTCCCAACAGGCAGTGAAGCTCACATTTCCAGCAGTGAGATACTTTTTTCTGCTAATAGCATTGCCTTTAATTTTCTTTTGAAGAAAACATAAGCTCAGAAATGATTGAAGTGTTGCTATGTTACTCGGTATGTTAGTGTAGCTTGCTTATAACTTCATTAGCTAAAGTTTAAAAATAGCTTCCACAGCACTGTGAGTGACCCATTTTCAATGATTTACATCTTCAGAAGGAATGAATGGATTTAGTGCCATAGGGCATCTCAGAAGGTATTGAGACATGGACCAGCACATTGTTGGTTTTGATCTTTTCAAGGGGTTTAGTGACAGTGAGAAAACTGTAAACTATCACCATCCTTACCCTTTAACTGAACAGCTTTAGACACTTTCTAGGAGCAGAAACTTCTCTAGATCCCAAATAACAGCAACACAATAGCAAGTCACAAGGCACTGTGACAGATTCTGCACAATCTGAATTCTCCACTTTATCTGAAATGAGTCATGGCTCAAACAAAAGACGAGGCAGAACAATGGAAAGCCTATCCGTGGCCTTGAGACAGGTTTCACATAAGACCTGGAGCCCTGCAGTCACCTGTTTCACCACTGGCAACCATTTATTATCTACGTAACACCCTGATCCTCAAACATGACAGGAACAGATTTCTCTGTATGAGCATGTATGAGTATCTATACAGTATCTCTGTGGGTGGGTGTGTGTGTGTGTGTAGGTGTGTATGTAGTGAAGGGGTTGGAGGTGACAGACTGACAGCTACCTGCTGGGAAGTGTCTCAGTATGTGGGTCGAGTCCATCAGCCTCTAATCCTCTGTGATGCCGACTTGTTTGAACAGCCAGCAGGTTCTCACCAACACAGTTACGTAAGAGCTGAATGGAGGCCAAGCGAAGACAAAAACTGACAGAGACAGACAGATAGAAAAAGAGAGAGAGAGAGAGGGAGCGATAGAGAGAGATTGGTTTGCACTTGTCATAGTTAATTTACCTGAGCTCTACACTTAGACAGGAATGTCTTGACACCTCAGAGTTTTTAAGTGAGTGCATGTGTTGAGGAAAAAAGGGAGTGTGCGTATATGTGTGATTGTGTGCGGTAATGAGCAGGTGTTTGACTAAAAGTTTGAATAAACAAAGTTGGGCAGCTGGAGATTCCCCAATGCCGCTCCAAGACTAACATGAGACGAATACCACAGGTTAATCGGATGCCACATCTCAGTAAGTGTATGGAAAAAACCAGTGCAACACCTTCTGACTGCTCTTAACTCTTTCTGTTTCATATAAAACTGCTGACTGAAACAAGTCAGAGATGAGACTTTGTGCAGATAGCTATCTTCAGAATATAACCCTGCTGTGTCTACTATTTAAATCTTGTATCCAGCTGAAACAGCATTAAAACTAATGGCACTAAAATCCCAGTGTCTCTAGAAATTTATATCAAATGATTTTACATCACACAATTTACATCCAGTGCCAACGATCAATGCACAAAGTACTCTTTTCTGTGTAGGCAGAAAGTAAGGGTGTGGAGGTGGGGATGATACTTGACACAAGTCAAGTCAGTTTTAGTTACATAGCACTAAACCAAAACGTTATCTCAGGGCACCTTTGCTATGGATCAGGTCTAGACTGTACTCTTTATAATATTATTTACCCAAGACCCAACATTCCCCCATGAGCAAGCGCTTGGAGACAGTGGTGAGGAAAAAGTCCCTTTTAACAGTAAGAAACCTTGAACAGAACTGGGTTCTGGGTGTATGGCCATCTACATCGACTGACTGGGCTGAGATAGAGAGAGGGTGAGAGGAAAAGAGAGGGAGAGCAGGAGGAAAGATGACAGACTTTAGTGCCTGTGGTCATCTGTGGTCATCTCTGATCTTGAAGTGTTTTTACTTGTTTTAAGCTTTAGCCAAACTGTATTTGTGGATATCTTAACACAATTAAGAGTCTAGAGTATTGCTAATGGTTAGATGAGGCTGTACTTAGTAACTGGCGGCTTTTATTCCAAAAGACAGTGGTAAACTAACACTGTTTCTAGCACCACACTTTTAGAGTGGCTAAAAATGTTACCACATTAAAAAGAAAAAAAAAAAAAACAACCTTAACACCAACAGCATCAAGCAAGTTGATTTGCTGTACAGTGAGGCCCAACACAAGAGCACTGTATTAATGCAATTCCCTACTTGTGGGTTTAATATGTTCACACCATGGACACATCAGAAGGCCACTGGGAGCTGCAAGATTCAAAACAAGTTTCTGTCAGATCTGAAAACAACAGCAGTGTTCTCATGAGGGTTAAAACAATATTCCCAGCCTTCATATTTTTCTAGGCTGGGTGAGAAGAGTGTCGATACAGTGAACTTACTGAGCCATGACAAGACTCGCAATATGATGCCATTTATTTTCCTCACAGCTCTTAATGCCCACTTCATATGTTTGGCTTCTACAGTGGCTGGTGTGCTGTTGCTTGCTGTTTCAACTGCATTCGTTTTAATGACCTCTACCACCCTCAGTACCAAACAGGAATGGGGATATGAGTACAGTACAGTAAATCTGTACAGTTCTGATTAATGATCTAAAGTAAACCAGACATCTACCACTTCTAGACTCAGACACACACAAAACACTCACACACCTGGGAATGACATCATCGTTTGCTGAGGCCTGATAAAGGTCTATTAGTCAACAAAAGCAATGACCTGTTGCATAAGAAAGCCTAGCAGGGCAGAGTTATTGACTGAGATAACCATACATGCACCGAAATGTGAGCAGGCGCACACCCACACCCACACACACCCACAGAAAGTGGGCTACAAGTAGTTAATGATTACAGGTGTAATGTGAAAGGCTTTGCTATTGCACCTGTCATATCAAGCACAAGTTGGCTCCCGCATGTTTCTCACAAACGGTCATTGTTTTCACTGGCATGCAACACTGGCCTCAAACAAAGCCAGTGTATGAGTGTGTCTTTGTTGTGTGTCCGTGTGTGTATGTGTGTGTTCATGTCAGTTAGTGGGTGTGATTATGTGTAGAGTTCACTGCCAGTTTGTCAGACTATATATAAGTTGTGGATTTGAGAGTAGCTGTGTTTGAAAGGTGGCACGGTGTTTATGGGAGGTGACAGAGAGAAAAAGAGACAGACAGACAGAAAGTGGTTTGAATGACTGGTTTGGGTCTTGGGATGAAGTTCCACATCCACCACAGCAGCATGGGTTCACCACACTGTAAAAGCTTCCTGGGACAGGTTACTGTCATCAACATGTCATGCTTCCTCTTTCCAGTAAAGTTGCCTTTTAAAACTTAAAGCAGACAAATTAGATATACTGCATTTTCTTTAATTCTCAAGAAGATCAACACTTTAAGCTTGGTTGTAAGACTATGTTAAAGCTGTTCTGTTTTTGATCGGTGTGGACATAAGTCATCAGCTTAGAGGGACGTGCTTAATGGAAAACTGGGTTGCAACTAGTGACTATTTTCATTATCGATTAATTTGCCATTTATTGTCTTGATTAATCAGTTAATGGTTCAACCATTTTTAATGTCAGAAAACAAAAAAATGTCTGTCGCAACTTCCTAAAGTCCAACATCATTAAATGTCTTCTTTTCTCTGACTAACAGTCCAAAACTCAACATATTTTAATTAAATGTAAAACATAAGAAAGCTGCAACCAGAGAACGTTTGGCACTTCTGCCAGAAAAAATGACTTTAACTCTGAAGCCCAGTTGCAGATGAGTTTTCTGTCATGTGACTAATTAATAACTTTACTGCTAAAAGAAAACAACACTGCTTTATTTTTATATTTCTGGTCAACAACTAAATTGGTTAAGACAACAGCTCTAACAAAAGTAATTGATGAGAATGTGCCAAGACAAAAGTGCGTCCACCTGTGAAGTTGCTAATAGCTGCTAACAAAAATTGTTGCCAGTAAATCAGTTTGATTAATGGGAGCTTATTCACAACCTGTCTGATTATCTAACCTCTCACCTCTTTTTACTGGGGCTGTCACATTCCCATGTCTCAGCATTAACTCTGCAGAGTTCACTGTTGGCATAACTGAACAAGTGGCCACAAAGTTTTACCCGAGAAAAAGCAGCAATACTAGTATGAAAAATAGTGTGTTACAAATACGGGACTGCAAAAGTCCTTTTTGCAGAATTTAACTTTTACTAAAGTACAAGTATCTCAGATTGAACTACTTAAAATACCTGAGTAAATGTACTGAGACAATGACTAGAGCTGCACAATAACAACAACACTTTAATAACTCACTTTGGTTAAGGTATGATTTGTTCCACACTTCACCATGTCTGTTTGAGCCCACGGTCCATCTTTGACACACCACATGAGGACAAAAACAAAAACGCCCAAAACACCACTTTGAAAGATGAGTGCAGGAAAATGAGATGACTGACAGTATTAAGATAAGAGGGTATCCTTTTCATTCCTGTTATCAGTCTGACTTGGTAACTACAGTGTTCTCTCACACCGCTGAACCTTAATAGGAGCGTACCTGTAGCTGCTTGTATTTCACCCCTGTGACAATGTCCACGGTCTCTACTTAGCCGAGACCTGGAATCTACGTGATATGACATGGAGGAGACAGCAGTGTTTGAAGAGGAAGTATTGAATGGGTGTGTATCCTTCAGGTACATGTATCAACTTGTGGTTGGCTGTGTTTGATTTGTATTATTCAGTTTAATCACATACAGCACTCGTGCCTGTCATGGCAGGTGTCACACGGTCATAAATCAGAGAGAACCTGTGATCTATATCCACATATCAAGACCGTCTTTTTGAAAAACAACAATTGGAGCTACTCCTATGCACCCGATAGGACATTTAACAAAGGAATCTTTTGTGACGGCCTCTCTCTTTCTCTCTTCTATCTATCCCTCTCTAATTCCCTGCCAGTGTAGAGAGGCCAATCAGAGCTAGCACATTTATTTTTCAAACATAGTCCCCTCTTACAAGCAAATGACAGCACAAAGGTTGATGTTCATTTTTCTCAGACAGCAGTGACTTTAAATTTTCAGTCAACTTTCTGCATAATCACTCAAAGAGTTGAACTGTATGTGGTGATACTGTATATCACCCCTTCTTTAAAACGGCTGTTGTCCTAGGAGTTGTTCTCTATTGCTTAGCAGCTAGGACACCTTCCACATGGCCTTCAACCTAAGATTCATTTGCTTTTGTGCTATTTTCCTTGACTTCTAACACCCATATTTCAACCATCCACACACACTTTACACTCCCTAACATTCTCATATTTCATTATGAGTTCTTACATTTTGTTTAATAAACTTCTTTCACCTTTTATTAGTGTGTGGACTCTCATTTGTTTCAACAGCAGAGCCCGGTTTGTAACTCAGAAAAAGCTGTCTAGGACTCCTTAAAAGAAAACACTAAAGAAAAACAACCTGAGTCGAAGCTTTAATGCTAGTTTTGACCTCACAACCTGTGCAAAAGGGTTAATTAAAGGGGCAGAGATTCAGGTTGTTTGATGCCCAGGGAAGTGGGAGCAGTGAGTCAGCTAACTGACACACAGCCATGTCTGTCATTCCAGGCATCGCAGAGACCACAGAGAGCTCTGAACCTGTGCTGTCTTTCCAAGCTGCAATACTGAAACCTAGAACTGAGGTGGACATGAGTTGAATGAACATGGATCAAATCGAGGAGAAACTAATTGGAGAAGCCATACATATATACATGTGTACAACTTTTCTTCAGCACACTACAAAGACTGCCAGATAGCAGCAAATTCTTGAAAAGAGATTTCTGCAAACATCGGTTTGGACATTGCAGAATGTACAAAGAGATGGAAGAACCTGAGGGACCTGGTTTCAGTGGGAAAGGTACAATTACAAAAATGACTCTGCAGTACTCATGGGTGTTTACTGCCTCCAGCGCCGATTGTCAGTGATGGAAATGAGACAGCTGGGCAGACACACCCCCCTATTCTGGCACGATACTATGACGGTCGACAAAGTACCAGATCTTGGCACGTAAATAGTCAGGAACATGTATTGGTTTTTTTTACAGTCTATGTTAACAACATGGTACGGCAATTTTGTTGTTCATACGCAACACTGCAAGAAGCAACACTGACAGGACAGCAAGATGACAGTCGGTAAGTAACCGCTGCAACAGTCACTGGCCTCCATGCTGCTTTCTACTGTTTACTAACCCTGTTTTCCAACATGTTCATGATGTTGAGTCAACCCCTTTTTTTAGCAGGTTTATCAGAAATTGTACCGATAGGTCTCTGATCGAAGATTTTCTGTAATCCAGCCCTGCATATTAGTAAGTAGAATATAAAACAGCTACGTCACAATGTTAGAGACACAACTAGCTGATCGGAAAGCTTAGCGTACCCACCATGAACGCCTGATAAGCCCTCCATATAATCCACAGCATGTCCTTGCACAGCAGGCCTACAGACGTGTTGAAAATAACAGTGATATGTTTGTTTCCCAGGCAAGTGCAATGACTGTGTGAAATACAGGTCAGGTGAGTCATCCTCTCTTCTCTGACAGTGCTGTCTGTTTTTTCACACTTGAATGGAAAAATACACTTGTGTGTGCATGAGCAGGGACACACACAGGCTGATTCATACGTCTTTATGAGTGCCCTGACAGTGGGGCACGAAGCAGCACTGAAAGGCCCAAGGACAAGCAGGAGTGTATCATAAGTATCTTTCTACACTCGGTTCCTCGCAAACACACAATTTATTTCTCACATTCACAAAGTTCCTCACTCACACAAACACATTCACACACACAACACACACAAGCTGAATTGCTGGTGCTATAAAAAGACAGCCGTGTTTAAAACGTCCTTGAAACTAAACAGACGGCCAAAGACACACATACACACAGTGTCATAACCCCATTCCTACACACAGTTACATGCTACAGAGTTTATGTTTATGTAACATATGAATGTGGTGGGGATGTAAAGTGTCAGCGTGTTGACTGCAACGACCACTCACAAACACAAAAGCAAGGTTTCCCTTGTTTCCTAAAATCCTCAGTGCGGTCTCCCATGATGCATTTGGGAAGTCGTCAACTGCATGATGTCAAAAACTTCAGAAAAGCACTTTCACTGCTGTGTCTTTTTGTGTGTTTGTGTACAGTAGAATCAGGCTTAGAGTTGATTCTCCTCAAATGGCCGTCATCACTTCATCCATCAAACCACAACCTGCACACACACACACACGTCGAGGATAGTTGGCATGCTGTGTGTTCGAGTGTGTGTGTGTGTATGTGCAACCATCTGGGCTTGACACTGTGAGGCCATTTGCTATTTCCAGAGCAGAGATGCACTTTTACTCCTTTTGCTGTTGTTTAGTTAGCTGTTTTCTATCTGTTGCTCTCTCTCTCTGTCAATCACACTCACACAAACACATAAACACACTCACAAATTCATCCCATCACATGTAGGGAGAAACACAAACTTACAGACATAAACACAGATCTACACAGTGAAATAGCAGTGCTGCTCAGCTCAGCAGTGTTAATGTGGTCTGTCGTGTTTGGCTAGTGTGTCACACTCCTCTGTTTCTCTCATTTTCCTCTTCATTCTTCCATCCCTCTGTCCATTCTGTTCTTTTCATCTTATCCCTCCTCCTCCTCTTTATCCTCTCAAGTGCTGTTGTGACCTTTGACCTGTCGTTGACCATCACTAGTTTCACTGGTGGCATTCCTGTCATGGCTGCTGCCTGATGTCCACTTGTAAACATGGGTCACTGGTCAGTTTTTATTATTAAGGATTTCTTTGTTCATTTGGTGATTTAGTAAGATCGCCAAGATTTATATGAGATACCACTCTCATATCTGTCTGTTAAACAGGTTAATAACGACTGGAAGGAGGAGGAAGATTTACCTTTGAACAGAGTCAGGCTAGTTTCTCCATTTCCAGTCTTTCTGCTAAGCTAACTACTTTGATTCTGTGCAAGTCAAAAGGAAAGTCAAACCTTGCGATCCCATGTTCTTGCAAAAGTTTTAAATCTTTGGATCATAATGCACAACATCTTTCCTCATCGCCTGTGTCCTCCACTGCACTCAAGAAATCCAAATCATATCCAGTATATATGCACAATGCATTTTGTGTCTCTAAATGACATTAACATTCAGAGTTTAAAAAGTCAACATTTGAACTTTCCCTAATGCTTTTAGTGGCCGACTGAGCTGTGTGTACCTGCATGTCTACAGGTGTGTCTGCATGTGCATGCGTTTGTCTGCCGCCGTGAAGGTCGCAGAGATAATCAACAGAGCTGTGTGTGTGTGTATGTGTGTGTGTGTGTGTGTGCTATGTATGTTGTGTTATGTATTTGTTGTGCATGTGAAAGTCTGTGTACACTATAGGTTATTAGGTTTGTGAAAGCTCTTCCAGACAACAGCACAACTGAATGTGTGTGTGTGTGTGTGTGTGTGTGTGTGTGTGTGTGTGTGTGTGTGTGTGTGTGTGTGTGTGTGTGTGTGTGTGTGTGTGCGTGCGTGCGTGTGTGTGTGCTAGATTCCAGAAGGCTGTAGATCATTTGCAGGTATGACAGGTCAATCTTCAATCCAGATGGCCTCCCAGACTCCTGGGCTGCATTCCAAACAGAAACACACTTCACTACAATGTGACCTCACTCACTGCCGACATACAGTACACACCAACCAAGTGCACTTAACAATCATTATTTAAATCCACTACCTACAAATGAACAATTCCAGATTAATTCCAACAGTGTTATAGGCAAGGAAACATTGTTACTGTACAAGATTCTGAAGTGGAACGCAGCCGATTACTTACTAGCTTACTCTGCAACCAGTAGCCATCATAAAGAAATAAAAGCGCACAGGTGGAGTTTATCATCCATCAATATGGCTTTTATCACCTTCACACAGACACAGACACACACACAGAATAGACAACAGGCTGAGTTCAGCTACTATCTCCTCTTTCTAAGATCACCGCCCGTATCTCTGTAGTGATAGCCTCTATAGGGTGGCACAATGTGTGTGTATTGGTGAGACCCGGTGCCCATGTCTGCTCCTAAGTGTTTATTATGCCAGACGCTCTTGGCCACAGTGGCCTACTTTGCCATAATTAGCATGTTTCTTATCATATAGTATGCTCTCTGAGGACACAAGGAAGGAAGAGGGAAGGAAAAAAGGAAATGGAGAAAAACAGGCGACTTTAAGTAAAGCAGTTGTCTTGCTCTCTCTCAGCAGTAACACCAGAGGATGATGAATGAATGTGGAATGGATGGAAATATGATGAAAAGAGAGGAGTGCTGAGAAAGATTTAAACTGGACCTCAAAACTAAATCACAGACAAATGTCAGATTTGGCTCGTCCGTCTCCTCTCATGAGTCAGGGGTGATGTTCTCAACATCTGTCATCATCCTCGTCCTCATTTTTCTTTCCTCTCTTTCTTTTTCCATCCTTCCGCTCCATCGCTGACTCCAGGACAGTTGTGGATGACAGCATGCGTTGACAGCCGGCTTAAAGGAGTACGCCAAATTTTGACAAGAAGTCCAGGAGCTGATATATTTCTCCGTTTGCAGTAGTTCACTTTGCTAATGTGCAGCTACAGCGATAAGTTGAAATAACAGCAGGAGTGAGCTTTATATCATCTCAGCAAAAGGACACTCACCAAGAGGACAAAATATGGAAACACTTGTGACCATAAATACTGAAAATGGGATGAAACAATGAATGTTTGACAAGAAGTGCAATTACATCTGTGTAGAGCATGTGTGTGTGTCTGTGTGTGTCCCTGCTGACTGTTCCTCTCATGCAGGATTTGACAGATATGGAAAGACTGCTGGCCTTCTCACTGGCCGGGTTGCCCCTGAACACACGCACACACAGCGTCACACACACAGGTCAGTGAGGCTACCACTGTGATCAGATGTCCACCTTTTCCATGTAAATGTCGCTTCACATCTGAATATTGTTTTTTTTTTCCACGAAATAAGCCGTCCTCTCTTCACAGAGCGCATCTGTATGTCCATTAATAAGGAGGGAGTTTTATCATCACACAGCCTTCACAGCGAAGGTAGGAATGACAGGCAGGACAATGGGTAACACACATTCAGATTCAGAGAGGAGGATACCTAACAACAACACACACACACAGCACAAATGGGGATGTTAAATGTTAGATGTTAAAATCATTACTGAAATTATAATAAACCAAGCAAATAAAAATACAACCATAAAACATACAAAATAGCTTTGGACTGAAAACCAGCAGCGCTGTGGAACATTAAAAACCTCCAAGCAAGCCCCCTGACACTGAGAGGTAGATGATGATGCACAGAGTTGTGACGTAAAGCTTTAAATCTGCCCAGAGAAACCAGTGACTGTAATTTTCATTATTCACTCCATTTACTCTAAACAAAAATATGTCCCGTGAGCAAAGGGCATAACTGTTTGCATATTTCCTTTCCAGGAACATGTATAGATACACTGTTAAGAGCTCAAAAATGGCTTTATTAATAAAATGATGCCAATGGAGGAGTCTTCAAAAGATCAAAGACGGCCAACCAACCCGAGCATGCAATGATGAGTGACAAACAGTAAACTGAATCTCAGCACTCCACGATATACAGGGTCTGGAGAATGTAAGCACTGGGCTGATGCACTCATGTAAGTCGTTCAGGAAAACATAAATGGACAAACAACCAACGAAGCCTGTTTTCTGTTGAGAACAATCACAAGCTTCTAGTGTCGCTCTATGGTAATTATGCTCTTTCAGAGGCTTCTCAACCCAAAGGTAGGTGAATCACTTAATTAATAACTGTTCAAGCGGTTTTTAAAGGCAAAAATTGTAAACAGCATTGACATATTAACTTTAATTTTAAAGCTTAACACAATACTGACATATTATCACCAAATAAATTGATGCCTATTCACAAAACCACCAGACAAAGAGCAACATTAGCATTTATCATGTCATGTCTCTGGTCACCAGATGAATCTAAGTCCAAAATTCACTGTACTTTTAGTTCTGTTTATGTCTCCACCAGCTCCTGAGGGAAAATTCTGGCTTGTTCGCATCTAAATACTCCACTATGTTCACCAGCTACCCACTAACGTCATCTGTCTGTTGTTTGGCCCTGAGCGAATAGTGTTTAGTGGGTTCATCAGAGCTTTTTTTTCACTGAAAACAGCTGTCTGCTGCTATCTTGCCGGAAGCAAGGTTGATCCAAGTGGTGAGACTGAATCAAAACAGCAAAGTTGTGGGCCAGAAAACCAAAACACCAGGCTGAAGTATGCTAAAAGGCTCCACAGAGTCCATGAGAACTGTGAATTGGGTGATAATTTTATATGGGTTCACCAGTATGAGTGCCCCTTTTCACATTACACACAGTCATTGTTAATACAAAGATATTAATTAGTGCAACTTTAAATTTAAAGACAGTCCACAGCAAAAGAAAGAAGTTTTTCAGAGTGCACCAAACGCACATACCTGCCAAGCACCATGAAGGGTTAAGTGTTGAAGAGGCGAAGGGTTTTCTGGGAAAGAACATCTAACTGACGGGCCCGGCCATGACGGGGACAGAAGGGGAGCAGGCCGGAGCGTTTGTGCCCCGTCCTGCCCCGACAGCCCCCAGCCAGGACCATGAAACAACACCAGCCTGTCAGCACCTTCAACTATCCACATCACAGCCAGGACACTGCTGTCAGCAGGACGCTATACACACTGACCCACACACACTCGTTCACATACCACAGCCAAACACACATACTCACACAGAGAGAGGCAGATACCCCCCACCTATATACACACACACACACACACACACACACACAGTGTCACCTGAATGTTTGGTTAGCCTGTTTGTGCCTGTCAGTCACCTTTTCACTGTCCCTCACCAAAACACACAGAGATGGTCTGTCAAGTAAACTGAGTCTAACAAACAGGCCTGAAGTGTCCTTCTGCAGTCATGTCACTTCCTCTTTCCCTTGCGTCTTTTTCTTTAGGTGAATTCTGTACTTTTATCTCTCCATGTGTCTTTTACCTGACAAAATAGCTGCAGTGTTGAGCCGTCCCATGATGACGTGCTCCAGTCTCGACCAGGGGCACCTCCAAGTCTACAACATGCATCTGTTTTAATAAACACAACTAATTCACTTTTTCCAACCCAGTTTATTCCGTCAGTGTCCTTCCTGCCCCCATACTCTATGCTTATCCATCCCTCATACATGCATCTCTCCAGCGCTTCCATATTAACCACTGTGCGCTCTGCCTGCAGCCAGGTCCTGCAGGGGCAGCAGACCACAGATGGTGATGAATACTGGATGGAGCAGTGGTGCTGCATCATGGAGGGCGACTGGATGAGGTTAGATGAGGTTAGATTTGGTCTCCATGACCCCATTTAGCAGCTTTGTGCCTGCTGATAATGTAGGTTTTACTAATTAATTCCATTTTATTACAACTTAGATCTTATGCTTGTAGTTTTGAGGACATGATACTCTCCAAAGTAATTACTGGGATATGGGAGCAGAGTGACACTGCTACAGCAAAGCCAGGTGGAGTGAGAATGGATGTTAAAAAGCCAGATTATCTGAACCACAACTACCTGGAGGTTGAACCAGGACTGAACACATGTCAGCAAAAAGTCCTCACTGCAAAAGAATTGTGCCCACACAACTACGGCAAGTACAACAGGTCAAAGTTGAATCAGAAAGTCAAAAGGCAAACTGTGGTGGATGTTTGTAACGAACAGTGTGGTTAATAATTTAACGTTTGCCTTTGTATTTTCATCTGAACTAATTTGACTACACTGAGCAAGTGCTCCCAAATCTCAGCAATTAATGTGGTGTGTTATTGTTACTGAAAGAAATGAAAAAAACAATGTAAAACAAAATTATCCCTATTTTAATCTTAGGCATTCAATTGAATGGGAAAGCCATTTGTAGTTTCCTAACCAGGACACTGTTCTCTATGCCTGTTTTGTATTAACGGTAAGCCAGTGCTCCAGGGAGGCATTTTCCATCACTAGGCTCTATCACACACGCTCCATCCTCACATCCTTGAACATGATCCAGTAATAATCTACGCAATGTTGCAAACCAGCAGGAATTTTTAGAAGTGAAACTTGTTTCCAGTTTCATGTTTATGTTTTCATTTTGTTGAAGAGGATAAGCTGTGTTGCCACTAACCAATGCAATATAACTAATAGAAGGACACTGAAGCATTTGATGTGTATGTGATGTTGTTGATAGAAATATATAACATGAATTATGAATTATAAAGTCCTAGGTGTGCTATTATATTCACTATTTTTCTTCTGCTTCCTATGGGAGTACGTTTATACTTTGCTATGAAAAGTTCAGTGTTTCAGCAAAAAACTGCTCCTGTTTTAATTTATGAAGCATCATTTTTTACACATCCACAAGCTTTACTTCATCTTTTCTTTGTGGACTTTTCGCTGAGCAGCTGCAGTTCCAGGAAGTGAGGGCTTTGTGTACTACACAACACAGCGCAAAGTTAGAGCCACTGCATCTTGCCATACATTTAAACTACAGCCATTCACATTCTGAAGTTGGCTTACAGTAAGACTGATGATCTTGTGTGTCTGTGCAGTTCCTGAACATACGTCTGTGCAGAGATTACAGTAAGGAGATGGGTGGAAGCTGACACTGCAAAGGCTGTCAGTTAGATTTTAACCAAATCCACTGCGTGCACTTGTGTGTACCCAAGCCTGCTAAGCTGCAACGTTACCACAAGAGCTGGGAACCTTTGTGTGCGTATACGACTTCATGTTCAAGTGCTGAGCTAGGACTTATATTACCGTGTAACCTGACTGTTTTTTCATGGGCCCTCATTATCCCTCGTATCAGCCCTGGACTCTGGACTATACTCGACCCATCTCTGACAACTAACTTAAGCTCTATTGTACTGGGCCGGGCGACCTCTAATCACAGCTGCCAGTTCACAATAGCTCAGCTCACTTGCTGGGAGTCTAACAGGCTGAATAACTGTTATATAACTCAGAGTGTCACATATTATTAAGAAGGACTATGCTGATGGATGGTTAGAAATTAGTCTCCATGACACCACAGTATGATATTAGTCTGATAACTAGATGTCTAATACCACTGCTCTTGTCAGCTGGCCTACATACTGGACTGAGTGTAACAAGCTGCAGATATTTGTAGGCATGTTTTACCTCATCATGTCAGTCATCAGTGACCAGCAGGATTTTTTCCACAATTTGTGTGTTTTGTATTGTGTAATGTTGTTACACGATTAGGATACATGTGTATAAAGCAGTGTCTGAGCGCACATCTGGATAAGCGTGTATTCTCCTGTGCTCCATGAAAACAGCACCAAAACCTGAGGTGATATCTGACAAAACAAAAAAAACACAAACATTTTTTTTCTTTTTTTTTTGCAAAACTGCAAGACGTGCCTGGGTGCACATTCACAAACAATTAAGAATGAGTAAAAGTTTCCCAATCCACACTCACAAAGAGTTACGTGAAGCATGAAAGCCTGTTTGTCCGTGGGGACGCCTCATAAAGTGAGTCAGGCATGACTGGGAGGCCTGAGACGAGGAAGCAATCAGAGTTTCCATAAACAAGTCGCCGATCAGGTATGCAGCACCAGATTTTAAAAAGATGTAATATTACACACATGCAGACAGGCAGAGAGACAGACAGGTAGAGGTCCAGATAGACAGCTGGTCACCATATTAAAAAGCCTTAGCCAGAGCACTGTCTCATAACTTTTTGCACACCCCCCCCCAACCCCCCAGGCCAGAGATGTTCTTCACGCTGAATGAGGGGTTATGACTAGTCTGACCACAACCAGATACAGTTATCCTTTATTCCACTCCCCAGGGCTTTCTGTCCCACATGGGCCTCTGTAGCCACAGACAGAGGCACAGTACAAGGAAATACAGGAAATATGTATCAGATATTGAATCAACTCTGCCTCACACTCACACACACACAAAATATGGCCAATGACAGCCGCACATACTGTATTTCTAAACTTTGTAATGCATTGTTCTCTATTACTCCATACTGTCGTCATGTAGTTTGTCTTGTAGTAACCTTTTATTGAGTAAAACAGCTGCTGGTTAAAAAGCCACAATCAGCTCAAAGTGTATGACTCCATCACCGACCTGGAGGCTGTGTTAAATGAAGAGCTGGTGACACCACATGCTGTCATCTTGTGAACATGTCTGTCTTGTCTACACTGTATGAGTGTTTGATCCTTTTCAAACCTCTGTCATTGTCTTCTTATCTTTCTGTCAAATGATCAATTTTCATGTCACCAGCTCCCAAATGGTACCACGCTTTAATTCTGTTTTTATTCTTTCAAACGTCTGCCACTGTTTGCAGCTGAAATCTATTTTACACAATCACATACATAAAAACATTATCTTTGGTAATAATGAAAATATTGATATTCAATTAAGAGATGCAGAACTGCCTCCGAACTATACAGACTTATACTTGATAAACTTTATTCATCCACAGGGGAAATTGTTTGGTCACAGGAGCTAATATTTTTCTACAAGGAAATAGAAGTAAATATAAATAACTATAAATATACACTATATAGATTATGATGGCATTTTTTTTATTGTAATGCATCTATAAAAGTACAATGGGAGATCAGAGGTCAGCAGGAAGCTATGGTGCCAGGTGTTAATTCAGACAAATGTAGATTTTGTTTGGGACTAAGAGATATATGTTGGCATGACAGTGGGGTTATTGGCACTTTTGTGCATCAACTGTGGCACTGCCCAGAGGTGAGAATATAAATTGAATATGAATTTCCTAATATGTTCAACTGTGTTCAACTATGGGAGAGAAGGATAAAGTGACATAGAACAAGTACTTCAAAAACTGTAAATCCATTACTTGAGTAATATATTTACTTTTCACCACTGGTGTGTTTTTAATATCCTGTGTTATTACTAATTATCAGTATTATCATAAATTCCATGCAAGCAGAATCCCATAAAGCTCTGATATTATTTTTCTAGTTTTGTCTCCTCAGTGTGCATAGGGACAACAGAGGATGCTTTCAATTACCCAAAAAACATAGAGGAGCCATCTGCTGGGATGGTGATAATCACTATGCATTGTTGCGTGCAGGCATGAATGAGTGAGAAGCCAGAGTCTGAGTCAGAGCAGGTTCAGTAAGGGAACAGATAAGACACAAACGGCTTATATCACAAGACGCCTTTTCAGTTTCACTCTAATCTGAATACCGTTTCAAATAAATCCATCCAGAATCTTCTGAGAAGAGAGATAAAAGAGTGTTTCTCAGCAGAGCTGCAAAAGCATGACAAGGCTAGTTCCCTAGTGGGCTAATATGACTCAGTGCTTTGAGGGTTAAACCATACTTTCAGTCCCTGCATGGTTTCACATGCAAATTTACCGTATGCAAATGTAACATAGATACATGTATTAGGTCACATGTATGAAAATGCTCTATAGGTCCATGTAATAGTAGGTCATTTTAAAAAATGCACATAGGCCTGGATAAACAAGGGAGGAAGGTCTAAGAAAACAGTTTTCATGGATGAGAACATAAACAAAAGCAAAACTACACAGTTACACACACACACTCAGATTCACATGATGCTAAGATGCCTTAAAACATGACTGTAAGAAGCTGAGATATAATTGTGTAAAAAACATTTATACATTCACTCAGTTTCTGACTAAAGTAATCATATGACACTACTACCACACACACACACACGTAACAGAGATTGAGTAATTCCTTTCACACTGCACACACACACAGTTCCCACTCTTTCATTCAGTCTGTGGTGAGACACACACATCAGAGGAGCAGTATGTGATTCTAACAGATGTCTGTCAGACAGGTCAGGTTAGCTGAGTTCATACGTCATAAAGTGTAAAGGTCATCATGCTGACCTGAGGGTGACACGTACTGTAATGAGTGTAATGTGAATGTCCTGACTACTAGATAGTATAACTGGCTTAGTGTCCATTTGTGTGTGTGTATGTATGTATGAGTGTGGGTGTGGGTGTGTTTTAAGACGTTAAATTATTAATGACTGACTTTATCAAGTATGATAAGGGTCAGTTTGTTGAATGAGTTAGATTTGAGTGTTTTGCTTGTACATTAGAAAATTCATTTGTATGCTGTTCAGAACAATGGTAGAATTAAAGCTTTTTTTTTTTTTTAATGAGCCTTTTGGTGATTTCAAACCCCTGAATCTTAGTGGTTAAAGGGTCAGTCCACCCAAATTACTTAAAAAGACATCTCTCCAACTCTGTGATTTCTGCCCCCAACCTGATAGAGAAACAAACTTCTGGGTTTTGCTCCAGAAGTAATAAAGTGTAATTCAAACCCCCTTTATCATTTGTAGCAATGTGAAGAACTAAAAATGCAGTTGCGTTATTCACTTCTTATGTCCAAATGGGAGGGGGCAAAGTTAATATCAATGTTTATTTAATATATGCTTTTAGCATATGTTTTTTTCCCCATGAGCCCTTTACCACTGCACGGTAAACATCACTAGTTTCATCACAAAATGAGGTGAGTCAGTTCAGACTTGTCCTTAAAGGGTCAGTTAGATATTTTGGGAACTACACTTGTTTGCTTAGAGATTTAAATGATAAGTTCAACACCACTCTCATATCAGTACAGTCATTATGAAGATTGGCAATTTTTAGGTTTAGTTTTAGGTTAGGTTTAGTTTAGTTTTGTTTTTTTTATTCTATATTGGATTAACCAAACCAGATAATAACGTGTGTCTTAGTGAGATTTAGAGGAGCTGGCAGACAGATTTTGTTATAGCGCCAGGCTAGCTGTTTTCCAGCCTTTAATGTAATATAGCCATACTCTACAATGCTAAATCTCTGAGATAAATACCTCAAAATCTGAACAAATAAAACCAAATTTGAAAAAAAAAGTTTTTTTGTAATTTTGGCTGAACTAACCCTTTGAAACCCTGCTGCCCTTCTTACTTAGACTAGCTTACAACACATCCACATTGTGTCATGTGTTTCCCATTAAGCTACACAAGACCACATGGACCCAGTAGTGTGTTACGTAAAGTGAGATGCATCATAAAGTGGTTTATCACAGGACACTGCAGCCAGAGGCTTCTGCACTACCCTGTATATGTGGAACTGAACAGTAACTACCATATGAGCAGCATGGACTGTAGACAGACTGTAGGCAATGTATTGTACACAGAAGTAACTGGGAGCATATACTTTGGGTCACAAGGAAATCGCGAGAAGGAACCGATGACCTTGTTTTTCCTGTTGCCTCTTGGTCTGAAGCACTGAAAACATCTTGTGTTGTAAATAAGCCACAGGTATAAAATCATTATTATTATTACATTTCATCAAAAATCTGATTTAAATTCATGAAGTTTCCTTAGAAATCCTCATTCATGATTGCAACAGCTTCACACACACACACACACACACACAATTAAAAAATATTTCCCTAAAGTTTTAGACCCTAGTTTCCACAGTAATTGAAAAACTGACGTCAAAAGTTATTCAATAAATGTAAATTAACTCAATCCCTAAATGGCGGACTTTCCCTTCTCTTTTTCTATCTCTATTTACATCTGTTTCTTTCTGTGTGTGTGTGTCTCCCTCTTTCCAAAGTTCTCTCACCCTCCCTCTTATGTATTTCCATAGTCTCATGATCAATTAGCACACACACCAAGGAGAGAAGAGGGTGGAGCCAAGGTGGCCATGACGTCTACTCATCAAGAGTTGCCATGTCGACAGCGGGTGCGGTCTGCAAAGTCAAGAGAGAAAGAGGTGGTGTGATGTTTCCCATTGAACCAGTATGAGTATATGTGTGTGTGTGTGTGTGTGGCTGTGTTTTTATAGAGCAGTGATCCGGTCATATGATGGTCAACACCTCAATATCACACATTACCTGTGACATAGCGTTACATACACTACATTTACTTAGCAAAGTATATGTACAGTAAATGTGTTGCGAGTGAGACTAAACCTATGAAACAATTATTACAGTCCACGCTGCAGTGTTTGTAGCAGACTTGTTTTCCACTGAGACATTTTATACTACCTGCCAGTACTAGCTTCTCAAAAGTGAACATTAACAGTTTTTTGTCTGTTTTATATAATTTTAAATAAAATATCTTTTCAGTTAGTCTGTTAGCAAGACAAAACAAGACTACTGTAAAATGTCACTTTGGATTCTCAGATGTTGAAGATTTCCTAGATTAAACAATAAAACAGTTCATTGAAAAATGATGCAAAGATCAGTCTGTTATGAAAATTGGCATTAGTTGCTATGCTAATCTCCTGTCCAATGAAAATGCAATAAAATATTTAAATAGAAAAATGCAATGATTATAGTGCTTGATATAGAACAGATGTAAAAAGACATATTTCCCACACTTTAAACCCAGAAATATGTGCTTGTTGATGAGCACAGCGTCATTAACCTATAATCATTAACCTATAAGATCAAATCATGTTAGAAACCACTGATGAGAATATAATGCACTGTGACTGATTACATATATATTATAAAATTGTCTGTGGGAAGCAGTTAGCTTGGAGTAATTCTAGTATGATACAGATTTCATATAAGCATACATAATCATGATTTACTGTTACCGCTGGAGGTTTCATTGGAAAAACGTTTGTGTCCCCTGTTACTCAAAACGCAATTTGAGATACTGACAAGAATAAAACAAATGCTTTTGCTCTTCAGAGCAAAATGTCCTTGACTTTGTGTACTTTTCTAAATTTGACAACATTCGACAACAACTGTCCTGGACTGTCCTGGTTGGGGTGACTCCACCCATCTGGTTTCCACACACTTTAAAACAAACACTGGGCTTTGCAAATACTGCCTGACCCACTTCCACACTGCAATGTCACGTGTGTGACAAAGTCCTATGTCATTTGACTGTGCCGCCATGTTCCCCAAGGACAGAGATAGACAGTGTGTGTGTGCAACTCAACCAGATGTGTGTTTGTGTGTGTGTGTGTGTGTGTGAGTGAGTGAGTGAGTGAGTGAGAGAGACCAGTCACATACAACTTGTGATGGATTTCAGGAAAGTCTATAAATGCTATGTGTGTAAAAGATGTGTTTTTCCTTTGTTAGCGTGTGTGTGTGTGGGTCTGTTTTTGTGTGTGTGACTGTGTGTGTATACACTGAGGTAAACTAATTAGCATGTGCTGCGATCAGCTGTGGGCCCTGAGGCCTGCAGGGAGAATTCCTCTGTGGTCAGCCGACCCCGGTTGTCCTGTCTCTCTCTACCTCCATCCTTCTCCCTCTCTCTCTCTCACACATATGCACACACACACACACACACACACTGTGAACTCAGTCACCCCACTCATGCCACTCACTCAGGAACGTCATGTAGAGGGCCAGAAACAGAGAGACTGTGGGAGAGGAACATACATATACACTTAGGCTGTCATTACATTCTGTGCTGAATAAGCATAGACAGTCATCAAATACAGTATTGTGGGTAAAGATGGAATAAAACTCCTGCTTTTAACTGTGTGTAGCGGATTAGTGACCTATATTGTGGCAGAGTTAAGTAACTGTGTCAGTAAGTTTTAATCTGGATGCTCGCCAGGAAATTCAAATGTTATCTAAGATATGAACGATGTATTACTACAAGGGCTGAGTCTAATGTCCCTCAGCTATCCACATACCTACAACTATGTTGATGCAGAGCAGATGTTGCATAGATGAAAACCCACATGGACATAGCTCGATACAGAAGTTCATAGTGATACTTGCATTGTCTTGTGCAATCAAGACCTTAAGTGTTCTAAAGTCAGAAATTGACAGACTAACTTTAATAAAAGCAGTTCAATAATGAGCTGAAAAAGGTATGGCAAGATTTTTTTCTGATTATTATCAATCATTTGGTTTAAAGTTTTAATTTTCTTCATTACTTTAAAGAACGTGTTAAACCTGTATTTAAAACGGCACAATTTTACAGTACAATCAGTCTATTCAAATTGCATTGACACAGTTATTAGTGGTGAACACTGATTTTCCCCACTGACCAACAGCAAGTTGTCTTGTCAGTGGTGACAGAGACCTAAATAGAGGAAGCTATCATAGCCTTACCTTACTTAATCTTCCTCTGCTGGAGTATATAGTGCTTCACACAAGAAGTATGGTTTACAGACAGTTATGAGACAGTAGTTGATGGTACAGAAGCGTCCCTCGACTAAACTGAGTGAACCTATTGTCTAATTAGAAACCAAGCTAAGCTAACGAGCCTGCTAACTCACAGTCCACTCTGACAGCTTTTCCTCCCTCTTTAACGGCTCTCTATTTAATGAAATGCTGTACAGTCTCCAGAACAGAATATCAAGGAATACCAGGTAATCAAAACAGTACAGTAAAATTGAAAGACATATAAAAGCTATGTGACTGGCTAGCACTAATATGTTCTTGGCAGCTGTGTTAGCAGTTCGTCTGGTTTTCTTTTTGCTTTCTCTATGTTCATGTGCTATTTTTAGTTCAGAGAAAGTTATCTGAACTGAAAGTAGCTAAACCGTTATACAACATATATTGCACCCTCATTGGCACAAAGAGAAATGTCAAATAACATATTTGGTTCTATATACAGGTAATAAAAAAAACTTTGCAGTGTTACTGAAGGTCATAAAAGACTGCAGCCGTTAGTCACTCTGCTGTGATACTGATACCAGGAGAGGACACAAAATGTTTTTTCAGAGCATCTTCTGGAAATTCTATTTCACAGATGTCTGTACCTAAATACTAAGTCCCGGTATCATACTTTAATTTTTTGAATGCTCCACATTCTGCAAATGTTTGCATGTGCACAATGTAAAAATGTTGCATTAGGCCACCTACACAGGTTAGCAGAAGGCTAAGAGAGAGGCTTGTCTTGTTTTTGAAATACTTCTACATGGGAATGTAACTGCAGCTATAGCAGAGCAAGCATGATGTAAGATGTCTGCATCTGTTCTGTGTACTTATCCTGTTGAAAACATTAGCACTCAGAGATCGTGTCACCCTTACCTATCCTCGGGGAAAAGCAAATTTATCTCCACGCTAATTAGGGGCACTTTGCTGTGTCAGCTTACACATAGTTCAAGTTCAAGCATGTACATATGAAGGACAAAATTTCACATGCACACACAGGCGTATGCACAAAGACTTCTATTTCCAGTCAGTCAGGTTGTCAGGGGGCCGTCGGGACAAGAGATTAGCAGCTGTCATGGTTAAAAACACAAGGTCTGCAGCAGCGTGGCTAAATACTAGCATGAAGGAATCCAGGCAACCACCCACTGACCTCCCCGACCCCTAACACACATACGCACATGCACAAACACGCCAGGCCTCTTTCCCACCTGCTGAGAGTGACTGTGTGTCACCTCGAAAACCCTAAGCCTGTCTGAGGCTTTGCAAGCTCTCCATCTTTCCTTTCCCAAGCCTATTAGCTAATTCTGCACTGCTTTATCATTTGATATTCAGATTATTCCCAGATGAGGTTAGTTTTTGCAATACAGAGGCTTTAGGTTTATCACAAATACAAAAACCACCTCTGTGCCATTAGTGTGGTTCAGAGATGGACATTGTAGAGATAAATAAAAACCAAGTTAGAAAAAGAAACTGACAAAGGCTTGTAGTGAGTGTGTGTGTTTCCAGATGTAAGGTGATGTAACACATAATTTAGCCTAATCTGTGCTCCAGCATGAAACTAGTTTAACTGACTTGTGGCTAAATAGCTGGTAGGTTAAATCTTAAAATAACTGATAATGTTACCATTTGTGACAGCTAGCTTGCCCTGAACGTTGCTAGCAGTTAGTGATTCTTACAGCTAGCATCTACAAGATATGTGGGCTATTGTCAAAACGAAATGCCAACAGTGAAGTAGCAATAATCTATCTGACATGGCTTAATGACGTTCATACATGTCCGTTTATGTTGAGACAAGCTAGTGAGCTAATACGGCTCCTAAAGTGTCACTTCATTAAAGTGATTTCTCCATAAATTTGATCTTTAATGTTCTCTGTTTCCCTCCTGTTCTGTTGGCTGCAATGATGGTGAAGGAGTCTGAGTCAAGCCCTCCACAGCCGGAGGAAAACCACACAAGGCAAACACACGTTCTCTCCCTCTCACACACAAACACTCAACCAAAACCAACAAAAACAGTCGTTTAAAAGTCATGTGCCTTGAAAAGCACACACACACACATACACTGGTCCAAAATAATAGGTAGTAGGGTGGCAAATAGCAAGCCATCCACCCTAAACCCATATATCTCCTGAACTGCATAAAGTCAGGTTTTTACGCTCCTATGCTTCTGAAAACCAGAGGTAAAAACAGTCTTCCTGAATGTCAGAGACGTCTCTCAAGGAAAGGAAGAGCTCTTCAGTGGTTCTTTGGTTTTGTGAGTGGTTCTATATGGAGCCATAATAACCTTTAATTTGTTTTCAAAAACGGCAAATCAAATAAACAACATGTGTAACCTGTTGCCCTTTCTAAAAAGGCTCTTTATAATAACAAAAGTTGTTCTGCTCCAGGCCTGAAGAGCTATTTTCTAGTACTACATTGACCCTTTCTTGTTCAGGGTGTAGAGACAGAACAGAAAAAGGAGAAACAGCGGGTAATATGATAGAGAGAGAACCCAGCACTGTGAGGACAGCCATGTGTTCCCCTGACTGTTGATGCACTGATAAAGGCTGAATGGATGCGGTTTTGTTTTCACAGAGCAGTTGAATACACGGTGACGTGACTGAGCCGTAAGAAAGCTCAACTGTGTGAACCAGCATGTGATACATGGAGATGGACTTATTTCCCATGATACTTCTGCAAAGAAAAGCAGCCTGGTTCAATCCAACTGACTCACAGGTGCTTACAATGGCTCGGTTGACTTAGGAACATCTACCCTGATGTCTGGGTTCAAGTCAGGTTTTGGACCCGTCACTCCTCCCCATAAGCTTGAATTATAAGATATTAACAAAAACAGTTATAAATGACACAGATGTGCTATTTTAAAATGTATACTGTAAGTGTTTCAAGCAGCACAAATGAAATTGCATGTCTTTTGCATGTATAGGGAGGTGGTGGTAGAATTGGATATTTCAAAACCTTAGCACGTAAAAGTGAAACTATCTGCATAGATGCCACGTGATAAAATATATGCTTTTGTGGTTTGGGTGAGCTGACACTTTAAGGTTATGGTGTGAATTTGACCTATTTTCTAAACATGTCATGAATGAATGTGTTTGCCAGTTTGTAAATGCATGACAACATTACCCGACATTTTTAAATAGGGCCTTAGTTATTAAACTTGGTACATTTTTTCTATTTCAGCATCACTACATTTTTTAGCAGTTTTTTGAGCTTGCAAATCAATAGTGCTCAAATAGGATGTAATTTTCTGTCTTTAACCTTGATTGTTGCTTATTTAATCATGACAATTAAATACTTAAGAGACATGTTTACATCTTTAAAGACCCTCAAAACGTGCAGTTTCAACATTTTACTAAAAGAGTACTCCACGACCATACTCACGATGGACAGTTTAAAAACCATGTTTTTAATTCCACATACGTCAAAATCTGGTGCCTACGTTACCCACAATGCAACTGAACCACTGACAGTTCAGAGTTGTAGCCATTTTTAAAATTCCCTTGAATTCAGACTAGTTGTTCCTCTTTTGAGACATTTACATGTGTATTTCTTTACTTTTGTGAAACTATAGATATCTAGCATTTAAGCTAATCTAAGACAGGCTTATCTCATAAGAAAATACATAGAAAATTCTGTATTTTTAAAAGGATAACAATAATTACCTTTTAGTATTATAATATCTCTGATGCAGGGCTTTTATAACAGTAAAATACTGGTGCAAACTCCTGTGCAAGAATATTTTATCAGACCTTACTAGAGACAAAGAATTATTTGATCTCCCAGGTTGCTGTGACATATTATCTTATCAAAACCTTTGTGGTATTTATTCACAACTACTTCCTTCTGAGGTGAACCTTCAACTGCCAGGAACATGCACTCATTCCCAACAGAAACCAAACACACTTCAAGCTGATAAAAGTATTGGGGGCCGAGGGCAGATATGACTTTAACCCCGGGACCTGTAGAGGTCTTGCACTTGTGAGGCACGGGTGGGGTGAGGAAGGTGGAGAGGGTGTCAGAGGTTAACATTGATGGGTGTACAAACAGTCACGCAACCCCTCTACACACACACACACACACACACACACACACACACACACACACACACACACACACACACACACACACACACACACACAGACGGGGGTGTGTGATTTACACGACTGACGTGTTGCTGCCTGGTTCCAGCTGTTCCCTACCTGTTTCTTCAGGTGGGTTGGGCGGCACTGAGCACTAATGACACACACACATGCTCGCACACACTCATTTGCGCACTCACTACCACAGTTATCACATCAGCTATCTGTTACTCACCGGATTTATGTGCTGTGCACCAACACACACAAACACAGCAGTATTTGTGTGTTTGTGTGTGTGTGTGTGAGCCGGGGATGTGTTTACCATTTGGAGGAATGTACAGTATTTGGTAATGTGAAAAGCAGCCCTCAGTAGTCAGGAGTCGTACAAACACACTCTGTTTCATTGGATGGGCCTGAGATTCCTCTGTGTACACCCAGGGGCAAGAGTGAGGAATTTAAACGCTTTAACATGCTGTCTCACCGTTGGAGATCTAATACTGGTCTGTAGTACTAGTGTGTAATACTGTGTTTGTCTGTCAGTCTTTAATAAAACTCACTCAGTCTCACTGAGTCTATTCAGAAGCTGTAACCTATTTAAAATACTGTTAAGATTGTGAGTTAAATGTAAACCTAGTAATGTTTACCGTCATCCCCTTTCTCACATCAGGTCCCACTGTTTCCAGGTCACAAGGACTCCGTGTACATTTCATCATGTGCACAGTTTCTGTTTGCAAAGTAAAGGCTTACGGTATTAGTGAGTCAATAACTACAGTAAAGCGTGTGCGTGTGTCTGTGTGAGGCCAAGTTGTACAGTACTATGCCTGGATAAAGCCGGCCTGTGGTCTCACTGAACCTGATGGTGAGCAGCAACGTGGCCACCTGTGTCTCTTATCATGTTACATACGTGCATGCGAACACACACACTGAGTAATCTTTAAGTGAGAATCTAGGTCAGTGTTGCAACCAGGACTACAGCAGGGCAGAAGTGAAATCATGGCGCGAGGAGGAGTGAAACTAACCCAGCTGGTAAGTGGGTTACAGTTATAGTTATAACTTTTAGTTCAGTTGTTGTAATAGCCTACAGCTCGTCACACCTGTAGTTGTCCAATCTGTCTTTGAATTTCCTCTTTGTTTTTCTTCCTTTTCTCCTTATGTACTCGGGCTTTGTCTGAGTGTTGCCTTGTTTTCCTTGTTCTCACAGCCCTGTAAAGCCCATTGAGAAAATATATTTGATACAAGCTTTGCAAATAAACTTGACTTGACTTGCCATTGTCAGAGTGACAAGCACTTTTCCTCTGCATCACAAGGTGGAGTAATCCCTTTTTAGACTCAGTGCCAGAGGGTGAGAGACTTAAGGGAGTTGAGTAGTTACCATGAGGCAAGGGAGTCCATTTTATTGTGTTTACCTAGTTGAATGATATGTCCTTTTGTAAAGCTGTCACTGAGACTTATCTTTGGACTAAAGCTGCTGACGGCTGTCACAATATACAGCAGTCTATTTATTGATCACATAAATACATATGATCGTTTCCATTTCCTAAAAAACACTCAGAAAAACGTTTCCCCCAGGATTTGATTGCTGGTGGGAGAAAAAAAAACTCTTCATATAAGATAAGAATGACATGACTGGTAAAGCAGGACATTTCTACAAAGTGCAGCACCAGAGAGAAAGCCTAAAGGCTTTATCAAACCTGTATAATGGAATGAAAGCCTATTTCTGACCTGGTTTGTCATAATATAAGGAATTATACCCCAGTTTTAAAGCAGTTTAAGTCAAACGGTCATTATTAGTTCAGCTATTTAATGCAGCTCTGTTCGTCTCCTCCTTATTTCTTTCATACAAAGTCTTCACACATTTTGCCTCTTGGCTTCAGTTGGAAAGACTTTTACAAGTGTTAAAAAAAAAAAAAAAAAAAAAAATCAGTAAATTTCAGCCTCAGTGCTGGAAACTACTTCTATGAATATGAATTCACATGCCAAAATGTTTGACAAGGAATTAATGCAGAGCGCAAAGAGTGGCTAAAACACTCTGAGCAGTAATGAATGACTTCATACACTTCTCTGGGAATGAAAAAAGAAAACTTTTTTTTTTCATAAACTATCTAATGATCCTCTAATAAACAGCAGCGGTGGAAAAGGACTTAAATTGGAAGTTGCGGTGCGGTTGAAGGTGGTGGGAAGCAGCAAAAACGTGCCGCTTTGTAAACACACAGTGACAGGTTTGCCACTATCAGCGGAGAGATCTCAAACCTCTCATTTCCTCTGGAGAGCAGCAGTTCTTGGGGATTTCTGTGTGGATATGAGGCACGGAGAGTACGACGTGCTCTCCCATCAATATTATTTCAGTGATATATGCTTGCAAATGCCTCCAGCTTGAAGTGACCGTTTGGTAAACTCCCCTCAATAGTGATTGTTCAATCACTGCTGAGCAACCACAACCAAGCCTGGCAGGCCTGTCAAGCTTTGGATTTCTCCACATGTTGAAGCAGAGTCCATGGTGCTATTAGGAGTAATATTCTGCAAAGACGTTTCCAAAACCCAAGAACACAAGAGCAAAAGTGAAAAGAAAAAAAAGTTAGAAGCTCTGTTCTGTTCTTTATTGGATTTTGGGAAACAACTTCAATAATACCCCTATAGTGTTACATTCGCCAAACACACTGCTTAGTCCTCATTCTAAAAGCTCCATATTTTAGTACTGTACTGTTTGTAATGGTGTTCAAAATCTTTTTGAGTTGATTTGATTTTCCCTCACTTTTCTGAGGTCCTCTTTCAGCCCTATTCACACACATGAGGTGGCCTGGACTGATTTTGCTGCTAAATGGAAGTAACTGCCCAAACGTTCTGATTGACTAAGCACAGCTCAAGTCACGAGGCGGTTGGGTTCAGACTTGGCGGAAGGCTACGGAAAACATGGCTGCAGGATCAGTAAGATGCAAAATGTGGATCATAATACACATGTGCAGCTACATTCAGAGTTTATACTGTTCAGCACACCTGTCCACCCTTACAGCAGTCACACCGCCACTACCTCACTCTCTCTTTCCCACTCACTCAATCTGCTAGTTTACCGTTAGCTTGCACACTGCAGCTAAAACACTAGTGGTAAAGTTCTGTTTACACCGTCTTTCCATCCCACAAACAACCCAACTGCTCCCTATTTACTGTACAGTGAACTATATTTACCCTCCACCATTTCATTCACTCACTTCTACTAACAGTCCAACAAGGTGATGCACCATGATCGAGTAACTGAAGGAGTGATTTCAGACATAGCCCATGTCTTCTACATTGATCAGCTGGTGTGAATGACAATCTGCCTGCAACATGCAGCTTTAGCCTCCATTTTCTAGCACAGTAACACATATGTGGCCATCAAAAGTGAGTAGAGAGATTCTTGTTTTAAAACTACTCAGCTGGAAACTTCAAAAACTTTTTCAAACCACTCATGCACTTATGGTTTCCTTAATTGGACAGAAAGCTATAGCTGCTAAAGTCTGATAACAATATTTGTAATTTCAGCCACCAAAAGCAGCTGTTGCCAGCTAGAAATAAAAAGTCTGCTTTGGCCTACCTTTGTCAAAATCAAGGACCCACTGTTTAAAAAATTACCAGGAATCTAGAGTGATAAATCTGCCACTGTTATCATTCTAAACTTTAATGTACCATGCCACAATGGAAAGCTTGACAGTGGCAGCAGCAGTAACTAAGGGAGGAGGGTTGGTGGTTCAGTGGAAGGAGAGGAAATGCCATCTTAAGCTCAAAATATGATACTACTAAATACTGTGAGAGGAAAACAGTTATCATTGTTCTACTTATCAGGTTTCTCTGATGAGATGCTTGTGACTTTGTGTAGGCCTCACTTTCAGTAAACGGGGTTAAGGAGTTTCCAAAACAGTCTCTGTTGCAAATGAACGTTGCATAAGGCCTGGTCCTGGGTAAATAACTGATGTATTGTACTATAGTGACAGACACACAGGAATGAGAGGGGCAGATTGTGATTTAGGTCAAGCAGTCTAAACGCTTCAGGCCTAATGATTCACCATCTGTCATTATGTTTATTACTGCCATCAGTTAGTGTTACGACATCTAAAATTTGTTGCTTTCTCATTGTGCTTAAACCTGCTAATCAGGTGGCACTGGTTTCTGGTTTAGGCTTGTTGTCAATTTTGAGAGCTTTTTTTAGATCCACTGAAGACTACACGCTGAGGGAATTAAATAAAAAGGTTTATTTTCGCTACAGTCTAGCATCTGAGGTTAGGGTATAAGGCAGATTTCTGTGACAATAAGCACAATTTATGAATGAACAAATGTGATTACCACTGATATAAAAAAAGGAAAAGAAAAGAAACAGAATCCAGTTTCCTTTGTTTTAAGAGACATTTTTTCCTTATTAGTAACATCCACTTTCCTGTTTTGTTTGAACTCGGGGTGATCTGAGGCCATTCTGACTGTGTGTTTATAAGATGACTCAACTTTTTAAATAAGAGATTATTTAGGTTAGTTCCACTAGCTACAGTAACAACAGAGGTATGTGTGTGCTTGTGCTAGTGGGTCGCTGTGTGTGTCCAACCCAAACAAACTCAACAGCGAATATGTGCAGGGGTGGTTGTGAATCATCTTTTAAATACCAATTTCTTTATTATTCGAGTGAAATGCCCCATTGAGAAATCCAACTGTTGCCGGGTAAACTTCATGGGAAACAGTCAACGGTATCTGCTGTTCATCGTGGAGAAGCGGCCACATGGTGCCCACCAAAAAAAACCAAGCTCCTGAATACTTGCACACAAGCACAAGTTTGAGATTGATCAGTCAAATAAACATGAGTTTGTTTATAAAATGAAATCTATCTTTATTTACAGTAAACAGAGGTGTGTGTATGCATAGTCCCAGATGCAAAACACACACAGACGCAGATGCACATACAGAGTCTAGAAATGAGCGCAGGAGGTGTGTTTTCTTGCTCCCCAATGGTGTTTGGGCAAGCAAGTACACACATACATAGGCTTTGCTCAGTTTGTGTTTGTGTGTGTGTATGTGTGTTGCTTCGGATAGCTCCCCCTCTCTGGTGTATGAATGAGTGTCCTGAGAGTGCTAGATAAAGGTGGTCTGTGCTGCAGCTCAGCTCCACTTACTCTTAAAGGAAGCATTGATGGGAGGACCGGCCGGCTGCTGCAGCTCCAGGATCTGCGTCTGCCTGCAGTACACCGGCAGAGGATGGATGAGGAGAGAGTGGGGGTGGGGTGGGGGGGTGGGAGCAGGTCTGTAAAGCAAAATCTCTAACACTGAGTTTGTGAACATGGCCAGAGCTGCCAAACATCAGATCCTTCAGCGTACAAACACAGCCAAGACCTCCAGTATGTGAGGCCACCACAGACTGAAATATGGCCCTGCACATGGTCACACATGCAAACTGTTACAAGGCTGAATGGGTTCAAATCAAATTTCAGTCACTGAGAAAACACTGACTTGTGGATAATTAGACCGTACCTAAAATGGATCCAGCCTGAACAGACCCTCCATCAACTCAGGCAGCAGAGTGATGAGCCAATAAATAAATCTTATCTTTCCCTGCACTTAACAATTAAAACTTCTTGACTTGCTTCAGGAAACACATTTTACACATCAATACTGATAGCTTCACTATTATGATCTTCTTGGGTATTGAGACCTGAAAACCAATGAGGGGACAGGAGACTTCTGGACCTGACAAAATTGAATACAGTATAAATTGGACATGACCCAGCTCTTGTGCTGCGTTGGACCAAGTGGACCTGTGAAGGCCTCTAGTTAAGATTATCTGCGTGATTTTGCAACATGAACAGTCTACAGGCTGTACTGATAACTAGTTAGCAACACATTCACAGATCGTGAGAGTGAGGACTGGACTGGCAGCCTATGCATTGGTGTGACAGCTAAGCCTCTGACTGATCACAAAACTTTAACCACTATCCTTTCCCCTCTTCAAGCTGCTAAAATTTTTCTTAAAGTTTCACATCTCTGTCTCATGTCATCCAATGCAAATTTATCTAAAGTCACTTCTAAACTGATCCACTAAAATAATGACCTTCAGTCTGAACGCACCTTTACAGAGGAAAATGTGACTGACTGGCTAGTATCACTATAAGCCTGCCTCAAGGTTGCAGGTTTGATCTCCGCACAGCCTACAGATGTTATTCTAAACAAGAGTTTCAGGTAAACAGAGAAGCACGCTGTCTCACTGCTAACATCATCTGTTCATAAAACTCGTGCTGAATCATAGGACATGATTTGACTTCACCCATGTGCCTTTCATCATCACAGAAGTATGATGAAGCTATCTGCCCAAAGAAGAATAGATATGTGGTTATGTTGAGAAATGAAACTGGGCAATCTAATGAGCTCAGTGGAAAAAAACTGGATTGCATTAGAAAGAGAAATAGAAACATCATTAGTGAGCACACAAACATTCATTTCCTCTGCCTGGCCAGTAGATTGTATCAACATATGGCTTTTGTTTGAAAGCCGCAGATATGAAATATGAACGTGAGTAAGACCACTGCAACTAGACCAAGAAGCACTAACCAACACCCCTTCTCTCCTGTTAGCACACACACATACGCAAACGCACATATAGAGACACACATGGCCTTACCAGCACCACATCCGGGACCAGGTGACCCTTAGCCCCCTTTAACTTCTTGCCAGATGTAAGTCAAACCTCAAAGGTAGGCTGAACACTAACCCTGACAGCCGCAGTGGTAACCACCCCTTGTTTTTATCATTTCATATACACTAATGAGCATTCACAATGCTTATTGCTTGGAGGATACTCAGTGATGCATAACATCTATATGCAAATAGATTATAGATACAAATGATAATCATCAAAAGGGTCAGAGAGCTTTGACTTTCTATGAATGGCTGACACTGACACTAAAAGTTTGCAGGAAAAGAAACAAGACCAAGAGCCATGGTTGTAGCTCTGTGAGGCCTTATTTTGTAAAGCGGTGCTTTTGACTAAATGCTAATGTTAGTATGCTAACATGCTCAAAATTACAATGCTACCACGTTAATGTTTTGGTATATAATGTTCAAGCATTTCAGTCCGGACCACAGCAGTGGACTGATAGACCAACACTGCCCTCACCATGAAGCAAACTGCTTGTATAGCTTAAAAAAAAAACACAAACGCTCAAACAAGTACTATAACAAAGTATAAAGTATAACAAAGTATTAGAAGTCCAAAACCTTTCCAAGCACCATTTATTTAATCTGAGAAAAACATAATGTTCTCTGATTACATTTAAATAATGCCAGATATAATGTTTCAGCCAGGAAATGATACACCAGGCTCTAATTAGCAAGGAAATGCAAAATGAGAGTCATACAATGACACAAACACACTGTACAGACTAGTACACATCATAAAAATATGAGATTTAGCATGTTGATTACTATTTGGCAGGTGTGTATCAAAGCACAGTTTAATGAGTAGCATGTGTTAAACTGAATTAGTTTGAAAAATGTGACTGGACTAATTGGAAGAAAGCTTTGTGGTGGAAGCTTGTCAGGGCAAAGCTATTTATGAAGTTTATGAATACAGAACACTTCTTTCCATCAGTTTTTACTATAAGCATGGCCCAGATGCATGATGAGTACATTATACAGTATGTCTTTATGATATGTTGCATAGTGCAGGATGGATATGGTGGTCATAAAGAGCGTTAGCAGGCTCTCTGTCTTGCCTCATGACAATCTGAGCCTGGCCCTGAGCCTGGGTAATCACGGAGCGGCCGGGCTCATTCACAACACCAGCTATACCCGTCCTGCACAGCTACTCACTCAGCATAGTTATGCTATTTGTACTGTATAAACATTTTGGATGATTATATGTAATTACCCGGTGCAGCACGGGTGGACGGACATCCACACTGACTCACAAACACGCACACACACTCATGAATGGATAGACACAAACCTGCACACACTGACCTCAGGGATTCTCTTCCATGCTGAAAAGTGTTTACTGAGTAATAAGGCAAATGAAAGAAGTCAGGGACATGCTCACTGCCAAGATCCTCTCTAAATAAACACCCCAATGAAATATTTTCATGTCAGTTAAGTCACTTATTGCCATACTCCCTTCTCTCACACTCTCTGCTCTCTCAAACCGCAGTGCTGACCATGAAGCTTCATTCATCACGGCCTAGATCTCATGTGTGGCTCTCTCTGTCTTTAACACCATTGGTCAGAAAGTGTAAGTAGGCCACGCAATGTCAACACACACTCCCAGCATTCAGTTCTTCACCGACCCACCCTCGCGTCTCACAGATACTTCCTTATCACGCTCTGAGTTTGGCTGCCAATCACGTGTTTTGAGACCACGCCTGGTCTAAGTAAAGCCCCTTACTGAACTAGATAGGACATGCTAAATTTTACAGCTAAGTCTGTCAAATACCCAGGCTTGAGACTTTCATGCCTGCCCTCCGTCTCTTCAGTTTCAGAACGTGGTCATGTTGGCCTGCATAAGCAGAACGGGTAGAGTGAGTGACACATATAGCGCAGAGATAGTGATTGTTATTTTCAGGTTCCTCTCTTTTGTACTTGGGCACTTCACTAATCAGATCTGTTTCCAAAGCTGCTAGCTGACAAAGCGGTGTTACAGATAGACGTTTAAAGGCTATCATCTTTTCACCTTCAAGTGAGACTTTAAAAGAGGAAATAACATACGGTTTCTCTTACAAATGCAAACTTGAATTCATAGCAACAAAACACACCCTTGCTAAATTCAGTATGCACTGAGGTTCAGCTACTGCGGCCTAAGTTGATGTGGTATGGCTCCTTATGGTGGCTAACATTAGCTAGTACTAATGAAGGACTCTTGTGCTACTGTTTCAGTGCGTGTAAGCATTTTACAGTGACAATGTGCAACTTTGGAAAGAAGAAATGACAAATGGAAAGCTGAATTCATAAGCAATAAAACACATCCTTGCTGGGTTCAGTGCATTCAGAGGTTTTTGTCTGGTCTAGCTAACACAGTGCTTTACAAATAGGAGCAACAAATCACTGTAGTTGCTGTAGTCATAAAGTAGAAGCACAAAGGGTAAGAAAAAGAACAGAATAACAATAAGACTAACATGTATGTACAGTAACTGTGAAGGCCACTGCATATGAGCCACATCATCTTCATACTCCTGTCCTGTATGGAAGCCTTTATTATACTTGTCCAATTGTTTAATCAGGGTTTTCCTTGAATTTGTCCCCTGTCAGGGGATCTATAATGAAGCCGATGAGAAGCTATGAGACAAATTAGATTTGTTTTTAAAGAAAGTAAGTTTTAAAGGATCATAAAAAGTTTGTGTATGTAGCTTTTTACTACAACAAAAGCAAGCAGTCTGTGCACAATGTATATTATATTTATAACCTTCATATAACCTCACATATAACCTTCATAATTAGTTTTTTAATGCAGGGATTTGGGAGGTTTTCTGCCCTGTGGGGAGTGGAAGAGCGTCTTATCTTGTACGGTAAATTTACTGTGGCCTCTGTGGCAGATTAAAGGGCGTCCAAGAATACTCTGACCTCTGAAATAAAGCAGCCGGAGACAGAATTAGAGCCAGGCCAGGTTAGCATGTGTGTGTACCTCATTAACCATACCACAGTGAAACTTCCGCCCACGTGCTCAGCCTGGGCTTCATGAATCTGGAAACATCCTTATACAGAAGTGCTTGCCTAAAAACGGCCCGACCCGACCCTTAATGGTATTTACACCCTCTGTATTATTTACATTTGGAAAGGAGTGAAGAAAACATGTTTTATGAGAATGTTCCATCCGCAAAGACGTGATGTCAGTGCCACAGCCTCATATACAGGGTGGGGCGAGGTAAACAAACACTTCTCGCATCCCTCTCTCCCTCTCTCTCTGTCATTTGCAGGGGTCAGGGAAGGTAGAGTGAAGTGCAACCGCTCTCTCTGCTCGCCCGCCTTTTCTGTTGATTCATGGATTGAGCTCAGAGTCTGGGCCTGAACAAGAGCCAGGGGCCAGTGTTAGTAAACCGTGGAGAGACCAAGGGAAGTACCTCATCCGACACACACAGACAGCTGAGGGTTTACACTGTGTGAGGACTAAGAGAAGCATCTCTTCTGCATTGCTCGCACACACTCACATATACACATGCCACGCGCTGAAGAGCCACAAGCACTGGCGGTAAACACTCAGGCCTCTCACAAGATGCTCTGTAAATATTTACAGCTCGGCAGGCGCTGAAGGTAGAGGAACATGGCGGACCAAGCAGTGCCGGCCAAACGTGACCAGCCTCAGCCAACTCTGTCCACCCCAAACATCTCCACCCTGTCCACCCCCCATCGGTTCTGACCATCGCCGGACTTCAAATCCACTGAGCAAACAACATAACCTTATTCAGCATTTGTGCACTGTGGCTTACTTCGGCCTACCTTGTGGCAGCGGGGGAGGTCAACTCTGCTGAGCGTTGGGCCAGAGGCTGCTTCCTGAAAATAAAGTGAAAATTATGTTTTTAGCTTCTCACAATAAAAAAAAAAGGCAGTGGCACACTGTCAGTGGTCATACACTGCAAAAACAAACTTATAGAAACTACTCAATAAGCAAGAGCTAACAATTTGCAATCAATTAGAGTAAAGAGTAGCTGAACTTAACAGCTGTGGCACACTAAACAAAATTAGGTACAGTCTAACACTTCTCAAGAGTCTTTTTTTTTTTTTTAAGTGAGTACACGGTGCGGTGACACATGATTCAAAACAGACATCAAAGTAAATTGTAAAACATTTTGTAAGTTTATAGAAATAAAACACTGCTTAGTCACAGTCAGTACAGAAGTTACATCTGGTTCAATGGGCATGTTTCTGAGCCGACGCTGAAGATGCAGAACACCAGTTTAGCATAGAAGAATGCCGTCAACTGGATACATGCCTTGGTTCAGTTTCCACACCTGCCCAGGACTTGGTTGCCCTCTATCATGGTTTGGTCCGTGAGGCCCTAGCAAGAAAAAAAAAAGAAAAACAAAAGGCGAATGCATTTTTTTATTTTAATTTAAGCATATTAACAAGATGCTGTTCTGGTATTAAGTGTTCAGTTTTCTTGATCAAGCCATTTATTTCAGCACAAGCGGGATTTTTAGTATTGATCAGAACTTTAACACAAGCAGGTGACAAATTAAAAGCAAGACCTGAAGTCTTGACCCAACTTTCCCATAATGAAACAATTATCAATCCCATTGCTGAAGAACCCATTGCTGTAGATGGAATATTTGTCATGGTGCAACAGAGCACACTGTGTTTTCATAGAATCAAAGAACAAAGAACAGAGCCACCACTACACCATCTGACTACAGGGGTGAACCATTCAGATTTTCATTATCAATGTGTCCCGTCTTTGTCTTTCACATACTTCTGGAATATAATGTAGGTCAAACCAATAAACCATCAATATCAAACATTAACTTATCAGTATTCCCCATCAAATACTGTTAATTATTAATCAGCCAACAAGTAAACAAAATAGAATATAAAGGTCAGCACCTCATGCGATATGTTTTCTACGACTAAAACAGATATTCTGAACTGTTGGTTGCATTAACACGATTTGTGTCTTTTCTGTTATAGGAGGACCATGCTACACTGCAATAAAAAAAAAAAAAAACCTGAACCTTACCATTCGAATCTAAAACCAAACACGATAAACATAATGTGTGTGTTTTAAACCTTCTTATAATAAACATAGAAACAAGAAAAAGCGTACAGTAATAGCCTGACTATTTATCAGCCGTTAGGTATCAGATTGGCTGATTGGTTGAATCACAGTTCTGTGATCTGTATCGATAATAAAACAATGGTATCAGGGTAAGCCTTTGTGTAACCATGTGAAAACCTTGAGCTGATCAATCATTTAATAACACACCTGGCAGTCAGACAACTGCATCCCTTTTTTTTTTATCAACACTCTGGGACTATAAGGAAATGCATTTTGGAGATGAGTACAGTGACCCTGAGAGCTCAACACACCCCAAAATACAAACACACATGCAAATAGACAAAAGACAAGCAAATTACAAAAACATCACTAATTTGACAACACGTGCGCAGCACAAAAAAAAAAATGAGGTAAGGTTGGTACAGTGTGTGAAGTTACTGAGGTCGGGTCTGTGTGTGATCTGTATGTTGTGGACTGGTTTATCCTATACTGTGCAACAGGAGAAAGTGACTGCAAACATATTTTCCACAGCAAACTCATCTGCAGTAAAATAGCACACCCATCATATTTCTCAGTTAAGGTTCTTCAGTCAGTGTTTAATTCAGGTACCTGAGGTTTGTGTCTCTCTTCTACAGACTGGGTACACAAATGTTTCTCACAGGCTCCTCAGCTGTGGAAGAATTAAGAAAGTCAGAAATGAGACATTTTAAAAGTGTTTAAGCATCCAGATTTAGGCAGGACATGAAATAATTGCATTTTGGCCTAAAACACACTGCTGTTGCATACATGGCACATCAGCAATTCACAAATGGAGAGAAGCAGTTAAAGCAATTGCTACAGACACTAGCTGCTCAACCATGTGCCACAGTTCGGGGTTAACTGGCTAAAAGACACACACACAAAAAATAAAGGTACATAAATCTAACTTCCAAAACTAAGTTACTCTGTTTACCACAGCTCAGCAACATCTGAATTTAACGTGATTTTTTTTTTTTTTTTTTTTTAATGAAATGTGAATTTTTGGTTTATTTCAACACTGTGATTTCATGATATTACTGTACACTATACACACGGTACTACACACCACAGCATACTGGAGTGTTTATTCATGGACAAACTGAAACTTACACTGCATATTTGATACCACTTGACAACTTTCCTGCTAATTTACTCTGTGCTCCAACCACCAACACCTGTCTGCTCTCAGCCACCGTCTCTCAAACAAACTGCTGCTAATTCTGAACCCCGCTGTTTGCTGTGAAAGCTAAATTGACTGACTACAAATTAAAAACCTGCCTATAACGAGCTGTAGCGCCGATGGGACAGCTGGCTAGCTCGCTTGTTACCTATGTGAAATTTGGAGCCTGACCGTCAGCCAGAGCTCAGAGAAGGCGACAAACTTCAATTCCCGGTGTAAGACAGAAGCACACCGACTACTAATCTTGTGATACTTCTTACCATTAAATACGTCGACATTTACATTCATGATATGATGCACAGTGACACTTTGAACAGGACTTTCGCCAGCAGGTAGACACCCTCCAGTTCCGCACGTGAAACGTGATTAGACCCTGATCGTTACACCTGTACTCTGACGCATGCGCACTTTGCAGTGCAGGGCGAATTTTTTGGGGTGTATTTCAGGATATTTTTTTTTATGTTGCAGTTAGAATTTACCCATTTTTATATATCTTACTTGCTGACTAATACACTTTAACATATACTTTTTAAAATGTAAATGATTTGAATGGGTTGTATTTACCACACCACAAAATCCTTTTTTTTTTTCTTTTTTTTTACAATGTGTAGGTGAAAGGTAAGGAATCAGTAAAAAAGGGTTATATTTTCAGACTGCACAATGCTCATACTGTCAGTGGAATTTGATACTTCTGATGTATGAACCGAATTTACATCATGTCAAAAAAGAAATTGCATCAAGCGAAGTGAACATCCCATAACAGACAGCTTAAATTTGTTTGTCACCTACAAGCAAAATTGATTTGCAGTCGTGCAGTACCAGTCAAAAATCTGGACATGCTTGATGATGTGTTTTTGACTGATAACTTTTTCATCAAAATGATTACCGGTATATTATGTATAAATAAGATCAATTGAGCTGAGCTGTTGTTGACCAGCTGTGGGCTGTTTCTTTAGCAGCTCATGTTAACTGCTAGGCATGTCCAGATGTTTGAATGGTACTGAACGTTCGATCATGTTTTTAGCATAAAATGATGTAAAGAAGTGCTGCAGTGCTGAAATAACTCTATGTAGGCCAACTCCACATCTTCACACTGACAGATCCTGAGTCTGTGTAATGTGTTATTTGTATTTATGACAAATTCATAGAAGTACATAAATGACCATTGCACAGTGTATTTGTTCCTCCAACCTTGCTCTTCTTCTTTGGGTTTAATAGCAGTTTAGGCCGAATTAGGCACGTTGCCACCACCTACAGCAAACAGTCATTCAGAGTAATGCGTCTGGTTCTCTACAACCTGGCTCCACTCATGCTCATAGGATTAGTTGCTCGACTACAACTGGTTTGTTGTGAATATAAAAAATATTGATTGGTGCAGCTTTAAAGATATTATCGTTTGGTGACCTAACTGATGGCAAGTGGTGTGGAACCACAAGGCGGGAAACAACAAACATGTTTCCTGGTGAGGTAAGATGCATTTACTTCCTTTTTAACTTTTGTGATAATATCATTGAAATGTTTATTTGTGACATGCTAAATGTAGTGCGACAGTAGTCTTTAAAACAGCAAACTGAATCCGTATTGTATGCAATATCATGCAGGCCAACATGTGCTAACATTAACTGCATCAAAGCTCCTGGTCATACCAGACCAAGTAAAGCTATAACAGAAAAACCCTGCACTTAATGAAGTGAGAAAGCTTACGTCAAATTAATTACTGATTCAACTTTTCACGTGCAACAGGAAGAACATGTTATTTATTTGTTAAAAAGGTACATGGCTGTGCTGTTACAGTCCTCTCAGGCCTTCCACTGTATCTGGATCCAGATGACTGAAGGGATGGATCCCATTAGACCGTACCTCTCTGTCTTGTTTCCTTTGGATGTTTTTTTGTTACCATAAGAATGACTAAGACATCATCTGCCTTTACAATACATAAAATAGTAATCAAAGCAGTAAAAACAGTAATCGAAGAAAATTTGCTTCTCAGTCAACCTTGTGTATTTTTTTAATCGAATTTTGAAGTGACAGCTGCACATGTTTGTTTGAGTCTTACAGTTGTGCCAGTTGGGTGGGGTTTCAAGCCAGTTTCACACACAAAGACATGCACATACTACGCATAGTCTCATTGTGAAACCAGAATAGTGTCACATTAAGTTGACAATCACAGATAAGCAGACAGAAGGGGCTCGTGAGGGTTCTTCACTATTATTTATGACACCAGTGAGTCAGGGCCTTGGACGGAAAAGGAGGGAGGGAGGGGGGCTTTAGTTAAAATGAGAAATTGTTTACTTTTGTTTTAATTATAAGAAGCAATTATAGCTCATTAAAGACAGGAAGACTTCTCTAAAAACTCTGTAATCTTCTACTTTTATTACTAAATCAACAAGAAGAAAACCTGCAGGGAGAACCTGATCAAATGAATGGTTACATTCTTATCTGAATCTAAATGTTTTGGGGGTGTTTTTTTTTTTGTTTTTTTGACACAAATATGATTAACAACCTCTGCTCTCCACTTTCTATCTGGCACAGTGCCACCCATCTGGCACCCATGTAGGCTAAAACAAAGTCTAAAAACTATGTTCTGTTACTACTTGACCCCAGGTCTGGGGCTTAGCATGCCAAAACAATACCAGGACGAGCCGAGCTTCCCAGTGCAGCAGTGGAACACAAATAGTAACTTCTAGAAGCCGCCACTACAGAGGAGAGGGGAAACTGAAGGAGGAGGAAAAACAGCAGGACGAAGAAGAGGTGGAAATGGGTGGTGGCCAGGAAGTGGGACTTTTCCTGCCCTAATCACAAGTCAGAGAGTGTTTCCTTTCATTGTAGGAGCTCCAGACCCCATTAACCAGCAAGACCCCTGTGAGCACACACGAACACCACTACATTTACATCCTTAGAAAAACCTTATCTTCTATAGACATAACATATATGAACGCTGATACACTCAATTAAACATTACATGTGGGTTTGTTGTTTGACTCACACACTGAGTCACAGGTCCATGGATCCTACTTGGCAGGGCCTGGTGCATTGTGCAGCCCTTTGGCTCTGCTCTGATAAACACTTCATTATGAAATCCTGAGGACACAGTAAATATTTGCCGGGGGCCTTATCTGCCTGCCTTATCTTGGCGTGAACTCCAGGCACCACATGACTCCTAGGCCCTTTATTTTCTTAATGCCTTTGCTACCACTGATAACTTCACAGAACAGCCTGCAGAAAACAGATTTTCTTTGAAAGGCTCCTGGAAATCGAGGCACCACAACGACAGGGGCTTCATGCACAAATGTAGGCCAGAGCTTTTTATTTGGTCTAGACATGACCAAATGTGACAAGGATGTTTTTTGGGGTTTTTTTGCCCAGCTAGAGGCTGGCGAGTTGAAAAATTCACTACTGTCCCTGTTTTACCTGCTCGAGTGACTGATGGTAGAAACACATTTACAGCTGCAGAGTTAATCAGTTATGAGTGGATGGCTGGAGTTCAGTTCCCAGACTGATACATCCATCTGGTCCTGTCTAACCTCGGTGCACAGTCATATCACTCTGTAAAGCAATGTATAAGATCATTCAGGTGTGATTGAAGCACATTGATTTATCACATCTGTGAGCAATGGCTCCATTTATAAGCCTGTAGAGCAGCTGAGTGTTTATCATTCACTTCTTAACCTCAGTGGTGGAAAGTACATTTAATCAAGTTGACTTTTGAGGCCTTTGTATGTTACTGAAGTATTTCCATTTTCTGCTTCTTTACAAGTTTATTCCATTACATTTCAGAGGGAAATTGTTGTACTTCATCTATGCTGTAGTTCCTTTTTACATACAAACTTAAATAAGTTTATAAAGTTTATAAAGTACACTGTTCAGGATTCAACCCTTACAAAAAAAGCAGTCGAGACACCTTGTCCTCTTTTTTCCAGATATGTATGAGTTGTTACTAGGTCCATCAAAGAGACACTTCACCTCTAAAAGTCCAAAGAAAAATCAGACTACTTCTCCCACCACTGCTTGATCTTCATATAGACTTCAAGTGGCTGTTCTCCAAGGATGTTGAGGATTTGCTGAGTGCCAGTGTACATTAGCTCAGAAAATGGGATCATAATTCATGACTTATTAAAAGATTAAAATCTTATCCTAATGGCGGAGACGCACACAGACCCACAGCCCGAGCCACCAACACAATTCACCCGGCTTCCCTGTGACTGCAGCTCCCTCTGTGCTTTTTCCATTTTAAAATTCCAGACCTCATTCCTCAGATGGAGCAGACATATCCCTCATCGCCCTCTGTTTACAGCAGAACATTACACATTATGTAATATTGCATACATTTTGTCCAGTGCCGTCACTTTCTGTGGTGGTGCTGCTGCTTTCCATGTTCATTATGGGCTTTCAGATCCAGACTTTCCCCATCACACAGAGCATACCCACAGCTGTTCTTCCTTTGTTGAACATAAGACAGGAATTCAGGTTGTGCCTTTCTCTGGAAAATAACTGGTCAGTGCTTTTGCTGTATACCGACGACAAGGGGCCAATATTTGCTACAAATGGCACCCTGAGGGTCCCAGGCCAAGTCGTGTCACAGGGCAACTAAGGCTCTACTGAGGACACACTCCCTCTATCCTGTCTCCAGGCTTTTTTCCACAGGAGGAAGGAGACTGGTCATGCTGAGCCATCTGATGTCTTTATGTGAGCAGCATGAAAACAAGAGCTGTTGTACTCCTGCACATCATCGCTTCATGGTTTGTTTGTTTTTAATCTGTATGTCACACCTGCTGAATCTTCACACTCAAATGTTTCAGAAATCACAGCCTGACAATCTGAAACTTTCAAAATGATTTTTATTGGGAGAACTACAAAAAATGTACAGTACAAAGTTAACAGTCTCTCACTCAATTTGTAGTGAACTGACTCCCCAAAAATAATATTACAACTCTCGTTGTCTTTTTGTCCGTTTTTTTGTTACATTCAAAAAGCTTTACTTCTGATAAAGTAGTCAAAAGTACATAGTGCGCATCCCCCTGTACCTACTATGTACAAACCAAACATGTTCATCCACTTCCCTCTCCAGCAAACTCTCAAGACTCAGACTAGATTTCAATATCAAAAAAAGAAAAACAGAGCAAAAGGCAATCAGAATAAAGAGGAATGGGGATTTAGAGAAAGGTTACGGTTGTTTGTCAGAGTGGTAACAACCTTAAAAAAAAAAAAGTTTCAGAATCCAACACTACATTCAGTTCAACCTGTGTATAAAAAGATGCCATGTAGGAAAAATACTTTATTTGGTTAATTTTAAGGCATGTCAAGATGGTGAACCCCTTAGGCACTACACAATAATACTGGGGCACAAGGGATTGCTACATTCTTTAGCACGTGGCTGGAATCACAGTGTGACCTCGTGCAAACAGAGAGAAAACAAAAATACTTTTTGGTTAATTTATTGACTTGGGTTCTTTGTCACTGACGTCTGATCTAGATCAACAAAAGAAGTAAGGTTTGGACGGTCTGTACAACCACATTGTTTATACATTCTACAGAAACATCTAAATAGGGATCCTCAAAAAAAAAAAAAAAAAAAAAAGCCTTCTACAGCACTGACACGACCTCGGGAGCAAACAGCAATCACGCAAACTTTTTTTTTAATAAACGTAAACAAGGAAACAAAATTAATGAAATAAATATCACATACGTTCTCTTAAATTAAGATTTTTTTTTACTCATTTACAATAAAAATAACCAAGTGAAGTTACAAAAAAAAGGAGAAAAAAAACCAACAAAATATATATATTACTGTGAAAAGAACATACACTCCACTTTATGCAGATTAATAATGGCGATCATAATTTAAACATAAAAGAATATAGATCTATTGCTTCATCATACTTGATAAATACAGTATGGACACAAATTACCAATGTAGCCTATACTTTTTTTCACAAGATAATAAATAAGTTAAATAGTCCATAGCCAGTTATGCACTGCTATGTAAATCACTCAAAAACAGCTAAAAAAATATATATTCAACCATCAGCAGTGATTTCCCCAAACAAACCCAACTCAAGAGAGCTTTTTAACCAAGCAACAAACTAGACTAACCAAACAAACCACTGGGTGGCGCTGGGAGAAGACAGATCTGGAATGGAAGTTGAAGCTTTCAGAGAGGAAAGAAAAAAAACATAACACGCTTTGATAAAGAAAAAAAAATGTTACTTTGAGTCAAGGCATATTCTTGGCAGGATGGGAGGAAATCTGAAACCGCTTACAGTCTCTTCTTCTTGTCAAGTCATGTTACACACACACACACACTCACACACTCAAACATCTAATCCCAGGAAAAGTGTGGCTTGCCTGACAGAGCAAAAAGGGAGAAGGGGCTGCCATGAGCCCTTGGGCAAGGCACTGATGGAATGCCTTCTGTTTGCTATCTAAGTTTTAATACAGCTATATTACATACAGAAAAAAAAACTAAACTAATGCCAGATCAAGGACACTTTAAACTGTATGAAGCTTTATTGATCCCTGTTGGTGAAATTCTCTCTTCTCTTGCCCCCCTCCAGGGAGGTCAGAGCAGGGTCAGCAGACCTGGAGCTAGTCGGGATTCAATGTCTTGCTCAAGGGCACTTCAGCGGGGTGGATGCTGCTGAAATTTAGTGGGGGGGCAATATGTGAGGGGGCTTAAACGGGATCCTCTACTTGAAGGACAGTCACTCACTCACTGACACCCCCTGACATCTAAACCCCCCCTCTGCCTGACCCGTCCATAAATCCGTTTGAAAAACAAAACATGATTAGTCATCTGAAATCGACAGCCTGCTGAAGATTGGCAAACGTCTTCCAGCGTCCAGACTCGGCGACTCGGAGCCGCTGAGGCTCCCGGAAGAGCTGAGGGACCCGCTCGCATAGCTCTCCCGGTCAGAGAGCGAGTCTGGCGGGCTGGGGGGAGGCTCGAACACCGGCGACTCGCTGAGGCGGCGCAGCGCCTGCAAGTGGCTCATGTTGTAGGTCGGAGGGGAGGGGGGGCACACGCTGCTCTGCATGTTCCCGTAGTAGGCACCGGTGGAGTGGTTGTTGGCGTAGCCGCTGGGGGTGTGCACAGCCAGGGGGGCCAGTAAGGCTTTTAAGTCCTGTCCGGGGAAAGAGAAGGCACTGTTGATGCAGGACATGGAGTTAGGGGACAGCACTTCCTCGTAGAAGCTGGAAGCGGAGGTGCAGGAGGAGGCGGTGGTGGGTGGCGGCGGGGTCCGGGACGTGGGGCTGTCGAGCAGGGGAGACTCGAGTCCGTGGTGGGTGGAGAAGCCGGAGAAGCTGAGGCTGTGGTGAAGCTTTGGTCTGTCCCTCTGGGTGTAGCCGAGCTGCTGCGGCGGCAGGACCTCCCTCTGGCCGTAGCCACACAGCTCGCGAGCCGACCTGGGCTCCCCTGTCTGCACGTTAGCGTTGGCGACCGGAGCGGGCCGGCGCTCGTCGGCGTTGTGGATAAAGTGACACCGGGGACCGTAAGGGCAGAAACCGATGGTGTGGAAGGTGCGGCACGGCTCAGTTTTGTACTTAGGGTGGCGGGACAAGCTCCTCAACTCGTGGTAGCCGTGAGCGAACTGACATTTCTCCCCGTACTTGCACGACCCGTTCTCCTCGAAGGGCCGACACAGCTCGGTCTTGTAGCGGGTGGAGTTAATCTGTGAGCCGGGCTTCTGCTGCAGCACGCCCCGGTCTCCGTTCTCGCTGTAAGCTCGGTCGCGGAACTTGTTCTCCTTGTTCATGAGAGCCGTGGCGCTGCTGTTGCTGGTCGGTGTGTTCTCCTTCAGACTGCTGTAGGAGCCCATCGTGTATTTATTGCCGTTGTTCATCGCTTCCACGTTGCTGGTGGAGTTTCTGCGGTAAAATCCCGGCGTGAAGGAGCCGCCGGAGCCCGGAGTCGTGACCGGAGCCCCCACCGCCTTCTTGTCCAGCATGCTGTTTATGTGGAGGGCGTTCATGTTCATGCTTTTATCTTGCTGCTGGAAGAAAAGACACGAGTTAGCAATGCACTTCTACCAAATCTGTTTTTGCCATTTTGCCCACATGGCATGTTTAAGACAGCTCTCCCTGCTTGCTACATTACAACTTGTTGCAGCTGAACACATGCTAACTCCACTCAAGTTGAAGCTTGCTAATCCAGCTACACTTCAAGAGTTTCAGTCTGGATGCAAAACCAAAATCTCCACGTTCTTGTCAGTTTCTTTATGGTTTACCTTGTAAAGCATGTCCATCTCGTAGAAAGGAGACAAGACGGTCGCAGACATCTCTTTTCCCCAAGTTTGCTGTCGCACTCCCTCTTTCATGGAGGACCGACCAGGATCCTTGAATGCGACTAGCGTTAGTTTGTGCCACGACTGGTTTTGGTTGTGGAAAAAAAAAACTTTTGAAAAGTTGCTGTAAAAGTTTATGTGCACTTTAAGTCCGTAGAAGAAGGAAAGGAAAAAAAAGAGGGGATAAGTTAGTACTGTTGAGTTGTAGGTTGTTTTTTGTTTTTATTTCCTCCCCTCGAGAAGCGCTGAGCCAGAGTGCTTCACTGTGCGCCCTCGCGTCTCAGCGGCCATTTAAAGCCAGGCGATGGCCCAGGGAGGGGCGAACCGAGGTCGGTGACTTTTTTTTCGAGGAAACGCCTCCTGCCCTCCTCTCCGAAAAAAAACTTCCATTCACCGGTTGGCCGCCTATTCTTTAACACCACGCCTTGAAATCCAACCCCAGTACCCCCACCACACACACCCCTATCCTCCACACACCCCACAAAAAGTTTTTCTTTTTTTTTTTTTCTTTTAATCACACAACCAATTTTGTGGAAGTTGGTTTTGCTTTTGGGGTTGTCTCTCGCTGAGAAAGAATGTAGAGACATCAAGAGAAGTCTACTATGCATGCGACCTGTTCTCCAGCCAATTAGGCATGCACATTCACACCTGGGTCCTCCTCTGAAGCTGTGTGTGTGTGTGTGTATGGGGGGTGCCTTGCTCACAAACTCCTTGACTGAATTTAAATAAAAGGGAAATGGTTCCTGAAAACCCCCTCAACCATCGAACAAAGCCCAGGAGTTTGAACTTTGGCGGGGTGGGGGGGGGGCACCTCCTCTCGCCTGTGGACCACCGCACTTAGAAGCTGACACATGCATTTGTAATGGAAGGAAACTGCCTTTCCCTCCCTCTGCCTCTCTCTCCCTGTGGACGGTGAGACCACAAGTATGAGCGGAGAGGAGTCCAGGCAGAGTGCAGCACAATTTTTAGAATCCACCGGTTGCATAATCAGCTTCCACAGTGCAGCAGCAGCAGCAGCAGCCTATTCCAGTCTACTACACAGGGAAAAGCAGACAGTTAATGCCCACTGTGCTCACATGACCCACTTTTGTATTATCCCAAAACTAAACTTCAAAATGTTGCCTTCACCTTAAGATTAGAAATCTGTCGCTCTTCAGCCACAACACGTTGAGTCATTATAAACACAAAGTGGATCTGCTTTGGTTCAGTCTCTTCAAAGCACTCTCGGTTTCTCTCTAACTCCTCTTCCCCACAGTGTCAGAGCCCAGACTGCAGGAATGTGGCTTTCCTCCGGTACAGCAGCGCAACACTGCCCCCACGAGAGCAACATGAGGACCGAGTGTGAAAAACAAAGACTGGGGCGCCATCTGCTGAGCAGAGCTGGAGCAAGATTTAAAGGTACATTCAGGACAAACTGTCTGTGGTAATGTCATGCATTGTTTAATTTCTGTTCTCTCTCTCTCTCCACACAGACAGATCGCAGTGTCAGATAAAGAAGAGGGTTCTTGTGTAGGGATGTTTTGGTTATTTCTGCAAAACCTGCTTCCTCTTTTCTTTCTCTTAACAAAGCCACCCGCTCACCACGGCCCCTTATTCATAAAGTCAAAGAGTGCAGTGCGGTTGCAATGAGCTGCCCCTGTCTCAGCATGATGTAACCCTCCCAGGATGGCAAAATGTTCACATGAAAATGTCAAACTACTCCACTCTGCTCTTGGACTTATGTCAAGTTTTAAAAACCACAGTGGAAAGATTGCAGAGCTGGCAGCAGAGAACGGGACTCTATATCAGGGCTCCGAAAGCCTCATATTTTGGTCCGGAGGGTGTAAAAACTTTGTGCAACACATATCACCAGAAATTGCAGGTTTCTGCGACACTGGTAACCATTAAATCTTTTCCATATAGGATCATAATTGAAAGAGTGGTTTTAAAAATGATTTTTCTTTCTGTGACATGATTCAATATTCTCTTAAATGCTGAATGGTTTGGTTGGAGAAGGAAGTAGGGAGGTTTAAAAAAAAAAAAAAAAAAAGGGAAAATAGCAACAGGCGAAAAACAAGTGACATAAGAGCTTGGAATCTACTACTACCAACCCTAAAATTAGGCTGAGGGCTGCCCCAGGACTATTTGCGCTTTGCAAGTTGTGATAAATAGTTTAATGTGAAGGACAGACACAGTGAGGCTCCTGAGAAATCCCTTGAACATGTCCTCGTCCACAGAAACCGCTCTCCCATCACACGGCTCTGTTTTTATTGGGGGATGTCGAGCTGTTCCAAAACATTACGTCAGTTTTACTGTAACAGGGAACATGGCTACCAGGCAGAGAGAAGGGTCCAGCTGTATGAGCGGGCAGCATGAATCCACACACACATTTTTATACACATACACACACACACACAGAGGACAGTAGTCCATTGTGCCGTCCTCCTAATTACATAACCAGGAAAACTAGAGGGAAGCATAAAAACACAGTCCAATGGGAAGAATCCTGCAGTAAATTAAATATCACAGGAAAATAACACCTCGTATAAACATACAGTAGAAGTCAGAGCGTATACTGAAATACAACTTTGGTGACGTGTCAGCGCAAACACTTGCTTTCACAATCCCATGCCTCTGTCATAAAGCTCGGCTCGCTGCACAATCACACCATTGAAGTTGGTGCTTGAAGCTTTAGGCGCTGAGTTGTTTTGTTCCAAACCTTAAATCCCTGGTAGACATGGAGAAAGCCGAACAGTCTGTTTACTCAATGCTGACACTGTTGAAGTTTGTCGTGTGACACATTCCCACTGATAAGAGAACAGTGCATCAAGTGTTGTTGGGCACAAGCTCGGGCTGAATTATTGTTATGGCTTCACAAGTGCCAGACATGCCCCTTATGTATTCACACAATATTAATATTATCACTGTCTGTTTCTTCTCTTTCATGACTCTTTACAGAATTTATTAACATTAAAACAAGAGAGACATTCAACTGTGTCTTTGCTTTTAGGAAAAATACAACATTTCAATCAAAGATGAAGGAATTTGAGACTTAATATTTATTTAAAAAGACATTAAGGAATAGTGATCACATAAAACTGAAAACACATCTGGTAAACAGAGGGGGCAGCGTTTGTAGGACAGCGTATGAGACAAGTACAGAGTAAAAAAAAAAAACAACCTGTTGTCTCCTTCATTTCCCTGATTTGATAATAAAAAGCCTTGTCAGTCTGTGGTCTTACGTTGATGACTGAGGTTGTTCATTTTTGTGAACACTTCCCCTTTTTTGAAATATTAGGAATTCTGACTTTAAGGACACCCCCCCCCCCCCCAAAAAAAAATTGCTGCTATTAGAAACAAACCTGGCTAATTCCACTACTTCAGCCACTCCAGCACTTCCAGAGCCAGCGTGGCCCTCTGGTGCCGCAATGTCAGCCGGGCATGCTCCACCGTGCAGGAGAACTGGGGCAGGGCAGGGAGGGAGTACAGGGCCCGCTGAGAGCTGAGGGCCTTGGCTTGGGCCTGGGTTGACAGTGCGTGGAGCTGATCTTGGTCCAGGCTGGACGTTCCTGGGTGCTGGGTCTGTTTGAGGGTCTGGATAAGGGAGCTGAGGTGTCTGTGAAGCAGCTTCACCCACTGCACAGGCTCGGCCCACAGGTTCAGATCCCCCTTCTCAAACAGGAAGTCTTCCTCATCCTGGTTAAGAGAAAAATGTCAAAGAAAAAGAAAAGAAAAATGTTAAGATCGTTCTGATTTTTTTTTGGCCACTTGGGGACAGTGCGAACAAGTCGTCAACGCACAGCTGACACATTACCACCATTTATAGCTATTATGGCAAACAGCTTCCCATTTACAAATCCAACAAACACAGGGCAACATTAGCTTTCATTTTCAGTCATGTTTCTGGTCACTGGACAAATTAAAGTCCAATATTCACTCTTCGTTTAGCTCTGTTTCCACCAGCTCCTGAGAAAAATACCTGACTCTTTAACTGCTAAATGCTCCGCTACGTTCCCCTGATAGTTTCTAACTTATCTCTGCTGCTGGACAAGTAGAATAAAGTCAGTTTATCTGAGCTTTGTTCACTGAAACAACAACACTGGTGAAAGCAGTAAAACTGGGCCAAAAAAGCTCAAAAACGCTAAAATGCTACGTAGAACTGAGAGGAACTGCAAAATTACATTACACACTGTGGTTCGACCCAGAGTTAATATAACAATACTGAGTAGTGCAGCTTTAAGAAGAGGAACCCCAGGCATTACAGCTGAAGATATTTGGGCAATCAGCCACAAGAAGCCATAGTTTCCAGTTACTTGCTTAAAGTTGTGTCTGACAATGCATCTCAACTGTTTAACAGAGTGTCCGGCAAGTCCTGAGTAGAAAGAGCGCAGCAACTAAACAGGAACCAAAACTAAACAGGCAGCTAAACAAAGTGGTTGGAGAGCAGAAACCTTGGTGGCTATAAAACGTCCGGTTATTTACACTGTTACAAAGAGCGGAATAAAACAAGAGCAACAGAGAACATAAAATACAGTTCGATCTGTTCCTGTGATTCCACACTTCACAGACACAAACCAACTAACCCGACTGAATCACAGGCTTGAAGTAGAGTTTAACCGTGTTCTATCACAAAATGCTTTCAGTTTTTTATTCCTTTAATGCTAACTAAACTGTTGCTGAGTGAACTGAGTAGCAGTATTTGTGTTGATTTTTCTGTACATGTATTAATATTTAAATGACCCATTGTTACTGCAAAGTAAGCTGATGATCAAACTTCCTCTTAAGTTACATGACAGATACTGACCAGGCTGGAGGCTTCATCTGCTACTGCCTCGTCACTGCCTTCTTCGCCTCCCAGCAGCCACTCTGTCAGAGCGAGGACACCCGCAGCAGCCTGTCCCCACAGCTCAAACAGCCGACACAGGAGCCTCACGCCCGAGTCCATGGCTACTGGAGGACACACGGACACACCTGCCACATCTGAGGACAGATGAGGCAACGGGTTAATGCAAAGTCTGTGAACATTAAAGACACACAAAACTAGATTACAGACACACAACCAGAATATGAACGAACAATAAACAAGCAGGTTGAAAGATCATAAATCATCTTCATCCAAATTACAAACATTTTTCAAACTTGCACAATTGTAAAATCTCAAAAGTCAAGACAAAAATTGGGAAGATGCAGACTGTAAGACTGTGCTGCATTTGAAAATCCATTACTGAGTTTGTGTGTAGTGTCCTTCCTAAGCTCTTAACCACCAGCTAGTGTCAGACTAGTGATTTAGCAAGTAAAGACTTTAGTAATGTGTAATTGCGATGCAAGCTTGCTCTGTGGGGCTGTGACACATCAAACCTGACTGTTTAAGCTTATGTAAATATGATTATGATTTTCTTTTAATTAAAGAACTTAGTGTTTTAATGTAGCTATTTAACTTAATTCAGTAATGAGTATATCTCTGTTTAGTAGACATGTTACCGTGTAACTAGGCTAAGTGTTAACCTAAGAAGAACCGATGCATATTCCTTTTCATAAATTAGCGAGCTAATGTTCATTTTGTCACACCTGACAGTGTGTAAATGTGAAATATGAAATATTTCATAAAAACTGATCTCTGTGAAACAGTTTAACATGTTAATTTAATGACGTTTAAATCCACACTGAGTGGACTCTTAAGTTAAGGCTAAATTTGAACTTGACCTGGTGCAACCAGCTCCAGATATATTTGTTTTCCTTTGGTTTTTGGTTATTAGCATTCATCACTTCTATAATGATCAGGACGGTTACTGCTTAAGAAGTTAACTAAAATAGTGGAGTTATGCCTCAGTTGAAACACTGGTTAGTCTGTCAGGCTTAAAAGAGAAAGGAAAAAGTATAACAGACAGTGAAAGTCAGATACGTTGGGTGAGGAAACCTGCACCCAATCTGTTGTCTGATGGATCAGTCAGTGAGTTTACATGTCACCAGGTTTTTGTTGTCTGTTTGCTGTAACCTGACTTCCTAAAAATGACAGCCCTGTAAGGAAGAAACCTGGTTTCCTCAATCAGGGTGAGAGATTAGTAGAACATGGTTACCACACCTCGATTTCTGCTAGAGAAAGCAGCTTTTTTTTAGCCATGTACACTAAACCCAGATTTCTAAATGGGTTTCTACAACAGAGCAAGTGAATGACACCGTCCCAGCCCACGGATTATCATGAGAGGTGGTAGCATGAAAGGAAAAACCATTACTCGTAGTGGTGTGTCCTTGTATCCAAAATAATTAAATCCAAAGTCTGACTAAAACTCAAACCGAAATAAATAATTCTAAATAAGTCAGTTTCCACGGCTGAACAGTACACTATTTGTAAAATTCAGACAGAATTGCACTCGAAGGAAAAAATGTGTGTGCGCACGTCACTCCGCCGCAAGTCCACAAACCCGGAACAAACTCTTTAGTCTATAGGATTATCAAATATGAAATAAATACATTCGGTCTGGTTCAGGGGGTGGGGGAGAAATCTGATTAGTGAGCACCTGCGTGAAAACACAATCCCCAATTTTCTGCTTTGAACTGACTTCTCTCAGTAACCTTGTCTCTTGTGGGTATGTCACCGATGTTTGAATAATGCAGAGCTGACAGTATGTTCCCCACTTAGTGTGAATGTGTGCGCATGTGTGTCTTCTCTGGGCTTGGACGGCCTTCTGGGAAACAAAACTATAACTCATATAACCAACCACCATCAGGGTGTGTATGAGTGGATTCAAAAATATTCTGCACGTTGCACCAATATGCGCATGCACACACAGTAAGAGCAAATGTTCCACTGAACTTCCTGTTTACGTGTAAATGAATGGATGGATGATGGACTGCCTTCATGTGTGAATGTAATGTTCACACTGATTTTTTTTTTTTTTTACACATATAATGACTGCCACTAATCATTCACATGACATTTAAATTCAGTTTTATTTAGTAGTCTTGCTATTTGTACTTCCATACTGCTTCTACACACACACACACACACACACACACACACACACTATAATCACAGGCAGTGTTGGTGTTGTATAAGACAGTGGAGGAAGCGTGAGTGCAAGGACACACACTTCAAACAGAAGGAAAACGTAATGTTCGACTTCATTTACCATCACCAGTTGTCCACACAGCAACTATCTGACACAAAGATTGTGTGTTTGTGTGTGTGTGTGTGTGTGTGAGTGTTTTTCTCCCACCTTGACCGTCCTCACCACAGCTGACACCCAGATAACACCAGAAACATCAAAAGGCTTTGAGAGCCACTAGCCAAAACACTACTACTATGGGAAAAGAGGAGGGAGGGAGGGTGGAGGTATATAGTCCCCCATCAGCACACATACAGTATAAAACACACTCACACTCACACAAACACACACACACACTCACACTCACACACACACACACACTCACACACACAGGGTTGGGAACGCAGATTGTTTTTCCTCTTCAGAGAGGCGGCGTAAAATCAGAGCAGAGCCCGTAGTCTGAGCGGAGTGGGAAACCCAGTCTGTGAACATTAGAGGCTGTTGATTGTACTGTATTAGAGGAGATTTAAGAGTTTAGGAGCTTGAGTGACAAATTCCTTTCTTTACCAAGAAGTGGCCTCTCTCTGGGACGGCCCTGCCTCTGATGTCAAGCCTTTACAGACTCCTGCCCCCTGCCCCCTCATAATAGGAAATTTTAGCTGCATTCAATTTATCTACTTCTCTACGGAGGTTTCACACATTGCTTAACGTGATTTCCCTTCTTGAGCTTTTGGCGCAAAATACTCTGTTTCTCAAGGGGATTGTCTTTCACGCTGTTACTGGTGTGTAGTGTGCGAGTATATGTGTGTGTGTGTGTGTGGTGAGTGTTGTCCTATGTAGGCACTGTTTGTGATGAAAGACCACATGAGTTTATGTTGGACAGTCTTGTCTCTGTAAATGACAATATCAGTGCCAGTTGGTATAGGAATGGGTTTGAGTAAGCTGGGGTGAGGCTGTGTGTGTGTGTGTGTGTGTGTTGTGTGTGTGTTGTGTGTGTGTGTGTGTGTGTGTGTGTGTGTGTGTGTGTGTGTGTGTGTTGTGCAGTTGGCATCCACTGGCACTCATTTGAGCTGGGCAGGGCAGGAGTGTGAGGGAAAAACTTAACCTTGTGCCACTTGTGGAAACAGTATAACAGTTGTACCATTCTGAGCTTGTGAAGAGTTTTTCTTTCTTTTTTTTCTCTTTGGTTGCCGTTGCCTTGTTAGAGACTGTGGCAAGTGAGTTTTTAGAAAGTGCTTTATATGTAAATCTGCTTGAACCATAACAAGGCCTTCACCAGGCACACATTATCACCTTTCCTGAGGAACTGTTCATGGTGGAATGAAAGCAGCCCAATTTCCAAAGAGGATTTCTAAACTGTAACACAGCTACCTCTTAAGTGGACACAAAATCCACACAGCCAAATCAACTTACAGATTATAGTTACGGATTTAGGCTGTAACCATAAGCTGTGTCCCAGTTCCATACTACATGCTAATTCACAGCCAGTTTGGACTGAACGGTGTGATCACACACGCAACACAGAGTATATGCTAAACAACATAAAGAGTCTACAGCTGTGCTAGCGGCTCTTTGATGCTGTACTTATAGTCATGGCAGTGCTTTCAGCTAGATGCTAACGCTAACATGGCGGTGTGCTCCCCTCTTTAAAAAGAGGGTTAAAATGCACAAAAAAAGACACAAAATCGTCTCTGAAAAAATAATCTTATCTTTTATCATGCCAATTCATTTCCTTCCCTGTTTCAACCTAGCTTATCTTCATGTATATAGCATGCCTTATCTGGTTCGTTGGTCTTTTCCCTCACATCATGTTTCAGAGTACACAGGAGGATGAGGCTTGGTCACATTTACTAATGCAAACACACAAAACTTCGAAAACCATTTGATAAAATGGAGAAAGAGACAGAAAAATTCCAAAACCTTGAATAACTGTTGTTTGTTGGTTGTTGAACACTCACATTTTGCACAGTGCTGCAGACACACTGTGTCTGATCAACAGTACGGGCCCCTGAGTTACACCTGCCCTGTCCCACAGTCAAGTCTTTATTCCATTCAGCCTGGACAAATTGTGGCCACAAGGACCTATATGTCCAGGATTTAATCTGTGATCAGATGAGGAGGGAAGCTGGACGCTGGTGCTTCTGAAAACTGATTCATTTCAGCTCAAAACTGCATTGGTGCCAGTCTGAAAACAAGACCCTACAAAATGACAGTTGACAAAGACACGAGTATCACCCAATGATAGGAGAAGACTCACAACATTAATCTTCATACAAGCTCAGAGAAACACTCTTCCCTTCTCACACAAGACACACACACACACACACACACACACACACACACACACACACACACACACACACACACACACACACACACACACACACACACACACACACACACACAGTGTGGGCTACAGACACTACAGTGGAGCCGAGCCACCAGGAAGCATAGGTGTGAGAAAGAGAGAGAAGTGTGAAATAAAAACAGACACTTTACAGCTCTGACTTCCTCTGAAGACGGAGAGCAGCAGCAGCAACAACAACAACAACAACAACATCACCAGGAAACATTAACATGAAAATAAGAGTACGAAACTAAGTGGTCACTGAGCATTAACATAAAAATAATGGTCTGAGAATATGCTGGTACATGTAGTCTGAGTTCACCGCAGCAGCATTTGTCATAGAGCCCAGTCTGTGGCTGGCTCAGTCAAAGGACCACATACAAGTCAATGGCTGCCTCAACAGGGGTCAAGCACAGGCTCTGTAGCAATACTAAATCCCTGGAGTCCGTCTTTAACAGAAGTGTATCTCCATAAGGCTGAAGAACTCACAGATTTTCCAAAAATAATTGTCAAAATCGAGACAGCAGAGGCAGATTTATCCTGACTTTTAGTCCAATCTCCAGCCAGACATTGTTGAAAAGTCAGATATCAGGAAAGAAGAGTGTTTTCTGTTCTCTCACAGGCTGGATCACAGATGAATTTTAAACTGAAGCGTAAAGTAGATGAAATTTATCTCTAATACCACAGACCTGCAGTAAATCCTACCAGCATGAAAGCGAATTATAATAATAAGCTTTTGTAGGAACATGTTTTAGAGCTGTGTTGACTGTATTTTAACTGTATGGTCATTATGGTCCTAATAAATAGACTAACAGGTATTTCTATTATTTTGTCCCCATGCTTTATCAGAGAAAAGTACAAGAATATTGTTAGTTCTTGACTCACATTTAATTATTACGCTCATTGACTGCATCTCAAGCCTTTTGTGTTGGATGTTCATTTAATCATCCATGCCACTGGTATGAATGAAAGTTAAAAAGACAGGAAGACAGCTGATCTGATCATGACTGTGGCTGTACTTTTTTTTTTAAATGCCTCACTTTCTTCTCTTTTTTTTGCCTCACACCACATTTGCATACATTTAATTTGTTTCCTTCTGTCTTTCTGCTGCTGTCCTTACATTAATCAGGCAACATTCAGTTCAGATTCTGTGTTGAAAGTCTTACAGAAATATTACTAAGTATGACTCAGTAATGCTGTCATTGTGACTTTTATGTAAAAGTAACTTTGGGCTTATTCAGCCATGTTAAACTGCTACTGCCTTAATGTAACAAGGAGCATGTCTAAAAGCGGTTTATGACAGATTGTTCTACTTCCCTGAGAATTCTACATTTTCTGAACTCTCCAGGTAAAGGAAACTTTTCCCACACGAGGTTCAGAAAGAACATTGAAATGACCTAAAACTACTATCAGATCTAGGTCTGATTACAGCAGTTTCACAGTAACAGAGGATGCACATCGAGGCCGACTCAGTCTGACACGGTTAGATTGTGAAAGAGCCACACCACCATACTTTGAACTCCTATTTCATCTACAAAACTCATCACAGTCAAGTATGTGTCACAACCTGCTGCTGTAGCAAAAGAATACACTGTACACACACACACGCTTCAACACAGCCTGCAGACACCAGTCATTACTGCAGACATGTGACTCATTAAAATCTCATTTCCAACACTGCTGTTTGAGTGAAAGCAGGAAAAACACCATTTCTGTTTGTGTGTTTTCACCGGAGAGAGATAACTGCTTATTTATCCCAAAAGTAAAGCCTGGAACTGCAAATCAAATGTTGAGCAACTCCCCAGCAGCATAAACTGCCTCCAGGTTCTTTTTCTATTTTATAGTTTCTTGTCAAATGAGTGACATGTGACACTTTTTTAAAGTCCGGTTCATCCAACACAAACTAACACAAGCCCAGCTTTAATGGCTGAGTGAGCATTGTGCTAAAATAGGCCGGGCTCTGTTTAATGAGTGTCCCTCAGCTCTGTGAGGTTGTCCACGTCCATTCATCTGTGTTATCCACTGTAAATGAATGAACTGGGGGGCACATGAATGGCACACTCTGCACAGGCATCTGTTGGCTTTACAGTAAGCAAAGTAGGTTACTCCAGGCGAGCTGGCTGATAATGGTTCACTGAGAATGGCCTGGAAAATATGGGCACGTCAGCAGAGTTTGTGAGGCTACTGCTGGACTTCATAAGAGAGTTCAACACTACTTCACAGTGGTGGGTAAAACAGACAGAAGGACGGGGAGCTTCAAATGATTCAATATGCATTTATTCATGATTTGTATTATTTAAAGAAATAGAGCAGCAGTTTTGGAAAATGTGCTTGTTCACTTTCTTGAAGAGTTAGATGAGAAGACTGACACACTGGTCACATCTGTATGGTAAATATGACGCAGCTCATTAGCTTAGCTTAGCACAAAGACTGGAAACCATGGGAAACAGCTAGCCTGGCTCTGTCACAGTGTAACTAAACCCACATACCAGCATCTCTCTCATCTCAAACTGGGAAAAACAAAAACAACCACCCTGCTCCACAGTTAGTTTAAAAAATCTGGGATGGGGTTAAATTAGATTTGCTCTTCCTGTCCCGGACAATGGCTCCACTGTAGTTCACAGCTCTGGGAAGAAGAGCCTTCACTCGCCTGATGTGAATCTGCACTAATTTCTCTCCCACGTGCTCCAAACAGGTTTATTTGAATTATACCTGGTCTAAGCTCTAAGTACTCATCTGTTAGAGTGACAGGCAAATTCAACTATTTTAAGTGAAACAAGATATCTGCAAAGCATTCACACACTTCATTAAAGGAAAGGCGAGTCCTTCTATTGTTTGATGATGCAAGAATATCCGACACAAAATAATTCCCCTCCCCAAAAACCCACAGTATACAGAAACTGATTTTAGAGCTTTCACAAACATCTGGGGAAGTATGATTATTCACTTTCTTGCCATGAGTTAGATTGATAATACTGCTCAAAGCCAGGTGAGCTGTGGTAGCAATCTTCTCATCTAACTTTTGGAAAGAAAGCTAAAAGGCAAAATTCCCAAAATGTCAAACTGTTCTTCTAATGTCTGCAAGATTTACTGGTTAAACCTACCACACAGTGACTGTGTCTACATCTATACTGACCTGCAAGAATATTACCCACAGCAAAACATTTAAATTACATTTTAAATTTGTTTTCTTTCTTTCTAAAAAGGGGATGACTGGTTTGCATTTTGTCCTTTTGTGCGATTGTTTGTGTCTGTGTGTGTGTGTGTGTCACAGAGCCCGTCTCTGTTCTCACATCTTTGGCTGTCCTCCATATCAAAGGGTCAGGAGTCGTCGCCTCCATCTGAAGCAGCTAACACCTCTGATACTTGACTCTGCAACGGCAGGTCATAAAACACACACACACACACACACACACACACACACACACACACACACACCACCCTCCCAGCAGACTGGCTGGCCTGAAGGAGATGGGAAAGACACTCACAAGCAAACACACACACACACACACACACTCACAGTGACCTGTATACATACATACACACCGACATGCAGTAATGTTTTTCCACTGGCGCAGCATTGTGCTGTGTAGCTATGGTGAGGGACTCTGACTCTGGCACTCTGACACCAGGGGATAACTCTGCTGACCAGAGATATTATATAGGTCACCAAGCCAGAGGAATCGCTGCTGGAATCAGCATCAGGTGTCTGCAATGGTGGACGACCACTTAACCTATTTAACAGTGTGGCTCACACTCAAGCTCTTGAAAAGACTGAAATTTGACCAGAAATCTGTGTCGTAAGCTCAGCTCTCTCCAAAGTTCAAAAACACGCCTAACAACAGCTTGATCCTCTTATCGAACTCAGATGGAGAGGGAATAAGAGCATTTCCCAAAATGCTGAGCTGTTCCTTTGAAGTAAAAGTGGAGGAGGAAGAATAGAATTGATTTACCTCTTGTCTGTGGCCTGTCAGAGTGAGTAGACCTTCTTCAGCCACAACATTTTGGCATGTCACTACAGGAGACGTATGCTAATAAAAGAGTCCAAACTGGAGGAAACTATTACAACTTATTAGCTATGTTACAACATGCAACAAGGCTTTTGCCCTTCATATGCAACACTGCAAGACAGTACAGTCAGGGTAACTAGGTAACCAAGTTTTTTTTCTTTTTTTAAAATGGTTTTACCTGTTTAAAAAAAAAACAAGCCTGCAGACCCAAATATTTCAAAGACACGCAGATTAATCTTGCTAAGCCGTTCTCCAGCAAGATCTGCTGCACAGTAAAGATCGATTAAAGTGGACTCACAAATTCAAACTCTCCTTCACACACACACACACACACAAACATACACTTCAGGACACATTAACATGTCATATGGTCATACACTTGGGAATGTTCTCCTAGAGGCAGCAGTAAGTGCGTTCTTGCAGACTCGATGACTTCATTATATTTTGCCAAAGCTCCACCAGCTACTAAAATGTCCTCCCAGCTCACTGTTGTGTGTTTAATTTTAGAACAGTACTTGAGTTTAAGCTTTAAAAGTAGAAAGATGACATATTTTTCCAATTGAAGGTTTTTTTTTTTTTTTTCTTACAGTCAGTGGGATTTTATTTCTTTTGGGTTTTTCTGTTGTTTTTCATTTACATGAGGAACTCAACTTTTCTGGCCAAGTCACTCATTCATTTGACAGAAGATTACCAATTTACCGCCTCATTTCATCTTTTTGTGCAGTGAGCGCATTCCTGCAGCATGTACGACACGTGTTAAAATAAACTAGGAATTCAGGGCAATTTTTGCGATCATTTTGGAGGTTAGAGTACGTTCTGAGTGGCTTGGCTGTACAGAGAAAGGTCACACAAAAGAACAGAGACAAACACTCGCACTGATTTCCCACAGTGGAGACGTGTGTCCAGGAGGAAATGTAGGCCAGTTTACGGTAAGCAACACACACTCTGCTTCCCACACACACAGAAAACTGTAATCTCCAAATGAGCAGTGAATAAGGATGGACAAAGGAGGATACGATAACCCACTCTCTTTTCTCCATTCACACACACACACACACACACACACACAGACACAGACACAGACACACACACACACACACACACACAGACACAGACACACACACACACAAGGACACCCAGTCTGTAATTATGCCTATTGTGTTCTCTTCCTGTTGTAGAGAAAACCTCTCCATCTTAGTCATGTTGTTGAACTCCTATCTGATTTTTAGCTGACAGCTTATCTGAACCTGTCTGGCCTTATGTACATAAACACATACAGAACACACACACACACACACACACACACACACACACACACACACACACACACACACACACACACACGCAGCTTTTGGATAAAATCCTGGTATCAAAACAGTTGAGGAATTTTAAATGCACTTCGTTGGCCTTCAGATCATGGAACACGCTCTGCCATTAAAAGAAATGCTTGGATTTTTTTCTGTCTTGGACAGTTACTCCCTCGCCCCCGTTCAGAAAAAAAACCCAAAACTATACAAAAAAAAATATTCCGCCTTTAGCTTAAATAACCTGGAGCTGAGTCTTACCCCGTGACTCTGCCCCCTCCCATCCATAAACAGTGTTGCCATGAGGGGCTGCAGAGACTTGAGATGTTTTGCTATCTCGTGTTATGTTATGAGATACTATCAGTGCCAACAGACACAATAAGGGTGGTTCCTGGAGGAAAGCTGGGAAAATACAAGAAGAGAGTGTTGTGACGACAGGAAGTTGCACTATGGCTGTTTGTGAGGGACACTTGAGAGCTGTCAGCTGTGTGTGTGTGTGTGTGAGGGAGGGAAACTGAGAGGGTCCTTCCAGGAGGATAATCCAAGGTATCTGTGTGCAAATTCATTTGGTTACGACGGGCATCGGTTAATTCTTCAGAAAACTGGCCTCAGACATTTCCCAAACAATGATTCATAACCACACAAACAAACACACACACACACACACACACACACACACACTTTTCACGGTTATGTCCCAACTGCCAAACTAGAATTAGCGCCCGTCATTCCAGGAATGCTTCACCACCCTTAGCACGAAATGATGTCATCAGTCCTTTTTAACATCAGCATGTGTTTGTGGTGGTTTTTTTATGTTAGTGTGTGTCTGTTTATACATGAGTGTGTGTGTGTGTGTGTGTGTATTTCAGTGGACATGCAGCATCACTGTAGTCTTGCAGTGCTTTGGTATATGTTATGAGTGAGTGTGCACGTAAATCCCAACTAAGCAAATGTGAGTTGAGCAGATATGGTATATTAGTTAGTCTGAAAGGACGTATTTATGAAGAGTTGTTACTGTGTGTGTGTGTGTGTGTGTGTATGCTCATTCCCCATCTTGGCAGTGAGTGTGTAACCTTACTGAGTAGAGGTGCTGGTACATGAGCGATGAAGTCTGAGGCTGAATCTCGGACGTCCTGGTCTTCGTCCTGCAGCAGTGTGAACAGACTCCGCCACAGGGAAACTGTAGTGGACAGACCTGATACACACACACACACAAATTTGACCTGTATACATTTCTGTTCAAATCAAAGATTGGATCTTCACTGCACCAGAGGTAAACATTTAAGTACGAAAGAACGTAACTGAAACTCACCCAGTGGCAGATGAGGGCTGGTCAGAACAGTGTCTGTACAGTTGACCAACACCTTGGCGACCATCAGCTTCACCTCCACTGGCTGCTCCTCACTGCAGCACGAGCACACGAGCGCCCCCCACTGAGCCAAGCAAGACACTGCACTTGCACCCTAGAGATTAATATCAAAGCTTTTTATATATATACATAAAAATACATGTATATATATATATATATATGTATGTATATGTGTATGTATATGTGTATGTGTGTGTGTGTGTATGTAACATAGCAGATGCTCAATCAGTGATCTATGTTCTACTGTCACGCATCACATCAGATAAAACTCTTCACGTGTGTAAAACAAAAACCTCCAAAAATCATTTAGTCAGTTCTTAAATTAGAATTTAATCAAAACTTTGGACAGAAGAATTTCACAAGATGATGACATGATGTGATCAGAACATCACGATGATGATGATGATACTGAATTATCACCCAGTTCTAGTTTATAATATGACGTGATGAACAACACTGAAAACAGCACTTCAGAAGCCCAGAAATACTGCTCGCTGGTGCAGCTCAAAGTAGGACATGTTCATCCATGGCTGCCTGTAGGGCAGTAATGTGGCTTGTGTGATCACTGGTTATAATGTTTGTTTGATTTTAATGTTTACTATTTTTTTTATTATTATTTCACCAAACAAGAGTGATAGAGGAGATGCAAACTACACATGGATGAACAAAGTACGAGGTTTCCCTGGTGGAATGTGACAGCTGAAAAAATACTGAGGAAACTTTAAGAAAAAAGAGCCAAGTAAAAGTTTGTTTAAATAACATTATCAAGAACATGAACTGCATGTTTCTTTTCATGGGTGCTTTTCAGTACTATTTGAACAGATTAAAAAATGCAAACTTTGCCCAAAATGAATCGGATTCATTGACCACATTAGGTGAGTTTTAGTGGCACCTGTGTTTGAAAGTCAAAAAAACGTGCCATGAAAAAGGTGTGTTACGGCTCTCGCTCCTCAGGGAAACACTGCTCTGTAGTAAGGGCAACAAGCAGAATGCTATGCTACTAGCTACAGCTAAAGTGAAGCAGCATTTGGCTGATGGTGACAACCAACACTCCCCTCATGTGCATTTCTGTGTCTTAAGTCAGTTACATTAAAACTACCAACAGATTTCTCTGTGCCAGGTCTGAAATGACTAAAACATACATGTTAATTGGTCTTTACCTTTGGGTCAGAGTTCACCAGCTGAACCACCAGCTGAGAGGCCAGGGTCAGGGCAGCACAGTGGAGCTCCACACTGAAACACAAAATCAAACACCTTCAGTGTCCAAATGTTGAACTCAGTCAGCTTATTTTTTATTGCCCATCCTATATGAGGGGAGTTTTCTTCTTCTCTGATACGGGGGTCTAAGTATAGGTGGTGCCATACATTGTACAGATTGTAAATCCCTTTCAGGCAAAGTAGTGATTTATATAAACTGATTTTTGCATAAATGTTATTTTTGTGTGTGTTCTTTGGGTGAAACTACCCTTTAAGTTGCCACATAAATGCAGTGAGAGGACCTGAAAATGATAACGTGCTCCTCAGGTCGTTCTGTGGAATCCATTACACACACATAATCCTCCAGTGCGGTCAACTGCACACACATCACTCAACTGTATTGATTCACAATCCACAAAAGAAGTGTGCTGGTACTCACCACTACATTATGGATCACAATAGACCCAGTGCCATTCAATCACACGGCAGACAAGGGCAGCCAGCAACCCAATCTCATCCCTCCCTGGCTCTAATCATAACCCTGGGGCCGCTCCAAAGGGAAAGTGGATCCCCGGGCCCAGAGATTGTGGCCAGGAAAAGGCTTTACAGGGCTAAAAGCCTTTGTAATCCAATCCTTATTCAAGCCTGTATTCTCTTGTCGGGGTGAGAAAAGTACAGCAGTGGCTTGTCAAAGAAGGTGTGTGTGTCTGTCAATGCATGTCAAAGGGCTTACAGTATACGCACACACACAAACACGGGAACACTATGTGCCAAATCAGGTTGTGGTAAGAGGGGCCCTATGACTCATGAACTTGTAAGCTCTCACAAAAGTAATGGCTCGAGTCTGACACTTGAGAATAATTTAATGTAGGAATAATGTTCTGATGATGGCCTTTGAGAGCAGAGCTATCAGCTTTCCTCCACATTTACATTTCTCTGTTTATTTTACTTTCAAAAACTAACTGTCTCCCTGACCGGTGGACAGTTTGGTTATGTAAATACCGTAACAGGAGACGAGCAACTACACCCATACAGAAAGGTGCAGGAACACTCCAGGCACCCAGGTGCAGTGTTAAGGTGCAGCCAGTGAACCTACGTGTCCCTCCTCCATGGACTCTGGCTCTGAATGAAGGCCTGACAGCCAGGCTGCCACAGCAGCATGAAGGCTCATTCACAGGCCACAAAAACATGGGAGATGGAGGAGGAGGAGTGTGTGGTTGCATCTTGCCCCTGTAGTACATTCACGTCTCTTCCATCCATCACAGCTAAAAGCTGGTCTGGGATCACCTGGGGATTGTTTTGACAGCACGTCTTTGGTCCAGACTGAAAATCTCAACAGCTACTGGATGGACAGCCATGACATGTAGTACAGATGTTCATACCCCCGCCCCCCAACATCAGCATGTGTTCTCAGTATTGACACTGTGAGCATGTTACCATGCTGACGTTATTTAACTCAAAGCTAAGTATAGCCTTACAGACAGCTAGCATGGCTGCTGGTGTGAGCTCTTGTTTTGAGATAAATTCCTCATGATTAAGTATCTTAATAGATGTCAGTTTGCATTTTAACCTGAAAGTATCTTAAATCCTAGATTTATTAAAAAACATTTCACAGTATAACACTTTAAAATGCTTTGAAAAGAGTTTGGCAGATGTTGGAAAATACAGTGTTTTAAACAGGTATTTTATATTTATGGAAATTCAGCCAGACTGAGCTCATGAGTTTAATGTCTGAAGAGGACGTTTTGAGCTCATAACCAATCTGAAAGTAAAAGTATTAACTGGTATGATTACATGAGGTGAGAGCCCATGTGCAACATGTTGCACTGTAGACCCAGAGGAAACTGTATTATACTGAGATAACGAGGATGGTGCCAAGGAATATTTGGACATGAAGTGTTTAAGTGTGTGTTCGCTGACCTGTGAACAGAGTTTTGAGCCAGAGTGAGGAGGTGCAGAAGGACCTCATCCTGGGCCAAAACCTTCGCACAGTCCCTCCATACGAGTTCGCCACTGGAGCTCAACACACACAGCAGCTGAAGGACCTGAGAGGAGGATGGACAGGCAGACAGAAGGAATGTCAAAGGAGTAAGAGATACTATATGAGACACTGAACTTTAACTCCCTCTCTTTCTCGCTCTTCCTCTCACACTCACACACACACACACTCAGTGCTGCTGGTGGGGGAAGTTGCTCAGGGCCATCCATCAGCACAGCTTTGGTGTCCTCTCTGCTGTACGGCTGGCAAGTTGCCCCGAGGGTATTTTTACCACACCGGTCAGATCCTCCCTACGCACACCCTAACCACGGGTACACAGCTGCTTCGCTCTCTCTCACACACTCAACACACACACACACACACACACACACACAACACAATTATATGCATGTATATGGATGCAGATGAGTACACGCACGCACAAAAAGAAGCATGTGATTGAAGACAAGTTTCAACTTCTCTCCCTTCTTCCATCAGCCAGCAACACACTCTTTGTCCTGTGTCTATTCTAAGCGTCATTCAGCTTAACCTCCTAAACTTGATTCTCTTTGTCCATCACCCCGTAGCTGCTTCCCCCTCCTCTCCATCCTCCCCACGCTGTTTTCTTTGCCCGGTCACTCCTCCAGAGAGGGAGGCAGCTGACCGAGTCAGAGGAGGAAAAGACTTGTTTTCCACCGCGTGAGACCCCCGTTAGAAACACACATCCAGCCGAGAACACATGTTGACATTCCTCCTGCATATCTCAGTGATTATTATTTCTTTCAAGGCCCCAGCCTGTTATTTGAGCTTTAAAATAAAGCTTCCTTTACAGGATCTGTGTGGGTGGAGAGCGGGTGTATGCAGTGTCTGTGTGTAAACATCTGTGTCTGTGTGTGTCTGTATATTTGTGCATGTGAGCAGTAAAAATGACAAAGTAGCAAGTTAGAGCTCCTTAGCTAATGTGTCTGACTGGTGTGATAGTTAAGTCAATCTAAAATTGATCATCATTAGGTTTATAAAACAAGTACCATACACTACAACACTGTATACTGAGTTGTTCTCATTCAACTAATTAGGTCATTTTAAAGCTGCACGCATTGTTTTTTTTTTATATTACCAGTGGATCATAAAACTATATGTGATGTAAAAATGGCTGCTCATACCACAGAGAATTAATTGAAGTGCTATGAAACATCTGTGGGCTCTTTGTTTTGGTTTCTGGGACCCGCACACTCTGCAGCGGTATGTTGGTTAAATTTGTCAGCTGACCAGAGACATGACTGAAAATGAATTTTGTTGCTCTGTGTCTGCTGGATGTGTAAACAGACCACTGTTTGCTAACGCATGTAACAACCTAATAATGTGATCATGTCAATCATGTCAATGTTGTGCTTTCAGTTTGTTCCACTGCCCCCAAGAGGCTGATACAGTCCATTCATGCAACTTTAAGCATACTGCAAACACATTAGCTGCAGAGTTAGCCTGTGGTTAGAACAACAGTGCACAGAGTACACACAGCACTGATCCATTTTTCATACTGTTGGAGATCATTCATTTGGAAATGTTTTAATGCACCAACAAGCAGCGTCCAATATCTGAGGCAGCCCGTTACACTCTCCTGGAAGGTTGTGGTGGTCATACAGGGTATTTTTCAGACAATATTTCACAAAGTCCGTTGGCTCTTTTCAACTCCAATGAAAGCGAATCAATCATTGGGTGAGTAATGCTCAGCCAGTGTCGTTACTCATTTGGCCACTGCATTTCTCTCTCTTTATTGACTAACTGAAAAACTTCCAGTACATTTTTTCTTTCTAGTTTTCAGTACTGGGGGAATATATCAGGTAAAAATCCCAGCTACTGCCTATGTTTATCACCATTCATCCACACGCCTCACGTCTCCCAGGTATTTAACTGCCTGCTCCACCGCAGCTGGTCTGACCGTCTCGGCTGCCTCTGACTTTTAAAACCTGCTTTAATGAGCTCCTGTCTTGCAACACACTCCACTGCCCACATACTCAAATATACACAGTCACAGGAAAACATGCCAACTCAGGCGCAGACGAGTACAGATTTTCATAGCTGTAACATGCAAATAAACAGTGACGCCCACCCTGCATGAACAGACACACAAATGTTAGAAAATACGAGGGTTACACTCTACCTAGCTTGCACTACAGTGCTGTCTAACACTCCATTCTTTCTGTCTTTTTAGCCTTGAGAGCCTCGAGGTGTTGCTTTTCACTGGTATTTGCTGGAATCTTGGGTCAAAGCAGATCCCATGTCAAACTATGGAGGAGCAAGGCTGAGAGATGAAATATCACTATATTATATTTAGATGTCAATACATCATAATGGATCCAGACTCAAACTGCCTGAGGAATGTGTAAAGAAAAAGAGAGAAAATCTTTTTCACTGCAGAGTGATCTTAAGACATCACCTGCTCCTCAAGCCACTGCTCCATAGACCCGGTTCCAGCTGCCTCACAATATCATCACGCAGTCTCGTCTACTTACCTCCTCCTTTCTGTTTTGGCATAAAAAAAATGTGCCTGTGATTGGAATCATGGCAGACAACATAAGAGCTGACTCACAAAACCAAGCGATGACTGTCTGTATTTCTTTCAGTAAAAAGAAAGATTCAGCAGAAAATAAACTCAGAACGTCGAAGGGAGAGAAATAAAAAACAGATGATGATTTAACTCATTTGTCAACTTCTGTCCAAAATCAAGGACCCATTGTTTAAAAAAATGACTACAGCCTTTGAGTGGTACATCTGTTATTGTAATAGAAGTAAATGTACTTTGCAACAATGGAAAGCGTGACAAACAGCAAGAGCAGCAAGGGTGCGAGGCTTGTATGTAGCCACTGAATGCACATTTTAAATTTCAAAAAGAGTCAGATGGAAAGATTAAAAAGTCATTTAAGATGCAGTGCTTTCAACCAACTCATGGAGCTAACGTTAGCCTAAATAATTAGCTAGCTACAGATGATGAAATGTATTAGTTGTCATTTCAGTTGGAGAAATCTACATCTGTCACTGATAAATGTAAATCTCGCTTCTGTCCACCTCTGTCTGAAATCTTTTTACTAAGAATTTAGAGTGTTAAACTAACGTATATGTTTTTTTGCGTTTGCTTATTTCTTCTCAATATCTGAACATTTTGGAAAAAAAAAAAAGTGTGTTGTTTCAGGGCCAATCTGGCAACTGTCTTTCTAGTCAGTGTCCTATGTGAGTCATCTAATACATGCTTTGAATAAGGACGGAAGATGACAGGTTAGTTTCCTTCAGACTTTGGAAGCATCACCATGGGCAGAATAGCAGACCAACACTATGTCCTTGGCCTACTGCTGCTCCTGCTCCTCTCCCAGAATGCTTCAGCGGAGTCCAGGGCGAGCTATGGCAACAGGCCTGTTGGGTTGGCGTGTCCTTGGCGGAGGGGAGGCTCCACTTAACGGGGCCGACACTTTAAACATTAACGGCTGGCCTGTAAAGCAGTGCCTGGCGAACAGGCATGCAGCAGCATGGAAACACACATACAGTCCCAGCAGTGGTGACTCGAGTCGGCTCTGGAGAAGTGTTAACGACAGGAGTAACAGCGCAGGACAGAGCAGGTCTGCTGGCCGCCTGTCCTCGCTTTATGAACACGCTGAAATACGACCTTCTGTCCCCAAACAGGAAATAGGCCGCATTTTCCCCTCCAAAACTCGTTAGACTGGAAACCTACCAAACCTCTCATGAGTGTGTGTAAGTGAGAGAGAGAGAAAGTAAGAGTTAGCTCGCTGCCAGCGTGCTTGGCGTGTTCCCTGCGCCCGATTAGCCTCTCACGCAAGCCTGCACGAGATGGATTTGGACATTTAATCAATTTACAGCAAATGTCACTGTGGTTCAGTGAAAATGTGATGAATAGGAAAAACATATTTTTGGGAAAGTGTTCCTCTTTGTGTCATGACAAGACCCTCAGATTGTGGCCTGTCACAGACACACACACACACACACGGATAAACAGGAGATTATGCACACACACACTTACACCTATAAAACAACCAGACACATATACAGGCTCTCAAACAAACACACAACAAATGCACCTCTCATAATGTTTTTGTGTGTGTGTGTGGTCCCACCTTGGCTAGACACTGGGGGTGTGTCTCGTGAAGAGCCAGGCTGGTCAGGTTAGACAGGGTGGTCTCATCCAGCCACTGAGGTCTCCTCTTCTTTTCCTCTTCCTCCACCTGCAGTGTCCTCAGGACCCCCTCCAGCGCCAGCTCCCTCACCTCATACTGTGGACACTGCAGCAGACACTGCAGGAGCTGGGTCGTCAGCTGAGGGCCCCTCCAGAGCTCAGGGATCTCCACGCTGGCGCTGAGGGCCACCCGTGCCAAGCTGAGCAGGTACTGGGTGCTGCCAGGCCCAAGGGTGGTAAAGGACGGGTCGGAGATGACCAGGTCTGAGGCCATCAGGATGGACAGAGTCTTGTTGCGGAGCTCGCTGACTTCTGAATCTGAAAAACACATGAATCTTCATGTTAGCTGATAAAACCAGGATGAGGACACACTTGATTATTGACATTATATTTTCAGTTCAACTGATCATTGCAACTGTGCGGTGCTAGTTTGGGATTATTACACAGACATAAACCCTGGCTGGCTTGCTGATATTCTCATTTGTCTTCATGTGATAACAAAAGTTTCAAGGAAATGTAATACATGTGTTATTTAATTAGCAAAAAAAATTATACTACTCACAAATCACACAGTAAAAACATACAAAAACAATCCTGTGAATGAGCCAATGCTTCACTCAACTTTTCCCCTTGTGTTGCAGTGTAAAAGAGTAAAAACACATTATCAATATTTCCGAACTTTCTTTTTTTTATTTCTGTTTTTTATAGGTACTCTTTGGACTCTACGCCTTCTTAGACAGACGACAACAGGAACGTGACAGGAAATGAGGGGAGAGAGAGATGGGAACTATCAGCACCAAAGACTCCTGGGCCATCAAGGCATCCCATCATTTCTATATTTTCAGCTTTCAGTCATTTCACCTGTTTGAGAAATGACTGTCCAGCAAAACACTTAACAAACAACGTAAAATAATAATAATAACTAAAAATTAATAAAGTGGATTAAAACAGGAAAAAAAGTACTGAACACACAAAGGCACCAGCTGCTTTCACTAAGTAGTTCTTCCTTCTACCAGTGGAAATTTGGATTAGAGTTAGTGCGTATTGATAGGTTTGATAAGGGATTACCCTCCTCTGAATGCAACTATACAAATCATCTTGTACCAGTTTGCCACACAAGAAACACCTCAGTTGAATGGAACCTTTTGGCAGTAATGCCATACGCCATGTTTGGAGGACAGTACAATGACACTGATGAGAAAATGTATTAGTGACACTAGTGAATTAACTGTTGGTAACATGAGTAAGAAGCGGAGCGGAGTGTCCTTCACCCTCATAATGATCATTAAAAAGTACTTCAACTGCAAAATAAGTTTTAAAATCCTCACTGGTGCAGCCTGTTAAGAGAACTGAGAACACTCTTCTAGCACCTGGAGCCAAATAATAGTTTAGCAGTGCAGCTCTATCTATCAGTTCAGCTTATCTTGACTCTCTTATAACTGGTCAAGTATATTCTAAATAATTAGGACATTTGTTTATTGAGCTTTTCCCATTGGTTCAATTCCTTCAGATATATCCAGACCAGCCTCTCTACAAGCTAAACACACACACACACACACACACGCACACACGCACACACACGCACACACGCACACAGTCCGTTGTGAAGTGAACAGATGCAGACAACAGACCAGCCTGAAGAAGCCAGTGTCCTCTGTTCCTTTCTATTTTCACTTTTATAGGAAAGGCTGCGTCAGTGTCTGTTTGGAAATGCCCATGGCCGTGCCAACCCAGCCACCTGTGAACATACACTCTTGGGGAGTGATAGACACACAAATAAACACACACATGCGCCTGCACACATGCACCTCCTCTGAAATATAAGATTAATCCAGAGGCAGGGCAACTATAGAGTAACCCAATGCTATTCTAAAGCTGTGCTCCTCCCTACAGTATTGCTCCAAGACTCCACACAGACCCTGCTTTGACAGCCAACTCAATTAGTTTAACACACATGCATGTATGTGCGCACACGTACACACACACACACACACACACACACACACACACACACACACACACACACACACACACACACACAGGGAAAGCTTATGAAACCCAGTGCAACTCAATCCGGCCCTGCAGCACCACTCAAAACGTGGCTTGACAAAAGAGCGGGAAATGCTGCATTCCTCCAGAGATGGGCTGGGTTACCGTGGAGATGGGCCAGGTTACTATGGAACCTGATCCTCAAAGGGGGGTCCTGGGCCAAATAAGCATAGCCTAATGGTTATAATAGGGGGTAGGGGCACAGTAATGACACCAATGATGAAGGGAGGAGAGAGAGAAGGATGACTGAAGGAGAATGGGAGCATGTCAAAGGGAACACGGCTGTCTGTCATGGTGTAGCATGGTGTGTGTGTGTGTGTGTGTGTGTGTGTGTGTGTGTGCCTCAAATGGCTGTAGAAACAGCATGCTGCCATTAGCTAGTCACAGACTGATGCATTCAACTGTAATGTTATGGTCCTGATTCATAGCCCAACTCTTACAAAGATACAAATCACTACACACACACACACACACACACACACGCTACAAACACAGCAAAGAGAAGCAAATCAAGAAGCAAAGAGGCCCAAAAATACTTTCAACTGACTCCAAAAGCACTCATTAGAGAAAGAAGAAAGAAAAATGGAGAGAATTTAAAAACGAGAGAAAGAAAGAAAAGGCCAGGTTGATAACTGGAAAAACGAAAGAAAAAGTTCAAATGAGGGAAGAAAGGACTAGAAAGGAGTAAGAAAGAAAGAGGAAAAACATCATTAGTCAGAGATTAGATGGGCTTTATTAAAATAGAATGTGTGGAGGAGGGGAGCAGTAAGGCAATCCCATAGCAAATGAAAGGCGTTCCTCTGAGGGCCATTTCTATGTGAGTTTTCATGTCTGATCATAAATAGCCATTGTTCTCCCACACCTGTGTTTATTTAAATCTGTGTCTACTACACTTGTGTCTCTTTGTGCTGCTCAAGTGCAAACCTGCAGCTGTACTGAGCCCAGACTCCAGTGAGTCGTGGTTACTATTCCATATTTTAGGATACTCTGGGATGAGGAATGGCTCAGAGGAAAAACGAGGCACGCAAAGCTTCAGACTTGGTGTGTTAAAAAATGTTGGTACAGGTGTCACTGGAGAGGTTTAGTGAACCGTGATGGTTTAAATGCTGTTTCGGAGGTTTAGAGACATAAAGGCAAACACAAGTGTGAGGGTGAAGAGCGAAATCTTGTACACAACTTTTTGAATTTTTAGTCATGTGCGAGGCATTGCTCTGGGGATGGCAATTTCAGTCTGCTGATCCAGAATGTGTATCAACAACTGCTCATGTTCCCCTTAGGATGAACTGTAAAATCTTACCTGATGTCCAGCTAATGTTAGCATGTTATCATGCTGAACTTCATTGGTGAGAATGGGAAACTTTATAAACATAAACAGTTCAGCCTCCTAACATCAAGGTCTGTTGATTTCCACTGTGCAATTATGATGTTCTAGTACATGAAACTTGAAACCTGAAAGAACCAGCCTCAGCCTGGTATTATTAGCATTCCTGCACACCCAGAATGAAACTCCAAATGAAAATGAAAACTCTGAATATTCCCCCAGAAAAGCAAAGCTTAAGAAAACCAGATTCTTATCATCTGTTGCTCACATGTCTAGATGAGCCTTTGCCTAAACTTTGAAAGGGTTTATGTGTGAGCAGGAGAAAGGAACACAAGTGCTATATGTGTGATGGTCTGTTTTACAGTACAGGTCAAATATTTAAACTAAATGTAACCACAGCATCTGGTTTAAATAAACCTGGGCCAACCTTACAGTTGGTGGTTTAGGAGAAGACAGGTACTGAATCAGGCTTGGATGGAGGGTGGAGGGTCAGCATGCTGGTCCAGGGACCATTCTGTGATCCAAACTAAACTGTGAACTTTCAGTTTTATTCATTGGACATTTCAAATCCAGTCCAACAACACCACCATTTTAACACCATTCATTTTAATTAGTGTCCCATATGATATAGTTATGTGCATTCCTGTGAGTTCTATAAAGTAAATTAGAGTTTGATTTGCACTGATGTACCACAGAAACTAAAAGAAAGTGTGCTGAATGAGTACTTGGCTGTAGGTGTGTATGTCAGTAAGCTTTCTGGTTCTCCATTAGCCCTGTCCATAGCCCATTGGCAGTAAAGATGCTTTGCTGTGTCAAGCTAGAACTTTGGCGAGACACTTGCACGTGATCTCACACGCAAGCACACAGCTGGATTTCACATCAGCTTCCACCGTCATTACCCAAACTGTGAAAAACAAACTCCAGACGCTACGTGTGTGTGTGTGTGTGTGTGTGCGCGTGTGTCTGCCAGTGTGAGAGAGCTGACCTCCTTCTCATACGGATGGAGCTTTACAATTTGCTGGGGTCCGTCCCTCTAATTACCCTAAAAGCCCTGTTTCTACATATATATATGTATATGTATGTGTGTGTGTGTGTGTGTGTGTGTGTGTGTGTGTGTGTGTGTGTGTGTGTGTATGTGGGGGTTGGTCAATGTCATTAAAGTGTCTAAGTGATATAAATAGCAGCAAGCTACGACGACTTTGCCAGCCACAGTAGCTGGTAGATTCCTAAATTCATGAGCAAGCTTTGCTATTTTACTGTGTAAGTTACAGCTACTGAAGGAAATTATGACAAAGGCAGGGTACCCACAGAGAGGGGGACAGAGTGAAAAAGAAAAAGCTTTAGTAGATAGCCTCAGATTAGCAGATTCATTGCACCAAAATATTGATACTATTTTGACAGCACTGTGAAAGAATCCAGTACCACATTTCATGAGTTTTCAGTGCTTTCATCTAATTTGTTTTCAGGGCTAAAATTTAATTTAGACTCCTCTAGATCACAGGTTCCCAGCCATTTTAACTTGTGATGTTGTATAGCCAAAGCAATACCCTCTAGTGGCCCCTCATCACAGATTGCTTATGCCTAAGAGCTGTTCAACCAAAGAGCTAACACCCCCTATTTTCATCTGAATAGTTTCTGAAGAGGTAAAACTATTCAGTTTTACACAAGAAAAAAAAGTAAAGTCAGAACATAAAGCCAGTTTTTAGTTAGAAAATGTTTGATGTGTCCTGCAAAATCTTTGGGGAGGGGGTCCCCAATCCATAGCTTGGGAACCACTGCTGTATCCTGTAGTATTTCAGAGAAGGAGGAGGAGGAATACAAAGTTCTTTTCTTGACATCGGATTGCAGCGGTTGGTGCATATTTATGACAAAAAAGCACATCTCAAAGTTAAATGAGTGCATCTAAATATGGAGCTACATGGCTTACCAAGCTGTCACAGATGAACATCAATCCCATGTGCTAAAGTTACTAGAAGTCTAATTATGGTAACACGCTTTTTTTTGGGCGCTAAATCAGATTACATTTTAAAGGACAGGATTTTTTCATGTCTATCTTAATGCAAGACTCGCACTGTGACATACATGTATAGTATGTACAGTGGGAGTGTTATGGGACGCTGTGACCCTCCATTCCTCCTCTCCATAGCGACTGGGCAGAGATCCCATCGCAGCGCAACCACACTGTAAGAAACGGGAAACAAAATCCACAATCTTCATTCCACACAAAAACGCGTTCGTGAGTCAGACAAATCGAGCGGGGATTTGTCACGTTTCCCTCGACAGTGATTCCTTCCTGAGCTGTTGCAGAGGGATACGTTTCAGTAGCTGCAAACTGAAATGAACCCACAGTACATGCAACTAACAGGATGAATGTTTACTTAGTGTATTTTTTCTTTACTGCTGATATTAGCTTAAAGGTGCCCTTTGGTGTTTTCTTGAAAATAAACAAATTCATATTTACATTCAGTGTTTTTCACCAAAACACCCTGAATGTGTCCTGGAGGCCTAACAACTGTGTTGAAAGCATTTTTTTTCGTCCTCATAAAACAATTGTAAAACTGATGTTTGATATTTTAAATATTACTTTGTTTACATCCATGTTTGCTCACTTGCAGTCCTTTTCATCACATTTGCAGGGCCGCTGCTGAGTTGCTTTGTTGATTTACGGTGGCAGTTTGGTCAAAAGCGGGAAACCTGACAGACAAACAACATGGAGGACACACTGGTGAAAACGCTGCTCCACAGTGCCGCCAGTGGCCAAAAACTTTACAGGGTACCTTTAAGCTCAACTTTACAGTGCATTTTGGAACAGAACAAGGACTGTGGATTTATCACATTTCAAAGGGATCACATCACGGCCTGTATGGAGACGAGGTAAGAATATAGCAATCGATTACTCTCAATGTATATATAGAATGGAAGTATTGAATTAAGATAGGTATAAAAATGTATGGTGTGTGATCTCATAAAAAAACACAGTAAGGAGAACAAAATATTTGATCATTCAGCAAAACTCACACCACGAAATTTAAGATTTAAAAAGTCATTTTTAAAGATTGATCAGGAAATGAACTGAGGCTGATCCCAGACTCTCAGACAGAGGAACTGTGACTTACCATCATCATCTGCTAACACACTAATGGAAACACAAGCAATTCCAGCAAATTCACTGATACTTTGAATGTTTTTGTCTGACTTTTCCCTCAGCTTGTGTCAGTCTCTTTTCTTGCTTTTCCTCATTCCTCATTTTACTGGCAGAGAAACAGAAGACTGGCGGAGGTAGAGATGAAGCAATGAACGGTGGGGGCTTTTTTTTGTTTTTTATGAGTCCGCATGGATCAAAGGGCTGGGGCAGAGAAATGTGTGCGCACACACACACACATGCACAAAGGCCTGTGTTCAGAGCCGAGAGGAACTGGCTGGTAAATGCAAAGTTCCTATTTAATGCAGGGCGCCAGTTAAAAGGGGGAAAGGAGAAGCAATATTGAAAAAGCCAATTGTTCACCTTTACCCCTGGTGCCAGGCCCTCTTAAGAGCCTGCTGCTTTCATATGAACTTGCCCAACCTGCGGCTTTTTAACTCAACATCTGATTTGTCTGAAAAGTGCAATTACACAACAGGAAAAGAGGGACTGGAAATGAGGGGTAGAAGAAAGGAGGCAAAGAAAGACAGACCAACTGAGGACTCAAACCCCACCAGTGGGAGGGGGGCGGTGAAGCCAAAGACTTATGATAATAATAGAGAGGCATTAGAGGTGTGTAAGCTAAAGGGTACTTATTTAGTTATGTAAGGAGCAGAGCCAAGTTGGGCCAGGCCGGGTCCTCAATCTACAGGCTTGTTTTGAGAAATCCCCGGTATTTCCACTGTCAAGTCAAACATGTGTTCAGCACATGGTCGACCGAAAACATAAGTGCCTCCCCCTCCTCTCTCCTTTTTTCCCTCTCCGTGCAGCACTCCTCCATAAACTGGGTCATAGGCACAATCCCACCATCTGTCAGAGATCGCTCGCCTTCGGTTTCACATTCCTCCGCTGTGGAGACCCCCGCCAATCTGAGCACATGTGCACACAACCACATCACGTACACAGATACAAACCCACACACACACACACACATACACACAAACACCAGGGGGGCTTCTCTGAACTACCCGAGACATGAAGCTGACGTTTGTCAACAATCCATCTAAGAGGAGAACGCGGAGGACAGCCTCGCCAGCAGACGCTGCGGGGCTGTCTGTTCAGACGCAGAAGTATTCAAAGTCAAATTCACACCAAATGGAGGGAACGCAGTTGCTGCTCACTGAGTTTATGAACTCCCCAGCCACTGGGTGATACCAGCAAAACACCATCAAAATCAAGATGTAGGGCTAGAGAGAACAAACATTCATAAAAATCTAGACCATTACAATTCAAGAATTTTACACTCAATATGATACTTGCATTTACAGTAAAACTTCCAAATTCAGTGAAATAATTCGTCATTATTAAGTATTGATTATATTATGTTAGGTTAGATATCAGGTAATCTCATTTATCTATCAGTCCTTGAAGCCAGTCAGTAAAGTACAACATTTGTAAGCGGTGAGCAAAGAAAGTGGGGGGCAGGAGAAGGGAGATCTAACAGGTGACAACCAGAACACATGCCTGCTCGCAAGCCAAGCTGGGTCATGTGACAGGAACAGTGTATTCAGCCATATGTAGCCAAAAAAAAAAAAAAAAAAAAGTACCAGAAACTTGCTGGATATAGACAAACAGTGGAGAAGAGGGTTATCATGAAGGAGAGGTTCAGAAGTTTCTTTGTTATGTTTCTTGGCCATGAAAACTTGTCACTGTTAAATTCTTGTCAAATTTAATTGTGAGCTGTCCAAAGCCTACAACCTCCATACAGAGAAAGTGGAGAAGAGCTGTATTAGTGTCCTGCTCCACGTAGACCACACAGTAACTACTCACCTGCTAGAAGACTGGTTTTGGGCCCACACAGAGACACCAACACATCCAGAAAGGCTCCTCTGGTCACCACACAGCTATTCTGCCTAAAAAGACAGCAAAACAAACAAAAAGAGGCTTTCTTTCAGCTATTCCATTCAACAAATGGACCTCAGATAATTAGTTTTGCCATTTTTCTAGCACAGAAAACTGAAAAAACCTCAGAAAGATGGCTTTTTAGACTCTATCACTCTGGCTTTGAATTTATCAGGGAAAAACACAATCTTCGTGTTTAAGAACGTTTGAGAATGAAGGCCTCCTTTTATTAAGGAAATGTTTCTAAACATCTTATCGAGTTAAAGAGGTAACACTGCAGCCTCCAGTCATTGCTTATCTATTTTCCATTAAGATCAGAGACAAAGATTTTCTACAGAAACAGGCTCATGTCTCACCACAAACTACGGAATTAGGTCACTGGACATGTGTAACTCAATGAATCTATTGGTTGTGAGAATCTTCATGACTTGGTGCAGTTAAATGTGATATCCTGGGCGGACATTATTTTTCCTTACCCTGATGAGACCTCCTGATTCCTGCTATGAAACTGGCAAAGCAGATATTAATGTTTCCAGAGGGTATGATGGTAAAACAAGGTGTTTTATGAGGGTGAACGTTCATCTTTGACCTAAACACAAGTTAGATACATTTAGGACTCAAGGTACTCTAACCAGAGTTCTTGTGGAGCTTTCAACCACAAGCTTTATGTATCAGGTCTTCTGTTTATAAAGTTACTTAAGAATGCATGGAGATTCTCACTTTATGCACATGTATTGTGTTGTAGATTTCATTTTAAATCCACAAAATTGCAGTTTTTGGTCAGATGTATCCCGTTTGCAGTGAGGCTTTCCTAAGGTTAAACAAATTTTTTAAATTGTTGTTGATCAACTGATCAATAAAACAGCTATTCAGCAGTATTACTCTTAGTGCATATGGCCATGACTGGATGATAAATTAGAATCATTTCACTGTTAACTCGCAGGATAAGATGATGAACAGGACACTGACATGCGTTTTCATTTGTGGTGAATCCTTGAAGCCGAGTGTGTGGATCACATGAGACGCCCCCAGCTGCACGATCAAGGAACCAGTTGTATTTGTTTTCTCTCTATTAGTAAAAATACTTAATAATGAATTCACTGTGAAGCCTGTGACTTTTTGTGTTCACAATAACATTATTATTGTTATCCCATTGGGGAGTGTCGACATAAGTGTGTTAAATCAGCGTGTGGTGGTTTGCATGTAAGTAAAGCAGCATCTGAGGGCAGCGCGATGTGTGTGCGTTCAGTCATGGGTATGACCACAGCGCTGTGAAAGCCCACATGAGTGTGTGTGTGTGAGAACAAGGGACGCAGTGTGCGAGCTTGACGTCACATTTTCATCACTCAGATATTAATAACACACACTCTCATACACAAATCTTTGTGCGTGCACACACACACATACACAATACACATGATGGAGTATGGGGAAAGGGGCAAGGGGTGTGTGTGTGTGCTTGTGTGTGTGTGTGTGTGTATATATATCTATGTGGCTTAAGTGAGAACAGATTGGGGAAGGGATGAGTCCTGTGAAGTGGGTTTAGTGTGTTTGTGTGTATGGGTGTGAGGTAACATTATAAAACAGGCTGTGAGGAGCTGAATCATTTGATCACAATCCAAACAATACACTGGAGATGTTGTAAGAGGTTGGTACTGGGTCTGCTGCAGCACCGCAACGCCAAAGTCAACTGCAGTGAGTTGCGTGAGTGTCTGCAGTCATCGTTACAGCGTCGATACCTTCTGAGAGCCAGAAAAAGTCCAAAATGACACAACACAGAGACAGTGTGAGGCCAAAACCAAACACTGACTCAGACCAGACGAACAATGCATTCCATCCTTTTTGGAAGGTGGCCGCTTCAAATTAGTGGTGTTCTGGACGAGAAAGGAGGTTTTCTTTTTCCAAAAACAGAGATCCTCTGACCTGTGATGTCCTTAGATCTGGGTGCCGGGCTCTGCGGGGCTGCATGATCAAACGGACAGTCTGTGGACGCGCTCCGGTGAGCAAGAATTCACCCTGTCATCTTAATAAAGGCTCATCAGTGTAACCAAGCGGAGCTAGCAGGCCTAGTGTTGCTAACCCAGCGACCCTGTCTTATCTGCTGTAGGCCGCAGCACAGGGGAGACTGGAGACCTGGGCCTGACCTCAGCCAGGCAGGAGGGGGGCAACAGGGTAATCTGTGCCCCATCTTGAGACTTCGATCTTGGGTGAGAGGGCCAGAGGTAAGGGGAGGCGGGGAAAGCGAGGGCGGGGGGGGTGTTGTGCGGATGGGACAGCAGGCAGTCTCTTTGAAATGGAAGCCTGGGCAGGACACAGGACATGAAGCGGACACAGCCAGGGGAGGGGATGAAACAGTGAGACAAGGAGCTATTCTTCTGGTGAGCGAATTGGGAAAAAGGGAGGGATGCTTATCTGTGTGTGCATGTGTGCGTGTGTGTGTCTAGGATTACCGAGAAGCGAGCCACATGCGCTGGCTGAGGGCTTCGCCGATGCCATTTCCTGCTGGCAGGGGTCTGTGTGAGTCAGTCTGGTAGGAGCGCAGAAGAAACAGCACCTGCATGCACACAAACACACACGCACACACACACACACACACACTTGAAGTTTAATACATCTGAGGACTATCATTTACACATTAGCTAGGTCAGCCTAACCTAAATACTGCTCTGTCCAGTCATCCAGTAAAAATAGAAGTTTCTTGGATTCATAAACTACATACACACTGAAAGCAAAAGGCTGAAACCAGGGCTATGTTAACACTCCTGCATTATGTGTAATGTAATGGGTGGCATGCTGGGTAAGTGATTAGCACAACAAAAACGTCCTGGGTTCAGCTGGAGACTTCAACTTGAGTCTCTACACGGCCTGTTGTTGTGACTGTGGTTGTCTGTCTCTGTGTGTTGGCCACTGGTGACATGTCCCCACCTCTTGCCCGAAATGAGCTGGAAATAGGCACCAGGCCCCCAGCCCCCACCCCCGCACACTTATGTGGACGAAGCAGAAATACAGACAGACCGTGTACCAAGATGACACTGCAGGGTGACTGATCAAGAGGGAAGCAAGTGCTAAACTAACAGAAATTAAATACGTGTCGACACATATGCATGTTTTTTTAGAAGTGATTTCTGGTTAAGTCCTGTCAATCTCATTTTTCACAGTTTTGAGTGAGTCTTGGATGATTAAACCAAACGAGCCTCAACAAACTAAGTACAACAAAACCATGTTTGGAAACATAATGTTAAGACAAACATCCAGACACATAAGCCTGTTTATACTACAGAGCAATTTAACCAACTACTAGGTGTTAAACCAAACTTAGCCTTGAAGAGAAGACAGTGAATGTTTGCTCCAGAGAACCATCCTTTCCGGCACTTGAGCTCTGACCCTTGTGGAGAACATGTGAGACTTAAAAGACCTGCAGTAACTGTGGTGAAAGAATTTTTTTTTTTTTTTTAAATCTGAAAAACTGTTTCCCATTGAAGATCAAATCGTTCTTTTCATTGTGGCTGATGTGAGAGTGTCACAGTGAGCCAGTTTGTAGCAGGTGGACTGGTGGTTGGGAGTGTTCAGAGGCCAGGACACAGGCTGGTTGGCTGGCTGGCTGGCTGGGGTGTGTATTCTGGGCCTTGGTAAGTATACTCTTTAAGCCGGGGCCACGGCCACAGACCAGTAGGAAGCCATTCATTACGCTATGCAGGGAAGGCAACGTGGGGAAAAACCAGGCCGACCACGTAGCACCAAGCCTGGCCACTGAGTCCTGGCCTGCCCCTTCTCTTCTCCTGCAGTCTCCACGCCCAGGCAACACCCACTGGCTCACACAAACAGCTTCCACACCCCTGGGTCCTTCTTCCTCTCGCTGTCACTCTCTAAGGGCTTTTCCACCTACAAGGAGCCAATGTTGGAGCAGATTCCAAAACCAAATACTGAATCCAAGTGATTCCACTGTCAGAAAAAAAATGGATCTAAAGAATCATTCACACTTGAACCAGTCTCTGTGAATATTCACTGACCTTCTCATTCACTTCCATGAATCTCACAACAATGATAATTCAAGGAATGTGTTTCAAGAGCCTCAACTGGTTCTGGCAGAGCCCCAGGTCTCAGCTCACCTGTAGAGAACTTCAATCTGCAAAATTTACACATTTGACCAATTGACACAATGAGCTGCTGATGCATCACGTGTCTGACAAGAGAGAAACAAGTTATTCTAACAGCGTCCCATCAGCCTGTTTGTTCACAAAAAATGTCTTAATTCCCAGATGGTGTACTGCAAATTTTGACTTAGTGCCCAACACATCATCTGACCTGACATTACACTTGACAACAATCATGTCTGAGGTGACGTGGACGTTTCTGGATAGTCCCCACAATAATGGAGCTCACTTTTTGTGCGAAAGGTCTCGAAACTTGCAAATCAAAGGAGATTCTCAATGGTTTTTGGAATATTTCGTCTTCAGAGTTATTACATGCAGTTATGAAATCGGTAGACTCATTCAGAAGCACGGGTCTGCTCATTAACAGGCTGGTTCGACAGTGGTTCAACACCAGTGCCAGCACTGGTTCCAGTGTCAGAGGCAGAGCCCTATGTCTTCATTCCCTCTCCGTGCACTCCACAGCTACACCTCATCCACCGGTTTGGGAAGTCCCTGCATGGGAGGCTCAACCAGCTCAATCCAGCCCGGCATGGAGAAAACCGGAATATTTATAGAAAATGCAGCCTCCCTGTTCCTCCTCCCAAAGACAGAGTACAGAACTACACCCCATGTGGAAGGAGATGCTGGGATTGGATATATGACGATAAGACAGCAGCACAGAGACCAAGTGCAGGTCAATTTTTGTTAATCCAGCTTTTTTTTTTTTTCCACTGTGTCAAAATGTGGATTTGTCCTGATCCTTGCTATAAGGCTGAAAGGCTTCAGTTTGTCTCGCTACAACTACTACACCTACACATCATTTGAATTATCACTCTTTCAAACCTAACTACTATACACATCCTCAAGTGAATTCAATTTAAGGACATCTAAGGCCCTGACCTTAGTGTTTACTGGTTAAAATAATTTAGGCAGGATTCTTTATATTTCCTCTTTTGAGGTCTATAACCTCTTTGTCTATCTTCTATTTCTCATCTACAAAAAATTATGGAGACTTACTCTTCACATTTTTCTCGTTATTTTTTAAGTAGCATTAGGGGCTAATATCTGACCCTTTAGCCACTAAATGCTCCACTATGTTCACAAGCTAGTCTTGACAGTCTAACTTTGACTGTTTGGTGCTGGGCAGGTGGCGTACTGCAGGTTTATCTGATGAGAACAGTGAAAGCGAACCAAAACAGTGGAGTTTTGGGCCATAAAAACAAAACAATGAGCTGGAAGTAGAAGTGAGAGCAGGGCCAAATAATTCTCTGTGGGTTTGTCACTATGAGCAACACCTTTCACATTAGACATTTTCATTCCATCCATTAATTCCCCTGATATACTTTCTTCTGTAAGACTGCAGTAATAATCAACTCCCCTCTCGAGCTCTGAGTTGCAATTTTATGGAGAAAAAAAACTAGTAATGCTAAATATGAAAAAATATCAAAACCTATTTGTACGCCTTGTTTTCTAGTGAGGCGTTTAACTGCTTGTGTGTGTGTGTGTGTGTATGTGTGTGTTTTTCTGTGTGTGTGTTGCAACAAGCCTTGCTCCTCTTTTGGACCCGGTAAAAATAGTGGTGGTGGATGTGAGGTCCCTTCAGACTCTGTTATCAGCCTGCCCTGCCGTCCCTCCCACTGCCGCAACCACAGACTGACCACACGCGGCAGCAAGCACACACACGCGCGCACAGACACACACATGCACACACACGCACAAACACACACAGCAAGTGCAAGTGCAAATAATTGCACGCCAATTCGTGGTTCAGTCCAGTAAAACACATGCACAAAGAAACATATAAATCGGCGTTCACATAAAACCAGATAGAGGTTAGGCAAAGTGTGGACGCGCCCAATTAGGCAAAACGAGATCCCAATAAAGACGGGCTAAATATAAAAAGAAATAAACACGCTCTCTTACTCTATATAGCTGTATTCTTGCACAAACAAAGCTTCCATATGCACTCTAGACACCAAGTCATACTCCCTCACATATGCATATGCACATGGGCGTGACAGCCAAGTAATTTAGTGGTGTGTGTATATGTCTGTGTGCGCACGCAAGAACTGTTACTACATCTCTGTCTCTGTCAAAACTTAGAACAGTGCAAGTCAAAGAGCCCCCAGGGAGCTGTTTGTTATTTCCATTATGTCCAGGGAGAGGTATGTATTTTTGTATTGGCAGCCTGAACTCTGTGTGTGTGTGAGCACACGAGCGCTGAGGCTTGATACCCCATATTTATAATTTGTGTGTATCAGTAGTCCCTACTACTAGTGTCTCCTATAGCAGTAAAATGTTATTCAATAACAGCAGCTTAACTGAAGGTCCTTACTATCTCAAGAGCTTTCAATTGCATCCCATGTTCTTCATCATACAGATAAAGCTGGCTCAGCTGTCACTGTGTGACCTATGTACTGAAGCAAACTCTATGATGAAAATTGTGAAATGTGGTCCAAAGCTCTGAGAAAACCTTATAAGAGGACCGTGAGTTAAAATTATTTAGCAGATATACTAAATCTGTTAAGGTCAAGGTCTTAAAAAGTTCCTTTACTTTGTAAGGAGTTGCTATAGAAACTGTAGGTGGTCTGTGAAATCTGGTGGCACTGAGGAGTCAATATTATGGTCAGATTAATACTACTGTCAGGACAAGAATGAATGGTTGAAATATGAGGTGAGAGTATCCATTAAGTTCAATTACAATTATTTTTGTGTTCTTATTCTCAAAGACTCTAACTTCTTTTAACCTGTACGCTTAAATCATCATATAGATTCATTCACTCATTCATTTAGACTCGGTTTAAGCAGTAAAGAAGGATTGTATACACAGAGTGGCCAAACCTAAGGTTGTGTTACTGTTGCTCCTTGTCTGTAACCACACTGCATGAGAGACTTCCTCGTGTGGCTCCACTAGGATGCAGTGTTACTACTTCAAGGCTAATGTCTGACACCAGTATCAAACACCTGGGATTCCCTCGGGATTGGATAAACCTTATGTCTTATTAAAAGCAGGCTGTCTGGGTTTTCAGGCCCACACATTCTTTCACTGGTTCAACCCTGAGGGTTTTCTCAGAAAGCCCCGGCAGACCACTGGCCAAAGGCAGCAGTCGTAACAACAGACCAAAGGAAAATAGTTGGAAGACGGCAGGGAAGAATGCATCTCAGAAAACAACACCAACATCACTGCTGCCAGAGAAAAGGAGACAGCAATACGCCTAATTCTCAGGCCTCCTTCTCCTCTCAGTCTCAGTTTCATTTAGCCTCTGTTGTGGAAATACACAAAGGATTACATCCGCCGAGCTGGCCCTCCTCAAACCACCACAGGCCGCAGCTTTAATACTTCTGGCCCGTACCAGGCATTGTGGGCCATGGCTGTTGCTGGCGCGTGTCAAGAGTGGGGATCGGTGTCGGGTTGGTTTAGTGCCGGTCTGTCCGATGGGCTTGTTAAGCTCAGTTCTGGTTGTACCAGCAGAGGTTTGGGGCGCAGTGGAGTGATGGAGGTGATTCCAGTGTATTTTAAGACGTTTTATCAAAGACAAGGGTCTTACTCAGGCAACGCAGGCAGCTGCATTTAAATTTAAATTTCACAGCAAAATCAATTAATTTCAAAGTAATCGCCACGATCAGAAGATTTGCTTGTGAGGACGAAGCAAATTTGAACCTTTCGCAGCTTGAAATGAAATCTGACACATGAATTTGCACTGTTGCACTGCTGAAGCCTTCTTCACAGATCTGCCCCACATGAGATACAACTACGTCTCTTCAGTTAAAGGTGTGAATTTCTTGTCTTGTCAGTGGACAATCTAGCAAGCAAGCAGATTAGCCAGCTAGCTCAGAACTACTGTGACTGATTTACTCTGGAATTTCTCGACTTTTTTCAGCTGACTACCATGTTTGCAGTTAGTTCTCTGGCTACAGTAGTTCACCAACTAGCCATGCTGACAGAGGTCTAGCTATTACTGATTTACACTCTTAATTCAGCATAGGAGTGAAATTCCTATTCACAATAACGCAGAGACATTCGCAAGGTAAGGAAGAATGAACCGGGGCTTGAAGTGGAGTTGGATGGAAACATTTTCTTGTGTGTGGGTATCAGACCACTTCACTGTGTGTGTGAGACAGCCAGCAGGGTGGTACAGCGTGCCTCAGTAGCTGTGATGGTTCCCAGCTCCACACTTGGCCCACTAACAGTTGTTCTTTGACAATAACAGAGGAAGTCATTTCTCCCTCCAGCAAAAACATCTGCTACCTGTTACACACACACACACACTTATTACATACATTATGTATCTCTCGAGGCTAAACACAATGTCCTCATCGTCGCAGCATAAGCACACAGCCAGTGTGTGGTGTACATGTACAGACACACACAATCAAATACACACTCACTCACTCCCTTTCTCTCTGTCTGTTCATTTTACTGAAGTGAAGAATACTTTACACACACTTCACAGCATGCGCTGCGACCGTGTGTGTGATGCTCCCCTCCACACGTACGCTACATCTCTGTTTTACTATGCTTAGACCACCTCACCTGCATACAGATCTACAGCCCCTGCTATGGCCGTCCTATCCTCTTCCCACAGCTACACACTCCTGAAACATCTGCCCCCATCATCTCCATGATGCCCCCATCCAATTACCTACACACTGGCTATCTATAGCCTGGTTAAAGATGGACCCTACAGATATACACAGACCTATCAGGATGGGTGTCACTAACTCAAATTTCCAATTTCTTCTGGTGAAGAAACAGAAGAAAGTATTCCTGTGATTAAACTGAATCAGTAATGGTCCTTGTGAAGAACCATTACTCAATAAGAATTGAGCAAAATTAGTATAAAAATTATACAACACATTGCAATAAAGTTCAATGCTACACAACTGAAAACTTACACCCACTGATGTGACATAGAAATACACAAGAAGAGTAAATGTGTTACTGTATTCTGGCCCAACAAGAGAGACTGTTTTCATAGAGCCAGTGAAGCTGAACAGTGTGTGAGGTTAAATGGTCTGGTGTGCTTTTGGTGGAAGGAAAAAGGAAATTAAATGTCTAAGGAAAGCCTGCAGGCATCAGCTGTGCCATATCCCGAACAGACATTTTTGTGACTGTGCGATGTCCTGTACATCTCTACTCTCTCTCGGCCGAATGGTTCGAGTAAAAGCTGAAAAAAGAAATGGAAAGAACAGAAACAGGGTCTGAAAAGGCGACAGCGAAACTGCCAAATGGGGGTAAAAATGAAAGAACCAATCCTAAGCTCTGTCTTCAACCACTACTTAGACGACTCAGAGATGTGCCTGGATATATAACAGCAACACTCTGCATCTTGAGAGTGTGGACACTGTTTTTATATCAAAGGATTATAACAAATAGCTGGCCGATGGCCAAAAGGTGCAGTCAACGCAACACTGTTGGTCAAACAACATAGCAACAGTAACTATGGGACCTGTGGTGGATACGACAGTCAGGCTGAATGAAACTCAAGCACCCGCATTTAAAAGGTGTAATTGTGGTAAGAAGTGTCCAGTGCTCCACCAGGATGACAGTGATTTGGAGAGCTACAGTTCATGTTAATGCTGAATTGATAAGTCAATTAATTAGTAGGTCAAGCAAAATTAATACCTTCTCTGGTCTACATGAAAATAATCTTTAGTAACTACCCTCTGACGTCTTACAGGAGAAAGGACAACAGTCAGCATTATTTATTAGAAGTGTCATGTGTGTTGTCGTGTCCTCCATTGCCACTGTGTGTCTTTGAAAATCTGTTGTAAATCCTTCTATGAATTTAGCACAACTACATTTTTATAATAGGTTGACCATAACTTGCTTCTTTGTAATAACCATTAAAAAGGAATGTTTTTTCATTTTGTGGCTCTGTGTCCGGCCCTATACTACATTATACCGTAAATGTTAATCATACTGTTTACTAGAAAAACAGGCTAATGGTTCAGGGCACACGTGACATGTGACAGGAACAAAGAAAGGACCCACTGTTACAACATTTATTACATCAGACAGATGTTAAATGAAACAGGGCAGGAGAATAAATGATCTCACCCTTTTCTATGTGAAATGGAGACAGATGGAAACAGAGGATATGAAGAAAAAGACCAATGGTAGAAAGACGGAGAGACAAAACAACTGGAGATAGGAAAGATAACAGGACAGAAGTTTATAAAAGAAGAGCCAGAAAACAGAGAAACAGAGATGGAGAAGAAAAAGATGCAGAAACACATCAGGAGACATCTGGAAACTCCACACATGGCAGCCATGACAGGAAAGCAAACTAAAATCCACTCTCCTCCTGAAATCTCCTCTAAGCCTTTAAGAGGCCCACCTTCCCTCCTGCTCCTCCTCCTCGCCACCCTAGCCTTCATCCCACAGCGGACCTCCCTGCAGTCCAGACCGCTATCAAACCAGAAGTGCTCCATCAAATCCTGGAGGAAACGGTGCAGTTTTCATTCTTTGGGTTGACCCCTCGGTCTGGGTCCTACCATTCCACGCCTCCAGCCCCCTCACCGACCCCATCACTGCTGTTCAATGAAAGGCCAGGGAAACCCCCCCCAATCCCCTTTTCCTCTCTGTGTGTTGATATTACCAGCAGACTGTTTGGTTGTATTTGTCAGTGTGTGATGACAGAACAAAACACTGGCATTTACCCTGCGATAACCGCCTTGTCTGGACAGGCTCTCTGTGGAAACTGGGTGTGTGGGACTGACAGAGAATGAATCTGTGTGAGTGGGCTTGTTTTACTATATTCGTAGAGTCCGAAAACTGGAAGCCCACTATACTTGTGGGGTTCAACATCTCTGTGGGGACCAAAATGCTGGACTCTGCAAGTTTAAATGGCTTTTTGAGGGCTAGAATTAGGTTTAGGTTTGGGCTGGGGTTAAGCATTTAGGTATGATGGTCAGGGTTTGGGTAACCGGCCAGGGAATGCATCAAGTCCATAATGGTTTCCTACTGTTATAGTAAAACAAGGATATGTGTGTGTGTGTGTGTGTATGAGCATGTGAGTGTTAAGGCTTGATGCCCTGTATTTATAATTTGTGTGTGTGCACATACACATGTTATGATAACTGCTTTGATGACTGGATTTTCTGTTTTGTTTTTGTTGAGTGAAAACCTCTCGAGTCCAGTTGTGAACATTTCCATGTTTTAACCTCAAACAGTGAAAAGATTTTACACTCATCTATGAAGTGAAGACATTCGATTCTAAAAGAGAGGCTGTAAATGCAAATATGAGACATTCACACCAGATACATGATATTGTACATTATAAACAATACATATATTGTATATAATATAGTTTATTTAGTGCCTGGGTGCTATGATACACACAGATACTGGAGTGTGTCAGTAATTCTGGGGACCACACTATGTAAAAACTGTTTTACCCTGTTGTGTTTCAGTGGAAGACAATAAGTTGTGTGTTGAAGACACCTCATGAGACACAAATAGGAATACTATCACATGTAAATGCCTTTGCATTCTGTCAACTTGTCTGACAGCATGTACTGTATGAACCTGTAGCACTTTCAACTTGTAGTGTGACATGTATCATTTCATAAGACAAGCCTAAGACATGTGACTTGAATTCAAAACCCCACAATCACAACGACCTCCCAACCATATAACTGTTATTACATGACTGATGGTGACGGCAATCATGGCACGATAAAGCAGATGCAGATGAAAGCTTCGCGTCCGCGCCCTTTGTTTGTATGTAAAGGTCCATGACAACTTATGTGTACATGAAGCCCAGGATAAGTGTGTGTGTGTACATTATATAAATCTGTATGAAAGTACAATATACTAAATATATAACTAAATAAACACTTGTGGTCATTTAAGCAACTTCTGACTAAATGTTCTGACGTATTTTATGTATATATACAGTATATATATTTATGTTGCTGCATGTTGATGTGTGTGGGTTCAGACCTGCAGCAGAGTCCCGTGGATGTGGTTGTGTTGGATCCTGGGTCCTGGCTCTGGGGGAAGATCCTGCAGTAAGGAGAGGACTGTGGAAGGGACCTGGGTGACCAGCACAAAGGGGACAAGGGCCCGAGCTGCCATTTCTCTGGTCCGATACACTGCAGAACGGCCGCATCTGCAGAACACACACACACACGCACACACAGCAACATTAGTGTCATGGAAAGTCATTAAAATCATGGAGAACAGACAGCTGCATAGTTATAATAGTCTTTTCGTCTTGCATTACGTAAGACTGGAGTATATTTGAGTTAATGGAGGAAGTTATTAAGGTTTCCCATTATCATAGGTCAGGGGTTGTTTTCATAACTGTTGAGTTCAATTTATTTTACAGATGCAACTATGTTATGAAAAATAATGTAATTACTGTGTGTGTATTATTATTTTGTTCTCCAGTCACCTCATGTCATGGACAAATTCTTGAGTTAGGAATGAAGACCCATGAGTGATTTAATTTCAGACAGTTGGTCGCTATTTTTATGCATACGTTATGTAACATCCCTCTCTGTGCCTGTTTCTTTCTGTTTCCCTGTTGCAAAGGCAATCATTTTGAACCTAAACAGCTCCTAAGCAGATCTTCAATAATTCCAATCCAATACTTCAAATCCTTACCTAACCAGCCAGGAAATAACTTTTTCCATTTTGTTTTTGCCCACACACAGATGTCTACATCACACACACACACACACACACACACACACACACGGTCATTTACAGTATTCACTGGTGATGGAGAATGTGGCCAGTCACCCTGAGTGCAGGCTAAAATTAACCTTGTTTACAAGCTGATAGTCTTTCCATCTCCAGTGTCATAACACTGCCATCGCTGACACGAGGGAAGGACATGACCAAGACCTGAATGAGATGAGAGGAGGAGGAGGAGGAGTGATCCAGATCAAAAGGGGCAGAGTAAGAGTGCCTGCTACTGGAAGCAGGAGGCCATCCCAACAGACTTTTCAGTTAGCAGTAGTTTAAAGTGAAGTCTTCAAAAAACACTTTCATGTAAAGTATCAATTTTAAAGGAATAGTTTGGCCTTTTTTGTCGTTGATAAAAGACTGATCCATTCTCACATCTGTCTGTTAAATATAAGGCTAGCTGATTAGCTTAGCACAAAGACTGCAACTATGACTTAAAGGTATAGTAGTGCGGTGTATTTTTGATACTACCACCCGACCAGGCACCAGGTAGTTCAAGCTGATAAGAATCCCATTACTTTTGAAGGTATTTAGCTATAAATCCAAGTATTGGAAAAACAAACAAAACAAAAATTGACCTGATCAAAGCACTTGATTAAAAGTAAGGGGGTCACCAAATTCAGTCTATCCTGACAGGGACATGGATATGTGTACCAAATTTCATGAGAGTCTATTCAAAATTTATCAAGATATTTCACACAGACCTACAAATGTAAACCTCATGGTGGCAATAAGGGTAAAAGAGCCAGAACAGAATTCACCATGCAGCATCCAGCATGTAACTTGGAGCATTCTGCTAGTTCTACATTTTATTTCAGAGGAGGAAAAGCTGCATAGATCCAGTAAGATCCTGCCCATAAGGAGCAGATACAAAACTACTGCACATTCTCCCTCTGTCTGAATCTGAACTGGACTTCCTGATTTGTACTGTACTTACCTGCTCAATGATACCTGTAGCAACACACCAACATCAAGGCAGTCAGAGGTTGGTCTTATGCAAAACTGACACCAGAAGCAATGTGTCAGGGGGAACAAAACATCCATCTGTCCAATCGACACCACACCTGACGTAAAACCTGACCTTGTCATGGCATGGCTTCTGGGATCCAGGGGTTCTGTGAGGACAGCAGCTGAACTGTCTTCACCAGACTGACTTTTATCAGAATTACCTCCAAACTATTGGTCAGTTTAATTGACATACATACTTTACAAGTAATATTTGTAGATACTTCAAAAATGCTTGTGTGGACAGCACAAAACACCATACAGCCAAGGAATAAGCACTGCCTGAAACAGCGGGGCCTTACATATGTGTAGAGACCATAAGTTGAATTGGGCCTGTACAGCCACACTCACATGCACAGCAAACATGCAGGCTGTTTATAGGGTCAGTAATGGTATTAAAGTGGGTGGTGGAGGCCAAACAAGCAGCTCATCCCCACAGTGGAAAATTCAGCAGAAGGTTACAGAGAAATGTGAAACACCAATCCATCACTACAGCGGTATGCAGAGATGAAAAGGAAGCTTGCTTTTTTGGCTTTGGTATGAGGGAGGGCGAGACAAGTTTAAAAGACACAAACTTACAGCTGTGCATAATCTATGTTGACAAAAAATAGAGTGTGAGGAAGAGGAACAAGCCAGTAAGTACTTGAAAATAATTACTGGCACGTTTTTGATTTCAGTCAGTCAAAAATCCACTGCTGGTCAGAATAAGAGGCAGGGAAAATTAAAGACATGAAATGTATATGGACTTAAACAAAGAGAGGACTGTTTGGAGCAACAAGTCAACTGCCAACAAATGCTATTCCACCTGCTGTGAGCATGCCTCCCTCACACACTCACACTCACACTCACACACACACACACACACACACACACACACACACACACACACACACACACACCTATAACCAAACAGACAACCAAAGACCCTGTATCAAACACAGACAACAGTTTGCATTCCTGAGCTCTACACGCCTGTACATGTGAATTTATGTGCACAGAAGTTCACTCAAAGTCACACATACACACACACAAACACGTCTAATGACCAAAATCCATGTCCATTCCTCACTCTCCACCCCTCCCCGCCACCATTTGGGGCCCATATGTTAACTATCTGTGCTAATTTGTCCCATTGAAACTCTTTTCCAAAAGGAAATGACAGTTTGGAGGGGTGTAATTTTAGAAACAGGGCCGTCCCCTGTGGGGTCAGGAGGCAGACTGTTGACTGGCATGGACGAGACTCATCTGGGCCTCATTTTGGAGAACTGGGAGAACAGTTTCCTCCACAGAGACTGTAGCATGTTAGCTAAACAAGCCTAAGCAACAAAGTCTGCCACTGAAGAATCTGGGCAAGTTAGGAAATTCAGCGGTGACACACTTAAAATAATTTTGCATCTTTCATTCATATGGATGAGATACAGTTGTCTAAATACAAATCATTCTTTTGCTTTACACCCCAAACTCTTCTTCTTTGACATTTAATTGTTTAGTTTGCTGTCAAACCTCTATGTGTGGAATCTAGGATTGTCTGGGTTTGGTGCCACCCATGGAAGAACAAGTAGTCTAAAGCAAAGGTTTGGAAGTTTATATCTACATAACGTACTTAGAGTTGTACACCATGGACAAATTAAGCAGCAAAATGAGCCTGTCTTCAAATGTTACTTCACTGTTGTTACTTATGTTACTTACTGATTCTTTGGTGAACTTAAAACATAGAAAGCAAACAGTAATTGTGGCCTGTGCCAAAGTGTGGGCCCTCGACTGAATCTGTACTTAGTAGCCCCCATCCTCTGGCAGACATCACAGGCTGCTAAGAGTCTTTCTATTCCTGATCGAGGAATTTGTATACTGATACTATGCAGATGAATAAAACATTAATACAACTTTAGTGCAACCACACTTAAAACTGAATAACAAAAATGTATCTTTTGCTAATATCACACCACTTTTCATACATTTTTATTACCAAACCAAACCAAACCAAACCACTATTAGTAATAATATGCTGGTCTTTGTATCTGGCAGGGTTCAGCCTCGGCTGACAAGTTCTCTAAGCACTGTGGGCCATAACAGATTATAAACAATATTAAAACTTGCCACACACTGATAATAACATGAGCAATGAAGGGAAAGGAGATGACAGTGGTCCCTTGTGAAGCCTCATTTTAAGTTTACGGGCACTACTGTGCCCTTTGAAAAGAAATGAGATATGAGACAGTGAGGACGGGAAAGGAAAAGAGTAAGGCAGGGAGGGAGGGTGAGGAGAGATGCCTGGACTGGATATCGCAGGACATAACTCACTATCACGGCAGTCTGAGGCTTTAGCATTAAGGCAGAGAAAGAGCGAGAAGGAGAGGAAAAAAGAGAGAATGTGAAAGAGAGCAGAGCAGAACTGTTCACCAGATATAAAGATGTCAAAGGCTGGAATGAAGCAGCCATCAGTTATTAGAATAAATGTGTCCGCTCATCTTCATCATCCTCCCCCTCTTTGTCGTCATCATCATCATTCTTTTCGTCATTAGCCGTCCAGGTGTGACGCATGCAGAGGCCAGGCAGCAAAGGAACGTGAAAATTTGTGTGGGGGTGGAGGGAGGGCATGAAGATAAAACGCTGTGTGGTGTGATGGAGGGATATAGGGCAAGAATTATTAGGCATTACTCTCTGTCCTGTCTACAGAAGAGGAGCTGAGCTACATTTAATACTTGAAGGTGGTGGTAACTCAGATCATAAGGGGAGAAGGAAGAAAAGGGTGCGGAGGAGGAGGACGAGGAGGAGGAGGTGGAGGTGGAGGGGGCTGACAGTCATCGAGCTCATCAGACACGTCCGCACACGCCTGGGGAAGATGGGTTGGGGGATGGTGGGCTAGTGTCGAGAAACACGGCTGGAGCCAAAGACGTTAGGGCTGGGTTATATTTAACATCTCCCACATGTGGGCTTCATTTGGGTGGATGTGTGCACCGCATACCTTTCTCTGACAGAGAGAGTCAGCCAGCCAGTCAGCACTCAGCCAAGACCCGTTAACTGCACCAAGAAGAGATGGGCTACTTTTAAAAAATTCACCAAAATACTGATTCGTTAAAAAATAAAAGTCTGGTAAATCAGTTCATCAGCAACTAGGAGTAACTGATTTGGAGCACAATTTACAGTGGGGTCCAAAAGTCTGAGACCACTTTCACTTTCCCATCCACCTGAATGTCCATTGAACAGGAAAGTGAATGGTAAAGTGGTCTCAGACGTTTGGACACCGCTGTAAATTGTTCTTTAGGCTGCACACGGCCACTTGGCACATTTGCAGTTCCAAATGGTAACTCGTTCCTGTTGACCCGAGGGGTGCAGGAGAGATGAAGGGAGGGTGTGGAAGAAGAGATGTGAGAGAAAGATATTATGTGAGGTGAAAGAGACTGATGCATGCTGGTGTTCTAAAAACAACAGGAAGTTAGTCATTGCAGTTGGGCCCACTGATTAGCCCCCCATTTGTGTCAAACATGGCACTCCCTCTGTGAGTCATAACCTGGGCAAAGCTGAACACACAGACATGATACAAGTCATTTTAGATTCAGAGTGACTTGTGCTTCTTGGGAAGGTTATCATCTCAGATGTCCACTGTGAATAACCGTCCATACATGCATTTAGAAATCACAGAACAAAGGCACTTCTTATAATTTCAGAACTGTGCTCAGGCAGCACACTATCAGATTACTGGCACAATGTAATGTAATGTTGGTCAACTGTTCTGTCAATGTCATTCTGATAAATGGTCAACTCTTTTGTTACTTCATTATTAATGCAACTGAAACAGAAATGAGTGTCCTGTCCGGTTTAAGAGACAGAATTTTACTGTAGGAGGTAATCAAATGATTCAATGGGAAACTCAAGCGTCTCTCAAACAGCAGTGAGTAGATGCTGTGGACAGACAAACCCTGGACTTGTTAGCAATAGTTGTACCCATTCATCAACTACTGTATGTTCCCGTGGTCTGAAGTTCTCAAAACCACAAATGTCAGTGTCACGGTGGCATAAACATTCATGGTTACCACGAATGTCTGTACAAAGTTTAAGGCAATCCAACCAATGCTGGGATATTTCAGTCTGGACCAAAGTGGTGGACCAACCGACTGACCAACAGACATCCATCGATTCATAAACATTCAAAAACATCTTGAGAATCAATCACTATGTGGATACGGCTAAACAGTGAAAGGTGCAGCTAATGGAGCAGCAGTCAAACACTTCAGCGATAACATCCCAAAAACAACCAAATACAATATCTACTTACAAAGAACACAATAAAACTATATTAATATATCAGCCATGTACGATCAACATTTACCGACTACCAACACACATAAAGTAATAGACACACAGCTGAACAACACCCACAGTCAAGTGCTGTTATCTAAACTGTCAGTAAAGCATTCCAAGCTCAAGGCCTTAACCTAACCCTAACCCCCCCCACCTCCTCCCTAACACACACACACACACACACTCAGATTACATGCATGAAAGCTTTTATACTTTACCGTGTACAAGCTTGCCTAAACACACGAAGTGATATATTTTACATTTTCTGGCGAGGGTGTGACCACCATGTGTCCTTTCTGATACACACTGAGTCAAATGTATTAGGTCGACAAAGGTCCTCACAAGAGCAGTTACACAAACCGAGTGTGTAGGGCGTACAAGTTTAAGTTCTATTTGCAGGTGCAGTGCATGTAGATGAACATGTTCCAATAATATTTATAGATTTCTCCATCTGAGGAATGTAAGAAATGAAGGCTGTAACCACAGTTTCCCAGTGGCCTGTGAGGTTTACTCTGCAGCAAACAGTGAGTGGATTCAGATAAAACCAGCCACAATCTAATCGAGTGCTGCCACACGAGACAGCACTAACAACAACAACAAAACTCTCTGCAGAGACCAACTGGGACTACACAGGTGTTTTGTCAGACAGAGATGAACACACGGGCACATAAAATGATGTATATCATGTTTTTTTGTCAGTGTTAAAATATGTGGTACAATCTGGTCTTTGGGGGATTGTGAATTTAGAAAAAAACAAAAAAAGAAATGACGAAAGTTGCAGAAGGACCTGTGCATACAAAACAAAGGAACACGCATTAATGTTTAGACTTTTAAGCCAAACATGTTTTGTCTCAGTGATTGTGAAGTGTTCTATACTTAGAATAAGTCCTGGTTCAGACAAATGTTGTTTGAGAGGTTTATCATGGCTGAGAGAGCAGGTGCGTGACCCTCTTGGATTTGACAGAGCATTCCCTTGGTTAATGTTTTTTTTTTTTTTTTAATCTTTATATAAGCAGGCGAGCTGACTGGAAACACATTCTCATTGATAGTGATGACACAAGGGAGGAGCTGCTGATAGAAGATGCATTACGTCCATTCACATACTGCGCTTTGTGATTGAACATCCCTGCTGGGACGCTCTTGGAGCAATTAAGAGCTGAAATTCTTGTTCAGGGATGGGTCAACTCTTTCATGATGGGAGTGAGTTGACAGATGCATAGTAGCAGTGTGGAATAACAAGAACGTTATACAAACTTGTTCCTAGCATCACCTTGACTTCTAAACCAAACTGAAAATAATATAATTTGGTCTGTAAATGTCCACTGTATATGTGTCTGTGATGTACATGAATATGTGTGTAACACTGACACCCACCTAATGATGAAGGGCATGAACGGGGCAAGTCCCAGAGGTGAGGAGGATCCATCCATGGGAGAAGGGTAGAGTCGACTGAGCACCAGCAGCAGCAAGAACAGACTGGGGTGTAGCTTCACCTGGCCGCTGTCACTGAACACACACACACACACACACACACACAAAGACACACACAAAGACACACAAAGACACACACACACTCAGATTTTGACAATGCAACATTAATATCAACAATAGCTGCACTGTAAACGTAGGGAGTGGAGCTACGTGGCTTTAACTGTGGCTGTGTTTGGATTCATTTGACCACTGAACACAGTGGTTCCAACAGAACCACTGCTGTTGTGGGTCTACAGAGCCCAGAGCCACTGTATGTGATATTGAGTTATACACATAAACCTGGCCTGACTGGCCAGTAAGAATGTTGTAAAGAACTTGGCAGAGACAGAGATCATAACCTGGCACGATGCACCTGTAGGGCTCACTCTCCTGTGCTGTCAAACTTGTTCTGTGTGAATCAGCCATTATCCTACATTAAGAGCAATTAGACTTAACCATGGGCAAGTAATTTCAGCATCTTAGTCACATCAATATGGTCGTATATGACTGCTGCTTCTTCAGAAATGGTTAGATAGAATCATTACAATGAAAGATTAAAAATACCTAAGCTTCCGAGAATTGTGACCTGCTTGAGAAGTTCTGATAAGCACAATGACTATTATTAACTTTATTGCCTATTTTTCAAAGATTTGCATTAAAAGAATAGTTTGCTATTTTGAGAAACACGTTTGCTGGCTTTTTTGCTGAGGGTTAGATGAGAAGATTGATATCGCTCTTCTGCCTCGGAGTGGTATGATTTTTGTGATCTTTGTTGATAGGCTGTAGCTATAGCAGCATATGAGAAACAAATAGTTTGGATGCGGTTCTAACGTGCTGTCCATTTTCAGGACTAAAGAACAATATGAAAACCACACACAATCAAGATTCCAACACAAAATACAACAGGCCTAAATTCCTCTGGCTTTTTTAATACACACGGTGCATATTTAAAACCACCCACACTCCAATACAGTCATCTCCTTATCCGTCCTTGAGCTGAGCTTTTCACCTCCCTTTTTTCCTCCATCCAAATCTCATCATCGCCAACTGAGTCAGAATGGAAACTGTCAGTCTGTGCCAGCGGTTTCACAGTTTCACTCAGACACACTCACAGTGAGGAAAGGAGGGAGGAATATGAAGAAAAACAGGGAAACAGACAAGAACTGAGGCTAGAAAGTAAGAAAAAATGACTAAAATGTACAAACATAGAGAATCTTTGCCTTCAGAACAGTTTGACTCCCTCTTGTCCTGCAGTCAGAGTCCAGCTCTTGGAAGGATGAATAAAGCTGAGATCAACGTCAATGTTTCAGTGAGCTTTACAGTATATCTGCTCCTAAAGGAGGCCTGCTACTATATCTTGGTGTTAAAAAACTCTCTCCATCTTTATCAGTGTGAGTTTAGCAGAGTGAAAACATCATCTTAGAATATGGCAGCATGATGGGAAAACAGTGTTTACAATGCAGCTGAGTTTTGTGTAGGTCTGTAAGTATGTATGATTTGCTTGTGTAAATGCGTGTGTTAGGAGAGCAGAACGTCCTTCGGGCCCTGTCATTAGTCATGAGGATCTCATGGAACAGAGACAGAGCAACGACCCCCCGCGAAAAACAACTTGTGCTTTTCATTACTTCATTCAGCGCAGAACCATCAGCCGGGACTGCCACAGATCGGCAAGATGGGAAATGTAATAGCGGCCCAATTAGGAACCGGTCTAATGTGTTTAGTGTCACAGTTCAGTCGAGCACAGTGGGACAGGATGTGATGTCAGAGATACAGGGGAATTGAAAACATATCAGGCCATGTTGGGATACAGCTGGAGGCTCAAACGCTTGACAGGATGAAAAAGAGACTCTGTGGCATTTAATGGCACTCTTAAATTCCACGCTAAGGTCTTCCATGAATTTTCTGCCCTCTCTCCCTCAAACTCCTCCATCATCTTCAGTATCCGGGTCTTTGATGAAAGGCTTATTTTCGTTTTACATCTTTTAAAGAGAGTGGAAACAGAGCACCGACCTTCAGCATTTTTATTCTTCACTTAGAAAGTAGTGAAAGGGACACAGTAGCAGAGACACAGAAGAAGCTCTAAAGTAAACTAAACCTTTAGCTCACCATTTAGTTAGCTCTCAGACAAATAAATCATCAGCTTTGTTTAGGAAATTGGAGAAAAGAACTTGGAGTATGATATGAAAACTGTTTTCTTTGGAAGCGAAGGCAGGAGCAGATAAGACAGTTTAAATGTGGGTAGTGACCTGAAATAACTTCAGAGATAAACTGGGTTAAGTTTTCTGCACTGAGATAATAAAGTTAAGATTTGTTTTTAATTTATGAATCTAAAAAGTACAAACAGAATTCTGTTACTGAGAAGTACATAACCTCTATGCTCAGTGTGTGCTCAGGCTTACAGCACATTCTTTTCTAAATCAAATTAGGTTTAGGGTGACAGATTATACAAATATACACAGTCTGTCTATGCCATGGAGAGTCTGAGATAAATGAGATGGCACAAAAAAAAAAAAAATCCCACAGGTCAAATCCAAAACAAAGAAAACGTATGCTCTGTGCAAAATGTGACATCTAACAGTGAAGGAGGAAGATAGTGATTCAGATACAGATGAAGGCAATAGTAAGATGATTAATCCTTCTCAGGAACATATTTGTATGGATGAGGAAGCGAAAGTGAGTAGAGTTAATTCTGGCAGCTATTTTTATTCATTTTATCACATGCATTTAATGCTCCATATTTTTTTTAGCTGTGACACAACAAGCCTGAAAAGTGCTGCCTATGCACACGCTCCAAACACGTCGTCTATCTGCAGGTTCTCTACGTTACAGTCAGTTTTTATTTCATCTTTTGCTTTGTGTGCACTTTTAACACTGGTTCCAACTGTGTGTATGTCACTACTTTTGACCTCTCAACTATCTGTGCAGACAGGATTGTTTTCCATTCATAAATCTTCCCTACAGTATTTTTGGGGACAGCATTTGTGTAGAACGGATGGATTACATAGTGCATAATGTATATACACGGACTCTAAAGTATAACCTTACAGTCCCAAATCTCATTTCTATAATCTTTTGTATACTGTGACCTATTTTGGGGAATGCACTTGTACTGCAGCTTCCACAAGACTGTTTAAAACCACTAACAGCAGCTCTTCCACCTCCTGTCCTGCTGTGCACTGCCACAGTATGGTGTGGCTGGTCTGCTTTGGGTGGCGCGATGCATGATGCACGACGGAATTCAGACGGCTGAGATCTGTTTCCGTGGGAAATTTGCAAATGTTTTAACAAGGGTCGAAGGGAGTGAGCGGAATTGTGAAAGAGCCGGTCTGAAAGAGCATTCAATTAATTGGATACATATTAAGATAAGGCTGCCTGGGGAGCTGCTGGACGATTCCAGTGCTTTTAAAAAGGGAGTTTGGGCTGAGCAGAAAAAGATAAGGCCAATGAACCTCAGCGGACTCAACTCCTTACTGAAAAAAAAACCCAAAAACTAAATCACAACAAGACATTTACTTTACTCAGTCGTAAAGTCTTGTGCTTTGAGTAAACAGTCTGTCAACTACTCAAGTGAAAAAAGGACGAGGACTCAATCCAAAGGCAATGCTGCTTGATTAGAGGTAAGAGCTGAGTTCATAGTTTATGTTCCCACTCAAGAAAAATCCAGTTTTAGGACTAACAAAAAGTCGCACTAACTTACTTCAGGAATCCACAAAGCACAAAGCAGCACTGCTTGATCGGCTTAACAAAACAAAACAGCTGTCTCGTATGGCTTCATCGTAAGTAAAATTAAAATTAAAACCCATAATGGGATCAAGGAAGTGTGAAAAGCCACGGCAAGGGCTGAAGGTGGAGTGTGTGTGTGTGTGCGTGTGTGTGTGCGTTTGTGGATTAAGGAGAACCAGCTCACCTTTCCACTGTGGCTGCCGCCTCTTTCAGCTGGTTCAGAAGGAACGGATAGAGAGCTGGAAAACGAGTGAAAAACTCTCGGCCCGTCATCCTGAGGGGAGAAGCAGAGGGAGAGAGAGAGTATGAGTATCTCACAGTTCTTTACGCATATAGCTAAAGAACTAAGGGTTCTTAAACAGGCTGTTTGTTTAGGAGAGTGGTTCTATACAGACGTTTTCCGACTTAAAGAACTGTTGGTGCTTTTTTATCTTTTTAGAAAGAGGTATTTTAGGAATTTAGTATTTCACTTCAGTAAAGTAAAGAGACTTAAAAGAGACAGACTTCAAAACATTAAGGGCCAGGGCTGTGACAGCCCAAACTGACTGACTGACTGATGTATCAGCCAATATTAGCTTACTGCTGATGGTATATTGATATGTCCATTATAGGAAAGTGGTCTCCACTGTTTATGTCGGCTGATCAAGGAGCAAGAATATAATACAGAAAATGATTCTGAGGTCATTTAAAAACACTGTCACCTTTAGAGTTTATGCACAAGAGAGAACAGACAAGTTTATTTTATAACTGCAAAATATCCTGCTAAAGCTCCTAAAACATGGCTGTTAGTATTTCACCATCACATCCAACACATGCAGTCAAAGACAAGTTAACTCAGCTAATCTGCCTGAACTGGACTGAGTGGGTGTGTTGTGATCAGATCAGCCCAACAATTGTCATCACAATTCAAATGTTGCTGAATCCCAATGGCTGCACGAAAATGCCTTTATTCTGTGCCTACTTCAAATCTGTGAGAAGGGAACAGAGGAAACACAACATACAGAAAATCGTGTTTAAGTGTTGAGCAAGAACTATATAGTAATAATAAGCATGTGACAGCTTCATGACTGACTGGTTTCATTAAAGACTGTGAACAGAAATAAAAATACTAGTGAATACTGGTTAAATTTGAGTTTAGCCAGACTTTCTGTCTGCCCATCAGTAAGTTAACATGCTCCTCCACATACCAGCCCTCTCTCTACATCCAAACAACAGATTTAGGGAAAGTGGCATAATAAGAAACAGCAAGAGGCAGAGGAGGGGAAATAATGGAGAGAGTAAATTCAGTCAAACATTGTTAAGTTCTGATAAGGAGACGATCCTGTGCCAAATGCTGTTCACTAAAACAAATCAAGCCTTTACGTTTGTTTTCCCTGCTACAGCTGGAAATCAACAGCACCGCTTGTGTGTATGCACAGATACTGCGCCATGTGCCACGGTCACGTGTGTTTGTGCTTATGTATTTGCTCACACACATACACAACTATCAATAAAATGACAAACTTTATATTTAACACTGGCGGTCTCGCTGATGCAACCGCCATTCAGCCTCAGGGCCAATAAAGTTTTTATTTAACTCTGCCTGTCTAAATCAAGTTGCTCCTAAAGGGAAGAGGTCTGGTCTGCCAAGCACATGATCACAAGACTGGAGAGATCGCATACTGTTTCAGTCACGACTGCCACTAATTCTGGGCTAACGCACAAAAACACACACACATACTTGGACCTGGTTCAAGTTAGCAGCAGACACTGTCATGGTAGACAACTGAGTCTTACGTGTAGGTTTCAAAACCTCTTTTAACATGGATGTGACACACACTTCACCCCCTGTGACCTGACCCGCAGATCACCTGTGGGGGTAACTGCATGTGCTCATGTACAGTATATGAAAACAAGTGAAAATAAACTTTATTGTCACTGTATACATGTGCGAATACAGGACTGTGTGTTATTATATAAGAGCGTGTGCTCCCCGCCCTCCCCTGCTTTCTCTAATGAGAGTCTCTCAGTCTGACAAGTCTCTGCTGCCTGGAGGACAAAGGTCAGAGGCTGTGTCGGAGCAGATTAGATGGGGTAAAAGGGGTAAAGGTCACAGAGGAGGAGAGAGAAGAGACGAGGGGGTGTAAACAAAAAGGCCTGGTTGTATATGTGGACTCAAAGCTGTGTGTGAACACTCATACGGGCTACATTACCTTCAAGGCAAATGGCACAAAAACCATATTGAAGATTACTTCCGTAGTTACTTTTCAGATTATACTGTGCCTAAAAACACATTTCAGATGTCCGTGAGTTGTTTTTAGTTCCACCAAAGAGACATTTCCCCTCTGAGCTTCTCTGATGGTTTCATTTAGTTAATGAAAATGTTTTGGCGGATGTCTTAAAATAAAACCATATTTCACAAAAAAGCAAAGATTAGAGAAAAATTCCACATTATTAAACTTTTTTTCTTCCTTTCCCATCACATTATCACATTTGTCTCACAGAAATAATTTCCCTAAACTACTCAACTGTATATAAAGCAGTTAGAACCAGCTGCCATTGACCAGCTGCAACAGTAAAATACTACTTATGCACTGAAGCATGAACATTAACATTCTAATGAAGTCTAACGTCTGAAAAATAAGTACTTTTACATTTTATACTCTACGTACATTTTGTTAATAATGTTTTTGTGTTTTTACATAAATAAGATTTGGAATATAAAACTTATACTTGTGACGAAGCATCTTCAGTGTTGTTTGTTTTTTTTTTAACTTAAGTAAAAGATCTGAATACATTATGTGCCACTGATAATCCAGCTGAGCAAAAACCTTCACTCTGTGGAGACAAAGATTTGCTACAATGCTCAAAAGCAGCTCAGTAACATGGATTTGGACATTTCTGCATGTCCAAGAGCACATGTGGTGCAAAGTGAGGCGTTGACGCAGGCTTGAGATAAAGCTGGAGGCGTTGGTTGGAATGCAGAAAGCAATCTTCACTGTGTCAGCTTTGTTTACAGTTGCATTTATCTCAACAGCGATACTGGTTCAGCATCAATGTACAGTTACAGAGAGGAGAGGCCCGTGTGCCACGATGATCTACAAGCAAACAATATGTTGGGATTCAAGTAAGTATGTAAAATACACAGCTGAAATTCCCACAGACAGCAAGAAGCTCAGTCTTTCCAAACACACAAATACACGCGATGCTGCAAACAAACAGATTGGTGCGCGAGGGAAATGTGTTTACGCTCCAGCTTCAGTGGACCAAGAGACCCTGACACACACACACAGCCAAAATATTAGAGTGGACAAGCTGTCAAAAAGCATTTTCTGCTGCCAGAGATCACAACCGTAAAATCATGGTAATAACAGAGAGCAGACATACAACAGACTGTGGAAAAGGCGAACTCTCAAAGACAATTAGAAATGAGTTGCAGCTTTCTTACAAACAATTCTGTTCCAATTTCAGGTCAATGCAATTAGTTTTATGACAACTGAAACATTATGTCATGATTGTAACATAGAAGTACTGACATGTCCAGGCAATGTTAAGTCAAACTAAAATACAAGTGAGGCCAATTTTCTTAGCCATTGTCCTTTTCCTCATTCATCACAAACTCTCCCACATGCATATAAAAATAACCCCACGCAGTAATGAGAGAAAAGAAAGCAGCAGACATGAGGAGGGGGGGTAACTCAGAGCTATACAAAGGGAGGGACAGCAGACTAAAAACAGACAAGTTTATCTCGTCTGTTTTCACTTGTGTTTTTAGGAGAGAGGAGCAGCCTTGGCTTGGTGAAGAGTTTTCGGAGGCCTTCAGAGAACCAGCCAATAGAAATACAGTAAAAGGGACCAGACTGGCCTTCCTGGATCAGGGCCCAAAGCCATGTGAAACTCTACCCTGGATTATCTGTGGGGTAACAAATCACTTCAGAGCTCAATATAGACCCGCTCACTGTGACAATGCTAACACGCTAATGTTTAGCAGATATAATGTTTACCATCTTCTCCCAGCTTAGCTGAAGGCAGGACGTGGTTATCTTATATTAGCATCACAAGGCTTAAATCAGCCAAAGACCGTTGTTCAATGTAATTAGACACAAATTTTAAGGATATGGTGTTATATTGTCCAGAGTTTTTCTAACCCTCACAACAAACTCCACACAACCATCTTGATGACGTAAACGCTTGCTTGTGAATCTTCTCCATCTGTACCATCCATCCCATATGAGGTGGATGTGCCATAAGAGTCTACAGCCACGCCGATGTTAAGGAGCTGACTTGCCGCATCCCAAGTGCTTAACTCCTCCTAACCTGCCTCTGTGGATACAACAAATCATAAAATATATGTGGAAAAAAACCCCCACTTGACCCAGGTCTGCTACCATTTTCATTTTCCAGGTTTCCAAATCCTTGGATGGTTGCTTGACAAGGCATCGGGAGCCTCTCATAATTTAAGACTCTTTTCTAGAAATCTGAAAAACAATCTACAAATTTTCAAAAAAATCCTTGACAGCGGAGAAGGACTGACAACCGATGTCCTGCCAGCTACAATGGAGACAGCTACAGCTCTAAACCGATTCATCACTCGACCCCATTCTGACTGGCTATGTGACTGCCGCAGATAATCATCCAGCAACATTATTATTGGCATGACAGACAGAACATTTTGGATATGTTAGTTAGTGATTATGGACGTTTCTGGTAATCTTAACACTTTTCTCCTGATAATGTGTAAGAATATCATCACTTGTTTTCTGTAACCGTGCCATTTTCAGGTGGCAGTTTTTCCAAAAAGTGAAAAATAAAAATCGAGTGGTCAGGTGGAAGGTGAGTCCTGTGTACACACACTTTAAACCTAAATCTAAAAAAAACAAAAAAAAAGCTACCACAAGGCATGTCAGTATAGGTTTAATCTCTGACAGTCAGAGACTCTGAGGTGATTAAATGTAAAGTTTCATTAAATATCACATAGCTTTTTGTTTGTATTCATAAATTTGATGGCATACATTTGCAACAAATGCAAATACAATGCTTGATGGTACTTTCAGCCTAGATGAAACCAGGATTAGCGGACCAGTTGGGATAGAACTTTTTCTTTGCCTCCCTGTTGCTGGTACAGCAGCAGAGCTGAATCTCCACAAGCAAAACACAGCAGAGGGTTTGAGACAAGTGGAGGAGTGCTGTTACAACAGCGCCACTCGGTGGCATAACATAGCAACTGCTTATACACATCTGCTTCTTTGACCTTGTTTTTGAGAACTCTGAATGTTGATACTGAATTGTTTGCTTTCTTGTAAATTCCCTATTGTTTTATAAAAAAAAATAGATTTATTACTTCCTATCTTAGACAGTCAAGATCAGAGAGTAAAATAATTTAGATCTTAAAACAAATGAGGGAAAAAGTAATTACAGTCAGCTGGGATAATTATAGTCAGGCAGAAGATGACTTGCATTTTTTTATAAAACTGTTGAAGCCAGTGAAGCTGCACTGGAAATAAGGGGAATAACCTCAACCCACTGACTGAACTTCCCTTGATCAAAGTCATTTCATTTTCTATTTTTTTTTTCATACTAGTAATTTTAACTTCTGGAGCTTATGTGCTCATTTATGACTGATGACTGTGGATTTGCACTTCCCTCATTTAAATATAAGCTTTTCATTCTGCACTGATGCACATGACAGTAAACTTGAACTAGTAAAGCAGTATTAGGGAGGGAGAAGAAGCAGACCTGTTCTTTTTTGAGTGCTCGTCCTTCCCTTTCTTCACTCCAAAGATCCTTGTGATCAGAGTGCTGAAAAGAAGAGTGGAGGAGTTCCTCACCTGGGACAGAAAAAAAAACATCAGGGAATGAGAGGGAAGGAAAACAGAGAGAGAGAGAGTCTATGTCTGTTTGTCGTAACATAAGAGGAATTAGAGAGCAGTGATTTTCCTCAGCACCAGGCAGTTTTGCAGCGATTCCCTGCCTCAGACCGACGGTAAGTTAATTAAGTCCAGTGAGCTAAAACTTGTGCAATTCAACACAACAGCCCTGCAATAAATATCAGCACCACGAAGGTCATAATCAGAGAGGTGATTCAACTTTAGGGTCATTTTGCAGGCTGCAGTTTGTGGTGCTGTTGAATTTTACTGAGTTACTTTATACAGATGTGTGATATAATGGAGTGGCATCAGAAAACACCTGGAAGGTGTCTGAGAAAACCATTTTAAACCTGCTCTGACAAGTTAAGATGCACATTAGAGATGATGAATAAAAGTTAGAAAAAAGAAGGAAACTGAAACTCACTGCCCAGACGGGAGAGGTGAAGCCCAGCACAGCAGCCTGCATGCCATCTGAGACGAAGGGGATGATGTTTTCCCCCAGACGAGTGTCCCTGTACAGAGCCCTGAGGATGTTCAGAGCATGGACCTGTGGTAAACAGATAATATTTAACCACTCAGCAGATCACATTAAATACAATGATACCTGTCAAACATATTAGAGAGATCACACAACAAAACCTTCACGTGACCATGATAATAGTTTGTTCACGTCACCTAAGATGATCCAGTGCAAAACTCATCACATCCAGTTCTTAACCTGTTCTTCATGCTGCTTGGCTGAAGACAAGTGAATGAAACTGTCTAAAAATTTTAGCTCGAAGAGCGAAAGTAAATATATAAGAGCATCCATTACACCAGTTCTCCTTATGATGCCACTTCTGTCTGTTGGGGACAGCTGTCCCAGGTGAGATCTGACTACATGTAGGACTCGTGCATGGAGGTACTGGATGATCGTACCTGAGGGACAGTGGAGCTGTCGGTGTTCCTGTCAGCAGATGGCGAGGCCAGGGCGATCAGCTCTCTCATGGTCATCTTCAACAGACTGCAACTGGACGACTTGGGCTCCGAGGAGAGCAGAGCCTGCAGAAATGGAAATAAAACATTAACAGAACAGCTATAAAGTAAGTAAAATAACAGTGCAAAAAAAGAAAAACAAGCTGGATGATATGTCTGTTCATCAGAGATGCATTTTCACCACATTTTCATTTTGTTTGTGCACTAATACAATATTACTGCAAAGGGTCAGCTCTCAAAGATGTGGAGCAGATGAAATGCTAAACTGAACCAAATTGTGCAAACCACCATATAAAATCTTCACCTGTAACAAAGAGCCTGTAATTACATAAGTTTGTCTATATTGGTGGCTTCACTGAATGACATCATTTGTATGTGCCAGGAGTGGGAGTTGGGAATGTGGGAGCGAGGAGGTGACAGCACTTGGCTGCTGTGTGAGAAAGGAGTTATCTTACTGTGGGAGCTGATGGGAGCCAGCTGTGTGTCTGGCCTGGGTTATGGTTAAGAGTTAGGCCTGGGAGGGATGGAGAGATGGCAGACAGAGGTAGGGAGGAAAGGAGGAAGAGGAGGAGAAGGAGGCACAGTCTGGCTCCTGTGAACTCTTGGGGGGTTGGGATGAAGAAAGGTAAGAGGAAGAGGAGAGCTAGTCCAGCTCCTGTGAAGTCTGTCCCAGGTCGGTCCAGACCGGCATGAGGCGAGAGCGAGTCCTGGACCGGACTCTGTTGTTCTGTGTGCAGGAATGCAGCCCACAGCTCTGCCAAGGTGTGGACTTCTGCTTCTCCCCAGACTTCCTCCGCTTTGTCAGGCTGTCCCTCCTTCACCTTTATCTTTTCTCTATCTCGCCGTCTTTCTTCATCCTTATCTTAAGGCACCCATCTTTGATTTCTCTCATGCTTTGCCATGCTCCTCTTCCTCTATTCTCTCACTAAACTGTGTCTTCTACTTTGGCTCTCATGTGTTTTAATTTGAATAGTCAGCTCAGCCAGGCAACGGTGATGATGTTCACAGCATTTAACATGCAGATCATTCCCATAACATCCCTTAAATAATCAGGGATAACTCCATCACTGCCATGAATGTCAGTTTCAGAAAGTTAAAGTTAGGACTTTTACAACATGGAATTAAATTCAAAAACAATTTCAAAACCAAAATAAATCCATTCAGTTCAAAGATTTCAGACCTTTTTTTAGACTGCACACATGCTTGGCATAGAAACGCATGAAAACAGAAGATAGTCAGTGATGTCAGCGGTGCAGCCATGCGCCTCGTACACATGACCACAACAAAGAGCAACCCCAATCCAAAATTACTGCTATGATAAAACATGAACTTTGTCATGTCTAGTTTTAATATCAGTAATCAGAGGAAACGGGGAGGAGAGCTGTGGCTGAATAACAGACTGAGTCAGTCGAGTGTTAAGGCAGGTTAGTAAGAGATTACAGCACATTGTTTAAGGTGTGTGGGACTGGTGACTACTAAGAGGGGTCACTGAAAGGACAGTGTGTGTGTGTGTGTGTGTTATGAGTGTTTATGTGAGTGTGTTAGTGAGAGAAAAAAAAAAAAAGAGATGGATTAAGAAAGTCAATGTTCTTCCAGCATGAGTGCTCCAGTGGCATGCCAAGAACTGCTGACTGCACTGCTTTTAGAAGTAAACAGGAACAGAAACACACACATACACACAAAGGGTTTCTATCACTAAACCTCTGAGACCTTTCCAACATTCATTCACTAAGCATAACCTTTACCGTGTCCACGCAACACGTCCCGTCACAACCTTAACTTTGACCAAATTTTAGTCTGGACCATCACACAAACTTGTGTTATTACATACATTTGAATTTTGCCAAATGCTCCTTATTTCTCATCTTCAGAACTGCAAATTAAAGTCATATTTTAACTACACACACTGAAAGTCCAGTGTCAGGTAGGAGAGAGGACAAACCAGAACTGAGGAGAGTAACAAAGGATCAGTGCGTCCAGAAAGAGTTAGATTCACCGGTGAACCAATGTGACCATCACTCCACCACACACTCTGCAGAAACTAAATCAGAGGAATGTGCTGTTTACTGACAAAGGTCTGCATCTCCTGCGTTCTCAAGTGTTGTAATTTAAACAATAACCTCTTGCCAGCCCTTGAAACCAACAGCGTGAGACCAGCGTCAAGATGGAAACTTTACAAGCACCCTTTTGATGCTTCTCAGCACTACTGCTTGTTACGTCAAAATCTTGGAAACCATGCTTACACACACCTGGATGTAGAAGGGTATTCCAGCGCTGCGTCGTGTGGCACACAGCTTGGACGACGGGTCACTGGATTTGACCTCCTCCAGAACCTCAGACAGCCAGCGGCCCGGAAGCTGCTGCAGGGCCTGGCTTCCACTCCTTACACACACATACACAGAAAATCACAGGGAATAAATAACAGGTTTCTTGTTTCCTTGAGCTTCCTTCTTTGCATGTGTGATCATAGAATCACATGAAGATGTATTGTAGTCTAATAACGAATGAATGAAATCATAAAACTACTTGTGTTGATTTACTAAGTTACATATTTACTGATTTGATACCATGTTATATTTTCCTGTTATTTTAGCCATGATAGCAGCTAATCCATTCTGTACACTAGGTCGCCTTTCAGTACTTAAGATGTTATATACACATTGTTGTCAGCTTCAATGTTTATATTCTCATTAATTGTCTTTGTATGCATATTTTCAAGATGGAAAGTCATACAGCACACTGTTGCGTGACTTCTTTTACAGTAAATCTAATGTTTCTCCCAACACAAAACAGTCCACTGACACACCAAACCATGAGCACGTCACCGCAAATCATTTTTTATATTTGTTTAGATCCACTTTGACAACCAGATGGATCTCAAAGTAGGTTTCCATAAAATGTGTGACATAAAATGACAGCTGAGAAAGAGTCGGATGAATCATGAAGCAAAACACAATGCACTCGATTATCTTTCAAATACCCTGAGCTAGTGATTCCAGAGGGTTTCCAGCAAAATGAAAAATCACCATCAATAATCTCATCCACTGTGATTCCTGTGAAGTCGCATCCAACAACCACAAATGTATCATACTTCGTTTATTAAGAAAAAAAAATCTAATAGAATGTAAATCCACCATCTTATGTGTAACTACTTAGGAGGGGCTGACGTTACAAAGGAAGCTGCTGCTATAAACTGACACATTCACTCTGAATCTGTGGCATCTGGTACTCCGAGCGTTTTTAAAACAAATCCTAAGAATATGATCTGAAGCAGGTCTGGAAAACACACACACACCCACAAGAAACCGCTCTGCCCTGTTCTGTAAGAAGCTGCTGTTTAACAAGAGCCAGAGAAGCGGAGAGGATGAATTAAAACAATCCAATGTGCAGAGCAGAGCGAGGGCGCAGAGCTGCCACACACACTCCAGTGGACGCCGTCGCACACACAAGTACTTGACACAGCGAGGACACACACATCCTCACTGACAAACTGTGGTGAGGTACATACTGTGAGCCAGTGACTTACAGCCAGGGTATACTTAATACCCCAGCTGTGCAGTTTCCTATTCCTATTGTTAAAATAGCTCATGGAGAGAGAAACAGTTAAAAACTGGTAATAGATGGTTGAAAAAGTTAATAAACTAAAAGTAACTGACAAATTGATGACACTGTTACCAAAAAGCAGGGGATATAATATTGAAACAGGTAAGGACAGTGGATAAATGATTTAAACATTGAGCTTCTGCCTCTATATGGCAGCGTTGTGAACACAAACTTAATCAAACCAACCCAAAGATTGACAGTTCAATTATCTGAAAAAAATTGTAGCAACGTCCACTTTAACATTAGTAACTGCTTAAAAATATAAACTTTAAAATCACTTTTAATGAACACATTCAGGACACAACAGGTGGCGTCCATGAAGGGGTACATGAGTTCATCTGGCAGCGCACCTCAGATAAAAACAGGCTGTGAACCACTGCTGTAAACAACTGCTGATATAAATGCACGAGCCTAAACAGGGAAGTCAGTCCAAAAAAAAGAGAGAGAAAGTGCAGAAAAATATAGAGCGAAAGGAAGAGAAAACGGAGAAGAATGAGGAGAGAGACAAAGAGACAGAGTGAGAGAGTGAAAACACAGTGGAACACACCAGAGCCAGATCCCAAGGCAGAGCATCAAAAGGCCGTGGTTAAGCACCCCGCAATCAACACCCCATAACCCAGCACACGGCCTGCATACCATCCACACACTGCTCTTCCCCTCCTGAAAACACACACATCCACACATGTTCCGAGCAGAACACACACACACACACACACTCCCAGTACTCCTCCACACAACCACGAGAATGTCGCCCTCATTACACAACACACCGAGAGACTGGTTTCTGTACAAGAACAAAACAAGTGAGTTTTGTTTTAACTGCTCAGCCCTGGGTGGTTCAAAGTCAACACTGCTGCGACGGTTTTGTGGTTCGTCACCTGCCGCAGGGCTAGAGACGTCTTCCACAGCCTGCCATTGAGGAAAACAGGGAGGTACAAGAAAGTGAGAAATTCTTTCATGTTGTTCAGAATTAAAAGAGTGATTTTTTTCCCTTCCCCTCGGGAGGATAACTGTGGAATTATTTCCTTGAGTAGCAGGGGTGATGGGAAGTGTGGAGTTGAGTGTGAGACTCCAGCCAAGTTTAATGTTGCCCCTGGAAGCTTGTCACTACAGAGGCCCCATCAGTCTAATACTGTTCACTGTGCAGTTTAAGTACAGGAGCAGCTTTGAATTAATTGGAGATAAAGGTGGGGATATCCTCAGTGGGCTAATATTTGGCCCTAACTTGCTATTGAAGTACATTCCAGTATGGTGACAGTGTGCAGCTTCCTGAAGTCTTGTCATCACGGTGATGTTGCCAGGTTTGTTTTCATTGTCGCTACCAAAGCTTGTGCTTGGTAACATATCTAGGAACTCATACTACAGCTGGACATACTGTGCAGAGGTGCTTTACAGGTGGATAACTTGTTGTTTGACAAGAAATAGTTCACACATAACTCCCACCCTATGATGGCAAATTATAACATCTACATTTCTGAATGTGTACATATAAAACAAACAAGAAACTGTGTGTTGATTATTCAGCTTTTGAGTTGTTGAGGAGGATTAATTCCCTTTAGACAGATCCAGACTGTGTTTTCCCCTGTCTTTATGCTAAGCTAGGCTAACCTTATCCAGACTCCAGCTCTGTTATCTCACCCTCGGGAAGAAGGTAAATAAGATTATTTCCCCAAATGCTGTTCCCTTAATTAAATAACATATCATAATTTTACGGAAAAGAAAAAACTTATCAGCTTTTTAATTCATAGAACATTTCCACTGATTCACTGCCTCGTGAATTGACACATGGTCTTACTCGATTATCCACAGCTCAGTCTTTTTCATGCCCATGTATCTCTGTTGGCCGTCCAGAGGGCACCAGATGATGAATAATTCCAATTATCCAGCCCTGATGTAATTACAGTATATTATATCTGAAGAGTGATACTGAAAGAACTCGCCCTGTCGCTAATTACAAGGCACACCGATGTTCACTGTCATGATGGAAGCTAATGCCCACAGCCATTCAGCAGTATTGCCTTTCAGCCCCTTCGCCCTGAATGTGAACACACACACCTGCACAGCATGTCGGTGAGGCGTACAAAGCCCACATAAGCCAGTTCAAAGGCGCCACGATGACGGGACTGCAGGAGCTGCTGACGGAAGTACAGGCCAACCCCCTCCACCTGTAACAGAGAGAGACAGAGAGGGAATCAGCAACTGAACTGTAACAAGAGCAGTACTGCTTTCTAGGTGCCTGTGTGTGTGTGTGTGTGTATGTCTGTTATGTATGAATCACTTTAAAGCCAAGAAATGGATCTAACTTGTGTCGCACAAGTCAAAATTATGTAACTGGAATCAAAAACATCATGTGAACTTAGTGGCAAGTTTGCAAACCACCTGAATATTGTTACAGAGCAGCCAGACACCAGTGCATCAGTGTAGACTGACTGAACAGTGAGGTGACCTGTTTTCTTAATTGAGGTGCAGAGAGAAAATTTTATTTCATTTTATTTTATGTTATATAAATAAATCTATGCAATACCTTGACTGAACAAACACGCAAGCCCTTCAAATTTCTAGTATCAATAATTTTAATTGATGTACTATATAATTGCAATTTGATGACTACTTTCAATATCAATTAATCTGTCAAATGGTTTACTGATTCATTAATTACAAATCTGTTCTTTATAAAATGTCAGACAATAGTAAAAACAACACAGCCCTAAGTGATATTGTCAAAAACTTTGTTTCGTCTGACCAAAACAGTCCAAAACCTAAAATGGGGCAGGTGGGGTATGACATGTCCCCAGCCAGAATTAAACTGGTGACGTTTCAGAGCCAAGACCTAAATAAAGCCACTCATGTAGACTTTGTGCTTTGTGTGTGAAACATTTTGTAACATTAAACAATGACACACCTAAATTCTTTCAATAAACTCAAAGCAATGTAAAACAATGAGCTCCCACCCAAACCCACCCCACTCATGGCCAATCAAATCCTAGAATAGAGCAGTAAAAAGAACAATTTGCCAAACCAGCTTTGTCATTTATACAGACTGCTCATTTTCTTCGAAGAAATCCAACTGAAAGCAGATGCAGTAGGGCGTATAAAGGACAGTCATACAGGGATGAACTGCATTACCTAATCCAACTTCAGCCTTTTCTCTATTTGGCAAGCATAGTGAAGCTGTAACACTGGCTACGCTCTTGTTTTAGAGACACCACTTAGTTTTCAGCCAGTGAGCATTGAGCATGTCAAGCGTGAGAGCGGCATGGCAGTAGCGTGACAAGTGTGTTCAAATAAGGATGCTGAGACATCCACATAATGGCCACTGTCAGTAAAACCATCCAGTTAGTAACAGTGTTAGCAACATTATTCTAACTATACACATACACACACAACTGAGCGCTGTTTCTGTGGCAGTGTGTAAACTGGTGAGTGTGTTGCAGGTGAGGCGGCAGGGCGAGGCGGACGCAGAGCTCCAGTGCCCTGTCATTAAGGCTGTGGTATCACCGCCACCACAGAGGCAGCCAGGCCCCGACTTAGTCAGGGGTGGCATGGAGGGCACAGGGAGGGGTGGCAAGGGCCCCGATGCAAAAAACCCCTGTGTGAAAAGGGAGAAAAAAAAAATCCCAATGGCCCCTTAGGGGATGTGGGGTTAGACACAACATCTAAACTAACACAGACGCAGACCCGCAGATGAACTAGGAGTACGCCAGTCACTGTAACCTTCAGCAGCCAACCCTGATGTCACTCAGCGAAGGAACGATGATGCATGAAGATGGGTTTATAAGAGGAAAACAGGAGGAGAATGTGCTGAAACAGACAAAATAAATGAATGAAAAATATGTGTAAAATGGAAATGTTGCAAAAAGAATGAATGCAACAAAAATGTGGGGCTTAGACAGCCCAGTTTTGGCCACATGACTGGTCAATAAACTCGACTGACCCTGCAGACCCAAAGTGGACTAACTTAAACACCAAAGTATGGTCTGAGTAGACCACAGTGGTACCAAGCCCAATGACTTATCACATTGGTGGCCAGAGTGGACTCCCAGGACAGGCCTGACCTCACCGGGGTTAAAAACGGCAGCGACAGTCACTGTTAGATGGCCCGTGGCTGCCGGGGCCCAGACCGCTGCGGTGCTGAGCAGGGCCGAGCCGGCCCGCGGCTTCGCCTATTTCAAGCTTCCCTCCTGAAGGTTCCCGTCTGTGTAACTGTTCAAAAGGGCTGAGCAAGCTTCCTGCGCAGGGTGGTGTGTGTGTGGGGGGGGGGGGGGGTACTTTATTTAGACGTCAACTTCCTGTTTGCAAATGTGCCCATTTCCCAGAAAAACTTCCATGTGCGGAGAGAGAAGTTTCCCAAGTTTAATTACATGTATGGCTCTGGGCCGTGACAGTGACCCAAATAGCCAACTTCTCCCCTGACAGGAGAGGGTTAGAAAGCACTCTGATAATGTTTGTTGCTGTTGTTGCTGCAATGAAGTTCTGGTTTGTAAATGTACAGGCAATAGAAAGCCATAAAGTCAGATTCAAATTATTCTACTGCAGCATAAGTAAGATTCTCTTCTACTCTAGTTCAGTGCAGTCGGACTTAATCTGTCATCAAGTGAACATGTTGACATGTTATTTCCAGGAAGCTTCCAGGAAGTCTAAATATAAATATATACACACATACACACTACAGGTCAAAAGTTTGAGAACAAGCCCATTTTCCAGTTTTAATTGAAATGTCAGCAGTTCAAGTCCAGTGAATAATCTTAAATGGTGTAAAGGTCAGCGGCAAACTGTGCAAGGTAAAAAAGAAACAAAAAAAAAAGAAAATGGTAAAGGTCAATCAAAAGTAAAAACAGGCCTTTTAAGAAATTACAAAATTGGTTAATAAATGAAGCCTTGAAAGTTAATGCAGACACTTCCTACAGGTGAGCCATGTTTGGCTGATGAGTGAAACCCTCTGTCTGTATGAAGGCAGTGTTGGAACAAACTGTGTTACTACACCCTCGGATGAATTATTAGGACGTAGTCCTGTATATTTCTGTCAGAATGGAGAAGAAAAGACAAGTGACAGAGGAAGACTGACTGGTTGGACAGAAATTCATCAGAGGAAAAGAACCAGACAGTAGCTTCACATGATGAAGACCAGCTCAGTCTCCATTTTGTTCCATGATTTCTTGAACTGTTTATGCTTTAACTTCAGAAACTATGAGTCACTGAATTATGTAAATTTAAATAACAGATGGAAAATAGAGATAGCAGCGTCAAATCATTTTTATATTTTAACTTGTAATAGGTTTTATCTTCTAATTGAATTCCTCAGTCATGTAGAAAGTCTCGACACTGTCAGGACAGAGTAACTACTATGACTATCAAAATGTCTGCTATGATTGTACTTATTCTTCTATTGTACTTTACTATACTCTATCTTCTAAATGTTAATATGATCAACGTGAATTTTTCAAAATCAGGGAGCACACATTCACTTTTAGAATCTGAACACTCAAATGAAATGGTGCAGAGAAAATATAGTCCACTAGAGAACAAATACAGAGTTATGTCAAAGCGTTCCTATTGTGTTAATAGCAGTGTGTGTGGATGTGGATGTGGCTGTGTTTCCTTCTTAGTTTCAGAGCAGCCAAATACTCTCTCTCCTCTCTGTAACCAGGGCACTGACTGATCCCAGTTGAGCTATGCTAAATAAAAATCCGAGCTGTCAAACTCCAGCTGATCAGCTACTTCAGGGGTCTGTCACACACATGCACAAACGTGTTTTGTCCAATATTAAACTCCTTCCTTTTTTCTCTAACACAACACAATCAGCCTTCTTCACAGCTCTGTCCCCTCCTTAGCTCATCAACAGGAAAAAGGGAAACCAAATGTATCATCGTTGCTGAAAATGTCTAAAAGTCAAAAAGTCATGACAGAAAGAAATCAAAACACCACCATGAATGCCCACCTACAACCACTGCATCTATCATGGTGCCACCCAGTGACAGAAACATCTGCAGTGTTGCCAGGCCAACAAGGATATAACACAGGATGCTGGCCGTGGACTGCAGGACGTGTTGAGCTCGCACACATTTTGGAAAAAGACGTGTTTTGGTCTCTCACACACACACACACACACACACACACACGCACACACACGCACACACACACACTTATACACACGTTTGCTCATGCATGTCATCACTGCGGTAGGGCAGAATGACTTTGTCCACACAGACTTAGCCAGACCTAACTTTCCAAACACTACTGGAATCACCCCACTGACTGTTAATGCTAACACACACACACGTACAGACACACACACAAAGTGTGGAATTGATGACATGCGAATAAAAAAGAAAATGAGATGCGGTAAAGACAGAGGACAGAAGTTCAGATTTTCCCCTACAGTCTGCGTGGTCCTGAGCATGAGTTTGTTAAATCATCGGTTATGTAATGAGGCCCATTGCCATAGTTACCACAGTGGACAACATGGTATCCATGACATCACCATCAATTATGTCTTCAGGACATTGTGGTGGTGACATCATTATCAAGTCAGTGACAGTTAAAAACGACTCTGGCTGTTTTACACAGCTTCATATTCCACCCATCATTGTATCGGTTTCAGAGGGATATATTAAGTCACTGCAGCAAAAATTTAACATGCTACTGAAGTGAACAAGTCACTGACAAAAACTATCTTCAGATACTATTTTCAAACACTGCTGTTCAGTACCAAGTGTACAGAGACTGGTCCTGCATTATCTGTCTGTGTTACTGGGTTGGCAAACGTACAGTCTGACATTTTGGAAAATGCACCTATTCACCTTCTTGTCAGTAGCTGGACAAGAAGACAGATACCACTCTCATATTTGAAAGGTAAATATGAAGCTCCCAGCAGGAACTGCTTAGCTTGGCTTGGCACAAAAACTAGAAACAAGGTTCCCCCTGCCTGGCTCTGTCCAAAGGTATAACACAGTCTACCAACCAGCACCTCTGAAGTTCACTCATTAAAAAGCTAAGCTAGATAAATTAAGCTTACCAGCTGCTGGCTGTAACTTTATATTCACTAAAATCACATGAGGTTGGTATCAGTCTTCTCAACTGGCAACAAGAAAGTCACTAAATGTATTTTTCAAAATGTAGACCTATCCCTTTAATGTGATTTGCAGAATATGCTTTGAGAAGTTTAAAGTGATAATATACAATGATATTATTGAACAAACTGGGCATAAAACACAAGTAGAACAGATTCAGTTCAGCTCAATCCAACCTGCAAGGCATACACAGTGAACTGTATGATAATACACAACAGTGCTGCTCATACACATGGGCAATTTTACATAAACTGTTGTAGTTGGACCACAATACTGGATCAGTGTCAACTGAGCATTGCCCAAGAATAACTGGAACTAAAACATGAAGTCCAGTTGGTGGAGAACACACAGTACAATGCACAGTTTGCTCCTAAACTCTGAATAAATCAAATTTTTCCTTCTCCAGCTGCTGCAGGTAAAGAGCCCGGACAGTCAGAACTGTGGCCCTGAACAAACAGGGAAAAATCACACATTCAGCACATAGTACAGCATGATACTTCCTACTTTCTCTCTCTCAGGAGTGCAAATACATGGTCAACAGACAAACACACCCATTACCCCCTACACAGACAAACACAGCCTATGTCTGGTACCCTTGTTATTATGGACGTTCACATGCTGAACCACTCAGACAGCTATTCCTGTGTGAGTTTGTCTGTGTGTCAGTCTGTGTATATGTGTTTGTGTGCGTTGTTTGCAGCACTCAGTGTTTTCCTGCTGGTGGTGGAAGTGATTTGGAAGGAATGCAGTGGAAAGGGAGGGGCGTTGTGGCCCTTAAACCAGCAGGGTCGGGCCTCAAATGAAAGCGCGGCGCTAATGAGGGCGGATGCTAATTGAAGAGCCTCCCAGCGTGGTGTCACGTGCATTCACATTATCCCCCGCTACAGCACATATACACACATACAGGTAAAAAAATAATAATAATAATAACACCATTTTACATGGAATACTGGGTTTGTAGCACGTGTCTGTGGGTGTGTGTATGTGAGGCTGCAGACAACAACAGCATCCACATCAGGGCCAGGCAGCCGCATACATTTTTTACATCATCAGCTCGTCACTGTGTGAGATCGCCAATTCCTGATGCGACTGACGGGGAGGGAGCACGTGTCCTCGGCAGCACACTGCCACAGCTCAGCTGTTGTAGCTTGGTTAACCTTGTTAGCCTTCCCATTCCCAAAACGAGACTTTTAAAGCAGTAAGAATAGCGACAAGACAGAGCTGAATGGTGGCAGCAGATGTTTGAGGAGCCCAATGTCAGATGTGCACAGGCACCGTCATACAAAAAAATACCGTGGAGGGAGCAGAGCTTAGGCTATTTTATATCTTAGTTTTAAATGTAACCTTCTACTAGTGGTTTACCACAGCAGACTCATGTGGATTTTTACACAATTCATACTGACATGTAGGAATGCATCAATCCGACTTTTTCTCTTCCAATACCCATTTCCACAACCAGTGCTCCTTTTGCACCACATCTGAAATCTGGGTACCACACTGGGATCACTTTTTATGTAAGGTAACATGAGGCCAGGGATCACTGTGTCAAACTGAGCGAGTGCCCTGCGCTGACTGAATGAAGCTAACGCTGAATTTTAAAAGGACGATGATGAAGAAACTGTATTAAACGTGGTCTCAGTGTTACTGATTCACTGAATCAGAGGATCCCTGCTGACACAGGTGAGCAATGGTTATATTAGTCTTAGTTTTTAATTAAACTGGTTTGTCTCACAAAGTCAGTGGTTGGGACAAGAACAATAAAAGTGACAGTTTCTGAATTTCTTCAGGATCTCACCTGTTCCTCTGTGATGAGCCCTGGGTGTGTGCGCGCCTTGTCATTGGTGTAGTGCAGAGGCAGGCTCTGACACAGCTGTCCGAGCAGCATGGCCACTTCCTTCATGCTCCGCCAGCAACATACCAGCACCATCTGGGCTGTCACCCTATAGCCCTCACCGCCTGGAACCAACACATGCCCCCACAGTGACGCACACACGCACAAAAAGAAAAAAATGACATGGGAAAAGTTTGATCACTTTTTGGTTCATTACCTAATCATTTAAAACAAGAGATTTATTTGTCTTATTATGTAATGTACCACGTTAAAGCTTTGTATTCATTAGAAACCACAAAAAGTCCCAAGGTCACATAATGTACCTGTTTTTGTTGTTTATGTTACATTAGCTACATACAGTTACACTCACTGAACACACACATACACCAAACCATTTTTATTTTCCTCATCACAGTCATTTAGGTAATTATTAAGTACGTTTCCTAGCAGTGACAGAGGGAGCATCATGTATATATGTCACGCAAAGAAAGGCCAAACACTGCCCCCACTGGGACATCAGTAATACTGCACTCTCAGGGCAGCGACAAATTACTGGTTTCAACCCAAACACTGTGTGCTTTCACAAACTGAGTCTACTACTGCTCTGAAGTCAACAGTGGAAACGGTACCAGTGAAACCCTTTAGACTGAGGAGACATGGCTTATGCAAAATTAGGCAAATCTTACTGATCTTAACCTTATATTTAACATTGAACACACTCAATTCACAACTACAACTGATTCAAAGTCTAAAAAAAGAGCTATATTCCTGTGTGACATTAAATGTAATCAGTGTAATATAATTATCTGTAACTCACCAGCATCCAGTGATGGTGTGTGTGTGGTCTGACACTGTGTGTTGTTTTCATCTCCATGGTGTGTGTCCAGCTCTCTGGCATTGGTGAAGAAGTCATTGGTGTCCCTGGGCTGGATCTCCTGCAGGATTTTCTGCAGACCTGCTGACGTCTCTGTCCAAACACACACACACACACAAAAAAAAAAACTTAATTAATATTTGTGGATTTATTTTCAAGAAATGTTTGGACTTTCCACAGAGAAAGTTCCCTACATTTCTGTGCTCAGTGAGACTCTTTATTCTTTTGTTTCATAGTTTTTGGACACAAACTCTAATTTATTTTAAACCCATGATTACTGTCCTCCTGTTTATCACATATTATACTTACAATACAGAGTAAAGTGAAGAGGACAATGTTAAGAAATGAGATCACCTGAGTCAGTATCCATGGGGATGAGTCCTTCTGGGGAAGAGCTCTGAACTACAGGGGAAACCACATCAGACATCCTGTAGCACACAGCGATCAGCTCTGACACCAGACATCTCCACTGATCAGTCTCTCTCAAAGTCCTAAACGCACACATAAACATACACTTATCACACAAACACCAAAACACAACACAAGTGAGTAGGCTCTCTAAATCCAACATGCTCTGGTAGTCAGAGTTTGTGCAGTAGGCCTTCCTCCACTGCCAAAGACCAAAACATTTACTCAAATGGAAGTAAGCCGTAACATGTATGTGTTGTGGTGATTCTTGTTCTCACTCAGTGTTTAGATGCTGCAGTACAGCTGTGATGCAGTGAGCTCTGCCATAAAGAGGACAGGAAGCAGCTGCCTGTAAGAGAGATGACTCAGCCCTCAACACCTCAGACTGCAGACAGCTCAGCAAGAACTGAACCACTGTGGACAGAGAGACAATAACAAGACATATGCTTCACTTATGATATTCGATTAAGTGTACGTTTAGCACATACATACATGTATTGGGGCAATACATCTGAATTTTACCAGCCAGGGTGTTGAGCTCCAAGATGAGTGTCTCTGAAGCCTGGGGCAGTGGGGAGGGAAGCTGGAAATCGAGGCCCTGCTGCTGGGCACAGTGCAGCAGAGCCTGGCTCAGGTCTGGCTGGTGCAGCAGCAGGTTGAGGAGGTGGGCTGCTGTAACGCTGTCAAAAGGCTTGGTGCTGGTACTGAGGTCCAGAGCAGCCTGAAGGACACAGCGCATCCTCTCCGGCACCTAACATCACAAAGACCAAGGAGGTATCAACTACACACCGTTACACACAGTGATGATTGTGCTTTATCTGCATGCAAATTCCATCTGAATGTGGAGTCTTCAGATCCTAGCAAAAGTGCATCACAGCAACGTACACTACACTTTTATACATTTAACAATATAAAAATAGTTGATGAATAGCTAGTGTCTGGGATATTAACCTGTAGTCCTACAGCCGATGGGGGGAGTTGTGTCAGCAGCGATGAGGCCAGCTGTTTGACTTCCAGGAAGTTGCTGGCAACACAGTAGAGGACATTCTGAGCATGCCCAGAGGTCACAACCTCACCGAGGGCAAACACATCGGGCCCTGAGGAAAATCGGAGAGGTAGAGGTGAAAAATCACAGGAGGCGACGGTGAGGAACAAGAAGAAGAGCATACGCTGAGACAGCTGGAGCATCAGGCTGGCATCACAGCAAAGAGACTGACCAATAATGGACAGGCTGCTGGTTCAGAAAGCTGTGAGCCGGCCAATGCTATTGCATGAAAGGTGCCAAGCATCATCACTAAGGTGCCCTTGAGTAAAGCACTGAACTCCAAACTGTCTGATGTTTTAACATCTGAAAAAAAAAAAAAACGCTGTGTGTATGACGACAGTTCAGCCATAAGGACAAATACGTTATTTCTGTATTATAATTACTCGCTGCAAACATCAACAGTTTGCCCAGTTGCAGTCTAAACAAAGTTAAAATTACACAGCCCTTGCTTTTCTAGTGATACTGTTACTGAATATATTTTTTGCAACATATTATGTCAGCTGTAAAACGATCAGTAACAGTGGGAGCATTTGAACACAGATATGATGTTTTGTGTACCCGAGCTGAAGGTGAAGAGCTGGCCCAGGAGACACAGCAGGTGAAGGGACATAAGGCATTTAGAAAAGGAAGCACCAGGAAGCAAAACCTCCAGCAGCCTCACACACAGCCACCGCAGGAACTCCTACATCACACACAAAAAATAAGCCTTTATTTATTTAAAAAACATATAAGAAAAAACATCATCACAAAGGGAAAAACTGAGCATTGATTGTTGTGTGGTTTACCTTGTACAGGTGTAGAGTGTGTTGGTCTCTGTCTCTCTGCTCCTGGTCTCTCTCCTGACTCAGTCTCTTCTGCAGCAGCTGAGTGCTGTCCTTCACTCTACAAAGTAACTATGCAGTGGAAGATTTAAAGCTTCATTAAGTGAAGATTTTGATGTTTTCATTAGTCAAATGAGCTGATAGTACGGTGGATTCCTGTTAGACTCAGTGAGAAAAAACACACAGGCTGCTGATCACAGGCCACGAGCAAACACAAGCTTATTGTATGGCTCGACATTTCGAATGCAACGAGAACACAGAACATGAACAGCTGCTGACCTTCTTCATCAGGCTGACTGTCTGCTGCCTGACCCCTGGGGACTGACTGTTGAGATTAGGCAGCAGGAAGTGGCGGATCAGGTCCATTTCCTGTGAAGTCAGAACCTCAGTGCTGCGGTGGCTCTCACACACCAAGCCCAAAGCATCTATCCTCACCTGGGCAGAAAGAAATGACGACATATAAATACAGCAGAAACATTCAGATATAAGCCACACAAAATGTATAAAAACTCAACAATAAAACCACTAAAATTAAAATTCTTACAATACTGAAGACCTTGGATACATAGTCAAGCAAAGACAAATACTCACTTGATCATGTTTGTGTATCAGTGCTTGTTGGAGTAGGCAGAGGGGCACCAGTCCTCCCCACAGACCCTCCTCTGAAGATGGAACAACACCCTGGGCCCTGGCCGCTCGGAGGCACGTCATCAGAGCTCCCAGTGCACCCCTACTGCCTGGAGGACCTAACAAAAAATAAAACCAGTATTAACAGAAAGGTTCTACATTTTTCAAACTGCCCTGACTGTTACAATGCTCTCTCTGTGGTCGCTTTAACTGCAGTATTTCAAGCCACAACAGAATGCTTTATGAAAGGGAGAGATTTTAATATGTGTTGAGTATGACCAGAGGGGAGGAGAGACAGCAGCTGCAGATATAAGGGATGTGAATGTATATGGAGATGTATGTGGAGATGTATGTGGAGATGTCTGTGTATCTGCGACTTTGCCTGTGCTGCAGGGCGGTGTGTCCTGCAAGGCCTGCACCATGTGAGCCAGACTGGGGGGGCTGCAGCGAAGAAGCTTGGGCAGGAAGTAGTCCAGGATGTATGTGGTCTGGTCCAGTCTGGCATGGCACAGCACCTGTAGCAGGGGCGTCACCCATGTCTGGTGCCAGTGCTCCATCCACTCCTCTGTCGTTCCCGCTTCACCAGCCTCGTTCTCCAGCTGTGCCTTGTGACGGACAAACAGCCTCTCCAGAAGGTCGCTGGCGTACGGAGCCAGGGTCTGGTCACCCATCAAGCCCAGGAGACATGACGGAAGTTGGGGATGGATGTTAAGCAAGTACCCCGCTCCATAGAGCTCCACCAGGCATCCCAAGGAGCCGTACTTCCCCCTCATGTGCCACTCTAGTCCCAGCAGGCTTTGGGTGAGCTCTGTGATGTAGGAGTCCTTGGTAGGGTCAGGAGCAGAGGGGCTGGTGTGCTGATGGAGGAGGAGGAGGTTGCGGAACAGTGAGCGGGTTTGGTGGCGGACTCCGTCCAGTGGGTGCTCCCAGTGGGAATAGATGTGCTCCAGCAGGTGTCGCTGTAGATCGGAGCCTCCGCTGAGGGACTTCTGGAGGTGGGGTGGGCAAGGCCGATTCTCACCCTGCAGGCAGTCCAGAGCAGCACCACTCCACAAGGTCAACACCCGAGACACCACCATGGCTGTACTGGATTCCTTTATACTACGGTGAAAAAAAAAACATTAGCATGCTTTGTTACACCTCAGAAAAATGTTCAAAGATTTAACATTTTAATTTATGATCTTCACACAGATCAAGAATTCAGATATCACAATGCTTTTTACAGCTTTTAAAGCTGTAGACATCCCAGAATAATTTGTGTGTCTGAGACACATTTCAATTATGATCCATTATACCATAATGACAGAATTTAATTTTAGAGTGATCAGTATATATCTACCTGACATCCAGATCCAGCAGCGTGTCTGGGACCAGCAGCAGCAGCTGTTCCCATTGTGGTCCTGGGAGAGCACCCTTCCAGCTCAGCATAGCCAGAACCCCATGACACAGATACAGAGAGACACCCAGTGGGCGACCGCTGGTACACAGACCAACACACCTCTGTTTGAGCCACTGAGGGGCTGAGTCCAAGCCCTGAGCTGAGCCACGCAGCAAACTACACACCTTAGACACACACAAAGGAAGAGTGAAGAAGAACAGGGAAATTTTAAGCTGATTAAACACGTCTTTCAAATGTAATTTCTGTTTTGAGTTACGGAATTTTTTTCTATTAAATGTGTCTTTAAAACTTTTAGCATGAACTGAAATTTAAAAAGATTTCAGTTAATAATAAGTGGTTTACATTATGAAGTAAACCACTTACTGCAGTTTATGTAGGTGAGTTACATGTGGTATATGTTATATTCGGTGTGTTATAAATCAGCGTCTTACAGAACAAAAGTTCATTTTCTCATAAAATCCACAACTTTTAATATTTAACTCACCACAGAAGCAACTTCATCTCCAGAGCCCATGACGGACCTGATCAACAGCACCACAGCCATGCCAGCCGTGCTCTGGACTGACTGAATGAACTCCTCTAGAGGCAGAGAGAGGAACAGAGGAGAAAGTCAGTGAGTAAATGAAAAAAGGACGTGATTATAGTAGTTTTGTGGTTTCATGGTTCTTATTTTCAAGTTTCAAATATCACTTGTTCAAAATTTAGTGTGGGGGGTTAAAGACAAAACTATATATCTATACCAGCAGATTAGCATGTTTAAATCCACAGTTGGTTCCCACAGTACAAATTCTGTTCCTTACCATCAGTGAGGATGTGTATGTAACAGCTCAGGAGGCAGCTTAGTGCGTCTTCCACCTTGCAGTGATCGTGTTCACCCTGCAGGGCAGCACCAATGGTCTCTTGGGACCTCTGGATTACCAGCATGGAGGTCTTCACTGCAGCCAGACAGGACTGCATCAGCTGAGCCTGGGCAATGTGAAGGCCTGCTAGGCCACTTAAAGAACAGCAGGGGGCGACAGAGACACACTGATCAACAACAAGACAAAGTACGAACATCAGCCTTGTCCTGAACCAAGAACCCCACAAATATAACTACAATAGCTGTTATTTGGGTTAAATTGGCACACTGGGATGCACGTGATGTAAGCAGCAAGTTGTGTCAAGGCAAGGAAAAAGGCATTCACTTTCAAAAATACTGAGACGTGATGAAATGTCAAGTGTAAATCTAAGTAAACACATTCCAGATATCAAAGAAGAGGTCCTTAAAATGCAGAGGCTTTGACTACTTTTACTCACATTACTTACAAGTTGCTTTAGGCGCTAAGATAAAAAATCTTTATAGAGATAGGGATTACAGAGTGTGCCTCAGTACCTGTTCTGATGAAGGTATTCACTCAGTCCCCTGTGAAGGAACTGCAGCACTACACAGAGGAGAAGAAAGACAATGAGGCTGAGGAAGAAAACAGAGTCTTTGCTCAAAATCAGACATTAAGGACGTACAGACACTAACCTTCAGGCAGCAGTTTGTTAATACACCGATCACCTGCAGATAGGAAATGATGAAAAAGTGGTTATTTATTTACTTAGTAGCAGGAGGTGAGATTTATTTGATATCTAGCAATCAAAAGTAGAATAAATCAGCAGTAAAAGCAAATGCAAACAATAACCCACTCACCAAGAGGGAAACCATCCATACAGGCAGTGATGGTGTCTACAGTGTGTGAATATTTGTCTGCGTCTGAGTTGGACAGACAGTCGGACAAGCAGGCACACAAACATTTCACAGTCCGCTCCTGTAACCAGGCTGGTACTGAACCCAAGGTACTGAGGACAAAGAGCGACACAGACACATTATTTATTACAGAACAAAATAATACACTGTAAACACAGACAAATAAATGAGAAACAAGTTATTATGAACTACCAAGGAAAATATTAAAACTTAGCTGTGTACCTGGCGATGGCTCGTCGTAGGGGGTTCTTGGCCTGAAGGGATGTGTAGACCAGAGCCAGGGTGTGTAGACAGGCATCTAGAAGAGCACCGCCTGACTGCTCTTCACTCAGTGCCTCCAACTGGGACCCTGCCTGATATGATATGGACACACACTGGTCACACACCATATGGTAAGGCTTATAATACTAACCTACTCAGCTCCATCCACTAAACGTGATGTGGGTTAAATACTGACAATAAAATGAAAACCGTTAACATTAACCTTGTTGTTGCTAACCTTTTTAACCAGCTGGATCTGCTGCACTGGCTCTGTCAGCTCCAAACAGGACTGCAGGGTCTGGGCAACGTGCCTGACTCCATCGTCTTCGCCATCCACAGAGAGGGATGCTGAGAAAGATCATGACACACACAGTGTTCAAAATAAAAAACTATGACACATTTAACATGCACCTGGAATGAGAAGTGCTCTGTGCTCACACTGATGTGTAATATCTTTTTGGTTGAATCTACACAATGATTTACAGGTCTTTGTTTTTGTTTTTCATTTAACACAGCCTCAGTTTGCTCATCAGTAGTTTGTCCTCATTACCTATGAGCTTGTGCAGCTTCTCCTCGTCCAACGCCACAGCCTCAACTTTGGCTGTCTTCTTCTTCACCACCATGGCTCAGTCCTGTGTGATGGGTACCATCAGTTAAATCTCTTGAATGACTGCATTAGTGTTTCAACTGTATGTCCAACATAACGATCCGAATATGGTCTGGTTATAGGGAATACAAGCAGATTTAATAACAGACACTCAAACTGAGCACAACACTGAGTCTTCACATCTTTAACGATCCCCGTGGATAAAACAATCACCTGGTATTCACAATTTATCAGGACAGAAACTTTACGCCCACACTTTCTAAGGTGCTTCGTTTTACCTTGGATGAAAGTCCTGCTGCTAGTGCTGCTAACCAATCACTGCTAGCTGTTTAGCACAGACTCTACGTACCGAATTAAATAGCGAGACAGCCACAGTAAACACTGAAACAATACAAAAACTGAGTCCAACAGCTCAATAAAGGTGCAAAATTAAATATAACTTGCATTCACCTCAGTTGAGCATGTGCTTTACCTGCAGTCCTACTACTTCAGTTGGTAGCGGTAACTAATGTCAAGTCGGAGGATAAAGAAATCATTTTCCGGTAGAATTGTTTTTCAGAATAAAACAAACAGTGTCAAAGAAAAAATAATGTGCGATTAGTGTCTACTTTTTGTTAATATTTCTATTTTTTTGTTTAATTGCACGATTGACAGAAATTATTAGGCACAAAGTGTGTGGTATGACATGCTTTACAGATTTACTTATTTGTTACCAAAGCTTTGAATTCGAAGCCATATTTGTGTTTCCTGTGTTGTTCTCGGAAGTTTGACACAACCACGGTCCATGCCGCACACACGCACACGTGATACGTCACTTCCGACAAGTTGTCACACAGCGCCCTCAGAAGGTGATCTGGCCATAAAACAGCGCTCCGGATTTTTATTGGTGGAGGTGGTACGTCCATCAATCGCAGACATCGTGGTTGTTCTGCGCAGAGAAACGCCCCTCAAGCCTGTGATTGGATGTATTTCCGAAGCCACGCCCTCTGGATCCAGCCCGTATCCAACTTTTGCCTGAATGCTGAAATGAAAAGGTTTGGAAAAGAGAGCCATTCACCGTCTTAACTCATGAATTAGGCTTTGCTCCCCAGGAATAATAATAAATATATACACACACTGGAGTCGGAATGGCGTGAAGTCCCTCGTTAAGTTTCCATCTCTAGTCACAAGGGTAAGTCGAGAAACTTTAATGAAAATATGTTTTAATTAAATAGAGAACCACGGAAAGCAAACGGCCTCTTTTTACAGTAAGAATGATTGAAACTGTGTTGACAATGTTAACACTACAACTTTTAAACTGAATACCAGTTTTTCACCTAACCGCTATTTGGTATAACTGTGATTTGAAAATGATGCGCTGAGCACACACACACACATGAATGTGAATACAGTAGTGTTTTCTAAGCAAATACAGAGGTGCTATTTTTGTCTTTTGCGGTCTGGTGTTTTAATTTTGATTTGTTTTTAAAGCTGTAGCTCTAAAAGTTAGACACTAAAATGTACGTTGTTTTGTTTTGTTTTTAATTACATTTCAAGATATTCTTGTAATATCACAGTTAACTTAAACACATCACCCATGATGAGCTATAGTTTCTATAGATTCAATTTAAAGTACCACCAACAATGTAAAACTAAACTCTTTGTCTCATGGAGGCTCATTGTTGACCACTTTACTGGAGTTTACTCTTCTTCACCACTATGCCTGAGCTCTGTGTAAAGTTTACCATCAGTTAAATCATTTCCATGACTTCATGAGTATTTATCTGAAACAATATGTCCAACATATAACAATCTACAATATGTTTTGGTTATAGGCAATACAAGTTTAATAGACTTATTATATATACCTTATGATACATATAAGCCCAAGGTTTAGTGTACTTTTCTTTCATTTTTCATCATAGTTTATTTTCCAGTGAGAAGTAGGTTATCTCTACACCCTGTCAATCATCATTTTAAATACACTAATAATAGGTAATATTTCCGTCTTTAATGGCTCGCCACAGGTCTGCTCAGACCAAAACACAGGGAAGTGCACACACAACTCATTCTGGTTCACTGTGTCTGAACACTGACACAGATTTTACTCAACAGGAAGTGAGAGAGATAGAGACAAAGAGAAGCTCTGACAGTGTTCAGGGGTTAAATGGCCTTTAATATTTTCTACCAACCACATCCTTTCATCACCACTGTGGAATGATGCTTGGAGGGAAGGGAAAAGATGAATGGGCAGAAAAAAATCTGTCCCCTCATACACAAATCTGACTAATATTCTCATAGGATCTTATTGAATTCTACAAAACATGTACTTACAAGGAAATGTGAATGAATTAACTTATCAAAAAAAAAAAAAAAATACTTGAGGGTGCTGTGACAACAAATACTGAGAAATAAAACTATCTTTAATGAAATAATAACAGAGTTATTGCTTGACAAAGTAGCCTAATAAAGTGATATTATACTTCAAACTATCATGTAAAACAACTAATTTCTTTAAGACTTATGGCCTGGTTTTCTATAGGTATTTGTGACCCTTTTTGCCATGTAAAATGTCATTAAATTCCACACCAGCACTCATTTCTGTTGTTTTGTTTTGTTGGGTGAGAGCCTCTTTTTTTTCTTGCTTTCGTCAGTGTTTACCACAGCAAACAAGCAACAGAAATAAGCCTGTGGAAACCAGTTTATGGCCTCCCTCCACACATGTTTGCAGTCTCTTTGTGAGGAGGCCAGGCTGGTAATGAGAGGTTATTACTTAGGAGAGAGACCCAGGCTTTCTATCCTCCTCCTCCTCCTCCTTGTCCTGCTGCTGCTCTCCTTCATCAGAGATCCTCATCTCTGCCTCTCTGTCTCTCTCCGTCTGTCTCCCTTTCTCTTGTTCGCTCTTCCTCTCTGTATTTACCGGGTGTTTTCCAGTGATAGCCCTGGAAAACATGATGCAAGCCTGTCCCAGGGTGGGTGCTGAGGTGTTTTGGAACACTGGTGTTTTACTGTTTGGCTAAGCTGAGCGATACGCCCACTGCCCACACTGGTCCAGCTGGACCCGACCCTGGAATATTTCAGGTGATGGCTGGTGGCAACACTTCAACACAACAAACCCTCTGTGTGTGTGTGTGTGTGTGTGTGTGTACACAAATATACTCTCCTGAGTTTCAGTGATGTTTCAGAAAGACAACCAACAGCAATAAGAGCACTCCCTGTGTCACCAGTCATTCATACAGCGGAGGTGCCTATGAGCAAGACACTGAATCCCAGTTTCAAGGATAGTTGTCTCCAGCTGACCCTGATCTCTCATCTCCCTCAGGAGGAGGAAATGAAAAGCGAAATTTTTCCACAGGAAGCCTGTATGAGAGTGCTGTATTATTATGTACATATATTTACTCCCTGTCTGTCTCTCACTGCTGTGCGTTTGGCTGTGTGTATGTTACAGAGGGTCAGCCGGTATGGCAGATGGAGAGGAGGCCATGAGCCAGGAGGACTGGAAGGAGAAGTGTATGGTCCTGGAGGCTCTGCTCATGAAGTTCAGAGTGCAGATAATCAAGATTCGAGAACTCACCGCCGACAAAGTTGGTTCAAATAAACTTTATTCTGTTAATCAGTTTATGACAAAATTCATTTTCAGGGCATCTCACTGAGTATTTGTGGCCAAATGGTGGAAGGAGTGAGATCATGATTTGTTTGAATGTTGTTGTAGTGAGGGAAAGTGTACAGTAAAGCTGCTGTACAGGTCTGTAGAGCAGGACGCTTTCCTTTGAGCTACAGTGGCTCCTCATGTCCCTGACTTGAGTCTTTTCCTCACATCTTATGTCCTCCCAATGGGGATGCGAGGAAGAGACGTGAGGATGAAGGAACTATATTTAACAAAATCTCTCTCGCTCACTCCAGTGTCATTTTAAGGAGACATAAATCAGTCATGGCACAGAAAATCTCAACTTTCCTATAATGTGTATGCTAACAACGATGCCTGCGCTCTATGACCGCGGCTCCCACACTAATTACGGCTCTATTTCTAGTGTTAGGGTGTCACAGAATGTGACTGACAGAAATAACACCAACAATCGATTAAAGTTTGTTTACTGACAGAACACTAGAGATTTAAAGGAGAAAATAAAAACATTAAAATGTTTTAAATAAGGTCTGTAACTGGTTTGTAAAAGTCAGGAAAAGTCTGTAAAGATGTATAGGACATTTTTGGTGCCAACATGTACTTGAAACAGAAAATAAGAGAAGAAGTAAATTAAAAGTATTTTAACTGGGAAAAAACTAAGCAGACAGAGTTCTAAAAGTGTTTTTATGATTAATAATTCAAATAAAACACACTAATCATATTTATTATTTGAATACACACCAGGCTGTTATTCCTGTTTCAGTGGACAGTATTACATCATAATATTGCTTTTACAGTAATGTTGTTTCCTGCAAGAGCTGGCGGTTCCTTTTACCGTCCCATCAGATCAGTTTATCAATCACTAAACTGATTCTTTGAGCTTTGACTGAGAAGACAAAGGGAGCAGTGGATGAGATCTGATGTCAAGATGATGTCCAAATTTAAAAATCATCAACATATGGTCCTCATAAGTACAGGAAGACGTCCACTTTCAGACAGAGAGTTGTGGTGTGTCTTGTGGGTACGGAGCGGCCCGTCCCTCCCAGCTAGCCGGCACTGGGCCGGCCCAAACTGTTCAGTGGCCTAGATCTGAAGCTGCTCTCCAGGGATGCTGATTAGAGCTCTAATGTAAACAGCAGTCTGACCACAGGGCTCCACCACGCACTGCATGATGGGACTGACCCAGCTCTAGTCAATTACAGAGTCAAAGTAAGCTCAGCTGGACAGCAAAACAAACTCCTGGAGGGACTTGGAAGAAAGATTGGCTTTGGTGGGATTTTGCAGCCCACGTAGCACATGTGAAAGTCTCCGCTAGATATTCTTGGCCTTATCCTTCTTGTTTGACAGGTTGAATTTAACTCTGTTTTAAAGTATTTTTCCACTCAGCATCGTAAAACACACCATTAAATGCAGAATAACACGCAGTGTGTTTTCAAGAAGCCTCTTCATGTTATAAATTCACCTCAGCTTCACCATCTTCTACTTAAGTGGTGTTTACTCAGTCTTACTCTGGTTGTTTAGAGCTTGGTTGTCTTGTCTGTCTTGTGCGCTGAGTTTTCATTTCAAGAAGTGTCATGTTGGCTCGGTAAAACTAGGGTCACCACCACAAAACCTTAAGCCTGCACTGGACTGTTTTCCTTAGTACACCGTAGTAAGTGGTCTGTGTGTTTGTTGTAAGGATAGTAGACACCACACATGGAGGATCACTGGTTTAGTTCCCAAGGATTCAGAGTTCAACCAGAGTTCAGCAGATTTTTGAGGACAAGTAGAGACAACAGTGTTTTTGGAATGAAGCTAGAGACTACGGATCATATGTGCAGATATTCAATGTTTTTTGTCAATGATCAGAAGAATTCAGCGGAGGAATTTAAGTTGGGTAGGATGAAAAAGCCAATTCTCTCAGCAAACACAATTAATAAAACAGTAAAACAAATCATGCAAAAGTAGTTAGAATCTATAGTGTTACATCAGAATGAATTTATTTTAAGGTCTCCCACTGACAACCAGTGTAGTCCTGAACAGTTCTATAATAATCAGGCTCACTATCCATCATATCACAGATAAATAAAACCATAGTCAGTTTTTAATATAAAACATAAACACAGTCTGGAAGCATTACCACAGTACGTGGATCACACTTGGCCCGTGATTTCTCATCAGGTGTCAGAATTAACATGTAGTTATAGAAGTTGTTGTAGAATGACCCGTCACCTTGTGCTCACTGACCTCCGGATGCCATGAGCTCATCATGTTAACATCCAGACCTCTGCTCATGTTTTTTTTTTTTTTTCCTCCCTAGCGTGGCTCCCACCGCCTCAGCCTGAGCCTGTTGTTTTTTAAAGCGGTGCGGGGGCGCATGTACATCACAGCAAAATCCCCCTAATATCTCACTGTGGAGCTGGGCTCATATAAGGATGAAGAGGCGGTTAAGAGAAGTCATTTTGAGTGGAGGTTGTTGAGGCCTCCGATGCTGAAAAAACAGTAGGCTGGTTTCCATTCATAGCTGCTTTGCTGTAGTGCACATTTACATGTAGAGTTCAATGTGTATAATACGAGTGTACAGCTGAAGACGCCTCAAGATCTTACAGTATTATTATGAAAGTTGTTTGAAATGATATAAGATTGCAAGATCAACAGAACATCTTTATTTTGTTGATAACTATTATAACTGTAATAAGTTTCTGTTGTAGCCATAAGGAATGTCTGTATGTCCACTGAGAGCTGAGTTGTTTTAACCTGAAGTCAGGTGACTGATTCAGAATTTATTTAATTCAACGCACAACAAAGATTTGCATTAGAATCAAGTAAAATCATGTCACACCAGCAGCAAATTCACTATTATTAATACTTCAACATAACTTTTTAATACATGAGTATATTAGTACCTTAGTAAATGAGATTCAGTAACATGCGACTAAGCGGTTTGTCTGTAGCTCCCTTTTTAAACATAATCTAGATTTCTTTAAAAAAAAAATGTCTTCTTTTAAAATCTAAAATTCTGTTTCTAAAATATAAACGTTATTTATTGGAAATAATTTTGATTTGTCAGTTGATCGGTCAGATTGAGTTGACCAAATGAATTACATGACTCCAGGTAGATTTGGCAAATTGCTGAAATCCTGGAAAGCCTGTGCGAGGGCATGCAGAGGGAATGAGGGGAAGAAAAAGAAAGAGAGGAAAAAATGCAGCCTTGTGTAAAGACTGAGCTACCCAAGGGAGGAAATACCCAGTTTAGTAAATAGTATGTGTGTACGCATGTGTGTGTTGCACAGGAAGTGAGTTTGCAATCCGAAGCACTCACTCAGTTATTCTGTGTGTACATGCATGCAAGACCAGTCAAACTCATTTAGAAACTGCTTTAAGTTGCAGAATTTTCTTTTCAGAAAGTGAAAAGTTATGGAGTGTGTGTGTGTCGGGGGGGCGGGGGGGGGGGTCTGTGGGTGCAGTTATTTGGGAGGGACGTTAGCTTTGGCCAGCAGGGCCTCCAGCTGTAACAGTAGGCTATACATCTCTTGATGGAGACCAAGAGGAGGTGCGTGTTATATTTTCAGATTCTGTCAGACTCCCTACTTCTGACCTAACACACTCACTGACATATTTTATTCTCTCTGTCTGTCAGGTATCAACATTTTGAATCTGGTGAAATGCAGATTATAAAATATAGCTGCACGGGTTAAAGCCCTTTTTGCGCAGAAGAAAGAAGCAGCTCAGTCAGCCAAAATTAAAGCTGCAAGCTGCAAGCTTTAATTTATCTGAATTTCTATATATTTATTATTCTATTTATTGAAGTCCTTTTTATGGTCCAAGAGGCTTTTTTGTACAGCTGGGCTTGTGTGTCCAATTTCAAGTCAATTGGACTTACCGTTTGAGGGGCATGGCCTTTCCCAAACTGCGTTTTTGGGTCTTAATTACAGCGCAGCCATCTGGCCGACTGGACTCATATTTCTTGGGAAGCAGTTGTTTAAAGCTCATTCCAGCTCACGGCAATTTGAGATGATTTGGCAGAAAAATAATAATAAACCAAACGACAGGGTTCTGCCCCTTTGGAGCTTGAACCCTAAAGAAAAGATTCCAGCCCCTGTCATACTACCTTGGTTTATCATCATGGTGAAATATCAGAGGTTATACTGTCCAATACTGAATAAATACTATTTAAAGGATAAATCTGGTGTTAGTCCATGTTTTCTTCTTGTCAGCAGATCCCATGAAAAGACCGAAACCAACAATACACTGTCGTCCCATTTCTCATTAATCAATTCACAGATTTACATATGTCATATTATTTTTTCAAGGCTAAATAATTTCCTTAAAAACAGCAGGGCGATGTAGTTTTTAGAAAACATTACTCAAACAGGAGTAAATTGTGCATTTATTGTCGACTGTTTTCAGCTGCAGATTAATACACAGTTGGTGCTGTAGTAAGAATTTACAGCATCAGGACAATGTATGTGGAGTTAACTGTTAATAACTTACAGTACAGTTCATCATAATGGAGGAACATGTCACCCAGTACAACAGTGTGGCTCAGTGGTGTGTTTTTATCAGTATATCAGTGTTTAAATTCAAACACCACACTTGTTAGATGGATATATTCATTGCTGATTTGGGTCTTTTCATAAAATTGGTAACAATAAGAAGCATATAAATAGAGCAGACCTATCCTTTAGGCAGGAAGCTGCACCCATAAGAACACACACACACATTTATGTCCATACTGTACATACATTAGACACACACCAAAACCGCAAGGGGTGGAGTGACGCCTTCGAGTTTGGTCTTCCCCTGTGATTGACTCCACATTTAGAAAGAAACAAAACATCCTCCCATATATTAGGCGGGGTTTACTGACCATATGGACCAGTTGTGTATCAGAGGAGACATGTCAGTCACAGTCAGCAGGATGAAAAATAGGATTACATGCATCACCTGGATGTCAAGATCTAACCATGTCCTAATTCATATGAACAGAGAATGATGAAAATGTGACACACACACACACACACACACATCCAGACCTATCTCCGCCACTACACACAAACATCCGCTTGCAATTTTCTTCTACAGCTGCCCAGTCATCACCACATGGATGCCTACGGCTAACCTTAAGTTTCTCCGACTTTTTCTTCCCATCAACACAGATGTTGCTTTTCTTCGTTCGTGTCCGTCTCCATTACATGTGTTCGTAGCCTTGTGTCTGTATGTATGCACTGTGTGTCAGAGGAGCCTTGTTTTTGATGTGTTTTTGACTCTATTTATCCCCAGTTTTCATTTTATTAAACACATTTTCAATTAACTGCATCGGTGAGCATCGGTGAGCAGATTTGGCAGAGAATAACTCAAAACTGTACCTATATTTGATGAATCTATTTGAAGTTAAATTTGTATAATTGTAGGTAAACACTATGGGTCATAGTGACTACAGAGAGAGGCTTTGTGAGCTGGCTGTCTGGCTGCGGATGGAGCGATGGGGGAGGGATGGATGGAGTTCAGGGGGAGGTTGGCCACAGAGCGCCAGTTGTGGAATTCCAGGAATGGAAGTTGAATTGGAGTTTGGATCTGAAGAGGGAATTGACTGCAGAGGTGATAGAGCGTTGTTTGGAGACTATGGGGGCTGACGGAGAGGAGAGAGGTCACGTGTGCGTCAGACGTAGGCCGTGAGGCAGCAGGAGGACATGTATGTGAATGTAATAAGCCATACAAGTCTTAAAATGACCACAGCATAAACCTTAGCCTCTCATTGGTCGTCCCAACTGAGCTGCGCAGGATATGACACAAACACCCAGACCTGACTCATCCTATATAAAACATACAGAATGAGCAAAACACACACACTTGCACGCATAGTCTGACACACAGGAGAATATCTTCATCATTAGACATGTGTTTATGGCTTTTTATATGTTGTTATGTCTGGTGTGTGTATGAGACTGAGTGTGTGTCGTCTCCAGCTGTAACCTACAGAATACATGCCCTGTAATTAACAAGCTGTTCTCTGCCAGATGCTATATCTGTTATTGAGAGAGGCACATGTGGTTTGTGGTACAGCAGAGGATCTATATTGAGAGAGAGAGAGTGTGTGTGTATGTGTGTGTGTTTGTTTATGACATATTAACCTTTTCCCTGTCTGCTTTTGATCAGAACTTAAGTCTATACAACGATTTCTAACGTGTAAGTAATTAGTGTGTTTTCCTGTGGTTTGTATAAAGAGTAATTATCAAGAGATTCATGCAGAGGAGTCATGTCTCTATCTTTATTATATTTGTCGCTTCAGTTTTTATCAGCACAAATGGATGAAATTCATCAATATCTTCAAAACCAGATGTTAAAGTGCTCAGATTCCACTTACATAATAAATCTGCTCCCTAGAATCAAATTCTCCAAAATTACACTGAAATGACAAGTGGAACAGTGGCTGCATAAAGGCCCCGCTTCCACTTTGGTCCAGAAAAGGCCGTGCAGTGGAAACAGTGAGCGTCTCTTGCAGGGTGTGGCTGCTTTTGGACTGAGCTGGGTCCACTTCTCCTGGTCTCTGGCAGTTAACAGAGGCAGGGGAAAACTGGATCACAGCCATGCCAGTCTCCAACGGCCTCATCCGCACTGAGACCAGATACACTGATCTGAGTACTTTGTTTATTTCTACACTGTATGTGACAGAACTGCTCTGGACACCAACATTGACACCATCAAAGAGTATATGACATGAGTGTCATTTTCCACTTTGAAAACATTGTCCTGTAGTAAAAGTACAAGGAAAACAGAACGGCCCTCCTTCAAGAATTTTGGTGGAGGAAGGAATGCAAAAACAGATGAATGGAACCAAAATGTATTTTTTCTTTTAATAAATCCAAAAACACTGAATTTATTTTCCTTGAAACAAGAAGCTTAGAGGGTATTAAAAATGTACAAGTGTTAAATATATTTTCTTTAGTAATGATAGTCATAAAATATGTTTATATCTGTAATATACACCTAGAAACTAAAAGGATTTTTTAAAATAGTGGATTGTGCTGCAGGAGGCTGTTCAGTCCTTGTTTGTGGAGTTTGACTCTGCACCAACACACCTGTCACAAACACTGTCACTACAGCTACAGCAGGAAGCTGATCAGCTCATGATTGGCAAAGTTTTATCAAAGACTTAGATTAACTTAAATGAGTTTGGGGTTTTTAATTGGTTAATCCATTTTCTGCTGCTTGTTTGTGTCCTGGTTGTGTCAGTATAATGAACTTTATAATTAGCAGAAGTTCTGAAAAATTTTGACATTATAATAAATAATTCTAGACCACATCGCCCCCGAACGTGTTTCAGTCTTTGTTCAGTATGATGATCTCTAAAAGTACAGGCACAGGTGGATGAATGAATCACCACTGGGTCTTAGAACTGGACGATATGTTTGAAATCATTATCAGGGCCAAACCTGTCATATGAAAAAAATAAAATAAAAACCTGAATTTTTTTTCCCAATTTGTAAATACTTCTTAAAATGTGTATTGGAGCTGAATAGTGACAGCATGTCAGTGCTGATAGGCCATGCAGACACTCATCATTAATGGTATCTATTCCACTGGTGCTTTTTCTGCTGTATCACTAGCCAACATGTCCTCAGTGAAAATGAATGGTGAGCTATTTTTACTTGTCTGGATCAACCCGTGAATCTGCCAGTTGGATTGCCGTACATGTATTTACACCACAATAAATTACTTCCTTCATTATCTTCAGCACTCCGTTCTATTCTAAGCTACATCCGACTCTGTGGTGTGTCAGCCAGTTTCCCCACAGGGATTGTTCAGAGTTTCTTCTAATTTAGTCTAATTTGTACGTGTATGTGTTCACGTGTACTGCAGCAAAATATTCTAACCACGGTGGTTGTAGAAACTGTTTCACAGAGAATTTCCATCGCCGGTCCTACATATTTTCCTCCATAAAGCCTCTGAGGTTTAAGAGAGTTTCCTCAGAAGACACTGGTTTCTCTGCTGCTTCCGCCACTTTGAGCTGAGGAATTTCAGAGGAATGTTTCTCATAAAGTCATCTCTCTCCTCAATCTCCACTGAGTTTTTTTTTTTTTTTAATCCCTGTGTATGTCTGTGTATGTCTAGTGTGTGTGCCAGTATCTGTCTGTCTGTGTGTGTGTGTGTGTACCAGTGTGCTGCAGCCTGTGTGCGAAAGCTGTGTGACCTTTTGGTGTTGCTGCAGTTTTAACACACTCCTACCAGGTTCCACATGCTGAGCTCTGATCTTAGTGCACAAAGAGCTGCTTGTACCTTTACAGATGTGACACCTCATCATCATTATGTAACTATTTAAAGGCGTTTTATGCAGCTCTCCTGCAAAAATAAAGCTGCCTCATCAATTCTTGGACATATGTAAGTATAGATGTTGTAAACAAATGAGTCCTTTGCCAAGAAGAACTGTAAGTTTCTTCTTGGCAATACACTCTAGACTGAATTTTATAGTTTGTGTTAAAGTTATTGCAAAACAGAGTATAATAGCAGATAAGCGTTCATTTAAACTTGAGCAACACAAACACCCCTTGAGCATGAGAGTAATAGCAGGCTATGGAGAATAGATTCCATTTTGAGGCTGTTGAAGATATTAGCAGATTGTGCTATAAATTTATTTATAAATTTATAAATAAATTTATTTATAAATTTATTGCACATGCTCCTTCTTGGCCACTGCGTTCCTCCAAGGATCATCATCCTGCATTGCCAACCCTGCACACAGGGCAGTCTCAGTCCAGACTGCTCTCGTTTGTGGTTCCCCGATGGTAGAACAATCTACCAAATGTTATCAGAGCCGGGGCGTCTGTCCCTCTCTGTCTTCAAGAATCTCTTGAAACTTCTTCTCTTAGGGCACCTCCTCTCCTAACACCTCTAACACCTTGACATGCCTGACTCACCTTTCCTGTTATGCTGAGACTAGGAATCAGGCCAGGACCCAAAAGCAAAAACCCCCAAGACAGGTCAGTAACTTAGAGTCTTTTAATAAACCAAAAATCACTGTGTCCAGGGAACAAAACTCAAACAACCAAAAATCCTCCACGAAGGAGAAAAACACTTAGGAACAAACTAAATAAAAACACAAAAGTCCTTACTTGAAACAAAGGAAATCAAGGTAAGTGCATAAGGTGGGGAAAAAATGTAAGGCACAAGTACGGGAACAAACACGGGGAAGAGACAGAGTCAGGTACACACTCAGGCATGGAAACAGACGAACCGACAAGGACGCAGCGAAATTACGAGACTTAAATACGCCAGGCAATGGGCAACAGGTGAAACCAATTAGGGCGGGGCAGACAATCACAAATGAAGGAAAACAAGACAAAGACAGGAAGTAGAACAAGGCGAGATGCACAAGGGCCATGATTTCAAAATAAAACAGGAACTATGAACAAAAGTTAAACTTTAGGAGTCCGAAAGTCCAAAAGAGAGTCCAAAACATAACCAAAAGGGTTTAGAGAGCAGCCCCCTTAGGGGCTAGTCATGACATTTGCTGTGCACCTCTCTGCCTGATTTCTTTTCCATTTTGTCTTATTGAACAGTCTTACTACTCGATGCCTTGTCCAAAGTCTCCTACTGTAGTGAAGCTTGAGAGTTGTCCCTCACTTTTAAGTCGCTTTGAATAAAAGCATGTGCCAAATGAGTAAATGTAAATTCATGAATTGACACTTTTTAGGAAAGGGGTTTCATATGAGGGGGAAACTGTTAAATTCCTAAACTGTAAATGTAGATGTAAGATACATCTGTGAAATTTCAATAACCAAATTCTGATAGTAAACATTCTTCGGAGTCATATAAAGTGAAGAATGTCAAAGATCAGCTGAAAAGCGTCTGCTCTTTTCCAGCATAGCAGTCTTATCTTAAGTAGAGTTCTCATTACGTCTCTAGCCTGCAGCTCTTTCTTTGTCTTTATTTGGTGCTGTTGTATTTGGCTTGGGGCAGAAGTGGAGCTGATATTTCACCTCCGTGTGGATGCAGACATTGTGGTCAGAAGCGCTAGTGGGAATAAATGGGCTCCTTTTAGGTCACGTGTAAAGAGCGTCACAGTGTGGTGTGTGTATATAATATGGAATATGACAAGAGTCATAAAATATTTACAGGATAAAATAAAATAAAAATTCTTCCTTTTCTAGATTCAACAACTGGAGACACAGGTGATCGATGCAGAGAAACGGGCCTTCACTGCTCACCAGCAGGTAAGGGTCCCAACAAAAGTCTGCTTACCTGTGCTCAGTGTGTGTGGGACACGTGCCCAGTGTACCTGTACGATTTATCTTTTAAGGTGCAGTGGATGGAAGAGAAACTGAAGGCTCCAGATGGTCAGTCCGGAGACTCAGAGGTGCGTTTGTTCCAGCGGTGCCAGGAGCTGCAGGGCTTGGTGCAGGAGAAGGAGGACGTCATCGCCCAGCTGGAGCAGCAGCTGGAGGAGCAGGTAAAACACACACAGACCAAGAATTTCATCAAAACAATAGGTTTAGCACCAGGGGAAAAAGAATGGAGGGGAAGATTTAGCATGCAGTTGTCTTCACAAACACAATGACACACAAACAACACAAACTCTCCCTCAGTTTTGAGTCATAAAATTCTTACAACACCTGGCTGAAAAGCTGCTGCCATGCTCTGAGATTTTGCATGATAATTTGATCGAACCTCAATATACCCAAGCAGAGAAAAGGAAAACATTTATTTCTTAAAGATTTAGTGTAAGGCCGCAGAATTGAACTGGCAAAGTACCAAACCCTCAGTCCACTGTGGACACATGCAGTATTTATTATAATCCTTGAGTAACAACTGTCACTTCCATCCTCAGTTGCTCTCTATTCGCCCTCTGTGTTGTGAAATATTTTGTATCCACTTGTGTTCAACCAGAGAAGAACATGGCTGATGTTTGTGCATCCAAACTTGTTCTCTTTCACCAGAAACAGAACCGACTTCAAGATGCCAAAACAGTGGAGGAGAAAGCAGCTAAGATCAAAGAATGGGTGATGCTGAAGTTGTCAGAGGTAAATACATTATGGTGTTTGATATAAGTATGCCCAAAACAGTTTGTATGGCTGGAAAAGAGACAAGACGGAAGCTGTTATTTGTGAAAATATGTTTATCCTTCAGTTCGAGGTAGAGAACGCAGCATTAAGAGAAACCAACAAGCAACAGGAGGCTCAGATTGTGGAGCTACAGAAACAAGTGCAGGGTAAGAACTTTCTGTCTATGGCCAAGCTAATGTAAATGCTAGTTAGTAAACTGTATACATATATACATATAAACCTATATATGCTCATACTACATACATAGTACCGATCTGACATGTTTGTGCATTTGCAGCCTTCGAGGCAAAGTGTGGTGGTGGACGAGGAGTCCTGTGCAGACCAGGTGAGGCCCAGCGCCTCAGCAGCCTGACGTTTGGCTGCTTCCAGGTGAGAGGGAAGAATCCCCAGGTTCTCACCGGACCAGCACCCTCCCAGAGGACCCTCAGCACCCAGGGAGAGACTGAGGGCAGAGATGAAACTGGTAAGTCCCCACGGAGTCACAGCTATGGATGTGGAGACAGCTTCTGTTATTCAGCATATTTCTTGGTGAGCTGGACACAGGGAGGCAGAGATTCATAGTGGAAAATGGAAAGTGACTCAGAGGACCTATTTTTGCCATTAGGTCATATCTATGGCGTCTTAAGGAAAGGTTTTCACTTCTAAACTATTTTGCCTCTTGCTGTCTCGCAATCATTGCTTCTACCAAATGTATTGTCATGGGGCAAAGATCACCTAAGGATTTAATTTATAATTTTAATATTTTACTATTGAATGGGTTCCATGACCCCTGCTGAAAATTATGACAATGAAATGGAGATTATTAATACATATTAATACACTGGATATGTATTTTCATGTTTGCTTTGACAGTGAAGATTAAGCAGACAGCCTCCTCAGAGACAGACAGTGAAGCCCACAGACCAGACCAAACTGGACTTCTTTATTCTCCTGTAGAGGACGACAGTGCCTCTGAAAGCCTGGGCGACAATGCATGTGGACCTGAGTCTCGGGGTGTCTCCTCTGTGCTCTCCAGTGCTGCATCAGAGGGGGAGGGAGGAGGAGGGTGTGAGGGCAGAGGAGGAGTGTGCGGTCTGGAGTTCAGCCGCCCAGGCAGTGAGACCTATCTGACCGCTTCGGACGACAGCAGCTCTCTGTTCGACGACGACATGCAGCGAGCAGAGCCGCCCCGCTTCAACCTACTGGGATCATCAGATGGGACCCTGGGAGGGTGTAAGGAGGGGGTGGAGGAGGCACACAGGGCCAAGCTGGAGGACTGCAACTCTGATGAGCTCAACAAACGATTCCAGTCACAAAGACTTGACTCCTCGTCCTCTTCCAGCGAACCCAACACCCCCAGCCCCATCCTCACTCCAGCCCTCACACCGAAACGACCCAACCCGCCCCAGGACCCGAGGGACAACCCAGCCTCACCCAAACAGCCGCGCCTTCGGACCCCGACGGGGTTCGGGTTGATTAATGTGTCTCTGGCTAAGAAACACCTGAGCCAGCCACCAGTCAGCTCAGAGGCAGCACATGGGCAAACACGTAACGCTCTCAGCATGCTCCGCCCTTTCCGACCACAGGAAACTGACCTTGACCAGGAGCAGGAGGCTGGCATGAAGACGGACAAGGACACGCCTCCTCAAGTCCTTTGCAGCCCACAAGCTACGCCCACCATGTCCTTCTCGCAGGCCTCACCAAAACCTGGTACAGAGACGAGCCCAGAGAGGCCTGAAAGTGACATCTCAGCACCCGGCAGCAAACCTCCTACTCCCCCTTTACACAGGCTGCCCTCCTGGGTAAGAACTTCCAGTGTTTCACCTGAGGGGAAACTGATCTTGTGGCTGTAAATTCTAACTAGCTCACCAAATCCACAGCTAAGAGCAGGCCCCAGCAAATACACAGTTTACTCAACACACACAACTTGAGTAAAGAAATGCGAGCTTAGAATTTGTCATTTAAGCCTTGTATCAAAAACGTTAAGCTGCCAGAAGTTGTTTTATGTTTCTTTTAAAAATGTATTTAACAAGGTGGGAACTCTCTAAAGATTGAGGTCATGACCACAACCCCATCTTATCTGGGATGAGTCTGATGAAACAGCATCATAGACTGTATAAGACAGAACAGCATTCACATCAGGAAACTTTAGCTCTCCATTGAAAACCATACCAGCCGCTGTTTGTATTTCTGTTACCCACAGTGCCATCTGCTGCTAAGGTGGCCATTTACAGCCATATAGAGTGCATAACCTTTAGGCGGACATTGTGATCTAGCAAACATTGTCTTAAAAAGTGTAACAGACAGTGACAGCTGTGTCCCTGTAAATAACAAAGCATATCTTGACATAAAATTCAATGTTAACACATTAAAATGATTTCCAGCTGTGGGCAAGTATATACAAAACAGTTAGCCATTCTTGGACATTTACTCACAGAAAAAGTTTTTCAAATGTTGACTGATAATTTGGGACATTTTCTCCATAGGAGAGTCGTATCTATGCTGTGGCTAAATCAGGAATCAGACTGTCTGAGACATCCTGCACAGACCCTGCTAGCAAAGGTAAGACAAAAAAAAAAAAAAAAAAGAGGCAAAACAGGGATGTTTCACTCAGTAACTGAACTGTGATCTGTCTCGCAGACCCGTCCCTCCAGTCCTCCTATCCTGCCTTTGTAATGTACACATCCCTCATCTATAAAAACATGACTACACCAGTTTACACTACTCTGAAGGGGGTAAGTGTAGCTGTGCCCTGTGAGCTTCACAGCAGTGAGTTTTAACACAACTGTTCAGTGGCTCTGTGCTTTTGTGTGTTTGTTCAACAGTGTGTAGAAACAAATATTATGTCCTCATTTTTGCAGAAAGCCACTCTACTGAGCAGCAGTCCCTTCTCAGACGAGTCGTCCAGCTCTGAGGACTCATCCAGTTCAGGAGAGGAGGACGGTTCCTTCTGCAGCTCCCACACCTCATCCAGTTCCCGCAAGGACAGCAGCCCTGGCAGCCCGCGCTCCCTCAAGAGAGGTACTACACTTCCACATATGCTGTACCTGAAGGTTGGTTAGAATTCCCTCAGCAGCCAAAGGGAAAACCGTCCCTGAGCAGAGCTGCTGAATTTCCATTACAAATTCATAGTATCTGTGTCAACCATGGATCAATGCATGATCATACTGTATCTGTGGGACTCTCACCCTCTCGGCCGCTCTCCATCTCCTCTAGCTGTGTCCATGTCTTCAATGACATCAGAGAGCGACTATGCCATCCCTCCTGATGCCTACTCCACCGACACAGAGTGCTCTGAACCAGAGCAGAAACTGCCCAAGACCTGCTCTTCAGCCAGCGACAACGGCAAGACTGTGAGTCAGTCTGTGCTTTAGGAAAACATCCAGGCCTGCAGATCCATTTACCAATGAGACACACTACAGAATCATCCACAGTTATTAGCTCATACACTTACATGTCAGAGCTGTTTTCAGTCAGTCCTAATCAGGTCTATATTACATAAATAACATAAATGTTACAAGGAATAAGGTTTTGAATGATAAACAAAATTAGCCATATCTTTGTGAGGTACACTTTTACCTCCCGCATTGTACATTCAGTAGCGCTACGAAAAACTGAACAGTGTTGCATCTTGCAGGAGCCGATGGAGAAGTCAGGCTACCTGTTGAAAATGGTAAAGACCTGGAAGAAAACCTGGAAGAGACGCTGGTTTGTCCTCAAAGACGGAGAGCTGCTCTACTACAAGTCACCAGTGGGTTTTACTCATTACTTTTATCATTTTGTTGCTTTGTTATGTAACTCTGATTTTAGTGCTTTTTCTTTTGCTAAATTCTGTTGCACTCAAGTTAAGTATTTAAAATAAAGGAAGGGTTTATAAAAATAGGCTCCTTCAATATATTTTTACCTTTTTTATATTCCTTGAAGCCTTCATTGTCAAATCTGATATTAATATTATTAACCAGCTGTTCAGTTGATATGCCACATATATTTATTCAGCTGAGCTGATGTTGGTCAGAGCTGGAGTCATGTCTCTATCGAGTGCCATATAACTTTAGCACTCCCCCACAGAGCGATGTGATCAGGAAACCTCAGGGTCAGATCGAGGTCAACGCCACCAGCAGCATCGCCCGTGGAGAGGGCAAACAAGTTCTCCAGGTATTCATCTCTGCTTTTAAATAAAGAATCAAATGTAGATGGGCACCGTCATTTAACATGTCAGCTCTGATCAAACGATCTCTACCACTTTACTCAAGAAACACAGAAGCACATATAAAGGGATTAACCTGATTTTCTCAACATTGATAAACTGTCAGGTGATTTCCTCTTCCCTTTCCCTTCTTCACCTCCACCTGTGTTTTTGTTACTGTGCGTAGATAGTGACGGGCAAGCGTGTTTACTACCTGAAAGCGGACTCTCCCAACCTGCTGGACGAGTGGCTCAGGGTGCTGCTGAGTGTGCTGAGGGTGAAAGCTGCCAGTCCTCTCTTCACCCAGCCAGATATTCGCCCTGGCATGAAGGGACTGCTCATCAAGGTCCAACAGTTTACCAATATGGCCTCAAACTCTGCACTGAATAAAGAAAATGATTCACTTTTTACAATATATAACTGTTAACGTTCAGTGTTTACAGTCCAGCAATAAATTTTGTCAACATATACATTGTAAACGGTGTAATCTCATAGTGAGATGCTCTCCTCCTTGGCCCTCTGACAGCATTTTACATCTTATATGTATATTTAACACCACATATCTCCTACTACACTGTCACTGAAGTTACTGCAGTTTCTGAAATTTTGTTACTTGCTCTTCGGCAGGTGAAGCACGGCTACTCTAAGCGGGTTTGGTGTGCTCTCATTGGTAAAACTCTCTACTACTTCCGGAGCCAAGAAGACAAGGTACGATTAATCACTCAAAAGAGCTTTTAAAGATTGACAGACTGTACAGATCAAATGTTCCTGCTAGGTGGAACTTTGGTCACTCTTTTTACCTCAAGTGATGCACTGTTCTTTGGGGAGCTTATCTGAATCTTGAGCTTCAGTAATTTGAAATGTAATGGTAAAAAATTTCATTGGTGCATCATGTGGTGCAGCTCATGTGTGTTTATTTGTGTGTTGGCAGTTCCCACTGGGTCAGATTAAGCTTTGGGAGGCCAGGGTGGAGGAGGTGGACAGGTCCCAGGATTCAGATGATGACCTGAAGGCGTGTGGGCGGAGCTTACAGGTGGCACCCTTCACCATCGCTGTCCACCCACAGGAGCAAGGACCGACCTACCTTCTAATCGAGTCTTGCCATGAAAAGGTCAGAGGTCAACACCATCACAGCAGCACTCTCACACCACCGTCTTAGCTTTTTGATTTTTCTCTGACCACATGGAGGTATGTGGTGTAGACTACACTGGTCAAGTAAGTCCATATTGGACAATAGCAGAATAACATAAAATAACCCTTCAGCTCTTTTTTTGTCAGATTATTCATATATATAAACAGCAATGTTTTTGTCTTCAAATTTCTGCTGACCGAGACAGAGTTTAAATTTTTGTTAGTGGTGCTCTTTTCTTTGCTGCTGCCACAGCGGCCATTACTGTACATGCCAGTGCTCTTTTTTCTCCTTACTATAAATTAGCCATTAAAGAAGCACATATCTAACAAACATACCTCAGACTTTAGAAATGTTAAAAGAATGTAAACATAATGTAAAAGCTTCAATCTGCTGGACAAAGGGTGACTCTATTGTATTACTGCACGTCATAGTAATGGTGAGTTGCAGAAGGAATGTTAATTTATATTTTACTGACTAATAATTTAGGCTGTAACTTGATTGTAAAGTCTAATAGTGTTCTCTGTAACTATGACAAAACCTGTTGTTGCTCATATGTGTGACAGGATTCATGGCTGTACCATCTGTCTGTGGCAGCAGGCACCACGGTGGGTAAAGTTGGCACTGAGTTCGAACAACTGGTGGGAAAACTCTTCCAACTGGATGGAGATCCAAGTGAGTATTTCCTTGCATTTGGTTGTGTTTTACTAAGAATTTCATGCATTGTTGTTGTTGTTTTTTTTTTTTATGATTCGGTTTTTCTTGAAAGTGATATTATTGGGATTTATCTGGCCTGTCTTGCATCTCTAAAGTAGAAATGACAAAAATCATCAACAGAAAATATATTGTACATGGACGCTATTGACAACAACATCTAAAGCCAAACTGCTTTTAAAATGCCCAATATAACCACGTTAGGACTGAGTCGTTCTAGTTTACAGTCTTATGAGTTATTTGTTCTTCATTGTAATATTTCTTTTAGCTTATAATGTATGTGTGACATGTTCTTATTACAGCCTGTCTGTCTGTCTGTCTTCCAGACTCTCAGATCTGGAGACATCCTGTGCTGTGTTTCAGTAAGGAGGCTCTGACATCTCCTCTCACCACCCTGCCCTCACAGGCTCTGCAGACAGAAGCTGTTAAACTCTTCAAGGTACATTCAAAAATACACACACAGATACACTGCACTGATATGAACACAGAAACCTCCGTGTGGGTGAATAATCATGTGATATTTCTGATATATGACTGACTCCTGTGTCAATCTCATCATCTGTGCATCATCTCTCCTCAGACTTGTCAGCTTTTCATCAACGTGGCCATCGACGCCCCGGCCATCGACTACCATGTCTCGCTGGCCCAGAGTGCTTTGCAGGTGTGTCTGGCCCACCCGGAGCTTCAGAATGAGCTCTTTTGCCAGCTCATCAAGCAGACCCGCAAGAGGCAGCCACACGGCCATCCAGGACCCCTGCAGGTTTGCATTCTCACCACACGGTGTCAGCAGTGACTCATGATATTTACTGACATTTGAAATAGGAAGTACGGGGTGGAAAAAAGTGTAAAGTCATCAGGGTTCACTGTGTTAACTGATATCAAAACTGCCTGGGAAAAAAACTAGATAAAATCTTTCTTTTCAAAGAATTTTGACCAATGTGGCCAGTCATAAACTGCACTTTGGAGAGCCTTGCCATGCTTTTGTTGGCATGAATACACAAAGACCAAGCCCTCAAAAGTTCTCAGAAAAAAGGATTCAAGTCTAAACCTGAAACTCCATGCAGGCATGTGATCTTCCACACCCATTAACGCCAGTATCACCTGCAGTCATATCACCAACAGAGGGCAGCAACTGAAGCTGAACATTCAGCACTACCTGTAAAATTCCCAAAGTATTATTGTGTCTCAGCCTGCTACAGGATTTAAAGGCAACAGGATGATTCATAACACAGTCCACTAGCTCTTTAGTGATACGACACATGAATGAACTGGAGCTTACTGACTTGATTGGCTGATCTCTGAACTGAAAACTGGTTACAACTGTCACATTTTTTTTGTGGTAAAACATCATGCAACAAAGAACCACAGCTGTCCCTCTTTCACACGCTGCCCTAGTACTTTTGCCACTGTCTTTACAGATTCTAATTTATTTGGTAACAGTGTGGTTGGTTTTTTTTGTCACTCCTCAGGGCTGGCAGTTTCTTGCCTTGTGTGTTGGACTGTTTCTGCCTCAGCATCCTTTCCTCTGGCTGCTCCAGGTTCATCTCAAACGACACGGAGACTCCAGGTGACAAAAACACTCTCAGCCAGGACACTGACAGAAAGAACAGAGGCACTGTGTAAAACAAGGCCAATGCACTCCAGATCTCCAGTCTCCAGGAGTTATTTTTCCTCAAAGAAGTCCACCAAAATCTGCCAAAACACACTAAACTACTTGTTAAAACTGCCCTTATGCACTCAATTAAGAATTAAATAACAGACTTAATAATAACTTAACTGAAATAATATTGACCTGCCCTGTCATTGAAACTTAAGGCTGTCTGGCACACCTGACACTTTGATCATACTGACATGGTGATGACTGTCCTGATCTAACAGGATTATTCAGTGAACAGAGGAATACTGTTCACATTTTGATTTCTAAACATTAGTTGCCATTGTATCATTATCTCCCTGCTGTCCAAAGGACTGAGGTGGGTAAGTATGCCATCTACTGCCAGCGGTCCATGGAGCGGACCCAGCAGAAGGGTGAGAGGCAGGCCAGGCCATCCCGTATGGAGATCCTCTCTATCCTGCTGAGGAATCCCTATCACCACTCGCTGCCCTTCAGCGTCCCTGTTCACTTTCTCAACAACACCTACCAGGTAATGATATTACATCACACAGGAAGACACATAATGACAATCATGATGACATAGTGAAGTGTGAAAAGCATCATGCCAAGTTTCAATCTTGCTGACACATCCTCACAAGATCGCCTGAAGTCACACACAGTTTGTAAATATCCAACAGTCCCATGGGAAGAGTCAGTGTGTTTAAGTTGTCATGCACATGCTCACTCTGCTGCCTCGCTGCTCCACCCCACTATCTACCTGCACACTTCAGGTTTCTCCCAGGAGGTGTTTGTTTTTGTGGCCCTCTGCTTCCTGTCTCTCTCTACGTAATGTATGTTTGCAGGAAAGGATGAGATCATAGGCAAGAAACCCCCCTAGTAGCAGCTCTGGGCTCACAAGGATACAGAAACCTTTTTCACAGCTTGCCCGGCTAAAATATTATAATATTCTTTTTAATTCCAATTCTGAAAAATGCTTCAGAGTGAAAGACAACAAAAGAAACATCATAGAAACATATATATGTACAGTACAGTAATCAGTTTTCAGATATAATTTTATAGGTTGGCTCTTTGGTCCAAAATGTGTTTATCATGTATTGACAAAATCCATTACTAATTCAGTTTAATAATGACAATAATAATGATAAGCATTAGTAAGAGAGTATATATCTCCATAAAAGTTTGAACATTTTTAGTCTCTACATCAGCATGGCTGTCAGTGTGAGTCAGACCACCGCTCTGGGCCAGGCTGAAACGTCTCCACAGCTGTTCAGTGGGTTGTCATTAGATTTTGAGCAGACATTCATTGAGACCATGCAACCTAATGACTTTGGTTATCCCCTGAATATTTCAGTAGTGCCACCATGAGGCTGGCTTGTTTGTGTTTTAGTGTAGTCTCTCAACCGCTTTGGTATTTGGTACAGACATTCCTGTAAATATCAACTTAAAGATGAATGTAATCAAATCAAATATAAAACCAAAGCTATTTGCCACTGCCAGGGTATTAAATTTATCTAGTTTGTTATAGAGAAACGATTTTCTTTTTTTTTCTGAACAGGTACCAGCAGAAACATTTTTCTCTTATCAGGGAGCAGCATAAATAGTCTACGTTCAGTAGTAGGTGCCCCTGTTAGAATGAACTGAAGTGGTCGAACACAAAAAAACGTGCACTGCAGGGATTTACTGTCACTGTTTGTTTGGGTGGGTGATCAACGGCGTGTGTTGCATTTAAGTGATACTTCAGACTCGAAGTACTCCGGTGATAAGAAAATTCAACTTTGCAGTGGTTACAAACAACTTTGGTTCTATCAACTCCACCGTCTGGAAGAGATTTAAAATGAAAAAATAAGACTTGGGTACCTTTCTCCATCTTCTGCTCTGTTCTTTTGTGTTCCGGTTCACGTGAGCGCTGCAGCAGTCTTAGGCCCACCCCAAACGCTCTCATTAGTTGAGACGCGTGATGACACCCATCCCGAGCCAATACTGATCAACATCCCACCTCACCTGTGGCCCATGGTTTGTCTGTATGTGTATTCAGAGCAAGTGAGCAATGGATTTTGATAAAAGTAATAATAATAAAAACTGCGTTAATGCGCGATAAAATAATTGTCAACGTTAATTAATTAATGCGTTAACGCGATAATAATTAACTTGCCCAGCCCTAATTTTTTTTTTAACCAGATCCCTACAAAACTAATGACATTCCCATCAGCCTCAGTTGTATTTTGTGTTCAGTGCAAAGTGGCAAATATTATCAGGCTAACATTTTAAGATAAAATAGTAGTACCTACCCCATGGACAAGGGTAAATATAGTGGATGAAATGATATTTACTCACAGGAAACAGACACTGATTAATTTTCTTTTTCTTTTTTCTTCTTTGACATTAATCTGATGATATACTGGGTAAAAAAAATCAGTATGGAACTTGGGAATTTCACAACAAAGGTGAAGGGTGGGCTGACTGGAGCTTAGCTGTCATGATCTTTGTCTTTTCCCTAATGTTTGTCTTCTCCATTTAACTCCCTCTCCATAGGTGGTGAGCTTCGATGCTTCAACCACAGTGGACGAGTTCCAGTGCCGCCTCAACCAGGACAGCGGCATGAGAAAAACTGGGCTATCGGGTTTCAGCTTGTACACCGATGACCCTACTGGACGAGACCTGGAACACTGCCTGCAAGGAGGCATCAAGGTGCATCTTTTATTCATGTGATGATTACTGCTTCAAGGTAGGAAGTGTTACTTTTTTTTTTCCGAACACTCATCACAAAATTGTCTTCTTCATTCCCTCTACAGATTTGTGACATTATCTCCAAATGGGAGCAGGCGTGTAAGGAGCAGCACACTGGCAAGTCTGAAAACACCAGGACTGTACGCCTCACCTACAAGAACAGGTAGAGGAGAAACCAGTCAACCCCCGTGGCTGCAAATCACAATAGATTCATGCTATAAATGTATGCAAACACCAGGTGTTCCTCTTTATATTTCGCCACAATTTCAATATGTCAAAACATTTCACTACTTCATAAACGCTCTATAGCAGACAGGAGATTAGTGAGTATGGTTCAGACTGACCAGGATTTGTCAGAATCACTAGATTATTTGCATAAAAAAGCAAAGAGCTTGTCTGATGGCCACCATCCTACAGAGAGAATTTCAATAATGGTCCCCTTTACAGGAAGTCAGTAAAATGTATTTAATTCATCCCTTTATTTATTCTAATACAAGTCAATGCAATGCATGGGTATTCCAGGTCCAGTGGAAATGCAACACTACAATTCTCTCTCCAACTACTTTGTCCTTCTCCTTGTTTCTGTTTTTCTCTTATCATCTCTGTCACTCCCAGGCTGTACTTCTCTCTCCAGGTCAGGGGGGAGTCAGAGAGGGAGAGGCTACTGCTGGCTTATCAGACCAATGAAGCCATTGTTGCTGGACACTTTCCTGTCAACAAGGAATTGGCTCTGGAGATGGCCGCCCTGCTGGCCCAGGTCTGGAAGTTAAATGATTTCTGGGTTTATATGGATGATGCTGCAGGTTGTGTAATACAACTACAGTCTATTGGATAGTTTTCCATTTCTAATGCACTTATTCACACTCTGTTGAAAGGAAAAATATTTCATGTGTTCTTGTTTGATAAACCAGACCAAAACCAACAGAGTATAAAAATCCCACCTTTATGTTTGCGTTCAGGTGGAGTTTGGGGATTTTGAGCGTCCCTTCTCTGCTCCTGGATCAGCCCAGACCAAGTCTAACCAAACCCTGAAACAGGTTCTGGAAAGGTTTTACCCTAAACACTATCGCAGAACCACATCTGAGGAGCAGCTCAGGTACCAGAACACACTGAAAACCACCTAGGATTCAGACATATATACATATATTTCCTACTTTCATGTGTATGTGTATATATATATCTCTTAGTCTATCTATCTATCTATCTATTTTAGATACAGTCTAGACTGTAAGTATTAGTACAGCTGCACATTGTTTTACTTCAGGCTCTTTGTCTCAGGACATTAAAGTACCAAATCTCAGCTTTAATCTGAGTAGATTTGCATTGAAGTCAAACAGTCATCAATCATATTTAATATTTAGTGGAAAACAAACTTGCAGTAATGACATCAGAGGATTGTGCTATCTCTCTTTTAGTATTTTTTTAGTATTAGTATTTTTAGTATTCCTTAAATGTAACAAAACAGCAGTGTCTTCACATCAGTTTCAAGTGGATCATCAAAATATCTCACGATGCTTTTCAAATCAATTTCGAATTATACTCTCACACCAGTATTGTCTCCTCACCCTCCCCCGCCTCTCAGGCAACTGCTGCAGCGTCTGTCTGCTCGCTGGGCCTCGCTCAGAGGTCGAAGTTCATCTGAGTGCGTCAGGATTTACCTGACTGTTGCCAGGAAGTGGCCTTTCTTTGGTGCCAAACTGTTTGAAGCAGAGGTGTGTGTGTGTGTGTGTGAACTGTAATCTCTGGTAAATTTAAGCTGTCTTTATCATCATCCCTGATATAAACAGTGTTACAAAGTATTATTATTTACTCTCAGTTTAAAACCATGATGCAGTGTTGAACAAATCAAGTCCAACATATAGACTTAACAATGGTTTATGTAAAAAAAGTGAAAGAGAGGAAAGGAATGGAAACCTCTGTACAGTGTAGGTGTTTCTACTATTTCTTAACATGAGCTAACAAGTAACGTTGAATTAACACTTCACTGACACAGTGTCAAACTTTTCACAGGCTGTGGTGTGCAAACAAGTTGTGGGACGATTGATATGTTAATATCAATAGGTTATTATATTTACAGTTTGAAATCCTAATCATTAAATGAATTAGTCCACCAATTTATTTTTGAATAAGCTCCATCCAAAATATTTGCCTGCCTCATGTGTCTCCAAAAACTTTATATTCACCCTCCCTGTATCATATTATTGTATATTATAAAAATGAATTTGGAACTAATCTCACTTCCTGTTTCTTTCTCTGTTTGTAGTCTGTCACTTCATCTTCAGAGCAGGGTGTGCGTGTTTGGCTGGCAGTGCATGAAGATGGTATCAGTGTTCTGGAGCTCAACTCTGTCGTAAGTATCTCTGATGCATCTCGGCCCCTGACAGCTGTTCAGACACGTTTCCTTTGCTCTGCTTTGCTCATTCGCTGCTAATGTTAGTCAGAATAGAGATGATATTTATATGTCATGCCGCCTGTGGTGCATAAAATGTTTTCCTACTTTAAGTCATTTGATGCAAGATGTTTTGATGCAGAGCAATAAGCACACATCAGCACACTGTTTCATTTAAGAAGTAAGTATGCATGTGGTTTTCCTAAAATCGTGATCTTGGAAATAGACATTTCTATGTGGTCTGTGCAGTATAAAATATTTGTACTTGTTTATATAATGTAGCTTACTTAATACAGTGTGGCTAACTTTATATGACTTTTTAGATGCAAGTCACATTAGTTGGACGATGTAAAACTTAGATCTCAAAGCCATATAAGGTTAAAAAAGAAGATAAACAAGAATAGATAGGGGATAGTGATATATGCTTTTATGTGACTGTGAAAAGCTCCACGTAAAATTTCTTTGTACAGTGTTTTCTGTCATATCACAAAAATCTGTGCATCTTATGTGTTCAGAAACCACTGGTGTCCCATCCCTACAAGAACCTGATGACGTTTGGAGGCTGCAAACAGGACTTCATGCTGGTGGTGGGACAGAGCGTTGGTGCCAACACCGGCAAAGACAAACCTACAGAGAAACATCTGTTCGCTATGGACACCTCCAGGGTGAGAGAGATCTATACCTGCATTAGGTTTTACGTGAGTCTTGCTGTGTAGGTGAAGTTGATCATGTTATCATAAATACAAATTCTCCAGTAGTTTTTACTGATATATGTAGTAGGAGTCATTTCACTCACCTCCCACATAATGGTTTTGGTGCTGTTTCTTTTCATCTTTGTTATAGAACTGAAAACTATTACAAACAGCTGCGATTCATTTATATGCCATAACATTCAGTGTCTGATATCACAGGTACAGTGCAGATTACAAACAACACAGTACACAACACAAGAGAGTAATACCACTAAAATATCAAATGGTTGTACTATTGTACAGTAACAGTATTATTTATAATTTAAGTCTAAGATATTTGATCTTATGAAGAATTAAAAAACAAACAGGTTAGAGAACCTACATTGAAAACGCAGAGCCCCAGAGTGCCACCTGAATGCAACAGTAGTCAGATCACTGCAACAAAAGTTAGTGCACAAGTGATTTACAGCTAAGGTGAATTGTCCGTCACATGTCTTCTTGGCTGTTGCCACCATTTTGTTACACATTTAAGTCTCTTTAGGCTCTTAGTTTGTTTAACAAGCCGTCATTACTCAACACTTTGACCATCAAGATTTCACCCAGTTTCATTTCCTTCCTTGAACCACCCTACCATCCTCTCTACCATCCAAACCCACGCCACTTTCCGTCTGCGTCCTACATTGGGTTTTTTTTTCGGTATTTCAATCCAGTTGTTTACATTTGTGTCAGATATAAGAGCATCTCTACGTACGCACATCTGTCTGTGTCCTTGTACTGGCCCTACAACAGCAAACAAACACTCCTTGTCTCACCCCCTTTGTTTTGTTTCATCAACAGGTCAGGGAGATCACCCTCCTGATTTCCAGCTATATCAACAGTGCTCATCAGCAGAAGGCCGCCGCCCACCACCTCTCAGCCCCAGCTCTGATGGTGGCCCAGCCTGTCAGTCTGAAGAGCAAAGAGCTGAGGAGCAAATCCCCACCAGCGCTGGGACGCCCCAGCAAGGCCCCTACACTGCTGTGACGACGTGACAACATACCACCCTCATCTCTCTGAGAAATACTTACTTTGTCGAGCTTCCTTTTACTTTATTTAAATCTGAAAATGAAGGACTTATTTACAAGCGCAGTAGGACTGATTCAGTCCTGATACACCTTCTGAAAGGTTAGCTCATGCCTTTCTCAGAGACCATGTCATGAGATTTGCTTTTATGTGTTGACTCCAAAGAGAAAAATCAACAGCCTCTATTGACGGACTGAATTAGCATTTAGAAAGGTCTCATTAATCTGTGCTGTGTGGCAGATTTCTTTTGTAAAGATGCAGTTTGAAGTTAATATTTGTGTTCCCGCCTTCATGTATTTAAGAGGTAATGATGCTTCATGAAGAAATCATATTAGAGGGTATTTTTGTGTCTTTTTCGTCCCTTCTGTAGGGCACAACTCTACCAGGAACTAAAACTCTAACAGTGTGAGATATTATCATATAATGAGGGATACTGAACAATATGATGAAAGCAGGAGGCAGTAACCAGGTGTGATAGATGTAGAATGGATGACTTAGATGTGTTGAGAAAGACTGAACCTTAGAAGAGGAAAGCTTATTGAACCCTGTGTGCTCTTAGTTACTGAACAGCCAGGAGAGCTGTGAAACTTTAATCACGTACAAATACTTCAAGCCTCTCAGGGGGAGCGAATGACCAGAATCACCACAATGCCTCCACATCATTTAGGGAAGTACAGCAGGGTTTTGTTTTGAGGACAGGAACCAATTCAGCACTTATGTACAGTGCTATAGAGGAAGATGGTAAGAAGATGTGACCAATGCTGAGAGAATGGCCTGATGAGAATGAGGAAACTCTTAAAGAGAACTAAAATGTTTTTGGTTCTGTTTGTTGCCTGGCATCACAGAGAATATGAAGGTATTTTGCTGAAGCAACCCATTTTACTTAAAGATGAACTGGAAAAACAGAACATTTTTTGTGTAAGGTACTTTAAAAAAAAAGGTTTTCCCTTCCCTGTGTTGTCAGGTTTTATATTTATTTGTCATATGAAATACATTGTATTTAAATCCTCCTTGAAGTGTTATAATTATTGTACAAGTCTAATGCTTGAATAAACCTAACTAGAGCAAACACCTGGTTTCTAAACCATCTGATCAGTTTTTCATTGATAAACCGTGCCCTTTGGTTTCAGTAAATCCACTGAAACCAGAACGTTCAGACACATATTTTTTCCTACACTGTTCGTCTACAGCCCTGTCCCACAAAACTGCCCTCCAGCGTCCTCATTGGTTCAAACACAACTGACATGCTGATACCTGCAACAGGTGCCTGACAGCAACTGACACACCCTCATTCCTGGAGTCTCTCTGAGCAGCCAGGGAGGGGCGTGGGGGGAGGGGAGAGGGAGGATATATGACACCTAACCTGCCTGAACTAGTTACAGACATGCTTTTGTCCCTGTGTCGCCATGGTGACAAATGGAGGGAGGGCTCACTGGGAAAGAGAGAATGAGAAAAACTGGGTGAGGCAAAATGTAACTGAGGTATAAGAGACAAATGATTAATGATAATACTCTTCTGGCTGCTAATGTGCGTTAACAAAAACTCTCAGAATGCAGAGAAATCAAAGAGAGGAAGTCCGTGTTCATGTTTAGAAATCAAATGTACGGCTGATATTTCAAAATAAAGGTAAACATGCAATAGACTGGATTCTTTGCTGGTTATGAAACTGTTGGCAGCTATTTTTCTCATGTTGCCTTTGTGTCACTTGAAAAAGAGGCTTAACCTTCAGAGGGACTTCACTGTGACATTAAGGTTAAACAGGGAATTGCCTCCTGAGGTGCTGCCTTCAGGGAGAGCACAGCCACACAAAACACTGATCATGGTGATCACGTCCTGACAGGACACCAAAGGAATTTTTACTTCCGCTGGTTCACCTGAATTTCTTAACAGAGCAACATTGTTTATTACAACTACATTATTGTTGAGCAACAAATTTCCACCTTACACTCTTTGTTCAATTAGATGATGTCTGCGGTGTTACCTGGCTCCAGCGGTATCGCTTTATGTTCCTTTAAACTCAAGGCTCGCTCAGTATTTATTATGCAAATACTGCGTGTGCTCCTTTATGAGTGAGCCAGAACCTGACTGACAGGTTGAACACAATGCCAAACAGTTTCAGACGTACAGCTAGAAATGACTAACCAACTCCCTCTACACTAACAGCTGTTGTCATATAAGCTAGTGTCAGCCATTTAGTATCACCAAAACATGAAACACACTCATGTTCCATAGTCTCAGCTGTTTTTATGTTGTTACTGCTAAGATCTTTCACTGTGTTCATGCAGTCTGAAAGTGAGTGATTTACAGGTGTATGTTCTCTTTCAATGACGCCAACAAGGGGAATTTATCCTATAAAAGAAACCCATGAAAAGCAAGGATTACAGTTTCCTCCAAAAGAAACAAATAATACCAGGACAGTGACACATTCAAAGCAGGGCTGCCACACCTATTCAAAACCCCATTGGACCTGCCCCATGTAAACAAAAGGTTTATTACAATCCATCTTTAATCAAAGCAGCCATCTTACATGTCTGAGACAAAGGGAGGTTTGAGCTGTCTGAGGAAAATGTCTGTGTACTGACATCATTTGAGAGCACCAAGCGCTTATGCCGACTTTGTATCAGGTTTGAGTATCAGAGGTACTGAACAACTTTGTGATTCAGAGCATGTACTAATACTAAAAAGGCACTACAACATGCAAACAGATGTGCCCACAGTGGCTTCGGGTAGTTTGTTTCCTCTCTCCATATGGTCTTTGTACTTTTCCACTATGATAAAAGGCACGAAGTCTACTGACAAACCGGCGGGGGTGGGGGGGTAGATAAAAAAAAAAAAAACAAAGTGCACCACAACAACAGTCTTTTAAAACATATTTTTATTAAAAACAATCCATCAAACACACATTTATAAGAAAGAAACTGTACAATCTATAACATGGAATTTTAAACCGTTCAACAAGTTCTAACATCAAAATGTGGCATGTGCCAAACAAATTTTTAAAAAGCACAGTTCTTAACAGATTGGATGACGCAGTAAGACTTTACACAATTTATAAATAAATGGTGGAACCAGTAGTGCCAACAATGACAGCATTAAAGAGAAAGTTGGTTTGTTCCTTTATCATCTGCATTCCTCAAGTAAAACAGTAAAAATGGCACACTTCCCCCTGCGAATAATGTTCATCCAAAAGGTGACGCACTAGCGGACTCTTCACGGATGCTCCGCTACGATGAAGACTTTACATGGCCTCCATCTCTCTTTGCTGAATTATAAAAGTGAACAAAGAAATAGAGGTTAACCAACAGCAATTCTATGGTGCAACAAGTAACCTTCACACAGATTTACATTGAAAAATAAGACGTTACAGGAAGTTAATCTCACCTGAGCTTTGTTGTACTGTTGATTCTGTCGCCTTCTGGCAAAGAACTTCAGAAAAAAATAAAAATAAAAATTAGGACTCTGTCTGATAGGTCATACATAAATCAATGGCACGGCAATCTTAAAGAAAATCTACACTGTGCTTCAAACAATGACATGTACCGCAGGTAGCCACATGCACTCACCAGGACCAGCAGGCCGGCAACCACAGCCAGCACCACCACCACAATGACGGCAATGATTCCACCTGACAGATTCTTCATGGTGAAAGTCGGGGGTTCCTCGTCAACGTAGTACACCAGGATGTTGTCCATCTCCAGCTTCTGGCCGCCCACAACGGGCTCAAACTTGTCCTGCGGTGTGAACAGGGGCAGCACCTTGACCTGCAGGAGAGGAGATGATAAGAAATGACAGCATAAGTAAACAAGCCACTCTTTAAACCTTCAAATGAAACACAAATGTACACCGAGTACACTGTAAAATTAGTTTCCACATACATCTTTCTCCATGTAATAGGCCATATGGGTCAGGTCACTCTTGCGCTCTCCCTTTGGCTTCTTCACATCCACCACAATCATGCGGGCTTCGGGGTCATACTGCAGTGTGACAGACAGGATGGTTTGTTAGTCAGTAAGTGGTGTGTTTTAGTGATACTTGCCTAAAAATGAAGTACCCTAAGTAGAAATGTGAATAAAACTGGAAGCTCACTTACCTGGACGTCTTCCACCATGTCCTTGTTGAAGTTCTTGTAGCGCTTGTGAATGGCATCCGCAATGGCACTGCATTAAAGCAAAAGATTATTCATTAATCATTGCAACTATGAGATACTGAAAGGCTAATCTTAGCAATAAAGTTTGAAGTCTGTTAAATATACTTACGCCTTCAAGTTGGAAGGATTCACGTCACCAGATGTTGGTTTGTGGGTCAGCTGGAGACGGACCCAGCTGGAGAGGTGGGGGATAAAAAATTTAAAAATGAGAGCAAGACAAACACTTCATGTATAGAGTGTAATGCACCTAATTCATCCTAATACCAGCTCTGCACAATAATGAGGATGTATTTACTTACTAGGTCTCCACCAGCTTCTCACACTTCAGATTCTTGTCTCCCTTGTCAGTTCGACGCACGCCAGCGCTGTTGACACACCAGCACTCCTCTGTGTTGTTGCACTGCTTGGCCTTGAATTTGCCGTCGTTCTCACACTCTGGGTCATAGATGCCATCGTTGTCCACAAAGGCAGTCTCCACTGGCTTTCCTCCGAATCCACGAGTGCTCTGGCCCGTTTTTGCTCTGTACATCTCAGCCTTCATCAAGATGCACTTGGGGATCACTGAAGACGAAAGAAAAATGTACATCATGAGCAGGCAAAAAAAAAAAAAAAAAAAAAACCTGCACAAGAGTCTTGCATGAAAGAATGTCTATGGGCCTGATCACAGTAATACTTACGTGCAGTGCAGTTCAGCGTTTGTTTGACGTTTTCACCGACAAAAAGGTAGCACGAACACGGATTTCCATCGCAGGTAGCCCACTTCATAGTGTCACATGAGCCTAAGCAGAAAAACAAGAAGGATTAGTAATTCACAGCAAACAGTAATTAACACGATTCAAATTTTAGTATCATGTCAGCAATCTCTAACAATAATACTTCAGTTAATATTCCATATATCTAAAGGCTTCACACTGACATCACTATACTGGGATTGTGTATAATAATCAATCACATAATAGGACAAGGGAGTACAGCGCGATTTTTTGCTGTGTGTAACCCTGTTCCATAAAGGATTTATTGCACTTTGTTTTGTTGCCCAATAAACAGAACAGGTAGAGCAGAGAACAGGTAGACCAGCAGAGCGCCTGAACACCTGGGCGTTGGTTCCTCTGAACAGCCAAGTCCCCAAAGAGCGGGACTAATCCTCCCCACCCCCACTCACCGACGAAACCAGCAACAACCAAACTAACGTTTGAAATCCAAACAGTTTTTAATCCCACTTTTTACATCTCTCGTCGTCAATTAAGTCACTTTATACCAAAAACAAACAAACAAAAACAACAAAAATCAACAAAAAAACAAAAGATTAGAAATTAACTACAGCCGGTCAGAACATAACACTTAAATGTATTATTCCATCTGTAACTAAAACTATTCAAGTACTAAAAAGCGTTCTTGAAATTAGATCATAGAAGAAATATGTCTAGGCCACACTGCTTTGTAAGACATGAAGCCATTTCAGCCTAATAAAGTCTCAGAAATCAAACTACTCACAGCCTTGAGCTGAAGCTCCTGCCGCAAAGGCAGCGAGAAGGACAGCGATCCAAATTTTCATGATGAAACGAAGAAAACTGATGAATAAGTGTCCTTGCTGCTTTTCTATCCGACCGTCGTCCACAAAGGTCAAAGATGGAGTAAAGAAAACTGTCGCTCAGCACAGGGCTTCCTTTCTTCTTCCTGCAGGTGTGTCCCGGTCAAACCTGTTTGGAGAGAAACTCGACGGGCGCGCGCACACAAAGGTAAGGACTCAAAACAGCACGAGCGCCACCTAAACTAAGATACTACTCAGAGTGTACTGCTGATTATTTCCCCTTTACTGCTTGTTCACGAGGAACTGACACGAAACCGTCATGAAGTCAATTTATAGAGGACAAGAGTCAAGTCTCATGACGTCGATGAAGACCGGGGGGCATGGGCGGGACTTGAAACGCACCTTTTTTCCGGCATTACCATATTTGGTGCCCCCACCGCCCTCCCTCTCTCTTGTTGACATGTTTTTTGTTCTTTTAGCTCTTCATTAAAACTAAATTTCCTTAACTTTCTGTATTTTTGAAGACTGTAACAAACCATAAAGTGAAGGAGCCCTCTGCCTTTCCTTTAGGCACATACAGGACTTTTGTGGTTCACTTTCTGCAGACTTCTACGGTTATCATTGTAAAACCACATGTAAGTGTGTAGGCTGGGGTTTATGCTGACCTCTATACTTAAAACATATATTTATATTTATTGTTTTTTTTTTATTGGTGCAAAAGGGCAAAGTTATACAGAGATGGAGTGGGGCTATACAAACACAAAGGATGAGAATGATACACAAACACACTATATACACTTGCAAAAAAGCAAAAGCAGACTAGACCTCAAAAGGGAATCAAAATATATATAGTAGCAGTAATAATAATAATAGTGGTAGTAGTGGCAGCAGCAACAACCGTGATAATAATATGGTTTTATAAGCTTCACATGTTTGTGTTTATAAGTGTATGTGTATGAAATGAAGAAGAAAATGAATGTGAGTTGAAGAAGGGGAAAAAGGATTCCACTGTAGCTTTGACTCTGACCTTTATACTTAAGGAATCACTATAATATTTCAGCAGGGTGTTAATGATCACAGCTCATAGAGGCTTTTCATGTTTAACAGTCTTCATGTATTTTATTGTACCATTATGATATGCAGGATGTTGTATGTAGAATGTTATGTATCACTTCAGTCACCTATGTAATGGTATTCATGAATTCCCAATACATTATTGTACCACTGTAATATTCCTGTAGAATGTTTTAGCAATTTGTGTGTATATACAAGCAAATAAGCAAATAAGTCTAAGGTGTTTGTTGTATTGTATTTTGTAAGCATTGTATTATGATGACATCATCAACTGTGGGAGCGGGTACCTAAAACAACAGAAACCAGAGGTTGGGAAAATGTTTCTCAGGTGTTGTGAGTCATGCACTGCTGCACGACGCCTGAGTCACAGCCTCAGGTCTCACCGAGATTATCTGTATGAGGAGTACTCTCAGCAGCAGTGTGCCAGACCAATTTGATGGCATTCACATGTAACATTCTTCATTTGAAGTCAGATGTAAGAGGCAGAAGTAACCAAAATAATACAGTGTGTGTGTGGTATTTTGTATTTTCAGGCTTTCAGCCAAGTAGAAACTTATTTAACAGATTCAGTTCTCTTTATTCAGTGTAGTATTGGTTAACAAGCACAAAAGTTCCCTTACTCCAGTAACTTTCCTTATGTGAGTTTTGTACCCTCATACAGTTTTTCTCACAGAATTGTTAGTCCTTTTCATGGTCTTCACCTCATGAATCTGCATTAATCTGCATATACTTTAATCAGTTGTGATGTGGCCTACGTAACGTAAAAATACCAAATGGCTGACCAGTATTTCCCCCCATCACAACAATATCATCATAACAATAACCATGTGATTATTTGACACCTGAGTCCTTCTACTGTCAGCTTATGAAGCTGCTGTGTCAGGATGGGAGGGGTGTCGAGAGGAAATACAATGGTTTACTAAGACACATTCGTACATACATCTTTTTTTTTATTTCACTGAGTATCACATTTCAAAGCCAGGCATAATTTGGGTTAAACAACCTGCTGTGTTTTTAAGAAAAGGCTTTTTTTGTGAGGCTCAAATATTAAGAACTGTTTACCAAACTCTGATGGCAAACAGGTCGGATTACGAAACCTTTTCTCCGGTAGCGAAAGAGAATTAAAAGCAGGTCACAAAAGAATGTGTGAGTTATTATCAGATGTACTTCTGAGAGCAGATCTGTCACTATAGATGTTATCACTTCCCTCTGAGTGTGTGCATCAGTGTTTGCCTCGTTTTGCCTCGTTCTGTAACAGATAACTCTTACTCATGTCAAAGTTCATCTATCCATATTATTGCACCTTATCACTTTTCCACCTGTGTGTCTATAGTGTATATTTATATTTATTTATATCTACTTCTATTTCTGTTTCTTGTACATTTGCACACATGCAATCTGGTATTCTTTTTTTCTGCTTATACTATTGTATTGCTGTTGTATTTTATTTATATTATTTTGCTTATAACTATCTTATGCTATTTTATTTTTATTTTATTTTATTTTTTGCTAGTGGTTGTCAAGACTGTTTTTGACTGAGCTACTGTGACCAAGCAAATTCCCCTGTGGATCAATAAAGTTTATGTAAGTCTAAGTCTAAGTTAAGAGGCACATGAGTGCCCCCCATCATGCAATATCATTAGAGCGACACTTGTGGCAGAATCAGTGTGTGGCGTGGATGTGGGACACAGCTAAAGTCTGCAGTGACAAAGGTTTGTTAGGTGCTTGAATGTCTTTATCTGTTCTTGAACTGTTGCTTGTGTAATTCTCAACTAACTCTGCTCCTCTGCTTTGAGTTAGATGTAACTTTAATAAAACTGAACCCTTGTTAACGACATTGGTTACACCTGTGCTTTTCCTGTTATAGTAAATCAAAATGTCTGCTGGCAGTGAGGGCTGCAGAAAAGTCATTAAGACTGGGCACAGGCCTGTTCCAGAAGACCATCCTCCTGCACCTTACGCCCTCAAAGAAATGACCAGATGTTAAACCAGAAGCATCAACATACATATTTACCTGAGCATGATTATAGAGTTAAAACTATGCTTTCAAGGCCAGTTAGAAGAAAGTTCAAATGATTAAAGATGTGTTTCTGAGGAGCCATCTTAAGTTACTGAATTACAGAAATCACTGAACTGCCAAATCTTTTTGGATAGGGACAAATCAAACTTTAAAGTAATCGTTTAAATCATTAAGGTAAGGAAAGATTATTACATTTATTGATCCCTCGTAGGGGAATGAAAGACATTTCTATTAATACCTATACATCAGAAATATGTAAAACACAAAATAAGGTAAAATAGGAATGATAGACTGCATATGGGTGCAAACATTGAAAGACTTTGGCCACCTCAGTATGAACAGCCTACTCTGGCCTTCCCTGTCCCTCTGTGTTGTCTGACCAGTCCAGCTTGTTGTTGAGTTACACACTTAGAAACCTGTGGGTGACCACCATTTGCACTCCCTGCCTCCTTAAAGAGACAGGGGTGGGAGGCCCCTTGCTGTCCTGGAAGTCCACCACCAGCTCCTTGTTTTGTTGAGCTGAAGGTGGCTGCTGCTATGTCATCTGTGATACAGCCGACAATGGAGGCGTCAACCGAGAACTTCTCAAGCTCCAGAGTGGAAGCAGAAGTCAGAGGTGTAGAGGGTGAACAAAACCGGTGACAGTACAGTTCCTTGGGGTGCGCCCGTGTTGCTCGTCACCACATCTGACAAGCAGCCTTGCAGCCTTATGTACTGCAGCCTGTCGGGGGTAGTCTTGAGGTAGTCTGTAATCCAGGCCACTAGATCCTGGTCCACCTGCATCACAGAGAGCTTCTCAGCTAGATGGTGTTTAAAGCCCTGTGAAGCAAGTAGAGAATGGCAATCTCCACACCTATGTCAGCCAGGTATGCAAACTGCAGCAGGTTCAGGCAGTGATCGATTTGTTTGATTCATACATAAACAAATCACTGAGAAGTTCCTGCACTCGGCTGTTGTTAACCACCAGCGTGTAGCTCCATGTGAAACAACAAAGAGTTGTTTTTACAATTTGGCCTGAGTACAGATTAAGTTAACTATAAACAAATTGGCAGGTGGATTGCTGAATTTTTGGACAGAGCCAGACGAGCTTTTCATCTGGCAGAGAGGAGCCTTACTGGGAAAGTGTAACACACACAGGGTTTTTATGCACCACCCTGAACAGTGCAGAATCGAAACTGTGCTTGTTACACCCACAGAGTGATAAGTAATATGAAGCCCAGACCATAAGCCTTATGACTAAAATGTCAAGTGTAACAAAGGTAAACAACTTCACAGACCCAAGTGATCATAAATCTTAATGACGGGCAATAAAACGGTCCCACTTTTCCCACCTGTGTACAAAGCTCATAACTGCTCAGTATCTGTGGCTGCCTTATCTGTCCAGTGGCTACTGCCAAGGATTTATTACTCTGTGTATCATATACCATCATATACCATGTAACTGTTAGAAAAGATGCAGGGACTTAATGAAATCTAAAAGCAGATTGTGGAATTTACCCTGGAACATCAACAGAAATAGATCAAATATTTAGACATTTTGGTTTGTTTTATCTTATATTCATGTCATGAATAGATGAACAGCATTTAGCTGATTGGACAACACTATAGATTACAGTCATTGCAAAGAATGTAGTTGTAATAAGTCAAGTCATTTCACAGCTATAGGATTGAGGGGCACTTTTCTAAATAGAGTTTAAACCAGAAGCAAAGATATTCAGCTCTTAACAGTTTGGTGGCTCATGGAAAAAGTGGTTTAAATGGTCTAAACTCCAGTTATTATTCTGGTGTCACTGGTGATTGTAATATGATCCACATGTTTGCAACATGCATCTTTGCTATAAACTGATATCTCTGACAAACACAGAAGAATCACACAGATACCAGGAGCTCCAAATCCCTTTCTCCCCAGGTGAACTGGTGAATGAAAGTCATTTTTGGTGTCCCGTCCTCTTGTCTACAGTGAAGAGGACATATAACGCCTTAGGGGACTGGTCCACGTATTGTGCGAGAGCTGACACATAAACAAGGGAATATGGGTGTTCCCCTTCCCAGAGGTTTAAGATGTCAGGGCAGTCCATGGTATGGTGAGGTGGGCCATTGTCCCGAATCCCAGGGGTGGAGGAACCAAGACAGAGGTGGAGGAGAAGGAACGGAGGAGGCTGCTTGACGACAGAGGTTCCCCTCAGCCGAGAAAGACGAAGAGAAGGCGAGAGATCCAGAGGAGGAGAGTCCGCACTTTCTCCCCAACGAAGGACCCAAAACCCACCAGGTGACTGGGAAATATGCGGTAAGTGAAAATCTCTCTATGCACTGCGTTCTGTAAGTTTCTTTTTATGTCTTTATTGTTCAAGTTTTTGGGACTTCTGTTAGTGGAGGCCGAATGTGGCTCATTAGAGTTCCCAAGATTAGTTTGTGAAGTTATCATTAATCCATTTCATGTGACCCTGATCCCAAATTTTATTTTTCTTCATATTTTTGTTGACATTTGTTTCATGGTCACTTTTTAAAAGCACAAAGGCTTCATATGGACACAGAGAAGAGCGGTTCATTCAATGCTACAGTATATGAATCAGTTCATGACATATTTTTTGCCAGTAATACCTTAAGTTTAACCTAAAAACACATGTATTATTGTCTTACCTATGTGATTTTGTCATTCATTGTTTACTGTTAACATTATTATTATTATTCAGCTCTTAATCCTCACCTGTCTTAATATTAGGTGAAGAAACAAAACGAGACATTAATACATTTTTTAAAGAGACTTTCCAATTAGTTCCCTTTGTCACTATCTACACAATTGTCAGTTTGTTTCATGGTTTAGTTCTGAACACGTCATAATTTTTAAATCATACTTTCTACCAACAGATTGATTACATCATCTGTTACTTTATCTATTTTATTAATCCCTCTAGTTCTTTAGTGGTGAAATCCCCAATACATTGTATAATTCCATCAATTTACAAATAAATACACATGTTTAATTAGTCAGACAGAATTCACATATGTCCTTTGGAACAAAAGGCAGGCCAAAATGGCAGCTTAATGTTTAGATAGAGATGAAAATTATATTTTCAAAAACAAAACAAAATGAACAAACAAATGGAAGAAATTATAGAGTACTTTATGGATCCCAGAGTGAAACTCCAGTGCAACAGCAGCCAAGCTACATGAAACACAAAAAAAGGCCAAATAATAGAAATCAGCAAACTGAATGAATTAACAGCTGAGAGTAGAGCCTAAAACTGGACCATACATTCTTAAACTCTAAAAGACATTGAAAACACACTGTACATTTGTATTACAAAACAGATGTTAATATGTTCATTATAAACATTTAAAGGTGCTGAAAGGCAGTTTCTTTATGGTACCTTTGGATGGAGCCAGACTGGTTGTTTACTGCTGTTTCCAGTCTTTGAGCTAAGCCAAGCTAACCAGCTGCACACTGAAGCTTCATATTTAATGTTAACATTTCTATTGGAAACAACAGAAATGAAAAGGCTTTGTTACTTTCAAAACAAGTTTGACCTTTCAGACTCCACTGTACTTTAACATCACAAACAGAAACCATTTCCACACATTGATGGAGACGATCATTATGAGATTATGGCTGCTGTCATACCCATCTTTGTCCCAGTTGCAGCCCCTCAGGGAGGCTTGATATGATATGATATATTACCGTAGACAGTGCTGCATTTATGTAATGGAAGTCTGCCTCAGCACTCCCACTGTCCATTTAGGACCTTCCCTAAGACACAGACAATAGCCCTGTATGGCCTGGGGGGAATATTGACATTTAGATGGTAACTCAATCAGAACAAACAGGAGCTATTGTTATTATTCTCATAATTCAGCTCAACTACTTTCTTGAGCTACTACCTGGAAAAAAATTTGTGGAATGACTGGCTTTATTTCTTACTTTAAAATGAGATAAACAGGCTGTTGAATGGACAAAAAATAAGAAAATATTAATGTACATCAAGAAACTTTATCAGGACGGAATCAATTGCAGTGCTGAATAAGCAAGAGCAGAATGAGAGTAAATACCCTCTTTGGGTGGTGAGTCAGGAAAAGACAATAGGTTTATCTGTGCTACACCAACTGTAACAGCAGACACCAGGCCTTTGTTCGAGTAGGAGGAAAGTAGGCTGTGGAAGTACGAAAAGAAAGGTAACACACACTCTGCAGTTAGGTCAAAGCAAGACCTTACTTCCTGTTTCAAGAACAGAGGTAGATGACATTTCAGACTTCATGTGATGCATGACCACATAATCCTCGGACCTGACACTCTGCATGTTTGAAATTTTATGCTGCGTTTTTCATAGAGTGCTGCAGCAACCACTAAGTGGATGAAACTGATGTCTCCTCACCTTCTCAAGGACTGAATCTTCTTCTCTCTTGTACATTCATATCTCTTCTGTATTTAATAACAGCGACAAAAAGAAATCATCTAGAATGTCCACTGTGTCTCTGAAAAACAGAGAATCATTGTTGTTAGAATCGTGCTTTAAAGGGAAATGGGAAATCAATTCTCTTGTCTTTGCTTTCACAGGTTTCCACTCCTGTGGCTGCTAAGTCTTTTTGCAGTGCTGGAATACTGCAGTGCAGGTACTTTACCTTCAATTAAACCATCATTACTGTTTTTTTTTACCCAGCACACAGACAGTAAACACAAAATTACAAATGCTCCCGAAACTTCTAAAAAGAAAATTTGAGTTGACAGATAATTGGCTTCAGTGTGTCTCAAGCTCTTTCCTCTCACCCGTGTTCTTTCCAGTTGCTGACCTGAGGGACTGCGAGGCAGCAGGAAGCCAGTGCCACCCTCAGGCTGAGTGTCTGAAGGTCAAAAACAACTTCACCTGTGTGTGCCGCATGGGCTACCAGGGCGATGGCCTGCTGTGCAGTGACATCGATGAATGTCTCAGTGGCCTGCACAGCTGTCACTCAAAAGCCCGCTGCAACAACACTCTGGGCAGCTATAGCTGTGTCTGCCTCAGTGGATACGTTGGAGATGGCACTAATTGCCAGGACATTGACGAGTGCCAGAAAGAAAATGGAGGTTGCCACTCCAATGCTCTTTGCACTAACTATGAGGGAGGGAGACAGTGCCAGTGTAAAGTTGGCTTCAGGGGCAATGGCTTCCAGTGTACTGATGTTGACGAATGCACTAACCAAAGGATCTGCCACTGGAACGCCACGTGCACCAACAACCCAGGGTCCTATGTTTGTACCTGTAATGCTGGCTACAAGGGTAACGGAAACTACCTGTGTCTCGACATAGATGAATGCTCAGAGACTCCTCATGTTTGTTCTTCCTCTCTTGGCTACAAAGGCTGTAAAAATCTGCCAGGCACCTATTACTGCACGTGCAGCAGCGGCTTTGAAAGTAACGGGCAGAGCTGTGTGGACATCAACGAATGTGCAAGCAACATCTGCAGTCTATATGCAGACTGTGTAAACACCATGGGGTCCTACAGGTGTACCTGCAACAGTGGTTTTGTAGGAAATGGGCTGACGTGTGCAGACATAAATGAATGCAATGAAAACAATCAGTGTGACCCCAGTGCTGCCTGTATCAACAGGCTGGGGAGTTACGAATGCTCCTGTCTTGGAGGTTTTGTAGGAGATGGACGACAGTGTGAAGACATTGATGAGTGTGCAACACCCAACATCTGCCCTTCTACCACCACCTGCGTCAACACTGGCGGGTCATATTACTGCGACTGTGGCAGCGGCTTCATCTTCAATGACTCCAAGTGCCATGATGTGGATGAGTGCGTGGCAGGCCGCTGCAGCCGCTATGCAACCTGCACCAATTCACCTGGCTCCTTCTCTTGCCAGTGTTCAGCAGGGTACAGGGGTGATGGCTTCACCTGTGTGGATGTGGACGAATGCTCGTTGGCTAAGCAGTGCCATTCAAATGCCCTCTGCATTAACCTTCCTGGTTCCTACAACTGCACATGCCAGGTGGGTTACTCTGGAGATGGGGTGATCCAGTGCAGTGATGTGAACGAGTGTCTGGTGGATAATGGAGGTTGCAGAAACAAGGCTACATGTGTCAACAGCCAGGGTTCCTTCTCTTGCCGGTGCCTGCCAGGCTTCATCTTGGTCAAACAGACTCTATGCCAGGATATAAATGAGTGTAATGAACTGAAAAATCCATGTGGAGTGAATGAAGAATGCAAGAACACTGATGGGTCATACGAGTGCCCCTGCCAGGTTGGGTACTACCGCCCTGCCAGCAACATGAACTGTGTTGACATGGACGAGTGTAAAGACAATCCTTGCCATGTCAACGCCACATGCCTCAACACCATTGGATCCCACACTTGTACCTGTAAGCGAGGTTTTGCAGCAAATGGCACCCACTGTGAGGATATCGATGAGTGTTCTGTGACGGATACATGTCACCCACGGGCACTATGCACCAACTTCATAGGGGACTTCTTCTGCTCCTGTGAGCAAGGTTTCAAAGGTGATGGCTTCTCCTGTCAGGATGTGGACGAGTGCACCCTCTCTGAAACCATCTGCCCAGCCTTCTCAGAGTGCATTAACTCCCCCGGCGCTCATGTCTGCTCATGTTTGAATGGTACAGTGGCCTTCAATGACACCTGTGTGCCACCCAGTCCCCTGTGTGATCCTGCCTGCCACAATCGTGGCCTGTGCCACCGTTCACCTGCTGGATACCAGTGTGTGTGCGACCTGGGTTATGTGGGCGATGGGCTGACTTGTTCAGACATAGATGAGTGCCAGAGGGAAAACGTTTGCCCTGAAAATGAAACTGAATGTGTGAATATCCCAGGATCGTTTTCTTGCATCTGCAGAAAAGGCTTCACTCTCAATGGAACACAATGTGTCGGTAAAACACAGTCTTTCATTCTTATTCTCAAATAGATCTATGAAGTGTGGTTCATGTAACCTGACACCAGATCTCTGAATCTCTGCCCATGTCGCTTTGTTCAACGATCCTTATGAATCAGTGCTTCACATGATACCAGCTTGAATGAATAAAGTTAAACTAAATGGCAATTCAGTCTAATTTTAGGTTATATTACTACAGCATGAATGTAGGATTACTAATAATATTTCTTTCTGCACTAAACTGATATACTGATATACCTGGAATAAATCCAGGTAGAAGTCATTATCCTTTATAGTTGTCACAGATTTAAGGAATTTGTGAGGTAAATTGTGAGGACATAGCACTGTCCAAAAACACATCCTGCATTATCAGAAAGTTATCCCTTGTCTTTGGAGAAGTTTGTGGAAATCCTCTTTCTAGTTTTGAGTAAATGAGTAAGTAAGTTCAGGGCTGGAAAAGAAAATGATTGAAAATACTATATTAAAAGTGTCAGAATACATGATGTAATGAATAATTCTCAATTCCAGTATGAGACATATAGTATGGTCATGAAAGTTTAATGTAATTTGAATCTTTGTTATTTTGTCTTTTCTTGTGTAACTGTGGTTTGTATTTGTTGCTGCCTATCTTGGCCAGGACTGCCTTGAATAAGAGGTTCTTAATCTTAATGGGATTAATTTCCTGGTTAAATAAAGGTTAAATTAAAAAAAAGAAAACAAAACAAATTCTTCTGTTTGAAAATAATCTTAAGACAGCAACTAGGCGTAACTGCCCAAATATCTGTTATTGCAAACAATTCCGAGAAAATCTCCTAATGTCTTGAAGCTGCTTAGGGAAACATATTTTAGTGCTTACTGTAACTATCATGTTAGTACTTGTGTTAAGACGTTATATGTTGCGCTTCAGGAAACGAAACACACAGTGCCAGTAATGGGAAAATGGTATTAAGGAATATACAGTACTTTTTGATTGCACTTCCAGTTTTTCAACAGTGCTGTACATGTGGGAGAAAAAAAATATGATATTCATCCGAGCGTAGAGAGTGACACACCACCCACTGCTACTGGCTCTAAGTCAGATGAGTTTCTAAACATTTCAACCTGACATGACAGCACCATAATAATGAGGCTGCCTCTTTTTCAAAAATTCTGACACATTTTTGTTTCTGTCCAAAGCCACCAAACTAAGGTATTTGTAGAACATCGCTTCTGAATAAATTTTCGCCTGCAAAACTTAAACATCACACAAAAATCACTAACTGTGCTAATGGATTGTCCTCTGATGGGATGCTTTTAATCCTAATTTTCTCCCTCCTTCCCTCCATCAGATGTGAACGAGTGTGTGGCAGGACAGCAGGAGTGTAGCGAGTTTGCCCAGTGCGTCAATACAATGGGCAGCCATTCCTGCTACTGTCTCAGTGGCTTCACAGGTGACGGGAAGAACTGCTCAGGTAAGCATCAAATTCTCATTATATAACCAGCTGTTTTTTATATAGCCAGTTGTTTTTTTTGCCCATGTAAGTGGACTCTCTTGTGAGCTTTCTTTTAGCATCATTTGGGGCTGTTTCCCTGACACTGTCCCATTTTGGATAAATTATAGACTTTGATGAGTGCCAAGTCCAAAATGGAGGATGCCATCCAGTTGCCAGCTGCACTAACACACCTGGATCTTTCCACTGTGCCTGTCCGCCTGGCATGGAGGGCAGCGGCTTTGACTGCCAGGATGTGAACGAGTGTGAGCAGAACTCCTCCCTGCCACACAACTGCAGTGCCCAGGCTTTGTGTCTCAACTCAGATGGGTCCTACATCTGCCGGTGCCAGGATGGATACCATGGTGATGGCTTTGTTTGTGAAGATGTGGATGAATGTCAGCTGACCACAACTTGTAGCAGGAACATGACGTGCAGCAATACTCCTGGTTCCTACACATGTTCATGCACCTTTGACTTGGTGTATGACAATGGCACATGTGTGAGTGAAGACATCTGCCTAAATGCTAGTAGCGCCTGCCACCCCCTCGCTGAGTGCCACCCATACCAGGGTTCCTTCTACTGCAGGTGCAGAAATGGTTTTGAAGGAAGTGGCACTGATTGCTGGGATGTAGACGAATGTGACCATTCACAAGGTGAAGTCTGCCTCGCCTTCTCCTACTGCTTCAACACGGATGGCTCCTACATCTGTGACTGCTGGGAAGGGTTTGAAGACAATGGGACACACTGCCAGGACACGGATGAATGTGTGACGGGGAACTTCACCTGCCCGGACAACAGTACCTGTACTAATACAGAAGGGGGCTACGAATGTATCTGTGACCCAGGTTTCTCAGGCAACAGCTCCTTGTGTTTGGACGTTGATGAGTGCTCCCTCGGCCTCATCCAGTGCCCTAATTTCTCCAACTGCTTAAACACAGTTGGATCTTTTGTGTGTGAGTGCCATAAAGGTTACCAAGGCAACAACAGTGGCTGTGAAGACATCAATGAATGCCTGGACAACTCCACCTGCCCTGAGCATAGCACGTGCATCAACACCAATGGAAGCTACCTTTGTCTTTGTGATGCTGGATTTTCCAGTGTGGATGACTTGTGTGTGGACACTGATGAATGCAGTGACACTGAGGTGGAAGAGCTTTGCACCAATGGGACATGTATGAATGCTGTTGGGTCATATTACTGTGAATGTCTCCAAGGATTCTGGAGTAATGGGACAGAGTGCATAGATATAGATGAATGCTCAGACTCCATCAACTCTTCAGTGTGTCAGCCCCATTCTACGTGTGTCAACATCCCTGGGTCGTACCTCTGCCCCTGTAATGAGGGTTTTATTCTGAATGGTACAGAATGTCAGGATGTGGATGAGTGCCACAGCCCAGATGGCAACCCATGCCCTGAGCACTCATTATGTAACAACACAGCAGGGTCCTTCTTCTGTCCGTGTTCTCCTGGGTACAAACCCATCAGCATGGGCTGTGAGGATATTAACGAATGCAAGGACAACACCACCTGCCGCTTTGACCAGGTCTGTACCAACCTGCCTGGAGCGTACAACTGCTCTTGTCCCCCGGGGTATCACGAGGAGAAACAGGCATGTGTTGACACCAATGAATGTGAGAATTCACCATGCCACCCCTTGGCACGGTGCTGGAACACCCTTGGCTCCTTTTCATGCCACTGCCCTTTGGGCTTCGCCGGAAATGGCTCCTGGTGCAAAGATGTGGATGAGTGTGTTGCCTTGACCAAACCATGCCACCATCTTGCTCGCTGTCACAACACCCCAGGGTCATTTATATGTCTGTGTATGCCCGGGTTCGTAAGTATTGGGCCACTGTGTGTAGACTTTGATGAATGCCAACAGGCTAATGGGCAGTGTCACTCTGCTGCCACCTGCTCCAACGGTGTGGGAGGTTTCAAATGCTCATGCACTCGAGGTTGGAATGCCACCAAAGATAATGGTCATGGAAAAGGAGGATGTGTGGACTTGGACGAGTGTGCGTCACCCATGACCTGCCCAGGGCAAACATCCTGTACCAACCTGCCAGGGTCTTACACCTGTTCCTGTCCCAGAAACAGCACAGTATGCAGAACATTGGCTCGAAATGGTTGGCTATGTCTTTGTTAATCACCTGTCTTCATAATCATACTCTGATGTCTGTGTTTCTGTGTCTCTGACAGCACATTTACACTGTAAATTTGCCTTTATTGTGTTTATTGTGGTCACAAAGTGACCCTCACCACCTCCAGAGGTGGTCCGGCCAACCAGATCACAGTCTGTACTCAATGCACGTTGAGTGCATTTACACCTGTACTTTCATGTGGTTAAACACCATAAGTGCAATCCAATCACCCAAAATGCATTTTAATGTCAAAACGTAACTGGCATTCCACATCAGTTTTGTCAGGTCAAGATCTTCTATCTCAAAAAAATGGTAAATTTAATTTTTAAAAAAATTGGTTTTTCACAAAGAACAAGGTTTTAACAGTGAGAACAGCGACAGTTACCAAGTCCCATTTATCCAGCTCCTCCATAATGTACAGCTAGTTATATTTGCAAATACCATTTGAAACTAGAAATGTCACTTTTAAAGGAACAAAAAAAATCAACAAAATTAAATCCTAATTAGTGTAAGTGAAATCAGAGTAAAACAGTTCAAACCATAGTTTGAATTTTGAATAAAAAGTGACAGCTTAGACAATCAGCTCTCATTTTTGGTAGCCAGTGAACTGGTTAGTTTGATTGTTGACAATATGATGTAGCAATCCTAGTTAGTTTTGCCACTGATTAACTTCTGTGTTTCCCCAATAGAGAGCAACCTGTACCCCTTTGGAGCAGAGGTTGGTGATAAAGAAGTAAAGGTGGACGCAGAAGATGGAAATTCACCATTTATCACTCCTCCAATGGGTCTCCCCTTTATGGGAAAATTATACAATAGGATTTATGTGAGTTTCTAAGTGCAGTTCCTTACAACACTAAAAACATCTCAGGAAGTGCATATACTGTATCTGCCAAGGCTGCAAATTCCTATAAAATTCTTATTTTTGAGAAATACAAAATTCAAAGAAATGTCAGTCTGGATTCACATTTCACATTTTCACACGTCACATTTCACAATATTTAGAAATACTTTCAAAGAAAAAATCCTGGATCTGCACTAAAAAGTAATTTTGGTCACTCACTGCCTCACTGTCCAGCATATTGAAATTTTTTAGTTTTAAAATGTTCAGCAAAGAGCAATGAAAACATAACTTTCTTGGGAGAGATAACAGTAATGGACAGTACAGAACACACCATAACCTTCATGAGTATGATTTTGTTGAGACAATAATACACATAGTTGCACATGACTTACTATACTCATTCATGTGATCCTTATGGGGCTTACATGTCTTGCTCAAGGGCTGATTAGCAATAATGCATATGGCTCTTTTAATGAAATAAAGATATTGCTGTAACTACTATTATATTAGTGATAAAGTTGTGATTTTATGACAGAGGATGATGGTCAACTTTTTTGATATCTGTCTCATACAATCTTTCCCTTTTCTTTCTCAGTTTTCTGACAACGGCCTTGTCCAGTTTCAGTCTGTCACTGAGAATGAGCAGTACCTGCTCCCTGCTCCTTTAGCCAGTGGTTTCCCCACCGACATGAATGTGGCTCTGTTGGCAGTGTTCTGGGATGATGCTGACCTCACCAGTGGCTACGGAGGGCTGCTCTATCAGGTTAGATGCCACCAGGGGTCAAGGCTCATGTTGTAATGAGACTGAAGTTTGTTTATGATTTTACTTCATTCTTGAAAGAATGAAGTAAAATCAAAGACAAAGTCATAGAATGGCTTAATCTGAATTTGATGGAGATGGAATCTACAAAACTAGCATTCATTCATACATAATGATTTAAGATCTTTATGTGTTATAATATTACTCTTTCTTTCAGGAATACCATAAACTAGATGTGTCAGACATCTACTCCCAGATAGTGTTTAATCGGACAGCGGATGAAGTAACACAGTTTGAGGTGCAGAGAAGCAAGCCTGCTTTCACCCCCACCTGGATCCTCAAGATCACCTGGGACCATGTGATGCCTGTCTCCTACCAGAAGATCAACCTCTCAGAGGTAAAGATCGAATCATGAAAACATTCAAAGGTATAAACTGAAAAGCATTGAGAATGCATCCTTTTTTATGTTTCTGAACCAAAGTGTCATCAGAACGACGTCCATGGGATCCATGACCAAAAATTTGACTTAATATATAAAAGGGGAGGAACAAAGCTTCTGCAAAACACATTCATCGTACATGTACATACTTGATTTTTGCAACGGTTTGCTTTACACAGTTGGTTAGGTTTTGGTTTCATTTTTTTAATTCTCTCTCAAATAAACACTAACACCAAATCATAAATGTATATAAATGCACAGTCCTCGTACATAGAAAGAACAAACTAGCAAACATGGCATATTCATTTTTTTTTTCATTTCCAGTTTCTGTTGGACAAAACAGATCTCTTATGTACCAGTCCGGGTGAAAGGTGTGATGGAGCAGGGAGTGTTGTTGCTGTCTGTCTGCTTGCATGCTTGTCCTGCTTTAAATGCCATTGTTATGTGCACTGTGAGCCCTTTGACTGAAAGACAGCAGGTATTTGTGCTGTTTTGTTTAACTTTGGTGCCATCTTGGGGTTGTTTCATCCTGAAGGGCTTGACTGCAGAGTGTAGTGATATCTGCTGCCACCTGTCTACTGTGTGTCTCCTTGCGTTGTCATTCTTGAGGCCTTGTTCTTCTTCTACAGTGGGAATTGTGTTATCATGCAGTGTTAGGCAGTGATACATTCACTGATTAAAATGATTGCTTAATAACTGAAACAGTTCTGGCTTGTTGTTTTCAGACTAACACTTTCCAGTGTATCCTGACCACAGACGGTGCACGCTCCTTTGCCCTCCTGCGATACGGGGAGATGCGCTGGGGTCCTGGCCAGAGGCAATATCACGACGCTGTCATTGGCTACACAGATGGAAAATCCTCCTTTAAGGAGCCCACTGTCCCCCCAGGAAATCTTTTCGGTCCTGGAGGCAGATACAGGCCCCACCAGGTGAAAGGGACCCTGGGAAAGTTAGGTCAGCTGGTGTATGATTTGACAGGACCCCCGGGGTCAGACATGGATCCCCAAATAAGGTGCCAGACATGGGCAATGAAGGAGCCTGACCCTGCTGAATGGACAAAGGAGCTGCCTTCATGTCCCTGTACCCGCACCCAGGCTCTGGAGGACATGTCATTCTTGCAGGATACTACTGATCTGGGCTTAAGGGTGAAGACGCTAAGGGGTCAGCGGTGGGGGGGTGCAGGGGGGCACATCTTCCAGTCGATCCTGTCCAACAGACATGGTTCAGGGAAGAGGTGTGTGTATGAACCAGAGGGTCCCCTGCTGGCCGGATACAACGAACGCTACTTCTCCAGACACAGCGTACAGAAACACATCGGTGGGACAATGATTCTGGGTTTTTAGGTCAAATGCACCATAAAAGTAGGACTTATAGTTCAATCACCATCTCCTAATGGTTTGAAATAGACATTATATTAGTCTCTAGGGAATGTTTTTAATCCAGGGTGGTTTTCAACTCAGCATTAGTTGAGTCTGAGTCACGATTTGCTCCAAAGGGAGGTCACGGAAAAGTCATGACAGCACAAATAAAGTTGTATGTATGACTAAGACCAAAATAGACATTAAGCACAGTTTCTCACACTTCTCTCACAAAAAGGGTTTTTAAGGACTTTGTTTTAAGTATAAATGGAAATTTGGAGCTTTGTTACTGCACCCTTTAATATTTTAGTAATTAATGTGTAGGAATTCCCATTAAGTACTTATTACCCATTATTACAAGTTACTGTTACGATATCTCCAAGTCAGTTTATTCAAACTTCTCCCTGCAGATGAAGACCTCCTGCCGTTCCAGTGGTGTTGTATTGAGTCTCCTCTGTGTCACCTGTATCTCAACAAGAGACCACTGGACCGTTGCCAGGGTTACAGCTGGGCCAGCCCTGACGGCTGCACCCCAGCCAAGAAGGCGACACAGGGTGTAGGTGAGGGACTCCTCTCAGTAAACACAAAGCAAGTTAAAACCAACAGAAGAGCTCACACAGTAATGTAAATTGTTTTTAAGAAATGTTAGTGTCATGGTAGTCAGCAGTCTGTCCACCCCCAGAGAACTTGTACCTTTAATCAAAGAAGTCTAGTACGATGAATTTAATTTGTATCCCAGAAAACCTCTCTTTACCATGTTCCCCTCTCAGCGATGGTGTATGGCAGCCTCCATTTCATCACCTTTGACGGTACGGATTACTCCTTCAAGGCCCTGGGAGAGTTTGTGATATTGCGTCTCTCCTCCACCACCGGCTCTAATATCTTCACCCTGCAAGGACAGACTGACAAGCTACACATAGACGCAAAGGGGATCATTGAGGTCCCAGTGGTGGTGCGCATGGCTGCCTTCCACCAGGGCATTGGCAAGGTCAGGATATTTGTGTGTCAGGAAGGAAGACACTGGAGTGTGTGTGTATACCTAGGGAGAGAGACAGAGAAAGTTTGTGCGTATTAAAGGAGTAGTTCAATTTTGGAAATAAGACTATTAGAGTGAGTAGAGTGCCACCCTCATGTTTGAGTGTTAAGGTCCTTACTCTAATTTTCATGTATCATTTTCAGATTGAATGGAGATGTGCTGAGAAAGGAGACGGACTCCAGGTTTTTGTGGATAATGTCGAGGTCCCAGTCACAGTTGGTAATGATAACCTCACACATCTGACATATGATAAAAAAGCTGCTTTGTTTTGGGTTTTTTTGTATGAGATCCCATTGAGTAGGAGCAGACAAGAAACAATTGCAAAATAACTCAGTTATAACCCTGTTAATCCTGTAACAGTTAATGAGAAAATTGTAGCTTATTATCCAATCACACCGACACAAATACCTATACAAGACCTAAAAGCTGCTGTCTTAATCGTATGACCGATATGTCATGACTGCCCTCTCAGGTGTCGTGCATATGGGTGAGAAGGACTTTGCTGTGCGCTGTATGTCAGTGAATCGCTGTGCAGCAGTGTACGCTGGTGGTCTCCACGTGGTGGTGTGGCGGGTTGGAGGAGGACGCAATCAGCTGGCGGCCATGGTGGAGGTCCCTCAGATCTTCTACAACCGCACTGTGGGTCTCATGGGTCTGTGGAGCTCCAACCGCTCCGATGATTTCCTCATGTCCGACGGCAGGCTCCTCCCCTCAGGGGACCTCAACCCTCCCTCAGAGGAAAGACTGCATTACTTCGGCCTGTCCTGTGAGTGGACCGCAGATGCACACGCTTGGACCTTTCATTTTTCACAAAAGTTGAGATCATTTTAAGAAATAAAAATGGAGTCAAACAAAGCTAACATTCACAATATAGGAAGCACAAATATGAAACAGAATTATCACCTAATCTCTGCAGTTCCCCACAGCTCTGACATCTTACAGCTGCAATTTTACTCTTTTGGTTCACTCTCAATGCTCTCAGGAGCAGCAGGCAGCTGTTTTCAGGAAAAAGCTACTGCTCACTACCTGCCCAGCACCACACGGCAGACAAAGTTAGCTACTAGCTGGTGAGGAAACTAAAGCAACTAAAGAACCAGAGATTTCCCTCGGCATGTGGTGGAAACCAAAACAGAGCTAAGAGAAGAACGAATATTGGACTTCACCTGTAACAACTGTTTGGTATAAATAATATGTCAATGATGTGTTTACAGCTTAATCAAAGGTCCAGGAACTGGAAAGCTTTAGGTTAAACACCTCTTTGTCCTTCTGAGGGCCTTGCTGAGTTTTTACAAACCTGCCAAGCCTGTAACACCCACAGACCTTCTTCCCATTGCAGTTCAGTCTAATACTGTGTGATGGCCAACATCTAGACAACTCATGGGAAGTTTATCACAGCAACGCCTATCCTTCACCCCTCATTCATCCTCATTTCCAGGTTTTGTGTGTGTGTTCCTAGGGGCAGTCCCGGTCCCAGAGAGCCTGTTGTTCTCTCCGTCTCCACTGGTTCCACTGGAGCACATCTCCTCTGATCACCTGCTGGAACGTGTCAGTCCTGCTGAGGTGGAGGAGCTGAGGAGAACCTGTAAAGGCAGCATGGAGTGTGTCCATGACACCCTAGCATCTGGCAGCTCTGATGTGGGCCTACAGACTCTGGAAGCCAAAAAGCAATACCAGAACCTGGCTCTGATCTATGGTAAACTGTCTGCACTATTTTGGAAAGTTTTTTTGTGTGTTTTCATCATTTACCTGTGCTAATTTGATGGGGTATGTCTGTGGTCTGGCAGGTAACATGCCTCCCATAGTGACAGAGCCCACCGTGATCCACGGTAAGGTCAATTCTACTGTCAACATTCGGATCATTGCTCAGGACCCTAACGGAGACCCCATCACTTACTCACTGCTCTACCCCAGGCCTCCACGGGCTTCTATTGGCAGTGGTGAGACACACACACACACAAATAAAGACATTTCACCCTCAAGTCTTCATACCAAAGAGAGCCCCGCCCCCCCCACCTCCCTTCATCCTTTGCTGTTACAGATGACGTTACTGTTGACATTTGTTAGTGGGATGGTGAGCCTGCTGCTGTAGCCAGCAGTGCAGTCTTTCAGCAGATGGGACATTTCAGAGCTGAGTCAGTGGATGGGTCACACAGAGAGAGACACGCACAGGGATACAGAACACACAAAAAACTGACAAAATATACACACTGTTTTCATACTTTTGCAAAAAAATTCTCTTGTGTATAATTGTATAATTTTTTTTTGACATCAGAAGGACAGTGTGTGGCACCTTAGTGATCTCTGTTCATAGTTCTGTTATATGATTCTTGTGCTTTCCACTCCAGGTGATGGCTACCTGACATGGACTCCCCTCAGCACCCAGCCTGTCCAGCTGACCATCAAGGTCAGTGACGAGCTCACCAGCTCGCTGTTCACCCCCATTCTGCGCGTCTGCAGCTGCCTCAACGGAGGAACCTGCCAGTATGACAGCATCGCAGAAAACCACCAGCAGGGAAAGTTCCAGGTATTTTTTTTTCTTTTTTTTAAGTTTAGTTTAGTAGATTCTCATATCTAATGAAATTCCCATACTCTATCAACATCTGCTTGATGGATTGGCACAACATGTAGTTCAGACAATTAATTCCACCATCATCAGCATTAGCATGCTAACATGTTGAACTAAATAGTAAACAGTATGACCTGCTAAACATCAACATGTTAACATTGTTAGTAGGAATGTATTACAGGGAGTTCCAACATAAACAGGTTCACTCAAATGACATAAAAAAGGCTAATCTAAATAAACTAAATCATAATGTGGACCCCTGCCTGTACCCCATGAGTATCTCTTATGGACATATGTAGCATGTTAATCTGTGTCTGTCTTCTGCTCATTTGTTCTTCTCCTCTGAGGTGGTGGGGTGCCTGTGCCCAAATGGAATCAGTGGGAAGTTCTGCGGGAATACTTCAGATGTATGTCAAGGCAAGCCCTGTTTCCGAGGGGTCAAGTGCCAGTCGAAGACAGGGCCTGAGCAGTTCACCTGTGGAGAGTGTCCTGATAATACTATCTCCAAAGGAAAACAGGGATACAAGTGCTTTGAACATGGTTTGTGGCACAATAATGTTTTTTGTTTTCAGGATTTTTTTGTGCAGTCACATTATCAGGTTTGGGGGGAAAAAAATTGACCCTGAAAGGCTTTGATTGATCCCTTTCTGTCACAACTGAGCAAGGACTAGAACCCAAGAGCACTCCAAGAGGTAGAATCAAAATAAAGTTTTTATTTACAAACTAGCAAATAATAATCACCCAAATTGGGAAAAAGGCGTGGAAACAAAAAATACAAAAGATGAACCAAAAATCACTCAGAACGAGGAAAACACAAAATCACTCTAAGGAGGAATACTAACAAACGAAACCAAAGTCCACAATCAGCAAGGCAGCAAAGGCGCAGGGAAAGAATCAAAAGAACAAAGTACAAAACAATACAAGACCTGACTTAGAAGAACATAGACGAGAGCAAAAATGCTGGTTCATATGACAAGAGACAAGATGAACTACCACAGAACAAAGGGAGACACACATTATATAGACACAGGGTAATGGGGATCAGGTGGAAACAATCAGGGCAGGGAAGACAATCAGACTGGCAGGAAACATGAAGGAAGGGCAAGCTACCTGAAACGAGATAAAATTTCAAAATAAAAGCAGAAATCACAAGACAACCTAGACACAAGACAAAAACATGACACATTCTTCTTTCTCTGTATACCTTCTCAGACATGTGCATCCCTCCTTTCCCCTTCCCCTGCCACAAAGATGCCGACTGCCGCAGCACAAAAGAAAACTACACCTGCACATGCAAACCTGGCTTTACTGGAAATGGACACAACTGCACAGGTTCTGAATGGTCAACACTTCAGTGAGAATATTAACACATTTATTTACGCTAATTTAACTGTGCATCTGCCTTTGTCTGTATCGTAGATATAGACGAGTGCGCACAGCTGTCAACCTGCCCCAATGCTAAGTTTGAGTGTAAGAACAAGCCCGGCTCTGTTGACTGTCTCTGTAGATACAAGGACACCAAGGACACTGATGGATGTGGTATGTGCACAATCACATGTGTTCACTGTCATTCAGCCAGCAGCAGACTGTTGGACTAATTACACTGTCTTGTGTGTTGAGTGTTTATGAAAAGTGTAACTTACAGCAGTGTACATGTCCAGTGTGTCACCAGTGTATTTGGTTCATCTCTGAATAATGTGTTTCTGTGCAGGTGACTCTGCCAACCCTCCAGGTAAGAGCTCCCATATGCTTCAGTCTCTGGCTTCGAGGGCTTTATCACCAGCTTGGCCCTGCCTCTGGTGTTGCCATGGTAAACATGCCTATAAATGGTAATAAGAGGTTGTTGCACATCTGTTGCTGCTGTTGTGTTTCTGCAGGGTCTAATTTGTTTAATGTCTCTGTGATCTGGAAGAAGAACAGATCTGATGGACTCAAACAGGTGTGTTAATTAGTAACATGTAACACTAATAACATAATTATAATTTTTTATAATTTCTGTGCTTCAAAACAGTAATCTATTTGTGCTTGTGTCTCAGCTGGAGGACATTTTGTTGATGGGTTTCCAGAACAAATTCTACAACGCCAGTAAGAAGGATCCAGAACAGGGCCCCAAACCAGGTTTGGATGAATATCGGATCAACGTGTCCAGTGACACACCCCACTGGTACATCAGAGACTACCTGGCCAGAGTCAGCAGCCACTATGACATCAATGTCATTGAAGTTAATGGTAAAATGCTTTTATTCATATATTTATTTTGAGGAAGGAAGCTTTGCATTTCAGGTTTATAAGCTCAACAAATCTGGCAAACACTCATTTATAAATACTGTCTTAAAATCACTTTTCTGTCTAAGTTGTGTTGTTTGGCGTGATGCTTTTCATACTTCTAAATAAAACCAGTTACTATAGTTTATGGCTTTTGTTATATTTTTATTCAAATGTTTGTTCTTTTCTGTTCTTTGGCTTTTAGTTGTTATTGTTTAATCACGGCTATGATGTTTATGACACCGTTTCAAAAAAAGCATCATAAAAAAACGTCATCACTTGATAATAAGGGTCATGATTGTAATAACTGTAATGGAAATACGGATATGACAGTATGATCTAGTTTATATAAGTAGGAAAAACAGGGAGTGATAACATAACATTTTAACTTTAACATTGAATGTGGCTAACATCATGTACTACAGTGCTTCAGCTTGCCTGAGTGGTAAAGTATAAAATATACTGCAGCACTTGGTGATGGTAAAACTGCCTCTCTGTCCCCACCTATAGATCTGGATGAGTGTAAGACCAACGAGGTGGTGTGTGCCCATCCGGCCCTCTGTACCAACACTTATGGAGGCTACAGGTGTGTTTGTAACGGCACTGATATGGATGAAGCCCAGTCCTGTGTATTAGGTGAGGATCTGAGCACACTTTACATCCATCTTACAGATAGAGCAATGACTCAAAGGCTTAACTGTCAAAATCAATATTAGGAGTACTAAAACCATAAAACACTTACTGGAAATTCACTTTCACTTCAATTACATTCACTACTGGAATTAAGGCCTTTCAAACATGTCTTTTAATAGTGTTGTAGTCATTCTGCAGATCACGATTTAAGCATTTAATCAGTTAATAAAAATCACTGGATGGCGTCGTCATTCACAGATCTGTAAATGGCACCTTAACAGCTTGTCATTTCTCACATTGAGAAGCAATATGTGACTTGATGTGAGTTTACCACAGTTTTCCATGACTTCATATTGATTGACCCATCCCAGAGAGAGAGATGGTGAGCGAAATGGAGCTGGACCTTGTTCTGGGGCTGGTTCTGGGCATCGGCATCCCTCTGCTCCTGCTGCTTCTCCTGGCTGCACTGGCCTGTTTCTGCTGCTGCAAGAAGACTGTTACTGGAGAGTGAGTAACATGAGCAACACATTAAATGCAATTTACATATTCACATGATGGTTTTTGAAAGAATAATTTTTGAATAATCTATTTTTGTGATGATTACTCTGAATACTAATGTGGAGCATCAAACACTCCTTGTGTAACCTTTACAGGTGATTCTAAAATGTTTGTATGTGTGGCCAACTTAGATTCACAGAAGATACAGTGACTTTGTTTCATGACAAAAAAAAAAGCACCAAAACATCCATAGAAAATTGCCAAACTACTCATGCAACATCATTAATTTCTCCACTTTTATACCATATCATATCGTGTTGCAATAAGTCACATTTTTGCCCAAATATAGCTCAATGCAAACCACCTGTTTGTGCCTACTGTGGTTCCAGCTTGAGTGCTTTGAATTTATATATCAACATGGCTTATGTTTTTCCTGTTGGTGCACCCTCCTGCCGTGTTTTTAGCCATACTAGTGGTAAAGAATAACATGGTTATTCTAAGAATAGCTAAGAATAGAATAGAATAGAATAGAGATGTTATCTCTCAATTTTCCATCCATACAACCATCATCTTCTGGAGTGCGGTGACCATCACACATCAGATTTCATCGGATCATATTTTCTTGTGTGTACTGAGTATTGCAGCCTCACTGTGGCCTTTCTAAGACAAAGTCTATTGTTACACAAAACAATGGCTGAACCATCATGGAGCACTGAGAATGAATAAATATGAAACTGTGTTTTTAGGTGGGTCAAGAGCTCCTTTGGGCAGGGTGAGGCAGGGTTCACCTCAGGTCACCATGAAATATACTGCTGCAGAGAATGATCAGACGATACCACACACACACACACACACACACACACACACACACACACACACACACACACACACACACACACACACACACACACACACACACACACACACACACACACACACACACACACACACACACACACACAGTCTCAAGGTACAGTTGTCAAGTAGGTCTGCCCAGAGACAATCCTTTACAGCAACTTGGAGGCTTTAAATCCTGTCCTCTGTACTGCTGCTGCAGCACTGTCTTCTTGTATTTAACTTCTCAGTTGGAGGACGAACTGCCCACTCTCTTACTATATTAAACAAAAGCACTTCCTACTAACAGCTTTGGTCCGAGTTATGAAACTGCACTTGGGTAACACCGAGGAATGTTTGCAGATAGAATATACAGTAAACCACAGTAATGATGAGGGTAAACAGACCCATCAAATCATCAAGTATATTTTCTTAAAGGAATAGTTCAAATTTTTGGTGAACATGCTTATTTGCTTTCTTGTAGAGAGTTAGCTGAGAATATTAACACAGCTCTCATATCTGTATGGTAAATATGAAGCCAAGGCAGTTAGCTTAACTTGGCATGAAGACTTGAAGCAGCCCTATGGCTCTCTGCCAGATCAACACCATATTTTGTTTTCCATCCAAAAATCAAAAAATTGACTCACTCAAGTTTTATGTGATATCGCATGCCTAGACTATTTCAGAGGTGGGGCCAGTAAGTTTCTTATTGTATGGATTAAACAAACAAGATATACAGTGTTAATTAGTCAGCTTTACTAGGGCTGGTAGTTGGATTTTGCTATCTTCAGAAAGCGCTAGGCAAGCTGTTTCCAATCTTGTTACGCTAAACTAAGGAGATTTATATTCACCATACAGATATGAGAATAGTATCAATTTTCTCAGCAAGATAGTAATTAGATAATAATGTAATTTCCCAAAATGTCAAACTATTCCTTTAAATAAACATAAAAATGCGGTGTTTTCTATTTTCAGGAAGATGACAGTCTTCTTAGGATTTAGTTAGATAACGTAGATAGAAGGGTCATTCCCATTAAAAAGATTGAAATTATTTAACTATGCTCTCAGTGGCAGATAAAAAGATATCACATGACTGCAGGGTTTTAATACAAAGCTGAACATATCATCACTCTAAATTACATCCTACATCCAGATGTACAGTGTATGTGTGTTTGAATGTGCATAGCAGTGTATCTATTCATGACTTTGTGCACCATAAATGTGCATGTGTCCTTGGCCCCAGCATGTGTGTACAGATGTATGGCATCTGGACCAGGTGTTAGTGGGCCACAGAGACACATAATCCCCTTGACGACTGGCCTGCTTTCTCTGCTATCAATAAACTAGACCCTATGGATATAATGGCCGGGGTCAGTGCAGGCATTGTGGGATTATGTTGTTAGATTAGAGTGAGAAGCAAAAACCAGGCAGGAGGTTATCTCTGAACAAGATTATATGGTATGATATAATAATACTTAAGATCCCAGATGTGTGTCATATGATGGAGATGGAGCACCAATGGTTTAACGTAACGTTTCCAATGTTCCCGTTTAACTTCCAGGTATGTAACATCAAATATAGGTTTTCACAGTGTTCTGCAGCAGTGTGTTAATAAAATACTATAAAGACAGCATATAAATCAAATTTCAGGACCTTGACTACAGTTTGGACTAAGCCTCAGAGAGTTTGAACACAACATGTCACAACATTAACAGTAATCAAGGACCAAACAAATGGTCTGAAGAGGTTTGTACAGTCAGTAGGCAAGTTTGCAAGAAATAATTTGGCAGAGAATTGTGTTTTGCTCCTTTGATATTTATTCTCAGTGATTCATGGCTGTCCAGGTTGCACAGTCTGTACCTCATTATCAGAGAGGATATACATATTTGCACAGAGAACAACCATAATGACATACAATCCAAAACATCCCAGCTGCAAATCAGACAACAGTGAGTCTGGAGAAACATTCAGCATGTATGTTTCATGTTTTTAATCAGCTTTAGCCCCTGATTTCAGCATCTTTCAACACTATCTAGGCTAGAAGCTGCATGAATATTCATAAGTCACTGAGCATTCCACAACAACTGCTGCCCATCCAAACATTTCCATAAATTGCCTGAAATGATTGTCTACTGAATAGAGAATTAGAGACGACACTAATCAGAGCCAGGAACTCACTGAATAAGTAACTCCTGGCACTGATAGAGATAAATATTACTACCACTCTCCAGTTTCACAGCACATAATGTCCCATTTAGTCCAAACTACGGACATCATCTCCTTACACTGAGAAATAATATGGACATCACTCTCCATGTTTGCAGCTTTACAGCATCTTGAGAAGCAGACTGCAGTGATTTCTTGTTTACTTCTGCATTCTGATTGGCTCGTGTGTTTTCTTCCAGCCTCCCCCACTTGTTGCCAGACTACATCCAGGAGCAGTACAACCCTCCGCCCTTCAACTACTCTGACCCTGCTCTGCACTATATGACCCACTGCAGCCCTCGTATCATAGACAACATCACACCCAGGCAACGCCTCAGATAGCACATAAACATACATGCACATGTGCAAATCACTCACACAGACACTGAAGACACTAAAACTTTCACACAAAAATGCACAGCCTTACAAAAGAAAAGCAAGCACTTTTGGAGCCACTATATGTGTTTTATGGTGACGAGATGAATGATTCTTATTTATACTGTAACAAAGGAATAATTAAACCTGAGTGACTTTTAAAGTCAATTATTTCCAATCCTCTCTGCTGAGCGATGGACCTGCCAAGTCTGAGCTGGAAGTTTTTTTCGCCTGGACAACAGTTTACAGTCAGAGTCTGACCCAGCAGAACTCGACAATCTCTTGGCTGGAGACCCTGATGAAAAGTAAACCACTGCAGTGGTCTTTAGCTTCCAGCTGATTCCAGGCCAACAGCATCCTTGATAGCAACATTAGCATTTGCCAGAATACCTGGCGTCACGCTCCTGCCCTCTATTCACAATTATATTCAGTGTCGAGTTTGGTGTTGTTCTTGTCCAAAATGGACAATCTGTACATCCATATTTGGAAGATCAGCGTCACTCGTAATCACCAAAACATTGTTGAGTCAATTTATGCAAGTGTTATTATTTTGCACCTCAATCCATAAAAATGTGGGTGTCACTGTTTTTTAAAAGCATTTATGTCACTCTGGAATGTCACAACAACAAACAGCAAATTATGGCTGGATTGTTTCCCTGTTACTTTAACACAGCAGAGTAATTCAGTGTTTCATCTGACAGCTGCCTTTTGTAAAGCTGGACCATCGATGCAAGTTCAAACACAATGTGTAAATATAATGTAAATCATTAAAAGCGCATCTTTGATAACATTGCTGTGGTGATTTCAAGAGCAGATGGGAGAACAGACTGAATTTTGTTATTGAAACAATCGTGTCACTTTACTAATACTGTGAACAGAATGGCCTTGTAGCAAAAGATATGGTCTTCTAACAGAAAGGTCCAGGTTTAAACTCTGTATTGTCCTTGAGTAAGACACTTTATCCTTCAACCAACTCTAGAGATTTTCTCTACATCTCACCTAGACCTGAAACCTTCCACTGAGGAGGAAATGAATATCACATTGTCGTCTTCCTGCAAGCTGATACACGTCAAGCTGTAGCTGCTGACAGCTGATAGTTTGTGCAAAGACTCAGTGTCTTTAAAAAGTGTTTAAACTGAAATAATGATGTCATTTCCACCAAATGTTATTCTTGGCAGGGTGTAAAATAACGTCACAATCTGAAACTAAGGCCACCAATACTTCCCCTGCTGTACTGAGATCTTGTTTTCCATTGACCATCAGTGCCATATTGATCAATTTAAACACTTACTTACTTACTTACTAAATTAAAGATTCATGTCATCATATCAGTAGTGAAAAAAAACTCCTCGGAGGCTTTACTTAAGTAATACCACAGCATTGAAAAAAATAGAATCTAAGCAGGGTTTTAAGGTTGTAGTTGGTCAAGATTTAGCTCATTTTAACTGCTTTATACTTCTGTACTGCTACTTCTGTAAGCTAGATACCAAGCATGTGAAGGGGACGACTACCCAGGGGCCCCAGGCACCCAGTAACCCCAAAGTCCCCAAAGCAATGAGTAAATATAGCTGTCAAGTTAATGCAATGGAGTAAAACATTTCAAGTTAATGAATGAATGCCACACGTGAATGTATACACAAATACTCCATTACAAGTAAAAGTCCTGCATTCAAAATTTACTTTAGTAAAAGTTCAAAAGTATTTTCAGCAAAAAGTACTTTAGGTATCAAAAAAGTACTCACTGCAGAACGAGCCCTTTCAGAGCATTACGTTAGTACATAAAGTAAATTGTAAGGATGTTATTATTGGTGCATTAACATTTAAGTAACATTTTAATTGTGTAGCTAGCTGAGGTGGGTGGCTAATTTAACCTTATATATATACGGTCATGTAGATTTATCAATAAAAATGCATTATATTTGCTGATCATATATTTTGGATCTTTTTTGCACCTGCAAAATAACTAGTGGCTGTTGCATGCAGTGGAGTTGAAGTACAAAGCAGCATTAAAATGCATATAAATACTTCAGTGCATTATCTCAACATTACTCTTATGTACAGTAATTGACTAAATGTACTTTGTTACCTTCCACCCGTGTAGCTACAGTTAGTTTGCATTCATTTTATTTTTTATTTGACCAGCAGTTTCTTCTCTAGCCACCAGGTGTCCTAGCTGAGTCCTCTACACAAGGTAGATCGATCACATTTGTTTATGAGCAGGGTTTAAGCAGAAATGCAGTACTCTCATAGCCCCCCACACACACACACACACACACACACACACACACACACACACACACACACACACACACACACACACACACACACACACACACACACACACACACACACACACACAGACGACTGGACACCTGCTCTGCAGCCTTCATCTGGAAGTGGCCACAGCATGCGGTGGAGCTCGCTGCCCCCCTGCAGAATGAGATCATCTGAGGGGCGTGCAGAGCGAAGCAGTCCTGCAGGTCTCTGCCACTGCAGAGACAGACCTGGCCTTTGCTACAGCCAGGGTCAAGGACGGGACGCTTCTAGAACTCTCTGCCCCTGTCACTTCCTTATTGTGGTCACACACCAAAGTACACACTCGTGCAGACAGCTACCCCTGCATAACCTCTGCAGTGCTTCTTAATTTCTCCGGTTTCAGACTGACTGAGTGAGTAAACTGAGATTATCCCAACAACGCTACGTACAGGATTTACAGAGGAAACTTCTGGAAGGAGTAAAAATCCATAGCAAGTAGAGCTCCTGACACCTGTGATACAAAGGCGAAGCTAACAGTGAGCAGCAGCCACCAAAAAACAGCCAGTGAGGATGAAATCACCTTGGAGAGAGAGCTTTGTAGTGCCACACTTCTGGAAGGTTCCAAGTAGCCATGTTTCATGTGCTGCTGAAGGCTGCAGTGTTTGAACTCCAGCTCCACACTGACTGCAGAAGACAACCTGGAGGCAAGCCAGTGAGGGAAAGAGGGAGGCAGGGAGAGGGGCAGAGACAGACAGAGAGAGAGAGGAAAGGAGGGAAATGAGAAGAGAGGGAGTGAAGATCAACAGCAGGGATTCTATTTGACAGCCAGTAAATGGTTTTGTCCCTCAGATCCCCTCAAATGAAACAAGTGACATGTGCAGGTTTAGAGGCGGTTGATGATCTAGTGCCAGGCCCAACAAACAGAAACATGTTAGGGGGCTGGAAAACTAAGTGCATGCTTAACACTATATCCATTTCAACACAACATGATTGAAATAGGCAGGGAGTAGCAGGCCCCGACCAAATCCTCTTATCCGATTTGAGGCCATTAATCATTTCTGCCTCATGATGTAATTTTGGAAAACAAGTCATTTCTCAGTAACAGGTAGGTCAGAATGCTGATGGGATTGGCTCATGTGCAGCTTGCCTGTTGTTGGACCTTATACAGCTAATGCCTTTATTGCACGGCCGTAAAACCATTCACACTAACTGGAAGTGGTTTGCTGTAGACCATCAACCTTGTCCATTGACTGAGCTAGACCTTTGGCCAGAGTACGCTGGGAAGTATTACTGGTGATCAGGAACTCTCAGACGCCAGTCAGATGTAGCCGAAATCACCCGTAGGTCATAAAAAAAAAAAAAAGGCACATGAACACGTGAACACACCCCTTCCCTGTTGTATTTACTATCAGTGCATACATACAGAAGCATTGCATAGAGGCATATAGGCTAATATAGTATAGACACACATGGGCAGATGTTCAAACACACTCGAGAGCAAACAGATACAGGCCTGAATGTGCACTGACATGATCGCCCAACCCATGTAAAAGTCTTTTCACTAATAGTAGCTACATCCATGACACACACACAACTGCCATTCTCTCCCATGAAAGGTGATCCACTCCCCTGGCGTGGAACCAGCAGGTGCATTACAAAGCCTCATTCATTAATAATGGTGTCCATGTCTTTCAGTTACACTGGTAAACATCTTCTCATATTTGTCACCAGTGCTTTATCCCTAAAAGTCCTCACAGGCCACTTAGATACACAAATTAGCCTTCTCTTTATGCTTTTTGCTCGACAGCTGTTTTATTTTAGAACATGAATGTGCAATGCAAACACCCTGCACAGTACTACCACATACTGTACGTCACCTGCTCTGTGCCAGGCCGCCCCCACTGCCAAAAACTGAACTGACCCACATGGTAAGTTTTTCTGTGAAGGGAACAATGTTAACTGCTATCAGCGGGAGTGATGTTTCAGGCCACTGGGAGGTGACATTAATGAAGATGGAGGGGTGACTTCAGCCTTGCCTCTACTCAACTATAATGAACTTTGACCCCTGTGGTATGGAAATGAAAGCTGCTGTTTTATAGAAATGTTCTAGGTTGGGCTGTGTCCGATAAGGGCTTATTATGTGAGGCAGTTACATATTCACAGAGCTGATAACCAGAGGGAAACATAATAGAAATAGCAGTGGTTTGAGCACAGTGTGTGTATGTGTGCATGCATCTGAGCAAAAAATAATAATACTACAGAATTAACATAACACCAAACATCCATAATGCAAAAACAGAACTGTAACATACACTGTATTGTCCCCCACACTGAGAGTTAAGTCTCCTTTGACTTACATCATGGAGATTGGTTTCAGGTTTTATAGACCATTAAGTCATGTCTCCTGGGTTCCAATATGCCTTATCCATATAAACCTTCAACCTACAGTCACCTTTGACCTGGAGCAGGTCCTAGGAGACCTGGGGATCATTGAAGGGCATGTCATCAACCAACCAAACAGCTGATTGTGCATATTGGATGAAGTGCAGCTATAGAAATCGGGCAGGAGGACAAAGTAGAAAGCTATTCTGATTTTGAAATATTTATGACCCAACAGTAAACCATTGTCTCTAAACAACAGTTTCATTGAAACAATTCACGATAGGTATTCAATTTACTATAGATGAATACCAGGAAAAATGCAGTTGAACATTCATAGCAGCTACATATTAGTATCTAAGGTCACATTTTTACAGTATTTTCTAGTATTTTCAGAGAGGAAAAAGATGAATTCATACATCTCCAACATACAGGTACTCACACATGCTCCAGCTTATCTGATTCTTGTGACGGGTTTAGGCCTTTGCACCGTCACCTTTGGCATTTCATAATCTGCACAGTGACAAAAACCTTGTAGCTGAAAAACAGATTTGAATGAAAGGAACCCAGTGTGCTCCAGATTAGGCAGGTTGGGGAAAAGCTGGGTTGATTCTGAGGCTGCTCAGCAGAACACATGGAACAGGCAACATCACCTCTGTAAATAGTGCAGATGGAGGCGAGAACCACTTTGGATCCTCATTCCTTACATCTGCTTGTGAGATATTGAGCTTTTCACAATCCCTGCTTATAGTGTGACATCCGTGTCTAATAATAAGAGAGGCAGCAGAATTGGGAGGAAGGGGGGCTGTTTTGGGACACAGAGATTCTAGTACATTCTCTGAGTGGTTCTGCAAATCCTTCTCCTCGCACATCTCTGTCCACCCTCCTCCACAGCATCTCCCATGGGATCAGGCCAGAGACAGGTGGTCACTGGGAGACAGGAGAGCAGTCAGGCATAAGCAATCAGGCTATCAGATACTCCCATCCACACCAGCAGCACAATTAGACCTGAGAATCCACAGTCATCTGACAGCCACTCTTGCTACAGACCCAGTCACATAGTCCACATCTAAATGTGCACACACACAGGCAATACGCAGGCTCAGACACATGCACAAAATATTACCAATTACAAACTATAACACAGAAACACTTCCGCCCTTACACTGCATTTCATTATGGAAAAAAAACATTTTAAGTGATGAAGACTTGCACAGCATACAGGAGGAACTTTACTCAAGTAAAACACAGAAACCCTATGAGCCTGTGGTAACCTTGTAACACCAACTTAAGAAATACAAAACACAAGTAATGTAATCAGAAATAAGAAAACTACTGGAACAGGAAAAACCAATACTAATTTTAGCCCAAACTGGGTCAGTAATACCCCAGTAACAAGTCACAAACTATGCTCCTCGTAGTTACTTACTTATCAAAACTATCTTACTTGGCCTCTCTAAGGATGATGCCCATATGTATACACACTATGCAACAAGCTTGCCTGCTACGCCTGTGGCACTGACTGAGATGTCTATGGACAAGATGCAGCGGCAGCGCAGACCATGGGAGTGACGCATTGCAGGTACAAACACACCAATCAGAGAGCGCGGTTTCTTTCGGCTACGTCTTGTGCACCATCACACTCTAGCAGAAAGTATTCATACGCCGTCATGTAGACCACCAGCGATAGGTAATGTAATTTGTAGTATCGACGTCGAAACCTGCGCCATAGTCGTATATAGGTATTACAGTTGTTTTTTGATTTTCTGTGTAGTTAAACACTTGTACTAATGCGCTTTTGATTAATTTAGAAACTGAGGAAAAGAGAAGTTGGCGGAGTGATATTGAAAAGAGGAGGAGTTTAGGATAGCCGTTAAAGGCGAGTCCAGTTGCTTCTTTCTCAGTGTGTTCATAGAGATTGTGAGTCCACGGAGGCATTGTGTTGGCTTTGGTTGTTACGGATTTTGTCGTGAAGCAGCCGCTGCATCTACATCGAAATGGTAAGAAAAACAAGATTCTTCTTCTTTCTCTCCTGTCTAGAATAGGTTGACATCGACAACTGTTATTATTTTTAAATGTTCAAAATTAATTGCAATAAAACATAACGTCACCAGTGGGTAAGCTTAAGCCCACGTAAACGGTGCGCTGGAACCACCGCAGTGCCGGGCGAATAAATGACAGCTTGCTACTTGCTAGTTTGGCAGCCAAAGCTAGCGTTAGCTGATGTTGGGTTGTTCTGAATGAATGCAGTTAACACCCGTGTGCCTAACGTTAACGTAGTTACACTTGAAACAATCCGTGAGGGTTACGCTCTCAAATAATGTTGCTATTGTCCAAGTCCCACAGCATTTTAGTTAGTATATAGTTCATTTAATTGTGACGGTAGCCGAACGTTTGTCCGTTTCGTTAAATACGTTCCTTGTCCCATTTAGTTCAGTTTGACAGCCGCTGCCTTGATAGTGACGACTGCTGTATTACTCAGTCATTCTGCTGAAAGTGTGCAGCGCTGGTGTTTGTCATAAGCCGGCGCAAAACGGTAGCTAGCTAACTTTAGCTCTAGCTAACATTTACCGCCAAATTTAAGGTATTCATTGTCTGTGGCAAAGCTGGCGTCATCGAACATTCAAATGTAGATCAATTTAACGTTTGAAGGGCATGCGAAGTCTTTCGTTCTTTCGGTATTTCTGCTTTCTCCAAAATTCAGTTACAAGATTGCTATGAGCACGAAAATGCCTTTTGTTTTAGTGTAGTTACAACATTACAGTCGCTGTAATAGCCATTTTTACCAGCTGTACAAAGGCATGTTTGCGGTATTTCAAAAGACCAGGCTGTCTTAATTATGAGGCCATCTATTACGAATAGGAGTTTTGCGATAATATGCTATATTACAATCCATTAATTACCTAATTTTCATTTTTACAGGCTGATCAGCTTACAGAAGAGCAGATTGCTGGTAAGACCTCACTGCATTGATCTTCTACTTTCCTCATATCCTGCAAAGTGGCCTGCATTATGGATCCCAGCAGTGGATCTATACTTTTGCCTTTTAAGGCATTCCACAGGGCAGCCTACTGGTCATAAAATGGGAATGAATGAAATGGCTGTTGCTTGCTGGCGCTGGAACGCAGGAGGACTCCCTCATGGAAAACTTTGCATTTTCATGGTTGCCATGTTATAAATGATGTAATCAGAAAGGGCTGTTCTGGTGAGGCGTTGGCAGTCACCTTTTACGTGCTATGCATGATGTGTCCTTTGCCCTGGGTGTGTTCTCTTCAGATGGAATGCTTCAAGAACAACTGCAGTAGCAGCCTGGGCTTAGTATACTGGTATCCTAAGATGGGACTTAGATGTTGTGATGTAAGACATGTAGGAGGAGTGTCTCCTTGCTTCCAATATGTGTTCAGACTTGCTGAAATGTGTGCAGGTCTTGTCTAAAATGGGGCACAGTTGTAGTGGTTTTCCTGACAATATCTTCCTGCTTCTGTTGACTTCAGCTTAGGTCTCAGGTTTCACAATCTGTTAATCATATGCTTACTGTAATTTGGCAATCCTTCTCTTTATGTTTTGCTGATGTTCTAGTTTTTAGATTTAGATAGCTTGGGGAAATTAACAGGAAATTCATGTGCAGTAAGCAGTTGCAGTGATGTGGGGTTTTAATGGTCAAGAGGAATTAGACACCTGCCTCCCTGACAGTTCCTGTGGCTGATCCAGAAAGCAGGCCTTTCCTCATGACAAAAGGGGTGTTGCCCTGTGTATTTGACCCTGCAAATGGCAGGGCAGGTTGTAGTTTTTATGATGCTGACAAGCTGCTGCACGCCACTGCACGCCACTGCACATTGCCCATTGGCCTCATCACACTTGATGTGTGTCATCATTCCTCATCTCTCACGGCTCCACCAAACTACACAGGCTGTCATTCAGTGCTGATGCAGCCTGACTCTGCCCTGCTGCTTGGTCTCGTGTTCGCTGTCCTTGTTTAGCCAGAAACGTCTGCAGTTGGAACTCAAAACAGAGAGACTCATCATTATGCTGTAGCTAGTTTATAACTGAAACATGAGTGACGTAATGCCCTTTTTGAGGCCTGAGCTAATTCAGGGTTTGGGTTAATGTGATTGGCAGACTTAAAGATAAGATGGAGAGTTTGTTATGCAGCGTTGGCTGACAGCATTTACATGGATTTAAATTTTTGGGTTTTTTTTTTTTTTTTTTTAAGATCGACTGAGCCTTCTGCAGTGTGTTTTTTCCACTGCCATAATGTCTTATCAGTTTCATTGTACATATCTGCTTTAATTTAATTTTAAGTTTTTTTTTTAATTGATATTCTTATTATTTTTTGCAACCAGAGTTCAAGGAGGCATTTTCGCTCTTTGACAAGGATGGGGATGGCACCATCACCACCAAAGAGCTGGGCACAGTTATGCGCTCTCTGGGCCAGAACCCCACAGAGGCAGAGCTTCAGGACATGATCAATGAAGTGGATGCTGATGGTGAGAACTCAGTCTAGCTTTAATACATGCTAGCCACACACATACCATCTAAATGCTGGATGGACATCCCTCACTGATGTCTGTTTTTTGTCTTCAGGTAATGGAACGATAGACTTCCCAGAGTTCCTGACCATGATGGCCAGGAAGATGAAGGACACAGACAGCGAGGAGGAGATCAGAGAAGCATTCCGTGTCTTTGACAAGGTAAGTGCTGTCTGTTCTCCCACGCACGCACATGTACAGCAGTTTTTAAATTTGTTTACTGACTGATCTGATTTTCAGGATGGCAATGGATACATCAGTGCTGCTGAGCTGCGCCATGTGATGACAAACCTTGGAGAAAAGTTGACCGATGAAGAAGTGGACGAGATGATCAGAGAAGCAGACATTGATGGAGATGGACAGGTCAACTATGAAGGTTGGTAGATGTAGTATTTTTATATTTTTAATCTGCTTGGGTTGCTCATTGGATACAGATTCACACCCTTTTTTTTCCCCCCCCCCTTTTTTTTTTTGCAGAGTTCGTACAAATGATGACGGCGAAGTGAAGGCCTTGTACAGATTTCGTATATAAATAATTTGCCTTTTTTTCTTTGTGTAATTTATCTGTAAAATCTTAATAGCCCCCCCTTTGTCCCTGCCCCTTCTGCTGTCCAAAGGAACTGCATGTAAACTGCATAGGCTCTTGTCCCCATGTCCCTTTCTTTTGCTGTCATGGTGTTTTGGAGTGACGGAACGGTCATACAACCAGATGCCCGTGGAGGCCCCTGGGAGCTGGAGAACTTCGAATCTTCCTGTCTTGTGTGCTCGGGGCCCCTCCACGCATGGCGACATTGGAAACCTGTCAGCTGGTTGTCACTTGGCAACACTGTTGGCATGGAAACAATGTAGAGGAGTTTAAACTCTGCATGGACTACGGACAAAGTATATATGGAAATCTCTCAGCATTGCACTACTGCAAAAAAAATGACACGGGTGTATCTCCTAGGTACTCGTACAAACTCTTTTTGTATCTGCTGTTCTATATACCAGAAAACGACTAATCTTATGCTTTTTAATGTTTTACTCACAACTTTTACTTTTCTTTCTTTTTTTCTTATTTTTTTTTTTAATGACCTCTGGTCATGCCTCAAATAATTCATTCCAAGTTGTATATTTTTGTTTTCCAATAAAATTTACAATCTACCCGGATATGAAAATTGTCTTGTTTTCTCAGTTAATGAATCCTTGAGTTTGTATAACCTGTAATAATTCCCATTTTTGTATTGAGGACAAGATGCTCCGTTTTTGATAGGATTTTTTTTTTCTCCTTGTCGCTTAGAATACATATGAAATGTTTAACTTTCTGAATTTAAAGTGTCCCCTGTTAATTTTCCCAAAAGCACTGAGGAGCATCAGCCAATGCCTCTTAATGTTCAGATAAGCTCAGATCAAATTTGTATTGTCATTAAAATAAAAGCACTGAGTGGGATCAAAGGCTTCTATTGTGAAGTGCCCACAATGGTACTCAACATTAGATTAGCCTTGTACTGTCCAGCTCCCCTACTGACTATATAGGCCATGTGTTGTCTGCTACTGTTGGCACAGCACCATGTAGAAGCTGACTGCCTCATGTCTTACTTGGCATTTGATTTGCCCCCAATCACAAGGTGCAGGTGATGTGTACATCAGAAACCATGGTGTAAATAGAGGTGTACCTGTTGTTTTTTTTTTTTTTTTTTTTTGTTAATTTCTGATTATTGAGTTTGTTACAGTAGCTTGCAGAGATACTAAGTTTGTTATTTTGATGAATGACAAAATAAAGCTCTATTGTGGACCTCTGCTCTGTCTCCTGTGTGAATTCTATGCTTAGCTGTTTGTAAGTAGTGCTCAGAGGCTGAATTGTTTCCTAGGAAAATGCTGTCATTGTTTTATGTCTGAAGTTTTTATGTAATGTCTGTTGAGTAGTTAGGGCAGCAGTTGTTTGTGGCTTGTTCAGTCATGCATGTTCAGGATTCCCTGTGGATGCATATTCAAATATTTAGAGCATTACAAAATGCACCTAAGTAACATCTCACACATTCAGAATCAGAATAACTTAACAAGGACTATGATGTAAAGAAATGAGTTATTTACATTTGGCCTGGTTTGATTTTTTTTCTTCTTTTGTCATCTGTAGCTAAAAATGAGGTGATTGTCTTTTACAGAGTCTGCAAGGGAACAACATCAGTTCCAAGACAGAAAAAAGAGGAACACCTCGACCCACAGCAATTTCAGGTGTGAATCGATGACACAAGTGGCTGTCATGTTGTCAAAACCAATTATTACAAGGCTTAAAAAACTCTCACAGTCAAAGTGTCATCGCAGTCTACTTACAAAAAGCTGTTAATTACACAGCACATGTAAAGCTAGTCCCCAGACCTCCTCTGCGTTCAGGCACTGTCAACACAGGAGACAGAAGACTGAATGTTCATCAGGTACTATGATGAAAAGGGACATGTACAGGACAATATCAATCACATAACAGCCCATTTGCCGCCTGTGTGTTCTCAGGGTGTGTGCATTTCTCCTCATGCACTCTCAGGTCTTGAGAGACTTCCTTGACAAGTAGTGTAAACATGATTTCTTGGTTCGAACCATGTGCTCCATGTAGCCTAGCAACGAGGCCAAATGTTGCGCTATGGCTCCCAGAGCGAGAACTTCAGGTGATTCAGGTCTTTAGTTCTGCTGTACTGAGAGAAAGAGTGAGTAAGAGTGGTAAGATACCCTTCATCCACAGAGATGAGGTTTAGTTTGAAAGAATTTCCCAAGGCAAGTATTATATTAGGAACCTGTAGTGTTCTTTAAGTGTTTGATTTCAAGAACCAACCTTTCCTAAATACATGACTACACATGCTTGTACTCTGCAGGTGAAATGATCTGTATGGCTTTCTTATTTTCTTCATGTCAAAAGAGAGAATAAGTTGTACGACAGAAATATTCCTCACTTTACTGGACTGCTAGTGGTCCTCAGACTCTAGTTTTGGAAACCAGTACTAACAAACAACCTTGTCCCTTCCAGACATTGGGAAGAAGGAGACATGCATTCCTGTATTATCCCGCCCTGGATTGCAATTTGCACTTCAATGACAACTTTCAATCTCCTTATTCTAATCAATATCATAGTCTCCTTCCAAATATCACATGATGGTAGAGAATGATAATGAGACCTATGTAACAGTGGGCTATATACCTCGGTGCTGGCTGGCCACTGTGTCTTACACTCAGTCAAACTGGTAGGTGAGTCTAAATTTAGCCCTCCACCGGGCCGGCTTGTTGAAAAATTGATCGATAGTGGAGTCGCTGCTATAGTAACAGTCACAGTTTTAATGGTGGTCAGGTGTCACTGGATCTCCAGTCAAGCGGGTAGCCAACGACAATGAGTACAGTGCAGGATACGGCCGCATGGAAAAACAAAACCGTCTCTAAAGTCAGTGACATGTCCAGGGGCAGTAATCGAGCAGATAAGGTAAGGATCTATCTTTAAAGCCCTCATAACTCTGTGTGGCTAATGAGGACAAGAGGAACTGGTAAAGCAAGTGGGAGAAGCATCAACACATTGCTGGCATAGCAGTCTCATCACAACTGAAACAATCTACTGCATTGTGGTTTGTGTCCTGTTCTTATCTGCAGGGTGATGACAAGGTGGACTTGTGTGGCCGGGGGAGCTGGTGGCTGGGAGCACTGAAAGTAGGTGTCATACTGCAGTAAGGTTTCATAGCTTGTCTTCAGAGCAGAGGCTACTACATTAGCTTCTGAGCAGGCCCGAGCACTTGTCACTGGTTTGTCAGTTTGAAGTGGCTCATTAGCTCATGTGTAGGTATAGCAGCACTCTGCTGCAGTCAGGTAGCTTCCAGTTGCCATGATTTGAGCTTATAAAACAGAGCACAGCCTCATAGACACATCATTGTTCTTTCAGCATATATGGTTTTCAATTACTGGCTTTTATTGCACAGCACTTTCCCATTGTCTCTGTCCAAAGTGTGCTGTCTGCCAGAAATAAATTCAAACACTTACACTACACTGAGTCCAGTCCCTAAGTGCCTCACAGCGCATTCATCGTAATAACACGTAGACCTAATTAATTATCAGTTTATCTTAATGTGATCCCAGCTCTCAGGCTCCATTGTTAACCAGCTGCCTTCTTCTTTCTAATAATGTGTCCCATACATCAAACAACAGGCCAGGCAGCTTGATGTTTAGTGTAGTACATTTATGTAATACACATCCGCTCTGCTTGTACAAACAGGTGACTTCCTATGACATGCAATGTCAAAATACAGCTGCATTCAAAAAGGATATTATAAATACTACATGTGGTCAAGCATTCCCCAAACTTTTCCCCTCCCATCTTCTTGCAGGACACACCCACCCCTGGTCTCTATCACATTCGAGACTTCATCGAAGAAGCTGAACTGAACCCTGTGAAGAAGACCTACGGGTTTAAAGGCGTGGGCAGAAAAGCCCAGATTCTGGGCGTACGTAACGGGGATCTGCTGCTGCCTGGAGCGTATGACTACACTGACTCCACTCAGGAGGTCCTGATGCACCGAGCGTCCTACTCTTTCAAAAACTGTCCACGGCCCAACATCGTCACCCTCGGCATCAGAGACAAGGTGGGATTCAGATTTCTCTCTATAACCCTCCTGCTGGTATTTGCAGTTTAGCACATATTAATGGAATAGTTCAATATTTTGGGAAAATCGCTAATTCCAAAATCGCTTTTGGAGAGTTAGATGAAAACTCTCACATCTGTGCATTAAAGATACCCTGTGGAGTGTCTGACCACTAGTAGTGCTATGTAGTAAAGTTTATAAGAGTGGGTCCTTGTTTGTTTGTATCCCAAGCACAAGCAAACATGGACGTAAACAATGCAGGATTTTAAATTATCAAAAAAAATCTTGACTTTCTGTTGACAAATTATGAACAATGATTTTAGTGAGTTGTGTGTTGAAGCTATGTCTTGGCAGCAAAAGTAAATCCCTGCCCAGTCCTTCTGTGCAGTACTGGGCAAAATGTATGAGCATACTACATGAATGAGCAGTGTAATGACCAGTCTATAATATATTTCCTGCTGAAGATATTATTAGCAGGAACTTCTTAGGCTAAGGGTGTAATTTATTTAAGAAGTGTTTATTAATTGTTGTGTTTTGATAGTGTATTTGACTGTGGCATCTGGATATCATCACAGTACTTTGCTTAAAATTACAGCAGGTGCTCTTCAGCATGTACCTGCAGCAGACTACCTGAAAACAGAAGCCTGCTGTAGACAGCGTAACACAACAGACAAAAAAGAAAACAAAAAAACAAAAACAAGCCAACCCATGGCGATGCTGTCATATACAGTATATTTAAACTCTTCTTCATCTTTATTCTCTATGGCAGCATATAAACACTTCACCGTGCGACTACAATGTGACAGCGAAACCAGTGGAAAAGACTCCCTGCAAGTAAGCTCTCGACAAACAGCCTCTCTTTAACTCTCAGTTCACAGCGGAGTACACAACCCATGAATCATCCCCTTGATCGCTGAGTCCTTCCTCCTGATTCAACTACTCCTTCCCTATCTCATCTTCCTTGCATCTCAAAGATGAAGGAGCAATCACCAACCTGCTCTCTCACTTTCTGTGCCTCTGATCACACACAGCCTTTTTCTTTTCTTCTCTAACCCTTCCCCTTACTGTTCTCCTCTCCTCTTTTTTTTTTTTTTTTTGACAGCCACCCCTCCCTACTCTCCCCTCTCCTCTCCTTGCAGGCATGTGATGTTTCGGTCAACTGTGCAACGGATCAGCTTTCCGCCTGTAAGTATCTGGTCACCAAGACTAGTTATTAGGACCATTCAGTCTTTCCATTGCCCACAAAAAAGGCTTTATTACAATTTTGATTACAAGCTATGACCTAATGTGTATCTGGTACATGCTGTACACAAGCTAGTTACAACAAACAGAAGACTGATTCCACCGGCTGATTGTATCATTTGCCCCATCCGAGTGCCTGTTATGGCACTGTACTGGCTGACCAGTCAGCTTTGGTTCATATTGCAGAGTGCTGCAGCCTTACCCGTGTGGCCATGCTGGTAGCTGATGGATATTTGAGCCGTACTGGCAGCTGCTGAGTGTTGACAGAGAAGGAAAGGCGCTAAGAAATCCCGAGGGTGTTATTACTGCAGAGTTGGGAGCAGTTTTCTGCTGTTAGTGGTGTCATAGCGACTCTAAGACAAGTTTATTGTCAAAGGTTAAACAGCTACACACATCCCGCAGCGAAGTTATCTGAAAGAGCAGATCATTTAGACAGCTGACCTGACGGAGCTGGACGGACATTAGTGGATCAAAGTTGAGGTGTCTTAATAGTTTACAGTAGGTTCTAGTCTTATCCTGAGATGGGAGACAAGAATTTCAGACTTCCCTGAGCATGGACTCAACCCAGAAAAAAAATGAAATTGATTTGCACACGTTCAAAAAGAAACCTCTCGTCAGCTGAAGATGTTTGGGAACACAACAAAAACGATATTCTCCTCTTCATGATTTGACTTAATTTCTGCATCCTGGGGCCACTGTGTGTCCTAGATTTACGTCTTGTGCCTTTTTGCAATATCAACTGCACGTGCTACGGGAAGGAACAAATCCTTCCTTGAGATTCAAGCCTGTTTGAATTAAAGTCCTAATCCCAGATATTTTCATATGAATAAATATCCTACTCTCTGTTGCTCTGGCACAAATGTGATTCACCCTATAACTAGTGTGTGAAGAAACACCTGCTGACTGGTGGTATTTATTTGCCATGCGAGGCTCTATGAATGGTCATGTTGATTGATCAGTCCACCAGACTTTTGTATTCCCCAGAGGATGAATTGTAACCAGCTGTGACCCAATAATTGCCATGAAATGTGATACAGATATTTGTGGTGCCCAGAGGATGAATCTTAAAGATGGTGTTCTTGTGCCTTTTTCTCTGGCACCACCGTGAGGGTGACATTTGGGGTATTAGGTGAAGCATCTACACATTTATTCGGTGGATTGCCATGAAATTGAATTCAGATGTTCATGGCCCCCTCAGGATGTTAAACTTTGGTGGTCCCTTTACTTTTCGCCTTGCTCAAATTGACCTTCAGCTCAAATTTGAATTTATTCAGTACTTTGTGATTTAAAGAAATTCAAGAATATGTCATATTAATTTCACCTCACGTCATTTTAGAAAATAAATTCAAGGTTTCCAGGTTATTTAAGGAGTACTGTGTAGCAAGCACCAAAAACAGGTCAAAGTTTAAAAGTTTCACAGACACTCACAGCAAGTGCCAGTTACCTACGGCACTCAGGAGAACATTTCTAACGTGCTGTGCCACTGAAGGAAAGTAGGCCAGGTGCTTTGCCTCAAACACACTCAGGCACATCCGTAAAAGAGTTTCACTGCTGTCCGCTGGCTCCTGTGAAATACACCTGCATTAGCACCTCTGGGAGCATCAGCCAGGCACGTGGGGGTCAGCGAACCAGTTACACATGATCAAGTGAACTGGCAACTGGGTTCAAATGGCACGTAATGGTAGCAGCCATTCCTCCAAGGAGTAGAAGAAAAGACACCTTCCTGTCTCCCTCTGTCAGAATCAGAGAGCGGCTGAAAATGAAAGGCTAGTCCAGTGTTCAGGGACAGGGAGACAGTTTTATGTCTGAGGAGGAGGGTGGAAGGGGGGACTGATGCTATTTCTGCATGGCACGCCGCTGGTGATGACCAGTATGTGTGTTAGTGGGTAAGAGGAAAGGAGAAGTGAAAGGCAAGGAGAGAGAGAGAGAGAGAGAGAGAGAGAGAGAGAGAGAGAGAGAGAGAGAGAGGGAGAGAGAGAGATTGACTTTTATTAGAGACTAACCCTAACATACCTGAACAACAGATTTACTGGCAAAGACCATAAAGTCATGAGTCAAATGCTATGTCATGAGTCTTAAAAATATTGGTATGGGACCCTAAAATAGGTCTGGTGTATACTGATAGTGCATCCGTCAGATGATCGGAGTATCAGCATGCAATAACAATAGTTTTTTCATGAGTACAGGTCCAAGGGTGTGAGAGTTAAAGGAGTAACCCACTCTAATCCAGTACACTTTATATCTCCTCAGAGTCTGCTAGCTGTCTGTTCTGTGAGTGTGTTGAAAAAAAGTTCCAGTGTTCCTATGTAGCTCTGGCTCGGTAAATGGACCGAGCCACACAACACTATTCCAGCCAATCAGAAAAAGCAGGCGTTTGTGCTTGTGCTCAGGACAAGGGAAAGAAGAAGAGAAGAGGGTTGGTGGGGCAAAAGGGGCAATGGAAGTATAAAGATCGTAAATCTTTATACGTAATGTTAATGGATCGTGCCAATTTAAGGATTACAGGGGAAGGGGAAGTCGACCCTTCTGTTGCTGGCCAGCTGAATGTGGTTAACAGGGACTGCAGATGAGAGACCAGCAGCGACGTTAAGGCTAGTGTATAGAAAGAACATGACGGCAGCGTATACACCACAGCATTTTCATGTTGTCAAGAAGGATAGATGGCCAAGGAACAGGTCCACTGGTCCACTGATACCGGGGACCACTGGGATTTGTCTCGGTAGTCCCGATGCCCCACTAGTCCTGATGGGTTGTCTAACTATAGTGGAGAGACTTCTGAGGGTCCAAAAGCATGAGAAGGGATGTTTAAAACAAGGCAACTGAAAATAATCCAACCTCATGTTTAGCTTTACCTCATGTTTGACATTTGTAATCAGGAAGCCATGTGGGAAAAACTCTGTGTGATTACATGGTAATGATTATATGCTAGCCTTGCTCCACAGCATATTGAGGTTTGCTTATAAAATCAATCAGTCAATCTTGCTCAGTAATTCCTCCTATCTCTGACCACCTCAGAAGGAGGGACCTGCTCCATGTCACTACAATCCACAGACCAGACCTGAAAAAGGCATCACTTCCTGCTTCAAATCCACTTTGCCACGGCTCCACTATGAGCACCCAGTGAGTCCAGTACTTCACGTTTACATCTCTTCTATAGCTGCACACAGGCCAATAATAATAATAATAATAATACGTACTCTCTGTAGACCTCTGTGATAACATTGTGGCATATAAAACAATAGTAAGGCTTCGAGTGTTTTCAGGAACACAGTGGCCTCAGTAATGAAACGGGAGAAGTTTGAAACCACTGTCCGACCAAACTGAGTCGCCGCGCCTAATTATAGTAACAGCATTTAAAGGATCCTGACTGAAAGACTCTGGTCTGATGAGACAAAAATCAAACCCAGCAGAACTCCTGGTGAACATCAGGCTCTGCTCATCAACTGACTACAGGGAGGTGGTTTAGAATTGAAGGAAGGATAAGTGCAGCCAAATACAGAATATCAATACTATCAATACAACGGTTCACCTTTCATCACGACCAAGACCTAAAGTACAAAACCAAGAAAAAAAGCCAAGTCAATGCATGCCAAGTTAGTCAGGACAAGTCTCTGAGTGTGACCCAACAGAAAAATCTGTGGAGACACCTGAAGATGGCACTTCAGATGCTTCCCATGGGATGATGGGCTAAACTTCCCAAATCCAGATGTGCAAAACTTGTAGAAACTTACCCACGAAGACTGTAACTGCTGCCAAAGGGGGCTTCCACAAAGCACTGAATTAAGAGTCTGAAAACTTTTGTAAATTTTTTTATTTTTAATAAATTAGCCAAAATTTCAAAAAACATATTTTCACTATGTCAGTATAGATTATTGAGTGAAGACTGATTAATTTTGTGAATTTAAATTTGAATTTGCAGCACAATAAAAGTGCCGAACGTGAATGGATCCAAATACTTTCTGAAGCCACTGTACATAACAGGGTGCAGCAAAGAACACACACCTCCTGTACCACAGACAAGAATGGAGATAAGTGTACTGTAGATAAGCAATGGGCTTCAGAACATTCATAAGTTCTCTATGTAACAGAGAACTCAACAGAAAAAACTAAAAACTGTTTCTCTTTTGGCTAAGGTCTCTCTCTTTTTTTGTATTTCAGAGTTATGGTATAATGAAAAATGTATTTGTGTGTGTGTGTGTGTGTATTGTCTCTGTAATCCGCAGAAGACTCCGGGACCAGGAGCCTATGAACCTTGCTGGAAGTTGGGTGACCGTCTACACACAGAGGTCATGGATCCCTCATTCAGCCTCTTTTTCCGCAGCATTCCCTAGTGTGGACTTTATTACCCATAATGCCCTGATCCTAATACCATCTCCTCATCCTGTCAACCGACTGGCAGATCACACTGCCTTCACCTTGCTGCTGAAACAAAAAGAAGTAAAATCCTGACTGTACAAGAGAACGAAAACCTCACGTCTCTTATTACTTGGACAAATGTTTATCTGCATGTCAGTGAGGGATTTTGTGGGCTGCCAACAACATAATCAGCTACATTCGTTGTGCTCAAATCCCTTTAGTGACGCCAGCCAGGGAAGCAGAATGATCTTATCTGCAACAAAGGGTACTTCATTCCACTTAACTACATGTTCCCAGTATTGCTCTCTCCCTTCATCCCTCCTCGGCTGCTCTCGCTCCTCTCTCCCTCTCTGTTGGCAGTCAGGCTGCTTTGGCTTCCTACTATCTCTGCCCTGCGATGCACTCAGGAGGAGGAATGCTGCTCAGCCATGCGTCACATGCACATAGCTTAGTGTGGCATGCTGCACCCTCAGATAACACATTCAGTATTAGGGGCCAAGGCAGTGGCACACAATAAAACAGCTATTCTTATCGCTACCTACTCCGCATACTCACTCTTTCTTTTGACGAATCAAACAAACACAGGCAATAATGGTGGGACACAGAGAGCGGCAGTGATAGGAATCACCTCCGCATGGGACATAATGGTGGTGTAGATTACAGCACAACAGGGAAAAGGCAGAAAAATAAAAAAAAAACACACGTTGCAGGTTTGTTATTAGTGTGATCCCAGGCAATGTTTTTTTTTTAATCTGTTGCTTATTCAGAGAAGGATTTTGCTGAGCATGTCAGCACTGCTTTGTATTCAGAGTTAGATGCTCAAGCTATAAAGCAGCACAATTTTGTGCCACGGCCAATTTAGACAGTTGTTGAGGGAGTGCAGAGTTATATTCATCCATACTGCCCACCCAGATTCTGCTATCGGATCCAAGGAAGAAAGGATGAACAGTAATTAAAGCCCACTTGATTGAGCTTTATTTGAGTGCATGAATAATCACCCATAGCAGCTAATTATACAGCAAGGAGTCTGCACAAGGCCATTAACAAACAATAATATCATATAGCTGCTTCACTGATAGAAAATCAGACATGACTTTTGAGCTCATTTGGATGCAGACACTCAACAGGTGTGTTTATGAATCTACAAAGTCGTCAATTCAATTCAATTCAATTCAATTCAATTTTATTTATATAGCGCCTTCCACAATCAAAATTGTCTCAAGGCGCTTTACAGAGACCCAGAGCCTGACCCCAGAGCAAGCACTTAAGGCGACAGTGGCAAGGAAAAACTCCCTTTTAACAGGAAGAAACCTTGAGCAGAACCTGGCTCAGATGGGGGACCCTCCTGCCGATGGCTGGGCTGTGTGAAAGGAGGAAAAGGAGGAAGATAGGACAGCTAGGAATGGAGGCAAAAAGCTGTCATGACTGGTAATTATTTACATTACAGTTTGCAAAGAATATTAATCCAATATTTATCTGTAGCAGAATGGAACATTAAACATGTTAGAAATAGATCATTGTAAACAATAAACAGCAGCAGGTGGGTGGAGCCAGGACCACAGGACATGCAGCTCCGGAGCCAGAGATACCTGCAGTAAGGTACAGAGAAAGAGAGACCAGAGAGAAACAAGCACAGGACTACGGGACAGAGAGGACACAGAGTTAATGACATGTAATAAAGGCTAATAAATTTGAGAGTGGGTCTGAGGAGAGAAAGAGAAAGAGAAAGAAGAAGTGCACAGTAAATCATGGGATGTCCCCCAGCAGCCTAGGCCTATAGCAGCATAACTAGGGGATGATTCAGTGTCAGTGTCTATAGAGATAATTGTGACTAACTATAAGTTTAATAAATAACTAGGACTGTAACTACAACTAATTATAAGCTTTATCAAACAAGAAGGTTTTAAGCTTCGTTTTAAAATTAGAGAGGGTGTCTGCTTCCCGAACCCAAACTGGCAGTTGGTTCCATAGGAGAGGGGCCTTATAGCTAAAGGCTCGGCCTCCCATTCTACTTTTAGAGATTTTGGGAACCATAAACAAACCTGCATTCTGGGAACGAAGCAATCTGTTGGGATGATATGGTACTATCAGCTCTTTGAGATATGAAGGAGCCTGGCCATTGAGGGCCTTATATGTAAGGAGAAAGATTTTAAAATCAATTCTGGATTTTACAGGAAGCCAATGAAGAGAAGTTAGTACAGAAGTAATATGATCTCTCTTGCTAATTCCAGTCAGTACTCTCGCTGCAGCATTTTGGATCAGCTGGATGCTTTTTAGAGATCATCAGCTGAGCAGCTAAAAGTTTCTTAGCTCTCTGTGAATTCAGTTTTCAGATTAGAACTACAAACATGGCTCACCCCTTCTTCTTTACTGAGTGTGCACTAAAGCTGCACCTACCATTATTTTGATGTTAACAGTAGATCAAATTACCCATTTATCACCTGACAGCAGTGTCCCTCAGCTCTATGGAACATTTTAGCGTTTATCTTTTAATGCTCACAGCTTTATTGGTTTGATTCAGTCTCATCTCATTCATCAGCCCCATTTCTAGCAGCAGAAGGCAGCTGTTTTCAGCAAAGAAGCTCTGATAGACCCTCCGTACACAGCTCCACAGTTGGTGGAGACCGAAAAACAGTTAACAGGAGAACAGCAGACAATATTAGACTTTAATTCATTATCCAACACCTCAGACCACCTCCACTAGCGGGCTAACACTCAGGGTCAGATGACAGAGTAGTATCCGCAGAGCTGGTAAGCACTGTTCTTGTGTCATGCTCAGGGGAACTTCAGCAGGGTGAACATGCATAAATCTAGATCAGAGGCTTATTTCAAGAACTGCTTGTTGGTGATAACAGAGGACCTAAGGGGGACTACTGTACATAAAGAGGCTCTGTACTGACCCTTTACACGTACTGACATCAGTGAAGTGTTTTGTTTGGGACCACAGGCAGGAGAGGCGTGCAGGACCTTATCAAGGCAGATCTACTTCCCTGACTTTAATCTCCACCACTCTGTTTTCCTTCAGTTGCCGACACTTAAGAGCATGAAGAGGTTCAAGAGCCGGGCTCTTATTCCCCCTGTCATTAGTGCGGAGACAAAGGAGCACACACTTCCACCCGGAGAAGACAATCTTATTAACACGGGGCTTTGCACGCAGCCTCTGGAAGGCTGGGCAAGTGTATCCACTGCTTGTGAAGAAGATGCAATAAGAGAGATGTGAATGTGTGTGTGCGTGTTTGTGTGTGATGAGCAGCTATTCTGCCTGTGGTCAAGGCACCAAGCCCCCAGTAATCTCTGTCCCTCTCCACCCCGGGCACCCTTCCTCCCTTCTCATCTCAGTGATCTCCAAAGTCCAGCACTGATCTCTGACATATGCCTCATACTGACGACTTAACACCCTCCATCTCCCACAGCCTGCCTCGACCACAGGCACGGTTAGGCACCCGCTCTTTCACTGTCAATCAAGCTGCCCCTCGTAGACGCACATTGCTTCAAAGAATACGACAGCAGCCGCACAATGCCATAAATGCAAATGCACGCATGCACTTGTGATCCTGTGCTTTTTAAAAACGCTCTTGCGAACTCAAGTGCAAACCTGCAAACACGTGCACACAGATGTTCTCATTTTTTAAAGGTTCTATGGACTCAACTGTTTTCCATTCATTTTTTAAATACAAATTTTAAAGGTTTAAAACAATCACTTAAGCATGGACATGTTTTACAAATATAAATCAACCCTCTATTGAAAATGAAAGAGGAACTTGCATCAACACTGCAGAGAAAATGATCAGCATGGTAGGTAACACATGCACCACAGTAAAGTCTATACAGCATGCATAGCACAAATACTACAACACACACGATCTCTTCATCTGTGAAGATCTGTTTCCTGTGAAGTTTGGTGAGAAGCTGGCACAGTGGAGTTGTATCATTTAAAGATCACAGGAGCATCTGGTGTCAGGGCAGGTCATACAGGGAACCCAAACATCAGCTTCAGTTTGCGGGAACGGCTTAATGAGAACGTTGAGGAAGAACATCGGTGTAGCACATCAGTGAGGGTCGGGAATAAATCTGTGTTTTTGGCAGCGTCCAACAGGAGGTGACCCTGCTACTCAGTGGTACAGCCGAGCGAGAGTCAAGGACATCAAATTAACAGCTAACTCAGGACAACATGCTGAGGAAATGTGACAGTGCTCCAGAATGATGACGAAGGCAGACTGCTGGAATTTCCTAAGAATGTGAGGTTACTTAAAAATACCCATAATCCAATACTGGTGCGGGACAAACGCCATTATCACTTGCTGAGTCGCAGCTAAAGGTCGCCAAACAAACAAACCCCCTCACATACAGAGCAGCCATTGTTCGTTCACTGGCATTGTGCTGAACTAAAATGGCCTCCCAGTATCACAGAACCGGCCTGGCTTCATCTCCCTTTCTCCCCGGGTGTATAACACAAGCACCTTGGGAAACTCCAGCCAGCAGCAAGAGGGTCAAACAAAGAGGTGGCAGGTTCAGAGGTGCTGCTCCCTCATGTCTCCTTCAAGTCCAGGTCACATTCACTCTCATCACCACATCCCACACTAAGGGTGATGACTAGCCAGCCGAGGAATTTAGCAGGCAGTGTGACACGCCAGGAGGGTGACCAGGTATCCTTTTACCCCCCCCCCCCCCCAAGCTGCTGACAGACACATTGGAGCAACATTACGCTTCTATTAAATGACATTTAAAAGTTTAATCAGCTCCAATGGGCGACTGTTAGCGAACAAGGGGGTCATTGTTTAAGTGGGTAATGGCGCTGGCACGGTCACAGCGTGTGTGGACGTGGACCAAGAGTGCTGGAGGGCGATCAGGTGAGCTGGAGTGATTGATGGAAGAGAACACACTGTCTGCCAAGCTGCTGTTTACTGTGCTGTTACTGGACTCTCTGCTCCGTCATTTCAGCCTCAAAAAAACAAGCATCAGAGCCATGTCCAAAAATCTGTCTCATGCTAGAGCGGCAACAATGTGAGAATAATTCAACTCTTATTTCATATCATTAAACAGGGCTATCAGGTCTGCCTGTGGCCTGCAGAGCACAAGAGCTGCTGTGCGTTTGAAAAGGTGACCTTTATGCCTTTACACTTGCATTTTATGTTCATGCCTGTATGATATTTTAGTTTAAAAGAAATGGTTGACATTTTGGGAAATTCTCTTTCTTGCCAAGAGAAGACTGACTGCACTAACTTGGCTCTGTTGAAAAGCAGCAAAATGTGCCTACCAGAACCTCTAAAGCTCACTCATTAACATCTCCTTTGTTTAATCTGTAGAAAACTTGAAGTGTTAAAAAGTGTTCTTGGCTGGGCCCAGTGACCTCCGCAAGTTGTCGTTTTTACAGTTTGGTTTTTGTACAGATGAAACAAATGTGCTAATTGGTGAGCTTTAGAGGTGCTGAATGTGTGAGGCAGAGGCACCGAGTCCGGCTTGTGGCTTCACGTTTACCATAGATCCAAATGTAAGAGTGGTGAAAGAATGCCAATCAGTGATTTCCTAAAATGACAAACCATGTAGGACTCACAAATTACTGCAAAAAAACATGCATCTTTGGAAAGTGCTCAGCTCATGTTGGAATGTACAGGAAATGGTTGGTTGTGTTTGTTTGTCTCTGAGAATATACTGTATTTACTCCTCTGCCTAAGGCACATTTCTTTTTACGGCATTTTCAATACATTCTCTCGTCAACATGTGAACACTCAAAGCACTGTTGCATTGAACAACACATTTGGCCCTCGGGGATGAACTTCCTATACGTCTCCCATACCAGCCATTTTATTTATAAATGAGATTATGGAACCGCATCTGATCCTCATAACCTCCATCACACCCCTCACCCATCCATGACTCCCCGGCCTTGTTTGGACATCACAATGGCGGTTTATGGTTTCCTTCTTGGCGCCCTGCACCAGCACCACCCAGCCCATGCCCTCCATATGCCCCCTGCAGGGCTGGCATCCACACACACACATACACATCACAGTGACCTGAATACCAAGCACACACACACCTCACTCAGAGCGGTCACCACTTTTGATTGTCAGTACTTTGTTATTGATCCCTATTCGATCTAACATAGCTATTGTATTTCATGATGCTGTGTATGGAGGTGTGTGTGTGTGTGTGTCTACACAACCATAAACGTACAGTACAATGCCCGTGTACATGGGCATTTGATATCTGTCGCTCCTCACCACCCCTCCCTCCTGTCACACAGACAGTCTTGTGATGCTCAGGTGTAGAAGTGAGAGTGACTCATCTGGCTGCTCTGATATCTCAATGATGTACAAGTACAAACACAGCAAGTAAGATCCTATGCATTCTGCTTATTGATCCCAGGTGTATGTACTGTATATATAAGTGTGTGTGTGGTGACACCCGGTCAAGCGAATAGAGCTTCCTCTGCTTGTTGTCGTTCTGAAAGGCTTTGCAGCGGGCCACTTCCTCCATTAATCTGTCTCCTTTTACCAGAGCTGTCAAGACCATGGCATGTGTGTGTCTGTCTGTGCAAGTGCGTATGTGAGCATGTGTACTACACAATGTGTTCAAGTGTCTCTCATTGTCAGTGTGTGTGTGTGTGAGCACACCATGTAATATTTCACTCCTTACCCACAGGGATTAGACCATTCATCTCCCGAAGCCCCTGTGTAGGTGTCACACACAACGCTAATGAGGAGAGGATGGAACAAGGGAGAGCCGGCGAGCGAGGAGAGGAAAAAAAGTAAAAATAGATTTTTCGGACGGCAGAAAAGAGGTGACAGTGATCGATAATTCCCGCGCGAAAAAACGAAATATTGATAAATGTGAGATTTTCATGCCGGGAGCGTTGGGAACGTGGGCGATTGTGGAGTTTTAAAATAAGACAGAGAAGGCAGGGATTACTGCTCGCAGCCCTGCAGGGAGGTAAAGGGTTAAGAAATTGTGGGTTTGCTGAGAGCAAAGGCAGGGACTCTTCCCATAACACAAATCAATTTACACCAGCCTGAGACATTGATTATAGCTGGCTCATACCTCACATGGTAACAGCAGACATCAAACAGACACTGTCAAGCCTGTAAAACCACACAACAGGGGCATTATCTGCCTCTCACTGTGTGTGTGTGTGTGTGTGTGTGTGTGTGTTGCTCAGCAGACCAGATATCTCTCCACTTCCCCAGTTACTCAAACAAGGGGATGGCTGCTAGGCAACCAAGCCACATCACATCACATCAGGCAAGCTGGGAGAGGGCGAGAGACATAGAGAGACAGAGGAGGGGAGAGAGAGAGAGAGAGAGAGATAGGAGGAGGAGGGAGTTTGGAGGCAGAAAACTGTGCTGGCAGTATTACATAAGCCGGCAGCCCAGTCCCACTGCTCACATTAATGTGGTTAGGCACTCGGAAGTGATGTCCATTAGTCACAAGTGACAAAGCAGGTGAAGACGCAGCATCCAGCAGTGATTTTTAAAAGCCATTGTTGTTTATAATGGAGAACATTACTAACAGATGAGTCAAAAAACAAACAAACAAAACCCAACAAAACGCACACGCACACACAGACCAGAACAGAACAAACATAACAGGGACTGATAACACCCCAGAGGGATGGTCTTAAACAAACACACATGCGTGAAGATACATAATGTAAAGACGCACTGTATGAAAACACACAGACACACACATTCATAATGGCGACATATGGACTGATAAGTGAATGCCCCTGCTAGAACATATACAAGCTCTCATTTGAAGATTAGAGGGTGGGATGTGTGTGTGTGTGTGTGTGTACATAAAAGCTGTGTCAATCAACATGATCATCAAATATGCATCAAAGGCTAAAATAAAGATGAAGTGGAGCTCCTGTTGTGTCTCTCAGCCTATACATAATCTATGTATCTGCATTTCCACATGTAACACAACAACATACTGTACATTCTATCTCAAGACGTAACCAGCACATCTCTGCCATTTATGAGCCATTAAAGTGATACCCAGTGATTCGGATCACTGAAACTATTACTCATCATTTCATCACTAATTTTGAAAAAAACTACTTCTGTATTAATAACTCCATAGGAGATGTACATTGGTACAGTACTTATTTTTTTTCTATACAACCTTCTGTTATCTGAAAACCTCTGGATCCTTCTGTACCTTTTTTTTTTTTTACTGTTTTCATGTTAATATTCAACACTAGGTGAAAATATGTATTTTTGCTATTTTTCATCCAATATAGCTTATTAAGATCGGATGCTTGGAATGTACAGATAAAGTATTTTGGAATTTTGGGTATTTTGGAAAGAAATACTTCAAATTTTGGGAAGAACACGTTCACTTTCTTGCCTACAGTGAGACGAGAAAACTGATTCCATTAATATGAAACTACATCCAGGAGACTGTTAGCTTATTTTAGCATAAAGACTGGAAACAGGAGGCAGCAGATAGCCTGGCTGAGTCCAAACAGGACATCTCTTAACCTCTTAAGTCCTTTAATAAACACATATCTTATTTGTTTGATTTGTATGAAAACTTGAAATCTCCTGGCTGTAGCTTTATATTTAATGGACACATGTCAGAATCAATGTTCTCATCTTACTCTTGGCAAGAAAGCAAACAGGTTTATATCCCAAAATGTCAAACTCTTCACTTAAGGAATATTTTTGAACCCAGCACTGCTTTACAGTGTATCTGCATCGATGTATAATCATCCAGCCAAAGGCAAATTCCTTAGCCTTAACCCAAACCTCCACCCTGGCTCCGGCCCCTCAGAGCTCCCTGGGGATGATGGTGAAGGGCCGGATGGGGCAAGAAGCCTCCAGCTCCAGAGCCATCAAGAAGCAGTCGGGGGCCTGGCTGGAGCTCTGAGACTGCAGGGCCTCGCCCAGGCCACTCCATGCCTCATGGGAGGTGCTGTGGACCTGAACTGCATCACGCAGGACCTTCTCCCCAAGGTGGACACGGCCGCTTTTCACGAGCAAACGGCCCTGGATGGACAGATGGATACAGCGATGTTCAATGTCTTAGTCAGTGGAAAATGTTAATTGAAATAAAAATCAGATCATTTGCACCAATGCGAAAAATCTATGGCAGCGGTTATGTTATCCCAGTGTTTCTATTCATCCCCTGGAACCCTTTTAAAACTCTGATATACAAACAGTAACTCAAAGGTACACAGTTCTTGAAAAGTTTATATTTTGGGAATAAAAAGTAATTAAACAGACAGTGGTTTAAATGGAACAAAGTGTTATTTAATTGTTAAATGTGTTGAGATAAAACTGAATTAATCCCACTTCTGAGGTAAGTTACAGGATAAAAGTTGACCTATGGCATGCTCTCATTTTCACAATACACAAGGGCGATATCACATTAAACCTCAGAACCTTGTCTCTAATGCTTTTTTTTTTTTTTTTATCCTAAATATCTACCATTAAAACACTTTTCATGGCATGATAAGATCAAGTATGCAGATGGTGGCTTTTTACAAAAAAAATCCAAATCTTGGATTATATTGCCTGCTGTCCTGTGGACCAGTTTAGTAGAAAAACAAACAAAAAAAAAACGCCAACAACAACCAACTGTGCCACACTTGACTAGAGTCATATTCAACTGGGATTGTACAACTGAAGGGAGAAAATCCACAAATCATGAGATTAGGGGTAGCCCTCTGCAGAAAGATTATGCACTATGTTAGGAGTTGGGCACAACACACACACACACACACACACACACACAGAATAGAGTGATGAACGTGAAAATGATGCTCCCTTTAACCCGCTCAGATCAGAGACTGCAGGTCAAAAAGTGTAAACATATTCTGTACGCTTAACATCACTGTGGATGATTTGCCAAAGCATAGCCTCAATTTTTTTACTCTGGTAAAATATACCTTTCCTCTGTTCAAGCTCCAGTATGTGAAAGAATGTGAAAACCAGACAGCTCTGGAATTACCCAAAGGTGCATTTCCTCTCTTTAGTCGAAGCTACCCTGTAACTTCCTCTCCCACACCTCCAGCCAATGTGCTGAGGTAATGCATAGGTACTGGACAAGTCTGTCAGGTGCAGACAAACAAACTGACCAACAATCTGCAATACCACAGTAACAGAGTGATACTGGGATTAAGTAAATGTTATGTGCTCACTAATTAAAAAAAAACCCCAAAAAACCAAACTGTTATCCCGTACAAAAAAAACAAAACAAAACTAGTCACATTGCTTTTACATGTTACCAAGGTAATACATTACTGCCCAACACTGGTCTTCAGGTTTTCAAAGTTTCAAAGCTATGAAAACATGTTAAAATGAACTGAACTTAATGGCTCTGTTGGAAGGGAGAAAAATAGATAAAACTGACTGTATGTACCTTTAAAGAACATGTTACTCCAAAGTGTTCATTTGCAGTGGCGTGCTGGCCGAGTACTGCCCAGGGCTCTGCCAGGAAGAGTGGTGGGTATGCATGCAATCTCTATACTCACTGGCTTTACTCTGTGTGAATATACATTCACACAGTTTCTGGCATTTCATGTAAACTGTAAAGATATATAAACTGAATAAATTGCTATTATGGCTGATGTTTCAAGGTGTGTGTGTGTGTGCGTGTGTGTAAAAAAGAATATATGTGTAAAGGAGACGGATATTCCAGATGATATCTGTTGACGCCATGTTAAAGGTCACGCAGAACTTTGTGTGTGTGTGTGTGTGTCTCTTCGGAGCTCAGCTCAGTTGGGGTGTGGTGTGTTTGAGAACCCAGCAGAAAAGGGCGTCACGCAACTGACCAACAGCATGGAGTCAAATCTGTCTCACAAACATACCGCACACTCAAACACACACACATAAAAGCTACAGTGTCACATGGACACTCAAGGTGACAACAGGCAGCCACTCTTGCACAATATCATCTCGTCCCTTTTTTTTGACTAGCTGTTACACATACTCATACTCATACTCACACACACACACGCACACACACAGAGCTGGCCTGAGGTCAGACAGACGAGTCTTGTTATGCTGTCTCTACTCACAAGCTCCAGATTAATTGGGCTGAAATTCACATAGCTGTCTAGGGGCTCTGATGCAACTTTCAATAACAGCACACATACACACACATGTCGATCAAGGTCACATTTGGAGACATTAAATAGACTTAAATTAATTTCCTGGAGACTTACCCTAACCATAATCACTATTTGTCTAAGCCTAACCTTGATCACTGAGCCAAAAATCAGCTTTTCCCCAATGAGGGGCACAGCTTTTGTCCCCAATTGGACAAGCTGTCCCCAATTAACTGGTCTTTTGTCTGAAATTTGTCCCCAAAAGTAGCCTATGACAAAGACACACACACTCCTTCTCTCTCTCTCTTTCTCGGTGCCCCTTTTCCTCAGCACTGCTGTGTGGGAAAACTCAGAGGAAGACTGAAACTCTTGGGTATGGAGAAAACCTGTCACAGGATGTAAACACAGGTTTACCATTGTGTGTGACTATAAGAGTGTGTGTTTGCATGCACACGTGTGTGTGTGGGTGTATTCTCGAGGTATATGATGTATTCCTTGCCGCTGGTTTGGCCACTAGCTTCAACATCTTACTGTCTGTGCTCCCCAGTGTCCAGACTCACAGGGGTTACATTGTTCCAACGTTTCTAACATAAACAGAGTCGACTGCTGGACTAACACACACTAATACACACCAATGCACACCCTTCCATCTGTGCAGCACATCAGTTATGCTGGTAATCATGGAAAAGTTGATCCTTCGGGGTCAGCAGCTCAATCAAATAAACACGACTGTATAGTGTGGTCTGATATAAAGACAGGAGAGGCTGAATAAGACAAGCATACAGGAACATACATCACGATACACCTACTGACCAATAGTGAAGCATGTAAAACATTTAAATAAAAAGACAACATTTTGGTTTTGGTCTGTGTAAACATGATGGTTTTAAGGTCTGTTCACACAAGCTGCAGAATCTCACAGCAAAATCAGTTAATTCCTTGTGACTGCCACATTTACTGGATTTGCCTGCTGAGGCAAATAAATCATCCGAGTTCAACTTTGGTGAACTTTGACCTGCAAATTCACAGCATCCTATTACCAAACGTTGCTCACCTTGGAGCACAGGGACATCCAAAATGGAGCAGGTTTCTATAACTTATTAGCTGTATTGTGCCATCCAGTTTTATATAACCTTCTCTGTCAGAGTGTAAACTGCGCCACAGCAGACTTGATATACAGATAGTTGCAGAAGTTGCTGGCACAAACACTGTCTGAACAAATTGTCCCCTTAGCTATCAAGCTCGCCACAATCACACAGCTAACATGTCCCAGCTGGCTGCTGTGTTAGTGAGTAGTGTGCCACTGACAGTATTCAGTTCACCAACCAGCCCTTTGAGCAGTGACCAAGGGTCCAAGCTTCAAGACCCATGTAGATTATCTAAAAAAAAAAAAGCAGATTAATTTCACTTGGCCACTTCCTGGTACATTCAGGCCTTTAGTGTAACAAGACTTGCACACAGTACCTGAAGTAACCAAAGAAAAAGTTCCAGTATTTAACTTCTCCAACAACCACAACTTGTTGCTTTTACATTTCTGTTTGAGAAATTATTAAACTAGATACAAAATGTCAGTGAACTTTTAGGGGCTTTGGTCGGTGTTTTATTTCCATTTTGGTCTTCATGCCAACCTAGGCTAACAACGTCCTGAGTCCAGCTCAGTACCCACAATGCACAGACAAGGGATTGAAATAAATGTTGTTGTCGCAATATCAGAAAGAAAGCAAGTGTGTAATTCCCAAAACACTGAACTATTCCTTTAACTTGGAGCCAAAAAATAAAATTATTCACAGAAAGATAAAGAAGACAGATTTCCAGGGAATACAAAATAAATTTTTCAATCAGTATGAGAACAGAAAATGACACACGGGTCATCCTGATCACAGGGTTGGCGGTTAAATCCCCAGTTCCGTCTGTCCACATGTCAAAGTGTCCTTGGGCAAGGGACTGAACCCCAAATTGCTTCTGATGATAGCTCACCGTCGTCAGTGTGTGAGTGCGAATGGGTGAACGAGGCAGATTGTAAAGTGCTATGGATAAAAGTGAAATATAAATGCAGCCATGCAGAAAATGAAAGAGGGAGTAGGAGAGTGAACAGACAAAAAAGGAAGGGAGGGAACAAATGTGTGTTCAAGAACATTTAGATTGCTACCGAGTGTTTTTGGCATTACACTGATAAAACTGGTATCTATTGGTTTTGCTTTAATTACTCCCAGCCATCTGTCTCCAGTTTTACCTCAGCTGATCCCATCAAGCTTGGCAGCCTAGGTTTGTTTCTTGTCGTGCCATTAAAGCACAACTGAGCTGAGCTGAGCCAAACTGAGCAAGTGGGCAGTGGTGTTTTCATCCATCGTTCAAGCTAAATTTAAGCAAACTTTTGAAATGCTGAAAGAACACACAGCATTTAATTAAGTATATTTCCATCAGCTAGATTGGAGAGAGTGAAAAAAGCTTTCTGAATGTCACAAACAAACACACCCAACAGAGATTTGATTATGGAATTGATTAGCATTGGGGAAATGAGTTTTTGTTCTTTGGTGTCAGCTAATGTAATTCATATTTCATACTGTGCAAGGACAAAAAGAGTGCTTTGTAATATCCTAACGCATCAACCGCAGCTAAGCAGCCACCACGGAGATTTATTTATGGGAATAATATTTATTGTATAACTTCTTTATTACCAAAAAACTTTTTGTGCCTTAAGCGAACAGTAAAACTCTTTCATTACATCATAGTTCACATAGAAAACTCAGATGCAAATCCAGCTAATGAATAAAGCCACACACTGATTCAAAGCTGTAATATAGGCTTTAAACAAATGTGTGAATTGACGTAGGGCCAAACCGCTCTAACCACATAACGGGAAGACTGATGGCCAGCTAGCTACACACTTACAGTACCATATATATTTCAGTTTTTGATTTTTAATACATTTGCAGAAATTTCTAAAAATATGTTTTCACTCTGTCGTTATGGGTAAAATGGCAGTTTTATCAATTTACAGTGAAACCTACAACACAATAAAGTGCATAGCGAGTGAAGGAGTCTGAATACTTTAGGAAGCAACATGACATAAACACAAAATCAGTCAGTGATAAAATGGTTATATGAATCAGTTCCCAGGAAAAAAAGCACAGGAATTAACATCTTCTAGACAGTGTAGAGACAGCTGAACTCTAAATTTAGACTTGCAATCTGCTGTTGTCAGCCATGCTGCCTACAGAGCTGAGGAGCTGTGACTGACCAGGCAGACTAGAAAATAAGAATAAGGTAATAAATTGTTAAGTTTAGTTACAAGCTTCTAATTTGTTTTAGCCTAGAAGTGGTTACGTGTGTGCATGGCATGGTTCAGGTCAGTAAGGTCCATAATAATGCAGTGTGGCAGCCAGAGGGCTTGTTATGACTTGACACCCAATAACCATCTGTTGAACCCCCGCAGGATCATATCTACTACACACATACATGCAGTGTAACCTAGTGGCCCATTGCCCTGCCATTGAATCTTTGTCTGAACCTTTAATCCCATCAGTGGTTAAGTCTGGGCAGACAGGGAGAAGTGAGGTGAACCAAGCCTCCTGTATTTACCTCAGTCATATTGGCTTGAACTTTCTTTACCCCTTTCCTAACTTCTTACTGTACAGTTTCCCTTTTACCCCTCTTTTATTTTGAGTAAAACTTCAACATTGAGGAAAGTAACACTCTTTGCTTCGTTGCAGTAGCTTTACATTCAGTCTACATGCCTTACAATTTAACATGATCATCATCATGTTTGGAAACTTTAGGAGTTCCATTAAAATTCAATATGAAGTTTGGGTTCGAACAGTGTGTAACCACTGACTCACCAACTGCTCACGGTGGGATTTAAGAGGTTAAAGCCTCTTCACACTTTCACTGAGCCATCTGTTCACAGTATGTTTTTGTTTTTGTCAGCATGATATGATATTGATCATGCTGACCTTTACATGTTAAGCATCTCCACCATGGTATGCCTGTGCGTGTTTGCATGGCAAATAGTATGTGTATATATATGTGTATCTAATCCTGTAGTGTGTATGTGAAAAGGGTGAGAAAAAATAAATAGCATAAACAGTGCATCTAGAATCGATTCCTGCACTGCAAAGTATATTCTCACCTTTCTACAAATTAAAGCAGTTATACAAATATAGAACAGTCTTAAAGTCAACATGACACACGCACACTTGCGAAAACACACTCACACGGAAAGATAGCAACAGGAAAGGAAAAGAGGAGGAAGGCATGAAAGAGAGGAGTGATGCAGGAGCCTCAGAGGAAAGGAAAAGGAAGAAAGCAAGAAAGGAAGGGAGTGTGAGCAAGCGAGAAAGAGCTAAAACAGGAACAATGAATAGAGAGAAAAAGATGGAGAAGAAAAAAAGAGAGAGGCGTCAAAGAAAAAGGAAAAAAATAAGTGAGCCCAGATGAGCCATACATAGCAACGGAGGCACCAGCCAACTCCCAATCGTCTCTCTGTTTGCAACCCCAATTTTTTTCATCGTCTTTCTCTCTCTCTCTCACACACACAATCTCATTCTCTCTCTATCTCTCTCTCTGGTTATCAGAGGTCTTGCTCAATAGAATATATTTCCCTGGTTGCTAGGCAATCCCATAAAGCGGCGAGAACGAGCAAAGTGTTATAAATAATGTATTTGCATTATCTAATCAGCTGACACCCCCCCATCTACACAGAAAGGAGAGTAGAGGAAGAAAGAGAGAGAGAGGAAGAGAAAGATGGGGGCATTTGATAATTGGAACGCGATTAATTCAATGAGCACAAGTCCTCGTCCTTGAGAGTATGCATGCATGTGAAGCTGTGTATGAATATGCTTCAGTTGGAGAGGAGGAAAAGTGTGTGTGTGTGTGGCTGACTCAGAGCAGGCTCCACTACAGAACAGGAGGGATGAGATGTGGAGGATGTTGGGAGTGGGTCAGATTCATTTCATACCAACGCCGGAAGCAAGGTTGGGCCGTGTTTCAGGATCAGCTATCCATCAGAACAGACGAACATGCACCACATGCCACACATATACACACGTCAACCAAACACTTACGATAATGAGACAGACAGACATAGGTGTAAAAGCTGACATGGCTAATAACATGATAGACAAACAGAATAGATGCTTCGTGGACTGTAACAACCAAGACATTAAACCAGAAATCTGCAGCTCACCATTAGCACACACACAAACTAACACACAAAGAGAAAGCATACCATAGCCCTATATTGGTTTCCCTCACTAACACACCCTCGTCCATCCAAAAATACTCTGAAACCAGCAGCTGACCAGAGCTGTGAGTCACTGTCTGATCACTGAATTTCTCTCTCTCTCTCACACACTCACAAACCGTGTGGACATGTTAACATGTAGAGATGGACTGAGTGAAGTGGGGTGCGGTGAATGGAGGAAGATGGTGGTGGTGTGTTATTATGAACCACACCACAGGGGCTGGTGAGCTTCTTTATGACTTCCAGTTATGGGTTTCCCTTACTCACATTTCCCCTTTCCATCTACTGTGGCTACTGCGGAGAGATTTACGACTACACGCCACTCTGGTTGGTTTAGGTGAAGCTAGGCAGTTCTGTCTTAAACTTCAAAAGAATTCTCTTTCTTCATTTCTTCTTCTGGTCTTAGAAGAGCAATTTTAATTGTCAGTGATAGATAGATAGAAGGCTGAGAAAAATGGCGAGCCTGGCCCTCACTGAAGTTCAAAAATCAATCTACTTAAGACTCAAAAGCCCATTACATATATAACCAAAGGAGAAGTCACTGCTCCCAAATGTTTTTTGCCAGTAGGTAGTTACAGTACATAATGCCAAGAAAAACCACAAATTCTTATTTATATGTTTATTTTTGTGTATGAGAGAGCCAGGCTAGGCATTTCCCCCTGCTTCCAGTCTTTATGCTAAGCTAAGCTAATCGCCTCAAGCCTCTCCAGCTTAATGCACAAACATGAGAGTGGTATCGTCCTTCTCATCGAACTCTCAGCAAGGAAGCTCATAAACACATTTGCCAAAATGTCAAATTATTCCTTTAAGGGGCTTAACAATAGCTTTTTTTTTAATGAAAAGAAAATTAAATGTGTAAAAATAAACCTTAAATGTTTGAATTGGGAAAATTGTGGGGAAAGTATTGCACTGTAATCAAATGCTTTCTTTCCCTATATTTCCTGTCTATATCGACACTGTAGGCTGTCCAAGGCAAAATGAAATGGATACTGCATGAGAATGAAAAAAAAAACAACAACTTCATTGTGAAGCCACAGTATGAGTACATCTTTTTTTATCTGTACCCCTAATAACTAAAAAAAGCTGTAAAAGATCTTAAGGACATTCAAGGAAAGTACAGTATGTACTTTTGCAGAATAATAGCTCAAGTGTAAGAATATCAACCAAGAATATCATCAGAATCCCCCTTAAGGCAGAGCAGAATAAATGGGCCACCGGCACACAAAGTGTCCACAGCAGATACAGTATAAAAATAAATGCATGAAGCCAGAGCCACTGAGTAGCAGCAACTGTAGGTTTTACTCTGGCAGGCTGATGCAAGCCAGAAACATGGGCAGTGCTCCAAATAAAATGTCCCACACACTGTCCCACTTAGGCTCCATCACAATGCAAGGATGCAACTATTTATCACACTGCTCCATTAGCATCTTCAATGTATAAGCCACAATATACAGAGTTCTATATAGCAGCATTTTTATATTTGGGTCTATTAGTTCCTACAGAAACATATGATTTAATCCAAGTACATGCAGTGGCTTTAGACTATTCTGACCCTTCCCTTTCTGCACAATTCACTGTGTTGTAATTTAATGTTAATATGGATAAAATGGATAAAACTTTTCTCTGTATTTGACTGCATTCATCTTCCCCTAAATTCTGACCTGTCTCCCTGACCCTGCTGCTGAGAAACCACTGCCCTGATCGATGCCTCACCACAGGTTTATCACAGAGAGTTCCTTGTATTTGATGCTTTAGTTTTTGTCCTGACATCCAGAGTGAAATGTAGGACCTTATATACACAGTCTAAACTATACTAACTCAAGTTTCACCACATTTCTGAGTGTCACAGCAAAGGGTCTGAACAGTGTTTGATTTTTAATAAATTTGAAGGAATTTATAAAAACATTTTCACTTTTCAATTAGATTGATGGGCGAAGACGGCAATTTTATCTATTTAAAATTAAACATGCAAAAAATGAGGAGGTCTGAATACTTTCTAAAGCAACTATACTCAAAAAAATGAACAAATAGTCTACATGTGTGCAAATCCACGGAGGAAGGCAGGCACACACAAACACAGGCATCCTTTAACACATGCACATGTGAGCACACACACACACACACACTCAGACTGAGAACACATCTGCCCTGTAAGAGACCCAGAGTAGGACACTGCCAGCTGGCTTTGTTTCAACTTTTCACCCCCTGGGATTGGTTCTCCCACAGGCCAAATATGGAAGAGATGCGTACCTCTGTCTACCCCAATGTCTGTCCCAGTGGGACACGACACCACACACACACACACACAAGGATACACACACCCAAACTAAAGTGCACAGTAGGAACAAAAGACAAAAGCATTAGCCTTATGTGGTCACACGGTGGCCAGTCCTTAAGTCAAAGAGATATCAACCAGCACATCTATGGTCACTATGGAGACCACAGTCATTGTGTGTGTGTGTGTGTGTCTTGGATTTGACGAATATCCCTCTCTGGTCCCTTCACCATGACAACACAGAAAGTTCAAAGGTCAGAGCAACTGTGGTTAATCCAGTGGATCATCTGGAGGACCGACTGGGAGAGAGACTGAGCGAGGGAGTGGGTGGAGGTGGGCGAGAGAGAATCTTTATAGTGCGGAAATGAGAGAGAGAGGATCTGCTCGGATGAAAGAAATGTGGGGGAGTGATCAGGCGAGAGAGAGAGAGACAGTCTTTAAGCAGTATTTGTTTTTTTTTTTGGTTATGGACCAAAGCCTGTTTCTATTTTCTGAAATTTGAAGTTTGCCCACAACAAATTAACACATCTCAGAATATGACTGAGCTATATTGTGGTATTACTATAATGACCACAAGCCTGACACTGACACAGTACAGTGCTGCACGCGGGAGAAAAACAATAATGATTATGAGGAGCTGACATTAATATTGCCAGCTTGTGGGCAGTTAATACCAAACTAGCCTTATAATTCTTGTTACATTACACAAGTAAAATGTTTATTTCTTAGAAAATAAACATTTTAAACACTTACTATTAAATTTAGTTTAACTGAGTATTTCAGGCTAACATACACCATACGCTTTTGAAAGAAAGGAGGGATTTGTTCTGTTCCAGAGTAATGATTATGAGCAGCTGCCACCGCTACTGACAGAGTGCGCGCTAATATTAGCAGTGATCCACCTAGCCTCATCATTTCTGTTGCGCTACACAACAAAAACACAAATGTTGTGAACCAACAGTGATACTGTCTTCTCAGAGAGGCACTGCAATTACAACAATGTACAATGCAGTGGAGTATTTGAGGCTTACAAAGTCTACAACCTTTTAAAAAAGGAGGGATTTGTCCAGTTCAGAAAGAATAATGATTGTCAGCAGCTGCCGTTGTTGCTGACAGGTGGATAGTGAATACTTCTGAGAAAGGCCCTACACTAACAATTACACACATTCACTTTAAAAAAGGAGGTCTTTGTTAAGCTCCACCGCCAACACACCTGGTTCAGCCTGATGAGGTATTGATTAGATATTAAAGATGCCAGGATACATTAAAGCTGTGATTAAGATTTACAGATATTCCACATATATTGATTGTTGAATCCTTTCAATGCAAAGACACTGTTATCGTTATGATTTATTCATAAATAAGTTTAGGTTTTCTAATACAATTTAAAATGTCCACAAATTAATATTCTGGCAGTATTTACATTTGTAAATCCCTGTTTACCTAGCTGAAGGTCTGAATGCTTAGTGCATGTGCATTTGTGTCTAAATATACATCATGTGATGTCCAGGTTGGAACCCATCAGATTTAATTCCTGAGTGTATATGTGTGTGTGTGTGTGTGTATTTTTGCACACAGTTTATTTTATTTTGTGTAACTTAATTTAGTGGATTTGAGGAAAAAAAAAACATTTAAATTTGTGTGCATCTCTCTATGCGTCTGCATGTGTGATGCTGACTTGGTTCTGAAGCTCTTGTGTAACATAGAGTGTAATATAATTTAGTGAGCTCAAGTAAAGCATTTTGAATGCGTATATGGATGTGTGTGTATGTGTACAGTGTGCGTGCCAGGGGGTGCATACATGAGTGTATGAATGTTTGGCCTACATCTTACATCACTGGTAATTTAATACCATAGATTGTGTGAGACACTTAACAGAGCAGAATGTTACATAAATTCTAATTCAATTTAGCAGCCTCTAATGCTTTCACTGTCTCTCACCATGTGCACCAGTATGCGCTCTCCTGTGGGATGGATGGCCAGCGCCTCATCATACAGGCCTTTGGCTTCGTCCAGTTGGCCCCGGAGCTCGGCCAGGCGGCCCCGCTGCAGCAGCACTGAGTGAGAATTGGGGAAGATTGAGCTGGCCTCGGCGATGCAGAACTGGGCCTCCTTTAACCGACCGTCTGCCATGAACAACTCCCCTGTTGGAGGACGAGGAGAGAGAGAGGAAGGGGGAGGCATGGAGAGAAAGGGGGGAAGGGGGAGAGGATAGGAAAAAGGGAGTTAGAATGGAGGAAAATAAAGAGAGAGAAGAAGAAATGGAAGGAGGGGTACAGGAAAGAGAAAGGAAAAGACGATAGTGAAAGGAGAATGGAGCGAAGAGGAGAAAGGACAGAGAGGGGTGAAGGAGGACAGAGAGGGAGGTAAGAGAGGGCACAAGAGTTAAAGGAAAAGAGGGTAAGAAAATGAGGGATGAAGAAAAGAGGGATTATCAGGGACAGAGAATGGAGGAAAAAAAATATTATTAATCCCCTCAGTAATAAGTGAAGGTGACAGAGATGTCTTAACTGTGAGTTCAACAGCATCATATTAAAATGTAAACTGTGCAGCACACGCACAAACACAAACACACAAACACACACACACACACACACACACACACACACACACACACACACACACACACACACACACACACAGTGTGAAAGAGAGAGTGGGAGAAATGTAGTGCCTGGGAAGTCATGAAAGTCTTGCCTAAATATGGCCATCGCATACTAAAGCTGCCTGCCTCCTTTCTTTGCTGCTGCTGGGAAGACGAGGACAAACCCCAGGCACACACACTTATACACACAAACACACACAAAGAATTACGCCTACAAGCAATTCATTGTCCAATAAGACCTCAGACACAGAGCTGACCAGAGGACCCGCCCCTGAGGACAGAGCCGACCATTGCGTGGACAGGAAGCTGGAGCGGGGAGCTGTCAGTCACTCTCACGAGTGGACGCTGGGTCAACACCCGGAGAAACCCTAAGAAAAAAAAACCCTCGGCTCTGAACACAGGCAGCCTGTGTGTTCGTTACACAGAGATAGAGTGTACTGTGCTGTGCAAATACATTGTACGCGCCGTCTGCTCCTGAGCACTGTGTGAGCCCATGTGTGTGTTTGGTAGTGGATGTTTTGTTTGTTTACCTGTGTCTCACAGATGCACAGATGGGAAATTCTTAGTGCACGCATGCTACCTCTGTGAGATGAAAAAGAGCTATTTCCCTGCCACAGGGTTCCTTTTCATAGCTTCATTTCGGGGAAAAAGGGTTCAGTGAACGGTTATGTAAGGCTTTTTCCTGCTCCTCACCTGAGCTCTCAGAAAAAAAACAAACTATTAGATCAGTGCATGCATGTATACAGTCCATTTATATGTTTGCAGGTATTTTCTTTAAAGAGGCCTGTGTGTGTGTGTGTGTGTTTTTTTTTTCCCATGTGGTCAATGAGAATGTGAGATTGAGGGAGGAAGTGACCGATGTGAAGAGGAATGCTATGGTGGAGGGGGTCGGGGGGACACACCCCTGGTCCCACATGTACACACACACACACACACACACACACACACACACACACACACACACACACACAGACACACAGTTAAGTGTACACGCTCTATTTTGCCTGTTCTCAACAGAGGAATGGTTGGGTTCAAAGGTTGGACGTAGAAAATAACCTTCTAATTACATTTGGCCACAGGGGACATGACCCCTCGACCCCCTCCACCCATCCCATCCTATACTGTGACACACTGATATTGCATCACTGCCTTCACTTGGTGGCTGTATGGATTCCCATTCCCATGCCTCACCCACTCCAGCTGAGTGGATGGATGGAGTGTTGTTTGTGAGGAGCCTCTCTGTACTCCTCTCCCTTCATTTCCTGCTAATGCTCTGCTCTCCTGTGAACGTCCACATGCAGACTGAAGGCTGAAGGGGTGGAAGTAATAACTGTATGCATCACTGCCATCCTGCCCTTAATAGACCAGCGGCAGCATGTATACAGGTACAGCGAGCACTCCTACACAAGGTATGCAGTGTTCAATGGGACTGAAATGGCTCTGACCACTGAATTGTTAACAGTTTTCCTTATTTACTCTTGCTTGTGAAGGCAGCATCAATAGAAAATGGGAACAATAAATTATGTTGTTTTAAATAATGTTACAAAGGAACTGCTTTGTTGTTTACCTATATCCCTGACGTTATAACACAAGGTTTTTCAAACTTTTCTCATGCATATGTGACGTCAACCGAATTTCTGTGACTGCGATGCTCAAAATATGAGAAAAATGTGTGCTCACATTGTACCAAGAGCATAAACAATGTGTCGCTCCCCAGAGAGACTGAAATTTAACTGAGCTTGTAAGCAGGTCAGTAAGCTGTGTAAGACAGTCAGGCTGAACAGCTTTCACAGCAGCATCTACATAACACAGTCTGTGCGGAGATGATTTTCACTCAGAAGTTCCAAAAAAATAGTCTGATTTTTATTTTTGTTTGATCTGGATTTTTCTGATGACGGCCTTCCTAACATGGAGGGCAAGATTTCCACCCCTACTTGGGCCTTAACTGTTGGGATACGTTTGAACAATATGCTGAATCATACGTATGTGTAATTCAACAACAGATCCTTGAGCTCCGCCACATGTTTCCACAATAAAGTCACAACTTTCCTGTTTAACAAACAGGAAGAGAAACAATCCAGCGAGGTACAATCATTAGTGTCAAAGTCACAAATGTTAAGATGCATGCAGGACCAGTATGAACAAACTAAAATGCCTTTACACTAAAACAATACTCTTAAAGTACTGTTTTTAACATCTTGGAACAGTAGTGTCAGTCAGTCTGTCAGTGGCAAAATTTGTGTTTCATACTAATTACCAAATGTTAGCATGCTAACACACTAAACTTAGATGGTACCTGTTAAACATCAGCATGTTAACATTGTCACTGTGTGCATGAAGGAGTGCTAACATCGGCGCTCAGGTTTACAGCAGGGCTGTAGACTCTTAGTCTTGTTAGGTTTTGTTGCTGTACTCTCTCATACAAAAAGTGCAGAACTGGAAAGCTTGAACTGTCTGAAATCAATGTCCTGTCCATTTTGCACTTCCCAATGGGATTATTATTCATAAAGCTTAATAACACTGTGACACACAAAACTGTGGAATCTGATTACTGTCGATTGTCAGTTTCCAAGTTTTCTTATGGCTAACTTTGTTTCAGCTCACAGTCCATAAATACAAAGGGGAAAGTTTCCCTGTTCTCTCAGGCCAACAGCAAATGAACTCCCGTGCAGCACACATTGTGATTACATGGTAATTACAATGGTAAAAGCAATTGCTTGTTGACAGAAGGAATTTCAAATCCACTTTTCCAAGAGATCACAACCTCAAGGTTTGAAAAACTGTGTTATGGCCACGTGTATCGCTGTCGTACCAGCCTGCAGCCAAATGCGTTCCAGAGTGGTCCAGATGTAGATGGGTCCTTGGCGACGGGTGGAGCTGATGTCTGACACCTCAGAAAGCGCCGCTTCCAGACGAGAAACTGCCACTGACGAAGGGCTCAATGAACCTGCGAAGAGAAATGAAGGGACAGAAAAGCTTTTAGAGTTGGCAAATACTGTACCTTTTCACGGGACTGGAGAAAACTAAATACTGGTTGGCAAACTGATTACATTTTAACACAATTAATACGATGTTACAAATACTGAATAGTAAAAACACTGAAACAATATTTTGTCCCAAATGACTAGTATTTAATCATCATCAAATGTGAGATCACTTGTTCATTTGCCATCGGGAAATAACACGATGACGGAATCGCGCCACGCTCAGGGAAACAAACACTCATTCCCTGTTCATTTTCAGAACATCAACAGATTTCCTGTGACTGAATGGCAAATGTACAGAGCGCTCATCCTGTTAGAAACACGGATGTGGAGGTGAGTCTGATATTTAAAGAGCACATCTGTTGTCCAAAAAGGGTTTGCTGACAGGCAAACATAGTTTTAATCCATAAAAGGTCAAATGCTGGGGGATTTAAACTGACCTGCACATTCACCTTCCTCACTGGTATTTACCCAACATCAGAGAGGAAGAGAGATGTGTTTAACTTAAAATAATCAATTCAGCCTGTTACACTCCAAATATGCTCAGTGGCAGGCCCTCATTACAAACACTTCAAACCAGCAAGAGAGCAGACCAGTGGAGGCGTCCTGAAAGTCAGGCAGGGTGAGGTGGATGGAGGGTTTCCTGCCTCCAGGGCTGACCTCTGTCCTCTCAGCCATCGGTATACTGCTGCTGTCATCTGTCTCACTGCAACAAACATGAACACACCAATGAAGACGTGTATAGTACAGTATGAACTGACATGAACAAGCACACCCACCAATGCAAGTATTATACCAGTATTAAGTTATTTTCCAGAGCCTATAATGTTCCATCTGTGAAGCCAATCAGTAATTGGAATGAAAAAAGGAGAACCAATCAACAACCCTAACCCTCCGTGCTGTGTCACTGTCCTGTAAAAGAGTCTTAAGTGGAAGTCGACTGTGAATTGAACCCAAATTTAATATTTCAGGACAATTTTCAGTACATAATGTCATAGTTTCTTGTTAATGTTCATTTTGGTGATTTTTCTACAATACACATATTGCGTGTGCACTGAAAGGAAGAACATGAAACAGGGGAACAGATGCCGTCAGGAAAGAAATGTTGAATATGGACAGAAAGTATCAACAGAATGTGACAGACTTGACTTAAACGGTTTTTTAAGTCTAAATTCCAAAATCTGTCTGAACTGTTGTGTGTGCCAAAGTATCTTCCACCAGTAATTAGTACATTGATTTTGTGTATTGTAACAAAGAAAGAGTTTAAATCAAATTATATTGCTAGCTCAGCAGCAGAACCTATAATTCGATGGTAATGATATATCAGAAATGCAGAGATGCATGTGCACACAAACACAAACACACGCGCAATAAGACATCAATATAATCAATGCCACAGCAGCAAAAGTTTCCCACTCCCAGCTTCAACATGCATAGCAGAGAAAGAACACATTAGAGAAGTGAGATATCACACATTCTGCAGTACACGATAAGCAAAGCAGCACAAACGCACATCCTGCACAAGCACACTCACCTGGAGCGGCTGACATCATAGCGGCTTTGCCAGCGTTGCAGCATCTCTTCACAGGTCTGCAGAGCTACAGCCGGGCCAAACAGGGCCTCTTCAAGCTTCACTTTGGTGAACAGCAAACTGGACCACAAAAACAAACACACACACACACGTTGCTCAGGTTTGTAATGTTACGGTGCTTTTTTCATGTTTTATTGCCATATCATGCACTTATGTAATCTTATTACGCACTGAATTATCTGCTGTTTTTGCACCTGTATGGAAATTAAAGTGTGAACTGAGTAAATGAGCCTGAAGGAATGTTTAGTTGGACCCAAACACAGTCAAACCTGTTCTTATTGTCACTGATCACATTAGCTGGAATATGAACACACAACATGTTAACAACTGAAGGTTCGCAAGAGACCAACACTTCCAATGCTTGTCAGTGTTGGCTACTGAGAAGTGGCTCTCTGCAAACTGCTCTGTGGATGAGCAGTGGCAACTAGCTGATATTATCCCAGCTGCTTCTTTGGCTATAAAAATAAAGAAGCATATAAATATGCACACATGTACACAGTCATGCCCTTGTATAAAAGTCTGGGCTTCTACAGTAGCTGGGTAAGTGCTTAGGATCCATAAACATCTGAACTGATGCATGTGGACTGAGGCACACAAGGATCAATAGAAAAAGAGAGGGGGTAAAGACAGCCATCAACAACAAGCTCTAAGAGTGTGTGTGCTTGTGTGTGTGTGTGTGTGCGTGTATGTGTGTGTGTGTGTGTGTGTGTGTGTGTGTGTGTGTGTGTGTGTGTGTGTGTGTGTGTGTGTGTGTGTGTTGCGGTGTGTTGAGAGGTTGATGAGTAGAGGCCATAGAGTATTTCCGCTCAGCCCTTTTAGTTGAAGACAACTGGTTAAGTGATGTGGGAGTCTCTGATGTATGTGTGTGTGTGTGTGTGTGTGTGTGTGTAGTAATTGCCAGAAGGGGCTCTCAGAGGATGCTGTCTGTCATGGGCATCACTCATCCATGAGTGTGAGGACGGAGAGAGAGAGAGTGAGAGAGACAAGGAGACTATGTAGTGCACCACATCTGATGCACGCCTGCCTAGCCGTCCACTGCCTCCCTGTTGTTGAAGGCTCCTCCAATTATTCCATGCTCTCCTGTCAGAGGATGGGGGTGGAGGTGGGGGGGGGCGGGGGGAGATAGAGGGAGAGAAAGGAGAAAGGGAAGGATGAAGAGATGGATGAAGGGATGGAGAGAGAGTGAGGATCAATAGCAGAGCGAGACGAGCTTGTGTCAGGGGAGAAAACTCTCAGTGAAATGCGCCTCGTTACCAACTCACGGGTCGGTGGACGACTGGGGGAAGGGTGTGTGTATGTATGTGTGTGTGTGTGTGTGAGAAGATGGGGGGATGTTGAGAAAGAAAAAATTGAAAGTGTATGTGTGTGGGAGGAGGGAGGTTGGATTTTCTGACGTGCAGATGACAAGTGCTGCCGAGGGACGTTGTGTTAAGGCTGCGCCTGCCAGTAGGGGTCCACCGGAGTATGTGTGTGATTTTGTGTGTCTCTGGGCTCCCCATTACCAGTGTGGCAAAGCGTTTAGCGCTGTGATGGTGTAAATCCATCCTAGTGCTGAAACGTGACAAGGTGTCTGTGTGGGTGTACATCATCCGGACAAAGGACTGACTTCTCTCTTTGTCTTGTACAGTACTACTATATACAATACAATACTCTATGATGAAACACCAAAACAGAGTTTACCATAAATTCTCAAAATATTCAGATTATTCTAAATAAATATCTTTACTTGTGACTCAATTATTTAGTATCGTGTGAGCTTTTATTTGTAAGTGGGCCTCTAACTTTTTGGTCTGTATATACAGCCCATTTTTGTTCACAATAATATTTGCCTGACAGAGACCTTGTAGACTGAAACGCAGTTCAGTCGCATTTCCTGGGAACTTGTTCAATTTAAGTGTGTGTGGGGAGCCCCAACACAGCTGGGACTGGATGTGCATTCTATCAATTTTCACCACAGGAAAAGGCCACGTTTCCCCATTCTTCCTGCCGGTGAGGCCACTGTTTATCAAAAAACATTGCAGAGATTTTACACCTTATTTACACCTCTTTGCCCTTTATTCACATTTGTATGCCGTCACGAGTGTTTACAACATGAATTAAATATAGCTGGTAATGCATGCTGTTCAAATGGTGTTCAAATAATAGCTGAGTCTGTTTTACTGACCGTTCTTGTTTTTTGTTTTTAAAATAATTACTATTATATACCATTTATTCATAAGCTAACATCAAAGAAACTCAGCACTTCCTGCAGATGTTTCACATTAAAAGCCTATAAGGAAGGGAGGTGCTATGCCCTTAGACTGTGGCAGAACCTGGAAGGTCTTTATCTTAATTGCCAACAGCTTAATACAGATTGAAACAATGGAAACAGAGGAAGGCGTGAGTTTGGATTAACAGCAAACTAATATGGAAGCCATATAAATAAAAAAAAATAGGTTTAAAGATCTGTCAAAGCCTGTTTGCAATAAAGGGTTTGTTTTCTCTGCATGTGAGGGCAATATTTGGAAAGAAGAATATGGAATAACTACTTCTTTGAAATGTATTGACATATTTAATCTGCCATGAGGACATGGCACCTGGTACATCATGGTAAGTAATATCAAACTGATATAAGTCATCCAAGGATAGAGTCTTTTCCATGTTGGTATTTATTGCTCGATCACAGACACAAAAGTGTTTCCCTCGTAGCTCCAGAAAAAAATAGATTTCATCAAGATTACAGCACTCACAACTACACATCAGATTACAAAGGCTGTCATTTCCAGCCTCCTGGGAATGAGCCTGGCGTGTAGTGATTGAGGATGGATGTGTAGCAGTGTAGCTCGGTATAAATGCTCAGTGGTGGCCAACCAAGAGTAGTGAGTGCCAGTGTAAACTCCATGTAAAAATAGCTAATAATGTTCCCTTGAAAAAAAGTGGTACATCTACAGTATTACTCATTCTGCACTCCCACAGATCAGAGTGTGTATTCTCTACAGCCAGAACACTGCACACACACATTACACACACACGTGTGTAGTGTGTGTGTGTGTGTGTGTGTGTATATATATATATATTTATATACTGGTAACTGGTTTTAAGGTTGTGGCTCATTGGTGTATACAGTACATGCAAAGAGATTAACACACACAAGCCTGTGCAGACATGCTTGCTTTGTGTAGTAGAGCATAAGCCAGGCACGCATGTGCATGCTTATACACACTCTTGTACAGATGCGTACAGATGCACACACATGCACACGCACACACTTGCTCATGCTGCAACATCCCGTTGGATGAATGCAGAATCAAAGGCTGGGATTAATCATTCTCTTTGGTACAAACTGTGAGACCATGATCATTCTCTCTACCTCTCTTCCCCCCTTTCCCTCTCTCTCTCTCTCTCTCTCTCTCACACACAGCCCTCCCCCCTCTCTCCCTCTCTTTCCTCAGCTCTCTCAATCTGTAGGAGAATCACATTTCACATTGAAATGCATGCCTGTTTACTGGGTGATTAAATTTTCAAAGAAAAGGGAGAAACAGAGAGAGAGATAAAAAAAAAGATGAGAGCCAGGGAGAGAAAGAGAGGGTGAGAAAGGAAGAAAGAGAGGAAGAGATGGAGAATGAGAGAGAGAGAGAGAGAGAGAGAGAGAGAGAGAGAGAGAGAGAGAGAGAGAGAGAGAGAGAGAGAAAGAGAGAGAGAGAGAGAGAAAGAGAGAGAGAGAGAGAGAGCGAGAGAGAGCGAGAGAGAGAGAGAGAGAGCGAGAGAAAGACAGAAGCCGGGGGTAGAGGATGTGGGAGAAAAGGAGGAAGGAGAAATTCGGTATGCTACAGCGAGCTGACAGTTTGCTGTGGTGCAGGGAGGCAGTGGCTAACAAGAATCACATACAAAAACACACAGTGACACACAAACATGCATGTACAAGATTATGATCTGGTACACGTGAAGACCCACATCCCCCCAGCAGCACAACACATAAGTACACACACTGTTGTGGAATGCCCAGCACCATGCACGATACAAGCTTTGATCTCTGATGCTCGCTCACACATCCAAAGCAAATAATATTCAATGAGCTTGTTACTGAGAATACACCTCCTTTCACTATCACACTCTCTCTCTCTCTCTCTCTCCCCCCCCATCTCTCTTTCTGTCTCAATCTCTGATTTTCTGACTCTGAGATCTGCAACTCGGCCTCAGCCCGATGGGTTCCGAGGGTATTGATACAGTCTGACTGGGTGTGGATTAATCTTCATGTGCATATTGTTGGTTTGGGTTGGGTTTAGGGCTAAAAGACATTGCATACTAATAATCTTGTCCTTTTCACACTTGGAACATTCTTCTCTGTCTGCATGTTGGCAAACATATTCAGGTGTCATTTGGAGACATGCAGCTTGTTTCTCTGTGAGTAATATTAGCAATTCATTTCTCATTTTTGGCTCTTTTTTCATCTCCACAAACTCCTGGAGGGAATTATCTGGCTCTTTAAATGTTCCTCTATGTTCACCAGCTAGGCGCTAACTTTGCCTATCTGATGTTTTTTGTGCTAGCACTGAGGTGGAACAAAGATATTCAAGTAAAACACCAAAACAATAAGCTGAAAGATACTGAAACGCACCAGGGAACATAACACAACATGTTATGTTTCTATACTATGTTCTATAATACTGACATACGTTTAGTATACAACACTACATGATGTTTCCAGTAATATCCACAGATGGTTACTCAATCATTATGGACAGACTGATTTAAATGCAGACTAGACCACTGGTTTGTTACACTGCTCCACTCAAACCAGTCTACTCCATTATTTTATGAGAGAGTGTGCTGTTGGTCCCAGACTAAGTTTGGGCACAAATCAATTGGGCAAGGTCAGATTAGGGTGGAAATTTCAGGTCCATGCAGAGATCTACTGTCTGCATCTCTCTATACCTCTCAGTGGGTTCAGTTACTATTTGTTCTGCAGGCATGTCAGAACAGTAAAACTGTCATCATTAATATAGATCAATAAATCTTAGAGGTAATAATACAGTTAATGAACATTCACTAACAAGCCATTTTAATTCAGCTTTTCCATTCAGCAAACCACAGATACATGCATTTGTCTCTCTCTCTCTCTCTCTCTCTCTTCCTCTCTGACTCAGTGTCTCTCTGCCACTCCATAACAACAGTTTGGGAACAACAACTGATGCTGCCTGCTCTACCCATATGACCTCATGGTTACTGGGGCGATGGGGATTCCTGGCGCAGAGAACGATGTGATTGGCTGAGCCCGGAAAAGAGCTCTTAAATGGGTCAAAGCAGTCAAGTGTCTCTACGGAGGAGGTGTGTGTGTGTGTGTGTGTCTCTCTCTCTAAGAGTGTGATTGTGCATCTAGAGAGAAAGAGAACAGATTTCATCTTTCAAATGTACATACAGTACTTATCAGTAAAACCCGTGTAATGATGAAACCATCGTCTTTCCTGCATCCTCACACTCTGTCTCTGTGTTTTCGTCTTCCTGTCAGGCTCTTACATCCTTCCTTGCCTTCATTGTGTCATCAGTTTTATTGTTTTTCTGCATTTCCCCTCTCTCTCCCTCGCTCTCCTGATGTATGCATGTACCCCATCTGTCTGTGCTGGGACCATGGAGGCCAACACTGACCCCAAATGGCTGCATTATGAAATGCTTTACTGGGTTTTGAAATAGAGAGTATCAAACCACAGAGAGATGATGCAACATGCTTCTGTGTTATGGTTAGTGTGGAATAATTGGCTTGGATGGTTAATGCTGTCTGTCTCTGATACAACAGAGCTTCCTCCAGAGCTAATGAACATGTTTTTGTTGTTTTTATTCAGCACGACTGACTGAAAACATTTCTGTGACATAATGTGAGCATCTCAAACCAGTTTGTACAGCCCCTAACCTGCCTCAAACTATTTAATTTCATATTTGATTCTCATTGAGAATCAAATATGACTTTTTTGAGCCTTTTTAACCTTGACAAGAACAGAATTCTGGTGTTAAAAATATTAATTATCTTCATTATCTATCTCATATCCTTCTCAGTAACTCTGATATACTTTAAAGCTACAGGATATGATGCAATAATATAATTCATTAAATGTATGCACATATAAAACCTACGTCAGGTATGACTTAAAATGGTGAATGCATGATTAAAGATACCAACCCACAACCAAAAGGTCAAAGGTTGAGTCCCTTCAAAGTGCCCTACAGCAAAGTGCTAAATCCCTACATGTCCCAAAATGATTAGAGTGTAAAAATCTCTTTTACTGTGTTTTAACCTGCTTAGCCTAGAAGAGTGGGTTTATGTGTTGGATGATTCACTTCTGTCAGGAAAGCAGCACTGGGGCTCGGGTCAGAGCTGCAGAGTTAAAAGGGTAAGGGTGTATGAGGGGCATAGGTACCGCAATGCAGGCCTCCACTCTGGCACATCTAAATAAGGCTTCAAGTGTGTGTGTGTGTGTGTGCTTGGCCTCCAACACAGTGAAGCTGAGACACCCTATCCCTACGGAGAGGACTAGTGTTAAGACAGGCCCTTGCTGCACCACTCACTGGAGCTACTCTTAAACACACACATACTCACACGTGAGAAAAGTTTAAAAAGTACAGCAGTCGTTTGGCACCTTATCCTCAATTCACCAACACTTCTAACTACATTTTCTGTTGCGCGTGTGAGTGGGATGGTGTAGTGGGCTTTACTTGAAGTTGTCGGGGTGCTGGCTGAGGGCCAGGCCAAGGGTGTCCAAGGCATGATGGTGGTGTTTCTGGGCGCTGAGCAGCAGGGTCAGCAGGTGGAGGGAGTGTAAGTCGTCCCGATAGAGAGATAAAGCTGCCTGCAGGGGCTCCATGGCTGCCGATACCTGCCACACACACACACACACACTCTCAGGTATAACTTACAGTCTGCAATGTTTTCTAATAAATAATACCTGTTGTTGATTATCCAAACATATATTTTCCTTCTGTTTGCTTATACCTGGCGTACAATTGCCAGCTGCAGAGCCAGGTACATAGCAATCTGAGCATCGTGGGGGTCTAATGAATGAGCCCTGTGGAGGAAACAGAGACATGCACTTTTATAGGTTAAACTAATCAACAGCATATAAAGCAGTCAACAAGTCTACAGCCATGCTGGCAGCCCTGTGAGGCTGTGCTTTAGTGCAGTGGTGCTTTGAGCTAAATGCTAACATGCTGCTGTTATATGCAGATATGCTGTTTATATGTTCACCATCTTAATGTAGCATCTTAACATTTGATAATTAGCAGTAAATACAGTATACAGTACAGCTGAGCTGATGGGAATGTCATTAGTTTTGCTGTTTATTTAGTGACAAAAACGGTGGCAACTCCTATGTAGTAAAGATTGGAAGAAGCAGGACCTACTTTCTCAGAGCCTGTAGTGCTTTCTTGTTGAATTCGTTCCGATCTGCTTTGAGAGAAGCTGCAGAAAGACATTAGTTTTTAGCTTTCTTATATTTTTAACAGTAAGAAGTTTATGTTGTATAAAATGAAAGCACCATGTGCTAAACAAGTCCTGATACCTAAACAACAAAGCAGGTAATTCATCAGTACTCTTTTAAAATGACCCTTATGACACATGTACCTTTATGACCCATAATGTAGCATAAATACTGGCAATACTGGGAACAGATAACCCAGCTGGCACAGTAACTTCCTGGCAACCTCACGGTGTCAACACTCTAGGTCACTGCGCCCAGCCAAAAACAGTCTGGCATAGAATTTTGTGTAAAAGCAACAACAGAATGAACAATGATTGGTTTGATTTTTATATGGATTAAACATTAACATATTCATTAGTGAGCTTTAGAGGTGCTGGAAGGCAGAATTTTTTAAGCCCTGGACCAAAAGACTTTGATGGGCTTTAGACCATCCAGGTCCAAAGGATAGCTGTTTGCCCCTACTTTCAGTCTTCATGCTAAGCTAAGCTAACGGTCACCATGTTAGCACAGTGGTGTCCTCTTATCTAACATTTGACAATAATGTGAATAAATGAGTTTTCCCAAAATGCTAAACATTTCTCAAGATCTGGTTAACTCTATGCAACTAAAGCACGCCATAGTTAACCACCCTCCTTTGACTCCTCCTTAAGAGGTTTTGTGGCCTGCCTGTGTGTATCCATACCATCAGAGGCCTGTAGACTGCAGCAGAGTCCCAGAGCCAGGTAGGCCCTGGGTAGAAATTCTCCAGCTTCCTCCCCCATAGACACCACACTCTGGGACAGGACCTCTGCCTCCTCAAACTGGACACAGACACAAATACAAAACATATACGCAGTTAATCTCTGAAGGATGTTCAAATAAGTGTATATACTTCAATCGGCAGGTGAAACTGAATTATTCTGCTATTTCACACAAATGCAGTTACATCATGAAACCACTGATGTATAATACAAAACAAAAATTCTCCTAGGAGCATTGCAAAATATTGTGCTGTAAGCAGGACCTGCAACATCCTCTTACATGAGTGTGTGACAGGAAAAGCCTTTGTAGCACTGAAGGGCAAATTTGGCTGAAGTACAGCAGGGAATGGAGTACTGTTGCCTGAGCCTGGTGTGAGTTTAGTCCGACCAGATTCAGCTGAAGGACAACGCAGAGTTTGGTGAAGGACACACACACACTCGCCCACACACACAGCAGTAGACTGCAGGCGGTGTGTGGCTGAGCTGAGCCGAGGAAAAAGTGTGTCACTCCGTGTGAGGTATGGCTGGTGGTGGGCAGGCAGGTGGGTAGGTGGGCGTAGGGGGGTAATGCCTTTGACGGCGAGCCAGCGCAACAGCAAGCCAACTGCTCTGACACCCTCCCTCCTCTTCCTCCCATCATCCTCCTCTGTTCTCTCTCTGTCTCTTTCTGTGACTCCAGTCCTTGCGAGCTCAAAGCCAGCACACAATAGCCTGTCATTTAAACACGCAGCCCGTCCATGCACGTCTTAGGAGGATTACGTTTTTTTTTTCCTCCCTTGAATGGTGTGAAAGAAGAGCATGTCGCTGTTGTTGGGTGAAAAACTTGCATCTGCAAAACTGCTCTTCAGGAATTTAGAAAAGCAGCTTTGCTTTCAGATCTCCAATCGTGCAGTTTGCAGTGATGTCATGGGTTTGGACGGGGGTTTCACATGCCCTGGCTTGCGTGGCCTTTTACCATTTCACATACATGTATAGGAGAACAATGAAAACCTGAAAAAATATGAAGAAATTCTTATATAGGTTTGGTCTGGTCTGGTCTGATGCAATATGTGTTGCTGGCTGGATGACAGTCCAGACTGTCCAGTGGAGCTGATGGTGGATAATGGTGGCCCATTTATGTAATGCCCCACTGCACTATGGCCATAGTGTCCCATTGTGATTAAGGCTGTAAGCTCCTTAGTGTCTCCGGCCTGCCATGATCTCCAGCCACTGACAGATGTGCTCTCTCCATTCGCCCCTGTTAGCTCCTCTTTCCTAATCTCTGACCCCTTTCTCTCTCTCTCTCTGTCTAACTCACCCTCAGTCTCTCTTTCTCTCTCTCCCTCCCTCCACCCTGAATACCACTGTTGATGTGACTTTCTCCCTCCTGCCCAGATCATGAACAGCAGGACTACCCAAGCTGGCCGGGGCTTCACGGTGATGTGTATCTGCCTGAGTGACCCCAGTGTCAATCCTGAAACATTAGCGGCACAGTGATGCTGCGCCATGACTTTCTGACTTCATGCACACGCACTGCATTTCAAAACACAAATACACACATCAAATATTTCATAAACCTCCAGTCCGTGAACTACTGAATTCTATGACGCAACTTCACCTTCCAGCTCATGGTCTTATAAGTTTTAACCCGAAGCTGAAGGTCTAACTAAATGCAGATGAACATGCATGGATTACAAAAGTGATTGTCCGTGATACTGCATTCACATGCAGATTTGCAGTATCTCATTAGTTCCAGATGGTGAATGGACCTTTGTTTCTATCACTGTAATCCTGTGTAATTTTAACCTTTACATACATTACTGTTTGCCTTTGTGATTGGTCCATATTTTGTTGACACTGACTGGACTGGTGCTTTAAGTCAGCAACCTTTTCTACTTTTCTACTCTAACCCCTTGATGCAAAGCAATTTGTCCTTTTGGCCGCTTGTCACAGTGCATGTCAAATAGTTGTGTTACATTACATTCAACATGAAACAAGACTAAGCTGAAGACTAATGTATGTTAACATGCTCACAACAACAGAACTAGAATGCTGATGTTTAGCAGGTATAATGTTTACTGTACAGTAATTTGGGTTTTGTAGGTCAGCATGCTATCATTCGTTAATTAGCATTAACACAAAGTACAGCTGAGGCTGATGGGAATATCTTTAGCTTTGAATGTATTTTGGTCAAAAACCAAAGAACTAGACAAACAAAATGTTTTGACCTTTGATGAAAAGTGAAGGGGATCACAAAAAAATATTTAAAATCCCCCTGCAGGGAACATGAATGTGTGCACGACATTTCATGGCGATCCATCTGATTGTTGTCAAGGCAACAAAACCACAAATGTCAACCTCATGTTCAGGAGAATTCATTGTCTGGAGCCCATAATTGTCTGTACAAAACTTTTTGGCAATCCATATGGTAGTTCTTATTTCAGTCTGGAAGAAGTGATAAAACTAATAGACCAATACTGCCATGCTTAGAGCCATGCTCTCAGCATGGATAAAACCTTTAAAACTAAACATATCTTTTCTCACAGAATTTATTTTCTTCTTATTTATTTTAAGGGTTAATGCAGGATCGCATGTGTGAGATAGTTGCAGTCAGTCCAGACACTGGAATAAATCTACTGAGAGACTATATCTAAATTACTAAGATTTTTAATGCATAACTGTGCATAACTGTGCAGCTAGTTTGTACCACTGGTTGTCTTACTGAGGCACCTAAGCATGTGAAAGAAAGATGAATCAACAGGGGGAACACAGGAAGAAAAAGCTGTTGTAAACCAGTGGTTCCCAACTTTTTTCTGACTAATGAAACTTTAAAATGAACCAAGATCCATTTGTTATTTCTCATCACATAATATGGCCACGGTGCGGCACCACGCTCTCGTGGACATGCACACAACTGCTGAAAAAAATCCTAGGCGAAACACTGGCATCACGCTAAACAGAGGAGCCGCCACATGGCTGAACAGACATGGAAAACAGCTCCACCCACAGAAAATTCACAGCAACAAGTATCTCCAGGAAAATCAGCACAAAAACAGGACAGCAAGGACACCACCGATCATCAACGATACGGAGACAGAAAAAGACTAAAGATTATTATTCAAATGTGTGTGATTTTTTTCAGGCTCCCAGGCCTGACTCCCAACTGCCCGTGTGTGCATGTTATTGCATACAAGTTTATGTAGGTGTTATGTGTGTATTCACCCAGTGCAGTTGACCAATGCAGACTTTAGCAGCCAACAGGGGCAATGAGGGGTCCTCAGGTCTCATCCTGGCACACTCTTTAAATACAGACACAGCACCAACCCCCTGGAAAACACACACACATACAAATGTCAGTGACAAATTGTGATTCATGTGAATGCAGTAGTCAGTTATCATGCAACCACAGATGACACCGAGTGCTTTAAGCGAGTATATCAAACACACATCAACTGTCCTTACACAGCCCTAATAGACCCATTTAGACACAGAGTCACTTAATACATATGGGTCAATCATTAATGGACCACGTGCACTCACACATGCGCTCACACACATGCACATGCACATGCACATACACACACACACACACACACACACACACACACACACTCGGCTGGCCCTAAATAGAAGCGGATCTGACGACACTGAGGCGGCCCCTTCTCCTTCTAGGGAGCAGCCTATTTCTAGAGCTCTCCATTGATCTGCAGTGTCACTTTATCCTGCAACCCAGATCAATTTTTCTGTCACACACATGGGTACACATGGGTGCACGCACGCACACACACACTCACATACTCAGAGGGACTGAGAGAGACAGAAGGAGGAAGATAGAGAGGATTGTTAGCTATTCCATATTCCTCTCCCATTTAAAGAATGTCCAGTTTTTTAACCTTAGAGCAGCTTTTACATTTACTTAGCACCAAATACATTCAATATCACTTCCCAATAATTTCAAGGTTATTCTTATAGTAGCAGATGGCGGTGGGGGTAGCATTAGTATGAAATACAATCTATACTACATGGTTTAGATTTAAAAGGTACATGAATCACCTTTCACTGTACTTTTTATGTAACTGTCCATTACCTGGCAGTACCTGAATCATCCAGATTGAGTTAAATTCAAACCATCTGCCCCTCCAAGCACAGCAAACACTTAGCTGTGAATGCTATTTGTTGCTCGCCTGGACACAGGGGTGAGGACGGAGCACCGCAGTGTACAGGACAGAGGCATGGCAGAAGATGGATGTCTCCTTTGGGTGTGGCGTGGTGTGTGCGTGAAGGTCTGTTGCTGGTATATAAGGAGAAGTGAGCTCACCTTCCCGGCCGCCATGAGTGACAGGCCCAGCTGGTGCCAGAGGTGGAACTCGTTGAATGAGAACTTCATGGCTCGCTCCAGACACTGGAGAAGACAGACAGATATGTTTTAGTTATGTAATTTTGTAGCAGAGAGACTGTACAAGCTTGGACCGACCCAGAAAAAAAAAAAAATGTGTGTTTGTGTTCAAACTGTCCCTACACCAAGTCATTAGGAAACCAATTTTTAAGACAAGAAAAACAGGGGTGTGAGGATCATTCAATTTATTAACTCATTTTTTTCCTCCTTTACATAGTGACTAAGCTGAATGGCCTCTCTGCTTGGCTACATTTTTCTAGCTTGGAATGACTGTCAGTCACCACACACCACCCACTCTGTTCTGCTGGAGTACATAATGATGTGATTGATGTGTGTGTGGACGAGCAGAGGACGGTATGGAGCGCCACTCAGTTAGACGTTGTCACTCATGCAGAAGTGAGCTAAACCAGGAGAAAGGTCTGCCCAATATTCTCATTAAAGAGAAAGACGTCCTGCTGTACAGAGCCCATCGTACAGTATCACCCTCTGAGTGATCTGAGTAACTCTGGACTAAACAGACTTTAGACATTTCTTTAAAAAGGACAAATGAATGAACTAAACAATGTATGAATTGTAATGCTTCACTGATATATCCTCGGTCTTTATAAAGCCATTTGAAGCTGTGACTATCTTTGCTGCTACATAACAGTGCTGACCCTTGTTAACCCTACTAAATCAGGCCCCACCCAATTACAAATCCCCGTTTAACCCCTGTGTGGACAGTTAACAAGCAGAGGCTGAATTAGGTTTCAGGGACACAGGACCAGACAACTGCCAAGAGGCTGAGGTGAGAAGGTACACTGACTCAACAACTGTTTTTAAAGCTGCAATTGATTTTTTTTTTTATTCTCATTTGTTCTAATGACGTGAATGATGCGTAATATGTACAGTGTCATGTGTGATGACAAAGCCAGAGAATTATCACCAAACTCTGCAGTTTCCCTCAGCTCCAGACTGTGTTTCAGCAGCTATCCACTCAGTGTTTTAGATTAAGGACCGATTTACAACTTCACTGTTTCGGTTTAGCCTCACTGCTCTCATCATCCCCTTTCTCCAGCAGGAGCATTTGGCTGTTCTCGGTGAAAAAAAACTCTCAGGAGACAAAGTTAGAGACTAGCTGGTGAACATAGTGGATCATTTTGCAGCTAAAGATGAGTTATTTCCCTCAGGAGTTAACGGAGACCAAAACAGAGCTAAAAGGAGACAGAATGTTGGACTTTACGCATTGGACACAAACACTGATTCAAATTAATGCTCATGTTGCTCTGTATCTGCTGGTTGTGTTACTTTGCAGATTAAGATTTTACATTTCTCTACAAATTTAGTACATGTAGTACAATAAGTTGCATTTCCATAGATTAAACAACCCGTTACTGTATAAAGTAGTTAAACCAGCTCCACTTCAATCAGCAACGTTAAAGTGATGTTGACATATCAGTCCAACAATTTAACAGATTTAGTAACTTAACAGTCTGAAAATGATCATGCATAAAAAACAAATTTATTTTTGATACATTTTCCTCATAACAGTTATATATTTGTACTTGTAATGGAATATTTTTAAATGTTGGTATTGCTACTTTGTCTTAACTACAATATTTAAATGTTTCACCACAGCCAGGAGTTTATTTTACTCAGTAGATATTCCAGATCACTGAATTTGATTTTTTTTTTTTCCATACAAGCCTTCAACATTTTCCTTGAATGTTTCACTTTCAAGCATTATAATAATACTGATACATAGATGTGTATCCCTGAACTGAGATTTGACATTAGAACTGGAGTTTGCAGCAGACACCCCATGAATTGATTAATGCTACAGTGGGTACGTGATCAATCACAGTGAATTGTATTCATCACAGGAGAGATGGATGGCACTGACTGGCTGACATCTAAGTTTTAATAAATGGCCCATACTGGCCTTATACATCAGCAAACTGGCCCACTGGTGTAGGTGGAACTACCTCAGTGTGTGTGTGTGTGGTCCTCTTTATAAGATGACTGATGCTGTCTATGAATCAGTCAGACAGGTGGACAAACCTAACTTCAGGTGACCCCTCCAACCTCTGTCTCCCCAACTTCCCACATCTGGGGTAGTTGTCACATTAGGGGGGTAACAGAGAGAGTAAAAAAAGTGGGAAAACAGAGGTGGACTTTGGAGCAAGATAGTGGAAGACCAAGTGAGGAAGAAGCAGGAAATGGATGCTGAGAGATGAGAAAAGACGGAGAGACAGTGAGAGAAAGAGATACATAACCCCCTTGCTCAAAGTGATGAGGGCATTCATTAAAAAGTTTGACAAAGGCAAAGCTCTTACTAACACATCTCATCTCTCACTCTGTTGCTCTGCTCCCCTCAGACCTCCAACACAGAGTGCGTGTAAGTGTATGAGCACACCTCAGACAGCATGGCGTACTGCCCCCTCCTGGCCATGCCGATGGTGAGCAGGTCGTAGACAGAGGTGGCATCCTGCAGACTGGCCTGGCGAGCCTCCGCCTGGTCAGGCAGACGACTGATGACCGCTTCACCGCTGGCCTGGATGAAGAGAGAGACGGGGTGAAGAAGAGAAGGAGGAGGGAGGAAAAGGAGGAAGACAAAGGAAGGAAAAGGTGGCTGGACTGGTGGTCTAAGCTCTTAGTCACAGTGTTCTCTGAGAAATGTGTTGAAATGTTCAGAAGCAAAAAAGGCAGAAAACAGTGTGTGTGTGTATCTCACCATGGACTCTGTGATGAGCAGCAGCAACACTGCCTCTTCCACCACGTCCTGAGGACAGAAGCAACTGCCAGGACACAGGAAACAGGAAGTAGTACCAAGAACAGCAAGTCTATCCCTAACACACACACACACACACACACACACACACACACACACACACACACACACACACACACACACACACACACACACATACACACTGCTTGTCCAGAGGTAGACTGTCAGATTGCCAGGAGTGTCCAGTTTCTGTCTCACCTGTGGTGCTGTAACACAAGACGGACCACCCTGGGTATATCGCTACACAGCACTATCTCAGATGTCACACACACACACACACACACACACGGACAGGCTCCTTCATTTCGTCCATCTCTACCTCTCCCATCCCTCTCATTCATCACTTTCTGTGCCTCCCTTCCCTCTCTGGTCAGCTCCGTGTCCTATTCAAGGACACATTTACCAAACACCACCGTGGCCTTTTCAGAAGAGGTAACTGATGACAAAAGCCATGAACAGTACTGAAGTACAGCTATTCCTCAGGGGGGAATTCTCCTGTTCAACCTCTCCTTCTAATCTCAGACATGGATTTAGATCTTCACTTATGATAGTGTGGGCAGGATTAGTCATGTGGCGGTGACTAAGTATGGCTCGCAGGACCTGAACAACAAGCGCAGGATCCCTGCAAAGTGGGAAATGCAGAAAGGAGGCAACAAAATGGTGATACAGTAGTGTGTGATGATGCAGATAACCAGCTTGTCTTGTCAGGACTGTGCAAAGGATTTTTATGCCCTGTTAACATTATGCCACTTTATCTCACGTTGTCATGTCATGTTATCCAATGAAATACTCTGCTGTTTTCTGTTATACTATATTCTAGGATATCATGTTATGCTATACTGTTGTGTTTTGTTGTTACCCTATTCTGTGCTATACTAGCTTATGCTATGCTATGGTCTGTTAGGTTCTGTTCTTATGCAGTGTTATGCTATATTGTGTTATCTCATGCTATTTGATGCTATGCTGTTATATTATTCAATACTATGATATTTCTTACTATATTATTTATCTCCTACATGTCTCAGTTTCCATACATAATAAGATGATAGTATGTTTCTGTGCCACTTTACATCTGAGTGGCTTTAAGAGCTTTCAGTTAAACTGGAACTTTGAGGGGTTTAAAAGTCATTTGTACGCTAAGTTGAATCTGATGTATGATGAAGTTACTTTATAAAGAAAAGCCACATAATAATGATGTAAGTCTCAGGAAAAGGGTGATCAAAGTAAATGGTAATATATATATATATATATATATATATATATATATATATATATATATATATATATATATATATATATATATATATATATATATAAAAATCCTACTTTGGAAAAGAATTGTACTGTCAGGTGACAGAGTTCACAGGTGTCTAGATTACTGATAAACCAACAAACTCATAAGGTATCTGTATTTCAATTCAATTTTATGTAGCGCCTTCCACAATCAAAATTGTCTCAAAGCGCTTTACAGAGACCCAGAGCCTGACCCCAGAGCAAGCACTTAAGGCGACAGTGGCAAGGAAAAACTCCCTTTTAACAGGAAGAAACCTTGAGCAGAACCTGGCTCAGATGGGGGACCCTCCTGCCGATGGCCGGGCTGGGTGAAAGGAGGAAAAGGAGGAAGATAGGACAGCCAGGAATAGGGACCGAACTAGCACTGCATTAAATAATACATGGTTGCCTCTGGTGGTTTTGTTTAGGTGGTTTCTACAAGACACAGGTAAGTCATTGGTACACTTTAAACCACAGCCTCTGAAGACACAGCAATGGTGTAGGTTTAAACTCATCTTAAACCTTAAACTGCAGCTACGCTAATGACAAGCTACAAATTTGTGACCTCAGGTATAATGAGATGAGCTATATATAGCACTCTTTACATGCACGTGTTGTTCAACTCTGAGGGATGATGCAGAAAGTTTGAAGTTAATAACTTTTGTGGATTTCTGTTTTGGGTAATTGAAAATTGCAGGTCAGCACTGTCTAAGAAAATGGAAAACATTGGTCTTCTTAGTATTGTGTACAGTATTCTTTGTCAAAGTTGTACTCATATGATATCCCATAGACTGCAGTCAAACCCAAGTATATATATTTTTTTCTGTCATATTTGTCTTTCTAGATGACTTGAACAGGACCAAACATCCTAGTTGAAAGTTGAATTTTAGATCACACTGATAAGAGCAGGAAGGAGTGTGAAGTAAACTCACCTTGGATGACCCTAACTGGTAACCTATAGGAGCACCCTGCTGGCAGCTGTGTTACATAATACCAATTTGCTTTCCATAAAAGGGTGTTCTTTTACTTTGTAGAGATATGGCTCAGATTCACACCACCCTGCTGATGACTCATAATATTTAGAACAAAATCATCCAAGAACCACTAGAACAAAGAAAACTGGCACCAGCTTCCAAGATCTACAGTAGCTGATAGGACGGTAAGTTGGACAAAACTGATTCACTTCTGATACACTGAAAGCAAAACTTTGACAAAAGGAAACTGAAACCTACAGAGACAATTGCTTTGTACACAATAGTTAGTTGTTACAGTGGAGCAACAAAACACAACCACAGATGGCTGTGTAAATGCTGAGTTTGAGTTAAGCAGTTTGACTTAGCACACTGTCCACAAAAAACAAAAAAGAGTGAAACAAAAAAGAAAAGGCAACACAAACCATTCAGTGCTATAACGTTGCGGTGGTTTAACAGTGGGGTATATGGCGTCTTTGGAGGCGGCGGCTCCCTCTCTGTGGAGCCAGGCTGAGGGAGGGGGGCCCAGCGGAGGCCAGTAGCTGTCTTCACTCACTGAGCTCAGCAGCACCTCTGCTAGCTTCCTCGCTGCAGACTAGGATGCAACCACAATGCAGTAATTACTGAACTATTTAAAATCCTGTCTATACTGACATGTTGATGAGCATATTAAGTGATTATAATAGACAGAAACATGATAAGTAATCATTACTAATTATACTGAACCAATGTTAATTGAAGAGACTCAATGTGAGACTTTTAGTGATACACATGTCCCATCAGTCCATCATCTGTACCCCAGATGGCAACAGGGAAATTATGCTTAATCTTCAAAGCACAGAATTCTGTTTTCATCATATATTGTGCATTTCATTTATATCAATATATTCCTTAATAATCAATACTAAATGGACTATGGATGAAAGTTTAGAACAGAAAGAGTAATGGAATACAGTGCAATGTTAAGCTATAGAATAATTAATGCTTAGTAGCTTTTAATGCAAAGTACAGCCACAACTTGTGTGTGTGCGTATGTGTATGTGTATGAGTGAGACACCTCACCTTCCTGAAGCTCTGAGACCCTCGTGACTCTACCACCCTGAGCACCCTACGCAGCTGGTGAGCACCCTGCGCAAGATGACTAACACACACACACACACACACAGAGTAGGCGTATATCAGTGTGATGTATAGGTTGTGAAGTTGTAAAAAATACAAAAAAATAAATACACTGAAGACAAAGCAGCTACATATATGGTCTTCTGGACAGAACAGCAGTTAACACATTTAATACTCTTTATAATAGAACTGATATTCTGATTGCAAACTGCTTTACATATCCTGGGCCACAGCTGCAATATTTCATCCACCCTATTGACATCAGTGATGGTGGAAATACTAGAAAAACACTACCAGCGTAATACAATTCAACAACGCCCCAAACTACAGCCTCCAAGATGGTCATGCAGTTGAATCAACATCTAAAACAGTTTCAGCAAAGAACATTATTAGACTGTTGTATTAGACTGCATTTGTTTTAGCTGGGTGTACCTAATAAACTGACAACGGAGTGTATGAGACAGTCCAACACTAGTTCAAAGGCTACTTTGCTTTCCTGAGTCTTAGAGCAACACTGACACCTGCTGGTCACAAATTAAATTGCATATCTCCTGCCCTGAGGTTGTGTAGCAAGTGAAAGCTTGATTTCTTCTTCTCCTCACTTTCTAAAACAAGACAGGAGGACAAAGCCCAAGGTTCCCTCCATCACAGACGGGGATGAATCAGCAGAGAATGCAGCCAATAAACATACTGCATAGCCAGTGACATCACATAAATACAGGTGGATAAACTATGACTTCCAGTCTGTGATTACATAAGGCCCACAGCCAATTACATAACAAAAATCAATTTAATAGATGCATTCTGTTATTTCTGCTTTTCTTAAAAATGATCCTGATTAAGAAGCAGTTATAGTTGGCAGACTTTTCAGAATCGGTTGACTTGTACTGCTGTAGAGGAGGTTGGTATTTAATTATTACACAACTGTGCGTAACATGTAGTTGAGTATTTTTTTATTACCTGATATATTTTAACTCCTGAAGGTCAAGTCAGAATTATTTAAAGAAGCATTTATAACAGAACATGTAAATGGGTTACGGAGCAGCAAAGAAGAAGGCAGACACTAGGTATTTGGTGTGTGTTGTGTTGTGTTGTTTTGTGTGTGTGTGTGTGTGTGTGTGTGTGTGTGTGTGTGTGTGTGTGTGTGTGTGTGTGTATGTATCTATATATATATATATCTATATATGGTTGGTAGATTCACCCCCTCTGCAGCAGACAAATGTAAGCACTCTGTAACGCAGCCTGCAGGAAGTAGCCCAGGTCGATGTCCACAGGTGGAGGAAGCAGACTGGCTTTGGCTGTCTTGGTGTGTGGCGTGGTAACTACCTGTAAACACACAATATAGTTTATATTCAGTACACTTGCACAACACACAGAAGTGTTGGCAATAAAATGTAAAGTGTCAAAAGTGAAAATACTTATGACAGAATATTATATTATTGGATCATTAGTATTGATGCATTGACATGTAAGCAATATTTTAATGTTCGAATCCTTTAGGAAGCAGTTAATCATAACTACCTAACACTCTGTTGTGCAACAGTAGTTTTATATGTCAAATCTAAACCTAAAATTAACCAGTAACTACAGCTGCAAAATAAATAAAATAAATAAATAAATGGAGAGTTTGAGCTGGAAATATTCAAGTATGTACCTTAAATGTACAGCTGTACAAAAATAAAGTTTGGGTAGGTGAAAAGAAGTAGAAAACAAAACCTGAAGCAAATAGGTATTAAAATGAGCCTTTTGTTAAATGCTAACGCACTGATCTACTTTTTATTCAATTAACTTAAATAACAGAAATTGTGGAACACAAAAATTTTTGTATGTTACTTTTTATTACACATACATTTTTGGCTGCAGGGGTTGTGTTTACTTCCTTTCACTTAAAAACCCCAAATCCCAACATAGAACTTGGGCCCCCCCTGGGGGTGCCCAAAGTTTTGCATACAACCAAACTTAGTTGAATTACAGCACTGACAGATACAGAACCACAGATTACTAAATATTAAATATTTGCATTAGAAAACAAGAACAAAAAAACTAAACTATAAATACTCAAAAAAAAAGTGCTGGCAACAAGTATAGTTGACGATCACAACTCCTCTTACAACAAGCTGTACTTAATTCACACAGACGCTATACATTGGTTTTTAATGTAAGTGACTCTACAGAAACACACACTCAAAAACTTGCTCACATATCACACACACTCTGCATGTATAAAAATCCACCTTGTCAAGCTCCTGCAGGTAGGACAGAGCAGCATCGCAGGCCCTGAGGTAACAGGACAGACTCTCCTCCTCCCTCTCTGACAGACGAACCCGAGACACTGCAGAAACTGTCTGATGGTCCAGAGACAGACCTGAAACACAAGGGGACACAGTGGTCATGGAAAAAGAAAGGAATGTGTGGTCTACAACAGAAATGAAAGTCTATTGTAAAACGTACCATTTAAAGTAGGTCTGAAGGATTTTAGGAAAAATCCTTCAATTGTGATTTTTCTGGCAGATATTACTATTTTGATTTGATTCATGATTTTCTTCAGTGCAATATTCACAACAAGTAACAGTTAAACATGACAGAAAACTACACCATACCACTAAAACATTAAATGTCATTACTCTAATGCTAAAAGAGCCATCTTTGACTGTCTGAACTTAGAGTAATGCAAAAAAACAAAACTGACTTAACTGTGTTAAGTTTTAAAAAGTTAAATATTCCAGGGCAATATTCTCTCCGGTGTGGTCAGTGGGAAAGTATTCTGTCCGCAAACAGCGACTTTTCAACTCAAAGTTGTCATTTACGAAATACACAGTCGACCTAAGATACGGCCCGGTCGTTCTGCTTGACCACATATCAGTAGCTGTGGCATAATACTCCACATTTTTCAGCTCTGTTACCACTTTTTCTTTACACTCCGCGAACAAGCTGTGCGATGGCAACATGGCTAAAACAGGTGCGGGGGGGGAGTCACATACCTTCTATCCAGCGTGTGGAGGAGGTTTTTAAATCCGTCTTTGGTGACCGTGTTAAAAGTCACCACGTTATCTCCCGGTGTCTTCGGCTGCTCTTATCATACGGAGTTACGCTGGCAAAAGATGCTGTAATTGTTCTCTGTTCGCTACTACAGGCCGAGACTTTTCACCGGACTTTTTCGTCAAGCTAACGCCTGTGGTGATTTTTCAAGTGTCGGTACAAATTGGTTGTGTTTCCGCTGGATGTTGCAACTTTAGCGCTACAACATTTGCACAGTACCTGTTTCTGTCACACGTCTGCAGCCTCAAACCCGAAATACTCCCAAATAACCGACGTGCTATTTTTTGGGGGGATTAAATCCCGTAACTCGGCTTCTGGTCCAGCTGAAGCCATTTCACTAATTAAGCAGCACGTGCAGCAGGTTACACTGATTGCGTTAGCGCGACCTGTCCACGCGCAGCAAATGCCGCTTCTGATTGGTGAGCTTGGCAGGTAGAGAGACGCAATGTATGCGTAAAATAGTTGACACAGCAGATCCTGGGTCAGCCAGGAGCACTGCAAAAAAAACGCAGCTTTGGCGATCACATGATCGCGTTGTCTGAAATCACAGTTTGGATCAGAAAACAATAAATCGTTCAGCCCTAATTTAAAGCATTTAATTGTTCTCGTTTTGTAGCAGGGTTTAAGTTGTAAATGCATGAGGTTTGTGTGATGGAGCGAACTGATCAAAGAAATGGAAATTCCACCAGTTTTAAACATAAAAGTCAGTTCACTCGTTGTAAAGAGTAAAGCAAGAGTAAAAACATGCAGCGAGTCCCTGATGCTCCTTCAAAATGGAGAAACTAACCCTGATGATGTCATCAGGGTATTTACCAGGCAAAGAAGGTATAATGAATTATGGATTGCAGTATGGGAAGTGTTACTGGAGCTTGCCTCTTACTACAGACTAAAGGAGATGATAACTCATCCCTTTGAGAATTCTTTTTTTTTTTTAATAATCTGTCACTTGTTCCCCAGAAGTCCTCTAGTTTTATAAAATTGCAATACTAAATCACTGAGCTGCAGTGCTAGAAAAATGCTGGTAAAGTGATTTAAGTTGCAAGAGTGCAGATACCATTATTGGAGTTTTAGTTTTTATAGTTTCAGTTATAGTTTCTTTTTTTTTTATAGTTTATACTTATAGTTTCAGTTTTGGTGTCACATCCCCCTGTGTTTTAATCTCATCTGTTTTAGTTGTTTGGAAAATTTCACCATATGACAACATATATGCAGCTATTTTGATTTAACAGAAACCAGTCACAGGAGTCAGCTCATAGCTAAAGTGCATGGACTGATTGTTTTTTCTGCATTTCTAAATTTATGATGCTTGTTTTTAAAATACTGTGCCATGTAGATGGATGCATTACAGATTTATAAATACAGAGGAAAGAGTGAGTGGGGCAGTGGTGGTCCAGATGCCTGCTCTGATGTCTGTTATTGGACTTATTGGTACAAATAAATGGATGGAGCAGGAACTTTTCTAGACCATGGTAGGCCTGTGACGGACAGCAACCTCAGGCCAGATGCCAGGCCTAATTAAATCAGCAGACAGCTGCCCAGAGACAAGACATCATCATCTAAATATTCACATCAGACTTAATTCCCAGTACAATACACAATACGTACACAAAAAAAGCATGGGAAGGAGCTATGCAACCCCCACAGGATCTGATCTGTTTCCTCATCTAGCCTCTGAGAGTTATCATAACAATCCACTGTAAATGTGATTTAGTGGGTTTCAAAACAATCAAATGAAATCAAAATCTGACAGTTATTATTACAAAATTCTTTCAGTTTCATGAGCATGAGGTCATGTCCGCTTATCAGGAAACAGGGAGTATAATGACATGATGATGATGAGTGTAACAAGATTCTCCGCTGCTCTAAGCACCACCTACTGTACAAAGTTCTGTGACCTTTGACCTTTCACAATGTTGGTATTCAGTGTGTTAAAGTAGACAGAAACAATCAGGATGGTGTCTGACTGGAAAAAGGGCATTTTTAAAGAAACCCCCAAATAATCCACTATTAACAAAACTGCCTCTTTTAACTTGAGACATCTTGCGTGCATGTGTGACTGTGAGTAACAGTTCACGCTTCCCTGACATATGATTCACAATCATCGGGCGCTTAAAACAGCATCTGTACAGAAAACTGTCAGGGCACACACCAATTGCTGTAAATCTGTTCCCAGAAGGGCTTCGTGTTGTTACTTCACTCTGAGTCTATCCAGTGTGAGACTTTATTACTCCCAGAGGTGTCTTCAGGAGCAGCTACAGAGAAAACACAAAGGCTGTCTTTGTCGTGCATGATGATGGGGCCAATCTTTCACACTTTCACCTCATCAGTGTCATCCACAAGCTGAGGCTAAAACTCAAGCAAAACTCACTAGGAGGTTACTGACATGACTATCTTTCCAATCAAACTGATGTTTTCCAGCCGTGTTACATTCATTTCCACAGACTGAATTTCACCCACCCACCCCTGCTCACTTCCATTTCCACTTCTTAACACCATACAAGGTCATTGTGATTTTAAGGCTGTAATAACTCCTAGCAAATGGATTAGGAATGGGATCATCAAGGAAATGTATGCAGGGAGCTGTTCAGTCTTGCTTGTGGTGTTTTTCAGGGAAACATGCCAGTCTGCAGTGCTGCCTCTGTTATGTAAGGCCCGGGCTAACAGGTAGGAGATCTGCTGTAAATGTAAACCGTGCAGCACTAAAGTGTCTGAAATCCCACTGAGCAAGCACCAGGCTCCAGCGGTTATTAGGGCCCATGATACATATGTTTTTTGCACTACAACAGTAAATAGCTTTGTCACACCCTAGCTGAGTGGTGTAAGACCACTGCACAGGTTTCTCTGAATGGATGTATATGAGTCCCACACCTAATGAACAGCTTTATACTCTTTTAATACTTTTGATACTGTAAGGCATTACCTGAAAGTTTCTACCATCATTATTTTGTCTAATTTGCAGCACAGTTGTGTTTATATTCACAGTTTTTCAACAAAATGCATGTGTAACCTTGAGGTCTGACAAATGTGTTGAATGCATTTCCTTCCTCATTAAACATTTGCTAGCTGCATCCTTTACAACAATATTTGCGAGCTGAGTGTTAACTGTCAGTTGGTGGGAACAGTGTGAAATCACTGGCAGTGCTGTGCATACATTTGCATGTTTGTGCGTGAGCTAGTAGATACAGATATGTCTGATTGTCAAATTATCTGACAAACCTGTTGCTTCATGTTATTGATAGCTCTCCCCTTTCCTTCTCTGCCATTGGTGCATGTGTTTGTTGCTCAGTGACTTTTATAAAGATAACCATGTAGGAAGTATTCTTTTCCACTGGCCTTTCACTGACAAACAATTTCAAAGTTCTTAAAAAAGCGTAATTTAACAATGAATTTCACAGGAAGGGACTCTGCTGCTGGCCTTCTCTCTCTCAGCTGAAATGTCTTTCACTTCTGGACACACCCCAATCACTGATGTCAGAGCTAGTATTTTCCTTCAGATGTCAAGGGCAAAATATATGAAATCACTGACTAGGGTGCGGATAGACATAATAAAAACTGCTTGGAAGTCTCAACCAATAAAGAGAAGTGTTTTTTCACATATATGTGATTCTGTTCTGGCTTAGTTTTTTTAAAAGCTCTTTCTGTGCTGGAAACAGCAGCTCATTTGTTTATCATAATCATACTAAAGTCTCATGGCAACTGAAGAAGTTTAAATGATTCACGCAACACTTTCAAAGGAAAATTCCAGTTTTTATACAACTTGGGTCTAGTTTTCATAGTTCATAGGCCATGGCTGCTATCATGCTATCAGGTGAGTTAAGATTGTACTCAGTATTTAAAATAATCTTTTCCAAATAATTAAATAATAATTTAAAAATTGTTGGTTTTGCTAAAAACATGTCTGATTGTCGTTTTGCCTTATTTCTTTTTAGTGATGTTACAGTGTTCCCAGACCGGACCAGTTACTGTGGTGAGCACAGTGCTGTTGTCGTTGTTGCATCTGGAATAACACTTACCTTTGATGACGAACGCCTCAGCCAGCAGTCGCAGGTGGTAGGTTGGCTGGTCATCCTGTGTCAGCTCCTCCAGCCCCACTCTGGCACACATTCCCTGGGCGTCCCGGTAGCGACCCTGCACATAATGCACTTTGGCCATCAGCAGCAGAGCCTCATTCAAGTACCTGGGCTGGAGGACAAGAGGGAATAAATGGAGAAGCAGGACAAAGATTTGTATATAAAGCTTCCTGTGCTCTGTGCCATGACAATTTATGTCCTTTATATGGTTAAATAAAGAAAATAAGCTTTATAGAGGCAGAGAGGAATCTATAACTATAGGATGACATGAAGAAACACAGATCAGACTGACTGTGAGACGGCCTCGGCTCAGGATGGTGTTGAGGTGGCCTTTGGCCTTGCACAACCTGGGCTGGGTCTTGTCCATCAAAGGTGTGGATCTCCGTAACAGGTCCATGTTTTCCTGCAGGCACTCCTCCAGCAACGCCTCAGCCATCAACAGTGTCCCATAGTCATCTGGGGGGAGGGTTTTCAAAAAGTTAAAAGTGAACTGAGTTTGCTGGAGTAGGTCTGAGCTGCAGGTCACAGGTCATTTGTTTCTGTAGCCAAAGCAAACCTCACTCAGTCCATTAAAAACAGCATTTCCCACCGGCTCAGGGAGGGCAGTTCAAACATGACGTCTGTTTAAAGGCTACAGTTTCCATTTCCCTCATACTTTCCTTAAATAGCTTTAACATTATAATCACATGATAAGGACTCCACATCCACCTACACTGAATCAAAGTTTATCAAAGTTTATTCATATGATAAACTAACCCTGTTCTGACTGTGCCTCACATTCCCTCAGTGTCCGGTAGTAAACCTCTAAGTTTTTGTGTACACACACACTTGATTAAAGCCTTCCTGTTTAACTTTGTCACCCTGTGTATGTGTGTGTGTTCTGACGCCAACTCTGTGAGCAGTGTTTATGTCCTGATATACTTGACATATTTGCCAGTTGGTTTTATCAGCACAGCCGAGGCTAAACCTATCAGTGTGGGGAAGGTGAGGGATAAACAGCAGGACATGTTTCAGCCCATAATCACAGTGCGAGCTATTTAGTAATTTCAAACAAGTTGCAGCATAGACTCTGGTAAGAACCAATGTTGCAATACAGTAACCAATTGGTAACACTGTTGTGTGATAGTCTGAGATAAAGAAGATTTGGCAGTAAAAGAAAATGCCCATGAGTTCACTCACACTGTTTTCCAGGAGTTATTTTCCTTTTTTCTTCCTCATCTTCAGTTATTCAATAATTTTAAAGAACTGCCCCTTTGATAAGTTTTGCTGTATGTGTGTGTGAGTGACAGCTCTCCAACTGAGAAAAAGATAAAGTGGCCGAGACTTCAGCAGCTAAAGAGCCAAATATTTTCCTCAGGAGACCAAAAGCAGAGCTAAAAGGAGAGGGAACATAAGGGACATAGGGACTTAATGTTAAGGTGGACATAACCACGACACCACATGAGGGGAGGGCTAGAAACAAACACTCCTTAACTGGTAGTGTAAATAAACAACTGTTTACCAACGTGTAAACCGTATAAACTACTGCATGTCAGGGCTGTGTTTACAGTTTGTCTCTGCTGCCCCCAGAAGGCCAAAAGTACACACTATGTAATTAGTTGAGAAACACTAAATGCTAACATATATGTTTAGTTTAGAGGAAAACTCCACAGGAGTCTAAAAATACTTGAGTCAGCCTGTGAAATACTCATCATGATTTTTAACTGTTGATCATAATTCCCCCTCAGGTTACTGAACTCCCAAATTACCAGAAAAAATACAGTGGACATGACCCAGTGTCTCTGAAACTGTAGCAGTACAGTTCTGAACTGGTTTATTTGTCTGTTGTACTTTCAGTGTCTCTCTGTGACCTTGTTGTATCGTATCACATTTCAATAACAATCCTCGCTCTTTGTGTCTGACTGACATCAAATTAGATTATTACACCATAATCACTACATCACCTAACTACATGCTATGCAAAGTAAAATACCTCATTCAGCCTGCAGAGTAACACTGACTGTTTTACAGCAGGGTGGATTTTACCACTGAGGTTTAATTCCTTATTGCTTTACCTGCCATGAAGTTCCTCTGTCTCTACTAAACTAACTCTCCATGTCTTCAATGCACACTCACTGTCTGATCAGCTAATGCGAGGCATGCATGCACACAGTAATACCACACTGATTTAACACATCAATGCGTGTGCAGGCAGGGAGAAACGGCTGGTCTGCCTGTTATGGGCTCAATAACAGCAGACTTGCAGTCCAGTCACCTGAACCCATATTTACTTTACTGAGGTGAGAGGTGGAGGCAGGTGCATTAGTTAACCTACCAAAGTAATGCTTTATGAGGGGACAGGCTGATAAGTGTGTTTGCATTTCTTTGAGCACATGTACAGTGTGGAATGTTTTCAAGGGTAAAGGCAGGCAGTGAGTAGTTCACTGGGAAATCTTGTTTTGCATGAGAAATAGCAGATGGCACTGTCTGTCCTGTGTGAGGGGTGTTAACAATGTGGAGGTCCACACAATACCTTTGATCATGCATGCAACCTTTCACTGTGTACACTGTAAACCTTCAGGGAGGGACATTTTATTCTTGGAGAGATCTGGTAACCCCCCTGTGACCCCTGCTCTGACCCACTGGGACAGATGTAAGAAACTCATTGTTATTGTTATTGTTGTTGCTGTTGAAAACATTTGCTGAGAAACATTGAAGTACAGTAACTCAATCTATCTTGTTGCAAGTCCAAAGTTCAACTTGTATCTCTGCACTGCAAGAAATATCCATCCATGACAAAACACTTTAGATTCTTACTGAGTCTTAAAACCATACTTTTGTACAAATCAGCTGAACAATTGTGTAAATGATTGAGGCACAGTAAATCCTGCTTGTTCCCATATTTCAAATATTACTAGTATCGAGAACTTTCTTAACACTAACAAGACAACCTGAAAACAGCTTCCTGAAACAAGTGACAGGACTAAAACAAGTGGAATTTAAGCCACTTAAGGCAGCTTTTCAATCTTATTATGCGAGATACACTATTTTCGACCAGTTAAGTGAACTTTTTAAACTTTTTTCAAGTGGTATTTTTTTGCAGCGTGCACATCAGCGAGCGGTTAAGACAGTCAGGAAGCGACAGGAGGCTTAAATCCTCCAGGTGTAAACCACTCACTCACCGTCCTCGTGGATCTTCGCAGCCTGCATCTGCTCGATGATCGCCGGCATCTTGTCCCACTGGCACTCGGCCCGGTAGCGCTCCAGCTCCGCTTCCAGCCGGATCTGGGTGAAGGAGACCCGGGATGCCATCGGTGCTCTGTCCCGGTGGTGACTGTACTCCCCGGACACGATGGGAGTAACTGCAGACTACAAGGAGAAATAAATGTGTAATCTTTGAGTGGGGAGGGTGGAGTGTGGGTTACTACAGGCACAGAAGGTCATGAGCAACAAAAGCCAGTGCACAAAAGGAAATACTGGCATAAATGTCGCTGTTTTTAATTCTCAGTGTGGGAACAGGTGTCATGATGTTATTGTTATTACAGGAAAGAATTATTAATGTGTAATATTATCTATAACAGGCCCGAGTTTTATTCCATTTGGAAAGAAACTGTCTGTAATATTCATGGTAAATTCATCTTTTTTCACCTTGAACCCTCTTATTTCCTGCCATCTTGCAGAACTTTACAATGCATATTTATCACTTTGCACACTATTATATACAAATGATCTTGTCTAGCATTTGGCAATGCATTAGTGACTCCTGTCAGTAAAGGTTTCTTCTTGAAATAAGTGTGGCATTTTGAGAGGGCTTGATCTGTAGCTGTCTGAGAGAAGAGTGTCTTCCTTTTAAGACCCATGTCCCTAATCCTTTCCGTTAACACTTTAACTGGATCAGATGGGGCTTAAGAAACAACGATGCAAAGAATGCTGCACTCTAATGCAGCAAAGTGTGCAACCCAGCTGAGGCAGGATACATGCATGTAAGGTGCTGTTTTCTTCATTTCATAGATGAATTCAGTGGAACAAAAAATCAATTTGTAATTGCTTGGCTTGCTCCCTGATCTGGGTTCATCAACACTGGCAGGCTGACGCTGGCTAACCTCCTGGCTCAGTTACAAAAATATTACATCTGTCAGCTATTACAGTGTGACATGTAATTGCACTGTATCAGACACAAGGTTTAACAAACCAATGGATGCATTAGGCAGAGGGCACTAAAATATTTTCTCCTAAATAGGGGAAACTGTGAAGTTGAGGAAAAAGGGAATAATTCACCAGCAGCTGAGCAACAGCTAACATTAGTCATATCAACCACAGCACAGGGTGTCAATACACAGAGACAAGGGTCACTCACTACTGAGGGATTTGACTGCGAGTCTATGTCAGCTACTTTATGACATAAAATAAAACCTCAAGCCTCCTGAACAGAGATTTAGCAGCGTCATTTTCTCTCTGGAAACTTGACATTTGATTGACACAGGTCGACGCCTCTCCGTCTTCTCAGCAGACGTGCACCGCGCAGCGAGCACCTGTGCGGGGCAGTTGTGACGGCTGAGTGGCCGCTTCACTCCCCCTGCTGACACAACAACACAGTTACCTCAAAGGCTTTTTTCCTCTGTCAAGATACATCACGTCGCAAAATACTGTTTCCCTCGGAAAGTGCCACAAGTGCACATGTAGCTTAACGTGAGGCGGACGGTATTTAGCCAAACAGTCTGAACGTTAGCTTGTGTCAGTTTACTCAAGATACTTCACAACTTAACACGACTACACACAGTTTACCATACGAAACATACGCTTTGTCGACTAATTAGTGGTATTTCTAGGTGTTATAGTTGTGTCATTATCCCACTGTAAGCTTATACATTACAGTGAAACATGTACAGGTTATAATAAAAGTGTCATTCTCTCGTGGACAGCTAAAAGTTGCCATGTAATCTGTATGGAAAAATATTTAGTAACATACGGAAGTTAGTGTAGTGAATCATCTCGCTTCGGTTGTTTATTCTCTGACAATGTTAACCAATCATAATCAGCTGTCGTGTCCAAAGGGGGCTACGGCAAGCGACTTGGACCTTAAAAGCGGTGACTAATCGTTATTGCCAGTCAACTATTCAAACAACATAACTGCCCAAGGAGAAGATACACGTTACATTCAAGTAGGTATTGAACCACTATTTTCACTAATTATATCGTAGTTACTACAAGTCTTGTAGTAGTTAAACAGGCCTTTTCATTTCAATGTGCTGAAATGAAGCTTCGTGCTAGCAAATCTTAGTATAGCTTTTTAGCTAACGTTAGTGACTGCGACCGTTAATTTCTGGGCTTTAATTAGCAGAGTAATGTAACCTCATAGTTCAGAAGGGGCTCAATAGGATATCTACAGAGAAACAATAATGCAGTTAGCCTATAGCCTATAGACATGTTTATCTGTGGTAGTTCTATGAATCTGTGACTTTAAACATATGGCATTCAATGGTGATTTAACAACAAGAAACAACAATCAAGAATATGTTATAACTAAGAGTCTAAATGTTAATGGATGTCTGGTTATATCACTAGGATACAGGAATGAAAAGTGTGAGAAAACTGAATTACAGAATGTAGAAAAGTAGAAGTAAATATATAAGCACCCCAGCACACCAGTCTTCACTCTACCTGTCTATCTGTCTGTCTTCCTGTCTTTCTGTCTGTCTGTGTGCCCAGCAGAATGAAGAGTGACAGGTCCAGTGTGCACTGGGGGGGTCTGCTCCTCCTCCTGTCCTGCTGTCTGATTTGTGCTGATTCTCACGGGGATCCGCAGCAGCAGCAGCAGCCACCCGTCGTAGAGAGTGCAGCTCACCTGTCGGGCCATGGTCATGGTCGCCTGGACAAAAACATGGTCCAGGACAAAGAGTGAGTGATATTTCCTAATATTTTCTAAGGGCTTATTTGCAGATACTAATGAACTTTGAACTCAGTCAGCAACAGCGTTCACACACTGTGTGTATTCAAAAGCCGTGGTTCTTTGTCTACCAGTCACATCATGGAGCATCTGGAGGGAGTGATAGACAAACCAGAGAAAGACATGACACCCCAGGAGCTTCAGCTGCACTACTTCAAGATGCACGATTATGATGGAAACAACCTCTTGGACGGGTTGGAGCTAGCCACAGCAATCACACATGTACACAGAGAGGTAGGGGTGTGTGCTTGTGTATACATTTGCTTTTGTCCTTTTCAGTGTGAACATAATACCCGTTTACCTTAACTTCCTAAAACCATTTGTTACTGACGGCTTAAAGAGGGAGCACAGAGGATATGTATGTGTCCTCTGTGCACTTAAGCTTAGTGCACTTAAGCTTTAATGCACCTAAGCATTCCTCATTAATTTCCTTTTTTTATTTTCAATTTTTTACATCTCAACATAATTGCTTGCACTACTTTGGAAAATGCACTTAATGGTTATTACTTTTTTCTTTCTTTTTTTTTTTTTTATCCCATACACATCTCTGACCGTGCAACAGGTTTCACTGCCCTTATTAGATATTACACCACCAACATGTCCCTGTCTGAGTCATGAGTTTTGTTAGAACATCTTTAGAATACTGTCTGAAACGTTTAAAGTTATTTTCATTATCGACCACTTTTGATTATTTGATTAATTGTGTATCATTTAGTCTGTGAAATACACATTTGAAAACTTTAACCATCAAATGTTTGCCATTTTTAAAATTATTATTAAAATTGTTGCTTATTTATTTCCTGTTGATTGATTAATCAGCAATTTATTTTATTTTAAATGTTGTAGCTTTCCTGATGAATAACCTCTGTTTTCACCACATAATATGTCCACCGTCAGACATTTGTCCATTTATTTTTCTTTTCTTTTTTTAGGAGAGAGGAGAAAACAGCCAACCAATGAAAGAGGAGGACCTTATTAGTCTTATCGATGATGTTCTGAGGGACGATGACAAAAACAACGACGGTTATATAGATTACGCAGAGTTTGCCAAATCACTGGAGTAAAGTGTCTTCATGTTTCTTCATGTCCACAACAGCAGCGAGACATCTGCAGAGAAAGGAAGGGCCATTAGTGGGCGTACATGGAGCCAAGCTGAGAAGGTGCACCACATTCTGGAAAACCATCACTCAATCTTATCTGTCTCTCTCACAGGCGATCGATCAGGGCTGTTGATAATTTATTTAGTTTTTTGTTCTTTCTAAGCTTGTGACAATTTTTTTTCTTCTTCAAGCTGGAAAGCAGGAGCCAATGGGGTTGTGCCAGTAAATTTATAAATCACAGAGGGAAATTTCTGCATCTTCTGTTTTTGTAGGCTTCTTGAAATAATGCCATTTTAAAAGGGCCAGTTCACCCAATATCACTAAAGAACAAACCTTAAAACCTTATTGGTATCTAAACATAGAATTCCATCTGGCTCCTGTCAACGGCCAAATAAAGTAAAGCTCCAAATTTTTTCTTCGGGGACGGTTTTCTACCAATGTACAGCTGCCAGTGAGAATTGTCTGTGGACTTCAACTGAGTGACCTGAACATTGATTCACCTCCACTGCATTGAAATGGTAGCAGAGGTCTCAGCAGCAGATCAGATCAGATCTATTAAAAACTATACTAACAAGCTATAAAACAAGTTTTGTAATTTGGGTGAACTGACCCTTTATAAATACCACAGTGCTGTAATGTGTGTCTACTTGTGTGTTGTTCTTCTTTTAGTGGTGCTACACTTAATTCCCTCTGGTAGCCCAGAAGCATCGAAACAGAATGTCATCACTTTAAATGGACCAGTTTCCACTTCACACTGAGCTGTGTAAATCACTTACATTAACTAGCACACACTTGCCGTTTGATACTCAGCATCGTGGACCAAATGATTCCTTTTGTGGATCCATTTCATTTGCTGTTTGTGATGAGGATGATGCGACTAACAGGCCATTCTCGTGACAACAGAAAGTGGCCTTGCTATGTGTGTAGGGAGCAGGAAACCTTGTTGAACTGATGAGGTGGCTTTGAAGGAGTTTTTTTTTTTTTTTTTTTTGGTCGGAGCCTAAGGTTACAAGCAGAACAAGATAAAAGTGAATGTTCCCTGCAGCGTGGCGTGGCACATCAGCACCTAACATTTCTGAGGTAGTTTTTCTGTGGTCTTCATGATTATTATAACAACAATATGAGCCAGTTGCCATCATCCTCCCTGTAGCTGGTCAGCTAGCACTTCATATTAACCTGTTCTCATAAAGTGAATGTAAATCAGCACCGTACTGTGCAAGGTTGATTCTTTGTCACTGGATAAGCTAGACTTAAAGCACACTGGTTGATGCTGCCGCCATTGCAGTTTCATGGGTTTCCAGAAAAGCACTTGTACACAACTCCTTCGCTTCCGATAATAGCTGCCTTTAAAACAGATGTGGAGACAACACTTCAGGTCTGTGTGTGTGTGTGTGTGTGTCAGCGTTTGTTGAATAGATCTGTGATTTCTTCTGAAGTATGATTTTCATATGGATGAATTCTATATTTTTGCCATCCAGTATTGATTCTTCAATCAATTCAGGTTCTTGAATGCAAATATTTAAAAAAAAAAACTGAAAGCATAACAGATGCAACTGTATTGTCTCTGGAATGTCAAATAAACAAAAGAACTACAATCTTTGTTTTATGTCTCTTTTGTGAATTATGGTGTAGGATTAAATCACATTTAATCATCATCATCTGCAGATGTTCATTTATGAAAGACAAAGATTTTCAGACCATGGAGCTTCATCTTTCATTACAGTGACATAGTTAAGAGATGGTCTGCACATGGAGCAGATTCCAAACCATATTTTGATGAAATGCAATAAAAACATGTTTTATGTTTCTGTGTGTGTGTGTGTGTTTCTGCACATAGTCAACTAATAGCTAATAACCAGATTTCTTCTGGACTTTTCAGACACATCTTCAGGCCTTCAACAGTGGATGGAATTTACTTCCAAGGGAAAAATATCCTTCATGTTCAATTTAAAGAATATTTTAATACATATGAACAAACATTTCAGTACAGAATAAAAGAAAAAAAAATCCACAGAGTAGCTTGGAAAAGTCAGGGGTGAAACAGCAGACTCAATGTGAATGTGTAACAAGATGTAGATAAAAAAGGAAATGTTTGAACATATTTTATTTTGAAATACTCAATATGTTTCCCTGGTTACATCTTAGCTCCAGTGAGAGGTGTGGTCCAGAGGCTGCATGGAGGCCAGGGAGAACATGGGTGAGGTGAGGTTGCCCCTCAGAGGGCTGTACCAGTCGTCATGCTGGCGTTGGGACGCAGGCTGTGGGGGGACACTGGGGCAGGGACACTGGCTGACCGGGCCTGGGTGGCGGGAGTACGCCCCTGAGGGTAACATGGGGGAGAGGCGGGAGATGTGAGCCAGGGGCTGAGTGTAGTACGGTCGAGCCATGCTGGATGGCTGGACGTGCACTCCTCCCAGCAGAGCCCTGTGGCCCGGCATCACGCCCACTGGGAGCACCTTCTGGGAGGCCCGCTCCTGCTTCCGCTGTTTGGCTCTTCTGTTTTGAAACCACACCTGTGGAGACAAGGGAGGGTTAGAGAAAAGGACAGATTGGGTGGCCTGCACTCCTTCATATAAATAATACCACAAACACCTGATGTCATAATGCAATTCAACAGGGTGGGTTCAGCATTGCTTGTTCTCTGAACAAGTATCTGTCTCGTCTCTACTGTGTACAACAACAGTTGTGTATCTCACCAACTGTTCCCAGTGAAACGTTGTTTCGTCTCACTGTATACTATGTATATGGCTGAAACGACAATAAGACCTGCCTGACTTGACTTGACCTGAGGTGTGGTACCATTGATCAGGCCCTGTCACGTCACAGTGTGTGAACTACACTCACTGGGACACTTGAACAGAACAGAGTTGTTGTTACTGTTATCAGTAACACCTCTGCTGGGTGAAAGTGACAAAGTGAAGTTGATTATTCATAAAATAACTAACCCACATCTCTTTCCTAAATATTAAGTTGCACATCACAACAGTTAAAAAGCTGACGTTGTAAGAGACCTGCAGTTTGAAGGCCGTCTTACCTGTATGCGAGCCTCGTTGAGTTTGGTGATGCGGGCCAGCTCCTCTCTGTAGTAGATGTCGGGATACTGGTTTTGTCCAAAGGCCACTTCCAGCTGTTCCAGCTGCTTGTGGCTGAAGGTGGTGCGGTGGCGTCTCCTAGCTGGAGAGGGGTAGGCTCTGCTCCGCCGACTGAGACCAGCAGCCATGGGGGTCCCACACAATGAGCCCTTCCTCCCTGTCTCTCCTATATCTGTTTTCATGAGGAAGAAAAAAGGTTGAGGCTTTGCAAAACTGCTGAAAAGACTTTCACTTTTTTGCAGACAACTCTCCAGCTCCTGTTTCTTGACTTCCTTGTGTTTCCCAGGTTGGCATGATGGAAAAAAGTGTCCTAAACTTGTAAGAGCGCTTTTCGCCAATGACTGTCTCAAAAAAGAGGGATTATACTGACTTAATGGTTCCCACTGCCATCAGGCAACCTGAGAGCCAGAGAGCTTTAGCTGCCAAAGACAAGCTCGTGAGAACGGGATACCAGAAACTGGGGGATTTGACCAAGGTTATTAGCACAATCACTAACAAAGTGACTAATCTGTCAAATTGGTGGACTGAGACGACCTTGTCTATTCACATCACGATGGCTGAAAAGACATTGAAGGTGCAGAATTGATGACATAGTTGTGTGCTTTCTGACACAGTTTGTATTTTCTCTGGTTTATTTCTTTATTTTTTTCTACAAACAGTCTCAAAAATCCTTTTTCAAATTAGAATTTAATTGGATTTACACAGTACAAACTATTAAGCTTTGAATACCGTGACAAAATAATAACTTTATTTTGCCAATTGGCAGCTTCAATAATTAATACACAATTAGGACCTGACCAATGAGCTTTTCAGGGCTGTTTAATTTTAAAGCTGCTGCGACACGTCAATCTGTGCTAGTTTCAGTGTCTTTTAATTAAACAATTTTGAAATTTCATACGTTTTCAAGTTGAAAATGCGATCCCTCTAAAAACAGCCCCTTAGGACACGATACAACTCTAACTCTCTACTGACTGAATAGATGGAGAGCATCACTGCATTAAAGTAACTTAAATAATCTTTTATTTTTTTAATCTAATAATAATTTTCATATTATGTGTCTTTTTGGACTCACCTGCACTGGAGCTGACAGTAGCCATATCAGAGTAAACCTCAGCACAGTCCTGGTGGCTCCTCACTGTGTCCCCTGTTACCTTTACCTGGGCCATAACTGCAGCTCTGCTCAGTGATGGGAAGGTCTGCATTATCTGATCCCTGCATAGACACAACTGACCATAAAGTCACATGTCGTGCCCATGTCCCACCCATCAGCTTTACCTTCAACTATGTGGGTGTGCATCAGGGGCCAGAGGACTGCATCCACCGAACCAGAATATTTCTGAGTCTAATGCAGCTCAGGGAGACCTTTGCATTTTGAGTCTCACATATCTTCATGCTATTAAGTTCAGTTTATTTACTGTATTATTTTGAGATGCGATACAATTTTTGGTGTATCCATCTTTCTCAAATATCTGCATTTGTTTTTGTGAATGTTAGGCTGAGACTAGGAATCAGGCCAGGACCCAAAAGCAAAACCCCAAAGCAAAGGAGTGAACTAAAAGTCTTTTAATAAACCAAAAATCACTGGAAGTGTCCAGGGCCAGGAAACAAAACTGAAATAACTAAAAATCATCCACGCAGGAGAAAAATACTCAGAAACAAAACCAAATGAAAATACAAAATGTTCTTACAGGAAAACAGAGGAAACTAAGGTAAGTCCCTGAGGTGGGGAAAAAAAGAAAGGCACAGGTACAGGAACAAACACAGGTAAGACACAGACCCAGGTACAGACTTGGGTATCGGCACAGGCATGGACACAGACAAACTGACAAGAACACAGGGAAACAACGAGACTTAAATACACAAGGTAAATGGCAACAGGTGAAACCAATTAGGGCGGGGCAGACAATCACAAATGGAGGGAGACGAGACAAAGACAGTAGAAGTAGAAAAAGACAAGATACACAAAGGCCATGATTTCAAAATAAAACAGGAACAGTGAACAAAACTTAACAAACTAAACAAGAATCTGAAAAGGTCCAAATGTCCACAAAAGAGATCCAAACATAACAAAAGGTTTCAGAGATCAGCCCCCTTAGGGGCTAGTCATGACAGTGAATTTCCTACATTTCCCACAATGCCCTTGAATGTCAAAGATTCTCATTGCTCTTTTTTTTTTTTTTTTTTACAGAAACAGATAACAGAGAAATGTATTCTTTGCATTGGACTCGTAATGCTACTTTTGTTGTTTTTGATCAGAAGTCTGGTGAGTTGCAGCAGCCTTTGTGACCACTAGGTGGCCCTCAGGCTGTGGCACAGAGGCAAACTGAAAGCTGAATTACAAAACCTTGCATATGCAAAACGAACAATCCTCAGAAGTCTACATTTTGGTGCAGGGGCTGAGACCACCCAGCTGAGTACACTCCCCTGTCTTCCACAAACACAACCCCTGTCAGGTCAGTTCCTGCCTTTGGTTTGCTGTATCTTGACTGACAGGGCACCCCGTCAGCTGGATTAACTCAGATGAACTCCCGTGTAACCTCCCAGGACCCCAGCTGCTATCAGCAGTTCCCATGATGCTAAACTCAGTCCAGGGCCATTGTGGAGGAATGGCCCTCTCACACTGTGCTGGATACTAGGAAGAGACCCACTAATGTCCTACTCAGCACTGAGTCATGACAGGGCAGCATGGGAGGCAGCTACATAGTTGGAGAGCAGCAGCTGGCTTTATATCAAGGCTCAAACGAGGCAGTAATTCATCATGTACTATATTTGCCAAACAAGTGCTGTTTACTTGTGTGTGAATGTATATCCATATAGTGGCCTGCACATGTTGGGCACATGCAGCTTATCCAAGAAGGGTGGTTACTGTGTCAGATTAGAGTTTCGTATAGCAGTGTGTGTTTGATAGTGTTAAATTCTGAGTTGTCCCTCTCCATCTTGTGTAACATGTCTGTCATATCACAAGCCATTTGACCCGAGTGATACATGTGACTCCCAAGAACCAGTAAATCAGAGGTTCAAATGCAGACTGATGTGTCACACTGATACAGTAGATTGTGTATTACTCCCCCCCACACACCCACCCGCCTCTGCCCCCGCTGCAGGATCTTTACCAGGAAAGGGTAACAGACAAAATGCAGAGATTGAATGGCCTGAAGGTCTGAAGGATCGTCTGCTACACATGAATTCTGTGGCTGAATTACTCTTGAGAACCAACTTTACTGCAAATTCCTTGAGAAAGTCCCTCTGCTTGTTCTGGGCTCTCTGCGCAGCAACATCTAATTTAATTCCTTGTGACTCGTTGTTTGCAAGGGCCAAGTCCTGTGTGTCCTGGAAGAGCTTCCATCTTCCCTGCATTGTGTGTGTGTGTGTGTGTGTGTGTGTATTTGTGATAACTCTGCCAAGTCCTCTACGGATCCCATATTCAGCTCACACGTTTCCTGCCCCAGACGACTTAGCTACAACCCCCCCTTCCACCCCCAGCAAAGCACAGTGAGCCTGTCTGTGTTTTCAGTCTGTACCTCCACTTCTGTTTGTCTCCCTAATAAATGTGTCTAGAAGAGACAATGATTTAGGCTTAAAATTTATTATCCTCATGTATATTTTTACAGAAGGTATTGGCTTTGGATTCTGAACAACAATATAGAAGAGGCTGATGGTGAAAAGACGGAGGTTGTCTCAGTTCACTGGGAGATTTTTGCACTTGTCTGAGCAAAAAATGAGCAACAACCACTGGCTGGTTCAATGTATAGAATTTTTATATCTCAAAATCAAGACCATATTTCACAAAAACCCCAGACTTCCTGTCTTGGGGAGGATGTTACCATATGTCCTCTTCTTTGTTCCAGATGTCAGTCCACAGGAATTTGGTTCAAGGTACAAAAAGCTTAAACTGAACATTTTCCATCAGAGTCGTGGAGCTGAAGTAAAAGTTCAACTTATTGCTGAGCAAAATCACTTTCTGTTTGGTGCCATGAAGCAACTCTCCTTAGAGCTATAGAGCAGGCCAGTTTTTCCTGCCAAAACCCTGTGGCACGATAGAATGATGAGGCTGCCTTTGTTTTTAAAGATCGGCTCGTGTCTCAAAATTTACCAGGTTATGACACATTAATTTGAAGTTGCTATAACTATTTTATACTCAAAACTGGATTCAATTACTGTGTGTATGGGAAGAGGCTGCTTGCGGTGACAAACTTACAGATAATAATCCTTTGATTCTGCTGTTCCCTTCAGCTCTTTTTCATTTCAGTGTCTTTTAACTAATTTTTTTGGTTTTATGGTCCACAACTTTACTGTTTTGATTTTTTTTTCTAACCACTCCCATTACTTGTGTTCCTAGATGCGGGAAGCAGCTGTTTTCAGCAAAAAAGTCATTAATAAAGGCACAGTACACCATCTGCCTAGCACCACACAGCAGGCACACACAGTTACCAAGTACGAGGTGAACATAGTGGAGCATATAGCAGCTAAAGAGATAGATATTTTCCTCAGAAATCGGTGGAGACCAAAAACAGAGCCAAAAAAACAGTGAATATTGGGCTTACATTCCCCAGATCTACAGACACATTACTTAAATGCTAAGCTTCTCTGAATCTAGTGGATTTGGAAAATAAGCAACTGTGGCCAAAAGTTACTGCTCATCACTGTGCATGTCTGTGCATAATTATAATTTATTTTCTATAGGGTCTTATGCAAATTAGTCCCATCTACACCTCAGTCGTTGGAACCACTGTTTCCCAGATGAGCAGATATCCTCAGTGAGCATCACTTTAACACCATTTTCAACAACTAATGTCTGTATGAAAAACAAAGAAAAGCAACAAATGTGTGTGAAATGGCCTGTGCACACTTAGGAGGTTGACATTAATGCATGGTTATGTTTGTCTTTCCATCTTTCTATTATTAGGCTGCAGCGAGGCCAGAAGACCTGGAATCTTCTGGAATCATCCATCATCTGTGTGTTGTTGCTGTGCATAGTGAGTCTGTAGTGAACAGGACAGGGGATGCAGGGACGGCTGGAAGGAGGCTAAAGCATTGCTTCAGTAAGTGGATCTGTTTTTCTTTTTTTTTGGATAGGTAAAAACTTGTCTTGGTTTCATCGTTGACGTGAAGAGCTGTCATCATTACAGAGATCATTAGAGGCCACAGGTTTGATGGATGATGAAAATACTACATTGTCTCGGAGTCCTGAACTAATATTTTCGTCAGTAAAATGTGAAAAATATTGTAGATCCAGCCCAAGAATGTTGGAGAGAAGAACTTCTGTTATCTCTCTGCATCTCAGTTACACAGACACACACATCAGTTGCAGAGTACACACATGCCGACACAATTTGATACAGTACGCACTTACACAGCATGTACAACCCCACCTCTCCTACAATGTACTCGCAAGAAAATAGTAAGCAAGTAATACAACACTGGGTGATCACTTTCAAACATCATACACACACACACACATATACAGTATACACGCACACACACATGCACACGCATGTGCCCTCGGTGCACAATGCACACAGGCTTCTGCATCTTTGTGGACATGTCCAGTATGGACACATAGAGGAAATTCTTCCCTCCCAAGTTCCCGGGACTGAACTGGGAGTGACCTGGTTGGCAGACACACAGCCCCGATGGAAGGAATGTAACTCAACTCCCCCCACATCACCCTCAACAACCCCCCCACCCCCATCCAGCAGTCTGCTGGCCCAGCTGTGTGAGGACACTGAGAGAAACATACGGTACTGTAGGGTGAGACGGATGCATTTTACCTCTAACCAGTTCTCAAACTCCTCAGTGAGCGAGTGTTAATCTTTGAGGTGTCCTCTATGTGTTTCTGTGTCTCTGAGTGTCACTGATGAGCCAACACACAGTGCAATTCTTATTTTCTTTTCTAATTTATGCAACTCAGAAAATACTGCCAGTCCCACCAAAATAACCACAAGAGCAGCAACAACTGGAACAAGAGCAACAGCAGAACGACCAATATCTGTCACAACAAGAGCAAAGGCAGCAACAAGAGTTGAAAAGTAACAACATAAACAGTAAGCGCAAAAGGCAAGCAAAGGAACTCCACAATAAAAATAAGAGCAAAAACAAAGAGAAACAAAAGCAACCACATGACCATTTATAACTCCCAACACCAATAAACAAAAACTACAGATCCGGTAACAGAAGGAGCATGCTGAGTTTGGCACTGAGCTCAGAACAAAGCTCATGTTAATGTTAAAGCCCAAAGTCACATTCTCATCACATGGATGTTACCATGTAAACCAGCTTGCAGCTGCAGCTCACACTGTCACCCATGTGGTAGTTACAACAGGAAATTTTAATCATTATTCCTTTAATTAGCTTTGAACTTGGTACCTGCTCCCTAATTTATACCTAAATTGGTAAATGGATGACTGACTGTGTCTATCATAACTCAGTGCTGGATCAATATTCATGAAGTATGATATTACTTACATACGTCAGGTGGTCTGAAACATGACTCCAGATGAATGCTAAAGCTTTTCTGTCTGCTGGAACTGATCTGTCAAAGGGAATTGTTTGCTTAACATGTTGTCCATATCAACTCAGTAAGATGATAATGTGTCAGATGCAGTGGTAAAAGCTTGTTGCTTTGCCCCCAGATGACCCCCCCCCCCCCCCCAAAAAGAGAAAAAAATCAGGTTTAATCATTAAACTTACAGATGGCCTGCTCTAACTGCTGGATAACCACTGAGTATGTTACACTCATATGTGACACAGGCCACCTTGAAGCGTCAAGTGCTGTGAACACTTGCCATGGGAATCCTTATCACCACTACCTTTTATCGCACATGACACAAATGCATCTCAAGTGCCATGAGGCAGACAAAATACAGCTCATTTGATTGTATTATGTATGTATGGAGTAACCTACATTTTTGTTTTCTGACCCTTACAGCCTCATTAGTGTAGACTTCTTGGTACTTTTCATCTTGTTCTTTAAAACTTCTCGGCTTAAAATGTCTTTACTTGCTATTTTATTGACACTGATTACACAGTTTGTCACACGGTTACTGAAGCAAAGTGAGGCTCTTCAGTACTCTGAGTACTGTTTCAGCCCAAATCATTCTGGTTATAGCTTTGTCTCTCTCTGACCACTGGGCCAGTCTGCAGGCTGAAGTGGGAACCATTGCGCCCATTATGACTCAGCAGATGGTGCGGTATGCAGCACCACCCTCTCAGTGCCCATGTGCCTGCAGGAGTACTCTGTGTTCTCTTATGACATTTAACTCATCTAGGCCGTCATATTACCCTGCGCCTTGGGAATCTCATCTTTCCCAGATACAGATACAAAGCCAAGAATGCCAGGTTTGAACTGGACAGGTTGTCCTGGGCGCTGCAAAGACGTCCTATTCAGCAGGTTATACAATGCAGCCTTGAGTCCTACAGCCTAAAAGATTAGTACTTTTCTGACTGTAGCTCTAAACGTAATTTTAAGAATACAAATTGTTTGCTGTTCCCCTTGTACTTCCATGAAAATGTCAGCTTTATTGTAGAGTGATTGAGATAATGGTGGCGTGTGGCAGCTTGCCCTGCGTGAGGTTTTCGAGGTTCAGCTGTTTGGCAGGGAGGGCTGGTGGATTTGCAGAGCTGTTGTCTGGATGCCTCCACCTGCTCCAGACTCCCTTGGTGGTGTCCTCTTTCTCCCCTGCCAGCCTTTTATTGGCTCCTCGGGCCTCCTGTGGCCCTCAAAGGCACTCCCCGAACCCATGCATGATACTCTGCCCCCAAACCTGCCACCCCATCTCTGCCCTCATCCGCTGCCACAAGGAAGGAAATGGCCTGGAAGAGGCTCAGTGTGGCATGGTATAATTATCTTCTTTCTAAATCTCTCTCTTCACCTTGATTTCCTCACAAGATATCTCATGATTCCTCTATTGCTCAACTTTGCACCTTAAACTGGGTCGGTGTACTTAACAGGAGGATCAACTCACTAAACTCTAAGCTATGGCAAAGATGTAAGTGCAATTTACCACCATGAAACCTACTTATATCAAATTATCCACAGGCAAATTAAAGCAACGACTGTCTGACAGGATATTATTACTTAGTTGTTGTAACTGCACATTTAGCCTCAGCTACAGTTGTTCCACCTGTCGAGCTTGATCCTTACCAGTGAAAAGTCTTTGTAATTATTTTAACAACGGGTCCTTGATTTCAGATACAGGTAAACACAAACAAGCTTCTCATTTTGATTTGAAATGACAAATCTGTTGCCAGCAGATTTTACCAGATGTAGCTAGCTAATTAAACTAATTTATTTTTAACTCACAGAGGGATCTAAAACTTGACAGGCCTGTTGTACCCAGTGATGGTTGCTGAACTATAATGGGAGGGTTTAGTGAATGGTCAATTAGACATAGTTCACAGAAGTAGCAGCTAAATTGGTTTATCGTATTTTATTTTTTCAAATGATCTTTGACCTGCTATGAGCTATAACTTACAGGGTACATGGACTCACCATGCCCTGAGTAACATTCCTCCACAGCCCTCACGGTTATGTCTCTTTTTTCTTGTGCAACCTTGTTTATGAGCATCTACTTGAATTGATTGTTTAACGCTTCCTCTTGTGCAACAACTTGCTTTTCATAGACAGGGTGTGCCAGCATCTTGGTGGTCGTAACCATGGTGACTGCAGCTGGTTTGAAAGGGCTGCTTGCTACCTCTCCTGCATGGTTGTACTACTCTACGTGTTATATCATGGTCATTGGTGCTAAGCCCTGCTCTTACCTCCGGCACACTACACTAACCTCGCTGAGCAGTTTCCTCTTCATCACCAGCCAATCATACACTGTTAGGCCCCACATGCACATACTCACAGTCATGTAGACATGCATGCTTCTCGACTTAACACACATGTAGGCTATATATTACCCCGCAAACTCATGCTCTCTCAACTCAGATCGGCACTTGCATGTACACTGTGTGACCTCTAGACTGGTATAGGATTTCTGCTGCTATTACAGTGCATATTGTAGTCTAGTCTGCAGGCTATTCTTAGCGCCGCTATAAGTGAAAACATGAACAGGAGAGTGGGAAGGTTTTTAAAGTCTGCATCAGATATATGCTGCATACCTCCACAAATCAGCAAATGACGTATCTGATGCACAGAGACCGAATTATTTTAACGCTGCCTTAGTCTGGTTCTGTTTGTTTTTGTCAAAGACGTTGATGGTTTGCAGCTTTGACTGAAGAAATTCCAAGTCAAATGGACTTTGTGTCCAACAATGCATACTAGCCTCTTATACTGTCATTATAGTACTAGTAGCGTTAGCTCTCAAACTAGCTACATCATTCACATCTTAAAAACACCTAGCTGTGTGCGCCTGGGATGCAAAAAGTGGTGGCTGTGGAAGAGAGGAGTGTGAGGGGAATTGGCCATTCCCAAGCTGGGGCGCTTAGGGGATGTTCCAAAAATAAAATAAGAACACAGTAAAAAAAAAAAAAAAAAACTATTGCCACTATTGCATTATAACTTTTACTCAGCCAGAAGAGATTCATATAAAACCGCATGAGCTGGATTGCTTCTAGCACTTTGGGCTCCATTTTTTTGACCACCCATTACGAGGTGAGCAAACTCAAAGCAGCTTTGCTATCTGTTAGTAGTTTGAATCTTCAGGTTAAAAGTTCACCAAACTTGAGCTCAGCATGAAAGCAATGGTACGGTTCCATTCAGATGATTGAATCTGGTGTGAAGCATTGCTGTCAGAAGTACATGTGTGATGGCTCCTAAATATAATCTGCTGTCCCCATGTTACTCTGCAGCTAATGCTGGGTGTATATGTTTGGCATTTATGTTGGATAAACAATCTCCATTCATTTATAGTCACATACAGTGAGTCTGGCTGACAAACTTCAATACTCTTTGGATACCAACCAAATAGCAGAACTGAGTATAGAAAACTGTTAAATACCAAAAGTTGGTATTGTCAGACTTGGTCTTGTCTTTCTTAGATTATTTACTCTTTAAATAATCATTTTGCTAATTTTAGACTGTATTTCATTTCAGCAAAAAACTATGCATTTTATTAGTTTCTTTGTTTATTAAAGGGGATTTGAGCTGCAGGGTTGGGTGTTAATTCTCTGTGAGTTTGTTACTACGAAGGACGCCTTTTATATTATAAACTGTCCGTGAACCCATTTTTAATATGAAAATCTTAATCATTGCAGCTTCAAAATCCATTATCATTTATATTTCATTGTCAGTTTGATACACTATATTTGTATTTGTTGGTATTTTTCTGAGCTTAAACTGTTGTATGTTATCACCCTGTACATTACAACGGTGGATTAGAATCTAAAGTCCGTATAAGTTCCCTGATCTAACCATTGTGTTAACATGCAGTAATACAGACATAACTATCCAGTACGCGTCTGTCCGCAGCCTGCCTGTCCTCTTGCAGCCTCGTCTCCAGCAGCCAATTAATGAGCACAACGTCCCTGAGTTTGTGGAGGTTTCTGATGGTGCCAGCAGCAGCCACACCCGAACAGCTGGAACGAAGACAGAAGCACACAGCTGGGAGGGAGGGGGGCGTCAACGCATCTTAACACTGCTCACACCACCGGCAGAAACACAGGCAGAGGGGCTAGAAAACACAGAGCACATAGGTTGAGTGGCTGTAATGCACTGTTAATGCGACTGAGTGTGCACTTTTAACAGCAGATTTGAGGGCACATTATGGGTGATTCAGAATAGTTATGGCATAAAAAGCCTCAGTGTGTGCACAAGTGTGTGTGTGTGTGTGTGTGTGAACGGGAACAATGTGGCCATTTATGGGGTGAATACTGCAGCCTTTAACAAGGGCCCTTAACATATTAACCATGTGACCTGCTTGAGCTCAGAAAATGTCTTGTAACAACCCCGGCTGCACCCTCCTGCAATACACCCATACCCCCAAATACAGATACAGATGGTATTGCATGCATAAGTGTTGCATGGTATTTTCCTAGGGCAAGATTTTCTTTGCCAAAATCAAATTCTTAACCTTAAACGACTGCATTTGAGGGCCCCTGATTCAGACAGATCTCATTATCCCATGCAAAAAGTGTTTCAGAAAATTACATCAGATCTAACGCAGCGCTAGTGCAAACAGTTATGAAGTATGTGTGAACGAGTGGGAGCAGCCTTGACCTCTGACCTACGGAGTACAAACCTGGCCGCCTTTGCCCCATTGAGGCTGTGATGTCACCCTGAGTACAGAACAGGCAGTGCTGGAAAAGAAGGCCTGAAAAAAGAACTGAGAAACGGTCCAGCAGAATAATTATATGAGAGAGGGAGTGAATCAGGAAATAGCTTTTGGTTTGGGAAACTCAAGAGTTTGAGGGAGCGCTGCCATGTGCTAAATGAAAACAGCATTTGAAAAAAAAAAAGAGAGAGCGAGAGAAAGAGAGGAGTGCGAGAGAAGGCAAAAGAAGCCAATTTTTTTTTCTTGCGGAGGGGTGGCAGGATAGCCAGTGGTCAGCGCAGAGAATATCCCTCAACCTCCCCTCCCTGATCCTTCTCTTCCTCTGACTTTTCTCTACACAACTCCCCCCCTCCCAACCCACCCCACCGCGTCCATCAACCTCCTCCTCCTCTTCTCTGCCTTCTCATTCTTTGTTGGCTGGCAGGCTCTCGGCTCTTTCCTCTTTCCTCACACGTTTTAATGGGTATCTTCCCAATCACGTTTTTATTGCAGGAAATTTCAGCACACCACATTGCGTGAGCTGAAGGAGCGCTCCATTCTTAGCTCGGCACCACTGAGTGCCAGGGTGTGTTGAGCTTGCCAGTGTGTATTTGTGTGTGTGTGTGTGTTAGAAAAGGGGGAGGTGAACTGGAGTGGAGTTAGTGTCAGTTTGATGCCAACGTTACAGCCCTCCACGCCCCCTCCTCCCTCTCTTGGTAACAATGGTGAAGTCAGGGCAGGAGGCGGTGGAGGCCATTGCGAAAAAGGCCCAAAGAAATGCCCATTGTCATGGCATAACTTCACAGGAATTCTACTCAGAACCCCCACCCATCACCACAACATCACCAACACCCAGCCTTTAACTGCGTTTGTGAGAGCCTCAACTCCTCACCTCTCCCTCTCCTCACTTTATTTTTTCCCCTGGCAGGCACCTGGGTTTTTCTCTGAAAAGAGGGCCGTGGTTTTGGGCCTGTGGTTTAATTGAAATAATATTTGCTGTACTCCGCTGCCTCCCCGGCTCTGTTCTCCCTTAACAACGGGCATTATTTTTAGCCACTGCGCCGAGTTCTGTCATTTCCTGTTGCAGGACTCGCTGTGCTTTTGACCACAAGCAGACTCAAACGCTCTGTGCCTCTGCGCTTGGCCTCCACCATCACACCATTCCTCACACACCCAAGCACAGTGCGTCCCTAGTGAGCTGTCCATGTCGTTACGCGACATCCACCGCAGAGATAAACCAAAGGACACTTGGTCTGTGGTTCACCGCTGCACTTCATTTAGGATGACACCTAAAATCCTCCTGTCAAAACAAGCCCAAAAAGCTGGTTAAATAATCTCACATGTTCCTAATGTAAATCAGCAAAGCTGCTAACAAAGCGGCACTGTTTTGATTTATTTTAACAAAGAATTTTACAGTGCTCGGACAAATCTTTTTTTTTCTCTCAAACAATAAATTACACATAATCCCCTGCACTTTGATTTTTTTACAATGCTTCTACATTCATATCCACACTAATAAATATACAGAAATCAATGTCGACACTGGTACAGAGGCTTAACATACGGTACACTGTTCTGACCTGGGACATGAGGACCTCACATGCACTGCAGAGGCACAGTAGTGCAAGACAAAGTTTGGACAGTAGACTACACAGATCATTCTACAAATATACATTCAACAGGGAGCAGAATGGCTATGTGTCTTCAAGCAGTGTCTAACAGTAAGGCTGCAGCTGCAGAGGGACGTTCAGTGACTGTCCTGATCCAGCAGATCAACCATCATACAACAGTGATTGTTTTGTCCATCATTTACCAGCAGTTTATCCAGGTGACATTAACCACTGCATTTGGGGGTAAAATTGAAAGTGTTTCAGTAATTTCCATAATCATCCTGCATTAAACTGGACTGTGACTATATGTAAGAATGTACAGTTATAGTAAGTACACAAGGTCAAAGTTGAACCATGAAGTCAGCCTGTAACCTGTTACAGATGTTTACAGTGAAAAGTTTAGGGACAATTTTTACTGTTTGTCCCCACATCTGCCTGTATGGGTAAATCTGTATAGATTAGGCTAATCTGGGGGTTTGTTTAAAGGGTTAATCTGGAAATATTATGGAAATAATATAAGACCCAGTCCAATGCCATGTTAGTCCACGCCTCAATACGTTCTGCCTCTCCCAGTCTGCTTGTGGTTTTCAGTCCCATGTCTCCCACTGCTACACTAAGGCTAATCACTGATGCGTTTTTAATAGTTTATGATCACAAATGCAGCTTTGGATATACACACACACGTTTTGGTAGAACAAATTAATTGATCCTTGGTAACAAGAATAAATTAAACTTGTCCTTTAAAAGCTGTGGGCTGCTTCTGTTTCTTGCTGCACTGGACTTCTGTTTAGCAATGTCTACACATTCCCAGATTTCAGCAATTACAGTAACTTTGTTAGTACTGCGTTGGTATTTTTAGGAATAATAACAATGGTATTTTTACCACTTGTTGGAAAAATATCCAAAACTACAAGAGTAAGGCCCAAGTTGTAATACCACAGAATTATTCTTGGTTATTATCCTTTAAGTTGCAAAGCTTGGATATTTTGAAAATATGCGTACAAAGAAAAGGCTTGTGTCAGAATACCTTGAAAAGCTTAGGCAGATGGAGAAGTTCACATCCACAGATGCCCTTGAGCAAGTTACCCAAAAAGCAGCAGCTCCAGCGGAGTTGCTCAATGACCTGTGGTTGTTTTGGGCAGCTCCCATGCAGGATGTGAAAGCGAGCCTTGCTGAGAAAAGAGCAGAGGTCTCCAAGAACATTTTCTAGTGAAACAAAGATTACAAGAAACAGCAACTAAAATTACTCTCTTCAAAATTCCACTGAAACAAAATATTGCAGAGCTTGATAATAAAGGTTCTGTCTGAGGCTGAAGCACAGGGTCAGTTTGGAGCACGGCTGGAAACACACAGCATTTAAAAAAAACATAGATAAGAATAAGGTAGTGTACAAGTGGAGGAATCAAACTGGAAATATTACTACTCATAAAGTACCCCACAGCTGTAGGCACAGCATCAACATCAACATCCACAGTGGATGCATATGAGCCGGTCAAAGAAGATCATTCAACACCACAGACGCTCATACATAGCATTTATAGCCCCCTGAGCAGAGTTACATGTGTCACAGATGCCAGACAAAATAAAACATGTCAGCAGCATGTAAACAGCGTATGGGGAGTTATGACTGGTCCTGCCAGAGAAAATACGTCAACACATTAACAAAACAATTGAACCTTCTACAACCTGGGTGGGTTGTGGTCAAAAAGCTGGTGCCCAGTGGTGTGACAACACAACAGCTGTGTGAGTCACTGGGAAACACAGAGAGGGGCCACTGTGGCAGCTGAGTGGTGGTTCAGCCCCTGACACCCCTCCCTCCCTGCTCGTCCTGGAAGAGACCCTGGGGCCTTGATGAAGAACCTCTGGGCTCCTCTGTGGTCGCCCTTAGCTGATTCACTCTTCTGGGAAAGCTGGGTCGGAAAGGAAACCGCAAAACAGCCCTGTTTCTCACTGCCGTGTTGATCTCCTCTCATTTCTTTTGTCCTTTGTTCTTGTTGTTTCTCTCCATGCCTGGAAGACATCTTAACAGGAAAGGGACCGAGGTGCTGATGCTTTTCATTGTTAAGGCTGAGCAGGACCTTTTCAGTTATTAACAAGTAATTAATTGTGTGTTTCAGCAAAGTTAGAAGGAGCCAGGCTTTAATAATGGCAGTCACTTGGTTCTTCAGCAGGTTTAAAGCTGCTTGTAGTAACACATCTACCCGACTCTGCAGTTCCCGTCCGCTCTGCACAGCATTTGTTGTCTCTCAGCTCATTGTTTTGGTTTTATGGCAACAGAACTTTTCCATTTTTAAAATGTGGCAATTCACTGATCACATGATGATGATGCTCATTCATATCTATGTCTATTTCTGTGAACTGTGAATCTGACTAAAGCTGAAGTTTGAATGTTTTTGTTGGCGTGTCAGTTGTGATTGACCTCCGGGAGTTTCAGTCCCAACTGGACCATGTGACGACCTTGGCACAGGCAGTCCTGCACAGGTGAAATTAGAAAAACATCCAACCCGTGTGTTTCAGGGGGAAAAAGAAAAGAGTCCATTCATGAGCTCGTGGTTTCAAAGCAGAGACTGGCTGGACTGTACGGTCAAAGCTGACACCACATTCTGTTATCCATGCTGAAAATTTAGGGCGGTGGCCCAGAGCTCTGATTCAACATTTCAGCTTAAGGGCCACTATAACTGGTAACATGCTTTGGAGTCTAACAGGGGCTTCTACAAGTATGCTACTGCCAAGAAACATCTCACCTGTCAGTCTCTGTAGAGGGAACGAGAAGCAAAATGTGAAACAGGAAAAGAAACGTCATCGTTTGTGAATTCAGACCAGCTGAAAAAGAGTAGAGTCTATATTTTGACAATCACGGATGTAATTTAATTTCTAGCATCAACTCAGTTTCCTCTTAGAGAAAAAGGCTGACATGTCATGATACTGCAGATGGAGGAAGTTTGAGTTTTTTTGTTTTTATTGGATTACACAATAGAAAAAGAGGTGGTCAAAATAGTGCAAACTATTCTATGTAATGCAGCGTACACATGCCATAATGGGCACAACCAACTGATTGTCAATCATCACTGACACAATGGTAAAAGAAATAGAGGAGTCTTTTATACAACAGAATTTGCACAACGGATCCCACTGGCATGAAGAATCAGTAGTTGCTTATTTTGTCTCTGAAGATAACAAAGAAATCAGGGAGCGCCTGCTCTCAGGGGCTTCTGTTGATGCATGGGGACACTAAACCTTTGACCGACACCAGAATCACTGAAGTCAAGAAAAGCAGAGCTGAGCGCAGCCAAGATCCTGAGTCAAGTTCATGACGGAGCAGCTGTCATGTCGGGCAAGCGCAGTGGAGTCCAGAAGATCTTGAAGAAGAGAAATGCCACATGTAAATTGACTTAATCACCATCTACATCCTCATTTTTGTTCATGCGCTGTCAACATGACAAATGGTAGTAGAGGATTTTCTTCAGAGTTTACAACACACTGAGCCACTTTTTCAGGAAACCTATCATCTCACTTCCTAAAGACTATACGAGCCGTTGGTCCCGAAATAAGGATGGAGGTTGCTGGGCTGCTGAGAGAACTGTCGGAGCCCAGCTTTATGTTTATTCCACATCTTGTGCGTAAGGTTCTCTAACCACTAGACCCCCCCTAACAAGAAACTCAAGTGCAACCAAATGTGTGCTCTGAGGTACAACAGTTATGGGACACGGCCACAGATTCCAGAGTGACGCTATAGATGCCCTGCAACAAAATGGAGATGAACACAAGACACCAAAGACAAAAAGCGAAACAGACATACCTAAAGTTTGCATTACAAACAGGAAGTCAAGCAGTGTCTCACATCAAGTACAGTTGTTTCTGCACTTAAGGCTCCACCACTATTTTTTTCATTCAAAACAGCAAATGTCAGCAACCGGCTTATGGGTGTCATAGTAGTCTTGACACTCTTGTAACCAGCAGGTTAAGTATAGATGTGCACCTCAGTGGACCACATGCACATTGCAACCAATTCAATTCATTGGCACTTCAATACAGGAAGTAAATATCTCTCTGGGAAACTGTGGTCGGTTTTTTCTTAAAGATGCTCTGTGTATTTTTCTTGTAAACAAACACATTGCTGTTCCCATCCTGTGTTACTCACATAACACTTTGCCTGCCTTTGTTAAACCAAACACGGATCCACATGTAAAAACAATGCTCCATCGCATTAACAGTGGTGGAAAACTCACAGGGTGCCTTTAAGTGGCCGTGCTTGTCGGACTGTCAGATTTTGGGAAAGGCGGTTTCAGGCCCCGTTAGGTGCTTAAACAAACACTGATGTATCTTGAGGCCTGTAGTCTTGTTTCAGACTCTGTGGTGCACCAGATAAGTGGGGTGTAGTTCAGGTCCAAAGAGGTTTAATTCACATTTAAAAGTCAATTTAATTTATTTTGCTGCATTTCAGAAGTCATGTGGTAGACTGGCCATGTAGTGCCTTTTTTTGCAAATGTAATTTGACCCCAGTCTGGAGGCAACACTGTCTACTAACAGGGTTGTTATGGGACTGATTTATACTTATAGCACCATATGTGGTGTACCATTATGTGCGGTAGCTTTACTATGCATTTTTATGTTTCACTTTAGTCATAATGTGGCATGGTATAACTGGGTCCAGTTAACAAAGAAGCAGGCACAGCTCCAGTTATTTCTCTAACCTCCACTGGAGAACCTAATACTCTGAGAAACGGAGTTGCTTAATCATAATTCAATTAATTACAAAGTGACCAGCATCCCCAGTGCCAATGACCCAGGCAGTACCCCGCCATAAGAAAATACAGCTCCACCACATATCCCATAGCTCTACCACAAGACCTATCTGAACCCATCGCTTGCCTGTCCTCCTGCCTCCATAATGGTGCACCAGCCACCACAGAGGCCATAGCTCCAGCTCCAAGCCCCACTGTTCCTCCACCACACTGCTTCTGCCTGCACGGGGAATGAGGGATTAAATATAATGCTCGCATGTCAAGTCTGCGACGCAAGAGAGGGAGCGAGGAGGAAGGAATTTGTCAGAACTCCATAAACACATACATGGATTGGGTCCTGATGCCAGCGCTCAGCACGAGGAGAACTTTCCGGAGGCCCACAGAGCGATGGGGAGGCCAAGGGTGAGAGTAAGCATGGCTGCTGAACGAGCCCAGGGTTTATGCAGAGGCCAGCCAAGCTGCAATGATACACTGCAATGGAGGAGAAGGACAGGGGAGAGAAGAAAAGTGATAGAAACGAGAGCAGAGAAGAAAGAAAGGGAGAGAAGAAGATAGATAGGATACACTAAACCTCTGTATTGTGAGCCGAATATGTTCAGAAGGAAAAAATTCCCTTGATATGTATGCATCTACATATGGTCTATACACACTGTACATATAGAGAGAGAGATTGAAATAGGGTCAGGGAGGGAGTCAGTAATGGAGAATGAGAAAGAGCGAAGGAGGGGAGAAAGACAGAGGAATTAACAGGACATGCCCACTGAAATTTTCCAGTGTCTCTGCCAGAGAACAAAAAAAAAGAGGCCAGTCCAGATGCCGTTCACTGACTGTTCACATGTGGTCCAAGTTCTCTGGAACGGAGGGGTAGAGAGACTGTCGAAGGAAAAGGGGTGTCGGAGAAGAAGGTTAAGCGCGGTTTGGATGTGGGGTTGGCTTTAATCAGATTATGTGAAGCAGAACCTGGCTTTCATTTGGCTAGCAGATGTTGGACAGGTGGGGAGTCAACTTTCCAGGAGGTCTGAGAATTCGTAGGGGGCAAAGGTCATGAGGGTAAAGCTGCCACTTTCTGCAACCTGTTCGGCTTTCGTGATAAAGATCCGGCTGTGTCAGACCGAGTCAGAGCTGAGTTATTGATCAACAAATTTGACAAGTAGCAAGACAGGGCTGGAAAACGGACTGATGGATCTTCCTCTTTAAGCCCCCGTAGCTGCCTCCACTCTCCTGCTCCAGATGATTGCACGATTGGCCCTGTTGCTCTTGGCTCAGTCGGTGGAAGAGGAGCAGCCTCCAGGCTCGGCCCTCCTCAGCCCTCTCAGCCACTGGGAGGTGAGCTCTGCAGTGGGTGTAAAACACTGTCGGGCGGATATATTTCTGCTATGAAATATGGATGCAAGCCTTGTGTGAGCGTGTGCCTGTCTGTGTATGTGCATCCGCGTAAGGTTAACTGGAGGTCAACGCTCACTTTGCCGCCACAGCCTTGGCGGCACTCCAATGCTGGAAAAGCAGCAGCAGTGTCTCTTACTCGCGCTGTGTCCTATCCCTCTCTCTCTGTCCTCTTCCTCCTTGTCCTCCTCTTCTTGCCAGCGTTACTGTAGTTTGCGTGCAGATAACATGCAGGGAGCCATGTGGTGTGTATCTGTGTTGAGCTCTGGGCTTAGCACTGTGTGTGTGGGGAGAAATGTGGGCTCCGAGCACGAGAAGTGAAGGAAATGAAAAGCCTAACTAGTTCTCAAGTGTGACAGGAGTCAGATGAGCCCAAGAGAATGTAACAGGAGCAAAGTTTTCCCCACACTCTGCTGATGATTTCAGAAAATGGGGCTGTAAAACTGGCCTCACAGGTATTACTGGTATAGTAAAAGCTAAAAATACAAAATAATACTGACCCCATTACCAGAAATGTTGTAACTTAAATAGTTCAGCATTTTGGGAAATGTGCTGATTTGCTTACTTGCTGAGAGTCAGATGAGAAGATTGGTACCATTCTCTGTATGCTAAACATGTAGCGTTAGTCAGCAGCCAGTTAGCTTAGCTTAGCATTAAGACTGGGAACAGCTGGCTTCATCCACCACAGCACCTCTAAACTCTCACGAATTCTCAGCTCCCACTTCTTAACACCTTATATGTTATCTAAACCCCACACAAAAAAGTTGGAGGTTCCGGTATGTGGATTTTCTTACCTTTGGCAGAGACAGGCTAGCTTTCCCCCTTGTTTCCAGTCTTTGTGCTAAGCTAAGCTAATTAGCAGCTTTATATAGAGTGCAAAGTCATGACTGTCTGAGCTAACCTCTGTTCCACTGGCTTCTGTAACACAACTGAGCATTTTTTTTTCTTTTCATTACTTTCCCACAGAGTACAACATAAAATAAAACATGGACAACACTTACGTGGAACCAGACTAACAAAAAAAAAACAATGTTTGTGTGAACCCTCATTATCAAATGACATAAAAATACATAATAAGGTTTTTGGCAAAGGACAGCAGACAGAAAACCCTTTTTATCTTGATAGCAGTGTGATGGTTCTCACCCTTGACTTGTCTTTTGATGCTGCTGCCAACAACAACTGCTTATTGCAGCTCAATGTGCAAACTGGAGATAGAGCGGTGCGTTCAGTGGAGGCTGGCACACTGGGCTGATAAGGAGGCGTCTAAGACAGAACCGACTGGGCCACACTGAGATGAAATCTGGAGGGTTTGGCCTGCTGATAAACTGACAAGACCTCCATCATCTCCACTTTCATCCCCCCCTTCCTCCTCCTTCTCCTCTTCTCCTCCTCTTCTTCTGACCCACATCCAACTCTAGATTCCACAGCTTATTGCTGGAGAGTTACAGCTTGGTTTCTGTTCTGATTAACAGGGGACTTCAGGGTATGTTTTGAGAGCATGGACGTTAATGTACTGTAGGACGTTTATGTGAGTTTGTTACTCGGTTGTGTTGGTTTCTTGTCGTCTCTTTGAGCCAGCAGAAAGTTTCCTGCCCTGTGTGGTAGCTCACCCTCACCCTCTCTCTCCTCCTGGGTGAGCGTCAATTATTCATAAGCCTTGGGTAGCTAACTTGAAACCGATAACCCACATGCTATTTATACTTCATTTCAAATGAACAAATACTTAACTGTGAAGTTCCAGGCAGCTTGGCCATGTCTGTCTGCATAGCTGCTGCTGGGCACAGTGAGGGGAGTTAGACTGTGGGCATGGCTGAGCGAGCGGTTGGGAGGGGCGGGGGTGGGGGTCATCTGTCAGTTGGGGGGAAAGGTTGAATCAGCAGCTGCACACTGTAGGAAAGACCACAGGGTAGAGCTCAGAAAATAATGTACATCATGTAACTCAGACTGTCATTCTTTTCATGTGTAAATTCAGTGCGATTCCTATTTACAGACTTTGTTTATTTACTGCATCCTATAAATTACTGCTGCAAATCTCATCATCCTAATCAATCCAGATACAGACTTGTTCAGATATAGACTTGAAATCCTTTCTTGGTGCAAATAAATAAAATAAAGATGAAAGAGTGAATAAACATTTTTTAAACTACTAGGTTATTTTATTGATTTTGAGAAAGAGAAGAGAAACTTACAGATAGAGGCCGCCCACTGGTGAAACCATTTTTGCCCTTTCTGGGGTCCACAGACAGAGATCCCATTCTTCCCTGTTGCTTTCCCTGTGGGACCTACAGTCCAGGTGACATTACATCAGCTTAAAACAGTCTTAGCACAAGAGGTTTAAGTTGTGCTTGGTTTAGTTAGTCAAGCAGCATCATAGCTTCCAAGCCGCAACTTAGGTCTCAGTACTGAGCTCTGCATTGAAAGACCCATGGTTAAATTCTTGGAATCTGACTTGTTAAGGCCAGATTTCAGAGGACTTAAGTTTACTATTTATGAAATTGATTTATACCCTTTAGGTATTTAAATTGAAAAGGCAACATGTGATAACATTCAGGTTCTTTGCATATAATTATAATTTAGATTTTAACTGTAAGAAAAAGGTGTATTTTATTTGATAAAGTTAACTTGCTCTTTTAAAACAGCCAAAGGAAATAGAAGTTTGTTATTGCATAAATCTTTAGCAGCTTCTTGAAGCTCTGCGTGGTTTGCACACTTGAAATGGGATGACTTTGCTTTTATTGCTGTCAGTACAGCATCTTCTTATCTTATATTTGTTTTTAACTTGTAACTTTATTAGTCTTCAGAACATCTTGCCAAAGGACTTCAGCTGAAAAGCTGCCAGCTGGCTGAGACTGAAACAGTTACAGTGATGTTGATGGATGTGTGTTGTGCCTGTAAAGGATCGAAATGTAAACTTGGCGGGGATTTAAATAAGAATTGTGTGTTTGTGACATTTGGGGGAACAGCGATTCAATTTGAAATTTAATTAGGGAATTTGAAATCTTGGAGCCTGTTACTCAATTCAAAAGTAAAAAGACCAAAAGAAGACTGAAATGAATCCAGAGCCACGCCACTGAACTACACCTTGCACACAGTCTGCCTTAATGAGTTACATGGGTCAGAGGTTGTAAATGTAAATGCACCACAGTTTAAAACGATTCCTAAATTATTTTTAGATACTTTCTGACTTTTTTCTGAAACCCTTTGTCCGTTTCGCTCCTGCCTCAGGTAAAAACATGTTACTTAAGTGAAGAGCTTTGAGTAAAACATTTGACCTGAAGCCACGAGTGAATGTATGATTTAAGTGTGATGTTATCAACACATCAGGAGAGCAACTTCAATATACAGGTATGAGAGGTACAGTTCAGAAAAAAGATATCTGGAATGTAGTGAATGCTGAGCCTTTGGTTTCAGTGATCCACCACCACCGTGTCTTTAACATGAACTGCAATCAAACACCCAGATGTCACCATGGCCTCTGTCCAAATCACACCCTGACTCACTGCTAGGACACCACCAGAAGTGTAAAGCAGCATTATAAAGAAAAAATAAACATACTCCACATTATATCATGGGCCAGTGTGGATTACACTTAACAGTTTTATTTGGAATATTAAGACAATGAAGCATAAGCCAAGCACCAAGAGTGACAGCTACAAGTGTCGCATCATACGGCTCTTAAAAATGAACAGGTTATACTGGAAAACAACTGGTTTTTTTTCCTCTTTGAAGGGTGAAGCAGATACACAGAACAGACAGTGAGATGTGCACATGATTATGCCATTTACACGCTCCAAATCCTACCTGACAGCAGAAGAACAGGAAAAGAAAGAAAAAGGAAAAAGCGAGGAAAAGCAGAAGAAAATGGAACAGCGATATTCGTCTGACTACAGCTTGGCCAGCCTGTGGCAGTGGCTGCAGCCCCGGATTGAAAGGGCTCTTGTGATTGGTCAGAACGAATAAGGCAGCCTGGGAACACTGCGGCGCAGCAGAGTGACAACCATTAGTTCCCATCATTGTCAAGTCCTGTTGCCTCGGCACCCACATCCACACAGCAACCAATGTGCACATACAGCATTAAAGTGACAGAGGATTGCAACCATTGTTACACTACACTCCGTTGCATATTAGGGAGAAGTAATATTGAAAATAATAATTCTTTCATACATCTTTTTCTGTTTGCATATAGCACTTAACCCAGCTTTCTAAAATATATATGGGAAAATGTTTAAAATATCTTTATCTTGTTTGTTTGTCCTCTTAGAGCTGAAACCATGAGTCGTACCGAGGTGGGGGGGGGGGGGGGGTAGGAGTCCTGCATCCAGGGGTGTTGCGGTTGCTTTAGGGACAGCTAGCGACATAACCAGCCTATCTCTCATCCAGACCAGACCCAGTGGTTTCTTGCCACAAACGAGGTTCTCATAGTGCAGCTAAATAGTGTCATACTAATGACAATATAAGGTCAAAATAGTTCAATTCATGGCATTTTGTTTTTTTGTTTGTTTGTTTTTTTTTTTTTTTTTAAGAACACTAGAATATATACATATACACCCATCTTTTGTTTTCCCTTTTTTGGGGGGAGTCACACACAGAAAGGTGGTGCTGGCTAAATGTGGTCCATGTTTACACATCCCTGGCTAAGGGTGGGGTGGGGTGGCAGGAGGGTGTGGTGTGTGTCAATACCTGGGGTAGTGCAGGTGTTAGAAGAAGTGTGATGGTGTGTGTGCAAATGTGTGTTCCTTGACAGTTAATGCACCACAGAAGAATAAAATTTCTTTTCATCAGGCTCCTATGACATAACTCCATCATTCATCATACATACAATGTTTTTTTTTTCCTCCTAAATCTACAGATTATACGGCAAACGTGTGCTACGCTTAACATCAGATATTTCCCATGGGGAAAACTGGGTTGAGAGGGTCCTGGGACTCTCCTTGCAATGGGCCTGCCTGAGAATAACGAGGGGGGGGGGGTGGGACAGGGGCAGAGAGGCATTGTTCACTGGAGTCACTGTCATCACCCCTCACAGTCGACTCTGCATCCCCTCCACTGAAACCCTCCATGTGGCTCTGTCCATACACTAATATACTCCCACACAACACACGAGCACAGAGTCTGCAGCAAGGTGGAGAACACAACTCCATCCACGCAGATTACACCACCTGAATATAAGTGAAATATTTCAGGACCACCGGCCTTTTTTTTTTCCGCAACACTCACACAAGTCTTGCCATCATGAGCTAATACAACAGAGCCGTCCGTCAGTATTTGGACAGTGGGTCATTTTCAGTTGTTCTGGCTCTGTAGTGCAGCATACTGGTAATAAAACAATAACTATGAGGTTAAAGTGCTAACTCCCAGTTTGTTTTTCTTACATTTGAGAGTGTTATAATCCATACTGGGTGCACAGAAGGGGAATATTGGCTTTATTTTTTTATGTTGAATGAGGCGAACAACAAACATTAACAAATAAATAGAATAACCAAGGAGGGTAGTAACAGACTGTTCTTGACTGACCAAGTCTTGACTTCAGTCCAACAGAGGACGTTTCACTTGCTGATAACCAGACTGACGACAAAAAGCTCCCAAAACAAGCAAGAATAAACATGACTGCAGTTTTAGGTCATGCAGATTATCACCGCAGACAAAGTATCTGCTCTTCTGTGTGTGCCACAGCAGTTCTTGACTGCAAAAGATGTTCAACCAAATTCGAATATGACAACTTAAGTTTGTTAAATTTGTACAACTGTGGGGGCAATTCGTACAAAAACTGGCACAATTCCCTAAATGTTCAGCCAGTATGGATAAAAAAAATCCTTAAGTTAAAGCTTTAAGTTGTCATTAAGCCCAACTGTCATTGCAAATCAAATACGATGGAGTAAAAAGCCAACATAATAAAAAACGTGTCACTGTCCAAATACTTGCAGACGCACTGTAGAACACAAATACACAATTAAAGTGCTATTTACTTCAACAAATCCCTAGCCCTCTCTGTGAGTACATTGTTGCCACAACAGGAAGCCAGTGCTCTCAGTGAGCCAGCTCCATCTCCCCTCCTCTGGCTCCTGAAGGTTAAGTTCAGCCTAACATCACCCTAACAGGGTTGGTGAAAGAGTGGAGGGTACAACAGGCTTTAAGTTCGCTCTACACACACACAAACACAGTGATGTTAAAGATGTGGACAGATGGAGAGAGAGCAGTGGGATGTTGTAATTAAAAAATGGCCTCCCTCAGCCTTACAGCAGCCATAAGGCAACACAGAGCGGGCCCTTATAGTACCCGGTAAATTTATATCCCCACATGGTATAATTAGCCTGTGATTAGTGCCCGCAAGTGGGGTGGGACGCGGTAAGGAGTTGTATGCTATTGCTAAGCAGTGGCATGATAGGTAGGTAACAGTGAGCAAGGCAGAAGATAGTAGATACAGTGGCTTTGCAGAAAATTCAGACCTCTTCACTGTTTGCACACTTTTCTGTGTTGTAGATTTTACATTGAAGCTTTTGCCAGAAAGGTGATGCTTCACCTTTCAGCACAACAATGACCTGAAGCACACAGTCAAGCAAAAGCTGGGATGGCTTCAGGACAAGTCTCTGACTGTCTCACTCTGTCCTTGAGTGGCCGAGCCAAAACCCAGACTTAAACCCCGTTGAATATCTGTGGAGAGACCTAAAGATGGCAGTTCACTGACACTTCACATCCCATCTCACAGAGCGTGAGAGGATCTGCCAGAAAGAATGAGATAAACTGCCCAAGTCCAGTGTAGATTGATAGGCAAGAATGGCAGTCTTATCTAAGTATAAGATTAAATCTAAAACACACTAAAGTGCAAAAATAGAAGGGGTCTGAATACTCTTATCTAATTTATCCCCCTCCTCCGTCAGTCACCCCTGCCACTCAAACACATATATAGGTGATTAACATGTGGTATGTTCACGTTTCCTGTCAACAAAGTGGGGCACTGGAAAAAGTTCTAGACTTTTGTGAGAGGAAATGTTCAGTAAATGTTGATCAATTCACAATGCAGCACAGAAAGGAAAACTGTTTAAAGTGAGATATGAGAAATGTTAACTGTTAAACCTACATCAATTATCTTTTTACCACCTGCATAAAAAGTCTGTTTAAAAAGTGTATTTTCACATACTTGGCAGCACCAAGTATGTGAAAATAGGACGACTGTTGAGTTACAGAGTGTAGATGCGAGCTTGACATGGCCACATCCTCCCACATGAATATGTTGTAGCAAAGAAAAGCAGCCTAAGTTTTTCATATCATAGTGTGGAACTAGCTTTACATTGTTTGAAAAGATGAAATAGAATTTAGCTTAATACACCACTTAACACCACCGAACACTGCAATCAGCAGTAGCCCAGTAGTTCATACACATAGCCGTGTGCAAGAGCTTTGGTCACAGTCTCAGATATTCATGGGCAAGAAAACACAACACATTTGTTCATGATTCATCCTCGCTGATGAGAACAAGAATAACCTTCAACGTATGTGCGGGCTGACAGACACATGAGCACACACAGACTAAAAAAAAATGAGCCAGTTTGAGAACCTTTCCAGTGACTGTGAGCTCATGTGTGTATCAGCTTCAATCATTTTTGTTTTACACATTACCAGCAGGGTTTTCATCTACATACTCTCCAGTTAATTGCATTTATGTTAGAAAAACGTTTTCTAAACAACTTAAAGTCGTCGGAGTCTCTCTAATTGTTTCCACCCATTTAATTTTCCCATAGTCATGTGCACAAGTTTAATTAAAAGTTCAACTAATTAAAACAATTTTAAAAGCCAGGTAATGTGTATTTACTACTAATTAAGAGTTAGAACAAACACTGTTGTTGATGAATTAGTTTAAACACTGCTGCTGATGGCTAACGGGGGCATTGTCATCAGAAGCTGGATTATTCTGATCAAAATGCTCACAGTAAAGACTTAACGTTCATGCCCTCTCGTTAGGATTTGTTTGTCAAGTTGCAGGCGAGAACCTACACACAGGACAAACAAGGATATCTTGCACTGAAATATGCTACAGTAGGGCTGGCATTGGACCCTCCTAAAGACCTAATACTACCACACAAGCCATAATGTGACGAGGCTAATGCATGCATTAGTGAGTGAGAACAGATGTAACTAATGTAAATCTAATCATTTCAATAACCTGTCATATCTTAACCAAGATAGCACCACTAAAAAAATATTTATGCACCTCTTTGTTGTTATTCTCTTCAGTCTCATTTGATGGCATCCAAATGCACTGTGATGAAGCGTCTTGTGCTCCGGGTTTGGACTACAAAGCAACTGATTATGGAACAAGACAAATGGTTTTCTAAAAGGCACCAAGGTTACACTTATTTTCTCTTCACACTGAGAACACAACAGAAATGACGGGATAGCCAGCAGTGTTTTTGTCCCAAGCCACACAACTAAAATCATTCAGATTACATAACTAAAGCTCTCAAGTATATGCCAACCTCTCGAGAGTTCACTGTTGCCTGCACTCAATGCTATGACTGTAAATGCAACCAGGCAATGAGGGGATTTGTTGGGGTTGAGACCTCCTTATTTTAAGTAAAGTGTGGGACATCAGCTCCCAGGAAAAGGCTTCATGATCTTTTTCCTGTGGGTGACACAGTGCTCTTCATAAAAACAGCTCGACACATTTTAGCATGGTTTTATAAAACAGATAAAGATTCAGGAGGGGAAGGGAATTGCAAGCTAAACATGAGAGTTTTAGTTCACGAGCTTCACAGGATGATTCTTAGAAGAAACTACCATATGATGTTATCTGTCTATGATCTTTTACCTTATGGGGTCTCTCGAGCCAATAAACTCACCATCATGTTAAAAGGGACACTGGCATTTTGAATTTTCATCGATTGTCTTCACCTACCACTTGTCACATGCACCCTCAACTCCTCAGAAAATAATACCTGTTTGGCAGTCCTGACCAAAGCGCACAGCTAGCTGCAAGGGTGTTACGAGTGTCCTGTGAAAATTAAAGGAAAGAAAAACTTGGATGCACAGGGTCCAAGCTTTCTGAACAGCCAGATGCCACCAAAAGAAGCTAACGGAAGCAGGCGGGTGTAAAAGGAAACGCGATAAAGGAATAGTACAATTGTATTAAGACACCAGACTGCTCAAATGTTATCGTAGGAGCTAAATGTCGTACAGGAAGAAAGGAACCGGGTGCACATGTGCACAACAGTGTGCAGAGAGTTGAAGTGCCTGTGGCCAGTGAAGAACTGACAGACTGTTTTGACATATGTAACAATGGCAAGAAGTGTCAGAATACTTCCTTACTGTCTGTCCCTCCTGTTTCAAAAGGGAAAAAAAGGTAACATGTCTAGCCTGCTCACTAAATAGGACACAGCAGACTGATTTGTTATTCATCATTCACCATTACTGCTTAAGGACGAACTAGTGTTTTTAAGGACTAATCCACTGTCCTTAGAAAGCACATTGTTTCCCTGATGTGCTGTCCTGAACTCTATGGGCCCTCTCAATCTGTCCCTGTCTCTGGCTTAGCTGATTCTCATGCGTGCAAAGAGATGGCAGAGAATGTGCCTCATGTAGCTCTATCCATGGGACATGGCTCTGACTGCAATATACCAATAGCACCTCCAGATACCCTCTCAACCCACACACACCTTAAAACCCTCTCGGGAAGGTTCTCCACTAGGTGCTTTAACGAGCTTAAGAAATAAAAAAATAGAGAAAGCACAAAGTGAACTGTACAACGTAGCCATGTGGGCCTAAATAGAAATTTGGGATGAACAAGGGGGGGCATGCAGGCAGGTCTACAGGCAGGGTGATGTTGTGGGATCAGGCAGACATTTAGCACAAAGCGGGAGAGAAAAGACACAAAGCACTGATATTTGTGCCTTCCCTCCCTGTCAAAGCAACCTGTTCAACACAAAAACATGTGCTTGCCAGACAGCATTATACTGAATATAATCATATGTATTTTCTGTGATGTAAGTAATAACTAAAACAAAGATTAGAATGAATCTTGTATAGCTTGTTACATTTGAATTCCATCCCCCATCAGACAGAGAGCCATATCAATACAGCCTCTAATTGGCTAATGAGGAATTTCTCAAGTTCTGTGATCCTCCTGCAGTGTGTTTACAGGCAATGGAGAAGCCCGCCCTATTTGACCTTGAGTGGCGGTTCCCTCTCCAGCCAGCGAACTCGTACTTTCTGTTTATAGTGATACTCCTTGAGGAAGTCCTGCAGGGCAGGGGGCAGCGGCAAAGAGCCGATGCCGTCGTAAGTGGTCCAGCGGCAGATGGCGGCTCGTGCCAAATGCTGCAGGCCGAAGGGAAAGGTTCGATGCAGAGGTGCTGTCAGCAGCGGTTCAAAAAACATACAGGCGCTGGGGTCCTTGTAGTGCTCCAGCAGTCCTGTGACGGTGGAAGAGTGGAAAACACAAGGGTCATGAGCGTCAAAGCTGAAGTTGTGGTTCCACTGCTCAATGCGGGCGTGCAGTGAGCGGTTGTAACGGCGGAAGCTAACGGAGAAGAGGTAGTCCTCCTGGGCTGAGTCACGCAGAAGGAAGGTGCCCTCTGGCCGTCCATCCAGCAGCGCCTCAGCCTCGTAGCGGTCCATCACGCCCCAGTAACAGGGCAGAGCTGTGATCTGCAATAAGTCTGGCACCAGGCAGTGGATATAGTCTATCTGGGTATGAACTTTCCAGGGCCCAGGCTGCTGCCGGCTCAGGTGACCGTCCCCAGAGGCGTGCCTCTGCTTGGGTCTCCTGGCCTGCAGACAGAGGGTGGTCGAATCTTCCTCGGAGTCACAATCCTGGGCTGATGCTGAAGCCCCCAACACCTGCGCACACGCCCCTGATGATCCTGCACCCACGGAGCTGCCAGTCCCTGAGGCCCTCCCATCCCCAGAGGCCTCTCCCATGCCAGGAGCCATCTTTGGTCCCAGTTTGTAGAGAGAGGAGCCCGGCACTGAGGCCTCCAGGGTGTGGATCTGTGCATTAGGTGGTGGGTCCACACCTTCCTCGATGCTAAGCCTGCGGCGCTCACGTAGACGTTCCTCTTCATCCTCAGGAGAGGGGTGGGCCGGGTCAAAGGCATCAAGCAGGGCAGTGGAGGAATGCGGACTGACCGGTGCCGTGTGTTGCTTGATCAAGTGCCACTTGTGAGCAAGGTCTGAGCCCGGTGGGAAGGGGCAGGTCTCCAGCATGAGCTCTGTCAGGTGAATCTTACGTTTGGAGGTGACAGGGTTCTTAGATGAACGGGAGCGTCTACGAGTAGGCAGGGGTAAGCACAGTCCTACTGTATCACTTAGCCGCTGGCGCAAAGACCGAGCATTCAGACTTCGTCCTCCAGATACGGAGTCGCTCATATCCTGGACGGAGCTGACTCCATAGCGCCTGTCCCTACGATTCCCACTGCCCCGTAAACGCCCAGACCGCCTGTCTGCCTCCAGAGAGCTCTGGGTTTTGGTGGAACATGAATGTTTTTTCTTGCCCCCCCATGGAGCATGACGAGAATAGGAATCTCTCCGGGCCAGGGGAACACCCCCTGATCCCCCTCGCACATCCTCAGTGTCCTTGTCAATAGTGATCTCTACTATCTGCGGGATGTCCGACACACAGTTGTGATGGCGGCGTCCTGCTGTTACCATTGGCACCGGTAGGAGGCTCCGTGACGGGCTGGAGGGCGCAGACGCATGTGCATCACCTGAGCTGCCTCCTTGGGCGAGATCCACCACACAGTGGACAGCATCTGCCTCAACCCTGCTTTCACTGGGTCCTGAACTGTTGTGAAAGAGTGTCTGGCATTTGCTCTTCAGGTTGCTCCACATGTTGCCCACTTTCTTCATCAATAGGAGCCCCTGGGACCTGAAGGTAAAAGGAGACAAAACTGATTAAGTCACAGGTGGAGAAATCTTGCAACAGCAACAGCGCCTACATTTAACACTGAGGTACGAGCTATATAAGGAATGTCCTACATTTAAAATTCCCCAGACTACTGTGTATCTAGTAATTAGACATGGTGTGAGTATAACAGGGCCAAAGTGTCTGAGAGGTGGGTGAGCTTGAGTAGTTGGAACAGCAGAGTTAGGAGTTGCCAGGCAGACGTGCAGGGACACAAGGCCACAGCTATAAATGAACCCAGGATCTGCTCACAGCTGATCTGCTGGTATGTACTGTATTACAGAGCCAGTCTAGACCTGACCAAAAACTTTCCCTGTAACAGCAGCAGACAGGGCACATGTACATGCATATACACACTCACATGTGCCACTGATTTATCACTCTACTAGCATTTGACAGGGATTTGGAAGTAGTAGCACCAAACTGTGTAAGAATTTTACAGTGAGCAAAGTCCCCACAGGTACGTGGCCTGCCAAACGCAAAACCTCGAAGGATCTCATAATGCAACATTTCCTGGTGCACATTTTGGTGTTAGCAGTAGCAAACAGTCTGATACCTGAAAAAACTTTGCTGATATGAAAAATATCCGAACATTTTCTATGTTCTCACACTAAGGTTTTAGCTCTTTGTCAGTGAAAATTAAAATCCCTAGCCCTGTTAGCATTAACGGTATGAGCTATTCACAGGCATACAGGCACACAACAAAGGATGTGAGTCCCTCTGTAGCTTGTCTACCTCACTTCCTCCCACTTCTTTTCCATTGTTGATAAGCTAACTCAATATGCTTCTGGGCTAAAAGCAGCTGTTCAGCTACCTGGCATCATGTCAACCTGCATGCAGACGTTTCCTCCTAATATTGATAAAGACATTATGGATTTGCACAGTCAGCTGTGACAGGCGAGGATTGTGTGATGCACAGGAAACCAGACTGGTCCTCAGCACATGACTGATTAAGTTGATTTGCTGAGGGCAGTTCTAAGGCTATTACTAACAAACTCATGATGTCTCTCTAGGCCTGACCATGGTCATCCCACAAACAGACTTGCTTTGTGCTCACAAAGGATGACACTGTCTCTTCACTTGACAATAATTAGATGTTTATACATACGCCTACAATAAATTTGTTGCTATGAAAAAAATTCTTATTCACACAGCCAAGTTGCATCACCAAATGTGACATGACTCATACGCTGTAGTTTACCTCCTATGTTTTAGATGTGTGAGCGCACAATAAGCCTCCAAAAGTGTTGTGCATTGTCTGGATGTCCTCCTCTTATTCTCTTAAGCGGTAGTGCCAGTACAAAAATCCACAGCCAGTTTAAACACTCCCAATCTGACTGCCAGTTGTTTGAGATGGAACTCCAACGACAAGACGTGTTTTCTGACCAAAAAAACTCCACAGCAAAGCTCCCACATGCTTTTCAGAAATAAATGCCACTTCAGCACATGCGAGAATAATTTTCCTGATGGATTTCATTGTACTAACATCTGTATGCTGCAATTCAATTATACTGCTATAATTATACTTAAAAATATGTTGGGTACAAATTACAATCACTAAACTTGCTTTGAAATGTTTGTTTCAAAGCTGTGTTTAAAACTTCATCTCTGTTTTAAACAATGAAGCCTATGTCATCACTGTAACACGCAACACACACACACACACACACACACACACACACACTCACACTCACACACAATATTCCTTAGCGAGTTGTTCAGTGTGTTCACTGTGGCCAGGAGTTCTCTTACTACAAGATTTAACAAAATTATGACAATTTTTATGCATTTGAATTTGGCCATTTACAATATTACACAAATTACTAAACTACTAATATTACTTATTCTTAATTTCAGAGCATTAAAACTGCTGTTGGTAAAACTTGTACTTATTACAGATACTTAGCAATACAGATTCCAAAGACCTATTACTCAATGGCTGGACATAGTATTAATCGATCATTAATGACTTATATAAAATGTATGTTTTTCTTATTAAGGCCTTAATTTAAATAACTATTTTCTTGGTATACTTGATTAGATAATTTAATTTACAATGCAAATAGCAAAACATAAGGTAATTACTTGAATCACAAAATGCACAAGATTGTGCATTATTCTCTTGCACATCTTTATTCAATATTGGTCTTTCAAAAGACTGTTCTTTTTCATATGATGATTGTTAACTGATGAGTGCACAGAGAAAAGGACTATAGCATTCAAATGCCTTTATGAGAAAAAATTACATGGGGTGTCATAATCTCCTAACAACACGCTTACTTCTGTTTGCTTAAATGTAATAATGTGAATATATTTACGCTGTGAAATGTGAAAAAAATGAGCACCGAGCCATCATTTCTCTGGGGATATTGAGCAATATAACAACGGCAGCCACTGTGAACTGGTTAGACAAAGAGCTGACTCCAGTTTGGGTTAACTCAAATCTACAACATGTCATCAAGGTAAGAAACACCTTTTATTGTGCCATCCCTGTTGTATGTAAGACCACTGGCACTGTGCCCATGGCACAGGCTTTGATTATAATTCCTGACATCATAACAAGTATCCACACTGTGTGGAACTTCAGCTGTGCACATATAATGATGTGCCAATTGAACACATATTAATTAAGCTAATTTTTACCTTGAGCTGCAAAAAATAATCCATTAATCAATTAGCCAATCTAAAGAAAACTAATCGCCAAAGATTTTGATGATTGATTGTTTTCTTTAAAAGTCATTTTCAGCCAAAAAAGCAAAATGCTGGGCCGCTCCAGATTCTCAAGTGTGAGACTTAACTGTATTTCTTGATATTATATTACAGTTCATAGAATATTTTGGATTTACGACACAGCAAGAGATGTGATGGCATCATCATTGTGCTGTTGGATGTTGTAGTGGTCTTTTTTTTTTTCTTTCATTTTTGTTTTCTGGGCCAAATGATTAATTGAGAAAATACCTGGCATAAAATGGAAATATAAATAATAGATAATGGGAATAATCATTAGTTGTAGTCCTATTCTTAACAATGAGCAATAACTAATAATTACCAATCCAAGCTCACTCTTTTAAGTTGTAAATTATTTTAATGATTCAGTCCAAAACTTATTATAGCTGCCAACTGACCTGATTGATGACTCAAACCTGACTCAAGCCTCAAACCTGACTCAAACCTGTACTGACCATGTACTGACATGTAAATGTAAATGAGTCACTATTTTTTTTATAAATTTGTGACAACACAATTTTATAAACCACTCAGAACAACATAAACCAAAATCTCCAAAAAACAAAAAATAATGTTGATATATAATGTCTCCACCTTCAGTTAAGAGGTGACATGCCTCATTTTACACACAGTATAACAGATTTCACAGTATTCTGAGGAATACATTTAAATAGAAAAGGACACACTAGTATCAGACCTGTATTGGGCATCTACTAATTAGGTATCAAGATCAGGAGAGAATTTACAATATTATATGTTAATACATATTATATATAGTATATGTATTAATATTATACATTAATACATGTGGTATTTACAATACCACGTTACATTTTAACTGGAGTGTCACTTAAGCTGTTAAAGTGCTTTTCCAGTATGGTGGCTCAATAGCATACTAATACATCTTGACAATTCCTTAACCATCTGGGTCCAAACTAACTTAGAGAGGCAATCCAAGGTTTCATCAAAGAAGTAACATGGCTCAAAATGTACTTGACTTCAACTTTAGAAGTAAAAACACGCAAATTACCGCCTCTCATTTGTCAAAATTTTTGTTGGAGCACAAGGTTTTACCAGCCACAAGTTAAATTTGCCAGTATTTGTCTTAATTCTGTAAGAGTACTGCCAGCATGAACAAAATGATCTGAGAACTAAAACTGCATGCTCACACCCTGTTTTCCCTCCAAGATGAACTGGAATTGTGAGGCTAATGTTATATCAGCTACATCTTGAGAGACAGGACTTTCCATCCGGGTTGGTGTGTTTTATCACTCAGCTTGCTAATTGTTTAAAAAATACAAACAATGAAAAGTTCCAGTGACCGAGAGACATGGCTAAAATGATCTCCAAAACTTTGTTAATTGTGACTACGTATAAAACATGCCTGTAACCTAACCCTATGACTGTCACCACTATTTAACAACAATATAGGGCAAGGGTTCAGAAGTTCAACCTGGCAAGAACATAGACAGAGTCCTGAGAGCTGAACCATGAAAATAGTGTGGATTACTACAAATGTGAGGGAATGACCAAAGACAGCGGAAAACTCTTCCAGTATGTGCAACAATATTAGTTGGCTAATCTACCGTGTGTCCTCGTTAGCATGGCTCCATTCTTATGAGACATCAAATAAACTGTTAGAGCTATCCAAAACAGACAAGTATAATAATACTGGATGTGTCTGACCAAACAACAAGAAAATAACAGCATCGCTGCCTTTCAGGTCAGTGCATTTAATTAGAGCAAAAACGATAAAAGATACAGTCCACCATATCATCTAGAACTCTTGTATTAGACATTTTGCTGCAATGCACTATACAAGAGCATACAACCACCTGGACCACACAGTGACAAATCTAAATTATAATCACTTTTTACTCTTTCTCTAATCATATATGCAACTTTACAACTGAGAAACTGAATTGTACATCTACAACAGCCCACCCAACGCCAAGGCATCTCATATTGCAGATTTCTGCCTAGAATTAACTCTGTTCATCTAATTCAAGAATGATTATTTAAACTATAGCTGTCCTATATGATTCTCTATGACAGCCGCCACTGGTAACAATGGCCACAACAATAGTGCAAAATAGTCCACAACCATTTAAAGTCCCTTTAACCAGAACTAGGCTACTTCTGCTCTCCGGCAGCCCAACACACCCATTCTCCTGGGATCTCACTGATCTAAGAGAGGGCTGGAGAGAAGACACGATTAAGGGAGGGCGCCTTTTCTGCTCAGACCAGACCAGAGTTAATGAGATATCTGCAGCGTCTCGCATTCTTAAAGATATGCGGGATGGCAGATAGCCATACAGAGTCTGCAAATGACTGATAAAATACACTGATTCTTCCTATCATTTAAATCTCAACAAATATTCAAACTTTTAAAAGAAATATTGACATAGCTAGCTATCCATTTTATTCCTCCACAAAAAAAGACAGAATGTATTATTTTTCCAAAAATACAAATTTAAAATAAAGGCATAATACACAGTCAAACATATTCCTGTAACTCAATTTTGCATTATTCTAGAGCGCATCAACATAGTGTATGCAAAATAATTATATCCTTATCTAGCTCTGACAGTAGTTTTCACTCAGTAATTAATAAAGACAACATTTAAGTTAGGCAGAAAAAAAATAAGTAACTGACATTAATCAAGTTATATATAAAAAATATATAAATATATTTAAAGGTGCATGCTAGGACAAACATGGCTCAGAGTTATCTCTGAAGTAGATGAACTGTCTTCGTTTGAATATGATGTTGCCACACAGATTAACGAGGCCAGTAGGATTCCGTTACACTAACGGGCAGATTTACAGTTATGTCATTACAAGACACACAATTATCGAGCTAAAACGTTACTATAGCTGGTCTATAGAAAAGGTTGGGAGGCCTTTAGGTTCCTGGAGGCCCCACTTTTCCCTGGTCCCAGCCAAGTTAGCTGACTTGCTAACACGTTAACCATCCACAGCCAGACCCAATACACCGCTAAATGTAGCTACAGCCGCGAACATAACGTTAGCTAGTCTCATATTTACCAGGCTGGGTGAGTGGCCTCAGTCAGATGTATAACAGTTTTTAGAAGTACTTAGAAACTGATTTATTTTAGTTGGCAACAGATGGCTAACTTACGGTTAGGGCTTACGAGCTGTCAAAAATGCTAACTGTTAGCATTCCCTAGAATGGGGGTTTCTCGCGTTTTAGTTAGCGTTGGCTAACCAGCCAGCTAGCGTAGTTAGCGTGTTAGCTTGTGAAAAATCGACACAAAAAAATACACAAATAAACTAACTGGTGCTGTGCTGCTTAAAGACGCTACATAGACAAATGTAACATGCTTGACAAGTACTGGTTTGTTTCTAGAAATCATATCTTACCCGTGTGCCTTCTGAAAGCCCTATTCAACAGCTCTCTTTGTCTGCAAAAAATGGCTATTAAGAGAAGTCAGGCATATATCCCCTTTGCGGACCACGGTGTCGGATGAAAGCACAAAAGGTATGCGGATACTTGACTGTATCATCCCGAATATTTTAATATTAATTATTTAAATACTAATCAAAATGATTTAAAAAGTTAAATTATTCTTTAAGTGCCGCGAGAGCCTGTTCTTCATCATGGTGGGGGTCTTCTTCTCTGCCGTGGTCGCTGCTGCCTCTAGCAGCCAATATGACGGCGGTCTCAGCAGACAGAGAGCCGGAGAGGCGGACGATGTTCAACGTGAGTGAACCCGACTGACAGCGCCACAGTCCAATGGAGGAAAGGGAAAGGGCGGCCACTTCCGACGGAGCACGCGGATGGGGAATGGCCCGGAGCGGGTTCCTCGTGATGGGCGTTCTGTGTCACCAATGAGCGGACAGAAGAGGCTGAGGCTCTACGCTGGCAGCTACTTGGAAACGTGGAGAGGTGAAGTGATGCTGATGGTGTCCCAGTCAGGCCAGGCCAGGCCAGGCTACTGACTCACTGATGTCATCCAGGTAAGAAGGCCAGCGGAGGCTTTGCCTGTGAAGTCAGTGAAACCACAAGGAACGAGCCACACAACGAGGAACAGCTTAATTCCACAATTAAGATCAGAGTCATGAGTAAAGAATGTACAAGAATAACCACAATCATCACATTACTCCCGCCAGTATGCCTCCTATTATCATCACACCCAAGGCTAGATAACCAACTGGGCAAGGTGGGCAACTTAAAATCTTAATTATTCCAGTTTTGAGCTTTCTTGATGCACATTTCTAAATAATTTTGTATTCAATCGAATTACACACACAATTACACACAGCAAACTGGGGGGGACAGGTAATATCCCAGCACAGAAAAACCTCACACATTGCACAGAGAGAGGAACAGTGGGTTAGGAGGGACCCAGAACCTCATTTTTGCACTGGACCCCTTAGACCCCATAGGGTAATGTGGACATACCTGCAAGCTTTCCTGGCCACATCAGCTGGACAGGACAAAGTCATTTATTGAAAAACCCCTAAGTCTCCCTAAGTGAAATAAAGTCAAACACTCTTTAAAACCACCCTCTGTGCTGTAGAATTAGATGCGGCATTATACCTCCCTGACCAGTGATTATGTGTCATAGCTTGTACCAAAGTAAATCTTAGAACAATTGAAATGTCTGAAAGGAGCATTCATACTCACTCGCACCCACACATGACGTCATCTCCTGGAGTCGGATCATTCATGTACACATGACACAAGGCGTAATGGGAAGTGGAAGTGGTGTGAGTAATGTAGTAGTTAGCTGGAGCTGAGGTTCGGTTCAGGGGAAGTCACCAGCAGCCCGAACACATTAGCTTTTACATCTCTGAGACGCTGATCTAATTTGTGCCTATGAAAGGAAATGAAAGAGAATTGCATTAGTACTGATTCTTCTGCCAGGAGTGATTCACACTATTTTAGTCAACAAGGACCTCTCCTACCAGGTCTATGCTGTGTCATCTGCCAGCAGTCCCCAGTAAGGATATGATAACTCCCCACCGTGTCCAGGCTGAACGAGTGTGATTCAGTTGGATCTGATAGAGGAAGCTTTGATGACAATACCATGTTCTCACTCAAGTTCTACTTCAAATGAAAGACTGTAGAAACTACAGAGAGAGAGCAATCTTCCCAGACTCCACACCTAACTATATATAATGTGGATTGTTTACATTTTTAAACTATTTGACTACTAGAATATACTGTTGTTAAAGTGCGTAGTAAACTTTAATTTATTGGAGCAAGCTACAAGCCTGACATCCAAATGAACTACTTACAAATCATAAGTGCTGACAGACGGTGTTTGGGCATGGGCAGTCACTTAGTGCAGAAATAGATTTGGATACAGATCAGAGGTGATATTAAATAGATGGAGTGATACAGACGTTTGGTCGGATGTTTAGTGGTTCATGTTTTTTTTTTCCTAGTAAGGTGACTAAGAAAAGTACATATCACAGATCACATATCCCATTACGCAGATCATATTTCATGTTGGAATCGTTACTTAAGTACTCGTACCTCCCAAGTGTACTTACACAGTGCATAAGTAAACGCGTTGGTGTGTTGGTGTCCTGTACTGAAGGTTTAAAATTATTAATAACTTAACTTAATATTTTAATTCTCATTATCTTATTATCTCTTGGGGTTTTTTCTGACCTCTTTCCAAATTGTTGTAAGACATATATTCAGTTATTCAGGGTTACCTATTTATATCTGGCCGTGAGAGGACATGTATATACAGCATTCACTATTTTTAATCTGGGAGCAGCTCTTGTGTAGTAAATGTAAGTCAATTTGCGGCTTGGAATTATATAAAAATAAATTAAATATCATTCAGCTATGATTGATAATAATTCCTGAACAATAACTCCTGAATAACACTGGTGAAACTATTCAAGAGTAACAACAGAAAACGGTATCCTACATTCAGAGTTTATATAGAGAAAGACGTGCAATGTACACAGACTGAAAAAGGATTTTTAACAAAATTAGTTCCATTTTGAATGACTTGTATGAATCTTACTGCAGAGGATCTGAGTTGTTCATGTGGTGATAAAGGCAGGGTTGCCATCTTGTGGCAACAGTATGGAAATAAAATTACATCAACACCAAATTCAGAGTTACTGATCCTTAGCAAGTGTCTCAAAAATTAAAAAACTGCTGGTTGATTAAACACATGCATTATTATTCTCTTCATACTTTCAGAGTGGTATCAGCAAATCAGGAATCATTTTATCCATGTCCCAACCAAACACAAAATGCATGCTCGCTTTGCTGCTGAACTTTATTTTTATTGTTTAGAATTTCCATTTTGTCTACTTTACGATTAGCTCACTCATCAGTTTTACACTTAATCCAAAATATTTTAATTGAAATAAAGAATACCTTAATAGGATCCACAGGTAGATAATAATTGAAATCTTTAGAACAGTCTGGCTTGCGTCTGTTCCACATTTCCGCATGGTGTGGTGTCATATAAAGATTCTTATGTAAGCTCTGCTGTTGCAGTGTTTTGTCATCTAAACCTTAGGTGATTGTCATTAGTGATATACAGTGACGTTTAAAAAAACAGATCATTTTATCCAGTACATCTGTGCTTTTAAATGTGTGCCTTTAAAGATGAGATTGTGAAAATCCAAGAAAGCATTTATCAAACTGGCAAACCCAAGAGTGAGGAAGCAGATCAGGGAAGAGAGAAAGTATATTAGACTCTTCCAGCTGAAGGAGTCAGCCAGGCAGGAGGCAGATCCACAGAGCTCCAAGGCTGTGAAAGGAGATCACAGTCAGTGCAGCGCCTCATGAATTTGGGCAGAGCTGCTCAGTTGCCAGAGGGAAGTCACCGGAGGAAGACATATGACGTGGCAACAGCCTGGAGTTCAGAAAAAGCGACGGGAAAGACTCCAGAAGTGCAACAGATTCTGTGATGGAACACACACACAGGACTATTAAATGAGCAAATACACGCATGAAGAATTTACTGAATTTGCATCATTAGTGATGGCAGCATTGTGACAGTCAGCACACCAGACCTTATTGGTGCCTACACAGCCACACCTCATAGGCTCACTTTATGAAAAAACGTAACAATTAAAAGCTATAAATTATATAAATAATTTCTCTTCTGCACAGTAGTCCGGAATTTTGTGTTTTTCTGAGGTAAACTTCAGCAGGGCCATGGATCATCATCAGACGAGATAAATATTTTTGTGGCCACTGCTTTATCTAGAATTTAGAGTGTGACATGTAGATCGTTTAAAAATACAGAATAAGATAAAGAGAACCCACATATCCAAGGTAACGTGCAGCATCAAACCATTTTTCAGATGTTGAAAAACCAGCATGTAGATTGATCAGTGGATAAAATGGTTATTATAGACATGATTGCTGTGCCTGATTTATTTCAATGAATGTGCTGTGAGTGAACCCAGAAGTGATGTGGGTAGATACCAGCTTCCCTTTGAAACACAAGACAGTCAGCAGGGTGAGATTGGATCTTGTGTTGAATAGGATGCATAATCAAAATTTGATGCACTGCTTCTCACTACCTGAGGGTGAAGACTGGAAAAGCCAAGTAGCAACCAGCAGCGTCCAGTAACCTTAAAAATCTGCAAGTTCAGTGAGACAGATTATTTGTATTGATGACTTGTAAACTTTAAATCTTTAAAATGATGAGTCTAATTGCCCCATAGATGGTGGATTGCTTTGTAATTATTTAACAGTTAAACTTTTTCAAATCCATAGGTTGGATTAGCCATTTTGGAGCCTCTTACATGTGAAAAAACCAAGGTTAAAGATTAGGGTTAGAGTTATGAATTCAAAAAAGGTTGACCAGAGCTAGAAATAAGCACAGAATATGTGCAGTAGTTGTTTTGGTTAATCAGTTAAACAGGGTTTTACAGTTTTCTGAGGCCTAACTTAAAGTGTCTTTGTGTTCGGTCAGTTTAGCCTTTGTTGGGCTGAAAAATCAAGATTAAAAAAAAAGTTTCTGATACTCTGTTAAGTTGTTGGAAGAAAAATGAGAAATTCTTAGAAACAGGAAGAATGTGCATGCCACAAATCATGTAAGCTGTGGAAAATGAGTAAATTAAATCGTTTTAGTTTCACATTACATGTTCCTGTGTGATGTTTTAACTATCCAGAAGACATATCACTGACATAAAAAATACTCAGCTAATGTAAAGGGCAGGACAAAAACTCAGTTCACTGGCTGAAACTCTTGAATTTCTAATTCAAGACTGAATATAAATTTCATCAACATTTGACTTCAGCAAAAAAATGGTTTAACAACAAGTATGGAAAACTTTACAACAACAAAAATTACATACATGAGACATGCAAGCAGGAACAAAACACACTAGTGCAGGCCACCATGTAAACATTAAAGACTTTGAACAAAGTGGTAGCCACAGTGTTGATGTCAAAACCTTACCCACAGTCACTGGTCCATTTCAAATAGTTTCCTTTGAAATGGGAGACATTTTGAACTTTGTACTGGTCAAGTGCATTTAATTTACCTGACTCTTTCTTATCTTAATGAACTCTGATCAGCAGGACCTTATACATGCAGCATACAGTACATTGCTCATTTCAAGATGAACAGGACAAGATGTGTAGACAGTGATATCACACTGTCTGAACTGGATTTGTCCTTTAAAGGTGACCTGTACTACTAACTGGCATTTTCCTTACTTTGATTTCACCATATAGGTGCTTTTGTAATATAGTGATCACATTAATTGATGTTACTGTGTGATCAGACATACTTGCACTACAGACTACAGGAAATAAAAGTGCTATCAGAGTGAGGGTTGTTCCTCCCTCTAATTTTAATCTGCAGTCATGGGCCTTGGTGACCTTAGCTCATGAGATCATGAGACCCTTGATTATATACACTGATGTTACGGGATCAGCTGGTGTTTGGCATCAGCTGTGAGATAATTTGAAATTGATTTGCATGTTGATCAGATGCCTCTGTTCGGAAACTGTAGGGTTATTCTAATAATTCTAAATCTCTGTCTGCCAGGAGAGTGGAAACTCAAATGGAAAAGGTTAACCACGATACAAAACAAAACTTGTAGAAGTCATGCAACCATCAAAAATGTGCAGAAAATGAAGAATGGACAAACCAAACAATTTCAAGGTGTGCGCAATGATGCTGTGCTTTGCTATGCACAAGCACAGTAACACCCCTTTGTTTAAAAGCAAAGCAAAATATTTTGGGTCTCCACAAAATCCCACCAATAGAACAGGTTGCAGATCGTAGGGGATGAAAGAATCAGTAAAATGAAATACATGTATTTAAAAATAATTTTTAAAGTATATAACAAATTGCAGAGTTTAATGTAACTCCGTATAAGCCTGTTAATTCATTTTCAAAAATTCATATAATTATTTGTTTTTCAAGGACTTGTTTGGTGAAATTTGATGAAAATTGAGATATGTCAGTAAATGCTTTGAGATTTAAAGTCCCCATTACCTAAGACGTTGTTTTACCTTATTTGTCTCTTCTAAATTTGAAATATTCAAAACCAAGATTTCATGAGAATGGCTGGTGGAAGGAGTACAGGTCAGGGAGGACCCCAGGTGTAGACACAGGCAGGATTACAGACAGACAAATGGACAGAAAAGCAGGCAGGTACAGACAAAAGGTAACTACTTGCAGGTAGCAGGGACAGGAGCCGCACACGAGTAGCACAAAGAAAAGCACACAGAGACATTAGCAAAAGATCTAGCAACTGACTGGGCAAAAAGGGCTGGTATCAATACTGAGGAGCAGATGAGGGAAATGAGGCTCAGGTGTGTAGGAAGGTGGCGACGTTTCAGTGGAAAATAGCTGAGCAGGTGGATCTGGAAACAGGAGGAAAGTCCAGGGACGTCTGGTGGGCGGGCGGAGTATGACAGGAGGCTGAGACAGAGATCAGTCCTCCTCTCCACTACAGTAGCTCACGCTGAGAAATTGGAAATGGGCAAATTATGCACAGGCCATTTACTCCTGGAAACTCGTGCATGGTTGTTTGACTTAATAGGTTACAGCACCGCCCGAGGGCCTCTCCTGGGCTTTAAAACAAGTGGGATTTCCCTCCTGAGATCACTGATCAACAGCTCACAGCAAGGATCCAGTTTAACAGCGTCCTGCAACGTCTGTCATTGAAAGCAACCAAGAGCCAGAATGGAGTTTCACTGCGCCACAGAGATGAACGGAAATGTGCCCGCAGTTACTAAGCTGAGCAAGTGCATTGATACTAAAAACGATGATTTGCGCAAAGAGGAGAAAGACTCAAAAGAAGAAGAATATTCGACCAAGCTGTCCTGCATAGAGAAGGCGTACAGAACCGTCCTGAGCGAGCTGGGAGAGAACACTGAGCGGGAGGGACTTTTACGCACACCCTTACGCGCAGCCAAGGCCATGCAGTTTCTCACAAAGGGCTACCAGGAGACAACCCAGGGTGAGTACGCAGAGGATGAACTTTTGAATGAAAAAAATTAGAAGAGAAAAAATGGGTAGAAGTGAGTTTCGGATTGTGTAAACGCAACTTTACGCAAATATGTCTCAGTTAAAAAGAGAGACAGTTTATAATGAAAGCTGTTTGTCCACGTCTCAGGGCAAATTGTTGGAAACTATGAAGACTCATTTGTCTCATTTGATTTGATCATTATTTTCTAAGAGAATATATAACATTTTCTCCTACACAGCGATCTTGAACGATGCGATCTTTGATGAAAACCATGAAGAGGTGGTGATTGTCAAGGACATCGATTTGTTCTCTCTTTGTGAACATCATCTGGTGCCCTTCTTCGGAAAGGTAATTGAAATGCAGAGTTATTCAGGGTCCCCGAAAGAATCGTGTTATTCCCTTTGTTCTCATTGTATGCTTTGCATGCTTTGTTTCATTGTGTCAGGCTCACATCGCATACCTCCCAAACAAGAAGGTGGTTGGTCTGAGCAAGCTCGCGAGGTAAGAGATGACAACACACACACACACACACACACACACACACACACACACACACACACACACACCAAAAATCACAACAAAACAACTCACACACTTTCTTCACTTTGTTTTCTACTTTTGCAGAATTGTAGAGATCTTCAGCAGGAGACTTCAAGGTAAAATTTGTCTGACTTTCCTCTTTTATTTTATAAAACTTCCTGTCTTTTTTCTCCCTGTGTTACAATCCCTGTGTTTTTTTTTTCTTCCTCCACAGTCCAGGAGCGTCTAACCAAACAGATAGCAACAGCCATAAACGAGGCATTGGAGCCTGCTGGAGTGGCTGTGGTGATCGAAGCCGCGTGAGTTTTAACTCTTTGTCTCAATCCTAATGTGCTCAGATTAATTTCCAGAACTTTAATCCCACATATGTAAGGGCTTTTTACTGTATCCCTGCTGTTCTGATTGTGGAAGGTAAACACCCAAAAACCTATTATTTTGGTTTTATGGTGCAGTAAATGCATCAAATGAGCAAATGGCATGACCCTTGAGAGTTGTGATCTAAAACCTCATGAATAGTTTGAGCCTCTTAAAATAACCTATTTCAGAATATAAACAATACAAAAAGTGATACAGCCTCTGACAGGAAGTTGTGTAGAGATCTACAATCTCTTAGTCCCTGAAAATGTTGCATCACAAATATTCCTCTGTGTAAATCATGTGCTTTGGGCTTTAACGCTAAGTTAAACTGTCTCTTTGAATTTCAGTCACATGTGCATGGTGATGAGAGGTGTGCAGAAGATGAACGCCAAGACTGTAACAAGTGTCATGCTGGGAACTTTCCAAAAAGATCCCAAGATCCGGGAGGAGTTTCTGTCTCTGACACTGGGGAAATGAGCAGTTTTGACCTCAGCAGGCAGGTCTACAGAGGGATATGTCCACTTTTCTGTCTGCCAGTTTTTCAATGAAATTCTGTTTCATCTGTCTCCATTTAGGGATGGTTGTGGTCTTACTTCAGCTGATACATTTTTGGTTGGTGCCTAGATCTGTGAGACAGTTGAAATATCACATACAAATGTAAATGCCTCTTACAATGATGATCAACGGTTGTTATTTTCCTTTATTCTTATTTATTATTTGAAACATTTGTCTTTGTTATTCAGGAACACACTACCTTACTGTATTCTGATGAATAATATGAACCTGTACTGTGTGCTGTCTGATGCTATATGGTGCTATGTCTGGTCACAGTGGACTGTAATTTCAGAACATTTTGATTTATCACTATGAGATATTTATTTGCTTGTACAGTCAAAATTCACAAATCAATAAAACTGATACTGTTGCTGCCGTTAACTTTCTTCTTTCTCCTTTGTTTTATTTAGTTACTGCTCATTAAGTGAGAAGTAAGCTTTAACAAAATTAAGATGCATTATGAATAAATGCATTAGAACAGTAAAGATAACAGTGTCTGTCAAATCATTCCGTGGTACTGAAAATGTATCCAGAAGTAGTCTATTAATAATTATTTTAACTTATGAGTCCCTAAACAATTGCTTTCACTAATATAATGTGTTGCTTTCGGTGTGTCTGGCACTGGAATAATTTGGAATCAGAAGAAAAGTTCATATTAAAGCCCAACTCTAATGCAAGTTAGAAAACTGAATATGCCCCAAATTCTGTTATTTTATTTTTTAAACTAAAATATACATATTAGATCAAACTGTAAAATAAGGACAGCTGACTTTCAGAGTAGTGCGTGTGTTAAAGTGCCCTCTACTATCTACTAATAATAGAAAGGTGAAGGGCAATCTATACATAACAGCAGCCAGCAAGTGGTGCTGATGCTCCACAGCTCATCCCTGTGCAGACTGATTAGTGGTGTAAAGAGTCACTTGAAGGAGAGTCACCAAGTTTAAAAGGCTGAAGGTAAAAAGGAAACTTTCTGAACAAAGCATATCAAAGGATATCAGCTGGAGCCTATCCCAGCTGACTGTGGGCGAGCCCGGAGAGAACCCACGCAGATTCACAGGATAACCTGTTGATAAAAAGATTGTTACATGTGTGGATTGGTAAATACTGGCATGTGTGCTATCATTTCTTTACATTATACAGCTGGCGGGTGTGGATCTCCGAGGTACCCAGAGGGCCCACACAGGCTTGGGGAGAACATGCAAGCAAGTCTCCACACAGAGAAGGACAGACCAGGATTCGAACGTGGAGCTCTCTTGTTACGAAGCAACAGTGCTAACCACTGCACCACCATGGCCACCACCCACCCAGTTATGTCTGACCCATTATGAACATGAATGCCCTTAGTTCCATTAATAAAAATGCTGCAAAAGTCAATTTCACAAACGTGTTTCACAGCACATCTGATGCTCTCCAAGTTAAACCCACCCAGCCGACTTATTAACACAGTAAACACATTTATTGAGAAGAGAGGAGCATCAACAGGAGAATGCATTGGTGGCTGCGGCACTTAGGTCCTGGATCCTGAGGGTGGACCTTCACACAACATAAGCAAGCAAAGCTGTCCGAGAGAGAGAAGGCTGTTCACCCTGCAGTCCACTGTTCTGCTCGAAAAGACAGTTATACAACGCGGGCTGGGACAGAGAGGAGGAGCACCATTTACATTAAAGCTTTTAATCAATCATCATATCTGAACAGAAAATGAACAGAGGTCATTTAGCAAGAGTTGGCACCTTTGATTAATATCTTTGAAAAAAAGAAAAGTTAGAAAAAGCCAATAACAAACACATAAAAACAAGAAGAGCTGATAGTTTGGATGTTTGCCTTGGAAGAAAAGTTTCATCCCAACCTCAAGTTATTACTTACAGTATGACAAACATGTAGGCCTGAAACCTTTGTTGCATAAAACTGTTTTAGGGGTTCACAGATATTTAAACTATTCTCTAAGTCCTGGGAAACTTAACATATTATCACAGGTTCTCCTCAAAAAGTTGTAGAATGTGATTTTATCAAACAAATAATAAATATTTTAGAAATTAATAATAAACCTCTTCAGTTTCTGATGAAGACCTCAGCCCGTCTCAACTTACAGTATATTTTGGCATGCCATAGTTGTTGACACTTGTTTTGAAAATGAATAAAGCCTAATGGAAACTATCATGTCTGTTTCCAATGACCTGGTCATATGGGATGTGGGCAGATTCATTCTCAGTCACATGTGCTGTCATCTGGTTCAGCATGACACAACACACACAACATTAATGATGCACTGGTGTTAACATGTAATTGAGAATAATGTCTTTGTAACTGAAAACTAAAGTCATTTATGTTACATTATAATGAGAGGTGCTTCTAATACTTTTCCTCACTGTGTATAATCAATGTGGACAAATGAAATATTAAAAACATCTCTCGCTATAATGCAATACACTTCAACAGCAGTACAAACTACAGCCTCTATAAATTCCACAGAATTAAATCAACTCTCTGAAACCATTTCAGCAAAAACAGAACATTATAAGCTTCATGAAAGGAGGATTTATTGCAGGACTGTTGTATAAGACTGAATTCGTTTAAGCTAGGTGTCCCTGTGACTAGTCCTAAACCTTTTCTCAAAATCTTTGTCTTAGATTCAGATTCTTCTATTTGGAATACCCATTAATTAAGATCAATTAAAAACAATTAGGTTGGTTGATTTGCTTTTTACATGTTTTTCTTTACGATGAACAGGACAAGCTGTGTAGACAGTGATATCACACTGTCTGAATTGGATTTGTCCTTTAAAGGTGACCTGTACTACTAACTGGCATTTTCCTTACTTTGATTTCGCCATATAGGTGCTTTTGTAATATAGTGATCACATTAATTGATGTTACTGTGTGATCAGACATACTTGCACTACAGACTACAGGAAATAAAAGTGCTATCAGAGTGAGGGTTGTTCCGCCCTCTAATTTTAATCTGCAGTCATGGGCCTTGGTGACCTTAGCTCATGAGATCATGAGACCCTTGATTATATACACTGATGTTACGGGATCAGCTGGTGTTTGGCATCAGCTGTGAGATAATTTGAAATTGATTTGCATGTTGATCAGATGCCTCTGCTTGGAAATTGTAGCGTTCAGGTAGATCAGGTAAAAACACCGTTGTATTTAGTCTCAACAGTGCCTGTCACAGAGGTGCCATGTGACATCAGCTCAGGCCTTGAATTCATTCCTCCATTGCTAAAAACTGTGCACTTGACTATGAAGATACATCAGGAAGATCAATGTAACCTGAGCTTCAACAAGTTTAATTGTTAATAGTTTATTTAGCTTAATCGATATGTTGGTTTATATGTTAGTTATAACATTTATATTGAATATGTTTTATAAAATCAAATTATTGATGATGGATTGATGAGTTCAGTGTCTGAGTTAAATCTCTGCTTATGAATAGCTGATAGACAAAAACAGGATTTAACCAGACCCTGGAAGTGTCCATTTTTGTGAAGAATATATAAGATCTAGCAACTGACTGGGCAAAAAGGGCTGGTATCAATACTGAGGAGCAGATGAGGTAAATGAGGCTCAGGTGTATAGGAAGGTGGTAAAGTCATGTCATGTTATCGTCTGCCCATCTTTCCAGGCCCAGGTCGCGGGGGCAGCCTACCCAATTCACAATGCACCGAAGGCCTATGGCACCTCCACAGGTGGTGAGCCGATGGGAGGTGGTGCCACCCGGAGTGGGATTCAAACCCACAACCCTGAGAGGTTGAGTCTCATGCTCTACCAACTGAGCTAACCAGGTGGCTAGGTGGTGAAGTTTCAGTGGAAAATAGCTGAGCAGGTGGATCTGGAAACAGGAGGAAAGTCCAGGGACGTCTGGTGGGCGGGCAGAGTATGACAGGAGGCTGAGACAGAGATCAGTCCTCCTCTCCACTACAGTAGCTCACGTTGAGAAATTGGAAATGGGCAAATTATGCACAGGCCATTTACTCCTGGAAACTCGTGCATGGTTGTTTGACTTAATAGGTTACAGCACCGCCCGAGGGCCTCTCCTGGGCTTTAAAACAAGTGGGATTTCCCTCCTGAGATCACTGATCAACAGCTCACAGCAAGGATCCAGTTTAACAGCGTCCTGCAACGTCTGTCATTGAAAGCAACCAAGAGCCAGAATGGAGTTTCACTGCGCCACAGAGATGAACGGAAATGTGCCCGCAGTTACTAAGCTGAGCAAGTGCATTGATACTAAAAACGATGATTTGCGCAAAGAGGAGAAAGACTCAAAAGAAGAAGAATATTCGACCAAGCTGTCCTGCATAGAGAAGGCGTACAGAACCGTCCTGAGCGAGCTGGGAGAGAACACTGAGCGGGAGGGACTTTTACGCACACCCTTACGCGCAGCCAAGGCCATGCAGTTTCTCACAAAGGGCTACCAGGAGACAACCCAGGGTGAGTACGCAGAGGATGAACTTTTGAATGAAAAAATTAGAAGAGAAAAAAATGGGTAAAAGTGAGTTTTAGATTGTGTAAACGCAACTTTACGCAAATATGTCTCAGTTAAAAAGAGAGACAGTATATAATGAAAGCTGTTTGTCCACGTCTCAGGGCAAATTGTTGGAAACAGAGAAGACTCATTTGCTTTGATTTGATCATTATTTTCTCCAGTATATAACATTTTCTCCTACACAGCGATCTTGAACGATGCGATCTTTGATGAAAACCATGAAGAGGTGGTGATTGTCAAGGACATCGATTTGTTCTCTCTTTGTGAACATCATCTGGTGCCCTTCTTCGGAAAGGTAATTGAAATACAGAGTTATTCAGGGTCCCCGAAAGAATCGTGTTATTCCCTTTGTTCTCATTGTATGCTTTGCATGCTTTGTTTCATTGTGTCAGGCTCACATCGCATACCTCCCAAACAAGAAGGTGGTTGGTCTGAGCAAGCTCGCGAGGTAAGAGATGACACACACACACACACACACACACACACACACACACACCAAAAATCACAACAAAACAACTCACACACTTTCTTCACTTTGTTTTCTACTTTTGCAGAATTGTAGAGATCTTCAGCAGGAGACTTCAAGGTAAAATTTGTCTGACTTTCCTCTTTTATTTTATAAAACTTCCTGTCTTTTTTCTCCCTGTGTTACAATCCCTGTGTTTTTTTTTCTTCCTCCACAGTCCAGGAGCGTCTAACCAAACAGATAGCAACAGCCATAAACGAGGCATTGGAGCCTGCTGGAGTGGCTGTGGTGATCGAAGCCGCGTGAGTTTTAACTCTTTGTCTCAATCCTAATGTGCTCAGATTAATTTCCAGAACTTTAATCCCACATATGTAAGGGCTTTTTACTGTATCCCTGCTGTTCTGATTGTGGAAGGTAAACACCCAAAAACCTATTATTTTGGTTTTATGGTGCAGTAAATGCATCAAATGAGCAAATGGCATGACCCTTGAGAGTTGTGATCTAAAACCTCATGAATAGTTTGAGCCTCTTAAAATAACCTATTTCAGAATATAAACAATACAAAAAGTGATACAGCCTCTGACAGGAAGTTGTGTAGAGATCTACAATCTCTTAGTCCCTGAAAATGTTGCATCACAAATGTTCCTCTGTGTAAATCATGTGCTTTGGACTTTAACGCTAAGTTAAACTGTCTCTTTGAATTTCAGTCACATGTGCATGGTGATGAGAGGTGTGCAGAAGATGAACGCCAAGACTGTAACAAGTGTCATGCTGGGAACTTTCCAAAAAGATCCCAAGATCCGGGAGGAGTTTCTGTCTCTGACACTGGGGAAATGAGCAGTTTTGACCTCAGCAGGCAGGTCTACAGAGGGATATGTCCACTTTTCTGTCTGCCAGTTTTTCAATGAAATTCTGTTTCATCTGTCTCCATTTAGGGATGGCTGTGGTCTTACTTCAGCTGATACATTTTTGGTTGGTGCCTAGATCTGTGAGACAGTTGAAATATCACATACAAATGTAAATGCCTCTTACAATGATGATCAACGGTTGTTATTTTCCTTTATTCTTATTTATTATTTGAAACATTTGTCTTTGTTATTCAGGAACACACTACCTTACTGTATTCTGATGAATAATATGAACCTGTACTGTGTGCTGTCTGATGCTATATGGTGCTATGTCTGGTCACAGTGGACTGTAATTTCAGAACATTTTGATTTATCACTATGAGATATTTATTTGCTTGTACAGTCAAAATCCACAAATCAATAAAACTGATACTGTTGCTGCCGTGAACTTTCTTCTTTCTCCTTTGTTTTATTTAGTTACTGCTCATTAAGTGAGAAGTAAGCTTTAACAAAATTAAGATGCATTATGAATAAATGCATTAGAACAGTAAAGATAACAGTGTCTGTCAAATCATTCCGTGGTACTGAAAATGTATCCAGAAGTAGTCTATTAATAATTATTTTAACTTATGAGTCCCTAAACAATTGCTTTTACTAATATAATGTGTTGCTTTCGGTGTGTCTGGCACTGGAATAATTTGGAATCAGAAGAAAAGTTCATATTAAAGCCCAACTCTAATGCAAGTTAGAAAACTGAATATGCCCCAAATTCTGTTATTTTATTTTTTAAACTAAAATATACATATTAGATCAAACTGTAAAATAAGGACAGCTGACTTTCAGAGTAGTGCGTGTGTTAAAGTGCCCTCTACTATCTACTAATAATAGAAAGGTGAAGGGCAATCTATACATAACAGCAGCCAGCAAGTGGTGCTGATGCTCCACAGCTCATCCCTGTGCAGACTGATTAGTGGTGTAAAGAGTCACTTGAAGGAGAGTCACCAAGTTTAAAAGGCTGAAGGTAAAAAGGAAACTTTCTGAACAAAGCATATCAAAGGATATCAGCTGGAGCCTATCCCAGCTGACTGTGGGCGAGCCCGGAGAGAACCCACGCAGATTCACAGGATAACCTGTTGATAAAAAGATTGTTACATGTGTGGATTGGTAAATACTGGCATGTGTGCTATCATTTCTTTACATTATACAGCTGGCGGGTGTGGATCTCCGAGGTACCCAGAGGGCCCACACAGGCTTGGGGAGAACATGCAAGCAAGTCTCCACACAGAGAAGGACAGACCAGGATTCGAACGTGGAGCTCTCTTGTTACGAAGCAACAGTGCTAACCACTGCACCACCATGGCCACCACCCACCCAGTTATGTCTGACCCATTATGAACATGAATGCCCTTAGTTCCATTAATAAAAATGCTGCAAAAGTCAATTTCACAAACGTGTTTCACAGCACATCTGATGCTCTCCAAGTTAAACCCACCCAGCCGACTTATTAACACAGTAAACACATTTATTGAGAAGAGAGGAGCATCAACAGGAGAATGCATTGGTGGCTGCGGCACTTAGGTCCTGGATCCTGAGGGTGGACCTTCACACAACATAAGCAAGCAAAGCTGTCCGAGAGAGAGAAGGCTGTTCACCCTGCAGTCCACTGTTCTGCTCGAAAAGACAGTTATACAACGCGGGCTGGGACAGAGAGGAGGAGCACCATTTACATTAAAGCTTTTAATCAATCATCATATCTGACTGAACAGAAAATGAACAGAGGTCATTTAGCAAGAGTTGGCACCTTTGATTAATATCTTTGAAAAAAAGAAAAGTTAGAAAAAGCCAATAACAAACGCATAAAAACAAGAAGAGCTGATAGTTTGGATGTTTGCCTTGGAAGAAAAGTTTCATCCCAACCTCAAGTTATTACTTACAGTATGACAAACATGTAGGCCTGAAACCTTTGTTGCATAAAACTTTTTTGGGGGTTCACAGATATTTAAACTATTCTCTAAATACTGGGAAACTTAACATATTATCACAGGTTCTCCTCAAAAAGTTTTAGAATGTGATTTTATCAAAACAAATCAATTCGTTCTCACAGGGTAGCCTGTTGCTAAAAAGACTGGTACATGTGTGGATTGGAAAATATTGGTACATGTGCTATCATTTCTTTACATTGTGTAAATCCCTTACAGCTGTCAGGTGTGGATCTTGTAATTTCACATTTTAATAAACATTATTTAGATTCAAATTCTGTTCACTTCTACAGACTGGGTTGCACCAGCTGTTCATAAATCCATCACTTAGTTTGGACATGTTGCAAAGTTCTTCCTCAGCTCTTCATGACTACGAGTTACTTTAAAATGAGTATTAAAACTTGTGTCAAGTAGTGTCACTTGATTGATGTGTAAATTGGTTGCAAGGCTAAATCTGTAGAAAGTCACCGTAGCATCAGGAGCTGTGACAAAACTGACAAAAACTACAGTTTTAGGGGGCCAGGTGGTATATTAACATTAAGTGCCAATACTTTGCAAATGTAGATAGAGTTAGTAGCCTTCACACAGTTTAGAGTCAGTGGGATGTATCTGATAATGCAACCTGACCTTCCATTATTTTCATCATTTAGTCCAGATAACATAATTGGAATAACATTTTGTGGTATATTGTCTGTTTTTTTTTGTACAGTTTAATTTAAAATTTCCCAGTTTCTATAATCATTAAATATTTTAATCAAGTTCCAAGTCAGATGTCATCCATACTCCATTATTCCATCTTGTGCCCTTCATTCAAAGAATGAACAGTATTGCGACATTAGCTTTGCCAGTTGTTTCAAGTTGGCTAATGCAATGCAACAGTTACACCTGGGTGTGAATATTTAGTGACAGCTATTCTTTATATGAGTACCAGGCTCTGTGGTGCTGCCTGTTTGAACTTACAAACTGGTGCTGGTGCAACTGACTGCAACTCCTTCTTGTTTCCTTTCCAAACTGTTTGGATCAGTGTGTTTTCCACATTTCCTGTTGACATCCAAAATTAGACACTACAAGGTACAAGGTTTTCACCCAGTGCCTTGTAACAGGATCTTGTGAGAAGTGACAGACTATGAAGGCTGGAGGTGAGATGGTGTGCTATGCTCATACTTGTATCTGATGGACCAGTGTGCATTTCTGTGCTTCAATCAGCCTTTTCTAGGAGAGCGACGGTGTGTAGAAGCAGAGGAATGTGCTTTGTTGTGCTGGGAAATTAAAGTGGCGCAGACTGTGCTTCATGTTGTGCATCAGATATACAGTATTGGGTCACCTCAGCCACCTGATTTTGATGAAAGTGTGTGCATTTGATTCTTTGGACGTTGGATATGAATCAGAGTTTCATTTCTAAAATGAGATCTCTCTTCTTCTCTCTTCTAAACTTTCTCAAAGTGATAAAATGATAACACATTATTGCAAGATAACAAAAAAATAAAACAAGGAAAGGTAAGCTATCAGCTGGTAAAATAATATTTGCACAGACTAGATGGTCTCTATTTTAGAGAGACAGAATCATAAACTCTGGATAATATATATTTTAGAAATGGATAATAAACCTCTTCAGTTTCTGATGAAAGACCTCAGCCCCAGTCTCAACTTACAGTATGTTTTGGCATGCCATACTATAAAATGATGTGGCTGTCATAAGGCAAAAACACAAGACTCTCAAACTTCAAAATAATTCCGTTCTAGGTCCAAAATCCATCGTCAGAGCAGCATTTCACTATGGTTGATTTATGTTACCCCCCACACAGTGCAAAGCAAAGTGTGGTTCAATCTGCAGGTCATCAAATGACAAATAATTGGAGACAGACTTTGTGGGCCAACAGAGTTTTTGTAGCAAAACAGAAAAACTGTGCCCCTTATGTCCAGAAATATATCCTGGGCACCTTCACAGTGTCACTTAAATCAGCCTCTCATTATTTATCAGCGGCAAGCTTTCACTCTTAATTTGACAAATTCTCAAGTCGATAATCTAACTTTCAAAACCATAGAAATCATACGAACTCCTTAAATGTAGCATTTCTCTTAAAACTGAAATGTCATTTTGTGTGTTTTTTTTGTATGACAGCATACAATAATTTTGTACAGGAAAAATGATTAAAAATGGTTATAAAAGAAGGTACTTTTGAGGCAAAAAGTCTTTAAGAAGAAGAGACTGACTTGGGTTTTGTGCTCCTTTGGTAGTAAACTGCATCCTCAACCCCGGCGATGGACAGTAGGAGACAAAGTTACGGCAGATTTCAAGAGCACTGTAGATTAAACGCAGCTCTTGTTTTGCCCTTTTCAGTTCTCTCTTTTGTCTCAATCTGCTGTCTGTGCATTTTATTTTCGTCTGTCTTTTGACTTCAGTCCAAGTTTGGCTTATGGTTGGTTGCAGAATGATCTCTGGGTCTTTATGTATCACGTGATCAGACAGCAGTTGATGCAGCGAGGTCCCAGTCTTCTCTTCAGAGCTCCCTTCTTTCTCTTGGGAGCCAGGATGGCAATGATGGCCTCATCGAACACTGTCTTCAGACCCTTCTGGGTCAATGCTGAACATTCCACATAGCAACATGCACCAATCTGATGAGAAAGAAACAAGATCAGCAGAGAAAGAAAAAAATCCAGAACAATACAGAAGGGACTGCTGGACTAAGCTGGGAGGAGTTGTCAGGCCACAAGCAGAGGAAGTTACTTGGTCCCTGCCAAGAAACAGTCTGACACTCCCCCTATAGATTAAACAGACTAGATCAAACATGTTAAATGGTGATTTTTTTTTTTACTACTTTCCGGAGTACAGTTCTCTGCACTCAGTTCATCTGCTACCCATAAACAAAATAAAAAACACTGACCAAGCAGTCAAAATGATTTTATATATAGTTTGTTCAATGGGAAATGTTAACAGTCAGGTTCAAAGCATATAACACTGTTCTCCTTCACTGAGGAAATGCAACAAGGGGGCAGAGGCTCAGCAGCATGAATCGTGAATAAGACTGAGTGTGTTTCTGTAACCTAATGCTATGATTGAATGTGGCTAACGGTGTAATAATATATCATTTGCTTTGGCTAGAGTTGATATTATGGGGTAACTTTAGCTGCTAATGGTGAGTGAGCAGAGCTATTAATATGGGGAGGTTGATTGTTTTTACAAAACCTTCTCAGCCGTCGAAAGCTAGATGCTGTTAAGTTGTTTTAAGATGTAACGGTACCTTATGTATCTGCAACCAATAAGAAATGATCTTTTACAATATATGCTCATAGTCAGACCTGCACCCCATTATATAAGCATGATGTCATGATAAGCTCACACCCTAGAAGTCACATTGGTGATCTTCTTATTTTTTTTATTTAACAGGAAAATACAAACTGTCAGGATCCTCCAACCAGAATACCTGCACTCCACGATCGCTGCAGTTACCCATGTTTTTTCCATTCTGATTGAAATCATTCTGATTTAACACTTTGGCTCAACTGTTTACATGGGAGTTGATTTCATATGGTCTGACACTTACTCAGAACAGCTGTGTGTTGGCATGTGTTTGATCATGTGAAGTGGAGAAGCGAGGGCATGTGTGCACAGCCAGAAAGCAATCAGGTTAAATTTTTTACGTGGTAAAATTTTCTTTTGATCTGCAACCAGTGGGGCTTTTAAACCAATTATAACCAGAATATTACGCTCCATGTAAATATACCTAATGAGAAACTGTATGTATATCATTTCCATCTACATGGATATAAAATTTAGGCACAACTTGCAAAATGCATTTAGAGCAATGAATTAACATACTGGAGAATAAGCTTATTTGTTTTCTTGCCACTCTCACGTTTGCACAGTAAATATGAGCTAACCTCAGTAACTGGTTAGTTTAGCTCACCATAAAGACTGAAAACCTGGGAGCAGTGATCTCCCAGGCAAGAAATAGTCTGGAAGTTATTTTTACACCTTGTTTCTGGTATGGATTAAACAAATCAGATATGATGTGTTATTCAGTAAGCTTTAGAGGTGCTGGTAGGTGGATTTTGTGTCCTTCAGACAAAGCCAGACCAGCTGCTTCCCCAAGTTTCCAGTCTTTATGCTAAGCCGAGCTAACTGACTGCCGGCTCCAGCTACAGTGTACATTTAGTGTACAGATATGAGAGTGGTATTGATCTTTTGATCTAACACTCAGAGCAAGAAAGCAAATAAGCATATTTGCTAAAATATTTAACTGTTTCTTTAAAATTTGCTTTTATCAGCAGTGGATGCATTTTGTCATCCAGATTGTTAGACGAGTGTTTGACAGTTCTGTCTCTGGATTTTCACACACATTTTCATAAAAATGGATGCTTAGCTTAGTGCCTTGAATTTTATGATAATAATACATGAGAGGCCCAAACTGGGGCAAGTAGCATTTTTAGGATTTCTAATCTTGAATTTACATACAGCTTGAAATGATCTTCCATGGACTCTTGTGGCCTCTGTTGCCAGAACTGCATGGATATCTGCTCTTAAATTAATCTATACTGTAATTTTTGAATGGTTGACTTTTCTTCTCGGTTTCTGCCTGACAGGAGCAATTAATCATAGACCACATTTGGTATCTGCATCCTCCTGTCTTGATCTCTGCTGGACATCCATGTTGACCCAGAATGTATTCTTGGATTCATTTCCAGGCAAAGAATGTACAGAGGTCTGATTCCAAGTATTTCACTGAAGAAATTACATTCCTACACAGACATTCCTGGGTCAGATCAGCACACAGGAAACTAACTGGACCCGACGCTTCAATTCTGCAACACACTGAAAGTGAAGATAGAAGCTTCTCCTCTCTGTCAGCTACGCATTACTTCACCTCCTCAGTTGGACAAATATACAAACCTCCTTTGCCAGTTTCTGTCCTTGCTCAGTAGCTATGGGCTTCTCCTTCATATCATTCAGTTTGGCAATGGTCTTGGGGTCATCCCGAAGGTCAATCTGAAAGAGATAAGGGACTCGTCCTCTGAGCTAAGTCAACATTACTATGACCATTATCAGAAGCATAAATAAATACTTTATTCATAATTTCTTATTGACTTGCCTGATTTGTCAACATAAAATCAGGTGTTACAACACTTTTCTGAGCCCACGTTTCTAAACATAGCCACGAGTTGAGTCAAAAAGCTGAACTGTATAACTGACAGTGGTGTCTCATTTTGAAAGAAAGCCATGTTGGCCCACACTTCCTGCTGTTATGCAAAGAGATTTCACAGCCAACCACAAGGTTCCTCACTCTTCTTTAATTCCTTCCTATACTCAGCACAAATAACTCATCCCCAGCTCAGTAATAACCATTAATGATAAATGCATCCACGTGCATCCAAAGCCTTACAGGAAGCAACCTTCATTAACCCTTTTCTTAATTGGTGTGATTTGTGTTAGCAGGGCTCGCTGTGTTGAAGCTCATGTGCACATAACAGCATCACCCGAAGAGCGGCGAGTGAGTTATGACGGGAACTGATAAAAGAGCAGTAAACATCAGCTGACACAAGATAAATCAGACACCCACTACATCCTCCTCATCACCACTGGGCTTCGGCTGCACTGGCGTTTGGTTGCCAGGGAACACAGACCAAAAATCACCCACAAGTCAGCTCTCATTTTTAAGAGGACATAAGGTATTGGCAATGGGTTTAAAGGCTTGAAAATATGGTAATACTTTGGATTAATGTCATCTCTTAACATCTACACGAGTTTAGTGATGCTATCTATTGACGATCACAAGACTTTAGTCCAGCTTTAGCATCTTTGCATAAGTTCACTGCTGGTTTAAAAGAACAATGATTTAATGATTATCTTCAAAGCAGTGAGGACTCCAGCACTGAGCCATAGACCTTTTAAAGCAGTATGAGCCAGATCAGCCTCAGGTCCCCTGCTAGGTTTGTACTGGCTGTTCATTTTTTTTGATGTAATAAATTAAATCTTTCTTACCATGGCTCAGACTCAGGGCTTTCAGGCTAAATCTGTCTTTCTTCCATTTATTTTTAATCTTGTTTAATCTTAATTACTAGCTATAATGATCAATATTTCTAAATAAGCAAAGGAAAAAATGCCTATGTCTAATTGGAAAAGGGTCACATGTCATGAACCCAGGAAATAACCACCCACATGTACCCGTTAGTTCTATGAAGCATTTCAGCAGCTTTGGGATTCACACCAATTTGATTCAGTTTCACAGCTCTCATAAACTTCCAGCAAACTTCTTTCACTTTTTTTCTGTGAGACTTTGTACAAGTGTTTCCAAATCAGATTCACCAAACTCTCTTAACTTGCACGAAGTTGTTGTAAATTGCTTCTCTCAGACTGATGACTACCACCTGTTCCTGAGGAGGAGGTTCATGAGGAGGTGTCCAACCACGATCATTAGCATAACCAATAATGACACCAGGCTGTTTGCTCTACTTTGTGTGTGGGAAAGTTTCTTTTATAAAAATGTCACACAAGAGTAAAAAGAAGAATTTCCCACTGCAGAGCTTCAAAAATCAGTAAACAGATTAACAGAGTCAGTGGTTGGATTAGAGGAAATCTATCAGAAAATGTTACCTCGGGATCTTATAAGAGATGCTGCTTTTCCTTCAAGTGTCAATTTCTCCTTCAGGTTGTAAAAGCAGCTGAAGCACTCTCCTCTCTCCTCAACTTAAGGAGAGTCACCATTGCATCAATTAATGACTTGTCGAATATTTTCTTAACTAATCAATCATTTTGTCAGAAAATAGTGAAAAATGCTCATAATACATTGCTCAACGTGACATTTTCAAATAGCTTGTTTTGAACAGTCCAAAACATGTTCAGTTTACAATATGTGACAAGACAATATGTTAGAAATGACAAGGTGAGTGTAGGTACAGTTTTGTTAGTGTATCCTAGATTATCCAGTCATTTATATGATAACAAAAAAATCACATATGAGCAGCAACTTGAAAACCTGTGGTGTTGACAGTGTGTCAGGGACTGACCTGGGTGCCAATGAGCAGGTAGGGCACACTGGGTGCATACTCCTGCAGCTCGGGCACCCATTCTTCTCGCACGTTCTGGAAACTGGCAGGGTTAACCACGGAGAAGCAGATGAGGAAGACATCGGTCATCGGGTAGGACAACGGTCTCAGGCGGTCGTAGTCCTCCTGGAAGAGAACGGGGCGCAAATGGTTAACACTGACGGTTCGGTTCAGGAGAGGATGAGAGGTCAGGATGGAGGAGGGACAAAGGAATCAATGAGCAGACATAACTCATTTCCATTTCTTAACATCTGAGAAATTATTATTCATGAATTATTAAAGTGTATGTAAAAAAAAGGACCAGACAGAACGCACAGACTTTTACTCCTCAGAGGAGCCAGGAGAGCTACCTTTACACTGTGATTAGCTAGCTCCTGGTTTATACAAACAATGTGGACTATTATGACAATAAGGTCACATATTAAAAAAAACTGCATGTGGAGTTATGAATAGAAAAGAATGTGAAGAAGATGACCTTCACGTGAGAGTTCCTCTCTGCTTCCCTCTCCCATCCTGACAAAGATAATTAGGGATTATTTTACATTTGCAGTCCTTTAAGGCGAGCTGAGCACAAGGCATCGCCACAAGACACTGACAATCTGACACACTGCCATCTCTGATTTTTGTGTGTTGTAAATGGCTAATTCACAGGCGCAAGACTGTCCTTTGTGCACCCGATCAAACGCTGCCTTGTCCTCACCAAAGATAAACCCTTCTGACAGAGTCTCCAACTTGCACACATATGAATATTCATGACCCATCTCACTTCTGATGGCACATGGTTTTCTTCCTGGGGTCCACACAAATACAACAACATGGAAAGAGCAATGAAGAGTTAATCTGGCTGCTCTACTCTGTGGAATTTGAAGTTTTGTTAGATCTGACTCAACCAGACCAATTCTCACCGAGTGAATCAATCCCACCCTCATGTCTTGTAAATTTATTGTCCACATCCCTGAAATCAAAGCAAATTGGATACAACGTCCCGCTGTGATAGTTGCAGTGGGACAGCCGAGCACTGGCACGACAGTCTTTCATTCTGATGCCTTCAGCGAGTCCCATTCTCTGCCAGACACACACGCCACAGTCCAATACCATCACACTGCTATAACCTCAGAGACTAGGCTTTCTCACACAAATGGATTAAGGGAATTGGTTATGCAAATGTCAGAAGATTCTCCAAACAGCAGTAGATCAGCCTGTCTTTGTTGCCTGTGTAATGAATTTAAGATATACTGACTTTATAAGAGGCTGGAGTGGATGATGAAAGCAGCAAAACAAATCTTCACGCCTGGGATCGTATTGGAGATGACTCAACAACACCTCACTGGGGTGGGCCAAGTGGATATAATTCAAAAATGTATGAGTTGCTCATCCTCTTACTTTCCAAATGAGTACAGTATTTCACAGCATTCACACACCTGGCTCACGCAAGAAAAAATTCATAGAGGCTTTTTTTTTTTTAAAGTGCCACAGGGTTGGGGATTGTCTCGTGGGATGACTGAGTGTGTTGACAGCACAGTCAGATAAGTAACTGACAGCTTCCCTAACGCTATCTGAACTTCCTGATGTGATAAATCAATTATGAATGCAAACCATCTGGTGCTTCGAACAAGCTGAGACAAATGATAAGGATTTGCAAAAAAAAAATGTTCCACACGTCTGACTCTTGATTGTGTAGTTTGAAATGAGCTGAAGCACCAGCATGAAGGATTCAACATGAATGAAACTGTCTGAGTTTTTGCCAAGTGTCACAGATTTTGCCAGACCGTATCCCACTGTAGCTGTCCCTGTAGAGGGGGCGCTCCTCAATTTTACATATAAAGTTCAGCTTGAATGTCTTGAGGACTCCTATTATTCAGCCTGTAAAAACCCAAAGAGCTTTTCAAAGTCTGAAAAAACAGCAACAACACACACTTTCATCAGGGTTACATTGGATTTGAGTTGATACTTTACAAACTGGAGGCATAGGGAAAGAAATTGTCACTGAGGAGGCTGGGAGCATCTTATCAAAAACACTACTGAGTTGCATTATGGGAAATGTAGGATGCAGTGTTTATCAAGCCTCATCCAGACTAGGGAATAAAGTCAAGATATCCCTGTCTCTGCTAAACTGATTTTGACAGTTTTTAAAAATCTGTCTCTTATGAGTGGCCCCGCCCCTCATCTGAGTTAACGAGTGCCTCTGCTCACATTAAAAAAAAAATAAAAATTAAAATGTTACTAGGTTTATTAAGCTTCAGTGGGGAAAGCCAGCAGTTGTGCTACATCACACAGCAAAGGCTACAGATCTAGTAACTGCATTAAAAGCAAGTTAAAAGGCTATTAATGCAGTCACTATATCTATATATACATGACAATACAGCATTTCCTGGTTCACTGAAAATCTTCTTTTGCAAATTGAAAGCTACAGAAAAAGCTACTAAGTTGACCTTGAGTTAGGATTTTCCATCTCACATGCACAATATGCTTTCCTCTGTCCCCATATACACACTGTATTTGCCACATGGGTACTGTGTGTTTATGTGTCTCTGAGTGTTCATGACCTTTGCTTGCACAAGTGAATCTCTGATCCCCCGGTGAGCCACAGACATGAAGGAACACAGTGTAAGCCACTCAGCAGTTTACTGTAAACAGGCCTGGAGCTTCTCTGAGACCCATCTCGGCCTCTCACACTGTTTCCTCAGCACACCCCTGACACATTACCAAAGACAGCATGCCCGCTAGCCACTCAGAGTGAATATAGTGAGGGAGGCGCAGACTGTGTGTATCCTCCTACACTGCTCCAGCACTCAGGCGTAAGTTTGATTAGCACTCCAGAAATGTTTACACTCACGCTGCTGCTACAGTGCTTTGGATGAAAGTTTCCAGCACAAGTATGTCGTGCAGTTTTATTAGTACAGTTCAACAGTTCATGTGTACATCACTGACACATTGCATAACAGTCTCTACAAGGTAGTCAAGAGTGTACAGTAAATATTATGATCACTGGAAAATGAAGAAAGGAATGTCTGAGACAAAAAGGAAATGAGAGTGGATTAGTGTGTGTATGGTGAAATCTTAACTCGAACCTCTCTCCATTCACGTCCATACATTTCCATCAGGGGAAGACTCAGCGTCTTCATTTGGCCACTGTGTGAGCTCCGCTGTGTGACTGTGCTCTGTTGACTCAGTGACATATGAGTGCTATGATATCAGTGAGTCATTCCTCCATCGCCCCCTCCTTCTACGGCTCCCTCTTTTCTATCTGTCTCCTTCTTGACTCGTCTCCTCCTCAGGGCTATATAAACTGGCTATGTCAACAGAGTCAGAGACGCCTGCTCTAACATGGCCGCCGGATGGCAACGCAAGCCCAGACACAGACGCTTCTATTTGCAAAGTTCTGTCTCTGATCTGAAATCTGCACATCCTGCACAACTGGATTTAACCTCAGGAGTAAAAAAAAAAAAAACTATTTATGCATGTTTCTATTTTACTGGCTCTTTAATGGTGATTAACTATTAGGAAGCTCTGATATTCTCTGTCTATTCATGCCTTTATAACAAGAACATCCTGCCAGTCTCCATTCAAAAATCTGACAGTTTAATGTTGCCTTTAATGGCTGTTAATGGCAGTGGCAGCTATGCTACACATGCTGCAACATAAATGAAGACCTTCATTAGAAGCAGCCACAGTGTCTAATTTTATGCACATCCTTCTAACAGTGGCTCACCTCTTCATCCAGAAATGTTCCACCATTAAAATACACTACTCTTGGTAGTAGAGATGAACCAGGGGATTTCAAAAGAGCATAGTGCTGAAATGATTAGAAGCATTTAAAGGAGAATTGCACTGATGTTACCTTTAAAGGTTAGCTTACTTACTATGATAAATACTACTCAGCTCATGGAAACATGAGCTGAGTTCTTGAGCTCTTATTCTTATTCTTATTCTTAAACAGCTGCATAATGTCTTCTGTGGCTCGGGATGAGCTTTGTCAACTGGAGACTACACGTTGTTAACGGATAAAGCTGGCAATGTAGAATATTTTTCTTATGACAAGACCAAAAACAACAATCAACTGATCCTAAAAGCAAGAACTGTGTGTGTGAATCCAAAGCCTGACGTATGTTATTCCTCTGTGCCTCAGAGCTCCATCATTGTCCAAAAACTATGAGAAACACATCAGTGAGCCATGCTGTTGCATCGGATGTCATGTTACCATGGCATTAGCATTTATTTTGTTTTACAAATACTCACTAGAGCACCAAATGTGGTTCAATCCGCTGCTGAAAATAATTTCCAACAAATGCCTTATTTACCCCTGTTTGAGTACGGTTTGTTAAAAACTGCAGAGCTGAGGTGTTTTATGAAATTACTAAGCCTTTTTTAAAAAAGAAATGATATATTTGCAACCCCCCTTTGTAACATTGGTTTTGGTAGACATTAATTTTTGTTCAGTGTAAACAAAAAATATATAACATGTTAATCAGTGAGCTTTAGAGGCTGGCAATAGGATTTTGTAACTGCTGTGCTAAGGATAAGTATTTCCCCCTACCTCCAGCCTTTGTGCTAAGCTAGCCTGCTGCCGGCTGCAGTCTTATATTTACTGTACAGAACGATACCACAACTCTCAGCATGATGGCAAATAAGTGTAGCTCCCAAAATGTCCAACAATTCTGTTAATTCAGCACATTTCATTTAGAAATATGAACCATATAAACATCATATCAACTTAAGTAATAAAGATTTTAACACGGAGACCCTTTACAAGACATGGTATCCACATGGTGCAGAAGCCACCTTAAGACCAGTTTATATTGTGTTTTTGGTCAAATTAAGTGTCACATACTGAGCCTGGAGCCTGTGGCCACCCCTGAGGGTCTGGAGAGCTGGAGCATTTGGCATTTGCTTTGCCTTGGGCTCCCTGAAAGTGTGATGGACATTTTTCACTATCCTGACACCATTTTTAAGACAAATATATGATTCAGTTAATTGAAACCCCAGATGACTCGTTAATTAATCATAATCCTTACTTTGAAGCCCTGAAACAATTCTGTCCACACAGGAGAACTGTGGGTAGGAGGGCTACTCTACAGTAAAATCTCAAGTGGAAAGTGGGAGCTGAGGCATGTCTGCAGTATTCCTGTTTCTCTGTGTCTGAACAGCTGAGTGGTGACAGGCTCCCAGCTGGGAAAAACCATTTCCAGTCTCCACCCTCCAACCCTCACCCCCCATCTCCACCTGCCACCCTCTCATCCCCACTGGGACATCTGAGGGTCACTGGGCCACTTCGGGTTGCTGAGTCACAGAAAGACTCATCAGACTGTACCAAACACTGAGCAGAGAGGGGGTAATGGGTGAAGTGAAGTGGTAAAAGTGATTACAGGATGTGCAGTTGAGTGTGAGAGCATTTAAAGGGCTGGGCAAATGAGGAACTGTCCAGCAGCAACAAAGTGGAGGTTGATAGGGCAGCAGGACATGGATCCCACAGCGTCACAACTCCAGAGTTCCTCTCCCTAAAGCGTTTCCATGGGTACCACAGCACTTAGCATCCACTTCCTGTTTCCTCCTGCTCCTTCTCAGGCAGCAATGCAAGATTTTCTTGAGTGCACGGGGAGCAGCATCAGGAGAATGAATGAATAAGTAAAGACTTTCCCCTCCGTTCCCTCATCGCATTCAGCAAAACAGACTTTGCAGACCTTCCATATGGAATAATTCAATAGGCAGGCAGCGCCTAGAGGAGCGACGTGGCAGCGCGCAGACAATAGCAGGCAGGGAGCGATATCAACAGCAGACAAAGCACAGTGGCACTCAGCTCAATGACGAGTCGTGATTATGTGGCCTGACATGTAACACCAACATGACAGCATGGAGTCGTATCTGATGAGGGCTAGACGGCGGCATGCATCTGTAATGCTGCTGATACCCTTGTGGAACAGCAAGGCATTGTGGGAGCTCCAACCATGCAAGGAATATAAATATTACAGGGAGCCTGAAGCCAATTGAACATGTGTACGACAGGCCAGAGGTGGAGGAGGGAGAGGTTTAAATTAAGAAAGTGAGAGAGAGAAAGGGAAAGGAAAATGAAACTAAGAGGACTCAATTTATCCAATTTCTGAGTAATTACACCACCGTCCCTCCTTCTTCCTCACACTGTTTGCCTCCCCCATCTGTCTCTCTCTCTTCCTCTTTCTATCTTCCTCTCACTCTCCCTCTCCCCCTCTCTCTTTGGGGCGCCGGGTCTTTGATCAGATGCTGAAGCTATAAACATTACCAGCTGGCCTTGTGCTCCACATAAAGAGGTCAGCCGAGTTGGGGGGGTGGGGGGGGGTGGCTGCATTTTCAAGAGTAGTAACTCTACCCTCGGCAGCCAGCAGCACCCACAGCAGACATCTGGGAGAACTTCTCCATTTCAGAGACACTCTGAATCAGCTAAAAACAAACCGTCCTCTGACACACACACCCTATCAAACACGCCAGAATAGACAATAAGGTTGTGTTCCTCTTTTTACAACCGAGTAGTAACACTTCTACCATCTGTTTTCTTGAAGAAAAAAAAATGTAGCACAGCCACAGGTAGCTGTTTGGGTGGGTAGGAAGAGGGAGGGTGGTTGTGATTTGCTATTCATGGACTCGTGCATTTAGCATTCATGAATGAACAGAGGAGAGAAACGGCTGAATATTCCCCAGCTGACCTTTCAGTGCTGAGTTTCTGTCTGTCCAAAGAGCGGCTCACATTTCAGACTGTGACTCATTCTGACTTCACACAGTTAAATCTGGTCCTGAGGAAAGTGTTAACTAGTCACCATTTGACATCAGCTTTAGGTCGCTGGGAAGTTAAAGGTCTTCGGGCAGAGAATGGTTGCACCACTATTGACAAGTCTTGCAGTACAGCTGACGTGAATCCCAACTTAACCACTTGTTTGTGAGAATCAAGTGGTTTCTTACCAAAACACAATGCGTATATCCTTGAGTTAAAAAAAGTATTCAGAGTTGCATAATTACATCCAGCTGTTTGATAGCTTGCAGTATTCTTCTACAGCTCATTTGCTGGCATACTGCTATCAGTCAGTGAAATACCATCTAGTGCATCTGTTTCCCCACATGTATCCTCATGTGCGTGTGCACAAAGCAAACCAACTGGGGGTCCATTTGTAAAAACACTGCTCCAAGGCCCTACCAGTGGCCAAAAACTGCACAGGGTGCCTTTAATCTTTCTGCTTGTAATGTTAAAATCCTTATCTCAAAAGACCCATGAGGGTAATCAAGTCTAATGTGACCTTTAAAATGTGTGTATTAGTGATTAAAGTGTGTATCTTTTTAATTTATCTGCTGAGGATTTTCTCTCATAATCAATTTTTGGTCTATAAAATGTCAGAAAAGGCACATGTTGGTGAATTTAAATTGATTTGTGCAACCAAAAGTCCCAAAGCCAAAAACATTCAGTTTACAGTCATACAGTATGACTCAAAAAAACAGCAAATATTCCCATCTGGCAGCCTGGAAGCAGGAGATTTTTTTTCATTTCAGCTTAGAAACTACGTTTTATGAGTAACCAGTTATCAAAATTGTGTCAATCAACTAATCAATGATTTGACCAATCATTTCATCTTTTGTCTAATTGCCTAATTTATAATGCAGACCAAATGAAAATGTTTGCCCTAAATTTTAGTCTGGACGTTCAGGCACCGAGTGGAAACACTATTGTGTGTGTGCATGTGTGTAGGGCAGTGCATTTTCAGTACAGATTTAACTCTTGCCCACTGAATGGCACATTGTAAAGAAAAAGCCCAGGCATTAGACAGCCCTATTAACAAACCTGTGACATCACTACTGGACATAGGAGCCCTGTTCTCCACATAATAGAACTATTGAAACCCCTTCACTACCATCACTGTCCATGGCACACCAGACTCTGGCAGTAAACCCATGTGCGAAAACCATCACCTGTTGCAGCTTAGTGTCTGGCCTGAATATGAAGCCCGTGGGCGTGCTGGAGGCACTGTCGGATAGTTATTGGTCCCAGGAGCACATTGGGGCGACCGAGATAGAGACAGAGTGAGAGACAGCGAGAGTGAGACAGTATGTATGTGTTTGTCCTTGACATGCTTGGCACCTGACCAGAGTGGAAAAAAAAAAAAACTATACCTGACCAGCTGTGTCATACAGTCCCAACAAGTACTGTTTTCCACCGACGTTGACACTCACTGCAAGAAAATGACAAAGAGCAGTTGAGAGAAGGAAGGAGAGAGTGTGAGGGGGGAGTGGGGTAAAAAGGGAAGGAAGGAGGGAGGGGGGGGACTCAGAGTCCCCCCAATCCCTCTCTGCTAGGAAGAAGGCAAACAAGTGGTTTTGATTATAGCAACAGATGCAAGCCAATGCAGTTGGAGAAAGAGTGGCAGAGGAAAATTCACTCAGTCATTTCTGTGTATTATCTTCCCTCTTATGAGAATTCAGTAGGAGAAATCATTCTAAAACACAGAACAGCAGCAGTTCAGCATGTCACGATGTTATTATTAGCTCAAAAGAGAAAAAAATAACAGAGGAATTGTATTCATACCTGCATAATGATCAAAGACTGTGGGCACATACTCCTCGGGAAAGGCGTCATTGGCATAGCTCATCAGAAGACACGTTTTGCCCACTGCACCGTCTCCAACCACGACGCATTTTAACATGATAGTACCGGTTCCGTTTGCCATGATCCCGACCTTACCATCATCATCATCGGCCCCCGACGCCCTGTTGTCCCGACCTCCTCCTCCTGCTCCTGCTGCTGCTGCTGCTGGTGCTGCTGGGCGGTGATCCACGCACGGCGGGCATCACCAGCGTCGGAAGCGGACTGCGCGGTGCATGGAGTCGGGCTGGAACAGCATCTTTCTCCCCCTCCTCCCCACCACCGGTTACAGTACTCCCAAATTTGGCCGTGAAGGAGTTCCCTTTTTACGGACGACAAAACGAACAGGACCCCTCAGTTCTACGAGGTCTTAATATTGTTTCTCCGAACCAAGAACGAGCGAGAAGTACCGCCGCTGTCAATCCGTCCTGCTGCCGGTCTGTCGCGTCCGTTCCCCCGTGTGCCCCACGCCTCTGTTCTCGCTCCCTGGCGCACTGTGCTGCTGGTGGACAAGGTGGGTGCGCTTGGTGGAGAGGCGGAGCTTGGATTTGAAACCAAGGGGCTCTGGATAAAGTGCACTCCGCCTGGTGGGAATGTGTGGACTGAGGACTGTAAGAAATTACATCATAAATATTAGGAAGATATTAGACATAGACCTCACAGAGATTCTGTTAGGTCCTCTATGGGATTATTAGGACACTGTGATACAAGAGGAAATAAAACACTATCCTGGAGTACGAGATACTGAATTTACTAGTGAACAGAACCATCACTCACCCATTAGTTCATGGCCTGCTGGTACTGGTACAATGTTCAATAAGCTAAAGATAAAAGAAGTCCATGCAGGAATATCCTTGGAACATTACTGGGGGGTCATATTAAAAACATGACCCACTGACATTATTAAAAGCCCACTACAAGTCCCATTCAGCCCCTAAGTAAAGATAATAGTGATATAATATTGATTTCACTTTGGTCAGACATGCATCTGTCCTTCCATACAGTCTAGCATAACATATGAGAATATTCCCCACCTGTTCATTTAGATACCAAAATGCTGTAACTTAAGTCTAAGTCATAAACATTTGGCTTCTAAATTTAGGGAACTCTCTGCCTGCTTTTCACATGACTTTGTGGTTGAGGAGATGAACAGATGATCTGTCCTTACTGTGCTACTGTGTATTTGTGTGTGTGTGTGTAGGATGGATGGGACATGTGAGATGGGACCGGGGAGCTGCAGATGGAGACGCCACAGGAGGAGGTATGTGTTTATGAAAGAGGGAGGGGAAGTACAGAGATTTGACCTTTGTAGAGCAGTTGGCCAGGTGTGGGCTGTCTCCTTGCATTAGTGCACTCATAACCGTCTTGATAAAGCACGTCTCACTATAAATGGAAAAGAATGAGCATGCACGTGGCTATCATTTTTCTGTCTGGCTTAATCTCTTTGCTCTCCGGGCCAAATGTTCCTAAAGTGCGAGTCGGGAACTCCTGAAAGCTCCAGGGGATCCCAGAGTAACTTCTACAGGGATAACTTAAATAGCTCACATGCCAAATTCAGAAAGAAGTCAAGTCACATGACTCCAGCATAAATGTTCTTTGAGAGTTTGGCTTGTTTAGACTATAACTTTGGTCAGGAATTGCTCATATCTTGTTAGCTTTGTTTTGTTTTGTTTGTTTTTTTACATTGCAAATGCATAATGTAAGTCTGTGGCTGTGAATCAGTCAGTGTTCAAACTGTGCAGCCGAAGAAGCAGCAAAATACACCACCAATACAACTTGTATCATATTACACACTTCACTGAAACACAAACTACACGATTATCAACTGAGTCACAGTTGACAGGAAACAGAACTTCTTCCTATTACTGGTATCTGATTCGGTGCAAATAAAAAAAATTGCACAATAACAGCAACTGAAATTACATACAATAACAACTGACTGCCAAGGAGTAAAAAAGTTAAGACAATTAACACACTTTTATATTCACATGCTGAATGTACTGAATGATACTGATAGAGCTGAATGCTATTACTTTTGCAATGTGAATTATTATTATTATTTAGTTTGTGAAGCACACAGACAACATGAATATTGTGTTTGTCCTTTTCACTCTCTCTCAGTGTTTCCTGGTTGAAACTGAACTCTGTGTCCCTCTGTAGATTGATGGTCCCTAGATATCTGTGCTCTGTCCAATCAGCGTCAGGGGGCGGGGTCGAGGATTCTCCTGCTATCATCACATTTGACAGCTGCTGCAGCAGCTCACATGACCAAACAACAATTACCTCATACATGTAGTACTCCTGTTGAAGGTGTTGCATTGGAGACATGGCTCCCTGCGCTGGGCTGGGCAGGCGAGCAACAAGGGGGCTTCTAGCTGAAATGCCAAAACTCAGCCTGCTGGGGTGATTGATCTCTCATGGATGCACCTGACACTGATACTGTGAAGACTCCTGATATCAATCACTGTGATATTACTCCACTCCCATAGCTATTGTTGTGTCTTAAGTGAAAAGGTGAGTAAGCTCCAGTCAGCATTCATAACAAGACAAACAACCTTCACTCCACTGTATATCTTCATCCATTATTTCACTCATTGTGATATGATGTTGCTGAAGTGCTTGACCAACCGGACACAGAGTATGTTGTCAAACAGAACAGAAGAAATATCTCTGACACCACCTAAGGTTATTTGTAAGTTTTTTTTTTCTACATTTTTGCTGAAAGTTACTGTGTTTTTGTTTTTTGACTCAGTTTGCTTTTCATGTCATTACATCTCAAAAATATTTTAGAGTACACTGACATATTGTCTTATATTCCTACAGGGAGTTATATTGTGTCTGTGTTAATTAGTTATGTTACCTGTGTCATGCAGATACAAGTGTACTACTAGACTACAGGGACTTATGAGACACCTAGAGCACAGATGAAATCTTTTTACATGTAACATTAATTCAAAGAACATTGTCACAAAAAGGGTTCTCTAGCTAATTCAACTTTTTAGCCAAACCAGTTCAATCTACAAGACAGATTGGCACAAATTTGGGTACAGATATTCATGGCCCCAAGAGGATTAATCCTAATGACTCTGGTGATCCCCTGTCTTCTCCTCTAGTGCCAGCATGAGGATGGCATTTGTGGTTCAGGGTGTTGGATGGATCTGGTGCAGATATTCATGGTCTTTGTAAGCTTCAGCTAGTACCATAACTGGGTCAAACGTTTAATTTTGTCTAATACTGTGGTTTAATCTATGTAACAGCTTGGTTTTCTTTCCAGCACGCAGCCTCACAGCCCTGCTCACATGACCATTGACTTTTCTAGTCTTGTTTATAATCATCCAACCGAAAGAGCTTATCAGAAACGAAGGACATTTTACTGAAAAGAGTGCCTTCAAATCATGGTGTAATGAGTGCACAAATGTATTTAGTTTTCAGCCTCATCTAAATCAGATAACAAACATGCTTCTTTTCAGGAAGACCATTAAACCAACCTGTTTCTAAATGACAAGGTTTAGCTTTGATTTTCAATTTGATAATCTACTCGTGATCCTGTTATATTTTATGTTTTTTAATCACGCATTGTTAATACTAAAAGTTTTATTTTGATACTCATATACTGTATCTTATAAGTTTCTAATGCCACCTTACACATCAACACATTTTTATCTATCCTATAATGGGAACATTCCTATTATATTCCTGTGAGGAGTTAGCCATGTAAAACCATTAGGACAGTCTGTGAAGAGCACATGTCACGTCCATGCAGTGAATCGGGTTTATTAGGTTGCTATATTGTAGGTTAATGCTGGCAGGTACCAGAAGACGTTGCTGCCCAGGAGTTCATTAGCGAGCTGCTGACCTTATTTCCCATGTGGCTGACATTTAATATCAACTGTCTATTTCTGTATGGAGCCAAGTTTAAAGGTGGAGGCTTCAATAAAATATATTGGTTTTCGCCATTGTGCATTTCAGCATATTCATCTGTAAACAGAGAATGTAAACATGAAACGTACCTGTTCACCTTGTGTATCTTCAACAGAGACAATGATATTTGAACAGAAATAAAATGGTGTTTCTTAGCATTTTATGCACATTGAATGAATGTGAATGAAAATACAAATATTCAATAGTATAGTATTACATCAGTCTATTTGCAGGCTGCTGCTTTCTGGCCAGCAAGTGGTTCTATTTTGGGAAAGGCAAACAAATGCAAGAGCTCTTCACTCCCATGTCTCTGATCCAGTTTCCAGATACTATCTTCTAGATCGTATAATACTCACATATGATCACACATGCACACACACACACTCACACACATACACGTACACAGTTCCTCCCTGTCACTGACCAACATCAATCACAGTCTTGCAAACTGAGGATGAGGCAGTAGACGGGAGAGAGTGGCGCAGTGCAATCACAAAGCTCTCAGATGAGCTCCTAAATTAGAGCATGTGGCCAACGTGGACTCCCTGGGAGGGTTTGGTTAAATTACAGGCCATATTTTTAGTGAAGGCTAGGCTTCATCCGTGTATCTGCCAACAGCTGAGGACCATCACTCACACGCCTGTCTGCCCCCAGTTTGTTCAACACCGGAGCTGTTAACACTTGTGCGTGTCTGTGTGTATTGGGTGAGCAGGAGTAAAACAAGACCATTCCTTAGAAGAGGTTTACTGTTTTATTGCTTTATGTGTCTGTCAGTATGTGCGTACGCTTGCGTGTAATTACAAATAATAATTCACCTGTGGTGTTCTGGAGGTGGAGGCTGATAATCACTCTTTGGATCATGCGTATGTGTAACGGCCACAGACAGGCTGAGAGGCAGAAAGAGGGAGTATGTAGACGCTGTCAGCAGCAGAATGCAGGTCATGTCAGACACGTTGGTCATGCCAAAACGTCACTAGACACTTCCAACCACAGACATTCACAAACACAACCCTCATCACATGAACTGCTCAGCTGATTACCAATCTACGACAGCATGTCTGAAAGCAGGCTAATAGGTGAAGGGGATGGACCTTTGTATTATTTAGAAACCCTGAAACACATGATGAACCGCATGATGTTATACACTACACGTTGAATACTGGATTTGCTCTAACTAAGTGTAGTTTTAGAGGAAACGGTCCTGTTACGCAATCACTGCTGACCGTAAAAAGGTCAGGATGAGGAGAAACAAGCTGAATCATTTACAGCAAACAGAGACAGATGATTAACACCATACATATTTCTTTTAAGAATGTTTAATTGGGAAAGTCCCATTTACTCCAACATCTGAGGCTCTGATGGATAATAATGTTTTCATGGTTGCACTCACTCACCAAGGGAACTGTCAAAGGATCACCTCATATTTAGTTTTCTCACAAAGGTAAAGAAACATCAGCATTACATGTTTCTAATTCTGGGAAAGAGTTATTATACCAAGAGTCACTGATCGTTCAAGAGGAATTAGGAGACAGATCACAGCTGTACCCACCGAGTCACCTGCTCCGGTTTTGATCCACGTCTTTCACTCCAAAATACCTGAATATGAAAACATGTAAGTACTAGAAATGATCACCTGTAGTCTGACGTAATGTCTATGACCTTGTAAACTTTTGATTGGATTACTATGAAATCGTGACTTTTGGTACAGATATTCATGTTCCCTAATGGCTTCAGTGATCCTTAACCAAATCTAGCACCACCAGGTCAAAACTTCAGTTTGTTCAGTAATCGAAAGAGAAAAGAAGCAGAGGGTTTTACTTTTCTGAAACGACAGTGGTCACCTTTTCAAATGTCTATTTGCAGCTCTAGTCCAAAACCGCTGCTGTCAAAATTAGCGTTTAGAAAGGTCTTTAGAAAGGTCTAATCCCACTTTGGTTTCTTGGCAGTTTTCACTTCCCTCAGCTGTCTGCATCTTGTTTGTGGAGCGTTGTGTTGGCGAACACCTGCCCGACACACGTCAGACGCCGACAGTCTGCAACATTTCCTCTGGTGAGCTATCTTTAGTGAGTACAGCAGGCCGAAGAGCCACGTTCCCTCCTGCCTATTGTGTGTTTGTTTCAGGGGACAGGAACCCACGCAAGACACGAACAAAAGGACAACACCCTTCCTCCAAAACTGTATAAACAACATAAGCACAATTCACTGTTGAGGGAAACAGTGTGAAGCCTCAAGTCTTACATCCTGTGAACCGTCTTGGTTTTTTCCATGGCATGTTTGATAAAGAAATATGTGTGGGGAAAACAGAGGGTTGATACACACAGGGGGGTTTGGCAGATGGTAAAAAGATAATATTTCTTTCATCTTGACCTGACAAAGTAACCCTTTGGTGCCTTGTGGTGGACTAACTGAGGCTCAGTCCAGGAAAGTGAAAGTGAACAAAAATTAGCTTTTTGAAATAAAACGTGGTAAAAAGATACAACAGACATTTCTATAATAATAATAATAATAATAATGTACATGATGACTATATGAAAACAATATAACAATGTAAATGGAGTTGCTTGTAGTGATTAACCTATAAAGAATAACCACCCAAATCTGCAGCTCCCCTTAGCTTTACACTGTTTTAGAATGAATTTCAAGCTCATTGTTTATGTGTCTGGGCTGCAGCTTTACTGTTTACTCTCACCCCTCTCATTTTCAGTCACTGAAACAGCTCTAATATCCCACTGTACAAAAGTTGCTGAGCACCAAACAGCAGACAGAGACAGCTGGTGAACACAGTGGAATATTTAGCAGCTAAAGAAACTGATATTTCCCTCAGGAGTTGGTGGAGACCAATAATAAAGCTAAAAGAAAGGGAATATTCAGCTAATGCAGTGCTAATCATCCGCATCCTGAACAACAAGCTGCTGTAGCATCACTGTGCAAACTCTCGCAACAGTAGCTCCAGCATTTTAGCTGGCAAACTAAAGCTAACATTATCTGCATCTTCAAGAGCGTGTGTTTTGTGTTCACCAAGCACTTCAATTTACTGATGTATTCAGCTATGTTTTTGACTTATGGGATAAACACTTACTACATTTTGTCACTTTTAGAGCTTCATAAATGTCAAATCTCAAACATAAAAAACCTAAAATGTTTTTGCTTTTAGGGAAAAATTCAAATGGTCACCATTTCATTTTAAAACCATGAAGTCATTGCACTGTATGAAAAGAACATAAGAGGAATTTTCTTTCTAACTGACAGAAGGTAATTTTGAGAATTCTTTCATTTAGAACAAAAACCTTAATTTGGGGCCTCATATCCTCACAGAGGACAGAAATTTAAATCAGAAAGAAATCAGTCTCCTTCTCCCCACTCACAGGCACCATCTACTGGTTGTAGTGTGTGACCTACTTTTTCTCACAGGGTTGATGGGAAATCTGTCACATCTGGAGACCAGAGGAATTCATGTAATGGATTTGGCTCTGTTGACGTTAACAAACAGAGCCAAATCTTATTGGTTGTAAATTAACCCAAATTACTGGGCGAAAAAAAAAAAAAAAGCAAAGAAAACTGTATTATGTTTTATTACTACTGATTTATTTGTATAAAAGTGCAGAAAATCATAAATAGAAGGTATAAATAGTGAAAAGATGAATAAATATATTAACCAAAACACTACTAACTGTAGTCAGTGTGGAATAAATAAAAAAAGATTGTGGGATTTTGAAAATGTGCATCCAGTCTCCAGTATTTCAGCAGAACCTCAGAAGCAATACACAAATGACTAAAATCAGAATAATACATATGATTTCTAAGTGTCCATTATAAATCCTTTCAACAGGATCAGCAGAAAGCCATTTTCTCCCCAGCGGCATGACTATCCAGTCCTTCTCCTCCCAGCCAGTCCTCATCCAGCTCTCCCAGAATCTCCTGCAGGGACAGCTCAGGCAGGGGGGTGTGCTGGACCAGCCCCAGATTCCTAGACTCCCCTTCCAGAGCGATCCCACTCCATGAATCCTCCAGCTGCGAGTACTGACCTTCTAGTGGTGGGCTATTCTCCAGACTGGCATCCCAGTATCCAGAATCAGGGGTGTCTGGGGTGGAGGAGTGAGAGGTAGAGGAGGTCATGCACGTCTGTTGCTCTGCTGATCCGGGATACGTGAAGGCTGCTGCCTGGCTGGAGCTTGAGCTGTAGTTTCTCATCTCCAGGGGAGAGTGGCACCACAGTGGCGGGACAGGGGAGGTATGGCTGTCTGGCTGAGACCAGTAGCCCCTCAGCGGAGGGCTCAGGGGTCTGCCATGCTGGAGTCCATACATGGAGCCGTAATGTCCATGATCCTCAATGGTGGAATAAGCTGGAGGATACTGTCCATAGAAGCAGGCTTCCTCCATTTCCTTCTTCACCTGGGTTGGGTAGGCAGGTGGGGGTCCCTGAGGTGGCAGAGGGATGGGGCCAACCTGTGATCCTCTGTTGGCAACAACATGAGGTGGAGGGACAACATCCTGGACTGGACTATCAGACTGCCACAGTGCTTTCTTGGCTCCTTTGCACTTCAGGGTGCGAGCTCTTCTGTTCTGAAACCACACCTGGACAGGAAAGAGATAAAAAAAAAAGGAATTTAGATTCACCTTCTGTTCTGTTAATCATTTTCTTGGCACCAGTGGAGTTAGGGCAGAGCAAATCTGGTAGTTCTCGGCTGTCAGAGCCTGTTCTAGAGTCTATCTGTCCAGTCAAACAAGATCCTGATAAAAACAACTTGTGTCATCTTTAAAGATAAAGAAATAAAGTGATAGAGTGATTGTGGTATCTACACTTCTGTGCAGGATGCATTTGAAAACAGAGGCTTTTTATGATAAGAAACCACAGTGCAAAAGACCTTGCAACACAACCACAGTGTTTGTGTGTTTGTACATACTATACATGCTTATGTGTAAAGCACATGTGTCTGTTCAATCAAGTCTCCAATTACACAAATAAAGATAAAGAGAATTACAAATTTATCTGAACTGACAATTTCACTGACTCCAAAAAACTCAGTTTATTTCACCATCATATCTGTTCCACAGAGGAGGCCTTCTGCTATTTAATGTGACACGAGGTGACTGTGTACCTGGATGCGTGACTCTGGCAGGCCTGTGGTCTGGGACAGGCTCTCTCTGAGGCTGATGCCAGGGTACGGGTCAGTTTCGAAGGTGGCACGTAGGAGCTCCACGTGTTCCTTGGAGAAGCTTGTCCTCTTCCTGCGGCTAGCGCTGCGAGAGGAGCCTCCGCTGGGGGCTGCAGGTCTGGCATCGTCTGAGGGAAGGGAGGAGAGCAGGGTCCATATCAGACAGGGTTCATAATAAATATTCTTTCTTCATTAATTTTATGTTCTGCACAAATTCCTTATTGTAAAACTGTTTGGTCACTACAGGTTTCTCACGACAGCTGCAACAAAACCAAACACCTCAGCTATGCAGACTGTTGAATCTCTACATTGATACATTAATTAACTGCCTTGCCTTTTCAGAATAGATCTTTATTGTCATTGTCACAGGTACAACGAAATTTAAAGTGCTCTCCAGTCAGTGCATAAAAATATTAAAAAGAATAATTTTCTGTTTGCATGGTTCCATCTATTATTTCTGCTGCCAGTATTTCGATACTCTTCTAACCAAACCTGGTTCTAATATTTGCAATTTCTTGTAGAGATGTGTTTTAGCCCACCTAGATGGTGGGTTGGTGTGTTCGTCTTCTAGTACATGTTTACAACATGTGTGCACAACCTAACAGACAACTGGTGCAGTAAAGCTCATCCACCTGGTACAACATGCAGTTTAAATAAACACAGCTATATCATCCAGGGCTGGATCATACAAAACATTTACATAAACTAAGACACAGCTGTGGATTATGAATTAAAGAAGCAAAACAGGCTGTTTTTGATTATCTCAACTAGAAAACTGTCCTGACTAACTTTCATAGACTCTAAAACAGTTCTTACCATTGCTGGAGTCCTTCCACATGGCAGCAGTTAAATAAATGAAGCTCTTGTCACAGAGGGATTTCTAATGGACTTCTGATAGGACAGAGTTCAGTATGACAGTGTGTTCCTTCACTGAGAGTCTCTGAGTGTGTCTCCTGGTTGGATCAGGGTACCTTTTATATTGATCACCTGAGACCCAAGAAGGCCTGAATAGAGTGATGGGGTGTGGGGTGCTGTTTTACTTTGAGGATGGATGGTTGACAGAAGTACTCTGACCAGAGTGGCCCTTCCACCCCCCCTTATCACCTAATCCCTATCAAAGTAGTAGCAAGGTCAATGGCAAATATGACATTGTGCAGGATGATTACGGGAGAGACAAAAGACAGTCTTTCTGGAGTCGTTAGCCTCGTAGATACCACTTTACTACAGGACGACAGACATGTGATCATTTGTTTTTGTGCCACTGACCATGTGACATAGTAAATAGTAAACATACAAGACAAGGCCCAAAGACAGAAATTCTTTTCTGTAATTTTTTAAAAATCTGTTTTTGCTATTAATGCAATGATGGCAAAAATGGTTAAAATGTATGTTGGAGTTTTGTGTTATTAATGTAATTCATCACACTGCTTTTAATACATATTATTCCAGTATTTTTTATGGCAAAGACGTTATGAAGTGTGAAATGGCAAAATAAAATTCTACAGGTTCCACATGTTATTATATTTCAAGGCTTCCCCTTAATTCAAGTTTTGCTACAGGGAGTCATCTGATTAGTGATACACACAAACACAGGCAGCCTTACAAACCGCTGGACATTGATCAACCAACAATAGCCTTAGAGAAAAGAAATATTTAACTCACAGAATATAGCAAAACACAAAATAGCACTCTGAGCTGAAGCCTATCAGCGGCTCCTGTTTTCTTTTCATATGCAGAGCAGCTCCCTGCTATCACCAGAAGGAAAACAAAGGTGGGTAATTATTCAGTGATTAATTGGACAGTTGCTCCGTCCCACACACCAGCCTCATTACAGTGAATACATTCATCAAAGTGAGCTGCAAGCTTGTCAAATGGTTTAACATGTCCAGGCCTCGACCGAGCTGTATGCAAATGCTGTTACCTTTAACCTCAATATGTCATTTTTTTTGGGCTGTGCTCTTGACTGTGCCATGTGATTACTTGAAATATCATATTTTATATATGTATCCATGTTTGTGGATTTATACAAACACATATGTGTAAACATCCCCTCCTGTGCTTGTTCATACTATAGTCTTGACCTTTAATAATTGCGTTTAATAATTTCTGAGCATCAGCCATGTGTCAAATACACTGAGTCAAAAGTCAAACAATCCTGAAGGACAAAGTGAAGAAACCAATTTACAGTACATGTAGATGAACACAATGCAGCTTGAAGTCTACCAGGGTTATCTAATGCAACTAGCTCAGACCATTTCTTTTAATCTTTATCTGGACATGCAGCAGAATCAGTGTCTCCGTGTGTGGAGACGGCTCCTGAAAGTCCACCAACTCTCTCTGTGCTTTATCCAAATCCTATCAGACACCATGTGCAACAATTTGTGAACAGTGGAAGCTGCCAAGCTCAGTAATGTGAAATAATGATTTGAATTAATTCTGGATATTCATATTAAAAAAACTTGCAACATGCATTTCATTATCTAAAATTAGTCTGATAAAATAATAATATGGGAAAGACTCTTATCAATGCACTGTTTCAGCAGATTAAATATTTGCCATGCCCAAGTTTACATACAATGATCGAGTGATAAAAGCTAACACTGGTTCAGCCCATGGGCTATTCAAATAATGCTAAATCACGGTAGAGAGTTTTGCTTAGTTTTGTCTTGACTCTATAGAGAAGTGTGGAAAAACAAAACGTCGTCTGATCAGCTTATCTCTTCATGGAAATTAAATAGCATAATCCACCAAACAGGAAGTCAGTGATGCTGCCAATGTATGGCTGTCACAGAGTTACAGCATGCATGGACAAAACAATATAGACATCATGGTTTGGAAGCAGCCCTGTAGTTTTATTATAACCTTTGTTATTTTCAGCAATGTAATGGTTATGTGTTACTTACCACAGTTCAGTTTGGTTCTGTTTTGTTCTTTAACAAGGGGCATGATTAAAACATAGAAAGTAAACACATTATTTTATTTAATTAGTGTTACTATCCATCAGCTCCCAGTGAAAGATATATAGATAATCATCGGTTTTATTAAGCAAACTCAAACAGAAGGTGATGCAGATCATCCAAATCTAATCCCTTGATTTTCTGTTTGTGCAGCTCCATACCTCCTTATCTAGAATAAACCTATGTCATGAAGCATTTGGGAAGAGTCAAAACACAAGATAGTTTAAAAACATGGGTGTTTTTGGAGAACTATAGAACAGGTTCTTCATGAATCAAAGGCTATCTAACATTTAGCAGGTCCCCACAGCAGCAGAATGATATTGATGGACTGTTTCTGAAAACAAAACGGGTTTGAAACTTTTGAAACTGGCAACAGGCTTCTAAAATCACCTTTAGCACACAGTATATTACTATTATCTAATTCAGTGTCCACATTGGCTTATTTTGTCATGCAAACATTTACGTTATTTTTCCTTTGTCACACAGGAGGCCCCACATTCACAGTTACATGAGAAAAGCCCAGTAAGGAGCCACAAGAGGGCAGCATCGGAGTAAAATTATGTTATTACACAACGTTCAAAGGTTTAAGAATTAATGTAAAGTCATATTAACATCAAGAAAACTTTACAAGAGCAATACTTATCAAGTACCCGTCAAATTGTGATTCATGTTAAATTTTTACATTATACTTTTCCATTCATGTGACATGAAACAGAGACCACACCGCCCTGCTGCGCCGTCAGTTTCCCTCTCAGCGCTGATCGCACACGGTCATATTTGACAGCGGGACCAGCGCAGAGCAGCAGCAGCAGCAGCAGCAGCTATGGCTAAAAGTGATGGAAGCGACTATTTTAGAAGAACCAGCCTGTTCTGGATAGTCACCGTGACACTGGCGATGGGATATTTCACTGTAAGTTCATGAAATCAGCTGTAATCGAAGTGAGATACAGTAAAGACATTATTTCTCTTGGTAAATGCCACCGTGCCGTGTTGCCTGAAATGTCCTCCGGGTCGTGTATTATGCTCATTAAAATCCTATATTGTGAATCGCGTAATTTCTGGGGTTTAATTGGAATATATATATATATATTTCAGTGTAACACTTGATATTTTGTAATAGTCTTCTGATAAAAGATAAAGTAACCTCCAGGGTCATTGCCAAGTCAGTGTTGTTGATAGTGAATCTTATCGGGGTTCATTCAGTCTCTTGACAGGAGCTCAGGTCAAACTGGGCGAAGTCCACTGGACAACTTGGCTGTCCTCTGTAGTTGTTAGCGAACTCTAGCTAATGTTTGCCTCATACCTTCCGCCGTCTTATAAAGAAAACAGCAGTGTGCCAAACTCAATTCAGTACATGATAACGTTTATCTGTGGCAAATGTTTACATCAATGGCAAACAGATCCCTCACAAAACACACAGCGGGGGCTGTGAAGCTAACAGGCAGTCAGTACACATTAGGGTTTCGTAGTCGCTACTGTGCGAGTGCCTGGTCAATAACATAAATGCCGAATTGACCAGTAGACAAAAATATTTGTAAAATGTCTTCAGAGTTGTCCGAAAATGAGTTCTGTACTGGACAGAAAGGCAAAACGCAACAACCTGCAAACTTTTCAACGGAATTCGATGCAATCCTCCAAACAAATGGTCACAAGTCGAGGACAGGCTCGTGTAAACCTTTACCACCACTTGCCACGTGTACAGTAATGTAGACAGGCACCTTATAGCAGAATGAAAATAACAAACAAATATACGACACGGATAAGTGTTTATGAGCTATTCCATAATCAGTAATAACCGAATAAACACATAGTTCAGCCTTTAAATGTGTGTTTGCTATTCTAACTATAGCTGAACTGCAGTCTCTGGGCCCTTCCATCAATAGCCCTTTGTGTTTTCCGTGCACCATCCATACTGCATATGGACACATACCTGGCATGACACAGGTGGACAGAAGAGGACAATAGCAGCACAATGGCACATTATGTCTTTTTGGACTGGAGCTGTGAGCTGTGGTTTGTTGTATGTCTCCATGAGTGTTTGATTCTTTCTACTCCAGTATGTTAGATGTGCTTGATAAATAATTTATAATAATGCAGTCATGTAATTAGGCTAAAGTGAACCTGGCAAGTGTGGGTTAAAAAGAATCAGACACCAATGTAACTTTTCTCTTGAAAAGATGCAGAGAATAGATGGAAAAAAATATATAAATAAGCAAAATAATTCAGATTCTATTTCAAAGAAAAATATTATACACGCAAAAACTGTTATTTTCATTAAGTCAGCATGGTGAAATTATTAGATTAGATCTCATCAGGTCAACTTGCTGTAAGATGAAGCTGATTTCAATATGTGTGAAGGTTGAAACACACACTAACATAGAAGATATGGAGTCAGATTCAGAGCCTGAAAAACATTTCTGCTGAATTACTAGCCAAAAAATCCAGCATGGTGCAGAACTGATCTCCCAGAACTGTAACAAATTAAATTTAAGTGGGATATCTCAAACCAAGGTTGCCCTTTGCAGCACATACCGTTCTGCTCCAAACTGTTGCAAAGAAGCCATTCATAGAGCCATTCCACAAACACGAAACCTAATACTATACAGTTCATTATTGTCACTGCGTTACTGAAACAGTGACTAATTTCCTAAGAGCAGACAGATGATAGTTCCAAAATTAAAATCCAAATGGTCCAGAACTTTAGGGACCACAGAGTCAGCTGGATTCCATGAAATGCATGCCAGATCATTATATAGTCATTATCACCACAAAAAGTCCTTTGACTTAAATGTTATATTGAAACAGTCGCTGAAATTCTGAGCTGGATGTTTTGTGGCAAAGAGGCTCTGAAAAGTTCATGTGTCTGAGTTTTAAAAAGGGTTGAAGTGTGCTTACAAAAAAAAACTCTTTTATTTAGTTTGCTCTCATAATACACAGCATATGTCTGTGGTTTATATAAGACAATGCTGAAATATTGTGTTGTGTGTTTTCTTTTTTGCAGTGCACCGTGTTTGTGCCTGAAAAAATCCCATATGAGCACCTTGGTGCATTTGGCACTTTCTGCAGATACCTTGTGGATAATCATGCTGACATTATGTACAAAGGGTAAGTGATTAAGCTTTCATTATGCCACTGTGGCTCCAGCTAGGATCAGATATACTAAAGGTGATTACCTTCTTAGAGTAAAAAGGAAATATACTAAAATGTATTACATCCTGTGGAAAAGCAGATATTCACAATAGTCTGATGCTGAAAACACTAATTCTGTTGTTCTAATAAACTCTGCAAACATGTATTGAGCTCTCCCACAGTGTAATCAAAAACAATCACCTCCACACATTTTCCAGAGCAGCATCAATGACAGTCAAACGATGTGCAGAGTAAACTCACAGAGGCTGAAATACACAGTTTCATTAACTAAAGCCTTAATGTTTTCCACCGTTAACAGATCATTAGCACCACTTCCACTGGGTGCTGATTTGTCTTTTCAAGTCACAGTTACTGCTGAAGACAGCAATCAAAGGATGATGTTTTGTTGGTGGTGAAGTCATGTGACATACTGGACAGCCCTTAGGTGTTTAATGAGACGAGGGTCCAAGCTGAAGTGATTGTTTAGTCTTTCATGGTTTGAAACATTTTGAGTGGTTGATCTTTTTGCGGTTGTCACGGGGCACTCAGTGATGCAGCCCCCGTTCACACCTGGTATTAACATGCATCTCTGGTGATCTGATCACAAGTGGACAGCTCTAAGGACAGGTGTGAACGGACCCAACACATGCCGAGGACACATTTCAGATCCGAACCACACGTGGACGTGGTCTGGGCCACACGAGGCCACATTCTTGTAGGGCCACATTACTCAGCACAGCGAAAACAAAAAATTCTCTGTTCTCAAACTGCCCTACTGTCTGCAAGTAGCTCTCAAGACTCTCATTATTTCTTTAGGATAATGTGCAAATTATCACTGTTGTATTGAACAGAAAGTCTGTGTGTGTTACAGGTGGTGGGCAGCCTGGGCTATTCATGTCTTTGAGGCCTTAATTGCACTGAAGGTGTGCAGGTAAGAATGACAAGGACCTTACTGTCCACTAGATGGTGGTGTAATCTAATGTTTCTAAACCTGTTCTTCTCATCTTCCATAATAAAATTGTCCCCACTCAGAAATTACATAACCCTTTAAAACCCCAAAACTAATCTCAAACACACTGCTCACACCACCCGTCATAATGAACATATGTCCATAGGAATTGATTTTATAAGCTCTTAGTGTCAAATTATACAGTATTAAGGGCCACGGGTGTGAGCGAACACTAAGGATTTGCACACAATGAAACAGCAGTTACAGTAGCTAGACTTCAGCTTATTGTTCCTTCTCTGTGTCCGTACAGTAACAAAGGCATCAACAACACGGCCACTCGCTTCCTGTGGTTCGTCCAGACCTTTCTCTTTGGCTTTGCCTCCCTCGGCCTGCTCCTCAAGTACGACCCCGAGCGTCCCAAACAGCACTGACACCAGCAGCAGACGCCGACAGAACAAGGCTACATAAGCTGAACTTCAGAAAAATCAGTTGCTTCCCTGTGCCTCTTCTTCTTCTACTGTCTTTCTCTGTGATATGAAATCCTGCTGAGGAGGAAGCACGTGGAAGAAGATTCTGGACCCTTTCTCTTTTATAGTGTTTCTTTTAACACAAAAGTGCTGAAGTTAAGACATAACTGATAGAAATACTGAAAATATTCCTTACTTGGTTTATACTGTTTCCTGTGAGATTATGATGGACTGACATCTGTTTCACTCCATATTTTTCTATACACTAAGCTGAAAGAAGGCTGTCGTACCTTACAGATAATATTTTCAAGTTTTTACTGATGATAGTATTAACAGAGGTTAAATAATCGAGTTCTCTTGATGAATCTGCCGTGTGCTGGATATCGAGTGCAATACAAGGTGAATCTTTTATGCAGTTCTTTTGTTCCCTCATGATGTTTACATTCAGCCTGGATGGTGGCAGAAGGGATATTTTCTCAGCTGCTGTGATGAACATAATGTCAGACAGGTTGGCTGCAGATGGCACGCTGCCACCAGCCTCAGAAACCTTCCAGGATAAAAATAAAGAGAGAGCTGCTGGATGCACATTTTAAATTCACGTTTGCCTTCCTTATACTGAGGTGCTTTGAGTTTTTTTAAATCAGAGACTGGAAGTTCTTAATATTAACACTGCAAAAATAAAAGTGACTGACAAACTGCATGAAATGTGTTTTGCTGAATATTTTATATTTCTCTAAATATGTTCAGAATATATTTCTTTGTACTAAGACTCTAAAGCTGTACTTACAGCAGCGCTAGCTTCACACTAACGTCAGCATTGTTACTGTGGGCATGTTTGCAACACTTATGTTACACAGGTACAAGGTTTACCATCTTAGCATTGTCAGCTTGTTAACATTGGCTAATTAATACTGAACACAAAGTACAGCTGGGGCTGATGGGAATGTCCCTTGTTTTGTTTAGGTATTTGTTCATAAACTAAAGTATTGGACATTGGATTGATGTTGGTGTCTGGGTTTCATCCTCTGGGCACCATGGATGTCTGTACCAAATTTCATGGCAATCCAGCCAATGAATGTCCTTAATAGAAAAATAAAAAACTAATTAGCACAGCTTTATCTTATTCAGATAACAATTTGATGTTACTAAACTTGGTCATATAAATCACAGTCCTGGATATAGTTTGAATCACACACTCCCAGCAGAGTGTTTGTGTCATATAGGTAAACAGTGTGACGTTGTCTGAATGAGGCTGAAGCAGTGGCATGGGGTCACCATGTCCTCTGCTTATGAACTTAAGAGCATTAGCCCGTCTTAAACAGCCCAGACTCAACTAGCTGTCTCCAGCCATTAATCAGGGATGGATGGTACAGAAACAAGATGCTTTCACATCCTGTGTCACTTTTACTCACTTTAGTTTCCCTGTACTAAGGCCAGCAAGTTATTTGAACCACGTATAGGAAGAAAAGTCAAAATGTTCCAAATTTCCCCTCTGCCTTCTTTCAACCATCACAATAAATATTTTAAAAAATAATAATTACTTAATTAAAAATAATTTAAACAATAATAAATTTTAAAAAAATCAGGGTGGGTGAAAGAGTTTGTCCAGTTTTATTTATTGACATGTTTACTTGGATTGACTACCACCTCAAGACAGTATAAATACAGAAATATATACAACAGTTTAAAAATATGGATTGAAAAATAGATGTCTTGTTTCAGGGAGCTGTAGGGTGAGTACTTCAGAATGAGACCACTACAGGACTAAGGCTGCATCCTCAGTGGATGATTCATGCTCTGTGATTAGTGGTGACCTATAAGAACTATATTCATCCTCTGAATGCAGTCTAACCACTTCCTTCTAATTACAGGGAGCCCTGGTTAAAGAAAAACAGCAGCATAAGTAATAGAAGTAAAATGAATAGTATTTGCTCTATAATCTCAAGGCTTTTTGTCTTAATTTTTCCTGAACAGCCATTTTCTTAATGAGTTTTATTTAATACAGTTCATTAATGACAGTAATGTATGTTATAGGATGTGTTTGTGAGTCATCTCACACTTTATAAGTCATTTCCTCTCTTTTTTTCTATTGTAAATATAGTTTTTGATGTTTGTGATGTTGTGATCACCGGTCCAGCCAGTTTATAGAAGGGTAGCGCTCACTCAGTGTCTTGCGCAGCTGAGCGCTCTGTGTCTTATCCCTGGTTTCCACTACACACTCCACCTGTTAACACACACACAAACACATACAATTAGCCCTCTGATATCTCACACTCACACGCTCTAGAATTAGGGCACTAAGTGTGTTGCCAGTTCATTACGCAGCACCTTACCTCCACCACCACCTTTGACTCTGGTGGTGAATAAACAGTATGGAGCCAATTTGTGTGTGTAGATTGCAGAGGTAATAATGCAGAGCCAGGAGATAATGAAGTAATTCAAATTGTTTCTAATGCGATTTAACAGTTTCATTAAGTTTTTCAAACACAGAACACAGCCACTCCTCTAGTGTGAAGAGAAAACAGTTGGTTCAAGTAGATTAATGAGCGAAGTTTCTCTGCACTGTCACACTGACAGGATAATGGTAAACACTAAACTGTATTTTACAGAAGCACAAGTACTTAAACTTAAACAGCAAAACTCCTGACTGCATAGAACTGAGCAACGGTGTGTTTTGATGCTTATGAACACAGCTTTTCCTTAAATCCTTTTCCTAAAATCATTAGTTATAACCACATGATGGGTGCCTCAGTACAAAGTGGTGGGAATATTTTTTGCAACGTAAACAAGGTTCCTTCTGGATACACAATCTACAAAAACAGCATAAAAAACACTTAATTTTCCTTTATTTGTATTTTTGGCTAAGTCACGCCAACTCACTGCCAACTCCAAGCCAGGAGCTCCATGGCAATGGAGGAAAAGTAGATGAGCGGAGGAGGAAGCAGAATGAGTGGAAGAGGAAAGATTAGCCGCCTACCTTTGCCTTGAAGAGGTCTGACTTGTCCCCGTGTCTCCGATGGCAGACATCCAACAACCTAGGAGGAAGAAGACAAAGGGCAAAGTATTAAAAGTGGAACCAAAGGACATTAAACATAAAACAGATTGGACTTTAGCAGCATGAAGCACCAGGACAAAAGACATTTAAATGGATGGGTGCTGACTCTACCTGACGTCTTCCCTGGAGAGGACATCGAGCAGCTTGGCCATGTCTCCCGGCCATTCTCCCAGCTGCACAGAGAACTTACTGACCCGGTCGTCCAGCACCAGGGCTCGGTCAACACACTGCCTCACCAGCTCCAGCTCCATGTTTGCACTGCTCACCACTACAGCGACCCTGCAGCAGAAACAGAGGGAGTCTTGTTTTATCTGCAGCCAAATGGATTAGCACCACTGACATAGCTGTGTTGCCAAAATGTGAGCTTTTCAGGCCTTAGGAAAAAAGTCTCAGCCTTCAGAGTTAGAAATAGGTTTGAAATGATACAAGGGCTTTTTCCACAAGTGAATTTTCAAATGAGGTCCAGAGACGTGCCAATGTTGCCAATATTAACAAGTCTGACTCACTTTTTGCCTCTCAACTCTGGAAGTTGTCCGGCCAAGATGGCAGCCAGTCCCATGGCTCCCTCTGTGTCCACAGTGGAGCGTTCAAACTCCTGAAACCGCAGCATCGCCACCAGAGAGTCCTCCTCCCTGTGAGCCAGAGGTGACAGGAAGAGAAAAGCTTTGACAAATAAATTCCAATAACAGAGGATTTTAACAGCTCATTCGTTTTTAAAATGACATCTGATATGAGATGATTTCAGAGCAAAAATAATCAAGTCAGCTTCTGAAATGAAATGCCAAAAACATAAAGATGGATCACAGCAGTAAACCATCATCAATTCAACACATATTTATTTGTCTCAGTGGATTCCTCAAAGTAAAACCTATAAAATGAAGCTTGAAATGTCAGTGTGCTCTGATGAAGCAGTACCTGACAGAGATGACTTTATCTACGAGTTTCTTTGCCAGTTGGAAGGTGTTCACACCGAGCGAACGCTCCATAAGATCTGAGAACAGACAGAAGATCAACATATGTTCAGTTACTGTGGGAGAGTAATGGAAAAAAAAGTGAGCATCCAACAGGGAAAATGTGCAGATAGTGATGATGTATATTCATGATAGTTCTGTGGTGCATGTCTGCAGCCAGGGGAGACTGATAACTTTGCACCGATCTCACCTCCATAGAGTTTCTTATTAGGGTTGCTGTGCATGTCTTTGACTGGACTGTCTGTTTTCAGAGACTGTAACAGCAGAGGGAAACCTTCTGGTTCAACTCCCTGTTGAAAGAAGTCCATTCAGTTAGAACAGTCATTAATTAATTAGTTTTAATTGGAATATTTCATATTACTAAATGAGTGCGGCTTTAGTCATCAGTTTCACAGGTATTTAAACATAAACCAAAGTGTCTATGGAGCCGCTAGCTTGGCTAAAATATGACGCTCCAATCCATTCATTCAATAATGTCTGTCAGCCTATGCTCCCTCATCTGCACTTTACCTTTTATGATAAATGACATTTGTGGTTCAGAAGTACGTACATGTGCAACATCCTGCCCATGGTAATTCCATGAACTACATGTTCAATACCAACGTAAATGTGAAACATTTGTATGATCACTACAACAAAAACGGGATCATCTATGCTTTACTGTACACACAGATATTTATCTATGATTGAAAATAGAAGGAGAGGGCTGTTCTGTTCCTCCAGTGTAAACAGAGCTAAAGCTCTCAGGGTAACAGATATGGGCAGACAGTGGAACAAGGGAAAACACTTCAAATACATTTATCTTGTTAAGGAAATCCAAGCAGGAGGAGAAACATGCCTGGATCAGCATCAGAGAGATGTACTGTAGGTGGCAAGGAGCAATCTCATCATTGCAAGAAGACACGAGGGTGTAAGAGAAATGTGACCTCATTTTAAAACAGCACCAACAATCCCAACATTGTGAGACAGAGGCTACAAATCAGCTCACCTTATACATTATAGGTGTTGTAGTTCACAGTATAGTGACTATATTCATATAGTCATGAACTCTGCTTCTGTTAATCACTAAAATCAAACATCAACCTACTATGACAAGAATCCGTGAGTTGAGGTGCTTGAGGGCTGCAGCGGTTCCAGCCAGTAGGCCGTACTGTCCAGCAGCAGGAATGACCACTGCATCCAGTTTGGGCACTTGCTCATAGATTTCCATGCCCACAGTTCCCAGTCCTGCCAGGTACACTGCACTTTCATCTCTGGACATCAGGAAAGGGAGAAAGAAAAGACAGACAGACGAGGTGAAGAGCTGCAGAGCAGACGTTATGAGTCTTCTTATTACACCACTGTTAAAGTGGATTTATACTTTTCTTGGTTACTGTTCTTGTATGTTGCATGTGTACTATGTTTCTTTTCATGTTTACTATAAACTGTAATCACTGTTTATAGTGAAGGGACCCTGCAGCTCTGATTAGAGAATAAACCTGTTTCATAGCAGAAATTTTGACTTGTCTAAACCTTTACTGAGACACAGACATTTCAGGCAGTAGCAGTTGTCATAACAGGAAAAGCACAGGTGTAATTAAAGGGATGAGGTATTTTGCATATTAGCTCAGTTAAGTGTCTGGGTACAGACCAGGGCTGAACGATTTTAGGAAAAGATCTAACTTCGATTTTTCTGACAGACATTGATTTGATTCACGATTTTCTTCAAAACAAGCTTCAGTGCAATACTCACAATGTACAGTAACATTTACAAACATGACAGAAAACTACATCATGCCATTAAAACGTTACATGCCATTGCTCTAATGCAAGAATTAAAACTAAAGTTAAGAATTGATTTCAAAGGTATTTAAAAAAAAAACATGCATATACATTCTATGAAGTCCTTGACCAATGGCATATTTTCGCGAGACTTTTCACCGGACTTTTTCGTCAAGCTAACGCCTGTGGTGATTTTTCAAGTGTCGGTACAAATTGGTTGTGTTTCCGCTGGATGTTGCAACTTTAGCGCTACAACATTTGCACAGTACCTGTTTCTGTCGCACGTCTGCAGCCTCAAACCCGAAATACTCCCAAATAACCGACGTGCTGTTTTTTGGGGGGATTAAATCCCGTAACTCGGCTTCTGGTCCAGCTGAAGCCATTTCACTAATTAAGCAGCACGTGCTGCAGGTTACACTGATTGAGTTAGCGCGACCTGTCCACGAGCAGCAAATGCCGCTTCTGATTGGTGAGCTTGGCAGGTAGAGAGACGGCATGTATGCGTAAAATAGTTGCTTTGAAAGAGGCTGATCTGACATTTTGCAAATCACTGATTTCTAATTCTTTTCAGCCTCTGCTCCTGTATGTTGCAGGTGAAAAGTACATTATAACAGAAGTAGTGAAATTAAAAGTACCTGTATACAGATTTGTGCAGGATTTATTACTCAATCATGCAACAGGCTATAATTCACCAATCTTGTGCCAATGTCACGCACCAGCCCAGAAGAGGCAGAGCTGACTGAGGCTGCTGGTCACCATTCACTCTGACCATGAGCCTGTCAAATCAAAATAACTCACTATAACAGAACATTTCTTTTACTGTGTTGTTGAATTACTCCCACTGTTAAAGTACGCTGGAAAGTTATAAATAGATACGTTTTCTAATTTGAAAAATGACCATCAAGAGAAGAGTAGTAAAGGCCATCAAGGCCAATATCAGTGGGACTGACTCTTCCACATAGAGGTATCCGTTCTCCTTGGCCAGATGGCGGGCGTGGTTCTGGGAATCGTGACCCGTGCTGCCGTAGGAGATCACCATGGCGCCGTAGTCTCTGTAGATCCTGAGGCGAGATGAGGAGCAGCACGACGGCATGATGACAAACACCGGGATCTTCAGCTCCACTGCATGGTGAGCCACGGCCATGGAGAAGTTACAGTCGGTGGCCACGATCACACCCTTCCTCTGCTGCTCCTGGAGGGACATGAATAAATATAAAGATATTTTACAAATATGTTTGTATGGCAAGCATCAAAGTATACACTGAACTCCGTATTTATAACACAAAAGTGGCTCTTTCGTGCCCACACCACTGGGTTCACACATACTACATTTACTGCAAACAGGAACTGAATAAAGTGAATGTTGATATTGAAAAGGTTCAGATTTGTACACACATTCCTTTAACTTCTCCATTACGGTTCATTCATACGGTTCGTTACATGAGGTGTTCCAACATAACAACACCATCAATAACTAATTATCATACATAATTAATACATAAATCATCGATTAACAACAACATGATTCATTTGTGTGTTAGGACAGCCTCTATCTTGAGTCAATAGTGTCAGTGGTAGTTTTTCTCAAAATTCAGACATTTCCTATGACTCCCGGTGCTTCCTGTCACAAAGAGGGCCCTCACATGTCTTTACTGAAGAGGATAAACAAGTTGTACCGGTAAGTCATTTTTTCCACCAGTGCACCCAATCCATCACCACTAGTCCTCACCAGGAGCTCAAATGAGCTCAAAACAAAAATGTTATCTTGCGAAATTCCAAAATAAAACATTTGCTGGTCGTTCATTCACATTGCTGACAATGTTTAAAACTTGGTTCTCTGAGTCGTCTGAGAGAAATCAGACTGACCCACTCACAGACACACAGTACAGCTCACAGGCCACCGTCCATTGCCAAAGGTCAGCAGTGATCAGTTAACGTGCGTGTCTGCACGAACACACAGAGAGCAGATCACTCTCGCTGTGACCTGACAGACCTTACAGAGGGGATCATCCTCTCTCTCTCTCCTGTTGTACCTGAGTGAGGGACGTCAGCAGGTACAGCACTCCTCTCTCCTTCACAGAGCCTGTGTAGTGCAGGTGCTCCTTCTTCAGGTAGATCTCCATCCCGTACTGTTTGGACAGCCTGGAGTACTGCACGCACAAAGAAAGTGCATTTTAAGAGCAGCTCTATGTTTAATCCAATGAGTGAACCGAAGTGCACCGTAGGTCAAAAGCTATTAATTCAGTTCATCTTCTCTGTTAATTTAGTTTGTTCACCCATCTACATTTTCTGTGCAAATCAAAAGTTAATTAATGCTTCTCAGTGTGAGCTGAATGTTATCTGAGGAGACGTGAACGATCACAGCATGAGAACTGTGTTCTTACTACAACAAATCCAGTTAAAAAGAAAAAAGAACAGAACGTCTGTGAGATATTAAATAGAAAAATACAAAAGTATTCCTGCATGCATGAAAGGGTGCAAAGCATCAGCCAAGGACAAAGAGGGGTGAGATAATTTACACAGAATGAAAACATTTGGAATACATATTAATACTGACACATATGAATCATCAAAGGGAGAAAAATGAAAATAGCTGAATGTATTTTCATAAAAAAAAGAAAAGAAGTAAAATAGAAGTAAAAGAAGAAATATATTTGTCCTTATTTTCATTCAGGTGGTTTTTAATCTGCTGCTTAGATCAGAATTGTGCTGAATCTACTGGATACGCAGCCCAAAATGGTGGGTTGAACAACAGCAACACCTCTCTGTATAATGCAGCCTTCCAAGTGACCACACAGCTGACTCAGCACTTCTCTAAAACTGTTTCAACACAAACTGAGCATTATGTCTTTTCTTGAAGATAGGATTTGTTACAGGACTATTGTGGTAGACTATATTATATAAACATAGGTGTACTGAGTGTATATTTCCATATTCATGACATAATAATATTTTAATATATAACTGTTCAGTGAGTTGCTCTGACTACATATTTCTCGTGATGGTGACAGGCCTGATGTTAAAACATTTTTGGGGCATACTCTAAAATCTCCAGTTCTCATGCTCTGCTTCGTTGTTATTAAAAATAGAAATGAATGTTCATGTGTTTGTCAGTAACAAATAATACTCCTGACTTTTTACTATATTCCATTCAGCGCTCCATCAGAGGTGATGTTTGCTCTTCTATCAGAGGTCAGAGGTCACCCACCTCTTTCTTTTACACCACATCACTGCACATTGTGTGGTCATGCTATGCTAGTGTACCGTGCAGGGTGTCTTCTGTATCCCTGACTGGATCCTGAAGGCTGCTGCGCTGATGTCCTCAAAGCGGAGGTACTGGACAGGAGGTCTGGGGACGACCCTGAACTCGCTTACTCTTCTAGTTTTCGGGGGGTCCATGAGCATGATCTCAGGACCCCCTGTCACCTTGGTGTCATGGACCCTCACATCCCCATTGAGAAGTTCCTCCTCGCCAAAGTCCTTCAGCCGCTCTGGTTCGATGAGGGTGGGTCTGCGGCCCGCCGTGCCATTACTGACGGGACCGCATTTGTAAGAGGAACCAGGCTGACTGGGGCCCAGACGCAGCTCCTCTCTGTGGAATAAAATGAGAGACATAGGCTGAGTTTAGTTTTCAAAGCCAATATTGTGAATTGAAAATACTATACTACTAATAAAAAAACTTTTCTACTTAAATCTCTGTACTGAGCTGTTACAAACCCACTCTACATTCACCAGTCTCTGTATAATGTCCTTCACCAAAGGATTCAAATTACACACAAACTGTAATTCAGACGTCACTCTGAAGCAGTCCCATTGACATGTGAGGCTTTCTAAAGTGAATTTTACAGTTTCTTGAAGCTTCTTTCTGAACTCAGTGAAATTCAATTAAACTGACCTCGACCCTGACATGACGGCACATGCACGTGCCCACACACACACACACACACACACACACCCCAGTCCTTCACACAAGATGAATTGATTCACCTTTCATGTCAACCCAGCTTCCAGTCACTGTGACAGATTACATCTATAAGTCAACTTATGATTCATTGGGTCGTTCAGCCCCTCGTTTTAGGAGACACGCAAACCATTAAAGTGGCAATTTAGGGCCCAAAGGCAGGACAGCTTGATTTATAACAGGTCAGTAAATGGGCATTGTATAAAATCAAATAGTATAATTCATTTAAACAGTTTAGTTTTTTTGCCAAAATGTACTGACTCTACTTTTATTACTCAAAGGACATTGCACAAAAATGGATTAAACATCAGACTCGTTTTTGGTTGTTTCCCCAACCACACAGATAATCAGGAGGCTCCTCTACGCAGGAGAAATATAATAATAGGATTACACCCACTGGAGATTAACCCTGTCACTTAGCCACTAAAGCAGATCACAAATGGTTAACAGCTAAGTTTGAAACTTTGAGGAAGGTGTGCTGGAGCCAGGCCAGTCGGATTCGGATCTACGGTACGAGCTAAATGTTGTGGCTGCCAGACAGGTGGGGTTTGCTGCATCATGGTAGTCCAAGACAGAGCTGACTAACTTTTTTAACTAAGAAGAGTAAAATAAAGAATAATCCAGTGATGAGAGAGATATAATAACACTACAGAGAGCTCATTTAATATCAAAAGGCCACCAGGTGGAGCAGCTTTCCCAAACAACAACTCAGTGCTGCCAGTACTCTGCAGAGAACATCCCATTCTATTTATATCACCCTGATCTGCCATAAACAATACCATGACCTTTCACCTCATCCCCTGGGTCCATTACTGCCCTCTGCCCCACTTGTCAGTCCGACGTTCAGTATGTTATTCAGCCGCAGAGTGTGCTCTCAACACGACTGTGAATAGGAGAGTCCAAGGCTACACCTGTGATTAAGGTGCTTTGGTTCAAAAGCAGAGTTCAAAAACAACTTCAAAGGGGGGAAAGAGCAACACGACAGCCAGTGTGAAGCCTCAAAAAGCCTCCTCAAAAGAGGAGATGAAGAGCTGAGACAGTGAAAAAAAGGGGTCTTTTCATTTTAAATGGTACAAAAAATGAAAAGTGAGGACAAAGCAAAAAGCAAAGGAGACATTTCAGCCCATCGGGCTTTCATCATTGCACTATCTCAGCTTCTTAATGTCCTTTTAAAGACTAAATGCCCTAACTGGCTGCTGCACCGCTTCCTTTTCTGACTGGAACAGTGTTCATTTGGGAAAATAAGATGTCTCCTGGCACTGTACGACCCTGATTGTGGATGTTGCATCATTATAAATGCAGTTCTATGTCTTTCTGTCATTCAGGCTCAAGTTCAACAACTTTCTTGCATTTTTTTATGTTTTTTTAAAGCCTTTCTAGGTACCAATAGCAGCACCTCAGGGTTTTGATACTAAGACCAAAGATCCTGAAATTTGATGTAGGCTAAGACAAACACAGAGGAGCTTAGATGTGATATAATTTCTTATATATGCATATTTAACAAAGCAGTGGTAGAGTACAGACAGTTTATCTCTTTAATCCAGTGGAAAATTATGATTTCTCTGGGCCTTTCTCTAAATCTGTCATAATTACCTGGGAACAAAGAGGAGAACAAGGTAGAGGACCAAGCGAAGGAGCAAGTTTACCAGGGCATGGAAAGAAGGGAGTAGCTTTCCTCTACAAGAAGCTGGAGCCAAGGAAGAGGAGGAGGAAGAAGATGGGGAAATGGAAGAGGATGAGGCAATTTCTGCTGGGGACCTAGATGGAGCAGGAGAAGTTTGGGGTAAAACCATTTGAGGAGAAAGAGGACTGTCAGGAGGAAGTTTGTGGAACCGAGATTTGGGGACCCCGGCAGCCAAACGTGGATTTGGAGGACCAACAGTTGGCTTTGTTGATTTCCTTTTGTGATCAAGGTGAGGAGGAGGTGGCAGAGGACGAGGCGTAAGTTTTGAGGGTGTGTTTGTTAGGGTAGGCTGCAAACAAAGTGGATGTGGAGGAGGAATGCAGGGATCTGAAGACAGAGGCACTAACGCTGTGGAAGATGGACCTACCTCCGAACTTTGGGCAGAGAGTAAATCTGTCACTACGGGACTAATCTGGGTAGGGGAGAGGTCTGGGGGATCCTCGGGGTTACTTGCTGTAATTTCCCACCTCTGCCAGAAGGGGTCATTCTCCTCGCTGTCTTTAAGTGCAGGTCTAGGTGAGTACAAACGCTCAAGTCGCTCGCTCAAGTAGCTCGAGTAGAATAACTGGGCAGCAAAGTTCATCCTGGTTGAAGCACTGTCCTCCTACAGTCCAACAGGTCTCTGTCTCTGAATCCCTCTCCTGCTCCAGCCGGTGTGGTGTGTCCGAGGGATAACAGGACACTGACTGGTGTTGCTCCCACGGTATAACGTCCCCTGACCCAGCTCCCTCCCTCTTTCCCTGCCCATGGGCTATTTAAGGAGGGATTACCCAGAGACACATGCACCGTGGCTCTGGAGCATCTCTCCAGTGGCCTGGCCCCTCTCAGGGCTCTATTCCTGGGCCCAGACTGGGATTACTTCCCCTTTCTGTGACGTAGTGCTAATCAGACAGTCTAAGGAGATAGATGCGGACTTAGGGTTTATCTGAGGAGCAGTGATCTGGAGGCTCAACCACACAGAGGATACGACTATGAGTGGAGGATCAGAAATGAAGGGTTCTGGGGTGAGGGAAGCCGAAAAGAGTAAAGGAGCAGGTTTGTGCCCAGAACGTGCCCAGATCTGATTCCTGCACCACCAAAATCTGGGGAAAAAAGATGATTCCATGCTCATCTGAAAGAAAGTGAAGCAGGATGCTGCTCTAGAAGAGTAAAGCTTCCCTAGATACATTTTAACATCACAAACAAACTATACATGTAGTGTTAGAGTAGAGAGAGAGGGAGAGAGAGAGGCTGCCAGACAGACAGATAACACAGACATTAGGCAGAGTGGAGAAAAGGGAAATTGGCTGCTGCCAGCACTCAGTAAGCAGTCCAGATCCTTATTCAGCCGTGATCTCCAACGTGTCCCTCAAATCTGAGCTGAGGAGTGACAGTGATGGCAGCGTTCACCGGACAGACTTCTTCAAGGTAATGAGTGTGCCCCAACTCTGATCACTGCAGGAATCTGTATAATCACAGATAATCCCTTTAACAGACGTGGCTCAAACTGTATTTGCAGTGTGGTGAATGAAGTTTAAAATGGGGGGAGTTCACTGCCTCAGCACAGCTCAGATAGTGTCAAGTATCAGTCACAGTGCAGGGAACTAATGCTCCCAGGTTTTCTGGTAAATCTCTAAAATCTTTAGTAGTGACTGTGTTATGTCGCTCATAGTATCTGCAGGTATCATTCCACCCAGACCTGATGCTGCAGATCTATAAGCTGATCTCAGATCTGAGCATGTGTCATAAAATTAAATCAGTCTGAGCTTATTTGAGCTACATATTTTAAATTGTTTGTTTTATTGGTGTTAGTAAGGTATCAGGTATCATTCCAAAACCATTAACCTGACAAGCACATCCGTACCATGCAGCAGCTGACCAAGTGTGCTGAGGTGAGAGGGCAGGATTTGAACTTTCCCTCTCAAGCAGTGTTTGTACAATACCCCTACAGCCTGCTTTTTGCCCCCACATTTGAATTTAGTTATTTAAACTGGATTCATAGTCAACACAAGGGGGAGTCCCACCATTGGCTGTTTAATGTCACCTTTGAGTTTACAGCTGAGTAACTAAATCAAAGTAACAAGAAAAGTAATGCATTACTTTTTAGTAATTAGTAAAGTAATGTAACTATTTTGTCAATGAGTTATATGTAATGAATAATCAATTACGGTTTCCTAGTAACTATCCCAACACTGATGATCAGGCCGTGCTGTGCTTGTGCTTCTTCACAGCAACTGTGTTTACATTCCTTCATTGCTGCAAAGATTAATACGACTGGAAACATCCAGGTAACGTACAACATTATATCACCGTCTGTCATCACTGAATGAGAGACTACCACTGTGCAATCTCTGTGTTTACATTCATTCATTTATTCATCACCGGTCGCAGTGAGCAGCAGGTTTGCTACTGAGACTTTCTTTAATATCCTCAATGTCGTCTTCACTCTCAACAAACTCCACCAGTGTCAGAAACATGTAGGGGAAAACACAAGCAGCCAGTCACAGGACCTGCTGTCCCCACAAGGCATCTCTGCTTGTGCCAACCTGTAGTTACTTTTCTGAGGAGGCTCCAGCACAGCCCACAGAGTAACCTTGGATCCTGCTCACGCAGCTGCCATTCGTACAACATAGGCCGTCAACACAGAAGTATAAGTCCAGATTTAGAACAGGTTATAAAGCCTTTGCTCTTACATATTGTCAGAGGACATATTGTAAATCTGGGTTGATTTCAAGCACAAGGTTAGATTTGGAGAGGATTTTTTTCCTATGCTTACACAATAAAGACAACTGGGCCAAACAGAGGGGCAGAGTCTCCCGGTGTCCTAATACCATAGAAAATGACCTAAAGTAGGTGTAAACTGGACACAGTTGTTGTATCTACCAGGCACACATCATATACTGAATACGCTGACCTCAAGCTAATACTTGGAGCAGTTCTTTCAGTCATTCTGCTAATAGTCTCTGTAAGTACAGCAAATCTACAATAGGATTAAGGCCCAGTCAAAAGAAACCAAGGGTCAATTCATGTCTTGTGTTAAAAGCAGAGGGTGGAGCTTTGTTTCTTTTGATGGGATAACAGACTTCACATACACAACCACACACACACATCAGCCAAATTAGACTGAGCGCCTTAAAAAGTGACAGGAAGGCAGTGTATGCCAGGGGGCAGACAGGTACAGAGAGCTGAGCTCGCTTCCTGGCAACAACAGCGAGGTTTAGTGAGCCCCATGTTTAATGATGAAGCCCAGCACTGAGGGTCTCCTTCATCTTTCTATGCTTGTGAGGACATCTGGTCAGTCATAATGACAGGCGGGGCCTTACACTGAACAAAACAAGCAGGCGTGTAGACGGCAGAAAGATGACGACCGGACAGAAATAGATGGTGAGAAGGTGACCCTGCCTCCAGCAGTCTGTCACACCGCAGAGCAGCGTGACGCCGGCCAACTGGATCCCATGATCCTCTGGCTCTGTGTCCGTGTAGACGCTCTGTGCTTCAGCATGTGTCTGCTGGCCGAACGTGAACGAACATTCAGAACCTGACTGAAGGGTCGCAGGGTGAACTTTGACACACATTTACATGTTTTTATGAATTTAACATTTGTAGGATAAATCTCTCCATGATTAATTTTGACCGCTCTGCAGAGTAAAGACTTGCTCCAACTTGTCTCTATTATTGCTGAGGTGAAGAGAATTTCATGCAAACAGGAACATGAAACACAAAAGAAACTACATTCTGTTAAACAAGTTACTAAATTAATAAAAACAACTGAAATTTAAAAGGGTTTGTTTGAAATCTCTAATGTTTTAGCTTTAATGGAGTGTTATGCAATGCAAATGAATTATATTTATGTCATATTACATTAATTATGTGACATTAATGTCCCCATTTTATCATTTTTGCATGTTTTAATTAGTGCATAGGGCATAAAATGTGACATAATGTTGACCAGACATTACTGGTTTTATTGCTCTGCATGCTTATAAACTATTTCAGCCTATTTTTTTTTTACTATGAAATGTAACATTCACAGGTTACAGATGAAAACTGTGTCTTTTTCCTAATTCTGTAACAATATAACAAGTAAATGCTATTCATAAATAATTCATAACACAAATGTGAGCATGAAAGAACAATCTGTGTTCTGTGATGATCCACTGAGGAAAAACGAACATGTTCATTTCTCTATTTAATATTACAAATGTGAAAACTTAGTTAAATCTTCAGAATATGAGGTTTAGCGTATCAAATCCATTCTGACTGTAGGAAATTATGTTTCTGTTACTTGTGTTGTGTCCCTTCAGATGTCATTTTAATCTTTTTTTGTGAGCTTCCACTGACTTGAAATCACAAGGTTGTTCATGTGTGAGAGATACACAGTCATTGGCACATGACAGTGTATTTTCTTGTGTGTTTGTGTGTATCTGTTTTTTTTTTTTAATCTGCTGTTAGACAGGAATGTCTTCTGTCTCTCTCCTCCACTGATTCCTCCTCTCACTTTTCCTCCAGTTTTGTTTTCTGCTGCTTAACCTGCAGATCTGCTTAAGAGACCAGACGAGTGAGCGAAGCACAAAGCTGAAGACAGCCTGGCTTAATGAAGATGACCATGTTTACTACGTAATAGTCTTGGCTGTCTCTGAGTGTTTTTGTGTGGGAAGGTGTGTGAGTCACTCAGACACAGAGAGAGAGAGAGAGAGAGAGAGAGAGAGAGAGAGAGAGAGAGAGAGAGAGAGAGAGAGTGAAGTCAGTTCAGTGGGAATAACAGGAACCAATCAATGCGATTATAAAGGGTATTCTCTGCTGCTGAATTGATTTTGATTTGTCAGACTTCCGCTGAATGGAAACACTGGACAATTTTCCCAGAAAAAGCCTGGCAGCCCCCGAGCCCTTTTGTCATTCTCCTGATTTTACTGAAATATACACTTTAAATAATGAGATGAAAACAAATGTCTGCATCAGTCTTACCTGATATAAGTTACCTCTGATGCAACTCATGTCATGTTTTCTTTATAAGAAAAGAGTTGAAGGAATTACTGATCATGCTTTTTATCAACTCGAAGGTGAACATGAAAATACTTTGACCACAAACGTAACACAAAACTTGCCCCACATGATAAGTGAAAGCACAGTTCCCCTCTTTCAAAGCCCGTCTGTGTGTGGCTGCTCTGAGATCTGAGTCCCCTCCCCAGTACATCCCTCCCACCCCTCCCCAGATACTGAGCTTTTTGTCCTGCATCTAAAGTTTGCACTGGGAAACTGGGCGCAACCAAGTCAAGGAGGGAAGGACTAGAGAGCAAGAGAGCGAACACGGGCAGAGGGGGAGACCTGTGGAGGAGAGGAAAACATTTGCTTTTCAGTCTGGTTGTGAATTAGAAGAGATCCAGGGACTCTTTCTCTCACCCGCTGCTTCTTTTTGTTTCTCTCTCTCTCTCTCACACACACACATACACTCTTCACTCTTCGTCACCAGCTGCTCACCAGGGTGTCCTCTTCACTATGATCTGCCCCCCCGCCTCCTTGGTCGGACTGCTCCTCCTCCTGATTGGCTACGCAGTAGCAGGTAAGAGAACTGGGTGGGGTCTGGAGGAGGGAGGGGTCACAGGTCAGACAGGAAAAGGTCAAAAGACAGGCAGCTGGGAAATCAGCTGAGAGGATCAGCGTTCGGTGTCCTGTAGGTGTGTTGATTTACTAGAAGGGATGATTCATCCATCAGTGCAGTGAAAGGACGCCAACATGTCTGCTCCATACATTTTTTACATGGTACAATAGATTGCATGTATTTCACAGATGTGTGTGAGTGTGTGTGGATGATGGCTGGATGAACACACATGAAGCTGAACTGACATCATGGCTGTACACACACATACATGTGCATCTGCGTGTGTGTGTGTTCAGGGTTTTGCCAGCACATCTGTTCCTAATTTAACTGCAGCCCTGGCTACACTTAATCTAATATACTGTCAGCATGGTCTGAACCAATCACTCGTCCCTCCATCTATTACGTTCACCCGCCTGCTCCCGAGCCCTGTTTTTAGCTTTGTTTACCAGCGTTTCTATAATCCAATGGAAATTCACAAAAATGTGGGCCAATCCTCCAGAGCCAAATCTGTGAGTGACGGCCTCAAGTGTGAATTACACTGACTTCATACTGCAAGAATGGCCAACTGCAGGAAGCACACGCAAGTAAGCAATCGCACGCACTTGCAAATACACACAAAGAATTTTCGTTGTATTTGCATCAGTTTAATTTTGAATGGAGGATCTAAAAAACGTCTGACTGTTGGGTGGAATGGTTTTTGTTTAAAGGACTCTTGGTTTGTCTCAGTGTCTCAGAAGAGGAAGGATGTGGCACCCTGCTGGTCTCAAAAATGTTTTATGTGACTGAAAACACTGACTTTGTACAGTACAGAAGAAAAAAGTCGACTTACTTGTGCAGAAAACTGCAGCTGTAAAACCCAGTTCACAGGTTTTAATGAAATCAGAGGTTACATGTTGAAGATGAACATTTGAGCTGTTGAGGAGTCAGCTGAAATGTAAACGATAAAATGAGCTGATGTGTCAGGTGCAGGCTGATCACGGCAGTGACCTGAGGCTTCAGCTCAAGTGCTGAACTTAAAGCGACAGAAGCTTTTGAATCTTAAAGCAGCTGAACTGTCGAATGTGACAATTAAACACAGAGCTCGGCTCACACGAACACACAGCTGGGTTTGTGTGAACGAAAGCTCTGACCTGCACTAACTTCTCAACTCCATCTTGCCTTGTCAGCCATGTCAGCGCACAAAGCCACAGACCTAAGAAAAAGAAACTGCACGCACATCAAACACACACGTGCACGGTTATTCACCTTTGTCCTTGGGTGGAGTCAGTGAGTTAGATCATCATATCTATGTTTGTTTTTCCTGTGGTGTGTGTTCCCTTGGAGTGTGTGTGTACGTGTGTGTGTGTGTGTGTGTGTGTATATGTTGTGGGTGATTTCTCAACCTCCTGGAACGGCTCTGACTGAGGAAAATAAAGTTCTTCATATGAGCTGGACAAAAGCAAGAAGCCAACACAAAGAGAAGTAAAGACCTTCTCTCTGTTTGGAAACACAGACTGATGATCATATAACATCTGAGCCACTCAGATATTTTGCATCAGCCACATTAAGAGCATCTGTAGTTCACTGCATACAACACACACACACACACACACACACACACACACACACACACACACACACACACACACACACACACACACACACACACACACACACACACACACACAGACTCAGTGGGGGAGACATTCATCATGAACATCAGCATGTAGCTCTCTGCTGAACGCTCTCCCCTCCTAAAGAGCAGGCTGTGCTGTGTACACACACATTATTCACACAAACACACACTAACACTTAGATGGAGGCACAGCTGTGGTTTTGGGGAGGGGGATTTTGGAGCCTGTTTTTTTTTTTTTTTTTTTGCTGATGTGGAAACCACAGCTGAAGATTGTGGTTGTTGTGAACTGTAACAACAAAAAAACCCCATTTTGATAACTCCAAAATCAGATTCTACCTTCAGATCCCGTGTAGGGAAACATTCATGTCTTTTGCAGACTTCTGATAATTCATCTGTCGCTGTCAAACCAAAGCAGGTGAGCTTTGCCAAGTCCTCATGCGCCCGAGTGAGTTCGACAGAACTTCCGTCGCTGAGGACTCACCAGGGCAGACATCTGCTTTGTGCGCTCAGTGAGAAAATCTGATGAAGTTACTGTGCCTCTCATCCATCTATCGCTCTTTCTTGGCCTGTATCCTGCATGTACTGAACTTGGCACCCCTGTGGCCTGCGTAATGGAGCTCATAAAATGTTTCCATGGGATATCGTTGTAAAATCAAGGCAGCCTGATGCTCAGGCACGGCCCTGCATGTGAGGACAATGCGCAGAATAAGATATGGGAATCATCTCTGGCTGACTCTGCTGGCACAGACTTTATTGCTTAAGGAATAAAAGATTTTAAGGTTGTGTGGTGGACTAAATGACTTGTGAATTTTCAGCTTACAGGGGTAAAAACTGCAGATATTTGAGGGGAAAAGGATTTTAAATGTCAGTAAAACAGTTTTTATCTTTTTGTTCGTGTCAAATAGGAACATGGTGAAGTTAACAGCTGTAAACCTGAACACAGTCTGTGTTTATTTGACAGGAGACTGAATGCCTGGTGTGTTTGTTCTAAAATTTCCATAAGCTTGCCCATGTGAGGCTCTGTTTTCCAAGAGGAAGAGGAAAACACCCACGAGAGGACAAACTGAGTAACAGAGAGCTGTGAGATGGTAGGAAAAGGTTTTAAAACTTAAAGAAAGATTAAACGATCTTTCTCATTGGTCAAAGGGTCCAACATGATTATCTGATAATCAAAAGAAAAATTTAACCTCAAGAAAACCAAAGTAAGAGCAGTCTGAGTGTTCAGAGTTTAGGTTTTCACAGAAACGGCTGAAAGTAGTTTGGTTCACTGGAGGTAACAAGCTCATGGAACGCCAGTTATAGGAGAAAACTTCAAGATGGGACCTAAAGTGGTTTTGCAATGACTGAGCTCCTAACAGTGTTTTTTCCACCCAAAAAAAAGGTGAAAGCACATCCTTGTTTGGTCACTGGCGAGCAGCCACGGTATGAGAGGAATGATACTGACAAAACCCACTGTGCAGAGGCAAACTAAGGCTGCCTCAGTATCATTAATGCTCAATAACAACACACTCTCTGCACACACTCCAAATGTTTAATCTCAATCTAAATAACAGCGACGGCTCTGCTGCCAGCATTCGGCAAATGATTGAGAAGTTTGCTCATTTATGAAGTACAAATGCTATCAATGGGAGCTTGGCCCGCAGCCACTGAGAAGGTGTTCGAAAATGGGAGCCGCGTCCTGCGAGAGGAGGCAGGCCTCCCCTCAAATATGTCGACTTCAAAGAGAAACAGATAATTGGAAACATAACTGTGAGCAGGAAACGGCTCGAACAATGCATGTGGCCCTCCCCACCCCGGCTGGAGCCAATTCACACCAAGAGCACTGTGCTCTTCTTCACTCTGCTGACTGTCGCACAGTTAATACTCATTTTAGACTCCACATAAGTAAGAAAGGCAGATCACTCTCCTGCTGCTATGAGGAAAGATTTCTACGTAATTCAGGAAAATAAAACAATGATTTGAGCTGGAAACAAGCAAAAACCGATCCAATCAGTAGTTTTCTTTTTGTTAGATTGAAAGACTTAACACTACATTCATTCACCGCACCGAAACAAAGGTTCTCAGGTTTCTATTCCAATGTGCTGTTGGCTTAATTTTTAGCTGCTTTCCAGGATAGACTGGACTGTAGCTTCTCCTACTGTCATAGAAAAGAATATTTCTGGTTCATATTCCTGTTTACATGTGGAGGAGCAAGGTGAAATGCAGCACTATAAGTGTTAAAGGATAAGGTCAATAGCTTTTATTCTTCCTATGGTTGAAAGCATCTTGTTTGCTGTTCGACCTTTACATCGTCCTGTGTATTCTGTGAGCACTCAGATATGCATCCATTCTGTTTTCAGACCCTGATCCTGACCTGCGGCCTCGAGCGGTGCGTTCAAGTCCATGTCAGGAGCACGCAAACCTTCACAGCCGCCTGGATGTAGTGGAGAAGGTGATGTTTCTAAGCCAACCTCACATTCAGCCCTCAGTGGTTTGAAACCATCAGGATTCAGAATGTTTTTTCCCCCCGGTGTCAAAACTCATGATTAAATGTCAGCTTTTTCTACATCTGAGAGTGACAAAAGAAAAAAAAATCCTCAGCATTTCCTTTGAAGGACAAGATGTTGACAAAGCCATGGCTCTCCGACACCTCCAGTCCCTCTTATTGTGCAAAAATCCCCTTTGATTTCTCAGCTTTTTCCTAAACACTGATAAGTTACTCCAAGGCCCTACATTCATTTCATTTGACAAGCCCCAGACTCACTGTGACCTTACGTTACGAGCTGTTTTGGGCAACTGTATTATTCATATGAATAAGCGATTGTATTATTCATGACTGATGATTCTATTATTCATACAACAACTTATTAATGTATAATTTATATGTCAACCACACAAATATGTCTTCTGTCTCCTGTAGAAAGTGGAGGACACTGTTGAGAAGTTGGAGGTTGAGCTTGCTGCTCTTCTGGATGCCATTGAAGCACCAAAGTGGGGCCCCCTGTTGGATAATACAGGAAAGACAGCTGTGGACATACTGGATGACCCAGGACAGAGGGGCCAGTCCTAAACTAACCAGACACCCATGGAGGAGGGGCTCGACAAGGCTCTTCAACTTGGACTTTGAGGGACTAAATCTGCTTCCAAGACTTGCTGCAAGCATTTTTTTAAATAAATAATGTGGATACATATACTGTATCTGTATATCACAATGAAGTGTTTACCCTAAACGAGGAGGCAGTTCTCTGCACAAAGCCGAGCTAGTCTTCATCATTTACTCTTTCTAATCCTGCGACAGCTTCATCTCTTTTCCAGTCTTATATCCAGCCCCAGATTCTAACCCGCTGCAGTCAATAGTGGCACAGCTCATGTTTACAATGTCTTTCAAAGAGATAAATTCACTTTGGACATCCCTGCTATGTCAGGACCAACCCCTGCTCTTCACCGCCCTCTACTGTCCACTGACAAACTGTGCCTTTAATGCTGTATCTGAGTGAAAATGACAGTGACGCAGATGTAAAATTACTGGAAGGAGTTTTATTTCTTTATCAAAGCAGTTAAAGCAGCATGTTTTAAACACACAGAGCGGCTTCAGTTGGTACAGTAACAAGGCTTTCACTGACTCCCTGTAAAAATCCCGCAGCACAATAACATTATGCAAAATAGGATCACAAGGAGGAAAAGAAGTGACATAAATCACATTTTCTTCTTGACTTGTTTCCTCAACAGGCCACTGAGCTTCAAACTGTATCCACAGAGGTAAGACGTCTACAGTATGGTACGCCTGGAGAGCATCACTCAGGAAACGGCTGAATAGGAGACATGCTGTTGCCGGTCAAACACTAGCACAATGCCTTTTTTTGAAACACCTAACAGCATCCAGAACATTAACACACAAAGGAACATGTCAGGAGGGTTTGCAAGCACAGTCCAATTAGGAATGATCACTGATATCAAGGAGCAAATGCCAAAACCGCAGATTAGTATTGTAACTTAGAGAAAAGCTACACTTAAATTAACTGTCAAAATCATTTTTTTTTATCCATTTACAAATGATTAACATATAATTACACATCCATTTCAAGCCTATGTTGATTCTGACGGTGTGTAGTCTCATTTAATGAGTCTTAGAAATAGCTGAGCTTTCTTTTCCACAAATGGAGACATTCAGTGTTTTAATAATGCAGCAAATTCTGTGTTGGGGTGAAGTGAAAACCTGCCCCAGTTCCAATTTCTTCTTCCTTTGCTGCACAGACAATAACGCAACACTTAACCCACGGCGAAGCATCACACGTAGCTGCTGACCTCATTCCACTCATACAGCGATGGTACGAGCCTGTATACTTGAAAAGAGCATTAAGACAACCTACAGGATGCCAAAAGGTACTGCATATCATCTAAAAATATCATGCCGTCCATATAACACTGGGATTATACGATTTTGTACAGTTTAAAGTTCACAAAACTCACTGTCAAGAAACAGTCACGCAGGTCAGTTATGCTCTGATTTAGACTGTGTCAATAATCAGGTGAGTATCGAGGTATGCTATTACCAAAAGCTTTTGCATGCACAAATCAGCCAGTAAGGCTCAAGCTCAAGGCTTTGGCAAAAACAGGCTTATACTGTAAAGGTACATGCAAATAAAGTACAGGGCTTGTTGCTATTAAATTCATCATATCGTTTGGCAAACTTGGAAGATGCCACTTTATATCCCTTTAAAGAAGCTTCTTAATCTAATCATAATGTATAGTGTTTAAAGAAATAGTTCTACATTTTGGGAAGTACGCCCATTTGTTTTCGTAAGATGAGAAGATTGCTACCACAGATGCTAGCACTAATGCTAGCAAGCTGATCTGAGAGCATATTTACTGCTTCGTTTACCAGTGGTTAACATCAGCACACCAGCATATAACACACCACATGTAATTAATACAACCTTGGAGAATTAATGGGAAAACCTTTTTGAATATTCTGAGCATCTTAAAACAACTTAATTTAGAATATATACATTACATAAGGGGATACAGCCACTAAGAGGATGTTCCTCTATGAAAATCACTTGGACTTTTAAGTTCAACTGTCAACAGATGCCAAGCTAATGACCCGGTCTGACTGATATGAACCCTCCATCAAACTACCATTAAGACAATAAACAAGCCACCGTGAAGCTGTCAATCTACTATCAAATATGTACCATATACTGCAGATCACCATTTGTTGTATATTTGTTAATGCTATGAGTTTTCATTAAGTATTGTAAAATGTTTACAGTACACTGAGACGATTAAAATGATCTTACCTAAATAACAACGCACCAGAATTAAAGCTGTGCTTCATTATCAGACGTTTGGCCAGTGTTTTACTGGGCACCCCTCACATTTAACACTGAGAGTAAACTACATTCAATCCAGAAATGATGAAGTAACTTATGTTATGCTGAAAGCATTCTGAACTGTGGTTTTCACCTCAGTATAAGATCAAAGTACATGCAGCCCAGTTTGTAAGAACACTATATAAATGTAGCCTGACGATGCCTTCGGCTACCGTGGTCTTTCACACAGCTAACACCCTGTAGTCCTTTGAGAGTCTCTCTCCTTGAGAACTAACCTGGCCTGTGAATTCTCCTGAAATTGTCCTTTCTACATTACTGTTTGTGTGTGGACTAAACACACAAGATACACTGTGTTAATCAGTGAGCTTTAAGGGCCCTGGTACATGCTCTGCCCTGCTTCCAGTCTTTATGTTAAGCTAGGATGATGGCCCTTCAGCTCCAGCTCCCTACTTGGAGAGGTGGTATCAATCTTCTTTTTTCATTCTAAAGACAGCAAATAGGCGTACTTCCAAAAACTATTACTTTGAGGTCACCCCCCTTACCTGAAATATATACTTTATACATAATCACAATATGATCGTATAAATGATATTTCACTTGCAGAAGGAACACTGACTTCATGTTATACTGGGAAAAAGAGACATACGATACATTCACACACTCATAGTTCCTTAGAAATGGTTATGCAAATGGTAGAAAAGCTTTGGCATATTTTGCCTACAAGTTGTGCCTGCACACTTGAAAAGAAGAGAAGAATGAAGCAGTGTGAAGCTTCACACAGCTCTTCCTTTAGTTTATATGTCGAGTTCGCAGTCCCACATAAAACTGTGGTGAGTTTAATTACCTACACTTTATGCTATTTACATGGTTTTCATTTTATTAGGCCTTAGGGTTTTAAGGTGGACTTTTGCTACATGTTCCCAGGTGTTCAGACTGAGATTAATGGTGCCACCTTAAATGTACCACTATCACGATGACAGTAATAGACTAGCTCAGATATACAATTTGAAGTACCAACAGGGCACAGCTACACATTTAGGTACAGCCCAAAAACAAACTACAGGGAGATGATCTTTGTACTAACAGAGCACTTAAAGTGATGATGATGTCTAGTGAAGCAAACAGAGTTTTCTAATAGATTATTAAAGGATGTGATTGTTGCTGATTGGTATTTATTCCCCAGAGCAGAGTTTCAGAACGCTCTTTGAACCAGAGCATGGCGCAGGGCTAAAATACTGGGTCGTGGTAAGCATTTCAGAGACAGTGACAAGCAAAACCTTTCGTTCTGACTGCTGCACTGATTTCCCATAAAGTGCAGAATCTCGTCATCCTAAAAAAGCGTGGGGAAAAAAGAATCATTGGCTAACCTTTAAAAAGGAAAATTAAACTGGCATTCTGGCCTATAATGCATTCATGGCTACAATGTGATTAACAAGTACTGATTATCATCAACAGGCACCACTTTAAACAGGTTTACAACATGAAACCAGACGCACTGTCTTGGCAGACTGAGAACAGCCATGAACACTTACTGTAAAAGTGTCTCGCAAAGGTGTTGCAACAGGAGGAAGGCGCTCCGGGAGAGAGTAAAAAAACACTTTTTCCGAATTAGGGCACGCGTTACATGAAAGAGGCTGAGGGGAAGAGGGCTGAGGGAAGAAGACACAGGCAATAACATAAACTGAGTGCCTGCATGTGCTGAATAATTCAGTCGTCCCCATCAGACTTTAAACAGGAAGGCTGAGAGGGGAGGTGTCTCCACCAAAACCACCAACCCCACAAAAAAACCGTGGACTGCTATTGCTCGGGATGTCGTCATGTTCGTGGAGCTTTCTGCTCCTGAACAACACCTAGTAAGTGATACCTTATTTGTCATGCTATACAGTAACATTGCATAGAAGTAACAGAGCTTACTCTAGGGCGGGCAGATACAGTAGGTGGGGAATCTGGAAATCTGCTTCATTCATGCCTTACCGGAAGGATGCTACAGAAAAAAAAAACCAAAGATAAGAGAAATGGTGGGAGCCATTTTAGGTCCTGCTGTGCTTCAAGTTGCCCTGCTGTGCGTTTCCTCCTCTCCTAGCTACAACAGAGGAGAGAGGTGAGAACGTATCTATTGGCATGGCACAAGCACTGCAGCGGTCAGAGAGACCGCTGATCGTCACTGTGAGGCGAGGTGGTGCTAGCAGCTGCCAGGGGAGGAGCAGACCGAGCCGCACATGCTCAGCTTGGAGGAGGACTCGGGCTCCGGCTCGGGAGCGGGATCGGGATCGGGTTCCGGCTCAGGTGCGTCATCATCGGTGGCCCCGGCTTCGGCCTCTCCGTCCCCGTCTCCACTGGCATCATCGCCCCTGGCCTCTGACTGCCCCTCCTCCTGACGTTTTTTCAATCTGAGACCGACCGAGAAACAGACGGAAAAGCGCACATATCATCTTACAACATGTGCATGAATACGTGTATACATGCACCATACATAAACCTCCTAATCTAATCTAAACCTTGTGGGAGAGCTGGCAGACAACATATCCTTATTGTAATGTTTCCTTGATTTTTCTGCCCTTGTGAGAACATTTGGTCCTCAGAAATGAAGGAAAATCAAACATACACATGCAGAAAGAAACAGCTAGTAGTTGAATGTAATGAGAGGCTTTGAGGTTATTATATAGTGCTCTTTCTGCTCTGTATAATTCTAGATATTATGGCCTCCATTATAAATAGAAGTAGACTGCCATTAATTAGAGCAATAGGATATAATAAGACATTTCCCACACAGAAGGATCTCAGTAAGGCTGCAGTGACAGGACCTGGTCAATAATAAATGAGGCAATAATTTAGAGCAGTACTGAACGAACGTTCCTCTCTTTACATTGCACACATGACATATTCTATGACATAGGGACCTCACAGTCTTTAGTTGTGATGTACTGTGTATATTTCACTGACACATACAGAACTTTAGATGCATAATATTTAGCCACAGCAGGGCAGACTCTTTAAAGTCTTTTCTCATAGGTGATTTATATATCCAAGTAATTTCATTAAAGAGGTTTGGCCGACTTACAGGTTTGGAGTAATATGCAATGCTTTTTCATGCTCTCTTCTAAGATGGATGCCTTCCTTCCTATACCAGTATCTTTATCAAGAAACACTGCATACTCTGTGGTTTTGATTTATAATGGGCATAAGCTAGTGCTTGCTGTGTTGTTTAGTCCCAGGCATGGTTTAAGTGCAGGCCGCAGAGAGGGAAATGTTTTGTTTCAGCTCTATTACAAAAAAATCAATTTGGAACCTCTGGAGTTTTGTTATTAAAGGAGAACTACAGTTTATTACAAACTAGATTTGATACATCATCATTTCTAGCTATTTCTTATAAATAATTAAGAACATCAATCAGCAAAGTCTGATGGGACAAGAAACATGAGCGGTCAGACAATCACACATGTTGTAATCAAACAATCAGGTCAGTCAGGATTATTTGGAAGAGAAAACAATGACAAATGGTTATAAGTGTCCATAGCAAACATCCACTTCCAACTTCACCTTTGAGCTACAGTACTTACCACAGTATTGTACTCACCATTGTTGGGTTCCAAGAGGAGCCATATTTTATTTGTTTAAAGGGTAAATGAGATGTAACTACTGTAATATTTTGCCCTTTGTATTTGTTCTAAAAAGCTGATAATCTTCTGGCTGTGTTGCTGTATAACTGACAACATAGGACACTCTGCTTTTAGCCACTGTTATGGATGGTCTGCTGCTCTCGTGTTTTCTTACCTCTCACGGTTGAAGATCATGAACTCTTGCTGCACCACTTCAAGGCACTCCTGTAGGTAGTCATTCTCCTGCAGGCAGTCAACAGACCAAACATCCTGCTCATCATCTACATCATCATCTTCCACATCAACATAAACCTCATTATCATCAACCAAATCAGTCAACTGTGTGACCTCTGAGGTAAAAATGTCTTTTTCCTCCTTTCCTTTTCTTTTCCCTTCGTTGATCTTTTTAAACAAGTCATGAATTGTTTGTGAGCCCTCCTCAAATTGGATGTTTGGCCCGAGACAAAAATAGAAGCTCATATTTCCGAAAGCACTTGAGGCCATGACAACAGCACTGAAGGCTTCATAATTTAATAATCCTGGTAATAACGCAGTATGAGAAGACACACACACACACACACACACAGACCCCAAGTCTCATAACCCTGCTATTGTTAGAGGTACACACACGCTGATCAACGCTGATAACACAGACACAGACACACACACAGGACTGACGTTAATAACACTGATGTCATGATGACTGGCTGATGGGAACAGGCTGTTTCTCATAAATACAGAGAGGATATCTCCTGTCTGTGGTAAATAATGTCTCAGTCAAACATAACACAGCACAGGACACAAAGACACTCCAGCTCTGTGTGTGCAGAATAATCCTGGTTTCAGCACAGGCAGGGCACATCAGGACAGGCCCAGGCTTTTTTTCATGTATGTGCTGACTTGTCTTTTATTTCATAACTCTTCTGTTTCAGAACACTGACTGTTTTACCCTACTGTAATATTTTTTCACCTTTGTCTATTTTAGAGAAAGGAGGAAACACTATGAAGGCTCAAACTAACCACTATTTTATTTTAACCCTATACTATAAATGTCAGAAAATAGTGAAAGATGGTCAATTACAACAGCATTTTGTGTCAAACAAACAGCCCAAAACATGGTTATTAAATATACATCAAACAGCTGTCACTGTGATGCTAAAACCAGCTGTAAATGTTTTGTGGGTGACAGATAACTTAAAGGAATGGCTTGATATTTTTGGAAATATGTTTATTCGCTTTCTTGCTGAGAGTCACATAAAAAGATAGAAGAGAAGAGAAGACACTGCTCTCACATTTTTACAGTAAATATGAAGCTGGAGCCAGCAGCTGTTAAGCTTAGCTTAGCATAAAGACTGAGAACGGAGGGAAACAGCTAGCCTAGCTCTGTCCAAAGATAAAAACTTCCACCTAGCAGCACCACCAAAGCTCACCAACTATCACATTATACCAGCTGATAGCTGTGGCTCCATATTTACAGTACAGACATGAGAAAAGTATTATACTTCTCATCCCACTCCCAGCAAGAGGCAAATAAGCAAATCTTCCAAAATATGGAAGTGTTTTGGTAATAATATCATGCTGTAATAATCTTATTTTCTCCTGTTCAAGATGGAATTCATTTTACAGCAGGCGTAAAATATACAGCCCAATAAAAGAGAGACTGTCGTCTAGGAATGTGTATGATTTCAAAAGATCACAGTATAAATAATCAGTGTACTTGCAAGATGCCTGCAGATCACATGCTTTTACAGTGAGTCTATCTTTCTGGCAGAGTGTTTTCCATTTTCAGCTGAGAACAGAGATAATTCACTGTGGCTGAGAAAAAAAAAAAAAAAAAAAAAGATGCTGGGATTTGACTCCCCGCCAATCTAAAAATATGCAGTTCTGACAGGAACTGACAGACCGGAGACCGAGGTAAACCTGACTTGCATTGTTATCCCAGCCTGGCCCTGCCTCTTCATGTGTACCGTATCTATGAGAAACCCTCCTATACAGCAGGTAATAATTTGTTCAGACACACGTGCATGTGCTGGTGTCCTCCTCATAATCATTTGCTTTTAGCACCTACATACTGAAAATAACTCTAAGCTGATTTGCGCAAGGATACAAAGATCAAATTAACAGGGAGATAGCATATCATAACATGGTACAATGGCAAATAACCCTTTTACATGTGAGCCTAGCTAAAAATAGCCCTTTCTATCATCAAAGGGAATAAAGGCCTTTTAACAGATGAGGTGACATCTTGAATTCCACCTTCATCCTAACAGCTCCTAAAACCTCCTCCTCAAGAGAACATAATGCTTTTAATGCTGAGGTTATGGAGCATTTCAGTATTTTATCTTTTGTATCTAAAGATAAAATATGAAAGATGGTGCAGATTAGTAGCTAATCTAAGAAATGTGAGTCTGTTGAAATAATCCATAAAGATACACAGATACATGTTTACACAAAGTGCCTTTCCTTTGTAGTTTGGTTTATAATATTCTGCTATTCCCATACATTTATGGACAGAATAATTGATTCAATAACAAGAGCAAAGCACATTCATATGTAAAGATAATATTAATTAGTTTCAGCCACACTTATTTCTCAGATCAGACATGAAATGTCTATGTCCATCTTGGTAAAGGTTAGTTGATGGTGAAAACACCAGGGACTATGATCAAAATTCAGTTCAGGATTTAAAAGTTCTATCCTTTGCTAAGTCTGATATGTTGTATGATTTAAACATAACTATATCACAATATTGTTCATAAACACCAGCAAATCAACCAAATAAAAAGCACTGTGCCATCGGAAGGCACTGTTCTAATATACAAAGTAGTCATGTATGAGTTGAGAGGATGGACACTGCAGCTCTCTGGGTCATTTGCAGGACTGTGCAGAGGACGATGTCACTCACAGATTGCGAATCCTTGCTGTTGTCTCGAGACCGGTTCTTGGCCAGCCTCTTCTTCTTCTTGTGAAGGGGACGTGACTCCAGGATCATCTCCTCCAGCTCAAAGGTGGGGTCGCAGTGGAGGCGACCTTTCTGTGGGAGGGAGATGCACACGAGATAATTAGAAACACAAACACACACAGGACCATAAATCAGTTGCTGTATACACAGTGCCACGGCGTGCACAAACACAAAGTACACACTAACTCAATGTACTAAATAACACACATGCATACACTTGCATGCACACTCAAACGCACAGTGTGCATGTGCACACACCATGAGTGAGATACCATGAAGAAGGTGCATTCAATTTCCTTTGCATTATTTAGTTGCTACACATGCTCATTATGATCAGCAAACAGGAAGCAGTGCCTGTGTGTGCTCTTAAGTGTTTATTGTATGTGTATACGTCTGTGTGTCTATGTGTTAATATCTGATCTCTTCACACTTACATTAGGAACAAATCCAGCCTCCATCTTCTTCTCGTATACTGCGTCCCAGTTGACGTCAGCGAGGTAGGGAGATGTCTGCATGTCAGACACACTGGAGAAACGATGTTCTGGGTTCACTGTCAGGAGCTAGAAGGACGGACGAACGGACGGACACACACACAGCAATGTCACCTACATCATGTCACCTTCTGAGTAGCAATATCACCTTCACAGCTTCCCTCCTCACTCACAGCCAGGCTCTTCTCTCTGGGAGGTGAAATAAACTTCTTAAATTGTGGGTGTAAAATAAAAATCAATTTGATGGTTTCTTTTTATTGTGCAGTTTCAAATAGTGTGTGGCTGGGCTAGCTGCAGTGAAAATAAGAAGGAGCCGAAAATATTCAGTTCAATTTATACTCCCTCCTGGCTCCCCTGAAACTAGCTTGCCATAAAAATGTCAATGTTTGATATTTAATATTTTCAGCTATAAATACTGAAAGAATTGAGGCTTGTTAATAAAAACTGTTGCAACACCATTTGTTTTCATGGGGAAAGGTGATATTGTTGTAGATACTTTTTGACATTTAGTCTTTGTTTCTGACCATGTAGAAGAACACAGACCCTCGAAGCACTCATAAAAACCTAATGAAATAAACTGTGTAAAATGTACAAATGAACCAATCATCTTGATGTGTGAAATTATCATTGTTGCTTTCATAATATCTTAAGTTTTAGTAGAGTTCCTTCATGTTATCATATTTCAAAATGACTCGTCAGGACAGTGGTGCATAAAGTAAATCAGCAACAACTGCTCTCAAATTTAGCCAGTTAGCTGATTAAATAATTCTGACTCAACCAATTTAAAGGCTGATGTTGAAACTAAACACTGTACACACAATACCTAACTTCTTCTTTTAATTGGATTAAAATATGCAGGCTACTCACCTCACCAGCTGCTAGGCTAGTTAAGTAGCCTAGCTAATTAGGATTGATTCAGCATAAAAGACTACTGTTAGCCGTGTTGGCTAGCTCTGGTTGGCTTGAGCAACTACTAGAAAGACTGTTTGTCTTTTTGCTCGTCACAGAGTTGTGTGTCTTTTAATGTGTGTCAATTAAGTTAACAATGGACAACATTAAGTGTCCCTGTAAGCCACATGAGTGAGCCAGCACGCACACGAAGAGGAGCCCGGAACCACCTCAGCTAAATGGAATGCGGCCGTTTTTAACGTTATCAATTCCACCTGCGGTTTTCCTGCTATGACGCGTCACAAACCGTTGCTGAGCATGCCTGCATGTGATTGGCTGAAAGGTGAGGAGGGCAGCGACGCCACCTCCGTCACGAAAGGTAATATTATGAAATAAAAACGGACATCATGAAATAAACTGTCACATTAAATAAAACTGAGATAACTGTCATAATGAAATAAAAGCAAACTTTTGTGAACAGCTATTCTGAGATTAAAAAAAAAAAATCTATGTTCACTTATGAATGAAATTAGCATTTTGCAATATTTATTATTGATAGTTTATTTTTTTTTTTTTTTTATTTATGTAAGTTTTATGTAAGTATGAAAAAAAACTATAAATATATTGGTACTAAACTTAAACAGGAGGAAAGCTGATCAATTGAAGCCCTTACCGATATAGTAACCAACAGGGGGCACTGTTAATCAAATTAGCCACTCATCAGGTTTGCATCAAAACTGTTGCACTGATAAAGACAGATGAAACGTCACACAAGTGGACTCACTTATTCCAGGGAGGAAATAGAAACTGGTGCTGATACAGTTGTGTTGTTAATGCAATACCATCTGTTTCATTTTTCACCTCAGGGTTAACACTGGGAATGATAATGGGATGTGGCTTTTGTTGTCATGTTAACTCTCTTCCTGTGCTTTATTTCCTTCCGCTGGTCACAGGCTGATTCAGTTTTCTCCTGCAGGGCCGGTTAGGTCTGTCTCAGTGGAGTCCAGACATGGTAATCGATCAGCAGCAGAGCGGAAGAGACCAATGCTCCGTCCAGAACATTCAGACGCAGAGCACATGCACGCCCTCATGCTCACACTTACACTCTGCCAAAAAATATCCTCTTTAACAAGCCACGTGTTCTCTTACTCACTCCAAAATCTTGTCTTAAAATGACTAAAGAAATACAGCCACAGGGGATGAGATCATTTGTTTCCGCCACAGTTTCACTTGTTCATATGACAACACGTTGACATGAAGTAGAATAAGGTAGACTATTACTGCAGAGAAAATTAGCCTGATTCAAGAAAAGCGTTTTATTTCCATTTGGCGCAAAGGGAATCTCATCCAACTGGCAGATTTTCCCTTGGAAGCAAAGAACATTTTGAGCCTCAATATTAAGTTAAATTACTTGTTATGATGAATATCATCAGCAGTATACTGGCTAACACACACACTCTGTCTCTTCTCTCACCCACTTGCCGTGTTTCTGTGCTTCCTTCCATCCCTCAGATTCCCATCTGTCGTTTTTCTTCTCCTTTGCCCTGAGGGTCTCGGCTCATCTTCCCTCCCTCCAGCTCCAGTCCCCCTCCAGTACCTGCATCCTCTGTTCCTGTGGCTTCAGTGGCTTTTTACCTCAAAGAATACCCTGATATCACCTCCATATCCCTGCCCTGCTTCCTCCCTGCTCCTCTTTCTAGAGAAAACCATCTGTGTCCAAGCAGAGGGGTCAAGTTCAATTCACTCAGATTTACTTTATTGAAAATATTACTTTAAAAATCATTAAATTAAGATATACTGATATACTGATATACTCCATCTCCATAATTTCAGGGTTCAGGATTAACTAAAACTCCTTTGTTAAAGATTATGGCAATAACTAACTAACTAACTTTTTTTTATTATTAATTAAGATGTATTTATTTTCTCGGTTGATTAATGAATTAACCATCAGAAAACGGTGAAAATATCCCGTCACAATCTCCCAAAGTCCAAGGTGACATCTTTAAACTGCCTGATTTGTCCCAACAACAAAATCCCAGATTAAACTATTTACTATCACTAAGAAAAGCAACAAATACTTGCAAATAAAAAGGTGGATGTGAGGAAGGTTTGAGGCTTTGGCCTAAATAATGACTTAAATGATTCATTAATTATCTATTACCATTGTACCATTATTGGTAATGTAAAATAACATCTACATCACAAACAGCTACCACTGGCCCAAGTTCATTATAGCTTCATCTCTCAGTAGGAAAAGATTTCCCGGTTTTGAATTCTGAATTAAATCCAACTATTTAACTGACAGAGCTGAAAGTAGATGATGTCCCACTGTGTCCAGCTCACCTTCCTCAAGAGGGAAACCAGGTCCTTAGGCCAGGCTGGGCTGTACTGCACACTGACTGTACTGAAGAGCTGAATCAGGGACTCCACTGAGTTACTGGCATGGATATCATAGGGCCTCTGGTATGGAAACAGGGGGAGGAAAAAACAGAAAGACGAAGAGAGAGAGAGGTGGATGAATGGAGGCAAGTTCAGTTTTTACAACCTTCTGACATCAAAAAGTCAAACTGCCATCACGGCTTACCCATCCACGCAGGACTTCGAAGATTGTTACCCCTAGTGACCACCAGTCTACTTCAAAGGCGTAGCCCGTCCCTCCACTTACAAAGGACTGGAAGATCTCTGGGGCTGAAAGCACAGGCAGAGTATCACTTTTGGTGCAGAAAAGCTTTTTTAAACTACTGCCTGGGCATGTGATTTAAAAACAAAAACAAAAACATATGTTTCTTTGCAAAATGTCACCAGAAAGTTCATTTTCTCCTCAGTAATCATTAGACAAGATGTGACATTTTTGCATATTTGTCTGAGCTTCTCACAAATAAACACAAGAGCTGTAATTTCTATCATTTAATTCACACAAGTGACTCTTCAGTGATGATGAGTGTGGAAAAACGTGTTCAGAAATCAGCAGAAATCTAGTCTGGCACCTTCTAGCAGGAGTATCTTTCATCTGAACACATCTTGCTTTGGTTGTTATCTACATGACAATGTCAGATACATTTTGTTCAAATCAACTTTGCTGTAACCAAATCTAGAGCCCAGTCCTTGTCCTCAGACTGTTCATTTTAAATGTAACGCAACACAATTGTCCTTTGCCCAGAATATAACAACCTTCTTCATCTTTCCTGTAAGGATATTTATTTGTAGAAAGCAATCAGACGTCCATGATGACACCAGACAACTGCAAATCAAAGTTACCCATGTAGGGCTTGGTTCCAGCTAAGGCTGTGGCTCTCTCTCCATCCTTTATTATTGTTGCAATGTTGAAGTCTGTCAAGTGAGCGTGACCTGAGAAGACACAAACAAAAAAAAAATCTCAATTAAAATTTTAAGCATTTGCATTATATGTATGTATTACATACTTTTCCCTAATTACACATAGACTCACAGGCATGGCTGCTAAACAACAGGTAGATATAAGATCTTAAACTGAAAGGATGTTTTTGACACACAGCTGCATTATGGACATGTTTATATATAACCTTATTTAATTAGGCTCTCACAGAGATCAAGATCTGTTTTGCCCAAAAACCTAATTATGGCAGAAGAAATAAGAAAAAACAATAAGACACACAGCAAGTCACTAATAAGTTCACACAAACAGCATCAGAAACAACTGATGTTCAAAATAATGAGTCTGAATTCATCCAGTGGGCTGAGACCCTATGTCATTACGTTCATGTGGTGCACTGTATTAGAAGGCAGTGTTCCCATGTTCAGCATGTACTGGTGAGGTATTAAGAGTTAAGCAGTCCTCAGATCTGCTGTGATGGACAGTAGTTTTAAATTTGAGAAACGATGTGACACACTGACGCAGCTTTAGTAGACATTTATACACAAAAATCACACAGAGATGGTGATTCAGAAATGACACAGTGGTAAACTGCATCAAGGGGTTTTAAGGTGGAATATGTTTCAATTGAAGAAAGATGTAAGAGCGGGCTATGGGTACTTGAGAATAAAAAACATTTTGTTTTACCAGCATTCAGAACAAGTTTGAGATTATACAGAGACATGAGAAGAACGTTGAAAGCAGACTGTAATCTACACATGGCTTGAATTGGAGAAGAGCCACATGTATACAAAATAGTATCACCTGCATTAAAATGGGCATTTCAAGTCTGTGTTGGAGTGACAATATTATAATTATATGAATAAATAATAAATAATAAATGGACCAAGCACAGAACCTTGTGGTACCCCTTGATTATGATGACAGACCATCAGATCAACAGGGTTCAATCAGACAAATATGCATGAAACTAGTTCTGAGAAAGAGATAGATAAATCTATTTCACTTACAGGGCATCAATATAGGCTAAAGTAAATGCTGACACACACACACACACACACACACACACACACACACACACACACACACACACACACACAGTTCACATCCTTACCTTTCTCATCCAGCAGGATATTGTCCGGCTTGACATCTCTGAAAAAGACAAACACAGACATCCTCACTCATCACATAAATTACCTTAAAAGCCCTGAAAACCTTGTTTTTCTGTGTAACAGTAAATCTGCATGACTAAATAACCAACAGTCAAAGTTTATTAATTAAAGAGTTTAAAACTAAAGAAAAACATCCTGACTGAGTGGCACTGGTTGACAACATACGAGGTAAGGTAACAACCCCACAACTGTCATCAAATTTTGATTTGATGATGATGAAGTTTTTTATGTCCTGGTGTCTGGAGATATGTGACATGATGTTTTATTTAACAGAGCTCTGCTCACTTCAAACGAGAAGAGCCCAAACAGAACAGCAGAAACAGAAAACTCTCGCATGAAATATCCAAAAATGTTGTAACTCTGGCAGAAAATGTTGTGTTCATGTAAGAACACATGGCTCAAAGTAAGACACTGACTGAGAAAAATAGTATTCAGGCCTTTTAACGCATTAACACTATATAATTTTATGCGTATGTCATAATAATTTGTTTGCATGCAGTACTATGGAGCTACTGCTGTTTTAAATTTATCTTATTGAAACTATGTAAATGCATAAATTACAGCGTTTCTGTAATCTTCAGTGAAATCAAAACACTGTGATTCAAGTCATCATGATCTGTGGTCAGGTGGGAAAGACTGGGATAAGATGTATACAGTATGTGTGGATGTGAAAGTCTGTAGGAGGTGTTTGTAGGCTGATGTATGTGTGAATTACATGTTGGTGCAACATGTTGTGCGTGTGTGTGTGTGTGTGTGTCAGTGAGAAATCGAGAGGGAGAAAATTCTCATTCCCTGCATTTCAAATGTTGCCTGAATGCATGAGAACACAACCATCACCAGTCCCCCTGGAGGCTCTCGTAGGTTTGCCTGCACATGCTTTTTACACTGGGCACCCATGCAGCAGACACTTTCGGGCGCACGCTTGCGCCCGTGCGCACACATCTCGACATTTCCCAGCCCCTCTAAGCCCTCCACAGGCAATTAACGGAGCACACAGCTTATTTAATTACGCCACACGTCACGCTGGTGTGGAGAATATACGCCGTCCGCGGAGAGCATCGACACACCCCATAGGACTCATGTGTTCAATGTGGCTCTGCAACGCCAAGCTGATGCTAATATCATCTGCCAAGACTCTTGGAGGGGAGTGGTGGAGGGGGGTCGGACTGATGCAGCAACATGAGGCTGGAGGGAAATACATACATGTTCACAGAAAGAATCCGGATACATCTGCCTGCTTACAGCACTGTACCATTTTGTCTGAAGTATAAAATTCACTTAACATTTAATTCCTTTTGCAGTAGGCACAGAAACAGCACTCCTACATGAAACGGCATGTAAAGTGATTTCTTATTTTGTACAGGAACAAACCTCCTGTGTGAGGTGATCCAACAAATAGAGCTTTTAACATGTTAAGTGTATGATGAAGACAAATGCAGCACCCTGGTGAAGAGAAGAGAAGAGAAGAGAAGAGAAGAGAAGAGAAGAAAAGAGAAGAGAAGAGAAGGGAAGGGAAGAGAAGAGAAGAGAAGAGGGACTTTCTACTTTTCCTTCCCTTTTTCTCATAGGACTAATTTTACCTCCTTGGGCATGGTGGCAGCTGACTGTTGCTAGGAGACCAGAGACCCTTCTTCCTTCAGTTGGTGCAACAAAATAATTGTATAGTATTCTCCTGCCAAAAACTTACAGGGTGGAACTAAATTGTAGAGCTGGGGACGGCCGTGGATACCCAGGGAAAGCAGACACAACTGTGTCAAAGACAGACCAGTGGATGTCAAGGAGAGGGTGAAAAAACATTAAAAAAAAATAAAAAGCACAGATACAGGAAGTAGCACCTGTCACCTATTTTTAATGGCAGTTGTGAAATGTACATCATGGACATCTTTGCCAACTGGACTCAGAAAAAAGAGGCTACCTGTCATGTAGTTAAACCAAGGGGAGTAACTGTTTATATGCTTGTTATGGACAAATGCACTAACGCTTGACTCTTGCTTTTCATTCATTTCATTATATACTAATTATCAATGAGTCTTTGTAGTGTTACCTGTGAAGTTGCCAGCTATATGTTTATTTCACAAAAGGGAATGTACTGTTCATTTTTTCATTTCACTGTTTTTATTACGGAAAACACAAAGTTCCAATTTTTTTTATTATTGTTGTTTTTAAATATGTCAGTAAATCAGAAAACGCAGGTATGATTCACTGTCCACAGACATGAAAGACTGCACAACTACACACACACACACCCACACACACACACACACACACACACACACACACACACACACACACAAACACACACAAACACACACAAACACACACACACACACACACACACACACACACACAAACACACACACACACACACACACACACACACACACACACACACACACACACACACACACACACACACACACACACACACACACACATACACAAACAGTACACTGTTGTTTGAAGGAAGAACTGTAGCCCAAATGAGGTTTTGAACAAGGCTCAAACAGTTTTTCAGCCATCTGTGGCACTAAATCTGTAGTCTGCAGGGATCCAGCTCTTTCACTTACTGGACTGCACAGACACTTACTGCTGCGCTCAGCATATTTGGACAAAAAGCTGCGGACGGCGAGTCCACCCTGGTTGAAGATGACGGATGGTAACAATTACGGGAACACACACGAGGGCAAGCTTTAAATATGTAAAGTAACATAAATAAAAACAGGAATTAATTGCTCTTCGAATAGATTTAATAAAGTCGAGTGGACTCCTAAATTGTGTATAACAAATATATTCTTCTGGTGCAAAATAGTGAATGTACACAGTCTAAATGAAAACATAACTGACACGATGCATTTCTCTGAATCATGAAGTGTCAGCTGACAGGATGTGAACCCTAAGGTGAGTGTGTGTGTGTGTATATATATAGATATAGATACAGATATAGATAGATAGATATAGATATAGATATATAGATAGATATAGATATATATATAGATACAGATATCGATAGATAGATATAGATATAGATATATACTGTATATTCAGCATGTGACTCATGTTTACAGCCTAAAGAACTGCATGTAACACTAGTTGGAAAGGCATTGTGACTTTGTGGTTCTGATAAACTAAAAGTGCTTACACAAAGGAAAAAGTTCATTGCAGTATTCCCTCTGGAGGAGAGGAGATAATGCACTTGCACAACTTTCTGTAGAGAAAAGAGTTTTTACTTTACTTAAAATCTTTTTTTTTTTTTGAGTTTGAGATCTAGCTCGAAGAGTTAATCATTACATTCATATATCGGTAATAATATTGCTGCAGGCTGCAGAAGCAGAACACAGTGAACAAAACCCCTTGAATACTAGTTGATACAACTAAAAGAAACTGAGGTTTGGTACATTTGATGAAATAAAATATACAGATGTAATTGGCTGATAGTAAGTATTGTACATACAACGCTTTAATGGATGTATTTGGTAGTTTATTGTGTCTGTCTCTCTCTCAACTGAAACAAAAAAAGAAGAAAAAGATGAATTTGTACCTATGGATGATGTGCTGGCTCTGCAGGTAGTCCAGTGCCAGTGCCATCTCACAGAGGTAGAGTTTGACAGCGTCCTCGGTGAACTGGACGCTCTGCTGCAGGTGGTAGCGGAGGTCTCCTCCCAGCAGGAGGTCCACCACCATGAACATGTCCTCCTCATCCTGAAAGGAGTACCTGGGACCAGTGGGGAGGACACAGTGCTCAGTCACTGTCCAGTGTAGAGAGGAGACATGTGCTACACAAACAAAGGCAAAGACTGAGCACACAAACAACACATACGTGCAGTATAGGGGCTTGTATGCTCTTGCATGCAGTACATAAAATACATCACAAAGCTTACACGGTGCAAAGCTTACGCGATAAACATCTGTAGAAGACAAGCATATTTATAGAAACACACACGGACAAACATGGTGGAAGGTCATATCTGTGTAGGACCACAGGAAAACATGCCCTATTCATGCATCTGTCCCTGTTCTGTACCTGTACAAATAACTTCAAATCTGCAACCTTTATGCATAACGCATATTCTGCATGAATGTATGCTTCCTGCAGGCAGGCTTTGAACATGCAAACTGCACAGTAATAGTGCAAGTAACAACCATCATTATCCTAATAACATGTCACTTATTTAAAGGGATGCAAGAAAGAGAGGAAGTGATTGTCAAATTAAAGCTTGAAAACAGCCTGTCTTTGCTCGACGTGACTTAACTGAAGGCTGCTCGTGGTCCACTAAACATTTTTGTCAATCAGGCTTACTAATCATGCACATCAAATTAAAACACAGCCTCTCAGTGATCTGGGTGGGGATTTGTAACACTGCACACTCCACAATTTCTGCCTCAGACACTGAACAAAACATGGAGCCACGCGGGTGAACGGACTGTTTTTTTTTTTGTTTTTCTGTTGTTTTTTTTTTTTTTTGTTACACCAGAATCAAATTTTTTATCTAAGTAAAATAAAGACAGAATAATATCTTAATTGGCCCCCCATGTCAACCTGCAGAGGAGGAGGGGAAAACAAAGGAAGCTTTCTTCTATCAACCGCTGTTTAATGTGGTTGCTGCTGAGCCAGTTCTTTACTTTCCCATTAAAGCTCTGATACTGTGGTGGTATTACTTCTTTTTATAGCTGCAGGTTCCCTCTGTATCTTCAGGCTTGGCCCTGAACACTCAGGGGGACATTCTGATTGGTCCTATTCAGGTGCAATTTCCTGCCTCTCTATAAGTGAGAAATGGGGCGTGTGTTTGCTGCAGAGCGAATATCATTCCATCTCGTCCACAGATTGGTGGTTCTGCCTCAGAGAAAAAAAAAAAAAAACATCTGCTGTACTGTTGGGTCTTTCTCTTCTCCTAAAACACTGCGTAGATTAATTGTTGAAATGGCCTCGACTTTCACGTGATAGGATTGATAATGGGCGGAAAGCACACTCCTGACTGTGTGTATTAGATTATGAACCTTAACACTGAAATGCAAGAAAACAAACTTTAAACACTGCAGCATCTCTCTCATTAGACACACTGCCACCACTGCAACAACACACTGACACTGACAATAGAGCCACCTACATCAGACACAGTAAACCAACCTGCCCTGGCCCTTCAAAGATCAGCTACACTATTAAAATACATAGTGGCCTCAGCAGATGGCCGGCCCCAGGATATTGTTTGCTGTTGGCAGGGATTCCTCACTGTCACCTTTTTATCACCTCATTGTCACAGTCTGATTCCTGGGATCCAGTTGACAGACGAGCTTCCTCTGAGGTGGCACTCGTTATCTCAGTGTTCCACAAAACGGTCTTCCCAGTCCACCGGCAAAATATCTGGGCTCCTAAGAGAGGGACTGCAGCGGCTCGGTCTGGTTGTCACTTCCTTTCCTGCCTTCACTGAAGTGACAAGGAGATGTCAGATACGGGCCGACAACTGGAGCATATGAAAGCTCCGGCACTGAAAAGCCTTGTCACCTTTAAGACTTTCACCAAGGATGGGACAGAGAAGAAACAAAAACAATTTTATTCCCCCTTTTTTTGGGGAACACTTCATTCCAGATAAACACAATGTTAGGTCCACAAATTTGACAGTCCTAAAAAGGAGTTCTCTGCTGTCTGGGAGTTGAAGAAAGGACTGCTGATTAAACAAAAGAGGAAATGAAAGTGACAAGTCGAAGGGCGTTTGTTTTCAGAGATCATTTGAAGACATCCACCCCTCCCTCCATACATTTTCTGTCACTTATTCAGGTCTCAGGCACAGTGGCGGCAGATTACAGGGGTAAGTATGCTGCGGTCAAAGTGCTTGATGGATCATCGTCCGACAATTTTTGTGACTTCTCACAGTGAAAACCCGACAAGCGCACCCACATCACATAGCAATTACCCAGATGTGTGGAAGTGAGCAAGTAGGCGGGGTTTGAATGTGTCATCTCAAGCTGTTTTTTCCGTCTTCACAACAACTACTTCTGTCACTTTTCATGTGTGCAATCAAGGGCAACTCCATGCATGCCTCTGAGGGCAGACAGCGTGTACTGACCCCATTTTAAGGGGTCAGTTTCAACCATATGTTCCAAATAGGTATTAATCCTTTTGTAAAGTAGTCCAGGCATCTTGTTCCCTATCCACTTCTGCCAGATAAGATATACAATCCATCCAGCATGCTCTGGGTCTACCCCTGGGTCTCCTCCCACGTGGGCATGCCGAGAATACCTTAAATACCAAAGGACTTATTTAGGAAGAATTCTAAGCAGATGCAAGAACCACGTCAACTGCATCCATTTTAATATGAAGGAACAACAGTTCTAAATTCATCTTGTATCTTACAGTAAGAAAAAAATCATTTTGGACTTTAGTATTCAAGCACATTTCTACAGCAAGGGGATAGTTTACGTTGGCAACAGACACAGAGAAAGACAGGTGAAATGTGACAGGCTGTCATTTACATTCAAGTCGATGATTTTGTCTGCGTTTAGCAGAGACAAGAAGAACTGTTTGGTGGGCAGGTCGTGTACAGTGGGTTCATCAGACCATGCTCTGGTGAAACAAGGGTGATAAGAGCAGCGAGACTGAACCAAATAGCCAAGTTGAGGGCTGCAAAACTAAATCAATGAGCTGAAAGAAGCTATAAGACCCTATAGAACTAGAGTCAGGTGAGTTTCTGTCAGTGGGTTTGTCACTATGAGCAAACCCTAGCACGTTAAACATTTTCATCTACTGTTGATATCAAAGTATTGATTAGTGCAACTCCTTTTATATGTCTGTGGTATAGAGCTTGTAATGTTGGGGCGCTGGAATGGGTCAAAATAATGTTTTACCCCCAATCTCATTTTATGTACCCTCTGCTGCTCTTCATACTGAAAAATGAGTACAATTTATTGAATGGTGCCTTATAATGAGCACAGAGGAGTTGCGGGTCAAACCCTTGAGTGTGAATGAATGCCTGGCAGTAATCTGGGGCCTGGGGAGAGCTGTTACTGTCCAAAACCAGGAGGAGGCCATGTGGAAAGGCCAGGACAGGACTAGGCTGCGACAGTCGCAGCGACTACGAGAGGAAGGTTAGCCGGCTGGAAGGAGTACAAGGAACAGGCTGAAATAATCAGGCCACAATGACAAATGAGCCCAGGGAGGCAGGGAGAGGAAAATAGAGGGACAGCGGAAGAGGATAACAGTTTTGAGGAAAAAGCGAGAGAGAAACAAGAGCTTGTGATTCTGTTGGCTGGAGTTGGTCTGCAAAGTTTCAGTGGCCTACATAAAGTTGATGATAGAGATGGGCTGGCTGGAGCCGGCTGCGTGACTCAATCACAAGACACCATCATGCTCCTCTGAGAATTCCTGCAACAATGGCGTGAGTGAACGCTGCCTCTCCTATCAGCGGCCTCCAACCGGTCGCCTTAAGACACAACACCTCCAGTGGCCTGATTTCACAAGGTGCATTTGAAAGCCATGGCCTACAAAAAGTTCTTCTTTAAAAGTAGTGAATGAGGCAGCTTCACTAAAAGTCCTTAGTGCTTAAAGACTGCAAGTCCAGGGCAAGATAATCTGTGGATGCTCAGAGCTATATTACAGAAACAGACTCCTGTGCTTTTGGAAATGACCCCATACTTCGCCTTTTATGAGGATGATTTAAAGCTAAGCCCCCTCGTAGGGCTTGTTATAACTGCTGACCGGGGGTGTAGAGGCTAATTTGTTCCACAGTCTCCTAAGGCCTTGTTCCATCCAGGCCTGAAATCAATATTCCTAATGGAGGCTGAACAGGACACAGCACATCCATCCTCACCACTCCTCTCGCTCTCGTCCTGACTCTGATGAAGGGATGGACACTAAGAGGAGCGCCCCATATACCGCTTCTGCAGATGACTCACCCCTGTTTTGGTTTTGAAACCTTTAAAATCCTTTAAGATGATCTCAGGGGACTGTGTTTAAAGCCCCCCGTCTATGATGACAGTTGCTGCGACAGCCCTAGCTATCCTTGCCGCTCTGCAACTCTGTTTTGAACAGAACTGTGGCGGCGTCCATTTGGTCCTGATTCACTGCTGCATCTCTGAGCCCTTAGGGAGAACGGCTGATGGTGTTTGAGAGTGATCTGTTGTGATGTAACGCTTAAGGTGAAATCTTGCTTTTATAACAATGTACCATACGCCGTAGACCAGGGTATCAAATTCATTGCTGCGTCCTAATGCTGGTTATTCACTGCTACTGGGTGAGGAGAGGTGACCCCGGCACTTTCAGACATATGTGAGGGAAAGAAGAAGTCAGCGTCTTCTCATGTGTCGCAAATCCGTACAAGGATTTGTGTGGATTTGGGGTGTGCAGCAGATGATAGTTAATTTTTTCTCCTCCAAGGTAATCCATTCAGTGTACCCTCGACTCCTACACATCATATCTATGCAGCGAGGGAATGGTCGCAGCAATTACTGTGGGCTGCAAACTTGACATCCGCCCAGCTTAAAGCAGCCTTTCCCCGGCTGATTTGATTCAGTGTGGGCTTTCACAAGGTTGCTTCCTAATGATTCTCCTCTGGAGCTACGGACGGAGCTGTGAAAAAGGCACAGCACAATTCAGTTTGTATCAACGAGAGCAAAAACCCAGCTTTGAGACAGAGTGTGTGACTGTGTGTCTGTGTGTGTGTGTGTGTGTGTGTAGGTAAAAGCCGAAGGAAAACCTTACAAATCCTCTTAATGTGCACATCTCTATTTTGACAAAACAAATCAATGCCAAATTCTTTCTTTGTGATGCCTTGTGCACCCCTCCCGTCTACTTGATGCTTCCCCCCTTTTCGATGATTGCAGGAATCATTACTTCCTCTGACAGCTATTTGGTGTGTTTTCCTGCATTCTCTCTGACTCCGGCTGACTGACTGTTTGGCTCCCTCCTGGCACTGTATCAATAAAAAAACACTCCTATGAAGCTTTATCAAAGCTGGCATTTCTCATGCGTTGCATCTTTTGTTTGCTTTTGAGAACAAGCAGTTCCCAAAGACCCCAGCTGGTCTATCACACATCCATTAATAATGTGCTGAAGTGACCAAATGCCAAGCTCCAGAACTCGTAACGCTCTGATTGAAAAGCCCGTGGATACTGGCAACTGTCTGATCTGCGGGGAATTGGTTTAACAGTATACCCACACGGTGAACCAATTAGGTACCTAGTTGTTATACAGTAAGGGAGAAGATGGAAAGATGAAGAAGAATTCTCATCAGTCCTATTCTCATTACCTGCCCAGCCGAGAATCTGGCTCAGCAGCAGCTAAAAGAAGCAGGCGCTTTATGCGATGCATACAGGTGCAACACGTAACAACGCTGTCACGCACAGATGCTCACAAAGTGTCTGCGTAAACTGGGGCAGAAATAACAAACACACCATAGACTCAAGCTAAAAATTGTTTTCCATTATCTCTCACTGTGTTCCCCTCTCTCTCCCGCTTGAGGAGAAAAATCAAAACTTTCCTTGAATTATACTTTTTTTTTTTGTGCACAGAGAAAACTCAACACGAGAGGACTTCAGTCCCTGCAGATGATCTTCAGAGCAGTCCCACATGAATCCAGTGACTTAATTAGGATGGAACCTATCATTACAGTATTTTCACTCAGCTTCTGACTGAAGGTTTGCACAACGAGGCCACCAAAAGATAGTCTAAAGACACATTTCATTACTCTCTCTGGTGGCTTTGCATGGGACAAGTCTGGTGATTGGAACATTTCAAAAACATCAACACAGCTGCCCGAGTTCAGGGTCTGTGCGTGCTGCACCAGTGGACTCCTATAGGAACAGCTGCATCCAGACACGATCACAGCTGGTTTTGTGTGCCACCTCTCGTCACACGCTCTGACGGCAGTGGTAACGGCCTGTTGAGAATGTGCCTTTGCCTCCTGCCCCCCTCACTATGACGCTTTATTTGTTATGCAGATTTGACAGCTTCCCTATGCTTTTCAAGAGGGCCACGCAAATATGAGCAGGCAAGGTCTGAGTGGCATGAGGGAAGAGGACACTGCTGTTTAGGAAATCCATCCAAAGGGCCAAAGATAGCACTTCCACAGTGATAACTTTGGCAAAAAATATAAACATTCAGGGTACGATGGGATATGATGCTGCTCGAGCAATTACACCAATGGTATTTTCTTTCGGATGAAGAGCAAACATTGGCATCTTCCCTTCTTTAAGGAGTCCGTTCATCCCAACTGTCATTATTTAAAAAATACAAAAAACTAGACTTGGGTCCAAGCAATTCCAAAAAAAAAAAAAGAAAAAGAAAAAAAAATTCAATAGCAATGTTTCTTTCTGGAAATAATGCCCTGGTCACTTTGAAAGACTGGTTTCTGTCGAATTTTCTATGTCATTTTTCACTACTGTGAGCACCACTGATGAAATTAAACTAGATCCACTGCATTAGAGTGGAAGCTAAAAATCTCAGAGGTAGATATCTCAAATCCTTAGCAAATAAAACACAAACTCTCTCCATGCTTTAATATCACCAGAGGTTTTTCAATTAGTGCAAACTGTCCCTTTAATGTTTATGGAATTATCTGTCCTTGTTCTTTTCATAGATGTAAATGAGCCTTAGAATCACAGATGTCAGGAATAATGGCCCCCATACAAGCATATGTGGATTATCCAGATTCAGACTAATTGCTGAATATGGGGCCATTAGAAGTTTGATAAGAGGGAAGCTGACTGAGATCATGTTTTCTTTGTGCTCCCTGTGAGATGGACAGATCCCTTTTTGGATCATCTCTGTGAAGCCGACTTAGAAAGCACAGAGAGGAGGTGGAGGTGTAAAGAGTGAATCTACTCATTCCCACAAAGCCGCAATGATACACTTTAGCATCTTTGTCACTAATGAGCATTTGAAATAATGTAGAGTCTGAGAGAGAGGGAGCAGAGCAACACTAGGAAAACTTGAACACAGAAGGCTTTGGCAGCCATTTACTCCTGCAGGGAATTATACTCTAAAAACACACACACAGGCCTACTACTGTACGCTCATTAAAATACCCTCAGTTTGTTCTAGTAGAGTGGCTTCTCTAGCAGGCAAAACTATCTTGTAGATTAAACTTAAATCATTCACTGCTTAGAGAGGGAATGAGCCCAGGACACGGCTTTGTCTGGAATCATCTACTCACTCTCTACACATAATCAATTCATCATGGAATGCGTGAATAACAAAATATTCTGGCAGCGATTGCTTCAAAAAGATAGGCACGTGCAATATCATTCTACCAATTACAGAGGAGCAAAGTGCTTTGTGTAATATGCCGTGAATGCCGTGCCAGGTCCCCAATTACATTTAGAAATGTCTCCCACTTGGAGATGAGCGTTGAATAATGAAAGCAGCCTCCATTCACCCACATATCAGACTCGAGGGAAGAGTAAGGTCATTTCAAACCGCAGTAATTATCAAATGTGTGCTTCATGGGCTCAGAGTCAAAATTAATATCCCAAAATATCTCTCTTGTGTAAATTGTTTCTTAAGCTAATAGCTGTTGGTTTCTGGAAGAAGATTTGTTTCAAGCCTTAATGAAACTAACAAAACTTTTTTTCACTCTGTGCCAAATGCAGAAAATAAAGTGCATGCAACACTGGGAACATAACATTCACAAAGAGTACATCTATTTTAGGGCTGCAGCAGATCTTAGAGCGAGCATGCACTTCTCTATTGAGAATCTCTTTGGGTAACTACACAACATGAATTGACAGACAGAGCAGATGACTGACACAGGCAGAGCAGACCACACTGAAAGTGTAAAAACATAGGATAGTCACCAGAGATTTACTAAAAAAACATGTTCAATTTCCTGTAGGATCTCAAGCTCTCTAAAGACGTTTCGGACCTCATCTCTCTCTATGCACTGCTGTTTGTTCATGTACTTCATGGCGTACATCTTCTCCGTGTCCCTCTTTTGCACAATGCATACCTGCAGCAAAAAAAATAAGAGAACAGAGAAAGAGACAGAGAGATAAAATTAAGCATTGTAGTATGTAACGTAGTAGTAGTAGTAACGTGTTTGGACAGTTTGAATACAAAATCTGAATGTGAATTTATCAAATAACAAATAAGCATGCTTAAATGGGCACATACAAGTGTGGAACTGCACTGGCAGGAAAAGAGAATTACATCACTGCTAAGGTGTCGAAGACAAGTTTCAGCTGCACAACTGCGGCCGTGCTGCTATGAAAATAAAACATGTTTTCAAAACAGCCCACAGCATCTTTCAGCTGTTGATTAATGCGATCGTTGGGATAGATACCCTATACCGAAGCATGAAACGCTGACACGCTGAGCAGCGCTAATGAACTTCATTTACGAACACAGAAGTTTGTGGCAGAAACCGCTTCCAAACAAATCGCCTCGTTATTTATTCACAGGTTTTGTGGTTTTGTCAGGAAGTGGCTGCAAAAGGTCAGAAGCAGGATGGGACTCCAGAGAGGTCAGAGTCATTACAGCAACATTACTGTCAAACCACAGTCATTACGCTGATCATGGATCTGTCCTGTCTTGCAGACAAACATGGAATTCAGCTCTTAGGTTGTTTGTCTATCTTCGCTCATTAGAAGACCAAATACGTATCCTTTAACTGCTTGGAGACAGTTAACAGTTATACATTTGGATTTAGGATACGCTTAATATTTTAATACACCCATATGCCCTATGTGGTTGTTCTTTGCCCGGTATGGAGAGGAGGAACAAATCCAGCAACCAGCAACTCTCTCAACATTCAGTACATATGGCATGTGAGCATTGTATGAATTGTAAAATATGAATCTATCCTTTAATGTGGCTTTAAAGCAACCTACAAAGGCTGGTTAGATCTCATTTGCATGACTGCTGAGCAGGGATTCCACCAACGCTCAACAGTGTCAGTAAAATGCTTAAATGGGCCAGAGGGAAAACACACATTCACAGTAGCTTCAAATGCAAAATGGTTAGCAAGATGCACAAAAATATTGTTAAGCCTTTATTTCCTTAACCCGATTTGTTCAGTATCATGTAAACAAGAACCCTGGTTTCCTTAATCAGAGAAATAGATCAAGAGAAATCTGATTAACTCACTTAGATTTCTAAAGGAAACAGGTGATTTCTTTGTCTTGGATGTGTTTTTCTAGGTTTTTACAAGAGTGAGTGTGCATGACAAAGACTTAACACAGACACTCACACCCCCTGTGGCAGTAGTGCAGCAGGAAACATTGTTACTCATCCATGTAATACACTTAATATGCCAGCCTTGGTTTAAAGCTATAGTAGGGGGTCGGGGTGGAATCTGATTACCCACCACCTGCATGCTGGAGCAGTCTCTGATTTTCCTCCTTAACTTGATTTCTCTCAATAACCTGGCTCCTTGTGTGCACGCAAAAGTAGTGAATGTGATCCTGTCACACAGACCCTGAGAATTCACATCATTGTGTACTGTCAAAGTTCTTCAGGAACAGCATCTAAACAGCCGATTTGGCCCTTGAAAGTGTCCCACAATGCTCTGAGTGTAGCACTTGACCACACTGTGAAGCATTAAAAGCTAAACATCCCCCTGCTGTTTCTGTTACAGACAGAAGGCCGTAGCTGGACCGAATTGTCCACCAAGGCACAGGTCTCCTCATTATAGTCTGAGCCAGACAGATGGCTGTTTTACACAGCACTCTGGCCCCGATGCTCCGCAAAAACACCCATCTCACTTCTAGTCATTTTCTCATTTGTTCAGTGTCGAAGTCTTATGAGAGAAGAAAATGCCAACAGGAGGAGAACATCTCCCTTGTTTCCATGCAGATGGGTGTTTGTGAAGCTGTGCAGATGCATGGTATTACGTGTTTTCATGCTACCATGAGACCATCCTGAAATGAGTTAATCTGAAATGTAGCTGACTTCTATATTCAATTTACCTCCACATTAAAAACAACAGATGACTAAGAAAGCTGAAAATACTTTGGTAGCACAGATTATATGGGAAAATAATATGTTCAGAATGAGCACCAAGCTAAATGAAGTGTTAAAATGGACATTATCTGTCTGGTGACAGGAGGAAATCTATTAACGGTGTAAAACACCATAGATTTAATTGTACTCATGGTTTCCCCTCAAGCACAGAGCTCCAAACGAGTGCCAGGTCTGACTCGGCTGTCTTTTCACTTCCCTCCGTCTGGATCCCCTCCAAGCTCCAAGAGTTCCCCTACTTCTGTCACTTTCATTAGCTCATCACAGCTAAAATTCATCAGACCGGTTCCTCCTCCTCCATCAATTGTCACCAGTAGTTACGCCTGTAAAGCTTTGCATTGTTTCATTCCACATATGAGGTTTATGATAAAGGTGGCAGATTTTACACTCAAAAATTCTAAGTACTGTTTGAAGGAATGGGTTCTTGATTTTCATAAACCAACAAAAGCAACTTCTCTTTCATTTTTCCAGCTGAAATAACAACTGTCACCAGCAGAGATTATTAGCTGTAGCTAACTAGATAATCAAGCTAATAACAGCTCCATGAATTAGTTGAAAAAGCTGTCACAGCCCAACCTTTCTAAAGTCAAACAGGAAAAGCTTTCAGGACGAGGACTAATGGGGAAATACTAAGCAATGACTGTGCTAGTGATAAACACAGATTTTCAAAACCTGGCACAAACTAGTGTAAAAGGCAACGTGAAACAACAAATCATTTTGGTGTGGGGTGGAGCAGCCAATCACAATGATTTTTCAACAACTAACCCTCTGAGCATGAGTGGAGCCAGACTCATTACTCTGAATGACTGTTTACTGTAGGTGGCAGTAATGTGCCAAATGTTGCCTAAACTGCCATTAAACCCAGAGAAGAAGAGCAAGGAAGGAACAAATACATCGTGCATGGGTCATTTGTCTAATTTTATGAATTTGTCATAAATACAAATCACACATAACACAGATTGAGGATCTGTCAGTGTGAAGATGTAACTCTATGGCCTACATAGAGTTACTGCAGCACTTCTTTACATCACTTTATGCTAAAAACATGATCAAACATTCAGTACCAATCCTTTTGATTAAAAAGGTATCAATCAAACACACATCATCAAGTACGTTCAGACTGGCAGTGCACAACTAGAAATCAGTTTTGCTTGTAGTTGATGAATCAAACTGAGCTTGCTGTTACAGGATGCTGACTTCTGATGACGCAAGGTCTTTTTGGATCAGATATCTATTTAATTTGAAATATCAGCAGAATATATTCCTTTTAGCCTATTTAAATCTAAAAGTCCTGCTGTTGGATTTCAAGTCTCCCTATCAGTTCAACCACACACCATAACTCCCTTTTAGACCTTTTTTTTTTTTTTTTTTAGCCCTCAGCGTGATAGCTCACAGCTCCAGGCCCTCCCTTTTTCCATCTCCCTCGTTGAGCTCAACACAGACCCAGTTTCTCTTTGCTCTCAGCCAGGCCAGTCTGTACCATCTGCACTGTGCTAGAAGGTAGACTAAATAAACTCACTTAAATCCTGCAAACAAGAATCCAATAGGTCTTTTTTTCATTTTCATTCCTCTTTCACTGCTGAGATAAATAAGCTTCTGTCCTACATGCAACTTCACCCATTTATGTTAAAGCAGTTTTCCATGTCAGCATAATGTGGGAACACGAAGCAGTTGATTTTTAGAGACACTCTGACATTTCCCTGGCTCAGGACCTATTTTTTTCTTGAAGGCCTGTTGAGAGCAAAGACTATAAGATGCATGGCTAAACCACGCCAAAGGTTACAAGGATCCTACATACAGAAACCAAGAGAGTCACCTGCAAGACAATCTACTGTGTACACTACATGTATCATCCAAATACTACGTCCTGTGCAAATGAGAAACATATTGTCATATTGTGTGAGAACATGAGATAGAAGTTTCTATATGAGGCCCATGAGTGACAGATGGAAATCAGAACTTTATTTGAATAACTGGAAATTATGGCTGCACTCATGGTACAGCACTCAGTGGATATAACATACATTTTCTATTATTGGTACGGAATACAATTTTCCAAGAAATGTGATCTGTTAAGTTGAAAGCACCACAGTGTAGAGTGTTTAAAAAAAAAAAAAAAAAAAGTTTCCTGCTCACAACTCCATTACTACATGAGCGTAATGCAACGTAAAAAAAAAAAAAAAGTAAAAAGGGAAATCTTCACGGTGTTTGAATTAGTTATTTTCAGTGAGCTTCAAACCTTGGCCAAGCTATAATCTTCTGTTTAGAAACTGTTAATAATAATGTAAAGTACATGCATGTGTGCATGTTCTCAGTAGCAGTATTCATTAGACATCATCCTTGAGCTTCCTTCTTTCTTATCCTTTGAATTTTTCATGTGGCTTCATTCAAATGCAGGGATCTGCACTGTATGGTGGCTCTAGCAGCTCAAGCTGCTGCCCCTGTGCCCTTTTTTTGGGTTGATGTGCCCCTCTGGACCAAGTAAAAATAATTATTACGACTCTTATTGCTGCTGCTGCTGTTGCTGCTATTCTTATAATTACTGTTGTGAGAATGCCTGCCAGGATCCAACTCAACAAGTCATCCTCTTGTAATATCTTGTAGCAGTAATATCTTTTGAAGATTAAGCTAAGATGGGGCACTACACCTTCTTTGTTTTTATTTGTGAATGAACAGTTCAGTAAGTTCTCTATCCTTATGCAGGTGTTTTGCTCAGAAGCTGTGACTGATTTACATGCTTATCTGAAACAGAGTTTGTAACTGATTGACGGGGCTTGAACCCTTAACCATATTAAAATGAGAGAATTTTCGGAATTTTTTTTTTTTATTCCTGCCGACGCTGGTGAGACTGTATATTACTGACTTAATCATTCAGGATTAGATACCTTGGAGCTCTAAGCTTGTTGCTTAGCACTGTAAAAGACTAATTGTTGACTGTGGTCACCCAGGATTAGCTTTATACATGAACCGGTGTTGCACACCGATTGCAGTAACGCCAAAGAGAGCTGACAGAGGCAGAGAGAGAAAGAGATGAGGAAGGCAGCTGATTTCAAAGCAACATCAAGCCAACAGGTGAATTTTTAGAGCTGAAACATCTCATTACTCTGTTTTGAATTATGTTCAACATTATGTCATTATGTTTTCCTGATTGTCTGGTTTTCAGTGTTGCTGACCACGTTCTCTGTGTTCTTTTGCTGCCTGACGCTGCCTCACACACAGCTATTTATAGATTTTTCTTTATTACAGAGACTCTAATGATTGTAGCAGCTGTGTAGAATGTAGAACCCAGAGTTTCTCAACCAATCAGATATTACACTGTCAGTCATCTCCCACCAGCCCTGTCTTATCTGGAATCCCCATGGGCCGGTCAGCGAAGTAAAATGATGACTTTTAAAAAGGATTTATTCATATATTCATGGAGCATATCAGCAATTCAATGCATTAGACTAGTTTTGTATGGAGCAGGGAAAAAAGTAACAATTTTGAGGTGAGAGGTGAGAGGCTGAATGTTTTGCAATCTATTTGCATATGAATGGAGACGTTTTCACCTAGACTGAGATGGAAGGTTCCTTCTATCGCTGTGACGTGTCCTTTAAGACTGAGGCACCAATAAAGCGATGGCTTCTCAGACCAATTCTCTCCGAGCAGTAATGGACACTAAAGTGTCCCTAATTAATTCTGTAATATTATCTCCAAAATGCTAATGGTCTGCATGAGCCAACTTACTATAACAGTGCTGGTGAGGACTTCATTGTTAAATTCTAATTTAGGAACACCTGCTATTCACACTGCCTTTGAATATTTGTCAGAGATAAAGGTCATTTTGTTTTTCGAACAGGCAGGGTGGAAGCTAGGGGCGAGTCCGAGGACGGTGCCAAATTTCTCCGCTGGCTGGCTGGCTGGCTGAACGTACATCTGGGGGAAGAATTGGCTAATAAACTGGCACATTTACCAGACCGGGCTCTGGATTTTCTAGCCTGGAGCCAGCATGAGTCATCCAATGAAAGGTACCCATGGTGCTGGCCACTGGACAACTTAAAGCCCCCGAAAACCTGGCTTCAAAATAAACGAAATATGCAGCAATCAAAGTTAAAAAACCAAAAAAAAAGAAAGAAAGAAAGAAAATTTCAGGTAGCACTTATTCTGCTGTCAAGTGCCGTTAAACCATTGCAGAGGAAAAGGACTAAAGAGATGATGAAGAGATGTTTGCTTATATATTCATTTGAGTGAGGTTACAGTCGCCTCACTGATCTACACACATCTCACATTCTCATTTTGTGTTCAGTTGTGGATTTGGTTGGGTAATGTGAATTAATGGCAGCAGGACAGTGCATGTGGGATCAACTGAAAACAGTGTGGCTCACTGATGTGTTTTTAATGGTTCTAACAGGGGAGCTCTATGCTACAGAGGAATAAGATTAACCAGGATTTGGATGCACACATAATATTTGGCATTAAGGTCAATTCATTGTTGGTTTTTGTATTTTTATGGCACTTGTTGACAATAAGAAGAATTTAGAATATCAGCTGCTGGTTTCACTTGTATTCTCTTGTTTAGTATAACCATTTGCATTCAAATGGGCCCATGTTCGAGGAGGGACATTGAATGTACACCAGTGTTTTGACCAGCTATATTTACATACAGCTTGTGAGTAAAACTCACTGTTACGGTCCAGGTGACAGAGAATTCAGCACTGCAGCTGTCAGGCTGCTGTAGTCCCATGCAACAGGGAGCCTGAATTGTGTTGCGGTTAATGAGCAAATACAAGTGAAGGGAAAAAAGGCCATTCATATGGGCTGTGTCCACGGTTTATACTTGGCTTCAGAATCCACGTCTCCAAGCAGCGGGCAGGACGACAGCGCTGGCCCAGGGCGAGATGCTGTCACAATCTTGGCCATAATCTCTGACCACCAGCTGCACATAGCACCTGCTTATCTCTCCTAAAGAGAGCTTTTTAGAGGTGGTCAGACAGGCGCACACACACACACACACACATACACACAGAGTAAATGTAAAGGCAGGACCTATCGATTTCTCTGTGGACAGTGTTAGAAGTGCAGAGTCATTTGATGTGGAGGTATTCAAAGGCAAGGATGATGCACCTGAAGGAAGGCAACAGATGAGAGCACCTGTCTGTCTCATCCTCAAAGACAGGCGCCCAAGGAAACCTTCCTTTGCATCACAACAGCTCCGATGCTCACTTTTAATAGTTTTGAGCTCTGAAGCGTGAAACTAACTTTGTTTTTTTTGTGCAGCACAATCATTATTTAATCAGTGCTAAGAAAGGAGAACGGCACCAATAACGAGGAGCTCAGCGGGCTGTTTCCTGGAGTTAATCTCCATAGGGTCAGCCAGGGGCGCCTGGCAGGCAGAGAGACACGTTCCTGCAATTGAACAACACATTAAAACATCCACCATTCTAAATAAAGCCACCACAGTTATTCACCCATATGTTCTAAAAACTTTTGAGGATCCCTAATGAGGCAATATGAACAGCAATTACTGAATAACAGTGCTGGGTCTTCCATGGCTTGTGATGGGAGCAGCTACTTGTAAACTCTGATTTAAAAGCTGCAGTAATCCATTAAAAAAGGCAACAGTAATTAATAATTCAGTATTTCATATTCAACAGACCATCAGAGACTGCACTGTAAACCATGCAGATTGCATACAGACCACTGAAAGGCTAAGATGCTGTAATTGATACACAATGCAAAGATGCAGATTATTACTAATAACTTCAATCTGATTTATATATGAAGTGAAAATGCTGACCAAATGAAATCTATGTTTTACTGACAATAGAATGTTGATTAATTAGCCTGTTAATAATAAGGACTATGTATAATGTTGTAGTGTAAGTAAACAAGGCTGAGATGTGACAAATAATGTGAAAGTACACAAAATGACTCAGTGAGTCAGAGCCTTGTTGTTGCTGAAACAACATTGCAGAGTCAAAAAGTTTTCAAATATATATGAAAGCATGATATATAATATCTCACACTACAACAGATTTTTCAATTCCTTTCTGTAAAACACGAGTCTTTCTAAATTTGCTGGAAAAATTCCACTGAGACTCAAAGTGACCTATCTGTGAGTCTGACCCATCTAGTGCAGATCATGAGACTAATTATATATTCCACAGAGACGCTCTGTCCAGCTCTAAGTTCAGCCTTTTTACCCGGTTGCTGATGGGCGGATGATGTTAATTTGGGAGGTCACTGGATAATGATTCCACCGAGCATTGAAAGAGTTACAATAAAAAAAAAAAAATTCACCCTCTTGACTTAACTGAATCCTATTTAGTTGGGGTAGAATTGTTTTTGAAAGAGTACCAGTATGTCAAAAGAATACCAATTATGAGGTTAAACAGATAATTCCTTTGCTTAGCTTAATTAAACCCAAGAGGTGCTTTCTCCCTTGGTTCCATTAAAATTTTATCTGGTTTTGAAGCACTGAAACTCCTAATAAAGAAATAAGTTCTGTGGTATTAAAAAGCCAAGTTCAAGCCGAACAGCTCCTTCAATATCCTTTTATTAACTGAGAGATACCTAACAATTGAGTACCGTGCTGCCAGAGTTAAGACGTGTGGAAAATATTGGAGCAGAGTAAGACTGACAGGCCTAAAGGCAAGAGCCTCAAACTACGCTCAAAATAGGAAACTAGGAAGTTCATTACTATCCTTTAATAATGTCTTTCATCTATCACAGAGGAGATATTAAATCTTACGCACCACTACAGTCTCACTCATGGCTTTTATGATATACTACATACATACTTTAGACATTTATCTCACAGTTAGGGTGAATATCCCATAATGACCTAGTCAGACTTTAATGTCTTGTTGAAGGTTGCTGATATGACACAGAATAGCAACTGAAGCTAAAGTATTGCAGTGGTTTTAAACCTTGGCACCGGCACCCCCAGGGGCTCATAATGACTTCTAGAGGCATTACAAGATGATTTATGGTATCTAATACGAGAGCTGGATGACATCCTAATACATTATTGTTATATGAGACAGCACTTTGCATGGGTTTTGGTCCGTTATCATGATATAGTTTATTTGACTCTCACTTGTTTAGTCATCATATTGACATTCGTCACGATTTTCTACCTCAAAGTTTGATTGTATTTAAATATCTTCTGAAAGTACAAAGTAAGTAAATCATACCCTCAAATATAACCACACCTTAGCAATATAACAACTCCCTAGCTCATGGACTTGCCTTTTCTGTCCAGCCGTGACGTTTAGCTTGTGAACGTCTAGGGCTTCTGGGAAATGTTTGGTGGTGTTTGTTAAAAGCCGCTAAAAATATATGTACAGTATAATAGTATAATCTATACACAAGTATTTACAGTACAACAATCCTTAGTCACAACTGGACAATGATTTTGAGACCTAAAGGTTGACACAAGGTCTTGGCGCAGACTCTCTTACCACCTGACTACCTTCATGGAGTATCAGCTCGTGTTTTGATATCGCATTTCCTATAATGTGTCAGAGTAGGTGACCTGTAATCGCTCTCTCTGTCCTTGTGTGCCTGGCATCTAAGCAGGTGATTCATAACAAATAAAAATAAAAGTCCAAATTCCCCTTCTGCTGCTCTAAATCTTTCATATGTTTAAAAAAAAAAAAAAAGAAGGAATCTAGGTCTGCAGCCCAGACTTCAGCCTCAGCCTCCAGCTCTTCTCTGTCTACCCAGAGCTCCCTCTGGTTAATCTCAGTGTTATGGGCTCCTTGAACACATGCACTTATTAAATGCTTATTAGCTGAACATATCACTTGGACACAAAAAAAGCTCTTTCATGTCGTGCTTCAAAGCAAAGCATCACTGTTAAATCCCAGGGATGGCTGCATGTTGTTTACCTTTACAATCCGCCTTCCTCCTCCTCCTCCCCCTCCTCCTCAGCCCCTCCACTGTTCTGCTATAGTTAGCAGTCCTATCAATTGTTGTCAGAAGGTCTAAAGCTCCTGGGACAACAAGGATTGCAGAGAGGAGAAAAAGGTTGGGTGTTAAATTTAGTGGACTCAGTCAGGAAGCTGAGGATTTTCTGTTTTCTAGGTCAGGTAAGTGCCAAGTCGGCCAGAAGCCTCTGACTGAGACACGTGGGGAAACACGAACAGATAGAAGACCACTGCCTGAGGTGAGGGAGGAGGGGAGAGGGAGAGAGCGTCTTGTGTTTCTCCTCTTAAGTTTAGCGGAAATATACTGTACATTAAGTGCTGACATCCATCATTCCCTCAGATTAAGTTTCATCTTGTGTTTGTTGTCGGTACAATGGTTTAACACTCATCATCAGTGAGCAGCGAATGAAAAACACGCGCTCGCTCGCTCGCACGCACACGCTCGCAAATGTTGCATTTGAGCAGGAGTGCTTTGAGAGGGGCAGGCGAGGCAAACACACTTTCAGGGTCTGATGAACATGTCATCCAGGGAGAAGAAGGAATAATTTGCTCTTTCATTTGGTTCATTCCACTGGATGTCTTCTGCTCCACAGCGGCTGCTGTCAGCCTGCAGGAAATGAAAGTGTTTACTGAGCTTGGCCATCCATTTGCACAGCTCCAGGATGCACTATTATGGCGGGCATGACCATTAATAAGCACAGTCATGGATCAGACTTCTCTGAGACTGAGAAAAGGGAGGTGTTTTTGTGGGAATCATCTCAAGTACAGACAAATACAAATGACTTTACAATATAGGATGACACTTTTAATCAAGGCTTCACATACACCTGCACACACAAACACACATCACTCTGATAGCCAGTGAGTGCTTCAGTCTCTGACAATCACTGAAAATTACACAGGGATTTGGTGTAACAAAGGGAAACGCCAAAGCAGTCTGAGTAATGGCTCCATGTTAACTAACTAAAAGACTAATAACAGGGAGGCACCAATGTGACTCTTTCCCTCCCAGGACTTATTCAGACACCCCAACTCTGAGCATCTGCTAATACTGAGTACCAATCAGATACCAGGGCTCTCTTTTCCCCAATTTTACAAAGCGTGAACCTTAAATACTGAATTTTAATGCAGCTAGGTCACGTCATGGCTGATACCCAATCAATTTAATACGATCAATAACAGGCCCAAAACCGATCCAGTGCATCGGGTTTGCATTAAACCCAAAGATCTTCCTCAGAGGGAAAAGGGAGAGCACAGCATACTTCTAAATATCGTGTTGAATGTCTAACAACAAAAGAAAGACTTAAGTACACAAGATTCAACTGATATAAAAATTCCAAATTGCCCTCTGGGCAAAGACACCAAATGGCAGGAAATTGCTCTCAAAGCACGAATGTATAAACAAGCTTGCCTCGAGTCTGCGCTTACCACCAATTTAAATACACAGAAAAACTCTGAAGCCACTCATGTGTGAAGGTGGGAAAATATAAGGCCAGAATAATGAGGATTACATGCATCACAGAATGTAAAGAAGACTAAATATGCACACAGAGAGCCTAAAGGCTTATCTTGAGTATATTCTCTTCAGGTTTACTGAAGATGTTCGAGGTTTAAGAGCATGTTTCATTAAAGGTGGAATATCTCATCCATATTCATCAGCATGATAGAATTTGGAAAGCTGTTATCTGATATCTTGTTCTATATCATTATGATGGAAATGCATGCTGGGTGCCATGACCTGACAGGAACTGTACAATATAACACGTCTTCTTTTAAAATTAAGGCTTAATATAAATTCTGTGAGGGAAAAAACTGACCATTACAATGATTGACATCCTGCCTGTTAGCTTGATACCAGTCTTGTTAACTACAGGGACTGGACATGGTATTTTATTTCCTGCGTCTGACAGCTTGCAGCCCTAGTCCTTCTCCTGTTTGGAAGTCTCATTCCCTGAGCTCTCTGTTAAAGTGAATGTCACTCAGTTCACACTTCATACCCCTGTGGGACCAGCCACAAAACTGACATACCTATATTTGCTCTGTCAAATGTTTGAGCACTTTAGCTTACACAACTGATAGATTGACTCTTAAACCTTGTCCTCTTGCTGTCAAGCCTTCTGTTCTCCCACAGCCCTTTGGCAGCTTACAGTGACAATGGTGGCAGCCTCGTATTGAAATGAGAAAAGACCCTTAAATATATTCCTTATGGCGACATACATTACTATAGGTAGTTAGCTTGGCAGCAAGTGACCTCTTTGCTTTTGGGAATTTGGTTTTGGACTCATAGAGTTTTGTTCTTACCATAACGCCACAGACACTGCTTGTGTCAAGTTAGGTAACCTATGGTTAGACAACCTCCGTTCATGGGAGGCTGCTATCGCACATTTCATTCCTTTTTATTGATGATTAATGCTTCCTAAAATGTCAATTTATTCTATCTTACAAAAACAAATGTCTTAAAGTCTCTCATCCATCCCGATGTCCTGCCTGCGGCGGCTGCACTGAGGATGAAAGGACACTAAGTTTGTGGGCTGATGAAATTCTTATCTGAACTTTTAAAGCCAAATGAGAGTCATTTTTATCATCGCACTCTATCAGATTTTAATCAGAAAATGTAACCTTATCCTAAGCAAAATGCTGGATCCTGTCACAGTTTTGCAATTCATTCTCCATGGAGCTCACAGATATCAAAAATGTGGAGGTGGGTGGAACAAAACTCTCTCCCCTGTTTCTGGCCAACACAGGCGGTAAAGTTAAATAATAATACAGTACATGTGAATACTGAGAGTTCTGGTATTCTCTGGAGAGGAATGCTTGGAATGAAAATGAATACAAGGAAGAGTTTAACCAGATTATTAGTGGAAATGCTTCTCATTAAAGTGTGCAGTTTGTACAAAGACCAGCTTTGGCATACTTGGACAATGATGAAATAAGATGTGGTGAAAGATTTTAGAGGTCTTGACAGCTTTCTGGCTCACAGCATTGCTGCCATTCTCATTTTCTACCATGTATATTTTGTTGGCAGGAATTTTAATATTAACGCCTCCAAATGTCCTATTTTTTTTTTTCTGGAATCTAAATTTGTCCAGCCATTTTATCAACAAAATATATAGATGGGTAAAGTCATAAAATGAAAAGAAAACAAATAAACATGGGGTATTTCAAGATTTCTGAGCTCCCTGGATGTTGTGCACAAACAGCTTTTCTAGTCCTGAAGCTATTTTGTCCATATGGCCCCTTCTTCCTTTAGTGACTATGCAGTGGAGCTTTGTACTGTGAAACCAATAGAGGTGCAGTGTAATGGAAGAGCATACATTTCTGGGCTAATAGGCTGCTGAGGGCTACACTGCGGCTGTGCTGTGCTGCAGAACTGCTCTCTGCAAAACCAACTCTCATCTAAGCGCCTCACACCTGCGGCTGGAAGGTAAAGACGAGGGAGAAATCTTTATGATCCAGATGAGGCTGTCACTCTTTAGAGGCAGGAGAAGTCTCAGTGTGCTGCCTGGGAGCCCTGCAGGGCGAACGGAGAGAGAAAACGCTAACAAAGGATTCATCATCTCCTGACCTTTCCACTGATGCTGCAGCCTTCCCCGATATGATGAAGGTGTCACAGCCTTCCAGTTGCACTTATTTCCAGTGCCTGTCTCTGTTCGTCTACGTTTCTGCGTCTATCACATTTGGTCCTAATGAGGGTTTATTCCCGCTGAAGTGTGTGTGTGCGTGGCACAGGGTATGAGGAAGTAGAAACCACCAGCTGTGCTCTGGCTCTACCTCTGACCTTCCTTGTCTCTCTCCATCCGCCTCCCTTTGTGGTCTCCTGTCTCTGTTTAGATGTTTACCTGTCCATCTGACTGTTGGCATTAAGGAGCTGTCACTAAACTCCTGTCAGAGCCAATGACTGTCATGTCCCCCGTGAGTGTCATTTCCCCCCTCGAGCTCTCAAAGCACAGGCCTTAATGAGCCCTGTGGCAGAAACAGCAGTCTCATGTGCAGCCTGAGATGAGAAGATGGAGTGACAAAGGGGGGCAAAAGTGTGAGGCTCACGGGGAAAAGGTAGAGGAGGAGTGAGAGAGCAACAGGGGAGCAGGCAATTACCCTTACTGTGGTGCCGTATATGGCCATCCAGCCCTCTAGCAGTCATGTTACAAATGAGCTATATCCTCCACTGCTGTGGAAATAATCACACCTACCTACCATCACTCATCACCCCCACCTAGAACAGGACAGATGCTCCAAAACATCAGAGAGAGAGGTAAAGACAGACTGCGCTTAGAGAGGGAATTTAAAAAATATTAATGCCATATTTTATTTTTCATAATACTATATTGCTTTGCCAACACAGGTTTCTTTACTGCTTTGCCCATAAAACACACTTGAATTGAATTGTGAGAGGAGCAGAGGGGGATAGAGAGAGAAACGGAGGGATGATCTGCTCCAAGACAAGGGGAAAGAGAGAGAGAGAGAGAGAGAGAGAGAGAGAGAGAGAGAGAGAGAGAGAGAGAGAGAGAGAGAGAGAGAAATCTGAATAAAGCCTATCACAACAGCCAATCTAGTTCGAGTAGTTCAAACAGGTGAAATGCATCTCGTGAAGGTTTTGTGTGACCGCAAGAAGAAAGGGAGGGAAAGATACCAACTCTAATACTTCGTGTATATTAAAAAGAAGAAAGAGAAAGACAGAGCAATGGAGGAGCAAGTGAAACCAGTGGTAGCCATGTTTGCAGATAGCTTTCTGAAAAGGAGGTTTCCTCTGATTCCCCTCTGACAGCCTCCCCTTTCTCAGCTCCAACCTACCTCACGACTCCCCACTGTGTGGGAACGAGTCCCACAGCATACATTCTCTCACTTTCACAAATGCACACTGCCACAGACACAGACACAGACACAGACACACACACACACACACACACACACACACACACACACACACACACACACACACACACACACACACACACACATATCTACAGTGCTGCACACCAAACAACCCATCTTCTTGGAGCACCTACAAAGCTGGAATATACAGATCATGTGTCACAAGGCTACACAGTGAGATAAATATCTCTGTCTCTGTTTGTGTCTGACTCTGTGCTTCGTTCTTTACATTTCTCACACACATCATTATCTTTATGCTGTGGTTTTATTTTTTAAAGTGGTTTATTTTAGACTACTATAAATCATTATAATCAAATATAAAATTATAGTTTGTTTTGTCTTGAAATGAATGCCAACTAGAGGTCAGTGGTTTATCCATCTTATTTATTTCCAGCTACATCTCCGCTCACATAAATACCAACAGGCTTCAGTGAGTTCTGTGGGAAGCTATAGACTCATGCTGTTTAAGTATTCTGAACCAGCAGGAACACGGAGTGAGGCCACAGAGGGCCACATAACACAGACAATATGACCTCCGACAAGGACAAATTTCATCAGGACGTCTCTCTGAGCATCTGTCTGACTATGTGAGTGCAGTTTGTCTGTATGTGCACGCACGTGTCCACATAAAAGTGTGTGCGAACATGACTGTGTTACAGATATGACCTAAATGGTCTCAGACAAGGACTATTTCTATTTCCTCTGCTTCTTGGATGAAGCAGTTGGCTTCTCTTGACCAATGCAGAAGAGAGGGTCCACAAAGAAATAACACCTTTCCATTAAAGTTTAACTCTCACATTCATGTCTTTTTTCCAAAATCACGTGTGCACATGAATTTACATTTGGTATTTCTTCAAAAAAACAAAACAAAAAACCCCAAAAACTAAACTGGACTGAGTGTAGATCAGTATTCAAAACATCTGGGTTGTCTTGCTTCAGTCTCTGAAGTTCGGTGTGAACGCAGTTTATTTCCCTGCTTACTGCAGATTCCCTTCAGTATCAGGGAAGTGACAGCAGCTTGAGGGAACAAAGCAATAAGTAAAAATTAACATAAATTCACATGGTAATGTATTCAGCATTGGGCAATGACTTTCCATATAACGGAGGGACATGTTTTTGAAAAAAGATTGTGTTTTGAGAAGAGCAAAGCAGAGAGAATTTGCAAAGGCGTGCACAGACATGAGTATAATGAACAAATATTAGCCGTGATATTTGGGATTCAAAATGAAGATAAACTATTCCAATCTCAAGAGCCCAATTGTGTGTCAACACACACACACTCACACACACACACACACACACACACACACACACACACACACACACACACACACACACACACACACACACACACACACACACACACACACACACACACACACACACACACACACACACACACACCCTGAATTCATTATGAACACAAAGGAGTTCTTCAACTAACAAATGGCCCACAAGTTAATCCAAAATGTCTGTTTTATCAACAATGGTCACCAATGATGATATTGGCACCTGAGACAAGGTTGAAAAGAACCCTGGTCACACACACACACACACACACACACACACACACACACACACACACACACGCACGTGAACGCACGCACGCACACACACACACACGCCAAGTTGTCGTCCCCTGCTGCATTCAGCCCAGCCACTGAGCATAATGACGAATGCAGTCACAGTATTGTGCTGCTCTGTAATTAAATGGAGACGTGGGGTCAAAACTCCCAACAGGTTCACCGGTATGAGATGAAAAGTAAATTGGCTCTTCTCAAAGTCACTTCATAGAAACAATTACATAAGCTATATTTATCACTATTATTAAAATAGAAAAATTATTTATCCTTTCAGCACCATAATATGATGGGAGCTAAAGTGCCATCTCTCACAGCCCATTCTGCCTGGCCTTCTCTGATTCTTCAGCAGAGATAATTACTGTGCTGGGTAATTGAAGGTACAGAATACACACACCCACTGAATGGAAAATGGAGGTTAAATTACCTTTCCAAAGCTCCCTTTCCCGATGGCCCGCAATATCTGGAAGTGGTCAAAGTTCACTGTGAAGAAAAGGAGGGAGAGAGAAAGAAACTGTCAGAATGACTTCTGCTATGTTTCAGGACAAGGAAGTCGACATGTCGTGCAACCGTAAAGTTTGAGCACAGTGACACATTTGCTGTTGTTCCAGGTCTGTACTGCAGCACATCTGATTTAAATTGAAATAATGACTGTGAGGTAAAGGTTCTGACTTTCAGCATGAATCTGTGAAGGTACCGCGGCCCTTTGTTTAGTCGCCCTCAATTGAACGAGTTAACATGAAGTCATCACATCTAATGGTTAGTTGCAAATCCTTTGCAATCAATAACAGGCTGAAGTCTACGACCCACACACAACAGCAGACAATTCCCTGCTGATGCTCTGCCGAGCCTGTACTACACAACCATCTTAGCTTTGCTTCTGATTTTAGTCTGGTCTTTAGTTTGGCCTCAAAAAACCCTTGTTTGTCTTGTCTGTAGGTCTAAAGTCACTGCGCTCCCTCCTGCATACTCCGAAATAACAAGACAGAGAGCTTATTGCCATGTTCAGTGGAGCTACACTAAGACACAAATGCTGACAGCAGCATGTTGACATGCTCACAATGACAAAGCTGACGTGCTGATGTAAATGTATGACGTTTATAATGTAAATATATAATGTGTAACTTCACCATGTTGGTTTAGCATACTAACATTTTCTAATTAACACTAAACACAAAGTACAGCTGAAGCTGACTGGAACACCGATAGCCCTACACTGCTCACCAAATACAGATCAGAACACTCTCAAGCCAAGAGCCAAGCCCAAAGTCAGCACTTGTACCTGATAGTCACTGTTGTGCCAAAACTCAAAATCAAAAATATATTACTGCACTTTGAACTTAAAAGATATTTTCATGACATTACACTTTGAAAAACTTTCTACATTCTGTCTTAACATCAGAACTTTATAAAAACAAAGCATAAAAACATCGAGCACACAGAAAATGATTAAAATGAGTTTGAGCTATGTCCCAGTAAATTGTACACTTTTAAGAAAGACACTAAAATTATTATGGAGATTAGCTATTGCATGCTTAAATTTGTGAAAATGAAAAAGAAGAAATAAAAAAAATCTCTAAATGAAATGCTTAATTTGGAATACAGGGTTATCTGGTGATCAGGCACAGGCAGTCGAGTCTCGTTTCAGAAAAACAGCCAGCTCATGGCACTGCAATCGCTCATCTTATTTTATGTTGTTCTATCAGTTAGTGTAATGGCACAGTTAGATGTTTTGGCTCATTGCCTTCTTCAGTAGAAGTTCTGCTGATTGATAGAACTGTCCTGTGTGTGGTATAAAGTTTAAAGTAAGTCCTGAGGGAGGGAGGGTGGCTGGATGGGAGGGGTGAGGAACAGTCTGAAGGCTTATAAAGAGGAATTAGTTTCAGTGAGAGAGAAAAAAAACCTTGAATAATGTACAGCAAATAGAACAGCCCTGCAATAAATACTTTTTGATTGTATAGTGGTTTATTTTTGCTGTGGCAATGTCAAGAGCACGTATAATATCCTATTTTATTTATGTAGAAAAATACTTGCTGGTCTTTTCACAACAAAAAAGACGTAGCCCACTTCTCTTTTTCTTTGAACATCAAAATTAGACAGCATAGTGATTCTTATTTGACAAAACCATTGTTGTGAATTGTAGCAATGCATACATGTATTTCAACCACCATCCAAGATATTTTTCTACTGTTCTTGTCCAACTCACAGAAGTAACTGCAGTTAGCTACAGCTGAGTAAACTCACCAGCGACAGTTGGCATTATAGTCGGTTGCTGGCTTACACTTCCATTTGTTACAGCTTGTTAAGACACTTTGAGTAAGTTATAATTAAAACTGCGGTGGTGGTTATGTGTTTCTAATATTTTCTCTCCCCTTGTATATAAAAGGTTTAGACTTCTATTGAAAGGGTTTTTTTGAGAATGCATTGTTACTGATTTAAGCCAATGAAATCAGTTACCGTGTTACTATGGACTACTCGTACTATAATGTGGGAATGTGGAGCTGAGGGGCTTCCACTGACCGACCTCCTCCTGGTCATTTGTGCTACTGATTGAGACGTGCCTCTGTTCTCTCTGTGTGTGTGTGTGTGTGTGTGTGTGTAGCAGTGCCCCAGGCAGATGTGAGCACAGCAGGCATGGCGCTAACTCATCCGGCTCCTCCTTAAAAGTCAGTCACCTTCTGAAGCTCACATCTGATCTGCTCAGCTCCCTGTCCGTGTAGACAAGGACTGATCATGAAAGAAGAAAGCACATGCTGGGCTCCTCCAGGCAGACCCACTGCCAGCTGACCTATGCACCCCAGTGCTGAATCAGGGGGTAAAGCCCACGATGCTAGTTACTTGCAGACAAAAGACACGGGGTGTGGTCTGCGTGGTTTGTGTGGGAGATAGACTAATCCAGTGTGGATTCTCCCCTCTCAGTCTTTTGCACTAATCCCCTCATATGGCATGGCTCTGACTGCACCCTGGTGCTGCCACACAGAGACACTGTAGCATGAACATAGCTCTCCATGTGGTATTAAAAGGGATAAAGGGAAATGTGAAAAAAATGTATTTACAGCATGGTGAGTTCATAGACTCATGGTTTTGGGTCCTCACCAGATGAGAATAATGATGTATTTCCCTCCGGCTTCCCTGTCAACATTAAGTTATGCTGGTTCTGTTGAGCAGCTTGAAACCCGTGTCTGAAACTCAGGCAGACATGTCCATACAACCAGCTCACTAACAGATATGACAGCACTGTCACTCAGTACAACAGCTAATTGGGTTTTCATTGGATGTTGCTTAAATACCTCATGATCCAACTCTGTTTGGAAACTTTTGTCACAGGTGGGTAGCAAGCTTACAAGCCTGATGATGGTTTATAACGTAAACTGCATGTTAAATGATGAAATATTCTGAATGCATTTGTAAAGAGGGTGCAGTATCAATGTGATGGCCTAGCTAAATTTTATTTTTAACTCTAGCACTCTGGTTTCAAGTCAGTATGAGCTGGTGTTATGTGCTGGTGGCCAGTGGGGACCACCAGCAAGGGATGTGCAAAGTCGTTAGTCACAAAACTGAAAAGGCAGGGCTAATTAAAAATAATGAGCTGCGTGAGTTATTGTTCCACCAGCCAAACCAGCGACTGAAGTCATGCATCTGATCACAGTTCAACAGGCTCTATCTGAAAAATTTCTGTTTACCACTGAGGTCCATCAGCCTGCAGACAAACTTATCATAAATGCAGCTTCAGGCAGAAATGTGAAGAGAAACACTCGCTCCATCATCTTAAAATTATGGAAATATGAACTTTATAGTGTCTCACTTCATTAATTGTCTTATCTAACAACTCCAGTTCATAAAAATATCAAGCCAAAGTGAAATCTGTGACAGACTATGCCTAATATATCACACACAGGAAGAAGGAATGCCTTATATTACACAGCAAGACTCCATGTAAAAATGAAAGCAGCAGCAACAAGTACAGAAACTTTTTTTAATAAAAAAAGCACCAGTGTACTTTTGTTATAATTTCTGAAGTCCCCTGTATAATATTCCTATAATATCCCAGTGGAAACATATATATGATAGGGTTTAGTATTTTACAGTGAGTGTAACACACTTGAATTTCTGTATTCATTTCTCAACATGTTTTAAAATATTCCTATTGTAGGACTTTAAATTAATTGTATAGTGACATAAATTCTGTTGAAGCGACTCAATAGCAAGTTATGAATTCTTTTCTCTTATATCAGGCATTATTTACCACTGTGAAACTCAACGCTCTTAAAATGATTTATCCCTCTACAGACTTTCTCCACAGGTGGATCAAAATATCAGGAGGCCACCCTTCACAGCGCTGAGTCACACTGTATGTGTGCGTCAGCTGGTACAAATCTAAGACTACATGTTGATATATTAACAAAGGAAACCACATAAATGTCAGTTCACTATCAAAGACTTGATTCTACGTGACACATCCAACTTTTTTTTTTTTTTTTTTTTTTTTAACCAGCGATCGATGTCCCCAGTATCACAGCACTTCCTCAGAGTATTAGTCATCGGGTAATGGGAAGCACAAGAAAAGCACCCTCCTCCCTTTAACTGGCCTGGTGAAAGGAGCTGCTCTTCAGATTCAGGGGTAAAAGAGATTTGGGCTTGTTCCATGCTAAGGGGATAATTAGAGCAGACACTGCATTTCCTGTAACCATCACTTCAGCATCAGAGGCTCTCTTCCCCCCCCCCCATGTGCCAGGCTGGCTCCCACATGCTGCGAGGAAGAATTAGGTGGGAGGCTGCATAGGTCTTTCATGTCATACAAGCTTTACGCCGACTTGAATCACAACACAGACTCGTCTCTGGACTGACCAGCGAAACCAAACAGCAGAGGAGAAGGGCTTGCAGTTCAGTCGATAAAAAGGTTCACAGCAGCACAAATGGTTTACTGTTCAATACTGACATTGACAGCCTTCATCTGAGAGCTGAAGATTTTCTTTTTAAGTGTTGACCCTTTAAAAAAAAACTCTTCTGTGACTAAACATTCACCAGCTTTTCAATGAATCTTTTTCTAGAGCTGTCAATGGGTGTCCTTTGATACGCAGTGCTTTTCTTCCCCAGCTTCAAGTGGTTGGTTTCCACGTTGTTGCTGCAGCAGCTGTTGAGCCAAATGATTGAAGGACAGAGGGCATTCTTTTGTTAAACTACAATCTACAAACGCAAGCTGTTCATGTTACATCCAAGCTGAGTAAGAAAGACCTCAATTAACTTCATCTGCTCTTCTGATAACATTTGTGAAAATTATATCCGTGGCACATTAAGGACAGTATTTGCAATTTGAATCGTGTCACGGTCAAGTGGTGCTCCAGAGAAACCAGCAAGCTCATGGTGAGTGAGACTGGACAGGATAGGAAAAAGTGTCTGCAGTCCCTGTGTTGGCTCCATCCACCGCTCTCAGGTTTCAGTGGATGCTGCACAAAAGACTACGGCCAAACCCTGCAGACGACTGCAGCGCGTAGTGTGAGTGAATCTGATCTACCACAGAGACAGTGGGAGAACGACAACATCTCTTCCTCTGTAAGGGCCGGAAGCTGCTGACACTCCAGGATGATATGCTGAGTAGGCTCCACAGGGGTCCTCAACGGGTGATTGGCTCCTGTGGAGGAGCTGATATTGGCATGAAGCCCGTGTCAAGGGGCATTGAAAGTGTGAGTCTGAGAGGGTGCAAGAGTGTGTGTACGGGTGTGTGTTCATGCACTTAAAACCTCTAATTGAGCCAAAGTCACAATTCATCCCTCACTAGAGGAAGGTGTAACACTCTTATATATATTTAATCATAAAGTAGGGAACTGCAAAGGGAGAGGAGTGCTAGTGCAAGAAGTGTTTACCCCTGATCTATATTCCCTTTTCAAATATTTCTTTTAACGATATCCTCAGTGTTACATGCAGAAACACAGGAGCCTCCTCAATAATTTACCAACCCTATAGGTTGATGTTGGCTTCCAGTTTTTAATTATTTCAACTTTGTTTCAGAGAAATCAGTTTCTTTCTGTAAATTTGGCATGTCAGGTCTTAATACTGCAATTCCCATGAGCCTTGGTCACCACTGCCATGGAGAAGAAGCCTGAGCTGTAGCAAATGTGGTTCAGCTTTTTTTTATTGGTGACTCACTGAATAGAGAGAGCTGCATGTCCATGGACGCAGTCACAATCGTCTACATTTCAATCAAGAAATGTCTTCTAATCACTTGTCAACTTATTAACTCCCCCTCACTGGCAGAGTTTACAGCAACACACCATGACAAACTAAATTATAAGCAACCATATCTTAAGGTTGCTTAGATTTTTGTGAGCAGGAGAGACTGCTCTGCAGTGCAACGCTCTGGAGGGGTAGACGTCCACCAATTTCCCAGAGACCAAGGTTGATCTGCAAATTGCTTTTGTTCGACCAATGGTGTAAAAATTACGTTCAGTTTACAATCGATTTTCACAAAGGCAAGGCCAGCCAGACAATATTTGGCATTTGCCTAATAAATCACCTAATCAATTTATTCATTATCAAAACTGCTGGTTAATGTACAGTCGATAACAATTTCACCAATTGTTTCAGCACTGTTTGGGCTGATGAGAGGTGTGGTGACATAAAAGGACATGGACCTGTTCTCACATCTTTCTTGCTCAGGAGTGGTTTAACAAACTACTGCAGTAATAAGTTAGTTAGTAATGATAGTGTTAGCGCTGGGGGGGGGGGGGGGGGGGGGGACTTACAAACTGATCAAAAGCTCAGTTCATTTCTAAAATGCATGCAATTCATAAAATGCAGAGATTATAGAAAAGAGAGGAGGCTAGAAAAGGTGAATGAAGTGGAGGACACCTCCAAGACCATGAAAAATACATTATGCAACAGGATCATTAACCTTGCTAATTATACTCTGGGAAATACTGAATTGCAGAGTTTTGGCGTCTGGAGAGACGAACTTTCAAAGCACTTCTCTTTAACTGGATAACTTTTATAAAGAAACAAAAAACTGCAGCTCACAGAGCAACAGTTAAAGGACAGTGCTGGTGTTAATCCTTCATACATGAAGAGAAATTGCAGTACTGCGCGTCAGAGTCAATATTAGTAAAGTTAAAGAAGGTTGTCATTAACACCCAGGACCACACATAGAAGGAGGACATGTTGACACATACATAAAAATCCAACACGTGTCTGAAAATGATCTGAATTTAGTGAGTGGCGCAAAGTTTCTATAGTCATATTTTGGTATTAATTATGAATCCTGAGATAATGTAATTTTCATGAGACGTTCTTTATTAATCACCATCACAGTCGCTGCTCCCGGCACAAAGAGGGTTGTGTGAGGGGAGGAGGGGTGGCAATTTATCAAGAGCGCAGATGCTGATGAATTATGGGTTCAGCTCGTATACAAGTATCTGCAGTTTGCATAGCTGCGGCATGATTCACTACAAACAGACGTTTGGTGCTTCAAGGTTGTGAGTTTATGCTATTTAAGCAATGTCACTTGTTTGAGAAAAGTTAGTTGCACCAGAGTTGCAGTGTGGTCAAACAAACAAACAAAAACCACACCTAGGTTAATCAGTAAAAATGTCACATTCTGAATTTATTTCCATCTTGAATCAATCAGTGTAATTTTGAATTAGAGAATGCAGTTTTAAAATAAATCATTTCTCTAGGTTTAGACAAAATTGGTGATGAAGGAACGAATGGGAATGAACGGGTATCTGATGTAGGGTCTTCCTTTGTGTTAACATCTGTAATTTTGAGTGTACCTATACATAATTCTCCCATTTCTTCCCCAGGTCCACCAAGTTCTCCTCTGAGAACACACCACAGCTTTCTAGTAGTGAATATAACTGAAATTCAGTTGGGTTTAATATAAAACCATTGAGAGAGCAGAATAAGTATTGATGCATTCCCTCAGTAAAGGAAAACACCACCCACAACATCTCATTCTCCACTATGTAGCCTCCAATTTCACCCTGGGTTCCCCAAAGAGGCTATATCTAACTGGAAGAGAATCACCACATGATCAATAAACAGGACCAATGATACTGTTCCACTGTCACCTGAAATGGATGCATCATTTCAGAGGTGGGTTGGGGAGTGTGTGTGTGTGTGGGGCGGGGGGGGCAACTTGATACCTTTGATGTCAGTAGGGCTTCAGCACATTGATCTACGTGATACCACTTAATACGACGGAGCCACGGTTCATCACATTCATTCCATTCACGTCTCAAAGAGTTGTGCTGAGAGTGCTGCTTTGTAAAAGGCCTAGATTGAAATTCTGTCACGTGCTATGCAACATGTTAAGATATATCCATTTAAAAGTCCAAGTGACCTACCCTCTCACACCTGTGCTAGGTTAACCTGTCTATGCTAGGTTTAACAAGAGAAAGTATATTCATGCTTAAAATGCATAGTTTAAGCATTGAAACTGCTGTTTATGGTCACTGACACTGAGTTTATTCATATGATCAAAGCGCCATTCACATATGAACATATTAACATTGTATTAAATTCATTCTTGTTGTGAGAGTGTTGGTAGAAGGCTACTACTAACCCTGCTGAGATTCAACACCTGCAGTTTGCAGCTCTGTAGAGCTCTGAGTGACTCTGAGTGTAATGTAATGTATTAGTTGATTATTCAGTAAATCATATTTTTTGATAATCAACTAATCGTATAAGCAATTTTTCAAGCAAAAATGCCAAACATTTGATGGCTGCAGGTTCTCAAACAGGAGAAAATCACCATGTGCTGTAGGATATTGTGATGGGCATTTTTCATTGTTTTCTTTTGTTTTGTAGATCAAACAGGTCATTGAGAAAATAAGTGTCAGGGTAATTGACAGTGAAAGTTCAGCAACTTCTGCTTTCATTTACTTTATCACTGTCAATGTACCAGCAGCTAAACGTTTGTGAGGAAGCAGGAAAGCTTCATGTTTTGATTAAAGTCAACTTGCTTTAATGATTTCGGTGATGCCACAAAAGTGTGTTTGTACAACACATTCTCTCTATCTAATAATGCGGTAGATGGAGACACAGTTTAGACAAAGGACATCACAACTGGCACCAAATGAATCATTATTTTAATAATGGTGAAATGACCATCTGAATCTGAGTGTATTGATTAATAAATATCAGTAAAGTAAGGCTTAAGCCTTTTAAAATGTAAAGTAGTTTGACACAGAACACAGAAGGTGAACTCTGAAATGTTAATGCAGAGTACATTTAGGGTACGACCCAGCCATCAAATCACACTGAGTGAATGCACCCTGTGTGGACAAGCCCATTGGACTGGGATCAAAAAACCTCCTAGCATCGATCCCTTCCTGTTCTGTCTTTTGAGAATACGCCTCTGCTTCTAATCCAATCCAGTGCTGCCTCTGTACCGTGTTATCAGCCTGTGTACAAGCTATTGCTCAGATTTTGCTGACAGGTTTCCATTTGCATACACGGCGCACATAACCACTATGCCATATGCTTGGCAGCTTTATGGCATCAGCAGCAGGCACCGCTAGATATGATGAGGGCTATGTGCTTTGCTCAAGTTCTCATGGTGGTGGTTTAGTATTTCTACACAGACACTGGCAGAAGGATCAGAGAGTGCGTGCGTGCGTGTGACACTTGACTGTGCGTGTGACACTACACAGTGAAACCAGGATCATAGTAAGACCTGCTCCTAAAAAAAAACTGTTTGCTTTACAGCCGCTTCTGCTCCCACATGACTGCTGAATATTTCATCGCAGTAGTAAGCCATATTTCATGGTCTGTAGTAGTCGATCTGCTGCTGGGACACACTAGGGTCTTTGATATTGAGCATCCAATCAAATGCATAGAGAGGCAGATGCAGAAAGACTTAATGTACACTTCAACTCACTGTAAATCCCAGATATTTAGCTATTGGCATTCTCCATTTCTCAGGCTATTTCAGAGTCTTAGGGCTGGTTATATATCTTGATCTTGACCTTGCAGTGGTCTTCTTTGATCTTTATTGATGGGACAAAGACTCACATGTTCTTGGATTAGCACTGGGATGGCTGCATGTGCCTTGGATGGTGATAAAGGGGAATACAGTGGCTTGAATCATCGCCGTTAGCAGATTGCAAGTAGCAAGTTCTAAGACCATGTTCTTGTAACTGCTTCTTGAACAAACGGAAGTATTTGCTGCTGCTTATATGACCAAAGCTACTGCTTCTGAAAGGAGCTCATTAAGCATTGTGTTTCCCATTTTACTTAAGAGAATTTGTATGTAGACAAAGTTCGCTTTACAACCGGTGACAAAAAGCGAGCGCTTGTTGTCTTAAATCTCAAACTGGCATGGCAGGAAAGTGCCTCTGTAGCGCGCTGAAGGCCACATTTGATGAATCTGTTTACTTAAATCACTATCATCACTGAACAGCCATCATCATCATTTTCTCCTTGTACACTAGAGCGCTAATACAGCCTAATTGCGGGCTCTCTAAACAGAGCACATGATGAATATTCATGAGCGCTACAGAGCTCATTGTCTGTACAGGCGTGACAATTTCAGCTATGGATCTCAACTGGTAATTGGACAAGGATAGGGAGATACACATGGAGCGTGTGCTGGTGAAACTCCATATTCAATTCCAGTGGTGGGTCGACGCTCCCCGCGGGCAGACTGTCATGTGGTTATACCATCTTTGAGTCTCCTTGTATGTGCATTAATTACCCTGAGAGTGTTATTTATTTATTTATTTTTTGATTTTCATCTGCTGGACAGCTTTTATGATGACACAAAAGAGTCATACTGCTGGAAAATTAAAGCAGCCATTAAGGCTTGATCTGGCTGCTTTTTTTTTTTCCTGGCTGTGTTTGTGTGCCTCACTAATGTGATGAACCTCTATTCAAAAACAACTAGTGGGGCATGTGATTCACACACCGTACCTTGTTGCTAGGGTTACTCATCGAATTAGAATGAACTTGAACTGCTGGTGCCTTAAAGATCAATAGAGGGCGTAGATCAGGGATGAACACATCAACTGCCAAAGTCTTACTGGGCGTTTCATTGCCGACTGATAGAAAAAAACTGATTTTCTCCCTGAGTGATCATGCCTGTTAATTTCTACATGCATCATTCACCCCCTGCTATCTACTCCACGTAGATGGAGACAATGGCGAGTAATCTGTTTAGTAAAAAGGGATGCATCAAACTTTTTCTCTGATTTTGATACCCAGACCCTGGGTATTGGCTGAAAGGAAGTATCATTTTCCTTTATCAAGCTTTATTAAACCTGTCAAAAAAATATATGAAGTCCGTCCATGCATATTTTTCCAATGCATTTAGACAAACTCAAAGGCATGCACAGGGGTAATACAATGTAAAATCAATTTTATTCTAATTTCCTAACAGTAGTTTTTATGTACAGTATGTGTGGGCAGTATTCTGTGGTTGTAAAGTTGAATGAGGTTTAAAAAATCTGCACAGATGTCACATAAATCTTCACAAACAGGGAGCCGTGCCTCGGAGAATGAAAGAGGAGATGTGAAATTGGACCTCTACACACAGAGAAGTCACTACGGGAGGCTGTATCGTACATCTAAAGGCTGTCAAGACGAAGAAGGAGCAAGATGAGAACACTTCAGAGGATAATTCTGCACTGCAGCATGGGGACTCTTGCATGCACAGCACTGTCACAAAGAAACATCATCTGGACTGTGTGAAAACTTCTGAGGTTACCATGGTAATGTGTCCCTTTGTGTGTGTGTGTGTGTGTTACTCTCTGTGTATGTTACGTTACAGTGCTGCCACATCATCTCCTAGTCCCTGCATTGGCATAATTAATTCACTGTGATTCACAACTCCTGGCCCAGGATCGGCACATTGTGTATTCATCATGTTTTGGCTCATTAATAAAACACAGGGAAGGCATTGTGCTGGACTAACGGCAAACAACGACCCGTGGCCTTCAGCATTATATCTGGGGTCAGACGATACATATAGACTGTCTGCAATACAAGTCAGTGCAAGTTACTCCTGCAGCACAGTGTTAAGTTTCTCCAGTGAAAAAGCTATGGATTTATTGGACAGCCCCGCTGATTCCTCAAAGGTCATCATCCCAAACCAGCGCTATGAAACCAGGTCAGCTTCTGCATAATCATTAAAGCTCAAGGTGCAGTAAAAGCTTCATCAGCATCACCACTGCCGCTACGGTTTGGTATCTTTTAAACCAAAGACGACAATTTTTGATGATCCGATTGAGCCAATTTTTAAGCTAAAAAATGCCAAACATTTGCTAATACCATATCGTTAATGAGCATATGTTCTGCTCTTCTCTGCCTTATATGATTGTAAAATGAACATCTGTGGGCTTTGGATTACTGGATGGACAAAACAAGCTGACCCTTTGCTGTCAGAAAGACTGCATTTTCACTGCTAAAAAACTGTGAGGGGAAATTTCAAGGACAAAAAATAATTAATCCGTTAGCCAAAACAACAACTGTCTGATGAATCAATATTGAAAGTAACCATAAGTTTCAGTCTTAGTGTCTTTTATTTCACTTAACCAATTCTGATTCTCATTCTGCTGAGTATATTGGAGAACATTGGTTCTTATTAGGTCTTGTCTAGGTTGTGATTCTTTGCATTTAATATAAGCAACAAAGAAATCTAAATATGTTAAAAGCAAAAAGAACCTTTTCTTTAACAGATTTAATGATGTCTTTTCTCTGTCATGATAAACTATTTTGTGATTCCTTTTTGATAAAAATATATATTTTTAAAAAAAATCCATATTCTCTGTCTCTCCCTGCACAAGTTGAACATTCAGTGTGTTACACTTGTCAGTCACACTAGCGCTGGCTCTACTCTGGGGCACAATGACAAACACTTATACAATGCTGCAGAAAATGTGATATTTGGCGACACAGAGAGAGAGAGCTTCCACCGTACTGTTAACGTTAAACACAAGCATGCGTAACCAACTAAGCAGACAGCAGCTGAGTGGGTCCAAACTCCCTGCTGCATAGTTCTCCCAGTTCATAACTGTATCTCAGTACCCAGCCCTACATGTTCCATCATCCACGTGCATCTTCAGCTGGACCTGGTTTCAGGAAGCACTGGGCTGTGACACATCGCGGTGAGGAAATGGACCACGCTCCAGGGTTAAAATGCCATACTAACCTTTCAACTGTTCACAGAGGGATACATTATGGATCTATTTAGAGCTTAGTGGGAAGGTGGTGGGAGGGGATGCGGTAGAGGGATAGGAGGAGGAAGAGCAGCCACAAAGTGAAAAAACTGTGTGTAAAAACTAAAAACAGAACCAAACGGCTCAGGTATTGGGTTTAGAAGAAAAAGAAAACAGCACTTCCTCATTTTCAGCCCCTCAAAGGTGAAAAGTACACAGAGGGCTGAATAATGCATCTTCACTTCTAACACCAGCTGTATCCAAACAAACACAAAAACAAAGCACAAAAGTGCAGTGTGTGTGCTTCAGTGAAAAGATGTTGATGTACCACAAATTAGTCACAATAACATCTCCGTTCCTCATCTGAGGTCATTTTCAGGAAATGTTTACTATGGAAACATTTATATTATCAGTATATCACTGTCCACAAGAAGCACACTTACAGTGTTAAAATGAAACAGCTTCATTTAGGCAGCTCTGTAGCTCTGCTCTCCAACCACAGGAAGCAATATAACGATTTAGCATCCGAAGCTAAATTGTGCTTGAGCTGAAGGACGGCATGTATGACACTGCATTTAAGTGTGTGTTTAAGGTGAGAGGAAATGGACACTGTGGCCTAGTTCTTTCCCCTTACCAGCTCCGATGTGAGGCAGAGGCAGGACACATCGTGTTCTGGCCCAGATACACCTGACTTCTGTTAGTCCTCACAGGTATTTAGGGCAGAGCTGTATATTCAGTTCATCAGTCAGGTGTGCACTCACATGACGTCCCAGCCTAAACCCCATTTTCAAAGGCCCTATATTGTTATACACCTTTTTTTTTTAATAAGTCTTTGAAACTGAGTGAGATCCATTTCTTTTGACACCTGTAAGTTACAGTGTGATTGTTTCAGTAGAGCTCCGATCTATAAAGTGTAGGAGATGTGTTTGCATACACACTCCCCTGGGGGTGTAACGGGCAGCTGGAAAGGAGGAGTCTCTGTCAGATTTCATACAACGGTCACATTTCAGTGGCCATTCAGTGTGGAGCCTTCCAAGAAAGACAATATGGATGTGTGTGTCTGTGTCATTGTGTTTGCATGTGCATAAGTAATCTGATTACTGTTGGCCTTCTGTGGTAATCTGATTTCTTAAATGTCATGTAAATGAGAAACTTGGTTTTCTTAAGGGGGACGAGGGATTAAGAGAAATCTGGTTAACGTGGTTTGGTTTCTGCTGGAAAACCTGATTTTCAGACACGTGCACACTCACTGGATTTTTACAAAAGCACATGTGCATGAGAAATACTTCAGACAGGGAAAATATTTTGTTTGTGCAGCTGGATGAAAGGGAAGATTGTAGTGGTGCATCCTAGTGTCCCAAATAATTAAATCCAAAACCCCTGGTTTAAAAACATGTTCAGGGGTAGAGGATAAATCTGATTACTGATCATCTGCATGTGAACACAGGTTGTACAGTAACATGGGTGTAATCACATTCTCCGATTTTCTGCTTTAACCTGATTTCTCTCAATAACTTTGTTTCTTGCGTGCATGTTAACATAATGTGTGTGACAAACTCTCTGGCAACAAGACAAGTGAGCTCAAAGCTCTCCATAAAGAAGTACTGAGATGGTGGGTGGTGTGTTATTCTGACATCAAAGAGGCTGGCCAGCAGGCCGGCTGTCTTGTCCTGTCCTCTTGCAATAATGTGAAGAACAGTCACCTTACTCTGACCTCATTCTCTCAATTACAAATAGCCTCCTGAAAAAAATCCAATCACTGATGGACAGCCATAAAAAAAAAGGAGAGAAAGTAACACTAATTTAATTAGCAGTTTAAAAGTGTGCATACCAAAGCAGAAATACTGCACTCTAAGATCTTATACTTGTAGATAAAACTGTATTTATTTTCTGAAGTTAACAAACTACATCTGCTATTAAGAAGTTCTAACTATATCATATCATTTAGATCAATAAATAATTTAAATGGCCTTTTCTTGAAAATATATTGAGCATCAGCTGGTGAGGATGCTAACGTTTAGGGTAAAGGGTTTGAAAACAAGTTAGTCTGACATAGAAACAATACAGGGATGCTGAAAACTGGCTTTAATAAGTTTCTATGGGTAATAATGTGTGGGCTGCTTGCTAAATGAAACATAGGAACCAAGGGTTTGTTTCACTGCACCGCACAGAGGCCTTCCCACAAATACAGTACACACGCTAACACTACCCAGATACACACACACCCCCTGCATAATGAATGGGATTATAAACTACAGAGAGTTTACATCTGTCAGTCTGTCAAGCAACTTGTGTTGACTTTGTGATTTGCGATCCGAATCATTATCCTCTCCGATCCTCCTTATTTGCTACGAGGTTGCCTGAGCATGGGCGCAGTGAAAATGTACTTACAGTTTCATTCAGGTTTCCCGCAGGAATTGTCTAGGCGAGAGTGCTGCTTCTCCTCCTTCCGTCATGAATCTAGTTCAGTAATCGAAGAGGTGGGAATGAGCTGAATGCGGCCTGACAGCACGAATGTATTTCTCCATAAAAGAACTGTAATACCAGAGAGCCAAATATTACACTAACCTAACTAACTGCTGCATGGGCTCCTACAGGTGACAACTCTGTTTGCTTTATTAGATGCTCCTCTTTTCAATTCCTGTCTTTCATTTCCCAGCGACAAAGACGAGTGGATTTATGGTCAACAATAACGCTGTGTGTAGTCACTCCCTTTGTAGAGGGCAGGAAAGTGCAAATGTGGCGACAAAAACAGCAGAGAGGAAAGACGACACAATCAGCAGGTGTGAGAGAATCCACGCAGACACTCCTCCACCCTACCAGCCCACATCAATTGCATCCCCCTCATCCTAATCCCTTCCTCCCTGCACAGAAACAGGCACAGACACAAACACCTCAACAAGCAAGAGCGACCTTTCTTCCCTCTGTTGTCACCTCAGCATCAAGCTGAGCTCATCTCTTTGAAGACTCCTTCGCTCTGGCAATGGAGCTGCTACAACTGTCATCACCTGCACATCACCTGAAGCAAACAAGGTTACATAAGACAGGAGTGATGGACAAAAAGTACTCATGAGGAATTGGGAGCTGCTTTTATGAGATTTGTAACAAAATGAAAAAGCAACCAGTTGGGGGAAAAAATGATCCTTCTTCATAGAGAAACATTTTGACATGACACAGGAGGAAAAGCACCGGTGTAAATAATGAAATTAAAGATGGCTGAATCCATTTAGCTTCTTCAGTTTCAGGGTGTTGGGATTGTCCAAGCTGGCTGACTGTCACGCTCTCATGACTTACTGGGACACCTGAATAGAACAAAGCCATTGTTAATGTTATTCACCTGTGCTTTTGCTGCTATGACAAGTCTGTGAAAAACTGGTCAAATTTTCTATAAAAACTAGGCAGCTTCCTTTTACTGATTTTTTTCTAAGCCGAGAGTCCATCTGCTTTCAGCAAATTACACTCCAACTTACGCATCAATTCCTTTTAATGCTTACACTTCAAATGACAATTCAAACCCTTTCAAGTCTCAGGTCTTCACCTGTTAACAAAAAAACTCCCACTGTTCATACACAATTTACCCCAACTGCTTTCAGTACTTACACATCAGTGGCTTTTTTTTTTAGTTTTTCCAATTTAATTGCTACTTCCAGCTCAGTTCATCAACTACACTTCATTCAGTACCAACACTTAAACTGAAACTTCAGCTTCTTTCAGCACTGACACCTTCACTGCCATTTCTCAGCTTGTTTCACTAATTAAATCATCACTGCTACTTCAACTTTTTCAGAATTGCTGACGGTTTAAACTGCAAATTTTCTGCTGTGAACCACGGAAAGCATTTTCAACAACAAGATTCTATTCTGCCACAGATATACAGGCCTGCAGTTTCATTTACAGAAAATAATTCACATTAAATATTAAACAATAAATCCCAATGTTACATGGCTATTTCTGAAACTGAGGACAGTTTGGTGCTTTGGAAATGAACTGTTGCTGTAACATCTGATGATTACAAGTGTTACGTTTCTAAAAGGGAAATGCTCGATAGTCTGAACTGTGGCCACGCTATGCGATCAGACAATACCACAACATGCCCAGGACAGAATCCCCCCACTATTGGTTTACTGCTAAGGCCAATTACAGTGGACCTGAGCTGTGGCAAGAGGCCAGTAGCTGCAGGCAGCCATGAAGTTGAGCTGAATAAAGAGAGTGAAAGAAACTGAGAGTCTGTAACAGAGATGAAAGAAAGTGAGCGCCTCAGTATTCAGTGCGAGTAATCAGTCATCTCTCTCTGCATCTATCTTTATCCTCAACCAAATCTGCTTTCATTGCCTCATACACTTATCCTTGACGGGAATAGCAGTCACGCACACACTCAGACATTCAGGCACACACGCACATACACACACACACACATGCCTACACAAGGAACAGAAGTTCATTGTCCACAGAAGTGGAAATTTGCCTTTGGCTTAACGGGGATGATCAAATGGATACAACAATATAACAACACAATTAACAGCATCCTCTGCATGCACAATCACGCACACATTCTCAATACTTTGTAAATCCTTTGGAGCAAAAATAACAAGTATGCCAAGCCCGCACCCATGCTCAATTAAAGCAGGCATTTTTCAATTCTGCACTCTCTCCTGAATACTGTAACACATTCACAACAAGTGCCCTCTTTCAAAAAGCCACAAGCTAGTGCTGTTCCAAGTTCAGATGAGGACTTGGAAAGAGTGAAGTGCTCCTTTGTCTGAAGCCTGGTTAATAGTTAAACTAAACAGTCTCTACACTCCCTCCACTACACCTCCCACTGTGTGAGCAATTTATGGAGTAATTTTACCCATTTACTGTGCAGCTGCTGTTGGCCATTGTCTTCATAATTGGCTAATTTGTTGATCATTTTTCCAACTGAAGGATTAATTATTTTCTTCTCCAATTTTAAAAAATGTTCACAAATACCCACCAGAGGCTACTAAAGCTCAAATTAATGGGTTTACTCTGACCAGCCGCCAAGAATCCATAGTTATGAGAAAAGCAAGAGCTTTTTCCTTTTAAGAGGCTGGAGTTTGATATTTTTGAATGAAAAATGTATTAAACAGTTCAACTAAGAAGGAGAATAGCAGCTGCTCGCCGTTTATAAGTATTCACTGAGGATATGGTGTAGGACTTTGGTGCCCAACATAGGAGTCGCAAAATAAACCTGAAGCTCCTATGATGATCAACACCAAACCCCCCCAAAAACTGCGGCACAAGATTAAGTTTACTGTTAATTTTTCCTTATCATATATCATATCTTCTTTAGAAATACTAAATAGGACACTTCAGACTTCTTACAATAATCAATTTAAATTTGTTTGAGCTCATTAACATGTACAACGTGTACCTAAAGGGCCCAACTCTTCATTGTTTCAATTTAAAGGTACAGTTCAACATAGTAAACATGAAGTTATCTACAGCAGCTGGTTAGTGTAACTGTAAAGACTGGAAACAGAGGAACACATCTAACCTGGCTCTGTCCAAAGATAACAAATTCTGCCTACGAGCACCCCTAAACCTTACTGATTGATATGTTATACTACGTGTGTTTGATTTGTACAAAAAGAAAGTGTAAAAACAACACAATGTGATTTTGATGGGGTGTTATGTGCCCGACTGCTTCTTGGCCAACCATAAAACCACAGCTTTCCATTTTTATGCTTCGGTCTGTGAGAGCCTTAGAAGTGCTGTTAAGCAGATTTTGTTACCTTTGGACAGAGCACGGCTACCTGTTCCACAAGATTTCAAACTATTTCTTTGAAGCCAAGAAAAAAAAAGCCTGGGAACCAATGGTATAGGATATGGTAGTTTCTGAAATTTAACAAGTTGTGTTCACTGATTTAGCAGCCAAAGAGGAAAAAAAGGAGACTGCAGCGTAACCACCATTTATCTGACACTTTTATTCATTTCTCACCTTGAATGCTGTTGTCGACGAGTCTCAGTGAGAAAAGCAATGCAGAAATGATGAGGATGTGCACCTCAATCAATTCCACAGCCTTCCTTTTGCTAATCAAACTAACTGCCAAAAAAGCCCTTTTGGCAGCTACGGTTGGACATCAACCTGACCACTTGATTATGTTTGCAGCCTTTTGGGCCAAATGCTGCTCTAATATTACTGCCTAATGTAGGCCATATGCTGTTTTCCAAGAAGCCAAGAGATACTGTTTCTAAGAGACCTGACAGGCAGCAAGAGACATCTAGAGTCTAAGTCAGCATCCACAGCGCACTGCACCATGGTTTGCTCAGACTGTTATCAGTGCAAGGCAGCTCTTTGAAAGATGAACAAGGTGAAAGAGAAGCAGCTGCTTTACAAAGACTGTGTAGAATCAGCGCTTCGCAAGTGTTCAAGGTGATCTGACTGACATTAACAGTTGTCTCTTTGTAAGGCATATGTGCCATCCACACAGCTACTGTTCGCTGCGTGTTCAGTAGAAGGAGCGTTTCATTACTGCATAAAGGGACGCACTCTAGAGAACATCCTTGTAAAATTACATAACACAAACTGCACCTTTGATCCAGAGAGCAGATCTAACATCTGTACATCCTGATAGTGGTTATGATAAAGGCCTGTATCATGACCATGATGATGCTGATGGTGTAACTGACTCTGACTCTGGCCCAGCAGCATCTCTCTAAACCTCCCTACATCAATGTGGCCTTTGATCCACTGCTCAATGAAAGGGTGAGAGCATACCACTTAGGGCCGTAGGGCCACTCCTATTCTTTTCAATAACCACTCCCCTCACTGCTGCATACTTTTCTTGAAGGCTACTGACAAAAGCTGTGAGCTTAGGGTCATCCTTGAATGCAGGCGCATGTACTAAACACACACACAGAAACCATATGACCGTGTCCCTGCAGAGAAATGACCTCATTTACTCAAGTTTTGCCTGTAACTTGGTCAGCACACTGATGATAGCTCTGTGGCAACACTGGATTTCAGCACTGTATTATACAGATACAGTGCTAAGCTTATTGGGTTCACTTCCAAGAGGAATATTACCCCATGCACTGACAAGATACCATGAATTAACATTACTTCCATGCATGACACTAATCTTGTCTTAATTATGCAATTAATTCTCTGTCTTCAAACAGTCCATATTTCAAAGGGTTCATTCATGCATTAACGTGTTTTCACACAGTGTGAGCAGCAGATTTTCTTTGACTGTGACTGAGCGGTAATGCTACACTTTGTCTGCGCACAAGCTAATTTGCAGAAGAAACTTTATATGCTGTCAGTGTTCCTTATGTGGGCGTTAGTGAGTGTGATGTAAATACAAATTTAAGGTTACTAGGCCTTTTTCCCACCCCCCTTTTTTTTATTATCGCCTCTGGATAATAAAACCGACAGGCAGCGCAGTGTTTCCCTGCCAACATTTAAATTCCTGGCACAAACTTTCATAACTTTGGTAGTTGTGGTATTACATGCTAGTGCTAACTCGAAGGATAGCGTAAAATAAGAGCAGGGTGAAAATCAAACACTGACACATACACAGAGAGACTAACTGCTAGCTACAACTCCTGCAGGAGTTTTATTTCTCGGTGGGGGGGTTTTAGGAAACCCCATCGCGTTTTACTTTTCCATCACTTACCATCTTCCTTTTCGTCGAAAACTGGTCTCTTTGAAGAACTATTGGCTCCCATCCTCTTCTTCCACTTGCCCCAGTGAAACATTGATGCTCAGATTGCATTCCTCGCCTCTTGAAGAGAAACTACAGCTCTGTGTCGGACACCCTCCTCAAAAGACAGTATGAAACACCACACATTTCACCCAAACCGTGTCCGTTATTTCGCTTTATTTATCCGTTATTTATTCCGCCGAAAATTTGAACACGGCGAGTTAAAGTCTTTTTTTAAAAAAACTGGGGAGCAAGTGTAGCAGATACCGACGGGCTGTGAAATAATTTCAAAGACCGGCTGTTCAGTTAGTTACAGCTGGAGATTAATATAATCACTGGTATTGTTCAGTTGTCTTCCGTAGCCTGCCAGCGAAACCGAGAGACTTATGTTTGTCGGGGCTGAGAGTAAGAGCTGCGTCGATTTGACACAGTTAGCTAAAACTAAACAGGAAGTCAAACGGTTTTGCATTGGAAATAAAAGCACACAGTCCCCTCAAATTGGTAGACGCTGCTTGTGGCAATCATATCGATCAATTGGAGAACTTATAACGCAAGCAGTATGTGAACTCAGATTAAAAGCTACATTGATTAAATTGATCAGTTAATTTAAATTTTATTAAAGGGATGCATAGTCCAGTTCAATACATTTTGATAATAGAGTTAGTGTAGGAGAATAAACCTACATAAAAACAATGGGACATGCAAAATTCATTTATCAGTGATTAAATGCAGTCTTGACAAAATAATATATTTAAGAGAATGACTTTGATATCTGTCAAAATATCACGTTTTCCACTGTGGCCTCTAGACTATTGAGCAAAAAAAGTAGTCTTAGTGGAACTGAAAAGATGAGACTTTTATATTGAAAATAGAAACCGGAAGCTCCTCCTAAGTTTTCTGACTAACTTGACACTTGTGAGAGTAGTGTGACAGTTGCTGGCCAGTGACTGTATTCGACGTAGCTCTGTATCACGGACTGTCATGCATATCAACACAGAAGGACCAGCCTCTGTAGGTGAAGCTGAGTAAAAACCGGAGGGTTTTCGTTGCTTGTTAGCAGCAGAGAACTGCTGCTACTGTCATCCAGTCCTACTGGACCTCAGTGAATTATTCCACAATCTCATTAGAGGATGGATGGGTGGTGCCTGATCACTGAGGGGGAAAAAGGATTTAACACTTTCTCTTCAATCTACATACTAGCTTTATTTACTCTTGTTGCTGCCCTGTTATACTGTTCCACATCATACAGTGTTAGATCTACAGTGTTGTTCAGTGTAGTTTTGGTATGTGACCTTCTCACATTAATAAAACATGTAATACAACATATTTACAAAAAAAAAGTCTCTGGCTTGAAGCATTATTAATGCAATTCGCTTTGTTTGCACGTGTTCAGTTGCCGTAGCTAATGTTGACCACGTTGCCATGGTTACGCCGTCAAACTCCTGAGGCCGTAGCTTCAAGTTAGCATGATATTTTCCAGTTTTATTTTTTTCTTCTTTTAATGAAGTGTTTCTTTTTAAGAAGACACTGAGTCTGGTTCACAAGTGTACAAGAATGTTTACTCAGATACCAGGGAAGCTAATACGGTGGTGGCGCAGCAGTTAAAGGCATAAGGGGGCGGTAAGTAGTGAAAGAACTCTTTGCTAATTTTAACTAATGTTCGGGAGCAGCGGTGAATGAATAGCTAACACCTGCTTCTAGGCAAGTTAAAATCCCAGGTGAAAGCATTCAGCAGTTTAGACGAAACCTGCCCACTGAATTTGACAGCACTAACTTTCTTATTTTCAGACAAAGGAAGGAAAATGCCGATGAAAAAACACACTTGAACACCCTGAACAGCACTTCCGCATCATTAATACAATGTCCTCCCCAGAGAAGAAGGAGGGGGTTCCAGACCTGCAGCTAAGCTCAGTCTTTGGGAACAGTGTTGTCAAACCACAGGCCCCCCACTTGCTGCCTGAGGATGCTGAGCCACGGGAGCTTGCTGAATTTTCTTCAGCAGAGACGTTGTGTCTTAGCAGAACAAAGCTAAAACATGTTTCGGAAAGTATTTTGAAAAATAGCACACTAAAGGTCAGTTTGTGGACTTTACTATCCGTTTATCAGCCTCTGTGTACCCAGCTGCATACTGATGCTGCAGTGGTTTTCAAAGAAAATATTAGAAATCGTAGAACATTAGGCCAACAATGTAATATGTCTTTCTAATTTATTTGTTCTGCATCATCTGTTAATTCTAACTGCTTGTACCATTTTCAGTATTTATATCTGGAAGGTAACCAGATATCCAGTATCCCAGATTCATTGTTCATCAGCTTGCCCAACCTGCAGTGGCTGGACCTCAGAAATAACCAAATTGTTTCACTCCCTGCTGAAATTGGCTTGCACAGGTAGGCTACGTATGCAACGTCTCTTTGAAACATATGCTGATTGATTCCAAACCCGTAAGCTACCATGGGAGTAAAGTATGCTTATTTGTCACATTCAGAACATTTTTTGATGAATTTATTTTCTGTTTTAGACTTCTGTTAAGTAGCATATGCTCTGAAAACTAAACTAGAACTGTTTCATGAAAGTGTGGCAAATGAGACTGACATGAATATAAATGTCTCTGGGTTTCTTTATGACTAATACATACATACAATACATCTTGTACAGTTTCCCCCTGTTCAGCTTAGGACTACACATGTGCCTTGATCAAGGTGTTGCCCTCACATCTAATATCATCTAATAATCTATGATTTGGTTCATGTAGGTCTCTGAAAACATTACTACTAGAAGGGAATCCTATCTCAGAACTTCCACCAGAGTTAGGTAAGTTGAGTTCAGTCACCTCTACCAGTGAGGAGTGTCTCTTCCCTTTGAAATAACAAGCTGTCTTTCTGTTTCATCAGTTTCATTCATCCTCGCTTGCAGCAAATTTAGATCTAGATCACATGTCATGAATAAGTAGCAGTTACTAGTAGAAAAGACATACAATATGGTTGAAAAACTTATTTGTGCACTCTTGCTCGCATTAAATTAATGGAGGAATGTACAGCATGTAAGCTTTCTCTACTGATGCATGCACTGTAGATTAATCTGAATTAGAGTTCCAGCTAATAAACATTATATTTTATTATAGTTCATTATATGCCTTTTTTCCCCCAGGAAACGTGATTACCCTCAAAGGCCTGAACCTGAGGAACTGCCCCATCAGTTTCCCTCCACAAGAGATTGTGCACCAGGGTCTCCAAGGTATCCTCCAGTGCCTGAGGAGTGCCATGGCCAAGCGACAAGTTAGCATGACAAAGGCCCCTCCAGGTGAATCAAAGGCACCCTAACTTTGAACAGCGCAGCAGCAAGGTGTACAGCATGCACATGCATCCTAGCCATCTGCTCAAAGATAGGACGGCTGGCCACAAAAATAGCTCCTTGCCCTGGTACCAGTTCACTGGTGTGACTCCTGTTCCCTTGGAGACGCCGCGTGCCGTGCAGCTGACTCTTTTTTTTTCACCCCCATGTTCCAGCTCTGCAATATTTTTAGCCAGATGAAAATGATCGATAACCTGTGGGCTCTAAACAGGAGCTCTCTGTCACTAAGCACTGTCTGGAGGTAATCACTGTGAGAAGCCCAAGACAGCCCTCCACAGGAGAGGCTGCTGCTGCACAATGAGCAGAGTCAAACCCCTCAATCAAACGATTTATCTTGCTGCCTACAAGGTTATTAACAAAGACAGGGCTCTGGTCTTGGGGGCGGGGGGGGTTCCTTTCATTTAATAGGTTCAGAGTATGTTTAGTAGATTTGAATACACACCGTTCATTTACATACTGCATTGTCATCAACAGCATAACATGGAATATTTAGTCTGTTTGAGTATAATTATTCTACACGTGGCTTAGATTCTGCCTTATTACGTTATTGTTTAATTCACTCAAAACATGCAGGCTATACACAGTACAGAATTTGCTCACAAAATGCTGGTAAACCTTTGCTGCAGTTGGAAAAAAAACTGTTAATTCTGTCAGTATTTCTTGGTAGTCAGCAAGTTATCATGTGCTTGTGCGTGGCTGTAAACCATGCTATTGTTGCAAGTATTGGCTCTCACCACATCACACTTGTATCTGCCATGGTTGTTTCATTAGTAGAATTGCCAGTTGTGGAGAAGCTCCAGCTGTCAGAGCTGATGGGGTCTAGTATGGAGGAGCAGGATGAGGCTGTGGATGAGGACGAGCTGCAGAGGTTCAAGGAGTTAAAACACAGGATGAACCTACTGGAAAAAGCTGAGCTGCATTCAATAGCACAAGGGGATAAAACCCCAAAGTCATGTCTTCTTCCTATTACCAAAAGGTAAGTAAAGTAAAGGTATTAGAGTGAAAGGAATAAGAGATTTTTGAAGTGGAAATCCTTTTCTTCTGTTAAGTAGTTTGACATTTTGGGATACATGCTTGTTTGCATAGGAAGTTGCAGCCAAGATTCAGTTAACTTAGCATAAAGACTGGAAGTAGGGGGGAAACATCTAGTCCGGCTCTGTTCAAAGTCTGTAAAGCTGCAGCTCTAAAGCCTACTAATTAATTGAGTAAATTAATTATATACATACAACAATGTTTTTAACTATATACATACAAAATACAAAGAGTAAAAACAACAATTCACCATTTTACAGGGGGTTATATGCTGGACTGCTTCTTAGCTGGAACCAGTAAGTAACAAGAGTCTCCACTGGTTACCTGACTGGGAAAGTGAGTTCGTATCAGTTACATTCAGAGCTGCTGGTAGGTAGATTATGTTACCACTGGTCATTACTAGACTAGTTGTTGCCAGTCTTTATGTTAAGCTACACTAACTGGCTGTTGGATTTAACTTTAAATGTAATGGACAGACATGAGAGAGACATTATTGTTCTCATCTCACTCTCTGCCCAAAAGTAAATAAGCGTTTTCCCCAAATGTCAGACTGTTTCTAGTTTCAACAACATGTTATCTAACTGCTCCTGCCATTGTTTTTGTACAATGAATCCAGGCAGAAAATGTATGTCGTTGGGCATAAATCATTTTTCACCTGCTCAGAAATTGAATGCAGTGAAAATGTTATTTGCTATCTAATAGCAGGACAGATGAGGTGAATTTGTTTTGTTTCAGTAGATAACTTTAATGCTGAGCTTTGGAGTTGTGCTGGAGGGCAAAGTAAATGACATGGTACCTTGGAAAAGGATAGCACAACACTTTTTAATGACATTCTTCGCAGAGGAGACCAAGTGATAAAAATCTCCCAAGCTGTCTCCACTGGGACTCAGAGCTCAGGAGAGTAATAAAAACAAAGCATTTTGTTTGAATTTATTTGTCAGGAAAAAAGCTGCTACCAAGGCCGGCATAATTCCCGAGCTCCCCCTGTATGACTCTCAGCACTGGAAGAAGCCAGAGGAGAGGAAACAGGCTGCAATGAAAGAGCTGAAAGAGAAACAGGCTATTCTCGAGCAGGGGAGAAAGTAAGCTGATTTGTGCTTTAAGACTTTTAGCTCAGTATAGTATTGTAAACATCCTGTGGTCTGTCCTACTACAATTAGTCCACTGAATTACATCAGATGAATTACACAGAATATTTCGGACATGGAATACCACAGGTAAGACGGGATGTTGTTTCATAAAGCAGAGCTATGCTGTATCAAACTGGCATTTAACAAACAGTAAGGGATCAATATTATGCCCACCATGTAAAGTCAGGAGGAAAAATCAATGTTTACAGACCCTTTTGTAACCATTTAGAAACAACTGCCCGAGAACCATTTTCCTCAACATAAATCTATTACAGTTCATTGTTATCTGGGTCTCCCTTAGAAGCCAAGAGGCTTTTCAGAGCTGGCGCACACAGGCGAAGATCACACAGAAGAAGAAAATGTCGGAGCACAAGCAGAGGAAGAACGAAAGACAAAAAAAGCAAGAGGTATGTGTGGAATAAATCACCTAAATTTCTACCAACCTTCCAACCACAAGGAGGCAGTAGAACACCGCCTTTGTCACATTGGATAGAGGACTAACAACAGATTGGAGATCATCACAAGAATAATAATTTTGGCGCTCGTGAATGGGTTTTTGGGTAATAGAATAACAAGAATCGATGTCAGTAATCCTCACTGATGATGGTTGGTGCTTCTGAAGGCAGCAAGAGACACCACTGCCTGTGATGGAGCATGCTGTGAAACAGCAGCATCATGTACATGCTGGCATTCACACACTGTAGACATAGACAGATGGATGGTTTTCAGTAATTTAACTGTCAGCTACATTTCAGTGCATGTAGCTGAAGACCAGCAACATCATTAAAAATAATCACAGAAAAATATAGAAAAAACAAACCGTGTTTGGGTAATTTAACACAAGGAGGCCATTGTGTTGCATCTATGCAGCTGTAGCTGTAGGCTGTTTGTAGGATGTGTTGCAACAGTTGTATCATCCTTTATGTGTACTAGCTCTGCACTCAAGAACAAAATGCTGTTGTACATCTCCGTTATCTGTTATAGGAGGCAGAAGCAGATTTAAAACCCATTGTGGAGGATAGCAGTGACACTCCGCAGAGGCAGACGTCCATGCCTATCACAGAGTGTGAGGAGACCAGGTACATGGGAACTCTGTTTACTACAGCCCAAAAACACAATACATGTCATCCTCAACATCATGAAACTTGAACCACTATTAGAACCAGAACCAGGTATGTTTGTTTTAGTTTGACTTGTCAGTTTACCTGTTAGCTTTGATGCTGAACACCCTCATTTTTGAAGGGTGCTCTTCTCATAAGGGAACTCGGTAAAGCGTAATGTTTTATACGAATATTCATCCCATCATTTTACTTCATGACAATCATACTGCACATAATCAAAAGCCTGAAAGTATCCACCAAATGGCATTTGCATGGTTTACAATTGTGAGCCAAGACGATGCAGCTGGAAAGCTAGAGACACCTAGTGGACAAAGAGAGACTGTACACCCATCATAGAATATCAGCAGTTTCCTTTGTTCTTCTCAAACAACATTATGTCTTTGATAAAACATATAACCCAGGTTAGATAGCACACCTTAGTCCCTTCTGTTTTCATTGATAGAATAAATCTTACCTGAGGAGAAAACAAATAATCACAGGCCTACATTTTTAATCAGCTGTCTACCATCCATAAAGACCATGAGACCAGTGGCCATACCTATGCATCTTAATATTCTTGCCACCTGTGTGACCCTCCAGATCGGCCCGTGACTTAGAGCGGCAGATCCGTGCCCGTGTAGAGAAGATGCAGGAGAGACGCAGGAATCCCAGGGGCACGACCAGCGAACAGATGGCAGTGGCAGAGCAAGATGTGGAAGAGGTCAGACCTGTGCTTCATTATTCACACAACTCATCTATATTGAACTCACAGGATATTAATCTGTATTTGTTTGTGTTGTTTTGTTTCTTCCTGTTTGTCATGACAGATGAGGAAGTTACAGATGCGGCTTCTGGAGCGGAAGAGAAATCGGGGAAGAGATCTTGATAATTGTTTTACTATCTTCACTGCAGACACTTGGCCGAGTTTCCTTGACAAGTGACATGGATTACACATCCCTTCTGTTTTGTGCCACTGATTTCATACTCAAAAGTCACTGTAAAGATTAATCTCTTTATGAATAGCCATTGTAATGCACATATCAAAAAATACAGATTACAAGGTTTTTGAGTGAGTGAGTGAGTGTTTTGAAATTTTCCATGGTATGGTTCTTTTTGTCTTTCTCTTTCTGTCTTTATTTGCCTTTGGAATTCTGCAAGACTCTCTAACAAAAACTAGTCACGTTTTGCATTGACCTCCTCTTATTAACGTTTAGGACCTCACACCTGTTCAAATAGGGTACTGTTGCTTATTTACTATGTGAAATGAGGCTATTCAGTTTTTAAAGGTTACATTGGCTCAACAGACACAATAAAAGAAATATATTATTGCCTGTGCCAATACAAAGACTGATTTACCAACCTTGCACTGTAAATAAAACTTAAAATATAAGGATATTTAAGGGGAATGAATGAGAAGTGGTGAAACAAAGGTACATATTGTGCCAGACTGAAGAATTTAAAAAACATTTTACCAAATTGTATATTTAATGCTCTTGTCAGAGTATAAATAAGGTTGGTGGTTGTATGTCTTTTGCTGATTTGTTAAATACAGGTCAGAATTATCTCACTTTTGTGAAAATTTTACCACCGTACCGTTTGGTACACAGTAGAAAATGCATCCACATTCTATCCATTTCCCAGTGTAATGACAGTGTACGTTCAGAGCAAAACGCCATTAGGCTCTCGCTGGGAAAAGTGAGGCATTCCCGAGATAAAAGTCCGTAGTAATGAATGGCATCAAACAAGTCGAAGTGAGACAGAGAAAGGGTAGGCCCTGTCTTGGGAGATTTTTTGCTCCTCTAGCACAGGGAGCGTGATGTCAGCGGTGGCAGTACTGTTGTAATTGACTTGGTGGGGGTGATGGCGTCATTTTATGCCCTGGTGTAGCCTCCTGCTCGAATAGCGAAGGGGAGACGGATCTTTGTCCGACGCGACCGTGGCTCCCTTGGCCGGGATCGAGCACCGCCGAGCCGGACACTTCACCCCGGGAAACATGGAGGCTGTGGCCGAGGAGCTGCGGGCCGGCTCTCGGGTACCTGTCACTATCGATCAAATAGTTAACGATACACTGGTGGTGACGCTCACCTATCGAGAAATGAGCTACACGGGGATATTACTTGATTGCAAGAAGAAGTGAGTGTTATTCCCTTTATTTCCTTTATACATTTATCTCTGAAATTAATTTGCTAAACTCCGCTAACGGCTAATCTACCTTTGATGCTAACAAGTTGAAGCTAGTTGCTTAGCTAGCTGTTAGCTAACTGGGCCTCCATACAAAAGGCTTATAGGTTATTGTAGCTGACAAGTTAGCTATCTGCTAACTTGCTGGCTAATGGCAAACTGATACATCATTTTTGCCCATTATAACATTATCAAATACGTTGTGTTACTGTGGTGCAAAGCTCTATGTCAAGGCAGTGTCTCTGTCTACAGAGATTGTTAATGACTTCTTTAGAACAATAGCTAATGTCACTGGGTTCATCTCTAGCTTATTGTTAGCCTAGTCAAATACAGAGCAGCTAAAACGTATTCAGTAAAAGGGTAGGCCTTGGCTGAACAGCATTTTGTACATCAGTTATGGTTTGGTGTATTTATGCAGGCTGATGGTAGTGCATTGTGTACTAATTTACTAAAGTGATGTTCTGATGAAATGAAATGCAGTTGCTTTTTTTTTTTTAGAAATGGTTTGAGTACCTTGATTACCAGTCACTTTTGATCTCTAGAAACAGTAGAAAATGACTGTAAGGATGTATGTGGGATTTGATTAATCACAACTGTAATGATTTCTGTCTTTTTTTTCTTTTTTCTTTTCTTTTTTCTTTACAAAACCTGGTTCTGATAAGATCCAGTGACCATCTTAGGCTCTGTGTTTGACAGGAAAAAGTCATTCTCTGTATTTGAAGGAAAAAAGACCTTTTCAAATGAGTAAACCATACAAGTGTAATTTGACATATATCAGTGTCGTGTCTAATCTGGCCCTCTTGGTGTGTGTGTCACATGTATAAGCCTTGTGTTGCTCTTGGTGTTGTGCACCTTAAAAGCCATTGGCTTTAGACTATTTATAGACTAGCAGAATCAGAATCTGACCAGCTTTGCCCCTTAGTATGCTTAGATGGTTTTTCATGTGAGAGCTCACACTGTCCTGAAAATAACCCTCCCAAATGGGAAAAGGCAGGCCTTGGAATAACTTAAAATAGGCCTATATTTCAGGCCTTGTCACTGACAGATTTTGACTCTTTCTTCCTTTTCAGCTCATGGAAATTTATTTCCTGTCATTGTCTCCCACAGGTTTTTTAGGCCTATCATACAGGCAGATCTCCACATCTAGTTACACTGTACACAACATGAAATGGCAACAGTGTGGTGAATCATGGCTGGTCATATGCTGCGTCCTTGTCCTGTGCTTAACTAGCACTGTGTGTTCCCTGTCACAGGCTGCACTGTTTGCGCTGTGTCAATCACTGTGAAGACTAATATTCAGCGGCTTTAGGGGTTGCATATAAAAAGGTGAGAGGAACACGCCTCACCAAGAGACTATTATTCGGAGGTGCCTGCCAGTTACTTCTCATGGGGAGGAAAACGGGCTCCCCAAATGTGCACTAATTAATAATCTCACCACACATAAGCCCTGAGTAGACATGGATGCAAAACAAACTGAAATCTCCTGGCTCCTTCCCTACCTCTCTGAATCCCGAGTGATTCATGGGATTGTTTTTGTTCAGTCAGATGTTGGGGAGGGAGGGGGGGGGGGGGTTCCTGGGCATCCTGTAGTCTCTTTGTCTGCTGTCTCCTGACTAAAGCAGCACATCCATGTTACTGTTGCATGCCAGCCACCTCTCAAGTACTCCTTGGCAGGCTTTAAACATCTTTGCTGGTCCCAGAGTATGAAAAGGAACATGTATAATCAGTCAAAGAGAGTCATTGATAATATTGCTCCATTTTTGTGGCCTAAGGCAGCAGGACGCCTGGCTGCTTGCACAGCGAACCCCAACCCCCACAAGAAAAGAATTTTCAGCATACAGGTGACAGGGAGAGTGGCGTCAGTGTGTCCAGTCAAAGTAAAACAAAATGGTAAAATAGGTCTCCCTCCTTTTATATATATATATACACATACACAGACACACACACAGAGCCTGTTGTAGGCCGCTTGTAGGTAGGAAAGGCTTTGCACAGCTTCAGGTGCTCATTTCTCTTTTGGCCTAATTGAAACAGCAAGGATTTGATTTGTGCTGTCCGAGCAGCCTAGTTATCTAACATGGTGAAATACAAGTACGGCATTATAGTATCATTCTTGTGGAAAAAATTGCTTAACTGAAAATTTCAAGAATTGCCTGTCATGTGTGACAAGAATGTTTGTGTTGGCTCACATGAACCCCACAAAGCTGAATGAGACACAAAGTTATTAATTTATTGTTTCTTTTTTTTCTTCTTATTCACCATAGGACCGGGCTCTTCTGTCTGCCAGATTTCACAGCAACACCCGGGGACTGCCCGATATCTAAACCAGGTTGTGAAATCCCAGAAGTTCTGAGTGAGGAGCCGGTTTCCAATTCTCCCAGCCAGGCTTCACACAGACCAAAGGATGAAAACACTCTCCCTGAAAGCAGCATACCTACTGCACCCCTTCCCTGCCCCATACCCACACCAGTGCCAGCTGGACAGACTCCTTACCCTCCTTATTTTGAAGGAGCCCCCTTCCCTCAGCCCTTGTGGGTGCGCCACAGCTACAGCCAATGGGTACCTCAGCCCCCTCCGCGACCAATCAAGAGAAAGAAGAGGCGGACGCGAGAACCTGGCCGCATGACCATGAGTACGATCCGTCTGCGGCCACGGCAGGTACTATGTGAAAAATGCAAGAACACGCTGAATAGTGACGAAGACAGCAAAGATGGCATGAGCAACACCAAGACATCTAGAAAAGAGAACGCACTACAGAGTGATGAGGACGGTGATGACAAGGATATCCCCTCTAAGCTGTCGAGAAAAGAGGATGTAGTTGCAACCAAGGACACTAAAAGACGGGAAAATGGCACTAGCCTAGACAGCAAACGCCTTAGGAAGGACAAAAGGGGGGAATCTGACGGGGAGAAGTTCCACGGAGGCGATGTGATTATCCCACACAGTCCTGTCATAAAGATCTCGTACAGCACTCCGCAGGGCAAGGGGGAGGTCATGAAGATCCCCTCACGAGTCCACGGTTCAGTCAAACCATTTTGCCCCAAACAGCTGATGCAGAATGGCGTGGGAGAGAATGGCAAGGCGCCTTCTGATCCCACCAAGGAACAACGGCACATTCTAGATGCCACAAGGTCTGGCCTCACTGTGTCCATTCCCAAACTCAAACTAACCAGACCTTTCACAACTGTAGGTCAGGACTCTCCAAAGATCCGCTTGGGACCCCCTCAGAGAGAGGGTGAGGAGAGCGTGGTCGAGTATGAGGCAGAACTTGTAGAAGGCAGTAGGAGACGAAGCCCCAGGGTTCCCGGTCCCTGCCTCCCCCACTCTGAAGACTCAGGGGAAGGCAAGAACTCTCTTGAGCTGTGGTCAGGGAGTTCTGGAGAGGAGGCCGAGCGCAGCCACAGCGACCTCACCCTTCTTATTAATTTCCGTAAGCGCAAAGCGGATTCTTCTAGCCTGTCGGTCTGCAGCAGCGACAGTCTAGATGAGTCCAAATCCTTCAGCTCTGACGGCACCTCACCAGAGCTGTGTGATCTGGCACCTGGTGAAGACCTCTCCGTAACCTCATCTTCTGTACCTTCACGGGAGGACTGCAAGACAGTGCCGCCTCTTACGGTGCGGCTGCACACACGCAGCATGACAAAGTGTGTAACTGAGGAGGGTCACGCTGTGGCAGTGGGTGACATTGTTTGGGGGAAGATCCACGGCTTCCCCTGGTGGCCGGCACGTGTCCTCAGCATCAGCGGCACCCGCAAACAGGAGACGGCCAGTTGCGAGGCGCAGTGGCCCCAGGCTAAAGTGGCATGGTTTGGTTCACCCACCACCTCCCAGCTCTCTGTTGCCAAACTATCACCCTTCAGAGAGCTCTTCAGGTCCCGCTTCAACCGCAAGAAGAAAGGGATGTACCGGAGAGCAATCCTAGAGGCGGCCAAGGCTGTGGGTCACATGACCCCGGAGATTACATCGCTGCTTTCCCACTGCGACACGTAGGTTAGTTCACAGCATTTACACATGGTTGTATCACATCTGCTGTTATAGTTTGATACATGTGTCCGTGTGATTTCTGAGACATTAAAAAAGGTGGGAAAGTTAACTGAAAACTAAAAACATCATTAATCTCTCACCTTTCTATTTGAACGTATGTCGATGTGTTCAAGTAATTAATAAATTAATGAAGTCCTTCAGAGAGGCTGCAGCCGACCACTTCGCTGCACCTGGATGTACAGCAACAAATCACAATCAGCTTCATTAAGCACCTGCTTTTGTTGTTTGTGTGGGTTCATTCAAACAGGGCATCAGTGCAGATGTTGAAGAGCAGGCCCCAAAAAGTACATACACTAACAGTTTGCTTCATCACCTGAAAGACACACAGACTGTAGGACATGAGGAGTGTATGGTAAAAAAAAAAAACAAAACAGCTTATTACACAAGTATTTACAAGGCTCCACACTTAAAGAAGTAACAATAGTGCTTCTCTTTTGTGTTATTAAACATCTAGTATGCATAAAATGCTGTGGCAAACTGACTCATCTAAGACAGTATTGAAGAGTTATGAAACACAGAATGTACTTGGTAAGTTGTAAAGGACGAGGACGCTTTGTGCTGAAGTGATTCATCCGTTTTCAAACCACTCCTTCTTTTGAGGACTTGAGGTTGAGAGTTGATAGCTTTTTATCCGATCTGAACCTTATACCAAATCTGCTTTTTAAATCTGAATCCATTCATATGCATTATTGAATCCTTTGAGGTTCAGTGATCAAATTTTGTAACTAACTCCAAAAGATTCAGTTGAAATCTGCAGATAAAACCTGAGAATATGATGGGATTCAACCCCAATTCATCCTAAAAGATATTTCTGTGCCAAATATTCTGTGTACATAGAGTAAAAGAATAAATACATAGCAGCAGAAAATCTGAAATGTTGGTTAAATATTGATCTGACACGTTGAAATAATCCCCTGACTTTTACACCTTATGTTTTCATGAGCTTCATGATCCAGATATGTCCTGGATCAAAACTGTGAAGCTGATCAGCTTCAATTATTGATGTGATATATGAATGAAGTTAACTGGGAGATTCTGACTCCTGGAAACAATGAGTGAAGTTTTACAAGTGATGATTTCTCACTCTGCTGGAGTTAGTGGAGCTGCAGAAAGACTCACTGCTGTGCCAGTGCTGTTACAGAGACGAGCTGCTTCACTCACACATGATCTTTGGCCGAGTTCAGACGCTGGTTTGCAGAGCGTACAAAGACCTGACAGCACCCAGGTTTAATTTTGGCCTCTTACCGGGTTACTCAGAGAATTAACATTAATTAGCAGCAGATGATATGACCCACTGCGGTCACTGTTTGTCATTTCAAGAAAGCGCTGGTCAGTGCCAGCTACAAAGGAGAAGCTGCGACCTGAAAGACTTTTGAGACTCCTGTTTGCTCGTAGGAGTAAGCAGAGAGAGAGAAGATGATCTGTTTATTTCCAATAACAGGAATTTTAACAAATATGTATTTTGCAGACTCAGGTGTGTCTCAGAGCCCTGATTTGTCAGTAGCACTGCATACCCTAATATCTCCTGCAGATGAAATGAGAAGCCATAAAGGCGTTATTTAAATCTACTTGCTCACTATGATAGATGCAAAGAGTCCATCATATTTTTCTCAGTATATAGAATTAGAAGTTCACTGTGAGGATGGAGCATCATGCACACGTGTCTTTGTAAAGATATAATTATCATTAAAGAGTAAATGTGACTCAGTTGTGAAAGGAGTTTCAGGTCATATTACCCAGCCTTCCCTTGCATTTCTATACAACATCAAATCCGATGATGTTCGTGTTGAACTCTGGGGGAATGCGAGCGGAGTGAAAATGAAAGTTCTTCAGCAACCTGCTTATTTAACAAACACTTTTAAGTTGTGCCGTGCCGTGCCGCCCTCAGGGGCCCTGCTACACTCATGTCATGGAACAGTCGCCGTGTTGAAAGGGGCAAAACAAACATTAATGCCAGCTTTAATGAAGGCACAGGCTGTGCTGCTCACTGTCGACAGGAAGAGCTTATTAAAACAGCTAATTTCAGAAAGTGAGTAACCAACAAACAGAGAGCTCTGCTTTAGCACAGCGAAAGCAATACAAAGGTACGGGTCCACTGCGAGGGCATGGAAATATGTTTTCTGTTGTGTCTTAAAGCACATTGTCATGGCATGGGCATGCCAGGCGAGTTCACTGACCCTGTGTAGCCAAGCAGCAGGCCCTCAACACGCACTCAAAGGTTAAATATTGTCTTTGAGTGATATGAGGGGCAGATAGGCAGCTCCCAGCCTCTCTGTTGACTCTGTTAAAGGCTCAGTGGCCAAGAAGAGGGTGGTTGTAGTTGAGAATAAACACAGTAAGGGGTTAAGACAGGCCTATATTTGGTACTTCTTCCAGAGCACATAAAGGAAGCGTTTTTCTTGCTCTGTCAGCTACACAGAGGTTTTAGCCTGCTGGAAAGTAGCTGACGTCGACTTCACACTGCTCCATAATCTTCAGATGACAAACCTGACGTGTCCAGAACCACATCGCTCCCTGTGTTGAGCCTTGTACTCAGTAAAAAAAAAAAAAAAAAAAAACTTCCCTGCTCCGGATAAATGACTTGCCTTGTTTGCTCATTGTCTTTACTTTGTGACTTTGTTCTCACCCTTCCTCTTCTTCTTTCTCTCTTACGTAGAAGCTGAGGACTGAAGAGACGTCTCCAAGGTTTTTCTGAATTCTCAGACTCTGTCATCAAGACCCAGGAGGGAGTACGTGCGGTTGCCACGGCTACTATTTATATGCCGTCTTTTTTTTTTCTCTCTTTTTTTTCCTTTTCTTTTCACAAGGCTGGTGGAAAATGGCCGCCAAGGTCGAGTATCGTTGAGACTGGATAAGGGAGCAAAAAAAAAAAAGGCCAGGCATCTCATGGTCTCCCATGAACTAAACTATTCCTCCTTTTTTTTCTTTTTTTTTTAGATTTAATCATATTTCAATAGAGCCGAATAACGACACTACAAGGACCCGAATGTATTTATTATCTGTAATGGTTTATTATGATCCATTAAGTACACCTTTCTACTACGGTCTCGCAAAACCTCCAAGTTGCTGCTGTCATTACCACGGTCCTCGCCGCCGATGTGTTCGCTACGAGGTCCAGCTCGTCCAGCCAGAGGAAGCCGGTGGTGTCTTCAAAGAACACCCCCACCCCGCCCTGCGGACACAAGACATTTTTACCATGATCTAAAAAGTCTTACCCTGAATCCTCTTACTTCTGAAAATGTGAATGGCTCATGGCTCCATCCAGAGACTGTAGTGACTGTTCCAGCTCTTCTAGCGATCACAGTGTTCCATCCTCGTAGCCTTCTGCGACATTAGTTGGATTTGTGGATGTATTTATGCTGAACTCGGTTCATGTTGTGTCTCTCTTCCATTTCATTTTTTAACTTTAGGAGTGTCACATCGGCGTACTTACCCCTCCAACCCTTTTTGTTTTGTTTTTTCCATGAGAACCATTTTTACATCACTTTAATTATTTAAAGCATCATGTTTAAGAAAAAAAAGCACTTTATCTGTACCTTGGTGGCCTGCTGTAAGCTCACTGTCTGAAACACTAATGCGAGATACAGCCCTGATAGGCAGCAGGGGAGTTCAGAAGTCTTTGTGGTTGACTATCCATGGCCTTGGAGATACAAGAGATACAAAAAAAAAAAATCTTTTTTTTTTTTATATTTTATTCTATTGTACGATTTTTGGGGACACCAGACACAGATGGTTGTGTACACTGTATTCTCGCATTTGACTTGGGTGTGTTTCTCTCTCAGCCTGTCTACTGCACACACTCACACACACACTACAAAAATCCACGTTCAACATTTCCACTGGAGAAACATGGGTGAACAAATGTGTCAAAGCCCCCTATGCATTATCAGTTAAAGCTTTATGAGTGACTTTGGGAGAAAAGAAAACTAACACATGCTGTAAGAATACTGTGAATTCAACTGCTGAGTGTGCTGAAGAAAAGCTCGCTACTAGTTGGAGCCTGCAGTTAGATTGAGTCATCCGGCGAAAGCAGACTGCAACGCTGACCTTTAGTGACCTTTGTGTTGAAAGCAGCACTGTTGGGATAGGGGGAGGGAGGCAGCGAAAGGCAAGAGACCGCGGCCGTCGAGCACAGCCCGGTCTGTATTAAAAACTTAACCGAAGATTGCACACAGTCACGCTCGGCCAACCAGCCCGTCTCCTTTTCTGCCCGTCTGGGAGCTTCTTGTTCAGATGGAGGCTGAAAACTGGCTCCCTGATTGTCGATGAGAGAAGCGCGTTCATTAGGGGAGCAGACGACGCCCTCCTCCCATTTTGATAATCTGCGGGTTTGACTGTTTGTTGTCAAGCCCGGTTAGTTTCCAGGCAGCCTTACACAATGAAGAGTGGGAGAGTCTACATCTATGTATGCGTGAGAAGGTCGTCAGGATTTTCCCGTGTATGAGCAACATGGCTGTCTACTGTTGCCCACGTTGGTCAATGTTATTGGCTACTTTTTTTTTGTTTTCTTTTTTTACATGTACTGTACATAAAATAAAATATACAAGCAATATCTCTGCTGTTGTGGATCACCCTGTGATATTTCTTTTTCTTTTTTTTTTTCCCCACATGTAAAACTGGTGAAGGGTTACTTCACACGTGAAGTTCAGATACTTATCATGAGGATGACGACTCAGCCTGTGAACAGTTATATTATGTTTGTGTCTCTGGACGAAGCTTTCCACATTAAGAAAATGATAATCCTGTTATCAGGATTTCAGCTTTACAAACCTGTTGGTGTGGAGTTTTATTTATCTGTAAATATATTTTTTTTATTTACCAGGAAGGAAGGGTTTAATGAAAGATGCTGCTCTGTAGAATCTAGAGTTAAAGGACCTCACTAGTTTTAGTCCCATACTTCAGACTAAACGTCACAGTGTCTCTGTCTCTGCTGCTTCAGTTTTGACCAGGTTTATTTCAGTCTTTTACTCCAGTCCTGCAGCTTGCTGGAACTGTAATACTGAATTGCTTTAGTTTGACGCTTTGATGCAGTAAAATGCAGGTTTGTCATGTCATCATCACATATTATTTAAAAAGGAAATGCTGAATTTATTCCTTTTATTTGTTAGTACTGGAGGAGCCTCACTACCAGGCTCTCACTCACTGCTACTTTGCTACTTAGCATTGTCGATTTATATATTTACAGGAATAGTGTGACATTTTGGGAATTAAGTTAATTTGCTTCCTTGTGTAGAGTTAGATGAGATGATATCTCACATCTGTCTGGTTTATATACAGCTTCAGACAGCAAATAATTGGCTTAGCTTAGCAGAAAAACAAGCTGATTCACTGTTTTGCGCTTCAGATTTTGTACAGTTTAAACAAACAAGACATGATGTGGTAATTAGTGAGCCTTAGAGGTGCTGCTAGCTGGATTGTGTCACCTTGGGACAGAGCCAGGCTGGTTGTTTCCTCCTGTTTCCAGTCTTCATGCTATGCTAAGTTAAGCTGCTGCTGTAGCTGGAACTTTACAGGACAGATTTGAGAGTGGTATGAGTGTTCTCATCTCAAAACAAAGAAAGAAAAAAAAAGTCAAACCACTGCTTTCATCTTTCCAGACTATCAGCCTCAGCTCGTGTGTAGACATGGCCCCTGGGTCTGTTTCAGGTTGTAACTCAACCACTTGCCCTTTGATTTCTCTCTGGTCACATGTTCGCTGTCATCCAGTTGCATACGCTCAGGTTGAGTAACAACTTGAGACTCAGGGATTGTGAATTCCTCCAATGTTCCTGCTGCTGCTTTTGGTTCTTTCTGTTCTTACTCAGCACAGGAACCGTTGAAAAGCTGGAGGCTTGTGTGTCCATTATTCTCCTCACTCTACCTCCTTGTGTCTCCCTCCCTCTCTGCCCTCCTCACCCATCCTCCAGGCTCTTCCTCAGCTGTGGCCATGCCATGCGCGTTGATTTGTAGCCTCCGTGTCATAAATAGGAGTAGTTAAGTATGTCTGTTGCATAACTGGTGTGCAGCTCAGAGGATAGGCCGGTCAAGGTGAGATGACCCTCGCCTGGCTATCTCCTGATCAGATCATTTTACTGTAGAGGCTCAGCTTTCCCCTCCCCCTCCCCCCGCCCCTGCTCTCGTTTCATACCTCTGACCTGACTGTGTCTGCTGCCAGACATTTCATAACCCTCCGCTCTGTTTCCTTTGGACCAAAGCTTCCCCAAAGCAAATGCACTGATTCAACAGGGATAGGCCAAAAAAAACGGGTGTGTGGTATTTAACAGATAGAAATAGACCAGTTTGTGTGTTATACTCCAGTGCAGCCGCAATCACTGCAAAGATCTGTGTATTTTAATACTTGCAAATGTGCCTTAAAGGACAGTTTTACTGTTTTTCAACCTGGACTTGGTGATTATTTGTACTGCAGTGTTTTTCTACAAAGGCCGTCCAATGGGGCAGTTTCTCAGTCCTAGAAAATGGGTAGATCTCCTTCTCAAAAACTGAATCTTTACACAATTGCCAGACAGCCCTCATATCTCCACTCTCTGATAAAGCGAGCATCACAGACATACCTGTTATCAGATTCCACTGACTTCATCTCTCTGACACATGTCCTCGAAAAAGCGGTATAAGAAGATCGATACCACTCTCATGACCATGTGCTAAATATGAACCCGGACGTTTGTTTAGCTTAAATACATGACTGGCTGTACTCTGGGTTTTAAAAATAACATTTGCCATGGTTTATGAAAGTCGAGCTGAAGACTGTCAGAGCTGAAAACCTCAGTGAGGTTGTACAACGGACAGTTATTAATGATGACAGGAACATTTTAATCAGTTTGCCCCTCATAGGATCATCCGTTTGGATCATAGTTCTATTGTTTTCTCCTTTGCCCATTGAAGGTCTGATGCCATAGTTAGAAGCTGTTCCACTGCTGCTCTGTCTTGCTTCCTGGATGTCACAAGTTTCCATTGTTTAACAAAAAAAAAAATTTTGTCCATGATCTAATTTTGTCATTTCTGTATTTAGCTGCATGAAAGGAAAGGGAGGGTCATGTCAGTGGCTTTACAAAGCATTCAGATTCATTCAGATTGTCTGATATTCACATTTGCACATTCGCATATAAGGAGTCAGTGTGAGCCCAGTGGAAAGGGAACGCTGATTTAACCCCGACTAACAGTTTAGATAAACCCATCTCTTCTTCTGCCTTTGTACTTGTGACAGCTGCTGCACCTGTGTTGGTTTTTCCAGTGTGTCTGTTCTTCCCACAGGCCATTCCTCGCCATCTGAGGCTGTGTTTGGCTCCGTGGCTGTTGCTTAGTGTCGGTCCGCCACACTGTGCAGGTGAGGCGGGGAGTCGGGGGGGGGGGGGGGGGGGATGCAGGCATGCAGGCAGGCGCGCCACATCTTCTGAACACAAATAAACACACAGGCTTATATGTACACGATGCAAGAAAACAAAGAAACTGTGTTTGCTGGGAGATCTGCAGGCAACGCAGCAGTTATCGCTGTGGAGAGATTTGTCACGCTGGGGGCAGTTTTTATTGAAGTAGAGCCAACGTCATCTTCCACTGTGGATCATGGAGGGGAAATCGCCTGGTCCAGTGTATTCACAATGGGCACGTTCCAATATGAAATCTGAGATAAGATTCATTTTTGATTGATTAGTATTTGGTTATTCATGATGGTACATGGATACAAGCTTTTTATCCAGCACATGATCTTTACCAGAGCAGGAGTGAGTAGCTGCAGTGGCTCAGTGCACTACGACTAAAGACTTCTTTACAGCATTTTTTAAAATCCTGTGCATGTGTTGTGGAAGGTTTTCTTCATTTGCTTGTGTTTTGTGTGTCTGCTCGTGTTTAGCTACAGTGTGTTGAGCTAATTGTATTTGTATGTTTTTTTTTAATCTACATTTCACGGTTCAGCATGTACCAACCAGTTCCACAACAAAGCAGGAGGGAACAACTGTCCCACTGTTGATATGAAAACACGTTCACCTATACACATGAACATGCTTACACAACAAACACTGCTCTGCCTCTCAGTAATCCCTGTACTTCCTGGAGTCGACACAGAACTGCACCATCCATCCACATGTGCTGTTTTTACCCTGGCCTCAGACTTAGGCCCTGATTTCCTGCAGTTGATAGATGTGAACACATGCTCACACATGGAGGGTCTGGAGTTGCATCACTCCTTCCAATCCACTGCGTTCCCATTCGCAGCATGTGGAGCGGTGCACTGGCCTTTCATGGATCAGCGCAGCGTAAATCTGGGACAAAAAAAAAAGAAAAAAAGGGCGGCACATGGCAGTGGGATGCTGTGTGCAATTACTGCTAATGATATGCCTCCATGCAAGCTGTGGCCGTAATTAACTGTGGAGGAAGCCCGGCCTGTCTGAGCTCTGTGTGAGGGGATGCTCGCGCAGGAACAGGCGCAGCACTGAGAGCCAAGGCTAAGAAAGCAAACCTGCCCTGACATTGTTCAGACAACATGTCTGCTACCCCAGATTAGGCACGTTGGGTGGTCTCCACGTAAGGAGTAACACGATGCGGATGTTAATGGAATCGTCCTCCGGAACTTGACTAAAACTTGGGCTTACTCAAGAGGAGGCAGATTGGTTGAACTGGAGGTCAGCGAGTCGCTGTGTGACTGGATGTTGACAAGCATGGAACCCAGTTCAGCCGGGAAAAGAAAAAAACACATGGTGGTACAAATTTAGACCCTCATGATTTTTTATCTCCTAATTTTCTGTTAATTCTGACCAAATTTTACTGTTGACATTTTTATTTTTCTCATGACTAAGAAATGATTTAATAAATGAAAATCTGGACTTTTTATCTCATAGTTTTGAGCCTGTTCGTCATCTGTTTTCTTTCTCCAGCAGAAACTCAACTTCAGTAGCTGAGAGACCTACAGAAACAATGCTTTTACACAATATCCTCTCCACCTGGACTGATCAGATATATAAAAACATTTATTTCACGCACATCCACACACGCGTCCTTCTGAGGTTGTAGTTGCCACATTCTTTACCTTTGCTCTAAGCGTGTTCTCCATCTAAGCTTTTCAGTCATGAAGAAAATGAAAACCATCCAGCCTGACGTGTCTGTGTTTATCTGACGTGTTCCACCTGTCCCCAGAGTCGCTGGGCAAACGGCACGGTGGTTTCATAAACAGGCCCTGGTGCATCTCCAGAGCCGTGCACGGTGGAGGCGTCTCCTCCTTTGTCCTTGATGCCTTCGAGTCATTCCTCACTCCTGTCATCTGTATCGACAGCCCACCTTCGCTGGCCTGGCTTTTTAAATTGGGTCATTTTATTGATCCAGGTTAATCATCTGGGGTTTGATCACTTCAGTTTCTCATTTGCATTCAGTAGCAGCTTGCCTCCACCTCCCTCTCTGCATTTATAATGTAATAAGTATAATAAACACCCAGCACAGTAGATGGGTCATTTTCTGTAAGTTACTTAATGTTTTGGCTTAAAGGTGAAAAGACGGATTGAAACTCGTGCTGTGTAATATCTGTATATCTGTACACTAGCTGTCAAAGTGGTTCTAATTCTGCTTAAAGGATATTACACCATTAAGATGTTCCACAACAATAGCTGCATTATGCAATTTTTGAATTTCTCTTGCCAAATATGCAGCCTTTCCCAAAACTTGCCTCACGCGATTCCAGGAAGAGACCAGATATATTTCTCAAGGATATGGGTGCGGTTCTACTCGTCACATGTCACGTCAGCCTGGGGGTCGAGCCGTGTGACCCCAGTAATGACAGTTCGGGCCCCGACAGGAAGCGGCCGTCAGATATGATGGACTTTAAATCTTTAAGCACTGCGTGTTTGTGTGTCATGTCTCTCCTCCACCCCCGTGCAGCCACACTGGGATTCCTCAAATATTAACACAAGTGGATAGACTGAGTAAACATTGGGACTGCTTTGCCGAGGCCGTCTTTATTTCAGGTTGCTCCGGTTTGCGGCCGTGAGCGTGCATGAGTTCTTCACTGGATCCTCCAGGATGTGGCTACAACTCTGCCCAGCCATAAGCAGCAGCCCCAGGCCTCCCTGAGCAGCTGTCAGCGGGCTCCAGAGACAGAAAGAAAGAAAGAAAGAAAGAGAGAGACAGAGAGAGAGAGAGTTGCCCTGCCCCCAACTTCACCAGCCTGCCTGCTCTCACTGCAGGGACTAAAGGGGGGATGGGTATTCACACAGAGAGATAAAACATGGAGAAATCATGAGCAGTTCAACATCTTCTCATGAAATTAGTTTCAAAGCTGTGGTAAATCGTACTCATCATGTTGATTTATTTGTCTTTCCCCAAATGGATTTACCTATAGCTGGCCTTCAGCTCATCCCTGTGCACCTTCCCATCTGGCTTTGTCTTTCTTCTCTTTCTCAACCTCCTGTTTACCACCTCCTCCATTGTCCTTTTGACTGTAGTGGTGTTCTCTGCTGAAGCCACAGTCAGGCGAAAACATCCTCAAGGGTTTTAAACCACCAGTGTGCCAGTGTCACCATGGGAAGGAAAAGAGTCAGTGGCGTCTGTGTGAACCAAAAACAACAAGATGACAGGATAATGTAGACGATGCTGACTAATGATTGTGTAACAGCCTGTTGTGGCAGCTGCAGGTATGAAAAATGCTGCATGTATTTTGACAAGGAAATGCAGCATGCAAAGTGGAGTAAAGGTCACGTTGGATGCATCTTAAATGTTAAAATGTAAGAGGGTCAGTAGTGAGTGAAGTTTGACCCTGAGCAGAAGCAAGAACAGAAGTAAAGCTCTAAATGGCCCTTGAAGCATGAAACACAGAAGCTCAAGCTTCCACTTGAATCTTTTTGTTGTGTCAAATTCTAAATTGTTCTTTGTGGGTCCGTCTGTGCGTGATTCATTTCTGTACGGCCACTTTACATAATGCTTGCTTTGTTAAGACAATGTGACAGGGCGGGAAGAGATAAGGGCTGAGATGCAGCGCAGTGGTTATGAGTCACAGTTGAACTGAAGACACTCTAACACTTCAGATTACAGCCTGCGTTTTACAGCGTCCTATTTTATTGCACATTGATACAGACAGTGATAAAATACAAGAAACACTTTATGCACGCACAGGAGAGGCAGACAGAAGAACTGCAAATATGGGACTTTGAACTGTTATTACAAGAAGGGGCGATGGTGCCAGTTTGGCAAATAAAGGAATTATAGTATAATTTATTTAAGATGATGTTAGGTTTAGAAAAACATTACTTTGGGAAATTTTGGTATTTTTTTAATCACAATTTTTAATTATTATGTACTCATTATTATAAATACAGCATATGGTATTGGTACTTGGGAACACAACATTAGGCTAAGCCTGGATATTTGTGTAGCTGCTATAAAACAGTCATTAGTATGTTTCTAAAATGAAGATAAAACACTACAAAACTGTGATGTAGAGTTTGGGTCCAGTGAGAGATTCATCTGCCAACTGAAACTGATGTTTGAGAAGAACCTAGAGCTACAGAGTCTGGTCTGTACATGCTGAGCCTGTTGGTGCCCTGTCAGTGCCCAATATCAACTGAATATGTAGTGGGTAATTAAAAAAGTACTTGAAGTCTAATTTACTGTCTAGATTCCCTTTATTTCCCATATACTACTTCCTGTCGGTGCCTGGTAAGTGTTTCACTGTTATCCAGTATGTATATAAATAACTGACTGTATTAGAACTCTAACTATATGCAACGCTGCCGTAGTCTCCATCAGTCATTCATTTTTAATGTGACACTGAGCGCTTCATCACATGATCTGATGATCTGTCCATCTCGTGTTGAGTGACCCTTCCTCCACATTTGTCCCCCTCACCCAGTCAATCAGCACATAACTGAGGTTACGCCACCTTTCGCATAACAACACACACACATACACACGCATGCACACACACACACACACACACACACACTGTCTTCTTAGAACAGGAAATTCCAGGAGACACCGCATCTATCGTACCTCTGTGGTTGCCAAGCCACTGTGTCACGAAGAGCCAGAACAATCACACGGAGATATGGTGAAGAGATCTGAATGACATTTTTAAGACAATCAGGTTCAATCACCAGACAAAACAACACTATTTTAAAAGAGTGTATTGAACCGTGCGTGGGTTTAACTGCATGCTGCCACTGTTAATGTTACTGCTTTGTTGGTCGTACTGCCTTGAATATTACATGAGCTGCCAATTAAAGAAATATGAGCAAAATCCCCTTTTAAATGATCTTAGCGAAACAACTCCAAACGTCTGTGGTATTTTGTAATGAGCCAAACTAACCCAGCTGCTAACATGAGCAGATAAAGCTCCTAAAGCTCATTTGTAAACAGATTTGAACCCAGGTCTGCATTTGATTATGTATTCACATATTAACAGGATGACATTTAATTTCTCCCCCATACCTCTTTTACAGTGTGTGTGCCAATCAAGTTATTCTCTGGAGAGCTATATCAGCACTGTAACAGGTCGACACATATTAACCAGAGATGCGTGGGAAGGTGTTGTGTACATTGGGGAGGACGGTTCTTGGCACACGCTCTGATCAGGGTGTGTTAATATCTTAATATGTCACCTATCATACCGTCTGCCATCTTTCCTCTCTCATCTTTCCTTATATTCTCTCCAACAATCACGTCAATCAAACAATCACATACACACACACACACTCCTTACATGTGGAGATATTTACTGCATCACGTATCTGCTAGTTTCTGTCTGGTTCTTCAGATGTATCCTCCAGCCTGTGCGTGCCCTCTGGCTGCTCTGGTCCTTCTTTATCTGTCCATTATTTTGAGCCACAGCATGCTGCCAACATCAAAAGCATCAGGCACAATGGAAAAGGACATTCCAAGATCATCGACTCACACACAGTGAGTCAAACACACACACACACACACACACAGATGTTCTCCTCTGGGAATCGTACACTCAGATTAGGGACTGAAATCTGCTTTAAGGATCTTAAATCGGAAATGTGTCTGTCTGTGATTCTGCAGTGTGATAATGTGATGCTTGACAATGGAAATGATGTATGTAAAAAAAAAATTGAATATCTATGTGTGTATGTGGTAACATTATCATTTACTGTCAAGCTGAGCAAACTAAAACTAAATGTGTGCTTTTGTGTTGTAAATCTACACACACACACACATATATGTGGATTTCTGCACACTTCTGATGCCCTTGTACTGTGCGTGTGTGTGTGTGTGTGTGTGTGTGTGTGTGTGTGTGTGTGTGTGTGTGTGCGTGTGCGTGCGTGCGTGTGTGTGTGTGTGCTCAGCCCGGCCCTGCAGCTATGCTGATCCCATCTGTGAACCCTGACTCCTCACAGCTTGATCCCAGCACCACCTCCATTGTCTCACTAATCCAGGACTATTAACATTGCAGCACCACAACAGGCTCTTACTGGAGCCCCGGATGGCTCCCAAAACTCTCTCCTCTGAACAGACTGCAATCTAATTAAGTTGGAAGAGGAGGAGGGGCTTCAGGGTGCCAGTGTGTTGGAGAGGGTGTGTGTGAGTGTGTGAGGTTAGAAAGATCCACTGGATTAGCACCTTATGATAATGGGGTGAGGCTGGGCTGGTGCCAAAATGAAAATGGCCTCAGTCAGAATCACCACATTTTATTCACACTGTAGATCAGAGTGTCCATGTACTGTTTGTTTATTCACATGTAACATGAAATACATTCACAGACAGTGATTTATGTAAAACAACCTGGTTATAACCAGTCTGATTTGAAGATGATGTGTGTGATTTGAAGCCAACAGGAAACTGTTTATTTGTGCCAGAAAATAAGAGACTAAAAGAAGGAGGAGAGAACATGTCGGTCTCACAAATTCCACCAACACCAGCAGCAGTGATCCTGTTTGCTGTGCTTCATGCTGATATATGAAAATGCATCTTTGCCTCTAGTTCACTCCACAGCTTTTGTGCTGCAGAATCAAGGCACACAGAATGAGATGCATACATCACACAAAAATTAAAGCAACAAATAATTCATATCTGTAGTTGTGCTTTGATCTGGTTAGAACTGGATGATTAGCTTGCACACGCTCAAACCCAAACCAGACTGTTTCTGAAACAGAAAAAAAATAAAAATAAAAATGAAATGGTAGAAATATTTGGCTGAGCTTTGCGACACACTGTTTACACTTTTGGTTGATAACCTGACAATAAGTTAACACAGTTAAAGGACAGGTTCACATGTTTTCAATCTGAAAACAATAGCCACATTCCCACTGAAACCGGTATTAGTCACTGTAATTATCCCTTCTCTTCACACTGGCCTAGAACACATCCCTCTCTAACACAATGTCAGGGACAAGACACACAATCCAGTCATGTCTCTGAGGTGCAGGCAGAGCTAGCATGAGGCTTTTATCTTGGTTTGCTTCAGTTCAGCAAACTGTCCAGAGACACAAAGAGAGAATTATACTCTTGAACAATACACACTTCATTAGTTTATTGCAAACCCCCTTCAGACCTGCGCTCATTTATGTTAATCTGACGGCAAAACCTGTTCGTCTCATGCCTGAATAAGCACCTAGGTCATTTTTACGTAAAAGTCACAACAGTAATCTTAGGTCAGACGCAAAAACGTGTCCATAACACTTTCAGGCCGTCTCATTAACGTGAAGGCAGCAGCACGAGGCAAAAAATGCAGAAAGAGAGAGGGAGAGAGATCAAATGCAGGTCTTGGACCAGCTTCTGTTGATTTTGCTATCACTTCTAAATGATAAAACTTGTGTGAGAATGTATCAGTAGTTCCAGAGTTAGAAGCGAGGCTGAGCGTCCCTCAGGCTCATGATGGTCTTTAAAGCTTCAACAGCCAGAGAAGTTTAAAAATCCGTCAGTGATGCAGAGAGAGACCATAAAACACTGTTACAACTTTTTTCTTTTTTTTTTTTTTTTTTTTAAACTCACTGCTCTTCTCTCTCTACTGTCTCTTGTGCACCAGGTGCCAAATGTCGCAGGGCCGTGAAGCTAATTATGTCAAATTCCTGTCATGTTTGAAAGGTAAAAGTCTCCTACTGGATGTGTGAATGACAGAAAGTCCTCACTTTAACAGACAGATGAAGCCAATAATGTTGGATTTCATGTTTACAGTGAGTCTGTGACTGCTGAGGGTTCGTATTAGCTTCTGCTGAACTCTGGATTTTGACCCATGTCTCTTACCTTGCTGTCACATAAGAAAGGATCTCAGTATGGACAGAAGGAATTATTACAGTGACCAAAAAGCATTTCAATGTATAGACTTGGCAAAGAAAGTATATAAAAGTAGAGTGTGTGACACAGCTAATACGATAGCCTCCTCAGTTTTTGATTCTCATGGTTATAATGGTTTCTTCAGACATCAGCACTTCCAGCAGCAAAGTGCAGGGAGAAATGACTTCTGACCTCTGCAAGTGAATTCACTGATCAGTTCCTTTGAAATCAGCTGATTTCTATCTCAACCTCTGCTGTTACCAACGCTGGTGTGACCACACCCTTCCTCTGTGTTCACTGTCCTCCTCAGACCTGGAGGCCTGTAGCCTTGGTCCAGACACAAATAATTCATGTAGATAAAAATCACATAATGAGACTTGGTCCGTCACAGCAGCAAGGAGACAGATTCACCCAGGATTTTAGATTTTTTGTAAATCCTGGGTGAATCTGTCTCTTTGCTGCTGTGACGGATGCAGTTTCCCCATTGTGGGACTAATAAAGGTATATCTTATCTTATCTTATCTCTTGGTACAAACACAGGGGAGCTTACCTCCAGAGCTTGCGGGGGAGTGAGGGTCTGTGCAAATGGCCTTAGCTGGGCTCTCTGGAAGAAAAGAAAACAGATCTGTGCTCAGGTTGTGGTTAAGCTGAGGTGCTTACTTGCTTACTGTAAGTCAGAGCAGCTGAGTTTGCATAGCTTCCACCTCCTGAGGCCTGGGAACTGTTGATTCTTCAATAATTCTGTGTGTGTGTGTGTGTGTGACTGTGTGTGCGTGCACATGTGGATGTTTGCCTCCATGCGAGCTCACAGCCGTGCTCTTAGAGTAAATGTGTGCACCCTGAGATGCAAAAGCGAGCTAGCTTGCTTCATACACTCCCTGCCCTCCCTCATATTTCACATTCTTTGGCCTTGTATGGCAGATCAGCATCAGATGGTGCTCCAGAGGAGAATAACAACCACAGCTCTCTGAGTCTTCTGCACGCCACCGCCCTCTCCACAGTGGGTAAATGAAGCTGCTCAGGTCATCCCACAACTCTCACTTCATACTCAGCCCCACAGCTGGAAAAGCACACTGATATCTGCACCAGGGACCACGCTGAACTCTTTGAAATGTTCCACCTGCTCTCATCAAGGAAACATCTGACGCTGAAGAACGATAAATGTGCAGAGAAAATTACAAGTTCTGGCTCTCTGGTTGTTTCTTGTCCTCCTTTTTTCCCTCCTCATTCCCTCTCTCTTTATGTGTCCCTACACTATGTGTCTTCATGAGTCACTGTTTCAGTCCTTGATTGCAGACTGTGTTTCCCAGAGGGGAAATGCCAATGTGTGCGTTCATACCCATAGCTGCACAGTCATTATCACTGCCTCTCCATGTGAAAGGCACAGGCATTTTAAGGAGGGTTCAGTATCACTCCCTCATCAAGGACTCTCTCACTTGTATGAATTACCAACATGATTTCAGGCAAAGGAAAGTCAAAGTGTACTTTTGAGATAACAAGTGTAATTTTTTTCCCTGTGATTGCTGCTGTGTGCCTCAGGGCATCAGATCAAGATCATTTAGTGGGTTTCAGTTCCCTCTGAATGTTTACACTAACTTTGGATCAAAGTCAGATATGATAGAACAGCAGTGAAAAAGCATCTGGGATCTGGTTTCACAGCGTAAAAAACACTGGTGAGAAACATGACTCTAAAATAAGTCTATAAATCAGTTTTATAGTTTCAGGTTTAATTCTTGTAATTCTGCTGAAAGCCTCTTGCTTTGTAGGTATCACAGCTTTCAGACACATGGGAAAGCTTAGGCAGATACCAGGCTATGTGATATGTGCTTGTTAAAGCAGATAAGGCTATTTGTTGACATTGCAACAGCCCATTTTCATCCCAAAACTGAAACAACCTGCATCTGTACAGTAATAAAAAAATGCCTGCCAGTATCTTTACACAAGGTCCTTTTCTTTCCAAAACTGGAATAATGAGTCCCTGTACGTTTGGTACCTTTAAATATTGAAATTTCCAACCTGCAAAAACCTGCAACCTCATTAAATCCCTACGAACAATAAGATTCTGTGACCTGATCACAAATATCAGCTACAATTGCACTGCAAATGCTTTTTGTTGTACATCAACACATACAAGTGTAAAAAAAGGTGCCCCCATAGCACACAGTGCAGATATTTGCTGTCATATCGAGTGTTTTTGTCAAATACTGTGATTTTCATCAGCCTTTAATGAAATTATTATTATTTTGTTAGCAGCCACAGCTCTGCTGTTAACATAAATGTGAACAAAGAAGCTGCAGTAGCTGAATGTCTACACAGGAGGACAGTGAAATCCACCAGAAAGGAAACACATTCCTCCCTCACAATTCCCTCAGGCCACGGTGGCGTCTAGCTGCCACCTCACTCTCTGACAGGTTTTCCACTCATCTCATCGACAGCTAGCAGCTCCAGCTCAGAGATGAGTGACTCGCACACACACACACACACACACACACACACACACACACACACACACACACACACACACACACACACACACACACACACACACACACACACACACTAAAGAGTCATCAGCAGGGAAGAAATCAATGGCTTTCTCTGACAGAGAAAAAGCTGCACTGCACTGTATCTCTGCTAAATCCATCCAATAAGGCTTTTCAGCTGTTATACACTGTGATTCACGTTTAAATGAATCAGCCAGAATGAATGTATCTGTAATTCATCCTAAATCAGATCAGCAATTAATTACCCCCCTAATTAAATCTGGCACAATCTGTGTTTAATTTGATATCAGATCTGAAATAATTATCGTCCACGTTTCCCTCCACAGCTGAGGTGAAACATAATATTTTAATGTAATGCCCCCTGGCATTACAGGCACAGGCTGCTGCTCTCACACTACACACACACCCACACACACCGTGTGAGTGAATGCAATTTCAATTGCATGCACACACCATATGTACCACAGATCACGATCTCATGATGATAAAGTGATTCAGGATCTGAATCACCATGGTGGAGCTTTTTGGACAGAATCTGAGCCTGACTACCTTGATGGCAGCTCGGTGAGTCACACCGAGTGGAATGACTCTGGATAAAGGCACAGTGAACCAAAAGAAGCGAGAAGAAATATTAAGCGAATCCAGTCACAAACTTAAAGCCAAACCATGCAGGCCTACATGTGTCTGTCCGTCTGTGCTGTCACGAAACCTATTGTCTGTTATTTAACTGGTAATGAATCCAGTCACAAACCCATGACCTCAATTAAAGTGTTGCCGTTAGCTTCTAGGGTTGGCAATAAGCCATAAGCACCGCTGTTATCCAGGAAAAGGTGAACATTTCCTTAAAGAGACCGGTATTATATTTGATTTCTAGTTTCAGAGTGGATCTGTTTTAAAATGAAACCCACATAAAAACATTTAATTTAACACTGTGTTTGTTTGTGTATGTATGATCATTTTAACTTGGTCCCACAGTGATGTCCTCGAAAGTATAAAAACATTTTACTAGCTACTGTAAGCTAACAGCTTATAGGTGAGCAATGAAAACAACCAAACAGTCCACCGAGGTCACTTTTGCACAAGGTTAAAGTAACCTGACCGTGACACATGCACGCAGGCTAAGTGCCTTGATGAATGGCTTTTTGGTTAATTTTAGCTAAGGAACATTTGTGCGTTTCGTCTTCTCCGCCTCTTGTGCACATGCAGGTGTGATATTTGACTCACGTTTGTGATTCAGTGCTTATAAATGTCTCAATGAAAACATAAAGCACAGTACATTTTATGGTGATTTATTTATCAGTTACTCACAGACCATGGAGAATTTTACTCCTCTGGTAGAGCCTTGGGAGTGTGTGCATGTGTGTGTGTGTGTGTGTGGCCTAAGATAACAGTGCCGGGGACTTTGTGGAAAGCAGGCCATGAATCAACAGGACGGTGGTACGTACAGGAAGGACTGTGTCATTACCTTCATCGGATTATCCTCCTCCCTGAATTAGCAGCTCAGTCTGACTGACTCATCCGACAGACAGGCTGGATTGTTCTCTAAGATTCAGGACTGTTTTAAAAAAATGTTTATCAAGCGCTTTAAATCTACCTTCATAAAGTCAATAAAGTCAATAAAGTCAATAAAGATGTGTTCAGTGTTTTTTTTTTTTTTTTTTAAAGTTGACCATGGACTTTTGCTCATTCTGTCCTAAATCAAATTTGAATGAAGCAAAAGAAGTTAAGGTTCTAATATATCACATAGAATTTAACTTCAGAAGCTCATGCTGTGATTCACATGAGTTTGTTCTGTATTTTACAGTATAACAGAGACATAAGCAGAATACAGGAGTCATCTGTCATCGTACATTTACTGGAAAGAATCCCACACAGCATTTACAGCCATGGGTGGAGATGTTTACTCTCTTATAAAACCGTCTCACTGTTGACTTATTTAAAATTAAAGGTTAAACCGTTCTCTGAAAGCCAATGACATTACTTATACTTTCGGAGTTAGCCTACTAATGCAGGTACTTTGTGTTCTTGTTCAGTGTGTTTTGATACGATTAATCTGAACATCACAATCAGTTCTGACTAAGTGACTTGGTTCCAATGTTAGGAAATCCAGCTGTGTCATACTGTAGTCATGCCTTTGGGGATTTATGACAATAACAGGAAGATGTCCCGTTTTTAATAAAGGCCTAGCAAATAAAACCCTGAATAGCCATGTTATGAAATATAAGCATGCTGTGTGTATGAAGAACTGATGTGTCTGTGGGTTTGTGCATGACTCATCGTGTAATGGAAAACCACACCTGCTTTCTTTGAGACAGTCTGCTCAGCTCCACAACTGTATGTGCGCTTCCTCAACACAACCTCAGCGCATTTCTTCTCTGCAAATGTCGTTATATCACAGACCTACACATGGAACCACTTTAATCCATGGACCACCATTAGATAATTTCTCAGGAACGAGAAACCTTTTTGTAGGTTTGGTGTGTAACTGTCTGAAACAGACATGATAGGACAACTAAAACCTACAGCAGGAGTTTTTAACCTCTCTGGTCAAAATTAGGACTTTGTGTGATCCCTTACCACAGATAATTGCCTAATAATGAGCCTGAAGAGTTTAGTAACCGAAAGAGGAAAGAAATGTATCCTGTATTTCACAAGAAAGAAAAATCCAAAAATAGAGGAAAGCTAAATATAATTCTGTGTAATAGATGTATATTTTTCATCTCATCTTTTCATTAGCCACATTAGCGGTGTGGCTACAGTGATGGCACTGCTGGGCCATTATTTGGTCAAAAGTACAGAGAGCTTTTATTTCACACATCCAGCAAAATTTCTCAACATCTAACAGACAATCTGATAAAAAAAAATTAGTACAGACATTGATGCTGGTCAGACAATGAGTTCTAAGATTTGGTACAGACATTCATGTCCATGTCAGGATGAAGTTTGAAGAACGCCAACACCCAAAACTAAGATGGTGAACATGGTAAGCATTGCCTTCTAAACACATTAGCATGTTAGCACTGGCATCCCTGACTGTCTTAAACATACAGCTGACTTGCATCAAATCCCTGCATTATTCAGGTAAACACATCCATTTTCACAACAGTATTGTTTTTTACAGATTACACTCCAAAATGAAATGTGTGTGTTTATTATGCAGAACTCTGTGGGCATGTCGAAAGTAGAATGCCGGCTCATTTGAGTTGGTTTTCTAGACTTTTCTCTCGACACATATTTGCTGCCTCGTGCTCATTGCTGGGTTGTTTTTGCACTCCATTTCCCAAATGTCATCTGTCAGTCAAACAGAGTGTGTGTGTGTGTTTGTGTTTGTGTGTGTGTGTGTGTGTGTGTGTGTGTGTGTGTGTGTGTGTGTGTGTGTGTGTGTGCAATGTAACGTCTTATTTCTTGGATTTTCTGTTGAGGAGCTTTGAAATTGTGGAGGTTTTTCTTCTTTCTTTGTCCTTCTGGTGCCAATTATTGTTCAGGCTGATCTGATTCCACCTTTGTTTACTGCAAACAAAGAGCTTTAATTTGAAAGGCTCCGTTTTAATGCTCTGCATCACAGAAGACTCTTAAATTGACTGACTTTAACAACAGATTCCTTCTTCATATGCAGAGGTTTCTTCTTTTATTAACAAGTCAGAGGTTTTTAGGGGACAGCAGGTTATGGTGAGAGGTAATGATGTGGAAAGCTGCGCTGGAGGAAGGGGTGAGAGCGAGAGGGGGCAGTGACAGCTGTCACACAGTAACAAACGCCTCCCTCTGTGAACGGACACTCAGAGACGAGGGGTGGAGGGGGGGACACCTCCCTCACCACACAGCTGCCACAGACCTGTCACTCAGGGTGTTATCGTGCCCCCTCATCTGGACTGGATAATAGGCTTCTGGTCAGTGTGGGCATTAGCCAGACATCTCCACAGTGACTCCTGGATACCACCCACACCACTGAAGTACCAGCCTTTCAAAAGCTGTTTCGCTTAAATTGAACCAAAATTCACCAAAGACTCTGAAAGTGTTTTGGGGATAATTTGTGCTGAACTGATAAGTGATTGATTTTTAATACTTAGTCACATGATAGTGCATCTGTGTTGACAATAGGATCACAAGGTCAGATGATGACTGATTAAATTATCCAAACTACACTAACTGCCACAGTAGCGTCCAATTAAATGAGTCTCTTCACAAATGCAATTAAAGGTCCTTTATTAGTCAATGGATAAAAGGATAAAAGTCCAACACTGCCACCGAGTGGTGCTTTAGAGGTAACTGACAATGTGTAGAGAATGTGTTCTCAAAGCACCATTAAATAGTCTTTAATAATAATAATAATGATCCAACTTCATGAATGAAAGATAGATGAGCTGCATTTGCTAAAAATGTCTTTCATCAATTTGGAATAAGTTATTTTAACAGAGCAAATGTTTGTGATCTTTTTAGGAGCTTCTTTTTTTTCTTTTTTAAATAAAACTGTGATGAATAATTATGAAAATTTGAAACACATCTGGAAAAGAATGCAAACTTAGGTGTGTATGTATGGGAAAAGATGGAGGCTGATACAGCAAGCAAATTTACACATTACAAAATTACTGATATTATACAGCGTTTCAGCTTCAAAGAGCACGAAACAGGGATGATAATTACTGTTTGGAGTGTAAAAATGAAGCGTGCCCTGTTCTTTTGTCTTTCTCTTTTTTTTTTGGAAACATCAAAAAATCTTATGTCTTATCAAGATAAATGTGTCCATGCTGAAAACAGCGTTTCCTCCCACATCAAACTGCACCAAAAACACAGTGATAGAGGAGATAAGACTCAAGTACCACATCAGTCTGTGAGAACGGGGAGATAAAAAAAAAAAATTTATGAAAGCAAGACATGCAGAGGCCTGCACTCCCTACACTGTTGTTGTTATATTGTAAATATAATAACAATACTGTAGGGAGTAGGCAAACATCCTGTAGAACAGGATATGTAGTGTCCTTGAATAGGTTCTGCAGGTGTCATCTCCCATGCTTACAGGTGTTGTTAATGCTTTTTGTCTTACATACCGATGCCAGTGATTCAAAGACTGACACGTTTATTTTCTCACATCTGCTTTCACTGTGGAAGGTGTCTGTTTTTGAATTAGATCAATGCTGAGACTTGTTGTAATAGCATTGATCTATGCTGCCATCTCCTGGAAGAATGCAAGAACAGAAGTGTCATTTTTTTCTTCAATCATTGCTTGCAGCTTTCTTTTATTATCATGTTCCCATGATTATGTACTAAAAAGAAAGATTTTCAGCTTTTTCTTTGAACATGTGTGAAATATGGAGCAGCATGCAGTCTCATTTAGTTCAGTGTCTTAACCAGTTTGTGCACCAACCAAGAATTTCTGGTAAACAGTTTACACACTAATGTTACTCAGCTGCCAAAACCTATATAAACAAGTCAGACAGGGAAGCTCAGTTATGATCTTGAAAGCAAACATCTGTTGGTCACAAGGTGGAACAATTCCATCATATTCAGTCTGGCTGGGGCCACCAGTTGATGTCAATTAAGCCCCACTCTGCCGGGACATTTACATAAGGCTCTGGAGAGCAGCACAGAGCGCGGTTTGTTTCCCATTTTGGCAGCGGCCGTTTCCTAGATACACACAGTCCTGTTTTCAGCACCTTCAGGAGCTTTGTGTTTGACAAGCAGCAAAAAAAAAAAAAAAAAAGAAAAAAAGAAAAAAGAAAAACGAGGGCCTAATCCCTGTGGTTTATATTTAGTACAGTCCTCTCATTACAAGAAGTTTGAATCACGGGGTCACTGGCTTGACATATTGCCAGTTATGGTTTTGAGTGAATGGAGGCATGAGTGGGAGAGGTGATCTTGGCCCTGAGCAGGGCAACCTCCTCTGTGTTGTGAATGGGCTGCTGTCACTAAAACGGCTGTTGCTTTTTGTCGGGTGAATGGCTTCAGGCCTGAGATGCACAAGTATTTCTGAGTGGAGCCTATTTACTGAAAAAAAAAGCCAGCTTTTGATACAATGCTGCTTTGGGACAGAAGACATGGTCATTCACTTAGTTTTGCCCCTTAGTAAAAGTGGTGTATCACCTCTAGATGGCAGTGATACGGGAGGAATCATCCTGTCTTGGCACTTGCTGGTTTCAAGATTGACAAGTTTGGGTATAGCATACCACAACAGTGTGTGGCAAAGGGCACGTTGAAGTGACACATGAAGACAAGAGAAGAGACTTAATAATTCAACTTAACAAATGACCCCACACTGAAAAGTGTGATTAAAGATTTTTTCCAAAGAGAGATCATACATGGGAGAAAGGGGGAGAAAGGTTTAAGATAAACTGCAGTTTAAAGCTGTATTCAGTATTCAGTTTTGGCCTCGTGAGAGACTGCGAAATAAGCTGTAAACACACTGACATACTATCAACTTATCAAGTTGTTACAGTGAATGAAAAAGTCCTGCAGGGTAAATCACTGTCTTGCCCAATAAGCTGCATAATTATAACAAGACTCCTCCTGCACAAGTGAAATATCTGAGTGATTTTTTTTATATCCCTGAGGGACCTTTTGTGAACACTTGCCTATTTACACATCCAGCAGACATGAAGCAACATTAGTTTTGATTTCGAGTTGTATTTTGGCCACTTATTGAATCCAAGTTCAACATTCAGTCTCCTTCTAGCCATGTTTTTAGTTTCCACTAACTCCTGAAGGAAACATCTTTCTCTCTTGATGCTGTGCAGGAAGTATACAGTGGGTAAATCAGAATGTTTTCACTGAAAACATCTGTCTGCTGCAGCCCAAAACAATGAGATGAGAGATGGTGAAAAATTTGAATGGTTGAGGGGAACTGTGTCTGGTTAAAATATTCTGTGATGAGCATCACTGTGAGTGGCCCCCTTCCATATTACACATAATAATGTGATACATTTTAATGTAAAAAAAAAAAAAAAATAGATTTGTGCAGTTTTAAAGCTGCTACAACCAGTGTAACATTACTGTCTTGGTTCATTCTATCCATTTTCATCAGTGTTGATTCAAATCTGAACTCCAGATGAATGCTTTTGTTGCTCCGTGTCTGCTGGATGTGTAAATAACCAACTGTTTTTCAGCACATTTGTCATATGAATTTTAAAACTGTTATTGTCCTTTTTTGTGTTTACAGTCTGTTTCCACTGCCCCCAAGTAGCTCAAGCTTTCCTGATTTATTTTTATTTTTTGTCTAAAAGAAAATAAAGTAAAAGGTTTCCATAGAAGTTCAAAGTTACATCATTAGAAACCTTCTGAAAATAGCATGAGCTGCGAGTTGAAGCGGGGACAGTCTCATCAGTCGGTCCCCCTTGAACTAAAAATGATTTAGGCCATCAGCAGCCTCTTTCAGAAAATAACTGACCTTTGTCCCAGTAGAATAACGTGATCCAAATTAATTGGTAAGGGAGGATAAATTAGTATGGGGCGATATTATAAAGCACCCTGTGGGAGCTCCAAAATAGGCTTCCTCGCAGTGGGAGCCACTCTGGCCGAGAGAGGGAGGTGGAGAAACATGCCAGAGATTTAAGGGAACAGTCCATACAGAAAAGGCTAACTTTGTGAACTGACCCAACTGAAGTAATGTGACAGGGTTAACTGAAGCCTCATGCTTGGGAAAATAGGCCTTTGATGACCCTCTATGTCCACTTTGTGTGTCCTTAGATTTTAGTGTGGTGGACAGTATGTTTTTTCCCCTGCATCTCATGCATTCACTTATGTTATGATCTGATGTTTCCAGCACAAATAAAGAGGTTTTATTTGAAATTGAGTAATTCTGGTAATTTTTCACGAGTCAAAACTGAAACTATCAGCTCAGATGAACCACAAACACTGACAAAGTTGGCATCTACCTGAGGAACACAGTGAATCACAGTCATTTAGCAGCCAAAGAGCCTGATATTTTCACAGTCATCTGAAAGCTGTAGAAGTTTACATATTATTTATTAGTGTGGTAGTATTTTAAAATGCTTTTTCTGCGATTCTACAACAGCAACCGTTCATCAGTAAAAACCATCAATAAAAATAAGATAGTTGAATACTGAACATATTCATGAGAATATACAAATGAATAAGATGCTGTTACTCATTTTGCCTTCACATGTAAATTGGACACAACCAAGTATAAAGAGTTATTTATTTGTCTGTGCAAGTTCTCATTCATCCAGGTCATAGTTATCCTGTGGCTGATTTGAAGGCAACTGGACTTCTTGTTTGAAGCTTGAAGACAAGAAGCTTCTTCAGGTGAAGAAGCTTCTCGGATGAGTGGCAAAACATCTTCAAGCTTCAAACAAGAAGTTCAATCGACTTCAAATCAACCCATAGCACAGTTTATTTATTACATACAATTTATTTCATTTTCACAGATTGATTTGTTTGGCTTATTTCACAATTCAAGCTGCCTTAATGGGAAAGACCTAAATTTACATGTGAAGATGCTGAAGTTCAAATTAACATCATATTTTTTTAATATCTCGTGACCCGTCTGACTCTTTGACTGTAGAAAATACTGTAGAGTGTGCATGTCAACTCCTTTATCTTGCACAGTTGTGAACTCCCGGGGTTGACATTTGAAGTTTGTTCTGGGCTTTAATCCTCGTGATGAAAAAAAACAACAACACAGAGACACATCAGTTTCTTGTATTGAGGACTCATGGGTATTTATGAAAGAAAGATTAAGACATTGTATGCTTTGAAAAGAAAGGGTATCAGAATTTAAATCTTACAGTGGCAGCCATCAGTTAACTCCTTACAAAAAGGTACCATAAGGTAAGGGCTTTTTGAGAAATACTGCATGAGAACTAATGCATAAGGCATCTGAAACATTTCCATTTGATGGAATGATGTAGCCACAAAAACTCTTGGTTTTTAAAATTTCACTTTTTAAAATTTCATGTCTGAGCCAAGAAAACTCGGGCTTATTTTAAAACATGAAAGTCTTACTAGCTTTTTCTGGAGTTTTCAATTACATCATGTGACTGAAGTTTCATACTAAGGTCACATAATGCCAGCTAAGCCATCTCCTACTGAGCAAATTCCATTTATTGATGAAGGAAAAATGTCAAGACAAATGCAGTTGGCATTTAGCACCAGAAAAACCCAGAGAGTGGATCTTGAGTTAAGATTTTCTTTTGCCAACATGTTGATACAGAACATATATATTATATAACAAGATAATATTAAATTATATGATTATTTAATATTATCATATAATTTAATATTATCTTGTTATATAATATAACAAGATAATATTAAATTATATGATTATTGATCTTGGATATCATAATATCTAAGATCCAGATCAAGTTATGCTTTTACTTTGTCCCTATAGGGAAATTTATGCTGGGCTGCAAATTACTGCAATACAAAACTTACTTGAGAGATATAGATAGCACCATGCATACAACAATTACATTACAGTACTTACATCGAATACAATAAAGTGCTCAGCTGCCTCAGTGCAGAAATAAGAAAGATCATATAATCAACAAATCAAATTCAAGCAGTTGTAGATAAAAAAAGAAAAAAAAAACTCATTTTAACAACCTTAAAGCTACTTAGGGGATCAAAAGGACAAAATGCTAAGTTGCGAAAGATATAGAAACAACCACGGTATGAAATATAATATTGCTGTTTGATTACCTACTTGAAAATCCATAAAATTACATCTACTCATAGTCCTACGTCAATGAAAAGCCCATTCTCAGTGTATGTGGACCAGAGGTTTCAAATTTCCACACACTTAGCTTCTGGCTGCAGAGGGGCTTAGATTCTGTGCATCCTCGGGTTATTCAAACTGTAGTTCAAGGAAACATTTAATAGTTTTGTTCAAACAGTCTTAAAGCACTGTAGGGAAACATTTTTATGGAAATATCCCAGAGAGATGTAAATTGTTCCAGGAATAACTCAAAGATAAAACTTCATCCACACACACACACTGTATCTGTCTCCACAGAACAAAAGTGCAGACAGACCTCCCCTCCACTAATGAAACAGTTTTCTCTGGTAAGTTCCCATGCTAACAAAGCTGGCTCTCCTGGGATACATACATCAGGTTTACATGACTGATTCCTGAGTGCAGCTGGAGATAAAAACTTCATGCTTATACATCATTACATGGCTGAATCCCTGTTCCTTTGGAGACATGAGAAAGCCAGATTATTTCCAGGTTTGCCTATTTTTAGATAAGCGAATTTAAGCAGTAGAAAGATCGAGGTCAAAGTGCACATACTTGCTCTCAGTCTGGAATTCCAACATAATTTTTTCCATTACCCAGAGTGCAGAAGGAGGGGCTTCTGGCCAGTGGGCAGAACTTCTTTATCAGCAGTGGACACTCACACACACACACACACACACACACACACACACACACACACACACACACACACACACACACACACACACACACACACACACACACACAGACACACACACACACACTCACACTCACACACACAAAAATTTCATTACTCCTTATGTTCCCCCTGTGGGATATCCTGCCTAGAACTAACGGTGTAGTATTTACTGACCCTCATGAAACACGTTACCTGTGTTGTTATCTTTGTGAACACAGACCTCCACACATATTTGCACTGTTATATTTAGGGCCATTTCCACTTGCTCTCCCTTCAAGCTGTTTGATTAGCAGGAAGAAAAGTGTAGGAGGCATGCAAGCTTTAGCAGAAAACAAGATGACAGCTGGGACACAGATGCATGGGAACTGATGATTTCACTGAAACATAATTTTGAAGGACTAGTACGTCATTTTGAGAAATACACTTATTTGCTGTGTTGCCGAGATTGATAGTACTTTGCAATACATGCCTGAAGTTAGAGCAAGGAGATGGTTAATTTAGCATAAGGCATAAAAACTGAAAGCACGCTGAAACAGATAACCTGGGTTTGTCTTAAGGCTTTTGTATGGATTAAATGAGAGACGTGACATACAGATTCTTGAACTTTAGGAACACATACTGACTGATTTCAGTACCTTTGGACAGAGCAAGAAAAGCTGTTTCACTCTGCTTGTCAAATCATTCCTTTACCCTCCTCAGTTAAAATTGCTCCACAAAAGAGGAACGGTTTACAGATAGTTATGAGAAAGGAGATTAACTTATAAATGAAAAGGACAGTTAGCAACCTCATTACCTCTGAGAGCTTGTTCCCCAGTTAAATAAAACTTTTTATTCAATTAAATTATGTACAATCCCTAGATAGATCCTAACAAGTTAGAAATGGGTGGGGTATTATTGTGACTGACAAGTGCTAGCATGCCCCAGCTGGCTAGCATGTCAGCAGCTAGGTCACCAGACGGGGCTAGTCCCACAGATAGTCACAATATAAACAAACTTCCAGACACAAACATTTTAAGACGCGTAGATGAATTTCACTGTGCCACTTTCTGGTAGTTCCCAAAATATCACACTACTTCCCTAAAGATAAGTTTCATTTGTTTTTTTCCATGCTGGACTTGCTGAGCTCTATTTGTAACCAGGAGGCGCCAACTTCATTTTCCTTCCCCCTCGCTGCTCCGTCTTCCCCATCCTCTGTCTCTCCTTTCCTTCCGTCTTCTTCTGCCTATTAAGGACACCGCTAATGGTATTTTTTTTTTTTTTTTTTTTTAGCTTTGTCTTCTTTCGGCCTCCTCTTGAGCAAACCTATTAACTCTCAGTCATCCAAACCCAGCATGACTTACTGTAAGCATACGTTGCAAGAAAATGTGAACTTTATGATAAACATTTGTCAGTCAGACTAAGAAGTCCCAGTAAACTTCACACAGTTTACATCGTTCTAATGTACTTAGTTGACTGTGACAGTGGAGAGTATAACATTCTGCAAAAGAGATATTATCTGGTTTGTTTGTTTTCAAGGACGGTCTGATCCATTTTTAATTAAAGCTCTGTACACACACACACACACACACACCAAAATACACACACAATAGCACTAGCACTGATTTCTTCCCTTTGAGTGTTATCATTATCCTCTTCATGTGTCTGAATGACTTGTTATAAATGTGGCTTGTTATAGTCTGAGGCATATCATGTTCACACATACAAAACATGGCCAGAGAGCACACAAATAAACATGCACTCATGCAAACACAATCATGACATGGGAGTCACAAAGACACACATTCTCTCTCCCCACACAGACGCGCACACACTCCCATGCCAGCCACAGCTGTGAGCACTCTCATTTTGGCGATAGTCTCTCAGCTCTCCTCAGCGGCTCTTAGTGAGCCATGTCCAGCCATGTTTAACTTACTCATTAAAGTTAGTTCTCAATCTGATTCTTTCACCTCAGCTGTCTTTTTTGGAGAAGGAGCTCATTGTGCTGTTATCCAGCGTGTCATATGCCTGCCCTAAGCTGTTGACCTCAAGCTACCTTTAACTGGAGTGAGCTATTTATGGTCCCAAGCTCCCTCAAAACCATCAGGGGAGATCACATCATGCTGCGTGAAAAGCATGTCTGTAATTAATACATGATGATCTGTGAATGATGCAGAGGAGTCACGCTGTGTTTCTGCCAGATGTTAGGTTTCCAAAGCTAAAAGGTGACAGAAAGCAACATCACAGGCCATTTTTCTTTCCAAAATTTGCATGACAACCACGATTGTCAGCTCACTGATAATTGTGCACATATTTTAGAATACAAAATCCATCTGACCTCTGCTTACTGTAATCAGGTGTACTCTTCAGCCTGAGCCAGCACTCAACAGTCAATTTTCAGATGAGGTTACTTGTGTTTTCCCAGTTCAGTCCTAAGCCTTGTGTCAGTGAACAGGTGAGATAATGCTGGATGAGCAATATGTTGTCAACACAGCGCGTTGTGATGCCAGGAAAAGGACAATATAATCTGTTCTCATTCACAATAATCCATTACACACAAGCTTGGCTGTGTCTTCAGCCTCCAGTCCAGTCATGCACACTGATTTGTCCAGTGTCCAGTCTTTTAATCTGAAATTTAAATATTTCCATGACCTTCCTGCCAAAAACCTAAATCTATCTTTAGATCAAAGATTGCATGTCCACCTTTGGCAAAGGGTGTCTAGGTCTATGCAAGGATTTCACACATGCAATGGATGGGGGAAATTATAGTCTAAATTCTGTAGCACAGCATGTTATCACATCATCAGGCATCAGGTCAGGATGACTTTCAAGCTCAATTTTACACAACCTGCCCAGAGTGAAATAACATGAAACATATAGTGAACTAAAAAGTGATGGATATTTTTGACACCACATGCAAGACCCCAAAGAGATGTCCACATTTTTAGTGTTTCTTTCGCCTCTCTGCCCCCTGGTGGTCAGACATCTCTCAGGGTGACTTTAAAGGTGAAATCTGTAACTTTCTGTATCCTGTACTGATCAACTTGGATTGACAATTAAATGATATTTGTGTAGTATTAACTTAAGAGTGTTTATATGAAAGTCTTTACTTTTTTGTGATGCTGTTTTCTGTTGAAAATCTCAGTGTCATGGATGAAATATATGAGTTTCCAACAACAATGAATGTGTCCATTTTGTCACGTATGCATACACTGATGATGCATCAGCTAAAAAACATTGAAGATACCAACTTTAAATGTGAAAAAAAACTTAAATTTAACTGGAAAGTTCCCTTATTCTCAGTCTCTCTGCAACGTTTTTTTTTAATTCTCTTCACAGTGAATCATACAATAAAGAAATGCAAAATAGCAAAACAAGAAAAATCCTTAACAATAAACTGTATGTGAACATAATTGACTCTGACACTAAACCTGTCTTACAACTAAATTACACCTGGTTCATGCTTTATAAGGAGACTGACATGCCTAAACTCATTCAAGTACCTCAGTAGTAGTGAGGCAAGCCCTGTCTCTGTCCTCTTAGAAGTGAAATAAAAGATTTCCAGCAGTGTTTCAACTGTCACTCATAGCCAGTTGACCTACAGTATACGACGAGGAGGAAGTTGCATTGCAAGGTATGTGTCTGCACCTTGAAGCTGTTCAGGGAAATCCTAACCGGTTTCAGCCTTGCAATATTTTCATGGAAAGCACTCCATCAGCTCATGTCACAAACATGAACTACAGTAGATCTAACTGCAATAAATGTGTAAAATCGAGTAATGACAGTTACTCGATTTTAAAAGAAACTCAAGCGAGGGCCAACATGGGTGGACAAGCCGAGAGAGAGACACACACACACACTCCGGGGTAGCCCAGACGTGTCCGATAATGGACGCCGTGACGTTACAGAGGCAGAGGTTCTGCTGTGTTTACGGTGCGCGGGCCCTTTAAGACAGCCCCGTGTTTCCATTGGCACGGTGACGTCAGAGCAGTGAAGGACTCCAGCCTATCCTCTCTGAACAGTCAAGGCAATGGTCCTGGCAGAGAGTCCTGCTTTAGGAGGGAGACTTTTACACTGCACAAAAGCTAGGGAAACACTCCCAACTGAAATGAACCAGAGCCCTCAGGCACTCACCGTGGATTAAAACGGAAACTTTTGACGATGGCTCTGAGGGTGAAAAAGTAGCACGAGAAGCAGCACGCTAACCGCCGCCGCCGCCGCCAACGGACCTTCTACTGCAAAGCAACTCCTAGTAGATGCACGGCCACTGCTGAAGAAAAATATGCTCCAGCCGAGCCGCCTCAGCCCCGGCTTCAGTCGCAAATTCTCAGTGTTTTAACCAGTTTCGTGACACGTTCGCCGGCTTCTGTTTGTTTGTTTGTTTTTTTTTTGTTGTTGTTAGCGCCGCACACCTATAAAGTCCGCCGTACAAGTCCCAGACCCACCTGCGAGAGAGAATTATGGCAGGGAAGCTGACAGCAGCGCAAGGCACAGGAATACTGCTGGTGACAGCCAACGTTGGATCCCTGTTCGAGGATGTGAGTTTCTCCATTGATAAACACTGTCTGTCAGTGCTGTTTGTTCACACAAATATGTTTGTACCTGTTTTGGTTTCACACACACAACCAAGTCCATTTTCATGTTATGCTAAATAACGTCTCAGCTGGTCACGACTCGTGTGTGTGTGTGTCAAGTCGCGTGCGGTAGCCCGAACACCTATAGTCTCGCGCATAAACACATGGGCCTCTCTTAACCATTAAGACACATGGTGTCTCTGCGTCTTAAGGGTCGTGTGTTCTACATGTGTAGTGACCCACTTTTCCTTTCATGTCTTTTCCTGTTCTGTTTGAATGACTATGAAAAGATGAGAGCACTGATCATAATCTGCAGCGTGTTATGGTTATTTTCTGTGGTACAACCTCTAACGTGAGGTAATCAGAGGTGCAGCTGCAGTTTACCTTTGCAGAGAACACCCCCCCTCCCTCCTTTTAGGCTGATGTGTATTTGTTTGTGTGCATCACAGCAAGCAAATCCAAAGTGATGAAAGTTATATGGGATTTGCTTTTTTAGGATGCACAAACCATTTGAACGTTTTCTGATACCGTTGTGGTGGTTACCGAAAACAGTATTTTTGTTTACTGCTGCATCACTAGTGATGCTTTGTGCTTCCTACCTAATTACGTTTTACTGCAACATATAGTGTGATAACTGGTGTCTTAGAAGCTGACACTGTAGACTCCCTAATATCCTGTTTGCATCATCACGAGAACAAGCCTCATTGAGATATTCACTCTAGATAAAGCCACTTGCTTGCTTAGCTAAAGAAAGCAAAAGCATCATGCTGTGTGTAAAAACAGGTGTGTCAGGCCTCCTAAGGAGTGTCTGTGCAGGTCGTTGAATGATATCTGTGACTGTTATCATGTATTTGGACTCTTACCTCTTAACTTTCTGTGTAAGGCTATAGTTTGGTACCTGATGGCACTAAATTGTAGTGTGGAGTGTAACTGTTCCAATTAAATGCTTCATGCTCAAACACTTTGTGTCAGTTTCAGTGTTGTGTCAATAGAGAGTCCCCTTCTTCCTCCCTCCTCTCACCCGTGTGAAGTGCTGATCCAAAACATGAGGGAAGAGCAGTTTCCCTCACTGGAGTAAGCCTATAAATAGCCTGCCTCTTACAAGCATCACACTTTGGGTGTTTTGTGTTTTTTTTTTTTTTCTCCACCAGTCTTCTAACAGCCTGAGAAAAAATGCATATAAGATCATGTTTCCTTCTGAGTGGGTGTGTTGGTCATATATGTGGCTATCAGTATTCTACAGTGTGTTGGCACCCCTTATGATGCATACATGAGCTGAATGAAGTCTTCGTGAACTGCTTTTAAAGGGGATTCCACTATTAGATGTGTTGAAGATGTAAAGATTGTGTGTTATGGCAGCATAGCCTGACCCTGATCCTACAAGATATGATATGCAGCAGGCCCTCTACGGTTAGAAGTATATTTCCATATCAACTCATAGTGCTTGTTTCTAGTAGGAAAATATTCTTTTTGAAACTTTAGTTTGCTCATCGTAACTCAGATTACGTGGCTGCATGCCTCTGTGTTTACACCCGTCACAAATGTCAACAGTTTTTAAAGCAGAAATGTCACACTCATTAGTTATAAATGAAAAGTTGAATTCAGAGGAATAAGACACACCCTCGCTCAGTTCAGTACACTCAGGGTTTTTGCTGTTACAGCCTTACTTGGTCCAGTATGACCGCTAACTTATGGTGGCTAATGTTAGCTAAGAAGAAATCATACATAAACAGTGCTGTGGAATTGACAATACTGAGTCAAATTGATAGACTTTATGCCTCCTCTGTACTTCTGCTACTGATATGCTGCATTTTTGTAATCACCAGTTGTAGCGGCACTGCCAGCCACAAAGTTGCTTAGGTTCATTTTAGTGCTGTGTATGTTATGTGAACTTGACATGTCTCCAGCACATAATAACTGTAGAAATGATACATGGGGAATATTATGCTACACTAGTCAAAAACTGCTTCCTTACTGCTGGTACCAGATATATAATGTATTTCAAGCAGTTTTTGTCTGCACACTTTAAGTTGAAACTTAAAATAGTAAATTACTGCAAGAAATCCAGATGCTTTGTACAAACAGTGAAGCAGAGGTATCGCAAATATTGTCCCATTGATTGTTCGTCCCATCCCCAAGTTTTAGCTCTATAACTAAAGCATTTAAAGATTCATTGCTGTTAAAAGTTATAATTTATCTTTGTGAGGTAATGAAAGAAGTCCAAATAGATAATGGATAAAGCAGTTTTAATCACCCTACCCTACTATTAGGTCACACAGTTCTTGATGCTAACTGTTAAATCTCCACATTGGCCTTTTTTTTTTTTTTTTTAAACGCTTGTAACAGTATTTGTCTGGGTTTCTTCCTTCACACTGTTACTTATTCATATGGAAAATAATCTCTAATCAGTCGAGCTGTTTTTGAAATGCACTCATGTGGCCCGTGCATGGTGATTAAAACCAGTGCCTTGATGTTAAAACGGCTATTCTTCTGCTCAGCCTCGTTGTGTCATTTGGGCCATTTAAGTTTTTTCAGACTGCAGTTCTCAGTTATTGTCTGAAAAGCGTCTAAAGGAAAAACAAACAAACAAACAATCATCCTCAAGCTGTCTGTTTTCCATTGTTGGCCCTCTGAGCCATCCTCCGTGAGTCTAATTATGACGGCAAACACTAGTTTCTCCTGGGTTGAAAATGGCCATAAAGAGTTAACCTTTATTTGCTTTTTGTCACACGCTTGTTTCATGTTTCTAAGGTAAAGCCCCCCACCCCCCAGCTAACAGCTTGATTGTCTGTTTGCTCCTTTGCTTTTGCAGTAAGTTAACTAGTCAGTCTAAACAAAGCAGGGTTCAGTTTTTAAAGCTAATCTGATTAAACAGAGCAGCGAGCAGCCACTCAGATGTACCTCTAAGATAACCAGGGGACAGTCCTGTACATGTGAAACACCACACACACCACGATGCTCAGCTGAAATTTTCTTAATGTACTTTCTGTTTCTAATTTGTTTATTTCCATTCATTTGTGTCCTGAACCCATCACCTTTAGTCTTCACCTTGGTCACCTGGCTTCCTGTGCAACTAATTTATTATCATCTTGAGCAAATAATGATACATGTTGACCTGGTTTCATATTAAACAGATGTTGGATGATGATGCAGCTATAAGATGCATTATACAGCATCTCTGCTCCCCAGGCTTGGTTTTATAATCTGTTCCCAACCTGAAGACACAGTGGGAAGACTCCCATGAGTCCTGCTGAGTTCCTGATCCAAAGTCACCCTGTAATAAACAGTTTGAAGCCGAAGCGGATTAATAATTCCCCTTAACTTTAAACTGACACTGTCGTGCCCACTCATGTCTACTACAGTGAAGGCAGGATAAATAAGAAAGAGTAAATGAAGGAATTATTGAATAAATGCATCAGAGACTGTGTCAATTAGTTTGTTTTTTTTCTGCTTCAGGCTGAAGAAGTTGACAGAAGTTGATGATGGAGTGGAGTCATTATATTAATAAAACAGTCACAGCTGAGTTGGACCCAGGTTGGCAACTCATTCCAGTGTGTGGGCATGTTCACGTCAAACGCGTTGTGAGAGCTCTGGAGTGTTTTCCTTTTAGTATCGGTTTGTTTAAACAGGTGGATACCATGCTGACTGGACTTGGGTGTCACCAAATAACCGCACCATGACGCCTGAGCGCAGGTTTTGTTTTGAAATAGGCCGGAGGCGTACCTCTTTAAAGTGTTAATGTGGTCTACTGTACCAACAAACCAGTTACAGGAAACAACTCTGCAATGGAAAGTTTTTGGACACTGAAATGCTTCATGCTTCATTCATGCTTGAAAATTCAACAAAATGCTCAATTGCTGAACACAAGCTGCCACCTATGATTCATGTTGATCACAGACAAGCCCATGCAAATATGTCCATCATGCTTCACTTAAGTTACAGGGACTGGAATCCAGTTGATTTAACATCTCCCACTACCCAAAACCTCTACCGCTTCTGTCTGACATGTTTAAAGGCCTTGGGTTTTTTACAGTTGTGCAGCTTGAACCTAAATGAACCTCAGTGGAGTGCCGTCGGGACAAGCAAGGCAAGCAGTGCTTGACCAGTTAATACTAACAACAGACATCAATTAGAACCACACTGAATTAATTAACTCAACAGTCTTTTCTTCCTAAGTGTTAAGAGGTGGCAGATGCAAGTACACCAGCAAATTACCCTGTGATTTATCATCACGGTTGGCACAGTTGGTTCTTCGGCTCTGCTTGCCTGTCGGTAAAAGTCACAGCACGACATTGATGAACTCACAAAAAAAGACAAAGTAAACTGTCCCACAGCTATTTAATCCAGAGGAAACAAACTAAAGGTGTGATTTGGGTGTCCTTGTCCATTTTGCGATCTGTAGTGGTAATTAGATCTGGCTCACTGACAGTAATCGAGAGATCATATCATGACTTCTGGAGATTTTCCAGTGGAAAGCTCAGTTGCACTTAGCCAAATGATTAAAATCAAACAAACAGATGCCAACTGTCCAGCTCATTTTTACTACGGAGGATGTGAGCTGATGTGTTGTTGCTCTGCTTGCAAAGACTCTGTGGGTAGACTCCTTTCTGTTCATATTACCCTAATGATGGCTCCTGCGTTCTCCTCCAGTGCTCTCATAGCAGTAAACACTGCTGTGGTTTTCATTTGATTACAGCCACTCTGGTTTTGATTACATACACCTTTTGTTTGCCAGGCCAAGATGACCACATTGTGATGCAATGGATTACTATGAATACCCCCCTCTTGTGGGTTTTGGTCTTCCAGCTTATTTTTCATCATTGCTCTCACACTCTCTGTGTCTCTGTCTCCTGTCCACTGACAGCTCATTAGCTCAGGCTATCACAGCCCAGACCCCACTGAGCTGGCATATTTACACCACTAAAGATAGAACAGAGCAGGAAGAAACACCTGAGTGTTTCCTCAAACCTGGAAGCTGTGCACACACTGCTCCCAGAACTTCTTTTTTTCATTTTTAATCAATGATTTCTATATATATATATCAGATTGTCTACAGGGGATCATATTGTTATATCTCCAGGGGTTGATATTCCACAGTCTTTGTTGCTCACATTTGTGCCTGTGGCTGGAAATCCTGGCAGCGGCCTCCATCTCTGAAGTTCCCACAGACACCAGAGGAAGCGAGGGAGAAAGGCCAGAATTTAGGTGAAGCTGAGCTGGCTCTGTAAGGAAGGAGCTGTCTGAAAACTATGGTGATCGTTTCTGGTGAATCTTGCCTTAGTTTTTCCTGCCGCTCCAAGAAATGACTTCCCCTTGCCTATGTTTGGAAATGTCAGCTTCTCCTGTCTCTATCCTGACTTTCCGGAGTGAGTCCCCGTCAATGGCGCACCTTTCTCCACGATTCCTCCATCTCTCAGGATGCTGCTGGTGACTGCTTGCTCCGTAACTAATAAAACTTTTGTGCTGAGCGACATCATTCAGTCTAAGAAATTAGACTTTTTGTTTGTGAGTGAAACCTGGCAGAGGAATATGGAACATACCCCTCTTGTTGAGCTGTGCCAAAAGGATTAGTTGTTTATCAGCTTGCCTAGAATCTCAGGCCATGTTGGAGGCCTATCTGCTGTGTTCAGAAGCTGTTTTCATTGTCAGTTGGTGAGCACTGGGTTTTTAATCTAATTTTGAATTACAAAATTCAAAAGAAGGATTTTCTGACTTTCTCAGTTACTGTTCTTAATTATTCCTCATCGACTGAGTCTCTGTCTTGTGGTGTTCCTCAAGGTTCTGTTCTTGGCCTGATGCTCTTAACATTGTACTTGCGTCCTCTTGGGCAAATAATAAGTAATGTTAAAAGTGTCATGCATCTATTTCCTACCACCTCGACCACTGTTACTCACTTCTCACCTGTCTCAGCAGTACGTCCCTGAACCTCGTACAGGTGGTCCATACTTCTGACCAAGTCATCCAGAAGGTCTCATGTAACACCAATCCTGATTTTTCTGTACACTGGCTTCTCATCAAATTCAGAGGCCAGTTCAAGATTCTTGTGATTGTGTTTCGAGCCTCGCATGGTCAGGCACCTGTCTGTATTAAAGAGCTACTTCAGTCATATAATTCCTGTAGGAATTTGAAGTCCTCTGATCAGGGTTTGTTGGTTGTTCCTCGCTCCAGGCTCAAGACAAAAGGAGACTGTGCTTTTGAGGTTGTAACTCCTAAACTTTGGAACTCTGACCGACTGGACATAAGATCTGTGGATAATGTGGAAACTTTTAAATAGCAGCCCATTTGTCCCATTTGTTTAGGATTGCCTTTGTTTAATTTGTTCAGATTTTTTATTTTGGTCTTATTTGTTTTTATTTGTTTGTTTTTTTTATCATGAAGCACTTTGTGACGTCTGCTCTTGAGAGGTGCTATAAAAATAAAATGTATTCACTTACTTGTACTGTGTGTGTGTGTTTGGTTGGGAAGTGTTTAAGAGGTCTTTGTCATTATTAGGCTTATCCCTCTGTATCTCATTAGTAAGGAGTGGTGTGGTTAAAATATGTTTTCCTTGTAAACATGTGAAGATGTTACTGCAGGCAGCATAGTCCCTGGAAACTATCTTTAGCCCTTTTAGTCACATGGCTGATGGTAGTGAATTCCCTAACTGAATAATGTAATTGAGCATTCGGGGTGTGTATTTATAGTGTTGGCAATAGTAGCACAAATGTGTGATCCCAGAAGCGATGCGGTGTCGATAAGGGGCTGAAATGGAGGAAGCTAACAAAGTGAAAATGGTTTTGTTCTTCATATCACGTCCTTACTTTGTGTCCATGTTTTAGCTCAAGTTTTATGAGGAGAGGCTCAACGGCAGAGACTGTGACTAAATACTTCATCTGACAGCTTGATTTTGTGTTTCTTCCTCTGCCAAAGTCTGTTCCAGTGTGTTGCTGCAGGAGTGGAAAAGTTTATGAAAGAAAGATCAGATGATGCTATTTTGGTGTTCCCCCTGCTCTGCCCTCCTCCATCCTGTCATAACACGGAATTAGAATTTCAAAAGGAAAAGATGTTGGAAAGAGCTTAAAGTTGCCACCAGCAGGCAACGAAAAGTCCGAATTTTAAGTGCAACATATTCCTCACCGGCATGGAGCCTCCTACAGAGGCAATTATATTATTACATCTATATAACATATATCCGTTATTATGATTAATTAACATTATCTGGTTGTATTTCACAGCTAAAATTCCAGTAATGTAATGACTTATTTAAGTCTGTTTTCATTTTAAAGCAGTTACCAATATGTTTTTATATTCAAACGTGTATTTTCACTTGGTTATCATCACATATTCTTTTTTATTCCCTCAATACATAAATATATAATGATAGCCCAGAAGAAGAAAACAAACTTATCAGTGAAGATGATAAGAAAATTGTAGCTGGTAGAAATTTAGTAGCATAGTAAAATTATTAGAGGTAGATGTGTTAGATTGACAAGCTGTAGCAAATGGTTTCATCTGAAAACAGCACCTCTATGGTAATAATAGTAATACCAGCTGCAATCTGTTGTCAGCCAGACAACACAGCCCAAGCGAACGGCCTATTGTATATTTTGTATGGTGTTGAAAGTGTAATAATAGGCATTAAAACTCATTTTGGAAGTGAGATGGAAGAGACGTTGTTGTTGCATGATAGTGTTTTTAAGGAAAGCCCTGCAGCTGTAGGCTACTCCGCACAGAGTCCAGCCACCCACAGCCACTCCTGCCTGTCACTAGGGGTGAAAGTTGAGGCCCCTCTAAGATAATTTTCTTCCTGTTTTGAGAGGTGAGCCCTGTTGTCTGCATCACTCTGTTCTCTGGGTTTTCTTCACACAGCCAGTAGCTGTCGTGATTGAATGTATGCCAGGCTCACAGACTTGTTACAGCCTCTTGCTGTGACAGCTGGGCGTCAGTCAACAAGGTACCTTCCACAAAATATCACAAAATAATTAGTTAACGTAACAGAGCAATAGTTTCTTGTCCTTTGAAGCCACCGCTTCCATTACCAGCTGTTCTGCCATTGCCATTTAGGTTCCTTGTTTTTTTTAGTGTTTATCAGGATTGATTTGGGGAAAGCACAATATTCAAACAAAGTTCATTTCGTGGAGCAGTGGCTCTTTACTTACAGCAACCAGTGAATTTTCTCCTGGGAGTGCAAATTTTTCTACTTTCTTTTAGTTCAACTTTGGGGAACTTTGAAATGCACATTCACCCCAAATAAACCTGCAGCTGAGTCTACATCTTTTAAATAAACTGTGAACTTTTTCCTCTCTGCAGTAACTTCTAACTAAATAAAATGATGCAGCATCCTGAGAACCAAATGTCAGACCCAGTACAGAGAAAACAGAAAGAAATTAAGAGAGGAGTTGGGAATGACTAGTGTTAACTCAGTCCCAGTGTAACTGGGCCTTAAATTGTTTGGATAAGTCTGAGTTTAAAGTGAAGTTTTAATACGCGACACTTCAAAAAGAAATCATTGTCCTTAGGTTGCCTAATTTGCTATCTGTGATTATGCAGGATGCTTCTTCACATTATCAAATGCACAGATGTCTTAGCTTCAGCCCTGTCTTTAGTTAGATTGCTCTCTTACTTAACACAAATTGTTTCGGTTCTCTTTTGTGCGTCTGATGCTGCCTCACATCAGATGGACCTAACTTCTGACACTTTGCTGTTTTTGAGCTGTTGGTTTGGTTTGGTTGCTCACATTTTCAAATCAGGGCTGGGCTGTGGTCGCACCGTAGCTGCTCCACGTGATTCGTCCCCAACCCTTACCCAAATTAGGAGGTTACAGAGTGCCCTCAGTAACATCCTTATGTGTTGAAATTAGAGTAGATGTTCACACTTAGTTTGTCTCCTAAAGCAGTGGAATCAGTCCTGGGGTCTGACACACGGCAATGAAGTTTTTAGGGTGGAACATGGCTCCATGCTCGTACCTCCTGTTTGCATGTACCCTCTTGGTACATAGAACTTATCAGGCTGTTCTTTGTGAGCTGTATCTACCAGGTGCTGAGTCAGGTCACCATGCCCCAGAACAGAAGAGTCCGTTCAGTCCCAAACCAGCAGAGGTGTGGAGATGGTCATGTGAGCTGTGTATCTTTCTTGTTTTACCAGGGAAAATAAGCAGTCACTCAGTGAACCAGGCAGGAGAGTTTATAGTAGGGGTCTCTCAGGGGAACTGGTGCATTCACAGACACATGGGAATCCACAGACAGGAATACACACAGTGAGTTTTTACAGTGGGTCGGCACAGCCAACTTTTTCCCAGAGTTCACTGACCCCACTCAGGAGGATTTGATGATGTGTGTGCGAGCGGAGCGGGACAATGAATAGCCAGGCCCCATTGGACCCAGATAAGGAACTGGGATAAGGGTGGGAGTGTCGATGCAGAGCAAGGGAAGCTTGGGTTCACTCCAAGAACCATAATTATCCAGGATGGGAAAGCCAGAGAGGGACACCCCCACCCATCCCGCTGATTAGGTCAAGGACTCATTCATAAGAATCCCTGAAGAGACAGTGGGGGTTCAGTCCCCATAAAACCCCACATCCAGGAGTACAATGGAAGCTGGATCAGAAATGAGTTACTGTTTCTGCTTGTGTTTGGTTATGTTCTGTATGTTGCAGTCAGCTACAGAAGATGATTTATTTTTTGGTCAGTTGTATCTGAATGGTTTATTTTGGTTCACCTTGGATCTTCCCTTCCTGACAGTAACAGTCACTTCTGGCGACTGCTGAACTAGCCATTGTAATTAACAAGGGTCATTAAAGTCACATGCAAAAGACAAAAGACATTTAAGACCTTTAAATGTATTATTTGATTTGCATTGCTTGCTGCCACCTTTTGTTGACATCAAAATGTTATGTGGTGTGAATATGATTTTTTATTACACACTGACATCCACAGAAAATGTCAAAAGTTTCTGAGTAGAACAGTAACATGTTTAATATGGAAGCAAATTAGCTTTAACTGGGTTATTCTGACCCATTTGCAGGATATTCATTAACACAAAACCAGGTTACTTGAGTAACCTGCTTAGGAACTGAATGCTGATAAACATCTTGGGCTGATTAGGTGGTAATACGTCAGACCCACAGCGCGCTGTTGTCTCCTATCTCCACACGCTTTACGCCTGTTGACATTACAGATGTAGTGATTAACTGATAAGTCGATTACTTGATGGACAGAGAATTAATCAGCATCAATTTTGCTAATCGTTTTAGTCATTTTTTAAAGAACATGCTGGTTCCAGCCTCTCAAATATGAGGAATTGATGTTTTTCTTTGTCACACATACAGTAAACTGAATATTCCTGGGTTTTGGGCTGTCACTCGGACAGGATAAGGCTTTTGAAGATATCAGGTTGGACTGTTGGACTGTGGGAAATAATGTTGGGAATTTTTTTTTTTTTTTTTTTTTACAGATCTCTAGATTCCAGATTGATCGATGATGAAAATAATTGTTAGTTACAGCCACGCAAAGAGGAATTACCTGAAGGAGGACTCCCTGTCTCTGTCCAGAGCCCAGAATAAACACAGTGGATTTCCCAAGCTATGCCTCCATGTCCACACATGCCTGGCTGTCATTGTTGCTTTGTCTTTGAGGATGTGAGGCGTGAATATTTTTACAATATTTTCAGGGGTCACATATTCTTGCCTCTTGTGTTGTATTTAGCTAATTGGGTAAAATGAGAGAGAATGGAAGAGAGGACATTTGTTGGACATGTACTTCTCACTTTTATTTTTGACCACACTCTCCATGTGGGTTTTGTTATGGCTCAGATTTTATGTACTTTGTAAGAACAAAACCAGAGCTATGATTTTCTCTAAGAACACCTTTGTGGTCAAGACTTGGATAATTTTCTGAAATTCGATACCGTTGCATAGTTTGCAGAAGAAGTTTTATGTTTTTATGTTTTTAACAGTGTGTCATGAAACTGTTGGTATTTATACCTGGAAAGCTCTGCTCAGTTTATGTTCAGTATTTAAGCTTGTGTCAGCGCTGTTTATCAGAGGAATTTGGCTCACTGTCATCTTGTAAACCCGAAGTGTGTGTTTTAAAGAGCGCGCTTAGCAACAGCAGGCCGTCTGTCCACTTATGTTTTCACCTATGAGCCACATTCGTTTCACTTACATACATACTCTGCTGTGATGATGTCAGCTTCAAACCTCTCGCTGTGTTTGTTGTAGTCACACGCTCACATGAACACATGGACATTGTTTTCTCGGCCCTGCTGTGTTTTCTCTGAGCAACTGAGACTGCCGGGGGACGGACACAAATTGAATGATTACAGGAGCGCTCATACCTCTGTCATCCCCACAGAAGCCAAACTTCTTAAATAAAAGAGCTGTGGCTCGCAGCCTGCCCCGTGCTGTCGCAGACGCAGGACCTGAAGACAGTCTGTCCTCCTTGCTCCGCTCCACACCACACCAAGACGTTTCATATCACAAGCAGCTGCAGGGTTCGTTCAAAAGAGGGATGCATAAAATTGTATGTTGGTCACAGGCATCACATGTCTCTACAGATTGGATAGATGGGATGGAGAGCTTTGCAGACTCTGCAAAGCTATCTCTGCAATGCAGACTGTATTTTTCACTGGCTTTTCATGATATTATTATAGGCTCAACAGTACCTCACTTTAAATTCAGTAATTATAAAGTAAATTACTGTGATAAATGCGGTTTGTTGGAGGAATATGTTCTTTGAACTGTGTTTTCTCTTTCTCTTCAAACTCACTTTAGATGATTTGATTGAGGCAAGGTGCAAAACAAAGAACTGTATCTTACCTTGCCCAAATGATTTTAGGGGTCACCTTGTTTATGACAGTAACATTTGAAAGTGTTGGTTGTTTATCAGCCGCTGCGGTATAAACTGTCTGACTGCAATAAAATCAAATCAGAGTGTAGCAGTGAATGATTGGCTGCTTGTTGTGCTAGCACCAGTGATAAGTAAACTGTGAAGTTGTGTTCATTAGAGTTGGACTGATAGAAGATGCTGCTGTTTGTTGGCAAACGAAAATGGTTAAGAGATGATGAGGAAGATTTTTGTTCATTTCATTGTCTCCATGAGCAACATTTAGTACTGTAGAGCACAGCAGAGTTAGCTATGCACACTTTGAGCTTAATGTGTAATGATGTATGCAGCACAAATAATGTTTAAGGCTGGATATCTATAACCCGTTCTATACTGGTCCCTCAGTGAAATTTATAAGGATGGTGGATGTGTGCTGTTTGATCCTAGTTTGACATTTTGGGAAATAAGCTCATTCTCTTTCTTGCCAAGAGTTAGATGAGAAAATCAATACCACTCTGTACCTGTAAGCACAATATGAAGCTACAGCCAGAGGAGGATTAGCTTAGCTTAGCAAAACTAAAATAATATAAAATGGTAACTCCCCTGAGTTGTAAAATCCTGCCCATGTGCCACAAAAGCCGAAAACCTGAAACCAAAAAAAACGTTGTTTGTTGTGATTTTCATACTTTGGTGATTGTACAAATTAAACAAGACGTAAAGTGTGATGTAGTGAGGTCTGGACAGATCCAGGCTGGCTCTCTCCTCCCCTATTTCCAGTCTTTATGCTAAGCTAAGCTAACCAGCTGCTAGTTGTAGCTTCGTTTACAACTATGAGAGTGATATCAGTCATCTAACTTTGTCGCACTTTCCCTTTAAGTGAACTTTGTGTGCACCTCATCTACATTACCAGTTATTTGTGTGTGTGTAATGTTTACAGTATAGTGAACTAGAGCCGTAATGTTGTCACTGCAAAGCTTCTTGATTTGCACCAGTTGTCTTTGCTGTTAGACTTTTATTGTGAAGATCACATGACATCCATCACCATACCTTTAGAAATGCCAGATGTGAAATTGCTCCTTAGACCCGACTGGTAGTTTGAACCAGCTAAATGACATTACCATCCTCAGAGCCCTGCCCTCTTGCTGCCGGTGGTGCTTTAATTGTTTGGCTCTCCCTGTATAGACACAGCTCACAGAAAAGTTCCTGCTCACATATCTGAAGGCCATGAGATGAGCGTCACATGTCATGTTGTTCTGCAGGTTAGACAAATACATGCATTTAAGACACTTGGGTAAGTTGTAGCACGTTTTTGCCCGCAGGGTTTTCACAGAATGCAGTCTTCCCTTACGTCTAGAGTCTTTATCCATCTACTGTGTTTCTGTGCTGGTTTATGAATCCTGAGGAAAAAAGGCTCTCCAGCTGGGCTGCACTCCTTCTCTCCTCTCACTCCCTTTATCCCCTGCAGAGAGCTCTACACTCACCAGCTCCCTTTATCTTTTTCCCATACACACTCAGAGCCACACAGTCCCAGCAGGACGGGTGTTTATTTAACCCTAAGCCTTTGATGGAGAGTTCTTATTGTCTCTGGTCCTCATACAGACGGTGGGTGAATATTTCCCAGTTAAGGCCATTGTTTTTTTTCCACCGTAGCCCCAGCCTGAGAAAGTACTAGCTGGTCTGGCCAAGTCATTAAACAGGGCCTGGTACTGACTATGTTTTTCCTCTAGCCTCTTATTCTTTTGGTTTTCCTCCTCCGGAGTCATACTGTTAGTCAGTGCACCTGGATGGTATTACTGGCTGTGGTGCTTCTATAAATACCAGGTATGATTTGGTCACAAACATACATTGCTGATGAATTAAAAAGCCTGTTCATTCATCAATGAGTATCACTCAGAACTATGTCTGGTTTCTCTCAACAACTTGCCAAGCCAAAATGGAAAACTCCTTTCCAACGAACATCAGCATCTGACTGTTTGACACCCCCTGGCTCCCATTTAAGGCAAGTTAAGATGTAAACTGATAGAGCAATACATAATGCACACACACGCGCACACTAATACACACTCACTACTGGCACTCCATCACCACTGAAATAGCTTGATAGCTCCTGTTATATGTCACATGGCACTCCAAAGAGTTTCAGTTTCGCATTTCTTCTACTTGAGAAAGAAACTTGAGTGGAACACTGACTGTAGATGTGTATGTACAGTGCATGGAAATATTTGCTTTGTGGATGTTGCTGGTCAGTTGTTGTTCTGCATCCAGAATGCATTTCTTGTTTTCTTTCCTTTCGAAGCAAATAGAGGGCCAGCTGCAGGGAGGGTGGGATGGAGTGGTGGAGTGGTGCAGTGGTGGAGGTGGGGGGGGGTGTTGAGTGTTACTCCTCAGCAAGCTGCTGTGGTGTTGGAGCTTGGTGCCTGCTTTAATTACTGCATCATTAGTCCTCCCACTCTCAGCCACACTTCTGGAGAAAACGAAAGGCCGATCTTGTATATATACATATATATATTTAAAAAAAAAATGCTGAGCATCAGATGATCAGAAACTGAACTCCTCCTATTTAACACCATCAGCAATATATGAGCAGAAACTAAAAAGGTGAGATAAACTTTACAGCACACTGTGGTTAAAGAGTAAAGAAAACATCAATGTGATGCTGGAGCAGGAGATCAAATAGGGATTTCCTCCTTCTATTTAGACCCCTAATCTTGTAGTAAATGTTTGAACATGTGTTGTGAGAATGGCTTTAACATTGCCTCTTGCTGTGTGCATTACATCCATAGACCATGAAACTGCCTTTAGGTAGCATTGTAAAAGAATTGAATCCCTTATTGCCGCTGAGGTGTAACCGCGGTGACTCAAAGGAGCCCACTATGCTGCTCACAAATAGACAATTAATACGTCACAGCAGACCTTTTCACTTGTCTTAGTAGGAAAAGCACAGGAAATCATTAATAATGACTCAACAAGGTTCTGTGGTTCCAGTAAATCTTGGTGTTGTAACAGTGAGCCGGTGTGCACAGTACCAGGACCCTGGACCTGGAGCAGCTAAATGGAATTCATCCATCTTTAATTTCATTATTTACACCTTGAACGAGTTTCAGCATGAATCAAGTTGGGGTATTGATATTTTATATTATAATTGGCCCAAAATTGAGACAGAGCATTGTGGTTTGTGCAGTAATAGTAATAACACTTCTAACCTAAACAGCAGGGTTAACTTCAGCTCTTTTGTTGACTGTGTTGATGTTCCTGAGCTGTGAACAGCTGGGTGGGGGTCCGATCACTCCCCACTGATTTCCCCTTTGTTTCTGAAGTTGTCACTGGGGCTCTGCCAGTTTTCCAGCACATATGTGCATGTGTATGGCGTGTGTGTCTGTGTGTGTTTGTGTGTGTGTGGTCCCTCCCACTGCCTTATCACCCCTGGCCTTTGCAGAGGGTTATCACTTGGTCTTCCACTTCTGACTTCTGACAGTAAAGTTTCCACTGCGGACAGCTCGAACAATGCAGACCCTCCCCCGTTTCTCCACCACTTCTGCCTCTCCTCTGGCAGCTATATATAGACGTCAACCATGAGTATATCTTTGTCTAAGACATCCTATTATTTCTTTATGCTGTTGCCGGGAAAAGGTCCCATGGTCCCAGGCCTGAGAAACTGTGTGACAGTTAAGTATGGAGCCTCACGCAAATTTCCTCTCTCTGTGACAAAGTTGGCGAAGGAGGCAATAAATCCAGTAGCTGTCGGGTATTTTGAGGGTTATGTTGTGATTCGACTTGTCTAAATAATGATCTTCCTGGTGCTTTTTGTTCCCACAGGGACACCTTCCAGATTGCACTGTGTTTTTGTGGTAATTTTTTTTTCAGCACCAACACTTAGACCTGCACCTCTGCTGCATCAGAGATGTGTCAGCAGGCTTCACAGATAAAAGAGCCAAAGATTTGTCACGGGAACAGTAAACAGCCGTTTGTAAAGTGGATTTGAACAGAAAGGTAGACAGTCAAGCAGCGATTTAAGTGGTCACACTTGGCACACACTCACACACACACACACACGTCTGAAGGGTTGCCCTGGCCCTTTGCCTGCAGCTTGTCAGCACTCCATCAGACAAGTGTACAGTTGTCTCTAATCCTCCATGGGACAGGCCAGTCCTGAGATGCCAGTCCTCACACCAGCTGAACAGATGGTACCTTCTCCACCTTGTCTGCTTGACAGTTTTTTATTACCCATATTTGGACTGTAAGAAGCTACTTAGAAAGGGAAGGCAAATGTCTGCTGACAAAAGGAGTACATTTGTCCATCTGCTAATGAACATAATTTAACTTTTATAGGTATTTGCTTTGTCTGCATGACAGATGGAAACCCTGTTAAACTGTGTAAGTAAAAAATTTAAATGTGTGCTCCTGCCCAAGCCCTGCTTAGTGTGTCGGTCAGGTTGCAGAAACATTCCAGCTTTACTATACCACTGATGGCAGAAAAAATCATGTGCTTAGGCCATTTAAAGCCTATAAGCCTATGGACATAAAAGTGTCAGACACAAAACAGTACGAGGGTTTACAAGGTTTGGCATTTGGATTGTGCTCTTGTCTTGTAAAATGAGTTAAAACCTGTCGCCTGGCTGTATCTTCATGTGGCACATCTCGATTGTCTTTATATCCAGAGATACAGAGTAATGGATTCTAGAAACATTAATCTATTTTACAGGCAGTGTGCCGCTGACCTTTTACGCCCCATGCCCAGTGATGTCTTCTTCTGTTGCACTCATCTGCGTCTTGACTGCTACCTGTAGTCATCAGTAGACTGTAGGTATAATATCCCTGTTTACGTCAAGTCTTAAAAGACGAGTATCTACAGTGGCTGACTTTTGTCCTAGCACTGCATCTGTCTCTATAATGTAGCCAGGTGAAACATATGACTCAAAGATGCATGGCAACAAAAGCAAGACTTGGAGGCCGCAGTGCTCACACTGAAATGAGCAGAGATGTTAGCAGAGGGATTTCAAAACCTTTGTTTGTTCACTGGTCCTGGCTCGGCTTTTATTACCTGTAAATAAACAAGGAGCTTCTCACACCCCCGTCCACATACCTATCAGTCAATTTGCACTGATGTGTCAGTTTAGTTGTTTTACTTTGCCTTTAAGCGAGATACTGAACCTGAAGTAGAAGAGTGCAGTTGTGGTGTGTGTTTACTGTTTAAATATGCTGAAAAGTGTGTGCTCAGTTACTTTTCTGGGAAAAAAAAGATGGTTAAGTGGAATGAAAGTTACTCTATGTTTACATTCTCAGCCTTAAGTCCAGGGATGGGAGTCGAGAACAGGTTCCAGTTAAGCATCTGTTCCAAATAGTCCGAAGCATCAGAAATGTATATTCCTCCAAGCTTATCATTTCCTTTTATCGATGCCGGTATGTGTTTCTGACAGTTGCGTTTTGCAAAACACTGACGTCAAACTCACGCATCTATGCTGCTGGATACTTGCAACAAGAAGGCGTCATGGGGGAGAGGAGGAAGAAAAGATCCAGAGCGTGGCTTCATTTCCTGAAGACAGAGCTGGAAACACAAGCACTGTGTTGAAACATCTTACTACATAACTTGGGCTTAAATTCCAGGAATGCCATTAACACTCTACTTACAAGTGCCAGTGCTTCCCAGCCCAGCAGCATGTGTCCTATGATATAGTGACATTAGCACCACACAGGTACATTTTTTTTCTTTGACTTAGAAAACCTAAGTGAAAGCAGTTGAACACCTGAGTCACATGCATGCCCTTTTCCCTACTCTGTTTCTACTCTCAGAGATCAGTTCAGACTCAGAGATAGTAAAACTGTTGCATTGATGCTGAAAACCTTTGCAGGCCTACTTTTTTCCACACAGAAATTTTTTCAGGAATTGCAAAGGGAATCGATAAAGACTCTGGGCCGATAAGCAGAATCGATAATAATACTGATGTGAATCAAGTCTTATCAATTTCCATGCCATCAGTCTGGCACATTGGGTGTTGGTCTTGACTGAAGCACATTTCCTGTCCTTTGCGCTCACCCATGTGTTTGCACACATGGGTCCAAACACAGTGACAGTGAGACGTGAAAGACAGAGTGAGTGTTTTATCTGATTGGCTTCTGGCAGAGGGAGAGTGGCGAGTAAAGGGACTCTTAAGAAGACAGGTGGCAGGGGATGCTGGTCTGGGTTTGGCCTTTTCCTGTCTTTTTTCTACTTCCTTCTTCTTAGCTAGAAAAACAAGTACAAGGCTCTGTACATTTTGATGAAACTGAAACTGTTCCAACATCTGATGGATGTAGAAATGGGGGGTGACCTTTGACCCTTGGTTGACCTCTGGTTACTGCGCCTAAGCTGACTGGCCTCCCTCGCTGTCCTAAAAGCTAACTCTCTCCTACAATGTTCATTTTCACATAATTTCAACGTGAAATTTTAATGTCACATAATCTTAATGTCAAAATAATTGTTTTTCAGCTGCCGTGAAACTCACATTTCTCTTGTTTCACTTCTTTCCTTCTCATGAACACAAACACATATGTCACACACACACACCTCCCATCCAGACCACTCACCTGGGCCAGTGTGTGTTTTTGAAACTGGGGAGTGTGAAAGAAGTGAGGAACTAAAGCGAGTTTATATGTGCTGGGTTTGGAAATGTTAACAGAAGATGGAGCAGGGCGAATCTGTTCCGGAAAGAAACGGGGCTGGATCCATTGTCTGACAGTTTTGATTCATATAGTTATACCACTGTGATGCTTCCAGTAGTCCCTGCTACATACATCTGTACTAAACATTCTTCATTAGTGGTTTCTATTGGTACATTTTAAACTTGCAAAAAAAAAAAAGGGGGGGGGGGGTGGTCACAACCAAGTTAGATTTAACAAAACAGTATTTATTAAACTGGACAGTTGCACACATAGCCCTTTAACAGCTATTCCACAAAAACAAATAATGACGTAGGCCTACATAGTGTCATAGTGTAGCCTAGTTCCATAAAGCTCAAGCTCTACAAAGACTCTTTATAAAGACAGAGCTCAAAGCAACAACAAAGTGCATTCAACAAGAAACCCAGAGAACGTAGTATAATAAGAACAACTGTGTGTCTGTGGTGTCCACAGCTGTCCATGTGCGTGTCCGCAACGGAGTATAATTGAGGCCTAAACAATGGGGATTTGAGGTCTCCATGGGCAGAGACTGCTTTTTGAGGGTTAGGATTTGGTTTTAGGGTTCAAGTTACAGTTAGGTTAAGGTTAGGCATTTAGTTGTGATGGTTATATATGGTTATGCTAATGAGTGTCCTAGTGGAAATAGTGAAACAAGAATGTGGGTGTGTTATTTAACACTTACATTTTTAAGAAATGTCAGCATCAAATGTGAAATCAGTTGAAGAGATAAGCATCTAGAAGCAGCTGTGGTAATCACACGTTTAATTCACCAAAAAGAAAGACCTACTGTTTTATTTTTGAGACAATAGTTTGACACGGTGACAGTCTGTACATCTGCCCCTGTGGTTCACACACTGTGCTGTTTTTGTTTCACTGTTTTTGAAATGACCTGATGTCACAAACATCATGCACACAAAGCACACTTTGTGTTGTTTTGAAATGTCCTTCTCAGGGTCTCTTGTTGCATTGTTGTTGTTTTGAGAATTGTGTTTTTGTTGAGTCTTTGTTGATCTAGACTACAGTGTGTAGACATATGTTGTTCTATTATTTATTTTCGTTGAACAGCTGTTAAAAGTCTGTGTGTGCAATCGCCTGGCTTGAATAAATGTAATGTAATGTTCTGTTAAATTTAAACTGGTTTTGCGTGGAAGTTTAAAATTCTTCCAAGAGAAACTACAAAACAGTAAAAATGTTTTAATGCCGACTGATGTCGCAGTGACAACAAGAAGCATCATCCTGTTGTGACTGTAAAGGCTTTGTAAAGGGTTAAAATGACCATTTGTGAAGTGTTTCAAAATCTCGAGATATGTTTCATGTTTTGCAACATAACGCAAATATAAGTATAAACTTATTTATAAATAAGGAGAAGTTAAACTGTATTAAATGAGTGTCACACCACAGGCCAAATGGATCCGCTCTTGGATTTCTCTCTTCCGTAGCTTTTTTATTGTGATCAGTCTTTAATTACTTGTGTTAAGTGCTTCAGTCATTCTTGTTGTTCACACTGCGGCAGGAGAGATGACACTTTGATACAGAGTCAGTGTGTAAAACAACCTTAGAGGACCAAAAATAATGTCCCAATGGCCTGTGCCCCTGATATCTGTATATATGATATCTGTGTAGTGTAAATGTACGTGCACACATTTGCACATTCATGCATGGGCAGGCCCAGTGTGCGTTTGTGTGTACCTTAAACTCACATCTATTTCACCTCAGGGGAAGTGAAGGTGAGTTCAGGCACACAATGTTTTGCATCTGTCTGTGTGACTCAGTGGAGTTTCTCAAACAGCCTAACCCTAAGGCTGTTTGAGTTAGCCCGAAAAATGGTTTAGTTTTCATTAGAGACAACAGCGTTTGTATCTATTCAAAGGGTGTTTGTGAGTTTGTATGAATTTTGCATCTGGAGTGGCGAGATTACATAGAACTTTGTCTCTCAATTCCTGTTTACACATCTCTCACGATGACCAGTCTACGCGCCTTATCCTGTGTGTGTGTGTGAGTGTGGATCAGTGTGACTGTGTGCGGTTTCCCCATTAAGTCCTGTCTTATTGTGTGCCTGTATGCTGCTGTAAGGTCACCAGAGAGTGACAGGCCTGACTGGGAGATGTGATTAGATATATCAGATGATGTATGGGAGCAGACTGAAGTAAACAGGAATGTGGGTGGTTGCTTCTGTAAAAGTGATGAGGTGTTTTGTGAGGCCCACTGTACTGACGTAGGCTGACAGAAAGCAAGGACACCGGTGCAGGGACTTAACGCCTGAAAACAGTGAATCCTTTTGAGGATGGTAATAGAAGGAGTTTTTACAGTCTGCTGTGTCCAAAATTGTTTTGCCTTTGTTCAGGTGAACACTGCTGTTCTCAGTGCAGCTCCCACTCATCTATATGGTTCAGCAGTATGTGTGAGAGGGTTGTTCTAGGACTACACCAGTTTCTCAGTATCTGGATAGATTTTTAATGTCAAATCATAATTGGGATTAGAGTAAATTAAACTGATCTGTATTGCTACTGCTGGTTTCATCAGTAGGAGAGACATAGGTTTGTACTGTAAAAAATATAGAACATATATTTTAAGCTCATAGGGTTTTACTAAAACATTTATAGTGGATATTGTATAATTTACTTCTTTGCAATTTTTTTATAGCTAAAGAATTTTTGCCAAACTAACAGCATGGCTCCAGGGGTAACAATGCTGATCTGATGGTCTGTAGACCTGGGTCCAGACTGAAATATCCTAACAGCTATTGCATGTCTTGCCATGAAATTTAATGGATGGCCATGAAAGATTCATGGTGCCCGAAGGATAAATTGTAATGACTTCGCTGATCCTCTGATTTTTCACTTAACATTTCTACATAGATGGATTTTTGTACAGACATTCATGGTCCCCAGATGATAAAGCCTAACGATTTGATCCCCTGATTCTTTCTGTAGCGCCAATATGACGCTAGGTTAATATGTTTTTTGTTCTTCAGAGGATGAATCCTAATGTCTTTGGTGATCCTGTGTCTCTTTATATGGCAGGTCTTTGACTAAGTGCAGTCTTGTTGAGCTGCTGGCATGGCTGTAGACTCTTAGTCTTGCTTTTGTGTTGTCACAGCAGACTATGTGCCAAAGATCAAACAGCTTAGGTGCACTTGTGACTTCACTGTGCAGAAAAAAAAATATGTCAGTATCTGAACCGAGTGACATGCACACCAGTGCCATTTCTTTTATGGCAGGAGTCATTCATTTTACAGAAGATGCTTCATGTCTCTTACTCTCCCCTCTCCTTCTGTCTTTCAAATGACCTACATGGCCACAAGGGTGGTTTTCTAACTCTAAAATAAGTTAAGCCCTCACACTGCCAGATATACGACACACTTAAAATGTCCTCTGAAATGTAGGCTAACCTCATCACTTTCCCAACTGCCGCTCTGTGATGTCAGTTCATAAGAAAGTTGCGAAACTGGATTGTGAAATTATTCAAGTGTGTCATAAAAAGTATAAACTTTAAATGCCAAAAAAGGAAAAATATAAAGGGACTCTCATATTTTGCAAGGTCTCTACCAGGCCTGGGCTGAAATAAACAGTGTATTAAGAGTAAGTTTTGCAGAGGACTTATGTAATCATCATCCTGTCAAGGGGATTCCTCCAGTTTGATGTCTGTGAACGCAAATGGAAATTTCTTAAAATACCAAGGGAGGAGACACGGAGGATATTTTATGCAGAAAAAAAGAAGAAGTGAAAGTGATGGAAGAGACGGGTTCAGAGTTCAGCTCCAGGGCTGGGTCATGGGGAAATACCCATGTCATTCATGACCAGTCCAGTACCACTTCTCATACCTGAACATACAGCCTTTAGATAGATCTGGTACATTTTATCTTCAACCATCTTTAACAAGCTGGTCGTGTGTCTCATGTCTTTGCCTGCCTCTGGTTTCAACCACTGAGGGTTGTTGTGGTGTTTCTGAGCCGTGACTCATCCACTCTGGGTCTGGTTGAGGTCTGGGCATGGGCACTGTGTTGTGGAAACCCAGCACCGTCTCCACTGTTAATTTTGGAAGTCCAGTTTTCTGGCTCCCTTTGAAGGTCAATACAGAGGGGACCCATTAAATGAGAGGACTACTTGGGAGATATGTTCTTGATTTGGATATATTTTGGACATGCTTTCTGTTAGAAGAGCAGGAGAGAGTCTGGTTTGTCCCGTTTTGGGCTTGACTAATGAACTATGATGGATTTAACCTATTTTTGTGTGGCACAGATCCCTATGTTGATCTTTCTTCTCTACATAGTACACAGTGACAGAAAGAATTGTAGCGGGGCTTCTCAGAGACATTTTAACGGGGTCTTGGTCTTGACCCTTCTGTGCACCCCTCCCTGTTCCTCACTCTTTTCCCTCCTCCTCCTCTTTTTTTTCTCTTTCCATTCTCACTCTCTCACTCAAGCACTCCCACAGCAGGAAGAACCCAATTATAGAGATATCGGGCCATGCTGAAAACGTGATAGCCTGTGAAATGTCTTCGGCGTCACACAGAGACAATGTTTGTCCTGCCCCAGTGCAAACAGGATGCTGTGTGCAGGAGAGTGGCGTGAGATAAGAACAGACAACGGCAAGTGGGAAAGACCAAAAAAAAAAAAAAAAAAATAGGCTACCAAGGGGGCAGAGGACAACATGGACAGAGAGACCGAGAGGGGAAAAAAAAATAGCTGTGGTAGACTGATGGTGCAGAGATGATCCAGTGACCCCAAGAGTGACAGAAAAAGAGAAGTCGTACAGTGACAGAATCACTAGAAAAGTGTGATTCTTGTACAGGAAGTAGAAGGGTATGTGCTACCACCTGAAGGAAACACAGCTTGTACTACAGACATTGTGTTGTCTCTCCTCCTCCTCCTACTCTAAACCATTTCCTGTTGCTTCCTTGGTAGATAGTAGTTCACAATGACTTTGTTTACCAAGGAAATTAAAGGTCAATTTGTGTGGCAACTCATACGTTTTTGCCAAATTTGATAAAGGCTCAGGTACACGGCAAATCGCACACTCTGCACACACTACACACACCGGCGACAGGGATTTGTATTATAGGTGTGATCACATATTATTCACACACAGACAGACAGATTAGGGGATGATTATATCTTCTTTTTTCCACTAAGCCAAAGATTATCGTATTCTCGCTTTCTGTGGCCTTATCTACTGAGCTCATTTTGTTCGTAATGCTGTCGTTGAGATACTAATTCCTCATCAAAATGTGGGTCATGCCATTTTTGAAGCTGAAGTTTAAAAACTATTTTTATTTCCCCTCACAGGGGAGTTATTTTACTGCTATGAGTTTCTATTTTCAACGACACAAACTCCTAAATGCTGTACCATTAAAGGTGTTTTTTTTTTTTCCACTCCAGAGACATGCTCCACTTTGTCATGACAGATAACTTTAATTATCTTTAATTATCTTGTTTGGTTAAGTGTTTGAACTTTTTCATACCGAAGAACCGCACTACACCTGTCACACTCACTGATTAATGGATGTCTAAATATTTATCTTCATAATGTCATTTATCTGTGGACCTCACAGCTCTAGGCTCATCCTTTGGACAACACACAAAGACAACAAAAAAACTACAGTGAGAGCCACATTCAGATATTGCAGTTTATGTAAAGAGGGAAACAACTGGTCTTGTTTACCAGAGATGATATGATCGACATATTCAGCCAATAAAAACAGTAAATAGCATGGCATGTGAACAGCTTAGCAGTCTTTTCTTTACAAGACCAGAGTACAGAGGTTTGTTGGCTTGTGTTTAGCTTTTGCTGTGATATTTGTCGTTTTTGGTAGCTTTTAAGATTAACACCAAAAGTCTCTCTTTTCTTGATTGTATTGGATCAATACTCGTAATGGTCCCTGACACCAAGACACAACCTCCAGAATCAATATCACAATCAATTTCTTTTCAGACCTGTCACACAAACATGTACAGACTTAAAAAGGCAACTTAAAAAAAAAAAACTGCTCTCCGTCCCCATCAGACCTTTCTGTGCAGATGCCTTTATAGATGAAAAGCATCTGAATGACTTTTCAAAGCTTGAGAAAGTAGAGCAGGCTTTTCATGTTGAATCTGTGACAGCCTAATTCTCTCTCGCTCTTTCTTCTGTTGCTAAATTATTCATACGTTTCTAAGTCTGTCCTTTTTGCAGATTGAATCCTCCTTTTCAAAGTGTGAGCAGAACCAGTTTGGTAGTGTCCCTCAGAATGTCCTCAGGCTATCCGAGCGCTGAGCACCTCAGCAGTTGTTAAGGCATTAAAGGCACTGCTGGAGTTTGTGTAGACAGAATTATTAATGAGCAGCTGTGTGTACTTACTGTGTTGTAATGTTTATTGTAACGTGGTAATTATATAATGTGTTGCGAGACATTTGTAGGTGCCACGGTTAGTGTGGCTAGATAGAGACTGGTTTAAGGCAGAATTTTATATGATATCTTAAAAAAATATTACACAAACCTAGAAAGTAGATGTAACTAGACCAAAAAAAGCAAACTCAGAGAACAGAAAGCCAAAAATAGGAATGACACCCTGTCAGTGTCAGTGCAAACTGTAGCTACAACTGGCACCTACAGTGTCGGGAACCTCTGGTGAAATGCTGCAGCAGTTGTGTCATTATTGACATAAAGTATTACAGTTAGTTTCGTGAGAATAATCTGAGGAACTAAGCTTACTTTGCGAGTAGAGACTGTCTTGCCACTGAAGGACATCTTATTTCACTGTTAGAACATCTCGGTTCTTGCAGAACTGACTCAAATAGCCAAAAAAAAGCTAAATGTACAACTCATGAAGGATCAAAACCTCAGCTGCATTTGTGCAGCTGTGGTCTTCATTAGAGTCACCTGATGAAGGCCACAGCAGTGACCTTTCTTGTTCCTCGCTTAGAAAAGATATGAATAATGCCAGTGTAGAATAATAAATGGGTCAAGCAGCCAGGGAAGTAAATGTATTTGTTATGCCACTTTTCAGGGAAGTCCCGGCCGTTCTTGGGAAAAGGACTGACGATGGCAAAAAAAAAGGGTATTTTTGGAAAACCATTGGCAAGATTCTGTGCGTCATAAATATTGTGCAGATACACTCTTTGTTGGGATCCTTGATCCACTCTTCAGCATAGTCTCTACTCCTTCTGTTGAATTACCCTGTCAGGAGCAAAGTAAACACGAGGCTTAACCTTCAGCACTGTATCTGACATAGCTTTTAAATCTCAGATGGAATGCATTCTCTGCTCAGAACAATTAGAAATCCTCCCAGCTTTCTTAGCAGTGTGATTCTTCCATGCTTGTTTGGGAACGATGCTTTACCGGTTACTATTTGGGTGAATAAGATATTCTCCTTACAGTGGCAGTAACCAGGCCTGTGCAGCATTTAATTAGATCTTTCACTTACTGACGCCATGCTGATTCTCCAGGAACGAGCCTGTGCTTGTAAAAGTTTTTTATTTCTGATCCAAAGAAGTCTCACTCGTGTGTTTAGTACAACCTCTCACTGATAATGATGTGCTTCACTGGAAGTTTGAAATCCTTTGGAAAAACTCCAGTAGTGTCATTCACTCTACTGTCACTGTAAAATCTCTTACTCTGAAAGTTTTGCGTTAACTAAACAATGATGTCATCTCCTTGAAGCTGCCGCTGTAATCTTTACCTTGAACTCTAGTGATTTTGCTGTAGCAATAAATGTACACAGAAGAATGAATTTACTTATTTTATTTACTGAGAATTGAGTTAAGCCTTTTTTTTTTATACTAACAGGCTGTTTCTTGTTTCTCAGGATCTGCTTGAGATAACAGGACCAATCTTATTAACTACAACCAGCTAGTCTTGGGTGAACCTGAGGGGAAAAGCTTCTTATCCCCATAGGCAACAGCTTTTTTGTTTTTTTTGTTTTTAATTTTTTTTATACTAGCTCCATAAAAAGCTACACAAGATTAAATCAGTCAAGAAATGAATGTCTGGACAATGTGTTGAGCTCAGAAGGTATTGGCCTTGGTTGTTCTCTGTGATTTGACTAATACCATTTTGTCATTTGTACTGTGTCATGATCATGTTCTCTAAGAGAACGATTGCCCACGAAGCGCTGTTGAACAATAGAGATACAGCGAGCAGCCTTCAGCGAGCCTTGGACTGGATCAAAGGGAGACGCAGCAGGCCTTCACAGTATGGATAGTCTTTATCTTTGCTTGATTTGTGACTTGTAATTACAGTGTGGTGGGTCTGGGTGGCATCTAAAACACCAGACACGCCCTTCCTCTCTCTGTGGTGCTGTACAGTATTTCCCTCTTATTCTTTCTCACATCTTTTATGTACAAACTCAGGGATGATGAGCTTTTACAGGACACAGTTGGTGATGCATAGATTCCCTTGTGTTACTAAGATCACTGTGGAAAAAATAAAAACCTTATGTGCTTGACTAAATGGGTAAAACTTAATAGGTTTGTACTGACAAGCATGAAGACACAGTGGGAGAATCACTGATTGGCTCTGACCACTTTAATACTGGTACAGTGATGTACACAGCATTCAGCACAAGGCTCTTAAATCAGTTCACACAATAAATGAAACAATTTAAGATGCATTCTATCAAAAATCAACCAGTGTGCTGTTAGTGGTTTCCTGAGCTCTTTTGTTTTTGTCAGCGCTTCTGGTTGTTAGTGTAGAACAGAAACCTTTTTTTTCTCCATTCTAAATCACAAACATCCTACTTCTCTGTAATTAGAATTGCGAGCGAAAATAGATATTTTTGGTGAATTTTGGAAATTGTTGTGCCTATTTTGTGTGTGTGTTGTGGCCGTGTGGGCGAATAAAGACCAGAGCAGTGTGTTTAGCCACATTCAGAAAGAAGACAAATCTGCAGAACGTGCTGAGCGTATTGACAAACAACAGAGAGGCTGGTTTTGCTTATGAGTATTTAATACATTTATCTGGATGTTGTAATATTTTTCTGCTGTGGGAACCTGTCACTATTGAAGTTTCCACCGTGGATTCAGTCAAACCACAGCCTCTGTCGCTCATTCAAACACACACTTTTTTGAAGCCACCTTCCAAGTCCTAGATAGTTAAGTTCTTTAAGGATGCACTTTGATCGCATATTCACTTCAAGTAGCTTTCCCGAGGGCTTGACAAAGCCCCAGTTGATTATTTTTAGGCGTCTTGTTGAGACATGGCCTTGTTTTTGTTGAGTGCTGCAAGTGCCTGACCTTTAAACACACAGGGTTACTCTGATTGAAAAAAAAAGTGCAAATGCAGTTGTAATGTTAGTTAGTTTTTTTTTTTTTTGTTTTTTTTTTGGTAAAGTCAGTTCCTGATATTGATGCTTGAATCCCGTACATTTTTGCACATGCCTCATGAAGGCTGTGCTTGACTGAGCTGCATCTTTTAATCTGTAATGATGCACTGGTGTAAGATGCCCTGAAGCTGTCACCTTAAACCCTGAAGAGCACTGTTTTCCTTTGTGTCGTGTCCGTGTTGATTTACCATCTTCACAACAACCCTCATTTCACAGTACAGCACCCGGATGTATTCATTATCATACAATACCGGTTGGTCTGAAATAGATGCAGCATAAGGAAATATTAACATGCAAGAATTACTTTATTGCACTTTTAGTCTGCTGCCTTGTAGCTCAGCAACAAGCTCAATGGTTCGCATTTGAATGTGGAGCATTTTGAGTCATTACTTCTCTGCAAGTTTGTTACATGAAGAATCTCAGTTCATTGACGTCAGTATTGAATGAAATCAAGCTTGAATCTAAGTCCAGTGAATCAAAATCACATTGAATTAGCATGTCCTTGACACTACCCAACAGCAAAATTATTAACATATAATATCGAGCTTGATACTGACAAACTCACGCGGCGTGAGACTCAGAGTAAAACACTTCACTTCTTTCTTTTTTGCTTTCAGTGGAAATTGCCATATGTTCAAGGTTCCTGTTTATGAGTTCTCACTGAAAGGTATTTGAGTGCAGTACAGTAGCTCTGTGCATCATATTGTTGTAGGGAGTCTGCTCTTTGTGTTGAGTAACACATGGCAGAGGTGTGAGTGGGAGAGCTCATACTACTCAGATAGTAGCATTGCTCTGTCAGTTGCTGGGCTCCCTTTATGCCTAGTGTGTATTGCACAATGCGGACATCTTTCCGTACTGAGTTTTACACTGAAAGCGAGTTCCAAGGTATTTGCAAGACAGAGAGTTGTATTAGAAATAAACAGCTGACTCTGAATTTCTTTGTTGCCAGCTTACAGCTCGATAGTCCTGGGCTTCGGTCTGTACTGCACTGCAGAGCATCTCCCTCAACAGATACCGTGCCCGACCATCTAAAAAAAAAAAAAAAAAAAGTGTGTGAGCTTTTGAATGGCAGTGTAAGTGTGTGCTGCAGTCTCAGGCAGTAAGGAAAAGGCTTTTGAACCACATGGTTGTGGTTGTTCTGAGTGGTGTAATTTCCTGTTTTCTGATCCCAGCTGATTGCAGCATTGATTCATACTAAAAGGGGTGGGTGTGAGTACGTTCGTGTGAATACTATTTTTCTGTTTTCCTTTGTTCACTATTCCACTACTAGATTTACCCTGCAGCTGCCATTCAGTTCATGCCAAGTCTATACTGTGTGTCTGCTTCTGTTTCTCTTTTTTTCATTGCTTATATAAAGCTCTTTGAGCTGTGTTCTTAGTATTACAATCTGAACAGAATAATTGCATAAATAACTGTCATAATTAAAACAACAGTATCCACTCTCAGCTTGCCTCTCTCAGAGCTCATCCTCTGATGGTTGTTCATGCAATGATGATGTTTTGTACCATTACAATTTAAAAAAAAAAAGTTTTCTCCAGAATCTTTTCATAGTAGAGTAGATGAGCTTTTACCACATCACTGAGAGCCAAATACTCCACCATCCATTCTTCATCTTTCTGTTCAGGGTTGGGTGGGTTGGGTGGGGTGGGGGCCTCGAATCTGTCCCAGCATGCATTGGCAAGAACACACACACACTCGATATTTGGTGGTTAAACATTAAAGCACAACCAAACAGAAGTAAGCATTATTATTTGGTTTTGGATACTTACTAAATTAAAAAAATCATAAGATAAAACACTGAGGTAGCACTCACTCACAGATTTAGATTGCAGCTGGGTGCTGAAATGCAGCTGTCACTGCACAGATCGTATTGTTCGGAGCGGTGTGATAGGTTTGGTGTTGTTTCTCAGGAACTGAACGGTGATCTTTTTGGAGACAAGGCCCCAAATTCATATTCTGGGAATTTGACCTGAGTCAACCTGAGACTAAACCGAAACCAGTCTCTTCTTTAAGTTTCCATTGTGGTTTCCCTGGAGTACATTTTGACATCACTGCAGCAAGTTGGAGGTCAGCATAGCTAAGGGGGTGTTAAGTTGCTCTTTTTGGGGTTCCTCTAAACAGGCAGCATAGTATTAGTCAGTTGCATAAAATCCCACACTGTAATGAAGGGGGAGGACATTGTCAATGCCAATGTTCTTTGAGTCATGTCCGGGAAGACTGTTTGTAGCTATACCAAAGGCTCTAATATAAGGCAGGGTGAAAAAACGTGGCAAAAATGTTTACCGTGCCTGGCCGAGGTGAAAAACTGTGTATCTTTAAAAGCAAAATGTGAAAACAGACTTTGCAAATCATGTCATACATGAAGGATGTGACTTTAACATCACTGAAGAGACAAAAAGAGACATCAGATCTGCGTAGAGTTATAAGGAAACTATAACCTCACACATATAAATACATGAAACACACATATTCTGTCAAGTTTTCCTTTTAACAATGCCATCTTGTTGCTCCCTTTGCTTCTGCAGTAGTTTAATGACAGCTGACTGGAGAGTTAGCATCATCAGCTGTTTATCTGCATGAACCAACTCCTAATATTTAAATAACAGTAGCAGATGGAAACACACATTAATTCTCATTTTCTTTTACCGATTTTCCAGTACTTTGGTTAAATTTATTTCAAAATTTGGAAGTTGACTACAGAGAGAGGGGGAGACATGATAATTGTTTAAATGCGGACACAGTGCACATTTCTGGACAGTCTCTTGTTGAAGACGTTCACGGTGTTGCACCCATTTGTACTCACAAAAAAGTGGCAGTAGAAATTGTGTGAAGTAAGAGAAGTTCTTATGCTGCGTACTTTCTCACCTAAACACAGGTGGGCGTGCTCATCAGGTGGTCTGTTTCTGAAAGTTAAAAAAAGGTGTGGACCTAGTGGGGTTTCAGACACAACTTAATGATCCAACAAACACTTTGTCTGAAGCATACTGACGCCTTAATCCTCCTCCACACCTCCTCCGTACCTTCATCCGAAAGGATGAAGATATCTCTCAGGAGCCAGCCTAGGTCTAATTCAGCGTTTCCTCAGTGCGGGTTTGCTCTAATTAATTCCATAATGAGCCTCTTTGATGTGGAGTTACATAAAACACTGAGGGGACACACCTCCGCGTCATCCGGTCTCCACTGAGCAGCTGTGAAGGAGAGTTGTTAGGGAAAGTGACATCGGCGGCAACCTGTTGAAGGATGCGGAGCCAGCCAATCAACTGATTCCCCTGCTGATTCTCCAGCTGCTCTCCTTCCTCACATTCCCTCCCTCAGTCAATGGCCTCCATCTAGGCAGGGTATTTTTAGTCAGCTGCCCACACCCCTGAAAGCCAGTAACCTCCTTTCTAACAGTCTGTCAACACACACACACACACACACACACACACACACACACACACACACACACACACACACACACACACACACACACTGCCCATGCTCAAGGAGCCGTGCCATGAGGGTCAGAAAAAACAAGGCTGCCATTACTGTACATCTCTTTGTAGATTATCATTTGGTTTGCATTGGATACGAGAAAATTAAGTCCCACAATTAAGAAGTGGTGGGTGTGATTCAGTTGAGCATGAAACAATAACAAAGCAGTGAAGGGATTGTCTTTGAAAAGACGTTTCCATGAGCTGTGGTTGTTTAGGGAATCATTCCAAGCCTTCCTGGTAGTAAAAGCTGTCACTGATTTATTCTCTCATTTTGCAAAGCAAATGAGGTGGATATGAAAAAAGGCTCCCTTTCCTCTTATCATGCTTAGTTTGTCTACTCAAATTGGACATGACTTGCCCAGTATTTGCTTGAAAGGCTGATAATTGTTCGGTTCTCTGGAAGGCCAATCAGTCAAAGTCACAAGGTGTCTTTGATATGTTTTGATTATAGGAGGTGAGACACACTGCCTCAGAACAAACAACAGAAAACTAAACTGAATGCAGAGCGTGTTGGATCTGCTTTTGCACTTTTGGTTGCTGCTCAGGAACCCCTACCAAAACATTAAAGCTGCTATAGTCAATAGTGGATCACATGGCTGTGTGTGTGTGTGTGTGTGTGTGTCTCAAGAGAATTATCACTTGACTCTGCAGTTCCTCTCAGCTTTATTGAGCCTTTTAGCTTCTTTGTAGAATCAATCATTTGTCACGTGGGTCATCTCGATCGTAAAGGCAGCTCCACTGATTAAGTATTGCAGTTCCAAAATCTTGTGGGACTTACAAGAGACAAATAAAAAAAAAAAGAACTGAAGCACGGACTTTCAGTCCCTAGCAAGGATTAAGCTCCATAAACAATGAATCTTACATATCCCACAGTGAAATTTGCATAAATTCCCACATATTTCCAGCTCTGTGCTTTCACTTTGAAATGCAGGCTTTCTTTTATAAATTTGTCTCCAAGCTCAAACTGACTTAATTTGCAAATGTTCGGTCTGACAAAGCTAGTTTTCCATCAGTAAAATCTGTGCAGTGTCCCTTTAATTTAAAGTGATGGATAATTTTAATTAAATTGTAAACAAACATCCTTGAACGTTTTCCTCCTCGTTGCTGTATTTTGTGTAGTATTCAGTGTTGGCATTGAATTTCAGCCTTTGGCAGCTTCCATTCAGAAATGTTCTTCATCAGCCCACATCATTCAAACCTGTGCGTCAGGCTCTCCAGATTAAAGCATCCACCACATGCATTTACATGTACATGTATGTTACATGATGTTAACATGTCCTTCAAAGAAACTTGAGGACATGTGCTGGATATTGTTCTATTTTCAGTCTGATTCGCTTTAGAGTGAGCTCCACGTGTATGTGTGTCAGATGCAGATGAACCACATTAGAGCTGTACTATACTGTACCTCGGTTAATAAGTTGTACCTCAGCGCAGCTCTTTTCAGTGGTAGACCTGTGTGTCTGGTATTAGTGCCAGGTGTAACCAAGCAACCGTTGCTTTTTTAAGACTCCTCATCTCCACTCCACTTCTTTTCAGTTATGGAGGTTGCATGCTGCAGAGCAAAGTTTTTATAACAGTATTTCTGTAACCTCATGCTGGTGTGGTCTGAGAAAGTGAGAGCTGAGTACACTTAGGGGGAGGAATGGGAGAACAGCACAATCGTGGAGAAGGATGAAGCAAAATAACAGCCAGCAGAGACAAGGAGGATGGACAAACCTAGAGATCAGCAGAACCTAATGAAAATAATAATATTGTAGTTGAATCAGAGGCCAAGAGAAAACACAGTGAGGATTAGTTGGAGAAAGAAGAGTGGGTGGAAATGGAGGAAACTCATGTGGTGGCCATGTGTTCCCAGAAGATCGCCAAAGGGGTTTTGAACGGGACCGGCCTTGACGTAATTTCCCCATCCGATCTCAGTTTAGATGGCTGCTGTAATACCCAGCTGGGCTGGGGGATGCTGCTACAGTATTAACCAAAGAGTTCCTCACTGAGGAGCCACAAGGGGAAGGACACTTAAGGCCACGACCTCTGAGGCTCTGTGGTCAACAGTGTCACCTTACTGTTTTTACCCAGCAGAGCTACGTCAACTATGATGCCAGACTGAAGCAAGAGAGCAATGGTTACCACTGCGCAGTAAGAAACCGTCAGGATTTAGAGCACAGTAGAAAAAATATCTGCCTTTCTTGACACTATTATGGGTAAGTGAATATTAAATATATTGCAGTTTTTCTCAGTAGTTTTGGCTCATTTCTTGAATCAGTATTAACATTCTTGAAGCTTGCAGTATAAACAGGTAGAGCACAACACCATAGCTCACATGCAAAAGGTTATAACTCACCCAAAGCATGTAACTCATGCTTTAAAACAAAGTTATTGTCTCATGTAAAAAGTCAGTGCCCTCAAAATGAAAAGTTCCTTTGGCGCTGTGTAAACAGCGGTGGTGATGTTTTGTCAGTATGGCAGTGGATCCTGGAAATGTTCCTTAGATCCAGTCTTGTCCTGTTTTTCCACTGTATCAGAATGTTGTGTTTGTCTAACTGAATACTGTTGTGTATGAAACCGTTTTGGATTCTCTGCAGATGCAGATTTCAACAGCACCAGGTTTTACATTACATATTGCGCTCACACGTCCATGGAAATTGTTACTGTATTTTTATTTACATAAAGTTACTGTCTTACACCGCAGCAAACAAAAGTCTTACACAGCATAATATAATGCAACAAGCCTAGATCAAAACCTAATATATGACTGGACCTCCCTTTGTCTGTGTGCTTCTCTCTATGCTCACATATACAGTAATTTAATACAGCTGAATTCTCAATAAAGCTGTATTCATTTACATGTTTTTCTGTTGTCAGACAATGGGAAAAAAAAGAAATAGTAACTGAAACACAGCCCATTAAGGTACATGCAGCAGTCACTGTCAAACCATTTCCAAGCTGCTACTCTGCTAAAATCCTGATTTTATAACCACAATGCCGTCTGACAAAATCATCATACACAAAAGTTGTGATTTCATCTATATTGTAAAGTGATCACTCAGAGAGAACGTCAAATCAACGTCAGCTGCTGTGTGGTCATTTGAGTGTGGCCCACAGAGAGATGTGACTGTGGAGGGAAAGCCTGACTGCTGGTGACTCTCTTCTATGGAAAGTAGTGAAGGTTTGTCCAAGATGTTGCTGGGTTTGTGGCTAGGAGCTTTTTTTTTGAGAAAAAGTTGCTAAAGGAGACTGAAAAATAAAAAAATTAATAAGTTAGTAAGTTGGCAACACTGCCTGTAAACGCCCCCCGATGATGTAATAGAAACTGTTTGCACTAAATCATTTTGAAAGAGCAAAAGCCAGTGGGGAACTCCGACATTTGTCCGGACAATCAATTGTGTAACCTCATCACTGTCACTCATTCAGGGACATTCAGAAATGTGTCGCTGGACCACGGTTGGTCAATCTTCTGGCATCATGCTGCAGCCATTGTACCTGCAGTGCTCAGCTGTGATATCATCAGAAGCAGCGTCCGTTGCAAACAAGCAGAGATGTTTGATCTTAAAGCCAATGATCACACACCTTCCATTACTTTTATTTTTTTTATTTACCTGGTCAGCTTCCTCCATGTTTATCAATTTTAGTTCTTGTGTTGTGGTCAAGCTCTATAAATATGTTTTGGAAAATCCTTTCTCATGAGTGGCACCTGTCTGCTAAATAGAAAATGTATATTCAGTTGGTAGTTTAGAACTGTAGATAATTATACTTAGTCTTTTGCATAGATGTGCTAAAACATTTGCAATTTGTTTAAATGAATGACAAATTCAAATGTGTTGTGAGCAAGTGCCCAGTGGTTTGGAGGTTTGCACATGTTTTAAAAACATTCATTATCATTTAAGAATTGTGCCAAAGCAATTGAGACAAACTGTAATAAATTAAAATATGTATTTAAATATTTTTTGTAGTTTGGGTGAACGGACCCTTTCAGATACATGATGTGTACTGAAAATGTCTCCGAAAACACAAGTAATATTTTGAAAAATCCATTCAAGGTCATTCACTTGATAGAATTGAAAAAATTCAAATACAACCCAATGGACTGCAGGTTTCTTTATTTCTGCATTTTGTCCATAACTGAGGCTTTGCTGATATGCTCATCAAGAATGCAAGGACACTTCACATCTACCTTTCTAATGGCTGGGATGTCAAATAGATTTCCACTAAAACCCCCAAGCCGAGTCTCTTAGTTCCCCACGCTGTCTGAGAAGTAGGCCATCGACTGACAAAACAGAGAGCACCGGCAAAGAAGAGAGAGGAGGTGGAGAGAACTAAGCAAGTGCCAGTGGAGGAAGAGGAGGTGTATGTGGAGGAGAGGTTTGGGAGGGTATGAGTTTATTTTTACTTCTCCAACAGTACAGCCCCACTTTCTAATTAACTGCAAATTAACTTCTGATTCACTGAGGGCGGGTGGCAAAGTGCCGCGGCTACAGATATAGACTCTGTTCGACCTCCCTTTCCCTTTCGCTATTAGCCCACTTTCTCTCCAGGGCTCAGGCCTCCAAGGGTCCCTCTGAGCTGCCCTGGCAAGGCCGGCATCTGTTCCCCAGAATCATCACACGTCTCCACTGCACATCGGAGCTGGGTCAGCCTAAATCTGAGCGCTCTAGAAAATCTCTGGATGAATCTCTACACGACCGAGCCGCTGTGGCTGTATTCTTTCCACTCTCTGCTCCACGTCAAGTTGATCTGGGACACGTATTCCCCAGATGAGATACTTTAAGACTTGTTTATAAAACTGTCAACGGTATGGTTTTATTGCCTCATTACCATGGTCACCCCACCGTCAAGCAGGTGTCTACTGCTTTGTTTCAAGCAAAGTCCACTTGTGGACTTGCAGGGAGATTTTTGAGAGGTTCAATTCGTTGCCCTTGCACCCTTTGTGCTGCCGAGTGTGTGTGTGTGTGTGTGATATGAGTGTGATACACAGGAAACCTTTGAAATTGCAGTGAGCGCGGCTAACAGTGGTCCTCGGAGAAACAACCAATGGAAAGAGCTAAAAATATCTGAATGATTCGTCAAGGGCTGTCACGTTACTGGATGGTGCTATCACTGGAATCCACACTTCACAGGATTAGGGTCTGGATTTCAGACACACACAGAAACATATTACAGATGTGGTTTTGGTGTGCTGTGTGCCAGTAAACCACCAAGTCAGAGACCCCAGCAGGCGCACGGTAAAACAGCAGCGACTTTCACCCCCAGTCTGACCTGTAAATGTAAACTTATGTCTGTGTTCGGCCCTTTACAACATTACTGGGATGGTCAGGTGGCAGTTCTCTGGTTTGAACCTTTCTGTTCCCCTGTGTGTCTGTCTCTGTCTCACTCTCTTTTTCTCTTCCTCCATCCATGTGACTAATGACAAGGTCCAGTGCTTATGTCCTTATATAGACCTGTGCTCTGTCTGATCTGGCTGAAGCTGGGGACGATGGTGCACACACACACAGACACACACAGAAACACACGCACTTGCTAGGTCTTGAGACATTTAGGTGCCCATGGAAATGTCAACATATAGCCTATAGGAGATTCAAGATTAAATAGTCTTTATTGTCATTATGCGAACATAACATAACATAACAAACAAAAAGTTTGCAGAGATTCCCGGCTTCAAGGCACACATATAAATAAATAACACAAATACTTATGAAAATACAAACACAAAGTAGGAGAGAGGAGGCTCTTGATTGCATTTATTAATCTGTGTGTACATTAGTGTTTAATATGTGCAGGTGCACTGTTTTTAACTCATACATGCTGGACCCCACCTGAATAATCTGTGCTGTTAACCAGTTTTCCTAAAATACATTTGTGAGATTAATTGCTTCTGTGATGTTAAAAAAAAAAAACATGTAAAAAAATGAATGATATATTTTATAATTCATTCAGAATGTTGGCTACAATTATGCATGCTATGAGAAAGGTAATCTCTGGTTTGAAAAGCTGCATTTTCAATGGTTTTTCCCTCATTAAATGTATTTAGATCTGACTAAAGTAGAGTGATAGAGGAAAACGTCCTACATTTTTGGGTCGGTGATGTCTAACACTAATTTATCAGACATCAAATGTTGGTCAAGCTGATGGTGCTATTGATATAAATCCTTGTTTAAACTGCAGTAAGAATCTTTTCTTTGTAAATTTCTGTGTAAAATAAAGACAAAATCTTAGAGTAGAAGTTAGTAATATTAAAAAATTAAGGATGTTTGATGATTGAGTTGTCATGGAGATGAAGCCTTTGGTGTGCTTTGTGTCCAGATGTCATTCAAGGATACTCTACCCACCTCTGTAATACATTAGGGCTTTGTTACAGATACCAACAGAGTCTGCTGATCCCTTGTATATTCTTATTATAGACTAGTCTTGTTAGGGCACAGACACACACACACACACACACACACACACACACACAGAGCTGTTCATCAGACCTAGTTATCGACATAGGGAGATCTGTCCTTAAATGGTAGACTGCCCAGGGCCCTGTTTCCAGTGCACAAACCAAATGAAGTCCAGGTCTGGGAATATCCTTTTAAAGTGGAGGAGAGTGAGAGAAAGAGAGAGGGGGGGAATGACAGATACAGAAAGAAGGTGAGAGAGGGAGGCAGCGATGGCAGGAGGCTTGACAGTTCCCTGGAGAACATGATTCGTGACCCTGAGGGAAGGGTACTGTAGCTGGAGTGAGGCAACTTCCTGCCAGTAAATGTATGAACAGTACATGGTTTAACATGTGTTTTACATATATCTTTATGCCTTACTCAAACACTGAAGTGTTTTTGTTGTTGATCAAGATAAACCTTTAGACATCGAACTTCAGAGTTGAGTCTAACAAGACTGTGTCCAGATTTCAGTTTGGCATGTTTGACTGGCAAGTTACGTGACATAGTGCAACGCATCTGGCATCTGAAACAAGTTAAAACACCCTGAGAAACACACTGCATCTGTGATGTTGTCTGGAAATACTTAATGATGTTACTAACAGCTCGTCTTTTTTTTCTTCCAGCCTGAAAATCTACAGAAAACATGGCTGAGGGAGTTTTACCAGGTAAGTGATACAATACTGCCTTACCCCACAGCTTCTGCCATTGCATCGTATGTTATCATAATTTTAATCTGCTTAATTTTCCATGTCATCCCTCACTGATTTGCTACAGTAGTAGTAGGGCTTGGAGATATATAACCAAATTTTTAAGGTATATCAATATATTTTCAAATGAGATATAGGATGAGACAGCACTGCTTATATCTATACAGTGTGATGTTGCGTGACAAACCCCCATTTCTTCCATGAAGCTGTGCCGGTATGTGCATCTCCCCTTTCTCACACTCTGCGCAATGCTGCCTCCTTTCTGCTCTCTAACCCGGCCTCATACGCTCTCTGTGGAGGGAGACACAACGCCGAAGAAGGCCCGTCGTTTCCCATGCACAGGGTTCTGCTTGGGTGGCACACCCAGGAAATCACTCAGTTTCAGCTTAGGAAAATTATTAGCACACCTTATTTATATAACACCTCCTGTTTTCTCCTGACTTTTGGCCACACACCTGTCTGAGCTGTGTGTGCTGCAGTAACTGAGAGGCATTTAGGAAACATCTGTAAATTGTAGCATCTACAGATCAGTCTCCATGTGAGGTGTTCAAGGGACATCAGTAAATTGTAGCTACAGAAAATGTCCTGGCTTGCCCTCTAAACTGCATGAGTATCTATAGGCACCACAAGTAAAGTCTCAAACCTGATTTATGAGAAGGAAAACAGTGATTCTTTTATTTGGAGATGCTTCAGAATTAAAAGATCCAATTAGCAGTTCTGTTTACATTTTTACTGTACATTTTTACTTTGCACAGTTGTGTGTTTCCTTAAGCAGGAAAGGAAAACTTGTAATTGTACTCTATTTTAATTAGTCTGTTATTGTTGTTGAGAGCATTTTTAGAGACAGGCTTATTTTGATTTAATATAAGCTATTTATTTTCTCATTTACATATTTTGCAGCTCTATATTGTCAGACAGGGAAGGTAACTCTTCCTCTGAGATAGTGGTTTTGGTTCGTTTCTCCCAGCCCTGAGTAGTTGTACAGTGGATGATGTGCTGTCGACACAGCAGGGCTGGCATGTGTTTCTATAGCTTCAAGTGTTGTCATGGGACTGTGACCAAAAAAAAAAAGCCCTCAGGCTATTTCACGTGATTTTCTTTTCAGAGGCAGGATCTGTAAATTAAGTCAAGTCAAGGCTTGTGCTTGCTATAGCTCCAACATCTATTGTGCAAAGAGAAAATCTGCTGTAACCCATGATGCACTTGCTTTTTGAAAAGCTTCAGTGCATGCTGTAAAAAAAAATTATTTACTTATATCTTTTCATAAACAACCTCTCCTCTGTGCCAGTCTTTTTTTTTTTAAATTGCAGACTAATGTTTGGTTAAGGTGCTGTGATCTTATTCACCTTATTTTCACCCTTCTACATGCGTTGTTTTTTCAGAAAGCCAAAGCTCGAGCACAGTCATGTTTCATATCTTACCTTTTCATCTACATAGGAACCTCTGACTAACCACAACTCTTTCCACTGGGGTAAGGGAAGTGAGGCAGCTAGAGCTCTAACTACTGTCTGAGAGCTACAGACAGAGAGAGAAGAGAGAGAGAGGGAGAGAGAGACACTGATAGTTTTGCCATGGTAACCAGGATTTTTCTTTACAACTCTGATGTGGTTGTGAAAAGGTAACTGCAGCTCACAAATATATTGTGCAAAATGTTTTCATGAAAATGCCACTTGCACAGGGAATATTTATACACTGGAGCAGTTAAACAGTTGAAAGAAACAAAATCTAAAATGCAGTTTTACTAATAAATTATTATTTATATCCTCTGGGCTTGTTTTGACTTATTTGGCCAATTTATGCTCTTTAGTATGTCTGTTTGAGCTGTTTTTACACTGGGAGTTTTATTTTTATTTTATATATTTTCCTCAACGTGTGTGAATATTTGATTCCAGCTGACAACTGACCACCTGTTGCTGTGAATTCTGACAGTCTGGTCATTTCATGTCACCACAACTAGACCCACAACTAGGAAGGAGAGGTAAAAAGCTAGCTACCAACCGTCCTCTGGAGCTGCCAGTGACTCAGCATGTGTTGAAATAATACGAACAAAAAGTACCATCAGGCTAAGAGCTTGCTTGCTTCCACATTTTGAGTGTCTCCAAACTTAACAGCACAACAGGTCCTCTCTCATGTTGAATGTTGTAAAGGATGGATGGATGGCTGTCTTAAACTGCTATTGGTCAAAAGCTAATCATGTGTGCTTGATGAAAAAGGGGACAAAAAGGTCAGCGTTTTTAGGCTACAGGACTAGGACTTTCTCTAGTCAGCATAAGAGAATCCTTTATTAGTCCCTCAGTGGGGAAATTGCATTTAGCAACAGCAGGGATAAAGTACAGTAAGTGAGAGTGGGATATAAGTAAGAGGCCAATATGGCCAGAACAAGATTTAAATAAGGTAGAATAACTAAGAAACAACAAAATAGCTGCTGTAAAAAAAATAGAAAAAATATACCTACATAAATAAATAAATATGATATGCTTCAGAATTAAAAGATGGCATGGCACCACTGAAGTTTACAGTGTGTCTCCTAACAACGCCAGCCCTGAAATGTCAGTAAATGGGAAATGCCTGCCCAGAGGCCTGAAGCTTAGACACTGTTTCCATAAATACATCCTCTTTTGAAAAATGGAAAAATGTGCACAATAGCTGCAGTATTTTACAATCTAGTTTATATTTGCTTTCACTTTTGGTGAACTCAAATCTCAGTCCACCAACGTTACTACACTAGTATCGAACCCTCCATATAGATGTTGGTGCAATGCCATCAAAGTCAAATGTGGCAGCATCTGATAAATGAACAGATAGACAACACAAAAGGAAAGTCAGACAGAAACTCAAGAATATAGATAATGAAAGATCCCCACGGAAAAACTCTGAGGAAGAGAGAGAGAGAAAGAGAGACGCAAAATGAAATTAGTCATATCTCCAAATTCATCAGTAATAATGGCCAGAATTGAGAAATTCATATAGCGTTACACAACACTGCTGTTAGGCTAAATAGCCTGACAGCAATGATTAGAGTGTCAGTGCCGACCAAGGGGAATTAGAGCCATGAAAGTCTGCAGCCTGGTGATGCAGTGCCAATATCCTGGCTATGCAGCAAACAGGAGAAGGATCCTGCCTGGGTAGAGCCCAGGTCAAACACCTATACAGTACAAACAAACACAGTCAGCTACATCAAGCTGGGATGCTTCAGGTGAGAGAAAGGATTTATTTCAGAGAAGCAGCAGAGCAAGAGGAGGGAAATGTGAGTATAGGATGACATATTTTCACAGCATAACAAAACAGTTAAGGCTCTGGGTAGTTTTTATCACCAGGAAGTGGTTTGACTTACAGCAGTTTTACAGTCACAGTTTATAGTTCATTATGTAGAAGTATCCTGGAATAACCGCGTATGACCCTGACAGTTATTTTCCAGTCATGACTCCACAGTTCTGAGCCGTGAGCTTATAGATCAATGAAAGAATAAACTCCACAGTGCCGTGAAGAGTATTTTGCTCAAAGAGTCTGTGAAAGGTTAGTTATGGGAAGGTTTTGCACTTTCCATTCCTTTTGAATTCCCTGAATGAAGCTACATTTATGAAGAAACAAAGCAGTGCAAAAATGTGACTGGCTGACTGCAAATTACCACAAATATTTCAGCTGCGACCATTTTTTCCCCCAGCTTTCAGGCTCATTCTCAACACTTCTGTCGGGGCATAGGTACGCTGGCCTCACAGTTTTCAGGCCCCTTCACACCCTTTCATTTTTGCCCATCAGTACACTCTTAATAATATGTAATGATAAAGTGAAAGCATGTTTTAAAAATTTAAAAACTGAAATATCTTATTTACAAAGGCACTGTAGTCAGATATAGGTATGCTGAAATGTGGCTAGAACTTGGAGTCCACTTGTGGCAAATTGAATTGACTGGACATAGTTTAGCTGTGTATATAAGGCCCCACAGTTCACACTGGATATCAGGACTCTTCAATGAGGATACATGCAAAAACATATTCTATTAGACTCAATATGTGTAACAAATGCAGTCATATTTCAAACGTGATGCTTTTCGTAGCTGCTTGTCTAAGCTATTTTGTGTTCCTCTTTGTGCCTGCATTTGTGCACACACGAAGCACTTTTCAGCTTTGAACAGCTCCCCTGCTATTTTCTATCTGCTACTGCCTCCACTGTTTCTCTGTATATAGTGTATATACAGTGGTTGGGGCTTAGCTGGAAAAAGTGGTCAGTTCAGTCCACTATGTCAACTAAGTAAATAAAACGACAACTCAAACACTGTTTGAGAAAACACACACAATTTTATTTACCATTCCTAGGAAGCACTGGCTGGGAAAGAAAATATTCCAGACTCACCCTGAACACACATACACTTGCCTGACTTGTCGTCATTTTGTTTAACCTCAAACTGTGAACAAGAATACTGTCTGTGTCATATTCAAATATTTTCACTGGCAAAAAAAATATATACTTCTCGTCTAAAAATATAATATTCAGATAATCACTAAAATAATTTTGGAACAGTACTTTGCAATAACTGCTATCTAGACCAATAGCAGTTATTGCAAATGTTTTATTGCAGTGCATTTGCAGTCAGATGATAGTAGTGATGAACTGCCTCATCTGGGACTAATGAATTTCCTCAAATAAATGTAATAAACATTATACAGATGAAATACGATGCAGGGCTTTTAACCAAGAAATGGATACTGAGTGCATGATTAGGTTTCCTGGTTATTACCAGACCAATAAGTTCCATTAAGTTACCTCAAATCAACAGCAATTATTTTCCTAAGAGCTGAAACATATTGCAACTGGCGTCATGACGTCTACTCACTTTCACTTAAGGGAATCTAAATATAGATGATATTGTGCGTGTACTGGTATTTACACAAAACCAAATCCTGCATTCCACTTAGGAAAGTCCTGATATTACTTTCCTACATGATCCTGATCCCAATTATGTAACAGTGTGTATCACGTTGATTCTGAATCCTAATTCAATATTTATTATTCACTAGCTCACACAGCTACACAGTACAGTACTACACAGTGAACCGACATGAGGCCTACCTTAATATTTAAGTTTTTCTCACTTTTTGTGTAAGGAAATATAACCAATAATAATAATCATAGCATTTGTGTGTAACATTCCTTTATTCAAGAGAGGATAAAACCCTGTTTGGACATATTTTAAAGAAATGGTGTCTAAGTTTCAAATCTACCGGTGGGTGTTTTCCATGACAGCGGTTGTCTGACATCTGAGGGCTGGCAGACCCAGACACGTGGTAAACTTCAGTGTTGTGCTACTGACTGGAGAACATCATAGCAATGTATAGTCAAGTAAAACTATTGATATAAGGTGTTTTCCCCTTTATCAGCAAGCCCTCATAGCACTGGTTATCAACCATTAGTGATTTAAGACGTCTTGAGGATCTGTTGAGCTGCAAAGTTTAACTGGTCCACTCAGAAAGTGAAAGCTAGCAAGTTAGGCTAACTGGCTTCCACTCGGAAGGTGGTAGAGTTAGCCTAGCCTAGCTAGTTAGTACTGATTGCCACTTTGTGTTCATCTTGCTTCATTACCTGCTGAGTCATTGACAGCTCCTACGCACTGAGTGTAGGGTTTGTATGCGTTTTGTATGAAGGGGGTCTTAGCTGTGTTTCTTTCATTGTCCAGTTGTGGTGGTGATAAATGATAAATGACTGTCAAAACTCACAGCGGCAGGTAACCTCAGCACTTTGTACATTACCAAATGATTTAAATCACCACATGGGGTAATGTAGGGAAGTACTTAAGTCAAGAATGAGGCTAAAGAAATGGCTCATTCCTGTGTCTGTTGAACTGTAGTACTATAATAAACTACAGATATTTCTTCTTCTTTTGTGGTAATCGTTATTTTGGTCAAATTCCACAAGTAAAAATGAATTAAAATGAATTTTAATTTCACTTTGACTCACAAACTACAGTTATTAAAACCAACTCAGTTGAAATAAGATTTATATAACAGCTGATTAGCTTTGCAGGAAATGAAGTCTGCTTCACAGCCTTATGGTTTATAAAGTGTTCGGTATATTGTCCTATAGTGTCTCCTACTGTAGAGAGAGGAATGTGAAGAGAAAAATGCTGGTCTGAGGTTCTGGCTGGAAAACTTGGACTTGATTTTTATGGCCTCTCTGAAACAAAACACTGAAGATCAAATGCAGCAGCATCACTTTAGAGGTGTGCTGTAGTACACCTGAGAAAAGTCTCAGAAATAGATGCAAAACAGCCATTTAAAAATAAGAAATTACAATAAAATAGCTCTGATAGCTGTCAGTGTGTTGATATCTTTACTGAAACAGCTTTTGGCCATATACATGTTCATATTTCCTTGTGGTTTATCAACACAGTGGACAGGTAGCATTCCTGGAACCTGACTGGCTGCAATCAACAAATCTGAATGCCTTCTAACCAGTGCCAGCAAATAAAATATGCCTCAAAGGTCCCTGCTACCAATCTTTGAAACTGATGCGTGACAGCCTTAATGTCCAGTTCTAGTAGATTTTATGATTACTCTCAGGCCATCCATTCCAGTTTATTAAAATGGCCTCATTATGTCAAAAGAATTTCCCCTCATCTGAGACTGTAACAGCTAGTTAAGTTAAGAGAAGTTAGAAAATACAGATAAAAAACATCTGCTTATCTGCACGAGCCTTTGTCAGCTTTTGCTTTACTCTTCCTTGTAATTATCACTGCCACTGGCATTTCAAAACATGTCGATTGCCAGGTGATTCCAGTCTGCGTGTGTGTGTGTAGAGAAGCATGTCCTGGTTACGGCTGTTGAGGGATTCTGTTTGCATTGTGCCGTAGGCTTGCACGCTTTAGAGGAAGGTATCACGTCTGCTAATGTGTGTGTGTGTGTGTGTGTGTAGTGAGAAAGAGGGAAAGAAAAGCATGTAGGGGGAGAGGGAGAGAGAGAGAGAGAGAGAGAGAGAGAGGTGTGCCCCTGTGTGAACCAGGCAGGCCTGTAGACTCATGCCAGCTCTGTGCTGCTGCCGGCTGACGTCATGGAAAGAAGCATCAGACTCTGAACTCGGCATGGCTGGGAACAACCAGCAGTGACGGCTTGAGTTAACTACAATCAGCCATGGTGCGCTAGCTCATCGTGACCCCTTCTGCACACACAATACACTTACTGTGTCCTCTGGTCCCTCGGTTAGCCTGCTGTTTGGTCATGAACTAAGATGTGTTTTTCCCTGAAAAACCTCAGTGGATATGAAAAAGAAACGCACATTGTATGTTTAATATAGTGTTGCAACTTCTGTCTAGAGTTGACTTGGCAAGAATCCAAAGGCTGTTTCACACAGGAAAACTTTGGTCGCACACCCAATAAAATGAGTTTGCACTGTGGCTTTAATCGTACGGGAACATCCTGTCACCAGGAGACATTTGAAGACACTTGAAACTGGTGTCGCCAATTCACACTGTATTTGCACTGCCAATTCACACCCAGAAACGCTGCATGCATCGCTGCTCCAAGGCAACTGTATGCATTCCACACTCAGTCAACTGCTGCTCGCTCACAGGCTCGTAAGGAAAGAGCTGTCTCATTTTTTTATGTGTCAAAAGGAGCCGCAGCATAGTTCCACTGCAGCATCCTGGAAAATAAACAATAAAAGCAGTCAAACTGGCTTTTATAGAGCTGCAGCTACAGCAAAGGTTACTGTGCAGGGTTCCCTGTTGGTACCTGCACTCCTACTGTGTATCTTTACATATACAGTATGTATGTGTCTGTATCTGTCTGTGAATCGTGGCAGTTGTATCTTGTTTCCTTCAGTTATTCATTACAGGGAGCAGCCCAGCCGATCATGTCTGCAGACTGAGGGAATTCCTTGAGGAAACAAAATTATTTATTTTATGACACACCTCGGTCACAGTTCGTGGGCATGTTTGCACCAGTTACTACAAAACCTGCCACAGCGCTCACTCTGTCTCCTGCCTCTCGTGTTCCCGATGTAACTCTCTTTTTGCAGAGGCTGTGTTTTCTGACAGGGCCTCTTCATACCAGGCGTGTTTGGGGCAGTTTAGACAAACTCTGCAGTGTTAACTTGTTCAGTTCAGTTTATTTAGGCAGGTGAAAACAAACTGAATTGCACCAAGACGTCTGCAGATGTTGGTCTCTTCTCTAAGAGAGCTGCTTCGCCTTTCTGCTGAAGAAAGAATGTAATCTAAACAATTTACAGGAATCTACCTCTGATCGTAAAGTTCTACGGGTGTGGAGAAACAGATATTGACATCTGGCAGCCAGCACCTAGTCATACAAGTACAGCCTGATAAAATGAAACAAAGTTTTTGCTATTACTCATTCAGCTTTTTCTTCTACTGTTCTTAACTGGTATGAACATCAAAGACGGCAAATTACAGGAAAGTATGCAGAAACATCCATCAGGCTCTGTCTCAGTTTGCAGTTATTTATTTATTTATTTTTACTTCTCTTATGGAAAAAAAATTTCTTAGTAGCTGGAATCACAAGTTACCAGAATTCTTTTCAATGAACAAGCTGTGGGCAAATTCTTGGGACTTAAGTTTAGTCCTTGGTTAAATTTTATTGGACCGTGTGCATCTAAATAAGGTGAAAAGCAAAACTATTAACTGCTATTACTGTGTAGGCCTGTGATACATTCAATAGCTAATGCTGTTTCAGAGTCTTTGGTTCTCATTTCCTTATTTCTCACACCAGTGAGTCCAATCAAATCCTGTTTTATGACTCTCGGGGTATTCCAGTCTTCTACACGTAAGCAAAGCAGGGTCATTTGCCTCCTCCACAAATGCAGTAGACTGGGTCAAATGGGAATCCAGCATTGCTGCTGCAGTAGTATAAACAGTGATTTGCATTGCACCACACCGAATTGGATAATCCCACAGCCAATTTGCATTGGAAACTTCTCTGGACTGTCACAGGCCAGTGATTGTGTCAGGTCCCCACATCCAGTCTTGTGATCTGTGATCTGTAAATTACAGAGGCACAGTGTTGAGGATCAGCAGATAATTTGTTGAGTTGATATTTTGTTTTAAGACCCAATCTATACATATTTGTGTATGGGAGCCTTTTTAATTTGATTCTATAACTCTGAATTGAAAAAAATAACTTCAGATTGTATCCCGAAATCCCATATTTCCCATACAATTCTATAGACAGTGAATGCACCAGTGCTGGATAGTAATGCAAAGACTCCCTCTTATATGTCAGCTCTCAAACTGCTCCGATCTGTCCGATTATTTCCCACCCCCAAATAGGAACCATGAAACAGGACTCAGGCTCTCCTGATTAGTCCTCATCAAAGGCTCTTTATTTCTAGTAGATGATATCTGGTGCACAGTGCAGCTTTTGACCTTTGTACCAGTTCATGAAAATGAAACAAACTGTTAAACACCAATTTATATTCTTTGGCATAAATAAGGATTACAAGTTGTTAGGACTTAGTCCAGCAACCTCCACTGCTGAAACACATTTTACCTCAAGTGCTTTCGTTGCTTACACTTCAGCTGACACTTCCGGGCCAGTTTATCACCTACAGTGCGCGTCGACTGACGTTTCAACTCCTTTCGTTGCTCGACCTTCAACTGAATCTTCTACATATTTCAGTACTTTCTCTGTAATTGACACTTTGCTCGATTGTTACACTGAAGTTAACACTTTGACTGCATTCAGTGCTTACGCTTAAACTGGACACCTCCATATCAAGCGCATCAGTGTCTGACATCCTTGTGAGGTTGAAAAATGGTCCCATATGGCAGCGCTCTGTTAGTCATGTCAGCACGGCCAGACAGGCTTTTCTCACCACTGCCGCAGCAGCTGTCACTGTCTGAGGGTTGTTTAGACAGACCACTACTGTTGTTGTCCATCATAAAATCATGGTTTATAGGTTCAACATTTGATATGTTAATGTCTCAACTCAAATGTTAACAGAATTTCTTGTTAACACTCGTAGACTTAATTAGAAATTGGTCACAGGTTTATGCTTTGGCAGTGTAAAGTAAGGTCACTGCTTGTTGCTGTTTAGCTTTGGGCTGATAGCATGTGGTAATTCTGGTAATGAAATTTACACCTGTCTGTTTGCCAACATAGACCTGAATTTACAGCCTGGAAAGATAAATAAAATACAGTCGATTAACACAAGCACGTGCATGTTAGTGTGTGCACACACACGTACACGTCCCGCACGTCACATTTGAGCCTGACATTAGTTGCAGGCTCCTTGAGAGTGTGACCTTTTCTCGTGCGAGTTGATAGGTCCACTAATCTTTCCAAGTTTGAGCTGCTGCTAGGTCCACGCTGCTGGGTCATCGAGCTAAGTGACAAGCCATAGGTTGATGGAAAATCCATAGTGTTATTGCCATACATTACTTTTATTTGATTGGGGCCTGTAGTAAGCGTAATGCAGAGCTGAGGTGGGCTGCTGGTGAAGCAGCAAGGCTACGTCAGGGTCCAGGGACCATTTGTAGCGCCACCCCCCCCAAGTATCCGGTGACATTGATGTATAGCCTGTGCCTACAGTTCGTAGGCCCGAGCATGTGAGTGCTTGTGAGTGCTGTAAATCACTCAGTGGTATTGATTTTCCATTAGAGGTCAGCCGCCCTGAACACCTCTGACAGGGTGCTCACAAACACCTCGGCGTGTGTAAGAGGGAATGTTAAAGGAAGGCGACATGAGGTCATGTGACTCTGGTAAAGAAGTGGATGTTACCACTCTCACTTTATGTATGGAATCACTCATTTGCACGAAGGACATAATATGCATGCAAGTTTATTTTTACATCACCACAACTTCATGTTTTTTTTTTTTTTTTTATAAAACAGCCTGTATTTGCTGGAGTCTTGCCCACATCCTAATAAGCACCGTTGACATATTCCCGGAGCAAAGGAGCTGTTATTGTGAGTGATGTGTCAGCACACGTGGTGACGTGTGAGCATCTGTCACACCCTGCTGTACATACATACGGAGCTGCAGGCACATCCCTGACGGCAGATGAAGAGGGGCCAATGTTACGCTTGTGGAACAAGCTCACTAAGTGCCTTCTGCCTACATTAGCAAGGCACTTTGTCTTGTGTAAATATAGTAACATGTCACAGAGTTGAGTTAGGAAGAATTGTAGAGGCCCAGGCGCCACGCTCGTATAGGTTTTGCGTGTGGCTGAATAATTCAGCTTAAGTTTTGTTTATTATGAGCAAATGGGCTGTTTGTAGCGTTGTTACAGCTGTTATGGATTCACTTGTACAATGTAGTGCAGTGGAGCTGTTTGTCCCTGTTTTCCCTCCTTCCTGAACTGTTTTTCTCTCTTCTCTTACAGACAGTACAGTCACATAAGCCTCACTTCTTGGCAGTGCACTGTCAAGAGGTGGGTGGGAAGAATTATGAGGCGTCCATGTCACATGTGGATAGTTTTGTCAAGTAAGTATTGGGCTCATCATGTGGTTATTTGTACTAACTGTTTTGACCATAGTGATAATAGCTGATCAGTTTCTCTGTTGAGGAAACACCCATTTGCTGGCTTGTGGAGCAGGCGGGAGTAGTCTGTTTTAAACTGAGCGGACTGCTCCCCCCACTGGTTGCATCGATGCTGTACGTCAGCACAGAAAAATGTGTTTCGTTTTTTTAAGAATATGCATTCTGGTGTCAATCTTGGATCAGGATAAATATGAACTTGATTGAATTAATTGTGAGTCATTTAAAATGTTATTCAGCTAGACACACTCTGGGATTTGATAAATATTTCCTGATATATGTGTGTGTGTGTGTGTGTGTGTGTGTGTGTTCTGTCCATCAGAGAGCTGTTGTCCAGTGATGCAATGAAGGAGTACAGCAGAGCTCGCGTCTACCTCGATGAGAACTACAAATCCCAGGAGCATTTCACAGTAAGTGCTGTTTCATACATGAACGGTGCATTTGCATTCTACGGGAAAGAACATTCAGATTCTTTCAAACTATGAATCACTGGCTCAACAGTGATTTGATTCTGGCTTGATTTTTAAGTTTGCGATGAGTTTGATTATAAGTTTTCTTTTGTGGTTTAATGTTATTTCATAAATCTCATCATTTTATTCAGGACTGATCAGCCAAAACTGTGTGCGCATCAAATAAACTCAGACTCATTACCTAATAAAACTATCGCACAGTGTTGTGAAACTGGAAGTCTGCTTTCAAACAGATGTAAAGCTTGAATATTTTCTGCAAAAAAAGAAAAATTAGCAAGAGTAATTTTTTTTACAATTTAAAAATGTGTTTCTGTATGTTAGCCTAAACCAGCTTACCACAGCACCAGTAGAAGTAATAGCAGGAGCAGTAACAGCATCAGTGTCGTGAATCAGGACACTTTTATGCTAAATAGTCTGTTCAGTTTTGACAGAACCCCCCATTTCTCTGAATACCCACATCACGAACAAGAAAATATCTCAGACAGTGACAGTGAACATGTGTCACAATGCAAGTCATTTTGTGATCGCGGCTCTTAAATTAGGGCACTGTGGTGGAATTTTTGCTTGTGGTTGATTTGCAATAGATAGAGCCAAACCTGCTGTACGCTATGTGCATGCATGTGAGGTGTGAAAAACGCTGGGTGTAATTGTCACAAACAAAAGAACATTGACCATGGTGTTTGCGCCGCAAATTAGTTCAAGTTCAAGAATGCATCTTCTAGGAGTGAATACAGCATAAACCAAGACCCACAGTGTCGTTGTACCTGTGACAATTACAATAAAGATCTATTCTAGATGGACTGCAAACTACATGTAGATAGATCTACACATGAAGTGCCGTTATGCATAAAGAGGCACTGCTTGGAGTAAATGTCAGTGAACTCAAGACTGAAATCCCAGCTTAATTATTTACCGATAACAATATAGTGTCCTACTGCCTGCCGCTTCTCACTGAAGCTGTAGTAACAACAGGCGGCCACAGGATGGCAGTAGACATTTGCAAATGACTTAGTGGTTAGTGCTTAGGTTAAACTTGTTAAATGTTTTGGGACTGCTTATTTTTTTATATTTTTCTTATCGGGGTTTGTTATCAGTAATGAATTTCTGAACACTGACTTTTAGTTACTGTCAGTTCACAAAAATACATTTTAATACAGGTACTTTTAAACCAATGAATACACGCTCTGAAAACACTTTGCCTAAATACTAAAGCTAAAGTCAAAAATCTGAATTTGTCCAGTTAATATCCAGTCCAATGGTCTAATAGTGGGATAATATGTCACACTGTCCTCTGAAACACATAATAATATACTATCACCTTCATATAAAACATTTCCTGTTTAACTGAGACATCAATAAATATAACATGTATGAATATAATATGGCCATGTATGAAATTATCCTTATGACAGAGCCTTTTAATCTTGGTGATTGGCTGTGGTCATTCATTTTCCTGTCCCACAGCTCAGCAGCTGTGCTGAACATGGCCTCTTGGTGGAGCCAAATACTCAAACCTAACAGCAGCAGCAGCAGCAGCAGCAGCAGACTTAAACCCTGTGCTCTGTGATCATCCTGTGGATTACAAGAAGCAGAGATATAAAGTTTTTTTTTTGTCTGATGCTTAATTGACAGGCCGCAGGTGTGTCAGATGATCATCTCTGCATTCCCAGGTGATTATGTAGAAAAGAGGACCATATAATAACAAACTGATGGGGTCCAGATATGGACTGCAGTCCCAGTTTTTCTGTGATCACTGAGTTGTGTCTGTCGTGGTTCTCCTCCATGTTTTTGGCGTTATCACCACGCTACACTGCACCTCCACAAACGCTCATAAATCACAGCACCCACTGAGTCACATTTGCTCTTTTCAAAAAAATATTACAAACATTGGCCTTTAGAAAATATAATTATCTGCCATTTCATATAAGCGCCACTAATATCCCAGTATTATGAGCTGTTTATTTAATGGTGTTTGTCTATAGATTAACCTTTTTGTTGTATTCTCATTTTCATCAAATAGAGATGGCAGTTTACGCTTCTCTTTGTGAATCAGTCAGTGGAAAGAGAAACATCTGATATGCTTTCTATGATGTTGATATTGAAATCCTAGCAACAGTAAATATGAATAGACTCTCCAGTCTTTCTCACACAGGGCTTGCCATTTAGCTTTGATGACATCACCCGTATTTGTTTTCGCAATCTTCGATTTCTTTCCCCCCCGTGCTCCGGGGATAATTATTTGTTGTCTGCCCCGCCTGTCAATTTTCAGATAATGTAAGTGGGAACACTTTTCTGGGTCCAGAGCTTCCACTTTGTATGAGTGTGTGTTTTGTTGTGTTTATGTATGCGGTTATGTGTGTGTGTGTGTGTGTGTGTGGTTTCTTTGGAAGGAGACAAGTGAATGTTTTGAATGAGCAGGAGTGTAGTAATGTAGCAAGTGTCTGGTAAAGGCCAGTCAGATTGTTTACATGCCTGCTCAGTGTGAGAGTGTGTTTGAACTGCATTTCTGTGTCAGTGAAAGACAGAACCGTGATTGATAAATGAATGTGTGAAGTTCTGTTATGAGAGACCCTCTTTTTTTATTTATTTATTTTAACAACTGCAACTAAAGCTTAAAAATGTGTTAATGAATTAGGTGATTGACATAAACGTAGTCTGTTTCAGGGATTTTTTTTCTGAGCAGAAATGCCCCAAGAAAGTCACAGACATGTTCTCAGACATGAATATTCACTAGTTCTCTTTGTCTTCTATGAGAATAAATTTAATTTCTTTGGCTTTTTGTTGTTTACGAGTATTGATGAGCAAAATAAGGACCTGGGGAGCTGTGATGGCTTTTATTTATTTATTTAAATTTCCTGATATTTTATGGACCAAGGATTAACAGAGAAAATAATTTTCATATCGTCAGTTAAAGTTCTAACTGTGAGTAAATTGTTAAAAAACAGAAATATCTATTAAACCGGTGGACTTTGGTCTCTTTGAACAGAATTATTTACAATACTATAGAAATGGATAAACAAAAACCTCTGTGAAGTTTTCCAAATTTGAAATTCTTGAGCCAGTTAAAAATAAATAAAGTTAATTAGTCAGAAAAGTGAAGCTGAAATTATCCTTTGTATTATTTGTTGAGCAGAAATAGTTTAATTGTGAAATCTGACGGTTTTCTGCACAGATCCAACCTGCTGATACTCAGTCTTAGGTGCAGTGTAGAGGCTACAAGAAGCGGTACACCTGTTTATGTACTGTGTCTTAATCTCTTCAAATAATAATGCTGATAATTTCCTGATGTTGAAATGCTACATGTGGCACCTTGATGCTGAATCTGAACAATGAGGAGTCCAGGCGAGCTGGAGCTCCTCCTCTCCTCCCAGAGGAAGGCAGCTGTGATGGGGAAGAGCTTGACTGACACGTCCCCCCTACGGCTGAGCCCGGGCCTGGTGTTTTACAGCCCTGTTAAGGTATACAGCAGGTAAAATGTCAATTAGGAAGGCCCGCCCTGATAACTCAACTCCCAATCCACTTGTTCTTGGCCATTAATATTTATCGTGGGCCTGGCCCTGGAGCTGCAGCCCGTGTCATCTGGAATGATGCGCACTTATGTTAGCGCTTCCTGACACACACTTGTACTCTGGTGTATGTGCCGTTTAACGGAAACGCCTGCACACCTTCATGCACAAACACACACCTACTGCTGTTACGCAGTCTAATCAAGCAGTGCACATACACAGGCAGTCACACACAGCGGCACACACACTGCCTCCTCAGCCCTCAGTTGTTCCAGGGCATTTTAATGGGAAATTAAAGGCATCCCTCAAGTCTGTGGTCTGCAGGACAGGAATGAGAGCAGCGACAGAGGATAAATCAGGCTCTGTGGCTTGACAGGACACCGCTGGCTCCTTATACCCTGTGTGTGTGTGTGAATGTGTGTGTATGTTCTTGCAAACGTATTTGGAGACAGTGTGGTAGTGTCCAAGGACTTTGTCCTGTCTAATTTGTGTCATGGATCTAATAACACTCACACTGAAAGCTCAAAGCAAGCTGTTGTGTGTGTTTGCAGTTTTTGATTTCGTTTTAATGGAGTCAGTGTCTTATGTTAGAATACAAACTGCAAATGGTGACAGACTTCAAATGAAAAACAAGCAGTCAAGTTTGAATCCCGACTTAAAAGAAATTTACATTTGAATGGATTGTAGTTTGGTTGCAGTGTCACATTATTTGGAATAAGGGAGGTGTAGCTGTTAGGCTGCATGTGAATGTAGTTTAACTTTACATTAAATTAATTAAATGTTAAATAAATTGCACAAAATAATAAAACCACCAAAGCAGTGTCTTTTCTGAAGTAAATACAGGTTTTAACAAACATACACATTTATGATAAACAAGCTTCTCTAGGATTAGTAGGTAATCGGAGAAGGACAGGATGACATAAAGTGTAATTCAAAATTTGTATATTATCTAGTTTCATACAAAATTTGCATATGAAGTGCAGTACTGCAAAAGGAAGGAATGGGGAATTAGAGGAGAGCAGAAGCATCAAAAACAGCAGAAACACAAAAGTAAATCCTTACGAGGAAAGCAAAGAAGATGAGAAGAAAAAGCCCTTTATAAGAAGAAACTTTAGGCTTTTGTAACATTTGTCTTTCACCTGCTGTTGTCTTGTCAGAGGTCAATCATAAAATCAGCAGGGACAGTGTAGAACAGACTCGTGCAGGTTTAGCAAAAGCTGTTGAGAAAACACAAAAACCCTCCCAATCATTTCTGAGGCCGTCTTTTAAAAGAGAAGTTTCTGCTTTGACCCCAGCAACAGCCACACGTTGATGAATTTATGAGCCGGGCGCAGAAACCCCACCTCCAGTCTCTTATTGTAAATGTAAAGCTTTCAACAACACGATCAACAGAATCAGCCAAATATTTTTTGCCAATCCTGCCCGAGCTGCCTCCTGATCTCTGCTCTGTGGAGCAGCCCTGTCAGTCGCTGCCAGCAGCTCAGCCTCACTCTGCTCCAGAGGTGAGTCCTTAATTCTCGTCCAGGCAGCGTGCTGTAATGCAATCATCAGTACCGCTCTGCTCGGCCAGGAATTTATGAACACTTAGTGTCCCTCTGTGCTGACAGGGCCTCAGCGTGAGTGTGTTTACGGTATTGCCCAGAAATGCGTGTCACTTGCATTTATCGCTTTTTTTTTCCTTTTTTTTTTTTTTAACTGCATCCTATATCACCCCCCTGTTCCACCTTTTTATGACGAAACAAAACCAGGTTGCATATAGAGATTATATACTTATATACTCCAGAGAAAGTGGGGTCACAGAGGAGGGGTCTCTGTGTACAGTCTGTTGGTTTTACTCACCGAGGTTAACTAGCAGGAGCAGCCCTCCTCCTCCCACCGCCACCTCTCGGGTCTCTGCGTTTAAAAAGCCTGCAGCAGGCATATAAGCAGCTTAAAATATTGCAAACTAAATCTAAGAGAGCTCTTATTTCAATATGGTGAGAAGTACGGCACCGACTGAGGCCACTTGAATGGAGTAGATGTCAGCTTGGTAATATCGCCTGGCCATAACTCTCCTCGGCCATCACTCATACCCTCAGGGCAGGCATAAGTGCATACACACACACATATAGTGACAAAGCCTAACAAACACCTACGCGAGCACGCACACAGAAAAACACACACACACACACTCTAGACATGTGCTGAGCGACAATCAATGAAACTGCCATCAGACTTGAGTTATGAGGCAGAGAGAGTGGGCATTCCCAGTGTGAAAATATTTTGACTGAAAATGTAGATATAATTAATGGATTGTGTAAAGAGGTGGAGAAATTGATGCATTTATTACGAGGAGTCTGATCTGGAGAACCGAGCCTTTTGCCCTCCTGGATCATCACTGCACTGGGCTTGGGCTGCTCTCTCTCTCTCTCACACACACACACACACACACACTTCCACAATCTCACATCAAGCTTCTCCTCATAAACAGCGCTCTGATAAAGTGTTTACCTGTCTTTGAGTCTGTGAGTGTGTGTGTGTGTGTGTTTTGATGGGATGTAGCCGAGGGAAGTAAATCAGTTGCGTTAGAGGTGGAGGTGTTGTTGTCCTGTTGTGGAGGGTGTGGTGTGGTGAGTGTATGTGTGGGGGTGGGGGTGGTGGTATTGGGGGGGGGGTGGGCACAGATAATGATGTGATTCCAGCATGAGGCGGGCTGGGTGTACCTCGCCACCGTCCATTATGATGTGCGGCCCCCCAGCCACCGAGGGGGCAGAGTGAAGGTGAGCCTGTCATATCGATCTTTTTAGTGCTAAAATATGAGCCACTTTACTCTGCTCCCCGGCGCAGTGATGTGAAAAATAATAACTCGGACCCAAATTAAAAATATTGATCGCTTAGGAGGTGTTGAGAGCAAATAAACACCCTCTGAAGGATTTTTATCCCCCCTCTCCTCCGTCTTGTCCCTCCCCGCCCAGTGAAAGGGCCAGGTCAGGGATGTTGGCTAGCTGAACTGTAAAAAAAAAAAAAAAAAAAAACCCACCATCTTGTTGCTCAGTAGTCCTCATAATACCCACCGACCAGCCTCTTGATGCTCTTTATTGTTCACAGACACAAATCAACAAGCGACCATCTTTTCAGTTACTCTCTAACACTGATTGATCGCGTTTTGACTTCATAATCTGGCATTAGCTCGGCTCTATTCAGGTACCCACCCACCCCTCTCCTGAGTCATAATTTTTTGCACATCCGAGCTTGACTTTTTTATTCCTTCCTGCGGTAACAGATGAGCTGACATGGGGCCATCAAACGGGTGGGAAAACAATTGCCACAAGGTTAATTTTATTGCCTGCTCCATGCATTTGTGAGCAGGCGGGAGGTGTCCTCTGCCCGGGTCCTGATGAATGGCTGCGCCGAGCGGGCAGGAATGAAAATGAGAGGGGAGAGGCCAGGCACAGGGAGCCAGAGTCCCGCCGCTCCCACCTGAAATTGAAATTTTTCTGACATGCTCAAAATTGGTATTCTGATATATAAGAGAGGCGATGTTCCATTTAGTTTGATGATGAAAGCCGTCATGTGTCCCAGTCAATTGCATTTTACGACACCCACTTTACCTCATACATCCGAAGAAGGTTAATACCCGCACATCTTAAATGGCGGATGTCAGATTGTCCAGAGTCTGTAGGAAAATAAACTACTTAGTGTATCTAAATGCTGTCGTAATACTTGGCCGTCCCGGTCGCAGCACTATTGATTGTCCACAAGGACGTTTGTTCTGTTTTGGGGCCAAGGCGCGATGAATAGATATTTGATGGAGCGTGGAGAGTGGGGCTGGACCAGCATATGCATCTCGGTGCTGTGTCAGTGGGGATGAGTGCCAGGCGTCCGGGAGAATCACATGCTGCCTGTTGACATCAGTGAGAGGGAGCGGGGCCGGAGCTGGCGATATCTCCGGTTCCCCACTTGAGCTAGGTCCTCCCGCTGAAAGCTCACTCCTGTCTGCTGGCGTCAGGCCCTCACTCTGTGTGTGTGTGTGTGTGTGAGTGAGTGAGAGAGAGAGAGAGAGAGTCTGTATGCCTGTGTGTGCTCATATGTGAATGTCTGTGTAACATTACTGATATAGGGCCGTCTCTGACCAGCACTTTGTCCGTACATATCGATTCTTCCTCCGCCACCGGAGGAAGAATCATTCATTTGCATGGCCCAGCTGACCCAGGCAGTCAGTGGCCATTATATTCCCATTAGCTAATCTCTCAGCTTTGATTTCCATAATCCTCTGTCTATTGAGAGCCCTCACAGCTCTCACAGTCCCGCTCTCCAAAGAGGAAAAAAAAAGACCCCCACTCACCCCATCCCAGGCACTTAACTCTCCAAAAATCTGCACAGCAACATGCATCAGACACACACATGATTATGTATATTTAAACTCTGTTATAAAACATTATTGTGCGATCTTTGAGTTCAGTGGAAGAATAGTCAATCAATAATAAAAATCCTGTAGACAAAATTTTATCTAAGTAAATATAAGTAACAGAAGTATTACCTACAAAATATACCTAAGCAGTTGTGGAGCTCATTTTAACTACTTCACATACTGTAGAAAAGTAGGTAAATCCATTCTTTGTGTATAAAATCTTAATCTGCAGCGAAACTTGAAACTACAGCTGTAAAATTAATGCAGCAGAGGAGCTCTACACTCAAACTGGGATACAGTTCATGGTCAGTCCCCTTAATTTAATCTTATCTCCTAATTCACAGGTGCATCCTTGCAGTCTGAATGAAACTTTTTTTAGCATGAAACTGCTCCTTTGTATTACAGTCCCTACACAGCCACTCAATAGAGAAACATTGTCCATAAATACACAAAGAGGGACTTTTATTCTTAAGACTGTAACTTTGGTAGATACCTACAATATTTGATTTGTTCCAGATCAGGTTTCAGATACAATTTTGAACACATTTTTGCACAAAATAAGAACTGTGGATTTTGTCCCCCATAATTTGCACTGAAGGGTCATCAGAAAGGCATCTTCTCACACCCAGTGTGAGTAGTGGTAATGATTACTAATGGGCAAGTGAGTATTGTGCTAAGGTGAATATGAATGAAGTGTGAACCTATATTTCCTGGTGTCACCACAGACAGTCGACATTCATTTTTTCAAACATTTTTGGAACATCTAAGTCTATTTATTATATTTGCTTAGCATCAGTTTTGTTTTTCATTCATACCAGAAAGACTGGACCGCACCGGAGTTTGCGCAAGGACACCTCAGCATTGTGATGAGGGAGAGACAGCCCCTGCTCTGTGGGTACAATTCTCTACGTGCCTGCTAGATTTACAGGCTTCTTAATTATTAGCAGTCTGTAGAGAGCTGGAAGATTTAAATATAAAGTGTGGCCGACATTTAAACAGGCAACAGGCATTTGTTTTATTGAGTGGAAGTGTCTCTCACACTGTGAAGAAGGGATTTCAGTGTTTTTACCCCACTTAGCTACATGTGTTTAACCCTCTAGGCTGAAAACCAATCACTAATCCTATCACCAGTGCTCGCCAATATGATACAGCGATGTGGATCAGCTGTCTGCAACTAACACACTCACCTCCCACATCTCCATCCCAGGAGCATCCACTCATCCCCTCCTGGAGGAAACAGCCAGTGTGCCAGGACAAATTGACCTTAATCACCCTCAGCAGAGTTCTCTCAGAGCGATAGCTTCCATTGATCAAAGAGGACCTACCACCTACCGCCCACACTCCACCCTTAACACCCCGTCCTCTCCAAATGAGCTGATAATTAATAAGGGCTGGCTCTGCAAACACCAGTCAACAGACAGCGTGATGGATCGGACAGCTTGGATGCAAACCAATACAATGCCAAGCTTTTCACCGGCCCTCTGAAGGCGTCCTTTACCCCTGCATGATCAGGCATGCATAGGAGCACCCACCCTGCTAATTAAATACCCACAGGTCACCCTTGTTTTTCAGCAGGGAGACTTTCTATCTGTTCACTATTGGCACGTATTTAATAATTCATGGAGCTGCATCACTGAGGACACGGCTTAGGTTTTGTGCTGAACTGTTGCAGACTGTGTGATAAAGTCAGTCAGATTTCATAGATTTAATAGCTCACAATGCACAGTGTTCGCCTACTTCTGCGAAAAGTCATTTTAAACTGTCGGTGCTTGCTTTCTGATTCATTATTAAATGTTTCTAAAGCTTCACCTACATCCTAAATGCTGATCATGTATGATAAAGATGGTGCACATTAATAATAATTAGCATTCAGATGATTGTTAACGTTCATTTGAAGCAGTCACACCTCTGTGGGACATTTGCTGCGGAGCTGCCAAATAACTACAGCTCCAGGCGATTTCCTCTAAGTGTCACTGAGGTGGTTCGACAACAGCATCACAGAATTATTCTGTGCGGTGACAGCTGTCTGCTTCTTCTCTGAACGAGCTGAGCAGTGACGGACACATCCCTGACAGATGTATACCACTGGGCTAATGGCTTCCTTTTAATCACTACACTTCCTCTTGTTTTGTCAGCACATTAGCTGCTAATTCTGAGATATGGGCGTTTTCCACAGAGGAAAATTTTGTTATCTGCTTCATTAGACTGATTCAGGTCTTCACAGGAAGGACAGCAAGTCACCACTGACAGTTTAGTGTATGACTGCTCTGTGTTTTGTTGTCATTTGGACAAGTTGTGTTAGAGGAAATGGGGAAAATGAGGATATAGAAAGTGGAAAGTGCAGCTGATTTCTTAATGACGTTATGTCCCGTCACAGCAGGGCTACAGTCGCAGCAGGAAGTGTGCTTGTCGGGCCCCGTGTGGCCCCTAACCGCTTTGACTGGGTGTAATTGGTGAATCTGGTCTAAGAGGAGAGGAGGGTCGCCAGCTATGGGCTGTGAGCCTGTCATAATAACAACCAACAATGTGATCATTTCATTTCCGTTTCACTTACAGATCACCTCGCTTCACATGAGACATGACACACAAACACACACAGACACACACACGCACACAAGGGGGGCAAGGTTAACGTTGGGCCTCATTTATTTCACTCTAACAATGACTCTAAATAGCCTTTCAAAAGCCGAGTGAGGAGGGAGACAAAAATAATCGAATCACACAATTACTGCTGGGCTTCATTCTATAGTTAAGTGCATTTTTATTGTGTAACGTTTCTTTTTCCCCAGCACCCTCTCCCACCCCTTCCACCCGCTCTATTTTTCTTGCCTCCCTCGGCAAGCGTTCTCTCCCTGCCACTTCTCATCTAATATGGCCATAATTGGGTTTGGTTGTACAAATCAGATTTCAGCAATTGGGTTATCCTCCTCTGAAATTGGAGAGGTCTCTGGGCTGGCATGGGTGGAGAGTTAATCTGCTTTTGTTAAGCCCTCCTTTTGGTGGCTGCGGCGGCAACATCAGGCTGTGCCAGTTAAAGCGTTTTACCTGTCACTGTGGACATGGCTCGTATTTTACCCTCCTGTTCAAAAAAAAAAAAAAAAAAAGGAAAAAAATCCCCCTCACACACAGTATACACATCCAGACACCCTCACTCGCTTCTCCTCGGGCAAATAATGACATTTGAATCGAGCATTAACAGGCTTAATTACTTTAAAATTGTCATTTTAATTTACACTGATATAGTATTGATCACACAAGCAGAGATTAAGGCCCTCAGTGGAGCGGTTGATGTGGAATTAAACAGGGCCTGGTCCTCTTGGGGCCCGCCTGGCCTGTCCTGCTGCAGCCAGAAGAGGAATGACATCCTCCCCCTAATGAACTGGCAGCATGCGCAGACATGAATTTCAGGCCCCACTGGAGAAGGAGGGAAATAATGGGGTTTGGGGAGCCATGGCGGGTTATTCATTCACTGCCATGCACCAATTCTCCTGTGATTCATCCCCTGGCCCCCAGACCCCCACTGCCTGTTTGCCTGCCACATTCAGCCCGCCTGACCTTTCTCCCGCCTAAGTGTATATATATATCCCCTCCCTCCTCTGGGAGCACCTCGCCCCATGCCAGGTATCATGTACAGAAGGAGGGAGGAGCATGGAGGTGGGGGGGATTTAGGGTGGGAGAGGGAGCAGGGGTGAGACACCTGCAGCGAGCCGCCAGCCTCTAATCTAAACATTTCCCCCAGTGGTGGAAAGTGCCGGTCCGTGATTCTCCCTCTCATCCTGTCTCTCCGGCCTGTCTGAGAAAGACGACACTTTCCAGGGGAATTGATCTCCTCTCTCCAGCTCGGTGTCACGCACAGCTGGTTAATATCGGGGGGGAATCGTTACATTAAATTCCAAGTAATTTCTCCCGCGTTTGAAGAAAGCCTGTGGCTCCTGTGGTAAGCGCTGTGCTGTGGAGTAATTACAGCAGTAGAAACAACCTCTTGACACCTGTCTCCAATGAACACACTCAAACAATCACACTCCACACAAGTGCTGTTAATGACTGGCTCTTAGAGTGAGGAGCCTGATAAGAATAATGCTGGGGTTGTGAGTAGACACAGGAAGGAAGAGTATTTCTGTGCATTTTGCTGCACCTGAAACATGAAACATTTCCAGTGGAACTCAATTTTATGACTTAACCTTTTTTTACACTATGTGATGCTTAACTCTGTGAGGCAGTGGGTGTAAATCTTAATAAATCTGAATTTCCTTTTTTTTGTGTGTGAACATAAGTTATCAAAGATACAGTCTCATCATGAGCAGTGAGAAACTTTTTAATGATTGTCCTTTTTCTAAATTATTAGTTTTTTATTTCTTAACTGTTATTGTATAACAACCAAATATCTAGTATGGAATTTTAGTGAGTGCAGTGTTTGGAGAATTTTCTTAAACAGCTGATGATATAATGAACCGTGGTGGTTTAGTTAATAGTGCTGCTTGATGAGTGTTAGGGTCTACCCTAGGTGTTAGAGCTGGTTGGCCTTTAATGGTAAAGTTGGTGGTTTGATCCCTGTCTACATTCAGAAGCATCTGTTAGCAACAATTGAAACTGTAAAATGCAGCAATGGATTGGCAAGAGTCACACATTGATCTTTTGTCAACATGGTCAGTGTTCGACCAGTGAGCCGTCAACAAACAGTGGACCTGAGAGGCTGAAGCGTAGGGATGGATAAAATCCTCAGGTACAATACATGTAATTTTATATCACGATATCAATATAAATGTGACACTGAATTAAATATTTGACATATTTAGGTCCTTCATCTCAGTGACGCAAATGTCAATTAAATATCCAATACTGCCATAAAGCTGTGCCGCTCAGTGGTTTGTAAAATGTCTCACAACTACCCAAAGGATGTTAAAGGTATAGCTACAAAAGATGGTAATAACACTTGTTCAAGTAGTACAATACATAATGCAAATACAATAATGCAAAAGCACACAGTTCAAAATTAGCAGAAGACAGCTGATAATTAATGTATATATTGGACAAACAACAACTAATGACCATTGTGGTGGTAACTGTAGGAACTTGTTGTTTTTCTCCACCTTGTGCTGCTTCAGAAATGGTTTATGGAAACAGGTACACATTAGGGCTGTCACTTTTACAAAAAGAATCTATGTTGGCAAACAGCCTTATCGCTGCTGGTCACTTTACCATCTGTGGTGAAGAACCCAAAATACTGATAGGCCAACCGGACCAGTCGAGCTGATGGTGAATTTTAAGAGCGCCCCCTGTACGGTACTGAATTTTAACAGGTTATTACAGTTTATTTAACATTATTTCACATTGGAACAAAATTTTGAATAAAAACTCACAGTCCCAGTACACATCATGAAACCAGACAGATGGATTTGTGGCAAAACAGAGCTCAGAGTCTGTGCTTGTCCTTGAGCCATTTGACTACCATTGTTTCCTAAAATGGCCTAAAAGTCCCAGAGTAGATTGAAAGAGGTGGGGGGATTGTTTGTGAGGTCCTCATTTGATTGCATTACCTACACCTGGATGTCGGGAGGTGGAAGCTATCTTGACGATGAAAGCTAAACAAAACAACAACCTCCTTTCTCTCTTGGCTGGCAACTCCCCATGACGGATATCAAGACGTCTCCAATACAGGTAATGGACTTGGCAAGGCCCGGGGTGGCAGGGCTCGGGCCTTCTACTCCACTCTGTTATCCAATCACCTTATTCTAATGCTATTGCATTGTTTAGTCAACCAGCCGTCCATTTACATCAACCCATAACCACACAGCCACACCACAGAAGCACTTAATAGAATTAGCAGGTATTGTGCAGCACATTTTAAACACATAGGCCATTTTAAACACACACACTCAGTCATTCCACCTCCCCCGAGTGGGGCTGATGATGCCCCGCTTGCTGTCACAGTAATGGCACCACAAGCTCTCCATGCAGCGTCTACCTTTTCCTCTTTAACTGTCATGACTCTATACTCAGCGCGTCGTGGACAGTTTATTCAGATCTTTAACTGTGTAGCCAATATTGTTGTCATGTTTATGTTACGTCCCACATATTAATATCTCATAAAGCACATTTGTTGTATTATTAAATCATTTTTTACTTGCTCCTCATTAGGAAATAGGAAGCTGAAGCTCTAGACTGACACAGCCGGTTAATGATAGGGCTCATAATTTCCTAATCTGATTTTGGGGAATGTTTGTGAGTCTGTCCGGCTAGCCAGCATATAAATAGACAAAAATGAAATAGCCACATGGCTGGGAATTTGCAGTCATATGTGCTCTCTTGCCCTTGACTGAATGCATTATTTTCCTTTTCAAACCTCAGCACTCCAGTGCCATCTTTTCAAACAAATTAGTCTCATATGCTTCCCCCCTTGTGATTAACAAAGAACAAATTCACATCAAATAACCCCAAAATTGTCTTAAGGCCTCATTTTTTAATAATATTAAATGCGGCACGTGTAAGTTTATTTGGAATGACTCATCTCTGGGGTCAGGGGAAATGAGCAATCCCTTTGTCCCCTATCCGCCACCCCCTGTTAAACTATTACCTATAAAAACAGCCGTACACTCCCAGTCAGAGGGTGTGTCCTGACCGGTGTAATAACGAGGGCCTTCCTCCTTCTCCCATTCCTCAGCCGATTGATTTTTGTTAGGAAAATTAATGCAGTCGCTGTGAGGTTCTGGAGGTCAGAGGTAGACGGGCTTCAGCAGATGAGGGGCGGTGCTGGGCAAACGGAAAGGCAACATGCAGCAATGGGACTGCCGGAGCCTGCCTGATGAAACTTACTGTGCGTTTGTTTGAGGGCGGAGCGTGCAGTAGCTTATGATGTATTGTCTGTGTTGTTTCATGCACACATTGAAATACATCTCCTATGATTGGCCAAGCAAATATATAGGCCCATTTATTGACTACACTCACTCACCCCAATGTTAGCTGGGTTTGTTGCCCTTGTTTTATGTTGTGTGCTTGTTTGTTGTCTTGACAGCAGCTTGAAAGCAGAGATGCATTTACTCTTCATGCAAATTCATTTGAAACTTGAGTCTGAACTGAGGCTGCACACAGGGATCCACAGAACCTTTCGCTTCATGTACATTTCCTGCATTTTTTTTCTTCCTTTTCCTGAAGTTGCGCAGTAAAACTGATGAGCAGTCCAAACCTCTGTCTGACCCCAGCATATATCCCAGTGGTGTCTTATAAAGGTATAAAGCAAAGCATAACCATATTTCAGAGAGTAATGCTTCCCAAGTGGGAACCAATCTAACACAAAGGGTGCTCCAGTCAGCAGGGTCCCTGCACAAGTTCAAGCCACAATGGCACCCTGTGTGCACCATGCTGTAGCTAATTACCAACTCATTAAAGAGCCCTGTAATTAGATTGGATGTTATGCTCTTTCAGTTAAATTCAAGCTCTTAATTTTAACTGCCTAATTACATTTCTGAAAAAAAAAAGCGCTTTTCAAAGCACGCTTTGGCCTGCTGGAAATGAAGCATTTCTCAGAATGCTGAGCTGCAGAGAACTGACTCTTCTTGTCTCTGTTTAGTGTGTCTGTATCTTTGAGACCTCAGGGGCATAAATCTGAGGAATGAACTAAAATAAATTTATGGATAGTTGTTGATACAGAGAATCTAACAGGCTAAGGGCCACCTGGGGACGCACATGACCTGGGGTAAAATTGTGGAGTGACACTAAAGTTGAACATATCTTTTTCTTTATCTTTTTTTCTTTTTTTGATATTTTAATTTGTCAGGCACAAACTAATCACATTAATTGTCACATTGCACAGCAGTTAATTCTCTTTAATGTCATTACTTCCACCTGTGCTTTTCCTGCTATGATGAGTCAAAATGTCTGCTGCGTGAAAAGATGTGTGAATGTGTTTGATTTAAGAAACAATTAGCAAAGAAGAGTGTTTTGCTGCCAGCAAGGCTGTTAAGTCAGCATTTTTTTAAAAATCTTCAATAGAAGGAACATGACAAAAAGAAACTTTGCAACGCACTCTTACAAACAAACCACTGAGAAGTTGACAGAAGTGAGTACAAATTAAGGCTGTGCTATTTCTGAACAGGAAATTATATTTGTTGTACTGCTGCTGCTCTGCAAAATCTTAATGATGGCTCCTGCAAAGCCAAAGTCATGTCTGGTGTTGAGTTTGGTTTGTTCTCAGTTGTAACAGATGCACTGTACATTGTGTATTCTCCTTTCCTTACACATGACTCAATGACATACAATACAGTACCACCTGGTCATCTGTCGAGCTCTCAAAGGGGCGGCCCAGGAGACTTGTTGCAGACCTGCATGGGCCCCTGCAAATCCTCTTTTCTTCCCACATTTCTGAGGGTGTGATATTTACAGGAGAGCAGACGTGGGTTTGCTGCCCCTCTTGCCCCTGGCACAGGACCTCTGCACACTCACATCTTAAAGCTGTCTTTTAAGAGGGGCCACGGGAAAGGCCGGATGCTGCGATTGTACGGATAAAAAGAAACATCTGCGTAAGAAAAGTCCTCCGTTGTTCGCTCTTTTTTTATTTATTATTATAATAATACAATAAGAGGGAAAAAACCCATGACATAATTTCTTGTTATCTAAGAAGCTGAGGCTGCATTTACATTTGCTTTTCATGCAGCGTCCATGTGCTCTTAGGGGCGATGCACTGGAGTATAACTAAGCTAGCATGGAGGATATCCAACCATTTAAATCAAGCCTCTGGGAATTTTACATAACACATCATTGGCGAGCATCGGTTTTTACATAAAGACAAAGAAGGCCACAAAGAGCCACCGGACGGGCGTCTTAGCCTGAGACGAGCCGCTGCGTGTGTTTTTGCAGACTCCTCTAAAGCTTCACGGTCCTGTGGTCACTGTTGTGTTCCAAGAACGCCTCTGCTCATACCCAGACAGCACACAGACAGAAAGCTGCTTATTTTTTTATACATTGAGAGGGAAAAAATTATTTTTCTGAGTGCAACCTCAAAACTGAACCCTCTCCTCTGATGGGGTGACTACACGTCCTGATCTTCAGAGGAGTGCTCCCCAGTCTCAGGGCCCAAGGAGATACTGTAGACCGCCATCAATTGTCCCTGTGCTGTGGAAGCTGTCATATTTTATAGATGTTTCACGAGATGGCTCATGATCTAGACGATGTTGCCTTCATTTAGGAAGAGTTGTGTTTGTACTAAGGGAGGAGGAAGGGCTCTTGATGCGGAGAAATGGGGACCTTCCTGATAAATTCTTCTCACAAGTGACAAAGTAATGCCACTAAGATGCAGCAAACTAATATATTTCATTATGGGACTCTGCAATAGAGCTGTATCTCATTGGGCAGCCAAGGATGCCACTTTGTCACTACAAGGCCACACGAGCCAGCCACAGGCAGTGTGGGACAGGGACAGATTCAAAGCTGCCTCTGGACAGAAGCTGACTGATTACTTTTCCAGCTGACACCTCAGCTCTGACAGCTATCCCAGTGTCCTTAGAGAGAGTAGAGTTTGCTCAATACAGATTATTTGACATCGAAAGTTGCTTGTGTCACCGGTCACTCGACTCCAGATGTTGGCATGTCTGTGTGCACATGTGCTTCACCTTTCACAAATGCTGTAACGTGTTTAAAAAAAAGAATCATTAAAGGCCAGTAAATAAGTTTTGCATTCAGTCGATGTAACAAACTTTTCAAACTCCAGCCTACAGTCTTCATTCAACCACAGTGATCAGTTAAAATTATATTGCTTCCATTTTCCCTACAGCCTGTATGATCCTAATTTAATCAGTTCTTTCACAAATGAGGCCACATGAATAGGCGCAATATTAAATCAGATAATAATATAGATTGATGAACAGTCCATGACAACATTAGCAGCATTTCCAAAATGCAGAAATGAAAAAGAGAAAAAAAAAAAAAAAAAATCAATGAGCTCAAAGACCTGTCATTTGCATGGGCCTCTTCCCCTAATGGGAATACTTTTACAGACAGGGAATTACAAGCTGAAATATTCTTTTTGATTATTGGACATCCATAGCCAAATATGATTTACATTAATGAGCATAAGTATATTAAAGGCATTTTATCCCCCAGCATCCGAAACGATTGAATAATGGCTCTGGCAACCACGCATCGGCTTGAGAAAATAGAGAGGAGGTAATGTCACTTTAATTACTAATGGATACCTCAATTGTTCGGACTTTGATTTTTCATCTTTGGGAACAATCTAATAAGGTAAATATTCATCATCTTCATATCCCCTTTTAAACCGATGATTTTGTCAAGCCCAGACAGCATAGTTATTTAAAGAAAGCGGACATTTACCATGCTGGCCTCCAAGATCAACGGTTTATTTGAAGATTGCTTTCAGAAGATTATTTTCCTGTGAAGAAGGAAGAAAGGTCTTTTCATGTCCAATTGCAGATGTCTGATGCACTTAGGGTTGAGAAGTTGACCTTGTTAGCAGGGACATTGTAAAATTTTCCTCTGGAACTGTAATTGCCCCAGATATTACTCTTCACTGTTTGTCACTGAACGAATGTTACATCCTTTGTTTTAGCACTAGTTGTACTTTTGTCTTGATTAAATTGTGCAATGCACTGTTTTTGACCTGAGATTTATTATGAAGTTTCACAACAATCTTAGCATGGCTGTGTGTAAATCATGGGGTTGGGTGACCTTAAAAATGCTCTGCTTGCTTTGTTAAACTGCTCTGGTCATCAGCAATTCACCAGAGCATGAGACACAACAGAGTAGTCTTTGACATTGCTCTCTAATTAGGTTAAAACACTTTTAAACACCGAACATAATATATAATATGCATACAGGGTCCTGGTGACCTCTGTAGGCATTGAAAATATTCTTGTTACATGTAGTGTAGATTAACAAACTGTAACATTAACAAACTGCAGCTTGTGAAAGATTTTCTCAACTGTTCTAAGCATATTGGCATTTTTTAGTCATTACATGCAACTTCTATTCCTAGAGGCTTATATAGGCTGAGGAAAGCTTAGAATAAGCCAGTATCACTCGTGTTATACCAGATGTTTCCACATAACCATGATACAGTAACCACGTAAAACTGCTGTGGGTTTTTAGTTGTCTTGAAATGATTGAATCTAAACTTTAAAAAAAAATTCCTCTAACCAGTCAGGGCCTTTGAATGTGCTGATTGGTTTAGTATTAAACACCATATTAGTACTACAGTGAGTATAACACTGCTGTTAAAACAGTGTATACTCCAGCCGCTGCTTGTAATTCCGGGTCAGTGATATCAGGAACACCAGCGATATCTGCTACATGGTGAAAAGAACCACAGACATGTCAGCAGTCTGTTGGCTGCAACTGCTCTGCCACTGACAGTTACATCAAAATAAAATCCAATATTAACTCTAACACAATCCATTCAGCTCGTTTTATTGGAGCTATACACTGTTTGTTCCTATCTGGTTTGTCTTGATAATAGAGCTGTAGCTATACATGGCACAACAGGAGCAGCTCCGTTTGGCTGTTTATCTGGTGTGACTATAAGGTTAGCACTAAGGCTAACTGACAGTAATGTATGAGCACAGGTGTGTTTTTTGTTTTGCAAGTGTGAAATTGGTGGAGTGCACCTTTATGGTTAGTTTTAGGCTAAAATCAAGTTCAAAGTCAAATAATTTACACAAATAAGTATACATGTGACCCTTTGTGAACATCTGCTTTTTGTTACCGGACACTTTATACTTTAGATTAGAAGCAACAACATCCTAAACTGAACATCACCACCGACAGTTGCACGAGTTGTTTTCTTTTTCTGAGCCGGTAGTTCCCAAACAAATTGCCCTCACTATGCCCCCATTTAATTTATTTTAACCATGAATTCATACAGACCAGACCGTTCTGCCATGCAAAGTACCATTTTGTCCAGCCTCATTAAGAGGTCAACGGCAGCCCAGACCCCACAGGTGTAATCCCATTTACTTTGATCCTCAGTTTTTATGTCCTCGTTAAAAGCTGCTGAAGTAGCAACATGGTATTAGTAAATACGCTGCTGGAATATATATGAGCATTAATCATTCTTTCAGAACAGGGCACTGCTACCTTAGTGGAAACTGGGGGCTGTGCAGAAATCATGCATCGAACTGAATTTGGATTGTTATTCTTTAATTAGGGTTGGAGTGATGTACCTTTCCTGTAAGTTTACACCATGTAGTACATCAAAATGTGCACCACAACATTTCTTTCTTATTCCTTGACATTTCTTCAAACCATCCTCTCTGAAAATAGAAATGAGGTGCTATTACTGTGTGTATGGAACATTTTTAACAAAGTTATCAAAGTCTTCCATCTGCATTATGCTGAAGAAGCTCATGATGTGGTCTAGAGCAAAAAAAGAAAAAAGCCTGAGCATTATAAAGAAGCTCTTTTAAAGTCTGAGTCATATCATGTGTACGAGTATTCACTTTTATTTTTTATTTTTTGTTGAATGTCATTGCTGTGATGGTTTTATTGCTTTAGACCCCTCTGCCGGGCAGGTTAGGGGAGCGACTGCACGACTGATGAGCGTGGCAGGAAATTGGCAGATGGAAGCATCCATTTCACCGCTAATTAGGGGGTCCAGAAGCCCGCCGACTGACAGGGTTCAACTGGGCAATGTAGTGCCTGCCAGCTCCCATCCCGTGCGCTTTATAAAACGCTCTTTAATTCCCCGGCACAATATCATTAACTTTGTAAGTGGATGAACACAATGGACAAGCAATTTAATTAACTTCTACCATTGAATGTTGGAGGGGAGACTAAATGAAATTAATGCACAATATTTCCCAGGGAGGCAGCCAACCTTGGGAGTGGGTCTGGATTGTTGGCAGGTCAGGCGCTGCCGTGGGTTTGGCCAATTATGCCTTGTTTAGACCCATCCATAATATTTTCCTCAAAAGAAAATAAAATCAGTGGTTTTGAGATCAATCATGAGCGCATGTCGCTCTGCATTCTGGGAGATTTTAGAATAATGAAGTGGAAGCCCGGAAACACTCAGAGATAAAATACAGGTATCATAACTGAGCCATACAGCAATGGGGGGTTTACTTGAAAGAGACCATAAATAAGTGAATGGATTTGGGTTTGGGAAATGTTGCAACTGGCTTTAATGTTGTTGCTGATCAGTGTATTTTGATGCTACAGATCAGTATTGTCCACTGTAGCCACAGTACCAGTGAAAATGAGTTTCAGGTGGCCTGCAAGTGATTCAGAATGGAGGATCTGCTGTTCCTGTTTTAATTGCAAGGGATCAATACTAGTCCTGCTTTGCCATGTAAACCAATTTTCTTGCAAGGTTTGCTCCTGCGGTCCCTCAGGGAGGCAGTGAAAGAGCATTAAGGAGAGTAAGCTTAACTTAAATCTAAATTACAGTGAAATAAAATAGTACATTTATGTTTATGTGTTTCTTTTTCATATGTCTAACAGTCTTCTTCTTTCTCTCTGTCCCTACCTTACCTATGCCCCCCAACACACACACACACACACACACACACACACACACACACACACACCCCCCAGAGACAAGAGCTCCTTCAGGACGTGACGGATGGCTCCAACACACAGGCTGCTTTCAAATCACAGGAAGTGACAGAGGAAGTTTTAATGAGAGTTTTGTCTGTGTATCCAGTCAGGCCTTCCAGGCAGCCGATGAATAATAGACACTGTGGCTCAATACTCTGAATACTCAATCAATGGCACTGGGAGAGGGCCTTGGCAAACACATATGGCAGCCTAGGGTGGGCGGTGGGCTCAGGAGGGGTAGAAAATACTAAGGCTTCTCCATCTCTGGGCTGAAAAAGCAAGCCATCTCTATTGATGCTACTCACTTTTGTGCTCTGGTGTTTTCCTTGCCGGGGATGACAAACAGGCTGTTTGTGCAGTATTGGAGATTTGTGCAGAGAGGCTCCTGTGAAGGTGCTCTTTTAGACCCGGATCCTGCATATCAATGGGTCCCTTGCTGGGACATAGGGGGCTGATCTTGAAATAGATATGTGGATTCTTACATTCAGTAGCTGTCGTCAGAGCACACAGTATGCTGTCCTATTGTCTGCTGAGGGATTCACCCTTTACACTTTGATTTGGAGTATGTTTAGGATTTGGCCGGGTATGAATGCCAGTCTTAAGTGACTAATGAGGATATTATGTACCTGTTAGTCAGAGCTAATGTCTCTTGCCTAGTGCTCTAAGCTGTTTTGACATAGCATGGATTTCTGATATATTGCAACAGCATCTCTTCATGACAGGATATCTGATTGACCTTTCCAATAAGACTGTCTGTGTGTGTGTGTGTGTGTGTGTGTGTGTGTGTGTGTGTGTATATGTGTGTAAATTTGTGAGGGTTTTTTTTGTGGTTGTGTTTCTGTGTGCGGGTTTATGTGGAAGTGTGGCGTCACTTGTGATTTTGACAGATGAGGGGACTCCAGGGATTTCTGAGCAACAAGATATAAACAGCCCATTTTTGTCTGTGCTGTAAAAGGCAAAATGTCACCAAAAACCCAGAGGACATGTTTCTCTGAGGTGCCTGCAATGAGCCTTGTAGCCCACACACAGAGATAACCATGATTACAGTGCAAATATCACTTTAAAGTTAAGTGCTGTTGAAGGATAATTGCACTCTATGACAACCTGAGTGTAATTTTCATACTTGTGGCCGTCGTTCTTGTCTGTACTAATAAGAATGTGCTCACCCAAGTTGTAGCTGAGATCTAGGACCTCGGTAAAATCACTTAAAAGAAACACCAGTATTCAAACTCTCAGGCAGGCTATAAACAAACCTCTAAATAAGTTAGTCAAACTTATTAAACAAGTTAATTTTCTTAATAAAAAAAAACTCTAAATAAGTTAACTTATTAAATCAAATTCATTAGTAGTTTGGTATAAAATAAATGTTAGAAAAGAGTTTAAAATTTCCACCATATTTTCCCAGACCCCAAGATGACTTCTTCAAATTGCAATTTAGCATCATCGAAGAAAACCAGCAAATATTCACATTTGTGAGGGATTTTTCTTTTTTTTTGGCATTTTTACTGTTGGATTAATAAACAAATAAATTCAGCCCTCGCGCCCAAACAGTCTTACTGTGCAATGAGGGATTATAACCAACCATTTGAGGTGCGCTCACTATCAGTGTTATGTCCTGCTTTCCAGAACCTGACTAAACTTTGCTGTTGCTTTTCTCACCCAGTTGTTGTCACAGCGTTGTTGTGTTGCCTGATTTTTTTTTCTGTTACTTTGATGGTAACAAACCATAATTATCCTCAGTGGCTGACAAAGCACCAATGATCCTCAACTCACAGGACAAATTCTGTGTCTACAATGTATTGTAGACATACTATACAACCTAAACACAGATAAAACAAAGAATACTATCATGATCAAAACCAACAGCTAGCATATCTGACTTAGCTTCCCTTGCTGTGGTGCTGTGAGAGAGTATCATTTATTTTTCCTATTAAAACACTCATTGGACACGTGTGCTCATCGCTGTGCTCCAGAAACCCATAATCCTGCACTTTGCTAGTGTCTGGGGACAGCAGAACATTACCCTCTGAAGTTGTACAGTGACACTGTGATGACACTGGAGTGTGTATGTGTCAGCTCTCCCGGGACTGGCCACTCTCCCTTAGCTCAGATTGGAGGTGAGACCTTGAAGAAAAATTATTACTTTTATGTTTGCTTTATGGCTCATTTTTCACATTATACGCAGAAAATCTATTCAGAGGTCACAGAATTCCTGCTTCTCTTCATCGGCCAGAACTAATTTTTGCAGCCCTCGGTATCGATAAAGCATTCAGAGGAGCAAAGTATGCAGGCTATGTACTGCAGCTCTCAAGTCTCTATTTTCCACCAGCCAGTCTATTGGGACTTGTTCAGCCCATATCTGCAGGGGTTTTGGAAATGTCAACTACACACTTGCACAACCACACACACACACACTCGCGCACATGGAGAGCGAGCACAGTTGCCTGTTGTGTCATTGTGCCCTTATCTGTGAGCAGCGTAGCCAATATGACTCGTGATAAGAGATAGCATTGCCAGAACGAGTCATAAAACCCAAGCTTTTATGGTGCGGTTATTGTCTTTCTGTCTACAATTATGGTGATTACTCATTTCCCTTTACCTCCCCCGTGGCCCTCATGGTGCACTTAATAGACTGCATTTTACTAATGGAAAATTAAGTAGCCGCCATGGCAGTGGGGTTTATAAATATGTAAAATATACTTTTAATTATTTCAAGTGAATCTGGCAGCTAATCAATAAAGAGGGACGTGACAAACATACGTTTGACACAGGCCATTGTAAAGCTACTGGTAAAAGATAAGCATGGCCTGTCAGCGCAGTCCAGCCCTAATGAATATTTTGAGCCTGTCATGTAAGGAGACAAATGGATTAATTGCGCCCTGCTAATATAATAGCTTCTTCATGAAGAGTGCAGGAGGGAGGCAGAGGAGAGGAGAGAGAGCAGAGCAGCTGCTAGGTTCTGAACCCTGATGTCAAATAAATATTTATTAGGGTTGAGGGTTAAGTAGATTTTTGCGATTACACGGATAGCCACTTAAGCATAGTTGTTTATCATTTATTTGAAAATTGATTCATGCCGATTTGTTTGATGTCATATTAATTTTATTTTTAGTGGTCTCAGGCATTGAGGGCATATAGAGGGATCAGCTTCCACAGCAGGAGAGACAGTGGCTATTTGGTTTTAAAGTGAAAGGTGTAATCAATCAGTCATTGGTATATATATATATATATATATATATATATATATATATATATATATATATATATATATATATATATATATATATATATATATATATTTTTTTTTTTTTTTTTTTTTTTTTTTTTTTTTTTTTTGCAGAGAGTCATTATTCATGAGTCCTTACAGTCACTGTTGTATTGAGTAGACGAGAATGTTTTAATTGAGTGATTGATCATTTTGTTTGGCAAAAGTCAGAAAATAGTGAAAAATGACCAGCTCAGTACACATAGGGAGAATATTTATTTGGCTTTCTGTTTGTTCAACAGTCTAAAACCTAAAGATTTACAATTTACAAAACTATAAAACAGAGAATTGCAGAAAATCCTCTTATTCGTGCATCTGGAGCCGGTTCATCTTTGACAGTTTTGCTTGATAACTGACTATTTAAACCATTTATCACTTACGAAAATTTTTGTCTGTTAATTTTTTGTTGATCAAGCAGTAGTAGTAATTTGACTTTGCAGAAAAAAAAATGCAGCACTGCAGTTTAATTTGTAATAGAAAGAAATATATCTTCCCACATGTCATATTTCAACACAGTCATTTTTATTTCACTACCCACTGAAATATTCTCACAAACAGCAGCAGTTAGCATAGTGGCACCATTTTGACAAATAGCACAGCTTTTCCTCCCTGGCCCTGTTTTCCTATCCATCTCTGTCTCCAGGTCTGTTGTTGGCACTTTAAGGTGAAAGAGAACATAAAGACAAGTGAGCACAAATAAGTGTAGGGGGCCTTCCTGGAAGCCGTCCTCTCGCAATGGGAAGCTGTGACCTTGAGTCCTGCGTTTGCCCAACGCCCCTCTCATATGCAGCCCCCCCTCCCCTTCCCTTTTTCTCTGTCCTCCGTCAGAGCAGGAGAAGGAATGACGGAGGGAGGGGAGCGTGGCGGAGGTTCGGGTCACCAGCCGCTGTTCTCATCAATTAAATGTGCGACAGTGTTTTCCGTCGGCTGAACTTATATGTCAAGGAGATGGGCAGGACCTCATGTTTGTGCTTTTGACAAATCAGCAAATGTTTAATCTCAAGATGCGCCAGCACTCATAAATAATGCAGAGGCCGAGGCCGGGCCCAAACTCTCTCCCAGCGTGCTGGAAAGAGAGGAGTCTGCCCCCGGCCTCAATAGGAAAACGCAAGAAAACACTAAATCCTCCTCCATGAGGGCCTTTCCCTCTACAGATACCTCCACCCTCTTTTGATCACACCCCTTCAACACCTTTTACTGTACCTGAGCATGGGAGTCCTATCTTTGGGTTCACTCTTATCGACCTCCTTGCATCTAACTCTTTGTCTTTAGCCATGATTTTCTCACTCTACTTAATTATGTTTTAATTTGGTCACTCTGGTCTTCATAGTGAAAGTTACTCACCACGCTCTGCCTTTCTTTGAGAGGAAAAAGGAGACTCGGAATTATCCCGAGCTAAAGGTCTGCTATCTCAAAGACACAGGGGATTGAGCTTGAGCTTTGCCTCCATTTGCCCTAAATGTAAAGAGGGCAACAGAAAGCAGTGTAGTGGACTGTGAACCGCATCAAATCCCCCTCTGCACGACTCTCACTTCTTCCCACAGACTTTGATTGGCTTGTCCACCGACTGGGAAAGTTTCCTGATTGTTCACAGGGAAAATTAAGATTTTAAGCCTATTGAAGTTGATCTTTGCTCATTCAAAAGTCCATCTGAATGTGTCCTTTGAAAGCTCAAATTGTTGACTCGCCACATTGGAAGACTCTGAGCCCGAGAATGGGCTGTTCTGAGTGTACTGTACTGAGAGCACATTGCACCTGTTGTTGTGTAGCTGATGGTGTGTAGTGTTTGTGGCTTCCCATTGAGTGGAGCTGTGGGAAGTGTGCTGTGGAGAGTGAGGCTCTAAAACTTGCAGTCCAGTTTATTAGTCCAGTATTCTCACATCAGGTCCTGTGCACACACATCTGTGGCTCCTGAACAGGTTGGAAATTTAGCATAAATAGTGGGAAATCTTCACGTGGAGAATCTTCTCACAAATTCTTTTCTTTTTGCAGGCTCTTGGAAGTTTCTACTTTATCCATGAGTCTTTGAAAAACATCCACCAGTTTGATTTCAAAGGTGAGTACCTCCCTCCAACACACTTCCTCATATACATCATCACCACTGTCTCGAAATGAAATCCTCACATCGTGCCCCCTCATCCCACCCCTGCATATCGGACACAACCATTTGCAGGCTATTCTCGCTTCCATCAAAACCAGCGAGCTAAGATTGGCTTTGAGGATAATGTAACGGGAGCAGGACAGAATGGTAATGCTTATTAATATTAGGATTTAATTCATAAGATTTCGGGCCTACAGTAATGGTTTGTGGCGGGTTATTGGACAGTTACAGCGGTCTCATCAGCCTGCGGTGTCAGAGGGCCCCGGGGTCCAGCTGCCGCGCTAATTAAAGAAGGGATATAGATGTGGAGGCACCTCGCTTCCTATTAGACCCAAGTCAGCATTAGCACCAGTTACCCCAGTGAAGGACAGGGCGAAGGCAGGGGAGGGGTCGAGAGGGGAGAGGACCACTCCCCTTGTACACACACATACTTTAAAGATTTGATTCAAAATCAGAATTACACAAACTATTGTGCATACTGTGTAGCTCTGTTTTCTTCTGTCACAGGCCTGTCTCACAGCAGACAGTTTGACAGTAGGAAAAGCACAGGTGTTATTGAAACAGAAACAATGGCTTTATTTTGTCCCAGTAAACCATGACAGTGTGACAGTGAGCCAGCATGAACCATACCATGAACAATACAATACCTGAAACTGAAGCAGCTAAATGGAATTCAGCCACCATTCATTTTATTATTTACTCCTGTGCTTTTCCTACAGTGACCTGTCAGAATGTCTGGAAATTAAAATTCCTGCAAAGATTGAACATGAACTAACATGAGGGGTGTAACAATACAGTCACCCTGCAGGTATAATGGATACAATCATCAAACAGGGTTCACAGTGAGAAACGTTCACTATCTTTGTAAAAGGTTGGAATGAAAACAAACTGTGACTGTACACTGTTTTCATTATTCCTCCTTAGGCAGAAAATGTGCAAAAATTTTCACCATTCCTGCATTTTGTAGTTCTTTATGTAAAACTAAACTGAATAATAAAAATGATCAGTTATATTTAAAATTGCAATCTTGTTGATGTTGTCATGATATGATTTTGAACCACAACAATAAGTTTTTGCTCCCAAAATGACACCAGTTGTCCATCACACACAAATTAAATCAGCTCACTCTTGGCAGCACTGTGTGCATGAGCTTGCTTTGTAGTCACATTGCTTCTTTTGCACTCTCTCAGATAGTTTCATTTAAATAGCCAAACTTTACAGTCTCTTACCCCACAATGATGATGTTAAACCTCAGAAAGACCGAGAGAGGATGAGTCTGTCCTCTAAGACAGACAGACAGACTCGTAATAGGTATTGTACATACAGAGCGGACAAAAGAAGCATTGTTCTTTGTCAGCCTTGTTATTTTATGTTCATTGTTAGACGAAATCATGTCCATACAGGAGAGTTACAGTAGTGTCACCTAAGGCTTTTCTGAGGTCTTTACTCTCTTTTACTCAGGATATGTGTAGATATGTTCTTGATTCACTTGAGTCTGTGTTCCTCATTCTGACCAGCAGGTGGGGCAGTTGTCTGAGGAAGGTGAGGTGGCTCTTGCTCTCACTGAGCTCTAATGGCATTCGGAGATTCTCAATCACAGATGAGGTCTCCAAAAATTAACCCGGCACGTTTGTAACAATAAACTGTCTTTGCCCCCCCCCACCCCCCACCCACCCCCCCCACCCCTTTTCTGTCTCTGTGTGTCTTCCTACCATCTCCCCTTTAGCCAAGAAATTCAAGAAGGTGGTGGGAAAGGAAACCTGCTCAGAGACACTAGAAAGCACACCTACGCTGGAGAAGGAGAAGTTTCCACAGGATTACTTTCCTGAGGTGGGTTCTGTAACAAGCACATTTGACTGATGGTGATAGTGTCATCTAATGACAGCTTCCTGTTGTGACACTGACTGACAGATATGATGGTGAAAGGTGGTCTGTCATGACAAATGGCCATGACACACGAATACACAGCTCTACATTGTATAGAGTGTGCAGGTTTAATAAAGCTGCAAATTTGAAAAAGTGATCAATCCTCTAGGAGAAGTACAGTATCTTTTCCCCTTTTTACCACACTTATTATTTAATGTTGTGTATAATAAATACAGAAACTAATGAAATTTGATCATTTTTCCTCTAGATTTAAAATAAAGAAATTGAAGCCAAAGTTCAGATAATAATTTATAGAAAGAGAGATTTCCTTTTTCCTACTATTCAGTGATTTTTCAAAAGTCATTTCTTTTTCTGTGTTGTTTTTTTTTTCCTTTTGTTTTACAATCCAATTTTTTTTTTCCTTGCTTCAAGAAAATCCGGCTGACACATGGCTGATTTGAAAACAAATCAGTCAAAAAATTCAAATCGTGTAACAGAGAAAGTCCTTGTTGCGTCTGCCGTGTCCCGTGGAGCAATTCTCTGCTCACTCCGCTGTGTTCGGCTTCCTGGTTTCGGTGTGGTGTGCCATCAGGGGGGAGCTGAGCGCTGAGCATAGCAGTGCTGATATAGTAATAAAGAGCACGACCGCCCGTGTGTCATCCCTGCACTCCCCACTCATCTGTCAACCATGCTTCGACGGCCGCCTCTGCAAATATATGCAAAACAGATGGATACGGCCCCTTCACACACTTCCCCCCAATTTCCGTCTCTTTCACACACTGCAGGACTCCCCCCCACCACCACCACCATCCCGCCTGCCCACCCTGAGCCACCCTAGACATGCACACAAACATATGCATTCGCACGCACACACCCAAACAGCCTCACGTCTCTGGTTTCCCATTTTCCCATTCCAGAGATGATCTAAAACCAATTACACTGATTGAGGCACAAAGCCATTTAAAATGATTACAGCAAAGCATTGTTCTGTGTTTAACAGGACAAGCAAAGAAAACCACAAAACAAACCTGGCACGGTGTACTGTGAGAAGGATGAGGGGAGTGATGTAGAGAGAAAGGAGGTGTGTGTGTATGTGTGTGTGTGTGTTAGGCCGCCGTTGGGGTGGGGGGGGGGGGCAGATGAGAAAAGTTTTGCCTGGTGATTTATTTCTCTTTCCCGGCTGGGATATGAATCTGGGATGATGCTCCAGAGAGCAGCACTCCAGATAATGTTAGCCCATTTAAAAAGAGCAGATTTGTGTAGTCTATCAGGGTCGCCGAGTATTTTTTTTTCTTCTCCTGCCTCCCTCCTCCTCCTCCCCTCCGTAGTGAGAAATTGGTTGTTATCATAGATCACAGATACTGCTCAAACCTCTTATGAAAGATGAATTAATTTCACTAATGCTTTAATGCAAAGCTCTCATGAGGGAGGCAGACTGGTGATAACCCCTGCCTCGTCTCCGCTTCCTCCGCTAGTGATTTATGCCCTCTTTTAGTAGATGAAACTGCCTAGATTTGCCATCCATCTGCAGCTTTGAGGAATCCTATTACACAGGGATCTTGGACCGGACAGGCCGCCACACAGGCGAGTCTCGAACCAGTCGCTTGGGTCCCAGCTCGCCCCGTTTTGGGTCATGATACCTGAACCAAATGATTTGAAGTCAAAAAAAAAAAGAGACAGAGAGATGAAGTAACTACTTTACATGCTCATTACTAATTTCCACCACAAATAAGAACTTGTGTTTGAAACTTGTCCAATTTGTCAGAGAGAATCGTCAGAGGAAGGTTAGAGAGTGACAGCAGACAGCTCTGGTGGCTGCAGGGAGACGGATGTGTGTGTTTCCCTGCTTGTGTCTTACCTTTACAGTCTGCCATTAATAAAGTGTCAGTGAGCGTGAGATGCTGATGACATCATGGTGGGAGTGCTCGGTGTGTGTGTGTGTGTGTGTGTGTGTGTGTACGTGTTTAAAACAGAAACAGAATGTCATTCAGTGCCTTTCAGTGGTGCGTGTGGGTTTAGACACATGAAGTGTGAGTCCATATTTAACTCTTGGTTAAAATGTCAGAGTTTCCCAGAGTCTTCAAACTGCTTATTCTGTCCACAACAATTTTAAGTTTACAATGATATTATATTGAGGAAAGCAGAAAATACTTAGATTTAAGGAGCTGCCAGCAAATGTTTGTTTTTTTAGAACTTTTTTGTACTTGAAAGGTGACCCAGATGAATAATTATAAATGATAAACAAAACAAGCTGCAGATGGATTTTGTCGATTCAAGATTTTTTGACAGTTTCAACCACTTAATCAGTGCTGAAAGAGAACAATCAGAAATTAAACCAGACAAATATAATGTTTTGAAAAGATCCATTTTCATTTAATCTAAATCATGCTCGTGGTTGGCTTTCCATTTCAGCTTTTAAAAGCGGCTAAACTCAATGTCATAAAATAAAATATTGGTTAAAATTACTTACATTCACACTTTCTGCTTGTGGCCCTTTCCGCTCCTGGTTTGATTCTGATTTAAGTGACAGCCCCTCCGTATGCAAAGCATCAGTTCTTTCCGTAATCCCACCTTGAGTTATAGCTGTAAGTGAAGGGGAGAGAAGCAGGGACATTAATTGAAATGCTGAATAAGAAGGAAGTGGACAAAATTGTGGGCGCATTTCTTTTGAAAGGTCGCCGTGATGGATTTGGCGGCTTGTCGTTTCCCGTTGTTCCGTCAATCTCTCCATCTCCCCAGCAGACATTAATATATTTATTTGTTTGGCTCAGTAATACATGCCTCCAAAAACCATTGCATCATAAGGATTTGTCATTGCCTTATATAAATAAAGTATACGACCCAGACCTTAATGTGCCCTTGCTATTGATTGTTTTACACAGGCGTAGGAAAAAAAAACAGAAAGGAAGAAAATAGGCGACAGGCTGTAGATCAACATCCATATGAGTTTCTATTTGTTGTTTGGCACCATGAGCTTGTCCATAAAAGCATTGACTTTTCATAGCCTTTTAGTGCCCTCTGTAGTAAGCTCTGATACGGGCCTGTGATTACTTTCAAGTTCTGCCCCTGATGAAAGTTAACTTCCTTCATATTTTTCTCCTTTGATTTAAACCCCCGCGTGTGATTCATAGATGTGATGCGTACGTTAAGGAGATGAAGTAATTTAAACTGGCATTGCTTGTAAAATGTTCTCTGCATTTATCACCTGACAAGACACCTGTGACACAGATGCTGTTCTCGGTGACAGGCGTGATCCATGAGACTGCAAGGAGCTCATAAACGCGGGTATGATGTTGAAATGAAAGCCAAACGAAGGCTTTCTTCACTCATTTATTTGTATACGGGAGGATCAGAAAAAGTCTTGATTTGCTTCAGAAACCCCTGTGACGATGTTTTCTGGCTTTTTAAATCCATCATTTCGCTTTCACCTTCTTACCATGTGAATTTTTAGAGCTCCTGACAGTCCCACATGGTGTTTACTGCAATCTTCGAGTGGTGACGATGATAGAGACTGCCCTCTGTGCTTGTGGTACATCAGAGCGCGAGCAAACACCACACAGACACACACACACACACGCACCATCATGTGCTGTCCAGTTATATAAACCCTATGTGAGGCCCTCTCTTATTTGATGGGCCCCCCTGGATGATGGAATAAAGATAAATGTGACTGTCTACCAAGGCTCAAATCAATCAGCGTGTGTGTATTACTTATTACTCACAGTGCATTTCTGTCACAGGCCTTTTGTGTATCCCCCTCCTCACACCTCCCTCCCTGTCCTGCGCTCTTCTGTCACCCCCCCCCCACACCAAAACATCACCCTGCCATAATATTATTTATGGGGGTCAGACTTTGAGCTGAAATATAAGAAAGGTCAAAGAATCAAAAGGGATGGATCGGGAAATGGTGACGGGAGGGTGTTTAAGACAAGGACTGGGAGTGGGATGGTGTGTGTGTGTGTCCTCACTGTGTCATTTCTGGCATTTTATAGAAGCTTAATTTTCCATTGGTCACAATTGGAGAGTTTTATGTTGTGGTCTCCAGTTTCAAGTGAATCTGACAGTTTCTAGTTTCCCTTTCCACCCATCTTGTTTTTTTTTTTTTAATCTTTTTGCTCTGTCTCTCATGTCGCTCGTCTTCTGTGTGTGTGTGTGTGTGTGTGTGTGTGTGTGTGTGTAGCGGTCAGCCCGTATATGTATTGCCCAACACCCTTGGATGTGACCCACTGTTGTAGCCGCCGTTCATCACTGTCATGGGCGGAGACGCCATCGCTGACCTGTGGAAGGTCAGCCAATGTCAACCCCAGCCTTGTGACCTTTTACCGTTGCCCTTTGACTCCCACCCTCGTCCCCCAACAGTGACTCTTTATAGCCACCAAACCTGATATATGATATGATTACAGGCCACTATCCATTTCATCCAGCTACGTCTTCTATGCAAAATGACAGCAGTGTAGCATATCAAAGAGCAGATTGGCTAAATCTTCTTACATTTTTTTAAATGATGGGTTTGTGTGTGCATGCATGCGTGTGCGTGCGTGTGTGCGTGTGTGTGTGTGTGTGTGTGTGTGTGTGTGTGTATGTGTGTGTGTGTGTGTGGAGGGGGGAAGAAGGGGTGGTGATGATGATGTTTCAGCAGGAGATTAAATGGGGCCGGACAGCATCTGTGTCATCGTCTCTGCTGCAATATCAGCTGCAGCAACCAAATCATGATGTCATCATGTCAACCAGTAGAGAGGGACACTTTTCTTCTTCTGCACTTTGATTGATTGTGTGAGATAATTGTCTTAACTAGACTCCTACTACAAAATAAAAGCACTTCAATTGGGTAAAAATAGATAGACGGGTGTATTTCTTAAAACTTTCTGACAAGTGGATGCTTGTTCCACTGGACTGCGACGGTCGTCCACGTGAGGCCCGTGTGTGCGTGTTGTGAGCGTGTTTATAAGCAAGCGATGAAGCAGGGGGTCAATCAGTCATACGTGGAGGAAATGGGGCAATCTGGGGCCGGGTGTCAAGGAAGTGATGGATTTTAATGCTGCGATTGTAGTTAATGGCTCTTTAAATTAAATCGAGATTAAACGTCTCTGGCTGCAGTCAGAGCTTGTATGTGCACTGAGCAAGTCCACCCCCCTAAACACTCACTCTTCGTCTTCTCCCTCCTCATCCTCCCCCTACTCCGAGACTTTTTCTATTCAACTTACTTCAACAAACGCACACAGTACACTAATGGATTTCCCATGCAACAAAGTAATGTGTAAGTCAGTGTACATATGCCTTTTGTGTACATAAATACATGAATGTGATTACTGAACTTACTCAGTCCTCATTGCTCGTGTTTATCTTTTAAATGTATTCAGTTAGTTTAAAAAACATATGTTTTCCAGCAGAAGGTCAATCAGTTTTGATGCAGTGTGACACTCGCATCTAATTCCCTTTGCTCCTTTCAAAGTCACAATATTGGGACAGCGAGTTATAATTGGGCCCATACATCCTGCCGAGGCAGTATGGATTAATTCAAGTATGCTAATGTAATTCAATTTGATACAGTTAATCTTGTACTAATGCAGATTGAAGGATGTGAGGCGCAATCAAATACCTCTTAGCCCTTTAATTTGCATCTGAGTTTTTTAAATAAAATTAGTCAATTTGTAATTATGTGACCTGGCCCATAATTAGTTTATTCATCACTGCAGTTAACTCCCCATCAGGAGTATGAGAGAGAGAGATAGACAGAAAAAGAGAGAGGCTGAGGGAGAGAGACATATTTATCTATTCAGAATGAGAACACTCACAACATCAATTTGTCTCTCATCTAATAACCAGCTTCATGGTGAATCATGTGCTGTTTGAGAAAGATCTTTGGACTTGTGATTGGATAATTAACTCAAGGCTGGTGGGATCTGATCAAACAGCTGCATGCTCGATGTCTACACTGAGCTGTATGCTTTTTATGTTTCGTGTAACTTTCCATACAGGCTGTAAGTTCTGTATTGAAGCCATTCATCCAACATTTTTCTGCATTATTCATTATTTTTATGTTTTCTTTATTATTTGTCAGACAGTGTAAGGCAGCTGATGGAAAATTGCAAACTAACTTGTGAAGTGTCTGAGAAATTGAATTTTAAGATGTGCTTCTGTCAGTATATAGGTTTCTTGCCTATTAAAAATGTTTACATATAATTTTTTAAAATGTGATTTGCAAGTGTAAGGCTGCAACTAACCAGATTATTTTCATTATTAGTTATTATTGTATGAAATGTTCTTGATCAAGCAGTTTTTCTTTTAGTCTGTAAAATGTCAGAAAACAATGAAAAATACCCACCATAAATCCAACTTAAAGTAATGTTCTCAAATTGCTAAGGATATTTAACTTATTAAGATATAAGATTAAGTAAAGCAGCAAATTCTCAAAATTGTGAACAAGGAATTAGACTTGTTGCGTGTTTTGCCTGAAAAATGACTCAAATGATGAGTCAGTTATAAAAATTGTTGCCAAGCCTTTGTTAAGTCACATGACTAATCTGCAGTGGTGCTTTCAGCTTTCAGGTCATTTATCTCACTTGTAAATTCTTTACAAGTAGAAGTCCTGCATTCAATTTTCATTATATTAGTGCATTAATATTGTTTAAATATTTATATATAACTGCATCCTAATGTTGTGGGTGTTTACTGTCATACTAGTTTTCCTTTTATCCAAAAGAATGCATCGTATTTTGTGTGCAAACAAATCTTAATGTACACAGTAAAAGTATAAAACAGCCTCAGATTGACCTGTTTATAAGTAAAGTGCCTCAGAACTGAACTTGAGTAAATGTATTTAATTGCTTACTTTGTAACTAAGTACTTAATTTCCACCTGTCCTAATCTATTAACTGACATTAATGTTTCTGTATCTTTTCTATCTATTTAAAGTTTATTCAAAAGTTTAATTTCAACTTATAAGAGCACCTTAATAACAGAAAAAACATTACAAAGGTGCATATAGGATCATAATGCCACACAGTACCAAAGATGGAGATTTTATTTATTTATTTATTTATTTTAATTCTGTGGTCTGTACTGTGCCAAAAAGTTAGAATAAATAATAAGATAAAAAAAAAAACACTTCATTTCATGAAAACCCTTATAATGTGTTGGATGGAAATTGAACTAAATAATTTATGATACTGTTGGAAAATGTAAAATATGAAAGTGTGCTCTCAGGTAGTGGACATTGTTACTTCTCTTCCATAAATCATTTGACATTGTTACTTTAATTTTTTCTTAATTCTACCACTGTCGTGCTAAATTGAGTCTCTCTGTTCCGCAGTGCAAGTGGTCCAGAAAGGGATTCATCAGAACTCGATGGGCCCTGGCTGACTGGTGAGTTTTATTAATAAGTCCCTTCAGTGACGCTTCCCACCTCATCTCTGTTCAACCATGAATCATTACAACTGTATCATTGTGATTAGAGATGAAGACCCAACCATGTGAGTCATGTCTGCCTTCACCCAGAAGCTGCAGTGGGCTGCGTGCAGGGTGGTTATCATAGACAGGACAGACACAGAGAGTGAGTTACACAGCTGAATCCTCTCCGGACAGTGTGCCACAGAAGCAGGCAGGGATTTGATTACACGTAATCACGTTAGTCAAGCAGTTGCATATGACATGACAAAAAACATTACATGCAATTGAACCTGTATGAGTTGAATACAAACGCTGGCTTCCAGTGTGCAGAGCAGGGGACTGGGGGTGGTGGTGCGTGGGGGGAGGGGGCGGAGGGGTGGAAGACGGGGATTGTAATCTAATAGAGGGATGACATGAGAACTAAAGAGCTGAAACGGTAAGCATTTAATAGGGGCATGACGTTTGACAAGAGCAGCAGCAGAGAGAGAGAGAGATGTTGGTGAAGAATAGGGAGATCAGATCAGAGATGGGATAGACAGAGATAGCTAAGACCATGCATGTATTCATTTGTTCAGGATGTCACTGCAGAATAAACCCCTTGAGATAAGACCAATTCCTCTGGGTCACCCTGCTGAACATAATGCTAACAAAATACCACAGATTGATAGGATCAGCAGGGTGGTGTTCATCACTGCACATTGAGCTATCTTGCTTTCCCCTGACAGGACAAACTGAAAGAAAGCAGATTAGTGTTTGCAGTGGTATATGTTGTGTTCACAGGCCTGGGTTAAGAAGTGGTTAGAAAGTCTGTTTATATTTTATTTTATCCTTTATGGATATTTTTTAATATGTCAAGACAGATAATGACATTTAAGTAATGTTCAGCAAGTTGTTAATTTCATAAATATAGCACTAGTTGAGTAAAAATGACAGATTTATATTTATTTATATTATTATTATATATAATTTATATTTATCATTTGGAATTAAACAGATGTTTAATACCACACAGTGTATATGATGTTCTGGAAGAAGCTCACTCACAATGTGTTCTTTCATCCCAGTGCCTTTGATCTGGTCAACATCCACCTTTTCCATGATGCTTCCAACTTGGTGGCCTGGGAGAAAAGCCCCTCAGTTTACTCTGGGACCAGGCAGAAGGCCCTGGGCTACGTTTTAGACAGGTACTGTACACACCTGACACCACTCGTATTTCTTTTTTTTCATCTACCTTCTTTATTCTTGATGAGATCACGGGAAGCTTCCTGCAAAAGAAATAACTATAAAGATGCAGATTCACTGGGATGAGTCTTCCTGTGTCTGCTACGGTAAGATGTTGTCAGACTTCATTGCAGTTGACAGTTTGTTGGACTCATTCTCAGTGTAACATGGCTACTCTTAATTGAGAAGTATAATCAAATTAAATTAAGCAGGAAGCCTTGTCCTTTGCCAGCATCTTTTCAGATGACCTGCATAAAATTGTTGATATATTTGGAAGGAAATCATTTCTATAATCAGAGAGTCTTATAGACAGGTGTTTTTAATTAAAATTCATGAAAACAAACAGCAGCACCAGCATCATATGTATATAAGCATGGAGCAGAAATAAATTTTAAGAAAACATATTTGGAAAAATATTAAATAAAAAAATATTATATTTTTATGTGTAAAGAATGTGAAATTCATATCTACAGAAAGTTAGAGATACCAGTCACAAATCCCAGTTTTGTCTGACATGACAAAACCTGTATTTATATTTTAATTGAGGATTAAAGTGAGGCTGAACAGGAGGGGTACAGCAGAGAAGGTTTTGGTGGGATTCAGCCCTAGACCAGCAGGATTACATCTGTCTGTAGAAGTAGGGGGGTCTTACTCACTACACGGTCTGTGAACTCCCAAGTCTCTTTTATCTGTTCTTTTTCTGTCCCTCCCTCTAACTCCGTCTTACTTTCCAACACTTTAGCCTTTTTTGTGGTGTAATCCTTATATTCATCCTCATTTTTGTCTCACTACTTGCAAGTGTTAGGATGCAGGTTTGTAGGTTTGTTTGTTCAGCTACGTGTTTGTCCATAACACTTTGGTCCAGAGCAAGATATCTCAAGATACCTAAAGGATGAATCCTAATTTGATTGCTATGATGTTCCCTGAGCACATTCATGCTCCCCACAAGAGGAACCTCTTCCTTTTTGGATGCTTCATGAGTTCAGCCCCTAGGTCTGTTTATCAGCTTTGCCCACTAGCTGCCAAAAATGAATTCCCTGACATCAATTAAATTTGCTGTTGGTATTCATAGTCCACAGAGGATGAATCTAAAATTTTTTGTGACCCCCTGATTGTTCCTGAAGCACCAACTTTTGGCGAAAATTTCATGCTGTATTCTGTATGTATTGCTGCCTACTAGGCAGTTTACATTTGTGCTCCCAAGAGGATCAACCATTAGAATACATTTAGCATTTTTAATTACAATGGGGAGGGTGCAGAGATTGTAATTGTAATGGTAAAGATTTCTTCACTCTGCACTGAGTAAATCCAGCCTCTATACAAACAGGCCAGCCTATCCATTCATAGGCCACGGTAATGTGATTTATGGGATATCCATTTGCAGAGGAAGCAGAATGATAGAGTACATGGTACAACCCCTGCTCCCTACCTGGCCACACTAACACAGAATAAAAGCCTAGTACCAGCCTCGCAGCTGGTGACCTCCCATTCAAATAGCATCAGAATGCACGACATGGCTCCCCGCCGCCTCGGCTTTGAATAACTACATGCATATATGGGTGGCATACATTATCTCTGGGCTTTCTGATGCGCATGAATTATGAGGCTCTTTTTAAAGTATTCTCTGCGAGGTCATATTTTACCTGAGCTTTGCTCTTGATTTGATGAAAGAATGGTCCGCCTTTAATGGACAGGAAAGTGGGAGTGTTTTAAGAATATGGCAGCTTTTGCAATTTTTATTACGCTGTAACTTACCTGGATTTACTGGCATCGTGAAGTTTGAAAAGGAGCTCTGTTGTCGCTTACATTTAAGTGTTTTCATTGTATTTCCTGTGCTTTCATCATGCCTTTGCAGTTGATTTACTTCTAAAGGTTCCCTTGTAAATACACCTAATAGCAGAGTCTGAGTTTTCGTTGGGTGGCTGAGGGGATTGAATTGAAATTGTGTTGGCTGAGTGGCAGTTTCCATGCTCCCTCTTTCTGAATCCCCTTGTGTTGGGATGGTAACCTTGTTGTTACTTCTGGGCCATATCATTTAAAGGTTCTTTTTTTGACAGGGGTGGGGATGAGGGGTAAGTGGTGTGAGGCAAGGTGGTGGTGGGGAGGTGGTTTATATGTTCCGGCTACCCTGGTATTCCTTGCTAGGGGCACAGGGGTGGGATAGTGGGGGCATCGCGCCTCAGTCGCTCACTTTAGGGGGAAACCGTCGGGCGCAGATCCGGAGCACCGAAGTGAGAAAAAGCTGGCGGTGCAGAGGGAAGGGAGGAGGAGCACAAAGGGTGCTTGGGCTCTGTAAAGGGCAGTGAATAATGGGTCGGTCCTTTCACAGAGGCTGCTAACCTTTTGGCAGCCACCAGCAAACTCCATTCTCCTCTGCCGATCTGGGAGGACAATGTGCCCGGGCCGGGCTTTGAATGAAGCGCTACCACCAACAGTGTTCCCATTCAGCGGCTGGTTGGGAACCATCTTTTTGGCCATTGTCCTAACTCTGACTCCTACCCCCAGAAAACAGAGCAGGAAAAGGGACAGGGGGAATATCTAAAGCCAAACTCCCCCTCCTTCCCTCTTCTCTCTCCTCTCTCCTTCTCTGAGCTCTAATCTCTCATTGCCGAATGGGAGAGGAGGGGAGGGGTGCTGTTGAACACACCACCAGCTGAGATCCATGAGGCAGCCGGCACAGGAGCGGATCACACTGCAGTGCTGGGGACAGAGCTCTGCTGCTGGGCATCAAACTCTCAGCCTGCGTCTTATCTGGGGCCCAGGCCTAATAATGCAGCTTGCAGCCCATTGAGAACACATCTGATAAGCCTTTTCCTCTGTGGCCCTTTTAACTGCTAAACGGTGTTTATCTCCAAAGTGCTTCAAGGCCTCGGGGGAACAATGCTGAGAAGGAACAGCGTTTAGCCAGCCAGGCCTCACTATTGAGTCACATCAAAAAAGCTCTGCTCTGCAGCCTGCGCTGATGTGTGGGCCACTTCCATGAGAGCAAAGCAAAGCTCTGCTTGAAATGCATCCCCTGCTTGTTTTCCTGTCCATTGAAAAATGCACACATGTGCTCAGCGCTGCAGATCAAGCATTATTTACCATACTGACTCAGCTCCACCTTGATGTGGGAGATCATTGTTTTATAGTTATGTAAAGGTTTTTGTGTTCCACAATGTGAAAAAAAAAACACTATAAAACTAATTTTGTTTTATGTTTTTAAAGAATATTTAAGTTGATGTGTTATTACTGAAATTGTTAAATTTAAATTAAATTTAGAATAATGTTAACATGTCTGACACAAACTGCTATAAAGGGACAGGATCCTAGAGATGTGTGTGCAGTAAAAAAAATATTCTCGTTTGCTAATTTCTGCCTGAGACAGCTGATGTAATGAAAGTGATGCTGAAAACCCTGGCCCCTCTAGAGAATGGAAAACATGGCTGCTAAATGAGCCTGTGAAATGATAGCATGAGATAAAATCAACAGGTTTTTTTTCCTCGTTCTTGAAAAAAAAAAATCCCTTTTGTGTATTGCCGTTTGTTTCTTTTTTCCAACCCCCATTCAGAGTGGCTGGTCCGGTTCAGGGTAGAACAGTTTTACATTACAACTGTGAAATCCTGGCATAAAGGCGTCCTTTGTGACGCGCCATTATTTTCACACAAATATAGTCCATTGTCACAGTGCTGAAGTTAATTTGATCAACATTGGGGACATTTAACTGTTTTGTTCCCTGAAAAGACTTGTTTCATGCTCATTTTTGGGGCATTGAAAAGCAATGATTGGCAGAAAAATAATGTTGCCGTTAACAATTCAAAGCAATTAGTTTCCCATGGGGAGGCAGTGGGCCGCACTGGCCACCACACAGCGATGCTTTGTCATTTTATGGACGGTCATCAGTCAACTGTCAGAGCGTCTCAAAGAGCCCTCCAATCTAAATGTTTCCCTTTAGGCTTTTCCCAGAACAACAGGCTGAAAGAAGAGAGAAAGGCCGGCTAGTTTCCAGCCAATAGACATGTTGAGCTGCAAGAGGGAGGACTGGATAATCACAAGGAGATCCTCCATGAAGCCCAAATGAATTTATTAAAGAGACTAGTGTGTGTGGTTGTGTGTGTTTCCATGCAAGTACACATGCTAAGCAGTCACATGATGATGATGATGTTTTATATCTCAAATCTAAATGAAAAATAGACACTTGCCGTTTCCTTCCTCTGTGTGCTTACATATACAGCAGCTATACACAAATTACACTGTAACCGTGTCACTGTTTGTATTTGTGTATGTGTGTGTGTGTGTGTGTGTGTGTGTGTGTGTGTGTGTGTGTGTGTGTGTGTGTGTGTGTGTGTGTGTGTGTGTGTGTGTGTGTGTGTGAGAGAGAGCAGGTGACTGTGTGGATGTGTTTGTGGTGACTGTGGGATTCTGAACTGCCTTCTCACCCTGGGAGGCCTGAAGGAGCAGAGGTTAATCTTCCCCAGTGTCTCTGTGCTCATAGTGGAACTGTTTATTACACACACACACACACACACAGCAGTCACTATGTGTGGAGGATAAACAGACATCACTATCTCTCTAGCACCTGAAAGGAACTTCTGTTTCCGCTGTTTGTATTTATTAATGTTGCCACAAAGCCAGAATTGTGACTTTAAAGTTAAGATTAACTACAGTATAAAACCAAAATCTAATACAGTATCATAGAAAATAGCTAAAGGAATCAAGTGGAGCATTTCCCTAGATTCATTTTGATATTTTTGATATGGTTTTGATATTGGTTGGCTGCTCAGCTTTGTCTATAATTCTTACATTCTAAAAATTCATTGATAAACTTTTGATAAATAGGATACTAAAACTATATAAAAGCTAACATTAGAAAATGATAACTATGACAAACTCTATTGCATTTTTCACCAATGAGTAAAAACGGTAACATGAAAGTGGACATATTATAATGCAAAGTATTCAACAACTTGCATCTGTGTTATCACACACTGTAGCTCCTGATTAGTGAAACAGTTTCCTCTGCTGCCTGAGGATTTAGCAGCCTGACCTGTTGCACTACTAAAGTTGTGTCTGTCAGTAATGTTTTCTGATGTTACCTGTTCTTGGACGACGTTTATGAAGAGCTAAACTAATGTAACTATCAAGTGCTGTGGAAGTGCAGTCGGCCATCTTTAGTGTTGTGATCTGGTGGAGTGAGTAAGTTCCAGTTTTAACGTCTGCAGTTCATCTAAATTGTTCTCTAGATGTTTGCTAAACAATGATTACAGAAACTCTACCTGAACCTAGGTTTTCTGTATATCACTTTATGGTAATTTGATGAGACAGTTTGAGCTTGCATTTTGGTGCATTTCCCCTGCGTAGGTAAAAGCATCATATGGGGCTTTTAGGGAAACTGCAGGTCTGGGACCCTGAGGCGGTTGCCAGCTTTGTCCAGGGGGTAATCCAGTCTTGAGCACAGGTGGTCTGACATTCTGTGCCAGAAATTAGACTGTATTTCTTTCACAATTTTCCAATCCAGTCTATTTTAGACAAAAGTTCATTCCGGAAAGATTCAGCAAACACCTCTCAGTGACAGTTACAGAAAATTTTCTTGCCCACTCATCACATTATCCCATAATCCCATACGCTGGCTCTACTTTTCCTTCCTGAGTGTGTGTTGACAGTGCTGTTAGTTTGAACTGACTTATTCGTTAACCTCTGTGTGACCGCTGCAGCATCCTTGCACCCCCTCAGCACCATATCTTTCCTGTGCGGTGTTCTTGTTGGGATGGGCGTTACTCAGGAGCTGGGGTGCTAACAGGGGGACGAGGGGAAAGTTGTCCTGCAGTGTCAAAGGTCCTGTCAGGGGCCACCCCTGGCCCATTCAGAAAGACGTCACCCACCACATTCTTCACAATGTTAACATTCTCCCAAATTCTCAACATTTACTTACAATGGATGACTGTGCTCAGCCCAGCTATTGTGTGGAAAGTCGAATCTGACCGGCCAACTTATGGTAAGTCATCTTGTCAATATAATCATGACATGGCCCCCAGTTGCACCCTCATAATCGCATATAGACTGTCTATTATGGCTCAGTTTAGCTGTCAATCACAGCGTATAATCTGCTGAGGAGTCAGTGAGGGATTGAGGCTGGTGTGAAGGAGAAGGATTGAAAAGCAGGCAGGAATTATTGAGGTAGACATGAGTGTTATCTGTGAAATTTAGATGCTGTCAGTGTCTTTGTTGCAAGAACATTTTTGGAGGTTTTTTTTTTTCTTGCGTGCCCGTTCACTTCTGTGAGAGTATGTTTGTGTGTGGGAGAAAAGTAGGATCGGAAAGAGAGAATGTGCCGCGGTTGCTTTGTGCTGGTGGTTTAAGGAGCCTGGGAGCAGAGTCTGGGACCCGTGTTATAAATTAGTGTCTGACCCCTGTCTTTGTGTGGCCCCCAGGAAGGCCTGACGAAGGCCCCAGCCCAAACCTCAGTGAGAACGGCCCTTGTGAAGAGCCTCTTTCAGGGGTGTCACTGTGCGATGAATTGGCCAGGAGAAAGCACGTTTATAGACTGTGTAAAGGAGTGCGTCTTTGTGGGAGAATGTCACTGACACTGTAACAGTTTGCCTGAATGAACTGTGATGACGAGGCTAATGGGGGCCCCCGCCAAGGGTGAGGGTCAGCGAGGGGGGCCCCCCAAGCTCAGGACCCCCCACCCTCAGGCCCCTTTCACGCCCAATAGCTGAAGGTAATGTTGCAATTCTTCGCTCTCCCACCCACCCCCCCAACAAAGGCCAAGAAAAAAGTCAACTTTCACACCAGTGGGTCACCATGAGTGCTTTAGGAAATGATCGTGTAAACACAGTTGTTACCTTCTGACCTGTGGCTGATACCTTGGAGCAGCAGACAAAGCATCCAGGCGGTGGGTATTAGACATGGCTGTTAGCAGGATAAAGCTACAGGACGTGGAGGAGAAAGACCTCCAGGCTCTGGAGAAACACACATACACTCTCTTTACTCCCCGTCTCACTTTTTAACTGCTCGTTTTCTTCCCCACTCTCCTCTTCTACCCTCTTCATCTTTTAACCCCTTCTTCTATTTTTTATTTTTTAAATATTTTATCTTTTTTTTGTCATTGTCTGATTGGCACGTTGCCTCAAAGTAAAACTAAGTTTCCTCTTTATTCAGTTTCAGTTTACTTATTCTGCACTCACAACAGCAGATGTGGTAAATTCTCTATTAGCACGAGGAATACATGAGTTCCCACGCCTATAACAACTGCACTGACGTGTATCTACAGCCATTTTATTGCCCTCCATTCTGACCAACAGGATAAACTGGCCACTAACCCTGTTTAAATAGAGCCGAGTCTCTTAGCACCAGAATGTGAAGTCATTAATGACATCAGTCCCAGTTTGAGTGTATTAATGAGGCTCTACACACACACACACACACACACACACACACACACACACACACACACACACACACAGTCTTTATCTGACTCTGATTAGTGGAGCAGTTTAATTTAGTATAGTTACAGGTAAGAAGTTAGTGATATGCAGTGAGTCAGATCGTTGGGGCTCAGTTTTTGGCTAAAGCATCAATGGCTACTCTTTAATATTGACTCCTGTGAGTACTGACCCAGGGTCTTTCTGGCTTTGGGACCATTGTAAGCAACTTTAAAAACTAAGTGCTGTAAGTGAGCCAATTCGTTAATATAGGAGACACATAGTCGTTATTTTTAAGAAGTAATTGGACCCAGTGTTTCCACTCTGATTACGGTGAGGAAGAAGTGCACTCAGGTAAATGGTGGATCACAGTGTTGAAATAAACTTTTGTTTACCGGGCTGAAGTAATGTTGTCTTTAGCTGTTATAAAAGTTTTGGATATCAGAACCTTCAAGCAAGTTATACTTTTTGCGTACCCTGAGGGTCTGCGAGGGTCCACGTAAATTATAGACACACCTACAAGTTTTGGAGTCGATCAAGGCACAAACATTTCTCTTGCAGAGACAACTCTGTATCTCATCTCTTCTTTTTGGCCCTGGTTCAGGCTGTTAACATGATTGTGATATCTTTTCAAGATACCACAACTTCAACAGCCATTTGCTCTTTTGACTGCCTGTTGCTTTGCTCTGTGACTACCATCAAACTAAACGCCTTTTAGAACTGTGTTAATTAGTTGATCTGCAAAAAAATGTTTCAAATGATTAAGATTCACTGACTCAAGATTCTCAAATGAGAGGACTGCTTTTCTTTTTCTATGACAGTAAGCTGAGTATTTTGGGACTTTGGATCACTGGATGGATAAATAATCAATTTGAAATTGCAGTTTGCAAAACTGTTATAGCCCTCTTTTATTATTTTCTAATATTTTATATTAGAATCATTCATCAATTACTTGAGAAAGTAATCAGTGGTTGTAGCCCAAATTGCAACTACAATGAAGAAGGATCCATACTATTTAAATAAAATATGGCATATAAAAATGGTACATCTCATTCAGAAGTGTTCATTTACTCCTGGAAAGAATTAAGTATATGTCCATCACATAGATGGAACCATCTTGGAAATTAATAGTTACATCAATCATAACCATGAAACACTTTCATTGTTATTTTGGAAATTAAATTCTAGATCATGTTCCCATCTCTATGTTGACCCCTCCTGAAAAACCTATGGAATAGAAAGACGATCCAGTTTCTGTTTAATATAATGAGATGTCAAAATGACATACTCTCTATTTAATGTAATAGCTGCTTTCCCCGCCTCTTACTCCAGTCACCTTCGTCTCTGTTGCGTTCCCTTCCCCTGCCTCCCGGGGAAGAAGTGGCCATGCTTTACGACAGCCGGCCGGAGCTGAGACCCACCACTAAGAAGAAGCTTCTTCTCTTTTTACAGCCCCATAAATATATTGTTATCTGGGCCTGGGAAGTCCACGGTGAGATTTATCCACACGATTAGTGGAGATAGCGAGCCAAGCATCCTGAATCATTAATTACACAAGAGGCTGCGCTGCGTCCACCTTAATTTCCTATCTCTGCTCTGTAGAAGAGCCACTTTTAAGTAAGTGATGAGGCATAGGAGTTAATTATATGTCGCTTAGATGTTTTTTTTTTTAAGCACTGGGGTGCTGGCGCTGTGGTGAGGTTCTAGAGATTTGGAAGTAGTTCATGACAAAGAGGATCTATACTCTATGAATCCTCTGACACTACACTCTCAGGCTTAAAAAGCAGTGCATTCAGTGCATTAAAATCATTTGCAAGACAAGAGGCAATAAAATGTGCTGGATTTAAAGACCTTTAAGAGGCATCAAAAGAGCACAAACAGGAGTCAGTTTACTGAGGCCGAGTCTGTGGCAGCGTGGGTAGATGGAGTCCTTCAATCAGTTCATGTCTGCTTCTGACTCAAGGTCTAAACCCATAAACCCACAAACAAATCTAGAGAGTCAGAGAGTTTGGGCCACATTACTCTTTCTTTGATCAATTCAGCAAAGTGGGTTTTAATTTGCTTCACCGCCAAAGCAGGTTATCAGAGTGAATTATCAAGATTTATTTTTTTAATTTTGGTGTTTGCTGAGAATTAACAGTTTGAACTGAAACCATGTTCACTTGAAAACCGGCATGGATTCAGAAACATCAGACTAGTCCCAGAGGATGAACATAATGTGGTGCAATGATGATGTGGATGCTGGTTGCACATAGAGAATTGAACATATCATTAGATGTGTTTAATACATGGTTTTCTGAGGGTGACAGTATTATTAGGCCAGTATAGTTGGAACATTAGTTTTTCTGGTTTTAATCTCTCTCCTGACCATTTGTCCAGAATTGGTTTTTTTTTTTCAAGATTAAAAGCTGTTTAAATACCAATATATCATCTTCATCTATAAACTTATAAATCCTCATCATAGGCCTCATGTTTTTACTGAAAAATTGTATTTCAGATCACGTGTTTCTGTGCTTTTTTTCTGTCTGCCCCATCATTACATCAAAACCTTGTGTACGATCTTAAAAATCATCAATGCTTTAAAATTAATGTACCAAAACACACTCAAAAAATGTCTTACAAAAACTCTTCTCTACAGAGGTGAAAACCTCCTAATCAAAGTGTTCAAACCACTAGGTGGTGCTGTGGCCTTCATGAATTAAATACCCTGAGGTCAGGGGGATCATCAAATGGCAGCTTAAAAAGTCTTCGACACCTAATGCTGATGTTTGCCAAGATGATGTCTTTCAGAATCTCCTCTGCTATTTATCATTAATGCGAATAATTTGGGCTGATTACGGTCGGGATGTGTTTTCAGGCTGCCAGCACCTGTCACAGAGGTTACTATGATGCTTTAAAACAGTGGCTCTAATGTTTTGCAGGATCACGGACCAGCGGTATGAAAAGGTGCCATATTTTGTCTTTGGGGACTTTAACTTCAGGTTGGACTCTAAGCAGGTTATTGAGGTGAGTGCTTTTGTATTACACTTGATGAATTAAAGATGGAAGGCTAATTACATAGATTATGTATGCAATATGGGCAAATCTGCACACAACTGTATGCTAATATATTATATACATATGTGGTTAAGTACTATCAAACTCATAGTGATATAAAGTGTATGTGTGCTTGTGTTTGTGTGTATTAAGAGAGAGAGTGCAATATAGTAAAAGTGGTTTTAGTACGCCCCTGTCCCTTTAGAGTTATGACTCATTAAACGCTTCACCGTGGTTGGCCCAGCTGTGTTTGCCAACTGAGCCTCCAAGTGCATTGTTATGTTATGGTGCCATTCACTGCTCTTTCTCTCTCCCTTCCTCTCCTGCTCCCTCCCTCCCCTCTGTCTTCCTCCTTCTCCTCCTCCTCCTCCCCTCCTTCTCTTGGTGCAAATGAGGCCAGTGAGAGCCAAGGTAGCGCAGTCATTCTACATTCTCCATGACACGATGGGGGTTAGTGGCATAACAAGTCATAAAGGCCCACCGCAGACAGTGGAGTCCTATGATAACAGAGTGGGAGAACCACTTGTTGGCCGATCCTCTCCCTCCTCTCCAGCACAATGGCCCTCGAATCAGTGGGCCTGTTCAAGGTGTGGGCATTGTTCATTTCAACCAGAGCCCCATTCATGGCAGAAGGGAAGAGGAGGGAAAGCTTTCTGAATGGCAGGGTTTTGCTCAAATGACTTAGGAAGGACTTCACTCTGTGTGGCATGCAAGAGCAAACCTTTTGTAATTTAGTCATCCAGCCACTAGAGGTGCAGTAAATCATCAATCTCTCTAAAATGCCCAGCTAAATGGGATGGTCATCACATGCTTTTACTCAGCAATCTATCGGGCGCATTGATTGATTGCCTCAAAGTTTGTGCAGTATATTTGATTTTGGTTCTGTAATTAGGTCACATTAACCCACTGATCATGTGAACATGCGTTGCTTTGGAGATAATAAATCCAAGTACAGAATCCACAACAGCAGATGTGCAAACACTGAGGCTATTCAGAAGTCAGCTATTGCAATTAAATGTCACCTGGCATATAATTAGGTCACCACTGTGATTTTACATCAGTGATATGCTGTTTTATATCTTATCAGCATAAGTGTGATTAAAAAAGACCCCGTGTTCTACACATTAAGTTATATGAGATGGTACTCAGTTTTATAAGAAAAATGTGTTTTCAATGCCTATACTTAGTTTAATGCAGCATGGATGCATTAAGATGGAAGGAAAGCATTCAGTCGAACAAAGGCCCTGTTCAGACGTAGCATTAACTTGCTTCTCGAGTGACGCGATCACAAGTGGACAGCTTTAAGTCCGTCAGTTCACACCTGGCATTAGCATGTGTCTTCGCATGCGTTTCGAAGGACCTTTTGTGATCGGATCTCACTTCTCCACTTTATATGCAAATAAACATGTTCCTCAATCCTGTTTGCAAAGATCAAATGCATTGTTGTTTTTAACCGATGGGAGGCAGAGATACGCTTCCCATGCCCCATCCGCTGGAAAGCAAAAGAGAAAGAAGAGATCAAAACAACACAGACTGGGTCTATTCCTGAGCGTGTTCCAGGAAAACCAAATTGCCCAAAATGTGTGACGCACTCGTAATTTGTCTCTATGGGCTTTTCACAATTATCACCAGTGGTTGTGGACAAAGCTGACTTACGCAATTTGTACAACTTGTATTTGTTTGCAAATGGATCCATACATCTGCTTACACAGGGGACATCAGTTGAGTAGGCGGTCCTTCAGTGTGGCCTGGGACACATTTGTGTTCTTACTCTTAAAAGAATGTGGCCACATGCAGCACAGGCCACCTCCGAATGTGGGCTGGGGCGTGATGGGATCTCAGATCTCCTCAGTGCTTCTTGGGTGCAACCACACCTGTACTTAAGAGAGGTCCACTGTCCATGGATCACACGAGACACATGTTAATGCCAGGTCTCAACAGAGCCAAAGTCAAATGAGATGTTTTTGGAGCTGTACAGCTTCCTTCCCTGTGCTGCTCTGTGGCAGATCAGCTCTAACCCTCTCCATGTCTCTACCACTCTGAAATGCTGTTTGAGTGCAGTAAGGGTCACGACCCCTTTTGGAGGGATGTGTTAGGCTTGCATCGGTGTGTATCCATCTCTGCCCCCTCTCCCCTCCACACAGCTCCTTTCTTATGCACCTTGGCCCCCTATTCACATCCAGAGTGAATACACACACACACACACAAACCAATTTGTTAGGCCAAATGAATCTGATTGATTCACCCCGTTTAAAGGGGTGTGGTGGCAATGCAGGGGGGCCTTTTAGACTTCCCCTCAGGAAGTTAGAGCTGTGGGCTATGGTATAAACCACACACACACACACACACACCTAGACATTTTCCCTCTAGCTTAATGAGGGTTCCTCAAACATACTGACCATTTAATGGGGACAACAGAAAAGACTGATGATGTCATCTGTGAGAAACGTGCCATTAAAGGGGGCAGCACTGCTTCATATAAACCCGTCCTGCTCAGTGGTCAACCTGTCTGATTTAACAGTGACCTGTGTGTTAGCGGCAGAGAGAGCTGTGATATCACCAATAAACAAATGGGTTGCAACCTTGGTGCAGGATGTAACTCACAGGCGGGAGGCCGTTTTAAGCCCTTTAATGACAATTAATGTCAACAGGACAATTAGTGCACATCCACTGAAGTGCTTAACTGTAGATGGGCTGGTGGTGGATCGATCGTCCATACTTATCCGAAGATTAATTCAGACACAGAGAGGCCGGCTCTCATTCTCACTGTCTGTCTCATTTTTTTGCTTTCCTCACTTTTCTCTCTCCATGTACAATCGATAGGAAAGGGTCAAAAAAGCTATGCAGATGAATAGATACTTTTACTGTCTTAAGGTGGTGAAATAATCACAAAATGTAACTACTTGTCTTTTTGATTTGTTGAAAACCAGGGGACAACCCTCAAGCACCCTTGAGGATCCCTAGGCCCCACTTTGAGAGTCACTGGTTCAGAAAGTACTCCAGTAGATTTCACCACAGCTGCACACTACACCACTTCTCTTCTTCTCTGTCTCTGGTCTATTGTGGGCGACTAGACTGTGGACAACCACTAGCCACTCCCCCGTCACCCATCCTCCCTTGTGGGTGGGTGGATGGGACAGAGGGTATGTTAGGATGTATCCGTGTGTACAGAAAAAGAGGTGGGTTTGGAAGGGGGTGGATTTGTTATTGTCACAGGGCAAATTCCAGGTGGCAAATTCCTGGCATGCTTGTGCGGCAGGATCAGTAACCAAAGGCCCGCGGCCGCCCCCCTTCTGCCCAGCCCGGGCAACCCCATTAATTGTGTCCGACAGAGGGAATTGGTTTCAATTGACCCCCATTCAGCGGCCCTTTGACTGGCAGACAAAGGACACAGCCACGTGGAGACTAATGCTAGGGCTGAGCAGCCTGGAGGTGGTCCAGTCCCCACCAACCTCCTCTTTCCTCTCCCATGGGTCTGATCATGCTTTGGCTTGATCACGCTTTGCATCGGTGCTGATAAAACAGGAAACCGCAAAGCGAAGTTTTTGTCTGGAGAATCACATACTTCACAGTCCACTTGCGGATGTGCTGCCTGTGATTTCTTTTAATCCCTTACGGGGGGCTTGTGTTCAAGCCGCATTCAGTAGCGATTAACTGACTAAAGATGCGGCGTATTTTGTCCCAGACCTGTTGCATCAAAATTAGATCTTGACTCTTAACAAGTGAGACCTGATTCTGGAGTTTTCAGAAAGGGCCCAGAGACCTCTGTAAGATCTTTGGCTTAACAAAGGTCATCTGTGTGCTGAATGTGAACAGCTCGCATCTGACTTCAAAGGGATTGTTCTGAATTACACATCTTTTATTTACAAACCCCTTGAATCACACAGGAGACCAGAACATGGGCTCAACCCATTTTCCTACAAGGTTCTAGACACATTACTACAAAACTTCAGATACTGTCTTGTACAATTGAGTGAGTTAAACGGGTTGTCAACATTGCCATTTTGGAGAATCTGTAAATTCAATATGTACAGTCTGGTGTAACTACAGTTTCGGGCAATTGTTGTAATGAAATTTCAATCAGATAGTTGAGTTTGTTCTTAAAATTCATCCTCTGTTACAATAAATGAACTTCCAATATAATGCACCCCAAAACTCAATGCCTCAATTAAGATGAACAAGTTTCAATTTATTCTTGATCTCTCTTTCTCACCCACTTCCATTCTGTCTTATTTTCAGTCTCTTTTATGACTAGTCATGTAGTCTGTTACAGGAATCTTGTGTAAACATCGACGCGATTAAATACAAGTGCAAACCCTAACCAACTTTTATTGGTAAACAGTTAAACTGTCACTGCTGCTCTGAAGTTTGACACTGCGATATCTGGTTTGTAGTTGCTCCAGGAATCAGCATTAGCAATTATTTATTTTCATCATTCATTCATTATCATTTGGATACAGTTTGACCTCACACTCCCTCAGACTGAAGCAGTTTTTTCTGTTTTCAGAAGCATTTAATGAGCCTTGATTCTAGTTCATGTCTGAAGGTGAACTGTAACCAGTGTGATGGGGCTGACAGATTTACAGTAGACAATATTTCTGCAGGTACAGCTGATCAGAATCTCAGTGGCGTCAAGTAGGAGTAGGATGCCGAATCTTTTGGAGAAGGCAGTAATGGTCCTGTAATGAAAATCCTGCTGGATCAGGTGATTTTTTAAAAAAAGCCACTAATAACTACCCATATCTATCATGTTTGAAGTATAAATAAGGGTACTGTAGTTATCCTGTTGTAACCCCAAAAGATCTTATTATGGACACCATCTTCAAGCCAAAGCTGAGCCGTTGCCAGCTCCATTGTTTGGGTCTCAGTCATGAAGCCAGGTCAAATAACCCCTGTTGACCCTTTCACACCAACAGCAAACACAGTTTTTTCTTGTTTCCATGCTGTAGTTAGAAGGTGGTAGGTGCATGGTGGTGTGTGTGAGAGAGTGTGTGTGTGTCTCTTGAGGTGACCAGTGGCCGTGAATCAGCGGTGTCGATGACAGGCTCAGGGCTCCGTGCCTGGACTCCTAGTATATTTAAAATCCCTCCTAATTAAACTTAATAGAATGTAAATTTAATATCTGCAGAGATTGTGTGCTGCTGGCCGGCCTGCTCCAATTTAAGGATTGATAGAGGCCAACGGGAAGGTTAATTGCTGACTTGATCTACTGTCCCCGTGACATGGCGTGGGGCTGCTTTAATTGGGCCTGATCTTCTGCTACATGGACAGATTTCATTAGGATAGCTGGCCTCTCACTGACTGGAGAGCGGCTTGGATCAGCACCCCCTGTCTGCGTCTGCAGGAAGTGCAGAGGGCCGGACCAGGCATCAATCTTCCTTCCTTTGTCCTGTGTCCTTTCTCTCGCTTGAGCAGCATGAAATTAAAGGTGGGGCCCCAGTCTAGCCCCACTCCTAATGAATGCTGTAAAATGCTCGGTAATGACAGGCCAACATGACAGATCATTTGTTTTTTTACACTGTGGAGTCACTCACATGCCCATGACAGTGGAGATAGAAATATAAGCAAGCGATTTTTGGGAGACATGTTCAGGAAAAGTCTTGTAGCCTTCTTTTCTTTATTTATGCTCATTGCTGCATGTATGTACAGAATTTTATACATTACACATTAGGCTCTGTGCATGTTTGTAGATGCCAAACTTGAATTTTGGAAGAAATGTAATCGCTATGACCAAGTCTGGCAAAGTGTTCAAGAGAATCAAAGAAGGATTTAATTGACTTTCTATCAAGGAGCACTGTAATTTTCTTTAATTTTTTTTTTGTTGTTGTTGTTTTTAGATTTGTTTGCTATAGATCTCACACTTTAAACGACCGTAGAAAACAAAACATGTTGTCAGTTCATCAAATAGTTGACAGCCATTGTCCTGGCTGCTGAACCTAGTCTGGGTAAATAATTTGCACCAGTAAAGGCTAAACAATTTTCTCTTTTTAGTCTGACTTTGACTAGCATGTGTGTATCTGGCTAGCTATAAATCAAAAGGCGGCCAGTGTAATTAAGTGTACACTACATTAGTCAGGCTAATTAATTTTGGGAGCCATCCATCCATTAACCAGTGGGCCAGCACTGATTGGGCCTCTGTTCTGTGGAACCCCTGACACTAGGGACTGCGACCCTCCTTGGCTGCCCTCAGCTTCCCAGATACACTCATGCATTTACACCCGGAGTCACGGATGTATACACACACATACACACACCAACTCTCATGTAGTTAATCAGATTTCGAGCAAAAAGGGAAGTTTATTAAATAAAACTTGACACACACTTTTATGCCATAGTTTTTCACAACAGTGTTAATAATGTTCTCTTCTCCTTCTTTAATTAATGTATTCTCAAACATAGAGCATTAGCAAGACTCAGCTCTCTGGGAGGAGGCATTAGGGGGGTTGTATTTGACTATTTTATTGCTACACCAAATTGTATTTACAAATCCTCTTCATGGTTTGTTGAGGCCTACTAAATCAATATTCTTTTCTGAGTAAGACAATCCACCTGACACTGTCTTAATTGTCCTGATGCAGTAAACCCCTCCCATTTACTGCACCATGCATGTTAAAACAGAGTTATTAACACCTACTGTTTGACCCACACCTGTTTATGGCCTCACAGGTGAAGCCTGTGATGGAGATGTTTCTCTACAATACAATAAAAGCATATTATCTGGCTAGAAGAGTCCAATCTATCACAATGAGGGCCCATTATATCACAGATAACCCATCTGGATATAGAGGGAGACTATTCCCTGTAGACAACAGCGTCTGTTCTCTCTCTCTCCTCTCTGTGTTTGCTTTCGATGCTAATGAATACAGCACTGAAGACACAGAGGAAAAAAGAGTTCAGCTATGAGGGCGTAACTTGAACGATGCAGCTTTGATGGGAGCGCTGTCCATATAATTAAAACGCTGGCAAATGAAGAACAAGCAATGGCTTCTGTTGGTCCTGCTCATTAACAACAGGCCGTTTGAGCCCGGCGCCAGCCATGCTATTGCCACTGTGTACTTGGAGGGGGGGCACTGTGACTGGCAGCTGGGAACACCATGCCAACGGTGGGATGGCGTGACAAACCAAGCCAAGGATGAGCGCAGAGCCTGGCACCAACAGGGCCTGGGTCGGGGGGGTCGGTTGCCTTGTAGGCCCCTGGGATTGGGCCCGGTCAGGGATGTAGCCTGAGTTACTCCCCGGTCTTTAGCCACTGCTGTCTTCTCCAGCTGGAGCCAAAGTTGAGATGTCTCTTTTTACTCCAGACTTGCTGCACTCCTTCTGCTCTGTCATTCCTTCTCTCAGAATAGTTTTATGGTTGTTTATAGAAGTTTGACACTAGAGGAAATAGGATGCACTTGTATCAGGGTAATTTGTTTTTGTTTGTTTTGTATAACAGAGTTCTGCTGAAAGCCAAGTCGGTAATTTGCAAAATGCTGTCAAATATAAAAGTACTTGCATACAACTTAGTTGCTCAAAATGCTCCTAAATACACCCTGATTCTCCCAAAAGTATTTCCTCACTCATTCTTTCAGTTACTTATCTTCTCTTTTACTCTGAGCTGTCATCTTTCTTCTCTCTTTCACCCCATAAACAGTCTTTCTTCTCTGTTTTGTCCTGTGTGGTCTTTAACATCCTGTCTAGCCATTTCCTCTTTATCTGAAAATATCCTCTAGCATTCCTCAGCATATGTCATCAAATCAGAGCCACAGCTAATAATTATTATTAATTAAGCTGCTAATTATTTTCTAGATTTATTGATTTATTATTTTGTTTGTAAAATGCCTGTCTTTACTTTTCTTGTTGAACCAGCAGTGTGAAACCCGAAGGTACTCAGTTTAGTATTATAGAAAATTAAGAAAACAAGCAAATATTCACATTTCAGAATTACAGTTTGTCATTTTTGTTTAAGAAATGACTTGAAAGATTAATCATAACATTTTTGAAAAGCACATTATATATTAGAATGTTACAAACATATGGACGCTGAGCCAGTAAAAGCAACATTTATAAGATGATGAATGTCCCTGAGCCTTCTATCAGTGTAAGGATTTCAGACACATGTTGCAGCTATTAATAATGCTTTTTTTTTTTATACAGCTTATTCAAAATAATAGAGATTAGTCTCTGTGGTTGCCAAGATTATGCAAACAACATATTTTTTTCCATGCCGGGTTAGCCCAGTTGGTAGAGCACAAGACTTAATCTCTCGGGGTCGTGGGTTTGAGCCCCACTTCGGGTGGCACCGCCTCCCATGGGCCTACCACCCGTGGGAGGTTCTGTAGGACTTCGGTGCATTGTGAACCGGGTGGCACTCGCCCCCCGCGACCGGGCCCAGACCCAGATAAGCGGCAGATGATGACATGAAATGACATATTTTTTTCCAAATCTAATTACTGAATAATCCCATCGGTCTGTGAATTCAAGTGATCTCAATACCGACTCTGTGTCATTTTTGCTTAATCCATCACTTTTTCTGAACAATGTAATCTCTCTATAAATCATTAATAATCACATTTGACTTCCAGCTCAGGCTTTCTTTATCTCTTTCTTTATTGATGGTTTGTCTTGTTTTCTGTAACTTGAAATGGACCCTGCCTTTGAAATCACAAGGAGGAACAGCAGCAGCTAACAGTGATGCTATTATTTAGTCCAGATGAAATGTGGCATAAACTGTGAAGGATAGGGATCTCTTTGTGCCTGGCACATAGTGTCCAACTTGTATGATGTCAGTCTATTTTTGACTAATGCAGTCCTCAGCCTTTGTAAAGCACAGCACAATAATTGTTTTTTTTCTCTCTCTGAAGGATAGAGTGCCTGCCAAGATAACACATGTTGTCTCTGGGGGTTGTGCACAAACATGCGCGCACACCGACTCCGTAGCCATTTCCCACATTATATTCATTATAGTTTGTTCTAATGCATATGCAAAATAGCAGCCTCTATAAGAATGGCTGCACATGGCTGAGTTCACCACCCACTCAACAAGTCAGTCACAGTTCTTATTCAAATCAGGTGATAGCTTTAACTCATGGTGTTTGTTTGCCACGGCTCATCTCTTTACAGAATTAAAGAGTATGAGTTGTTGTTGTTAAGGAAGCCAGAAGAAGTGCTAGTATTTATTTAAACAACATGGCCTACAGGTCTCCCTGTGTGAATCTTTACTGTCAGCAGCAGAGTGATGTTCCTACAGAATGGCTCATTGTAACACAGCTGTAAACTCAGTGTTGGCACCATGGGCTTTTAAACAACTCTGCAACCTGACATTAAAAGTCACTGGGCTCCATTCACACACAAATATCCCATCATATTTAAGAGGGCCCATTAAGGGCCACATTGAGAATTCATGGGCCTTTCTCTCAGTCCCCCTCGTGTGATTTATCTGTGACGGCCATATTGCCGGGCTCTTTCAGAAGGAGTGGCTCCAGTTTTTGTCTTAGAGGAGGCCCAAAACAATGCATTTCAGGCCCATTTCTCCTGCAGGGCCTCCTCTTTCAGGGGGCAGAGAGAGCCGGGGCTGGCCTAACATCTGTTTGTGTCCAGAGCCAGGCGGGACCGGAGCACAGTGTGCCTCGGTGGCCCCCTTCTCCTCTCCCTGGGGGTCTTTGTTCCCGATTTCATGCTATCAGAGTGGCAGCATGTTTTCCTGCGCAGAGCTGTCAGGGGCATAAAAGGCCCTGAGTGGGGTCACATCAAGAGGGATGGGCATGAAAAATTGGTAAAATGTATCACAAAGCCCACCCACTAGATGGTTGCCTAGCGCCCTGTGGTGGGGTGTCAAGACCCCCCTCCCCCCCATACCTTCCTCTTTCCCCTTTCCTTGGCTGAATTACACCTCGCTCTCTCACCCTGGTGGACAAGCACATCATTTAGATGAAATGGTGCAAACAAATTAAAGGGTGGTGCTCCAAATGAATCAATGTTCTTTGTGTGTGAGGAGGGTTTTGTGCTTCACTGGGGTCTTCTCCTCCAGTGCACACTGGGAGGAAGATAGCTGGTCACCTGGATGAAAAAGCCATCAATTGCCCTGGTAGCTCAACTGTTGCTACAGAGAAGAAAAAAAAAAATCTCGTCTTTTCTATTTTTCTTGAAAGAAAAAAAAAACCAGTGAAATCAGTGTTAATGGATTAAATCTTGGTCTAATTAAGTTGACAACGTTCAACATTTGAAACAGCCTCTGTTATACATATGTAGTACAGTGCTAACCATGCTGCAGCCCTCTTGAACAGGTACAGAATTAGACTTTCATTAATTGTTTGGTCCTGATCTTTATCGAATACCAGAGTAATGAACTCAACAGACTACATTCCTATTGGACCGTCACTAATCACCAGTCACTGATTGGGCCTTCGATATTCTGTAATTGACTCAGCAACAACAAATTACCTCACTGTCTGTTTCCTTTAATTGATTCCCAGCTAGAGCTACGATGGAACAGGTAAATTAAATGAGAGTGCAGTGATTTCAGGTGCTCCACTTTTGGCTACGTTTAAATGTGCCACAATTATTGCTTCACGGTGGGATGTGATTTTGTTTCTTCATTAACAGGATAAATGTTTCTTTTAAGTCTGAAGCTTTAAAAAGAAAGCGTGAAAGGCTGTACCACTGCTGCTGCTCCTTCGGATCACAAAGCTCCCTTTTCAAAACATAACAACTGCAGCTAACAACATTCAAATGAATGCCGCATTAAGATGGCTATTGAGCAATTTAAGCATGCATGGCCTTATTGAGAGGTTAAGAGAAGCTGGTACGTTAAACAGTCTTGAGGACATCTGCCACGGTTGGTTTCAAAGTGCTGACTTAAAGTGGCAGGGGAGGTTTCTCAGATTAAATCTCTCATTAGGTTTTCTTTGTACAGGTGGCAGTAATGTGTCAAGAGCCCAGCCTGAGACAATGTCCTCCTCTTACTGGGACTAATATGCCTCTGGAGAACCCACCCTCCTTTTACTGCCACTACTTTACACAGAGACACAGTCACAATGAAGCATCTGGTGGCCTTTTCCTGCGTAGAAGGCTTTTCCATAGCCATTGTGTCTGCTAGTGTGTGTGTGTGTGTGTGTGTATGTGTGTGTGTGTATGTGTGTATGTGTGTGAGAGAGAGAGAAAGAGACAGATAGGAGGCTTAGTTCATTTCTGTGGCTTAAGTCTTTGAGTGCAAGTTACTGAGTGTTTCTCTTAGTATGAATCTTTACCTAAAATGTTTGAGGATCATTTCCGAGTAGTTGCTCCCAGCTGAGACTGCTAGCTTGGGTGGGTGGGCAAGTGTGTGTGTGTGTGTGTGTGTGTGTGTGTGTGTGTGTGTGTATGTGTGTGTGTGTGTGTGTGTGTGTGTGTGTAACCCCCCAGTAGTGGGAGGTCACCAGGGTCAAAGTGATGAATTTTTATAGGCCTGTTCCCTGTGTTTCAGCCCTGTCCCTTTCTCTGTGCGCTGCACTGCCTCTCAAAGACAACCATGCAGGGCAATTTGTCCTGCGGGGCCCTGCAGAATGGGCCAGCAGAGAAGTTAAATACCAGGGGGGAACACACACACACACACACACACACACACACACACACACACACACACTCGCACAAAACATACACATACATTCATTTTCTCTCTCGCACGCACACACCCCTCCGTCCTGTTGTCCTGAATGATTTGTGGCCTGTCCATTATCCATTCCGAGGGGACAAATGCTTTTGGCCAGTTTGTGAAGGTAAAGCCAGAATGGCAGCCCTCAATGCGCGCCATTGTTTTTAGAGAAGTTTCCCAGATGTTATAATGCACAAGATAAATAGGGCACATTATCACTACCTCGCACACCCTCTTACCTCTCCAAGCAAGTTTTTTGGCGAGGGCGTGGCAGGTTAGGAGACCTCCTACGACGCACACACAGCCAAAAACTCTCAGCGTCAGCTCTCAGGCAGCTCAGTGAGTTCATGGGAAGGGGTGAGAGTTTGTGTGTGTGTTACTTGCTGCTAGGGGTGACACAGGCCAGGTTTACAAGGGTCAAGCATTGACCAGCAGGTCACGCACAGGCTAACTTTGTGGGTGATAATGTGTCCACTCTCACCTCTCCTCCACGTTGACTCGCCAGCCTGCTGTGTGTGTCAGTGATGAATCCACCGTGTTTGGAGGCATTAAATTAGTCGGCCGCAGGGAGAGTGGAGTGGACAACTCTGGCTTGTGTCCAGTCAGATCGGGTGGGGAGGGTCACAGCTGATTTACTGGCTTTCCGGTGTAATAGCTGGCAGGAAAGCAGGAGGCCAAATTTGTTGTTGCCTACTTTGGATGCCCCCTACTACCCTGCCCGGGCAGATGTCGCAATCATGCATGCGAGATGGGCGTGATGAACGGTGGCGAGCGGAAGAAAAGTGATCGGAGTGCTAAGCAATTCATGCTGAACCTGCCAGCCCTGCTGGCACACCTTAACTCAGCTGGCAGCCCCGCTTTGCGTGGCAACGAGAGAATAATGGCACATTCTGACAATGCCGCTGCCCCTGCCGACACAAAGGGGAGCCCCTGTCCCCTGCCTGTGGTAATGAAGAATGAATAGTTAGCTCATTGTGTACTCATCCTCAGTCTCTCTCGCTCTGCGCACAGTCTCATACTCTCTCTACCTAATTGAAGTTTAATTGCTGAGTTCTAAATGCTCTCAGTGGATTATTATATTGGTGGAATGACTGTTTAGTGAATAGTGTGAATCATTGCATGGGAGTGGGATGAGGGCGGGAGGAATAAATGTATGAACCCCAGAGTAGTTGGGATGGAATGGGCATTGACTGGTACCCTGTCATGTTACAAGTATCTGCTACTTGCTCACACTTAGCGGACTGTGATTCTGATTGTATTAACAATACTAAGTCAACTGACATCTGCTAACCAGACTACCATGTCTTCATCAGAGTCAGTATGGACAAATTCATAAAGCAAATAAACACTGTACACAGTCAACCAAGAACAGGTCGTTAGATATAAAGTTAAACAGGATCTCAACTCTGTGTCATGGTTTGAACGGTTTGATTTGTCAGAGCCAATGTCCAAGTGTGAAGATTACTATATAGAGCTCCATTGTTGGAACTAAAAACTATTAAAAACACATGAGTGAGCTTCACTGTTGTGCTGGGTGTTGTGCAATGTTCCTTCATTACCATGAACACAGACATTATAGTCTATTTTTGACTCAATCCCATGTACACCATCCTGTGGCCGCAAATACTAACCTACCAAATATGTATTAATCCACAGCTAAAAATAGTTCCCAACAAGTACACCATTTACTCCTGTTTGGGTAACATTTGCCAAGAACTACAGTGCCCAGCTGTTTTATGAAATTAGTTTGCCCTTTATGAAAATGAAATTATCTATTTGTGACCTGTTTTTAAAGATTTACATGTTCAGTAGAAACTACAGGGCCAGAGATGGACCAGCATATTGTTTTTTCTTTCGTTGTTGTTGTTTTTTTTCCTGTGGGATTTTTTGACAATGAGCAAAATATGGAATAGCCTCCTTTTTCATCCAGCTTTGTATTGGGCTAACAATGAAGCCACTGCTAACCTGGTTAAGTTTTACTGGTTTTGATAAATACATTTATATTTTGCTTGTTAAACCTTTGCAGTGCAATTCTAATTTAACATTGTTTTCTTTGGGTTTCTTTTCTAACTGCTGACTTGTGAAACACCCCTGTGTTTGATATGCATTGTCAGGAATGCCGTGGTGCTGTGTGTGGGTTTCTTGGTGTTTAAGTTGGGCACAGTGGATCGCCTCCATCTGTTGGCAGGACCAGAGACAGAAGGCTTGAATGTGTGTGTGTCTTTGCCCTTTGAAGTGGGACAGATTGCTTTAACCTTTCTTCTAAGGAGAGCAGCTGGAATAGAGAGCTCTTTTAAACAGCCGCTTCCTCCTTCGACAGTCATGAGATTATCCTCCATTGATGCACAAAGCCAGCGCCTTCCTCGGCAACCCCTCATCCCAGCCCCCAGCCTCTGGCCCTCTACAAACACTAAGTGTTGACCTGTGACCCATAATGCAGGGATGTATTACCAAGTCACTCTGCAGAATCAGTTAAGGAGACCAGAGGAGTGAAGACATCCCTACTGTCTCCTAAACCATTGCTGCTTTTTCTAACAGCTGCCTGTTAATATTTTCCCATTGCCTGTCCCCATCCCCTCTCCCTTCCTCAGACTAATTGGCATGTATCAAATAAGTAGCTAATTGCAGCCAAATGAATTATGGTAATATCATTTAGGGTGGTCAGTGAGAGCGTGTCTGCATATAATGTGCTTAGGAGGCAGAAACTTTGAAGGGAGAGATCTGTTCAGAGATTCTGCACAAGCACCTGGGCTCTGCTGGCAGTAGGAAGGAGACATCACTACACTGATATAGCCTTAAGTGACAGCATGGGGTTCTCATTTTCCCCATCTCAGTGTTTGGTGGACAGAGCTTATGACAGATGCAGGGATGAGCAAGGACTGAGGCTGTGTGTGTGTTGGAAGAGGCGGATGTTTTTCAAAGAGGACGACAGGAGGATAGCTGTGATCAATCGGGTGCAATCAGCCACCGCCATCTGCACTGACACACTGATTGGTCAATCAGTGAACTTATGATTGGATCAATCAGTCACATGTCAGCATCTAGTAGTATGCAAAGGGTGCAGTCCAGGATACCTGAAGGACTGGCTGCACTAGAAGGATGTGCAGAACTCTGCAACTCGAGTTGTTTTCAGCATTCGTGTTGCTCTTGCAATAGGGCGACTATAAAATCTGCAGATGGAATCATTAGTTTCTTTGAAGCTAAAACAGTTTAATTCACGCAGGAATCCAGAGTGCAATCGTTCTGGGAAAAGACATTTTTCCTTCCAGAAAAGGCAGCATCAGCTAATTGTCTTTTTTTCCTAACTGAACCTTCCATGCAGTGCCACTCTTGGCACAAGGTATAGGCGCACACAAATACCACTCAGCCCACTCCTCTCTAAGGAGAATCCAACATGTATCGTCTTCTCTCTTTTCACATTGACACGCATTTGCATGCACTTCTCTATGTAGGTGTACCACTGCCTAAGAAGAGCATATTCATGTTTAAGGAGAGCCCTTTTTTTGATCCAAGCTTCGCTTACTGGATAATCAAAATCATTTGAACATGAATAGAAGGGCTATTTCGGTGCTTTAAATATTGATGCTTTTTGTGCCAGTAAGCAGTGTGAGCTTCTGGCTTCAGTAGTAGCAGTGAGGTGGCCAGGGATTTCTGCTTGACTGACTTTTGGATTTGCAGCACGGACGACAGAAGGGGGCTCGCTTGGAAGAGCTACAAGAGCCCGATGCTCGTAGAATCCGGAAACATTAAAGCCTATTTGAGAAACATATTTTTTAAAAATGTCAAACTCACAAGCTTTGCTAGACCTTCTGCAAAGGTTGGAGCTTTTGATACTTATATCTAAGATTAACAAGAAAAAAAAGTAGTGAACATGAAGTTTACCACATGACCACATTTGGTACTCATCAGTGAAAAAAATGACTTTCTGTGGTTGTCTTTGCTAGCTGTGGCTACAATGACTTTTTGACAGGGAAAGTATCTCTTGCCCTTCTCACTAGCTCCTTCTTTGGCCTATTCATTGCACAAAGCTGCTTAAGCGCACTTAAGCGCATTAGCATTTGGCTGCCAGGGGACCATATTGACCCTGCATTTGGATGGCCTAAATGAGTGAAAGATGGAGCGATTTGTTAGGGCTTTAGAAAGTTGCTTTTGGGGAGGGGGGTGAGCATGAAGGAATGGGGTTGAGGCAGTCGGGGGGGAGAGACTGCAGAGAGTTGTTCCACTTTCTCTCAGGGCATGGTGTTTGTTCTAATCTGGTGTGCGGTTTCTTCGTGGCCGAAGCAGGACTGATTTGTGACATTTCAGTCTAAAGGGCCTTTTTCTGCTCGCTATATTGGCTTGACCCGATTATCTAATCTGTGCTTTGAATTTCAATCAGGTCACCAAGTCTCTGCCGTGTGGTATGGGAACCACTGGCTGAGGGATTACCTCATTCAACTGTCTTCAAACACAGATGGTCGAATGTTTAACTAATTGTTAAAAGAGTCTACAAAGGGGAATTTAACCATGCACACAGTCCATGGGGTCAGTACATACACCCAGATAAAGAGAAGGGACAGTGAGGTGGTAGTTTGTGGGATGGTTCTTTAAAAATCATTCAAATGCAGTGTAGTGTCTTGAATGGGGCTGGGTACAAGGGCTGCAGCTCTTAAACCACAGCAAACTACAGCACAGTGTGTGAGTGTGTATGTATGTGATGGTGTGTGGGGGGGGTAGCTGTACTTAAGTTACCTATGAATGTCTTGATAACATAAAAACATAAATATAAATTCATAAATGCTCTCCGTTTTAGTATCGTTCTTTTTCTTTATTCTAATGAACACCCAGCTGGCACCACACTTCACACTCTTTTCCTCCGTCTTCACGATCACTCATTCTCTTCCTCTCTCGCCTCCAGAGTCTCTGCCCCACTGCCACCATGCAGACAGTCAGAGCCGCCGACACCAATGAAGTCGACAAGCTAATATTCCGAGAAAGTGATAATGACCGAAAGGTAAGCTGTACTGCATTAATGCCGCCTGTCACCATTCTCTCTTGTCAAAACCGTATTAAAACGAGCAGACATTTATAAACTTAATCTGAATAATATTCTCATACTAACACCTTTTTAAATTCAAATAAAAATAAATAAATTTCTTTCGTCTCAAAAGAAAATTTACCTGCCCATCTTAGTAAAATAGGGAGCTGCTCATCTAGTTGGTGAACTACTGTAGCTGTAGTGCTAACAGCTAACACCATAGCAAGCTGGGAACAATCGATCCCTATACCTTAAGTTAACAGGTTGTGTTAACATGTGATGTGAAGTAGTATGAAGTCTCAGTGAGACACAGTGCTCAGTGCTGTCTGCCTCTACTGCTGCTGCTGCTGTTCATTAGTGCTCTAATTACAAATTGCAGCAACACATTAGTATTGGTATTAATCAGAGCTACATTTCTCTCTCCTCTGTTTCAGGTTGTTCTTCAGCTTGAAAAGAAGCTTTTTAGTTATGTCAACCAGGACGTTTTCCGGGAAAACAATGGGACCTCAGTAAGTCACCCTGTGCTTCCTAACCCTTTTTATATTCATCTACTCTTTTATCTTTGCTCTTGTTTTTATTTAATTTAATTATTATTTAACTGACTTTATATATATATTTATATCTTTTTTCGCTGCATAGTCACAATGGCTGCCATTTACTAAATTTCAAACTGATTGTCTGTGAAAGAACACAAGAGAATTAAATTCAAAAGATTCATGGCAGCTACAAAATTCAATTTGAGGGTAGTGTAAAGGTACATATACAAACAAGTCATTTGCAGCTGCTGAGCTGTGTGTCATGCAGATGCCTTAGCTGATGTCCTCACATCACTTTGGCTCAACACACAGTCTCTTTGTCCCAACTGAGAAGCCAAACATCTTTGGAATAACTTTTAAATGAGACTGAGAGTAGATAAGGTGAGTATTAAGTGTCTTCACAAGAGAAACACCCAGTACACACTTCTGCTTTTATGTGGCTATATATTACATTAAATAGCTGAAAGTTGGACACACACACACACACACACACACACATATACACATCAACAGAATGGCCCGTGAAGCCATTGGTCTCAGCAGACTGGAAGCACAGAGTTTATTTACACTTCTGGCTACATCATGTAAAAACATAATATCAGTTCTGGGGGATTATTCAGTATTATTATTTATGAAATTTCACTGGAAGAATAAAATGATGATTCTCTAATATTCAAGAAAGTTTTCATTCCAAGGAAATTCTTTATTGGAGCAAAATTAATGATTGAAGTTGTGGTTCTCCAGGTTTGCTAACACAATCACGATATCTATCAATATGGGAAAAATATTCTTGATTTCTAAGTCACGGTCAGGTGTATTAACGTACAGCATGATGTCACGTCGACTTAATTACTGTTTGTATGTGATATGATGTGTTTCTGCAAAGAGTTTGTATCATGTATATGATATGATATGTTTATTTTTGTCTGTTTGCATGCCCATGAATCAGATGAATATTTGAATATTCTAAAAAGGCCAAACTGATGGTCAGATGATTTGGCTCTTAATGCATCAGGACAGCATAGTTGGTGTCAAGTAAGTTTTCAGTCTCAGAAAAGTGTATAAAAGACCCTTCAGTTACTTTGCTATGGTTGTCTAAACTTTTTTGCTTTTATCTCAGTTCATTTGGTTCCTGAGCAGGCTAAAACACATAATATGTTAAATGTTTACTTATCTGTGTATATTTGCTGAGCACAGATGCTCTTTTTCAGTAAGACTCTGCTTTATATTTGTGGACTGAATGCAGCCCTTGTGGTCACGGCACATCTAGGCACATCTCCCTTAAGTTTCTTGAACTATAGAGGTGCATGTTTCTCATACTTTTAGATAATATTTCATATTTATTGCTCTTCACGGTAGCTACATGATGCTCCCCCAAAATGAACCCTGACTTACCCTGCTTTGATATCAAATATAATTGATATCTTTGGACACTGTCTTCTGATCTTGAACCTTTAAAATAAAGTGGGTTGGGAGTTCTGTGGGTTTAGTAATACTTGGTGACACTTGTATGAACAGTTCAGTCTGCTTGAGCCACTGATGGGAGATGTGGTCTTTTTTTTTAAGAAAAATAATCAACGTTTTCCAGATAAATATTATTCTGTAAATATTATTCTGTCAGTGTGTTTCCCCTGTAAAAGCATTTTAACAAGCCGCCACCAAAACAGCAGGCACTGACATTATTCAACTGATTAACCAAAGATGGAGTTTGGAAGACACAGATGCTGCCAGGTATTGACTCTGCACATTGTGCTGTAAGACATTATTGAATTTGATCAGCAGAAATATATAGGAACCCTGAATGTGTAACAGTAGCTGTAGGAGGCTGAGGTGCCCCCTCATTTCCTCCTCCCTTCCTCCCCCTCCTCCTCCCCACCAAGCCAGACAAGATGGATGACATAATGGGGGCATCAGAGATAATCTGATGGTCATGGTCTAGTTAAACACACCATGTTATGATCCTTATAAAACAAACTACCTTTCCAAATGGATAAATGTTCCTCCTCACACTCCTCCACTGGGGAAGGGGGAAAAAATCCATTGCATCCTTCATCAACTGTAAGACTTGTACCAGCTTGACAGAAATTTAATTCGAGGCAGCTCTTGAAAATAATTATTGTATTTTGAGAGGAGTAATCATTGGCCGGGACATGATTGAATGTGTCCATGCCTATTGACTTTTGCTATGATTAATAGGTTTGTTTAGTCGATATTCCCATCGAAATTGTATAATTAATTATCCCCAGCGCTGTCACAGCGGGACGATGGAGAGCTCTGATGAGTATTTGGGAAGATTAAATTTTCCGGGTGCTCGTGGCGTCAAGGGGCACCGCGGGGCCTTGCTCTGGTGGAGAGACGGGAGCAGCGTGATTGTGTGTTTTTGTGTGCGGGTGTGCACGCGCATGCGTACTGTGCACGTCTGTGTGGTGCATCAGTTTCTTCCTCTCCAGGAGCACACACCCGCAGGGCCGTCCCCATTGATTTTGTTTCAGTATCTCTTTATTGTAACTTTATCAGTGTGGTGTCGGCAGATGGGGGACCAGGGGAGGAGGGTGTGTTTGTGTACTAGCTGTAGTAAGTGATGAACCTTTCTGTCTGGCCTGCCTCTCCTTGTCATGCTAGCAGCGTAGCCCTCTGCATTACTCAAAAGCCCAGAGACGTTTTAAACATGAGAGGGACATAAAGAAATAAAGAACAAATGCTGCTTCAGTCCAAAGTTCTTTCATATTTTAGCCATCAAAGCTCTTAAGTGGTAATACAGAAGCCATGCTGAATGAAATCTGACCTTAAAGGATTTATATAAACTGATGCTGCATTGGGCTATGTCTTTTAGTTTAGCTGGACTTTAGGACGGTTCAGGGAAGTATTGACTTCTTATTTAGCCTTATGAGAGCAGATCGCACACACACAGGCAGCTTTATGTACCTCTGCCATAGCCTGTTCCTCCAGCAATACTTCTGAGCTGAAAAGGTTAAAACTGTGACCTTAATGTTCGGTTATTTTATGATCATTGTATCAAAAATCAGTCGTCGTCTAATTTCATTCCTCTCTACATTATTTAACGTTCCTCTCAACTACACATTTTAGCAAACATGATGAAAATAAGAGTACAGTGTTGCAGCACACTGAGGTGTTGTGTTCTGTTTGGTTTTGGCCCATCTCAGTACCAATCAGCCGCGCCCCCCTGTCAGTGACAGTTTATCGCTTTTCCTCACAAAATAATGAAGATCCCATAAAAAGAAGGAAAAATATGGCCCCTGCAATGAAAGCCAAGTGTGAGGTGTAAAAATCAAATTAAATGACCTTTCACCCCAGCGTTTATTGATGGGTTTTAATGGCAGCAGGTGTTGTCACAGGCGATATTTGACAACGCGTAAATCAAAGCACAATTACAGGTGGTGGACGTTCCTCCAGCGCACTGAGGAGGACAGTTGGGGGCCAAAGACCTTGTGTTCCCTCTTTTTTTACCTCCCTCAACTTCCTGCCTCTTAACTATCACTACCACTCTGATTTAGGAGCCTGCTGATCATCCAAGCAAAGTCAGAAATTTGAGCCCATGACAGGGTAGTTTTTACCCAGACACTTCTTCATCTTTTTCCCTCTGTGATATTGCCGAAGCAGCATCATCTCGCACCACTTCCTCCACAACTCCCAAGGTCATTTCTGGTTGACAGACTTCTCCTGGCTTTATAAAGTCATGAGGTCTTGAACCAATATAAGCTGTTTTTTTTTTTGTTTTGTTTTTTTAAGCCACTGACCTACCAGAGCAGCAGAGCATTATGCTTAATTGACCTGGGATGAAATGTAGTGTGAAATTTGTGGCTGCAGGGTTTTCCATTCACCTGAATGAATTACTCAACATTCACTTAAGGCACACACTCCGTACACACAGCCATATGCTGTTCGTCCCCTGCTGTTTAAACTGTGTCACACAATTATAATCTGAGGTGCTTTACCTCAGACAAACAGAATCACACCTGTGGACACGCACAGAGATACACATGTGGAGATACAGAATATTGTTATTGATTTGAGCTCTCAGTACAAGCATGCATTGCTAAATAAGTGAATCTCAGTGTGTTGCACACAAACACACACACTACAGCTAGACTGATGAATCAATATATTGGCTGCTGTTACTTTACTCCAAATATATCACTATCAGTAGGTAACAAGAAATTTCTGTCCAGCAGTAAAATGTCCCTCTCATTACACAGTGTGCCAACAATTCTTAAAAAATAAATTTAAATTAATGGAAAATAATTGACCAGCCCCCCCAGCAGTTGTCGAAGCAACATAGTGCAGCAACAGTATAATTTCATTATTACAGATTTTGTTTAAAAAAGCCTTGTTCGTGACGAAAACATTTGCTATGTAGTATTTCCTCCAGAGGTGTAGTGGTGTATATATACAGGTATATGAGTTTTACCCACCTCTGGGCAGGAGGATTCACCATCACCTAAAAATAGCTACAGATACGTGTCAGTGAACATCTTTACAGACTACAGTCTTTCATGGACAGTAATCTGTGGTGTTTGCTGTGAACAGCAGACTGTGCCTCTTCATGGGCAACATACTGTAAGTACCCTGTTAAATCTGCACCAAGTCTGGGACAAAACGGTGCCTGAAGGACAAACTCAGGGAACAAATGACTCTCAGGCTGACGTTCCATTAGCTGTGAGCTCCACAGCTCAGACAACCACAAATATGAAGTGGACAAGTGATAACCATCTGACAACAATTACAGCAATGACAGTTAAGACCTGGAAGGAGACAAAGACATGAACATGACGTCAGTTAACAGACAGTATATTACAGCACCACAGGAGGATGTGTTGATCAGGGCTGGAGGAAGTATTTAGATTGTGAAAGTTGCAGTACTGCAGTATAAAAATATTTATTTTTATTTTTTCATTCACAATTTTCAGCTTCACAGTGAATTATCACTTTTTAAACTCTATCAAAATTGATGTCAGCCTCAAAAAGCCTCCATCAGTCAGACTATAACACGCACACACACACACACTAAAGGAAGATATCAGTGGGTGGATGGTAAGATGGGGTGTACGGTGGAGCGTGGGGTTGCATCCCCTGCTCTGCCATCCCTCATCCACAGTGTGTGAGTCTCTCCTGTGACCCCGGCAGTGTGAGTTTGATGAATGCCGCACATCTGCCCTCCTGAACCACTGAGACTCCGCCTGGGAGGCCCCTCTGCCTGCAAGTAATGGCCACTGTTCTACACCACTAACACACAATCACACACACGCACAAACACACACACACAGCGTCACTGTGAAAGCACATACTCGAAATTGGCTTATTTACACATGTACTCAACAGTCGTGTGAAGACAAACAATGTATAGATGGTCGTACATGCACGACATAAATATGTCAGCGTAGATGGAAGACTGTAGTTACCTTATGCTGATATAATAATACTCACATGACATCCACCTCCCTCTTCCCATGTCTCCACTTTGTGAGGACGTCCTTCCAAATATCACCCATGTGCACCACATTGAAATTTCATCATGTATCCGTCAACATATCGCTGCATGTAATACACCAATGTAATGTCATTAACGTCAAGCTGCCTTACAACCGCTGTCAGACTCACACCGCCTAGGATGAGGTCTTCATCAGGCCATAATTGTAGCGCTGTGTTTGAAACATGTACAATAGCCCCATTTACCACTAAACGAACATGTCTCACTTCCATCCTGATGTCTTCCTGTCTGAAAGGAAAGGGTGGAGCTACCTCGAGGTCCTCCGGGGTAGCTGGGAAACGTTGCTGTCAGTCTCTCAGGGAGGCAGTCATGCAGGTGCCCAAGCTACCTGTTCATCTCCCAGATAATTAATGTGTACAAGAAGCCGCTAATTGCACTTCTCACTAATGATTTATGGGTTTTGTGAAAGGGGGGAAATTGGGGGAAGTATGTGTGTACACTGGTGAGAGAGTACAGCTGGGTGAGGAGACATGATTGATGAAGAGTGTATGGATGCACTGTGAGTGTGGAGGGATAGACCCCCGGCAGGACAAGGGCCGGGAACACACACACAGACACACACACAACTGGTCAACTGCTGTCAGTTTTGAGCTGTGTTGAGTGTATGGATGTAACTCAATAAGCCCAAATATCCTGATCCTCATCAGTTCTGTTTTGGTTTAACTTATCTACACCTTACTGAGACTGCGGTCCTGGTGTGAGGAGAGTATTGACTTCTGGATTCAGTTTAGATTAGACATCAAATTAAAATGTCTGAGTCAGAAGAGGCTTGAAATTGCCATGTGTTTGTCTGTTGGGGGGAAAAACTGATAACTCAAAAATGTTTAAATAGAAATGCACACCGTTTGGATCACATCCTAACTCAGCAGGATCTATAACTGCTCAGAGGTCTGCAGTGGAAAACTGTTTGTGCCGACCAACCTTTAGAGGAGTGTGTGTACTGTAAGTGTAGGAGTGTAAAGCAGAGCACAGCTGAAAAAGAGCGCTCAGGCTCAGTTAACCTTCCCTTGATCAAAAATGTAAAAAAAAAAAAAACAACTAATTTCTCATTTCCATTCTTTTTTTTCTCTCCATAGCTTTTAGAGTTTGACAAAGAGCTGTCAGTTTTCAAGGATCGGCTGCATGAACTGGAGATCTCTTTCCCACCCAGGTATGTAGCCATTTTACATCACACACAACTTTGTTTGACACCTTTGCTTTCACACTACTAACATCTACAACTTTACACTAGACTCAGATTTTCTGCAACTGTCTGAAGTTCCTGCAGTTACATCAGGTCCTAATTTTTGTTTAGCCACTGTAGCAGTATGGCTCTACATGTGGCAGTGTTTATTTGTGTGTCTGTCAGTCTTTCTTTCCACCGCTTTGGTGCGGACTAAAATAACATTATTACATGTATTTATTTTCTAAATGTTAACTTTTCCTCAGGTAAGAAGATCACTTTTAAACTTTGTTACAATGAATTTTGTTTTATGAACATCTTCATAAGTTTTTAAAATGGTTTATCTGGCAAATTTCTCACATCATGAAAGCATGCTTAATCCTTCAGTTGATCTAAAACCAAAAATTTGAGTTTTACTAAAATTTACGATACGTTTTTCTCGGGACGGCGATGAAATGACAGAATGAAATGACATAAATAAATAAATAAATAAATAGAGCAAACTCTAATTCTTACATGTCCACCCACAGGGCACTATCACATGTTGGTAAATGCAGTGATTATTCTTACCAGATATTGACCATAAGGAGTTATTCTTAATATGTAGCACCAGAAGGAGTCAGTCACCCTCTCATTGTCCAAAATGGTTATATGAAAGCTGCTGGATCTGTGTTTGATGGGTATCAGTGGTTACGTGTGATTGGATACAAGCCCAAAATGCTCCCATGTGTATCTGTGTATATGTGTGTGTGTGTGTTGTGTTTGTCACTGTGCTCTGGCTTTGAGCTGCATTGGTATTCCGTCTCAGTGGGACTTAGGGGAGATTGGAGCGGGTGGTCTCCTCTCCTCTTCCTCAAACAAATGCATTTGCAATTAGCCCTTTCAGAGGAGAGGGAGGGCAAACATGCGGCCGGCGTGGAAATATGTTTCGGGAGCAGCGCGTTAATGGTGCTTGACCTTTGCCGTCGGTTGTGACTCAATCAGTGCAGATAATGAAACGCTGTAATCAAACAATAATTACTTGATAAACTGCTCTAGTGGCAGGCGCAGGGCGGCGGGGGATTTTAGTGTGCGTGTGCACACGCGTGTGTGTGTGAGAGAGAGAAAGAGAGAGAGAGGGCTTGAAATACACCGAGCTATCAAAGAGTGTGTGTGTGTGTGTGTGCATACATGTGTAACACCAAGTGTGAAAGCTCAAGACTGAGTATGTGTGTGTGTGTGTGTGTCAAGGTTCTGCCAGTCCCTGTTTTTTAAATGACTCTGTGTCTTAATCAGGGACCCCATTTACATCACTTTGCATAAGTGACAGGTGGATTTATTGTCCTTTTACACTGGCTGACTTTTGCACCTATCCATATAACACTGAATCATCTCTCCACAGGGAGGAATGAATGTGCTGCTGTGTAAGAATACAAATGATTTCCACATACTTGAGGTGATGATGAATCAAATAGATGAAACCCGGGAGCAGCATATGAAATTTGATTTGATCTACTCTGTGTGTGCGACAAACCACATTGTCAGGCTTGTAATGGGCAGCAGTGGCCTAGTTAAACTTAAACAACCCCCTCCTCCCACTTCTCACACACACACACACTCATACATATATGCTAGTACCCCTCCCCCTGTCAGGTCTGCCTTGTGCTCCTTGAGCAATCAAGCCTCAAGGATTGTTCTCCATCTCATAGCCTGTGCCGGACCGGCCCCTCGCCATCTGTGAGGTTATTACTCTTTTTAATGCAGGCCATCAGAACACACCCTCGCCGACACACACACTCATGCATGCACACGGCTCACTTTTGTTCAAATCTATAAATCAATAGTAGTCACAAACATTTAATCTGCAAGTTAATTCTGTCTGTTGTCCCACTCTGGGTAAGAAGTTGTCACAGATGAGGCGTGCTGTCAGGAATAAACTCATGTACATACATGGAGAAACTATAATGCAGAAAACTGTATCTCCAGACTTCACTTTTTAACCAGGTAACCACAGATGAAACATCCCTGGCCAGCAGCTCATTTTTTTCATTCATTTTTTGGAATGGACATCTAGTTTTGTTTGACATGCATCTCTGTCCCCGTACATACATGCATGAATTCTTCTCCCTGTATTGCTGCAGAGACTCCAAGCTGTAAAATGCATATCTCTTTACTTTCAAGAAGTCGTCTGTCAAAGTTGGCCGTGACAAATCTAAGTACTTGGGCACTGGGGTGAGGAATTTGCCCAGGCCTTGTCACAGTTGGACCTGGAGCCAGTCGGCTGCCGTGCACTGATCGGCCGCAGTACGACTTACACACACACACACACATACAGACAGTCATACACAGGAGCCCATGTATGGTTAAGAGTTTTCATAGCCAGTGTTCTGGGAGAGAATAGATGAGTCTATTAATCAGAAACAAATCATTTATTTGGACACAGTTTCTCCATCCACTGTAATGTATGAGCCAGCCATTATTTCATTATCTTTGCATAGGCTACAGCACAGCCATTTGACTGAAAATAATGGTTATAGTTTTACTATACATTATGGTACTTTTGATTTCATATTTGAAATGGCATAACAAAGGTAATATCCCCTAAAACATACTAAGGCACCAGTAACTTATTCATGTATTTTGATTGATTTAGGGGAAAGCTTTTAGTACTCCTCTGATCTGATTTCTTTGCCCTTTTTTTGCACAAGATCGATGCAAAAATTGAATCGGGTCCCCGGCTTCAGGAGGAAATGCAGTGGACAATGAGGGAGCAGTGGAAGAATGTATTCTGCCTTTAACATGGTTACTGAGAATGGGCTTTGAGGGAGATTTTGAGTGACATCAGGGCAGCGGTACAACTCCATCAATGGACAAATCGTGAGTGATTTCAGGGCAGGGAGATGGTGTGGAAGTTGTGCAGCGTTGGTGGGAGGAAAAAAGCTGGGAGTAGAAGAAGAAGAAGAAGCAGGAGAGTAAAAGATGGCTGCCATCCCATGTCTGTGTTTGTGAGGGAGGAGGAGGAGAGAGGAGAGAAGCCAAGATCTGGGTACTAGTGAGATACAGCTAGTGTTGCTAGAGGCATTACAGGTTGCTATTTATGCATGTTCACAGATGCCTAGATGTGGATCTTTGGAAGGGCAACACAGCGTGGAAATTAGCGTTTCTTGGCCGGCTATGACAATGTGGGCACAGAATGTGGCAGCTCCCATCCTTCATTAGCTACTGTTACTTACTTACTCCGTGCAGACGCTTGCAGCTACATGGATACATAGACATTTGTAGTTTGAGATAGAAAAGAGCAGTTGACCTGTCCTTGGCTGCCAACAACCTAAAAAATGTGCTTTTTGGGAATTCACTAGCAGAGTGCAAAGACTCGTATCCTTCTGACGTGTGCTTTTTCCATTTATCCCATTGCTTAGCCAAACCTCTCTTTAAGTACATATAGAACCATGCGAAGGTGTTAGACCTAACAGGGCAGCTCCAGTCCCATGTGTCTGTGTTTGTCAAGTCTAGACTCGGAAAGAAGCAGGCGACCAGAGTGTGGCCCAGAGGTCAGGAGGTGAAGCCAGTGAGGAGCCAGAAACTGATAAACAGTTGTGTCTTCACTCTGGGACTGTTAGCTTACGTGTTTTAACCCTGCAGGTCTACGAGGACAGGCCGGAAAATGACTTGCCTGTTGAGAAACTCTACAACACTCACGAAAGAGGAAGGGGGAGGTTTGAAAGCTGATGCCAGGCAGAATGACTTTGTCCCTCAGATTAGAGAAAATTTTGGTCAAGTGACACAAATGGCTGCCTGCCAGCTCCTCAATAACTGCTAATAAGTACATATGAGTGGATTATCAGAGCAGTGGAGAATTCCTCAAGACTGCTTTAGAGCTCATAGGAAGTGCTCGTACAGATGGCTCTCCTCTATACAGTAACTGTCCTTGTTCTGTGAACAATGCTCTACACACAACACCCCTGACCTCTGAAGGCTTGTACGAATGATGTCACCCATGTCTCTCCATGTGTATTTGACTGTGAATACATTAGTCCTATAGCCCTACAGTTTGCATCCTATATGAAGGAGGGTTTTTGTTCTCTGCACCGTGAACAGCCATGCTATACAGGAGCAGAGGCGCATGTCTCTGTCTAAGGAGCCCCACAGAGGTAGTTTAATGACAATGCTTGGTTAAAGCTCTGTATCTGAGCCTCACTCTTACAGTGGATCCAGCATTACAAGCTGATCTACTGAACAGGAACATTGTTTTACAACCATCAGCGCATCCATCATTCTAACTACTGGAGAGCCTGTGAAAATGATGAGGGGCCATTGTGGCGATAATAGCTGAAGATTGTCCACTGTCATGTGTCATTGCCTCTTGTCTGAGATGATCCCACTGAGCGTGAGGCTTTGTTAAAAACAGTCTTACATGGAGAGAATTAAATGGATGCCATCTGTGTCCTCTTGCCTTCATTTAGAGAAGCTAAAGGCAGAGCATGTCATAGCTGAACCCGAGCAGGCTGTGAGCCATGAGCTATTGATGGCATTTCACTCTGTTTGTACTGCACTATGCCAATGTTGTGCCTGTGAGCCTCCCAGCTCTACAAACTGAAGCAAACATTCAGCTTTATTGATAGCATTTGGCTGATCTTTTTGAATCTGTGTGTGTGTGTGCGTGTGCGTGTGTTTTGCCAAGCCTCCCCTGACAACGGCAAACAAACATAGCTGTAGAGGCAGCGAGTCGTTCGAAACCCGCAGGTTCTGACTTTTTAGCCAATGCCAGCCCGGCGCTGGCCACTCCGACATCCCATGATGCACCCTTGACCTCATGTCGCTGATATTATGACTCTTATCTGTAGCCTCTAGCCCTGCCTGTAAGTTTATGTTGCCCTCATTAAATACAGAGTAAGTGAATAGCCTACTGTTTGGCCTGTCACTCATTTGTCATTATGTGGAACGAGGTAATAGCTTTTGATCAGGAGATAGGATCATGTGGGACAAGAAAGTCTGGCCTGGAGCAATCAATTCAATTCAGTTCAATTCACTTTTTATTTATATAGTGCCAAATCATTACATATCTAACAACACTTTACAGAGTAAGGTCAAGACCTTACAATATCATAGAGACAAACCCAACCGTTCCCACCACCAGCAAGCACTGCGGCAAGAGTGTAGAGGAAAAACTGCCTTTGGACAGGAAGAGACCTCCAACAGAGCCGGACTCTGCCTCGACTGACTGGGTTGTGAAGAGAGAAATAATGGGGGAGAGAGGAGAAAGAGGGGGGAGAGAGGGTGAGACGAGAGAAAGAGAGAGATGCAGCAACAACTGTATATACTGTTATATTCAAGCACAGTCTGACTGATAATAATAGTATCCATTCCAGGACTGAGTGCCCTGTCCAAGGAGTGCAGGTTGTCAGGCCAACCAACAAAATCTTAACACACATTTTATACGGAACATTTTATCGTATTAAATCTTTTTACTGTCCATTGTTTTAATGTTTGGAAAGCTCTGTGTTAAAGCGTCATTCAAATAAAGTGTGTGTAGACACAGGAGCTTTTATAGCACAGCAGTATATGTCGGTCACCCAGCCTCACCCTCTGCTGGGTGAGGCTGGGTGACCGACTCTAGGTAGGGCCTGTGCTCACCTCGCCAGTTTTTACTGTTGCAAGACAAACAAGCTGACACCAACCGGAACACATGTGAGTAATGTGTCAGCAGCCAAGTCAAACATTAAACCCCAAACCAAGCATGAATGAATGAGCTCTCGATGGGTGCTGGAGGGTCTCGATATGAGGCCGTACACACATGTATCATCTCAGATGTGGTCAGCAACACAAAAGAATGGAGGAGCAAGCAGGAAAACAGGATTCTTGCGTCACCTTCACACAAGAGGTGATAACTGGAAAAGGCTATAAACACCAGTGACCAAGACAAAGACGTGTTGCAAGATAAATATTTCAGTCATCAGACCGTCAGCAGTGTTAGTTAGTTAGTAACTACCCAACACTGATGATAGCTCGGGGCTTTGCTCTGGTCACTTTAACACGTGGGTGTTTTTGTAGCATGTGAACTTATTATGTACTGTAAACAATGCACATTATATACTATGTGCTAATCTCATAAGTATATAAGAAATCAAAATGTGTAACAATTTAATCTATCAGGAAATGATCAAATACATCCATCAAATGATTTTACAAAATTGAATAGCTCCTCCATGTCCTTTGTGCATTGCACTGTGGGAGAATAATATACATCAACAACTGTTTTCATTAGCTCTTGATTTTATCACTTTTACAATGTGAACATTACTCAAAACCAGCATAGAATTAGTTTGCAGTGTGGATACAGGATACAGCTTTTCAGAAGATTGGACTTGGTAAAATACTTGATTAATTACTAAATACTGTGGCATTTTATTAGATGATCTTCAGTTCTAGAAAAAAGGAGAAACTGTTTTCCCTCCTATGCACACGTCATAGTGTAAATGAATTTCATAGATTTCGCCAGTAAAAATCTAAAAAACATTTGGCCCTTGAGCATGAATTAAGTGCAGGAAGAAAGATGCACATGTAATTCCCAGTAACTTGTAATCGGTGTTCATTTTGGCAGCTGGTTGTGATTTAGTCTGAAGTTTTTTACAACAAAGTCTTTTTGTTAAATTTTATCATTTGATTTTTGTTAATTTTAGTCAAGAAAAACTAAGGATTCTCATCTCTTCAGTGCATTTTGAGGCTACGGCTGTCGCCATCTTTGTGTACAGTTACCCTGGGTACAGGTGTCTCTTGCAGGTTATCCATGTTATTCTGCTCTGCAGTGGTACAGACTGACTCACCTCAGTAAATCCAGTTAGCGTTTCCAAACTCTGTCTGTTTGAACAGAGTCTTATCTAATCTGGTACAGTTGTTCCTGTGAACCAAGCATTACTGCAACTACTTGTGCTGTTCAGCGCAGAGCAGTGAGTCATTCAGAAGCTGGATTCACTCACCTGTTAACTGAAGCCCTGCTCATTTTCTGGGTTTAGTTTGAGAGGAGACTCATTATCATCACATAACATCCGTGCTGTGAGCTTTGTTATCGAACATCTAGAGAACAATTTAGATGAATCGTCGACATTTATCCTGGAACTTACTCACTCCTCCTGATAGCAACACTAAAGATGGCCGACTGAAAGTAATGTTAATGTTGCCTCCACTTCCACAGCACTTGATCATTACATTAGTTTACCTTTCAATAAATATCATTGTGCTGCCTGAACGTTTTCATAGTTTGTTGCCACATCTTGTCTAATGCTCAGTGGGTTGTGGATGAATTTAGTCCATAAATCTGTTTCTTCCGAGAACAGGTCATCAGATAACATTACTGACATTACTGACACATAACTCGACACATGTAAGATGTATCTTATTAATAGTGCAACAGGTCAGGCAGATAAATCATCTCCTAAACAGCAAAGGAAGCTGTTTCACTCTTCAAGAGGTATGGTGTGTGATTCTACAGAGGTTTGTTGTATAAGACACTTGTTTTTGTCATGAAAAATAGGTCATCAAATACTTTTCATCATAGTTTTCATGAAGGAAATTAACACCTTCAACAGAACTGCATCTGTAAGAGGACACATTTCAAAAATATCCCAGTCAGGGTAAAGTGGCAGCCATTTTACATGTGATGGTGTGACTGTCGCCAAATCATTCGTTCATAAAACTTTTCTTTAATAAATAGACCCTGATTTACACTGTTACACATCTCCCTCAGCCTTTGAACCATCTAAAGGCTGCTCATGGCTGCATTCTGTGATTATTTTTGTTCACTTCCTTTTATTTGAAATCTCTCAGTACGTACTGCATGTGGCTGTTTGCATGTTCATTTTGTATGTATGCTGTGTCTGTGTGGATACCTTGAAGTGCAGGTTCACAATTGTTGGAGTTATCAGCTTGGCCCATTAATTAGTGTAATTAGTCTTGCTGCGGGCAATAAGGGTCTGATATGAGCTGACGGCCTCCAGCCCATACGCCCTCTCGGACCGTTTACCTTCCCCGATAAGTTTGTGAGCTCGCTAATCGGACACATTAATCATTTTGGCCCCAGCGCGCCATTCAACTGTTTGCTGTCGCATTAAGACTTGTTATCTCTATTGGAGCCAATGGAGGGTGCGGTGAAACAGAAAGGGGACCAACCTATACCTGCACACACAGGGACACAGAATGGCCCTTTAATGGCCACTGTAGAGTATTTTTAATCAGCTTTTACAATGACTGGCTGTCATCAAAAATGACTGAACGATAGCAAAGTTTTGTTGTTGAAGTGCTTCGGGAAGTTTGCTATCAGGCTGGAGTTCATTGTTTGAAGGAGGTGAGGGGGAAAACTTGATTTTCTCTCAATCTCTTTAACACCAAAATGACCCCAGCTTGTTAGTCAATAAAGCTATAACAGAGTCCCTGATAGGAGGATTGTTCACAGGCTGTTTAAGGCCCAGGGACCGTCCCTCAGGAAGCAGGAGCATTCAGGCCACCCTGAAGTCGAGCAGCTTCACAAGCCCTTTGAAGACTTTGCTCTTTTTCACCCTCACTTTGCCTCTTTCTGTCTGATCCATCTTTATCCCCTCTCTTCTGCCTCCCTGTCTATCTCTGTGTCACTCATCCTATTCTTCATGCTCTCTTTTATCCCAGGATCACTTTGATTAGCATACCAAAACCCCTATGCATTTCCCCCATGGTTTAAGTGCTATTAATGCTAATTGGAGGCAGGGAACTTCTCCAAGTAGCTCTCTGCAGGTCTATTTGTACACCTGGTGGGGGGCTCTGTGTGTGTGTGTGTGTGTGTGTGTGTGTGTGTGTGTGTGTGTGTGTGTGTGTGTGTGTGTGTGTGTGTGTGTGTGTGAGCCAGATGAGGCCACCTCAGGCCCCAGCCTTAACCCCATACACATAGGCTGCCAGAAACATACTCACACAGATTGTTTATTATTATTTATATTGTTTACAAAGATTCACAGCCTGTCAGCGCATATCTCTGTTTCTGTGACTATGAGAATTAATCTGATTCCAATTCCGATTAATCTGTACATTTCAACTTTAAACTCAGGTATAGATTAAAAAAAAAAAAAAAAAAACTAGTAAGTTTTATATTTTTCATGATTAATCCTCAATAAATTCAGTTTCATTTATCTGATAATTAACATTATTTATTTATTTTATTCCATTAGTTTATTTGACAATGGTCAGAAGTAGCCTAAAAGGGTAACTTTCATCTGTTGTCCCTGGCCAGATGTTAGAACCCAAAAATCGAACAGAAGGACATCTTATACATTTCATATGCACCACATAATGAATACACACAAAATAGCACTGTACACATCCACCAATAAATAATGCTACAGCACAACACATGACGGTTAGCTAAAATTCATAGTCAATAGGTAAGTAAAAATAAGGTTTACTGCTTTTTTTCCATTGTCCAGCGTCTTTGAGCACCCGGAAAAGCGCTATACAAATTTGATGTATTATTATTATTTATTATTAAGGTGTAAGGAAACTAATAATAGGGCTGATCAAAACAAGACAAGACATTAATGAGGCACAGCTTCTGTCATTCTGTCAATGACAGAATGGTCCTGAGTACTTTAACTTTGTTTATCATGCAGATTGATAATGTGAAGACTTCTTTGATCCTACAAAAATGTCAAAAAAACATGCAAGGAATTTGTTGAATGTATTACTTTGGTTATGTTTTGCACCTTAAAATTTGTAGCCATGCTAGCAGTGTGGCTCTAGGGATGGTAGTGTTGGTCTGTCAGTGGTTGGTCCATCTTTTTGGTCCAAACTGAAATATCCCAACAACTATCAGATGGATTGATATGAAATTTTGTACAGACATTACAGCATTGTAATCACTCTAATGATTTCTGAATCAGATGAAACGCTAAAATCATGCAGCATTGTTGTGTTTTTAGCCGTTACACTGAGACCTAAACACTCAGAGAACCAGTAGTAGTAGTAGTAACAGCAGTGGTTGCAGCAGCAGCAGTGGGATCAGACAAATAGTAATTTGAATGCACACTTATACATATAAAGCAACCGCAACCAAATGCTTATTAAACATATTGTGCCTGAGCACAAAGTCCAATTAAGCTCTCAGAGCTTGGCAAGTGTGATGAATCGAAGGCCTGGTGTGTGTGTGTTTATTTTATCATTAGGATATCACCGTCCTCAAAGAAGAGGCACTTTGTGCTATGCTACGGTTAGCACGCGTGGCACTGAAGGAGCAAATTGGATTGGTATTACAGTATGTAAGCCCGGTCTTACATCCTGATGAGCGCCGACAAACAAATTGGATTGGTGGCGTGTAAATCTGAAGCACTTTGATGAGCCGAAGGGGCAAATTGAATTCTCAACAATGTAAATCTGTATCAGCTCAATGGCTCCCCGCCCAACTCCAGCCCTGCTCTGCTTAAATCATGCGATTGTTCCCTGCTGTTCCAAGATACAATCTCTCTTGGCCATTTGCCGCGGCACCTAATCTGTTTTTGATGACCGTGTAGGGATGTAGCTATACATATGGGCAACTGAATCTCCCTCTGGCCCACTCCGCCTAAATCGCTCCCATTCGTTCTTTTTTATTTTCCCTCTCTCTCGCTCACAAACGCACACTCACAACCTGTACAGTTGGCAGAGAAAGATTGCTTTGATTGAGCCATCCATGTGTGTTGATTCAAGAGATTACTCAGATGATTGGTCATACTAATGGACCTCCTGTTTTCTCAGGAAAACATTTTGATCTCTGTCTCTGAGATAAGGCGGATGACGTGACGTCTCATATTTATTACTCCTCTGCAGCCCTGTTGATTCTCACACATCATATTTATTGCCTTTCCTTTAGTGTCTTGTTCTTTGTGCTGCACTGTACTAGAATATAAAGTTCCTTATCACGTGAATACCAATTAAATGCTAATAAAAGACTATAAATGTTGGTCATGTGAGTCTGCATTTTTGTATTTACTGATTTTGCTTTGCTTGTGTGTCTTTTCAGTTATCCGTACAGTGAAGACAGCAATCAGGGGAAGGAGTACATGAACACCAGATGCCCTGCCTGGTGTGACCGAATCCTCATGTCTCCCTCTGCCAGAGACCTGGTCTTAAAGGTGAGCCTAAGACCTGCCACTTTTTATCCAGCTCAGGAGTTTTTGATTGCGTTGAAAGGTCAGATTCTTTCAGATGTTGACCCAAACGTCACCGCTCCTCCCTCAGCTTGAAATAGAGGGGTCTTTAATAATGCCTCGCTCTTTATTTCTACAACTCCATCGTCCTTGATCCACATTATGCTCCCTTCCTCTGTCACTTCACAGATGGGAGGATGAGGCGTCTGTGAATATTAATTTGAAGCACTAAGCCATGGGTCCACCCAGATACTATATATATAAATATATCTATACATATATCCCTGAATTTACAGAGTTCCAGTGAGCGCCGTCTTCTTCATAAAACCACAGATCTGTCTCCTTCCTCAGAGAGTCGAACCCTGCAGAACCCTGCTCAGCCTCAAATCCATCCCGGCGTTGCAAACCCCAGCCAATCTGCCGCCTCCATCCTGCCCCCCCCCTCCCTGCAGCCTGTGCTGTAGTCTGTTCACTCTTGACTCACTATTTTGTTTGCTGGATTACTTAGAGATCCACCATGCAGCTTTGCAAAATTTTCCCAGATTCTTTTTTTTTTTCCCTTCCCACAAGACCTCACCTTTTGATTTGGAAAACGGGTTGCTATGACAACCAAAAGTCAGTTTGTGAGTGTTTTAGATCCCTAAACTCTGGATTGTTTGCCACTGAGCTCAACTTTGACTGTTGAGGCCTGAGTGTTTACAGTGCAGGAACACGCGGCCTTTCATCTGTTAATGTGTGTGAAAGAAATGCAGCAGTGTATTGTACAGTAGCCTGCCACAGCAGGGGGCCGCTCAGGAAGTTTGGTTTTCTTTTGTCCGCCACAAATGAGAAATTCCTTCCTGATCTTTCTTCTTTACTGACTGAAGCATCACAGGGACTCTGCGGCCATGCTAGAACAATAACTCTGATCACTGTATTACAGTAAGTTGTGAAAAAACAGACTGTAAAGCTTTTTAAAACGATAACACCCAGTTTGTTTCACCCGTTTAATGTGTCAGAATTGTGAAAAAAGTGACTCGCACACGCACACACACAGCTGGGTTGTTGTTTGCTTTTCTTCCCCTCAAGCACCGGCTAATTGCTTGTAATGCAGGGACAGAGTGGAACAGTTAGTGTGTTCGCAGATTGGCTGATGATTCACTGAGCACACACTCTCTGGCTCTGAGCATTACAGATTGTTGAGACATGGGCCCGTAAACAGCTCAGCGTGTGGCGTCATCTATCATGGCACGGTCGGTTAACTCGCCATCATGTTATTTTCTGCTTGCCGAGCCCTAACACGCCAAAGGTTGCCCGCTGGCCGTGCGGCGCGGCACCAGCTCCGGGAGCGCCGGTAATGAATGTTTAGCCGAGCGAGCGCTCCCTCTCTGCCGGAGGGCCCTGGGTAATTTGTTTATCTGTCTAAAGATTATGCAGCCCGAAAATCCACAATTTTATGCTGCCTTTGTAAATTATCAAGTGTGTGTTTGATGAATGTATCTCAGGCTGTGGGAGGCAGCAGCTCGGGGCCGGCTGCCAGACAAATAGAGAGGTGGCAGTGCGTGGCCCGCTAGAAAAGGTAGTGAGGTGGAGGCACACCGTGTGCTGACCCTGCTCCGCCGCAGGATTGGTCTGAAGTTAATTTGGATTTCGCTTTATGGTTCATTCTCAAGCTCTCTGTCTCTTTTGTCTGAAGTGCCAGTGCAGCTCACCGAGTCACAACTGGTAGCACCCACCACCCTCTGTTTGTGTGTGTGTGTGTGTGTGTGTAAGTGTGTGAGTGTACGTGTTTTTGTTACCTATTCGGGACCTTTCCCAGGAAATGAACACCTACCTTGTTGGGACCAGTAGTCCTCATGGGGACCAAAACCTGGTCCTAATGGGGTGAAACATCATTTCTGAGGTCCTGGTTAAGGTTTGAGGATTGGCGTGAATTCAGGTTAGGTTAAGTCTAGGATTAGTCTGTCCACAATGAATGGAAGTCAATGCAATGTCCTAGTAAGGATAGCTGTGTGTGTGTGTGGGGGGGGGGGGGGGGGGGCTGTTTAAAATGTCTTTAGTTCAACCAGACAAGTGTGATTTATACTCCAGTCTTCAGATTCATGTGCGAGTGGGTAACGGCGTCTTTGTGTGCAGACAGTGATGCTGAAACATGATTCTCTCAGAGAGGCTCTTAGATTACAGCGAGTGTATTTGGTTGAGAGGCAAATGTCCACTTTATACATCTCTCCTCACCGCACTGTGCACAAGTTTCAAAGTAAGAACTGTGCTGAGTTTCTAAAGGTGCATTCAGTTCAGTGGATACTTGTATTTTTCATGAATCAGACGCTGTGCTGCTGCTCTGTCACAGTAACACTTTCATTTGCAGGATTTCAACTAAACAAATGTATAATATTCATGATGTTTTCTGAGTGATTCATAAACAATGTCTAGAATCATAAACACTTGCAAATGTAGACAAAGATGTTTTTGACTTTCTGTTGGTCACTGATTGAGTTTTTGTGCCTGTATATTGGCTTAATTAAATTAAAGTAATTTACAATTATCTAAACTAACAATTTAAGTATTTAATAGAGCCATTGCTACGTATCAGTTACAGCTGGTGTTCATATACTCAGTTACAGAGTGAATGTCAGAGTCTGAATATGGTCATTAACCAGAATCCTTTGCTCTGGTGACACAATAAGGGTCATACTCTCACCTCAATACATAGTTGTTGCTCTGGCTAATCTTGCATCCAGTGTTATTTGACAATGGCCCTGAAATACTTACATGAAACCTATATTTATTTAGTACCTCCAGGTGACTTTTATTTTGAAAGGTACAACATAATCCTGCTAATTGTGTTGAATGAAGCTCGTACATTGATTGCTCATCCATGAATGTGTCATAAAACATGATACAAGCCTGTAATGACTGTGCTGTGTAAACGCAAACATGGTGCTGCTGACTCTGCATCCTGTGTGTGTGTGTGTGTGTGTGTGTGTTTGCAGTGTAACAGCAGCACAGTATCAAATACTCCCTTCTCATAATGAATAACACAATTGTTTACATCACAAACTTTTTGGTTTTGTGTCTCTGCAGCCTGAAAATGAAGAGAAGTCTATAGTCTATGATAACATTGGGCCCAATGTCTGCATGGGGGACCACAAGGTAACAACAGGGCCTCCGCCCTCACCTTCACTCTGTGTGATTGTGTTGTGCTGCTGTGAATAAGCTGTTGATTGTAAACTGTGATTCTGTGAATCTGAGTGTGGGACAGAAAAGAGCTGACGACTCCCAACGCATGTACAAATTTGGTGAATCAGCTGTTTGTATTACATACTGTGCATGTTATATTAACATATGACAGCTTTATGAGGCTGAGAATGTTATTAAAGATTATGAAATATGGTGTAGTTATAATCTACTGGGGTTCACCTGTATTTATTTTTATCACAACATTTGTGTTGAATTTGGCTCAATTATCAACAAATATCTCACTGTTGCAGTTTAAAGTTTTAGTTTCCTGTGGTGTAAATGTTTAAGAAGCTTTATCAGGTGGACAGAATGAACATTTTGAAGCGTAAACAATCCTACTGATGGAGATTTAAGTTACTAATAAATATCTCATGTTTTTGTCCCAAAATCTGTTCGGCAACAACACCAAAGAGTCGAGCCTTATTTAAAGCTAGCGTCTATGTTTACAAGAGGATGTTTAAAAAAAGTAGGAGAGAGGTCACAGCAGCAGCAGAGCAGTGTGTTTCTTCCTTTTGTAAAGCTGACTGTATAGAAAGTGTTTAACACTGTGGCTTCAGTCTCTGCAGTGTCAGACAGGTCTTATACTAAAAGAGAGGCGCCTTAAGTCAGGTCTTTCATCATCACTTAGTGTGATACAGACAGTGGTGTGTGTGTGCGAGGTGACCTGAGCACACTGACAGATAGTGCAGCAGTCGTCACCTCCGAACCACACACTGCTGCTAAAATCACAGCTGGCTATGTTTAAAAAATGTCCGATGTAGTTAGCACACGGGCCCAAAAATGCACAGCCCTGGTATGTGAGTTTAACCTGTGTGTCAAAGGTGCTCAGAGAGGGAGAGAGTGTGTACTTGTCCCCCGAGAGCATTGATAAAGTCTTCAACTTGTTGTTTCTAACTGTGGTTTGTCTCTGTCCTCCTACCAGCCTGTCTTCCTGTCCTTCCGAATAACAGCGGGGGCAGGTAAACCTAATGCAAATAAGCACAAGTGTTGTGTGGTGCAGTGATGTCGTGGTAAATATTCATTTTTCTTTATTATAATTCTTCCCATTGTTGCTAATGTTTGCTTTGATTTGCTTGATTTTTCATTACTTTGCACAGAAGTGTTTTTTTTTTTGTTTTTTGTTTTTTCTGAAGGCAGATGTGCCTGTTTGAAGAGTTTTATTGCAGAATAAAACATCACCAGTGGAAAAAATATCACATGATTGCTTAAAATGCTGCAGCCATTTTAAGACATTTACTTACAGACCAGAGCTGCATCTGGTATTTTAACGTAGAACAGTTTTGGGCATCAGGACGTTTTTTTTTTTCTTTGACTGAAATGACTCCGTTTAGTATTTAAGAATAAAACGTTTCTATCCCCCCCCCTCTCCACAGGAAAGTGTTGCCAAAGGGGGGGAGAACATATTTCGTGAAGCGCCTCTGTGAGAACACCGGAGAAACAAACGGGACACCAACACACACACACACACACACACGCAATGCACACACATGCACATACACAAACACAGACCCACAAACCCATACGCACACACAGACACACACACACACACACACACTTTGCACAAACGTACACTGAAGAACGGAGACAAAACTTTTTTCAGCAGTGCTGACCACTTGCAGTTGTCCTGACACCTCATTCATACGAAAACCCAGCCGTTTTCTCTCCATGAAACACTTGTTGAGATGTGGACGAGCACCCGAGGGCCCCGGCTCCAGACAAGACACACATCGCTGACCTCACCGTTGCCATGCAACCCCATTCCCAAGAGAAGAAAAAAAAAAAAAAAAAGAAAGAAAGACGGACGACTCTTTTCCATGCCACAGCCTCGTTGCCAAAACTCTAATTGAAATCAGTCCTACTACATACTTTTAGACACCGTACTCTCCATTTTTAGGTATGCCTCTATGTATAGAAGCTACTCTCCATACAGTATCTAAGGTGTTTTAAAAAAAGAAAAGTGCAATGCAAAAAAAGTTGTATATCTATATTGTTAGGTTTATTTGTACATTGGACAGTATAACATAGAGTTGTTGATGGTTTTAGTGCCGTTCTCTTTTCTGACCAAACTTTGTGGTCCCTTTGTTGGAATAGATAGATCTTTTCGGTTTATTTCAACAATTTATATATATATATATTTTCTTTTTTTTTTTTTTTTTTTTTTGTTTTGTTTTGTTTGGTTTTTGAGTTGTTGTTGTCGTCGTGTGCACAACACACTGCCATGCCTGACACTTCAGTTGAGTCTCATTTTGTATACTGTACTTTTTAAAGATATAATTTATAATTCTTACCAAAATGTTTATGCTGAAGTGCGTGCGGAGACAGAGTGAGTGTTCGGGTGTTTCCTGCGGCGACAGTGACCTTTGAGTAGTCAGTACAAGAGAAAGAGAGAAACTCTTCAGTGATTTATTGCCTATCCAAGAATGTTTTAAGCAGTGCCATAGACCATGCAAGTATATAAGATAATGTTTCATATATAGAACTCTCACATTATTATTCGTACTCTAACTTATTTCTATAATATTATGGTTCTGAATGTGATATTTTAGATAGGCTTGGGTATCCTTAAAATGTAAACTTTTTTTTGTCTATTTTTGTTACTGCATTATGGTGCCAAGTATCCTACACAGAAGTGAAGTGTGTAAGAGTTATAAAATACTTAAGTAAGAGGGTAAAGGTATTGATTGTGAAATGTAAGAAAAAAAAAGGAGAGAAACTCTAAATGTGGGGAAAGAACAGGAAGACTTGCTTTTTATTTGTTTTGTATGTAGCCTTCAGCAGCCTTCACTGCAAATAATTTGAGCATTACAGGGGCGATCGGAGACGCCAGCGTTTCGTTTTATCGATTTCATTTACTACACTACAGATTTCAGACTGTGTGAAGCCGTCAGATTGATCCTCTGTGATTTTTTTTTTCTTCATCTAAATCACCGCAAGTAGAAATGATTTTGTGCCTGCTGCGGAATGTATGTTGTCTTGTGCGATTTGGTTCGTAGGCAAAAAGTTAAAAAAAAAAAACAAACAAAAAAAAAAAACCTGCTTGTTTTTGTTCCTGCTGGTCATTGTGAGTATACTGTATAAGCTGCAGTTTTCCTTCACTCCATCTTATAAAAGCAGATAGAGATTTTATTCTAACCCCTTCTGGACGGCCTGGCCTCTACTGTAGGTGATGCAGTTCTCAAGCAATAAAAACCATTAGAGCTCAACGGCTGTTTGTCCTCATTACCTCTCATTTTACCTCATTACTACACAATAAGAGCTTCTAATAAAAAGGTCTTCATCAGTTGGCCTCACAGAGGATCCTCAGGGTATTATTACAGCAGTGTTATAGAGTGATGGGCCTTACCAACAGGGATGAGAATTACACATTTGTTTTTCTTTAGGAGGATGTACTGTCACACCAGTTTATGTGGATAAAAGTTGCTTTCACACAGCCACAAACCAAAATAATATTATAGCCTGTAGTGTCAATTTTATGTAGGATATGAAAATTCTCGATTTACTTTTGTAAGCCCCACATTGGCTGATATGATTCTGCTCAGTAAAGGACACAGCCACCTCTCGTCTACTTGTGTATGAGCTCTGACCCAGGCAGAAGTAAACAGAGGAAGGTTAACTGCTGACATACTGAAGCAAGAAGCCAGAAATGAGTCAAATACATCCATTTGAACTTGTTAGAACATGAGGAAAATAAGTGCAGTTTAAATTAGACATTTTGAGCATCTTCAACTTACAGAACACTAAAGCTTCCTGAATATTAATCTCAACACTTCAATCAATCAAATAATTCGTTTAGCTGCAAATGGGAAAAGTAAAGGATAATTTTATAAAATTAAAAACTTAAAAAAAAAAAAAAAAAAAAAAAAACTCGGTATAAACTCCACGTCCAAGAGACTCAGATTTCCTGCCACATAAACAGACCTATATATTATCTGTATCGTATAGTTATTGTGTAGTTATCGTGTGCTTCATCAAAGTGTTTTCCTGCTTCGTTTCCTTCATTCAGAGTCACAGGATATGATGGGCAGTGGTCACTTCATGCTCGGATTATCCGAGGTTCCTTAGTACTTTGTGATTTCATGACTGCTAATTCCTGATTGGTTGAATCCAGAGGAGACGGTGCAGACAGCTCCCGCTGACTCTGACCGCACAGTGGAAGAACACGGGTGTAGTACCGCGTCAGCGACAGAGGCGGCGCGCTTCTGTCAGAGGTGTCCACAGTGTGAGCTGAAGGGAAACCCACTGACTGTTGACACCAAACACTGAACATCAGGGACCTAATTTATAATCAGTACATTTCTTAGATAAATCAGTGACGAATTAAACTACGTGTCCTGTGTTTCCCACAGTAAACAACTGAAGGTCAAAAAGAATAAATAAAAACGAAATAATCCTGAAATTCAGATGACCGCGAAATAAACCATCCGTTAATAAGACTGATGAGCTTTATAGTGAATTCAGTCAGTTTTAGTAAAGCAGGTGCCCTTATTATTATTATTATTATTGCTGTTGTTATTGCTAGAGCAATAATAATACGTTTAAAATTAAATATCTCACATGACCGTTTACTGTAATGTAACTGCGGTGTAATAATCTTGATTCCTTGATTTTATATAGTAATTGCAAATAAAAATAATAAAACAAAAATGTTACTTAGGCTATTATTATTTCTATTACTATTAATAATAGTAATTAATATAGCTATATATTACTAATAACAGATTTAGCTATTGTTATTATCATTATTATTATTATCAAAGAGTGCCTTGTTTTCCGTCATGAATCCTTCAGACTTTAAATCCTTACATCACCATCATAGTTACCAATAATGGAATTCAATTACTGACAGTCGTGAATTTATCTTTAATTTATATTAAGCCCATACATTAAAACAAAACATAATAAAAACAAAAATGCTTGTTAAATAATTTATTCATAATACAAAGTGTTTTTTTTTTTCTTCCTATAACCTTCCCGGAAGCAATAATTCTCTCTTCAATTCCAACATAAACGATGGTCCGGTTTTCTGTTCCGCTGTGTGATGAGGTAAAAACATCAGCTAAACTCTTTGAAATGAAATCAGAAGAAAAGCGTGAACCGATGAGATGTCGTTAAAACAAGCTGTCCTTCTTTACAGTGATTATTTACAGCATTATTCTGCGTCTATACATTTGTGTGCCGGTGCTGAACAGAAAGGTGGAGAAACGTGGAGGAAAACGGGGGCAACGTTACTCTGCGGGAATAAAAATCAAGCAGCAGGTTTATCTGAGAGGGAATAAGCGCGTCAGGGCTGCGGAGGGAAGAAAGGCTGCCACGTTCCCACTGGTTGAAACAACATAACTTATTCAGTAAAAAATATATACAATCTCACGTACATTTTCATCTTTAGGCTACAGCACAAAAATCATTCATTCATCTCAAACCTGCGCCCCCTCGAAACATGTTATTATTCTCTCGCCTTCTAGGACAGTGGATACCCTGGTTAAACTGAGCTTTAGAAGCATCACAGGCCCCGTTTACACCTGCCGTTTTAAACATGCGTCTGGGATCCGGATCAGTGTTGGCTGCTAGTGAATCAGTTCTATTTTAAAAGCTTACAGCCACCTCTCAAAACTACTACTGAATAAAATGATCGTTTTTGTTTAAACCGTAAATCACATTAAAGCTGAATTATCTAAAAAAAATGTGTGCACTCCCCTCATTGTAGAATGAAAGGGGACAGGTAATAATACAATTCTTCTTCAGATTAATATATATTAAGACCACCAGGACTGACAATTATATCATCAGTTCACAGGAATATTCAGAAGTCTCATTCAGGGCAAAGGTAAAGGCCTTACTGACTTCAAGGTGACAGAGGCTGCAGACTGTGGGCAGAGGTGTAAAGGAAAATAAAGTTATACTGCAGGAGTAAAAGTAAAGCAGCGTTACTTCACGCTCACAGGTCCAACACTGATCCGGATTGTACATTATATTTTTGTTTACATTTACACCTGTTGTTGAAATTCCAGTATGTTTGCGTAAAACTGATATGCGTCGCCAGTTCCTTGTCCAATATTTGTGTCCTTTTATCTGACATGAACTGGTCATCGTCAGTCTGCTGGCTGTCCGGTTTCTAACAGGAGTTATGTCTCCGTGCATACAGTGTCTGTAAGTTGGTTTGGATGCAGCCAAATGCGTCTCTGGCCACGTTCTGATGAGCGCGTCTTCAGTGCGTCTTGGCGCACACGTGGTTTCTATGTTCAGTCTGAGCAAAATGCGATCCCCTCAGACGCATGTTCGTAATGTCAGGTGAAAAGGGGGTCCAAAAGAGTGCGACAAGTCTCTGTTGGACCCTTTGACCCCCCTAACTTTGCCCCCCCGGCCGTGGGCATCACAAAGTGTCCGAGCTGTTACTGCAGGGGCTGATCAGCGCCAGGTTGGTGGCCTTGTGCTTTTTCAACAGTCTCGTGATTTTCTCGTCGTCTGAATTTGGGTCCAGTGGTTTGTTGTACTCGTCGTCGTCCTCGTTGTCCGAGCTCTCCTTCATCTTCTCCGTCTCGGAGTCGTGTTTCTTCTTGGCCGTGGCCATCTCTGCTGCGTGTCTCTTCCGCCATTTGGTCCTTCTGTTCTGAAACCAAACCTGTTGAGGAAGCAGAGCGAGACAGAGCATGATGAGATGCGCTCAGATGCTCAACAGGTCTGGATGTGAGCAGCTAATCAAAAGTCCGAAGGCAGAAAACAAACCAATCCCAACAGGTGTAAATGGTCTAAGATGTGCAAAATTAATGGCAACAGCATCCACAATAATAATAATAATAATAATAATAATAATAATAATAATAATAATAATAATATATGTAATTATTCTGTAATAACTTATTTTCTGGGCCTGTGAAGCCAAAAGTGGGATTTCACAGGTTGCAAATCAGCCCATTAATATTTTCGACATTTGCTAAAATGTGCTGAGCAGGCGTTTGACGGTCTTTACCTTGACTTGACTCTCGGTCATTCCTAAAGAGTAGGCCAGGCGGGCTCTCTCTGGGCCGGCCAGGTATTTTGTCTGCTCGAAAGTTTTTTCCAGTGCAAAAATTTGCTGTCCTGAAAAAGTCGGTCTGGAGTGTTTCTTCTTGCCGTCTTTGTCCACCATCATGTTAGCCTGAGCTGGAGAAGGGAACACGAGGAGGCATGGTTATATAAAGAGTGGAGGTTATAGGCCTACAGCTGTCTGTTCACTGTGAAGGTAAAACACTTTTACGCAGCTTCACGAGTCAAAATGCGCCTCAGATATTCCTAAAACTCTGAGTGTGTCCGAGCAGCACGAGGAGTTTACTAAGCGATTATTTACCATGGCACTATTATAGTTTTTAATATATATATATATCTGTTATTTTACAAGTGTTATAGTCACGCTAAGGGTCACGTTAAGATTTAAAGTTCTATCATGAGCTTCTAGCGTCTGTGACACTTAAAAGCATCTTTATGGAAACCATGTTATGCTTTATGGTTTTAACCATTTGGCAGAGCTAAAACATTCATAAGAATGGATTTAGATTGTCTTTAGTTATTATAAAAAATATAATATCGCTGGAGTTATTTTTGTTGGTGTGTGTGTGCTCTGTGTAATGTCAGGACTCTAACAGGCCCAAACAGCCTGATGTCTAAAATAACAACACGAGCAAAAACATTCTGCAGACCCACAGACGAGCTTTGACTTCTTTTTTTTTTTTTTTTTTACTCAGCTCGTAAACTAACGTTAAAGTGGACAAACAGGCAGGCAGACAGACAGAGAGCCGTGACTTACTGGGACAGGGAACCCGCGGGTCCCTCCAGGGAGAACCCTGCATCACCCCGGGCCAGAAGATGGGCGCCCTCCCCGGCAGCTCGGCCAGGGGCTTCGGGTACCGCGACACCGCCGGGCTGAAGTACATCCCCGCTGCAGCGGCGGCTGCGGTGGTGGCCAGGCCGTTTATCCTGGGGAATCCGGACAGCAGCTGCCCGGCCGTGGTGATGGGTCTCCCCAGGATGTCGCTTATTCCGTGCGGAGTGCCCCCGGCGATCTGAGAGTTGAGGTTGGACAGCGGAGGTGCCTTGAAGCCCGCCGGGCTCTGCTGCAGCGCGTACGGGAACAGGGACGTCTTCATCTCGGTCATGTTGTGCAACGCCGCCAGCGGGGTGCTGCCCAGGACGAAAGCACTCTGCCGGTTAGCCTCCATCTGCCCGACCGCTAACATTTGTGAACATGAACCACCAAACTCGCTTGGATAAAAACGGGAAATAAAAAAATAAGTTAAGGGGAGAAAATAAAGGCGCAGAGAGGACCGGTGGTTTTCAGGAGCCAGGCCACTTCAGTCGCCCTCTCCAAAAGTATCCTGGATGAGGAGGAAGACTCTCGAAATGTCGGAAAACTTGAGCAAAACCGAACTTCTTTCTCTCTTGGGAAGTGAAGAGACCGGTCAAACTCCCAAAATGTCTTTCCGCGTGTTTGTTTTGGTCGGAGTCTGTCAGCTGGGAGACGGCTGCACGCGTCCGCCACAGGGATCCTCGCGGAAGTCGGACGGTCTGATGATGTTTTTAGTGGTTTTGATGGGAACCATTAAAGGGTCGGCTTCTCTTGCCATAAATTGACTCGCTCTATGCTGGGAGTGTAGCGGGACCAGCTGATAACAGCGCAGCCACCTGCATGCGCGCTATTCCCATTGGACAGGGCTGAGTGAGACAGCGCCGTGATTGGAGGAGACAAAAACTCCGCTGCTTCACACGTGCGCCCTCGCTGGAACGGTGGTGCTTTAATGGGCTGTAGGAAATAGGAGTTTTTGGGTTGAGGAGCTACATGGACGACCCAACTCAGTGCTTATTAGAACTGATCGGATTTATTAATGATAAATGATGATCCATTATTTGTCGGAAAGTGACTTTAAAAACCGAAAAATAAGGTAAAATAGAAATCTAGGCTTCACTATGATTAGACTAGTCATAGTCTAGGTTTTTTGAGTTTAAAAAAAAAAACACCTTTGTTATATTTTAACTTTAATCTAGGCAACCACTGATTTATATTTTCTCCGAGTTTCCTCCACTTTATCAGTTCTATAGAACAACTCTGTTAGTAGGATGTTGGCAAATAAATTTAATTTAATTTTGCTCCAAACCGAGTTAAAGCCTTTAAAACTGTGGAAGCCAGGGTGTCGGAGGACACCGTGAATGCACCAAGCAGCCACAGTCTATTAAGATCTTTAGCGCTGCTGTTAATGATGCGTCTCCCACCGTGGAAATCATTGTTTCCACATATGACAAAGAATATACATTTACATTATTAGCTGTTACCGCAGACAGTGTGAGTGTGTTAAGGTAGAAACGGAAGCCGGCAGGGGGTGAGGAAGGACCTGTGTGGTTTTAGTGAATATGACGGAGACTGAAGATTAGATTTTAAATAACATAGACCAGAGTCCACAGGAAAATAACTCGATTTAACTTGATTCGTACTGTTTTTTCAAATTGTTTTCCGTTGATATATTTGATGTGATATAACGCGGTTAGGACTTTTCAACCAGTCAGCGTGTCTTTTTTTTTATTTCCTTTGCACAACAGTTTTGTCATTGATCTCGGTACTTTGGTGAATGAGGTCGAATAAACTGAGTTATTCCAGCGCTTGTTGTAGTCCGCCTTCATAAGAGATTACCGTTTCACTCACTTAAACCCATCTTGCTGAACATCCCTATTATTTCATGTTATTTTCATTAAAAAAAAAAGTGGATAAAATAAGAACAACCGCTGGCCTTTTTACTGATCTGGGATAAAACTGAACCGGATCATTTAAGACGAGGCCACAGAGTTTTTAAAGGACGGAGCTCGGTTTTATATGATGGAGATAATCAGTGTTTTTGAGACAAACTGTGTTATTACGGTGAAAGTGTGTGAGGGGGGAAAAAGCACCAGGCTCCAGTCATCACTCTGAGTGCTGTAATATTTTATGGAGATGTGAGGAGGTTGTAAGAGTGAAATATGACCACGTTAGCGTTTGAAAGGCTTCAGCAAATGCACCTTGCTGCCCATTTGCTCACCGGGGAAAGATTGTGGATTTTAAAAGGTTTTCAACGCGAGTTGATTCACAATTTTGACTGCATTTCTCCAAGTTGTAGGGATGCAGTACACACGCTTTCTAATTCTGGAAATGTCCCTCCGTCTCTAATTTATACCCTTTATATTTCCCCCTGATTATACACACTGGTTTTATTATCCTGTTTTAAGGTCTTTCCAAAATGATCAGGAGCCTATGGGAAAAGCTATTTTTAAAAAAACGGCTTATATTTCTTGCAACTAGCAGACACTCGTTGCTCAATCTCCTTCGTCTTTGTAAAATGTCAGTAAGTTAAATAAAGGAGTTGCTGGCTGACCCAGTGTGAGATCAATGACAGAAAGATTGGCACTTTCTCCAGCTCATCTACAGCCAAAGACCAGAGCTGCCAAACAGCCCGTCACCGTAAAAACCATAATCGCAATTTAAGATAATGAATGATTTGAATTTTTATCTCGTAAATTTACAACTAATTTAAGGTTTAAAGTCTTAAACTCGAATTAGTTAAAGAAATAGACTTGGCGCTGGAGAAATAGAAAGTAAAAAAAAAAAATCTAGATTTATAATTATTGGAAAAACCAATGAATTAAACAAATGAAATAACGTTTCTACGATTAAACACCAAGATACTGATATTTACTGATAATAATAATAATAATAATAATAATAAGAAGAAGAAGAAGAAGAAGAAGAAGAAGAAGAATAACATTTATAGAACATTTTGGTTTTATTCTTATTTACTGAAATATTTGTAGTAAGATGTAAACCTGTTGCTCAGACCACTGAGTCGTCATACAGCGGTCTTGACTTATGCAGTAAACTCTATGGTGATTTTTAATAATGGCTTGTTGGCCTGCTGATGGCGCGGACCACAGGCCTTTGTCCCCCCATTGAAGGGAAATAGGTTAATAAACAGCGCAAAGATAATCTTATCTGAGTGTAACCTCGGCACAAATGGGAATTGACAGAGCAGTGACAGGGAAGATAAGCAGATGTTTGGACAAAAAGACGCTTGTTGGAGTCAGTAGATCTGCTGTGTCACCGAGGTGTCCAGCTGCTTCAGCTCCGCTCAGTGTCTCCCTGAGCTTTCAACAATTAACATAGAAACAGACATACAACAGATATACACACGAATAAAATCCAAGATACCCCCAATTTTTTTAAAAAGTACATTTTACTTAAAAGTACTCTTTGTAATATAAGTAATTTATGGCCAAATGTTTTTAAAAAATGCACAAATTGAATTTCACAAGCTGGCATTTAAAAATATTTTATTACTGTTCTCATACTGTTGAAGGTTTGTGTCTCTAAACACCCAATGGAAAAATCAGGTGGATGAAAAGGAGCTGGGGCCCCTCTCAAAGTTGTGATAACATGTAAATCCGTCAGTGCACAGGAAACCAGCGTGAAAACCTGCATCATTTGGCCAGGAGCGTCCTCTGGTGGCACAAAGTGAAAACAACTCAGCCCACTCTGTGAGCTGGACACGAACACAGGCTGTTTTTAGCCTGAGTCCATCTGTTAACACACAGACTTAATAAAGCTCAGAGGTGCTCAGCCAGTCTTCCCTGGATAAATCCCTATCTTTGATGAGTAGAAGAGAGCAGTTTTACTCTCCACCTTCACATTTTCCATTTTTCGTTCCCTTAGTTTATCTGCAGTTTCACCAAAACTTCTTCAGCTGAATTAAACCATCATTGTATTGTATTGTATTGTATTGTATTTGTTTTAACTCTTTGATCATTTATTTGAAGCACCAGATCAAATTCCAGAGGATTACAAAGCTGATTACTTAAAATGTAATGTTTACAAATGACAGTTTTCTCAGTTTAGGTTTGAATCTCTCATATTCTGTGTAAGTTCTTATAATTAGTTTCTTGTAAATAGTTTGATATTGAGGTCAGATAGATAAATAACAGCACATACATCAAACAGAACACTTTATTTTTCTTTCCATATAATTTAAGGTGATTGACTTCTCCCACTGTGATCCATTTAGCAAAACCTCATATCACACTACTACAAGTTAATCAGTAAACGTATGTTTTATTGTCTCCAGTTACACAAAGATTCACAGTACTCAGTAATTTAAGGCCAAACACTTGTTGTTTTAGGAACTATCGTTAGTTCATTTATAAATTAATATAATATTAACAGAGAGTTGTTCACCCCTGGAGATAATAACCAGCAGAGAGCGCACTCATCTTGTTGTTTCAAAATATAAACACCAATATTTATGCTTGACACTAGTTTGAATGATGCTCAATTTTAATAATCAAACTTAGCCTGTAGTAACTCATATATCACACAGGCCTGCCTGCAGTCTAAGACTCACAATCTCAGTCAATTTAAGTGTGAAAAAGCTGTTTGATCCTCAAAGTATGAATACCTCTGACAAAATCATCAAAGGACTACAGTGGATTAAATGTCATGACTCACTCACCTCCCATGGGCCCACCACCTCTGGGAGGTGCCATAGGACTTCGGTGCATTGTGGACTGGGCAGCAGTCGCCCTGGCAACCTGGGCCTGGACCCAGATAAGCGGTTGATGATGACATGACATGACTCTCTTACAATTGGTCCCAAACCTTTTCTGTCATGGCTCCCTCTGGAGGCCAAAAGGAAAAAAAATAGTCACATCCATGGACCCACACCGAGTGAAATTTACTGAAATAACATGATATGTATTTTAAAAACTTTTCAGTCAGTTCTGTTGAATAATGTGAGTTAAACTTGAGAGCAGCATAGGGCTCCTTCATGTCCTGGGTTTGACTGATGTGTTCTCTTGGTGAATGTCACTAGTTATTATACTTATAAATATTGTTTACCTGAATCCTCATATGTGGACTCACATTGACAGGTCAAAATATCTGCTATTCAAGAAAAATCCTCCCAACTTTAGTTTGCGAACTATTGAATTAGTTGTGCCTTGTCATTTGTGATGACATAACAGATTATCTTTTAGCTGTGGTTTATGGTTGTTGTAGAGTGAGTTGCCCATTATTTAAATACGCTGAATATGCTGTATAAATCCAAATTTATTTAAACATTTCATTGTAATGGTGACACCTCTCTCCCCTGAGGGGAACTGAACACGTTAGAGCAGGAGTATGAACCCCGTACAGCCACTAGATGGCAACCTGCATCAAGGAGACAGACAAGAAACTGTAACAGCACCTTGTGTGTGTGTACCATGAGTGGATTTCAGCCTGACAGCCTCTGCCCTCCTGCGCCTCAGTTTGAATCAGACATACACTGGAAGTGAGTCTGAGGCTGATACTTGTTTACAGTACTTAAAATGATGTAATGTGAATTTCTGATTGCACACAAAACATGTACATGTTAGTTAAGCAGCCAAATAAACTCTTATTAATTCAAATTACTTTTAGCTCTACTGGTTTCTGTCAGGTCAGGGTTTGTTGTTCAGACCTTGTCCTTCTGCTCCAGTTTTGATGAATGAGTATGTTGGGTGAGTTCAAAGTTTCTTTTCCATTTTATCATAGTAAACATCTGAATCACAGTACCACAATGATACGTTATCCTGGTAAAAGTAGAGGAAACTTGAGACTTGATGAATAACAGTCATCTCGGGACACATTTCTCTCAACACAAAAGTTTCTTATTCTTTCTGTTTGTTTCCGTGTGTTCTTTGTCCATTTGGAAATCAGAAGTTGAAAGCTGCATTACAGCACAGATCAGGGAGCAATAACTTTGGGGGACTTGAGGGAAATGAAAGTGCTGGGTGGTGCAGCTTTGGCTTTGACTGACTGTAGCTTACAAAAACATATTTTTTGGCCAAACTCTCAGGAAGCCAATTTGCTTGGCCCAGGCAGGGCTGGACGGGAGAGAACCATATTTCCATGGATACTTAAGGATTTTGGAATTTTATCCCCTTAAAGTTCCCAGGGATACCTCAGTGAATGCGGGTTTAACAAAGGCTACATGGTCACTTTATTGCTTTGAGTTTGCAATGTAAACAACAACAAGAAAAAGAGCATAAATTCTGTGTGAGGACTAATGCAAATGAAACTAAGGCTGACAAATTCTATTTTTTTACTGGACTGTGCATTGGATGCAGTGTATTGGATAGGCAAGCAGGGTCAAAAAAAAAAGCAATGCCCCCATCCACCAACATACAACCATCTCAAAGTGCAATTCTGCTGTTTAATACAACAAGAAGAAAAAGTGGACCAAATTAAAATTGACCTTTTCATGATAGTAGTGGCAAATCTTTCTTAAATTCAGGGTCTGTCCTGCCTCATGATTTTGTGCTGCTATTTAAGACTTGGGAAGAAAAGACTGTTGACAAGCCCAGCTGTCTGTAGCTAGCTGTATCAAGTCGCCCATCAAAGATCCCAGGATTTTCCACAATGTGCATGCACCAGTATTTAAAAAAAAATGCTGCTCCCCCTCTGATTGACAAGCACCAGCCTTTGTCAACAGGACATTGCCACGCCCACGAAAATGACAAGCATGATGGATGTAATGTTTGGTAGCTTCCAGAGACAATAAGGAGAGGAGAGGAGAGGAGAGGTGTCGTTCCAGCTGATGTGCATGTTTAGCTTTGACTGACTGGATGCCATTTTGTTGTGGACTGCATGGCAGTTGTCAGTATTGATGGGAAAGAGCATCAGATTCATGTCTTAATAATGCTGAATTGGCTGCAGGCTGCGTTTCACATAAGTAATGGAGATATTGTGGCTGACCTTACAGATCTGTGTTTGATTCAATTCTTCTGTGAGATGAAGGGGAAGTCAGCCACCTTGAGGTACTGAGATAACACATGTACGCTGCTTGCAGCCTGGTGAATCCCAGCTGCCTCGTGTCATTAGTGCAGAGATCTAATCAGGCAGAGATTCATGGATACAGCAAACCATGTTATTATAAAATGGCTTCACTTGGCTATCCATTTTATATACTGTTCACATGCCATGACTTGAAAAGAGCTCAGTGTCAAGGAATTTGTGCAGATGAGATCTACAGCTGCTTTCCTCTCCCGTACCCCACTGACATTACATGAAAATGATCTGTACAGCTTTGACATGTACGCTTCATTCTGACAAGGCACAATGAAAAGTGAAGGTATTCTTTGTCTTCAAGCACCGAGGTTTAACTCAACCAATAATATTTTCTCTAGAGGAGCTTTGCCTTCAAATGAGGTTTGAAAGCAGAGCTGCACAGGGCTGAAATCACATTAATGCTCAATACACGTGTAGGGCATCTGTCTGTTTGACAGTCTGACTTCACTCCTGTGGTGTACTGACCAACAGCCTCTGGCAAATCTCTGTTTGGCTCATCAGGTTTGTATTGAAATTTCAAGTTGACCGGAACAATAATGACAGAATTGATGTTCTACCAAAGGTAACTTACTGCTAGTGTTAAACTTCTGCAGTGCACATCAGCACTTTGCATCAGCTTTCCAACATGCAGCGTCTGCTGTCTGGAAGTCTGCCTTAAGAAAACATGGATTATACAGTTCTGGAAAACAGAAAGCCCTGATTATAAGTATTACTTATCCGAATGGCTGTTGATTGGTAAATTGTGTCCAAGTGTCTTCGCATTGTTAGGGGTTAAGGTCGCATTAGCGCCAACTGATTTGTTGTGTGAAAAAGGAGCACACTGGTCTAAGACTAATGTTTAGATGATACAGTGTCTTCATCTGTGGTCAAAAATAATATTTGCTTTTCCTCTCATTCACTGGAAAACCATGCAAATGACAAAATCAAGAATGTGTTCACTGGTTCGTAAAAAAATGTGTACCTGGGAATCATTTCTTCAGCCAGTAGAAAATCACTGTAGGAACTTAAAGCCCTTTCACACCCACAGTCCACCCAAACATGTGTTTTCACTATTGTTGCCTGATTAGACTTTGTTTCTTGTGAGTAAAGAAAATGAGCCCTGAGGTCATGTGCAAGCTGCTCAATACAACCCATAGTTACATTTTACTATTTGGTGACCTCTAGCAGCTGTAGTAATTACGATGGGAGCAAAGGAGGAAGTCAGGTGATGTAGCACATAAAGCAACAGAGTCCACATTAGGAGGATGTTAGGGTGGATGGCTGGGTCCATATCCCTGTTTGTTTCCTGTTTCAAACCCAGCAGTCATTATAGTTTGTTTTATCCGTGACCGTTCCACGGCCTTAACTGTATGCTTATTATTATAATCATGACTAAAGTCCTCTAAGCTTAAGGAAGTGTTCATTATAATCTTATCCATGATCTTTCCTTAAATCCTAACAGGTGTTTTCTGTGCCTAAACCTAACCAGGTTGACAAGTCCTGTTCCCTCGTTGACAGCTCCCTCACTCACCTTTCAGCTGTGCTACATGCAGGTATCAGCCACAACAGTAGAAAGCACAGTTACATTAACAGTTACAATGAGTTGAAGCACATGGGACCTCCATGGTCTGATGGACTGATGGGAGTCTGTATTCATCTCCAGCAGGAACTACTGCAACAGAAACTACATTCACTTGCACTGGTTGTCTCTAAGTCTCTCTCCCTCACACTCCAATGCACAATTGTGCAAAAGTACACACTCACATAGGTAGCACACACACACTGAGTATGATCAGGTGGCAAACAGGTAGTGAGAACAGAGGTTCTAACTATTAGGACACAGTATTTCACCATGGCTCCCATGAGAAAAGAGAAACTGCCACAGTGAGGTTTTAGTGCGCATGTCTTTCAGGTACAGGTGTGGTTTAGACAGGCTGAGAGCAGCAGGGCCTGAACTGACGCCACACCTTAGGGTGTGGCTCTGGGTCATTAGCGTTAAGTGTTTGCACCTGGGAAGTTTTTTCAGGTCTGAGTTTGACGGGCCGCACCAGGAAGGAGAGGCCGCACGTGAGCCATTTTAGAGACGAGTGAGCCTGAGCAAACGGAGACTGTTTCACAGGCTGCCACGAGATATGTTTGAGCACCAGTTTTAAAATGAACATACACATCGAGGAGCCTACGTGACCGACGAAATGTCTTTCAGAGACACGGTTTCTGCGCCTGGCGAACGCTGCTCGCGAGTTGTTCCTGAGAATTGAATCAGCCGCCAGGAGTTTTCCACAGACGCGGCGAACCGGAGCTCTGACCAGGCGGTGAGTACCCCCGCACTGGGAGAGGCACTGGTTTAGGGGCTGGTTAACCTGACATGGAAGATGTATCATGAGCCTGGGGTTGTTGCAGCAGCGTAAAAACAGAGATGCAGCCTGTTGTTTAGCAGCTGTTGTAGTTTGTGTATTTTCGGGTGGATGTGCGCTTCGGTTGTACTCGCCTGAGTTTGGTTTGGTGCTGGTTTGGTAATTCTGTCAAATCCCTGTCCTCTCAAGCCGTCAAAGTCTGAAAATGAATCCAATGCAATCCAAATGCCTTAAAGAAGACCGCTAGGGGCCGGCTTCATATTCTGTTTCAAAAAACATCAACTTCTTTCATGAAATCCCAAGTCAATACTCTCAGTTTCCATAAGTCATTATGGTGTCATAGTTCAATTCTCTCTCTGATCCCTGTTCCCCTGGTCCATCTTAAAATTATTCCCCAATTAATTAGCCATTAGGCCTCAAAGAATGGAGTGATAGGCATCCCCTTTGGAGGAAGCCAGGAGAGTCATTTCAGTGAACTCCAGTCCTTTATGTTGTTTTGATTCAGTTGTGTTGTAATTAGTTATTTTTCTATTTGTCGGTGGAGTAGACATTTTCCACAGACTGTTATGCTGTTCATTGTAATTATGGCGTGTTCTTCAGACCCTCCAAGGATTCTATAATCCATTTTTTTTCGGTAAGTAAATATTTGTTTTTTTTTTTTTATGGTTTCCAAACTTAATGCACTTTTACATGCAATTTTAAGTTAAGTATAATGTGTACCATGCATCCCAAACATTGATGCTTTTTTTTTTTTCTTAGGTGTTCTGACCAGAGGAGGACAGAAAAATGAAGCTTAACTAAAGCTCAGTCAGGAAGACTACGTCCTTGTGCATCATACCATCTGAGTCAAGCTCAGTTTCCCGCTAATTCCAAGCTCCACCACCTCTCTCCTGCCTTCATCCAATCGCAGACCGACACGCTCACGCTCGAGCCAATCACTCGTTAACTGTCAAACTTTAAATGTGCTCACCTTCTCTGCTGTCGTTCAGCTATCTGTTCAGCAATGCTAAGCTCAACAACAGCTTCTAATCATCAAGATCGCTTCCCACAGGGATCTGCTTCCTGCCAGGACCTAAAGTGCCTAAAGTCTCTTCTAGCTGTTTTCAATAAATTATTTCAAATTTTCTCATTCCTTTTCTTCCTTGTAGTCTCTCCTGATTGAATTAGCATCCCAAATATTACTGTTATTGTGAATTAGGGTTGCCCTTTGAGCATCCCGAGCTAGTGTTAGCTTTTCATGTTACCCATGTTAACCACTGTTAGCTGTTAACTGCTTTTTAAAGACTATTAAAATGTATTGTGTCCGTGTAATTTGCTGAATGAATTTGTTTTTAAATCTGTCCATCGGGATGTGGTGATAGTCCAGGTTGTGATAACGTTTAGGTAAATTAAATGTGGTGAAAACAGTAATGAGAGAGTTTCTGCCTCAAGTGGAGGAGTTCTAGTATCTTGGGGTCTTGTTCACAAGCAAGGGAGGGATGGAGTGTGAAATGAGTTTCCTCCGCAGGGTGGCTGGGTGCTCCTTTAGAGATATGGTGAGGATCTCGGTCACCCGGGAGAAGTTTGGAGTACAGCTGCTGCTCTTTGACATCGGGATCTCTAAGCTCTTGACCTGCTGAGGTGGCTCGTCCAGGGGGCATCTATTTCATTCATCCTATCCCCCGGGAGGGATGAATGAATGAATATTGCTTGTCCTTGCATGATTTTTCATTTCATGGAGATTTCGGCTACGGCTCATGTACGCTAGTTTTGTTCGCAGCAACAGTTGCATTTGTAATTGAAAAATGTTTTTAATGTGCATGTCATTGTAGTTTTCTTTGAAATTGAATTTTAAATAAACCTACTGTGATTTATCATCACTGAGCATGTTATCCATTAAATACAGAACACTCACCTGGTTTTTCCAAATTTAGCATATACCTTGTAATGAGTAACAGGACACTGGTGAATTATTTTTTTCAATGTTATTAAAATTAGTAATTGTATAAAATGCACAAAAAGAAAGCACAGACTAACATTTGTCTTTTGATCCTTAGTTGTCAGTATTCAAGGCCAGCAACATTTAACGAACAGCGAACGAGCAGCATACTGTTAATAACTATCATAATTGAGAGTTGTGACCCGTATGAACTAATGTTTTAAATGGAAACAAGGGAGAGTGGCTAGTTAGACTGAACAGTGTTATGGCTACAAGTGTTGAATTAGTTAAACAATATAACTTCATGGAGTTAATGTAGAGGTGAAATGAATACAGTCATGCAAAAATAGCCCAGAGTGTCAAACCTTATGTTGGAGTTATGTACAAAGCTGCCACTGTATGCGTTCATAACACTGTTTACAGATCTGCAGATCTTGTCGATCTTCCCCAGATTGGCACCATCCTTCCACCTCCATCTGTGGGTGATGACACACAGATGGAAGAATTCAGTCAAACCAATATGGCGACGGCCTAATTGCCATACTTGAGGCTTCAAAATGGCAGTTCACTGGTAATACCCAGTATCAGATGAATATTAATTTGCGTTCCAGTTGATCTGATCTGTATTGTTGTTGGCCTTTGGTAACTTTGTTCACTTGTAGTCTATTTGTACCATGTGTTATTCACCCTTTTGTGTTCCAGGCTGTGATGGAATTGAAAATGGCGCAGTTGGAGCCAGAGGAGTTTTTTTGAAAGCGGTGTAAAGCGTGTACTTTTAGCAAGGCAGGATAAATCTAAACTGATGGAGTATTTGGAGTTGCATGCCCCTGAGGTTGCTAAGAAAGCAGAGCTCATGCAGAGTACATTGGTTAACTGTAGCTGTAAAAGAAAGTGAGGGAGCATGAGAAAATGAAATTTGATTTTGTGAAAACCAAACTTGCTTTCGATCGCAGACGTCAAGAACAGCGAGAAATCTTTGAAGTGAATAAATGTTTCTCTTCAGTGCCAAGGTTTGATCCCGAGAAGGTTGAGTTACTCTTTGAAATGTTTGAGAAGATGTGTGTGACAAGGCTGGACAAAAGAGAAATGGGTGCCCATCACACAGGGTTCCCAGGCCCAGGGAGTTTGTTAGACTTCAGTCAGATTGACGACTGTGATGTGATTCGACTAGCAGGACTAAAAGCATATGAGTTACGTTATGGTAACCATACAATGTTACCAAAAATATTGATTATAGCCACTTTCAAGAATAAGATAACAGGGTTGACATTGTACTATAATTCAGCTACTATGATGATACATCAGAATACTGTAAGAATGTCCCTTTAGGGTCTGTGTTGCAGTCGTTATTATAAGTAATGGCCTGGCTCTGTGCAATGTTGTGCTTCTGTTTTATGTGTTAAAGTCCAGTTCAGAATGTTTGTCAGGAAATTGTAGACAGAGCAGAAGTTTTAATTTTGTGTCAAAAGGTGTCAAACACGTGCTTTGTTACTGTACACATGATGCCAAATGTTGTTTGTTTAAGAAAATCACATGGAAGTGAAAATGTGTTGAACGCTTCAATACTGAAATAACAGCATGGCACATAAGAAATTGACAAGACCATTGAAGAGATGATACAAAGGAACATGGATCAGGTGGGGTATGTGTTGACATTAAAGTTGTTGGCAACATCCTGTTTGGATGACAACTATTAACTGAAGATCAACTGTGATAAACACCAGCTCTTACTTGAATGTTTATGCAGCTACGAGGCAGCAGTGATCAAGACACTCAGATGATCACAACACCCTCCAGGTGTCTGGATTCATGGTGTTTTGGTTTATCTCTTTTTGGGAGTTGAGCATTGAAATGAATTATCTGTCAATCACGAAACATTAACCTTTAGCTAAAATGTTAACGTCTTGAAAAAAAAAAAACATTGGTTTAGAGTATTCTGAAAGTTCATTTGTCAACGATTTCCAACAAATGATGTCTGTGTCCTTTTGATGAGTCACAGTGTTTCAGCAAACACAGTTGGAAGAAAAACAGTTTTTCCCTATGATGATTTTATTGATCTAAACGAAGTTGGCTGGTTGATATATAAGACTTTTTAACATTCAAAGAACCAGTTCTACACTTAAAGCACTATAGGGATAAAAATGAGAATTTTGGTTATCAAGATGATGATCAGAGGAGTGATTTGAGGTAGATAGGTAGGTAGTTATGTTGAGCTGGAGCACCCAGGAAGTTCTAACTGGTGTGTCTGGTGCTTTCAAAACCATTGTCAGGAGGGAGATTAATGTAAAGCCTTCTGTTAGGCAAATATCAAGGGTATAGACTGGGCTCTTTAGGAGAGTTGGATCACCTACAGGGTCAGGCTGATTGATCGCTGTGACACCCAAAGGTCAACGCTGCTAGGGTTTTCCTGCCTCTGATGCAGCCTGAAGGCCTCAGCCTCCACCACTGTTTGAATGTTCCCCTCTTTCCTGAAAACATTTAGCATTTTTTCATCTTGGGGACATTTGTCAGAGACGGAGCGTTAATGTCTGTTCTCCTTGGCAACTGGCCGGCCTGCTTTGGCTGTCACCAGTATTGATGACAGAGTGAATAAGAAGTGAGAGAATTAAAGGCAGATGAAGGATACAGAGTTTATCTGGATTAAGACAAATGAGTGGCCGGGCCTGGCAGCATTGTGTTTTCTCTAAGCTTTTGTTTCTGGGTCAGAACTTAAAAGTACCTGAACAATGGGGATATATCATGAGCAATGTACACCGCTATTACCGAAGTCACCCCTAAAGAGCAAGTTTGAGGAACAAAATTTTTAATCAATACTTTTAAGTGGCTTATAAAGGACTTACTTTTTCTTTTAAAGAAGCAGTTAGTGTCTTGGTTATTGATCGATCAGTAGCCTCAGTGTGCGTATTGGAAGGTAGATGCCCATGCCGGGGTGACAGTAGCCTCTCCAGGGGACCGAGTCCCATTCTTCGTTTGTCTGAGCACTTCTGTGGGCACCTCGACAGCTCATTTGCTCCCTAATAGAGATGAACTGGTGGAGACAGTCAGAGGGAAGGTGGAGAGGCAGCTTTCTCCAGGCAGGACGGGACAGCTAGGAGGGGGGACATGGCTGCATGTTGCCTACCATCACCACTGTAATTAATTACATTCATCACAACACGTTGCAGCACCTCACAGTACTGTATCAAAGTTGCACCTGGGTAGAATACCCATGTCAGCCTTCAAATGAAGACATATTTGCTGACTGGAGTGAAAAAAAACTGTTCAAGCTCTTCCCTTTCCGTTTGTGTTTAATATCTGTGTGGTTAAAGGTCAGGGTGCTGTAGGCAGCTGTGGATAAAACATACACATTAATATTATTTAAGAGCACCATTAGTGGTAATTATTTTACTTGGAAGTGTGATGAGCTTTCACACACTACTTATTGTGACTGATTATACACCAGATACCCATTTTAATGCATTTAAAATATAAATTTTTTAAATGCATTAAAATAAATTTTTTTTTTTATATAAAGCAATTCGAAAGTTTGAGGATTCAGAAACATTTAAAGTTACGGCTTTTGCACTAGTTCTAGGTCAGCAATCAAATTTAAGCACATTTGGGGCATTGACCAACTTTCAACTCCTTTTAGCAAAAGGTCAGGTTTCCTTGAGTTGTATCCCTTCCATTGAAGCATGGTTTTCATGATTTGATCTACTCATCAGAGGCTGTTTAAAGAAACTCAACTCAACTTCCAGCAGATTACTTTTCATTAAGCAGCTCTGTGATAATGGGGAAAATGGCATTGGAACTAAGTGAAAGTGTCAGAAGTCAAATTGTTGCTCTAAGCAACGAGGGGCTCTCTCAGTGACAAATCATGGCTGGACTAAAGGTTTCTAAGGGAGCAGTGCATAGAGCTGTGAAATGCTTTGCTGAAACTGAATCAGCTGTGTCTAAAACACAATCAGGCAGACCAAACGTGACCACGCCATCAGAGGATCAATCAAGCTTAGTTCCCTGAGAGAGAGAGAGAGAGAGGCAACCTTGTCACAAATACAGAATTGACTATATAAAAGACGCAAGGCTCCACTCAGTAATAGCACTGTCAAAAGAATGCTGTCTTAAAGTGGTCTCAGAGGACAAGCAGCGGCCTCTAAACCACTTCTCAGGAGAGGGGCTAAGGCCAGAAGCTTGGGGTGGGCTACAAAATACTAGCATTTCACAGAGGAATCACTGTAAAGGTCCTGTTTACTGAATCCATCCATCACACTGTAATGTATATTACATACGTAACAAGTGCATGTAAGTTTAACACTAGAACTGATAACTGGTTTTGATCTTGTGGCTGGTCGCTGTAGAAGTAGGTCTGGGTGGAATAAAATAAGTGATAGTGGCCTGTCACAAGGGGGCTCTTTTTCCATGCTCTTATTGCCATTTAGCTCAGGCTAATACCCCGTTGTATAATCTGACTATAAAGGAACAGGAAAACAGGAGATCGGCTGGATCAGGACTGAAATGGGGACTGTAATTAGACCACGACTGTGCCCGTCAGACAGGTAAACATCCAACCACACAGAGGGAGGAAGAAATGAAGGCATTGTTCGAAGACACTGACTGGAGGGCCATTGAGACCAATTAATAGCCCCAGCTCATAGATTCAGAACTGATTTTGTGAGTAAATCAGGTTTAGATTGTAATAACACAATGACCTGGCTTCCTTTCAGCCTCTGGTGCAGCGATGAAATCATTATTTTCCATTGAATTTTGCTGTGAATGACTTACATCGTCAGTGTGTGCCTGCATGAAAACCATCCAGACCTGAGTTGAATCTTACACTGACTGAAATAATCCCTTCAGCTGCAGTATTGTAATAGGGTCCTGTTTGACGTTATAAATGGAAGTTCTACAGCTTGTATCATGCATTCACTATACACAGAGGCTACTATGATAATGAAAATAAAAGTTTCTAGGTGACAGCAAAGAAGAAGATGCGAGTCCTTCACAGACCTAGAACATATCTTCACCTTTCACAGCTCTGATTATCATTTTATTGTGATGGACCTCAAAAGCAGAAATCAGATTGACCTACTCATTCATGCCAGTCAGCATGTAAGTTCAAGGAAAATGCAGTCAGGTGAACTGCTAATACTGTGCAGCTGATTGAAGTATTGCTTGACTGTGATGCATTCATTGGGCAGGTGACGTTTCCACACGCAAAATCTGCTTACTACTAATCTTTCAGTTGCTACAAATAGTGAATCAGATGACTGTTTCTATGTGAAAGGGGTTGCTCATAGTGATGAACTGTCAGACCATTGTTACACGATGCTGCAGTTACTCTCATTTCTCTAACAGTCAGAGTCAGAGGCTCTCCGGTGAACATAGTGCAGCACTTAGCAGCTGAAAAGCCCAATATTTCCTTTAGGATTGGGTGGAGACCAAGATCTAAGACATGCATGAATACTGAACTTAGATTTGTCAGATTACTGGAAACAAAACCAGATAAAATGCAAATACAGTCAGTTATGACAGGTTTAACTAAAGATCCACCTGTGGTGCTTTCACACTGCTTATGTTATTAGACTAAGTCTACATCTTAAGATATCCATCTCTGAAATTGGTGCTGTTAACTCGGCAGAAGATTATACTCAGAGCCGAGTATAATTTTGTTTCTGGTGTCAGCTTCATACCCTGCAACTGCAATTTCTTAATGAACACTTAGGCCTTAGGTAGCAAATGAGTTTGTTTCTTACAGATTCAGAGGCCCTGGAGGAAAAGGGTCACTCCCACCCTCAACCTTAGCGATGGAAAAGAACCAAAACATCTTATGGTTTAGAGTTTATAAAGCCAGTTAATGAAATACTGTAACTCAGCAACCCAAGTGAGACAGTGTCGCCATTCTTTGTTCCTTTTGCATAAAGATTATCAATATAATGTGATTTCTCTTACTTCTGAACATTTGATCACAAGGATTTGACAGTTTTGATTCATTTTTCAGCTTCATGTCTTGTTTCTTCCTTTTTTCAAGCTAGTTTAATTGTCACTGGATCAATCAGATGCATGTTCCTCTCAGAAAAAGGTAATACTGTGTATGACTGTATGTGGTTTCATTTTGCACCAGAAAGAGATTTCAGAGATAAGTAAGAGCATAGTCATGTGTATTTTTTTTTCAGTAAAAAATTAATTATACCATAGCTTTGGTGGGGTATGAAGATAAAAAAAAAATCCTATTGCACTTTAGTAACCAGCTAACTCTAAAACTACATGTATCAAACCACATTTACTCCTCTTTATCTTATATGTGCTTACATTCAATCTACATGTAATATTCAAAATGCACTACCTCATCTTTTTTCAAAGTAATTAAATCAATCTAATGTATGTGACTTCCACATCCAGACATATACATAAGCTGTATATAAGCAATATCACAATATACTCCTTTAAACCAAAGACAAACACAGTGTTACATGGAAATTATAAAAGAAAAAAAGGAGGGGAAAAATCTCAGACTCATTTTGCTTCAAATTATCAGTGTAATAAAGTGGACTTTACTATAAGCCTATGAGTAAAGTTCAGCACAAGGCAGTCATATACAGTGAGGAACACTGAGTACAGAACATGACTCACTGACAATATCTTTGTTCATCCAAAAATGTTCAAATAAGAGCAGTAAGCAGAGAGTGATGCTCTGTGACTGAGACTGTGGCGATAACTGTGTCACAATCTCAAAGAAACTTCAGCTTTCTTGAACTGTTAGTTTCAGGGACCAGTAGGTGTAAACTCCACATTGTGATTTTAAAAGGAAGCGTTGGATCCCAGAAACAATCTGAAGTTAGGCTGATTCATTTTGAGCTGTATCTGGCAAGTGCTATAAGTGAGCTCTAGAGCTTTACATTAAGTATATCTGGTATTTTTGCATAGTGGATTGGGGGGGTAATAAATAAAATAATAATTATATATATATATATATATATATATATATATAGTAAAATAACGTGTTGCTGTCAGCTGTTAACATTTTATGCCTTTTTGTCTAGAATTTCATCTCAAAATTCCATTTTCCCAAGCTAAATTTGCTCCTTTGATGCAGCACTAATTAATATTTTTTATAGTAGTGTTGGTTATAATTAATATCTGTAATATGAAAAAGGAGAATATGAGAAGTGGCACTAAATGACAGACAAACAAAGTTAACATTCAGCTGATGAATGTAGTGGAGCATTTAGCAGCTAAAGAGCCTGATATTTCCCTCTGGATTTGGTGGAGACCAAAACAGAGATAAAAAGAGAGTTAACAATGGACTTACATTCATTCGGTGGAAGAAACAATCCAAATGAATGCTAATGTTGACATGCTAGCACGTTACCTTAGAAACTAATAATGTTGTGTTTTCTGCTTATTCTGCTTCCTCTGAAAATGTCTTGTGCCCAGAACATTACTGAACCATGCGCATGAAAAATGTCTAGCTAGTCTAAGTACATTATCTTAGACTGCTGTGATCGCATCTATCACCTAAATCATGTATTGAACTACAGTAGTATCATTTAGGAGGTGCCTCAATATAATAAAGCTGTTCAGGTCTTTTACTACAGCTTCAGAGTGTGGGTTTTCATCCGCACCAGCTTTCATTTCATGAGAGGGAAAAAAAGAGAAAATGCTGCTGTTTGTGTCCCTATTAATAGATAGACCAAGGTTGTAACTTTGACTTATTACAGGGTGCTTGGTTTGCCAGGTGATATTTGCATGTGGATGCAGTGAAGGAGAGCAGGTGACAGTCAAGTAGAAAACTCAGAAAGTCATAAAAGTATCTGATGCAGAACCTCTATTAATCCCTGCTGTTTTCTTTCCCCCACGGTCCCGTTGAGGCTTCTCTTTACAATTGCAGCTATCTGGGTTGATGCTGAAGTGTAGAGTTATACTGCCTGTTATTCATTTTTTACTATAAAACAATGTCAGGATTTAGATTGAATTTCCTTAATCAGGTGACCCTCAGTTTGGAGCCGTGGATGTGTTTCAGTGGCCCCACCCCGAGTGTTCTCCCCAGGGGGGGGGTGCTGCTCACGGGCCATTTAGTGATTCACTCCAGGAGAGCTGTCACCATGGCAGGAGAGTCATTCCCACTTCTCTGCCCTCATGAATTCACATGAGGACGGTATGCCTGACTCTGCTTAAGGAACACAGCCTATATTCATCAGACAGACGCCACTCCAAGGTGTTTACCTCCATAGTGCTCCACAGAAATCTCACTGACACAGCAGAGGACTGAATCCCTTATTTGGCAGACTGATTCTATTTAAATGTATACATACAATAAAGAAGTAATGATGTACATAACACATAATCCGACTCCAAGCATGGCAAATTAACAATTATATATTTCTTATTAACTCTGATAATCCTAAATTGTCATTGGGATCCCGAGAAAATGCCTGACCTGAGATCCTCTGCTAAAGCAGCTCCCATGTTAGTGATGAGGAACATAATCCATATGTTCTGTGCAATGAAGCACTCCACATTCAGCCAAAGGTAATAAGAGGCTTCCACATTCTGAGTTAGACAAATCGAGTGGCATCATCAAAAGTTAGAGCTTTTTTTTTGTTTGGGTTAAGAATTTAAAGAAGACTTGGAGTTTGGAGGTTACCCGCTTGATTTATCTAACCCAGACTGCTGAAGTCTGATATTAACTCTTGCTGAACTGAATGCATTGTCAACACAGTGAGGAAACATTGTTGATTAAGGAATCTGGAAAGGTGTAAAGTGTTGATATCAAACAGATCAATAAAATGTTGTTTGACAGTCCATTTCATTTGTTTTCCTACAATATCTACCTATATTTATGTGGTTATTTTAAGGCACTCACTGGGGGGAAAAAGGAAAATTCAGTTTTTTTTCCCATTCTACTGGCATATTTCTCCTCACTGTGTTTGTTATGACTCTGAAAGTGTAATTTGTGTTCACTGCCTTTGCACACACTACCTCCGCTGTACAGATTCAGGAAAATGAGGACGAGTGCAAAACATGCAGCGTATCGGAGCAAGCCCAGTGAGCCTCCCACAGCTTTCCGAATAAACATGATTTTTGCATGAATCATTTCAGAAACTTGTCTCTGAGTCTGACCCAGAGTAAACACAGAAAGTTGCTGTCTGGAGTGTCCATTATAGCGAACTGCACAGGGATCTAAATCTGGGTCAACTTGCTGGCTGACCTAATGAGAGTGATCCCAGCTTTATAACTACAACAGCAATTCATTGTTGTTTCACCTCTCAGAATTCATTTTGTCTTATTTATTTATTTATTTATTTTTGGTATTTCAAAGTGAAAATTAGAGAATTATTTATTTATTTTTCCTTCTGAATGAAAGGTACACATACATAGACTGACATGCAAATGATTTTAAATGTCCTGCTTTGCTTTTTGTACAAATTCCTGCACAGCTGACTGCTTCTCCTGTGTTTGAACAGGGCTTTGCCTGAGTTTGATAGATGCTGAATGTAGTGATGTGGTATTTTTCACATGTTGTCCAACAGGTTAATAGGTTTATTCTGCTTCGTTCGTCTAAAGATTCCAAGAAGGGTCTGTGTGTCTAAAGAGGAATTAAGTCATAGTTCAGTTAAGCACATCACCGAGATGAGAGCAGCCCCTGACATATTTTTCTAGAGGATATCCACTTGACTGGCTCATTAGCCTTCAAGCTGTTCTCTTCCACTCTTAACTTGGACACTCGCCCGTCCTACCAATCTGTTAGGCTGCTGACTGTTGATCTAACTATATTTTCATACAGTGGTTTTGGCGATTGAAAGAAGGGCTAACTTTTTTTTTCAGAAAACTACTTTATGTGTCCTGGTGAACTGTGTATGACATGACTTTTTTTTTCTGAACAGAGCTGAGTTCTTCTGCAGACAGTATGTACAGATGTGCTTAGAAAAAATAGGTCTCCCCAACATGAATCATATCTAGTGAACCAGTGAAAAGCTTTTATTGGTCTTCTCAATCGCATTTTGTTTTTTATTGTGTTGTTGAAATTTTTGTTGTTCTAATCTGATTGAGCCATTTATCTAACAGTCAGCAAAGTGTGTCTCGCACAAACAGTCCTTTAGGGGACACAGTAGTTTATAGAATTTACTTATGTTGCGTGTATTGTAGTCCAGACTCTTTTAGCTCTGATTCATTCACTCATGATGTGCATATTCATGAAACTTACACTATAGGAAAACACCTCTGCTTCATTTTAGCTTCAATATGAGTTTAAGAGAAACATCTGCCTTGAGCAGTAGCTAAATCAAAGTTTACTTTCTTGAACTGACTTCCACCCACGGACATGAAGCATAAAGGGCAACAAGCTGTAGACTGTTAAGTGCACATTAAGCTTCATGGTCATATTTAAAGATTACATTTGTAAGACATTTCTTTGTATGTTTTTTGATGTATATCTTTTTAATATATAGCTTGCTTACAGGCAGTTAAATATGTAAAGTGACTACTACACTGAAGTATATTCTTTAATATATACTGGTGATGCTCTTGTCATAATGTCAAATGTAGGATCTTCATCTCAGGTATACCCAAAGGAATAAAAAAAAAAAAAGCTGACAGTATAGAATAATCCAAGTTATCTGTCATTTGATTTGCCTTTCGAAACTCCAACTGACGGTATGACCTTATCATATCTGTACGACCTGAGCAAACTGGGTCATGTTGTGTAATACAGATGAAGGAAGTGAAGAACATCTTGTCTGTCCGGTCCCCATGTGGTCGCAGTGGGATGAAGGGGGAGGAGGGTTGTGTTTTTGAGGTGACACATGGTTTTTCTCAGTGTAGACAGATCAACATCTCCCTGGCCTTCTCGAGTCTCCAGGCAAACAGCTGAGACTGGCCTCGTTTTTGGAGCTCCGTCTTTGCCTGCCTTGCCCTTCCCCGCTGCCCTTTGACGTGATTTGTGTTTGATCTCAAATTTGCAGCACACCTCATTAGAGGAATGGAGAAACTTGTGACCTTGGAATTAGAATCCTCCAACTGGAGTCCCAGGTGTGTTTTGGAGAGTATTAAGGAGCTGCTAACCCATAAAGAATTTTTAGTAATCTGGCAGGGGGGTTCCCCATGATGTTTGTGTAACTTTTCCACTTTACTTGACAATTTAAAGTAGTGAACAAACTAAAAATATTGGTTAGAAAGTCTCTGTCACATTAAATGCAATTAAAGCTCAGCTCTGGAGATTTTTTTTTTTTGGAAAGTCAAAAGTAGAAAATGTATCAGTTTCTAACATATTCATATTTACAAGTGTTTGTTCATTTTTTTTTTATTATTAGACTTTATTTTCTGTATTATCTAAATACTTACCTTAATCTACAGTATAGGACAATATGCCAGTGTAAGCACAAAGTACACCATATACTTACACAGGAAGCAGACACCCATGTATTTTTACTTGCACATAAGCATGAACAAACACACACACAAACACACACAAATACACACAGCAAGTGGGGTTTGGCGGGGGGGCAGATAAATCTGGATGACTTTCTTAGAAGTGTCTGTGGCCTTAGACATGCATCAGGGGCATCCGGTCTGGATTTCCAGCAGTGCTGAAGGTCCCAACAGCCAGCCAGCTGCTCCATCACACTCCTCACCTTAGGCCATGCTCATTTAGCAACACAGAGATTCTCCAAACAGCCACATGGGGAGCTAACATCCCTCTAATCAATGTTTTCACCTTTACTGCACAGCTCTGACCTGACCTCAAAGTTAAGCCATTATAGAGAAATGAAAGCTCAGATATCAGCGAAAACTTCTCTGTTTTAAAAATATATTTTTGCCTTTATTTGATAGCAGTAGTAGAGATAGAGACGCGAAATGTGGGGGAGAGACAGAGGGATCTGAGATGCGACAAACCATAGTCAGACCATGGATGCTGCAGTTACGTGGGATGCTCCTTATAGAAGAAGGGATCATGATAAATATAAATAAGGACTGGAACATCCCTACTTTGACTGAGCTCCTTGACTTTCCAACAAGAAATGTTCCTTACTTTCATGCAAAGGCCGCATTAGGTTTTCTAAGGAGACTAGGAATTTTCCAACCTTAAAGCTACTTAAAGAAATAGCTTTACATTTTGGAACATGTGCTTATTCACTAGCTTCCTGAGAGTTACATGAGAAGACTGAGACCACTCTCGTACCCGTTCATTAAATGTGAGGCTAAAGCCAGAAATCGTTTAGCTTAGCTTAGCATAAACACAGGAAACAGGGGGTAACACCTGGCCTGGCTGTCCAAAGCCAGCAGCCCTTTTTGCTAACAGGCTGCTGCCCGTAGCTTCATATTAGCTACACAAATGTGACAACGGTATACCTCTCATCTAACTCTTGCCATGAAAACAGATATTTACCAAAATTCTCATGGAGATGAAAAGGGGTGGGTGTTGCGTTATCTTAGCCCGCCCCTTTTTTGATTGACTGTAAGTGACTTGAGAGCCCTGCACATGACCTTAGCACAATATAGCATGTAACACATGCCCGCTCTATGCTTAAGTGGGATAACAAGAAGTAAGACATGAGTAACTTTTTCCTCATAATAGGAAGTGATCCGACATTTACAGACATGCCCCTGGAGAGTAGTTTGGAAAGGTCAAACCACTGCAAAACCAGTGGAGGCCCGCCTGCGTGAGTGTCACATTACACTAAATGAGCAGCATAATGCTGTGCTCTCTGATTCAGCATAGTGCCGAAAGGTTACAACAAATGAACATTTAACACCAAAGTCATTTAATCACAAAGGTTGCTGCAGCTTCATGGAACTGTTGCATATTATTTGCATGTGCAGGGAGCGTCTGGCATTGTGCACAATTACAAAAGAGCAATTAGCATTTATATAGGCTCCAAGTGTGGCAGGGAAGCATGATTAAGATAACTACAGGAGAGGTAAAGGCTGAGGTCTGATTTCCACTGACATGTGTGACTTAATGAGAGCGTTCAATTACGCCCCACTTTGCTATTATCCCACTTTTCCCCTCAGACCAATTAACGTATGTTGGTGAACATGACATCTAATAGTTTAGAATGAAAATTAGATGAAGGAAAGAATTTGAACTTTCACAGCTTTTCATATCTTATTCATGCAAGAAATGTAGTTGCTGAGGTTGTGATTTACACTCTCGTGGTCTGCTAGAGTGGCACAATCTGATTGCTTCCAGCGGCCAGTAGCTTCGCTTCCATCTTCTCTGGCTCGACCAATAAACTAATGGGGGGATAAATGCCAGTCCATTTCCCTTACCTGCGTCTTCCTGGAAAGGCGCTGACAATTATCAGTCGTCTCCTGATGGGGGGTTGTCTGGGCCTCTCATGTGGCAGATAAGAGAGTAGGCAAATAAACTGGGAGAGAGAAACGTGTAATGTCATTTGGGCGGACTGGCATATGAAGAAAGGTCCCAGGATGAGTGTCATCAAAACAAGTCACCAAAATCTTATTCCGTCACCCCTCCCACACCCCCCTCTTCCCAGACCAGACACACGCACAGTCAGGGCCAAGGCTGTTTGATCTCTAAAAGGTCCAGAGAGTGGAAAAAATTAGCCTGGGCTGAAGGTGCTGAAATTATATTGACACTCTGTCATAGGTCATCTGTGCCTCACATAGGCGTGCAAACTCTATAGGTGTTCATTCAAAGAGAGAGAAATCAGAGCGAAGAGTACAAAGCAAATTTATTTGGACGACTCTCCTTAGTTGATCTGCAGGGGCTGAGTCAAGTCCAAGTTCCCTCCAAGTCCACCAAAACTTTCAGATTCAAGACAAATACTGAGGCACGTCGTTACAAAATCAGAGAAATTGATTTGTTTTTAGGGTTTTCAGGTCAGCGTCGACCTGTCTGTGTGCACGCTGTCTTTCCAATTGACATTCTGTGTCCATTGAGCTCCCCTGGAGTTTAAATTAAGCTGTTGTGATGTGTTATTCCCCTTATCTTGTCTTTGTCACTTTATATCACACAAGTGAAATGATAAGCAGAGTCGTAGCCAGAGCTTTAGAAATATTGAGGTCATCAGTACAAGTGCCCCAAATGGATCCCCCATGGTTTTTTAAAAATTATTGACACATTGACCTGAACATAAGATGGCCCTGATTACAAGACTGGAATACTCTATAGTCCTGGGTATCACTTCTCAATACATTCTGAACAAAAAACATGTCCACAGCACAAAGTAAGCAGAAGCCGTATGCTGTGAATAGATTCCCTCTGTGATTCTTTAATATTTCATTTTCTGATTGAAATCTGGAAACTTTTCTAACTTTTAACTATATTTTATATAGGCAAAGCTTTTTATTTAACACTGATGCCATGGCAGTGTGTTAGATGTTATTAAATGTATTCCCTGCAGTAAATCTTGTTTATTTAATACAAAAATTGCTGGCTCTAGTTTCATATTTACCATTGGCAGTGTGGTATTGGTCTTCTCGTCTAACTTCCTGTGAAATACCCACAACGTTTAGGTTTTTATTTGTGCAACACAAAATTTCATAAATACCGAGGAGCTGACTTTGGCATCCTCAGTGTTAATTATGGCAGTGACGAAATGGTAAACACACAAGAAAAGAGCAGCTAATGCGCGAGACAAACACACACCCATATACACATTCTCAGGTGATGACAGCAAGGATAAATTCAGGCAACTTTCTGATGAGCCTTTCAGGTTACATGATCTATTAGGTTGAGATAAACCTAACATTACTCATGTTACTGTTCTTTCTTCAAGCTTTTTCATACCTCTTGTATCTTTTCATTGAACATCATTAATCTTGCTGTAACTGTATTTTTATGAATTGCTACAGTCTGTCAGATATGCTTTTCTTTTGGTAAAAATGTTCACTATTCGAAAGAGAAGGGCAGAGAGGGGAGACACAAATCCTCAGCAGAGAAGCTTCAACACTTTCTGACATTTTTTCAGGCTTTCCAAAAGATTCCTGCATTGAAATAGTTATTGAAGTTCTTGGAGTTGTGTGAAATGTAATAGAAGAGAAGTTATGATTTGGATTGAAGAATCCGAATGAGATTCTTTCTGATTCCTGGATATATCCTTTGTATCCCAGTGTATGAAATGTAAATAGTCAGACTCATCCCTCTTTTCCAGTGTGAACCTGACTGGAAGCCCTTCTCAATAGCTTTTTCAGCACATGCTAAAGATGAGCACAGGTTACATGCAGTAGGATAATAGCACAACAAAAGCATTTCAAAGGACAGATTTAACTCACAACTCCTGATTATCCAATTATTCCTCGCTCATTTCAAATCAGTAAGACCTAATCTAAAGATCAATACCTGTAGGTGACCTGTAATTGTACAGATCTTTTCTCCGACTGGCTCTGCCTTTCCGTAATTGATTTTTATAGTTGCATCAAACATCTCTCAAGGTTAGACGCATGAACAGTCACAACCAAACATGGGGATGTGGTGTCTGTAGTCTGCATCATCCCTCTTCCAAATGGTGTCACTTTATGCACCTAATAGCGTTTGTGTCTAAAGAAAGAGAGGGAACTCAGGAGGGATTGCTTTGGGGATTTGTGTGTAATCAGTGTGTGTTCTTGTGTCTTGGGGGTTATGCAATTCCCCGGTGAGCTCTTCAGATGGTCTGCTGCTTTTAGTTCAGGGAGCGCAGCCTTGAGAGTAATCAAAGTAAGACCTTTCCCTAAGTCATTACTCAAATCTCTGCATTCTTGGAAAAGCGCAGCGCAGTGAGGAGCATGGCAGAGGTCATTGTGTCAAATCCACAGTGGCTGGCAGGAATTGTCGATCTACCTAATTGTGATTTTCACAAAGAAAGAATTTGTGTGACCTCCGTTTGACAGCCAGATGCCAAAGATAGGGGAACATCATATCAGTCACAAAGGATTAATCTGCCTCTGGAGAGGGAAAGAAGTGGACTTTGATATTTGAACCCTATTAAATCACAATCAGAGCTGAAACCTTTTTATAGATGGTACATGCAGCATCTCAAGACTCTAATATGTTGCAAAAATAATAGTAACATTAAATCTATAAAGAAATGACACCATTGATTAGGTGACTGATGATCTGAGATACTTTTGCTGTTTCTCAGAACTTGAACCAGATTTCCTGTAAGCCACAGTGCTTTCTGTCACGAAGATGACGTTATTTGTGACCTGTCAGGCTCACTGGTATCATCATTTTGCTTTTTATTTGTCTGTACTGAAAAAGATAGACTTGTTGAAAACAGGTTATAGGCCATATTTTGTACTGTTTTGTCTCAAAAAACAAAAACAGCATCACATTGTTCTGTATAAAGTGGATTTTATTGTACAGATCTGACCTGAGGATACACTATAAAGACAATTATTATTATTTTTTTTGTTTGGATATTTTTCTTAACAAATTCCATGAAAAGATCAAAACTAACAATGCATTAGTCCACCACACAATACCCTCTGACCTCCCAGCCCTGTCTGTGGCTATCAGCTCCAAACGCACTGGCTCCTTCTCAAGATGTAAATCTTTAAAAGCAGATCACAATATGTAGTTTAATCTTTTAAAAAAGGTTGAGTGATTCCCTAAAACATCTTGTCACTGAAGCTTTTAGCAAATTACACTCAAACAAGTGTAAATGGTGCATTTGTTGCAGACTGTTGCACACATGTGGTGTGCTAGTGTGTATTTATGTCACTGCAACCATGTGCAGTCAACTCAAAAAAAACTACAATGGTTGTGTTCGTGGTAATAAAAGAACATGTCACCCAGTGCAACTGTGTGGCTCACTAATGTGCTTTTAATTGTTTTTGGACAGTGGAGCTTTAATAAGACGTATCAGGCTTTAGATACACAGACAACACTTGTTAATAAGATTAATTTGATGCTGGTTTTGGTCCTTTCATGGGATTGGTTACTAAATGGTTTAAAGGAGTTTCCCAGATGTAAAAACTTAATATTGCTGATATGTTTCAACCTGCTTTGCTGTTTGTCTGCACAAGTACACTGCAGTACATACCTGGCACTCATGTGAAAGCACCATGCGGATGTGTTGCTCCTCTTTGCACACCTTCCTAGTCTCTCCATGGATCTCCTTGACATTCTTTGCATTCAAATGATAATATGGTTTGGTGAACACATGAACCCATCAGAGCACATAATTAATTTCTACTCTCCTTAATGTCACTTGGCAACAGCATGTAAAGGCAGAGCCACTTTTTGACACAAGGCTTTCCAACTATTAGAAGCCCTCATTAAGCATTAAGCACAACCAACGAGGAAGGCGGGGCTTTGGGTGCGCAACCTGCCTATGACGCCCCCCCCACCCCATGACCCACCCCTCGATCTCCCAAAATTAATATTGAATCAAAAAAAGTAGACTGATTAACAATTAGTGTGTCCACTGCATCATGTGAAAAGCCATTGGGAGTTAGGAGGAAAGTTTTCACTGACAGCTGTTTGTTGATGTGCCATGCAGGTGAGACACAGCCGCGGTCCTGAGGAGACTCCACACCAAGAAGTTGCTCTGTCAGCGCTGTGGGAGGAAGTAGAGGTGGTGAGGGCACTGCATCACACTTGTATTATTATTTATTTATTTATTTATTTATTTTAACTGTCACTTTACACCCCACTCTCCTGATCCTTGCCACTCACAATCACTATCCTTCCTTATATTATTGCGAGCAACACATGGGGAATGTCTATCCAAAGAGTTTTCTCTATCTACAGGGCTGACTATCAATCATGAATATCTTTGTGGATCAAGCTGCCAAAAGCACCCCAGCAGGCCAGCATGATGTGGGATTGTGCATGATATGCAAATTTAGTATTAAGGTGTAAATGAGTTCCCATATCAGCCTTGAGCTCACTTAACGAAAATGGATGTCATTTCTAAATCCAGAATGAATGTGAGAAATGAAGTAAATGAAAGTAGAGTTCTTGTTTAGATACAGTGAGGTGATTGTAAAACATTTATTCTCCCAGTGGTTGTAATTACTGGTATCAACCCTGACACGTGGGTTCGTGTATTTGATGTTAAAATGCAATATGTGGAACCTCGGCTATCAACAGTTGAGACACACTCCTTGCTCCAGTGCCACGTACAGTATACAAGTCTGTTTCATAGGGTTTGAAATCTCAAATGTCTGATGTGAATGGTATTTGAATTTTGTTTGGAGTGAGGCTGAAATGTTTGTTTGTGTGGATGTTTCTCCATACGACCCAAGAAATCACAGCATACACCCCTTTTATTTCTGATGTAAAATTCACCATCTATGCTACACTGTTCTCAAAAACCATGTGTATGTTTCTGTATAAATGTGTGTATATGTGTATAGTCCATTTCAGTTCAAATCCTTGGATAAGGCTGTATACATCAGTGTGTCTGACAGTAGATTCAAAAAGCTTTAAACGTATGTATTTGCTGCCATCTCTCCAAACTGTTTTCTGTATTTCACTACATCATCAAGTAGAAGACTGGAGTGTAGCACACATGTCAACAGCCACCTAAATAAGTCACAGGATGTTACCACAACTGCACTCACACACACCAACACAAAAGCTTCAGAGCTAGAGGGTGTTTCTGTACACTGCAGGTGATCTGGAGCATGGGAAGTGAAATAAAGAGCCGTGAGGTCAGTTTTTCTCCTGTCCACCAGAAAAGCAGAATTTAATCCAAGCTGTACATTAGAGACCAGCCCTCTCTCTCGTATTGATTATGACTGTCATATTATATTATATTATATTATATTATATTATATTATATTATATTATATTATATTATATTATGTTATATTATATTATATTATATTATATTATATTATATTATGAACATTTCTGAAACAAGGCTGCTTATAATTACTGTTTAAGTCCTGTGATGCAAAAATGAATTGGCAGTAACAGTTTCTGTTACATCATCAGGTGGCGTTTACAGTGGTGTTTCCCAACTTAGCGCCTTTGTCGCTAAATTTACCAACCTTTCAGACCTCTTTAGTGACTTTTTTCAAAAGAGCCTGTCTACACATCTCATTGAATTGTCCACATGACTACTGACATATATGCGTGAATGAGCCTCTGATTTATCTCTGAGTGATCATTTTACAAGTAAAGACAGCTGAAATCACAGCACGGCCGCTGTCTTTAACTCGTGTGTGGTGATTTCATCAGACGACGTTGCGGTTAGAAAATCTGGATTTTAGCAAAGCAGCAGCTTGGAAATGGTTTGGCAGTGACTGCGGGTTAACATGTAACTTAATGGGCTGTGTCTCAGCCGTCATTTCATACTTGTTCTGTTATCTGACAACAGAAAAAGAAAAACATGTAAACATGTTTTGTGAACAGCTTTATTGGGAATTCAGTTGAATTAAATTACTGTGTATGTGAGCACAGAGAGTAGAGAAGTGAATAGATAAAGAGCTGAAACCGACTCAAACTAAGAATGCAAATACAACTCGATGATGTCATGAATATGCTAATTAGTAAATTGTGTGAACTTTTCAAGCCGGTTTTAGCTGCTTTCCATTGTACTTAGTGGTTTACAGCAGTTCCACAACAGGTTTCAACTACATCCTCAGATTCACACATCTAGCCATATGCTAGGTTTTCACGTAGTCTTATCTGTAAAATAACCGTGGACCTTCTGTTTCTAGATACAGTATTTCACTGGGTCTTGAAACAAAATCTGTTCTGGGTTTTTCCCTTTGTCAGCACTTCCACACTGTAATAGAGTGCTGAAAGAATGACCACTAACTTACTCATTTCCGGACTGTCCTTCAGTTGCCAGTGTTTTTCACGATTTTCCCCATGGGCTTGTATTTCCATCCAGTCCTAAGCCTTTGGCGAAACAGCTAGACCAGCCAATTCCACAGGTCAGTGCCCTGATGTAAACCTGGTAAATACGTAATAGAGAGGTGGAATGAGATGGGATTGTGTAGTCTGTTGACATGGGTTTGAAAAACTGCATGCGACGCGGTGATATAATGTTGTAACCTACACTATGGTGATTTCTTGAGTATTGTTAGCATTTAAGTCTCTTGACATTTAAATCGTTGAATTATGATGTCAGCATGTAGGTGATCATTTTGTGAAGTGTAAAAATAAGTGCTACTGCAGAGTGAATGCCATATTTCAAGAAAATCATGGAAAGTATTTCAGGAAAGTAAAGTCTGGATAGAAAATAATTGGATCTGCTCTTTTGACTCTTCTTGTGCAAAGCACAAGGTTAGACTTGGCAATGGCACTTTAAAACACCTGCCAAACAAAAGGCAGTCATACAGAGGTCTGGACAGACAGCGCAGGCAATAAATCCTCATTTACGTGATGGTCACTGAGGTGTGACAAGCTGGCTTCCAAAGAGGGAGCTGGATCAAAGAATGGGCAGAGATGAGGACAGCGGGAAGGTGATTCACCTCTTAGGAGAAGTTGTGTCCAAATGTTGACTTGACCTTCAAATTCTGGCTCCAAGTTAACTTGAAAGTGGAGCCCAAAAAAAATGCCATGTTGGTAAGATTTGAAATAAATTTAGAACAATTCTTCAACTCCTAATCCTTTTGAAACTCTTGATCCTTTTGAATCTTCATGCTGTGCCTTAAAGTGTAAAGTATGATTACTGAAATGCGTCTGGGTGAAACCAGCTTAATGTCAGTGCAACTTCTTCAGTGCTACTGGACCATGTACCTTTCTTGTGATATGATCACTGCAACACTATTGGGTTCAGCTGTTTTCTCCAGCCTGTGAGCTACTAATAATGTCTCAGGATGATAACTGCTTGTATAGGCCACTGGAGTTACAACGAGACAGTTCCTCTGTATGCCATGTATCTTCCAACTGCTTTTTCCTTTCTCTTTTGAAATAATTGAGGACAGATTGTGGACAGATAACTACAAGGTGAGATAGGCAGGCCTGGAAAACATTGGCGGGTTTCTAAAGAAGCAATACTCCTCCTTCTCCTAAATAATAAATGGGTGAGATACAGTTAATTACAGAGGAGCTGCCTCTAACTGACAGTAGTGTGCTGTGGTTTCAAGAAATTCAATGGAATGACACCTGTTAATAATGCTCGTGCTTTGCACAGAAAAAGGCAGCAATTTTTCTTTCTTTCATAAAATGATTATGAGGACTAAGGACGGGAAGCCGACAACAGACGCTGAATTAGCATGGTGAAAGGTGTGATAGGAGATGGGTAGACTGACTCTTATCACATTTAAAATGCACTCAAATTGTTTTCCATTTCATTCTTCGGTAAATTATAGTTGCCTAAACCTCTAATCTTATTTGCCAATTTGTCAAGTGTAACTGTTTATTATTCAATCAGTGGTTTGATGTGTCCAAGTTGGGCATATTTGTCACATCCTTTCATGCTAATTATGTTCAAATAATTTCTGTCTTTGCGTTAGGATTTGTGCACAACTGTTATGGTTGTAATGTGCAGCTGCAGAGAGAAGCAGTATCTGCAGTAGGTTCAGTCAGCCATCCTATAGCTTTAGAAACAAATGCAATGGATCATCTGGTATATTCAGCACATAGATATAATTCAACCTTTTCACAGTTCATGTGTGTTTATGTGAGTTCACAAAATATTGGTGAAGGAATGATGACTCTGAAGTTCAATTTCAGTCTGTTCTCTGCACACTAACAAGTGCTTATATTTTACGTTTTTAGATTTTTGGAAGACAGGTCTGGAACTAGAGGATCTTTGTGCTGTAAAGTTTGTCCCTTTCTAAGCTCATAAGATAAGTAGTGAGCAGGTGGTTATGGTGGTGTGGTGTTGTGTGCTGCGGTGGGGGGTCAGTCTAACATAATGATAACATAAAGTCCAGCCAGCTGTGTTAGTTGACCTCTTGATGCCACATTTAGCTGCAGTCAGGAGTGCTTTTAATTGTAATCAGGCAGCAGTCAGACCAGACACTCTTAGACTTGTATGTTATAACTACCCTGTGCAGATCTGCACAGTGCACAGCAGTGCATCCAACTTCACCAAGAGGCTTCATTAGTCCAGGTTAACAGACCATGCAGGAGTTTGACACATATCACTCAAAGCTGCCTATATGCACTGCAACTGATTATATGGGAAGGCGAAAACGTTTACTTAATTTAATGAATACAACAACGTACTGTGACCAATCAGCCCGCTGGACTGTCTAATTAAGCATGATTTATGAACTGTGGACTAAGGGCAAAAGCCACCAGGCGTCAATGTGTAGGAATGAGCCTAAAAACAGACTCACTTGGTCTGTTAATCATGACTGGGGGTGATTATTGGTTCGTGGTAAAAGGACAGAGTGGGATCGATCGCACCTATAAGCTGCCGGGTTCAGCCAGAGTGTGCGTCAAGCCTGGAGACTTTGTTGTTATCGGTTTAGGCAGCGCGCAGAGGAGCGCACATGAAGAGGAGGACGCGTGGCTTCCTGTCATCTCTCCTCGAGGGCGGCAGCGATGCTGGAACCGCCTATATAAGAGCCTCCAAGATGCTTCTGATCGGTCATTCATGCACTTGCTGCCAGCGCTTTTCAAGACATCGCCACTGCCTGTACCGTGCAACGTGTGCTCAGCCACTACCGCGCTCTCAGGATTTCTGTCGGATTTCTGTCTCCACCATGCGCCTCGGACAACGCGGATTTCATTATAAGAACTTTGTCAAAGAAGAGTGCCAGTGCGCGCAGGACTCTCCACGGCGCGGGCAGCATGTTTAACTGCAGACTAATGAGCGCGGCCACCTGGAAGTGACTCCAGTTGAAGTTGTGAGTATGAAAAGAAGAGAACAGGCAGGATTTTGTCTCGGTTAGGCGCACCAAGCAAGTAACCTGCACTCTAGGCGTGGACAATGGATACTTTAAGTCTGTCAGTGAACGCTGTATCCTACACTGTGGCAGCTGAACTCCCCACTACAGATGATCCGTTTAATGGACCCATTAAGGACATCGCGCCGTGGAACTTCACGATCCTGGCCGTTCTCATGTTTGTGGTCACCTCGCTTTCTCTGAGCGAAAATTTCCTGGTTATGTTTGTCACTTTCAAGTTCAAACAACTCAGACAGCCCCTGAACTACATTATAGTTAATTTGGCCATCGCTGACTTTCTTGTCTCCCTCACCGGTGGAGTAATAAGTTTCCTGACAAACGCCAGGGGTTATTTCTTCCTTGGAAAGTGGGCTTGCGTCCTGGAGGGGTTTGCTGTTACTTTTTTCGGTAGGTTTACCCACGTTTTCCTTTTTTCCTTTTTTGTTTTTTTTTTTATCCCAACAGTTGCTGTAATTGCAGGGCTGTATCAGCGCAACTTCCATAACTGTAGGTGTCAGTGTTGGAGCTTTGTGAATAGCATCTCCACATGGCACATACTCATCAGCGCTGACTTCAGCATCTGTTCATAAATTAGAGCATCTGGGAGGGAGGTAAAATAAAAATGTAAAATCAGTTCCACTACAACTGATGCCAAAATGCAAAAGCTGACCGAGGATCAGGTTGGAGTTCTGCTTAGTTTCTCTGAGCGTTCTTAAAAAGATTTTTAATGCAAAATAAACAGCATACTACTTATACTACTATAGTGATAAGGGGATACTACAATAACACTTTAAGAACAGTCAATACAATTCACAGTGTATAGAGTGCAGCAAAACCATGATATTAATGACATGAGTGGGTTTTTTTTTTTTTTTTTTTTTTTACAGTGTTGCAGCTCTGTAAGTGTAATCTGCATTATGGAGCACATGGCACACTAAAACCAGAGCAGGGGCAAGGGGTTGGGATGATGGACATTGGAGTATGCAAGGTAAAAATAGTAAAAAAAACAAAACAAACTTCATTAGCAGCAAGAGTGGAAAAAGTCACTTGTCGGACTCAGTGTTAACATCTGTGAGACTGTGGTGTGGGTTTCCTGTATCAGATTTTGGAAAACTGTACCCGCATGATATTTGCTTTTGTGCTGCGATATGTGTATAAAAACAGACCGTGGGATCAGCAACAAAGCCCATGGTGAGACTTTAAGGCAGAATTCAAAGCTACATTCACAGCAGATGTTAGCAGCAGTGTGGGACAGAAGCCTCCTCACATACTGTAGTGCATGACTTGCCATAAGTAGGTTACCGGCACCGTGACCACCAATAACATTTAACTAAGTCAGTGGATTGGTTTCACAGCCTCTGCTAAAGCTCCATTTAAGATGTCTGCTGAGTAGCCTGCAGTACATCAAGACAAAAGAGAATACTTGTTTGTGTCAAGCAAAAACGCTCCTAATTGGATTTGTTAACAAGGTTTGTAAAAAGTCACAGGATGCCTACATTACAGACCGTCAAACTGCCAGGTTTAGCCTAATCAGAAAACATTCATTTATAATAGCTGCTTGGAAGAATGTGATGAGTCTCATATGATTCTATAGAAATATTATTAAATTAGTTTTGCTTGCAGTAGTTTAACTTGTGGTATTTTAATGAGACAGCTTCGGTTGCACATGGATTTTTGCCAGACCTGTATTACATAGTGTAATAACTGAAGCCGTATAGCCCCAGGAAACAGACTTTACATAATGATGCTAGAGAACAGCAACCAAAACCCCAAGACAATGAATTAATCTAAGTACACTACAATTATTGTGTGAATTTTCATGGATAAATTGTATGTTGAATACTGGTGCATTGGGTGTTGTAAGGCATTGAATTAGCACCCAAACAATAACCATTATGTCTGATTAAGAAGTGTATTAAAACAATTAAGTCAGGGCGAAGAGCAGCAGCAGCACACGGCAACACAAAAAACGCATTTTGTTATAAGGAGGAGAAGCTGTCGCGGCGTGAAAAGAAAACTGTCTGACATAATAAATCGAGGAAGCCATTCTGATGTTTAATCAATAGCCCACTGAAGTGAAGCTTACATGTTGAAGGAGCATGTGCTGAAAAGCCACTTCAATTTTAGTCTTGACAGCAGTTTCAGTGATTGACACTGGTGTCACCTGTGTTTGTGTGTGAGTGTGTGTGTCTGTGTGGGGTGGGGGTATGTCTGAGTAAACTGGAAGATGATTAAGCTGAGGTAGCTCTTGCCCGTGAGCTGGATGGATGCTCCACTTAGTATTCTTCTCAGGATGAGCATAATTTCTGTTTCTCTCCATTTTATTTTTTTCAGTTCTTCCTGTCCACATGCACCTGTGCTGTACAGATAAATACATTAAAACTTAATGTTCAAAGCAGGATGGATGTTTTTCTACAGAAAATTCCCTTTGATGGTCACTTTTAGTCCACTTTGAAAAGCTAAAAAAAGTGCAAGATTGAAGCATTGGTGTTAGTTTTATTTATGAGCCTCTTAAATGTATATGACATATGTGGACATCCTGGTTTCCACCTCTCTTTTGTCGTCTCTAGTGAACCTAGTAGACAGACACTAACCATTCCTGGCTGTGGAGAGATTAACTGGTCTGTGAGAGTGGCTTATTACCATATTTAAAGTCTGCTTTTTTTTTTTCAGCCCATTAGAAGGCAGTATAATGCATTCACCTCGGATCATTAAACTATTTCTAGTAATGTCATCGCTGCTCTTCCCTCCATGGAGCACAGAATGGGATACTTTGTCAAACATTAAGAAATATGGTTACAATATAGGGGCAAGTGTTTAGCAGTTCCAAAAGTGTAGAGAAAATAAAACCAATGAGATTTCACACTCTGGTGAAAAGGGATTGAATCTAAAAGAGATGTCAGAACAAACATCATGTGCTCAAACATTTAGACTTTCCAGAAAATAATTTCTTTAGGTTTATTACTGCATGAGATACAAGTAAAGACACACAGCTGCAATTTTCATAGTTAATAAAAACTAATTCCAGGACTTGGTGGTGTGTGTTTCTGACTGCTGTTGTCCCACTGCTGTTTGCCTCAGGGATCGTAGCCCTGTGGTCCCTGGCCGTTCTGTCCTTCGAGCGGTTTTTCGTGATCTGCCGGCCTCTGGGGAACATCCGACTGCAAGCGAAGCATGCGGTCCTGGGTCTGCTGTTCGTCTGGACCTTCTCCTTCATCTGGACCTTCCCTCCGGTGCTGGGCTGGAACAGATACACTGTAAGCAAGATCGGAACCACCTGCGAGCCTGACTGGTAAGAAATGAGCTTATCTCTATAACCCACAAAGATCTTTAAACCATTAGATGAAAGAGCAAAATTGATCGTAAAGGATTAATGCACAGAAATCACAAACATTTTTTTTCTCCCTGTGGGTGGTTTTTGCTGCCATTCCTTTCTTCCTGAGAAATAGTCCCATTGAAAACTGGTGACTGAGGTTTGCAGATTATCGATCTGAACCAGGACATTGTTTCAGGATAGACAGGTTGCTGTGGAATTTGTTGAACGTCATTTTTAGTGCTTTGATCAGCACAAACACAAAATTCTATTCACTTCCATTGTTTTGCGGTGGCAGCACAGGTTTCAGAGCACAAGTGATCTGGCACGCAGGTTGATGAGACCAGTGAGACTGAACTAAAATGGTTGTTGGGCTGTAAAACCAAAACAACAAGCTAAAAGAGGCTAAAACGTTCAGGAGAACTGAGACGAACTGCAGTCTGATAGAAGTTTTCTGTGGATTCAATTCGTTGTTATATAAAATATTGATTGCAGAAGTTTTAAACTAACTCCTAGTGCTAACCCTCATATCAGACTAACTTTATTGTTACCCTGATGATTCAATTTGTCCTTTAACCCAGGAAAAACCCTGTATCCGTTATTTTTCTGGCCACACACTTAGCACACAAACAGTTAAAGATCATAGACATTGTGCACTCAGCCATATGACTCAGATCTACAAAGCTGCTTCCACTGTTTTAGCTCAAACTGTATAAATGTGTCTCATGGAAAAGTGAAGAAACAGGTTGGCTCTAACCTTGGCCCTCAGGGTGCCATCTGGGTAATGCTATTTAGCTGCTTTGATCAAAGGCGTGCTGAGTGTTTGCCTCAAGCCCTGTAAGGGAACCATTGCTCAGATGAAGTGTGGGGGGGAACGAATGGTTCAGACAATACAATTAGGAGATCACCTTATAGAGAATACTCCATAAGGTGATCTCATAGATGACCCGCTCCACCTCTGGCTGCATGCGGCGCGGGTTCTGTCAGGAAACATTTGGTTAACAGCAGGAGCACAAACAGCACAGGTGTGTGAGGTCCAGAATGCTGCCACATGCGCAGCCTGATGCATTTTAAATGTCTCATTTATGTGCACCGTTTTATCACTGGGTAAATGCGAATATCAGCACTGGACAGCTTCTGAATGTTAAAAAGCATAAATGGGAGGTTTTGAAGGAATCTGCAGGAGTAGTTGGCGTCAGTGGATTTTCAGTAGGTGGCTGCGTCCTTGGTGAGGGGTTTGGGACACAATCTACCACCAGTATACCACTGACTTTCTTTCCAGTCCCTTCCAGTGCTCAGCTATTGTGTAAGACATTCATTACAAAGACACACACACATGGAAATTGCCAGTTCAAATCATTAAACAATCATTATCATTTTTTGGCAGGATGGCTTGTTGCTTCTCTGTCAAGTGATGAACGCATAGACACGAGCATACACATAATGACAAAAGTGAGGAAACAGCTGGCAGCATCTGTGGAGCTATGAACAAGAAAAATAATAAGGTTAAAGTATAGCAGAGTGTGTTTATATATATGTATATATATAATGTTTTATTAATTTTTTAAATTCTTAGTTCTGGTAAACTAATTAATTAATTGCAGTTATGTGGAAGTTACAGAAATGATTCAGATCCCTTCACTTTTAGCTCACTTTATTATGTTGTAGGTTGAATTTTAAATGACTAAACTCAAATTACACTCAAGAATTCATAATGACAAAGTGAAAACGTGATTTTAGGCATTTTTACAAGTTTGTAAAGACCTAAAAACTGAAATGTCTCATTCAAAAAAGTATTCAGAACCTTTTGTTTGGTACTCCAAACTGTGGTTGACTGAATTGACTGGACAGAGCTTAGAAAGACACACATCTGTGATAATGAGGTCCCACAGTTCACACTGTGTGTCAGGACAAAAACAAAGCCATGAAATCCAAAGAACTCTCTGTAGACCTCGGTCTGTGGTGAAGCACAAATCAGGACAAAGGTATAAAGCCATTCCTAAAGCTTTGAGTGTTTTCAGGAGCACAGTGGCCCCCGTAATTGTGAAATGGAAGTTGTTTGGTCTGTGTGTGTGTGTGTGTGTGTGTGTGTGTGTGTGTGTGTGTGTGTGTGTGTGTGTGTGTGTGTGTGTGTGTGTGTGTGTGTGTGTGTGTGTGTGTGTGGTGCTATCAGGATGTGCCATGTTTGTCAGCTGGCTTGTGTCAAATGATGGGTGTGATTTAAATAAAATAAAAAATTGTCAGTATTTTTAAAACCATTATGTTCTGCATTTAAACATTTCACTGTTATCTTAACTTTAAATGTGAAGCAGCACTGAGCTCCTCCGTGTAAATAAGGAGATTCACTCTGACTGTGACGTCGGCTGTTGGTGAAAAGAGGCACACCAGCTGGTGGTGGGAAGACTTATTCCTGAAACTAATTCCATTTTTTGAAATTGTTTGACAGATTTGGCTGGCGACAGCACTCTTGGAGATGATTTAAATGCAGTACGCAGGCAGAAGTGGCTCATTAAGTCACCAAATCTCAAATGACTTTGGCCTCCTGACCAAAAGATGGAGCTGCTGGTGCAACTGATTGTTGATTTGTTGTGTCTGGTGTATCAAGCCGATTGATTGAACTCCTTGTTTCGACAATTAATTGGAGGGACTTTCCATAAGTTTAAACCTGTTTTTTTTTTTTTTTTGTAACTCTACAGAAAATGCATGACTGTCTGTAAGGGAGCAATCAAAAGAAAAATAAACATGCTCGTGTCCTGCCTTCAGGGGGTGCTGAATGAAGGGAGAAAGTCTCAGTTCTTTTGTGAAGTCATACCTAACAAGTCTCTCACTGACCCCTCAGCTGAATGATTTTATTTTTTTTCGTCTTTCTTTTCAGTTTAGCAGTTTGAATGAGCAGAGCGAATCATTATTCATCATGAACTCCTGCTTTGCATGTGTGTCTGATGACAATGTGTGAATGAGGACTGAGGTGTGAATTGCAGAATCACAAATGTGTGCTCAGCCACACTTTCCTCATTCAACAAGGATTAAGATGCATGTATTCATGACACACACATGCACACACTCACAAACAAACACACACACACACGCACACCCCACTCTGTCGGCCAGGTAGTTCCTTACAAATTAATCTGGGGCTTGTTTCATTTGACGGTGGTAGGTATTCTCATGGAAATAACATAATTAGACTGAATTAGAGGCCTCGGGGCCCCTAATTGTGCCCCAGAGATTTGTCTCAGCTGTGAAATTTCCCTTTTAACTGAAGCTCAAATGAGGTGCAAAACTGTCATCCTTCTCTACAGCCAGATAAAAGCCTCTGAATATCAAAATGACATTTTGCTGACAGCTCATAGCTAGGAAATTATGAGATTGTTAACCATTTTGTTCTTAAAGAGACACCCAATTGTTCTCGAACAGTTTACCTTGATCTCATGTGAATCAGGTCTCTATGGAAACATCCACATCAAAATCAACAGGGCGAAAAAGCTGTATTTATGTTTCGTAAATAATTATCTGTAGTGAATTGTATTACAGTGGTAGATAAATGCATGTTTCAGTCTCCTAAAAAGTGAATGTCAGCTGTGTCTTTTTTGTTTTTGTTTTTTGACTGTCTCTGAACAGGTATTCAACCAGCATGAAGGCTCACAGCTACATCATCACTTTCTTCACCACCTGTTTCATTCTCCCTCTTGGAGTGATATTCTTCTGCTATGGAAAGCTCCTCCGGAAACTCAGGAAGGTCGGTTCCTACACAACACACCATGGAAAGCTTTAATTTCTGAAAATACTTAAGGCATTTGTGTAAGATGTGCTTTCAGATTAACTTAATTTGATGCTACTATTACCAGTGTGAGCGCTAAATGTAAGGCTAGCTGAAAATATTTTTCTGTTTAGGGCTTTTATTACAGGAAATAGATGATGCAAAAAACAACCCTTCACTAATGGATATTTTGTGATGTGTTCCTGGTATATGACATTTCTCTGTCTGGTGTGCTTGAGGTAAACATGCTGTAATGTCAGTCTTGTGGATTGAAATACAGCTGTGTCTCATATATGGTATAAAAATGTGTGCATGTGTGCACTTCCTGTTGGTTGACTGGGTTTTGACTGTGTCCACTTCATCAGTTGTCCTAATAGCAGCCTGTGTAGATCAGATGTTCATGGATGGTGACAGCAGAGCAAAGGCTGCAGTCTGGAGCTGTTATGTGGGACATAAAGACTGTTTCCTGTCGCAATGAGAGTTTTCATTTTATTTGAGTAAATTCATTCTTCATTTAAGACAGTGAATATGTATTAGAAAGTTAATATAGCTTAGCTGGAGCTTTTAGTGTCTTGTAATAGTCTAAGATAGAAAACCCCACGTTTGTTAGATCCCAGTAGATGAACTTAATAAGGTAGATGGTGTTGTACTGCTAGCCATAATTTCTCTTTCCTCCAGGTGTCTCATGGTCGTCTGGCCAATGCCAGGAAGCCAGAGCGGCAGGTGACCCGTATGGTGGTGGTCATGATTGTTGCGTTCATGGTGGGCTGGACGCCGTACGCTGTCTTTTCCATACTGGTCACAGCTCATCCAACCATTGAACTTGATCCCAGGCTGGCTTCCATCCCCGCCTTCTTTTCCAAGACAGCTGCTGTCTACAACCCAATCATCTACGTCTTCATGAACAAACAGGTAACTTTTCATTTTAGAGCCAAAGGTTTGTATTTCAGTGAGCATTAGGAATCCTGTTTGGTTTGATTTGATCATGTCAGTCTTGTGTTCTAGGTGCAGAACAGTCACATGACCAGACTAGTAGTGGTAGTGTAGAAGGCAGAGAGCTAAATTCCTTCCTCTGCCACAGCTGAGACACATCACTGCATGTATGCAGCAGATGAAAGCTGCTGCAGAATACTGACATGTTTTTTTCCTGTTATTGTTGGGTGTTAGCCTGTCTCTCAATAATGCATGATATATGAATAAATGACAATTGTCCATGCATGCCTGTCCTGTTAAAAAATACATTAGCCACCTATGGTTATGCTTGTGAGGCTTGCAAATGCGAAAGGGCTGGTGCTGTCATTTTTTTGTGCCATTTACTTTGTTGCTGTCTGGGACTACACTCACTGGGTACACACTGTCGACTTCACAAATATTTATTACATGACAGCAGCCATTAGAAAAGACTCATTAAATGCAGTTCTTTAACACATGACATATGATTTGAGGTTAAGAGGCCTGTCCACATGTGTCCTGATTCCATTGGAGTATTACATTTAAACCACAGTTGCAACAGTTTCAGCAGCTTCACTGTAAAACAATCAGTCTTTATTCAGAGTAACCGTTTTTCTCTGCTGTGAGCTGACATTTGCCTTCCACGGTGATTACAGAGTGATTTACAGTGTTCACCAAAAATCTAAATGGCAAGCGTTGCATCCTCTTAATTTGTCCTTTATTTAAGGTAACTGTGCTAAAAAAGGTCAGACAGTGATAACACTGACAAATCTGCCACTGTATCACTTCATTACACAACACAATTATGTTACACTGCAAGCCTTTTCCCCTCTCCTCTACTCTGACTGTGGTGTGCTACAGTAAACTGTATTATGAATCATGAATCATATTAAGCTGTAATATGAATCATGTGAATTTAAATGTAGCTGCAGTTTAGCTGCAGTAGGGGCAACACGGGTATTTATTTAAAATTGTGATCCATTTAGTTTGTGTTTCCTTTTCATTATAAAATGTACCTTTGTAGATTAAGTGTTCATACATGCTGACAAAGGATCATTCTCTAGGCTGCAGACTGGAGCCATTTAGTGGAATATCAAATACTGTGACTTGATGGATGATTGTGACTTCAAGCAAGCAGCAGTCTGCACGACGCAGACTTATTCAAAAGCTCAGACAGTTCCTGTGTGCAGAAGTGGAGCTCACAGTGTCATTAAGTAAAACACTGATGTCCCACAGGGCTTTCTGCTCCTATAATACCAGAGTCACTGGCTTTACTGCTGTTGTATCTCTGTTAAACATGAACATGCTGTGTCCAATTTACTGATGCCACATCAGTTTCCTTTACTTCTCGCTGCAGTTTGTAGCAGCTGCTGTACAGAGTTCTCCTGAAGTTCTTTAACAACCTTTTCATGTTAACATGTATTCCTCACCATTTGCACATTGCTCCATTGTCTATGGCAAGTTCTTAGTGTACATGGCAGGTTTTATTTTTTTCAAAGGTATACACTTCTGTCCATATAGAGGACATTAAAACTGTCAGGGCCAGTTATGATGAACATGACCAAATATGAAACTTGCCTACAGTACAGTTCAAAGTGATCTATTTTCAGAAAGTGGAATAGTCCAACTATATGTACATGCACTTTGCATGATGCCTAAATCAGACTCTGCTTGCCAGGGAGCAGCACGCCGTCTGCATGTCCATCCGACTGCCCCAATTCTGAACCGCACTCACAGTTTAAATGGGTCAGCCAGTGTCTCTGTTAAGACATTGACTGAATGTAAATAAGCAGGCAGATTCCGGTTTGAGCAGAGCTCCTGCTGTTCCCACCAAACTGCTGGTGCTTATAGAAGTCAGCTGACCGCTGGTGCTTGATCGTGATACCTCCCTTCTCTCCCTCTCTCTTCCTCCCCCTCTCTCCCTGTCTCTCTGAGTTACATAACAAGGTGAGGTGAACTAGAGTTTCAGGGGATTTCCATGATGCATGACCACAGCTATTTGTTGTGGTAATTTTAGAGAGATACAACCCCCTGGGATCTCCTAGGTCAAAAGGTCAAAGGTGAAAAAACAATCAAGAAATATCCAATTACCACTATTACTAGTATTGTTTAAAAATCTTTTGACTTAGAGCTGAGAGGCTTAGACAGGCTTTGATCACTCAATGCCACACTGACTGATCAATAGCAGAGGCAAAGCAGACATTTAAAAGTGAAGCATGTAAGAAAATTAAGTCTGAACTGTTTTGACAAATAGAAAATTAATAAATTGATATTTTGTCCACTGGGACCTTGTGAGATGAAAACTTCATTGATAAGGTTAATGGTGTCATACAGTAAAACCATGATCTCCATCTGAACATATTTCTATTACTTGATGATTTACTGTACATTCCTGTACCAGGAGAGTGCTTTACTCTGGTGAAAAGTGGTTCTTGAGGCCAAGGAGATTATTATAATATAAACTCTCTGCACAGTTAATAGGAATATAATGGAATCCAATTCACATTTTTGGCTTCATCGCCCACAGCTGCACTGTTTTTGTTCACTCTTATCAACCTTGTCTCCAGCCGCAACAGGTAGCTCTTTAAAATAAGAAAGCTGTAATGAACCCTGTGTATTCTACCTGCCCACCGACTATCCCAATTTGTGACTTTGGAGTAAAGGGTAAATACATACATGCATATACATGCAGCTAAAGAGCACAATACTTCTCTCAGGGGTTAGAGGAGACCAAAACAGAGCTAAAAGGAGAGTGAAGTTTGGACTTAAGCTGGATTCATAGGCCTTCCGAACTGCATTTTGAATAGCTTTGGAACCCCCACCCCACCCCACCTTTCTGATATCAGATAGTGGTGTATATACCAAACCAGTCTAACTTTCCGAACCTGACGATCCGATATTCATGCCCACTTCTTCCTATGTGGAGGTTGGAGGAGCCAGGCATTGTACTTTTCTCTTTAGCTCTCTTTTTTCATTTGCTACATAACTATGTGTTGCACTTTTAATATGAACAACCAAGTGCAATACTATGAATGTCTCCCTGTAGACACTGTCTGAAAATATGTACCACTATCCCCATTTTTAAACAATATCGTGTCTAGCACAACAGACTTTTCACTCCAACAGGTGTTCAGAACAACCCTGAACATCAAATTCCCAACATGGTTAGCAACACATCTTTAGAACTGGTTCTGAGAGACCATAAACCAACCCTAACACTGCTAATGCTGATCCTAATTTTGCTGTGTCCGCTTTATGTTTAGATAGGCAGTTGATTAGTAAGACATTTATAACTGTAGATGGTCATACTGTATTTTACACGTTGTGTTTTACAGCTCATTTTGCTGCCACAAAAAACAGTTCATGGAGGTTTAATGTAACATACCTGACACAGAATGTCACCTACATGTCCATGTCCTACATGTCAACAAAACATGGCAATTAGTTATTTTGGTGATATCCATTTATACAGTACAGGATGCTTAAAGTTATCATGATATCACAGTGTTAGAAATTAATAGTACAGGCCTATCAGTAGTGCTTGAACCTTCTGTTCAAACACTTTTTGTGACTCCATGGAATTCAGCTTAAAGTGTCATGAAGTGTCTCAGTCAGGTGTTGGGCCACCACGTTCAGCCAGAACTGCTTCAATGCACCGTAGCTTTAATTCTACAAGCCTCTGAACTCTACTGGAGGGATGAACACCATTCTTCCACAATATATTCCCTCATCTGGTGTTTTGAAGATGGTGGTGGAAGGTCGCCGTCCTAACTTGTCGGCCCTAAATCTCCCATAGTTGTTCAATGGGGTTGAGATCAGGTGACTGCGAAGGCCATAGCCTATGACTCACATCATTTTCATACTCATCAAACCATTCAGTGACCTCTTGTGCCCTATGGATGGGGCACTGTATTCTTGGAAGAGACCCCTCCCATTAGGATAGAAATATTTCATTGTAGGATAAAAGGTGATCACACAGAACAACTCTATATTGATTTGCAGTGACCCTTCCCTCTTGCCATCTTGATACAAAATCAGAATGAGCTGGGCCTGCTCAGCACTTTTTTTTTTACACGACTGGATGTTAATTGCTTAATTGTACCATGCAGTGCACCTGTGTGGAAGCATCTGCATTCGTTTTTTCTTTCATTCAGGTTTTTCCTTTAATTTGTCACCCGTCTGTATCTGCTGTAGATGTTCAGGGTTAGTGTTTCAGGCTATTCATTTTGCCATTAAGCTGACATTTTATGACCTTATGCTCTGTGCAGGAGTCTTATAAAGCTGTATATTTCAAAGGTGGAAAAGGTGGTTGTACAAGTACTAGATGTAAGGGGTTTAACAGCATATTTAAGGTGCCAGAGTGAACAAAGTCGCAGAGCAGCCTTTTGCTTTTTCATGAGGGTAACAGAGGAGTTAATGCCACACTTCGAAAAGCACTACTAGCTTGAGGGGAGCAGTTAGGAGGCTTGCGTGTTAAATTAGACAGGTCATAGAGGGTCAGGAATCGTGATTTCTCCCCAGGGCTTCACAGAGTGGGAGCTTCAAAACTGAAAAAGGTCAATTAGTGTTTTTTAGATTTAAAGTAATGTGGAAACCACTGATTGTGGTGCTGTTAGTGAGGACTGGGAGACAATGACCATGTTCTACCAAGAACAACTGTTGACAGGGCGTCATTGTCCCTGCCATTGCGTAGCCTACGTGGGTGTGTCTGAGAGGACAATGCAGGCACAATTGTATGGTGTGAAATATAGTCACTGATGATGCAGAGACAGGTCCAAAAAAAAAAGTTTATAACCTGATACTGGTCACCTAAGCTAATTGAAGCTAATCAGCTGCAAGGTCTACAGCAATTCTCAGTGCACAGATATGAGAGCTAGTTTGTTAAGTGTCTAAAAACAGGCTTGTTTTGGTGTCTTTTAAACACGACACCTAAAATGTAACTGCAGATAATTTTAAACTTGTTTCAGGCTAGCTGCTTTTAATTCAAATGTTTTCTGTCCAGTTCAGGAAGTGCCTAATCCAGCTCTTCACCGGCATGGGGACCATACCAGACAGCAACCTGAACCAGACCTCTGAACGACCCGGCATTACAGCAGAGAGTCAAACGGGAGAAATGTCAGCCATTGCAGCCCGCATCCCTGTGGGTGGCACTGCATCACCCAGGTCTGACGAGTCTCCAACCGACTGTGGCTCGTTTGCTCAGCTGCCTATCCCAGAGAATAAAGTGTGTCCGATGTAACAGTAAACCTGATCCCAGTAGGTGTCCTCATACTGTCCTCTGACCCTGAGAGTCCATAATAACCTTCTATAATCTAGATACAGTGTGTTTCTGAAACTGCCTGGACAGTTACAGAACTTTGCTAATTTCTTGGGGAGATGGAGGGTGCAGAGTGACAAGCAGAGTCGACTTTTGAAGAGTTTTCATAGTGGATGCTTCTAGCACATTTTTTTATATTTCACTTGCAAAAGTATTTAAAGATAGACACAGAACATAAAAAAGCGTTGTGCAACAGCATATTTCAGTGGGTTGTTCAGTATTTGATTTAAAAAATAAATAGATAAAGCACAACAGCGGGGACAAGAAGGAACTGAACTGTACCAACAAATGCTCAGAGCTTTACCCACTAGATATCTTGTAAATATGTACTTGATGGACACTTCTCTGTCCTGATATTAGAGAATATCTTGGATGTTCTCTTGACCATCATTACACACCTGCTAGCATGTCACGTTAGAAGGCACTTGATTTGGCTTGATAGCATCCGCCTTCATATGCCCATGAAAAGACGAGACTGCTAAAAACGCAAACCTTGACATCAGTTAGTATGGGGCTAGTCAGTGTTTTTCAAATACCACAAAGCATCCAGCCTTTCATCTTGTCCTCGCCTTCTCTTTTGAAGCCCTGTGATGGTGCCTGCAGAGAAAGCATTGTTTTTCTATGCTGTTTCAATACTTTGGCAGCGCGTCCTCATTCATCTCCACTCGTCAAGAGGACGGAGTGGTCGTCTGAATTTGGATACTTTTACTTTAGTTTATCCCGCGTAGACTAGTTTGGGTCAAAGCTTTCATCTTTAGTGGAGATGGTTAACAGGACTTCGAGATGCCAGTCTCTTGTTGCCTCTGTTGAAGATGGAGGGCAACATATTTATGAAGTGCCAGCAGGGGATCATCAAACACACAAACATGTACACAACTACAAGTAGCACATATACATACACCACACATGCACGCACACACACGCACACACAGACACTCACACATAGTCACATACAAACACACACACCAACTGCAGTTCACTGCCTGTATTACAATAAGCTCTCTATAGGCACTGTGAGGATGATACAATGCATCAGTAAATATCATAGCACAAGAGTGGCTTAGCTAAGCTGCCATGTACAAAAGCAATGAGTATTCCCATCATTAGCACAGGTCTACAGCAATAGTAAAGCTAAATACTGTCACACAGTTGAACACTTCAGCGTTAGCTACAGTAAATGTAGCAGTGAGTGTTAAAATGTCTAATACTTGACTTTGTGGTGCATGTTTGTTCACTATTACTGGATATTTGTCAATACACTGTTGTCTTCTCTTCTGCTGCACAGTGATGCACTATGTTGAAAAAAGTAACAGTATGGTGTCTGTTTGCAATGTACTGAGTGTGTTCCAATCATGTTTGGCCAGTCTGGTAGAGGTAACACTTCGCATCTTTAAGTATTAATGCATCTGTGCCAAATTAATTGGGGAAAACTTGATATAATTAGCATAACATGAGACCATGGTAAGGACAACTGGCAAGTTTGCTCATATCTCATAGACATGTAGCTCATATTTTCATCCACCCTGTTGCTTTGTTGTTAACCATGAAAACTGCTCCTGTTAGACAACCTTTTTGGAACTAAAACCTGTATCAATGTTTTTTTTTTTTTTTTTTTTTAAGTAGTTGATAAAATGAACTGTGTACTGTGAAAGGGTCACTCATAGTGCTGTAACCACTGAGAATGATCACCCAATTCAGCAGGTTTATGCTTTTTAGCCTCTTTAGCTCATAGTTGATTTTACGGCTGCTGGTTTACTAGTATGATTCAGTCTCACTGTTCTCTTCAACCCCGTTTCAGCTACAGGTAGCTGTATGATTTCAGCAGAAAACACAACCAACACAATAAACCAACCATAAGGTACCTGTTCAGTAACAAAACTTCACTTGCAAATGCTAAAATCCCTCTCCTGCTCTGAATGTGGGTGTAAGTTTGCAATTGTTTTCTAACATATTAGCCGTAACAGTGTAATATGGTGGTGGCTGTGTGTCTGTTGTTTTGGTAGTCACACATTTATTTGATTTTATTTTTTTTAGACTTTTTTGTTACTTTCAACTGCCACAACTAGACACAGCCTGTTATGTGGAATAGACAGGGCTGCTCATTAATCTGGACATGCTCAATGATGAGTTTTTGATTGATTAATTTTCATCAAAATTAATCTTATATATAAATAAGGTCATTCGAGCTGATATGTTGTTGACAGCTTGAGTCTGTTTGTTTACAAAACAACAGTTAGCAGCTCATGCTAACTAGACATGTCCACATGTTTGACTGGCACCGTATGTTTTATCATGTCTTTAGCATAAAATGATGTAAATAAGTACTGCAGTGCTGCAATAACTTTGCCAACCTTGCTCTATGTAGGCCAACTCTACAGCTTTACACTGTAAGAGTAAGGTGACCCTCAACAAATTCATAAGCAAATGACCGCTATGTATTTACTCCCTGCGGTACAGTATACAGTCATTTGATACAATGGGTCTGGCTCCCTCCAACTTTGCTCCCCTCATGCTCAGTGGGTTAGTTGCTTAATAACACAATCATTGTGATTGGCGATCCTGTGGTTGCTAACAGCTTCATCCAAAAAATGAGCAGCCACACCAGCACACAGCCAGAAAATTAAAAAAAAAAAAAAAGTGAATGTTCCAAGCATCCCATTATTACAGTATGGTCCAGCTTTCAGTGTGGGCCATGGTCCAGGCTCCTGTATGTAGTAATGTACTGGTTTACATCAGCAAATAAAACAGTTCCAACATTCTCACAAGTCTGAGAGGAGAATCCAGCAGCAGCTATATGCTGGTTTGAAATGTTTGTTGGTTGCTCATATTTGGATGATAAAGCCAGGTCTTGCTGGAAAATCTACAACCATACTGCTGCCTACTTAGGCTAATGTCCATTCATCAATATAATCAACTTTCTGTTCTGTCTCCATCACTCAGTACCCAGCCTCTACAGTTGTAGACACAGTAGGTGTGTGGGGGTTTTGGAAATAGTGTGTCATGGTTCTCATGTTCCATCTAGTGTTTCTGCCAGTTTTGTGTTTTCATTGTCACTAACTCTCATGTCATTTCAGACCCAGCCTGTCCCCTCTGCCTGGTTCCCTCTTGCTGGCCGCTCCACCCCTGCACATCTGTGTCCTGTTCACCTAATCATTCCTTCTACATACATATGCCTCCCTGTTTTTAATCACCAGTTGTCAGATCATCTTCATGCTCTTTGCCAAGCTCTCCTGACCTTTGTTTGTGTTCCTGACTGATTCCTCTTTCTGACTGTTTGCCTGCCTGGATTGTCTGCATTCTGTTGAATAATCCAGTCAAAATGTTTTACCTGCCATCATTCACACTGGTGTGTTTTTGGGTCCTGAGTTTCTCAGAACATGATAGCACAGTCTGATGCAGCGTGGACCCGGTCAACTCTTTGACTAGAGAATTGTGGGCCCAAGTGGACTCCCCTGCACCTACGTAAGCGTCAACTCTGCTCCACAGTGAGACAAATCTAGGATGTTGCCACTAAACATGACCAGAATGAGTGGGTCAAGTGTCATCTCCCTGCAATCACATCTGCCACAGCACCTCCAGCTTCAGTTGGAACGGGCCAACCAGTGAGCCTTGTATGGTGACACCTGAGCGGTATTCCAGTGAATAGGGAGGGTGTCACCCATTCCTGATCCACTGTCCTCTGATGTTCATGCTCCAGCCATTGTTCTTCCCCGCCAAATATGCCAAGGTGGCATACATTGTTTCCCTGGCGTCTGGGTGAGCCAAGTTATAGGGAACAGTGGAGTTGACAGCAGTCACCCATCTGAGCATCGGTGGAGCTCTTTGCTGCTGAGCTCCAGAAGGTGTTTCACCTGCTGTGCCTCAGACAGTGGGATCTATGAGTGCCTAACTCCTGCATAGAGTTTTGCACTCCAGCAGCTGAAAGTAAGTGGAATGCTTCCTTTCTACTTGACACTTGTAGCTGGCTGCCTGATGAAATGAAGAATGAAATGGTTGCTCATCAGCTCTCAGAGGATCTCATGTTACCCTGTCTGTGTGCATTGATAACCGACTGAGAGAGAGAAGACAGGAGTGAGTGCATACCTGGAGAAACCATACCCCTGCTCATTCTCCCCCTGTGTCCCTGGTCCCTGTAGTTGCAGCCCCAGCCCTTACAAGTACATTGAGCACCCGTAGCGATGGAGAGGAGCATTTGGGATGGATGTGACTCTTGGTGGAGGCGAGACTGCGCCACCACAGGGGGAACAGTTTTATGTGTTGTGGACAGACCAGCCACTTCACTGCTTTCTGTCCAGTAGAAGCCTGCCAATAATCAGTAATTCAGAGGGAGGTGTTGGGCCAAGCTGCTTCCCTTGGTCTGCCCTGTAAATCTCTGCCGCACGTTCTGCTTCTCCTGGCAAATTGGGTTCACAGCTTGGCAGTGTTCATTGGCTCTGGGGCTGATGAGAACTTTTTGGATGCCCATCTTGCTATGCAGTTGAATATTCCAGCAGTTTCCCTGAGTGATCCCTTTCAGGGAAACTTGTCCAGATGATCCCAATCTGGAGAGGTCAGGTAATCATTAAGAGACACTAATATTTCATATCATTAACTCTGCCCAAATTCTGGTCATTCTGAGAAATTCATGGCTAGTCTGCCATAATCCACAGATAGACTGTTCTACAGGGTTTATATCATGTTGTTTGCCTTGAGTTTGCCAAGCCCTCAGTCTCCAGTTGATCTTCTGACTTAGATTTCCAAGACGTGTGTCTAAAGTCCACTCAGAGTACTGGATCTGAGGGAGGTGTTTAATCCTCTCACTTCTCTACCACTGCACCAGCTTTATGACAGGGTTTTCCTTTGTGGACAAGAAGGACAAATCAACACATATGATCCATCCCACTTTCCATGTGTCCCATATCTAACCTGTCCGGGAGAGTGTGCTCTGGCCCTCCACCACCATAGCCAACTCTTCAATGGTGACTCAGCATACATGGTGAGACGGCTACTCATATCACCGGGGGAGATGTCTCAAACTCCTGGTTGACTGGGAGGGTTAAGGCCCTGAGAAACACTCGTGGGTTTCTGTCAGAAGCACCCTGGACATGGTTTCATCAGACCCATTGTGATCAGCCATGTCGGACGTTGGGGGAAGTCCCTTGGGTTCTGTCAGGGTTCTCGCGTTCCATCCATTGTTTATGCCAGTTGTGTGTTTTCATTGTCACTAACTATCATGTCATTTCAGACCCAGCTCTCCCCTCTGCCTGGTTTCCTGCTTGCTGGTCACTCCACCCCTGCACACACCTGGTCCTGTTTACCTAATCATCTCCTCTGTATATATACCTCTCTGTTTTCACTTACCAGTTGTCAGAATGTTGTTGTGCTCTTTGCCAAGCTCTCCAGACCTTTTTTTGTGTACAGGCCTGATTCCTATCGTGGATTGTTTGCCTGCTGGGTTGAAAACAATTCTGCCTGCCATCCCTTGTACCGTTGCCTGCCTGGTTTGTTTGCTTTGTGTTGAACAAGCTACTAAAGACTCGTTACTTGCCGTTACTGACTCTGTTTTGCTTCTGGGTTCTGAGTTTCTAGGAACGTGATATAGTGACTTCACCTTGAAGATCAGACAGGATATAAATCAAACAAACCTGCCAGTGTTACATTTTGGTGCAAGGATTACAGACTGCACTGCATGCTGATAAGGGGAAGGAAGGCTTCCAACATATATAGGTGGGTTAAAGCTCCTATTTCTCACCTCCCTATCCTGAATATCAAGCTGCTCCACCTGTCTGTTGTATTGTACTTTCAAAGGCATGTCAAGACTTGTTCTGCTGTAAGTTTTTGTGTCATGAGTACTTCTGTCTTGAGTTTGATTTACATGGGATTATAGGTTATAGATGCACGCTGGTTATAAAAATATCTGTATTAAAGTATATTTTTTGAAAAGCAATTATGCATTGCGTTGTTTTGTTTGTACTCTTGAAAAAATTATAATGAAAATATAAACTGCTTAGATTGATGGAGTGATTTGAAGCTCTACCTCAGCCTCGCACTCCAAATATCTGTGGACCATGTGGACTCACTGACCAGGTTTTGACCAGTCCATGCAGACTTGACACAGGAGGTAACTATCTAAAATTCTTGCCCACTCCTGTTTTTGTGCTGACTTTCCAAGCCATACATTTTTCTAATAAGACAAAATATTTTCATTCTGTATATTTTGTGTTGACCATTTTTCTTTTTGCTGAATTGCCAAGTCAACTGACTGAAAATGCTGAAGTCACCTACTGTACACACTAAATACTTAAAATTTATGAGGATTCATTCCCTCAGGAAATTAATAAATGGCTCCACTTACACAGGTTTTGTTCAGCTATGGTGGTGGTGGAGGGGTTCTGAAGTCTTTTTCAAAGTGTCTTGCTCCCTGAGAAGATGAGTATTCCCAGTAGAGCTTTTCTGTTTACACCTCTCTGAGTTTAACCTTGCACTTTGTACAGTGCATCACAACACAGCATGGATAAAGGCTGCAGAAAGAAAGAAAATGGGGATTTTGTGAGTATTTTCGTTCAATCTGATATGTAACTAGTTCAGATTCTGCCAAAAATACAACAAAAAACAAAATGATAAAGGTTTAAGTGTCTCTAGGGCTGGAAAAAAATAGAAAAGGATTTTCTGTCTTCATTCTCTTTCAAGATCACTCTTCTACCAAAGAGGTGTTTTCAAGGTCCCGTCCTGCTCCCACATTGATGCGATCAATATTTGCAACCTACTTGTGATGATAGATGTTTGCCTACATGCATGTTCCACAGCTAGAGCCGCACATCCTGAACTGTATTAACTGACCCTGCAATACAACAGCGACATTATTTGGAAGTGTCTTTAATATTGTGTGACTCAGGTGAACACACTGACCAAATTGCTGTAGATTAAAGGGTGTTCTGTCCAATACAGATGCGCAGGCAGGCATGTCAACCCTCTCCTTCATTTCCTCCGACTTCTCCCCCTAAGCTAGAAAGAGCAAAGCTCCAACTGTTTCTCAAGAATGTGGACGCCCATTTCTGCCATGAGAGGAAAAAGAAGAAAAGTTACACGTTATAGAAATCAAATGTCTTTTTTGACTAGCTGTTTCACAAATTAGATTGAAATCTGGAGTCCAGGTTGGTACTGGTTAATTTTTGCAAACTCTCTTAACTTTACCTTCTCTTGATATGTTTAAAAATATGTGAACAATGTCATTGCTTTAAACATGCCATTATTTGCCATGATTCTTTTTAGCCCATCATCCATCTGTTTTGTGTCTGTGAATTGTGTTTTGGTATGTTTTTGTGTTATTATCTGTCCCTGTTTGTACATTTATATGAAACCTTATTTGTCTCATTTTGCTGCCCATCTTGACCAGGAAAAAAAGAGAAAAAAAGATTTTGTATCTCAGTGGGGTGGAGCAGGAGACCTGGCAGACGGGTGGAGGCACCTGGGAGGCAGAGCAGGAGGACGACAGCGGCAAAGACGAATCCCCTCCAGAGGCGGAGCAGACAGGTATGTGCTATGTGATAAAAGGACCATGTGGTTGGAAATGAGGATAATGGGAGCAGTCACGCTGCAACAACAGTAAAGTTGTGGGCCGTGAACCAAAACACTGATCTGAAAGATGTTAAAACGCGGGTGATAATCCTCAATGGACTCCTCGTTTTGAGCATCTCCGTTTACATTCGGTCACTTGATCAAATGTTGAGATAAAATAATATCAATTAGTGCAGCTTTAATGCAGTTTTCATACCGTGTATTATGACCTGAAAAGTTTTCAAGGACAGGCAGTGGAGACACGAAGTGAAAAAAATAAATGACCCAACAAAATGACATGTGCGTCATCCACATGTAAATATGAAAGTGGGCCGGTAAAAAAGTATCAACACCATCAATATCAGCTGTCTTCATGTGTTTTGTTTCATAATGATGCTCGAACATAAGAGCCGCCTTCTTCTCCACTCACTTAATAATTCATCTATAGGGAACTTTTTAACCTTGCCATAAATCATTATAAGTGCTCATACTCTCATCAAGTCAAAACACTGACAGGTGCCGTCCATCATCTATGTGAGTTCAGTGACAAGATGTGGGTAGAAAGAAGGTGAGAGCCGTGGACAGCACTGTGAACTCATCTGTCTTCTCTGGTGAAGATGCTGAAACATCACACAGGCTTAGAAAAACAGCAGTCTTCTGATCTCTAGCAGGAGAAGAGCTACTACACTTTAAGGCTGAGAACTTGGATCATGCATGTGAGAGAATTGGGCACAGTGTTTAAAGATGGCACCAAACTTATCCCGGTGAAAGTTTCTCAGCTTTAATTTTTTGGCCACCATACCATGCATATTCCTATATCGTTTCTTCCTGAAGCAGACAGTATCACATGACCATCCATCCATTAGATGGCAATCAAAACATTTCACTCAAAACCACAAATGTTAACCTCGTGGTGGTGCTAAGGGAAGGACTGTGTGATAATCAAAGTCATGAGGATACATGACTTTGATTGGGAACCATGAATGTCTGTGTGGCCTGTCGGTGATGTTGATGCGGCAAAGTTAAGGTATCATCACAGAGTTAGGATTAATCTCTGGAGACCATGAATTTCTGCACATGTTCACAGCTATACATCCAGCAGGTATTGAAATATTTCAACACCTGCAGGAGTGGAATATTTCAGGTGGAGTAACTGACCAACGGACCAATAATAGACGTTGCCATCCCTATAGCCACGGCACTAGCATAGACAAAAGTCAACACCAAATCATTCTTCAGATCACATTATTGTCTGGCCTCTCCAAACAGAATCCTGTAAATTCAAACATCTCTAACACTTGTCAAACAACTCTACCATCAATATTTTACGGTTGGGAATAAATCCAGAGTGGTAAAAAGGTTTGCACACGTGAAAATCCCATCTTTCATCTCTTCCTGCCTTGGGTGCACACTTGTGGTGGCTGAGACACAAAATCAAATACCTCATCGTTTATCAATGGGATCCCCACAGCACAGAGGTCACTACCTACTTTGTGATTGATCATCCACCACCAGAGCTCGACTTCGACAATCAATTGGACAGGATGGAGAAATTATGGAGAAAAAAAGAGACAAAATTCAGCCATAGTTAGAACATGATGCCACAGGACCTGGATGCTAATCAATAAAGTCAATCAGTGAAAGTCGGCAGGATGAAGATTTTGAGCAGAGGAGGCAGCTCCACGCTGAGACACAGTGACAGCCTAAGGAGAGGGGACATATCAGAGGCAATTTGTGCTTTTCTGACTCACTAATTACAGGGTTCTCCTTTAACAATGGCTTGATGGCTGCATTTGAGGACCTTGTGGGTGTCATTATGTTCTTCACAGGAGCCCAAAGATCTGACAAATCAGCAATTGTACTGATGCCGTGAGCCGCATGCCTTGCAAGCCTACATTTCATTTCCATTTGCTCCTTGTTACTTCAAACTCACACTCTTAACAGAATGACAGAGAACAAATTGTATTGCAGCTTAAGTCCTGTGAAAGCACTCTGCGCTTGTGGCTCTTAAATGCCAAAAGGAAAATCTGAATTGATTGAACCAGAATTCTTGAAAACTTATTTTACGATGGTCACCATTAGCCTCGTACCCAATGGCTGTTTGGTTGCCTTGTAGGGGCACGGGATGATGCTGTTGATGCCTTCCTGGTGGATGACAAAGCTCAGCACAAAAGATCCTTCACTGCCAGTGGAATGAAGCCGTGTCTTGCTGATGACGGAGAGCTGCTCATGTGTCAAAGGGGGCATCATTCACAAAGCAGCTGAACTAAGGTAATGGAAAATAAAAAAGACTAATGTGTTTATCCAGCAGCACAGATTCAAACTGAGCTTCATGATGTAAGTACAGTTATTACAAGATAAGCTTTTACTGTAAGTACTGTTTATAAAGATGTCTAAATGTGTTTTAGTAAGAGCTTTGGGGTGAATAAGTGTATGCGAGTGTGACAGTGGAAGCAAAGAGGCACCAAAAGAGTGATGGCAAAATGATATGTTCTAATCGGGATTTGAATTGCGCGTGTGGTGTCTCCAGAGGTTGAAAAGAGTAGAAAACAGCAATCAAAAGGAAGGACTCTGGAGTACATACTGTATTTATTACATATTTGCCATTCACAAAAAAGCCTGTAACTGTCACATGTGAAAATAAGTGCAGTAGTCATTGGTTAGTTGTCAAGTTTCGTGTTTGTTTTTAACTGTCTTCTTGTTGCTGTCATCACTTCGTTGTCTTCAAGAGCTAAATGCAACCAACAGGAATTAATCTACCCCCCCCCCCCAGGTGAAATCAATTTCAATTTCATCATGGGGAAGCAATTTTGGACGTCAAACACATGAATGATATACAGTAACAGTGATTTAATTTCCCATGATCCCTTTTGTGCCCCATTGGCATTCTTGTCTGTAAGTCTCCCTGTAGTGCATTTTTTTCTGACTGTATAAAAGCACACACAACACAAAGCAGGACTATATTATCAGCACAGTCAGTATCAGCATCAATACAGTACAGGACCATCACTTGCTAATAATTGTAGGCGCTGATGGTAGCTGATGGTAGCTGGTTTGTCTGGTCTCTGGCTCAAATGTCATGAGTAAAGATGTGCAACTGTGTGAGATACGATAGCTATTTGGGCTTGTTTAGTCAGGAAGCTTCTAGATAAAACCTGTTATTACTGTGCCAAAATCCCCTGGCTATAAATGGTCTGTACAGGGCCCAGCAGGTCATTCTTATCATGTTTTCCAATTACAAATTATCATTTGTAATGTCAAATGATCTTGTGCATGACTTCTTGTTATACGAAATGTAATTGTAATCATTTTGGTGGGCCTCTGTTTTTATTTGTACAGTGCCTTGTTTCCTGGAAACCACAGACATTCCCATCAGCCTCAGCTTGTACTTTGTGTTTTGTTCTAATATGTCCTAGTTAATTTGTGCTAATTAACAGATGTTAACACTCTAAACGTGGAAGGTAGACATGGTGAACATGTTTAGTTACCTGCATATATCAACATGTTAGCATTTCAGCACACATGCAAGAAGCCAGACATTACCATGCTCTATAGAACAAGTGACTGTCTGTATCAAATGCACAGTGAGGGATCTGAGATCAGATTCAAAGAAGCTAATAATTAATTTGGTCTGTGTAACATTTAGCCTGGATGGCTCAAGTCTAACATTTTACTGTGTCAGTCTTTTCTTTGATGATCATCTACAGTTGCAGTTACAGACAGCCAGACATCCTTCTTCAGATGTGAGCGCTCTTCTTCTACATCTGGGTATTTGCTGAGTGAAAAGGTGAGGTGATTTATTTCAGCCATTTGAAGGAGACACATTCTGATATTATCTTCTCGTAACTCCAGTGTATTTCCACAATTACTTACAGTGTTTCTATATAATATTACAGTACTTTACCTTAAGAATAGTGCAACAATCTTCACAAGCTATGGCTTCATAAATCTCTGATACAAACATGAACATTATTTGCTTTACAAAGGTGGTATTTATTACAGGGTTATTTTAGTCTACTGCATATTTCATTATATTAAGCCTGTGCTGCATTTCTTTCTGTCAACCATCTGTAGATTATGTCTGGGGGCTCTGTCCCCTGCATGTGTAGTGTAGAATTAGTTAAAAGTGGGGAGAAATGGGCTTAGAGCTATGTGTTTTTTTTTTTCTACTAGTGCAGTTCAAAAATGTATTGGTACTATGTCTATGAAATGGACTATTAGTGACAAGGCTGATCAGTAAAATCAGCCAGTGACGCATTCATTTAAATCTTTGGACTATGAAAATGTCCAATTTAAGGTATAATGGGAAAGGATTAGAGATTTTAAAGGAATAGTGCATGCAATTAAAATTTTGGCTTTATTAACTCATACAGTATCAGCTGAAACACTGATTAATGTTCACATGTCAGCACAGAACAATAAACATAACACCCATCAAATTAGCTGGCACAGCTCCACATCAGCCTTCTTAAAGCTGCTGCAGTCAATGAAAAATCTTCAGAGCTATAATAAGAGTTAAAGAGACCAAAAAAAAAAAAAAAATCAATGTAAACAGAATCCGAGTAAATAAATCACTGCTTCTTTTAATTTCTGTGTGACTTAAGCCATTTTCTCACATGAACTCTAGACATCGTCTGGATAATCAGGTCAGGAATCAGAGAATCAGGAGTTGCCCTTTCACACTTGTAGCGCACAACCAGGGATTGTTCATGTCAGACACGTTCTCACCTACTGGAAATACTCAGTTCGGTTTAGGTGAGGGGCTGTAGGTGCCTGGTTAGAGTGTTCAGGGGGGCAGGATAGGAATGTCATCAACGCGCTCCCTCACTCGCTGTGAATTCTCTGGACAGTTACCTGTCCTGTTAACATATCAGCTCAATCAGACATTACACTGGCAGGGTAAAGTCTGTTTAATGTCCACTCCAACTGATTCAAACATTTGTGTTCTTCCATACAGCTCCTGAGTTCAGTAAATTCAGGTTGCGTAGGGTCAAAAAGTAAAGAAGTGAAACAAAAAGACAGGCGTGGGAATCTCTGTCCATAAATAACATCATTCTGATGGTCAGAAATGGAGCCAGCCTGTCTGTACAAAACAACACAGTGAATGTCGCACTCACATGATGAGTGATTTGTCAGAGCTGGCTCTCTTTTAAAAGGCCCGGTCTAATTGCTGGTGTATAAATATTCCACAACATCAGTCTTTTTTTCCACAAGATGAAAAAGGACATTAGGGCTTTCTATTTCCCCTGCACTTTTAAACCCATCATTAATTGATTAGATGTCATCATTTTGTCAAGGCTTCAGTGTTAATATTTTATCCCGGGAAAAATGGCAAAGACAGAAAATTGTAGATCCTGATGAAATGGGCCTGAATGAAAAGGCTCCGTGTTGTTGGTAGCTTTGGGTGATTCAGGCGGAGACTAAAAATAAATCCAAATGTCAGTGATAGATTTTGGCTGGAATAGGTAATGAATTTAAATACTTGCTAAATTGGGCTTTAAAATAATTAGTCTTGAGAGAATATTCCCTCTCACCTACTTGGGAAAGGGCATCTCTTTGGTGCGGTACTGTACCACATTAATTCCATAGTTCTTTGGATATATTTGTAAATCCAATCATTTTACAGAGATTAAAGATTACAAAATAAATTTCATCCCCTTATATATCTGTTGTCAGTGTGATTAAAATAAAGTTTACGTTCAGTTTGAGCTGCTCTTGCTCATGGCAGGCAGGCGAGTTGAAATACCGTTTAGCGGCTCCTTGCTGTCATTTCAGTGCGCTTCAGCTGGTGCAGCTGTGCACACACTGTGGATACGCCATCCCAGTGCCTTCACTGTCACTGTATTCAAAGATAGTTTCTAATTTGTGCTTCAACACCTTCCATGAGCAGCAGCCAAGCTGATCAAAGTGTGGGATAAGTCTATTGATAACTATATTTACTTTCACTGTATTTCATCAATCGATAATACTTACAGATAAATCAGTGTGGGTGCTTAAAATCTACTAATCATCCTTTAGCATCATGGGCCACTAATGTTAAGAAACTCCTTCCAGTCACATTGTTACAGTTACGCCATAGTCCTGTCTTGGGGGACATGCACAAAATTTGATTGTTAAGTGTTTATGGACAACAAATTTTGTCTGTGCGACCTGTCTTCCTGATCTTATCGACAAAATTTGTTGATGAGTAATCGTATAGCCATGTCAGTGCTGTCAGGACAAGCAAGCAGTGCTTGACCAGTTAAAGCTAAAAATAGACATCAACTGGAACAATACCGGAGCGATTTCTCACATCTCAGAATAGTGTTCTGTCCCATAAAGCATCTGTTACCTGTTTGCATTCATCTTGTAATTAACTGCCCCCTAATGGCCACAGTAGGCTGTTGTCTCTGGAAGCTACGTTGAAGCCAGCTAGTTGAAGCTAAGCCACCAGTCCCATTGACCAAGACTGGTGCTTGTCAATCAGAGGAAAGAGCAGAAATTTTTGGACTTTTGTGCATGCACATTGTGAATAATCCTTGGATCTTTGACGGGCAACTTGATACAGCTAGCTAAAGGCCAATGTGCTTGTTAAGCTGCCCTTAACTCAGCTTCCACTGTTCTGAGATCAGTTATGACATTGCACTCATTGTTATACACGTGTGCAAATGTGCAGAATAGAAAATGACTTCATCAGTCTTTTCTTCCTAAGCCTTAAGGGTTAGGGTTAGTAAAATAGTAAATTACATTGTGGTTCATCATCTCAGATCAATACAAGTTGTCTTACTGATCAACGTGGTCAACATGTGCTGCTTTTTATTTATTGTGGTATTATCTTCTGATCAATGTGTAGGTTTCTCTGTGTAAGACCTGCAGAGAGTTTGTGAAGTGTGAGGCAGCATGTTGAGGCAGGAAAGCACAGTGTGTCAGAATGACAGCGAGGAACTGTGTAATGCTACCTCAGCTTGTTTACTTCATTCATTCTGCACACACTCTGCACTCCAGCAGCACACCCATGAACTCACCACCAACAGTGTCAGCCTGAGACCTAGCTATGCCCTTTAACACTGTGGCCACAGAACCTCGGACAGCCTACGATGAGAGGGAGGGAGCACGAATAAGATGTTAAATAAATAAATTGATGATGCTAGAGTAGACACCTTCTGGGTAAAGCTACATTCTTATTCAATCAACCTGTCATTTTTTTCCCCTTTAGCCTAAAACCAGTTGGATAAAATCTTATTTGAAAGCAGTTTGCTGAAGTTTGATTCAAAGTCTTCATTCTTGGTCTGGACTGAAACCACATTAAAATGTTCACAATATTTTTGCCAACTAATGTTCTGATCATTATGATTATGTTTCATCTACTAAAGCTAAACCAAAACGTTTATAGTTTTCTTTGAATAAAATGTCCAGTTTTAGTTGAATAAAAATTAACTAAAAATAAGAAGGATGAGGTTGACTAAACATGACTGTATCTATTATGGACATTTTTTTTTAATCTCAGGACTACAATAAAATTAAAATCTTTACAGAATAAAAGAATCAATCAGAAACCCAGTGAGTCCTGCAGATCATTAGCAACGCTGTGGTCGCTTGACTCCCTGACTGACACTCCTTGCTGGGGAGGGATGTCAAGCGTCATCTCTGACACACGGCCATTAGTGACTCACACCGTTTAGAGAGCGAGAACGGAACCAAGACAGATGGCAGGTATGGGGAAGACGGCAGGAGATGAGCCAAAATGGTCAGCCGGTGAGCCACAATGCTGCCACCACACACCGCGTTCATTTCTCATCACCAAACAGAGGCGAGTAATGAAGGGGACCCTGACAGTGCACCATGCAATGTCCACACGGCAGACCCAAGGCCAGACTCATCTATCCCATATTTAATCAGTAAAGTCGTTTGACTTGGTGGTATGATGGAATTCTTCAGCTAATGTCATTGATGGATTACAGGATCCTTTGAAAGTTAATCTTATTATAGAGAGAACATTGGGTGAAGTATGAAGGAAATGTTAAGCAGAGGTAAAAGTATTTCTGAGTAATTCTCATCCCAGTCTGGTTGTTTATTAGACTCTCGTGTGGCCATGTTTTGTTTTTGTGCACCAATTTAAAAAAAAAAAAAAAAATTAAAAAAAATATATATCTAACTATTTCTTGGCAGGCAGACGCAGAAAAGGAGCCGCGGTCAATGGCCAAATGTTGAAACAGCTAATGGAAAATGGCAGGAACAGCAATTAAAAACACTCAAATTTAATGGTAAAAAGAAGGAATTACAGTTTAAATGTAGAAATGACTGGATTAAAATCAAGCCAACTGTTTTAAAAGTGAATCAGCAAAAAAAAAATAAAATGTGGCCTCCACATTCAGCAAAGCCATGTCAATATCCGTTTTGCTGGGTTTCATAAGTTCAGATGAGGTTTTGTTTAATTACATTTTAGTGTTATAATTTTTTCCATAACGTATTCTAGTAAAGTAATGTCATGAGTACAGGAGAAAAAAAAAAAGTTGTGTGAACAGAGTGACAGAACAGTGTAGGCTGGGGACACACTGTATATTTAAATGTAATTAGTAAGGTTTAGTTCCTCCTGTCAATGTGACTTTGATTTCCTTTGGCACTGCAGGCAAGAAGGCCATCAGGAGATTCATCTGACCTTCAGTGATAACGAGTAAGGACACACAGCTGTGGTGCCCCTGAGCAAGGCACCGATCCACCCCAGCTCCCCAGGAGCCTTAGTTGGCAGCCCGCTGCCCCAGCGTCTCTAGTGCATGTGCATGCTCGTGTGTGGTTCGTTCACTTGGTGTGGGTAAAATGCAAAGAATAATAATTTACCCAGTTTGAGGGATCAATAAAAGTAATAAATTTAAAACTTAACTTAAACACACTCTGTAACCCCACCCACCCTCCCTCACTAAAACTGATTTGGGGAAACAACCAAATTTAGTATTCTAATTTGATTTGGCAGAATATGGCTCTGCAGCCATTGAGTATGAGACATCGTTTCATATCGTTTCGAAGCGAAATCATGACCTCATTATCGTGTGCAGTGTTTTGGAAATGACTGCGTCCCCGAACGACCTACTTCTCTGTGCCAGAACCCCATAAATATCTAAGTAAGAGTGGAAATGTAAACAGGTAACATTGCAGCTTGGAATTAACACGTTGCTCAGGGTCTATATTAAATTGAGGGCACTGTGTGCTCGAGGGCTGCCGTAGTTTGGTTTTACTGTCTCCGTCTGTTGGGTCCATTCTCCATCGCAAGGTGTTCATCTCTCAAGTGTTTTGACGACATATAATGCTACAGCTAAATGAACAACCTCTGTCCTCGAATTCATAATGCCCAGGGCTGTCTGAATTTATTTTTTGCAAATATTGAGTCTGTCTGTAATTGCGTTAGTGTCCTGTCTGCATATTCACACACAGACACCGGGCTTTGTTTCTCTGCTGGTGCAGACATGTAGAGGTGTGAGTGGTGCCATAATCGACATTTTTCTCAGGTGCAAAATTTATCCTCGTTTGGTCATTTTGTGGTTTGCAAAATTATAAATTATAAATAAAATCAAAATAATAAATGGATGGTAAAACAAAGATGGGCGTCACAGCTGGCATTCATACAGGCCGAGTTACATATTACTGCAAACACAAGTCTATTAAGTTATTTCTGTGACAGCAGCCCAGTAAAAGAAGCACAAACATATCTGTTGAAATGTGCTGTAATGTAAAACATGCTGAATGTAACACTATGAGTTCTCCTTTAAGTGATGAGTTCTATATGAACATAATATAATTATAGGGGTAGTTGTAGCCTGGAGGAAGGTTAGACATTAGGGCTAATGACTCAATGACCGAGCTTGATCACTGGAACTGGACTGACTGGGAAAGTCTGTTTGGGGGGAGTGAATGAAAAATGCTCTCCCTTTTTTTTCTGTAACTCTCAGGGTCCCCTCGAACAAGGTTTACTTCAGCTCAGTTCGGAGAAACTAGGTTACAGATACAAAGTCAGGACTTTCAATGCAGTCTGCAGACAAACATGGCCACACACTTCGCTGGTCTTAGCACGGCTAGTTTCTTATTTTGTGTTTCTTTGTAACTGATTACACACCACTGTATTGAGAGATGCTTTCAAACATCATTGATAATATAAAAAGAAATGTTCAGTCAGCCATGATGGAAAACATCAACCCTCTTACACCTGGGACGGTACATCATCCCCTTAACTGCCGTGAAACAAAATCCACTGTAAACTTGGTGTGATGTATCACTATCTTGACAGCTTCTAGGATTGTCTCCTGCAGGATTTTCTGCAGCTGCATAGAGTTTTCCAAAGACCTCAGCTGACGACCCATAGATCCATCTCTGTGGCCTGGCCATCCCTCAGTTGAAGCTGTCTTCAGTTGGCGTTCGATAGTCCATTCGATGCTGTGACAAGAGGAAATCAGGGTTATCTGGTGTCCTTCAAAAAACGAGTGCTGGTGTGCATAATTGACACCAGCACACGTGAGTTACATAATAGTGTTGCTGTTACTGTCAATGGGTACAAAGATCAATGAAATCTTTGTATTATGTATAAATAAATACAGTGTGTGTATAATAGCCATACATGTGTCTGGATTATGTTCATAGGCAACTTTTTTTAAGAGAAGTGAAATGTTGTGCTTTTCTTCCTGTTTTTTTTTTTATTTTTTTATAGATAACATTGGACTTCAACAACTAAGACCAGGGTTCACATCCTGTATCCAGCATGTGGCTGAGCTCTCAGTGACGTCCATTCAACAACTAAGACCAGGCTGACCCACACCCTCTCTCCCATGCAGGTGTGTATGCACTGTGTGTTTGCAGAGACCAAGAAACCTGTAACAAAAGAACTTTGACTGGGGTTGGTGTAAGACTGTGTTGTGGACATGTTGTGTCTCATAGTTTAAGTCATTTTTGACACTAATACACAGACTTTTTTTGGTATAATGCCTCAATCGTGCTTTTGGTTGCCTGATCATAACTATACAAGTTTAATCACGTTTTCATTTCTAGGAGTGGATGTCAGACTGCAAGAGCCGTTTTTGTAGAGAAAAAAAAATGTTGCCAGGCAACATACAAATGAATGTGCGTACACATACAAAGATAAACACTCTACTGATGGACTGCTCACAGTGTCAGTTTTGCCTGCCTCTGATTTTCAGATATGCAGACTTTTTACAAACTGACTGTGATCCCATTGATCATTACTAACATTGCCAAAACCACAAAATACACCTGACATGTAATATGTGTATCTTATTTCTATGCTGATTTCCAATTCAAGAGGATATATATTTATGTGTGTGTGTGTGTGTGTGTTTGATTTTGTGGCAAAACTTTGACGATCCCCTCGCTTTTGACACCATCATAATGTCTTATTTGAAATTTTGTTTTTGGTTATAATTGTATTACATTATATATCAGTAGTTATTTGTTTTCTTTACTCCAAGCAAGTTGACAAAAATGTGTTTTGTTAAGGGATCTATATAACATTATATCATCTTTTAGGGTGTTCCATGATTTCCACCAAGTGTTAGGACTCAGAGACCTTCCCCAGCCTCCAGTGTGCTTCTTACTCTTTTTTTTTTTAAATCCAAGCATTACAGCCACACAGTTCTTACTGTGGACCCAGTATGTATTACAATGCATGGCCAGCCACTCTCTTGAGTCACCATGCCCTTGCAGAGAGGTGCACGCAGAGAGAGAGAGCTGACCTGCTTGCCAGCACCTGGAGTCTAAAGCCCCAGAGGGGTGCCACAAGTGCAGAATCCTTGCCTGAGGTCCACTCCTCCATCCGCATAGTGTCAACCACTATCAATCAGTGTGATTCTCCTCAGCCATGACTGACATGCTGCTGGCTGGTTAATCAGTGCTGACTGACCCAGTCGGTCAGTCAGCACTGCCTGGGGGACCTCATCACCATGCTGATGCAATGAGATCCTTGCTGTCTCAGGATACATTCCTCGGTTCTGCACAAAAGTAGAAATGTAACAGCTGCGTGTATTCGTTTGCCCAGTACCTGATGTAATGGATGTCAGAGGCTGATAATAACACGTTTACATCGAGCTGCAGGAGAATCTCTCTGGAGGTGTGGCCAGAGAAGGGATCATAGAATGGAAACCAAATGGTATGAAAATATAAGTGAGTCCTCCATCATGCTGTCTCTCCAAATATGCCACCATTTTAGTTCCTGAATCTGCCTTTCTAAAAAAAAAAAAAAAAAAAAAAAAAGTCATGAACTGTATTTTTGTCTCAGTGCATGTATGTTTTCATTACCTGCGATGGTGGAAATTGTGAGTTTGACAGTGTGGTCAAGTGCATTGTTAGAGACACATTTGATACTGTAGACCATAGTGGGCTTACTGATACACTAGAGCAGTAAGTATTTCTGTATCTACAGCAGACTGGTTCTCTACATGTTGTGAGGAAACCTTGTGTCACATACTATAGGTGGTAGAGAGCTCTTATCACACTGATGTGGAGCTGTTTAATGTTAAGATGTAAAGAACTGGATGGGTGATAATGTAGCCTATAAAGGCTTTATAGGCATGACACTTCTTACTCTGTTTTACAATTTCCCCAGTCTTTTCCACCACGACTTCATAACTTTAGAGTTGCACTGCATGATGCAGCTGCCATTATGGTAATCTGTCTTTCTTTATGAGACAGTGTTAATTACTAATTTTTACCACAGCACAGGCTATTAACAGAACTGTCAAGTGTGTACCCCAAGAGTCAGCATCAGTACACCATTACAGACCAACAGCAAACTGCTCTGAATCAACTCTGATGTGCTTTAATGGATGAAAAACATCTGCAAAGCCGTAGACACACGTGGCACATATGGTGTCTAACATGAGCAATAATATACCTGCAGCCATTAGGATTCAGAGGCTTACACCAGCAATCAAGAAATCAAATGGATAAAAGGGAGGGAAAAACACAACAGATCCCCACAGCCAATGGGGAACAGTCAACAAAATGAGAAAGCAATCAATGCACTGGGTACAGAAACACTGTCAGCTGCCAGTATATGAAATTCTTCTGCTCAACTAAATAGCTATTTTACTCTACTAATGAGAGGCCAGGAGATTTTATTTAGTTCAGCCCTCTTGATTAGAATAATCATTTCCTCAACACACCCACAGTGATATTACAGTGGAGTGGTACAGTGAAAAGATAAGGTGAGAAGTCTGAAGGCTGCTGATGGAGGCAATCAGGAGAGGGATGATTTTGTCTAATGTGACTGCATGGGACAATAGCCTTGAGGCTAACATATTAAAGCATGCATGCTAATGAAACGGTTCAGTTAATGTATAAGTCTACAGGAAAGGAAGATGAGCTTCCCTCGTGTGAATTAGCAAGATATATTACAGGCTATATCATCATGTGATGTGTGACTGTGCTTGTATTGCTAAAGATTAAAAAAAATCCATCAAGTGCTGTTGCCACGTACCATATTGACCCTGCAGGATAAATGAAAATGGCAGATGCAATATTTGAGGAAACCTCTGTTGGGTTCGTCTCTGGCAGGAACTGTTCTGATTTTGTTTACATGCTATAGTTCCCGTATCTCACTGCCAAGATTATTTACTGTCTTTTATCCACTGATCATGTGCTGGCAGTGCTCCTATATGAGCCTCCTCCCTATGAGCACAGGACAGGAAGGAGTCGCTTCTTATATATATCAGCACACAACCAGTGCGTGTTACCTGCCTCTGATATATCTCCATGTGAACCTGAACTCTAGTAAAGTGAAGTCCAAGCCTCATCTGGATCGAGGTGCAACAGATTACACCCTGAAATGTCCACATAAGTGTCTGATGGCCGAGGAAAGCAAATAAAACATGTGAAGAGTGGAAGAAGAGTCTCGGAAAAGACAGAAAGGGTGAACATATAGAATGGGTTTTACTACCATCAGTGTGTCCCGTGGCTTCATCCAATACACTCCTCTTTTGCTGCTGAATGGGTATTGACTGCTGCACAATAAGACAGTTTCATTTACAATGACTGCACTTCATGGCAGTGCAATATACACTAGACACACCATTAATTAGCTTGCCGCTAACTGCAGAAAATTGTCTCCACTCTTGTGGTCTCAGTATCCTCTCACAGCTTTATTTTTGGGCTGAGCAGACATAGGAATTATCCTTCATTGTAACTTATTCTTACTTTGAGTGAGCAGTTGTGAGTCCTCCTACCTAAATGTCAAAACTGGTGTAATGTCAGCGCCTCCCAAAACAGGCCATGTGACCCTTACATGACCAATTTATGTGAGCATTTTCTCATCTTTCACCTCTTTGGGTAACAAAATATTCTAGATATTTGCGGTTATCTTAGCAGAAAGACTGGAAACGGGGAAACTGATCTGTCTAAGAAATAGTCTAACAGTTTCTTCTTAGTCCTATTTTTGTCCTGTTTATGTCTTCACTAACTTCTGAGGAAAATAGAACATATATGAATAGTGTTATGCACATGACCACAAGGGGCTGCTTGTTAGGAAAACGTTTGGTTCATGAATTCACGGAAAAAAAACAATATCACAAGTCTTAGTAAGGTGCTGCACCACTGCGAGCCTCTAAAACAGCTTTAGTGCTCCTTGGCATTGATTCTATGGGTCTCTGGAACCCTACAACGTTCTTCTTCTTTCTTGAGATCTGGTGGCTGTGAAGGCCATAGCTTGTAATGCATGTAATTTTCATACTGTTTAGTGATCCATCTTGTCCTGTATGGATGCAATTATTATGCTTCTCCCCTCATTTATTCTGATTTTTCCTTTACTCTTCCCCCTGTCTGCAGGTAAATATTTGAATAACCAATCCCTTCTGCTGTTTTTCTGGCGAGGACAGTATATCCAATAGGTTAGTACAGTCACTGCATACAGTAGCAAATTCAAATATACTATTCTTTCTTGCTCCATTACACAATGCCATAAAGCAGAAGCATGATAAAATTACCTCAAACACAGAAAGTAAACATTTTTTTTTCTCGTACTTCTATTGGCAGAGATGCAATCTGCAGTGAAGCAACTTCTACAATATTTATGGGTGCATTTTATAGACATGCCCACTGTAGTGTGGATTATTGCACTTTCCTGCCTGAAAATATTGTTCACTTTCAGAGCTGAGCTTACAAGGCAAGCATGGCCATTGAGAAGCCAAACAGCATCCACGCAGCAAAAGCCCACTTTCCCCCATCTGACTTCCTGCCTGAAGGTTTACAGCGAGGACTGAGGCAGGAATACAGATTCAACTCTCCAGCATGTCCATATCCAACAGAACAAGAACTTCAGAGTGAGCTGTTGTTAGTTACTAAATGCATACCCTTCCATCTTTCTGAATACGTCTGACGCTTGTACAACATGGCATTGATGTGGCTTACGCACTAATGTAACCTTGAGGTCAAAGCAGGCTTTGACAGTATTGATAATAAACATGAAGAGCTGATTCTTTGGTCTTGAAAATATCAAGCCCATCAAAGCCATTAGTGGTTCAAAAGAGTCAAAACATAGTGGTGGTGCAATGTACATTCAGTTGTCCATATGTAGCGATGATGTACATTACTCACAGTCTTTATGAAGAGGGTGACAAAGATTTTTTTCTGTAGGAGGATTACAGGGATTGGCTCCCTCTGTGGAATCAAACGTCATCAATCAACGTCTTTCATCCTCTTTACATTCATGTATCTATTTCCATATGCAAATACAATCTGCAGCAGTGTAGCTCGTGGCCCACCACTTTGATCCAAACAGAAATGTCTCAGCAACTACTTTAAGGCCCAACAACTATTTAAGGCCGCTAAAGGAGACAGTCTAATGACATTGGTCATCCTCTGACTTTTCCTCACCAGCAAAGTGAGGCTTGTCATGTGGATTAGCTCATTCATGGTTCCCAGATGATGTATTCCACTAATGTTGATAATCCCCTGACTTTTCATCTAGCACTACCGTCAGGTCAAATTTTTAATTTGTTCAACACCTCACGTGGCTCTCCAGTCTTTAATCATTTTCTCATATGGCATCAGCAGTTAAGCCATAATGAAGCCAATACATACAATACATTCAATAAATAAAAACATCTGCTCTATGTATCACCTACATATGATTGTATTATAGGCTATAAACAGTATTTTCCAACCCACATCAGGAACGTCACACTGGCTGTCTGGAGGAGCACAAAAGGGATGTTCCCTAGCTGGGACCTTGCCCACTGATGTGCCACTTCACCGCCGTAAAACTGGAGGCCTAACAGTCATGCTGCACTAATGAAACAATGCGCCGCATAACTTTATAATCTCAGAGGTGAACGGGTCCTTGAAGCGTACCCAGGCCAGCAAACAAAGCACTGCACCAATACCTGCAGCACAGCAGAGCCTTCACACAAAATTGAGTGTGATAGGTTGCTATGGGGAATGTAAATTAGATGCAAAATGGATTCATTTTTGTTATAGTATTGTGTGAAAATGCCAGACCCCACTGAATACCATACTGTTGTTAAGGACAGCTGAAGTAGAGGAAAAGGGAAGAGAGATAAAAAATAATAAGGTCAGAGGTGATAAAAGAGAGCATATCAAAGACAAGTGGAACAGTGGAACAATGGAAATACCGGTAACGGAAAAAGAAATGAGAGAAATGTAGAAGGAGAGAAAGAGAAACTTAACATAATTCATTAGACTTTCCTGAGGAGCAGGGCTGTCAATTCATTGACTGGTCAGCCAATGCAAATTTGATTGGGGATTGATTTAACAATCAATTACTGACTTGTTTTTACTGTGAATGTCACACATCTTCTGGTTTCAGCTTCTTAAACGTGTAATTGCTTTTCTGTCTTTTATGTTAATGTGAACTAGGTTGCTTCAGGTTTGTGGACTGGCAGACAGACGCGGGACCGACATCTTTTGCAACTTCTTTTTCATTTTTCTGCTCTTTAGAATCTGACCTTTTCTGCTTCTTGACAATCCTCCCTGTGAAATATCTCAGATCTGCAGCCAAATAGAGAAAGTCGAAGAAGATCAGCTGTGTTCCACGTGGCAGACTCACCAATCCTTCAACTTAAATGAAGAGTAACAGTCCCGTCAATCTTGATTTACTTAATACTTTTCCTTATGCTTAACTGCGTTGTGTTTCCTAAATTACTCTTTTTGTCAATATGCTGTTCTATAAAATCTTTGTTGTGTGCAATTTTTCATGTTTTATCTCTTTAATTTGCTTTGTGTTCGCAAAACTGCTAACATTTATGTACTTTTGCTGGGTAAGCCTAAATACATAAATGTTAGCATAGCTAGCAACACATAGGTATAGGAGCAGTTATGAGGCATCACATGTATGTTAGATGTTTCTGTTTGTGAATATTATCTCAGCGTGCTGTGCTCATTTCTTGTTCCTTTGTCTTGTTCCTCTCCTCTCTGCTCCTAAGAAAGAAGTTGCTCTACACTGCACATAAATTACAAACCCGGTTGCTTCAGTGTAATCCAAATATGTGCAAATATATAATAATGTGATGAGTGAAAGCATGACATTTCTCTGCTTATCTAGCAATATGGAATTCCACCTCAGCAATTCTACTGATTCATGGCTTAGGTGAATAAGATAATCCTAGAAAATGTCATATAACAGAATAACTGGCAGTGCTGTCAGTGGGCCTGCCTTTTTCCATTTTCAAACTTCAGTGTTATTGTGTTGCAGTAGTTAAATCATAACTGATATTATTTAGTTGCCAATCAATGAATGTGGAAAGCTGAAGTTTGAATCTCTTACAGCTTCTTCTTATGAAGTTGAGATGCACGGCAGAAAAATGAGGCACAAAAAGCAAATAATCTACAGTATAAAGTCATTACATCCTTTTGCACTGTCTGCTAGTAATGAACTCTTGCTTTATCTCTGTATCACTGTCACCCCCTCATTTTTCTGTGCATCTCCTGTTTCTGGTAAATGTCTGAAGTGTGAATTAATGAGACTTGTAACAATTTCCTCTCCACTTCCCTCCTGACATGTAAAACTCTTATTCTGGCCATCGTAGACATAAAGTAGCAGAGCTTTTTCAGTCGCATCAGAACACAGACTTACTGTGCACAGCATCTCTCCACACATTCAATTATAAAATCCATAAAAACATGTGTGTTCAGAGAGTGAGCTACAATCCTTGCTGTTCTGATATGATTACACGGCATAACTGCATTTTTTTTGCATGGCTAATATGATTATTTGACTATGGAGACCGAATGTGAAGAGTCTAAATCTTGTCATGTAATGAAACAGTAGGGGGAAATTGTAGGTAATAAAATGATGCGTGATTACTGGATGTGTTTCCTCTCCCTGTTCAAAGTGAAGAGGAAGTCACTCTGCGCTACTGCTCTGTTTTTGATTTGGTTATAGCTTTTAACCCTTTCTTGCAAAATGATCAATAAGGAGCCAAATGTAATGTTTTAGTCAAAATCCCTGTGGACATTGATTATTTGGAAAAAAAAAAAGAAAAAGTGAACATAAAAAAGGCAGCAATACGTTCCAGCCAACCTGCAGAACAAGCCCATGTACATGTAACGAGAGAGGATAGATATTTACATCTAAAAACACTAAAAGAACCAGTTACAAATAAAGTAATTGTAATTCTTTCATTCAGTGAACCAAAATAACTAAATAACAGGTAAACACACTTTTGAAACAGACCTCCAACCAGACCAATCCAGACCAAATTCATCCTAACAAAAAGTTAAAGAAAAATTAAAACTCTTACGGACATTGAAAAGCGACTGTACTCAAACACACGGCTCACAATCGGTGGACAAAGCTGGGGGAGCTGCTGCAGAGTTTCAGAGCAGATGAAAAGATGCAGGAGAGGCTACATTTCCATTCAAAAGGCAAACTAATTAAACAACAGCTTGTGAATCAGTTGGTTGGAGGGGAAACTGTTTTAGTTTTTCAGCTAAAAATATAACAACACCGGCTGGTGGTCGCCTAGACCAGGATCCGTAACATGCTTTGTAAACTGGGCTTGAAACGTGGCAGCCTTACTTCAGTTCTGGTTCTGTCATGTCGCATTAACTATGCAAACATCAAGCCCATCACTCTGGCTTTTGCACTTCCATCAGCAAATGCTGCGAAAAAGATATAAAAAAAAATCAGTACATTCATTCATCCCTCATTCTGAGGGCTGCTCTGCTTCTTTGTCTCTCGGGCCACTGGGTCATCAAACTTGTCACACATTATCTTCAATTTGTTTGATATCGACCACAAAATACACACGATCGTTCTCTCCCCTGTAAGACAGGAAGCCAGTTAGTGATTGTAATGGATAGAGGATTCAGGTTAGGTTACGGCTCGGGTGCAATGTGAACTAAAAACACAGTGAATGGGTATTTTCCAGTATGCAAAAGAACAAATACACAAACATTACCAAGGAAATGTGGCTGTCAAATAAAGCATTACCATATTTCAGAGCTTTGTCTGGGCACCCATGTTTAGCAGCCAGACCGATCAGGCCTTGAATAAAGTAGCAGAGGTTTAATGTATACTTCACGGGGCTACGTCAATCAGCCTTGCTTGTCAGAATGCCTGTGAATCACAGCCATGCAGCTCAACATTGTGTACCTTAGTTAGCCTAAATGCAGCCTCCAGTGCCCGTATACCTTATGTAGACTAGGTGGAATGGCTGAGCATGTGGTGGCGATGGTGGGGAAAGAGTTAGCCAGACAAAATTTACTTTCACGTTGTAGCAAGCAGCAGGGAAATAGTGTGGGCAGAGCTGAAAGCATTGGCAGGTTAGGGTTAGCATGAGAAATAGCTGATATTAGCATTCCACATGTCGAAAATGATGCATCTCATCAGATACCACACTGTCTTTACTCTCCATCTCTGCCCTTGCACTGACTGCCAGACATGCAGCATCCCTTCATTATGTAGCTCTCAGTTACACAAACAAGAGGCGCATCTCATTTATCATGTTTCTTAGCCCTCGTAGACGGTCGGGCAAGACGCTGCTCATCATACTAGGTGAACTGGGGTGACAGCTATTTCCTTTCTCTCGTTTATTTTTAGAAAACTTTGAAAGGATTAATAGAGGGTAATCGACTTGTTTAGCCACGTGAGCAGTTTGGCTCAAGGGTCAGCAATGCTGATCTGCTGATCGTTCCACCACTTTGGTCCAAATTTAAGTCAAGGATTGCCCTGAGAGTTATTAGTCCCCAGAGGATGAAGAAGAGACTTTGATTATCCCAGCTTTACATCGAGCCCAACCAGCAGGTCAAAATGTTAGTTTGTCATTTCCAAATACTGACAAACTGCTAGAGGCATTCCACGCCAGCCTCAGCTGCATGTTCTGTTTAGAGCTAGGGTGACCAGATGTCCCGCTTTGTGCGGGACGTCCTGCAAATTGAGACGTTGTCCCGCATTGTTATTGACAGTCAGACTCCAGTTTTGAAATGCGTGTTTTATAATCTGGCATTTATCAAATAGGGGGCGGGGCGGGCTGTTTGATCATGTCAATCAAACTGGGACGCAGGTCGCGGTCGCAAGTCAAGTCAAAACGGCATGCAGCGTGAGACATGGATGGAAGCTGAAAGTGCATTGTCTGTGTGGGCCCGGCCTACCTGCAATTGTTGCTGTGATAGAGAGAGCTGAAAGACTTTTGATGGAGCAGAATAGAAATGTTTATTTTATTTTTTTTAGAAAGTTTTTTTTTTAAGTTCTTTTAGACTACCTTGATGCATTGGTATCCCACATTGTCCCACGCAAACGTAGTCTTTGTCCCACATCTGGTGAATTGGGATCTGGTCACCCTATTTAGAGCTGAATAGTAAATGTTAACATGATAACACGGTAAACTAAGAACCTGAACACAATAAACAATATAGATGCTTAGTGTTAGCTTTGTCACTGTGAACATATTAGTATGCTGATGTCAGTATGAGGCGTGATTGATAAGTTTGTGACCTGATTTGGCCCCTCAGACTATAACCTGAGGTGCTCAGTGGTCGCCATTTTAACAGTGATGATGGGGTCATCACTGATTTGGACCACTTTCTGGAGGTCCAAGATGCCGACTTCTACAAAGAAGGGATCTGTAATTGTAATGTGTAATAAGTGTTTCCATAGAGATGCAATCTGTAATGAAGTGTTTCCAGTGTATCGTGTATGGGGGTTCCTTGATTTCCTGTTCATAAGGACAGTTTTCTTGGTGACAGAGACACGAGGATCAACCTGCTGTTTTTCTTGTTCTAGGTGGTTGTTGAAATGCCTGTATCAGATTGGCTAAAAACCACAGGGGAATATCACAGTGTGCACTTAACATAATTCATTGGACTTTCCTTTCGGGCGGGGCTGCCAATTCATTGATTGGTTGGCCAATGCAAAATTGATTGAGAATTAATTGAGGATAGATTTAAATATGGAGGTGGGGGAAAAATCAGCTCACATGACAACTATGATTCCTATCTTCTACAAATCTGAATTGATTCAAAAATGCCTAGATCATTTGTTGTATGCTGTCAATGACGTTAACAGCATACGAACAAACAACTAAACTGTAAGGGCACAGTGTAGGACCCTGACACACTCTAATTTAAAAGTGACCGGGTCAGAGTCTCTTTACCAGAGCTTCAGGTATATTTTGCCACAGAAAATCCAGCCTTACTTTCCCTTTATCAACTAGATCTACTAAATGCAAAACTGCCACTTCACTGCCAGTTACATTACTGTAGCTGCACCTGCAGTTCACTGCCTCCGTTTGATGGTGCTATGCCAATATTTACTGAAGCAGGACTCCACCCAGAATCACAGAGGCGATGATGCTTACTGATACGGTTTATCTCCAAGATGTAGTTGTACCTCTGACTGTGAATAGTCTCCTGTGCCTCTGCCTTCTTTCCTCCTGTCTCAGCTGCCACTGTCTGGTGTGTGATACGTCCTTCTGCACAGCGAAGAGCTCTCTCTGACCTACTTACATACATACAGTGCAGACAAAGGTCAAACGACAGACTGTGGAGGAACATCCTCGGGCTGTAGTTCGCCTTCTCATTAGTCAAAACAAACAGGGTGATAAAATGAACCTAGTGCTTTGGGACACAGCACAGTCAGTACGAATGTGTTAAAAATAGTGGTTTGTAGTAGTAGTAACAGTGGTAACAGTAGTAGTAGTAGCAGTGTGCTCTGCATATCGCTGTTTGAAATAGTAGTTTATTCAATTACAGAATGTCAATAAGACAAATTCATAAATGAGAGTTACACACCAATGAATGTCAAATAGCCTTTAAAATATGAATATAGCATACATACTGTACGCATCTATATAGTATTTAAATATAGAAGGTGTCTTCGCACTGTTTATGTTGAACATAGGGAACACAGCAGCAAGAGAGAGGGAATCAGTTGGCTGCACAGAGGGGTGAAAGGCCAAGTTGTTCCTCGATGAAAAGACAAACAAGCTGCTGAGACAGACACTTAGCAGCAGTTATTTATCAGAACATGAGAAACAAGAAAAGTGGTATCCAGCAGTTTGCTCTGACAAATAAGCTGTCCAGACATCAGTGATGCAGATGTCAGTGGAAACAATAATGTCTCAAATGTTATTTGATAATCAGCAATTTGTTGTAAACAATTTGTTGACAGCTACTGCAGAACTACAGTCCCTGTGTGTCTGCATAGAAGCTCTGTAATCTCATGGTCTGACAGGGGGTATGGGGTCATCATTTGGACTTGATATAAATCAGCTGTATGAGTCTGAATGTTGCTAAAGACAGGGTGTCTGAGACCAACCAAATCAATACAAATTTGTCATCTGACAAGGCAGAGATACGAGACTAGAGCTCTCCAGTGTGTCCTTATTCAACCGATGGATCAGAAAAACACAGAATGTTTAGAGTCCACTTTAGAAACACAAATATAATTGAGAAACTGAGTGTCTTTTTCAATCAAAAACCAAGTGGGGAGCCAGGAGAGTATTGTAGGGCTTCGCCTTTCTGCTACATATCCTTCTCTGTCCACTTCAACATGAGACTGAACTATTACAGTTTCCATGCTGTTTCCATGCTCTTCAAAACAGCATGGAGACTGAACTATTACAGTTTCCATGCTGTTTTGAAGAGAGAACTGTAGCTCAGCAAATAAAGAGGGCGGCATTTAAATCCTCAGGGCACACAGTTCTTACAGTGAGAACATTTTTTTTCTCAAGGGGTGTATTTACCAATTAGGAAGTTGCTAAATTAACATTTAGCGCAATACTTACAAGAAATATAAGGATTAAGCTTGCACTGCAGTGTCTGATAAAGGCATTCTCTAAATTAAAATTATTAAACACAATTACATTTAATTTAAGCTGCATTTTAATGAAATAATGAATCCAGCTTCTCTCAGCTGAAGTCAACTAAAGGGTGGTCTAGTGGTTTTTATGCTGACACAGTTTGGCCACAGCATGTTTAAACAACGATTATATCCTCAACTATGGGGCTTGAGCTTTGAAATTGACCAATTCAGAGTTAATTTCATGAGACCTGTCAAGACAACAGAACTGTACTATATACTGTCAGGAAGAAACTAAGTCAGCACTAATTGTTTATGAAAGCTACTACTAGCTATTAATAGAGCTTGAGTAAACAGACATAAGAAGACATAAGAAAGCAGGGACAGAACCACATGCAGCTGCATCACCACATTCAAGGCATATGTGACAGTGAGCCATTGTTTCCTAGCTCAGTCCTCTTATTATAGGATTTCATCCATTTCTGTCTGATCCTGTCAAAGTGTTTATTTGGCCTGAAATGATTCCTCACCCTCTTTGTTAAAGTCTGATTTAAATGCGTCAATGAAAAATTGGCAATCCTGGTGACTGGTGTGGACAGAGCATTTTAATTTTCAGTATATTGAGTGTTATCTGCAACACAGAGATCCCAAAGGTACAATTTGCCAGCACAAAGCTCAGCAGTAACATTGATATATTAATAATACAAACCATGTATGAGGTGAATCTCTGTAAGCTACCCCCTCTGAGAGCACCGAGAGCTCTAGCATGTTGCATGTTGTATCTTACATCTGCTGCATATGGCAAAAATAATATTAAAAACATCAAGTATAAAAATCAGTATCCTCATAAAATCACATAGTGGAGGATGTAAGTAATGAATCATCTTTAATGAAATATTTCATCCCTCAAAGAGCAGCGGCTTTGTTTTTTTTTGTTTTTTTTCAAAGTCGGCTGACATGGAGGCTTGTAATTATCCTGAACTGTGAAACAGAAGTGAGAAATATTGAGGGTATACAGTCTGTTACATGGCAATGAAGTTAGGGAGTCCATAAAGTATACAGTTGAAGGCTGATGGTGTGAAAGTCATTTGGTGGTAAACATCGTCTTCCTTTGAGTCAGTGAGGAGCACTAGATCTGCAGAGGAAAGCCAGAGAAATCACATCATATTATATCTGAAATTCAGCTTAGTTGGATTTATAATTTGAACGATTTTTCTTGACGGTTTAATTTTTCTCTTTGCAGAGAGACCCAAGCCTCCTGCACAGAGAAAAAGACATGTGTGGATGTCTGTGATGTACCCATAGAAAACCACATGGACCTGAATGCATTTACACTAAACAGAAATGCAAATGTGAGGCTAAATGAGGTGACAAGTGGGATACACAGTACCACATGATCCTGTAACTTTGTGATGTGGCATCTCTGAGCTCTTCCCTTTCCTCAAGGCATGGACGGTCTGACCAGAGGTCTGCCTGACCCTCAGTAGATCTGTAACACATGGTGACATACACAGATTGTATCACCGTAACTGCTAATAATGCCCACAGGCATTCAGTAAATGTTTAAAGAGGTTAAAATACAATTTATTAGCTTGACAGAAAGTAATGGTACATGTAGAAACTGCGTTATTGTTTCAAACGTATGTCTAAAACCTACTGTCTAGAACAGTGGCCGCATTACGTGTGTTCTGCTGAAGGCTGCTGTGCCACTGATTAAGAACAACACAGCCGACACCACACAAACTCAACAGCAGAGCAGTCTCCAGAGGTTTCTGCAGAGCAAACTGTCCTGCCCTGGAAAGGCGAGAAATAGAGAGATTGTTAAAGACAGAAAGTGGGGAAGCCCTTTTTCTTAAAACTGCGACTAACCTATAGCCAAAAATGTTGCCAAAGAGAAAAACATGTGTCACTACTGTGAAGTGAATTCTGTAGAACACATTAGGAAGGTGAAAGGGAAGAATGAAGATGAGTGAGAAGAAAGGTAGCTGCAAATTTATTTTAAAATAACTGTTATATTACCCCTTGTGCATGTCATGGATTGATTGGCGGAGAAAGCTGGCATTGTTCGGAGCCTGCTCAAAGAGCAGAGCTATGCGACACTCTGAAGAGAGAAAGCATAATTATTATTATCTGCCAATAGAATAAATTGAACTTCTAATGAAAGACTATTCACTGTGGCTGTAAAGAATATATCAAACTCATCACAAACAAAATACATAAAGTACTAGATGTCTCAGTGGCCTGAGCTAGGTGTTACTAAAAGCACTCAGCTGGAAAAACATGAGGTTTCTTTTATTATGAAGCTGTCATTGAGGAGTAGAGTAGAGGAGTAATGGTCAGGAGCAGCCACAGTAAATAAAGTGTTAGATTAAGAGCTGCAGGCGACTGGCTGCACACCCTCAACTTTCAACGCAACAAAACCAAAGCACTGTGCCCTGCTGTTGTGTGGAAAATAATTGTAATGTACAAGCATGAAATCAATCATTGTACCTAATGGCATGATGGGAAAAGGCCACGTACTGACTGACTTTGGTTCTTAATTAAACAACATGAATTTGTTTGGTTGCGCTGTGAAAAGATACACCAGCTGCTCTTTTGTTGTATTTCGGAAAAAAGCAGCTGCTTAAGGACTGTTTGCTGAAGTATTAAACCATATGTGCAGTTTCCATCTGTATAAACAGGTGTTTATAATACAATTCTTCTATTCTCTACACGGCAGAGCATAGTGTATGAACTGAGTTGTGTTTCAAGTGTTTAAATAAACTGCTTCCTCTGGTTTTAATCATTTCCTGATCAGTTTCAGGTGCTCATGTCTGACACCAGGTGTGAGGGCATCATCCATTCACCATCTTCTCTACAGCAGCCAGGATAGACAGTGCCTTGCAGCTGTTCTAGCTGTCTTTCTACATAGAGACAATCATGTCTGCGTCTGAAACTAGACCCTGCTGCCCCCCCTACCCTTTGCTCTGCAGGTGCTCGGGGCCAGGACAGCGTACAGTGTACTCTGATATGAGGCTCACTAGTGCAGGTATTGTCAAAGCAGTGTTACATTTGTCCTTGTGTTAAGAAGTAATATTCTTACTTAAAGAAGACAAAGATCCAGGGACAAAATGTAGAGATATAGATCCCAGACAGGATACGAGTGCAGGTGGTGCACCATGTACTGAATAACACCTTTTTTTTCCCACAAATCTGCTGTCGGCTAATCTTATCTTGATGGCCAATTAAGTAGGAATGGTTCGGTGTGTTGTGAAGTAACAGCTGGAATTCAGACCATGGTGTCAGTCACACTATAGTTAGCAGCAATAACACCAAGCTAGCGGGTGGCACATATGTCTGGCCTGGAGCGATGTATAAGGCCAGCCTGACACTCTGTCAGTCACAGTGGCAAATCCACCCATCCTCAGACCTCCTTTGTTTTCTGGTGAAGGAGACATGAGGATGAAGCCAGATGAAGTTGTTTTGTGAAATACAGTACCTTTGAAGGTCTGAAGAGCTGAAAGGTGATTTGGGGCAGGTTATTTATTTAAAGAGTAGTGAAGAAGGGAAAAGGCCTCCGCTAATAATTGAGAAGGGGAAGAAAGGTTTAGAGTCTTCTTGTCCCCTCACTGTAAATAAATTACAAAGTTCAGGAGTTCTTTTAAGACTTCTCCAAAAAAAAAAAAAAAAAAATCAAAGGACTGGTTCAAGTTTTATCAAAGAGGCTACTTCAGTGAAATGATACTCAGAAATTCTTGAGTTGTATTCAGTTCTTGAATCCTTAATCAACTGAGACAACACTGGCTTTAGGTTGAAATGATTCAGCAAATATCTGATTAAAACGTTTCTTCAAATTTTCATTGCTAAAAGCTAAAGACTTGATGGAGACTGCTCTGTACATTCAGAATAAATAGGAATCCTCATTCCCTAGTATTACAGTGCATTACACTGTGTTACACTACATTTCTACTTGCAGCAGGAGTCCAGACTGTGTTCACATTGTCATAAACAAAACATTATCGCAATTTCAATTAATTTTCAACTGCTTTTCCAGCTCAGTATGATCAACTATTATAATTCACAGTCATTCATCCTCATTAGATTTTCTCAGTGAACTGATTTTTACAGGCACTCAGTGTAGTTGTGGAAATGTTATAGCAAGGATTCGATAGTAAAACCTCATTGATTTGCAGAACAGGGATATTTCTATATATACCCACTCAGGAAATGAAAGATTGATGTGTCTGAAGAGATTAAGCCTACTGCTCCATTTAGTACTTACATAATCCACATCTCTGCTCCGAATTCGTTCATGGCAGTATTTTGCCACCTATTTTTTCCCCCTTATTTACCGTTTTAAATGCTTCAGAAAACACAAGGCGTTGTGTGATTTCATTAAATCTGGTACACTACTGGGGACATCAAGTGCTTAAGACATCTGATGACATATACTCGTTCTCTATCTCTCTATCTTTCTCAATGAAAATGTAGGTTTGTCATGTGAAATTTCCTTTTCGTGTTTGACACTACGCTTGGCTGTATGTGTCGCTGGTGTTATGTCTGAACAGACTGAAACAAACCATATTAGGTAGCAGACCTGTGTGATATGTTTCTGTCCATATATGGTAGTTTTCACACGGATGTGTTCAGAATGACATCTCACATTTTAAAAACAGCATACATTCATTCATATAAAAACTTGTGGAGGGGAAAATGCAGTGTTTGGGTGTACAGTACCAGACAGACTGAGGGCTGCTAGTTTGGCAGGAGGGATGTTTTCCATGAAGCGCTCTGTCCCCAGGTAAATAAAAGCACTGCATCTGCGCAGCAGCTGCTCCATCTCAGACAGACTTGACAGATGTAAGAGAGTGATGGCAGAGCAGAAGAGATTAGGTGTATTGAAATGTAATAAATACAGCAGGTACTCAAAAGCCAAAAAGGGACATGCTGCACTGCACTGATTTGCTGTACATAAAGGTTCTTACCTGGGCGTTTGTTTGCTGCCCATGAAGCCCTCCCACAGATGCTTGCTGTGGGTTTCCAAAACCTCCTCCATCCTTGCGCTTAGACTGGTCCCTTCTATGTCACATACAGACAACAGCATTCAAATACTATAAAACCTTCCAGTTGCGAAAGGTGTGAAACTAATTTAAACTCATACAAGGGCACAAAAGTAGAGTTAAAAAGGACATGAAGGATGCTTTAAAAGGCTGGGTGCTGAGGAGACCACATGCAGTGACAGTTGCTGACTGCAATACAATATAAAGAGAACATTAATCACTGCAGAGCTGGGCTTCTTGAGTCTCTGAAGGACTTCCTCTGATAACACTTTGGTCCAGTGCGTACCACCCACACAGACAGTGAACTAAAAGCAGCTAAAACTATACTGTGATGTAATTGATCATCCAACCATTTATTTCTGCCATAAAGTAGCATATTTCCAACCCATTACAGAAGCAATTACAAAGTTAAGTAGGTATTTTAAGGTATGTAACCTTATTCTCTGCATTGGATTACATTTGCTTACCAAAGCTGCCTTCATTGTAAGGATCAACGATATCTTTAGAGGTGTGTTAAGAATAATGATGTGTAAGAACGAGTGCAGCTTTATTCTACAGTCAGACCCAAATAAAATAGTCAGTTCAACATACAGAACATGCAGAACATAATATTTAACAAAGGTCATTTTAAAAGGACTTTTTTTTTTTTTTTTTTTTTTACTAAAGAAAGATACATTTGAAGTTTTGTGTGTCAACTGGAAGGGTGTTTGAAGGTGAGGCACGATTGGCAGGTACCTGGGTAAAAAAAAAAGTTATTAAAAGTTATTACAACCAAGGACAGTTCCAAACATAAAAAATATATATAGTAGAAGTAAATAAATAATTAAAATAAAAAGTAGATACAGACATGCAAATACTGTTTCTAGGACATGTATGTCTACAAATACCAGTTACAAGAGAGAATATGATGATGGATCTGAAGACTGATGAGACAGAGCAAAAGAAATGGAGGCAAGGACGAAAGTGTTGGTGGAAAAAAACAGAAGTGAGGCATGACAGAAAATAATCGCTCAGAAGCTAGAAATCGGATCTTTATGAAAACATATTATGTAACTGATTGAAAAAACACACTTAAAAGAGAGGTGGGAGGAACTTAATTGCCAGTGCTGATAGCAGGTAAAAGTAATACTGCTGTCTGTATCTGGGAGGCCCAGATTAATTCACTGAACTCACCCCTTTGATGGCTTGGCTTTGACCTTCCTTCCCCTTAGTTCCCTTGCCACCTTTGGTCTCCTTTTTGTTGTCACTTTCCACTGCCACAAATGGGAAGCAGAATTAATATGTGCACTTGTCTGTGGGGAAGATTACACAGCATTTGGACTGGGAGGAGAATTTTTTTTTTTTAATTTATTAGTGACTGAAGAATTTGTTGTAAAAATTTCCTCATGGCCACATCTATTATCCTGTGCTAATAAAAACACTGCATATTGATTAGGTATTGATTAACAGTTTAGTTACCACATTAATTTGATACAAGCTTAAGTTTCAAACTGTATATATATTAACACAGCTCAAAAGCAGCACATCCAAAAAAAAAAAAAAAAAACAGGAACCTTGCCACTAGTGCCAACCTCAAATGCTAAGAGCTAAGAGCACATTTTTAAGAGAAACTTTTTTCCACAAAAAAGGAACATTGACTTAATATAAAGAATACATGTAACTGTTGTGTAGTGTGAATCACAGTTTATGTTACAGTACATCACATGACAGCTTTGAGACAGTAAAGTTCAAGGCAGTAAAAACAAAAAAGGTACAAAGGTAAACATTTCCAAGCTGAAGGCAGTCTTTTTATAGCTTGTGCTAATTTGCCCTGTGCATCCTTCATGCAAAGCACTGCACAGAATAACAAATAGCCCTTTCAAGAGTGGTTTCAGGCACTATATCTTCTTGACACAATGCTAAACTGTGGATGTAAGAATTATGGTAATAATGTTGCAGAAAAAGATCACTTTTTTTTCTGGTGTTATTGTCACCCATGTATTTGATCCAGGTATTGAAAGATGTAATACAAAGTGCATGTTCTTGTAGTTTCCTATCTGTGGCATAAGCAAGTGTCAAGTGCACACACACACACACACACACACACACACACACACACACACAGTAGTTTCAAAGTAACCTTTGAACATTCACTCAAGCTATGCAAATGATTCAACCTTTAAAAAGGTAAAGGCGTCTGCAGCATCAGCTTCAGTGCTCTTTCTGCCTCCTTTTCTCTTCTTTCCAAAATATTAATGTGCATAATTCCCCCAAGAATTGAAGCATCATTGCCATTGTGGACCTCCAAAATAAAACCCTGAGAGACTGAAGAAGGATTAATTAAACAAGAGACTCATTCAGTTTTATAATACTTATAAAACCTTTTGTTCATTTTGCATTGGTCTTCACAATTCTGGGCAATGATAGTGAAACATTAGGCTAAAATTATAGATTCTAAATGATAAAGACTGTTAATCTTCCCAGGGTGTGACTGTGTAGCAAATTTATTCTTCTGAACAATACACTGATGATCAAGGTGGCTGTTCTGATTAGTGTGAGACTGTAGTAATTTCAACTAAACAACAGTTGATGCTGAGCTCCCAGTTTGGCAGTGCTGGACTAAGCAGTATCTGTACACTAGACTGTGTGTTGTGTTGGTTTTGGGTTAGGTTCTGCACTCTTTGCATCAGCTTATTGCCTGTTTGCTGGGCCAATAAGCTCAATCAGGTGACCCCTTTCTGTTGTCCACACTTTTGTGTCTCAGACTGACCACCTTAACAAATACAGTCATTTAAACTGAAAGCTTGATTTGCTCAGTCAACAGTTACCCTTGGCCACAATCTATCTATATATACTGTATATTACCCCTGTACAATCAGACCAACGGGCCTGATTTGAAATTCTTCAAGCAGGCACAGTGAAACGGTCACGGTTAATGGACATCCACTTTAGCAGAGCGGACTGTGATGTTCACGGATGTCCGCATGAACTTCTGCATGCCACCAGGATGTGAAATGACCTTTTTCTCCTTAACAAATTCCATTTCTATGGATGGCTACCTGTGCTCTAAATCCTGGCGTCAAGATGCTTTAGCAAGTATAAGCCATTATTTACTCAAATATGATGAGGAATTATATGAGGCAAACATCCAGTTGTACACAAAACCCCACTCTAATTATTAATAGTTGATAGATAAGACAGTTTTACTGCATACTGTTCTTTACGTGACAATATCTCCCATGCAATATAAAGTAGAGGTCTACTTTTGAAGATTGTATTTAGTGCTACTTAATTTGGCTGTGACTGTATGACAGTGATACCAACAAAATACAAATAAGTAAGTTACATATGAAAAAGACAAAGAAAAGGGGTTTCTAGAATTCAAAAGAAATCACAGTAAATGAATAATCATAGGTCTTGATTAAACATTTTATGTGCACTTAAAAAACGTATTAGTACTATCGGAGTTTAAACAGGGGCCCTGATTAATTAGGGCAGTAATAACTGGCTGAGCAGGAGTTCTCCTGATGGTTTTAGACCTGCCTGAAGTAATACAGCTGCAAGAAAGTCCAGTCATTTGCACTTCCATATTATAATAGGGTTCCAATAATACCTGTGTTATATAAAGTACTGCATTACTCATGCCTTTTGTTTACACTAATATGTTGTATTTCAGTCTTAATATGCATGCACAGGGGCAGACGTGTGTCTGTGAATACCTCTGTGTGGTCACCACAGGCCTTCAAGCTAAATGGATGTTTAACAGACAGCTGAAACATTTTGAATGATATTACTGATAAATGCCTCATTTGCAACTTCACAGTCACATCTATTATTTGGAAAGTAGTACAAATATCCTAATTTCTAGTGTAAGAATGTCAAGTGTCTTGGATTTTCTATACTGAATGTGTGCCGCATGTGTGTCTGTGGTACCTTTCTCTGGCTCGTCTCTGTTCAGTCGACTGTGGAAAAGCTGGAGAGAAAAGTCTCGTGACACAGCGCTCAGGCCTTCCTCCTGCAGGATGGTCAAGGATTCCAGCGGCAACTCCAGCAACTTTCTGTCTGTAAGCAACACTACACATTCCCCTGGCTCGGTTGGTGACTTAGCTGCACACACACACATAAACAAAATTATAATTATAATTATAATTATAATTATTCACATATATATAGTATAATTTATGACAGCGTAACTATTTGTTTAACCTTAGAAGGAACTATTGCTCCACCTGTGAAGTCCACAGTTTTTAATAGTGAGACTGTTTCAACAATCTGGACTGTTAATTCTTTTGGAAACAGTTTAGTGGCACTGTTATCCCCACTATGTGTACGTACTGAGTTATCATATTGTGTGAGTAAATCAATGTGTATCACATGAAATCACATGTACAGGAAGAACATTGGCTTGAGGGGGCAGAGATGTGGCCTCCTTGAATAGAAGCCTGCTCATGGACTGCCAGATAGGAATCCCAACAGATGGTTCTCATGATACACTGTACAGATAATCACAAGGCCCGTAGGATGTCACAGACACACCCAACATACTCTACCCTTACTCGAGCTCCCTTTTTCTTCTTTATCTTTGTTTTTGGTCATCTCAAGAAATGGCACAGATGCAGCCTGGAGCCTGGGGCAGATAAGTACAGGTGAGGATTAGCAGGGCTATAATACCTTATGTTTGACAAGCACATAAGATAGAACCAGACTGTGTAAGATGTGACAATGTGCAAGAAAGACAGACTGACAGCCGTAAAAACCAAGTCTAACTGGTGACATTAAAAAAGCCTCTGCCCTATTTAGGTCTACCAGTAAGAAAACATGCACAAAATCAGGATCCAGGCACTGGATCACCTGTATGACAAGACAATGTCTGATGTGAGAAAGGTCTATAGTTTACACACTGTGCAGCAAACAGGGACATTTACAGTATAGACAGTATAGGGTATGTTTAATAGATGCATAGACAGTTGAACTGCACATAATGAACCATATATTCCACTAAAATGAAAAAACTCCTTTTATAAATAACTTCAGACTTCTAAACATTAAAAATCTTCACTTCAAAGTAGTAAAGTTTCCTTCCTGCACTAAGAAAAGGAAATGAAATTTTCCCAGCCTTTGCAGTGGACAAAATGGGGAATCTGGTGGCATATACAGTACCTTAAGCAAGAGACGTCAAGCTGTGTGAGAAGTGGATTCAAATAGTCTTCCATGTCTTGTACAATTTTGCAGAAGTGAGGTGCTAACTTTTCATCTGCAGCAGTTTTCTGTTATAGGGGAACAAAAAGAAAAAAAAAGGGAGTTTCAGTAGCTGTGATGTAGTATTTATTGTTCCAGGCCACTCATTACATTCATGTGCACATTTCTTTCATCTGCACAAGGCTTGGATGTGAAAGTCAGTTGTCCCATGTCTCCTGAGCAAGTAAGAACAAACAGGAGTTGATAATGATTGCAGTGAAGTGAGCTTATTTATCAGGCTCACAACAGATAATGCTAATAGAGTGAAAAAAGAGCAGAGGTCTGAACACGATGAAAACAAGGAGAAACCTGATGCTCCTCAGAGGCCCCCGGTCTGCCCTCAGCACCGTGCCAACAGGCTTCCTTGAGGAGGGCATGTCTAGTCTCCTGGCCAAAGGCCTGAGTCTGCTCCCTCAGTGCCAGTAGAGCCTGCGGGCAGACCGAAACCTTGGCCACTCTAGAGCACGTCAGGGTACCTGCAACAACAAAATTGACACACAATCAGACATGCATACTCACAGACACATACAGGCCTTGTAATTGGTCCCTGTGAGCACCTCCACCCCCTCCTCCTCATGCTCCTTTTGTAAAATCTCCCTCTCTCTTCAGCTCTCTCATCCTGTTTTTCTGCACTGTGTATGAATTTGTCCTAATTATGAGCCAGTGTGTCTAGATATGAGCCAGCTGCTTTTTTTCTACTATTTCTACAGCTACTTATGTCTGATTAGTCCCAGGAAAGGTCATGTGAGCAGGTAACACAGTACAGCAGGTACTAAGTACCCTGTGGTGACTGGTGTTCAATGCCAGGCCAGTCACAGAGAGGTCAAATGGGAAATGCAGATGCCTCGCAGATAAATGTTAAATAGGAATACTTAATTTATTTGCTGCCATTTACATGCTGACAACAACGCTACATGACGCACTGTAATGAAGTGATGAAGATGAAATTCCCCAGAGCTATGGAACTTATTAGATGCAGTGTAAATACATAAATGCAGTAAACGTTATGTTTGAAATGGCCTGCATCATTCATGTAGGAAGTCTGAGTGCTCTTGGTATTGTCTGTTTATTGTCTGCACCAAACCTGCAACTTGCGTAGTCTTTCCTTTTGGACTTTCTGGAGCTTTGGTCATTTCATAGAAGGCCCCATAAAGTTCTGACCTAAAAATGAAAAAGCACCAACACAAGGACTTTTACAGTTTACCTGTATACTGCATGCAATGCTCCATAAGTTTATTTAAAATGCCATTTAATCTGAAATAACATAGATACCTTCTATCTGCATCCACAAACACATATGTAGTCATTTTATTCACTAGCCCTCTACTGGCAAGTCTAACACATAGCAAGCTCTTTCTTCTCCATGACTGGAGAACCTAATGTGACTTGTGTGACCTGGAGTCATTTACTCATGTACCATGATACTGTCAGAGGCAGATAGGGAGAGAAATTATAGCATGGCAAGGAAAGGGAAATAGTGAGAACAAACAGATAAGGACAAAATAGAAATTACCCGTCTTCAGAGTGCTGAAGCAGCAGGATTTTCAGGTTGGGTGGGAGCTCTGTAAGGATGTTTAGGTGGTTGGGATTGATGGTCAGCTGGTTGAAGGCCTGCGAAACCAGAGAGTCATTTCAAGATCACAGCATTTTAGAAAGCAGGAAAAGTAAGATTGTGGTCCTCAAGGTTTGATTTCAGAATATAAAGAAGCCTCTTGCACAAGAAAGGTGCCAGCAGAGATCCAGTACATGAAGAAAAACAGAGGAATATTTCTTTGCATTTCAATTTATTAATTATCTTAATTATTAAAACCTATTAGAATAGGTCCAACACATGTTTTCAGATTTACAAAACTACCAGTAATGATTTGTCAGAAATATCACAGATTAAATTGACATTTTAGCCATGTCCATGTTATCAGATAAAATGTTAATTATTCAGAGAATATAGAGAATATTTTCAATTTGAATTGCTTCTGAAGACCTCATGTTTTTGTGATGATATTCAAAATCTAAAGAGAACACCTGCCTTTTAGGGAGAAGCTAAATTAAATTAAATATCACAGTTATCAGTCTCAAATCCTAGATATTTTAACATGTGACCCCTTCAGCTTATTCATTCAAATTTAAACTCACCAGCATCAGCGATTCTTAGACTGTACAAACAGTACATGGTCATAAAGTGCTACCAAGATGTCCCCACATACCAGCACATACATAAAAACTTAAACACAAGTACAGCACGTTTGCAGTTCTACTACTCTGTGTGATTTTGGAATCCTACAGTACATTCAGAGCAAAGGCTATTACAGTACCAATATCGTGTCCCCCGTCAAGGGAAATAACCGAGGTGGATATGACAGCATCCATAAATCATGAGTTGGAGGGGGGTATGGTGACCTAGTACCTTGGAGATGCTGTTGAGGGAGTCTTCCACTCCCTTCAGCATGCTGCTGGGCCTCTCCTCCTGAGAGAGGAGCAGTTTTCTGTGGAGGCTGAGCAGAGCTGAGAGCTGGGAGACACTGGTGTCAGCACAGGCAGAATTTAAGACTTCAGCTATCATAGTAGCAGTGCAGCAGCTCTGGGAAAAAAAGCAGAAGATGGATGAAGGAGCTAGCAAGAAGGTAATAGGAGGAATTATAAGCGGTGGATGATATCTTAAAGAATACCATTAAGCAAGCCAAGATGATGTGTGGGTATGGATGCATGGGACTGTGAGGTGCATAGAGCCACCTGCAGTGTGCTGTGCATGCAGTAGGTCAGTGGCAGCATACGGGTCACTATTTGATATATATGTGGAACCCTCTACATGGTACTTGGGCATAGCAGTGATGAGCATGTAATTCTTAAACATTGTACTCTGCATGTGCAGGTAGTTTAGATAAAGATTCACATACGATCTGATGCATAATACCTGAAACAGGGCAAGGTATTGTCCTGCCACTGCAGGATCAGACTGGCCATGACAGTCCAACATGTTGATAGAGGCATCAGCCAGGATGGAAAGAGGCAGGTGATGCTGGAGACACAGGCTGATGGATTCAGTGAGTGCTTTACTGGCCTGTGCCAACAGCTGCTGGGCTTTTTGCCTGTTAGTCTGCACAATTAAGAGACATCACACACACACATGCAGACAAATTAGTATTACTATACAATATAAAAGTGAATTCAAGTACGTGTACATAATCACTCAAGCACAGACATACATGTGCACACTTACAGGCATTTGCTTATGGGCGTTTGAGTATTGTTTTATGACAGACTTTAAAAATGTGAACCTATCCTGATAAGTACACTCAACAGTTATAGTTTTCTAATAACTTCAGAAACTAACTTATGATGTCCTCATCGAAATCAAGTTTAAACTTTCTTCGAGGTATACAATGAAAGTCAAAGTCACAATAATGTTTCCTTTTCCCATGGTTCTATTTCTTTTAATGGAACTGAAAGGACATTTAAACTATTGCTGTGTTTTCTAAACCCAAACAGGTGTCCATGCCAATCTGTTCCAGCCTCTGCATAAGAGACCTCTCTTGCATCAGTGTGCAGTTCAGCCAGGTATTCATTATAACCAGGTCGTATTAAATGCTTTGCATTTACAATTGTTAATAAGACATTTCAGAACAATTTAACAGGGACAAATTATTTTAATTATATAGTTTATGTTTCTACATAAGGCTACAAAGTTCTATGCTATTGAAAAGAAGTCTGAAGTCTGTCTGGCAACAATCTTCTGATCTCCCCAGCGACAAAAGCAGAAGAAATGAACTGATTCAATCTGTGAAAGCCTTTATCTACTTTTGATATGATTCAAATGACATCTAAATATTAACAATACATTTTGTATCGTTGCAGTTAATCTTGAAGCAGACACCCCCATCAAAACTCAATCTTACAACACTACCAATTGAATCTTACTTAATATTCTAACATGCTGCCATATAAATAATACATTGCCTCCATTTTTTAAGCAAGTTTGATGTAGACATTAGATCTCTCTGAGCTGACTTTCAATATGTGAACAATGCAGAACGCCCAGAGATTTAGCTCGGGAAGATCTGAGATGTGAGGTGAACCTTAGTATAAAGACCTCAGATTAGATATGAGTCAGGAGTGATGGGGTCACTTGTCAGGAGGTATGTACCTGCAGCCCAGCACTTCTGGCAGAGGTCATCCTCAGCTCGATTCTGCTTGATTCTCTGCCTTTCTCCTTCTTTGAATTCTCCTCCTCCACAGAAGTGGTTTTAGGGTCAGACCAGGCCTCCTTCTGCACAAAGTTATTTCAGGATCACAGCACAATGATCGTGATTAGTGTAAAATCCCCTCATGATCACAAACCATGAAGACTTAAGTTTTTCTGTCTTAAGTTATGTAAGCAGACATCCATCTCTCTAATCACTATAAGCTTCTCACCCTGTGTAGCAGCTTGTTCCAGGTTATTTGCCCTGGGTATGCTTGTATGTGCATGTGTGTGTTTGCGTCTATATTCCTAAAACAGGCCCCAAGATAGAGAGTGTTTTCATGACTTGATTGATTTCTTTTCCGAGAGCTGTTATTGTTATTGTTACAAAAAATAGAGTCTGGTTTCCATAACTTAAACATTCTGTGTAAATTTATACATAAACATTTGTGTTGCCTACAAGTTTGTGTTTGTCCCAGAGAGCACACAGATAACTGGGGTCCTCCTGCACAGCCAGCAGTCTCAGGTACTTTCCCATCAGACTCAGGCAGCGAGCTCTGGTTTCCATGTTGTCCAAGGAGTGAGAAGTGACTGCAGCCAGCTGGCCCAGAGCCATCTGCCCCAAAGTACTGCCCACACTCACCCATTCCTGGAAAACACACAAGGAAGCTAATGTCAACTGAGGAGTGGATCACAAGCAATTCACTTATTTGGATACACAGATGGCTCTAAATTTGTTTGGACACATTGACTGATGTTCAGGAATTGGCTGAACAGAAACTCATTCTGGGAGCAAATACTAACCCAGGTTTAATCTATTTTGGCAGGAATGTTTTTTTTTCCTTTTTCACTAGGGAATGCTATTATAAAAGCTGTTCAGAAGTTTAGTTATAAGTGGTCGATGTGCGATGAAGACAGAGGAAGACAGAAAGAAGAGGAAGAAAGCAAGAGGAAATGAGGGGTTTAAAATGGGACTATACTGGGAAAATAACAGAATTATGTCAACTCTACATGATTATACCATTCATAAAGACCAAGTGAAGAGCTCCCAGAGTACCCACTTGTCGTGTTCACAGCTCTGCAACTATTCAACTATTAATAGGCTGTTCTCAGTCTGAACTATTAATATTAAATGAGTAATTTTCAATTTAACGTTTTGGGTGATGCAGTCGCTAACATCTTATTTGGCTTTCCAAACATTTGTTGACTGGCAATAAGCACATTCAGAATGGAGGGAATTTTTACATAACGTAACTGTCGAGTGACTGGAGTTTTAGGGTAGTCTCACTGGATGTATTGTGTTTTCTGGAAATCAAATCTTTATTATTGTTTCAAAATTGCATTATTAGGTGCAATATATGTTATATTATATGCTGGATGAGCTGATATACAGCAAACCCATTACTCCCTGTTATTTAGCTATTCTTTTTTTCTTGAGGAGCAGAAGCTTACAGGAGAGTTGAGTGAGTGCACACTAACCCATGAACCTTGGCAACTTTTATCTTACATCTTATGCACACTTGCAACATCTGTCTCTCCTAAAGCCTTCACTACAGAGAGAAATCCTATATAAATACTCTTAATGAAGGAAAAGCTCTCTCTGACCAGGTTAAATCCCAGGCAGTGGTATACCAAATGAATACACTGATGGGAAGCCAAGACTGTGATAATAATATACAACTGCCTGCGCTAGCATTCTCTTTCAAAGCTGATAAAGCAGTTTCAGTTTGATAACATAAAAGTGGGTGCTGTGAGGGGAACATCCTCAAAAATGTTAAACAGTTGTAACGTGTTGCTTAGCCACAAGAGATTTGCCCTCTTGCTGTTGATTTGCAATGATATGAAACTAACCTGCACAGTCCTCTGAGCTATAGTAAGGCAGACTTACTACTAATGTTTTTGTTGCAATTTGTCTTTTCCTGTGCCCCAGTGACTCTGCCCGAAAACTGCTCCTATCTGATGCACCCCTACTTTGTTATTCAGACTCACATTGTAGGTGTATATTAAGAATTTAGATTAACAAAGTATGCTATAGCTCTAATAATTAACTTCATCTGTGTGTGTTGGACTACAATATTGCAATGTCATCTAATTTGTTGTCTTTAAAAAGTTTTTAATAGTCACTGGACAGCAATGAGATTATATTGTACCTATGTAAAAAAGCTATTTGTGAGAAGGAAACATTCATTGTTTTTATTGGTGTTTTTATGGGATCTGCTTAGATTTTTTGCCTTACTTTGTCTTATTGTTTAACAGAAGGTGCCGTACTCTAATTAGAAGGAGAAATTGCCAGTTAATGCAATAGTTTGAACAGCCATAGTTAGAACACAGAAAGTGTATAAGTTCTTTTGCACCATCTGTTGCTGTATTACATTAATTGGTGTTGTAGGGAAATACCACAGTGCATCATTACTGTCCCAGTTAGGTTTCGTTTATATTGAAATGGATACATGATTTCACATTTGGCCCAGGTAGTGTGTGCACTGTGTAACCTGTTCTACAGAGTTGGGCTCAGGGGTGAAGCGTGTAAACTCCTCCACTGCTATCTCAGCAGAGGTCTTCTTCTCACGGGACAGAGCTTGGTGTTTCTTCTCAGCACAGTGCTCCTCCAGCAGGGCCAGACTATATTCTGCCAGGGCCAGTCGCAGGCGCAGCAGCCTCCGCATAGCTGCCAGAGACGTTCCATGACTCTGGCAAGGACAGAAAAACAATACAGAGAAAAAACTCACAAACTTATAAGCACACACCTGTGGTAGATCATAAAGGGAAATTTAACATGCGCCTGAATTATATACATCACTATTTATGGGCCATGGAATATAAATAGAAAACAATTCAAGGAACTCAAAAGTAAATGATAAAGAAAATTGCACAGAAGTCCATTTGCTTTCCTGCTTAACTGGGCTGCAACCTGAAATCAGAAGCACCTTCTTTTTTATAAATTTATAAAAAGTGGTAAATTGGCAATGGCCACTAATTTAAACAAGATAGAACTGAATATGGAACCAAAGTTTGCCCAGCTCACAAGGTTGAATAAAAGAGCATGACTTCACTGAGTACAGCTGTTTACAATGCAGGCTGGATGTCAGAACTTACTTGGGCAGCAGCACCATCTGCTGAAAGCACACTGCTACAATCCAGCCTCCAACGGCTGAGTCAAACATCCACAGAAGATTTCATCAAACACTCAGTTGAACAAGCATTTGTGGCAGGTGTGAGCGTTGTTCAATCAGTCTTTCTTTCATGATTCCATCAACATGTAAATCAAAGCCGCAGTCAGTGTTATGCCAGTCCATCTCTGGCACTGAAGCCCACCGACAACCTCATCTGACTGAGAGCTTGTATAACGTCTGGATAAAATATGATACTGAAACCCATCTGCTGTTGACAAGTTACAGTAATGCAGGTTTTATCTGTGTTTGTGTCAGAACATTGTCAGACTGTGGTACGAGATAAACACAGACACACACACAGATATTTAGCTAAGAACCCCAGAACATGACAGTGGCACAACACGGCCTTAAGAACCTCATGCAGCAGCTTTATTTGGTTAGTTAGACTCTTTAGGAAATGAAAATGCATATGACATAAACACAGCCTCTCTCTCTGTCAGGCATTTCACAGGAAAACCTCTTCTACTCACAACACTGAAAAAACCTGCTCAGATATTTTTCTAAAGAAGATAGAAGATACCATCTGCACATGTCCTTATTGGGCCAACAATTTTAGCCAGAACTCAGCTTCTGAGCTTAAGTGTAACAGTCAAACAAGTGTACTCCCACAGTTATTTTTTTACAATGAGTAATGCTTTCTGCCTCTGTCCAGTAAGTGATTCCTGGTGTTTATTTCCACATTCTCTTCTGATCAATATCAGTATAAGTAGAGTGGGTGTGACTGGTTAAAAGTGTAGATCACAGAATGCCTCTCAGAACATGTGAGAGATGAAATGCCTCCTATGGTTTTTGGGAAGGCAACAATGAATGATGGATCTTTCAAGGAACGTGCATGCACTTTATTTACCTCCTCTCGTGGGGGGAGCAGCCTCTGAGCGTTCAGCACCATATGTTCCTGCACTGTGACAGCTAGCTGCATTTGAGAGAGGCCGTTGAGCAGGAAGCGCTGTTTCTCCTCCTTATCAGTGGTATGTTTGGCTAAAAGTCTGTAGAGGAATAATGTGGTATGAGGCTTGATCAAGACAGAGAACACAAAGTATGGTTGTGTCAGTGAGACAGGAAATGAGTTAAATATGGCAATATGGGAAAATACTAGTTTGAAATCATTCCTTGCTTTGATTTATATGCAGACTTTCAAGAGCTTAGCTGTCAAAAGACTGCACTAAAAATTGTATATACAGATGGTTTACTGGATGATTTGCAGAATATTCTATTTTCAGTGGCCTTAACAGTCAGGTCTGGCCCAACTCCTGAGTGACTAACCTCACACCATGAGCGTACTCTGCATGTGCCTCTGCTGCCTGTTCTCTATAGCTGAGTTCAGTGAAACTACTGGCACAGTCTCTGAGTGTATCACAGGCAGCCATTAGCCTCTGGACAGCCTTGGTGCAGAGTGTCTCTCCAGGTTCACCACCAACAATGGCACATATATATTCCATGGCACCTCTGGAACACAACACATTGCATTAGATCACGATTATGTAAACCTCCAGTGTCATTACAACTTACGTGAGTACATTTGGCTAAGTGCTTATAGATGTTATTAAATACAGTTACATGATTCAGAGCCCCACTGCCCTGTACAGTGTGAAGAACATGTTCCACCTACATGCAAAGTGGGTTTTGTTATTTTCATACAGCTGACTTGTATTAGAGTAAATTAACAGTTTAAGTCTATAGTCATGATACTGCTTTACACAAGAATCAGAATATAAACAATCAAGTTTAAGGGTTTTTGTACTTTATGAAAATCAAGGTGTGTCTCTAAGGGTTGGTAGCTGAGTCACTTTGTTTCCAGCATTTGTTTGTGTGGAGAAATCTAAAGCTACTATCAAATATTTGCTGGAAATTATTGTGTACATTGTTTTTTTTTTTTTTCCAAAACTGGATTGTGCAGCTTGAAAATATTAATCAAATACAACAAATGTTTAACCATGAATAATTACACATTCAGATGCAATTTTGATCACACAGGTTTGGAGTTACCTCATCTGTAATGAGATGATGAAGAATGTGAGCTCTGGGACTCTGTTTACCCGCTGCTCCAGAACCAGCTTCAGAGCCCCACAGCCTTGTTTTATAATCTGATCAGCCTGGGAGAGAAAAACAAATTGGACACAATGGGAAAGGTACTCACTACAAAAACAAGGTAACTGCACTGTAGAGGGTTGTTAGAAGGTGGTGATTCTATACATTGGTTTGTGCATCTCTGTGGCTCTGGCCCACTACAGCTCTAACCCTGGTGAGGGTGAGCTGGTACCAGAACTCCTCATCCCCACCCAGGGCTTGGGCTTCGTCCAGCAGGATCAGAGCCTGGGCATGGTTTTGCTCTTCACAAGCCAGAGTGGCCAGACTGAGCAAACTTCTTGCCATTGCTTTCTGATCCCCAAGCTCCTGAAGAGAGAGAATTTGAAAAACACAGTCATAATAGAGTATATTAGAAGAACTTTTACAGTGAATACTTCTAATATTTTAGCTGGCATTAAGAAGGAGCCAATAGTAGTGGTATCAGTATTAACAATAAACTGTAGGGTAACATTTTCTTTCACATAATTGGAGAAAATGCTGGATCAGTCTGGTATGCCATGATAGTAAAAAATGTTTTTTTTTAAGTAAATGTGAGCAAGATTGTTTGGTCAGATTCTATTTTACTGGCAGAGCCTGGGACTGGGGTCTTCTTCTTCTTCTCTTTCAACTCACCCTAGCCACTAAGTGAGCCTCTGCCAGGAGCTGCCGGGCTGGTTGATAGAGCCCCATGCTGAGGCAAATCTCAGCTTTATCCAGCCAAATGTCCCAAGCACACAAATCTGTACTCCATCGGCCAGACCCCATGTTTCCATCCATTTCAGTTTTCTGAAAAATGACAAATAACTCTAAAGGACAATTCACTTTTTTTTCCCCAAAATGTGCTCAAACTGTAAACAGATAATGATTTTCACAGCAGTCAGTTGTTAACAGGACGGATACACACAAGACATACTGTAGGCACACACACACACATTAACACCACTGTGTGTAAAACTGTGTGAATCAGGAAAAAAAACCTTATCTTCTGTGCAAGGATCTTAAAACGTTACAGTGTTAAAGTTTATGAGCTGTGCCCTGTAGACTTCAATATGAAATCCACACCATTGGTGTTAACACTCATTCCAGGTTTATGAGACAAGTAATGAGACTGTCATAAACCTCATATATTACTCTGCCATCACTCAGTGTTACATTATAAAAGTATTAATCAGAGCATACAGTAAATTTCCTTTGCCAGTATAGAGTACAGTTAGTCACTTGTAGGCACTTGCCAATCACCCTCTGAGAAGTAATAAACCAAAAGTTGTAAATCCTTGTGAATGTGTCACATCCGATCCAAAATAAAAGCACAGATTTATTTTGTGAGCAGCAGACTGACCTGATTGAGAGCTTTGTGAAGGCCTCTCCTCTCCTGTGAAAGAGCAATCACTTTGTGGCACCTGAAAGCAATAATATGATTTGGTTATTTAAGAAAAGTGTACAGACTTTAAATTTTTATAGCTAAGTTGACATACTCCATCTGTTCTTGTTCTTGGATTCTGCACAAATCCAGGAGCTTCTCCTGATATGGTGAGTGTGTCTCCAAACCTAGCTGGCAGCAGGTCCTCAGAATTCTAATTAGGTGGACAACAGGAAACAACAGGAAATCACCACACAAAACTTACTTATGGAGTCTTAATAAGATTTCTGAAAGTAATTAATGGTGCCAAACTAATGGTGGTGATGCTAATCCTCCAGTCCTCCAGTTTTCTGTGATTCCCCGTGTTTTAACAGACTTTGATGATTAAAATTGGTGGAATTCCCCTTTAATGTATAGTATAGTGTGTTCACCTTAGTCTGTAGAGGTCAGAGAGGCTCCTCCTATCCAAAAGATCATGAGCAATGGTTTCAGCTAGATGCATTACAGGAAGGCTCAGGTGATCGAGTGAGAGTGAGTGAAGCTCTTTATGCAGCAGGTTGAGGTAAAACAAGCTTTGAGTCTAAAGCCAAACAAACACAGGGAAAAATAAAGAATTGAAACTATGATTCTAATGAGGATACCTCAAAACAGGTCCATATTAATATTATCCAGTGTTTTATCAGAACAGGACATGGCCCATGGTGTCACCTGTTATCTCCATTTCCTAGCTAATTACCCAGTTTTGGCAGCTGTACCTTTGATTCTATATAATCAGTGGATACCATTTTTGTTTTTAAACAAGACTGAAATCAGAGACAATACCACAGACAGCAGATGGTCATGGCACAGAGAAATGTGAGGGAGAGGTAGACTTGCCTGCTTTGTAATGCTGTGTGTATTGATACAGTGAGGGTTACTGTTGGTTCTGAATATCTGCCGGGCCTGGTCAGGACACATGTATCGAGCCCAGTCCTTCGGGGAGGAAGGAAGTGTCTGATCCAGGACAACAGGTTTAGGTCTTTCTTCTGCAGGGGTTGTCTTGTAAAACAATGAGACATAGAATTACTGTTGTACATTCAGTTTTTAATATTAAGTGCCTTTAATTAGAGTCCAGTAAATACCTGTCAAGATTATTTTAACTGCCCCAAATAATTGATGTAAATAATATGCAGTTTCACACCTTCAGTGTTGTGTCAGGTAATATCAGGTACCATGTAATAATTTGAAATTCTTTAGCCATAGGAAATAAAAATGTTTAACCCATTATGAATGTAATCATAATGAGTATTAATGAGTAGTATTTTAAAGCAACAATGGCTGACAGTTGTTGTACAGACAAGCAAGTGAAATAACTGCATTATTCTTCAAAAGTAAAAACTACTGTATGTTTCACATTCTTTGTGTAAATTGTTTAGATCAGCCAATTTCTAAATGAAATGTGAGCTGTGGGACTTACATCTTTCACTTTCTTGCCTTTGCCCTTGTCTTTGCCTTTTTTAGATCCAGCAGAAGGAGGAGGCTGGAGTGGCTGGCTCTTTGCCATCTCACTGGAAATCTCATAAGCCACTGCCATGGAAACCTGCAGTAAAATACAATCCACCAATCTGCACATGCAGTACTGAACGTAATTTCAATTTGAAGTATGGCCTCATTCACACTTCTTGTTGTGGTAAATATGGAGTACCTGCCATATTTGAAGCACAAAGGTGTAGGCTCTGAGCAGGTTCAGCTGGTGCTCAGGTGAAGTCCTGCCTGCCATGACAGCGAGCAGAGTGTGCGCTCGGACCAAGCAGTCAAGGCGTCTCACTTCCTTCAGACTGGACAAATTTTGCATGAATAACAAGCCCTGGACTCCCACCAGGGACTCACATTCCACTGAACTCAAACCCCTCTTTCTGGACTCGTCCTCTAGAGGAAAGATAAAAATACCATTTACTGATAGATCTATACAATAATCTGTAAGTACAATTGAGCAGCATCATTAACAATGCTTTTAACGATTAGGAAATAAGCCAGTAATACAGAGGCACATGTAGCATCTCTGCAATTAGCTTTCACTTTGTCTTTTACTTGATTGTTCAGTTTTTCCCTTAGTGAATATCAATAGGCTTATTGCAGGAGAATAAAAAGAGAATGCTGTACTATTCTCAGAGGGTACCCACATGGGACCTGAGAAATCTGTGTCTTTGTCTGTGTCTTTGTCTGGTCAGCTCCTTTTCCTCTGAACAGTAGTTGCTTTGTTTATTGTTTACGCAGGGTAACAAGTGAAATAAAAGTACAAACACTGAATTCCGATCCTGATGCAACTACCAACAAGCTGTGACATGGTTCTTTTCTGGATCAGACACATCAGATGATATTCCCCTGTGATTAACGCAGTGTAAAACATCAGGGATTCCCTACAGGCACAAAAAAGCTGAAGCCATATGACAAAGGACCCATGAGATATCTGTGTCCCATGCCTACATGTATACGGTACCTCAAGGGGAATCTGTTACCTTTCACTTTAGATTTTACAGTAGTATAATTCACACTAATGAGTCATTCACACAATTGTATTGTGATACAATGAACAAGATGAGTCAGTGAGTCCCACCTGCTCCTTCTGCCTGTTCAGATTCACAGTGTAGAAGGATGTCTATGGCCCACTGAACCTGCTGCTGGGCACTGGTTTTGGGGAAGTTGTTACAGTACAGCCACTCTCCAAACTCTAGCACAAGATTGACTTTCTTCCACTGAGTCGCTGTGCTCTGCATCACAAACACAAAAGTCAATCAAAGCATCCTTTTTTTGAACATTTCAGCAGTCAAGACAAATTCCCATCACCATGTGTTGGACAATAAAGTTTTTTCTGTTTCTAACAGTAAGGACCTTTCTGTGTCCTGGGGCTTGAGGTGCTCTGAAAGGTGTTACAGATGTCACCAACCCTAAGTCTTTCTAAAATTAGCCCAAGCAAAACATGACTTAGCCCCAGTTGTGAGCAGGTGTTACAAGGATTAATGTGTGAACTCTCTGCCTTCCAGGCTCCGACAAGGAGAATTTGGAAATAAGGTGTAGTGACATTCTGGTTCCACAAGATGGTGCTTGAGCCTCATGCTCTCATTCTGGTCTTTACTTTGAGCAAAAGGACTGCACAGAAAATAAAATGATGGCTTTAATGAGTAGAATTCTCTCATATGACAGATTCCAGCATCATCTATCTGAATTAATCTGCTCACTGATCAGCTTTAGGTAATAATATAAAGATGGAGCCAGAACAGAGGTATTACCAACAGAGCTGTGATGGATTTCTGGTAGGAGGTCAGCTGTTGGCTTATATTGCCAGCACACAGTGCCACCTGATGCCATATAAACGAACAGCACTGCTCTCCTTCATCTTGAAATTTCTGCATGTCCATGAATACACTTTCCCCCAGTCGTGCTTTCACCAGTAGATGATGTTTCAGCAGAGGTCTAGTAAAACACAGAGGACAACAAGATTTACTTTTGTCTTTCTTTCTTTCTTTTCATATCTTTCCCTTTTACTCACAGTCTGTGTCTGGTGTGAGGCATGTCTCTGTTAGCTTTGTCCAGCAGCTGCAGAGCACCTTTCCAGTCTGTTTTATCAATGTGGATGTGGAGCAACAAACTGTAAATGGCTGCTCTCAGGGTTAGGTCCTCTTTATCTACTCACAGAGACACATATATAGATACACAAAAATACATATTTAGAAGATGTCCAGTAATCCAAAAGTATGAAAGTATGAGTTCATAATGTAATTATCAGTGTAGATAGTATAATATGAAGTAACAGTCTGTCTTGACAGAAATTCAACTGTCCTTACAGACCATCCACATGTAGATTTTGCAGGGCTAAACGCTTAATTGTCTATCATGGAATGATTAATATTTTTATGCAATCCATTATTTACAATAGAGGTACAGAGAAAACCAATCAACCATAGCAGAAAGGAAAACCAAATATGAAGCCGTCTGCAAGGGGCGGTGTCTCCTTTTACAACTCACCTGTTGCTTCATGTTTAGAATTCCCAAGAGGCACTGCTGTCAAGGTCAGCAGGTCCTTCACTTTGCCCTGTTTCTGAAATAGAAGAAGGAAAAGATTTACACTTAAGTCGCAGGAGAAGTGACAGAAGAGTGTTGGTGGCGGTGGAGAGTTGGTCATGTTTAAAGCTCACTGGTGTATAAGATAAATTGCCATCTGACCTTGCCCTGTATATGACCCTGCCTCCTTATCTACAAATCCCCTTCCACACTCAGAGCCTGCAACATTTCTGGCTTCAATTACTCAGGTGAGGTGGTTATTTCTGATGTTCACACTTTGGAATCCCATACAGAAAAAAATCACATCAAGTCTGTTAAGACAACAACTGTATGTGATAGATTAAGCTTTTTTTCTGTGCTTACTGTGGGTCACAGCACAGCTGGAGAACAGTATCAAGTTTGAAAGAACCCCACAGATGAACATCATTCTGAATTCTCACATAAGCTGCCTTTAATTAACTGATTTTGCAGTTGAATAACTGTTTATCCCCGTGGCTGTCCATAGGCAGTGCAGGAGAGATATCTTCTCATACTTGAGCACACCTACAGTCTCTCCCCTGTAGCACCCTCAAGAAGAATTTTCATCAATTTCATCATTAATTAAAGATAACAGAGCATGTGTAAGAACTTTGCCGCATACTTTACTATGTTTGGTAGCAACTTAACTAGATTCATTTAAAAAATGAAATAAAAAAATGGGGCAAAATGGGAAATGAAAAAATAACAAGGGATAAAAGGTCAGTTCTGGCTGCCGTTCAGTTCTTGTTTTGCTCACTTGCTGTTCATTTTGTTGCTAGTACTTTCTTTGGCTGAACCTTTGTCCCATCAGCAGTTGGCATGACTAAAAATTGAAAGTTGCTGGAACTGGGACGGGGCTGGAACATTTCCCATAACAGCGGGGCAGACTCTGTGCTTCTGTGGTTTCCCTTGTTGCTGTACTGTTTTGCACCACTATTAATGCTTAAGTTGTTAAACATCACAGATATGCAAAAAGGTAGATTGTGTGCTGTCACATATTTAAGCCAGGTGCTGAATGAAAGATTCAGTGAAGGAAAAATTAGGAGTATCTTAACACTGGAATAAAGCTCCTAAAAACTGTAGCTATTTCACTGAAGCCATTTCATTGTTTGGTGATGTATGTGAAGGGTAGTTTTTTAAGTGTCACTGTATATTTTTTCATCACATCACAAAACAGCAGGATGTCATTAGTTTTGTGCTCATTAATAGTGGCTAGGTCTAGAAATCACCTTTGTTTTGCTTTTGTTGTCACTAAAACATTATGGAAATCATCATATAAGTCAAGTGACTATAAATGTGGCTAAAGAGGGATTTGTACATTTGCATGTTTGGTATGGACCAGAGCATTCAGGATCTTCTCCAGGGGATCTTGGAGTTGCCATATTTCTTCAGGAGTGTGTATCAGGGGCAGACAAGTGTTCCAGTAATGTTTGGCAGCTGTGACGCACAATGCTGGACTCTCAGCCTTTTCTGCATAACTGTGGACCAGAGAAAAGAGAAAGTAAGATATAAAGTAAGAAATGAAATGTCAGTAAGAGCAGATAAAGAGAATGTTTTTAAACATTAAATTTGTTGCAGTCTAAAGTATTAGTCAACACATAAATGAACTGTGAACAGCACCTGACACTGGACAGAAGCACCTGCATGGCCTCTCTGTAAGTGTGTACATCTCCACTGGACTTGTGGACCAAGCTCAAACCTCTGAAACACGCTGCGCTGCTCAGCATCTCATTCACTGCAATCAAGTCATACCTAAGGATGATATGAAGACATTTATTAGCTGTCAGTAGCTGTCAGCTGTCAATCCATCAACAAAAATGTAAAACTGACATACCCTTGAAAAATATGCAAACTTTGCAACTTAATTTAAGCTTTGCAACTTGGACATTTATGAAAAATGGTTAATTTATATCAACTGCAATACTCTTGAATATGCACAAGATGTCACTTGCTCCTCAGAGAGCTTTGGAAGCTAAAACCTCATCTACCCCTAACACCTGTCTCTAATGCATTTCCAGCACATTCATAACAAAGGCAGTTTCTCTTGTTCATTTTTAAGAAGAAGGAGAAAAAAAAGACAGATCTACCTGGGGAATTCTGGGTATATTCTCTTATTGTAAGATAACTGTAACTGTAATCCTCCAACAACACTTACAAAACACAGGGCATAGTATTGAGACTCTTTGCTGCTGCTTCTTCCAGCTGCAGAGCGCTCTTGGTGCAGCACAACACCAAGCTGTGGTCCTTGGCATAGTGGCAGAAGGCAGCCAGCTGGCACCACACCTGCAACTCCACCGCGGCGTCCGTCCAGCTGCATTCTGACGCCATGCTCACCAGCTTTAGGTGATGAGAGAGAGGAGAGGGGAGGGGAGGAAAATGGAGGTGGTGAGGGAAAAGGAAGAAGGAGGGGAGCGCAAAAACGTGAGAAGAGGAGGTGTGGGGAAAAGAGGGGAGGAGAAAGTGAGAGAAAAGATGTGACAAGAGGAGGGTGGAAAGAAAGAGGGGAGGTAATGAAAAGAAGGGAGGGAAATGGTGGACTAAACAGCAGGAAATTTAGTAATACAAGCAGGGAATGGGGGAAAATAGGAAGTAGTGAGTGAAAGCAGGGGGAGGGAAAGGTGATGAAACAAAGGAAAAGAAAAGGAAGGGACAGAAATCTAGACAGTATTGACGAGGGAAAAGACAGAAGGAGGAAGTAAAAAAAAAGAAAGCCCGGGGGTTAGACTGAAAGAAAAGTAAAACCAAGCAGGGGGAAAATAAACCATAGGCAGGAAGTAAAGGAGCAAAGGAGAAAGTAGGAGGCAGGGGAAGAAGACAGTAACAAAGGAATGAGGAGAATGAATGGTGGCATGCAGATAATGAAAGGTTGGTAGAAGAAGGATTAAGAAAATCTGTGAAGGAAAAGGAAAAAGAAGGGATAGGACACGGCAAGCAGAGTGTAGTGAGAGATGCAAAAAAAGGAAAGTCTATATAACTGAAAAGAGGAGGGAGGACGATGATCGTGGAAGCTACAGTATATTGAAGGTATTGACACATAATGAGATTCAGACAGACTCTGAAGGCTCATGGGTCATCTTGGCATCTGTTGTTACCATCTGAGCAACAGCCACAGTAGGAAAACATGAACAGAGAAGCACATACTGTGGAGAGACTGGGAACAGAGAACTCCATATGCCTCGGGTTTCTGTTGCACTGGAGCATCTCCACTCCAACCAGCACACGAGTCATCGCTGACTCTCCCTCGTTGTCACACTGGAAATGGGGGAGAGAACAATGCATACTGAGCATTTCAGTTCAGTCCTCCCTTAAGTTTAATTATAGAAAAGACGCATACATGTATTACTATGTGCTTATAAATAATACATGGACCTGCAGTATGATTATCATATATGTCCCAAATCACAGAGATGGCCTTGTTGATAATGTATGACTCCCTATTGTGTAGAAAATGAGTTGATGAATGATTTATCGATCGCAATTAGAGATAAACCCCATTTATATTAACACTGCGTTTCTTAATTTACATGGCAAGAAACAAACCTCATTTAGCTGTGACTCAAAGCACATCAGGCAGAAGGGACTAATGTAGGGCAGGGAATTCTTGGCTGACAAATGGTCATAGGATTATGGTGACTAATAGTCCATTTAACTGACAAATTACATAAGTGCTTTCCCCACATTTTTGTCCCGAGGTAAAGCAGAACAATCAGGAAATGTGACATCCGGAGATGATCACAGAGCAGCAGATACAATGTTGTAATATGGACATGGCGGAAGTAACACCTACAACATCCAGAAGATTAATAAAAATGTCAAGCACCATAAACCTGCAATATCATAAGCACATTATAAAAGAACAGTGAGTAGACCATCATACAGGATCCATTATGAATGTGACATGATTCTGTTTTGACACTGAGCCATACATTTGTCTCAGCGAGGATCCGTCCTCCTGTACATTTCACATATTCTGTAGTGCAATAATAAGATTTCCAAGTGGCCATTTTTTATCTTAGATGCAGTACAAGTAAAAGTGAAATACGTCACGTAAAAAAGAAAGTAATTACATAAGAATGTATTAAAATAGCTTTACGTCTTAATCATCCTTGTTACATCACAAAATGCAATACTGGAGGGTTTTTGTTGTTTTTCTGTCATTATTTAAAACTGAGTTTTTCAATGCACTCTGCTTTCTCTTTACGTGTCTCACAACCACCACACTGACATTTTGCAGAACACAAGTGCAGGCAGTACAGATATTCAAAGATTTCCAAAGTGAACATTAAGTCTCAAGACAAGCCTGTTTCTCTGGTGTTGATGAGAAAAGATGCACACACGTATGTAAAGGGAAAGCAGCTATGGTGGATTGGAGTGTGAATGTAAGGTGGGGAAATCTACAGAGGGGCAACATTTATCCAACTTTGTTATAGTGTCATAATCCAGCATGTGAGGTTTCATCATTGTGTAGCTGCTCAGTGGATCTTGAAAGCCAGTGTTCCTTCTTTCTTCAATCAAAGTGAGATTTTTTTTTCAACACCTCGCTCACCGAGGCCACAGACATTACTGCAGTCATGCCGAGGTTGGATCTGTCTTATCTTTGCTGCACGTGCAGTGAGAATATTACTGTAGTTGTGGTGTGGCCCAATGTAAATGAAAGATATACAGCCTGAAATATTTTGTTGTTTTCAGTTTAGTTTAGTTTATGACCATTAAATGACTGTAGTTGTACACTTGTGTTTTGGTGCAGTGTGTTGAAAAATATATTTGTTCTTTTGGCTTCATACATCTTGACTGAGGAGTCTTTAAGCACCAATGTGTGATCATGTTGATTGTATGACTTTTGGAGCATGCTTTTGTTCTTTCACAAACTGGTAGACAGCTTTATTGTTTAATTAACCTATTCTCAAAATGGGCCTTTTGTTTTTAGGCAATGCCTCAAAGCAATGGAGAAAAGCTGTAAGTAAAAACATACTCATAGTCAGCATCCAAAGACTGCTTGGGTAAATACAAAAAACTTAATCAGCCAGAATTGTAACCCTAATGCCAAGTGTGCCTGCGTAGTGACCACAGTGCAATATCGTATGAGCAATTCTTTCAAATGCTGATTAGGATTGAATTAGAACCTAGATGGACTGACAAAGAAAATGGTACCTCATCTGTAATGTCGATCTTTGGGCCAATCTGCTGTTGCAACAGTCTCTTGACCTGTACCCATGTGGCCAACACCTGTTTCTTTGCTGCGATGGAGACCGACTCCCCTGGGATGTTACAGTTGGACATGTGAAGGGCGTAGTCACACAGCTAGGAGGAAGTGTAGAAAACAACAATCAGTTAGAAGAACCTGGTACAGTATAAGCAGTCTGAGGTGTTCATTAAATAAAACATAACATGAACATATTCAGGATTATGCATAATTCTAAATAATATTAATATTATTAATTATAGATATCTGTAAGATACTGTAAGACTGTCTGCACACCCTGGACTTCCTCTAGCTCAAGGCCTTCTACAAGCCTGTCAGCTGCAGATGCGACAATAATACACAAAAGACACAAATTCAGTGCGACTTTGCTCAGTCAGACACTGTATCTGACCCTGATGTGCTGTAGACTAGTTATAAAAGCTGTGTTGGAAAGGCTTGTTTTTTTTTTTTTTTTTTTTTATCTTCCCTTCAAAAAGGAAACAGATACGATGAAATTTAGTTAATAATTCACTGATAAAGTGCCTTTCATCTGGAGTTAGAGCTGATATTCATGGTGGATCCTTTGAATAGAAAAGGAGAAAGGAAACAGGGTTTAATTGGCAACTGCAGCAAAGAGAACAGAGATATCAGACTCCAAAGGCCCAAAGAAACACAGTCATGAAACGTGAGTGTGAATGCGTGTGTGCTTGTGCTTGCATTGGGTTGATGAGTAATGTGGATGAATGAGATAACAAAATATACCCGGAGATCCTTAAACTTTTGACCTGTGATGCTTCTACATGTATCATGAAATCATATCCAGGAGGAGGTCTTGTGTTTCTTAGATACAGATGCAAAAATATACTGAATGAAACCTAAACAATGTCTGCGTCTATAATCCTTTCTTGCCTTGAGTGCTAAGCCTCAACATGCACCAGGTGGCTTTTTTCTTTGTATTCTTGTCTGTTCTGGAGTCCCCATTAAGTTTTTGACAAAATAATACTGCACCTAGCTGATATACATTTCAGTGGATAGATGTTCTAGCAGCTTACTTGCCAGCCACATTTTAGGGAGGATGACATAAAGTTTGATAGCAAACACTGATGGTGGAAACTGTGAAAAAACGGGACTAGGAAGTTTAAAATTTTGAAACAGTTGACAGTGTGTAAACTGTATCACGCATAATGTTTGCAGTGTAATATCTGTACAACAGATTAAAATGTGAGTTTCAGATCACGCCTTTCAAATTTTCAGCAAACTCCATTCAAAGATTATACACACACACTCCTCAACACACTCCTTTCAACTCTTTTCAGAGATTCCAGTCAGTTCTTGCTTTGAATGCTGGGATTTCAGACATTGTTTTCACAGTGGAAAGATCAGACACTGAAAATGAAGCCTAAAACAGCACAGTCAGCCTGAGAGGGAATGAAATGTGTATTGATTACTTTGTAATGTAAATGTAGGTGTCAGAGAAGCTGGCTGCGTGTTGCATGATAATACAAGGTTTCCAAACTCTGGGTGAATTATCATGTTTTCTGTCGACCTCATCAGTCCTTCTTCAAGACATTCAGATGTATAGTGATGTGTGAGGCCTTTATGTAAAATGTGTATCTAACTTTGGTTATAATTTTGCAAGTGCCCATCGTGCTCCCACATATGCACACTGACATACCTCTAATGCCTTGCGGACATCCTGCAGGGCAGCAGGGTCTAAGAAAGCCCCATGGACAGTGGCAGCCTTCTCCACCCTGCTCTCAGCTCTGTTTTTGCTCTTGTCACCTGACATGGCCCTGGCTGGTTCACACAGGGGCTGGATCAAGCCCCGGGCCACAGCATCACACAACAGCACGACCAGGGCCCGATTCCTGAGAAACAGAAAAACAAACATGCTCCAAACTGAGAAAATCAGGAAAAAAGCTTTTTCTCTTCCTGAAAGCATAAAACCCTTACTACAGATTTGGACAGGAAAATGTATGTTGACTTAGCCACATGAGAATGTCACATAATTATTGTTATATCCCAGGACAGTTTGCTGTGTTTTTGTAAATATTTACTGCTTCTTTTGATCGAACAAGAAAATACTGCAACAAAGAAAACTCCTCAGTCAGGAGACCTTCTCAATAAAAGCAGAGCTTAAACTGCCTCTTGTTCTGTGACTTAGTTATAGTTCCATAGAGAATTCCTTTTTCAGAAGTACACTTTGACCATGTCTAAAATGATTTTCATAGGACAAGTGTACATATTGGTGCCATTAGCTGAGAAAGTAATAATGTTTCAACTGAACTGAATGACTCTGTATACACAGTAGTCCACTGAGGGCTGAGAAAATGACTGCTGGGCTCGTGCAACTCTTTCAAGACCCACTCAGTAATTTAAAATATGTACAGTCATCAGTCTGAAAACAACTACGTTTCATGTTTCTGCAAATGCTGACATTCTGTGAATGAGTTTTTATCAAACTCATGTGACATTCTGCTTCACACCTGTCTACAATAACACGGATGAATGATGACGTTCATCATCAACAGCAACTGCACAAAATTAGTCTTTCATTCACTGTCAGAGGAGCAGCTTTGTCCTCTCTACAGAACAAACACAGAAACGTTTGTGTCAAACAGAATGATTTGGGTTATTTAGAGACCTAGCCTACCCAGCACACTCTATCTTTTGTAGCATCTCCACCAGACTCTGGAAGGGGGGAAGCAGGCGTTGGTATTCCCCAGCTGCCAATAAGTTGCTGCTGTAGTTCCACAGGTAAATGGCTGCATTTGCAACCACCCACGGCTCCCTGATCTCTGATCCAAGCTCTGCTGCCCGCAAGAAGTTGGAGGTGGCGTAGGCAGACAGAGCCTGGATCCAGTCTCTGGTTGAGAGAGGTAGAGAAATGCAGTAGAGAATGGGAAAGGGTGAGAGAAAATTGGGTTTGTTTGTGAGAGAGAAAAATACAACAGTATGGTGGCCACATGGTGTTGTCTCATCTAAAGGTGAAAAGGTCAATGAATTTAAAAAAAGTTGCTTGTTTAAACTCTTCTACATGAATAGTCCCATCTGCTGAAGAAAAGCAGCTTGCTTTCAGGCAGCTTTTTCTGCATGATGCAAAAGGAAGAGTGGAGCCCCAGCTTGACAATGTCAGATGAGTTGTATCTAATGAAGCATTCAGTAGAAAATGGTTGGAGCACCTGGATGCACAGTGATAGCTCTCAGCCCTCAGAATGTAACGTGCTGCAGATAAATGAGCAAGATAACCATCCTGACCACCATGACTCTCAGTGTCTGATCCTGGAGCTTTGTACCGTACATCTACAACATCATGGTCTTTATCTTCTAAAGTTAATCACATCAGTGAAGATGTTTGAAGCCTTGTTTTATGTCACATAATTGGTGTATGAATGGTAGTTTTGGTTTAAGAGATAAAGAAACAAAGTTCAGGAGATTGTATCATTCCCAGCACTGCGTATGATCAGTCCTGGCCAGTTCCACAAATTTACTCACTTTAAAAGACTATTCACAGTCATTTACACACTTCTATTTTATAGCTAAACTAACCAAACGGCCACAGCTGATAATGTATGTAGGGGCATAAGTCAGAAGCCAAACCAAAAATATTTGGACCTAACCAATTTTTTTTAAAACCAACTTAAATCACAATGTTGTCAAAACCTTTTTTTTATTCCTTTCATAGCAATAACATGACAACAAAATGTAGCACAGTAGATATGTGTGTATATGTTGTGTTTTCACCTGTAAATAACCCAGTGTGGCTCCTCTTCAGGCACACAAACCCCTCTCTCCTTTGGGGGGACAGCAGGGCTGTTAAGATGCACCCCCTCCATTCGCAGCTTTTGGACGGTGGCCTGAGCAAGACAGAGTACTTTCATTTCTGTACCTCAAAAGATAATATTAAAGGTGACTTCCTGTCTTGACAACTTCATAATAAAAGGATAAGAGAAGACCTCCCACTAAGGGAATGACAGCATCTCTAGAGCTGTTAAAGCTCAGCTATAGAAGATCAAAGGAAAACGAAACAACTGGTGAACATTTTACTGCAGTGTCCCTCCGTTCTGTCTTCATCATCAGACTGAGAGGGAAGTATCTTTTAATTTAATTAATTATAACCCCATTCTTAGGAAAATATACCCATGTGTTATAGAACAAAGAGAGAGATACATGAGAGGAGCAAGCAGAGAGGCTACAGTGTGTGTCAGTTTTGGAAAGGTCATGTAGTTGCGGTGGATAGTTGTCTCCATTCTCTTCAAAGTGCTGTCAAGTTAACGTCTCTAAGGACTTAATAAAGACTTGGAGCTGCGGGCTTGATGGGAAGTGCGTTTACACAATAAGACAAGCTCATAAGACAAGCACAACAATTTCTGACTCCGAACAATCAACATGGCTCCTCAAGGGATTGTTAAAATTTCTTATACTGCATGTTTACTACTGCGAGCAGACGTTGTTTCTAATTTCATATTTCAAAGAGTTCAAGCTAAAAAAAAGTCAAGTATAATGTTTCTATGATCACAGAGAGTTCATCAAGTATTTGTGAACATGACCAACTCACTACAGAAAACATCTAGATCCAAATAAGTTTGAAATAAGAAGCTGGTAGAGCAGAACATGTGAATCTAGTCTTTCCACTGCTCTTGGTAAATTAGGTATATTAACGTAATGTAGCATAATAATTAAAAAAGGTCACTATGAAAGTCAGACAGCTTAAAGTTTTTGTATCTGATCTGTATGTTAAACTGATAAATTGCCACTGGGTGTGACTCTTTAATTAATTAGTTTATGTCCCTGGAAGTCAATGTATGGACTCATTCCCCCTTTAAAGTTATAATTCTTAAGATTTTCAGGAAGTCAAACCACATTTATGAACTTATTTACGGCTTTTTTTTCCTGCAATGGCCATTCAGTGTGTTTAAAATAGGTAACTACCTCTTTTATATAATAGTTTTTATTGTTAGTAGTAGAGTACATGCATGCATATCATCCAGCATCATTTTATGTTACTGATAATGGCTGATTTTTAGGGTTTGATCTATTTATTCAGATCTGTACTGTATACAGCAACAACACCCTGCTGCTGCTGCTGCTCACATTACACAATCAAACTGGTAAAACACACGGGGGTAATGGAACAGTGAGGAGCAGCCACAGTGAGCTGCTGGTGACGGGCCACACACGTCCACCTCCTCAGCAGTGTAACAAACTTTGCTGTGCCCTACAGATACACCAGTTGTTCTTCAGCTGTTTTTTAGCTGGTTAATAACAGTTTCATGCAGTATTAAACCACACTTGTGGTTACCGCGGTGACCACAGGTGTGGTCAACCAACCAACCAGGGCTGAGAGATGTGAAACCTGTTTTTTTGTGGAAAATTGTGCATGTGTGTATTAAGTGGCATGAGTTAGTAAGCACACACCTCAGCACTGATGAAGCGGATTTCAGCTAAAAGGCGCAGTAGGTCAGTCACACAGGTTTGGCCATGAAGACATTCTGCACAGCTCTCCGCCTCCGAGCAGCTACATTCTGGAGACAATTGACAAATTGTCTCAGTGACTTCCTGAATGAACACTGTTACATCCACTGTTACTACTTGTAATGCTACTTCCTGTCCACCTGTGTCTTTTCATTAGCAATACTTATTCATACAGATCTGTTATATTGTTTTGGATCTAATTTGCTAGTTAATTTTCCTAGTGTCAGCTGGGATTGGCTCCAGCCCCCCTCACCACCCGTCACCCTTAAGAGGATAAGCAGTATGGATAATGGGTGGATGAGAAAGGGGTTAAGATAATTTTATAATCCTGCTAATGATAACACAGAGTTCTACAAACTAGATCACACAGCAGTTATATATCTATGTCTGTGATTTCTCTCTAAAGCATGCTTTTGTTCTAATAACCCCTCCATCAGGAACATTTCTGGTACATTACCATCACTTCTAGGATCATTCATTATCTTACTGTCAGATTTGGAAATCTTCCACCTCCCATCATCGTAAAGCAAACAGAATCGACAAGCAGCTCGGCACACATCCCAAACTTTGTGTTTTCTGGCTGTCTTCACCAGTGTTGCCCACAATTTCATCCTTGAACAGCCCCCCCCCCCAAAAAAAAGGAAAAAAAAAGAAAATTTAGATATCATTCCTTTTTAAAATGTGAAGATCAGGGCAAGGGAACAGTTTGTTTGCAGGACTATGAATAATAAATTTCTGCTCTGGATAATCTTCAAGTCCTCATGGTTTTGTTCTCTCCTGACCTTAAAGCCTGCCATTTCTGATGTTTACAATTTTAAATGTAATGATATGAACAAACAGGGGAAACTCAACTATGTGCTCTGAATTAGGTGATGTAACAGAACATTACAGACTCTGACAGTCACACAACAAATTTAACTGCACAGAGGACCAATGGAGCAAACATTCATTAGAATCTAATGTTCAGCAAAAGCAAGAAGTAATAAATTCAATGAGGAATAAAAGGCTGATTATACAGGCAATTTTCTAACTGGGTTTCTGGGAAACCTGACAGCTAAAAATGATGAACTGAGAAAACTTTTTACTGTCAAGAAGATTAAAAAAAGTCTTTTACTTGCATTTATACACATAGATAGTCACATTTAATACATTTAAATGCACACACACACACACACACACACACCTGTCTGTGCTGTCAACGTCACCACCTTGTCTGGCCAGATGTCCATCTAACCTCTGCAAAGATGCAGAGTGATGCTGAGCCTTAGCACAGAGCTGAGCCACTGGTCCAGATCCAAGACTGCCTACGGGAACTAGACAATTGTTGTACAAGTACTGTTTGCATTAGTCAAACTTTATAAATACTGCTGGGAAAATGTCTTCATTTTCTCTAAGGAATGAATCAATACAAGCTTCTTACTATTATTCATTATTCATTCTGTTGTATAACTTTTCAGAGCTAAGCAATTCTAATTTATAGAACATGGAATAAATGTACACTCATATGTATTGTGAGAATGTTAACCTTTTCAGGAAGTTGCACAATTAGCCTTATTCTATTTCCATACAAGCAAAAGAAAATACACTGAAGTGGATACATGAGTAAATAGCCCATTGCCAACACTGCCAACACTTTCAAACAGGGAAGTTATAAACTGCAGTCTATTCAGATTGGACAGGTAGGACTAACCAAAAAAAACAAAGGAACTTACTGACACTGACCCACTGACAGCAAAGAGGGTATTCAAGCATTTGTTTTATGGCCTGAATTACGACTACAGGTCTGAGAATTGGACTAGCGTGTTTTAAAGAAGCAAAAGGCTCCAGTGCCTACGTGTTCGCCCTGAGAGTTGAAATACGCGCACACACACCTCTCATTGAGAAATGTCTGAGGAACAATACAAAACTGTAGCAGAATTACATGCTGCAATTAATTAATTCTTCTAGTCTCAAGGGTTACTTGGTGTGCTGGCTTTGAAGCTAAGAACACAATGATTAAGTGTCATCATCTAGGGGGTGCTTGAGGTTTATAGACAAAAACAAGAGGTGCCTCCAGGAACCAGAGCTTTTAACCCATGCCTGCATTAGAAACCCTGAGACTAGCTATCAGAGGTGAGCTCCTTCCAAGACCATTAGGACTGCTGAATGCTCACTTGGTGCTATGGACCAAGGAGTCTGGAATGAGTCTGAGATCAAAGGCCCTTCTGCTCCATGATCCACTGCACACAGTTGATGAGGACGTTCTGTCCACACTTGGAGACCAAGGAACAGATCTGCATACAAGACAGTGTACACCAATTTTGCTCTGTGACGTTCATTCGGTTTTCACTTGTAATCTGCGTGTACTCAGTGTCTGCTTTATTCAGACAGGGGCTCATTACACAATCAGCACAGAGGACCGTGCTCCAGGTGCATTCTGGGAGTGAATGAGAGCTCAGTCCGCTAACACATAAGATAAAGATGTGATTATTTAGTTATATACTGTATATCTCCTGATCTGTGGGACTCTACTAAAGCCACCACAATGAGTGCAGAGAAAGTCAGAGGCACAGAGACAAGCAGCAGATTCAGCAGAGGCTCAAAACCTAGTAGGACAAAATGTACACTGTAAATGTCTTATCAAAATAATGAAATTTCCCACCTAAAGTAATTTTACAGTTGACTGAGTGTGATGTTAAAACATAATGAATACCAAACCACTGGTCCCTGTCTCCACATGTTATAAAATAGTCAGACATTTTCTCATCTTTCCCTTTATGCAGTTTATGCATAAAGGAGAAATATGCACTTTACTACAGACAGAGCCTCAGATAAGAGGTATCTGAAGTATATTCTCCCAGGCCAGTAAACTGCCCGTTTACAAAAGTTTAATGAAATGTTTCATTCCTGGTGCAGATAAAAGGCTCAGTAAATATGGCTGTGTGTTTCAAACTGTCCCTACAAGAGACAATCTTTCAAACTAAAGATGAGTTAAAAGAATGCCACTGTGTCTTAGTGAAAGCTGGAAGCAAAAAAGAAAAATCCTACTGTCGGAGGTGTTGTCTCCATCCAGCACCATCTGGAAATCATCAGGGCCCAAAAGGAGACCCACAGAAACCAGGATGGGACGAGTGTCTGTCTTATCTTGGGGTTGCATATCCTTAGCCTGAGAAAGAGAGAGAAGGGTTGGATGTAAGAATTAACTTGCCAAGCACAGGAGAATACAATTTAAACGTATTAGGCACACTAATTACACTTATTCAGGTCTCATTACAGTTGCACACTGCAAGCCACTTAATACTTTGAATTATTTGACTTCAACACCAGCTTTAAATTGTTATATTGTGTAGTATTAGACTGTTGGATGCAGAAGGATTGAAAACCTGCTGCATAAGCATAGCGGCTTTATCCTCGGGTCGGGAGGGTGTTTGATAAAGTGTCCGTCTGAGTTGCAGGAGGCGCAAAGCTGATGACAGGCGTTCGCGTTGTGTCCCGTTATCCAGCAGCATGGCTTTCTGAAGGTGAGTCAAAGAAGCCTCAAGGCGCCCCTCCTTCTCTTCAGTCACTGCCAGCTCTGAGTGGACTTGACAGCGCATCTCCAGCAACATACTGTGAAAATAACACACAGGCGTTTCCAGCTTAAACTATTATATTATGATAGTACAAAATTAGGAGATACTCATGATGTCTACTTATGTCATTTTGAAATATATCTAAGTCATGGTTCTCAGTAATCGTAACAAATACCAATTTATTTATAACAGTGAAAGAAAAATGACAAAAAAGTTTGTCTGTCTTACCATAAATTATCATAATAAAACTTTAACTTGATCCAAATGTAACACACGAACATATGCTGGTTTTCCTCAAAGCCTGATAGTAAACACTGTAAAATACATACATGTAGCTGAAGAAAAGTACTTTAAGAAAGTATTTTGATGGTGAGTGCTGATCAGTCACCAGAAAAACATTATTAAAACTACATTATTACATTAACACATAATCTGAGCTATAAGAGACCCATGATACTGTACTGCATACTGTGTTTAAAAACAGTGCTCCTGTGGACTTCAGTATTGAATTAGACCACAATTTGTTTGTAAGTCATCTTTGCAAACTTAAGCAAAAGTGAAACGCCAACACAACAATAAAAACAAAATTAAAAGCCCTAAGACATAAACACGAAGCCCTGTATCATGATGATTTTGAAGAAAGTGTAAACCTCTGCATGTCTTCCAGTACTTGGACCACTCTGAGCAACGGTGTCTTGATGTGCTTCCTGAGGTTGTGCTGCAACAGGGGTAAGCAGAATCTCCACTGGGTAGCACACACTGCCTGTACAGCCTGAGGGTCCCCCTCTCTCACTGCAGTCTGCAGCCACTGATCCAGCTTGCCTATCTCCTTTAGCCGCGCCTGTGGGATTAAAACTACAGACTGAGAATCTCTACTGAAAAGCAATGACAGCCCAACACTTCTGTGTACTTGGCAAGTGTACTTGGACTGAACTGGATTGAATATGTGGTGCCAATTCTTAAAGGTGACAATTTTCACACCAAAGTATTATATGGTGTGAAATGAGATTACATGAGCCTACTGCCCCCAAGATTTTTTTCTTGTAAGAGAGGAAAAACTCCTGAAAATCTATTAGGGTGATTATATGATAATTACAGGTCCCCGCTGAAACTCTATGGTAGATGAAGCGCTTCTCAGTGGGTCAGCAGTTCCTTAAGCCAGGGACACCTATTCAAGTGAAGGGGGATTTCTGGATTTACTGCCTTTAAACAAAAAAAATGAGATTACTGAAATATTACTGAACAGTTAATCAAGCCTCTGCCAATGGGTCCACTGCCTGCATTATAACGTGCGGAGGAAACACATGGCTGATAATTCATGTGTGTGATCGAGCACCTCCACACTGGCTTTGGAATAGTCATTCATCTTCGCCTCTTTCCTCAGCAGGTTGATTTCACAGCTGACACATTCCATTATTATGCGTTGGCCAATACTCTAGAAAAGATAAACACACATGTGATTTCAGAAGTCAGCATTCAGCAGTGCATAGAAAAGCGAGCGACACTACAAACTATTAAGTCATATTACATACTATCCCAAAACATCTTGCACATGCAGTGTTGCTAATTATTTTTGGCATTTCACCCAATTCACCTAAGAGCAAAAGGTGCAAATTTCTGAAAAACCTCCACACCTTTCAGTGACAATCAAAAACTGCAGCAACCTCTTTAGCTCTTGGGTATGAGCTCAGCTAATTAATCCAATCTATTGTCAGGCACCTTCTTAAGAGGGGATGTCAAATTCCGTGTATAAATTTGCATGTTTTCATGGTATGTACAGTTACAGCACAGAGCCATGATATTGCCTGAGGTTTCAAGAAAATATCGGACACTCACAGCCTCTCTTGCCCACTTTAGTTCTTTCAAACAGTCGGCAGCTACTTTCTGATGCTTCACTTGCAAGGCCAGCAGAGCCAGCTCCAGGAGGAAGGGAACTCTGCAAATCCCAGATAAAACATAATTTATACAATTCACAACACTTCAGTACAGTAATCTGAGTCATGTACTGCCCCTGGGATATCTGCATGTGGGTTTGTGGTGGTAGGTTTAAGAAGAGGACAGGGAGTAACAAGGGTAAGCTGGTTGGGTAGGTGATTTGATCAGGACAGTCTGGGTCACAGACCTGTCAGCGGGTTGGATGGAGACTGGGCCCTGAAGAGGGCTGAGGTTCACTGGCGTAGAGGAAGCCTTTGTACAATCCACCAGGAGATGGAAAATCTCCTCAAGCTTGGCAGAATCCTCTTTCGTCAGCTCATCCTTATTTATTTCTTCTAATCTGCTACAAACAACAGGAAAACTTGTCAGTGTACATTACGCACTTATGCATCCAGGAGTATGCATGCATCTGTATTTTCCTTTGCCCTCTCACACCAAACAGTACACAAAGCTTAGGCAAAATAACCTATATGATGCTGACGATGGCTGGCTCAGCCTGACTCATGCTGTCAGCGTTTATAGCTGAGCTGAAAAGCCATAAGGAGCTCTGACATGTTGAGTACATGCCTGCAGAAAAGGGGTGGGGGATGGGTCTGTACTACAGTATGCCACACCAGAAGCCATGTTACTATAGTGTTAATGTATGCAGGCGGCCAGATAAACCTGTCCACTATGGGACGCCACAGGCTAAGCTGAAAGCCAGTGGATCACTGGACTATTGACCCAGGTCTAATGTTTACAGAGCTTCCAAGTTAGCTAAAGGCACTAAAGCTTTAGGATAACAAACTTATCAATATCCCTCTGTAAGTCCTAAAGCTTAAGAAAACATTGCATGTATAAAAAAAATACACAGTGTAGGTTACAAATACAGAGTAGTAGACTTCAAAAGGCACGTACACATCAGGTCCTTGATTTGATCATTACTTAAGTAATAACAGGTGAAGGCTATGAGTCAACTTGATTCTATTATTAGCTAGAAGCTTTCTAAAAAGTCAACATGCAATCAGTCAATAGAGCATATGCTTTCAAACACGGTCATGCTTCCACAATTGTTGACAAGAAAACATTATTAAAGCAGATCAAGGACTTCTCTTCTTGGACAACTACAGCTACAGTACAACTTGTTTATCTCAGCTGCAGATAGATGGAGCTGGCTTTCATCGTGACAGCATAAAAACAGTGACTTCTGCAAAACAATCCTGCACCAAAGTCTGAGCTGAAAAAAAAACCTTAATATACTTTACTTAAATATAACACAGCAACTTTACTTACTTTTTAAATTCCTGTATTTTGTAAATGACTGCTAAGGTGGTGTGCTGCCTGCTCATTTCAATAAGGACATCAGCCTCTGCCAGATTATGCTGTACCTAAGAAGAGAAGAGTAAAGGTGAACATCACACTTGATTTATCACCCGAAATTTTTTCAAATGAAACTCAATGAATAATAAATCATATTTATTTATTTATGTACGTAGGTATGTATGTATATTTTATTTTTTACAGCAGCTATTTTCTTAGTTTAGTATCTTTATTAGTTATTCTACTGTTGGAATAGTGTTTATTTAATCTTGTTCTGGCCATATTGGTCTTACTTGTATTTTACTTTCACTTACTGTACTGTACCCCTGCTGTTGCTAAATGCAATTTCCCCACTGAGGGACTAATAAAGGATTTTCTTATCTTATCTTATCTTATCTGAAAAAGAGTCCAAAGACAGATAATTGGATTTTAGGAACAAGGTTAGGAATTAGGGGTTAAACCATTCGACCGTCTCCAGTCAAGTCAAGTCAATTTTATTTACAATATGATTTACAAAGACCCTACGTTTCCCCATGAGCAAGCTCTTGACAGGGATGTGGGTGGGTGGGCGAGAGAGAGAGAGAGCAAGAGGAATAGAACACATCACAATGCAAGTTCCACATACAGATATATATTCCTACTACTACTTCTACTACTAATAGTAATAATAATAGTGAAGATACATGTTTTTCATTTGATTCATTTGATTTGATTTGATTTGATTTTGTAACCTCCAAAATAAATGCTACAACAAAGTCCTTAAATCTTATAATTTTAGTAAGAGTTTCTGTTTACCAGTAATGTGTACAGTCTTGGATAAAGATGTGGGGTATGTGACTTGATCAGTTCTTCTGTAACTCTGGCAAAACTTGCAGCATCCTCCATTTTCCCAGAGTCGACAAGACAATTGATCAGGTGCCTGAATAAAAACAGAAAGTCAAAGACAAGCATGACATCTGGTTGTGAAAGAACAGTGTCTTGCAAACTTAAGGGTTTACTGGGCTATTTCCACAAAATATGGAAATGATGTCATGAAGTGAGTTTTACTGGAGTAGCCTCCACTGGACTACACCCCAAGTTCTCAGTTTATTACTGTGTGTACACCTCTGCATCTACTGTACATCCAACACAATCCAATACAGTGAAATATAAGAGCCTTTCCTTTATGAATCTTGTGATGTTCAGTTTTTGATGACACTGTGGTGCTGCAGAATTGTATTGCATTCTGCTGAAAGACCTTTCTTATATTTTGTGACCAATGTGTTACAAAGACCATAAGTACAAAGTGACCATACAAACTGAGATTTGAAAGGAAGTCATATATAATGAACCCCCATCCCATCCTCACCCTCTAAACAAAGATAAAACTAACATTTGGGCAGGAGGTGTCGTGGCAGAACATGATAAAACAGCTAACACTGAAACAGATTCTCTTTTTCTCTTCTACTGACAAGAAAAGACAGCCAATTAACTGGAGAGTCACAAAGCTGTGCTCATCAGTGAGCTGCTGGTTAATTAACTGTGTGTCATCTCTATGAATGCAGGAGAAGACTGGACAGAATCAGGACTGGACTTATTCATGAAAGGTAAGTAAGAGAGCATTGCGGGGTCACTTGCATCATGAGTTCAGCCCTCCAGCTGTGGTCTTGGTCTGCCACCTCCTCCAGACTTTGGACCACCTGCCTGAGGGAGGGAACCAGGTGGAGGCACCTCCCCGGCTGCAGGAGAGGACGCACTGTCTGGAAATATAGGACTGAGGCATTGAACACCATGAAGTGGTATCTGTAAGACACAAACCATATGCAGAGGAAGCAAACAAGATTACTGAATTATTCATATGATGCACACGCAAGCCATTTCATTTCTTAGTAAAACTAAATTCAGACCGAGTGTCAACTCTGTTTGGAGCAGTCCTGTGAATTGCAAATGTGTGTGGATTAACCATGGTCCAACGAGCCACAGGAGAGCACGCTGTATGAGCCTTTCTATGAGAAATAAGTGAAATTTATGAATTCAAGGCGCTGTTTAAGAGAACACTGTGTGAACAGACTGTTTGAGTGCTGCTAATTTATTCACCAGAGAATGTGTTGTGCATTAGTCTGGGCTGGATGTATTAGATATGTATTCCCTTTGGTGTTAATTGATATAGCTCATTCAGCCCTTTTATTGACAGGTTATGAGTTCATTAGGACAGAGATTCTGTGCTGATTGGTTGCAAAGGCTAGGCCAGTATCTCCAAATACATATTTCAGTGAAAGTAACAAAGGGGACTTGTCTTTTATAATTTCTATTATTACATGAATATTTATCACCCCTTTTGCCCTGCTCGCAGATACTTCCACCGAGCTGTTAAAATTTAGAAGGATACATGCTGAATATCATCTACTTGTGAATAAAAGGTCAAAGCAAAACATGAAGAATCATGTTATAGTTCAACAATGTTCTTTCAAGCCTTCATGTCCCAAAATATTTCGGTGCAGCACACTGAACCCTCCTGACTTAAAAACATTCACTGTTGTGAACATTTCACTTTCATTACATTACATGTTTTTACGGGTGCAATTGGTGAAAAACATCAGAGATGATAAACTGTGCATGGAATAAATTGGTCAACTTTCGCGAAACCGTTAGAACAAAGCCGTCCATACTTCTGAGAGGTTACATACCCTGGTTCATGCTTTGAAATTTCAATTGCTTTGAGAAAATACATCACAGCCTCTTCAAAGTCTTCCTAAGAAAATAATGCAGAGGGGGAAGTGTCACATCATTCAAACATACAAAGATCAGACAAACAGATTATTCAATGGAGGCAACAGCTTGAAAAAACACCAAGAAAAACTTTAAACTGCACAAACTGTGAAAAAAAGGGGCTATATGCCTTAAAGACTGAATCACACTGTGAAAAAAATGGCGAAACCACTGGAGTTTGTTTGTGAAGCTAGGATATCTGCTCCATTGTGAGTGTAAATAAGTACAGTATATCTCCACAATAACTGTGTATGTGTGTATTCCTCATAGGCACAGACACACAGACGCACACAACTCCCTTGAGGAGATGTGTCCAATTTACTGTCCTCACCACACTCCCAGTGGCCGACGGAGACTTCAGCTGGCCCTGGCAGAGGTAGGCTCGACACAGAAATTGATTAGCCGGCGGATTCCCTTCAAAGTACATCTTTAGACACACTGTGCTTATCTCCAAACAACCCAGCTGAAAACACAGAGAAAGGGATACACAAAGGCCAAACAAAATGAATATTTCAACCTTATCCACTGTTATATCGTGTCACCAGCGTTTCTCAGTGTTTGATACATTATTAAAATAATTCAGAAATGGCTTAATTTATATGTGATGCCTATTTATTTTATACATGAAAAAAAAAGAATTGTAGGCTGTTTTCCTTGAAGATATCAATACAGTGTTATATACTGCTTACGGCTTTTAACAGTATACTGTAAGATTTTGTTTGATGATTTTTTTTCTCTCATGCTGGAAAATCATAAAACAAGTGAAACAGTGATGAACTTTAAATCAATGCATTAGAAAATGTCTTTAAGCAACAGGAATATTCATGCTTTTTGAAAAAACAAAACAAAAAAAACTGCAGAATGTGATGTAGCTCTGCTGAGAATGAAGACTAATTCAGTATTCACTTAAGCCCGAGACTTCAAGGCAAACTGCATTTTTCACTGTGAAAACTTGCTGCATGACATAAAGAAGAGAGAACAAATCACATTATGGAATATCACTGCGTTTCATTATTCAAATAGGTCTTCCTTGCCCCGGGACAGTTCAGTCTACATTAGTGAATATTCATTACTATTCCCTACTGGGAGAATAGTTAGATTTAGCTAACTAAAGTTACTGTACAAAAACAGTGACATAATGACATGTGTGATTAGACTATTTCAGAAGAGGTTTTATTTCCATGATTCTCTCCATCAGTACCTGTTTCACTAACAAGGCACTGGCATTAATCAACCAACAGTCCAGAAATGATCTAGATCCTGCTTTATTTAGTCAAACCCAATAAATCCTTTATACATGCCATGATGTTAATAATAATTCAGGCACCTCCTCCTCAGAAGATGCCTATGTATCATCACAGGAGCAAGCATTTACTAATATATATCAGCTCCACATTTTTCACAGTCAGATGCAAATCTTTCATTCTCGGAGGCTGCTTGAAGCATCATGTCTTTTGTGACATCTCAGCACTTATGCACCCCTCACAACATGAAAACACTCCTCAGCACTTGGAGGACAAGGTTGTAGGCACATTTGTAGCATGTGTTTTCTCACATTAGTCTTTTATATTGCGGATTTCAGCATTTCAGCAGAATCTAATGCTGACTGTAGGCCAATGTGTAGACCTACTCACGCTGATTTAGGTCTACACATGGTATAAAGCTCATGGTGCCATATAGACAGTGGAGATTGGGTTTGTTGCAGTTTAATTCCACTAAATTTACCTTGTTTTCTGTAGAATTTAACACAATTAAGAGCATTTATTATTAACACAGATTAGGTATTGAGGTGGCTCAAAGTAACCTGTTAGTGAGTGCAAGGACAGAGGGTACCGTTGAGGAGACTGAGATCACTTGTAACATTCTTGTGATTTGGGGCATTTCAGCAACCTAAGATGCAGTTTCGAGTTTAAAATTACACTTGGCAGGACAGGAAAACTTGGCATTTCAAGATGGATCGTCGTGTTGCAGGTGTAATATGGAAAAAATAACAATAACCTGTTAGTTGGTCATTATCCAAAAACAACCCAGGCCCTCCCCATAAGAGCAGCATATTGTGCTGTTGCTAATGCATCGTGATCTTTAATAATCTTACGAAGTCTACTTTCAGAAGAAGAACCTTACAATGAGCCATCCCCGCCTGAACCTCTCACCTGTAGAGCTGTTTCCGCACAAACGACGTACAACTCCGGGGAAATGTGTGGAGTTCGTCCGCTGGTCCCAGCTGCTGTCATGTCCTTGATTAAATGGTAAGCTGCCTGCAGAGCTCCAGAGTCTACATGAGATATCCACGGTGAGTATAGCTTACTATCACAACTCTTTACAGCTGTAAATACACCTGAACTATTACATAACAAACCTTGTTGCTCCTTTGCCTTGGTTAAATACTGACGAATATCCAGGTCCATGTCTGGTGAAAGTTAACAGGTTAAAACACGTTTATTATTTGTGTTATCGTAAAACTAATAACGCTAATGTTTGCGCTACCCCATTAAAACTGAACAGGTTTGTGTGAGTAACTTGCAAACAAAAAAACAAATATCACAAATAGAAGAACTACATGTCAGTTCGTCAGCTCAGTTTTGATGTTAATGTAAATATACCACTTATTGTCTTAGTGTCGACAGAAACGCTAAACCTTAACTATTCCACCATCCGTGTTTGAAGTTTGGGAGGGTTACTAGGCAACCGGAGGGGGGGCTTGGACTACGGTGTACGCTCAGGCCAAAAAGGGTTGACTGTCCTTGCTTTAGCATCATGGACATAAAAAATGTTTTGTAATGATAAAATATCGGGATTGTACAACACTGAGTCTGACTACCAGTTGGAGTTTAAACAACCCATTGTATTCATTGTATTTTTATTATTTTATTTCACTGCCTTTTGGCAATTGGCATTCTTCATCAGGAAAATATATAAATTAAAAATAAATAAATAAAAAGAATACAAATGTAAGAAGTAACAGATGGCATCGCTTTCTCTCTCTCTCTTTCTTACACACACACACACACACAGACATGGATACCAAAAGCACCTCCTTGTGCTTGTGGTCCCAACGCTTCTTAACTTCAAAGTGCATCATTAGAAATCAGGCCACTCAGTGTGCAAATATAATTTATTTGGTCAAACCAAATACAGCTACTGATGTGACAGGGGGCAAAGCAGTCAGGCAAAGCAAACTACTGTGTCTCTCCCCCTGCAATGGACTCGGGGTTCCTAGTTTGAGGTTTAATTGACATAATCGTGTATTACCTTTCAAAGGATTTCAAAGCAGCATAGATAGCTCTTCAGTGGCCCTTGAGCAAATTTGTTAAGCAGTTCATTGTGGGATCTGTCTAAAAATACACACAAAGAGAATATTCACCCTTTGGAAAGCTTTAAATGTGAAATATATAATTATTTTCTGCTACAGATTTTTCCTCTGTCACTTGACCTACTTAATGGTTTGAGTTGGTGCCGTTATTTGTTGTTTAAAATTTCTGTCATATCATACAGTGCTTTTGCTTTTAAGTGTGAGTAAATATAACAGGGACGATTTAGAGCAAGATCTCTAAATGTGGGCAAGATTGCGTCTGGCATAATTTGGTCAGGTGTGCTCATACAAATAAAGGAAGCCCTTTGTATCAGTTAATGAAACCCCTGGTTACACACTCTCAAAACTAATCAGTGATACACCAATTTTATCATGTCATCAATAAGAGCTTATTGAAACATACTCAATCCAAACATGCACAATCCGCTAACTTAGGTTCTTAAAGTCCAGAACAAGTAGTTTTATGTCAGCGATATAATCAGTTCAAAGCAAAAGAGGGTGTGGTTTGCCTCACAAATACAGAAGCCAGGAAATCTGGCCAACACAGATGGTGCTATACGATGATGAATAGGTTCTTAAAATGCTAAATGTGTTGTTCAGGCTGCCATCCAATATGTTACAACAATACACCTGTCCTGGTATTTAGCTTACAAAAACCTTTACCGGTATATAATCTTATTCCTAATTCTAATTGATACAATATATTAAAGTGCTTTAATGTTAAGAATCTAAAGTTCAATTAATATCTTCAGACGTGGACCAGAACTTCAACATGTAATGTCAAGGCAAAACCTCATTCACAGAGGAAATGTTTACCCAAATGAGCTTTTTGAAATAGAAATAATAATAGTTACAAAATGTGTCAGAATCACAGGAAAAGGAACCTGGGCATTTCCCCTGTGTACACAAAATCTGACTTTAATTCACTGTCACTGGAGCTGCTCCAGAAATGGCTCATATTCACAAAGAAAGACTTAACTGTCTAGGATTACATGAATAACAAGCCTGGACTCTTTTCAGAATTTAATTTAAGGAAGTGAAGAGAGAGTTGAAGTTCAATCCAGTGAATAAATGTTAAGCTCCAGTTAGGGCTCAATAGCAGATTTTAGTTCCATTCAGATTCTGTTTACACACCATCATCCATTTTGCTGAAATGCAGCATGTTTGGGTCATGGTCTCTTGTAAAATTAGAAAGGAAATTGAAACGCCATTAAGTGATGATCCATGAGCTGTGTCTGTGAGTTATCTTTGGACCAGCGCACAAACACGAGCCACATTTAATGAGGACATAACCACAAGATGCAATCTTGTCACCAGCGCTGATGCACACCAAGGTGGAGAACAAAGATAAACAATGCACCACCAGTAGTGAAAATACATTAATCACCCCAGCAATTTCCCAGAGATGAATAGAAGCAAAAAAACCCAAAAGGAGTTTTACACCAGGAGGCTCATTGTAAACATGCACTCAGATAAACAATATGAGTCAGAACAGATTTGTTAGCTGTTTTTAATTTATTCTTTAATTCAAGTGCTTAGAAGTTATAATGAAGCTGTTTTCTAAGCAAAAAACAATTAAAAAGGAGCATGCTGATAGGGATAATCCTTTAACAATCATGGTTTACAGCAGCTTGTTGGTATCTCACACTGTGCTGAGCTGAACTGCACTGACAAAACTATTCTGCCCAGTATTTTGATAAAGTACATTTGATCTGGAAAACTTTTGAAAAGCTGTGTGCTTTGAAGTTATGATATATTACACTGTCATTAATCAATATCTAGAGCCTCTTACAGTGGGTGGGTTTTTTTTTGATAATGAGCATCTACATATCAAATAGTCTATAAATGTTTGCATCAAGCAGTGCACATGCACAGTTCACCTCTCATTCATAATGAATCAAAGCCATTGTGTACAGCAAACTTCTTTGCATTATCCGCCCCCCGATGGGATAACTTTCAACATCTCTGAAAAGCCCCACAATTCCAGAACATCCTTAAGATGCTAAATCACCATGATCAAATTAATTATAGATCAACTCTCAAATTGTTATCAATAATTTAACATTTTGCACATGGAAAGTCCACATACACAAGAATGGCAGCAGCCAAACAGTGATGACATCAGCCCAAATTATACAGACTGGTTGTTTCTCTGCATGCACACAATTCCCATTACACTTTACTATTTAGATACATAGGCCTATAGAAGAACAAAATGTCCTGCTTTTGGATTCAGAGCCAAAACACTTCATCTATGATTGAAAAGAGAATTTTCTTTATCTTTGTGTTCCCAGCAGAGTGTACCGCAACAGAGTGTAATACTTAAAAATAGCCTTTCATTGAGATTTAGACTATATTGGCCTGAGAAATCACATTTGTAAAACAGTTAATTAATGCTATTAGTGATATTAATATTGGATTGATATGATGTGATGTAACTTTGAGAGGCTATAAACAATGACCAGCAACTAGTGCACAGGTTCACGCTGGTCAGAATTAAAACTATTTTCCCTGTCAGTTATTACCATTGCTCTACCACATGCCACACCACTCCAAATCCCTGAGAAATGTACAAGGTCTACAGCATGTTAGCAGCTCTGTGAAGGTGTTTTTAGAAGGACAGAGCTACAGAATCTAAGGTGAGAACTGAAAATGGCTCACAGCAGATAGCTGGTTCAAACTGAATAGCACACTACTTTATATTTTTATTATCTTGTAACATTATCTTGAAAATCTATCATGCCATGATTTCTATGATTTAAAAAATATATATTTAAAATAATTACCTTAAAATATCTTAAATATCTGTTTAAAATCTGAGAAAAAGTCTGAGGCAAGTTATATCAGCAAACACTCATTCAGTTCAAACAACACTGTGTAAACGTTGTGCAGTCAGGCTCTGTATGCACACACCAAACCTATGCCCTTGAGCTCCAGTATGCTGTTCTCCTTTCCTTGAAGGTTTGTGTTCATTGTGTTGAGCTTGTTGAAAATGTCCACAAGGGTATGTAAATCATGCTGAGCCACCGCTTATCATGAAAATGTGCTGGCAAGGATAGGGTCTTCTTTCTTGAGATAGGCCACGACATCTTCTCTCAGCTCCCACACTCTCTGCAGAACTCTTCCCTTGGTGAGCCACCTCACCTCACAGAGAGAGAGAGCAGGTGCTGATGCTCTGCCCTCATTTCCCTGCATAGCTCTGTGAAGAGCCTTGATTGTAGTGGTTGCTTTTTGATTAAATTCACTGCTATCACAACCATATCAAAAACTTCTCCCAGGTTGCACTGTAATGCTTTGCTGGCCTCTATGAATATGAGCCACAAAACCAGACCTGCACCCAGTCGTCCCCCTGGAGCCATCAGTGCATGTACCAGTACAGTTAATCCATTCCAGTTTGAGCCCTTTCAAATTTGCACCCACCGCTCTGAAAATATCCTCTCCCCCTGCTGCTGTGTGCAGCCAGTCACAGAGCAGGAGCTCCTCTTTGATATTCTTACCACTGATGTATCTGGCAAAGATCATTAACTGGGGAATCCCAGCAACACCAACAGACTCATCTCGCTGCAGTGAAAACATTTTGTGTTCCAATATTCCCTCTGTAATTGACGTTTGAATGTCCACTGCCTGTCCGCCGCCACGTCCTGATTCTGCCTGCAACAGTGTTACTTGCGAGTAAAACAGATCTAACTTTGCTCACTGCGTCCTCACCCAAGACAGTGAGACACACATCTTTTAAATGTGTTTTTATCGGCTGCTCCCCAATGGAATGTGGCTTCTTTGACTTGGCAATGTGGATGCTGACTTGGTATGATGCCTTCAGTGCCGCTCTGTTCCCTTTGAATGCCTGGTGGATGGCAGAGAGGATATTGTCATTAAAAATTCACATTCTGACTTGTCACCACCACATTAGTCACACACACACCAGGGTGGGAAATTAACATTTTAAAATCCGAATTTCTACCAGCCACTGACAGGGGGCTGAGCACATGAACTGAGCAGCGTAGCAAAATCGAACGCTCTTCTTCTATTTTAATTAGGATAATGGATTCACATACAGCAATGTTATGCACTTTACTCGGCCAATTGGCGACCCCATAAGAATGGGTCCGTGAACCATTTTGGGAATGGTAGATCTTTCCTGCATCATCGTTGTTTCAGCAACTAATCAGCAGGAACACCTGCATTTAGGATGCAAGTCAATCAGCTCAGAATTTTAGACTTAGAGTTCTTAATGAATGCATCCAAAATTCACTGTGCATTTGCTGAGAATGCTCACATTGAGCTGGGTATAATTACTTTCTCAAGAACCAAAGCCCCCCTTTTTAAAAAAGGCATACAGTAACAACAGTCATTGATTGGATAATGAGCCTTGGGCTAAATTCTAAGCCCTTCCCGAGTGTCCATTTCAGATCCTGTCAGGCAATTAATCAGTTGGTTATTAATGTGAAATCAACTGACTGTTCAAACAAAAATGTGGCAAACTATAATGTTCTTATAATGTCTCTTTCATTCATACATATTAATGTTCTTTTCCCTTTAGGAATGAGGTTTTCTATTAGATAGGGGTAATTAGTGGTGTGAATCACGCTGTGGAGCATTTGCACGCATTTGTTACACCTCATAGCAGTTTTGGCGCAGAATACCTCCTTCCATAAGTAATGCTGAGTCATTATGAGCAATAAATCATTTACCAGTTCCTTGCTCGGACATTTGATTTCCTCAAGATTTTTGTAATCCGATTTTGTAACACTGAGTGGGTTAATGTCGCATCGCCTCTCAATTTGTAGTTTATCTGTGCTTTACTTTATGCACAATATACATACACACTTATAGGACGTCTCGGTTTCCTGATCTGTTAGCTAAAACAGTTCGACATTTGAAAATAATCTGGCCTGTCAGAGCTGGGCCATCAGACACATGGTTCCTTATCTACACAAGCATGTGTTCAAACGGTTAATTAGGGTATTGACTCAGTGGTCACGCTCTCATTGGAGATGACGGATGTCACTGATTTGTTTAAACATCATGAGTGCGGGGATTGGATTTGATGGCACCCTGGATGCATACTTAGCAATAACTGACACGATGCCCAATCCTTCACAGCATGTATTTGCTGATTTGGTTGCTCTCCACAGAGATTAGTCATTTATATCAAGTTGAACAGAAGCACTGCATTACACTCATATTGCTGTGTTTATTTTACATGCATGCTGTAAGTCATACTTTCATGTAGATTTTTAAGCTAAACTTACATACTTCAGGTGCTGTAAGCACTATAAAATAAGATTCTAAACATGAATGCATTTTTTTTTTACAGTTTAAAATTCTCCTGATAGCAATTGCTCTACAGACGAATTAAAAAGCCCTAATGCATCTTAAAGAGGTTGCGGAGCCACTGAGGAGTGATTTATCAGTACTACAGTCAACTGCAGGGAAGATAAACAACACAGTTGATTTGTAAAGGTGTGGTCCGACCAAACGCGAAGATAACTTTTCCCGCGATACAAAGTCAATGCGAGGACGCGAACACACGCGACTGGGCGTCCGCGAGCGCTGAAAACATTTCAACTTCAGCGAAAACCTATTACGCTGTGTGACGAAAGCCTATCAGCGTCGAGATTCTCCTGACGTCACCGACAATCAGACATGGAGGATAAACTTATCGTCGCAGTCTGTGAGCGACCAGGGTTTTGCGATACAAGTTCTGTAACAGAAACAGAACAAAAAGGGAGAGAGCTTGGAGAAAAATCAGCGAAACTGCAGGACTGCCAGGTAAATTTTGAAAATCTGTATCTGTTATTTTATTCCAGCTGTTGGTTGTACTTGAAATAAACGTCGCTAAGGTTAGGATAGTTATCTCAAAGGAGGCAGGCCCCACCTCGTTTCCGGAAAGAGTACTCCTATTAGCTGTCAAAGGCGAATACCTGCGAAATACTCCAAACTCTATAGGAACAACTGTTAAATCTGCATGTTTCTTTTGTTTGAGGTGAAAAATGTATGTGTCCAGTATATCCCTTGCTGCTTATTGGTAAAAATAACAACTCCTCCCAAACAGACAATGGCTAACATTTAGACTATGCCATACTGAAATAGTAAAGTGAAATGAAACAGCAATTTCAGTTGGATTATTGCAGTTTTGCAAGCAGTTTTTATGCTTGGCTGAGGTGGAAAAGTTTGTGTATCCATAAAAACAAAACACATACAAAGTACCATGGAAACAGGCTCAGCAAATAAATCATGATGTACATGAAAGCTCACAAAACAAAATGAAAACATCAGGTATGTGTGGCTCGATCTAATATCTGGATCTAATAGTAACAACCGAAGAATAGCAAAGCAGCCTCTCCATTTTTCATCTCTTAAGCATTTTTCATCCTAAGGACTTTTCTAGAATGCATGGATCATTACAGCCTCACAGGGCTGCAGTATGCCTATAGACTCTGAGTCTGTTTTCTATTTAGATTGCTGGAAGGATAAGCCGGGCTGATTGATCTTGTTAAGAGGTTCCAACACCTCCTTCTCAAAGCCATCCTCTCCGCACAGAGACAGGGTGTCAGTTGTGATTAGCCACACTCTGGTTATCTCTCGACAGGCATCAATAAACCACTTAAAGACACACGCTGGTTGCACTTTTACCTCCCATCCTCCTCCACCTGAGAATATTTCAGTACAGCTTGACCTGAACATAAACCACATCCCATATCAATAACTACACCTTGAGCCACTTCACCCAGGGAATTGTAATTCATGCTCATTGACATAAATATTCTGTAGCTTGAGCATTTACTGCCCATAGAGAATAGCTTCTTCTCCTCACACACCTCACTACAGACTATTGCTTTCCTGATGGTTGGATAAGATAAATGGTCATGTTTGGGAATTGAAATCTTTGAATTTCATTCTTAAATGAGATGTTAGTGTTGAAACTAGGAAATGAGTAATGAGGTGTAAGGACTTGATCGCTGTTAAACTGAACTGTCAGAATCCAAAAGTAGAAGTCTGCGACTTGCTTGCATGTTGGCAAGGTAGCTTGTTCGACCTGGGTTTGTTTGTTACTGTCTGGATCATATGAAGCTTCTTATCAGCATGGCTGTTTACTTGACATATGTTTACAGGTAGATAAATCTCTAACCAGTCTGGGTTTGATGGCTTTGGTATGCTTGTTGTTATCTAACGTTAACTGACATATTCTTTGCTCTAGCTGCCCAATAACTTATATAAAAAGGACATCTTTAGCAATGCCAACTGAATACTATGTCAAATTATGTTTCATGTTATTTCAAACCAGGATTTTCACTTGGCTCAGTGGGTTTACTGCCTTCTGCATAAGACACATGAGATATGTTTTTATACAAATGTAAAAATATGAATGAGGTACACAGGAGTGATAGGTGCTGGTGCAGGTGCTGCACTTGAAGCTAACTGGTCTCCACTTTTGGTAGAATTGTTTTTGTATGATTCAATGCACCGTGTTTAAAATGGCCTGGATAAACAGCTGTTTTCAAGTCACCTTTTCATATTCATTCACATTATTCATGCTGGTATTCCTAGTGCTGTAGATCCTTCTTGCATGCAAATTCCTCTCAGCTGGAAAAGTCAAACACATTCCTGGGTCTTTTAAGGAGGACAAGTGATGTTCTATGAATTGTAAGCAATGACAACAAAAAGAAATATGGTCTTTATACACACTGTCATGGAAATGACATTTCCAAATTCCGTGTATAGCTTGACTTGACTTCATCGTTGTGACAAAATCTGGCACCATCCTTTCAAAGAGATGAAAATAATGCATCTCCATGAATATTTCAGGAGGAACGTGTCCTTCACAGAATGGTACACCTGGCTAATGAGCACCTGTACTTCATCCTGCTGTTATATGTTGAGTTCTGTATCGGTTTGTGAATCTGTGCCTGCGTTACTGTGTATGAATGTTTCTCTCTTCTCAGGTGACTGATGTGTTTCTCCAGCCAAGCACCCATCCTGCCAGGATGCTGAGGAGGAGCAGCCTACGTCTGGAAGAGTTGGATCAAAAGCAAAAGGACCCTCAGTGATATTTAATACTTCTGCAGCATCGCTGAGCTCAGGTACCATGGTAACAAGCCAGAATCTCCCCCCTCCCCCTGCCATTTTCCCATTTTATCTCCTTTTCTTCTATTTCCCTATTCCCATACTTTGAAACAGACTGTGCTCCATAGAAACTCATAAACATGTAGCAGGAAGCAACTGGTCATCAAGCCTGTTCAGACTGATACATGCTACACTGATGACAAAGTTCACATCACGGTCACATTATGAAAGCAATTTCTGAGGGAGAAGCTCCCTCCCTCCTCCTTTCACTCTTTCTGTCTTTTTTCTCTTTGATGATAAGAAAAGTAACGTGCTTGAAAAAAGTTATAATGCTGTGCTGTCACAAGATGATTGAAAAAAAAAGGAACATTTTTAAATGAGTTAAAGAACAAAATTTAAGAGACACTAAATGGAAACGAAACGAGGTCAATCATGAATTACATTTACATGCTTAGAAGGAAAATTTGAGAGTGTTTTTGTATGAATTATGTTTCTTAAAGCAGCCTTGTGCTCTGTCTTTTCTCATTTGCTCCTTGGCTGTTTGCCCAGCAGATTGGCTCTAGCCTAAGGACATGTCAAAATGAGGCATCCCACTGGCCACCACTACATGGCTTATTCAAAATAAAGCAACTCAAAATTTAAAAACAGGAAAGTTAGGCGTAATAAACTTAAGCCTCCCCCATCCTACTGTTTTATAAATTCTCTTTTTATTTTTTAATGGAAGAGTCCACGGTGTCTTCCACTTCACATTATTACATGTCAGAAAATACAATTTCACTCTAAACCACAGAAAGTCATGATCTAATGAGACTGGAAGTTGGATATGTAAGTATAATGTAGTCTTACTTTACTTACTTTATGCTGCACTTAACATTATGTGTACATCATCAAAGCAACAAAGATGCTAATGTATTTGATTAACAGTTCGCTAAGCCCAGCCCACACATAGTGCTACTATTTCCTGTCAAGCATTTTGTTCTCAGATGCCTTGTGTGTAGTTTAGGACGATGGTGAATTTACCACTCAAAATTTATAGTCATTTTTTTTTTCAGGCACATAAAAGCAGGCAACCAATTTCAGTCAATTTTGCGAGCTGAAATTACAACTGTTGCTATGAGAATCTATCAGCTGAGAAGTACGGAGAGGATAACATTAGCTGCTAACACTGATATAGTATAATTTAAGACTGGCCTCCACCCAGTGGAGAGGTACGATAGTGGATGTGCTAGTTGTAAACACAGCTTGTATTTTTTTCCCCAGAGCAGTATGAAATGCTACCGGTCTTGGAGGTAATGCTGGATTTGATTACTGCTGTATGTGGTAAGGTGGTTAGCTGGACATGTTAATATTTGCCGTAGAACAGATAAAAACACTGTATAATCTAGTGCTTGTACTGGTTTTGGAGAGGGAAGTCTTTGTATTTAGAGTGACCTGCTTACTACACCCAATGCACATCAATTCAATGTGTGGAGAAATCCAAAGCTTGACCTCTGATCTGACTATTGTTTTCACGGGAGGGTTTTATCATGAGCTGTACTTTGTGTTTACAGTAACTGCTAAAGCCCAGCAAAGGATGATGGGAAGGGATCAAAAAGAGAACAGCAGAGTGGGAGGGAGGGAGGTGTGATCTTTGTCATCACATGCCCTTTAGGACGGTCCCAGCTTTTTACAGTTCACATGGCTTTTCTTTCACCAGGCTGAATAGCGCAGATTAGGGCATTTCCCTCTCAATTCACAATCCCACTTGAGGGAAACACTTTATGTAAGGGCACAGATGGGCTGTTATGCTCCTGAAAATCTATCCCCTGTGAGCCAAGACATCAAGTTCAACCTTTTGAAGGCTATCCCCATCCCCTTCCTGCTTCACACTCTCTCTCTCTTATACTGTCTCTCTCTCTCTTGTCCACATCCTTCATGACTCTGTCGCTCAATTGACTCTTCTTAAGAGCCTGCAGGGCATGAGTGTTCTGAGCCATGCACGGTCCTATAAAAAGACTTCTCGCTCATATCCTCCATCTTCCTCCTCCTGCGACACACTGACCTTGCTACCCAAGTGCTGACTGCCTGTTTCATCCAGTGACCCTCACCAGCTTTATGTCTAAAGGTCATTCTGTCACTTATGTTACTTCTTCATTCAGTGTTTCCTTGGATCAGGGTTACTGTGGCCAAGCTGCCACAGTACTATCATGTTGCAAGAGAAGTCCAGTCCTGCCATCCAGCAGTTTCTTTTCAGGCTTTAGTCAGAGGATTCACAGGCTTGACAGTGATATAAAAACTAGTACAGATTGAAAAGACGTACAGTAAAGCAGATTCAAATGCTGGCTGGAGTATAGAAGAATTATTTCTGCAATTCATATTGTGACAAAAATGAGGCTGTAACAGGATATTACAAAAGCAAGCTTGAAAAACAAGGACTGCATTTATCTTATTGCTGGGAACCAATTCAGACTGATTCAGCTTTTTTTTTTTTTTTTTTTTTTTTAAGAAGCTCCTTTCCAGAATGTGAAGCTTGCACTGAACCCCCACAGATCCTGGGGGCTCAGATCCCAGCTTGATGTGTATGATGTTGTGGAAGGATACTGCAGACACCTCCTGTGAACACACAGCTTCTCTGCTGCTTACAGCAATAGCAAAGATGTCAAACCAAAAAACACTGCTGGCTATAGCCTATTAAACTTACATTGTGTACTTCTGTTTTTTATGTTGAGCTAGGCACCGTCACAGTTGTTCTCAATTTCAGCTTCTGAAAAAGGGATAGTTTGTTCACAAATGCTGAGACTGAGATAACTGAGATAATAGGAATGCAACTAAGATTCAGTTTTAGTTTTTAAGTGTTTGTCATTGGTTTCCTGATGTAGATTAGGTTTATTACCAGAAGTATTGCACCGCTTCATATGAGAGAGACGTGAGAGACATGGCTTACCTGTCACCTGGTGTTTACATCAATAAATATAAAAGCTCTGAAGCTCTACAGGCTCTACAGGCACAGATGGCAGAGTTGTTGTGGAAGTTTGCTGTTCATTTCAATCTGAATCAACCAGTATTATCTACTAATGTATGTACAGTGTAGCTTCACATCACAAATGAATCTTAGCAAAAGTTCAGTCAGAAAGAAGGATGAAGGAATCTCCATGTATCAATCTCCATGTATCAACCAATCAGAAGCTCAACTCTATGCCCCAACACACACAATTAGGCCTATTTCTAAATTATTATAAGGGTAATGTTCATGTTCGGTTTGTGGTGTAGCCACTGCCATAAAATGACGATGTTACAGAGTGGCCTCTTCACATATCTTTTTAAATACAGTAAATTCTCCTAGTGAGAAGATTTTGTGGAGGATGTCTAAAGAAATGTCTTCAACCACTTCTGCAGCACAGTCACAGCTCCACAGCCAATCTGTTTGCACAGTATGTTCCAAACAGTCATTTTTTTTTTTTTGCCAAAACATTGCAAAACATGCAGCCTTCTGCATAAATTGAACAATACATTTGGAGTTACGTTTGAATTACCTGCTGGTTCTTAAGCCCCAATTAAGGTAACAATAATTCCTTCATTGCATGTCATCACAACCAGCTCAAACAGCAACCGTGCCATGTTCAAAGATGTGGTATGAATACACGTCTATTTGTAATTCTGTAGTAAGTGCTTTCTGGAAGAGATATCCTCAACACACCAGAGTTGCATCAGCTCTCATGCCAAAGTTAGCTGCAGAGGACAGAGAGCAGGAACATGACGTCTTTCTTCAGTACCAACTCCCAGCTAAGAAAATGCTTCAAATTATAATTGCTCAAAATGTGACATTTCTGGATTTATGTGTGTGTGTTAGTTAGTAAAAAAAATGCCTAAGCCATAGAAGCAGTTGCAGTGTGTCGTATTATGACACATTCACATTTGGAGCGCACTGGTGAATGCACCAAAATACAGCAGTGAATATTCCACCAGCCTGTATTTTTGTAAACATATCAGCACAAAATATATGCCATGCAACCCTGAGCAAATTAGAATTTCTCGCTCTCATCCTCTCCACACTCTCCACCCACCCTCTCTACCATATGCATCCCAAAATGATCAGTGAGCCTCAGCGCCTGCTGGTGCCCGTTACACTCGCATTTACGCACACACATTCACACGTTTTCTCTCTCCCGCTAGCTATTGCACTTTCACACAAAAACACACAGAGTACCACTCAGAAATGTAGTGGCTGTATTCTCCTGTACAAGTGAGAAAGGTGTGGGCTAGATTATATTATTACATGCTGGTATTGGACAGTTGGATGGTAACATTCTCTCCAGCCTTTCTTTCGTGGCTATGCAGTGGAGGTATATTTGCACAGATGGAAATTAGCCATAATTTTTGCCCTTGGCACAGTTTTTATGGAAAAATACAGCTGAATTTGTCACATTAGTTCTAAATGAAACCGTAGCATCTCATCGTATTTACCCAGTCAGATAAGATAAACCCTGAATGGCTGTCACTCATTCTACTGCAGTCTGACAACAACAGAACACGACTTCAACAGTAAGCATCTACTTCTAATTTGATTTGGTCAAAGTTTCTGTTTAATCTTATTTCAGCCTCCCTCAGACGAGGGAGGCGCTGATTCCAATGTTTTCGAATCAGTGCTGCAACACTCTGCTCTCTGTTTTCTGTCAATCATCCAATGCACACAGGAGGAAATGGACAGAAACAATTCCTCAAAAACATATTGCATTTCAAACCCTGTCTTTGTTTTAATTGGAACATGTCTCCTAGGTGGGATAGCTTGTAATTTTAAGGTAGGCTTGATACTGTAAAGCCTCTCGTACCAACTGGAATGGAAAGTACAAAACACTCTAGATGAAGTAACAGTTAGCATTTGCTGTGATAGCTGAGATGTTGCTGTTTGCCACTTTAAAGGCCTCAGAGACGTATGTTTTTCTTTAGCGTGTTTCTGTGAGTGACAGGGTCCTTATCACAAGGGTAGATGTCAAAGTTAGAAGGCCTTCACAATCAGAATAAGAATGGTGATAGTTGTTGATGATAGTTGTTGGGTTTTTGCTTCTTCTTTTTTTTTTTTTTAACCTGAGAGACAGCACTGTCAATCACGTCTGATCAAACTGCGCCCACACAGCCTGGAGGAAGCAAATGTGATGAGACATTTATTTATAACTGTGTTTTTTCTTCCAACTTCAATTTCGATATTTGCTTATTTACACACAAGTCTGTTCATAATAAACTAGTTGTCACATTTAAAAAAAAAAAAAAGTCTGCATTAATGATTAAATTCACAACAACCAAACCACAATTCCTCCCCAGGCAGTAACTCAAGCATTCTCATTAAACTTTTGAGACCAACTGCTGTTTACTTTGCTGTCACAGACTCTGTGACCTGTTTGGGCTCCACAGTGAACTCTGCCATTGTCTGGATCTGACTCTGATTACTGGGCATATGCTTCCTCCAAAAACCTGCTGAACTGTGTCAGTTTGGCTCTGCAGTGTTTGTACGACCTCGGACAGAGTGAGTGGGTGGCTGTATTTGCACTGACAGAACTCAGTGTGTGGGTGACGGGGGAGAGAGTGATTATTTCTGAGTGTCCGTTGGCTCTTTGCCTTCTTCCACTTCTTTCCCCTCCTCAGGCTGTGCTGTGTATTCCTCCTGGTGACAGAGACTAGAGTCCTGCTTGCCAAGTGGCAGACACTGCCTGTGTAATGCTGGAGGCAATCTGCGCTCATGGGCACGCTTCTGTGTTACACACACACACACTTACTCTAACTAGACTGACACCCTTATGCTCTAAACATGGTGTCATTAAGACTAGGGCTTAGCTGAAACATTGGTTTGCATTTTTATTAAAATCTGGGCTTGTAATATGATGGCACTCGCTGATGCTGAGTGTTCAGGCTTTCAGCAGTTTTAGTCCAAAAAGTACTGGTGCCAGCCTTTAAACTTCTACTCTTCAATCTGTCAGTCTGTCTCAGAAGAGCAAAATAAAGTTGGAAATCCAGTCATAGAGAGGAGAGACAACAGAGTGGACGGTAAAATATCAACTGGAACAGAGACATCACGCCTTGTTAACTTGGAGAGTTTAGCAGCCAGATGCTTTGTTGTGGTGGAGGTGTAAGCTGAAACTCAGAGGAGTTGTTAAGCAGCTTTGTCCCCTGTTTCACATCTCAAATCAGCATTTGAAATTCCTCTCAGACCTCTGTTCGTCTTGTTGGGGCTGGGGACAGTAATGAAGTTTTAAAAGAAACTGACTGTCTTGCCAAGTCTTTCTCTTTTTTTCCTCTTCAGTGGATTGGTTCACTGGTTCCCAGTAGTCCCATGTTGTCCTAATGGGTTTTCCTACACAGTTGGAGAAAGACTGCAAAAGAGGGAAGAATTGTCAGTATTCTGTTGTGCATGTAGAAAGCAAGAAAGACAGACACTTATGGCACACACACACACACACACACCTCCATCTGCGTGATATGTGTAGCAATTGCAGACAACATTCGCTTGCCAATAAGAGATTGGTGATCGACTGCCACTGTCTAATGCCATTTGTATAGATATTGCTGGTGTTTTATAAAAGCACAGATACCTGCACAGCACTCATATAATTGCATGAATGGATTTCTGTGAGGTTCTAGTTGGCTAACTGTTTTTAAGTCTTTTGAACAAAGTCTGAGTCAAGTCTCTCAAAAGCTATGAAATGACATAAACATTGATTTGGACAATTTTTTATTCTAGTTTTAGAGTTTTAGACATTTTTACATTTAACATTATGTACACAATTTTGGCATTTTGTGGGACATTTGTATGAAAATATTTAATATATTATACATCTGTTTGTTTAGCTGATGAAGAGCCACCATGTTGTGCTCCCAAGTTTCAAAAACAAAAACAACAAAACAAACTATTAATACTGCTTTAACATTTTGATAAATGTTAGAGAAAATTGTAATGGACAATGAGCACTACCATGGCATTGACTGGCAATGACTGCATTTACTGTTAGGCCTGTATGCTGTTCTACAGTGTCAGCTATCTGACATAAAAGACTAAATGTTATTATGTTATATGGATTAATGCCACACAAATAGCACCTTTAACATTGGGGCATTATCAAATGAAAGCCAGTTCCATTCTTTTTCACACAGGGAGTGAAGCCGGTTGGTTGTTGTCAGGTACTTTGACTCATTAATCACGTCCGGGCAACTGTTTAGTAGCAGATTGTTCTGGAGGATGCCAGTTTTTCTGCTGCATGGATGCTCATGATCCGAGACGTAATTTGTCATTGTCTTTGTGTCTCACATTGCTAATGGAGCTTCCTGTGGTAATTCAAAGTGGATATGTGAGATCTTTCAGACTGTTAATTATTCTGAAATTCTAAAACATGGAAATGTTAAACTAATGCAGAGCAAAAGCAGCTTCTGTTTATTAAAACACTGTACTGCTCAAGCTCAAGATGTATTTGCAAGGAGCCATAGCATAACGGAATCAGGTACTCAGCTCCTACACCAAACTCCTCTTAATAAAACTCTTCCTTAATGTTAGTTCATGATACGTCTTCATCTTAACTGTCTTTCCATTTGTGTCAACAGCTTTCTGTTCATCTAAGTAATTCATGTTTAACGGATCCTGACAACCCAAGACATTTATTAATCATCAGTCAGAAAAGAAGAACAAATACCACATCGTCTGTGTACAAACGCCCAAACTTTGTTCAGTTATTTTCAGGTTTCTCGTGTTTCTTGACCCACTTAAAAAAGATGCAAGTGGGAGACATAATATAATTGGCTGTACAAAAGTAGGTCACCCATTGAGCTTTGAAGAGTCAATTTATGGTGTTTTGGAGCCGTGGAAAACTAGCTTCTCTTCATCGTGAACTTTCAAGATGTTCTGCCGCTCTCTCTTTGGTTTTGATTAGGCCATGTTTTGAAAGGAGAATCTGTTCAGTGGTGTTCATGGTGTCAGAGAAACATCAAGAGCACAAATCTCTCTGGAAATGGACTCCCAGCAAGACAGATGCATGTTACTTGAAAAATGTTGTGAGGAAATAGCTTTCTGTCTTCAATGTGGGGTAGCCCATTAGCGTCAATAATTTGCCAACATATCTGGCTGGGAAAAAAATAAAAAATGATGCAATGCTGCAGTAGTCTAAACTAGATCTGTCCTCCCCTCCCACAGGAAGGATTTGTCTAATAACAGCTGCCCCAGCTGAAAAACATTTGACTCTGTACTATTTGTTGTCTCCTCATGATATTCCCTTTTCCCTCAAATGACTAATCCTTTGTAATCACTCCGGGCATGTCTGCAGTTATATACCGTCCAATACTTGTTTAAAACCACAGCAGTCAAACCTGATTTGGCCAAATCTGGGAGCAAAGAATGGTCGCTCTCGCTTCCTCTTCTCTTTTGTGGCGTTGCAGAAAAAAACAGCTGCTGTGTCCCGCGGCAGAGTTTGTACTGAGAGATTATACAGTGCGCCTTTCTGGCACTTGACAGGGCTTTGTAGTCTCCCACACATTTCTGGATAATATGTCAGACTTGCTAATCTGACATGGTGTACATCCCTGTCACCTGATCACTGGCAGAATCCTGATATTATAAAGACAGAAGCCCAGTGTGAGGGAGACAGAGGGTGAAAGAGAGAAACAATACGTATGAGGAGGGAGAAAAAAATGGAATGAATCCCCCAGACAGATGGTGCATGCATGATAGATGAGCAAGGCAATAAATTTTACACTGGGTGCAGGCTTAGACAGACTTCAATCCACCCATTGCACTGAAGTGATAAACCATATGTTTAACTCTACTTACAAGCCCTCATAAACTTTCCATGCAGTATATATTACCTGATAGACTCTACAACATACCGACAGGAGATTCTGTTTGTAAGTTCTGGATTTGAGGAGATGATTTATTATGACACCTATAGCTACAGTTCATAACGATTCTTATTCTTTCCACTTGTTCCTATAAACTCTGAAACTGGACAGTTCCACGCCAACATTAAACTGTACCTTACATTATGCTGTTTGAACTCCAAGTAGCCCCCGAAAAGTCACAGTTTTTTTTGAGCTATACTTTTGTGTTCGCTTATAATACATATTACATTCCTTGTGAACCATATTTCTGTAAGAAGGTCTGACTGCAGTTGCATTCATTGGCTGCCTGCTTCTAGCCGTGGGCTGAGTGCTCAAACTCCACTTGAAGCCACAGCCACAGGTGTGGTTGTAGCTAGGACTATGCCTGTGGTTGTGGCTATGCTATGTTAGAGCCATAGCATGACTATGGCTACCACTGTAGTGGTGGCTGTGGCTGCTCTATGTATCACTGAAGATAACAAGGCCTGTGTAGCCATGGCTGTGATGTATCCATAGCTTTGGTTGTAGATGTGGTTGTTTCCATATCCCTAGCTATGGCTATACCATAGCATTTCACCAAAGGATTTAGGACATAGCTTTACCATAATACTCAGCTCAGCTGTGTCAGTTCACTACTGCACAACACCTGCGTGTTATTAAAAACCTGAGAGTCACAGCCTTGGTGATCTGAACAGTCACAGCCATAATCATAGACCACTGTAGCCATAATTACAGCAACACCCAGTTATGACAGCTGCAGCCTCAGCCATGGCTATACAGCTATAGCAGCAGCCAGACATAACACAGAATAAAGAAATAACTATCCTCTTCTAGTTATCTTAACATTAGCTGTAATGGCACAGACTGGGTTTTGTAGCAGGTCTCTGTGACATAACACAGAAATAGTCAGACAAACAAAGATTGTCGCAGTGACTTAACAGCATAGTGTTCTGATGATGTGGTAAAGTTTTAACCTCCTCATTGAGACACTGACAGCATGTTGTAAAGGCCATTTAAGAGGTGAAAACTTACAGTGTGTCTTTCTATGCCTGAAATACTCCACTTGTTACAATGAAGATATCCTGCCACAGTAAGCTGTTTAGTAGCCTAGTTTGCCTAGTTGCTAGTTTGCTGTGCTTTCACAGATAAAGATGTTATGTGTGGAGGACAGGGTGTTATTTAAATGTGTTTGAAGTGCATAATATAGTATAGGTCAGAGGAAGGCCACGCATTGCTTCATCCCCCCTTAGAATTCATTTGCTTACAGATCTTTTTGCCTATTACAGGCTTTTCAGTTCATTAAGACTCTCCAAAGCAATGTGTATAGAATACAGAATGTGTATTTATCACAGATGGCCCGTACAGCTGATACTAAGCAATGTTGTTAGAAATCTGCATCATATGTTTAATACTTGATCCGCTGCAGCTGGGTTTAAATCTCAAATGTTCGCTGACCTTCTTCTACTTGAGAAATCAAGCTGCACATTTTAAAGATCTGATGTGATTATGTTTTTGACCTGCGCCAAGGAATATCTAAAGCAAAGCATCTTACATGGCTTTCCATTGTTTGAGCTTTTATTGGCCTTTTGATTGCGTCATCTTGTTGCACCCTCCTGTTCTGCAGTGGTTTACTGGCACCTAACACAACAGCAGTGGATTTGAATGCACATTAATTCACATTTTCTTTCACAAGTTTTCTGAAAACAGTTTCTGCAAATAGCTGCTTGACAGCTTCAATGTCAAGAAGCAGAGGCAATTTGAGACGATCAGTTATTCAGAGTTTACAGTCATTTAATCAGGATCCCATTCTTAATCCTTCTCTGGTGTATTAGAGAAAAAAAAATGATGCAAAAGCAATGTCTTGGCACATTTGGGACATTTAGAAAAACAACACCAAGTTAGTCTCATAAAGTTAAGAATTCATTTTGTGTTGTCTCCTCTTCTGTCCTAAGGGGACTTCTCAGATATAAGTGATCACAAAATTATACAAAATTGAAATCTAAATCACTCTTCTTAACAGTTAACGGAAACTTTTCTGGGAAGACGCAGCAGTTTCTTTCTTTCTTTCTGCTATGATGGTAATTGTGTTTGTATTCCAGAGAACCCCATGACTTAATACATTAATTTAACCTTGATAAAATGGCCTCATTTAACCTGATGACTTAAATTACAGCCAAGTTAAATTTATCATCTTTTTAATTGGACCTGTCATGTAAAAAAAAAAAAAAAAAAGACAGGAAAGGTGGAGGATTCATTGGATAGGCTGTGGGATAAAACTGTCACTGATTCATTTCTTTTTCCATGGCACTTTTAACAGCCTTTATTGAGAAGGTTAACATACATTATGTTAATACACTATGTACACAGTTCAATCAACTGCATTATCTGCACACAAACCCACACTGAACTGCTACAGTCTACAAGTAACCAAGGTCTATTTATTTCAGTGGCCATTAATCAATATAATGTCTGTATAATTAGTTGCTGGTGTTGAATCTCATTTACTGATAAAATAATCCTCTCCTGGTGGAGACTGTATTGTTGCTTGTTGTACGTGTTTTGTAATTACCCTGTAAGATACCTTCAACAAAGACTCTCTGCCCTTCATTCCATAATCGTGTGGGTTATTAATCATACTTCACAGACATAGAGTCAATTGCTTTTCTGGAAATGTGTCCCTACAAGTTGCCCATACCTTGCTGGCTTTGAGTGTCCACATACATACATGGAAAGACAAGCATACACAGAGACCGTGCTACCTTATTAAAGCCACGACTCTCTGCGAGGCTTTAATTGTTCACATTTGCTTTGAGCATATTTATATCTTTTCACAAACTATTTTAGGTGACTTTGAACATTTTTAGGCACTTTGAAAAGCAACTTCAAATACATGATGCAATAACTCTCAGATTTCTTCTGGTGGACTTTGGAAGAGCAAGGAAGAAATTCATGCTGTGAGTCTTGAGGTTATCAGCTATTTATCTACGGTCTGTCACTTAAATCTCCATGAGTCATTATTCACGTCTGCGAATGTCCGTAGTTTATTCATAGATGCGAATGTACATATTTAGTGTTTGAGATGCATTGCTGGAGTGCATTTACTAAATCTGCCGTATATTTATGCCTCATACATGGGTCTGTTTACTTATGAATACTTGACTACTGTACTGTACGTATATATATGTGTGTTTCTCGGCTTTCCCGCTGTCTCATGGTGTGTACGTGTTGACAGTATACCGACAGAGACAGTATGATGGATTCTCCCTCATGGTGACACTTTATGCAGAACTGTGTCCTAATTACAGCCATAAAAAATGTGGAACAGAAAGTCCCCTAACGCAGGAGAGGCAGAGTGTGGAAAAACGTGTAAATAATTCTAGTTTAGCTGCAACACTCATTCATCACCATCCATCATCCGTCAGTCATTGCCAAACGACTCGTCAATTACATCCAGATCCTTAAATCCCTTTTGCGTCAATAGTGTTGTGTTCTCTAATTTCCTCCGGTCACATGACATCTGAGTCATTTATTTTATTTCCTTCATTGGCTTATACCTTCAGTCCCAGAGCCTTTCCCAGAATGCTTTTGGCTAAAGGCAATTGACGCCCTGGACAGTTCACCTGTCCATCACAGCACTAATGCACATAGGCAGTTGCTCACATTTGCATTCATGACAATTCAGTCCTCACCTCACTTGACCCACATGTGAAGAATTTACAATCTTCTCATAGAAAATTCAGTGAAACTTAGTTTTAATCCCGTTTTGTATAAACAATAGAGAAACTTAAAGTTAAATAGAGGCTTGATATCACACTGAAACACACAATAATGTAGCTGTAAGCACATACAGCCACATTTTAAGTGTCTTCTGTGAAGTATTCATAACTAGTGTATAAACAGATAATTCATTAAAGATTTATTATATAACACCATTGTAAGATCAAATATGATATATTTTATATTTAATAATCAAGCATTTATTTATTATTTATTCACTTTATTTCCCTCCACTGTCATGGAGACCGAGGCAAATTCCCTCTGCTGATTAAGGCCATGAGATGCAGCTGAAATCCCTGTAAAAAATCTAGTAAGTTGACCTTGAGTTAAGAAATTTTTTTTATCACCCTATTATTTCTATTATTATTTATTTTTCTATTATAACTAAAGTGGTATCGAAATCGCTTCATGCTTTACACATTAACAAGACTAAGAGTCTACAGCCATGCTAGCTGCTCTGTGTATCTGTACATGTGCGTCGCAGTGCTTTGAGCAAAATGCTAATAAATTTCATGGCAGGTCATCCAAGAGACATTGTTGAGACATAAATGTCAACTTCATGGTGGCACATGAGGAAATGTCAGAGGATCGTGGAGGCTTCATCCTCTGGTGACCATGAACGTTTGTACAAAACGTAGAGGAATCCATCAAATTGCCGTTGAGATATTTGTGTGACTGACCGACCAACACTGCCATTCACAGAGCCATGCTGCATGGTTAAGAATAATTCTTGTGTATAAATATATTGTATAAATAACTAATTTTGGATGAAAGTTTTACACAGCAAAGACCAATAGGTGCACAGGAATTTGTTTTTTTTGTCCTTAAATTACCTACACTAAAGAAGTGACCTTTTGTGAACTTTTAAGATTTACATCTTCATCTCATACTAACATTAGATGCAAATATAACAGAAAATGTGTATAGGCTACAGTTCAGTTCAAGACATGACCGATTCCTCATTCATGGGACAAATCCTCATCCCAAAGATAGAATATTCTATACAGCTGTGATTCCTGCAGTCTGGCTCCTCCGTGGCAGAATAATTGAGTTGTTGTTACACAAAAAACAAAACCACATTACAATATGAACCACACAAAAGAATAGGTTCACAGTTTTGGGACTTGTCACATATTGTTCAACTCTGATTTCTGAGGTTGTAGTTTGTGCATTTTGTTGTATTATCTTGTATTATCTTGTATTGTGGCATTACACAGACACACACACACACCAATACACAAACTCTGATATTTTGGTTAACTGCCAGAGCAAATCATGCAGCAACTTCTTGTTATTCTGACCTGATCTAACCTTTCCATGTTGAGTTTCCAAAACTCTCACACAGTCTGGCCAGTGTATGATACATTACCAGTGATATGTAGCTGACCCTTTAGCTAATGGTTGGTTGAACTCGTCTCTTGGTACCGTCTTTACTGTTTATTTTATTAGCTGAAATCTCACAGAAAACTGAAGCACAAGCAACAAACTAAGTGCCAGATACCCCTCAGAAAGTTATCGCTTTCCCAGGAGATTATTAATGCACCAAACTTTTCTGTGCCAACTAACAGTGATAGAAATACTCATATTTACAGAAGCTCTTTGAATCTGTGGATTCAATTCAGCTGTAGCTTTCAGGCACTAAGAATAGAGTTATTTACGCTTAGGCCCCAAACATGCCTCTTGAGTTAAAATATGTATTTTCTTAGTGTATTCTTAAGTATTCATCTTCTTTACAGATACGGTACAGTGTGACTTGGGTTTTTATATTTTTTATTATTGTAGGCAAATTGTTATTTACTTACAGGCACTTCACTTTCAGTCCACCCTGGAGTATGAGGCTGATTTGCAACCTTTCTAAATAATGCATGCAGGTTGGAGCCTGTGGTCCTGCAGTCTTTGTTTCTTCTGACATGTTTTTCTGCAACTTCTTTTGACTGACCTAAAAATATTCAGAAACATCCATATAAAGAATTGTTGAACAGTTTCACTCTGTCACACAAATGGTACCGAGGTGCCAGAATTTGCTTGAATGTAAATGCTTGCCCAGACAATAGTCCAGGTACAGCGAAATGATACAGTGAAATTGCCCTGTGCAGATGACAGCGGCACATCCTGCGGAGTCATCTGAGCATTTACATACATACAAGCTCCAGTGTGTTTAAGGTCAGAGTTGGGATATGTTGTTTTAAAGCATCTTCATATCCTATTCATCAGTATCCCTGCAGACATCAACACGCACAATATTCAGAATGTTACCATGGAAACAAACATACTCTTCCTTGGACCAGCAGTAATTGCACATTTGCCTCAGTACATTATAGTATTTAATTGCTTTATTTGTCAAACAAAACAAGCACATTGGCAGTGCACTTGCTAAAATTATGCCAGTAAATGGTCTGATTTTCCTGTAAGCAGTATATGAATTAATAATATATTATTAATGTAGAGTTTATATATGATGGAATAAAAGAATGTTAATATTTATGTTTACATGTTCCATGTAATGTGAGAAAATCCCCAAAGAACGAATCTTTCTTGATTTCATGACCTAGGCCAGCTAAATGCGTACTACCAGACAATATGTCAAATCTAAAAAATAAAAGCTCAGTATAATTAGCAGTTTCTCTCACACACAGAATACTTAATGCTTTTCATTATATCAACAAAGTAAGAGCTGGTAAGGAAATTACTGAAGAAGGCTTTAAACAGAATGCAGATCTAGACACTTGAGGATTTTCTGCATCTTACCATCCTTCGAAACTAAAAGTGAAACTCACTATCCTGTAAGTCTGCATGTTAGCATGTTACAGAAAGTTCAGCATTATTCTCTTTCTTGTAAGGAGCTGGATCAGTGTCATTCTGTGCATTAAAAGATTTAGCAGTGCACTGTTGTAACACCTTTGGGTTCACCATGGACAGTTTTAAAAAAAGATCAAAACGATCTCAGCAGAACCAAAGACAGTCTTCTTTATTCCACACTTCCTCTTCCTTATCAAAACCTGGCACCTACATTACCCACAATGCAACTCCATTCCTGACAGATGGGTTGGAGATTAGGTTGTATTATGCTAGTAGGAGCTAATGTAGCCTTGAGGCTCTACCCTCAGGCAGAGATGAGGAAGGGGCTACAGAGGTTTGGTGAGCTTGCTTCTTTTTAACTCCGGCCCCAGATGTGTTTTTTTTTCTTCATTTTTAAACATGTAGTCTTCAGACCCTGCTGACGCTGGCTCAAGTAACATTACTTGAGGCAACTTAACAGACTTCACACTGCTAATAACTTTTTTTTCCACATACACAGTAGTACTCTGAACAGGTCCTTCCATTTAAACTATATACCATTTGACCATATAAGTGACTTGTCCCTATCAATCAAGAACTTTATTTGTCCCCTGGGGGACAATATAACGCGTAGGAGTGTAGGTTATGGTTAAGGCTTTGGAACGGGCACCGTTTGGTTAGGTTTTCTCACAAAAGGTACTTGGGTAGGTTTAGTAAGAGATCATGTTTTGGGTTAAAATAAGTAATACGTTAACGTTAGAGGACTTGGTGGTTATGTTGTGGAAGGGTCATGCTTTGTAGACCCATTCATCCACTCTAACTTCCTCCTAACACAGACTTGTGAGTGGTGTTCTTTATCGCTTAACTTCCTCCTTTATTCCTATCATAATTACTACGGCCATCAGAGGTACATTTAATAAAGCCTAACTGTGGGTCATAATAAGCTGCTTCCAACCCTAAAGGCTTGTTTCAGTACTCTCCAAGACCTGTCAACAAACTTTTAAAAGTAAAATAGGTGTGGTTCCCTTTCAAGTATGCAGCTAGAACCAATTAGCTTAGCTTAGCATAAAAACTGGAGGCTGGAAGAACAAAACAGTCTGATTCTGTCCAAAGATAATGCCCTCACAGACTTGTGTTATCAATTATCTCACTATCTTGAAACCACCTTTGAAGGCGAGTAAGCATATTTCAGTAAAATGTTGAACTATTCCTTTAGGAGAAATCTGTAGACTTGCCCCTTTAGTTGAGTTTGTTTGGGCACCAAAAATGCATATCTCATCAAGAAAACGCAGATGTTTCTGGTTCGAGATAAACAAGGCAAAACAGAAGACAGGCTACACAATGCAGCAGAGTTGATGCAGAGAAAGAAGTTATTATAGTGTGAGTTTGGAAAGCTGAGCATGAGAAAAATGAATCATGGGCAAACTGCAGCCTGAGCTGAAGATCGTGTTCAGCCATTTTCAATAGATTCTTAACCAATGTGGACACCAGAAAAGAAGAGCCCAGAGAGGACCACGATCCTCAGATGGAATTGCATCAGCTGGAATTGCATTGGCTCTGACATGTGCACAGTGACAAAATCTCTAACCTAGAGGGACAACAAGTTCCTAGCACTCAGCCCAGTAAAGACACTTCTTGTGAGTCCTTATGACTTTTTTGCAAGCCCTGGATTGTTTGTCATCGTCTGTGCAGCTACAATAGTTTGGAGCAAAGAAAACTGAGGGTGTGAGTACTCCAAGTGGGATGGTCTCTAGTGGACTCGGATGACTCACAGAAACATATTTTGGTACAATAACATCAGCACGATCCTGTTGTAGGTGTTGTGTTTGTTCTCATCTTTTAAAGCTTTTTGTTTACCTCAGTCTCTGCACCGTTGAATATCGTTTGCTTTGTCAAACTACGGCGCTGTATTGTTAAGGTATTGTTGATGGATTTTATGTTTGGGGCAATTTTGGTTTGAAGATAAAATTGAGTCTATCATACAAACAAGCTGACAGACAGATGTAACCTCAAGGTTATTTTGACAGGAAATAGGATGAAACTTTGGAAAAATAACAAAGTTTTGTTTTCTCTCCACGTAGATAGATCTAGTATGAAATACTACTAAATACAGCTTAACAGCTGCAACACATCCGTTCTGTACGGGACATTGCTGTGAGTGGATTACCTTCTTTATTAACGTAATAAGGATATGTTGTTAAAGACTGTGATCTGGTTCACAGTGACTTCAAACACATTTATTAACATTTATCCAAAACCACAGACGTCCCGTGGGATACAAACCCATCTCCAATCCATCCAAACCATCTATTGATAAGTCCACTGCTGTTGTCAGATGCCTCTGAACATAATTCTGCCAGCAATAACATTTCCTATAAAACATATTTGTTGTCTGGAAGCATAATTTCCAGAAGACATGTTTGCTTTCTGCCCAATAATCAATGTCAAGCTTTTCCTGGCTATGTGTGGGTATACGTGTCTGAGTAAAACAAAGGCAGAGAAAGGCAAAGACAGAGAGTGTAGCTGAATGAGCAAGGGATCAAATGGGGAAAATATTTGCAGAGAGGAGTGAGAGATAAAGGATGTCACAGAAAGAGAGAGGGGGAGGAAAACTAGAAAATGTGTTATGAGAAGCAAGGGTGTGCTTCTACCTGCTCCACCAACACTTAAATTGGTTGTGTCTGAGTAACTTTTATAAAAATGATCTTGCTTTTGTCTCTCTCTGTTTAAAGTTCCTCTCATTTGGAAAAAAAATGAGCAAGTAAAACACTTGGTGCACACACTCTTAATGACCCAAGATCCCTTCTAGCTATGCAAAATAAATGACATGCATAGGGTAACTATTATTTAGCTGAGAATTGACACATTTTTTTTAGGTCTGTAATTACTTTCTCAGCTAATGACACACCATTGCAACATGCATGTTTTGATTTATTCATTCGACTAGCACAGCTGTTACATTTGTTACACATTATTCTGCTTTATACGTGAGGTTATTCCAGTCATCACAGCGTCAGTGTCAGAAAACACTCGACACAAGGAAACAATCTAACATGAAAATGCCAGGAAAATGAAAGGCTGGAAACCTCAGGTGGAATGACAAGGCAGTCTCGCTCCCTCTGACATCTGTTCCTGTGAAGGGAAAGCAAGGACGCCACTAACAGTTTACCCCAGATACCACAGTCCCCTCTGGCAACAGCATCTGGCTAATGAGGGTGCACGTAGCTCCTGTGAAGCCAGACATAACGCTGCTTTGATATCATGAAGTTTCCAAGTCTTCAAGAAGCCACTATGAAATGAGGATGAAAAAGATGTTTTATAGAGGCAACGTCTAAAAATGTGACTCGACCAGTCTGTATCCAGATGCATTACCTCTTATTGCACTTACAAAAATCTTAGTGTTTGCACAGAGAACATCTTGACTGCATGCTTCTAGACTGTATTTCTTTGTCTAGTTTCCACAATCCACACCAAGCAGTGGGCATATAATGAACTGGACACAGTTAAAGTTTAATGTAGTAGTTTTCACTCGCTCCAACCTGACAACAATCCAGCAGGTGGACCTGAGAGCTAAATAAGAGAAGCTGTGGTCTTGGTCCATTATAAAGAATCAGTATTGCATAAATTTTAAATAGGCTACACTGAAAACTTTTTCTGTTGTTATAGTGATTATAGCCAGTATATGACTACAGTTGTATGGTACCCCAAAGTGTTCAATATTAAATAAATAGTAATGAAATAAATAATGGCATGAATTAAATTGTGTAAAGGATATAAATGAAACGATAATTTGTGAAATTGAATATATTATTATTACCATTAAAGCCTCATTATTCTAAATTATTCCTCTGGGCCAAACATACCCTTTATTTGGAATAATTCAGAACCATGGACAGCAACATGAGCAGCAGGGACTGGAGCTGTATGGAGGCCCACAGTGTTCAATGTTAAATAAGCAACAAGACATTGTAAAATAAATAATCATATTAATAAATGGTGTTAAATATATAAATGAACCCACCATTTGTGGACTATTTGAAGAAATAAAAATTTCATCTATTCAGCTCATTTTATGGGAACTACTCTGTTTTAATCTGGTTTCACGTGGTAATGAACTACTACTAATATGTAACAGTATCTAATTTAGGCTGTTTATGTGGTGTGATTGGTTAGCAGTAAGGTTAACCATCGGACTAATGAGTGAACATGGTGTTTTTTTCCCATTCTTTCCTTTCTGCCAACATTTTGTGAATTCAACACAAACTTTGTTCATTACTGTGCATCAAAGTGATGACACAGTGTGAACTACAGCGGCAAACATTTTGCAGCATTTTGAATCGAAAGGTGTTCCTCAGAGAAAGACACACAAAACTGTTCTAATGTAAGGAGTCTGAGAGTCATTTCTGACCACATCCTTAGGGCTCACACATAACACAAACCTCTAGGACAGTGTTGTGAAAATGAGAAACATCCTGTCTCAAAGGGATGCTGTAAAACTAGTCCTTGAATTTGTTAGCTCTAGACTGCACTACTGTAATTCCTTATTATGAGAATGTCCCATGATTTCTGTGAAAAGCCTCCAGTTGCTGCAGTGCGAGTACTGACAGGAGCTAGGAAAAGAGATTTCTCCCATATTAGCTTCTCTGCACTGGCTCCCAGTAAAATCCAGAATAGAATTCAAAATCCTTCTGCTTACATGCAAAGCCCTTAATGACCAAGCTCCATCCTATCTTAAACAGCTCATAGTTCCCTATCATCCCAGCAGAACACTCTGTTCTCAAAATGCAGGCTTACTTGTGGTTCCTAGAGATTTCCAGAGTGGAATGGGAGGCAGAGCGTTCAGCTATCAGGCTCCTCTCCTGTGGAATTAGCTCTTCAGGAGGCAGACACCCTCTCTACATTTAAGATTAGACTTCAAACTTTCCCTTTTGATAAAGCTCATAGCTAGGGCAGGCTCAGGTGAACCCTCAACCGTCCCTGCAGGGGGAACTCCCATGATGCACTGAGAACTTCTCTCTCTGTCTCTGTCTCCCCATGCATTGACATTACACTACTGCAGGTCATTAACTTTGTGTCTCCCTGTCCTCATTCTGCATGTATCTCTGGAGCTGCAGGATCTGAATTAGTATTATTAACTGTTATTATCAATAACATTATCACACCTATGAGCTTCTCTAGCATTATTATCATTGGAAAAGCAGAGGACGAAGAGAGACCAGGAGCAGCTGTGTATACTGTTGTATTCACAGCTGCTCCTGGTCTCTCTTCCTCCTCTCTCTTCCATTTCTCTCCTGTCAGCCTAACCGGTCGAAGCCGAATCCCCTGGGTCTGGATCTGTTGGGGGTCTCCTCCTGTTTAAAGGAAGTTTTTCCTCTCCACTGCTCGTGGTGGGAAATTTTGGGTTTCTTTCTATAATCCTGAAAAGTCTTGACCTTACTCTGTGAAGTGCCTTGAGAAAACGTATGTTATGATGTGTCGCTAAATAAAAAAAATTGAATGAATCCAAGCTCACAGACTTGGTCTAGCTTAACAAGAAAACAAAGGTAGGGTTAGCAGCCTTGTTGATCTATGTCTGAAAATGTTTAGTTACTGTGTCAGTTTACTGAGTTTATTTACAACAGCAGATGATCTTTGTTGGTTCAGAATTACTGCGGCTTTGTTGTTGCTCTAGATAATGGGAGCTAACTGGCTGAACCTGGTAGCAGCTGTTGAGCTTCCCCGCTTAAGACAGGCAGGAGGCATGTGAATGGCTTAAAGGTGAGAGGGTGGTGGCAATTCTTGCCTGAAAAGTGACGTCATGAAATGAAAATTGACATGAAGTATGTCTTTGGGAAAAAATGGCATTATGAAACAGGGTGGGTATTTTGAAAAAAAAAAGTTTATAATGAAGTAAAATGATATCCAATAATTATTATTATGAGAATGGTTAAATAATTTCATTATCATTTCATAATAATGAGTTGAGTGTGAATCATTTATATATTACTTTTATTTATGTTTTTTTGTTTCATTTTATAATGTACATTTACTTGAACACTTTGGGCCTCCATACAGCTCCAGTCCCTGCTGTTCACATTGGAAGAGAGAAAGGTTTGCTGTCCATTGTTCTGAATTACTCCAAATAAAGTGTCAAGATTTATGTTTGGCCCACAGATTATTGTCATTTTAGAAATAATGATGCTTTAATGGTACGGACATTGTTGCAGTATAGATATAGATCTTCATCTTTCCAAGTCAAAGGCAGTAGATTCCACAGCTGACAGCATGAAACCAGCTCTGCAAAGCCCGCACTCTTGTGCTTGTGCAATAAATTGTAGGCAATAAATTGAGGCTTTGCATTGAGATCCATCACCCAGATGGGGAGGGCAAGGTCACCTTACAACTGACTGAAACCTTTTTTTTTTTTTTTTAAACTGGATGAATTGTTTGAATAAAAAGATTGTACTTATCAAAATGCTGCATAATGCATGGCCACACTAATATCCCAGCAAGCTCTGCTGGCACTGTGGTCAAATGTTAAATGTCTGGACAAACTAGAGACACTAGAGAGAAGCAGCTGAACCACTCTCACTGCCACACTTTGAAAAATATTAATATCTTCATCAGATCTACATGTACAGTAGCTTGTGCATCGTTGAATATGAATAATGCATCACACACTTGACCCCTTGAGAGCTCAAGAGGTCACTGGACACATGCACGAAAGCATTGGTTTCAGGGTGCACCTTTCATCTGGCCTCCTCTGATGACCTAGGTCTAAGTGATGGAGCTCAGAGAACACAGCACACATAAATCATGCATAAAACATGCACATGGCCACATAACCCTGGGTGAAATGGTTCAGTGAAAGCAGCAGGAGCAGCAGATGAATGAGGGCTCAGGTAGACGTGGTGAAAATATCCCAGCGGGATTCAAATGTGACAGGGAGAGATATGAGGGGGAGATTCATCGCAAGTGGGCTTGTCGTTGGAGGAGGAGGTTGAGAGCTGGTTGGCCTTCAAGTCCTTAACTGTCCCCTGCTCTCACATGCATAAAGAACTACTGGGAAATTGTCCCGTGTTTTAACTTCAAGGATATTCAGAAGATATTAGACCCGTAACACACAACAGGGACAGCAAGACATAGCAGGTGGCACAAGTTCCGTTAACTGGATGCAAATTTTATTTGTTTGCTGGTTGGCGGGATGGATGAATGGAGAGATTGGCTTTTAAGCAGTAACAAGAAATCCATAGTCACATGACTATTGGTGAGAAAACAGTGTCCATACTTTATTTTGTTCTCTGTTAGGTAAACACAGTAGAGAATGTCTGTAGAATAAATTCTTGCCTGCATGTTTAGCAAATGGTGTTTTAATTATCCTCAGATATTGGTTCTTTATTTTTTGGGGGCTTGTGACCTCTTAAAACAAAGGAATCTCTATTTGTGTGTGTCTACAAATTGTGTTAGGGAAAAGTAAAGGTTTGAATTTTCCCTCTCATCCTTTAATTTCAATATTTTTAGAGGTGGGAGGTGAAATTATTAAGTAATTCACAAGAAAGAAACAAGCAAATACTGGAAAAAGTTGACATAACTTTACTGCAGACATAGTTTTTTTTTTCCTGCTTTTTAATCCTATTACTCAGTTTGTGACCACTGAGATTTATCCTGTGACCTTTTGGAGGCCCCTGACCCCCACTTTGAGAACCACTTTCTTGTGCTATATTTGCTTTTTACAATGGTTTGTTCTTTACCATGGTTAGTGGCAAAGTAGCAAATTAATTCTTCTCATCTTTTACATTTGATATAACTGAAAATAGAGCGAGGAAACACTGGCAGACAGAGAGGTTAAAAGTGCAAATGCAACCTAAAAATGTCAGTACGTGCTGTCGGGTCACACCACTTTAACCTTTGGATTTTTGAGCACCCCCTGGCACCTGTAAGTGTGAATGAGTCAAATTTGTGAATTAGGCTGCAAAGATTTCAGTTCCTCTCTTTGTCAAACTGTACATTTCCCAGAAATGTGGATTAAACCGATTCCCAAGATCTTTGAAAATCTCCTGACATTTTATTTATAAAACGTTCCTTCCTTGAGTTCAGCCAGTGAAATGGCAAGATGCTCTGCTTCTTTGACATGCATTCAGATACAATATGTAGGGTATGAGGCTCCATTCTGCTAATGCTTTAATGATCCCCATAGGGAAGCCCTCTTTTTTTTCTTTCGTCCAAGCTAAGGTCAGAGGTCAGGGTCTAGCTACAGAGCAGTCTCCCTGGAGGTGGAAGCTAATGCGCCCATGTGTGGAAGGGATTGATTGTCCTGCTTAGGCACGGTTGGCTGTTGGCCAACAGAAGAGCTTTAACCCTCTCCCACTTGAATGATGGTCTCTCTCACCGCTATGGCTGTCTCCTGCCCTACAATACATACAGTGAGTGAGCACCAACAGTTATGGCACACATGTTAGCTAAGATCGGATCAGCTGCTGCCTGACTGACCGCCCTTCACTCTCCTCCGGGCATTTTGGATAGAAGTGTTTCCGGTCCACCCACGCAGAGTCAAAGAAGGCAGGCCTGGGGAAAGTTGTCCAGCTCCATCCATCAGAGACCAACACCTTGGCGCAGAGGTCCTCCACCCTAACTTGCAGCCCCCGAGCTTCCTTTCCTGAATTTTTAGAGCAGCCTGTTTTTCTGAAGCTGATTATAAAGTATAATAGCTTTAAGTGCTGCTGCGATGCGTTAAACGTGCACTGACAGGATTATTGTCACTTGATTTCTTCAAAGTACCAAAATAGATGTGGAATGATTTCATAGTGCACGTGCTGTGTGTCAGTATGGATTACATGACTCCGCGATTATCTCTTTGATTTGAAAGATGTGAATCGCTGTTGAGGGTTTGAAACAAAGATTCACGAAATGCCTTTTGAGGCAACTCTTTGTCTCATGCTGTGATAAAAGACAAAAAAAAAACACCTGTATGGTTTTAGATTCACCATGAAATATCGCTTTTGTCCCCCATACAGTGTAATGGCAGGGTAACACAGAGCAGACCATCATGATGACAGATATTCTGGGCATTCATCTTGGACAGCTTTGGAGACTCCAAATCAGCTGCGAGTCCATGGCGTGCGTCATTGCGCAGCGGCGCGTCCAACACATAGTGGTTAATGGGAATCCGCTGACAGAGCACAACCAGTTGTTTGTGCGGGCATATGTATGTGCGGATCGGCAGGTGCTGTCTTCAAACAAAACTGGATGGAAGTCTCGATAACGACCATACCGATCTGAGGGAAAACTCTTATGTTTCGGACTCTTATTTCCAGGATACGCTGACATATATGACATGCTCGCGGCGATCGACAGTTACAGGTAAAGTTCGGGTTTTAACTTTTATTACTCTGGGTGATTTTTGTTTAAAAATTGCGGTGGCACCTGTCCATGTTTGCTGCGCCTCAAATGGAGACGTTTATTGTCTTTTCGTGCGCTTTTTTCTCACCAGCGCGCCTCTGAATACAGCGTGCCATCTGATGCAAGCTGGGTACCATAGTCCGCTGTCGATTTAAACTTTGAAGTATGGGGTGATGGTTTGTAAAGTCGGACAGTCAGTAAATGTGTTCATGCGTAGAATTTCACGGTGTTACTTAACAGCCAAATACACGAATTTGTGCATTTGGCAGTGTGTGTGTGTGTACGCACGCGCCTCCGTGCGTGTGTGCGTCTCCCTCCTAAATTCTGCTGCTTTCAATTAATTCTGCCTGTGCAGGCTGCTGGTGCACCAGCGCATGGATGATGTTCTTATTCTTGACGTGAAAGAGGGTTAGGAGGTTAACAAGTTTGTGCTTAACCACGCAAGCCTCTTAATCGTTGACTGATTTTTCCCCAGGGCCATTTTTGGACATTGTTCTCAGTTTATAATTGGAGGAGCGTTCAAGTATTCCAACTATGGTCAAGCTAATAAAGCAACCTTTAATTGGGAACAGGGGTGATTTTAAGGATGACAGTTATCAAAGTAACAGGAAGGTGAAGGTCAGGAATGAATTTAATAGAGACCCTTAGGGTGATGCTCTGTATAGCTGTGTCTTTATAGGGAGTGGGTGTTAGTGGGATACATAAATGGAGAATTTATCAAGGTTAACCACCACAGCCTGTAGACATTTACAGGCCAGTCTAGTCTTGTGTAGTAGATTCTTCTTATCAATGGTGATGCCTAATTTGGCCGATCTTTACCCGGCAGCCCTGCATCAGATAAAAACAGTTAAGCTGTCAAGCCAACAGATAAATGCTCCCAGCATTGCTGTGATTCAGCTGTGATAAAAACAGTTATTAAAATCACGCTAATGCTCCATGAAGCCTTATGGTGAGTCCTCCTCTAATTTCTCAAACTCTGTTTACCACAGTGATAATGCCTGCAATCAGCGGAATAAGCACAGACTGTAGGGCATTCTTAATTTGTGCAGATTTTCGTTCACTCGTTGGGTATAAACTGCCAGCTGCCTTTCAGATGGAGCTCTCACAGTGCAGGCCAGCCATCACAAGAAAGCACAGGAAGGCAGAGGAATGAGATTTACATAAGTAGAGTTGTGTAGAGATAATGGACAGTCTCTCTATTATCATCAAAACTCCAGAGCTGCGAGTGGTATTTTCACAGGGACAATGTGGAAGAATTAAAAAAACAGCACTCTCAAACAACAAAGTGAAGTATTGGGGTGGCTGTGCCTTATTGAACATGCGACAGCATTGTCTTCGTTTTCAGTTTTCTCTCTGTGTATTGATTTTTTTCCTCACTCTGTTTGCTTCTTTTACCTGCGTATTGAATGCTTTCTGTGGTCTAGCAAGCTAAATGGGAGCATTGCCCTGTGTCACTGGAATGGACAGCTGGTAATTCATCTCAGTGGTTTGACTGAGCACATCTCTTATGTCAGGTTCATACTTTATGACCCCACTACTTTTTTTTTTTTTTTTTTTTTTACACTGAGTGAGTTAAAAGCAACAGTTCAGACTTGCCAGGTTTGTTTTCAGTGCACATGCATCCTGGCAACAGTTGCGTCCATCTCTGGCTTGTGTCTAATGGGACCTTGCCTTGACTCAGTGGCGCAGTGTCATGTGTCATCAGTAATAAAATCTGATGGCACAAGTCCTCCTGGTATTGTCCCTTCTCGAGCCGTCACAGTGTCCAGATGCATCTTCAGATCAACTGGTTTCCCTCAGGCTTTACTTTTCAAGGATTACATGTGATAGAAATGTGGCCAAGGCCCAGAGGTCTGTTGCTGATGGACCATGGAAACTCTCAAGCCGTCACATACAGTATGTTTCACTGGATTTTGAATGAGTCCAGTGCATTAAAATTTCTTACATTTAACCCATACTGCTCCACTCATCAACTAAAGCTGATCTGCAGCACAAAAAAATCCAAATCTAAACCACTCCTTGTTTGCTGTTTCACATTCATGCGTATCATCAAGAACATCATTGGCATGTACTCCAGTTCTCCTCCCAGTCTCAATAGAAATCTTCTATCTTCTCCTCTATCTATGGTGACTTTTAAATGGATAAGGTCAACTTCAAGGCCGTTTTAAGTGTGGAGCCTGCATAAATTGCCAGCGTGCCAAAATCAATGTATAGCATACATACTGTATGTGTTGTATGATGACCATGGTGATATTCTAAAAAAAAATGTTGCTCTTTATGTCAGAAGTGTTGCTGGAGTTTTTACCTCTTCAAAATCTCCTTCCATTTTTATGATTGATTCACCTATTCTGGCATCTCATCACCATCCTTACTTACTCGTGATCACTGCTGTAATTGCACGCCTTTAGATTTCCTTCTTCCTAGTGTATGTTGGAGCATTGCTAGCTCACCCCAATAATAATGCAGACTGATGGACACTAGAGACCTGTCTGGGATGATGAGAAATAGAAGTCACTCAGAGTCTGAATTGAAGCTTCTGAACCCGCAGATGAAACAGGGGAGGGGAGGCCTTCGCCTAGATGAAATCCATAGAGTCCTTAATGTTTCTGTGAGACACTGCCATGGAATGTTTGAAAGAGAAAAGCAGGCAGCGCAAGAAAGAAAGTGAGACTGAGATGGTGTCTGTCGGGAGGTGAGCTGAGGAGTACACAGAGTTAAGTTACTTTTATACAATAAAAATGTTGGTTAGACTGTGGTGTAAACCTCAAAGATGCCACATTCACAACATCTGTAATCGACTTTGATAAGAAAAATGAAACTATTCTAACACAGTGGAATACGCCCTCACTCTCTTCCATCACTCTCACATTAGTGATTCTTTTAGAGCTATTTTTGTGCCAGTGTACTTTTGTGGAATCTCTGAAGAAATGTTGAAGATCTAAAAAAAAAGGGAGCTGGACTGAAGCTTGAATGGTCTCAGTGTGAGGAAGAGTAGCACCTAGTTGTAATGCGTTGTCTCTGCAGCAGCTTGCCATGTGGCTGCTTAGTCCTTATGACTGACACTTTGAAAGTACTCATATCATTATAAAGATGTTACAATAGACCAAGGCTATATTGTGCATTTCTTGTTAGCACACTGTTTCATCATCTCTATGTTCGCCTTTGTTTCACTACTTGACTGGCTCGGTCGTATCTGTGGATACGTGGAAATGTCGGAAATTATTCACTTGACAGCATAAGATTAAGTCCAGAGACTGTCTCACTAACTGTTGAATAAAAATCCACCTGGACAAGCTAAAGCTGTCCATTTTGATGAAACTGCTAGCTTACGGTCTGATGCAGTTAAAATCACTGGCAGACGAGACAGGCTGATAATGTGCTCTCCTAAGCAGAACACCAGCTAGAGTGTAGACGGAGGTGGCCCTCACTGAAAAACATGCAGCCAAACCATATGCTAATGAAGCTTGTACAGCCAGCTAATAATGAACACAGCAAGATATAACTATCAAAGACTACTTTATCAGGTGGAGATTTGAAGGGATCCAACATCATCACTGAATTCAGTGTTTTCATTACCATTTGCCATGATGGGCTGCTGACTCTGTTTTAGTATCACAGCAGTCTCTCTGTATGTTTCCTTACATTAAAAATTCTCCCAATTACCATAATTGTACAAATTTTACACAGTGTGCATATTTTAAACTTGGGAAAAAGAGTGTAGTGTTAGTGGATTGGTATTGAGTATTGGCAGGTACCCTAAATTAATGTATGATGAAATGAAAACATGAAGCCATGGGCTGGCTCCAGCATCACTTATTTGTACGTAGTGCAATGTAAAATGTGTAAAATATATGTAGTATATGTTGTATGTAATGCAAAGTAACAGGACAAGGAAAAGTAGTGCCATAGCATTTGTCTTCGATAGATGTGTGCATAATCAAACAAACGAACAAACAAATAAAAAACGCAGGTATACCTAATTAAACTGTCCCTGTAACCCATGTTGGTGAGCCAGCATTGAACAACAGCAGGGCCCTGCTTTAATGAAATGTAGCCATAATTAATGTTATTAACAGCTGTTTCCTGTTTAAACACACCTGTTTTCCATTTATGACATGTTAAAAAGTCTGCTGTGAAAAACTCTGCTATGGAGCACTACTGCTACTCACAACTGAACAAGTGAACAAGGAAGACATTTTGGACACAGATATGGTTTGAGTACTGGCCTATTTTTTAAACCTGAAACTTTTATTTTAAGTATTGTTAGCAAGCTGACTCGCTAGAAATGCTAGCTTTTAGCTCGTACCAGATATGCTGGCTTATATATACAGTGTTGACATGTTTTGTTGTTTGCAGGATAATTAGCTAGCCTGATAATGACTTTATATTCCCTGCACCTGCAGCTTTGGTGCTCACCTGTTAAACTTTGACACTTAATGTAGGAAACATCTCTTTTTGTATATGAAATTTTATGAAATACAAGTCAAAATGGCAACAAAAAAATTGCCATTTAGTCAGTCTTGGCTATGAAGGAATGAAATGAGAATAACTGGGAGAAGGGGTGAATTTGAGCACGGACTAGCAGCTTGGAGGCCACCATGGTTGACATGCCATTGATGTGACTCATCCATGATGCCTGGAATAAGTACCTTGAAGAGCAACAAAGGAGAGAAAATCCAGAGATTTAGATGAAGTGACTCAGTTCTCTTTTTATATTTGCTGCTGCCCTTTTCAAGTCAGCTTAAAATCAAATTTTCCAGTAGTTAGAGTCACAGCTGAAAGACAGGTTTCACTTTGGAGTACTAACTGTTGGAGTTCCCTCTATCAGGATGATGGTCACTGAGCTAGGACAGATTTAATAAACAAACAGAGCCTGAAGAGGGGAGATATCTATGCACAAGCCCTGCTTAACCTAGGGTAAATCTTGGCTTCATCTCCTAAAATAACAAGTAAGCAGTATTTGGTACCTTGAATACTTGTAAAAAATAGTGATGGTCAGCAGTCAGTTCTTAATATGGATGACTTTGCATCTATGTGCTTAGAAGTGTGTTTTGGTCTGAGGTTGTGTAAAACCAATAAGCTGTGTGTGATTTATTTACTCCTGACAAAGGATCAAAAACCTATCCTCAGACAGTGACAGATGAATCCAATAACACTGATCAAAAAATAAACTATTATGTAGTGTTCTGATTTACTGCCTGACCCATCAGACCCACTAACTAGGCCATATACTACTGGCAATGACAACAGCAATCTTAAGTCTAATAATTTTTCATGATGGCACACATGTTTTAAAAGAGCATCCCTGATCCCCTGAACAGTTCTCTGGGTTACTGTAATGTGCTGTAATGTACTGACTGAATTCCTTCCATGTGAGTGGGTGCCATTAATGCATTACCGGGCTGCATGTACAGATTATCATTTATAATGGCATTCCTCAGTAGGGATCCAAACACAAAGTGCTGAGAAGGATGAACAGAATACATCTATTTAAAGTATTTAACATACAAAATAGTAGCTGGTGATTTTTATTTGAAGGAGCAGGGAAAAAAGTCTTAAAGTATTTGGTATTAAGCTCTGTATTTTTACTTTTTTAAAACGCCAAAAATACTTTTCCACAATTCCCCTAACCGCACAGCTCACTGAGTGTGTTTGATTTGCAGCCCAGTTTATACTGTTTGGGCAGAGCATAAACCAGTGCATCAGTCCAAAAGTAACACGATTACTTTTGTTTCTTAACATTCCTTGTGGAGCTTAAATCACTCTCGGGTGGTGTACTCTGGTGTACAAATGGAGCACACTCAGTCATTTGCTCAGTCTTATGTCACTGGGAGGTCAGCGAGGAGGTTGGTGAAGTGGAAATACGAGTTTTTCTGAATCACAGTAGCCAGTTGCAGTTTTACTTGCTAATGTACAGTACGGCAGAAATATTACATTAGCAGCAGCTCTAAATTTAAGAGGCGTTTAAATGATTTTACATGATTGTAATGCCCTTTATTACTCATTGACTCACTTTGCTGGAATACCACTCTGTCCTTTTAAGCCGCTTCCTCAATTGAGCAGTACATGGATTTTTTAAATGTTAGCTCTCACAAGGGACAAATAAAGTCGAGTTATAATTAATTGTGCAGTAATGCTAGACAGAAAGAAGGATAACTAAAGGAACAGTACACATGCACTGTGACACATACAGGGCTTGTATTCAGTGTGTCTTAATGTTGTTTGATTACTGCGTCTATTAAACATGGGTCTGTGAGGTACTGCTTTTTAAGTGTATTCTGTTGCAGCATGTTGTAGATTTCATTCTTTATTATTACTTTCTGTCTGTATCTACTGTTGGCAGCCGTACCCCATGGTACATGCATCGGCCAATCCAAGAAACTAAAAAACAATAGATCAGCTCTTTGTGAGTTAATTACTTTCTGGTAGATAATTAGATGAGAAATACAAATCTACAAATCTAGTTTGGCATTCTTTATTCTTTAACCATAAGGCTACAGCCAGGAGCCAGTAAATTTAGCTTAGCACAAAGGCTGGAAACGGGGAAACAGCTCGTCTGGTTCTGTCTGAAATTAAAAATTCAGTATCAACACATCAAAAACTCACTCATTAACACATTATTAGCTTTTTTCCCCTGTTGTGTTGTTTTTGTTCTAAGATAATCTGTTAGCCAATGGACACATGTAAGCCTGGTATCGATCTTTTTATCTAACTTTTCACCAGAAAGCAATTAAGCATATGTCCCCAAATTGTTGGTCTATTCTTTAAAAAAAAATATCAAAAATAAGGAAATGTTTTTAATAAGTGTGATAGCAATCAAATCTCAATTTCACTTGTGATTCTAAGATTTATGATTGCAAGATTGTTCAAACACACACAAAGATGAGAAAGAAAAATTCAATGAAATGCGCTGCTCGTGACTCATAATGCGTGACAGCTGAATAAGCATCACAGCAGCAGTGAGTGAAAACTTTAAACATCCGTGCAGTTCAGTCAGGATCAGTCATGTCATTCACTGCTGTCCGTTTGGCTGTGATGAAGTTCGCAGCAATAACACCAACGCTGAGCCATACTGTATCTTCACAATGCTTTCCTCCTGATATGATCAAACTTAGGCTAGAACAGAAGAACAGAAAGACAGTATAGGTATGGTGGTAAATTCAATTGTGAGTTGTATAGTTAACCCAAGCAGTGATAATGCCGTGTCTTCAGTGTGGAAGAACTGTGCACTGTGTGTTATGTAACCAAAGCTGTTGCCAAAAAGGTAACATTACCACTAAACAGGTCTTGCTTTATTTAAACCCTACACCACTGTAAAGCCACTTTTAACACCACAGCCAGAGAAGTTTTCTTTCGACTTTACATTAAATATTTCCTTAACCCAGCTTGCCATCCAGAGCAGTCCAGCCTCCGTGGTTAATTCATGCTGGTCTCTGAAGGTTTTCTGTCTGCTTTCATCTTAAGAGAGGCAGAGGGGGAGAGAGCAGGAAGCCATAGGAAACAAGAGGCCTCTCTGAAGGAAACTGCAATATGCTTTATTACTTTTCACCCAAGTCTGGAGCTCTGTGCCAGACTTGGAGTTAGGGTGAACTCATTAACAAGAGGTCATTATACTGTTGAGAGATGGTCCCTCAGGCATACCCAGTGCTGTAACTGGCTGCTGTGTGATTCAGAAATATGTCCAGATTGTCCTACATTTCAGTGTCTGTGGGAGAAGCTGTGAAAGATAACCAAGTGGTAGAGAGAAACCATTGTTACCTGGGTGATAGATACCATCTCAGTAGAAAAATATTTGTGGAACTGTAGACTGTAAAGATTAAAAATAGGAAAGGGGTCACAGACCATCTGTGATGCCTGCCAGCTGAAAAAGGAAGGTTTAGAAATCTCTGGTTTAGCACAAGTACAATGTTGCATCCTTGTTAAGAACAGTTTTGTTTTCAAGGGAAACAAAATCCTTATTTTCTCACTTGCATCCATCTAAACTTCATGTTATTGTCCTCTAATTCCAGATAAACTCTACCTGGTGTCTCCACTCCTTCAGCAGCCATGGCTCTCTTTGTATCTGGAGGGACTGTGTTCACCATTCTCCTCATTAGCAGGTAAGAGCGTTTACAGAACGGATCTGTAGCCACACAGTTATCTTAACAGGCAGGAAACATAATCACATCGTGTCAGATTGTAATTTGTTACAACACCAAAGCTTTATATGCAGTGAGCCGAGTGAGGAGATAGAGAGGTACTCAGTTGGATCATTTTCTCCTGAACCATCGATACTCAATAACAACCCACCATGCATCAGACAAGAGGCATTGAAATTCCATTGCCACGTTCATGACACTGCTGAGCAGAAGCGATGAGGCAGGATCCAGCACCACATGCATCAGTCATTGCATACAATTGGTGTTATAATCCCTGCAGAGGTCATACAGAGAGAATGATGGGATGTTTTGGTGCACATTTGTCTGTTACCGTGAAGAGAAACCTCCCTTCTTACAGTTTATTTTCAAAGCACAGAATGCACTTTGCACATATTAGATAAGGCAAACCCTCTGGGTCTCACTGAATCCTGCTATAAGATATTCTGTGTATAGTGCAGCACTTCTTTGCACAATCAGCTCTGGGATTAATGTGCTGTAGCAGGTTGCCTGCTACACTCGTATGTTGCCAAATGCATCTGCTTTCATTGTAGACGCCATATGCCAGACTTTGGCCATTCAAGCATGAAATGACTTAATTTCATGAATCTGTGAGTTTTCAGAGGTCCCATCCAGATTACCTTTGCATTGATCATTGTTTTATTTAAGTGAATTGTCTATGTGTAATGGCACTGCAGCCACTGCAGTGCGGGCACCAAAGCAATGATGCATGTCATGTCAGTCAAAGCTGGGAAAGCCACAGGAATATGCACAAGGTATCTCTGTTTTTTATGAATTAGTAAAAAATATTACTTTATTGTGAAAGAACGACTTCAAAATGTAGGTTTAGCTGTCAGTCTTCGCTCTTTTTATTAAAGGAATACTGAATACCATTCTGCTGCCCATAAGCATAACGTCCTCCTTATATCGCAACAGGACACAGACAGCTGAATTTTTAGTGAATTGCATAGTGTTTATCCAGCTACGCTAATTGCTAGCTGCCAAGTTCTGCAGATTCAGTACATGTGAAGAGTAGATACCCACAAAGATCTGAAAAGACGTTGTTTTGGGTCCAAATTATATTCAATCCAGGCACGGTACCAATTTCAATTTTGGATGGGCCAAAGTAATTCTGGCAGAGCTTTTTAATTACAGAAGTCAATAATGTTTGCCCTCCTTTGACGGTTTCCAACTGGTTGTCTCCCTAAAACAGAAATGACTCACATCATCCTGTGGAAGGCGCCTGGTGTGTCTGGTTGATTATGACACTTTTTAAATCTCTGATAGCTCATTATTCACCCGCGACAGTTTGCATTTATTGCCAGCGGCACACGTGGGTAAATTGCTCAAATCATGCAAAAATTAAACCTAATATTATATCTATGATTTTTATATTTTGTAGGTGGATTATGTAGACCAAAACATCCATTCATTTAGAGCACTGACATTTTTATTCTATTTAAGGAAACACCACCTGTGACTAGTGGTGGGAAAAAAAATTATTTTAACTAGTTTTCTTCTGTTACATAACTTGCTCACTCACAACACATGTACCTTGTGTTTAGACGGGGTAGTGTAAATAGGACTCATTACAACAACAAACACTGAAAAATCCTGACTCAAAAAAACTTTTTAATCTGCCAAAACTTTTTTCACCTGTTATTTAGATATAAACACCGGAGAGAAAACTATTTACATCAAAAAATGTATCATCAGTATCTCTCAGTCATTGTATTCCCTCTCAGTTAAGGTCTGTGCAGGTTTTTCTGGATCGGGCCTAATTAAACTGTCTGTTTTTTTTGTTTTGTTTTTGGAATGTCAATGTTATCACTTTGTCAGTAAGTCTGTCCACCACTTATTGGTGCAGACATTCATGTTCCCCAGAGGTAGTTTTACAATAACTCTGAAGCCTCTAGCACCATGATCAGGTCAAATTTTCCAGTATATTGGTTTTTGGCTAAATACCATACCTTTGTGTTCAGTGCTAATGATCAAATGTTTGCATGCTAACATTGCAAAGTAATGGTAAACATTATACCTGCTAAACATCAACATTTTAGCATAGTCATTGTGAGCATGTTAGCATGGTGATGTTAGCATTTTGCTCAAAGCACCATTGTGCCTAAGTACAGCATCACAGAGCTGCTAGCATGGCTGTAAACACTTAGTCTTGTAGAAAATCAATTGATGCGGGTAGGTAGAGTTTGGGCAGGTTTCCTTTCATGTCCATTTTAGACCCATGAGAACCTTTATTAAGAAGTACAGTACTAATATATAATATACAATAATGTGAATTAGAAATACACGCAGGTGACTGTCTCACACACTAACACTAACCCTTCACGCAGTCCTTTGCTGTTCAAACACACGACAAAAAGCATTTCTAAGTGTCAGCCATCATTTGAAATAGAAAGAAAAGGCTTAGTGTGCAGCTTTGCCTTGTGATGCCCAGCTTATGTTCCTGGTCTGGAAAATAGAACAATGTAATTTTTATTCTGTATTTCAGTGCAGTGATGTGCAGCCCCGCATGAAAAAAACTGGGTGCTTTTGAAAATTCAGTATAAATTTAGTGATGAGTGACAGCTTTGACTTGTGGTTTGCAGCTTTTCAGCATCAAATGTTTGCAAGTGCTCTACGAACGGTAGACGTTGACTCAGACTACCAATTGTCCATTGATGATCCTGAGAATGAGAATTTTAGAATAGTTTATATTGAGAGGAGAAAAAGCCTTTTCAGGCTCATCCTTTTGCAGAGTGTGTTTAGACAGACCTATGCAATAATACTATAAATGCACCAGTGTGACTAATCAAAATCTTTGCTTTTTTGTTTGTAATCTGATCTGTTTCATTCAGTGCTTGATCAACATAAACTCATCCTGAGTAATTTAATGATAAAAATTCAGTGATTGTAATTGGTATGACCTCCATGACGCTGTGTGTGACGACCCTGGTAAGTTGATTTACCATGCTTTGCAGCCCATCAGCAAACCCTCTCAGTATGAGGCACTCAGCTCAGAAGATTTGATGGCTTTAGTGTGATTAGGAAAGACCGCTTGCCTTCTTCCAGCTGAATACAAATGTCTTACAATCATTTTCACCAACATACGTGGCCACATACTGACCCGCCAGGTTTGGTAGGAAGATGAACTGTGACCTCGGCGGCGATGAAACTGCCACAGCCCTCACCTCTGAGCAAAGTAAGTTGTTACAGGTCACAAGCTGCCATAATGTAAGCTCATAAAGGGTCATGAAAGTCACACATTAATCTGGCAGACAAGGCTCACAGCGACATGAATGGCCTATTTGAACTGTGTGGAAAAACTGATGTCTTGCTTCGTGCTGAGGATACAGTATACCACCAGCAGAGGTGAATTCTACAGTGGCACACTGGGAAATGCTTGAGTGTCTGTCCAGCCTCAGATATCTTCCTCTTCTCATGTTCCTGTGGCTCTCACTGAAAACCCTGGGCAGCACTGAGGCACTGTTTGTCTCCCTGAGTCAAAAGAACAAAGCAAGAGATTCAGGAGGAGAGGCTGAGGATCACTGCTCAACTTGTTATTAAAAAAAGGTAGAGCTTAAAAAAAAACCTGATTCTGTGCCATGTAGGGCAGTCAGCCATGGCCTTGGCTGGTATATAAAGTATTCACGGACTGTTGACTTGTTGACTAAACATGGCAGTGGTGCAGATCTCACACGTTTCAAAGTCATTTTATTTTTTTTCTAGGTGTTGATTCATCTGTTCTGATTTTAACTAATGATCACATTGATGCAGGTGTCATTTGCAAGGGATAAGTGAGTAAGCAAAAGGTGTAGCAAAAATGGAGGTGGAGAAAAACAAAACATCAGAAAAGCGATTTGAAAAGTATTTAATTGCCTGGAAAAACAAACCAAAACAATAAAAGCAGTTGCTGTAATATCTGTAATATATCTGTATAAATATATGTTAAGCATTCTTGCACATACGCAGTGCATAATTATAACAATGGCAGTCAAAGCAAAATCAGGTTGTTCATTTGTAGTCAGCAGCTGTCAACCGCTGGCTGAAATGACAACTGTTGGCAAATTTAATCGGTAGCTAGTTTAGCTGATTAATATAACGTTAGCTCTATGAATTTGGTGAAAAGTCCTTCTCTGGCTGAGGGTCTTCACACCGTGAGAAAATACCACACAATGAATAGGCCTATGCTAGTCATGAACAGGCCTTTTTTATGTGGCATGTAATCCCACAAATAGTGGTTTGTTATTAGTTCGTGAATGTGCTCCTTAGCCTTGGAAGTGAAGCTTAGTGCTATATTTAGGTCGTAAGCTATTTAGCATGCTAAAATTTGAGGCGAATGCCAACATAGGCCGTGTTTAATCCATTCCTCATACTTTTGCTGATGTGTGCCCAGTTGTAGAAAGGCTGAAAACAGTAGACAACACCTTTCAAACTCTTTGAATACCAAGTATTGCTCTTTGTAGCACATAACAGACACAGCCTCAGCATCACTATTCAGGGGAGAGATTATTCTAATTAATATAATCCACAATAAAGTCAAAAAAGTATCTAAATAAAGTATTCCATATAGCACTCATTTAATTTACAATGATCTGTTTAATTGTGAATTTCTTTGTTAAAACGGCTTCAGGACAGAAAGAATATATTCACATTTTGTGACCATAAGTAACTGTGTTCTTCTGCAAGTAATTTAGCAGCCCACATTCACAAACACAGGCTGCAGCATCAAAGCAGTCAGGCTTGATTTCTCATTTAATCTCTCTCAATAGAGACTTAATAATATAAAGTACCGTCATAATACTGTATATAGGCACCAATGGTTTCACAGCACTGGTTACAGAAAGCTTGGATAAAATTTTACCGAAGCCTATTACAGGCAGATTAAAGGCTTACGCTATGCTTCTCTTGCTTTTACTGGAGAGACATGACTTACTCCTGTATAGAAATCCATTTCATGTCAGCTTTTTTTATTGATTGTCACTGGAAAGATTAGTGTACCCCCATGCTCAGATAATTACATGATTGGATTGTCTCAAACCTGACACCACATTTCAGAGGTACATGAGGAAAATTAATTGGCGTCAGAGGATATTGTAGCGTGTACTTTGCTTTTTGTATGTTAACAGGGACATAAATAGAGTTTTTAGTGTCACTCATTAAAATGTCTGTGAAGATCCTCAGTCATCCAGGTCATGGTAGCTTTTGGAAACACTCATTAAAATGACTCTATCATATCTATGAAGAGTTGTAAAGGTTATGGATTAAAAGAAAATTTCACTTTTGGGGAATGTTATTACTTTTACTCTTAAATCCAAATTAGACAATGTCTCTGCATGCAGTTGGAAGGTATATTCAACAGTGAGCTTCCTTAAGAGAATGAGATTGGACTCCAATAAATGCTTTGGCACGTTGATTTGGAAGAGTGATCCTCAGTTTTACTGGTTTTGACAAGTTAAAGTTTGAGGCTGCTCTCTGATGTCAGCTGTCAAAGGTTACCAAAATATAACACCGCTGATGTTTCAGAGCTGATGCCACGGCCTATTTAAAGCTTGAGTGAAAGACAAAAAAGACTCAAGGTCAGACTTTGGCTTTTATCCAAAGTGGCTTAAAAATGCAACCAGTGATGTTGCAGTTACTGAGGTTGTAACCATAGAAACGCATGATAACCTATGCTGCTATATCCATTAGCTTGCCACTGATTTTACTAAAAGCTTCCAGGATCTTTCTGATGAGAGTTTGGTTAGAAATAGGTCCTCAGTTACTTCATTAAATACTACAGTACATTTTTTTAATGGTCAGTTTTTGTGGTTCTGTATTTAGCACCACTGGAGTGATAATAAATTTGTTGGTCCATCTCAAGTCACAATCTTGTGTCTGTGGGAGAGAGGTCAAGGAAGAACTCTTTAATAGTGAATAGTTTTCATTTTTTACTCAGAAAACCGTTGAGCCTTGTTTCCTCGGAGTTAAATAATGAGGCAATTGAGATTCTTTTAAATTTCACAAAATCCACTCTTCTCTTTACTACAACAGCTGTTAGTAATTGCCTTGTCTCGCCTATTTGAAATCCATCATTTGTCATTTTCTGCAGCAAAGCGAACTGAAAACCAGTTTTTCATGTTCATTAAGTTTAATTGTAGGTCCCCTATCTGGAACAATATCTTCCCTCTGTTGGGTTTCTCTGCCATTTCCATTTTCACAGAAGTTAGTCATGGTACCATTTTCAGTTACATTTTCCCTCAGTGAGGAATATTCTCACTCTAGACCTCATTATTCTATAGTGTTAGACCTTCTGAACCGCAGGGCTGGATGTACTTAATGGCCTCTCTATTTCTATGAGAGCAGCTCATAACAGATTATTGGGTAACAATACAAACACTCACCACCACTATGACTTGTGAAAGTACAGTGGGGTCCAAATGTCTGAGACCACTTTCCCAAAAGTGCATTTTGTATTTTGTTGGGTGGTTTGGGGACCAAGAGCTAGATTTAGTCCCTCTTCTTGACGGGGATGAACATATTTTCTTAAACTGAGCCTTTAACAAATGATTGATATTAAATTTGCATGAGGAGTTGATTTCACTCCCTGCTGCAGCTGATAAATGAGACAGATGTTCCCATTAAGACGTGTATGGTTTTTGGGCACATGATTTGAAGTCTAATGTTTAAACCATAAAACTAATTTGAATTTTGTGAATTTAATTTGCACAGTTAGAGCATGTATGCCTTTATTCTGCCAATCCTGTTCCTGACATTCCCTCCTGACAAGTACTCCCAGGAATTATGTTCTTATATGTTTCCACGCCTCACAATTTATATCCAGTGCCAGTGCAGGAAATAGTGTGCCTATTATGCAGCAAAATGGATGGTAAGGTTCGGCTGCCGTGTTTTCATATTCTTATCCTATAACTCTAAAACTAGAGTTTATTCATGAGGAAGTGACACAACTGACATCCCTAAAATTGCCATAAAAGGCTTCCTGTTCCACTTTAATACTGTGGTGTTTCGAGACTGTCCTCCTGAAAAGAATTACCCCATGGGGTAATTACCCTATCTGTGCATCATCATTATGACCCATAGTTACGTTTTATTGTTAGTCAGCCTCTGGCAGCTTTAGTAATTATGACGGGGGCAAAGGAGGAAGTCAGGTGACATAGTACACAGAGTGCATTAGGAGGAGGCTGGGGTGGATGTGTGGGTTGACAAAACATGGGAGACTCGCAGGAGACTCTTCCCATTTCAAACTGATAATCAGCATTGTTTCTTTCACCCATGACCGCCCCACACTTGAAAGGGAACTTGAAATCATGAAGTGACATGTGACTCAGCATTACAGGGCTACACATATGTGACTGTTATGGGTACAAATGTTTTTAAAAGTTTAAAAGTTACCACATTTCATTCTCCTGATTAGAAACCTTCATCTTTGGCATTTAAATTGTAAAAGTCATCACTCCATCTCTTAGACAACATTAAATCAAACAAGTAAGGTGTCATTTACAGCCTGCAAGCTACCACTCCAGTGTCTGGATGTAATTTCGTCATGAATTTAGATTAGTGATTCAGTATCCAGTGGATAAATTTAAAGAAGTACGCCCGTACAGTACGTATAGTATCTGTTCATGAGCTCCACCAAAGCTCCAAGGCCTATTTCACATTACAAGACTACAAAGCTTAAGCCATGGATAAGGCTCTTATTACCATGATAACGCTTTGTAGTGTCATTTTAATTAATACTAACCAGAGATCTTATTTTGGCCTTCCTTTGAGCTCCTAAAATCTCGGAGCTTGTGTAAAAGAAGATTTAATAAAGAAGCACATGCTTGCCTTACGAGGGATGTTACTGTAGCTGATAGCTTATCCCATCAGACAGGGGCTCTAAACTCAAAATCTTACTTTGTTTCTCCCTCATCACCAAAACCGCTTTGGCAAGGTTAAAAGCCACTAGCAGGCTGATTGTCATGCATCTCATTGACTCACACACCACTTCACTTCCCGATGATCCCAGGATAATGTTCAAGAGTAACACTGTAATTGAATCATTATCTGAGGGCGCAGAAAGTTCAAGCTGAGAGACTTTACGAAATCTTTCACATTTTTTCAAGATGGCAACATCCATTACAGTTACTTTTCACTCAGCACTGAATGGGGATGGCTATAAGTGATGTCCAAGTCATTTGAAAACTCAATTACTCATTACAAATAGAAAAGAAGACACTACGATTTAACAAGCAGCCAACTTATGGTTCACGGGAATTTAATGACCATAACCAGTTAGCTTAACAGTATCCCCAGTGGCTGCACCCAGCACTCTAGAAGTCCTGTCCTCCAACATTCCTGTCTTCACAGTGAAAACACAGAGTTCACATGCCCTCCAACTCTGAACAAACATACTGTACATAACATAACATAACAAAACACCAGAGAACACTTGTTCAGTTTGATCAGATCACATTTTAGATAAAAAGGCTGAAACTTCTCCACAATGGAAAGAACAGTGAGGGTTAAGCAAAGTTCACATACGTAATAAGTCTATTTACTACTTCTGATTTTAGTATTTTCATCTTCTAACAACAAAGGACACCACTGTATCCATCCCAGTCACTTGTGTCCCAATATATCTGTGGGGAGCTTTGTGAACAAACTCCTAATTACTTTTTTGCTTTCTGTGGTTGAAGTCGTGTTTTTCTGTAAAAGGAGCTGGAAAGCTGGAACTGCTCTCCATGAAGTAAATCATTGCTTTGTAGACTGCACAGTAGGAATAACTTCTAGGTGTGTTGATTAAAGTTTTGATGAATGCAACTGCCCTTTAACAGTGGGAACCAAACAGTCAGATCTGGTAAAAGTAATACTAATGATCCACACTTTTCCAGATCATTTACCAAAATAAAATGTTACAGGTGTCTGGTGTGCTCTTTCGGTGCATTTGGAGTAAAGAATTACTCTTGAAACATATCGTCACTGAGCATGTTTCAGCATCCAAGCAAGTGCCCTCCCTTTAGATTCCTATCACAGAATATAAAGGCTTCACAGTTATCTGAGTGTGTGCACTTTGTACAGTGTGGAGACTTAATGCAGTGTGTAACTATGATGATATTTCTTTCTTATTTTTTAAATTTATTTCTCTGTAAAGAATCCATCAAACTTTTAAAAAAAAGCATTTCAAAATCCTGCCTAAGAAATTAATCTGCACAATGATATTGGGTTAGGGACTGTTTTAGATTATAATGAGACTGTTATTATTCTTGCCCTGCAGATATCCCCATTCTACATACCCACCTTAATGTTGCAGCTCTGCAAAATCGTAAAGAACTCTATTAAGTGCTGCTTGACGAACCATGGGGATCTGATTTAATGTGCTGTCTTATGGATGAGATAAAACTTCTGTCAACTTGTTCTTAACTCTCATGTTCTTTAATAGAATGCCAGGAAATTTGGTACAAATATCCATGGCAGCCAGAGGATGAATCCAGGCTTTGGTGATCCCGTTACAGACACTGTATGTTCCTAACTCTCGGGCATGGTGGAGGAGGTGTTTTTAACCTGGACAGCTGTGAGGATATTTAAACTTCTCTGTGTTTCAACCATATTTCACACATTCCACGAGCTTGGAAATTTACAGTTATAATACTGAAGTTCTGTCTCCAGTGCAGTGCTGGTGTATTGTGCATCCAAATTTTGGCACAGCAGCCCTTATTAGAAGACTGTTTTTTTAATTCATCCATATCCAAACACATATTCCCAGAATGGAATAAATTAACATTCACATTATTAGGTTTTTCTAAGTTTGGACAAAAAAAAAGTCAGATGGAACATCACTATTCGTAGCACACACACTGTTGTAAGTACAGTAATGTTGTTTACAGCATGATGACTCTGAATTCAGCATAAATTTGCATGATTCTTCCCTCACTTGTGTGGGAACGTTCGGTAGAGGCATCTGTTAACATGCTTGTTACTCTGTTTCATCTGGTGTCAAAAAGAAAACACAGTTAATTATCCCGATGATAGGATTTTTATGGATGGTTAAATATTTCCCCATAACTAATCGTTTTTTCTCTCAGTAAAGGCATTACTCTGTAATGGACAGGAAAAAATGCTGAAGTAATTATAGATTGCCCACAAAGGCATAAAATGTGTTTTTGATGGTTTCCCTTAATGAAAATCTAACTTGTTGAAAGGAGTCTCGGTAGGATGCCGTCTGAGGTGTCTGTCAACACAGCATTGAGGTTCGGTGTAATCTTTCTGTCCATTTCATTTTATTTAGATTCTTTCAGCAAAGACCTGACCCCATAAAATTTCAAAACTGATGCATCATGATTTAACAGTGTTTATTTTTACCAATATCTTCTTGACATTTTCAACAAACCAAAGCTGCGTATTTGATAACCTTGTATAGTAGTTTTCTTGATGCTGTTTCTTGTTGACTTAATGGAATATAGTAGTTCCACATTTTGGACACTATGCAAATTTGCTTATTGGCTTTCTTGCAGAGAGTTAGATGAAAAGATCAATATGGCTTTCATATCAGTCCATGAAATATGAGTGTACAGCCAAGAGACTGTCAGCTGTGACTTCCTGGAGTCTTGTTGTCACCATGCAAAGCTAAACTAATTGGCTCCTGGCTCTAGCTTCATTTGTAATGGACAGATATGAAAGAGTCTCATATAACTCTCAGCAGGAAAACCAAAACACAGAACTATTCCTTTAAATAGATAAATTAGGAAATCAGACTGACCAAAATTAAATGGACTGCCAGTGTTTAGACTAATGCAAAAATCAGACTACAGAGTACCAGCCTGATAAGGGCCTCACCTGGAATGGCAAGCTATGGTTGATTGAAGTTCAATGTGTAGTCTGCCAACCAATCAGTCTGCCAGTCAAGTCACGGCTGATGGAAATATCATTTCAGTCAGGAGTTTCATTCTGAGTGAACAATTTTTTTTATTGCCATATGCACAAACAGGAGGAGTAATGTAAGAGATGTGCCCGTCTTCCGTGATTAGACTTCATAGTAATGTCATCATATTTGAAGGGGGTGATGCTGTGCATAGTATAAGTCCCCACCCCACCCCCACTGGTGGTGGTGGTGATGGGATGAAGATCTGTATGTGATGAGGAGTGGACTCTGATGAGCTTGACCTTGGCACTGGATATGAAGGCTGGAGGTGAATGGGGTGGAGGAGGGTTGCAGTAAATTCACGCCGAAATGACAGCTGACAAAGAAGAGAGAAGGGGTTTAAAGTTTGTAATGGCACGATTGGCTGACTGAGATCGTGACAGAGCCTGATTGGTTTATTGAAAACACCCAGTCGTCTGATTAGAAGAAAGGGTGAGCGTTGAACTTCATTAGTTTTGCGAGTATTTGGTCAGAAATCAAAATACTGGACAAACTGAAATTTTGACCTGATGGTGGCACCAGATGAAAAGTCATGGGTTCACCAAAAATAATTACTGTTCATCCTGAGGGGGGCATGTATTCGTTTACCAGATTTGAGTTGTTGAGACATTTCATTGAAAACCACAAATGTTAACCTCGTGGTAGTGCTAAAGGATTATCAAAGTTAGTTAAACATTTGGATACATGGTCAGGGAACAATGAATATCTGCTCTAATTTTGTGGCAATAGTGTGGAAGTAGATTTTGCAGTATTGCACAGCACAAGTGAAAATGTTGACCTTCTGGTGGCGCTACAGCAAAAGTCTGGATTCATCTTCTGGGGACCATGGATATCTGTTCCAGATTTCATGGCAGTTCATCCAGTGTTGTGGAGATATTTCAGTCTGGACCAAAGTGGTGGACCAACCAACCAACCGAGAGACAAACAGACACTGCCATTCCTAGAGCCATGCTGCTAGCATGGTGATAAAAGAAAGGATTGTTTTTGCACCAGCAGTGTTTCCCTATGCATTCACTGCCAGCCACACAAGCATATGTGCAGGCTTTACTCATTTTTGCACTAAAAGAGAATGTGGAATTCGTATAAAACACTTTATTTCTCATGAATCCCTTTTCAAGTTTCCTCAAAGACAGCCATCTTGTCAATGTGACACTGTCTCTAATTAAAAAAGAGCAAAATTCAGTCCTCAAAACCCATCACTCACTTTTCACACATTTGTCTGTGTGATTTTAAAGCTACGTAGAGTAGTCGAAGGCTCCTGAAAGTCTGAGTTTCTTCTTCTCAGTTAAACCTTGTTCCAAATAGGCACTGAAATTTGCATTTTTGTTTTGCAGACAGTGGAAATTGCATTATCTTGCAGCACTAGACATAATTTTCGTTGACATTAAGGAAAGTAGTGAAGGACCTTTCTTCTGCATGACAACCCTCCAGTGTTTAGCCCACTCAGGAGGCTGTGCTCATTCAATCAATTACTCTGGGCTGACTCTCAGACCACTATCTCACTATAACTGCATAAAGAGAGGTGAGCAAGAGATTGGATCTATAAACATCAGGCTGAAAGCAGACCATCAGTGCTCCCCACTGCCTGCTGGATTTGTCTCACAGCAGGTTCACAAAAGCTGTGTTTAATCACTTTGAAAAAAAGAACTCAATGAAGAATGAGAACTGAAGAGCCTCTGGGATGAGAGGTAAAACACCTACAGCCTACTGTACCTACAACCAAGTCCAGTTGCCATTGATTCAGCATTGCTTGGATAACCATGATGTTTTGTTGAATTCCACATTTATCGTTTAGACAGCCAGGTGTGTCTCTTACCAGTACAATGATGTAGTCATATTGATCACACACAGAAAATATTCTTCTCACATAATTCTCATTTTTGGAGAGCAGACTTGTGTAAAAGCAACAGCTTGTACATTAGCAACACAATTAATGCACAAACATGCTGTAAAGCTCACATGAAAAACCCAGTTAATTTACTGTTTGATTCAGGATACTGGTTAATTTCTGATTGTGTGGGTGCTGTAATTGATTAAACTGTGTGGATATCAGAGGGCATGACAAGCTGATAGTGCAAAGTGAGCAATATTTCAGTTTAATTGGCTGGGGATGATGGATAGAGCACTTCATTGACGAACCTCACTCTGCCCCTTCAATAATCAGCAGAGAGTTTTCAGGCCTGCATGTATTATTAATGAAAACGAGGTCAGAATAATATAATGGAAAATATCTGTATCTGAGATGATTAAGAAATGCTATTCTAACATTAAAGTAAATCTATCAGGACTGTTAAAGATACAATATGAAGCCTTTTAATAAATTGTAATAACCTTTTCATAGAAAGGAGACATTTCTCGCCAAGATGATTCTACAGTAGGCTTTTTGTTTTTAAGGTGTGAATGTAGAAAGTGGGCTGAAGTAGCCAAAACCATATAAAAGTGTACACATAACACTTGCAGATTTGCCAGAAACAGAGTCACACATTTTTCATGTCATAATTCACATTTTTTTTGTCTGAGATTCAGACTTCAGTGGGCTTATGAAGGCAGTAAATGTTCTGTGTTTGGCAGGAGGGAGTGCTTCTATTCTCCTATGTGGAGGGGCTTAGGCAGCTGCCTGGGATAGCATGAAAGGGAGAAACAGCTGCTTTTATCCACAAAACCCTGTGACATGAACTCAGGAGGACTTTCTTTTTCTTTTTTTTTTTTTTGATTTGTGGTGCCTGGTTGCCTGCCTCTGCAGTGGCTGAGGGGTCTGAGGAAGCCTCCGAAGTCCCTGATGAGCGAGAGATTAATCTCCGTATGTGAGAGCAGCAGAGACTTTCCTCAAATCCCTTTTCACAGTGGCAAAAAATGAATATTCTCTGCTAAAGAAGAAAAGAAGACATTTAATACAGCTTGACAGGCGAAGCATCCAGAGCGCAGCTAACATTTCTAGCACACCTTGAGGATTGAGCTAATGCCATATGCTTTACCTGTTCTCCCCAACAGCCTGTCACAAGACAATGGATGCCTTCTCTGTCTTTCCAAGGAAGTCACGAGGGTGCTCTGTATTTGAAAGCCTTCATGAAGTGAAGCACTGTAATTTCAGCCCTGTGTGGAGAGAACATGAACCAATTTCTATGGTTTCCCATTTGATCTGGGGCTGTGAATTAAGATCCAAATGCCATTAGTTGTCAGTTGAATATGAATGAATTAGCTTGATTCTCTGACCTTGAAGGTCAACTGAGGACCTGCCTTATTGCATATGGTGTGTTGAATAACTGATCTTCATATATCCATGACCTCATTTAAATCATGGTGATGTAACCCACATAATTTAAGCAATCTCTCAAAGGGGAATTCTTTCATTTAACATGTCACGTATGATTAAATGCTTTGTATTTGATGTAGACTCTGTGTAACTGAATATCTTAGTTGGTGTGCCAGTTTGGGGGAATGTGTAACAACAAAAAATCTCTGCGATCAAATTCCACTGTTGTCAGCTGATCTGTATTTGCTAATGAATGGGGGATATTCAGTCAAATTGCTCCCTGTGTGTATACAGAACACATATGTTATACACCACTGAGTGTCATAGTTTGCCAATGGCTGCAGGGATTTCTGCAGCAAAGATGAGGCCAACAGCTAAAGGAGTTTGGGGAATGAGGAAAGACACAAACCAGTGAAAGAAGAGTGAGAAGTAGGTTGGAGTTTAGCATACTGCTGTGTGGGAGGAAGACAGGAAGAAAGACTGGGAGAAGGGGGTCCATAGAGAGCGTTACTTAGCTCTCTGCAGGGGTCATGTTCAACTGAATTAATCTGTTGTGAAATGTGCAAGCGCTGCCTGGACTGATGCCTTGTGTGCACTTGATATTGGTAACGAAGAGTAAGGGGGGGTAGGGAGGTCTGTGGGGAGGCTATGAAATAAAACAGGATCTGAAAAGGCGAATTCCCCCCACAGGGTTTGAGTCGTTCATTTCAAGCCACCCTGTCACCTCTGTATTACTCTGAACCTGTTCCTCCACCCACACATCCAACATCAAAACACAAGACACATTAGCATAGCTTATAGGCCACACAATGCATATAGGCAGAGAGGCCATCCTATGGTGGTATAGGTTGCTCATGGCTGTATCACTACAGCTGGCTAGGTGTTCTGTTTATACTGTGTTATACTCAGTTTTACAGGACTAAGCAGTTACTAAGGTATGTCAAAGGAGAAAAAAAACTAACCACTAATTAATAAACAGCTTCCAAATAGCTGCAGAATAACAGTAAATTCAATGACTAGTATCAGTAAATCTGCATAATTCAGACTTTCTTAAATCTTTATGTTCCATAGCTCTAATGATGTTTAATTTTTGTGTTGCTGCGTTGTTGTTGACAGCCTCTGTATTCATTTTATGTAAAACAGTTTACAACAATCTGATCTGTGGAATACTGGATGTAATACTGCCCTGAAATGTATTGCTACATAGCAACTTACTGCTTACTGTTAGGGTAGTATTGTATTCCCTTAAGTAAAGTGGCAAATATTCATATGCCACATTAGCTAACACATTTCCGCTCAACCCTGTATTTAAACACATCTACAACTACTGAAAATGCAAATACTTTTATAAATAGGAAATGTTGTTAGTTAATGAGTCTCCCGGGTGATCAGTAAAATGTTCACTGTCATCATACTTCATTTGTTTAGTAAATTTAATACAAACTACAATATTAAACTTTTTTATAGTTATGTTTAGGTGCTGGAAGCTCTTTGTTGAGATTAGGGAAAGATCACGATAAGGATCATGTTGGTTTAATACAGAAAAACAGACTCAAAGCAGAAGACACAAAGTGTTTATTAACTTTTAACCAAAACTATAAACTTTTCCTAACCTTCCTAAACATAACCACAGCTTTCTTCCTCTTAGTACTTCTTTCTTTTATTTTGTATGTTTCGCTGAGCGTGCTATGGGACTTGTCAGTCCAATTCTTCTGTTTGCACCAACAACACCATGTCAAATTCCTTGTATGTGTAACACACCTGGCAATAAAGTGTTTCTGATTCTGATGCACCACTCAGGATGTGAATGCCAGTCTGTGGTGTCCTTTATCTTCAGTGTGTGCCATCCTGTCATCTCTGTCATTTAAGGGAGAGAAACAGTTTTGTAAAACACCGTTCACTTTCTTTCTGAAAGTGAAATTGTAAGATCAATATCAATCTCATGTCTCTGCATTAACTGTGGAGCTGGAGAAACACCTTGCTTGGCTCTCTTCTGAGTTCACAAACACACCTACTGAGACCCCTAAGGCTTACGATTTTGTTTGTTTAAAAAAATGTCCAAATGACAATTTGTGCTGAAACAATTTGTTTTCATATTGGTTATCTGGTCAGCTGTCGAGGTATTGATGGGCTTATTAAACTTGGCTAGGCTAGTTGTTGCCACCTGCTTCCAGTCTTTATGCTAAGCTAAACTAAGCACCCTGCTGTCATTTCTTACTTAATGCACAGACATGAGATTGGTCTTTATTTTTTCATCTAACTCTGAAAAAGACAAAGCTAATGAAAGAATTTCCCAAAATGTTGAACTGTTCATTCAGGTTATATAGTACTTGATTTAGTGTTGTTACTTAGTATTGTTGAACTTGTTAATAGTTCATTTACTGGCAGTCAGTTTTGAATTTCTTCCTTACTCATTAATTGATGATAACTGAGTATTTTACATAAAGGGACACCGATGCTTTATGCTCATTTCTCACTGTGGATACATTGCCAGAGGTCATATGATGGGTGTAATAGTTAGGCTAATTAGCTTCATCAGTGTGCAATGAATGAACCCAGACACTGACTGTTAATATTGTGAGAAAGAGATGGGTAGAGAGACGAGAGATGAGGTGAAAAAAATGAAATCAAAGTACCAGAGTGAGACAGGAGCGAAGAGGAGCAGAATAAACAAACCAAAGGGCTCATTACTGAGGATAGTAGAAGATATTGATCATGAGAAACGGGGACAGGCTGATCATTGTTTCCTGCTGGCACTTCCTTTTCCACCACGTTCAGAGAGCTAAGAAGCAACTATTTGTGGCTGGCCAATTAGCACATTAGAAGGTGTTGTTTAGATCCACAGTGTCATGTGCCTGATCTGATAACGCTGCTGCAACAAGCGCCATGACAGATCAAGCCCTCAGAAACAAGCTGGTGTCATGCAACCCTGTTGCTCATGTTGACATCCAACTGTTGAGCTGGTAGTTGAATTGGTAACCCCCAAGATGCATTTTTGGTGTGACTGTGACAGGGATGTTTTTGTGTGCACGTCTGAGAGGTCATTTGTCAAAGACAAGTGCTCACCTGTGATTTATTCTAACCCATTCACACTACCTACTACTAGATGATAATAACTGAGGTTAGACAATAAACTTTTAGTTCAGCAAACGTAAAACTTTTCACCAAAGGTGCACCAAAATGACCAGGTGCACTGTGATGCCATCACTTTTAAAATCTATTCATCCATCATTTTTAAACAAAGCTTGTCAGAGTTGTGAGTGGGCTGAAGCTTATCCCAGCATTCAGTGGGTCAGAGACGGCGTACACCCTGGACAGGTTGTCAGTCCATCACTGCGCTGACACTTCCAGATAGAAAAACGCATTCACACCTTCAGGCAATTCAAGCACAACTTAAGTGTGTTTAGGTTGTGGGTGGAAGCCCAGCTGGTGGGTTCACATGATGAGGTGACAGCGCTACTGTACCATCTCAGCTCTACGTAATTATACTAAACCACATCTGTTTTTCTCTGCTCTAATGTTTTACTGTGAGTGGACTGTCAAATATTTTGCTCGGAAAATGCCAGAATGCCAGTGGATCTTCATAGTGGCTCAAAGTACAACATTGTTCCTCAGCTAATGCAGTGACACACATAGATCTCAAAGTAATTTTTAAATGCACTATTTCTGATTTTGCAATTGTGTTGAAGCCAGACAACCGCTTGTGACTTAGTATGGCAGAGACCATCCTCAGCTCAGTTGTGGGCATTCAGTGTGTCATCTTGTTATTCTTGATAGGCAGCCTGGCGGGCAGGTGTGTCGGGTCTGTCAGCGAGCATTCTGGGAAAATGTGCACTCCGCAGACCGAGCTTTCATCTGGGGAGAGAGGGACCTTACAGTACATAAACATGAGTGATGTTTGTTTGTGTGTGTCTGCGTGCATGCATGCATGCACGCACGTGTGTGTGCACACCGTGAGTTCATGTGTGTGTTTGCTGCTGCAGTACACAGCCTAAATAAGCTCTTGCCTTCATCATCATGCCTTGCACATCAAAAAACAAACATAAGTTGTTTACATTAATAGCCTGTGTGATACCTGGAGAATTCTAAGGATCCATCTTTTCCTTTTTTTCATTGTCAGGGCTCAGTGGATAGTAACCATTTGGCAGGTTGGAGAACTGAGGTCTCATCCCCGTCTGCAGGTGAAGGTTTAGACAGCCAAAAGTTGGCGAGCCTGGGGATTTACAGAGATAGATGGAGTGAGAGGAGCTGGGGGCTCTTAGCACACATTCTGGTCAAGGAAGCAGTGTTTCATTGTCAGACTGTAAAACTATCTATGAACATCAAAGACAAATAGGTCTGTCGCTATCAGTACGTGCTATGTTATAAGAAATCAATTCCATGATAGATGGCACTTGCATTTGTATTATTTTCTGTATTTGCCTTGAATTGTAGTCTTTTTTTATGATTTAAAAATATTTTCTTGTACCAGTAAATTTTGTTGTTTCTGTGTCGTCATCACATTCGTCTCCCTGACATATTTTATTTTAATGTTTCTGGCTGCCTTCTGCCTTCATCTGTGTCACGGTGGAGACATATTTTTTGATGCTGTGCACAAATTCACACTCATTTCCCTCATATGGATGCAAAAGCATTCGTGAAGGTAATGAGGGTCACACGGGGTGACCCAGATTGATAATGCAGTATGCCACAGGCAGAGTGCTGTTTCCTCCGTCACTAACATAGCTTTCCCTTCCAAGGCTGTTGCCTACTGAAACAAAAGGCTGCAAGCTATGTGAGTGAGACTTTATCCAGCATAGCCACAGTGTGCTGGGAGCGAGTTACCCCACTGTCTAAGCTGATTTGACACAGTCAGGTGAAACAAGCTCTGAGTTTCATGGTGAAGACTTTTTCTCTGCTATTCTGTTTTTGAAGAAGCCTGTCTGGTCAAGAAGTTCAGCTCTCATGCTTTGTGGTGGATTCACCTGTAGAACAGCCAGCTCTCTCATGGGGAAGAAATGGAAGGAACAAGTGATTTTTTTAAAAGACAGATGTGGACACCTGCTGAGAAGTGATTTAATACAGAAGCACGGCACACCTTTTTACCTTTCGCTGTTACAAAATAAAAGTGGTCCAGGGAACATGTTGACTAAAACTGAGTGTAGGTGAAAATGAGCCATGGCAGCGTGAGGGCTCTAGGGAGGGAAATGTTGTTTTCGGTCGGTCCACGAATTTGGTCCAGACTGACATGTCTCCATAAAGATTTGATGGATTGGACATAATTTTGGTACAGACATTCATGATTCTAGTATAGCAATGACTCCGGTGATCCCCTGACTTTTCCTGTAGCACCAACATGGGGCTGACATTTGTGGTTTTGTGTGAAATGTCTCAACAACTACTGGATGGACTTCCATGAGATTTGGTATGCACATTCATGTTCCCCACACGCCACCATGAGGCTAGGATTTCCTGACTAAAACTCAAAACTAATGATATTCCCATCAGTCTCAGGTGTGCTTTGTGTTCAGTGCAAATTAGCATAGCTGTAAATTTTTTAGACTCCAGTTTCATTCCATGAAGTGCAATGGCTGTGTCTCCCTACAGCAAACAAAGCTATAATGGGTTACATGCAGCATTTTGTCATCAATAAATCATTCCGTTCAACTTGAGATGTTTCTATAATTAACATATACAAACAAGGTCATCGCCAAGAAGAAACTGTGTCCCACAGGCTCAGATATAGCGGGAAAGCTGCTGGATTGCTTTACAACATAAAGAGAACTTGCTTTATGTAACAGAGAGTGGATGTTTTTTTTCCAACACCAATGCAGCTGTAAGATTTTGACAGAAAAATAAACTAATTATCCAAGTCAGTTAATATGTTTGTAGAAATTACACCAAGGTATCCAAATTAATTTGCAATAACATGCGGATGTTTTGAAACATCTTCACCCTAACAATATGGATATTTGTCAACAGTGTGTGATAAAAAAAAACAAAAAAAAACGGCAGCCCATCTCGTTTCTATATTCTCGCTCTCTTTGTCATACATTTGACTACAGCAGCGTACAAGTGACAGAGGGGAGTCTGAAATCCTGCCAGTGTATGGAGATGAATGTTTTCTGCCTCTGCACATGGCCTGATCTGTCTTGCTTCAGCCCCTCTTACATCATAGCACGTGCCTCGGGGCTTTCTCTCTACAGAGCAGGCGTTCTGTATTTAGAGCCTGATTTATACACAAACACACATACCACTTGGGAAGGCGCAATGAGTATTCTTTTCCCCTGCTGCAATTGCCAGCAATATAATCATCTTCCCACACTTCAGTATGCCTTTAAGGATAGTATTCGGAAAGAACGGGGAAAAAAAAATCTCATGAAAGCAAACAGTAATTTTAAAGGCGTAAGTGACTAGAGAAACTGAGAGATGGATGGTTTAAAATATTCTGAACCCAGTCAATTCAAGGTAATCTAAGAAGCAAGACACATTTTGTTTTGTTCTTTTCTTCTTTTTCTTCCCGTTTTTTCATATCCAAGTTTTCCAGTTCCATTATAACCTTCTGCCTTTTCTCTCACTCGGCATGGTTTGAAAGATTTGCTGTAGAACTTAATCAACACCCTGCAGATTCTGTGAACAGGGAGGTGGTCGTGAGGAGGAATCCACCAGGTAAATGCACAACTGGAGAAAAATAATCCTTATTTCTGCTTTTCTCTCGCTCTTTCTTTCCCTGTCTTTGTTCTCAGGTTGTTAGAGAGCTCCCTGCTCAATGCAGAAGTGAAGGAAGGAGAAATTCTGCCTCCTACCATTCAGAGGCTGATGAAAGGATACAACAAGTACCTTAGGCCCTTCTTTGACAGTAAGGAAACTGCAGACACATGCAGCCACAGAAATGACAGAACACTCAGGGGAAATGTGTGTTTGACAGCGAGGGGTTCATATTGCAGTTTTGTGCTTGCGTGTCCCTTCTGTGTAATATAGGCTGACATACATACATTTGAATTTACTGCATATGAGTGTTGTAATAAGAGACAATGTCAAGTTTATCTTTGAAATTGGTTTGGCTGTAATTACTTTGGATGTTATGAAATCTGAACAAGGAAATGTGTGCAGAAGAGAAAAGAATTAACACTGATGTGAGGCCAGTAAACAAATACATGTGCATACTTTACATAAATACTAACATCTATATTCTTATCAAACTTTAGGTCTTAGTCCCATTATACTATCAAATCTAAAAAAAATACAATGTTGTTGGTTGTTTAACCAAAATCAGAGCTGCTAATATTTGTTGTAATTTAGATTTTACTTTTCACCAGCCGACTGATTTATGTGCCATAAAGAAACAAGTCTGTCTCAGTGTTTCAGGGGAACAATGTTATATCATTCACTGCAAATCCCTCGCTACCGTTATTGTTTCAGGCTCCGGGAATCCATCACAATGTGATTATGGTTTGTTTACTTGCTGTTTGATCTGTAATAACATCCTGGACTTTACCAAGGCAAATGCTGTTCCACATAATCACTAGTCGTCTGGCCTAGGAACACAGGTTTGGCACATAGTGGTGGTAAAGGCACCGGTAAACACAAACACACATATTCACACACTCACATGAATGTATTTGCATTACTAGCACTGTGAGAACGTCCATGGATTTCATTACTTCTCCAATCCTCAAGCAGGAGTCATCCAGACATGGTTCACTAAAACTTGCAACACCTTCATCCTCTCTGTGGCCTGTTTTAGCCACACATACAGTATAAGCAAAGACATTTTCAACATGTGCGCTGCTTGTCAATGTCATCCTCGTGCCAGATAGCCTCAGGCACAGCCGCTGGGTTTGTTCATTGCAGCCTAGACATTTTGAAGCAGAGTGTCCCCTTTACTCCAAACTTATTTGTTAATTCTGAAGCTCAAGAAAGCTTTAAGGAACAGTTAAAACTTTGAGGAATATTTCTTATTTGCTTTCCTGACAAGAGATCAAGAGCTAACTATGAAGCCACAGCCAGCAGAGACTGTTAGTTTAGCATAAAGACTCGGGGAAACAGCGTAGCTCTGGCCAATACTAATAAAATCACCTACCAACATAGAAACCAAAGTTTTTGTTTTTGCACTGACGGTTTTTGAATGGATCACACAAATGAGATATAACATGTCAATTACTGAGCCAGTAGGTGTTGGTAGGAGGATTTTGTAACTGGGCTAGCTGTTTTTCCCTGTTTCCAGTCTTAATGCTAAAATAAGTTAAACGACTGCTAGCTCTAGCTTCATGTTTACTGTACAGACATGAGGGTCATATTGTTCATCTTCAACACCCTCAGAAAGTCCCTTAAAGGTAAACTCCAGTAGAAGTACCAGCCAAATGTCTTAACTCTAAGGGTTTTGTTTAAATTGTGACTTTTTGTGAAGATAGAACGTAAACCTACACACCCATATCTACACATCTACAGTCGCCAAACACAGAGACGTGTACAGTATCTGCAGTATGGCCGCAGGCTCATTAATCTGTCTCACTGAAATGAAGATTGATAAGTGAGAGAGGATGAGAATGGGAAGATGAAACATAGGAGAGCGGCAAAGTTACCCCTCTTTGATGGTGAATCAGGGAGAACTAATTCCCTCAAGGAGGTTCACACTTGACAGGCTGCAGCTGTTGATGTGCCAGCAATGTGGGATCTTTAGCATTTTTAAATATGCTATCCTTCAATAACCTTTCATTATACAACACTATGCTGTATTACACAACCCTATATCTCCATGCCCTCTCAATATACTGTACTCTGCTAAGTCATGCATGGCATTCACATGTACAGTTTACATTAACACTCATGGAAACACTCAAAACATGAGGATAATGCACTGTGTAAAGAGTAGATGCCACATGCAGGAGTTTATTACTGGTTTCCTCTTTGTTTCTAGATGGTCCCGTAACAGTGGGCATGAGCCTGGACATCGCCAGCATTGACACCATTTCGGAGATCAACATGGTAAGACACACCTACAGCCCTACTGTCATTTTAGGGGTCATTGTGTTTACTTTCAGACCCAAGTCAAAAAATGTTACACTACTTCCATTTATCTCCATGTTAGACTCTTATTAGTTTCAGATATTGATTTTTCTTTTTCAGAATAACCAGAGCTGAAGAATTTCATTCTGAATTTCATTTGAAAAGTAGCTGTCAATGTTTGGCTTGAAAAAGAGAATTATGGGCGATCAAATAAATTACAATCCAGTAAATTGTCCACTGTAAACTGGGTTAATTCCTGTGCTGCTGAACATGTCAGGTTGGGAAATTATACTCACAGCTTCTTGCCAGACAATGGAAACTGATTATGTGGCTACACATGATGTAACATCAAGACTTTAGGAATGAATGTCAAACAAATATGTTCAGTGTCCTAAAAACCAGAGCAGACTTGCTGACTTGAAGCAATGCTGCGGATTACTGTTGCTTCAGGCACAGAAGGGCTTAGGGACCTGACGCCATCAATACCCAGCAAGCCACAAAAAAAAAAGCTCCTAGCTGACTAATGAAATACAAAGGAGAAGCTTGGTTTGCAAAAACCTCACTTGTCTGTCAGCATATTATTGACATGCTTGTTAAAGTAGTCTATTAGCCTTGTTGTGAACTTTGGGTCCCAATCCTGCAGGACTACACCGCCACCATATTCCTCCGTCAGCGCTGGACAGATGAGCGCTTGGTGTTTGAAGGCAACAAGAGCCTGAGTCTTGACGGGCGGCTCGTGGAGCTCCTCTGGGTCCCCGACACCTTTATCGTGGACTCCAAGAAGTCCTTCCTCCATGACATCACCGTGGAGAACAGACTGATCCGCATCTTCCCCAACGGGACTGTTCTTTACGCGCTGAGGTGGGATAACAAACAGGATTGTTGGTGTGTTGGTTGCTGTGTTTGTTTTTTCTTCTGCTCCAACAGACAATGAAAAGCAGGCCTGGGAAGGGAGAAGAAATAGGCTGAGGGAGGAAGCGTGGGTTGACTTTGAGATAATGTGACTGTACAGCAGGGAGATGTGTCAATTCTGTTACTTAGCTATCAGATTGTATGAGTAAAGAAGCATGTGATCTGTTGAAACAATGAGCTTTGGTCTATTAAAGCAATATAAGCCCCGTCCCCCCAATACAAGGATCTTGCCAACAGATATTGCTCTGTGTGCCTGGGCTTAACATCTGCGTCTGAAACATGCATTACCCTGGCATTATGATTAGAGGTTGGGCCAAGCACAAATGTTAAGGTTATAGATGATCCAGCAAGTGAATTTGTTCAGCTCTTTTAAGCCTGTGATGATGGGATTTACACATCCTACTGTTTTTATGCCGCATGCTTTAACCTCAGTTCACATATGGATTAGAGCTGTCCGTGGTGATTTGGCCGCACTCACTCAGCCCTTTGGGCTCAGTGGTGCTGAACTTCTTTTCATGCATACAGTACAATCATGGTCATACGTAGTGTGGTTACACAATGAAAGGAAAAAAAAAAGGTCACACGTGAGAGATGCTCCCTGTTGTTTTTTTAACTAACATAGAGGAAAATGTATGTGAGTGTCATGTTAAAGAAAACTGTGTTGGTTAATCAGGCTCAGTTCAGTGTGGCGTCACAGTTAATCATGTCTCCATTTAGTGAAATCATCAGGAGGGCACTGTATTGCTCTTCCCCATAGAGGGGATCAGGCATTTTAACATGGTTGTCTGTGAGTTTTGATTTATGCTTTTATTTTTTACAAGTGCCTGACATTGTTGTGTACACATAGACTCCATGTGTTGATTGATGTTGTGCTGAACGTGTGTGTGTGTGCACTAGTGTTCGTGTATGTTTGCCTCCTACAGAGAACTGCACCGTTTTGGGGCTTTACTGAAACAGAAGAAATGAGGAGGAGGGTAGCGCTTCACAGTGACAGAGCAGGACGAGTGAGAGTCAAACAAGCCAAAAAAGATAGTCAGGAGAGTGATGGCCACCTGAGGGAATTGGAGCTGTGAAAAGGACAGAGTAAAGTAAGAAATGTGAGGTGTTAGAGGAAAAGCACAGCTGTGGTAAATGTTTCAGTGCTGTGCCAGAGGGGAATACATGTAAAAGCACTGAGGTGAATTTAGCCAAGGGTTGGGTAGTTAAGAGGGAAGATTCAATTAGAATCACCAAATGCTGCTCCTATGGTTTAGGAGGGTATAGCTCATATTTGTAATGTATAAGTATCATGAAACGAGATCCAAGTTTCCCTGGTGGATTTTTCTGAGGATCCACCTCCATAGAAATTTCAGGAATACTCATTTCATTTGAATCAACATCATGACTGGTGTGTAAAGAAATAAAGAAATGTAAAGAAATATGTAAAACTGTAAAGAAATATTCTTGAAAATGGACATACACTAAAAAAGAAAAAGCATGACTGTGAAAAGTTTTGAAAAAATAACAAGTACAATTATGTCTAATAGAAACAACCTCCCTCAAGCACTAAATCGATCATCTCAATCATTACAACTTCATGCACACCTTGTCACGAATAAGACCATCATGAGTTGTATCCAAACCATCCGTGACTCACTATATTGAAGCTTGGAAGAGGAAAGCTTACAGAAGATATTCCTCCTACAATTATGCTACTGGGCAAAAAGTTTAGAACACCTCTGTTTTACCAGTTGTTACTGAAATTTACATAATGTAATGTCTCGGTTTGTCTGACACTGCCTTTGTACAGACAGAGGGTTTGTAAGTCATCTCCTAAATGTGGGGCACCTGTAGGAATTGTTTTCATTAACTTTCCAGAATTTGTTTACTTCCATTGCTGCTGGAAAGGTGTAGGTGAACCAGTTTCTTCATCCCTGAAAAAAAAAAAAGCCTGTTTTCTATGAAATTTTTCAGAAAGGCTTCTTCAGGACTGAAGAAAATCCTGGAATCCCTTTTGGGATGAGAGGTGAAATGTCTTCAAGAACCTCAAGCTATTTAGAAACACCTGCTGTAGGTGTCCTCTGTCATGCAATTCCCTTTTAATAATAACAACATATCTGCTTTTTAGGATTACCACCACTGTGGCCTGCAACATGGATCTGACCAAGTATCCCATGGACAAGCAGACCTGCACATTACAACTGGAGAGCTGTAAGGACACTTCATACTTAATAAAGAAAATTAGATGTGTGCAGTTAGAGGCTGTGGCTGGGAGTTGGAGGGTGGGCCTGATTTCAAATGAATCTGATCAAACCAAAGGATCAAACAGATGACTTCCTCTCATCTTGTAAACTGTGTGTGACGGACAGACAGAAATCGCAAGGTCAGGTCAGTTCAGGTCATAATGTAGTATTTTCTCTTTGTATGTTTGTCTGTCATAAATGATTGCTGTCATGAAAACAAGGATGTAGCTGTTCTGTGTGGTATCTTGTGAAAATTGTCAGACTCTTAAACGAATAGTTAACAGTTTGGGAAGTCGGCCTAGTTACTTTCTTGCTCAGTGTTAGATGAGTTGTAGTGTTGAACTGTGCAGAGCCAGGCTGTTTCCCCAACTTCCCAAGTTTTTGACTGCTAGTGTCACTATGGAGAGTTGTGTTTGCATCATGCATGAGGATGCACATGCACACAAAAAAGTGTTCAGGACAATAACAAGCAAAACACATTTCAATGTTCTAACAAAAGGCAGAGAAGAAACTGCCAGCAAATAAATATTTAATTTAAATATATTTAAATATTCAAAACATGCATTTGCAAATGTTTTATGAGGAAAGAAATGCACTAAACACTTTTTGTTACACATCAAGAATAAACACAATGTGTTTGTTTACAGTTTTGGAGTGCAGCTAAATATAAGATTGATATTGATCTCCTCTAACTCTCAGCCAAAAATGAAGCACATTTCCTGGAATGTTAAGTTATTTTATTCTTTGACTTATAGCTGATCTTAAAAATCCTTTAAACTCATATTCACATCTTAAGAATCCAAAGGTTTGAAAAGCTTTAAAAATCATTCTCTTCTTTTCTGAAATTTCTTGACATTTTTCTGAAATGAGAGGAGGTGTGCCTAATGTGCATGTTTCCAGTGTTTTCATTGGGAAATGCAGTGGCATTATGTTTATAATCAAAGCAAATTATTATTAAGATTAAATTACATGACAGGATTGATTTTTTTTTTGATGTACAAGGGATGGAAGGAAGTCAAAGTTCCCCCCTCCTTTCTCAGCTTCCCTCACTCAACTGCCATCTTTGCTTTTCCAGCTTACTCCATGCCATTAAATGACAGGCAGCCAGGCTAAGCTAAGTCTGATCCCCTCCAGAAGCCCACCAGGACTTCAGTGCCAAATAAAACATTTAATGGCAGCTCCAGTCCCACTCAGCAGACAAAGAGACATCTGGAGGTTAAAGTTAGGTGACTGAGAGGATGACGGATCCTTCCTCCGCTGCTTCAGTAATTCCAGGCTAAATATCTGCATCTTTCTTTTGCTCAGTCTCTCTCTCTTTCAGCCTCTCTTACAGTCTCTCTCTCTCTCTCTCTCTCATCCTGCTGCTCTATCTCTCCTGTTTTCTCTCTGCCCCTCTCTCTCTCTCACTGTGTTCCTCCTCTCCTGCAATCTCTATCTCCTTCTTGCTCTGTCTCTTTATGAAGATGTATATTCAAGGATTTATTTCTTTTAATGCTGTGCCAAAAGTGGATCCTCTGCACAGGAAGAAGGTTTAAAGAGAGTGTCATTGTGGGAGGGTACGGGGCGTTTAGATTGGGATTGTGGTAAAATATTTAGCGCGCTCTGACAGCAGAAAGAGACAGAAGATAGTCACAGTCTTTTGTGATCTGTTCTTTAATTTAACTTTTGGTGGCCCTATTTAAACTCTTTGATTGTGAATGTGGCTACTTGTTCTCAAGGGGCCACAGGGCACTGGAAGGTTGAATGTACCCCCATGTAACTCGTCCCATGCTATTGCACTGCATGTCACTACTCATTTGTGTCTCTAATTTGTACAGTAATGTCAGGGCTTTAGGTCAGGAAAATAATGAGTTCTTCTAGTAAGAGCATTAGAATGAGAGAGAAAACAGTGAATCTACAGGACCTTTCAGCATCAAAGTCACCACTGCCCTTCATTAGGGGGCTTTGCTCCTAGCATCATGCCTCACCCTGGTCAATAATACATAGCTCCATGTGGGTTTAAATGGGGAGAGTGTTAGCCAGTTAATGAGCATGTCGTGCACAACAAATGATAGAGGTGTATTCCAGCTTCAGCCAACAGCACTTCTCCTTACTTTTCCTATTCTCTTGCTCCCTCTGCAGAAAAATTAGGAAAATACACCAAAGAGGTTTAGCCTTGACTAGCACATCTTTTTGTCCTTAACAAATTTTATTTTTAAACCCACACCTGTTCTTATTTTTTTTTTGATACTGTTACACAGTAGTTCTATCCAGAGCACTACTACACTCAGCTGTGGCATCTTTGACCATGTTAATTTTGCATGCCTTTTTATTCCAAGTTTTATTTGGGTTATCTAGGCTCTCTAGGGCCCAGTGCAATATGCATGATTAGTCTGTTATGGTATGAGGCAAGAGTTAAGCTCTTCATCAAGACTTTCTTTCTTTTTTTTTTTTTTTCTCTACCCCCTTTGAAGAACTGAATGAACACCACAAATGCATTTCCATTAGCAATTCCTGTTGGATCTCTCTGTGTCAAGCTGTGTTACAGTGAATAATGGGGGAATATTCTGTTTCCACTGTGACTATAACAACATACATGAAACATTAACATGGTATTTTAAAGGCGGGTTGTTACACTTACATACTATGTCATATTCATCGGCAGATATATTTGAGTGTTACACTGCGTAGACCTTGCGCATTTGCTTCTCTGGGGAAACACAACGTCTTAAACTAGCTTTTCAGAGGTGTTTTCTCATTCCCTTTGGTTCCTGCCAAATGTCTCTCTTGTGCTGATATTTAGCATCAGAGGAAATTTACCACCCACTATGGGCTGCAATCCCAAACAACCCAACCATGAGAGGATCAGACCTTAGCATAGCTTCAGCAATTAACATTCCCAGCTGTTTGCACCATTGCTACTTTGGGGTTTAATTGAAAAAAAAAAAAAAAAAACTACTAAAATGGTCTTTATATTATCATCATCGTCACCATCAATGTAATTATAAATCATAGCAGTTTTCTAGGTTAATTTGTAATGTGCTGGTAATATTTCTACCTGCACAAGGGTATATATCACTGTGTCCTGGCCCTGATCTTACTGCTCATCTGTCAAGCTGCTGTTGCACTATGCACTGAACCACAGACTGTTTCAAGTTAAAAAATATAATGGGCTGTGATTTTTATCTGCTGTATAACACGGACGTATTATCACCTCATAAGGTTTTATGGAGAGGGTCTTCCCAACATTAGCATTCATCTGGAGTACATTGTAGTTGGCCTGGTCTTATCTTATAGGAATTATGTCGCTGTTTAGCTGTAAGCTCCTCCACTATCTTCACCAGCTAGTTGCTAACTTTATCTTGTATAAGGCACTGGGTAGGTACATCCAGTGGGTTAATCATTTTTTTGGCTGCAAACAGCTGCCTTCTGCAGATAGAAAAAAGGTTAATGAGAATAGTAACTCTGAACCAAAACAATAGAGAGTCTGTGGCTAAAAAGCCATGCAGAGATGAAAGGAACTAAAGAATTGGGTGATATTTTTCTGCGGGTTCTTTACTACAAGTAACACATTTGATGTTACACACACGTATTTCATCTATTGTTAATAAAAAAAAATTGATTAGTGCAGCTTTAAATTATTTTCTGTGATCTTACAAAGACAGTAATTTTCATCTCTTCTTTTCTTACAGGGGGTTACAACATCAATGATGTCATGTTCTACTGGACCAGAGGAAATGAGTCCGTCAGTGGTTTAGACACTCTGCAGCTGGCTCAGTACACAGTGGAAGACCACTACACATCTGTCTCAGAGGCCATCTATGAAACTGGTAACTGTGACATTCAAAACCACTGTGTAATGTCACTCCCAGGGCTATGCTAATGTTTAAACAGCAGTGTAGTATGGTTAAATATTGTAAGATTAAAGCCCCCACGGGTAGGATTTCTCATTCACACCATGTTCTCTGTTATCAAGTACACTGACTGACTTTGTGCTCCTTCTCAAAGGCCGTTACCCCAAGCTGGTCTTCCACTTTGAGCTGAAGAGGAGCATTCTGTATTTCATCCTGGAGACTTACGTGCCCTCGAGCCTGCTAGTGGTCCTCTCATGGGTTTCCTTTTGGATTTCCTTGTCCTCTGTTCCAGCGCGTATTTGTATAGGTATGGAGCAAAGCAATCTTTTTTTCACTCAAATGTGAAAATGTGCCTCCCTGAGTAAATGTCATGTGCTTTTACATTGCACCAAACCTTATCTTTGCACTGTGTGTCACTGTAGATTCTGTGTACTGTTGTTATGAGACAAAGAATCCAACCTATCTCTCTTCGTCATCTATTTCAGCAGGATTTGTTTACTGTTACACAGATATATGAGACTTTTGCTCTCCTCTGCTCTGAGCACAAATGTTGATTTGGGCTTCATTTTGGAGGACTGAGGGTTGAAGAGAGCATCTGTGACACCACTGTTATTTAGTGGGAACATTCAAACATAGATGTTCTGTTGAATTAGATCTTCCCGTCCTCCAGGGGGCTCAACAATAAGTTAGCAAAACAAACACAACGACAAGATTTCCCACTTCATAGCACACTGTAAGCAAAGGAATTATTTAGTTGAAGTCAATGCAGACGATCCATGTTGTCTCTACTTGTTTAACTGTGTTGGAGTACTGTCACTGCTATGAGGCTGAACAAACAAGATACACCACATTAACTGATGAGCTTTAAAGGTGTTGGTAGGCATGTTTTTAACTTGCTGCTTCCAGTCCAGTCTTTTCATGTAACTCTTGGCAAGAAAGTAAATAAATATATTTCGTAAAAACTAAGTATTTATTCAAAATTAGTACATTTTTTCTGAGGACATATGGAAAGCTCCAGAGTTTCAGATGTGGGGGCAGAAGAACGAATGCAGTTATCTGCTGGACCTCTGTTGGGATGTAAGATTTGGGAATCTGTGTCAGTGATCTCATACCAAGGTCACCAACAGGAGTTCAGTCCAAACTGGAGAAATAAACAGGATGTTGAGTATCTCCAGTTGCAAGGTAGAGCTAGGAGGATGCCACCTTCTTACACATACAGTAGTGCTGTTTGCAGTTTTGTCTATTTGTACAGTTAACTATCTCTGTCCTTTTTAACATAATTACATACAGTAGCATATATTGATTCTGATTTTTAAGCATTCTTTTAGAAAGTACATTTGGGGCAGTTGTCCACAGGTTCAGCCATTGATCAGAGGATCTGAAGTTTACCAGTGTATTTGGGTGTATTCTGTGCCAGGAGTGACCACAGTGCTGACCATGACCACTCTGATGATGGGAGCCCGGACGTCACTGCCCAATGCCAACTGCTTCATCAAGGCCATTGATGTTTACTTGGGAATCTGCTTCAGCTTTATCTTTGGAGCGCTCATTGAGTACGCCGTGGCCCACTTCTGCACCCTCACACACGCAGACTCACACATGCTCATGGTGAGAGCCTCCTGACTATATACTGTCTTGCTGTTTGTCGTTGTGCTCATTGCTGTTGTTGTGGTCAGTCATTGTCTTCATGATAGTGGTTGTTATCATCTTCGTCACCACCATCATTATCATCATCATCGTCCTGTCATCATGAGCACTTTGGGGTAAGTTGAAAAGGTGTTTCAAGCTTTCAGATTTAGAAGCACCATGTTTTTGTTCCCATTTAAAACTCGTTCTGCCTTTTTATTCTCACTCTCCTGCAGTATGGCCACCACATGCACGACTTCGATGATGAAATGAACGGCATCCTCACCACCATCTCCACTCACAACCGAGCCAAGAGACGCAAGGAGCCTGCTGCAACTCCTCCCCCAGCTCCTGCTTCCACAGAACTCACTGTCAGCCCCTCCAGCCCCTCGGGCAGTGAGCCTAAGCCCGAGGCGTCGCCTCCAGAGCCCACACACTGGTGCCTCACTGCTCTGGCTACCTTCCGCAAAGTGCTCCGCTCCATAAACTGCTGTCATGTGGAGAACCCCCACCACATAGACAACTACTCCAGGGTCACCTTCCCCCTGTCTTTCGTCATTGTTAACCTGCTCTACTGGACATATTATCTGTACTTCTAGCATTTGCTTGAGTGCAGCATGTGTCCCAGAGAGTGTGAAACAGTGAGTGTATGTAGACAAGAAGTGTACTTTACTGTATATCTTATTTAGGTGTGTTCTGAGATGAGTGTGTATAATTTCTACATTTGGATTTATGAGCAAAGTAGCATACACATATGGGGTCGTTTTTGAGAAAAAATGATTATGATTACAGCTCCATTTTTTAAAATAATACCTTACTGAAATAAGTCATTGATTTAAATTTTATACATCTGGCTTTATTAAAAACAGTGGGCCTACCTAATATTAACTGGCAAGATATGATAAATTCTGATACAGATGAACAGAGCATTGCTTAAAAAGAAAAACATGGCCAGTCTGTGTCATTTTGCAGGTTGTCATTGTCTGACACTGCGAAAATGGAGCTGTAATTTGAGGCTGTATGACAGATTTTGCTGGCATTGTTGTGCGAGAGCAAATACCTATTCCACTTTGATTATCTGATGTGATGGACTGATCTTTGACACTTTACAATTTCATTTTCCATTTCTGCCTACAGGTACGACATTTAAAGTGAGAAAGGAAAAATAGCGGATTGCGGAAGAGATGTGAAAAAGAGAAGGGAGGGGGACGTGGAAAAATAACTCAACAAGGGAGAGTGTATTAAAAACTATAAACCAGTCTCCCAAGGACGATCATTTCTGCTCGCTGTTGAAATGTCTTTCTTCTGTGTCCTTCTGTGAGTTATTTTTAATTCAGAGAGTAATACTGTCTCTCTTTGCCTGCGTTTATTTTTTCAGTGACACTATAAATGTAGTGGCCTTTGATCCCTTCAGTTGTATTCTGGAAATCTGGCCACCATGAACAGTGTTATGGCGCTTGTCATCACATAAATCAACTGTGCTGTTTCACACGGATGGCAGCTTGCACACATATCTCATGGAACTCCAAAGTGTTCAAGATAAAAAAAAATAGTACATTATGAAATACACAATCATGCTAATAAATAGTGATATATCATTATATTTATTTTTAAATTTCTGTGACACCATGAAAATTGGATTTGTCACCAGTGTCTGCCCCCTCACCTTTCAGTTGATATAGTGTCTCTCTAATAAGACTTTGACCAGCTAGCCCCTGCAAAAATGCAAAACTGATTCTGAATCAACAAACTAGTGAATGCTGCAGATAAAGACTCTAACCCCTACATTATCCTAGCTAGCTAACTGGCTAGGATAAGTTGTGAGCTTGAATAGTTTACTTGGTATTAAACTGAAGAGCCAGCATTAGAAAGGAAAAGTCTTTTTTGTTAGTTCCTCTTGCAAAGCGGATATAGCTAGCTAGCTGCGAGGTTAGGTGAGGTGGGGGGAACGTGACTAGCTGAATGCTGAGGGGGCACTGCTTGGTGAAACATTAAAAAAAAATTGCATTGTGCAATAAAAAGTGTTGCTTATTAAATATTGAACACTTTGCGGTTCCTCACCAGCTGTGCAATAGATGTGGATATACAGGACAGCAACACCTTTACAGACAGGTTTTATATTATAGTGACATACAGTATATGCAGTATTTCTCTCTTTATGGGCTGCAGCTAGTGTTTCTGACTGTGCTTTTGTAACACATAAAGCAACAGGAAGACTTAGATGTGTTAGACACTGTTGAGTGTTTTGAATATGAATGAAATGGCCAAGCTATTTCAACGGGATGTCATCATTGGTGCATTATCCAAATAGAAAAATGCCTGGATATGCTACATTGGAGGTATCTCTCCTCTCCTCAGATTTTTTTAAGCTGTAGTCATCTTCTGCTTTGTGATTACCAAGTGTTAAAGTTCAGGTGATTCAGTATGTTTGCTACCAGTGATGTGAACCAAAGAACCAAAGATTCCAATTTGATTTCACCGATCCTCTTGGTTTCCCTTTAGTTCTTCAACTTTAACTATACTTTCAAATGTTTATACCATATTTGTTATTCATAGTAGAATTCTGAAATAGCATGCAGTCAGTGAACTGATGAACATGGCACTTCATATTTCAGATGGAAAACAGGATTCAGTTGAACAACAGAGATGCATGTTTATTTATTGCTGTATTCAGTATCGCTGTGACATACTCTCAGTCATTTAAATGGAAGCTCACTTTAATAGTCTGTTTAGCCATTATGGAAGTCAGAGGGGATCCATTTTTAAGAACTACCTTTCGATGTGTATTTAACATAATGGCAAGCTAAATTGTCTATATCTATTTATGCTTTGTTGCCTTTCAAACTGTTTATGTTCATATTTTAGGTGCATTGTTTCTCATGTTTTAATCGATTTTTAAGTATGCCATCAACTACCAAACCTTCTGACTGCTCCCTTTGCCTGCTGATAATAGAAAAGTAGGATTTACTTCAGTTTCTGTTTTTCCTGCATGATTATCAAGTGTAACTTTTGTTTCTTCTTCTTCGTTTGATTTTGTTTCGGTTTAACATGATGGAGAAGAATCATCATAAAATGCTCCGCTGAGGCTACTGAAAGGATGAAATGTAAATTTTGATTGTCAATGATGCCACTTTGGTTTGGGGTGTCGTCCAGCAGTGCAGGATGTTCAAACTGTTTTCATTTTCCTTTTGAACTTTCTTCTTTGAAAGGATGAGTGATCAGTGACGCTGTTCGTTGCGTTTCATTTCGTCTGCTCTGTGGCTGTCGATGAGCACTGACCCGTTGAAAAGGTTAATGTGATAAAACACAGACTGTTAGGTTTTATACAACATTGCACCACGGCTGTAGTTTTGATAGTTATCTTCTGAGTAAATAGTACTAGAAATGAATGCCAGTATGGAGCCAAAGAACTGCAAGAGCAACCACTACAGCTTTCTGACATTGTGTGAATGCAAACAGAACATTTCTTTCTCCCAATGATCCAGTGAAGAAGTCAATCCATACACAAGGCTCGAAAATATCAGTTGTCCTATGGCTCCACGGTCACAACTGCATTATTAGGGCTGGTTCGCTGTGAACGGACGTAATTTTGGATGGCTACGAATACTCAAAGAAGGTGTGAACATTACGGAAGGAAAGCTATGAATCAGAACATTATGGGCAATGTTGCCAGGACACATTTGAAGCAACTTTTCAGCAACTTTTGGGCAACAGAAAATTGGGGAAAATGGCTACTGTTGGACTGCCCTTTCTTTTCCTGTTGTGAAACGTGTAAAATAATGCCTCAAGGTGACACTGGTTACCAACCTCACAGTTCCTTGGACATCTTCATGTGAAATGTATTTATATACCGTAATACCATGTTAATATAGGCATCGGTTTACTTAACCTGTTGTAAATAAATAGTAACACTATGCATGTTTATTTGGTGTATGAATATGAATGATAGCAATAAAAGAGGTTTAACGTGTGTGTTGTCAACTGTGCGCACAGTTTACTTTTTGGGGATGTAAACATTTTGGGATTAAGATGACTCCGTAATTCAACAAAGCAGTTTGAACATGTGGTGAGTGTCCACAGTTTAAATTAGGGGCGCAGCAGATTAGACGTGTTTGCCTGCAGACATGTGAATGTGTGTGTTTGTGTGTTGCAGATGTTAGGGCAGCAGTGTCCCAGTGGGAGAGGCGGAGAATGTGAATCTTAATCCCTTGCAGCACCATTAAGTCTGACTCAGCAGAATATAGGATGAGAAGGTGATCTGAGTTCATCATACGGTACAACTAACACACACACACTCAAGTACATTTTATGGTTAAATTCTGTAATATGCTTTCCTTCAAAGATGTTCTAGCTTTGTGGCAGTTCCCAGTGGAAGTGAAAGTAACAGAATTTTTTAAATGACTTATTACCAAGAAGTACGGAATATGAACTAAATTTATTCTTATTAAGATGGTGTAAAAATACTTTTTGCATCTGATTCCAGCTCTAGAAGCCAAGCCTGTTAACATACAGGCTATGTACACTGCATTCATTAGGCTGTGCTGTATGCACTACAGCAAAGCATTAAGAATATTTAAATTAACAATTTAGTCTTAATATAATGAACAACAAATGCATACAATACGTTTTAACATTATTGCCTAGACTTACATAATATAATAAATGCAGTACATGATATAATAAATGCACAAGTAAGATCCAAACAGAGACAAAAGTACTTGCTTATATTTCCAGCAAGTACCACAATAGCATAGAAACAGTGCAAACACTTTTTACATACATATGTTTAAATTTGTTAACACACACTCCACACCGGAGTTGCTGCCTTCTAGGTTGAAATCAGGAAAGGAAATAATGGTGCTCTAGTGTCTCCAGTAGAAATCTTCATAATCCCCATACTGTAAATCCTCAGCCTCAACTGAGTCAATCTCTGTAAATTCAGAAATCCCTGATCATCGGTGGGATTTGACGCATTTCAAAGGTGCCCGGTTTGACCTTCTCTTCTACTCTGTGTTGCAAATATTTCATGTTCAGTGTCTTTGATCCTACATGAACTGTCCGGTGGTCAGTCAGGCTTTAAGTTTTTGATTATACTCTCTCAGTATGTGTGGTGCTGTTACACTGCTGTTCTCACATTCTCCTACAAATGTACAGCTGACAAAATTGTAACATTTAAAACTATCCACTGTGTGAATATAACTGGCAGTTTTGTGAAGTAATGTGAATGAAGCAGCCCAGTGCCAGCCCTCATGTAATATTCATCATACAATAACACTACTGTAGGCACACTTTTAGCTCTCTGTCCCGCAAAATACAGTCAAAATCATATTGGGTCGGTCTTATCACAAAAGTTCTATACACAATGAAAATATCTGCACTACTGTGCTCTGCTCCAAGCAAGCATCCTGCTCCATAGAAAGTATCAGAGTATAAACTGGCTTCAAACATGTTCCGGTTTCACCTGAGTTTTAGGGCAAACTGTAAAACAAGCACTCAGATTATCCTTACATTTCCAAATAACCCTAAAGATAATCACAGTTGTTATAAATAAAGACAAAACTTACTTGCAGAAATAATATTTTGCTATTTTGGAAGATGCAATGAACCCTGTAGTTGGAATTATAAAAATTACAAGTGTGTATTTTGTGCGCATGACTCATTAAATTGTTAAACTGAAAGTAATGATGTGAAATCCAGTGGCCAATTTGTCAGCTGACTTCATGCACCACTCTAAAGCTGCAAAATAGCTGGAAAACAACATGTAGTACTGAATATGGGAAAGCAGTAACACAACTTTTTCTCTTAACCTCTTGCCTCCCACTGTTCCACCCTCAGGGGACTAACACTATGTAGGACGTTCACAGACTCTGACAGTGCTATGAGAAGTTGTGTGAATAAGAGCATGTAGTACTGCATATGTACTGATAGATTAAACACTTGTCTCTTTGGTCATTCTGGTCATTTTCTCTTACTCGGTAGTAAAAAAAAAACCCTGATAATTAGGACTGTGCTTCACTGCATCAGGTCATAGTGACCACATTTTAAGATTTTTACATCACTTACAAGACAACAGCAATCATCAGAAATACTCTAAGATACAAGAATACTGTGATGCTGGAAAGCATACAACATTACGATAACAATAATGTTATTATGAAACTGTCATAGGTGGTGGCAACGTCATTAGCAATGATGTAAAATCGATATATTCTCACAAAAATCTCTGGACTGACTGACTGAAGGCCGTGGTCGCAAAGACAGTGCATTCACAGAACCCCAGACCTTTTTTCTTACAGTCACAGTGCATGTGTATCATGGCCGTATGGCTGTGTGGCACTCTGAAGTATCTGTTACATCAGTATAAAAACTGATAAGATGAGTCATATTGCAGAGCCTGTTACTCTCCCCGCAGGACATCGAGTCGGAATCTGGTTTGAAGGAGCACGGAGGAGAAAGTTATCATAACATCAAAACAGATCTCAGGGTGTCAGATTCAAGAGTATATCAGCGTGAGTGAGACCAATCCACCATTTGTCTCGGCAGAAAAATCACACTGGAATGTGAAATGTGTGCAATCATTTTTCCTCACAGTCCGTGGAATATCAATAGAGGTCTAATCAAACGGACAGTAGCAGGAGGTAGAGGCCACAAGTAATTACAATCTAGCCCTGCAGATAAATGTCTAAAGTCATTGTGATTATTGTCGCAGAATTGATGAGACCTTTCCACAGCACGCAAAGAATTGATTGTGGTGTGAGTGAGTGTGTGTGTTTGTGGATGTGGATGATGGATTCTGGAGAGAGCTCTATAAAGCCGTCCATAATACCTGTGTATTTTGTCTCCAGGCCTGACATACTGCCCATTTGTTTCATTTGAGTCTCTGCACATCAAACCCATTACACATTAAAGCTCCACATGGCTGCTTTTAGTATTACAGAGTGAACGGTGTGACATGTCCAGAGCCAGCTAATTCTGTAAACAGTCACACTGCAAATGTAAATCAGTAAACCATTTAACCTTGTAATACTGTAACATGTTCTCCTGACACAGCCAGCACAGCACCAGCATGTGCCGCTCTGTGTCACCACAAGATGGCATTATGGAACCACATTTCACCATCAGATTCACTGCAGTGCAAAGCAGCTGCACCATGCAACAAAGCATAATGAGATTCACTCACATGTTGATGCACTGGGAAAGTATCTGCCCTTATCAGAATTTATTGACAATCCTCCTTTAATGTTTTCAAGTGGATTATGTGTGTGAAATGTGTGCGTGTGCGTGTGTATCTGTTGTTTAGCTGATGTTTCATTTCAGCGTTCCTGTCCTGAGGGAGCTTCAGGCTGCAGTCACAGGAGGAAATGATGCTCATTAAAATTAGGTTCAGCTCGAGTGGAGGAACAGTTTGAGCGAACTAACACTGAAACGCTGTTACATCAGCATTAATAAGAAACTTAATAATATTGATCAGTTGATTGACTGATTTTGATCTTACTGACTTGATAATATACCAAAATATATAAATTATTGCTTAATGCAAAAAAAAGAAAAAACAGATCCAAACAGTAATTTTGCTGACTTAACAGAAACCTTGATTTTCCATTTGTTGTACATGTACCCTCACTGAGCACTTTATTAGGAACACCTGTGCACCTGCAAAGTTGTGCAGCTGTCCAATCAGCCAATCATGTGGCAGCAGTGCCCATACAGGAGCTTCAGTTAATGCTTCAGTTAATGTTCACATAATGTTCACGTCAGAATGGCGGAAAAAAATGTGATCTCAGTGACTTTGACCATCACATGACTGTTGGTGCCAATCAGGCTGATTTGAGTGTTTGTGAAACTGCTGATCTGCTGGGATTTTCACACACAACAGTCTCAAGAGTTGAACTCAGAATGGTGCAAAAAAGTGAAGCAGCAGTTCTGTGGATAGAAACACCTTGTTGATAAGAGGTCGGTGGTCAGCAGGTTACAGTAACTCAGATAACCACATTTCACCACTGTGGTGAACAGAGAAACTTCTCAGGATGAACAGCACGTCCAACCTCAAAGAGGATGGACGATAACAGCAGAAGACCACGTCAGGTGGTCAAGAACAGTTTACCATGTAGCTTGGTCTGATGAATCTGGATTTGTGCTGAGGCTACAGATGGTAGGGTCAGAATTTGGCATCAACAGCATGAGTCCACAGACCCAACCTGACTTGTGTCACCAGTCCAGGTTGGTGGTGGCAGTGTGATGGTGTGGGGAAGGTTTTCTTGGCTCACTTTGGGCTCCTTTATACCAGTGAATCATTGTTTGAATGCCACAGCCTGTCTGAGTATTGTTTCTGACCATGTGCATCTCTTTATGGCCACAATTTACCACCATCTAATGGCTACTTCCAGCATGATGATGCTCCATGTCACAAAGCAAAAGTCTTCTCAAAATTCAGTGAACTTCAGTGGCCGGAGATTGGCAACATGAATGTGCAGCGGACAAATCTGTAGAAATGATGAGATGTGCTCATGTCAACACGGAGCAGTATCTCAAAACAGTGTTTCCGAATCCATGCCATGAAGCACGGGGGCTTTGAGAGCAATGGGAGGTAATTCCCAGTATTAGGATGTTGTTCCTAAGAAAGTGCTTGGTGAGTGCATATAGCACAAACTCCATTTATGTTTCAAAATGTTAAGTATTCCTCACTGATCAATTGTATCTAAGCTTGTTATGATGACATGTACACTTTATGCATCATCATGAGTTATATAATGCATTACAGTCTATTGAGATTCATTTACTCCCCTTTCATTAACTACTCCATTGCAAACTTACAAACTCCATTGAAATTCCAAAATGCTCACTGATGCACACCAATCAAGTATAACTCAGTTCATTATGATGACTTGTTCAGTTATATGCTGTAATACATTAAAGGCTATTGCAAGAATCCACTTCCACTGCAACTATAACTCATCAAAAATCACGTCAATCAGCATCAGTGTTCACAGAAATGCATTTTCTCCATGTAATGCTTCCTTAGCACTTTATCTGACACCATTAAAAACGTACGTTCAATAAAATAAGCTTTAATTCCTTATTTTAAAGTCATACGATCAATCATTTAAAATTGTGGTTCAGTTATTACTGACAGTTTAAGACTAACTGGTTGACAAAGTAGCTGACAGAAAGGGTAGAGGAGATTATTTTCTTTTTTTTTATTTTAGAAAAGTCAGAGTGAACAGCATCAGGGAAAGATGTCATGTGCTACTAATTTAAATACAATTTAGTAAAATTATTCACATACAGGTTAAATCATAGAGCAGTGAGGCTGCAAAGAATTCAAGAATAGAATTGCTCAGGACCAAGTACCTGCAAACTGCTCTCAGCTACAGCACTTCAGCTAAAAATAACATTACCCACTTCTTATGGCCCATTCCATGTCAATCAGATTTCCTTGTAATTTGCAAATTTGGACCACTGGGACCATTACCCTGAAAATTGAATTTCAATCAAACCTTTTAAGCACTAGCCCTTTAACCCACTACTTTTAACACAGTACCCAGTTTTTCCATAACTGTCTTACACTGCCACAGTGCAAGAAACCACTGTGGCAGTGTTCTCCAAACTGGGGTCTGAGGCCCTCTGTAGGCTGATTGAGGGGCTTTCAAGGGGTCTCCACAAAGTTAGTCAGAGAAGTTATACACTATATAACTTAAGTTTGGGTTGATGCATGTGAATGTCCCAGTTTGGGACATTAAATAATTAAACTTGTGAAACCTGTTTTCCAATCATCTTCTGTAAAGTGGAAGGATCTTCACCTATTATATTCATTGTGTTCCATATGTTTCAACATACAATATTCAACATACAAGTGGAGGAGATTTCTCACATGGATTATCTGTGGTATTGAAATGGTCCTGATAAGAACAAACAGCTGAGTGCCACATGGCACACAGGCCTTTTCACAGCAGATATTAAGACTTATATTAAGGAAAGCATGTTGTTGAGGATTTTGGTTGTATTGTTTGATCGCAACATTTTCTGCCAGTTTTCGTTAGATGAGGGATAAAACTGAAACTGTGACCTTCTGCCAAAAAGGTATAAAAGCAATTGACTCCTTTTCACTCAGGCTCAGAGGGTAGCAGCATTATAACTTTCTATGAGTGAAATAAAAATCCAAGACAAAGAGTGAGAAGTATTACTGGACAAATAAACTTTATTTTCAGTCTTTTATAAAGACATTTGTAACTAACATTAGCAAGAGTGTAAAAAAGAAAAACCTAGTATGATCCAACCTAATGCTAACATTAAGCACTAGTCAGTTAATGTGCTGTTAAAGATTAGGTTTTTGTGTAGGCCTACAGTGATTTTGTGTTTGTCAGTGAAGGAGCGTTATGGTCTTATCCTTAGTAGGAAGGATTAAGTTGGTATTTATTTATTATTTCTGTGTTTTATGTGTACTGTATTGGTATGAACAGTGTGAGTTTACACACACATCATGCACTAACATCAAACACTGACATCAACAAGAAGGGCTTGAGCTTGGGCATTGTTGCTACTTGTGTTAGGCTAACACCACTGTTGCACTACTCTCCCCAGTGTTCAAGTCTCATTGCCAGTCTTTGGCTTTAACATTGTGCTAGCATGGTAAGTTAGCATTAACAGCTTGCTGTGCTATGTGGATGAACAGAAATCACAACCAGCTAAAGAAAATAGGAACAAGAAGCACACTTTACTCTGAGGTGATTTGGTAGATTATTCTTGGGGTTACTATGTGTTCTGACATTTTTCATCCATCTGCTTCCACCTTCATCCACAGTTTTCTGATCCAACTATCAAACCAGAAGTGGATGCTTCCTTAGGCCTTGGTTGAGAGGGGGACCCAGAATGTACCATCTGGAAGCTAGTCCAGAGGGGTGTTAGTAATGTAAAAATGTTCATTTAGGGGCCTAAATAAGCTTACAAACAGATGTTTCTGTGTCAGGGTAGTGATATAAGTGATTAAGTGATATGCACAGAAATGTTTTACATGTGAATATCACATATGTTGGTTGATTGATTTTCAATTAACTGTGGTTTGGCTGTGGGAGGGGCTTTCTGTATAAAACCAGGGGCAGTGGTAGTTTTCCTAGCAGTGCACCTTTGTCCATGAGAGGCAGCATGTGCTTTTTCTTTTTATGCATTTGACTGAAGTTTCCTAGTGATGATTTGAAGAGTTTGTGCTTAGTTTTTGTTTTTATTTTTGTATTTCTTCCATTCTTCACATAAAAAAAAAAAAAAAAAAAAAAAATTCACACGTGCAACTGCACTTAGCAGCTGTCTGATGATAGAAATAAAGCACCAGGTGGAGTACAGTGTGCTGAACCATCAAGTCACACAACTTCAGCACAGACTGCTAGAGAGCCAAAAGGAGAACACAAGCTGCAAAGACTTGAAGACTGATGATACTGAGCATTTTACTACCACATTTGAGAGGCTGACAGAGGTTTGCTACTGACCACAGCAAGAATGTGCTGTTCATCTGATTCTACTGTTGACAGGGAAGGCCAGATGTGGATATAAAGAACTTTGACTTACTGAAGGCAGCTGTACTGAGAAAATATGAAGTGAATAGAGAAACGTTCCATCAGCGATTTCACTGTGTCACCAGCTGAGGAGTCCTCCCAAGAACCGTATACTCACCTCAAAGAGTCATTCTGCAAATGGGCCCAGTATGGCACCTACACCTAAGAAGAGATGATGGAAAAGATGGTCCTGAAGTTGCTGTACCCAAAAGTGACTGCCTGGGTCAAAGGGCGTGATCCAGCCACCACCGCTGACTCTGCTAAACTGGTGGACACCTATGTGACTGCTCACAAGGGACTGGGAGCCTACCGCTAATCAGGACAGCTCAGGCCACAGCGGGGTAAGTCTATGGGGCTGGGAAAATGAGGTGTTTCAGCTTCAAGCCAGCTTTAGAAAACCCTAAATTGTACAACCAGTAGAGTTGCGGTCAGTTACAGGGTTGCCCATTGGACGTAGGGAGTTCAGCTTCAGAGGCAGGCCTTGCAGCACAAAGTAATTTGTCCACTCATCAAGTTCCAGCTACAGCTACTGACATATTGCAGCCAATGTTAATTTGGGATTTGTGGGTAGTCACCAGCCTGTTTTGTACATCATCAGGAAGCTCAACAAACATGAAGTCATGTATTCAATAATGGAGAAAGGATGCCTTACCATCAAGTGAGCTGTGGACTCTCTTCGCTACTACCTGTTGGGTTCATAGGTTCATCCTTAAGACAGACCACTGGGCATTATCATGCTGCAGAATATGAGGGACACTAACTCCAGGATAACGCAGTGGTTCCTCGCCATGCAGCCCTTTGATTTTGATGTCCTCTACAGGAAAGGGAAGGATAAGTGCACGGCTGATTACATCTCCAGGAAGCCATAGGTGTTGTCTCCGGGGAGGGGGCGGGGGGTGTCATGGGGTCCTTCTAGGAAGTAGGGAGCACACATCTCTCATACATATCCAATTCTTCAGTGGGCCAGTTCTTATGACATTACTACATACATGTGAAGTCTGGAGAAGGGAAACATGAAGGAAAAGAAAGAAAGCTAACAAAGGTGATACACCTCAGGCCTCTCTCCCCATTGGCTGCTTGGATTTTATGACATTCAGCTTACAAAAGGTTTTTCTTTTTTTTCACATCAGACATTTTGACTTGTCATAATATGAAAAGCACAGGTGTAAGCCAGGCTGGTGAGCCAGCATGCACAGCTTAATTAAACAGAATGCAGTCATTAGGAATGTTACTGATTCCACCTGTGCTTTTCCTGTAAGGGTGTCAAACCGTCCTCCATGCTGATGATCCAACAAGCTAAAAAAAAAAAAGGTGTAATGACGTAATCTGGGGGAAGGATCTTTGCCATGAGCCAAGTCTTGTACTGATCTGTGTATAATACAAAAGCATTATTATTTTTGTATTTCATCTTAGTTATTATGATCAGGGTGAGTGAATAGAGAATTATGTCCATCAACTGGCTGAACCATAAGCAACTACTACTTGACAGATATCGAAATGAGCCTGTGTTTCAAACTTTGAGGGCAATTTAAAAGGAGCTGCACATAATTTGTTTTCAGCTGTTCTGGCCGATTAGACCTCTGCTTAACTGAAAGTTAGACAGTGCTACGCTGGGAACTACAATAGGTTGTCAAAGAGCATGAACCAATAAGAATGATAAAGGCTTAAGATGTCCCAACCTATCAGGTCAGGGCAGCGAGGGAAAATTGCAGCAGGTACAGTATAGAGCTTTTCTCTTTGGTTCAACCTTTACATTAATACCCAGAATTCATTGTGAATGCTGCTGCCAGGGAAGTGTTACCTTCGGTCCCAATTACTGTGCAAAGTCAAACTCAACTCATGACGCATTTAAAAAGACTCTGCTGAAGGGAATCAAAGTTAATAGCAATGTAACCTGAGTAGCCTACAGCCGAGTAAGAATATGGCCAGAGACCAGGTAGCTGCATGTGAACTGAGGAAACAGTTTCACAATGTCTGCTGTGGTTATCATGCTGCCTTCAGTTATTCACTTCGACACAATCAACCACAGCAGTCTTATCAGATGGGGCTCTTTAGCACAGAATCTTATCAAGTATGTTTCCCCTCTCGTTGTCATGTGCAGCCGCAGGACATGAGCAAACCCTCGTGCTCTAGCTTCTATCACCTGCACACACACACATGCACGCGCATACACAAACAAACACTCATACACACCTACCTCTATCTGCCTCCCACTCTGCCCATCTGCGAGATCACAGCAGAATGACAGCATTTAGCCTCTATTGAGGGCCCGTGCTGGGCGTGCTGGAGTGATCCCTAATCTGTCCTGAGATCTGTGTTTCTCCCTATGGCCTGTGAGCACCATGTAATTGGGCTCAAATTGGAAGCAGGATCTGAGCTTGTTTATGTAACAAGCATTTTGTGTGATAACGCCACGGTGCTGTCTGTCTCTCGGTCTGCGTCTGTCTGTCTCTGCTGACTTGCATCCAAGGCTCCTGTCGGGCAGGGAGGCAGCAGTGGTGGCAGTTTTGATGGTGGCCAAATCCATCGTCTGAGGTGAACAGTATCTGACAAATTAAAAGCAAGTTAGAGAAGAACTTGGCGTGGTCAGGTAGCTTTGAGTCCTTGATTCTGCAGCTGGTGGATTTCAAGCTTTTTGTCCTTATTAAGCCTCTGTCTCAGCATCTCTTCGTCCCCCTTCCTATTTAGTGAGATATTTTCTCCGAGCTTGTTTTAGTGGAATGGCTGCAGCCTGGTGGCGGATTTCAAGCCCATGTTCACTCGCTTGTTAAGCATACCATTCCTCTTGGTATGTCTCTCTGCCGCTCTGTCTGCCTGTATTCTTTTGTGTCTGACCTCAGAGAGCTCGCTGAGAGCCCATGATGAGTCATAGCTCAGTCTGGAGCCTCTGCATCACAGTGGGGAGTCGGGAATACAGAGCAGCTCCAGCGTTTTACCAACACACGCACACACACACACACGGTCACACACATTTGCACAAGCATAAAAGTGGATAAACAGTCACTGAACAGAAATGCAAATAACATGACTTTGCATATATGTGCAAAGACTGTATGCATAGACACACAGAATGCATAGGAGAAGAGTGTGTGTGAGCTAGAGAGACACTGCAGTAGGAGGAGTGTTTTCAAAGGTGAACGCATTTTACAAGGTGTAAGCTCATGAGCCATACCTTCCAATTAACAAAAAAGAATATTCATGGACACACACTCACACACACTTACAGATATTGTTATTCATAATAATGCCTCATCCCCGGCAGCAGATTATCTTATTGTCTAACCCTGATCCTGTAATATGCAGCACTGTGACGTTCCTGTGATCTTATTCACTTTTGCTGGAATCGTCAAGAGCCCTCCACGTCCCTGATTAATTTCACTCCGCGCTGTGATTGAAATTCACGCTACTACCTAACACACCGCTACATTAAGACAGTTTCCGCTGTTGTATCCCTGCCATCTCTCACCGCGCAGTATTTGAATTTCATCTCTCTGTGACTAAAGAGCATGTTTTCCATTCTCCCACCCCTGCACCTCCTGAGACTGCAGTGGGATCTCAAAAGAACAGCATGCTGTGATGTATATTTCAGCTACTTCCCTCAGCAAACCCTATCTTAAAACCCCTCTTTTTTTTCTCCCCTCTCCCACTCTTTCTCTTCTCTCTCTTCCCTCGTGTGCTGCAGTGGCGGCTGTGTAGTCGTGACATAGACCCTGGAAAATGTTTAGCTGGGGAGCTCCTGCGTCGGCGAGGCTCTTTTTCATCTTAAACAAGTTTCCACCGCTCCCCTGATCAATGACTTGGGTTTGAGCTATGTGATACCATGCATCAGAAGTGAATAAAGGGGAGCAAAGAGGAGAACTGTCTCCAATTTACCCTGGTGAGCTTCATCGGGAGTTTGAATGTGTTTGGCCTCCGGAGAGTGAAAGTATAGAGATGAGTCATGGCTCAGACACATTCTGGCCCAAGCAAATAAGCTGCATGTCCTGCAGCAACACAGTACAGTCCATGAATAATGTCTGGTAGCCTAGATCCCAGATGCATTTACAAAACAGATCAGGTGTATTTGGACACGTAGGACCTGGGAAGGAGCCTTGTGGACTTGCCAACACTGCAATATGACAGCTCAGTGGGTAAAAATAAGCTTAAACCTTGTTGGATTTAAGGCTTCACCTTCCCAAACACAATAACACACACACGCACACCTGCACACCATGTTACAGACAAACAAAGGGGCTTTGAGTTCACTCTTCAGGGGGTACCAGAAATTTGATATTGCACTTTTATAACACTGGGGGGCTTACTAGAGACAGATTTTAAAAAAATCTGATGCTGCAGAGGCTGAGATAATCTGACTTTTAGTCCCCAGGATGGGCCAGTCTTAAAAAACACTGGACCCTATGTTTCAGCTTCATGATAGATAACATGTCCTATTTAACCATTCCTGACTGGACAATGCCCACGTCTTTCAAACTCCATGCTGCCAGTTCATAATGTGCAGCTTTTGCAGTGTCCAAGGCCAAGGTGAGATAATCCTGATGACATCACTTTGACATCATCAGGGTTTTTTTTTTCTCAGAGCGCCCCCTCCAGAGCACACATGACAACAGATTCTCATGTGTAAATTAAGTGGTTTTATAGAATAAGAAATGCGAAAGAGCAAAAATGTGAATGAGACCACCGGACCAGCTCTACTGCCCTCACCCTGCTGTCCAGCTCTCCAGTACTGGGTTGCATCTCTCCAGACAGGGCCAGATTAACCTTCTAGGAGGCCTCATGGGAAAAAATGACATTTGGGCCCCTATTGACCCTCACCCACAGACAAGTCTCCCAAACTCATTTTGCATGAAAACCAAAAACTGTCCAAGGCTTGCTGTATGTCGTTTGTAGTAGTTTTTAGTTTTCAGTTACTGTAGTTTGTTATAATTTTCACAGCATTTAGCCTCTATGTAAATGGTATTAAAACAACAAATGTATAATTATTAAATTACCTCCAACTAATTCACTAAATATTTTTTCTAGTCATTTTTACACCTTTTTCCCTTAGTCGGCGTCTCAATTGTGGTGGTGACAGATAGCCCATACATCTTTATCCCTAGCAAGCATCCCTTCAGGTCCTTGTGGGAAATCCCAAGGCATTCCAAGTCCATATGGGAAAAACAATATATATAACTGCTTGAGCATGTTTTGGGTCTACCTCAGTTGGACCCATCCCAGTTGGACAAGCCTGTAATAATCTGTAGAGGAGGCATCTTGATCAAAACTACATCAGTCGCCTCCTCTTAATGCTAAAACAGCAGATATGATGCTGGACTAGGGGGTCCCTGTCTGCAAAAACAAGTTCTAGATACTGTAATTCCCCAATAAATACGTACAATAAAGATAAACAGAAGCATCATCATTAAAAAAGTAGCACATTAAAGTTAACTGATAACTGAAACTCACGACTATAATGATATTTTATATCCATTTTACAAAAATTACAGTTGAATGATAATATAATAGTAGATTACAACACTTGTGCATATTGTGTACATATATTTTGTAGGGGTGGTGGTTAGCACTGTCACCTCAAAGCAAGAGGGTTCCATGTTCTAACCCCGGTCTGGGCTCCTCTGTGCAGAGTTTGCATGTTCTCCCTGTACCTGCGTGGGTTTTCTCCAGGTACTCCGGCTTCCTCCCACAATCACAAAAACATGCACATTAGATTAATTGGCTACTGTACTTTGCCCCTGTGGTGTGAGTGTGTGCATGTGGTTGTCTGTCTTGTATTGGCCCCGCGACTGACTGGTGACCAGTCCAGGGTGTACCCCGCCTCTCGCCCATAGTCGGCTGGGATAGGCTCCAGCTCCCCCGTGGTATAGAAAATGGAAGGATATTTTTTGTAGTGGGCAAACACACACACCCACCTTCTCATAAACATACAGTCATTGGCATCTGTTTTCTGCCTCTGAGTGGTGTTCCCATGAATCACTGGATTCAGTCCGATGACTAGCTTTCAGTGGTAACTTCCTCTCAAGTGTTTACTGAGCAGATCGTCATCTGTTTGATCTTCAGCGTCAGCAGACTCTTACAGATCCTGTAGATCCTTTTAAAGACTGGAGGAGAAAGGCACACAACTCAGAAGATGCTCATAATGCTTGATTGCTTTTTGATCATCCCCTTTTTTTTTTTTTTTTTTTTTTTTTTTTGGTTTCTTCTTTATATACCAGGGAACTTGAATGCCCTGTCAAAGATGATATTTTCCCTGCTTCCATTTCATTTTATATAAAAAGGTATTCTGCATAAATGGAAACTTCCATAGTGAGATATGAGATGAAGATGAAGATCAAGGTAACACATTTTAATAGAGGAGCGTTTTCATGGACTTTTTAATTCTCTTACTATTCTGCTCATATTCTTCAAACAAATATTTAAGGTTATGGTGAGCACCAATATCCTTTTTTTTTTTTTTTTTTTTTTTTAAATACATGGAGCCTTTTAAAATGGCATCTTCTATGTGAGACACAGAGAGGTGTGAAATGTCAAAATACTGAAAAAAAAACCCCAAAAAGCACAGAAAGCAATTCCACACCTGTGGAATTCATATGCTGTCTTTGTTGGTCCACACACAGATGCTGGTAAATTGCTGGCGAATTCAGCGTGAAAGGCGGTAAGGGCAAGGTACGGAATCCGCCAGGGGTCAGCTGAGAACAAAAAAGAGTAATGTGTAAATATTTTCTTTCTGTTTACCTGTTCTCAGAATCATAATTTGTGTGAAAGGACTTTACAGTCTGTACCCACAGATTAGCTGTCCGTGCTCACTGATTTGTATTTGCAAACAGCTTCTTTCTTCAAGTATTGGACTGAAAAGCACAAGAAATACAACATTAGTACTATTGTGGATGTGGACTGAAAAACCAAAGACATGAATTGCAAATCTGTGAAGTTACGAATCTGAGGGTACTGTTTTATAAACCACGCACATGGTTTGTAAACCGAGAATACAGATTTACACATGGCTTTTTTTTTTTTTTCCCTCAGCTGACTCTACGGAGGCTCTTTACAAATCTGTGCACACAGTTTATAAACAGAGCACTTGGATTTATAAACTGTGCTCTTCGATTTGCATTTGCAAGCGACTTCTTTTGCCGGGTTTTGGAGTAAAAAGCACAAAAACCACTGAGTTACACTATAAGAGCTGTGAAACGCCCAATGCAAAACACAATATAAAATTAAATCTACCCCTTCAATCCAGATAAATTGCACTTACTTGGCGGGTGCTGCTCTGGAAAATGCTCCATTCCTTGTTCTCGGAAGAAAAAAGTCATTTGCAGATTGATTATTTCACTAATACATGCACACAGTTTACACAGTTTATATGGGGGACACAAATCCAAGAGCACAGTTTACAAATTTGAGAGCACTTTTTCCAAACTGCGCGCTCTGATTTGCAAATCAAGAGTGCAGATTTACACATGGCTCTTTCCTTTTTCTCAGCTGACCCTTGGGGGACTCTGTACATATCACATTTCATCTGCAGTCTGCTCCATGTGTTGAGCTGAAGAAAATGGAGAAAGTGGGTTTTTATGGCATACCCCTGTAGAGTAATCAGAAGCAGTGGCTAAGCAGAAGTGACAGTAGCGGTTTGGGATTAGGGTCAGAAGCTGCACACAGCTCACTGCTGAGAGAGAGAAAGGAGAGGGGAGGAGGAGGGGTGTGTGTGTGTGGCTGGGTGTGTGTGTGTGTGTGTGTGTGTGTGCCAGTGGGCAGGGGCCAGCTGGTGGAGGGACGGACTGGAGGCCTGGGTTAAATCAGAAAGTTTCATTCCTGTACGTATCGGAAATAACACATCTGTAACTGATGTAGACTGATTAACCACCCGCTCGCCCGGAAAAGGAGGTGCTGTGGTTTTTGACTCGTGTGCAGGACCTGTGCTAATTAGCAGGTGTCTGAGGACTTTTTATAAAGTGAAGATTACGACAGGACCCTATGTCACTCTGGACTCTGCCTGACCTCTGTGCTCATTAATGGGGTGTTGCAATCAAATGTTAATGCTCCTCTGAGGTTTGGGATAATGTTCAGCCTATAATCAGGGTGCTCATGTAACACAGCCATAAATGCTAATATTTGGATTTCAGTGACACTCGTCATGGGTCTAAATCCTTTCGCAGTCAGTTTATTTTTGGGACAGAGGAGGCACAAGTTCAAGCAAATGAAAGAGAGTGGACCATTCTGAGATTTGAAACCACACTGATATGGCTGCTATGAGATGCTCCCTCCTCCACTCTACTTACCCCACAATGTCTATTAGTCTTTATTTTTGTTATCTATTTTTTTCTTTTTAATAAATCAGGTTAGTCCCTCTGTGATTCCCTAAAGAAGAAAAATAAACCGTCTTTTATACAGAGAAATAGATGAGACAGGACAAAATGAGGGAGACAAAGAAAGAGACATATATTATCCACATAGGAGCTTTTGGAACTGCTTCCAAAGAATCAGTCTAATGAAAACCTTCACAGTCTCCAATACACTCTCCCGACATAACCCTAACAAATACTTTAAATTCAGTATGACTAGTAAGTTTTTTTTAATGCAGAGGATGCAGACTTTGGTGTAAAAATACCAGCTGTCATCTGGTATTCAGTCTGAAAATTGTAGCGGTGTGATGGGTGAATTTTTAGCATCAAGAAATCAGTATCATGTTAAGAGACCAGAAATACAGTCCAGAGATGCAGTTAGGGATGAATGCATGGATTATAACAGGGCTGTAAACAAATGAGATCATCTAATCATCATGGTTTTTTTTTTCTTTTTTTTTTTTTTCTTTTTTAAACATCCATTTTTCTCAATAAGTGAAATAATAATCAGTATGTACACCAAAGTTGGTCCATGCTGTCAGATTATCCCCAAGGTGATTTTAGTTGCAGACATCAAATTGGCGGCTGCCTTGGATGTGTGTGTTTGTGTGTGTGTGTGTGTGTGTGTGTGTGTGTGTGTGTGTGTGTGTGTGTGTGTGTGTGTGTGTGTGTCAACAAAGGACAGTGGGGGAGGAAGCATTGAGATCATTTACTGAAGTAAAAGTAGCAGCACCACACCAATAAATACAAGCTAAGCAGTGCGCCCTCTGCCAGTCTGTTGTATGTACATTTTTTGTGCAGCCCTGTCTCCTATAAATTACATTTGCAACAGCAAATACATTCTGCAGGAAACATAATTGTGGTTATCGTTCTCTGTTATTGTAATGCAGATCTGTTGTTGGCAAGTTGCAAACGTTCACACTGATCATATCTGTAAAATGTTCACTGAAAACATATTTGTTTTCCACCAAATCTTGCAGTACAAAATCCACTTGTAGTGTCTTTACCATCATTAAACCTTTTAATGGTTATATTTGGGTGCTCAGCAAAGCATTCGGTTAACTTTATAGAAAGACTGTGGTCTGATTTAATACACAACAAGTTCAGAGTGACTTCAGACACAATGTGTTTATTTACATTTATTGATCACAGTGTGTTCATTCACACACCATGATTCCCCCAATCTTAACCAAAGCGTTTTTGTTTCCTAAACATACAACAACAGATGGGACTTAGTGCTCCCGCCATCCACCAACCACCTCCTGGATACTCTGCTGCTGTTAATAAATGTGGTGTTTCATTTGTTAAAACATTTTTTTGCCTCTGTCTATAGTCCAGCCTGTAATTACGCTGCCAACACAACTTATTTGGCAAAACAGTTTAGTAGTATGTGAATGTAATTTCTAGGAAACAGGGATGTTTTTCTAAAGGTCAAATTTCTCTATTTATCTTGAGCCCAAAAGCTGATTTTTGTTCTCAAGACTTCATGTAACCTGAATGAGCTGAGTACAGCTGGAGGCCGATTTCTCCTTGTGTTTGTGTCGGTCTGTATTTTCTTTTTTGTGTTCAGCCAGATCCCACAGCTTTTCTGGTATTGGTGTAAATTAATTAGGACTTACACTGAATGCAGGAGAGCAGAGCGTAGATGGAAAAAAGATAAACTCTGAGTGTCTTACCATCATCTGAGAGTCTGTCTGGCTAAATACCAACAGTGTGTCGACACAGAGAGAACCAAATATTTTTATATCATCTTCAAATACTTTCATAGACCCAAAGTTTTATTTAATACAATAAATACAGTTTTCAATTATGTAGTCACAAATTTACATGAAGCTACCCAGGATACCCCTGAGTATTTCCTAAGATTCAGCTCATGCTCCTCAGTTCCCCAGCTCATCAACTCTGGTCTGATTTCTCTCTCTCTACTATGACACATACTATCTTACACATGAATCCTAATATATGTCCCTTGGGCATTATTCCCTTTTGCCAACTAAAAGAAGTGTGCTGGATGCTGTTGGGCCTTGTATTCAATCAATAATTAATAGGGCACTGGTCAATGTCTATGTTTCATCTTGCTATGAACATGCTGTTTGTCACCATCTGATCAAAAAAAAACCTTAGTTAGATGTGTCTGTTTCTAATAAGTACTGACCAATTTTAAAGTTGTCATCTTTAACCAGAATTCTTGAAAAAGTTGTTTCCTCTCAACTCATCTTCCTCTTGGACAAATTCAGCATCCTGGACAAGTTTCAGACAGGACACAGCTGAGCACAGAGTTTGCTCTCCTGAGGGCCACAAATGACTTGTTCTTGTCTTTACATTCAGATTCGACTGTGTTTGACACGGTTGAACGCTCCATCCTCTTGGACCGCCTTAAGCTTGTTGTTGGCATTCAGGGACTGGCCCTTCAGTGGTTTGGCTCCTACCTCCAAGATTGATCAGCCTGTGTTAGAATTGATAATGTGTCCTCGTCCTCTGCCCCCATCTCGTCTGGAGTACCACTTGGATCCATATTTGGCCCCATTTTATTTTCTCTATATATGCTGCCTTTGGGATCTCTTTTCAGAAAATATAATACCTCCCACCATTGTTATGCCGATGACACCCAGCTGTACGTCGTGCTGAAACCTTGTGATTCATGCTGTTAACTCCCTCCTGAACTGCACTGAAGATGTAAAATCCTGGATGGCGAAAAGTTTCATTCAGCTAAATCCAAAATAAAACTGAGGTCCTAATTTTCATCCTTGCAGACAGCTCTGCAAACCCAATCAGGGTCCTCCGGTCCCTTTCACTGAATGTAAAGTCACATGCGAGAAGTCTTGGTGTCTTTGATTCTGGTTTATCTTTGATCAACTCAGTTATCAGCACTGGCTTCTTCCATCTTAGATCACTTGCAAAATCGTTCCTGTCTGTTAAAGATTTGGAGACTATAGTTCACGCTTTTATTTCCTCTTGCCTGTCACGAAGTGCTTGCTTATGGGGGAAGAGAGGTACAGTCTAAACCTGCTCTATATAAAAAGTGCCCTGAGATAACTTCTGTTACAGTTTGGTACTAGATAATAAAATTGACTTGACTTGGCTTGACTTGACTCACAACATGGCTCCCCTGTACTGTACTGTACTGTACTGTACAGAACTGATTTTAAGATTCTCTTATTTGCTTTTAAATCACTGCCTGGTCTGGAACCAGGTTTACATCCCTGAACTGCTCATCCCCTGTTCCACCTCGAGACCCCTCAGATCTGCTGACCAATCAATTCTCTCCATTCCACACAGACAGTTCAACACCAAAGGTGACCGAGCATTTTCAGCTATTGGCCCTAAATTGAGGATTAATTTGCCACCAACCAGTTTTCTTCATTTTAGCACTAAGTTTATTTTGCTGCATAGAGGTTTTTACTGTTTTATTTTGTTTTGTTTGGAAAGTGATGCTTTCTTCTTATTTGGTTTTCAGTTTTTAATAATCAGTGCAGAATTTTAATTTTACATTTCAAGGCTCTTTCAAAAAACTGGTGTGAGACATGTCAGAGTGGGCTCTTAGATCACAGTGATCAGAGCAGTTTGATCATATGAGAATGTCGGAGACACGCATAAAGGGTCCCTCTGGAGCTAGAACACAGGAATTTAATGATGCATCGGGGCAACGTGCGCTGTGTGGAGACCATAAAAACTGGGACTGGTCTTATGCAGCTGCATACCTTCCCTTACAAATTTCCTTTAGCAGTTTTTTGTTTATTTTTGTTATTTTTATCGCAGAGGCTAATAACTCCACCAACAGACATCCTGTCTTTTTTCTTTGGTTGTAGCAAACAAGAGAAAATTTCCTCAGAAAGAAAAAAAAACTTATCTTCACCTTTTCAGTAATGTAAAACAAATTAGCATTTTGTGATATAAAAGCTGCTCCCACTGCAAACCTTGTCCTTGCCGTGATCATCGCTTTCTATGACAAAGTGAAAAAGAGCATGTAAAACTTCAGATATATAACAAATGCACAGCACTGCCTGATAATGCACAGCACATCCATCATGTATTGCAGCAGCCAGTGGGTCAAATCTCTCTCTGCAGTGAATTGAATAGCCCAGTGGATGGTACAGGGTTGGTGGAAACTCAAGGTTTACTATACGCTGTAAACTGAATAGATTTTTACTTCTGTAAACACAGCTATCATTAAAGCTTGTTACAGCATCCACAACAAAAGCAGCACAGCTTCTTGTGCCACAGCACTAGATTTGGTGGCACGTGTTCTATAGTATTTTTAAAAAAAAAAGAAAAAAAAAAGGAAGAAAGAGTTGTTCATCCACCAAACACATGAGCTCAAGCTCTTAGTGTCTGTGCCAGTGGCAGATAGCGGAACGACTGACAAAAGCACTTCTAACATATTTATCCTCTTCAGCAGATAAAAAGTAAGCAGAGTGATAAAATAGGTGGTAAAATCGAGGCTACATAGTCACAACACAGTGTCTTTTGTTTGCTGTAATTAACACTAGGTGTCATTATTACTTTGACAATGTGGCATTGATTTGAGTTTCAGTTGTAATTTCCTTAATAAAAGTGAAGAGGCAGTTAGAGATGTTATTGAATCGGCAGCAAGCGACACTATTACTCTGCTGTTGCTTTATGAAAAACAGGCATTTAAGATCTAAACTGTGACTGAGTCATTTGAATTCATTTACTATGCTTGGCTATGCGGTGCTTAAAGTGCAATACCTAGACACAAATATCATGTTTACATTTAAATCTCATCCCCCCTCATGTGTTCTGACCCGGAGAAACAAATCAGTCATCACTTCCCCGTTGGCTCTGTCACCCTCGACTGTATCCTCCCAGACAGCAATCTAAGTGAGATTTGGCAGCTGCTGGGCTGCGCTCGCCTCACCTCGCTGAATCATGATGTATGATGTTTACATAGCCATAAAATCCCCTCCAGAACTGCAATGCTCGCTGCTTCCCCTAATTAAGAGCAAGAAGATATAAACAGAGACGCAACCTCACACAGTGCAGGCCCACACACACACACACACACAGGTGAGCAGACAAACAATTATATGTATACACAGTTACACATGCATGACTTAACAGTACACAGGAGGAGAGGTTGTGTGTCACATGCAGTTACAGAAAAGACACGAAGACACACGCTCGCATAATATATTAGATTAATCGTGTTGCTGTGGGCAAAGGAGAAGGTGTCAGGCTCAGTGGACCTGAGGTGTCTGTGCTGTAAACATCAACAGGAACATATTCAGATGAGACAGACGTTTCGCCTGGTTCTCTTTATGCTCAAGCACATAATAGGAAGTTAGTGATCAATATAAATCCTTTGATATTCCCTCTCAGATCATTTTACCTGCCTGCCTCTTCAGTTCATAATGTGGGAACGCAGGCGTCTGGGGGACAGTAAAAGCAGGGTCAGTGTCGTGTTTATAAGTGGGGATGAAAAGGTGTTGAGAGAGCTATGATTTTATTGTCAAAGCCTGCAGTGAAATGTGTGCGTGTGCTGCACAAACATCTGGTGCAGACACACTAACACACACACACACTGAAAGGAATAAGTCCAGCTGAAGAGCAGCCCACTCTAGATTAACTTGTCACTGAAGCTGAGGGCCTCAGTCCTCAGGGTTGTCTTATCCCTGGGCAGTTTAGCCTGCTGGCTGCTCCTTGTTATTTAGTGAGCTCTTATCTGCCACTCTGGACCCGGCAAGTAAAACGAGGATGGGCACACATAGCTGCTATCTCCACCACCCTGCAAAAAAAAAAGAAAATGTACTTGAAGCGACATTCAATTTCAAAGCCTTAATTGGAAAGAAGCGATTTTTACAAAACAGCATGAAAGTAATCTTAAAGAATTTCAGAAATTAAATTTAAATATTACATAATAGAAACACCAAAGATTTTCATGTTGTAAAGGCAGTTTTTTTTTTGCTGATCTGATCCAAAATGTTATGCAGTCTACTTTAAGGCAGTGGCCCTTAACCATTTTGTCTGGGGGCTACTTTATCGACCCATGATTTGATTTGCATTTAAACAGATGCTATTTAACACTAATAATTATATAAGAGTGTAGAGAGGTAGAATATTTTTTCATACACCGTCAACATTTAAGGTCATTTTGGTCAAGTTTGCATTACGACTAACTTACTACCAATTTGGATGTTTTTTCCATTGCTTTTATCAAACCTCTGTAACCATTTATTTCTCATTTTAGCTCTATTTTGAACCATTTATCCACTTTAGCTAACTGTGTACACTTTTGCTTACACACTAGTTTTTATGCCGTTTCTGTGGAAACACACAGACCTAGTGTTCAGGTGTTATAGTTCACTCAAAATTCTAATGCTAATGCTTCTAATTCAGGGGTGGGCAAACCGTTCCACAAAGGGCCGGTGTGGCTGCAAGTTTTTGATCCAACCAATGAAGAGCACACAGTTTGACCAATCAGCTGTCTGAAGACTGAGATCAGTTGATTAAATGAGTCAAGTCTGGTGTGCTGCTGCTTGGTTGGAACAAAAACCTGCAGCCACACCGGCCCTTTGTGGAACAGTTTGCCCACCCCTGTTCTAATTAGTCAAAGCACTCCACGGTGTATCTACATACCCCCTGTCAACTGCAGAAATATCCACTGGGGTACAAGTATCTCTGGCTCTCAGCAAGAGAGCCTCATGGGTAATAAAAAACACCAACAAGACTGAGCTGGAACACTATCAACTACAGCTTTGTTTGAAACTGACAGGTGTCTAAAAATACGTGTGGCTGAGACATGGTCATCAAGCTAAATTTGTCATCTCATAAGAGACAGAGGAGACACATTACAGGTGAGGAATAGATAAAATAAAATAAAATAAAATAAAATAAAATAAAATAAAAAGGTTCTGGCCTAATTTCACTGTAAGACAAAAAATTTAGGGGGTTTTGAGTGGAATATAAGGATTGGTGTAAGTACTCAGGCTTGAAGTAGACAGCTGCTACCTTCCATAGACCAGAGCTATCCAGTATTACAAGACTTCATGTGTGTTTATCAGTTTTTCATTTAGATTAGTCCCAAATATCTGAACAACATTTAAGCATAACCGATATATTTACAAGGAGTGGTGGTGGTGAGCACAACTGAGGGAGGGAGTCTGAGATTTAGATCAGACACATATCAAGACAGATTCTAAATCACTGTAGATCTGATTTATTCAAACACTGTGGATAAGCGATGAGTCAGATGTGCAGCAGGACTTCATTTTTCTAATTAATTTGAATCAGCAATTTCCCTGAGATACAATACAAACTTGTTTATCCCTGTGAGTCAGAACACAGACAAAGAGAGTTCAAGGACTGCTGGGACATTTTAGGACGCCTAAACAGAATTAGTTGATGTTTACACTAATGCAAAGCCGTGTCTTCGTGTGACCTCTTGTCACACTCCACGCATGTATATGAGTTTTGAGCTGAAGAGAGATTTTCTCCTCTCAGATCGTTGCCTGTTGTGGTAAAACTAGACAGCATGTCACAAGAAAAGAGCAAAGATTGGAAAAATGTTCAAAAATAAGAATAATTTTGTATATTAGAATTAAGTATTTAATTATTGCCAGCCATGGTAATCACCCATTTGTATGGGTCCTGACTCCAGGGTTGAGAACTGCTAGGCTGTAGAGCCAGACAAAAACTGGATTTTCAAGGCTTATATTGATGTTGATTTTTTTTTTTAACATAAACATTGTCAAAATGGTTTCTTAAACCATCAGAAACTGATTTTATTTTATTTTTTTGGCCACCCGGGAACAGAAATAACAAGCTGTAAACACGACTATTTAGCAAACAGTTGCTTACTTACATCCAGCAGTCACGGAGCAACTGGATTTGGTATCCTGAGGGAAATATTTGGCTCTTTAGATGCTAAATGCAGCATTGTGTTCACCAGGTAGTCGCTAACTGTGTCTTTGCCGAGCAGGTGGTGTACAGTGGGCTTTTAGAGCGTTTTCACTGAAAACAGCTGCCTGCCATGGCTGAAGATAAACAACTAAACAACGAGCTGCAGATCAGGTGATAATTCTCGGTAGATTCATCACTATGAGTAACACTTTCACACTGTCACACTGTCATCTGAGACACTGTTATTATTTAAAAAAAATAAAAATAAAATCAAGCCACTCTAAGGATCTTTTAAGCAAATAAATGAATAAATTAAGTTTTTATAATTGTGTCATGCAGACAACTACATCCAGGCCATGTGTGGTTATAAAAGAAGAGAGAGTGAGCAAGAGAGAGTGAGCAAGAGAGAGAGAGAGAGAGAGAGAGATTGATTTACATGAATTTGATATATATCTGCAACATTTTAATATCAGCAAATGTATCATTTATCAGTCACACTTTATTATAAGGTTTAATACATAAATTCAGTCCATAGACACTAATTTATGATGATTCTAATACATAGATGTCTTAAGGGAACTGAATGTGAACATGAAGCGACTCTGGCTTCAGCAGTAATAAAACTAAATATTAGGTCTTTTTTTTTAAAACCAACCCAGAAACAGGTTTCACTAACACTATATTTTAGAGACCAGAAAAGGAAACAAGATCCTCGTTTCTTGACAGAAAGGCTTCCCCAAAGAAAAATAGCAGCTTGATAATTTGTCTGTGAGAAATAACCAGGAGAAAAAACAAAATGAATCAGGTTTATCAACGGTTAAATTACCTAATTTCATGAAGTTGGTGAAGAGCAGGCCAAAGTTGGTGTTTACATTCACTTTTATTTTAGTATTTTGCATAGGGATGCATTTTCTTCTGTGTTTCACGCCATTCGAGGATAAATTGGGTTTGACTTGGTAATGATATTCAACAGATGCAATAAGTCATATAGTCAAAACACATTTTTCACAGTGTTTACCAACCCATGACAGAAGCAACTGGCTGCTGTTTAGCTATTGTCTCTTATGACTCATATGTCTGGGCTAAAGTCTGTTGTTCTTCTTTTAGCTTTCCTCTGATTGTAACTTTTTATTTTTCTTGGTGAACTGTGGGCAGCAGGAGACTTGATTGGGATGTCGCTGGCCCACTCCCTCATTTGCTCAGCTCTGCGTTAGCAACACAATGACAGGATGTGACGTCACACAGCCAGTTTCAGGCTGAGGGCAGTCTGTGCAAAGGCCTGCTGGCATTTGGGGTGCAGTGGTGACCAGTTACCGAATGAAGGATCCGCTGAGGCTTGGTCACATTTCAAACCAGATGGAGGGAAAAGAAGGCCTCAGATGAAGAGTGTTAGGGTACTTCTCTGTGAATAGTCTTGTAAAAAACTGAGTGGACTGTTTTTGGACTGTTTTTTGAGGTGAATTTCATTGAATGAAAGGAGACTGAGTGCGCTCATTTGGTGTCTTCAGTGCTGAATTAGTTTTTTCCACTGGAGTCTCTGAGAATAGCTTGACCTCCTGTTGACCAGCAGGCACATTAGACATGTCAAGCCTCTTTGAAGATAAATCCTGTCGGACTGTCTCCTTGGAGACTCTGGGACAGACAGTGCGGATGTTTTTTCAAAAAGTAAAATGGGAGAAAGCTTTTCTCAAGCCTGAAACAGACTCCTGTCCATTTTCTTCTCTCTTCTGGTGAATTCTGTCCTTGTTATATCAGCAGATCCTCTAAGGTAGGCAGGATCCTACCTGTCGACGGCTAATCGTAGCTCGACACTAGTTATGGCCAGAGCTGAGGTCCTGCAGAACCAGCTTCATGAGTGACGCCAGGGAATCAGGGTCAACATTTTGCTTGGCGTGCTTCCAGTGTCATGAACTGGAGGGAGTGAAAGGGAAGGGAATGGAATGAGGAGGAAAAAAAAGGAGAACAGGAAAAAGAGCTAATATTTTTAACTCCTGCAGTGCGTCACAGAGATGTATGGGCCCGTCTGCTGAGGATAAAGGCAGCCAGAAAGAGGAGTATCCTCAGCCAGGATCTTTCATCAGCTTCTGATGTCATTCACGACACATAGTCTGCCTCAGGTTATGTTTCCATGATGTCCATAAGAGCTAGTAAATATCTTCTTGTCTATTTTTGTAGCCATATTTTTATAGCTTTTCTCTTTTATGTATAAATACAAAAGACACCGAGATGCTGAACATATGTGTGTGTGTGTTTGAGTGAGCCATTCTCTGTGCAGAGACTGTTGATTCAGCTGGAGCCTCCTGAATGCCTGACAGCCAACTGACATCCTCTGTCACTGGGCGCTGGTGCGCAATCATGACTCAATAAGCCCAGGAAATCAGGGGAGAGCAGGAGAGTGAAAACACACACATCAGGGCCGAGCAGAGTGGAGATCAGCAGAGCAAGAGGTTAGCCGGCCTTGGGGGTTTGAGGGCTCCGGCACTGAGCTTCGAGTTACATCCATCTTGTTCCAAGACCTCCCTGGAGAGTACAGTATGTGTGAACATGAGAAACCCTTTGGGGTGAGTTGACTTTAACAGGGTTAATCTGCTCTCCATAAGAACATCCTGCCACACAAAGCCAGAACACAGTACACTCATGTTTGACTATGTGGTCAAAATCAAGTTAAGACTGGAATCTGACTTTTTGGCATCTTTTTTTTTTTTTCACCATATGAATATTACTGTGCCATAGAAATTCAATATCCATGAAAACAGCATGTTAAGTTTTTTTATTAACTATAAAACAGAACTAAAAATCTAGGCAGACCACAGTCATTGCACGCAGTTGCAGTTACTGCCTTCTGGCTTCATATTGCTGCCCAGGCTGTGGTAAAAAGGTTAGACTGGGAAAAGTGGGCAACTGTCCATGTGTCCCAAAAGTCCCTGGTTTACTCTGTGTCTTTCTATATAATCTGATTAGTGGCAAATCGATGAGAAATTTGTACCATTCAAGTAGAATATCAACTATGACTGGCCCTTCACCCTCCGTCTTGTGGCCCCGCTTTTGGAGAGAGACCCTGCCTCAAAATCTAGTATTAAGACTGTACATTGTCTTATTTTTTATTTAACTTATTTGTTATAAAGTTGTATTTTATCAGATTATCTTTTTTTTCTGGGTGCCAAGTAATTAACACACAGAAAACCTCAGGCAAAGCAGTATTATCCTATCATCTGAGAACTGTAAGGCTGCAACCAAATTATTTTCATATCAATAGGCCTGACAGTTGTTTTCTTTAATAACAGATTGATTCTTCAGTGTATGAACTATGAGAAAATAGTGGAATAATATATGTCATTTTTTCCCTGAAACCAAAGTTAGCATCCATATACATTGGAGGCCAATAGGGGCCCTACAGTTTTTGCCATGGGAACCACTGGGCACTCTGTGTCACAGCGAAAGACACTTAGACAGCTAAAGAAAGACAGCTAGACATCAAGTTTTAGCTTGCTAGTTAGATAGCCATGACTAACCTAAGCTGAAGCAGCACTTACTTATTGCTTTCCCTCCATCTGTTAAACGTAGTAGTTAAAAATGTCAATTTTGATGAAGTGACATGTAATTCAGTTTCTTACTACACTTAACATAGTAGCTAAATCCAAATCCAAAAGTTCTGTTGGTAGCTACCTCATTTTACATTTTAGGTGTTATGTAAGTTGTATGGTAATGATTTTTGGGGGGGGAAAATTTTGAGACAAAAATGAAACAATCACAAATTTTCAGTACACAGTCATCCAGCCTGAAAACAGTGGACCCTTTTTTTCTCAACTTCAGTGTTTCTTCAGTGATCTCTGCCTTTGTCGGGCAGTAGGCTGTAGCAGGACACCATCAGGTGCACAGCCTCTCCCTCTGTAAAAACTGAAGCAGCTGTTTTTCTGAAGACCTCAGTCACCATGAGCTCTTGCATTCCCTCCTTCATCAATGCCAAATGTTTTCATGCTTGCCGAGTGCAGGACTGAATTAGTACCGAATATTCCTGTGTGGAGTGAAATAATTTTATAGAAGCTTGTCTCTGAGAAATATGTTTGTTTCAAACCTCCACAATTTGAAAGAGAAAGGGTTCTGTGCTCAATAATTCCAGCGAAAACAAGTTGTAAAAATCCTGTAGTTGCACAGAGGCCCTCTGCTACCCCATCCAAAAACTTGGGGGACTGAGAGCTTTATTGCCTCATGACAGTTGAGTAATAAAGTTTATACATTTTCTGCCTATTCATGTGTTACAGTCATGTAGCTATTTTAAAAGTTGTCCATAAAGTCGGAACGAGATGTAGCTATTTAACTGAAACCCTGCCTGTTTTCATATCTATATTTTGCGGAGCAAAGAGAATTAATTGACACGAACAATAAAACAAAACAGAACTTGGCTTAAGTGCTTGTTGTATTTCAGTCAGTAAATAAGTCAGTGGTTCCGTAAGTGAAAAAATGAAACCCTGTATCCCAAATATGAGTCAACAGCAACTGTAAATTAGTACATGGAGACAGATGGGTGGAGATTTCTGACAAAAGATACTGAAACGAGACTGTTTAGACGATCACAGACAAGCACTTGAGAATGATTTTTGTAAATTTTTTGCAGGTGACAAATGTTTAACGCTGTCTGCCGTTTTCCTAGTTTGGTAAATCTCACCCAGCTGGTACTTCAACCAGTCAAAATAAATTATTCACAACTACGCACAAGTCTGCTTTTACCTGGATTCAGCTGCCAAATACACAACACACACTGAGTGCCGTGATCTGGTTTAGCCTGTAATACACCCGTCCTGTTTCAGAGCTGGAATTGGATTTATTCTGTTCAGCTTGGAGGTTAGTACAGTGTGTTGTTATGTTGGGTTTCTGTGCAACCTTGCCAGGCGGTGTCAGAGCGAGCAAATAAAATGTAGGTATGATAGCTGCTCTGCTTTTCAGCTATAGAATTTGTCACTGAGACACTTGTTTTCTGAGAAGAACCTTCTCAGTTTTCTAAGAGAAGCTCTCAGATTTAATGAGCTCAACTGTTCAAGGCTATCTGCTGTTTTAGCTCGTCTGGGAATGCTCCATGTATGACCCTCTGGTTTCTGAGGCTGTGTTTTTGTTTTTTTTTTTTCTCTCTTGGTGATGCCAGCCGCGCCCCTCCTTCTTGTGCCCACAGCCCGCTGCATCCTCCCAGTCTTTGCTGTGGCAGAGCGGTGGTGGAACATTTTGCGGGGAGGCCGAGCCACACGAGCCAAATAAGCAGTTTTGACCAATTAGAGAGTGTTTTGAGCTCAGAATTCGGTTTGGATGGCAGACTCAGGGGTTCACGAAGTGTGAAAGCTCTGGATCAGTCGGAGGCAGGCAGGGGCAAGAGGCCAAGGGCACATCCTGACCAGGAAACGTCCATGAGAATGTGTCACTGAAAAGTCCAGAGTTACTTCATTCTCTTGGAGAACCGTCCCTCGGTGAGGCAAGGCTTAGCTGATGGTTCCTGTGGTGAGCCACATATGCTTTCTTGATTTCCTCCTATCCATCTTCTTTGATGCGGACGGGAAACAGAGAAGAGATGTTTCTGTATGAAGGCCATGTTGTGGATGAGTGCATTTGCAATGAATTAAGGATGGTTAAAAAAAGAAGCACTTACTGGATGCAAACTATAGTTCAGCAGGGATGAACACTTCCACCAAATTGTCCAGCTGTATGCCCCTCACAGCAGCAGCTATGAAGAAGACATCTACAGAACGAGCCAAAGCGTGTCTTTTTAATAGAGAGGGAGGCAGAGAGATAAAGAGAGATCCACCGACAGGCGTGAAATATCTGCCATGGGAGAGCTTCAGCTCTGACTCTGTGATGACCTATCTCACCACGGAGAACAAGTAGCTATTATGCTACAGAAATGGGCATGATTGGGCAGGCTCGGGGAACCCTGCCTGTTACCCCTTGCTATTCTAAGTTTACAGCCAGTAAGGTCGGAGTTCACATGCAAGCCACCCCTCAGGGGCTGTTTTTAGATTCATCCTATCACACAATGCACCTCTGTTTGAATTAAGTGCAAAACAGTGTCTGGTAATATATGCTCATTTTAAATACGTGTTTTTTTTTTTTTGTTTCCTTTTCATTGTTTGAGCAATAAAGAGTGAAAAGGCAGTGAGTCAGTGTATGAAGCCCCATTGGTTTTCATAAACCCTCTTCCAAAGAAGAGGACAATGTAATGTAGTTTCCTTCCTTTCCCCAGTAGGACCCAGTGTTGTTTCTTAATTCCCATGACTGGATCACACTGGTGGGACTGTGTAGTGCATGCTTCTCTCTCTCTTACACCGTGTATATATATGTGTGTGTGTGTGTGTGTGTGTATGTGTGTGTGTGTGTGTGTGTGTGTGTGTATGTGTGTGTGTGTGTATGTGTGTATGTGTGTGTATGTATGTATCTTGCCCTTTCCCAGCTCTGTGAAATAGAATTGCACACAACCCAAGAATAACTCAGATGACGAGTAAAGGGCAGCAGACAAATGTTTTTCTTAAAATGCAACAAAAGATGTGAATAGAAATATATCTGTTATTCTAAAATCTTTAAAAAGTGGGAAAAAGCCACAGGAAGACATATCTTTACACCTAAAGATCAACACAATGTGTTTTGAAACATTGGCCCTTGTTTTAAAAGAGACCTGAGATGAGCTCGAAGGTGCAGGTGAATTTTGTGCACTCTGCTGGCAAATTGTTTTCAGTGTTTTGTTTTAGAAAAGATCTTATTTTAAGACTGGAAACGTGATCAAAATGACTTGTTGAAATAGGATTTTTTGCTTCTCCTTCTTGCTGTGCCCTTCCTCTTCTTCTCCTCTGCCAGGAAATGTTCCCATGGTACTTCAGCTCCTCATTTGGTCCCCACTCACGCAGGCTGGATTATGGATGGAGACTAGAATACTTATAAGGCTGAGTTCAGTGCTGCACCACAGACAGAGCTAGGCTACGTAACCCCTGTCTCTCACCAATACTATGTGTCAAAACAACAAAATAAAAGCCACAGTAAACAGCGTGCAGAGCTTTCCCAGACCAAATAGCTTTTATTTGTGTCAAACTTATTGTTGAGGATAAGCAGACAGGAGAAGAGCAAACTCCATCAACGCTAATGATGACAAACGAGCGAGCTGATGGAATTTCATGATGATCTTATTGAGATGTGAAAACAAGAGAGGAGTTTATGTGCTGTGAGTTTATGAGACTTGAGGGGAAACAGTGATTACAAATGAATATACTCGACTTATTGTCCGCAGCCTCCCATGAAAACAATATCGTTGAAAAAAAGCTGTCACGTGCCCGGTTTGTAAATGAGGTGAAAACGACTGGAGCTCAAACTCATTGCTGGCATCTGGTTTGTGATGCGGTGCTTATATTCTCAGGCAACGGAAAGTGCAGGAAGGCTGTGGAGGCAATAACAAATCCACACTCTCATAAAGGGGCCTCAGTAGATTAATTCCAGTAGTCTCTGTTTAGATCATTATACATGTTCCAAACCGTTGCTGAAGTCCTTGTGCAGTACTCTGGTGGTTGGTGGTCAGTGGGTCCACCCTGCTGCTGTAGGAACACTAACACGCCAGCTCACACCACACCGTCCTCCATTCTCAAGTTTAAAAGTAGCATTGGTTTCCCAAATCCTCTTGGCACCTTATTATAGTGAGTCTTAGTTTACTGATGGTAAATCCATCCCAGGACCCAGGAAAGGAACCCAGATCGTTCTGTTCGTAACATGTAATTAGATTTTCATACTGTGTTGTTGTTCTACTTGTTGCTCTTTGGTTAGAATTAGCATTATCACATTTTTGACTGTGGCAGCTCTGGCTCAAATGCTGACCACTTCAGAAAGGACTTCAACTATTACATTTCTCTTTCTTTTGTTCTCTACAGAGAGTGATGAAGGACTTTTTAAAAACCGCTTTCTAAATAAATCTGACATGATTGGACTTGACTTTTTCTTGACCAAAATCCTCTGGGCTTTAAGCTGATTAAAAGCCACAGGCTGATGTTGGTCTTCACAGTGTCACAACACTACGTCACATGTTGCCAGTGCCCATTCGCATTTCGTCAAACTTCCACGAGCATCTGTTAATACATCGGAAAAGAAGGGCTGTGTGTATATGCTGATTAAATATCTCAGCAGGTCATGAGCCTGCCTCAGTAAACTACACTGACTGTGCATTTAAATTAATGGATCACATATGTCATGTCATGTCATGTTATGTCATCATGTGCCACTTATCTGGATGCTGACCAGCTGCTACAGGCCCTGTTCAGACCTGGTCATCTGATCACAAGTGGACAGCTTTAAGTCACACCTGGCATGAGAATGTGTCTTCACACAACTTCTCACTCGTAGTATATCTCATAATATGTCTCTGTGGGCTTTTCAGAGTTTTCAGACATCATGCACAAAGCCACTTTACATGATTTGTACACCTTATAAAAAATCCACTTACACAGAGGACGACAGGACACATTTGTGTTCTCACTCCTGAAAGGATGTGGCCACATGCGGCCTAGACCACCTCCAAATGTGGTCTGAGTGATCTGATCTCCAATGTGTCCTCTGTGCATCTCGGGTGCATTCACACCTGTCCACTAGTGATCAGGTCACCTGAGATGCATGTCAGGTCTGAACGTGGCCCTAGAACAGGCCAAGAAGGCAAAACAGGAAAAAGAAAGGAGACTTCTAATGAATACAGACTACAATTGACCCAGATCAAGAATTCACCTTCTGCAATTTCACTCAGATTACACGTAGAAGATTTCGAAGGCTGATTTTGATCATTTTTAAAGATCTTTGAACCTGAAGAAATAGAATTTTTTGACCTCATGGGGGCAGCGCAACAAGCTGTAAAAACAACACTGACGATGACATGACAAATGTGGCAGCAAACAGTCGCCTATTTACACATTTTGGGAGACACAGAGCAAGGTTACATTAGCATGCATTTGGAGTTTAGATAATAAATATATAAAAAAAGAAAAAAAAACGAATTTAGTATTTGTTCCCTCTAAATTATATCATCCACTTTGATTCTGACAGCACTGTCATTATGTTATGTAACAAGGCTTTAAAACAACATTCGGGGATGACAGCATTTACAGAAAAGATATTTCAACAGTTAAAAATGAAAAACAAACCACAGAGTTTACTTTGTGAGTAAAATTTTCTTTTGGTGTTTGGTGACCACAGACCTGACAGGCTCACTCACTAACCCATTCAAATGTGAATATTATATGAAGACACATGTCCGTCTGGGACGCTGTTTTAAATAATCTGTAAATCCACATTTAAATTTAGGGAAAGAGGTGTTTTTACTTCATCTGTCCTTATATACAACAGTGATGCTTTTCAGTAGCCAGTGTTAACTTGCATGCAAACAGAAGGTTTACATGTTCACATATACAAAACATTTCATATAGATCATGTGCTTTAAATCCACATATAGGTTCTTCATAGTGACATTTCAACCTCAGCTGACTTTCTCCAGGCTAAATCACTGAAGGAGGATTAGGGTATAATTTTACTAGTTCACGTTGTAAAGATAACACTATTATTAATGACTGCGCTGTGAAACCAAAAACCACCCGTCAGACATGCTAAAAGTCCAAACAACAGCTCTCACCTTTTTTTTTTTGCACTTTATCAGCAACACGGCGGGAACTCCATAAAAACAGAACAAGTTGAAATGCCACGAGCCTTTATTCCAAAAGTCATGGAATAATAATGAGAGTCTGTCATCCCGCGGTACCTTGGCCTCTTCAAGTGGAGCAGGTAAATATTTAGTGAGGACTGTGATTGCTGCCGGCCATGGCCCATTCATCTCTGTCACCAAGTAATAATGGAGAGCCGTGAACACTAATGTGAGAGAGGGAAAACATGAGAACATGCTCTGCAGAGAAAGACTGTTTGCATTGCTTCAGTACAATTGACTCCATCCCTTCGTTGTGCACTAATGAGTCTTTATCTTGAGTTAACACTGCAGTCTGGAGTTGTTTCAATGATAATATTTAACTGTAAACTATTTCACAGTGCAAATACTGTTGTTTGTGCTGAGTAGTGATCCCATTCAAAAGGGGCTGTCGGTGTGAAAATACAACTCCTGCCAGAAGGAAAACCTTTATTGAACAATCTTGTGTTCACGGGTTCTGTTTTCCATTAAGAGCATACAAGTAGCTCAGTGAACAGCCATGGCTTCCTTCCAAGGAAATGTTTCTGCAGGCTCCATTAAAGATGGATCACTTCAAATGGTGATGTCGGCTACACCAGGTGACTCTCCTATTGGCTTACCAGGGGTCAGCTGGAGGGAAGATCCTCCTGTGCACTCACAGGCATGAAGTAAATATACATCTGTGTAAACAAGCGTGAGTGACAGTCCCGAAAGGGCGTCATGGGAGCACAATACGCAGCCACATGCGGATAAACACAGAGTAGGGAGAATGGAGTGGATGTTTGCCTGTCAGACAGAAGAATAGGGAACACGGGGCGGCTTGCAGGTTCAGTGGGAGCGGCTTCAAATCCTCCTTTGTGCTGTCGGGCCTGAATTGGAGACAATGTGGATAATGAGGGAGGAATTTGGCGTGGGGCGCAGCGCACACATACACACAGGGGGAAGCAACTTGCCCTGGCCCCAGGGAGCCCATCCAGCCAGCTGTCTCAGCTTCTGTCTCCCTGGGGCCAAGCTCTCTATACAGATGATCCACTGTCAAGAGACATGATTGATGTCACCGGATACGTTGTGTGGTGCTGTTCAAACTCTCCATCCTCTGGTAAGAATGAGTGTAAATTTGGGGATTATGAGACAGATAACAGGCCGCATTGTCTGTATCTGTGTCAAGAGGCATCAGATGGCATACTGGAATGTCTTTTATCAGTACAGAATAGTGCTAATGACTGCAGAACCTGTATTTTTACCTCTCAATCAACATGTGTTATAGGCAGGCACATTTATCTTCAGGTCACACCCACTTTCTCAGGCACTACTGGAACATAAAGACATTTTTAAGACGGCTAAAACTCTCCTGTGCTCTCTCTCTTTTTTAGATCATTTTTGAAATACTTGAAGTTCAGCTCGCCTATAAAGAAGCACGTCATTAATCACCTCCATGAGTCCAGCGCTGTGTTACTGTGTCAACCTGGTCACTTTCCAACTCATATTCTTCATTTATTGCCATCATTTAAATGAATGTCAGGTTTACAAGTGTGTCATTTGCTCGTAAAGAGCCCGATGCCTGCAGCAGCTTCTCGTGCAGCTAATGAAAGCAGAGCAATATGGATCTTGGCACATTAACATGACAATGCAATGCACTGCAGAAAACAGATTTTTTTTTACAAGGAAACAAAAACAATGACAATTTGATTATGAATTTATACCAAGACAAATCCTTCCATGCACATTACAGGAATATAGTAAGAGAGAGTCCTGGATATGATTAAACTCCTTCTTCTACTGAAGCTTTTGGGACTACTCTGGTGAGTCAGAAGTGATTCAAGATCTAGATCATTTTCAGTTTGTGTGCAGGCCACGGAAAATGGATACAAACAGTTCCTTTGCAGCTGTTCCCGAGTAAATGAAGAGAATAAAACAAACAGCAAAACGTTTCATCAAGCAGTGTAAATGTTTGTGCTTTAGAAATCGTGCCTGACACACATGCTGCAGATCCCCAAGTGGGGCCCTGGGACCTCCAGGGACCCTTGGGGCGTGGCACAGTGGAGAAATTGTTTAATTTCAGTGTTATTTCATCTAGTGATTACTGTTTGGATCAGAGGATTGATTCCCCTTTCACTGCTGCTCCCTAGGAAATTATCAATTAACAACTAACAATTAACTGCCTTCTCAGATGTGATTTGTTGATGTAAGATGTTATCAAATGGGTGTCCGTGGCCTCACTTTTCGACTGGGGGGTGTGAAAAGTTTAGGAGCCCACGCGGGAGCCTGTCAGGACTCGGCGGGGAGGGACTTTCTGGACTCTAACATGCGCAACAAGTCCAAGGTCGTAAGAAGTGCATGATGAGAGTGAATGACAGCACGACATGCAGCAGCTCGGACAGGAGAGGGATTTTTTAAGTGGATCGTGAGGGCCAGCGTTTCACCACAAACACTTATTTGATTCATGCTGCTCCTTGGGAAGGACGTGCAGCAGTAAAATGTATCCGGACTTTGAAAGCGCGCCGCTGGAAGTTTTCCCTACGCACGCCGCGGCACAGAAGGCAGCCAGGAGGTCTAAATAATGACAGAAAATGTCAAAGATGCAACGTTTCACGTCCCCGAGGTTCAACTTTACTTCCGGTTTCAGTCGCAAAAGTAGCGGCGAAAGTTTGCAGCTCTTGGGAACGCAGCAGGTGATCGGCAGATCATGAGCTTTGGACCAAAGCTCGAGCACGGGCTGTACTTTACTGCGACGGAAGGCAATGGGAAATGGTCCCGACTTGTCACAGAAGCTGGGAGGACATAACCTGAACGGAGCGTGCATTTGATTTAAATGATTCTCAGTCCACGATGAGAGCGCTGAGTTTACTGTGCGTAATCGTGGGGCTGTGGGAGTACAGCCTGAGCAACAGAAACTGTCCCGACCTGATCGTTGACAGCTGTCACTGCTCGGCTGAGAGATCCAAGGAGCTGAGCAGGCAGCACGTCCGAGTCAAAGTTGTGTGTGATGATGTGGATTTGATGGACACCCTGCAGCCCAGCTTTCTGCCCAACAGAACTGTTTCCCTGTAAGTAGCTTTCATTAAGCTTCATACCACTGGAAACACCTTAAAAACACACAAACATGGGGTCCCATGAATGCGTCTCTGATCAAGTTTCAAGAAAATTTGAGATTTTCATTCTGTTTTGACTCAGATCTAACTATCTGAACTGGACTGGATATAATAATGGATGCCCAAAGATCATTTTATTCCCAAACTGTCTATAGTGGATAGAATTTTTCTGGTGGGCCCTGAAGAGAGCTCTTTAAAGGGCCCCTGGAGCTCCTTTAATCCCAGTTAGGGGACCTGAATTACAGAGCAAGAGCATTACGTGCTTTAAATTGATTCTACAAGGATTCAGCAGCTTTGACACAGTTCATCAGCAAGTTTGTTATGTAGGATAAAATGAGTTTTAGAACTTTTACCACACATGACAATATATATTAGATAAATTTAATAAGTTACAGTACATTGACCTACAGAAATACTACAGTATATTAACACCATTAAAATATAACAATAAGGCCACTGAATTCTGTTGAATACAGTTTTTACAACACTATTATCAAAATACTGCTTTCATACCTCAGAACAGCAGAGACAGAAACATAAGATAGACAAGATGGCCTCAACTTCAAACTCATTACTGAGATGTAATGATGAGTAAATTCCTATTCAAAATAATATTAATATATCATAAATATTAATGTACTGATAACATCCCTGTGTTTCCACCTTTTTCAAAATAAAGCGTCATTAAATAGATCTTCATTAAAGTATAAATGATGTGCTTTTGATTATGACTTAGTCCCTGTGTTGATGAGTAACCACAGGTAGATTAATTGATTAGTTGATCAACAGAAAACTGAATTAATTCCTTATTTAAATCAATTCATTTCAAACATAATATTTTCTGGTTCCAGCCTCATAAATGTGAGAATTTACTGCTTTTTTCATATTATTTTAAATCCAATATCTTTGAGTTTTAGACTGTAAAAACTAAAACGTTTGAAGACATCTTGTGCTTTTAGAACTTAAAGACAGTTTTCCTTTCTTTTGATCCAAAAATTAAACAAATAAATAAATAAATCCCTTTTTTTTGATAATGCAAGTGATTATTAATATGATCTTTATTTAGTCAAGCACTCTCATTGGGGTCAAGATCTGTTTAAGATCAGATAAGACACAATAAAACACAGCCAGTCACACATAAGCACATACTAACAGCATCACACACTATCACACGTCTCCTAAAAAAGGTCCAGAAAGGCCAGGAGACATTTCTAAACTAAAATCCATCCAGTGGGATGAGACTTCAATATTTTAATGTCTTGCCAAGTTGTGTATTTCCTGGGTATGAGGAGTTAGCCAGTCCTGGGATCTGCTTTGATAAACAGAAGTTTTAAATTTGAGAGGAAATGTGCTGTTCCGAGGCAGCCACAGCAGGAGACATTTAGAAACTAAAATCATAGTGTGTATTTCTCTTCTTATTGCTAGTGAGGACCAGCCAGCTCTGTCATACTGTATAGAATAATAAATACAATATTTATGTCATGTATCTCATGTAATGAAAAATGATTTATTATTTGTATTTATTTGCAGCTGTACTGACCATACTGTGCACTACGATAGCTCGCAGCAGCAAGTTTGCCTTGTAAATTGTTACTAATTACTGAGTCGCTGAGAGAAATAATGGCAAAGAACTGTCCTTCATTGTGCTTAAAGACCCTTAATGGCTTTATAACCCACTTTTGAAAACTGTTGTCCCTGTGTAAGCCACATTCGAGCCTCACCTGTTTTGCCTAAATCTTTTGCCTTTCACTGCGCTCTTTAGAGATATTATTTGCATTGCATTCAAAGTTATTCAAACATAAATTTTGAGCTTCGACGGGGACTTTGAGAAGCCTCGCTTAGTATTCATCTGTGCCTCTCTTGTAGATGAAATAGCACTTCAAACACTCAAGGGGTTGATAACTTTCCCCACACGTAACGTTCCCTCTCTCTCTCTCTCTCTCTCTCTCTCCCTCTCTCCCTCTCTCCCTCTCTCTCTCTCTCTCTCTGCAGGTGCAAAGATTGACTGCTAGATTAATAGACTGTTTTATTCTTGGAAACCTGAGGTCTGCCTTTGGAGTGTGTAAAAGCAAATACTAAATGTAAAGGCCCTTGACAAGTTACAGCCAACCACTCATTCTGAACTATGAACACAGTTGATTAATGGTAGCACTTTGCTTACTGCAATTTATTTGGAGTGGTGTTTGCTTCCGTGTAGGCAGGGGTGCTTTTGTTCCTTTAAGTGGAGAATGGTTAAAGGAGAATGGTTAAAGGCTTTTTGTTTTCATCATGCGTCAAAGGGGAGGGCTCTTTGTAGCTCGCAGGTACTAATGAAGTATGATCTTTAAAGTGGTCCACATAGATAAATAAAGCTAAAACTAAGGACCAAACTGACCGTATTCCTGCACAGAATGACACCTTTTCCTAAATTCATTTGAGAAATTTGAGGTTGTGTGTACTCTGTGTTATGAGTAGACCAGTACAAACAAGCCTGTCCCTCTGTCAGTCCTATTCCTTGGTGAACTAAACCCTACAGCCAAGTTTTAGCTGGCCAGGAAGCAGTTTTCCTGCGTTAGGAAATGTGACCTTTGTCAGGCTGAAGTGGCCTCCCTGCTTGCTCTTTTGTTTAGATGTGCTGTGCAAATAAACAGATATATAAAGGGAAGGATGCACATACCAGTCTCCCCCCTGTAGACTGCCCAACAAATCTCACAAATGTCTCCCCACGTGCTCTCTTAATTTTCTCTCCGATCTCACCTTCTACGCAGACAATGAGCTCCTTGTAGAGCCATTTCCTCAATGACGACTCACAGTGTGTCACGTTCAAGTATACAGACCCAGATACAAATGTCACCTCTAATTAAAAGACACAGATTGGGCTTTGCTGCCTTTCTTTTTGCCTTTTATTAGTATATCTGTAAAAGTTTATAAAGAACAAACCTTGCAATAGTGCAGCACCTTACATATGCCAAAAATACCCAGCTTAATAATCAGATGAAAATGGACTGTACTGTAAATGAACCGTGTGGGGGGTGCGTCCAGCCTGACAGCTCTGTTGACCTTGGGACCTATCTCAGTCGTAATCGTTTCAACTCTGCCAAACAGCAGAGGCACTGTGTCTCTGCAGAGAGCAGCAGCAGAGATTGTAGCCGACACCTGTCTCAGGCAGTGCTCTAACAGGAGGACGCACTGCTTGTCCAGGAGAGAGGAGGGACAGGTTGTGGAAGAGACAAGGGCATAGAGTTGAAGATGCGAGATAGACATGGAGAGGCAGTGAAAGAGCCATTGGAGGAATAGAGGGACTGACAGGAAAGTGGGGATGAGAAGGGTTTGGTAAAGCGTCACTTGATAGCTGAGACTGATTTAGATGATGTGACTGCTACAGACTGATTGTTTGGACGGGGAGGTGCTTGTCGCACAGTCACAGCTGATTGTAACTGAGGCTCAGACTGTCCTCACTGCTGGAAACTGCAGGCAAAGAGATACACACTGGGCACTTACATAACTGAAAACTTATAAAGTTTGTGCTGCAGCTGCTGCTATTCCCCCTCTTGCTGTGCTACTGTGTCACAACCAGTCCTGGGTCATACTGTATTTGCATATTATTCTGACTATTTCTTCTTACCTGCTGAGTGCAGCTCAGTGTGCGTGTGTGTGTAATTGTTTTGCCCCACAATTGTGTAAATGTTGCAGACCCAGAGCTACCACTCTTATGGTGTCATTTTTGGCCACAGCAAACAGCTGTGTTTTATAAAAAAAAAAAGTAGCTAAAGAGAGATATTTCAGTTTGGAGTTGGTGGAGACCAAAAATAGAGCTAAAAAAAGTGAGTATTGGACTTATCTGAGATACAACTACAAATGAATGCTAATGTTGCTCTGTAACTGCTGAATGTGTAAACAGGCAAATGCTACTTGCAAACAAGTTTACTATAAATTACCTACTGAAATGTGATAATATTACAGTGCTGTGTCCACAACCTGCTTCTGCTTTCCCCAAGTGGCCAACAGCAGTTATTGCAGGTGTAACTTTACATCACGGTGCCTGATAACAGCACAGACAGGGAGGATCCAAACCCAGACACAAAGACAACCAGGTGAAGTGAAGTAGCTTTAATGGTGATAAATAGGCTTATATCAGATCGGCAGGCAGGCAGGTACAGACAACAGGATTCTACAAAATACAGGTAGCAGGCACATTCGGAGACCGTGAGGGAACAAAAGGAGATGAACTGACAAATGCAGGTTAAAATACTGATTAGGAACAGGTGCGTGAGTAGGCGGGGAAGCTCAGGTGATTGCAGATTTACACTTTTATTCCAGAAAAAAGGAAAAAAGTGTAAATGTAAATGTTGTCATGCAGGCCTGTTTGTTTTCATTGTTTGTTCCAGCTGTTTGCTTGCAAGATTGTAGGCCATACAGGAAATCTGTTACTTTTGAGAACTGGAAATGTTAGCTAACAATTTTATCTAGCCGTTCATCTTTTCCATTATTGTTAAAGCTTTTGGTGATGAAAACTGCAACACATTTTATCACAGTTTTTATCTTCAAGGGTTCATTTTTTTACTCACTCTACTGGTCAAAAGTTTTAGAATATCCATTTTCCCAGTTGTTACTGAAATGTACACAGTGTAACGTTAGTGTTTTTGAAATTAAAGCTGCACTGTAAGAGTTTTTGATGGTGAGCTTGTTGTCAGGATTCATAGAAGATCCTATGTACTTTTCATTTTTTTCTTAATCTTTTTTGAATTCACCTAACTGTTGCCGCGCTGCAGGAGAGATGCAGTTTTACTGTACTTTCAGCTGCTGAAACTGATCTTTGCCTGGATTTGTGTGTTTTCACTGACGGACCCACACTAAGCTCCTCCAAAGCCTGGTTGTCTCCCATTTGTCGGAGAGAAAATGAGGGCATTTGGTCTGGGCCATGGCCAAATCTGGAGGTGTTTGGCATAAAGTAGCCTGTTCTGTCGGGTCTCCTCATCCTCATCATCATCCTCCTCCTTTCAGAGACAGACAGGAGGGGCTGTCTGTGGTGTCAAGAGGGAAGTGATCAGGATGAGGCTGTAGCTGGCTCCAAACCACTACAAGAACGTGTCAGTCATCATGCCAGGGTAGAGAAAGACCCATGAAACACCACAGGAAGCATGGCTGTAAAATAGCTGTTGATTTGAAACACTATGCTGCTTCACTGTACTTGGATGGTCTGTGATATCAGTCTGTAGCACGATCAAAGAGGTCAGAGGTTTATATTGATCTGAGTGCATGTTAGAACACACTTCATTCTCTGGTTTCCATTCCTAAAATGGTTTTCTGCATTCTCTCATCTTATTTTTTTTTGTATGCTATAAATATAATTCTGTATATTCTTCTCTCCCCTCCTCTCTTATTCACTCCCTCTCTCTTATTCTTGCTGTTATTCCTTGGGGGCTTTTTTCTCGTCTGCCGAGGTGCTGTTTGTGCTCTACCCTCTTCAGAGTTCTGAGTACTTCTACATGAATATTTCATTGACATGCACACATAGCCCGTTCATATTCTCCTGTGCATTACCTCACTGACAAACCCTGCGAGTGTGCACAGCCTCAAGACGTTCAGAACGTAAAATGTCTTAAATGTTATGTCACACATATACGTGGAGATCCTGCTGTTAATCTAAAGAGATGTGACCAAAATGACCCTGACAAAACACGATGCTTCTAACATCTCGAGCTGTGAGGAGTCATGTCAGTCACTTTCTCTTCTTGACTCTCTCTTGGCTTCTCCCGTACGTATCTCCACTGATATGGAAGATTTTTAAAAAAGCGAAAAGTTCATCTTTAGATGAGTGCACTCTCCAATATCAGTCGTCTAAGCCGCAAGAGGTGTAATACTGTTTGATCCCCAGCACTTTCGCCTCTGCGAGAGCTAAAGCCAGGTACATTTGCCCTTGTGTTATCCGTGTGTTCAGGATTGGTGAGGTCAGGGCCGAGCTGTAATGTTGCTGCATGCTAGAAACTGCCAGTCTCCTTAATAGGTAGCCATTGATTAACGTCTTCACCAGCAAAGGATTAGTATTTTGTCAAGGTTTCTTCCAGACTTCTGTGGATGTGTATTGATACATCACTCAGACATTGTGCAGGTCCACTGGCTTTCAGATTGGCTGTCTGAAAAACTCTGTAACCACCGTTCATGTGGCGTACCTTAAAGAAACAGCTGATCACTTCTGCTTTAGACCACAATGATTTACTGATGGAGAGTTCATGACCGCTGGGGGAGAGAGGAGCCTGCGAATTGTGCTATAGTCTTGAAAAACCAAGAATATGTCGAAACCCAGACTTACCATCTAAAAATATTAGGTAAAGATAAATACAGCGGCTGCCAAGGATACTTCTCTGCTCTGCTTTCCCTGCCTCCTCACAGCACCGCTGAGTAAATACTAATGTTACTTAAAGGGCCATAAATTTGAGTGAGCAGAAGAGGCTAAGTTAGACACATGTTGTCTTTTCCCTGTTTTCTGACTCATTATAAAACAAGGTGATTAAAACCCTGATGTGTGCAGCTTCTGTTCACAGTGGGAAGCATATTAGCTCTCCTGACTGTCTCACAGTAGCCTTGGCATGCCTTTATCAGCGCTGTGTGGTAGTGTGTGTGTGCACACGGCTGTGTGTACGGGTACACTGCGTTTGAATCAGTCTATATGAAGTCTTGACGTGTGTCAGCCTGTATGTTTGTCACTCTAGCCAAATGATCATTTAGGACAATGGTTTTGCCAAAAATATTCTTACACAGGCTACACATAGTAAATCAAACATCTGTCCATATCTTTGACAAATAAATGATTAGACTTAGCAAATGATTATACTTTAACAAATTGAGGAATAGAGTTGGGGTTTGATTGCATTTTGTTGAACTGGAATCCAATCAAATCCCTTATCAAAGTCATTTAGGTTTAATTTTCAACATTTGTAAGCCATTAAAGTTATAACTAGCAAGAATTCAGGGACGCACTTGAGGCCTGTTACCACATTTTGTTGGCTGAGAAGGCCAACATGTCGCTGCAACAGTATGAGACCACCAGTATTAGATATGAAATGTCAATATGAAAATAACAGATGCAGCCAACTAACAGTGTGCACCTCATTTTTTAAGAGCTACTTGTTTCAAATGCTGAAAGTCCCACTGCAGAACTATTAGGTTGATAAAGTTAATATAAACAGAGATAACCAGACTACTTAAAGTGACATGAACCATGATTGTTTCACTGGCGATCACTCATCACTCTGTTAATCTTGTTTGACTACAGAAATACACAGCCCACTGTCGATCTCACAGAGGCGTTACAGTTTCTTTATCCTCTCAGATCACAGATGGATCCTTGGCTGACCACAGACACATTTCTGTTTTCAGTGACGCTAAGCAAAACACATTGTGTGTGTGTGTGTATCCTTGAGGTCTAACAATGTGATTGCAATGTGCTTAATGCATTTCTTTTCTCATGAAACAGTTGCAAATCAAATTGCAAATTGCAAGTCTGCAGTCTTTCATAATGCTAACTGCAGGAATGTGAACTGTGTCGCCTGCCTGCATGTGCATCTATGCCCACGATAAAAAACAAACAGCCAAAAGTTTCATTATGGCATGTTGATGAGTTACTCCCAGAATTAACATCTCTGATACAATCTGCTACCAGTGATGTTTGCAATTTCAGTGGGGGAAGAGTCAACACTGGCTCAACATAAGGAGCCTGCTAACAGGATAATAGGAATGTGTGAGGAGATAAAACGTTCCATAACAGATTCATTAGTGTTGGACCTTTGCAAATATGGATGTTTTGCAGACGGCAAACTCTACAAAACTACATTTCCAATATGCCCAGTTGCTTCCTGTCAGCAGGATGTTGCTGTGAGCTCTTTAGTAGCCCCAAATCCAGCAGTGGCACACAAAGTGAAATGCAATGTAGGTCAGTAGATCCTCTAATTTCCTCAGCAATAATCTCTTTTACTGATGGCTAAATATTTTCTGTGCTTAAACACTGCCTCTGTGCTTAAATGCTTAAATTTCTAGCAAAGTTTCCTTTAAAAAAAAAAAAACTTATTGCACCTTATTCTTAATGTGTCCTATCTTTTTCTAAACAGTGTAGTCTCTCTCTGTTGTGAAGGGGGGTGGTGTCACAGGCATTGTCATCTAGAAATCATGTGAAGCTCTGTTCGTATGTACTTGTGTAGGCAACCCCCGAAGCAATGTCTGTTTCCCATCCAAGGTCAATGTTAGTAGATATGAAATATGTTATTATGGTTAGCTGTGTCTAGTAACTCGATCTTCTAAAATAACAGAGGGTTTGGCTGTATGAAGAGAAGTGGCTAGAAACCTTGAGGCCAGCGGATCCACATGTTTGTAATAGTTCACATTGTGATCTTTACTCCACTTGGTCTTCATGATTGGTGTGCTGGATGGCATCTGCTGAGGCTATTTTTGTTTCTGTTCTCTTATAATAATATATTGGGATGTCTCTGGTGCAGGACAGCCAGGCTAGTTTCTCGAGCAGTGACTTTTTAGCTGGACGTTAATATGAATCTCACTCGCTGTGTTTAATCACTCCTACTGTAGCCTCACAGCCTGAGGACTGAATCATACTGTGACTTTGAAATTCTTAGATTCAGGGCTGCAGCTATAAATTATTTTCATTATTGATGATTTGGTTGATTACTGTCTTTAAAATATTAGAAAATAATGAAAGCTTTTTCATCACAAGAGCCTAACGGCTCCAGGTTACAACCTGTTTTTTTTTTTTTTTTGCCCAAGAAAGGGCTGCATATCCTCACTTTTGAGGAGCGGCAAACAAAAAATGTTAAAAGGATTTAATTGATAATCAATTATGAAAATAGTTCCAGATTAGTTTTCTGTTGACACATTTTTTTTCAGCTGTAATAAGATTTTTCTCAGATTTTTAAAACAAAGAGTTATGATATTGCTTATAAAAGTTACATTGACACACACACACAAATGCTCTCTGCCATATGGGAGACTTGTGAAAGTGCAGCATTCACTAGATATACTATACACGTCTGGCAGGAACAGAGTAAGCAATGATATAGACCATTTGCTGCAGCCCACAGAGACAATACTGAATCCGTGCTCTCCTCCCTCATTGAAAGCAGCTTATCCACAGAGAACATAATTGACAATGTAAATAGAGAGTTGGACGGTTGCTCCAGAAGTTTGTCATGGGCTGTTTACATAATGTTCAATTCTGTTTTTCCTGTGATTTCCTGGACGTTATGCAGAGGCCTGAGATAGGCATGCAGGGGTCGGCAAGCAGACGCACACACATGCACGCACGCACGCACGCACGCACGCGCACGCGCACACACACACACACACACACACACACACACACACAGGCAGCGTAGCACAGCACAGGACACGCTTGAGTTTGCACAAACAGAGGCTGCCTGTCCCTGAGTGGGGCGTCTGTCCGCAGAGGGAGGTGTAGCGGTCTGGGGAACAGAGGAGACATGGGACAAAACACAGTGACAGCATCGGTATCCCATGATCTCAGTGCCGACTACCATCACTTCATCACTCCATCCGTACGTGGCTTTAAAAGGAGCTGCTTCTGTTTTTCAGAACTTGAAGTGTTAGTGTTTAGAATGAGGCCCTGGAAATAAAAGAATAAACTCCACATGGCCTTTGAAACTGAAACTGTTTTGAGCACTTTGGTTATTTTTCAATAAATCTGTGTGTGAAATATTGTGAAATTGACCCATTCAGTCTTCCAAGCAGTTTCTCACCATGTCCAGCAGACTCCGTGCTGGCTGATATCTGCTGCAGTTTTCTGCTCTCAGAGAGCTTTGTGTCAAAATGAATCCAATCTGACAGAACCCCAGTAGAATATTGATGTCTGGATCAACAACAATAAAAATCCATATGAATTGTTGCTTACTCTTTTTTGCCTCCCGAAATGGCTGCCTGTAAATCTTATAGTCCATCCCCACACAGCTTAATAATTCTGATTGATTTGTGGTAAAAGAAAAGTGTTTTGCTCACCAAACCACCTGTTTGGTTCAGTGTTCGCTAAACCCCGCCCCTGAGGAGTGATCATCCAATAGCAGCCATAACTAGCCACGGCAGGCCTGTTTGTCTTGTAGATTTGTTCACATGCTGAAATGGTATACATTAGACTCTGATAATAGTGATACTCTAAGGTGTAGCACTTCGTTAATTACCTAGCTAGTTACCTAGCTTTATTTCTTAAGGTAAGGGACATTTTATTAGCTAACAATAGTATGATGTGAGCTTACAGGTTACAATAAAAATACACATTGTAAAAACATTAGCCTGTATTCTTGTTGCAGTTTTCCTTTCACCTGATAAAATCCATGGAAATGAAAGGCCTGCTTTTGTTTCACCAAGTTTGACAGACCTGTACTGCTGTTATCACTATATATATAAAACAAGCTTAATAGGCAGAGTGTATTATATGTCTCTTGTATAGGCTCTGCTGATTTTGGCACCTGCACCTCACTCTATTGACTGATTTTCCCGTTTTGGGAGAGGCCCAAATGTAAATACAATCTTGGATGTTGACATGAGTTTGCTGACACAAGTTTGTGTCCGTCCTGGCCTTTCGCTGAGAGGCAGCTTCCTGTCTTCAGTCCTGTTTTTCCTGCCAAGACAACTGTTATCACTCTGGGGAGAGATAGGTACTTTCCCCAAAGAATATGCATAAGCAAGCTTGTTATATTAAGTAACAAAATATACTGACACAAGTGCAAAATGTACTTTGTTCACAAATGTTCCAGAACATTTTTTCTTGTTAGTTTTGTCCAAAAAAACCCACAATTTTCATAGTCTTTCGTCCAAATTGACTAAATGTTCAGTTCTTTTTTTTTGCATGTCTGTTTGTACAGTGTGTGTCTCCGCCATGATATTTTCAGTGTACACACTTCCGCTCTGCTCCCTAGCAGTTTGGCCAAACAATTTGCCTGTTCAGCACAATGCATTGTGGGATCCCACTGCTTAATCCTAGGGTTAAAATTGAGCATACGTTCCCTGCAGCCATAACGAGCGCCCTGTCGAGGAGAGCGGTGACACATCCCAATTACCCCTCTCTCTCTAAACCTGTCCAATCACTCCCAGAACCCACCTTGTTCAAAGAAGATAGGAAGGTGATGGAGGGAAATGACCTTGTGCAGTAGTGTGTGTGTGTGTGTGTGTGTTTTGCCATATGCTGACAGAAGATACGCTAAATCACACAGGCAAAGAAGGGCTGTAGCCAGCAGATCGCATGGGCATGCACATATCCACAGCGTCACAGAGACAGAGCAGCCCCGCAGTGGATGATTTAAGAGCTTGCTGGAGAAATCAATATTTTAGCAGATATGAAATCCAGAAACACCGTCCAAGGTGTATTTAAAATTATGTGAATCTGGGCTGTAGAATAAGCGCAATATAAATCATTAGCCACTCGCACTGTTGTACTGTGGCTTACAGCACTGTATAAAATTGTGTGTGTGTGTGTGTGTGTGAGTGTGTGTGAGGATAGGGGAAAGAAAGATTTTAGATGTTTAGATTGAACTTTTTACCCACAGAACTAAGAGCAGTGCTTTTTGACTTTAGCAGTAGTGGCTATCAGAAGTTCAATATGTGTAAAAGTGTTCAGTGTTCCTCCTTGAATTTTAAAAAGTTGGTTTCACATCTGAACTACATAAATATTCATGACTATTTAGGCACCAGTAATCGTAGGTAAACCTGTACTAACTGATTTTTTTTTTTTTTTGTCCATGTGGGGCAACAAGGTCTAACACTAGCTGATTATCACCTCATGAAGTTATAATGCGTCAGCAGCATATGCCATTTTACACATTCAGCAGACACAGAGCAGCATTAGCATTCATTTTAAGTAGTTTTGGTAGCCACACCATGAATGCAAGTCCAATACTCATTCCTCTTTTTGCTCTGTTTTGGTCTCTGCCAGCTCCTAGCTGCTCAATCATCAGGTATGTTTACCAGCTAGTTGCTTGCCATGTTGATGAGTGTGGTAAGGCTGAATAAAAACAGTAAAGTTTTTTTTTGACAAAAAAAATATTTGTCAGTGCTCATGTGGCATATTGTGTTACCTGTATGGTCCTGTTGTCTGATTGTGTTTCTAGCAGTAACTGGCTCATGTCTTAGGTTATCCTGAACCGACATAGTAGAAGTTATTAGCTGGGGTGGATGATTAGATTTGATCCTGTGTCTGAAATGTCTGAAAAGCAGCAGGTAACACAGGCCTTAGGTGGTCTAACAAGTCACTGTGGGAAAACAACACCAGACTGTACTGTACTGTCTTGTATGTGTGTGTTTTAGTGCTGCTAAGCTAACATTTCGTCATCCTCATTTAGAAGGTTTATGTTTTGAGTAGGATTAAGGCTAGGGTTAGGTTACAGGTTAAAGTTAACCATAGACTACTGTGGATTAGGAAATAAATAATGTCAACAGAAAGATCTCACAAATATAGTAATATGGGCGTTGGTGTGTGCGTATTTATGAGATTGTTTTCTTGTCTGTGTTTTCAGTCGAGTGTCTTAAGGTTTGAGGGAAAGCTCAAGTCCCAAAGTCCAGCGTGTTAAATAATGTGACAGGATTTTGTGTGTGCGTGTTTGTGCCTGCCAGCAACACACTCAGCGGGACGTCATGTCCAATCACTATTTTTCTTTTCCTCAGCAGAGAAATGCATCAGTTGAAGATCATATAGTTTCTCATTTCACTGTTGAGCACAGACATAATTCATCCAAAAAAGAAAGGGGGAAACGTAGCGAAGACTGTCACTGAAATAATCAAAATGGAGGTGCTGCATCGCCTCTGAATATTAATTTATCACTTAAAGATCCCTGTGGTGCGTTTCATTGATTTGTTTGCTGCTGTAATGTGAGCAATGGATGATTGAATTGTGCTGAAGCGGCATTTCTTTAAGATTTTCTATTAGGCTGATATTTTGACATGGAGGAGTGAAGGACGGGGGTGCCTTGGATCATTACCTACCTTAACCACAAACGGCCATAAACAAGACAGAAACGTGGCCGGGATGAGTAATTTACAGCCGCAATCTCATCAGACATAAATCCTTATCTCTTGCCAACATATTGACAGTCAGAGGATAAACAATTTATCAGCCATTTGAATAAGTAATTTCCTGAAGCTTTATTTTTGTGATATTTACACATGTACCTCCCCTCGCTCCATCTGTATGCTCACTTCGTCTTCCCTCTGTCATATCTTTTGCTCCTAAACAGAAACCTGAGTAACAACAAGATCTCCCTGCTGAGGAATGGCTCCTTCTATGGCTTGGCTGCCCTGGAAAAACTGTAAGTACTTAAATCAAGTTCTCTTAACTGTTTTATCCTCCCCAGAGTCTTAATAGCTGTCATCACAGGAGTGGTATTGCTCTTATAGCAGGGAAAAGGCACGGTGGGAGGGAGGGCATGGTGGGAATCAGGAGATCCTCACCGGCGTTTACCCTGCAGGAGTCTTGCCAGTGGTTTTCACCCTTCAGCCCTTGTGCTTAACCTCACTTACCACAGTAAATGTCTTAAAAGGGATAATATATAGCATCATATGAAGGCCTAATGCAGAGCAAGATCAGGGAGCTCAGACAGTGTGACTGACTGCACCGAGTCCATGTCGATGATTCTCACAGTATATGCAATGTCCCAGAGGGCAGTATGCGTGCAGCTTGATGATGAGCTCTATGATGGCTGTCCTGGCTCTTCCAGCCTGCCCCCTCAAGTCAACTATTGATTGCCCTCACCTCCGTCCAGCCCAGTGATCACCGCTTTTCTACCTCATGGTGACACTGACATTGGCTGATGATGAGGAAATCAGAGAGGGGCTGAAATCACACGCAGAGGATGGCTTGATAACTCTCTCCCGTCCAGTCAATCATCCTCAGATGTATGCGTGCACACTCCCGCTCACACGTACGCACACAGACACACACACAAACTACATCACAAGCTACACACGCACAAGCTACAGTGCTTTGAATATTATTACAGTCAGTTTGGCCCCTGTCTCCCTGACTATTTGACAGTTAAATTCAGATTGGAATAATGTCAGTGGAATAATTCTGCCCCTCTCCCGCTCCTTTTTGGGTGACTGTGTCACCGCTCGACTTACAGGATGATGTCACCTGTCTCCCCGGGCCTTATTACTGCCATTAAACCTTTCTACCCTCATCCCCCCTGCTCCACTGGAGTGATGGAGAGATGATTGCGAGGCTTTTAAGGACACTCAGCCAAAGGTTTCTCATGGCTGACCCCTCGGAGCAGCGGTTTGCGTGCCCTATCCCTTCTTTCACCCCAGTCTCTGGGTACAGTCTGTCCATCCGTCCTGCCACATGCAGCATTTGGCAGAGATATGTCTGTCGCTAGCAGTTGATGCCAAGCCAGGTAGCCTAGTGAGTTGAAAGTGGCGGCCAGCTGTTCTCTCGTCTGGCCCAGCAGACAGACTGCCTGCCTGCACGGCTGGCTGACTGACTGGATCTGAGGGTTGTGGTGAATTGGCAGTTGATTGACAAGCTTAATAACGCATGTGTGTGTGTTTGCAGCACTCCTGCTGCAGCTGTGGACTCAGTGTACTTCAACAAACAGACCTTTTGGGGCAGGAATGGAAAAGTGGTGATTCCAGAGCAAGTTTTTTTTGTGTGTGTGAAGTGGTATTTTCATTAAAGAGTTAGTTTATCCAAATTACACAACATACTTTCTTATTTACCACTGGTGGGATCTGGCCATGCAAATAATTTTAGTTTAATTTGTCCTGGTTTTGAGACATTTTATTACCTCCACCCCAAGGCAGTGGAGGTGAAAGGAATTTAATTGCTCACAGTATTGAAAAGTTTCTACAGGCATGCTAGCGGCTCTGTGAGGCTGTATCTAAGCACAGACAAATTAGATTTTTTACCTTACGATTTCACTAGATGAAAAGTTAAAGGATCACCACAGCTGTTGCAATTCAGTCTGAGACAAGCATGAACGTCTGTACCAAATTACATGACAATCCAGCCAATAGTTGTTGAGACATCTCAGTTTAGACTAAAGTGGTGGACTGACTGACAGACAGGCACTGACATCCCTGGAGCCATGCCTCTGGTGTGAATAAAAGTTATAAAGCAATGTGTTTTTCCACTTACTCTGGATAAGAACACAGTTTTATATAGGAATTCTGTATTTCCTTTAGTAGAAAGTAGCTCCAGTCAAAACTGTCCACAGCCTGTTCTGTGGTTCATATAAAGTAACACTGTTTCTGGAAAGACCCGCTGCTGTTGGATTTCCTAACACATTTTCCAGCAGTTTACTATTGAATTTTCATAATGTTGTGGGAGTTTGCGAAGCAGAGGTGAAGGTATTCTGACTTTTAGTCCCATGTATGGGTCAAAGTTCAAAAAAAGCTAGATACCTATATTTCCCCACATAACAACCAATAGCTTCTTTTTAGATATTTCCTGTCAGGTAAATGTCCATATCTTCCAAACCCCATGCCCGCAGTTTGTAATGCAAGCTTTCTGTTTGAAAAATCATGATTTGATTATAAATAATTTTAAGAAGTTCCTTCAGAACCACAAAATATGAGACCTGCAATTGTCTCCACAGGCGGAATAACACTCCTTGTAACACGTAAACTGTAAAATATGTGGAATTTTTTCAATACTATAGGTGCCATAATTGTAATTCCATTCGCCTTCACTGTAATGAGAGTGTAAAGCAGAAAGCCCAATATAATCTTGTATCCAGGGCATCTTTTTAGAATTGCAGCTTACTAAACCTCAGTAGGTTCATCCTAATACTTATCATCATCATCATCATCATCATTGTGACATTTATGTCCTGTGTGAAAGCACATCAGCAACTTTATTAATTTCCAAAGGAACATGCTTTTAATGTGATTTGTCTCTATAGCCTAGATAGTGTCCTCTTAATGGAGGCTGCCTGTATGTTGGATGATGGCCTGAATCGCCCCATATGGACACAAGCCCATTACCATCAGCCAAACTGGGTCCCACGGGAGCAAAGCCGGAACAAAGCCCATCACTGTTCTCTGGTCAGGACACTGAATCTAGCTTTTGCAGCTTCATCATGGGTTCCCACCGCTGAAGCCCTCAGTGTGTGAAGAATCTGTGTGAAACAGACGAGGCTGGCTTATGTTTCTTCTCTCATACTCATTACACTGCATCGAATTTGACACTATGGTATGATAATATTTTTATACATATAGTGAATTGGAAATACATTTAAAAAATAGATTTTTAAAATAGATTATTTTTACTAGACCTGGGTATAATATACTGTATGCAGGACCCATATTATGTAGAATGAGTAGAGTCAGAAGAAGAGCTGCAGTCTGCCTACACACTTTTCACAGCTAGGATTAAAAAAAATAAAAATAGAAGATTAAATTAAACAGAAGATTGATTTTAGTGTTACACAATCCAACCGTAACTCTAAACTACAAAACAGAAACTATAGCTCAAAATTATGTATTAATATAACTGTAAGGTAAAAGTATTTTCAGACTGTAAATTGTGCACTCTGCACACAGTGCACTCTTATTATCTACAGGCAGATTATGTGTCATTGGTTTGGGAGAGAAAGTATCTTTACAGTAGTGGTTATTTTTATGATTACAGTGGGGGGTGTGACATTACTTTTATTCTTCGCAGACTGTCTAAATGTTTTTTTTTTGTTGAAAGCAGCAGGTCTATTTTTTTCATGTGTTTGACCAAACGTTATTTGTCTAGCCTGAGGAATTGGGAGGCAGGCTGAATAAACTGAGCGGACATCGGCTCAGGGCAGAGACAGTATCAAAATTCGGAATGGCATCTGCAATTGCTCATTCTGGAAAGCAGATGACAGAGGTGTGAGGAGGCATCCTTTAAAGTTGTTGTTCCCCCCAAAGAGGTGACGTTTATTTAGTCTTTCTTGTGAATGCGTCTCCTTGGGAGGTGATTGATGAGGGCGTGGCGGACCGCTGAAGGACATGTCCTCCTACATCCTCTGGCTGGCGGTGCATAAGAATGAATGACAGGGTGAAGTCCAGGCTCAGAGAGCAAAGTGCAGGTGGGAAAAACTTGATGATCACATGATTATAAACCAAACTGACCCTGGGGTTATCCTCGGTGGGTCAAAGGTCAGGGGTTAGTGGCAGGGAGAGCAGAAAAAATCACAGTATTATTGACTCACTGGAGTCAATGCTTGATTAAATCAGAAGAGCACTCAGTATAAGATTTTAAATATATATCAGCAGGTCACTTCTGTCAATGCCATGATGTCAGTGTAAAAAAATAATGTGCTCCAAACTGAGCAACCTGATAATAAAAAATAGAAATTAAATCTGAAAAGATTAGTTTTTTTCTCTAATAATCAAATTATGAACATTTGATTTTACATCATTTACTTGTATTGACAAACCACACGTACATGAATTTTCTATTAAGAAAGCTGAAATGGTGCAAGTAATTCATCTGATTGACCCCCTGTGCACTGAGTAAATACCTTTTCTCTTTTAATTTGTTCACTATTAATCTATAATTATGGTATAATTAAGTTTTATTTCTATTTAAATTCATATTCATGTTGATGCTTTGCGGTAGTTCGGATTTTGTAGAGCGGTTTGCTGTTGCGGTTTGCAGCCTACGTTTTCCAGATTTTCCTTTATCACGTAAAAAAGATGGCTGTTTTTTTTCTGTTTACCTAAGAGAGGACATGAAGTAAGATGAAGCCTTAAACGGATCAAAGCGAAGCCATGAAATATGAATGGTTTTATTGTTATTTTACAGGAGACCATTGCAGGGTCACAGTTGAGGCGGAACATGTGAGCGCCACGGGTGTGACCGATTCACTGACCAAGTTTGGAGAGACAGAGGAGACAGAGTCTTCTTCTGTCTCGCCTCTGCTTCACTTCTCTTGGCTGTTAATCACAGATTGTCTCTTACAATTAAAAAGTAGCAGATGGATGCCATAAACTACACCATAATTTAACAGAAACATTCATAATATTTATTTGCAGCGTGGGAGTATTGGGAGTTGTTTCTTTTTTTTTTTTTTCTTTTTTTTGGTGATTTGCTATTTAAAAAATAGCAAGGGCGTGCATCAAAAACAGCTCTTAAAAGAATTTGCTTCACACTCTCCTTGACCTTTTGCTTTGTTCTGATAGAAATATCTCACACTGATGAGAACAGTAGTTCCAAAATAGGATACAGTTATGGAGCAGTTAACAAAGAAAACCGTCTTCACAGTTCAGTGTTTATTAGAGCCTTTTCTCTGTCTGCTCTAAAATTGCTCCTGTTGGTTTCATGTGACAGAGTTAATTTTGAGTGTGAAAAGTGAAAGTGTCTTTACATAAGTGACTAGTTTTTTTTCCTTACTTCAGAGGCAAAAGTAAAATCTAAAAAAAAAAATCAAAGCAAATATCCCATAAGCACTGCTCATCCACCTGCTCGGAATAAAGTCTACTCCAGCGGTGTTTGAGAAATGTTTAATTATCGCCCCAACTGGCTTCACACTGTAGAGACGTAGCGAAGTCTCATCTTTTCTTTAAAAACCTGTGTGATTTTAAATGTACTGTAAAAATAAAAATAATAGCATCAGTATTTATGCAAAAGATTACTAAGGCTTTACATTGATGAGTGTTGACTGTTTCAAATAGGCTATTTGATTATGCGGTGTGTCTTGCCAGTAAGGTTGAATAATTAATTTATGCCCAGAGGTCCTTTATGTGATATTTCCATAATGCAAACACCCATAGAGGAAAGTCCATTGCTGTTTGATGCTCTGGCAGTGGTAGCCACAAGGCTGTCACAATGCCTGTCAACACATATTTATTTACAATCCAGTAGGTGGTTATCTGTGTTGGTGAGTGTTTGCTTTAATTCAGAGTGTGTGGCCAGGGCCTTCCCTCAAAGCATCTGCAAACTGACCCATGAATATTTAACACATGAATAAATGATTTTAATAAACACATTCCACATTAGCATCAGGGCTGGTGCCAGTGCACGTTACACTTAGTCAAGTTAATGACAGAGCTGGTTAGAGTTTTTACAGGAAGGATGAGAGGAGTAAAGGAAGGAGTTTGCTGCTTGCTTCTCACTTGCAGTGCTGAGGAAAACACGAAAACTGCCTAATAAACTGTACACAGCAGCTTCCTCTATCTATAAAAAGGAACCCAAAGGTAGCCTGTGCAAACAGCTTATTATGACCCATAGCTACGTTATATTTTTAGGTGATCTCTAGTGACCGTGGTAATTATGATGAGCGCGAAGGAGGAAGTCAGGTGACGTAGGTTATAGCCCATGTCATGAGGAGGCCGGGGTGGATGGATGAGTGGACAAAACTCATGACTTTCACACGGGAGGGTGCTGTTTGTTTCCCGTGTGAAACTGATTGTCAGTGTTGTTTCTCTCATTCATGTCCGTCCCACAACCTTTAACTGCCTGTTTATTGTTGTAACCATGATGACGAAGGTCCTCTAACTTTCAGGAAGTGCTGATTTGAACCCAAACCACAATCCTAAACCCAAACAAGTTGTTTTTGTGCTTAAACCTAACCAAACCTTCTATTATTGTTGCTATGACAACGGAGGTCTGATGCACTTACTGCTGGCATGCTTGTATGTGTTGTATCTGAAGGTAGGCACATGCTCCCTAAATAGTCGTTTAGTTTGGTGGACTTGTTATGGTACCTCCACTCAAGCTGCAACTACTGATTATCTTCATAATCAATTACTCTGTTTATTGTTGTTTTTTTTAATAATCATTTAGTCTGAAGAAAAGTCCACACAGTTGTGAACAAGAGTCCAAAGCCATGCTAGCAGCAGCATTAAACACAAAGTCTAACTGTGCTTCATGGGAATGTGATTAGTTTGGCAATCAATCCAATAGCTGTTGAGGCATTTCACTCAAAACCACAAATGTGAACCTCATGTTGGCAGAAAAGTCAAGTGGAAAAACCTAGGAATCATAGAGGTGGTTGGACTGACAGACTGACAGATTGACATTGCCATCCCTAGAGCTAGGGCACTAATGTGGCCAAAAAACTGCTCACTCAGGTGTCTTATTTTTCCAGACTGACAGTACAAAACCCAAAGATATTCAATCTACAATTATATAAAAAGACAACAGCAGCAAATCTGTGGTTTTCTTTCCGAATTAAAAAGAAACAAATAATCCGTTACCCAGCTTGACATATTTTTTGTCACTTGACAAATCAAGTAGCTGAATAATTTTCTTAACTTTACTCTCCACTTTTTAGTCTAAAATATGATTTAAAAACTGGGTACAGTTTGACTATGTAGTGTGTGTGTATGTGTGTGTGTGTGTGTGTGTCTTCACAGACCTGATTGACCTGATTATTAACCCATTGACACATGTGGGATTCTTCTTGCTAACTGGAAACAAGGTGCCTTTGTGTACAGACATACTGATTTAGACACCAACATGCCACAGAGAAATATGACACAAGTTATACTAATGAATATATGTCGTCGTCTCATTTCATTAAGTGCACATACAATGGAATACATCATGCAGCATCACTTTCCATTTGGACGAGTGCCCAAGTGGCCGCAGCCAGCTTCAGTTTTATTTGCTTATGTACTTCATGTAGAATTTGACCTTTTGTGAATCTGATGGTATTTTGATAATTACATCGGCCCCAAGATCCATGTAATGAGACTGTGCATGATTAAATACTGTTTGCTATCAAAGAAAACACAGTGCTCAGTGTAGAGGCTGTGTGTGTGTGTGTGTGGGGTCTGGTCAGTGTGTGTCTGTGCATTTATACTGACAGTGAGCGTATGTGTGTGCACGCCTCCGTATCAGTGTGACTGTGTGATGTGGTAATCATCCAGATTCAGGGAGGAATCTGCCCATTAGTGTCACACAGTGAACAGGCTGATATCCTCAGGGTCACGTGGCTCAGGGGAAATCGAGCAGGCCAAGATATACAGTGCAGTTTAAATTAATTGGGAAGCTCTTCAGTAGCTTTTCAAACATTAACCACAAATGGTGGAGTTTATACTGAGGGTTGCTCCCGCTCTTCTAACACGCAGGACTGGGGGAGTAGAAAATGGTTATTGTTTAAACATTCATCTCATTTGAGCTGCTCCAGCTGTATCTAAAGTGGATATGTGGGGCAAGTCTCCCCAAAGGTAGTTATCGTGTGTGTGTGTGTGTACCATAAATTCCCATTTTGTGGCCTGAGCCTTTGTTTTACTAAACTGAAGAGAGAAACAGTTCTTTATTTGAGACAGGCTATCATCAGAGTCAGTACTTAGAGTTTTATTTCCCCTGCTCTGAAAGTATATTTAATATACTGTCTCCCTGTTTACTTATTTGCTCCACTTTGCTGTTAATATGTTGCTACGGCAAATTCAGTGCTTTCTCTCTCTGTTTTACATTAAAAGTCTCAGGTGGCATAACCTTCCTTCTTTCCTGGAAGGCCTTTATTGTGAGATGTTGGAAGTGTAAACACATGGAGTTTCATTAACAGCAGCACGTCAAAGTACAACTAAATAATGAAACAGAGAACAGTACAGTATTTAGGATAAAATGAGAAACTCAAACCAACTGAGTGGTGAGTGGGGTCTTACCGTGTTGTGGCACAAATGAAAATAATGTTGAAATGAAGATTATGCTAAATTTACAAACCGTAATATTATTTATTTTGCCTTTATTTTATTTTTATTTTTTTTGATAATTGTGTGTGTAGTGTGTGCACCTACAGTGTGTTTCATAGTGGAATGTTGCACAGGGCCCTGCTGTACTTTGTTAGGATGGGTCCACTGACAGTAAATCGTGGTTGGGTTGTTAGCATATAGATCCACTGTATAAAAAATGGACTGCTTCATGCTACACACAGATGACACAGATATTTTTACTTACACAAATAACACCACAGTTTTACTGCCTTTAGTATCAGACCTATTCACAGGTTATAATATACTGTAGAAGCAGTTTCAGAATCCTGTACATGCATGAATTAGTTATTTTTGGCAAGAGGGTTCAATCAGCCACCTTAATCTTCTGTGAGCAGTTCCTCCCACAGTCCAGAGTTATGCAACAGTGGTAAATTGAAAACTCAGAGCTGTCCATAGGTGGTTATCTGTCTCTATGTGTGTCTGACTGCTGATCTGTTCAGGGGTAACCTCACTCAGTGTGTCTTCAGCTCCTTGTGACCCTGAACAGAATAAGCAGTTATGAGAACAGGTGGGTGGAAATAAACCTGAATGAACAGGTGTTATGTTAACTGATGTGTGAATTTTGACTGTAATGACTGGGAAGAAATGTGGATCCCAAGGCCAGACCAGTTGGGAACGAAGTGAATGAAGTTACAGTATATACAGCAGAGGCCTTAGGACAAGTAGCAGCACCCTTGTTTGTGTGCGTGTGCACTGGTTTGTATACAGAAGACTAAGAGAGGGAGACATCTTGAGGTCATGAACGTGAGTGCTACTTCTTTCCATATGCAAAGTGGGTGTTACTCCTTGGGCAATTAAAAAAAGTTACAAACTGTTCAGGCGATGGGGTAGGAAACATTTTTAGAATTTGTCTAGGGCCCACACCAAACAACAGAAAATATTTCACTAAATCATACAGGACTCTGATGCACTTCAGAGCTAAATTCCAATGCAAACATCACGTTATGATATATGCTTTGCAAATAACTCTCAGGGTTTGTTTTATCCTGTTTGGAGCACCAGATGTGTGGAGCTTACTGACAGAGGACATTGCAGATCATGCCAGACACTTAATCACAGAGAAGGATGCAGAATTCACTTTCAAATAGTTTCCTCTTATTGTTGAAACTTTTTGGCACTCATTCTGTTGCGCTACATAGCAGAACCCACCCGTCTGGAACCTCAGCAGTTTATAACAACACAATCCTAATTTCTAACGTTTATTTTCTGATACTTCTTGCCTCAGGTCTGATGACTGTAAAAGGTTGTTGTGTTGCTCACGATGCCATTGTTTGTTTTATATGGCTTTTAAAAAAAATAACCTCATACAGGAAGCCAGTAAAACAAACAAGGATACACTTGACATGTAAAGTAATATTGAGTGCATAATAAGACTTGAATATAATGACAGAAATCATATTCATGATTATTCTCTTTGTGAATATTATGACATTAATTTGAAGTATTCAGTTTTAATATTTCAATATGATTCTCGGTTTAGGCTGAGTTTAAACGGCCCTTTTACGCCACTGGACTTCTTATAAAAGTGTCCCATATGGCTGGCTCTTCTGTTCATTGTTTTATGCACATTATAGAATTGGATTCAGCATTTCTTGATACTTGCACAGCAGCACATTTCCTGTATGTAGTCTCGCTGAGCAGTGCCCTCTGCCCCTTGGTAAGGCAGTCGGTCGATAAGCTGGCAAGTTTTGAACATTCAGCAAATTTAGAGATAGTGGAGCAGTGAGCTTCAGGACGGTTCCAGGATAAAAGGAGGTGCTGCAGGCACAGCGGATGACCTTTTGACCCCCACCCTCCACCCACTTTGTAGCAGTTTGTACGTGATCAAAGACAACTTTGGATAAGAGAGGAGATGAGAGCTAGCCGCTGGCTGACCTGGCTGGGCCGGGAGGTTAGTCTGTCAGAAGGGAAACTCTTCCTAAGGTGTGCTACACCTTGCTGTGTGAATGACGAATCCTGGAGGATGTCCACATAAAGTCTCATTAGTAAATCTGATCATGGAAAGTCAGCAGAAATAGAAAGTTGTTTGTTCAGCTATATGTTGAGGTTTGAGGTCAAACCAAGCGTACGGATTCATTCAAATACCAGGATAGAGAGAAAGGCTGGTGATATATTCTTAAATTAATCCAAAAAGAAAGAAACAGAAATACAGGAGCTGCATTTACACATATTTTTTGGGAGTCTGGCCACAACCTGGTCGGAGTTACGTGTTGGGGAGTCCTAATGGTGCAGACAAAGTGTGTTTTAACCATGGACCAAACAATTTAACACAAGACACAGATCATTAACCGCAGATGGGAGTCATTTTTCTGCTGCTAATGATGGCTCGTCTTCTGGATGTGTAACTAATGCTTTACATCGAGCAAATTAACATCAGTTAAAGTAAAACAAGCACAGCTGAGGGCTTTTCATACAATATATGTTCTCTAGCAAAAGTTTTTCGGCTGAGTTGAGCCACATTGTTGCTCAGATTTGGAAAAAAAAAAAAAAAGACGCTACCTTTCTTCTGATTCTCATCACACTGGACTCACAGTACCGAGTTAGAGGAAACCAGGGACACAATTTCAGGAAGTTTTCTTTGGCCTGCAGAGAAAACCAGAGAGGAGATTTTTCTGAGATCCATTTTTAGTAGCAGCAGAGGTTTTGGGGGTAGGCGGCGGGGGCTGACAAGGAGTGCCTGGATGTAACCGCAACATGTGTGTTTCTGCCTCTTGTCTGGATGTGGTCTGAGTCTTTAGCATGCAGGAAATAGTTTGTGCTGCCCAGCTAACAGGTGCAAGTTGACTCTCGAATCCTCCCAGCATTGCCTTATTAGAATAAAACATGAACAAAGGTAACATTTCAATTCAAAATTTATTTAAGAATAGCATAAATACTTAAGTTGGCGCTTGGAGTTCTCTTATTTTTCACACTTTTGTCTGGGTGTGATATTGCTCAAAGCTGCCCTTATGCAAGACTTAAATGTTTTTCATTCCTGTAGCTTGAAAAACGGGGTCCTTCCCGTTATTCCCAGCTGACAGCAAACCATTATTCTGTGGACTGCACTCTCCTCTGTGAGCAATATAAACATCCTCACGCACGCTTTGAATGAATCACGTTTCCTTGGATGGCGGGGGTGTATACGGTCAGCAAGCATGAGCTCAGTGAATTTCATCTGAAAACTAATGCCTAAACACCACTTAATGTCAGTGCAGAGAACTGCTAGATAGATAGATAGATAGATAGATAGATAGATAGATAGATAGATAGATAGATAGATAGATAGATAGATAGATAGAATAGTGATCACTTACTTAACTGTCATCTCTGACTCTTTCTTTCTATGTCTCACTTCTCTAGGGACCTGAAGAATAATTTGATAAGCACAGTGGAGCCCGGGGCCTTCCGTGGTCTGCTGGCTCTGAGGAGACTGTAAGTATGATGAAGCCTTGTAACAGCCTTCTCCAGGGGACATAGGGACAAGTCCTCTGGCTTCGGAGACAACGAGAAAGAGTGTCTTAACTGCAGAGTGAAGAGAGAACTGAAATGTTTAACTGAGGCAAATGTGCTGAAACTACTAGTTCAGGCTTGTCTGAGCTTTCCTTATCCAGACTAAGCTAACTGAGGCCCTTCCTTCACATTAATTCAGCCAGACACATTCACAAGTGGGAGCTGTCTGGTGTGATTTGGGAGGGTTTCATATTTTGTAGAGGACACATCAGCTGTAGGGGTTAAGGAAAGGGAGAGCATTCGTCATTCACTTCCTCCCCTCAGAGTTTGGGGATTAGAAGCACTGACCTTTGTGCTCATTCTGTAGATGTGGTTCCATCCACTTGCTTTTAATGTGCATTTTCAATTTAAGCATTAAAAAATGGAGTGGAAACACTGGAAACTTCCAAAAGACTTGAAATAACACTAAAATATTTTTAGGCTTGGCTGACATTGGAAAGTTGGTGCATCAATAAAAGTCAAATGTGACAAAATGCAATGGAAACAGTTTCAGGGAATAAATCATGACGTAAGCTAATGAGGCATGTGACTTAAATGTCCACTGAGGCTCCCAGTTCACTGAAGACAAGGAAAATAGCTGCAGATGAAACATCACTGGAGACTGTAATGTTAAGACACAACCATTTTTTTCCTTTGTTTTTGGTGAACTCTTCTACTTGAGTAATTTTCTCAGCGATTACTCTCATCCAGGCTTTCTACATATAGGCTTTGGAGTGAGTGACATGATTGCAGCCTGATAGTTAGTGGGATCTGGGCTGGCAGGGACGCAAGCACTGAGTTAGCCAAGCTGATTCGGGGCGCGTGTGCGCCAGGCTCGGGGAGCAGCAGAGTGCTAATTTAAGTGCTCCCCAACTGGTGATTACTCGAGTGCTCTGCTTATTTTCCCACAGCTGCTCCAGCAAAGCAGCTCTTTAATTACAGAGTACGGAGGGCACGGAGCCACGGACGCGACAGCGCTCAGCCACTTGCATATGGAAGCCCACTGCATTTGCACGTGTGTGTGTGTATGTGGGGGGGTGGGAGGGTGTGCCAGCAATGGTTATGTGAGGAGTAAAAGGTTACAAAAGGTCAGGATAGATATTCCAGGACACTGAATAGATGAATGAACATGGCACTGGTTTACTGACACGGCTTTCACAGCTGTTTCAGTTCCATGTGTTTTAAGAAGGCAAGCATGCATGAGAACAGATACCAATGCAGACACATATTTTTGCAGATGATTCCTATTTTGTACTGTCTGTTGTCCTGACTACAATATCAGTAAAATTTATGTTTCGTACATGAGCTGCTGGATTTTCTTCTCTCTTTACCTCTTTTTTGTCCTTATAGGGACCTATCCAACAACAGGATTGGCTGTCTCTCCCCTGAAATGTTCCTCGATCTGGGCAACCTGTCAAAATTGTGAGTAATCCCTACATTGAAAACATGAATTGCACAGCTTTATGCTTAATTTGCACTGTATAGAGAATAAGATGGTTGATGTGGTCTTAGTAATATATAACAAAATACTATAATTTTAGTTTTAGTGCTGGTAAAGAATGGTCTGTTTGTGAATTAATGTGTAGTGTATGAATGTATAATTGTGTGTGTGTTTTCTTTTCGTCCACAAACAGGAATTTATCTGGGAACATCTTTTCCACTCTGACCATGGGACTTTTTACTCACCTCGTGGCTCTCAGAGTTCTGTAAGGCAAACGGTTAACCTCTGCATGCATGTACACCAAACACATTCACTTATCTGAGTTGTGGTTAACAATATAAAGTTAAACCTCAGCTGATTTTGTTCAGTGTACCAAGCCAAGCTTAGAAGTGAAGAAGTTACAGGCTGTTTTTCAGGCTGTTTGCAGATATTTTCTCTTATTATAGCAAGAAAAGCACAGGTGTAACTAATGACATTAACGGTGGCTCTGTTCCACATAGGTGGGCCAGTAATCCTTGCCAGTGAGTCAGCGTGCGCAGTACCTGCACCCTGGAACTGGCACACACACACGTGGAATAAAACCGTCATTCATTTTTATCAATTAACACCTGTGTTTTTCTGTTATATTACGACAAAACACCTGCTGTGACAAACACCTATTGAATTAATAAAATCAAAGGATGGTTGCTCAGATCCAGTAACGTGAACACGAGCACACAGTTTGTAACTGTACGCTGGTGTTCCCATCAGGCACTTCCACACCGAGACTTTATTCTGTGACTGTCAGCTGAAGTGGCTGCTCCTCTGGGCTCGAAGCAACTCGGTGAGGATCGGGAACGACACGGTGTGTGTGTTCCCCACCCACCTCCACGGCCTGGAGTTTCGCAACCTACGTGAACAGCAGCTCAGATGCGGTAAGGACTTGCGATAATAGCGTGAGCTTAACACAGATGGGTAAACAAAGGGAAAAACACTGTTACCTTAAAAGCATTTTCATTGTCAGTGCATAAAATAAGCTGACAGATCTTGTGAAACATTAAATTTTGATGTTTAAATATAAGAAAATTAAGATATGCACATTATTTAGTAACAGTCTTACTTGCATACTTAACTTTTTCCCTGCGTCAGACTGAATTTGTAGCATCAAAAATTATACCCTACCCACAGTCCCCAAATAATACTCTACATAATTAACACTTTTGTTGATTAGTTAATTAATTGATTCCACCTGGCATCCCAGGTGTAAATCAGTCTGTGAGTACAAGGCCAGAATGAGAGCCAGCAGGCGTCTGAGTTGATTTGAAATTGACTGTCTTACAGACTTTGTCAGACAGGAAGTGTCTGAAAAGTTTACTATCCTTGAGGGGATATATTCTCACAATATTGAGTTTATCAGGCATCGCTTTTTGTTTTTTTTATCATTGACAAGTGAAGCTGCAGAGGCATCTTGATTTGTTTGGATGGAAGATGAGGAGGTTGCAGTTTTCAGTTTAGAAGGAAAAATAAAATACTGTAATCAATCAGAAATCCTGAAGGGAGTTTTGAATAGAGTGACTGATGGGGAAGTGGAGCCCTTTGTGAGAGCATCAGGGACTTGTGGTTAAACTGGATGTTTACTCACCTACTCAGAAAAATATGTAAATGATCAACATGATGTGACTTTGCTTCCTGGAAATGTCAGGATTTTCTTAGAATAACAGAAAATTCTCCATAAATGTCTCCATAAATGTCCATCTTTACATGTGTAAAGATCAGTGCATCATCAAACCTCTTTAAATCTTTAAATCCTAGATCATTTTTCCTTTTTTTTTGTTTTGAAATCTTTTAAAGTGAAGAAGGAAATGTTTCAGACCTTCAGGCAAGATTAAATGGTTTCTTAAGATTGGACATTTTGCTAAGCTCTGACAAAAAGAAATCTATAGATAAGGGATATCATTACACTTTAAGAGCGCCTCCTGAGACTTCTCATTAGCAAGAAACAGTTTAATTTCACTAACATCACATTTTCAAGTGGTTAGCACAATGAGAACATGATTAAGTAGATCTATACTGATAATAGGTTTCCCTCTCCACTGTTATCTCTCCACCTGCTGTGAACTGTTTGACAAGCCTAATGTAAGGCAATGATTTAGAGCAAAATTGCCAGCGAGAAAACCCTAGGCAAAGACTGTCTCATAATGCAGTCTTTGTGTGATCTTTGCCCCGTTATGTACCACTTGTCTTAGGAGCAGCAGTTGCCTTGAAAAGACAGAGGAAGGAATTCATGCTACAGAGGTTGCTAGTTCAAATCCCCAGATCAGAAGTGGAAATCTGTGCAGGGAATATGAATAAACTTTGCTTTTCACTGGATCTCAGACTGTTCTCAGTAAGGCGTGTAACACTTGAGCTGGTAGCCGCTCCTCTCAAGTTGCTCGGTGACCAGTGGTAGAAGACTGTGGTTGAACTGGGCAGTTTCCAGGTGTGGAAATGTCTGAATATGCAGTTGGTGGAAAAGATCAGGTGTGCTCAGCAAAAACTTCCCTATGATTATAGTTCTGGAAAGTGGGGGGGGGGGGGGGGGGGGGGGGGTCCTTCATACAAAGACTACACAGCGTGGTGTGTGTTTGCTGTTGCCATCAGCAGAATAGCAGAAAAAGAGACAGAAAAAGAAAGAAGATTCTACTGTAAGACTTAAACTTATTCATCCTTGTGTAATTATTACTATACTAGTGTGTTATATGTCTTGTTCCAGGAGGCTGACAGATTTATGAAAAAAAAAAAACTATTTTAATATTTATGTTATTTGCAAAACTGAGACTTTCAAGACTAAATATGAATCTGAAGACTTAAAGATTAAAGACAGATGTTGCAGTGTGGTGTCTATCAGTAGTCGGTGCATCAAATAACGTTTTTAAGCAGAACTAAATGGCCTCTTTACTGCCTAGAACCCGTTAGCTACAGTAAAGAGAAATCCAAGACTCTTTACTTTTTTTTTTCCCTTCTCTGAAAGACTGGCTACCGACAGGCAATCTCCCCCTGCCTCCTTCCCCGTCTCCCCTCCGTTGCTCTATCTCCATGCTCGGTGCTGCGGTCCACAGGGGAATTGTATCTCATATGTGATAGAATCATCCTCCTTACATCTGCTCCATGCAGGGAATATTGCTCTAGAATGAGAAAATCATTGGTTAGTGCTGGAGTATGTCTGAGTTTGTGTGTGTGTGTATGTGTGTGTGTGAAGGGACATTATATGAAGATGCATTGTATGCACGGTGTTAAACAGCATGCACATGCACAACTCCCCGCTGCAGCTTGTGTGTTTGAATACACAGACAGTGCCGTCCAGAGTTGTCTGCACCACAGACATTCTGGAGTTGTTCTGTGTAATCCTAATTGTATGTGTTTTTCATTTACACAGAACAATCCAAAGCAATTACAGGGTAATTCAGTGCAGTACGCGGACAAAGAGCCATGAGTGGAATCCAGTGGCAGAACGAGGAGTGCTCCTTTCAGGCCTTAAAGCATCCATTATGAGATTACAATGATAACGTCTTGGGCTTCCTGCTCTTGCCATGCTTGGATCCCTCTGCCTTTCCACAGCACAACTCCATCTTACAATACCTTATTCATTCACTTGGCAACAAGCGATTTTCAATTGGATACAGTGTTGTGCTCTAACAGCCATATTTTTAAAATGTTATTTGATGGTTGTTATGTTCATGTGGTTTCACTTTGTAAGGGTATGTCGTACACTGGCCAGGACCTCGTTAAGGCTGTGTGGATGGGTTAGTGCTGAGAACCTGATGCTGGCTTCTTGTTATCAAGAAAAATGATGGGCTGGGATGAAAATATCCCTCTTCCACACTCACATACCATTGGAAATATCAATATTTCTCCAAAGAGATTTTCTCCCATTGTTTTTATGAAGATATGTCATAGAAGATGCATCTGTTTCTTTCTCCAGCGGCTCCAGCATGATGGGTAGCAGATGTCTGCGCTGTATATTCCAGCAATGAGCCCTTGTCCCTCCACTGATACAGGTCGGGTACTGCCTGCAAATGAAGGGGAATGGAGGGGGGCAAACAGCTTCCTGCCAGGATCAGGTGCTTCCTGTGTTGAGGTCAGGGCAGGCGTCTGTTTTACTCATCTCGCCACAGAACGCTTTGGTTCTTTAACACTGCTGAGATGAGAGCCACAGCTCAGACATAAAGCGTGGAGCTCACGTGGCATGTTATACGCTGCAGGACAAGCCCGTGCTTTCTATAACAGTATTTATTGCATGATGACACAGCAGTGCAATTGCCCTTTATGGGCATCATGTCATTAAATTAAATTTCACGTAGAGACCCAAGTCTTTTAGCCTGTGGTGTGCCTCTAATAATTTAATGATATAAAAATATCATCAACCATAACTCAACATAGTCTGTCATATTAGTCTTTGAAGTTCAGTCCCACACCTCTTTTAAATCAGTTGCTTTGAGAAAGGGATAATGACGTGACTCCAGAAACACATTCAGGAGAATCAGTCTGAGAATGAGAATATCTACTTGTTTTATTTTCCGAACAGTTCTGGGTGTGGATCAAAGTCAAAATTGAAAAGTTAAACCTTTGACTGCGTGTTAATAAAGAAGGAAATAAACCTTATAGCAGGGTATTCAGCCATGCTATATATTCTTACCAAAAAAAGGTATTATTAAAAGATTTCAAAGTCAGTGACAGCTACCATTATAACTTTGTAATATGAACACTCGCAGAGAAATATGGAGTATGGCATGTGCCAGCATGTAAATAAATATAGACTATATTTAACTCATGGTTAATACATGCTTTTACAAATTGATGAATTGAATTGAATTGAAATTTATTTTATAATTCATCATTTAAAGATGGAATAAGTAGATAGATGTATTAATTTGGCGTTTTTAATGTTTTATTCCTTACGGTTTTCAGGCAAAAAGTAAATGATCCCCTGATTAAAAAAACGCTGATAATGACTTTGTCTTATTTTGTAGGCACGTTTTTGATGAACAATCTCGGTTAACGCTAACCTTGATGGCACACTGCCTTTCCTGTGGCTGCTTCACAATAAAAGCCACCCTGTGTTTGTCCAGTTAACCATGTCTAATATAAAGGAGCTGCCATTTCAGCTGGTGCAAAGAGGGCAAACGGTAAACAGTGAGGCTGTTATCAGAGAGATAAGAATGTGCTGGATTACACGCATGCATCTTTACATACACGTATATTTGATTGAACAATGTATTGTGTTTTATTTATTGTGGCAATTACTGCAGGCTCCATTTAAAAAGGCTGCTGTACCGGTAATAATTCTGCTATATCCTAACACAACCCTGGTAGTCAGAGTGCATCACTGTTTGCTCCACAGACTGAGCCACACTGCTAATGAACTCTCAGACTCACACACACACACACACACACACACACAGGGGTATACACATCATCATGCCTGTCTCGCTGTCTCCATCTCTCTCTCTGTCTCTCTCCTACACACACACACACATAACCAGTAGCTGCATTTTGCTGTGGCAGTGTCCAGTGGGCGAAGGAAAGCAGCCACACTCTGATCGTTGGCTCAAAGCGTTGTTTCAACAGTATCAGCGTCAGCCGAGTCAACAGTCAATGGCCCCCATGCTGTTTCTGCTGCGTGTCACCCGCTGGAGATAACAAAGCCTCAGCCACTGTTGCTGAGGACTATCATAGAGTCTTAACAGTCTAACAGGGTCAGCTTTAGTAATTACTCAGAGATGTCATCATGGAAGATCCAATATTAGTGACAGATTTTTCAATGTTACTTTCAAAAGCATGGCACTTTTTATTATGCACCTATGATTATGAATTACTTGCGTAGAAAATTGAGGTCAGAGCCCTGCATGTGTTAATAGCTGTGATTGCTTACTGGCTTCTATATTACCATAAACAGTCATGCGAGCTATTCTCTCCTGCTCAATGGAAATGTTAAGCTGTGGGCTGTAGACATTCACCCAACATGGGTCTTTCAGTATTTTTTTTTTTTTTAAACTAATGCATGAAGCAATAAAAGACTTTATGACCCTTGTATTGAATTGCCTGTCAGACAGCAGCAACATCCACAATTGATTGGAATACAAGCGAAGGCAAAGTGCTTGCTTACGCTGCTCTTTGGAGCATGTCCAAGGAAATGTCTGGCCTTGTATGAACAAACATGCTCCGAAGCTGGTACAGTGATCTGGCAGCGTGCTGGGCAAATCCTGGATCCTAAAAAACAAAAAAAAAAAAAACAAAAAAAAAAAACCCACATGGCAAGTCCATGCTCACCAAACCAGGCAACGCTGATGCAACTCCATGGGTTTCTTCATGATCTGAGACATTGAATTGTCCTACAGACATATCTACAGTATGATTAGATTGATCCGGAATTGAGGGATTTTCACTAAAAATTAAACCCCCTCCCATATTCTGGCACAGGACTAAACCCTCTGCCCCTGTCTTCTAATCTTATCCTTACCATCTCTGGCAAAAAGACTTGAGGACTTAGTCAGCTGCTAGGTAAGTAATCCTATCACTGGTGGTGCATCAGGCTTCCATTGTGAACATGGAAGGAGTCAAGGAGAGTCCAGGGGAGCGCTCAAGGCTGCTCTCCTTTATCAGCTGCTGTTCATCTCGCTCAGCAACAGCAGCAACATGTGGGAATGACAGTGGAGGAGTGTGACCTTGACAGAATGTACGTGTGTGTGTGTGTTGGCGGTCGAGTGTGCGTAGGTTGCATTGGGTAAGAATTAGTGTGTTTGTGTTAACGTGCGCAGGCTTGATATGAGCCTGACGTGATCACAGTTCACACACATAATGCTGTGTTTGTAGACTTTACCACCACTGGCAAAATCGACGAAATCATACAGAGCATCCATCCTGTAAAACCTCCACTATTCCCCTTTCTTTTTCTCTCAAGGATAGAAGTGTGACCTCCCCTCTCTTCCTCAACCTTCCCACCTCAGGAAGCGGGGGAAGGGAAGGTTTACAAGCTGACCTTCCTGTTTTATCCTTTCCTCATCTTCCAGATGGACCTCTGGAGATGCCCCTCTTCCAGCTCATTCCCTCCCAGAGACAACTGGTTTTTCGTGGAGACCGGCTCCCCCTGCAGTGCACCGCCTCCTACGTGGACCCGTCGGTGGAGCTGCGGTGGCGTCACAACGGCCACATTGTGACCACACAGGAAGACCGGGGCGTTTATGTGGAGGAAACCCTGCTTCACGACTGCTGCCTGCTGACCAGGTACACAGAAATGGGAGGGAGAGAGGGAGAGGAGGGAGGTGAGGGGAGGGAGGATGGATGGGTGAATGTGAGCTGGGAGCTGATTAGCTGTTGACTGGCCTGTTGCGCTGACACATATAACACACACACACTCGAAAGGATGTTTGTAAGTCAAGTCAGAATACACAAGCAAATAAGCTGCTCCATAAACAGCCTCATCATGTTACGAAGAGAAACAAACACACATGCGGCTGTAAACAATGTAGAACACACACACACATACATGTTCACTCATGTTCACTGGGGTCACAAACACAGCTGTAACATGTATACACACACATCCATACACCTCTCTGTGTGTGTGTGTGTCTCACTCACCCATAGGAGCTGTGATTTACCTTTTGTTATCGGTGCCCTTGATAAGGATCTGAAAGGACAGGACAGAATTGGCTTGGCAGCGTGCCAACACCTCAGAGCAATCTGCGGCTCGTCTCTAGAGGTTGGCCATCCAGCCGCTCCCCCAGCGCCGGCGGAGCGCTGGCTGATCACACGCTAAGAGGAACAGATGCTGAATCATAATTGTGGTGATAAAGTAGACCGGCAACACTGGCTTTCGCACTTTTTTTTTTTTTTTTTGATAGAAGTCGTTGCTGCAAGCCTCCATCCTCTTCCTGTCTTTGTTTTCTTGGTGGTCTGCAGAGTGTGTGTGTGTGTGTGTGCGTGCGTGCGTGCGTGTGTGTGTGTGTAGTCGTAAACGCATTTGACGTAATGCAACAGGCAACATGGCTCAGATGCAGGAGCACATTGCTCTTGATTAGTTTAACCGCTGCCTGTTCTGACTCAGCCTCTCCAACATAAATATTGATGGAGTGCTGACAGAAATATGTTTCCCTGTGTCAACAGGGCCACAACGCCTCTTGTTGTGTGGTTTATTTGGCAGCAAGAATGCCAACTGCTTTTCCGCTCCATTTCTGGGAAGGTACACTATACCTCTGCCTGCAAATGCCACAAACGGTCAATATTTTTTCTTTTCATTATGCACCAGCTCACTGTTTGACATTCTCAGTGATCCCTTTGGTGAATGCGCTGCCTTGAATAATTGGATTACAGGGCAGAAAGAGATCTTTTAGTGATGTCTCAGTGTCTTTGTGTCGCAGTCCTGATGTTTCTTGGCACAGTTTATTTTTATTGAGGTATCCATCAATAGGGGTCAATGCAATCCTTTGTCACTTGCTTCTCATTAGCTACCATTATCAGCAGTGGTGAGGACTGCAATACTGGGACTAAAGTACAGTTTTGGGGTACGTTTACAGTGTTTTGACTTTGTGCTCCTTTGTACTTCTACCTTACTACATGCCCAAGAAATATTATCTGACACACAAATCATGGTCGGCTTAATAATATGAGGCGTATGATGATGTGTAGGTTCAGCTATTTAGTAGTTAAACTTAGCTGCACCTCTTGGTACAACAGTAAAATGCTGCTTACACATTAAAGCATGAATAACAATACATAAAGAATGTAATACACACAATGGGGTTTACAAACCAAAACAGAGCTAAAAGAGCAGTGAATATTAGACTTACATTCATCATGCTGACACAAACACAACTCTGAATGAATGATTATGTCTCCCCGTGTGTTATAGGTTTGTGAAGAAGCCACAAGTCTGAATACAACTTTCACTACTGATTGTCAATAAACATAAAACCCACTGGTATGTAACAGTAGTGAGAAGTCACCAGAGGAGAGGAGAGGAGGGCGGCTCTTATTGTCCACTGTCAGTGTGTAGGGGGAACTCCTTATGCAACTGACCCTCTGTTGGCTGTGTGCTGACTGGTGACGTCTGTCAGCTTGTGTTCCAGCCTTCTGCGTCTCCAGTCCCATCATCACAGACTGTACTGCTCCCTGTCTCTCCCCCTGCTGAAAAACGAGCCTTCCAGAACTTTGGCTCTACTTTTCCACCTCCAGCTCCAGTGTCCCAATTGAACACGTTGAATTTCTCCTTGCTCCTATTCTGATTAGGGCCCCTGCTTGCAATTACCCGCTGTTCTTCTCTTGAATACACAAATAATGCAATTTTCTCCCCCCCAAGTGGAACAGTTCAGGTCATGTTGCTCTTGGCACCTAAAATGTCTCTCTCCTGTAGAAAACCTGCAAGGAGCAGACATCATTTCCATAGCTGATGAGTGTGTAACAGAGCTCGGTCCAACAAAAACAATCTGCTGTGCCTGGGCCGAACTTCACCTTTCGCCCTGTGCTGTATCTTAAATTGCAGTGCTGAGAGACCTGTGGGGGGAATTAGAGTCCTGTGACTTCACTGATCATTTGGTCAAAAAAAACAAAAAAAAACAAAGAAAACGCCTAACTAATGTTCTGGCCTTTGACATGCCAGACGCTGTCAATGCTCGTTTAGCCACAGTGGACAATATATTAGTCATTACTGCCTGTATTGATGTCGTTCACCTTGGATTAATGTCCTCTGAGTTAGTCAGCCTCGCCCTGCATGCCCCATCAGAGGGAAAAGACTGAATACACAGGATTTAGCGCGTGGCTTAAAGCCCTCATCTGGATTTGTCGCACAGAGTTGCAGCAATGCGAGCGGAGATGCCAAAGCCTCGGTGAAATGACCTCTTTGAAGGTGAACCCAAAATGTTTTGCGGCTATTTTCTCAGCTATTTTCTGCTTATCCTGCTTTAGGCTGTATCAGGCAAACAGCCAGAGTAGGCATTCAAATCATGACATGATCCTTTGCTTACAGAAACAGGCATAATATAATGCAGGATGTATTGTTTTGTTTGTAATTTTTGGATTGTGTTTCTTTGTATTTTCCTGTTTCCTCCCACTTTTACACTGTGCCGTGTCATTATGGGCTCTTATTTGCTGGCACAGCTTGGCCGATAAGCTGATCCGTTTACATTGCTCACAGTGAGCAGCAGCAAAAAACCAAGCCCCAAGAGGCCTGATGGTTCTGCGATGTGGGCCAGACTCCTGCTGAGTAATGGTGTCAGGCCAAACTGCCAGTGTTAGCTATGCTAGCGGCAGCAGTGGGACCAGCCTGTGATTCATGTTTCATTAATCAAACATTTTAGAGCCCTGTAGCTAGCTACTGCAGACACTTTGGATGTATCTTTCTTAATCCTCTCCATTTTTAATCAGGCTAATCTTGCACAAAATGAAGAACCTGGTTTGGAAATATTACTGAAGGCAAAAGGAAAAAGGAAAATGTCTCTCTCAGTCTCTTCCTTCATGTTTCAGCTGATGATCTCTCTAAAGCTTTCTTTTCATTTTTTTAAATCTAAAACTCTTTGCTCTTGCTCAGAAACATAAACTTTAATTTCTTTAAATTCAACCCACGCATCTTTCTCCTTTTATTGCTGTGTTTTCTTTAAGTCCCTGCCTCTGTCACACTTGTAGCTGTTTCTCCTTGTTTTCTGTTCTTGAATTTATCAGGCCGTTCACAAGCTTTTGTGCAGCATCAGTTGCTAAGGAGACCAAATTTGATTATGTCTACACATATACAATTTTGCCTCTGGGTTCATCACTTTGCTGCTTGCCAGTTTTAGCCAATAAAGAAAAATTAAAGCTCCTAGTTATATTGGATGAAGTTAAATAAAGATAAAGCGAAATGTAAATTATTATCTTCCTGTGTAGAGTAATGGTTAGAGTGGGTTAAGATAAGGAGTAGTTTGATATGGACCATTCTACAATGGGAACAGTATGTTCATTATATCAGAGAGAATCATGCCTGTGTACATACTGAATATGCACATGTGCCTGCATGTTTTGGGGGTGGCCGTGGCGCAGCAAGTTAAGAGTGCGGCTTTGGACTTTGGACAGGCCTGAGATCAGAGGGTTGTTGGTTCGATTCCCTCGACCAAGGCACCGATCCGCCCCAGTGTCTCTAAGTGCGTGTGTGTGTGTGTGTGTGTGTGTGTGTGTGTGTGTGTGTGTGTTTCGTTCACTTGGTGTGAATTTAAAAAAAATTAAAAAATGTTTTGCATTTATAATGCAAATCTGTCACAAGCTTTGATGAAACACAACTTTGTAAACTGTAACCAGCAGGCTTGCATGAAGTTACTGGGTAGAGGGAACAGATTGAAAGTTTACAGTCACGTAAGCAACATTATGTAAACAAATTGTTAAATATCAGCGAACATAAATGTTCCTAATGAGTCCTTTGGAAGCTGCTCCACAATGGTGCAGTGTTACCGCGGATGTAGGTCAGAGCTTTGTGTATGACTTATGTGTGCCCCTGCCCTACTGCTTTTCACATACTGGAGCAATTTCTTCATCTGTTTATTATGTGAGGATGACCTTTTTCTGAAAGCCCCGGGCCGGCTGCTGCACGGCTTCCCCTGCTCTCCTTGTTTTGTCTGGGTGCAGCAAGTCGCCGGGGACGTTTGTGATCAGGTTGCAGGAGAATACGCCTTCTGTAGCGAAGTTTTCCTTTGAGAGGCAAGCGGTGGGAGGCAGAGGCAGAGGAGAGGTGGGCGGCTGGGTGTGTATGTGTGTTGGAGTGGTGGGGGGGGGGGGGGTATTTCCCCGTGTATTTCCCAGCATTCAGACAGTTGGCCCACGTTCAGCAATGATGTAACTGTCCCCCTCTGCAGACTGTTCACAGTTAGAGAGGACAAGTGCAGCAGCTCTGTCTCGTACACTTGTGCGCATGTAATCACACACTGTGCATGCATACAAACCACCACCTCTACCTCCATCAGCCACATTGTCATAATTACCATCATCATCACTAAGTGTTTACTGTAAGAAAAGATCATTTTTTTCCAGAAAAAAGTGGCAGAATCTTGAAAAAATGCAGAATTAAGTGGACAGTTTATCAGTATTAAGAAAATAACTCTTCACTTCATTCACGTAAACTCAAATTGATCCATTTTGTTTTATGTACTGTTTAATGAAACCTGTTGTAATTAATTATGTGAACACTCATCTGAAAGAATAATAAACGACTGATTAGGTTTAATTACATTTCACCAACTGTTCCCTAAACCAGTCCACACACCAGGGGAACTTTGGCGACTTGTAAGTGTATCTGAGTTCATCACTTATTTTCATCGGCTCCAAATGGTCCATTTAAATGATTTGTGAAGCAAAATTAGATTATAGTGTAAATTGTCTACATTTATAGGCTGCAACACAGATAGATTATTTTTCTTGCTGGATCTTGTTGTGGGCTTAATTATTTATTGATGAGTCTATAGTATTTGTCCTCCAAATTAAACAACAACATAAAGGATTTGTGCTTGGCCTCTAGAGTGACACACAGAAGTATTTTCTGATCTGACACCTCTCCTGTCCTGTCCTCCTGTCAGGACAACATTATTTGTCTGTGCCTTCCAAAAACAATAACATCACCTGACTTCCTCCTTTGCTCCCGTCACACTAATTTCCCATAATAATGTAAAGAGGCATTTTTATCACAGAGCTAGCATGAAAAAAAGCTAACTGAATATCAGTTACTTTGGTAAATACATTGCACTTGACGTGAGCAGTGTAAACTTGCCCATGTGTTTTCAGTGCATACAAGGTTGCTGTGGCAACTGGGTCTGCTTGGACCAGATGAACTGGACATTATATCAGAAACAAGGGAGTCAGACAAGATTTTGTTTATCAAACATCCTGGTAATTTCATGTTGGGTTTGTGGGCAGCTATATCTTCATCTAGCCCCAACCTAGTACTGACTATGGTGAAAACATTTTCACTAATCCTGTGCAAATTATTTATTTATTTATTTCAGTCTGGTGGAGTTTGTAGCCTAGAGGAAGGTCTCAGATGCTCAACTCTGTATTGCTAAATCAATAAGCAAATTGGAAAATCTTGGCTTTATACACAGTAATTGTAACATGGAAAAGTGGTATTTCCTGCCAATTTTGTTATCCTGAACAAAATGTTTTATTAAACAGAGTTTGAGGGGAATTCTATGAATTACTGTGGTCACCATGTAATACTAATCCTGTGCAAATAGAGTCTGATAAGCGTGACTAACAGATTTGGTCTTCCACTTCACCTCCCAATATGTTATCTATATTATCTGTTTAGATTAGGTGTTCAGACAGCATATGTGCTCATTGTGGTTTGTTATATAACTGCAGCGAGAGGCTGATAGTTGGACTGAGCCCAGAGGGTTTCAATTTGAAGCCCATCTACACTTTAAACTCAACTTGCGTTGTGTGGGAAGAGGGAGGATGTTGTTTTAAAGGGGGGAGGTGGAGAAAGAGACCAAGAGAGAGTAAAAGATTGAAAGAGAGTGTGTGTGACAGGATAACCATGTGAAGGAGAGGTGAAGGTTAGGGTTACAGTTTAAAGTCTTTCCATGAATTAAATGTTTCAGTAAATTTGACACACAGGCATCATCACAGTCATTTTGGAGAGTGACTCATTCCTACAGTAAGAGTCAGTGAAGCATGCAGGCATCCTGACGGTTTGTAGAAATCTGTCTTGATGTTAGTACTTTAAAAAGCTCCTGTCCAAACTATTAAATGACGGGTGCAAAAAAAAAAAAAAAAGAATCCTTCCAAACCAGCTAAAAGTGCTAAGAAGTGCCTTTTGGACACCTGATGTAAAATCCCTCGCATGTATTCGCAGACAGTCACACACATGCAGACATTTGCTCTCTAGTCCTGAATGTCATCATCTCAGTCAAGCGTTCAAATCTGATTTAGGGCGTTTTAGAAAAGTAATCAGAAAAGAGAGCCTTAGTGGAGCACAGAAGATGAAATCAGGACTTATTATATTCATTTTCATAACTCGCCCACAGAAAGTCTTTGGAGCAAAGTCGCCTAGTCCGTTCGGTACAGGGACTGTTGACAGCATCCTCTGATTTCCGTTTGCCCTCTCTCTCACAAAACAAACAGCAGTGGACATGAATTCACACCGGAGCACAATGTGCTTTCATTTGGAAATGTTAAGGTGATCTTACTGTATAAACAGGTTGCCTCTCTGGTGGATTCAGATCATTAGAGCTAATTTGGTGCTTCAGACTGACAACATTTGATTAATGAACTGTTATTTTTGCTTTATTTATGAATGGTCTTCTTTACTTGCATGTTTGTGCTATTGTTTTGCATCATATACTGGAGATAACTCTCACTTTTAATACATTTACTCTGAATTCTTTTTAAGGTGCACTCTCACCTAAGCTGTTTGTCTCTGTTCAAACAAACTCTGGTCCAGACCAAACAACCAGACTCAGGCTGCCTGAAAAGGAGGCTCGCTGCCTGGTTCTATGCAAAATGTGGTGCAAGATTTTATGATGCTAGATTTGTGATTGTTTTTCTGAACTTTATTCATTTTTTAAGCCAATCTAAACAGTTCTTGACAATGGCCACAGTATTTAAAAGTAAATTAAAACTCAGTCCATGTCCTTTTTCGTGAGCGTTCATAGTCTCAGGTATAATATCACAGAAATCCATCTTTTTAGAAAAGTGTCTGTCCTCATTTGCAGTTGCACTGTCATATACTTCATTATGTCGACTTGTTGTTTACCTCCCCAAGGTATAAAAGACACTGGACCTTGTGGAATATCAATATTCATTGTTTTTTGACCTCCTCTTTTATGTTCTGTCAGAATCCCTTTAGTCCTCGACAGTCCCATGAAATATGAGCATGATCTCCCATCATTCCACACTTTATCAGGCATTGACACTATTGCTGGGGCTCTAAATAACCTTCTTTTCAACTTTCAATTCAATTCTCTGTAGACTTGACTTATTAATGCCTGTATGGCAACCAGCACATAAATCTTCCCATATCTTGTCCTCAATAATTATATTCATCTCTAGTTCCCAATTTTTCTTTTATATATAAAGTGTCTTCTTCTCGGTCAATTAATAACCTTTTACATAAACGTAAGACATGTTATTTGGCTAATGAAATACTGGGCTTCTTTTAACCATGTTTCAGTCTATGTGACTTTTTACATGGCTCACTATAAGTATCTGTAAAAGTCACTTGAGGACAGTGCACACTGGTGCTGTAGCTGGAGGAAAGACTTAAACTCCTTTCAATTAAATTACTGATAGATAACAATAGGACCAATTGTTTTTCATCCAGTTTCTGAAACCAGTACCCCACATAGAAGAGAAAAAGTCTATTATACTGGAAACTGACATGGCCCGTGATAAAGAAACCTCTCCACCCAGCTTCTCCCTAACTGTTGCCCAGACTCTCAGTGTATATCCAATCCATTTACTCTTCACTTTTCAGGACTGTTTGTGATGAAAGGTAAACAGGATCAGACAGAGATATCCCTGTGGTTGAGCTCTTCCCTAAAGAGACCCATCTAGTCTCCTGATTGTTACTGATCCATGTCACCGCAGCACTACTCTAGCTACTATGAAATCCTGCTGATTGTGCACTGTCAAAGAAGTGAATTTAGAGGAGAAACAGCACGTATAGTTTTGTAAGATTGTTTAGTAACAGTGACAACGTATATGCACACCATCAGTGACTTTTAACCAGTCAGTCAAAGTTAATTTTGTATATTTTTGCAGTTTCTCCTCATGTTTCTATCTGTTCATTAGAATCAAGAACTAGGGCAGGAACAAATGATTATTTTCATTTTCAGTTAATCTGTCGAGTGATTGATTGATCATTTTCTCTATAAAAGAGAGCCCAATGCGATGTCTTCACATATAAGACAGAGCAAAGCATCAAATCTTCACATTTGAGCAGCTGAAGCAAGAGAATTTTTAGCATTTTTGCTTTAAAAAAATGGCTGGAACAATTAATCAGGCAACAAAATTGATGAATTTTCTGCCAGCTAATCTATTAATGGAGTAATCATTTCAGCTTTATTCAAAACACAGGGTTTAGTTGCAGTCTGTACTAGGAATGCTTATAATCAGTTATTTCTTTGTGAGCTCTTTGTGACACATGAAGAGAACATTAATAAACACACAAGACGCAGTGAAGTGCAGCGTGACCTGCCGTCAGTCTCCAGAATTTAATATCCCCATGTGGGCTCATGCTGCCTGATGATGCACAGTGACATCACCAAAATGTCAAATCAGTGACTTCATGTTTATGTTTTCTTTTCTTTTTTTTTTAATCAGCTATTTTTCCCTTGGCTCTTGGCAAATGAGCCAAACTACATGTGTGAAAGCCAAATATATTTAATGAGAGAAAAGAAATAAGTCCTAATATATGTTGTTGCTTTGAAATTGATTACGTACCTTGTACCTATCCCAAAGGGGCCCTTTCTGTGTGGAGCTCATGTGGTTTGGATGCTGCAACTTGTTTCTACAACCCAAATACATGCAGACAGAGTGAATTACAAACCTTGAATTCAAGGCCAGGAAGCGTGTGTGTGTGTGTGTGTGTGTGTGTGTGTGTGTGTGTGTGTGTGTGTGTGTGTGTGTGTGTGTGTGTGTGTGTGTGTGTGTGTGTGTGTGTGTGTGTGTGTGTGTGTGTGTGTGTGGTGTTTGGTGTTTGGTGTTTGGGTTGTTGCGTTAGTCCTGTGATGGCTGAGGGTGTTCTGCTGCCTTCCACAAAATGCACGCTGGGTTAAAAGACTAAAATAACTGTACGAGTTGTAAGAATATTTAGACCAAAAGGGGAGAAGGAGAGAGGGGAGCAGGCAAAATGAAGGCATTTAATATTTCTGAATAAATATTTCTCTCACATCCTCTGAGAGATGTTTTCAGGGATTACAGCTTCTCCACATCAGAGCCTCTCAGCCTCTAATCATCTTTACTCTGAAACATTTCAGTGTCTTGTCCAGTCTGTCACTTATAATTTTCAATGTCAGCTGCCACACACTCCCAATTGTGGAGCATTGTTCCTGAAAACTTTGTACAGTGCTATGTTGTGGCTTGTATTATGAACACACAAGGCTTAATTAAATCACAAAAAAGGCATTAGCTTCTTGAGTGCACACAAAGCAAAGTGTATATTTGACTACAACTGGATTGTATTTGGAAATTAAACAGTTGGCATTTCTCAAAGAGGTAGTATTTCCATGGTGATAATGCCCGTTGCTTAGCAATCTCTGCCGGCTTTACTCCTTTTTTTTCATAAGGAGTAAAATCCTCAAGATTAGTCGCCTTGGCAAATGGCCTGATTTGGCTCTTTGTCACTGTTTCACCATCCTTTGTTTAATCAGGCATTTTCCATTGAGATAGGAATCGCTGTGACAAAGTAGGAAAGATAAGCATGAGTAATGATCATCTTAAGGCACAGGCAACATTTTAAGCCACTGCATACTCACATATGCACGAGGGTCTCTTGAATAAATTAGATTTTGTGAAGCACACCCATGCACACACATTTTGACCTGCCCTGATGAGGAGCTTCTGCTGACTACAGAATCCTTTAGATGTTGCCCTAACTTTAACCCTTTGGCTTTATGACTAACTTTAATCCTCAACCTAATCCAAAAATAATGTAATCCATCTTAAAATCAAGTCCTGGCACAAAACTAATCCTAAAACTACATTTAACCCTAAACCTAAGGCCAAATTCTAATCCAGCACCTTGTACAAATCCTTTAAAGACATTTGATGCTCATAGGAAGGAGTTCACCAACACGCAGCACACGGACGCACGCTCACAGTTTTACACCTCCGTTCTCCTCCTCCAGCGAAGTCATCCTTTCCAACATTGACGTGGCCATCGCTGGCATCTGGGAGTGCCTGGTGACCAGTTCCCGTGGCAACACTTCTCAGCAAATGGAGATAGTTGTTCTGGAGACGTCGGCGCCGTACTGCCCCACCGACAGAGTCACCAACAACAAGGGGGACTTCAGGTGAGTCACCTCGCAGCAGTCACGCATTGTACATCCACTCGACCATGACCACACAACACGATCTGTTCTATCATGTTGGTACTGTTGGAATAAAAAGGACTGAAAGGAATAGTTCAACATTTTGTGAAATATACTTGTTTGCTTTCTTGCTGAGAGTTAAATAAGAAGATTCATACCACTTTCCTGGCCGTATGGTAAAAAATAAAGCTGGCGCCAGCTTAACTTTGCACAAAGACTGGAAACTGGGTGACAAAATTTGCCGAACAGCACCTGTGACCATCACTAATTAGTACAAAAGCCTGTTTGTTTAATCTTAACAAAAACTAAAGTGTAAAACTGGTTTTATGGAGGTTTATGTGCGTGAAGTCACTGACCCTGGCCTAAAACTGGACAAGTACATGACTTTTGAGGTGCAGACTTTGTGACCATCAGACAGAGCTAGCTGTTTCCACCTGTTTCCTGTCTTTTGTGCTGACATAAGCTAACTGCCTCCTGGTGGTGGCTTCATATCCGAACAGATATGAAAGTAGTATCAGTTTTTCTCTCTTGGAACTCTTGGAAAGAAAAACTAGTGAGTGTATTTCTGAAAACCTTTTCTTTCATCAGGTAAAAAATAACTAATAACAAGGCCCTGAATCTTAAGTGCACTTTTTGTTTACCGGTTAGTCCTTTGCAGTTAGTGGTAATTGACAGTAATCACTGGCTACCATAGGTGATACCAGGAGGTCTCCAGAAAAATAAGGCAATAGTTTAACCTCACTATAATTTAATTCACCAGAAATATTTCCAATTACAGAGTCTACTGTCTAAAAATGAATACTGCAATCAGAGCGCCCTCTCTCTGCTATTATCTCTCCACGTACAATGCATTTGAGGTATTTAAGTCTAGTTCTTGGTGGCGTCAAGCTGTTTTTTTGGGGGTTTTTTTTTCCACATGACAAAAATCTGCCACACCTGAACTGACTTGCACCAGGCTCATTAACCATCAAAGACCAGAACTGAGTACATACAGTAGAGCCCAGACAGTTCATATATTTTAATAAAAATTGGAAATGTGATATGAAAACACAAACATTAAAGCTCTATGTGGTCCAGCTTTATAGCAAGACTATAAAAAAATGAGAGCGCGTATTCCCAAGACTGCGGTTTCATATAAAAAGAACAAAGACGGCACATCTCTTCACCCTCCAGCACTCCTCTTTTTCCCTGTCCTCCACTCTCTCTGTGACCACCTTGAAACTGTGTGGTCGTGCACACACAGCCACATCCTCCACCTCTCCTTCCCCTGTGGGTGTGCTGTTGTCGTGTACACTCCTCTGTAGCTGCTGTACTTTACAGCCTTCTTCCAGTGCCGCAAGCGCTGAGGCTTTTGTTTCTGCCGGAGCATTGGAGTAATGGGCTGGAAAATGAGCCCACTTTTTTGTTGGGGGCGAAATTAACGCCATTTATTACTAAGTAGCTGCTGCTGCTGCTGCTGCAACAATGTGGATGGAGAGAGAGGGGAAAAAAAAGAGGATGGGGGTGTGGAGCAGAAAGATGGCAGGTCTCTGCCCTCAGCACAGACCACCAGCCTTTTGAGTGCTGCGCTCCTTTATTTTCATTTAGATGAAGTCAGAAGTGTTGCCACATTAAGCACTACTCCAGCTAACCTTCTGCTGTAGGACACTGATGTTGCCTTAAGGAGAAAACCACAACTCATAAGACATGTTTCTCCCCTGATTGTGGACAAATTGACAACTCTTTCCTGAGGCTGCAGAAGGCACAAAAAAGACCTTTAATCTGCAACAGCACCAAGAAACAAAACCTAGAGACCTTTTATTACCAGGGAAATGGAGGCTAATGTAGTGGACTGTGAGTGTTTGGCTGACTTTCTACACTCAGACAAGCTTTATTTTATTGAAACACTAACAGGCATTACCCATAAAATGGAAATTTAAAAATCACCCTGGCCCCCATCACAGGTTGGCCAGTAGAGCAGCTCCAGGACTTGCTTCTTGATGACATTATTGAGAAAGTCTCATTTCTTGCTTCAGAGGAGACTTTGCTGAACTTTGCATGGCCGTATGAACAACACTTGTAATTACTGTTTAAGGCTGAGAAAGGAACAGATTCTGCTTCAGATTCAGGCCTTGGTGTTGGTCAAGCTGCACACATGGTGCATTTCAAAAGTCTTTCACCTCAAATACACCCACCCAGTTTGTAACAAAGCTTTCTGCTAAAACGTGTAATCTCCAAGCCATATCCAAAATAACCTTCATGACATCATCTTGGTTATTTTCTCAGGCTCCTCCGTAGTCACCGACACTGACTGACACTGCTGTATTCACAGGCTGAGCAGCACTACACATAATGAGCAAACTGATCTTAATGTGTAAAACTGGTGATGTGCCTCTTTAAATGGATTCTGTCATTAAACAAAAAAAAAAAATATTTAGTTTTACTGTGCAAGAAGTGGAAAGACAATAAAACTGATTAATAAAGTGAGTAAAAAAAAGTTAATTTAGTCAGAAGGCATCAGTAACACAACACATTGTTTCAAGTATCAGAATCTGGCAGTCATCTGCAAAAATAATTAGAGCTACCTATAAATAAAATATGCAAATGAATAATTTCCTAAGTACAGGGAGTATGAAATTGCCATCTGGTGCAGTGAGTGTAGATTTTTGAATTCACTTCATCCCTGATAATTTGGGGATATCTTGTCCGGCAGGTGGCCGAAGACTCTAGCTGGGATTCTGGCCTTCCTGCCGTGTGCTCCTGCAACCTTTGGCTCTGCCCCCCACCCCTCTGGCAGTGCTCCTAACCCCTCCAGCCAGAGGGAGAAGAAGGCGTGGCGGCGCTGCGACCGGGCTGGGCGGTGGGCCGAAGAGGACTACACCCAGTGCCCTTACGCCAGCGAACTAACCCGCGTGCTGCACGAGCTCACCCAGGTATCAGCACACGTGGAGAACTTGCAGAGAAAACAGCCTGGATTTATTTACAGATTTTAAACCAGTGTTTTTTCATTGTCATTAAATCAGTTTACTATGATGTTCGACATGTTGACGTTTACATATTTACCAGCCTACTTAAGATTTAATAACTTCATATTCCCAGAATAGAGAAACTAATATCTCCACTGATTTATCTGTAGCCTGCAGGTATTTGTAGATCTGTATGTGTATGCTTTATATACATAATACAAAGTGACTGATGGCATGCTGACTTCATTCTTCATTACTCATGGGATCACTGAGCTACATTAAAGCAGTCAAGTTCACAAAACTACATGCGTGACATGAAATAGTATTACAGTGATTTATTATTTATTATATGTTGTCAAAGCTGTTTCATGTAACGTCTCTGTTGAATTGTGATAATGGACTGTGTGATCATCCTCTTTGAATATTGTGGTATATTTTCCTTTTCATTCCAGATAACTATTAATACCACCAACGCTCAGCCTTTGGGCCAGCAGTTAGTGGCTTTCACCAGCAGGGCGGCACACTTCACCGATGTCATGGACGTCATCTTTGTCACACACCTGGTGGAGAGACTGACAAGGCTGGTGGACAAACGCAGAGATGTGAGGGTGCAGCGATACAACATAGCCAGTTTACACTGTGATCTAAGAATTAATCCAAGCATAACAAAATAGTTAAGTTTCCTTTGAAGCAGTCTGATACTGTGGATTCCCTCATACGAAAGGGAGACAGTTGCTCATACTAGTAGCTACTACTCCCATCCTTATATTACATTCCTATAGTATTCATGCATATGATTGCTCACAGTTTTGCTGTTGCCTTAAAAGATGAGATTTATTAGGAAAATCCGTGACTAGCTCATGTATAGGTAACAATGGTTTTTCAAGAGCCCTAATTGAACAAACAGAAAGAAACACTTCAGCGAGAGACAGCAGAGGCTGCCCAAAAAAAAGACATGGCAACATGCTGTTGTCCTGGCTTCAATCCTTCAATCGATTCCAGACAGCTTAACTTTTCACCTCATACGCTTTGCTCTTGCCCATGGCGGCGATGGACCTGAATGACAATTATGATTATGAAGATGCATCTCTTTCTGGGCAAGTCGTCTTTTTTACCTTAAGCGAACCTCTCTTCTTTCTTCGGCCGGAGGAAATCAGAGGGCTTTATGTAACGCTGAAGGTCAGGTTGTGTGAGGGGAAGGGTGTTGAGCTTAGTCAGTGAAAAGAATCAATATTAGCTCTCACTTGTCCAATTACTCATCATAGGTCACTCGGGAGGAGATATTATTAGGAGATACTTTGAGTTTTATCATTCCTAAGACAATGCTGAGGAGACCACCCTCATTCATCCAATAAAGAACAGTCAAATCAAGCAACAATGAGAAGTACAGTAAGTAAATAGCGAACTGCCATCTCAAGGAAGCGATTATGCCCCATTGGAGCTGCTAATCTAAATTAAATCTCCCTATAATGAATGAAGCCACCATTGCCTCCCTCACAGTTCTGACTGGAGATTATAAATGTGTCTGTTGTTGCGGATATGATTGATGTGCATGATGAGTCTGCCTCTTCGCGTGTGTGTGGGCCTTGTAGGTACAGTTTGTGTAATTGTGAACATTCATTCATTTGCATACATGTGTGCTTGTGTTTCTGCAGCTGGGAGACTATATATCAGAGATAGCCAGTAACATGATGCTAGTGGAGGAGCACATCCTCTGGATGGCCCAGAACGAGGCCAGGGCGTGCACTCGGATCGTCCAGTGTGTGGAGCGTGTTGCTGACCTGGCTCTGACCGGAGACAATCAGGTCATTTCTAAGGTATGGCTGGACTACACAAGGGCAACACCCACACTCATGGCCACAGTCAGTCAGGGCAAAGGTTGATTATCTGACTAAATGTCCCATAGCTTTACCTTTTTTTTTCTTGAGGCTTAGAATAGTGAGAAGTTAATTTGGCCCGGGCAGATAACTCGAATAAGGCAAGAGAAAGATAAATGGCTTCCTTTCTTTGTTTCTTCTTGCTTCCGTCTATTTTTTTCCTCTCTACTGTCACTTGGGATGAAAGTATCAGCCAAGTGAGTAATATAAAAATCTCAACTCTCCCTTGTCTTCCGCCACACACCGACCCCTCCCACTCTTTCCCCCACTCCTAATTCTTGGCCTCCCTCCCTCAGGTATCTGCTAACATAGCTCTGGAGGCCTTTCTGATCCGGCCGTCTAACTTTCTCGGTCTGTCCTGCACGGCGCTCGAACGGCCCCCCTCGTCTGCGCCTTTCCCCCTTCCTGACAGCCACTCCCACACTGACAAGGGCATGAGCAGAGAGCGTGATGCTGTGGGGGAATCGTTGCTCAACTTCAAATGCCACACTGTCAACAACAGCGGCTCACCGGCCAGTCAGCTCAGCAAGGTAAGGCTCAAGTTAATAAATGCTGTGAAACTTTGTAAAATATGCTATTCTGTTCTTTTGCTCACCTCTGCTGGCAAAATCCACCGCATCCAGCCTGAGGTGAAGAAGTGGCGTTCTTTGAGTGTTTCTCTTTCTCACTCTAAGCAGGTTTCTTTCTTTCTATTTTGAAAGGCCACACACTTTTGTAGTTTGACACTGTTCAAATGCAGGGATGAGAGAAGAAGGACAGAAGATGAACTGAGGAGAAAGAAAGCGTTTGAAAAAGAAATAAAATATGAGATTGGGAGTACGGCTTGTACAGTAGCTCATGGGCACATTAAAATGAATTCTCCAACAACACACGGTTTAAGCGTGCGAGAAGGATTAGCCCCTGCCCTTAAGTCTGTTGTAGCCCATTTGTCCTGACAAGATGACACCTTGTTTGGGTTTGTTGGCACGCCATAGATCAGCTGCTGATAGGTGGGGTTGTAGTGGGGCTTGGGCCAGCAAATAGGACAGTAATTTGGGAGTCAGTGAATGCGGGCCACTCCTCTGTGATGGATAAGTTGGCCTTGCATACCCGTCACTTTAAATCAGCCGCGGCCCCACCATGGCTCCAGCTGTGGCTGTCCCAAATGACAAATACCACATCAACAGATCAGAGGCATTGTGCAGGCAAAGCGCTCGCCTCACCTGGCACTGAATTGGCATAGTTCTGCAGGATCTGAACAGTTTGCACCCTCTAGCTATTGCTCGCGTCGCTGTCTGTGCATGTTAGCGTGTATCTGTGGGTGTGTGTTTATCTTTCAGTCTGCATACTTATTTCATTTCCCTCATCTTCTTCTTCTTCTTCTTCTCTGGTGAGATGGTGTCAAGTCTCAGTGGTTTTGTCTGCAATTACAGCATTTAGTTTTAGCTCCAGGCTGTGTGTACAGTAGCAGGCATGCATGTATATATGTATGTATTTCTGGAAGACGAGCTGAGTGAGCTGTATCACCAGGAGGACAATACCGCAGATTTATTTTTGTTAACACTAAGAACATCTCAGAGCCTTTACTTCATAGTTTTGACAGGCTTCATTACGCTCTCAGGTCAAGTCCAGAAAAAACAAAAAAGATTTTTCTGTGCTGAAGCTGGATTATTGGACACAACCCCAAGTCTTCTCAAGTCTTGGCGCTCTGTGTCTTTGAGTAGCATATTTGAGCATGAAACTCCCAGTACGATGGATTTGGCTTTTCTCAGACTATAAATATGAGAGGATGTGTTGCCGTGTGGTGCACTCTGAAGCTCGCCTAATCTCAAGTCAGAGTCTTAGTTGAAAAGCAGCCTAGAAAAGATTGATATTTAAGAAAGGAAGCCTCTGTATGTACTCATTTTCATATTGTTGTTCTCTTTGTTTTTTCTGAATTGTTTGGGGTTTTTGTCATGAAATATGGGACCAAACTGAAATGTTTCATTCTACACAACTGTGGCATTTTGTGATATTTTTGTGTTAAATAGTTCTGGCATCTCAGTGTGCTGCCTAAAATGACTTTCTTCCAGATATACTCAGTCTCCACATGTTTGTGAAGACAGGAAATCAGCCATTGCCATGCTTTGCAACAGCATGAAGATACATTCAGTGATATCTCCTGGCTTGAGTAGAAGCCATTATGGTTACGTTTGGTCTCTAATAAACTGTCCAATTTTGTATCTGGGTCCAAGTTGGTAAAATATGGAGATTTGTTAATCTCGAAGTCTGAGTCAAACATTTTTCTTTCTCTCTCATTTTTATGAGGAGCGACCAATTAACACATCTATCAAGTCAACATTTAGCCAAATATCAAATATGTATTGCATGGGGAAAAAAATAGGGGATGTAGACGGGAATGATACAAGTCACCGGTTTAAACATTTATCTAGAATGCATCGAATCAAAGTGTCGTTTCTCGTACGATGAGGACAAGTTCCTCAGCTTAACATGCCAGTGCCAGTGCAACCAGTTCATCTTCAGATGCAGTGTAGTGCTGTGAAGATAGACCAGCAAATGACTGTATTTAGCTGACATCAATAAATGACAGAGTAGAATTAATACTATATACATCATGTCATGCTTATTTCAGTAGCTCCTCACAGCAAGAGGAAAAAGTAGTCAGGCCTGAAGAACAGACGCAATAAAGGATTCAGATTCAGTGAAAAGCTTTTGAACCTCAGTCCTGGACAGGGGGATAGTCACAGTAGTCATTAACAACGAATGACACCTTAATCAACTGTTGTTTTTAAGCTAATGGCACTGTGAATGTGAGATCAGACAACCTCACTATTCTCACACCAGCTTGTTGTGGGGACGGAGTCTCTGGCTTTTTGCTTTACCGCATTAGATGAATTTCTTACCCACGTTGAGAAATTATAACTCGAGCGCCTCTTGATCACTTATTCAGTTAACACCTTCTGTGTCCATCACACTTAATTCATCTCCTCTCTCTTTTGACTTTGCAGCCACTGATGCTGCCTGTAAATACATTTTTGCTCCAAGTGAAATAAAACAAATGCCTGTGTCTTTGCAGTTCTTACAAATAGGTTATATTAGAGGTTTTCCATTATGTTATCCAACAAAATAAGAAAATGCTGCGTAATTGCTTCCCCAGATAACCACTTATATCCTGACTGTATCACCTGTATCACCAGTATGAAGCAGTGCTATCATGTATACAGTACTGACTTACATGTAAACATGTTAACATAAGATGACGATACCTTAAAGAGTTAAGTATGCAAAAGTCATTATGCACAGCAGTCCATGACAAAAAGACATATTTGGAAGGAGTCTTAGTACCTACTGTCTGTGCTTAAATTTTGGCAAATGTGCTTCTATTATTCTGCATTTTGGCATTTTACTCAGGAGGTGCTGCCAGTTTTTTTGGCTGCAATCTTGCATTTAATAACTTGATATATTTGGGTAATTTTTAGAGAAAAATCTCCTGAAAAGTCAGTTTTTGGGTGTGCGATGAAGAAGTGTAGTACTATTTCCACCTCATTTAGCGTGCAGAATGAACACAGCTTGTCCTCCTTGGGTGATTCACACTCTCACACGTACGAGCTGCCCGGTTTCCACAGCTCCTGCTCCTCTGGAACAGTTGTGCGGAGAGAAGCTGTGCCCCCCTCAACAATGATTTAACAGTAATTGTTGAAAAAGACCGAAGTGACTTCATCAGCCTTTAAAATGGCTTTTATCTATTCAAGCTATCACCACCCTGCTACAGTATCTTCTAAATTTCTACCCCCCCAATTCTCTCTCTACCTTTCTCAGGGCATGTGGGAGACACTTCGCCAATTACTGATAATCTGGGAAAGTCTCATAGGCCCAATACTTTAGCATATGCTGTCTCTCTCGCTCTCTCTCACACACACACTGATGAGCTTACACACCCAAAGAATTCATATCCACTTCATTTTGTACTGTTTCATTTTCAGGAAAGTTGAGGAAATATGCTAAATGATGAAACTGCATCATGAAATGAATATATTACCTTTTTCTTCCTCTTTTTTTTTTTTTGTCTATTAACCTTCTGTGTGCTTTTGTAATACTTTATACTTTTTCTTTTTTTATAATCCCAAACCTGTATAAAATACCTGGCAAAGAGCAGTTCTGCATCTTATGCACTTTCACAAAGTTAGTATTAAATCAGTACACTTTATGCACTGCCACATGCAAAAATGGATTTCAGGTTTGTAGCTTGATGGTATTCTTTGCCTCTGTGGCCACAAATCAGTGGACAGGACATCAGTTAATATCCCTGTTGTACCTTCCATGTGTTTGTGCTGGATCAGCTGAACACTGAACCCTGAACTGACAATATTTTGACAGATATTCTAACCACTGTGCCTCTAACATGATTTGGAATATGTCACTTAAAAGGTGAACTTATTGGAGTTTTAGAGAGTAGTTCAGTAAGACATGTAGTCAATAATAGGTGAAATCTGTTGTTTCTACAAGATGACTTGAAAAAATTGGAGAATTCACACGTCTGTTTGCAGCCGTGTGTGGTGACACCATTTCAATCAGGGAAGACAAATTGAGGGTTTAAAGAGCCATAAAGAGCTATTAAATTAATTTATTTGACATAGTGTGTACAAAAGGAAAAATTAAAGGGATGTGTGAGGAGACTTTGGTGATTAGACCCCATCGTGATGCAATCATTTAAAAGGGATAGTCACGGCATGAGTCATACAGAGATCCGCTGTATGGTGTCTAGACACTGGTGGTTTTTGAGAGAGTGAAAAACAGACGAGCTGAAGATCCGTATGAATGTGAGGCTGAGTGGGATTCCTGATAAGCTCACTGTAAGGACCTGTAGGACAGATGGTTCCGGCGGTAACTCGAGGTGTAAGGGTGGAGGACGGGTGCATTAATCTGACACGGGAACAAAAATTAAAAAAAAAAAAACAGAGAAAAGGGACAGTTTAAAAATTTGACAGCAACAAGATGACTGGATCACAGTCACAAAGTCTGACTGGTTGGAATGAAACGTGTGAACTTTCACCAGTTAAGTTGTTATGTTACTAAGACAGCTAAGGCTGCTTCTTGTTCACCAATGACCTTACTAGAAGGCCTATTCTCTATTTTATATAAAAACCCAAGATGTTAACAATGTGGGTGTGGGTGCACCGAAATTAATTAATAAAATGAATAAATTAATTAATAAAATTAATAATCAATTTTAATTCCAAAATACAAATGTCAATAGTCAACTGAGTGATGGACATCTGGCTCAAGCTGTGACACACAGCTGTTAAATACACTGTTATTAGGAAAGCCAAGAGTATTCCCTGTTTTACAGGCTGCAGTCAACATGATGAACGATGCTCTGATCAATGGGACGAGTAGTGCTTTGTTTTAGGGTAGAATCTATATCCTTGCTTTAATTGCATTTGTTAAATGTTGATTTTTTAGTTAACGCTGTGTTTTCGACTAAAGAAATGGACGATCCCTTTAATGCCCTATTGAACTCACCCTGCTGATCTTGACATTTAAAGGCAAGGACATTATTATGACTGCCAGGCCAATTCTGAATATGATTTGGGCGAGACGACTGATCGGACCAAGCTGGACCAGGACTGTTCTGGTCCGGGTCAGTTGGTCTTTCCTGACGGCATAGTAGTATGTGATATGTAAAGATTCTAATCTTACGTTTTCAGACCCAGTCACTAACAGCCACTCTCATTAGAGATTTTTTTTAAAACATGTTTGATATTTGCGACTAATATTGGCCACCGATGATGTGACTCGTGTTGCCAGAAGGAAACATACCAGTAAACAAACAGCTTTAACTGACTTGAAGTTATCTTCGTTTCGGTCACCCTCAGTTCCCTCTTTATGCTCTGCGTTGCCCACATCTCTACGTCTACGATGTCACTCACAAACTCTGTATATTGCCTGAACTCCACTTATTACTGACCAGTTCTTCAGTGTCTTGTCTAATTTATTTAGGGAATTGCTCCTTCCTGATAGTGAAAGACTAAAACTTCTGTGCAACTTCTGGTGGAAACAATCTTAATATGTGCTTTGTCTATTTGTAGGATTTCTGGTTTCTCAAAATCAGTGAGTGAAGTAGGTCAAGAGAGTGTTGGAATGGCAGCATCTGCTGTCTCCCCTCAAATTTTTCCAACAAGATCTGATGTTCTATACAGTGTATCAACAAAGCTGGATGGATTTATATATTTTTACTCTGGAACACATACAATATGATATCAAATCAGATTTTGAGGCTTGAGGCCTTATATAATCTTATATTGAATGCTTAAAGTGTAAGTGTTACCGTAACAAAAAGTAAACCACACATCGTTTGGCTGAGACAAATCTCATAATTCCGGGTCTCACAGCCGGCTGCCTAAGCCGGTTGTGAGACACAGCAATAAAAATAAAGGAAAATATACCAGCTAGAGTTTGAAAAGATGCATCAGGTCAAAGCCATGATGGAAATATAGACATAGCAGCAGAGACATATGTGAAAGAGAAGAAAATAATATGAGCAGCAGTGAATTGAGAATGAAGGTCTGTTGTTTGAAAGTTGCCTTTTTTTTTTTTCCCCACCAGGAGTGTGAACTTGTGCGAGATAAACACATTTGGTATATCAGGAGCATATAATGCACACTCACACAAACAGACACACACACACCCACTCACTCCCCTATGACTCATCAGTCAGCCTGTCTAACACTGCTCAGTTTAACAGCACACTGTGAAGACTGCAATAGACACACAGCACCACAGCTTGTTATCGAGCAAAGGAGTTACTGCAAAGATACAAACAGGCAGTAAAGAAGGACTAAGCTGGAGAAAATTCCTAGTTGGATGCACAGTCATCACATACGTAATCAGCAATTCTCTTCCACACCAACCTGTTTCAGATTTGACAGTGAGTCAAGTTTAAACCAATAGTTTTATTCATTTTTTAAAAATCATTTTGTGAGCTGTTGTTGGCACATCGCTTCATGGTCAAATAACAGCAATTAGTAATAGTACAGTAAATCTGTGTGTAAGTGACACTGGCATACATGTCTTTACTGACCTACAATGGCTTGCAACAGCAGTCTGGTACCAGTTTCTTATTAACAAGAACAGTGGCACACAAACATTTTAAGAAGGGGCTTTATAAGTGATTAATAGGCTAGCTCCTAAAAACCCGCAGACTTCCCCATAAACTGATTTTCCAGGCTGTTCCCTCCATCCTTATGTTACTGACTGACTGGCTGAGTGATCTGTTCTCTGTCTCACTCTGGCAGAAGCTCTGCACCGTTTAGAGCCATTTTGGGTCCAACTGGACTAAGACACACAGCATATGGCCCTGCTGTGCCCGCACCTTGCCAAAAAGTGGTGTAATAAAACACAGCCTTACAACATCAGCGCCTTACGTAATGCAGTTTGGTGTAAGAGTATACACCTCCTGATTGATTTTGTATATTTACACATAGACTTCCTTTTTTTCCAAATGTTTTTATGTTGATATATAAATATATGTATGAAATTGTCTTCCTAGATTTAATATAGACGTATGCAAAAAAAGGAGAATTTATTGTTCTTGAGGGGCTTTAATAGAATCCATAAAACACACTTCTCCATGGCCCAGTGGTCTAAAGTAGGGACTGGGTGTCATCTTTTCGCCAGTGTTTCTTGTCGCTCTCGGTCATCTATCAAATAAACACCAAAATACCACAGAAAATAAGTCTCCCAGGTGTTTCATGTTATTTTCTGGACCTTTGAAGCAGTTTAGATGTTCCACCCTGGAAACACATTAAAATTTACTGAAGCAACTGCTGCTAGAGGAACTGTTCTGACAACTTCGCTCTGTAGCTGGCCAAATTTAGTCAGATTTATGTGACAAGAGAGGAGGGAGTCCAACACTGGCTCTGTTCAGGTACATTTAAGATGATTAGTCTAGTTATTTAAAATAAGACTAACAGTGTCTACACAGGGGGTGTGTAGTGCTCAGAGTCCAACACAAAATTGCTGTAGTATCATGTAAAATAGAAGAAATTATATTTGTAGCATAGAAATATGCTTTGAGTCACGAGAGATGGATGCACGACTGAAAAATGCACCAAAATGCCTCCTGCGTAAACACCCGGTGAAGGTATAATGTTTCCCATGTTCACCATCTTAGATAATGATCGTTATCTATTTGCCTTACGTTCATCTGATCAAATCATGGCTGAGTGCTGACCTGACCTGATTATCCATTTAACTGGGTTTAGTGAACTAGGTGGAGCAATCACAATTTTATACTTGACATTTGCATGTTTTATAACCTCTTACACCAAACAAATGTGAGAAGCATATTTTGTTTCCCTCTGAGGTTCCCAGTAGAGTTTTATTTTCACATCTCTGTGTGTATCTCTCCCACATATTAATGCTACCACGTTGCACAGATGGATTATATGAAAATGAACACATGCACACATTTTTCTATAGTCGCTGACTCACTCGGCTGCATTTGATCGCAGACAAAATTCTTATCGTTTCAAATGTCTGCTTAAAATCTAATTGGTAGGGATAAATCTGACACAGCGAATGCTTTGTTTAGTGATCGTTTCCAAAAAAGTCGTCATCAAAAAGCATACGCCTTCTTCTGTCTTCCATCCCTCACCTCCACACTCAGTACAAGGGTGGCTTTGACACACTTTGCTTCAAATATTTGAGAATAGATTCTTGCAGATATTCGATTAGATAAAAATTGCCACACTCTTGAAGCTTTCTCGTACGCTTGAGCTGAAAAAAAAAGGTCAGACGAGGTGACGTTTTCAACGATAGGCTGTGTATTTTTAGGTGACTGACAGTTTTCTCAGGGTGATTTTGATGCTGTTGCAAAGGTTGTATTAGATTAGACTATTCAAAATAGTCTTACGCTGTGGTTCCAACCACGCAAAATTACTTTCAAATGTAATAAAAGCAGGGTTCTCCATACATCTTCAAGCAAAATGCAGCTGATTCAGTTACTTTCAAACATGTTTGGCATTTGATGTTTTTGATGAATTTGGATATCCCAGTCAGCCAGTGGAAGAAAGGGCTTTTGAAAATAGCTGTGTTTACTGCAGTGAAGCTGCTAGCGTGTGCGTCTGGTGGAGTAACGTCAGGGAAGAGTGTGAGAAACTGTTGATTGTGAGATGGCTATAGAGAGCTAAAATTGTATTTTAAAACCCCAGCCTAACATTGTGAAACATGCTCTTTCCTGTTTGGCTAGATGCTGCTTATCCACATTAGAGACAGGAATTCTGCGGCACATGATTTATGATACTTACAGTGGAAAACTGACATAAAAATGACTTAAATGGACAACTAATGTACATAACTAATGTATATATAAGATTTTTTGGCAGGTGGCTTTGGTATGAGCAATATCTCATAAGCAAAAGTTGCATGGATTTTGCGGAGGCTAACCACCCACTGTGAAGCCTCCGGATCATCCACCACAAACATGAAACACCAAAGAAATTAAGCAAAGATTCTTAAATCTAAAACTAACTTTGTGTTGCATAAACATGCTTCTTCTTCTTTCCCACTCTGTTTATCACGCTGACCCCCCCAGGTGGGGAACCATTTCATCAACTAGATTTGAGCTTATTGACATAAAGTTCATCAGTCATAAACATCTATCTGACATACTTAAACCTGACTCTACATTTTTCTCTATCAACAAAAACCTGTTTGTCTGCTTTACATCCAAAACAAAATCTTTAAATCTGCAATTCAAATGAGCTTTTGAAAAAAAGCACAGTTTTCAACATCTTTTCAGCATCTTGCCAGATTACTGTATGCGTCTGTCGGCTGACCTTTAGTTGGTATCACGCTGTTTAATGCCACAGTGTCACTTTGTTTGGAACAGATTTGGAACTAATTATCCCTAAATTACACAAACATATGGCATCTTATCCTATTTCCCAAGTCAGTGGGCATTATCCTTGAACTGAATTGCAGAGTGTATGGTTCATTGAGGATGACAGTTTGGGACAATATTTACTACTTTAGATCTCCCTCTTCCTTGTCATTGACAGGTAATTAGTGGAAGCCTTTAGGCTGAATGGGTGGAGTATTCCCACCTCCCTCTCTCCTTAGATAGCCTCTCCCTGCTCCACAGAGCTCCACTGCTTTTTAATTACAACCACCCGGCTCTGCGTGGGTGTGTGTTTATTTTTTGTTTTTTTAAGGGGAGTGTATGGTGGATTTTTGGTGTCAGAGTGTGCTTGGAAGTGTGCGTGCGTGTGTGTGTGTGTGTGTGTTAGCTGCCCTCTAGGTTAAGGCTCTATCTGGGGACAGTGGTGTAGCAGAATAGAGCCGGGGGCTGGTGCACAGTAAACAAATTCTCTATGTCATCACAGGCATCTAAGACAACCAAATATGACCCAGTTTGTCTCGATTCAGTAAACATGGCGCTTTATGAATGTGAATGCTTAATGTCCTGATAATTCGCTTCTAATTGGAATATGTTAGGGATGCGTTGTGTACAGTTCTCTAATAAGCAATGGAGGATTTAAAGTACTTAACTCCAACATGAACAGTGCAAGGACTCTTCATTAGCTCGTTGACCTGCGTCTCTGTGTGGAGGGGGCGCAGACGGAGGAAATCTTCCCTCCATATTTGACATGCAAACGACTGGAGGTTAATTGTATGGGTGTTGAACTGCAGTTAAGTGTCGAAGTCAAATGGCAATGAGCATTAACATTGGATGGGTATTAAGGATTTATTAGTTCATGTTATGCTTCATAATGAAGAGTGGTTGTGTTGTGCATGCGTGCCATCTTGAATGGGTGGGTGTATAAATCTGAGAGAATATATTCATATTTTTATGTTTTTAGAGGTGAATATATACAGTTGGCAATTTATTAGATACATGTAGCTAAAACTAATCTAAAACTAGTCTTCCATTATTATTGAAATCGTTTTAGAAAGATGCAGTTTGTGCTGCTGTTGAACTGTGCTGCATTGTACAGAGCGATATTTCTCTTATTTAGTCTAACTGCATTGATATAAATGGGGTGGACCAAATAATAGAGACACCTGTCTATATAATGCAGTACATTTCAACAGCACCACAAACTGGAGCCTTCAAAATGCCCACAAAGTTGAATCGACACCTTTCTAAAACAGCTTCAACGCAAACTGAACATTATAACCTTGATGAAGGTAGGATTTATTACAGCACTGCTGTAGTAGACTTCTTTATTTTAGCTAGGTGTAGCTAATAAACTGCCAAGTGAATTTAGTGTATTTTTACATACATGGTTGCATCAGTTTAAGATTCAAGATTGTGTTTGTATGCATGCATGTGTGTGACTGTACATCCATGCAGATGCACAGATGTGAAGGCATATAGAAATTTTACCCCGTCCATGAGGAATTGCATCTTTTTCCTCCCACTTTCTCTCTTCGGTGAAACAAACAGGCCTGTGATGCAGCAGTGAGAGGCCTTGAATGCTAAATACATCATAAGAGAGGAAGGCAGAGAGAGGAGGAGGAGGAGGAGAAGGACGGTAGACAAAAAGAGAACTGGAATTGAAAAAAGAACGAGAAAAGATGCGATACACCCAAAAGTGACAAATGAAGGACTTGAGCCGGACAGGTTGACATATCCAGGAACTAGAAAGTGAGAAGTGAGATGGAGAGACTTAGCAGGGAACAAGGGAGGGTGATACTAAGAGCAGGAGAATGAGAAAGAAAAATAGTCCTCTCAATGGCTGGAGATCAGCAGGCCCTGGAGACTCCACAGAATGAAAGACAGAGATTTATTTTCCTTTGTAGACAGAAGAGGAGTTGATCCTCCCTACTTCCTGTGTAGACTCTGTGCTGGACAAGCTGTCCCCAACTGAATCATTCATCCCACCCCATCTTTTCTTAAAATCTACTCTGGTCATTTCTGACCCTTTTGGAGCACCCACGCCTTCACTTTCCTTTCTGCCCCATCCAGTTTGCTCCAGTACACCAGTTTGTTTTCTATAATGTTTTGTTGAATCACGCAGGATACTCTAGTCTTTAGTGCAGTGCTTACCAAGCCTCTCTGTTGGCTGTGTTGTCCAATGCAGTCTTTTACTGCTGCATAACAATGTTTTTTTTTCTCCCTCTGCACCACACAGAAAAGATGAATGGAGGCATTTTCTCATCTCTGACTGCCCTTTTTTTTTTTTAAATACATTTAGCCAAGATCTTATTTTCTCTGTTGTGTGCCACTTTCTGAACCATATTCTCAGCCAGTTATGGTGCGTCCTGTCAGCTACTGTAGAAATGACGGCTCCGGCCTGCCCACTGCTGTAGGAAAAATAATCCTTTGAAAAATAGGTCATTTTCAATGATAAATTGTATCTGCATCTTAATAGTATCTTTCATAATCATGTTAAAGAGAGTGAAGATGGTGCCCTGCTCATAGCCACACTGTACACCTTTTCAGTTTTCATTTAAGTGTTAGAACATATTTATACAGGTTGGTGCAATAAACATATACTATATCATTTACTTTTTTTTTTTTTGTTTTTTTGTGTCACCAGACGTCACAAACATCTGGAAGGAAGATATTGGTTTAAAAAGCAGAAGATACAAAGTTTGTTACAGCCAGTATCTAATAAATTATGTTAAGCACAACCATAATCTGTTTCCAGATTATGATTTTTAATCAGAAGGTATTTTACAAATTTTGCCAATATATTCTCCTGACCTTTGTGAACATAAAGTCTTGAACCACGTTAACTGCAGCGTCCCCTGGTTTGACTCAGGCTAGGGACCTTTGTAACGTGTAACTTCCTTCCTGCAATTTCCTTCTGTATCTCCATCAAATAAAAGCAAAATGACCAAAAAATATCAACTTTCAACTCCAGTTGGACGAGATGATAATGTAACACACATGCTGTCATGTACAGTATGTTGTGGAGCTGTGGTAGATTCCCTTTTAGCAACGATGCAGATGAATGAACAGAATGCGTTTATGCCATTTTTGGATTTCGACACGATTTGCATCTATGTGCACTATGTAATGAAGTATTCTTGTCAGGCATTTGATTTGCTGGATTAGTAAAAATAGACATGTCCGGTTACTTAAGATTTCTCAACTGTTTTTTTCAGAAAATGTACATCTCAGTGTTTGAAGGTCCTTTATGGATGGAGGACAGAGAAGGAATCTCTGGCCAGAGACAAATCAAGGAGACCACCCACATCCGATACCAGAAAACCAGCACAGAGACGAGGGTTACTATCGCCCACTGTATACAAGACCAAAATTCATTAACTAATTCACATGTTAAAAAATGAAATCATCCAGCACAGCATCTGTGCCTCTGGGATGCCATTTATGTTTTCAAATAATCACACAAAATTATTTTTGGCGTTTGTAGTTATGAAAAACTGAAACTAGCCTGCATGTTGTCAATCACTTGTACTCTTTTCATTTGCTCTTAGTGCCGGGTGTTAATAGTTAAAAGGCAGAATGTTAGAACATAATTGCAGTGCACCACACCACAGTCCCTAGAAGCCACCAGCACCACCCACCCGTCTGCACACCATCTCTACATTACTACTGACAAAGACCAGAGTTGAAGCTGAGCAGGAAGAACATGTGCCTGTCAGTCACATAAAATTCATGCTCTGTCTGACTGAACATTAAGAAAATTAAGAAAAAAAACCCTCTAAAATGGTTAATGCAGACTGAAATTTGAATATTTGTCGTGCTGAAAACAAGGTTTACTCCTGGACAGTTGACACTGTTGATTCAGAGGTTTTGAGCCAACAGTAGCAATATGGTTTGTGTCCCAGTGTAACTCTGAAACAGAATGAGTAACATCCTTCCTCCCTAAATAACAAATGAATCCAGCGCTAGAAGACTGGCCAGCGTTGGAAGCCCGTTGTACTGCCAGCTGTTTATGTGTGTCACTACAAATTTGAGGCAAGAACTCGCTGAAAAATCCCATGTGGGCTGAGCAAACGTTATCACGATAAATATTACACTGCAGGTCTGAATATCACATCTCCTTATTCTAACAGTTTAAATGACTTTGCCAACTTTGTGACAGCTGCTGACATTTCATCTCTGGAGCCAGTTAACTGTGACATGACATTAGGTATTTTGGCTTAGTTGGACTTCCTCCTCCACTACAGTCAGATGGCATTCATCATCCTGTGCCCTCTCATCGGGACTTATTTGACCCCTTGCTCCAGTGATAAAGAAACATGCTTTAGCATTGGCATTTTCCAATCTAGACACCAGTAACCTTCTCACATTTCACATTCGCTCAGTTGTCTGAGCTTGTGCCCTTTTTCTCTGTATCTTTATCTCTCAAACACACTCTTTCAAATTCATACTTTAAAAGCTGAATGTACTTAAGTTACATTTTGATTTTACATGAGATTTAAATGTTACAGAGGTTAAAGAACAAGAAGAGCTAATAATAGTGTTAAACCTCTAATGTATTAGATGCCGTTACAGACATTAAAGAAATATTGCTTTGCTCCCTACACAGACTATTCTGCCATTAATACTACTTCATGAACTACCATCACAATAGCATAAAGCACACAAATCCAAGCACACACGCACACACACACACACACACACACATTTTAACTATTCCTCTCACTCCTTGCTCTCCCCCCTCCTCCCATCATTCTTCTTCTCTGGCTCTTTTCATGTGGCTAAAAGCAGCAAACGCTGAGCCAACTGGCTGAGTTTGCCTCCCATGCGCTAGTTAATCTGGCCTGTCCTGCTTTATCTCCCACCTTTGCTTCTGGTCTACAAATCACAACTCAATTGACTCCCCCTTTCTATCCTCCTTTCTCTCCCTCTGCCCTCCTTCATGTCCTACAGTAGGCGCCTCCTCCCAAAAGTAGGGTGCAGCAGCAGGGAGCCCTTCTCAGTCCGTCTCCTCTGTTCCCCCTGTCTCAGCTTCACACACACCCCCCAGCCCCTCTTCCCTTGTGGTACTCTGTCTGTTGCAAGCTGCTTTCATCCTCTCATCCCACGTCCCACACTATGTGGGGTAATTAGAGCAAAATTAATAGAACATTAGGATGCTAGAAGAGCAGGTTGCCCAAGGTCAGGCTAGTAGTGTGTGACAGGCATGCAGGAAAATGTGAGAATAAACCGACTGTTTTGACTTGATCTGACATTCCACCACGTAAAGACTCTCTGGTAAATAGCAGCGTCCCTGCAAACTGATGTCGAACATCCAAAACCCGTGTAAATCTTGCAGCATAGTGTGAGTTGAGGAAACATTTTTGGTCACCTAAAGCTACTACCTCCATCATCTCTGAGTATCTTTTTATTTACTTCACTGTTTTGCCTGCAAAGATGTGTTGAAATATATGGAGCCATAAACAGATGTTACACCTGCTCTCTTAGATATGTCACATTTTGGTAGATGTGACAGTTTGTACCTACACGGATGGAAAGAACCAAAAAAAGGCTCATTGTATGCTCAGCAACATTCTTTCTTTGATAAATAAAATCTAAAAAGGTGAGACATACATACTAGAGAAAAACACGTCTGTCATTTCATGTGTAAATCACGCCTTTTTACCCTCCTTCACTGTCAGAATGATCCCTCCTTCTGCGTCTCCCTCTTCCTTCTACCTTCCCTACTGTTTTATCAGCTCCTTCCACATCATGTTTTGGGGAAACAGCCTCCTCTAATAGTCCTGAAAAGGAGAGGAAAAAATGGCTTTTTCTAATTGCTCTGCAGTGTGTTTGCATGTTGCACCATCTGTGGAGTGTCTGCCGTTCCCTCAATTAGAATTCTTAGATCAATGAGATTGGAGTTTTACTGCACCGCCAGTGTTTGCTCAGATGGAATCTGCTGCAAGAGCACCGGCTTTCACAAGATATAATTACAGTAACACTGTGCTCCTTTCTCAACAGTTGGAAATCTCTCTCTTTCTCTCTCTGTATATTTCTCTCTAATTATTGTTATTCCTCATGTGGAAATAGTAGTTTTCACCCCCCTACTGTATCTGTTACTGCACTATGCAAAGCTGTAAATTTGGCATAGCGGTTACGAGTCCTCCCACAGAGTGTCCATAATTTTGGATTTATTTAAACAATATAAGCTGCTTATTTTGATGGGTTGTGTGTGTCTCATGCAGGGAGAGTGGAGCATGCAAAGACGCACACATAGACATAGAAACACACACTTAAACAGCCTTTACATCATGTGGTGTGAAAGGTTTAGAAGTTATCCATGGGTCCTTAAGGGTTCTTTCAAACCAGCACCTGTTTGGTGCCGATCAAACAAAGTGTACACCTGACCATTTGTTTTGGTTCACTGAGGTTGGTATGAAAGCTGACAATTGAGCCCTGGTGCAGGCTAAATACTGGTCTGGTTGTTTGCTTGTCTGTCCAGGGAAACTCTAGCATGGATTTTTTTTTTTTGTTGGGTGAAAAGAAAGCCGACCAAACACACTGGCTTTTGCAATCGAGAATATGTAATTTAGCATAAATTCATAAGCTGAGCTACCATTAAATCCATCTGCACATCAGAAAGTGAGCTCCGAATTTGATAACAATACTAACACATATGTGTGTGAGTACAGGAGTGTAAAACCTTTCCCTGATACATCTGGGAGTGAAAATGACTTTAAAAACAGATTTGTTGTATTTGTGTTCTGTGAAATTTAGTGACCAGACAGTCTAACAGTAAACTTCTTTGTAATATGAAAATACCTGTTTCTGTACCTGCTCATGTTTGTTTCGTGTGTTATATATATGTTGTAACCCTATCACCAGACAAGAAGATTAATATTTGCAGATTCTGTAAAACTCTAGATTATGTTAAAGGGTGCATACCTTCCAAATCTGCATGTCTGCATGTCAGGCAGGGTGAAAAACGTGTACCTCTTCTAGACACTTAATACTGTTGGCCATCTTGTATTTGTCACTTCAATTTATGTTGATATTTCCAAATTCTTTTATGTTTGTTTCACAGATGTAGAGGTTTGTTTACACCGTCGCCACAGTCAAATTGATTTCTGTTTCCAATTTCTTTCAGGGTGACACTTCTTTCCAGTGGACACATTTTGTCCCTGATATATGCTTAATCCATAGTATAGTATAAAACAAATACACACATGTAAATGGATGTATGTGCAGTGCAGAGAAGCATTCCAGGCAGTATGGTTGATAAAAGAGGAAAAAATGAAAACGAACGTGTTACCTGTCAGTCCATATAGCTTCATGCGTTCATGTGTAGTGGGCCAGTGTGCGTGCAAAACAGACCAGGACTAAAAGGCAAAAATGTACCTTGAAAGACGCATGTCCAGATCAATGATGCACCAAGAACGTTGGAGGCCTTCATTTAGTTCGGTTTGTTTGGATGAGAGGCAACATGGCAATTTGAATTTTTGTCTGAGAAATCTGTGAGATTTCAAAGAGATTCTGTTTTTACGAATTAGAATCTGAACAATTCTGTAATTCTGAAGTTTTTGGAGTTTAACAAGGAAGATATGGACATCTGTCAGCGTGCCGCTGCCAGCAGACAGAAACCATAGCTTGGAAACTACAGCATTAGAAAATGAACTGAGGACAGACTACAGTCTAAGATCCATCAGGCTTGGATTAAAGTTACAGGGGCTGAATCAGATTTGTTTTGATTCCCTGTCTGGTGAGATGACAGCTCACCCAAACTCTGTCCAGTTAATGAGCTACTTCTGAGCCTGTGGACTTTTGTTTACATGCACTGCTGTGAGTCTAATTGTGATCCTAAAAGAACTTAACACAAAAAAGTTCTTAGCTTCAGGGCAAAGCAAACAAACTGTAGGTATTATTGACTATTTAGATTAATCCAGATGCACGTGCTTTGTAATACCTGCTTTTCTAAATGTAAGTGAACCGATCATGTCTATTAGATATCAGTCTGTGTTACGTGTGATGCTGGCTGCTTTGTCTTAAATCTGTATCTCATAACATGAAAAAACGATTTTAAAGTATAAAATCAGACTTTCTAAAAGCTGCAGACAGCTGTGGTGCAGTAGTTTACAGCTGTAGAACAAATCCCCAACTTGTTTTTCCGACTTAGGACACATTTCCGCCCTGTAGCTCCATGCATTATACAGAGGGTGATGTTGCATCCACAGTATCCACAATACATGTATTATTCTGTGCTATGACAGCAGAAATATGGAATCCTCACTGCTCATTCATACTCACCTCTTGAGTTCACCCACTCCTCCTGCAGTCTTCTTCTCCCACACACTCCTTCACAAACACCCTGTTATCACTTTGGAGTCAAACTCAGAATGCACATTAGCCTTCCTCCGTTGCATAAATAAAGCACATTTGCTGTAGCTTCATTGTCCAGTTTCATGTGTTGTCCACAGAATTGCCAATTGTCAGTATGCTTAGGGCAGCACCAAGGGAATACAACATCACTGCAGCTAGGATGAAGAACATACACATTCACTAATGCATTAGTATTCGCATATCCACATTATGGTTTATTGGGACAATCCATGAGTTAACCTGTTCAGTAGTTAGTGTTTAATCGGCCGTTTATTGTCCGTGCGTCTGTAGCAGTATGTGATGTCTCGTTTCTGTTGCACCATGATGGTCATTATGTATTCTGATCCAGATTCCTTCTGATTCTAGTGATAGCTGCACTGACATGGCCAGCATGTTGACTCTGTTCAGTCTAATAGCTACCTGCTGTAGATGTGGAGCAGGAGTGGACCGCAGTAATTACAATACAGGAGACTGATCCTGCTCCACAGGCCTGGAATGTTAATGCCTTATCAGGTCCGGTGCGTATGACTGCAGCTGCAGAGGGAAGATGAGGGAAGACTAAAGGGAAGGAGGCTTGTTGGATCTATATTTTTCCTTAAAGTGAGTCGCAATCCAAAGCTGAGTTTAGTGCCAAGTTAATTTTTTCTTGAAAATGCAAAGGTGGGAGATGATTCCATTTGCCTCTGAAAATCTGCTCCTTTCATGAGTTGGAATCAGCTGCATTAGTTTGATGTGAAAGGAGCAGTGTGTTTTACTCTGCCTTGTCTCAAATATTACATTGTTTGAGCAAGTAAAGTTATTTAAGAAAAAAAATGGCACTTTTCAGCTGTTTAAAAATGTGCCATTTCAAGATATGTAAATCACTTACAAGACTGTAATGTTAAGTCATTTCTTTGTATCATCATCAAACTGATTGAAATATTTATTTGATTTAAATGATAATGCTATATTCTGAATTTTTGTTTTTGTCAACAAATGACCAAATCAAGTGTGTTAGTGTCTCTCAGTACTTTTTGACTTCCCTTGTCTTGTCTGTTGCACTTCAAACCAACTACTGATGATGTAAACCTTCAAAACAGGTCACAGATATATACAGTTCCGTAGTTTCATTGTCCAAAAAGGCAGTTGTGGATCTGCACATACACTCGCCAGCCACTTTATTAGGTACACCTGTTCAGCTGCTCATTAACGCAAATATCTAATGAGGCAGTCACATGTCAGCAACTCAATGCATTTAGGCAATGGACATGGTCAAGACGACCTGCTGAAGTTCAAACCGAGCATCAGAATGTGGAAGAAAGGTCATTTAAGTAAATTTGAACCTGGCATGGCTCTTGGTGACAGACGAGCTGGGGCTGAGTATTTAAGAAAAACTGCTGATCTACTGGGATTTTCCCTCACAACCATGTCTAGGGTTTACAGAGAATGGTCAGAAAAAAAGAAAATATCCAGTGAGCGGCAGTTCACTGGGCAAAAATACCTTGTTGATGCCAGAGGTCAGAGGAGAATGGCCAGATTGTTTCAAGCTGATGGTAGAGTCAGAATTTGGCATAAACAGCATGAAAGCATAGATCCATTCTGCCTTGTATCAGTGGTTTGAGCTGGTGGTGATGTAATGTGTGGGGGATATTGGCACACTTTGGGCCACTGAAAACCAATTGAGCATCGTTTAAATGCCACAGCCTACCTGAGTATTGTTGCTGACCATGTCCATCCCTTTATGACCACAGTGTTCCCATCTTCTGATGGCTGCTTCCAGCAGGATAACGCACCACGCCACAAAGCTCAAATCACCTCAAACTGGTTTCTTGAACACTGTTCACTGTACTCAAATGGCCTCCACAGTCTCCTGATCTCCAATAGAGCACCTTTGGGATGTGGTGGAGTGGAAAATTGGCATCATGGATATGCAACCGATAAATCTGCATCAACTGTGTGATGCTATCATCTCAATATGGACCAAAATCTCAGTTTATGGCAGAGATGAATAAACTATATTAGACTTTGGCTGCAGAGGCAATGCTTGGTTTTGGTCTTTTCATGGGACCTCTCGACAGTTAGAAAAATAAAGAATATCACCTGATCCTTAAATTAATCCATTCTCTCCCTCATTTAATTGCAGATACATCCTACTAATTAAATGACTGACCCTAATCAAAGACCTGACTTTTCTTGGTCTGTGTCTCGTGTCAAATTCCACTCATGTGCTCTTGACCACATGCATTATGTCAGGTATGCTATTAATGCATTATCCATGTTCATTATGGAGCATAATTGAATTGCTGTCTGTACTACAATAAGTGCTAACAATCCAAATCACATTCAGTGTCAAGCAACAGGCCACAGTGATTAACTTCCTTCCTCACAGCAAATTAAAATCCTGATCTGAAGCACAGTGATTAGCAAATTACAATAAATACACAGGATTTGGTCTCGGTGACATGAGTGGAGAAACATCGCACATACACAAGAAGACCCAAGGAACGGTTCTTTCATCCAAGTAAAACAGAGCACAAATTCAAATAATATTCCCATCCAGTCTACCTGTCTGACTGTACTGTCAGAAAGAGGAAAGGTAGACTTCTCTAATTATCCTTGCTGCTAAGAGCTTGTTCTTTCTGTTCATGCCTCTCTTAGGCGCATTGAAGTGTGTAACCTTTTCCCCAGCTGTGTAATCCAGTGTGGCGCTGCGCTGTGTTCTCCTGAAGAGCATAAGCAACTCCCAGCCCCACTAATCCATACTGGAGCTCTCAACTCTTTCTATGCATAGCACCCGACTCGAATCCTAAGACGAGGGATCATCTGTATGTATTTGCCAGCAGCTCAGCTCATCTCGTTAGCTGACTTACTTTGCATTCACGCTGCTTCCAGCTATATTGTTCTGCTGCTGTCTGATGACATAAGGTGGCTGATTGGCTACTGTAATGCCAGAGTTGTCGCAGTGAAATGTTGATCGTGTACTTTGGCATTATTGGTATGTGGCTGGCTGGTAATAGGAGCCACTTGCCAGCAGTTCAGCCAATTTTTACTGCTGACAAACAAGGATAAAGGAGACAAGTAAAGGTGCAAGCATGTGTAGTATTTTCTACCTTGCAACAGACCATATTTCTTAAAAAGACTGTTGCTTCTTGTCACATAAAGGATGTTGCTATTTTTTCCTCCTTCCCTGCCTTCCATCTCTGTTTTCTGAAACAACAAGAACCACTAACTGTCCTGCTAACAATTGCTACTGCTCACCAGAACCTAAACTGAAGCTAAAGTGAGGCCGTTTGAACAGTGCAGCTAGAATAAAGGTGTGACAGCTGGCAGGGTCATAGCCAGGACTATAGAAATACTGACACCAAAGACACAGTGTAAAAATGTTTGAATTTATTGGAGTTTTCATTTCATTTAATGATTCAATTTTGTATTTTCAATTTTATTTCCAAACATAAAGACCTAAATCTTCCTCACATTGCCCAGATTAAAATTCTGGTTGGGAAATAGTGAATGCTTTACTTTTACAGATTTATAAAGTCTAAAAATACTGTCATCAGCGTGACAAAATGAAGTAGCTCGTACTCCAGAGAGTTAGTATGGACACTAAATTTGCTTGATTTTTGAGTGCACTGCTGATAGAGGTCATTGTCCCACAATGCAATGCAAAAATGAAATGGAAGAACCGCTCATGGCAGCTAAAAGGAGTACAGCATGAAAACTGTTACAGAGAATGTATGCTATATTCTCTTCATATGTAGTGTGGATTTAAGTGGCAGTGTAATTGTAGAGTAATGCTTGCACACTGACTGTAAAAGCACAAATTTAGTTAAACAGACAATGTTTAGGCCCCAGTTGAATCTTCGTCAGGTCAAAAGTTTGACCTGCAGTCAGTCTGCAGGCTTTAGTGTTGACAGGGTTTCTCTTGTGAGAGTACTCGTGGTGTGTTTGAGCTGAGGTTTGGCAGGTTGATGGTTGATCTGTGAGCGTCACACACAAGTTTGAGGGTGGGTGGGAGGTCACAACAGCTTAAATAATTCATCCCAAAGGTCTATGGAACAAGGTGTTTCTGACTGGATTGCAGTACCGCTCCTTTCTGAGCTGCTTCAACAGAGAGGCAGGCAGACAGTGAGATGTGTTTCTGTCCAGGCCACTGGACAGTGGACATTCATAATTCATGAGAGTTTGATAAGGAACTAAAAGCCTTCCCTTACTTAGACAAAAAGCAGGTGACAGAGAGGTAGAAAGAAGAGGAGCCAGATGGCAGAGAGGAAGGAGAGTCCATCAGCCGGAGAAATTAAGGCGTATAGAGCGAAGACACCAAAAGGCAGAGAAAAGGTGAGGGTAATTATAAATTTGGAGGACTGAGAGGAAGAGACAGGGTGAGAGATAGAGACAGAGATAGACATAAATAAAGCATGAATGAAGGAGGGAGAGTGAATTTTAAATGTTTTTTTTCCTTGAGAAAGCCCAGGTTGCCATTCCCACCACATATCCCAAGATGCTGTTTGTGCAACAAGAGAGTATATGGAGCAAAACAGTCCACCACTGAGTCATCCTGCACAATAGCCTGCATAAACCTGCACCAGCAACACAACCTCAACACAAAATACATTTTTCACAAGAGGGGGTACTGTGAAGGACATAGCCATCCCATAAAACTCTTCTCCTATTGAATTTAAATAGGATGATTATTGTGGATGACCGATAGAAGAATAGCCCTCGACACACTTCTAAAAAATATAGAAATTGGGATTTTTTTTCCCCCTCCTCTGTCAGTGTAAGCTCTCTGGTTTTTACAGGTCATTTTGTGCCTGTGTGTCCCTGGCTCTGCTTCAGTGACAGTGGGCGATCATTAGAGCTCTTTGGTCCTGGCAGCCGCAGAGTGGTCCAAGGATCTGGCTGCTGTCTGGAAAGCCTGGAGCATGGAGCAGCAGCCAATCCCACTGGACTACAGGAGGAGAGGAGGCGCGAGCCACGCTCCTTGTGCAATGATTGGCGCATTGTTTCAAGGCACTCGCTGCATGGCAGATTGACAGAGTGGGATGCATTGAAACAGGGTGATAGGAAGGGGAGAAGGTGAGCGCTGAGGGAGGGAGGAAAAAAAAAAACTGCCTGCTGGTCCATTAGATAACAGATTTCTTTGCCATTGTACTTTCAATTTTGGAGGACACGTCACAAGATCTGGGTTATAATGTGAGCAGAGGTACAGTTCCATGATATTTAAGGTCTCTCTCATGGAAACAGAAACCAGGAGTCTTTATTACAGCTTGCATTATGTTTTTGCAGTTTTCACCATAATATCTATCTGTTTGTGTAAAATTATACTCACCAAAGTAATTGACTGTTTGCTAAACCCGTTCCCTAAACAGTGATTGTCTAATCGTAGCTTAGGAACCGTTTCTACTCATGGCTCTAAAGTAAGCTACAATTGATTAATGAAATTACGATCTCATCTTGCAATCATCCTTATCATGCTTAGCGCAGTATTTGGGTCATCTACCCTGCCATATGAGAAGCGCTGTTTCTACATGGATCCACCAGTGAGGATGCTTGCATTTTAGCAGGACATGCAGCTTCAGTCTGTCATCCAGTGCATTCATGTATTCAAGACCTCTTTTTATTAGATTCTCATTTTAAAACAAGTAAGCTCGAAGCATTAGCAATAAGACCAGGTCAAAACCTAGTATGAAAGTATGAAATAGCGACTGAAACTCGGCCCATTGAGATACACATTAACCAGCAGTCATTGGTTAACAAACCATTTCCAAGCCTCTGGCTCTGTTCTGCTGAAATTGTAATTTTTTTAACTGCGACCTCGCCATTTTTTTTCAAAGCTGCTAAGAACTGCAGGTGGAATTGCAACAGTAGCTAAGAAGATCAGGGGTTAACAAGTTGACTTTTGCTTAGATCTGTAAAAAAAACAGTTTTAACAATTTTTCTAAATCTCTTTATTTCAATAGGAGCTCGATAGTAAGTGCCCAGTTGCAAGTGTATAACAATATTTTTTTGGGGAGGGGGGGGGGGGGGGGGGGGGCGGGTGTTAGAAACAGACAAAGACTGGTGACCTGACTGATATGAAGCACTTCATAAAGTGTGATGTTTAAAGAACAGCATCTAAAGACCAATTTGCTCCAGGAATGCAGACAGAAACATCTTTGGTCAGGTATGACGACATGAGAATTTGTGAATGACGGGGGGGCTTTGACATTGCGGAAAACTGGAAGTGACAGAAAAGATTAAAGAGGGAAGAAACAGCAGAAATGTATCCAGAAACAAGCTGACAAAACACTAGAGAAAAGGTCTTTCTCACTCAATGTGCCAAAGGTTCATTTGGAGGTAAATCCTTGAATAAGTGCTCCTGAAATGCTTGTAAATAATCCCTTTTTGCACACAATGGCTGCATGTGTAGGTACAGCCATGGTGGGTACAGAAGTCTGTAAACTTTAAAATGATGGATGTTTACAATTCACAGTTTGAGTAATAATTTTACCAACTGATTTGTTTTTTTTCCTTTGGTGTTGCTACATTCCTAGGTCTTAGTCTTAGTCGCTACATTGAAATGATTGATACAGGGTGTTTAAACTGAGAAGGAATAATATTGTTGTATGCTGCATGTACCAGTACACAAAAGCCCATAATACAGTGTTTTAATTCTGTGCTCATTGTTTAGTGTTCTTGCCCAGCTGCTCTGTGTCTTTATGGGGCAAGCGGCTGTATGAAAATGACACGGCTATGTGACATGGAGATCTCTTATTTTCTCATTCCTTAGGACATGTACTGTCACATCCCATTATGGTGCAGCAGCACTGGGAATAGAACAGGGCCTGACAGACTGAGATGAATTTAGATGTAGCGATCTTGTCTGGGATAAGCTTTAATAGATTACATTTTATGGTGATGCAGCCTGTCCCTTGTCGCTCAATGTGCACTTATCCTCTGAGCTTTACACATGCAGGGTAGCGCACACAAACACACAATCCCAAACAAACACACACCCGCCCACTCTCATCAAGACTCTATCTGCCCCTATCGCTCTCTCACTGTCTATTACTCTGTCTCTCACTTGTCGCTTCATCACAATGTTACGCTGCAGTGTTTGGCTTCCGCTCTCCACCTGTGTCTCCCCTCTGATGAGATTTGGAAGCTCCCTGAGTGATGCATCTGTTTGCCTTGACATTAAGGAGTCAGATGGGCTAATGTTAACGGCGCCATAATTGCATAGATTGAATACGATGTTGTTCTGATTCGCCCTTGTCTCTCCACTCTATTTTTATCAGGACAGGCCCCTGAGCGACGGGGTTGTTAGCAGCTAATGGTGGCAAAGCAACAAAAACCTCAAATTACATTATTTGGCACTGGGGGATTTAATGGTTCAATAAAAATCAGTTTTACCCACCACTGCCCTCCTGCCCACAGATCCCACCGTCCACCTCTCCTCCTCCTCTCCAGTGGTCTCGTTCCAGCTCCTCATATGTGTGAAAGTGCTCTCGAATAACACTCTTGATGTGGACTCGAGCTATCCACACTCCAGATAGCTTTTCAATTATGACAATTGGATCCAGATGATGTGACTTTAGCTTGTTGGAGCGTTGATTTTCAGCTCAGTTCCTCCCATACCTGTAGTTCACAGTGAACTTCTTTTGATATTGGTGAGTACCGTATCAAATCCCAGTACCCCCCCCACCCCCCAGGCTGGAGTCTCAATCAATATCATTGTGGTGAATGATTTTATTCAAGGCCTGGGTGAGTGACTTCACGCTCTCGCTGTTTTACTGTATCTGAGTGACCTTGATGAAAAATGTTTCTCTATAGTGATTTGATTTATGTCAGTGAATGTGTAACGCAGCTTGAATATTTATCACATTTGAGCCAAAATTGGGGGACAAAATTGGAGGACGAATATACATTGTCCTAAAGAATACTGTCTTAGCTTCTGAATATAAAGTTTATGCTCTCATTCAAAGCTTTTTTTTCTCCTCATGGGGAAAAATCCAGTGCCTCCCGATCCAGCCAGTCATAATTTATTCATTAAAAACTGTTATCTGATTATCTCCATTAATCAGAGTTGTGTGCTCCTGTAAACAGAGCGTGAGGACAAAGAAGAGATCCACCTGAACTTGTTTCCAGCTCCGCATGCCTGCGGCACAGGAGAAGAGCCAGCAAGATTTGGGTTGTGAGTGAGTGCGGGCGTAGATTAAGAATTTATAATGTGAGAAGTGGGGGTGGATAGGGCCCGTGTAACAGGGGACGCTAAACAAAACAAGCCAGTGCCAAACATGGAGCCAAGCCTCTCCTCGAGCCCATGAATAATGTAGCAGGGGAAAACACTACATTCTGTTGTCGTACCACAGCGGTAAACAGACAATTAACATAATAACACACACACACGCACCCATGTAAACCACACAGTGGAAGGTGTGTCCTTGCTGTGCAGGGTAGTGCTAATTGTGACAAAGCTCTGCAAATGAACAGGGTTTCATACAGGTGAAAACCAAACCTCAGAATACTGTATGAAAAAGAACTTTATTTTTTTCTCGTTGTTCGCCCTCTTTGCAGACTTTCAGTTTACCCCGCTTTGAAAATCTGTCCTCCAAAAAGTATCTTTGTTCTATATTTATCCTAATGCCCTCATTCTTATTCAGTCCAGGCCTTCTCATAGATTTCCTTATTCACTTCTTATTTGAATGGGATTTTCAAGGCTGCTCTCCTCCCACTGCAAGCGCGGGAGTTACTTTGGTTATCATCACTAGGCGGGGGTGTAGTATCACTGATGCTCTCCTCCTTTATTTGGGTCAATTAAGGCATTAGCCTGTTAAACGGGATCAAATTTAGGGCAGGGTAAAATTCTCTCAGGGATCTATAGATTTCTTTAAAAAACATTTTAAGCCCTGAAACCCAAAACTGATGATGTACAGTAGTATTTGGTTTGCGTGTAACAGGAGTTAAATCGTCTTCGATTTCTAGCCTGCATCTCCGCAATCACCGATATGCCTTTAAAGATGTAATCCTTAACAGTTCATGTTTCATTCTGAGCAGCAACTTTGTCAGAAATACAACAGAAGAGCAGAGTTTATCTGCTTACAAAAAAAAATCAACTAGGACCTACTGTAATTTCATGGTTTTAGTCATATGGAGTAGACACAAAACAACAACTCTCTTCATCTGACAGCTCACTGTTGATGGTCCTTACTCCACTGCACAAATAATCTGCTGTAGGACAGAGGGTGAAAATCACTGTTGTTTTGTTAGATGCATTTCTGGTCATTGATCGTTGTTAATGCTAACCTCGGTTAGAAATACGTTACATTTCCTGTGGCTGCATTTCAGTGAGAGCCACACCATGTTTAGTCAACTTTCAGTGTGTTTTAATGTTGAGTTTGCTTTAGCAGTAACTCAGCACAGCTCTGAAACAGTGACGCTGGATTGTGTGCATGCACCCCTGTCAACGCCTCCTGACTGTGAAGGAAAAGTGGGAATGGTGGACTATAACAATGAAATGAAAACTCTCTCTCTCTCTCTCTCTCTCTCTCTTTCTCTCTCTCTCTCTCTCTATATATATATATATATATATATATATAGAGGCAATTACAGTAAATATATTGAAGGCAATTTCTGAAAAATACAGGAGATAAATAGAAACACTAGCAAGGCTTGATTTCCTGAAAACATTAAGGATTAGAACTACATTCAGTCAAGACCCACATCTAGACCTTATACCTTGGTCAGGTCACAGTGTGTACCTGAGCAGGAGCCTCTGGATAGAGAGCAAGCCACAGCAAAGAGTCAGTAAACGGATAAAATCATCTTACTATGGTTTTGCACTGACAAGAATCTTGTCCCTTCCAGGAGCATTGATTGACAGCATGTGTTTACACACACTGGACTGTTTGGGGCATTTATCTGGGTCCTGCAGCCCCTGGAGTGTTCTTTGGCCTGGATTGGCAGCTTTGGAAGGAGCTTTAGTTGTAAATGAGAAGGTAGATGTGATACATCGTGGCCTTGAGGAATAAGATGGATGGCAGAGTGTGTTAGGTTAAGTCTTGTAGATATAGACTTAGGCTGGAGTTCCCATGGGGAGCCAACAAAGGTCGATGGTGTTTGGGATCGCATGAGGAGTCAGTTGTGTGTTATCCAGCTCACCTCTCTCTTTTTCTCGCCATCCCCTGCCCTGGGACCGGGGACTGAGGGCTGTCTATGGAAGGTCATGGAGATAAGGTGGAATGTTGTTCTGCTGTGGAGATAGGGAACTGCTGCAATTACTGCGGCGTCAATGGAAAGGCCTTTAAATATCTGCTGCTCACTGAGGAAGGGGGGTAGGGACGCCTCCTGCCAATTGCTCCCTTGTTGCATTGTAAAAAAAACACAATCTCAACAAATCATTTCATTTTATATTCATTTTTAAATGTCTCTGTAATGTCAGTAATTCTCTGTAATTTCTCCCCAAATATTATCTAATCTTGGAAGTTTAGAAGTTGCCAAATCAATTATATTACGTCTCTTAGTAGTTTTACAATTTGCTTTTGGAACGACCTCGCCGGTAAGAGGATGAGGTGGTCCTCACAGGCACTGGAGGCTGCCCCTCAGCAGGCTTCCAGAAGATGGCCAATCAGAAGAAAGTGGGCTTATAGGGAAGGGGGCGGGGGACTTGAAGAGTCCAGAGCTAATGTTGCCTGTTTCAGGCAGAAGGTCAACTGACGAACACACAGTAGGAGAGAAATAAGGATTTTGTGTGTGAATCACATCAGAGGTCCCCTTTAATGTCATCAGTTCTAAAATATACATTTTAGGAAAGTGTGTATCCATAGTGGCAAAATGAAAACATGCTATTTGAAATTTTGGGAAATTTATACAAAAAACAAAAACAAAGTGAAATCTGACCTTTAATAAGTATTCAGACCCTTTGCTGTGGCCCTGCGAACTGTGGTCATGTGCATCCTCTTTGCTTTAATTATCTTTAAGATCTGTCTAGAACTTGATTGCACCTGTGGCAAAGCTTTGAGTGTTTCCAGGAGCACAGAGGCCTCAGTAATTGTGAAATGGAAGAAGTCTGGAGTCGCCAGGCCTTTTCCTAGAGCTGGCCGTCCGAACTAGCAAAAGAGGCCTTAGTCAGAGAGGTGACCAAAAACCCAATGGTCAGTCTAACAGCTTCAGAGGTCCTCTGTAGAGATGGGTGAACCTGCCGGGAGGACGACTATCTCAGCAGAGCTCTATCAGTCAGTCCTTTATGGCAGAGTGGCTAGATGAAAGCCACTTTGAGTAAAAGGCAAATGACAGCCTGCTTACAATTTGCCAAGTGAACAGCAGACACTGTGTGCAGATGGTCTTTCCTGCATTTAAATCAATCTAGCACATAAGCAAATAACAAATTATGATAAAAATGGTATCATTCTTTACATATTCTTGGGAGTATAACAAAAATACAAATGCTATCTTCATGACCTACTTAAATTCATTTCTTTGGTTTCTTTAACAGATACCTGATACTTTCCCATAGATGATGTTGTAATTCCATTCTTACGACAACGGGCTCTGTGCTCTACTGTCTTATCTTTGACTTAGTTAATTCTAATCCTAGTGTAGGGAGACTATTAAATGTAAATTACATTTTTTTTTTTTTGTAGAAGTCTTCTTTTTTTCAGCCCTTACTTGTGTCTAGATTGTCCTTTCAGGCTGCATACAAACCACCAAGAAGTTTGGGTAGCCAGTCAGTATCCTGAGAGGTGTAACCCAGAGCAAAAAAAGTCTGTAAAGCACTCATATCACCACTCTCTCCTGCTTGTTCATCTCATTGCTTTGAGCCCACGATAATAACTTAAGGCTGATCAGATGAGCATATCGACATTTTTATCCACTCAGAGCTTCTCTCATCTGGCCTATGGCGGCCGAACAGTAAGAGGACACAGTTCAGAGAGTGTTTCGAGAAAAAAAAAAAATCAACCTGAAACTACTGGCTAAAATTTGTGGGCGGGGGCAAAAATAGAGTTTTGAAAAGCGAGGGGGACATTTATTCCACATCCCATCTCCAGTGGGAATTACAGCCTTGCCAATAACTATTAATGACACTGAAAAGCTGGTTAACAGCAGCCTTATTACACTGTAATAAGACTGCTTTCTCCCACCTTTTCAATGAAAGTAATTGCAATCATTATTATTATTATTATTAGTTTTACTTTTTTTTAAGTTGGTAAAATGGTTTTTATTTATCTGGCTCATTATCTAGATTACTGTTCTCCAGCATTTTAGCATAATTTTAAAGAACATTTACATGAGTATCTTATGGCTATACAGGTAGCCTACATCCTTCTTCCCGGGCTTAACCTGATGTTTTGTTCCCTGGCAACAGAAATCATGTACATTAAACTGATTATGATAATAAGTCAGTTTTTAAAAACTTTTACATTGTAACTGAATACATTGCATTTTGGTGTAAATACTTCAAAATAAATGATACCATTACTGATTTCATTGAAATATCAACATTGCCACCAATCAATTGTGAAGTCTGAGATGAAGCTTTACTGTTTGGAAACTTTATTTCTACTAATACTAATGACATAACATGTAATTGGGCCTTGTTTCAAGAAATTCACAAGACAAGTTACTGGAAAAAACAATACTGTAATAAGAACAAATATAATTACAGTTTATAGTTTACTTTAACCAGAATGAGGAGTTTTTAAAGAATGTATCATGCCCCTCAGTGAAATAGTGAAAAACACCGGAGCTATATGCACCTAAACTAAGCTGGAGAGGTAAATCATTGATTGCATGGTCCAACTTGGAACAAGCACAAAAATCAATCAGAAACAATCACCTCAAATCTCTTTGTTCTACCTTTTTAGAGGCTCTAAAGCTTGGATCAAGGAGGAGGATTGTTGCATTCTGAAACATATGTTAAAGGAGGCGATGAGACAAAGGTCAGCTGGTTGTTAACATCATTACTTTGTTTGTTTCCTGATCAGGGTGAAAACAAATCTCTGATGAATGACTTCTCTCCCTCTCCCTCCCTCAGTCTCTGTCTATCTGTGGTCACTGTGTCCATTAACTGGGATGGCTAATAAGTCCCTGTTGGGTAACATGGCTGGCTCCCAGCTAATCACTTTTTGAGACAGAATCTTCAAAGTGTGGCCTCTTGTCTGATGCTAATCTGGGCCAAGTGGGGGCTCTGTAGATGGATGAGCGTGGGCTGTGGTTAGACTGGCTTGAGTTACATCTGATCAATTCAAATCATCTGTCCCCTTGTTTCAATAAGTGTTATGGATGACTGCATAAAACCATGATAAACTGATATTTAACACTGACATTATTATGACAGTATTATGTGCAGCCATTAAATGTAGATACTAACCTTGGACCTGGGTCAAAGACAAGTGTTGCATTTGTTTTTATGTGCTTGGCTACAAATAGTGCATATGTGTAAGGAAGAGTTGTGTGTTAGAGTTGTGATGGAAGGGATCCTAGCCTATGTTAAGTAGGCAATGCTGTGAAGTTTCCACCAGAATTCCAACAACACCAGCAAAATAAATGGACTGTAGCTCTTTGGGACACTTCAGCTTCATTTTTGTGATATTATACTGTGTTTTTAACCTCTGCAGTACTTTTTAATGGGGCTTTCTATCTGTGTTGCATTCTCACTCATTCAGGTAATTTTTGTTTTCCGTCCATAGCATTTTTTGTATTTGCAGACGTCCTTCCTTTTGACACCTTTGTCTGTAGTATCACTTGGGGTGGATGTGGCTCAGGTGGTGGAGCCGGTCGTCCACTAATCTCTGAGTTGGCAATTCAGCCTCCGGCTCCTCCTGTCCACATGTCCAAGTGCAAGACACTGAACCCAGAGTGGTTCCCAATGTGCAGGCCAGCGCCTTGCTTGGCAGCTCTGTTGTCATCGATGTGTGAGTGTGTGTGTCAACAGGGAATGAGAGGCAAAATTGTAAAGCACTTTGTAAACCGCTGAGGTAAAAAGGTGCTACATAAGAGCGGTCTGTTTACCATTACTTGCTTAGGTGATGACCTGCCTGCATTGCATGGACCAGTCAGCATAGAAAAGTGCAGATGTGCTTGTATCATGGCAGTGTTGTAAGCTACAGACAAATGGTGTTTCATTACTTCTCTGTGCACATTGTGGCTCTGTGACTTATTAAAATGACAAAGCATGTATTTATACCACTGAAACATAGCTGCAAACTTGTTACCTTTCAAAATTCAGAAACCGAAGAATCTGGTTCGCCCTCTGTCCAGGCGAATCACAAACACACCTGCAGCTGATGCAGGACTGTGCTTGACCACGTCTTTGTGATGAAAGCTGTTTTGGATGCTGTTGCTGAAACTGTTTCTGTGTAACTGAGCCACAGAATGTTAGCTTTTCCAAACTCAGCTAACTTTAGCTTTGTTTGCCAGCGACACCCGTGAACACTTAAAAGAAGTGTGTAATCTTATTAATTTGCTATGAGACGCAAGCAGCTCACTTCTCAAGGCAGTGTAGCTGACAGCATATGATGTGTGTCAAAACACCCACACTTGTTGTTTTCTGTGTTAAGTCCAGACAAGCAGCGGTTTTGTCACATTCCCTCCCTGGATCAGCACGTCTCATTTGCTGTATCCAGGTCACTTCTGTCAGTATTGTGGGTCCAATGTGTGTTGCCTGACATTCCCCCGTGTAGCAGAGAGGAGAGAAGTGGTGGAGTGAAAAAAATATGAAGAAAGAGGTACGTGGTTAAACAGAGACCACAGGCAGCTGAAATCTATACACAGTCCAAAAGACAGAAGAATGATAGGGCTGCTGCTTTCTTATATCGATTATTTTTTTCGATTAGTCGTCCAGTCTATAAAATGTCAGGCAATAGTGACACCCTCCGCAATTTCCCAGAGTTAATCGATTTTCCAAATAGTTGCCAATTAATTCACTGCCTATCAATTAACCTCTTAATTGGCTAAAAGCAGCTCTTCTTGCTGGTAGCTACATAACTCACTCATGATGCTACCAGTGTGTTGTGTCTGTTAGCATGATGAAAGTATTACATAGCCACACAGGCTGAAAATAAGAAAATAATCATGGGCTAAAATAATATTAATTCAGTGTGTTCTATGTGAAGCTGGGCAGCATGGCAGCTTAGTGGTTAGCACGGCTGTCACCTCACAACAAGAAGGCTCAATCACGCCTGGGGCTATTCTGTGGGAGCCTAGGGAGTCCATGGCGGCTTGGATTTCCTTCAAGTGCGCTGGTTTAGATTTCAGCACCCAGTCGCTATGATCAGGAATAAGCAGGTATAAGGGTGGAGTTTAAGATGTTGACTATGTAATCCCAGTACCTCTGGTCTGAGTCCGGCCTGGGCCCTGTTGCATGTCATTCCACATTTCGCTCTCCTCTCATATCCTGTCAGCTGTCATCTGTCTGATAAAGTCATGAAATGCCAAATAAATAAATATATAAAAAAAGAAAAAGAAGCTGAAGAGTATGGATGTTTATATGTGAATCTGTAAGTGTTATAGTGTATTTTTATCATCACTTCTTGTATGATAATCCTGAAGGCTTCTGCCTACACAGTGCAGGCTCATGTGTTTGGAATTTAGCCTGGTATTTTAATATATTTCTAAGTCACACAAGCACGTCACTCTCTCAGACCACCTCTATTACCGCATGGCTTAGGGCAGCAGTTTACTGCGATTGTGCTAAACAGGCAGTGGATTGACACCAGCTTATTACCCCTGTTTAACAGATTAAATGGCTGACGAATTGAGTGCAGATCCCCAGGGATTTCATTTGCTCAAAGTAAGCTCAGATCATCATCTTTTTTTTTTTCATCTTATTAAGAGAATTGCGATTCCCATCATGACCATCACCATCATGGCGCTGGAGAAATTGCTGCCTGCCTGATTGTTCTCATTGGAGTGATGGCCCTGATTGTGAAATACAAGCCTCCTTCTTCTCTTCTCACTACATATATGAGTCAATTGGCTCTGGTCCCACTGTAGCTGAGGTGGATGGGGTAGGTGGGTGGGGGGGCTTGACTATGGATGGGACCTCCATTGATCAAAATATGGAGGGGGATGGGGAAGGCTGAACAGCCAGAGTGAGCTGACTATGGTAATGCTTCAACAGATCGATTAAAGGGATGTGCGTGTGAAGCACAAGAGCGCTTCAATAAATCCTCTATCCTACCCTTGCTCGCGGTGAAGTGTCTTGGATTCTTCAGCATGACCAAGACTGGGAGACTTGTACAGAATACCAAACAGGAGCTATGGACAAACATCAAAACAAATCTAAAGTGCATGCAATATATAAAAATGGGTAAATAAGAAATAAGAAGGATTGTTTACTTTTTCCCCATGAACATATTTTTTGTGTTTTCAATGATAAAAGGCCACACTGAAATTACATTTAAATGGGAAACTCAACTCAAAGTCGATCTTTTGAGGACCAAATACTCCCCCCCTGTAGGTTTTAAAGGAACAAGTCAACATTTTGGAAAACAAGCTCATTCACTGTCCTGTCAAGTGTCATGTTAGTGTAGCATAAAGACTACAAACAGATAGTCTGGCTCTGTACAGAGGTTTAAAAATCTGCCTACGAGCACCTCCCAGGATGTTAAAATTAATTTTTAGCTGGAAGAGAACCGACCAGTTAGACTTGATCTAATATGCGACTCAAGCAGACCCAGACTGAGAGAGGCCACCAACACTGGCAGCAGCATGATGCAGAGGGAGGACAAAGTCATAGTTTTGCAGATCACAAGTAAGTCTCAGGTCTTGGCTTTGAAGTTCAGGTTAAGCTCCAAGTTAAAACCAACAAGTTCCAATTCAAGTTGAAGTTGAGTCCTAAAGGAGTCATTATTTGTCGGCTTTTCTACACTGCCAGACGCACCTTTCGTGTTTCCTGTACTTTTCAATGGAATATTCTTTTAGCTATAGCTAAGTGAATCACGTATCTCAAGCTATGATTGTGTAAAGAAACACACCCTGTATTGACGTTATAAATCTGGAGGCTAGAATTTTAATAAAGCCAGTCTTAAGTGACTAAACACAGAGGATGAAAACTGAATGCATGGAAGGTTTGGTGAATAAGCTTATTCTTGTTTTTCTGGATTCATCCTTCCATCCTTTATCTTTTCATGTGTGTACTATGCAGATGTTTTTTGCTCTAGGTATCATAAATGCATCGTCACAGACCACATTCAGGAATATCAGACACAAGGAGACAAACAGTATAGGTGCATAAGAAACAGCCCGCTGGTCTGGGAATGGGTTTGTCACTTCTGCCAGTGAGTTCATCATCAGCCCGATGAGATAAAGATGACCACCAAAGCCATTACAGTTTTATTTGGTGCAAGTGAAGGATTAGTGGGCAGGGATTAATATGGTAAAAGGCCATAAATATACAGCTCTCTCTTCCCGTTTTTATGTGCTTTAATTTTCCTCCCAGATCTGCTAGATCTGCCCTGGCCCCAAGGGCATTTTCCAGACGTTTATATGAGAGAAGAGGCCATTTAAGACAATGACATCTCCTGACAATGCTAATGGTAGCTTAAATATATTTAAGCTAAGCAATACCTCTTTATGAATTTTCATCTATTCATATTTAAAACTGGTGTCTTGTCAACATGATTTGCCATGTAAGGTTGTCAACACAGCCTCTGCATTTACACACAGCATTGCATGATAGATTTCATGTTGTTTTTGTCCTGGTTGACAGGACATGTGAGTGTGTGTGTGTTTGATTGGTTCACTGCCTCCCTGCTGCAGGGTTCAACTGGAAGCAGTCAGCTTGTTGCATCATCTACCACACTGATGGGACCACAGAAGCGCTATTATGCTGTTTAGTCGTGTGTGTGTGGAGGTGATTCATCTCCAGAGCTTTGTTCTTTCTCCTCAGCGTGATTTGTCTTTGGTATGCAGACTGCGACGACCCTTCGACCCCTCTCACGTCTCATTCGTTTACACAGCAGCAGGTGTGTGTAGGTGCGATGCGAGGGACGATAGGGTCCGCAGCTCAACACCACCGTGTAGGATAAAATCCTATAGAGCGGCTGCCTGTGTTTAGATAATCATTAATGAGCAGCTCTCAGACCACTCTGTGTCTTGCATCATAATGGTCTCAAGAAAATGTAATATTTACACTTTCCTGGGGGTTGATCAGATCATATATAAAAATTTAATTACATGTGTTTTTTTTTTCAGTCTTTGAAATCTTAACAGTTTGATCTTTGCTGAAGAGGAGGCTGAGCAGGTGTTTAATCATCTTCCCGAGTGGTGTTGGTCTCCAGCCAGCCATCCCACTGTAGCATGTTCTGCTCTGGTTTTTGCTGATGAATGACCCCCAGTTCCCCACAGTCATGCATATTCATTTATACCCATGTTGATGTAAAGGCACTTAACACACGACGCGCCCCCTAGCCCCCAGCCCTGCGTCTGTGGAGGGAAATTGTTAAGTCACGCAGACTCATAAACAGGTTACCATGGAGACACCTGGACAGGACTAGCTTTACCTTCTTGCCACTGAATTGTAAATGGGAGCAAGGACTATGGGCCAACAAATCTCAGTGGTTATAACTATCCGCTAATACACACAATACATCATTTAAAGGAGAGAGATACACATCTCAAATCCTCTGTGTATCTGCATGTGTGTGTTTGTTTTACAGCAGTTGGATTCATAACAGCATGAATGTCAACTGCTGGGGTTACACTCTGCAGTATAATTATTTCATTCCAGTTAATTTGTCGAGTTCAATTTTTCCCTCAAACTGCAAACAGTTTGATGGCATGCGTTTATGAGATCAATACTTGGCCTTGCCTTGCCAAAACTGAGAGATTGTCATAAACACCACACACGCAGAAAATCAAATAGCGGCTGAAAAGTAATTGAATGATTCAATCTGCGAAGCACACACACTAGTTCACATTCATTTCACCTCCGAGCCGAATCTCAAATTACAATCTGAAAAGGCCCCGAAGAGACCGCAATTGTTCTACCCCCTCTCTCTTCAAATGGAGATTTACTTTAATCATGTTGTTCAAGTAGAATACCCGCTCTCTGGTTTAAGCTGTGGCTCTGACTGCGGTGCGAGTGACTGGACTTTGATATCTGTGCAGCAAAGTTGTTTCTGGCTTGAGACGCAGTGTGTCTGAAATAACGCCGCCTGACAGGTGGAACAGAAGTGAGAAATCTATTAATGAATTAGTGGCTCAACATGACCTTGATTGTATAGTTGTCTTGTCCTTTTCTCTATTGAACTGATGACCCAAAATAAGTGAAGGTTAACCTGGGAGTAACTGGAAAACCAGAGATCGTAGATGTACTGAATTAAACGGGGAACTCTCATATCCATCGGGCAGTCCAGATAGAGAGGACAGGACCCTGCGGCCTAATCCAAAGTTATGACTGTGTTTCACCTCTCGGGCAGTGCTAGCACACCCACTTTGTGTGATAGCCAACTGTTATTGCTGCACCAAATGACCGCCCATTAATCCTGTCTCTCTGCCCCGCAGCTGAATCAAACTTGAGAAGCCTGAGCGTGGGAGAGAAAATGTGGTGATAGTAAAGCATGACCTGGACTGACTCCAAAAGGACCACACGACTGTTTGTGTCTGTGTGTGCGTGCGTGCGTGTGTCTGCGTGTGTGTGTGTGTGCGTGTGTGTGTGAAATGCGTATTCAACCTCAGGCAAAAAGGTATATTGTTATGGACCCAATGCTGACTCGTTTCTTGGAATTCCAGTCATGCCAATTCAGTCTTATTCACAAACAGACCAATTATAACTGGTTCAGCAGTACTGAGAAGGAGCATGTTGGTGAATAAACAGGTAATGAATGGTTTAAAGTGAATGAATACATGAATAGATAAAAGGCTCGGGGTTTGTCATTGCCTCTCTCAGCAGGTGCTTGCAGGAGGGCCATTTCCTCAACTTACATGGACAAGAACAAGAAGGTTATTTACTTAATGACGCATCCAAACCTTTACTCTGTCTGCTCGTTAACAATGAGAGAGACAGAACACAGACAGAGATGTCATGTTTTCACTATCGATATCTTACAAGATTACGCACTGATCTACCTGAAAAACACTTTTGAAATGTTATTTACCAAAAACAAAACAGAAACCAGAGAGCAAACTTGTCACTAAGATACAATCCTTTTTTAAGTCACCAGCTTCAAGTGCTGTGGAAGAGGAGGTAACATTAATGTTACTTTCAGTTGGCCATCTTTAGCGTTGCTATCAGGAGGAGTGAGTAAGTTTCAGGATTAATGGCAGCAGTCCATTTAAATAATCTTCTAGATGTTTGCTTAGTTTGTATATCCGACAATATAGCATCTCCCCTAAAAATAAACCCAGAAAATGAAAAGTATTTCAGTGAACAGGTGAGTGAATCCAGCTTCTGAATGACTCACTGCTCTGCAGGGAAAAGTCAGTGTATAAAACTGTATAAGGGCATTGTCCTTACCACTGACCTTATACATTGGTAGCCTTATAATAAGACTGAATTGCCATTTTGTTTAATTTACTATTCCGCTCGACACTGTGTCAAAGAGGAAGTCCATCAGTTTTTCACATCAAAATATTTTATCATCTTGGGGAGAAAGTTGCAAAAAACCTCAGAAATTCAGTTACACATCAGGACTACGGAGGCTATGAAAATACAACATGGAGAATGCAAAAACTGCTGATGGTCCCCTGTTACATAAGAATGTGTGTAGCCTTTGCATGTATCACAAAGTAAATGAAAGAACGTAAAAATGAAGTTAGTTTGGGGAATATGCTGTAATTAAAGTGCAGTATGGACTGATCCTGTACCCTACATCTGTGTAGTACTGCGATGCTTCTATCAGCAGATGAAATCTGATGCTGAAATATAAAATGAAACCTAGGACTGCATTTTAAGTCCGTGCTTCAAGTATGTATCCAGCTTTAAATTAATGTTTGTTATGACCATCAAAGAATTAAAAGTTGTTATTTCTGTCAGTTAACTAAAAATAGTACTGCACTGATCTCATCCACACTTATTGCCATTTTTCTTTCACGATTTTTCCTGGCTGTAGCTACTCTTTTGGCTCAGGTACAGGAAGATTACATCCTCTTTCATAATCAGGCCAACAAAGCTCAGATTGGCTTAGTTATTTTCCAAATGAGACCATCGATGAACACAGAAACAGACCTATTTGAATCACTGAAAAGCTGGAAATGTGGAACCAGGCTGCAGTATGTCAGTATGTCCACAATGAATGATTCTGCCTGTCACAATTTAAATCCAACATCAGTTTGCATCCTCCCACTGCTGCTATTAACATGTTCCCTTTTATGAACCGTAACCAGGATCTTTGCCTAACCAAGTGTTTTAGTTCCCTTTCCCTAACCATAGTTTATTTTCCACAATCACTAACTTTTCCCTAACCTTTACAATAGTGTTACTGGTATATACAGATAAGCAAAAAGCAGTATCTGTTATGTTTAAAAATGCACCTTGCATAAAAAAACATTGTCACTTAACTTTTACAGAATCGTCCAGTATCAACATTTTGTCTGAATATAAGGATGCTTTGTATAAACTGTGTTCATTCCACTGTGGATGAATTCACACTGTGAACAGTTTTCATTGGAACTATTCGTTCTATCCAAGAACTAGTTGCATCTCGAGTTTCATAGGTGGATATCTTAAAATCTCTGCACATGAAACAGGAACTCTGTTTGGTTTGATACAGCAGCACAGTAACTTAGAACATGTTCTGTTTTGATTTGGGTGAACTGAGCCTTTAAGAATAAATGAGAGATGACTCAGACGAATGGAAATTTTTTTTTTTTTTTTTTTTTTTTTTTTTTTTACTTTGTGTGCCCAAATCGTTTCTTATCATTACAGTGCTGCATGAAAATATGTACTTTCAGGAGACATTCTGTACTGAGTCACAGTCATCTCTGCCTTCACTAACAATGGATATGTAGGCTACAATAATGTGTCATCAGGAAACCGATGAGACAAACTCTTCTAATACATTTCTGGATACGGAAGAAGCAGAAAATGGCCAATGACGTTCTTTAGAGAGAGTTGTGTATTTGCCTTAATTAATGCTGAGAATCTGTGAATTTCCCTTCTAGGATCTGTTCCGTCTCAAAGACATGGCTCCTTTTGGCTCAGTATCAATCACCCTGCAGCTAATATATTAGTTATGCTTTTACACACAATGAATTCACTAATTTCTAACCCACAATGCCTTTTTAATCAAACAATGCTGTCCATCTGTTGCAGCCTCTTGAATGTTTTTGTTAAAACACAACCCTGTGAAGTGACAGTTTGAGTCAGAGCTGACTGAGGAGAGTATAGCTGACAGCTGAAGCACAACTCTGCCTCTCCAAAGAGCCTGATTTCCTGCTTCAGATCTGCTCAAATGGTCCCCCCCACCCCACACCACGCCACCCCACCAACCAACACAACCAGTCTGGAGGAAACAGACTCTTGTTGGCATGGCAACCGTGTAGGGCTGTGTTTAATTTCACTTGATAAGTAATGCTAACAACACTACAACATAATAATGCTCAAGAGGAAAACGCCTTTTAAGCTGTAGCCATGGCAATCACTTTTGTAGAATAATGTTTCCTTTGTTTATATTTTTATGCCTGGCAATACAAATACATTCAACCCTCGAAAGCAGCTCCAGCAGAGGCGTGTGTATAAGGTCGTGCTAAATGTTACTTGTGGGCAAATTGATTTATTTTCAGACTCTGAAAACATCATGGGTTCGAAACAACCCCCTGAAGTCTCCTGATGTCTACCTATTTGTCATGGTCATTGTGCCTTTGGCCACGTCCGCACTGACGGGAATGCCAGTGATTACAAAAGAAATTATGCAAATCTCCCATCATGCTCGTCAGCAGTTCTTCTCGGCTGGGGCCGAGCTCACCAACCTGCCCTTTGAGCTAAATTCATTTCATTCATAGTTCATTTCCAAGTTGCTGCCTGCGCAAATAAATAAATTTATCTCTCTCACAGATATATCTACAAAGGCGCAGGGCTTTTTTTTTTTTTAATACAGTAAAAAACATTTTCTGGCTCACTTAATTTCCACCTCTTTGTCTAAATGCATTCGACAGTAATCCCCCTGTGAAATCAAGGAGCCATGTTTAAGCGTGATGTTTATGCTGTGATTTGGTGCCTGCCCTGGGTCAAACGCTGCTGTTGTGTTTTGCCCTGCAGGCTGTTTTGCAGTTTTGTGGTTCTACCAAGCAGGGCTGTGCATCAAGGAGCAGGTGGAGGAGGACGGAGGGAGGGAGGTGGGTGAGAGGGAACAGCCTGGAATAGGAGGTGACTGCTGACATTCACCTGGATGCCCTCTGTAAGGAAAGGAATAAGTGAAGGGAAAAAAAGGAAAGGGAGAATGATCACCAGGCTAGAGACGGAGGGGAGTGTGTGATTATGGTTACTAAGGCTACAGCATGCTACTCTGTTAGAAAGGGAGGGGCTGGGAGGAAGGTCAGATGACTGAGGTACATCCAGCTAAATCAACTCTGAAGTGTGAGGTCCCCGGTGGTGTTGGGGTTGAGGAAATGTAGCTGTTTAGGTTGCTCAGGAGGAACATAGATTGTAGCTTAGGATGGGACCTTGCACACCGTGGCTTATAGCACACCCTCTAGGCTGTAAATCCCTTTGATACGCCACATAAAAGAGGATAAAAGATGTAGAAAGAGATGAAGAGACAAGTATATGAGATAAGATTTCTTTTTGTGAGTTGTACACTTTGAAAACACATCCCCCAGGGATGGAGGTCACCTGGCATCCTTGCTCGCCGTATACGAAGGCACCCCTCGAACAGCGTGCTAGATCCGTGTTTAATGCTCTCAATTGTCACCGAGGCTCAAATCCTCTCTGTCTCTATCCCTGATGTCTGTATCCAGTGACGTCTTCGAAACAGACTGCCAGGCTTAAGCTGTTCAGAGAAAGGAAATGATGCAACATAAATTTCAGGGAAAGGCTCCTCTGTCTTTCTTCCTCTCTATTCACATACACACACCGCGGGATGAAAATCAATAGCCTTTCAAGAGCTAGTCAATACAGAAACTAATAGCTAACAAACCCAATGCTGTAGAATCACCTCTGGCCCTTCGCACATGGTGGCCGTAATGTAAAGGAATTGTGCTTAAGCACACCGTTGCTCTTTGTCACCTATATAGAATTATTTTCTAGGATAATAGAAGGGCCAGGAGCCTCAAAACAACCAGGACTATTGCATATGAGGGGCCACAAAGCCCGTGATGACATTACAACACTGTAGCCCACATAAGGAAACATAAGAACGGACAAGTGAGCTCTTGTTTAACTTGATTAAGAAATTTGGCCATCTTTCTTGTGGACATTGATTGGGCTGAACGTCTGACTAAGCAGCTCCCCATTAACTGTAAGGGCACTTTATGGGCATCCGCATTCATCTCGGGCAGGAAGTTTCCCTCCCCTTTAGGCTCAAAGTGCTGATCCTCTCACGCTGGAGGGTGACGTGATTGAAAGCCGAACAAAACAGGCTTCATTTGGAAAGCGAGCCCCCGCTTACCACAATCATTATCTTTTTTATGAACACATATTATCATCAGCCTCGCCATTAGCATCATTCTCCATTAGGGTCACCGACTGGATAAATATGTGGGGACCTTCAGTGTTTGTTTTTTTTTTTTTTTTTACTTCCTCCAAGAAATCTGTTCTCCGAGCAGAAATGTGTCAGTAAACTCAGCTGTTATGTTTATTTGAAAGAACAGTTTCTGTGTAATCGCTTAACAAATCAGCACAAAGAGGCCATCAGTCTGTGCTTTGCACTTCAGTTTCTTACTCTGATGAAGGTCACTGACCAGAAGTTTAGCACTTTTCTGAATAAATTACAACTGAGATTGTGTGTGTGTATCTAGAAGCCTTTCCTTTTGAACCCTGTGTGTTTATTTGCCTTTGCAAGTACACCATAGTTCCTCTCTCTACCCTCTCTATCTCATGCGTTAAATATTAAACACGTAAGAGCCTGCACAGTTATATCAGATGATAGGATGCATGGAGTTGAGTGTGTGGCCACACATGTAGGTCTTATACTGTATGCTGACGCTGTCACTTCAGAGGCATTTTTATGATTAAACTTGATCTTTTGGCAGGGTTATGTGCTGCCTGTCCTGTAAGTGCACTGAGTCCACACACCCTTGAGCAACATTTCTGTCCACCAGGGGCATCAATTCACTAAAGCCTGAGCTGTGCCAAAAGTTCCTGCAGCCGTAATAATGTAGCTCCAAAAGGCTGGATCCAGATTTTAGCTCAGGTTTTCTTGGGACAGGACGGGCAGAGACTTCTGACTGCTAACAGGTTATTTATTCAGTATGTAAAATTATTAGCCACTGGTCATAACAGATGAGAGGGATTGTGGATCTTGAATGCAACTCTGCTGGGATTTTTGCCTGCACAGGAAATTGTTTGGCTTTTTTTTTTTTTTTTTGCTTGCAGTTACAGCAATAATAATAAAAAAGCAAGTTTACAGGATCAGAGTTTGGAATCACTTAGGCTCAAAGATGGCGCGTGTCTATACCTTGACATTCCCATGCCATGCTTTTCTCCCAGAAACCCCAACGTTTTTTTCACCCAAATCTTGTCAGGGATGGGTTTTTTTCGGGGGTTCTCTGGTGTTTATAGTCGGTGAAAAGAAGATAAAGACAGACCGGTTGTCTCTTTAAATCAAGCTGCAGTGTTGATGTGCCCTCAAGCTGAAATGGTAAGAACCATTTCCACCTCTGCGGCAGGGAGCCTGACCAAATAGGCGCACTAGAGCGCTTCAAACGTGATTCTCATTCCCTTGGTCACTTGTGGTCCATGGTCGCCTCCACTCCTGGAGAAGGAAGCAATTTGTCTATCTTTTCTATGGGAGTTTGTTTTTTTTTCTCCTGTGCATCTCGGAGACATTATTTAATTTTTATTTTCTTCTCTTTTTTTTTTGTTCCATCCGCAGAACTCAGTGGCAGTCGCCTCAATCCATTTACCGCTGGCTGGTACGCCTATCTCCTCCTCTGCGTTGCAATCTGTTGATAACTCCACTTGCAAGCTGCAGTTTATTGTGTTTCGCAATGGAAAACTCTTCCCTTGCACGGGGAATTCGTCAAATCTCGCAGATGATGGGAAGCGTAGGAGCGTTTCAACACCAGTTGCTTTCACCAAATTAGGTAAGAGGAAATCCATTTTTATCATCATGCCTGTGATGTCAACGCTGTGCTGTCTTGCCGACTCGGTCTACATGCTTACACACGCACACAGAGTATATCAGCTTGTTCTGCGCAACATGTCAACACACGAGCTTCACAGCCTCCTGTGCATGGTGCCAAAATAAACCCAAACTCTTTGTTTCATTGATTCGAATTAATGAAATCGTTTCATGAACGTTCACACTGTACTTTTACTGCTGCACTCTGCTGAAGAAAAAGCTACTTTAGGTTTCTATCTGAGATTAAAGTTTATCTGTAACACTCCACACAACAGTCTGTCAACAACAGTCTGACACTTGAGTAATGTCTATATAATGCTCCCGTGTGACTGTGTGTGTGTGTGTGTGTGTGTGTGTGTGTGTGTGCGTGTGCGTGCAGTGCAGACAGGAGTTTGTATGTGAATGTGCGCGCCCATGTCCGCGCTTCTTTTGCCATAGCACTTACAGACTTTCCACTTGGTTTCCTTAATTGAATGTGTTGCTTTTCTTGCAGATGGGTGCAGCCTCGGGAGCGCCGTGCACTCCGTTACTATTGCTCTCAGGCACTTCGCACTGGGTGTAGACCCCACCGCAGCCTATTGGGATTTTGACCTGCTGGATGGACACGGTGGCTGGAGGGCAGAGGGCTGCCACATAACAGGCTCCGGGGGCAACACGACCACTATTCATTGCACCCATCACAATAACTTTGCTGTGCTAATGGTGAGTAGTCTACCGTGTGGTACCAGTGTCATTCATTTTTAGCACATCCATGCCCCCACATAACGTGTCTTCCACTGCTTAGGGCCTATTATGGATCAAATGCATCTTTTTTTTTCACCATGGAATAGATGGAGTCACGTGTTTTAAGAAGCACTTCATGCAGGGACCTTTAAAAGCTTCCTTTATTGTTGCCCCTTCAGCAGAGGGAAAGGATTTGTCAAATGCGCTACGGGGATTTATTGGCTTTGGAGTATGCGCTACGCTAAATTCCCCCTATATCCTTGGAAATGAGAAGTTGCGTGTGTTGTCTAGTCTGCCACCTTTTTCCGAAAAGCAGCACAGCAGCTGAAATAGAAGCGATGCTCAAGAGAAGGAGCGCCTTGTCAGGAGCTGTTCGCCTCCGAGCGCAAGTGGTGTGCTAATTGGTTGCAGCCATCGCCGAGCAAAAATGTTGGACTGTAAAACCTAGCATCGTTCTCCTGTGTCGCTCAAGTTGGTCTCGACGTCGCCGAGATGCCTTCTACTGACGACGTCCCCCTGTTCAAATTGATTTCATGAGGATAATACCAAAAGCGCAATGGCATCGCATCGCCCAGTCGCTCCATAGAGCCGCTGCGCCTGGTCCGCTTTTTTTGGATGAAAAGAAATCCTCCGGATGTTTACCGAAGAGTGGGATTCGTTAGACTGGGAGGTCAGTTCTCAGTAGAGCATGAAAAGTGTTGTGCTTGAGATGTCGGTGCTTTCCGAGTTGCCTTTTTCCCTGCATATTTTATGAAGCCGCTGTTCAATTCCGTTGTTGTTCGTGTGTGGAAATGAGCTGGCATGGAGAAAAAAAAAAAAAAAAGCCGCATAGGAATGAGAAAGAGTGGGGTACAGAGGGAAAGCGGCGTACAAAAAAAAAGAGGCATGGGGTGCTCAGAGGGAGAGAGTGGGGTGTCTGTGGAGAATACCAAGCTGTTGTCAGATGGAGAGCAGATGTCAGCTTGTCATTGTACATGTATTTTTCTATCAAGCACGGGCTTGGGGAGGCGCGCCGTCAATGGGCACCTTGTGGCTGACAGAATAAAGCGAGATCGGTGAATTTGTCAAATTTGCTGGCAGCAGATTAATGATTTCAACTTCAAGACACGTCCGAGCAGTAGACCGTAGTCACAGCGGCGGTGGAAAGCCGTTACAGTAATGTCCACATTTTGCTCTTAGGTGAGCGTTTGCGCCGGGGATTGCGCGTCTACTAATGCAGTCACCACACCCGCCTGGTCTCTGCAGTGCCCGAGAAAAGGACCCTTATTTACGGACTTGTGACATCATTCCTCCTCTTGGCCTCATCTAAAATACTGTATATTGCAACAATGACCCTTAAAGCCTAGGGCGGCTTCTGCAAGTACTGGACCTGTTGCATAATCTTTTCACGTCAAACTGAGAGGAATTGCCTATTACTCGCTGACTGTCCGTTTTTTAATTTACAGTATTTACAAGTAAAGGGACTCCATCAGTGAATCTCTGATGTGTTACTCATGAAGTGAAAGCATTGAAATAACATTAACACAACCCACCACCCCTGCTTTGGGTTTTTTTTTTTTTTTTTTTTAGAAAGGAAGACCAGGGTAACAAGTTGCAAAGTCTGCATGACCAAAGTTACATGTTTCAGCTGCTGTGACAATGTGAAAAAGACAGGTGAGGGTGGTGCTCGCATTTTCTGGGTGTGAAGTGGTGCTCTCAGCAGTTACATCAGTACGTAATATAGCTGTATCACCTTACTTGCCTCAAAATGATACAGCTGAATTCCTCGTTGGATCAGCTGTCTGCAATATACAGTGTAAGAATCCATCTCATGGTGCATCTGTGATGTTGAGCAAACTGACAGAGGGTTAGCCACAAAGCATGACAGCTTTGAAAGATGAATAATGCAACAAAATCATTTCAAAGAATATGGGTGTGGGGGGGTGGAGGGGGTGGAAAGAGAAGGGTGGTGGGGTGGTGGGGGGGTGGGTATGCCTGAAAGGCACAATGCGATATCCAATTCCTGTTGATCCAGATTCTTTTACATTCAGTTCTTATGGGGCTTGTGTGTGTGTGTGTGTGTGTGTGTGTGTGTGTGTGTGTGTGTGTGTAGATGATTAGTCTACAAATAGCATGACAACCCAATACAATTGTCCCTGGGGACTGAGGTTTGGGATATAAAAAGTACATTAATGAGAATCTTTTTGACTTGGCTCAGAGAGAATTACATGGTAGAGAATCACCCTGCGCTGGCTTTGTGATCAGAATGCCAAATATCTGACTCGGGACAGAATGTGTGTGGAAAAACTCAGCACCCTCTAAAGCTTTTGTTTGAGCATATATTATACTCCCCCTGCTGTGGAGTTTGAAAATTGATGGGTGTACGAAACTCATCATTTTGTTTTGCTCGCACTGGAAAGCAGGTCAATTACTGACCTGTTACACTAAAACTAGAGCTACAGATTGTTTCAGATGTGGGTCAGGTAGTGAAAGACAGCACGCCTCGATTCTTTTTCTTTTTTTTCTCCCCCCCTGCACTGAGCTGAACTGGAAACTGTTAGAAAGCAGCCGTTCCAGATTTCAGCACCAGGGACAGTTCCCATGCATTTCTCTGTCTTCCTCCCTTTGACCCCCCTCCACAACCCACCCCCCCCTCCCCTATTCTCCCTCCTGCAGGCGCTGTGTCTGTCTGAAGGAAGGGCTGACTCACTCGTTTACAGCAATGCAGCCTCATCATCTGTCTTCATCACAATGACAAGCCTCTCACCCCCCCAAACCCCTTCTTAACCCCCACCACCACCACCACCACCCCTTATTGTCTCAGACGTAGCTAATTTTATTCTTTTATTTATTAATTTATTCACTGAGGTGATAATGTAGATGGAGTAGTTCCTGCGTTTGATTGCTGCAACGCTCCAGACTGTTTAATATGCAGGAGCAGACCTTTAGAACGAGAGACACACAGAGGGGGTGGCTGGCTTTTGTAAGTATCCAATCATAACAAAGGCCCTAAGGCCACAGTCCAATAAGGTAAGAGCTGTTCAGAGATGTATTCCCATACACTGTATGGGACATAATGAATATGTGAGGCAAAGTGGAAACCTGGAAACAGGAGGCTCTTTGAGTGAGGCTTTGCATCACAGTGACAGTGGAGCAGGTCACCTGTTGGCTAAACATGGTAGAGTCTCATGCAGTGTGGATGTAAATATGGATGTAGGCGTCTGCATTTCAGAGACTGTAATGTTTGTCCAGTGTATTCAAAACCTTTATGTAAGTACAAATACCAGCACCTTCATGTAAAACTAGTAAAAGTCCTGCATTCAAAATTTTAGGTAAACTACAGAACTGTTACTGAGCAAAATATACTTAAAGTATGAAGAGTTGAAGTATTTGTTTTGCAGAAAAGTGTGCCCAGGGACCGAGATGTTATTATATAATACATTGTTAGATTGCTAATACTGATGCATCAGTGAGTTAGTAGCAGTTTCCCATTGTAGCTGACTGAGGTGGAGCAACTTTTAAGTACTTTATCATTTATGCTGATCAGGATTTTAGCCCCATGGTTACCAGCTCAGGGGCTGAGCTCCTTCAGAGCATCACAAAATAAATCTCAGAGGTCATGATATGATCATTGGAATATGAAATAATATAAAACAAAGTTTCTGAACCACATTTACAGTCATTATTGGACTTTTTTTGTGTATGTTATTTTGATGAATCCTGGATATTTTTTATCTATTTGAGCCTCTAACAGTTGTTTAAATGAATCAATCTGAGAAGATGATGAGGGAAACCTCTCTTTTGGTGTAACTGCTAACAATGTCTAACAACTCACAGGCATATGAAGCATGACAAGGGGCTTTTCCATAAGGAGTCACCAACCAGTTGGAGAACCACTGGTTTACTCTGTAGTATTGTGGGTGTGTATTTTAACAAATCTTGTGTCATTCAAGAACCATTCACACAAACAGCTCCACTCTTTAGTGACTTAAGAGAATTTGTCACATTTACCACTTTTAGTTAGAATTTTGTGTTAAGTACGGAGGAAATTGACAAGTGGCCCAGGCCTGTTGTTTGACTACAGAGGTAACAACCTTAAATTCTCACTTATTAACAGCTGGGTTGTGGTCTTTATGTAGGTTGCTTTTCATGGGAGCATCCTCCATTGTAGCTGACAGCATGACAACGTGACCTGTAATGGAACATAGTCTGTGTTCAAACCCAACAGAAAAAAGAAAGAGAGGTTTAGGATAAGAATATGAAAATGTTCTTGCATGAGGCCCGTTGACCTCACTTCTCATTATGAGGTGTCATTGTCTCTCTGTTTCCAAATCGCCACAGACCACAATTCACTTGTCTTCGCTGTTGCTCCTCTTGTCTTGAACCAAACCAACCAAGACAGGATCCCATCTTGATACATTAGTTCTCATTGGCTGAGCCTTCTGCAGGCTTGATAAGAGTGTGACATTACTGCTGACTGCTAGCGCTGACCACAAGCTCTGTCTCCCATACTGAAGAACAAAATACCTGTATAGTAGAATAACTGTGAGAATCCATCCATCCACTCTCTAAACCGCTTATCCTGAGAACACAGGCCTAACCAGGCTGCATTTCACAAATAAAAAAAAATCAGCTTTACTTTGTTTTTTCGAGACATCTCAAAATGGTTATTGCTACATGAATCACTATCATTGTCTCTGAAAAGTCAGTAACTTGGAAGAAATAAAAGATGAATGGACCAAAATTAGAAAGCTTTCTGTGCTTCAGCCTCATCGACACCAACTGATTGTGATATCATTCTTTAAAAAAAAACATCCTCTAAAGTAAGTTATTACTCAAATTCAATCCACATTTGGTGTTTTCTTGTTTAGCAATTATGGCTAACATGCACGTAGTGTAAGTGGTGCTCGACACGTGTTGCTAATTGAAAATAACCTCCCGGCAACTTTCAAATCCTCTGTAGCTCATAACCAGTGTTTTCTTGTTTGTGTCTATTTTTCAACATATAGCATCGTCAGAGTGCTGTCCTCATTAGTCCTTTGTCCACATCTGTGCTTAAGGCAGACATAATGAGACAACAAGCCGTTTTTTGTTGTTCGCCCACAAACAAGCTTAGGCTTCAGCGGGGTTAACTTTATCCTCGCTCCCTGGACTTTTCTATCTCTGAGACATTGTCATGCTAAAGGATCTCTGGTGTGTGTGTGTGTTTTAGGAGATGAAGGGGTTTACAGTGATAATGACGATGACCTGTTTAGATATGCAACCGCGTCTCACAGCACTGTGTTGGCATTCTCTGTTGATATGCATTGTAGTGGGAGGGGAAGAGGGACACGGTGATGACAGACTGTGATGTCTGGGGTTGGGGTGGGGTGTGGGTGTCCTGGTTGTGTGTTAGATGATAGTGGATTAAAAAAAGGAGGTTTGTGTTAGAAGATCAGAGAGCATCATACAATATGCACCTCTTAGCCTCTAGCCCTTCAGCTCTTGGAGGACCAAATATCTCACATGCAGGAAGCATGGCTGCGGATTAGTCTATGTACAGTACTGATGTGTTTAAAATATATCTGTAATAAGTAAGATTTGCAGAGATAAAGATCATTTTATCAATTATGGATTCTGCTGCATAAATAGAAAATAACTGCTGATAGTAAAAGACTATGTGTGAAGCCGTTGTTCAATATTTTGGAGAAATAAACATGTTCGCTTTCTTGCTAAGAATACGAGGAGAAAATCAGTATGATTCTCATGTCTGTCTGTCTATAAATATCTATAGCAGCAGGTTAGCTTAGCTTATTATAAAGACCACTAAACTGGGGAAGCAACTGATGTGGATGCGTCTGCAAGTAGCAAAATCTGCCTACTAGCACATCTAAAAGTCACTAATTAGCACATTATAACTTGTTTGTTTGGGCTGTAATAAAACAGAAGAGTGAAAACAACACGTTGGGATTTTTAAGGTGGGTTATGTGCCAGACTGTTTCTTGGCCAATAGCAGTAAATTGCCAACCTCACTGTGACGACAGACTCTAAGAAGTCTTTGCTTCCAGCCAAGAAATAGTCTGGCACATAACCTCATGTAAAAACACGTCCTTCTTACATTTCCGTTTTAGTACAGATTAAGTAAACGGGATATAAGATGTTCATTAGTGAGCTTTGCAGGTGCTAGTACATGGGTTTAGTTACCTTTGGACAGATACAGACTAGCTGTTTTCCCCTGTTTGTAGTCTTCATGCTAAGCTAAGCTAACTCTCTCATCTTCCCATCTAATTCTTGGCAAGAAAGCAAATTAGCATAGTCGCCAAGAATGCTGAGCTATTCCTTTAATTTGAGTTTGGATAATGCTGTCTCTTGTTTAAATTTTTTTGGTAAAAGCATAAAAAGGTCACTTTTATCAGCCAGAAAATGTGAAATATGATTTAATGTGGATGTAACTGAAAGTATGCACATAGTTTCACAGGATATGAGCGATCAGTGTACGCTACGTATTTCTGTGGTGTTAAACTTTGCCATAATTATGTGGCTTAAGCTAATTCAGCCCATTTAGCATCTTTACCTCACTTGCACTTGTTCCAAACGTGGCAGCTGACAGACGAGCATTAATCCACCTCCATCCATGAGTAGGCAGCCGTGCAGCCTCCTCACCAGCCGCTGACTTAACCGGTTACACTGAGGCTTCGTTGTCTGCTGGGCCGTGTGAACTTAACGGCACACAAGTTGAGGTTTAGCTTAGGTTAATATTTAATAAATGCACTCATGTTCCATTTGTAAGCATTAACTTAAATTTGATGTCAGGCGTGATTACTTTAACACATGGGGATTGGAGGGTGTGAGGGAGCGTGTGTGTGCTCGGCGAAGCCACATTGCCACAGCAGACTGTCTGTTGCCACTGCTCCGATTTAACCTCTCAGCATTTTCTGACTGTGGTGTTGCTTTCGGTGTGAAAGAGGAACGGTCTGGCTCATCCAGCAGCAATCCCAGAACAGAGTGCTGCTGGCCTGTAACCTGACATGTGATGCAGATTGTTTTCTGCCTGACTAATGAGTTCAGAGCTCACAGACCACCATTTATCTCAGACATCAACAGTTTTACCCTGCCATTGCTGGAGTAAGCCAATACTCAGTATTGGCCCTTTCTCTTAACACTCTGCATTGGCCGCTCTATTTTTAATGCAGTGTGTATCCCTCTTTTAGCCTGGATACAAATTGCATTGCTTGAACCTATTGTTATTCAAATTATGTATGCTCCCCAGCTAAGTGTATGAAAGATTATAATAGTGCTGCTTGCAGCAGAAGGGATTGTTGCACTTAATGTGTGTGCATATGCAGTCTGCGAACTATACCATGGCTGTCGGGGGAGCTCAATTTTTATTTTTTTTTTAACTTTATCGTGGTCAGAAACGACAGCTACAGCATTTATAAAGCTGTTTATTTAGCTTTATTTATCATTATTCCTATTAATAAGGATATGAATAGTAAGAATAAAAAAACAGATGAAATGTAGCTGCTGCTGCCTGCTGTGCGTCTTTCAGCACCACAGAGGCGAGAAGAGAGAGAGACACTGTTTATTTCAGTAATAACAATTGGAAAGGAAAACCAAGTTTCCTGTGTCTCAGTAAAAGGACTGACTCTTGTTGCAAAGAAACATTCACAGCTGCAAGCACGCGGGCCTACGTCAGCACATCTGACCACATCAAACCTACACATGGGTATCAAAACCAAACCTCAAACTATGAAATAATATGGCCAACTAAAGCAGATCACAGTATACTATAAGCTCTATATTCTGTAGGTTTTGACACAGCTAATATGTGGATGGAATTTGCAGTGCAAGCATCCAGTTGCTCTTCAAAGTTGATTGACTCAGATTTTTGGTAAATCCAAAATTTGCTAGCAAGCTGCCTTGTGTTCTTTGTGACACATCTGTATGCTGAATGAATAACTATTTCCGTGTGCACACTGAGGGGGAAAGTTTGTTCTTCTGTTTTAAGTTAAAGTGAGTGAGGCTTATGATGCTTTGATGATGATGGCAAGAGTATCATGCAGTGCCTTTATTAACGTGAATTAGCAATGAATCTCCCTCATGCATGAATACATGAATTACATGAATAATAGCCTAATTTTCTGCATGATCCATGATGAGGAAGATACAGAAATATAACAATGCATTGCAAAAATAGCATATTGTCAATATTTTAGCGACAAATCCCTTTTTCAGGGGAGCTCATGTCTTATTATGAGGAGCCAAACTCCCCGTAGCTCCCCTGTAGTTCACACCCTGTGCATATGTGGGTGTGTAATGAAGGGTAATGGGTTATTCGGTGGTCTCACAGTTTTGATGTTGTTTATGTGCAGTCACTTATTAATTGGCAGCCAAAACTGTGTTATGATTTTTATACAGAGTCAAGCTGCTCGCTTGAAATGCAAAACTGTCCTTGCTGACAAGCAGTGTCTATGAAAGATGATGATGCAGTTGCATTTTGATTTTATTTCCAAGTTGATGATCCTGGCACACTTTTTCTCAAACAATTAGTGAGATACTTGGATGAGATGAAAATGAGTTTTGTGTTGTTTTTTTTAATGGCAGTACTGTGAGGACTCACATGCATCTGCTGCACAGTCTATGATTAGTCACAAATGATTAAAATGAAACAGGCTGCACTTTTGCATGTGACAGAGGCCATCTGAGATACATGATTCATGTCCTAGAACACTGTCGCGGTACACACAGTCTCAACCAAACAGTAAATAAGCAAAAGAAAAAAAATAGACTGTTCACATCATAACATGACATCTGATCTGAAATTGTCAATGTTCAAATGCTCCCCCGCCTCCTCTTTCCCCTGTCTCACCAGCTGTTCCCTAGTCGAGAGTGCGACCCTCTCTGAACCCCAGAGACGGCTTGGTAGAAATGAGGGCATGCCGTGTAAACAGCGTCTCTATCTCTCTCTGTCTTTCTCTTTCCCTCTCTCTGCCTCTGTTTGAGTTCCTGTCACTGGCTTTCAATTGGGTTGTTGTATTTGTGCGCTGCATTTAACTGAACCGGACAGCACCTCATTTGCACAATGCAGGGGCAGTCTAGACAAACACATTAAGAGCTTATTTTTTTTTCTCTAATAGGGCGGTGTAGAAAGTGATCCAGCCCTGTGGCTGGCTGCATGTTTGGCTGGCTGGCTGTCTGCGTGTCCACCTCTGTTGTCAGCCAAGACGGCAGCTCCCAGAATGCCCCTCCATTTCGCTGGTGCTGCTGCTGCCAGACCCTGATTAGCAAAAGTATATCACCACAAAAACAGAAAAGGCCGAGGGTTAAAGGCGACAGTCATTTTCATAATAGACTTGAAAAATGAAACTCTCGCAAAGGCTTTATTATACATCATGGTCTTTTCCTCTACTACCGACTATGGTCAACATGACCTCTGATGTTTGACCTTGTGTCCTTATCTCTTTGTAAAAGTGCATTCTTCTCCTCAGCATACCAGGAGAGTACAACCATGCCCTGCAGTCGCATCTTTTTTTTTTAAATCTACTGTAAGGGTGTGGAGCTGCTGCTGATGCTGCTGGTTGCAAGGCTTGTAATTAGGGAGCAGCTATTGATGCAGTGTGGCCCCCTGTGCACTCCCAGGAGGAAGATAAGGACAGCAGAAGATGAGACGTGTAATTTAAGGGGGGGGGGGTCGATAGCATGACAGATGAAGGGGTATATCTTTTGGCAAGGGCTGTTAAGAGCCCTTCAGATTTTTAGTGAGAGGTATCAGTTTTATACTTTCTTTTCAGGATTTGATGTTAATATGTACATTTCATATTATCCAGGATTGTACACCTGTGTTGGATACAGTGAAGCTGCTGAGGATTTGTTAGATTAGACCCAGCCTCGCAAATTGGTGGCAATTTTCCATTTTTTGATTTTCAATCATGAACTACAAGACTACCTGATCATACCTTGGACAGACAGTTCCACAGACGGAGCAGTTCAAACATGCATTTCTGTGCTCTGAGAGGATGCACCATTCAGTTTAACAAGCAAGGAGCAACCTTTAAGGATCAGGCTGGTGTTTTTTTTCTTTTGTCTACAAATCCCATGAAAAGATCTCAACCAAGGATGAACTGCTCCTGCTAATGAGTATGACCTGTGTAGCCAAAGCCTGATAGATATGTAGCTTGCTCCTCTGTGACGCAGAGCCCCATTGCACAGTAATGTTTGTTAAAAACTGCTGTGCCCAACTGTTTAAGGGAATTACTTGACCCTTTTGTATATGTAACTATAAATTTGTGTCCAGTTTTTAAAGATTTATGTTTCCATTAGAATCAGATGGACGTGGGAGTGAGGGCCACAGACAGTGCAGGGACGTAGGAAAGTATAGAGAGACGGCACATTATTGGCTTTGGTCTTTTCAGGAGTTTTGTTGACTATGGGAACTGCGCAGGATGATGCCAGCCTCATCCTTGAAAGGCGCTTGGAACTGAATATTTTGGCTACTTGGGTCTTTTCTCACATGGGCATGGCATTATAACTCAGCAGGACCCTAGTTGTCATTCTGAACCATGGGTTGGACCTTGACAGTGGTTGGTGGATGGGACAGGTCAAAGGGTTTAAAAGAAAGAAAACTGCAGTAACATATCAGGTAAGTTGCTAAAAGTCAACTCAAGCCAAATTTATTTGCAAAACCAAATATCACACAGTGTGTCTCACAGTGCCTTACAGGCTCAGGGCGGCAACAAGGAATAACTCCTCAAACAACCTCAGCACATTAAGGAAAAAAAGGACAGAACCTCAGGAGAGTCTATACAAAGAGAGATTCCCCCTCTCTGGACAGCTGGGTGTGCAACTGCAGCTATAGGTGGAAAAAAAATACCTGTTAAAAATGTAGAAAATTGTAACACTAATACTGAAGTATCACAAAATACAAGAACAGGATTATACTAAAAAGAACAGCATGATCATAAAATCTCTAATACAACATAAGAAGTTCAATTAAGTAAATCTAAAGTGTCCTATGAAATAAGTCCATGACAGATCCAATATCAGCACAGCTGGGTGGGTTCAGTGGGCAAGTCAGGGAAACAGGGAGGTAGTTTGAAAGATGAAGGAGGCCCAACTCTTCCAGACACTGTACTATAGCTTTCCCTTGGTGCTGCAGAGCACAGCTATGCTAGCTTGATGGATGGCAATAGAGATTCTTTTAAAAGGAAAACATTCCCCATTGGGTTTATCTCCAACGTTGAGTGGCATTGTATCCTTGAGTGTTTTCTCTGTGCATCTATCTTAGTTTGAGCTCATGTGTTTCTGTAGCCATGTGTGTTCGAGAGGATGTCAGAGCGGGTGAAGATATGTCTGAAAGCATGTATGTCGGAGTGAATTACACAACCATAGATCTTTGTATCGGCCTGTTTCATCTTCAAAGCTCGCTCAAAAATCGCCTTTTCCAAAATCCCATTCCACACGGGTGAGCGATGCGCTCTGCTATCAAAGGTGAAAACTAATCTGGGTGTTGAAATTCCCTCCTCTTTCACTGTCCTGACACGTTGCCTTTGCCTTACAAATGACTCTAACGAGATGCAAACATGTAAATTGGCGGTGAAGGAGATGGAGTGTCCACTTAGGTCTAAATGGCACAGATAGCACAACTGTCAGATGGTAAAATGGAACTGGGCTGAGATCACGGCGAGCAATCTGTAATCAAAAATGGAGGAAAATTGCATTGCGGTTAGAGAGATGGGGAAAGAGACCGAGGGAGAGATCTGAGTCAGACATAACGTAGCTTCCTGGGCTGACGGGGTAATGATTTACCTATCTGTCCTTCTCTCTCCATCTGTCTCCACGGTATTCGTCGACGTAATGCTATCACTCTTCATCTCCTTATCTCCCCTATCACTGCTTTTCATTGTTGTCCCTGCTACAAGCTGTTTTCTGTTAGATGCACCACATAACATATTCTTCATGCATTTATTCTTTGCATGGTTGACTGCATTCATTCAAGAGCATCCCTCACCCCCCTTCTCTCTCAGCACCTCTGTCTCAGGGGGCTAAATGCCGTCACAGTTAGAGAACATGGCAGCAACAGTCCAGCACTGGTTACACTCCCTGACAGCGCCGCAAACAACATCACGACAAGGCCATACATTTTTTTAAGGTGTTTATTTTTTCAGGGAGGCAGTGGCAGGACCCCGTACCTGCAAACATGCTTTCTATTCCAAAAAGCTGGGGTAAAAATATGGTTTCTATGGCGATGCGATGAATACAGAGCCATCAAATGCCCAACATTACACAACTGCTTTTCATGCAGTCAGCCAACACGAGGAGGGCTGTTATAGGTTTGTACTGGAGACAGAGAAAGAGCACATGAAAATGGTGGACAGCAACAGATGTGTGTATGTGTGTGTGTGTGTGTGTGTGTGTGTGTGTGTGTGTGTGTGTGTGTGTGTGTGTGTGTGTGTGAGAGAGAGCTCTGTAAATGCACCAGCTCAGCGCCGTTAAGCACCACACAGGCTAACGTAAGCTTATTCACCCGCTGAGACCTCCATTGCCAGAGAGCGATGCGTTCTGTTAGAGAGGCTGTTGTTTGCATTGTGTTGCTTGCAGAGTGCATCCTCTCTCTGCCGCGCCGTCCTTAAGTGTTAACAGTGCAGAACCTGTGGAGCGCTGCCCTATTCTGGTCCATTGTTACGGGAGAAAAATGGCATGTTTTGGTACAACGTATCGACCTGCAAGGGAATGAGGTGTGGACTGGTTTAATGTATGCTCCCACTCTGTGTGCTGAACAGGATGTCGTCTCAGGGAGCCGAGAACAGAGCAGCGTGAGCTGCGTGTGTAAGAGGGCTGAGGTGTTTGTGGCATGTCTTCTGTTTCTATGCCCGTGAATATGAGTGTGCGTGTGTCTGTGTGCCCACATGTGAACACACGCAGAGCCACATCCATTGAGCATTCTGTAGTGTGTCGCGATTGGAGGAGATGAGTCACCCCTCTCAGACAGCACCTACCAAGCATCTCTCGCTCTTTCCCTCTGTCATACACACACACGTGCAAAGACGATCAGAGACATGTTGGTGAGCCGAGCAGAGTTTCAGGCTTGCTCATAAATTCACTTTTAAACAAAGCAGAATAAATCCTGTTCAAGAGGTTAGTCTCATTTCAGCCTTGTTGCTCCACATTTTTTTTTGTTGTAATCTCCCTTAAGATTTATTTTGATTGATTCATGTTCTCAGAACGAGGAAATGAAAGGTTTTCTCACAAGTATGGTGGAGCAGGGCTGTGGCTCGAATCCAGTGTTTGCAATGAAAAATCTCTGCAAGAAACAAAGGTTTGGTTCTGATAGCTGGTGCCTTTTTGGACTTGGTTCCGGGTTGGAAAAATACCTGGATTCACTGAGCTCTGAGGCGACCAAAGGAAACCTTTCATCACTCTTTGCTCATTTTTATTAACAGAAAGCAGCATACAAAACTTTCAGGTAGCAGGCTTCTCATTTTTAACTGTCATTTGTCTGTGTTGAAATGACAACTTGTGTCAGCAGTAGCTTTGAGTAATATCCCTAAAAGTAAAACTTGGCTATTGTCTAATTAGCATGCCCTTTGAAAGCTGGTGTCTTTACTCCAACAAAAGTGAGCTTTTCTAGGGAGAAGACCACTCTGTGATTATAAATGGGCTGTTGCTGTGTGCCCATTCCTACTAACTAAACTAACAGTATGCATTAGTTGTCAGAGTGTACTATTTTTGTAATTATTATGACAAAAAACATCAGAATTGACTGTTTTTGACTCAGGACACATCTGCCAACGGGCGTCAAACTGCTGCTGCCGTTGCAATTTAGAAATCACACAGAGAAAATGATAATAATAAAATAAATAAGGTTTAATTCTCTTTCTCTGGTGGTGGTGGCTTAGCAGACAGGCTATCGATTAATCACGGGATGGGTGGTTTGATCCCTGTTTCCTCATGTCCACATGTTCCTGTCCTCTCCCGTGGCCGTCTCACACAGTCCTGCCATTCTTTTTTGAACATTTTACAATTGTTCGCTTCTCCTACAGTTTGTTTGTGCATTGCATTGTCGGACAAATAGTAGTGCATATCAACAGTACAGTTTTTGGTATGTACATTGACTTTGTTGAGTACACCTATTTCTGTTGTACTACAGTACTTAGAATTAATATATAGCACGGCCCTAAGACAGAAAGGTTGCAGCTACAGGTTTTTAACATTAATGCAGTTGAAATTTTAGTCTCTTTGCTTTCTGAGGCAACAAAATTTGATCTCGTCTGAATCTATGAGTTTTAGTTATTCATAACATAAGTTATGAAATTTGAAAGCTCAAGCCAAATAAGGGATGTGAATAGATTTGAATTCGATATCAGTTGCAGATCTGATAAAATGCTGTAGCACTACTGTACCCTGCACTACTGTACATGAAACATGACGGTGTGCCAGAGAGTCTTTGAGAAAAAGCCCCTCAGTGCCCAGTTGTGGCAGTGGAGGTAATCAGTAAAAACCAAACAGCCTGTCAGATTGGGTGGCCAATGTGTTTAACAGAATGAGTGTGAAAGGAGGCATCATGCCCAGCAAATCTTCCTCAGGTAAATAAAAGCTAAAGAAAGAAAGAGATTAGAGTCATTCCAGTGTCTCTGCCCTATATTAAAAAGCAATCTTCTCCCTGCTTTCACATTTGTTCGTATTGATTCATTCTGTTCATAGCAGACTGGAGTATTCGCATCTCTTTGTTCTAGATGTGGGGTGGGGTTGGGGTTTGGGGCTGCCTACAGTGAATTATGAGCTTGTACTCTGTTTGCAAGGTTGAGTAGTGCACAAGGCTCATTTATTTGATAGCCATGCTTTAAATATCTCTGCAGAACAGCGATTACAATAACTTCTGTATAGGAATCTGAATAGCCTAAAGCTAAATACAACACTTCTAATCTGAGACTCTAGAGAAATTAATGGTAATGAAACAATACCCCCTTGATGTTTGAGGAGATAAATACAGCACGACTCATATGGCTGAACCTCAAATGACGGTGCTCATCTAGAGAGGCTTCATCTTTATGCCAAGCGAAGTTCCTCCTCAGCTCATAATGCTTGTTGATTTGATGGATGTGTACTTGATTCCACGTGATTTTGATTGCTCGTTTCACGGTGGGCCTCGTTTGCCTCCGCTGTTGAACATTTGCCGGCCAAGGTGCTGATTACGAGCATGAACGTATCTCAAAGCTACGAGCTGAGTGACAGCCACAAGGTACCGCTGAAACATTGATGACCTGCGTTAATGGTGCATGACCGTTTTTCTGACTGCTGTCAAGTCCAGAGGTTATTCTGTCCCGCCACTGTCCTGTCTCTCTCTGTTATCTGGCGGTGTATGGGCCAGCCACAGTGGGTTTGATTTGCACACTCACTCCGGTTCTGTTCCAGCCTTCGCACAGCCACTCAAGGATGATAAAATACAGTGCTGGATGGGAGCTGGGAGCCAGGAACCCGCAGGCTGTTCACTAGAGGATTTTAATTTTGTTTTTCTCTCACCCCCTTTCTCTTCCCTCTCTGCCACAATGTTTGTGCATTCTTGCGTGCACCAATGTGATTACAACAGGGAAAGGAGCACATTTGTGAGGACATATGTCACAGATTGGCTTACAGATTCTGCGGTTTCAACAGCGTCAATTAAAAACAAAATGCATTAAATTTGCAAAGACCTGGGAATAATTTGCCTTGTAGGTTCTACAGGTTGTGCAGTTCATCATAACAACCAGTCACTGGGCTAAAGCAAGATACTGAGCCTGTAAGTCCTCTCAGATCAGCAGTGTATTTGTCCCATTTTATTCGGCAGGCCTGATAACCTTGCGCCCACTGTGCCTGTGTGCTGAGATTATGGATCAAGTTTAATTGACTCCGGTAATCTGATTTTGGCATGGGGAGGGGAGGATCCTGGATTAAAGTTGTAACTACAACACAAACAGGGGATTGGGGGCCTGTTTAGCTGCCGAGGCTAGCGGACAATGGAGGCATGTTTAGACGTAACATGCCAGTTCTAATCCAGAATGGGCCAAGATAAGCTGCCCTGTATGGTAATATTGTTGCCTGGCTGTAATGAATTGCACTGTCAGAGGGTCGGTCACATTGCGCTGCTGCACAGACACAGTAATAAAGTGGCCACGGTGCTGTGATGTAATACGATAGCAATAATGGTCATAACTGGAGTGGAGGAATCGCATTTGAAGCTGGCTGCTCCTGTCCCTAGCTGACATTCTGCTGTTCGCTTCTGCAAGGAAAAGTACAACAGGGAAGAGTTGCTCAGAGCGTGCTGCGAGCTACCCCAGTGGCCTATCAGTCATCATGACAGCCAGGTCAACAAGGGAGCTGCAACTTTATAGTCTGCATCTGTTGCACAGCACCGTGACATCTATACACAACTTAAACATACAGGAGTCAATGTAGAACTCCACTGTAGCAGGCTGTAAGAGACACGAAGGCAAGAAAATCAACACATGCGGTAAAGAAAATGATTAATGACTTGATAATAACAACAAAGGTGAAAAGCTGGAGTACATTGAGTCAGTACAAGAATTGTTCATTCATCCCACTCGAGCCCTCTCTTCTGAATGCGCTGCAGCAGTTTGCCCCACGTCACCCCAGGAGCATAAGCACTGCTTCTAGGAGCCATATGAACAATTTGTTCAGGGTACCCACCAGTCCACCTCGCCATTTTTCTTCAGGTCGATCCATCTGCTGAAAGGGACACACTCCCTTCATCCTTCCTCCTTATTTCCTCCCATTCTCTCTCGCAGACAGAGTCTGCGGTCTTTTTTTAACCTTTATATGTCCGGGGAAGGGTTCTGCTGAGCATGCACGCTCCATTCCAGCTTTGCCCTTCTTCGTTTTTATACAGTGCTGCTGTACAGTATACACTGCCCCATAAAATGGCAGTTCCTCTGCTGTTGGCCAGCGAGCAGCTGTTCAGCACCTTGCACAAGGGGACATATATAGTTGTAGAATAAGGGCTGTTACTCATTCCTACTTCAGCCAGCCCGTCCTTCTTTGGCTGGTCTGGAAGCTGCCCAGTCCACCAGCACTTCATCTGGAAATATTTGTCAGACTCTCTAATTATGTTGCATAGTTTTGGTATTCCTTAGGAGAACTGAGGGAGGAGGGTGAGGCAAAGCTACTGCATGAGGTGAAAGAGACAGGTGCATGCCGGTGTTATAAAATCTACGGGAAGTTAGTCATTGTAGTGTGACCCGCTGATTTGGCCTGCAATTAGTGTTAAAAAATGGCACACCTTGTCAGAGTCATAACTCAGTCAAATCTAAATGCACAGACATGAGAGGCATATTTTTAGATTCATGGGGACAAAGTAAGAAATACAAGGATATGAAATTTCTTAAAAACAAACCTCAAAACCTCTGCTTTAACAATCAATGCCACAGTTAAACCTACAGCTAAAGATTATTTTCATTGTTAATTTTCATTGTTAATTAATCTGTCAATTGTTTTTTTTTATTAAGTTTTTGTTTGTTTGTTAAACACCAGCAAATACTGAAAATCCATATATAATTTAATATATATAATATATTATATATAACTTCCAATCAACCATCAACCATCCAGAATCCAAAGACAGTTGATTTACTGTCATAGAAGACTAAGAATAAGTTGATTGACTAAGTGCTGTGTGTAATGCAGAAAAGTAAAGTATTGGGTAATGAAATGTGTCTCTTTTCTCAGATATTGATAAGAATAATAATTAATTAATCTCAGTGATTAAAAAAAAACAGACAAATGATGTTTTCTAAACACTGAGCAGTCTTTGCCTTCCAAGTAGCACAGTCTTGTGCTACTTGCACAAATGCTCCTATCACTGAACGTGTTAATATCTTCTGCAGCAGTAAATCCAGACCTCAGCAGGCCCTGTGTGTGAATGTACTGCCCCGCTGTTCAGATATGAAGACCTTTCCTGCTTCTGCAGCTTTACTCTCACCTGATTCTTAGCTCCAATATTGACAGCTAAGCTTGGATGGACTTGTTCGCCTGTCTTGGTTCAGCTGGGTGCTGGAAACTGTACATTCTGTTGTTTGCAGGGCTTTTAGGCTTTTAATCAGTTACCAATTTGCATGGTACTAACTCTAAATGTGCTTCATGTATCTAGTCCATACACGCTGAGAAAGTCAACAAATTAAGTACACAGAAAAATGCCAGCATGCATGCTGAAATTGCTTAATTTCTGACTTTGGTGTTAATGGGAACACCACTGTCTCACAATGCAGTGTTTGACAGAAATGGAGCAGCTAAAAGAGTGAAAATGTGGTAAACAATGATGTGCATAATTTTTTTTTTTTTTTAAATTGGCAGTAGCACTTAAAGTTGCAGCCCAGTTATACACTAAATGCCAACATACGACTTTTTAGTAATAAAGCACTGTGGCACACATATGGTTTTGTGAGTAAACACTTCCAAGATGCATGACATCTTACGGATTTTGAGAAAAGCTGCTCAGCACACAGCTGTGGGCTGGTGAGCTTTATTTGTTGGGGGTGAGAAATGGTTAGAGACTCTGGAGGCGAGAGGCTGACATTCTCAGCCAACGTTATAAGCCCAGTGATGATGATAATATGTCCCATGAGAACATTTGACTTCCTCCCTCACACCTAAAGCCATTTAACTGTAGCTGCTGTCGCTCACCATGTGACGCTTCGCATTGAAGTGTTCGATATGTCGGAGCACGGTTTAGTTTCCGAAGCTGATTCCCTCTGAAACATTTTCTCTTTGACCTTTAGTTAAGTTGGTGTTTGTGTGGGGTTATTTCTCGTGATCTGAACTCCTATGAAGAGCTATTTCCTCTTTAAGTATATAAATCAGCTTACTGACTTAAAAGCTTCATTTCAGCAGGATTTCTTGCTGATGCTTCGGGCCCTGATTTTTTTTTTTTTCCTTTTTTTTTTCAGCAACATCAATTCATTGAGCTGTAATTAACACCAGCTTTCATTGTCCCTCCATGACATCGCTCCGAGGACAAATACAAACTTAATAATTCCCTGTAAATCTGTAACTACCAAATTATGTGAAGCTGTGTACAATGTTGGAACGTGTTTGTCACGTTGTGTTTTCCCCCAGAAGGCCCTCTCTCCCAGTGTTCTTTCTTTCTCTCCTGCTGATATTTTTTTCTTCCTCTATATGTCCATGCGCTACTGATCTTTCTTCCACCAGTTAGTATTAAAACTGCTCTCGTCAACCATGGTGGTGCAGTTGGTTGCTCTGTAGCCTCACAGCAAGAAGGGGGTGGGTTCGAACTTGTTGAACAGCTGGGGCCTTTCTGTGTCCTCCTGCATGATCCTTTGCCCCGTAGACCATAACACCCATAATTCCCTGCTCAACCTCACAGTTAATCTCTACCTACCTTCTCACCTTTTACTGTAACGCTATTGAATACAACATACTGTAAGGGGTGATGCAGTCACGCCCTTGTAATTCAGTAAAATCGAAACTCTTTCTCTCTGGCGGTGGATTCCATGTGCATAAACAGATACGTTAGCCTGCAGGAAGATGAATAAAGAACAATGAAGCAAGCCATTTGTGCCGAACCTCTGACCAAGGTTTAATGTCGGTTTAAAGTACTTTCTCTTGCAGTGTTGAGATTTTCACTTTAAACCCGTTCATTATACTGTAGCCCACGCAGTTTCACAGAAAGGGAAAGCTGACCGGATCCCTTTTCATTTCTTAAATGTCGACAAACTGTAAGTTTGACTCTTTCAAGATCATATGACGACCAGCAAACCACCAAAGATCTTCAGCTGTCACGCTGTGGAGGAAAATGAACAGTTCTCCCTGGACTGAATGGTTATGAATCAGTAGCTAATGATTTTATAAGATTGATTTTTATGAGACTGATTTTTATTGGACTGATTTAAAAAGCTTTTTCCAGCTGGCTGTTTTAATATGAGAACCCTGCAAAATCATGTGAGCTCATTACCTGGCCATGCTAACGTTTGCAGCTTACATTAGAACAGATAAACACACTGTTAAATCCATTCCTTACAGCTTTGCTTTTGTTTTGCCCTTGTTGGTTGTCTCTCACTAGAAATCCAAAGCTTGACAGGCTTTCTGTTGCTAAGCTTTATACATGATTAGAGTAACATTTTCCTGGGAGGATGAGTTAAGCAGCCATTGATGACGCTAAAATTTCTGGTTGGCGTGACTGTGAGACTAAATGGTTATCTTTTATTTATACATACAGTATTTATGTGTTAAATCTGTGAAGACCAACCTGCACAAGGTATACCCTGCCTCTCACTCTATTGTGATGGATGGATGGATTTTATGTTTGCAGTTTTCAGTAAATAAAAGATGTGGGTAGCTAGCAAAGAAATAAAAAGCCAGATTTAAGAGTCCATACACAAAGACTCAGTCTCCAGTAATCCAAGGAAAGACCAAGTGATCCCTTGGAAATGTGACAACACCACCAGAGCAGTGACTGCTTATACATCCAAAAAAGACCACAACAGCCTTTATTAGACTCAGTGATGAGGGTTGGACTGAGTGTCTCTACCACACACTCTCCTGCTCTACATCTCCCCAGTGTCCTGTCCCCCAAACCTTTCATTTCAACTCAGGCCACTACTTTACAACTGAGCTTATACATATAAATGCTCAGTTGAAGGTCGTGACCCCTCACAGGCCCCGACAGGCACATCAGCCTTTGGATAAACACGGAAAGAGAATATCCCACTTGGCTACTCACAGAGACAATGATGGAGTCCGACAGCGTGTATGTGGATCACTCTCACAGACACAAACTCACACTGAGCTGCTGGGGTTATGGAGATAAGGCGCACTTTATTCAGCAGCGTCAACACGATGGAGGCTAAATCGTGACGTCACTGTGGGCTCCACGCCTGCCTGTGGCAAAGTGAGGGCAGTCGAGTGCATGAGAAGTGAGGGTACTGATTTTTCCATACCTTGTTTTGTCTCTTAATACATGTAAAGCGTACAGATACAGGGATAAACTGAAGTATTAAAAAGTTGTCTGCAGTCTTAGAGTTTAAAGCCGTAGCTGTCACAGTGTGTGCTGTAAGAGCTGAAGAAGATGGTCTTGTAGACTTCATGTAGAATGAATTACAAAGCAAATCGACTGTGATGTTGATGAGGGCTTAATGAGCATCTGTTAACAATGTGTCTTTTAGAGACAGAAACAGCGACTTAACTTTTTCATTTTCGTTCTGTTTTCATTTTTCCCTTTCTTTTTTTTTCTTCTTTTTTTGCACAGCTCCTATCCTATCCTCCTAAATTTTTGCTTTGCTTTTTATGTTGGCAGACTAGGAAGCTTATGCTATTGTTGCATTCAGCCGCTCCGGCTAAGAGTGTCAGCTAAATGCCTGAAATGCAAAATGTAAATGCAGGGGGAAGAATATTCGCTCGACAGGGTTGTTACTCTTTTATGCTGATTTGGACAGCATTCTAACTCGAAGACATTTCCTCGACATTCATTTGTATTTTGCTTGTATATCTCGTCGGCGCACCATACCGCGCCTATGCATATGGAGAGCTCATCATCTTCGTCTTTGGGTGGATTGTCGGTGTTGCCGTCGCTGTGCAGGCCTTGTTCTTGCTCACTGATTATTCTTATGATTCTGTATTTATGATGACTTTTGTCTGATCCCCATTTCTCCTCTTTCTTTTTTCTGCCTCAGGATCTGAAGAAGGTGCTGTCTTTCCCCCCATACCCTGGGGAGTTTTTGCACCCGGTCGTGTATGCCTGCACGGCGGTCATGTTGCTCTGCCTCTTCGCCTCCATCATCACGTACATAGTGCACCACAGGTAAGAACAAATCACCACCTTGATTCCGTTGTAGTATACATTCAAAATTGTCATTCCTGTATTTCAGATCACAGCCAACGTCATTTCTACTCTCTTTGTATCTGGACACTCAAGGCAGATTCTTATGTAATCTCTTTATTCCTCTCCTTTTTTTTTTTAACCTTCATGATTTACAGTTTGTTTTTGACTCCTCTGTCACATGTGAGTGAGATGCTTTAGGTGCTTTACAACCCCATTACAAGTTATACTGGAACCAGAAATTTACATAATGACAATGCAGTGATGCCTTCCTCCATTTTTAAATCTAACTCTATTAACATTATTTTCACCGCAGACATAATGAGTACATTTATGTGCACATTACTATCCAGGTTTTGAGTTTTACCCTGATTTAGATGATATTTGGGATATGCTGTTTATATGGAACATGAGAAACATGGTTATCCATATCCCTGTATACATAATCGTAACAGTTTCCAGGTTTATGATCCTTTGCCTGCAGCTGTGTCTTGGTTCCTGAAGATCTCAGCTGCTTATTTCTGTACCGACTGAGTCACCTCTACTGTTTCAGAAAAACCTTTTGGCTGTCTGAACTCTTCTGCATTTACCAGTGTGTTGGATTTAGCTTCTGCATCTTATCTCGGTAGTGAAAAATGAAAACTGCAACACAATTTGTGATCTGCATTACTGAAGTCAGATGTTCTCTTTATTTCAGTGCTCTGACCATCATGAAATCAATTACCTTAATATTGTTTGACTGACTGCTGCATGACTTGAGTTGATGACACATCTGTGAGCGTGGCAGAGAAAGATCTGAAACCTGTGTAAAGCGTTTACATGCGACAGTGTCCTGATTTTTATCAGAGTGATCCAGCTAGCATATCCAGGTTTCATAAAATAAGGGTAAGGGCTTATCCGGTTTCTGAAACCAGGATTTGGTGGATATGGTGTCTACACCGGTAACCCATAACTGGAATACTTCAAAAACCTGATAATAACCAGGATACTTATGCATATGTAAACATACTCATTCACCAAGTGTTTTTCAGAACAGAAAGAAATTAATTCCAGTCCAAACTAGAGTGAGAACAGGCCCATATTTAAGATATGAAGCTGGAGCTTTTGTGGTGTGTGCCACTCACAGGGGAGGGTTAGAGGGTTTTTCTTTCAGCAGTGCTCACATTAACAAACTCCAGCACATCCTCCTCTTCCACACCTCCCTCTAGGCACTCCCCAACTCTAAAACACATCTCTGTTTAGTAACACTTTAGTTGTGTAGTATCACTCCAGATGACTGACAGTATCCAAGCCGTGAAGAACAGGGAAATGCTTGTTAAATGGGCAGAATGCGAGGGAGGCTGTTCAAGGACAGGCACAGTAGATAGTTCACGTTTGAATTTGTCACTTTCTCACTTCAGCTCTCTAACACATGCACACATGCATAATTTTATGCATACAGCATGTGCTGCTGGTTGTCTCTCTGCCAGCAAGATACGCCAAGATAGACTCTGTGATTATTGGTGCAGTGGCGATTCATGATGTATGAGCCAAGTAAGGAACATAGTGGTGGGTATCATGTCTTTGAACCCAGAAAGCTTTGAACACAGTTGGTGCAATTTGTGTCGAAAGTTTTCTCAGAGTCATGACTCAGTCAAAATGGGAAAGTCTGATGTCATAGACATACCGCTGGATACAGAGGAACTGGCTCTTTCCAGTAACTGCAGTCATTAATGCTCAAAAAGGATAAGCATACATAAATCCTCTTTAAAAAGACAGTCCCTATAGCTTCACATTACCTCACACATCCCATAAGAAAAACAACTAACTTGTTAATTTTTTTTTAAATTTTCTTTTACACTACATTTTGTTACAGCAATAAGGAATCAAGCATCATAAGCCTGTAATTGAAAGGAGCAAAAACATCCTAAGGTGTGTGCTGCCTGATTTGGTTAGTGAAAAAATAATTAAAAATAAGAACACAACAAGAAGCAAAAAAAAAATGATAGTAAAAACTATCAGAGCTGGAAGATCATTCAGTTATAGCATCTATCCTCTCAGCTCTCATCAGTGTGCTTTCCAACTGCAGCCCAACATCAAATGTCAGACAGATCAGCAGCAGTGTCAGGAGGTGGTAGAGACCAAAACAGGAGTAAAAATAGTATAAAAATATCTCTGTTCTTCAGGTTGGCAGAAACATGACTGAAAATGAGTTCTAATGTTACTCCATATCTACTGGATGTAGAAATAGGCAACTGTTTATCCACAATTTTCATAACAACTTTAGAAGCTGCTAATATGTAATGTTTAAAGCTTGTTTTTTTTTTTTTATAGTACATTGATAGACTTTATATATTGATGTTAGGAAAAACATTTATATATCATGTTATTGGTTTCAGCCATATAGCCCAGCCCTACTGCAGTGTCACTCCCTGCATTAGCATGCAGCTACTTCTATTTCTCCACTTAATTGTGCTGCTATCTGTAGTTGATGGGACTTTTCAGGATGTTTGGAATATGTCTTTCACCAATGAAACTACTTGGCTCAAACTAACCATTGTATAATGTGCCATATTATACTGTCCATAGCTTTATTGTTCCTTACAGTTGGCTCAGCAGCGGGTGCAGGGTGAGAGAGCAGATGCAGAGAGAGGACAGTTTTATTCCCCCTACCCTCTGGGAGATGGGGATATGGAGGGTTGCCAGGTTAATGTACTTGACCCAATGAAAGCCCAGAGCAGAGCCTATGAAAACCCTCTTCCAGGGAGGCCAGGAGCTGGCCTGATTTATGGCCTCTTTGCTGGATGCAGTTCAGTACCTGGACCACGGCAGAGGCATCGACAACAGCAGCTTTAACTCTCCCTCCCCTCACGCAGAGCAGTGAAGCCCAGCCCCAGACACGCCTCATAGCTCACTGCTGAGCCACTGCCTCATCTACAGTTGGCTCACGTGCACCCGGGGCTCCGCTCCTCCATTTTGGGGTGTGGAGATTTCCAGCACAGGGTTATATAATTTCAAATGGTGACAGTGACTGTACGGCTTAAAAGGAGGGAGCTGATAAAGGAAAGTAATTAAAAGAATCAATGGTCTGTTAATTCACACAGTACAACATATATGTTGGTGTTGTCTGACCTATTTATTCTATTTTCTAACAGCTGGATGGAAAGTGGTAATGTGGGTTAAGTGCCTTGCCCAAGGCTGCGTAACCCCCTGGCTGATGCCATATTTCATTGAGTGGATGTGAGTGCATAGTTTTACATTGCTGAAAGTTCAATTGGCCCAGCCAACTGGAAGCAATCTCTTTTTATTTCATCATCAAACCAGCGGAGTGATTCCTACTTGTGTGTATATACCACTACATGTACTGTATGTGTGAAAGTGGGTGAAGGAGCTTTGTAGGAAGATTGTACACTATAACACATTGTGTTCTTACTAGAATCAGTGAATAGTCCTTTGCCGGAGGCCCATCGTTCTGAAATAAAGATTATACAGTTTGTTGGACTTGTTACCATTTTGTCATCTGAGGATTATTCTTATCCTTTTGTATGCTACAGTATCTTTCACTGTGTATGTGTAGGGTTTGACCTTTTGCAAAAGTGTGTATTTTAAAATTGATTCTCTGGACTTTTAAAAAAAATTGTTTTCTTTTCATTGTCTCTAGATTTTAAACAATATTCCTGTTACCACTATTCCTCTGAAAGCTCAGTGAGAATGAACTGCATACTTCTGTCACTGAATGGCATAGATCTTCTTTGAGTGTTGTTGTTGTTTTAATTTTATCATAAAGAAAAATCTTGTCAGGAAACCATTCATTTTTTTATTTTCACCCTGTAGCCCTGTAAAAAAAGAAACAGAATGAAAGACTGTGCAGTCCTTACTGATTTTCCTTACTGAGTCTTTGAACTGTTTCTCAATCACACAAGATACACTGAAAAAGCAAAGTTTCTGCAGTTGATCATTCAGCCAATATTTTGTAATTCTCAGAACCTACAATAATTAGGCAGTTTGAGATTTTTAATGTTTGACTTTGACCACGTTTTTATATTTTGATTAAATTCATTAAATTGGAGATAGAGGACCAATATTTTAAATTCTCCAACAAACATTGTACTTTGTATGAATTTATCTTATGTACCATGGGCATAAATCTAAATTTATGTGTGTTCCTGCAATGTTACTGCTGTGATGTTCCACAAAGCCGTTATTGTATGACAGTTAATCATTAGGAGTGAATGTGCTTAGACCGTAAGTGATTTTGTGTGCATGGTGGATGACAATTGATCATGATGATGATGATGTCCAATAATTCCCCGGTTTAAGCTCTTGGAAATCCTGCCTCTCCCTGCCTCAATGTGCAAATGTGGCTAGTGAGACACATTTGCACATTGAGGCAGGGAGACATTATACACATTATACAATGAGCAGAGTAAAGCTTGCAAAGCTTTGTAATATAATATAAAATACAATATTGTTCTTTCTGGTGTGGTAAAAATCAAAAACGAGAAAGGAAATAACTTATTACAATTTTTAAAAGCACTTTACCCCTGTTCTGCTAAATGGTTTGCATTGACTCAAAAAAATCTGTCTCAGTTAAATCAATGGACTTATGTTTCCTCAACTTGAAAATATTACGTGTTAATTACTGCCTTACTTTTTAAAGTTGAGCTAAAGTTGAATTTTTTTCAGTGTACTTCAGAATATTTTGTTATTCAGCACATGCATTTGCAGTGGGGTCTGTAAGGGCTTGTTTATACTACTCAGACTCTATGAGCAGCATTCCCGGGCTCTCCTGTGGCTGTTAATCTATATGGCAGCAGCAAGGTAAAAGCAAAGGGCAATTTATGCAGACCCTGTAAAGGACTGGCTTAAATCATACGAGAAGTGACTGATGGGCAAAATACCTTGAAAACTGAATCTCAATGAGATTTTCATGTATGATAAAACATTGGATATATGGTATGTACCTGCTAATTTTTTGATTCTTGCTCTTTTACGGCAGCGCAATCCGCATCAGTCGGAAGGGATGGCATATGCTTCTCAACTTCTGTTTCCACACGGCTCTGACCTTCGCTGTGTTTGCCGGCGGCATCAATCGAATCAAATACCCCATCATCTGTCAAGCAGTAAGTGCATTCCCTTTTCATTCGTCCCACTCTCAAAGCTTTTCAGAAAATTGATTATGAATGTCTATTCAGGTGTTGGCAACCAGGGCACTGAGTGCAGTATGTGGATGTAGAGTAGCCCAGCTTTATGTGTCTTTCATGCTTCAGTGGCAAATATGGTCTGGTCACTCTTTTACTAAAGTGTTGGCACAGTGAGCCCAGATGATTCAGGCTTTCTCATCCTGAATGCGTTCACTCTCTGTCTCTCTGTTGTCTGACTGTGTTCTCTTTTGTTGCCTAGGGTTACTGGTGGGCGTTATGGCCCAAATTTTACATCACTTTTTGTGGATGTTTTGGAAAATGGCAGTATATACATTTATTTTTTTGTCATCTTTATCTTTTGCAAATGTTTTTTTTTCTCCCAAAATTTTCTAAGTGCCATTAATGTGTTATAATTCATTACCTGAAAGCATCACAAAATATAATGACATTTTGCACACTCATGCACACTTTGACACTGAACAAAAACAAAAAGCTTCCAGTGGTTACACTCATACATAGGTTTGGCTGTGGTCAACAAAGGCTTGGTGATGTTCCCACTCCTAGCAAATAGCGTCATAGATAATGCTGCCAAATGGTAGTTTTAGTTCTGTTCGTGATCGTCGATGTGTGGCATATCTCAGCAACTACTGGATGTATTACTATAACATTCATGGTCCCCAGAGGATGACTCCCACTGTTATCTCTTGTTTTTTCTTCTAGCATCACCAGCGTCACCAGCATGCCAGTTCATCCTAAGGGATGGCAATCCCAAACTGTAATAATTATAGGGATCACCTAACTTAATCTCGCACCATTATCAGGTCAAAATCTAGATTTATCCAGTATTTTGGCTTATGACTGAATACCTGCAAAACTAGAGGCATTCCCATCAGCCTCAGCTGTACTTAGTGTTAAATGGCCAGCAATACAGCATGCTAATATATTAAACTAATGTGATGAACAGCACTATACCTGCTAAACATCAGCATGTTGACATTGTCTGTGAGCATGTTAACATTCTGACATTAGCTCATTACAGCCTGACAGAGCTGTTTACATGGATGTAGACTCTGAGTCTTGTTTTAGACTCTGTTGTCTGCAAACTCATTCCATTGTTCTTAATGTGTTTGGAAATTAGTTTTACTTTGACTTCCATCAAGCCTCATCGCTCTTGCTTAAATAAAGGCATCTACATGGCTTCAGCTCGCAAAGTAATCATGCCCACGTTTTCAGGGACATAATGAGAAACTGTCAAGATTTTGTCTGCAAAATATTGTAAATAGACAAAGGGAAAAAAAGGAGTTATCTAAAGTCCCTCTGCATCGCCATAATTGTTACTGACACACGTTACCATCGACCACTGCCTGGTGATGATGGATATAGGAAACCAGCCCCATCTTGTGATGCAAGCTTTGTCGCTGCAGTTGGATTTTCTCACCCTTTGCAATCAGTATGTAGTCACATGGATGGTGCCTCCATCTCTGCAGCCCACAGTTATGAATGAGAGAGCGAGACTCGTGGAGGGACATGGAGATTTGGGATGCCAGGATAGATTTGGAAACAGGTCGGAGAAATGCTTTGTTGCCTGCTGGCTCTTCACTATTTTTAGGCTTTTATACAGAAAGAAAGGAGGATATGAAATACTGTATATTGTTTACTGTATACAATAAATACAGAATCTATTTTTAAAAAAGGGGATAATTGGAGTGTGTCATTAACAGAGAGAGCTAAAAAATGACAAATGAGATGGCCCATATGTTTGAGGTAGTGTGTGTCAAGATAACAGCCGGTGTCAAAAAGAGAGAAAGTGATACTAAGAAAACGTAATCTGTTACTTCTTTTACTTTTTCACATGGTTGGAAAACCATATGGTCCTGGTGGGTTTCATTTCCTGTTGATTGATAGCTGGACGTGTTCAGGTTGTGAGCATGAAACGTCAGCTAGAGCAGAGCTGTCCTCCACTGTCAGCTCACCACAGCAGGGGGGGGCATTTACTGTATGTAGCCGCAAAGAGATTGATGTACACTTCTTTTTTTTACTTTTCACTCAGGGTTTCAACTGCGTTCACTCACTCCCTGTTTGTATCAGTGGACCTTTTTTCGCTCGGTTTATTGTGAGCTGCAGTGCGTTTGGGACTCAGCTGCCTCTTCTGCTGTCACAAGCACTTTAGGTGGCCCCTTATTCCATAGTGTAAAGACTCCACCTCTACATGCTGAAATGCAGATTGTCATATTTCATGCTAGCTGGCTTTGCCTGAGCTGTCTAGCAGGAGGCTCAGCGACAGGGAAGTCTGCAGGAAGTCACCACTCGTGTCACAGATGTCAAGTCCACCACCACAGAAGTGACTGACACAAAACGGCTGGAGTTTGTCAGAAAATGCAGCTTCCCTCACTCACCTGCTGTCTACCCTAAGATCACGTTAATAACTTTGCCATATATAGTACCACCACGACTTGGTCTGCCGACAGACGTCTTTAGGATGAACTGCTTTGTCTAAATACGCCATACCATTGCAAGATCCATAGCTATCCAAACACTATGCAGTTTAAATAGTGTATTGATACTGTAAATTATCACCATTTTCTAAGGAGGCATGTTTTAATAAGCTGTAGCCATAGACCAATCAATAAACAAACAGATGATATCACTGATAAATATTGGCAATGGATTATTTGTGTATGCTACATCTAAACATATATGTATAAATATCCTAGACACTGGTCCAAGAGATGAAAAGAGAGGGATTTGGACATATAAAAACTAAAAAAATGATTTGAGTATTTAAAAATAGTTTTTGATATATTTTGGATATATTTCTGAACATTTAACACTTGGACTCAGATTAAAACTTGTACTGTACATTTTTCTAATTTCACTGTCTTTAATACTTTATAGACCAATACAGAGAAATTGTTAAGAACAACTTTTGGGCTGACAGACAAGCTGTTACTGGTGTATCCTCATTGTTTGCTATTTCTTTAAGGCATCTTACGTATTAGTTACTTACTTACATGAGAATCTTATTTATTAACTTGTTAACTTTTATAACTGGAGTTAGAGTCCGATCAAGTAATTGACAAAACTGACCTGCAGTTATAAATGTTAGTAAATCCTGGTTAAATGATTCATCATTACAATAATCTGTCATGCTGTCGTTCATTATAATCCGTTATTAAACGATGGATTTTGTTGTGGATTTTATCTTTATCTGAAGGTAAATGGTTGAACTGCTCGTTGAAGTCCTGATGAATTCAAGAATCGGTTAATCGCTTCCTTTTGCTCTAGAAAGCGCTAATAAAAGACAAAATGCATTTGTGTAATTTATTTATTTAATGTAAATTCAAAAATTCATTAATTAAAATGTATAAACCTTTCATAAAGCATACCTTATTATACCTGCAGGACCCATAAATCTTGCTGAAATAAGACCCTCCCCATCCACCCGTCTGGCAGTGTCAGTGCAGGTGTTGTTGGCAAAGCCAAGCAACTTAATTTGGCCCTGGTCCTGTCCTTCAACTTATTTAGCATTTGTTCATTTACCTAATTTTATCCTGGAGTCTTTGAATATTTTCTGCTGCTCCTCCTTTAGCCAATTACTGCTAACAGGGTAACTCTCTGCAGATTTAGGAAGAAGCCTAGATTGTGTGCTGTTCCGTTGGGATCGAGGCAGGCCCCACCAGACACAATTTAGGATAATTACATGACTGCTTGAGGAGATGTGTGATCACACGACGCGCATAGACACATACACACGTTCAGAAGCACACGCAGAAACACACAGTGCCTGCTGAGATCTCAGTGCTCCCCCCAATCATCCTACCTCCCCCTCTATACACACACATATGCCCCCCCCCCCCCCTCCCCTCCCAAGGGGACATATAAGTACATGCTCTCCCTCCGACAGAAGGAACTTCAAGGAGCTCTGAAACTAGCTTTGGCAGCTCTTGCAGCACTTCAAGCATGCACTCCCCACCCAGCCCTCAGTCCCTCACCGTCTCCACCTGCATCCCATACTCATCTTCCCTCTCTCTATCTGTACGCCACTTTTCAGTCTTGCACCGCCTCCTCGCTCACTGTGGCACTGTCGCTATGCAGCATCTTATGTCTTTATGGCCTCAAAGTCAAAGTCATCTCTAATCTCTATTTCTATCTTTTCTTCCAACACGGCTGACGTTGTCATTGACTTGAGCAACACCCCAGCTGTCACGTTACATCTTCTGTTTGCCTGTATTAAGCAGCAGCACTGCATACAGTATAGCCTTGCTTTCTCTCGCCTCACCTCATCTTACCTCAGACCATCAAAATTTGGATTACACATTTCAGTTCAGTGAGTGTGACCAGCGTTAAGTAAACTATTTACTTAGCAAAGACCTTGGCTAAGGATGTGAACTAGATCTGAGGCTAAGTCTGCCTGTCAGCTTAAAGACGCTATACAGAGGATTTCCTCATTAGTGTGCCACTGAAATTAGTTGTGACGGCAAACTCTGGCAAAAAAGAAAAAAAAGGGGGCTGTAGACATTACAGTATCTGCAGTGATTTACTTTGTACTTTCATTGGGTCCAATTTGAGTGTTCCTGAGCTCATTTGCCCACATGTAAAAGGCTTCCGGTAGGCTGGTTACTGATGCATCAAAAACAGTAGGGAGCTGATATAATGAATATTCCCATAGAAGACAGCTTAGAGGGGCTTTTGAATATAGCAATTGTAACAAATGCTAACATTGTTGAAACAATTCTTCGGGCAGTGTTATCTTTACAGAAAATGCCACGTTACACTTAAGCTAAAATTCAATTCAATGCAATTCAGTGGTTCCTGGGCCTCCTGCCGATGGCCGGGCTGGGCCATCAGCAGGACCATTCTTAAAAAAGGAAAAAAAAAAAAAGATTCCTGCGAGTAAGTCAAGGTAGACACAGATTTATCATGCGTCATTTTAATTAGCATGTTAAAAAGGAATTTCTTTTGAAAAACTGAATGATTGAGTGAGTTACTCACACTGTAATGACTTCCAGGTTATTAAATGGTTAGATTTATAGTCAAGAAACACTCTTACCCTCCCTATACTTACTGACAACATTGTTTGTACAGTTTTGTATTGTTTGTACCTTTTTTCTTCTGCTGTACATTTGCATACTGTCTGCTGTGAGGTGCTGTTTTACACTGTTAGTTCAGTTTCATTAATATTTTGAGCTGCTTGGTGACATCTGGCAGCCCTCTGTTTCCCTTGCTTCCTCTGTTTGCATTTTCTTCTGATTAAATTGTCACCGAATATTTCATATTCTACTGTTGGCGCATCTGATATATAAACATTGGATCCTAACCTACTGTATGTTGTATCTGATGAAAAAAAAAAGACACTATAGCATCAAATAAGTATAATTGAGCAGCATTGTGAGGAGACTTCTTAATAGCTTGTTGTTCGACTTCACGCTTTCTCTTCAAACAGAAAGTATAATAATGTTTATTTTATTCTGACATTTAACACTGAGAGCATTAGATTCATCAAAAGAATATTATGATGATACTGGTTATTCTGCTTTCCAAGTAGAATGGTAGTATAAAAAAAAATGAAATGCTTTGTAAATCTCTTTGTTGTTGATGAACTCTACTTAAATTTGAATTTCATTCAGAGAGCTGATGCTTTTGTCATAATGATGTGTTTCCATCTTTACTGCAAAGATGTTCAACTGTCTTTTTAGGAGATTAACTGTAGATATAGTGTATTATAGATTAAAATAAATTGTAAAACATAGAAGAAGAGATGGAATGACTTGTTTCAGCTCAGAGTAGACCTACTGTCAGGCTGCATATGGTTCCAACAAGTGCCATTAATAAGGTCAGGCAGCCTGTTTGTAGCCTGATGGGTGAAACCCAGGACCAAAAACAAAGTCAATGAAAGAGATTCATGTGAGAGTATTAGCATTTTTATCAAATTCGATCTTAGCTGGACAGTAAGAGTTTCGGGAGGGCAAAAACAGGACTTTAAAAATTGATGGGAATATGTCCTTCTCCCCCAAGTGCAAACTGAACTAAAATGTTATTATGTTATATACTATGTTCCATATTGCTACATAGGTTAAATAAATCAATAAACTAATATAGAAGTATCAAATGAATGTCTCCCTCATGTTTTAAACTGGCAGGTAACAGCTAACATAGCCCACATTTCCCTGCCTGAGTTCGGTGTGTTCGGAGAACACAACAAGCTTTTTGTGGTAACTGATTATTTCCACATTTCACATTTCAATTCACATTCTTTGTCTCTTCTTTGTGATGATATCAGGCATTGATGTGTTTTAATTCTGACATTTTTGTCTTGTCTTCATCTCTGTCTTATCACATCTGTTGCTATTTTACACAAATAACCATAAAAGGCCACTTACCTAAAAGCAGTGCAGAGCTAACTGGCTAACAATGACTCACCAGTTGACTGCATGTGGTGATAGAGTACGTGTGTAGGATTTCAGGCTGTAAAGGCTGTGTATTGCTACAGAAAGACACATGAGAGCATCACCACCCACTAACTTTTTGCTTGTTACTCTCCATTTTGTTTCACTGACCTTGCACATATGCAAAATAATAGCATAACTATTTGGCTGTCAAAATTTCATTAGTCCAAATCAAACAGTTTATTTTGTGGGTGTGCAGTTTCATTTATTTATGCATCATTGACACCCATCCTAAGTGATGAAAGAACGAGCTTGAGGTGACAGAATCTGTGGCTTTTTAATGGGGACGCACTGATCAGGTTTTTCTGGGGCCGTTTCCAGCTCCTGTTTTGTTAACTGGGTGATCATTGTGCTGCTCGCTGATCCGATCACTGACTGAAATTATGTATTTACCCAGATTCTCTACTAACAAAGACACATGAGGTGCAAGCACACGGCAGATATGAATAGTAAAATACCAAAATAGGACTGTGTTTAGCAGACTGTCCTAATCATAGCCGTGTGTTAATTAATAGGTCTTATCTAAACATACTTAACCCATCTAACCCCTGTTTTTTCTCTACCTCGTACCTGCTTAAATTATACTTTTTTGACAGTCTCAAGAAAGGATATTTAGAATTTTGAAAAATTCTGTGAAAAAGGGGTCTTTTATGTTTGGTCCCAGTTAACATTGTCACCAAATGCTGTACCAACAGCAAACCTGGAAACCTAGAAAAGCCTGTTTGGATAAAGTATTGGGTGAGGAATTTTCATTCAGGTGACTAGACACCATCTTTGTGTCCGGTAACCAGACCTATAATACATCCGTGAGTGCACTCAGGAAATAAGCAGCTGTTGTCATATGACTTTTTACACTGAACAGGTGACACTACTCAAATCTGTTCAGTACTAGTCTATACTGTATTATATTCGATTATTCTATTTAGAAACATTCATAAAGTACATTTATAGCTGAAAAGGGGATTAAATGGGTTACTGATAAGTTAGCACTGAATATGCTTGGTCTGTATTTTTAAAAAGTGCCAGATAGACAACATAGCTGTACTGTCTTATTTATACTGACTGCAGTGTAGGACATTAATCAGCCAGTTATGATCAATGTGTGCACCCCTACCTTTACCATACTCTTAAACTGAGCACCTCTCCTCTCCTATTTCCATATTACAAACACACTTCCCCTCTGTCTGTTCCTGGCACTAATGAAGCTCTGTAGTGTGCAGACTCCAGCAGCAGTGATTGACTTACCACCCGCTCTCTGCTCTCTATAACAGGCTCAAGGACACTTCCAATTAGCATCTGGACTGTGGTACACTTGCTTGGGTCCCTAGGCCTATCAGGCTGGAGACAAACCATTTGATTGGGTATCTCAGGTTTCCAGTACATCATGAACAGATTGACTAGGTGGAGAAAAGCCTCAGCGCATTTTAATTTTCTCCCTCTATTTTCCTTTCTCTCTTTTTTTTTCTCTGCAACTATCATCTCTCCGCTGTCTTTCTATAAGCTGGCAAAGCCTTTAAACAAAGTTAGATCAGTTCCCCTATTCAAACATAATTCATGAATATTAAAACAAAGAGGGATGGAGATATGTATACAGTGCATTTTGGAAAACAATCACACAGTGATAGTTGTCAACGTGACTATCATTTATATTCAGATTTGTTATGCACAGTGCACACCTCGTGTCCTCTAACTCAACTGATAAGGAGCTGCTCAGTATCCACCAGTATAACCTCACCATAATGCTCTTATCCTAGACAACCTTGATGATTCAGTAGCACTTTTTGAACCTGTCTTTCCGTTCCTGTACTATTGTCTTATAGTGAAGTATAAGACAAAGCAGTCAGGTCTAGAAGGAAAATGTCTATGGAGACACCCTTGGAGTGACATTGATAATTTTTTTTTTTGGGAGAAAGGAGTAGCAGCTCTTCCTGAGCATATTTTCTTTGAGTTACAGGAACTTAACCAAGTCTGACATTTTTCAGAGACACGCTGTACTGTATACGTATGATCAAAAGTTCATAAAAGTCAAAAAAATAACTTGATGTACCCTCTGCCCCCCCATCTCAGGTCGGGGTCGTGCTGCACTACTCGTCTCTGTCGACCATGCTGTGGCTCGGGGTGACAGCGAGGAACATTTATAAACAGGTGACCAAGAAGCCTCCGCAGAGCCAAGACGGTGACCCGCCTCCGCCCCCTAAACAGCCCCTGTTGAGGTAAGTACAAATGTCCCCTCAACCCTCCTCAACCCTGACTGCATCTAGATGGAAAAGTACATAAAAAGCTGTGTGTATGTATTTTGTGCCTGTGTGTGTGTGTGTGTGTTTGTGACCAGTACTTTTGATCTTTCTTGCACCGTCATTGCTGCTTGCTGTGTGTGTGTCTTCAGAGGCCAAGGACTGGTTCACTGCACAATTATTTGCTTTCTTATGTCTTTTCTTTCTGTCAGTACATGACCTGACAGAGACTGTGAGATGTATGTAGAAGTCGTAGACAATCACAGGCTATTCCTGTCTCAGCTTGTATTTACAGTGGTGACCAAAATATTCACATGTTTAAGGAAAAACACCAGTACAACAATATAAAAAGACAATGTTCCAATAGACGCTAAAGAAGAGGTTAAAGTCCAGCTGTAAAATTTTATAAGCGCAGGTCTGATAAGTCTCACAATGCAGCAGAAAAATTGCAGTAAATTATTAATATATTATTACATATATGAAATTATTTTTATTTATTATTATTTTTTATTTATCAGTGTGTAAGCAGCCTTTTACTGTTGAAGCTGGTCAAGATTAAGCTAGTTTTAACTACTTTATATATACACTGGCACAGTCCCCCTCGTTTACTCTCGGGGTTGTGTGATTATTTGGGTTGGAAGAAAAAACTAAGTTGTGCTACATTTATTCATTTTCTTTGAACTTTGGACTTGTCCGTCTGTCCATCCCGCTCTCCACTGGAGGGAATTTCATAACATCTGGCACAATCGTCCACTTGGACTCAAGGAGGAACCGATTAAAAAGGTCAAAAGTCAGGGTCATTGTGACCTCACAAAACATGTTTTTGATCGTAACTCAAGAATTCATATGCCAATTATGACAAAATACACTTTTTGTTAATACTTTGTCCTTCTCTCACCTACATGTGCAGAGGTGAGTGCACTCCACCACGTTGAGCGTATGCATATTTGTGTGTGCATATTTGATTCATGCTGGCTTATGTATTTTTTTCAGGTGTTTGCTGGCTCATGTTTCCTTTAGAGGACAACAAAAGCTTTCCACAAATGAGTTATTGCATCATTTATCTGCAGAGACATCCACAGCTAGTTTGCATTCATTCAAGCCTTGGGCTTTGTTCACTCTATTGTGACATAGCTGTCAGGTCTTCTTATTTATACCGTTTCGGCTCTCCTTATGGATTTCTCACACGTTTGCTCATGTTAAGAAAGTCACTGTCCGCCACAAGGGAAGACGTTTAGGTTTTGAAGAGAAATGATTCACTTAATGTGGAAATTAGGCTGATAAATGCCAGAGATTAGTGGAGTCCAGTGAATTCCTTGTAATTAGTCAAATTTCTACGGTGACTGACGTTCAAGGTGCAAACTGCTGCTAAGCAAATAACTCTGACAGAGGGAGTTCTGGAAGACTGATGAGCATTTGTCTGAGGTCTCCAGATAATATTTGTGATCAGTCAGTTCATTAATACCAGTAACTCATCACTACCGCTGACAATAGTGTTTTCCCGTCTCTCTCCGTTGATCATATGGTCATTTAGCTATTTTTGGATTCTCGTGAAGTTCAAAAACATTTTAACAGAAGAAATTTAAATAAAGCAACAGCTGGGTCAGAGGGAGCCTTAGAGGACTGACTAGCAGCTGTTTTAATCTCATCACCATTATTGCTGTCACCATTATGCTCCAGCCCAGCGATCCCTAGCCACAGGTACTTGTACCTCAGAGGGTGCTCCTGCTTTTGCTGGGGGGATATGTGGCACGATTAGGAATCACCAATGATTTGAAAAAATAGCAATTAGGATTTGATTAAAAAAACATGTCCACATATTGTGTTCAGGAGGGGAGAAAAACAAACATCCAAATAGGATTAGAAATTGGTGTGACGCTCTTTGGGAAATTTATTGTCACAATAACCAGTAAGCCACCAGCTACGACTGACTGACAACACAGCACGCACCTCACACAAACCTAAGACATTTACAACACCTTAGGGTTGTGTTTTTCTTGGTTTGTTTTTTGTTTTTACTGTTGGATAAATGGTTGAGAATACCAGCTTCTCCCATTTCAAGTGGCAGTACTACAACTCCAAGCTTGACCAAACCAACCGAAACACTTACAGTTCCATTGTTATATCCACTTAAATGTAATTGTTACCATACGCTTTAAAATCTATCGAAATGAACACTTTAGTTGATGAAGGCGTACCCAAGCTCATCTGATAGGGATGTATGTCTATATGAAGACATACATCTTGGGATTGGGATTCACTACTCTAGTCTGACGATGTGTCTTTTTTTGTAGTTTTAAAATATTGTGAAGCCTGAGATTTTGCAATTTTCCCAAACAGTGACAGACTTTCCCATGGGAAAGGGGTCACAGACTTTTGGACCCCACTGTATAGCTGGATAACAACACATTCTTGCCTGAAATAGCTGAACTGGGTCTGAAAGTAAATTTTTTGGCTCAGTAATTTTGTTTGAGGCTTCCTACTCCACTGTAAGGTATGCAGAGTGAATGTCAGGAGGAGGAGGAGGAAAGATGAAGAAGGGAACAACAAGACTAGGTCAAAGCCTATTTTATAGCTGTGCCACATATGGTCAGTGTGAGACATTTTTAAACCTGTTGTGGAACTGTTGTAAACAACTACTTTCTGTGGGAAGTAGCTAAAACCTACTTGAAAAGCCAAATTCCCTATAAAGCTTTCATTTACATGTTTTTCTATTGTCAGACAACAGAACAAGTATGAAATAGTGACTGAAATGCAGCCCATTAAGATACATGTTAACGAGCAGTCACTTCCAAACCATTCCTAAGCTGCTGCTCTGCTCTGCTAAAATCCTGATTTTATGACCGCAACGTCGTTTATGTACAGTGTATGGATCCACCCAACAACCTGTTACTATGGCATCGACCCAGTGCTATAACTAATTACCTCAGTTCCCCAGGAGGCTGCTGAGCCAGGAGCTTTATCACAAATCTAAATGTATTTAACCTTTTGACCCATTTAATTCCTGTTTACCTAGACACATACATCAGATTTAATTTCTGCTTTTTGTGATCCCCCCCGCTATTTCTCCATTTCATTCCTTCTCTGCTTACTCATGACATTTGGTATGTTTAAGAGGATTCACTTTTGGACACATGCAGTGCTCTTCTTCTGCAGTGAGAAGGTGCTGTGTGAGCTCTTCTGCACATCGCTGAACTCCAGAAGCCCGAAAAAGAAATCCTGTTTGGGGAAGGTTTGAGAGCGGAGTTACAGAGGCAAACACGGGGTGCACCATAACAAATGCATGTTTGTCATTTAATCTTTTATTCAGTTTTAGAGTGCCGTTTTCTTAAAGCTATTGGAAAATATCAAGTGCTGTTTCAGTTCCCCAAATATTCTTGAACATTGTGAAATATTTTGAAGAAGATACAGCAGATGACCCCAGACGAAAATAATTTAAATGTGGAGCTGCACTGGATGTGAACCCTACTGGAATATCTTACTCACTTGCTTTTTAGAATTGCTTTTCATGGGGGTGTTTTAGAGGATTATTGTGACACATGTAGCATGTGCATGGGCATTTATTACCCATACAGCCTGAAACTAATATCTATAAAAATCTATAATTAAGCAGTATCATATGTCTGACATTATTAAAACTGGAATCTGCTCAATAATGTATTGCTAAAGAGTCACTGAGAATAAGGTCCCCATCAGATAAGTATCCCCTCAACCTATAAGCACCACTTTCCTTGCAAAGCAAATCCTCAGACACCTGCGTGATTTGGGGGGTTTTAATATGGAACGTTCTTGAGGCTCTCCCATCATGCACTGCTTGTGAATGAGATAATTTGTCTGGGGGCAGGCAGAGGGATCGTGTGGCGCGGCAGTCAAGTTGATCCACAGTGATTGACTGTAATGCTCCCCGTCAGACAGGCTCATGCAATGAGACTTAGCAGCTGGAGACAAATCAATTTCTCCTCTGAGCATCCCCCCTCCCAACAACCAACCCATTCCTCCTCATCTACCTCTTTTCCTGTCCCTCCACTCCTGTCAGCATCTGATGGCATATCCAGCAGACCATCACGCTAACCTTTGTCAGAAATCTGCTTCACCGTGTTGGACCACACACATTAAACTCCTTTGTTCGTGCTATTATCTGACAGTTATCTGGTGTTATAGGTGCAAATCATTCCTCTAAAACAGCGCCTCAGAGAGAACATTTTTCCTTCAGTATAGAAGCTCTAACATCTGTTAAACATACCAAAAGCATCTCCTTTGTGATTTTAATATTATTAACTGCAAACAGGCAAATTCACACGTTAGAAAGTACAGCTTAGGAAACAAAATAAAATTATACTACAAGTACACATTCCTCTGGATTTAGATGTTTTAGTAGACTCAAAGGAAAAATGGTAAGTAGTAGAGGCTGACCATGCATGAACTATGATATATATATATATATATATGAAATGGTCTAGTGAGGTAGAATATCTGTCTAAAATCATAAAATATACTAGATTGGTATATGAAATAATTCAACATTTTGGGAAATACATTTGGTTGTTTTCTTGCCAAGCCACATGAGAAGACTGACACCACTCTCATATCTGTCCATTAAATATAACTTACAGCTCAGTGGCTTAACTTAGCTCACTGGAAGTGGGAAACAGCTGCCTTGGCTCTGTCCACAGGGTATCAATATCTGCCTGGCCAAGAAATAGTCCAGCACATACCCTTAAACCGCAACCTTAAATTTTTACAATTTCAATTTTTTTTTATTACATTAAATGCGATAAATTTGTTCATTAGTGAGCTTGAAAGATGCTAGTGGCTCAGTTCTGTTACTTCAGACTGAGCCAGGCTAGCTGATTTCCTCTGTTTCCAGCCTTCACGCTAAGCTAAGCTAAGCTAAGCTAAGCTAAGCTAAGCTAGCCAGTTGCTGGTGCTAGCTTCATACCGTACGTCACAACAGTGGTATCAAGCTTCTCATTTAACAAATGAACAAAATAGCTTACTTCCCAAAAACTATAGCTTTAAAAAGAAACTCATTTTGTTCATTAAATGGCATTTAGACATGCATGTATTAGTCTAAGTTGAGTATTTGCATTACATTGTTTCATGGCCCAGTTTTACCCATAAGCCTTTGCCCTGTGCTGGAGCTGTATGATCATCGGTTGTCCCTAGCAATGTGCTATGTATATCCTGGAGCAGGTCCAGAAAGAGGACAACGCATAGTCACAAAACAGAGGACAGTGCATAAGCAGAGGAGCAGGGATGGGCTGGATAAAAGGCACTTCAGGGTCTATTTATATCAGATGATTACTGTTCCTAAACTCACTGAAAGGCACAACTCTGCATACACAGCCATTTTGTTAGAGTTTGAAGGCCTCCTTTAATAGAATGACCAACAAAAAAAAGAGTGTTTGAGCAAAAGTGTGCAAGATTTGTGTGTAGGTTCACACAAGAGTGAGGGTAATGGCAAGAATTTTAATGTGAAGGGGAGGATTTTTGAATAAAAACAGGACAGCATGTCGACGATAATTTGATCAACTATGCAATGCATTTTTTGCATGTATGCTACATGTGTTTTCTTGGTCACAGAGCTGTAGGGAATGTAAGAAGGCTTTCTTAAGGGGGATAAAGGGGAATGAGGGTTATAAAGCACAGGGTGCTTTAACATCCGCTAGTTCTTCTCATTTATGCTTATCTGGCTGACGGGTGTGTAAATGGCTTTCTGTTGGTGGAGGGTCCCCCGAGGGAACTGTTCCACTCAGAGACAGTGACAGGCCAGTAATGCCGCCACCACCCCCACCTTTGCCTCCCCATCCCATCATCCAGCCACCCAACCAACCCTCACCAACCAGCCCAGACAAACATCGTGATTGTAATTGAATTTTTGGGACAGCTGCTATGTGACAGAGGACAGGTTGGGAGAGAGAGAGACAGAGAGAGGGACAGAAGGGAGGAAACTGTGGATGAAGATGGAGTGGTGGAGAGGTTAGAGCAGTGACAGAGGTTGAGATTGAACAGGAAGGAAGAGGAAATAGCATAGTGTTTTATAGCAAAGTGGATGACAGTGCAGAGCGAGGACACAAGTGCAATGTAGAGAGGAAGCTGCTGAGGATTAGCTTTGTTTCTGCACTGAATTCTTAAAGCTCACAATACATTTGCTGTGACTCAAACATCAGAATATCTTCCGTAAGGAAAAATCCAGTTTTGCACAATGTAATCAGAACTAAATATCCCCTTAAGTATGGAGGGGTATACTGTAGTGTTGTTAAGATCATGTTATTTTATTTCCTTTGTGTCATTTTTTTCAGACTCTCTTCTAATCTTATATAACCTTTATTCAGACAGGTGATCTCATTGACATCAAGATCTCTTTTTCAAGAGAGACCTTAATTCACATCCTAATGTACAGCTGCCACCACATGGGCATAACTGCATCCTGTGGATTGACAGCATTCATTTCTGAGGATCAACACAACCGTGATTTCCTACACAAATGTATAGTTAAAAGCATATGTGCATCAGTGCCTTTAAGCTGTGCAGCCCCCTTAGCCATTACAGTTGAACCACAGCAGGACACTGTCACAAGGGGCTGTGGCCAAAAAAATGCAGGGTCGTCTGGAAAAAAAAAAAATTGAAACTGACTCAACTTTTGCTGCGCCTTCATCCAGCTCCTTGCTGGATGAAGTGCAGCTGCAGCATTCCTGAATGAAATAGAAATGAATGTCACATTTCTATTTCCCGCCAATCGTTGCAAGGAAAGATAAAATGATTGCTACTGTATTAACTTTCCAAAGTTGTAAAATCCTGCCTCATGGTATTATGAACAGTTGTGCAGTGTTTTTGTGTCTGATGAGACTTGAAACTCATACATCTACAGTATTACACAGACTGACATCCTACATTGTATTTTATTGTCTCATAGGTACCTGAAACAACACACAACACCAACACAGTCCTTTGTGTTGTTTAAATGCTGCTCAACCTGTCAGTATGTTTTGTTTGGAAGGAGGAGATCATTGCTAGTCAGACTATTCCAGCGTACTTGAAAATGTTGATTCTTTCTTGGTTCATCTTTCAAGAGACCTGCCGTCTGCATGGCATGAGAAAAATAATTCTAACTAACCTGAGGAAACAAACTCAGAATTCAAGGCTTCACCAGTTCAAGTAAAAGAAAAAAAACTTTCTGGGGCTCGATAAGCCAAACTGAATTTAAATTTACTATCCACCTCTGCTCAAGTCCAGGTTTCTTTTCAGGTCTCCTGTGCTTTTATGAACAGCAGATGCCGTAAATTGCAGCAGTGAGTGCTGACGGGGGCAGCGACAGGAAACAGATTTGTTTCCATAACAAATTTTACACATTGTTTTGTTGCAAAGAAAACAAACTGTTGGTGTGATCGCACCCATAGACTGTGATCACAAACACACTGAAAAGCTCAAAAGTTCACACATCACTGTTCAGATTTTTTTTGTGATGGTATTTGAGGAAAGAGGGGAGAGGATATCTGATAACTATCTCCTCTCATCTGTTCCTCAGTGTCATGGTTTGTTCCTTAAGTTGAGAAGAAGCAGAGTTATTTGGGGGTCAGAACTTCACTCACTGCACAAGTCTATAATCTTATCTTGTCACTTTGTCTGTTTGGATCTTTTGGTTATAATCCCTCTTTCGTGTGTCTAATACTATTTCTGTGTGCTGTTGTAATCCAGATGTGAGATACAGGATTTGTAAATGCCCTTCCACACCAAACATTCTTATGCTTTATTATTTTCTCTGCCTCTGTTTGTCCCTCTGTCATCTCACAGATTTTATTTAGTCAGTGGTGGAGTGCCCCTCATCATCTGCGGGGTCACGGCAGCCGTCAATATAGACAACTATGGCAGCGGGGAGCAAGCACCGTAGTAAGTCCTCAATTTGCTTGTTCTCTCAAGGTTAAATTACACCCTCTGTTGATGTTTTGCACCATTTTATACACCTCTACAAAGTACTTTCCTCATTAAGTGTTATTAATTGCTTCCAAAAATAAACCCTCATTTGATTTTTTCAAAGAAAAGGTGCATGTGTGTATACGTAAACAATATGTGCACACACAAATACACACACACACACACACACACATTTCATTTATGCTTTTATTTCCCTTTGGTGGTTGTGTGTTTGAATTAGTTTTTCTCTGCTGAGCAAAAAGCAACAACTTAAATGTTGTGTGGTTATATAAACGCTGTTTGCACTGTGGCTGCAAATTATGAAGCTACAGGTGCCACTGGATACTTGTTAAAACAAATAGAGGTTGTAACATTCAGATGATTTTTGAAAAAATGTGAATATAATCAAAGCATTGAAATACACTGGTATTCGTGTGTGTTGCAGCTGCTGGATGGCATGGGAGCCCAGCCTGGGAGCCTTCTTTGGCCCCGTGGCCTTCATCGTCCTGGTGACATGCATCTACTTCCTCTGTACCTTTATCCAGCTGCGGCGACATCCGGAAAAGAAGTATGAGCTCAAGCAGCTGACAGAGGAGCAGCAGAGGCTGGCTGCCGTCGATGTGCCGACCCACTGTCACCAGGGAGCCGAGCCTGGAGCCCTGACGGCTCCACCCAGCGGGAGCTCCTGCCCCGCTGGCTGCCCAGGCGTTCCCATCAACCCCGCGCTGCTGGCCAATGAGCACTCCTTCAAAGCTCAGTTAAGAACAGCGGCCTTCACCCTTTTCCTGTTCCTGGCCACCTGGACTTTCGGCGCACTGGCCGTGTCACAGGGCCATTTTCTGGATATGATCTTCAGCTGCCTCTACGGTGCCTTCTCTGTCACCCTTGGCCTCTTCATCCTCATCCATCACTGTGCCAAGCGTGATGATGTCTGGCATTGTTGGTGTTCTTGTTGTCCTGGACGACGTGCCAACGCCTGCTCTGGTGCCCATGGGCCTGCTCAAGCACGGCCTAAGGTCAACGTGAATGGAGATACCCCCGGGCATGGCCATGGTCACAGCCACTGCCACCATGACTCACCGTGTCAGGGTAAAGCTCTGATGAGCTGCGGTCATGGCAGTTTAGGTCACTGTAAACATGCCGCCCTTCCATCCTCGCAAAATCATGTGACTTGCCTGGCACCGGTGACGCCATGCTGCGCTGCCCTGCATAGCCAGCAGCTGATGGAAGAGGAGCCTGCGGCAACTCACGTTCTGCTACACGCTGACCCTGAGGGTTACAGGCCGGGGATCCAGTTGCACCCCTGCCTAAAGAGCAGCACCAGGACTAAAGGCCGTCATTTCAGCCGCCGGTCCGGGTCCGGCGCTTGTGGAGCGGGGAGTGAGAGGGAGTACGCCTATCACATCCCCTCCAGCGTGGATGGAGGCAGCGTGCACAGCTCACACACTGATAGCCCCCACAGCACACATGAGCGTCACACCCACATCTGTCCACATCTGGCCCACGAAGGCCACCATGATGGGCATCACACATGCCACGCCGCTGCAGCCACCACGCACGAGGCCCTGGCATGCCATAATCCTTGCCACAGGCATATCTGCTGCGCCAAGGCAGACCTTCTCCCTTCTCTGTGCCCAGCAGAGGCGGGTGACACAGGCGTTTTCCTGTGTGGCTGCGGCAAAGTGGCCGAGGAGGACCCAATGGCAACACATCACCATCTGGAGATGCACGCCCCGCGCAGACAATCCTACCCTCAGAACCCGCCCAATCAGAATGGGATTCTAAAAGGGGGCCTGCATGAAGGACTCCTGTACACCTCGGACAGCACAGGGAATATACGCACTGGACCCTGGAAGAATGAAACTACTGTGTAGTGTGGGAAGGGAAAAAAAAAAACAGGGGAGATAGGCAGCACACCTCTGTCTCGTCTCGCCAAAAATAAACCCCTCGCCTCCCTTTCTAGAATTAAAAAAAATGAATTGAATAACATTTTAAACATCACAATCAGCGTGGGATATTTTTATTTTGATGTCCTCATGTTTTTATGTGTGCTGTTGTACTGTACAGAAATCTGATATGTCAGTGCTCCCTGTAGAGCATCCATTCACAGAACAGAATCTCTCCCATCAAGAATTTGTGAAATATGTGTCACATCAAACCATCAGATGTAATTGAAGGTATTTCCATTGTTCCATAATTACTACAGATCTCTCTCTATATATACAAGAAAATGAATGGTTGTATGTATGAATATGTGTGTGTTAGTGCTCAAAGGCAACACGCTGCAAGATTTTTTTACACTTTGAATCTGAATCCATCAAATAGTCCATGATGACAGTGAACCTCCAGTACTTTAAAGAACTCTTGGCATCCATGTTTTAGACGACTAAACCAGCAATTTTAGACTCCATGGGTATTTTTGCCATTCAGTCAAGCAACTGTGAATATCTACTAGAGATTTTCTAAATAATATACAAAGATACTGTCGCTTGCCAGAGATGTGTGGATGCCAGTTAAGTTGTGAAAATTCAAAGCAACAGAAAAAGTGAACTCAAGCATCCTCTTCCAGGTTGGTATTGATTGTGCTGTCTGAATGATGTCTTCACTGTTGTGCTTCTGTTTTTTTTTTGGTTTGTTTTTTTTTTCTGGAGAGAAGTAAATAACGACAGCGTAAACAGCAACAGCGTGGCCATTGTGAATAGAGAGTTGGTGTCACTGAGTCATTGGATCCAGTGCGTTTTTTTTAATTTTTTTTTTATTAACACTGTGCCACACAGAGCCGAGTCCTCACAGCCGAGTTCATTGCCAAACTAGCGTGCGGGTGTTTATTCTCTTCAGCTCAGCTGGCACATGCTACACGTGACATTATAAGCATATGATTCTTTATAAAAAGCAAACACTCAAACGTTTTAGGATGAAGAGAGTGTGAATGTGATTATAGAAGAAACAGCAAGCAGCTTAAATGTCACTGTGGGAAACCTGCCTGTGACCGATGTCCTTCTATTTTCCCTCTTAATAAAAACTAATAAAACATTTCAGCCTCACCCACCATTGGCTAAAGCCACAAAATGACACATGGCAGAAATCAGTGGAAATGCAGTCCCTTTATAGTTTTATTTATTTTTTTATATTTGTCTCATAAAAACCCCAAAGCATGCATGCCTTGTTGTAGGTAGCTAAGTGCTATATTTTAACAGTGTAAATGAATGCTCGTCCACGAACATATTATTTGCCTTGACCCGACTGCTGCAGCTTGCCATGTATCATTTTTGTCACACGCTTGGATTAAGCCTAGTTTCCAACAAAAACTGTACTATTTCCCACCGGTAATCTCCATTTAACGAGACTTTAAGCTTAGGTTTATACTAGAATCCAGTCCAGCAAGTCGTAATTCTCCCAGTTCTGCTTTGGTGGATAACTTGTGTCAAGAGAGGCCAAGGTTGAAGAATGGATCTTTTTATTTTTATTTATTTCTTTTTTGTAACTTGAAAGAGAAGTCAAATGAGGCTCTGCATTGGTTTAGAAGCACTTGTTTGTTTTCTGAATGGTGATATTTCGTATGATGCTCCAGACAAAACCTGTCATACATGTCGTCAGAAAAGCCAAACTTTTAAAAGATGTACACCCAAGCAGCGCATATAATCTCACAGCTAACCCTGCTCTAGCTAAACCACCTCAGCATGCACACCATCTCTTTATCCATCTTGTGCACTCTTGTCCGTGTATATAGAATTGGTTTCTGATGAATTATTTTATATGAGATTTAAGATATTTAAGAATAAAATAAGTCTATATGTAAAGAAAGTTGTATGGGAAAAAAAACAGTCCTCTCAATGTTACTACTCAGTATCTGAGTTTAGAAATGTCTTTTGTTTTCAAATGCCTTTTTCTGTTGCAATCTTAGTTGACTTCATAAAGTATGCAGACTCGCCATGTGTTGTGAGACGTATCCTGTCATATCAGAAATAGAAATGCACTACACATAACATTTGGCCTGCCAGAATAGAATTTGTCACTTACAGTAAGTCTGTTATAGAAATGTTTGTTTGAACAGAAATATTTGAATTTAAAAAGTGACTTTAACAGAGAAAAGAGAAATATCAATGTGATACTCTGTTTGGATGGCAGGCTTTTGAATAGTGAAAGGAGGCCCTGGTAGACATCAGAAATGATGCATGAGCCTCATAGCTTTGCACAAGGCCAGTGGAGTTATTTCCAGGGTCTGGGACAGAATGGGACATTATAGTCCCAACTTATGAGTCATAAAACAGTAGCCCACAATTGATCATACAATATGGGCTCCTTTGAGCCACCTTGGATGCTGGCAGTTAGTGGCCCTGGCTTTATAGTTATTGGAAAGGGGATTTGTAACAGTATCACAACAAAACATTTGAAATCAGCTTCTCCCACAAAAACCCGCATTAAACTGAGAGAACATTGGTCTAGGTTAATTGCTGTACAACATGTGTATTTGCTGGTGGTGTGTCTTAGGAGCAGCCTGAGCTTTTCAGTGTGTGGGACGATGTGTTTGGTATCATAGGCCACAGTAGGCCACCTTTTCTGTTGTCATCAGTAGCAGATGTACTGCCCTAAACGAGCTTGCTGACTTAGTTTCGGCTCACCAGACGGCTGCTGGAATATTCACCTGTGGTACTGTGACAAAACCTAAAGCCAGTTTTCACTTTTTTCTACATTGACACAGATTCCAATAAATGTATTTTTTCACCATGCAACGGATGAGAGCATCTTTGGCTCATGTTTGTTTGTCTGCCACGTGTGTGCGTGAGCAGAGAGTGTACACTTAACTTGTATGACGATGGACGTGAGTGAAAGAAAAAGACTTTTTTTTTTTTTTTTTTTTTCAATTCTCGCTGTACTGTGTTTATTTCTTCTGACAGCATGATGGAGATTGAGATGTCTTTAGGAGCCACCACGGGGGAGGAATTCAAATGATAACAGGCTTGACTGCCACTGTGTGTTTGGGTGTGTGTGTGTGTGTGTGTTGTGCATGCCTGGACCTTGTAAACATACATGCACAGACATCCACATGTGCGCACACCGCCCAAGAAATGAGATATCGTGTCTTCCGAATCACACACAGGCATGACAGGCCATGAAACACCTGAGCACATTTAATATGCAGCTTGATTTTTTTTTTGTTTTTCTTTTCTAAGGCCACACGATTCTCTCCCCACCCTCCCGACCATCAGATTATTCGTCTGACTGAAAGCCTTGTGAGATGTCAGACCCCATCTCTCCGTCTCTCTCTACCATGAAGACCCAGACTGAACATGAGTACTGCAGGGTGTCCATGAAAGGTGAGTCATGGATGTCTAAAGCAGATGCTCTCCAAAAAAGCTAAATTATTTTGTGTGTTGCAGTGCCGGATGAGATGCAGTGGTGATTATATAGATAATGAGTATCAGGCTACAATGGCTTTAATTACCAGGGGTGTCTTTCAACCAATGAGTGTTTTATTTCCAGAAAATGCTGCTGCTTTCAGCTCAGGGCAGAGAGTGAGTAAAGCAAAAAGGATGCTTCACCATGTGGTTTTAAGGCTGCAGGCCCTTCTAGGTTGAACTCAGTGGTTGGTGAAGGGAAAAATTGGCCCAGGACGGCATCTGTTTCATTAAAAATTAATCTGGTTTTAGTAACACAGATGTGTGTTTATGATACAATTAACTGTGTTTTAATTTCCTGTTGTAATAAATAGGTTTGTAAATAGGAATATGAGCAGAAAGAGGGGGAGATAAAGTGAGTGTGCCTGTTACAATGCATGCATGCTCCTGAGAAGACAATATGTTGATTTTTTTTTTTTTTTTTTCCTGTGGGCAGGCATGAGTAATCCGGTTTGGAATAACAAACACAAATTCATACATACAGCCTGATCTGATTTTACTGAGGGTTTCATATGTATAGAGATGTACATATGATCCAGGGCATGATTTTTGAGTCTCTCTGTAGGCATATCTCTTGACACTTGGAGAGTGATTTTGTCTTTCATTGACGGGAAGGAGCATGTTTTCTTCAAGTGTGTAGAATAAGCCAAGAGCGTATGGCACGTAGGTGGATTGTGTTTTTCTTTGATGCAGACACATGTATGCTTTGTCATAGTCACATAATCACAAATCATCTTTGATTTCTTATAGACCATGTTGTCCTGTATCTGTGCCTCCATCTCCAGCTTCTCGCTCTTTTTACTCCCCGCATGTTTAGTGGTTCTCTTTCCACCCTAATAACGAAGCCCGCTCCTCCAGCTCCAGCCTTGGCAGACAAGACTTGTGATAGAAGGCTGTGATCGTCATGCTAATGCCGTCCTTGACTTAAATAACATGCTCGAGACTCGCTGGGCAGGGGAGTGAGGCAGAGCTGCAGAGAGGATGGAGAGGGAGAGAGAGAGTTGGTGGGGGGGTTGGATTTGAATGGATAGTTTGAGGCTTATGGGAAGAAAGAAACAGCGACAGTGAGGTGGAGAGATCAAAGAGGAAGAGAAGACAGAAAGAGGTGAGCAAAACTTCTTATTAGATAGCATCACTGGGTTTCTTGGAAGCTGCATTTCTAATGGGGTGTGCGTCATTCCATAAAATGTCTACGTGTGTGTGTGTGTGTGTGTGTGAATGAATGTCTAAGGCTACTGCTGCAGCAGAAAATAACTAAATACCGTATTTGAATCACTGATTTCACTGATGAGGATCTGTATTCTCATCTTTGTGAGTAATATTCAGCCTGTGTAAACAGCCTTGTGTTTCTCGGGGGGAGCTTTGCAGAGTCCGAAAAAATACCCTGATGATGTCACAGTGATCTCATCAGGGTTTTCTCACCATAGGGTTGAAAACTGAGAACACAGAGTTTTATTTGAGGCATAACCCATACTGGGGAGTGCTGTGTTTACATCTTGTCGTTATTAGTAATAGTAGTTACAATTTTCTGGCTTGTAAATAGTGTCTATGTCAATATTCAAGTCGTGATTATGACCTGAAAGCTTCAACGTATACAGTTTGGCACTAACTAATATATAAGGCTGAAAAACAAACACTAGAGATTCCTCACATCAGCCAAAGTCAACTGTTCAGTGTAATTAAACCCAAATTTAATGGATATGTTGTTATATTGTCAGTGCACAGTATCAATCAATAACGCTCATTAGCATGAAAGTCTTTCTTGTTTGTACCATCTATATGACATAAATGTGTGTAATGATATCTTAGCCTCTGCTGCTTTTTACTCTGCTATATCTTTCTGACAGATACAGTTATTCAGTTATTCTGCAAATATTTATCTTTCTACATTCATTCATTTAAATCGTTATGCCATAAACTACCCAGCAGTGTAAAAATTTAAGTTCAACAGGACTTTATCACAGACAGCATTTTGGAAATAGTACCTCTTATAACAGTTATTATGGTGAAACTGTCCATTTACACATTCAGCAGATGCGCAGCAAAATTAGCAAATATTTGGACTGTTTCTATCCACCGGATGATTGTAAAACCGTTTACTCTCCCTTTACCTCTGTTTTGGTCTCCACCATCTTTCAAGAAAAATATGTGGTGCTTTAACATGCTAAAAGCTTCCTTTGGTGGATGGAAATGAGATTTGAAGACAGCAGAGTCCTGAAAAACAAAGCAAACTAAAAGCCTCTGTAGAGCTGAGAGGAACTGCAGAGTTGGGTGACAACTTTTGGTGGGTTCATCACTATGCGTGCCTTTTTCAGCATAACCCATTGTTATTTAATCTATCTTCAATTTAAGAAATATTGATTAGTGCAGCTGCACAAAAAGATCTGAACACTTTCAGCACTCTTCTGTATGAATTTAAATAGTGATAGTGACGATGTAGTCACAGTGACATGGTAACTTATAGTGCTATACATACGCCTGTGAAGCATGTTGCTCTGTCATCCCACATTATTCACTTAACAGAAACAGCTGGCTTTTGCTTACACAGACTTGTACTGTAGTTGTTTGCCTGACGGGCATAGGATAGGATGTATGCTAACGCCATGCACAGGGGCTGCAGACATGGGAAAACAAAAGCAGCTCTGTTGGTTTATTTGGGTTGTCATAGCTGCATTTTGCTTCAGTGTATGTCTCTCTGTGCAGAGGTTGCCTTGCAGCCAATCGCTATCTCTCAGCTTTCCCCAAGAAGACCTCTGAAGACTTACATCCCCCCTCTAAGCACATGAAAGTCATGATCAAAAACCCCAACCTATTTTACCGAGCTCAGCCCCATTCTGCTATTTCACAGTGGCTTACTGTCAACACAGCCGCACCTGAATTTCAGTCTATGACTCGACAATCTGAGGTAGCTTCTCATTCTGGGAAAAAAAAAGACTGACATCTCAGTGAGTGACACATCTGAATATTCTCTTTAACTTGTTTTTTTTTTTTTGTCACAAACATTGGCCCCTGCTGCGCTACTAAATTTCTTTATGCATCAAATCCTCTGTGAGTATTGTGATGCATGCCAAAGACTAAGTCAAGTAAGTGTGAATATTACTGCGCTCTATAACTCAAAGCTGTGTGTTGGCTTCGGAGGGAGCCAATAGCTGCCAATCTGTTGTCGTTCTGGATGTTTGACAGTCCTCCCCCGTATCTCCCCTCCCTCCCCCGCAGCCCCTTATTGTTATTTATAGCTTCCTCTAATGGTGACGCAACACGGTACAACTGCAAGGGAGCAAAGAATCATGTGATGGTTTTAATGCAACAATCCAGTGGATTATGAGGGCCTAAGAGGCTGATACTGCGGTGTGTAATATCAAGGCTCGAACATGACAGCCAGGCATGCAGGCAGGGCTGAAGCCCGCCAGCTCCCTCGCTCACTCCCTCCCCTCCTCCTCCCTCTTCCTCCCTCCTTCAGTGGAGAGAGACCAGGACAGCTGGGGACAGCATGGTGGGCAAAGGACCAGGGAGCAGGGAGGAGAATTGAGAGGATGGAGAGAGAGGAGTTTACACTACAGTAGCTATTTGTTATGGGTGCGTTAAATCCTACACAGCTGCCACTAACTGGTGTCCACCTCCTCTGTATCCAGAAAATGGAGGTTTATTCTCTAAAGCAGTTGAATGGTTTGACAAAATATGTACACGGAACTGCAATAGCCCCTTCAAATCAAACATGACATATATGTGAAGATAAATGTCATGTAACATGTGAATTCTATGTATTTTTATCATATTGCATTGGAGTAAAATGCCCAATTCTTAACTATAGTGTTTTGAATGAAATTCTATTTAAACAAGTACAATCAAGGCCATAAGGACACTTATTTAATATGAAGCATATTTTATGAGATGATTCACAGTATTGCAGACCCAATATGTTAAAACACAAACAATTAATAAATAAAGACATAAGCATACTAGCTCTTTTTTAATGCCTTGTTTTCTTTAATTCTTTCAATTGTTATTTTTTTCTTATTCATTTTTTTTTTTTTTTTTTTTGTAGGTTTGGGGATTTTGTTCCTTTTTAACAAGCCTGGTGAGATTTATCATTCCAGAAATTAAAAAATTGCACATAATTGGTATTTTATAAGCTGATTCCAGTATTTTTAGACCATGTTTGCTCAAATAAGATTATTTTTAGGCCAACAAAATAACAAAGAAAAAGATTTCAGCACTTCGCTCCAAGACTTACATTTTGTGAGAATGTGATTCAGGCTTTGAAACACGGAAGCCCAAAACAGTTCAAACTAAATGGGAAGGTTATCATTTAAAAAATGTAACAATAAAGAGATAATGATGATTATTTCTTTGTTTTTTCTACCTCACTCTTTTTTCCCTTTTTATTTCAGTAGTTTTTTTTAAGCACACATTTAATAATTTTCTATTCTTTTCTTTCCCCCACACAACATTTCCCATTTCCCCTCACCACATTTCCGTTTTTTCTTATTCTTACAGCATATGATAATGAGATCAGTGTGTCCATGTATGTCTGGGGCAAAGGGTAAGTGTAGGGCATGAGTGTTTAACAACAGTGGTGTAGCTACATAGCTGAAGCTAACTTTCATCCCACACCAGACAGAGACAGGGCAGGGAATATTAATCATCCATATACTGCAGACTGCTGTAGTGCCAGTGAATAAACAGTAGCTGAAGCATTTTAGCCAGCATAAAATCTTCTACTGTCTTTTGTCGGTTTCAGAGCTCCACTTTAAAACACAATTTAGACTCTTCTTTTGGGAAATGAAATTCACAGAAAGTATCATTTAACAGTTCACTGAATAAGTAAAACAGAAATTATTGGGGCGCCCTTGCCTTAAGGTGAAGGTGCTGACCAGAAACCGCTAAGTCCCCAGTTTGTGTCCAGTCAGGGACCTTTGTCACATGTCATTCTCCATCTCTCTCTCCTCTCATTTCCTGATATCCCTTAACTGTTACTGTGCAATAAAGGAATAAAATGCCAAAAAAAACTACCGGGAAAATGTGTATTAGTAAAATGTATGTAAACATGGTGTATGATCCTTATTTTCTCTGAGTGATGGGGGATTCATTGTGGGTTACACATGGCCACAGTATTTCTAAAACCCTGGCTACAACTTGCAGTACAGTGTTTTGTTTTTCATTTTAGACTTTGTGTTCCCTCACTAAGAATTCATATCACCAACTGGATGCTCCAGAAAGTCAATCTGTCATCAGTTTCATTTGTTTTCCCCAGATGAGCTGTGGGAATCTCAGATTGCATCCTGGGTTCTCTGAATTTTTTGGCGTACTTAAAAATGCACGCTTGAATCGCAGCAGCTTTAAACTTGTGGCCAAAAGTGCGAATGTGGATTCTAGAGGGGAGAAGCATTCAGACGGCCCCTCAGGGTTTTCCTCTCGATGTGACAGAAATCAGATCCTCAAAAAAAATAAATGTTACGTCATGAAAACTGCTACTGGGAGGAGCCATGGAAACTGCTCCTGCCACTCGCCCACAGTATGAAGACAGACAGTGATGTTAATGTCTGATGTAACATAGCTGGTAGTGGCTTCAACTGTCTTCAATGCAAACACAGTGAAACATCTGATTGCCAGTCCTGTCTTCAGTTTCAGAGTTCTGCTCTTTTCTGCTCTCTATACAGGAATGCCATCTAGTGGTTAAAACTAGTAACTTGAGGTCTTGAAGGACACAAGTGGATGTCAGTGAATTGTCTTTATTTAGGGAATCTTTGGTCGTTCATCTGCAGAAGTAGGGTCAACAGGCAGGTAAACGCATGAGCTGGGTTCCTCTTTGTTGTCAGAGAAGGGCTTTTTACAGGGATAGAAAGAGAAACTCATCAGAAACCAGATGACGGATAATCTCTGCTACTGCAGATACCAGACAAAAGAAAAACAGGATATGCAAATGGTTGCTTTCAAGACATGAGACAATCTGAAAATTCCACATGTATAAAAGTGCATTGGTAAGACTGATCTGCGCAGTGCAAATGTTGTCTGAGCCAAATGTAGCAGAAACACAGGGGCATTGATCCGGATCAAAATCACATCCTGCTTATACCCAGACAGGCCTGTTTAATAGATTTTTATAAAGTGAAAGATTAGCCAGCTGAAGTAATTAAGTGTTCAGATGGAGGTGAAAAATGGGGAGCCCTGCTGAACTCCAGCCCTGAATCAAATGCAAATGTATGCAGGGAGACACTCTGACTGACACATCATCACGTGACAAGTCCATGGGGTAAGTTCCTAAATGTTTGTCCCACTGTAACATATCAAGTCTTTCTGCAGCTGTTTCACCCACGCTCGTTGCAGAGCTTATGCCAGTACATTGTTTTGTCCGCAAGGCCTGATGAATATGCATTTTTTTCCCCCTCCCCAACATTTTTGCCTGGGTTCTTCCTTGCCCTCACACAAGCACAGGCACACACACACACAAACATGCACAGGAAAAGATTTCTGAACCACACACATAGAGTGCTGTTCACATACAGATATGTAAACACACAAGCTAATGAGAACACAGTAGTTTCAGGTGATGATACACTCATGAAAGCATAATTATGAGCATTATATTACATTTCTGCTAATAGATCCCCCTAAATCCTTCACACAGACTACAATAAGAAATGAATATTGAAGGGTTTCTTATTGTAAATGAAAATGGTGTTTTCATCTGCAGCTCAGTCTATCTCTGTAAGTAACAGGTCTCTAAAGACCCAAGTTATATTTTCAAAGCACCCAACATACTGTGCTGCCCTCAGCTCCACCAGCTGTTCCAGAAATGATGCCACAAAGACCGAAAGCATCCCCCTCCACAGGTCTTAGTCCTGTCCATGGGAATAGATTTCAACTTTACATAGTAGCTGCAGCAATCAAGACTGTTTCCATTTACTTTCTTTTGCTAGTGTTTGATTATGTAATGCCTCAGATATTACTGTAAGTCTACCCACAGAAAGCTTGTCATGCTAAATGAAATCGGAAGAGTTACAAGGCGAACATAGTTGCCTTGTAGCAAGTGTTTTAACCTACTGTGTGGCTTTGTGTGTGTTTGTGTGTGTGTGCTGTTTCTCTTTATAGTGTTTGCGTACATCCCCTTCAGGCCAAAGGGGCCACAAAGGTCCTTTTTTTCCCCTTCCTTTTTAACAAGGTGCTGGGAAACAGATGTCACTGTTGCTTTTGTCAGATACATCTCCCTTTGTGGAAGTCCAAACCTTTAACATGTATTTTCAAGGTGAGGAGATGAGAGTAAAGGTGAGTGTAGAACCTTTGGGAGTGTTAAAGGAACTTGTGGCTACAACTTCAAGACACTGCTCACTACAACAACTCCTGCCAGGACAACTATGATGTACAACGTGCTTCAAATGCTGATGTACAGTATAAACCTGCTGCAGAACTAGACAGGGAGGGAATGGAGGAGCAATTCAGAACTTCGTTTGTTTGTATAGTGAACAGTTATTAAAATTTCTATATAGGAAAAAACTATTTTGCATGCATGTTTTTTTAATACTGAGTTTCCCATATTTTCATGTTTTCCAGCTTTAAAGCAGAGTACACATTTTTAACTGATGGCCACTTAATATGTCAACTTTTTGATTTCCAGCATTTCCACTCTGGTTTTTTGAGATGCAAATTGAAAATGCACTTAAAAACAGGTGAGTGGAAAAGGACCACAAGAGGTAAGTGAGAATTATTCTGTAATGTGGGTGAAGATTAGAAATGTATTCATAGAAATTTCCCCAGCTGTTTTTTGAATTTCAGCAGGTCCTCCTATGATTTTGCAGCCTGTATAGCTGTGAAATGTAATGTAACTGACCATTGGGATTCAGAATGTGCATATTCCTGCCATAAACATCAATATGCTTCTAAATGTGGTTTAATCTGGTTCCAAACATCTCTCTTGTTCTTTTCAGCACAATGCTGCGGTAGACTCTTTGGATATGTCAACATCCCAAAGTCTTTCTTGCTCCTTTGGTAAGTCAAATATTCTCACAGGAGCTTCCCCACTGAGAAACAACCCTAAGCTCCACTTTACAGCATCATTCTGGACCTGTTGACAACAGGAAGTTTTGACACCTCTGATTTTTTCCGGGGCACATCTGCCAGTGTTCGCCGTCTCCCAGAGGGCTGACAACTGTCCACACGCTTGACCTTCCAGCTCTGTCATGGTTCTGCTCTGTAACAATACTGTCCAGACTGCATAGGTCAGCCAGCCTGGGATACACATGGGATCCCAATGATCGGTCACAGCCTTCTTTTTCTATTTGCGTGTGTTTGTGTGCCTGTGAATATGTTATTTCCTGTAGTGTTTGTGCAGACATTTGTTGTCCTCAGGAACAAGCCTACTGATTTTGGTGATCCAAAACTAACATTGCACAGTTAACACTGTTGTACTTCAGAGTACAAGTAAGTACCCCTTTACATTTTGCACACTTTACTGTGTATGGAGCTTTAATTTTGAAATGGTCAAACTGTCATTTTTGCCCATTGATCTACATTTAATAATCCATAATGACAAAGTAAAAACATGTTTTGCAAATGTACATAGAAGCTGAAAAATCAAAAACTAAAATATATCATTTAACGTAGTTTAAATACATACATTTACAAAAGCATTCTGACCCTTTGGTGTGACTCTCCAAATGGTGGTCAGGTGCATGCTGTTTGCTATCCGTGTCTCTAGACGTGATGAGATATGTGTTTTGACATGCAGAACTTGATTGGAGTCCACAGTGGAAAATTGGATTGATTTGACATATGAGGTCCCACACGTCACTCTGCATGTCAGGACAAAGACCAAGTCATGGAGTCCCATGAACTCTCTGTAGAGCCCTGTGATAAAACTGTGGCGATGCATAGATAAAGGTGAAGACATAAAACCATTTCTAAAGTTCTGAGTGTTCCCAGGAGCACAGTGGGCTCCATAACTGTGAAACTGGCAAAACACCTGGCTGTTACCATCCCTAAGGTGAAGCATGGTGGTGGCAACATCACGCAGTGGGGTGTTTCTCAGATTGGGACAGGAAGATTGGTCAGAACTGAGGGAAGGATGAATGCAGCCAGATACAGAGGGATCCTGCTCCAGAGTACACATGACCTTCTTAGGCCCAGATCCATGTCCTCCCTTATACACTCACAGACTTCAGTGTATACTCCCACTAAGTCCAGCTGTCCAACTGTGAAATTGGCAAAGTGCTAGAAGACTCTGGCACACAGACTTTTTGAGCCCTTTATGCACACTTTCTGTTAATTCTGCAACTGTGCAGACTTTGCCTAAGTGAGAAATCCACAATGCATAGTGTTGTGACCTTAAAACAACACTGACAATAGAATTGTAACGCATTTTATATGATGCATACATGTCCTTCTCCTCCGCTCCTCCATTTCCCTCCTTCAACCAGCTCGGCTATCAGCAGGAGGGTCCCCATATCTCAGCCCAGTTCTGCTCAAGGTTTCTTCCTGTTAAAAGGGAGTCGCCATGATAAGCCTTGAGACAATTTTGATTGTGGAAGGCGTTATATAAATAAGATTGGGCTGAACTGATGCAACTTGAAGTTGTGCATCACAAAAAAACGAGAAAGAAACAAAACAAAGCTAGCAAGACATTTTACTTTTAATTATATTCACATGTTGTTAACCTGCACTGTGTATGTGGAGTTGTTTTATGATGACAAGATATTGACTTGCAGTATGGGTGTGACAGAAGTGTTTTATTTATCAAGAGTAAGCACTAGTTCACTACCCTACACACAGCCTGAAGCATCTGACTCACAATTTACCGTGTGGAAATATCTGTAGCTTGATTTCATCTACATGTCTCACGTTTTTGCTGTGACTAAGCTCAAAGCAGCTGTACTTGTCTATATTTGATTACAGTGAGATGTTATGATTTGGAGGGTTTGCACTCCAATCGCCTGAAGTGAGGGTACATCACAATATTGATTCTTATCCATAGACTGTAGGTTTACTCTTGGGCTTATCTCAAATACACTGTCATAGCAGGTGGAGTCTTATTCTGACTGAAATGAACAAAAAGGCAAAAGAGAGTCTCTCACATTCTGACAAATGTACCTGTATAAGAATAGAAGAATAGAAGAAAGAAAAAGTAGGTTTGTGTCTAAAATATGTGAATAGACAAAAGCGAGCAGTCATAACACTATCAGATGACTTCAGATTGCAATGTCAGGCTCATCCCTGCCAAGTGCTGCCTCACTGTAAATGATTCAGCTGTTCCCAGAGGCAAGGAGCTGTGCAGTATTTCCACATTAGGAGCTAATCCTTTTGAAGATGAAATACCTTCTGAGTGTATTTCTCAGTTGGTTACTATACAGTGCCAACAAGGATCAAATAGACTGCCTTGTTCTCAAGTAATAAGTCATTGAGGGGATGTGCCAGAATATGCATGATCACATTAATTGTCTCGCTGCTGAAGTAAAAGTATTATCTCAACATGCCAGAATGCTGAGCAGTCGACAAATCTAATAGCGGTGCCCATCTGCCTGGCCAGAGAGGCCTCTCTCTATCACTGCTCAGCAGCCACAGGGCACCGCCAGCATAATAGTAATCTCATTCCCTGCCACCCCGGGCTCAGCTGGCACCCAAACAGGCTTACCATCATCACTAGGACACATCACACGATGATATTCAAATGGAGTGGGCGATTAAGATGGATCAGAGTACAAATAGTATTGATCTAGAACAAGAGAGCAAGTGTGTGATTGTGTTTGTAATATGAAAGCAGGAAGGGTTGCATGGCTGAGGAGTTCACATTTCTTTAGGGAGGTGGTACTCAACCTAGGGGCCAGGACCTCACAAGGGGCCTCAGCATACATTTGATATATATTTGATATATATATATGTATGTATGTATGTATGTATATATATATATATATATATATATATATATATATATATATATATATATATATATATATATATATATATTCCTGTGAGTTACTGGATCATTTTTCTCCCTTCAGGCCTCTAAACTTTGCTCACTTAATGCACAAAATCACTTTGGAGTTGACTTATACACACACACATTTCCAGCCAAGGATGGGCTGCAAGCAAGCATTGGTCACAAGCCAAAGAACTGGGAACAGTTGGTGAAAGAAAATCATCACTGTACATTTTAATGTGTCAGACACACAATGACAGAGAGAGCAAAACTGGTGACAATTAAGGGGCCAGTTTATCCAAAAAACCACCTACTTTACTCGACCTTTACTTGCAAATAAAAAATTTACAATTTAAAAACTTGAGCAGCAACATCTCTTTAGAGAAATAATATCCTCCTTTCTCTGGGTAATCTACAGAGCACATTGTCAACAGTTTCAATGAACACTGCTCACAAGTGGGACTGTAGATTTTGAGAGACTCTTCAGCAAATAAGACCAAAACTGTCTGCATGGCAAGTAGGACAGTTTATTCCTGACTTCTCAGAAAGTAGTTTGCCTAAGTCAAGGTCCAATTATAAACTTTTTCTGGAGTTTTCATCCATATCCCAGGCTTTTATCAGTGGATAGAGTTTGTTTATAGAGATTTATCTGTTGATATTATTTAGTCAAATTACTATTTGATGAGCTCTGATGAGATTTCAGATGAGGAGTCCCAAAAGTGCTATGGATGAAATTGTAACAGTACTACTGAGTTTGCATATCAACAGGAGAACTGAGAAAACTCCATCCACTGATGCAGATCATGTAATAGGGTTGAGAGCTTTGATTGTTATTGTCAGACAATTTGCTCTGGTAGTAGAGATGAGCTGTGAGGAAATATTTATGTCATGATAGCAGGGTGGATCTTTGATTGATCCACCACTTTGGTCCAGACTGAATTGCCAATACCTTGGTTAATCTGTTAAACAATTTGTTACGTAATTTGTTACAACAGTTTACAGCTGTTTTCAAGAAGCATTACAACAAGGCTCAAGTGTGGCTGTCAAGGCTGGATTACAAACTGCAACTTCCCAGGGGCCATTAAAGTGTCAGGTTTACTGCATGTCACTACTTGGGTTTTTGAAGAGGTCCTATACAAAAATATGGTTTTACGACATTAACTATTTTGCTTTGACAAAACAATCCTAATCCAAGGTCCACTGACAGGCTCTTTTCCCCTTATAGGTTGATTTGACCATGATGACTGTTGACTGTTGTAAGACTTGTTATAATTTGTGTGAACAGATCTTTTAAAAGGAGGTCTGAAGAGGATGGAGGCAAGTCAGTGAAATTATATTTAAGAATCTTATGAACTAAACACTTTTGAGAAGGACACTAAATAAATAAATGGTACATTCATGTATGTGTTTGTCCAAATCTGAGTATTTTAACGAATTATTGTGAGAATTTGCAGATGGTGGGCACAGACAGCATAATGGAATAATAAAACTCACTACACATATTAATGACATAACAGCTCAGGCAAAGCCAGATCACAGTAATAAGAAGAGATAATAAGAAATATGAGTCACTCAAACTGCACTGTGAACGGAGGCGTGGAGCCAACTGTAGCATGCAAACAACAGCTACCACCACTCTGCCAACGCTGACTCCTCCGCTGGGAAGGGAGGACTCAGAGAACTGCAGCTCATGATCGCCCTCGCTGTGTCGCCTGTTTCCGTGGAGGTGTAGTAGTTATGACAGCCTCAAACACTGGCCATCACACCCCAGCACCACCGCCTCCTCCTTCTCCTCCCCCTCCTCTCCGGACACGCTGTAGACGCTCGATTCCGGCGCATTGCTGGGCTTTCCCCGTTTTCTCCGGCATTGTTTTTGGACCCGAGTGTCCCGCAGTGACCATCGACTGACTGCTGGACTGCAGCAAGTAGTCTGCACCCCCCCTCACTTGTTTGTGCTCGGTGTACCGAGAGAGCTCAGGCATGCCATCTGTTTCGACCGGCAACATTGTTGTCTGGGCCGAAATTCGCTTCACTACTTGAGGGAATCAAAGTTGCTGCAATGGAGACTCCGGGGAGTGATGCAGCTCTCACATACTTGGGGAAAGCTGAAGACAGAGACGGATACTACGATCTGGAACATCTGCCTCCGCTGCTGGAAGATGAGGTGAGCCAGTGGGTTTGATTTGTAGAAGTAATGCTTAAACACAATTGTGATTTATTTAAAATTATAATGATCTTGTCTTCAGAAAGGCTGTTCAAGTGGGTCTGATGATTTTCAGAGATAGTCCTCGAGGAGGACCTTTGTTTATAAACCTTGATTCTGCTGTGGATTTAAAGCCAGTTGCAAAAGCGTTCAGGACCTTTGATTAGAAGAATATTTGCACCTCATCTTGTCAGCTTATAATGTCAAAGGTTTGCACCAGGTGGCAATGAACTTGATGCTATCACTCTTCCTTCATACTGACCAGCTGTCACTGTAACCTCTCACTATAACTGGTGGAAGAAGTAGGCCATTCAGATCCTTGTCTTAAGTAAAAGCCCCAGTGATCTAAAAACATGTATACGCTATACTTTTTACTTGTATTCACAGCAAAATGAATTTAAAGCATCACAAGCAAAGTACTTCAGTAGCTATTTTACAAAGAGTCAAGCAGGATTGTCTAGTTGTTCCCATCCTAGGGGTTGGAGAGTGTCACAAGATAAATCTGGGGGCCCTGAGATGATTATCAGGGTGGAAAAGATGAAAACAGAGGCCTCAGACATTTATTTAAATGAAACCATCTGAGAAGTTTAAAGAGGAAATCATTGTTTTGTGGAGCTGTGTAGACGTCTAAGACATGCTTGTTTTGTAAGGGTTCACAAGCCAACAAGCCGGTGCACTGTGCTTTATTCATTGTGTTGTTCTATGGGAAATCTTAATGTGAAAAGTAAATTGTATTTGTCAAATAAATGCAGGGGAGTAGAAGTAGCTTAAAGTTGATTGATACTATAGTACAGCATCCAATCAGAAATGTGGCTCATGAGAAAACAGCATAGGGTCATACAATACATTAATCCCTTCAGTGTTTGAAGGGAGAGATTCACAAATCTGTCTTCAGAGAGTTTCACTCTACATAGCAACCCTAGTCAGGTGTTGCTATGTAGAGTGAAGCAGGTTTTTCTTGTTGGGATCATTCCTCCCATTCACGCTGGCCATGAAGAGACTCCCTCCTATAGAGCTGATGGACGTGATGGGGGACAAAATCCACTATCCTTGTTTTGTGTAAAAATATATTCCAACGTTTAGTTGCGAGGCCTCAGTTAGTGTTTTTGGTACAAAGTTCCCTCATTGTGTTTCCCTGAACAGTGTGTCCTTGTTGAGCTGCAGTGAAAGGATAGTGATACGAGGGAATTTGTACAAAAAAGTCTGTCACTCTGGAAGATATCCACTCTATTTAGCTTAATCAGACTGCTGAAGTGCTATGTTAGCCTCAGATAAACTTGGGAATACGTTTGCAGGGAACGAGGACTGTGGATTTTGTCCCCCGACACTTACATTGGAAGCACTTGATGAAGGAATCTCTTAGTGACCTGTATGAACAGGGGGAATGATTTCAGCAAGAATAACCTGTTTTAACAGTCTGTTGACATCTAGCGATTGTTGTATGACAGACTTTAAAAATTGTAGACCTATCCTTTAACCCTATTGGCTCAGTAAGCATCTTAACAAACTAACTGTCAAATTACATTCTCTCTTTTGAACATGTACAGAGACTTCAGTCAAACTCAAATACATAGAGTACTGGCATGCTCTTTGATTTTTCCTCCCAGAGTGCAGACACAGGAAGAACACCACCGCCAGTCTCATCAGAACCTTGGAGCTCAGAGGCAAACTTATGTAGGACAGCATATTTAACTTGAGGGGGGTGAGAGAGACTTCTAGTTTTCCCCTGCACTGTTCTCAAGGGAAATTGTCTATTTATGGGGCTAGTGCTGCTGCTGCTGCTGCTGCTGCTTGAAGTGGCACTTTTCTGCCCTGTAATTGTGCTCTACCCTGCTAGATCACACCAATATACTTCATTCACAATCTGCTGCAACTTTCCTGCACCTACATGAGAGTCATAAAGGAAAACAGATAGACAGGGATACACTTCTCTTGTCAGTCAGAGATAATACAGCTGCTGAAAAGACATTATAGACGCTAAGACTTTGTTACTTTCACAGCCAGAGAAAAATAGGTTCCCACTGAGAGATGGCATGTTATAAATAATGTCATGTTGGAAAAAAATATGTTAAGTTCATGATCATTAAAGTACTGGATATGGTGTTAGACAGTTGCTGCTTTGTGAAGATCCCACACTCCCCACTTAAAGCCCTCTCTCTGAGCTAAGGCCAGCTTTTGTGTTCTCTTGAAAACCGAACAGAGGATCCTGTAGTAATCAGACCGCAGCATTATGCAGGACGCTGCACGGAATCTCTGAGATCACCACGTCTGACACGATAAATGGGGCCATTTGCGTATGTAGAGTCACTCTGTGGCATGAAAAGTGTGTGTAACTCTGTGCCATGTACCATGATGACACATAGGCACACATTGTTGTCTTGTATTAATTCTGAGGACACTCGTTGGCATAATGCATACCATGGCCCCTTCCCCTAACCTAAACCTAATTCTAACCTGAAACCCAAGGAGTGTCCTATTACACAGTACCCTGGCCATTAGCTGCCAGGTTTGAGACCCATGTATTAGACCACAGCAGAAAAGTGTGTCAGTTATTGTTAGAACTGGAGTTTTGAATCGGTGTGATGAATTGTCTTGATTTATCTGCGATTTAATTTCAGTGGATTAACCAAAACACACATTGAGATGAGTTATCTGTGAATGGTTTATAAGATGGAAAATGTAGTAAGTCATAATATACATGTATTACTGTAATAAAAATGATAAAATTAATCCAAATTGCATATACCCTGATTGTAAATTTTATCCATGTTGTCCAACACCTTGCACCTTCTGCAGCAGGGTATTCTAATTAATCTGGTATGCTGCTGCTGTTTCCATAACTATAGCATCTCTCCACCTCCACCCCAGCATCCACCTGTAGTGTCTAGTTTCTCCAGAGTTGAGGTAGAACTTCACTCCCTGCGTGCTGCAGAGAATAAGGAGGACAGAGCCTTAATGCCAAGCTTTAACCTTGCACATGCTGTATTTACATTTTAATAAATCCGTTCAACATGAGTTAGCTAACTGAAATGAAGCTGAGAGCAGGGACTGTTTTGGATGGTGTATTTTGGTGCTTGTGGTGAGGTTAGGAAAAGGTGAATGCTCTACCGTGTATTACCTATCGCTGTACATTAAAATGTATGATATTCTGTGCAAAGAATGCTGAAAGCCTTTAAAAGTAGCTGAATCATTATATTAACCTGGCTCACCAGACTTGACCTGGAAGCTTCTAGTTCCTATGTCAGGTTCAGCCCTAATTAGTTAGGATGAGTGTTGCCATCTGCCTCCCTCTGTCCACTATTGTTTAGAAACAACAAATGGAGGACCTAGCTAACTAGCTACAAGCTAATAATGAAAAAAAAATTGACAAAGGGCTGAATTGTGCTCAAGGCAGGTAATTAGTAAGGAGAGTTCCTCATTAACATTTGCCCTTACACAGGCACTACATCAAGCCAGAGTATTCATGCAGATCAGGCCTGCCCCTTTAGATTTTACAGAGATTTAAACAACCTAGTCTGTTTTTTAAGCTTTCTGAAGCTGAACATACTTGTTGTGCGTGTGTGTCCACAGGAGAATGTGTCTCTGGCAGACATCCTTTCTTTGCGGGACAGCTGTTTGTCTGAGGTGGAGGTGTGGGCGGTGTGTGCAGAGTGTGTTCTGGCCCTGCAGAGCATCAGACCCTCCCACCTCTTCCATACTCTGTGTATAACACCGGACACGCTGGCCTTCAATGCCCATGGGAATGTTTGCTTCATGGAGCAGCTCAGTGGTGAGTCTACAGCTCAGATATGCTGTTTATTTTATACCCACCGATTTGTACGTATCCTAATTATAGGCACTCTTTACTGTTTACTGTTGCTTGCATGACATTTTGCAAATTGCACTCTGATACTGGACTTAACTTCCATCCATTAAGTCGCCAGTGGCTGTGTTGCGAAATCCTCCATGCTACTGAGCAAGGCTGACTGCTAAATTTTATACAGATACAAATGTGGTAGATTTTTATTTTGAAAGAGGAATCTGTCTCATAATGTGAATACATAAGAGATTAAATCAGATCTGCGTTGCAGGGAGTTTAAATATGAGGTTCTCTCTGTCTGGCTCAGAGAGAAGCCACCTTTTTATTTTGTTTCAGTGATTTGTTGCCCTGATCTTTTATCAGTTTCAATTTGCTAATTCCTGCTTGAAAACACCCTATCAGTGTCACCCTGGATCTGTCAGGCTTTGCCAAGGTCTGCAGGTCTGCTCTGATTTGAACACAAGACATCTTTATCCTTCACAGTACTGTTGCATCAAATAGAAAGAAAGAAATATCCTATCAGAAGTTATTATATCTCATTCTAGTCTCCAGTCTTCCTGTCATTCCTTTCACTCTGGTATTCTCCATTTTCCTCTCTCATTTTCTCTCTGCCTCGTTCTCTCTCTTATCAATAACACACACTCATGCATGCATGCACACGCACATTGTTGCACACGCTTATTCCATGCCCTGATGCCAAATGTCAAAAATTGATAAGCATTGATCAGATCAGCGGTGTTAGAGTTGCCAGGGGGATTGTTGTTGTGGTAACAGCTTGGTTAGCCTATCAGCAGCCAACCTGCACTGCTCTACACACACACACACACACATCCTCACACGCATGTCACGGCCAACGTGGCATCCTTTGAAGTGTCGTATCCATTTTGTATCTCCACACAGATCTTCAGTCAGTAACAGAGACACTATGAAGCGATGTTTTGATTACTCTGTCAGCTAAAATCCTTTGCAGGCTCATTTGTTGTGATGCGTTATTGGATTGTGTTCAGTCCTTTGGCTATGATTCATCCTGTGGTTGGAGAGAGGAGCTGCACTTCCCACATTAACCTTCTTGTGTTAGTTGCTCATGCTGAACACGGTGCATCTATATAATTAATCATAACACTATGCTCTCTGCTTTACTCGCTGTACAGTTTCCTATTGATTCTGTTTAATTGAGTTCTTTGTGCGATAGCGATGAAATTTCCAGCTGACGCACCCTTGGACGTCCAGTCCCACGCTACCACACAAACAGGCTGTCCCTGTAAGGCTGTACAATAGAGTGACCTTGAGGGCTGTAGTGATGAATCTCAGCGAGAGTAGCTGTTGCCACAACGACTCATCAATAGGGTTCATTTCAGCCAATTAATTACCGCTGTAATAACAGGAAGCCGGTTGTACGTGACTGTGGGTGATGTGGCAAAGCACCAAAGCACCCAGCCAGAGAAACAAAATGTCCTCTAATGGTTTTCATACAATGTTGACCAAGAAAAACTGCTAATTTTCCCAGGAGGCTCAGCATCGCAAACTGGTCCATTTGTGATAAAAAGGGACCGGCTGTGCTCTGTGGGAAATATAATCAGCCCATTTGGAGAGTGTGTTGAAGCAGTGATATTGCTCAGCTCATACTACCTGTTGTGCTAACTTGCTGAAAGCTTACATGACTCATCAAGCTCTCACCATCACCCTGGAGGCAACTGCGTCACTGACAACGGCTGCCTTTTTCTTTCCCTCTGCCTATTTCACTGGATTGCAGTTCTTCCCGACCTCAAACAGCTTAAACGCCTTGTCCTCTTTTTGTACTCCTGTCTGCCACTCTCTCCATCTTGTTTGTTGTTGAACTGTCAACCTATTTGAGTGGACGGAAGAGGAGACGGGAGGAAAGAAAATGGGCGAGGACAGGAAAGGAAAGAATAAAAGAGAGGTGAGAAGAGGAGCTGAAAAAGCAAAGGAGGGGAGAAAAGAAAAGACATGAGGAGAAGGAAAAAAATGAGGAGAGGGCAGGAAAAAGGTGAGGAGAGAATAAGAAGGAAAAAGAAAGAAGGCAGAAGACAGAAGGGTGAAAAGGAGGAAAGTAAAAGGAAGAAACAAGAAAAGAGAAAAAGGCTAAAGAGGAGATGAATTTAAGCAGGTGAGGAGAGAGGAAAGGAAAGATCGGAACAGGTAGGGGAAGGAGATGACACAGAGGAAAGAAGGGGAAAGAGGAAAGGAGAGGAGGAGAGAGGAGAGGAGAGGAGAGGATGGAGGACTATCTTTACTACACCTGGGGGGGATATCATAACTCCAGTAGACAAACCCAGATCTGTCATGACCCACTTTACTTGTTTCCTTCCCCTCCTCTAACTCTGGGTACCACCTCTCTCTTCCTCCGTCTCCATACGCCTGAGTCCATGAGTCTCATTGAGGGAGTGTACAGGATGTTTACAGTGATGTTCTCATGTATCTGTGTGTCTTGTTTATAGCCAGTGTTTATAGACACTGGCCTATTTCAGGAGGAGGAGGAGGAGGACGAGGAGGATGCTTCTGATGTGCAGATAGCTCCTGTCTTGTTTGTCAGGGATTATCTCTGACACATGAATTATGCAGATAAAGGGAAACGGCTGCACTCACTGGACTGTTGTGGTTCAGCATGGGGGATACATATTCCTCTGATTTACATCTCATTACACTGGATGCTTAGCAAGTAGCTTACAGTACAGATCTGACATGGCTATACATCAGTGTAGCCACGAGCGTTCACATCAAATGACAAATGCGCTGTTTGTTCCATTTCGATGACATTATGATGGACTGTATAATTTTCAGACAAGTGTAACGCTACCATTAACTGATCTGTTTTTGACCTGCAGATGATCCTGAAGGCTCCTTTGTGCCTCCTGAGTTTGATAACACAGGCAGCACGTTTGAGGTGAGAAAGTCTGAATCTTCCTTCAGAGATTTTTAATCTGATCAGAATTGCACACAGTCAGGTGCACGTAGTCACCCCTGGGAGTACACCACACAGTCAGGGGCACCTTGTATTTACTGAGGGAGAGGAGAGTGTTTTTTGTTCTCTTTCCTCAACTAAAATTCCCCACACAAGTCAGCGACCACTCAGCTACAAGGTTGTCTCTGTCACCTCTATCTGATAATGTGAAGTAGGAGGCAAAGCAATAAGGCTGGGAGTTATAGAATAATTCTGAATTATTACATCTTGGATCTGATGTATATGTATATACACATACACAAGAAAGTAAACTTTACAGCAGAACAGTTGTGTTGGATTGCATTCATTTATACAGGTCTGTCTAATAAGTACATAGTGTATATATAGATACATTTTCCATTTATGGAATATGTGGCACAGTGGATTAATAAACACTTTTTTGGTTTTAACTATAAGAGGTGTTAACACAGGAAAGGGGTGGCCATGTTCCCATTGTTATCATGACCAATAGAAAAAGTGGGCCTAGCTCCAAAACTCAGATTCCAGTTTAAATACACCTGAATTATCCTTTAAACATCACCCACATGAATCTCATGACAGACTGTCATGATTTGGTTGAAACAGAGCTGTGTACTAACATACATCATAAGACAGAATATTCCTGCTGCTCCTGGGCGTAGTGAATATGTACTGGTCTTTCCTGCCGCAGTTCTTTCATTGAGTCTTTTCTGTACTATGCATTATTCTTACTATTGTGGATATAATGAATGTTCAGATCAATTTTTTATACTCTTTCAGTGGGAGTGGATCTCTGTCCTGCTATCTCACTGTTCTCACCATCACATGAATAAATTTACATTAGAGTTATGTAAATGACTTTCAAAATAAACTGTGTAGTCTAAATTTGCTGTTAGTCATACTACTCAAAATTCCTGCACAAAAAAACCCCCAAAAACAAACAAACCTCGTCTTCTTCGCTTCTCTGGTGTTTTTACCAAGTACGTTTTTCTCAAGGGAGATTTTACGCACAGCCAAAGTAATAGCATAAGCAAAACAGGAGTTAAGGCCAGCTGAGTATTTGCTCTTCTATTTTGGTGACCCACACTGGGATCCGCCTTGCACATGTGTTTATCAAATAAGTATGGGCACAGTCCACTTCAATTGTCGGGAGTGATCGTTATGTCTTGGATGTGAAGTCAAAAGCACCTGGTTCAAATCCGCTGCTGGCAAAGAGCTGACCATAATATCTACTGTCAGAGTAGCAAAGAAAAACAAACGCTCAATCATAAATATATATAATACATGACAATTACTGGCCAAAATAGTGAGAGGATTGTGTATTTTCTTAGCTTTTTCTTTCACAAATTCAGATCTCTGTACTTAGTGTAAATTCACGGTTGCAGCTGCTTCCTGATGATGATAGTGTTTTCTTCTCCTTAATCCCGGGCTGTAGGGCCATGTTTACTCTCTGGGCTCCACGCTTTCTGCCGCACTGAACTTTGTCATCGAGCCAGAGCTAGAAGCTGAGCTGGGAGAAGAAATCCAGAAGCTGTTGGAGCAGATGCAGGAGGAGAAGCCTGAGGACAGGCCACTGCTGCAGGTATAAAAACCCTGCTGACTGTTCTTTACTGCTGGAATGATTTATAGGAATGTGCATGGTTTCACCACCATGAGACAGGAGTGGAATAATTAGAGATTTCACTTGAGCAATTGTGTTGTCATGGTATCCAGATGAAAAATCCAGAGTAAGTCATTACAAGTGTTTAGTTAAGTGTTAAATTAGGTTCATTTCAATGCAAATGCAAAATTAGTGGTATTACATGATTTTATGACATTTAGTGATTAAAAAAATAACAACTTGGAAGTAGAATTAGAAAGTAAGGCATAGAAAATGAAACACATGATGCCAATAAATTAATACAGGCATAAAACAATGAAATAAACACACAGACATGTAATTTTAGAGTCATCATGACCCAAGGAGATGGATGGTGATTGCACAGCAGCATGCGTGATCAGTATATATAATGTCCTTACACAACAAGCCAGAAAACATATCCCTGTACAGCACTACTGCGCCATTCCTTTACAGTCACAAGCAGAGTCACATTGGTCCTTTAGGAGAAGTAATTATATTTACAGTAATTATGGCTGTCGCATTAATTAAAGTCTATTTTTCTCTTATGACTATGAGATGAACTAATTGGCAGAGCATATACTGTAGTCAGTCAGTCAGTGCTCTTGAGCAGCATCAAGTGGAAATAGTGTGTCAATGCAAATCACATGCTGTGTTATTAGATGCAGTCAGTCAGAAGATCGACCTCTTGCAACATAAACTCCAACAAGAGGACAAAACAAAAGTAAAATACAAAGTAAATATAAAATATGTCTAAATTAGTTAACGATAATAATGATAAACTTGATTTACATGAGACTTTTCGGTCACAAAAGAGCTCAAACTGCCTTAAAAAAAGAGATAAGTTACACTTCTATTAAAGGATGTGATAGAATGTAACTTGAGTTGTTTTAATAGTAAGTTAATAGTGTACTGTATACTGTGCAGGATATGAATTCTCATAATGACAATACATGGGTCAATAACCCAATCAACATCCACAATACAGTAGTCCTACATATTCACTTCATGTATAACAGATTTGTACACAAGTATTTGCAAAAGTAGAACATAAGAATTATATGTCCTTCTTGAATATTGCAAACCTGTAAGTTTAATACTCCCGCAGGACATCATGTCTCTGGCTGAAGCACGGCTGTCTCATACCTCCTCTGCAGCTGTGTGCCGGAAACTTTCTTCTATCGGGCGACGGGTGCTTTCCATTGAATCAGTTTCAACATTTCAAGGTTATTTTATCATATCTATTTGGGCATGTCACTGGCTGGTCTCCGCTGTGGTTTCTCCTGGTGCTAAGTGCTGTCTTTGTACATCCACAGATGGACAGGAAGGCTCCTGGGAGGCAAGATGGCAGCATCCGAAACCCAGATGTCTGGTTAGCAGACAGAGCTCAGATGATAATACCAAAGTCCTGTGCAGTGACAGCTCTGTTAAGACGAATGGTCTGTCTAGACAGCAGGTATGTGACAGATAAAAACATTTTTAGGAAGCTGCTGCTCTTGAGGAACAAACAATTGGAGTACACTACAATCATCTATTGATCCTAGAGCCTTAACTTTTTAACTAAAAACAAGCAGTAACAGTATGGACTGCAGTATGGGCTTAAAACGGGTATTTCTGTGCAGAACTACCCACCACCTTATTGAAATCCAGAGCCAGAACAAATCCCTTGATGCTAGTATGTAATTTTGCATTCTGCTGAAGAGGAGTTTTCCTTCTTGAGAAATTGAACATTTTTCTCCCATTACTTTTGCTATTTGTACACATTATGGCACAAAAGTGACTCTTCATGTTGATGTCCCCATTAGCAGTCAGTCATTCTGGTTTATTTTCTCATTTTCTGCCCTGCACATGTGCTGCATCTCAACGACGGCGTTGTTCGAAAGCGTGGCTCTCTCTCTCTCTCTCTCTCTCTCTCTCTCTCGCTCTCTCTCTCTCACACACACACACACACACACACACCTATGTATACAAATAAACTCTATGTTACATGTAATCTGTTGCCTCCTCATAATACAAACCATTGGTTTGGCATGGTTTCTTCATTTCTTTTACACCCAAATGGCTGAATGCTAAAAATGTAATCTGCAGGTTTGTGGGGGCTGGGATTCCTCTCTCTGGGCTGAGGACATGGACAACTGTGAAGGAGACGACATGATCTTGGCTGATGAGATGGACTGCAGGTCCCACAACAGCTCCCCAGTGAGGAGGAGAGCCCAGCAGAGGCTGAACAGGGTCAGAGGGGCTCTTAACCGCTCCTGCTCTGTCCCAGACTCTAACAACCCCCCCTCTCTTTCCCCTCCAACACATGGAGATATCAGTATACCAGTGTCTGACCTCACAGAGATAGGAGCAGATGAACACTTGAGCTGCAAGTCTGTGTGGAGTAACAGACTTCAAAGACTCAACCGGGGCATGTCCTGTGAATCTTACCCACATAGTGGCACTGAGGATTATGTGAATTCAGATGTGGACAACCAGATATCACAAGAAGACAAGGATGCTGCAGAGACTTTACATAGTGGAGAAACAAAGAGTCAAGAGTGCCATGAAAGGGAATCCAAGGACTGTGTCCAGGATTTAACATCTTCCTGTCAGAACCTGGAAATGGAACACGACTCTTCTGGGGACCAGGGCTCATTGAACCACAGCCTCTACATTCCTAATAACCACATGACCAAAAGCATGCTGTGCCTGAATGAAGAATCTCAGGATGAGGTTAGCCAGAGCCAGATGGCTGTCACATCTACAGCACTGCAGATGCATCTCAGATTTTTATCACAGTTACGTCTGGTGCTATTATATAGAACAGGGGTCGGCAACCCGCGGCTCCAGAGCCGCATGTGGCTCTTTCATCCCTCTGCTGTGGCTCCCTGTGACTTTGGAAAATAAAGAATATTTATAAGAGTATTTAATTTAAATGTATTTTTATTTTAGTTCGTTCGTTTTTAATATAATTATAAATTTGAAGAGTATGGTGATCTTGTAACATTAAAATAAAACGTTTTTAATTTTTTGTCGCTCAAAATATGCGTCACAACCGCCGATGTGCGACACCCGGCGGCAACATTTTCAGGTTGACCGCTGACTGCACGCTCCAGTGCACGCGATGAAGTGATGGCGGAACACAGAAGCAGGCGCCGTGTTTGGTTCGTTGCAGGTGGATAATTTAAGTTTGGATTTTTATTTCATAAATACGAGGAGGACTCAAATAGACACTGAGTGTTTTATTTGAAAGTTAGCATCAACCAAGCGTCTTTTGTTCGGAGTTCAAAATGTTTTTGAACTTCGAGTAGCAGTTCATTGATTTCATAAATGCAACACACTATAGTTTTTTTATACATAGCATACGGGTTTAAAAAAAAAAAAATAAATAAATATGCAGTGTTTTAGATGTCAAAAGGGTTTTGTGGCTCCGGGTGTTTTCTCTTCCTGTGGGAGATGGTCCAAATGGCTCTGAGTGTTTAAGGTTGCCGACCCCTGATATAGAAGAAGAGCTGTGAGTCAGTCAGAGCAGCTATGAAAGAGAAAGATGGTTGGGGTGTAAGTCAGTGCAGAATTGGCAACAGTTGAGTTAACTAGATTTGTTTAATATGGTATCTTCAATAAGATGCTAGTTTTTTAGCTTCACTTATCAGTGTAGCCAGCAAGCTAAGTAGCTAACATTTGCCAATAGCAAAAGATTGTTAGTAACAACAAGTAAATCAAATTTTATTCTGGATACTTTATGTCTTCTCAGGGAAGAAATAAGCTGTTTGCGATGAGACGTGAACCTGAGGTCTGCTTATTTAATTTACAGAAATGAACTATCCCCTTTAAATTCTGTTGTTAATAGATAGATAGATAGAGATACTTTATTAATCAAGTCTGTACCTTTGCCATCAGTTTAGAAAGCACGGGCTAAGAACCGAGGACCTCTGACATGTCAGCCAGAATGTACTCACTTTACTCAGTGATATCTCTTCCTGTCAGAACAGTGGCTCAGAACCTGTTTTATGACTGTATGAATGAATTGAGTTATGCAACAGTTTTAGGGGGGAATATTCAGTCTCAAAGAGACGGAGTAATCACATAAGTATTCAACAGTAATAGGCCAAAGTGTTGCGTGAACACCCCTATAAGGCAAATCATTACTGAAGGCTGGAACGTTGAAAAATAGATTTAGTCATGTAAGGGATTACTTCAGTTTGAGTTTATAAGAGCTGCTAAGATACCAGCTGAAGCTCTGTAACTCATGTCTTTTTAAGTCTGGGTTTGTTCTTTATTTTCCAGTGGATCTCTCTAAGAGAGTTACTCACTCGTTGTGGACGGAGGCTGACGGTTAATGAGCTGTGGGCTCTGTGTTACACCTGTCTGTCTTCACTGCAGACCTACATTGACTTTCCAGGTGATTTTACCCACTTCATGCTTGCAACCAGTACTTAAGCACTCAAAATTACCTGCTCCTGCAAGAACGGTTGATTATTTCAAGAATTAAATAAGGGCACACTATTTATTTTTATTTTATTAGTGTTTAGTTTTTTTCCTTTTCGTCTAAGGACCAGTTCTTACAATAATGATGGGAAATTCCACAGGAGAGAGAATAAAGGGAACGGAAGAATTATGCAAATTATGCTACGCAGCTTGAATTTTGTTAGTCACAATTCTGTGCAGCTGATTTCTCTCTTTTCCATCAGCCTATTTATGCCTAGACACGGTGTACGTGGGCTGCGAGGGAGAGGTGCTTTTCTTGAAACCTAAAAACATTGGTAAGTTTACTTTTGTCCTGTGCTGTAGTCTCTGTTCTGCTTTTCTTAATCTTTGGTTGTTTACTTACAAAGCAAATGTTGAAAATACACTCTTTGCTGAAGTACTTGAGCCAACAGTGGCTTTCCCTGACTTCAGTAACTGACTCAGAATCCTTTGCAGGACCCCGAGATGAATTTTATCTTGCTCCTGAATATCAAGAACATGGCATTGTGACTGAAAAGGTCTGTCTGCTTTCATTTATTTACTTATTCTTTTAAATTAACTTTCACCAATCATTTGCTTTGGTTGTGTATTTTCTCTCCCTTATTCTTTTCCATCTGGGCTCAGGTTTGCGTGTATGGGGTTGCTGCTATTCTCTGGGCCACAGCCAAGTTCAGTTTATCACCGAATCAAAAACTGGCAATGCCTCGCAAACTGAAGAGGCTGCTCCTGGAGATGGCAAAGAGGACGCCTATTGAGAGACCTAGCATCATTGTGGCTAAAAAGGTAGAATTATTATTAGTGAAAATAATGTATTTTTTCTTCAATCTTTTTTTTTTTTTTTTTACTGCCAGCCAAACGTATTTATTACCTAGGCTCTCTACCTGACACTACATGCTCCATTTTCTTCTTTTAGGCACAAAGCCCTGCAATTTGCAATTCCCTGCTGCACTGGCCTGAAATTGATCCTGTGTCTACCATTACAGTGTCTCAGCCATCCCATCACTTTTCTCATTCTAGTGTTCCAGCTGAACTCTCTGACTTTTCTGTCTTTGCCTGTTCTTACATATAGACAGAGCAAGGGACTTATGCAAATATGCAAAAAAAAATTATTGTACAACCAAATGTTTCCCTTTTTCTTATTGTTGATTTTATTGCAAAACAGAAACTGCTCACAATATATGCTAACATGCTACTTAAAGACAGCGACGATGGTAATCATTACCTGCTGAACATCAGCATGTTAGCATTGTCACTGTGAGCATGTTAACATCCTGATGTTAGCATTTAGCCCAAGCACCGCTGTATCTAAATACAGCCTCACAGAGCTGTTAGCATGGCTGTAGGCTGGTCTTGTTAAATGTGTGAGGAGGGTCCTGTCTGTAAATCATTTCCTAAGATTCAGGCCATCACACGGAAATCTGCTCAAGAGAAGTAACTTTAAGAAAAAAACTAATATGGACCCCTAATGATTTTAGTTTTCCTCTTATTTCTATTTATTAATTTTCTGCTTTTACATTCTCTTTTATTCTCTAACGCTGAGTTATTCTACTTTATTGTTCTGGCTCTGTTGCGGTCTGGAGAGTACTTTGGATTTTATTTGCTTGCATGAAAAGTTCTCTATAAATAAAGCCTGATTTGTTTTTGCATATCAATGCGCAAATATCACAACTTCAGAGAGGCACATCTTACCAAATCGGCAAGAAAACCACTTATAATTTAAATATAGAGAATCCAATTTGTAAAAGTGCTTTGTCATTTTCTCAAGAAAGGACTCTCCAACAAAAATACCATTATTTACTTTTATTGCTATGCTGTCAGTCATTTTTTTTTAAAAAAGTAGCTGTTAGTTTTAGAAATACTGGTTTTATTTTTAAACAAGTGCTTCAGGGCAGAATTAATTCTGACATTATTGGTGTCCGTGTGTGAAGTGTTGTGCGTTGTTATCACTCTTGTTTTCACGTGGGCCTCTTTCAGAGCTGTCGTGACTACTTATTACGTCAAGGGACAAGTGCTGAGACTGTGTGGAACAACCTCATCAGCAGAGTTCACCCGGTAAAGTTACAGATACATTGACACCTTCGTGTCTTCGTCTTAAATCTCAGTTTCAGTGTCAGTTTGTTCCTGTTTGGTCATTCTCTTAATGTCTGTCCTGTTTCATCTCACTGAAAAATACATTGTTTCTCTATTGTAAAGGACCAAATCCATTGTCTTTCAGCCAGTTTCAGAATCCACTGATGCAGAAGATTTAAGCGCAACTGAAACTCATCAAAGCTCATGTGAAGAGTCTGAACAAAACAACAGTGGTAGGACAGCTTCACTTTAGTTTGGATGACCCTCATGCAATATAGTTTACCTTGAAATGTACAATATATTACACTCTAAATGTGCCAAATACTAAGATGACCCTTTGAATTTTGCTATCAGCTCTTTGTCTTAAAAGTGTCTCTTCTTTCTACATCTAACATTGATGACTGAAGACGATTCCCTGAAAAATCCATAAGACATCATGACTTTTAACTTAGATGGAAGAACATCTGCCACAGAAGCAGATGTTCCTGATATGCTACACATTGTTTGTAATTTACAGACGTGCATTGCATGAGACAATATCACTGATATTGTATCTGGCATTGTTGTAACCGTGTGTAGGCTTTGTGCCCATGGCCACTGAGAGCCGACTGGCTCCTGTGCCTGGCCCTGTTCCCCACAGCTATCCAGTCAGCAAGGAACTCCAACTCCCAGAAGCCTTCACTTCCACCGCCACACACTTCACCCCCATCATCCTGACCAATGAGGGGGAGCCAGAGGAGGAGAGCCAAAACCTCGGAGCTGCCATTGAAGGGTAGGATGTTCCAGTAATATGTGTTATCACTGTACATTTTTTTAAGTAACACTGATCTATCTATTTTAAAAATTATCAAGGTGAAAGTAATTTCATAAAATTTAAAGGAATAGGTAGACATTTGGCACTTATTTGCTTTCATGACAAGAATTAAACGTGAAGACGGTAAGCTTAACTTAGCTAAGCAAAGGCAGGAAGTGGTGAGACGGCAGCCTTGCTCTGTCCAAAGGTAAAACAAATCCATCTACCCACACCCCTAAAGCTCACAAACTCCACAATTTTGGTTTTGTAAGGAATTGTGCTGTACTATTTCTGAGCCGTCTGACTTCCTTCTGGCTCCACACACACAAAAAACTAAACAAAAGATATAAGATATATATTCTGTCCTCTCATCTAAATGTCAGGGAGAAGACAAATAAGCATAGTTCCAGAATTAAAATCAGAAATTACATGAAGAGAAAAGTCTAACTAATATGTACACAAAATGCTGCATGGCTTTAAAAAGAGAAAGAGAGAATGCTTATTTGGGATTGTTTATTTCACAGGACTGTGGATGGATTCTCAGAAACCAGAGAACACATCGAGGAAAGGGATGATTTCACTTCACACTCTGAGTACCCACAGGCTGAGCCCAGTCTACATACAGAGGAGTTGCCTGTTAATCAGACAATCATAACTACAACTCCTACAACTTCCAGCAACAAGATACCGGTCAACTCTTCTTCTTCTCTCCCTAATATTTCCTGTCTTGAGGTGTCTCTTCCTCAGCCATTATCTACTAACCTCAACGGTTGTGGTGTCTTCAACAATTACCTCTTTTGTCAGGATCCCATAACAGGACATCTTTCTTTAGTGCCTGTGCAGGTCAGGGCTCCCGAGTCTCTCCTCGGGTTGGATATAAATCTCTCCCTGGTCCCACAGCCTCTGCAAGGACTAATCACAGTTCCAGAGGACGCTGACGGTCCGTTTATTAACTGTCTGAATTCGCCTGTGAGGCCTGAAACCCAGGAATACGACCCATCATCAAATTTCAGTGGTAGCTCCATCATCTCTGACAGCCCTCTGGGTCAAAGCGTTCCCAGAGCTTACAATGGACAAACAAATCCAGGAGCACAAAGTGAGAGCCAGTCTCCTTCAGAGTCCGTCTGCCCCAAAGTCCATCCTGCCTTACAGGAAGTGATTGACCTGCTCAAGGGAGAGTTTTCACTTGATGGCTATTTGGATAATGGACATGAGGACGTCGCCATGGGTATGTATCTCGATATGATGTATCTTTGCAGTATAGTATTGTTCTAATAATGCATCAGAGGGTGTTGTAACAGTTTGTTCTAACACTGGCTTTGTACAGACAGAGGGTTTGTAAGTCACCAACAAAAGTTGGGTCGCCTGTGTTAATTGTCCACTTTAACTTTCAAGGCTTCATGAACTTCTATGGCTGCAGGAGAGCTATAAGTTAACCAGATTCTCGTGTATGTGTAGATCTTTATCTCCACATACATTTAGCCTCTGTATTAAATATGTTTGTAGCAGTTTTTATGAAAAATGATATGCAGTGATTTGTGCTGTCCAGTAAAACTAAACTCCACGGGGCCCTATTCATATTTACAGAGAAATCAATACCAAGGGTTTAGTACACAGCAATTATGTAACATTCCTGCTTCCTGAAGTTTGCTCGTTGATAATACTCCTTCTAAACGTATAATCATTTTCTGTGAATGTTCAAATTTGGTTCTAATGTCCATTGCACATATACTGTAGTATACACTGTGGGAGGTTACTTGGCTTCCCAAAATACAGTCCTCCTTTCTGATAGCACACAGCTGCTGGGATGCCCCTCGGTGCAGAAAAAAAGATAAAGCTCTTTCTTATCTAAAACTCTCAGTGTATCCATTGACGTCAGAATATGTCAGTGGATGGCAGAAGTAAACTAGGCAGCTGCAGTGCTACAGAGAACAGACAGCCCTATGTCTGAGTGGGTTAAAAATCTGCTTAATGTGCCTTTAATACCAGTTTGCATCTTCTGTGTAATCATGTTTGAATAAAACAACAAAGCAGTGACCTGGTCCATCATCTCGTCTTGAGTTGTTCAGACATATTCATTTGAAAATCAACTTCTTTGTCTTTTCCGAGGGGAGTACATCTTCTCTTTGAAGGACCTCCAGTACCACACCTTTGCCAGTGTTGTGAAGGAGAGGTTCAGTGATCTGTACTGGGAAGAGGACTTGCTGGGTGTTTTACACTGCCTGGTCAACTACAGCCCATCCACACTGTGAGTAGAACCTCACACACTTGTGTCTTTTCCTTTTTAAACTAACTGAGATACTGTTGGTCTTTAAATTGGTGCTACACAAAGTTAAACAAAGTCTGTGTAGCCAGTGGCAGTGGCTTGTTGCTTTGCTCTTTTCAGGAACAGTTTACTAAATAAAGACATCAGACTGAACTTTGTAGTGGTGCCACCAACTGTACATCCTGATGAAGTGATACATGCATCAGTAACACTTCAGTAATGCGTAACTAAGGAACAGCTCAGTGATTCATTACATGATTTCATGATGCTCTCTATTAAGAAATTATCTAGTCGCTTTGAGGTTATGTGATTCGGGAAGGCTTAATGAATCATCAATGAATGAATGTTAACTATGGTTACATATTATAAGCCACCAAATTAGCTCCAATCCAGTTATCTCAGATTTTTTTTTCTGAGGTTCTAATAACAACAGTGAAGTGAACACGAAATGGCAAATCACTGTAATTATTGGGCTACCTGTACTTGACAGTGCTAATATAGTCCTTTCAAAACAGAGCCAGTGCCCTGGAAATGATGTGTTTCACACTGTATTTTCATGTCACATCCAAATCAACATCCTGTGCTCAGTGGGACCACACTTTGCTGGTACAGCAGTTAAATGTTATGATTTAAATAGTGGTAGGCTTTCATGCAAAACGCCACAGCAGCTGTAGTTTCATTATTCATTATTTCTTGCCTTTATATGACATCTGGAAAATTTCACATTTCAGCTTTAATTACTGAATCACTCACAGCACAGTTCAGATTGAGAAAGAAGTTTTTTTTTTTTTTTGATTTTTGATTATTAATCCTTTAAATAAGTGAGTGTTTTTCAGGGAGTGGGCTGTCTGATGAATCAGATCACCTCAATTAACCTACATTGTGAATGAAAGAGATTACCAGAGGTGTCAGAATAGTTTGAATAGAGAAAATACATCTTCTTAACAGCACAACAGCCTGCGCTTCCATCTAAATATTGAGATAACCAAATGTGTCTGTCTGTAATTTATTCTCATGAGGGTTCTGAAGAACAGACACACAGAATGATCTAGTCCTCACTGAGCATGACCTCTCCACCTCGGCACACTTACAGTACATATGCATGCGCACACCCATACACACCAGCATTCAAATGAGCATGAATACAATATGCACTTCATGCATAAACTTCAGTCTGCAGCTTGGTCCCTATGGTAACAGCTTTGCAGTATGTTTGTTAGTGCTAAGGAGAATGTCTGACAACGCTGAACATACATGTTCAAAGCCTCATCTGCATTGTTAATAATATGCCGACAAGTAGCCCAGCGAGGGGGGAGGGGTGGCATGAATGTGTGAATGAAGACATGAATGACGACAACAAATTCCATGCTCGACCCTTCTCTCCTCATTTATATGTAAGCCAGGGATGAGCAGAGGGTCAAGCTTGTCAGTTCTCCCAGACATCTTTTTATCCAGGCGTTGCCATGCTCTTATGCTAAGAGCATGGCAACGCCTGGGGAGACCCCTTAATCTGCTGTGGTGTGGGAGACATCACAGCTTTGCAGGGAGATAGACACTTTTCCTCTGGCTGTGGTCTCACTCACAGGGCTCAGCTGTGGAGGGTTATATTTTTCCACTATTCCAGATTCAGAGAGGGGATAGAGGGAGGACTGTACTGAGACATGGTCTATTGTAACTCAGACATGGACTGGAGTGGACGGTGTTTCATCTGGGTGCAATTAAATGGATCCACTGGTGTCATTTGCAAGTGCATTTGATCTGCAGAAAGTTTTGTGTGACTATTTTCTTTTGCATGTGTTTTCTCCAAATTGTCTATTTTTTGACATACTTAAATGCGTATCATTGGCATTATTCTTATAACATGTGCTAATTGTCACTAGCTTTGAACACTGTGTGTGTTTTCACCCTCCTAATGCACCCCATACAGCGGCTCTAATGAGCAGCCTCCATCAAAGGATGTGAAAAGGGCAACCCTTACCCCACCCTTGATAGCAACTGTCTGGAGAGGGAAGAGAGAAGTTTGCCTGCACGGCCATCTTGATCTGAATGGAAACATTCACACTTCCAGTCCTGCTGCTTTGGACTCTTGGGAAGAAACCGAGGCCCGGTCCTGTCACGGAGAAAATGAGACTGCACTTGAAGATTTGGAATTAAGATCAGAGCAGAGTCAACACTGCATCGTTCAAGGTAGGAGACTGACCTTCATGTTCAGTTTTATCCTGGTTTAAACAAAGGTATTGCTCAGGGGTTGAGGGTCTGATAGCTGGGTCACTTTGGATTCAGTTCCAAGTTTACAAAATACAGAGATTTGTAATGGTCAGAATTTAACAAATGTCAAATCTTTAATTTCCTTATTTTAATCTTTCTTCAGCAAAAAGCAGTGTAGCAGCAAGGTAGAGCAGGCAGTCATTAAGCTGAATACAAAAATATGTGATCTATGTGGCAAAGCTAAGTAAGTAAAGCTGTCAGATAATGGAAACATTGTACTTTTACAGTGTACACAGTTAAAAAGAACAGTCTTTCTCTCTGAACTGTAGTAGGGTAGAAGAATAAAATAGCATGAAATGGAAATACTCAAGCAAAGTAGACATACTTAGTTTGTAACCAAGTGCATTAAATACACTTTCCACCACTGCTGCACTGAGTGCAAAAAAATCTCTCTCTCTCTCTCTCTCTCTCTCTCTCTCTCTCTTTCTTTCTCTCTCTTCTCTCTCTCTCTCTCTCTCTCTCTCTCTCTCTCTCTCTCTCTCTCTCTCTCTCTCTCTCTCTCTCTCTCTCTCTATCTATCTATCTATCTATCTATATTTTATTTTATTTTATTTTATTTTATTTTATTTTATTTTATTTTATTTTTATTTTTTTCCCCCAACTACTGAACCTGGATGTGGAGGCACTGAGAGTTTGTTGAACCAGTAGTATTAGCTAGCCAGCCTCTTAATATAATACTGCATTTTTGTATGATTACTATTGACATAATATACAATATCACATAAAGAGAAACAAAAAAAAGCATGTCAAGCTGTCCTGGGGGGACATTTCAAACACTCTTGGCGGCCCTCTAGTGGCCACATGGGCCCTAAGCAGCCGCTTAGCTCGCTCTTGCCTCGAGCCAGTTCTGGATAAATTTCTATTGATCTGGCTACTGACTGAAGTCATGAGAGCTGTGAGTGGCTGCTGGATGCTGTTCTTAAGATTGTAACACATTCAGAGGAGTCCAAGGCATGCTAGCAAACACTAAAGATTTATTCTCCTCTTTAGCTCATTGCTGGCCAATAATATCCATAAACACACACAAGCCTTTACTTCTGCATTTGTTGTGCTATTAGAATGTGGTAGACATGGGGTCTTGATTACAAACAGGCTCTTACAATTTAAAAAATAGTGATGGAACCAGTTTAGCTTGAACTGCCTTTAAGCTCATCTGTTAAACAGTGGATGCATTGTGTGGCCATGACAGGGTTAGCAACAAATACCCCCAGCACCACCGTTGGATCTCTCTCTGTGTTTTCTTCACAAATCCATGTGATTCGGTCTTTCTCTTCTCTTCCCCCTCTCTCTCTCTCTCTCTCTGCTGTCCATGTTCGCCGGTCGAGGCATGAGCACAGACGGTTCAGACGCAGGGGTCATGGAGGGAGGAGATCATTCAGTGGGGGGCAGCGATGAAAGCCCCTCTGAAGCTGAGTTTCTGTCAGGGAGAGAGGAAGGGCTGCCTGGAGCCCACGACGAGCAGATGAGCCCCGACTGCTCGGAGGACATGGAGGACAGCGATTCCCTGGTGTCCGAGCGACTCCTTTCTCCTGGATCCAGAGCAGAGGGACTGGGCCTCAGCTTCAGCCCGGCTTGGGCCTTGGCCTTTTTTGGAGAAGATTGCTTCAATTCAGAGGTCATACAGTACGCAATGAATCTGGGACAGCACACAGGATCGCCATGTTTAGATGTGAAGATACAGGTAGGTAAACCTGTGAAGGCTGCTGCCAGTGAGTCATCTGTGACCTTAACCCTGTGTGTCTGAACAAACAGCATCTGAAAATCTGATAAATAAATCAGCTTTTATTACTCTAACACAGTGAAATGTATATAATAAATGTCTTTTACATGTACTGCATGTTGCTGTAATAGGTTGTGTATAGAGTTGTGTGTGTGTGTGTGTATTAATGCTTTTTGAACAGAAAGACAGACCAGGGTTTCTTGCTTCTTGCTCCTTTATGCTTTTTATCCATGTATTATGTTACATCCCAGTTCTTGTTGTATGCAATTTAGCTTCTACGTTTCATTCAGCCCTTCACCAGGTCGAATTTTATAAACAAGTGCAGGAATTATTTTCTTAAGTGTAATGAAGTGGGGCACGGTCAGGCTTTGGGGTAAGTAGAAGGAGAGCATGTGCGGGACTTTAAGATAATTGGCATATTATTCTCTCCAAACTAGATCTGAATATTAATATGTTGAACCTAGCCCTTGGCAGAGGAAGTTATTATCATTTGCAAAAGAATATTAATGAATAGTCTTTGTGTTTGTACACTTTGATGGCACCACTGTTCCTTCAGAGGGTTTGTGAAACAGCTAATAACGCACCTTAAGAGCTGTGCTGCTGCGACTTCTCACTCATTTCACTTCAAAAGAGCTGTTGCGTTCTGTTGCCACGGTGAAGAGTGAGGAGAAAAAAAGAATTCTGCCCCATACACGCTGGAAACACCTGAAGGCTTCTTTCAGTGAAAGGCATGTGGTGTTATTTTAGGGCCTTTGTTTGATTTTCTGTGATTTCCTTTGAACAGGAACTGCAGCAGCAGCTGATTATTGAAACAAGGAATCTAAAGAAAACAAGGAATTTCTACCAGAAGCTGATTCAACAGGAGAGAAAAAATAAAGGTTGGGTTTCATAAAACTGCTGGTGTACAAAAATGGCACGCTTAACTTCCAGTATGATTTAGAAAACTGTGTATGTACTGTATCCCAAAGGTTCTGAGAGCAAAGTGATGCTGTCCAAACTCAAGTCCCAGCTCGAGGAACTTAGATCCAAAGTGGTCTTCTTGGATTGTGTGAAGAAATACCTTGAGGTGCTGACAAAGTACTACAATTCCCATCACTACTGTTGATCATGCTCTCTGAGCAGTCTAGCTCTTCTTGCCATTGATGTGGTTTTCACATATTTCTGCAGATTCTGAGTGTGGACCAGTGGGGTTTGGAGGTTTCATTATTACCCTCTTTGGCCGTCTCTGGACCTGGTTCTTTGAACCTCCAATCCTCTGAAGACCCTTCTATTCTGAACTTTGGCACCAGCAAAGGGAAGAGCACTCTGCAGGCCGGGTCTCCTCTGGGCCTCATGGCTTACCTCTACACCAGGTATTATTGATGAGGGTTTAAATTTGAAATGTGCAAGCCACTGTTTTTTTTTCTAGTCAATTCACGAGGTGGTAAGACTTGTGATAATGTTTCAAAGTGTTGGGCAGCCCCTGTGATCCGAGTTCTGTGCTCAATTATTTACCCTCCCTGCTGCTTTTGATGTGACCAACAAAGAGATGCCACAAGGACTCAGGTCAAAGAATTAGCAGATTACAGCAAGAAGCTGAAGAAGATCCTTGATGATACTGTTTGTTCATTACATCTAGTTTCTAAAATATAAATTATCTCACCAACTATTTGACTTGAACTTATGTACAGACATTCATGTGGCCAGAGGATGAGTCCTACTGACTATGGTGTTCCCCTGACTTTTCATCTGGCGCCACCAGTGGCTCCACATTTGACTTTGTCCAACACTTTGTTTTATGGCCAAACGCCTGTAACACTGGAAGGCATTGCCTTCCAGTGTTACAGCTTAATCTGATCTGTAAAAAATGACACTATCACAGCTGCTCCCAAGTTTGAGGTTACAGTATTTGCTTTGTGTCTGTTGCCATGAGAAACGGCACCAGCAATTAGAAAAACAAGGTCACAATCCATACATTTTTTTAAAATCTATTTTTAGTTTCCACTGCCTCAAGCTGAAGATGTTTTTAACTTCTAAAGGCTCTGATGAGACTAGTTTCCAGTTTGTGGCCTCAAAAGGAGGCTTAATAGCCATCTCAGTAAATATATTTGCATCGCGGTCAAACTACAGAACCAGTTATATTAAGAAATAAACATAGGAAAGGGTATAATTTCCACTATGGAGAGGACATGTCCCTCCCACTTCAATCCGCTTTTACAGCTTCAGTTTGATTCTTTCACTAACCCTGCGAAACCCAGATGGGAGAAGCTCTGTGTTGAACAAAATGAGACTGGAATGAAAATGAAATAATCTGAGTTGCCTCCAGGTGTTACCGTGCGCTATCAGCGTCTTGGCAAGTGATTTACAGACCTTTTTGCCCCGGATTTTGCCTCCTAGGCAACATACCTGCTTACATCCCTTCTTGGTGGTATAGCTTGTGAGGAAGACTGCAGACAATACTCACAGTTGAAAAATGTCACCCAACTCCTCTGCAATTTCAAAATAAAAATACATTTAACTTTTTATTTACAGCTAATTCTCCTAAAACGACAATCAAAGATAATAGTTTAAAGTTTCATTGGAAATTGTATTTTTTTGTTGTTTTTTTTTTATGTTTTTTTAATGTTTCATATAACATAAAAACATTATGTAACCGATCATCTGCCTAGTGCATTATAATGCAGAAATAATGTGACTTTCTATAATGAAAATCATGATAACTTATTTTCTAGATGATATTAATTAATATAAATGAAAACATTTTACGTGTATTTTCTTCTCTTTTTTGCCTGCTGAAGAGCCTCTGACTTCATTGTGTGTGTGTGTGTCTCCCCCTCCACCACTCCCCACCACCAAACCTACAAACTTGAACTTAGGCGATTTTCATGAATTCCCATTTGTCTGTCAGCTCACATGAGCCCCACCGCCACTAACAATGATTTCAGAGAACTTTGGTGTGACGCCACTGCTCCCTCTTTCACTGAAAAGAGCCATTTAATGTGATGCAGGGCACCTTGTAATGATGCCCCCTGGAAACTCTTTTTAAAAATATTCTGGGTATAACTAAGTGGTAGGAAATCTTGGGCCAGACAAAGGACATATGGAGGGACTACATCCCCCACATGGTCTGAGAGTGCTTGAAGGGTCCCCCAGGAGCAGCTGAAGGAATATGCTGCCAGGAAAAGGAACTGGATAGAAAAGATGTTCATTTGTTTCCAGATGTTATTGTATTCCTTAGTTGTCTGTGGTAGATTTAGTTATATTTTGTGACTGAACAGTGTTATTAAACTGTGTTGGTCTCTGAACTTTATATGTTATATGTTCATTTCCATCACAGAAATGCTGCCGTGGAGGGCTACATCCAGCAGTTCCTGTATACCTATCGTTTCTTCTGCACTCCTGAGCAGTTACTGCAGTTCATATTGGATAAATTCATCAGTTCTGCAAGGTACAGTATATCTGTTAGCTCATGATTACATAGAGAAACAGCTCAGTACAGTGCAGTAGGCCACAGTATGCCAAAAAACCCATGAAAATCCCCATGAAAGTTCAGCCTCTAAACTATGACACATAACACTTTATAGCAAAGAGTATGAAACACTGTCCATTAATTGTATGACAATTATATGTTTGTTTTCCATTGCAGAGAAGGTCCAAACATGTCAGGAGACAGTGAAAAGATCTTCCATCGCAGTCTGGACCTGCTCCAGTTCTGGATAACAGACTGTAAACAGGTGGACTTCACATCAAAGTCCAGTCTTGTGGATACATTAGAAAACTTTCTTAATACAGAGGTAAATAATCTACTATAATAATATGACTTATATTGTAATAGTTGGTCTGTTTTTTGACTTGTCTCATTGACTGTTGCTGCTCATGCTAACGACCCACCTCATTTTGTGTTTAGCAGAATGGAAACAGCTGTTTCTGCTGTTGGAAGTGTCTAACGTTTTATAGATTTAAGGACCATCAGACACCATGAGTTTGGACAGCTAAAGTAAAATTGTTCATGAACAGTTCAACGCGTATTTGGTGTATTTTATTTTTTCCACAGGTAATTCCTGTAGACAGCCGAGGGGAGGCACTTCTTGCTGCTCTGCATAGCCCACCAAGTACAAGTTGGAGCCAAGGGAGAGGAAGCCTAATCAGCATTGAGGAGGATGAGGACTCTGTGTGCTTGCATTCATCTACTGAGGATCTTGGCAGAAAGGTCTGTACAATTTAATGGCAAGTTTCTGCCTGCAGATATTTCCTGTCTAAATCCATGCCTGTCAGCTAGACTTTTTAAAGGGAAATCAGGGAGCATCTGTTATGTTTTTTACTGAGAGAAGTTCAGCAGCTGTGCGTTTTTGTGTATCCTATGTCTGTCATAACTGATTCTACTGAGTCTACTTTCTCACTGCTGTTGAACAGTGGTACCTTCATGAAATACATAATAGCATTTTACCAGCAATCTGTATTTTCCATGTATCATTGTGTTTACACAATTCAGAACAGGTTTCACCAGATTTTCACACCTCTTTCTGAACTTTTCAGTGGAGAATCTCAAGAGTGGTGGAGCCCTCTGCATCCATGCCTAAAGAGAAGGCCTTCTCCATTGCAGCAGCTTTGCCTGTGCCTTGCTATAGCTCCCTGGTGGACGACCTCTCCAGCGTCTGCCTGCATAGTGAGGAGCGACTCCCGTTCAGCCAGAATGAATACAGCGCGCAGCACATTGCTCAACAGCTCACCCTCCTGCAGCAGGTGTACACATCTTCCATTCAATACACTACCTTGCTCTAGCATTGTTGTTGTCACTTTAAGCCACTAGATGGAGACATGTCTCTATGATTCCATAAGAAGACTCTGATTAATCAACATATGATTTAACTTCTTTAATGCAGGAAATGTTCCAAGGATGTCATCCAGTTAATTTCCTCAACTCCAGGGTACAAGGAGTCAGAGACAAAGTCTTGATGCCCAACAAGTGAGTACAATGTTGTAGCTTCAATCACTGTCTACTGACTTCACAGCAGATAGAGGTTGGTGACTAATAAAAGTGTATTCGTAAGTTTCTGTTCCACCGCAGACCTCAAGAACAGCTACCCCCTCATTTGGTGCTCTGATGTTTGGGATAGAGAGCTCTGACTGACATGTTGATCCAATGTCTCCCACAGTAGTTCAGCTGAGATTTGGTGACTTGATGTAGTGTGTGATTCTCCTCGTTTAAATAATCATCAAACATTCAGTGTCCCCTTGTGACTTGTATGGACATTTTCTTAATATTTAAGCTTCTCCACTCATTTATTCATTTCAACCCATCTGTATGTAGAGAGTCTACTGCTTATAGTGCATGACATCATAGCATTCTCCTTTAAACCATATATGTTGACTAGGCAACCTGAGTGCCATACATAATATACAGATACTATATATGTGGAGCAGCATCTACAAGACAGTATAGTGTTTGTCGGTGGTAGGCAAATAGTGGCCTGTGGCCCAGATCTGGCCTTTCAACAACAATATATACCACTCGATGAAAGCTTAAGTTTCTCATTTTATAGTTTCCATCAAACTTTTTCTCCTGTAAATAATAATGTAAACACAAGGCTCATGTAAATAATTCTGATACTTGACACTCCCACGTGAGACTCATACACTGTGCTTTGTTCTGTGCCAGGCTGTTGGAACAGTGCCTGGTTCTGAAATGAAGTCTAATAACCTCAATAATATTACAATCCACAAACAAGTGCTGTTGAATTCAAACTGTTTAAATTGAATAGTTTTAGCCTGTTTGACCAAAACAAATTTGTGTGATTCCCAAATAAAACATTAAATTATTGAAAGTTAATCAGAAATAGTGTGCTGGTGACATTTGTTTCTAAAGCAACATTTTAGTACTTTATTTCCCCAGGATAATCAATACTCATCTTCATTCTACCATAAGGCCACTGTGTTTTGGGTGTCCATAATCAGCTGCATCACAAGTCTGAAAATACATTCGTGTATGAGTCATTTACAGTAAACAGGTATTAAAGTGAGCTGCAGTAAACCTGGCAGCATGAACTTACTAATGGGAGAAAAAGAGACATCTGTTCTCACACACAGTCTTGAAACTGTTTTATGAAGCAGTTTTATACTGAAGTGAATTAAGAGAAATAAATAAATAAAACAGTGCAAACATATGGGCCTGTGTTTCCTCAGTGCCAGTAAAATAGCCAGTGCAGAAAAAAAATAAAATAAAGTGGCCTCGTGACTAAACCTAACTGCTGACCCCTAATGTATGTGTACAGTATGTTTCTGTGTATATATGTGTGGTGAAATCTCTTCTTTTCCACTGAAGCCATGATACTTTTATTATAAATGAAAAAATAATGTTTCTGGTAAAAGTTGCTGCTAATGATTATTTTCACTATCATTGTCATGTAGTTATATAAACAATATCAGTGAACAATTCCGTTACACTTCACTGGAGCCCAGGGTGACGTGTTCAAATTTCTTGTTTTTTGTGGCCAACAGCAGAACACCCATAGAAATAAAAATGAGAAAAGAAGCATAGCTCATATTGGAGAATCTGCAACCAGTGAATAGTATTGCTATTTTCTGTGATAAATGACTAAAGAATTTATTAATTATTAAAGTCTGGCAATTAAATAATGAAGTTATTATTATTTCTGCACTTATTTCTTGTATGGATTTCCCTTCGTCTCTGTTTCTTCCTCCACAGGAATGTGTCCCAGCACATCCCACCAGCAGAGGGCAGCAGTCTGCTTTCATCTGAGGGGACATCGTCAGACAGCCATCTCCAGCGGCTGCTCACATATGCAGACAGTGTCACTCACTGGGTCTCTTCAGAAATAGTAATCTGTGACTCCTCAAAGGTGAGAGGAGACATAACTCGTGAATGTAGGGTCAGCTGGAGAGAAAAAAAAACGGCGTTCATCACTGTCACAGTCTGGGCTTTGTGATCTCATCAGACATGGACTCACGTATCAGTCACAGACGTCCCCATTTGTGAATTTCTTCTCTGTTCAGTTAGGAACAAGAACATGTTGGTATTGAAGCAGTTCTTTATTAAAGCTGACATTTGTGTCTTACAAAAAGTTGAGAAACTCAATGAAAAAATAGACAGTTATTATTATGGATTTTTTTTTTGGACCTTAGCTGCTTCCTGATATTTTTATATAGACACTCCATTCAGTCTGTAATCGTTCAGCTGCACGTCCATTCAAAACTGCGGTGTCTTTCAGAGTGCCATGACAGCTCAAAGTCTCCAACTGGCACTTCAGCTCTTTACAGTGCACTTAAACTGTATCTGGCAACTTTAGCTTATATTTCAGTTCCTTTCATTTAAATTTCAGTTGACATTTCAACTGCTGTCATCTTTCACTCTTCAACTGACAATTCAGCTGCTTGAAATGAAGATTTCAAACGCTCTCAGCGATTTCAGTGTTCACATGTTTGCACCTGCATTTCAACTTCTTCAACTTCAAAATTCTCTTCATACATGGACATGAAATGGAAAAATAATCAGCGGTAGCAGTGATACAATGCACTATTAACAGTGACTGTATATAGTTCAGTGGACTTCATGATGCAGTCTGCTGTAGTCCCATGAAAAGCACACCAGTGTAAAGAGCTACTAAGTTTTTGCATATTGCTTTGTTCAGCACTTTATCTCTGTATTTTTTTTTCATTGCACGCTCTCCTCTTTCGCAGACGCAAGTTGCTTTGCTGACCAAGTATCTGTGGATAGGAAAACACTGCTATGAATCCAGGAACTTTGCCACAGCCATGCAGGTCCTCGGAGGTCTGGAGAACGTGATTGTCAGGCAATTACCAGTAAGGCTGCATCTCATAAAATCCTCCTCAAGCAGATTCTGAGTTTGTGTAATAAGTCAGATGCCCCCGAGCTAAATGTTTTCTTCAGCGTGTGATAGAACTTGGTTGGCGTTTAATTAGTTTCTCAAATGAGGAATTAGCATTAATGCATTCAAGTAGTGAGGAGGAATGTTGCCTACCAAAAGGAGTAATTAAAAAAAACTCACAATTAAAAGACACCAGTGTTGAGACTAACACAACAAATTTCCATATTTTAATCTAAAGGCAGGTTATATTCATTGACTCTGGTGTTGGACTGAACCACGGTATAATTCGTCTTCATTCAGGAGCTACTAAGTAAAGCTTTATCTCTTGCCAACAGGCTTGGAAACATCTGTCTTCCAAGGTGTTTGAGATCCTGGAGGAGCTACGAGCTGTGCAGGTGTGTGTGTGTTTGTGTGCGCGTAGGTGTGTTTGAGCAAGCACACACTTCTGGTGTTTGTAACTGAAGGCTAGGCTGGTCACATATTGTGAAACTGGGCTGCAGGGCAAACAAATCAATAGAAAAACAGCTTCAAGCAACTCGCCTGTGTGCTGAGAGCTTACAGCTGGCTCTGCTTCTGAAAGTTATCCTGAAAAGAACCTGATGCATCAAACAACACGCTCTCGCTCTCCTTACAGCTTTCACATTTAGCTGTAATAAAAAACACATTTTATATGCTCTTATGGTTTTGAAAGGTAAAGAGGTTATATTTGTTGAAAATCTTTCATTGAGTCTTTCATTCATGTTACACAGCTGCATTGGACATGCTTACTACTGCATCAAGTACCATGGAAATTTCCTACATTTTCTCTTCCAGTGAGAACTAATGAATTTACTGTGCGGATAAACTCTCTTCAGGTGTTTCTGAAGAGTGACGACCTGTGTCTGATGGGGGGAGAACACTCGAGGAGGAGGCCCACCCTGCCGTCAGCACACATCCTGGCCATGCACGTCCAGCAGCTGGAAATCGGAGCGTTCACACTCACTACTGGAGCCTACAAATGGACCAAGCTCAGGTGAGGGAAAAATCCAGATCAATTTTAGATCTGTAATAAACTGATAAATACACCAGCCAGTGTTTTTTGTCTGTTCCATTTCTGCTTTTGTCTCTTAACCTCTTGTTGCTGTTGTTGGCATTTTTGTTCCTTTATTTTGATAGGGACAGCAAAGACCGACAGGAAATGTTTAATTGTTAATTTACACATCAAAATCATTCAACTGAATGATTTTTGCTTGGTTGGTCTGATCATTTCAAATGACGTTATTGATAATATAATAATTAGGAATAGTCTAATTATAAATATTCATTAATTGTTAATTTATGAAAGATCCCCTCCAGACATGTTGTAAGACACATGAAACTGCCTTGCTTTGAATAAAAATTTGTCTAGTTCAATAAACTACTTTACAAATTCTTAAAAGCATATAAACTCCTTCTCACTCGTGGAAAATGTTCAAACACTTGAGTTCCGCTTATTTCTATTTCACTTATTTTTGATTGTAGGGGGACTTTAGTCGTGGAAAACCAGACTATTGTTTATATCTAATTTATTGACCCGCTTACAGACATTTGATGGTATGAAAATGAATCGTCGCTCAAACAAGTGTGGAAAAGGTTTGGTTGAATCACAAAACCTTTTTACTCCACAAAGAAGTCGAAAATGAAATGAAAATCCTGTTTACTGTAATAGTGTAGCCAAGTAAGTCTCCACTGTTCAGTCTGTTTCAGATGAAGGAATGCATTTTGAATGGTCACATTCAGACATTCCACATTGTATACTGTTTTATAAGTGTACCAATGCATTGTGACCTGTCAGTATGACTATTGTAGCAGTAATATTTTATTTAATCCTTTATTTAAACAGGTAGTCTCACTGTGATCAAGATTTCTCTTTCACGAGAGACCTGTGTACAAGAAAATATGGTATAAGCTTTTACAAGTAGCACTCTTAATGCTCAAGAATAATGTTTTCAAATCTTCAGAAGAAAGACTGATCCATTTGTGAGGAGCACAACAAAGCAGACCAGTTTTTCTAAGTTCTGTTTGAACGTGTGGTAAAGATAAAGTGAAGTGAGAGTTTGTCAGTGTTTCAGTAGAGCTGTTCTTTATCTATAATACATCTGTAATGTATAGCTGATTCTGGGTCTGTGAGTGTGAAATGGTCTAATTAGCTCTGTGACATCTTTTAATAGCAACTGATATGTTTATAAAACAAATATAAAAAAAGTTGTCTCTTGATACCACTTAGTACATTACTGGTAAAATGCTGGACTTCATGTTGTGAAACTAGTCAGATCTTTGCTTAAATGCAGATTCAAGGCAGTCACGGGCATCAGATGTCCTCCCACATGATGTGAGAAACCCCTATTTATGGTGCAGACAGGAAGTTAAAAGATTCAAAAAAAAAACTTCAGCAGAGTGCTTACTTGTTAGACAGTAACAGAGAGTAAATAGATGCCCTGTCAACAAAATATCCATGCTGCAAAATGCCCAGTCCCTCCCACCTCCACCCCTACTCCTCCGTCATTACAGCCATGATTTTACTGCAGGCTGGAATTTGCACTAATTATGTTTGAGGTGGGATGTTAGTGAAAGATGCATTTTGCCAGTGAAATTATCCTGATACCTATCTTTGTAGTGACACAAAATATGAACAGTCAGTGTCATTAACTGAAAATTAATTAACTCTCCCCACACATCGAGTATCCATCTATGACAAAGTCGGCCAACTCGCTACGAGGACGCATTTTCCTGTGTCCTTCTCCTTCACTCCAATATGGCTGACCAGATGCTGAGGTCACAACAAGTGGCGGTTGGATGGTAATGGCACAGCTGCTGAATTTGGGTTGTTTGGTAGGGGTGCCAGTGTTGCACCAGATGGCGCCTGTGGGATGGGGTTTGATTGGAAAAGAGGTTTTGGGCCAGATGCTGAGAGGAGACTGGGTATAGCCAGATGCTGGGGTCAGGAGATCTATCAGGGAAAGGCAGAGACGCAGCTGTTTAGTGTGGACCCTGGGTTGTCCCCGCTCTCTCCAAATCAGGTCACAGACAAAGCTGATGATGATGCTAAGAGGAAAGAACAGGTAGAATATGCACCTAGATTTATACTCTTCTCATGTTTTCACTTTCACTTTTCTTCTGTGTCCTTATTACATTTTCCTTCATGCTCTCATTAATCCATTCATATTTGGTTTTAGGCGCATAGCAAAGGTTGTGAGTCAGGTCCACGCCTTCCAGGAGGCAGCATACACCTACAGCCCGGACCGGGAGCTGCAGGCCTACCTTCGGCGCCGCATCGCTCGGCTCGCCACCTCTGACATCCACCTCTTGGCCGCCGGCAACGATGCCAACTTCCAGCAATCCAGTGAGCGACAAACACGGAGAATCCAGGACACACTGAGGAGGGTAAAGGCCACCTTCCAGTGAGTCCTGCCCCACTCAGATCTCAAAGAGTGAGTCAGTACCAACAGGTCAACACCCCATGTCCAAGCCTAGACTGAGGCTCCGTGTCCCAGGCATGACCCTCAGATGCCTCTGTTGGTCCCAGCAGCAGAGCCTTGTAGACCGGAAAACCTTTTTCTACTGTTGTATGTTCACCATTTGTCAAATGCCCCTTAACTTCAGTCAGTAATATTAGTTTAGACTCCCACCCACACTTTATTTATAACTCACAGCCTTTAGATTACTTTGAAATATTTCTCCCTCAGCTCCTGTACTGACATTTTTTTTTATTACCATTGGTTGACTGTTGCTGTAATTTAGTTGTTAAGGCCTCCATATAGTAATACATGGGCAGTGATGCAGAACCCATGCCCAACATCAAGGCTGGATCAACATGACAAAGTTGGCAAGTGCACCAGGGGCCCGAGAGGAGAGCCCAAAAACAAGTTCACAGTGTAGCAATGTGGTAATCTGATCAGTTGTAACTTAAGGAATATGCAGCAACAAAGCACAACATCTACTGACGTGATGAGGACTTTAATCCTCCTTTTTTTGAAAATAGCAGTGTCAGAATGTCCACCACTTTGGTCTGGACTGAAATGTCTAAACAGCTATTGAATTAATGTCCATGAAATTCTGAAAGCAGAGTGGAAAACCAGTCATGTCTGAGCTGCTTCTGCTGCAGTGGTCCCTTAGTTATCTGTTTTTGTGGCTATTTTAGTTTTTTCTTCTTCTCCTCACCACACTGTCAGATTATGATGAATGTTTAACTTGTTTTCAGGTTTAACTTTGTCTCAAATTCCCTCTGGCTATTACTCTCACCAAAAATGCTTAAAGAAGCCTGGACTTTGTCATTGGTTCATCATTTATAAAATGTTTTCGGCAGCTCCATTACAGTATGGCAAGTGTTGGTCACAGCTCAGTAAACTACCACCAAAAACCGTGTGTTTTACTGTTGCAGGTTTAAGAAAGGAAAAAAAAAACATTCCTGTAGTGGACATAGGGCTATAGAGAGTGGCGAGATATGATCGTGATTAAAAAATCGGGATAACAGTGGTGCACATCTTCAGTCTCTGGTCCCAGCAACTCATTTCTGCCCTGGGTTCCCCTCACAGGTTAAACCAGCCTTGTCAAGCATTCAGATAAAATCTATTTGATGTTGCTGATTTGTCTTTGACTTGTAGGAAACAAGACAAAATAGTGCTGATCATAGATTTTGCTTAACATACAACAGGCAGATCTGTTTGTTTACCAAATTAGATTTATATGACTAGATTGGTAAATTAATATCTAATAGAAATTTCATTTAAATAGCACAAAGCGAAATAATTGTATTTATTATCAATAGTGTGTCATGAAGTGTAAAAGCTAGACAAGCTGACTGTCATGACAACCATTACAGAGAAAATGATAGAACATAATGAGATGTCAGTGTCCAAAATGGTATTGGAGGAAAGATGATCAGTCTGTGTCTATTTTTCTATTTTCCTGCCCGCTCTCTCTCCACCATGGTTTTCTGCCCTGAAACACACGTGGAGATGGAATGTGACGTGCTACGAAGATTTGCTTAATTTAGCCAAATAAATTAGATTTTATAAGCTCTCTCTTGCCAAAGCGTATTATTGTCAGACAATATCCGTGGTAGAATGGCTGCATGGCAGGTTACAGCCCTTTTACATCTGTCGGGGAATGTGGGATGTGGTGGGAGAGCTGAAGCTTGGGTTTCTCTCCTCATATGGGGATTTATAGTGTATGGTAACAACATCATAGTGAACATATTGTGATTTCTCACATTTCTTCTTCCTACGTTAACATTGTTTTTTTTCCCTCTGCCCTTTTTTAAAAACCCATTAGGTAGAAAAATGGTAGTCCTTCCTTTTGCCTCAAACTGGGCTCACACATTTAATGAAGGGGACTTAATATTACCATAAAGCATTAGTATTACACCAACTTAATATAAATCGTCTTTTATATGCTATGTGGGCTGTGAGTGAACAAATACATATATTTTTTCTTATTTATTTCACATATTTTTACAGTTAGTATTTGTCAGACACAGTGATATTACTTATGTTCAGGTCAGTTATTCCCCTTTAGACATCATGACTATAACAAACTATTAAAGAACTCCAATATAATAAATCCAGATAGACTGCAGGAGTAGAGCTGCATAAAAAGTACTGTCAGCTCCGATCACAGATACAGAACATATTAAAAACCCATTGTACAGTACATTAACCTGTTCTACAGCTGGGGTCTCTGACACCACAAACAGAAATTTCCTAAAGCAGACTTCTAAAACAGGACATCAGTTCAAAATCAGGTTTATGATCAATTCTCTGAAGTCTAGTCAGAAAGCAGAAATCAAAGTCATGAAGTATGAAGGTGATAAAATTATGTTAAATATATTTTGTGAGCTGTTAAAGAGGAGCTGGTGAAATATATAGAAACCAAGAACATTTACTCAAGTACTGTACTTAAGTATAATTTTGAGGTACCATATTAAAATGCTGCTTACATGTTTATGTATATAGAGTATATAATAATGTAACAGTGACAGGGGATAGTGTGCTGCCTCATGAGCATTTTCACTTTTGATACTTAAAATTCATTATGCTAATGAAACATATATGATTTTACTCATGAAAGAACTTGAATGCAGGCCTAAAGGATCAGATAGTCCTTGCACCACTGACCTGGGATCCCCAGGACTGTAAATACTTTCATCAATGACCTGAAAAAGCTCCAATGAAAGCGCTGTGGAGTTCCAAAATTTGATGTAGCCTATTTATTTACTGAGTAATCAAAGCTGATTGTGTTACTTCCAAACAGCACAATATCTGTTGGCTGATTTGCTTTATCCAGAGCAGTGTCTGGATAAAGTGAATACAGACAGTGAATACAATGAGTGCAGCTTTTCCTCTGGGACAGACAGAGCCCATGCAGGCAGAGCTGAGGAAATAGGCACAGTGTGAAGGCGACGTCCCGGGCGCATTTCATTGTTATCTAACGGGATCAGGGCGCATCTTCAAAGCAGAGATAAAGAGCCCCAAAAGGCTGAAGGGACTACTGCCTTCACAGCGACAGATCACCGATAAAGGAGACAACTAGGCCCAGCCTCTTATCTGCATTGTCATATAACTAAACGATCAGTTTAGTGGTATTGTCTCTGAGCTGCTTCATGCAGAGATCTCCCAGGGGAGGGCCGCAGACCCCACAGGTTAGGCGCTGTCTGTTGGAAAGTTGTCTCTCGGTTTATGGCACCTAATAGAAGTGATGTGAAACCGTCACGCACCGTGTTAACCGTTTACACACAGTGGAGAAGAGTGAACATTCAATCCGAATGAAAAGTGTATGTTTGTGTACTTTTTTTCTTTGGATAATCTTCGTGAGTTAATGATGATCTTACCTGTTTCTAACCTGATTTATTCTGAGTGTGATATCTAACGTTTGTAGCCTTTGGTATGTGAAGCGCTCAATTTAAGGATTACCTAAGTCTTTTCTATGGGCTTGTTTGCGCTCCCATGGTTTTCCCAGCTTCCTCGCAGCTTGTTTTGGCATATTTACATCTGAACGGGCCGACAATCAACTGTAATTGTGTTGCTACTGTAATACCTTTGATCTGTAATGTTTGAAGCGCCTGTGCCAAATGCTGACTCTTGGGTAGCTGGCGCCAGCGCTCACCGGGGTATCGAAGACATGTCAATACGAAACCATTGGAGGACTGCTTATGGTCCCCCATTTGATAACGCGAGTAAAACTGTGAGGTGAAGTTTTCACAAGCCAGATCCGTTGGCTGCAGCTCAGAGAATGTTATTGTTGTGTATAAATGGCTGAGTTTTACGCACAGTTTCCTTATTACGGTCCTCTTTCCGTGGGTTCACTGTTACATGTCTGTAATAGACCCATTGTTTACACTCCTGTCACGATAGACAGTTAATTAAACCTGCAGCTCAAAATTGTATCCTGCGGCTCGAGGTGGGATCCCACTGAGTCAACCATAACCAGAAGCCAAATGACAGATCTGTTATGAGAAACTGAATTTGAATTAGAAAGAATCATTTTGGGAGCCTACACCAGACTGACTCTTTGTTTGGTTCCCGTGTATTATCTGCACTGAACCAGAAAATATGCTCTGCTCTGCTCCTTCAATACTAAAATACTATGGAAGATATAAGCCACAATATCCAGTGGTGGTAGAAGTATACATATCAGTTACGTATGTGAAAGCAAAACCACTTTTAAAAAAAATATCCATTATTAGTGCAAGTCATGCATTCCAAATTTTATATTCAAACCTGAAGGTACTCACCATGGAGAGTAGCCCTCACTGTCATATTATACTGTTATATGGTAGAAAAGTAAATGTATAAAACAGCATTAAATGGAAATACAGCATTTAGTTACTTTCCACAACTGAATACCTGTTGAATTGTATTGCCTACAGGTGAAAGAATAATTCACATTTTTGGAACAGACTAAACAAAGGGGGGAAAGGAAGAACAGTGAAAGCTGATTAAATGAGAGGGACAGTCAAAGGACTGTTTTCCATCATATATATATATATATATATATATATATATAATTTTTACTTCAGCTCCTGACTGATTCAGGAACACACCTTCCTCACTTAAAAACTGCCATGTCACTGACTTCAGAAAGACACGCAGCACAGATATATCATCAGTGATTGCCAATATGAGAACGCGGTGATGTAACAGTGAGGGAAGTTATAACACATTAAAGCATGTTTTAACTTTCAGCAAACTTATTTACCGACAAATCATTTACCTGGGACCCGTATGGACCCCTGCACTGCACTTTAAGAACCACTGCATTAAAGCTTAAGCTTTTAATTATTTTTCTCTCCATCAGACCCGTGAATCAATAATTGCATCCATGTTAAATTACGCATTCATGTAGCAAAAGATTGTTTACAATGACTGAGCCCAGACTGCTCATTTTTGACTCTTCTCCTCCGCTGCTACTGTGTTCAGCAGCAACATGAAAGTACCGGGCCCACCACTTCAGTTTCAGTCGGGGCGGACAAATGTATGAGCTCAGGAGGATTCTCACAGACTCGGTGGCGCCAGGTCTTCACACACTCACAGGATGTGTAAAGACTTCAATAACGAGCCATTAACCCCTAATCATCGGGATCGATCAGGCGTTAACAAGGGCCTCTACGTATGCAAATTGCGGTGAGCGCCAGGCCCCTATAAGAGCTGACCCTAGGCAGGAGCTGCAACCACACACTCCCTCTGACATTAGGTGGATTTACAGGTCACTGAGCAGCACTGCCAACATGGTGAAATACTTTTCTGTGGACTGGTTGGCCCAGAGCCATTGCAACACCACGCCGACTGAGGACCACGGAGCTAGCACAGATACTGCGCCGTCTTGCAGACCCCACATTCCCTGCGTGGTGCAGCCGCGTCCCCCGACTTTTGGCAAGAGTTACCTGCAGCCAAAGCCTAAACCATCTAAGCCTGTTGAACACACGGAGTCAGTGGAGATCAGCAGGCCTCTGGACTCCAGCCTGTGCTCACCAGTGCATTCGACAAGCTGCGCCTCACCAAGTAAGTAGCAAGTAGCAACTCCTAACTTTGAACCAGTGATTCAGTCTTTACGCACAAGCAGTGTTTCTAACCAGAAAATCCTTTCTCCAGTTTCTGAAATCAGCGGATACTCCTCCGGGTATGAGAGCGAAGCAGCTTCCTCTGAGTGCTTCTCTGTGGACGAGGGAAGCGAGGCGGAGAAAGACGGACCGCAGCGCCGTGTACGCACAAAGTTCACCCCCGAGCAGATCAACAAACTGGAAAAGATCTTCAGCAAGCACAAATACTTGGATGCAGGAGAGAGAGTGAAGACAGCACAGAAGCTGAACCTCACAGAAACTCAGGTAAGGCGCGATTTTCAGTGCGAGCACATCCGTTTAATAGGTTGCATTTAATATCTGAGTCTTTAATTACGCATTTCTTTGGATACTGACTTTATGTTTGCTCTCTCTCTCAGGTCAGGACCTGGTTTCAGAACAGGAGAATGAAGCTGAAACGAGAGGTGCAGGACTACCTCGCTCCCCAAGTCCCATCGGTGATGTTCCAGCCTCTTCCCCCAGTTCAGTACCACAGCATGGCCGGACAACGACCCCACTACTCCGCGGCCGGCGCGGCCTTTTACCCGCTCCCCGTGCCGCATATGGTCCTCCAGCAACCGATGGCCCCTCACCACCCTCCTCATCACATGATCCACAATCCTCCTTTCTACTGACAACCCGTCAACCAGAGACTTCTCCCACTGAAACACTTAGAATCCTAAAACGTGCAATCCAGAGTTGTTTTACGTGATATGTCTTTTTATTGTATTTGAAAATTTGTATGAAAAATTGTATATGATTAACAGAAAAGTTTATTTATCTTTAAATAAAGTTTATCGTCTATACTGCAGCACTGACACTGAGTTTCATTGCTTCACACGCATCATTTAAACTGTTTGGCCTGATGCCAGTATTGGATGTCTCAGAGAGACAGCTGATATTATCTTTATTGTAGGATTAGTTCACAGTGAATGGATCATTCTGTCTGCCTTTAGAGAGAAGAAGGTTTGGAAGAAAGAAGCGCTAAAGATGGCAGCTGTCCATTTAGGCTTAAGCTTCTTATCACAACTCATTGTATGGATCTCCTGATTTGATTTTGTCATAATGTCAAGATGATATGAGGCTACAGCCAAATTAAACGGAGCCACGGCTAAACAAATCATCATAAATTAAATCACTAAGGATAGTCATGTTGCAGACAGTAACAATAACAGACAAAGCACTTTATTTGTTAATAATTTTTTTTTTTTTTTTTTAACATAACTCATGATGACAGCCTCATACAGACGTCGCGTTGGGTGCGTTTTCCTCCCGTCAGCTGTCAACAAAGACTTGACCATATGCTTCGCTTTCATATGCGTTGTTTGCCCTCATCTCTGCACTTCAAACGCCAGCTAACGGGGAGATCATGGTCAACAATTAGTCCTAATTAAAGCGCTCATTGATGAGTTTACACTTACCACAGGAGCCCTCCGGCCAGGCTCCAGAGAGTCTGGGGTTTTGTGTGGCCAACGAATCTGATCTCTTGGTTTTGAAGTCTGGGGCCCGAGGTTAAAACCTGATTATGTGATGAGATTTGGAGATAGCAAACTCGATTCACAACAACTTCAAGATAATGAAAAGATCATGCATACACAGAGAGCTGTAGGCCTGTGTTTACATTTTATTTCTAGATCATTTAATGTGGTATTATTTTAATATTTCCAAAATACACACGGATTCAAGTGCAGGGAAAGAACTGGTAAATAACCAGTTAACACAGTTTATCTGTAAGTTATTTTAAAGTTTGGTTGAGAACAACATAACCATCATCGTGGTTACCTTTTGAATGTGCCCTGGGGGCCTTTCAGCAAATGCCTCATTCAAATAGGCCAACAAAGATCAAACGGAACCTTCTCACTTTCTGTTCATGCTCTCTGATTGCGGTCACACCCACCCAGTCCCACCATGACAAAGACTTCATCACCAGGCTGCTTGATGCGCAGACAGCTGGGCGCTTCACTCACAGCCATGGCAGCCTGAAAATATCTGCACATTAACAACTTGAGCCAGGATATCAGAATACATGAGACTTTCTAAGTAAAATGTTTTAAAAATTGGGCAAATTCAGTTTCTTAAGCCACTGGAAAATTACCGCTTAGACTGTAAATGCGCAGTTATCCTATCCAATGTGTCATATTGAGGAACAAGAAACGTTTTCATTAAGATTTTCATTTTCTTTTTTTAGGATAAAGGCACAGTAGGACCCGAGGCCAGCCATAAGTAGTTCTTTAACAGGGCTACATGTCTGAGGTTCTAGTTAAGTCTCAGTCTTGTATTCAGTGGCGGATATAGCCCTGAATCGCTTTATGCAGAGATCTTTCAGTCTGAGATGCCAGGTAACTGATACTCAGACTTACTGGCGCCGGAGAATCTTAACCAGCCATGAACGTGAGAAAAACCACAACCCGACCTCTATTAACCTCAATTACAGCCACCATCAAGTTTCTATCGTTCCGCTGAGAACCCTTTGCATATGCAAATAAAGAAGTGTGCCCCTCCTATATAGCGGCCAAGAGTCACCCAAGGGACAGCAGCACTGACATACACACACACCTTGAGATCACTGCTTGGACGAAACATGGCAAACTTCTCGGTAGAGTGGCTTTCCAAAAGTTATTACGAGGAGACGGCTCTACAGGCTAAGGATGCTGCGCTTCATTCAAAAGTCCATAGTAAAATGGAGGAATTTCCAAAGGAATCACGAAGCCAGTTCACTCCGACCTCACCAAACAGTAAGTTCACTGATAAACTTTGTCTGAAGAGCTGATACATTCAGGCCTTTGTGTCGGTAATGAGTCTGACCAAAGCAATGAAACGCTCTGCCCTATTTGTTTTTTCCAGATAGTTGCGGTTACACTTCGGGGTCTGAGAGTGAGGTTGGAGATGACAGCGAGGAGGAAGCCACCCAGCAACGAAGGATGAGGACCAAGTTCACCTCCGAGCAAATCAGCAAGCTGGAGAATACCTTCAGCAAGCACAAATACCTGGGCGCGACACAGAGGAGGAAGTTTGCTGAGAAGCTGAACCTCTCTGAAGCTCAGGTAGGTCTGAGGCAGTGGGTCTTAAGGCCCTAAGAGAGGTTTCAAAAAAGTAACAGCAAAATAAGGAACAGTTAGTTTGCACTAGTTTGGGTTGTGTAATTCCATGTGAAGCCACGTCATAGTAGCCTATAGCGTGAGACTCTTTGTGTGTGTTAAATCATTATAATTCATAACCGTGCACCTAAGAGCATTAGCTGATTAGCTGTTTGTTGTGTTTTCTAGGTGAAAACGTGGTTCCAGAACAGGAGAATGAAGCTGAAACGGGAGGTTCAGGAGCTGCGCCCTGAGTTTCTCTCGGTCCCGGCGGCTCTGCTGCCGCCTGTGCTATTTCAGCACCCCGTCCTGAGAGGACAGCTCCCCGCCACCAGCGGCTTCTACCCGCAGCTGCAGCCGCTCCACAGGACGGCGCTCCCCGCTCCTCTGCAGCCTGTCATCCTGCCCCCACACTTCTACTGAACAAACTTTTCCACCGAATTCCTGTCTAGAATCTAGATATTTTTCCTTTGCTCTCTCTAAAAGAGGGGTTGTGAATATTAATTGCTTTTAATACGTCTGAAGCACTACAGTGTACAGAATATGGATGTGTGTATTGTGTTGAAATTGTATGTATTATTAAAATAATGTAAATGTATTTTCTGCAGATTTTCTGTTTTAAGTCACAAATAAAACAGAACTAAAGACTATAAGCTGCCTTTCCTCTTCCTTGCTTCTTTTCAGTCATAATTATTTGAATATATATATATATATATATATATATATATATATATATATATATATATATATATATATATATAACCATTAAAAACGCATACTTAAACCACCATGGCATCTTGGACTCAGTTTTATACAGGTATGTTTTACATGTTTTCTTTAAAAGGATAAGATATAAAGGGACACGTTTGCACAAACGTGAAAATCTGGTATCCTTCCACAATATGAACAACGTAAGTGAAAACCCGTGAGTAACAATGAACACTAAATCAGGAGCTACAGTGTGTTGCCATCTGTTGCAACATTGATGTTAACTTCAACAAAAGGAACAAATGGTGCAGTCTACTGTTCCTCTTTTCACCATATTGTTACCATGTTGTGTTCTCTTCTCTATCTCTCCCTCCCTCTGTTTATGTGAAAAGCCTTCACAGAGTTCATGGAGAATCACAGACAAAGAAGTGAGTAGTTCACACGCAGGCCAGTTATTCACTGGAATATTTACCGTGGCACAACATGCAGAAATAAAAGCACAGTCTGAGCAGTAACAGGCCCTGGTCAGTTTGTCTCTCTGTCCTGGGGAGTGGTTTAAAAAGATGCGGTCTCCGGCTGCTGCAGGCAAATATTATCATTTGGCGTCCGGTGGCATGGCTCCAAGCTGTGATCGTCCTGTGCTGCTGGTAGTTTTGCATCTTCAAAGAGACATCAAAGCGGAGGTAACTGCTAGATCATTGAGATCCATTGAGCGCTATTGTCTCCCGATTGAATAATTCGCACTTACTTGAAAGACGCGGAGGGACGGCGCCATCAAGTCTGCCCAAGGTGTATATTGCCTCACGTTGAAGTCATTAGGTGGCACCAGCTAAATAGGTGACTGATTGAGTCACTCTGTCAAAAAGTGGCTATGCCTTGTTCACTTATGTTTTGTAGGTCGGATTCAGAATAGGAAGTACCTGATGGTGGAGTGATTACATTCTCTGCAGGCTATCAGATGCTGCGTCAGTCAGATTTTGCCTCCTTTGGTTGGTTTTATGTTTAGCAGCCACATACCTGATTCAAAAGAAGTCTAGGATTATTCAGAAGTGCCTACACCCTGCATATACAGGTCAATCTAATGGGAAAATAAATACTGACACCTCCCACCAGGAGGCACAATTATCAAAGCAGATGTTTAGAATTCAGTTCATCGCTAACTGTTACAATGAGAAGAATATTATTCATGCATCCCTACAAAGAGCACCTCTATACAAAACACCAGACAGCGCAAGGCCTCAGTCTGCAGCATTAACTGGGTTAGCTCCTGGCAATAATGGCAACATGAGCATCAATAAATGACCCATTGTGAGAGGGCAAAGAGCTGCTGAGTTGAATGGCAATGAGTGTTTGACTGATCCTTTTGAATCAGGTGAGTGGGAAGGTGAAGAGGTGCTAACAGTCTCACTAAAGCTGCAGCTGGATGGCAGCAGACAGACTGGAGCCGAGGATGGATGATGGGGAGAAGGTTGTGCTTACAAGTTCAGTCAGAGAGCTGCCACTGAACTCTAGAACGTTATCTGATGATTTTAGTGATGGAATCAAACTTACAGTGTATGGCTTTTAGAGTAATTGTTTCAGCAGCTGTAAACCCTACACTTAGCTTTTGGATTTTGATGGAATATACTCATTAAATGTGTGGTCAGTGATGAACATGTTTTTAGTTATGCCAAGAAAATACACACGGTTAAGTCTAAATTTTTAAAGGCAACTTTTACTCAAAAAGTTGCCTTTTTGAGTAACAGAGCATTTACTCAAGTACTGTGTATTAAACTACTTGTAATTGTTAGATATTTCATTTTCATGCTATTTTATGCTGTAATGCCACATTTCAGAAGGAAAAATGTACCACAGCTGTTGTTACTGATTATACTGTAGATGAAAATATTACATAAAAATATGAAGCATTGCTACTTTAAATTTTTCTAATGATTTATATTAAATAAAAAGGTAAAATTATCCAGAATTTCACAATAATAGAACATATGCAAACCAAAAATGTAATGTTAATAAAAAGAACTTTGCTGAACTTAATTTCTTCTTTCCTGCCCTGTTAGTCATCTCTTGGCACCAAGACTTATTTTGTGACCTTCTGGAGTGAGTCCGACCTCTGGTTTGATCACAATGCATTTATTCAAGTAGAACAAATAGTCAAGTAATGTATTTGAGTTTACTTTGGTATTTCCATTTTCTGTTATTTTCTACATCTAATCCACTGTATATACAGATATAGTTACTTTGCATGTACAATATTACCTAAAAAAATATGATGACTATAAAATACTAAATAGGTAAAGATTAAACCAGTGGTTCTCAACCTTTTTGGCTTGTGATCCTCAATAGCAGAGTCTTGTCAGGCTCCTTGACATATTTCAGATGTTTTGTCAGTTCTGTTTTTTCCACCAAGGAGACATTTCTCCTCTAAACCTAGATAGTTTGATTTAATCAGAATCAGAAAAACGGTTCTTCCTCTTAGTATATACATATACTCCAATATCAGAAAAACAATAAAATAAAATAAAATGATTCAAAATTCCACAAAAAAGCAAAGCTTCAATCCACAATCCAAAAAAAAAAAGAAAACAGATTTGTGCAGCAGAACTTTGTTTTCCCTCCTTTTCACCCCATTAATCATCATGTTACCCCTCATGTGGCCCTTTAAAGATGTGCTAGGAACCACTACACTAACCAACTGTAAATGAAGTATTTAAAACTAGCTCCACTTTGACCAGATACAACAACAAAATGCTATTTATGCACTGATGCGTCAAAAATGTAATAAGGTCATATTTAAAGAAATATCAGTCACAGGGGCTGTTTTCCTGTGGAAAAAGTAGTTCTACCTTTGATTCTTTAAGCACATTTTGCTGATAATACTTCAACTTTAAGCTGAATTAAAAAAAAAAAAATACAAAATGAAAAGACCATGGGTCATTTGGTGGTGGCATACTGGGCAGTTTTGGCGATGTGTAATAACAACACTTTTATTGGCAAACAAAGAGATGAAGATCATTGTTAAATCTGCTAAAAATGTCCTGTTTTTATGGCATTAAAGCAGCAATACTGAGGCAGTTTCTTGGGCACTGTTGCCCATCAGAGTTGCCCAAAAAATTGCCTAGTGTATCACCACCCTAAGTCATTTATGTGCAGGTAAAAGTAACAGTGTAAAAAATGATTGAAATCGTTTTGTTGTAGGATTCAGCCTCCTCAAGTTAAAAACCAAATACAGTTTAAAAAGTCAGAATGCATAATCCAGTATTTCATACCAAGATGTCTTTATTCAAGAACAACAGCAAATAAAATCATCAGAGGCAAACAGATGTTTTAAATAAAACAACAATGTAGTAAAATGCAACATTATTCATACAATGTCATCATGATTGAATATGATGAAACCTGAGTCGTGATGTTACATAAAAATCAGTCACAGAGACGCTAAAATCACCTGTGGTCAGTGTGTCAGTGTCTACGCTATACAGTCTTCCTCTATATGTCCATGGCAGGCTGTAGCCTGGGGTGCCAGTGAGTGTGTGTGCGTGTGTGTGTGCGCTTTGAGGTCAGCGGAGAGGAGGATGAAATAGCTGTCTGTGCGGTGGAATACCTCTGCAGCCCCATTTTCCCATGCCCTATGCCTCTTTAAAGTTACATCTCAAAGAGGTATATGCATAGGAAAAAGGAACAGCGAGTGCAAAGAGCCCTGCTGCCCCGTCGCTGCACACTGGAGCCTGGAGGGCAGGGATGTAAAAAGCCGGTCAGTTACACGACTGCATGTACAACAGGAACAGTAACTCACATGTTCTTTTGCTGTCTGACTAGGTGAGATTACCTTACCTTTACATCTAGAGGCAGAAAGCTTTGCTTGTTGAAAATCGAAATTAACCAAAATACAAATTCTATCTTTAAAAACAAAAAACAAAAAAACAAAGCAGATGTAAATGTTTGGATTACATTTTCCTAGTTTCTAAAAATTTTTTTTTAAATTAAAGGCATCACTTAATGAAAAGCATGAGGTGTGAAGAGGACTTACCCCATAAAGCACCAGATGAGTCTCTCCTGAGAAAGCACCTCCTGTTGGCCATTTATCCCTCCACAGGGACCTTGAAGATGTTTGAGAAAGACAGAGTAGCTGTTGTCTGTGCTCACTCAGCACTTATATCCTCCCTCCTTGCGTTCAAGCCATGGCAACACACCTGTGGAGACGGAAGCTTCTGGAGGAAAAAAAAAACACTCGCTATGATAGACATAGCTCGGATGCCTTTACAAAGTTCATTGTCTGTCATGCCCAAATCACTCCAGTGTAATGGTTACAGTTATTATCTGAAACAATTATCTCACACAGTTATCTGGCACATGCTGCAGACATCGAGCTGAGAATGGGAGAAAGGAAACATTGAGGACGGCTCGTTCCTGTCGGTGGAAAAGTTTCTTATCTGTTCAGGGTTTTTTTTTTTTTTTTGCTCCCTTTCTCTCTCCCAGAAGAGGGCCCCCATGCTTTTTAACACTCAAGGTCTCTAGACAAGGACTCTCAGGGTGTGCTGAAGTGAGACACTGACACACACACACACACACACACACACACACACACACACACACACACATACACACACACACGCACACATACGCACATAGGCCATGTAGTGTGTAGCGGAGGGAGTGTTATGGCATGTCAAGGCCAGAGCAACCAGCCGAAGATGAAACTCTCTTCTCTGGATCTCTGAGTTTGCACTGTTAAGAGCAGCAGTCATATATCATAGGGTTTAGTAAAGGAGGATCTGTCTTATATGAGCATGCGGGCCCAGTTGAGGTCATCTCACATCACACTGTAGGAGGAAAAGTCTGAGCTAAAAATGAAAAAAAAAAACAAAAGCACTACGAGGAGAATTTAATAGTATTAACATCTTTACAAGCATGTTCTCTGTCAAGATGTTGGGTTTTGATCAACAGTTAAACTTTTCCTTTGTTATAATTTCATCTGTAAAATCAAACATGTGCATCCTCAGCTCAGTTTTAGAGGAGGCTGATGTGCTCTGTGTCTGCAGGAATACATTGTGCTGAAATGTTTAGTCCATTGCAGCAAGCTTCTGTTCTGTTTCAGAGAAAAATGTTATGAAAACACCGTATTCAAAACCAAATTTAAGGACAAATACAGTGTGCATGATAAACAGAAGTATGGCCCTGAATCCCATGTTACCTCTCGCTTGTCTGGGGGCCCAAGATCTTTAATTGTACCCCTGAGTTTCAGATCCAAAAATATTCAAGAGGAAACAAGTTGTTTGATTTAAGAGAAGAACAAAGTGAGTCTAACAAGTCCAACAAAGTGTGATTTGTGTGTTATGCTTTTGTAGATATGAACGTTTGAAAATGATTAAAATTGGTTCTCTTTATTTTTGTAGCACAACATTCTGGACCTGGCTTTGATTAATTTGTGGTGTCTTTCATGCCCATTTTTTTATGCACGACACAGAAATGAAATCACAACTCAGCTAATACAGACATGAATGAATGAATCAGTCATTTGTATCTCAGTTGATGTTGTTGTTGTTTACAGTGAAAAGATGTTTCCTTTTCAACATGTGGACAGTGGGTGTACTTGAAGTAAGCAGTTTAAATTATTATGACAATAACATGTTATTGAGGGAAAGTGCTTGCTGCCCTGCAGTCAGACATGAATACAAATCCTTCACACCACCACTCGGTGGCAGCAGTTTCAAGCCCTCACTGGCAGCAGACTGAGGTCAAACACTATTTGTACATAATATAATAGATATTTACTCTAATATACTCAGAATAACATTTAGGTAAATGTTTGCAATGTATGACACTGCAGTGACTGGTGACAATGACTACAGTGAAGTCTGATATCCATACTGACAGTGTCTGAGCCGCGCCCCTTTTGGTAAGACAGAAGCTGTTTGATCAAGGTCTGATGAGCAGCAGCATATCTGTGCTCTGACTGTGGAGTCTGTGGAAATCATGGAGAGTCCTTGTTTACCAGTCTCCTCTGTTATCAATATGTCCTGTATTTCCACAGTAAATCCAAGCTACAGCATCCTTTATTCTCTCTTTCTCCTTGGACACATATCTGAAAAACAAATGGCCTAAAAAAAATGCAATGGCTGACAAGTGTACTCTACTGGAGCACTTCCCGCTTCATCAAAATGACGGACTCATTTCCTCCATGTCTCATGAGGGCCTGCTTTTAATTGGGTACACTTTAACATGCAGCTTTTAAAATCCACTCTTGTTTTTTTTTGTTTTTTTTGCAGACTGTTTCATCTGAGTGGGGTAAATTTGCAGAGTTAAGCAGAAATGTCTCACTCCAAGGAAAAAAAAAAAAGGCAACAAAAGCTGCTTGTTCATCTAAATACATCTGCCAGGCAGCAGGAGCCAGTTCACTCAGCACAACATTTCAGAGGCAAAATGTGGTTTAAGAATTTGACAGTTTGACAGGATGGGGGTATGATATTTCCTGAATCTCAACACAACAAACACCTGTAGTTGTCTTTGGGCGTGAATTGGCAATTTGGGGGGATCTGTCATGCTCATTAGCAACAAACGGAGGTTGAGTGTGGCTCAAAAGAACCTGCTGTGCAGTTTTGTATATTTGCAGGAGAGAACAAGGTACAAATCACTTTCTAAATTTAGTTTTGCAATTCAGTGTGTGAAGACATTATTATTAGATGTTATTATTGGCCACACTAGCAGCTTTTCCTCTAACGTTACCACGAGTCTGGCTATTTGTTTTTTTTGTCAAATGTCTCACCAACTAGTGGATGGATTGCCATGGACTTTGCTTCACATGTCCATGGTCCCCTGAGGATGAGTCCTGCTGACTTTGGTGCTTCCCTGAGTTTTCAAGTAGCCTCACAAGGTCAAATTTTACACTCATCTACTGAGATATCTTAGATCTACAAGATGGATTGGCGCAATTTTTGTACAGACAATCATGATCCCTGTGATGAATTTTCAATGAATTCTGGGTAAATTAAAGCTATTTTTAAAACTAAAAAACATGTCTGAATAGGGAACTGTGTCAATCCGCATTGATCACTCTGGCAAAAAATGCTAGGTTTTCCATTTAGAGAAATTTAACAGTTGCATGCACATTTTTCAGGGAAAATTTAGAGTAGACACTAACACTACAAAGAAAAAAAAAACATTAGTAAAAAAACTCAGTGCAGAGCAGACCTGCAGCAGAGCTGAGCTGCTGTGGCTTCTTAATGCGACAGGTTTCACTACTTCTGCTAAGTTGTCAGTCAGGCTTAGGATAGTTTCTCAGGATAAATGAAAATGACAGGCGTTGTCCTGACTGCTGTATATTTCCAGCGGATTACTGAGCTGTCTAAAAATGATTTCCCTTCTCCTTACTCACTCCACAATATTATGAGTCATGTTTTCATTTTTGTCATTGGGTGCCACTGGTCAGCAGGCGTCTCTGATTGTTACCATGGAAATGTAAGTATATAAGTTCACTGCAAAAACCAAGGACTATATGTTAAGGTAACAAAAGTATATATCTTTGAAGACTCATTCAGGAACAGAAGCACATAACGTGGACAATTCCTCTGGGCAACAAAGTCTTTGCCATTATTTGCAAAATATTTATGTGCAACTTAAAAAAACTAAAAACCTAAACCAATCTTTGCTCAACTTTTATCTAACAGTTAGATTTTCTTTACAGTGAACATTACAGTCTCCCAGAGCCCTTAGCATGGCTGCTGACACTCAGTCTTGTTTTTAGTTAAAGCTGCCATGAAGCCATGGTTTAAAATGTTACAATATAAAACGCTGATTTTTTTTTTCTGTTAACCTTAGGAAAACAAAGAATTACTGTCCTAACAATGTAACCCACTGAACAATGGAAAATAACTGTCTTTATCTCCTATATGAAGCACACTGATCCAAGGTCTTCTAGATACAAAGAATGCCTTTAATAGCTAAGCCCACGCCAGTGCCTGCTATTATTATAACATTCTTTTCAGTCTGAAAATGTTGCTTTCTTGCACACCTCTGGGAGGCTGTGAGTCTGGATTCCTGTGTCTCCCTCTTCCTTTCCTTCCCCTAGCAGTTAGTGAATTTTAACTTCCCCTCCCTCCATTTCCCTTGTTGTGTTGTGCTGCGGTGCAGGATGCTGGATGTGCAGTTAAACAGATGGAGACAGGGGCGGTCCTCCCTAGGCCCCTCATGTAGGGGCCAATCTGCATCAGGCAGGGGGCCTGACAGAATAAGGCCATGGGGCGGTGAGACAAGCACCTCTGCCAGGTCCTCTGGGGAGTCGGGCCACCATGCTGCCACCTGCCTCCCAACAGGAGGCTCGTGAGTTCAAGCATCCAGCGGTTAAAAGTTCTCCTCACCTCTGAGAGATTAAGGCTCTTTTCATCTGTTATGGAGAGGTTTGTGTATCTCAGAGAGAGAGAGAGAGAGAGATGAGGATGAGGAGACAAGAGGAGGAAGAGAGTGATAGAGCGTGATGAAAAGCTGCTGTGAAGCCCAGTGTCAGGCTCTGCTTCTGCTCCATGAAACTGAATACACACTGTTAATTATGGCTGTGAAATCTACAGTTATTTACTGTATTAAACACAGTAACATTAGTGTATGATTTTTACAGTAGAATGTTGTAAAGTTTACAATAAAACCTTATCCACATGACAAAATTACAGTAGTCTAGTATCGCAGTAGAAATTCACAGTAGTCAAAGCATTACTGTAAAAAAAAAAATCACAATAGCCAGTATAGTACTGTAAATAGTAAACTACTGTATTTTTCATTTTTTATCTTACAGACACACTGTGTGTCTGTGTAGTATAATATCTCATAATGAAAACATTATATCATATTTGTTTTAACTTTTGATCAAATTTTTTTGTACTTTTTATCATAATTTTGATCTTTTATATTACATTTATGACTTTTAACTCATAATGACGTACTATGGGATTTTTAATTTATCAACCTAAGTTTTATCTTTTTTTTTTTTCTTTCGCTGGCGGGAATGGGCTTCATAAAATTATCCAATGAGGTTCAAGAGAGTTCAACGGTCACGATTCGAATGGACCAGTCACGTCATCGCAAACAGGACAAACCGCGAACACAGCGCTCGCTAGTCTGAGTCGTTAGTGACAGGAAAGCTCCGTGAATTATCAGTATTACTCAAATTTCGGTTCCTTACACAAGGCGTTGTCTTGTGCTTGTATTATTTTTTGTTGCGTTTGTGTGTATTTTCGTCGTCTATGTTGATTTCTTTCGCTTTTTGCAAGAGAGGAATTCAGCGAAAACGTATCCGTGAGAGCTCTTTGGGAGACGTCTCCACAGCCATTAACGTTACAGGTAAGCTTATGTAGCTAGCTTATGTAGTGATATGTAGCACTGACCAGAAGGTCTTCGTTTTTGTTTTTTTTTTAACTAACTGAAACATTAGCCAAGACAAAGGCCCGTTTAAAGCTTGCTACTGGAGAGTTGTGCCGTTTTTTATTGTATTGTTTCGCTGCGCCAGGAGAAGATTTTTTTCCACGCTTGGTCTCTGCGGGAGTTTTCATCTTGGAATCGCGGATCCTCCACCAAGTACTTGTCGGGACTTCTAGAAAATCGGTAAGTAACGTTACCATCACCAGGAGTAAAAGAATAATTTTACACTCTGTGCCTCCCTTGTCAGACTGTGGGGAACCACAGGTATCCAGCTAGGAGTATTAACCAGTTAGCTTGCCATCAAAATGAATTACTCATGCAAGCACTGTAATTTCACCACAGCTTAAATTCCTGTATTTGTTCGTCATTTGAGGATACACAGAAATCTAGCTAATTTTAGATTTCCATGTGGCGTAGCAGAATGCTTTGCCACTTTTGGGAAACATGGCGCAGTTCAAAGCCACACTGACCACTAAACCAGGACTTGAAAGCCAAATTGATGGAGTTGATTTGGCTTGCACTGTTGAAGGTTGTAGCTTCGTGTCAGCAAATTTTTCAACTTTACATGAACATCTTCATTGGCATACTAGAGATGGCAAAAAAGTGTCATGCCCCTATACTAACTGTTCAAAGTATTTTTGTGTCCGTTCATCCTTTGTCTCACACTTGAACCGGAAGCACAAAAAGATCTCTAGTTCTCCATGTAGTAGCCAAACTTCTCCCAGTGCTACTAACATCACTAGTGCCTGCGTGAATACGTCAACAGACCGTAATCTAGGTCAGACTTTTGAGATAATCTTGGCGATAATGATAATGCAAATGGACACAGATGATTTTATGAACAATCTGGCCATGTTTTATCTCCGAATGCAGGCTAAACTACTGTTACCAGCCAGTACAATTCAGACCTTAACCCTTGTAATGTGTTAGGAAGCTGCCCACGTCTTTGGTGTTAGCGGGTCAAAATTGACCCGTGACTTAACCCAGCCCAAAATACGCAGAGAACAATGATTATCATACAGTATTGTTTTTCACCTCATATCTACCTTGTAATGCATTCATATTCATGCAAACACTGTATTAAATGTTTTTTTTTTTTGCCCAATGGACCTCTTATCTTATACCACTCGTTTTCATTTTCAAAAATATTTAAATTCACTCATTATCTTTGTTATAATGAAGACAATGGGTAATTATGTTATCTGAGTATAATAGATTAATATTAAAACATATCACCAAAATTATTATTTTTTTAAACTTAATATTATTAACCATAGTGACATCTGTTGTGTTACTGGTCAAAATTGACCTGTACAGATTTATGGTAGCATAGAGGTAAAAAAGTATTTTCTTTTTCACCAAACCAAGCTCAAAATTGCAAATGCAGATAGAACATGAAAAAGACCATGAACAACAGCAAGTTTCTCTCTCTCTCTCAAACTGAACATTGAACAAAGACAAAACGGACTCTGTCTGTGCACATTGAAACATTTTCAAACTTAACATCGGCAAGGTGTGTGTGTGTGTCTGTCTGTGTGTCTGTGTATTAATATTTGTAGTAATAAGCTCTGAGAAAAGTTGTGTTCCCATGGGTTTAGGTGTCCCCAGGAGAGACAGGTGCGGTGAGGGTGAAGGTGGGTGGGCTGGAGCGGGGGATGAAATGTCACCTTTCTTTGATTTGAAGACCTCTCTTTGACCATCTGTGCCCCCAATGATGATACAAAATGTATCAATATTCTGCGAGAAAAGTTGTGTTCCCACGTATTTAGGTGACCACAGGGGAGACAGGTGCGGTGGAATGGGGAGGGGATGGGATGAGGTTGGGGTGTGGATGGGTGGAGTGATGTGTAGTGGAGGGGGTGTAAATTGAGTCCAATATGATCCACAGAGCAACCTAAAACTTTTATATATACATATTTTATATGATGCATGGATGCTTACAACTGCCAATATTCTTGACGGGTCATATCTGACCCGTAACACCACAGATGTCACTTTTTCTTTTAGAGACTTTCAGAATTTACTAAAATGGTCAAAAAAATTTTGTTGTGTTATAATAGTTGTTAGGATATCATGAAGCCTTGTTCCAATACAAACAAGGAAATGGTACTTTTTACATATTTTAAATCGTAAACGGGTCAAATTTGACCCTAACACAATATAATCGAGGAAATACAAGAGGTGCACAACACTGGTTTGACTCATCTTTTGTCTAGGATGCATGAAGAGTTAACCAAGCAGAAAGACACCAGTTGCTACTTTACATGCTCGTAGCTTATTTCCACCAACTCTGCAAATGGGCCATCCAAGTAAATTTGATGACCAACTGTACCAGATTAGCATTCAGAGAGCTGTCAGTCTCAAGGGTCTCCGCCCAGAACACACTATTGAAAAACCCTCTGTCACTTTCAAAGGCACTCTGTACAAAAGAGGCATGACTGTTGTAGTGGACCAAAATGACACAGGGTATCTATTTGGGAAAATTCTGTTGATACTGATAAATGAGTCAAACATTCATTTTGTTGTCCAGCAGTATCAGTCTGTGCCTGTTGTGGCATAAATACCTTGACACAACTCCGACATCGCCATCTTAGACCCTCCTCACATATGTGGTGCAATAGAAAGTAGTTGTAATAAATGTAATTGTTAATGTGTTTTCTTCTTTAATTTCAGGGCTTCAACTGAGATTCTGGGTCTCCAAGGTCAGGGCATGTAAGAGGCCGTAGACCTTTATGTCAAGTGGCAAGGAAATGAGGATTTCTCTCTCTAAGAAGTTTCTTATCATTTCTGTTTTAAATGTTGCATTTTACAGTTTTTACAGTGTCCTGTTGCATTGTTCATGCAAATGTTTGGTATTTTACATTATATTGCCATTGTGTTTTTAAAAAAAGTAGAATTGTGAAGCTTGTCTGTTAATATTTTGAGCTTGTGGGCCAGACTGGCATTTTTATTTTTGATTTCTTGTTTATGATTGCAATATTTAAAAATTTCATTGTTAAATTTTTGGTATCTGAAGTGGTATGTGAAAATTTGGTTTGGTACATAGTGGTACTTGGTCTGAAAAGTTTGGTAACCTGTTTTCATATTCCTGCTCATCGAATGTCTTAAATAAATAATTGTGTGAACAATTTTCTTGTTTTCTGCCGTTAATTGAAATACTGTATTTTAGAATATGGGTGATTCTAGTAATGATGGCTAATATTAAATCACAGTGATACAGTATTTAAATTATTCAGTGAGAAACTGAATTTACAGTGATTAACTGTTAACTACTGTTAATTGTACTGTATGGCTAATTGTTGCCAGCAAGTTACTGTAGATTTTAAGGCAGTTTTTTTTCAGTGCATGCAAACCAATAGAAGCCAATATTGCCTCACCACTTTTGCGTAGAGTGAGCATTTTGAGTGCATAACCTCATTTTACATTTAAATGAATGTCTCTGGCTTAATTTTACAGCTTGTATGTTTGCAAATTGTCTTTTTCTGCTCCCTGCAATACACATGGACATATTTGCAGTTCACAGCCAGCTGTAATGGAAACCAGGCGAGTGTTTGACCTCAAGCTTTCTCGTGACTCTAATTCATGCACTTATATTCAAGGCTGTCGACCACGCTGCCTGAAATCATCTCCTTTTCTCTTCTTCTCTGTTACTTCAGGCATTTACTGGATCTGGCACAGAGTTACTGACAAAGAGAGCAACAGCAGGAGTTTGACTCCATGATTTGCAAGGAAGATACAACACATCCAGGGCATTCAGAGAGCATTCAGACCTCTTCACATCTTTTATAGTTTATGCTGCAGTCTTGTGCTAAAGTGATTTAAAATGAAAATTTACCCCCATCGATCTCCACTAAATACCCCGTAATGACACAGCTAAAATGTAATTTTAGAGGGTTTTGCAAATTTATTAAAAAGAACCTGAAATATCACATTGATATAAGTACTCATACCCTTTTGCTCAGTACTTAGTTGAAGCACCTTTGACAGTGATTACAGCCTGGAGTCTTGTTGGATGTGATGCTTTGTACACCTGGATTTGGAGATTTTCGGTCATTCTTCTCTGCAGATTCCCTCGAGCTCTGTCAGGTTGAATGGTGACTGTCCGTCTCTCCAGAGAAGTTCAACTGGGTTCAAGTCAGGGCTCTGGCTAGGCCACTCAAGGATGTTCACAGAGTTGTCCCTAAGCCACTCCTGCACTGTCTTGGCTATGTGCTTAGGGTCATTTTCCTGTTGGAAAGTGAACTTTCAGTGCAGTCTGAGGTCCTAATTCACTTTCTCTCAACCCTGACCAGTCTCCTGGTCCCTGCCGCTGAAAAACACATACAGCCCAGACTCCTTCTGAGTCTCCCTCTGCTTCCTCAATGCAAGCTTGGGTGCACCTGTGCTTAGAGCTGCCCATTTGTGATTGGATCACCCAAGATGTTAATGCCAGGTGTGAACAGGGCCTGTATCTCATTCTCTTTCTCCCTGTCTTTCACTCGTTCTCTGTCCCTGGTGGCTCAATCAGACAGCAGCAGTGGCTGTCTGTCGTTGTCAAAAGACATTTCAATTTGGCGACCCTCCCTTGGGTCTGGGCAAATTACCACTTCAAAAGGCTGCGAGTCCCCAGGTTGCTCCCAGTGGGGTCCGCCTGGTGCGCTCGTTCCTTCTCTCTCTCTCTCCCTCTGTCACTCACCCTGCTGTTCAGCAATTCTGATAAGGGCCCGGGTCCCCATGAGCATACTTGTCCCTCCATAAAAACAAAACTCTCTCCAGTAGAATAGGGTGCATGCTTCATTATTCTGCACGAACAGTGTAATGTCTTTAATTTGTTAAGTGGAATCTGTTCATAGCTTTAACCACTAGATATGAATAAATGGAAACATGTTACTATTACTCATCAGAAGTTTTGACAGAAGATGCATTATGTTTTAGGGTTTTTCAAAGCTTTTGTGTAAATCATATATCCTTTTAATTATGAAACTTTACTGATTAAACTACCCATTTAAACTACGGATACTCCATGTCTTTAATACTGCCAACAGGAGTTGGGAAAGTCGAGCTAAGCTAGCCTCCTCCTGGTTGTAGCTTTGTAATTACCCTACAGACCTGAGAGGTGAATTTATCCTCTCATTTAATTTAGTTTTTCCAAAATGAACCGACTTAGCTTGCAGGCTAATTACAAGTTTTTGTTTTTGCACCTTTAATGTACTGTATGTCTGTCACACCTCAGCTTATGAATTTGTGATATTGATCTTTGTCTCTTTGTCAGTACAGTTTCACAACAGTATCTGTTGTGTCATCTGTCATAATATTCAAGGCCTCTTCTCTTGTTATTAAAAACTATTTTACAATTTCTTTAACTAGTGGAACTCATTTGGACACGGATTATTTTGTCTCTTTGGACTCCTTGTGTCACTCTGGTTTGAAAACTTACATAGCAAACTGCTGATTTTCAAACCTCTTTAACAGCTGACAAAAGCTATTAACTGGCGTCAAATCCAACAACACCCACAATGGATCAAGTTCATGTTTGCAGTTGTTATTTATGTTATGCAGCTATCCATTTACACTGTGGAGTGAAAGCCTTTTTTCATGAAGTGTTTACTTTGTAAAGCCCATTTATTGGCCAAGAGACATTTGACACACTGTAAACCATGTCAGTTACGTAATTTTCAGAGATCAGAGTTGAAAGTGCACCAGAAGTCAATTTCACAACATTACTTTCCGGCGATGCCATCACACACTCTTCCATCGTGAATCTGAATCATTAAAATCACACTCCAGAGAGACCTTGTGTGTGTGAGGCTTGGTGTGAATTATCTCTCAAAGATGAGCCTGGAGGCAGTAATGTTCCTGGCTGCACAGGTAAACAAGGTATAAGACACTAAAATCCTACCTGCTCACTTATTGTAAGTCACCTAGGAGAGAGACATTAGCTGTGACCCTAAAATATGGTATAAAATATAAATGACCTGAGGTATAAAACTGCAGCACAAAGACATGAACTGAAGAACTAACCTCCTTAATGCAGTGTGGGGATCGATTTGTGTTAGCAGAGATTTGTGTAATGCTTCGGTTGTTCCATCCTTTTAGTTTTTGTTTTGTTGGGTAAATGAATGATGACAGCCCCTCTTTCAGCATGTGTGCAGCTTCTCTTGTATTATTACAGGGATTGTAATAAGCCTCGCAGTGAGTAAAGCAGACATTATAGAGCTTGGCAGGGGGCTGACAGAGAGTGAAGGCATGCTATTGTCCAAGTTGACTGACATTCCTGGAGTCGCCATGCATCACCACCACTTTAATGTGGCGTGCTGCTGTTGAATAGCTCTGTTTGGTTTGATCAGGGCTAATGGTTCACTAATATGGCAATTAAAGATCAAATGAAATATTTAGCTTTTGCACATCGCTCAGTCCTGCCCCTCTGTGTTGCCTCTCTGGGCACTTGACTCAGTTGCTGCACAGAGGTTTGCAGGTCTTTTTCTTCGAAATCAGAGGTTGAATTGCATCTTTGTTCTTGGAGGGGCCCCCAGGGTCATTCAGGAGATGGCCATATGAATAAATAAATAAATAAACGAACACTGTGACTTAGAGCACAAACACAAATTTCGTTGTTACAAAAAGTGATAGGTGTAAAAACATGTCTGGTTACAAAATAAACTTTCTGATATGTGCCTTCACACAGGGCCAAAAATGCACTGTGGGGCTCTATTAATCCACCCTACACATACATTTCCCCCAGTGAATTTACCCAGAAGCCATTAAACCAACCAATATTTCTACACTGTAACACTACACCAGCATCACATATACATGTCAGTTAGTGTAACTTAGCATTACATGAAATATTAAAGGTATAAAAACTAGATTATGACAGAGGACCACTCTATAAGACAGGACCTCAATATATACTGTTAATTGTGCTTCAGTAGTGCATACTGTATCACATATTTAGCATTTTATCAAATGAGAAAACTGTAACTGCTGTATAAATGTGAGGCCTTCAGGGCTTTCAAACTTTTTTGAGCTGAAATTTTCATTGATAAAAACTGGGACAAAAGGCCAAAGTCACTTCCTGTCATTACTGTTATCAATACAAAAAATATTCAGTGTTATTTAGTGGAATATAACTGAAACGCTCAGTATCTCTTTTGTGATGGCTTACTTAACTCCATCACAGATCCAGGACCCTTCCAGCCCCCCCTTACATGCTAACACACACTGTATGCACATACACACACTTTCACACAAACAGTATTCCTTCCAGTGCTGTTAAATGAACAGCGTTAGAATGTGCTCACTTTAGGTGCCTGTAAAGACATGAGCCAACCCAGACACAAATGGTAGCACATCAGAGCTGCTGATGGAAATGGAAATGTGGAGCTGGCTCTGCCTTTCTAATGTCGCGTGGTGCCCGTGCTGTGCTGGGGTTGCAGAGGGAAGATGTGAGGGTCGTCATGTTGTTTCTATTTTTTTGACATTTCTCCTGTTTCATGTCCCTCTTCCTTTTCTGTGAAGCTCTGACCCACGAGTGAAGTGAGCCCTGTCTCTCTCTGTACACTGCGCCCTGGCGGGACTAATGATCAGACATGGGCATGGGAAAGCGGGGCTGTGGCCTTGCAGGCAGGGTCTCTCACCTCCCACCTCCCCCCTTATCCTCCTCCCACCTCCTTCTCTCCCTTCTAGTACAGCGATAAGAGCTGTATGAAAGACCTTCCTTTCTGCCGGTGGTGGGAACTCTGAGATAAGGCGGAAGATAGGGTGCCTGTTTGCCCTCTCTAAGGAACAGGGAGTTCTCAGACTGCTCTGATACTGTTGTACAGAGGGGATGAAGGCTGCAGCGTGTGTATTTCCCTGTGTGCATTTGGTATTTGCGCGTTTGTGTGTGTCTTGCACCTCTGAATCCATGTGGCATTTTTCTCATACAACACTGTCACAGCCTGTCAAAAAAAATAACTTCGCTCAAGTTTTCATCAAACAAATGAGAGCTCCCAAAATACATGCCATGCATACTGTCAGCCTAAAACTGTCTGCCACATCCTCGAGAATCTTGCGGTGGCAGAACAACACCCTGTAATCTGATGAAGGTTAACCAAAACACAGGTCAGGCTGACCCTGCTTGGAGAAAAATGCTTAGGCCTTGACGTAACATCTAAAGCACTCAAATGTGTTGAGGAAGGAAAAGAACTGATGCTTCACATACATTTTTCTCAAGTTTTAGGAACAGTCAGAGTAATTACTCGAGTCACTGTGAGTGATAAATCATAAAGATTTAGATCCTCCCTCAAAGATTTGCCCTTGAATAACTGAGTGGCTGTAAGAAGCTAAAAAGTTGGCACTGATCCCTTTTATGGTCTTATTAACAAAAATATAGAATCTGCCATGTGATCAGTCTTATCTCTTATCTAATGAAAATTGAAGTTACACAGCATAAAAGTTTCTACAGTTGCCTGAAAAGTGAAAACATTCACATGGTCTCCACCCCTGTGCCCACGTCCCCACTTGTCTCAGCCCAACGTGAATGCAAAACTCAATGTGATTCGTCCAACTTTACCTCTATTTTCCAAGGTTGTTGTCTGTGTTAAGGGGAGGGTAATGAACTGTCAATCAAATGACCAGAGTTATTGCTCCAGTGAAACCTGAGCTGCGATGACAGCTGATGCTTGCAGAAAAAGAAACAAACAGGCACATTTGCATCGCTCTAGTTTTTTTTTTCCAAGCTGCCATCACCTATTCAGTTTGACAGAAAATGTGATTATCTCTCTCCCCCTCATGTGGTTTGCGGAAGAGAGACGAGATGTGTGTGTGTGTGTGTGTGGTTAGTTAGCACCTTGAGGAGGGAGTCTGTGGTCGTCTTTACACACCTCTCTCTGCTGGATGCACCTTGTGTGTCCCTGACACTTTCCCTCATTATTAGATACATCGCTTCCTGCTGGGGAGGCCAGGTGTTGCTGGGGCTGTCACACTGTACATACACCCCAAATCAAGATGCCTCACGCACACAGACATGCACTCACGCTCACGTTTATATAAATAAACCCTCACACATATAAAGGTGGGAGAGGACAGGTGTGATATATTTATCAGCCCATCACTACTACACAGAGGAGGTGTTAGATTGTGATCTGGAGAGGTGGAGCCCAAACTTCAGGGCCCACTTTTCACCTAACAGCTGTCCAGTCTGTGTCAAATATAAGGAGGATGAGGACAGGTATACTGGGGAGGGTGTGGGGCTTGTTCTCTGGTCCTGGATCAGCACTGTAAAGAGCCCCACATCATAGAGAAAATCCTCCTGGAAATGTAATATATATTCCTGTCAAGACCATAAAGATGTGAAATAAAAGAATCAGGTAAATGCCTTTTAGCTATCAGAGGGTTCATTGTAAACTTGACTTGATTTGATTAAAAAAAAAAAAAAAAAAACACACCAACCCAAGAGAAACCATGCTGAAGAAACCCTTATCACAAACATGGCCCCAAGATGTTGCATAAAAACAAAAGAATTTAAAAACCAAAAGTACATCAAATTCAAACTATACCAGAAAAACAAAAAAAATCCACATTAATACACAAAGATACAACAAAACAAATTAATAACTCCAGTTCATGATCTGTTGCCTTTCTTGATAAATAATTGTACTTCTAAAAGTCCCTCTTATTCTCGTCAACTTTGTACTTAATGGCAGGTTGTTCCACAATACAACACCTGTGTAAGAGACAGCTTCTTAATTAGTTTCTTAACAGCAATATCAAAATGCCTTGTTCTGCCAAAATTTCACTCTTAGATTTTTAGTTTTCTAGCAGCAACAGATTCACAGTAGAGTGACTGGTCCAATATTATTCCTAAATATACTGTTTCAGGTTTTTTTTTTTTTTTTTTCACACATAATTTTTATAATTTCCTTGTTAGTAGTTCTAAACAGGCTTGGCTCACTTTTACCTAAATGTATTGAAAGCTGATTATCTGTGGGACATTCTGTGACACATCTCAGTGAGTGATCTCAGTCTTATTGAGATCTTTCCCAGATATCCGTAATCCTGAATTCATTGGCATACAACAGAAGCTTGCATTTCACAGAAGCTGGCACATCACATAAATACATAAAAAAAAAAAAAAAATCACAGATGTTGATTTTATTTGACTTCTTCCAGCTGGATATTTCAGTATTTTAAAGACAAATATCCAAAGCTCATACACAGAAGTACAGAATGTGAATTTAAATTCATGAAAATCCTAAAGACTTTTATGAAATCAAACCCAATTTTTAACACTATTTATGGTCAGATTTTTTTTTATAATCAGTTTCATATATAATCAGCTTTTTTATAAGCATCTTTATATCAAGATGTCCTTGCCATCTTGATATAAAGTCATTCAGTGTTTAGTAATTAATTCTCTGTGTAGTACTTTTTTCCCACCTTTCCCAAGCTGGATTCAAATTGCATCCACTACTATGAAGAATTCACAGGAAACAATGCCTCTGTGTACTCCAGAATAATTTGATCTTTTTGATATCAGCCTCCCTGTGCACAGTTCCCATCTGCACACATGTCAGAGTTGTATTTAGTTACAGTTAATGCAAACAGAACATTTTCATCAGAGGATCATTTTAAAATTTTACAGGGGAGTAATAGAACAAGCGTGAGCAGCTACAGTGAGCTGTTAAGCCATATACTGTTTACAGCCGCTAGAGGTTGCCTAACAACAGAACGTAGCTATGGGTCGTAATAAGCTGCTTGCACAGACAACCTACAGAGTTGTTATCAGCAGCAGGACAGTCTACAGGAAGAACATGCAGTATGTTGCATAACCTTGACCCTCTGTGATGGATGAATTTCTATGATTTATCAATAGTGTAACAGCACTGGAGAAAATTTGATCACAATAACCAGCCTGCTAAAGTGGAGGTTTGTATGCCATTCCATCTAGCCATTTATTCAAAACCCCTTCACAGGAGGATGGGTTCATACATCTCCAGTGGTCCCAGAGGGAAGTAAACAGCTTACACAAGCAGAGGCACTGCCGTACTCTTCCCACTGAAGTAGCTCTCTGTGCCATTATCAGTTTTTCAGTTTAAATGTGTGTAGTCTCATCTTCAGCACTGATACAAATCTATAAATCTATTTCTTGCCTTTTTTTTCACCCTTCTTCATTAACTTTCTTTTCATTTCCCACTAAGGTATGGGGTTATTTCGTAATCTATTCAATTAATTCAAATTGTGGGCCAAAATCTGTGTTTTTAATTATAGGGCATTAATTATCTCTTCTTCGTTAATAGATTGAATATAGCTTCCTCAAGCCAAAAAGCCTTTTTAATATTGAAATTTTGAAGTGAATTCACTTCACAAGCTCCTTCTAATTAAAATAGGCAGAAAAAAGGATGAAGCATTGTCTGTTGAGGTGCTATTTGGAGGGGACATTCAAGTAGGCAAAATTTCAAATTCTTTCTAAAAAATGACCTTTGTTGCGATGGCTGTGGTAGAATGCTTAATAACGTGCACATGTGGAAAAGCAAGATGGGTATATTGAAAGTATAAAATAAATAAGTCTACAACCCATATAAAGCAGGACACAGCTTTCTTAAAGTCTGATTTTTTCTTTTTTTTTTAAACTAACCAAGTTAGTCAGAAAAGAGATAACCTCACAAATTACACAAGTGACTTTTCCAAAATATGACCACCAGGGGCTTGTCTCATAAAAGCATGATTACCATGTCATCTGTCTGCATAACAGTTTTTTTTTACTATCCTTTGTACTCAGTGAAGTTAGTCGGATGCACTGAACAACAATTGTGACACAGGTGCCAAATGGCTATATTGAAAGTATACACAAAGGGTACCTTAGTAGCCAAACAGTTAAGACACTTACCACGTAAACACAATGTCCTATGACCTATGTTACAGGTCATACCCCTCTTTTCCCCATGGACAAGCATATACACAAGAACTAACTAACTAAATTAATAAAAATACAACATTTTAAGAGCAGCTTAACAGCAGCTAAAGATCTTGTTTTTGCTGACCTCCAGTGGTCGAACTTTTCATCAGACTGCAGTGACGAGCATTATGTCCTGACGATGACTCCTAGTGACTTTGGTCCTTTGACTTTTCCTCCCTGGGCCAACATGAGGTTGAAATGTGTGGTTTTAAGGGAAATGTCTCAACAACAATTGGATGATTTACCTTGACCTATTGATGTTTCTGACTTTTCATCTTGTACCGTCATCAAGTCACAGTTTATCACCCTGTGTTTAATGCTAATTAGCTAATTTTAGCAACATTAGTTACCATGGAAAACTTATATGGTGATGCTAGCATGCTGATGTGCCTAAGCACAGCCTAACAGAGCCACTAGATTGGCTGTGGACTTTTAGTTTTGTTAAGAGACAGGGCTGCAACAACAAACTCCAACAAGAGAGATGGCACACACCAAATGCGAGTATTAAACGCTTTAATGTCATAGATACCAGGTATGAATGCATGAACTGTGTGAGTTCCACTGTGTGGGATTTGCAAAGAGACTGTGGATGTCCTTAGATTACCTTCTTTCTTGTTGTAAAAAGTTCAGACCAAGAAAAAAACCTGGCTTTTAAAGTTTGAAGGCATCTTGACCAGCAATTGTTTACAGTCTGCTAAATTAAAACTGGGTCAGCATTAGATCAGAAGCCTCAGTCTGTCCCATCTAATAAAAACATCAAAGCAGAATAAGTTAGAGGCTCTCATTGAGGACAGGGCACTGAGCAGTGGTGTGATAAACAAAAGTGTCTTGCCAGTGCCCTCCATGCCCATAAAGAGGAGAAAGCTCCCTGTACACATCCACAGGCCAGCAATTACAGCTGAGTCTGACTGTTAGCTGCTTCTTCTTTTTCTGCTCTATCAACATGTCAGTGCTGACGTCTGAGAGGACTGAGGATGAAAGAACAGGCAGTGGACAGCTGGCAGAAGGAATTAGCAGCAGAGTTGGGATGAATTCACTTTTGTTTCGGTCACACGGGACATGGATTTTCTGCACGTTTGAAATATTGATTTTTTTTTTTTTTTTAGAGAAAGAAATAGCTGTCCAGTCCAGCTTATTGACATATAATTGAGAATTATTGCTGCATAGTTAGAAATATATGTTCACACACACACACCACTTGTATCTACTGACTAAGGACGACATTTGACAGATTTATAGTCTGTTTGCTCTGTCCAAGTTGCCCTTTCTAATATAGGCTCTGCCCCTGAGTGTGTCTGTGGATGCTGCTGATTAATTGAATTTAAAGTTCAGCTTCAGGAACTAAAGTGTGTGTTTGCTTAAATTATCTCCACAGCAACACAGTTTAAAAACCTGCCACAATTTAGTAATTTTGAGACACGTATAAACTCTTTCCTCAAGAGGTCTGGAGAAGATTGGCATGCAAGTGTAAAATTGTAGATTGCAACAACTGGGTTTGATGTTGAGTTCCACAGAAAGACTGTCCTAATCTTGGACTTGGACTTCTTTTTCTTCAGAGAGCCAGGCTTTGCCTATAAATAATCCTTGCACTCATTCACTGAGGCTGCTTGCTGCCTTGGAAGTGAAAACAGCTGCGAGGAGAAACAATTCTTCCCCCCTTTCCCTCTTTGTTTCTCTTTAATTGACTTTTTAACAAGGCTGTGTTCAAGTTGACCAGCTACACCCCTTCATTCCTGACCACCACTCACACATATGTACACTTCTCTATTGGCTGAGGTGGGAAACTCATTAAAACTGTGCGTGTATGTGTGTGCAAAATGCTCCCAATTTCTGAATCAAAGAGCTATGTGCAGGGGAGCATAAATGAACAACATGTTTATATGCATGATAATGCCGACCTCTCGGTTCCTGTCAGGGGAGGTCAAACTAAATAATGTATTCTGACTGAGACGAAAACACCCTCTTGGGTGGATTTGGAGCAAATTATTTCAAGCCATTGTCATAAAGTCCTATTGCGGCCCTGAGCCAGGAGAGTAATTTGGAACGGTAATCTACCAAACACTGTGTGGTTAGAACTGTTAATGTAAAGGCTTTCATTGACAGGATGTACATTCAACTATATCATTCTCATGGGCAATGAGAAAAAAAACAATATTTCACATGCTTATACCTCATATAATTACTTTTAAGTTGATGTAGATTCACCTGAACAGTCAGCACATTGATCTTATAGATCATGGTGGGTATGTTAAGTCATTTTTATCTGAATTCAAAGCCATAAAAAATGAACAAATCTGCAGCAAGTACTGTTTTTTTTTTTTTTTTTTGTTTGAGCATGACAGTTAATTGTTGGCCTTGGAACAATAATTTGACGAAGAAAGTTTTAGCTCAAGCTTCTAAGTGTGAATTGACAATGGTGACAGCAGCTGAGCTATGTACACTGTATATCTCTGATAACTGAAGTCACTTCTGCTTTTGGTCAAACTTGTTTCTAAATTCTAGTTCAGTGATCTGACTTATTGATTATTGTTTTGAGAACTTGCTTGTAGAAATTTCTAGATTCCTATTGGTAACAAGTTATAAAATACCATAATAATATGTTAAATAATAAAACTAAATGTTAAAATGTGCCCTAACAGGGGTTAAAGTGGACTGGAATGATCCAGAATAGCGTCCCAGCACTTTCAATTAATAAATCTGACTGGCAGTTTCATAAATAATAATGTGATTGTGGGCCAGTGGACCGTCAAAAACAAACCTTGTCTGTGTGCCTGTCATTCGGGGTGTGTGTGTGTGTGTGTGTGTGTGTTCTGCACCGCGCTCGTTGACATATGTAATCAACCCTCACCCACAAACTTCAGCACTCCCAAAATCCTGCAGAGTAACATCAGTAAACTGCACACAGCACCACCTGGTTGGTCTGTGACACTTTATGATAGCAAAGGAACAGAGAGGCAAAGGGTCCAGAGCTGGTGAGTGCAGCTTTCTGCAGATGGATCACTCGCTCAGCATTGAGCGAGATTTCACACCACTCACCACACCTGACACTGAAATTTGATTTAGCCCAATATCATAAATGTACACCACCCACAGAGGGCTGATGGGAGTCTTCTCTCTGTTGCAGTTCTGCTTTGTGGTGCAGTCTGATAAGACAGAGGTAAGTATCTTCCCTCATGCAGGTTTCGCTAAGTGGCAGGTTCAATGTACTAAATTCAAATAATTGCAAGCTCATATTATAGAAAACATGCAAGTCATTTTACTGACTGGTTAAATTTATCATTTCTTTCATATAACACTCTGGATACTTCTTGGAAAATAGTTTCCCTTCCTGCAATTTGATTAAGTCGCGGAAACATTCCAGGTGTTTGACACATGAATATAAAACTTTCTGACCATCCAGCATCTCTGTGTGCCTTAAACACACACTGTTTAGCAAGTCTTCATGTGCTAAATACACAAGAATTATGTTGTTAATAAGTCTGAAACAAATGCCAGTGTTCAAAATAAAAACATCATTTTGGGAATCATTTTCAAGAAGTGATATTGAGAGGTTGTTTATTTCCTTCTTGCTCTCCTTCTCTCCTTCCGTTTGGCTTATTTACCTGTTTGAGCTGCCACAAGGCTGGTGGGTTAGCAACCAGCCCAAGGGGTAGGTTGTTCACTTTACAGAGGACTTCAGGGGGACTGAGGTGATGTTATCGTTTCCTCTGAAGTCTGTGCTATCCCTTTGAACACACTTTATCTTCACATCTCTGTACTTGCCTGCAAATGGAGCAACACACAGGGGGTGCTTTGAAATGAATTAGCAATAGGAAGGTGCCTGAGTCACTTGTGAAGCATACTTAATTTGCATAACATAAATTAATGTTCTAAAAATAAGAAACCCATCCACCCTTTGAGTGGGCTCACGGAGCGCTTGAAACAATGAAATCCAGACAGTGATGAGGGACGACACTGAAAAATTAGTGGAGTCAAAATGTCATGTTCCCCCCTGAAGGGCTGCAGCCAAGCAACCATGAAAAAAAGTACAGAAAAAGAAGATGAATTAACGAAAGATGCGCTAAGCATCCAACACATGGGATCCCAGTTGACAGAGAAAGCAAGGCAAAAGACTGACAGACTTCAAGGGAGTTAAGAGAGACTGTCTTGCTTTTGTCTGGTCCCTCTTGCCCCTTTCTGCTACGGCTAGAAAAAGCAATTGTGTGACACTTGGCTCCTGTGGGCCCGGGCTGCTTTAAGCCAGAAGTGAAATGCGATGCTTTCTGTCATGACTGTTCACTCAGACTGTTGTTGTTGTTTGGCTGTAGAGGAATAAGAGCGGGGACTCTGGGCTCTACTGTACACCCAAAGGAGAGCAGATTTCATATTCCAGAGTGAAATGCCTTCTGGCACTGTTCCGCCAGCCCTTGATTTGAATAGACAAGAGTTGCTGGGGTGGATTGAGAGATAAAAGAGGCTGAGGGAGAGAAGTGACTGGAGCCTCAAGAACAGACAAGAACTCTTTATGCTGCATCAGCACTCAGACAAATGGAGAAATGGTTAGCTGAGTGTGAAGTGACACCAAAAAGAAGATGCTTGTCTTGTTTGGTCTTAGAAACCACCACAACTGCATTGTTGGTGGAGTTTGTTACCACCTTTATGTGTTTGGTAGTGTGTAACAGAGGATCCCAACTGTTTAGGCTTGTGGCTCAGGTAGTGTTTTTCCTTATTCTTCAAAATTTTGTGTAACACTTTAGGATAATGATCCTTTATAAGACATTTATAAGCTATTAGTAGATATTAGTAGATAGTTAACTAATCATGAACAAAACACATAAATTTGTAAATGATTATTAAAACACTTATTACTTAAGTTACAAAACATTCACAAGCTATTAGTATCTATTAAACTAATCATGAATAAACCATTTATATACATTTGTAAATGATTATAAAACCATTTATAACTAAAGATGTACAACATTTATATATGATTTAGACAGTTAAAAGTGCTGTCAACATTATTTGTATATGATTTATTCATCATCAACTAATTTTCAATATGATCAACCTTATTAGTAAATTATTGGTGAAATAGTGTAGATGTATCACAGAAACCTGCTGTACCACCATTTGTTTATTCATGTTTAAAAGATTATTTGTTAGGTATTTTTATTATTAGACGTTTTTTGTGACATTTTGAGGTCTTACTAAAGTATGACTTTTTTTTGGCATATTTTGACTTCATACCAAGGTATGACGTTTTTTATGACATTTTGAGGCCTTACTAAAGTATGACTTTTTTTGGCATATTTTGACGTCATACTATACTATGACGTTTTTTATGACATTTTGAGGCCTTACTAAAGTATGACTTTTTTTGGCATATTTTGATGTCATACTATACTATGACGTTTTTTTTGACATTTTGAGGCCTTACTAAAGTATGACTTTTTTTGGCATATTTTGACTTCATACTATACTATGACGTATGACGTTTTTTATGACAATTTTGAGGCCTTACTAAAGTATGACTTTTTTTTGGCATATTTTGATGTCATACCGCGGTATGACGTTTTTTATGACATTTTGAGGCCTTACTAAAGTTTGACTTTTTTGGCATATTTTGACGTCATACTATACTATGACGTATGACGTTTTTTATGACAATTTTGAGGCCTTACTAAAGTATGACTTTTTTTGGCATATTTTGACTTCATACTATACTATGACGTTTTTTTATGACATTTTGAGGGCTTACTAAAGTATGACTTTTTTTGGCATATTTTGACGTCATACTATACTATGACGTTTTTTTTGACATTTTGAGGCCTTACTAAAGTATGACTTTTTTTGGCATATTTTGACTTCATACTATACTATGACGTTTTTTATGACATTTTGAGGCCTTACTAAAGTATGACTTTTTTTGGCATATTTTGACGTCATACTATACTATGACGTTTTTTATGACATTTTGAGGCCAAAAAAAATGTGGACTTTTTTTGGCCGAAAAAACACACCATACTATACTATGGCGTTTTTTATGACATTTTGAGGCCAAAAAAAATTTTTGACTTTTTTTGGCCGAAAAAAACGCCATGCTATACTATGACGTTTTTTATGACATTTTGAGGCCAAAAATTTTTTTGACTTTTTTTGGCCGAAAAAAACGCCATACTATACTATGACGTTTTTTATGATATTTTGAGGCCAAAAAAAAATGTGGACTTTTTTTGGCCGAAAAAAACGCCATACTATACTATGACGTTTTTTATGACATTTTGAGGCCAAAAAAAATTTGGACTTTTTTTGGCCGGAAAAAACGCCATACTATACTATGACGTTTTTTATGACATTTTGAGGCCAAAAAAATTTTCGACTTTTTTTGGCCGAAAAAAACGCCATATTATACTATGACGTTTTTTATGACATTTTGAGGCCAAAATTTTTTTTGACTTTTTTTGGCATATTTTGACGCCATACTATACTATGACGTTTTTTATGACATTTTGAGGCCAAAAAATTTTTGACTTTTTTTGGCATATTTTGACGCCATACTATACTATGACGTTTTTTATGACATTTTGAGGCCAAAAAATTTTTTGACTTTTTTTGGCCGAAAAAAACGGCATACTATACTATGATGTTTTTTGTGACATTTTGAGGCCAAAAAAATTTTGGACTTTTTTTGGCATATTTTGACGCCATACTATACTATGACGTTTTTTATGACATTTTGAGGCCAAAAATTTTTTTGACTTTCTTTGGCCGAAAAAACGCCATACTATACTATGACGTTTTTTATGACATTTTGAGGCCAAAAAAATTTTTCACTTTTTTTGGCATATTTTGACGCCATACTATACTATGATGTTTTTTATGACATTTTGAGGCCAAAAAAAATTTGGACTTTTTTTGGCCGAAAAAAACGCCATACTATACTATGACGTTTTTTTATGACATTTCGAGGCCAAAAAAATTTTGGACTTTTTTTGGCCGAAAAAAACCCCATACTATACTATGACGTTTTTTATGACATTTTGAGGCCAAAAAAAATTTGGACTTTTTTTGGCCGAAAAAAACGCCATACTATACTATGACATTTTTTGTGACATTTTGAGGCCAAAAAATTTTTTGACTTTTTTTGGCATATTTTGACGCCATACTATACTATGACGTTTTTATGACATTTTGAGGCCAAAAAAATTTCTGACTTTTTTTGGCATATTTTGACGCCATACTATACTATGACGTTTTTTATGACATTTTGAGGCCAAAAAAAATTTGGACTTTTTTTGGCCGAAAAAAACCCCATACTATACTATGACGTTTTTTGTGACATTTTGAGGCCAAAAATTTTTTTGACTTTTTTTGGCATATTTTGACGCCATACTATACTATGACGTTTTTTATGACATTTTGAGGCCAAAAAAATTTCTGACTTTTTTTGGCCGAAAAAAACGGCATACTATACTATGACGTTTCTTATGACATTTTGAGGCCAAAAAATTTTTTGACTTTTTTTGGCATATTTTGACGCCATACTATACTATGACGTTTTTTATGACATTTTGAGGCCAAAAAATTTTTGACTTTTTTTGGCATATTTTGACGCCATACTATACTATGACGTTTTTTATGACATTTTGAGGCCACAAAAATTTTTGCCTTTTTTTGGCCAAAAAAAACGGCATACTATACTATGACGTTTTTTATGACATTTTGAGGCCAAAAAAAATTTGGACTTTTTTTGGCCGAAAAAAACGCCATACTATACTATGACGTTTTTTATGACATTTTGAGGCCAAAAAATTTTTTGACTTTTTTTGGCATATTTTGACGCCATACTATACTATGACGTTTTTTATGACATTTTGAGGCCAAAAATTTTTTTGACTTTCTTTGGCCGAAAAAAACGCCATACTATACTATGACGTTTTTTATGACATTTTGAGGCCAAAAAAAATTTGGACTTTTTTTGGCCGAAAAAAACCCCATACTATACTATGACGTTTTTTATGACATTTTGAGGCCAAAAAAAATTTGGACTTTTTTTGGCCGAAAAAAACGCCATACTATACTATGACGTTTTTTGTGACATTTTGAGGCCAAAAAATTTTTTGACTTTTTTTGGCATATTTTGACGCCATACTATACTATGACGTTTTTTATGACATTTTGAGGCCAAAAAAAATTTGGACTTTTTTTGGCCGAAAAAAACGCCATACTATACTATGACGTTTTTTATGACATTTTGAGGCCAAAAATTTTTTTGACTTTTTTTGGCATATTTTGACGCCATACTACACTATGACGTTTTTTATGATATTTTGAGGCCAAAAAAAAATGTGGACTTTTTTTGGCCGAAAAAAACACCATACTATACTATGACGTTTTTTATGACATTTTGAGGCCAAAAAAAATTTGGACTTTTTTTGGCCGAAAAAAACGCCATACTATACTATGACGTTTTTTATGACATTTTGAGGCCAAAAAAATTTTTGACTTTTTTTGGCATATTTTGACGCCATACTATACTATGACGTTTTTTATGACATTTTGAGGCCAAAAAAAATTTGGACTTTTTTTGGCCGAAAAAAACGCCATACTATACTATGACGTTTTTTATGACATTTTGAGGCCAAAAAATTTTTGACTTTTCTTGGCTGAAAAAAACGCCATACTATGCTATGACGTTTTTTATGACATTTTGAGGCCAAAAAAAATTTTTCACTTTTTTTGGCATATTTTGACGCCATACTATACTATGACATTTTTTATGACATTTTGAGGCCAAAAAGAATTTGGACTTTTTTTACCCGAAAAAAACGGCATACTATACTATGACGTTTTTTATGACATTTTGAGGCCAAAAAATGTTTTGACTTTTTTTGGCATATTTTGACGCCATACTATACTATGACGTTTTTTATGACATTTTGAGGCCAAAAAAAATTTGGATTTTTTTTGGCCGAAAAAAACGCCATACTATACTATGACGTTTTTTATGACATTTTGAGGCCAAAAAAATTTCTGACTTTTTTTGGCCGAAAAAAACGCCATACTATACTACAGTATGACGTTTTTTATGACATTTTGAGGCCAAAAAAATTTTGGACTTTTTTAGGCCGAAAAAAACGCCATACTATACTATGACGTTTTTTATGACATTTTGAGGCCAAAAAATGTTTTGACTTTTTTTGGCATATTTTGACGCCATACTATACTATGACGTTTTTTATGACATTTTGAGGCCAAAAAAAATTTGGACTTTTTTTGGCCGAAAAAAACGCCATACTATACTATGACGTTTTTTATGACATTTTGAGGCCAAAAAAAATTTGGACTTTTTTTGGCCGAAAAAAACGGCATACTATACTATGACGTTTTTTATGACATTTTGAGGCCAAAAAATGTTTTGACTTTTTTTGGCCGAAAAAAACGCCATACTATACTATGACGTTTTTTTATGACATTTTGAGGCCAAAAAATGTTTTGACTTTTTTTGGCATATTTTGACGCCATACTATACTATGACGTTTTTTATGACATTTTGAGGCCAAAAAAAATTTGGACTTTTTTTGGCCGAAAAAAACGCCATACTATACTATGACGTTTTTTATGACATTTTGAGGCCAAAAAATTTTTGACTTTTCTTGGCTGAAAAAAACGCCATACTATGCTATGACGTTTTTTATGACATTTTGAGGCCAAAAAAAATTTGGACTTTTTTAGGCCGAAAAAAACGCCATACTATACTATGACGTTTTTTATGACATTTTGAGGCCAAAAAAAATTTGGACTTTTTTTGGCCGAAAAAAACGCCATACTATACTATGACGTTTTTTATGACATTTTGAGGCCAAAATTTTTTTTGACTTTTTTAGGCATATTTTGACGCCATACTATACTATGACGTTTTTTATGACATTTTGAGGCCCAAAAATTTTTTGACTTTTTTTGGCATATTTTGACGCCATACTATACTATGACGTTTTTTATGACATTTCGAGGCCAAAAAAAATTTGGACTTTTTTTGGCCGAAAAAAACGCCATACTATACTATGACGTTTTTTATGACATTTTGAGGCCAAAAAAATTTTTCACTTTTTTTGGCATATTTTGACGCCATTGTATACTCTGACGTTTTTTATGACATTTTGAGGCCAAAAAATTTTTTGACTTTTTTTGGCCGAAAAAAACGCCATACTATACTATGACGTTTTTTGACATTTTGAGACCAAAAAATGTTTTGACTTTTTTTGGCATATTTTGACGCCATACTATACTATGACGTTTTTTATGACATTTTGAGGCCAAAAAAAATTTGGACTTTTTTAGGCATATTTTGACGCCATACTATACTATGACGTTTTTTATGACATTTTGAGGCCAAAAAATTTTTTGACTTTTTTAGGCATATTTTGACGCCATACTATACTATGACGTTTTTTATGACATTTCGAGGCCCAAAAATTTTTTGACTTTTTTTGGCATATTTTGACGCCATACTATACTATGACGTTTTTTATGACATTTCGAGGCCAAAAAAAATTTGGACTTTTTTTGGCCGAAAAAAACGCCATACTATACTATGACGTTTTTTATGACATTTTGAGGCCAAAAAAAATTTGGACTTTTTTTGGCCGAAAAAAACGCCATACTATACTATGACGTTTTTTATGACATTTTGAGGCCAAAAAAAATTTGGACTTTTTTTGGCCGAAAAAAACGCCATACTATACTATGACGTTTTTTATGACATTTTGAGGCCAAAAAAATTTTGGACTTTTTTTGGCCGAAAAAAACGCCATGGTATACTATGACGTTTTTTATGACATTTTGAGGCCAAAAAAATTTTGGACTTTTTTTGGCCGAAAAAAACGCCATACTATACTATGACGTTTTTTATGACATTTTGAGGCCAAAAAATGTTTTGACTTTTTTTGGCATATTTTGACGCCATACTATACTATGACGTTTTTTATGACATTTTGAGGCCAAAAAAAATTTGGACTTTTTTTGGCCGAAAAAAACGCCATACTATACTATGACGTTTTTTATGACATTTTGAGGCCAAAAAAAATTTGGACTTTTTTTGGCCGAAAAAAACGGCATACTATACTATGACGTTTTTTATGACATTTTGAGGCCAAAAAATGTTTTGACTTTTTTTGGCCGAAAAAAACGCCATACTATACTATGACGTTTTTTATGACATTTTGAGGCCAAAAAAAATTTGGACTTTTTTTGGCAGAAAAAAAAGCCATACTATACTATGACGTTTTTTATGACATTTTGAGGCCAAAAAAAATTTGGACTTTTTTTGGCCGAAAAAAACGCCATACTATACTATGACGTTTTTTATGACATTTTGAGGCCAAAAAATGTTTTGACTTTTTTTGGCATATTTTGACGCCATACTATACTATGACGTTTTTTATGACATTTTGAGGCCAAAAAAAATTTGGACTTTTTTTGGCCGAAAAAAAACGCCATACTATACTATGACGTTTTTTTATGACATTTTGAGGCCAAAAAAATTTCTGACTTTTTTTGGCCGAAAAAAACGCCATACTATACTACAGTATGACGTTTTTTATGACATTTTGAGGCCAAAAAAAAGGCCATACTATACTACAGTATGACGTTTTTTATGACATTTCGAGGCCAAAAAAAATTAGGACTTTTTTTGGCCGAAAAAAACGCCATACTATACTATGACGTTTTTTATGACATTTTGAGGCCAAAAAAAATTTGGACTTTTTTTACCCGAAAAAAACGGCATACTATACTATGACGTTTTTTATGACATTTTGAGGCCAAAAAAAATTTGGACTTTTTTTGGCCGAAAAAAACGCCATACTATACTATGACGTTTTTTATGACATTTTGAGGCCAAAAAATTTTTTGACTTTTTTTGGCATATTTTGACGCCATACTATACTATGACGTTTTTTATGACATTTTGAGGCCAAAAAAAATTTGGACTTTTTTTGGCCGAAAAAAACGCCATACTATACTATGACGTTTTTTATGACATTTTGAGGCCAAAAAATTTTTTGACTTTTTTTGGCATATTTTGACGCCATACTATACTATGACGTTTTTTATGACATTTTGAGGCCAAAAATTTTTTTGACTTTCTTTGGCCGAAAAAAACGCCATACTATACTATGACGTTTTTTATGACATTTTGAGGCCAAAAAAAATTTGGACTTTTTTTGGCCGAAAAAAAACCCCATACTATACTATGACGTTTTTTATGACATTTTGAGGCCAAAAAAAATTTGGACTTTTTTTGGCCGAAAAAAACGCCATACTATACTATGACGTTTTTTGTGACATTTTGAGGCCAAAAAATTTTTTGACTTTTTTTGGCATATTTTGACGCCATACTATACTATGACGTTTTTTATGACATTTTGAGGCCAAAAAAAATTTGGACTTTTTTTGGCCGAAAAAAACGCCATACTATACTATGACGTTTTTTATGACATTTTGAGGCCAAAATTTTTTTTTGACTTTTTCTGGCCGAAAAAAACGCCATGCTATACTATGACGTTTTTTATGACATTTTGAGGCCAAAAATTTTTTTGACTTTTTTTGGCATATTTTGACGCCATACTACACTATGACGTTTTTTATGATATTTTGAGGCCAAAAAAAAATGTGGACTTTTTTTGGCCGAAAAAAACGCCATACTATACTATGACGTTTTTTATGACATTTTGAGGCCAAAAAAAATTTGGACTTTTTTTGGCCGAAAAAAACGCCATACTATACTATGACGTTTTTTATGACATTTTGAGGCCAAAAAAATTTTTGACTTTTTTTGGCATATTTTGACGCCATACTATACTATGACGTTTTTTATGACATTTTGAGGCCAAAAAAAATTTGGACTTTTTTTGGCCGAAAAAAACGCCATACTATACTATGACGTTTTTTATGACATTTTGAGGCCAAAAAATTTTTGACTTTTCTTGGCTGAAAAAAACGCCATACTATGCTATGACGTTTTTTATGACATTTTGAGGCCAAAAAAAATTTTTCACTTTTTTTGGCATATTTTGACGCCATACTATACTATGACATTTTTTATGACATTTTGAGGCCAAAAAGAATTTGGACTTTTTTTACCCGAAAAAAACGGCATACTATACTATGACGTTTTTTATGACATTTTGAGGCCAAAAAATGTTTTGACTTTTTTTGGCATATTTTGACGCCATACTATACTATGACGTTTTTTATGACATTTTGAGGCCAAAAAAAATTTGGACTTTTTTTGGCCGAAAAAAACGGCATACTATACTATGACGTTTTTTATGACATTTTGAGGCCAAAAAAAATGTGGACTTTTTTTGGCCGAAAAAAACGCCATACTAAACTATGACGTTTTTTATGACATTTTGAGGCCAAAAAAATTTTAGATTTTTTTTGGCCGAAAAAAAACGCCATACTATACTATGACGTTTTTTATGACATTTTGAGGCCAAAAAAAATTTGGATTTTTTTTGGCCGAAAAAAACGCCATACTATACTATGACGTTTTTTATGACATTTTGAGGCCAAAAAAATTTCTGACTTTTTTTGGCCGAAAAAAAACGCCATACTATACTACAGTATGACGTTTTTTATGACATTTTGAGGCCAAAAAAATTTTGGACTTTTTTAGGCCGAAAAAAACGCCATACTATACTATGACGTTTTTTATGACATTTTGAGGCCAAAAAATGTTTTGACTTTTTTTGGCATATTTTGACGCCATACTATACTATGACGTTTTTTATGACATTTTGAGGCCAAAAAAAATTTGGACTTTTTTTGGCCGAAAAAAACGCCATACTATACTATGACGTTTTTTATGACATTTTGAGGCCAAAAAAAATTTGGACTTTTTTTGGCCGAAAAAAAACGGCATACTATACTATGACGTTTTTTATGACATTTTGAGGCCAAAAAATGTTTTGACTTTTTTTGGCCGAAAAAAAACGCCATACTATACTATGACGTTTTTTTATGACATTTTGAGGCCAAAAAATGTTTTGACTTTTTTTGGCATATTTTGACGCCATACTATACTATGACGTTTTTTATGACATTTTGAGGCCAAAAAAAATTTGGACTTTTTTAGGCCGAAAAAAACGCCATACTATACTATGACGTTTTTTATGACATTTTGAGGCCAAAAAAAATTTGGACTTTTTTTGGCCGAAAAAAACGCCATACTATACTATGACGTTTTTTATGACATTTTGAGGCCAAAATTTTTTTTGACTTTTTTAGGCATATTTTGACGCCATACTATACTATGACGTTTTTTATGACATTTTGAGGCCCAAAAATTTTTTGACTTTTTTTGGCATATTTTGACGCCATACTATACTATGACGTTTTTTATGACATTTCGAGGCCAAAAAAAATTTGGACTTTTTTTGGCCGAAAAAAACGCCATACTATACTATGACGTTTTTTATGACATTTTGAGGCCAAAAAAATTTTTCACTTTTTTTGGCATATTTTGACGCCATTGTATACTCTGACGTTTTTTATGACATTTTGAGGCCAAAAAATTTTTTGACTTTTTTTGGCCGAAAAAAACGCCATACTATACTATGACGTTTTTTGACATTTTGAGACCAAAAAATGTTTTGACTTTTTTTGGCATATTTTGACGCCATACTATACTATGACGTTTTTTATGACATTTTGAGGCCAAAAAAAATTTGGACATTTTTAGGCATATTTTGACGCCATACTATACTATGACGTTTTTTATGACATTTTGAGGCCAAAAAATGTTTTGACTTTTTTAGGCATATTTTGACGCCATACTATACTATGACGTTTTTTATGACATTTCGAGGCCCAAAAATTTTTTGACTTTTTTTGGCATATTTTGACGCCATACTATACTATGACGTTTTTTATGACATTTCGAGGCCAAAAAAAATTTGGACTTTTTTTGGCCGAAAAAAACGCCATACTATACTATGACGTTTTTTATGACATTTTGAGGCCAAAAAAAATTTGGACTTTTTTTGGCCGAAAAAAACGCCATACTATACTATGACGTTTTTTATGACATTTTGAGGCCAAAAAAAATTTGGACTTTTTTTGGCCGAAAAAAACGCCATACTATACTATGACGTTTTTTATGACATTTTGAGGCCAAAAAAATTTTGGACTTTTTTTGGCCGAAAAAAACGCCATGGTATACTATGACGTTTTTTATGACATTTTGAGGCCAAAAAAATTTTGGACTTTTTTTGGCCGAAAAAAACGCCATACTATACTATGACGTTTTTTATGACATTTTGAGGCCAAAAAATGTTTTGACTTTTTTTGGCATATTTTGACGCCATACTATACTATGACGTTTTTTATGACATTTTGAGGCCAAAAAAAATTTGGACTTTTTTTGGCCGAAAAAAACGCCATACTATACTATGACGTTTTTTATGACATTTTGAGGCCAAAAAAAATTTGGACTTTTTTTGGCCGAAAAAAACGGCATACTATACTATGACGTTTTTTATGACATTTTGAGGCCAAAAAATGTTTTGACTTTTTTTGGCCGAAAAAAACGCCATACTATACTATGACGTTTTTTATGACATTTTGAGGCCAAAAAAAATTTGGACTTTTTTTGGCAGAAAAAAAAGCCATACTATACTATGACGTTTTTTATGACATTTTGAGGCCAAAAAAAATTTGGACTTTTTTTGGCCGAAAAAAACGCCATACTATACTATGACGTTTTTTATGACATTTTGAGGCCAAAAAATGTTTTGACTTTTTTTGGCATATTTTGACGCCATACTATACTATGACGTTTTTTATGACATTTTGAGGCCAAAAAAAATTTGGACTTTTTTTGGCCGAAAAAAACGCCATACTATACTATGACGTTTTTTATGACATTTTGAGGCCAAAAAAATTTCTGACTTTTTTTGGCCGAAAAAAACGCCATACTATACTACAGTATGACGTTTTTTATGACATTTTGAGGCCAAAAAAAAGGCCATACTATACTACAGTATGACGTTTTTTATGACATTTCGAGGCCAAAAAAAATTTGGACTTTTTTTGGCCGAAAAAAACGCCATACTATACTATGACTTTTTTTATGACAAAAAATTTTTGACTTTTTTTGGCCGAAAAAAACGCCATGGTATACTATGACGTTTTTTATGACATTTTGAGGCCAAAAAATTTTTTGACTTTTTTTGGCCGAAAAAAACGCCATACTATACTATGACGTTTTTTATGACATTTTGAGGCCAAAAAAATTTTTCTCTTTTTTTGGCATATTTTGACGCCATACTATACTATGACATTTTTTATGACATTTTGAGGCCAAAAAAAATTTGGACTTTTTTTGGCCGAAAAAAACGCCATACTATACTATGACGTTTTTTATGACATTTTGAGGCCAAAAAAAATTAGGACTTTTTTTGGCCGAAAAAAACGCCATACTATACTATGACGTTTTTTATGACATTTTGAGGCCAAAAAAAATTTGGACTTTTTTTACCCGAAAAAAACGCCATACTATACTATGACGTTTTTTATGACATTTTGAGGCCAAAAAAAATTTGGACTTTTTTTGGCCGAAAAAAACGCCATACTATACTATGACGTTTTTTATGACATTTTGAGGCCAAAAAAAATTTGGACTTTTTTTACCCGAAAAAAACGCCATACTATACTATGACGTTTTTTATGACATTTTGAGGCCAAAAAATGTTTTGACTTTTTTTGGCATATTTTGACGCCATACTATACTATGACGTTTTTTATGACATTTTGAGGCCAAAAAAAATGTGGACTTTTTTTGGCCGAAAAAAAACGCCATACTATACTATGACGTTTTTTATGACATTTTGAGGCCAAAAAAAATTTGGACTTTTTTTGGCCGAAAAAAACGCCATACTATACTATGACGTTTTTTATGACATTTTGAGGCCAAAAAAAATTTGGACTTTTTTTACCCGAAAAAAACGCCATACTATACTATGACGTTTTTTATGACATTTTGAGGCCAAAAAATGTTTTGACTTTTTTTGGCATATTTTGACGCCATACTATACTATGACGTTTTTTATGACATTTTGAGGCCAAAAAAAATTTGGACTTTTTTTACCCGAAAAAAACGCCATACTATACTATGACGTTTTTTATGACATTTTGAGGCCAAAAAAAATTTGGACTTTTTTTGGCCGAAAAAAACGCCATACTATACTATGACGTTTTTTATGACAAAATATTTTTGACTTTTTTTGGCCGAAAAAAACGCCATGGTATACTATGACGTTTTTTATGACATTTTGAGGCCAAAAAATTTTTTGACTTTTTTTGGCCGAAAAAAACGCCATACTATACTATGACGTTTTTTATGACATTTTGAGGCCAAAAAAATTTTTCTCTTTTTTTGGCATATTTTGACGCCATACTATACTATGACATTTTTTATGACATTTTGAGGCCAAAAAAAATTTGGACTTTTTTTGGCCGAAAAAAACGCCATACTATACTATGACGTTTTTTATGACATTTTGAGGCCAAAAAAAATTAGGACTTTTTTTGGCCGAAAAAAACGCCATACTATACTATGACATTTTTATGACATTTTGAGACCAAAAAATGTTTTGACTTTTTTTGGCATATTTTGACGCCATACTATACTATGACGTTTTTTATGACATTTCGAGGCCAAAAATTTTTTTGACTTTTTTTGGCATATTTTGACGCCATACTATACTATGACGTTTTTTATGACATTTCGAGGCCAAAAAAAATTTGGACTTTTTTTGGCCGAAAAAAACGCCATACTATACTATGACGTTTTTTATGACATTTTGAGGCCAAAAAAAATTTGGACTTTTTTTGGCCGAAAAAAACGCCATACTATACTATGACGTTTTTTATGACATTTTGAGGCCAAAAAAATTTTTGACTTTTTTTGGCCGAAAAAAACGCCATGGTACACTATGACGTTTTTTACTACATTTTGAGGCCAAAAAAATTTTTGACTTTTTTTGGCCGAAAAAAATGCCATGCTATACTATGACGTTTTTTATGACATTTTGAGGCCAAAAAAATTTTTGACTTTTTTAGGCATATTTTGACGCCATACTATACTATGACGTTTTTTATGACATTTTGAGGCCCAAAAATTTTTTGACTTTTTTTGGCATATTTTGACGCCATACTATACTATGACGTTTTTTATGACATTTCGAGGCCAAAAAAAATTTGGACTTTTTTTGGCCGAAAAAAACGGCATACTATACTATGACGTTTTTTATGACATTTTGAGGCCAAAAAAAATTTTGACTTTTTTTGGCCGAAAAAAACGCCATACTATACTATGACGTTTTTTATGACATTTTGAGGCCAAAAAAATTTTGGACTTTTTTTGGCATATTTTGACGCCATACTATACTATGACGTTTTTTATGACATTTTGAGGCAAAAAAAATTTCTGACTTTTTTTGGCATATTTTGACGCCATACTATACTATGACGTTTTTTATGACATTTTGGGGCCAAAAAAATTTCTGACTTTTTTTGGCATATTTTGACGCCATACTATACTATGACGTTTTTTATGACATTTTGAGGCCAAAAATTTTTTTGACTTTCTTTGGCCGAAAAAAACGCCATACTATACTATGACGTTTTTTATGAAATTTTGAGGCCAAAAAAAATTTGGACTTTTTTTGGCCGAAAAAAACGCCATACTATACTATGACATTTTTTGACATTTTGAGACCAAAAAATGTTTTGACTTTTTTTGGCATATTTTGACGCCATACTATACTATGACGTTTTTTATGACATTTTGAGGCCAAAAAATTTTTTGACTTTTTTTGGCCGAAAAAAACGCCATACTATACTATGACGTTTTTTATGACATTTTGAGGCCAAAAAAATTTTTCTCTTTTTTTGGCATATTTTGACGCCATACTATACTATGACATTTTTTATGACATTTTGAGGCCAAAAAAAATTTGGACTTTTTTTGGCCGAAAAAAACGCCATACTATACTATGACGTTTTTTATGACATTTTGAGGCCAAAAAAAATTAGGACTTTTTTTGGCCGAAAAAAACGCCATACTATACTATGACGTTTTTTATGACATTTTGAGGCCAAAAAAAATTTGGACTTTTTTTACCCGAAAAAAACGCCATACTATACTATGACGTTTTTTATGACATTTTGAGGCCAAAAAAAATTTGGACTTTTTTTGGCCGAAAAAAACGCCATACTATACTATGACGTTTTTTATGACATTTTGAGGCCAAAAAAAATTTGGACTTTTTTTACCCGAAAAAAACGCCATACTATACTATGACGTTTTTTATGACATTTTGAGGCCAAAAAATGTTTTGACTTTTTTTGGCATATTTTGACGCCATACTATACTATGACGTTTTTTATGACATTTTGAGGCCAAAAAAAATGTGGACTTTTTTTGGCCGAAAAAAAACGCCATACTATACTATGACGTTTTTTATGACATTTTGAGGCCAAAAAAAATTTGGACTTTTTTTGGCCGAAAAAAACGCCATACTATACTATGACGTTTTTTATGACATTTTGAGGCCAAAAAAAATTTGGACTTTTTTTACCCGAAAAAAACGCCATACTATACTATGACGTTTTTTATGACATTTTGAGGCCAAAAAATGTTTTGACTTTTTTTGGCATATTTTGACGCCATACTATACTATGACGTTTTTTATGACATTTTGAGGCCAAAAAAAATTTGGACTTTTTTTACCCGAAAAAAACGCCATACTATACTATGACGTTTTTTATGACATTTTGAGGCCAAAAAAAATTTGGACTTTTTTTGGCCGAAAAAAACGCCATACTATACTATGACGTTTTTTATGACAAAATATTTTTGACTTTTTTTGGCCGAAAAAAACGCCATGGTATACTATGACGTTTTTTATGACATTTTGAGGCCAAAAAATTTTTTGACTTTTTTTGGCCGAAAAAAACGCCATACTATACTATGACGTTTTTTATGACATTTTGAGGCCAAAAAAATTTTTCTCTTTTTTTGGCATATTTTGACGCCATACTATACTATGACATTTTTTATGACATTTTGAGGCCAAAAAAAATTTGGACTTTTTTTGGCCGAAAAAAACGCCATACTATACTATGACGTTTTTTATGACATTTTGAGGCCAAAAAAAATTAGGACTTTTTTTGGCCGAAAAAAACGCCATACTATACTATGACATTTTTATGACATTTTGAGACCAAAAAATGTTTTGACTTTTTTTGGCATATTTTGACGCCATACTATACTATGACGTTTTTTATGACATTTCGAGGCCAAAAATTTTTTTGACTTTTTTTGGCATATTTTGACGCCATACTATACTATGACGTTTTTTATGACATTTCGAGGCCAAAAAAAATTTGGACTTTTTTTGGCCGAAAAAAACGCCATACTATACTATGACGTTTTTTATGACATTTTGAGGCCAAAAAAAATTTGGACTTTTTTTGGCCGAAAAAAACGCCATACTATACTATGACGTTTTTTATGACATTTTGAGGCCAAAAAAATTTTTGACTTTTTTTGGCCGAAAAAAACGCCATGGTACACTATGACGTTTTTTACTACATTTTGAGGCCAAAAAAATTTTTGACTTTTTTTGGCCGAAAAAAATGCCATGCTATACTATGACGTTTTTTATGACATTTTGAGGCCAAAAAAATTTTTGACTTTTTTAGGCATATTTTGACGCCATACTATACTATGACGTTTTTTATGACATTTTGAGGCCCAAAAATTTTTTGACTTTTTTTGGCATATTTTGACGCCATACTATACTATGACGTTTTTTATGACATTTCGAGGCCAAAAAAAATTTGGACTTTTTTTGGCCGAAAAAAACGGCATACTATACTATGACGTTTTTTATGACATTTTGAGGCCAAAAAAAATTTTGACTTTTTTTGGCCGAAAAAAACGCCATACTATACTATGACGTTTTTTATGACATTTTGAGGCCAAAAAAATTTTGGACTTTTTTTGGCATATTTTGACGCCATACTATACTATGACGTTTTTTATGACATTTTGAGGCAAAAAAAATTTCTGACTTTTTTTGGCATATTTTGACGCCATACTATACTATGACGTTTTTTATGACATTTTGGGGCCAAAAAAATTTCTGACTTTTTTTGGCATATTTTGACGCCATACTATACTATGACGTTTTTTATGACATTTTGAGGCCAAAAATTTTTTTGACTTTCTTTGGCCGAAAAAAACGCCATACTATACTATGACGTTTTTTATGAAATTTTGAGGCCAAAAAAAATTTGGACTTTTTTTGGCCGAAAAAAACGCCATACTATACTATGACATTTTTTGACATTTTGAGACCAAAAAATGTTTTGACTTTTTTTGGCATATTTTGACGCCATACTATACTATGACGTTTTTTATGACATTTCGAGGCCAAAAAAAATTTGGACTTTTTTTGGCCGAAAAAAACGCCATACTATACTATGACGTTTTTTATGACATTTTGAGGCCAAAAAAAATTTGGACTTTTTTTACCCGAAAAAAACGCCATACTATACTATGACGTTTTTTATGACATTTTGAGGCCAAAAAAAATTTGGACTTTTTTTGGCCGAAAAAAACGCCATACTATACTATGACGTTTTTTATGACATTTTGAGGCCAAAAAAATTTTTGACTTTTTTTGGCCGAAAAAAACGCCATGGTACACTATGACGTTTTTTACTACATTTTGAGGCCAAAAAATTTTTTGACTTTTTTTGGCCGAAAAAAATGCCATGCTATACTATGACGTTTTTTATGACATTTTGAGGCCAAAAAAATTTTGGACTTTTTTTGGCCGAAAAAAACGGCATACTATACTATGACGTTTTTTATGACATTTTGAGGCCAAAAATTTTTTGACTTTTTTTGGCATATTTTGACGCCATATTATACTATGACGTTTTTTATGACATTTTGAGGCCAAAAAAAATTTGGACTTTTTTTGGCCGAAAAAAACGCCATACTATACTATGGCGTTTTTTATGACATTTTGAGGCCAAAAAAAATTTGGACTTTTTTTGGCCGAAAAAAACGCCATACTATACTATGGCGTTTTTTATGACATTTTGAGGCCAAAAAAAATTTGGACTTTTTTTGGCCGAAAAAAACGCCATACTATACTATGACGTTTTTTATGACATTTTGAGGCCAAAAAAAATTTGGACTTTTTTTGGCCGAAAAAAACGCCATACTATACTATGACGTTTTTTATGACATTTTGAGGCCAAAAAAAATTTGGACTTTTTTTGGCCGAAAAAAACGCCATACTATACTATGACGTTTTTTATGACATTTTGAGGCCAAAAAAAATTTGGACTTTTTTTGGCCGAAAAAAACGCCATACTATACTATGACGTTTTTTATGACATTTTGAGGCCAAAAAAAATTTGGACTTTTTTTGGCCGAAAAAAACGCCATACTATACTATGACGTTTTTTATGACATTTTGAGGCAAAAAAAATTTTGGACTTTTTTTGGCCGAAAAAAACGGCATACTATACTATGACGTTTTTTATGACATTTTGAGGCCAAAAATTTTTTGACTTTTTTTGGCATATTTTGACGCCATATTATACTATGACGTTTTTTATGACATTTTGAGGCCAAAAAAAATTTGGACTTTTTTTGGCCGAAAAAAACGCCATACTATACTATGACGTTTTTTATGACATTTTGAGGCCAAAAAAAATTTGGACTTTTTTTGGCCGAAAAAAACGCCATACTATACTATGACGTTTTTTATGACATTTTGAGGCCAAAAAAAATTTGGACTTTTTTTACCCGAAAAAAACGCCATACTATACTATGACGTTTTTTATGACATTTTGAGGCCAAAAAATGTTTTGACTTTTTTTGGCATATTTTGACGCCATACTATACTATGACGTTTTTTATGACATTTTGAGGCCAAAAAAAATTTGGACTTTTTTTACCCGAAAAAAACGCCATACTATACTATGACGTTTTTTATGACATTTTGAGGCCAAAAAAAATTTGGACTTTTTTTGGCCGAAAAAAACGCCATACTATACTATGACGTTTTTTATGACAAAAAATTTTTGACTTTTTTTGGCCGAAAAAAACGCCATGGTATACTATGACGTTTTTTATGACATTTTGAGGCCAAAAAATTTTTTGACTTTTTTTGGCCGAAAAAAACGCCATACTATACTATGACGTTTTTTATGACATTTTGAGGCCAAAAAAATTTTTCTCTTTTTTTGGCATATTTTGACGCCATACTATACTATGACATTTTTTATGACATTTTGAGGCCAAAAAAAATTTGGACTTTTTTTGGCCGAAAAAAACGCCATACTATACTATGACGTTTTTTATGACATTTTGAGGCCAAAAAAAATTAGGACTTTTTTTGGCCGAAAAAAACGCCATACTATACTATGACATTTTTTGACATTTTGAGACCAAAAAATGTTTTGACTTTTTTTGGCATATTTTGACGCCATACTATACTATGACGTTTTTTATGACATTTCGAGGCCAAAAATTTTTTTGACTTTTTTTGGCATATTTTGACGCCATACTATACTATGACGTTTTTTATGACATTTCGAGGCCAAAAAAAATTTGGACTTTTTTTGGCCGAAAAAAACGCCATACTATACTATGACGTTTTTTATGACATTTTGAGGCCAAAAAAAATTTGGACTTTTTTTACCCGAAAAAAACGCCATACTATACTATGACGTTTTTTATGACATTTTGAGGCCAAAAAAAATTTGGACTTTTTTTGGCCGAAAAAAACGCCATACTATACTATGACGTTTTTTATGACATTTTGAGGCCAAAAAAATTTTTGACTTTTTTTGGCCGAAAAAAACGCCATGGTACACTATGACGTTTTTTACTACATTTTGAGGCCAAAAAAATTTTTGACTTTTTTTGGCCGAAAAAAATGCCATGCTATACTATGACGTTTTTTATGACATTTTGAGGCCAAAAAAATTTTTGACTTTTTTAGGCATATTTTGACGCCATACTATACTATGACGTTTTTTATGACATTTTGAGGCCCAAAAATTTTTTGACTTTTTTTGGCATATTTTGACGCCATACTATACTATGACGTTTTTTATGACATTTCGAGGCCAAAAAAAATTTGGACTTTTTTTGGCCGAAAAAAACGCCATACTATACTATGACGTTTTTTATGACATTTTGAGGCCAAAAAAAATTTTGACTTTTTTTGGCCGAAAAAAACGCCATACTATACTATGACGTTTTTTATGACATTTTGAGGCCAAAAAAATTTTGGACTTTTTTTGGCATATTTTGACGCCATACTATACTATGACGTTTTTTATGACATTTTGAGGCAAAAAAAATTTCTGACTTTTTTTGGCATATTTTGACGCCATACTATACTATGACGTTTTTTATGACATTTTGGGGCCAAAAAAATTTCTGACTTTTTTTGGCATATTTTGACGCCATACTATACTATGACGTTTTTTATGACATTTTGAGGCCAAAAATTTTTTTGACTTTCTTTGGCCGAAAAAAACGCCATACTATACTATGACGTTTTTTATGAAATTTTGAGGCCAAAAAAAATTTGGACTTTTTTTGGCCGAAAAAAACGCCATACTATACTATGACATTTTTTGACATTTTGAGACCAAAAAATGTTTTGACTTTTTTTGGCATATTTTGACGCCATACTATACTATGACGTTTTTTATGACATTTCGAGGCCAAAAAAAATTTGGACTTTTTTTGGCCGAAAAAAACGCCATACTATACTATGACGTTTTTTATGACATTTTGAGGCCAAAAAAAATTTGGACTTTTTTTACCCGAAAAAAACGCCATACTATACTATGACGTTTTTTATGACATTTTGAGGCCAAAAAAAATTTGGACTTTTTTTGGCCGAAAAAAACGCCATACTATACTATGACGTTTTTTATGACATTTTGAGGCCAAAAAAATTTTTGACTTTTTTTGGCCGAAAAAAACGCCATGGTACACTATGACGTTTTTTACTACATTTTGAGGCCAAAAAATTTTTTGACTTTTTTTGGCCGAAAAAAATGCCATGCTATACTATGACGTTTTTTATGACATTTTGAGGCCAAAAAAATTTTGGACTTTTTTTGGCCGAAAAAAACGGCATACTATACTATGACGTTTTTTATGACATTTTGAGGCCAAAAATTTTTTGACTTTTTTTGGCATATTTTGACGCCATATTATACTATGACGTTTTTTATGACATTTTGAGGCCAAAAAAAATTTGGACTTTTTTTGGCCGAAAAAAACGCCATACTATACTATGACGTTTTTTATGACATTTTGAGGCCAAAAAAAATTTGGACTTTTTTTGGCCGAAAAAAACGCCATACTATACTATGACGTTTTTTATGACATTTTGAGGCCAAAAAAAATTTGGACTTTTTTTACCCGAAAAAAACGCCATACTATACTATGACGTTTTTTATGACATTTTGAGGCCAAAAAAAATTTGGACTTTTTTTGGCCGAAAAAAACGCCATACTATACTATGACGTTTTTTATGACATTTTGAGGCCAAAAAAAATTTGGACTTTTTTTACCCGAAAAAAACGCCATACTATACTATGACGTTTTTTATGACATTTTGAGGCCAAAAAAAATTTGGACTTTTTTTGGCCGAAAAAAACGCCATACTATACTATGACGTTTTTTATGACATTTTGAGGCCAAAAAAAATTTGGACTTTTTTTGGCCGAAAAAAACGCCATACTATACTATGACGTTTTTTATGACATTTTGAGGCCAAAAAAATTTTGGACTTTTTTTGGCCGAAAAAAACGGCATACTATACTATGACGTTTTTTATGACATTTTGAGGCCAAAAATTTTTTGACTTTTTTTGGCATATTTTGACGCCATATTATACTATGACGTTTTTTATGACATTTTGAGGCCAAAAAAAATTTGGACTTTTTTTGGCCGAAAAAAACGCCATACTATACTATGACGTTTTTTATGACATTTTGAGGCCAAAAAAAATTTGGACTTTTTTTGGCCGAAAAAAACGCCATACTATACTATGACGTTTTTTATGACATTTTGAGGCCAAAAAAAATTTGGACTTTTTTTACCCGAAAAAAACGCCATACTATACTATGACGTTTTTTATGACATTTTGAGGCCAAAAAAATTTCTGACTTTTTTTGGCATATTTTGACGCCATACTATACTATGACGTTTTTTATGACATTTTGAGGCCAAAAAAATTTCTGACTTTTTTTGGCATATTTTGACGCCATACTATACTATGACGTTTTTTATGACATTTTGAGGCCAAAAAAAATTTGGACTTTTTTTGGCCGAAAAAAACGCCATACTATACTATGACGTTTTTTATGACATTTTGAGGCCAAAAATTTTTTTGACTTTCTTTGGCCGAAAAAAACGCCATACTATACTATGACGTTTTTTATGAAATTTTGAGGCCAAAAAAAATTTTGACTTTTTTGGCCGAAAAAAACGCCATACTATACTATGACGTTTTTTATGACATTTTGAGGCCAAAAAATTTTTTCACTTTTTTTGGCATATTTTGACGCCATTGTATACTCTGACGTTTTTTATGACATTTTGAGGCCAAAAAATTTTTTGACTTTTTTTGGCCGAAAAAAACGCCATACTATACTATGACGTTTTTTGACATTTTGAGACCAAAAAATGTTTTGACTTTTTTTGGCATATTTTGACGCCATACTATACTATGACGTTTTTTATGACATTTTGAGACCAAAAAATGTTTTGACTTTTTTTGGCATATTTTGACGCCATACTATACTATGACGTTTTTTATGACATTTTGAGGCCAAAAAAAATTTGGACTTTTTTAGGCATATTTTGACGCCATACTATACTATGACGTTTTTTATGACATTTTGAGGCCAAAAATTTTTTTGACTTTTTTAGGCATATTTTGACGCCATACTATACTATGACGTTTTTTATGACATTTTGAGGCCAAAAAAAATTTGGACTTTTTTAGGCATATTTTGACGCCATACTATACTATGACGTTTTTTATGACATTTTGAGGCCAAAAAATTTTTTGACTTTTTTAGGCATATTTTGACGCCATACTATACTATGACGTTTTTTATGACATTTCGAGGCCAAAAAAATTTTTGATTTTTTTTGGCATATTTTGACGCCATACTATACTATGACGTTTTTTTATGACATTTTGAGGCCAAAAAAATTTTGGACTTTTTTTGGCATATTTTGACGCCATACTATACTATGACGTTTTTTATGACATTTTGAGGCCAAAAAAATTTTGACTTTTTTTGGCCGAAAAAAACGCCATACTATACTATGACGTTTTTTATGACATTTTGAGGCCAAAAAAAATTTGGACTTTTTTTGGCCGAAAAAAACGCCATACTATACTATGACGTTTTTTATGACATTTTGAGGCCAAAAAAAATTTGGACTTTTTTTACCCGAAAAAAACGCCATACTATACTATGACGTTTTTTATGACATTTTGAGGCCAAAAAAATTTTTGACTTTTTTTGGCCGAAAAAAACGCCATGGTATACTATGACGTTTTTTATGACATTTTGAGGCCAAAAAAATTTTGGACTTTTTTTGGCCGAAAAAAACGCCATAGTATACTATGACGTTTTTTCTGACATTTTGAGGCCAAAAAAAATTTGGACTTTTTTTGGCCGAAAAAAACGCCATACTATACTATGACGTTTTTTATGACATTTTGAGGCCAAAAAATTTTTTGACTTTTTTTGGCATATTTTGACGCCATACTATACTATGACGTTTTTTATGACATTTTGAGGCCAAAAAAATTTCGGACTTTTTTTGGCATATTTTGACGCCATACTATACTATGACGTTTTTTATGACATTTTGAGGCCAAAAAAATTTCTGACTTTTTTTGGCATATTTTGACGCCATACTATACTATGACGTTTTTTATGACATTTTGAGGCCAAAAAAATTTCTGACTTTTTTTGGCATATTTTGACGCCATACTATACTATGACGTTTTTTATGACATTTTGAGGCCAAAAATTTTTTTGACTTTCTTTGGCCGAAAAAAACGGCATACTATACTATGACGTTTTTTATGAAATTTTGAGGCCAAAAAAAATTTGGACTTTTTTTGGCCGAAAAAAACGCCATACTATACTATGACATTTTTTGACATTTTGAGACCAAAAAATGTTTTGACTTTTTTTGGCATATTTTGACACCATACTATACTATGACGTTTTTTATGACATTTTGAGGCCAAAAAAATTTCTGACTTTTTTTGGCATATTTTGACGCCATACTATACTATGACGTTTTTTATGACATTTTGAGGCCAAAAAAATTTCTGACTTTTTTTGGCATATTTTGACGCCATACTATACTATGACGTTTTTTATGACATTTTGAGGCCAAAAATTTTTTTGACTTTCTTTGGCCGAAAAAAACGCCATACTATACTATGACGTTTTTTATGAAATTTTGAGGCCAAAAAAAATTTGGACTTTTTTTGGCCGAAAAAAACGCCATACTATACTATGACATTTTTTGACATTTTGAGACCAAAAAATGTTTTGACTTTTTTTGGCATATTTTGACGCCATACTATACTATGACGTTTTTTATGACATTTCGAGGCCAAAAAAAATTTGGACTTTTTTTGGCCGAAAAAAACGCCATACTATACTATGACGTTTTTTATGACATTTTGAGGCCAAAAAAAATTTGGACTTTTTTTACCCGAAAAAAACGCCATACTATACTATACTATGACGTTTTTTATGACATTTTGAGGCCAAAAAAAAATTTGGACTTTTTTTGGCCGAAAAAAACGCCATACTATACTATGACGTTTTTTATGACATTTTGAGGCCAAAAAAATTTTTGACTTTTTTTGGCCGAAAAAAACGCCATGGTACACTATGACGTTTTTTACTACATTTTGAGGCCAAAAAAATTTTTGACTTTTTTTGGCCGAAAAAAATGCCATGCTATACTATGACGTTTTTTATGACATTTTGAGGCCAAAAAATTTTTGACTTTTTTAGGCATATTTTGACGCCATACTATACTATGACGTTTTTTATGACATTTTGAGGCCAAAAAAATTTCTGACTTTTTTTGGCATATTTTGACGCCATACTATACTATGACGTTTTTTATGACATTTTGAGGCCAAAAAAATTTCTGACTTTTTTTGGCATATTTTGACGCCATACTATACTATGACGTTTTTTATGACATTTTGAGGCCAAAAATTTTTTTGACTTTCTTTGGCCGAAAAAAACGCCATACTATACTATGACGTTTTTTATGAAATTTTGAGGCCAAAAAAAATTTGGACTTTTTTTGGCCGAAAAAAACGCCATACTATACTATGACATTTTTTGACATTTTGAGACCAAAAAATGTTTTGACTTTTTTTGGCATATTTTGACGCCATACTATACTATGACGTTTTTTATGACATTTCGAGGCCAAAAAAAATTTGGACTTTTTTTGGCCGAAAAAAACGCCATACTATACTATGACGTTTTTTATGACATTTTGAGGCCAAAAAAAATTTGGACTTTTTTTACCCGAAAAAAACGCCATACTATACTATACTATGACGTTTTTTATGACATTTTGAGGCCAAAAAAAATTTGGACTTTTTTTGGCCGAAAAAAACGCCATACTATACTATGACGTTTTTTATGACATTTTGAGGCCAAAAAAATTTTTGACTTTTTTTGGCCGAAAAAAACGCCATGGTACACTATGACGTTTTTTACTACATTTTGAGGCCAAAAAAATTTTTGACTTTTTTTGGCCGAAAAAAATGCCATGCTATACTATGACGTTTTTTATGACATTTTGAGGCCAAAAAATTTTTGACTTTTTTAGGCATATTTTGACGCCATACTATACTATGACATTTTTTATGACATTTTGAGGCCCAAAAATTTTTTGACTTTTTTTGGCATATTTTGACGCCATACTATACTATGACGTTTTTTATGACATTTCGAGGCCAAAAAAAATTTGGACTTTTTTTGGCATATTTTGACGCCATACTATACTATGACGTTTTTTATGACATTTTGAGGCCAAAAAATTTTTTGACTTTTTTAGGCATATTTTGACGCCATACTATACTATGACGTTTTTTATGACATTTTGAGGCCAAAAAAAATTTGGACTTTTTTTACCCGAAAAAAACGCCATACTATACTATGACGTTTTTTATGACATTTTGAGGCCAAAAAATGTTTTGACTTTTTTTGGCATATTTTGACGCCATACTATACTATGACGTTTTTTATGACATTTTGAGGCCAAAAAAAATTTGGACTTTTTTTGGCCGAAAAAAACGCCATACTATACTATGACGTTTTTTATGACATTTTGAGGCCAAAAAAATTTCTGACTTTTTTTGGCCGAAAAAAAACGCCATACTATACTACAGTATGACGTTTTTTATGACATTTTGAGGCCAAAAAAAAGGCCATACTATACTATGACGTTTTTTATGACATTTCGAGGCCAAAAAAAATTAGGACTTTTTTTGGCCGAAAAAAACGCCATACTATACTATGACGTTTTTTATGACATTTTGAGGCCAAAAAAAATTTGGACTTTTTTAGGCATATTTTGACGCCATACTATACTATGACGTTTTTTATGACATTTCGAGGCCAAAAAAAATTTGGACTTTTTTTGGCCGAAAAAAACGCCATACTATACTATGACGTTTTTTATGACATTTTGAGGCCAAAAAAAATTTGGACTTTTTTTACCCGAAAAAAACGCCATACTATACTATGACGTTTTTTATGACATTTTGAGGCCAAAAAAATTTTGACTTTTTTTGGCCGAAAAAAACGCCATACTATACTATGACGTTTTTTATGACATTTTGAGGCCAAAAAAAATTTGGACTTTTTTTTGGCCGAAAAAAACACCATACTATACTATGACGTTTTTTATGACATTTTGAGGCCAAAAAAAATTTGGACTTTTTTTGGCCGAAAAAAACGCCATACTATACTATGACGTTTTTTATGACATTTTGAGGCCAAAAAAATTTTTGACTTTTTTTGGCCGAAAAAAACGCCATGGTATACTATGACGTTTTTTATGACATTTTGAGGCCAAAAAAATTTTGGACTTTTTTTGGCCGAAAAAAACGCCATAGTATACTATGACGTTTTTTCTGACATTTTGAGGCCAAAAAAAATTTGGACTTTTTTTGGCCGAAAAAAAACGCCATACTATACTATGACGTTTTTTATGACATTTCGAGGCCAAAAAAAATTTGGACTTTTTTTGGCCGAAAAAAACGCCATACTATACTATGACGTTTTTTATGACATTTTGAGGCCAAAAAAAATTTGGACTTTTTTTGGCCGAAAAAAACGCCATACTATACTATGACGTTTTTTATGACATTTTGAGGCCAAAAAAATTTGGACTTTTTTTGGCCGAAAAAAACGCCATACTATACTATGACGTTTTTTATGACATTTTGAGGCCAAAAAAATTTGGACTTTTTTTGGCCGAAAAAAACGCCATACTATACTATGATGTTTTTTATGACATTTTGAGGCCAAAAAAAATTTGGACTTTTTTAGGCATATTTTGACGCCATACTATACTATGACGTTTTTTATGACATTTTGAGGCCAAAAAATTTTTGACTTTTTTTGGCATATTTTGACGCCATACTATACTATGACGTTTTTTATGACATTTTGAGGCCAAAAATTTTTTTGACTTTTTTTGGCATATTTTGACGCCATATGACGTTTTTTATGACATTTTGAGGCCAAAAAAAATTTGGACTTTTTTTGGCCGAAAAAAACGCCATACTATACTATGACGTTTTTTATGACATTTTGAGGCCCAAAAAAATTTGGACTTTTTTTGGCCGAAAAAAACGCCATACTATACTATGACGTTTTTTATAACATTTTGAGGCCAAAAAATTTTTTGACTTTTTTTGGCATATTTTGACGCCATACTATACTATGACGTTTTTTATGACATTTTGAGGCCAAAAAAAATTTGGACTTTTTTTGGCCGAAAAAAACGCCATACTATACTATGACGTTTTTTATGACATTTTGGGGCCAAAAAAAATTTGGACTTTTTTTGGCCGAAAAAAACGCCATACTATACTATGACGTTTTTTATGACATTTTGAGGCCAAAAAATTTTTGACTTTTTTTGGCTGAAAAAAACGCCATACTATGCTATGACGTTTTTTATGACATTTCGAGGCCAAAAAAAATTTGGACTTTTTTAGGCATATTTTGACGCCATACTATACTATGACGTTTTTTATGACATTTTGAGGCCAAAAAATTTTTGACTTTTTTTTGCATATTTTGACGCCATACTATACTATGACGTTTTTTATGACATTTTGAGGCCAAAAATTTTTTTGACTTTTTTTGGGATATTTTGACGCCATACTATACTATGACGTTTTTTATGACATTTTGAGGCCAAAAAAAATTTGGACTTTTTTTACCCGAAAAAAACGCCATACTATACTATGACGTTTTTTATGACATTTTGAGGCCAAAAAAAATTAGGACTTTTTTTGGCCAAAAAAAAACGCCACACTATACTATGACGTTTTTTATGACATTTTGAGGCCAAAAAAAATTTGGACTTTTTTTACCCGAAAAAAACGCCATACTATACTATGACGTTTTTTATGACATTTTGAGGCCAAAAAAAATTTGGACTTTTTTTGGCCGAAAAAAACGCCATATTATACTATGACGTTTTTTATGACATTTTGAGGCCAAAAAAAATTTGGACTTTTTTTGGCCGAAAAAAACGCCATACTATACTATGACGTTTTTTATGACATTTTGAGGCCAAAAAAAATTTGGACTTTTTTAGGCATATTTTGACGCCATACTATACTATGACGTTTTTTATGACATTTTGAGGCCAAAAATTTTTTTGACTTTTTTTGGCATATTTTGACGCCATACTATACTATGACGTTTTTTATGACATTTCGAGGCCAAAAAAAATTTGGACTTTTTTTGGCCGAAAAAAACGCCATACTATACTATAACGTTTTTTATGACATTTTGAGGCCAAAAAAAATTTGGACTTTTTTTGGCCGAAAAAAACGCCATACTATACTATGACGTTTTTTATGACATTTTGAGGCCAAAAAAATTTTTCACTTTTTTTGGCATATTTTGACGCCATACTATACTATGACGTTTTTTATGACATTTTGAGGCCAAAAATTTTTTTGACTTTTTTTGGCATATTTTGACGCCATACTATACTATGACGTTTTTTATGACATTTTGAGGCCAAAAAATTTTTTGACTTTTTTTGGCATATTTTGACGCCATACTATACTATGACGTTTTTTATGACATTTTGAGGCCAAAAAAATTTTTCACTTTTTTTGGCATATTTTGACACCATACTATACTATGACGTTTTTTATGACATTTTGAGACCAAAAAAAATTTGGACATTTTTTGGCCGAAAAAAACGCCATACTATACTATGGCATTTTTATGACATTTTGAGGCCAAAAATTTTTTTGACTTTTTTTGGCCGAAAAAAACGCCATAGTATACTATGACGTTTTTTATGACATTTTGAGGCCAAAAAAAATTTGGACTTTTTTTGGCCGAAAAAAACGCCATACTATACTATGACGTTTTTTATGACATTTTGAGGCCAAAAAAATTTTTGATTTTTTTTGGCATATTTTGACGCCATACTATACTATGACGTTTTTTTATGACATTTTGAGGCCAAAAAAATTTTGGACTTTTTTTGGCATATTTTGAAGCCATACTATACTATGACGTTTTTTATGAAATTTTGAGGCCAAAAAAAATTTGGACTTTTTTTGGCCGAAAAAAACGCCATACTATACTATGACGTTTTTTATGACATTTTGAGGCCAAAAAAATTTTTCACTTTTTTTGGCATATTTTGACGCCATTGTATACTCTGACGTTTTTTATGACATTTTGAGGCCAAAATTTTTTTGACTTTTTTTGGCCGAAAAAAACGCCATACTATACTATGACGTTTTTTGACATTTTGAGACCAAAAAATGTTTTGACTTTTTTTGGCATATTTTGACGCCATACTATACTATGACGTTTTTTATGACATTTTGAGGCCAAAAAAAATTTGGACTTTTTTAGGCATATTTTGACGCCATACTATACTATGACGTTTTTTATGACATTTTGAGGCCAAAAAATTTTTTGACTTTTTTAGGCATATTTTGACGCCATACTATACTATGACGTTTTTTATGACATTTTGAGGCCCAAAAATTTTTTGACTTTTTTTGGCATATTTTGACGCCATACTATACTATGACGTTTTTTATGACATTTTGAGGCCAAAAAAAATTTGGACTTTTTTAGGCATATTTTGACGCCATACTATACTATGACGTTTTTTATGACATTTTGAGGCCAAAAAATTTTTTGACTTTTTTAGGCATATTTTGACGCCATACTATACTATGACGTTTTTTATGACATTTTGAGGCCCAAAAATTTTTTGACTTTTTTTGGCATATTTTGACGCCATACTATACTATGACGTTTTTTATGACATTTCGAGGCCAAAAAAAATTTGGACTTTTTTTGGCCGAAAAAAACGCCATACTATACTATGACGTTTTTTATGACATTTTGAGGCCAAAAAAAATTTGGACTTTTTTTGGCCGAAAAAAACGCCATACTATACTATGACGTTTTTTATGACATTTTGAGGCCAAAAAAAATTTGGACTTTTTTTGGCCGAAAAAAACGCCATACTATACTATAACGTTTTTTATGACATTTTGAGGCCAAAAAAATTTGGACTTTTTTTGGCCGAAAAAAACGCCATACTATACTATGACGTTTTTTATGACATTTTGAGGCATAAAAATTATTTGACTTTTTTTGGCATATTTTGACGCCATACTATACTATGACGTTTTTTATGACATTTTGAGGCCAAAAAAAATTAGGACTTTTTTTGGCCAAAAAAAACGCCATACTATACTATGACGTTTTTTATGACATTTTGAGGCCAAAAAAAATTTGGACTTTTTTTACCCGAAAAAAACGCCATACTATACTATGAGGTTTTTTATGACATTTTGAGGCCAAAAAATGTTTTGACTTTTTTTGGCATATTTTGACGCCATACTATACTATGACGTTTTTTATGACATTTTGAGGCCAAAAAAAATTTGGACTTTTTTTGGCCGAAAAAAACGCCATACTATACTATGAGGTTTTTTATGACATTTTGAGGCCAAAAAAATTTGGACTTTTTTAGGCCGAAAAAAACGCCATACTATACTATGACGTTTTTTATGACATTTTGAGGCCAAAAAAATTTTTCACTTTTTTTGGCATATTTTGACGCCATACTATACTATGACGTTTTTTATGACATTTTGAGGCCAAAAATTTTTTTGACTTTTTTTGGCATATTTTGACGCCATACTATACCATGACGTTTTTTATGACATTTTGAGGCCAAAAAATTTTTTGACTTTTTTTTGCATATTTTGACGCCATACTATACTATGACGTTTTTTATGACATTTTGAGGCCAAAAAAAATTTGGACTTTTTTTACCCGAAAAAAACGCCATACTATACTATGACGTTTTTTATGACATTTTGAGGTCAAAAAATTTTTTGACTTTTTTTGGCATATTTTGACGCCATACTATACTATGAGGTTTTTTATGACATTTTGAGGCCAAAAAAAATTTGGACTTTCTTTGGCCGAAAAAAACGCCATACTATACTATGACGTTTTTTATGACATTTTGAGGCCAAAAAAAATTTGGACTTTTTTTGGCCGAAAAAAACGCCATACTATACTATGACGTTTTTTATGACATTTTGAGGCCAAAAAAATTTTTGACTTTTTTTGGCCGAAAAAAAACGCCATACTATACTATGACGTTTTTTATGACATTTTGAGGCCAAAAATAATTTTTGATTTTTTTTGGCTTATTTTGACGCCATACTATACTATGACGTTTTTTTATGACATTTTGAGGCCAAAAAAATTTCTGACTTTTTTTGGCATATTTTGACGCCATACTATACTATAACGTTTTTTATGACATTTTGAGGCCAAAAAAATTTCTGACTTTTTTTGGCATATTTTGACGCCATACTATACTATGACGTTTTTTATGACATTTTGAGGCCAAAAAAAATTTGGACTTTTTTTGGCTGAAAAAAACGCCATACTATACTATGACGTTTTTTATGACATTTTGAGGCCAAAAATTTTTTTGACTTTCTTTGGCCGAAAAAAACGCCATACTATACTATGACGTTTTTTATGACATTTTGAGGCCAAAAATTTTTTTGACTTTTTTTGGCATATTTTGACGCCATACTATACTATGACGTTTTTTATGACATCTTGAGGCCAAAAAATTTTTTGACTTTTTTTGGCATATTTTGACGCCATACTATACTATGACGTTTTTTATGACATTTTGAGGCCAAAAAAAATTTGGACTTTTTTTGGCCGAAAAAAACGCCATACTATACTATGACGTTTTTTATGACATTTTGAGGCCAAAAATTTTTTTGACTTTCTTTGGCCGAAAAAAACGCCATACTATACTATGACGTTTTTTATGACATTTTGAGGCCAAAAAATGTTTTGACTTTTTTTGGCCGAAAAAAACGCCATACTATACTATGACGTTTTTTATGACATTTTGAGGCCAAAAAAATTTGGACTTTTTTTGGCCGAAAAAAACGCCATACTATACTATGACGTTTTTTATGACATTTTGAGGCCTAAAAAATTTTTGACTTTTTTTGGCCGAAAAAAAACGCCATACTATACTATGACGTTTTTTATGACATTTTGAGGCCAAAAATTTTTTTGACTTTTTTTGGCATATTTTGACGCCATACTATACTATGACGTTTTTTATGACATTTTGAGGCCAAAAAAAATTTCTGACTTTTTTTGGCCGAAAAAAACGCCATACTATACTATGACGTTTTTTATGACATTTTGAGGCCAAAAAAATTTTTGACTTTTTTTGGCATATTTTGACGCCATACTATACTATGACGTTTTTTATGACATTTTGAGGCCAAAAAATTTTTGACTTTTTTTGGCATATTTTGACGCCATACTATACTATGACGTTTTTTATGACATTTTGAGGCCAAAAATTTTTTTTGACTTTTTTTGGCATATTTTGACGCCATACTATACTATGACGTTTTTTATGACATTTTGAGGCCAAAAAAATTTTTGACTTTTTTTGGCCGAAAAAAACGCCATGGTATACTATGACGTTTTTTATGACATTTTGAGGCCAAAAAATGTTTTGACTTTTTTTGGCCGAAAAAAACGCCATACTATACTATGACGTTTTTTATGACATTTTGAGGCCAAAAAAATTTGGACTTTTTTTGGCCGAAAAAAACGCCATACTATACTATGACGTTTTTTATGACATTTTGAGGCCAAAAAAATTTTTGACTTTTTTTGGCCGAAAAAAACGCCATACTATACTATGACGTTTTTTATGACATTTTGAGGCCAAAAATTTTTTTGACTTTTTTTGGCATATTTTGACGCCATACTATACTATGACGTTTTTTATGACATTTTGAGGCCAAAAAAATTTCTGACTTTTTTTGGCCGAAAAAAACGCCATACTATACTATGACGTTTTTTATGACATTTTGAGGCCAAAAAAATTTTTGACTTTTTTTGGCATATTTTGACGCCATACTATACTATGACGTTTTTTATGACATTTTGAGGCCAAAAAAAATTTGGACTTTTTTTGGCCGAAAAAAACGGCATACTATACTATGACGTTTTTTATGACATTTTGAGGCCAAAAAATGTTTTGACTTTTTTTGGCCGAAAAAAACGCCATACTATACTATGACGTTTTTTATGACATTTTGAGGCCAAAAAAAATTTTGGACTTTTTTTGGCCGAAAAAAAAGCCATACTATACTATGACGTTTTTTTATGACATTTTGAGGCCAAAAAAAATTTGGACTTTTTTTGGCCGAAAAAAACGCCATACTATACTATGACGTTTTTTATGACATTTTGAGGCCAAAAAAAATTAGGACTTTTTTTGGCCAAAAAAAACGCCATACTATACTATGACGTTTTTTATGACATTTTGAGGCCAAAAAAAATTTGGACTTTTTTTACCCGAAAAAAACGCCATACTATACTATGAGGTTTTTTATGACATTTTGAGGCCAAAAAATGTTTTGACTTTTTTTGGCATATTTTGACGCCATACTATACTATGACGTTTTTTATGACATTTTGAGGCCAAAAAAAATTTGGACTTTTTTTGGCCGAAAAAAACGCCATACTATACTATGAGGTTTTTTATGACATTTTGAGGCCAAAAAAAATTTGGACTTTTTTTGGCCGAAAAAAAACGCCATACTATACTATGACATTTTTTATGACATTTTGAGGCCAAAAAAATTTTTCACTTTTTTTGGCATATTTTGACGCCATACTATACTATGACGTTTTTTATGACATTTTGAGGCCAAAAATTTTTTTGACTTTTTTTGGCATATTTTGACGCCATACTATACTATGACGTTTTTTATGACATTTTGAGGCCAAAAAATTTTTTGACTTTTTTTGGCATATTTTGACGCCATACTATACTATGACGTTTTTTATGACATTTTGAGGCCAAAAAAAATTTGGACTTTTTTTGGCCGAAAAAAACGCCATACTATACTATGACGTTTTTTATGACATTTTGAGGCCAAAAAATGTTTTCACTTTTTTTGGCATATTTTGACGCCATACTATACTATGACGTTTTTTATGACATTTTGAGGCCAAAAATTTTTTTGACTTTTTTTGGCATATTTTGACGCCATACTATACTATGACGTTTTTTATGACATTTTGAGGCCAAAAAATTTTTTGACTTTTTTTGGCATATTTTGACGCCATACTATACTATGACGTTTTTTATGACATTTTGAGGCCAAAAAAATTTTTCACTTTTTTTGGCATATTTTGACACCATACTATACTATGACGTTTTTTATGACATTTTGAGACCAAAAAAAATTTGGACATTTTTTGGCCGAAAAAAACGCCATACTATACTATGGCATTTTTATGACATTTTGAGGCCAAAAATTTTTTTGACTTTTTTTGGCCGAAAAAAACGCCATAGTATACTATGACGTTTTTTATGACATTTTGAGGCCAAAAAAAATTTGGACTTTTTTTGGCCGAAAAAAACGCCATACTATACTATGACGTTTTTTATGACATTTTGAGGCCAAAAAAATTTTTGATTTTTTTTGGCATATTTTGACGCCATACTATACTATGACGTTTTTTTATGACATTTTGAGGCCAAAAAAATTTTGGACTTTTTTTGGCATATTTTGAAGCCATACTATACTATGACGTTTTTTATGAAATTTTGAGGCCAAAAAAAATTTGGACTTTTTTTGGCCGAAAAAAACGCCATACTATACTATGACGTTTTTTATGACATTTTGAGGCCAAAAAAATTTTTCACTTTTTTTGGCATATTTTGACGCCATTGTATACTCTGACGTTTTTTATGACATTTTGAGGCCAAAAATTTTTTTGACTTTTTTTGGCCGAAAAAAACGCCATACTATACTATGACGTTTTTTGACATTTTGAGACCAAAAAATGTTTTGACTTTTTTTGGCATATTTTGACGCCATACTATACTATGACGTTTTTTATGACATTTTGAGGCCAAAAAAAATTTGGACTTTTTTAGGCATATTTTGACGCCATACTATACTATGACGTTTTTTATGACATTTTGAGGCCAAAAAATTTTTTGACTTTTTTAGGCATATTTTGACGCCATACTATACTATGACGTTTTTTATGACATTTTGAGGCCCAAAAATTTTTTGACTTTTTTTGGCATATTTTGACGCCATACTATACTATGACGTTTTTTATGACATTTCGAGGCCAAAAAAAATTTGGACTTTTTTTGGCCGAAAAAAACGCCATACTATACTATGACGTTTTTTATGACATTTTGAGGCCAAAAAAAATTTGGACTTTTTTTGGCCGAAAAAAAACGCCATACTATACTATGACGTTTTTTATGACATTTTGAGGCCAAAAAAAATTTGGACTTTTTTTGGCCGAAAAAAACGCCATACTATACTATGACGTTTTTTATGACATTTTGAGGCCAAAAAAATTTGGACTTTTTTTGGCCGAAAAAAAACGCCATACTATACTATGACGTTTTTTATGACATTTTGAGGCATAAAAATTATTTGACTTTTTTTGGCATATTTTGACGCCATACTATACTATGACGTTTTTTATGACATTTTGAGGCCAAAAAAAATTAGGACTTTTTTTGGCCAAAAAAAACGCCATACTATACTATGACGTTTTTTATGACATTTTGAGGCCAAAAAAAATTTGGACTTTTTTTACCCGAAAAAAACGCCATACTATACTATGAGGTTTTTTATGACATTTTGAGGCCAAAAAATGTTTTGACTTTTTTTGGCATATTTTGACGCCATACTATACTATGACGTTTTTTATGACATTTTGAGGCCAAAAAAAATTTGGACTTTTTTTGGCCGAAAAAAACGCCATACTATACTATGAGGTTTTTTATGACATTTTGAGGCCAAAAAAATTTGGACTTTTTTAGGCCGAAAAAAACGCCATACTATACTATGACGTTTTTTATGACATTTTGAGGCCAAAAAAATTTTTCACTTTTTTTGGCATATTTTGACGCCATACTATACTATGACGTTTTTTATGACATTTTGAGGCCAAAAATTTTTTTGACTTTTTTTGGCATATTTTGACGCCATACTATACCATGACGTTTTTTATGACATTTTGAGGCCAAAAAATTTTTTGACTTTTTTTTGCATATTTTGACGCCATACTATACTATGACGTTTTTTATGACATTTTGAGGCCAAAAAAAATTTGGACTTTTTTTACCCGAAAAAAAACGCCATACTATACTATGACGTTTTTTATGACATTTTGAGGTCAAAAAATTTTTTGACTTTTTTTGGCATATTTTGACGCCATACTATACTATGAGGTTTTTTATGACATTTTGAGGCCAAAAAAAATTTGGACTTTCTTTGGCCGAAAAAAAACGCCATACTATACTATGACGTTTTTTATGACATTTTGAGGCCAAAAAAAATTTGGACTTTTTTTGGCCGAAAAAAACGCCATACTATACTATGACGTTTTTTATGACATTTTGAGGCCAAAAAAATTTTTGACTTTTTTTGGCCGAAAAAAACGCCATACTATACTATGACGTTTTTTATGACATTTTGAGGCCAAAAATAATTTTTGATTTTTTTTGGCTTATTTTGACGCCATACTATACTATGACGTTTTTTTATGACATTTTGAGGCCAAAAAAATTTCTGACTTTTTTTGGCATATTTTGACGCCATACTATACTATAACGTTTTTTATGACATTTTGAGGCCAAAAAAATTTCTGACTTTTTTTGGCATATTTTGACGCCATACTATACTATGACGTTTTTTATGACATTTTGAGGCCAAAAAAAATTTGGACTTTTTTTGGCTGAAAAAAACGCCATACTATACTATGACGTTTTTTATGACATTTTGAGGCCAAAAATTTTTTTGACTTTCTTTGGCCGAAAAAAACGCCATACTATACTATGACGTTTTTTATGACATTTTGAGGCCAAAAATTTTTTTGACTTTTTTTGGCATATTTTGACGCCATACTATACTATGACGTTTTTTATGACATCTTGAGGCCAAAAAATTTTTTGACTTTTTTTGGCATATTTTGACGCCATACTATACTATGACGTTTTTTATGACATTTTGAGGCCAAAAAAAATTTGGACTTTTTTTGGCCGAAAAAAACGCCATACTATACTATGACGTTTTTTATGACATTTTGAGGCCAAAAATTTTTTTGACTTTCTTTGGCCGAAAAAAAACGCCATACTATACTATGACGTTTTTTATGACATTTTGAGGCCAAAAAATGTTTTGACTTTTTTTGGCCGAAAAAAACGCCATACTATACTATGACGTTTTTTATGACATTTTGAGGCCAAAAAAATTTCTGACTTTTTTTGGCCGAAAAAAACGCCATACTATACTATGACGTTTTTTATGACATTTTGAGGCCAAAAAAATTTTTGACTTTTTTTGGCATATTTTGACGCCATACTATACTATGACGTTTTTTATGACATTTTGAGGCCAAAAAAAATTTGGACTTTTTTTGGCCGAAAAAAACGGCATACTATACTATGACGTTTTTTATGACATTTTGAGGCCAAAAAATGTTTTGACTTTTTTTGGCCGAAAAAAAACGCCATACTATACTATGACGTTTTTTATGACATTTTGAGGCCAAAAAAAATTTTGGACTTTTTTTGGCCGAAAAAAAAGCCATACTATACTATGACGTTTTTTTATGACATTTTGAGGCCAAAAAAAATTTGGACTTTTTTTGGCCGAAAAAAACGCCATACTATACTATGACGTTTTTTATGACATTTTGAGGCCAAAAAAAATTAGGACTTTTTTTGGCCAAAAAAAAACGCCATACTATACTATGACGTTTTTTATGACATTTTGAGGCCAAAAAAAATTTGGACTTTTTTTACCCGAAAAAAACGCCATACTATACTATGAGGTTTTTTATGACATTTTGAGGCCAAAAAATGTTTTGACTTTTTTTGGCATATTTTGACGCCATACTATACTATGACGTTTTTTATGACATTTTGAGGCCAAAAAAAATTTGGACTTTTTTTGGCCGAAAAAAACGCCATACTATACTATGAGGTTTTTTATGACATTTTGAGGCCAAAAAAAATTTGGACTTTTTTTGGCCGAAAAAAACGCCATACTATACTATGACATTTTTTATGACATTTTGAGGCCAAAAAAATTTTTCACTTTTTTTGGCATATTTTGACGCCATACTATACTATGACGTTTTTTATGACATTTTGAGGCCAAAAATTTTTTTGACTTTTTTTGGCATATTTTGACGCCATACTATACTATGACGTTTTTTATGACATTTTGAGGCCAAAAAATTTTTTGACTTTTTTTGGCATATTTTGACGCCATACTATACTATGACGTTTTTTATGACATTTTGAGGCCAAAAAAAATTTGTACTTTTTTTGGCCGAAAAAAACGCCATACTATACTATGACGTTTTTTATGACATTTTGAGGCCAAAAAATGTTTTGACTTTTTTTGGCATATTTTGACGCCATACTATACTATGACGGTTTTTATGACATTTTGAGGCCAAAAATTTTTTTGACTTTTTTTGGCCGAAAAAAACGCCATACTATACTATGACGTTTTTTATGACATTTTGAGGCCAAAAAAAATTTGGACTTTTTTTGGCCGAAAAAAACGCCATACTATACTATGACGTTTTTTATGACATTTTGAGGACAAAAAAATTTTTGACTTTTTTTGGCCGAAAAAAACGCCATACTATACTATGACGTTTTTTATGACATTTCGAGGCCAAAAAAATTTTGGACTTTTTTAGGCATATTTTGACGCCATACTATACTATGACGTTTTTTATGACATTTTGAGGCAAAAATTTTTTTTGACTTTTTTTGGCATATTTTGACGCCATACTATACTATGACGTTTTTTATGACATTTTGAGGCCCAAAAATTTTTTGACTTTTTTTGGCATATTTTGACGCCATACTATACTATGACGTTTTTTATGACATTTCGAGGCCAAAAAAAATTTGGACTTTTTTTGGCCGAAAAAAACGCCATACTATACTATGACGTTTTTTATGACATTTTGAGGCCAAAAAAAATTTGGACTTTTTTTGGCCGAAAAAAAACGCCATACTATACTATGACGTTTTTTATGACATTTTGAGGCCAAAAAAATTTTTGACTTTTTTTGGCCGAAAAAAACGCCATGGTATACTATGACGTTTTTTATGACATTTTGAGGCCAAAAAAATTTTGGATTTTTTTTGGCCGAAAAAAACGCCATGGTATACTATGACGTTTTTTATGACATTTTGAGGCCAAAAAAATTTTGGATTTTTTTTGGCCGAAAAAAACGCCATACTATACTATGACGTTTTTTATGACATTTTGAGGCCAAAAAATGTTTTGACTTTTTTTGGCATATTTTGACGCCATACTATACTATGACGTTTTTTATGACATTTTGAGGCCAAAAAAAATTTGGACTTTTTTTGGCCGAAAAAAACGCCATACTATACTATGACGTTTTTTATGACATTTTGAGGCCAAAAAAAATTTGGACTTTTTTTGGCCGAAAAAAACGCCATACTATACTATGACGTTTTTTATGACATTTTGAGGCCAAAAAAATTTGGACTTTTTTTGGCCGAAAAAAACGCCATACTATACTATGACGTTTTTTATGACATTTTGAGGCCAAAAAATGTTTTGACTTTTTTTGGCATATTTTGACGCCATACTATACTATGACGTTTTTTATGACATTTTGAGGCCAAAAAAAATTTGGACTTTTTTTGGCCGAAAAAAAACGCCATACTATACTATGACGTTTTTTATGACATTTTGAGGCCAAAAAAAATTTGGACTTTTTTTGGCCGAAAAAAACGCCATACTATACTATGACGTTTTTTATGACATTTTGAGGCCAAAAAAATTTGGACTTTTTTTGGCCGAAAAAAACGCCATACTATACTATGACGTTTTTTATGACATTTTGAGGCCAAAAAATGTTTTGACTTTTTTTGGCATATTTTGACGCCATACTATACTATGACGTTTTTTATGACATTTTGAGGCCAAAAAAAATTAGGACTTTTTTTGGCCAAAAAAAACGCCATACTATACTATGACGTTTTTTATGACATTTTGAGGCCAAAAAAAATTTGGACTTTTTTTACCCGAAAAAAACGCCATACTATACTATGAGGTTTTTTATGACATTTTGAGGCCAAAAAATGTTTTGACTTTTTTTGGCATATTTTGACGCCATACTATACTATGACGTTTTTTATGACATTTTGAGGCCAAAAAAAATTTGGACTTTTTTTGGCCGAAAAAAACGCCATACTATACTATGAGGTTTTTTATGACATTTTGAGGCCAAAAAAATTTGGACTTTTTTAGGCCGAAAAAAACGCCATACTATACTATGACGTTTTTTATGACATTTTGAGGCCAAAAAAATTTTTCACTTTTTTTGGCATATTTTGACGCTATACTATACTATGACGTTTTTTATGACATTTTGAGGCCAAAAATTTTTTTGACTTTTTTTGGCATATTTTGACGCCATACTATACCATGACGTTTTTTATGACATTTTGAGGCCAAAAAATTTTTTGACTTTTTTTGGCATATTTTGACGCCATACTATACTATGACGTTTTTTATGACATTTTGAGGCCAAAAATTTTTTTGACTTTCTTTGGCCGAAAAAAAACGCCATACTATACTATGACGTTTTTTATGACATTTTGAGGCCAAAAAATGTTTTGACTTTTTTTGGCCGAAAAAAAACGCCATACTATACTATGAGGTTTTTTATGACATTTTGAGGCCAAAAAAAATTTGGACTTTTTTTGGCCGAAAAAAACGCCATACTATACTATGACGTTTTTTATGACATTTTGAGGCCAAAAAAATTTTTGACTTTTTTTGGCCGAAAAAAACGCCATACTATACTATGACGTTTTTTATGACATTTTGAGGCCAAAAATTTTTTTGACTTTTTTTGGCATATTTTGACGCCATACTATACTATGACGTTTTTTATGACATTTTGAGGCCAAAAAAATTTCTGACTTTTTTTGGCCGAAAAAAACGCCATACTATACTATGACGTTTTTTATGACATTTTGAGGCCAAAAAAATTTTTGACTTTTTTTGGCATATTTTGACGCCATACTATACTATGACGTTTTTTATGACATTTTGAGGCCAAAAAATTTTTGACTTTTTTTGGCATATTTTGACGCCATACTATACTATGATGTTTTTTATGACATTTTGAGGCCAAAAAAATTTTTGACTTTTTTTGGCCGAAAAAAACGCCATACTATACTATGACGTTTTTTATGACATTTTGAGGCCAAAAAAAATTTGGACTTTTTTTACCCGAAAAAAACGCCATACTATACTATGACGTTTTTTATGACATTTTGAGGCCAAAAAAATTTTGGATTTTTTTTGGCCGAAAAAAACGCCATACTATACTATGACGTTTTTTATGACATTTTGAGGCCAAAAAATGTTTTGACTTTTTTTGGCATATTTTGACGCCATACTATACTATGACGTTTTTTATGACATTTTGAGGCCAAAAAAAATTTGGACTTTTTTTGGCCGAAAAAAACGCCATACTATACTATGACGTTTTTTATGACATTTTGAGGCCAAAAAAAATTTGGACTTTTTTTACCCGAAAAAAACGCCATACTATACTATGACGTTTTTTATGACATTTTGAGGCCAAAAAAATTTGGACTTTTTTTGGCCGAAAAAAAACGCCATACTATACTATGACGTTTTTTATGACATTTTGAGGCCAAAAAATTATTTGACTTTTTTTGGCATATTTTGACGCCATACTATACTATGACGTTTTTTATGACATTTTGAGGCCAAAAAAAACTTGGACTTTTTTTGGCCAAAAAAAACGCCATACTATACTATGACGTTTTTTTATGACATTTTGAGGCCCAAAAAAATTTGGACTTTTTTTGGCCGAAAAAAACGCCATACTATACTATGACGTTTTTTATGACATTTTGAGGCCAAAAATTTTTTTGACTTTTTTTGGCATATTTTGACGCCATACTATACTATGACGTTTTTTATGACATTTTGAGGCCAAAAAAAATTTGGACTTTTTTTGGCCGAAAAAAACGCCATACTATACTATGACGTTTTTTATGACATTTCGAGGCCAAAAAAAATTTGGACTTTTTTTGGCCGAAAAAAACGCCATACTATACTATGACGTTTTTTATGACATTTTGAGGCCAAAAAAAATTTGGACTTTTTTAGGCATATTTTGACGCCATACTATACTATGACGTTTTTTATGACATTTTGAGGCCAAAAAAATTTCTGACTTTTTTTGGCCGAAAAAAACGCCATACTATACTATGACGTTTTTTATGACATTTTGAGGCCAAAAAAATTTTTGACTTTTTTTGGCATATTTTGACGCCATACTATACTATGACGTTTTTTATGACATTTTGAGGCCAAAAAATTTTTGACTTTTTTTGGCATATTTTGACGCCATACTATACTATGATGTTTTTTATGACATTTTAAGGCCAAAAAAATTTTTGACTTTTTTTGGCCGAAAAAAACGCCATACTATACTATGACGTTTTTTATGACATTTTGAGGCCAAAAAAAATTTGGACTTTTTTTACCCGAAAAAAACGCCATACTATACTATGACGTTTTTTATGACATTTTGAGGCCAAAAAAATTTTGGATTTTTTTTGGCCGAAAAAAACGCCATACTATACTATGACGTTTTTTATGACATTTTGAGGCCAAAAAATGTTTTGACTTTTTTTGGCATATTTTGACGCCATACTATACTATGACGTTTTTTATGACATTTTGAGGCCAAAAAAAATTTGGACTTTTTTTGGCCGAAAAAAACGCCATACTATACTATGACGTTTTTTATGACATTTTGAGGCCAAAAAAAATTTGGACTTTTTTTACCCGAAAAAAACGCCATACTATACTATGACGTTTTTTATGACATTTTGAGGCCAAAAAAATTTGGACTTTTTTTGGCCGAAAAAAACGCCATACTATACTATGACGTTTTTTATGACATTTTGAGGCCAAAAAATTATTTGACTTTTTTTGGCATATTTTGACGCCATACTATACTATGACGTTTTTTATGACATTTTGAGGCCAAAAAAAACTTGGACTTTTTTTGGCCAAAAAAAACGCCATACTATACTATGACGTTTTTTTATGACATTTTGAGGCCCAAAAAAATTTGGACTTTTTTTGGCCGAAAAAAACGCCATACTATACTATGACGTTTTTTATGACATTTTGAGGCCAAAAATTTTTTTGACTTTTTTTGGCATATTTTGACGCCATACTATACTATGACGTTTTTTATGACATTTTGAGGCCAAAAAAAATTTGGACTTTTTTTGGCCGAAAAAAACGCCATACTATACTATGACGTTTTTTATGACATTTCGAGGCCAAAAAAAATTTGGACTTTTTTTGGCCGAAAAAAACGCCATACTATACTATGACGTTTTTTATGACATTTTGAGGCCAAAAAAAATTTGGACTTTTTTAGGCATATTTTGACGCCATACTATACTATGACGTTTTTTATGACATTTTGAGGCCAAAAAAAATTTGGACTTTTTTTACCCGAAAAAAACGCCATACTATACTATGACGTTTTTTATGACATTTTGAGGCCAAAAAAATTTTGGATTTTTTTTGGCCGAAAAAAACGCCATACTATACTATGACGTTTTTTATGACATTTTGAGGCCAAAAAATGTTTTGACTTTTTTTGGCATATTTTGACGCCATACTATACTATGACGTTTTTTATGACATTTTGAGGCCAAAAAAAATTTGGACTTTTTTTGGCCGAAAAAAACGCCATACTATACTATGACGTTTTTTATGACATTTTGAGGCCAAAAAAAATTTGGACTTTTTTTACCCGAAAAAAACGCCATACTATACTATGACGTTTTTTATGACATTTTGAGGCCAAAAAAATTTGGACTTTTTTTGGCCGAAAAAAACGCCATACTATACTATGACGTTTTTTATGACATTTTGAGGCCAAAAAATTATTTGACTTTTTTTGGCATATTTTGACGCCATACTATACTATGACGTTTTTTATGACATTTTGAGGCCAAAAAAAACTTGGACTTTTTTTGGCCAAAAAAAACGCCATACTATACTATGACGTTTTTTTATGACATTTTGAGGCCCAAAAAAATTTGGACTTTTTTTGGCCGAAAAAAAACGCCATACTATACTATGACGTTTTTTATGACATTTTGAGGCCAAAAATTTTTTTGACTTTTTTTGGCATATTTTGACGCCATACTATACTATGACGTTTTTTATGACATTTTGAGGCCAAAAAAAATTTGGACTTTTTTTGGCCGAAAAAAACGCCATACTATACTATGACGTTTTTTATGACATTTCGAGGCCAAAAAAAATTTGGACTTTTTTTGGCCGAAAAAAACGCCATACTATACTATGACGTTTTTTATGACATTTTGAGGCCAAAAAAAATTTGGACTTTTTTAGGCATATTTTGACGCCATACTATACTATGACGTTTTTTATGACATTTTGAGGCCAAAAAAAATTTGGACTTTTTTTACCCGAAAAAAACGCCATACTATACTATGACGTTTTTTATGACATTTTGAGGCCAAAAAAATTTTGGATTTTTTTTGGCCGAAAAAAACGCCATACTATACTATGACGTTTTTTATGACATTTTGAGGCCAAAAAATGTTTTGACTTTTTTTGGCATATTTTGACGCCATACTATACTATGACGTTTTTTATGACATTTTGAGGCCAAAAAAAATTTGGACTTTTTTTGGCCGAAAAAAACGCCATGGTATACTATGACGTTTTTTATGACATTTTGAGGCCAAAAAAATTTTGGATTTTTTTTGGCCGAAAAAAACGCCATACTATACTATGACGTTTTTTATGACATTTTGAGGCCAAAAAATGTTTTGACTTTTTTTGGCATATTTTGACGCCATACTATACTATGACGTTTTTTATGACATTTTGAGGCCAAAAAAAATTTGGACTTTTTTTGGCCGAAAAAAACGCCATACTATACTATGACGTTTTTTATGACATTTTGAGGCCAAAAAAAATTTGGACTTTTTTTGGCCGAAAAAAACGCCATACTATACTATGACGTTTTTTATGACATTTTGAGGCCAAAAAAATTTGGACTTTTTTTGGCCGAAAAAAAACGCCATACTATACTATGACGTTTTTTATGACATTTTGAGGCCAAAAAATGTTTTGACTTTTTTTGGCATATTTTGACGCCATACTATACTATGACGTTTTTTATGACATTTTGAGGCCAAAAAAAATTTGGACTTTTTTTGGCCGAAAAAAAACGCCATACTATACTATGACGTTTTTTATGACATTTTGAGGCCAAAAAAAATTTGGACTTTTTTTGGCCGAAAAAAACGCCATACTATACTATGACGTTTTTTATGACATTTTGAGGCCAAAAAAATTTGGACTTTTTTTGGCCGAAAAAAAACGCCATACTATACTATGACGTTTTTTATGACATTTTGAGGCCAAAAAATGTTTTGACTTTTTTTGGCATATTTTGACGCCATACTATACTATGACGTTTTTTATGACATTTTGAGGCCAAAAAAAATTAGGACTTTTTTTGGCCAAAAAAAACGCCATACTATACTATGACGTTTTTTATGACATTTTGAGGCCAAAAAAAATTTGGACTTTTTTTACCCGAAAAAAACGCCATACTATACTATGAGGTTTTTTATGACATTTTGAGGCCAAAAAATGTTTTGACTTTTTTTGGCATATTTTGACGCCATACTATACTATGACGTTTTTTATGACATTTTGAGGCCAAAAAAAATTTGGACTTTTTTTGGCCGAAAAAAACGCCATACTATACTATGAGGTTTTTTATGACATTTTGAGGCCAAAAAAATTTGGACTTTTTTAGGCCGAAAAAAACGCCATACTATACTATGACGTTTTTTATGACATTTTGAGGCCAAAAAAATTTTTCACTTTTTTTGGCATATTTTGACGCTATACTATACTATGACGTTTTTTATGACATTTTGAGGCCAAAAATTTTTTTGACTTTTTTTGGCATATTTTGACGCCATACTATACCATGACGTTTTTTATGACATTTTGAGGCCAAAAAATTTTTTGACTTTTTTTGGCATATTTTGACGCCATACTATACTATGACGTTTTTTATGACATTTTGAGGCCAAAAATTTTTTTGACTTTCTTTGGCCGAAAAAAACGCCATACTATACTATGACGTTTTTTATGACATTTTGAGGCCAAAAAATGTTTTGACTTTTTTTGGCCGAAAAAAAACGCCATACTATACTATGAGGTTTTTTATGACATTTTGAGGCCAAAAAAAATTTGGACTTTTTTTGGCCGAAAAAAACGCCATACTATACTATGACGTTTTTTATGACATTTTGAGGCCAAAAAAATTTTTGACTTTTTTTGGCCGAAAAAAACGCCATACTATACTATGACGTTTTTTATGACATTTTGAGGCCAAAAATTTTTTTGACTTTTTTTGGCATATTTTGACGCCATACTATACTATGACGTTTTTTATGACATTTTGAGGCCAAAAAAATTTCTGACTTTTTTTGGCCGAAAAAAACGCCATACTATACTATGACGTTTTTTATGACATTTTGAGGCCAAAAAAATTTTTGACTTTTTTTGGCATATTTTGACGCCATACTATACTATGACGTTTTTTATGACATTTTGAGGCCAAAAAATTTTTGACTTTTTTTGGCATATTTTGACGCCATACTATACTATGATGTTTTTTATGACATTTTGAGGCCAAAAAAATTTTTGACTTTTTTTGGCCGAAAAAAACGCCATACTATACTATGACGTTTTTTATGACATTTTGAGGCCAAAAAAAATTTGGACTTTTTTTACCCGAAAAAAACGCCATACTATACTATGACGTTTTTTATGACATTTTGAGGCCAAAAAAATTTTGGATTTTTTTTGGCCGAAAAAAACGCCATACTATACTATGACGTTTTTTATGACATTTTGAGGCCAAAAAATGTTTTGACTTTTTTTGGCATATTTTGACGCCATACTATACTATGACGTTTTTTATGACATTTTGAGGCCAAAAAAAATTTGGACTTTTTTTGGCCGAAAAAAACGCCATACTATACTATGACGTTTTTTATGACATTTTGAGGCCAAAAAAAATTTGGACTTTTTTTACCCGAAAAAAACGCCATACTATACTATGACGTTTTTTATGACATTTTGAGGCCAAAAAAATTTGGACTTTTTTTGGCCGAAAAAAACGCCATACTATACTATGACGTTTTTTATGACATTTTGAGGCCAAAAAATTATTTGACTTTTTTTGGCATATTTTGACGCCATACTATACTATGACGTTTTTTATGACATTTTGAGGCCAAAAAAAACTTGGACTTTTTTTGGCCAAAAAAAACGCCATACTATACTATGACGTTTTTTTATGACATTTTGAGGCCCAAAAAAATTTGGACTTTTTTTGGCCGAAAAAAAACGCCATACTATACTATGACGTTTTTTATGACATTTTGAGGCCAAAAATTTTTTTGACTTTTTTTGGCATATTTTGACGCCATACTATACTATGACGTTTTTTATGACATTTTGAGGCCAAAAAAAATTTGGACTTTTTTTGGCCGAAAAAAACGCCATACTATACTATGACGTTTTTTATGACATTTCGAGGCCAAAAAAAATTTGGACTTTTTTTGGCCGAAAAAAACGCCATACTATACTATGACGTTTTTTATGACATTTTGAGGCCAAAAAAAATTTGGACTTTTTTAGGCATATTTTGACGCCATACTATACTATGACGTTTTTTATGACATTTTGAGGCCAAAAAAATTTCTGACTTTTTTTGGCCGAAAAAAACGCCATACTATACTATGACGTTTTTTATGACATTTTGAGGCCAAAAAAATTTTTGACTTTTTTTGGCATATTTTGACGCCATACTATACTATGACGTTTTTTATGACATTTTGAGGCCAAAAAATTTTTGACTTTTTTTGGCATATTTTGACGCCATACTATACTATGATGTTTTTTATGACATTTTAAGGCCAAAAAAATTTTTGACTTTTTTTGGCCGAAAAAAACGCCATACTATACTATGACGTTTTTTATGACATTTTGAGGCCAAAAAAAATTTGGACTTTTTTTACCCGAAAAAAACGCCATACTATACTATGACGTTTTTTATGACATTTTGAGGCCAAAAAAATTTTGGATTTTTTTTGGCCGAAAAAAACGCCATACTATACTATGACGTTTTTTATGACATTTTGAGGCCAAAAAATGTTTTGACTTTTTTTGGCATATTTTGACGCCATACTATACTATGACGTTTTTTATGACATTTTGAGGCCAAAAAAAATTTGGACTTTTTTTGGCCGAAAAAAACGCCATACTATACTATGACGTTTTTTATGACATTTTGAGGCCAAAAAAAATTTGGACTTTTTTTACCCGAAAAAAACGCCATACTATACTATGACGTTTTTTATGACATTTTGAGGCCAAAAAAATTTGGACTTTTTTTGGCCGAAAAAAACGCCATACTATACTATGACGTTTTTTATGACATTTTGAGGCCAAAAAATTATTTGACTTTTTTTGGCATATTTTGACGCCATACTATACTATGACGTTTTTTATGACATTTTGAGGCCAAAAAAAACTTGGACTTTTTTTGGCCAAAAAAAACGCCATACTATACTATGACGTTTTTTTATGACATTTTGAGGCCCAAAAAAATTTGGACTTTTTTTGGCCGAAAAAAACGCCATACTATACTATGACGTTTTTTATGACATTTTGAGGCCAAAAATTTTTTTGACTTTTTTTGGCATATTTTGACGCCATACTATACTATGACGTTTTTTATGACATTTTGAGGCCAAAAAAAATTTGGACTTTTTTTGGCCGAAAAAAACGCCATACTATACTATGACGTTTTTTATGACATTTCGAGGCCAAAAAAAATTTGGACTTTTTTTGGCCGAAAAAAACGCCATACTATACTATGACGTTTTTTATGACATTTTGAGGCCAAAAAAAATTTGGACTTTTTTAGGCATATTTTGACGCCATACTATACTATGACGTTTTTTATGACATTTTGAGGCCAAAAAAAATTTGGACTTTTTTTACCCGAAAAAAACGCCATACTATACTATGACGTTTTTTATGACATTTTGAGGCCAAAAAAATTTTGGATTTTTTTTGGCCGAAAAAAACGCCATACTATACTATGACGTTTTTTATGACATTTTGAGGCCAAAAAATGTTTTGACTTTTTTTGGCATATTTTGACGCCATACTATACTATGACGTTTTTTATGACATTTTGAGGCCAAAAAAAATTTGGACTTTTTTTGGCCGAAAAAAAACGCCATACTATACTATGACGTTTTTTATGACATTTTGAGGCCAAAAAAAATTTGGACTTTTTTTACCCGAAAAAAACGCCATACTATACTATGACGTTTTTTATGACATTTTGAGGCCAAAAAAATTTGGACTTTTTTTGGCCGAAAAAAACGCCATACTATACTATGACGTTTTTTATGACATTTTGAGGCCAAAAAATTATTTGACTTTTTTTGGCATATTTTGACGCCATACTATACTATGACGTTTTTTATGACATTTTGAGGCCAAAAAAAACTTGGACTTTTTTTGGCCAAAAAAAACGCCATACTATACTATGACGTTTTTTTATGACATTTTGAGGCCCAAAAAAATTTGGACTTTTTTTGGCCGAAAAAAACGCCATACTATACTATGACGTTTTTTATGACATTTTGAGGCCAAAAATTTTTTTGACTTTTTTTGGCATATTTTGACGCCATACTATACTATGACGTTTTTTATGACATTTTGAGGCCAAAAAAAATTTGGACTTTTTTTGGCCGAAAAAAACGCCATACTATACTATGACGTTTTTTATGACATTTTGAGGCCCAAAAAAATTTGGACTTTTTTTGGCCGAAAAAAACGCCATACTATACTATGACGTTTTTTATAACATTTTGAGGCCAAAAAATTTTTTGACTTTTTTTGGCATATTTTGACGCCATACTATACTATGACGTTTTTTATGACATTTTGAGGCCAAAAAAAATTTGGACTTTTTTTTGCCGAAAAAAACGCCATACTATACTATGACGTTTTTTATGACATTTTGGGGCCAAAAAAAATTTGGACTTTTTTTGGCCGAAAAAAACGCCATACTATACTATGACGTTTTTTATGACATTTTGAGGCCAAAAAATTTTTGACTTTTTTTGGCTGAAAAAAACGCCATACTATGCTATGACGTTTTTTATGACATTTCGAGGCCAAAAAAAATTTGGACTTTTTTAGGCATATTTTGACGCCATACTATACTATGACGTTTTTTATGACATTTTGAGGCCAAAAAATTTTTGACTTTTTTTTGCATATTTTGACGCCATACTATACTATGACGTTTTTTATGACATTTTGAGGCCAAAAAATTTTTTGACTTTTTTTGGGATATTTTGACGCCATACTATACTATGACGTTTTTTATGACATTTTGAGGCCAAAAAAAATTTGGACTTTTTTTACCCGAAAAAAACGCCATACTATACTATGACGTTTTTTATGACATTTTGAGGCCAAAAAAAATTAGGACTTTTTTTGGCCAAAAAAAAACGCCACACTATACTATGACGTTTTTTATGACATTTTGAGGCCAAAAAAAATTTGGACTTTTTTTACCCGAAAAAAACGCCATACTATACTATGACGTTTTTTATGACATTTTGAGGCCAAAAAAAATTTGGACTTTTTTTGGCCGAAAAAAACGCCATATTATACTATGACGTTTTTTATGACATTTTGAGGCCAAAAAAAATTTGGACTTTTTTTGGCCGAAAAAAAACGCCATACTATACTATGACGTTTTTTATGACATTTTGAGGCCAAAAAAAATTTGGACTTTTTTAGGCATATTTTGACGCCATACTATACTATGACGTTTTTTATGACATTTTGAGGCCAAAAATTTTTTTGACTTTTTTTGGCATATTTTGACGCCATACTATACTATGACGTTTTTTATGACATTTTGAGGCCAAAAAAAATTTGGACTTTTTTTGGCCGAAAAAAACGCCATACTATACTATGACGTTTTTTATGACATTTTGAAGCCAAAAAAAATTTGGACTTTTTTTGGCCGAAAAAAACGCCATACTATACTATGATGTTTTTTATGACATTTTGAGGCCAAAAAAAATTTGGACTTTTTTTGGCCGAAAAAAACGCCATACTATACTATGACGTTTTTTTATGACATTTTGAGGCCAAAAAATGTTTTGACTTTTTTTGGCATATTTTGACGCCATACTATACTATGACGTTTTTTATGACATTTTGAGGCCAAAAAAAATTTGGACTTTTTTTGGCCGAAAAAAACACCATACCATACTATGACGTTTTTTATGACATTTTGAGGCCAAAAATTTTTTTGACTTTTTTTGGCCGAAAAAAACGCCATACTATACTATGACGTTTTTTATGACATTTTGAGGCCAAAAAATGTTTTGACTTTTTTTGGCATATTTTGACGCCATACTATACTATGACGTTTTTTATGACATTTTGAGGCCAAAAAAAATTTGGACTTTTTTTGGCCGAAAAAAACGCCATACTATACTATGACGTTTTTTATGACAATTTGAGGCCAAAAAAAATTTGGACTTTTTTTGGCCGAAAAAAACGCCATACTATACTATGACGTTTTTTTATGACATTTTGAGGCCAAAAAAATTTTGGACTTTTTTTGGCCGAAAAAAACGCCATACTATACTATGACGTTTTTTCTGACATTTTGAGGCCAAAAAATTTTTTGACTTTTTTTGCCCGAAAAAAACGGCATACTATACTATGACGTTTTTTATGACATTTTGAGGCTTTACTAAAGTATGACTTTTTTTGGCATATTTTGATGTCATACTGCGGTATTACGTTTTTTATGACATTTTGAGGGCTCACTAAAGTATGACTTTTCTTGGCAGATTCTGACGTCATACTATACTATGATGTTTTTTTTTTGACATTTTGAGGCCTTACTGAAGTATGACTTTTTTTGGCATATTTTGATGTCATACGTTTTTTATGACATTTTGAGGGCTTACTAAGGTATGACTTTTTTGGCATATTTTGACATTATATGATGTTTTTTATGACATTTTGAGGCCTTACTAAAGTATGACTTTTTTTGGCATATTCATGACATTTCATGACATATTTTGATGTCATACCGCGGTATTACGTTTTTTATGACATTTTGAGGCCTTTCTAAAGTATGACTTTTCTTGGCACATTCTGACGTCATACTATACTATGATGTTTTTTTTTTTACATTTTGAGGCCTTACTAAAGTATGACTTTTTTTTTGGCATATTTTGACATCACAACGCGGTATGATGTTTTTTTATGACATTTTGAGGTCTTACTAAAGTATGACTTTTTTTTGGTATTTTCATGACATTTTGTCATTTTTATGACATTTTGAGGCCTTACTGAAGTATGACTTTTTTTGGCATATTTTGTCGCCTTTTGTCCGTTTGACTTTTTTATGGCATTTTGAGGTCTTACTAAAATATCCTTTAAGGTAACACTTCAGAATAACAATCCTTTTTAAAGACATTTATAAGCTATTAGTAGATAGTACACTAATAATGAGCAAAACACTTCTATACATTTGTAAGTGATTATAAAACACTAATTACTTAAGTTACAAGACATTTATAAGCTATTAATAGCAATTGAAATTATTATGAATAAACAATTTATATATATTTGTAAATGATTATAAAACCATTTATAACTAAAGATGTACAACATTTATATATGATTTAGAAATTATTAAAAGTGCTGTGTCAACAATGTTTGTATATGATTTATTCATCATCAACTAATTTTCAATATTAGTTATGTCTATGAGCTGTGAAATCTCAGGAAGGGGTTTTTAAAGCCTGAATCAAGATCTTTATTTGCCATTTGTACACAAACACACAGTCTGGGCACATAGGTAAGGATTCTTGTGCGTTGCTCAGGAGTCAAAACTTCAATAACTACTGTATAAGGAAAGTAGAAAAATAAAAAGATTGCACGCTATAAAACAAAATAAAAAAATACGAAATTGATAAATACACTCAATTTACACAAGACATAAAACCTAAGTAGTCAAAATCTGAGAAGTCAAAAAAAATTATTTTCTCTAATTTAAATATGCAGTTCATCACCTTGTGACTGCCAAGATTTTTATCACGTCTTTGAGGTGTACTGACCCACAGGCTGGGAGCCTGTTAGGATCCCAGTTATGTTAAATGTTTGCAAGAGCTTTTGCTTGCATGGAGACTGTTAAAGTGAGTAAACTGGCAGTAGGTATTTGTTAAGAGGAGTTCTGAAACTCTGCACCAGTAACTTTCTATTGACGTTCTGTCTTCTGCAGAACAGCGAGAGGTCAGCTATCAGAGTGGTGGAGAGAGCATCAGCATGTAGAAGTTGTGCTCCATTTTGCCACTTCTCACACATGCCTACACGGACAGTTTTTATAATGAGCTCTGCATTTGAAACCCTGATCTCACCTTAGGTTTTTTACATCCACTTCTTTCCCTTGCCTCAAAGGATTAATCACAGGCTTTTATAATGCAGCAAATAAGCAGACATGTCTCTTTCTCCTCCCTTTGACCTGAATGCTGTAGGAACCTCCCTCTCCCTTTAGTAAAGACTGCCATGGGAGCACATCAAACACATGCCCTCTGCACCTGAGGCAATGAAAAATAAATCAACAAACAAATGAATAAGTAATCACAACGGGAAAAAAACCCACAACGAGTCTTTAAAATATGTGTGAAAAACATATTCATCTGCGCAATTCTTATGTTCTTGAGCTGAACCTTTTATGTTTGTGATAATCCAACGTGTATTTTGGGAAACATAGGTTTCCGGGTCCCTGATCTCATTACATTTATGTTCATTGTTCTTTTACTGATCAAGCAAGATGTAAAAGGCTTCAGTGGGTTGGTTTTATGTACGGCATTGTTGGCTATATAGTATGCATCACACCCCACAGACCTCTTGCATTGAGCTGTCAATATAGAACTAAAAACACCCCATGTCTTGGCTGGAAGAACTAAATGTTTCTTGCAGAGGCATCATCCAGATGGTCACACCTGCATGTACAGCTATGTGGAATATTTGTGTATTTAATAGAGAAATAAACACAAAGATACTCATCCAGTTGGCAATAAGGTTATTTTTGAAATCTTATGACTATATTACACACCATTAATTACACACAATTCAGTGTGTAATTAATTACTTATAGAGACACAGCAGATGCCGCAATATTCATGAATTCAAAAAAGAAGAAACTGCTCCCTGTATCTTATTGAACCTGGCATGATTCACTGACCCCTGTTGTTTATAGCCTATGTATATTTGCTGAGCCATGTCAGTCGACTCTTAATGTGCATTAGGTTCTGCTTCTAATGTTGACACAGAGGTCATTAATTCACATCAAGGACACCTCTGTAATAGACTCGTATCACGCAAATACAGTGGCTGTTAGTTTGCAAACAGCTTAGCAAGCAGCGAGCGTTCCATGCGCTTTGATTCGATGCTAAGTGCTTCATCAATCACAATCCCAGACAAATCATTAGAGGCTTCTAGGATGACAAGACCAGCCAAAACATCTACAGCAGATTGCTCCAGACCACCCCTCAAACCTTTAATTACGCCTGAGGTTGGCAGTTATCAAAGACAAGTAGTGATAAGTTACACATTCAATAGTAGCCATTCATTAAAGCAACTTGTTAGTGCCAATGGTTTTAAATGACCTACCTTGTCAGCCCCAAAGCAACATGTGCTTTTTTCCATACAAATAGAAAAGTAGTACTCAGAATAGTGCATTAAGAAAACTACTTCATGCACACCAAATTACAGTTTTTAATTCAGTTTTTTCACTTCAGATTTAAGTGGTGGACTTTGTAACCAGATAGTTGCTGGATTGAATCCCCTGTCAACATGCTCTTCTACAAGGTATGTAGATAATACTGGCTTCAGTTTAATTTAGTTCGCATCTCAGCTTGTTTTTAGCCATGCTAGTGCTGTGGCTCGAAGGATGCCAACACCCCTTGGTTGGTCACTCCACCACATGACACACTTTGTTGTCATTGTATGCAATATAGCAAAATGTTGTGTGGCAAAACTCAGAAAACAGGAGCAGTTTTTCAGCCTGGACTAATGTGGACAGGGCTGAAATATATCAACAACTTTTGGGCAGATTGCCCTGGAATTTTGTGCAGACAGTTATAAATTGCTGAGAATAGAGAAAACTGACTTTGGCAATCCCCTGACTTTTCATTTAGTGCAACCATGAGGTTGACATTTGTAGTAATGGGCAAAATCTTCCAACAAGTGTTGGATGCTTGGATTAAAATTTCAAGTTAATACTTTCATTTATAAGAAAATACCCACAAAACTAAAGCCTCAGATGTATGGTATGGTATTCAGTGCTAATTAGAAAGTGTTGGCATGCTAAGCTAAATTAACATATGTTACCATGCTAAGCTAAAATTGTGATCATGGTGAATATTAACAGCAAGTGCAATGTTAACATTGTGAGCATGTTAGCATGCTGACATTAGCATTTAGCTCTCGCATTGCTGTGCTATAAGTACAGCCTCAAAGAGCAGCTAGCATTGCTGTAGGCTTGTTTGAGGACAACACAGTAAAGACCAGAATTTCCATTGTGGCCTTGAACATATTTGGATATTACAATACATTTACCATGGGAGTATCATTTTATCTTTTTACTATCCTCAACAAATCTCATTAACAATCTAAAACCAACAGTGGATTAGCCTAAAAAAAATTCAGTGTAGTTACAGTTTGATGTAATGTATAAAGGCCTATGCCTACAGAACCCCTAAAAGATATTATTGTTGTATTTGTTGTGATGAAATGAACTTCAAGGGATTTGCTGATAAAAATACCCTTATCCTTAAACAACCCATTGCTCGACTGCAGCTCCTCAGAGTCAAACATTAGACAGCTACAGATGAACTATGCAGCTCCCAGTGTTTCTGCAAACAGCAAGCATCGCCAGTCAACTTTACCTCAAATAGATAAAGGCTATAAATGGGAATCTGTTCAGTGTGTACTCTCATATTGTAAGCAAAACATGCCCTTTTGTCCTTCCTGCCCACCTGCTTAATGGAAACACTGCTACGCCAATGTAGCACCTTGGGAATGATTGGTAATGTGTATGTGCTGTAGTGGTGAAGCGAGGATGCTTGTGCCCTAGGACAGTTCGTTCTCTTCCAGATGAGAGGCTGGGTGATACGTACCAAAGCAGACAGGCGTCGGCCAGGGTCACGAGGTAACTGTCACAGGCCCTTCACCTGTGTGTGCACCGACAGAGGGGATCCTAGAAAGAGCACGTCTAGACATATTTCCTCACACTGTTCCCTCACGAGTTACTCTGGGGTCCAAGTGCCCCCTGGTGAACAGAAGGGAGAAAACTAACCTGAACAGGACGAGTAGGGGTGATTTCATTTAGCACTGACTTTGTCATGAAACAGAACTTACACACGAAAAATCATGATTTCCCAGTTTAATTATAATTTAAAACCCCAGAACACTCATGAACTACACTATTCATATTAATATGCAGCATATTTCTGTATAGCCCATAGCTGTATTACCCCCTCCCATGTTCTGTTCTGGATATAGATCCAATGTAGCATCAATGACTACTTGCCTCAGGAGAGTTATGGTGCTTATTCCAGCTGACAGAACGGGGAGATCACATGAATATTAGTTCCCAGTGGAGCTGTAGCTTTGGCTGCTGTTTAAAGCCAAATCAATGAAAGAAACATGACCCATGTCTATCTGTTGTGTATAGGACAACAAGATGTTTCTGGGAAAACTGCATGCTAAGTATGATTCAGAATAGAGATAATATGTAGATAAAACATCTACGCAGAAACAGAATTATTTGTAAATGATTTACTGCACTATTAGGCATATAATTTAATGACTACATTTAACACATGAGCAAACTGTTGAACAGAGCAGTGGCAAAATGCAACAGAAGCTCTGTGGATTTGAGCTTGCTGACTAGGGAGATCTGACTGATTTAGCTGCAGGCACAGGCTACCTTCAATGTCCAAAGCCATTACTGATTCCTGTACTACTAAAGCGCTGCTCCAGGGTACCCATTTCTTTGCATTAATGTCTAACTTCCACCACAGCAAATCAAAGGCTTATTCTAATGCCTACCTTAGTACACTCCCTAAATAATACAGGTTAGGTTAGGACTCAGGGGCTTTTGATGGCCAGAACAAAATGGAGACAGACAGAAACATGCCATTTTTCTGTTACATTTGAAAGCAGAACAATTTATTATCAAGAACAATAATATCAAACAAGAAAGAGGAAAAAAAGTTAATCAGTTTCATAAACCTGTTTTCGCTGCAATGTGATCACTTAAATGCTTCCAGCACAGAGAGAATGACTTATTAAGCTTGGAGAATCTTCCATTTAATTTTATGCCTCCAGGTACAGTTTTTGGTAACGCTTTAGATTACAGCCCCACACTGTACAGCATAATTACTCTAGAATTATGGTGTAACCTTTTGTACTAACAGCCTACCAGTGAATGTAATTTTACTTAAAAATGATCTTATTACTTACAAACAGGCAAACTACTTTGCAATTTTGGGCTACTTAAAATAACAATGGGGTACATCTGTGTAGGAGTTAAAAACTTTGGTAAAAACTTTATGGATTTTTTGACAGTCCATTGATGCAGTAGCCCAACGTGATATGTCTCAGTATGCCTGATGGCCAGTCTGACTATGACTGGGAGTTCCCCCTTTGTAACAGTTATTTACAGTGCAACTAAAGGGTATATGGACTGTAATCTAAAGCGTTACCAAAGTATGTAGTCATTTATGTTATGGTCATAAAGTCTCTAAAATCCTCTCAAAAATCCAGCTTATTGCTCAATAGGTAAAACATACCCTTTAATAACAGACCAGGTACCCAGTAATTAGAAAATTACTACAGTATAAGCTCTTTGTAAGATCCCAAATGGCTGACCCCTTACTCCATTACTTTACATCTTGTTCCCCCGTTCCTCCATAAATGAATTGGTATGTAATTGTTAGTATGTATTGTTAGTACAAAAGATTACACTGTTGCTCCGGAGTAATTACGCTGTATGCTGTGGGCTGTAATCTAAAGTGTGACCCAGTTTTTCATATTTCTTTTGCCTTATTGTGTAAATATAACTGCTCTGCAGAAACCAGAGATCACAACAGTAGTTGTAAAGAGGCTCTATTCAAAGGGCTTTTTAAATGACAGTTCTGTAAAGTGCTTTATGCCCCCTTTTCGTCCTCAGACAAGGTAGTGGCTCCTTTGAGTCCAATTTGTGATCCGGGTTTCTTATTGCCAGTCAAAGGTGCGCTTCACCAGCCTGAAGAAGGTTCGGTTGTGTTCCTGTAGGTAGGAACGGAGCTGCTGGAGAACAGTGCTGTTGACAGCTGGGTGAGGACGTCCCTTTGACTCGTGCAGACACCGCTCTCTACCATCACTTCGGATACAGTAAAAGCCCTTGGTCTGGTTGAAGTAGAAGTTGGTGGACACTATCCTGGGGGGCAAGTTGAGGAAGCGCTCCACCTTCTGAAGCTCTGGCAGGGGGTCACGGATCAGAGCATCCCCATCTACGATGTGTATCTGTTCCAGGGGAAAGTGACGCAGCCAGTTACGCATGTGGATGTCATAGAGGCTCCTCTGAATGGCCTTGTACCGGATATTTAGGGCTCCGTTGCGCACTAGCAGGTTCTCAATGGCTTGCACCGGCTTGTGGTTCTCCAGCCGGTTGAAGTACACCTGGGTGTAGTCAGAGATGACCCGCTCGGCCGGGTCTCGCAAGATCAATAGCAGCTTTATGGAGGAGTTCATGGCACAGATGCGTTCTGGTGCAAAGGCTGATGTAAAGTAACCTGGAGTTTTCTCCACTGTGATCTGGTGAGGATAAGAGTAGGGCATCAACTCACGGTACCATTCAAAGCCCTTAGCATAGTTCTCATCCCAGTCAAAGAAGTGCACCTCAGTGGCAGCAGCAGCAACCTCTGGGTGTATGTCTAGCATCTCCAACAGTGCTCTTGTGCCCCCTTTACGTACCCCAATAATGATACTATGCGGAGCTCTTTTACTAGTTCCGGGGGGTGGAGATGAGGACACATCTCCAGAGACATTGGCTGGTAGTCCAGAATCAAGGTCCATGGTGTCCAGTGTTATACCAAACCCTGTCTGGACAAACTCAGGTGGGGCAGCATAGGTTTGGAGAACCAGAAGAAAAGCTGATGCCAGAAAACAAGCCATAGTGTTGGACTGTAGAATGGAGATCAGCAAAGACAGAAGCAAGAAAAGTAGACGGTGGTTTAAGTGTGGACCAGATCTGTCTTTGTGAGCTCAGGGGTAGCAGGAAGGAAGGGAAGTGCAGTCTTTGTCTGCCATTGAATTTGAACTGGAAGAGGAGGAGAAATCATCGGCAGTCCACAGCACATCTGTGGGGAAGAACAAAGAAAAAAAAGAAGAAAAGGATTTCAGATTTCAGGCTTATAAAGCAGAATGAATGTCGGTATTATACTGAAAGGACACTTTCCTCATTCCTGTGAAAAAGCAATCCAACCATAAATACAATCCATGTCTGTTATAAGTGTATCATCTCAAAAGGATAATCTCAATTTATCTTTCTTTGAGTCTCTTTTCATCTTCCCTCTTCCCATCTGCTTTCTCCTCTCACTCTATAAAGTCACTTCCAATTGATACTGTAATTTCTCCAGCTGAAAAACATTTAGCTAGACAGCTTGTTAGAAAATGTGTCTGAGATATGCAAGTGTGGCTAAAGGCCAGAAGACAAGGCCAGAGTGCTTTGTCTTCCTTTACCAGGTCAAAATCCAGACCAGAATCAATACACTTAACATACACCCCCAAGCAGCGAAATCGAGGCGTTTGGAAACATATAGAGACAAATTTATAGCAGGAAATCAGATGAGTTCCCACTTCTAGGTGACTTTGATTTCCTATACATGCAAAAAAAGATCAATGTGAAATTCAGCAAACACAAGGAGAAGGATTTAAGGCATTAAATTACAAATTAGATTGATTATATTGCTGAAGAGCCTTTCAAAACCATGGGAAAATTACAACCTGTCTCATCTTTTCAACTTTTTATTTATTTTTTTATTTTTTTACAAGGCCTGTTAATTGAATTAATATTTGCCTTGTTTTCTTGTCGAATCAAATGGTTTATCTTCTCTTAACCAAGAAAAAAAAACCTTAAAAATGTTTCCGTGCTCTGCAGAAAGCTACCATGACTTGAAATAGCAGAACTTCTTCATCTTTTTTTTTTTAAATGTCATGGAATTAATTTAAAAACAAAAGCCTTCGAATACTTTTGTGAGGAAAACAAGCTGAGAGAGCTGTTGCTTACACTGTGCTAGTCAAAACAACTGGGTTGGGCTATGCAAACATCCAGCTTCAACAGCAAAGGTCATGGTAAGGTAATCTAAACAAACGAAGATATTCCCTGACTGGGAATAGACGGCCAGACACACACGCACAGAAGTACTGGGTACTACTCTGGATGCAAACAGCAGACAGTGTTCAGTACATATTATTTATCACTTATATTGTACACTTCTGTACTGTAGGATACAGATCATTTGAGTACATTTTGAGAACTGGTCTGCTTCTATCAACACATTTTGATGGGATTTTAGCATGCAGGGGGTAATCACCCCTACCAGTAGCATAGTGAATTCCTGTGTAACTTTCTGTAGATGGCATCCACTGAACATTATATGTTTTTAGAGTTTGAAGGAAAAATGGTAAATTATAAATACATTTCACTTTTTTTTTTTTCATTTTCGCTAATGGTCAGTGAATTTGTTAACAGTTAAAAAAATGAAATCAAAAATTAAAAATCATAAAATGAAAATGAAAAATAAAATAACTAAGTAATAGCAGCCAATCTGTGAGACACATTCATTATAAACTGATATGAAAGTGATTTTAACATCTTTGCTTAGAAACTCAGTAAATTATACTTGAAAACGATCATCGATTTGTGAGCCATTCATTCAAGTAACTGCTGAAATCTCTGTACATGTGTTGTTTCCAGTAATGAACTTTTGTTATTATGTTTCTGTAGAAATATTCTACCTCAAGCAAAATTTAATCACAGAAGTTGTCTCTCTAATGAAGACCATAACCACCAATGTGCATAGCACATTTCCACCATGTCACCATTGGCCTTTCTCTCACCTTACAGAGCCTTTCAACCATATAAAGGTGATGACACATGCCCTTGCTTCACACTACGATCTGTGGCTTGAGTGTGGGACTGGGCCTACGAGCTGAATGCAGGAGAGCCGACCTGCCCTACAGGGCCCAGGGTTGTGCAAGGAGGCACTTATGTGCTGTGACAGGCGCGCCCGCCTGTCAGCATGTCCCTGGCAGAGAGCTGCCAAGTCCAATGCTAACAGGCCAGGCAGCCAGACGAGCTTTCTGTCTCATCCAATTCCCCCCACTCTTCTCACAGCACACCACCACCTGGAAGGAGCCATTGTTTCACATTCCACTGGGCCTTATTGCTTTATTCAGCACTTGATGCATATCTTTCCAGCTTTTCATTTGGCACACGGCAGCCACGCTATCTGGCAGACCACTTAACCAAGACTATTTTGCCTGAACACTGTGGGGCCAGTGGAAGATTACACAACACAGGTTAGCAGGGAAGAACTAAGGCCACAGTGAGACCTGGGAGAAGTATAGATTATCTGTGAGTGGTGGCTCTGCGCTGCACTCACAGGATGAGAGCCTACATTCAAATCTCGACTCTGGTCACTTTTTTGCCTAAGGAGTTTGCATGTTTTGCTTCTGTGCATTTCCTCAAGGTGCACCATCTTAATCCTCCACAGGTGTGAGCATGAAGGTACATGGGGGTAGATAGTTATATCAGTACATGTATTATATGAACAACTAAAACCTCCTGAATTCCAGTTAATTTCCACCCTCTCTTTTAAAAGACTAGACATTGGTCATTTTCATATTCGCAGTTCAAGTTCAGTCAGATTGAGAAAGAGGGACCATGATCTTAACATAATTAAACGAAGGACAAGTGAATCCCAGTTTTAGAGAACTCGGACTGAATGAGTTTTATGTGTAGTGACTCTGTAAGTGGCTCAAGTTGTCTTCCTGTCTTGCACTGTGGGGTATACTCCAGTCCCACTTTGACCCAGATTATAAATAAGTGGTTACAGAGATCAAACTCAGTACAGTCAAAGTCACAATTGCTGCTAACAAAATCAAACCTATACTGCATTTCCACTTGAACTCGTGATACAGAGCCTCCACACACGAGAGCTGCACTTGCTGACCATTATCTGGGCTTTAAAACTTGTCTGGCACCAGAGCAAAAGCGCTGCCTACTGCCTGAGCAGACAGCACAGCCAATACATCTGCACTATTCATTATATCTCACCAAGCTAAGAGGAGGGCTCCACAGGTTCTCAGCGCCACAGGAAACCAGGTTCCCACTAATTAACCCAAACAGCCACCTCTATACATCTACAGAACAAACCCTCATTCATATTCAGGAGGGCCCCCCTGCCATTAACTGTGGTGGGCAGCAGGTATTGTACAGAGCAGCTTTGGTTTTTTAATGGGTGCTCATTAGACACGTTAGTACAAAATAATTATTACTGCAATAAAGCTTGATTACACAGGGTGGCTTTTGTGCTATTAAATGGATTGATTTCAAGTGAGCAAGTTAAAAGTATCAGTCATTGTTACTATTCCTTTTTTTTTGTGGTCACACATTTCAAAGAATTTTCAGCTCGGGCAAAGACAAAAAATTTAATCTGAAACAGAACTGAGTGCAGAGACAAAACTCCTTATCTCCTAGTTGTTTCGTTGCCTTTATTGCATCTCAGGCTCTTGTATCTGTTTCACTGGCTCACAGTATTGTTAGATGATCTCTTGTAAGATGCAATGACCCCTCTCCCCAAAAACTATCACTTGGGATGCAGAAACGCACTCACCTTCATTCTATTTTCTTCTGCACTTTCCCCTTAGCTCCTATTTCTTTTCCTCAGCTATTCTCTCCAACAGGCCCTCAAAAACCAGTACAATATACTTCCCACCCACACAAATCCAACAGTAACTCTCAAACTGTACTCCCACATGCAGGATGTGTTTTAAATTATGAATGCATTTTGGTTCACAGTGGGATTACTGGCTCAATTTATTAATTTCTGTAACAAGAACGTAGGGCTTTAGAGACTCACGGAGGATAGAGATGTATGATTTTGTCTTTTCTCATTGACCTTTTCCTTAGATACAATGATATGCCTCATACAACGCTCTCCTATTTCTCTGAAGCCAACGCAGTTAAAAAAAAACTGTTCATATTAATTTCTGGGGCAAGACCAGAAAAATCCTTAATTCCCGGCCATGTGTTAAGTATCCAAAAGACTGAAAATACACTCAGCATCAGCATGCAAGGTATTTTAAAGGGTTACCTTGAACACTGCTGAGCATTTCAGTCCACTCACAAATCTAACCCGACCATGATGTTAAGAAATAATAAGTGAGTAGGTCCCCATCTATTTAGATTACTTGTATATTACAGCCACTTACTGTTGAGTATATAGGTTGGAGGCTGTGGTGGCTTGAGAACAGAGAGTTGCCACTTTTGATCTCCAGGCTGGTCAGGAAAATGTGACTGGGGAATGAGTAATGCTCTCCCTTCTCTAGAGACTAAAGCAGAGGTGCCTTTGTGTGAGGTGCCCACAAGCAAGGCATTTACCCTCCAGCTGCCCCCGTGGAGCCATTCAGTGGTAAATAGTAATTGGCTTGAAGCGTCAGAGACCATGAGCCACCTTTTTCTGAATAAAGACTCAGAGTTCTAATTCTGCTGGAATGGTTAGCATTACCTGAAAGATTAAAGCCACTGGCTTTTTTGAAAGACTAGTCAACTGTTTTGAATATGTGATTGTGTCTTACTCTCTCTTACCCAAGCCAGTTTGTCAATATGTCTAGCAACTAACGGAGAATATATAACTCCAACATGTATTATTGACTCGTACTGGAGAGATCCAGGGTGCTACAGGAATACATCATGAAAAAAAAAATCAGTATATTAGGTACACCTATATAAAATCATCAGTCCTGCAATAAATCCTAGTTTGTGGTGCTGTTGATGAAGCATTATGCAGAGAGCTGTTTCTGTTATTTAGCCTACCCTCACTTTTTAAAAACAGTTTCAACACAAACTGAACATTATAACTGGTACGAGGATTTTTTTGCAGAACGGTTGTCTTTAACTACATTAGTTTTACTTAGGTGTACCTAATAAACTGACTGAGTGTCACTGCAATGCAAATGGAACCCATATCACAGTAATACTTTCCTCTGGGGCCACCTGGTGGTGGAGCATCTCAAGCTAATGTCAAACAATTTTAGCTCTTCCTGTGTTCAGAACATCAGCATTAGAAGATCATCAACAATTTAACGTGACTGAACTGATCCATAGTATTTATCTTAACATGTTGTACAATGATTAGAAAAGTAATCCGTGGTTCATATTTGCATTTTCTTCAGTCTTTCTTAGGTTTAGATTCTGCCTACCTATATAGGTGTGTTTAACCCCTTTGTCTTTCGTTCACAAGCCAACCTAATTATCTGCCTCCTCTCAGCTCTCTCTCTCTTTACAAGAACCACAGGTTCCCCCAGTCTTACTTCCTGGGTTCCTCAATGTAATACACCCTCCCACCGTATTTCTGCCCAAATTAATTGCCAAAATAGAACTATACATTGTACTGATAGGTCTGACAGGATGTGTTTTGCATTGGATGGATGATGGAAACCTTGAACAGACTTTCAACCTTGGCTCTGAGAAGCCTGAGAAAAGATCTATGCCATAATCAGGACAGGTGTTATCTAATATTGACACAGACGGTTCTATCTGACACCTCAGCAACATTTCACACAGTGGCACTGAGGATGGAAAGAAAACATTTCCTTATTTTGAGGAGGAATTACATTGCAGTTCTGATGGTAGGCAATATTTGGCTATTTTGGGAGCGTATGAGTAAGACAATGACCTAATCCACACCCACATGTCAGCACAGGCATTCATTACAGACTTGAAGAGGGTGTAATCTGTCATTTGCTAGTGCACCCAGACACATGGGGCCCCAGGCGCTAATTACAGTGTTTTAACTGTGATCTTCTATACATTGAGTTAAACCTTCACAGTATAGCGATCTCTTCAGCTTTTTTTTTTCCTGCAGACTGGTTCAGTGTGCAACATAGTCTCTTCCAATTACCAATCCCTCTGCCCACTGCCATCTGTGCTGAAGTAGAACATGAGCCACCCAACTTGATGAAGGCCTGTGCCTCATAAACAAATATATGTTTATGACGCAAAATTTGCATAAAGATCTGTATCAACAATCTCAAACCATTTTACAATAATTTTGAGAATAGAACCATCATTGGTTTTCCTGTTTTTTGCAGAAATTACATGGGTCACACAAAGCTGCACAGAGCCACAAACTTGTCATTTCACCATGACAATACCCATCCAGTTATCCAACCGTAACACACCATAGTTCAACTGACACAGTGTCGCTTTAGCAGCCTCTGTTAGCTCGCTCAATTCCCTGGCCCAGGCTTCCCCCAGTTTAGCTTTGACATTTGTCAATGCTCCAAGATTTATTTCAAGCATCAACTGACATTGTCTGGATTCCCAGGAGGCATTTTTGCAGATAAAATAGGCTGGCTTGCTCATCACCCTTGGATGAGTGGAGGCAACCAATCCCAGGGATGCTGACTCACTCAGGGAAGTGTCCCGGGGTCGGTCAGAAACCACAACAGACTATGAGAAGGAATTCAGTCAGAGAGTGGGCTGATGATCCTCATTCAGCCTGTCACTTCTGATGAAGCACCTATGCTTTCCACAGCGTCAAGATCCCCCCAACTGCAATAGCCTCCTCATCCCCAACACTAAGATAAAGCTAATTCTGCTCAGCCAATTTAATGTGAATCTAATTCTTATCATGCTTTTCCCATCAAACCTTTCCTAGGTTTGATCTTCTCCATGTAAAGTAATTGCTCTACAGTTCATCGCAGAGGGAACTCTCTGAAATGCCGACTTAATCAAAACAAATGCACCAACTTTTTTCTCCCTTCTTGGGTCTAAGCCTTTGGAAAGCCGATGCTGTTCTGCAGTCTCGCAGGCATCCTGCAAAATGCAATATACACATACATTATGGATGAATTACTTCATCAAATAAAAAGCAGGGCATCTTGTAATGAACTGTGAGGATACTCTTAATCTTTGATGAGGCCAAGCTGATGAATAGTTTAATGAGGAAAAAAGTATGGGAAGGCCTGTTGGGTGCTGACAAAGATATCAGAGCTCTGATGAGCAAAGTGCAGAAAAATGCATAATGTTTAGAGAATTTTTACGATCTTGTAGTGTTGTTTATTAAACACCTTCAATCTTACAGCTCACAGGAAGAATTAAGTAACACATCCACAGTAATCCCACCTCAGCCAAGTCTTGAGTTATGTACTATGCAAGCTGTACTTCAGGGCAAAGCACATAATACATTTTAACTAAGGTATATGTACTCTAGGGGCATGGTATATTCTTCAAGGAGGTCAGCTCACTTACATATCGTGTGCTTGTTTCCCCAAACTACAGCTGGTGTGTGCAGTTCTAAATAACTTGGAAAACCTTTCTCACTCTGGCACAACAACATCCTATTGGAAGGCACACGCCACAAATCTGCCAGTGTTTTCCCGCCATCACAAATATGTATTCAGCACTGCAGAACCTGAGGTTTAGTATTTGGACCTTCTGTGATGTGCTGTTGGCTGCCAAGCACTGAAGTGATTCAACACCAGGCTGCAGTTAGTGAGCTGATAATAATGCATTCAACTTAAAACTGCTTCCCACTGGGGTGTCGTGCGTTTGCTCGCTTCAGAGGTCAAAGCATTATACAGTTAGATGTGTCAGTACTGGTTACGGTGCTCTCTGCTGCATTCACCAGCATGCATACAGTAAGTAAACAAGAAGGAGAACACTATGCATCCACCATGAATGCACAGTGAGCAGAAACAAAGCATACTGAGGTAGAACTATTGTCCAGCAACCTGTAACAAAACAACACGTCTATAGTTTCTTTCTGACAGTCAGAAAAATCAGACCTAGCTAGTCACATTAGTGCACAGCCTGGATTAGCTGCATTTGTTTGTGCAGGACGTGCGAATGACAAGTCTGTCAAGCGTAACTGTTAGATATGCAGATCAGAAATGGAAAGAGTGTCAGGCTGACATTGACAGCCACACGTTTTTGGAATGTCACTGGGCCACAGCGAATGACCTTGAACTTGAACTTTCACAGTATCAAGCTACCTCATCTGCATAAACAACTCAAGTTGTTGCTTCACGTGCTGGATATTGATTGAAACTCAGTGAGAGAGATTAGACCCTGTGGGTTGAGGTGGGTTAGTCATTTTTCAGTGTATCAGTTTGAAACTTGCGAAGTCATTCTTTTAATGACATGTCTCCATATCAGACATGTCCAGCTTCACAATATTTCAAGTCTGTCTTAGAACCACAATAATCAGTTACCCATACGCAGACTGAAACAGGTTTTGCTTGCATTACAATATCCCTCAATGAATGTGCTTTCAATGCAAGTAACATGGAACACAGAATTTTCAGAAAAAAAAAACAAACAGGTAATTTTATTTTAATGTTCACAATATGGCACACATAATACATAAATATATAAATGTATGTTTTCTCAAAACGTGTCACCAACTGTGCTCACTATCATTCGCTGAACACAGTTGGTGACTGTGCACACTGGCACCTTGGAGGCAAATAAAATCAGTAGCCTCTGTGCTCAACTTTGATCAACATCCTTGTAAGTTCCTACTTGCAGGGCAAACTAGATGGTAAGGGAAGTGTTTATCTATAATAACAATCTCCAGCTCCATTTCCTCGTGCCGAGTCTCTGCCTCTCTGGCAGGGAGTTCTTCAAAGGTCTGACTGGGCAGAGATGGGGGAGGGTGTAAACCATCATAGCTCCACGTAGCTGTCGTGCGCTCTATCATTACATTGTCTACAGCATTTGCCTTTGCGCTGCTCCACATCATTGCTTACGTAGCACTGCTGCTGGTTGGTCTTACCTCAGTGCAAAATTTCCACTCTGCCTGACAGGAGATGAAAATTCTCACGCCAGCTGGGCTTTACATCTGTTTTTAAGCCCAGTTTCAGCATGGCTCTGTTTACAGACATTTTCAAGGAAGGCTAACCACAAGTATTGGCTCTCTCTGTTACTTTATACTTTCCCCTCTTGTTCTCTCTGGCAAACGTAACACTAGCAGCAGTTTGAATGCAATCCTACCATACTCTTTTTGTGTTCAGCCTGCATAGCGAGGTGGGATTTGCCATCAGTTTAAATCAGCAGAGCATGCACAAACTGAGATGAGGTATAGGTTAAAAAAAAAAAAAAAAAAAAAAAAAAATCACTCCTGGCTTTAAATGAATTTAATGCATGGGAAAGGGAAAGCGGAGCAGCTGAGTGAAGTACATGCAAAGACTTCAGGCTCATTTAAATGGCTAAAAAGACCTGTCTGCGACTTAATGACAATATCCGTGCATGTGCAGCTCTGGGTATGTGACAGAATCAGGTTAAGAAGATAGAAGGAATAAAACATCATGTCATTTCAGCAGGGTGACTTTCATAGCAGAGCAGAGCTTTTGTCTCTGCTGGTGTGATGGTAAACCCACAAGCTAATGTTAGAACCCTGGTAAATCTAATGAATATGTAATATAATTTTTTTTCCCCCACCCCACCCCACCCCCCCATAAAAAAAAAAAAAAAAATACAGCACAAGAACTCTGTATTTCATTGTTTTAAAAATCCCCATGTCGCATACTGAAACGAAGCCCAGGCCAAAGATTAATCAACTTCAAGTATGAGACAAGTCTTATGAGAACTACATAACAACTTATAGTATGAGGACTTCTCACTGTCAATTTCATCTGTGCCCTCTTGTTGTTCCGTTCTTCATGAATAAGTCATCAGTCCTCCCGCTATTCCCCTTTGGCTTATTGCTCGTTACGCCGCCTCCACGGCCCTGTAAAACCTACTGAAGTGTTTATGGGAGATAAGAGGCAAAGGAGGTCGCAGGCCCAATAACTCCTTTTATCACCCCACGTTCTGCAGCGAGGGCCATTTTATAGGAGAATTTGCTGAAGACGAATTCTTAATTAGAGAAGTTTGTGGACCCAGCATCAGAGGCCTAATGGGGGAATAAAAACAATCAGAGAAAGGGCATCTGCAGGAGTGCTTGTTGGCCTGCTTTGTTGCTGCGACTTGTAGCAAAGATGAGAAAACAGCCTTGTGTTCTCAAAGCAATATCAATGAAAAAGGCCCTTTAAAAATGGGCTTGTGAGGCTTGTTTGGTTAGGTGTGAACGCTGTGTTTGTCTAGACAAGTCTGAGTCCTTTCGAAATTAGTTCAGGTTATTGATTTTCTTGGGGGCTTATCTTTATTAAAGGAGTCTACCTTGTCACTGGAATTACTGCCTCAGCCATTAAGGTGAGCTGATTCTATTTCCCATTATTGTAAATTCCTGCCCAAGAGACCTAAATGGTTTAGTTTAATAGGAAATGCAATGTTTTGTCCAAGGCTTATCTTATTAGTAAAAAAGTCTGAGAAATATAATGTAAAACTTTGATATTTTGCACTTTTAAAACCAGAAGGATAGAGGAGTTAGAGGATGCCTGAAAAAACCTGTCACGAATCTTTTACTCCATTTAAATTTTACAATTTTGTCTTTGTCAGAACTTTGTCTGCAAAAACTTTACATATTTACTTTTATTTGGCCTATTCACTTATGTATATTCTGGTTATGCTATACACTTTGCCATTCACTTGACTGGGAAAGTACTGGGTGTCTTCAGCATGATGTAATCAAGCTGGTGGTCATACACAGTTCACCTAATTCTTTGTCCTTTTGGTTATTAACCTGATAAAGGTGAAATGTATTTTTTTTTTTTTGGGAGCTACAGTCCTGTGTGTGGACTCTCTGCCTTCCTCCTATTTCCACTCCAGATACCTGCATGATATTTTTTTCACCATTAAAACTTGTGACATTTTGTTCTGATATCATGAAGTGCCACCTTTGACAAATATGAACAGGGGTGGAAATATAGCTCAAATTTTAATTTCCTGTGTGAATCCTGTGTTCCCAGTCGCCTGCATATTAACTGAGAAAAAAGGAGAAAATTAATTACACTTTTTCCCAGACTGGGGAAGAAGGATCTCGTCTATGATTGCATAATTTTAAAACTCCATAATTATCTCAGCTCCTTAGCAACAATGAAGCAAGCACAGATACATGAGTTACATCTTCTTCTGCTGCGGACTCCTCAAAGCCAAAGAAGGCTGGGACTTGTGTGTGCTTTTGTCGGGGACTCTCTCAACCTAATTCTGCTTGAAAGCTTGGCAAGAAGTGGTACAGTTTCTGAGGTTAGCCCAATAGAATTGACAACTAAATTTAGCAAACAGTGAAACAATGGAACATTAGTCAAGAAGTGTGACGCAATCCCCCCCCCCATTCATCAACCCCTGCTGTAAAGCCTAGATTAACCATCTTTCACTTCATTTAGATAGAGGATTGTTTTGGGGTTTGCCTGATTATATCTGTCTCGAGCACACGCCATGCTTCTATTGGTATTTAACAAAGATTAGCTTTAAATTGATGATTAACCTTTGTAATCCTGCGCGCATATTGAAAATGGCTTGCTTGTCTTTACCACAGCCACACAAAAGAGAAGCTGCATTATCGTTCAGGGAAAATTGAGGCTCTGAAAGCAAATGAGGCAGCGTTATCTGCCTGGTGCTTGGCTGGATAATGAAGACGAATCTTCAGACTAAAGAGCCATCTCATAATGAATCCGAACAGATGAATTCTTTTGCATTCTTAGCATGCATCTTTTAATAAAACTTCACTGTGACCCTGACAAGCAACCGTCACTCTTATCTTGCAGAGAGGCTGAATTTATTTGTGGGAATGAGTGGTTGCCATTGTTTAGATGGCTGTATTAGGGAGTAATCAGACATTAAATGAGTCATTTCTCCATATTTAACTCCAACTGGGGAGGTAATGGTTTAATTTGCTGGGCAATGAGTTTTCCCATGTGGAGTGCTCCTTGCATTAAAACGCATCCCAATGGAAATGCATCTGTTACTCTGGAAATCCTCAATGCACAGATAGAGACACACTTCTCTGAGCACAACACAATTCAGAGTGCTTCTCTAGTGACTTCACCCATTTGAAGACAAAAAAAAAAAAATCTTACAGCACACCAGTGGTTTAGAGAGCAAAGATGGAATAAACAACTGACTGCTTGCAGTTGACACTAACACAGCAATAGATTTTTAACCTCTGTTGCACTCTGAACTTAAGGAATTGCGACTGGTGACAGCACTACATTTTCATTGGGTGGAAGATTTTAATGCTATAATAATAATAATAATAGTAATATAATATTTAAATACATGTCAGAAAAAAGTGGGTAAATGCCAATCACAATTGCTTAAAGCCCAAGCAGACTATTTAATTTTCTTGTTTGGTCCAATCAGTTCAAAACCAAAAGATATTCAACTCACATTATAGTAGACAAAAAAAAATAAAAAATGGAACCAAGGAACCGTTGGCATTTTTGCTAGAAAAGAATTTAAACAACTAATAAGCTATAAAAATGCTTTCAATCAATTAATAGATTAATTTACAACAAATTGTTTTTCCTCTTGGTATATTTCATATAAGAAGATTCAACCTTTCACTCTCACTCGTGAACTTCCTTTCAAAGCTATAAACCAGAAAACCTGAGCTCACTTTCAGTGCTGTCACGGACATTGGCCAAAACCGCCTTCTCTGTACTTTTACATATAGTGATGAAATGAGGATGGTATATTATTCTTTGAAACCGTGGAAGCAGACATCAAATGCCGTACCAAATTCCTACTGTGCTCCAGACCTCTGGAGCAGATCACGGCCCACAAACCTGTAATCCTGTTGCACTTTATTAAGGGGATATGATGTAAAAAGGAGACCGTGTGATGAAAACTCATTCTAAAGGTGAGGGCCAAATTCCGTCCGATTTTTATTGGACTGAGCTCGCCCCAGAGTTATCCTGCAAACTGGGACAGTTTTTAATCTCACATTCACTCTTCAAACCAACCAGAAGATCTGATTAAACATGATCAAAAAATTTACATATTTTCAAACCTGTGTAAAAACTTTGTTTTGTGTGATATATACTTCAGAAGATAAATTTCGACAAATCAGCTCCTTATGTCATATTCAAATGTAAAGCAAAGCCCCATATTCCAGTGAGGGAATATGCATACACACATACAGTTAGGTGAGCGTATGTTTTAAAATGTAGACTAGTAAGAGGGTTAATTTACAATAATACATGAATATTGAACAGAACACAGATTTGGACAATATGCATTGCAAATGAATCATCCACCATTACTTTAATGTACTGAATAACAAAAAGAAACATGAAGCGTTTTAAATACAAATCATTTCTAAATAATTTTAGGCTGTTTATTATTTACTGTCATTTGCTTGAATCCCATTTATAAGATAATGTGACTTTTTTTGCCTTGATGATAAAACTGAGCAAAAATGAAAATAATCATCATTATCCTCTTATGCCCAAATTATCGCTGCTCATAGTTATTAACTGATCAAACAATAAACACGTAATGATAAACATGCTGAACATCTGCTACAACTGTACTGTAGATCTGTGGAAACAACAAATGATGTAATTATAAGATTAGAATCAGTATACAAATATGGTATGAATAAATTAAAAAGTTAATCTCAATATTTCCAATATCTAAATAAGCTTTAAAGCCATTCAGCGATTTAGTGCTATGGGAGCACCAAGAGATCTATGCTGATTATATCTTTATATCCCCCAAAATGACACTAGACACAGTCACAAACACTTGGTTTTGTTTTTTTTGTTTTTTTTCAAATTTACTCTCTTTAATCTTTGTGTAGACGTGTTTTGGAGTGATTTTTCAGATCAGGGTTGGGATAAGCTGTGTCTATAGACATCAATACAGAACAGACCACTAAGCTCATAAAAAATATGACACATTAAAAAGAAAAAAAAAATGACACAAGTCGAGTTGGTTGCAGATAATACTTAACAGGTACAATAAAATCAAGGAACTCTTTACTGCCTAAGTTTTGATTGATATTTTATTTGAGTATCTTTCTAGGAACATTAACTGTAAATAAAAATATAGATTGCATTAAAAAAGAGGTGAGAGTATTTTTTCAACCCCGAGTTGTGTCTGCAGGTTTTCCCCTCAGGCTGGATACAGCTCTAACAACCTCCACCAACAGGTTAGGGCAGCCTGCATGTGGCCGGAGAGGCAAAACCCAGGGAAAAACGTCTGAAAAGCAGTGGCAGCTTCACTCTCTCCTGCTTGTTAAGCTCATTGCAACATATGCTGATGACTGAAGGGGACTCCAGTGGCAATATATACATCTCTGCAGAGGACAATATTTAGAGAGAGGCAAGAAAATCAACCTGAAACAACAGAAGGGAGGAGAATAGAAAAAGATTCTGAAAGATTTTGAAAAGTGAGTAGGACGTGTCCCACCTATTCACAGTAGAAATAATGCCATTGCTTTTAAGGCTGTAGTTAGTAGCCCTGCAATATATAATGGATACAACTAACAATTATTTTAGAATGGTTGATTAATCTACAGATTTTTTCCCAAATAATGATTTATTCATTTAGTCTACGTAATGTCAGATAATAGAGAAACAATCCTGTCACAATTTCCTACAGCCCAAAGTGGCATCTTCAGATTGCGTTGTGTCCAACTCACAGTCCAAAATCCACAAATGTTCAGTTTCAATTGTTTAAGAAGCTGGAACCAGGGGATGTTGTGTGCAGCATTTTTCTTGTAAAGTCACTGATAAAGTAATCCATTATCAGAGTCGTTACTGACTATTTTTGGTCAATCGACTAATTTTTTGTTCTCCTGTTACAGAGCTGCAACTATTGTTTTCATTGACGATTAATCTGTCATTTAATTTCTGGATTAAATGATTAATAATTTGCGTGTAGCAACTGAAGCCATGACAATGACCACAGACTTCACTTAACACCTCTCTGACATGATGTCAGCTCTCACAAATGTAGGCAGGTGTTTATGACAGTTGAAATGGCATTACATTGTGATGTGCTGCTGTTTACTCATTGTGCAACTGCTGAAATCTGCTGAATCACCTGATGAAAAGTAAAACTGCTTTGTAGCATAAAACAGGACAAGGGGAGTTTCTGGAAATGGCAGAGGGTGGAAAGATTCACCACTTTTATTCTCTCGCAGTAAGGTGACACCAGGGTGCAGGAAAGAAGTGATAAGAAGCAATATCCTCTTTGTAACTGGAAGTAGCCACATTTAATATGTGAACTGTGGTCACTAATAATGTTACCTACATGAACAGCTACCAATCACATTAAATAATGGTTTAATTTGTAAATACGCAATCATTGAGTGGCATTAAATCCTTATTTTTGAATGCTGTTGTACTGATGATTATGTTCAGGGTTTAATATACATATAGTTCAGCAACGACACTCTGCGTCAGCTCTCTGCTTTTAAGCCAAAAGAAAAAAAACATAGAGAAACTCTAAGGCTAAGGAATATGATATTTCAAAGTTCAATTTCAAGTTTGAGATGAGAGGTATTTCCCTTTGAGGTGGGAGAAAGAGAGGTGCACATCTGGGCATTCTCCCTTCCAAAAGCCAAGACAAACAGTCTCACTCAGCACCACGGACAGCTCCCTGCTCAGCCTCAAGAGCACAGGGCCCGCTAACCCTTTGTCAGTAAGCACGACTGAGACATCATTAACTCTAGTGAGATAGCTTTATCTGGAGAATAACACAAATTTTTGTTAAATGCCTACTTACTGTAAACAGTATATCTACTTATAAAATGATGTGTTGGCCCTGTCAGTTTTCTACTTCAACAATAGCTTAGTTCTGCTGAGAACTTAACAAGGACTAAAAGGTCTGATCTGAAGGACACTGGAAGGTCGTTATTTTCACAAAATGTCTGAGCTGCCTTTGTTAGGTGTCTGACCTTCCCACAATAAATCTAAATCAATGTCTCTAAAGATCAAATTTCATATTTAGACAAACCCAGATCTTCGCCTTTAAAGCAAATGTCAAATGTTGCTTCTGGTGGTGGCAAGGGCACAAGCCAGGAGGACCGACCACCGTTTGGCATTCTGTTCTCATGAGCATTCATCTGCTCCTGTAAAATTACTACCAGTGATGTGTAAAGAAAAGGAAAAGCAGACAAAACTGGGACATGGCTTTAGCTTTAGCAAAGCTGAATTAACATTACACTACCTATAGATGATTATTTTCCAAATACCAGACAGATACTTGACCTTTTTTTAATGGGCATCCACCAATTGATCTGATTCTTTTCAATATGCAAAACTTTCATAAAGCCACTCTCACATTATGTCTCTTCAGCTCCCCAGCTAATCTTAAAATATCTAAAGTAAAGGCCTTGGTGCGGAGAAATCATTTCATTAAAACGTTACTTAAATATTCAGGCCACCAGACAGATGAGGAACATATTTCACAAACCGAAATCTCATATCACTATCTGTTACTTCCCTCTCCTCGGCCTCACAAAACCGCACACACCCACACAAAATAAATTGATACATATGGCGGAGCAGAGGCATCGAAATCAAAACAAATCTCACTCCACATGACGGGGTCGTGATCTCTCCGGAGCAGCAGATACTATTTATCCGACAAATATGACAAGACATGGGTGTGATATAAAAAAAAGGATGTATGACACACAATCACCAGTAATGAGGGATGTGGCTGGCATGTGCCTATTCATCTGAGGCAGGCAGAGAACAAAGGTAATGAATAAATAACTTAGCCCGTCATCAAGTGGAATGATGAATCTACTTCATAACACTTGGCAATGATGGCAGCGTCAGGCTTTCTTGAACCTCTTGATGAAAAAGTGGCCTGTGAAATGTGCTCACTAGAAGGTGTCACCGCCCTTCGCTTGCTGCTTTTTCACCCACTCCTACCCTGTCCTATTATTTCAGAATGGCAGTAAATTAAGCGGGAAAAAGCTTGTTGTCTGATTCTGTCATCATATTCTACATGCCTTTAATAAGGCTGAGTTCCCCAAAGGCTGAGTTCAGACTCTGAGGCTTTTGATGATGAAGACCCAGCTCCCAAGTGCCTGGAAATGACAGTTTCAATGCTGCTTTTTAATACTGTGCTGTTGGTGCACATGGTAGGTTGCAGCCCCTGAGATATGGCATAGAGCATATGGACCAAGGTGGCTCTTTGCACCAAGTACCACAGCACACTCATGAATTATGGAATTTGGCACAAATATGCAAATCTGGGCATTAGCCTAGTTATGCCCCTGTACTGTAAGTTACAGTTACTTATCTATTATGTATGAACCAAGGACTGGAGTGAAGAGGTTCTGGCAGCCAGCTTCATGGCCCTCAGTTGCTTACTTTCACATCATGAAAGACTATGAATAGCAGGGGAGGTAGCTCTAAAGCACTAGCTTTCTGCAGCTCTGTATCTCCGTAGTCTTGGGAGAATTAGAGTTTGCTTCCACGCTCAATTGCCAAGCTACTTAAAATAACAATGACTTCCACAGGATTTGGAAGCCTGAAAGATTCGTAGGGAATAAGCATGAAGTTGTTGCTAATCCTCTAATTTCCCCCCACAAGGCTGATATGAAATGCTAGTCTGATCAGTAATCAGTCCATGGGGGAGGCAGACAGGGGATCCAGCCAACACTACGGGCACACACAAAAATCAGCCTCTGTATGACATTACCATCACAATGCTGGATGAGTGATTGTACTCGGCTGACCTAATCATAGCAGTGTAAATATCCAAAATCAAGAAGCCAGCAGAACTGAGAACCCGCTAGGTCAAACGGCTCTGTTTTGAAATCACGCACACATTCTGCTCGGGCAGAGAGCATAATGAATAAGTCCTGCTGCTCTGAGACGAACAGAGCGATCATTAGCTCGGATCAAAGTCAGTCATCAGGCACATGACAGCTGACAACTTCTATTTAACTGGGTGTACGGGGAATAGTGATACCTGGTCCTCGTGAACCCGGTCACTATGGAAACAAGAGGAAGCCACTCCTTCACACTGTCCCACACTCACAAGTCCTGCTCGGCTCAGAGAATACTTAGTAAAGTCGATCTGAAATCTGAGTTCTCCTCACTTTCTGTGTCAGGAAGCTATTTTGCCTAATTTAAAAAAAAACAAAAAAAACAAAAAACAAAAAAACACTGGACATTTTTTGTGGTAACAGTGTCTAAGCTTCGGTGTTTACAGCAGAAAACACTGGTTCTTTCATGAAAGCTCTTTTATCTCCTAATAAGGGAGAATCAACCAACACCCCCAATCACACAAGAGAGAAAAAGAGAATTCATTTGCATTTTAAACAAGTATTCCCATATGCCACAGCTAATAGTTTTCACTCTTTAATTCAACAAACATAACTTTATCAAATATTAATTCCATTCTCTTGTTTTTCTATTGCATTTTCTATTGCTCTTGATTAGAAAAAAAAGTTGAGGAGAAGAAAATGCACTTTTGTTTCGTTGTTCTTCTCCTCTATCCTCCCCTCTTAGCTCAAGTGGAGCCAACTGGATAAACTCCATTAAATAAAATATAATAACGGGAAATTTGTACACAAGAAGCAGTTTCTCTCCCGTCCTCCTCCTCCTCTTCCTCTTACCATCCCTCTCATATTAAACTCTCCACACATTATGGTGTAACATCCACAGACCCTGTGTATTTGTCCGGTCATACATCACTGAGACACCTTGGGTTTTCTTTTGGGGATTTGGAAATCATAACACCTCCCCGAACCATCATCATCATCTTTACAACCGCACACATAAACATTTACTGTCTCTATCATCACCTCTACTTAACGCATTCAGTTCCAGCACAAGTGAAAGCAAAAGAATGATCTGCCCCACTTTAGCTGTAGTTAAACAATGGCCCCATTAATGTTGATTAGTTGGGTATGAAAATAACGAGGGCGACTCCTCTTTTATTTTGACCTTTTGCCCTTGGTTGTTAGTCTGCATCCTACATTTCTGAGCAATTTAATTTCTAACAACAGGAATGGCCTTTCAGTTTCAATTTTTTTGCTTTCATGTAGTTTTTTTTTTTTTTTTTTACCACTTTTAACACATCTACCCTTTCATTAAAAGTGTATTAAGATTTTAGCTTACATTTAATTCAACACAGAGCTTTAATTTTGAAAATTCTTCATATCTTGTGCATACAAAATGAATAAAAGAAGGAAATTTCCTGAGGTAAACTTACAGCATGGTCCTAAAGCCTGCTGAGTGCTGATTTAAAAACAAAAAAAAGCTTGTGTATACAGCGTCTCTCAGTCTGACAAGCACGCTACACATACATAGCAATTGTGAGAACAGTAACACCCCCACCCCACTTTCGGGAACATGGTTGCTAAGTGCTGCCTGTGACTAAAGACGGCAAAAGAATGAAGCTTTTCTTTTTTTAAATACTCACCAATTAAAGCCCATTTTTAGCCATGGGACAGGATGAGGCTGCTGCTGGAAAAACAGTATGTTTCATTTGAATTTCATCAGAGAACTTATTCCAGTCAAACACAGGCTTATGCCTTTGAGAAAACCTATAGCTAGAAGCACCAGCTCACACAGGCCAACACCCACATGCTCATAATTAAAGGTGAATTGCACAGCCTGTGGCAGTTTGCATCCTGTGACGTTAATACGTGGCTGCTGGAATTTCACTTGGTAGGTCTGATACCAGACACAGGAAATGTGATGCAGAGAGGAAAACAATGCTGCATCGAGGCGTTTAACCGAGAACAGGACAGTGGCAAGTGTCATTAGTTGCACTTGTCTGATTAAGTTTTCCCCTGTGACTTGAGAACATACTGTAACATCAAGATGCAGCATGACATCTTTCAGTTTTCACCCAAACAGCCTTCAGCACCAAAAGCAGAACTTATGTGAATTTCTGTTTTAGCTTGGCTGTGTTTGAATCTATTTTAAACTTTAAACCTTTCAGCCAAAACTTTTATTGCCCTAAAACGTTCACATGAAGTTGATTTTATATACAACATCCCACAGGATCTACAAAGGACTGCTCTCTCGGGAGCTTATAAAGCTAATTTATTGGATGTAGCATTTTAATTAGTTTGATCAATACTCTGTTACAGAGGATTTAAATGTGAACTGCAGGGAAAAGACAAGCCACTCTTTTCACATGAATGAATGCTCTTGTTTCAAAATGCCAGAGATTCAGCTTGCTGCAAGGCGATACCGGATTTATTCTTGCTTAATAATTGATAAATTAATCGCCCGTGAATTTCAAAGCATAAAACATCCTTTTGTCAGACGCTGGAGATGCAATTGTGGCATAAAAGAATACGTGTGTGTGCCGCTCTGTTGTACAGGAGCGGTGTATTTCACACACACAAAGTAGACAGAAAATCTGGTTACCTCGCACCGGGGGTATCGGTGAGGATCTCAGCGCGCCTCTTGGGTTTGGGTTGATCTCAGGAGCGGAGGGTGATGATGATGATGATGCTGAAGCATGGAGCGCACTTCTGCGCACCGAAGGTCCACACAGATGAAAAGCGTCGGTCTCTTCTCTTGGCTCCTCTCATCACTGATTCATCTGAAAGCAGACACCAGAGGGGGGAACGGAGTCCTTGATTATTCAAAGTGGATAACTCGACTCCGTCTCCGGCTCACGCAGACGAGCCTGTGTGTTGAAACGCGAGTTGTGCCCAAGCCGTTGCCTTTGCGTAGCAGACTGGAGGGAGCGGGGAGGAGCCGTCTGGCGTCAGATGATCAGGGCAAGGTGCTCTCCTCACTGATACTATGCAATCCTCAGCCTTAGCAGATCTGCAGTTCAGACTTAGACACAATCATCCCAATCTAATATCTGCTTTCAGCGAGAAATGCTAATTATACTGCCACTTACACTTCTGTGGGTCTATTATGCCTGTGCGTTGAGTTCATCTGTGGCCTGGTGATAATTATTTATTATTTCAGCTTAATCCAAAACCTACTGGGTGGACTGTATTATGTTCACATGCCAGATGACTAAAAGGCTTGAATTAAACTTTGTCTGTGATGTGTTTTATGGCTGTATATTAACACCATAGAGAAAATCAGACATACAGTGAGACAACTCCAAAAAGGCATCAGTGCTGCCTGCAGAAAAGGAACGCCAAGGCCATCATAACATCACCACTAAGAATCACACCATTATAAGTTCTAGTATAAATACTGTGCTATAGCAGCGTGACAAACAGTGGTACCATGCATTAAATGCTCATCCCAGAGGTTTTTCTCCTTAAGTTCAGTTTACCCATCAGGTTTGAATCAGTTTGGGTTTGAACTTTAACTTTTGAACAGGGGGCAGACAGGATATCATTTAAATATGGGGATTATAGCTCACATTTTCAGACAGCCTTTCCAGGAAGATATATCTATAGTGTTGCACTTGTTTGCTTGCACAAAAAGCAGTCAATCATGGTGTGATGTGGGTGTGAATGTTGGATTGTCAGTTTTGGGGGAAAAAAAAAAAACAGACATGGCCAACCCAATCCAACGTAGGAAAGATGTCACAACTAGGGCAAGGACTTGGACCCAAATGCTCGACCCCACAGACGAAATAAAATATAACAGTTTTCATTCTAACAAAGTGGCAGAATAAGGATTACCCATAAAGGGGAAAAAGGCACAAAAACAAAAATACAAAACGTGAACACAAAATCATTCTTAGTGAGGAGAAAAACTGAACAAGAAGCAAAAACCAAACAAGAAACAAAGAAACAAATAAATACAGAACCTGACTAGGGATACCATGACGGGAGGCAAGACGAGAGACAAAAGACAAGGCAAAAGACATGAGCCAAGGGCAAGAAACAAAAACGGGAAACGACGAACAAGACAAGATACACAAGGGCAATGATTTCAAAATAAAACAGGAACTATAAACAAAACTTAACAAACTAAATCTGTAAAGGTCCAAATATCCACAAAAGAGATCATAACATAACAAAAAGGGCTCAGAAAACAGCCCCCTTAGGGACAGGACAACTTTGAAGGAGTATACTGGCTGCTTAAAAGTGTCGGCATACTCCAACTTAAGTCCTTGCAGGACGCTCGAACAGCATCTGAAGCTCCTCCTCCACACACCTTTTACTCCTCAGTAAGCAGGTACTGATTTCTGTCACTTTTTTGTGAGTACAACACCATAAATACCTTCCAGGAAAGGTCACCTGAAAGTGTGTGCTGTTATCCCTTTATTTAAAAGATTATCACATCTTCAATTAGTGCCTTTAGGTCTTCTGGACCTGGTGACTGTAAAGGCCATAGCATTCTCTGAGAACGGGGAAAGTGTCGCGCTCCCATCAGGATAGAAACGTCTCATCATAAGATAAGAGAGCTGAGAATAACTTTTTATTGATCTGCAGAGACACTTTCCTCTGAGGGGACAACTGCCAGGAAAATCCCCCACATCTGGACCCAATCTGCATTCATCACCGTTACTGTTTGTTTGTTGCTCTACGATGAAGATTACAGATTTCTCCATGTTATGCTTGTTTCAGAAATTACTTATTTTTTTTCTGTAACAACACAGACGCAACATTTAACCCCACCTTGGTTTAAAGAAGTCTGTCTCTAAGTTCATGCCACACTCATTAGCATAAGCACATTACCAAACTTAAGTCATTCTCTTACCCTCTGTTGACATGAACTTGAGTTTGTAAGTCTAAAAACAGACTCATCACCTCACAGGTGGGACATAATGTCTGAAACAGACAAAGCTCTTTTACAAAGAAACGGTCAGATATGCCTGGGAGCGACATGTGAATCCGAAATCCCCATTCAAAATGGAAGTGTATGTGTGTGTGTGTCTAACATCCCCACTGACTGCACTGACTACTTCCTACAGGAAACTGTCTCAGAATCCTGCCTGCCGAAGCCAGATGCCTAAAATGAGAGGGCAAAGAAAAGGCACATTTATATTTCAACAGCTCAGTCCACCTTTAGAGAGGAGGAAAAAGACAGAGATCATATTTGATTGCTTAAAAATGTATGCTGTTTGTAGGGTAAAAGATGGCAGCTCTATGTACTGTAGATCTCAATGCTGAGAAATGGGGACACGGAACAAGTAGCAGCCTAGTCAGCAACCAGTGAAGCTGACATGGGAATCCAAATCTGAAAAGAAAGTCAGTTTTAGCTTTAATTGAGCACAAAAGAGCACTTTCCTGTGATGGGGTAACAGTTTGGGGAGTGGAAACTCAAATTCTGTCCTTCTTAATAAAACATGGTGCTGTGCCAGATAAAAAAATGTTGGGATATGGGAAATCTCGAACCCCAAGGGTTTCTGACCCTACTTTGAGGAGTAGTGGGGTGTAAGAGATGGGAATAGTTGCAGGCTGTACTTTGCAGCGTGCAGATGTGTTTGATAATTTATCAGGCGCCTGTTCTCCAAGAAGCAGTGTTAACCTTCAGCCCACAGCCTACAGGATACCTTGAGTCACAAAGTCTCATGCTCAAAATGAACTTTTCTTGCTGACTCGATGATATTTTGATAGATATTTCAAAATCATATCCATAATATTGTTAATTTTTAAGGGGGTCTCTAAGATTAAATCTGCTGTCCATGCTGTTACTTATAGAAAAGGGATTTTCTAACTTTCATATTCATTTCACTGCTATTTCACCCTGTTCTTTTCCCCACACTGGATGATTGTAAGATGGATTATATGTGACACTGAGCTCTACATGCATCGAATCACTCACCAGAAGCTGCTCTACAACTGTTTTTTCATGTAATTTGACCGTGCTGTGTTTGTCATTGCTGTATTTTATGTAATCTGCTTCCATGTTACAACCAGAGAGCTGCACCGGTGCTGTTCAGACTCTTCCCCTCCTAGCCTGGAAAAGACTCCTGCTGATGAAATTTTCATTGAGCAGATGAAGCCGAGCGTGGTTTCATAATTCCCTGGCGAATTGCATCAGCTTGTACTGATATCGTTCTATCAAGACCCACTAAGAGTGGATTTGATGTCTTGATAGCTGAGGGAACCTATTCTGTTCAAGGGTGATCCTTCCCATCTCACTCATGGTGCAACACATGCACCTCGAGCGAGACGTTGTTTTGAGAAGAGTTGGCACTTTTCCTTCAGGGCATTTCACTGTCCCTTAGCTGTCAATACAATTATGCTTTCTGGTTGAAGTGACAAGAGGATGACCAACTTTGAAGAAATGCCCAACAGGGATTCAGCTGCTTGAATAGCTCGTGTGACCCAGAGAAAGCAGATATTTCAACAACAATGATTCCTCTAAAAGACTGTAATAGTGGGATCGACCTATAACTGTTACTGCAGGGATTCAAGCATCCCCGCTGCTTCTTGATGTACAGTATTTACTGGTAAAATCCTTGCAGAAGCATGTGATTAAAATTTAATGATGATTCAAACACGTAGAGATGCTTGAGATTCCTGTTCGGTTCAAATAAGGACAGAGATGGTGATTTGTTCCGTAATACGTCACCACTTGTCAATGAAGCTGTTTCTCACATTTTCTTCTCAGTACTTCAGAAAACTTAGATCAACTTACATCACTTCAAACATGGTCAGATACTTTAATGTGGGAGTAAAAACAATGAAATGTTTCTATTGCTTTTGGAACAGAGTGTCTTGCCAAACTGTTGCAACTGTGGCATATGCTTCATGTTTATTTAACCATTTGGAAATCAGAGGAGAGGCTCTTGGTTTAACACTGGGCCAATCTGATATTTTCCACTACAATTCATGTGCATAAAAACAGGATCAGTTATTCTTTCAAAATGTTTCCACACTGGAAAAAAAATCTTGATGCTCCAGGACTAAAAAAAATTACATTGCTACACAGACTAGATCATTTGATCATTTTACTTGTTCCATGCAAATTCATGATTGCTGCATTTCATGAGAGCTTTAACTGACTAGGTATACCAGGTTAAAGGTGTGTTCCAGTGGTCAGATTTGTGCCAATGATGCAAAGCAAATTTATGTGTTTATTAACCCCAAAAAAACCAATGTACCAACTGTACAGAAGTTAGCTGTTGGCTAACGACATACTCACAGGGCCACTGTTAGTCACATCGGTGCCCTAAGCATAACGGCTTTGTGTCACTATTAATGAAACAATTATACTTATTATTATTCAAACCTGATATGATTAGCAAAACTGAATAGTTAATGTTTACATTTATATGGGAAATGAAAACATGATTAGTCGGCTACAGCTTAACCGAGACCTTGATGTAAATAAAATATAATCAGTGATAGATCAATTTAAAATGCATACAAATCTATATTTTAAAAAAAGAAACACAGCAATAACAAGAACAACAAGAACAGTACATTTGTGGCTAACTGGCTCAAGATGTTTCCTGCATGCATGGGCAACATGGTTTAAGCAGATTTTCCAGTATTTTATAAAAGTTTTAAATGAATAAAGCACGAGTGTCACCCAGCACTTTCTTCTTTTTCTCTCTCTTCTGTGCCCCAGACACTGGTTGGCTTTTGGGCCCATTCTTTCCAAAACTGTCGTCATGCTTCAGGGCAGGCGCAAACCAGTGGGAGATGGAGAATGGGGGCACCATAATTCCTTTTATTGTTTCAAGCAATTATGTATACTAGATTGTGTTGCCTATAATGGTTTAATGGTGCCTATTGTAGTTATGCCTCATCTTAAATTTAAATTCATCATTATGATTATTATGATTGATGATCATTAGGCTGTTTTGGTGCCCCCTCACTGACTGATCTCGTAATTGTTTTGTCAGTCACCAGGATCTCCAGTTGTGTCATTACCCTACTGTCTCTCCCTTTTTCTCTCTGCTGAAGCTGATAAAAAGATGTACAAGGGTGGAGTTGGGGGCAGAAGAACCAAAACAATGAGCTAAAAGTTACCAATACCCGACAGGAACTTGAGAGTTGGATGAAAATTCTCTGAAGGTTTGTCACTATGAGCAACTCTGTCCACATTACATATAGTCATAAAATGTTTTGCTATTATAAAAAGTCTTTGAGTAGTGCAGCTTTAATCTGTGTTGACTAGAGACATTTAATGCCCATTGCCTTTTTGTGCAGTGACATCACCTGTAAAATTTAGTTCATCAACTTTTTCAAATGACTCAATACTCCATTGTGACTTCATGAGAAACCCTGACCTCTGGCTCAGTTCTTACCATGGTCTTCTGCGAATGGAAAAGTCACCACTCCAGGTCATTCATAGCTACTTGCTGAATTTGAAGAGAACAACTCTGTAAGTCGGATACACAACAAGTTGTGAGGTGACTCACTCACCATGGTCACAGAAGAGGCCACTCCATCAATTCCTTACATCCATGGTGATGAAATACTTTACTTTGCTGAAGGTTGGGATCAAGAGCTGTGACCTCCAGCGCTACTGCTAATTGACTAACCACTGATGATTCAAAATGTGGAGCGCTGTGATTTTTTCCTGTCAGTGAAGACAAATCAGGGAAGAGGTTCAGATGTTGACCTGTGACGTATAATTGAGGCCAGTTATTAGGTAGCACTTAGAAGGAAATTGTCCAAATGTCATTTTTAACAGACTTTGTTACCTTCGGACGGAGCCAGGGTAGTTGTTTCCCCTGTTTCCAGTCTTTATGCTAAGCTAAGCTAAAGGTTTCCTGGTTGTAGCTTAATATTTTACATACCCATGTCAGAGTGGTATCAGTCTTCTTATCTAGCCCTTGATTTGAAAGAATATAGATATTTCCTAAAACATCTAAATATTCATGTAAAAATAACATAAAACAAATGCACATTCCAGGATTTTCTCGTTCAGTTTTCGTGGTTTATTGTTGTAGCACCTCATCACCAGCTGAACAAAAGAAGGAAAGAAAGAAGAAATATCTGGTTTTAAATAACTCACTTGGTGTGTGACAGGAAATATTTCCAAGCTGTCATTTCCTTTCTGTGTCCAGCGCCGAGGCTGAATCCGAGGATCAGCCTGAGCTAATTTGGAGCAGGTGATGTGGGAAAGTTATAATTGTGCTTTTGTTCACACATTCACAACTGACAATGTACCACCTGCCACTGTGTGAATCACGCACTGATAATATGCTGCCTGTATTTGCCATGTGGTTTTCACCACGAATTTGTGTTACACATTACATCTACCTCTATAACAATTCAGAGACACTTTGCAAATATGGTCATTAGAGATTCAGAACATAATCTTCTCTATCTTCTACATATTTAAAATCAGGAGAATTGGCATATTTGTGCATCTCTTTATATTTAAATATTTTAATACATTACCATATTGTCAATTCAAGACATTTGACATATGAATTGGAGTTTTTACTGTGTAGGAGTGTATCATTTCATTGTAATGTGAAATGTGGCCTGGCTGCTGGAGTTCATTATCCTGCTCTTGGCCTAGTGCCAGTTAGAGAGCAAACCTCTGAGGGGGTTTCAGACCCCACTCAGGTGAACGTGAACTTCCCTCACAATGGCTGGCTAAGCAATCAGGTAACTGCACATCTCTCAGTTTAACTAGCTTATTCTCTCTCGCCTACGAAGCCTCTCCACACGAGCCGCGATGTGTGATAGGCTGGGGTATTTTTAGACACGCTATTTGGAAGTGACTAAGGTGCCCGGTATCCCTGTCAGATCTCTGAAACTTTTCTTTTAACCATGAAATGCCTACCTTGATTGAAATTGATCAGGCCATGCACTCAAATGAAACAATGCTGCACAGGTTCCTGAACTTACCACCTATGTAGTTACGTGACAAAAGCAGGGCTGTCGAAAAGCATTTTGTTTCCTTTCATTAAAACATACATCCTGCAGGCTATTTCTGTTTGACACAACTTCAGCTCCCCCATACACCTTCACCACCCTGAAAAAAAGAGACTTCATCAACAATAAAGAGGCTGACAGGAGCGTGATGCAGGCCCACGGTGAGCAAATCCGACAGGGTTACACCAAAAGTCTCCTTGCTGGCTTATTAGCATCATGAAAAGTAGGTCAATCAGGGGAGGAAAGGAGAGGCACGTTAAGAAAACACACATTTTTGTGTTGGGAATAGTACAGCTGAAATAATATTGAAATTTAAAAAAAAATACATGTGTTTGCATCGTAGTAGGACTTTGTGAAACCAGCTGATTTTAAAATGACATAAACGAAACATGTACACAGGCTTAATGTTCTGTAGTATTTTAGTACAACTACGTGATACAAAAACAAGTTGCAGGGGCATTTGAGAGCCATCTTTAAATAAGTAATTGTTGCTCATTAACACTGTATCCTCTCTGCTTTCAACCAACTATGGTTTGTTACAAGCTAATTGCCAATTAATTCATGTATGAGCCAGAACATTCATTCCCTACAGTCGAATGAACGAATCTCAGTTTTCCCATTGTTGTCACCAAGCACTCAGTAGGGCAGGATTCCTCCATCTTAAAGTCAACCAGGCCTTATTGCTCAGATCTGGGTCATGGCATCATGACATTTAAAGGGCTATAACTGCAATCAGGAAAAAAGTTAAATTCCCTTTAGAAATGACAGTGTATATTTACATAGGAATTCCTGTGTTGGGACAAACAACAGATTAATAATAAATGTGTCAGTCCTGAAATATGTGATGTGTTTACAGTATAAGCACCAGAATTCAGATGTGATTTTTGAAAGGCAAGATCATCATTAAAGAGAGCTAATACTGTACATTGTCACACTGTGATAATGATGACAGTGGTGTAGTGTTCGTTTGATTTGAAACTAGTTTGAAGTCTGAGTCTTTCAGAGGCCCATGTAACCTTACTGCATTAATAATGATGATGATGTTGTCAGCTCCTGCAGATGAGAAATGGCACAGATGAAGAGAAAGCAGGCAGGCCGGTGGAAGCATACCAAGCCTGATACACAAGTGCAAAATACTTGGTGAACTAATTTAAAGCGTGGGAGGGGAAATGAGAGTATACCTACATGTATATATGTGTGTGCTGGTGTCCATTGTTTACATAATCTAAACTATTTTATGCAGAGCATCTAAATATTTAATGGCATGTAAAGGCTTTTTTTCTGGATATGCTGTGTTTGCATATTTATTTGCTTTTAAGGCTCAGCAAACAACTGTGTTGATGGCTCACAGTGGATTCAATAAAGTTGTGATTATGGCAAGGTATGGGCTTTTGCAAATGGACTCCTTGTACTTTTATCACTCATTTCACTGGGTCTATAATTCACTCTCTGGCCCATAATTTAAAGACACAATGCACAGCACATAATGCAAATGCACACATACAGAACGGATGCCTTTGATGGATTTGTGTTGTAATGTGCATGCAACATCCTAATTATTCTGGCTGCTGGAAGGCCAGGATTGCCAGGGAAGTGCAAAGCCAAAGTGCCTTCATGTGGCTAGTACAGCTGCAGATACCCCTAGGTAGACTTATCTTGTCTTTTGCAGTCAAATTATTATCATGGTTGTGCTGGAAGCTGTCCAGAGTAACTTTGATCACTTCTATAATCATGACCGTAGAGGAATCACCAAATGTGATAGCTTTGTCCCGCATTCAGCTCTGCCCTCATCCCTGGAAATGAAAGAAGAAAAGGAGAAAGGGTAGTACTTTTAGGGGAAAATGTTTTTTTTTCTACATCTTTGCCTTTTCTCTGACAGATCTTTGAAGTTATTTGTATCCTCAGGCAAAGCAAAAGTACTGAGTGTGATAGCTTCTTATTCGCTGTTACATTTGGTTTTTGTTTTGTTTCCTTTCTCGACTTTTTTTTATGCAGTGTAGCATATTTTAGACACACTGATGGCGGCTGAGCCTAAGGGAGTTACAGCTTGTCTGTGTGCAGAGAGCACTTGTTAGGGTCTCTAGGTTCTTGCGGTGGAGATCAAAATAACACTGTATGAACAGAAAGATACTGAAATGTTGTAGGAACATTGCAAGACTTTGTGACTGTCCTGGTGACAAATGTATTTATTCACAGGCCTGTTTTACCCTCCATAGTCTCAACTTTTGACTTATGTTTGATGTCCAGTAACTTGACAATACAGTCATGTCAAGCAACAAAACATCCATATTATGCTGCAAAATATTAGAAACATTGCACTTCTGTGCACATTTTCACGTTTACAGTTTTCATAATCTGAACCATTACAGTGGATCCATATGGTTTCTCTTATAATAATGGAATGATTTTTGCGTTTTTGCATTTGCAGGTGCTGTATTACTTTTAAAGGGCTGAAGAGCTTCCACTTCAGGTGACCTGCAGAGTTTTGCATATGTAGATCCAGTGGGAACCTGATGTGGAAACATATTGGCAGCACATTAGAGACATCTCATCCAGTATATGTGTTAGTTGAACTGTTCAGTGGGACTTTAGGGGGATTTTAGGCCAGGATTATTTTTCACTTGAAGAACAGTATTTGTTGAGAAGCAATAGGTATAAGCCAGTTTGTGTAAGTGTCTTACTTTTGTCACATTTTTGTGTTTAGTTTTGAAAAGTTCCCACTGCACAATAACAACTCAAACAGCAGGAATTTTAAACAAAAGGACTTATAATTAGCTTGTCGACAGTTTTGGTTACATGTCAGCTCAACAGGGGAACTCATAACAAATCCAGTTTCAGTCATGTTTCAAAAAACATGACACCACCCAGCTTTCTTGAAAGAACCCTGAAGGTTAGGTTTTATGCTTCTTAGTGGGTTATTTGGCACTCCAAGTTCAAACGCATTTTCTCATCTATTCAGTGGTCGCTTTTGCATGAAAATTTCTCAATGTGCTTGGTGTGAATACTCTTTTAATCAGGGATGAGTGTATGTCTGATCGGCCCTGAGTGTGGGTATAGACGGGATGATTGTTGAATGACTTCTAGAAGTGCTGTGTAATTCACTGAAACATCTGCTTCAGAAACTCAGTAACTTACAGTCCTCCAGCCTTTTTTCTAATGACCAAGCATAGATGTATTTTTAAGAACTTAGAACCTGCATGACAGGCTTCCTTTGATGGTCTCCTATAATGTCCTGTGTAGAATACCATAGGATTTGGTATAATACCTGTAAAGAGGACAGTCAGCATGGCTCTACCATGACAGGAAGCTCCGGGCAGAGGAGGGACAGCCTGTCTTCATTTCCTGTATGAACAAGATTGTGAACAAAAGTTCAGGTGCAGGCAAAAATGACTACAAAGAGACTCAAAACTAGCCCAGGGTGACACAAAATGGCTACAAAGATATGTAAAGCAACTACAATGAGATGTAAAATGCCTGCAAAGAGACAGAAAACATTCAGACTGAAATAGACCTCACATGTCTTGCTCCTCTGTAGGAGGGTTGGAGGGGGGCTTTTACATGTCTGTGCCCAGGGGCCCATTTTCTCATAATCCATCCATGAAACTGAGGCAGGTTTCTGAGTAGGTATCATTGGATAAAGCAATATTTCCTTCATATTCTAATATATTTGCATACTGGAATTGAATCACAAACTCCCAGGGTTGCAGACACCATATTCAGTACATTTCTTTATATTTATTTATTTATTCAGTCATACATATTTGTGTTCAAAAGTCTGTGCTTAAGGTTGCCTGCTCACCTTAAGATATAATGAGAGTAACCAAGGTTTCAACCATCACGTCTGTACACTGTGTGTGAATGTGATGAAAGCCACCTGGAACTGAATGGCTTGCATTTTTATTTCATTCCAATGGGAAGTCCTGTCATGTCCAGTTACATGACCTCTGTAGAGCCTAACAGACCTGCCAGGGCCACAGCTTTGTCATTTTGTGTCAGGTGTGCTGATATTTAAGGCTGCTAACCTTCACAAAACCTGTTTCACATTCCTACAAACTAACAAACTGCGGGAACTTTCATCATAGTAACAGAGGTATTGTAGCTCATTTGAATATGGCAAGTCAGATTCCTTATTTTCACTATTTATAGTTGTTAGAAATGCATACAGGAACTGTGGTAAATCAAGTTGAAAGGGTGACTAGACTTGTGCAGTTGATTTGTGCCTGCTGAGAAACTGATTGTCATGTAGATCTCATTTCCCATGAAAGCGACTCCCACAGATTATAATCCACTTGATTAGAGAGTGATTGTTCCCTCAACTACAAAACAAATCAAAACAATCTGAAGTGCCACTCTGTTGAATAACTACAAGTGCTGTTGACTCAATTAAATCAACCATGTGCTTGTTAATTAGACTGAAAAAAAAAAGCTTTATCTGTCAACTGTTACAAGATTTCAAATTCATTTTATTTATTTTACTGTTACATCACATCATGCAGGTATAAGTGAGTAAAATTCTCGGGTTTCGCCTCCTCGACACTGCAGGAGTGCAAGTGTGTGTAAAGTGCAAATGCACATTGTTTGCATGTTTGTATGTGAATTTGTGAATGCACAGCTATGTTTGTGTGTGTGTGTGTGTGTGTGTGCGCGGCACAGGCAGACAGGCAACAGGCCATTAGTGTCCATTGTTCATGAGCCTGGTTGCCTGGTGGGCCTTGAGGCTTCGATACTGCTTTCCAGATGGCAGCAGCTGAAACAGTCTATGATTGGGGTGGCTGGTGTCCTTGACAATCCTGCGGGCTTTACTGACACTCTGTCCTTTGGATAAATCCTGGATGTAGGGAAGCTCACATCCACTGAAGCGTTGGGCTGTCTACATGACCCTCTGCAGTGAGTTGCGATTGAAGGCAAAGAAGTTCCCATACCACACAGTCCCGACAGGAAGTCCAGGATCCAGCTTCACAGGTTGGGGTTAAGTCCAAGGTCCCTGAGCTTAGTGTCAAGTCTGGAGTGAACTATGGTGTTGAATGATGAACTATAGTCTAAGAACAGCATCCGCACGTAAGAATTCCTCTTTTCCACGTGGGTGAGGGCAGTGTGGAGTGTTATGCCTGTGCTGAGTCCAAGGCAGGTGGTAACATTTTACAGATTAGGCCTTTAACATGCTTCTGAAAGCATATGCTTACAATGGAAGTGAGGGCAACAGAACGCCAGTCATTTAAGCGAGTTAACCTGTGTTTGTTTTTTGTTTTTTTGGCACTGGAACATTGACGAATAACTTGAAGCAGGAGGGGACCATTCACACTGAAACGAAGAAGCTGAATATGTCCTCAAACACACCGACACACCCAGACTGCCTTTGTGGGGACAATATTCTCTGTACACTACCAGGTAAACACTGTGACTCACCATTGATGCACTGCTGAACATCTCCCAGTCTGTATGATCAAAACATTCTCCTCAGAAAGGCTTGGAAATCCCCAGCCGCGATAAAAGCAGCCTCTCGGTGCAAGTTTTCTGTGATGGTAATTGTCGCATACAGCTAGTTGAGTGCCTGATCCATGTTTGCTTGTGGCAGTAGGTACACTGCTGTTCCAACTATAGCCATGTCCTCCCTAGGAGGAAGCCAGGATGGTCAACACAGGAGCATGAGATACTCCAGGTTTGGGGACCAGAAAGACTGGAGGTAATGGCCATTCCTAAAATCATATTAAGCATTGCTCATCATGAAACACACACCCTCTCCCTTGCTTTTCCTAGATAGCTCTCTTGACCTGTCCACACGAAACGCGAAGAACCCTGTGGGTACACTGGCATGGCCTGATATCTCTGTCAGTCTCTGTAAGGCAAATGATCTTACAATCCCTTGATTCCCTGCTGGAGGGAGATCCTTGCTCTCAGCTCGCACAGCTTGTTATCTAGGGATTGTTCTCTGGCTAGAATTCTGGGAAGCGGGAGGTGGCTGGCATGCCACCTCAGCCTCACCAGCACCCCGGCTCTTCTCCATGGTAGTGCCGCTGTAGTGTGTGGGCCGGGCCTTCTGCCTTTCGAGTAAGCAGGGGATCCCTGTGGAGAAACTCCGGATTGGTGCTGGTGATCACTGAATCTCCTATATCCAGCAAAGCGTCTGTCATATCTGAAGTAGCTGGATATTTCTGAAGTGAAAATAATGTAAAAAATAAAACTAAAAATAAAAAAAAAAATACCTCACTAAAATAAGGAGCCATCTTGCTACTTGTTGACTTGTTTTTCTGCATATTTATGATCTTTCCTCTTGCAATCACGCAATTTTTCACACATGCAGAAAACATAACATGCAGCAGTTTGTTAAATCCAATCCATGTTTTCAAAAACCCATTATATACTCCATTATAGTTCGCCGAGTTCCGTAAAAATCTTGATGAAACTTGATCAATGTGAAAAAAAGTGCAACATAATTTCTTTGACCTTATCAAAATATTAATTAGAGGGGAACTTAACAAAGAAGAGCAGCAATAAAGTTACAGAAAGTGCCTGCTTAAGCCTTCATTCATGTATAGCTGTTGGGATTCTTTGATGAAAACACTGTATGGGTTGTCATTCATCAAGCAAAAGAAAAACTGAGCAGTTAATTAAGTTAGTTTAACACTGTAAATGTGGACATTATGTCACTTATGCAAAGCACAAATAGAGCATAAAGCAGGACATCAAAGAGGATGTAGCAATACATATATTAAGACAGCAACATGTTTTAAACTCAGAGCTTTTTCTCAGGCACCAGACGCAGTGAAAAAGGAAGCTGGGAGCATGAAAAAAAAGCAGAGAAAGAGGGAGTCATGTAAGATGGCCTGGAACAGATCACATGAAAATGTATAAAACTATCTAAAATACTACAATATAGTACTATTGTTTGCATTAACTATTCATGTGTATCTACTATATGAAGAGGGTAAACTAGTTGTGAAAACAAATAACAGGCCAAAAGGGTGCAAGAAAGATCCAAGAAATAAGACAGATCAAGTTCCTCATTCAGTCTGTCTGGTGTTTTGGTGCCCAGATCAAAAATCCATTTGGCTTCCGCCTCAAGCAGAACCTCATTGTAGCTTCCACTCCTGATGGGGGGTTCGATCAATGCATGGAGCAGAATTTTAATATTGTGTCCACAGGTCCATGTTCCACGAAGTGGTTCACAAGGGGGGAAGAGGAGTCTGTATTAATGCTGCTTTAATGTTCAACAGTGCATGTTCTCAGGGTCCACTGAGTTTTATCCACATTATAGTTTGGGGGTAAGGGCACTGAATAGCATGAAAAACTTTTCTTCTCCTCTTGCTTCCACGGTGGACTAAAGAAAAACCCTTTCATAAAAAGGGGTTTAAAATACTTAATGAGTCACATGTAAGTTAATGAATCTTGTAATCCTTGTGCAAGTTAATACAGCAGGCCCCAGAATTCTGGGGCAAGGAAACTCTCCTTGAGCAGGTACTTTGTTAGAAATACTACAGAAGAGCAATAGGTGTATAAAGAACTTGGTGCTGGTCTAATAAAGAAGTCAGTCAATAATTAACTTTCTCCTTCATGGCATGAGCAACCATGATCTGATTTCATGCTTCACGTGGCCCAAGCAGTTTTCCACAGCAGGACACAGTTAAGTTGGTTACCTTGCGTAGGAAGTGTGCTGCATATCACCTGCGATGCCAAAAATGTCTTTTTTCTGTAGATGCATTTTGTGGTGAATGATCAAGGTCAGTGTTAACCTCTGTGACAAATACACTGTGATTCTAGTTACTGCTTCACAGTAAAAACCACTCAGTGTTTCACCACTTGAATACTTTTAACATGGACTAGCTGCAGTTTATGGTCTTTAATAGTGAATAGTGAACAGTGAGGCTGATATGAATAAGGCCAAATTAAAAAACAGTAAAGCTAATGACATGAATCTTTGCCTGTGAATCTCTTGTGGTGGACTGAGCCACTAACAATGACACAAAGCTCCTGTATAGAGAGATGTAATTTAAAAATGTTAATGTCATAATAATTGTGTTGAAACTGGGGTTTGATTTCATGAAAATCTTAATGAAAATGCACAATTTTAACAACTTTTATTGGATAGTGTAAAAGCTTATACTTTGGGACATACAATACTACTATTCTATTTATGAAAGAAATGTGAGGGAACACCCCTGAATGTTGCATATCTTCCGAGGTGCTCTTAAACAAAATACTAAACCAAACAATACCAACTCCAAAGCCTGTGCACGCTGACCACGAACAACAATTCGATGCCCTTCATGCAAACACCCACACAGTCACATTCAAATTAACAGGTGCCAATATCTCCTCCAGCTATCTGCGGGGGAGTCCACCTGAGCAGAGCAGCTAGGTTGTGAACTCTCTGTGACACGAACGTGCGAATGTACCTCTGCACCCATCCCTGAATAATTTGTGGGCTGCCAGCTGAACTGGGTTAAATGGTCTCCTTCAGAGATGCACTCTGCTCTGCAGTCTCGACTGGTCCACATTTCATGCATCTGGGGCTGCCTTGCTTTTATGAAAGAGAAACAAGGTCACGAAGTGGGGGTTGCATAACAGATTTCTTAAATATGTATGTGCCACTCTATGGATGTTTTCCAACCATTCAGTTTGACTGACGTATATACAAGAAATGACATATACTCTACAGATTTAAATTGTAGCCCTTGTGAATGCTGCAGGTACATGGACACCTGCCAAGAGATGTACACTTAGCTCACGCTGTCACTCAAAGAAAGACACATGAAGAGCGCTATGAATTACTGTTCTGTGGCTCGCTGTAAACAATATGCTTTTGACCGTCTTACCTGCGTCAGTAAATTATGTTACTATATTCAGTGAGTTACTGATGTGTAATTTACTGTCTATGCAAAGGCTAATGTAACATATTTTGTGCTATATGCACAATGTCTTGCACAAGTGAGAGAAACACACTAGAAATACAAAAATCAAACAAACATTGCCAAGCAAGGTTGTTGAAGTTGTGATGGTGGTCTGGTGGTCCCAGTTCAAAGCTGAAATATTTGTAGTGTAATAATTTGAATTTTAAGCAGTTGATTTCTTATTTCACAAGATTTCATGCAATTCATGCAATGTTATCTTTTTTTTTTTCATAAATTGGAATCCACATTTCAGAGTTTTTGCAACCAAGATGAATTCCAGTATATATAAAGTGCTTAGTCAATAAGTGATTTTGAATTATTTATGTTGTTGCAATATCCCCTTGAGAGAATAACAGAGCAATAATGGCAGGGAACTGTGGACAAAAAAAAAAAAAAATAAATAAAAATCAAAGAAGAAATTACTGATGCATAAAATGAACAGCTATCAAAAGATTTAGGTGCCCAATGAGATATAACTCCATAGTAAACTATAATCACAGCCAATTTCATCTCCACTGAATATACATCACAAAGTCATAAAGCGCTGGTGCTTTTATTCTTGGTGAATTGTAACACATTCACTGCAGGGGCTTTTCTCTTCTGAGATCATTGCTGCATGCTTAAGAACAATGGGGATATCAATTAGAAGAGCAGCTCACCCACCTGTCTGGAAGCTTGATCAGCCTGGGCCATCTGCAGGCTGAAGCTGTCTCACACATAGATCTTCCAATGAGCCAAAGCTTAGAGGAAAATGTTGGATTCACACCCCATTTAGCCCAATATTAACATAAATCATTTCTGGAATAAACACTTCTACTTGGTAGAACTACATTGGAGCTAAGCAGTCAATGCTTTCCCACTTTACTACTTCCATATGGTTTTCCATATTTCCTTATTAATGATGCTTTTTAAAATTACAACAGACCTTTTAGATTCTTTTTTTTTTCAATTCACAAGCAACAAGGGATCTCAAAGCTTACGCCCTTTGTTTTATATAGAATGTATTCTCCAGTAGAAGCCATTTTTTCCCACAGCTTTCAGAAATAAAATACTTATTTATAAGCTAATGCAGAATTTATTTCCACCCTATCTCATGTCAAAGTAACTTTGAATATTCCAGCACTTCCCCCTTGGCACATACACATAGTTGTAACTGAAGTTTGAACACCAGTTTAATTGCCCTGAACATTGCAATCATTATTCACTACGAATGCATTTGGCAAAAGTGAAAAGAGACATTGCACATCTTTTATTTAGTAAACAGGCATCTCATGCTGACAACATACAGTATACTTTATCAGAGGTCTCAGTTTACTAAGCTCAATACTGTGTGTGACTTCTAGGAATGTTACAGATAAACACGTCCAGACCCACAGCATGTATGATGCATCTGTTTCATACTGTGCAATACTACATACATACTATATGCCATCACTTACACATTTACTGTATTATTATCATAATACACTCCATGCCGTGTTTAGTGTTCGCTTATGTCTTCCCTTAATTTATAGATTTAATAATTATCTTTCCCTGCCTATCAATATGTGTCCATGCTGTGTGTGTCTTGTATGAGAACATATTCTGTCCAATAATCCTCTGACTGCGCCTGTGAGTCACATTATCCTTCTAGCTTTTTGGGATGTAGACATTTTAGACTAAATGTTTTTGCAACGTAGTACAGGAAATAATTTTTTGAGTTATAAGAATGAAGCCTTGAATTATTCATGTCTAGGAAGGTCTAAATGATAACGTACTCTCTAAAAGCATGTATGCATGTATTGGTTTTCAAAAGAAGCAAGAATAGCGAAGAACAAAAGAGATTTTTTTTTCCAGCCATTTGGCAGCCTGGTGTGGCAGTTACTGTGACACAGGAAGCCTTTGTCATTTCGCTTGCAATTACAAACTTGATTTGTGTTTGAATTGTGAAGGTTTTGTCATAAGGCATGAGAGCTGGTCTGTGTCAAAGATTGTCACAGAAACGTGCTGTTTGTAAATTGTTCGAACAAAAATGGATTCTGACATGACGGACGACTGAAGGCTGTAGCACTGCTGGTGTCAGTCTTTATATTGTTTTGCTTTAGTCTTTATATTGTTCTTTACATTGTTCTGCTTACAAGGAGCAGTATTTGAAAAGAAAAATAAAGGTGTTTTCCATGTGTTCTAGTTTCGTCCCTCTTCCAATTGACTTGTGGAAAGGAGACTTGTCCAACTTCATATGAAAGTGAATCTAAAGCATTCATCCATCTGTGAATTTATTACAGCAATCTAAGGACGTGAAACAAGATGCATTTATTTGTTCCATGTTGAAGGTGTTACAGAAATGTTACTGGGTCCGATCTTGCATAATCTCTATCGTAATTCAGTGGCACTCAGATATGAGACCAGCCATTAAGTTTCCGTCGTATGTCTGTATAATAATAAGGTGAATGTCTGACAGGCTCAAGTGATTATTTATATTAGCCAGTGAAGGAAACCTGTCTGGATTGCATCCCTGACTTCTGCTCAAATCTATAAAATGCTCCAATAACCTGCAACCTTGAAAAATATGAATACACAGAGGAAATGAATAAATGAATACCTCAGAAAGCTACAGTCATCAGTGATACACTGGATGCCTATATGTGTCACTATAGCAAAGTCACTACTCTATGTGCAGTAAAAATAGCAGAAATAACATATCTCTGTGCATCTGACTGTCCTGCTCCAATAAACCAAAGGGTTCAACACATTCAGCCCAGCATAAACACTTTTCTTATTGCTTTGCCCCAAGAAAATCAAATCCTGCAGCTAATTTATTCATATCTTCCTATTTCTCCATGGTCTGGCATTGAAAACAGAGGAGAGGGGAAAACAGAAAGCTGTTTTTTTTTTCCTTTCTGGAGCTCCTCCATTAAATATGAATGGTCCTCTGATTCAGTGAAAAGAGATGGAGACTGGTAGAGCAAGACCTTAACGGGTCCAAATTAAATATCTACACCTCTCTCTTTTTTTTCTATTTTAGGCAGACCTGGAAAAGAGCATACACACTCGGCAAACCCTCACTGGTTAAAGGTTTAAAAAATGTAGTTGCTTAGTGACGACTGTGGCTCAGTTGTAACAGAGAAGACTACAGCGGCTTGCTTTGTGCCTCCTCCAATGGTAAAAATGTCCCACAGCCAAGTTAACTAAAGTCACTCAGACTCAGATCCCTAACAATTGTCAGCAACAAGCCAGTAGATCAGAGTGAGAATTGTCACAACATTGTGCGCTGATTAATTCTGCTTTGTTCCAGGAGACAAATGAAACGGTTTACACTCTTCCCAGACAGAGTGTTATCTGTGGTGCAGGGGACGAAAAGGCTGAATGCAGTCAAAAGAATAACCACACACTAAAACCTTACCCTCATAAGCTTTATTTGCACAGTGTTTCAACTTGGCCGTGGAACTTTGGTGATGTGTCACCTGGAGAAGATCAACACTGCATGGGCTGAATTAGTGCGATATTAAAGTTTTATGGGAGCAGGAGGGGTTGAAAGTAACGACTAACTTGCTTCAAGCTGATTTTAATCATTAAATTTCTTTTCTTCTGCTCTGCCTGGTCTTTTTCAGGTGTAGCATGGACAAAGAGCTGCGTTAGGTTGTAAGATGGCACAAGTAAAGGGTAGTGGTTGAAAGATTCAGTGCGAAAGCATTTTCTTCAACAAGTCTTCCAAATTAATTGACAAAATATGTCATTTGTAATTGGCCCTACAATGTAACGTCCAGTCCCTATCCACAGGGTGACATTAATCAAATCACTATTTAAAACAGTTTCTGTTTAATCTTTTTTTATGATGTTACAACAATATGGTTTAGGTTTGGCAAAGGTTAGGGAAGAAAAGCTTGGTTGGGTTTAAGAAAAGATCATGGTTTGGGTTAAAATAAGTAATTAGAGGACCTTGGTCTTTATGGAAAGAATAAGAATCATGTGGTTAAAGTTTAGGAATGATTGTGGTTAAAAGAAACAAACATTGGAAGTCTGCTGGAAACAAACAAACAACAACAACAACAAAAAAAAAAAAACTCCAAGATGGCACTATAACAACACCAGCAGTCTTCTTCTCCTTTTAGCTTCAGAGAAAGAAGAGTCATTATGTGCATGACCACAACAGTTAAACAACCACAACAGTGCTGAGGTTCAACATGAACACAAAATAATCTGCTAATGTTAGAACAGCCTTGGTTATTTCACATGAAAGATTTTTTTTTCTCTGTCATTCTCAGTGGTTTGAAAAGGGCAGGGCTGGGTTGGAAAGATGTGATGTCACGTATTTCTCTGCACCAATCAAGATTTAACAATATCTGCATCAAAATCTGAGGATACTTGCTTGTGTTTCCAGGCAGTTGTCACTGTTATCAGTAAAGTGTGATTAAACCACATATTTATTGATTCAAAACTTTAACTTTGATGGTATTTAGTTATAAAAATGCAATGTCATCTACTGTTCTTCTGGTGCAGATGGTCTCAACATAGTCTCCACCACGTGCATTCAAATTCAAATATACGGTTTCTGTGCTGTAGAGTAAAAATAAATACTCTATACAGTCACCTCTCCATTACTGCTTACTCCGAAACAGCCTCTCTGAAACGCACAAAGTGCTCTATGTACCATGTACACATGTGCTCACACACACAGACAGACACAGAGCATATAGATGCACATAATAATGACAATGCTGTGCTGTTAAGGTATATTTGTAGCTGTGAATAATTCATATATTTTGAAGATTTAATGATGTGTGCATGGATGGAGTAACCCTGGTCGGTCAAGATCCCAAGCCCTGCCTGAATCGGGACTGCAGCAGAATGCCTAACGAGACTGACAGGCTGAGGATACCAGTGTTTTGAAGAGTGTGTGTCTGTGTGTGTGTGTGTTACACTAGGGAGTGGTCCTAAGATCACAGGGCGAAGACCGCAAGCAAAATGCATCTTTAATTCCGACGTTGTTTATCTTTTCCTCCTGTTAGAAGTGCAAAAGTCTGTATGATGTCGAAAACCTCAGCAATAATTACACTCAATTTCAGTTGATGCGCTGAGGAAATAGCTCTCAGTAAATCCTGAAAACAATCTTTAACACCCTCAGAGAAGAGTGTTTACATCAAAGCGGCATCAATAATTCCTCACTGAGACTAATTTCCTACAGGTTAAACTTGTTTGTCCCTGACAAGCTCAGGAAAGATGGTACAAGGGTAAATCATGCAGAGAGAAGTAAACCAAGTCCAAGTGTTTGAGGTATCGGGTAATATTCTACACCTGTTTATTTAAAGCCCTACTCTCTTTGCAACAGCAGAACATGCTTTAAATGTTTGTTCACTGTCGATACAGGCAGCAGTAAGGAGGGAGTGCAAGGGCTGAAGCCACTGTACCTATAACTGGATTTACACTGCATTTGCATGAGCCTTTTCCACACTACATTAGGCAGAAAGTGAAGATAGACCTAATAATGTGAGCCCCTTCTTTTACTACGGTGATGAGCTAATTTCAGCCATTACCCTTGAGAAATCTTCTTTATTACCTTGAGAGAGAGTTTGCTAAGCAGGCATCTTCTTTTTCACTAACATTCAGAATTCAAAGGGTTTAAACACAGAACTAAAAGGGACTTGGTTTTTGATGTGATGTTTTCCTACTTATCAGCTTTAGAAGAACAACAGTTACATTTAAAAGTGCACAGTATCCTGAAAACACAATTTCAACCCTGTACCTTCACTAACTGCTCAATTTTGATCATTTTACCTGTCCAGTACCACCACTGGAAACACGCTGTTCACTGCTTGTGTTAGTTTTCTCAACTCAAATAACCCTGATGTCATCAAAGCTAATTCGGTATGGGCATGGAAACCACAAAATCCTGTGTGGTGTTTGAACCAGAACCAGATAGTAAGGGGTCAGTGGTATTATGGGAATTTTAAAATCCAGTGTATTTGGACTTTAACCAGTTTATAATCTTTCTCTCACATGGGCCAAAACTTCATGGAAGTGTAATAAACTGCAATTTAAATCACAAATTACAGTAAGCTGTAAAAATGCTGTTTTAAGCCCCGTGTTTAACTGCCTATTCTTGGATTTAGATTTTCCTTTGCCCCAAAAATATTTTGCCTCACAATAAGCTGCTAATTGTACACAAAAAGTAACTGAAAGGTCCTGCTGCAGCTGAAAAGTTGATCCAGTTATTGGTATTTCAGTGAGGTTTGGAAAATGATTTGTTTGAGAACACATGATAGTCCTCTGTATTTGAACAAAACACCAGTGTTTAAGTTAACACATAAGTTCACAAAGACACACCAGCACACACACTAAAAAACAGAAAACAAGTTCCTCGGTTCTTGTAGGCATTCTTTTGGGAAATGGGAGATGGTTTTGCCAGATTTAACAATAAATACCAAAAGCCACATCCCTGGAATTCCACCCTTGTTCAAAGGCTACTAACACAGGCGAGGATGGATGGATGGGAGGATCCTCAGCCTGAGTCAGAAACTCAGCCTGTGGATTTAACTGGTTCCAAAAATTCCATAAAAAGAATGATTGACACCTGCAGTACACACATGCCCCAGGACAAATCTTGGGCAGGGAGCAACCTATAAGTGAACCTTACTATTCAACTCAGAGGACGGTAGGTAATTATATGGCAGCATTATGACACCTGAGTGACAGGATAATTTACCAGTACACTGTACGTATCTGATCGTATTGTGTTTGTATCCTTGTGTTTGAAAGTTTGGTCACATTTGTTCTGTAGCTGTGTTTTATTCTCTCATTGTTCACAGCTCTTCTGTCTTCATCAGAAGGACAGTCGACATGGAAATGGAGCTGAATGGAACCAAAATTACTGCTTGATTAATGGAATCAATTCTTTAAAAACAGACTTCGAAATTGACAGATTAAACTAATCTTAACCGTTGACTGAATGTAATGGAAACTAATGAGATCCAGAGACGTGCTTATTTTTATTCACTGTGTGCAAGTTAATGTTTCATAATTGCATCATTACATGCCATCTGTTATTGCTAATGGAAATCATGAGGGCTTTAAATTCTTAGTTGAATAACTAACACTGTAAGTGAATACCTTGTAATTCCCTAGGAACTGGAAGACTAACTTGATGCAGCTCTGTTCAGACAGGACTAGTTTAGCAGGCAGAGGTGGGTGATGTAATCATTACCAGAGCGTATCTGCAATTTCCACCCTGTCTGAATCTGCCGTGGCAGTGATTTTTATGGACTGCTCATGTCCGCACCAGTACAATTTCTGTCCCCCTTTTACTTTCTTTATGATATCCAGTGAAAACAACTTGAGGAAATACGAGTCCAGTTCAGACTGACATCTCTGAGATTGTTGCCAAATATTGGGTCATTTCCTTTGGGAAAGCACTCCTTCTGTATGGTAGTGGACCATCTGCTCAAATTGATATTGGCAGCAGGGTTCAGTTCAAAGACAGAGCTGAACCAAAGTCTCAACTTTGGTCTGGCAGCGGCTTCTCACTATTTGCCGTCCTCTGCAAATTGGACATTTGATGTCCAGGATTAACACCCATTGTCCTACAAACTCTGAACAGGATTTAAGGCTGTAATGCCTCTAAACAGCTGACAAAACTGCACGTCTGAAGCTGCATGTGCACAGTACTCTGTGAGTTCATGCGATAAAGCACAAAAAAGTGGAATTTAATTTCTGACGACTCTTGTTTTGGGGTTTTTTTTTTCAATTTGAGCTTTTCATGCGTCCATTTTCCCCATGTTATACTCGGAAGTTGGCTCTCAGAAGAAAAGAATTACTTTAGGGATTTTAATGACCCTAGACAGCAATTTGATCAAGTTTAATTCAAAGCAAGCAGGGGACTTTTGAGAGGTTTGAAGCTATTTAATCTCACACTGCTTTCTACTGAGTGTCCAGAAAACAAATATGCTTGTTACTAAAAAATACCATCACTTGCCTTCATCTCGCCTTAATTTGAGCTGTCATCCAAAGGCCCAGAGCAGGCCTAACAAACAGCAGTGGACAGCTTAATACCTGTCAGACTGAGAGCCAAAGGTGTAATTATTCCACTTACATAACATATTGCAGTTGAATTAAAGTCATAATAGACAGTGACTACTGGAGAGGCCTTCCTGCCATGCATTAAAATCAGATAAATGCAGTGAGAGACAGAGAGGGTGCAGAAGAGGTTAGTGTTGTTTATCAGTGTCTCCTCTGAGAGGCCTTGTGTCAGCAGCAATAGAATTACAGTCCTCCTGATGTCAGCCAGTGTAATATAGTTCCCTCAGTCATCAAGTTTATTAAAAATGTATTAAAATGCCAGGAATGCGGGACTATTTATGGTAAGTTGTTGATTATTAGTGTGGACCTCATCTTTAACTGCATCATTTCCTTTATCCTGTGTGTACAATGTGATATTTTGTTTATGATCATCACATACATACATGCATTGATAATGCATTGAGCACAAGAATGAAAATCCAATAAATAAATGAGAGGACATGCACCATCATGTGTGCAGCAGCTATGCTGCACAGCGTTTACATAGCCAAGACAGTGCCTCCCCCGATGGAGGATTTGGGACCAGTGGAGGCAGAGGTGGAACAAGCTGCAGAGGAGGATGTGATGGCTCGTCTCCTCAGAAGCAATATAATTTGGCTGATCGGCCTATAAAATAATTATCATAATTCTGACTGTTTTAATGGCAGAGAAATAACCTGGTGTAATAATTTTGTTACATCAACATCTCATATTTTTATATTGTCACTAAAGATAGTGAACAGCAAAGTCAAGCTGTGCAAAACGATTGCTAGGATAATGTTTAATTTTTAATGTGATGCATATTACAGCCTATAATTCTGTAGCCTAAAATAAATGATTCCAGATTGACATAAGAAATGTAAACAGCCTGTAAGTGAATTATTTATTGATTAAATTGTCTATGTTGCGAAATAAAAGATTACTGTAGATGTTAAAACCTTTTTATTTACATTTGTGGGATTTATTCTGAGATTTATTTTTATTCAGATGTTTGGGATGTACAGGATAAGCTGTTAATAAACACACTGTCCTTCTCAATTCTGTAGCCAGCCCTTCTGTCAATAGCTGGATTTCTCAGGCAAGTTTCTATTTTTCAAGATCAAGTTTCTTCATTTCCACGCGTAACTTCTACATCTCCACCTCTTTCATAATTTTTTCTCTAGTAGCAGACTGGAGATCAGGATCTCTTGTCGATCAAGCAGGTACAGTTGCTGTGTTTTTCTGTTTGTGGTACTGGATGTAGGTTGGGATTCTCTAAAAGAGGTGCAGATTCATTAAAATAAAGCTTGCTTCATATATTTGTGTACTCTACAGTCAGTGGAAACGGGTTAATAACTGGCCTATTACTATTTTTTGGTTTTTAAGAGACCATGTTGCCTTCATAACTGCTGTCTGTTGAACTTGTATTTAAAATGTGGAAGAAAAGCTTGGTTCCTCTTCAGCTTCAACTTGCTTTTCTTCCGTTAGGCCTATGAAGCTGTCACTAGTGTCACTGCCTCTTAGCCCACTGAAAGCTGAGGAGTTATTTCCAGGCACATCCATGATGTTAGAGCTGTAGGGTGTTATTTTAGGAGGGGGTCCCCCACCCTTTGGGAGGTTTTAGAGCCGGCTAGAGTGTCTCCTGACTGCTTGAAGAAGGTCTTCCCATTTTTTCTTCACTTCTTTGACTGTCTGACTTGCTAATCCACGTTCTGCTTCATTGACTGCTGCTGTTATCATCTGCCAGACATCTTGTTTTTTCTAATTAGTTATGGCACTGTTTTGTTTGCATACACTTACTTCTATGCATACACTCTTGTTTCAGAACCTGAGTTATATATTTTTTTTGTTTCTTCAGCTCAGCAGTAAGTTTTACTCTATTTGTTTGCACCAGAAAACAAAGTGTGTAACAATGTATCATGTATCATCTACTCTGGACTTAGCTGTTTTAGATGGCGCAACAGGTGTTGATGTTTATCATAAGACCAGATGTAGCTAAGCCCGGTGCAGAACCTACCCAGTGTTTTTAGGTCCAGCTGGTGCAACTGGCCCCTGGACTGTAATAGTTATCCTGAGATTCTGGGTTTTAAAAAAGGGTTATTTTACAGTGCTATTCTATCTTGTGTTTTAGTGTTGGTAGAGGTAGATTAGTTTTATGTTATGAACTGACCTTCATGTTATTAAGCTTTATCGACAGTTCTCCTAAGTAATATAAGAGTTTGTTTATCCACAGCAGTGTGAACACCAGGACAAGCAGACACGTGAGGGTATTAGGATAAATATTTGGCTTTCTGTGTTTGTAGTGTTTGTTGAAGATTATGAGTTTGGTATACCAAACACTCCATGAGCAAGGTCTTGTCTTCCTCCACCCTCCTGATCTGCCTATCCATCATTTTTCCTGCCAGTCCATCACTCTGCCTCTCAGTGGGTTCTCCTACTCCATAAAAACGACTGTGTAAACACACCTCTGCATTCCTGAGTTGTCATATCCACTCTGTAGGATTTGGTGTATTTTAAAGTGTGTGTGTCTGCAGGGGCGTGTGCGGATAATACAGTGATGTGGGAGTCGTTTGATTAACACTCGAGGAACAGAAATTTGTCATTCATTAGCACACACACTAGAGTAGTATTAATTGGATACATGCAATCCCAGAGGAATCAGACTGCAGAAGCTCATCGGATGTGATTTAATTTTCACAGTTGAAAATAAATCTTAGCATGTTTTAACCCCCCAAGTAACCTGTGCAATTCATCAGTGTCACTTATATGCCCGGTATATTATTGACACAATTATCACTGTCACTGTTATCACTCACATTGCCAATATCATCTGCTACAGATCTCTCACAGCTAAAATGACAGTCTGGTATAATGATGTGATGAGAGTTCTAACCTATTACAGACCCCAAGGTAAGAAAGTCATTTTTACACCTTTGCTCTGATTTCAAGGGCGTTTTCATACATACATATATATATATCAAAATATTTGAATAAAATACATAAAAAATAAAATAAAAATAATGCCGAAAATAAACATTGCATTTTCACTGCTAGGATTTATGCTTGTTTAGAAAATATTGTAGATAATAGATAAATCAATCATTTCTATAGTTAAACCATTATTTCTACTTCATTCATATTTGCAGACTGAATGCAAAGTAAATACTCAGTCATAAGCTGCCACAATTCACCTGAGTGGCCCACAGAGGTCAGGAGTCACATTCATGTGTGAATATTTTACAGCTCAATTTAAAAGAAAAACAAAAAATCAACAGCGGTGAAATGCAAAAATAGTTACTCCTAATTACTGAATTACTGAGGTGTTTCTTGCATCGTTTTAAATTTATGAGCATTTTGTGAACTTGGCATCGCTGCCCATTAACTTCTGACCCTACCCATAGGTCATTAAACGTCATTTATTTCATAAGATTTAAAAACCCAGCCACCAAGCAGAATGACCTTTTAAAGGGTCCAATCACCATATCGAAAAACTTGTCTTTAGGAAAGACAAATGAATAAAATCAGATAATTGGTCTCCTACAAACAAAGATAGATGTATAATATACAAAGATAATTGGTCAATGTCATTCTTTAAGAATGATATTCAAACGCTTACAACAAATCTACTATAAATATTAAAGCTGCACCAATAAATATTTTCATATTAGCAATGGGTTAAATGACAATGTGTGATGCTCAAAGTGACAAACCCAGACAATTATGTCCGGATTCAGATTCAATTTCACCATCCTCATCAAATTAATTTCCAGCAGGAGCAGGGAGCTGTTTTCATCTAGAAACTCTAATAAGTCCATCAACAAAATGAAATGTTCATTTGTGTCTGCTTAAAATGTTAATAGGCAACTATTAGCTAACACATTTACATGTTAGCCATATCAACTTTATTAGACTATAATATGTTAAGGTTTACAGCTTGTTCTTCATCGCTTTTTCAATGGTGCTTTTTCAAATGTCACTCCCAGTAAAGGGTCCCAATGTAAAGCTCAAAAATCAAACTTCATGTTTACCCAGCTTGAGTATTGCTAGTTAAAATGTTTCATTATCTTTTAATTTAGTTTGCCATCTCTGACGCAATGGATATGTGGTCTCTAGGTCGTGTTTTGGCAACCACATACCTCGGCAGCCTGCCATTCCCTCAGAGCTGCCAGTATTTCCTGGTATGTCATCTAATACACTTGGGCTTAATTGTACAGCTTCATGTTCAAACACAAGTGGGTACTTGACGTGATTGTATACATTCTCTGTCCAAATGATAACTGTGGGGAATCTGGGTCAGCCGAAGGACGAGCCATTATGTAACGGCACCAACACCCTGTTCTATTTCAGCAGTGGTGTGTTTGATGGTGAGGGTTCAGCTGTCAGAGCATCAGCTATTGTGAGCTCAATGGACACAGCCTCTGCCACTGAATCAGGAAACAAAGATTTGAAGATTTGAAGAAATTAAAATTGGTTCTAGACATAAAATCCCTACATCTGACTGTCCAAAAATCACCAGGTTCCTGCTGAAATCATGAGGTGAAGAGACAGCAGAGGCCTGGTGCCCCATTTACCAAAAATCTTTGGACTTACATTCTGTTCTTTCCATCTAAAAGATTATTACTATTCCTGTTTCTAAAAGCCAGACCAATTGCCACAACTGCAGTTACGAAATGTTTTAAGAAAATCATTATCAACCAATTGAAAATAGAGGTCAACTGTTCACTTCATTCTTTTCAGCTTGTTTACAAGTGTAACAGAGGTACAGACGATGCTGTCAAAGCCATGGTGCATTTAATATCTAAGCACTTAGAGGATTCTGCTCCTTATCTGCATTTTATTTGTAGATTTTAGTTCAGCATTTAATACTGTGCAGCCACATCTGTTCATTAGGAAGCTGGATGAGCTGATTGTCCACCTCTAATTATTAGATGGTATCACTCATTCTCAACCAACTATAAACAACAGGTCCACAGGTGACCACAGATCTGGAGTCGCCCACGATGAAACCATCGAACAGGTCTCCTGGGTATTTAGACTGATAGTGTGATGACCTGGAGTACTCATGTTGATAATGTCTGTAGCAGACTACAACAACATCTGCACTTCTTACAGCAACTCAGAGTTTGTGGTGTTAATCAGAAATTCATGGTAGCTTTTTTCATCAGGCACTTTGAGAGCCTAATTAGATGTGGCATCACAGCTTGATTTGCTAACCACTCTGTACAACTGAAGTCAAAACTAGTCCGGCTCATGCAGACTGCATGGAAGATAATACGCTCAAGACAGCAATCGTTCCTCCAGTCTACCTACGTTCTGAGGCAAGCCAACAAGATAATAACTGACCCATCTCATGTGGTATACTCATGTGCTATATAGTACCAGCTACTGCCATCAGGGAGAAGGTTTAAAATATCGCATTGCAGTTTTATCAGATTTAAAAAAAAAAAAAAAAAATTTTACTTACAGCAATAAAATTTGAAATGGTGGCAGATGAAATGTAAAAAAAAAAAATGTAGCTGTCTTTACGTGTATTGTTTTGGACACAACATGGGTTGGCGCCTGAGCCAAATTTCCTACAATGTGGGACACACTGAACTCTCAGATGGCACCTTTATATTAGCTGATGAAGCTTCAACTGCACCTGTGACCAGTGACACTGGTCCAAGAGAGGAAGATTCAGCTCCCAGTTGCTCCAGTGTTGAAAGCTTATTATCAAGCCACAGATGCTGCCATTAGTTCAGCTGATGATGACGAAGCTCTAGTCACTACTACTTCTCCAGAGGAAGCCTCATCCATACCTGTAATGAGTGGCCTGAATGATGCTGCTTCAGCTGACAAAGGTACACTCAGTAAATCTGCAACTGATGAGGCTTCAGCTAATTCAGATGAAACTGGTCCAGCAGATGATGGTACTGTAACATCACTCCCTCTATTAGTGAAGCTGCTCCCCCTCCTCTAACCACTGGCTGCACTGATGGTGTCTCAGCCACACAAGCTCTGGGAGGAAGCTGCTGAAAAGGATCAGAGGATTTTTCAGCGGGATGCTTAGGGCTCTGTGCTGTTGTTGCTCTGTAGATGCTGTAGATGATTCCATGTAATGAGTCATTTTCATTCTGCATTTAATTCATCACATCATATATTACATTTATATAAAAAATAAACCTTAATATTAACTGAACTGAATATGTGAAGTATCTATAAATGAAAAGTCACAGTCACAATGTTCACAGAGGTAGGAGGAGCAGCAATGGTTGTAACTGCTTGGTGCTGTGTTGTTAATAAAGTTAAAACAACAAAATTCTACAATATGGTACCTTTAAACTAATTTTTCAAAACCTGATAGGAGAAAATTTTTCAAAATAGCTGTGAAATATTCCAAACACAAACATGGTTTGATTCCCAGAGCCTCCCATCAACGTGTTAAGGTGTCCTTGGGTAGTCAGGATGGTGAGGCCAGCATCTTGTTGGCTGCCATTAATGTGTATAAATGCGAAAAAGAGAGGCAGATTGTAAAGTACTTTGAATAAAAGTACTTTTAATACAGTCCATTTGGAAGCATCAGACGAGAATAAAAGAAGAAACATTGCCCAAAACATACCTATAAAAGGGCCACAAACTGTGCGTGAATAAATAACAACTTTTGAGGTGTTATTATACACGTCTGACCAAGTGTACATCTGATAAAGGGGTAAACTAAAGAGGACAGACTGCAAAGAAAGACTGTTTTCTCTCTCTCTCTCTCTCTCTCTCTCTCTCTCTCTCTCTCTGTCTCTCTTTCTGTAGTATGCAGTCACCAAAAAATACTATTTTACATGTTTCATTGATCAGTAGCAATGTATAATGTCTGCTCTCCACAACTCTTAATAATGAGCAACAAACAAAGCCAAATTCTCAGTTTGCTTGGCTTTGAAAGAATAACAAGGTTGTTAGTTACAAAGGTTAAATTGATTAAAATCCCTTCTCGCCCATGCACATCGACAGATGAGTAATTCTTGGTAATGGAACATGCTTTGCTCCAAGAATCGATCAGGGTTCATGGAAGTGATGAAAAACTATCTGACTGATATCAGAGAAATGAATTAGAGGACAATCACAGGGGGTCAATGAGCTCCTGCCTTTTCCAGACATCTTATTGTGATGGAGCAGAAATGGAGATAACAGGACAGATAAAAATAAACAAAAATCATCCATTGATAGTTGGTATTTTATGCCAAAACTGCAGGAAATCTACACAACCAAGCCCTCTGAAGAGCTTGAAGTGCAAAAATCTACTGTATGTGGGCAGCTTGCTTCCAGCCCACATCCTGCTTGTGGACAGATTTATAATGACTCATTTGATTTGTAGCCAGAAGTGATTATACATATGGCAGATAATGCATGCTGTACCTTCCGATAAGCCCTCTATCACATATTAAATTCAGCTAAATGAGGCATATTTTGCTGCATTCAAACAAGAAATTGCTATTTATTTTTAAATTATTAAATTGAAGTGAAAAAAAAAACAATAGGATTATTTTTTGGCTTCCATCTGGCATCACTGTTGAGGTGAGGGGGAGATGCCATTCTGATCATCTAATCCCCTCCTTCTCCCCTCTGCTCCTGCCTATCTCTGTGACTGAGGCAGACACCGGTGGAGGGCCAGATGGTGTGTGTTACACTTGTTTTGCTGTTGCGGGACCGTTATTTATACGCCACAGAGGCAGCAGCAGCAGGCCCCCTAGACAAAAGCTTTTGTTTCAGAGCTTGAAGAGGAGAGAGGAGGTGAGGAGCGGGAAACAAAAACAAATGTCCCTATTAGATTATCGCCTCAGCCCTGTGGAAGAACTCTCTCCTCCCGTCTTGTGTGTGTCAGCTCTGCTGGTGTGGGCGTGTGCCCCCCGCTGCCAGGAACAGAAAACAGCGGTCTGATATCTCAATATCACTGGTATTAGGCCAGGAAAGAGGCCATGGATCATTTTAATGCCACCTCATGTACAGGAAGCCCCGAGTAGCAGATCGATGATACATGTCCTCCGGCCACCCATGACACCTACCAGCCACACACAGACACACACATCCTCCACCCTGCCCTGCATTCCTTCCTTTTTACTCTGTCACATACACACACGCACACACATCCCTCCCCTACTCAGTCAATAAACTGGGAGAAAAAGCAATATCTCTCTTGAAGGCAGAGGAATATGATTAAAGCTTCTGCGTTGCTGTTATCATCCCATGAGCCGTTAACAGTGAGCAAAATGAGGCAAAGTGAATTACCTCCAGCTGTCACAGGGTAGCCTACAGACCCAGAGTCAAGGGTCTGCAATGTTCAAAGCATTGTTGACACTTATAATGACAGATAGAAGTCAAGAAAAGCACATTGGGCCTTTGTAAAGTAAACACTGTTATGGTGGTAAAAAGTTTCTGCCAAGGAGAAAATACTATAAAAGCTTTTATTGTTACAGTATGACATGTACAAACATGTGGCTTACTTCAGTGCCGAAAAGCTTATATAACTTAGATACTGTGATTTCTCAAATAAAACTGTAAAAGTCGTCAGTCCAAGAGATATAACTCAAAACTATAACCTGCAACTGTTAATGTCACAAAAATATCTGTATTTGTATTGTACCAGAAGTTTAGTGTAGTTTGCACTGGATTCTATTAGTCTGCTTCATTTTATGCTCGATGTTGTTTTCTACTGACATTTATACTCTTAATGCATGTACCTGTAAGTTAGCTGCCAGTAAAATAATGTAATGTTTTAACCACATTCCTGAATTACTTAAATAATAAAACTTTTGCATTTTAATGGCCTTCAAGTAAAATCAATAAGAGTGAAAATGGAAATAGAGGTTGGTGGGAAAATGGAAGTCACTGACAGCATTGCATGGTTTTCTCTGAAAAAAAAGAAAGAAAGGTATATAATGTAAGGATAGATAGATTAATGTGTCTATGATGAAAAATGAGAATGCTATTGACAAAAGTTTGAAGCAGTCCCTTGGCCATTTTCATGCACCTTTGGGATGATCCCTACCTCATTGCCCTGCCCCCTGTCAATGCACACACATGTGTTCAGTATTCGGAACATGAGGTGTAAAAAAAAAAAAAAAAAACACCTAGTTAAAACAGATTATAAGTTATTAGTGATGAGTATCTCTGAATATGTTAAAATTAAACCTAAACAGCCTATAAGGAGTGAATTCTGCTGATTGTAGCAAGGTGTGTTTGATGTCTATGTGTTTAGATCTGGCTGAGTTGTGACTCTGAGAAGAAGCTGTGTTACACTTGAGATAAATTGTGTCAATGAGGGGTGATGGGTGTTGGTGTTGGTGGAGGGGATTGTTACTGCAAAAATTCAGTCAGGTCAGATCAGATAATATCCAAATAATGTGTTGGTCTTCATTTACTCCCCTAACAAGACTCATTGAGTCTGATCACTACATTACCAAGAGTACTACTCACTACTCTGCTCTGAAAATTTTCCATTCACCTCCATTTTGCCTTCTTTTAATGGCTGTTGAGATACCGTCAATAAAACTCCTCCTGCACAGATATTCCACATTAAAAGCCTTCAAAGGGCTCGATTGGCGTAATCTTTTTCTATTCCTGTTAAGCTTTTAATTTGAAAAATTTGCAGGAAGTGCTTAAAATGAAACTTGCTGATGTAATTAGGGCTGTGGAAATGTCCACTGTGGAAATGTCCACTGTGCTGCAATTTTGTATTGCTGCCCATGTTTTTATCTGGCCTTTGTAAGCAATCCAGTCTTTATATAAATACCAGCTTCTGAGATTTTACGGAATGGATATTCACTGCATTGTACTCTTATACAGAATGCTCAATATCTTCTTACAAACAGTCAACAACAGTTTGTACTGCACTAATCAATATACATATTAAATAGTGTAAAAGTCTGTACTTGTCTAGAAACTTATAATGGAGCTTCATTCCCCTTGCTTTGACTGATCATCATCATCATCCTGCAAATGGGGTTAACAATAAGACTGTAAGGAGGTGTGCAGGAAAGAGTGAAGTAAAAATCCTGTCATCACACTGAGATGTCTGTGTCTCATGTCTCCTGTGCTGTGCTGAGCTGTTGAGTCCCATATAGATAAGAAAAGACAGCAATGTAAGTGGAAACATTTTGTCATTTCCAACATGCCATTTACTCTGTTAATCCCATCCCCAGTCAGTCTTCTTGCTGTTTCCAGTCTGCACTTTGCTTGGTGTGGTGGAAACATCACTGAGAGAGAGATCGGTTATAAACACTGTCATTAGAAAATGTAAAGCAAAGGATTTTGCAGTTCTTCAAAGATAACATTAGGGTTCATCATCAAACAAAATATCACCAGTTCTGGCTGCTATGCTAATCAGTAGCAGCAATGAGATGAGAAAAGACTCAGACAAGAAGAAAGAAAATGAGATAGAAGGAATGAGAGAAATAAAGTGTGAGGAGACTGATTGCAACCGGCTGTCTGATCCCTATCGGTCTCCCTGTTTGATTGCAGCCTTGTCAACATGCCTTAGACCTGCTTTTTTGTAGTTGATGGACAATATAATGGTACACCCTCTGATCTGTATTTAAATGTAGGAAATGTAGCAGGTAGAGTTGTCTTGTCAAACCTCAGGAAGCATTAGCATTAAAAGTAGTGTGTAGGCAGAAACCAATACAACAGCTGTTGCTGCAGTGAGCTCTCATGTGAATGAAAAGGCAGCGTGTTGATAAATTAAGTCAAATAAATTAGGACAGGGACTCATTTTATGGCAGACTGACAATTAAAGATGCCTTGGGATTCACCCAGTGATAACATCCATCTCCTCTTTTAAATCCATTTAACAGGAGCAATCATCCAGATTGACACAATGAGTACATATGAAAAAAGGAGATCACATGACATGTCTGCTTCACTGTTCAGTAACAACCTCAGGAATGTTAAATAATCTAGTTGTGACTGTCTCCTTTACAGAAATAATTAGACGTTTTGGGAAAAAATCCTCTTAGCTGATCTGTTGCTTAGAGTCAGATGAGAAGTTTTACATCTGTCCATTTAGTATGAAGCTGCACGCAGCTGTCAGCTAGCTTAGTGTAAAGATTGGAAACAGAGGGAAACTGCCTGAGATAACAAAATCCAAATATCAACTTTAGTTAAAGATCTCTAATTAAGATGATGTATCTCATTTGTTTAAAAATGTAGAGGTGAGGAGTTGGGATTTTCCAAGGTTAAGTGATGGACTATTAGGCCAGGAGAAGTGACTTCCTGTAGCCTTGCCATCACCATTGCCTTTAGATAGAACCAAGCAAGCTGTTTCTCTCTATGCTAAGATGGCAGAAGCTTCATATTGTACGGGCATCTAACTCTCCTCAAGAAACCAAATGCTCAGATGTTTCTGTTTGTCATCCCTGCCCTACAGAAGTCAGAAACCACAGTTGCACAAAGGGATTCCATGCAGACAAGTTGGCTTCCTCTGGGTTTGTTACATGACACTGCACATAAAGATTAGGTACAGCAGGTCTTGTTCAAATAACCTTTCAGTCAGTCAGCTGTGCTTCATAGAAGCACTAAGGAGTCTTAGTTGCCTGAAACTGAAACAAACCTCAACCATATTAATCATTGTAAATGTTTGGTCCTGATGATGAGGGCAGCAGATCACAAAAGGCTTTTCTGGGTTGTTTTGGGAGACAGTTTCAAAGAAAACCTTACTGACTGTTGGTAGGGATGCAGGGACAGAAACTACACTGGTGTCTTATGTCACAATAAAAACATCCACTCTATCCTGAGGTTTTGTATAACATTATGTTACTTCCACCTTTTCACACACCTCGTAACCCCTGTCCCTGTTCAGTCATCGTCTTTTGGTATCAGGTGTGAATGACCTCTTTGATTTATCTCCAGTTCTCCACTGCCTCCTGCGAGATGGCTTTAGCACCTCCCCAGATGATGCTGTACTGTGACTGGTTTGGGTCTGGTGTTTGCAGGCAGCTTTTGATGTGTGTTTTCAGTTTTCATACAGTCTCTCCTCCAGTGTCCTTGCTCTTTTTTTAACTTATGTAATGTTCTCCACAGCCACCGCTAAAAGCTCTGAGAAATCTAGTAGGCAGATCTCAGGTTAATAACTTATTGTCAAACCCTGTTTGAAAGATTAAAGAATGAACCTTCAAGTAAATACAGGCTGTTTAAAGCTTTAGCCCAAACGACCAATGCTGGGTGAGGACATAAAAATGCAGAGGAGAGAGGGGTTCACAGCAGCTCTTCGCAATGATCAACAAGCAATTTTAAGCTCATATAAAGTTGAAATGATGCAACGATAACAGTGGAAATGAAACACAGTTTTACATTAATTGGAAAATCAAAGCTGTTGTGATTTTATGCACTAATTCCATCAGATTTCACATGTACTTTCCCTCCAAGGAGCAAAATGTAAGATTAACTGCAGAGAAGCTGCCAGTCATTTTGACAATGATCTCAGTACAGTAATTACCCTAAAAATTCTGATTTACTGATAAAACTCCACAGCACCACCTTTAACAACCAAGGTATCCAAGATGTAATACAAACTAAGAAAACAGTCAAATCACACTCCAGACGTGCCGTGGGTTCATGTTTGAGAAAAGTGTGTGTTTATCCAGAGAGGCTAAAGGTCACACTTTACTGGAATATCGTCAACCTGCCCGTAAGACCGACTGTTGCAGAACGTTTTGTGTTTTCATTTTTTACTCAATCCATCGGGATGGCATGTGGCTCGGCCCTCGAGGGTGGCCAGACGAAGGTGTTTATTCAGCATGAAATGAGGTGAAGCCTAAAAATACACGGGGGTCGAGGGGGGCGCTGGGCAGGGTTAAATGGTTGGCCCTCCATTCAAAGAGCCACAGAATGAACAGCACTGCCTCATTAGCAGCCTGATATGGAAGCAGGTCCATCTGGAATAACAGGCAGAGCAACTGGAAAGACTGGGACTCAGCACAGAGAGAGGCGAGTCAGGAATAGCTGAAAGATGAACAGACTGACCGCAGGACACACACACACACACATTCACAGATGCATTTACAGAACCAAGTGGACAAAGAGTGTGAGTGAAAGAAACTCACACAGATGCTCCCTGTAACTGTTAAAAGTCAGAGACAATGTCAAACTCAGACAAAACATGCACACCTAGCTGCACACAGCATGGAGACGCAAGTACACAGATGCAGAGACGGATATATCCAATCACAGCAACTCATCAGCATCACAGACACACGCACACACACACACACACTTGCAAACTGCACATAGACTGTGTCTGACCTACTTTAGTTTAATTCTCTGAATTTTTTTTTTTTTTTTTTTTACCAATTGCAACACAGTTGTGTGACATTACAAGCAGCATGAATCTTTGAATGTCTGAATGGCGTCTGCAGGGCCCCGTAAATTATGTGATTTGTGAGCCAAAGTCAAGTGAGACGTATAGACTCTAGAGAAGATTATCCTGATCCAACAAAGAGTGTTAGCCGGATCTTAGCAGTAGTAGTTTTCCATGTTTTTATTCTTTATTCATAATTTAATGTAAAAGTGCAATCTGGTATATTGCTTAGAGAGCGGGACTTCTCATGGATAAAAGACGAGGTGTCTTTCTGCTGGATCCTGGATCCCACATTTCCCATAATGCAGCCAATAGCATGTTTTTTTCATTATATTATCTCTGCCTGGTAAACACCCACATTTTTCTAAGTGTAAAAAAATTGTAGTCTCCAATCCTAAGCCATAACCCTGATGACATCACTGAGGTTACTTTTTCAGACTCAGCTCATCAGACAAAGCTCCTCCACAACCACAGAAAACATTACACAACTTTTGTAAAAGGCTGAACTCTACGCCCCGTGTCTAGTAAATTGCTCTTCATGTGTAAAATCACTGAAATTCCTCTTTAACGAATATTTGCTTCTCCATAAATGGACGTAAGCAGCAGTTAACAGACAGGTCACAGGTAGTGCAACTACAGTTAGTCACAGACAGCCTCTCTAACTGTGCCCGAGAAGGATTTTCCACCTTCTTCATTTAATGTAGAACTGCAGACACATGTGCTTACACAAACAGATGCAACTACGCACACACCAACACTGTAAGGAAAACTGTGCATACACACATACAAAGACAAACTCTCTCTCATAGAATAGGGAGGAGTGGAGTGTGGTGACATGTTGCAGCAGATGGCTCATCTCCTCCTCCTCCTCCTCCTCCTCCTCTCTTCCTTTCATTCCTCTGCCACGTTCTCTGAAACCGTCCGCCCTCCCTGAAATCAAGGATGCAGGTCATTTATCATGAAGGGAGCAGGTCACCTGAAATTAAAGTTTGCTGTGCGAGTGTATGATTTTTCTCACTCTCACTCGGGTTCTGCACATCACCCCGTACTTGTCAGACTTAAGTCTGAAAGTCACGGTGACACCGATGGGAGTTCGTGAGCGAATGATCTCTAACATCCATATTAAACATCTCTACTAATCACACACGTCTTCAGTGTCATTTGTTCAGTTTGTTTTACAGGCAAATTGAAAGGGATCATGTTTTGAAGAAACTCAGTGGAAATTAAACTCCAGCTCAGACCTCTTTCTTATTTATTTATCTATTTTTTGCCCTGGTATTTATTCAATATTGACATGTTTATGTACTGTGAGGAATTTTGCAGCTCTCTTAACTAAGACTTTAGAACAAAAGCAGATCTGTGCAGAACTCATAGGTGGTGACAGGGTCATTTAAAAAAAAAAAAAGCTTTTAAAAGTCTTTATTTCTATTTAATGCAGACGTCTCAGAGCTGTCTTCTTCTCACTCTCTGTTCTTGTGTTTCAGAGCCAGCCACGGCCGTGCATCGGCTTCACTTCTCTCCGGCTGAGTTGACGTTGTGACAGGCCTTGAGAGGCAAGGATACACAGTGTCCTTATTCTGTCACCTTCCCCCATTGGCTTTGACTGGCCCCAACACATGCATTCAAGCCCTTACAGCACAGCCAATAAATCACTGTCTTCTGATACAATACAAGAAAAAGTTTGCTGAAGGAGCTCGGCTCAGACATTATCAGCGTTTGGACCCAATCTATTTTGGTCCTCTCCTTTTCAGTCGCTGGATGTCTGACATGAAAGGATAGATATGCTAGTGGCTCAAACTGTGATGAGAACAGTGACGTTCTACGCTGCATTGATGGTTTGAATAATAACTAAACTGATCTAGTTTTGTGTGTCTGCTCTGCTTCTTCTTGGTGTTTCTTTCACAGATGCTTGCTCTCACCTCGGAGGAATGTGTCTACGCAATTATTCACATTACACACTTACTCATCGTTCATCATGACCTTTTGCCACGTAACTTTGAGAGGAAAGTGACACTTTATATTCTATCTTCAGATCGTCTCTAGGGAAGTTCGTCTCTGGCTGATGCATGTTCCCCCGGGTACATGTGTCCTCCTCAAAGAGTCACCCATTAATCTTTGAGCACTTCCTATCAATGCAAACCGTTCCCATATTATCAGCTCTCTCAATCAACCTTGTAATATCTGCAGTGACAAATTGTCAGAACTGCAGAATGACCTTAGGCCATTTTTACACTGCAGTGTATGCGTGGACAAGTTGTGAGTCAGCGTGGATCTGAACACATACATGTAAAAGGCTCCCACTTCCTCGTTCATAGGAGAAAGACTGAGAGAGATGCAAAGTGACTACACAGTGCAGGTGAGCCATTTTGGGTCTCTTTGTGGTCGTTTTACATGTCTTTTTGGACAATTTGCTTGTCTTTGTGGTCAATTGCATCTCTTTATCATCATTTTTTCTCTTTGTTGCCACTTTGCATCTGTTTGCAGTTGCTCTTGTGTCTCTCAGTTGTCATTTTGTGTTTCTTTGTGATTATTTTATGCTTCTTTGCCGTCGTTCAGTTGACTTTCCAATAAGAAATGGTAACAGTCGCTTTAAACAGAGACTCTTCATACATTTATGGATGGATTACTGAATAGGTCTGCCAGGCTCAGGCCCAGAGGCCTGGGGTGTCAGGGGGCCACTGAGCCATCCATAAATGTATCCCAGTGCACATGCTTGTTAAAAGGTCAGGAGTGAGGCTGCGATGCTGCCAGACACAGAATGAGCGAGTGAGACCTGGCTGGTATATACCATCAAGGTGTCAATATAAAGCTCATGTGTCATGATGGATCTGGCTGAGTTAAAAGAATGGCTGTCAGACAGCTATGATTGAAGGCTTTTGGCACTGGAATGTCACTGAGAGAAAACTGGGGATTGGAAATGATTGCATAGGTAGAAATGAAAACCGATTGGATGGCAAAATACATTTTTTGTCAGCAAATCGAGCACTTTTATGCAAATTCCTGCAAGTAATTTTTCATATATTCACACATCTGTCATCTCGGTCAGACCTCAGACATCAAGCATGCAAAAAAAAAAAAGGGAGTGTTTGCCAGACTGTGAGAAGCCAAAGGCAATGATTTGCATAGAAAATGGCCACATGTGATTGGCTGAAAGTGATGAATAAACAAATGAGTTAGATCTGAGGGTTTAAGGTTGGATCTCAACAAAAAAATAATAAAAGAAATTTAACTGAATTTGTTAAATCATTTTATCCAACAAATATTTAGTCTTTGTGGACCAACGACTGCTGAGCACTACTGTGTAACTTTGTTTGAGTTTTAAACATATTCTAATAAAAGTCAGTGGCTTGTATGAAAAAAGAAAGGCGAGGTACATTGTTTGTTGCAAGAAAGTAGGTTTGTTTTTTACTTTGGTTGGGACATTTTTTTATCAGACCCCCAGTGTGCACAGTTTTGTATGTGTGAACTTGCTCTTTCTTTTTCTCTTTCACAACTACACTCATGCACTCACAAAAAGTTTGCTGCTTGTGTATCTTCAAACTATCGGGAGACTGTATCTTTGCCCTTCTTGAAGTTAATTTGATAACTCAGCAGACTGCTGCAGCTAATGAAGTTATGCTTCAACCATCCAAAACTTCTACTTTTGTATATATATATATGATTATATCTCATGAGTTTATGGCCAAAGATTTCACTGTGACACGAGAGCTCACACCAGAACCTGCAGCTTACCTGCCTGAGTTCATTCTGTGGTGTGGTACTGCTGAGGATAAAATGATGATCACTATTCACAAACAAACCCATCAGTTGGACAGTTGTTGTGGCTAATTTCCCTTTAAACCAAGTTATACAGCTTGACGGTCATCATCTGCTCAAGTATCTCTTATATCTCTGTCACTCTCAATCAAGACAACCCAGTTTTTGCAGAGCAAACAAACCTGGTGACTCTGCAAAGACCTTAAAAGTAAGCAACATTAAGAGAAGTTACAATGACATGATCATTAATTCTGGTAGGGACCATGCAGAAACACAGTAGCATTTGTAGGACCATGTCCCTTCCATCCATTACTTTGTTTATTCATCACAAACATCAAAAGCAATAAAATGTTTTTTTTTTCTGTTACAAGTAGTAATTACTGAAGTTCACTCAGGTTAAGTGTTGCAGTACTCCAGTATAATCTGTTGTATTGTTAGGCATTCACAGCTATCTCCTGAAGTATAACCAGATCAAGTAACGAAAAGATGATTTCACTTAATACCTTGCAAATGTATTGCTCTATTGGGAAAGCAGTGGAGGACTTTGGAGCACATAGTTTTGCCAGACTGCGCCTTAATTCTTTGCTTTTCAGCTTTACAAACAGTTTAAGGCTCTCTAAGACCAAAACAACTGTGTGTGAATTCTTAAATTGAGTGCTACAGCCTTTATATCCCTTTACACTAGTGAATATTTAATGTGGAAGTAGAAAGAAATCCCATTCGCACTTGAAAAACAATTAGGAAAAAGAGAGCAGGACAAATGTAAATTTATTGAGGTCAGCTTGATTTTATTTTACTCTGGAGAGATCTATTTTTTGGTTTAAAAAAAAAAGAAAGTTCATCCCCGTTTTTAAAGTGGAAACATTACATAACCCAGGAAAGCAGGGAGCTTGCTCCATCTGGTTAACACTGCAACTCAGAACCTTTAAAGTTTGTTTTGTGTCAGGGAGGTTGAGAGAGCAGCACAGTGGGAGAGAAAGAAAGAAAGACAGAGACCAAAAGGGGGAAAGAAGAGATGGTGGAGGGAGGAGGCCCAGGTCAAGTCCTCAAAGTGCCGGACTGTTCTACTTAAAGATCTTTAAATAGGGTGAGTCACTAGAATGCCTTGCTCTCATCTGTCTCTGCTCTCATTGAGGCATCATGGGATAAACCAGAGGCTGAGCATCATGGGAAAGTGGGTTGGGGTATGGACAGCGGGGGCGGTCCTGTTATCGCCGGAGAAACCGGTCAGACACCCAAATTGCCCACAGGAATCAATGAAGTTTCTTCATTAGAGAATCCTTGTCCTACGGAGCCGCCATACGTTTGAAAAATAAGGACACAAATCTTGATAAACAACCATCATACATAAAACATAAGCCAAAGTCAAAGCAGTAAGATAATGGATGTTTTGTGCACTGGAGCCAGTCGCTTTGAATGCCAAGATCCATCCATGTGGTTAGTGGACTCATTTACCTTCCGTCTGAATTCTTCATGATTTCCCAGTGCAGCTGATTGCCTCTAATTTCAGCCAAGCATCTGGGGAAGGGAAGATTCATTGTGGAACAAGAGCGGAGGCTATGGGCCTGGATAGCGGAATGCCAGCTAAATGATCTCCAGTGGACGTAGGTTTAAATGGAGGCTAAATGGCGACGCCGAACGCTCCTCTATCTGAAGCTCATTACCCACCTCTCAATTCCCCGGAGACCTGGCTCAGCTTCACGCTGAGCACTTTCCTGCCAGGAGGAGGGTGATTACAACATTTTGCTCAACAAAGGCTCCCCTCCCCCTCGCTTTTCTCATTGCTTCCTGTCTTCTCCATCACCCTCCCTTTCTCTCTGTGGTCACCCCCTTCCTTCTTTTGCTTCCCTCTGTGTTTCTTTCAGACTCTCTCTCTCTCTCTCTCTCGTGCACCAATCGCAGGCACCCCGGGCGATGCATACTCTAACTGATTTGTCTTTGTATCCTGCCTATGATTACAACACTTACAGACAGGCAGTCCATGAATGGTAAAGGAGAGTGTTCACTCGTTAACAGACAATAGTGAATAAGGAGAATTATGACTCATACAGCACCGTGCAATCCAGACAACAAAAACAATAATGGCAACAAGAACGCAAAAGTGTATGGAAATCAAATGGCATTTGAGAGTGTATCACAGGAGCGGCCACAGAACGGCAAGCAGATGGAATAAACACTGATGTACGCAGAGGGTATCATCCAGCCCGGGAGGAGCTGAGGCCTACGCATTTCTCTGCCAAGGCTCAATGTACTCGAGACCCAGATGGGCAAAGATGTCCTTTTCAGTCAAAGCTGCCAGGAACTCTTTCTAGAGAGAGGACAAACAAACAGAAAGTCATTGACTTGTGCAGAATTTGTGTGCTAATTTGTCTCAGTGACACCAGAGCAGATCCACCGATTCTCAGCTTCAAGCTTCACTTCACTTTTGTCTTGTACTCGCAGCCTTAACTGTGTTTGCATTTGGGCTCCTGTCTCTACAGCAAGCTGTCAATTTCAATTTAGGGTTTTATTTGCCCACTTTGTGCCAAGGCCTAAACATGCCGTGACTGTACAGATTTACATTTGACCGTCCACCCTCCCTACTAACCCATAAACACTCTAACCTTGCTCTAAGTGATTGCACTCTTCAGCAGATGAGTATTTTCCCTGACAAATCACGACAGGGCTATTAACCGCTGGCCGCCGACCAGCGGCATGTGATGGGTTATGTCTCTATAGGAGTGGTGACGAGGCCTGACTCACCTTGGGAGTGAGACAGCCTGAAGAGAGAGAGAGAGAGAGAGGGCTGTGATTGTGACACATCTTGCCTTCAAGTGCTAAACTGGACCTGACACGTTGAGAAGAGATGGCAGAAAAACCAAGAGCATGTCGGCTCCCACTGCCAGCCAACGGCAGAGATAACTGAGAGCTACTAGTAGGCAGCCAAGAGAGGGAAAAACACTACAAGGCACGTCTCCCTCCGTACTGGCTTGTTTTTTATAATGCAAATGTCAGGTTAGCCATGCGGCAGAGAAGTTTGGGTGATTGAGGCTCTGTTCATCTCTTTCAAGTCTAATTTGGACTAAAGCATATCTCTGGTTTATACAACCAAGTAATTGCTGAGATCTGAGAACAGGCCAAGAAAAAAGCCAACAGTTTAGCTAAATCATCTTAATCACTTTATTTGGAAGAAAAAGTGAAAGTGAGCGCATTCAAAACGTCTGTAAAATTTCCCCTTGGAGCACAGGAAAACTGTGTGCATTATGAACTATGGAGTTACAGTGAGGGGATTAGAGAAACCTGGTTTCCCCTGGTAGAATACTCCTGGAGAAATATGTAAGAGTGACCAGGTTTTCTAATAGATTTTTTTATAACTTTGCATGTGCGTGACAAAAGACTGCAGACAGGGAAATTAACAGCAGAGAAAGTGAATAAAAGAAGAAAAGTGCCCTTGTTTTTAAAGAATTATATTCAAAGTCAAACTGAAACTAACACATCGAGGAGTCAAAATAAGTTGGTTTCCACTGCTGAACATCAGATTACTCAGACATCTTCTGGTTGTGCGTAAAAGAACCGGATGTGTCCTTGTGTCCTGTCCTTCTCTCACTGTGCTGTCAGTCTACTCCGACACACACACACACACACACACACACACACCAGAAAAAAGTTAGAAATAAGAAAGATATACTTCCAGAATAAGGTTGAGAGAAATCTGAGTACAGACCTGCTGCATGGACTACAGGTGGGTTTAAAGTAACCAGGATACAAAAGTATCCTGGTTACTTTAAAAAAGTAAACAAATATTGTTACTTCTGATTCTTAAGAAAACATGCAAACGTGATGATCGTTAGACAGGATCTGACATCATGTGTCTTTTTTGTGATTTCCAAGCTGATTCATGGAGGTTTGGTGTGACGGGCATCAGAGATTTGACTCAAAAGGTAAAACTTGTATCATGGTTTCTTGTGTTCCTTGCCCTTCCTTGATGTTGCAGTACTGTAGGGGTTATGGTCTAAAGTACAAAAATAAAACCAAAGCTGTAACAAAGCAAAATTGTCCTTCAAGGACGAAATATCTGAGGTTAGTTCTGTTTCAATTACTAATTTTCTCTTGCTCACAAAAAACATTTATCAGTTCTGTCCTGGGAAACATTTTCTCTCCTTCTCAGAGAACAGTCTATTGTTGGTGAAACAGTATTACATGTGAGTGAAACCATCCCTAGGCCTATTAAGTGCTCCACCACTGCCTGTATTTTTTCACTGTTCTCATAACCCTGAGCCCATTTATTGCACTAACCACTCAAAACACATGAAATGCAGACACACATTGCTGCAGTTTATGGTGCAGTAAGCTATACTCTATTAAATATAAAACTATAAAAAAATATATAGTGATAAAAAAACTGGAGGCAGGGGTGAAGGAGAAATGGAAGAAAACCAGAAAGAAAGGAGAGAGCTGGACAAGGCTGATGTGATTTGTAGTAAATCCACATTTCTAGCAACACATGGCAAGGCTTAAAGTTCAGAGAAAACTCAGGAGATACAACTAAAGGAGAAAACACAGGGCAGCGATCAGATTCTCAGCATTACCAATTTAGCCATTGTCCTGGATCAGGGCTAAAGCCTTCTCTCCGCTGCACTGTCCACTATCCTCAATTCTTGCAATCCTTACATGCCCTCAGGGAGATCCTGCTTTATTTACTTAGAACAACACAATGTGAGCTCTCTGCGGGAGAAATCCACAAACCTTATGTACCTCTGAGTTCCCCCTTTAGTCATTCACATGGAAACTACAGTTGAAACGGCAAAAGCAGCTTTCATTCCAGAGCTTTTCGGTTTATCAAAAGGAGCTTAGAGTTCAGGAACAGAGCAGCCGTTAATTAGAAAGAGAGACACTCAGGTTCTCAGTGACTGGCAAGCCATCAGCACCACAAGCCAGAATGGAAGAGGTGTGTGTTACTGTGAGCCAGTGTCCTTGACTTAATAAGCCGCTAATCAGCTACATGTTTCTCTGTCTGCGGCGTAATGACATCCCTCGTGGACGTGAACACATATCAGTTCCTGCAAAACATCTGCCTCTTCTCTGCTGCCCGTCATCCGTTCTCTGCCACCCGGCCCACTGCTTGATGGATGGAGCTGATGGACGTGGCTGCCTGCCCGACTCCAGACCGACTCAACTGACACATCAAAGAGAGAGAGGGAGACAGAGAGACAAAGAGACAACCTGGAAAGCTGTCCAACCCTGCCAGCCAAACACACCAGCGAGCATTTGAAGGACAGAAACATGGAGGAAGCTTAGTATGAACCGAAAAAAGCATTTTCACCACTTGTGTGATGACTGACACTATAAAACATCGTACTGGGGTTTAGTAAAATCCACTGATCTTTTAACTTTACCTTAGTGTAAATACACAAGCTTTATCTATTTCATACTGTCAACTTAAAGTCATTTGTAGTCCCATTTAAAAATGGATGATCATGGCTGAGAGCTTTTGAATTTAAATGAGGAGTTGAATAAATGTCCTGCTGAGTGTTTACTCCTCAGAGAATCAAGAATGATACTCCTCAGAGTATCATTCTTGTTAGTCTAGTTTGACTTTTTAATCAGTAAATCAGGTATTTTCTAAAACAGCGGCTCATCTTTAGTTCTCCTAATACTTCATGATTCATGCCCATCCAAAGCCATCAAAGTTAGCGACAAGTTAATAAACGCAATGGAGCGTTTAGCAGCAAAAGAGTCAGATGTTTCCCTCTGGGAGGTGATGGAAAAACAGAGCTGAAGGGAGAGTAACACCGTGTCTACACAGGAGGTGAGGGGTGAGCTGCACGTTTGCAGAACAACTCCAACTTCAGAGCTCTGTGTCTACACAGGATGCATTAAAGCACTATAACGAGTTGTAGATGACCCCGTGTTGCCCATACTCAAAGCCCACGACACAATCTGCACTGTTACACGAATAAAACAGGAGAAGATAGACTTGAAAAATAAAAATATGCTTTGGCCATGTTAACGAGTGGGTAGTGCAAGTAAAACATGAGCCGTTACTCGGCCTTTGTAGACAGCTGATTAAAATAGGAGCGCATGTGTTCCTCACATGAGCCAGACAACAACGACAAAAAATGTGTTTGCTGTGTAGACACACCGTAAGACTACATCCTCATTAAGTGTTAACTGCAAATTTTCCTGTAAAAATAATTTGTGTCCACATGAGCATTTCAAGGTCACTCTTGTAGAGACTTACATGAAAGTGATTAAATCTCTTCTTCGTCTTTTCAGTGGCTTAAAAAAAAAAAACAGCTTAATGTAGACGCACTCTAAATGTTAGATTTATGTTCACCAGGTGGCCAGAATCATGACCCCAGATGAGTGCTACTGTTGATCCATGCCTGTTGGATGTGTTAATTGGCAACTGTTTTCTAGCACTTTCTCATAACTACGTTATTAGATGAAAATATGTAAATTCTTTAAAGCTCTCTGCAAAGCCACAAACAGCCAAAAATCATTAAGTGCAGATGCTTAAAATATTTAACAGTGGAGATCATAATTAACAAACATGGTGCATATGGACAAACACAGATGGAGGTTTAATACTCATCTTGATATTTACACAGATTTGTTGTAGTCTATTACCGTAGATCTACAACTAATGCATTTAATGTCAGAATGATGGCTTGGTAAAGTGAACCGTTTTAAGTGTGCACAATCCAAAAACTAAACGAGATAGAGGAATAATATGTGATTAATTCTCAACACTGTAATTACATCTATTAGGCAGAGAGAGATATCTTTAGAAACACAGTGAGACAAAAAGAAAACAGAAGTCTGCTGAGAGAATCAAGCTAAAGGTCACAGAGAAGTATGCAAACACAACCTGAAATCCATGCAAATTCTCTTATACAAACTCACTGGTAGGAAAATGTATCTGAACAGAAACCTCAGAGAGAGCGCGGTCATCTCACTTTCAGCTCTGACTGTCTGCTCAGCCACACCAGCAACAACCTTGAATCAAAAACTCAAGTGTTGAGGCCAAACTGAACAGTGGACACACATAAAGCTTTCAAAAGCATTGGTTTCAATGTGCTGTATTTTCTAGCGTGGGAGGAACATATTCAGACTAAAGTATTTCATGTTTGAGGACATCCACTTTTATATACGGGGCCCAAGGTACACTTCCATCAGTAAAGGCACACTCAAAGGCAGAAAGGAATGTGATGGGGGTTTTTTTACACATAAATTTCAGGTTATCAAATCAGCTAATGTTCTCACTTTCCTTTTTTCATCTGGACTCTCTTCCTCTCACTGACAGTTTGAAATAGATTACTTTACTGCCAAGAGATCAAGAAAAAAATCCTTTGATTGCCTCTAAGTTAATTTGTCTTTATTGCAGCACACAGGAAAAGGGCTGACAGGGGCAGAAAAAGTGGGAAGTCGATTATGCCCCTGTGTCTTCCTCCTGTAACGATCCGCCGCACACCCACACTTCCCCTGTGCTCTGGCCTGCGAGAGCTCAGTTCACAGGACAGCCTGAGCAACCAGAGAGGGCACAGACACCTCACTAATCACACCAGCAATTAGAGCAAGCATCATAAAGCACCGCTGCCTATAAAACAGCTATTGAGTTTAGTGTTATCGTCATTACCTATCCTTCCTCGGCTTGCTAATCAGCCCATGCACTGGGCAGAGAGGCAGACGGGTAGCAAATAATGAATTCCTAATCAGAAACAATGGGATCCTCACTCGACGTCCCCCGGTGTTATGGCTCTTTGCTCCCGTGGAGGAGTAAACATTTGCAAATCAAAGTTATTCAGTTGATTAGGCTGCCCAAAGGAAACGAACAGATACAGCAACGAGTCTGAGAAGTGTAATAAAAGCCCTCTGTTTTTTCAAGGTCCTTATAATGTTGTCAAAGTAGAACATTAACACTTGAAGAAATGACATATTTTTTTTCAGTACATTATGATGTGGCACAATCAACATTTCTCATTTGTGGAGAAAGAGCTTATTCATCCACAGAAAACTGTTGATCATTTATCACCATATTGCACAATACAGACATACAATGACAATTTATTACAGTAAAAATACTTCAACTCTAATTAAAGTAACACTGGACCAGCTTGGTCTGGTATAACCAGTAACTTATCATGGATAATTTAAGCTAATGTATACAAAGGTTACATAGATATTGCAGAGTCAGTTTTCTGACCTTATGGCTTTTCGTTACTTACTCTAAACAACAACAATATCATCCCACAATTACTACATGTGGGCACAGTGATGACTGTTCAGCAAAAGTTTTATAACCTTGCTTTAAGGCTCATAAGAACACCTGAGTTGTTGGTTAATTTACAAAATTATTTATTACAGAAATTATTAGCTTAAAATGTAATTTACAAGCTGAAAATCCTTTTTGGTGCTGACCTGAAGTAGCTCAACTTCTCACCTTGGTGCATTAATGTAGAAGTGTAATCCAGGGTGTGTCAGCATGACATTGCTGTTCAGTGTGGTTTCAAAGTAATGGTAAAAAAGAAAATACTTTTATTTACTTAACTCTTATTATTATTCCACCTGAAATATAACTTGTCAACTGGGATCATTTGCCTGGCAAGATGTTTATTTGTTGCCATCCTTTTCATATGCATTTATTAGCCCGTCATCTTCCTGAAGTTCTTCACTGAAGTTCGGAGGCATCTTGTGAACTCGTGACGTGTGAGATTTGCTGTCTGCCACAGTCATATGAAGTTCTCTCTAATCTACAGAGCCTATAATTGTAGTTTGACTCTTCCTCATATGAACCCAAACAGAACACTCTTCTAACGATAACAATAAATTAACTTTCTCTGCTCCACTGAAGCCCATAAATAATTAATTGGTTTGTTAAAGAGGAGCTGGTTTTGCATGACCAATTTGTTTCCTGCTCCAGATAGTGTGATCGGATGCTGCTACCTCAGCACTCCTTTCATTCTGCTCAATTAAAAAAGCACATTGGCAAAATATGAGCTTTGTTTGGGAATTTTAACGTCACATTTTCTTACTGATATGAGCCAGGATCTTCTGAGTTATTTGTTAAGTCACACCACTGGAGAGGCAGCAAATCATGGGACGAGGCTGGAATATGCTATATGACATGTCAGACATGAAGCTGTGACCTGCCAAAACAAACATACAAACACTGACAGTTAAAGTAATTTGTTTTTCCTTGTTTTTGTTTCTTGTTTTTCCAACTTCCAAAACAACAATGTAATGTATAGAAGGGTCTTACTGCCAACTGATGTAGGCTATAATATAAGATCCAGTAGAACCTGTTGCATGTTGAAAACATATCCATTGAAATGCCATTGAAATTAAGCTTATAATAGTAAAGGGCCAGAGACCTTTACCAAGGTTTAAATGATGAATGAAAATCCAGTTTTAACCTGGTTAACATGGTCATATTGTATTTTTTATATGACCAAAATAAGTAGTCAGCACTATGGCTGAGTATTTCTACCTTGAAACTGCAGTGAATCGATGACAGTCTCATAAAACCCAGACTGAGACAGTCTGGGTTTCATACGTCACATACCTAAGGAACCAATCCCATCAACTTGCAGTGTGGGCAAAAGAAACCTGAAACCTCCAGTGCAGAGCGTACTTTTCAGTACAGAGAGCGAGAGTTTGCATTAGTACAACTACTAACGCTGTGTCAGCCACTGCCAGCTGCAAGCTAACAAACAACATAAACAAATAAAATATATGCTAACTACACTTCCCATTCTGACACATTTGCTAGTAGCCAATTTTAGTGCACAACAGAGCCCTCATCTGAGTTTGGGTCTGACTGAGGTTCAGACAAGTATGGTTGAATCTCTTCTATGTTTTCTCTAACATTAGCCATCTTGATGCACAATGGTCTTCCACCAAACAGCAGTAGTGGATGGGGCACAAGGCCTGAATATTCATGGATCCATTTCTCAATGAGGAAGTAAGAGTAGATGTGCTTCCAGTCCTTCTTCAGAGGATTTTTTAAAACTTTTTAACCATGTTAAACAAAATATTAATCATAGCAGAATATTTCCACATGCTTTATAATATGTCTGGAGGGGTACTTCAAGACTGAAATGTGCCTGAGGTGCCTGAACATGTCTGACTAGCTGGGCTGGGAGGGGTAGTTTTTGTATATTTCTTGGCCAAAATTCCACCTTTATAATTGTACCTTTGACCTGTTACTGTCCAGCTGCTAAATTCCAGATTACAGAGGAGAGAGGCTGATAAAAAAAAGAAAACAGAAAAAAAAGTTGCCCAAGTTATCTTGTGCTTAATGAGCACTGGGTAATGCAGCAAGTTCTTGGTGAGGTTATTGGAGCTATATGAAGGCTTAGAGGACTCCCTGCAGCACCAAAGTGCACGAGATGCAAATATATTATCCATCATCTTTTTGCATTGAATTTTGTTCATTGAGTCCCTCCCGACTTTTGAAGTCACCCTTGAATAATGTATGCAACCTGGTTACAATGCAAGAAATCATGGATAGCAAGTTTGCTGATTCATAATCATAAACTAGCAAGTCATGCAAACTTTAATTACAGAATTTTCGTATCAGGCTTCTGAAGGTAAAACCACATTTAATTTCGTCAGTCGGAGCAGGTGATTGCTGACTGTGATCAGCCCAAATATCTGTGCTTCCACTGTCAGTGAATTTGTTCGGTTTGATTCTACAACCACAGTGTTGTGGAAGTGGTGAGAGCACAGCACATAAATCAACCAGCAGATTTGTCCATGAGGGCACTCAGGGCTCTATTTCTGTGACAGAACTGGTGGGTTTTGCCAGACGCACATGCTGTAGCTTGTGCCATTTTCTTGATGGCACTCCTTTTGTATTTTGGTAACTCACCGCGATGGTGAATGTGCCATTGGGGAGCCAAAGGTGCAACATAGCTTGCGTCAGTGATAATCAAGCAGTGCGGGGTAATTTTGGTGTCGGGGCCCTGGAATGTGTGCTCACCGAGAGACTGAGTCAGAGTCTCGTGGCAGAGGAAAGCAGTCATTTTCTGTGCTATTTTCATGGCTTTACAAAGCGCTGCACATTTCAAAAGGCCCTAAAACTTAAAAATAAACAACATTTTTCCTTCTGCTTTATTCTTGCTGACTGTTCTTTTAATGATTATCATCCAACACAGAACTGCCAATATGCGTCATGATGCACAGAGTTAAAAGGCTGGCAAATGCCATCCTTCTTCAATATCAATGAACAGTTTGCTGCATTGTCAAATTGTTCTCGTAGGATCCGGGAACATGTAGCCAAATGCGATATCTCCTCCCACGCCAATTTAATTTAAGGTGCCATATATTTACTTCAAAGTCCCACTGGGAGAGGCTTTTGTGGCAGAGAATCTTTTGTGGTGGATTTTTGCTCTGAACTCTTCTCTCTGTCACAAAATAGTCAGAGCGTGGTCGCTCAGAGCAGTCTGCTTTTAAAGGAAATGAAAAGAAGTGATCTGATTTGTCGTGACTCATGTCAGAGCCTACACTGGCTCATTAATGTATTCCTCCTAATCACACCCTGGTTCCAACACACTGTCACTGTGGCCACAAGGTGACAAAAAAAAAAAAAAAATCAGTTGCCACATCCTGCACGCCCTCACCATTACAAAAATAGAGCCTGGGATGAACTGCAGCTTCTTATCTTTGCTTTGCCTTCTCATATTTTGACCACAGTTGTTGGCTCTGCAAACAGAAAATGCATCACCTCTGCACAGGATGGCTCTGATCAGTAAACAGTATTCAGAATAGCTTGTGCACAACCTTTCATGAACTGGATACAGGCTGAATCATCACTGTATGACATCAGAGACGACAGAGTTGCTAAACAGACGTTTTTATACGACACATTTAGATTTTTAAAATATTGTCCATATGCTCTACTAAACCTTGGTGCATCGCTTCACATACACTCTGATAATCTACTTACTACTACTACAATTCATACTACTAAAGGTGTGAATTATGAATCACTTGGCTGATTCAAATCATTTAGTTCAGTCCAGTTTTGAGTTTTAATCACTGTGTAGCTTGTTCACTTTTGTCAAAGCATTGAGTATATATCAGAAAGTGACACCATTCATAGAGAAATGACATGCAGTGCTGATTATGGCTCTCTGCAGTTTAGCAGTACAGTCAGAGTACTCCATAGATTTAGCATTGCAATCCTATAACACTGTCAAACTCACCATGCACAATTTAAGAACAACGCAACTCCACGGCCGACAAAGATAAAAGATAAAGATAAAGAGCAGCACACAGGAAAAAAATGGCTGTGTGCTGCTCTTTATCAGAAGTGGCAAAGCTAACCAGTTGTGCAGTTGCAAAAAACAAACAGTTTTTTTCTGTTGTAAAACCTAAACATACAAGTTTTAAAGCACTTCAAACAAAGCATCTCCCATCTTTGTACGGTTTATCCTGGTTTGTTTTTGAATGTGAAATTGGGTCACTGCTGTTTCATGTGGCAGATGACTGTCTTCTACTCTGCGGCCACAGAAGGCAGGCATGAGCCCATTAAAGATTGGTATACCAGACAGTACACTTGAGGAAGTCAGGTGATGTTAGAGAGCAACAAAGTGCATGTGAGTAGGAGGCTGAGGTGAATGGATGGGGTCAACAAAACAGTGGAGATTGGAGGAGTGACAGCTTCATCATTTCCTCCTTCATCGTTTCTAGCAGACAGACGTTTCTGTACAGCATGACCACAGTCATTCATTCACAATCATTAAGTAAATCTAACCAAGTGCTTAGAACTGTAGCCATGGTGACAAAAGTCCTGTAACCTTAACAAATAAATGTATGGTGACCCAAACCGTGATCTTTCCCTAAACCTACTCAAGTTATTCTTGTGCGTAAACCTAACCAAACCTACTGTTATCTCATCATGAAGACGATGTATGGTATTTTTACTGTAAAACAGTTTTGGAAGGTACAGACAAATGAAACTGTGTCCTATGAGTGTTACTAGACAGCATGGACAAATGATGATGACATTTTGTAGTTTGGTTTGGAAGATTTGGGTCTTTAAGTTAGTTTAATTAGCTTTTAACTAATCACTAAGTAATCACATATAATCTGACACCAGGGCTCTCAGTTACCACTGAGGGGAGTTTCAGTGTTAAAAGCTACTACTTCAGCCAGTGACAATGATGATTCAGTGTAGTTGGATTTGTTCGTACATGTACTAAACACCTCTAATTACATTGTGACTAGCATTTTACCTTACATTTCCTGGTATTCTACAGTGAAACTGCCCATGCCTTTTAGAGGGCACGACAGCACAGAGACCACAGGATAAGCCTAAATCACCCCAGTGGTTGTTCAGTCGAGTGTCCCTGTAAATAAATCATGGGGCAAGCTGAAATGGGAGCCTCGGACAGACGGGTGCCTGTGCCACCGCAAGGGCTGTGTCAATTAATGTTACACTACAAGCGGACACTGCCCGAAACCAGGCCTTCCTGAAACCCTCTGCCATTCACTCTCATCAATAATAGAGCAGTATCTGTCTCCTGAGAGAGCCGACACCCTGGTCCTGTCCAATCCCCGGCCCCCTCCACCGCCATTTCCTCCCCTTCTCTCTCAATATGTTCCCTTTATTTGGCCTCTCCTTCCATCTCCCAAGTTCGCAAAGTCAACTCATTTCTTCTCTTTACTCTGTAATTCCAGAAAAATAGATTGCAGGTTGCAGGATTCGAGGGGGATAATAGCCTGCTATTGAATTCCATTTTTTTAGTCATGCAAAACACAGGCTCAATAGAATCTATAAATACTTCCCATCCTTTTTTCTTCCACCCATTAAGTGCTGGTAACAGGCACTGTGTGGGTGGATAGGAGGCTGGAGAAGTGGAGGCAGAGGTACAGTGGGTGAGGTGGCAGTGGTGAAATGGGTGACAGGGGGAAAAGAGGGGTTGGCAGAATCCAAATACAGCAAGTCAACAGATAATATTCATGCACTCATCCTGAATGTGCTTTTCTTTTAGAAATTTTCTTTCCTCCTAAATGTATCCATCACTCTTCTTTCCCCTTTAATTCCCCTTAATTTCAGTCTATTTCTCACACATTCCCTCCTCTATCATTACCCCCCTTCTGTCAGGCAATAGCTGTCAATATGATTTATCATTGACGGTAACTGATGTAGTTGTCCCACTGTGAAGGCTGATTAGATGACCATCCTGCTGACACAGCCTCGCAAGGGACAACAATTTGCGGGAAAGGCGACAGAACCATCCTGTCTCTTTCCTTCTCTTCATCTGTCTATCTTTCTCTCTACCCCCCCCCCCCCCTTTTTTTTTTTTTTTTACTGTCACAACTGTTTGCCTTCCCTTCACATTCACATCACATGCCAGCCACGTAAAGCTTCACTAGGCAACGATTTCATGGAAAAATGTGCTTCCTGTCAACATAAACTACAATTTGCAACTGATTTATTTTATTTTATTTTATTTTATTTTATTTTAAATGTGTCCCCTTCCCTGTGATGCCGTAGATTTGCCCTGTTTACCCCAGAAAAAAAACCTGTAGTGTCAGGCATGAACAAACTCTTACGGGAAGTGATGAATTGAAACATAAGACCGAAGCACAAACTGTTTGGCAAACAGCACTGAGAAGCACTCCATCAACAGAAGGTGGAAGTCAGCACTGTTTTTTTTTTTTTTTTTTGCCTGTTTCATCCCTTTGCTATGATTTGGTGTGAAGCATCACGCTACCAGTTCTCTGATGCTCTTTGATGAAACATCAGTTCGAAACCAGCATGAGCAGTAGCAAGAACATGGTTAAGATTTTGCCTGTTAAATATGTTACTGTATTGTCACTCCCGACATGTTAGCATTCTGACTGCTGTAACAAAGCACACCCTCACGGAGCTGCTAGCATGGCTGTAGACCCGTCGTGTTCTTTAACATCTGTTTTTTTGTATGTTGTATAATGTGCACAATGGCTGTGAACAGCATGACTGAAAAACCTGATGGAAAGCAACGTTTCTGGAACCTTTTTAATCACAACTGCAATTAAATGCCAAAGACTATCATCACACCAGCAAATCAGTACAAAACCAAAAGCTGGTGGACCATTCATTAACTGGCTCTGTGACAACTGGGCTTAGTCGAGCACTGTGCACCATTATTGCAGCAGCCCTCCCATTTCACAGTCCCCAGTGATTCCCATTAAGGTCCTTAATTGTTTCTCTGACCTCTATGTGGAATGACCTAGTCACATGGCAACTGTATCCTGAAATGAATGTCCATTTTTGCATTGTTCACCTGTCATGGAGGCATCATTACTTTGGCGGTAAACAAGCATCTTGTTCCAGGGGAGGGAGGAGAAAAACAACAGTTCTCACACATTTGTGCTCATAAATATATTTCTTTTTCAATGACTATAGTATCACATGGAAAGTCACGGACAAGTGATTTTCATTTTCCAGCTCTTCTGGTGTCAAACTATTGCCTGAGATTGGCAAAAAAAAATCCTAGCAATTCAGAAAAGCCTTCCGTTATATATACATGTCTAATAACATAAGCAAAAGCAAAGGAAATTGTCAGCATCTGGCATTGATTTTAGCGTGGTATTTTCTCAAGGGATTGGTCAGAAAACCTCAGGAGTGGATTTAGACGCCACTACAGCAAATACCCTCACAGTACACTCAACGAATGCTGTCACTGTATAATCCATCATGCATCCACGCTGATTTACCTGTCTGCATCATTCCACTCATTCCACTTGGCTTCCATCTTACAGTCAGAGCCTTTCAAGACTCAGGGACATAGCACAGAAAACATCCAAACTGGCATGATCAAAGCAAATCCCTGAAATTGAAAATTCCTTGAACCTTTTTTGACTGGCAGAGAAAAAAAAAAAGGAAATATGTGAAGGTTTTTATAGCGAACCAGCAAACTCTTGTCTTTGTAATGCTGAGTGGCAGCTCCCTCAGAGGAGAACAGCGTTTTTAATCAGAATAAATAAAAGACGACACTTAGACCTGTTGCATGGCTATGGCATTAACATGGACAGAGCAGCACTGACAAAGACAATGCAGCCGTGTAGAGGAGATTCCGATGACAGCACCTGCACACAGGACTGGAAGCAACTGACTCTCAATCAAAGATAACATGCAGCAGAAAGTGTAGCGATAAATGATCAAACCAGCAGGTTTCCGGTGTGTTGAAGGGAATGTGTGAAAGCAAAAGTAAAAGTGTTGCCTCACTTCCCTTTTACCAACTGCTGTGCCTTTAGACCTAAGTACTTATATTGTTCCAGTGGAACTGCTTTCTTGGAAAGTATATAAAGACCTCAGTCACATCTGATACTAAAATCTGGATCAGAATATACTATCCAGATAACAAACAAGCTGATGGTATTTGCTGTTATCTGGGTTCTCTGTAGTCTTTATTGATGTGCACTATGCAAGCCAGGTGAAAACGGTAGGTGGTTTTGAGCAGGAAGAACTTACAAAAGGCTTTGACGGTGTGGCCACAAAAAAGAAATTCTTGTTCAGTTCCACTTATGACCACCTTTGTCCCCGATATACACTGCCACACATCATGACGGTGACTCAGAAAGGGGACCTACAGTGTCCCATTGTTTAAACCAATCATGCAGACATCAGAGTTGATGGGTGGATGCTGCTTCCCACAGACGCTTCATTCAAGTTCATCCCCAGGTGTGCAATCCAGGAGACTGACATTAGGAGATTGTGGTGGCCGAGGCAAATTGGTGGTTATATCCTCCAACTGTATTGTGATGTTATCTTACTTCCTATGACCTGAGCCACCCAGCGTCTATCATGTTCATCTTCCAGTGGTGGCCACCCTTATAACCAACATTTTGAGACTGCCACCTTCAAAAAGCATCGCAGCTCTACAGTGTTGTGATACTTAGACTCACCTTTCTGACACACAACTCTTTATCTACCAGATAAGGCTTTAAAACTAGTCACAGTAATCCTTTCTTTAATAGTGTGTGGAAATGCATTAATCTGTTAGTGTAGGACCACATCAGCAAATGATAAAGGAAGGCTCCTTTTTTTTGCAGGTGTTTTCAGTCCCATGCAAAGCGCATATGTGGGTAGTTTTTCATTTTTACCCCAGTAATAATTACAGCCACAATTTCCTAGGGATCCTCTCATTTGCATTTTGTTCAGCAAATCAGTCATTTTTGTCTGCAAACTCGTGTTAGCCAGCAAGCTAACTTTAGCTCATTGTAAAAATGAAATACTTCAGAATTAACATAAAAACAACCATCAAAGAACAAACAGTAGATGCACAGGTTGCTGAATGAAATCTTATCTGATCAGACATTTGTCATAAAGATGTTCAGAAGCTCATAGGTGAGTTCAGATGACTTTGTTGCTGCATGGCAGGCTTGTTTTAATGAGAACCAGACCACTGGGGCACATTATCTGCTCTCAGTCTCTGCATTAGTGCTACTGTCTGATCTCAGGACACTGAAGAGTAGCTACAGGCTTTTCTCCAGCTGTCTGAGCAGAGCTGAGATGCATCTGAAACTCAAACAGCAGCACATTTGACTTGACTCCAGACATGGTGGGCAGAGAAAGGATTCACAGTAACTAAATAGAGGTGGAACAAAATCAAAACTGCTTCTAGTTTTAATCTAATCAGTCCAATTCAAACACCAAATATCATTTATTTCCCCTCTTTGCAAATAAAAAAGTGCCATTAATTCAAACATACAAAACATCTAAACACTTAAAAACACATACTTGTGTTCAAATCAAATTCTAATATTAATTTAAGTGTTTAAAGTATTTGGTAATTAGTGTTTCAGAGAAACCATCTAATTTTTCATTTTTCTTTTCAGGAAATCAGAAAATCGGTAATAACAAAAGGTGCAATTTAAAATGAAAACAAATATAAAAAACGTTTTGTCTAGTGGTGAAGGCTGGCTGGGTATTCAATTTCTGCAATTTTCTTGCAATTTTCTGAACTTTAGTTAAGTTGATTGTGAGGTGACCTGCATCATAGGGGGGTAAATACATCTGCAGGTTTGAGTGGGTCTGTAGTACTGCAAGTGACAACAAGTCACAGACTTTTACTCATTGATAAATACAAACTGTCAAATGTGGTCCTATTAGAAATCAAACTGTCACAATTGTACCTAGCTAGTGACCAACTGGTTTCAGCTGGTTTACCTTCCCACTGCAGACGGACAGCCTGTCAGTCAAGTTGAGGGGACGTGCCCCACAAGCTGGCGCGCTTCTCTTCTGTACAACTGAATGCAACACAGTTAATGCCTTTCAGGATAAACTGTTCAGAAGCGTGTGCAGTTATCCCAGTTTTCACATTTCATAGCATCTTTCCCCTGTGACGGCAGGCTTTTCACTCCGCTTTGAAGTGTGGCTACTTGGAAGCGATATAAACACTTTTGCCTTTATACATGGCTGAACTACTCTTCATTTCAAGCATACACTGGCCTCAAGAATAGTAAAGGGATCAGGAAGAAAGAAAACAAAAACAACACTGAAAAGAAATGTCACAGCAACAAAAGTGAGCTCCAGCTTTAGAAGAAAAGCTGATTGTCTCAACAGTAAACACTAAGAACGCTTCAAGCGCTTGCTGCAAAACCAAAAGCTCCCAGTTTCCACACCTGCTCAGCCTTTCTGTCATCCACGTTTCTAACTTCACCTTCCCTCTGCAAATTATGACTGCAGCTGGATTTTACTGCTGGCGTAGCTCCACGCTTGTTTTGGGTTTGTCACCACACATTCCAAGAATGCACATGTTTGCAACATTCGAGATGGTCCAATTTTACAAATCCTATTTACAAATCCAAATGAATCTTGTAATCTGTCATTTCCTGTCCTTATCTCACGGCTAGGTGTGAGCTTCTCTTGGAACGGAAGACAAGGTTTTATGAGAGAAACCTTGAGCAGACAGCCTGTAAATATGAGATATGTTGAGATTCTTTAAATCCCGCAGTCTGATCCCAGCTTAAGAAGCTACTCCTCATCCAGCTCTGCTGTGCTCCAAGATGTCTTCATGCAGTTTATTGGTCTATTTTTATAACCGCCCAATTTCTCCTGGACAGTGCTGTCACATCACAGGGTGATGTTTTTGTGAGTTTCTTGATGGCTCCGGGGATGATAATCACCCATTCATGATATGTGACCAGGAATAGGGGACACAGTGAGTATGTTATTACCTGAGATGACAAGATGACGTTTCTACCTGCAGTGATGACATTGATACCCATGGTGATGACATTTCTATCTGCAGTGATGATATTTGCACCCACAGTGATAAGTGTTCTACCTGCAGTGAGGATATTTCCAAACACGATGACGACATATCTCCATTACATTCCCACGGCAATGAAGTTTTTTTTTTTTTTTTTTGGATGGTATTTCTCCAGACAGTGATGATAACTTGTAACTGTGATGGATAGTCACTTACTGCAATACACTATGAATTGCTTCTTGGTGTGGCTGTTTCTGGCTGAGATCAGAGCTGGTATGCGCAAAATGTATTAGAAGCGGTCTGAAGAAACTTTGATGTATGAGTCAAAAAACTCACGGTAAAAATGTAAAGCTTTGCTAAAATATTTCAGCCCTCTGTTATTTTTGATAATATTGATATTTGCTATTTGAGATATTAAGAAGGAGATGCTACACTGAAAACAGGAGTCAACCTAAAACTAAAAAAAAAAAAACCCTTAAAGGCAAACTACACCAATTTTACACATTAAAGTTGGTTTACAGGTATTGGGGTGTTCTATTGCATACATTAAAGAAAGTCTCATAAGGCTTTTATAGCTCCAGAGGGAGCTGGACAAAATCTGATAAATGTCCTCCAGGGGGTCACCTGAGTCAGCACTGGCTGGAGCTGAAGACTGTGGAATTAGAGAGAAGCAAACTTTCCAGACCTTTGTAGCCTGCTTCTCATTTCTGCCTGAGGCAAAAGGCTCAAGGCCACATTAGCAGCTACTTGCATTACACATCCAACTCTCCAACTGAACTGTTGGTGGTTGTGTTGCATTGTGGGTAATGTAGGCGCTGGGATTTGAGGAGGAGGAAGAACGCGTGGAACGAAAAAGTGATAAATTGCTAAATAAGTGAAATTCCAGGTTTATATGTTATTTAAATTATTTAAATCATTTTTTTATGGTTTGTTATTCATTGGACGTCGTGCAAGAACCACTCATGAACAGATTCGTTCTTTCAAGTGAACATTCATGAGTTCATTCAACAATTCAGCTCAATTTTCTTGTGCTTGGAATTTTCTCTTTGGTACATCAGTCCTAACGCCTTAATCTGAACAAGTTAGGAACTGAATATGATTCCAAAATTAACAAAGCAAACATAATGCAAAATTTATACTTGTTTATTATGTAATGTGTATTCTGATCTACATGTGTTTGATGTGGACATTAGGAAGAATGACACTAATGTGAACATTTGATTGTAACCACCCTTTTTTTGTGTTGTATAGATAGTCTGTGGACTGGGACCTTGTGTCTTTTTTAAACTTATTTCCAAAGACACAGAAAGTTGACTGCTGACTGAGACCTCTGACCTCTGGAGCTTTCTGAAATGATTTGGGAGATGAAACCTGAACTGAAAAAGTCTTGACATTTTGAAACATCTGTGTGCCACACATCAATGCACTGTGTTTGTTAACGATAACACGAAGACTCTTTTACTGTATTGTCATTCATAATCTGTTTTTGCAACAGCCTCCATTAATGCATACAGGAGTTACAGTTGATAACAAATACATTACTAAAAACTTATATCTGCTCACAACAACATTACAACACTTCATACATAGGACCACAATTCTACTAGTGTCTTTATACATACCAGTCCTGATCACAACTACATGCCTCAGCATTTTCCCATCACACTGTGCATTTACACCTTAAGCATACTTTTCTTTTTTTATCCAGGCAGTTTAAATTCCTTAGAAATTGTAAATGAGAATGAGACCAAAGCTGTGGCACCCATGTGTATATTTTTTATAACTCCATAATGCACTCCATAAAGTCTTGGCCATTTTCTGTGGCTAAATAAGGGTTAAAAGCAAAAGAGAGAACAATCCAATACTGACTGCAGAATCAACCACTAACAAACCGCACAAAGCCTATAATAAAACAGACCATCCACAAACTAGGAGGAAGCCTAGAGGAAGAAAGAAAAAACAAAACAAACTTTAAATCAATTTCTGCTCCTGAAAATAGAACACCCAGTGCAGCAATTACCAGTGTAATGTTCCTGGAATACTCTACTTCCACAACAATAATAAACACAGACTATGGTTCAACTTGTAATCCGCTTAGTGTACCTAATGAAATGCTACACATTGTTTGTATCTGTGTAAGACAAAGGTAAAAAAAATAAAATAAACTTTCCCTCTGGCTTCTACCTTCTTGACTACACACATCCCTCCTCGCTAATATTTTATTTTAATATCATGAGGACACAGAACAGAACTGGGAACATGTCTTATTTTAGCAATTTGATTCCTGCGCTCCTTCAAATTGGTTGCTTAAAATGTGGGCAATGAACAGGAATAATTTAAGGGCTTCCTTTTTTGCGTATCATGAGGAGCATTGGATTAAAGCTGTCAGCTAAAGGTCTGTAATGGAAACAGAAATGATGATAAAGTAGAATGAAATTGCTGCATGCTTTTAATTGGTATGGGATCATATTTATTCTTTTATAATCACAGGCACAGGGCTTGGTGGCTGGGATGCTCCCTTCAGTGTGAATCTGTAATTCTCATTTAGTCTGGAGAATGGTGCCTCCACAGTACATCCCTCTACAGGCTGAGAAATTTAACTGTAGGTGCCAAAATAAGTGTGCGAGTGTGTGGTTTAGCAGCTGTGTGCGTGTGCATGTGCTAAAGTGTATTTGCTGCAAATTTCCTGTCCTTCCTCATGGATTTCCTTTTTTTTAGGATTTTTGTATACCCCTCGTGAACCCCTACTTCCTGTCATCACCAGTGGAAAAGATACCTTTAAATACAAATGGATTAACTCGGGCTGAAAGATAAAAGTCTCACAGTGAGCATTGAACGAACAGGATCAACTTCTGACCTTGGAAAAAAAAAAGAGAACATCACAATGTATCCCTCTGCTTTCAAACACAGCTACAGCAGCTCTATTTATCTGCCTCTGTTAATTAAAATCCATAAGCAAAGATGAGCCACCAAGGTCGACAAGAAACGTTTGCAAATGTGAACGGTTAGTGAACAACCCCCCACCCCCACCCCACATCGCTCCATTTATAAACGCCAAATTTTCCAGCTCTCCCAGCTTGTCACCAGGATGTTTGGAGGACAGAGACCGCACCTTCCTCCGTTTGCTTGTCTGTCACAGCATACGCTCAGGTGTGTGTGTATTACAGTATGCGACGCCCTGAGGGTCCCTGTGCCACCATCCGCTAAATTAAACTTCTCCTCCCCTTCCTGTGCTCACTGAGAGGGGCCTCTTTCCAGGCAGCTCCCATCCTCAGTGCCTGCCTGTGTGAGCGCGAGCTGGGGGAGAGTTCGAAACTGCCGTTCCCCAAAGCCCAGTGCAATTGCCCTGTTATTGTCCACTCATCCACTGCTCAGAGGCTGAAGGAAGGTGGTGGTGGTGGTGGAGGGGGGGGGTCAAAAGAGCTGTGAAAACTCTACATCCAAGATATTATAATCTGACAGGGAGCTTTGTATTAAATTCTGCTGTCACCCCGGTGGACAGATGGAGGGAGGAAGTAGTGGTGGAACACACTGTGGATAACGGACATGTCTTCACTTTGTGATCACTTTCAAATTAAATGTTTTATGCTTTTCAGGGAGAAGGATGGAAAAAGCAATGCACAGAATGATGATCATTTAGTTATTTCAAAAATTTTAGAAGGAATCCCCTTTGGACCTTCGTAAGACTGTGCTGAAATTGTGCGCGAAAACTCTGACAGATCAAACTGTTTTTTGGGGGTTTTTTACATATCAAAAGCAGCCCCTGTGGGAATCACAAATTGGTAGAACCAAAAAATCCACATGAAATTTAAATGTTTCCTTGAGATCTTTTTAAAAATGAAGGCTTTCCTAAAGGTCACTGTTAATGTTTTATTTGCAACTATATCACTGCTCGAAAGAAGTTTTGCATGGGGTTTCTTTTAAGCCACTATTGTTTTTTTTTGGTTGTTTGTTTAAACTTCTACAAATGTCAATAAATTCCTTGATAAATCCAGAAATCTATTACCTATGAAAAAATCATGGAATTTCAGGTTCAGAGTTTGTGGGTTTAGACAGTGAATATTAGTATTTAATGACATTCTGAGGATGCTAGATGTCAGTAACATTGAATAAAATATAAAAAATTAAAACAAATATTACTTTAAATTGCTCTCTGTATATTTATGAACCTGCTCAAGGTTACATTTTGGACTGGGAGAGACAAACATCCATTTCTTTTACTCTGACTCACTCAGCTGTAAGAATAAACAAAAATAAAAGCTGGTGATGAAATTGTTTCCAATTACTTTCCATGTATCATCACTGTCTGCATTTGTCATCAAGGTACTAAATACATACTTTGCAGGCTTCAGCTTGATTTTCTTTCTTTTTTTTTTTCTTTAAATTAATCTTTTTTTTTTTTCTTTTTTTTTTTAAAGAAAAACCAATGGGCCAGCTTTGGGGTAAATCCTTGTTTGTGACTGGCTACTCCTGCTGTGAGCATACATGTAGCTAGAATACAGTCTTTGGTTTTTTTGGTATATGTACAGTATATAATAACATTAATGTTTAAGTGCAATAAAAGAACACAGAAAGAAAAGTCATTTATATTTAGGTCCACAGTAGATTTTACAGGTCTAACATCTCCTAATTCATTACAGAATTTTCTTTTTGTTCACAGCTGATATTACATAGTTGTATTTTGGTTAACACTGGGTTAGCTCAAACCCTCACTGAAGTGTGGTGTAGAGCCAGAGAGGTGTCTCCGGCTCTCTATCCTGTCAGGTAGAGAGAGAATATGAAAGGTCCTCTCATATCAGTAACTGTGTTTCAGGACTAAAGCCAGGACATCTATGCTCACACCCTTTTGACCAGGACCTCATTAATCACACTCCTACACATGACATAGAGTAATTACCCTCTAAGAAAGACACATACTGATACACACACACACTCACACTATATAACACACTTTTATGCACACGGTATGTGAAAGTATGCATAAATAGGCAGGAAAAATGACAGTGAAATGCATTTACATGAACACATTTTTAACAGGTGTACTTTGTTTAGCTGCCTGGGAACACCTGAGCCGCACCACTGAGTATTTGCACACACACACACATTGAGTTTCAAGGGTAGATCCTGCCACACATAGAGGGGTGTGTTTTTTCGAGGTGTTGGGCAGGTCATGGATCCCTCCTGCCCGTGGAGGGAGTCAGTCTGTCTAGGCATGATGAAATCCTCCACCTGTCCTCATTCATCAAGCCCACTACACATATTAATTATCGCAAACCTTCAGACTTACAGCAGAGGACACACCGAGACACACACACACCGACCCTCACACCTCCCTCTCTCAACTCCCTTGGCCGACACCACTCCCACAGACCTACACCAGTTTAAACTCAACTGTGGTGGCCAGATACTGATGCTGGACATTTTCAGAGGACGCCAGAGTCAGATACTTGTACCAGGGTGTCCCAACCCAAACTTGAATCTTGGTTCCTGGACCATGAAAACTATCAGGGTTGGTACATTCATATTACTCAGAAACTATGAGTGTGGAGGACATTTTCACAGAAGACATTTTGACATGTCACAGTAGGAAAAGCAAAAGGTGTGACTAACAACATTAATGATGACTGAATTCCATTTAGCTGCTGCAGTTTCACTGTGCATGCTGGCTCACTGTCAAACTGTCATGATTTACTGGGACAATGGAATAGAACAGAACCATCATTATTGCTATTAGTGACACTTCAGCTTTTCCTATTTTAATAAGTCAAAATGTCTGCAATAAAAAAGGCCTGTTGATCAACTTGCATACAATTTTCATTCATACAATGGGCAAACACCAGCTGCCAGTATGACTGAGGTGGAAATCTTCTGAGGTGGTTGCAACTAATAACTAGTTTCCTTAAAAAAAAAAAAAAAAAAAAAATTGTGCACAGCTTCACTGTTTTGGTTCACTCTCACTGTTTTTTTTTTTTTTTTTTTTTTTTTTTTAAATCAGAGTAAACGCTCTAAAAACCCTTCTGACACAGTTAGAAACTAGCTATGTACATGGTGGAGCATTTAGCAGAGATATTTTTTCTCAAAGATGAAAAACAGAGCTAAAAAATCAGACTTATTCAGAGGGCTCAGAAACACTCCAAATAAATGTGTTGTGTTTGCGTGGTGTAAAAAAAATATATATTTTCAATTTAACTGAATAAATGTTAATAAAATGTCAGAAAATTGTGAAAAATGAATGAAAAATAAATGAGCCAACCAGATAACGTTTTGCATGTTTGTAATTTTTCTTGACAAATGTCTTAAACAATCCAAATGGCCACAGACTAATTTTTTTGTCAATCGACTCGACTCAATTAAAAAAACTAAATGGAAGCGTTCAAAGCAGAAAATAAATAACCACAAACCACTCTTAACACACAAAGCTGCTGCTATAGCAGAGACTGTCGTTCTGGGGCTGGTTGCACCGGCAGCACATAAAAACGTTGGGTAAGTTCTGCGCCGGGCTTAGCTACGTGTAGGTGCCCAGAGCAGACGATGTGTGTCCACGCTGACATATTCCCCTGCCATGATAGTTGCCATGCCACTCACGTTACTGCGATTACAAACTTATATTTAACGACGCAAACGAATTGATTAAAAATGACTGCTGAGCCGAAGAAACAAAAATTAAATGAATCACATTGTAAAACAAGAAAAAAATATTGAACTCTACAGTAATCATATGCATATTTTAGTATGCACGCAAAACAGAGCCATAACTGACAAGGAAAAACAAGACATCTAGTAGATGATAACAACAGCAGTCAATGAAGCAGAGGGTGGATTAACAAGTCAGACAGTCGAAGAAATGAAGAAAAAATGGGAAGACCTTCTTCAAGCAGTTAGGAGACACTCTAGCCTGCTCTAAAACCTCCCAAAGGGTGGGGGACCCCCTCCTAAAATAACACCCTACAGCATTAACATCATGGATGTGCTTGGAAATGACTCCTCAGCTTTCAGCTGGGCTAAGAGGCAGTGACACTAGTGACAGCTTCATAGGGCCTAAAAGAAGAATAGTTCATAGATCAATAGATCAAGTTGAAGCTGAAGAGGAACCAAGCTTTTCTTCCACATTAAATACAAGTTCAACAGACACCAGTTATGAAGGCAACATGGCCTCTTAAAAACAGTAGGCTAGTAAAAAGTGATAAGCTAATTAAAAATGTGGCAACTGTGCCTGTTTGATGGACAAAAGATCCTGATCTCCAGTCTGTTGCTGGAGAAAGAAATTCTGAAAGTGAAGATGGAGAAGAAGAAGTTACGGGTGGAAACGAAGCTTGATCTTGAGAAATCAAAACTTGTCTTAGAAATTCAACTATGAGAGTGAAGGACCAGCTATACAATTTAGAAGGACAGTGTGTTTATGAACATCTAAATAATCAATCAGTTATTTCATAGGCTGATCAGCCAAATTATATTGCTTCTGAGGAGATGAGCCATCACATCCTCCTCTGCAGCTTGTTCCACCTCTGCCTCCACTGGTGCCAAATCCTCCATCGGGGGAGGCACTGTCTTGGCTATGTAAACGTTGTGCAGCACAGCTGCTGCACACATGATGGTGCATGCCCTCTCTGGCTCCATCCTTATTTCACTGTGCAAGCAGTGGAATCTAAACCAAAGAAAACCTATTCGTATGCCTATATTCAGCAGCTAGGCATCATCACATAACATTACTCTCTAATAACCAATACCAGTTTAACTGCAGGCTAAAATAAACAGTGGATGTGTTTCATATTTAACCCTGTGAGCCCGTACGTATCATATATGATACCCACATTTCTGGGACTCATTGCATCACCATCAAGCATAAACTTTGCATTTAACCCTTTTAGATGAACTCTTATGCTCGTATACTGACTCCTGGTAGACACTCCTCACTTTTCTAAATGTTTTGACATGTGTGATACAAACAAAAAATATACTTAGAATTTTTTTTTTTTAATTTTTTTTTTTTACATTTTGTCAAAGGGACAAATAAAGAGTTCATATTTGAAAAATTAGAATTTTCTGACCATTCTTTCATAGTTCAGGTCTCACAGGGTTAAGCTAAACATAAGCCACACACACCTGTGCTTGAGCAATCCTATGCAGCACACAGTGATCAGCCTCATCTGTAACTGCCTTTCCTGCTCAGCCCAGAGGGCCATGACAAGCCAGAGCTGTCTCTCCTCACATACTTTTACCAGTGCGCTCTCCCTCATAATGTGTGCAATCATGGGCAGACCCAAACCATCACACCACCACAATCAATCAATCCATTTCATTTTTCCTTTCAAGTTTTTTATTAGATAAAACCACTGTGTCATCTTGGAAACTAGTCAAGACTTTTCACTTTCCACCTACGTCTGACTAGGCATCAGCCCAGTCTCATGACCAGGTGTACGTCCAGCTGGTGCAACTGGCCCCCTGTGTTTTCAGACCTTCTCAAACTCTGCATGTCACAAGTCAGTATCAGGAAAAAACTAACACCACGATGGCTCTGTTGCTGTTACTATATGTGAAAGCTGCCTCTCTGACAGACACAACGAAAATGAATTTTAAGTTCCTGATTTGGTTCTTTACTGTTGATCCATATTTCCTAAAGTTTTAGGAACTTGTCATCCTATGAGGTTGGAAGATTTGGCAGCAGGACGAAGAGGAAAAATGACTTAGAACCACAACAACAAAGAGCTGTGCTCTTTCAAAGAGCAGGGAACTGTGCTCCTCAGCCCATAGTCTCAACACAGGTTATAGTCTGTTCATTTTGTTATGTGAGGCTTTCTGAGCACGAGGAACTCCAGCTGTCACAACTCATCTCCTGATACCCATAAACCCTTGTGTTGTGCGGTCATTCCCTGTAATTGGTTTGTATCATATGTTCCCACTGTGGACCAGAACCTGCACCTTCAGCCATTCTGCTGCTGTTTTTCTTTTTTTTTGGTGGTACCAGTTTTCCAATGACATCATTTTTCACCCGTGCAAGAAAACTGAATCACAGCAAATGCTTGAAAGTGGAAACATGTCTGGTGTGCATGAAGCTTAAGCCATTGTTTCTCTGTGTGACAGTTGTCTAGCCCCATCCCACAGACACTCTAAGATTCCTCCTGAGTCTGTTCCTAATTGGGAGGAGATCATTAGCTTGAGTATAACCCTGTAATCTTTTTTTAAGTATTTCATAATAAGATGGAGACCAGCTTGTATCCGTTGAGAGCCTGTCTGAAGCCCACAAGATTAAAGTCCTCTAAATGACCGCCTTTGGTCCTCAGCTGAGATGTCTCCCCTTTAAGCAGACATCAGTCCTCATCGCTCCCCTGTTTCTCTGACACCAGTAACACGAGCAGCACAGAGTCTCTCCAAAACCACTGGCCAATTAGAAGGGACCCGAAAAAGATGAAAGCGCCATTATCGTACTGTCCAAAGCCATACAGCGAACCCATTAACAGCAACGGGTGCAGAAGAAAAGGAGGGGACACTCCTCCTCTCCTGTCCAAGGCGAACAGTCAGCTTTGTGTGAAGGCGGTGTCAGGACAGACAGCGAGACAGTTAATTGATCTTCATTACGTTAATTACGGCTGTGATATGGAGCGAGGAATGAAAAACGGGTCACACTGTTGTGCGATTCCGTCTGAACGTAACAAGTTAAACTGTCTGCTGACCTTGAAACTAGCCTGGGAACTGATGGCACAGCTAAGGCAAGCGAGTGAGTGTGTGTGTGTGTATGGATAAAATAGTTTTGGCTGTTTAACTGCACTTTTAAATCCTCAAAAGCTGATATCTATCTGTTTTAATCTCCTGCTGTTCTTCTCTTCTGTTTCCTCCCTCCTCACACTTTAAAGAATCTACTGCTTGACGTACTTTCTTACCTCATCAAAATCCAACAAACACACGCAACATTTCTGCAAGAATGAGTGTGTGTGTGTTTGTGTGTGTGTGATTTCCCCCTGTCCACTCCAGTGCACGGATGGCTGCACTGTCAGCAAGCCAGTCCCTGCCCTTGCATTTAAATAAACACCATCTGAGTTGGCTGCTTGTGTATAATATCTGTCAGGAAGCTGCCACCCAGTGATCCCGGGGACAGTGACCTCTGTCCCCGGGGAGCCGCTGACAGGACATCATGGTGACAGGGTGTCTCCCCTGTCGATCCGTGCAATGATACGCCTTACACCCTTGTCCCGCTCCGCTCGCAACTCAAACGGCTTGATGCTCTGCCCTATGCATTGGAAATGAGATGAGGCTGCCGTACAGGATGCAATGAACAGTCACAAGGATAGGATAAACACGAGCTTCGGAGATGCCTGTCACAAAGATTGATGGTTCCCTGGAATTTCTGTTGTCGCCTTGCCAGTCCTATAAACTTTTCCTGCTGAATAACTGAGTTCTTCAGCTGAAGAGTCATGTCAATCTTTTTTAAGTTTACACTCAGGCACTTTCAGGAGTGTATCTCACTCTTCACGACTCCTTGCTGTCAGAGTTGTAAGGATAAAAGAAGCCTGAGGTTGTGCAATTCCAGCTGATGTACGACATGTTAATGGCTTGGATTTAATGCAAAGGCTGCACGTGGCTTTGTTGATCACAATGTGTCAAACAAACCTGCATTTGTTTGGTCTGCACTTAGTTATGTCCTAATTATACTGCAAGATATTCAGACTCCCTTACTTGTTACTCTCTACATGCAAACTGTAAAAATCACTGCCATCTGTCACCCATGCCTCCGAGCTCATCACACCTGTTGTCAGAAGTGATGATAAGAAAATGACTTCTCTGCATGGCTGAAAATCTGAATTAATCATTTGGTCTATAAAATGCCAGGAAACTGAAATATAACAGAACATTGACATAAGATATAAAACAGAAAAAACAACAAAGCTTCACATTTGAGAAGTACAAACATGGATTTTTGCTAAATAAATTACTTAAATGATTATCTGATTATCAAAATTGTTGGCAATTAGTGATCTGTCAACAGACAGAATAATTGAATAATTGGCTCAGCACTCTGTAGAAATTGTGTGTAGTGTTTACTGATATGCCGAAAAGAAAATTCTGATGTCTCTCCATCTCTGTCACCATCATCATCATCATTATCTGCCGCTTATCTGGGGCCGGGTCGCGGGGGCAGCAGTCTAAGCAGGGACGCCCAGACTTCCCTCTCCCTGGCCACTTCCTCCAGCTCTTCCGGGGGAACCCTGAGGCGTTCCCAGGCCAGCCGAGAGACATAGTCCCTCCAGCGTGTCCTAGGTCTTCCCCGGGGCCTCCTCCCGGCGAGACATGCCCGGAACACCTCCCTAGGGAGGCGTCCAGGGGGCATCCTGAATAGATGCCCGAGCCACCTCAACTGGCCCCTCTCGATGTGGAGGAGCAGCGGCCGCACTCCAAGCTCCTCCCGGATGACCGAGCTCCTCACCCTATCTCTAAGGGAGCGCCCAGCCACCCTGCGGAGGAAACTCATCTCGGCCGCTTGTATCCGAGATCTTGTCCTTTCGGTCATGACCCAAAGCTCATGTCCATAGGTGAGAGTAGGAACGTAGATCGACCGTTAAATTGAGAGCTTCGCCTTTCGGCTCAGCTCCTTCTTCACCATGACGGACCGGTACATCGACCGCATTACTGCGGAAGCTGCGCCGATCCGCCTGTCAATCTCACGCTCCGTCCTTCCCCCACTCGTGAACAAGACCCCAAGATACTTAAACTCCTCCACTTGAGGAAGGAACTCTCCTCCAACCCGGAGAGGGCAAGCCACCCTTTTCCGGTCGAGAACAATGGCCTCGGACTTGGAGGTGCTGATTCTCATCCCAGCTGCTTCACACTCGGCTGCAAACCGCCCCAGTACATGTTGAAGGTCTTGGTTTGACGGAGCCAACAGGACAACATCATCCGCAAAAAGCAGGGATGAAATCCTGTGGTCCCCAAACCGGACTCCCTCCGGCCCCTGGCTGCACCTAGAAATCCTGTCCATAAAAATTATGAACAGAACCGGTGACAAAGGCCAGCCCTGCCGGAGTCCAACATGCACTGGAAACAGGTCTGACTTACTGCTGGCAATGCGAACCAAGCTCCTGCTCTGGTCGTACAGAGACCTGACAGCCCTTAGCAGAGGGCCCCGGACTCCATACTCCCAGAGCACCCTCCACAGGACCCCACGAGGCACACGGTCGAACGCTTTCTCCAGATCCACAAAACACGTGTGGACTGGTTGGGCGAACTCCCATGAACCCTCGAGCACCCTATAGAGAGTATAGAGCTGGTCCAGTGTTCCACGACCAGGATGAAAACCGCATTGTTCCTCCTGGATCCGAGGTTCGACTATCGGCCGATCACAATCAAACCTTGGCAAACTACAAACAATTCATCTTCCTAATTTTCCTGGTTCTTCAGATGTGGTGGAAACACAAACACAAATTGCCAAAAGAGACATTTAATCCCTGATTTCATTCCTGAGTTCAGGGTCTGAGGGTGTGTTTGGTAACAAAGCTGCTAAAGGTTTGGTAAGGAGTGTATCTCACTGTCTCAAAGCTGTAATTCAGCCATGAGGATATAAGAAAGCTGGGCTTGTGCAATTCCAGCTGATACATGACACACAAATGACTTGGATTTAATACCAAGACTGCAACTACCTTCATTGATCAGAACATCTCAAACGAGCTTGTATTTGTTTGGTCTGCAGTTAGGTCAATCTTCATTATACTGCATACTATTCAAACTCCCTTACTTGTTGCTCTCTGCATGGAAACAGTGAAAATCGCTGCCATCTGTCACCCCTGCCTCCGAGCTCATCACACCTGTTGTGAAAACTGATTTTCACATATGGAAAACTACTTCACTGCATGGCTAAAAATATCTCATGTGCGATGACTAAAGGCCTGACTTTGTCATAGGTTTCCATTTATGACAGCCCATCTAAACATAGCACTATTACCACCACTGCGTGAGACTTATTTGAAAACACGACTACCCACAGTTTCATCCTTCCTGAAGCCAATTAGGCACATCAGTCCAACAAAGGCAAGGTGTTCCTAAAGAAAACCTAATTAGCTCCAGCATTGTAGGCAAGCAAAGAGTTAAACTGTTATTAAATTGCAAGAGTTATGCTGTAAATACATTCTACTCTCCTTTACTGTGTGCCTTCATACAACTTTGTAAGGTAAGATGTGGTTTATTTAATTTGGAAATGTGTAAATGAACTCCCCTTTGCAATTACCTTTACATTAACAAGTTTGTGCTTTCACATACTGGAACATTAAAACGCTTCGGTATGTGAAACATCTTGCTCTGGTGTAGTTATATATACTGTGAATTCGTTTTTGTTTGTGTGTGTGTGTGTCAAACCCTAGCCACTTCCCACTGAGCACTGTGCTATAATTAAAAATGCAGTTCTTGCTGACGTTTCAACTTTGAGAGTGGGAAGAATCTATTGCACAAAGTCATTTGAAATAATTTGTCAAAGGTTTCTCCCGCTGAGGCCTTCGGACATGCAGGCCCTAATCCTTCCAACAGCCTCTGAGGACTACTGCTTTGGTAGTAATTCACTCTGCAGATTAATAAACACACACTCAGAGGGGAGATGTGTGAAATCCCAGCTGATAGTATAAACTCTGTGGGAAACACTGATCTGATGACCTTTGCGCTCACTGCTGGTGGATTTTCATTCACACTCTATGTCTATGTTTGTATTTATAGATAGTAGCATATTTTACAGAGCAAGTACCTCTGAATCGTCACCCATACAGTGTGTTCAGCGATTTAAATAGGTCTAGTTTTGCGAGCTTTTAAGTAGAAAAAATATTACTTGCAAGAAGACAGTTAAGTGGTTGACAGAGGTAACTGAGCTAGCATGCAATAGATGACGTGGGGTCTAAGGACCATCCAACGTGAAGAGACAGTGGTTTGCAACCATAAAGCGCCCTTCCTGTTTGGCTAGATGTTACCAAGAAGGGGTTCACAAGGAACGACCAGGAGTTCATAATCCTGACAATGACAACAGAACAGAGAATAACAATGCATTCTGCTACATTATATTATTTAAACTGTACTTTACATTAATTAAAAATCACAATAGAAAACGGTGACAAATGGTGACAAATGTGGATAGATCAATGCAGCTTACAGCAAGTTGTTGCAAGCTGACTTACGGAAAGAATAACTCTTCAACTGACATATCTCTTTGAGATTGTTGCTCACCAACACAATGTGACCTGTCAGAGTCATAAAGTAAGGGTGCAACAAAAAAGTTCGCATTCCCAAACACTTTTTCCCCTGAACTGCTGTGAGTATACACTGCCAGAAAAACAGCTTACGCTTAAAGGAAATGGAAATCAAATAATAACAGAGAAATACAATCTGCAGTATCTTACCAAACAAATCTGTACCTTTCTTTTCCCTTTTGAATAAATTTGGTATTTGGTTATTCCACACAGACCGTAATGCCTTTTGTGCAGTGGCGGCCCTGGTGAGTCCCAGGTTAGTATAAACATGTTTTATTTGATAATTCATTCAAAATTGGATATCCAGTCTGGGTTTGGCATCTTTTGCTGAAAATATGAGAGTTTGGAACACACTGAGCATATGGATGGACAGCGAGCAGGGAAGTGGATTATGCAGCAGAGTAGATCAATATCACAACTTACCGAACTTTGCATACGTTTTAAGCATACACAAAATAAATCAATATGTTACATAATGTCATAAATATGAATGTCTGTATCATATTTCAACAGTCTGTGCTGAGGTGCAGTATTTCACTCTGTACCAAATATTGGCAAACAAAATTGTGGTTTTTGTTGAAGCAACACCATTAGTGTAAATGTTATAGAATAAATCTTTGCTGATTTTTGTGTGTATTATGAGCTCACTGAGAAAGAAGTCAATTCCACTTGTCACGTGTGTCTAGTGATGCACTGAGTACCTTGGTTTTGTCGTACAGGGCGTGGTTGTCCAACAGCATCCGCCGCTCTAATCGAGCAAACCTCCTCAGGTCTCTCTCAAACTGCTGTGGAGGAAAAGGATCAATAGTCTGAAATCAAAATCTGTTTCATTTGTCTGTTTTTATGGCATTGAAAGGAAATAGTGAATGCATTTTGTCTTCCTGAAGGACTTTTTCCCTTTATATGTCAATAGTGAGAGGGTTTTTGGATATCAGACATTACAGATACTTTATTTTTATAATGTTATACACTTGCACAAACCTTGTATGCATTTTCAATATCTTCCAAGTTACTTTCAAAGTGACTTAGTTGTGTAGACTGTATGACTTCTTAGAAAGAGACTGCAAATTAAATCCCTTTGTGGCAAAATACTGTAGTCTACCTAGGCCTTGACCTTGATGTTGTTCTTGCGCCCAAGCAACATTTTATTACATGGTGTTGGCGCACACAATGAATTATTAATTATGAAATACAGTAACTTGTACATTTTTCTTTTTTTCTGCTCATAGATTCCACCTGCAGCTACCTCACTGTCATTCTGTCTCTATAGTCCTTCATACCCTGGAACCGGTCCAGCCCAGGAGAGCGAAGGCGTAACGATCCATAGGTGGCGACACCAAGTCTACACGCACCGCCCTCCAGCCCCGGCGGTCGCCCTCAGCACAGTTGAGACCTCCTTCCACTTTCCTTCCCACCAGCCGCAGGATCAGGAAGCACTTTGCAAAGTGGTCCATAGCCTCAAACCTGTGGCTGGGAAGGTTGGATTCATCAAAGGTGGAGGCCTGGTAGTCACAAAAGAGCAAAATGCCCTGGTAAAGAGAGAAAAATAAAGTATCTCAATATTAATATCTGCAAAATTTCAATAATTTATGTTTACAGGATTTTAACAGATGTAGATCTTTTTTCTTCATAAAATCACAAGACACACATGCCAGTCCACAAGATATTCCCTATAATGATAAGTCATGCAACTAAAATTGTTTTTAAAAAGCTTTCATGGGTCTTGGTGAGTGACTTTAAAGAGGACAGCCACTCTATCGAGCTCAAGCGAGCGCCCAGGGACCCTGACAGACCCGTTCATCTTTACCCCAGACTTCAGAGCAGCCAAATACAGCCCTATTTGAGGATCACAGCCTGCATAGTGGATCAGAGAAGGTTAAAAGTACTGAAGTCCAATCTGTAAGAAAGATGTTGATCAGACTTTGATCAGTCAAGCCTTTCATTAATTCCAAAACTGACACTGGAGTCAGGATGCCACATCTAAAGTGGTCAAAAGCACTGAGGCTTTTGCCAGACCTGAGTCAGGTTTTGTCAGCAGTACAGTGATTTAATGTCTGTCACTGACTGGCAGGAACTACTTAATTTTCATTCCTCTCTGCCGGTGACAGCTGTGGTGAGAGGCATTATGTTGTCATGCTGTCTTTCTGTCCGTGAGTCCGCTCTATTCAAACGTTCACTTGGACTCAAGGACTAACTTACTAATAACTCAAGAATTCATGGACTAATTATGACAAAATACACAATACTTTTTATTAATTTCCTTCAAAATCTTCACTGCATATATGAGTCTGGACAGACATGGATGTGGATGCAACTTCAATGGTTGGCAGATTCATACAACAGCACGAGGGGGTAATTCTCATTTCATTTCATTTGTATTTACACTCACTGACTGGAACACTTCTCAAGATTTAAACTTGGATCAAAAAGCATGATTATAATAAAATATTTGACTGCATGACTTGAGGTTGATTTGTTAAAGGTTGATTTGTTAAAGGACCAATTGTAGCAGTGATTACCAGACAAACAGGCAAACAACTGATGACAACTGCTCCCCCTGTCTGACCTGAGTCTTTAGGTCCACCAAAGGTAGGTTGAGAGACATTCATGTCCAGCCACAGACAAAACAGCCCTTTATTTGAAACACAGTAAATAAACTGGGATCATCTGTGGCCGAATGGTGCACTTAACTGCAAGAGCCCTATCACAGAGCACCACACTGTTTCTGAGTTCATTATAAGATCATTAAAAATATCAGCACACACACACAGTTTCAGTGCAGTGGTGGTGGTGGTGCTGTCAGAAACCTGACTGCAATTCTTACAAAATGTTATTACTTTCCATGAGCACTGCAGCTCTCTTTAAAATCAGATTCTTCATAATCTTGGAGATAAAAGGCAGCTTAGATGCAGGCCTGGAGGTATTGAGTATGGTTGAGTCAAGGTTATGTTTCTTTAAACAAGGTTAGATATTTGCCATCTAAAAACAGTGAGTGGAGGAGTGAGCGGAATTTTCTCAGAATGATGTCCAGTGGACTGGTGGGTGGTCTGATCTGTGATTTTTTTTTTTTTTTAATGTGAATGGGTTATGTGACCGTCTTGACTGATTGTTGTTTACCAATTTTTTTTTCCACTTTCTTAGCCACTTTTTTGCTACACACATTCATGGTCTGCGGACAATGAATTCTTGTGACTTTGGTGAACATTTGATTTTTCATCATCACCCGGAGGTCAGCCTTTGTGGGTTTGAGAGACATTTCAAAGTAACTATTGGAAATCTGGCACACACATTCATGTCCTCCTCAGGATGAATTGTGATTGTCACAGTGACGGTCCTCTGACTTTTCATCTATACCGTCACCACCTCAAAAATGTAGCTTACTCCACCTTTTGATTTATGACCAAATACCCGCAAAACTAAAGGCATTCCTATCAACCTCAGCCTAACAGATCTGCTAGCTGTATACCTGTGATGGGCAAATTATGACTCCAGGGCCAAATCTGGCCTTAGAGCAATAATATTTGCCCCCCATCATTAGCACCCCTCGAACAGCAAAGGTTTTCCCTTTTATAGTTTAATTAACAATGAAAATACCAGGCTTGTGTAAACACCAATAAACATGACACTGTAGCACAACTGTGTAACCATAGTAACAGCATTCATTCAACCATAACTGAAACAGGTCACTGTTATTGAATGTGACTAACCCATCACTTTCATTTCAAGTCACCTTGTGCAACTCAAAGCATACCTTTTGCATTTTGCAAGGAACATTTGCTGCTTAACCAGATTTATAAGCCTGTTTTATTGCTAAGAGGAATTAATTACTCAAATAAAAAATACTCGCTTAAAAGATAAATCAGCATCTCCATTAAAACGTATAAAACTATGCTGGTCACCCTGTTGAACAGTGCTTAAAAAGGGGGGGGGGAACAAAACAGCCCACCCCTGCTGTAGACTCTAGTCTTATTCCCACTTTGTCAGACTTGTCAGTACTTTTGGGAAAATCTCATTACTGCTGTTTTAGCACATTTCAGGCGTTTTATATTTTTAAAAACTTATAGTGTAGGATCACGTTAGTGATGGTGCAATCATAAACAGAGATGGTTTTGAAATGTTGCTGTAAATCTTGTGAAATGGATGAAATCAAATAAATGCATGAATAAAATCCTCTTGCTTTTTAAATTAATGAAGTCAACTTGATTGGATAAATTAAGCTTTAAAAAAGAAAAGCTGTGACTTTTGTCATGACAAAAGAACAAAGGTAGCGACAGGGCTATTGACGGCAGTAAAAGGACTCGGACTACTATGTGAACATCTGCTCAGACTTGTCATCAGTCTCATTTTAGCCCGGAGTGGTGAAAAAAGGGGATGGTTGAGTGTAAGATCCAATAGAGAGACGAGCCTCCAGTCAGCCATGGTAGATGGCTGAAGCCCATTCCCTGGTAAATGGTTCCACTTCTTAGATAATGGAAATCTCTGCCAAGTAAGATGTCAGTGTGTTGAAGGAGAGAAAGAGAGAGGACCGCTGATGAGAAACAAAGCCATAAGTGTAGAGAGAAGTGAAATGGACTGAGTGCAGGAGAGTTAGAGAACGAAGTTCGAGAAAGTAAAAAATAGGTGGAGGAGTATAGAGTGCGAAAGACAGAAAAGGAAAAAAAGGAAAAGACAGTCTGTGAATTGATTTCTTCCAGGCCTCACCCTGGCTGATTATGCTTCTCCCTGGATGCAAGAGTGTTAAGGCGATTAAGATTACAAATTGTCAATTTAATTCCACCGCCCAGCGTAATTGTTGGGATACTACTCTCCTCTCACTGGCCATAAATCTGCCGCACACTCCTTAAGGAGCAATAATTGGAGGAGCGAGTGCAGCGAGCAGCCGCTCCGCCCGTCCAGCCCATGACTTAGGTTAATCACAAAACATTAAACCCCTTGTCAGCATAGCCTGAGTAGCCACCACTAAACAGTCCTGCCTGACTGTTGAACCGCATGAGTTATCAGAAGAGGACAGCGTTTCCCGGAGGGCCCTGAGTAAAGGAGGTAGTCAGAAATCCAAAGTGGTGACGGTGAAAACTTTGAATGACACACAGAGGGAAGAAGGTCTCAAAGAAATCGCCAGCCCCCTCCTCAATTTCCCTCCTCCACTTATCTTCAATCGTGGACCCGTTTGTCATGCAATTGCAGGTAAAAATTCTCGATGTCACCCTCTGCTGCACCCCTGGACTGCTCTCCCTCTGCAATTACAGATAGCCATTCACCTCCCAGTAATAGGCAAGGAGAAAGATTCTTAAAGTTCCTTTTACATTGTGTAATAGCTTAGCTAAAGGCAGCGACAACACCCACTTAGATAATGAGGCCAGAATGACAGCATAAAAGCACTTAAACACTGACTAATCTGAAATTAAAATCCCCTTGAGCCACACTTCAAACAAGTTGTGGGAGAAGGTCTGCAACCCATCTCATACGCAAGGGCCACAAATGTAGGTCACTTCTTATTCCAGTATTCCAGCAGATATTTTGGTCCCTCCTGGCAGCGCATTTCTTCCAGCCTTGAATCTTATTGATGCCTTCAGAGAAAAGTATTCATGTTTTATGGTGACAGCTGCACAGACCATTAAGTACCTGAATATGGATTCCCTTCATTCGACGAGGTTTTCCGCCCACCTGCCTACGCACATACAGTACAGTCGCGCTGCTTTCTCTCAGTCTCTCTCGTTCTGTCTGATGCACATACACTTGCAAATCTAGCATAAAAACAGGATGTCATGAAGTTCTCCGTCTCAGCATCGCCTGGGGCTGTTTAGCCCAGTAGCACACTGTAATCATCTCCCACACAGCAGGTAATGTCAGCGAGCATCTGAGAGTAAGCTTATTCCACCAGAACTGTTTACAGAGGGAATTACAGAGGAGGACAGCGGGAAGATAATCTTTCCCCCAAAGCTTCGCCTCTGAGCTTTGGGGGGAAAAAAAAAAAAGTCAAGTGAACATGACTTTTGAAATTGTTTTTTCTATTTGATTATTTACTCAGGGTCTTTTCTTGAGAGAGTGCGAAGAGTGGTCGCAGCGGCCAACGTGGCTACCTGCATCCAGAGGACGAGCGCAGGACGCTCTGATCTCATCTCACATTCTCTTTGACTCACAGAAAGTGACTTCAAAACCTGCCTTCAAGTCACAGATTAGCGTGCGTTAGCCAGGACCGTTTGAACTGCTCTTTGACTTTGATTCGCAGCTTCGCCAGAATGAAAGAGACTGATTGCTGAAGTTAAAGTGCAGCAGTTTGTGCGTCCGTCTGCTTGTGTGTCCTCTCAATGTCAGTCAAACTAGGCGTTACTGGTCACATTTTATTTAGATCTCAAAGTGACTAACTCTATGTGACGGCGAAACAACCTCAGCTGCATGGGCAGCTCTGTCTGAATCACTTCTTCCAAAGGGGAAACTCTCCCAGCCCTAACCACATTGACTCAGATCTAATGCAGAACAATAAAGCCTGAGCTGAATGGCATGATAATGGCGGCGATGCACACACAGCTCAGCCCTCAGAAAGCAGCACTTATACAGTATTTAGAGACAGAGATGACAGATGGATGGAGGGTGAAACATGGCGCTCTCCATCTTTCTGTCTTTCCGTCGCTATTACCAGGGCCAAGCTGAATCTCATCTGTCTGCCACAGAAGCTGGTGGCTGACCTTGCCTCTGCCCCCAAGTTATGCTTTCAGAATATCAGCAGGATGAGGGGGGGAGAAAAAAAATGATGAACCCGTTTTTACAAGGACGTTTCTAGATAGATGTATTTTTAACTCCCTGCAGGCTGAAGAGGGGTGCGGAAAGAGTTGGTGCAGGGGCTGCCCGTGATATTAGGCCTGAGTGAAGACACGTGGGCCCCTAGGGGCTCGATTGCAGATGACAAGGTTACATGACTTAGAGTCAACCTCTGCTACCTCCACTTAATCATTGTCTCTTGTGTCCTCGTCCCTGCAGACCAGTCCCCGCTCCATCCATATTCCATCCAGCCTGCTGAGAAGAAAGCTTCCAAATGTATCACGCTGTCCCTTCTTAGGCTCCTAAAGCCTTTTTAACACCTGCCCTACCTGCCTAATTCACTGTCTCACATCCATTCTGCCTCCTTATCCCCGCACATTCACACATACTTTCACACCTTCACCTCATTCCCTCTACCTATAGTGAATCTAAGTGGCTGCAAGAGGTGAGAGCCTCCCGCGATAACATCCAGTAAGTAGGAGGTAATTATCATCAGGATGGACCTCTGAAGGAGTGGAGGCATGTGGAGGTGTAGATGGAGGAGGGGCAGAGGATGGAGGGATTTATTTTTAAACCCAGCGATGACAAAAAGAAGCCAGCAGCGAGACTAGACAGCGTGGTCCTGCTCTTCATCAAACACTTGTCTCCTCTCATGACCATCTCCAACTACACATTCATCTGAGGAAGAAGCCTGTGTTGACAAAGAAAAGTCCTTCCACATCCTCTCCCTTTTTTTGCCCCCACAAAATGTCATATACTGTACATTTTCTGTAAGTGATATTGTCCATAATGTATTTTCATTTGGCTTTGGAGATCCAGTTTTGCTGCAACATGCTGTGTCATTATATTCAGTGGAAGTTGAACTGTCTGAATGATATTAGATATTTTATTTGCACAAACAAGTATGGATAATTCCAGACCCACTGCCCAGACTCTCGGGAGACTACTATGGCTGTAGGGTTGACAATGTTTTAGTTGTTTTTTTATTTTTAAGTCCAAGTTGTGAACTACATACTTAATCAGAGTTTTAATTAACTTTCTCATCACAACATTATCATTATTTTGATGCTGAGACATTCTGAACAGAGCTAATGGAAGTCTGTCTCTGGTCCACATTTTCTTACATTATAAAATCTGAGGCAGATTTCTCCGATAATAAAACTGGGATTCAGAAATTGAAATGTAACTTATTTTGAAAGGACTTTTAGATTATCAGAAATTGAATTTGACTGACAGAAGTTTTGGTTGCATGAATATTTATTATGTTTTCATTGTCATGTTTTGCAGTAATAGGTTTGTGCTTTGTCCCAACTAAATAAAGGTTGGTTAAGAAGCTTTACTGCTTTTTGCCTTTGCTGTCCAGTTTTTCAAGGACGGTTTATTATGTGTCTTTTTTTCTATTTGCCTTCCAGAGCACATGTAGACAAGCTCACGAGGCTAAAAACAATTTTCCATCTTTTATTCCTCCTCATCATACTGGCTGAAGATAGCCCTTCATAATGTAACACTTTAAGAAATCAGGACAAAATCCATTTTTAATTTGCCAAATCATGGATGAGTCTCATCCAAAATGACTGTCTTTTTAGGACCAGATTCTTCCTTTGTATTTCTATAGACAGTGTTTTCTTGCTCAGCAGTATAGGAGGGATATGTCCAGGCACTCACAGATGGGCGGGCTCGTTGCAAGCACAAAACACCTGCGTTAACACAAACTCAGACTGCTGAGGCTTCACACTATCTTTGGCAAAATTTTACAACACACACAGAAAAGAAATAATAATTTAGGCCATGTTCATGTCACATTGCCAATATGCAACAGTGCCCTCTGAAAAATATGTGTATATCAGAGGTGTCCAAACTGTTCCATAAAGGGCCGTGTGGCTGCAGGTTTTTGTTCCAACCAAGCAGCAGCACACCAGACTTGACTCATTTAATCAACTGATCTCCATCTTCAGACAGTTGATTGGTCAAACTGTGTGCACCTGATTGGTTGGAACGAAGACCTGCAGCCACACGGCCCTTTGTGGAACAGTTTGGACACCTCTGGTGTATATACATGTATACGTATGATACATGTAGTAATGTGATGTTCAGGGAAGAAAACCATTCTCTTTGTAGATAAAAAAAAAAAACTTTGGTAGTTTAGAAAAAGTTCAATTTGAATTCTTCTTCTTTTTTTCAACTTCTGGTTCATGTTTGCCAGATATCTAACTGCAAATTCAGTCAATGGTTATAAAACTAAACTTGGAGAACTTGGTAATTTCCTCCTCTCAGGAGCTGAATCTCTGCAAACGCACAACAAATATTTCGATTCTCCTTTTTGTTTAAATGTAATAGGTTTCCTGGCTCATTTAATCTTGTAGGACTTGAAAGCTGGATGAGGTAAAAGCAGTACAGTACGTACGAATATGAACTCACAGGACTTGTGTTTGCAAAATTGTGATTAAGACCTCAGTTTAATGTAATTAGATAAATGGGTTTTAATTGGACACTTCTGTAGCACATTGATATTTTCACATTACTGATATTAGCAGCAAATAATTGTCATCGTTTGAGTACAGCCAATAATTAAACCATTAAGTGTATGTAAACATAGCCTGCCATTAACATTGTCTGTTTCCGTTTTATCTCACGCTCACACATTTTCTCTGTTCTCACTTTCTACTTGCTTTCTCTCTGCTTCAATCACCCGCTATCTGTCTCTCTCCCTGTCTCTCTCCCACAGTCATACTCTCCTTTTTCTCTCCTCTCACCCACCTCTCTTTTTTGCCCATTTTCCATTAAAGGATCCATTTTCCATTAAGGGGTCTCCAGTGCTGCCCATGGTCCTTGAAAGCCCTGCTAAAAGTTCTTTAAGTAACCTGCTAAATTGTACAATTTCTCTTTTACCTGATTCACTCACCTTTTCCCAATCTCTTTCCATTAAAGGCAGCTAAATCAGGAGAAACCAGACCACCTTTCTGTCTAACTTTTATGAAAAGACTGCTGCAAGTTTTCAAGGACACAGTTCTGAATGATGGAAAAGTCACAAACTCCATTTAATGTCTTATTAGCAAAACATACAGTATGCTCTGCAGGCAAGAAGTATTGTAAATTCTTCATGTTTTTATCAAGAAAATTCTCCAGTATCCTGCAGTGGCACTTAATAGAAGACTGACTTTAAAATTCATGAGGTTTTTATCATATATCTAAATAGTGCTATCATTTCCAAATCACATAGTTCACAATGCTCATTGGGATTTTATGACGACCAACTTTATTTTTTCCATCTTTTCTCATTTATTCTGAATGTGATAAATGATAACATAGCATGGATACAAAATGTCCCTGGTGTCCAGTTTAGTTTAGTTTGAGTGTTTTCAGTAGTAGTTTGGGGTTAAGGTAAATGCTAAGGCACAAATCAAACTCCTGGGTGCAGCAGAGGAAAGTGAAAAAGGGCTGGGTTGGTGATGAACAAACACACCCTCAGCCAGTCACATCACTGGACTCACTGCTCTGAAACAGCTGTGCCAACCATTTTTAAACGTATATGCCAATAAAGCACTTTTGAATTTGATCAAATTCATTCAAATCAAAAGTATTAAGTTACAAAGAGCTTGTACAGTCAGCTCCTTTACAATGTAATGCAAGTACCACAGCCCTGCAATAATTACTACCTTATGTACAAATCTTACATTTGTATTGAGATCATGTCAAAAGGGAACAATCCAACACTATTTCTCAAGGCTGCAGTTTGTGGTTTTGTAGTACAGGACTACATTGTGTTGTACACTGGTGTACATGGTATTGTGTCCAACCCCTGTATTCGGTACATGTCCTTCACTTCTATTCAGATTCCTGATCAACAGTGTACTGAACTGACTGTACATGTAATTTACTAATGCAGAAACATGTACCTAGAGTCGAGTTACTTATTAAAAGAGCTGTGTTGTATACCAGTTAGGCTTGGTTTACCTCAAAAAGGACTGATGGGACAGGATATGAAAACAACAAATGGCCCCAAAGTTTGGCGCTCTGAAACCCTATACCACTTTCAGTAATTTAACTTTCAATGCAAAGCAGTGTTCAGAAATATCCCTACTCAATTTAATGAAAGGGTTTTCAAGAGGGTAATCTGCCATGCCCTGTTTATTCTTGTGCCTTTGTATTTATTCACAAAAATAGTTCACCATCCTCGTTACTTGACTTAAGTGCAAAAAAAACAAAAAAAAGAAAGAGCATACTTACTTGTTCTTCCAGACTATCAATGATGTCGGGCAGCAGACTCCTCTCCCTCCCTGGCTCTGGAGTGGTCACGATAAAATCTACATCATGACCAAACTCCTTCCCCCTGGAGATAAAAACAAAGCATTGTTACACACTCACTGTGTTCAGGAAAAAAATGAAAAGAATTATCTTTCAGTCACAGTCCTTAACTGATGAAGAGGGAAGGTGGCAGACGGAGCTATTAAAAGCACAGGCCAAGCTAATGATACTGATTTTTTTTCCATTATTCAAACAAGTCATTTGTCCCAAGTTGTTAAGAGTAAATTCTCCCTTTTGGTTGCCTCAGCTGTCAGAGCTTAACTTTTATGAGAATCATCATTTTCTTCTTGGATCAGTGTCATAAAGCAGACACACACACACACACACACACACACACACACACACACACACACACACGCACACGCGCACACACGCACACACACGCACACACACGCACACGCACACACGCGCACACACGCACGCACACGCACGCACACACGCACACGCACACGCACACGCACACACGCACACACACACACACACACACACACACACACACACAGAGCCTGAGCTGAGGGCTTGGGCTTACACGATACACTTTCTGTCAGCACAACTGCAGGCAAGCGGTGTTACAGCACTGTAAGAGATTATCAAGTGATTATCAGGCAGGAACAGAGACAATGAAAATCTCAGCAGAGAACCCCTGCATGTGCAGAAGAGATGTACACAAAAGGCACATCAAAGCTTTTGTCTGGAATCAGCCCACTGAATCAGTTACAGCACACAGCTTTCAAACCACTCCTGTTATTCAGGACACCAACTTCTCCATTTCTGAAGATGCAGCTTGGCACAATTCAGGTCTGAATAGTTATTTCAGCAACTCTTATGTAACCAGTGCGTAACTCTTAGCTCAGTGAGAATAACACTTGACTGATCTGCTCAGGTTCAACTCAAGGAGCGAGGGATGGGTTAGTACAAAAGGTAAACACGGGATTTATTTTCACAGTTGACAAACAAAAAAAAATCAGAATCACAGTTTAGATTCAATCCCCAACCTAATAAAACAAAAACTAGAAATAAAATGTCTCTTCATAGTTTATCGCTGTCTGACACCAATGTTCATCTGGTTGTCCAGTGTATAGTGTATATGTGCTGTGTGCTACCCGGGTAGGATGTGTGGTTGAGTGTATGTATGCTTGTATGCTTGCTGCAGCCTAGATCTTATCTGCTTCAGGCATCAGGAAGATGACGAAGACGAGAATCCCAATCTTTTCTGACCCTGTCTCACGTCGGACAGGGACCCAGGATGATAGCCACACTGTCCCAAAATGGAGATTCAGCAACTCAAAAAAAACAATCGGAGCAAATCCTCCGGTCGTAGTGGTCTGGAACTCCCTGACAACAACTTCAGACGTACCCAGACTCAGGAACATGAAAATGAACAATATTTCCTCCATAAAAGATCATTAACTTCACTCTTGGCTGTATCGCCATTTTGTTAACGTCAAGTTCTGCTGGAGCGTCTTGATCCCAGCATGCAACGCTCACGCCCACTGAACTTACAGCATAGCACGTACATAAAACGCCCTCTAGTGGCTATTTCAAACCATGACAGTCACCTCAAAACACAGTTCTCCTCATACATTTATATCTTAAAACAAAAATAAATCTGAAATAAAGTTAGTAAACCCAAAACTGTATTTTATAGGGGTTACATCCACCCGCCCTTAATTGTCATGCATCTCTGCATGTCAATTCACACTTAAATATCAATCACTGGACTTGTGTAAGGGAAAGGTGAAATGCTTGGTGCATTCGACAAATCAAGGGCTTCTGTAAAAACTCCGTCAAGGCTATGCAATATGGAGCGCAAGACCAGAGTCAAAGGATTTCCAAGACATTTGTATGATAACCTGTCAGGCTCTCTTCTAGTTCTGGTTGGCCACCTGGCCTCTGGTTCTCTTCCATCCTGTATAGAACTGGTATTGTCTCTTTTGTCCTCCTCTCTCATAGCTCTCTGAACTGACCTTGTCAGTTCTGTATTGTCAACTTCCTTTTCAGGTTCTCCATTGACTGGTTCAGTAGGTACTGCTTGACCTTCATCAACAGGTACATGAACAGGTAGTTCTATTTCCTCCACAGGTAAGTTTACATCATCCACAGGTACGCTCACATCCCCCACCTCTGCTTCCACACTTGGAATCTGGAACATGGTTGAGTGCTCCTCTTTTACCATTTGTTGGGGATGGAATTCTCTAGCAGTTGGGTTGAGATCTGGCCTTTCTAGATTCACATCCAATTCAAAGGGAGGCTTAATCTTTGCCCTAGCCCACAACGGTGAATGATGGGTAAGTAGCCCCATCTTGGCCTATTAATGGACAGAGCAATTCCACTTCTTCATCACTATCATGCATATGTTCTACCTCTTCAATTTCAGGTACAGGATCTTTCCGGGAGGTTCTGGTAGTTTTCTCCTTTCGGTTATTCCGACCGACCTCACTGACTTCAGCTGACTCTGAAGGTGCAAGAAACCCACAAGGTAGGAGCAGATCTCGATGTAATGTCCTCTCCGGGCCCTCGGAGGTGAGTGGAGCCACTACATACACTGGGAAATCACTAATGTGTTTCACCACCTTGTAGACAGTTTAGCTCCACTTGTCTGCAATGTTGTGTTTTCCTCGTATCCCCACATTTTTCACAAGGACACGGTCTCCAACTCGTAGAGTGGATTCTCTGAACTTCAAGTCATACCTCTGTTTGTTATGTAGAGCCGTCTTATCACTGTGCTCAACAGCCAGTCTGTAACTCTCCTCCAGTGTTTCTCGCAGTTTTTTCACATACTCACTATGAGTGACTGTTTTCTGTCCTTCAGGATGTAGCCCAAATGCCACATCAATAGGCAGGTTTGGTTGCCTTCCGTACATTAATTGCTAAGGGGGAAATCCGGTAGTGTCATTTTTTGTGCAATTATAGGCGTGGACTAATGGTTGCACATGGTCACGCCACCTCACTTTATCTTCCTCCTCAAGGGTTCCAAGCATTGCCAGCAATGTCCGATTGAAGCGCTCAACCGGATTACCACGCGGATGGTAAGGCGTTGTCCTCGATTTCTTTATCCCCAAGAGGTCACAGAGATTTTTGATGATGGCAGATTCGAAGTTGCGACCTTGATCGCTATGCAAGCGTTCAGGTATGCCATAGTGTACGAGGAAGTTATTCCATAGTGCCTTGGCCACTGTCTTTTCCTTTTGGTCAGGAGTGGGTACTGCAACCACATACTTTGTGAAGTGGTCAGTTATCACAAGTATGTTTTTTGTGCCATTGCTGTCTGGCTCCAATGAGAGATAGTCCATGCACACTAACTCAAGTGGCCGGCTGGTCTTGATGTTGACAAGGGGGGCTGTTTTCTCTGCCCTTGCCTTACGTCGAAGGCACCTTTCACATCTTCTGATTTTCTCCTCAACCTCTAAACACATCCTTGGCCAATAGAACCGTGCACGCACTAGATCCACTGTCCTCTCATACCCTAAATGACCAACATCATCATGGAGATTCATCAGTGCTATTTGTCTGAATTTCCTCGGGAGAACGAGCTGGAAGGTAGGTTGATTCTCACCCCTGCACTTTTTGTACAGGACTTCATCTCTCAGTACCAGCCGATCCTGAGCTCTGAGCAATAACTGTACCTCCCTTTCCTCTTTCTACCGGAGACGGTAAGTGAGGCGCTTACCTACTCTGATGATGTCTATCACTCTGTTGATTGTTGGATCATTCCTCTGCTCCACAGCCCAATGCTGCTGGGACATTCTAGGAAGTGTGGTGGATCCAGGCAACAGGTCAGCTTGAGCATATTCAGGGCAAATAGCACGTTCATCCATTGCTAGGCACTCCACGATGACAGGTAAGTTACCACTCTCTTCCTCTGCTTCGGTGAGTTTGTCCAGCTGGTGTCTCTCACAGAGAGCTTTAACAGCCTCCTTTGGGAAAGTGTCCTCCCCTCCCTCCTCCAGAAACTTTGACATAAACCGCTACACTCGTTCATCCTCAACTGCTGCACTGTCATCAATTTCTACAGGGGCATGAGGACGTCTCAATAATCCATCTGCGTCCTGGTTCTTTTTGCCAGCCCTGTATCTGATGCTGAAATTGTAGTTGGAAAGGTCAGCAAGCCAATGATGACCACAGGCATCCAGTTTTGCAGAGGTCAAGACATAAGTCAAGGGGTTATTGTCAGTTAGCACACTGAACTCCACTCCATAGAGAAAGTCAGCGAATTTATCCGTGATTGCCCACTTGAGGCTGAGGAACTCAAGTTTGTGAGTGGGGTACCTGCGTTCACAGTTGGACAGCCCTCGACTGGCATATGCAATAACCCTCATTTGACCATCTTGCTCCTGGTACAGAGCAGCTCCAAGTCCATGTGAGCTAGCATCTGTGTGGAGTATGTATGGCTTCTTGGAGTCTGCAAATCCAAGTACAGGTGCTGTGGTCAAGCGCTCAATGAGGATTTTGAATGCCTCCTCACATAAGGGCGTCTATCTGTCATTAAAGGGTTTCTTTAAGTCAGCATTTGAAAATGACCCTTGACCTTTCGACGTGTTATCCTGTTTCTTTTTCTTTGTAGGAACGTACCCAGCAGTCAGCTCATTTAAAGGCTTTGCAATGTTGGAGTAGTCCTTAACAAACCTTCGATAGTATCCTGTGAAGCCGAGGAACGACTTCAACTCGGATATGTTGTTCGGGCGGGGCCAAGAGGTGAGTGCAGCGATCTTATCAGGGTCTGTCTCCACACCCTTCTCTGACACTATGTGCCCTAGGTATTTCACAGACTTTCTGAAGAAATAACACTTCTCTGATGACAATTTCAGACCAAATTCTCTCAGTTGGTTCAGCACTCTCAAAAGCAGCTCCTCATGCTCTTCCAAGGTATGGGAGAACACAATGAGATCATCTAGGAATACCAGCACCTCTCTGTGATTTAGCGATCCCATAAACTTTTCCATAACTCGCTGGAAGGTGCTTGGAGCATTGGTTACTCCCTGCGGCATCCTATTGAATTCCCAAAAACCCATTGGTGTGACAAAGGCAGTTTTATGTTTATCCTCTTCTTCCATTTCCACTTGATAATAGCCTTACTTTAAATCCATGACAGAAAACCACCTTGCTCCTGTCAGGGATGCAAAAGCTTCTTCAGTGTGTGGCAGTGCATAAGCATCCTTGATCGTCTGGCTGTTCAGTTTTCTGTAATCCACGCATAGGCGGATTTGTCCATTTTTTATCTTCACCACAACAATTGGCGAAGGATTACCAACTTCTTGGTAATCCTGTCTTTCCATTCCTTTGACAAAGGGGAGTCAGAGAACTCAAACTGGATGAAGTTTTTCCTTTGACTAGCTGTGAAACACTGGGCAGTGGTGTTAGTCGAGTTTGAGGTTTGAACTTTAATATCATTGGTGGAGGTCAAGGAAGAGATGGATAATGGCACTGAGAGTTCTGCCAGAGTTCGATGGGCTGGAACTACGATGTGCGGACTCATTCTTGAGGAGGACAGGAACTTTAAAGGAGGTCTGACATGGGCTTGCCATGATGTAACTACAGGATATCAAGCCACTTGGCAAACTGATGTTAGTGGGGGGTTCAACCAGGAGAGGCGCACCATGAACACTGGGGACATGTCTTACACGGCCATCTACAGCCATTTTCTTCCCAGCAGGGATGACTATGGAGCTCTTTCACTGTAGTTTCACTCTGCCCACTCTCCCTGCCCACTCTTTAAGTTCTGCGTATTTCTGGTCTACAAGAGCTTTGTTCATGGGCTTGTCACAGTTCCGGGCAATGTGTCCATCCTCTCCACATTTGTAACAAAACCAGGCCTTTGGCTGAGGTCTTGGAGAGGGTGTGTTCCGCAGCATAACTTGATTAACTTGTGCTTCAGCCACTAGTGCAGGGGAGTTCTCTGTTGGTACTGCAGCTGTAAATTCCCGTTTTTTCTCTTTCTTGTATTTCTTGCTGTTGAGCTGCATCTGTAGCTGAGCTACTTGTCTTCTCAGACTTTCAGTTTCAGAGATGTATGACTGCAGTAAGCTAGCACTGGAATCACAGAGAGAGATGCCAGGCGCAGAGTGAATGTTTACAGAAGACTTGGTCTTGGAGGAACCAAAGTGGCGCTGCATCCTATCATGTTTTGATGCTCTCCTGTCCTCTTCAGTGCGTACGTGTAACAACAGCTCTGCAAAGTTAGGAGGGGTTTCATTTTTTAGCTCCAACTGCAAGACGAGGCGGTGGTCCCAACAACCACGCTTAAACTGCTTTAGGAGGTGTCGATCTGCATTCACCTGCTTTGCACCACCTCTCTTCACAGCAGTGCACAGGAGACTCTGTAGTCTCTGTAAATAATCAGATGCCTTCTCCCCCGGATTCTGATTGGTGTTCAAGAACCTGGCAAATATCTCCTTCCCGTCTTCAACAAGTCCATATGCAGAATCAAGCAGCTGCACATAATGTCTGGGGTGTGCGGAAGTACCTAATTGCCTTACCACATCTGAAGCCTGTGGAAGTAGGCTCTCTAATATCTTCCTTCGTTGCACATCAACTGAAAGACTGTCATCATTAAACATCAACTCTGCATGTAAAGACCATGTCTCATAATCTGCCTCACCTGGGGGCTTGGGTATTTTACCAGAGAACGTCCTCATCCATTTGGAGTTGCTTGGTTGACTTTTGATTACATGTTCCACCACAACGCGCTGTATTTCAGGTGGGGTTGTGACTGCATTACTTAAAGTTGGGGTTGCTGGACTCGTATGTATAGTGCATTTCCTTTTAATTGTACCGGATTCATCTGGTTTGGCTGTCGTAGTAGTTGCGAGTGGTGTAAGAGGCTCGTTATGTTCAGATTTTTTCTTGCTTCTGCGTACTAGAGGTGTGGTGCTGTGGTCTGAGTGGGCACCATTATCAGAGTCACTGCTGTTACTGGAGTCAGTGGATGACGGGCATAAGACTGTTGTGGTCTGGTCAGATGAGGTAAGTGTTGGAACATGGTCTACTTGCCACTTTACACTTGGGTTGGCCACATTCACTACTTCCATAGGGAGAAGAAACTCAATATCGGCTCTTACAGCTTCTGACTTGAATTCAACAATGACTGTTTCTCTATCTGATTCTCCTGTGTTTTGCACTCTCCTTATTCCAGCTACTGGGCCATATTTTTCCAGGGAGTCAATGATGTCCTGATCTTCATCACTACTGGTAACACCCGACACACACACAAACAGTTGGTCACTACTGTCTGCCATTATCTTTATCTTGAGTCAAGGGTAAAAAAAAATGGCTAACCATGGGGATATTCAGATAAATCAAAAAGCAACTTCCTGTGCTCAATTAACAGATCATACTGTGCAGTTAACCTATATAACCCTCGCTCCTGGCTGGCTCGCCAAAAAGTGCCATGTAACCAGTGCGTAACTCTTAGCTCAGTGAGAATAACACTTGACTGATATGCTCAGGTTCAACTCAAGGAGCGAGGGATGGGTTAGTACAAAAGGTAAACACAGGGGATTAGAAATTTGACTTGGTTAAAGCAGGTTTATAATTGCAGGGTTTTGTTACAATGAGCGTGGCAGATTTTATTGAAATTTAAATGAATACTTGCTGAATCACTGTTAAACTGGCTTTTGAAATAAATCGCTGTGATGTCAGACTGTGCAGTCATGAAGCTTGTAGTGTCCCAGGATTTGAGATTTGCTTTTTGCAAACTGTTCTTACTGGACTTTGTTGTTCAGAGAAGGAACTAACCGTGACCTTGTCCTCATTGCAGTTTGGTATAATAGGCTGATGGGGGGAAGGAGAAGTTAAGCAGATTCTATACTGTTTCTCAAATGCAGAGTCTGTCTCCTGGGTCTAGAGTAAATATATTAGCTTAAGTCAACAGAGACTACTTTTTTTTAAATTCATCAATTTGCCGTTGTTTGCAGGATCTGTAAAATAGATGCATTAGAGCTTAAGACTTTTCTGTTTGCCTGTGTTTTATTAAGTTAAACTTGTTAGTATTATTTAGTCCTATCTTGAACTGCACTCACTGTAATTTCTCTTCTCCTTTTATCTGTTTACTCTATTTAAGCTTCATGTTTTCTTCCATTTTTTTATCCTTTTAAATCATTTAAATGTGTCTTTTACATTGTCTCGTATTCCTTTTCTTAATATCTTTTGTGCTTCATAAAAGCACTTTGAATTGCCTCGTTCGTGTATAAAGTGCCATGCAAATAAACACGCCTTGCTCAGCAGAGGGACTTCAAGCTGGAGCTGAAACACCCTGTTCAAGAAAAGAATCAATGATAAGTTTAACACCTATAACTGCTTCTTATAATAAATGATAGTGTTCTACCAGACAGTAATACAGAGACAGAACCACTGGGTTTGGATCACATGATTCATTTCCTGGGTCTGTGTGCAACTTGTGCCAACACATGGAAAAGGGATTTAGGACAAACTGGACAACGATCAGGGAGGAGCCACAAGCTTGACTCAGATTAGGTACAACCTTTTGTTTTCCCATGCGGAACTGGGAACCTATGACATTTTCAAAAGAGACATTGTGGCAAAAGAACATGAGGTTGCAAACATGAACACTGGAGTACCACAGATGAGGGGGTAAGTCTTTCAAAAGGTTGGATATAAGAGGTGAATGCTGAATTTATACACCAGAAGATGTCATAAACCCACTGAGTTCCCAGAGTGCTCCAAAGGCAGAAATACATGCACATCTCGAATTAGTATAACTGGTGGCAGACTCAGCCAAAATACAGGCACATGTCTGGAGCGTACAGCTCAGATTGTTGAGCAGATATTCCAGGAGTCAGCTCAAGCACCTCCACACACTGGTTTCACTGGTTACAGCATAACCTGAAAGATACTGGGAGTGTATCAGCCAGTGTTTTGCAGCCATGTGTAACTGGCTCATCGTCTGATTCAACCAATGGGACCAATGTTGATGGATTTTAAGCTGAGCCCTTTGAAAATAAATATTAGAGAGGAACTGGCTATCAGGACGCAATGATAAAACGGTCCCTTCATACCCTGAGCTAAGAACAGCTGTCATGTGCTGCATAGAACAAGCGTTTAGAATATACAAAACAACATAATGAACAAAACTTTGCTTGTGGAGCCCATCACAACGGGGACTGACTTAGATACCTGTGGCAGCAACTGTTCGCAAATGAGCTGGCATCTCATGCACTACTAGAGGAACAGAGAGCCGCAGGGTGGTAATGAGAGCCATGTTTCTGGTGCAGATGTGAGAGCAGCCTTCAAGTCTTTGAATACAGCTGTCACAAGTCCAGTCCATTGAACAGAGTCCAGTGCAGAGTTCAGTGTGACAGCACAAAGGACAGTGCCCATTCCAATATAGTAGTGAATCCACAATGCTGGTAATAATCAGCCATTTCTAAAAAGAAAAAGCACATTCCTGTCTTTGTGTGAGGAAGAGGTGCATTTTTACATTGTCTGGCAAAAGGAGATGGCATCCATTTTCCAACATGCACCACAAGTTGGTAATCCTTGGCTGACAAAGATGCAGCTTTGTCAGCAGGAGATCATGGGCAAATTGAAGCAATACACTTCCAGTAGGGAGTAAAAGGTCATCAAGATCTTCCCCTACCCCTCCGGCACTTATGTCGTAAGGGATTTGCAGAAACTCTGACAGAACTCAAACACTGACAGTTGAAGCAACAGTTCTCCGCCATACATACTGCTGACCCTCAGAGGTGAAAGAAAAGAGATCCACCAGGATGAAATGAAATTGGGAAAAAAAAAGGTTGAACAACAGTCCACTGCTGTATCAAACTTAGAAATGGATTATGACTGCTAAGACTGTAGACTTAATTCTACTAATGAATGTTTAGGTTGCAAAAATATTCCATTAACTTCAATCATGGTGACAGGAATTTCCTAAAGTCTCTTGAAATGTGAATTTAGTCATCATTGTGTGCATGAGCAGCTTCACCTGTCCTCAGCAGCAAATTCGTATTTGTACATTTGTGCTGTGAAGGTCACGAGAGGAGCTGATTTGATTGGCTATTACTGAAACCCGCTCCAACCCCACCTGCTGATAATGTATTCCTCCTACTAGCAATATATTCATCATGTTCCAGCCAGTTTCCCAGATTGATCCATGCTGTGCCAGGATTGCACATGCACCTCCAGTCAACACAATTACAAAAGCAGCTGGGCACACCCACGTGTGTCTACACAGGGAGCTCGTGTGCATTTCTGCTTACATGAAAATACTTGTGAACCTCATAAGTTCAAGTTTCCTAGAACAAAGAAACTCTCCAAAAAAGCGGATACCTGCCAGCTATAGGGATTGAGTCTCTTTATCTGTAGTTTGGTGTGATCCTTGGCATTTGAGGAAGACGGCAAGACAATTTTGGCTTTAAAAAAAAAAAGAAGTTGTGACAAACATGTTATTCAGGTAAACTGGAAACTGTTCCAAAGCGCAAATATGACAGTGAATATGTCTGTGTGTGTAAGCCTTGTGATAGACTGGCAACCTGTCGAATGTGTTTTCCTGCCTTTCACTCAGTGCAAGCTAAGACAGGTTCCAGGATGACTCAAACAGCAGTCAGATGGAGTACTGAAAAGCAACGGTGGGCTCCTGTGATTATAGTAACCCTCTAAAACAGCCTCATATGGCAGGTTTCTCATCAGTCGTCAAAGTGAGAGAAATGCTAACACAAACAACAAAAGCTTCCCCCTGCCAGGCCACACTAGTGCTACTTGCCAAAAGGCCAGGCACCATTTCAAAAATGATCATTACACAACACCCACTCACACACACGCACACACTCACAAGCCGTTTGATAAACAATAGGCAAAAATCATACAGACGTCAGCACGAGTCTCACCGCTAACAATAAAGCAAAATGACAACGAATGCTGGGAGTGATATGGCTCGAAAGAAGCCTTGGCAGCTGTGAGGCTCCGTGTTTGATCTCTCCTTGCCGCCTCTAACAAATGAGTGACAGCAGCGAGAGAGAGGGACATTAAAGGAATGGAGAGAGGCGTGAATGGCTTGTGGGAAAGCTTCAAAGGTCACCGTGGCTAATTCAGGGAGCAAGGAAGTATTAAAAAAACAGCCATTAGACCTCCACAAGGCATGATAATGTTAATGGTTAGCGTTAGTGGCAGAGAGCATGTATCCCTGTGGCATTGACGGACTGAGTGCCCGGCACACAGGTTCGCTCAGCCGATGCTGCTTTAGTTACAGTCATTTAATTTGCTCTGTGACTGTATATAATTTATTCTCTTTCCAAAATAATTGAAGATGTGCAAGTACAAACTTCTACACTTGCGTTAATACTCAGTGGTATTTATGTGGGCCTTTATGTGAAGAGTTTACACTTACACTTTAATGAGTTGACTGGTAAGACACAGCTATTTGAGAATGCATCACAGATTTCCATCTGCTGAATGTGCAGCTTTCCTCCAACACTCTTAACTGGCAAAGCTGAGATTCTACAACACTTCCAGCTTGTACAGTGCACTCAAGTTGTTGAGTGAATCTCACCGCTAGTCTCTGCTGTGCTGGCAAAACTCACTCGAGTGCACTGCATAAATTTGTGCCATGAATAGCGAAAAAATGTAGCGGGAGAGAGACAGAGAGATCATCAGCATAAATTCAGTTTACCTTCAATCAGCATGAAAAAAACACCCTGATTTTATCGAAGCGTGGCTGCGTGCGAGGGCCTAACATGGGAATTGGTGGTTATTTGAGGAGAAGACACCATGGCGTTACACTTTTAAGCTCCTTCCTGATTGCACTAGAGCATTAGTACGTGTCGGGTCTGTGCAGATAGCTCCTCTAATTCAACCCCAGTCAGCAGAAATTAGACGAAACCATGTCAGGCACATTCTCTCCAGAAAAGGGGGTGTTTTTCTTCTCCTCCTCCTTCTCTGCCTCTAATGGTGCACCTTAAAAAAACGCTGTTTTTATTTAGCATTAAGTATCTGCTCCTGGTCAGCAGCGATACAGCTGGAAAGATTCGGCTGAAAATAGTTTTGATGGACTGTGCACAGTAACACAGCCAGTGTTTGTTTGAATTAAGTGCAACACAGAGCAGAGCAGTAGATCTATAAACGCCTGGTGTGAATTTAGACAGTCTACTCTTTTATTGCGTGAGAGAAAATGCTGAATTATTAAAAGTTTCTGCACAATGCCCATAAAATATACATGGTTATTTACAGATTTGTGTAGACAACAGTGCGGCATGTATGAATAATACAGATGTTGGGAAGTCCTGCTGCAGCTGGAAATTTCACAGGATGCATTCAGAGTTCAGGGCAGAGATCAGCTGCAGTTAAAAGTAGCCGGTCAGGGAAAAGAAACAGCTGCATTTGTAGCTACGTATTCCACCTTCCAGCTCCCTCGCTATCAAAAAGTTTTTTGCCTGCACAGAAAAAAAAAGGTGATAATCAGGAAAATCTAACATGAAAAGAGGAAAAGGCAGTGAGTGTGAAGGGTACATGGGCTCTGCCTCATTATCAGACAGCTTGTTTTGCTCCTCTGCAAGCTGATAATAGAGTTAGTTTAAATAATCATGATATCTTGAACTAAACTGACAAGGATTACTTATCTCAGTTGTTGTTCAAGGGAAACAATGCAGTGGGACTCAGGGTTTGAGGGTTTGACAGCAGACACCATCAGCCCCCTCATCAGTGTCACTTTGAGTCATATTCCAGACAATCTGATGTTAAATAAGATCCACAGCGGGGACTTGCCGGCTTCACACTGAAATAAATACGGTGCTCCGCTGACACCGCGTGAGCCTTTCACACACACAGTTGCGACAGAAGCTGTATTTTCAGGCCTAATCTATTTTTAATCCCCCCCCCCGCCCCCCCAACAAAACCGCTTTAAGACTTCTCACCCGCCTTCCACAGCTGTCCTTTCAATAAGGCTAATGTCAGTGGCATCAACAAATCCCCGCCATGTTGTTTCCCTCTGAAGTAGCTGACAGCTTGAGTTTACTGGAGCACAGCGCTTACTTCATGAAACTTTTGGGAGCTGAGCTATTTCTTTGTGTATGTTATCCAGAGATGAAAGATTTCCCAGAGCCGAGTACATCTATTTAAAGAGGTATATAGTATACCTGTGTTTCTATTTTTGACGAGGGCTATCGGCTGGAAAGATGAGGCTAATAAGAGACTCTACATCACACTGGAAATTACAGGTAATTAAATCCAGCTTTGACAGGACTTTAGAAGGGAACATTTTCAAATGTGTCACACTGAAGAGAATTAGTGGCTTATTAATGGTGCTGCTGGCATCTTAGAGAGCATGTGCACTATTTTGGTGTAATAGACCTTATAACGCTTCCCACAGTGTTTAAGCCATATCTGGAGAATCAGCTTTTCAACAAGATAAAGGTAAATTACTTACTTACTGACTGATAATGTATAAGTCATCATTCTTCAATTATAGCACTGCATGATTCCAATTAGACCTCACGTAATACTCCCCAAGCCTGCGCCAAATATGAAACGAAGTAAATGTGTGCTTCATCTCCCAGAGTTTGCCATAAAAGCTCTCTCACGGGCCCTTTACGCTTTGCAGCAGACTCCTGGCCCATAAATCTTGCGCTGTTCCTCCCCTTCATTCTTGATGTTAACTATCCATGATGCTCTAATCTCTTTCCTCATCTCTTTTACCACATTTTCCCCTTGAGGAGCAGTTATTTACATAATCAGATATCATTCCAGCTGTCATTTATCCTTTTGAAGATTAAAGATATTAGATTTTTTTTCTTGTGCTGTTTGATAGCATCTTAACTTGGGAAAGTTGTGGACCTATAACCACAGAGACTAATTAAATACACACCACAATCCAGACATTAAAGTGAGACTATGTAACTGTTGAGAGGAGAAATAACTTATTTCAATCTTCCTCTTATAATTGAATAGTTTAAGCCCTAAGCAGTAAAGAGCAGCTTTGCTCAATTCAATAAACTTGGAGGTTTTACTACCACAGCCTTACTTACTCTGATTTGACCAGGTGAGGAAAGGTGGGAGAAATGCATCTCCAGGAAAATCCACGATCATCATATTCTCTTTTTGTGCACTTAACTGACTTTCCAGAATGCCCTGATTTTGTTTAAAGACCCCTTTGTAGGAGCTCAGCTAATAACAGTAATATGTAATTCAATTTTTCAAGTAACGTGCCCAACACTGGTCCCAAATCCATACTACACACTAATTCTAAGTTTTGAGTATTACTGTAAGTAATATTTGAGTATAACTATACTCAAATTACTATCTCAGTATCAAATTAGGGATACATTTTATTTCTGAGTGTGCTTTTAACAAACACTATTTTCTTACAAAGCAGTGTTTCTTCCTTCACATACCACACTACCACTGCTGGTTTTGTTCTTTTTTTTCTTTTTTAAATCAGTGTTTATTGATACTGGTGCCAACCATTCTCATACCTTTTATTTTGTTTGGTGTAGGCCCAAGCCCTAAGGCTTGCTGCCTACAGTCAGGCTTCTTTGGCACCCCTCCTAAGATACCTTTCCCCCAGAGGGACGGTGAAGTTTTAGGTTTGTGTGTAGGATTATCTCTCCACTGACGTTGTGTACCTGTTCAGTGCTCTGATATTTCTTTTTTTTTTTTCGAGCACCACAGGCCCAGCATTCAGTGCGGCCTGCTCATTGTGGGAGAGCCTGGAGGCGAGCTTCCCTCTTACCTGTGTGTCTGCGGTAACCTTGATTCACCCCTCACTGATTACTTTGGATGGTCCCAGAGTTTATATTTTGTGTTTGGTTTGCTGTGAGTGTGTGTCAGGCAGTGGTGTGTGGTGAGGCTGCTCACCCCTCCTCCCTGGAATCCAATATAGTTACATGATCTTTTATTTTTTATCTACTTAAGGTTCTTTTTGTGTTTTTTTTTTTCCTTTTTTCATTTATTACCAGTAATTTTTTAACACCTCGATAAAGTAATACATAATTTAGGGAAGCCGTTGCCAAGACTCATCTTTTGTCTACCACATGTGCTGTTCATTTTGCTGTTCAGTGCTGTTCCAGGCTAAAATTAGTATGGAACTGGGACCCAACTTGCAGCACTTTAGGTTAATTTAAAAGTCTCATAATTTTGCACCAAACTTTTGACAAACTAGAATCTGTTAGAATACAACAAATGCAGAAAAGTGAAACTTTCATAACATTTATAGAGGAGAAAAGATTTCTCCCTGGCAACATGTAAAGCTTGTAGCCCAGGCACTATTAAAGACCATCAGCTAAGCTGTGGCAGCTCTGTCGCCCCTGCTGAGAGGCAAGCGCCTGTCCTTACTGCCAGTCTGCTTTTGAATTATTTACCACACACGCCACTGGTTGCGGCTGGATTTTTACAACACCACAGAGTAGAGTGCTCCACACTTACTCAGGCACAAAGCACCGAACATAACACACACACACACACACACACACAAAAAAAAAGAGCAGCACAAAGAGGTGGCGACAGAGGGAGGCACTGGCTGTGAACAAATAGTTGCACTCAGTAGGTAGCTTTACAAGAGCACTCAACGTGCAGTCTGAGATTGACAATGTAAAGCACTGCAGCGTCTTAATGTAAATGAAAAGCTTGATTGACCTGTGCACTCAACTTTTGATCGTTTCGAGAAGAATGAGACTGTGATAAACTGCAGCGTTAATGTCAAATTAATCCATTTTATCTAATTATTAACAACAGGAGGATACAGTCAGGCACAAACAGCTTTAAGGCATCAACACACACACACTGTGACTTCTATGCTGTGACAGTAGTTAGTAATAAGAAACAGCCACATGGGATTCAAGGAGACCTCCTGAGACTTTTCTAATATCTTTGCATTTCCCTCTGCATAACCAATATGAGCTTAACAATAGTGGAAAAGGGATGCACTGTGCTGTTCCAAACATATCGACACTGAAAGGAGGAGACAAGTCTTGTACCTGCGAAAGCCACCTGTCAGCGCTAGCAGGGCGTCCGGTGTGATCGCATGGACAGCTTCGTCAATAATGTTCCCCAGTGCTCGGGCCTCTGCTCTACTGACAGCCCTGGAGATGTCTTCATAATGCAGAAAACCTGCAGGGAAAAGACCACGTGGTTATTAGTCTAGCAGTCAACCATCAATCACAGCCATTTGCTCTGGGGAAGTGGAGAGTCAGGGTGAATTAAAAGTAAGGTAAAATGTGATGTGTTACTACCGGCACACGCCTGCTGCAGACACAAGAGGATTACAGCCACTGAGACTGAGCTAAATTATGATTGATAGATTGATGGGTATCTTGTTGATTTCATGCATCTCAATTTGTATTTTCTCATTTTTCTGCACCGCATAAAACACATCAATTCTCCTGTCTTTCCCTCAGAACAAACGGAGCTACAACACCAATTAATTACAAAAATCTTTCATCTTTCTGTCTGTACTCCACTAAAATAAAACGGGCTATTTCATGTTTATTCTCTTTTAAAATTTACAGAATACAGTGGAGAGATCGACTGTTTAAACACATTTTCCATGTCAAAAACTCGCATTACTTCTCTGCATGGAGCCGAGACCGCAGTGTTCTGAATGATGGATGATGACCAGTTTGATGGAGATGTCTGTCAGCATAATATATTATCAGATGGAGTTTCAAACTGAATGGGAACCTGTGAGCAGTGTTGTATGTTTTGAATGACCACCTCGTGCAGAGTGACAGTATATACTCTGTGCATCCAGTAACATCCTGAGCAGCGGCAGAAGCAGAAAAATTATGCAGACGAATGAAAAGCTGCATATCAGTATCTCCCTTTGTGACATTTAACCACATATGTTAAACACTCTGTGGGATTTCTGTCACTGACAACAACTGAAGCTGATGTTATCTGCATGTCTGGCTGCTCCAGTATCACTGTATTTTTGTGCACTCAGCTGTTCCTTTCAGATTCGAGCACTGTATCACCTCAGGAAATAATCACTGCAAACATGCTCAAACTATAACTTCTTTCTCTTCGTGCACTTCCTTCAGTTTCCATCCTATTTTGTGAACCAATGCATTATTTGTATGTCTTTACCCATACTAGTGGCACAGCTGTAGGGACAGTAATGTCAGTCTGTTCACCCCTGTGTTCCAGGCTGAAATATCTATATATAACACCTATTTCATGGATTGCTATTATGTTTTGTACAGATATTCAGCGTTTTCAAAAGATGAGGCCTAATGACTCTGGTGATCCCTTGACTTTTCCTCCAGTGTCAGACAAATGTTAGCATGTACAACATGGAACATGGATGGTAACAGTGCTAAATGATGAGGAAAGTTAAGGGATACTGTTCATCTTAAGGGGGGCATGCCCCGTAGGTGTGTGTACCCAATCTCGCAGCCTTTCCTCTGTGACACCTGAGGAAAGGTCAGGAGGTCACCAAAGTCAACAGAATGTATCCTCTGGGGATCATAAATGTCTGTACAAAATTTCCAATTCACCAACTAGATGTTGAGATATTTCCCAGGATGAGTAAAAACTTTGACCTTCTGGTGGTGCAACAGGAAAAGGCAGGGTATCATCAAAGTTAATGAGTTTCATCCTCTGGGATCATAAATGTCTGCACAAAGTTTCGGGGCAATCCATTCAATAGTTGAACCAAAGTGGTAAACTGACCGAACGACCGGCATTGCTGTTTCGAAAGTCATGCTGTCAGCATGGTTAAAAATGAAACAATAAAATCAATAAATAAATGAAGTAATGAAGTGACCCAACATTACCTTTGCTTACAACATCTTCACATAAACTATGTAACACTCCCATGTGCATCAGATAATTATCATGTTCACAACATGAAAAAGCCTTCTGATATAAGGCTGCTAAAGGCCTTTACTCTGACACTTACTGGACAATTATTGCATTTACTTCACCATGACTGCTGAGGATCAAAAACTGCAAAGATCACAAATTTTGGACCAGAGTATTACAGCTCATCCTAAATCAATCTGTAATCAAGCTAAGTAATTATATTACAAAAGTGGAAAATTGTGATTCCCCACAGAAACATAAAGATTTTTCTTTAAAAGCATCACTAACATCCTAAACACTGAGCGTCAGCAGCCTCGTATGGTCTTTGCTTTCCTCTCTGCACGGGTGATTGATGAGCACTAAGTCCACAGCAAGCCTTCCCCCTTCACAGTCACTGTTCACTGATTTTTATTAAAAATACGCCTGCTGCCTTTTGCATTGTGTTTTCACATTAAACTCCCTGCTTTTCACATCTCATCTCACTTTAGAGAAAACACATTACAGCAAAGAGTCTGACATAAGGAACCTCCCAAAAAGGACAAACAAAGCCCCAAATGATATGCAGGCTTCCCATGGAGAAATTTAATGATCAGGTCTTTGAGTCTTTCTTGGAAGAAAACTCAAGTTGTACTTTTCAGTCTATAATTTGCGGAGTGGCAGAGTGGAAATGGTGAGATGTTGATGTACCAGTTTGTTGCATCCGGTTTAGATGAATGCTGGGATCTGTCGGAATATCGCTGAATGAGCGCAGCCCTCTGCGGTACCACTTCTCAGCCGTCTTAGGTCCAACCCCAAACACACTTGTGAACAGCTGGCAGGAAACGAGGTAAGGACGTAATCAAGAAGACATGCTCTGAAATGACAGGCTCTTCTCTGAAGGGGTTAGCATTCAAAGTTTTGAAGAGCTCTGTGTCCTTAAGAGATACCAAATGCAAATCATTTTCACAGCGATTTCAAAGCACCAGAATGGAGAAAGCAAACGAGTGATGGGTTGTTTTTCCATCTACTGACCTTTAGCGTTTGATACCTTTCATCAGAAAGTATTTTCTCAACTTCAAACGAGCGGCCATATTGAAGGATCTCCTGCAAAACATGAAAGTAGATGGTATTATTAAGGAAAGCTCTGTCGGTGTCAGCATCGGCATGTTTCCCACTCAGTTTCTGTTCCATCAGCAATTAACAAATGGCCCAAACTGCTGCGCATTTGAAAACAGTTTCCACTTAAATCAGGTGTCCTCATTTCCATTTCTTTCCAAGAAATAATGACTTTGTTGTTGAGAAACCTAGGATTAATACCGATTTTATGGCATTCATAAAAAGCCCAAGGTAATGCTTTCCCCAGTTTCCACTGTTTGCTCTGGAACAACTTTGTTCTGCGCTTAATTGTCTGCCGATCTCAGCAGAGCACCAGTAATTTGCTGGTCACATTTTAACTGTCTTCATTACGTGAAGGCGTAAAATCAGACAGCAGTTATCCAGTTAATATCAACCATCTCCCATGGGGAAATTGTAAAAGTTGTTAGTGTTGAAAATGAGCCTGAGCATGTTTGTGTTTTACGATAAGTGCCCGTGTGCGTTTCAAGCTCGTGCATGAAGGGATGACGACTAGTTTCAATGAACTAGTGAACCTTAGATCCAGACTGTGAGTACAGTGCAGTTTAAGGCAGCCTTCACTGCTCAATGATGCATCCACCCGTCCACTCTGCTTTTCAACCCTCAAGCTAAGTCCAACCTCAAACACAAGGATAATGCTTCAACACACTTCCTGCTCCAGGGAAGACACACTTCTTCACATGCACAACGCCTCTCCCTCTCTCCCCCTCTCTCCCCCTCTCTCCCCCTCTCTCTCTCTCTCTCTCTCTCTCTCTCTCTCTCTCTCTCACACTCTCACACACTCTCACACACACACACACACACACACACACACACACACACACACACACACACACACACACACACACACACACACACACACACACACACACACACACACACACACACACACACACACACACACACACACACACACACACAGAAAACACTATACTACTGACTATTCATCCCTAACTCTGCCTCAGTGCTCCCAGACTTTCATGTCAGTAGGTTTATATCTTTTCCCCACTTTGGATGTTCAGTCAGCAGTGAGCGGTTCAGTCGCTGCTGACAGTGTGTCACTCTGATGTTCAAAGGCACATCAAGCGTTTTGTTTTTACTCTGTTTGGTTTCACTTTGTTTTTCGTGTCATGTCATTTTCTTGTTCTGAGCCACGATCTGTTCAAAGAGGCAACCTAGCAAAGAAAAAAACAAAACTCACTGCTGGGTGTAGATCTGAATCATGTAAAAACAACAAGAGGGAGAGGTCATTCACAGGCCTCTCTGGTACATTTATGTTATTTTGTTTAATGGATCCGCCTCAGTGCTCACAGGTTTCTGACAGTTTCTGAAACTTGCTCTGTGACTTGAGCTCCTCTGTGTGTATGTTAGGTTTAATGTGTCAGTAAGTTGGACTACACATGTCACCTTGTTCTCTGACAGGGATTCAGCTTTCTCTCCAAGCAAACAATTTTTGACACTTTCCATGAAACCTGTCATGATGATTTCTGCCCTGAGCACGACTGTAGGTGATGTAGGTGCCAAGTGACCCAATAAGACTTTTTTTCCCCTAAAGACAAGGTAAATTTGTGTGATGGCGTCAGTGTTTGCTCATGTGTGAGCACCTGTGTGGCAAGTTTTGTTAGTGTGCCTGTCTAGGACTTGAAATTTTAAAATTATTCTTGAAGTCTTTTTTTTTTTTTTAAAGATCGAACTCAGTGTTGAATTTGTTTAACCTTCAATACCTCAAAGCAAATGTGCTCTGCAAGATGAAATTCCACTTCACTGTCTACAAAGCATATTTGTGCAGATTGTTAGCATTAGAAGAAGAAAGATTCAGCTCCATTCTTCTTGACAGTGCACTAAAACAATCAGAGCAAAAAATTTAAAGGAATACAGCCTTTCTTTCAGGTATGAAACAGCCCATGTTTCTCTATCAGAAAGAAGACGTTTCAAAAAAACAAAATCAAAAGCTAGTATATTGTGAATATGTTTCAAACATTGCCCCCCCAACATAGCTAACTGTACTACACCTGTATCACATTATTGCCCCCTTAGAGCTCTGAAGTCCACAGGATGTACTTTATTTAAAGGATAAAGCTGGTGTTATTCTGTTTTTGTTTTTTTTATCATCAACAAGCACCATAAAAAAAAACAAAACCAGCAATGTGTTTGTCCAACTTTGAAAACAAGTCACAAATATGTATTTTCATTTTCAAAAAAGCCTCAGCTGTTTCCTGGGGGACAGGAAACAGCTGGGCGCTGTAGTTTTTAGCACATGTTCCTCAAACAGGGGTAAATAGTGCATTTGTTCAGAAATATTTTTGGCTGCAGTTTAATAAACATTTAGTGTTTTAGTAAGTGGGGCCACACCGATCAGCCCAGCCTTGATGTTATTTGAGTAAATTTGTTCCTGACATCTTTTCTCGGAAACTTAAAGGTTTGGCATAAAGTTCTGTAACATATATAAATGCACATCACACTGACATTGTTATGGTAGCAGTAGTCATTTTCATAATTCAGCAATGAAGCATACCTTGACATATTGCTGAATGCTGATATGTAAATTAGTCTTACAGAAGTACAGAATTTGACAGCAACACAATTGGCAAAAACACACAGTGTAATAATTGTAACTTCCCAGTCCCACATGGCTACACTCTGCATATGCTGTGTTCCTCTTGGTTTTGCAACTAGCTAACAAAGACTTACTTGCTGTCATGTATGTTACACTGTACAATTCAAATGTTTAGAACCTAACCACCACTACCACAATCAAATCAAACCACATCTCATCACTACCTAATCTCATATTATGAGGTGGTTAAGTTGTTGCATGATATTGTAGCAATATTAAATGTATGTATACAAGGGGCTTCAACTTCAGCTGCCATTATAGAGTGGTCAGTGTTGCTATTTTATACTGGAGTTAGTCAGTTCTCTCAGTGTTCATAACACTCAGTTATAAAAGTCCATAAAGGTCATGGTTTACTGCTTCATTAAACAGAAATCCCATTGGTTTTGACTCACTGGACACTGTGAAATAATGACAAGAACTTAGTGCTTTAAGGCATTAAAAAGTTTGCTGTCCTATCCATTTACCATGGCTGCCCAAATTAAACTATGTTGTTTCACAACAACATTACTCCCAGCACACAGATGGGATTGCCTGTCAGCTGGACTCAGAGGACTGTGCATGCAGACTCCAGGCCTTACCTCTATGACTGCCTTAGTATGCTCCCCCAGGCAGGGAAGATCCTCAGTGTCCCTCAGACACCGCAGCGCACAGGGCAGACTCTTGAGGACAGATGCAGCTCTCCTGAAAGCCAGGCATGGACCCTCAATCTCACTGAATTCATAGCTCTCTGCCAAAACTTCAAATGCATCCTATGGGGAGAGACAGGCAAGCACAGGTGAACGGAGGTAGAAGAATAATACAGGAAAGGAGCTAAGATAGCAAAAATAGAAATATTCACTTGTATAGTGAGTAATATGAGGCAGGCTTTTTGTATAAATCACCAGTTCACATATATACACCACACATATTTTCACAAAAGGAAGAGAAAATAAGGAAATAAAAAGAGACCAAGCAAAAATGTGTCAGGTGTGCATTCACTTGTGAGATGCACTGACAGGAAACCAGACAGGGAACACAAGTCCCCCCAGTTCCTTCCTCCCTCCCTCTATCATCCCTCTCTGTTCCTGTTCCTGTCGCTGTCACTGTACAGCAGGACCTGCTGCATGTTGGTTTTCTTCTGGATGACCGGACAGAGGCATGAGAGGCTGGTGAACACCAGACTGGAACCTGTCATTTTCCACTTGTTCACAACAGGCTCCCCAGACGGGCAGACATTGACTTTCCCTTTAAAAAGGCAACATGTTCAAATATTGAATGAATGAATGAATCTACCCGAGAGCATACAGAGAGTGCACAAGCTCACACAATCCTGCTTTTTCTATTCTAAATTTGTTTATTCAAAATTGCTATAATCGGTATTTTTATATATGTATTTACAATGGATCAGTGGTGTGAAATATCCACATAGAATTATCATTTACTCTGCAGTTCCCCTCAGCTTTACAGCTCTGAACACCCACCACATACCCAGCACCACACAGCTCACTAACAAAGTCAGCAGCGAGATGGTTCACACAACTCAACTCACAACATTAATGCTAATAGTCATTTTCACCAAAGACATTCCTCTGCTGCAAGAAATGCCCATATGCCACATTGCTCTGTATCTGCTGGATGCACAGAGAGAGTTTTGTTAAATTTGGAACTATTTGGTGATTGATTAGTTGATTGACAGAATATTAATCGCTAACTATTTTGATAAAGCAAAAATGAGACATCTGAAGACATCATCTTGGACTATGAACAAACTGTGATGGGCATTTCTTGTAATTTTCTTTCCATTTAATGGATTAAACATGAACAAAAAAAATTATCAAAAGAATGAACCAGAAACATCTAGACCTGAAATCAACTAAAATTTTAAGAGGTCCAGTGAGAGCCTCATAGTTGTATCAACACCTGCAACTGACTTTTAAACAAAGTACAATTGAAGTATACATGTGTACTTTGAACTATACATATGATAATCATAATAACAATAATAATAATGCTTTTCTCTCATTGGGTTAAGGCTGCATTTAAAAATAAAATAGAGAAAATAAATAAAATAACATTTGAAAACCTGTGCAAAATAAATAAATAATCAAATAAAGGAATTAATTTTAGAAAAATAAAATACCAGCAGCTTGAGTTTCCCTTTTTCTTTAAATGTCTCAACAAATTTTTACTATAAATGAATATAAACACATCTTAACAACTGAACAGTTTTACAGTTTCTCTTTTTTTCCCTCTTATATTTTATGCCCCCACTTTCTGTTGTTCATTGAGAGAACTGAGCTCTAACTTCTCCTTAAATCTGGGCTGGAGTGGTGTCAGGGCCATCTTCTCTCCCTGTCTCCCGGTGTTCTCTTCCTGTCTCCGGCTCACTTGTGAATAAATGTCATCTCCTCGTATCGCTAATTTCCCTTTCCACCTGTTACTCACCTCTCATCTCTCTCACCTCTGTATTCAGAGTCGCGCTTTCTCTCTCAAATTTGATTGGGTGGGATGGCTTAACTCGCATGTAATTGGTCTGTAAGGTCCGCTAAACAGATACCATAAAGACCAGAAAAGCTGTGCTGGTTAAAATATTAGCGCCCCGTCAAAAACGTAGAATCCCTCAATAATTTATTGATGGTAGGTATTTTATTATTTTATTATTATTTTATTATTATTTATTTATTTATTGATAATTTATGCATAGGACGGCGTCTGGGTCCGGACCCGGACCGCGGTCCGCCTGTTCGTGGCCTCTGATAGACATTAAGCAAAATTTAAGATAATCCATAATTGTATCACTAATCAACTAAATAAAGAGATAATATGTCCATGTTGTACTTACAGCTCGTTGCCCCTGCCTAAATTTGACCAAAAAGGTTTATACATGTTCGTTTGGTCGCAGAGGCCTGGAACACAGGGAAAGGACCCAAACGCAGACACGCACAGCAGGCAGATTCAGTAAAGTATATTTTAATGACAAAACTCACATTCAGGTGGAAAGGTGGAGAAACTAGAGTCCAGGCAAGGCCCAAGAAATCCAAAACCTTGCACAGGGAAGAAAACTCAGAAACATAAACTAGATGGAAACCAAGGAACAAAACAATTAACAAAACCCCAAACAAAGGGAAGTGAACACAAGCAAAAGAGGAGGGAAAGGAACACAGACGCTTAAATACACTGACAAATAGGAAGCGGTAATTTGGAACAGGTGAGGCACATCAGGGCGGGGCCAACAATCACAAAGGCTGGAAAAAAAAAAAACACAAAGACAGGAAGTAAGTAGCAACTGATACACAAGAAATGCAACTTCAAAATAAAACAGAAAACAGAAAAATAAAGAAACCAGAGTGAAGAGAGAAGAGTCACTGGAGGTGCTGATCATGACAGTTAGATTTAGCACACGCATAAATTATTTAAAATGTCAAGGAAGTAAGACTCATGAGACGGAAACTTAAATTTATCATGATAAATCACCAATAGGAAAACTGCCATCCAGTTTTGTAGTATTCTTATTAATGGATATGTGTGTGAGTCATATAAATTTTAGTTTTAATTGCACAGTTCATTCAAGAATTATGGGAATTTATATTTTTTATTTTTACAGTTACAGGGAAAAAACAAGCTTTTCCAAGGTCAAAATCTATTATGTACCAGATTAGGTAAAGATTGGATTAAATGTTTGTATGAGGAGAAAATTGCAGACCAAGCATTCCTGTTTTGAGAACAATTATTACATGCTTAATAAATGGCCACATGGTGGTGTTATCCTCACAAAACCCTGGTTCTAGTTAATCCTAGTTATTCTTTTGTCTATGGCCTAACTTTCTGCTTAGTTTTGTCCAAATCTGTTTGGTAGCTTTTGAGATATCCTGGTAACCAACAGAGCAGCAGACGAAATGATTCTATTACGGTCGAGGACCATTCGACATCATTTACATTCAGATTTTAAGCAGTAGATTGTTACTGCAGAGAAAAACACTTCACAAAACAACTTCACTGTCACACTTTCTAATATTGGCATGCGGCTGAACATTTGGCACCGTGTTCGGCTGGTCCACTTCACGGTTTGCTGCTGCTGAAGTGATGACCTACTGTTGCGGAACCAAGCGGAGGAAAACATGCCACCACAGGAGCATTGGATCATCACTATAGCCATTCATTAGCTAAACAGGTAATATCTTTATGTGGGTTATGACAAATCATTTCAAATGAGATTGCTGTCTGAGTGTCTCTGAGATGGAGCAGTTTGGTGCAGTGAGAAATGAAGAGCTGCAGGTGGGCTCTCTCCCTGTTATATGATGAGAACTCCCATTATTACTAATAGCACTTTCCTAAAAAAAGAAAACAAGCTGGTTTTTATTGCAAGAAGACAGATGGATTTTTTTTTTTTACTGAAATAAGATGCCAGGTGTAAACAGCGTTAACAATAATCAGTCAGAAAAACTACAGTGCAGTATATGAATATTTACTCAAACTTCTGTAGCACATTCAGAATTTCATGGAAAAGTACAATTATCACATTTCACTCATTCTTACAAGCACATAACTCAAAATGCTAATGTGTCACTGCAAAAAAATGCATTCTTCTTGCCAAAACCCCTAAGCATTTTGTGTTATGTGCTGCTCTAAACGAGAGAAATGTGATACTTGAATTTAGAGTCGATGTGCTATTTCACTGTGTTGTTTTAATTTGGTGTATTTTTACTCTTCCCCAACCCACAGGTTTTATTATTAACTTCAAAGAAGAAACTGCCAGCTTGCCATTTGTCCTATTTTTAGAAACCCATTATGGCAAACCATTCTTCCGTCTTTCTGCCCTCTGGATTCAAATTCTGTGTATTGATATAGATTATTATGCCTGTTAAGTCCATTTATATACATCAACAATAATCATGGCTGAAACTGTGTAAAGCTGCTTCTCACATAAAGCCACTTGCTCTCACTACAAAGGATTAAACTGAAGAGTTGGATTAAGAGACACACACCCACCAACTGAATGCACATTTAAAACAACTTGAAATTACTTCAGTGCAAACTTACTCAAGCAAATGATGCAATAAAAAAATATCGCAAGAAGCTCTCCTGCATATGTGATATCAGATTGATTTGTTTGGGGGTTTTTTGCAGCTTTTTTGCAAATACAGAAATACTATTTCCTCTTCTTCCTTGTTAAAACACAGTGCCCACATTACCCATAACACTGACAGCTGCTCGCTTTTCCATTCAAGTGTCCCCATGAGCCATGAGTGTGGCAGTGAGTCAAAATGCACAAAACCAGAACCCTGAAACTCAGGGAATAGGTGGTAGTGGAAGACTGCAAGTGCTGCTGATGTCCTGTTGCCTATTTGCAGCCAAGGGATTTGTTTGATGTTTGATTCTCAGTGGGATCAACACTACAAGTTTACCTTTCACAGGACAGGGATTCACTTAATTCAACATTAATAGCATAACATTGCTCAGTAAAGCTTTAAGAAAACAGGCAACAGTGTGTGTGGTATCTTCACTGAAACCTTAGAGAGTACGAGGAGCATAGAAATGAGTCTGTAATCACACATGACATTTGGGTCAACATTTCACATTATGCTAACTCCAGCATACCGCTACTCTGCCCTTTATGCAATGCATGAATTAGTTATGTTTAAGAACAATAAGAATAACAATAGAAATTCATATCAGTGAAATACCATAACAGATGATAAACCAGTCTGCCATGACATAGTGCCTGAAGGACAAATACTGAAAGTTAGTGGCTAGGGACTAAAGCTGAGGAATTCTAAATCCATGGCCTGGACTTGATGCAGCCCAGTGTGACCAGAGCTCAGGACAAACTCAGTTATTCATGCCTGCGTCTCCTCTCCTCTAGCCAAGCCACCATCTGAGGTCATTCACCAGCCGCAGTCCTGTGCAGACATGCAGCCTCAGGTCAGTGAGCAGCAGACTTTAGTCCAGCTCACCCAGGAGACGCACTGACCCGTTTACTGCAGCACATGGAAACTGAACGACCCTTTACATCCAAGCACACACACACATACACACAAACAAACACACACACACAGCTGGGTTCTCCTGCATGCGACAAATGGGAAAAGCAAGCTTATGACTGGATAAGGCACTTGTGTTGTTCAGGTGTCCAGCGTGCAGGTTGTGTTCCCTCACTAATAATAACAACCACAGGGTAAACAATGGGTTATCAAAAATAGATTATATGTAGTACAAAATACTGTAGTACAAGAATGTATTGTAGTGTGAAGTCAATGTTCATTGCTCTTAACAGATATGTGAATATGAGTCACATCATTTTAGTTTTAACTGAACAGTTCATTCAAGCATCATGGCAATTCATAGCCTTTTTAATATATAGTTCATTGTCCCTGTAGGGACAATCAAAATAATACAAATCAGTTAGCAACACCCCCTTCCTCCCTCCTTGATGGTCTAAGCTAAGCCTATCTTAAACTAGCTTCAGCTAGCTTTTAGCCTGTCTGGTTAAGAGCCAGATGTTTCCTTGAGGAGCTGCCCAGAACCACGACTCCGTGCAAATGCTGTTGTTGCTTTGTGCCTGTCGGATGTGTAAATAACTGCTATGTCAGTGTTGTGCTTACAGCTTGTTGTGCTGCCCCCAAGAGGCCAAAAAAATTACACTGCAAGTTTACTTCCTTGGAGCAAACACACACCCTCAGAAAATTATGTGTTGTATTACTTTATATCATAAGTTATTTTATGGAAACTATAGGAGTGGTTTGATTGAGTTATTGTGTCTTGTTGATCCTTGTCTCACAAAAGTAAGTGATATTACTGAAACACTGGACACAAGCAGAACAGCAAATTACACCACCTAATTATCTAATCTGTAGAAAAACAAGATTTTAAGACCTGACACACACACACACACACTGCAGCCAGTCTCTCAACCGCCATGTTGTCTTGTCAACTGTCATGTTGTTTCGGTGACTGCATGAAGTCAGCGCTGCAGGCTTGAAAACCCATCCTGCATATGCATTTATCTAATTAATGAGGACTTAAGGCTGGTAGGGGGACTTGGTGAGCAGGGACGTTGATATAGCACGCCGATTTACCCCCCGCCATCGGATATCACGGACATGCCTGCAAGTCATGTTCGCACAGCAGCCCGTCTCACTGCGTGCACAAAAGGAAACCGTGAAAGGAGGTCAGAGAACCCACTGAGAACAGTTTTAACACGATTAAGAGCTAGGAGATGGATTTTATCTATCGCATATCTAAAGTAGAGGACATAATTCAGGATTTATTTTTCTCTTTGTGTAAGTTTAAGATTTCCCTCAAATGAAGAAAAGGAAGGTGTTTAACTTGTTTTCTAAGAACATCTTCAAAGAAAAGTTGAAGACATTTCAATTGAACAAGAGCTGGTCATGGCAAAAATATTACAACCCTCATACAGCAATGTGTGACCCATTTCTGATCCTTATAGCTTTTTGTTTGTTGGCTCTTGAAGTTGTGAATGTTAACTCAGTGGGGGATAGAGGGAATCAATTCGATGCATTTAAGGTTCAGTGCTCCCATACCCCCTCCACCCATCTCCTCATCCGTGGCATGTCTGCTATAAGTGCGTTGGAGGCCTTGTGCTGCAGGGAAACAAATTCAGGATGCTTAGCCTTTTCTCTCTGTACCCCTTTCTCCCACTAACTCCTTCTTCTCCTCCCCTCATTAATCTGGCATGCTGTGTGTGCTTGTGTTTCTCCCTGTGTGTGTTTGTGTCTGTGTCTGTGTGTGTGTGCGCGTCTGTGCGTGTGTTGCCATCAGAGAATAGGCATTTGATGCTGCATGTCAATCAGCCAAGACATAAATGTCAATTTTTGTGTTGGCGTGCACCAGGCTTATGCTAGAATTATGACAGCAGAAGACTCAGGGCTAAGGAGATAAAAAAAAGAGAGGGTGTAAGCTTGACTCTGTGTGTGTGAGGGTGTAAGCTTGACTGTGTGTGTGTGTGTGTGTGTGTGTGTGTGTACGGTGTGGATTTCCCAATCACAGTGAGAGCAAGTCAGCAAGAGACAACGAGAGAGAGAGAGAGAGAGCACAGTATGAATGGGCAGATGGGGGCGGAGGGGTGGTGTTAGATACAACAAAAGGGCAGGGAGAAGTGGTAGAGGAGTGAAAGAGTGCAAGGCAGAGACGGTGAGGGATAAAGAGGGAGCAGGGATGAATAAATCAATAGTGCATGGCTGTGGAATAGAGGGCCGCTTGCTGCCAGTGTCTGATTGACACCTCGCTGGGGTGTTGTTGCTGAGATGATGCTCATCCTCTCCTCCTGATCTTGACACCTCTCTGCACCACCTACTTCCTCCTACTTCTCCAGTGCGCCCTGCTGGCCCCGGATGCTCCTCTCCTCCCCTCCATCCTGAAATCATAGCAAGTTGTTTCCTCTGACACTTCCTCTGTCTGTCTGTCTGTTGGATCCCTCTACACACACAGTTGTATGCACAAGTAGCATACACAAACACAACAGCATGCACACATACACATGAATACACACACACACACACACATCATTTAAAGCCCCTGGGTATTGAATATTTGCCTCACTACATTGTATCTTTGTAAAATAAATTGGTCGGGTTGATCAAATAAATTGGTTTTTCGTAGTGGTGAAAATTGTTTGTGTTTATTGTTTGGCCTTGGGTAAGACGAGCAGAACAAGCAATGGATTCCATTTGAAATGTTAAGAGAATCACCTCCTGGCTTCAGCTCCTTAATTAATGCATAGATATGAGAGTGGTATCAATCTTGTCATGTAATTCTTGCCAAGGAGGTGAATAAGTGTATTTCCCAAGCTGTTGTAGATGTGTTACTTTGAAGTTACTACACAGCCAAGGTCCTGACACCACCTCCTGTCTTGCCAGTGTTCCACTAGCTTTTGTAGCTCAAATCACTCTTTCACTCATCTTTCTGGAAAACTGAAACATGTTCCTGGGTTCTATTTTACCATACTATTTAAATAAACTCGTATCTACCACAACACTTGCTTTGCCTTGCTTTTTAGTCAAAAGAGCTTCATTTTACTGAGCTGAGAGATTCAGGTTTGACTGACTGACCTGTTTTTTGCTCCTGATGAATACGTCTCTCACTGTGGAAAAAAAAACAATTGTCCTTCTGAGTGTGTGTCCCAGACAGTTTAAGGTCCCCTGTTGTGTAAGTTATTCAGAGCTCTGTTCACCCTGCAGTCTGCATTAGTGACATAAAAACACTACCTCTAGGGGGAGCTCAAGGGGTCATCAGAGTCCTCCAGTTTCAAATTTCATAAAAATAACCTCAGGATATTATATGAAGGCAAACTTTTATGGTTGTGGTTGCTAGGTGACAGTGACAAAAATAAAAAAACTGCAGCCGGAAAGTCAGATAATAGCGTAAGCATATGCCAGCTCAACAATTTTGTCCATTAAAGAGAAAGTATTTTACATTTTGTTTGTCTTTTGGGGGATTTTTGCAGCATATGAATATCACTTGTGTCCAAAAAAAAGGAAAGACAAAAAATTCTCACCAGTGTTTATCACCACTGCCATCATCAGGCATGCTCCGCCTCTGACAGCGCTCACCACCACAAGGCTGTCAACTGACATCTAATTTGCTAATGAGTGAGAATGAACTTTTCAAGAACATGTTATCAACAGCAGTCATAAAGGAGCAGCAGCACTCCATATTTTCCAACACTGTGACATACATGACGTGACGGCACCACCCCCTTTGTCTTACTGAGATCACTGAAATGGAGGCGATAATTTTAAACCCTTTCATTTGTCACTAGATCACAAAGACATGGAAGCACACTAAAAAGCACATACCCACATACATGAATCACACACACACACACACACACACACACTCACATGTACATTTTAAAGCATCTCAGCACCTTCAACTGCGTTTTCATTAGACATATATTCACAGGGATTACATCATTATTGGGTTTTGCAATCAAGCAAACAGCAGGACAGATCAAGGATTGCTCCACTGCTGCTGATCAATCGCTTCACCCCTCATTAGCACTGTTACAGTACAGTAGATTATATGGTTTACTGCTGCTTATTTCTGAACAGAGACTTGCTTTACAGTCAAAGGCAAAGGCAACATTTTTTTATATTCCTAACTGACTTAGATATTTCAAGTCATTGCATCTCGCAAGCTTCAGCAGAGCGTTTTTACCTGTGCCTTTCTGAAGACCACATCTACTACAACCTTACTCAGTCATCAGAAAGTCCCTTTTGATGTGGCTTTACGTGGGGATAATGAGTTAGGGAAATTGAGTGGGATTGCTAATTATGGAGTTAATGCTGTGGAAAGAAACAGGGGATAAGAAATCGAACAGCAGCCCTCCCCAGGTGAGACATGTGTGGGTGTGCACATCTGTAGGCTACGTGTCTGTCCACATGAACAAACGTGTGTGTGAGTGTGTGCAAGCTTCAATGCATGCATTCAAGCACACGTGGGTGAATTTCTGTACACGTGTGTGCATCTATTATGTGCGTTTACCATCATCGGGAAGTAGAAGGTCATTTTGAAACAGATGCCAAACAAGCCCTCGGTAAGCTGTACTAAATAGGCCTTACTGAAACTCATCAGCAGGTCTCCACACTCCCACACAAACATACTCATAGGTTTGCCAGTTACTTCACAGTGATATTGCGCCTCTCAGACCTCCGATTTCATATTCTGTGCCAAATACAGCATCAAGACAGTGCCTTGGAGATGGATCACAAAAAGGAAATGAATGAACTGCAAAGAGTAAACTAATGTCATATATATTTTCTATTTCTTCTTTTAGTGAATTTGTGACTGTTCCATGAGATTACTGCAGTGCTATTAAACTTACAAGTAATTACTGTTTTCATTATAGATTCATCTGTCATTTATTTTTTGATTAATTACTTTCTAGATTCATTTTCAGTCTATAAAAGGTCAGAAAATATTGAAAAATGTCTGTCTAGCCAAAAGTGACATCTTTAAATTGCATCCAAAACCCAAGACAGTCTATTTACAATGGTTACAAAAAAAAAACAAAAAAAACAAAACAAAGGGAGAGGCAGTAAAGCCTCACACTGATGAAGCTGGACGCAGCCACAGCTTGGCATTGTTGCATGATAAATGCCCATATTGATTAATCACTTGTCAGAAATGTAGCTCAAATAAGATTTTCAGCAGTGCTCGCAAACTTCTTAGAACTACAGTGTGATTAATACAGTAACTGCATGTAAACACTGGCTTGTTCCTATTTTCTGTTTTCTCACTGTGCAGCTACGGTGCCGGGATCTGGGAGCAATATCATTTCCCCTTTCTTTCACAGTCATCAACACCTAAGCCAATCAGCCAATTAACCACTTCCCCATTGCGTGTGGGAACCTGAGCGTCCCTTCCTCAGCCACCCACCTCAACCAGCCCTCCCTCCCACCGCTGCCCACCAGATGGCATAGGGACAGACCCATCATTGCTTGCGAGGAGTGTCACGTCCACCGCCCATCCTGGCGTAGCGTGCAGCGCCTCAGGGCGTGTCTGTGCCAGCCCCAGTGCCAGGGATCGTGGGCATGTCAGCTGTTGCACCTCCAACGTGCCACAGCTGCAGATGCGACTCATTTGCAGGTTAATGCATTTTGGGGAGATTTGTGTCAGAGCGCGAGTGAGTGAGGCAAACCAGCCGTCCAATTAGAGCAGAACAGATTAGGGGGCTTTTTACATTGCACAGTCGGAGCAACAGCCTCTGGTGGGCGAACATGTAAAAGTGCCGTTGTGTCCAGAGTGAGCTTAGGTAACGGTTTCTTACTGTGAAAATCTTGTTATTGTTTTCTGTGGTTGTCCGTCTCTGGCAGGCGTATTGAGAAACTGTGTCCACAGGAGTGGGTGAAGAACCTTCAGGCAGTGTGGGCAAGATGTCCTGTGTACAAAAATAAACCAGAGACTCATGAACACTCACATACACAGTCATATATCATCCTAATTTCTGAGCCTTTGCAAATTGTTGACAGGCTAAACGTGTAAATGTGTGTAAGGTTATTCCTGACTAGCGCAGAGCCAAGCGCTCAAATTGAATTACATAAAAATGTAGCCATTTGCCTTGGAGAAGTTATTTTTATGGCTGTGTGTCTCCAGGGCAACAGGCTAATGACACTCATCTCACAGTCTGGTGGCATCCAAATCCATTACACTACCTAACCCGTGGCATTACAAATCTGCTTGCCATCATCCAATTTGCCTCCTGTAAATTGCCTTTTCATTCTATGAAGAAATGGCTCCTCATTTGTAATATATGTGTCAAAAGGATTACCAATGTAATATTAATATTCTTGCAGACAATTAGACATCACAAAAGGGAACATTGTGTCCATAAAATTATCCATGGAATGGGTGGGAGAATGATAGAGAGAGGAGAGCAAGCGGAGGAGGAGGGAGATGGAGAGATCGTCACCGCTCCGTGTTGACTGGGATCAATGCTGCAGAAGGAACAGGGGTGTCTCAAAAAGATAATGGAAAGAGCTGGTACCTCTCATACTGCTGAGCTGAATCAATCAGTAAGGGATTCAAAAAGATGTTCATCATTTATTCTCTGCCAGGAGCCTTTCCTGTTCTCCAAAAAAAAAAAAGAATAACTTTGAATATATTTCACGGCACAATTTTTCTGCCAATCAAAAGTAAAACTGCCTTAGAAACTCCCTAACTGCGCTCCTTCTAAATACAACAGGAGGTTCTCCCTCACTTTTCCACCTCTGCTGCAGCTTGTTTAATCCAATATGGGATTGTGGGTCCATGGAGACAAACGTCTGTGCATCAGCATGCAGAGGTTGGTTTTCCTCATCTGGGCTTGGTTATTATATAGGCCTATAACTCTGTGGAAGCTAAAGCTCTCAGACTGATCTCAGAGGCAGCGTATCCCCCTCTGGCCTTCTCCCCAGTGTCCTCTCCACCTTTGCTGTATGGCTTAGATGTAACTAAACTAATGTGTGCAGTCCACATGCCGTAGCTTCATTTCTCTACATACCATCTGCTGAAGTGAAAAGGTACAGGAAACTTTGCAGGACCTCACCTCCTGTACCCTCCTCTATACTATATCAGCACTGCAGGTCTGTTCATCTCGTCATGATAATGCCTGTCACGCAGGCAGAGGAGTGCACTCAGGTGGGTAAATGAAATCCTCTCAGGCCGATGAGCAGGTCAAAGGTCACAGAGGTTGCACCTCTTAAGGGATGCTGCTTGGCCCTACACCCACGCACCTACATACTAACCCGCAAATGTCATCCTTAGATGCAGACGCCCAGCCCACCTGTCTCCTAAACGCAGAGCGAAGGCAGACACATGTTCATGAGCCAGATTCAAGCTCCTGGCAATCATTTCTATTTTTGTTCCTTTAAAGCAGCATATTCTTACATCTTACCACCTCTACACTTAAACAGGCTAAACAGCCTCTCTGCAAGTCATGACGTGATAGAAAATGTTACATTTCAATGGGTTTAATGCTTAAAATTCCTCCCCGACTTGCTGTAGAATATTTATGATAGTGAAATACGTTGCATTTCCAGACTATCAAAAAGAGCTGCAGGCAAATGTGCTCGAGAAGTGGCCTGTTTGGGGAATATTTTATCTCTATAAGGTAGCTCCTTAAATGGATTTATCTCTCATAAAAAAAAACAATCTTCTGGAAGCGCCACGCAAATAAATGCCACCGAGCATTACCTTGTTGGTTTCGGAGAGGAAAGGCATCGCAAAACAAGCAGAGAAGTGGGCTTGTGGTTACCTGGGGAGATGGGTCAATAAATGCCAGCATGGCATCATTAGCCTTGTCACTTAATGACGCAGACGACTAGAAGCACGTCACTGATGTGCCACGCTCAACGTGGCCATGTGGAAACAATGCCAGACCAAGACAAAAGCATTTCTGGGGTATTTCACATGAAGGCATGAACACAGCGAATGTCACTGTGACCGTTAACGCCGTCGCAGGCTGTTTGGAGAAGACACAGAGGGAACCTGGCAAACGTGACTCCACGAGTTGAGTGTTTTTCCCTGTCCACTGTGGGAGGAAAAGAAGACAACGTTTCTTTGTTTTGGATCCATATGCTGCCAAACCCTCATAGTGCCACCCACAGGGGAAACTATGTGCGTGTCTACGTGTATGTGTTTCAGTTAGTTGGCTGCTCGGAGCCCTGACATCCAGCTGATAGGTTTATTTGACACTCCAAATAAACCTATCATTGCATGCAATATGGAAGATGTTTTTGTTGCTATCAGCGAGGTCAAATGTGGCACTATGAGCAGAGAGAAAGGGAAGTTAGATGTGTCCTTCCTGTCAAGGGGCTGACATTATACATTAGATATTATAGATTTGCAGGGAGAAGGGAAGAGAATAGAAAAGGCTTACTATATACAGAGATGTAGAATGTAGAATACATTTCCTAAATAAAAAATAAAAAATGATTGTGTTTCCTCAAATCATCAAATGCTGCATGCCTATTTGACATAATCTATAGAAAACTTCCTGTTTGGCTCATAGTGCCATCTAGTGCTTACCCTATATCTGCCTAGATATTTTTGTCTGGTTTGTGACTCACACACACACACACACACCTGAATGAGATGTCTGGTCTCCACAGCAACAGGTCTCCCCTCTCTCATGCTGTCAGTGAACCAGCTGATGTCCAACACGTGCATGCTGGGTAGATTGCTCAGATCGCACCCTTTAAGCCATGTCCACAGTGATGAAGCCCGGCTGTCCTCTGACACAACATGAGTGACCACATCACTGTAGATGGAGAAGACAAGAGCTGTCAGAAAGTTCACAGTTCAGTAGCTGGTTTTTATTCACTTGTGTCAAAGCTCCAGGTTAGTGGTGGTGAACATTATTCAGTCTAACATTGACAAGTTTAAGATTAAAGGTCCAAAGGAACCAAAGAAATCTACACAATGAAATTCTTGGACTAAGGCATTCTGAATTTAATGAACAAAAATCTAAAATAAAATATGATTAAATCAAAGTAAAATAAAAATAAAAATACACACACACACACACACACACACACACCCTGTTCAAACCTGCCATTAACATGTGTCTCAGGTGATCTGAGACCAGTGGTGGTACTTAGAGCTGTGCACAAGTGGACAGCTGTAAGCATGTCAGTTTTCACAGGCAGCATTAAAATGCATCTTCACATGTGTCTCATTCTCACTTGTGACCACTTGTGACTGGAACTCACTTCCCTGCTCTATATGCAAATAAACACATACATTACTTCCATTTGCAAACACCAAATGCTTTGTTGCTGTGTGAACATACACATTTGGTTTCAGTTTCTCAGATTTTTCATTATAGAAGTATTTGAAGGACAAGTGAAATGTCTCTTCTTAACACTTTTATATAGGTTTGTATGCATGTTTTCATTTCCTGCATGAATATAAACATAAAATTGCTAATCACATCAGGTTTGAATAATAATAAGTATAATTTTGATTAATGTGTTTAATAAAATTCTGATTGGTGCATGGAAGAATGTAACATCTTCTTTTTACCAGTGAGGCCCCGCCCACTCCAAACCAGAGACAAGAGCACAGACAAAAACACAGATACAGAAGGTTCTCATGTGAAAGAACCGAAACTGTTTTCCGACTCTGGCAGAAAATTTTGTGTTTATGTACGACCAAACATTATGTTTTCCGGGGTTTTAATTATTATATGTAACTTAATGCAAAACTTATTATGATTTAATGATTACTAGGATTACAGTAAAGGTTTCTGGCTCAACTTCTACTTCCAAGGTGCATGAGAAGGGAAAAAGTCTAAAGAGGTCAAAAATCCAGTACTTGAACACTTGAACAACTTTAATGTTAGACCAATGCGTTTCGATTTGTGGCCTTTCGACCTCTCCTGATTAGTGAGATTCCCAGGATATCTTGAATTTTTTGACTGGAGGATTCTATTTGCTTTTCATTTCTTTTCTTTCTTTTTTTTTTTTAAAGAAATTTCCTGTCTTGGTCTCAGCGGCCTTTAGAGAGTGAAACGGTTCAAGTGAAGCTTTTGAAATGCAGCACAGATCTCAGCATCATGGTCTTAGTCATGCTGTTTGGGGATCAACACTGGGTGAACAACAATCAGCATAGACCCTCAGTGCCTCCCTCCACTGTGTGATAACTGAACTCGTTCAACCAGTGCCTTCTACTGCTCCGCCGAGACTTTCAACAGACTTATTATCACAGCCTCCTCCCCTCTGCTTCCTGCCATGGAGCCTAACTACCATACCCAATCAGAGCGCCCAGCCGTGCATAATTACCCTCAGCGCACTCCTCCTCTTCCTCTTTCCTGGCGTGGGTAAATCAGTTGAAAGTCTCCTTAAGGGAGGTCCCAGCAGAGCTCAGGCTGAGGCCTAATTGACCAAATCACTGGCGAAACTAATCCTCTATCTGCTTGGCATACCAGTATGACCCTGATCAAAAAAATAAATACTTCCCAGTACAAAGATATGGACAAAGAGCTTCCAAAACAGACACATTTGAGGTATCTAAGTGATGCAGCTATTAACTGCCAAAGCTTAAATTCACTTGCCGTGAACAGTTGTATAACCACACTAACAGAGATTTAGCTCTCAGGCTGACTTCCCTCTAAAATCACAAGGGGTTGAGTTGCTAGGTTGGAACAAGATTGAAGATCATAGGGGGAAAAAAAGGTACTCTCTCCTTGTGTCATGTTTACCAAGATAAAATCCAGCCCCTGAATTTGGATTCTTATCTTAATGTGTAGCCGCACAGAATCTAAAATGGCAGATTGATATGCAAATGAGCTAGAAAGCAAGCCCAGCACCAGACTGTACTTCCCTGAATCAGGGGGACTCTGAGCCCAGACACAAGGACAGGCTAAAGTCAATGGGCTTTGATATGGAGAACTCTCCGGAGTCATCTCCCTGCCCTGTTCCTGTCAGCAGCTATCCTCCTATCCCTTCCAAAAGTGAAAAACAACAAGCAGATCAAAGACAGAATATTTCCATAACAGATTTTTACACCATGGTATGGTTTCATGTGTTCGCCTTTTACAGCAGGCTCCTTCACACACTGAGACAGCTTCACTGAGATCCACACAATTACTGCAAGAAGATAAGTAAAATTAATCAATACAAAATAAATATATAAAGATAATCATGCCAAGTAATTTAAGTTGCTATGTTACAAAATAGCCCCTGTCACAGCTCATACATGGCCTGCTCATTGTGGGAGAGACTGGAGGCCAGTTTTCCTCCTCGGCACAGCTTCCCTCTTACCTGTGTGCGTGTCTGTGGTAACCTTTATTCAGCCTTCACTGATTACTTTGGATTGTCCCGGGGTTTAATATTTTGTTTCTGGACTGCAGAGTGTGTGTTTCAGGTACTGGCGTGTGGTGAGGCTGCTCGGCCCCTCTGGTAACTATCCTCTCTCCCACCTGCTGTTGCACACCCCAGCTTCCAATATAGTTACATGATCTTTTTTATCTAGTTAAGGTTCTTATTGCGTGCTCTATTTTTAGCCCCTGTTAAAATAATATACTGCCATTTGTTTTAGAGCCCTTTTAAACACCTGCATTGTTGCTGTTTTTGCGTGTTTAATAAACGTATAATCTCATCTTTTCTGCCAGATGCATGGAAAGTTTTTATGGTGTTCATCTGGGTTGGCCTGTGGTCTAAGAGTCCTTCCAGTTTGAAACAAATTAATGCTAAAACTTTTGGGCCTTAACTACTCGGGGTCACTTGTGCCAACTGGCACAAGCATTTTCAGTCATGGGGCTAGCTAGCTACAGCGGATAAAAATCTACTACCAACAGACACTTTGTTTTAAAAACTACTAAGATTTAGAGCAATAAACGTAACCCCTTGGTTATTATAAACCACATACTGTAGTTTATCACATGAAAACCAAAAACCAAAAAAAAAGGTGTAGCCACTATACCTAAAGGAGACAGGAAGTTAAACTTCAGAGTCATGATTATATTGTAAATTTTCCTATGATGTCAAAGGTCAGCGTGTGTGCGTGCATGTGTGTGTTTCCTGCCATCTGTGAAAGAGCATTTATTGCAGCTCATCAATCAGCCAGGACAAACATGTCGATATCTGGATCCAAGTTCATGTGCAGCAGACTTGAAATTAGGACAAGGGGAGACTGTTGTGTGCATGTGTTATTTGTTTTGTGTGTCAGTGTGTATGTGTGTGCGTTTCAGCACCTTCTTTCATGCACAGAGGATTGCACACAGTGTATCGAACCATATGCTCAAGGTAGTGAGCCTATACCTTGTGTAAGACTAGATATGGGAGGAGTTGCTATCAAACAGCAGCTGATATCAGTTTTGTCGGCTTGCAGAATTCATGTCAGTTTGAGGCAGGCACGCTCTACTTCCTGTCGTTGGTTTCAAACAATTGTATCAAGCCAAGTGTAACCGTAGGAGCGCTCAAGCTGTGTTTCTGGGAATGCTGCCATGGCCAAGCTGGCGTACGGCTGGCAGGCACACTTAGACATGCATTTAAACACTCGCACACACACATACCTGTTGGTTATACTATACTCATGAGGACCCCTTACTGACTGCATATAAATCACATGCTAATTTCATCCTTAAGGTAACTTTAATTTGGAAAAAAACACCCTCACTGTGAGTGTCTAAAAGTCGAAGTAGTTCTCAAAAATGAAAGAGAGGAACACACACAAATACACAAACGGCTGCTCGCCAGAGGAGCTCAGAGTCAGAGTTTAAGCTGCCGAGCCCCAATAACATTCAACTTTTAGAAATGGGAGGTGGCATCAACAGTATGGCTAGCCTCAAAGGAGCCTGTCTCTGAAGCACTGAGGACGTCAAGCAGAGGACCTCTACTGTGTTCACAGTTTGAGATTTAAAAGATACTTTCAATTAGAGGCAGAAAAAATGAAGAAAATATGCTGCTTCCATAATTACAGCACAATAGATGATCCATCACCACAAGAAACAAGCTCACAAGCTCACAAAATATCTCTCCTTAAGTGCAACTTCACAGAAAACTTTTACCAAACTCATTAAAAAAGTTTGTGTGGGCTCTGTTACCTTTCTTCCAGTGTTTTTCGTTTCCTCACTGCCAGCACGCTGTAGCTGGGTTAGCCCATTTCTTGCCTTCCTAAATGTATTTATGTAGGAGCTGAGTTATGGCTCAGGGGGAAAATCCACTAAGGTGTAGCAGAGGCAGGATGGATGCCCTAACCCTTCTTAATTAAGTATTCATGAGGCAATAGCGGCTCTCTAATTAGCTAATTGAACCTTAACTTCTTTTTTTTTAAAAAGAAAAAGTTTTTAAGAAAATTCCACAAAGTAATATTGAAAATCTCACCAGAGAATTGATCTTTTTAATGATGTCCCGACCTTTTTTTTTTCTTTTTACCAGAGGAACAGTTTAAAAGCCTGATCTGTCTTTTCATAAACATCTGGGGTCCAGATGGTTGATAGCTAAATTCAAAGTTCAATTCATTGAACGGACTAGAAATGAACACTTTTTTAAGAAATAAAATGAGTCTTCATTTAGCATTTACTGGCCTGGCTGCTAAACAGTACAACTCAAACAGGCCTTTCATAGTTACTGTAACCTTCCATTTGACTAGAGTTACAATAAAGTCCTTGAAAGCCAAGGTCAAACCGTTCTGGCACCAAAAAAGCACAAATGCAGAAAATAGTCTAAGTCCCCCTGCATCCCTCTGAGCTGTACATTACTGTGTTCTTCTGTGCTTCACATTCAGAAAAGCTTTTAGGCACCAAGCCCTGCTCAGTCAGTGAACAACAAAATGGCAAGCTTTTTCCAACCTGAGGACGTCTTCCACAATAAAGCCCTTTGACCTGGCCAGTTGGGTCAGAAAGCTTCTCCTGCTGCGGCCCATTTTCCTCTCCACCAGGTACACTCTGACATCCTTAAACTTCACCTCTTCACGCCCGGGAACACCGGCTTCTACTGGTCTCGACCTTTTCCTCGCACGAGGCACAATGGGAGTGTGGAACATCTCTTTTGAGACGAGCTATCCAAAGTATTTCTGAACCTCTAGGAATTTCTGCTTTTGTGAGCTTATTTTTTGTTGTTGTCGTGTGGCACTTAACTTCCACCTAGGAAAAACACCCACTTTGATAAGGCCACAGTTGTTTATTTGACAGTTGTAGCTTTTGTTTTTGTGTGTGTGTGTGTGTGTGTGTGTATGTGTGTTCAATAGTGGGACTGTATGTCAGTTGGAGCAGGGTTGGTGAAAGTTGGCAGACAGGAAAAGCCTCTGGCAACAGGTGTTGAGGATTTGGTGTTTACCAAAAACCACCTGCCAAGATCGAATGATTGAGGATGCGAGAAAAAAGATTATAAAAAAAAGAAAGAAAAAAACACCCCGCTGGCATGGCATGATTCAGTTCCAGTAAAAGTTGTTCTGCAAATGTGCGTTTGAAGGAAGTAAACACAGCCTTATCTGGTTGCATCTTAAAAAGTAACTCAAAGTTTTCATGCAGTTGTAATTCAACTCTCTTGGCTGGAGTAAAATCTCACCCCTGGGAGATGCCTGAATTCTGGTCACCTCACAAACCCCTCACAGCTGTCCTGCCATGTCCAGTTCGTCTCGCCACTCACCGTCTCATTATGTCCGGACCAAGTCTGCACCATCTGCTCCGCCGCTTTAATTAGCTTACTTGCCTAAAATGAGAGCCTTTGTGGGCATTTCCCCTGAGATCCCACAAGCTCATACACGGCCTTTGCACACACACAGGTACTGTATATGCAAGCCACCGATGATCAGGAACATTCATCCAGGGAAAAGAGCTGCATATGCAGTGGTCAGGAACACAAACTCAAAATGGATTTAATCTGGTTAATTCATCTATTCCTTTTGTTTCCAAAGAGGTAATTATAACACGATGCATCTGCTTCAGTAGACCAAATAGGAATGATTTGTTGATTTAGGCAAAGGGGAAGAAAACATCATTACGGGCCTTGATTCTACATCTAATTACCACTCTGTTCATTTCTTCGCTTTAATAAGCACACCTTGCTTCTGTCTGCTACACAGAAATTATTACATGGCTCTCATTAGCATGGAGTTCTGAGGGTTAACGGGTGTCACAGGGCAGGCGTGACTGTTTGACGATTTGCACCCCCCCACCCCACCCCAAATCACTCAGCTGTATATGAGGATGCTGGCCCCCATCCAAACAGAGACCAATGAAATTCTCTAACATCACTAAGACTAATGGCTCTTACACTGCCAGAAGCAATCACTGCAAGAGCAACGAACCCAATTTCTCATCTAGGTCTCTACAGCAGCTCTATGGCTGCATGATAAAATTGTCTGATAATTATAATTATCATACATATTCAATCTGGTTTTTAAGGATGATGTGACAGTGAGATTGTGAGCCACACTCCCTCAGATATTGTTCTGGGTCAAAACCACAGGACTTTATTTTACTGTAAATTCAGGTTTTGAGGAAATGTGCACAAAATGATGGTAAAGACATGCAGTGCTTGAAATTTGCTGAGTAATTCCATTTTATGCTACTTCATACTAACACCCCACTAATTTCAGAGAGAAATGTTGCAGGTACATTTAGATCCACCTCAACCAGCTGTGACATTAAAATGTGACCTCTACATTATTATGTCAGTAATAATTCAACATGGTGTCAAAATATAACACTGAACGAGGTCAGTCTACATGAGTGGGCTGCTGGTGAAAAGCAGCAACACTTGATATTTTTACAATAAAAATATATTAAAAATATTAAAGCAATGTAACAATGAAAGGGGGCACTCTGTAGCTCCCCTTGGCTTTACAGACTTAAAGTGAGTTTCGGCTCATTGTTTACTGTTTTGGTTCACTCTTGCTGCTTTCATTGTGTTGTTTTCAATCACACAAGGCAGTTTTCAGCAAAAAAAGCTCTATAAAGCCACTGTACACTACCTGCTCAGCGCCAAACAGCAGACAGACACACAGTTAGCAACTAGCAAGTGAACATATCGGAGCTCAAGCTTGAGCTCAAGAGCCAGGTATTTCCCCCAGGTGTTAGAGACCAGAGCAAAAACAGAGCTAAAAGAGAGTGAACAGTGAACCGTGTTCACCAGATGGACAGAAACACAACTCCAAATGGAAGTTAATGTTGCTCCACAAATGTAGGATGTTTCCTAACAAGTGTGCTATATCAACACAAAAGTATTAACGTCACAAACGAAAATCATGAAATGTATTCGTCAACAACCTTATTTGCAGTGCAGAAGATGAGACGCTGAGGAAACCACACAACTGAAGTTATTAGTTTAAAGTAGTTAATTTTATTGCAACTTTTAACAAACCTCATGTTCTTCAAATGATCTTTAAAGAGGACTCTTTGAAGGTTCTCCACAGGCTGAGCTTTGTTCTTAGCAGGACAAGCTGAGAACAAAGCATTTTGCCATTTTGCTTAATGTGCTGTCGTCGGTGGTTGTTGGTCGGCTGTCTCGTAGGAGAGAGTGATGGTTAAGAGGGTTTTTAAAAAAAACAAAAAAACAAAAACTGTGCATTTACTTTCATTTCTGTTTTTCTCATTCTCATGAATATTTCGCCCACTGCCTGCCCACATCTAATTCATTTTTACCCAAGCCAACCATGAGCGCAGCTGTCTGGTGCAGCTAGAAATGGGGTTCGTTCAAAAATCCTAAAACAATTACCTGAAAGATACTAAAATGCTCTGTAAATCTGAGGGGAGCTGCTGTCACAGGGGGGGGGGGGGTAAGGACTTGGACCAAAATGCAAAAACCCCAAAGAGAGGCAGAATGAGTGAACTAAAAGCCTTTAAATAAAGCAAAATCACTGGAAATGTCCAGGGCCAAGGAACAAAACCCAAACAACCAAAAATCATCTACACAAGAGAAAAATACTCAGAAACAAAACCAAACAAAAATACTTACATGAAAGTCCTTACATGAAAGCTGAAAACCAAGGTAAGTCCATGAGGGGGAAAACACAAGACACAGGAACATGAACAAACACAGGGACTTGACATGGTGCAGATTTGAGCATGGACACAGACATGGTAACAGACGAACCACCAAGAAGACAGGGCAACGACAAGACTTAAATACACAAGGCAATGGGCAACAGGTGAAACCAATTAGGGCGGGGCAGACAATCACAAATGGACGGAAACAAGACAAAGACAGGAAGTAGAACAAGACAAGATAAACAAGGGCAATGATTTCAAAATAAAACAGGAACTATAAACAAAACTTAACAAAGTAAAAAAGAGTTCAAAAGTCCCCAAAAGAGTTCAGAACATAACAAAAGGGTTTCGACAACAGCTCCATTAGGGGCTAGTCATGACAGCTGCAGAGTTGAGTGGTTCTCTGAGAGTTTGTCACTATGAGCAAACTCTTTTTACATTAGAGAAATATAAAAAATATAAAAATGTTAGTATAAAGCTTTAAAGCTACTTGCGTAAAAACACACAGGAAAAACTGGATGAAAAAGGATTTAAAAGTGTTTTCCTCATCACCTCATCCATGTAGATAGATAGAAAGATAGATAGATATCGATAGAATATATATAGATAGAGATAGAATTTTTATGATGAAACACTGATATAAAATAAAAACCTGCTCGGAACAGCATTGTTTTGTCAGCACTGTTTCCTTGCGTCTGTTCCCATATGGTGTCAAGTACCCGGTCCAGTAGGCTTTGCATGAAATATTTTGAAATCAATAGCCAACAGAGCATCAAAAAAGAAAACAGAAACACAGCCTGAAGGTGAGTCTTATTATCCAGTTTTCTTGCTGAAGAGTTACTGCTTTGTATCATCAATATTTCAGGTTGAGGATGCTTCCTAACAAAGCAAAGGGCAGTACGGAGGAAATGTATCAAGTAAGGTCATATAGGTGTAATGGTTTCCGCTTGGAAATGCTTCTTCATTAACTTGCCTGTGTTAAGGAAGTGTGTGGCTGTATTTTAAGGTAGTATTCATTATATGAGGAGTTTTCAGTTTGCTGTTAAGTGATCAGAGGACCAAAAACATGCACACTGTTCCTAAAAAAAAAAAAGAAAAAGTAATTGTAATCTTCTATCTGCAAAAGTGACGACTCTGTAGTTTGAGATTTAAAACTAAATTACACAGTTTCAAACCACAACGGCTGTGGCCCATTCATCCCATCATACTCAGTTCCTGCATTAACAGAATAGCTGAATGGGAAATGTGCTTATTTGCTTTCTTGATTTAGATGAGAATATTGATATCATTATCATGTCTGTGTATTAAGAATAAAGAGGGAGCCACTGTAGCTTAGCTTCTGACCACTTACTAATCTGTGGTCACTGCACCCAACCACTGTTCAAAAAGAAAACGTTACAACACAAAGTTCCCTGTATAGCCACAATTTTTTGCTATTGCTGTTTGATTGCTGTTTGTTCCAAGGTAAGAAAATCTGTGCACTAGCACCTTTAAACCTCACAAATTAACACATTATATCTCGCAAAAGAAAACACAGGCTGTGTTGTTATTTTTGGACAAACCCTGACAAGTGCTTTCTCTGTGGTTTCATTCTATGTGCTAAGCTCAAAAAAGCTCACAAGTTCATTTCCCAAAACTGTTCCTTTGCTAAATCACATGATAGAGACTTGCATGTCCTATTAATAAGTCTGAGTCTGAATCTTGACTCAACTCAACATTGAGTAACAAAATAGCATCAAATTATGTGATACAGCTTTGTTATCTTCAACATGCAGTCTGATAAAACTATAATAATAAGAAAATATTGTAGCGTATGTTGAGCTCTTACAGGTGTATTGGATTTTACATGTCTGATCCACAGACACATTTCATCTATCTGAGATGCTAATCCCCAAAAATACCCCATTTCCTCTCTTGATGACAATTACCAACAAGCTCATACTATATGTGACTTTCATTAGACTGCAAAAATAATAAATGTATAAGAAATTATACACCCGGCCTCACTGTTAATGAAGTGTCCCTGAGCTGGGAGGTGAAAGAGTCACACTCTATTATGACACATTTGTTTCTTAAGTCTTTCTTGTAGAATGACTTTTAAAGTAGGAAGGAAGTCCTTGCTTCCCTTTTGTGGACGCCTCAGTGCTATCTCAGGGACTGGTTTAGATATTTTAGAGAAAACCATGAATTGCAACATTATGAGACAGAGAATATGTTTTGGCTTTAATGAGGTGACCTCCCTGTGTGTACTTCTCCCTGCTGAAGCTGGCTGGAGTGTTGGCGCCGTGGTGCGTGACGGGTCAGTCTATTACTGTACTTCCAAAAGCACACTCCTGCTCAGAGGCTCCCTGGTGAGACAGATATGAACCTGCCGTCCAGAGAGGAGTGCGAGGGGTGGGACCAGTCGCAACTGGCTCTCTTCATGTGCAAGGTGAGTGCAAGAAAAATGGGAGACAAAGATGTAACAAGATGTAATCAGGAAGAGGAGATGCTAAGGAGGAGCTTTTTTCTCATCGGTTTAGTTCAGCGGCTCTTCAGCAGTGGATCATGGTTTACACCACCTTTTCATACATACATACTGTATATACTGTAAACAGCTCAAGCAAGTGTTAAGATAAAGAGATCATGGGATGGTCTCTCTGTCAGACCAGTATTTTGGAATTAAATTCAGTTAACCTCTGTGTTTAACTGTAAATGTCAGTTCAGAAAACTAAATCCATATATTTACTGCCCTCAGAACAAGATGCAAGAATGTGCCACCGTTGTAAAAAAGCTGAGAATTAATGGGCAACGATTCCTGGTGAGTTACTCCCTCGTATTTTCCTTCTTTCACCTGAATTTTCTAGAAAACACTCTTTCTGTCCCTCTTGTAGTCACATAATCTAGTAATCCATTCGGGATCATCAGGGTTGTGGCTGTGTTCAGTTTGTTCGTCTAATTACACCAGAATGGACAAATCCTGCCAAGCAATAATCATTATTATTATTGTGATTATGGTATTAAAACCAGCAGAATAATTTTGTTTTCTAGCGTATTTTTGTGCCTGTTTGGCTAAAAAAAAAAAAAAAAGATACACATACCGGTATAGCTATAATCGAAAACCCCTTAAATTGCTATTTCTTGAATAAATCAATGAATAAATTTTACTGTGAATCTTAAGCAGAATTAAAAAATTTCAAAGTTGAAGAACTGAGGAGAGCTCACAGATTATGAAACATGACTTCCCACTCTCTCTCAGCTTGCGTTACTTCCCACATTCTCTCACACTCTCTAGAGTGGCCCATCTAACATGGAAGTGAGTACGTTAGTTGCAACTTCTGCTTTGATATCGGCCTCATTGCTTTGTCACCATCATCTGTGATTGTGTGTACAATCTCGGAGGGACTTCCAGTGTTTCTGTGATGCACGCTGACACAATGAGTGCAGGTGAAAACTGTCTGTGTCTCAGTTTGGGAGCGAGCAAGAACTGTGAAATGAGTCACGGAGCTATTAAAGCTGTAATCCCTGCTTATTCAAGTTAAGTATCAGTAAATCTCCTTCAGGGAAAGAGGAAGAGGATTTTATGCAGTGAAATAACTTAAGTATGGGTTTATAACTTCCTAATATTTAGTATTTTGTGGATCCTAATAATACCTGATTAATACCTCCTGTGCAGTGGCATGATTCTATAAGCCTTCATTCATATGCGTCTTTTTAGTGGCTCTTTTTAAACACTTCTGTTCATACAAACAAATGAAAGCAACGATCCACTCCTCTATTCATTATTTACTGACCATGAAGTGATCCCATTTCAGGTGGAATATTGCATCACTGAAATACTTCCACTATGTCTCACAGGCCATCCTCCCCCAAAATATGCTCGGTGTGGATTTTTATCAGTGAAAATGATTAATGTTTCAGAACAGAGGCTTTGATGTGCAGGTTACCAGTGCAGATCTGAAAAATTCATATACATACAGTATGTGTATTGACTGATAGATCCCGTAGCTACAGATCCAGCCAGAACACCAGAGCTCTATTAAGCCGAGGCAAGCACATGCTCATATTGAACAGGAATATTTCATCATGGCCACACAGCTGGCTACACACACGTTCAGTTTTAAGCAGCTTCAAGCCCGCGGAGTCTCATACACGATCAGTTTAAATTTTTGCACCTATTTGTGTGGACTTTTGTTTGTTGTATTTGATTTTTAGCCTCTCTGTCAGCATGACTCTATGGATTTTAGTGTCCATCCCTTTGGCCTAGACTCAAATATCTCAGCAGCTATTGGATGGATTGCCATGGAATTTTGTTCAAACATTCATGGTCCCCAGATGATGAGCTGTACTAATTTTCATGATTCCTTGGTTTTTCTACTTGTGCCATCGTGAGGTTGACATTTAAGGTTCAGAGGGGAATTTATCAACAAGTCCCTAGAGGATGAATTCTAATGACTGTGGTGAATGAATGAGTACTTGGGGAATCCCTGACTTTTGATTTAGCGCCACCAGCTGGTTGTCTGTTTTAGTTCTAGAGTGACTTATCTCAACTCTGCTGGATGGATTGGCTCAAACTTGGTTTAGACATTCATGGTTCCCAAAAGATGAATCCTTATGACTTTTCCCTCTAGCACCACCATCAGGTCAACATTCAAAATAGCACAATATGATGACTACACACATGAATACACACAAAACTAATGACATGACATCAGCTTCAGCTGTACATTGTGTTTAGTGCTAAATAACAAGGGTTATCATGCTAACAGGCTAAAGAAAGTATTCAGACCCCTTCACTTTTTGCACATTTTTTGTGTTAAATTAGACTGATGGCTGAAAATTGGCACTCTTTGAATATAATTTGTTGTCTTGTGTGTCCTTGTACTTGTACTGTCTGTAGTTCACTTATGTGTAAAACAGAATAGTTCTAATATTTAATCTGCAATCTGCATTCTAACTTATTTTTAACATGTTTTAAAAATTCATTACTCTAAAGACATTTTTCAGTTTGAGACTAGGTTTATCTCAGCAGTTCCATTGATGAAGTGAGTTTCAGTGAGTTTCAGTAGGTGGTGCTCTTTACTCGTCATTGCATGAGTGCTGCTGCTCATTGTAATTAACAGTTCCTCTTCTTTTTTTTCTGTCAAAAAGTTGTTGGGTTTTTTTTTGAGTTGCCTCTGGCAGTGAAATGTCACTTTCTGCTGCAGGAGGATTTTACAAGAGCAACTGTAAAAGCTTTGGAGTAAGAGCTTTAAAGTAGATCAAATCAGTGTTTTGTCACAAAGCAAAAATAACAGATATTTACTTACGAGTATATTTACTTAAATTTTTTTTTCTTCAATGAACTTAGAGCCAACCTCCACTCAGAAATGTGTTACACTTACAAGTAGCCACTGCCACTGGGAGGATGTTTTTACATTATGTGAATGGGTCTGAAGGAGTTTAAGACACAGGTGTCTGCAAGCATGATTTTGTTAAATGCAAAATAGTTCCAGTATGCAACTTACATAAGTGTGTTGTTGCATATACACCAAGAATGGACATTTCAGTTAAGTGAAGTCTAAGACAAATTGTAACTGAATTTTTCTGTGGAAAAAACCATGTCAGATACAAAATATCATTCAAAGGAGATTATTTTCACATGTCTAAAAACATGTCTGGTGGGGATCTTTAAATTTATAACACTATATGTCTCTGCACCAATGCCAATAAGACGTTTCTGTGAATTTAATATACATACATACTCACAAACACTCTTTAAATCTATTCCTGCTAAAAATGCAGTGGAAAAGGAGGAGAAATTGTTTATAACAAGTTGTATTTGACTCATCAGGGGCTCAGCTCAGCGTGTGTCTAAGGGCAGAGAAGGCCTGAATGTCAACCAGCACATGTGCTGCTGCTGAGCTTTGCCTTTGGCTTACTTTGCATATTCATATGATGTTTATACAGTAGATGGAGCAAAGGTCATGAAATCCTTAAGTAAATAGATACAAGTAAGTAGGCAACACAGATCTGAACTGCCATCATAAGACAACATCGGGCTCTGCCTCGGCTGCATCTTCTTCACATTACACCTACAGTATGTCCTCATCAGTTGGTAAGAATGAGGGGAGAAAAAAACACAATCTAATTCTGTCTGTGTGGTGGGTGGCAAAGTGCTATAGCGTAACATGGTGTGGATAGGAATGACAGTCAGCCAGCAAAGCGTATATAGATAAAGGTAATCTCCATCTTTTTGATGCCATGATCGATCACACGGGTAGACAGGTTAAGAGAGATATGTTGTAGATCAAAAGAACTGTCAGCCTCCATCTCTGTGACGCTGCAGCTGCGTGAGCGAGTCACTTTCAACTTCTGCGTAAGGCATCGACACTACAAACAAAGGCCACTATACGATTACTTTGTTGTTGGTATTAAACATCTACAAACAGAAATACAAATGATATGAGCTATATAAGGATGTATATAAGGCATAGTTGAAAAAAGAAAGAGTGAATACAATTTTCAGAACAGAAATGAGGTGTTAAGAGCAAAACACAAGAGACTTACAGGAGAAAAACACCAGAAATATCAAACCAGAATTATCTCATAACACCTGTAATTTTGGAACATTTAGTGTGGATTTGTGAACATGTGGAAAGTCTCACCTAATGACAGTCATGAGACCTTGTGCAACTGCTGTGAAAGTACCAAAGGTAATTTTGTGGGCATGTGGCTGCGAAGCCGTTCTCCCCGTCGAGAAATGAAACTCATTTCAAAGGAGAGCATTAACAAATGTTCTACACGTCAAACCCTCGCTGTTGGCCATTCCATCACCGAGCCGCATGTGAACAGAAACAAAAAGTGGTCATTCATGTGCCTGTTTTTGGGTGAAACTGAGATTTCACACTCGGTAAGCTTTGTCAGCTGTACCCACGGTGTTTTTGGGCCACAGGTAATTTTACCTGCAGAGATCTGTCCATTGCAAACATGCTAATGTTTTAGGTACTATGAAAATTGAATTTTGCTAATATTTCACATGATATAGCACCTTTTAAATTATTCCAATGGCATCATTTTTACTTGAATGTCTCTTTAGCCACACTAGCAACATAGCTCTAGAGACGGCAGTGTTGATGGGTTGGTCCACCACTTTGGTCCCTACTGAAATATTTTAATATCACTGGACTGATTGCTATGAAATTTGGTCGACATTTCATTGTACCCAGAGGATGAATCCTAATTGAATGAATCCCCTGATCTTTTCCCCAGTGCCAAACTGCAGGTCATATTTATAATGTGTCCAAGACTTTCGTTTTGAAACAGGAGACAATAGAAGGACCATTAAAGCATTGATTCAAATAATCTACGGCTCAAAATTTGGCATGCACACATATTACTGTTTATACAGATCACATCATTGCCAGCAGGAATTGAAGGTGGAGAAAGAAAGACTGGTCCACAAAGACTGAAATTTCTGTTCACATATGCAAATTGGTCTGTATGTAAGTTATAAAACCATGTAAAAATTAAGATGTGACCGAATGCTGTGCACACACTGTGAGTGAGGGCTCCTGGTCTGTAGTATAAAGGAGAAGCTGCAGCTTGTAAAACTGTTGTGTCTCATTCGAACGAGCACAGACAATCCTATAAATAATTCAGTGTGGGAGCAGTGCCTGAGTATCCACTGGGGCCGACTATTTGATATTTTATTCGGTGTCAAAAGGCTAAGTCTGATTTTATACAGATAGGTTTTTTCCCCTGTAAGCCAGTGGGATGATCAAGTGTGTATCTGTGAGGCCAAGGTTCAGTTCTTTGAAGGAGGTAAAGCCTTTCATATTAAGTGATCTCACTCTCTGATTTACAAATGATTAAATCACAAGCTCTGCTTAAAGGGTTTTCGCTGTGCCATGGGCTTATTCCTAGAGGTAGCGCACGCTTTTGTTGCACCAAGGTGCCCATATTCACACACTAAGGTAACGTGAGCTGCATTATCAAGCCCCTCCCTGTGAAATAAATCATAAACGGCCTTGAAAAACTACCATACAATCAACTGTAGGAGCCTTAGCAGTACATCATTGCACATGTTTCACAGGAGACTCTGCAGATAAAGGGCCATTGCATTATTCATATCTAAATTAACCAGCCGTATTAAACCCATACCTTATACATTAACCTCTTCTAACTGGCTTCTATCTGTTTCTTTCGTTTGAGGAACCTTAAGAAACAATAAACATTCTTTCACAAACATTTGTTGTCATGGATCTTCATTACATTATGACAAATATAAAACAGAAGAGAGACAGAGCAAGTAACGACCTGGAGCAATGAATTATGAATGAAGAGGGGAATACATAATTTAGTGGGATTTGTTGCATATTTTATGGTAATCATTTTCCTTTCATTTACAAATCTCAATTGCCTCACTGTAACACAGACATTAAAATGCAACAAAAAAATTACAATCTAGCGGGTAGTGGGATAAACTTTTTTAAATGCTTGATAATTTATGACATTGTGTAATATGGCAGTGGTGTGTTTTTTGGTTTGAGGAGCAAGCGCTTCACCTGGAGGTATTTTTTTTATTCATAATAGGGGAAATTTGGGCTTTTCTTTTTAGAGATTGTGTCCTCTGCTTTTTGTTCTTCATGACGTTGACCTCCGGTGTGTCACTTTTAGTTTCACTGTTGCATTCAATGAGCCACAAACCGTTCATAAAAAAAAAAAAAAAAAAGAGTTGACTTATTACTCCTGTTCTTAAGGATTATATCATCAGTGAGCCCTTGGGCAAGGCACCCAACCTCCACCAACAGTGTGAAAGTAAAGTGCTGCTAGGTATCGTTATAATATATGTATGAATGTAATGTATGTAACCGTCTCTGACCCTGCATCTCACACAATGTCCTTGAGCATTAGCTCTCCACTCATAAAATGAGGGTTGCATGAGAACACCTAACTCTGCATTTGAAATGACTCTTTAGTGAGACGCTGCCATCTCCTGTTAGCTGAGAGGTAATGCAGTTTATTAACTGCATGCACCACCACTGATACTGATACTGACAGTATCAATTCTTCTCTAAGGAGTCACAGTCATGTCTGATTCTTTTTCCCCAACTTCTCAATACGTGTTCACAACTGATTTCTCTGTTGCTTTCACAGAACCTGTCTGACAGTGAAATGGGCAAGTTAAGCATCGTCCACAAGCCGTAAGTGACACTTTATTACCACTGTCATCACGCACAGCCCTTTTTTTCTCACCCTGTTTCCCTCCCTTTTCATTTCTTCCATACCATATACCATACCAAGTGCTCTTGTACTGTGTACCATGAGTGTAGCACATTTCAGGAACGCTGAAGTTATTGACAAAACATAGTTGGACTCTTTGTATCCCTGGGATTGTCTGTTTATTATTATTGTTATTGTTATTGTTATTGTTATTATTATTATTATGAAGTAATGGACTCAAAATGACATGAGGTGGCTGAAGGTCATGTGCTTTATACATATATATAATAAAAAGCTGCCATACTTAGTTAAAAATGAGAGGATACCAGAAATAAAAGTACAAAGAGTGCCTTGGCAGGTGTGTGTACATGCATGCATACAGTTAGCTTGTACTACTGCTGGATTTGTCTGTGTGTGTGGGGGGGTGTATGCAGAAGCGTGTAGAGAGGTTTTGTCCGGCTGTCTGACTGCACCTGCACATTTGTCAGCATGTGTTTGTGAGTTGTGAGGTATGTTCCTGTTCATGTATCCCCATGTGTATGTGTGTTTGTGTGCGTGTGTGTCTCACATAAACTGACTCTACTGAATTGAAATTAGTGACACTTTAATTGATAGATATATATAATATTTGTAGTTATATTTAATATTTGTAGTTATATATAATTATTAAAGATATTTGTGTTTGAAAATGCATCTTCCTGCTAAATACTAAATGAAAATGACAAGATTCACATTTATCTGGTTTAATTTATGGTTTGATTACAAAATTCAAATGCAAAAACTCTGACATTAACAATCCATTTCACATTCAATTTTACTATAACTGAGGCAGGATTATTCTTATTATATTGATAACATGCAAGAGAAAATTGAAAATCAAATTTTGTTGTGTATCCTGCACATAAATGGCAAATTAAATTTCACTTAATTGAATCGTTTCATTATAATATTGTCAGTCCTGAACTTCCATACAACTCTACACTTGTTGAACCTGCATGCAGCCATTGGTCCTCCTATACACTTAAACTCTGTGTAGACAAACTTAACTTTTGAGAGGATTTGTAGTAATTTCTTTACAGCTGCTAACTGGAAAACACTTCACAGGAGTTTAAATTTCCCGTATAATCATGTAGGTCCCCTAAGAAATTTCACATTAATTTCCAACTGAGCTGCTCCAGACTGAATAGTGACTAAGGGACTTTTTTGTCACTGTGAATCATACACCATTAGTTCCTTAAAAATCCAGAACTGTCTCTTTAATTCTTGAACAGTATGGATGTTTCTCACCACAGATTGCATCTTGGTTTCTCCACTTATTTTACAGTTCACTGTACTCAGAAATTGAACAGACATTTATTTTGCAAAAAATCCCCATGATGATCACACAAACACACGCGCACACACACACACACACATACTAGTAGTAGACCATCCTCCTGCCAGTCTAACAGGAAAGGTTGCGCATTCTTTTATTCTCTACTCCATTTATAGAAAATACTCAGGATTACAACACGGTACTTTCCATGACACATCATGCATGAACTTGCACAAAAAGCCAGTTTTAAAGCCAAAAACCGCCAATGGTGTCCAACAAGGACATGAGTAATAATAACATACATGATAATGACAATTTGTCATGTGAGAAAGTTTTTGAAATACAGCTGTGCAGTTCTTTGCAGATGACTGAATGTTCAGAAATGAGAGACGTGAGTGAAATGGTGGTAAGTGAATGAATGACGTTGGTAAAAACAGTTCCAAAAGTTATATGCACTGATTTGAAGGGGTCCTCCAGTGCTCCTGTTGTCAGCAGCCGTTAAAATGGTAGGGTCTGGATGGAAGTGGAATCGAGGAGAGTCAAGAGAGATGTGATGCAAGAGGTTTGCTAAAAGTGTGGTCACTGAAATCTGTTTTTGAATGTGTGTGTGTGCGCGCACTTGTAACAGTGAGTGGAAAAGAGAAGTGATTTTTCTTACAGTCGGCAGGAACAAATGCCCTCCCCTTTGTGACAAAGACGTGACTTGAAACCAAACACAGCACTCATTTCTGTTGCTACGAGCAATCTGGCAGCACGGGCTTAATTCACGAGAGGAATGAGACCCAAAAATGTAAACTGCCAGATAAAACATGAATATGGATACTCTGGGTAAACTCGCTGCTCCTGCCACGGCAAAGATTCGGTAAGAGGTTTTATTTGAACTGTTGTGTCTATGTGGACGATGGCACTCTGTGACTTCTTGCTAATCCTTTCTAACAGCTGCTGACCTGTTGCTACACTTGGTGTTTTGGACAAAAACAAAACCACAGTTTTGTGCATTTTTTCTGTATGGTGTTAGTAAAAGCTTTGTTACATCTGTTCTCCACGTGTAACTAAAGGGTTGAAACTTGGGCCAAAAAAATACCACTGAAGGCATTTAATGTCAGTATGAAATAGATGCTTTTGTTGTTACATAAAACAAAACTCAAATGTGAGAAATGAGTGAGAAAATGATGTGAATGCTGCAACTGTCTTTCCTAAGTTTAGATTGTACCTTTGTAAACAGAAAAGTAACAGTAAGTAATTGTTCAACACTTTTGTTCAACACTACAAATTTCATTTTCTGAAGACTTGCTTCTGAATGGCAGTGCCAAATTATGTGTTTTCCAGGCAGCTTCAAAAGATCGTTCAAGACATCAAGAAAAACGATGGCAGCTTACTGAACAAACTGAAAAGGTCAGTGTCCAAACTTTCCAGGTCTTTACTGAACTTTTTTGTAGTACAGGATGTTGACATTATGGAGAAAAAAAAAAACGTAGTGGAAATATATTGGTCTAAAATTATATGTATTGTTAAGTGGGAGACAAATCTCCAGGTTTGCTGATCTATAAATTCTCAAGGCACTGTGTATAAATGCATCAGTGGAGAATGTCAATTCCTCTTTCGTAACCGTTGGAATAAGAGAGAGAAACGCAAACCATAAATAACTTGAACAGATGTCTGTTGTCTCACTTTCCTTTCCTGAAATGTGTCCTCTCAAGACACATAAGGATGTGTACAATAAAGACACAAGTGTTTCTGAAACCATTTATTCTCATTCTGTCTGGAAAATATGCACATTAGTCTGCTATGTGTGCTTTTTTAAGTATTGACCTTTCACAGTTTTATAGAAAAGGTCTCTGCTGTGATACAGTGTGTACAACTGAAATGTGTTTTGCACCAAGACAAAGCTTCACTAGCCAAACAGTCCTACTTTAATACATTAAATCTTGACATCTTATTATTAAAACTGACATCTTGTATTAATAGTAAGGGGATGCGCTCAGACTCACATCATTCTCAAATCACTGTTGTCAATATCTCTCTACACGACAGACTGAAAAGCAAACCGCTTCCAAAGGTACCTGCTCGAGATTACAGAGGTAAGAACTGTGTTTTTATCACCGCTTCCACGTGAAGTGGTGATACGCAGTGACACATGGTTCTTTTATTGTGCTACACACAGAACATAGTGGAGTGTCCTCTGGTTGATGCACAAATATCCAGAACATCTTTATTCATGTCTGTCTTATAGCAATACTCAAATGCCCATACCTAAATTGAAAGAGTTACTGGCCACTGTAATCATTCCCTGCCTGTTTGTGAAGAGATCCCTTGTGAGTTATTCACAGTATTTTGTCAGTATTTTGTCAAAGTTACAATGTTTTTAGTACAAAATTCATTCTTTGTATTACTCACCATCCACCACCAAGACTTAGCAAAGAAAGATCACAGCATACACAAAGAGGGGATTGTACACTAAAAAGATCATAACTGGAAGATTTGTCTAACTCAGACATCCTGTGGATTTTGTGGATTTTACCCCATGTCATCCATGTGGAATCTTATTTCTGATGGAGGGGAATCTTTTAATGGCATCAGTGAAATGATTCCAGCGACCATTAACTCTTACAGTGGGCATGTGTGTGTGTCAGTATTGTAAGACAGATGTGAAAAAATGGGGGAAAACAGAGTGCGGAGAAGTTTGGATTTTTATACAAAAGTAGTGCCCGCACAGACAATATTACATTTTACAAATGTGGTCGATCATAGTCAACACACTTCACCGTGTACAGCATTTAATTGTGGTCCAGCTTATTTTTATGGTGTTATTCAAACCTACAATGATGGAGTCTCTGTAATGAAAATAAATCTCTTTTATCCAGTGATCATTTAACTTATGCTGGCAAGAAGTCAAAAAAAAAGTAAGATTCCTCTCTGGGCAGCATAGCATGTAAGCTACTTTTAAATCATCACCATAGGTGTTGTATGCAACACTTTCAACCTCAAAACAAACTAGTAATTAGCAGTCAGATCAATGAATTGAGTAAAAAACCACTCTGTGCTTAGTTGTGTAAAATTCTTCTCAACTTGCACCATACAAATTATGAGAAAGTCAATTGTTGAAATGTTATTCAACAGTTCAAGAGGTGAGGAGATACACTCTGCTGGTTCCTCAACCTACAAGCTGACTTAGAGATGTTCCAAAATTAGAAAACGTTCACCTACTCAGATAAATATAATATATTTGACATGTCGTAGGTAGCTTGGTTTGATGAAATCCGCAATTCAGGTGTTTGTTTTGCTGTACCTGGGACCCATTTTGGCTTCGTATTTCCAACTCTGTAATGAAATCCCTTTAAATTTCTCTGTTTACAGATGATGACAGGGAAAGTGATGAACAACTGTCTGAACCAGATTATGTAAGCTGGAAAAAATTGTAAGTGATATAAATACTTCTTTTTGCCTGAGATATTTGTTTAAAATATGGCATGTATGCTGTTTCCAGGATAATGACACATACGAGGATCCACATGAAGACCCAGACAACAGCTACGAGCCTCCACCCAGCCACAGAGTCTTCACCACAACTCCTTCTGCTTCCTTTCCGAAGGGGGAGTACCTTGGTCAGAAAATTCATTTGACATGAACTGGTCTTATCTGCACGTCATTCCCTTCTTTTTTTAACTTATTTTTGTCTCAGTATGAACATGCTGATTTTTTTTTTCCGTTAGTTCTTCTGGTGATTCATTTCAAAATCTGCACGTGTTGAGTCCTTTTCAAATGCAGTTTCTATATCTTTCATGGCTTCACTTCTGCAGTCATCACTCCCTTCCTGCAGACGTGGAATTGGTTCATTGAGCCTCTTCAATAGACACACTGTTCATCCAAAGCCACAATACACTGAGGGCTTCAGAGTAGTGCTTCATGCAAATGCTGATGTCCTGTTTCTGCTTCTGCTTCTCCTTTCCAGACAGCTGCCGTAACCGGCCCAACCGGCCACCCAGGAAGCCCCTCCGCCCAGGCAAAGCCTCCAAACAACTGCCCCCTGAACCCACCCACAGGGGAACAGACGAAGTAAAGCAACTTAAACTCAAGTTCACATAAATACCACACCGCAGAGGATTTTGCCATATCCTGTGCGCCGGTAAACAGGCAGCTGACGTGGCCCTTCTTTCACAATATGTTGTCTTTGTTGTTTTGTAGGAAGACTACATCAACCCAGATGGCAATGAGGATGACAACTACATAGAACCCTCAGAGAATCCACCTGCCGGTAAGATACACGTCACGATATAGAGGAAAAAGACTTTTTTATGGCAGCAAGATGTTTACTACTGCTGCAAGGACTACTGCCATAAAAGGTGTGATAATAATAATAATAATAATAATAATAATAATAATAATAATAATAATAATAACACTCTCCATGCCTCTCCTCAGATCCTGTGGTTCATGGTGGGCGCAGAGCAGGGAGAGACCTTCCTATGTTGCCTAAACCCATACCAGAGCGTCCACCCAGTCCTGGTAAGTAAACACGCTGTAAGGGGCCAACCTATAGAATTACTGGCCCTAATCATCTGTGCTCACCACAGCTACTATGCAATCAAACCCTGTGTTGTATACACCATCTGGAAATGAAGAAGAAACTGTGTATGATATAAAAGGATGAACTCACTTTTTATATGATAACAGTTAGTTCATCACGCCCCCTGAACCATGAATCTCCATTTATGGTGACGTCAGAAAGGTTAAAAGATAACATGAATTTGATTATTCACTAGCTTCAAAACAAGGCAGTTTCTCTGAACTGTTTGTGAAAAGCTGCCATTTTAGAAATAAGTGGTTACTGGTGGCATATTTTACAACGTGTCACAAATGAAACTGCTTTGATGTAAAAGTGTTTAACATGTCAACATGCTGATGTTTCACAGGTTTTCTGTACAGGCTGCCTAACATTTGCTAATTAGCACTAAACACAAAGTACAGTTGTGGTTGATGGGAAAGTCAGTGATGATGGGGCTAAATGAAAAACTAACTGCCAAGGTTAATCAATCCATCTGTCATTTAGTCAAAATCATAAACATGAACCTCATGGTGACGCAAGAGGAAAAATCACTACAGTCTTTAGGACTCACTGAGGAACCGATGAATGTCAGGTCAAAATTTTCTTCAGTTATGATGCAGAATATAAAAGTTCATATGGTAGTATAAAATAAAAACATGTCACAAATAAACAGGCACTCCACTGATCTTTAAATAGGTCTAGAGAAGGTGTTTAGTACTTCAGGAGTCAGGGGGATTTCTGAACCAAACCTATGAGCCTGGACTTCCATATCTTCCAAAACTGTCACAGTAATGTACATTCCCATATACAAGATTACAACAAGTTCCCACTTCCATTCTGTGCTTTCAACACATACTTATCAGTTTCATTCTTTGGAGACTTATTGGAGTATATAATATGGCACCCGTCTAATTAAGGATTTGGTTATTTTTCAGATTTTTATGAAGTTCCTGACAAAGAGGTAAGCTGTTTATGTAACTGAACCTATTAGCATTTTTAAGGTCTTTTCAATATGTGTGATTGCATTTTATTGCATCTTTACAGGAGAACTCATCATCTCCGGCAGCAAGCAGGTCAGCTTTACACTTTCTTTGTTTTGTTTTTTTCTAATTGTGCGGGCATACGATAAAAAACAACAACAGGGTTGTAGAAATAATTTAACTAAAAACAGGGACCAATCATTGCTTTGCATCTATTTTGCAGACTCTCCACAACACTGTCACAATCTTTACCACCAAAACCCAGCCCCAGGTAGGACTGAGAGCACTGACATTTCATTCAGAGGACGGAGAGATCCGCCATCATTTGGAGGAGAGTTTTATTGTCTGTTCAAAAGGTCCCAATGAGCTCATCAATTTAAGTTATTACATTGCTTTCCTTGTACTACACTAATAATAAATTGTTGTTGTTTTTAGAGTGAACATAAGGAGATCTCCCCCTCCTGTGAGTGATGGCAAATGTGCAAGATTTCATTTCAAAGAGGTGTTTTGCAGAGACTTGTATATTTAGGAGAACACTGACTCATTGGTTTTGTGTATTTTGCAGGTCCAGGAGCCCACAGGTGATGATGAATATGAAGTTTGTGATCCAGATGATAGTGAGTATTAAATTGAACTATTGTTTTCCCACTGATTTGTGTTAAGACTTCTACCATGAATCATTCTAGCATGGTGCGCCATCTAGAGGAAAGTTAGTGGCATAAAAATAAGCGGATTTCCCTACAGTCATAACAACTGGTACATCTCTCATATTTGGATTATGTGCTCCTCTAGGTTCCCATGATAAACCTCCTCCTCCACTTCTACCCAAACCTTTGCCCAGAGAGTAAGCATTACTTATTAACATTACATAACATTTTTCCTATTATATAGAGCAACCCGATTAAATTTTTAAGAAGGGGATTGTCTGATCATTTCATTTTTCTCTCAGTAGGTCACCAAAACCAGCTTTAAGGCCGGTAGGAACATTTTTTAATAGAAAAAAATCAAGTGTACAAAGCCAAAAAATACTTGCTCCAAAAAAATTATCCTTGTTTTATTGTATTTTACTTTGGATTATTAGAAGAGTTTGTTATAAGATGAACTGATGTTGAATCATGCTGAAAACCTTTTACTGTGTCTTCTGTTGCAGAGGCCAGATTTGAAACCAAGGGAATTTGAAAGTAAGTTTATTAATTTGCGTTATTAGTCACACCAGACTGAGCTTTTATTACACACTGGACAGTGGGCCAGTTAGTCATCTGTTTCTGTGACTGATGTCTATCCCTGAAACCCACATTAAAAAGGTTACCAGCGCACATTTTATTTACTCTGCAGATTTTTTGTAAATTAATTCTCCATGTGAAGGCAATAATGTGGCCAAGTTGCAGACTTTCAGTACCATGATGATCTAATTACATACATACATATGCTGCACATATATACGAGTGTTCATTGATGTGCACTGATGAGTTCACTTGAAGTAGAAGTAATTAGCAGCAGATCTATGCCTGTTAAAAGAGACAGGGGATAAGCAGATAAAGCAGACAGATAAAGATGCATAGTATAAGCCTTGAAACAACTGAAACCAAAAACCCTATTTACAGATTATGATTTACTAAATAGTAAACAGGTTAAATACTGTTTGTCTGGATTTCCACAGGCCAAACTCTGCCTGTGATGCAAAACGACCACAAATTTCTCCCAAAAGCTTTTACAATGGACTTGAAACGACCAAAGTAAGAACTGCAACATGCAGCTTTACTGTTGTGCACATTCATTCTTACATTAATGCTTCCTGAGTTAGAAATATTGCATTTAATCGCAGCTTTGTGCTGTGTATTTACTGCGGTCTGGTCCATTTGTGGTCTCTGTTGCAGGATTCCTCTTCCACAGTTTTCTTCCCTCAGTAAGTGCTTCACCTTCTTGTGTCTCACAGCAGGTTAACAACCATGTGAACAGGAGTTCTGTACGCTAACGTAAAGTGACACCAATTTAGACACAAAATGTCACTGTATTTATAACTTTACCTGTTACGTATTATTTTTAAAGCAATCCTACTCTAAAAGCTATAATATGACAAAATTCCATAATTACACTGTTTGTGTCTCTGATGTCCTAGAACCAGCAGACAGAACAAGTGTTTCTGCTGATAATGGGACAACAGATGAAGATAAGGTGATCCACCTAAAACATGACATCATAAACATGAATTAAATGACTCAACAAACTATATTAATATGTTAAAGATTCTTCCGTTTTCCTCTGACCTCTTCTCAGGATGCAGATGTCTATAAGAAACCCTGGTATGCCAGCACATGTGACCGCAAGACTGCTGACGAAGTCTTGCTTCGCTCAAATAAAGTGAGAATTGTTTTATTTGGTGAAGCATTGTTGTTAATCCAACTGAGCAGTATGCAGATTATTTCCCACAACCCCCTGCTGGGTTTGACTGTGAGTGCTTTCTGTTTCAGGACGGTGCGTTTATGGTGAGGAAGAGCTCCGGTCACGACGCAAAGCAGCCCTACACATTAGTGGTGTTTTACAAGGGCAGAGTGTACAACATACCAATCCGCCTCATAGCAAACACTCGGCAGTACGCGCTGGGACGAGAGAAGAAAGGAGAGGAGGTACAGTGGAGAGCTTCTCATTCCTCTCATTTTGACTGTGTTTGATGGTCGCTGTGGCCCACAGTTGGTGACTAAATAGAGTTTGTAGGCCTCAAACTCTTTGCCCAACATGCTTTGCCCAGCATGCTTTAAGTATATACAAAGCGTGGAAAGAGCCATGTTTACGTCTGTCTGAGGCAGCCACGTTGATCCAGCTGCTTGCCTTGAGTGATAAAGGTTAAACAAAAGATGGGAATAGTTTTGCTATAGCTGTGGGTTGATTTTTAAGTTCATTAAAGATATTATTATTGTTTGACTTTAATGATATAATTTAGAATATAGAATTTAAATATATGCCTAGAGGCCTAGAAATAACAGCTAGACCACAGGACACTATAAATAAATACTAATGTAAATGTTACAGTGTCATCACCTCCTTCGGTCCAGGTGAGGGAGGCTTTACTGCCTGATTTATCATCTAAAATCATATCCCCACCTGCATCATACTGCATAATAGGCCTTTTTCACAGCAGATATTTAGACTTATAATAGCAGGAAAAGCACATGTGTAACTAATAACATGAGTCTGTTCGTGTCCCACTAAGCCATGAGAGTGTGACAGTGGCTGGACACACACACACACAGTCCCACAGTAGTAGTTAGCAGAGGATTGTGCACATGTCATGGACACTGCTATTTTCAATCTGTTGTGGTCACATTTGATGTTACCATATCCAGTGTAAATCTGACGCTCAAATGGAGAACACTAAATGTACGTAGTAAACAGGATGTGATTTCAGACACAGCAAGGGAGCCAGCAGGCACAGTACCAGGAGGTACGGAAAACGGAAGGAGCTAAATGGAAATCAGCCATCACTGATTTTACTGTTGACATCTATGATTTCCCTACAGTGACATGTCACAATGTCTTCTTTGAAATAGAACTATTTCCAATTTTGATAGAAAGGCTGTTGTAGTTTTAGTAAATGGGAAATGATGGTGTCAAACACAGACAATGTATTTGCCATTAATCAGAACATCTAGCATATCAGCTTATAAGATCGTTTAAAAATGCAACGAACATGTAAGACTTTATCTTATTAACTTAATGTGATCATTTCAGTGGAATCTTTTGAACTTCTTCAGACTAACTCATCATCCTCCTTTGTTTCAGTATTTCAGCAGCGTCTCCCACATCATCGAGAACCACCAGAGGAATCCTCTGGTGCTGATTGACAGCCAGAGTAACACCAAGGACGCCACCAAGCTGTGTTTCCCTGTGAAGCCTTAGATGACCCGGCGAACAGCTGAGCGATCGGGCTTGTACAACCCAGCCTGCCGTGTTTACTTTGAGACTGTTTACAGCACTGATCGTGTGATGCTTTTCTCCTCCTTCATTGTTAATTCACTGTGCTGTCAACAGGACTGCACGCTGGACTTGCCTGCATAGCTGGCCATGGAGAGCTAAAGTAGCACTGACTCAGAAAATGTATTTTTTTAACTTGTGTTTTTATTCAGATATTTTTTTAATGCTCTGTCAGTAAACAGTGTATGAAAATTAAAGCAAGGAATGAAACAGTGTTGCTGCAGCAGAGGGAAGCAGGTAGACAAATAATTCAGTTATGACAGCAGTACTTTGGAGAGCCAAAAAAAAAAAAAAAAACGCAAGGTTGTATATTTTGTTTTAATAAAACTCTTTTCTTGTGTTGCACAACTCAACTCACATTTTCAGTCATCACAAAAATACCACCAGAGACTGACAACAGCTTCATTTATTCTCTGTTCAACACGTAATGCTATCATACTCATGCACATTTGTTGCATAACAAAAACTCCTAGGCACTTGGTGAAAATTCTCTGGTAATATTTTACAGTACCTCTAACTGGACTATATACAATTATAAATCTTTCATCTAAATTGAAAAAGTATATATATATATACACACAAAGAATTACTGACAGTCCAGGGAATACATGCACAATTTAGGTACATCTGTCTGATTTTCCTTGACTGACACACACGCGCGCACAAACACACACACAAAGAGGAGCCACAGTTCCCTTTGCTGTGAATACTGAGGGATCATGGCTGCATAAGGAAATGTTTAGCCACAGTAGGACGCTGGTTGATTGTCATAGGCTTAGGCCTGATAAGGTGAGGTAACGGGAAATATAAATCCTCCTTTCATAGTGCAATTAAAAGATAAGATTATCATTTCAAGTCAAAAGAGAGGAAATTCATTGAGGGAAAAAAAAAAAAAAAACAACATGACCAAATCATTCAGGCCTCTTAATCTTTAAAAATCCAGATTTCAAAAGAAACTATTTTGTTAGTATTTGATCTACATCACAAAACACAGGTTTACTTTTTAAAATTAATCGTGTCTTCAGGGATATCGGCTCCCACTGAATGAATGACTGAAAATATACCTCTTACACATAATACCATATATGAACATAATTTGAAGTTTATACAAAAATTGTACAAATACACTGATTCTTCCAAAGGCCCAAAAAAGCATAAAGAAAAGCATATAAAGACTAAACCTAAAGTCATAAATAAATGTTGAATAAAAGAGCTTATTGACTTTTTTTTGTTTGTTTTTTAAACACACAGTTTTGGTATATCTGAGTAACCTGTGGGTCTCTGCGTCCCATTCCAAAAACATAAATATTATAGCTACCACACTGTATAGCCTACCCGTACATAAACTCAGATGGTATGGCAAATAAACATGTTACAGTGTTCTATAAAAGATTCCGTACGACAGTGTACTTAAATCACTTTAAATAAAGCTATTGCGTCAAAATACAAAAAAAAAAAAAAAATACAAACTAAATTGTCAACACCACGTCCTTGTAGCCGTACAAATTATTTCTAAACTACAAAGAGTCTGTATTGAGCTACTCATACTGGGAGAGACAAAGGTAAATGTTTATATTACCCTGAGAACATGAACCCTCCAGGAAGTGTGACGACCACCACTCTTTATTAAGACCTTAAAGAAAAATGAGAAGACTGGCTATCACGGTTTCCATTATTGTTTTGTTGTATTGCGAAGTCATCTTTTTCCAGACTAGTTTTGTTTTTCATCCAGTGTGTGCGACATTTAAGAGTTTTCACAGTTTGGCCTTTTCCATTCCATCAGATGTCGCTGCCGATGGACCATCCACGCTTCCTGATTTGCAAAGACCCTGCCGCAAAACCAGCAGCGAAACTTTGTCGCCACATCCCTGCTGGGGGACGCCGCACCCACTACTTCGTACTTTTTCCTGCTCAACCTGCGAAGTTTCAACTTCAAAATAAACCTCTCCTGTACAGAGTTTTTTCCAAGCCCTGCAGAGTCAGGTTGCATATCTGATGGGTCATTTGTTTCAGGGACCTCACTGTACATGGCTGAGAGAGCATTCAGAGTCCTGCGGGACAGCATGACCTTCTGCACCTCTCCTCTGTACCTGTTGACGACCTCCATGATCCTGGCAACCTCGGGGATGTCAGCATCTGGATGATTTAGCACCACAACAGGCTGGTCTCCCGCCGGACGCTTTATCAACTGAGATGGATTTATGGCTACTAACTTCAGGGTCCTCTCCTGGTTTTTTGGGACCGGTTGCCACCGATGCCCAGAGGCTGGTGAGGGCTCCTGTTGGATGGCTTTACCCACAGGAAAATGGGTGCTACTCAGGAGATCAGGGCAGGAGTCTGCAGGCACTTCTCTGTCTCTCAATCCCACAACATTCTGGTAACTCTGCTCTGAAGAAAGAGCAAGGCTGCCATCTTCCAGGTTTACTTTATCTGTAAGATAAAAGGTGAAAATACTCATTTCAAAGTGCTTTAAAAAGCAAACAGCCTGACCAGTGCTCTTGAATGTAAAATTCAAACGAAAAGTTAAAATGAATGTGAAGAACGTGCCATGGCATGTTAAATCTTTAACCATTATGTCTATGTAGAAACTATAATTTGCCGTCTTACCCTGTGGTGTAATAGCAGGTTGGGAAACAGGGGAAGACTTGGTGTAACTGCTATGAGGAGTCACTCTGTCAGCTGCTGAACTCTTCTTATCGTTGGGTACATAGCAGTCCGTACCACTGCCTGATGTTTGGAGCAGTACATTCTTGGGGCGCATCTCTACTTCAATCTCTGCTACAGCTCTCGAATTTGACTGTCCTGACTTAGCAACTGAACTTCTCTTGTCAACTTCTGTCTCCGAGAACTGATTTTCTGCATCATCTCGCATTTCTTGATGGGTTGACGGCCAGCCTTCGAGCATGGCAGGCTCATTTCCGTCAATATTTTGAGACCCCACTGGCTTTGCAGCACAGCTGGCGATGAGTCCTTCTCCTGGATTGGATGGTAGAACTGAAGTGATGGCTTCAGCAGGATCACATAAATCAGTCTGGGAAACTTTGGTCCATTTCTTCTGGTGAACCTCTGTTATCGGTGCATCTTGAAGAACCTGCGCTGTCTTCTCCATTGTCGTATGAGGACTTGGCAGCCCATGATAGTCATACATGGGCCCAACTCCTGATGGAGACAAAGAGCTCTGTGACACCCACTGCTTCTCCTTCACGGGATTCTTCTTCAAAACTATCTTTAAGGGCAGTCCTGATGATCTTTTATCCACTTTTTTAGATGCTGCCCTGCGTTTGTGTCTACGAATTCGTCTCTTACGTTTTGGTAGGGCTTTATGACTGCATGCCTGCTCTGTGCTCTCATTTGTCAACTTCAGCTCACTGGAGATATTAATCACATCCTCATGAATAGGCTCCTGGTGTTTTTTACCATGTTCCTCGATTTCCTGATCAGTCTTTAATTCCTGATTCTCTCTGTTTTCCTGCATTTGAGTACACTCCGATACTTCACTCTGGGCTGACAGTAAGACGTCATTATGGAGTTTGGTTTCAGTCTGCGGACAAGGTGTATGATCGCTCAGATCTGACTGACACCCATTCTGGTCAATTACACATGGAGCATCCTCAGCAGCACTTTCAGGGAAAACGGTTTCTTTATCTGATGACGCCATCCTTTTCAACCTTTTGGCATACGCTGCACCGTTCTGAGCTACAGTTATCTTGTTCTTGACTGTGAGGACAGTAAGATCCGACGAGTTCGACATGATGCCATTCTCTGACTTTGGGTGAAGATTCATATCTTGAGGGACGTTTGACAAAACGGTTTTAAGAGCCTTGGTCCATTTCTGGTCGCCAGTTTCCCCGGCGACAGATTTCATCAAAAACTGTTGAGTCTCCTCTAGTGTTGTTTGTGGATCTGACAGATGGCAGTATTTTTCCAGGAATTCTCTCCCTGGCAGAGACAGACAGTCCTGTGTCAGCCAGCACATTTCCCTAACTGCACTTCTTGTTAATCTAGACTTCATTTTTGGGATTGGGTCATTTGGTTTCACTGCTATGGAATGAACCTCCTTCCGCTTCTTCCTCTGGTTAACGTTCTGGCAAACATGAACAGTTTTAACATGTTTAGCAATCAACAATTTCTGAGATGCTTCATAGCCACAGTGCTGACAACGTAACATCTGAGTGGTTGTTTTAGGCCCAAACAGATTCTTGTCCTTTGTGTGCAGCGATAGCTCATCATTAGCTCCTTCCAGGCCCAAATTATGTACATTTATATGTTCTAAAAACACTCTAACCTCACCTGTGGAGAATCTCTGACACATTCCACATGAGTACTTGCCATTTTGGCAGTGATATGTAGTCAGGTGTGCACTGAATTCAGGCCATGTGCGTTGAACACTGTCTTTACAAATGTTGCAGCTAGAAAAAGTGTCCTTGTGGCTTAACAGATGAACCTGTAGGTAGGAGAACTCGTGTGTACTAAAAGTACACGAATGACAGGAAAAAACTGGTGGGCTCCCTCTGTGTTTTTCCTCAAAGTGTCTCACTAAGTCTTTGGGAACATATTCCAAGTTGTCCCTGCACTGAGAGCACGTGAACCTAAGTGTATTTCCACTGTCATTTGTCCTGCGCTGACTCTGTTGTGCTTCCTGGGAGGTCTTCTTTGATGAAGGCCACACGTTGCTTTGCTCCCACTCTTCTGCTATCTTCTTTGGTCCACGCTTATCTTCACTTTGCATAGTTGGGGGCTGAACGCCAGTCTTCCTGAGGTGGAGCCGTTTGCGCCGGTTCCTTCTCTTCTTGCTGAAACGCTGTTTATTACCTCCTGTGGAGGTAGCTGCAGAAAAATCCATCGAATCCATGGGTTTTCAGCTTCCTGAAAGTGCAGAAAAACACAGAGAACCAACTAAAAAATAATGCAAGATGAATGCAATAAATCAATGAGTGCCTGTTTCATTCACTTTTGTAATGAAATGCTTTCAAAAGACCCAGCATGCTCTGTGTGCTAGACTGCTGTTTCACACTAAACCCGTAAACAGAGGCTGCTTTCACAGTCCTACGCTACAGTTATTTTACTATAAGTCCACCTGTTGCTGCCCATGGTTCCATCTGGCTCTACATGGATATTAATTCATTACACTCCGATCAGGAACAAAACAAGGAACTCAGATTCTTATCAGCCACCAGGTGCTCGAAGCTGCGCTTAAACTCACCTGCTCACAGCGTAGTTATGAACTTCACCGCTTAAAGCACAACTATGCGCTACGGTTGAGGGGCGTGCAATTAAAAACCAACAAAAACTATCAAATGCACGAATAAAAACACCAGAATAATGCTAAGTGGGACTTTTTAGTGGAAGATTAATCGGCGAATCGTGCGGCCATTGTACAGTTTGACTTGACCACAACAAAGTGTTGAGGCTGCCTTTTGTGACGAGCAACAAAAAAACGCCATGGGAATTGTGAAAGTTGAGATAAAACTATCACGCCGTGAAACCTCCAAAGCTCCTTTTCCCTTCGCACGCAGACACGCGTTGTTGTTTCGGGAGCGAGAGGACTGCTGTAACGTTTTCCGAAACAGCGTTTGACTGATTTGAATTAACGTGACGCACGAGCGCTTACAAAGACGAAATAACTTGAGGAATAAAAAAAGCGGAGCAACAAAGTTACGCCAGACCCGATTTTCTTTACAACCTTGCATCGAGTTATTACTGCAACTAAACTCACCGGGTGGTATAGATAAGTAATGTAGCTGTAGTTATTTGGGTAGTTGTCTCGGTTTTTACCTTTTCTTTTGGGGAGAGCTTGACAGCTCAGCGAGTGGCAGCCATGATGGTTTCATCCGGGGATTACAGCCTCTGAGCTCCTTTAGCCTTTAGCCTGGTGCCTGAGACTGAGAGTCGTCCCGTCCCGGGGCCTACAGTTAAGCTCTAACACCGAGCTGTTTTTAATGCGAACACTGCTCTCTGTACATAAATGTAGTGTTTACTTCATACGGGGATAATTCTCCTCTGCCAGCATATGGTAAAATAACACCACGATTCTGTAAAATTACATTGCAGACAAACTTTAATAAACCTCCAATAAATAAAGGTTGTCTTCACCAGATGGTCACAGCTACATCCGTCAGATGAATTGTTCAAGGTCAGTTCCTACACCGCAGGATGGGAAACAACTGGACTGAAATAGTTTAACTGTCAACTACATTCAGTGTATCCATGTAAACAAAGGTTACCAGACAAGCCCCCCCCCCCCACACACACATTGTCTGCCCAAGATACGAGTATATGCACCCACCTCAACACATATATGAACTATGAAACATATAGTATAGCAATAATATGGAAATTTGGAGTGAACATACAAATATATTAGTCCATGAATGCTGGGCACTCCATGACTGGTGGTTAAAGGGTTAAAAGCTCCTGGGCATCATACAGTTAAAATGAATTTCAGTGTGTAAATGTGCAGAGCAATAATTAACAGATGCAATAAGTGAAAGAAAAAAATGCATGAATTTTATGAAACTTAAATAGCATTTAATCAGTAGACTGTTCTTATTCAACTGCAATACATAATTAGATACTTAAATACTAATTTTATGACCATAAATGAACAGAAAACCAAAGAGACTAACTATAGTTTGTTCAGCAAGGAAAAATAATAATATGCTGTTATTTTTTAAATGATTTATAAACAGAGTTCTTGTTCTTTTTGGGTGGTATGTGCTTTTTTGTTATCCTGGTAAATTGCAACAGGTAAAGTGTGTAATGTAAAGTCCATTATCTTGCAAAACATGTGGAAAGCGAATCTGCACTTCATTTCTGCTATGGCAGACAGGAGCAGGATGCCCTCTAGGTCTGTCCAGCAGATCACAAATTACATTAACTCATAATGAAGTGCTACTCCCCACAGTTCAATAAAAGCCATAAAAATAGCCCACAGGGCCTGAGTCCGGTAAATGTGAGACACTTTATTGCACCTAGATGAGAGGCTGTGAATTAATTCACACCGATGATCTTTTTGTAAAAAATATATTCTTTGTTTTTAGACACATGTAGCGAGTCCTTTTGATATTTAACTTCATGTAGTTAAAAAGAAGCATGTATTTGTATTTATATTTATATTTACTGACATTTCATGTGTTGGACTAACTTTCTATTTCTGCTGTACTGTTTACATGACATTAAAGTATTGTATACATGCAACCTTTTGACTTTCATTGTGAATTTTGTCAGGAATTACATGACACAAGTTGCCACAGACTCCATAGTGTATGTGTCACAATCCTGTGTGACATATTGCAAAAAGGTTTGCAACTAAATCATATGCATGACCCTACATGAGCAGAATAACCTTTGTGCTGCCAACAATTTAAAACAGAATCCTCCCAAAACTATGATAAGGTAAAGATGAGCATTTGAGTTGCCAGAGAACTTCTGATATGGAGCAGAATATCAGTGGTTTAAATCTAGAAAGCAGATGAGTCATTTGAGATCTTTGGCATCGCCAGCACCGTCCTGAGAAGATAAAGTTCCCTCTGCAAACACTCAGGAATCATTACACTCACTGATCCAATGTACCATCAATAACTGACAGACCGTTTACATCCTCTACTTTGGTATTTATGTCAGTCTGTTCAGAGGGAGAACAGCAGTGGGTTGTTCACACTCCTGAGCAGGTCAATGGCTGCCAGCTGATCTCCACCAAGGAGCTGCATGACACCAGGGCGAAGAAAAGCATAGAAAGGATGGCCACCAGTTCCCTCCACCCAGGACGCCCTTTGTTTCCTCTGGGAGACAGTTCCAGTCCATTATGAACAAGACTACCCACTACCTCAATAGCCTCTACCACAAAGCGGGATAGCATTTCCAATCCTCTTTAAGAGTCACCTCCTGCATGTAGCCACTGCTCTTTTTTATTATTTAACGACAACACGGAACAACTATGATGTTTTTCATTACATTGTCACTGTTTCCATACTGAAACATATCAAAAGTTTTTTATAGTTAATTTTCCTCACAGTATGTAACTATAATACACAGTAAAAGTGAATGTGCCTTCTAAAGACCCAGAAAAACTTACACACTTTTTTCAGTTTTTCATTGTTATGTTGGCTCAAGACACTAGATTTTCCTCTGTAGCTCCAGCTAAAATCTATCTTGCCCCTTTAACGCACAGAGCTATATTGCCTATCTTTAAAAGGGGATGTATATAATCGCCCGAGCCTTTTACTGACATATGCAACCGATGCTTTTATGCATCATCACCAAATTGAGTTGTACAGGTAACATGGGACGGTGCATTAGATGGAAGTCCTTTTTCTCTTGAAAGACAAGGAAGCCATTATGTAACACTGATGTTGTTTTAACCTATTTGGGTCAAATTGAATTGAGCTGTGCTGCTAGGGTAAACTGTCCTGTTTTGAATTTGTACTCTGAGAGTTTTGTCAACATTAAACTTTATATGCATGATGATAATCTAGTGTAGGAGGGGGCAGACTGACCTGGGAGGGATTCCCACTGGCATCATTTAGCATACTGTAAGGCAGCTCAGTACCAGTGTAAGAGAGTAACGCAAACAGGTTCAGTGACAGAAGACGTTCTCTGAATATGATGTAGCAAAATTGAGAAAATCAGCTCAACACTAACAGACTTACTTTTAAAGCTTGGTATGATCCAGCTTGGGTAAATGGCTTTAATTTACTATGAATATTATATTCTACATTATATTGCTTGAAATTAAATAAAGAGAATAGATGTTAAGCACTTTTATTGCATGGATTCTATTTCCAAATTGCTTCAAAAGGCTTAAAATGTCCCAGGCTGATTTGACCTAATGTCAACATTACCAAAAAGTAAACAGAAGGTAAACTCCTAGAGTGGATTAGTTCAAATGTTTGTAGCCTGCAAATGTGCACCATAGTGTCTAGATATCTTACATGCTATAGAATTTTGCTGAGATAAAATGCCATAAAAACTGGCATTTCAGTGAACAAAGTGGTATTATCAGTAAATTATGAAGAGTTTCTAACTTTGGCTGTTGTTTATGGTCAGAAAAACATTTAGTGGAATGACCAGAAATCTTATTGATGGGATTTTCATTCGACAGAAATCTGTTCCTTATTATTTTATTTATTTTATTTTCCAATAAAATTACAAACAGTCAGTCAAACAACACTGCAAACTCGTGTTGCTCAGGAAATCGGGATCTATACAAATTAAAATCTTATCATTCCCTTTTATTGGGTATTGGCTGCATCTGGCTGCCAGCAGTCTCTGCAGCGATTGGATGTTGACACTTGCTATACTAACTCGTAATTGGCTGCGTCCTGTGTGCACTGTTAGTCCAAGCCATTCGTCCAGGCAATGGAATGATGCTTTCAGGTGCTAATCGGAAAAGTCTCACTCATCTAATATGTTTCCTCTGTGAGACCGTAGAAATCCGGACTTACAGTAAAATTTCCAGGTAAAAAAAAAACACATTCTACCAAAATGTTTATTCATATCTGTTTTCCAGTTTCAACAGTGAATATGAAGCTGCCTGAAGATGTTTGTCGCTTACATTAATGGAATAGAAGATGGAAACTGAATAAGATGTGATATATAATGTGGTCTTGTATCAAAAGGGTGGTGTATAAATCTGTTTTACCATATGCTGTGTGCTTTTCGCCCACTAAACACCACTATTCGATTTTCGCAGCTTCACTTCGTAGGTTGTTCATGCGCTCACAACTTGAAGTGGGTGTTTCCGGTAGAACTTGAAGGCAGCAGTAGCGTTTGCTGAACTCGTGCTGAGCAGAAAAACCTCTCAGAGTACAACAATGAGTGTAAGCAAGCATACTGGACTAGTTTGAATGGAAGTTAACTTTAGTGAAACTACCCGTAGTGTTCACTACATGTGCTCATTGGGTGAGTCTCCACTTTATGAACCGTCAACACGAACATTTTTTATTTCCTAGTTTAGAAAAACACACTGAACGACAGGCGATCGATCACGGTGCTTGCTCCTGATCCGCCGCCGTGAACAGTTTTGTTGGGGGGCACTTAAACCGACTTTAAAAGGGTCAGAGACTTTGTTTTTCCATGTGCAGAACACCTTCAGCACCAAGTATTAGTTAGCTGACTGTTTCGCCTTTCACAGGTTTCCAAAGCACTGTGTTAAATGGAGCTGGAGGACCAATGGTGGAGAGGACAACTGGCTGCAGATATATACCAGGCGCTACGGTACAAAGTGAGTGGGACACAATAACTTGTGTGATGGCTGCCAAAACAGACATGGGGAAAAGTTTGTGTTTTTTTCCTATGTCATGCATCACATTTTATGCACAAAGTCCTGTCTTTGTTTCATTCAGTTTTATTTATGCTTTTATTTTGTTGTCTCTATATACAGAAGCCATCCCCTGTTAAATCTGTGCTCCATGTATTGGATCTGTGTCTTTGCATGTGTGTGCTCGTCTGTTAGAGAAACCCATACGAGATTTTCAAGGCTGATACTCATTAAAACAATGAAAAATCTTATGATATATTGGTCATTTTTTTAAAATAAGTATATCACATAAACAAACATATTTGAAAAGGATCCCTTCATTAAAAAAACAAAACAAAACTATAATACTCTCCCAATATATAACTAGAAAGTAAAAGAAAGATTTAGGAATTAAAAAGTAAGCTTGTCTTTGTTCACTGGTGGACAGAACTGTGTAATGGAGACACTGTCTCTGAATTATGTCAAGCGCATTTTGGTGCCAATATCAGTATATCTTTGATGATCTTATATTGACCGATATATTAGTCAAGCTCTTGTGTGTGTATGTGTATTGATTGTACTTTTGCAAGTATGTTGTGGATACATAGTATTATAACAGATTATAACCAACTTAAATTAAATGAGAATCAAGTTTGTGTGCTCTGAGACCTCAGACAAACTATGTTATCTTACAGGAGCTCAAGTTGCCATCCTACAAAGGCCAGTCCCCTCAGCTGAACTTGAGACGATACTTTGCAGACCTCATAGCCATCGTCAGTAACCGCTTCAGGCTGTGTCCTGCAGCCAGACACCTGGCCGTCTACTTGCTGGACCTCTTCATGGACCGCTATGATGTTACGGTGCAGCAGCTTCACATGGTCTCACTCTCATGTCTTCTGTTGGCTAGTAAGTGTGTGACAGACCTCACACTCCTGTGTCTGTCTAATCAGTCTCTGCATTGGTATTATGTTTTCTTACCCACCAAATATTCCTCTCTGCAGGTAAATTTGAGGAAAGGGAAGATCGGGTTCCAAAGCTGGAGACCCTGAACAGCCTGGGCTGCATGAGTTCCATGAACCTGGTCCTGACCAAACAGGGTTTACTACACATGGAGCTCCTCCTGCTGGAAACCTTCCAGTGGAACCTGTACCTCCCCACAGCCGCTCATTTCATAGAGTACTACCTGTCTATTGCCGTCCATGAGGGAGACCTCCATGATGGCTGGCCTATGACCTGCCTGGAGAAGACTAAATTATACATGGCCAAGTATGCTGATTATTTCCTGGAGGTTTCCTTGCAAGGTAGGTTGTATTTCATGAGGTATTTGGACTTTAAGCTCTTATAGGTGGATCTCAATGTGTGATCAAAAGTAGTAGTCCTTGGTTGGTTTAACTTTCACCCTCCATATGTCCCTAAACTACTGTAATGAAATCATCCAGCCAAGTTACTCAAGTAAATCTGCTCTTCTAAGGCAGAGAGCAGTAACTGCAAAGCTAAGCTATTCTGCTAAGCTAGTTAGCTTTAGCAGGAGTTCAGCTAGGTTTTAATGCTCTGTCATGATTGGATTTATGTGGAATTTTTGTTGGCATGTGGAAAAACACCCAGAATTATAAACATACTGGTTCATTAAAATGCCTATTTTTCAATTACAGATAACAGCTAGGGAAAAAACATTAACACAAGTACATTTAGTCTTAGCTAAGACTAGCCAAGGTTGTGTCTCTAACTAGTTTTCACTTCATATCGCACTCTTGTTTTAGCTGTCTAGTTGGCTGTCTGTATGTGGCAGGGACGCAATGAGTGTGAAGGCTGCTTCTACAACCCACATATTACCAAACCAGAGTCAAGTTACTACATCCTGGACAGGCGTACAAAGTGAAAATCCACCAGCTACACAGCCAGAGTGCAGTTACAGCCATCTGGCTTAGTTTTCAGCTCTATTTTGTAGTTACAGCAAATTGTATATGCTGTGTTTATGAAACTTTTTATGGCTTAATAATATTTTATATGGGGAAAAAAACAAACATCAAAAAGTTAAATTCTGGTCTCTCCTCCATTATGACAAAATATTAACTTACAGCATTTTTTCCTCTGCAGAGGAGTACAGTTTTCTCGCCACATGTGGTGATGAACTGCTGTTTTCTTTCTTCCCTCAGATCATGTGTTTTTGTGTTTTGCCCCCTCACTGGTGGCTGCTGCGTGTGTGGCCGCCTCCCGCCTCATCCTCCACCTGTCCCCTACATGGCCACCCCGACTGCAGCGCCTCACAGGCTACACATGGGAGAACCTCATCCCATGTGCAGAGAAACTGCTCATGTGTGTATCTGTTGCTTAGATAAAGCTGAATTTCTTACACACTCGACAGTGGATAAAAAATGACTGTAGCCAACAAGGACAATTAAATACATGATTTTATCTTGGTGACAGTGATGCAGATAGATACTGACAACTCCCAGCACACACTGACACACATTGCACGATGACAATAGCATCTCACACAAAGTAAGAACAGACAGTAGCCTGAACATTTCACGCTACATGCTCAACAAGAGACACACATCAATGCTCATCTTATAGCACTGAAGGCTTTCACTAATCAACAGTGTGATTCTTTGTCCCTTTTTTTTTTGTTTACTCAGTGCACATGACAGTGATGTCAAAGAGGCCAACAAGCAGAAGTGCCAGCAGCCCAGCCAGCAGCAGCAGCAACAGCAACAGCAGCAGATGGTGTACCACAGTTCAGGCCAGACAGCCACTGTGGCCCAGTACCTGCACCGGCCCAGCGTGCAGTATCCCCAGCAGGCTAACCACAGACCTGCCTCCTACCTCAGCCACTCCACCACCAACCTGCAGGCGCCGAATGGTCCCCAGCACGGCAACACCCAGGCCATCGCTGCCTCACTGGATCCAAAGTCTAACATCACTAACAGGGCTTACCAAGTCAGCATGCACTACAGCTGCCCTGCTCCGTGCTTTGACAGATGATGGGTTTTCAGGATTTAGTAATTTTTTGGGGGGAGGAAGCGAAAAGAGATGGTGATCTGTTTTTCTTGAACATTACAGAATACACTGAAGGAAAGAGGGTGTTTTTAATTTGAAGAGACTTGATGAGATTGGTGCAGCACTTTTGAACCATAAGGTGTACACAATGTGCAATATGCTTGCTCTGCTGTAATTTTCTGTGGAGAGCCTGCGTGAGGAATTTTGTTTTCAAGATGTTTGCGATATCAAGAATGAATGATGTTGAGAGGTGACTTTAGGCAGAGTTTGCACCACTATACCCACTAGTGTTACCATATAATTTAGCTACAGACCAAAAGTTGTCTTGTATTTAATTAAGCCAAAGTACCTCAGAAGTATTGAACACATTTACCTAGTGCCTGTAGTCTTTATGACTATTACTATGCTAAGTTAGAAGTAACAAAAGGGATTTAAGTCAGTTTGTGGTTGAAATAAGAAAGCATAGTTTGCGTAGTTCTGTACCTTAAATTTTTGTTTGTTTGTTTTGATGTTATTTGTAAAACTAGAAAAGAATCTACTCCTCTAGATTTCAGAATTTCTTTGCTGAGAAAATTGTTGCTCTTTTGTACACAGAGGATTTCAGTCAGTGCTGTGCACTTCTACGATGATAGTTTTAAATAAAATACAAATCTGTGTTAGTTGAACTGAGATTATTGTCCAGTCAATTTCTTTGATATGTCACATGGTATTTCCTAAAAACTGGTTCTGGTTTAAGATAATTATCTTATAATAGTTGTATCAAAGTCCTTACACATGGGTGATGAAAGACAAGCTCAAGCAGGAAAGTAACTTAAGCACATTTACTCAAGTAGTGTAGGTAAGTATAAATTTGAGGTACTTGTACTTTCCTTGTTCATTTCCAGTTTCTGCTACATTTTACTTGTTCCCCACTACATTTCAGAGAGAAACATTATATTTTCTACTCAACTACATTTATCTGATTGCTTGAATTACCTTATAGATTAATAAATGTTGATTACTTTTACTTTTGATACTACTGATAACATTTATGTACTTTAATGAAAGTACAACTCTCGAGTTTTACATCTAGCAAAGAGTATTTTCACGTTGTGGTATTGTTACTTTTATTTAAGTAAAGCATGCAAATACTTTTATCCCCCACAGTAGCTGAAACACAGAAAGCTTCAAGCATATTTTCGACGCACAATGACAGGATGTGGTTGGGTTTTGGGTGACTAGGGAGTCACAGAAATGATCATACCCTCTCAGTAGTGGGAAACGTGAAAAAAAATGGGCCGACTATATTTTTTGTTTTTTTTGAGATGAAAGACACAATATGTACCCACCGCAGAGGCAGCAAACCTGGAAAAAAGGCAGATTTCATTATATTCTGGATTTGACATGTCAACACAGGGAACATTACCAGTTTATACATACAGTCAGAAATAAAACCACCTTGTAATTTACACTGAGAACCACTGCTTTAGCAAAAGAGCAAACTCTTACTGCAGCCTCAGTGCTGTAGAGTACAACTAATCAACTACACAAAGAGGTCACTTAATTGGACACACCTGAAGAATCTAATACAATCACATGCTGTTCTGACTGTTTGTCTGTTTCTGCACTCATTTCTTTGCTTGTTTCTCTCCCTTGATTTTAATTTGTCATAATAATAGTTACTCTCTGTTGAGTGTAAATATGTTAAATAATGTATGGCCATCACATTAATTCAGATCTGACTGAGAACGTGTTTGCTCTGTTTTTAGTGGATTCTGAACCACACCTATAATACATCCACCAGTTCATAACTTTGCAACACCCTGTGCAAAATGTGATTCATACAGTACAGCAGACTGTATGCCACCATTGTACAGTGACAAGGCAATCCACTGTCTGCAGAGGGCAGCATCCAGCACATTTCTGATGCTTTTCATCTCTATGGCTTTGCAGCTCACGCAGCTTTTGCATGTGTGAGCTGAAAAGAAAAAAGCTCTGTGAGGCAGAGATTTTGCCTCACACATTAAACTAAGTAATGTTTCAAATTATGTCAGCAGTCAATGTATTTCAATATTTCTGACATGCTGCTCCTGTTCTTAGGATGCTGCCTCTTAAAAATTGCCCCAAAAAAGCCTTTGTTCTTCAGTGAAAAGAAAAAATAGCACAGTTAATTTTTCCAATTTTGATAAACTGGATTGGTTGGTCAAAGCTTGGGAATGAATAAGCTATATTTATTATATTTATTCTAGTGCATCAAAATTGTACCTCTGAGGTAAACCACACAACCGCACACTCTCCTGGACATAAGATGAGAAGGACAACATTAGAATGAGAGATACAAAACCATCTCCTTACTTATATAAACTCCAGATCACTTTGTTTTCCTTCTACCTCAACATTTTGTTTATTCAGTGTTATAAAACACTGTGGTCAAGCCTGATTGAAACAAACTTTCCAAGTAAACCCCTGATGCTGTCTTGATTCCTACATGTCACGATGTGGCTGACTTACTAAAATAGCATTTCCGCTCTGGGAATATACGCTGCAGAGCTTCCTGTGGAGGAGGAAGCAGACTGATGAACATGGTGACGAAGACCAAAGTCTTCTCGCTGCTTATGATTTGCTTCTTCCTCCTCCCAAACACTGTGGATATCAGCTCAGTGGCCAAACTAGTAGGTGGACCAAGATTTATGAAGCTATCCAAGCAACTCCACCACTCTGCTTCATCTGAAGTCCCCCCAGTGTCTGGGTAGAGTAGCTACAAATTCACACACCTTTCAAAACACACACTGGTTCTGTGTTAATCCTTCTGTCAGTCAAAAGCGTTTAGTTTGTGGTCGGGGTGAAGCAGGCAAACCACAATGAACATGGCTGGAGGAATTAAAGTAAACTTGTCCCACCAGGCAGCATGGGGAACTTGAAAACTCAATACCATATGAGCTTTTTTTTTACATTTCAGGAGAAAAGCTGTAAAAGAAATAAGTTCAATGACTTTCACATTCTCCTCTGTGGTTGCTAAAGTGTTTTATGAGAAAAACCCAACCACCCACCCACCCATCTGTTATTCCATGCATGCTCAAACTGCACTATCACGATTTAGCAAATTGTTTCCACACTCAAAATGTACATGTATGCGTGTAATAATCAGTGTGATGTAATCCTCTGATAAATCAGGGTGACCTTGGAAAGAACCTGGGTGGTTTGTCTTGGTGCCAGTGGCCAGCCCACAACACAGAAGGTCTCCAATGAGCATGAATCTTCCAGTGGAGCAAAATCAGCAGTAAACCTATCACCGCCAGTGAACCATCCGGTCAAAGGTGAAAAGTAAAAAAATGAAACACTGGTGAAATAATTGGTCATACTGAGAGGAGCTTGAAACTTGTCTAAACTTCCTAATTTTCATGTGATTTCCCTTCATGCCCAGTTCAGTGTTTTCCTTTCTACAGTATTCTGCTGTGGACACTTCTTCTTATCTATGTCTTTTCTATAAACACTGCATCTAAAGCCAAAAGTTTCAGAATTAAACATCAGCAGTAGTAATAGTAATAATAGTAGTAGTAATACTGACCAGTGTTACAACTGTTTTGAGTTGTCTTCAACCAGACTAGGAGTGTGGTAGCAGTTGGGGGGAACCACCTTTAAAAAAATAACAATAAAAAATTGTTAAAAGTGAGCAAGCAATGAGGATGAAGGTAGAGAAACAGAAGTACCAACAGAATGAACAATATATCTGGTTATATCTCTTTCTCCAATGGAGAAATGGTCAGAGAGTGTAAGCTCCTAAACTTCGAACTCTGAAAGAAACCTGACTTATCAAGCTGTTCTACTGTGAAACTGCTCCTTCAGGGCATTCAGGTGAAATCTCACGTTTCTCTGTCTCAGCAACAGCAACAACAGCAGTGGCAGGTTGATATAAGGGCTGCTCCAAGGCACACTTTGGTACATTACTGGTACCAGTACACTTGGTGTTTCATTTTGCTAGTGCTAAAAAACACCCTTTCTCCTATATGGACTATATGGACTTCTTCCAGTACCTCTAATGTTGTAATATTTAAAACAGTAACTTTACGTTTGAATTCTTCTTGGATTCTTGGATAAATATTTTTAAAATTGATCATTTCAGTGGTTGTTAATTTATTTATTTTACACCAATTATTTATATGATTTTTTATTTATTTAGCTAGCTAGTTAGTTAACATTGAACACTTTGGGATTCCAAACTCACCTATTCTTAGGGTCAAAGTCTAACTTCCTGATCCATGCCAGCAAGTTATCCCTTGTATTGTTAGTCAAGGTGCTGAAAATAGTAAACTGTAAAATTTGACATATATCCTATTTCACCCTGTGTGTGTCTTGTTGCCGTATACAATAGTAATGTAATAGTAGATTGCATGCAGATTTTTACAAGTTCAGTGTTAAGGTAAATAAAGACATTTTACAGACCAACAGTAACCCCACAAGAGGTCATGGGAAATACTGATGAGGTGTCAAGAAGTCAGAATGGGACATCTGACAGACGCAGCACCACACTCACAGTCAAGTATTTACTTGCTGCTACTGATGCCGATAAGTCAAGCTTAGACAAGTTGTCTGCAGATGAACTCCACTGTCTCCAGGTCAGGCATGTTGCTGGACTATTTCTGTCTAAAAGTGGAGCACACAGACCACATCCATGGACTTTTGGCAGTCTGTATATTGAAGATCAGCTGGAAGCTAACTTTGAGGTCACTGTCAGAAATGGCTTCCTCTGGACTGTGGTATGCTTTGTAGTATGTGCATATACTGTTATGGTGTTGAAGCTGTAAGTGTTGTAAATGACTAACAATAAAATCTTTTTAACATTGTTATATCATCAAAGAAGCTTCGTCTTCGTCTTAATACCATAAGGAAGTCAGAGTTCCCTGGTGTGATTTTGATGTAATAGTGTTACATTGGACAGCTTAGTCTGGGACTGACTACCACACTCACAGATTAAACAGGGATCACATCAGGACATTACACATGGAGAAAAAAAAAAGTGGGGGGGGGGGGGGGGGGGGGGGCAACTTCAGTCACATTTTGATGCTACAGGGACTGATGCATCCTCCTCCTCCAGATTCGTGAGCTCATTACACACAAAGTGCCTCATGAAAATCATATTTTCCACCTACTGAAGGAGGATTAATAAGCCCATTACACAGATTCAGGTGATATATTGCGTTCAAAGTTTTGAAAATATATTTTCTATCATTACATTACGAAAAGCTCCTCTTTCTTTTTTATTCAGTTTTGATGATCTATTTGCCTTCAGAAGGCAGATGGTACAAATGCGAGCCAGCATGAATATGTCACTGAGATCTCAGCAGTATATTCAAATGAGATGAAGAGGCTTGATATGCCACACAATATATAGCAACATACGGTTTCTGACTTTTGCAGCTGTAATTTGACAGGTGTCAGCTGTATGTTTTATGATCAGCTCCCATTATGTTTTTCATGAGACAGACCTGTCCCTTTTTTTCTTTTCCCACATCACTCTGGGTCTGCCTGAAGAAAACATGCCTCAGGCATAGCTGAAGAAAGACCCATCCAGTATTATTTGGTCAGAGAAAACTCACCATGCCGTTTACAAAAATCTTGATTCTGAAGCTTTGTCTATTTTTAAACTTTTTTTTTTTGTAGCTGTTGCAGAGCAGTTTACTGATTTACTGGTCAACAAGTGAAGCAAAATCATTTCAGTTTGAAAAATAATGTGCATCACGGTCAGTTCTGAAATAAGTGTGCTCCGTATTTATGTGTTGTTGTAGTTTGTGCTGCAAGCCACTTGCTGTGGCACCTGATATGTGACAGCTTTTGCCATTTTCTGTAATGCTCTGATGCTGTACTGAGCAAAAGCAAGGTGTGGATAGGAGAGTGGTAGGTTGCATTAAGCCCAGCTATTTTCAGGTCAAGCTGCTACATCTCAATACTGCAGTCTATACTGAACATATGTCTCTTATATATAGTGTACAATGTTGTCGTTAACTCAACTGTCAACACAAAAAATGGGTTAAAAATAGATACATTTTTACACATATTAAGCAGCTGTGACACATCCTTTAAATTACATGAAAAATTGTGTTTAATTTACGCCTGTGTCATGAACATGCTTCTGTTTTAATTAAATACAAGCAAAAATAGAAATATATATATATATATATATATATATATATATATTTTTTTTTTTTTTTTTTTTAACTAAATATGCTAATCATATTTGCTTATTTAGAAAAGCATGCTGAAGATTGAATAATACTCAAGTCAAAATGACCGTCACTGTCCCTTGTAACATCTTTAGATTCTATACTTTGTATAGTCCCGTAGCGATAAAACAAGATTTACTGTAATCTAAATGTGAGCACACATGGTACTCCAAACTGCAAAGCCTGGTGCTTATTTTAGAAATTGCATAACAATGTTTCATAACCAAAATTCTGCAAACAGACAGGATGCTCATTATGTGATAAAAATCATTTCAAATTCTATGCAACACTCTCTGCAGTGATGCTTTCATACCACAATGTACAAGACGTTTGATGCAACTCTGTCAAATCAAAACCTGCCCTCTTCTATAAGTTATGTCTCTGGTTTGACATTCATCCACTGTGTCATACTGGGATGATCACATGCATGCAGTGTTCCCTTCCCGTTTGACAGTCTCAGATTTTTTGTGTAGTTTTATTTGTGTTTATATAATTATCAATAATATTATTTTGCATACCTAATAGCTGCAGTTCTCAGGTGTCCTCAAACTTCGCCTGTGAATTTAACAAACAGCTGCAAGAAGAAAAGGAATAAACTTTCAAACAATACTGCACTTGTGATATTCAATCATTACATTTATGGCAGAAAAATAGGACTCCTCCTCTGGGATGCTTAAACTTCTGAGAGAGAATTAAAATCTATAATATGAAAGTCTCCAATTCAAAAGACCATGAAACATTATGAGGACACAGAGACAGGACACCCCTAAAGTTATACCTTCTTTTCCTGGTCTCTCTTGCAATATTTCAACTAAAAGCATGGACATACACAGCTACTCTGCAAACAAAATATTTGTTCTCCACAAACCCATAGTATTTTCTTCCTGTAATCTGTGATAAACATGGGATTGTACTAAGGTGCTGTGATGATGAAAGGGGTTTATTAGACTCTTTTATTTTATTTTTTTCAAGAAATCAAAGACAGCATTCAGTAAAAAGTGGCATGACAGCAATGAATGAGTATTGAGTTTAGATCTGTTTTCAAATGCCTTCAAAAGTCACTTATCTGAATAATTGGTGTATACTGTAGATTAGACCCTCTCCAGTCACATGGAGACTTCATTTGTCCTGACCCATTAGCATATGCAAGCCATAAGCAAAAACTCAGAGATCATTAATGACGTATGTGTGATCCAATAAAGTATTAAACACAGTTTTAAAAACTGATATTTCATTTGAATACAGCAAATACTTGAACTGTGAGATCAGATCAGATCAGATCAGAGTAACTTTATTAATCCCTGGAAGGAAATTCTTTGGTTACAGTCAAACTCTCAATGGAAAATTAAGAAAATGAAACACAGAGGTAAGAGAAAAAAAATTCTAAAATAAATAAAATAAAATAAAACAAAAAATACTACAATACCCACTCCTTAGAAAATACATATATCCCAGTATATGTTTTAAAAAATAAAACATATCTTCATATTTACATATGTACGTGAGGTTTAAGATTCCAGCAATACAACAGTTGCTGCATTTTTGCTCAGCTAGTTAATCCTGCTTTCTACCACAGTGGCTAACTGAAACACTAAGCACGATTAACCTTTGCTGAATGCCACTTGTGTTTTCTAAAACACCATTCTTTGCCATTCTTAAACCAAGGCTATGCGAAAGATTGTTTGAAGCTGAGAAGGTAAACCTTTGGCTTTTCAGGACCATGGTTAGCTCAGGGTTCACTTACAAGTATAACTGTGAGCAACGTCAACCAAAAGTATAACTAAATAAATGTAAAAACAATTAAAGAAATTTGGTATATAGAGCCCCAGTATTCTAATTCAGATAACAGCGGTTAAATGACACCTGGCTTGCACATATACGAGCATATAAGCACACTTACCGAAATCATTTAGTGTTAATATCTGTTTGAAATAACTCAGAGCCAAGTAAAGTGCAACTCTGTATCTATCAATAAATGAGAAACAAAATGTAAACTATGCCTCTTCGGTTTTTTTTCCTTTCATTTCGTTTCCTCTTTTAACGTGCTTTTTGATTGGTTCTCCCCGATGCTTCTAGCCAATCAGCTTCCGCCTGCTATGGAGGAAGGAATAAATGCAAGATGGCTCCTCATATAAAAACAGTCTTCTGGGTTGCCCTCAACGTGCAACAAAATAACTCTTTACATCTTATTAGGTTAAAATATTTATCCGCGAAGAGTTCTGAAGGGTAGCTTAAGCTATAGATTGATATGCGTATGGTACTTGGCGATATTTTGTGGGAGAAGATACCGATCAGACAAGAGGGACAACTTTGAAGCCATGAATTGGTTGTGAAGTCACTGTCTTCGGTAGAGTGAGTTGGGGTGGTCACAAGCAGAAGCCTGGGCCTCAGCTAGCTAGCGGTAGCTGCTAACTAGCTAATGACTTCATCTACTGTTATCTGCCGCATTAGAAACGTTAAACGGCAAAGAAGGGGAAGCCTCGAATTACTGGTTGCCTGTTGAATGCGGGGCGTGAAAGGCCATACAGATCTTGACCATGGCTGTATCAAGGTAAGTGAAACTTGCGCTAAACTGACTCATCTCTATCTCTCCGACTTTCATTAACAATTAGCTAGCTAACCCGCTAACACCTGCTAGCTTTTCATTTGGCAAAGAATGGCATGGCGATGGCCGACTAACGGTAGCTAGTAAGCTAACAGACTGTAATGTGATGGTGTAACTTAGTCGCTACTAGTGGCTTGGGTTTTGCAGGCCGGGAACGGATTGGGCTCATAATTCAGTTTGGACTCATGGTCACCGCAGATGCGAAATGCCAGTTAAAATTAATATCCGTGTTAAGCAGTCCACTGCTGATGCTCCGCCGATAGATACAGGTTAACTAACGCGATTGTGAAGTTGTGTCACGAAAGCCAGTTTGCCGGCGTGAGATACTGTCATTGGCTACTTGTGTAGAGCTTTAAATCATTTTGGGTAAGCGGAACAGGAACGCTGGTTTGTGATACAGTTTATTCAGTGCCGATTTAAGCGCATCAGCTTGTCAAGTTTGCATCCTGTTCTCGATGCTTAAATTGTGATGATCTTAAACGTCACTTTAAAATGCAGAAGAGTTTTCTTTGGCTGCCAAAGACGTTTTGACGTTTACTTGACAAGTGTTTCCGTTCTGATTGTTGTGATTATCCCACGTGGTGCCCGTGCTCTTCTTTTGCTTAGCAAAGTAGACTGATCTGTAGTTCAGCCCAAGTATTAGAGGTACGTGGGGTCATGCCCCGTACATCTCTAATCCACTCCGTTTTATTAATAGACTGCTAATGACTTGAGCGAAAGAGCAGGATCATTAAACAGGTTACCTTGGTGCAAAGCCAAACAATTAATAATACATAATGGTGTTATCCATGCCAGCATGTACTACCTTGAGAGCATTGTCATAAGGAATCAAATTGTGATATTTTATACATTTGTGTATTTATTTAGAATTTAATGGATCAAGCAAATGTAATTAAGCTGTTTACAAAGAAAATCTGATAGCTGTAATGTATGTATTTTTTTTTCATTTCATTTTCATTTGTTTTGTTTTGGTTTGTTCATGCACATTTGCATTGTGCATGGTCTCTTAGGTTTCTGTTGACCTTAATTTGTTTTTCTTTCTCAACCTGTCCTTAGACTTGATCGTTTGTTTATCCTGCTTGACACTGGAACAACACCAGTAACCAGGAAAGCAGCAGCCCAGCAGCTTGGAGAAGTGGTCAAACTCCACCCACATGAACTCAATAACCTCCTATCAAAGGTGTGTATTTGATATATCCTTGTCCTAACGGTCTTTCACAAGCCTCCATATGATAATGTCGGGGTATATTTGGTTGTGTCTGCAGTCAAATGTGTAAAATATTAACAATGGAAAAAAAAGTCCTTTATGACTTAAAGGATCTTGCTTTTTGCCCCTTTGTCACAACATAAACTTTAAGTTGTGACAAAGGGGCAAAAAGCAAGATCCCAGATTCCGTTTTGTGTTGGCCATTTTACTTTTTCTTTTCCTTTCTTTATGGGACAGTTTCAGTTTAAATTGTACGTGCAGTAAATTAAATCTATTTTCTGTCAATTACAAGGTCTTGACCTACCTAAGGAGTCCCAACTGGGACACTCGTATAGCAGCCGGCCAAGCTGTAGAGGCCATTGTGAAGAATATTCCTGAGTGGGACCCGGTCCCCAAGCCTAAAGAAGGTGAGCTTTTAGACATATTCACTAAAGATAATCGTGTCGTGCCGTGTAGCTTGGGTTTAGTTACAATGCATGTGATGTCAGTTGTGTGTGCTGTTCTTACTGTTCAGTTGATTGGTACAAGATTGGTCTGGAGGGAAAAGATGCCTTGTCAAACTTATCTGTGTTAGTGTACAAATGGCCTCAGATTCATTAGTAGTTTGTGGGACAAATGTGCAGTTCTGAGACACTTTTGTTTGTTTCCTGTAGAATCTTGTGAAGACTTGTCTCCAGAGGACTCCTCTTGTGACCGGTTGAGTTTCTACCACTTCGATATCTCCCGCCTGCTCAAACATGGGGCTTCTCTTCTGGGATCTGCTGGGGCTGAGTTTGAACTGCAGGATGACAAAACTGGTTTGTAGTTTTTATTTTATATTTATTTAATTTTATTTATTTATTGGCATCCATGCTGTTAAACTTTCACACACATAAATAAGATGGATTGTTACATTGTGTTGATTATTTGTGCAGGTTGTAACCTCTGGAAAGGAAAAGTGTGAATCATTAGAACTGTGAGTGTAAGAATAGGATGGTCTTTGATTATGTCTGGCTTTGAGCACATTGGGAGATTTTGAGTTTGTACTTTCCAGCGTGTTGTTTTGACTTGAGCGGGTTGCTAAACAAACTTTAATCAACACATTTACTCCCTACCACCACACACACTTACTCGCAGCTGTTTTGTTAGAATGAATGACATTGTCATGGGGACGTAATTGGAATATGCGTGACAAAATGTAACCTGAATGAAACTTGAACACAACCTCCTCCTTGAACTTGATTTCAGTGATGTCAGATATGTTTTCCTTGGCAATGGTGGTGAAGACGACTCCCATGATCCCACACAACTTCAAGTCGTCATCATACTACGTGTTTTATTATTGTTTTGATTGAGAGGCTCCTAGCAGCAGAAATTACATATGTGCATTTAACTGTGACTGGACTACTGCAACATCACTGCTAGTATCTAGAGCTGATTCTGATTCAAACATGAATACCACACAGCCAGCTGGGTTATGTAGTCATGAATTTGAATGTAATTTAAATATGGAAGGCTGCTCATCCTTGTCTTTTGATGGTCATTTGCCTGAGAGCATCTTGTCTTTAGTCTTTTCCTGCATTCTGATGTTATACCAGTAGCTGCTTCCCTGTGATCTGATTTCACTTCTCATTTACTAAATTTGGCAATAGGCATTAGGTGACTTTCAAGGCTATTTATGATACTGTCCTGTATCGTATTTATTTGTGACCCTAGCCAGAATGACACTTTGTTGTTAACATATACATAATCAGTATTCCTCACACAGCTACGATGCGCTCGTCCTCCATATTTCCATGCTGCAGTTTTCCACTGACTTCCTGTCATTTGTTCCCAGGCGAGATGGACCCTAAGGAACGTCTTGCTCGCCAGAGGAAACTTCTTCAGAAGAAACTGGGTCTTGACATGGGTGCCGCTATCGGAATGGACACAGAGGAGCTGTTCAATGACGAAGACCTTGACTATACCTGTCAACCCAGTGGGCTGAGAGCCCATGGAAGCAAAACCACAGCTGGATCCAGCTCCCGCAACCATGTAGTAGGTTTCATTTTAGCCTCTTAGCTTTGAATCAGCAGGTTCTTCTAGCGTGTATGTAATGTCCTTTGGTTATTACTGCAAGCAGTAGCCCTGGATGGCCTATAAATTTCAAAAATAGGTGTAGATAATCATAAATAGGAGGCAGGAAGTGGGTGCCTGTTGCCATTGCTTCTGTCAGCAGTTGAATGTTGCCCTGTAGTGAGATACTGTGGTTTAAGGTCATGTCCTAACTTATCTGGCCAACTTTAAGTAACTTTAAGTAAGTAAAGACAAGAAAGGCAGGCTGTAACTTGTTTCACAATGACAGAGGCTGTTGCTGTATAGCTGTCAAGTGCTTAGTCACAAATGTGATTCGTAACATGTTATGTTATGGTACACCTTTTGCATTGCAGTACTAAGGCTTGTCTGAACAGGATAGCTGCTCAAAAACTGTTTCATGGTTCATGGAGACTGTGTTTACCAGGTAACAAGTTTAGTACTGCAACCAGCGGTACTGTGTTAGGCACTGAGGTGGAAAGTTGTACTTTTTCTTCTTCACTCTCTCCCTGCCTCGCCCTGCACTCTTATCGTCAGTTTGAGTTGGGACCTCTCGTGGGCTGTTCTTCACCAGCCTCCCTCTTTCTCTCTTGTTGTTTTTTTTTTTTTTTTTCTTTCTTTTTTTTAAAATTATCAGCTATAGACTGCTTCATTTCTGGAACACGGTTTAGCAGGTTTCACCATCACTTTGCATGTATGTGCAGGCAGGGAGAGACTGCCTGAGCCAGTGAAGAACTAAAAGTACTACTTTCAACCACAGTGGCTAGCGCACTACCCATGCTAAAGAGACACCAAAAAGCCTACTGATCATCATGTGCTTCACAAGTGATTTTGACTCTCACACACACTCACAAAGTATTCGTATATGCAACCATTTTGGTTGAGTCTGGAGCCCTGGTTATCGTTGTAATAATACAGCAGAGTGAATATCTTTTAAATATATGTCTCACTGGTATGCAGTGTGTCAAACATGGCACAAATAATAATCCCTTAAAAGTTTGTGTAGCAGAGGTGAACTGGAGAGTTAAGTTGTTAAATTATTCATTCAGTAACCAGTTCTATATTGTTGTGCATCTGATGATGGATGTATGTGCGTGTTCAGTAATATTTGGAAATGTATAATCGGCTCCGCTGTCTTGTTTTCAGCCCATTCATGCTGCTGAGTTGATCGACTCAGAGTTCAGGCCAGGTATGAGCAGTCGTCAGAAAAACAAGGCGAAGAGGATGGCTAAACTGGTGGCAAAACAACGATCCAGAGACATGGATCCAAATGAAAAGAGGTATGATTATACATACTGTGTACCCACAACATAAGTGACGGTGGCTAGAGAGTTTTCTAATTATATATCATTGAGATCTCTTAAAAGACATTGACAGGTGGAAGTAATTACGCTTAGAGTTTAAATACAAAGTTATACCTATTAAAGGATCTTTGTTTGTTCACATACAGCTGAAAGTGTATTTCTTAGCACCAATGTATTAAATGGTGTCAAGGACTGAACCGTTTCATCTGGACGGATCTGGGTATTTATGTAAATTTCATTAGTTCTAATGATAAAATGTTTTACTTTGTGATCTTTCTTTTAGTAATGACAGTTTTGAGGGTGAACCTGAAGAGAAACGAAGGAAAACCACCAATGTAGTTATTGACCAACCGGCAACAGAGCATAAAGTCTTAATCGACAACGTTCCAGATAACTCCAATCTTTTAGAAGAGGTAAGGAATCAAAAAACAAGCTAGTAACTTATTGATGTCAAGCTGTCAATTATTTCATTGCTATAACTAGTCTAAATGACTATATAAAAACAGTGCACATTATATAAATGTGTACCTCATGTCTCATTGTATTGTCTTTAGACACAGGAGTGGCCTCTGGAGAGCTTCTGTGGGGAGCTCTGTAATGACCTCTTCAATCCTTCATGGGAGGTAAAAACAAAGCATCTTTAAATTATGTGATACTTTATTTTAGGCGTTGCTACATGGTTAAACATGAGGGGGTGGGCTGAGTTAAAGGCACAGGCTGAGATTCAGTTGTGAACAGCAAAAAAGAGAATGAATGCATGCAGTCAAAGAAACTTTGAGCCCTTTTTAAGTTTCCTTAAAATTAACTCCTGCTAACCTGCTATATGACCTTTGCAAAATGAATTCAAACTAACTGAATTGTATTGTATGTGATTGTTTACAGGTTCGTCATGGTGCTGGTACAGGTCTTAGAGAAATCCTGAAGTCCCATGGTGCTGGGGGTGGGAAGCTGGTGGGAAGCACTGTAGTACAGGTATATTTTCTTCTTGTCCTCAGTCTTTTCAACATTTCAGTGAGAATTGAACACAATGTGAACTGTCCACCGTTTTGTTGTAGATGTTGCGGCAGCATCAGGAATGGATAGAGGACCTGGTCATCAGGCTACTCTGTGTCTTTGCTCTGGACCGCTTTGGGGATTTTGTTTCCGATGAGGTAGGTCTTTGCCAAGACAACTGAACAGAGCATCTAAGGGAAAGTTACTAACCTATTAAAACACAAGACAAGATGAGACATGCGCTGTGGTAAAGGCGAGATGAAACTCAGGAAACGTGATTGTCCTTGTAATATCTTTCGTGTTCAGTATGTCAGTTTTATTTACATCTGTGGGCAGAATCTCAATGACATTGTTTATAGTGTCTGTGGTTTTCAACGCTGCAGAACATCAATGATGTGAAACATGATAGTAAAGAACAAGAGTTGTTTTAACAAGATAGAGTAGCAGTAAGGTTCTAATTTGGTCAGATGTGTTACTTTTGCCAGTGAAACATTTGCTTTACTATGCATGCATGCTACAAGCAGAGTGTGACAGATTAGCAAACCGCTCTCAGTACAATGTAACACACCAACCGACAGCCTCAAAAATTACCATAACCAAGGGTTAATGGGAGTTGAGTAGATTCTTATTTAAACATTATTTAGTTTAGGAAAAGACTTGTACCTTTGTTAAGCCAAAGAAGGAAACTGACTCAGTGTATTGACCTTATGCAGTTTGGTTTTGATAAGAGGTGATTAAAAAAAAAAACTCTCCACTGAGACTTATAATAATGATACTATAATGATTATATTACAGTGTAATGAATACGTAAGCAAACGACATCATATGTCATACATTGTGGCTGTCCTACTACTAGACCAGTGTCAGACACATACATTGGCAAACTGCTGAGTCTAACAAATTATCCTGCTTTCATCATCCATCCATCTTTTTCTTTTCTGTTCTATTTATCTTATATCCCTGACCATTTTTCCAGGTGGTGGCTCCTGTTAGGGAGACATGTGCACAGACGCTTGGCGTGGCCCTTCGCCACATGAATGAAACTGGTGTTTCCATGACAGTAGATGTCCTGCTGAAGCTGCTTGAAGAGGACCAGTGGGAGGTCCGTCATGGAGGCCTGCTGGGGATCAAGTATGCCTTGGCTGTCCGACAGGTACCACCTGTTCTGTGTGTACACGATGAGCTGTTAAATAAGCATAGATTTGATTTAAGCGCCATATGGTCATGAATACAGACCGTGGGTGTAGGACGATACGTGCACGACAGAAAGCTTTAGCATATGTGCTCCTTGTGGAGAGAGAGGACACTGTAGACGTGATCTTCATCTGTCTCTTCCTTTGTGTTTTTCAGGACTTGATATCTGTCTTACTGCCCCGGGTGCTCCCTGCCGTCACTGTAGGCCTACAGGACCTCGATGATGATGTCAGAGCTGTGGCAGCTGCAGCCCTCATCCCTGTGGTGGAAGGCTTGGTACAACTGCTGCCCAATAAGGTCAGAGAGGCAAAAACAAGTACCCTTAACTACTGAGCTTTCTCTCTCTGTTGAAGTGTGTCACCTCCAGGTAGTTTTTTCTGGGGATCATAATTTAGTTGTAAAATTCTGTGTCTCTCAGGTACCCTATATAGTGAACACACTGTGGGATGCTCTTTTAGACTTGGACGACCTCACAGCTTCCACCAACAGCATCATGACATTGCTGTCCTCGCTGCTCACGTATCCACAGGTCCGACAGTGCAGGTCAGTCTCCGAAGGTCAAGTAATCAGTGTTGGACTACAAAGTAGTTAATGTTTTACTAGCAGAAATGAATAATTTCAAATTTCAAAATACAATTTTCTTTAAATGGAAGAATTTGTGGTATGAAAGTCAAACGTCCTAATTGTCCTATTGGACACCAAGCAACATTGTAGAGGAAAAAAGGCAAGACAGAGGAAATCAGTGAAGAGGGTCATGAAGGGAAATGTATTGTGCATGGTTGAAAATTTTAATCCAAGTAGTTTTTTTTTTTTTTTTTTTTACTTTATGTATGCTGAAACAGTGGTAAACACCTTGAGCAAAGAGGCTTTTGTCTGTAGGTTCAAATATATAGTCAGTTGCCAATTTATTATCTACAGCAGCATGTTGCTTTAGCTGGTTTCTTCAAACAGAGGATCTTATCTGAGTGTGTTGGGTTAGAGACTTGGTTACTGTTCAGTTAAACAACAGAGTAGAAGACTTGCAATTGTGTGACATGTGAAATCCAGTGTAGTATACACCCAGTTTCACTAGAAGCTCACCATTGGCTTATCTGTTTTGTCATTACGCTGTGTCTAGTCAAATTGTCTCCTCTGAATTCTGTGGTTGTGTGTTCAGTGGAGTATCACCGCTGTGCCAGGACGTTGGCTGAACTTCACTTGAACTTAGTTCAGGCAGTGCATGCCCACCACTGAGAAAACCTTCTGCAAACACACAATTAGATGAGCACTAACTTTTGAGTCTAAGCAGAGTGTGAGAAAGTGTGTAACCTTGTAATAATGAATTATTTTATTCAGTTTGTAGTTTTTCATGACCCTTCCTGGCTGTGTATTCATGGTGATACACTTTCTCGTCCACTCTAGCATGCAGCAGTCATTAACAGTCCTGGTTCCTCGGGTTTGGCCGTTCTTGAGGCACACAATATCATCAGTAAGACGCGCAGCACTGGAAACCCTCTTCACTCTGCTGTCTAAAGCTGACCAGGTAAATTTGACATGAATGTAATATGTGTCAAAAGTATTGTAACCCAGTTGACTTATTTATATTTACAACAACCAGTGTTATGTTTTTTTTTCCATTCACAGCTTGAATGCTAGCTAATATTTGCGTATCTGATAAGGTGGTGGATTTTGCATTTTGTTCTTTAGAGCTGTGCGGCATGGATCAACCCCATCCTACAAGATATGCTCCGGCACATCTTCCAGTCCTGTATACTGGAGAGCAATGAGGAGATCCTCGAACTGATCCAAAAGGTTTGTTGCATTCATCTAAGTGGCAAAACTAAAAAGATGACCTAAAGTTTAACTGCCGGGGAGACTTATTTAAGTTTTAATAAGTCTCATTTGTCATTTCTTTTATGTAACTGTCCTGTGTGCAGGTGTGGATGGAGCTGCTGTCTCAGGCCCCTCAGCAATATGTGGTGGCAGCCAGCTGTCCATGGATGGGGGCCTGGCTGTGTCTCATGATGCAGGCCTCACACATTCCTATTGACCTGAACATGCTGCTGGAAGTGAAAGCCCGCTCCAAGGTTTGCTAAATCAGACTTGAGCTTTATTGTTATATTCTTCTATTCTCAGCTGATGTTTTTTTTTTTTTTTCATTTATAGTGTATGTGGGTTCATGAAAATAATGCAAGCCACTTCAGGACATCACGCAAAATGAATGCACCTCACTGAGGTTGCTAGGTGACAGACTAGCAGACTGCGGGAAGGTTAGACAAGAGTCTTACATCCATGGTTTGCATCTTTTCTTTGAGCCAGAGGAGCGTTAGCAACCTGAGCAGTGTAAGGACATAAAAATACACAGCAGAGAAAGTAATTTAACAGCCAGTTTGTTAAATGAGGTGAGGCTTTTAAAACACAAGCATGTTGAACTGATTTGGTGCATGCGAAGTAAAGCTGTTCCTATTTCTTTAATTCATTCTCCCCCAGCTTAAACAGAGAGGGAGAAGCATGTTAATTTATGTCCATAGTGCCAGATGGAAATTTTGTGGAGTTCCATTTAATTTAACTGTAAAATGAATGTTGTGCTGTGTGATGCAACAGGATAAGGCTGGTACAAAGGCACGTCAGGGGACCAATCAGGTGAAGGAAACGGTCCAGGAGTATATAGCAGGTGCAGAGACTGTGACGGACGACCCACTAACGAGGGACTATGTAGTGGTTCGAGCTCGCCTCATGGCTGCCAAGTAAGTTGTGATTGTTGCAATAGAAGGACAAAGTTATCAGTTCTGACCTTGAGGTGAACTTATTAGTTTTCTCAAGAAAAAACTTGAATAGCCAGATAAATAGTTTTAAAAGATGCTAACAGTCCTTATGGTTTTTCCCTGCTGTCTTTGTATCTCTTTATTCCAGATTGCTGGGGGCTCTGTGTAGGTGTATCTGTGACCCTCAGCTCAACGCTGCATCTCAGGAGATCCGACCAGCTGAGTCTTTAGGCCAGCTGCTGCTCTTCCACCTCAACTCCAAGTCTGCCCTGCAGCGCATAGCTGTGGCTCTGGTTCTTTGCGAGTGGGCTGCACTGCAGAAGGTGAAAAGTTCAGGCACCGACTGTTCATTGTGGAATCACTACATATTGAACGGTTTTTGGATGCGATATGAGCCCATCAGGATCAGGCATTTTGAGGCCAGATACCTCTGTTTACCTTTCCAATTTCTGTCTTTCAGGATTGTCAGGTGGTGTCCTCCATGGTGCAGCCTCGTCTTCTGGCCATTCTGTCTGAGCAGTTGTACTATGATGAGATTGCCATCCCCTTCACACGCATGCAGAATGAGTGCAAGCAGCTCATTGCATTGCTAGCTGAGGCCCACATAGACCTTCAGGACCGCCTCAATTGTAGCGTTTTCACCATCGACCAAGCCAATGAACTGGTATGCCAGTCCACACACACACACACACACACACACACAATAGGGTCCACCATACTGTTACACCTCTAAAAGAGCAGATTGTCTTGGGCGGACCACCAGTAACACTACTAGTGTAACTAAATGAAACAATAAATGTTGTTTCATTATCATCCCATTAAGGTCTCGTGTTATTTGGCTGCTGTTATCAAAAATAAGTTGTCCACTTTTTCCCACCTGTAATTAGTTTTCTCTCCAGGTTTTTATTTCCTGAACTGACAGCTTTGGTATTTATGGTTTGGTATCCAGCTGATTCACAACCCCAAAGGTTAATGGATATTGCACTCTGTTACAGATCGCTCCCATTCTAGGCTCTCACTTTCTCCTCTTGCTTGTCACCTAGGTAACCAGCATCTTTACAGAATCAACGGCAGGTCTGAATGTGAAGTCTAAACAGTGGCAGGCGCTGGACAGTAAGCGACAGCAGGCTCAGGCCACAGTGATGGAGACCAGCACAGAATGGCAGCAGCTGCATCTGCGCGTCCACATGTTCACAGCCTGCGCAGTGATTAACCTGCAAGTGCTTCCTGACAAGCTCAACCCACTGGTCAGGCCTTTGATGGAGGCCATCAAGCGAGAGGAGAACACCCTGATCCAGGGTTATGCTGCTTCTTTTATAGCCAAGCTGTTACAGCAGTGTGCTGGACGCTCACCATGCCCCAACCCCAAGATCATCAAAAACCTCTGTGCCTCGGCCTGCGTGGACTCTTCAGTCACACCCTCGTCTGCTTGCCCTGTACCCCCCACACAGGAAAATGCCAAAAGTAAGAGCTCTTGAAGCTTATTTTCTTTAATCGTTTTATTCAACTTGTCAGCTACTAACAGGGGTTCAAAATTGGGTTTTGTGGAGAGAGCTAAACCACACAGCATAGCGACTCTGGCTTTCTGCATTTGTAAAAAGACCAACAGCCCCCTGATAATTGTGTCAACACTGAAGAAACGCTGGTTTACATGCTGCTGACAATGTTTTTGTCTCTATTGATTTCTTATGCTATTAGGCGGTGGGTTGGAGAAAGACGGCATGCATCACATGGTCAACAAAACCCGTGGCATCATCACACTCTACCGACACCAAAGGGCAGCGTTTGCCATCACTAGTAAGAGGGGGCCAGCCCCTAAAGCCCCAAAAGCCCCCTCCACAGAGCTTCCTCCTGGCAGCACCATCAGCACTGATAATGATGAGGTACAGAGGGTTACTAAAGAGCATTTACCTCACCTTTTAGGTCGTATCGACTGCAGGTTGTGTTTACCCTTATTTTTCTACTCTGTGTTCCTTTTAGAGCAAGAGGCCGTTTCTTATTCAGAGAAGAGGAGCAGAGTTCTCCCTGACAACTATTGCCAGACACTTCGGCGCAGACCTCACCAAGTCTCTGCCGTACCTCTGGGAGAACACAGTGGGACCACTGAGGACAGTGGTGACCGAAAATCAGTGCATTGGTATGCTGATTGGGTTAATCAGATTAAAATCTTTGATAGACCGTAGCAACAGGAATATCTTACACTTAAAACTTATTTTTGCCAACATAGCGACCCCTGGTTATGCTGTTTCTTGTGTGTTTTGTGAAAAGGTCAAATTGTCTTCTAGCAAGTATTATAATCAGCTTGTAGACTTTTGACCTTTAAAGGACTTGAATGCAGCAAGCTGTTATATTGTAGGTTCAAATTTCAGTTTAAACCTGTAGTTGTCTTGAGATCATTCAACAAAACTGCTATGGATCCTGACTGCATGGAAGTAAAAGTATAATCCACTCGTTGATGTACTTGCAGACAGTTCAGATCATAAATATTTTGTTCTTCAGGCTCTGTACTTCAGAACATTCAATTTGAAATTAGATTAAATAATATAACAGTTACTATGTTAAAGTGCCAATTCTCAGCTTTAATTTAAGAACGTTTATAGAAAGATCTGTGTAGGACACATTGTCCTTTAAACACACACTGTCTTTTTGCAGGCTATAACAGAACCCCCATGTTTGACACATGAGGTGGTATGCTTTGAGCTGTTCCTTTTTTTTTCCTCCACAATTGGTCTTTCTGTCTTTTTAAGAGAGGTTGATTTTTGTTTCATTAGTCCATAGAATTTTGTCCCAGAACTCTGCTGGGGTTTTTTTTTTTTTTTTGTATGTTTTTGTGAACTGCTACCTGACCTTTCAGTCTTTGAAAACTGAGACTTAGCACTTTAATTCAGTATCCATTATTTTAAATACAGTTTCCTCAAGCACAAAGTCCAGTAACTGTCCAGATACTTGTTGCCTGGACTGTATGAAGTCAGTACTCTGAGGGACTGTGTCCCACTGAATCACTGTGCGTCTCTTGTGTGTTCTAGATAGGCAGGCCCAGCTGGAGAGGGGTGACACTGCTGCCCAGGAACTAGTCAACTCTCTGCAAGTTCTGGAGGTGATGGCTGGGGCCATGGCTTCTGAGCTCAAACCTTTGGTAAGACTAATTCACCAAGGCTGCTTTGTCGTACTTTCAGACCATCACAGAGTCTCAGAAAGTTCATTTAGTTAAACAGTATTTAGGATGGGTGGAAAAAGGGATTCCCAGAGGACAAAGTAATGAGGCCATCTTTAAACATCTCCTTGAATTTAAGCCAAGTCTTGAATGACCCTTCATTGAATGTCTCTGCTCTCTTTGTGGTGCATTGCAGCTGCTGGAGCACCTCCCACATCTGTTCACCTGCCTGCAACACCCTTACACAGCGGTGCGTCACATGGCAGCTCGATGTGTGGGCGTGCTCAGTAAGATAGCCATGCTGGACACGATGAACAGCTTCCTCGAGTGTGTACTCCCCTGGCTAGCTGCTATTGATGACTGCACCAAACAGGAGGGTGCCATTGAGGCTTTAGCCTGTATCCTTCTCACAGCGACAGATCTTCAGATACCACGTTCATGCTTTAATACCTAGAACATAACACATGGGGACTTTGCATTGTTGCTATGTTACTGCTGTACAGTACTTTCCTTGACCAGCATGTCACCAGGTGTCATGGAGCAGCTGGATGTGGACATCGTACCCTACATCGTGCTGCTGGTTGTTCCAGTTCTGGGCCGTATGAGCGACCCCAGTGATAGCATTCGTTTCATGGCCACACAGTGCTTTGCTACACTCATCCGGCTGCTGCCACTAGAGGTAGGAGGACTCAGACAGGAGCCTAGAATGTAGTCTTTAAGCTTATAAACCACTATACACTGATATCATAATGTCATTGTTAAGTGTTTTGTCTCCGAAGATAAAACCTTTTCTTCCTGTCTACCAGGCCGGTATACCAGACCCTCCGGCCATGTCTGCTGACCTCATCCGCCAGAAAGCTAGAGAGCGCCACTTCCTGGAGCAACTACTAGACGGCAGAAAATTGGAGAACTATAAGATCCCTGTGCCCATTAAGGCCGAGCTCAGGAAATACCAGCAGGTGTGTGTGTGTCAGTGTTCTGGGTTCACTGCGTATCTGTGATTCCTCCTCTAGCAGTAGGTGAAGGATTCACACCCTGTGCTTTTACACATTTAAACAGCTCGTGGAATACCAGAGTGTTTTGTGTCTGACCTGCCTCAGCACCTGGAGACTGAACATTTTTCTGTCAGTTTCAGGAATGAGGTTTTGCTATAAATGCTGCAGGCTGGCGATGTAAACAACAGAGATACTGACAACAAATGGTTTTCCTGACAGAGTAAATTTAAGGCAGTCAGATGGAGATGGCGTACGTGTGCGGGGTCCGTCTAGAAATGTTGGTTGCTGGCAGCTCTGCTGAGCCCAGCCATCCATCTCTTTAATGGAGCAGTGCAGAAATCCAGTGTAAATGCTACTACCATTGTTACTGCTACTGGGCAACAGTAGCAGTCAGGTCCTCAACAACTCAGCCTTAACTGACTCAGGAGAAAATGTCACTCTGAAACCAACTGCAGTTAAAGTGGACAGGCTGCTTCTTCTGTCTGTTAGTGAGCGGATTTTAGTGTTGGTGTTTTCATTGTTGGCCTCTGTCTCATCTTGCAGGATGGAGTGAACTGGCTGTCCTTCCTGAACAAATACAAGCTGCACGGGATCCTGTGTGATGACATGGGCCTCGGAAAGACGCTGCAGTCCATCTGCATTCTGGCAGGAGATCACTACCTCAGGTACACAGTCCAAACAGCACTATTACTGTTAGTACTAGTACTGTTTGACTTTCATTTGTACCATGTCAGCACGCTGACTTGGCTCCTCTGTCGTTTGACTGCACATATGGAACAACTCAGGAGAAACATGACTTGCATGGCCGTTATATGCTGGTGTATATCGTCGGCCTCAGATACTGATGTACTACTGTTTCCACATCAGCAGTGATTTGTCCCAGTTCTGATGCACTTGTTTGATCTCATTTTCATTCTAATCCTTTTTTTTTTTTTTTTTTTATAATGTTTAAAGTGCTGTGTAATTAAACTTGACTCGGCCTTCTGTATGTGTGATGTCTATTCAGGGCACAGGAATATGCAAAGACGAAGGCTGCAGACTGCAGCCCTCTGCCGTCCCTGGTGGTATGTCCTCCCACGCTGACTGGCCACTGGGTGGACGAAGTGGGCAAGTTCTGCAGCAAAGAATACCTCAACCCGCTGCACTACACTGGGCCTCCTACAGAACGAATGCGGTAAAGTTCTGTCACTTTACTGCAAGAGTTGTCCTCATTTTTATGTTTAACTGAATTAAAAAATTTTTTTTTTTCCCCCCAGGTTGCAACACCAAGTGAAAAAACACAATCTTATAGTAGCCTCTTACGATGTTGTACGAAATGACATCGACTTTTTTAGGTGAGTACTGTTCCAGTAATAATAATACTACGCTGCCTTTGTGTTTGGAAAGTGGACGTCCCATTGTAAAAGTATCTTTTCTAATCTTTCAGGAATATCAAATTCAATTACTGTATTCTCGATGAGGGTCATGTCATCAAGAATGGGAAAACCAAACTTTCCAAAGCCATTAAGCAGCTGGCTGCCAACTTCCGAGTCATCTTGTCAGGAACACCCATTCAGGTAAGACGCCATGTTACATCTCAAACCTGAGATTGGCCTTTGAAGTTTCTTTAAACTTTACTTGTATGTTTACTAGTCAAAGCTTGAATTTGCCCACTCTGTCTATTCCCAGAACAACGTCCTAGAGCTCTGGTCGTTGTTTGACTTCCTCATGCCGGGCTTCCTCGGAACAGAAAGGCAGTTTGCTGCTCGGTACGGTAAACCGATCCTGGCCAGCCGTGATGCCAAAAGTTCCTCACGGGAACAGGAGGCAGGTATGTCAGCTCTCTGTTAGTCTTTTTTTTTTAAATCTCTCATTATTACCTTTTCTAACATCCCATTTCTACTAAGAGGCGTTTTAATATCAGGATATTAACTCTGGTTAATATTGGTTTCTCCCTCTAGGCGTCCTGGCGATGGAGGCCCTACATCGGCAGGTGCTACCCTTCCTTCTGAGGAGGATGAAAGAGGACGTCCTCCAGGACCTTCCTCCTAAAATAATTCAGGACTATTACTGCAACCTGAGTCCTCTACAGGTACTTGTGGCCCCTAAGAGCTATCTAATAACAATTCCAGTCCCTGTTTTCTTCTATTGACTGAACGTAGCTTATCATATTAAAGGCCAGCTAAAGGCCTTCCATGTAAGTTTATTGCCTTGTAAATGGGATAAATGTTGGTACTGTGGTACTTCCACTGGATAATGGCACAACAGTTAGTGTAAGAAGCCTGGTATTCTCTCTCACTACCTGCAGGTTCAGCTTTATGAAGACTTTGCAAAGTCTCGAGCCAAGGCCAATGTGGAGGACAGCATCTCTGTGTCTTCTACAGAAGAGGAGGAAAAGCCCAAACTGAAGGCCACAGGCCATGTCTTCCAGGTGCTCTTTTTTTTTTCTCTCTCTCTAAATGTTTATCTCCTGCGGGCATCAAACGTAAACCTGCTCTACAACAGGAGTTAAAGGTGCCCTGTGGAGTTTTTGAGTAAACAGACTTTCTGTTTACATTCAGTGTTATTCACAGAGTGTATCCTTGAGGTCTAACAGACATGTTGAATTCATTTCCCTCTCCCTTTTCCTTGTGCACAAGACAAACAAAACAGGGACCCACTCATGAGAAACCTCTTCTTAGTGTTACTTGAGGTCAGAAACTCCACAGGTTACTTTTAAAGTGATTATGTAAGTGCAGTTATTTTCTTAGGAATGCTCAACATTTCATAGAAAGGATCTTGATTTTGGATGAAACTTTCACATCAAAGCATTAATTAATTGAAAAAAAAAATGAATTGTTAATATTAAAGCTCTACCTTTTCCTTTTGCAAATGCATCTCTTGCAGTTACATTTTCCTTCATACCTACTTTTTTCTTTCTTCTTCCCAGGCCCTGCAGTACCTGCGGAAGCTGTGTAACCACCCGAGCTTGGTCTTAACATCTCAGCATCCAGAGTACAAACGCATCACTGAGCAGCTGGCAAGTCAGAATTCCAGCTTGCGGGACATTCAGCACGCTCCCAAACTCTCCGCTCTCAAACAGGTAATGTGTGTGTGTGTGTGTGTGTGTGTGTGTGTGTGTGTGTGTGTGTGTGTGTGTGTGTGTGTGTGTGTGTGTGTGTGTGTTTGAATGAAATCATGTTTAATCAAAGTGTCTGCCCTTGATGATCAACTTCCAACACCTTCTGTTCTCCAGTTGTTGTTGGACTGTGGTCTTGGTGGTGGTGGAGGATCAGAGGGGGGCACTGAGGCAGTGGTGGCCCAGCATCGGGTGCTCATTTTCTGTCAGCTGAAGAGCATGCTGGACATTGTGGAGCATGACCTGCTGAAACCCAAACTACCTACTGTCACCTACCTGAGGCTGGATGGCAGCGTGCAGGCTGGCCAGCGCCACTCCATCGTTTCCAGGTCAGTGGGTTGACTGATACAGTTGCTTTTCTTTTTCTTTTTTTTCTTTTTTTTTTTTTTTTTTTTTTTTAATGAACAAATTTGAAATTGTGTTGAAAACTGCATCCGCTGTCTCCAGTTATCGTGACCGTGAGCTTCCACTAAAGTCCAGTTTGTCTCCCTGGCCTGTCTTCTCTCAGGTTTAACAATGACCCATCCATTGACGTGCTGCTGCTGACCACCCATGTTGGCGGTCTGGGTCTGAACCTGACGGGTGCAGACACCGTGGTGTTTGTGGAGCACGACTGGAACCCCATGAGGGACCTGCAGGCCATGGACCGTGCCCATAGGATAGGGCAGGTACTGTTGTTGGATACACAGCTACATTTGAACTAAGTCGCTGATCAGTACTGTTGAACGTGAACAGGATGGGCTGTGACTGCAAACAGAGAGATAGAGCTGCATGTACTGTTTGTTAGAAAGTATTTGCCAGTTAAAATATTTGCAGTGGAGTAGGGTTCGGCTGTAGCATGGTATCCTGGGGTATTCCAAAATGGCAACTGTTTGATGTATTGTTGAATATGGCCTTTAAAGAGCCTCAGATTGTGTGACGTTGCTGCTCTTGTCTGAAACCACACAAACTGTCCCACACATCTCAGACGTTCTGTTAACATTTAGCTCTGCGTTTGTTTTCTGCAGAAACGGGTTGTGAATGTGTACAGGCTGATCACGCGAGGCACACTGGAGGAGAAGATAATGGGTCTGCAGAAATTCAAGATGAGCATCGCCAACACCATCATCAGCCAAGAGAACGCCAGCCTGCAGAGCATGGGCACAGACCAGCTCCTCAACCTCTTCACTCTCGACAAGGTGAGACCTCCAGGTGTTTTTGTTTCGGAGACACAGAGATTGGACAGATGTCTGGCACGCCAATTACTCCTAGTATTAGGAGTTAGCTTAAGTTTAAGTTAAGTTTATCCAGATTCAGATCACATGTTAATACCAGGTGTAATTGAGGCCAGAGTCTCCTGCAGCCTCCGCAGCAGAGGTGCCCTGCTTCACCTTAACCAAAGATTAGCCCATCTGTAAGATGAGGAATTACACATTTATAGAAAACCCATTTTTAAGAAATACAACTTTGAAGTTCAGAGCAACAGAACACAGGTGCTAATTCACACAGTATTTCTTACATACACACCTCTGCATGCATCGCGTTTGGCTGAACTTCCTGGTGTATAAATGTGTTTCAGGACGAGAAGGGTGAGAAGGGTGAGCAGACGCCGTCGACCTCAGGAAAGGCCTCCATGAAGTCAGTCCTGGACGGCTTGGGAGAGCTGTGGGACCAGCAGCAGTACGACACGGAGTACAACCTGGACAGCTTCATGCACTCCCTGCAGTGACACCCCACACAAGCCTCCGAGTGCTGACCAAGCAGGACCTGGTCAGAGCCTGAGGAGACCCCTATTTGCTGCAATGATCTCTTCCAGGCCCAAGCCCACCCCCACACCTTCAACAAGCGAACCATGAGGAGTCACCCATGGCTGATAGTTACAATACACGTCCCAAAGCAATAACCAAAACATGAGCTAGATCTATATATTTTAGTTCGAAGAAACAGTCAGGCATCCCATAATTCCTTGTTGAGAGCAAACCACCCAGATTTACAACAGATCTGGGTGGTTGGGTCTCCAGTGTTAGTTCACATCATCCGCGTTAGTTAACAGCAGCCTCACCAGTGTGAACAGTGCAGAGTCACACAGTGCATCATAATTATAGTTATCCTTTACAGTTACAGCACCAGGTGCTACTTTTACAGCCCACTGCCTTCCTCTCACGTTGCATTGCCAGAGTATACAGTGTTAACTGCTTCAGACACCATTACCCAGTTGCACCCCCTCACCTCCCCCCCCTTATCTGCCCCTCTATCACTCCCCTCATCACGATGTCTTAAAAACACTGCTGTACCCAGCCACGGCTGTCAGCACCTCTCTGACTGATGGATACAAACATGTTTTTGTATGACAAAAGGAAACGGGGCGAGGGAGCCCGAGCTTGCTGGAGAAACCACAGGATGTCATCACAGTGTTCTGGCTTTTTATAGCACGCTGGCGGCTGCTGAGCTCAGGAGCTGTGTGCGCGCTCAACAAGATGGCTCCTCCATCCTCCAGGTGGCGCTAGTTTTTACTCTCGTCAGGAGGATCTATTCACACGACCTGTGGCCATCAAGAGGCTTTGGGGGAGAAGTGATCTGTGCGGGGTCCAGTGTTAAAAACAAAACTAAAACACAGAAAAACAACAGGGCCTGGGAAAGCACTGCACTTGAAGCAGCATTACAGAGACTGAACATGGGGCCAAGCTGAAACTGGTACCTGAAACTTGTCACAAGTATTTTAAAAGAATAATAGACTTGTACATATTTCTGTAATTGCTGCTTTTTGTTTATGATCGTGGAATTGTAATAAATTCTACAGACCTTTGAACTAAATATCTATTTTTCTCGTTGCATGTTAATGGTGATGATCCAGTAGATGGTGTGGTTGTACATCCAGGAATAGTAACTCTGATTAGACGTGAATGAACCTAAAATATAGTCATATAGATATTTAAGGACCATTTACTGCTTTATTACAGTTATACGCTGAAAAGGAAAATGTTAGGACAGGAAGCGGACGCTGCAGCAGATAGTTGTCACAGATTTTTCATTCCTCTGAGCACATGAAGGAGTTTTTGTCCATGTTGGCGAGGTCAAGACTGAACTTTAAATCTCAACTTTAAAATGCTCAGAAAATTGCAAAGAGACGGGCCAAGATAACTCGGTGTCTAATCACTACTAAATACATGATGTTGGAATTTAAATACCACTAAATTTATAACCTCTTTCAGTCTATCTGAATGTATGATTTGAATTCTTTAAAGTTTCCAGAAAATAAGCTCAAGCTTTACAATTTCAAAAACATTATTTCGGGTTCACAATGTTGGACAGAGAATTTAAGAATATGGGGTTTCCAGTCACTTATCTGAACTTGTTGTTCTTGGGTCATGTGATTGAAAATTTTTTGAAATGGCGTTCGATGAATTTCAAAGCATAAATTCAGACAGATGGGTTTTCAAAGCGAAATATTTCAGCACAGTTCTTCATCTGCAGAGGAAGCTTGTGTGATTCAGTCAAAAGCTCCAGAACAGCCACTTAATGGGCCTTGTGTGATAGTTTTGTCAGATACAGAAGCAGCTCAGAATGTAAAGACAGTAAGTTGCCCAGGGCGTAATGCAAAGTTAGTACTGGTAAGCTCTGGTATATAGGAGGACAGAGATGGGAAAGGATGCCATGCAAAAGACCACAAGGTTTCACAGCGTCATACAACTACGTTTAATAAGATTTGCTTATTAGTACAGAAAAAGGAAAAATTAAGATGGGAACTACAAACTCTGAAGCAGTAGTAAGCAGTAGCAGCATCGAGCTCCATGTTTTCAAATCACAGTTATACTGCAAGAAGTTCAGACAACCACAGGTCCAAGTCAACAGTCTGAAAAGCCTCGCCAAGATAGAACCAGTGTTCAAGTCAGGAAATAAAAGGCTAGAAAATAAAAGCACAGATGCCTTCATTTAACAAAAAAAGTTACATTTCAAAAGTAGTGGGATGTTTGTTTAAAAAAAAAAAAAAAAAAAGCACATTACCAGTCTTTTTTTTTCATCTACTTTGAGATCACAACATGACGAGACCCACAGTGTTTACCTACCCATAGAACGCCCATGAAGCATAAGTGAATATACAGTAAACTATCCAAGTCTAGTTACATGAAATACAAACGTATATCTATAGAGAGGAATATATAAAATGGTTGCCATCATCCAAATCATGATCTTTTTCATTTGCACATACACTTTGTTTTATAGTTCAGGTATAAATTCTTTTCTTAAGTGAAAGAAACAAACTCAAAGCCCAGAGACAGACAAATACCTGGTGGTATGGTGGTGAATAACACAGAGCCCTGGGAGAGAGGAAAGTGTGGGACTAGTTAAAAGACATGAGCCGGGGGTTGGTAGTATTAGCATCAGCTGTATAAACTGGTAGAAAAAGCCAGAAATAACATTCTCACATGAGCGCTGGAGTCTCACGGGCGAAGACCATCAGAGGAGGGGACGTCAAAAACATTTCAAGACAGGAGCCTCAGCCTGAGTTAAAGAAAAAGTTCACTTATTTTGGGAAATATGCTTTGTTTTCCTGTCTTACTGAGAGTTAAATGACAATATAAACACCACTGACGTGTCTGTACTGTGAATATGAAGCTCGGGCCTGAAGCTGGTTAGCTAAATCAATTAGCATAGCTTAGAATAAAGACTGGAAACAGCTAGTCTGGCTCTGTCAGCTTAGCTGTTTCTCACTGATTCAACTTTTTTTTTTAAAAATATTGTAGAATGATACATTATGCTCTATATAAAGTGTAGTACTTGTTCTTGGCCAACACTCCAGGAAGTCACTGCCCCGGGCCAAGAAATGGTCCAGCACATAACCCCCACCCAACACCAAAACGAGTCATTTTTACACTGTGGTTTGGTTTGGACAGAGCCAGCCTGTTCCCCCCTGTTTCCAGTCTTTATGCTAAGCTAACCAGTTGCTGACAGTAGCTTCGTATTGATCAAACAGATGTGACAGTGGAATTCATCATCTCATCTGACTCAGCAATAAAGTGATAGAGGATTGATACCAATCTGATTTCTGACTTAAATATGAAGCAAGCAGCTCTGTACAAAAAAAATGAGCCTAGCAGCACCTCTATAATTACCATGTTATTTATGTTTTGTTTCTTTTTTTTTATTTTTTTATTTATACAAAAGTCGAAGTGCATAAACTACGGGCTGCAGTGAATAAGCCTATTTCCCACAATTCTTTTAAGGCTGAAGACCAGGAGGGAAAAATATAGGATTTTGGAAAAAAAAACAAAAACAAAAAACAAACAGAAAAAACAAAAACAAACCAAAACTTGCAGAGAAAAAAACTTTATACCCCAGCCTACTGTGCATAATTAAGTGTCATACATGCTCTTCCCAAACTGTATATTATACAGTGCATCTATATTTACATTCATCCTAAATACAATCACACTGGTGCACTCTACAGAGACTGAATCAACTGGAAAGAGGAGGACGCGAGACATGGCTGTTTCTTTAGGAGGTGCTGTTGAGTATTTCACATGTGAGGAGGTGTTGCTCTCCACTGCACAAAGTGAGGATGAGTTATTGTAGAGTAAGTGGTAACAGTAGTAGTAGTAGTAGTAGTAGTAGTAGTAGTACTGGAGTAGCAGAAGCAATGTAAATGGTCAGTGGTGTCGTCCATCTTCCACAATTACATCACAACATACTGCGTGTATGCTCCATTCTGCCATTTTTATTTTATTGCCCATTCATTTGTTTACATCGCGAATCACTTAAACATCACCAACCACCAGCCTGTTGTTTGTGAGTAGTAATTTTTTCTTTTTTTTTTCTCTGTAGATCATTGTCACACTAATGTAAGCAAACATCAGCGAGTTAACACATAAAGCTTAGCATTTCAAGAATTGAGACACTTTAGTAACAATATTACAAAGTTGTTTTTTTCAGCTTCAAAAAAAAAAAAAGAAAAAGTGAACAAACGAAAAAAATAAACTTTTAAGGAATTAGCATCATAAAATTAATTTATTCCAAGTAAAAATACAAAATAATATTAATGACATTGACCAGATATGAAAGTCTCCCCCAGAAATAACTATTAATGGTTGAGAAATAAGTCTGTAAAGAAAAAATATGAAACAAAAAAAAATGAAAATATGTAAATATGTTTAAATTCTTTTCTTTTTTAGCAAAACTTTCTAAAAATAATGAAAATTTCTCAGTACAAAGGCTACATTACTACTGGAAGGTACTAGCAGGTAGAGTAGGTAAATACACAGTAGAAAATGATTTTAGTGAATCACAATGCTTGCAATGAAAATAATTCTGCAATAAAGATTTATGCCTCTTTTTCTTGTTTTCTTCTTTTCTACAAACAGTACAAACAGTATTGCACATTACAACAAAGAGTCAAGGTTCTTAGCCTTAAAAAATGGGACTAATTCAAGTCTTGCGTGAATAGAAGGCCACCAGTCAATTGATGCACCTTGGGGGCTTTCGATCAAGTTACAGGTGAAAACACTTGTGTCTGTTTTGTGTTAAAAATAACATTCTTTTCTCTCTACCTCCAGCTGTTCAGCGACTCTCACAAGTCTCTTTCTGTTTTCCTCCCAACAAAGTCAGGCCAACAACTCAGGGTCACGTTGCTTTTTTTTTCTTTTTTTTTTTACAAAACAAAAGGGAGCACATACTTTTAGGAAACATAAAAAACTTCTCTTAAAAAAATAATGAACAGAAGATCTCTTTCACAACTCTGGTCAGCATAGTAAATGATTGATTATAAATATACAAAAAACGTGTGGGAAACATGTTCAGTTTTCTCTCTGAGCACCTGATATTTGTTTTTTGTTTTTTTCTAAAGAGCTCTTCTCTGTTTCGTCCAATTTGACCAATGGGACACTCACCCTCACCTCCGCTGTAATAAAGTAGACTGTACTCTCACTAACTACATCATTATATTAGTTATAAAGCTCTAGCTCCTTCAGTTGTTGTCTTTTTCAAAAAAAATAAATTCTTAAAATAAAAGCAAATAAGCATGATAAAAATAAAAAAAAGAAAAATCAACCATCTGTTAAATCATTTCTCTTGAAGAATTAAATTAATATATATTTTTTCATCTGAATAAACTTACTTAGAAAATATCAGTTTCTCTCCTAATATATTTCAAAATTGAGGTATTGCAAAAGATCTTGTCAGTCAGAAAGCACGCTTTATCGTCTTTTTTTTGTCTTTTAACAAAAAGAACTGCTGACTGTCGAAAACTGTTCAGATACAAAGAGTAGTGCATAACAAATATCTATCATAGAGAAGGAACAAACATAGAAAACCTGTCTGGGTGGGGAAAGAAATGTCACAAAAACACCCAGAATTCACTTTCATAGGGATACGTATTATTACTCATGGTTAGCCTCTTATTTTAAAGTCTTTTTTTTTTCTATCAGTAAAAAAAGTATCTTCTGCTTAGTCTCAATTAGTTTTTCTTTTTTTTTTCCTTGGACAACAAACAAACAAAAACATCTATCCTAAAGCAAAGAACAGTTTGCGACTAAAACGAGAAAGGGGAGAGGGACTGCGGGGCGCCAGCACGGGACAATCACAACTCACGGACCAAAAAAAAAAAAAAAAAAAAAAAAAACATGGGGGGGGGGGGGGGGTACAACACAGATTAACTTGCAATGATGTAGATCCCATTCAGATTGTCCACAAAACTGCTAAAACCAGTGTAACTTGCCCCACCCACCCCACCCACACCCACACCCAGGCCAGAGCCGCCCTGTCCTCAGCAACCAATGCTTAAGTTTTTATTCATCCAATACCCGACCCCCCCCCAAATCCTGTTTGAACTGCACCCCATAACCTTTTGCTGAAAACAGAAAAATATATAAATGTCCACCATTTTTTAAGCAGGTCCATTACTTCAAGCTTTGCAGGAAACAAAACAAAACATCTGGATAAATATGGTAACCCCCAGCCTGCACATCTGCACATTCTGGCAATGTTACCCCCCCCCCCCAACCCCCACCCCCCGCCCACTCCCGGCCCCAGTCATGTAGTGAGAGCATGTGCAAAGCTCAGTTTATCAACCTCAAGTCTCCAGTAGCTTCAAAGTTTCATTTTAGACCCCCACCCTCACCCACCCCGCCGCCCCCCTCCCCCCAGGTTCTTTTTCGCAACTGCCCTCTTTCCTCATCTAATCGACTGCACCACTGCACCTTCAGCTCCTCTGCGGGAGGCCGTGCGAGCAGGGCAGCCTCCTCGGCGGGTGGCTGTTCGCTCTGCGTGTCAGGCGGTCTGTTAAAAGTCGAACATGTGAGCTCTTTGGTTGCATTCTGGGACGTAAACGTGCGCTTTTGTCAACGGTGGAACAAACAAATAAACAAACAATCAAACAAAAAGAAGAAGAAAAAAAGAGACCTCAGTTCTCAGTTTAAGCTCACATTGTTGCGTCTTCTCTTCGGATCAGACTCGGTGTTTGTAGGCCTGTTTGTGTGCGTACGAAAGACAGCCGTCTGTGTGTGTGTCTGTATGTTTTCATGTGTGTCGAGAGGCTTCTGTGTGTGTACTGGTGCAAGTGTGTGTTACAAGAGAACAAATATACGTGTGCATACACTAGTTATGAAGTTTCACAGGACTTCTATGTCGGACATTGACGACAGTTAAAGCGAATCACAGTTCTAGGCATACTCAGACCTAACTACATACGGTATAAAAAATTGCACAATTATATCAACAATCACTGCAAAAAAGTACTTCACCTATCATAGACAGTTTTAAATGGTAATCCTACATTTAATTTGATTTGTGATTATTAAGATTGTTTTTTTTGTTGTTGTTGTTTTTTTCCCCCCCGTTGTCTGGATGTGTTCACCGCCTGTTTGTGCAGGAACCATCTTTTCCGGCCGCCCTGTGGCGAGGCCCGTCAGCCTGACCGGCGCCGCACAGCCGCCATGATTCCTTTGACCAGTCTTCCCTGTTTCTGTCCAGTTTCGTGCGAGTCGAACGTACGTCTATAGTGTATTGTGCAAACATGGGCAGAATCGAATAGTAGACATGATACTGAAAAAGTGTATTGCATGCAGCAACCTGATTGAAATAAACATGCAGTTAGGGGCGACCCACCCCGACCCCCACAAAGGTAGCCATCGTTGTCTAGGGGCGCCCCGTCCCCCTATGATAGCTCATCGTCCTAAAACACCAGGTGCTTCTCTAGATCTGTTATTCATTATTTTACACCCTAGCCTGAATAAAGTACATATGGTATCTGTTTATACCATGGATTTAGCAGCAAAGCTATTGCAGCATTACATTTACATAACACTAAAAAATAATGTTATTATAAAAATAAAGACCTAGAAATCGAAAGCAAACTAATCTGATTGCGCATAATGAGGTATTAATATTTTCAGAGTCAAAATTGAGAACGAATATAGCCGTGTTATGTTTTTTTCTCCGGGCGACAGAAGCCCACACTACGGGATAGTTGTTAAATCTTGCTACATCTTATGCCACCTATTTTGCTTTTCTCTATGCATTAATTTCATTTGCCTTTGGTAATTATTATTTTTTACTAGGGGCAATATAACTACAGCTTTTGAAAATAAGTGCATGCTCCTTTTACATAAAATTTAAATTATCTATATATGTATAGATAGGTACAAAACAAAAAATATATACTTTTTTAAAATATATGTATGGTCCCACCTCTGTCTCAGTAAGGGGGCGTCCAACAGGACGTACCACACCACCCAGTCAACAGAGCGGGGAACTGAAAGTAGCCAGGTGTCTAACATACCATCCTGTGTGTGTGTGTGTGTGTATGTGTTTAGTGAGATTTTGTGCCAAAGTGCAAATTCTAAGCTGATAGACTTTCGCATTTCATTTCCCCACAATGCTTCACCAGAGGGGAACACTAGACAATGAGTTCAGAGCCATGTGGTAATGAAGAAAGTCCCGTGTGTTTGATGGTATCCTTTTTGCTTTTTTTTCCATGAGGTGTTTGTGGGGAGCAGGGTGGAGTAGGCAGGGCTGTGGAGAGGGGGAGGGGAGGGGTCGCAGCGCTGTCCCGGGCTGTAGGTAGGAGAGCAGGGGTGCGGAAGGTTTTTAGGGGGGGGGTCAGGTGTGGGTTCACCGGGGCAGGGCTGACTCGTGACCCCCCTCAGCTCCAGCGGAAGGACACGTGTCGAGGGCGGTCGCCCCCTTCCTTCACCAGTGGCTTGTGAAACTCTCGGCCGGCTCGCGAGTGGATGCTAGCCCAGCAGTACTCACAGTAGTACTGCAGGCAGGTGACGTTGGCACAGAAGAAGGGGGCGAACTTCCCCCCACAGCGTGCTCCCTGGCACTCATCGCACATCTGGTCGTCCAGGACGTACGGCTTCACTTCCACCTGGGAAGGAGAACCAGAATCTTATTTTTCTCCGAACAGATTCAATAATCATCTTCCTCTGACCCATCTAACTATTGTACTAGTTTTCTATGCCAGATCAATACACTGCAAACCCTAACACAAACAGGGTGTAATTGTGCTAAAATAACAGCTGTGTCGATCCAGGTGTGTTAGCTCCTTTAAGCCATTACCCACAAACCCCCACACGAGGCAATCTCTGTGCAATTTTCTAAAATAAAACCGAGGCAGGTATCCTCTCGTCCACCAGTGAAATGAGTTTGACCACTAAGCTGGGAGACAAGAAATGAGAGTCTCCATGGAGACGCTTCGGCGCATGAGCTGGCAGGGGTGGGATGCTAACCTCGTTATAGTGTGGCCACAAAATGAAAGGTTATCGAATCCTTCAACAGTAGGAGGCCGTCATTCTTAGCTGAACTCTGCAACAGCTACAGTGCAAACTCCACTGCTGCCAGCAACAAGCTTTTTACACCAGAAAGCTGAGAAGGAGAGGACGGGGGAGAAATGGCAAAGCTGCCATGCTATTAAATACCAATGTCAGCTCGGTGGACACGAAGCTGAGCACGGGTGATGACCTTCTATGTGCTATCATCAAGGGCCATTTGCAGTTAATGGGCTAGTTAATGCCGAAGGCCAGACAGAGAAGATTGGGGAGGACAACAGGCATCTTCGTTCCAAACCACGGCTCTGAAGTCGAGCTCACAGCGATTCTCAAGGATTCCCGTCCCTTTGTGCCCCACTGTCTGCACTCTGCAGTGTATAAGGAAAGTGTTAATGCTGTCAACATAAATCACTGACCACTTTTAGTTTGTCTAGATTCTTGAACATTAAAAGAAAAATATATTTACTTGAAACTTGAAATTAAAAATCTTTGCCAATTAACTGGTTCAAAGGGCTAAAAAAAAAAAAACCCATATTGTTGTTGTGACTCATATTTCAAGGAATGTCTTTATTCTTTATTTACACCCTTTGTTGTTGTTGTTTTTTTTAAGTGTTATTTTCTTTCACTTGTTTTGAACATAATATTTGTATTCCACCCAACCCCAGTAGTAACAAAGACACGCCCATAAAGAACCCCCACTGAAGATAGATGGTGATAGCTGGGGTGGGGTGGACTGCCCCGCCCTAAAGAGGCTCAGCTTCCTGGCCGACAACCAGTCTCTCTTGGTCACGATCTGTCCCGCTGCAATTGGCCGGCGTGCCTAAAATAACCAGGCTGCAGCGCAGCCCGAGTGGATATACATGTATAGGGAACTGCTATAATTAAACCAACCCTATGTGTCTGCAACTTGAAACATCTGTCGGGACTCCCGCAGCCAAAGGCCATAGTGATTACACAGCCAGGCCTGGCCTTCCGTTATTGTAGGCTGTGCTGAGCAGTTGGCTGAAAACCCGGCTATAATGAAAGCTCTGATACATGGGAGAGGGCTCAAGCAGAGTTCAGCCCTGCTGCATGCCATAGGAATGACTGCGAAAACCTCAGCTGTGGCAGGGATGCTGCTGGATATTGTGAATGAAGCGCATGAACTCGCTCACCCTTTTGTCGATGTCATTGTGCTGCAGCTGAACGAAGCGAGCGCTGATGGCAGCGATGTAGCTCTGCTGATTGGAGAAGGCCACGCGGCCGGCTCCCTTTGGGTATTTGAGCTCTGGGTCGGTGTCAATGCCGGCGTAGCAAACACCTCCGTACAGCCGGTCCATGATCATAGCCAGCTCCACTAAGGAGAGGAAGGGAAGGACAGATGATTAGTGCTGCAGCCAGTCCTCTCAGGAGTTTCTGTGAGTTAAAGACTGTTTTGCCCTTGCTTTTGTTCTCAAATTGAAAGCCCTCAACGTCCCTTGGAAAAAAACCTAAAGAAAAGCTTTAACTTTAGTGATTGACGCTGTTATTAAGTGATGTAAAAATCTACCCTACTGCACTATTCATCAGAGCAGCAGTCTCAATCTGTTGGTATAATTAGTAGGGGTCACATTGCAGACAAGCCAGCGATGTTTATCCCAAGAACAGAAAGACTGAGCCTTCCATTACACCATGAATTCTTAACATGACGACCACTTGGCTTGCGTCCTGGAAAGCCAAGTAGAAGATTGCTTTCTCACAGGGGGAACCTTTCATTACATCCTCCAGCCTCCGCGCTCCATTCAATGTTATGAATCCAATTTAGAGGCTTTTGGGGATCTCAGAAAGTAAAAAGATATTCCATTCAAATAAGTCAGTTACCTGCACGCAGGGGCCGCGGCACTCCCCCTACAAAGATGGTCTTGCGGGGATCCAGAGGCTGGGAGCCATCCATGACAAAGTCACTGTCGCTCAGGTTCCAGGGACGGATCTGGACCTGGGTAAGGAAGAGGGAACAACATGCAGGAATTTAGAAGAAGCTACATTCCTGTAGAGAAGTTCCATGCTTTAGCTATCCTAAAAAAATGTGTTTGTTTGTCTGTTCTTGGGTTTATCTACGCAAAAATGTCCTAAAAAAAGATCTGTGGTTTAGGATGGATGGGGAGGAAAAGGTGGACATTTCACAACATAAATCTACTCACATTTTATTTTACTGGATGAATGTCTGCCACTCACCGGTTTGTCTTTGATGGTAGGACTGGATACACACAGGTAGAGCTTGCCATCCTCCTCGATGCAGGCGTCAATCAGAGCCTGAACGGAGCTCTCTTCCTGGAACAGCAGGAAGGCATAGCCTGGAAAATAAGATCAGACGCTCACTTAAAAAAGAAAAAAAAAAAAAAAAGCAGAAATTTCCCAACAGAAACTACATCTGTTGTGTTTAACTGTCATAACCTTGTGACTCTGACACTTTAAACTCTGTCCTCTGGGCAACAATTCATAGACATTTGAGTGGCTTTTTTTTTTAAACAGTGCCTACATTGTACGAGTCACAATCCGATGACTAAGCCTCATCCTTTTTTCCTTGTAATTACAAGTTTTAGAGAACTTCCTTCTCCATGCAGGCGTACGACCTTGTGGCCTGTTCCTCTGTCCACGTTTGCCTCAACCTGCCTCCATCAGATGCTCTACAGCGGGGCACCTTGCTGCTCGTGCTGCCTCAGATTAAATGGCTAAGAACAGCCCACTCCTAAAGGAACCATGCAAAATTGATCAGCCTAACACACTGCACATCCTCCCTGAAAGGTTGGGTCAGGTGGAGAGAGTTTGGTGATGTCTCTGCAAGGCAGAAAGAAAGACTAATTCAGACACTCACTCTGTACTATTGAATTATTTAGCACTGAGAGCAGAGACCTTATCTAAGGTCAGAGCTATTAAGCCGTTCTGGGACGGACAGAGAAGCGACTCAATAGGGTACATCCATCACACGGTGCTTCAAGGGGTCGGTGAGCAATAGGGATCTGATCTGTGGGCTGAACACAGAGAGCCCAAATCCTCTTTCTGACAGCTGAGAGACGAGTGTATCTGAAATGCTGTCGGAGAGCAGGCGATGCTTGTGCACACAGTCGCCTCTGAGTGTGTTGTAAATTATTAGTTGCATTGCTCTGATTATGTGAGCAGAAGCCCCGACACCACCTGTGGCACCCATGAGTCAGGAGAATGTGAGCTGCTGTCTGAGCAGTGCGAGCGGGATTGGTAGACACACACACACACACACACACACACACACACACTCTGAATTGTTTCTACTGGAGTACACTCTGTCTCCCACTTCCAATCACTCCGTTTGTAGTGTCTCTTGAGACTACTACAAAAGCCATGTGTTCCGGTGTCTCTTGAGAAACCTGCTTTTAGAAACTGTCTCTCAGTGTCAACCTCACACACACACACAGACGCAGACACACACATAAACTCACACACGCTTATGTCAACAAATGCATGAGTGAAAAAGGCAAAGAGGAATGTGCAACTGTCATGTTTCACTTTTAACATTCCTGAGTGGAGCTGCTGCAGATGAGATGAGGGGAAGGGAGGAAAGAAAAAAAAAAAGCCTGACTCGGCAGACCCAGTCAACTGTGGTGTGTGGATACGTCTGCGTGTGTGTGTGTGTGTGTATCAGGGCAAAAAGGGAGGAAGAGAGTGTGTGTGTGTGTATGCTGCTGTAGAGGGGGGAGGGCGGGGGGGTAAGTAAAAGCAGGACAATAAAGAAAAGGCAGCGAGCATCAAAGGTGGAATGGAAAAAAGCAGGTGCGTAAGCAGGCGTCTGTGTGTGTGCGTCCTCACGAGGGCTCAAACAGCTGCTGCCCTGAGAGGAGGCTTCTGTCTGTGCGTGACTGTACGTGTGCGATGTGTGTTCCCATGCGTGTGACGTATCCCCCGTCACAATGACCTGGCATCGTCCTGCCCAGAGCAGTGATGACAAGCGTGTCTTTCTGACATTTGCATCTACGCGAGCAGACAGTTCTGTGGATCAGCTATAGGATTACTCTGAAGTGCAAAAATACCAAACGTTTGTTGGTTAAATGTGAGGATTTACTGCTCATCTTCATCATATATGACAGTAAACTGAGTATGTTTGGGTTGGTCGTAGAAATGCAACGTGAACATGTCACTTTGAAATTATAACGGACATTTTTCAAGAAAAAAAGCAACAGACTAATGGATCGTAAAAACCTTGGGTGGTTTCAACCCTACAATGAGGACATCAAGAACGATTTACAATTTTGGTTGCAGAGAGAGGAGAAAATTAGAAACAAAGATGGTAACAATGGTCATCTTTGTTCCACATCCCAACTCTGAGCTCAGACTAACAGTGAGTTTCTCTTAGTATCTCACACATTCAGGCGTCTGCAACAGATCTCAATTCGATAAAGTCATAATCCTGTCGACATGAACGATTTTGATGATGACTTCAGGCAAATCCTTGAAAATGAGAATCAGAAACAATTACAGCCTAAAATGAAAAATCCTTGTCATAATTAACTCACTCAAAAGGGTGTTTAATACATCATAAAGGGCTAAAGGAACGTACAACAGAAAAAAGAAATGTTATGATAACGGTAACATAGATAGTACGAAAAGAAAACGAAGAAGAGAAGCAGGAGTGTAAGGAGGCGTTCGTGTCCTCACAAGGACTGAAACACAATCATTAAGTGATGCGACACCATAATTCTCCATGAGTCCTTTTTGGATACACAGTGTAAAGTGACTGTGTGCGTCTAGTGTTATGCAAAGTAACCACAGAGGCTCTTACTAATTAAAAGTTTTTAGCGGTTCTTATTAGAGTCGAGTAACAGGCTAATAACCTCAGTGGGGCTTTAATGTTTTCTCTAACAACAAGCTGTACCATCGGGGGCAAAACAAAATATTCACAATGTAAAACTAACTGCAATCAGCTGCTTTAAGGGACCAACTAATCTCTGTCATTTTGTAATTTGTCGACACAGAGCCAAGTCCTCTTCGGACCAGCCCAGAGAAGGACACAATTAAACCTGACATAACGGGGATTTTGTGCATCGTCATCTTTCCCCACGTGCCTCGTCATCACCCAACATACGACCCCTGTCTCTGTGTTGCTGGGTTACATAAAGAGGGTTTGTCATAGGGAGAAATCATGTGGTTTAGCACTGACATCCCCCGACAGAGAAAAAACAACTGCAGTCTTGCACACACACAGACACACACACACAAAAAAACAGCATGAAAAGGCAGAGCTAGCCAGCAGCTCATACAGTCTGAAGGAGGGAACAACGTGTTCCATGACCCAGGGCAGGAGAGAGAGGGAGAGAGAGAGAGAGAGAGAGAGAGAGAGAGGACAGAGGGGGAGAGGAGTGAGGCATGGAAAGAGAGGGGGAAAAAAGTGAGAAAAGGTAGGAAGGGAAGGAGAATGACTGCCATACAAACAGGGAGTAAGAAAGTACATGGGAGGGGACAGGGAGTAGGAGGAGGGAGGGGGACATAAAGGCAGACAGACGCAAAGGTGCTACTGTTAGAAAGTTACAAAACTGATGCAACAGGCCCGGAAAGCAACACCGGCAACCATTTCCATGTGACCAAGGACGCCTAGCCATGAGAAATTCATGTTTTTAATAGTCTTTAGGGAAACATAATTAAAAATTCAAGATATTTACAGTCATAAAGACCTCTCTGGTGCTGTGTGTCGATTATTATCCTGCACAGCTCTAATTCATGCAAACAGATTGCATTGCAGTTTTGGATAATTTAACAGGAATAAGAGCCTCAACATTTAGAATTAGGTATTTTTCAAGACCTGAGGTTACTGGTCTGTGTTGTATGTAAATTATTAAGAAAAAAAAAATCATAAAGATTTGTGCTAAAAGCTACGAGGGTTTAATCTGTCACCTAATGTGTCATTTTCAACTTCTACTGTTCTTGTCCTGGTTTTAAAGGTTACATCAAAACACAGTTTGTCCTCATGATTAATGGTCTGAACAACACGGCAGGGCTTTTCATGAAAAAAGCTACACAGCCTTAAGTCTCCCATTAAAGCAGACGGTACCAGATTCCATAGGGCACTATGCCACTTTAATGCTCTGATATTTAGTCTGAACGGTGCTGGGGATCTGCCTCTTTTTCCATCAGCCTTGCGCAGTGCAGAGGCTTACGCCACGGGAGGAGAGCGCAGATCTGCAGTGGCTCGTGCCTGAGATTTATAGGGCTTTGCTGCTGAGCTCCCAGCACTGTCCAGGGAGGGAGAGAATACATAGATCCACAGCATTTTCCACCCTACAGAGCGGTGTTTACAGACAAACGATAGGCCGAGTGCCTCATGGGTTCTGCAGACAAACCAATGACCTCACGTAGGACCGGGTCTTTCCTGTAACAGATGCCAGGAGTTTGACTCATGGGGACAGAAACAGTTACCTCAACAGCAACCTGATGACAATTACTGTGAAAACAGAGACGTTAACTCACTAACTGCTACCACTTAACCACAAAACTGCTATCTAAAAATAGAATCAGCCTGAGCTTTACTATGGTAAAAGAGAGACAAGTATTAACAAAATTGTTTGAAATCAATCTCATATGTCTGTGTTTTCACAAAGACGACAGGGCGAGGGAAAATGCTAACGTTATTCAGTCCAAAAGCAACTAAACAGGCCGACCAGCAGCTCTAAGGCCCGCTCATTAACACCCGAAAATTTAATCTGTACAAAAACCAGCCCATAAAAATGAAACTTGCAGTTTTACTAGGGGTTTATATGATGGACTATTTCTTGGCTGGCCATCTCCATCTGGCTTTAGCTTTAGTGTACAGGCATGAGTGGACATAATGTTCATAAGGATTAAATGAGATATAACCAGTAGCCAGATCTTGCAACATTTGGACAGAATCAGACTGTATGTTATCCAGCTGCTGATAGTAGTTATATGTTAGGAAGCAAATAAGTGTAATTCCAAAATTGTTTATCTATTACTGCAAATATTTTATAGAATGAAAATCAAATACAATATGTCAGAGCAAACTTACAGGAAATGCTAATATCTCAATAACGCTTATGAGTCTAAAAATTATACTACTGAGTGAAAGTAGTGAAAGTTCTTGGTGCAAGTTGAGAGTTTAGTTCTTGGAGCAGATGCTGAAGGGTCAGTCACTAATTAGTATACAAACATCTCTCCACTGCTATATCAGAGTCCCACTTTGCGATCCCATTCCCTCCATTACGTCATCAACTGAAAGTTGTGTTGACTCTGCTGAAATCCAATCCATGATGACCAGATAAACTGAGTGAGCAGAGTCGCAATGTGCATCTCTCTGGCTTTAATGATGACATTTAAATCCAGGCTTATCTATTCACGCTCAGCAACCGACATGTGTCTGCAGATTTATTCCACACAGGCGAGGACACAGACCTGTTAAGTCCCAGTGACCAGAAGGACCAAGAAATTAATCAGGTGCTCGCTATCGAGCAAACAAAGAGAGCAAACATGCAAGAAAAATGTCTGAAGAGCAGCACCACACACACATATACACACACTTAGGTCTGATCCAAAAGTCTGCAGGCACTTTTCTGTGAAAACATGGGTGAAGCCAAACCTCCAGTATACTATATGTCTCATGAGAGAAGGGAGACAGAAAGAAATCTGCAGAGGGCTGTAACTCTGCCACAAAATGTAAACAGACCAACTGCTGACAGCAGCTTACACAACGAGGGGAGAGAAGGAGGAGGAGAAGAAGAAGAAGAAGAAGAAGAGGGATTGGCAAGATGGATGGAGGGAGACACAAACATCTCCTCTCCTAAAAGACAAATATGGACCCCAAGGCTTTCGAGCAATTGGAGAGTAGTCGGTGATAGAGTAGAGGAGGGGTGAAATCAAGCGTCGCTAATCACCTCAGTTTGAAGAAGTCACACTGGATATAATCCCTACATGAGGTCGAAAAGATAATCTGAGGCCTCAGAAATGCAGCAGGATGTCAACCTGCCACTGCTGCCACTCTTTGAGCCCTGGTGCATTCACTTTAAAACACGGACTTCTGATATGAAAGCACATTCTGCCCCATGACATTATAAAAACGTGGATCATGACTGGCTGCAGTCAAAAGCAGACTTCGGTTGTGACCTTCTGAAGCCTTCTAACAAGTGTGACACACTGTTATTGCAGTATGACGTGAGCATTAGCATTTGTAGCAGTTTATAGCTCCCAGCATTCAGGGTCCAGCGTACAGACAGCATCACCTCCTCTTCTTTCTATCCCCAATCACCGACAGAAATAGCTCCCTAACATTTCAACCTTATTGCCAACAACAGTGACTACGGTGGGCAATAGGAGAGGGTGTGAGCGACAACACCAAAGTGAGGGTTCATTTAGGCCTGTATCTCTGGCCACCTGATAAAAGCAAGCACAATATTCTCTTTCCTTTCAGCTCTGTTTAGCTCTCCACCAGCTCCTGATAAAAAATATCTGGCTCTTTAACTGCTAAATGCTCCAGTGTGTTCACAACATAGACTGGTTCACAAGGTAGGCGCTAACTTTGTCTGTCATTTGGTGCTAAAGAGGGTTCAGCAGAGTGTGTCGGATCCAAGCAGCTGTCAGCTGTGACTGGAAATCAGGCTGATGAGAGCGGTGAGAGTGAGCCAAACCAGTAAAACCAAAACAAGAAGCTAAAAGATGCTAAAGCGTGCTACAGAGCTGAGGTTAACTGCAAAAACAAGTGATAATTCTTTAAGGTTTGTCACTACAAGTGACACCATGGATGATTTAGTTAATGAGGAAGAGGCTTTGTTCTGAAAAAGTTAGATTTATAGAAACCCACTGTAATATATAAGCAGTGTAAGAAGACAGCGAGAGCAAAATGCATGTTGTGGTACTTCAGGGAGAGCATAACTAAATGGAGCATTTTGTTTATAATGTTTATTCAACATTGCAGCCACAACTACTTAGTCGGTGAATGAACAGAACTGGTCCTATTTATATGACTATTTGATGTCACCATTTGATTTCATTCAACAATAAATCTCCCAGAGGAAGAATGAAAGAAAAAAACATTAGACTTTAATGAGAAAAAGTTAAAGACTCTCCCAACAAATTCAGTCCTTTCACCAAAAACAAAACACACATAATTCTTTCCCCTAGTTTTACAGTCCCTTATTAAATCGTATTTGCATAATTATAGTAGAAATGCCCTGTAAATGTAACCTCTTGATTCAAAGACAGAAAAGTTGCAGATACATGATGCCTGATAGTAATGGAAATAATTCAACCTGAATTGGATAAAAAAAAAAAATGAATTGAACAATCACAGAATCAAAGTGGTGAGAAAATAAGAGCAAAGAGCACAGCTAGTTCCTACTTCCTCTCTAGGCTGCCAGTCCTCTCCAAGCACCAAATGAGTCTTACCCTGTCCCTGAAGTCGGACTGAGCCACAATATGAGTCATCCCTAAACCAAAACACTTTCATAACTGTCCAGACACACACTGCCAGCAGTTAAATGTGAAGCAGGACGGAAAGTGACAACTATCTTCCATTCGGTCAAGCTTGGAAGGATGTTTAACACGACGAGAGGCCGCTGACCTCTTGATGTGAATCCCACATTTGTAAATCAGCCGTTAGACACTCTTCACAACAGGAGGACACACTCCCACACACATGCAGATATGCACTTGCTCTCAACCCTGAAGCTATTAATGCTAAGAACTCCGTCACCAGGCATCTGTCCAAGCACCCTTGCCAGTTAATATGGAGAGAGTGAAATAAACAGGATATTTTAGCAGTTTCCCTTGGAGTTGTGGAGCGTGTGTGTGTGTTTGGGAGGGGGGAGTTAAATTAGAGTGAGAAATGAATGCTACACAAATCAGTAGTCCCACGTCTCCTCCCCTTACATGGCGGCGTCCTCCAGCCGCCGTAAGCTCATTCATTCCCCTAAAAGGATGTTGCATTTTTCCTCCTGGCTTTGGATATTAGTAGAGCCAAGCCTATTCAAAATAATCCTCCCAAGCTAAAAAAAAAAAAAGAAAAAAAAAAGAGAGGGATGTTGAAAAATGAGAGTAATGAGAGTGGGGGAGAACCTGGCAGAGATTTTCTCAGGTCCTCCAGATGCGGCTTATTACCATCTGCCTATGGAATGTCAGTTATTTCCAGAGCGTCTTTAATAGCTTCCCTAATATGACAAACGGCAGCTCCTGAGCCAGAGGGAGTGATGTAGGGGCTTGGATGAGGGTGGTGCTGCTCTGATCACCTGCCCAAAAAAAAAAAATGACACCGGAGAGGCTGCACAGAAAAGTGAAAAACTTTCACACTCCTCAGGTACTCATTCAAGAAAACACTTCTGGGGTCAAAACTCTCGGTGGCTAGTCATGGACTCATTATACATGTTGCGTGTCTTTCGGCGAGATGGCTACAGGGGGTTGCACAGATAAACAGACACCTCCATGCTCACCCAGCATGAGCAGTGAATTCTGGGTAATGTGATTCTTTACGAAACACTAAGACAGCGAAGCCCCCGGAGGTGATATTTATTGGTGTAGGCTTTGATCTAATAGGAAAACACATGACTATACTCTGAGAAAGTGTTGTTACCTTTAGGTGGGAAGTAGGATTTGCTCTCAGCTTTGTGGGGCCAGTCTACCACCAGGTGCCCATAGCGACGGAAACTGTTGGTGATTTCATCTGTAAAAATACAGGAAAAAAAAAAAAACGGACTTGACTGTTATGTTCATAACATGATAAGACATGCACGGCTGTTCATGCAATATGCATATGAAGGACTCCATGCGGAGCCACAGTCGGTGCTGAGACAGGCACAGTTTCTATTTTTTGCTGTGTTCCTGCTGCAGTAGTAGCCACTGCATTAAACAGGAACAGAGGCTGGCACATCCAGTCTGCACTGGGCTGACTCGTGCTGTGGAAACTCATGAATTTTTCAACCGGTGAATGGCCCGTATTACAGCATCCACTCAGTAGTACATGTGCTTGTTCAACGCTGTAGACACATATGAAAGTAAACGTTCTATATTAACGTTAAACTGAAACAACAGGCCACAGACGTTAGACTAAAGTATTTCAAGTTATTTAAAAATCTACAGATTTTCTACAGAAAATCTACAGAAGTTCTTTAAAATATTTTTTTGTTTTAATTACATTTCTGAGACATTTCCATGTAAAAGCAGAAATTACTGTAAATCTTTGGCTCTGGTCTGGTCAACATAACATTTTCACTTTGATTTTGATAAATTGCTAAAAATGTGGTAATTTGTCAAAAACTAGCTTAGAACAAAGCCTGGAAACAAGGGGAAACAGCCCGACTCTGTTTGAAGGTAACAACTTTATTTCTTTATTCCACACAAAAACCATAATGCCATGTAAATAATATGTTCTGGCTTTACATGGGTGGATGTGCTCAACTATTTTTCAGCTGGGGGCAGTTTCCTCTCATTTACAGTCTTTGTGCAGCTAACTCCTTTAACTAAGTAGTCGCTGCTGTAAAACATTCAAACTGTACAGCAAACCAACAGTTTTCAACAAAAGTTTACTGTGACTAAATACTGTGTAAATTTATAACAAGGAGTGTCAAGGTGCCCTTAAGCCAGCCTCAAATACTTCTGTGTAACCGTTAATGGCAAACAGCCAGAGACAAAGATCGTACTGAGAAGTTTCCAACTGTGCATGTACTGTACAGTATGTTTCAGTGTAAATCTGCAGCAGAGCGGTGCAGAAAAATAGCTGACTAAAAAAAACTTCTCAGATGTGTAAATCCTTTTGTTTACCTTCATCTATGTCAGGAGGAAGGCCTCCGACGAAGACTTTCCTGGAGTAGCGCTCCATCCTCTCTCCGTTCTGACAGCGGGTTGGCGAGTTCAGGCCTGGGGTCAAGGAGGGGTCACCGTGGCCGTCGTCGAGGAAACCATCTTCAAAGGGAAAAAGACAGGAACGACCTGGGAGGAGAGGAAAAGAGAGAGAAGGATACCAGGAAGACGGACAGGGATGACAGGGGAGGACGGAGAGGTACAAGAGTGTGAAGTAAAAAAAAAAAGGGAGGGAGAGTGTGAGAGAGACAGCCAATTAATCACATCTGGAAACCATTATAGTAGCAGAATCAGCTTAGATATTGAGGTTACAATCACAGTTCTGACTAAATTCTCAGTTTTTCGAAGACGTGAGGTGATTGTCTGCCTTTCTTCAACCTCTTCACACATCCATTCTGACTCTCGTTTTACAAGGATGCCAGATAAATCACCACAATAGCCAGACTGTATCAGAAAATCTTTCCCAGGGGTTCATATTTTCATTTTTCGTGATGGTTTAAAAGCCATTGTCAATTGAATATTTGTCATTTTTCAAAGTGAAACTCTCTAAAATTATTATGGTCTGTTATAATTTTAAAAAAAGGGGGAGAAATGAAAATGAATGCATATTAATGCCCATGATTTTGGAATGAGATGTCCAACAATCACATTTGGGTGTGGTGTCCACATACTTCTGGCCATGGCACGTATCAAATTATAATCATGATATCATAAAGCCATCCTGCAAACTTGCTGGTGACTCCCGCTCCCAGTCATCATAACATTAACAGTCTTTCTGACAACATGCTGAACTGCAGCACAAGAACGGGAATGGAGAGACAGCTGATCGGCCAGTAATGAAAATGGTTATGGTTGTCTCTCCCAGTCTGACACATCAAGCCTGTGGAAGTCTAAACAAACTGTGCTTCCCACTGAGAGGCTGTCACTGGTGGAGCAATGTCTTAGCAATATTTTGGTGTGTTTTCCAGTTGTGGTGTTTCTTGTCCAAAATGAATTTGTATCTTCTCTGATGTACAACCACATCTGTCTCTCTTTCTTGAGCAGGGGTGATATTTGACCTTTGGATAAATGTGGTAAGAAATGACATTTTCACATAGTAAAGGATACTACACTATCTGTCTCCTCCTGTGTGTGTCCATGTCAGCACCTCATGAACAAACCATTTGATTCAGACATTACTCACTGCATTTCACCAGCTCCACCCACACTACAGCTAAAACATACAACCCCAGCCCAACATTGCAGTGACCTAACAAATGTCACACAGCAGCCTTCGCCCCGTTGCTGAAGAAAGACATAATTAGTTAAGAAGCACATCAAATCAGAGATGAGCCATGTCGGAAGCACCCGTCTTTGCCATTCAGATGATGAATCACTTCTGAGTCAGCATACTCCTACATGAAGCCCTGCAATTTCACAGTGGAAGCACTCCACCCGAACATGCTATAACATTTGAAAATATTTGGTGTTTGATTTGGCGTCAGGATCATCAAGCAATTGACTTTGGGAAAAAAAAAAAAAAGGGAGTGTGTCCATGTTGTACCAGATACTGCAAACAGATCATGTGGTTTTTGAGCTGTGGTTACTTTTCATGTACGATGGGATGCATTTGCAATACAACATTACTAATAATATGCACTATTGTTCATCTAAATATTAGAGGTAGAACACTGACTCAGAATGGAGAGAAAAGAAAATTGGCAGATTGTTTTTTTTTCCCCTCACCATCAAGCAAAACAGGATTCATACTGACAGATTTGGTGGACCCTTGCCCCAACTTGATTAAATGCACAACACGGAAAACAGTGTGTCGAAATTAATATGATTTCATTCAGTCACAGCACAGATGGAAAGCAGATAGTGACACCACGCGAAGACGCCCCCCCCCCCCCCCTCAGCCTTGGAGAGAGAGAGAGAGAGAGAGAGAGAGAGAGAGAGAGAGACACGGCCGGCATGGCAAGCAGAACCCCAGAGAAAATGCCACACGTTACCTCTTCTGCGGCCATAGCTCCGGGCTGCTTGTCAGCATAGTGGGGGAGGAAGACAGAGAGACACAAGGAGAGACAGAGGGTTGGGGCAGGAACAAGGGTAGGAAAGAGATACAGAGACATGGGTTTTGTGGAAATAAACCAAAACCAGAAAAATCTCTAAGGCAACAGTGAAACCACAGATGGCCGCACCTAAGCTTCGGCAACTGGTGGAGGGTGATTATTACAGCCTGGCACCACCCTACAGTAAACCTGCTGCACCTGCCTTGGCAACGGACGCATGCAGATGCTGCACCGGGAGGGAGGAGGAGGGGGGAGGTGGGGGCATAGGTGAGGTTTAGCCACGGAAATGGCTGAGATATTTAGCCGCATAATGGAACACCCCATAGCCGGAGATCGTAATCTTAGCTTAATGAACCTGCAATGGCTCGTGTTCGTGCTAATCTTCTGTGAATATTCACAAATGAGGCCATAAAGCGGAGCGCACGCAGGACTGCAGGTAGAGCAGGTTAGTCATTATCATGGCCTTGGTGAAATATTAAAATTTGCCCTCAGGTCAGGTATGGCAGGCCAGGTGCGAGTGGAAACTTCCCACAGGATAAGGAGAGAGTGTGGAGGTGGCTGGCAGCCCTGGCTCAGGGCTTTGAGAAGGGAGAATAACATGCAGTGGGCGGTGGGGGGTGGGGGTGGGGGTGGGGTGGTCAGCGGAGAGCAGGCTATGATGACAGGGCTGCACCGATCGAAATCTATGGCGAGGCAAAAGTACAGCACTGTGATCACTCATATCTAATCAGCTGGTCACATGTTCCAGTTCTCCAAATTATCTCTGTCTTATCTTTTTTCAGATTTTTAACGATCGTGTCACTGCAGTGGTGCACATGAAGTCTAAAAAAAAATTAAAGACAACAACTGTGAATTTTCCTGGAGTCACTTGTGCACTTTTCTTAAATGTAGATTTAGATTACATAGGCAGTAAGTGCACATTGAGATGAGATGATCGACATTATTTCTAATTTGGCAAGGTTCACTTTTTTTTTCAGTAGCATCTTACTGTCTGCTCTCAATATGACATAAAATTTCCATACTTATTTGATAACAACTGAGCCATCTCCTCGTCGAGATGCATTCAAAGGCTCTGGAAAAGCCAGCAAGCAGACGTTAGTTTCGATTTTTTTTGCCATACTAGCGTCTCCAAGATCAAGAATGAACTTTCACACTCAATGTAGCTGAGGTTTAATGTGCAAAAAAACAAAAACAAAAAAAAAACACCATATCTTGTTTCAGGACGGTGTTTGAGTGTTTCCCTAATCTCTGAAATGTTCTCACAAACAAGACCGACTTGAATCTCACTGCGCAGTGAATGCAAACCACAGAGGAGGCGAAATGTGGCTCAAGACGTGGTGCAAATTCCATCAAACAGCAGGAGGGGTAACACAGTACTAAACAGATCCTCCTGCTCCTCTAAACTCATCAGTCACAAAGCAGACTCATTGCCTCAAAAACCAATATGGGCTGTTGTATTGTGAGAGCGCCATTGTGTGACTTGGCCCTCTGGCTTCTCTCAGGGAATACATTGTCTCTGAGCCTCTTCTCCCTTGCTATGTTTTCATTAAAAAGATCTGGCTCTCCAATCCAAAAAAAAACCTGGGCAGTCTCTCGGCAGCTTTGCACTCTCACCGTCTGGCCTTGGCAGAAACAAAGTCACCTAGCAACCAGGGCAAAATGAAGAAAACGTTTCGCTGGGAAACCGTCAGATGCCTCGGTGAGAGTGAATACAACCCGTGAGCGAGAGGAGGAAGGAGAAAAGTGAGGGTTAAGAATAAGTACCAACTTCAAACTGTGTGGTGTCTGGGAGAGAGAAAATGTTTTAAAGGGAACTGGGTGATTCCTCTGGGCACGATGAGTTTGATGTCTCCTGCTCTGCTCGGCTTCAAAGCCTCAGACACCTCTGCTGAGCTGACAAGCGAACAACAGTAATAAATCTGGATAGAGGACCTATGCTTACCACACTCCACCCTTTCCTCTTTACTTCAAGCGCTAACACCATCACATCCACAGACAGTGGAGTCCTCACAGTTTCTCACAGCGTGAAGCCTCAGAGCTAATGGGACGAAATGAGGGAGAAACACTGAGTAAAACACTTAAAAGCTGAAACCAAAGCTTCCCTGTCTACACACATCACAGGCTGCAACAGAGCCAGCCACTTCTGACAGACTCGGAAGATTCGGGCAGATCTGCGCTTGCCTGAGCGTAATCCCACGACACAACAGTTTAACATCAATCCGAGACGCGTTCTCCGAGGATACGAATGATGAAAAGAACAAAACGAGGAAGGAGCACCAGTGTTGTCAAGATGTGACAGTAGGAAACTGCTTCAACAAGGAAGTTTTTTTTTTCATGTTAGACATCCTCTGCCTTTACCCATTTCCATACCCTGTAGGCCAATTGAACATGTCCAGAGAGGAAACTAGGGCTTTGCTGATTTGCTGAAAAGCAGCGGCAACACATTTGTCAGTAAAACTGAAACAATTCGGATGAATTCCAAGAAGATGGTGGTGACTCCAGTGAAATGTGACTTACTATTCAATGGCATTATGTGGTCTGCTCCCGGATGATGAAAGTTGAGGCCCATACGTCCTGTCAAAGACAAAGAAAAAGAAAAGATTTTACAAAAGAGGGAAAACATGGAAATCACTGATAAAAGCCAGGCTGCTGACAGACATTCATTTAATCTTCCATTCTACTGGCAGCAATGGACAGACGCCAGCCATGATGAAATGTGTTACACCACATGAATAAGCAACACATTTACCCGATGATACAATGGCAGAAAGCAGGACCATAGATTACAGATGTGAAAAGTGAGGTGGAAACACACATTCCTTTGTTGTCACATATCTCATATGCACACACACACACACACATTCACATACACAAACAAAGGCAGCTATAAGGCAAGGAAACTGACATTCTGCTATGGCCACATTGTGTGCATGTAACAAGGGCCCATTTATCGGCTCTTTCGTGGGGAGAGGGGCGGTGTGGGACATCTAAATGGAAGTCTTCCTGTTTATCTCAGTCGCCATCGTCCTACTTGTGCATGCAACAACAAGAAAAATTCACTTAAGCTGAGGCAGAAATATCCCACCTGGTTTAGGAAAAATATTGCCGTCTCACTGTCAACATCATTTGCAGTAGCAGCCGCAGAGGCACACCCTTTATCCCTAACCACTTAAAATTAGGGCCCTCTGTCAAAATCCACCTACACCAGCTTTTTACTCAGCACACAGCAGCAGGCAAGCAGCCTACAGAGAGTCATTTAAACTAGAAGGTGAAACAGCATTCTCACTTGGATATATGTTTACACACTGATATTGGATTAGATTCAAGGAGACACAGCTTTTATGCAGAGCAGCACTTCAGTGTTAAGACTGGGGTGGGGTTGGGGAAGAGGAAGGGGGGGGGCATGGACTTTGAGAGACCGACAGGCTGCATGTTGCAAGCTGCTGTGGCGCAAACCATGATGACACGTCAATAGTTTCAAAATCTGGCCACAGAAGACAGGTAGTGGGGACACTGAGGGGGCCTCTTCTTTCCAGCTCGCAAACAACCCAGCAGAGCCAGCAGTCAGACCTGTTTGAAAACCAGAGAGGCAGTATAGGGGGAGGACAAGGGGGTGGCCACACTGCAGCTCCACAGATGTGGATTTCCACACTCCTCTTGGCCAATCAGAATCTAGACAACAATAGGGCTTGGGGGCAAATGGAGTGTGACAAGCCCACACATTCATGCACACATTCATATGAACACGTGGACTGTGCGACATACGCATATGTAGCAACAGTGTCACATTCTCTTTGCAGTTTATTATCATGAAGGAATGACGGTTTCATTGGCAAAGACCAGACGCACCCAAATCCAGGGTGTTCTCCACTGCTTTTTCTGTCTCACCAGCTTACACCTGATAGTCCAGCTAGGCTTTCCTCCAAGTTCAACAGATCCAAGGGATAGATGCAGGGACTCGTGTATTGCTAAGCATGTGGGTGGTCTATTTGTTAGCCCTCCAACCACATTAGGGGGTTTAAGCTCAAATGTGTCACTGGCTAAAGTGTCCTTGAGAGAGAATCCCTTCTAGCGCTAAAGCAGACTGTGCACTTTGACCCAGTCCCACTGCCTTTGGCTGAGTTGGTAAGAAAAAAAAAGGAAGAGGACTCATTCTAGGGACTAGTACAATCCATTGAACACATTCGCAATCAAAGCTGTGACTTTGTTGATAGGAGGGCAAAAGTTCCAACAAACACTATGGTCTGTGCTTGCCTTTTCATCTACATTAGTCATTTTGGGTGACAGAGGGGGACAGTTGCTCTCCTGAAACCTTAAAATAGCCCTGGGCTTGTGCCATCTGCTTCCCCCAGGAGTTGAGTGGCAGGGCCTGAGGGGCCCCCGAGTTGCTGCTGCCGCTGCTGTTCTGGTGACATTTCCTCACAGAGACCCTGAGCTATTCTCAACCTCCCCGTGATGGCTGCACAGCAGCGCAGCCACTCGGGAGACACACCATCCGCTTCCCTAGGCATGGATTCAACAGCACCTCCCCTTCACCCGCCTGACAATCTGCAGACCGGACAGTGACCTCGCTGTGACCGCTTTGGTAGAAATGGGGTAAAGAGTAGGGGATAGATAGATTAGCTGGACACAGGCAGATGTCATCAGTTTGGGATCTGGTGCCCAAATGGGGGTCCTCCAAAGTTGTCATAGTGAGGGAGAATGCGACCCGGAGGTTTGAGCAAAGCACACCGATTAAAAGACTGCAAGAAATCAGCACAAATGAGGATAAAATCACCATCAGCTATTTAAACTCAACAGTTCTAAAGACATTTATACTTTTCATCAACAGTAAACATGTAGGCTAAAAAATGATTAATAACAATGCTGCTTTCTGATTAGCTTTTGTTGGCTGGAGGGCAAACTGGCCTCTTAGCACCATCTCCAATTTTTTAAATGTGAGAGCATAATTTATTAACAGCAGGGAGGTGAGAGTGGGCAGCCAAAAGTCTCATCATCTGATGAAGTAACTGCTGAGTCACTGGTACTGCACAACAACCCTATCTATCATCACACATATATCATGGCCATCATGTTGCACACACCACATGGTCCTGTCTAAGGTGCACAAGGTTTGAGGAATCTGGGAAAGAAAGGAGGTGCTTGGACTGAAAACCAAAAAAAAAACTACTGAAAGCTGTGAAGGCTTCAAGTTCCACAGTGGTTAAATTTTCACTAGATTCCATGTGGCTGATCCCTCCGACTGCATCCCACCTGGGGCTCCTCTCAGCTGCTTTGGTCACGTTTTGCTCCCTCTGGTCCACATTATAGCACATATTTAAGCCCCCAATAACACCTCCGGGAGAAAGCTCCGGCAAAAGTTATGAGAAGAGACATGGTGTACCAACAGCAAGGTGTGGAAATGTTAACTATGATGAAAAAAGAAAAAAAAAAAAAAAAAAAAAACACCTCAGCAGCAGGGTGCCCCAAAGCTTCACTCTTGCTGACTACTGCCAAAGAAACATTCAATTACCAACACAAGATTAGCAGAAAGGGGTAAGAATCATGAGAATACCCCCTGAGGGGGGGCTGTGTTCGGCACACATTCAACAGATGACTGGAAAGACTGAGAGGAGTGAGAAAACCTGGTGAGAGGGGTGTTTTGTGTGTCTCTGTTTGTCAGAATGCCCTAATTCCTCCACTTTACACCAGCTTGAGTTGATCCCAACAACCCTTGACAAGACGATTACAACAGGGCCAAGGTTCCTTCAGCTATCAAGCCTTAACAGGTAAAACGATATTAAACTATGGACAGTATAAATCACAGAGGGTTAAGGCATGCTTCTAGAAGTAAATCCACAAATATACCAACCTCCCACTGTCATTTAATGTTTCATAAAGATAATAATCATAACACTATTAAATGCATTCATATAGTAAGAGAAGATTTCCAGAATCTAGTTAAGCCTGATGCACGACTTGGCAGTGACAGTAATGCTTTCAGGGCTTGTGAGATCTGGACAAACCGTGATTTTAATAGACAAAACAAGCCCAGACTTGTTTTGTTGCCTGGTCTGGATTAGCTCAGTCATGCTTGCAGGAGTCATGAATTTTCCAACATAACAAAACATAGCACTCTGACAGTATAGTTTATTGGAGGCAAGGTGCAATTTTAACCTTTAACACAGCCAACAAACACGTCCTCTTATCTCTATACAATCATTATGAGCTGATTAAAGTACAGGGGCATCCCTCTGCTGTTGAGATCATCTCAAGTGTTGTTACCTACATGGGTTGAAAAGTGAAGGGGTCAAGTCCAGTTTGTCAGCCAAACTTCAGGCCAACCAAATACTGACCTTTCACCTCAAGTTAAGCTGCTATGACCCCTCTCTGAACCTAAACACACAAAAGTTGACGTAGACTTCCTCTTCTAAACAAATGTGATCTTTAAAGGCCCAAATTAAGATGGCGAAAGTTTTCTTTTTCTTTTTTTTTTCTCAATCTATAAAAACTTTACCTTTTAACCTTTATCCTTAACTTAAACGTTCCTGCTGACCTCTAAACCTCTAAACTTTACCTTAAGTAGAAACAGAAAGTTCAAAGTCTGGGCTGTATCTTTGCAAAAGTTTCAAGAAATGTTAAATACAAAACATTTCATATCACTGAAGCACCTTGATTAATCGCACTTACTCATCTGACTTGTACTGTGTGTGTTATTCTAAATTTTCCTCCTGATAAAAACCCTTGTGTGTCAACTCTTATCCACTGACCAATGCTCTTGTCAACAAACATAAAGTCAAACAGCACCCTTGTTTGCTCTCCCTCCACTACTGACTGCAGTCGTAGCTGGCCCCTTACTATCTTTTACTACATTATACTTCATACAGACTGTTAACCAGCACATGGCAGTTGACAACCAAACACAACACAAACTGTAAAATCAATGGAAACCTGCTTGCGTAAAGCTCAGCTAGTTAGTACTTTGCAGAGCAAATGCCAGGTGGAGCCGCTAAGTTGAGGTAGTTAGTTGATTGTTGAAATTAGCAGCCCATGATTTTTAAAAGCTTTTAAGCAATTCCTCAAATATCAGTGAATTTGCTTTGGGTTTTTTACTGGTTGTCCATATGTAACATGTAACATTTGGTGACATTTTATAGACTGAATGATGGAGGATAGTAGAAATATAAATATGAAGCTACAGCCAGGAGACAATTTGCTTTACTTAGCATTAGCACCTGGTCATGAAATAATGCAACACTCTCGTAAAATTTGTCATTTAAAAAAAAAAAAAATGTACAGATTAAACTAACAGGATGTAATGTGTTAATTTGTGAGTTTCAGAAGTGTTGGTAGGTGGATTTTTTTAACAACTCTAGTTTAGGGCTTAAAGTTGCATTTAAGTTGATGAAGTTCAGGCCTCTAAAAGCTGGGCTCTCACAAACAAAGAGGTAAAGCAAACTGTAGCTGACGCATGAGCACGATCATGTGAGTCAAACCAGCTGAGGCCATGTGCATGTGTGTGTTAACAGAGACATGGGTGGGATGGGATCCACATGCAGCTTCCACAAGGACTTAGGGACCTATTAACACTTGTGAGTGTCTCAAGTGGTTAGTAACAACATCGAGAGATTGTGTGTGTGTGTGTGTGTGGCTGCATGCTGCAGTAACAGTAGTGTCTGTTGAGCCGTCTTTGTCTTAGCCAACAATGAATGACAGCCTGAAGCAGTGTGTGAGGTGAGAGTGTTTCACATAGAATGTCAGAGTTGATTTATGTGTCAGAAACAATTTGAGTGTGTGTATCCTCTGTGTGTGTGTGTGTGTGTGTGTGTGTGTGTGTGTGTGTGTGTGTGTGTGTGTGTGTGTGTGTGTGTGTGTGTGCGTGTGTGTGTGTGACAGTACTGCTGGCAGCAGTGGTGGTGGTCGTTGTCAAACTGGTGGTGTTTTTCCAGGCCAAGGGGAGAATCTCTTGTGTGTGTGTTAGTATGGGGGTGCCTAGCTCTCCACACGTGAGCTCAGCTGACCCAGTTCAAGAACTACATGCAGACCAGTGTGTGTGTGTGTGTGTGTGTGTGTGTGTGTGTGTGTGTGTGTGTGTGTGTGTGTGTGTGTGTGTGTGTGTGTGTGTGTGAGGCACTGCAGAAATGCCAATTGTTCAGATGTCCCTGCAGTCCTGTTCCCCTCGCCCAGGAGTAAAGAGCTTTTAAAAAGTTTGGGAGGATTGCAAGAACAGAGTGTGTCTCTCTCACAAACAACACACACCCTTTGAAGCTGACTCTTCCCCAAACAAGTGCTCAGAAATAAAGTGGTCGCCCTCCTCCCTGTCCTGACAGAGAGAGAGAGGGGGGTGCGGGTGGGGTCGCATCACACTCTCTTTAGAAGACCCACAGATTGTCCTTCACATTACAGCACAACTACTTCGCCTTTAAAGCGTGCATACACACACACACACACACACACACACACACACACACACACACACACACACACACACACACACATATATATATATACATATACACAAACAGGGACTCATAAAACACTCAAGGAAAAACAACTATTCTGGTCACAATGAGAAGTATGCGAGAAATGTCTGTGATGGGATGGATGTGGGCGGGACCCATTCTGTTGGGGATGCATGGGTCTACTGGGTTAATTAGTTTTGACTGGTGGTTCTCAGCTGGTGGGTAGTATCTTCAAAGTGGGATGCCAGGCTTACAGCAACAGCAGTTTCGCTTTGGAAAAAAACTAGGATGAAAAAAAAAAGATAATCTGTTATCTTGTCTAGGTTGGTATGTGTTCAAGTTTCAGTTGAGAATTACAAACTAGATCTGTGAATTCTTCAGTTATAACCCAACAACAAAGAGAGAGAGAGAGAGATTAAAGTCCAAACTGTCTGAATGGTGGATATGTTCTTTGGTTGAATACTCTCACTTTGCTTGAGAGAAACATTGATGAGGTTTGTAGGGCAGCACCTGTCCAGCGCTCATGCTGACCCTCAGTAAATAACATATTCATGTTCATATTACCTGTGCCCCATTTCCAAAATGCATCTTGAGGCTAAGGTGATCTTAGCCTACCGATTTACAATGGGAACACGTTCATTTTAAGCCTTGGGAAACGAAACCCTGGTGAGTTTATGACATTTTCACTGCATACCAACAACTAAGAGGAAAATAACTTGACAACTGCAGCACTAAATGCTCTGTCATCTTTGCTGCAGCATTAGGGCACATGAGCCTAAAACCAACACCTAAACCTAGCCTTGATCCAGGCCCCTGAATCTACACCAACATCTCTGATTTATTTTGAAATTCAGACAGATGTGGGGTTGTGCTCACTGACAGCTTTTAGAGAAACAGTTGACCAATCAGGGGTTAAGAATCGGGACGTCATCATCTCACACATCTAGCTTGTTACCTAGCTTCATTTAAGAATAACATCAGAAAAATGGCAACAAGCACTCTTAACAAATGACCAAACCTGGACCCAACTTGACCTGAAGTTTTACTCATCAAAATGGCCCAAACGTATCAGGGCTGGGTCAGGTGGCAAACCCGAGGTGCAACTTCCTCAGCTGAAAAAAAAGGGAGCTTTTTGCTGTTGATTATTCAACAGGCCGTGGACCTGGCCAAAGCTCAGGGCTCTTCTCAGACAGTGAGTGGGTATGCTTTCAGGTTATGTGGGTATGTTTTTCAGCTCTGTGGTTGGCACGGTTGCCTACCGCAGCCCCACAAACTCTACATGGTGACGAGAGGGGTAAGCAAGCAAAGAGAGATGGAGGAATGCATTCTCATGATCAAGTTCCACCGTCCACGGTCTTTCCTTGTATCTCCCCTCTCTCTGTTGTGCTTTGATAAACAATCACAAGGGAAGCCCCGCAGGACATTACAACACCTTTCCAGTAAAGTTAGGTCGGGCCAGGATAACCATTTTGCTGTAACAATGCTCTCTCAGCACAAGATTGGGAAAACAGACTCTATGCATGAGGAAGCGACATGCTCTGCTCATTATACACCCCTCCCACCAATCTTTCCATTGTTAAGACGGGAGGATGGGGGAGCGTGAATACCCTACACCCAACCTGACAGGGCCCCATCTGGGAGACAGGAGTTTTTACAACAGACACGTGACCTCTGCTACAAAAATATTGGCTTAGAAGGCCTGACATACATTGGATTGCCTTAAAGGGATGTAAAGAGAGATTTCTCAACAGTGTTTTCATGATGTGATAAATTCTCTATACTTTGCAGCAGATAAAACAGCATGACAGCAATTTATTTTGGTCTGAATCTGCATTTTAAGCTTTAAAAGAAAAACTGCTTCTGTCAGTCAAGGTTGCCTAGAAACACTGATTCGATCTCGAGGCTATGACTCAGTTATGGCATGTCTAAACCCACAATCACACACAAAATAAAACTCGATTTCCGAATTCTGCTTTGTGGTAAACGTGTCACTTAGGAAAAATAACAGTAACAACATAAACAACAAATGCACCCGATCACTCCACATTCGTGCTCACAGTCTATTCAGTCAACAAAAGCACACAAGTCATGTGACGCTGATCACTTAATCCATTGATTCCTATCAGAAGAAAACCAAAGGGCAAAGAAAAAGAAAGGGCAAAAGAAAATGCATCGTGCAAGAAAGACCACGAGTGCACGCTGATGCACTTCTGCCCCACCACACACACACGCACGCACACACACACACACACACAAACAGAAATAATGTGAGATTTTGCAGGTAAGGTTCATAATGTTAATTATTCATTTCAATTTCAAACAGAACTGAATTGGTTGACAGATTGGCAAATACAGCAAAAGAAAAACAAATGTATCCAGGTGATATATGCCCATGAAGCAATAAAAAAAAAAAAGAAAAACAACCCAAATACTGTAAGCATGGACGTATGAATATTCCTAACCTGCAAAATGATTCCTCCATATAATATCAGCGATAGTCATTGGTGGGCCACCGGCAGGGTGTGGTTTACCTTTGTCATGGTCAGTCCTTATCATATCCATTAAGGAATTCTCCAAAGAGTGCAAGCTAAATGCATCAAAGGGCCGATTCCGGTCCTGCAACACAGCAAAACAGGAAGAGGGTTAGGATTAGAGTCAGGGAAGGACATGGTATGGACAGTCTTGGAAAAGGGATCCCATGAAAGGTGGGCTGGGTTGTGTTGTATGCTGTACAGATTGTAAAGCCCCTTACAGAACAGAAGTAGTGGCAAATTTGTGATTTGTGATATTGGGCTATATCAATGAAATTTGACTTGAGTTTATATTTTCATACTGCTGTGGCCGCTACACTTATAGCAACCATCAGGTATGACACATGCAAAGAACACGCAGCATTACCAATATATAAATATATATAAATATGCAGTATTTCCTGCACATTAACATACACATTCAGTAGTATTTTATTTTAGCTTCCAAAGATGTATAACACAAAATATTGTTCCGTTTGTACATCAATGTTAAATATTACAAACTAAAATGAACTGAGATAAATAAAGGCTCCATTTCATGTGCAGTTTCTGAATCAACAACAGCAGGAGCAGCTGTGAAACACCCCGAATGAAGGACATGATAATGCTTCACCATCTTTAAAAACTCCCAGACTTGAACTTTCACATTTAGCCTTGCTGTTGAAATTCTGGTTGGTTGGTTACCTTGCTCAAGGGCAAATCACTGGTAACAACTTGCATGTACCAACATCTCCTACTTATGTCACAACAGCGAGACGGGGTGGGATGCATTCTTAGCTAATCTAGACTAATATACATTAGGGATGTGGGATTAGATGTTACAGGAAAAAAAATAAAATAAATAATAATAAATGAAAATATATACGCTATATGCCAGCCCTGGGGATTATGGTAAATATTGAAAAGGAGATATGAATCTTAGTCTGAGGCTCCTTAAGCTTTTTCATGTCAAACGGCTACAGTGAAAGAACAGACAGCATTCTGCCCTCAGGAGCCTCATCCATCTTAATTTACATCATTTAGTGGAGAATTTCTTAACCGTTCAGTCTGCAGGTGAACAGGTAACAGTGAGGCTCCTTCAGAATCAAAACACTTCGATCCATTATTAAAACCGTTACTCCTTGGCCTTTCTAGTAATTGATGAGGTTCTCCTCACTTTTGCTTGTGACCCAGTCTGGAGTCAGTCAGTCTGCAGTATGATTCATTTTGACAAATGTCACTACCACACACCTGAGGAGGGTCTGAATAAAACTGGAACAATTATTAGATTAGTCAATCAACAAAAATATAATCGGTGTTTTGATAAAAAAGAATTTAAGCAAGCAAGCAAGACCAAGATGGATAAAATACAGAGGTTTCAGCTTCACAAACCAGTTTATTTCCTGGTTTTCTAGTTTTCTATGAAATCTGAATATCTTTGCGTTCTGGACTATAAAAGCAATCTGACAACAACATCTTGGAATGTGAGAATTTGAGATGGACATTTTATAGACATTTTATAGATAAGGTTATTCGTGTTCACCATGTCGTGTGTGTGTTAATTTACTGGGAGCTTTTTAGACTTGAAGGAAACAGAAAAGTGCTTACATTATTTTTATTGAACCTAAATAGAAATGGCTGACATAAACTTAATGGGCCAGTCTTTCAGACTCATCTGAAAATTCAAATATAACTCAACTAACCAGATAATTGCACAGGACAAAGTCACACCAGTTTAATATAAGAGTGTATCTCTCTGAAGTTGGTTTCCCCCGTCTGAGAGGAACATCTTGTTCAGTTCCACCTGATGCAGCTGGTTTTGAAACTGCCCGCAGAGTTAAAGTCGAAATGGCTGCTGTGGCTGTGATGGGGCCCTGTAGCAGTAACACTGTCATTTGGTCAGTATTTTGATTTAAAAAAACTTCTCCTAACTAATTTCCTGATCCTGTGAAGCAGTCCAGCACCAGACAGTCAGTACTACATCAAACACCTAAAAGGTTAAAGTGCTCATTGCTGATTAAAGTCGCCCACCGTGTGCGAATGAATTTATTAGAATGTCATGTGTGCCAAAGGTAAAGGCTGAAAGCGCCTAGCTGGAGCTGGAGGCTGCAGCCTTGGCAGCTGTGTCCTGTGTCCGCTGCCCGAGCCGGGGCCACATTGTTTGCACACCACAGCTATTGTCGCCCATTCGGCTGAGCATTCAAAAGTGTTATTCCCCCCACTCTGGACCCGACAGCGCCACGTAGATAAAAATCTGCCCACTTGGTACAAACGGTAAACACTTAAAACGCTGACCTTTTAGTTTCCTCCCCCTCACCTCCTCTCTGACACATGTGGATGATCACAGTGACGGGTGTGGGGGGTCGGAGAGCTTACTGTAGCCAAACGACCTAAAGAGATATATATACCAAAGTATATACAAGTCCCCCGAACAGACTACACTTCACACACCACATAAGTTTCCAGAGTGTGGAATGCAGGTTCAGGTTGACCTATCCTGACTACACTGGAGCTCATCTTTCCTCATGATACATAAACAAGGTACAAGAGCACGTTTATGAGGGAGATCATGATAAGAAACAAACTGAGCGTTTAAGATATGGCTGAGTACCTGTATTTAATAAAGTCTATCCCGCAAGATTACAGGCTGCCAGGTTCACAAACAGTTGGTGAACTTATCATTTACTCTTTTTTTTCCCTTTATAAACTATGTGAAGTGTGAGCAGCAGTGAATTCTTTTTATGTTAAACATTAGTGTTTAACACCACACACACAATCAATCATGTCAATCAATCATGTCAAGTCATGTCCTTCAAGAATTCAAGAACCTGTTCCAGCTAGAGATGCAGCAAGTGATTATTTTCATTATCGGTTCATCTTACAATTTTTTTTTAATTGATTGATTAATTGTTTAACTATCAAAATGTTTTGAAAATGTTCCTTTAATTGACAGAGCGATTAACTGATTAATGTATGAACATTCCCAACGAGCTTGAACCGGCATGCCCCGTGTTCCCTGGCACCTCCAGCAGTTGGCTGTGCCTTTCAGTCATAACCTATATCACATATCCTATTTAAATACATACAGGGTTAAATCTGGGCTATGAGGAAGCTAAAGATGAGACAAATACATTACCAGAACAGAGAGACAAGTTTAGCAGGGGAAACAAAACAGCACAAGAAAGCAGATAAAACCACAAAAGGTTCAAATGCAAATCACAGCGGTTACACCCTCAACCCTGTCGTTTTGCATGACCATCAGACAGCATCTGACTGTGAGACGCAACCTGTCAGCCTGCCTACGAACTCCAAACTTCTTGATCTGATACGAAGTGATTATGATGACAGCGGACCACGCAACAATCGCCACTACCATCATTTTAAATCAGGGTATCTCCTGAGAAGCTCATGTGACTTTGTGTCTTAAGCCTCACACTGACATGTTAAGTTGCATTCCGCGCATTCCTCGGCCTTTAAGCGGCAGCCAGCAGCAGGCGAGTACCAGCACATATCGGAGCACGCGGCACTCAACATTTCACCCTGCGCTCCTTCTGCGGCATCTGAAGAATACTGAGGGACATCTACAGAATGACAACATGTACACCTGTCGCCAGCTGTCCACATGACACCGCGGGACCGCCGTGTGCACCCAGGCCTGCTGCTCGGCTCAGCGATTTGCTTTTGAGTTTCACTTCAGTAAACAGGCCGGTTGACATGTGGCACCATGACCTTGCATCCTGGTGATAACCCTTCTCCAATTATGGGCGTAATTGTTAAGCAGCTAAGTGTGAGCTAGAGCCGGTCTCACATCGCAGAGGCCCCCATGAGCCCTTTAAAAAAAATACCCTCTCAGTGAAATAGATATAGTTCAGTAGCAGAAAATGCTTAAAGATACACAGAATTATTTCTAGTGCCAATATAAGTATTTGTATGAGCTTTTTTTTCCACATAAAGGTCAGGTTACTCATCATGGAAAACTAGTGAGCCTGTGAAAATCCTTGTATAATGTGCTCTGTGCTTCCTCCTAAAGTCTGAGAAAACAACCCTGATGACATCGTTAGATTAACGAGGTTAATTTGAGTCAGGCTGGAGACTTCAAAAAAAATTGCCCAGAGCTAAACTGATTAATCAGTTAGTCCAATGACTATTTTGATAATCGACTAATCGTACGCTCATTTCTCACGCAAATTTGGACTACTGGTCAAAACAAAATGAGAAATCTGAAGACGTCATCCTCAGCACAACAAATGTTTTGATGATTCACAGTCTGACAACTGATAGAGAAAATAAACGGCAGATTGATACGATCACATTTTCTTTTATATGGACATGTACATGGGACAAAAATCAGGATATCTTTTTTGCACTGCTTTAGGCCACTTGTTTTTAATGTCTTTGACAAGTCTTAGTGTTTATGTATTGATTAATGTTAATTTACAGCAAATGTATCTAACGTATCTAACTGCAATTTCCTTAAAAATGGGTTATACTTTTTAATAGTCTGAGGAAGTATGAAACAGAGAAAATGAGAAAATATAAATACTTATATTTAAGCAGCTGGTATGAACAAATAGTTGACATTTTTGACTCAGACAATTAACAGATTACCAGAACTATTGCAGATTACATTTTCTGTCAACTGACTAATCATTTCAGCCCTAATTGGCATATAAACGGGTGAACTTCGTCTCTGCTATCCTCCTGATTTTCACTTCGGTAAACAGACCACTCTATACAGCATGACATGTGGCCCCTTGACCTTGTCTCCTGTTGATAAGTAGAGCTGCTAGCTGGCCAAGTCAAGAAAACACAGATAGAGGCTCTAGGCAGAGGAAACCAAGTAATAAAGCCCAGGGAGGCCTGACTGACACACACAATCATTATCTCCTCAAAAGGCTATATGTTTCAGGCCGGGTGGAATTTCACCCCGTGCCAGGCTGTGTTTCGTCTGCACATGTAGTCCTCTCTGCAGTAACAGGTTAACATTTTGGCTTGCACTCCGTTCTCCCAAGTCCTCGCTTTGATCGGGTGAACAAGTACTCCTTTTAAAGTAAGCCGGTGACTTAAAGGGGGTGTATTCGTCCGGCTTATTTTTTTGTTGGCTTGTTTGTCAGGCAGCATAGCTAAACATAGGGAAAACACATGACTACCCATGTGAAAAAGAAAAGCCATACAGTATTGAGACTGTTCATGTTAGTCTACTCTGCAGTCAGACATGTCTTTCTGAAGCAGTCATGTTTGTCCACTGTGGTGCTGGTGAGGACAGATCAATCTTGTGGAATTTATATATATTCACATGTGTTTCATATATTAATATGTATTTGAAATTTGACAGGAAAACACAAATAACAAAGTTAGCAATTAGTAGAGTGTACCCATTTTCTTTATGCTAATGAAACTGTCACAACTCTGCATTCAATCAATAAACAGGACAGGCGCTTTCCTCGGACAACATTTTTATGTTGCCCTAACGTTTGTCACATGATGTGACATGAACCTATAGACCAAAATATGTTGTTGTACAGCTGAAAGGTACACAGTGCTACAAGGCTGTTTAGCTTGTTAGCTTGTTAGTGTCCTTTTTAGTATAAAAACAACAAGTTAATTCATGACCCATTAACATGTCATGGCCGTGCAGCTTCTTCACAGACACATATCTATGTCAGCTGTGGTATTATGTTACATATTTTAGTCGAAATTCAAAATAAGAGGTTAAAACTGGCTTCTTATGTCTCTGGTATGTGAAAAACCCTCTCTACCTACCCGGGTCGAACCTTCTCTCCGGTTCCATGCCGGGTTCAAACACCGCCCACTATCCCCTCACAAGCCAATCAAATGCGAGAACGGACGTTGCCTTCAGGTACTGCCGAAGGTCTTGTAATTAGACGTAGGGCGCACATGAATCAACAGCGATGTTGTAAATACCGACAGAAAAATAAAGAATTTTCTAATGTTAAGGATAAACAGAGGAGAGCTAGCGTATCGGAAAACTGATACATAATCATTATTCGTGTTATAATAATAATAATAATAATTATTATTATTATTATTATGGTTGTCGTCGTTGTTGTTATTCGGCGTTTAGTAATACATATTAGTTTGATTTGATAATGAGCCTAAATGTAACCCTCAGTGTTCACTCCTAGTTACCATGTATTCTACACAGCCATTTAGGCTGAATGATTTGTTCTATTTACTGGATAGCACATTCTTTCTGCTACTCGCGCCGTCATACAACTTAGTGTATTTTATAACATGTATCACTGAACATAAGGAATTCTTCGTGATCATTTTGGGCGAACTGATAATAAAGTATGCATTTAAGGGTCTTGTCCATGGGAATATAGAAGGTTACGAGGAGCAACTGAATGCGTCGCGAGTCCTTTAAATCCCACGGAGAGTGAGCTGGCAGAGGAAATTTAACCATTTAGTGCAATAAACCGTGCACAGCGACTCTTTCTAGGACCCACTGAGTGTGTTTGTCTTTGAATGCGTATAAATAGGCATGATCGATGGTTAATACTTCAAGGACTGCCTGTCTTATTCGATTTATTTGACCTCCACGACACGATGTACCTGCACACAGGTCACATAAAACTGTTGACAGCTACCGGCAAAACGCGATGATCATTTGTCAGTTCAGCTAAGCCATACAAGTCACACCTTCGGTATATCGCTCATTTAAATTATAGGTGATTTATGGTGAATTACCTAAATCAATTAAAATCATATGCCTGTGGTTGCGCCCTAATGATAACCTGCAATGACTGTGTGAAAAACACTGTAAAATGGAAGAATAAAATCATAATCTATGGAAGAAAAAAATCACACTGTGTATGATTCGTGCCACACAATGATTGACTGCAAATTAAATATGACACAAATAGCCTGTGAATCACTATAATATATGGACCCTTAATAAATCTGTGGTACTGATGAGCTCAGGGTGACCTTATCCCAGGCTAGCCTACTTTGTTTTATTTTTATCTCGGACAAGGACAGGGTTTTCCTTGAATATTTATATAGAACACATCGAAAAACTCGTCCTATACTTTAAGAGGTGGACCATAAGGGCAAAAGTGACAACATGTCAAAGTGGTCAGCGTTTTTTGACACGGACTGAAGCAACACAGCTAGGCCTAGGCCTGCTCTTACTGGGAATGTATTTACCTGGAAAGGCAGTATGTTGTTGCTGTTGTCAGTCCTGAAGGCGCTGTCCTCCATCCACGGCTTGGGGGTGAGGGGACCAGGTCTTGGGAATTTGGGGGGTGCTATAACATTGCTGGTATAGGGCTTTTTCATGGGGGAGATAGGGTTCAGGGGTGACGGGACCCCGACTCCGACTCCGACCCCGACCCCTACCCCGACGCCCACCGCTCTCCGCGGGTCCCTGCCTGCCTGCAGTCCGCTCCAGGGGTTGGAGGCTGTGCTCCAAGCGGCGTTTTGGTGATTATTCCAAGCGGACGATGAGGCAGAAGAAGACGACCCCTTGCTGTTATTCATGATGGTCTGATAAGCGTTTCTCTGGGGGAAGGGGCCTTGGCTGGGGCTGACAGGGGATCTCCTCTGCTGGGGTTGTTGCTGCTGCTGCTGCTGCTGGGCTTGCTGTTGATGCTGCTGGGACTGGGGAGCCAGGCCGATCTGCGGAGAGAAATTACCCCCGAAGACCGGGTTGACGTGGTGGGGGAAGTTTTGGAAAAGCATCGTCCCGTTCACCGAGGGTATTCCCTGGAAAAAGCTATCGTCCACGGCGTTTGTGGTTCCCGTGGACCAAGTGCTCCCAAACGAGGAGGAAGGGGAGGAAAGGGGGCCGCCGGTCTCCTGCGGCTGGTGGTGGAAGCTCAACCCGGGCAGGATCGGCGACTCCATCGGCACTTTGTCCTTGCTGCTGACGTTCAGCGCTGAAGCCGCTTGGTTGCTCCCGGTCGACGGGCTCTCCGACTCCGATGAAGAAGAAGTGGGCTCCGATGACGGGGTCGGGGTGGAGGGAGGAGGGTCTACTTGCGTCGGATCTTGCTGATGGTGAGGCTGGGCTTTGTTTTTGTCCATCAGTAAATCATCCTGCATGGTTTGCTGAGCTGAAACGGGGGGAAACAGAGACGAGGAGTTATTATTATTGTTGTAATTTAGGAGATCATACACCGGGCTCGCTGGGCTGCTGTAGTATCTGATGAACTGGGACAACTCCGACAAGGATATGATGTTAGAGGGACCAGGCAACTGCAAAGCGAATGCGTGATCACCCATTTAGCCGAAAAGAAGAGGAAAAAAAAAAACACACTTCCCAAGACTACACCAGAATGATTCACAAATCCCACAAATTATACACGGAGCATACGGCTGCAGATATTCACCAGATTTCGCCACGTCTCGTTTTTTCCTTCCACGCAGGAACTCCGGAGCTGCAATGTGAAACTGATTCAGTGTGTGTTTTTTGCCCAAGGACCTCCCCTATGTTCATTTACATACGTCAGTAAATACAGCTGTCCTTCAACAAGGTTAAAACACAGTTCTACCTTGACCCAGTCACTTCGACACAAACGACTACTGAGCTTTCTTCTTCTTCTTTTCTGACTAAAATGACTTCCAAAAAAAGGCGCACTTCGCCGTTTTTTATGCAGTAAAAAAAAGTGACGCACCTGAACCACTTTTATTATACCGCAAAGATCTCTCGTGTAGCCTACCGGCGAGAGATTTCCCATTTCCATTTAACATAAAACACGTATCAGTCTTATCATATCTCAGCACATTGTACACAATTATGATAATTTAATAAAATAGATAAAGATGACTGCCCAAATGAGTATGTAATTCAAAAGTCCCTACAGGAATAATATGATTTATAGTAAGATAATTCTATTATAGCGCAAAGAAGGACTCTGCCTGAGGTCCGCATTGACACAGCCACCGGTTGGCATTCACAGGATGTACCCATGTACCTTGCATTTTAAGGCAATAATATAATATCGTAAAGCCGAAGGTGGAATATCACTCTAAGCTTTATTCGGTGTCATCTATACAAAGTTAGAGATTATATTGGACCTTTCATGCAAAATGATCCTTTACTTTGCATATCAGAGACAGCGCCCTGCAAAAAAAAAGCAAAATTAGCAAACACACATTCAAATATAATTAGGACAGTTTTGCACTCGGAAAGGCTTAAAGTTGCCACATTAGTAACACGATAGAGAGCAGGAAAATCTAAAATATAAATAGGGCACAATTTGCTTGATTATTGCAAGGCTGTACTGAGCATAATGTCATTTAAAGCGCAGTCAAGGCACAACCATAGACTATGGCACAATGTCAGATCATCCAAGGTTAAAATTATGCTAAATTAAAACCAATGAAAACATTGTTTAAAAAGCTCCTCCGGACTGTTTGTCGGAACCTGGCTGCAGGAGAGCTAACACGCAATCTACACTGAGGCCTTTCAATAACATGAATGCAATAGTCTGTGGACTTTGAAAATAACACTGCCAGATGACATGCAGGATAATTTCAGCAGCATGATGGCACTGATACAAGTTGGACTTTCAATGTAATCGCAATAGCCTGCATTGCACACACCCCACCAGTTAATCCGTGTTTTCTCCTCCAAGAGCTGCGCTTCCAAGGTCATCAAAGCAGCATAATCAGCAGCCAACAGTGGCTCACCTCGCCGGCCCCTTCACCACAGACACAGCCAAAACCTGACCCTTCAAATGCCCATTTATCGCGCCGATCGAGGCACCCGATACATTTCATGAAGCTGTCTTAGCCTTGAAATCCCCCTTTAATCCATATGTGTCCCCCACCACACAAACGACAAAACAGCATGCACACACAGCGCTGTCGCTTCTCTGCCTAACGTGAAGTTTGAATTACCTTTATCGTTCACCTTTTTGGGACTCTGTAAATAAAGATATTTCTGTTTGCCTCGCCTGGGTTTAGATATGACAAACGAGCTACCCTTGTGCCGAGATAGTCAGCAGTTGCCTCAACAGCTGATTGACTGCGGCGCATGGATGATGCCGCGGAGGCTGTAGGGAGTTGTAGTTTCTCACTCTGCAGTGGCTGGTCAACAAATATGTAGCATATGTTCTTTCTTGGCTGCTGCGGCGAAGTATAAAGTTAATATCAATGTGTAAATATCAGTGTCAAAGATGATCCGTAGTTGAAGTTACAAGATGAAGCGACTCGTTAAAGGAGAAATAAAAATAGCGATGACTGACAGTAACATCTCTCTCTCTCTCTTTCTCGCTCTCTCTCTCAGGCGCATGCACTCACGCTCATGTTTTATATGACTGCAATAAATATTGAGTGTATATAAATTTACATTACTTACATCTATTCTGCTGAAATACTTGTTATGATATTATCATAAAAAAAACTTTAACACCCTAGGATAGACAAGAAGGGAAGGCGTGGACCATATACTCTGTCAAACAGAATCTAGCCTAGTTAAAAGGTCTTACCTCTGTTCTGTAGCCATATGTGCATCTTCATGTTGGCCGTGTCTTTAAGAAGCCGTGGTCCCCCCGGTTGGCATGTCTATTGAGAGTGGATTCAGAACATTAAATTAATGTTTTCAGCCATGAGAGGGGAGGGAGGCTTCACGAGACTACATTTCCCATGGCAGGGGACCGGTGCCCTTTGCGGTGCTGTCCTTGTTTTGATGACGCAGCCACGCACGGCCGTGCTATTTTGCGTTACCTCAGAGACGGCCAGTCAATGGAGTCAAGCGGTCACGCCAGTGCGATGAAATTAGTGACAAACAAGGCCGTAGCCGATATAAGGAGGATTTTTAGTTGAAATAGCGTATCTGTCGCAGATGAATGTTGTTTGGACTGTCATGACCGCGAAGCAGTAGTTTTAAGCTGAGCAACTGGCTCGTTTGCAGCTGACGCGCCGTGTCAACACAAAGGCCTATGCTGCTAGTTATTTCCTCCGAAAGCTAGCAAGTGGTTTAACGCCAAGCTCAGCTGCAGCAAATTAACAGGCGTGTCATTTTAATGTTTTATCCGTAACGCAGTTAATCTCCTCTACCAAGAAGACAGCATTTGAGTATCCTTTTTTTGTTTTGCTTCTCCACGATAATGGCGGAACAGGGTGCAGTGGTCATGCAGCAGAATTTGGACAGGTGAGTTCAAGTTTAAGGCTAACATGCTAATGGCAGCTACGTAGCTTTACGTAAAATCACTGAGGTTGACAGAAATGAGGAGGAGCGCAGTTATCTCTTGTCAAAATAATCAGCAGCACGTTGACATTAAAACACGTTTATTGTTTTATGCAAACGACTGACTTTAAACTCAGTTTTGAATGTCATTCACGCTAGCAGCATTTAGCATTTGCATTGTTGACAAAGGGTGTTCTCTATTGCTACTGTCCTTAAATGACACCGCATAAAGTCATCGTAATACCTGCACATCACTTTGGACGTATTCACATTAACGTTATTCGCGTACTTCTTTATAATTTAAATGAATCTAAATTAAAGGTCATAGTGTCAGTTAACTATTGACCCTTAGGTGAGGAGAAAGCTGTGCTCGGTAAGATTTCTGAAATTGTCACGTTCATAGCTAACAATCATTATGGCACAAAAAGAGTAAACTGTCTGCTTATCTTCTGCCAAAAAAGACACACTGAATACCGTTTTCATTGCAAGTTTACTTTTGTTCCTCTGGGTATGTACTATTAAGACACACTGCTTCATAGAATAGCCAAAACTTAAGTAACTCTTCAGTTACTTGATAAGCTGTCTGAACTGTGTGCACGAACAGAGGTTGTCGTAAAGGAGAGAAAATCATATTGAGCATACACTTAGAACAAAGCCAGAGTGGGCTTGCAGACACTTGAGCTGTATGAGAGAGGGGGTTCTAGCAGGTATTATCAACTGTCAATAGCAAGGATTGTGGAGAGACTTTAAGCTGAATGAGGGGAAAAAGAAAAGCAACAGAATGTTAATTGTGTACTGTGAATGTTGAGAAAAATCATTGCTCTCCACCACTTGCCTGATTTAGAACAAAAAAAAAAACTTGAAGGATCATGGCAATGACTTTGATGCAGCTCTACAAGTTGCAAGCATCAAGAGGGAAGAGTATGCATGATTAATAAGCATAGATGGAAGCAATGAAGAAAAGAAACTCCATCCAGAAACCTACAAGGCAAAGCTGTCATCGGGGAGAAAATTATGCGTAACAACCAACCCATTTTTGTATGGGTTTGACACTTAATCAAACGTGTTTAGGTTTGCTTCACACTGCCAAACTGTCATAGCTGTCCAATGCCTGTACTCAAAGTTACCGAGTTCCCTTTGAAGCCATTGGAAAGTATTGCAGTGGTAAATTTTGACATAAGAAGCTCAAACGTCTTCTTGACATAGAAATGTCTGTCAGCACTCTGGATAGACTAAAGTGTCATGACAGACTCATGGAGGGGAAATCCATTGTGAAGGGTGGGGAATTATTTTGAGCTTTAAACACATACAGTCCTACCCTCAGTACATGTCTGCAGGGATGTCAGGGGCACACAGTCAGCTACTCTGGAGCAGTACAAGGTCCTGAACCTTGCTGGTAGCTGCAGCCCGTCACTTTGGCAGTCACACAAGACATAAAATCCAGACACTGGTGCTTCAAATTCATGTCTATAAAACTGCCTATTTGTTTGTGATAGCCAGCAGCTAACCTCTCTTGGTGACAAGTTAAATTCACATTCAGCAAATTATTATTCTGCCTTTGTTTGGCCTCCTGTGTTTTTTTTGCAAGAGCATCAGTTCATGCTGTGAACAGCTGCAGAGCTGTTATCGGTTTGTGAAGAAGATTTTTGCTCATGCTGCTCTATAAAGAGATAGTGATGCACACAGGAAGAAACAGGTTATCTTACCTCAAGGTCATACGTATGTGGTGTCATGTAATATCACATCACACTGATCAGATTAGCAGTGCATTGTGTTTTGTGGTCATTTCACATCAACATGTGTCTCATCATGTTGTGACTAAACTAGCTTGGGTAGATACCGGGTCTGCATAAAGATTATAATAATAATAATAATAATAATAATAATGACTGTAGCTGTAAGGGCTCTTGGTTTTTCAGTCACAGATCCAGACTCTGCAGCTCTGGAGCCAGAAATATCTGCAGAGAGCAACAGGAGGAGAGAGAGAAAAGAGATGAGAAAGCACAAAACTATGGGAGAGAGAAGAAGCCAAGTTAGTAACAGGAATTAATGGGATATGAATACGTACAGATGGAGAGGAGGAGAGAGGAGTTTGGTGCACTATGGGAAGTCCCCCGGCTTTTCTTTTTTCTTTTTATTTTGTGAAAATAAGACAATTTATTTTTATTTAAGGTGAGGCGTTTTTTAGCACAGTGGCCACTATCAAAGTTTTACCAATTGGTTGCCTGAGGTGGATTTATTCTTCTGCCCGTCCTCCCTTTTCAACTCCAAATGCTTCCCCATAATAATCACGTGTTCCAATTGTATGGAGCCTCAGTAGATGCACTCCTTATGTTGGTTTTTCTGAAAAATAACAGCTGCAGTCGACCCCCTGCACCTCACACAATTCTGCAGTAATCACCTGTCCAGCCTCGTGCTTTGTCTGGGGTGAGTAAGGCCAGCTCCTCAAATAAAGCAGAAGTTATCTCAAGGAACACGTAAAACAAGTAAACAAAATAAAAATTAGTAAAAACTGTTCTGAATAATTTGATATGAATTTTTTTTCTCTTATCTGAACTTCATTTATGCATTAAGCCAAACAAGAATGGGCAATTTATAAAATTTCAAGTTTTACACCTCTAGTAAAACTGTTAGTAAGGCTGAATCTTGTAGTTTACCTATTAATTGCACTTCTTATTTATCATAATGCAGTTGTATAACAAGAGAAGTGAATCTGTGTGTTCAACTGTGTGTTGTTAAAATTAACCCATGTCTACCCCCCTTTATTCTGTATGTAATAATAAAACAGGGCTCTGTTTTTTAAGTGGGACAAAGCCGCGCTGGCTGCTTCCCAAGCGTTGTTGTGCTACATATGTGACCAGAATTTTCCATCGTCTCTGCGAGCGGTGCTGAGCGGATGCTGCAGCATTAGGTCCAAGCGCATTGGTTGTGCCGCTTCCCTCAAAATAGTCAGCAGCATTTAATAGCTTGTGCAGTGCGTGCTAAGAGGCATTTGTAGGAATTTGACACAGCACTTTCTGTCAATATTGAACTTTGGACTTTGAAACCATTTCCCAAGCACATGGTGGAGTGGCAGAAAGAAAAGAAGGGCATGTGAGCTTTGTGAAATGTGCTTTAGCTGCATGCTGTGGGTGTGTGGCAGAGGCAATAACCCTGACAGTGTTTGAGGAGCTGATAGCAGGAAGATGTATGTCATGTCCCCTTGCCCACGGTTGTGTACCCAGCCTCTATCGCTGACAAACATAAGGCCTCCACAGGCTCTTATCTGGCCCGCCACAAGCAGCCAGCTGCCCCTGCAATGCAGTGTTTCACAAATAGATGTAGGAGACACATTTCAATCCAGCCTGACCTTTTTATTGGCTCTCACACAACCCCCTTGTTTTATTCTTTTTCTTGTCTGCTTTTGTTGTCCAGATCACCGACCCTGTTGCTGTCGTATGAATGGGTATATAAATATGCACTGTACGTGTGTGTATGTGTAAGGGCTAATAATAATTGACAGAAGTCACAGTTAAACTCAGTATCCATGATTTGGTGCAGTTTTGGTACGGGGTGGTGTCACTGTTTACAGATTTGCTTTAATCCTGAGAAAGTGACATTTGCAGGTAACAGTACAAAACTTTGTTATAAAGTAGCCCGATGCTGTAATAGAGACGGGAGGCTCCTGTGTTAGTCGACTCAGTGGACAAACATTACTTACCTGTCAGTGCGCAACACAGACACACCTCCCTGTGCACCTCTCTGTCCCTGTTATTTTTGAAATGTCACAAACTGTAATATACTATAATGCTATATATATTCAGTAACTAGGACCCACATATTCTTTTATTGAGACTGTTAATAAGGTGGGGGCCTAACCTGGTAATTTTTGAAACTGTAGTTCACGCTGCTGTATTCAGTTGCACAGTTTTGTAAGGACACCCTGTTTTGTCCTGCTCCTGTGGAAAATAGCCAAGACTAGATAACTGACATCTTTTCGAGTCTGTGTGGCAACTGAAGCTCACCAGTCTATGTGCCAAAGACTCATTTAACCAGACGCCTACACAAGAAAATTAATCTTAGACACTGAGTAGTTGGATACTGTTCCGTTCCAGGGTGGCAGTCACCCTGGGTTGTTGTTTAAATGACATGTACAAGACTAGTTTGTGATTGAGTAGAAGCACTCAGACATGGAGGAGACCCCCCCAGGCCTTAACCTTCCTTTAAGATCTTTGTAGGCCTGAATCCGGTGCTCCTGTGCCCTGCCTTTGTGCTGAGGAGTCTCCAGTTTTCCCACAGTCACGTGACCTCTGCTAAGTGAAAGGCGCCTTTGTGAGGTGGCTTATGCGCTTCTTTATGAACGTGAGCCTGACTTGTGAGACGATGAGAAAGTAGCTATGTGGTCACACTCATCTTTGTACACAGTGTCAATCACACTCATCCTGTATTCCTGCAGAGCCCCCCCCCCCCCCTCCTGTGTCCATGTGCCTTCATGATACAGTTGTGCACTTCCTTGGATTGTCAAAATCCCATTGCCTCGCTATACAGGAAGGATCTGCAGTCCTTTGCTGCCGCTCATTCTTTTGATCCTTGCAGCTTGAAGGTTTTTCAAAATACCTGGCAAAATAAAAAAGGATAATAGACACCGCTACTCGCCTGCCCTTGAAGTTTCAAAGCAGTCTGTTAGCATTAGGTGGATTAAACCTCAGTGTAGAAACAGCAAAGCCCCACTTTAGGTTTCCTGTTTAACATGTAAATAAGTGGTTGAGACAGCAGGTCACCTTGCTTTAGTGAAGTTCAGGCAAATCACCATCATCAGATCTCATGTTCATGAAGGACATTTTGATGGAAACCTGCCAGACCTTGTCAGGCAGTATCAGGGACATTGTGCCAGGTGTGTCAGTGCCTGTCAATATTATGTGTCCGTAGGCCTGGGCTTCATTTTTTTTTCTTTTAGTATAAATATGCTGTAAATATGTGTTGTGAACACATTTTAGAACCACTGATATTTGCTCCACTTGTGTTTTTGTCATTAATTAAATCTGAGTTAGAGTTTTGTTACTGTCTATAGTTTTAAATTTATATATTTTCAAGCCAATTTCCGTGTCAACTTGCAAACGTAGTCTCTGTATGCAGGTGCAGGAGACTATGTACATGTGTGGTGTAGGCTTATCTTCCCGACTGTTCTGTAAAACAGGGTTGAGGCGACATTGAGCTAGAGATTAAAGTTTCGCACAGAGGATAGCATTTCTGTGCTGTTGTATTAGGTCCTGTCATGCCGTGGGGCTGGGTTACAGGAATGGGAGCCAGTGAATCTAAGGGAGCACTGGGTTTTGTTCTCCGCTGTCGTGCTCCTCTGGAGACATGTGTTCAGTGTTCTACTCAGCTACTCATCCTCACTTTGTATAGCTGTGTCAGTTTCAGTCTCTGTGCTGTCTTTTGGGATTTCTAGCCCCTCGGTGTAGGACATTGGAAATGGCCACAAGATGCATATGTTTCTCTTGTTAGCCTTTGCCAGCTTTGCAGTGCAAAAAAAAAAAACGTGTTATATGTAGTGTCAGACAGCTTTGAGTATGGTGCAGGTTCACATACCTGTCAGACACGAAGAGGAGGTAAGCAGTTACTGGAGTTTTGTGTGGCGAGCAGACAGAAGTGTGAATAGAGGCTGAATGTTTCTGTCAGACCTGGACTCACCATGTGTGCCCGCCCGGGCCCTTTAGCCGGCCATGTCACTTGAGCGCCTCGACCCAAAGGCTCCTCTCCTGCATCGTCATGTTTTATTCAGCATCAGGGGAGTATTGGAAAATCATCCTTTGCGAGCAGGCAGCAACCCGAGCAAATGATCCAAGCTGGCCATCCACCGTCTTTCACAGAGGACCCCTCTCTGCTCCCCTGTGGCCCTAGTAACAGAGCACACCTAGATCTCGGTACAATGATGACAGCAGGCCACAGATTTGACATCCATTATTCAGCTGCGGGAGCAGGAGGGTTGAAATGTACACGATGTACAATGGGGAGTCGCTGAGTCAGCTACTGAAAAGATGTTGAAGCAAATGTGGAAGTTCTTGTAGAGGTGGGAAGCCAGAAGACTTTGGATTGAAGTGACTGGAAAACCCACCAACCTCTCTCTAAAATGCGTTTGGTGAATTTTTATTTTTTAAATTTATTCCCCATAAGGCAGTTTGGGAGCAGGAAAGTGACAGAGTTCTCTATCACAGTGAGTCACAGTGGTTGTCACGACTCAAATGAACTGCCAACAAGGCACAGGTCGGTGGAACTGGATTTAAACCATCTCTTCAGAAAACCTGTGGGCGATATCACAGACATGCAGACACGCTGATGTCTTCCTGACAGGCTTCAGGGCAAGTCGAGATGTGAATGAAACAGGTGATTGATGTACCAGTACACTGGGACAGTGTAGAAAATAAAACTAGCAGAACAGTTTCAATCACAGGCAGTGGATAATTTAGGGAACTAATGGAGTACAGTTTTCCACCCGCATAATGATTGTCAGGAAACCCCGCTGAACTTTTCCATACTTAGAAATGCATTTAAGGGTTTTATGGGACTTTCTGCATTGTGGGAGCACATTTAGCTATTAGAGCTGTAGTTTATACCGCAGTGGGATATTTCTAATACTCCTAATGTGGTAAGGAACATTTCTTACTTCCTAGTTATTGTAAAAAGGCTGGAGGTTTCCTCCATTTCGGGCATACCTGATACCTCTTAAAAACAGGAACTAGAACACTAAACCGTAGATGTCTGTATTATCAGGTCAGACACAATCTACTAGCAGCTAGTTGTTGATTAGTTAGATGTTAGATGTAATAGCACATATGCCTTCACCTGAATAACACCCAAAATATACATAATCACAGCCTGAGAGGAAAAAAACAAGCAGCTCCATTACAGTCTGTCTCTCCGCATTGAATTTTTGCCAGGGGTTTATGGGAGGTGTGTGTGTAGACTAATCATTGTTTCATTCATCCATTGAAATGCCAGCTGTTCAAGGTTCAGTGTAATTATGAAAATGAGAACATAAATGTCACACACGGATAGCCGGGCTGCAACTGGGCTGAAGGCAGCAGTCAGTTTCTGGAGCAGCAGATCTCCTAGCAACAGGCTGGCCCCAGGCCCAGCTGAGTCTGAATGTGCTTTAAAGGAAAATCCTGACAATTTGGATTTTAGTTGGTTATTTTTCTCCATTTAAACAATTATCACACAAAAATTACACGTGCTCCTAGTTTTTACGAGAACCAACAGAACTCCTGAGTCATAGTTTGGGAGCTTAGTTGTGGTATAGTCATGGTTCGGTGTTGCTGATTTTCTTAAATCAATTATTCACATCTAACCTATGACTTTTTTTTGATTGGTCTATAGCAGCTAAAATAAGATTGTAACTGGTCTCGATTGTTGAAGTTAGCCACATGCAGTGAGACACAGGGGTGGCGAACCTTTCAGCCAGTCATTCTCTGCTGATTAATTATGGAAAAGCAATATAATGTCACAGCTGGAGATGTACTGGGGTAAGGTCAAGGAACTTGGGTATCAAATTACCTCCCAAATGTGCAGAGGAGGGTGAGGACGGGGGTCCAGTTAATTGGACGACAGCACAGCAGACAGGCCAAACATTCTAATGGATCCTTTCTTGTAAGTGAGGAGGCACAAGTTGGAGGAGTGGACTCCTCCTGCCTCGTACCTCTTTCCAAGTGGAAGAACAGTTGACTCAGAGGGACCTTCAGTGTGTGGGAGGAGAGGAAGGAGGATGTGTTGGGATACTTGTGGGCAGGAGGGGGGGTGTTAGATGGTTTGGCTAGGGGCCAGGACAAGGCATTTGTCTGGATGTCACCCAAAAGGGGAGACTGTGTCTCCTCAGTTTGTCTGCATCCTATCCCCCTCTGCTGTCCCTGCACATCCAAGCTGTGGCTCATCACAATATTGTGTTCACACACACAGGGATGCCCTGCTGAATTTAGGTTTAAGCAGCAGAGTGATTCATTCTCAAGGCAATGTCAGAAGGACGTAGCTCAGACTACAGGCAAAGCAAGAGCTCAGCCAAGAGAAGCAGTACACAGTGAAGGTATAGGTTTTCCCCCTTTAGCATACATTGGTCAAAGCAAGGTATTGATTTTATTAACAAGTGAAATCTGATGTTGTGATGTGATCTGAAGGCTTGTCCCTTTTGCCTTGTATCCAGGTATGAGGATGAAGGGCCTGTTTGATTGAGCTGGTGTGTGTATGTGCACTGAACACCTGTCAGATACACATGGCAAGCAGTCAGCATTACAGCTTGTTTACCTATAGGGTTTATGTATTGATCGTGGCTGATTTTATGCAGAGTCACTGGCCCAGAGTCATTGTGTGTGTGTGTCCCTTTGTGTTCCATCTAGGCCATTTAGTCTGGAGTCATTTCAGAGACTTTCATCACTGCGTCTATCACTCTTCTCAAAATGCTGAAAAATAGCCTCATCGACACTTTTTCTCTGAATAAACCCGATCTAAGCCCAAAGCTCTGATTCCTGTTTGAAGTGTGTGTGTGCTGCTGACTGCCTGCTTTTCACTCAAAGAACACATGAAAAGATTACATTAGTCTTGCTTGCTCTCTTTCACTCTCATCCGTCACACACACACACACAAACACAAACAGATGCTCACACACGTGTGCCACAATGACTTTACATAGTAATAGACTTTTCATTGTCCTCAAATGTGTAAGGATTTCAGTGTCACCCTGATACTCACCCACTCACCCCATTTGGCCTTTACTGAATGATTATGAACACTTTTAAATTAGTTCCCTTCAGTGCTATTTATTTCTGAAACATAGCCTGTGACTGAAATAGAATCTAGGGTCACGTGTAGTAGGCAGGTTTTTTTTACAGAGAGGCTCTGCCTTTCTGTAGGTGCCAGTGGACAGGCGGTCTGCTGCTTAGGTTTTGTTTTACTAGAACCAAAGGTATTTATCACACCACGATGATTTAGAAGCACTGTCTAATCTGTTCACATTATTCATTGTCGTCAGCTGTATTACAGCTGGTCTGTAAGTCTGCAAGTTTTTATTTTTTTCACACTCGAGAGACATAAACTGATGTAACTAGCAAAAATGTTAGATTTATTTTGAAATCTCCAACCTTTTCCCCACTTAGCGGTATGTGTGTGTATGCCTTCCACTATCTTCATCCCACCTGTGGGTGTGTGTGTGTTTGTTTTTAGGAGCTGCTGGGTGTGCTTCGCCACAGACGAGGATGACCGCACAGCGGAGTGGGTGCGTCCGTGTCACTGCCGCGGCTCCACCAAGTGGGTTCACCAGGCCTGCCTGCAGCGTTGGGTGGACGAAAAGCAGCGGGGCAACAGCACGGCACGCGTGGCCTGCCCACAATGCAACGCAGAATACCTCATCGTCTTTCCCAAACTGGGTGGGTTCATTACTGATCAGTAAGCAGGGCTGAAGGGCCTCAAGTTTCAGAGCAAGGTTCCTGGGCAGGCGGAAAACAATTACAAAACAGTTACCAAATGATGTGGGGACATATGTTCCTTCAGTTATATTTCTTAAGGCCAATTGTAGCTGCACATAGTTTTAGCTAGCTTCACAAAATTAATCTGAGAAAGTAATTGTTATAAATTCCGATCTTATAATATTTAGTGAGTGATGTACATATTGTATGAAGAGTGTGAAAAAGTTTGGTTGTCTGCTGGTTACCATTATAACAGTACAATATATAGAGAAAGTGCCATAACCTAACTCTTAAGTCTGAATTTAATTCGGTGTACTGTCAAAATGTCACGACAACTCTCATTTTCCACCAGCTGTCAACACTGAAGCAGCATTATAGAGCAAATTTCCATGTAAATAGCCCGCTGAAGCTCCTCTTTGAGGGCACTCTTAATAGCTGGTGCCTGTAACTGTACCCGAAGCTCTGAGAGCTATTCAGTTTGTCTTGCCTGAGTGCATGTTTATTTACTCCGGAGCCAGCATAAGTTCTGTGGCGATCTGGGTAAATATTTCCTTTCAGGCTGACGAGGAACAGAAGGGTGCTCACTTGTTCTACAGCCCGGCTCCTGGTTGATTGACCAGCAGCAGTTTAGAGAAGCAGCTGCCTCAATTATCCCAACATGTCAGAGTGACGAGGGCTTCGACTGTTCCCAAACACCAGCTATGACTCATCTAATGAATATACACCAAACGCTGCCATGCCTTTTAGGCCAGATACTGCTCACTTTTCCGTCCCTTTCTGTCTCAGATCCCGTCATACCTCTCTAAGACAACGACCGACTTGTCTTCATCCTTACACAGAATTTTGCAGAGACAGAAACATATTCCAGATGCAGCTGAAAGAATAATGCTGGTTTAATCCCAATGTTAAATTTTACCTGCCACATATGAAGACTTGGACATATTTAAGGTTAATAGTTCACACTTGTCACTTGGTTACCCATCAGCCACTGGGCCGCTGGCATTTCAACCTCAAAGAGAGAGAAGCTGCAATTTGAGACAGGAGCTGGCCTTAAGACAATGTTAGTCTGCAGGAGGCCTGGGCCGGCTGGTAAACAGGTTCATGTTTATTTATAGTGACCAAGGCTGCGCTGTCACTCACTTTGGTGCTATAAACAGAAGGTTTCAGCTCAGGTTCTTTAGACACTTCCTCCTCTTCCTTCTCAGTAAATAACCCTGTCCGTGTATGACTGTATTTCCCTCTGAGAGCTGATCATTGGCACTTGGCTGGTTGCTGGATATTTGCAAATGTGTCTGTCGGGCTTTTTTCCTTTTTGTATTTAAGGTCGTGTTAATTGGATCACAGGTCCCAGTTAGTGCTATATCAACCATTACATGCAGAAAAAAAGATGATATCCAATAGCACAGCCCAACAGGCCCCGATAACACATTTAAACGTGTTAAGTGATAATAAGTAATTAAGATATCGCAATTATTGGCCCACAGATTAAAAAAATCTTTGCAGCACATCACAAATAATGTCCTGCCAAATCAATGCGTGTCTGAGAGAGACGTTCCAAAACTAAGAAGACAGGGTTTGAGTTCACTGATAGTGTTTGAATCAGTTATAACCAAAAATATGCTGCATGTTCTCCGTCATGATGCCTACTGGAAGTGATTAAGATCTAGGACATTTCTAGGTCACAACAGAGAGTTGTATTAAAGCATTTATTCCCCTTTCCCAGAAGACACTGTGACATGTTACTGCAGTGAAAACACAGGTGTAAATAATGAAAGTAAAGATGCCATGTAGCTGCTTCAGTTTCAGGGTCCTGGTATTGTTCATGCTGGCTCACAGTCACACAGTCATGACTTACTGGGACACTCAAGTAGAATGGAGCCATTGTTAATATTCTTAGAAACACCAGTGCTTTTCTTATTGTTTTAAGTCAAGATGTTTGCTGTGAAAAGCCCTGCCGTGCAGTGCATCGAAAGTATCGAGGAGTCGTCCATAGGTTTGTTGTGTTTTTGACCACAGTCACTTGCATTTTCTCAGCTGAAGAAAAGGTTATGAACTTAAGTTGAAGTCACAGAAATAAGATTTGCTGTATTTAGAGTGAATGGGTTGGCGATGTAAACAGTTTGGGGTGTTTGTGTTGTAGGTGAAGAATAACTCTGTTGCTTCAGAATTCATCGATTTATACCACAGACGAAAGCACAGAGATGATGTGTAGTGATTCAGTCAAATTGCAGTAAAGCCATGCCTGACTGGTTGCCAAGCAACATGGTAAAAGGAAGTATGTATTGTAGACTGTATGGGAGCACATCTCTCAGGATTATGGATACACTGGGTCCCTAACAGTCTTACTGTGGTTTTATTAATCCGAACACATCTGTCGTCTATTTTATATTTTTTGAATTCCACTGAAATTATATATTTGCCAATTTAATTTTTAAATGTATTGCTTGTTTGATGTCTGTTCAGAAACAGATTAGAAGCTTTTTAGTAATAGTTTTCACACTGGAGCTAAACTGAATGTAAATTTATTCTATTTCAGTCCGAGAGAACTCATCTGACTTTTTTTTTTTTTTTCGGAGGGCATATACAAACATGTTTTATCTGATGTTAGAGTCTCACTCACGTGCTCGGGCTTCGAGTCGAGTTATGAATTGAGTGTAGCCTTTGAAGTCATGATTTAGACACATTGCATCAGTGTTTTCTCACAGTGTGCCACATCATTATGATGTCTTTGCGGTTAGTTATTCTTGGCCAGCTCTTATTTTTATAACAGCCAGCCATAAAAAGGACTCGTGGCCCAGACTTTAAAATGTATAACCTCAAGCTCATCAGCTCCTGATGCCCACTCCAAAGTTTGTGTTCTTTTGTCATGTGTGCGAATCCTCAAGTGGTTTGGCCAACAGCGATAGAGCATTGTGATGGATGGGCCAGTGGTTTATTTTGAAAGGGAATTTCCTCTTTACTGTGGCTGATCTACTGAGTGACGGCGCCCTCAGAGAATGATAGAGGAGGCTTCTGCCACCATCACTCTTCATTTATTGAGGCCTTTATATAAGCAACCAGAGGCTTGTGTTACCTTTGATTTGGTCGTGTGTAACTTTTTTTGGTTTCCCTTCAGTTTAGATGACAGATTGTCAGGATGTGTGGAAGGATGCCGCACATCTAACTGGAAAGTTTTTGGAGAGGAAACTTAAGTTTGCATTTTTAAGGGAGAGAAGTGTCTGGCAAAGCTTGTCTGGGATTCATTGGGATGTCTGTGCTGAGTGAAGTAGGATTTGTTTATTGAGGTCTAAATCTGGAAGGTAGAGCAGCTGTGGAGGGGAGATGTATTCCAGAGAGAATTATGAGAATGCTAACTTTTTTAAAAACACTTTCTATAAATAAAGATAGAAGAATAGTAGTAGAAGAAGCTTTAGTTTGTTGATTTAAATGTCTAACTCACTACTTTAGCTGGGCCTGGTTAAGTCCTCTACCCTAACCGTTTTCTGTGGCAGGTAACCTACCATTTGGAAATTTGGAAAATCATTCTCGTTTTTATTTCAGCAGTAAAACTATAACAATAGTTGAAGTCAAGTGTTTTCTAACTGCAGTGTTCTGGTGACAAAAAAGGTCAATTTCCTTTGTAGCAGCTGAATGTCATTGAACGTATCTGAGCAGGAAGTGGAGCAGTGCTGTGTTAAATGCACAGAGCCTGTGGAGTTTACCTGAGAGGCATTCGTCCCACCACAGGCAAAAGTGTCTTTTTCCTAATCCCATTAGCAAGTGTCAGACAGAGGTGGTGAGGGAGCTGTGCAGGGACGCTGGATGTGTCTGGGAGAGAGGAGCAGGGGGCGAAACTGGGTCACGGGAGGAGCCGACGGAACAGCTCATCAAAGGCGATGGAGGAGATGAGTGGAGAGACGCCGTGGAAATCACAGCTGTCCTCCAGTGTTTCTCTGTGACTTAAACATCACATTCACACTTCATTAGAGCTCTGCTCAGTGACAGTCACATCTCTAGATATAATTATAAACAGGATGTGCCGCAGACGCAGATCCGATGACTCCGATGGTTACTCAGACAGCAGACAGGCACTTCAAGGGTTTTTACTATATCTTGTTTTATACTTGATGAATAATAAAACTTTTTCTAATAAATGCAGAAGAGAAAATTTCCCTGTGTCTTAGCTGAGATTGTATTTGTACCATCTGAGGAGATTCAGTCTCTAGCTGCAGGATATGCTGAGCATTAGTGCGCTTCAAAGTCAGCAGGAGGAGTACAGCATTGTCTGTTTTGCTGCATCATTGCTGCAGTGTCCCTTTCCCATTTTTTATTCCAGCCGTGCTTTCTTTATTATGGCTCTACAGACATTTATGATTTACATGTTGTTCAGAGCCAGTGGCTGTCCTGTCTTTGTCATAAATCACAGATACGTATTTACCTTCTAAATATAATTTCACTGGCTTGGCTTCACAAGCTTTAATTAGCCCTTTGTATAATAGCAGTTTCACAGCTTGGTGACGACACTGTGATGACAGCTCTCAGCTTGGGTGACAGTGGTAAAGCTGTGGACAGGTAGAGACAGGGAGCACTGTTGTGAAGCAGCCACAGAAGTTATTTTCTCAGGGTTGCTGCTGAGGCCAGCTCATTTCTACAGGTTTGACAGCCATTACTCACGTTCTGCTCCCAGGGTGGGACCCCTGCCAGCCACCAGATCAGATGGAGGTTGATTCGGAGCCACAGATCACCTTTTCTATTAACCTAGGTTTTGATTGTTTTCTCTGACGTATGGCACAGGAGAGAAAGAACGCAGGAACACTGCAGACCTCAAAGAGCTGGGTAGCTATATGCTTTTCTGGCCGTGTTCCCACCAGCACCTGCTGCAAAGCCGAAGCCAGACTCTCATGCTAATTTGGCTGGCAATATAAGTCTGAGGACGGTGTGTCCTTGCTGCTCCTTCTTTACGGACTCTGTGCCTAGAGAGTGTAAACAAGCCAGCTGGAACAGCGTGCCAGCGTGCGAGTCCACCAGCGAAGAACTGCACTTACACTTTTCCCCTCTTTCCTTTCCTTTCCTCCCCTCCCTTCTTTTTAATTATCTTAATTATGGAATCTGCTGCCAGTGGCTGAAATGAATTGCTCAGCTCTCCGTCCTGCCAGTGGCCATTAAGGGGCGACCCAGTTCTCTCCAGCTGCGCTGTCGTAATGCTTAGGCAGGGAGAAAGCGGAAGAGATTCCAACGCTGTCATCAAAATATGCCATATTAATGTGCTCAGGCACCGCAAGATCAATCTGGTCTGCAAACACAGGTGCAGTAAAAAAAAGGGAGCTCTGGAAGGCTTCAAAGGGCTGGCAGCAGACAAGAGCGAGCCGCTGTGTTTATAACTACTTTAGAAATAAAAGTGTGATATTTCCGTGGTGAGTTAAGTAGCTTTAAAAGTGCCAAATGCTTCTTGCTTGCTTTGGGTTCCTTCCTCAACAAGTTGGCCAGAGCAGTGCTGTCCAAGGAGAGCGACCCTTAGCATGGGCGGCTTAAAATGATCTAAACTCAAAGCCTTTATAGAGCGAATGTACTCAGCTGTAGAAATAGGTGTCCAGCTAACAGTGGCTGAATTGTATACAACTTGTGGCTAGTACTTATGGGTAACAGCCCCAAGGTGGCCCGCCTGTACAAACAGCCTGATAAAGTCTGTCTTATGTTCAAACTGTAAAAACACAAAACCCCAAAATAACCACGGAGCCTCAGAATTATTTTAGAAAGCTGCTGCTCTTTATACACGTGATGTGTAGGCTAATGTTGTAGTCAGAGATGGTACAGTTGGGTCTCACCGCTGTGGTTTCCTCTGCAGGCTTATGAAAACGTATCTGCTGAGGTGTTTGAGTCTATCCACACCTTTCTGTACATGATGGCTTGGAGATGGCTCGGCACCTCTGCCATTAATCCCTCCTGCCAGCAGCCTATAACCAACTGCAGCTCGATCGTCCTTAGCTTAAGTGATGGCAGCTTTCTGTGCTACAAGGTCGACATGTTTTTTTTTTGTTTTGTTTTGTTTTTTTAACTTGTTGTACCTTGCAGCGTAAAGGAACAGGATAATATATTTATCAATCCAATGCTGACATGGCCAGTAGGGAAAATGTTCTTGAACCAAGTCCTGCTTTCACAATGACCCATGACTCAGCACTGACAAAATGCTTCACATCTTTATTTCTCAACTGGACAAGATGTGTCAAAATCTCTATTTTAAAATGAGGTGATTATGACTGTCGCCTCCCAAGAGACAAGCATGTTTGTCAGAGAGCCTGCTGCTCTTTGGATCACTATACTATATATTATAAATATGTGAGACTGTTTCTCTGGATAATAATCCATCATCAAATGTATGAAGGAAAAATGTTTTCACAGCTCAAACTGAACACACACTGTCAGGTTATATTTAGAATAATGACGTCAGTTACTACTGAAGTTAGTATTTCTTACATAGAGATTCTGTGTGACCAAATATTTACACCCACTAACTGTCCGCTGTAACAGTTGTGTAGCTGGGAAGTGAAGCAGCTGCTGAAACTAACATCAGCTTGATAACATCAGATGATGATATTCAGAGAGAAGAGTTACAATATACAATACCTCTAAAACAGATTTTTGGAAGTTGCAGTATTGTGTGCTACGGTTACTTCCTGTTTAAATCGGTCTCTGTTGTTGTGTGGTCATCACTACAGATGTTTACTAGCAACCAATCTACACATTACGAAAGTCTTTATATGCTGAGACATTTCTTAAGTTTTAATGGTGCAACTTCAGTTGTTACTAACAATTTAGAACTGTACACGTAGACTTAGACGTGGATTTCTAAATCTCTTGTTCCACCCAGTCCTGGAGAGCATGTTTACTCTCGCTTGTCAGAAGTTGTTCGAAAGCCCCTGAAAACCTGGCGTCAGATCTCTGTAGCTTTTTCTGTGAACTTAAATTATTCATAAATAAGGCTAACTAGCTTCCTGCTGTACTTACAGTACCTAAAAGTGTGTTACCTCCAAGGCCAAGAAGCATTTCCTTAACTAACCACTTTATTCTGTTTTGTATATTTCAAGGATTATATCAAACAAATATTAAATATATTATTATCAAACAGTAACTGAGGGTCGCAGAGCTTCGTGATTGGTCAGTTACAGAAATTTCTCATGAGACACACCCCGAACTGTTCCTACTTTGGTTTAGCATTTTGTGTAGACGTAGCACAACACTGAATATAGTAAGAATGTTTTAAAGAAAATAGGTTTTTGGGGCCTTCAAACCGAGACTTCTCTGAGCTGTGGATCTCATCTTACAGCTACAGAGTTTACAGAGTTCGACTGCAACACATCCAGGCCTCAGTGCTGTGCTCTGTGCCTGGTCCCTCTGGAAGCATCTCCACCCAACTCTCCTCCCACTGACTCCCGGGCAAGTTATTAATAGGATGTGGATGGGTCTGTCTGAGTGAGGAAATCAGGTTGCCTTCCTGTAAATATTGCATGATTTCCCTAGAGTCAGCCTGGAATGCCAGAGAGGAGGACGATGCAGAGAATTTTCTCCTGTTTTTTTTCTTCTTCTTCTTCGGGTTAGGTGTTGCTCTCGATGTCAGACAGGGACATAAAGTTTGGCCCTCAGATTAATCCTTATTACATGCCTGTTGGGAATCAGCCCAGCTATTTTTAACTTAGGTGGAACCTGCCTGAGAGGCTCCTCCCTGGTCTGTCAATACAACACAAGGTGTGCACCATACCTGACATGCTTCAGGCTTTGGTAAAGCCTCGAGGAAGAAACTTTGCTTTCACGTGACTGCATTGTTTTCATTTTTTGGAAAGGCCGTCTGATCACATGGAGTTTATTTAGCGTGAGCTTCCTTGTGCCTTGACTCGTTTTACTTCATGTTACTTTACTTTTTGTTGTTTTAACACAGTAGATGAGGCTGTAGACAGAGAATGAAACTCTGTGGTTACAGGTCACAGGGCTGGTTTAATACCTGTCACCTGACACCAGCTCGACTTTTTACATGAAGAATGAAGGCTGGTGCCTCTCTTTTTGTAGATGGAAGACAGAAATGTGTTGAAGTTTGCATTTAAGTGGTTGTTTGTACAGAGTCTCATGAGCCCTGCTGTACAAACACTGTTCATTGGCTGATTGTCTGGTTTATTTCCCACAATACCTCACACTTGGCTTCAGTATCATCTCAGAAACAGGCCTAAAGAGTGGTTTTTCTTAGTTTTTATTACTTTCTACACTGTAGATTCATACTGAAGACATCATGAAAACATGACAGCTGTGCACACTCTTGGCATTTGACGTGTATTTTGGTGAGTTACTGTCAGGACAGGATCCACAGGTCGTGACTGTAGCTGTCGGTGTAGTTCACTGTCACAGGCGTCCTCCCTCAGTGCTGACTCTTAATGTCTGATGTTTTCCTCCACCAGGTCCCGTGGTCTACGTGCTGGACTTGGCCGACCGGCTCATCTCCAAGGCCGGACCCTTCGCGGCCGCCGGCATCATGGTGGGCTCCATCTACTGGACTGCCGTCACCTACGGAGCCGTCACCGTCATGCAGGTTGGACCCGTGATCCCTCCTGAGAGCTTTTGGTTTATAATAGGCCTTTTCAGTCTGGTTAAATGAAATCACAGTTCACTCAAAGCTAGTTCTACAGCTCGTGCATGTGTTTCTGTTTAGAAGTTACAGATTATAAAACTGCAAATAAAGTGCATGTGGTTTGATAAAGTCGCGGTTGGATAACAGTCGTCTTTCTGTGCTCCTCCACTGCTCCGTCCTTCCTGATATTTGAGTAAAAATCTACCCGTTTCACTTCTGTGCTGTAGTTTTCCATTCAGATTGTGCTCTCTGCTGTCCAGGTGGTGGGCCATAAGGAGGGCCTGGATGTTATGGAGCGGGCCGACCCTCTGTTCCTGCTCATTGGCCTGCCCACCATCCCTGTCATGCTGATCCTCGGCAAGATGATCCGCTGGGAGGATTATGTCCTGCGTCTCTGGAGGAAGTATTCTAACAAACTGCAGATCCTCAACAGCATCTTCCCAGGTCAGGACACACACTCAGACAGTGTTCATACAACCAGAAGGTGGTGTTCTTCTTTTTAACCTTTTATTTAAATAAAACAAAATGCTCAGATGATTATTTCAGTCCATTTTCTGTTGTGTTTATGCTCCAGGTTCTTGCTTTGAATGTTGGCCAAATTTGGACAGATATTCAAACCCAAACCACAAATTAGCTAACATTTCCAAAGCAGCATCTTTATCATGACACCATGAATCCATCTAAGAAGCAGAGGTTGTGTCAGACAGTGAGTTTAAAAAGCATCACCGCCGCTGTTTCTGCGCATCCCTGCAGGGATCGGCTGCCCGGTTCCTCGGATCCCCGCCGAGGCCAGCCCCCTGGCAGACCACGTGTCGGCCACGCGGATCCTGTGCGGCGCCCTGGTCTTCCCCACCATCGCCACCATCGTGGGGAAGCTCATGTTCAGCAGCGTCAACTCCAACCTGCAGAGGACCATCCTGGTGGGTGCAGCAACACATCACTCTGGAATTATTCATTTATTATTTCAGATTTACTGTAAATCGGAGGTTGAGATTAATGGCAGCCAAAAACATATAAAACACAATATAGAGTAAAAAGTTATAAAGAGATCCACTGCTCAACATGAAGTACTGAAGTAAAGGATCTGAATACTTGCTCCTATAAACCAACAGAGAAACCAGACTAGCAGAGAGAGGTGACTTCCACACTCAGCCACAGTTTGCCACAGGTCAGCTGGATTCTTCCTCAGACTTCAGGGCTGCGTCTGCTCATCAAAAAATCATCTCGGAGATTTGAAGGAATTTTTCACACCTTCTTTTTCACTGAAACTGCACTGTAATGTCAACTTTGACCTCACACGGCGAATAAGTCCAGTGAACCTGCTCATAGCTGGACAGGAAACAACCAGGAATGTTTCCCGTCTGTCATGTGTGAGTCAGAGTGGAGGGACAAACCGTTTTAATCTGAATGCTTTTTGTTTTGTTTTCTACAGGGAGGTATCGCCTTCGTGGCCATCAAGGGAGCTTTTAAGGTGTACTTCAAACAGCAGCAGTACCTGAGGCAAGCCCACCGCAAGATCCTCAACTTCCCCGAGCAGGAGGAGGCCTGAGGCAGCGGCGGCGCCGCCGTCTGGAGGGAGGACGGCCGGACGAACCACACACACACCTCTGCTGAAGGAGAGGGAGGGGGGAGGGAGGAGGAAGAGGAGGAGGAGATGAACAGGTCAGTCAGACCCTGAGCAGGAAGTGCCGGTGACCCAGACTTAGGATCAGTGCCACCCTCATTTACCCACGCCTCACCCCTCTCACCTCCTCGGGAGCCGACATTCAGTGAAAGGATCCCCACCACCGCCACTACACGCTGTTTTTAATGTTCTGACGCTTTCGTTAGGTGAGGACGGACAAGAGATGTGGACACAGACCGGAGCATGTGTTTGCAGTTACACACATTCACACACCACCACCACATCTGTTTCCCGAGAACTCGCGCAGGGTGGATGTGTTTCACCGATCACATAACTAATACTTATTGTAAACTTAACTGTGTTTTAAAGAAAGAAAGAAAATGTGGAGCTCGTGTAATTATAAAGTTTTATAATATTAATAAATGATTGTTTTATAATGTTTATTTTGCAGATTTGCAGATGCGTCCCCTTTGCCGGTGTCAGGGGGTTTATATTGAATGAGGAATGTTTAGTGTCTGGAATGTATTAATGATAAAACAATAAAATGTGTTTAACAGTTGTGAATAATGATGCAGTGCATTAACCACAGCCAGGAAGAAAAAGCTACACCAACACACTGACCACAGATCAGAAGTTAAAGTACAGGTGTGTGTTTTAGACCCTGCGATTTATTTTGTTTTGTTTTGGGTTTTCTCTCACATGCCTCGGCAGTGTTCACATCATCTGTAGCTTTATCTCCATTTAAAAAGAAACACTCTTCTTATGTGGTGTGTTTTTTAAAGCTCCGTCGCCCATCGCAGTGCTCCGGGTTTGTCCGAGCTCCTGCAGCCTGTTGCCATGAGACCGTCTCCACCAGCTGTGTGGATGTTTCTGTCCCTTTCAGAGCTGTTGGCGGTGACGGGACTGGAAAGCAATTTTTCGTTTAAAAGCTTGGGGTGATTCGCACGTGGCGTTCGATGCAGCACTTTTCACCAGGAGATGTGAAAGTACGAGAACACTTCTGTTGGGACTTTTTCTCTGTCTGGCTTTTATTTAAGATCCACTTCCTGTTTTCTTTTCCTCTTCCACCACGTGACGATCGGCCTGTGGACTGTGGCTCGGTGCAGACATGGGTGAAACTTGGACAGTGGCAGTTTAAAGTCAGCCAGAGGAGCAGCTGGCTCTTTGGCCCAGGCTCCTGTGGAAATTAAAGGGTCAGTTCACCCAAATGACAAGCCATGTTTTCTCTCTTAATACCAGTGGTACATAACCATGCAGGTAGTTGTTTGGATTTTTGATTTCTGCTTCCACCTCGACGCTATGGAGATGAATCACAGACCATATAGAGAGGCAGCCTTTCTAATATTATAAGTGCTGATGTGGTAGCAAAACCTGGACAAATAAAACAAAAAAATCCTGGATCTGCTTTAAAGAGTGAAAACAGGGCTTTATTAAATTTCAGTGAACTGACCCTTTGACATAGCACTACATGATACTTTAAAAATCACTGGGAGCATAATGTGATGATCGTGTTTATACTTTTATGTGGCAAACTGTTGCCAGTTTGTTCTGCTGTTTTCTGCCCCTCAGGAAACAGGAGACCCTGCAGTATGTGACTTCCTGTGCAGAGGCCTGACGTACAGCGGACCCTTCGGAATATTTAACCTGCACATGTTAAACTGTGCCTGCTTTACAGATGTCCTCCTGCCATCTGCGACCCACAGCTTCCCCCAAGCACACTCACTGTCAAGTCTCCGCTCTGCCAAACGAGACGTTTAAGTGTGAACTGTGTTGTACAGACGTTGCTTCAGAGTTGAGAGTTAAATGGTATCAGTTCTGTGAATAAATGTATTTTTCCAAACGCTGGAGCGCACGTGTTGTGATTGTGGCGAAAGGAAAACGCTGCGTCAGAGACACCGACCTGCTTCCACTCAACGGTTTATTCATTAGAAACACACAGGAGACAAAGAGAGACCTCCAAACGTCAGCACTCTGGTATCATCGGCCCATGAACCCGACCACTCACAGCCCCGGGTTGCCAAAGACAGTCAGGACTCGAAGAAAGGAAAAATAAAATAAAAAGCTTGGGATTTTCTAAATGTAAACCAATCACTGGGTACTTCACAGGGTAAACAGTGCACGGCCCGTCAAAGCCTGATATGTAATGTTGCTAGTTTCTTCTGAACACTGCGTGAAAGCGGCTTGGTCGCTGCCCCCAGATGCTGTCGAGCTACTGCCTGTGGGAGTGGTGGACTACCTAAGGCTGCTGCTGGTTGTCTTTGGGTTTTAACCACACGGGCATAGAGCCTTTTAACACTAGCAGTTTATGATGGAAGGGGCTGTGGTTCGTAAATTAAAAAAAAAAAAAAAACTGACAGGGTTTTGATTTGACAGAGTAAAATGCTGGAAAACATTGAAGAAGCTTTGGATACAGCACAATCATACAGGTACAGCCACCCCTCCCCTCCTCCTACACCTTTCTAACCTGAAATCACTCTTCGTATCTGTGCAGCATGGGGTGAGCGTGAGCGATGACGTAGACCTGAGAGCAGGTATGATGAGGGGGGGGGGGGGGGGGGGGGGTAAATCTGGGTTAGCACCTGAGAGCAGGTCATGCTCGTTCACTGACATCGCTATCCAACACACCACCGGCCAGTCAGAACGGACACGGCCCCTTTGGGCCTGGAGCCTGGGATCCAGTGTGGATCCAGCTGCCGGAGCTGCATCTCCACATCGTTACGTTTATTGCTTTGAGAGAGAGAAGTGCATATATTCAGAAAGAAATCCAGACCGGAGCTTTTCTCTAGCCCCCATTTAGACATCAACATGTAAGAGAAAAAGACTTTAAAAAAAAAAAAAAAAAAAATTTAAAAAGAAGGGGAGGGGTCAGATCCTGCAGGATTATGTCCCCGGATCAAACCAGGAGCAGCTTCAGTGCAGCCAGTTACAGAGTAACTGATGCACGAGCTGCAGGACGTCTCACATGCAGACACAGTTTCCACAGAGCAAAACAGAATGGGGGGGGGGGGGGAGTAAAATAAATAAATAAAATGCTGTTTGTCTCTGCAGCCAGTATTTCCTTTGAGTTTTACAAAAAAGTAAGCCAGAGAGAACGAAGTTAGTGAAGTGAACAAAGCACTACCGTGGATGACAGATAAAAGTGTTTTGTATTTTAATCATTCACTGATAAAATTGAATGTAAAAAAAAAAACAGCATGGAGGTAACCCCTGAGATGTGTGAATCACATACTACTGCAAAATGCAATAAAAACTATTTTCACGGGCACGGTTCTCTGTGATTAGCAATTTAAAACAGCTGTTCAAAGGGTCCCAACATTTTACCAGTTTGAGAGCAAAAGGGGGGAAAAAAAAAGAAAATTCCAAAGCTGAAAGGATTAAAACCGTAATTATAAGGCAGATATTCTTCTGAAATGCATCAATCTGAATAAAATGTTCCATTTGGCCGAGTGCGTATTTTTTGTGATAACGTTTTTTCGGGAGAGTCGCGGTGCCTCCGACAGTTACACAGCAAACATACCAGTCCGACGAAGAAAATAGAAAACACAAGACCTTCATGGAGCTACTGTTGCTCACCTCTACAGCCCCCTCCCCACTTCATCACAATAAACCCGCAATCCATTCTGAAAGCAGCATGTCTGAATAATTCAAATAAAACGCCTCCTAACGCAAAGCTTCAGGATACTTGAACTCATTTAAAGGGATCTGGCCCTTGTCTTTTTTTTTTTCTTTTTTTTTTTAAAGGTTGCTTCTATTTCCTCTACAACAGCCTACTCAGTATTGTGATGCGTGTGAGCGTCGCATCTCCTCTCAGAGACGTGAACACGAGGTGAGTCTGGTGTGACCTCTATCGTTATCGCATCTATGTTGACAACCACGGCTAAACGTTGTGATTCAAACAACACGCATTTTGTTTCCAATCATCTCCTCTAGTGGCTCCAGCCTGCCACACGTGCACGCACACACACACACACACACACACACGCACGCAAATACACACACACACGCGCTCGTGCAGGCTCAGTCGGATGAAAGTGTTCCTGACGGGAGGAGGGGAGGGGTGTAGGTGGGGGGAAAACAGAGCGGGGTCCCTCGCGGCCCTCCCCTCCCCGGTGCTTCCCCCCCTCCCGTGCTGCTGCAGCGTGTCGAGCCGCCGGCCTCGCTCACAGTTTGGCAGCCATGAAGTTGATGTGAGGCTTGACCAGGGGGAACAGAGGCAGGCTCCTCTTGAACTCCGTCATGTCCTGGACCAACGTGGGCTGAGGAAAAACAAGAGGCGGCAGGTGAGACCACGTCTACGTGTCATTCTGTTACATAATCAACAGGAGCAGATTAACAGATAAAACCAGAGTTATTGTATATTCACCTCCCTGTCCCCCCGTCTGTAGCACTCAGCCCCAAACAAGCTGGTTCCAAATCAAAACATAAATCTGCAGCTCATAATATAAGTAAAAAAGAGGCTGAAGAATTTCCTGCATCAGCTGGTCACTGCGGTTTTTAAACCAACAGGAGTAAACAGTGCATTTGTTCAAGACTATTTTCAGCTGCAGATTAATACACATTTGGTGCTCTAGTGAGTATTTGGGGCAGCAGGCCGGTTCATGTGGGACTGAATCAAAATAAACCACAGTGTCTGTGTGTGCTGCTCGTGTTAAAGAAGCAACATGTCACCCAGCGCAGCAGTGTGGCCTAACTGAGGTTTTGGACATAGAGGAATGAGAGGCATCAGGGTTTAGATACACAGGATACAGGTGTTGGTTCTGGTCTTTGTCTCTGTCCAGAGACAGGATTTTTCTCATTGATTTTGGACTTCAAAAACAGAACATGATCAGAACATTACCTGTGGCAGGGAAGGAGCAGGGGCCAGGTTGACATCATTCTGAGCGGGGAAGTCTCCCACTATTGGACCTGGTTTTTAAAAAAAAAAACAAAATCAAAACTGTGACATATTCGTAAATGTGACACTGGGTGAAGCCAAAGCAGCCAACACGTGTCTACAGATACTCACAGGAGTCCATCTCTCTGGACAGGACGTGTACGGACACCTTGTGTCTCTTCGGGGCGTCGACTGTCAGCCGTTCCTGCAGGGACACAGACATGCAGGTGAGATGATGCACAGCAGGCGGCAGGAAACATTGTTAGTTGGATCACATTACTCCATCAGAAACAGTTGGTGGAATGACTCATCAGCGTGTTCAAAGTGTGGCCATGTTTCCCTCTCTGACTCTGGGATCAGCTGTGACAGCCCTCTGGAGGTTTAGCTCCACAGTCAGGCCTCACCTCTGTCTGTGGATGTAGGATTATATTAGACTGAAGATTCTGGCTCATCTGCAGTCACACAGCGTCAACTCCGGTGACCAAAAATGACGAGGAGGGGGGGGGTGAAAGTGATTGAAGCTGATATGACATTAGAAATGCATTAGGTTTATTCTGCATGGGGCCTGTAATGGTTTCTGCTGAGCTGAGATAATGCCAATTCTTTCAGCGGCCGTGTGTCTTTGGCCCTTTATCCCCCTTGAAACAGGCTGGCTGGCTGTCATTACAGCAGCTGATATGCTGTGAGCGCCCTGTGTCAGTGTCACCTCCACGGCTATGAATAGAAGCAGGAGGCAGGAGGAGATGAAAGCTGGGAGGGCAGACTAAAACCATGTGTGTCTGGACACACACACACACACACACACATATATATATACAGCGACTGAGGGTAGGTGGTTTTCTCAACGCGTATATTGGACCAATTCTGCTGCTTTATCAAAAACAACTATCACGCAGTCACTGTTGTGTAACAGTGATGATAGATCTGATAATATTTTTACTGTACAGCTGATCAATACAACCCTGGTTATCTACAGTAGGGCGGTGAAACATGACTCTGCAGTACATTATGGGATTCTCAGACTCTGCTTTACCACTATCGTCTATTTTTCACTCCCACACATTGTGCACAGAAGTTGCAGGAACACTGGGAAAACCTTTAACCCTGTTAAACCTACGGGAGCGCCGGCGATCTTTAAGGGGTTTAAACCGACGGGAGCGCCGGCGATCTCTTTTGCATATCAATTTTTAAATGCCGGTAAAACTGCAACCACATAAGATAGAGCAATAATTCTTTTTGCATATTAAACCGGAGGAGTAACACTTACATATCAAACTTTAAACATGTCTCAGAGAGCTGTTCTCTTCCACGAGTGGGTGTGCAGAAAACCAGTAAAAAGTCGCAAAAAATCCATAAACAGCGCACACAATAAAACTAGTATAATCCAGATAGCGGGTGTTCGTTTTGTTTTTGTCTCAGTTTATAAATTTGAGTGTATCTCAAAGACTAGCCAGTGAATACACTCAAATTTATTGTGGTTTAAAGTTATTTTGTGCAACTTTTTTATATTTCTAATTTTGAGGGATACAGCTAAGACATCTCTGTATTTAGAAAAATATGTGACACCACAGCAGGTAAAAATGTAAAATATGTTCTGGAGGATTTGGTTCTATGGCAGGTTTAAAAGGGTTAAAAGCAACTGGTGTCTTTAGCCCAGTTACTCAATTATTTATCAGGAAAACAATTATGAAAAGACTTTGACACCTGATATTAAAAAAAAACAGCCTCAGCAGATCTTGCAACGCTTATTTAATTGTGTTCTGGAGCTTTTGATCATATCACTAAGTCTTCATCAGCAGATGGATTTGACCTGCTGTAGTGGAATTATAAACGTTGTTTATGTTCACATGACCAGTTTCTCTTTTTCTGTTTGAACTTAAGCTTTTCAGCACACATGGGTGAAAACGATCTTAAAACAGCTACTAAATGGACCTTGAGGTTAGATATTTTTCCTCTGGTGCTGTTTCCAAGGTCGAGAAGGACTTTGAACCTCAAACAACAAACCGTCCAACACAGCAGTACGTTTAATAAATAATCACAGCAACCAAATAATGTCCAGTCAATCTCAACAAATCATATCTTGCCACTGTATGTTCGGGCTGTGTCAATGCTAATTTTATTATTATACAGTTTACACGTGTATTTAACAATGACTGATAGACCTGTGAAATATTTTATGATCCTTCCATGCCATTAGATGAGGAGTTATTGTTGTAATTTATGTAGCTGCCTCCTGATGACCCCTCTGCTGTCAACACAGCATTAAGCACAGCCACAGAGTACCTTCATTAACGTCAAATCAGCATCAGAATTTAAGGCTGCTCTGTGGCAGTTCAGGGAGTCATTTTTATCTTTGTTGGTTGTAAAAATTATGCGTTTATTTCCATATTAAATAAAATTCTCAAGGCTCACATTTGTGTGGTGTTCACAGATCCACTCACTGCAGCATGAGAATATATGACCTACTTATTTTAAAAGGCGCCTAAACTAGACTGATTCTCAGCTAACACCTTCATCATCCTATGTCTCTGTAGAGTCTGAACAGCTTCTTTTTTTTTTAATAAAAATGAAATGCAATTACATAAAGCAGATTATAATGACTGTTTCCAATTTGAAATTGCCAGCAGTTGCCTTAAAAAGCCAATAATGGTTTAAACCAAACACAGATGTCAGTCTGAGTTCAGGCACGGGACTGAGTGAGCAGAGGACAGGGATGTGTCTCCCACTGTTCACTGTCAAACGAAGAGACATCACATGACATAAAGTTGTGCTACTTACTCTGTAGAACTGCATGATGTTTTCCTTTGTCAGAGTCTTCAGATGTACCACCTCAATGTTATCTGCAACACAACAGGGAAAACAGCAGAAGTGTTAACAGGCACTAAACATAAGCTACATTTTAGCCCACTTATCATGGTTTATGTGAACTTTAAATTACTACTGTCCATTGTCCAAATTGTACCAACAGACTCAAGAGTCTCAGTTCATGTCAGTGAGGGTTAAAGAAAAAAGTCCTTACGAGTCCTGCTCGGCTTTCTTTTTGCTCAAAGCTATTACTGGTGCATAATAACGCAACTGAAAGAGAATGAAGTGTTTAAAAAAAAAAAAAAAAAGGTGTTGAATATTTGTGTGCTCATGCTCATGGAAAGCTCTGCTATCTGAGGTCATTTTCACGATATTCAGTTTTGTTTATTGTTTGTCTCCTGGATTTCATTTTGTAATGATGTAGCTTGTGAACACAATGGTGTTCACAGCAATTGTTCATAGCTTAAAGATAAAAAAAAAAAAAAAAAAACTAACAGCAGCTCCACCTCACATGAAGCAGACAGACTGTGAGAGCTCTGACTGTTGATGTGTGTTGCATGCTTCTCTGTGCCCTTGGCGTTGAGCATTAGCTGCACTCACTGTCCAGACTCTCCTCCCCTCCTCCATCACTGCTAGTATCGGTAATCACCACCACTCCCTTGGCAGCCTTTCAGTGTGGCCATCACTCAGAGCTTTAGGCAGATTACCAGTGAATCAGGCCCATTACAATCCATTACTGCACTCAGGAGAGTGCTGCAACAGAGAGGTGTGCTATGGCTGCAGATTATTTCAGGCTTTAATCGATCCTAATTTGTGCAGCTCTAAGCAACATCCCGTTCACCTCTGGGACCGACCAAAATATTGATAACTCTCAAGAACTTCTATTTGACTTTGTATGTAACACAAGCTCTTCATAAGTACCGGCCTTTCAGGAGAGGTTTTAAAATATAATTTAAAATATGTTTAAATATCCTTAAACCTGAACCCGAAACATAAGAGTTAGTGAGGTGAAGAGGGCTGCTGGGAGGCCTCACCTCTGTCAAAATTATACTGCTGAGAGATGATCTCTCCCCAGTACTTGGCACACTCAGCAGACAGCTTCTTAGGCTTGTCCAGGCGGCGGATGGCCAGGGCCTGGATGTGTTTCTGGAAGGCTTCTTCGCTCATCTCCTCCACGGACTTCTCCATGGTGCAGAGGAAAGCCTCCACGCGGCTCTCCAGGTAGTGGGGCGCTTTCTCCGACTGGATGATAAAGCGCAGCCCTTGAACTCCATTAGCCCGCCGGGGCCCGCTGAACACAATGTAGCCTGGGGGTGGGGGGTGGGGGTGGTGGTGGTTGGAGAGGAGACGGTATGTAAGAGCTCAGCGGGGAGACACTTTAACTTGTGCAGAAAAAAATGCTCAAAAGCCTTTTTGCTCTAAACTATTAATTTCACAATCACACACCTTTTAAGTGTTTAAAAAAAAACATTTTGTAGAAAGGATTTTGTGAAGCGTGGTTCTCTCTTCATTCTTACCACTGAGTCAGTATTTATCTTTATATTCATATTATGTCTGGCACTATTATTACAGAACTGCTTCCAGTGAAATGTGGTTCTGGGGCACAATCCATTCACTCCCAAAATTATTAAAGTGATAATGTTCAATCATTTTGGGAGTGAATGGATTGGCTAACAGCACTGTAGAAACTTCACTGACACAGTCTCTGGTCTTTATAGAGCAGCATCTAATTACTAAATGCAGATTAAAGCGACATCATTCTCAAAGAAAAATGTCCAAATAAATATTCACAAATTGGGAGCAAATGTAGTGTCAGTTTTTTTTTTTTAATATCCATATAACTTGAAAACTAGGTTGGAAAATACTATAAATATGATGTTCCACATCACACCCTGGCCTCACCCAGCTGTTCTTTGGTTCTCAGTGTGTTGAAGCAGGGCTCAGAGATGATCTGACAGAACAGCTCCAGCAGCATGTTGTCGTGGGTGGTCTGCATGTCTGTCTGGTAGTAGATCTCAATGCCACAGTTGTTGTGCACCTCGTTCCTCTGCTGGTAAACATACCAGCCACCTGAGAGGAACAGAAGAATATTTGTTTAGATTTCTAAGTGATGTAATTGTACAATTTAAACACATTCACTTGGAAATGATTCGTCGAAGCAGATGAGAAGGCAGGGCTCCTGAGGTGTGCCTGAAAAAAAAAAAAAGAAAAGCTCTCTCAAATACAAGCTGAAGTAGTTTCAGGTAGAATCCTCTTCATGAACCTGAAATCCACAGTGATCCATGAGCTGAGATAAGCATAGAACCGGCTTAGCTGCACACCTCTATATAATCCATTCCTGTATGCATAATCAGGTCTGTCAAAAAAAAAAAAAAAACACAATCGGTGAGGTAAAGTATCTTACACAACTGATGCCTGAAAAAAATATGGATGAGCTGTGTCAATTGTAGATATGCAGTTAAGCCTGAGAACCTTGCTTGAAGCAGAGACTGAGATTGATTGAGTGTAATACAGTAAAAGTTCAGTTCCGACAGAGGACAGTCACATGGTGACGCTCTCCCAGAGAGGCGGGGACATTCTGCTGAATGCCAATGTCGTGCTTTTTTTTTTTTGCTGAGTGGCTCTAAATTGCTCTCCTCTAGCCTTTTATCTGTACTTGAAATTTGCTTTTGGAGGAGCTGTCCGTGGGGAAAACCAGGCTCCAGGCTCCTTTTACGCTCAGCTTCAGTTTGTTTGAGTCCAGTGTGATCAAGCTCACTTTGAATGGAAGACCAGTTAAGGCTGGGTAATGCAGGTACCTTTATGCACATGCTGACTGAGCACTCCGGCTCTGCACTCAGGGAGTGTGATGTCCACAGTCCTCAAAAGCTCCCGTCACAATTTAGTCTACATGTCAAAAGTTTGACTTAAGTTTGACTTAAGTTTGACTTAGTAAACAAAGAAAGGAACAGATCAGTGCTTTGATTAACCAAAGCACTGATTATATTAAAAAGCCAGTCGATCAATGAAAGAGTGATAGAAGCCCTGAAACTGTGTGTGAGTTTTTGATTTTCTTTCTGATTACATTTGGATCACATGGTGCTTTAACAAAGATTAATTTGTAAATGGCCTCAGATTTAAGTGAACTTTCTGCTCTTAAGCTGTCAGCTCTGAGAGTAAGAACTGAGTAATAACAAACTGTCAGCCAGTCAGTCACTTCATAAGCCAATTTTGTGTCCACATGCCTTACGTCCTTGTCTTGTACTCCTGCTCTGTGTCAGACTGGCAGCCTGGAGCCAAGCCTGGAAAATCCCTCAGTGAAACACAGGATGTCTCCAGGTGGCCCCTGCACAGCTCTGGTTTTCCTCTCCGCATCACTCAGCTTTCCTAATGTAATCATAAAGGCAGCACAGGTGCTTTGCTTTGCGTGTCTGCGTTCATCTTTGAACGACTGAGAGGAGTGTGTGTGTGTGCGTATTCTGCCCAATGACGTCCATTTCCACTCAGTGACGCTTATGTTCCTCTGAGGGAAATGAGGGATGTTGAATTTAATCAAGTCTTTACAAACGCAAAACGGCATCACTGATGACGAGGGCAGCAGGACTGGGTGAGGACCCTTCTGCGTGGTCACTGTGGAGATAGGCATGACTGGTGGTTGATGATTAAGACTGCTTAACTTGTGTTTGTATAGAGCGAGCGTGTGTGTGCGTGCGTGTGTGTGTGTGTGTGTGTGTGAGGGGGAGGCTACAGGACCTACCGTCTGGAACCTGAACCTCTCTGTAGCGAATCAGCTGGCTCGGCAGGAGGGGCTTCGTGTGAGCGTGCTCAATGAGCGTGTCCTCCACCATTTGCATCATGCCAAGAGCAGACTGGAGAGATTACAGACGAGGAGGGGGACAAAACACTTTAGTCCACAAAATTGTAAGGAAAAGTAAAAAACAAAAAACAAAAAAAACATCACGCCAAAAAAACTTTCCCCCAACCTGCCTCCTGGATTTTGTGTAAACTCCCCAGAATTACTTCTGACATTTCCTAACAAGCTGCATTAAGCTGTGGGTTCTGCATGGTCAGAATTAAGTTTGATTGACACTGGACCTTTCCCACAGGTATACCAAACTCACAGTAGACACCAGTATTGAATTGCTCTCGACCTACGCCTAAAAAGTCAGTGAGGTTATAATGATATTCAGTGGATATTTTCCCTGCTCATTAACTTGCAGATGCAGACAGTTTTTGTATAATCCCCAGACGTCACTGTGGACACTTTCTTACTTGGTTTCCAGTCAACGGTGGACGCACCACCAAAGCTGCATCCTTAATAACATTTTTTAATCAGTGGCCTGGCCTGGTGTGCTCATCACAAACATGACTACCTGACTCCTCATGTAGCAGACAGTTTCATATTACAAGACTGCCGAGTCACTCTGCCAGTTCTTGCTCCGGCGTTACACTGTAGCTCCATCACAACGAAATGGATCATTGCTCCCACTGTTGAATCTAATTCTCTGTCCATCAGACTGTGTCGCCATCATTACAAGGTGTTAGGTGGTTGCTGTGACAGCTACGACCTCATTTAATGTGTGGATTGCCAGTTAAAAGGCAGAATGCTTCTTAAGAATAAAAATGGAGTATTTTGTATTCACTGAGAAATGATACACACACGTAGGGACAAGAAAGAAGCCTGTGAACTCTTTGGATCTACCTGGTTTTCTGCACTAACTGGTCATAAAATGTGATCTGAGCTTCATCTAAGTCGTAATCATTTGGGATTTTATTGAACACATCTATTTAACAGTGCTGCTGGAAAAAAGTAAGTGAACCCTTGGATTTAATAACTGGTGGTCGAAACTCCTTTGGCAGCAATAACCTCAGACAAGCGTTTTCTGTAGCTGCAGATCAGACCTGCACAACGATCAGGAGGAATTCTGTCTGAGGTCATTCCACAGCATCTCTATTGGGTTCCATAGGGGTTCATTTACTTTTTTCATGCCACTGTATGTTACAAAACTCAGAGTCTTGATATGAAGGGAAAGATGCACTACTGCAAATTCAGAAATCCACTGAGGGCAAAAAAAAAAAAATCAAAATTCCCTCAGCTGGCAGTAGAAACAGTGACTCCCAACAAACCTCCTTGGTGATGTTTCCATGGAGAAGGGCTTCAATATGTAACCGTGACAATAGCTGAGGTATGAAGGCCTTGAGGCGTGGGAGAGTTACATCTGGAACACAGATCACAGACAACAGCAATCAATCAAAGAGCAATTTCCCAAGCTGCTATCAAGACTGAATCAGTAAGAAAAGACAAAAGAACTGCTGTGTGCAGCGTTTTCACCGTACAGCAATCCTGTCACGGACAAGACAAGAGTGCTCACACATTAGATTATCATGCAAGCCTGGTACAACACACATCTAAACGCTCAGTTACACATGCACAAGAATCAAGTGTGCCTCAATGTGGCCTGGCCGATCTGAATTCAAGCAACGTCTGACCCAGATTCAAGGATAAGCTACGACGGGGATACACACACAGCTGATTTATATAAATGATTGTTTGTCCACTGCAGCGCCAACACACACAAACACACACACACTAGGAAACGAGAGACTGACAATGTCTCGCAGACCCCAGACAGGGGACAGTGAGAGGGTAAGGACACTGATAAGGGAACAAGCTGTAGTAATTGGAGGCCCTGGTGACTGGGCTACAGGCCCTGACCCTGCAGGTTAATTGAGTCTCATGTGAATCCAAGGATAGTCTGTGTAAGCTCCGTGGTAAAAATATAACAATCTGCCCTTCAGGTTCCAGACTGGCGCTGCAGAGAGGAAAGACTGCAGCTAGGGAGGCATCTGCTGGAGAACAGCCTCAGCATTCAAATGAGGATTTAAGGAGGAAGACAGAAGAGAAGACAAGAGCTCAGATGAGAGGAGAGAAAGAGTGGCCCGACTGGAAGACAGACACCTCTGACTTTATCCCGGTGAACTCAAGCCGATTTCTTACTGTCTTTCAACTAATAAACTCATTCTTCCAGCTAGCTATGTAGGCTGAGCTTCATTTGCTCGTTTGTAGTCTGAAGCAGGGATTGACTATTTATTCTGGATTTCAGTGAACTCAGTTTGGCCTAAAGTAGAAAAGAGGCTAATCAGCACAAGGGCTGGTACTTTGAGACAGAAGTAAAGAGAGAGAGAGAAGGAGATTAAGAGCAGTGTCTCACCATCCAGAGCCTCTCTGAGCTCATCTTTGGTCCAAGCAACCTCAGTCATTAGCAGACGGAGGTAGTACATGGCGTGCTGGTGCGGCTGCTCGGCTCTGAAGTTATTCAAAGACCTCATGTACTGAAGGGAGGGAGAAAAGGTTCAACGTCAACACTTTATGTACCGGAACAGTCGAAACTACTACTATTTCTGCTTCACTGCTCTTTTGTTGTAAGGCAGAATAAAGATTCTGACTAGTTATGGGTTAAAGTTAGTTGTTCAATGAATGAATTAAAGTAATTTTTCGACCCATCATGACTCATTGTAACTGATGATGGACTTACCGCTTCCTTGATGATGTCAAAGCGCTTCTCATCTATCTCGAAGGTGGCCATTTTCTCAATGATCTTCTTCAGCAGGATGTGCTGTTTGTCATTGTAACCTTTAACAGACAGCTGCAGCAGACAGTGACAGAGGACAGGACATCATCAGAGAGCAGATAGGTGAGGCGAGTCTAACATGATCAGTGGTTCTCCTAAAGTGTCTGACAGAACATTTCATTTATTGATTTGAAGGCTTCGACCTTTCTGACTTATAATGTACTAATTAGTAATTGCTTGCTGACTAAATGATTGTCAAGGAGCTCCCTAATTACAAGTCACTATCACTACAGTACATTTCAATAAACTTAAATCTAAAAATGTGGAGGAATACATCAATCTGTATAATAAGACTGATCTATATTAGGAAGCATCACTTCATCATCTCCAGCAGTGCAAACATATTCACTGTAGTCTCCCAGGAAGACAGAGCAGAACAGAGGTGGTTGATGATGAGGTTTTCCTATGCAAATGAGTCTTTTAAAAATGGAAAAGGTTATTTAAAGCCTCCACTTTGCAATGTCATCCACACCTTATGGCCCCCTCATGATTCAGCAAAACCTCCAGCTACATGGCTACGCTCTCAGACTCATCCCGTTCCTCGCCTCTCCCTGTCGCTAGGTCCCTGCGGTGACACCTGTTAAAAGTAATCTCTCCTAACATCATTAACCTTGACAAAAAAAAAAAAAGGCCAGCCAGCCACACCAATACTGCTGACTCAAATCAATTACACACAGCCCATCACACAGCTGCACTGATAGTGTGTTAGTGAATAGAAGTTTGTAGGGACACAACACAATCAGGAATTTACTGGTGATAGGTAGCTAATGAAAGCAGGTTACTGGGTCATATGACAAAGGGTGCAGAGGGTTAGTGAGGAAGTTAGACAGCTTGAAGGAATCGACCGAAACACCAGCACTGCAAATCATTTTCATTCACGGGTAAGGCTGTTACTTTAGTTGCTATGCAACATTAAATCCCTGACGCACAGACAAACACACACGGCCTAACAAACCGCTGTATTCATAAACTGGGAGGGACACAAAGAAGTGCCTGATTGAGCAAGTCGCTCCTGACTACATCCATCAAGCCTCCTGGATACAGATTCACTTCCCTCGTCCTTCATTCACTCGCCTCAGCAGAAATGTGACAATAAATATGTCTGAGAATCTGCATCATTCCTTGTGTCCTGCAACAGGGACACTTATTCATCCACTACCTGTATGACGCTAACACAACAGAAGCAGACAAAGAACCTAAAGACAATCATATAGAGCAGGTAGAATTGTGTCATCTAGTGCTTCTCCTTCTTGCTGCATGTTCACTGTCTGAATATTTTACTCTGAATGAATTTTGGAAGTGAACCTGTAATATCAGCCACTCACCCGTCCTTGGCTGAACCGGCCAGGGTTCAGTGTGCACTCAAAGTCTGCACAAAGTTTAACATTTGCCAGTTTTATTGCCACAAGGGCTGAAAATTAGTTGAGCTAATTCATTTCAAAAACACAGAAATGAATAAGTCTTGTTACAAGGATTTAATCTGAGTCACTTAAGATATAATCTGTTTAAGTAAATGCCATCATAGTAGCCTGTGACATTTCCAGAGGACTGTATTAACCTACCCTGCAGTTAAATAACATTATGTGGGTGTTTGCAGGGAACACAGTAGCAAGCAGAGACTAAATCAGAGAGTAAATCCCTCAGGTTAGACAAACACCACACAGCACATCACATAATCAAGCTGAGTGAGGAAAACCAAGCCATTTCCACACTCTGTCAAAGCCTCAGAGCGGACCCTTCATTGGTGCCCCCACCTCCCTCCAGAATTCAAACAGCTTACTTACGAGGATGGCATTCATCCCTGAGGCTACGCCATACACCAGCCCTGCCAGGCGGGCTGCATATGTATACTCTTTTAAATCATCCTTCAGTAACCTGAGTAACAAGTAGGTCATGTTGCAGTGCAGGGGATCTGCGTATAGGTAGCGACTAATGGGAGGGAAAAAAAGAACAAAACAACAAAAAACAAATGACATGTTTGTTGGGAATGAGGAACTGTCCAAAAAAAAAAAAAAAAAGACAACACAAGAATGAGAAGAATGATAAAAGAAAAAAGAGTATGTATATGCAGCCTCGTGACCGGCTTCCTGTCCAACAAGACTGGCAAAAACTATTGTATTCTATGGAAGACTCAGGCTACCACCGCTGCCAAATTCGTTGTCACCGATTCAACGCCGCTTCACTCTATGTGTTAACTGCATGCGTGCAGTTAACCCCAATACATTTAAAAGAGAGAAATGACAATGATTCGGTCTGCCTGGGAACGGGAGAAAATAAATACCTCCTCAGTAGTCATAAGGGTTTCGCGGAAGATGAGTGAGCAAAGAGGGAATAGGGATCGATGAAGAATGAAGAGCAAGATGCAGACAGAACACAGGCTGGACTGAGACCAACCAGGTCTAGGTCAGAAGGTTTTTTCAAAACCAAAATGCATTTCTTTTGAGCTGAGTAGGTGAGAGAGGTCCCACCAAATTTGAGATAAGTCTCAAATTATCACTAACTTTTATTCATCTTTTTTTTCATTTGCTGTATTTCTGTGTGTGATAAAACCGTCCAATCTGGCTTAAAATGACCTGTGGCCTGGCTGAGCCACAGTAGCCCAGTCTGAGGATGATAATAAAAAGGGGGGGGGGGATGTAAGATCTGGGATGTGGCGTGTGGGCAATGGGGGAGCCATTTTGAATACTTACATACATCCCATAGACGGTATTTTGAAGGTCATAGTTCAAGCCAGCTAGCTCGGCTGCATATGCATACTCGTTGAGGGAGTCCTTGAGGAGCTCCAGGTATAAATATGCCATGTTACAATGCAATGGGTCCACATACGCAAACGGGCTGTAGAGGAAATGGCAGTGGTCAAACAAAGAACAGAAGCGTAGAGATACTGGTCTCTACATTTTATCACGGTAGGAGCTGAAGATACTACAAGTACAGTACAAGAGTCAACACATTAATATATGATTAACTGCAGTTGTGAGGAGTGTAATGTTGAAGGTATTCACCATACAAGATGTTTGATTTGGCTTCCAACGTGCTACAGGCTGGTATAAACCCAATAATTACTGTCTAATAGACTAGACAAAAAGAGTTTGGCAGTGTTTCACTGGGCTAAACCAGGCTAATCCAGCCTATCCCAGGAGGACCTTCAGTGTGGCATATGTTGACACTGGAAGAAACCTCCCAAGTTAGATTGTGTGCTTGGAAGTATTATGGCCTCCAAGTGAATCATAGCAAAACCTGACACAAAAGCAGGTGCAGCACTTGCATGTTTTCCTTTTTAACTTTTGAATAGTTTTGAAAGTGAAAATATTTCTCTTCTAGAGCTGAGAATTTCAGGAAAAACAAATCCTGAAATCCTGTAATGGTATTTACCTTAACCTGCCTTGATTAAGTACTTCTGGACACTGCACTTTTTCCATGGGTGGACTTCTTTTAAATACTCTTTAGTTAGGATGGCACTTGTAGTTATCGTTTGTTATTGAGAAATACAAAGAGCTAATGAGAGCTCCACATCTAAAAAGGCTGAAAGAGTAAGAAGCTGATTTACCGGACTGAACCTGGTGCCCAAAATTCCAGGTCAAGTACAAAGGTTCATAGTTATTTACATACATACCTGAAGAACTCGAAGTTCAGGCATGCCTTGGGCAGGAAGAACTTGTCATCCTGCTTGAACCACACCTTGCTCATGGCAGTGTCCTGAGAGAAAAAAAAAAAATACAACACACAGGAGGTTCTCATTTTCATATTCATAAAAAGTTCATTGTGTGCAAAGATAATCGTTTGCATTCATTCATAACCACAAGCAGACAGTGTGCATTCGTTTATTAGCAGAAATTTAACAAAGTTACTTTGATATTACAATATGGGATTTTAGCTACAAAAGAAAAAAGGCACAGTGGCTCGTGTTCAGATTTTCCTTCACAGAATAGAATATGTACACTGTTGTTAATGGCTTAGCTCCTCTGATCATGACATGATGGAAACAACAGTACTACATGTTTTATGTCTCAATCACAAGACGACAATTCCTTATTACCATATGAAAGTGTAGCAAAGCAACAACATGCAGTTAAGCAGGGACTGTGCCTTTAAGTAATAAAGAGTAATAATACTCGATCGAGCAGCGCAGAAAAAAATAACACTCACCTTGATTAAAGCAGGGACTGAGGGAGGGTCTTTCTCAAGAGGGTAGATTTCGAAGTTGGTGGGGATGAACTCATTTTTCATGGGTAATTTGAACTTGCCATTGAGGTCTGCATTTGCCCATTTCTGAAAGACAGGGGTACAATCAGCAAGCAGAGTCTCACAGAACTTAAACAGTAGTCATACACTCACAGCACAGCAGGAAAACAGACTACAGCAGTTCACCTCGATGGTCTCTTGAGAGATGGCCTCCTGTTTGTACTGGGTGCCGTACCACTCCTCTGTCTGGTCTGTTTGCCCTTCAAATGACTTTGACACTACAGCAACCCTGGAAAAAGAAGAAAGAGAGAGAGAGAGAGCTAGGTCACATTCTATGGATACAAATACCTCTTTGTCAGAGCTGATTAGATGCTGTCTATGCAAGTGCTTTTCTACTAGTATTCTATTTGGATCATGTCTGAGGTAGTGGAGATCCCCTGACATGTATTTTTCCTCTAACCGATGAAGCCATGTTCAGAATTTCTATACGCCTGCAAGGCTGGAGCCCCTGTGTGCTGCATTTAGAGTGTGTCTTTCACAGGAGTTTAAAAAAATTTTTTTCAGTCACAAAACAGCAACAGTAGATGCAGTGATTGTTTAACAGAAATAAAAAACATAAAAAAACATAAAAAACTCAATGCAAAAACAAACAGTGTGTGCTGTGATTTCTAGCACTCTAATGATGCATCCTTACTTAATACAGCTTCACTTACAGCTGCCTGAATGAGACTGACACACGAGGGATGAATTCAATGCAGCACTGGCAAAACCCCAAGGTTAAATAGCCACTTCAGTAAAGGAGGAAACTGGCATACAAACTCTCAGGGTCAGCCAATGAGTGCATGCAACCTCCTCCCTGGTAAGCATTAAGGCACACATCTGCACTTTGCTTGACACAACAGTGGCATCCCATAAAATGATTTAATGTTAGAGCTACACTAGGAAAGACTCAAAGTTGGGCTGCAGAAGTAAAGACTGGACTACAGCCACAAAATACGCCCATCCTCTTTTTCACTTTCTGACATCTTGTCACAGTGGAGGTTAGAAATGGCAGAAATTAAGTCAGCTAAGTCTTTTAAAGGGTCTCCACTGAGGACAAAACTCAGGTCTAACAATGAGGTTTCCAGTGGCAAATTTGCCAATTATATAAAAACAACTATGTCTTACATTGACACTTTTAAATTTCAGCTCAACTATAATTTGAAAACCCAGGGGAAGGTCATGTGAAAATACTTCATACTGGCCAAATTGTTCATGTAAAATCTTATGATGATATCAGCATTTCCATTTCAGAGAGCAAAACTTGATCATGTATTCCTGAGCACACATATCCATCTCCTGATACAACCAACGAACCCTTTTTTTGAGGCTGCTGAGATAATTAAATCTGTAAAGCTGCCTTGGATTCCTTTTCAAAGCAGAAAATTGAAAAAAAAAAAACGTTTCATCTACAGTAAATATCAAAGTAGACCAGCAGCACTTTGTCACAGTTGGCAGGCAACAAAAATCATTTAGTATCTGTGAGCACAGATACCAATTATGAAGATACAGAAGACTTCCTGAGGTATTTCTTTTGTGTTAGGAACAAATGCACAAAATGACATAAAATCACATTTATTCCACAGGTGGGAGTTTGCTGTGATATCAGCCACATCCACTTTTCTGTACATATTATAACCCTGGAATACTTAGGAATAGGAACAAACAAAGAGAGCACCAATTTTTTCTGCATGTGACCAGAGACTAATGTTCTCACACTGACCTGACATGTTCTGGTCTCAGCTTATCCAGCACCATCTCGATCAGATCTGGTCTGAAGTCCTCCAAAAGGTACTCTGCTGCAAGAACCTCTTCAAGAGGGTAGTACTGAAACACAGAACAGACAGCTGAAAGCATCGTACTGCTAGAAATGTGGGGATTAACAGCAAAACATCTGCGGAAAAGGCTCACAAACTTTTTTAGACTAAAGTCTTCAACTGCCACTGGAGGGGACTGACATGAATGAAACATTCGACGTGTTAAAGCTCTTATCTTTTTGCTGCACAGTTCTCAAATTCATTATTTAAACAGCAGAAGAAGCTGAGTGTGTGTATGTATTTATGTATGTAAGGCCTTTCTGCCACTTGATGCAATTAAGGGTGGAAAAACATTATCTGCACTGCAGATTCCTGTAATTTGTGCAGCAGTGACCATTCAGTCGATGAGCCTTGCTGTCGCAATCATCAAGTCACTGATAGCGCTGTGAAAGAAGGAAACCAAAATAAAAGTCTAGTCTAATTCTGAGTGCGCAGTTGCAAAATCCCCATTCTCTCGATGCAGAGTCAACAGCAGCACCAGGCAGACTGATGACGACAGCAGGTACAGACGCTGCACTGTGTCTCCATGGAAACAACCTTTGCAGATGGAGAGGGGACCTACATGTAGTAAACCAGCCACTTTGGAAGTGTAGCCACGGGGTCGCTCCTTGTCCTTGAACCTGAAGGCCACTTTGTTTAAATCCTACAAAGAGAGACAGAGAGAGATGGAGGCTCTGACAGGTGAAGTCTAAACACACACAACAGTAACAAACAATTCTAGACACCAGATTCTAGGAAGGAAAACTGTACAGAAACATACATCCATTTTTTTACACTATAAAACTTGAATCCATCAGCCCCTGCAATCAAGTGTCTCTGCTGCTCTATTAGTTTCTCCACTAACCAGAAATAAGTAGGTCAAGTTTGTCCTGCCGCTCTGTCTGAACTGTTGTCGCTGAACAGACAACATCAAATTACCTTGCACTCCTCAAACACCCACTCCTGAGGCCCCTCAGTGCGCAGCTTCTGGATGTACTGGAACATGTGGAAGATGATGTCCTCAACGTGCACTGCATTGACACACAAATCATACCTCGATTAATGTTCTTTACCCACGCACACACAACCACCACACTCGCAAATAGTCACAACCACATGCAAAAAAACGTTTGAAACAGATGAATGAACAACACGTAGAGTTAGTTATAGTACTTACAGAGGCCCTCCTCGGTCAAGTCCACATTGATGATAAAGAACATGAACCCTCTGGCTCCTTCCTTCTGTCCTCCAACAAGTGTGTTCACCCAGCCTGAATAATAATTTTTATGATGATTAGCATGATTTTTATTTTCATTTCATGAGCAGATTTTTCAATTTTATGATGGAAAATTCCACTGATTTTAAAACTTGGAAGTAAGCCAGTCTGAAAACTGTACACATTGTTATCCTTTGATGTTCATAACTACCTTTAGATTTTAGCTCAGACAACAAACTTCCAGGTCCTTCATGGCCAATCAGATGTCCCAGGTAATGTCCTGGGTTAGACTTATAGTACTTCTGCAGGTCGGGGATGGGGAACGTCACATACAGGTTCCTGATGTCTTTGATAGGCACCACTTTGTAGAATTGCTGTGACAGAACACAAAGAACATTAAAATCAAGTTGCTAAATACTGGCTATGACCCTCCCTGACTGCTCTAGTATAGAGTGTAAAAAAATATTGGAGACATAAGTAAGAAGCTCACTCTGAGGTGTTCTTCCTGGAAGGGGTGCTCGGGGAATTCTGGGACAGGCACATTCTTGTTCTCCACTTCTCCAAACAGCTTAACCACCATGGAGGTCAACTCATCTAAAGATTCTGTAGGTAACAAAGAAGAGAAAAAAAAACATTTGAATTCATTTGTTGTTGTTGTAGATTTAAAGTCAGTATACAATGAGAAGGTCAAAGAGGAAAGTATAAAGAGGACCCAGTTAAATTGTTTTGACTTTATAGCACAGCACTCATCCACTAAAACATAAACCAACTAAACACCTATCCATTTTCTATACCGCTTAATCCGTCAGGGTCGTCAGCCAATCGCAGGGCTGACACACAAAGACAGACAACCACACGCACATACTCACACCTACGGGCAATCTAGAGTAGCCAATTAATTGGGATTGTGGGAGGAAGCCGGAGCACCCGGAGGAGCCCAGAGCGGGGCTCGAACCTAGAACCCTCTTGCTGTGAGGCAACGGTGCTAACCACTGCACCACCGTGCGGCCCCCAACGAAACATCTTCACCATTATAAACAATTTCCTGTTTCACTCCCATGATTTATTTTTTAATACCAATAAGGCACAGAAAAGCTGAGTAGACATTCAGCAGCTGAGTAACTGAGAACCACTTGGAGTGATTAATGGTGCTAAGATGCTCTTGTAAGCACTCCTGTCAAACTGTGATTCTTACAGTTCAGATGAAAAAGAGCTGTGTTGTGAAATGTAACGGATCAGCTGAGGATGGCATATAACAGTGGCACATCATTTAATAACTAGCTGTGAATCTGAAGAAAGAAACAGTATACTGTACACAAGGGGGGTTGAGAAAATCTTTAATGATGTGACCAATGTGTGGAATATTAACATCAGTACATCATAACCATTCTGTGGTGTAATTAATGTAATGATCCAGGGTAATGTAATGTAATGTAATGTAATGATCATGAACAGCTGAGACCATCTTGGAGAAACATGTCAGCTGCTCGCTTTTATTTTAGGCTGTGTAATATCAGCTTGAGCTTATTGGTAAATTTGTTGTAGCGTCCAAAAACACCAAAGTCTGTAGAGGACAAAACAGGAAGAGGATGCTGCACTTCTACCACAAAGGAAGCAGAGGTTTTCAGAGTGTCTCACAATGACATGGGATTACAAAGAGTAAAAGCAGTGAAAGGCCTGTGGGAAAAGTGAGAGTTTGAAAAAATATCACCTCCATCACAGATAGACAAATGTGCAGTATGAGAAAGAGGAGGTTTAGAGCATAACGTATATGGATTTCAATAATAATAACCAGTGTTAGGTAAAAGCTACTCTGCCTTGACAGTGGTCACATTTGTTTTGGTAACGATACCAAGATAAACTATCACGACTGGTTTGCACACCATGTGACTTGCATTGTTTGTTCCTCTTTGTTATCCTGAGCGTTGTCAAGGCCGAGTGAGATTTGTTGCAACATTTAAACATTACGTTTGTTAGAGGTGAACTCTTACCTCGCCCTAACACACACAGTCCCATGAGGTTAGATGAGTAATATGTAGAGTGAAATTTCAGGAGCTCTTCACGGATGTCAATCCCGTCTTTGGTTGGTCTGGTCTCAAGAGTCAATTTGTTACCTGGAAGAGGAATAAATCAGGCCAGTGGATATGTCAGTGTCTGAACAAAGACTTCTCAATAACACAGTACAATTGTAATGATCAATCTTTGCTAGTCTATTAAAATAAAAGATCAAGTCCTCGAGGTTCGTCTTCATTGTCCAACTGCATTTCTCAAATATAGTTTGAATAAATGGATTCAAACGGGCATATCATAAGACAGTGTACTACAGGGGAGGGACAGAGAAGGTTCCTTTTTTTAGAATAAAAAGTAAAAAAAAAAAAAAAAAAAAAAGAAACCTTGTGAGTCATTCGATCGGAGAACCTGACAGGCTGAGGAACTTTTTTTTTTTTTTTGATCAGACTTTGAATGATCAGACTTTTCAATGTCCTTGTGAAGACCAGTGGCCTGAGCAAACTGCTTCCTTTCCATCTGTGAATTAACCTTATTTCAAATACAACATGCAGCAGCTCTGAGGCAAGTCAAGTGCCAGTGGTTGAGACTTTCTGAGACACAGAAAACAAAGCATCAGTCTGGACAATAATATGTTTTGTCTGCTACGAGCACATGACTTTCAGGGCTGGCTGATCCTCTTCTGTTCTTAACCAGTATAAAAATGATATAATTCAAGACTGCCATCAGGTGGCTATTTTAAGCTTGGAGTTACTCCAAGTCCATGTCACTCTAATCTGGCAATTCAGTTTAACACAAAGTACGCTCCCCTCATGCTGTGAGAGGCTTTCCATCAACAGTTAAATGTCATTTGAGCAAATCTGAAAAGTTACTGTTAAGATGCATTAAAAGTAGCACTGAAAAGATCAGAGCAGGCAGTCAGAATAAATAAAATGATCAGGTACTGTTTGTGAGTACTGGTGGCAACTCTGGAGTTTCTACCTGTTCCAAATTTACTGAAGGGGTGGTCAGGGTTGCCAGTGGCCTTCTCCAACTGAAACAGCCTCCAGGCGTCATTCATAAGGTTCTTCTCATGCTCTGAGTCCACAGCATTCACCTCCCGGTCCTTACAGCTCTCATCAAACAGTGGGCACAGGAAGAACTGAGCAAACCTACGGAAGATTGCAAAATGACAACTAACATTAGCATTGTCAATATGTAGAATCACTGTATGGATGTACAATAATAACACTTTGTAATGGGCTTTGTAATGTTCAGCATTTTAAGATTTGCACTTTGAGAGGTAGACAGCCTAATGTTGTTCAGGGTTAAACGAAGGTTGCGGGTGTGTGCAGCTGCACCATTTGGAGACACTGAAAAGGACACAAAGCAGTGAGGAAAAATCCATTTGCATGAGTGTACACTGTGAGCAACTGCCAAGCAAATGAGGAAATGACAAGAACACACACAATTTGAATGTGTTTAAAGCCACACCCCAGGTCTTTCTGTAGAGTTGAAAATGTAAGCGACAGACGGCACACTGTACCAAGTCGTGCCTAAAATCCGCGTTTGATCAAACTGAAAATGTACCTCTGTCACACATGGTTGTTTAAAGCTATTAACACTTCTTGCAACACAATCACACCATGACCCTTGTTCTGAAATGTGATTATACTATGGAGGTGTTTGTTGTGCTCATTCTAAGTAAAATGCACCCTCAAAAACTCAGAAAGTCTTTTGTCTAACATATAATGGTGGGTACTAAATACAGTCCTTCTGATAACTATAGTAAGGGAATGGTTAAAATAATGCAGCCAGCTAATGACAAATATGATCTTTTCAGACACAGTGCTCTTCTACTTTCAAGGGGGGCAACATCATCAATATTTCAGCACATTCCCACCACTAAAGTCCAGATGGCCTTCACAATTCAGGGGCGCAGTGGAACAATTAGCCTCTGCCACAGAAGCAGGTGCTTGCTAGACTATCATTCATTTATAAGTAGGTAAGTTTATCTCTATAGGTTAAGTTCTGACACTGCCTGGCTGTCCTCTCCAAACCACCACAGCTGACACGTGAGCAGAGCCCCCTGCAAGGCTGAGGACAGCAGTCTCACCCTGTGCCTGAAGTTTCCAGCTTGAGGGGGTGGGAAATATATATAGAGCACCATGAAACTGGGTCTGGTAACCAAAGATGGACAGACAATGACCTGGCATCTCCCTTGGATTAACACCTGGACTCCCATGGGAAGAACTGTACACTGATGACTAAACAACCACTTAGGCAAACAGATGACATCTACCTTAATTGGGCAAAGGTGTCCTGTATGTAAATGAGGTGGACAAAATATTAAAGACCAGTTCAGACTGATTAGCTGTCTAGTAACTCATTTCAGGTTTGTTAATTATGACTAACATTTGCAGAAACTAAGTCATACAGTGACACCGAAGTCCACACAAACAAATAAGCTGAATAAAGTAAAACAATAATAACAATAATTATAATAATACAGGACACATGTAAGGTATATATGTGATGTGCCTATGAGACCACATTACTTTAAGTACAGGGCAAAATCAATCCCATTAAATGAACAGGAAATTACCTATCTAGTGCTCCTTGCAAGTGCTCATGGGACACGTCAAAGTAGTAGTTGGTATGCTCTCCACTGGTAAAGGCATTGGAGCTGCCTGCATGCTCGCTGAGGAACTGGCTGTACTCATTCTCCTTGGGATACTTCTTTGTTCCCAGGAATAGCATATGCTCACAAAAGTGCGCCAGGCCTGAGATATTCCCTGGGTCCGATAATGAACCTGTGAATTTAAGAAAAATGGCCACAGAAATTCATTAGATCAGTTTTCGCCAAGCTGGTTGGCCAGAGCGGAGAAGAAAGCAAAGAGCGGATCCCAGATGTGTAATGGCACAGCAGTGGTTAAATTCATATACACAGAATTACACTGATAAGTTGTTATATATTTTTATTGAACACACTGAATTTGTGTCCTAACCATATGACTTATGTAATTAAGTGTATGGAAGGTAAGTTTCTACTCTGGTCAAAATACCTGGCATACTAAACATCTGACCTTACCTTCTCTCTTCAACACTGCCTCTCTATGAAGCAGAGATCAAAGGTTAAATTTCTCTGTCCGAAATCAACTTGATAGTGTTGTGTTACGAATCTAATAATCATTCCCTCCTCTTAAGTAAACAAGATTTACACTGCTTTGGCTGGACAACTGTTTTTACTGTAAATGAAAAACACTTGACAAACACACTTAAAAAACACTAAGCAGACCACAATATTATGATTACAGGTTTATTCAGGGCAACAAGAATAATAGACAATAGAGATCAAAAATGCCTACCCTAAGGACAGGAAAGAGAGTACGCAGAGCACTGAGGTTACTCCATGCATGTAGCTATTGCAAACTGCAAACAACATTTTTTCTTGTGTGTTTCATTATAGTGTGGACTATTTCCATTGCCTACAGGGGAACAATAGTCACCTATTTCACTAATTTGTTGAAAAACTGTGTGATAAGGGTCCTGGGAAGGAAGAAAGTCACATGAAAAAAAAAAATACATGACTACCTGACAGTAAGACAATAGTAAGGAAAAACCCCTACCTATGTGAACATCCAAAGCAGCGGATGATTTGTCTGTTGTTGGGTCACTGATGAGCATGGCCTTCAGGCCATTGCTAAACTCCAAGCCCCTGTAAACCCGCTTGTCCTCGGGAGAGCGAATTATGTTACTAACCACCCTGTTCACAGCCGAGTCGGTCATTCTGAGTGGCAAGGATGACACCAGCCTGCAGTGGAGGGAATCAGATTTATGATTTGAATGAATATGATTTAACCAGACATCACGGCCAACGGTCATTTTAGCACTGAGAGACACTCCAGTATCTCATTCCAGTAAGCCACAGCATGCAATAATAAAGCAGTCCTGCTGTAAATCCTAACTTCATGAAGTTTAAAGTGTTCGGTTTGAAGTTCAGTGTTGAAACTGTTTTAGAGAGGTGGTGAAATAAACATTATGGTCATTTTAAATGCTGCAGTTTGTCGTATTGCAGAACCGTATTGCGTTATAGGGACAGGTATTTCTAGTCAACCCTGTTTAAATCAGTGAGGGTGGACTAAACAGCACCACAAACTACATCCTTCAGAATTATCATACACTTGAATCAACACCTCTCCAAAACAATTTAAATAAAAACTTAATATTAACACCTTCACAATGGTATTACAGGGCTGCTATGTTAGACTGCAGTAGTTTTAGCAAGAAGATCCTAATAAACTCCCATCTGTTCCATTTCAAGTGAATAAGAAAGTGGCCTCAGACTTGTGGACCCCGGTGTACATATTTTCATATTACGTTTAGTACAGAACTGAGGTTTACAGCGGCCTTTGGGGATTTAACAGACGCCACAAGTGGATCAATAAGACATTCATTCAGACTCCATAGCAAGGAAATGGAGTTGGTAAGATCACTATGAGAGAGACTCCTTAAGTCATGGTTGATGTAGCTCATTTTTATAGGAATGACATTAAATCGTTTATTTAGCTCTGCAAATACGACGTTGCTATGATAAAGAGTGCTGAAGTACAACCAACTGACCTGTTTTAATTACTAGTTCGAATAACTACTGTGGCTTATTACTTTTATGTTGAAAAACATAGCTATACAACAAAGTTATTAAAACGTAATCCTAAAAAGAAACAATCCACACCTTACTGTTAGATAGTTGATTCAAAACATGAATACAGCTGCTTCTCACAGAGTACCGCAGAGATTAGCTATCCTAACTCGCTAGCTAGAGGACACAAATTAATCCGACTCACACAGAGGGCACTAGCATTAGCTTGCTAATTCGGCAGCAAAAGCTACAGAAAAGTTAACAATCATCCAAGTGGCAGATGGGTTGGCATATTTAGTTCTGAGTTAACGTTTAACTCCCCGCTGTTGTAAAGTATACCACTGTTAGATTATACAGATGCTACGCACACAAACCGTTTTGGCTACCACTTTATGTTGCAACAAAGCTAACAGTTTCACTCGAGCTGGTCAACAAACCGGCTCAAGCTGCTAACGTTAGTTCAGTAGCTAGCTACCCAGTGGTTCGACGTGAAAATAATTCTGGTATTTTAACTAAATACGGCATTTGCCTAAGATCACTTACCTAGAACCTTGGTTAAAACAGAAACCGATACCTTGTGACTGAAGATGTCTCGTACACTGGGCCGTTCGATTAATGCACTTAAACATACTTTGCACCCATGAAAAACAAACCGTGGATTTTACACCACCATCTTAGAATAGACGCAAGTAATCGAACGTGGAACAGAGCGTAACTCAACATGGTAGGTTTCAGATTCTGCAATAAATTCAGCGACTGACACATGTAACCACAGTATTGTGTATTTTTTAGACATATCATTAAAGTTGAACCGACTGGCACATGGGAAATTGCCAAGCCTATTTCAGAAAATTGCTTTGTGTCATTGATTCTGATATCGGTTAAATAGCCTGCGTACAGATTTGATTACCATTTACGCTTAGCGTGTCGGATCAGGTTTCAACCCCTTTGTCCTACGCATACTGCTGGACATAATTTATGAGAAATTAAGATTGATGGGAAAAAATGTTTGACAAACTTATTAAAACACTACTATAGAATACTAAACTGTTTCCTTTGTGAAAAAATAAAGTGACGTAAGGTAGTCGATCACTAGTAATGTAAATACTGTATTCGTTGAATTAAAACATTAAAATTTGGTAAACCTAGAATAATTTAAACTTAAACTCTGCAAAGAACCTGGAAATATCCATAAACGACACAAATCAATAGAGCATGATTGGACCAATCCTTTAATTTAGTTGAGGACCATTTTAAACTATTACTACTACATAAAGTTGTAATTGTACTATGAGTTGGAGAGGCTGGAAATTGAATATCCTTCTGATTTATGTGGATTACAAAGAGAAACAATTTTTTGTTTTCCTTCTTTTTGCATTTACACAAAATAAAATGGGGGAATGCTGAACATTTTATAGAAGTAAAGAGTGCTCACGGTGATTTTGTTTTTTGTTTTGAAGGCAACGAGATGGACACAGATATACTTTCTCTGTAGGACCCTTTGTACTGGTATTGAGATAATCCCATGTGCATTAAAATGGAATGGATCTACCTCCACTGCTTTTTATATTTGCTTTTTATCACAGTGGCTGAAATTTGCTGACATTACACAGCCACTAGAGGGCGCCAGACGTCTTTACCTGTACCTTCTATGACATTCATTACCAGTCAGTGGAACCACTTTACCAGTAATCGTTCATCTTATCACATTACAGTTACACGTGACCCCAGATAAATAGCTCAGTTGGAATAATCTAAATAAAGTTTTTTTTTTGGTTGATTTGTTGGTATTCGAGTTTTTCCACGCACAGGGGATACGTGGTTTAGGCCTTCTGACATCACAGCGTTTTTTCAGACGCTGTGTCTTTTGTTTGCTTTGAAAGGGGAACTGATTTAAAGAATGACATGCACGGGATTTACTCTGCTCCTCCTCTTTTAAATCCCTGAGCGCTACTTCTGTAAATCACTGTGAACTGGGTCCTACCATCAGAGAGACTGCAGCACAATGGAAGAATCAGCTTTCAGATCAACCAAGAAAAAAGTTGTGGCAGTGGTAGGCGGAGGTTTGGTAAGTCGAAAATGAAGGTGAACTTTTAAAACACCCTGAATTATGTCTTTTAATCTCTTGACTGCATATTGACCATAACGAAAGTAACTGTCCTCTTATAAAGGAGATAGTTATACAAAAAAGTTTTTGAGAGGGGAAAGGAAGGACTCACGTTTTGTACAATGTGGTAAAAGAAGTGTATTTTTTTTTATTAGTGTAGAGTAAAGAATATGAAGTTATAAAAGAGTATGTGTTGAGTGGTTCTGCAGATTTTATAGTGTTGTTATTGTATAGTTAAGGGATAATTATTTAGGAATGAAAGTGTCAATCACAGTAGGTTTGGCAAGATTTTCAAAGAATTATCCATATTCCTCTTCACCCTGTAGGTTGGATCACTGAATGCCTGCTTCTTTGCCAAAAGAGGCTTTGATGTGGAACTCTTTGAAACTCGGGAAGGTAATATTGAAATCTCTTTGTAAAGTCTGCTTTTCAAAGTAAATCCCATTGTCACTTCCTCTGTGTGAGGAATACATCCATACATCGAAATTACAATATTCCTGAATAGTATGCATGCAGTCGCGCACACACAGGTGGTGAATAGAGGCGATGCTTCTCTAACAGATAACCAAAAATTCAGAAACTCTTGTGTGATTTTGGTCAGATATCCGGCAAGCCGAAATTGTCAGGGGGAGAAGCATCAACCTGGCTTTGTCTCACAGAGGCCGGCAAGCACTGAAACATGTCGGAATGGAGGAAAAGGTATGCTGACCATTTATATTCACTGTTCGACTTGTAAAGTGGAAATGAAGTAAGGTTTATCCGAGGACTGCAGAGCCATGGTGACCCTGTCTTGCTTGTTTATTGGTCTTAAAGGTGGCAAGCAATCAAATTGGTAGCAAATAATTGTGTAGGTCAGCTATTATTTCCGCTCATGTCACTATATAAGTCCTCTTAAACCACACAACACAGACAAAACAGGTGGAAAACCTTCATTTTTTTGTTTAGCTGGATTTTTAATAATGAAATATTAAACATGTGGCTTTGCTCGAACACCACCCAAGATGTTTTATTCTGGCATTTATGTTCAGCAGGCTTTTTTGTTGGTCCACATTTGCTGCACTGAGCATGTTACACACGCCTGAGAACCCTGTGTCAGACCCTTTTTCTTACACTTGCATGACTTTTCAGCATGACAACACAAGGCCTGCTTTACAAGGCTTTCACATAAACTCTCAAAGGCAGCTACTGAGAGACCAAATGGACTAGCTGGACTGTCCATAGCCTGACACCCTTTCCTTTCACTCATGATTAGTGACTTAAAATCCTGTTTGTTTTCACAGAACCAATGCAATGATCTGTTTTTCCTCAGATTGTTTCCCAAGGAATTCCCATGCATGCAAGAATGATCCATTCACTGAGTGGGAAACAGTCCCCAATCCCTTATGGCAAGAAAGGCCAGGTAATGCTATTGGTGTAATGTGAACAAATATGTATTTTATCAACCTGAAAAAAGTCTCAGTTAACTATGTAACGCAATAATAACTGACAGGTCAGCAGTAAGAATATGGTATACGGTCAAACAGTAAGAATGGTATATTGACAGCATCTTCACTATTTCCTACTATACATGTTGTTGAATGTAACAGAATATTTTCCTATATTCCTGTTACAAGTGTTTGGTTGATAGCAAACATAGTGTAAGAATTGCGTCATGTATACTGTTTCAGTCTGCAGATTAAATATTAATTTTTCAGCTTGCTAGACTTCACCAACATAACCTTGGAGCATTAAGTCTGAACACAAAGAAGCTACAATATCCATGCACACACAGAGATAAGTTAGGCGACGCGACTCAAGGATTCACCAAATGATGACAGCTTAGTCACAGTAAGTGACTAAGTAACAGAGGTCCAAATGAAATGAGGTTTGTATGTCATTAGTAAACACGTCCCTGTTATATGATGATTAGTGTGTCTGAAAAAAGTTGTTCTTAATTACACTGCCCCAGTTTTGCTGGGATGCTTAATCTAACAGGGACTTACATGGTTAAATAAAACAGAAATATACAAGACAAACAGTGAAAGACAGTGAAAGATGGTAGACTGTAGGGAGACAGAGAGCGAGAGAGCATGAACCCAACAGGCTTCTTGTTCCCATTTTAAATGAACAGTGTGAAGCTGTAGTACCTGTAGAATTGCACTGTAATTGATTGTTCTCCTTCCAGTACATCCTGTCAGTAGACCGAGCCAATTTGAACAAAGCGCTGCTAACAGGTAAGAACATTAACAATGTTCTATAATTCAAACAGAATAGCCTTGGAGTAATAACACTGAACACAATGTCATAGAAAATGTGCTGACACAACCAAATTATAGCCAAACTGAAATTGCAATTTAACATTCAACATCCTACTGATGAAGAATGTTTACTCCTTTCAGACATCCACACCTGTATGTGAATCTGATGGCATCATGAATAAGATCTGAATAAGCACCCGTGCCACATAAAACAGGCTGTAGAAGTTCTAGTGGAAATCTTATTAAGTCAGACCTTGTTACATGTCCACAACACTCTCAGCACTGCACAAGTATGAATTGAATGCCATCAGATTAACACAAAGGCAGCAGCGGCAGCACAAGATGAAAAATGTACAGAGAGAGGGATTAAATGCACATCTTGTAAAGTTACCGCCTTCTAACAGGACTTTAATTACATGTTATCGCACACTTCATCTCTCATACACATAGGAAATATAATTTAATATAAAAAAGTAATAAGAGTTGAATAAAGAGTTGAATAAACTATAAAACTCAATGAAACAGCCAATTTTAAGTTATTGAGAAGATTCTTCTCATTTTTGATCAGGCTAAGAAAAACTATTTTTAATACAACCGCAGTAATTATCCCTCTTCCTATATTTTTGTAAAACCCTGTGCTAATTCTCTGCTTGTGCATTGTGGGGTATTATAAAACAGGCATCTGAATTCAATTATGGATTAATACTAAATGCTAAAACATACTGCAACAGTAGCACAAAAGGAGAATCATAGGATCCAAAACCACATTTTATGTACCATAAAAATTCCCACAAAAAATAGTGTCCATGTACAGGGCCTGTACTCTGCTCTCTGCCCACAGTTACTCAATGAAATACTCGGTCTGTTACATGAGTGAGCGAGTGAATGAGCGATTCGTACAGATCGTACAGATTGTACAGATCCATAGGGTCAGTAAACTGCAATCTTAGCTAACATAAGTTACCATAAACTACCGGTCATACCAGACCAAATACAACTATATCAGCGAACTCTCTTTGTGTACTGAATTGAGCAACCAAACCTTTTATTGCTAATACATTGTACTTTTTATTTGACTAGGAATAACGTATTATTTCTTCTTCCAAAAGTTTTTACAAACAGCATATAACACAAATAAGTGAATACATTTTCTTTCATTCTGTGAAAACCTTAATCAAGTTTTATGTCTGTACCCTTGATATTCGTTCTTAATTCATGAACTCTGCACAAAGCTCCAAGTTAAATGACATACTCTTTCTTCCCACTACTCGCCCTAAATTAGCCTTATCCACTGCAGATACTCCCTGTGCATTAGCCTCATGTGAGTCTTTAAACTGCATGAGTACGTCAGGCGACGTCAGAGTGTGTAAGTCTCTTCAGGCTAAAGGGATTTTGCCAAATATTTAATGAACTTCCTCCGTGTATGCTTGGAGATGATGTGTGACAGCACGGGTCTGTCTTTAATTAGATTGCCTGCGTGTGCTGAAAGAGAGGCTGATTGTAAAGCCGTCGCTCTTATCAGGGCCAATCCAGACTCCTGGAGCGAACACTGAGATAAAGAGATTTTGGAGAGTGTGACAGCCTAAACATTAGTTTTCACAAAGCCAGATATGCTGACTGCTGTGTTATGTTGTTCTAGAGATTTGTGCTAATCAGCATGAGGTCATTCCCCTTCGGGGGTGGTGGGGATTGATTTAACTATTTGCTGACAGTCTGTGTCCTCACTCCTTTTTATCAGAAGTATGAAAGCTTCCTGCACATTTTAACAAGATATTTAATCTGTCACATTAAACTGCTGGTGTTATGTCATGGATGCATCTGTGATATAAGCTGTTTTTCAACTTCTCACTCCCACAGAAGCAGAGACGTATCCAAACACAAAGCTGAACTTCGACCACAAACTGCAGGACTGGAGTGCTGAAACAGGGCAAATGACCTTTGTCAGGTAAATAGTTACCGATCTTACACATGTGAACCCATGCACTCACAGCACACACACTCACAGCATACACACTCACAGCACACACACACACACACACACACACACACAGGCGTACATAATATGTGAAGGGTAATCCAGGAGGAGGATCTGCTCATTTGGATTCTTTGTTTTAACTTTATTGATCATGTTCCCTCTGTGCTCCAGCATGTAAACACACGTGGCCTCGTACATGTTAACTGCTCGGGGCCTGGGATGGTGATAAACATGTTGCCTTTGAAGCCTTGTTAGTCTGTCCTTGAGGTAAATGTGACACACAATTTACAACCCAATTAACATCGAAAAACGCCTCCAGGTCTTTTTAGTTGTGGGAATTAGTGTACTCTGCAGTGAATTATTACCACAGTATGCAGGAGCACAAAGTCTGTTTAATTCGATCACCATTTTTTTAAATTGAATTCAGCCTTATCTAAAATGTGTACAAATCCATTTAATATGTATTTTGTCACTTCTGTTTATTTATTTATTTTTATGCCTGGTGGTCCAACTTGTACCTTGTTGAATATGCGGATCAGAGTGAGTCACTGTGCCGTTTTTGCAGTAATGAACAAACACTTTAATGCACTTTAATTTAATCAAGTTTTGCTGTGAGTGTGCCTCGAATCCAAAAGTCACCCTGGCGAGCACCTTATGCATCCAGGACACATCCCCTCCCTTCCCCTGTAGTTGAACTGTGACAGCTCATATTTGCTCTCTCCAGCTCGTGTGATGAAATATACACAGAGCCTGATGCCACTATAATAGCTGGTTTCCTCCCATAGTAGCCAGGAAATCTTCATAGATAACCATCAGCATGAAATCATAGTACACGACCTCCTTTGTTCCTATGGTCTGGTCTATATCATACCTTATTGTTGTAAATCTAATAACATGTTAATGAGGTCTTAGAACAGCACAGATCACTCTTGGATATTGTTATCTGATTCAGTTTTTGAGATACGGTATCTTTATGTGGACAGCTGTAGCACTGTGGTGGGCAGACACAATGTGAAATCAGCATCCCATGGTGCAGGCATGTGCATATAACAAAAGCACTGTCGCCGAGCCTCACAACACTGTAATTACAAAACCAGATATTGTCAGAGGCTTTAGATAAATTTACAAATGTACTGGTCCCTATGAACATTTGGTATTTTCGTACGACTCTAATCAAAATAAAGCTGATCATTGAACTAATAATAAATCCACTTTGCTAAAATTGTCAGAATAACATTGAAGCGCCGGTGTGTAATCAGTGTGAATTATCTTTTGCCTCACCTATCCTTTAACTGTGGAGTCTACTCATTCTGAACTGGAAGGTGCATAACACAGAAGCTATAATAAGATAATCTGAAGCTGTGTATCAGTCTTAGGTTTGAGTGTATATTGAATACATATGTTGATGTATTCATCAATTTCTTGTTTGGGATCAAGAATAATTAAATGAATTACACTCTGCGACTGTGCTGTCTTTAGTTTAACAAATAATGTTCAAGTTCATAAGTGTTAAGTGTAAAAATGTAAAAGTTATATTTTTTTCTTTAGTTCAGGTAATTTGTGTTGGAGTGAGTGTTTGGGTTCCTTTTTTGGGTTTTCAAAAATGGCATCAGAGTGAGCGCTCCTCTTGACAATATGTTAACTAGCATCATGGACGCTCCGCTCAGCTACGCTAGGAGAGAGCAGTTAAGGCAGGAACGGAGTGTCGCGGTTTAAAAGTTTATGGATGTTTGCGCACGCTTCGGCCTGTGACCGCTACAGTCTGTAAGTGTTATTGTGTGTAGTTTGAAGTTGTACGTTTAGCGTGTTATGGTTGTAGCATTTTATTTTAGCGGCTAACTTGCATATTGTTTAGTTTAGTTTAGTTTAGTTTAGTTTAGTTTAGTTCAGTTTAGCTTAGCTTGCTAGCTCCATTTTACTTTGCGAAATGTGTACTGTTTTTTGTTATGTTTTGTGCGGATATTAATTTGCGTTATTTTTTCTGTTGTATTTCAGTTTTATAAAAAAAATAAATGACGGTGTGTGTTTTAAAACTAGAAAAGTCACATTCGTCGTTTGATATTAGCTGGCTGTCTAGCCTCGCAAGATTACGCTTGGTGAGGGCAGCACAGTAAAAAGACTGAAACGCAGCGGGCTCAAGCATCGTAAAGCAACATTAACCAACATGAGTCTACCCTCAGGAAAGAGCTATCTTAAAGACTTTGCCGCTATGCAGTAAAATGAAGCTTGTGGAGAGCAAGAAGTTGCTACAGCTAACGCAACCACAAGGCAGACACCGCTTCCAACTTTGGATGCTAAGTCACGGTCATCTAAAGCCTCCACTAGGCTCTCCCAGAGATCATTATCAACATCTTCTTCAGCTGTTAAAGCATATGCTAAAGCAAAAGCTGCCTGGGCTCAACTAGCTTATGCTGAACGAGAGGCGGACATGATGAAGCAGAGAGCAGAACTGCTGAAACAACAGGCTGACTTTGACGCTAGTCTCCATCTTCTACAGTGTCAAATAGCTGCTGCTGAAGCTGAAGCTACGGCCTATATGGAAGCTGAAATTGAAAGTGGTGAGCTCAAGCCTGATCCTCCTGTTGTTGAGGAGCCCATCAGTACATTTCAGCGCACTCATGACTACATCCAACAACAGTCAGAGTTGCTCTTTACAGAAGAGCCATATTCAGGAAAAATAGATGAACTGAGAATACCTGATGTCAAACCGCCAGTGCTTCATGGTATTCAAGACAACACACAGCCAGTGTACAAAAACACAAAAGAGGAGCAAACAGCAATCAGGTGTTCAAATGCTCATGTTCCAAAATCTGCCTAGTTAGAGAGGGCAGTTAAAATGAATGCAGTGCTAGATGAACAAAATAACAAGTCTCTTGCCAAAACAGAGTTCTTCACCCTTTTTACTGTTAAAGGTAGCCCCACCCCATACATTCTGAAAACCTGCTCTGGAAAATCAGAGGCAGCAGGTAGAAGAGCTGTCAATTTCATCATTGAATCCATGGATAGGAAACTCCGGCTTCCTCTACCGCTCTTAATAGAGTGTGACATGGTGCCGGATGAGAGGTCAGAAATACCCTTGCACGTCATCACCCTCATCTGCTCCCAGTTGCTACCAAGATTCAACCTGTAGACCAAGATGCTCAGATTCTCCTGCTCTTAGGAAGAGACATTCTTCAGGTGAACAAAGTACGTGAGCAAATCAATGGGCCCCACAACGCACCATACGCTCAACGGCTAGACCTAGGCTGGGTCATCGTGGGAGAAGCGTGCTTAGGAACAGCACACAAACCATCAGAGATCAACGTCTACAAAACAAACACACTGCACAATTGTCGTACATCCTTTCTCAAACCATGTCCAAACAGTGTCCATGTGAAGGAAGACTATGGTGACAAGACACAACACCACGGCCCACCCTTCCCTGCACGTAAGGAGAATGCTTACTGTCGCTCACTGTCAATGTACATGGCCTAGGGAGTTCAGTGTTTGATAAGTCTGAGGATGACAATAAGTCAGCATTATCCATCGATGACAAAGCTTTCCTAAGCATCATGGACTCAGAGGTCCACCAAAACGAAGGAAACAGCTGGGTGGCTCCTTTGCGATTTCGTTCTCCACGCCGAAGGCTTCCAAGCAACAGGGAACAAGCTTTCAAACGTCTCTGCTCGCTACGGAGGATGTTGGAGAAAAAGCCAGAGATGAAAGCTCACTACATCAAGCTCATGCAAAAGATGCTGGACAATGACCAAGCGGAGCTCGCCCCACCTTTGGATAAAGGTAAAGAACACTGGTACCTGCCAACATTTGGTGTGTACCACCCGCAGAAGCCAGACCAGATACGAGTCGTGTTTGACTCAAGTGCTGAACATGATGGAACATCTCTCAATGATGTACTCCTCAGTGGACCAGACTTAAACAACACTTTGTTGGGAGTTCTTCTGAGGTTCTGTAAAGAACCTATAACCCTCTCAGCAGATGTGGAACAGATGTTTTATTGCTTCGTTGTCCGAGAAGATCACAGGGACTTTCTCCGCTACCTCTGGTATGAGGACAACGACATCAACAAGGGTGTGGCAGAATACAGGATGAAAGTACATGTATTTGGAAACAGTCCTTCACCTGCTGTAGCCATCTACTGCATGAGACGAGCAGCTCAGAAGGGTGAAGAAGAACATGGTTCTGACGCAAGACAGTTTGTTGAAAGACAGTTCTATGTTGACGATTGTCTTACCTCAGTTGCTACACCTGAGAAGGCAATAGATCATCTTGCACGAACCAGAGAGATGCTGGCAGAATCCAACCTACGGTTGCACAAAGTAGCATCAAACTGTAACCAGGTAATGGAAGCCTTCCCGGTAGAGAACCGGGCCAAAGAATTGAAAGACCTGGACCTTGGTGTGGATCCTCTGCCTCTTCAGAGAAGCCTGGGGCTCTCCTGGAACCTAGAAACTGACAGCTTCACTTATCGGGTGTCCAGCGAAGAGAAACCATTCACTCAGAGAGGTGTGTTGTCAACAGTTAATAGTTTGTACGACCCCTTGGGCTTTGTAGCTCCTGTAATAATGCAAGGGAAAGCATTAGTCTGAGAACTGTCATCTGAGCAGAGCGAGTGGGACACTCCTCTTTCCTCAAGAAAGGAAGCAGAGTGGAAAGTAATGGATAATTGGGAGCAAGTCCTGAGTACTTTCATGGCAGAGGTGATGGCAATCATGAATGCCAGACCCCTTGTACCTATATCCACCGATCCTGATAATCCAGCAATACTCACCTCAGCAACATTGCTTACTCAGAAGATGAGTGCAGTCTCTGCATCTTCTGGATGCTTTGGAGCTGCTCAGTTGTACACAAAGCAGTGGAAGCAGGTTCAGTGTCTTGCTAACACATTTTGGAAGAGATGGAAAGGAGAGTATTTAGCCACTCTTCAGAGCCGAAGGAAGTGGACAAAGGACAAACCAAATGTCAAAGAAGGAAATGTTGTCTTACTGAAGGATGGACAGGCCCAGAGGAATGACTGGCCAATGGGACTGATCGTCAAGGTTTTGCCAAGCAGTGATAAGTCCGCAAGGTGAAAGTGCGGATTGTGAAAGATGGAACAGCTAAGGTTCTCCAAAGGCCAGTCTCAGAGATTGTAGTTCTTCTTTCAGAGACTGAGTGAAAAGATAACAGTTTATGTAAAATGTAAAAGTTATATTTTTTCTTTAGTTCAGGTAATTAGTGTTGGAGTGAGTGTTCGGGTTCCTTTTTTGGGTTTTGAAAATGGCATCAGAGTGAGCGCTCCTCTTGACAGTATGTTAACTAGCATCTTGGACGCTCCGCTCAGCTACGCTAGGAGAGAGCCGTTAAGGCAGGAACGGAGTGTCGCGGTTTAAAAGTTTATGGATGTTTGCGCACGCTTCGGCCTGTGACCGCTACAGTCTGTAAGTGTTATTGTGTGTAGTTTGAAGTTGTACGTTTAGCGTGTTATGGTTGTAGCATTTTATTTAGCGGCTAACTTGCATATTGTATAGTTTAGCGTGCTAGCTCCATTTTACTTTGCGAAATGTGTACTGTTTTTTGTTATGTTTTGTGCGGATATTAATTTGCGTTATTTTTTCTGTTGTATTTCAGGTTTACAAAAAAGAAATAACGGTGTGTGTTTTAAAACGAGAAAAGTCACATTCGTTGTTTGATGTTAGCTGGCTGTCTAGCCTCGCAAGATTACGCTTGGTGAGGGCAGCACAGCGACACTGTTCGTGGGTGTCTAAATAATTTGAATGGTGCTTAAACCATTATGTATTCTGTAAGGGTTTTTGAGCAAGATGACAGGGTGCCAAGAAAATACTCTTACTGAGTAATGAAATGTACTTAATATAGAGTTTAACAGATGCACTAGCATTTCCACTTGGGTCATTAATGCGTACTGGCCCGTGAACAGCGTCAGATCTCAGAGCCAATGTTTAATCCGCACATAACTCCAGGCACCGTGACAGGAACCGTTTCCACGTAGCACATCAGACGTCCGTGGCATGCACTGCGTCTGGGGATGTTGGGAATACTGACACCTGCAGCCTGAAGCAGCTCTGCAACATAATCAGCAGACGCAGCAAATAGTATAGTGTGTTTATAGTTGCCAGAGATGCCATCATCTTATCATTAATCAAAAAAACGCATTCAGTGACTGTATTATACAGATGCTGTCATATTAACCATTGTTTGAATTTAAAGTGTCAATGAAATACTGTATATTTGGTGAGTAGCAAAGAGCATCGTTTTAAAATCGTGCTTATCTTGGATTTTAAAGTGAACATAAAAGTTTACCCTTTTTGTTTTAATTGGAGAAAAAAAAATTAAATATCTGTAATTAATTTTAAAAAATGCTTTAAAATATAGTAAAAACAGTGAGAAATGAGATGCTCATTTCTGCTCTAATGGGAAAGCCAAAAAAAATCTGTGGCTGTAAGTGAACTCCAGCAGAGGAAAAGATACTCCCGAAATCTTCTGTGTGCACGATCAACAGGCCAAGTGTGAGAAAGAAAAGCTCAACCATGTAGCGCTCAGTCTGCGTTACTTTTGTGCCTGAGTCAAACCCAAAGCACAAAGCCACTTAACATATTTTAATGTATTATTGAAGAACACTTTTTATGCACCTTATTCTCAGCCTGGGTGACAGGTGTGGAGGGACATTGCTTCTAAGAAGTCTAACGAAGGTCTTTGACTGAAGCGTTGCCTTTGGTCATTAAATTATTTAATGTGTAGACTGCTTATGGCTATTTTTTGTAATAGGGATCCTCAGGCTAAGCATAAAAAGAATTAACTTGTTAAATTGAGTTAGAGTCTAGTAAAGCTAAAAAAGTTATTTTGCAGTAAACAGTACATTTAAGTTAATTTGCCATATTACTTGTATGTCTCTCAGGTCAGATGGATCCAAGGAGCAGATCATGGCAGACCTAATAGTGGGCTGTGATGGAGCTTTCTCTGCCATCCGCAAACAATTCCTTCGCCGCAGCCGCTTCAACTATAGCCAGACCTACATCCCCCATGGCTACATGGAGCTCACCATGCCGCCCATCAACGGAGAGGTCAGTCCTCTGTACAGTACTCCTCTGTTTTCTGCAGGTGGGGAGATGCTGCTAGTATTAGACTCACAATTTGTGGGCACAATTGTCGTCTTTATTTCCTTTTTGTTTGTCCCACTTTCATCATCATCATCACCAGTTTGCCATGAAGCCTAATTATCTACACATCTGGCCACGGAACACATTTATGATGATTGCCCTGCCCAACTTGGTGAGTGTGAATCTTCTTTCTCTTCTCTCTTCTAGCTGCTCTGTTTTGTTTTTTTTCTTTTTCAAACTACGCCTGTAACTTGAACAATGTAAAAGGTTTATTTGTGAGGTTATTACGTCACATAATTTGGCAACCGCTAGCTAGTTCAAACATAGAAAGGTATAATCAGTTGAGAAAATTTCAGGGCATGATTGACCTCTGGGATGTCCTCATAGAGTTAATTAGCCTCCTTTACAGGTGCTTCATCTCCAGTGGAGACTTCCTCATCAGAAATCGCTGCCTGCAAAATGTCTTGGCTCCTGAGCTTCAGCCTAGATTTAACACAGAGGCTGTGTTCTCCTCGTCTGTCTCTGTCCGACTTCTCTCTGTCTCTCCTGTCCGTATTAATCCCACAATGATTTTTCTGCCTGGCTGATTCAGCACAACGGGTTTTTGCTCTCTTCAGTGAGACCAGGTTCAGGCAGCTGACTCTGAAGTGCATTCACACTGTCACTCACTGTCCTAGTTCCCAGGAACGCATTAAGGCTGAGAATAAAAAAACCCATTGCTGCATGGTCACATGGTAACAGTGACAGTGCTAAAAGGTCCTTGGGGAGGACTTTGTGATGTTGATAGATAGCACCTGCTCAGATGGGCAGATAATGACACGCCCACAACCTTTCATCCATCACTTGCACTGGGTGCAGTTTGGTTATTACATTTGCATTGAGGATGGAAGATTCTATAATGAGGGAGCATTTAGCAGACCCATGGAAATAATGTGATTCTGTATTAAAGTGTAACAAATAAAATATACAGTCACCAAGAACTCACATCTGCTTATCCGTGCAATTATCAAATAAGCCAATCATGTGGCAGCAGTGAAATACATAAAAATCCTGCAGATACAGGTCAGAAGCTTGACCTAATGTTCACATCAAACATCAGAATGGAGAAAATCTCAGTGACTTTGACCGTGACATGATTGTTGGTGCTAGACGGGCTGATTTGAGTGTGTCTGAATCTGTTGGTCTGCTGGGATTTTCACACACAGCAGTCTTAAGAGTTTAACCCTTAGAATGGAGCCAAAAGAAGAAGAAAAGAAACATCCAGCGAGCAGCAGTTCTGAGGAGGGAAACATCTTGTTGATGGAAGACGTCAGAGGATGTAGAGATATAACTGTGCCAAGCACAGAAGTATCTCAGAATGAACAACATGTTGAGCCTTGAGACGCATCATCCAAGAACAGAACTTGCTCCTGACTAAAATATATTGCTATTAGAAATATAAACTTTACAGACATTCATTGTCCCCAGAGGGTGAATTGTGATTAGTTTGGTGATCGCTTAACTTTTCACCACCACCATAATCAAATCCATTTTTCTGTTTGTTCAATACTTTCCAATACTGGAAAACGAATGACATTTATAAACATAAAAAATTATTGAAAAAGTATTGATGATGTGAGTATTTCCATTTTATGCTGCTTCATACTTCTACTTCACTAAATCTGAGAGGTAGATATTGTACTTTTTACTGCACTCTGTTTATATGACAGATGTATTTACTGGTTACTTTTGGTACTTTAAATTTGAGGCTAATACTTACGTACTTTTACTTTAGTAAAATTTTTAATGCAGGACAATTACTTGTAACAGTATGTCTGCACTACTTAAGTGAAAGTTCTGAGTACTTCTCCCACCACTGGTGACCATGTTAACATGCTGAACACACCATTGCATCTGGTACATCCTCAGAGAGCTGCAATCATGCCTGTAGATTCTTGCTATTACAAATTCCCAATAAACACAAATTCCCATAAACACAATTCTCTAATATATCATTTTATTACAGAAACTTTTTATTATACTGGCCGTCTGTCAAAGTTCTGCACACTGCTGACGTCCTGTTGCTGGAACAGCGGGTGGAAAAAAGGTCAATCTTGTGAAGCATGTTGTAGTGTTAGTGTTATGTCTTTGTGAAAATGAAGATGACTCCATTTGACTTGGCAAGAAGTACATCCCAGTGGACTGAGAGCTAACATCACTGTGCACTTTGTTCTGTTTTATTTATTTATTTAATTTTATTTTTTTTTTCAATTTAGGACAAGACATTTACCTGTACCCTCTTCATGCCCTTTGAAGAGTTTGAGAAAATCACCACAGGAGATGAAGTCATTGAGTTTTTCCAGAAATACTTCCCTGACGCCATACCACTAATAGGAGTGTAAGTGACTTTCTCACCTCCACCCGTCTCTCTCTTTCTCTCTCTTTCTCTCGTCCATCTGTTCTCTCGGTTTCCCCCTTTCTCCCACTCTGCCTTTATCTCTTCATCCAACCTGCCAAACCATCTCAAACGTTTTCATTTCCCATCATCCTGTTGACTCCAGCCACATCCACAGCTATGATCTGTGAAGTGTGAAATTGCAGACCTACAGTTACATGGCTTTGTGCAGTGAGGTTTTAATTAGAGGTGAACCGTATGTTGTGGGTGACGGACAGATAGGAGGAGGCATGAGCTGTAGTGCAGTGCTCCAGGTTTCCATTTAATTCACTTCCTCTCTGCGCTCACTTTATTTGGAGTGCTCAGGCACAAACAGCTGAATGCATGCTTTCCTTCCTCTGTTTAACTTTACCAGGGCAGACAGAGCGTGGCTGTTTCAGTTTATTCAGATGTGACAGATGCTTCTGTAGTGAGCATAACCTCAAGTCTGTTGTTTAGAAAAATGCGACTGTCAAAATGAACCGCTCAGAATGAGTTTGTAATTGTTTTATTTCCATTTGTGCCTCGCAGTGATGCTCTCAAGAGGGATTACTTCCGATTGCCCGCGCAGGCCATGGTGTCTGTCAAGTGCTCCCCATATCACATTGGCGACAAATGTGTCCTTATGGGCGACGCAGCCCACGCAGTGGTGCCTTTCTACGGGCAAGGGATGAACGCTGTAAGTAACACTAAACTGGGGACAAGAAAAGGCACAGAAGAATTGAATTGAGACTCATTCATCCATTCATGCTTTTTATAGGGCTTTGAGGACTGCATTGTCTTTGATGAAATAATGGATCAGCTCAATGAGGATTTCAGTAAGTACTCTTTCAAATGAACAAAGGTAAAAGGAGACACAGAGGACGAACAGTTCTTGAGAAAATCTGGCTGATTTCCTTTGTGTGTCTGTGCAGGTGCTGTGCTGCCTGAGTATAGTAGAGTGCGAATTCCAGACGACCATGCAATCGCAGACCTGGCCATGTACAACTACATTGAAGTAATGAATATTTATTTAATATGATTAATTTAACCTCACACTTTAAAATGTACATCTTTATGCAGCATTACAGCTATTGAAGTACATTTAATGTGTCAGAAACTGATTACTTCAGAGATAATGACCTCAACTCGGTCTGTAAAAGTCACTGCTCGTCACTGACAGTGATAGTTACAAGTAATCGCTAAACCCTAAACCTTATTTAACACTATTCATTGCAGTGATTTCCACTTAACAGTTTATATATGATTATATGATATACAGTTTTTATATGAGATGTATAGATAGGCCATTCATTGTCAAAAGAAAGTCACCTCAGGTTCTGGGTGTGTCAACTCCAAACATCAGCAGATATTTACACTTTCCAGCTGGACAGGTACCGAACCATCTGTCCTTTAATACGCTCAAAGCCAGAAACTGGTCTCAGCACTGTCTTTATTCTTAGATCTTAAAATTGACTGCAGTGTTAATTTAATCTCCCTCCACTGCAGCTACGCCCAAGAGAGTAGGAGAGCCCGTGCAACATTTCTGATAGCTGTAAGATTTATTTAACGACATCCCAATATGAAGAACAGATGTTTCACTTTGCTCACACAGGCACTGTTTTGTTTTGTTTTGTTTTGTTTTGTTTTGTTTTGTTTTGTTTTGTTTTGTTTTGTTTTGTTTTGTTTTGTAGATGCGAGCACATGTCAACTCCAAATGGTTCATTTTCAGAAAACATGTTGATAACTTCCTCCACTTCTTCATGCCGAAGACAATAATTCCACTTTACACAATGGTAAGTCTCCTAATATCAGCAAAATGATCACATTGATTTGTTTGCCACAAAAATTGAATCATTCTTTCACCTTCACTGTCTCCAGGTGACTTTCACTAGGACAAGATACCATAAAGCTGTGGAGCGCTGGCATTGGCAAAACAAAGTAAGACTTTAGTATCATCTTTTTTTTCCTGCAGACACTTAATTTTTGGGGGATATTTCATACCTTTGAACATCTTAGTATTGTAATTCAGGGCTCTTTTGAAGTCACAGTATTATCAGCAGCAAGCATGAAAGGTGAATGCAACTCACTGGGTATATGCTTCCCTTTTGTGTGGATGTGCCACAATTTTCTACAACACAGGGAAAAAATAAATTCATTATTTTTGTCCGCAAAGAAGAAGGATCAAACGTCAGTGCTCACCATGACGTTAAAAAATCTACAAATCAGGACAGAAATCTTGGTGTAGTTAAGGTCTTGGACCTAAATTTCAACAGCAACATAAAGACAATTACAAAATCAGCCTTCTACCGCCTTAAAAAAAACTAGAACTAAAGGTGTTCTATCTAAACATCCATCCATTTTCTATACTGCTTAATCCGCGTTCCATCTAAACAAGATAAACAAAAACTTGTCAACAAGTTTATTTTCAGCAGGATAGACTATTGCAAGGGTGTCTTCACAAGTCTTAGTAAAAAAAAAAAAAAAAAAAAAAAATCAACCAGACAGCTGCAGCTGATCCAGAATGCTGCTGCCAGACTCCTCACTAACACCAAGACAGAGGAGCACATCACACCGGCCCTTAATCACTGCACTGGCTTCCTGTGTGTCAAAGGAGAGATTTTGAAATCCTATTACTCGTCTATAAAGCAATAAATGGTCTCAGGCCTAATTACATCTCTGATTTATTGGATGTTACGAATCACCCAGACCCTTCAAGTCATCTGGGACAGGAACTGTCAGTTCATTTAAATCAGGGATTAAAACGTTATTGTTTGATGCAGCTTTCCAATAAGCTACGTATGTGACTTTTAAATCTTTAACTATTTATTTGCTGGCATTGCCTTTGTTTCTGTTTTTATTGTCTTTTAAATCCTATTTTATTGTCTTGATCTCAGCCACTACATATTTAAGGTATTGTTTTCACCTGGTGTGCTATACTTCTGTAAATCAGTTTGCATTCCCTTGTATCTGAATGGTGCTATATAAATAATCTTCCCTTGGCTTTTAGAAACATTTGATTCATTCTGCCACAAACAGCTTTGATGCACCAATACATGTTTGTGATTTCTTACACTTGACTGTATGGGCCAGTTAGTCCTTGGCACTGTGTTGAACTGTCTGATGTGACCTGTGCCGATGGCCTACGCGCTAATGCTCCATGTCAGATGTCAGACAGCAGGGATTTTCACAGCTTCCATTGTAAATGGTTAAAAGCCTTAGGGATGTCTGGACAAAGGGCAAAATGACCTTTATAGGGGAAAAAAAAATACTGTATGAAGCAGCATATACGGTAGTAGAGCACAGATGTTAACAAAATAATAAAATAAGGCAATATTGTGAGGGACATGTAGTGGTCAGCTGCAGAGAGGACACTGTCTGTGACTTAGTAAAGTGCAGGGAGCGTGTTGGAGTTAAAAGGTGAAGGTAACAGAGAGGTCACTGAACCAGTATATACAGTGGCTATATGTGCTGTTGGAAAAAATATGAGGCATTAAACTTTAGCTCAAAACATTTTCTATTAAATATGTTACACTAGCAATTATTTGGAATTAATTAACTAGAAGCATATAAATATAACATTGCCTCCATTTACCTACAGTTAGTACCAAATCACATATTCCTTTCAGGAACTTTCCTTTGAATTTACAGGTACATATCTGTTCCTTTCTACAAAATTATCCTAAAACGCATAATAAAGTGTTACCAAAGATGTCAGGTAAATGATAGGGTGTTTTCTATTAAGTTGTGATGCTTTTGAGTGACTGATGGAATTCATTTCCAAAGTCTTGTGTGAAGGTGTGAGGAGCAAATGACTTTGCACAAAACTGACAAGACTGATTTAAATTTACTTCACAGGTGATAAACCGTGGCCTGCTGTTCGGTGCTTCGGGAGCTGTTTTTGGAGTCTCCTACCTGCTCATTAAAAATCCTCCCGATATCAATAAGCTCATCATCCCTACTGAGAAAATGTGGAACAGGCTTATGGCCCTCAGGACCTCTTGAGCACTGACGGAGTCTCTGATCTGACTGACGAAGTGTGAAGACTGGAGTGTAAAACACTAGAAGGAACTGAGAGGGTCTAAATTTTAATTGGAGTTTGATTGAGTCCTCTGATTGGCAATGGAAGCTCTGCCAGACAAATGTATGTACTGTAATAATGATTGTTGTAACTCATACCTGTCATAGATTTAAATTTACATTTGATTATTTTCATGCCATCGCCATCGTGCACAACTTTTAATGTGAAAACAAAATGTCAGTATTAAACTCAGGGGCAGGGTCTAGTGTACATGTTTGAGTTTATAGTGATGTTTATAGAAGAACTACAAATAAATATTCCCTCAGCTCATACATACTATCACATTCTTATTTTTATTTTCACTCCTGGTCTTTATTGTTATTCTTCTCTGCAGTATCTATTTGACACAATTAGGGCCCTTTATAATAATATCTTCTCTCTATCAACAACTGCTTTTTTTGTTGTTTGTTTTGTTTTGTTTTGTTTTTTACACTGGCAGTAGCAAGTTGTGACCGCAACACTGATCTACCCTCTTAAGTTGATATGGTGAACTTGTTAGCAGACAGTTACTTATTTACACTTAATTTGCTGCTTAGTTTGATATTTTGGGGAGTACTGTTATTCATTTTCTTGCCAAGCGTTAGATGAGAAGGTCATATGTCTGTTACATTTGAAGCTAGCAGCTTGCACATTAGCTCAGCTCAGCATACAGACAGGAAACAGCTAGCCTGGTAGTCCAAAATCAACAAAACCTGTCTATTAATGCCTATTAAATAAGCTAACCTAACAGTCTCACGGAGTTAGCTTCATATTTAACAAAAGAGAATGGGATCAATCCTCTCATCTAACACTTGAAAAGAAAGCAAATTAGCATATTTCCCATGATGCCGAGCTATTCTTTTAACCAAACAGTACAAAAACAAAGGCCACTCACTCAGTCACACATCCTCACTGAGTTATCAGCTATGGAAATCCATTCATCAAGTCTATTCATAGCTGACAGCCCAGGAGGTTATGAAAGGAGCACCTCACTAGAGCATAGCGAGGTCCCAGTCTCATCTCCTCCTATCTAATTACACTCCTGTGGTCCTCATACATATCGCTCCACCAAATGTCATTTCACCGTGACTGCTCCTGTCACACTGGCGGTTTAGAGCGAAATAAGATAAGGTACACAAGCTTGGTAGCTTAAAATATGATCTCTTTATTGAATCCATACACAGTAATGTCAGTTTGTGTACTATGGTTTATGGCTAAGGAGCTAAGGCTTATTTTCCATTTTACACATTTTCAGTTGGGTACCAACCAAAACAATCTGCTATCACATGTTGATCCAAACTCAGGTCCATTACACCGCCGGCCCCTAAGTGCTCGACACAGTCCTACAGTTGTCACATATACTGTATGGCATATCTGACAAATAAGTGTGATTCTTTTTCTAAGAGAGACATAACTGTTAATAACTACATCATTACGTACTTATGTCACCACAGCTGATGTTAGATGAGGATGTCACACTTTCATACTACCTGCTTGGACAAAACACTGTCAGGAAATAGGTTCAGTTGAGATCTTGGGCTGACAGTTGGATATTTACAATTAACTGGTAATAAGTCTGTAACTGTGTGTAAACGCAGAAACATCTAAGGAGGTCAGACGGGGTTATTTTGGCTTGGAATTGCATGTTACATCCTAAGGCATACTGAGTGGTGGGGTGAGAAGTCCAGTCCTTGTGAATCACAGTGGCCTCACTTGAATGACATTAACCTCAGAGGAGCCTCCAGCTTTGGAAGTCACATCCAGGTGGTGGAAGTTATCGCTGGTGATAATGAAGACGATGGAAGAGGAGCTGAAGGTCACCCTCTTCTTGGGGCGGTCCCTGCTGCCGCAAGCGCCGGACACCACGATCGGCCGGATGGGGCGCTCAACCGGAGCCAGGGGGCGCTCTTTGAGGCTGCGCTGCAGCCAAGAGAGCCGCGAACAGAGCAGCTGCAGCAAACAGCGTCGGAACTGTGAGAGAATGAGGAGGAGGAGAGCAAAGAGACAAAAGGATGTTATTTAACAAGGAGATGAAATAGCACCCTGTCCTCACTCATTTGTCTGTCAAACACACAAGATGTCAGCCCCTAAGGATGCCACCAAACTAAGACGAATGTGACAATTTCACTCCCACACACACAATAAACGCATTCTGTTCATTTAAGTCAAAGAACACTATGATGCACATTTTATTCTCATTTTGAAATAGGTCTTTTCCCACATTTTGCTGATTTTTCCCTCTAAATAAGGTGAAAAAAAATTAGGTGGAAAATCAAATTCTGATTTTCAAAAAAAATAAAAAATGTTCACAAAAATACTAGTTTCTTTGTAAATCTAAAAATACTTCTTGTTTTTCTACTCAAACCACAAACTGAAGCAGCACTAGAGGAGGCCAAACCATCCCCCCTGTATGAGATGCCATTGATTTGCCCCATTTGCCCATATTAAATTTGAAGTTCTGCTGTGGTCACTGGAGGGGGAAAAAAGATCGACTGAAACCACAGAACTGTCCAGTGAAACACACATACTGTATTCAAGACAGCAGCAACACACACACACCGCTGACTTCACCCTCATCGGCTACATGTAGCAAGAAATAAGTGCTGGAGAGGTACACAGTTTACTGATGTCACATTATATGTACAGAATGACAATATTTCATGATTACAAACCTTTCTGCTCATGAACACATAGATGAGGGGATTATAGGCTGTGCTGGACTTGGCAAAGAACGAAGGGATGATGGCCAGCGTAGGAGAGACCATGCTTTTCCTGCCAAAAGCCTCCATCATGGACACAACAGCATAGGGTGTCCAACACACCAGGAAGCAGGAGATCATCAGGAGAAACATGACCGCGACCTTCTTCTCGTAACGCAAGATTTTGATGATCTGAACCGTCTGGAGGTCCTGGATGGATCGCAGCTACAGGAAACAGAGAAGAGAATAAGAGGCCATCATGAAGAGGGGGGGCGGGGGGGGGGGATGAGGGGGTCATTAGAATTACAGTAGTTGTCAAACTGGTGGGCTGGGGGCATACACGATTATTTAAGATTGGTAATGGCTGACACCTCATGGAAACAAGGTTGCACTAACTCAAAAATAGAGTGGCTGACACTGTGGATTAGCTTATACCCTTCAGCTGAGGAGTTGAGATGATAGAGCATATGGCTATTTTCCAGACTCCCTCAGGACAGTCTACAGCAGCTGATTGAATCACTGCAAGCTTCTATTTTTATTCACGAATTCACAAGCTCTGTTTTTATTTATCGTCCACAGACGGGTGACAAATTAAAGGAAAAACCTGAATAGATGAGTGCAGAAACATAACGAAGGCAGGTGCTTCCACACAGGCGCACTGCATGGTACAATTAAGCACTTAACATCACATCGCTCTCTGTGGTATGTGTAAAAATGCTGAGCAGGCCCAGCTGGATCTGATTTTGTAAACATAAGACTTTGAAAGAGGGTTTCAAAGTCACGGATGACAGGAGCTTTAGTCCCAGAGACTGTTTAACTGGCCATTGTTTCAGTAAGAGCAGTGACTCCTGTGACATCTGTATTTAGATTCCAGAGACTTGACTTGTAGAATCAATGGCGAGGTGCACTGAAGCTGTTGTAAATGCACTAAGACACTTGCTCTGTGCAAAGCAGGCGAAGTGCTTTTCTTTCATTTTCTATCAAGCCAGAAATACTCTGTAGGGTTCAGGCTACTTCTCTTTGAAGATTTTCATAGCATCTCCCAAAATGCTGTGACGTGTGATGAGTCCTCCCAAGGCCTCTGAAGTGCTCAGGGAGTTGCGGAGGGGGCTGAGAGTTTTGTGGTGCTTGAGCTCGAGGCTGTGAGGAAGTAGCAGCTCACAATTCCTACAAGGTTGTGAACACTTCAGGAAGTAAAGATAGCAGCTGCACCAGAGTGTGATGCAGACAGACACCTGGGTCAGTTGATTTGTTTTTGTCATTTACACGTTTGCTTACATATTACTTGTTCAAACACCATAGTGGCCATCTGCTTGGTAGTACAAACAGATGAAGATGATAAAGGTTCCCTTATTTCTAACAAAGAAAGTTCTGTGGTATTTTTTGCAGGAATGATTAACGTAAACACAAAAGCTTAAGCCTCATCCTCACAGCAAGCTCACCTGTCCTCTATGACATCAGTGACACTTAAAGGCTGCACTTCTCCGGCTCAGCACAGGCACAATGAACACTGAGTTTTCCCAATGATTTCCACTGTGCAGAGCAAGGCCTGAAGGCACAGACTCATATTGTGATAACAGAGTCTGTAATGAAAAAGGAGCAAAAAGCAGCACTTGGCCAGCAAAGGTCGAGGAGTTTCTTTTCATTAAAATGAAAAAGTCTGCAAAGTCTGTATCTGTACAGACCTTGGCTGAAAGTAATAACATCCCGAAGATCTTTTTATCAGGCATGCATTTAATACTTCACACCAGTGATTAGAAAAGGCTACACTTCATTTTCTGAAGAAAATGTTTGCGTGTTTGTTGGTAGACATCAGTAAGAGTTATACTGAACCAGCTGACATTTTACCTGAAGTGGCAGTTAAAAGAAGAAGTACTGAAAGAAGTTAAATTTTCAGTTTGCGAGTCAGTCGAAGAGTCAGTTCCACTGTAACCTGAGTGAAGCTGAACTGAAAAGTGCTGAAATGAGTTGTAATATCAAAGTGTGTGTGTGTGGGCGGGGGGGGGGGGGGGGCGCGTTGGCAGTTTCTACATGTTTAATGTTCCCTTCCCAGATTTTGGATTTTGATCAGCAACCCTCCATTCACAAGTCTGTAATTGTTTCCTTTTTGCGGCCTCACTCATTCATCATTTATTAAATATGCTTAAAGCACAACAGAAGAAAGTACATCTCCTTGCCTTACCATTTGCACTGTATAGAGGATGTTCCCGTAGCAGTAGATCATGACACCTACAGGCACAAAGAAACAGGCCAGGAGGAAGAAGAGGATGAAGGAGGCATCATTTGGGTCCTTGGACGCCCAGTCCAGCGAGCATCCCAGCTGATGGATCTCCAGAGTGTAGCGGTTCCACCCCAGCAGAGGAGCCCCCGTCCAGGCTAGGGAGTACAGCCAGATGTGGGCAATGGCCCGCCACGCCCAGGGGAAGTCCACGACCTGCGCATGGACAACCCGGATGTAGCGCTCATAGGCCAGGGCAGCCAAAGTCATGATGGAAACAATGCCTGGCAGCAGAGGGAGAGAGACAGCCACGCTGAGTAACGCAGAGCGCTCAGTGCAGGATCTGGGTCAGTGGCTACTCAGCGTCTCTTAAGACTGAAGGAGTTTCATCATACCCTGTATAAACAGAATTCTGAAAGTCTTGGTTGTGAACATCACATTCACGCACTCTGCAGTGAATCCTTGAAAACTCACAGAAAGACTCTTTACTCCCACACACACATACCTTTAAGACCTTCGTCTGCATTGCACAGCCTGCTTTCACACAAAGTAACACGGTTTGCTTCTAATGCTGCATACATCTTATATTCGAATATTTGCAGCTCTCATGTTCATCCTGTGCATCCTTTTGTTCTCAGTTTTATTTGGCATTTAAGCTACAAACGAAACTGAACTGAAATTGATTCTGCATCTTTTCTGTCAATACACATCAAGCACGTTCACGTAGTCTATATCCTCTATCCAATTACACACTTCAGTACCCTTTTCAAACTCTGTAATTTATTAATATCCATATTCATGAGGACAACACCGGAACAGTGTCAACAAACGGACACACAGCTTACAAACACACTATTACAGGAACATGTTTCACATTATGCACTGAACTTGAGCCACAGCTACCCAGCTAGGGTTTCAGTGGGAAGGACGTGCATTGACAGAACTGCCAGGGCTTATTGCTGCAGCCCTGTCGCCACACAAGCCCTCTGGCCCATGTGTGTGTGTCTGTGTGTGTCGGTCACACTGACACCAGCCTCCACTGGGTAAAACATAAGATATATTCACATGTTCATGTGTAGAGGACACAGATAGTCACGAGATTTATTTATGTAAACCCCAGTTTATGTACTCATCAGCTGTATGTCTCTCTCTCTCTCTCTCTCTCTCTCTCTCTCTCTATCTATCTATCTATATATATATATATGGATGAAGATATAGATATAGATATATATGCATATATAGATAACACCTATGTCAGCAGGGAGCCCTTTATTATGCTCATTTTATCAGCAGGTGCTGGGAGCCAGGCTCTCCATAATTGCAATGTTCATACCACATCATGCCACAGCTAATTGTATGACCTTGGATTTTCTCATGGAAAAATGTCACACAGAACACAAGTAACATTTCAACTGCAGTACTGTACTGTGAATAACACGGGAGGGGCAGGTGAGCCCTCAGGAGGGGGTTGTTACTGTAATTGAAATTTCTATTATCTGCCAGGTTTGTCTTGCCCCTGTGAGTGTGTGCCAAAGCAGCAGGACACCACGTCCTTTCTGTTCAATGTCATCTCAATGATGAAAGAAAACACGCTTACACCATGGATGGAAGAATATTAACTATAGATCTGGATGTAAACCGCAACTTTGCATACTTTGGATTTGAAATTAGGACAGAAGGATGACAGTAAAAGAAGGCAGCCTTCCACTGCATCTCTGTGTTCAGTTTGCTGATAAAGCAGCAAAAGGCTTGCAGGTTTGCACTAATGAGCTAATTATCACACATCCATCCTCCCCAGCTGTAATTCCTAGGGGGGTGGGACCCTGAGAAGGACCCCGAGTGTTCATTCACACTTCAGTGCTGAACACAGTTATGCTGGTCATAAATGGGCAATTGTGTTTCAGTAACAATGGAAGCTGTAGGCGCAATGGAGGAGACAAAAACAGTCTAATATATATGCTCACTTTACATTAGAACATACTGTACTGTTTGATAACAGGAAAAAAAAAAAAGGAAGCACTTCAAGGTCGTTGCATTTTACTGCAGTTCATCATGAGCGGAGGGCGCAGAGGGTCAGTTTTTGAGCCACACTGAATTTTTATCGTCTTCAAATTCTGTGGAAGTGCGCACCAGAGCAAACAGAAAATGGTTCACTATATTTTACAGTTACACAAAAATGTATTAATTATTATTGTTATTATGATTATTTACAATCTATAAGCTTTTTACAGAACATATATCCACGTGAAATATCCTCCTTTCCTGCGTTATATATTGTGAATGAGCTTCTCTCTGCTTTTCACATAATTACATTCTGCTCTTATGTTTGCGTACAGTTCGAAACTAAGATTTAATAAACTCGGCTTGAACTATATTAGTAAAAAGGGTGAAATACACGCTAGTGTAAATAAGTAGTTTTCTCATCTCATTTGCTCTCACCGAATAAGCTGTTGCTGAAGCCGTCCCACACGCATGTTGCCTGGCTCCAAATCCATCCGCCTTTGACGCACGAAGCAAACGTAAAGTTTATTCCGATGACAGAAACCAGAAGATCACTCAAACTTATGTTGACCAGTAACAAATTGGTGGGCGTCCGGAGTCTCTTGAATTTACAGTACAGTATGATGACAACAACGTTATTACAAAAGCCGAATACTCCAATGGTCCCGATGGTAAAAGCCAGAAGTTTGTAGGTGCCAACTGCAAAAAGATAATGTTCTGTACTTCTCTCGGCTCTGGTTTCGTTGGCAGGATTCATTGCGTGGATAAAAACTTGGTTTCCAGCATTGTGCTGCGCTCGCTCTGTCAGCGCGCGGTCTGGACGCGAGAGACTGTCAGGTCCATGTCGCTCCTCCACGCGCTGCCCGCGCCGCTAATTCAAACCAACCCGAGACTGTCGCTTGCTGAAAGTGGGTCAACGTACCCCTCCATGTCAAGTCAGACAGATTATACACGTGGAAAATTCGGCTGCACTTTCAAAGTAAAATCGTTTTTGACCTACATATTTGGCAACGATCACAGGCCTTATTACAGGGTATTTAAAGCTGGTTGAAGAATACATAGGGGGAGCATTTAAGAACATCGTTTCTGAAATACCTGCTCTGATATGACAAATTAATAGATTTACAAATTTACAGTTTCACTTGGAAGCCATGCTGTCTACACCTTCATCTTTCATGCTTTTATTTTGAAACCAAAGTCTCCAAATGATCTCCCGCTTTAGTGTGACCAGCAGTGAGGAAATTGATTTAGTCTTTAATTCAATTATCAAGACCGTCGTCTTATTATGATTTTTTTTAAATTTATACCTCTCCGCCAAGACTGCATACATATTTTACTTATTGTCCAAAAAAAAAAAAAAAAAAAAGTTTACATGTGGTGTTTTGAAATGTTTAAATGTATTTGTGAATGCAAATTACATTCGTTTGCAGTTTGGAATGGACACTTGGAAACCGAATAAAATCTCCAACCATTAACACTCACATTCATAAACAGGCAAACGAGGAACAAGCTCTATTACTAACACTGACAAATTGTCCAGGCTGCTGACAAGAATCAAAACATCTGTTGCATGTTTCTTGTACCCCAACTACTCACTGGGGCCTTAAACTAGTGTCGTGAGGGTCTGCTAGGGTGTACCTGAGGCCCTGTGCGTACGTCTGTGTACCCTCCAATTTCTTATGACCCAAACACCAATATGCTACAACAAGGCAGATGGTGACAGAACATGAAGCGGACTAAAAAGTAGCATAAAGCTACTTTCTGCAACTGGCGAATACTCAAAAGTCTGCTTGGGTCCGAGTGACGTAAATTTGTCATTAGAGGGTGTGCTGACATCCCTGTACCCACCAATTTGTTATGACAAGTCCGAGAGGCCACTATGCCAAGGACAGACTCCAAAGGTCAACCCTTACTATAGTGGACTTGAAAGTAGTATAATAAGAACAGCCATGCGTCTGTGGTTTGAGCAGCTGTCTGTGTACATGTCCACAAGGTAGTATAACTGTGGGCTTACGAATTAATTAAGTATGCCCTTGCCTATAGTAAGTTATAGGTATCTACAACTGTTTTGATCATAGTGGTGAACCTTTTTTTTTCTCCTTTTTTTTGAAAGAAAGAATAATAGGACAGAGTGTGCTCTTCAGAACGGGAGGCGCCAGTGGCAAAAAGTGGCTTTCCACGATGCAAAGTGATGTGTGCATTTTTAGCACGTAGAGCCTCTGTGGGGAGGTCTGACAGTGGTCAGAAGTCACTTCCCAAATCACCAAACGTACAGTTTCACACGCACCAGTTACCAAATGGTGACTACACAGCAACTCTGTTGTGTGTCTATACCTACTGTGACATTTTGGGGGTGCTCTCCTTTCACCAGTTGTTCTTATTTTGTCCACAGAGAAATGTCACCGTGTTGAAATGCTGGATTCCTGCAGCGACGATGTTTGCGTATGACCTCATTTCTCTGTGCCTACAGGTTGATTCAAAATAGAAGATCTCTCTCGAATAACACAAGAGATGAGCGCGTACTCTGAGGATGTGCACAGAGTCCAGAAATGTTTTAATTATATGCTGCAGCTTATCTACTGATCCACTTGTCCTGCTCATTCACTGTTTGAAGGTATTTCATTCAAATTATTGATGACGCTTTCTAATCTTCATATAGTTTCCAGGATTTATGCTGCAGTCTGGCACTGTAATGAAATGTGTTCTCCTTTTTACCACAAGGACGTTATAAAGGGAACTGTGAGCGCTGTGGACAATTGTTTGTTTTCCTGAAATGTGCTGTCACATGTCACATTGCTTTCTTATGATTAATACTGACCTCTCAGTACAAAGAAGGCTGCAGAAGAACATCAGTGTGATAATGCTAATGTGCTGGAAAACACTTGCATCACCAGTGATCCATGGATTTATTGTTCAGACCAGCACCACTTCAAAATAAATAGTGAGATCCAGTTAATAAATAGGTCAGTGGCACTGAAATATCCTCAGGAAATACAATTCCAATATGTGTGGTAAATGCCAGAAGTTGAACATGCTTTATTGACAAGAGATCCTTCAAATCTAGGTCTGGTATGTTCTCTGGAAGTGTCTCTCTTTCATGTGCTGGTTGGTTTAAATGGTTTAAATTTCCTCTTTTGTCTGTGGTTTCTGCAACAAGGTCAAGCTTCCAATCAACGTATTTCTCACAGTCTTTCTATCTGTCCATCTCTCACTCTTTTCCCATTTGTTTTACTGTCTCTCAATTTAATGAGAGGCAATGAACATTCCACTGAGTGGAGTTATTAAAGGTAATCTCTAAGCATATCAGCCTTCAGTCTTTAGCGTACACATAAGCATCTACTGCCGTGCCCCCCGAGATGCAATTACTATAGCATCGCACTCACTCTGCTGTGAATTGGCTCTGTAATGAATTTTTAAGTGGCTTTTCACTGTCACAAATGTCAGTACCTCAGACATGACAAAGCTCTGCACAAGTTCTACCACCACCACTGGCACATCCACACATAATTCAATATCATTATACCTTTACTGATACTCTGTAGTCATGCCGCAGTGGTTCACTGAGTAAATAGCCTATTGTCTCGTGTGAACAAGCACATGAGGAGCTCCGGAGAAGAGGTGATGTTCAGGCTCTGTAAGCTTATTCAATTATATAGAACTGCTTTTTATGCATGGCCACACACCTGCAGGCAAAAATGAAGGTGTTAATTTGTTGACTTTCATTTTTACATTCTGCTGGAAAGGCGGTTTTAGTTGTAAAGGTTTATTGTTATTGCTTATCTTAGAAATTAAAAGCACAATCCTTATTTCAAACAGAAAAAGCAAAGTCATGCACCAAAAAAAGCCAGAACAAGACAGTGAATCATTTCCAAGCTGTCAAAGAAATCTATGCAGCTTTTAAAACACAGACTAACAGAGTGGAGGGTAAAGAAACAATTCAGCATTTGGGGAAATATATTTATGCCCTTTCTTGCTAAGAGTTAAAAGAAAAAAATCAATACCACTCTCACATATCTATGCTGAATATGAAGCTACTGCCAGGAAGTGGTTAGCTTAACTTGGCATAAAGACTGAAAATGGGCAAATGTGTGTGATTAAGTAGCAGTTTGGAAACAGATGGAAACAGTTAGCCTGGCTGTGTCTAATACTCACGAATTAACACCTTACATGTTGTTTGAAACTGTACAAAATCTAAATGTAAAAGGTGTTTTGTTTTTTTTTACAAGAAGTTACCTGCTACAAATCAGTTGTAATCTGTTGAATAGTGTACTTTAGTGGTGCTGCACTCGGCCAACTGGCCTCTAACTCTAGTCTCCTATCTTCTCATCTAACTCTCAGCAAGAAAGAAAATAAGTGTATTTCCCAAAATTAATCCTTTTTTTAATAATTCAAATTTCCCTGTAATTTACAGAACTGTGTTTAGAAATCTGTATGGCAAATGCTAATCTTCCAGGTAAGTCTTTTAAAATCTGCTAAATTTTCCTTGCATTCATTGCATTGTCACCAGCTATGATTTTGGCTTTACTCATCAAATTGCTCAAATAATAACCCAGCCAAGAATTGCCAGCCGTTCTGATTCTCATGAGCTACTCCAAAAATCCTGATCAATTTCCCTCCGTCTCCACCGAGCACTGCCACATCTGAAGTGGCACTGTAAGAGCCTCCTGACTCACATTTAGACCACAGTAATCCCTATAGTTTCCTGCTTTTTTCCCCCTCTCAGTGTTATGTAGAAATAATGCATGTGCCCAAAACCAGCTTCTCTCAAATGGCTGTGTGTCATATCATGCCTGCTCTCTCAGAGGGATTAACAGAGAGGGGAATGTGAACTGAGGACAGGGATGGTGTTGCTATAATGCACTGCTATATACAGAGTATGCATGACTTAAAAGAAAGTGTGCTTTTACCTTTTCACATTTATTTTCCCTTTTTAGTAGCAGCTAAAATGCTTGTGTGTTTTCAGGCTTGCAGCTGGATTAAAGCTTCTTAATTTCACGAAGCTAAGGAGTTAATTCTTCAAATGTAAGAGAACATTTCTCTCTCAGGATAGCAATTGTCATCGTCATTACCACACTTAACGTTCAGTGATGGAGACATTTTTCAGCACTGCTCTGCACTGTCACCGCAAAGCATCTTTGAGAATTCACCAAAGGAGGTCTTCTGACTGTCTGAGAAGCAAAAACGTGTGAATGTTTCAGTCCTGCAGCGTTATTCTCTCTGACATGTAAAAGATACTGTACATCCAAGGTTATTCCAGGACAAGACAAAATAGAGAGCTAAAAGATTTCTGCAACAAGTTATGTGGCTGGTTGTATCAACTAGAAAACAGTCGCTGTTCTCTAAATTTCTATGCTGACTGAAGAATAGAGATAAACACTGGCACGTGCAAATGATGTGCACATGTGCACGGTTAAGCTGTGGTGAGACAATAACAGGAATTTCTCTCCACACTACTTTAATCACTCTGTTTCAGTGTTTCACGAGACCCAAGTCAAATCCTATGTGCAGCTACAAGGGCATCCAGAATTAAACTCTAATCACAGTGAGTCACAGATTGGTGGCCCAATTCTGCCCCCTGCAAAAAAAAAGCAACTTAATTATGGTGGGCAACGATGCCAACTGAATTCAAGAAATAATCTTTTAAAGGGATTCAGAGGAGCAGACTCCATATTAACACGCTAACCTTTGTGGTGCATCTTTATTGAATTATGAATAATTCATTATGTAAACCATATCTTGTTCTCGTAGTAATGGGATGAGATCGATGTGGGTGTATGTGAGAATAAATATTACATCAGAGCTAAAATGTGTCGCAAACTACAAAATGTATTAACATGCCATAGAGAGAGACATGTAAAAAGATCAGTGACTCTGAGGGTCTGCTGCTCTCAGAGCCACAGAGGAGCCGTGGAGGTATTCTTGGATGCTTCGGATCTATTTTCCACCCCTGGAGGTTTCTCTCCTCAGTGGAGACATGCATCCAAAAAGGTTTTATTGTCAGGCTTGAGTCTTGCATTGCAGCCAGTGTTTCTGAGCCTGGCCGGTGTTGTCAGGAGCTGGCAGAGGGATGCAGATGTAATTTCCAAAATGATACATATTTAAAGCTGCGCTGATCAAAAATTTGTCATAAACAATGGACAAAATGAACATGTGTAATTTTAAAAATGCTGCTTATAATGATAAACCCACAGAGAATTAATACCTGACTAATGGCTGCAAATTAGCTTCCACTTGATGGCCTGTTTATAATTCACCTGTTCCACCATTTTATCTGTGTGTAACAGTTTTATCTGTATGGTCCGTGTTAAATAAACAAATAAATAAATAGATAAACATAATGGGGCATTTAGCAGCTAAAGATTCAGATATTTCCTGGGAGACCTATTAAATGCAACATATATTAAATTTCACATTTCACTGTGTTGTAAAGAATAAATCCGTTAACATTGTAAAAAAGTGTTCAGTATTCCATAGACATTTCTCCAACACGACTGGACGCTTGAGGTTGTTGGTTTGTTTACAAATGTTTATGTAACTGATACAGCATCTGTGTACACATACCCTGCTTTAATTCCCTGGCTTCATGCTGTGTTTTCAGTGGCCTTTAGATACATTTGTGTTTCAAAGTGTTGGAATAGATTTTTCTCCATTTTTTTTCCTTGCACACACACATTTGTCAGACGCCTGACCTACATCTCTCTTCACAGACATAGTTTGAAGCTGTAATGTCAGTGCAGCGGCACTTTGTATTGTGCATGTCTCTCTCTTTTGCTGAACTCTCTTTTCAGCACTGACTTTCTCCCTTCTTTGCAAATGTTTTCTCTTCTTCCTCTGATGTGATTGACATCTGCAGAATTTTTTTTCAGTACAGTACTACTAAAGGTTTGAGTACAATACAGAGTAGAGCACACACCTCCTCCCCCTCATCCTCCTGCACAAATGCAGGCGATGACCTACTCATGTACCAGTGCATGCCAAAATGCAAAAGTGTCATAGATTTAGTTTTGTGTTTTTTTTAAGGAGCTTATTAAAAGCATTCAGCAGACAGTTGGTGGTTAGCTGTCAGCGTCAGCTGTATTTTCTGCCTAACTCAATCAGCCTGTCACCTCACCACTGAGTAATCTCAGGCCAGTCAAGTGCTACTTTCTAAATCTGCCATAAGAATTAGAGTCCTTGTATTTATCTCAGGCAAACTTCTCTGCAGCGGTCATCGTTATACAACTAACAGCTCTGCCGATGATGTCTCCTCCACCTCACTCTGAAACATGCACTGCAAGCAACCCTCAGCGTCATCTTCACTGTCCTTTGCTGTCACACTGGGAAATGCTGATTCATAAACAACCAGTGGTCCTCTTCGTCACATTGATTCTACTGATGACCCCAGCGTACGTAGGCATGTGCGCATTATTATAATGAGCATCTCTTCAAGACTTAATTAAGAAACAAATCAATCATTTTGCAAATCATTTGCAAATTCAAATGCCGGAGTGGTGGTGGGTGGGTGGTTTTACCAGAAGCCAAAAAGTCTAAACTCTTTACAGGGATTCTGGAGGAAGCTCCCCTGAGAAATTGTGACCATTTAAAACCAGTTTATTGCGATTTCACAATTGATTTGCATAATTAATGCCTATCTGAATCACTTTCTGTCCTGCAGGTCAGGCAATCACATCACTCCAAGTCATTATGACAGATGTGATAATTTGCATCTAAAGTACTTCACTGCGCTTCACCCTGCTCAGGGGAACTTACTGAACATGACTATTTGCAGACACAGCACCAATAAATTCACATGAATTTGGGGGAAACATTACAAAAAGCATGTTATAATAAGCTATAGCACCGATTGTTGTAATTGCTTCATTAGCTTCTAATTGCTTTGGTACAAATCTTCAGTTTTACTGCTGGTTTAATGTCGCTGTAAAATAGCAAGGAGAGGTCAGGTGTGGGGAGTTTTAGCCTATAACATCAGCATTTGACAGTTACTCAAGTAGGAACTACTGTATTTTATCTGGCAAAAGATGACACGTAGTAAAATAGAAAATGAGGAACTCAAAAGGTTGTTTGGTGTTGTTTTGTTTTTTTTTGGGGGGGGGGAAGTATAATGTTTCACTTTCCTGTGAAAAAAACAGAATCACCTACCAACACCTCTGAATTTTAGGAATTAACACACTGTGTCTTGTTTGTTTGAGCTGTACACAAACCAAAATGTAAAAACAAAAGTAAACAAATTAGACAAATTAAACAATTAAACAAGTGGGATATTTGGTGAATATTAGTAAGATTTAGGTGAACTGGTGTGTGAATATTTTAAAATCTAAGGCCGAGTCAGGCAAGCTGTTTCCCCCCCACTTCAAGTCTTTATGCAAAGTTAAGCTAAGCCCCTTGGCTTTAGCCTCATGCCTAACATACATACAGGAGAGTGTATCTCTGAATTTGCAGCAGGAAGCAAATAAGTGAATTTTCCAAAATACTGAATTATTCCTTTGAGCTGTTTGTGATGTAAACTTGCATCTTGCTTGCACAGCGTGACATTTTAGTCAATCACTTAACATTTTTATTTTAATCACTGAGTTGCATAAATGTCACCATAGTGATTATCACTGTTTTATGGCATATCAGGGGAAACAATGTCATATGATGGGGAAGAAACAACTTCCATTGTTAAGCATGTCACTAGCTGAACTACAGAAGCTCATGAATAAGCCTATATACTTTTGCACAATTATACTGTATTTACACAATGAATGTAAGGTGAGAACCCTGTTTTACACACTGTAGTAAAGACCTAGAAGTTTCATCTACTTACTTCCTTCATACAGTGCGTGGGCTAATCGATGCCTGCTCTTAATTAGCAAGTACTGTAGCTGGCAAGTTCCTCTCTCTGTTGTCTAAAATATGTGTTAATAATCCTACTTTTTTTAAACTTTTGAACCACAAGACAGCCATTGTATAAAATTATGGCATCTGAGAAAGTGGTGCCATGATGATAAACGCCACAGTACATTAACTACGTCATGGCTGGAGTGGCTGGTTGCCCATTTTGTTGGCAGTGTTGTGCAGTTTATTTGAAAAAGTGGTCACTCTTACTTTTGTTACTTGGTCCTGCTCCAACAAAGATCCTCCATACTCAAACATCAGTCACATCTTCAGTATTAAACACATTTAGTCTCCCCTCAAACGCCTCGTAAGATAGCAAACAAGCTGACCCCTAGATTATTGGAGTAATACTGTCACTGGGTGTATTTACTTTAATGTAACTGCTGAATTTATAATCCCTAACACTACTTACTGTAATGACTAGCCCCTAAGGGGGCTGTTTTTGGGAATCCTTTTATGTTCTGAACTCTTTTGTGGACTTTTGAACTCTTGTTTAGTTTGTTAAGTTTTGCTTATAGTTCCTGTTTTATTTTGAAATCACTGCCCTTGTGTATCTTGTCTTGTTCTACTTCCTGTCTTTGTCTTGTTTCCCTCCTTTTGTGATTGTCTGCCCCGCCCTAATTGGTTTCACCTGTTGCCCATTGCCTGGTGTATTTAAGTCTCGTTATTTCCCTGTGTTCTGGTCAGGTCGTCTGTGTTCCATGCCTGAGTCTGTTTCCTTGCCTGAGTCTGTGTCTTCCCCGTGATCGTTCCCGTACCTGTGTCTTGCATTTTTCCCCCACCTCATGGACTTACCTTGGTTTCCTCTGTTTGCAAGTAAGAACGTTTTGTATTTTTGTTTGGTTTGGTATTTTTCTTCTGCGTGGATGATTTTTGACTTTTGTTCCCTGGCCCTGGACACTTCCAGTGATTTTTGGTTCATTAAAAGACTTTAAGTTACTCCTAGCCTGTCTTGGGGGTTATTGCTTTTGGGTTCTGGCCTGATCCCTAGTCTTACAGAAAAAATGATCATATTACCATTATGCATAATTAAGTATTAAGTGTTACTACCCATCAGTATTTTCTCAAATTGCAGAGTCTGGTTTGTCTCAAATGCTGTGCTTAAACAGAAGTTTCAGTTTTTGTTATCAGGCATCAGCAGATGATATTTTACTGCATATTTTATAGTCGTCACTGTTCTCACAAGGAGAATAGGATATTGTCAATGCAGCGCTGAGGAATCAAAGGACAAAAGGTCACGGCTGAATAGATGAGAAACAGCAGACTTCTGCGACTGCAAAATCCAGGATTAGTTCACATCCGTGTCAGACAATACAGTAACTCTGTATTTTCTTTTTAAACGGGAATCCAGAGGGAGAATGAAGCAGACAATTGGAAATCATAGTGAAAGTGGAAGTGATGCTCTGCAGATTTAAAAGTCAGGTAAACGTGACTGGGACAGGACAGATTATACAATACAAGTATTGTACTGATGTTTTGGTGTAAATTTACAGTCTGAATTCACGTTCTTCTTTTCTTACACTTGCTATTCTGAGTGCACCATCAGGACCCTCACCCTCAATGGTTGTCATCTTGGCTATGTAGCAGAAGGGAAGGGAGCAACAACCTGTCTTCAAACTTCTGAAGATGTCGTCCAAGGAAAGAGGACACGTTGTCGGCGTAGATGTGGCGATCGTCATTTCCTGTAAGTGCACAATGGCTGTGGTTGGTTGGTGATTGGTGATGATAAAAATACGATAATGTATAAAAGACAATAAGGTTTGAACATTCAATACTTTTCCTTGTTAACTCTGATGATACAAAAGGAGCAATGTCTAAACTGTGTCCCTGCAGCAGAAATGAACTCGAGAATGGGGAGGTCACGGTTGCTGTTGGCCCAATACATTAAAGTCCCTCTCTAACAGCTAGAACGGGCACCAGTCTGCCATTTGATATGACAGTCTGGCCCCTGTGGTGAGGCTGATGATAGATGATGAAAAGAACTCAGGCTTCAGACTTCCATCCCCATTCAGCAGACCCCCGCAGGGCCTGAGAACAGGGGGGTGAAACCAGATAACATAGTCTTAGGATGGTGACAGTTTAGAAGCCACCTGATCCTCTGTATCACTGTCACTGCCCAGCTAATCTCCTCATAGTGACAGCAGACCTGCAGCTATGTCCTGGCCAGGTTTAAGGTAGACCTAGGTCAGGCGGAGCACTGTTTTGGAACAATTACTTTTGATACTTTTCCTGCAGTAAGTTATTATTAAATGTCACTTTTTGAAGTTTTTCAAGTTGTACATCAACCAACCTACCTTGTAAGATGAAAAGGGTGAAAATAATCTAATTCTTGACAAGAAAGCCAAAGAGCTCATTTCCCAAAATGTCAGAATTTTCCTTTAACAATAAAAGCAGAAGTTGATTAGCATAGCTGGCATTAAGACTGGAAGCAGGGGCCTAGTTCAATCCAAAGCTAAAATATGCCAAAATATAAAAGCTGTTGTTTTGTAAGGAGTTACATGCTGGAACAATGTCTTAGCCGAGTGCATTGGCTTGTTAGAAAATATGTTAAAACCAGAGCAATGTAATTCAGATATTGCTGGTATGAGATAAAAAAAAAAGAAAAAAAAAAACCAATCATTGCAATCATTTAAGTATTTTCCTACATGAGTCCCTCATAATCAGGCTTCAAAGAGATGCTGCTGTGGTGATGAATGAGTACATCTTGTTGCGGTTTGATGCCAGTTTCACCAGCTTTGCTACATGAGGAAGATTGAGTCTGTGCCGTGTGTTATTAAAAGCCTCAGAGCTAATTGAAATTCATTACTTCACTTATTATTCCTCTCTGGAAAACATGAATACCTTCTCTTGCTCCGGTAATCAGAATCAGAAAACTTTATTGCCAGGTATGTTACACATACAAGGCATTTGCCATGATGTTGTTGGTGCAAACAGAAGACTTGGACTGGCAAGTCCCATAACAAAATGCGCATTAAACATAATAAACATACTAAATAAAATATAAAAAAGAAAAAAAGTCCTATGAGAAGGACAATCTGTACAAATAATGTGCAAAACTGAGTAAACAAACAAAACAAGACAAAACAATGCGCACAGACACACAGAGGCAGCCATCCGTGGCGCCATCTTGGATGTTTTTATACCTTGGTCCATGAGTATGTGTGTGTGTTGTATTTGTACTTGTGTACTGTGTGAGCCATCATGTTGATTGTTATAATACTGGTCAGGTTACTGACATATCAATATGGCCCAGTTTTTATGAGTATTTATATCATGGGTTGAAATCTTGTGTTTCCTCGAAGTGATCTCTTTGTTTGTGTGTCTGGGTATCGGCCTGAGAAAATGACATTCCCTCTCCGACTCCATAACTCCAGCTGCCGGTGAATTATTCAGCAGTGTGCTTTATTTTATGGTGAGCCAGAAAGATGTGAGGGACAGACGTGGAACAAAGTTTTCAAAGTGTTTATTTGAGCTCTTTCAAGGAAGTCTGCTCTTAATATGTCAGCAGTGTGACCCAGATGCCTACAGCTCTACAGTAACTGCAAACCGATTTTCATGATGCACCGTGGAAGTAGATCAGTGTGCCATGCAGAACGAGGGAAACGGTAACAGATCTCCACATGCACAGTCCCAAAGTTTCCTCATGGGGCACCAGCAGAAGCATGTAATGTGGAGAAAAGGGATTTTAGAGGTGAGAGCAGAGAGAGTCTCAATTCTATTTTAGGAAAAATAACTGTCAAATAAAATTCACATGAAGTAATGCGCTCAGTTTTACTCTGTGGGATATGGCAAAGATTCACAGCTGGAAGATTAAATTGAAATTAACTTAGAAGTAATATTTGAAACAAAAACTCCATCAGTCACTAATTCTCTATCGAGGGACCAATTCCAAAACTGATTGTCATTTGACAAGTTCATAAAAGCTTCAAAAGTAAATTGTGTTTTAATTGTGTCCTTTTAGATGTGTGCTGTAATAATGTCCTCGAACAAGAACATTTTAGAACATATTACTGATTTAGCTGTTTTGTTACCCAGAGACCAGAGTCAGAAAACTGTAAAACTGTTTAATTCTTTACATGTCTGTGCCCAGGAGCCCACTGTCTCATAATCATAGTCCAGGTCGCCACTGTGCAGCAGAGCACGGCCTCAAAGGGCCCTAACGCGACTGTTGACACTAGTTTTTAACCCATTGTGCAACATTTCCTCATGGTATGCTGTGAAAGAACCAAACCAAAAAAAAAACAAAAAACCTGCATGCTGATCATGTTCTCACCTTATTAATGACATTTTAGCCCTCAGACTTTTATCAGGTGCAATTTAATTCTCTGGTCACTAAGATGTTCTGGTTCAGTAATTTATTGTATCTTATACTGTAACTAGTAGCTGATGTCTTAGTTATTTTAACAGCCTGTTTTTCAGAAATAAAAGTACATCCAATAAACATATCTGCCACTGTAGATTGTGATGCAGCAGGCGTCTGAGTTTTGTCTGGAAAATGTGCAACCATCCTTGGAATTTAGTGCAAATAACCGGAGCATTATAAATAAAACAATAGCTATTAAATAGATAATTAATAAACTTCACCTGTCACGTTCTGCTGATATCAATGATCATCACATTTAAATAACCCAAGCTGCAGCTGCACCAGAAGAAGAGAACAGTCAGTGTCAAAGTTTTTCGAAACATTATTTATATAAAAATTCATAGATTGTTGTTGATAATGGCTCAGGAAGCCCACACCTCTTCATTCCCCTCAAAAAGTGAACCTGGGAGTCTTAGAGCATCTTTTCTAATCCTGCTGTTACACTTGACTGTCTTTAATTTAACCACCTGAAGTCACAGAAATCTTTTCAAATCTACATGCAAGCAGATTTCAGTCTGTAAATTTCAGTTTGCCAGGAGGGAAATACAACCTTTGATTTCTGAGTAAAGTTCAACAGCATGTAATGAGCAGTGAAGCTACCAGAAATCAGTTTAGCAGCAGTTTGCGTCTCTCTGATCCGTTTATGTTGGTCATGTTTGTCTCTCTGTACTTTGTTCCTAGTTATGTAACTCTGCAAAACAGGGGAGCTGAGGGCATTTGAAACGTCTGCTCTCAGGAATCTTATCAATGAAACAAAGAGCTGACTGTGGAGCTTTCAATGCGTCTGGAAAGGCCAAATTGAAGATGGAGGCAGGTATAAGGCGATCAGCTCATCTCATCTTTAATGCATTACCCGTCGTCTTTGTGGGAGCAGGGGGATGAGTCAGAGCCTTGTTTGAAGTCTCCTAACCTCATTAGAAATCGGTTTGCTGATGGGGAATTGGGTCTTGTCTTCTGCACATCTGTGAGGAGTGAGATCCTAAAGGAGGAGGTTTGGATGCTTCTCTGATGTTTGCATCAAGGGATTCTGTGTTTCTTGCCAGAAGAACGGTCCATTGTGGCTGAAATCCACCTCTCCCAAACTCATTCACACAAACACATGCAGGTAGCGTTTGATATTTCCAGGAGAGGCCTCTTTCATGAAACTCAAAAGATAAAAATCTACCTTTTATAGAGACAGTTTTATTGTCAGTGACTCTCCTGACCATTCTGTTCTCTCTTTTCTCCCCTCTTTCCTCCACTTAGTGATTTTTCCATGTGGGGGCTCTTTCATCCGTGTGATTACAGCTATTGAAAGCCTGCTGCGGGCTGTTTGACATTTCAGCCAGGTGACAATTTCTTGCAACTAGCAATCGGATGGAAGAGTCCTGCCATGGCCAAAAAGAAGTGATTGATTTTTAATAATTGTACATGAGCCAGAAGGGTATTATCCTCCTTCAAAAACATCAACACGTCATCAAAAGACACCTGGGTTTAGCTACAGCATTTCAGTTATTGATCACTTTGCAACAAAGGTTTAGAGACACAACATCAAAGTCAAGAAAACTAGTACAAAAGTAGTCAATGTAATTTAAAGATGTGCAAAAAAAAAAAAAAAAAAAACCCACAACATTTACTCACAAGATTTCAGTGTCTCACCTACAGTTGTTTCTAATGTAATTATTGTCATAGTCAGGAAATAATGCTCTGTTATGTTTTGTCTAGTGTTCATGTTGTCCTGTGAGTTTTGCTTTTATTTTGAAATTTTATCTCCTCTTGTTTCAGGTTGCTTGCCCTTCCTCTTGTTTCCCGCCAGTGTGATTGTTTTCCCCGCCCTAATTGTTTCCACCTGTTCCCCATTACCTTGCGTCTATACATTGTCTGCGTCTCCCTTTGTTCTGTGCCAGTTCGTCTTGTCTTTTGTCAAGTGAACATGCGTCTATTTCTCGTCATCGATCTTCATGTCAGGTTTATGTGTTCTTTTCTACTTTGGTCGTTCTGATTTTTGCCTTGTTGCCTTGCCTTTGATTTGAGTTGAGAGTGATTTTATGTTCTCCTTTGATATTTTGTTTCTTTGCGTTTTTCCCCGATTGGGTGATCATTATTCGTTACTTTGTTAAATAAAGACTTTATTTTTGATCTTACTCGTTGGAGTTGTGCTTTTGGGTTCAGGTCCTGTTCAGTCGTGACAATTATAAAGTTTGTACCTAGAATTACACTCTGTATGTCCAGTAACTGTGTGAAAATTATTGAAGGGGAGGGTTTTGTAATTTCTTTGTTTTTGTGGGAGGTTAAAATTTTTGGGTGAGCAGGTGAGAGTCTACATTTTTAAAATCTCAGATTTAGATGATATTTTTTATTCATTTAGATTTCATTGAGCTTTATTGTAAAGTAAAATAAAGCTCATGCCGTTGTGTTTTATGTGGACATTATTTCTTCCATCAAAATCAGACTGTAGGATCAAGTTCAGAGACAATTTTGATTGTAGGTCCGACAGGGCTCAGAACCCAGCACATAACCAGTGGTTATGTGAGTAAAAATGGAGGGAAACAGATTTGTGTAGAAATACCCTTTGGGTAATGCTGACGCACATGCGCCGTTAATTAAAGGCAAGCCGCTGTGTGGCCTGTGTCGATACGAGCATGAGGTGGAAGATGCCTCCTGTGTAGACAGAAAATAGAAATGAAAACTCACAGGACGGTCTTTGTTTTTTTTCTAAAATAAAATATAAGATTCAACCCCAATAATTTTCCTATTACGTGACACACATTGGTGCATCAGCGTGATTTGCTATGCTAATTCTCTCCAACAGCAGGTGTGTGTGTATCTTGCTGTGAGTCCGTGGCTGGAGTGTGTGCAGGTTGGAATTTACACCCTACTGTCAACTTCACAGCGGTCCAAGGGAAAATCTTTAAAGGGATAATATATTCTCTTTATGTTCAGACCGAGAGTGGCTGTTTGTGCAGAAAATTGCTCATCCCTGCAGTGCAGATGTATGTTAAAGATAAATGCTGAGGATGATAGTGATCAGTGCAGTGATCGTGGAATCCAGTGTTTTTCTGACCTTGGAAATACAATAGTTCTTCAAGACAGCATAGTAGTGTTGCCTTTAATTTGCCCATGCTCAGTTAATGGCTTTGCTGCCTTGTTCCTGTGTATTAGTAAAATGACATTGACAGTGATCCCTTCGAGTTCTTTTCATCTTGTAACCTACTTAGATATTCACCTCACGGTGCTGGGACTGTACATCCTTTCAAATTGAGTCTTAGTTTCTGTAGGAGGGATTGCTTCTTTCACTGTAATTACCACAGCAAATGTTGATTGCTATTCAGAATCAATTTAAACGTTAGAGAAGATAATCTATGCACAGCATCAGTCTGTCATGTTCTGTCAGCAGGGTTCAAGCTACCTGAGGGGATGCAAGCAACGCCTTAATGGTCCTCTCTGCTGCTGACATTCTATCATACATCCATCCATCCTCCTGAATTTATCCACTGTTACATGAAGGAAGGGCCCTTTTCCTAAGCTAAAATTTATATTTTCACCTTCAAGTTATTTTCCTCTGCAGAGGTGAGAGGATCCGCGATGTGTCCTGCAGGGTTGTGTGAAAACCTCACTTAAAATCTGCAAATACTGAAAGACTTGCCACCCAGGGAGGTGTGATATTAGTGTATTACTGGGCTTACTGTTGATTTTGATGTGTGAAAACACAAACACAGTGTGAAAACTGTTGTTGAATACTTTATTGGCATCATCAGTGAGGTCAGGTGCATCCTGACAAGCAAATACACATTTCTCAGTGGAGAACAAAGGTCCTGTTCAGACCTGGCATTCACATGCTTCTTGGGCGATCCGATCACAAGCGGACAGCTCGAAGTACATCAGTTCACACCTGGCTTTAAAACTCCCCTCCACAGGCGTCTCCAGTGACCACTTGCAAAGACCAAATGTGCTGTTGTTTTTAACAGTGAACACAAGTAGTTTGTGTTTTGAATAATTTAATTTGCTTACTTGCACTGGAAAGATACATTCTAAGGAAAAGTTTTAATGCAGAGGTCAAACTCATTTAATAGGCCACTATTCATTGGCTGTTTACATACAGGTTGTCAGCTGAGTAGGCGGTCCTTCAGTCCCAGGTCACATTTGCATTCACACTCTAAAGAAGAATATGGCCATATGCAGTACACACCACCTCTGAATATTTGTCTGGGGAGTGACTGGATTTCAAATGCATCTTCAATGCACAGTAGTAGGGTTTATATAACCCCCCCGATACTTGTTGATTAAAAACATCACGTATACCAGCTTTAAGGGGACTGTAGTGCCTGTAGGCAGGTCATTCGTTATTAATGCATTTCATCAAGTTCAAAGCCTTTCATGTGCTATGTTTGCCATTGTGGTAGAAACCTATGAAAGTATAATAAACTATAATAAATATTCAGTATAATAAACACTGATTAAAAAAGGGGATTGTTCATCATTCATCGTCAACACTGATAAAAATAGTTTTCACATCAGGCAGACAAAAAAAGTAAAAAAGTACATAGGAAGGTAATATTGTAATCTATAATACATTGTACTGTAGATTCAGGCTTCATAGAAGGAGCTGCCCAGATTTCCATTTGAAGAGAGCACGTCACACTTTCCTCTGGGAAACCTGACTGCTAGAAATGCCATTCACATGTAACTACTCTGAAACGTTGTCAGTCAACATTTTGTTGATTTTTTAGTATGAACATTTGTTTAATCTTGCACATACAATCATTAAAAAACATTTCCCAATTTTGTTAGCTTAAAAATCAACAAAATGTTGACTGACAACGTATTTAATTTTTTCCCCAACAATATCTGCTCATAGAATACAAAATCGGCTTGTAGCAACAAAAGTATGATGATGTCTTTTGTTTGGTTATAGTTCAGAACTCACAGCAGTTGGTTGAAGAAGCTGCACATCCCAGTGTCCAGTACATACACAGATAAGTATATCTAGAATACATATATACAAGGTAGATGGTCATGTACTCTAATAGCATGTAGTCCATAAAGGACTCAGACTCGATAGCAGTCACTTTATCTATTATTTACCTATTATTGTATGGAAAGTGAAAGTAACACCACAGGTAAAGATAAACGTCCCCAAAAAAATACAACACAACATTTTAAGCGACAGCGTTAAAGGTCTAATGTCAAAATCCTTATTAAGGCCGTCAGGAGCTAAAGTACCAAAGTGTGTCTATCCAGAAAAGTTCATGTTTTACTAGCACAGAGCTCGTGTCTCACCCTTTGTGTGTATGTTTTAATACCTCAATTCCCTCATATCTAAGAGTGGAAGTGTTTTGTTTCACCACCAGACTACATGTTCCATTGTTTCTGACATTCCTACAGTGTTCAGCAATACAAGATTTTTAAGATCTGTTGGTCTTATGTACCAATCCACATGGACATTTGAGCATGTGGGGGTGACTGAATGAGTCAGTATTGTGTGTGAAATTGTTGGCAATTATCACGTGGGAAATTTCCAGAGGGTCAGAGCTAAGGAAATGTGGGGGTGATAGAGGCAGAAGATTGAAACCATTTATGTCATGAGAGGCTACAGTCAGCAGCTGGTTATCTTGGCTTAGCAGAAAAACAGGAGATTGATTGCCAGCAGGAAACTGTATTCAGAGCAAGTAAAGTTTTAGTCAGATCTCTTCTGAATAATATTCAGTCATGTAAGTTCAATGACACTGTGGAAACAGAAGAGCTGTGAGGATGGACACGTGCAGGCATCTCCACTGAGCTTATTATAGCAGCACAACTTTGTCTCAAGTCCTTATATTGGCTTTGACCTTTTGACTTTCATCTCAGAGACCATTAGTGCCTTACCTTTGAAAACCTCTCATTACATTGTGTTCCTTCGAGCCATACTCTTAGCGTGTCTTCAGAATCATGGGCTTTGCGGTGCAGGGACTCTTACCTACAAAGATAACAGTGGATACTCAGTCTGGAGTGAAATACTGAGGTTCTAGTTCCTGTGTGAGAGATGTTCACTCTTTCTTTAAGGCTTTTGGAAAAAAATACACTGGGCTTTGTAATAACCCTGCTGGTTTCCTGTTCATTTAGTACCAGTATCAAAATTTTAAGCTGTGCAGTATTTAAGTTTATGACCAAATACTTGCAAAACTACTGAAATTATGTTGTGTTTGCTGCTAATTGGCAAATGTTAGCATGGTAACATGAGACACTAAGATGCAGCCTTGCAGAACCTGGTGTGACTGCAAAACCTTTCTACTGTTTTCCTTTAATTAATCTGGTATAACAATTTCCTTCTGATTCCAGCCTTAGACCTATGATAAGTACATCCTGGAGCAATCACTATAATAGAGGCTAAAGATGACATTTCCATCAGTGTCCTCATCTGCTCCTGGGTAAAATGGCAAAAGAACATGCTTCCCAAAATGTCACACTGTTCCTTTAAAATTCCTATTACACAGTTATTTATATATTTTTGTGTTGGCAATTTATTATTATTATTATTATTATTATTATTATTATTACACTTATAAATGTTTTATCGTGAACATTCATCACCACGAAACCTGTGAATTCTTTTAAGTGTCTGCATTTCCCGTCTCCCAAGCTGCTGTTGGAGTCAAACCTAAAGCCTCTTCTGTAACAACGTTGTTCATATTTAAGCTGCTCTGGTTCTGTCATGTCAGTTTTCCTTTTCATCGTTTTATTTATCATCTTTTCGACACTCTTTCTATTATGGATGATACAGATAGGCTTTTGTTTTGTTTACCTGTTTACCTACCTGCAAACTGTCAGTAATTGCATTCCGGAAAAATACTACACCACACTGGCATATTGATGCTTTCATCCAATATAGGTAACATGGAATTTTTGTGTATCTGTCTGTGTTGTATAGGCCAAATCTATGAGCCATTACCTTGAGATACAATTATAAAATCCCATAAAAATAAATACCGCACATCATTTTTAGTCACTGCTATAGCAGCAAAGGGCCATTTGTTGTGAAACTAATTATCAGGAATTACTGTAGCAAAAGCTGTGTTAGACCTCCCAGATGTGATCCTATCATTGTCATTCTCATCACGTCTGATGAGCGTGTGCAGAAGAACAATTACATCTCTGCCTAATGAGCAGCGGGTGAATGTCTGTGTGCAGGATGCAGAATATGTGGTCACGGTATATATTTTAAATGTGAAAATACACATATATAAGATGTGATGTCCCACCAGAATCACTAGTATCAGTATCAATACCATAATTTAACTTGTCACAACAGCCTCATGCAGCTTGTCACAAGTGGAAAAACTGATTTGCGGCGATTGCAAAGTGGAGGCATCATTCCATCCTGGCTTGTGCATAAATGATAGCTTTATTTAAAGCCACCAGCCAGTTACGCTTGACTCCCACATTGGTTACAAACACAGCGGAGGCGGACAGCCCGCCTGCATAAGCAAATTATTCTAAGTAAATAGCAACTGACACAGAAAATGTGATGAGATCAATGCTGTGCTACATTCTCTTTCATGACTGTGTGTTGTGGTGGGGGTCTCGTACCATGTTGTGGCAATTCCACCGTCACTGCTGCAGTTCGATAGGTGTGATAGCGATTGCCAGGGAAAAAATAACTCATGGACACATCATTAACAGGAGAGATTTCATTAGATGAAATGAGGGGAAACAGACCTTTTTATTTCTATTTTATGGGTCATCTCATTTTCTTATGATCTTTGTGAAAAAAAAATAAAAACAGATATGTGGTATTATTGTCCCAAAAAAACTAAGAAATACTCTTAACCTGAGGGAAAACTGGCAGCATAAACATCTGCTGGGGATTTTTTTAGTGAAGTGATGCTACAGAAAAAGCCCAATTTGCCAAGCACTCAATCGCTTCCCGCCAAACAGTCAGTATCAGCCACCATGGGCCAAGTGAGGCAGCGCAATCTGTTCCACAGGAAGGTTTACAGGGAAATGCCATTAACGGTGAACTGGAACCACTGACGCATTGAGTCCAGCAGCTGTGCAGATCAGAGGAGCCACACAGTCAGGAGATTACAGATGTCTAGAATTAGGAGGGATACTAAAAAAAAAAACAGAGGAAGTGAATGAAAATAAGACGATTTGGTGGGAGACTTTAAAACATTTAATTTCTTTCCTTTAAATCCCTGCATGCCTGGCTAATGCACAGTGAACACGGTATGGGCAGAAGTTAGAATGAAAGCTGCTCTGACACGGAGCTGCTAACCTGCGTTCTGTCTGCAGCAGAGATGTTTGGATAGTGATCCTGAGAAAATTATGACCTATTGGGTGCAAGGCTGCACTATTACACCTAATTATGATGAATCAGTGTCACAAGATGTAACAATATGTAACTAACATCTGCAAAAATAATTTCATTAGTGCAAGATGATCAATGATTTGACATTTGAAAGGACAATGTGTGTTGCATGATGGTAATTCCTCTGGTAATGACTTACCTTTGTTTCATGTATGATCAATAAGAGTCTGTGTTATTTCTGCCTCCAGTCTGAGGGTTTGTTTTCAACAGACAGGATATTGATTGGAAGCCATTCATTATCCTGATGGCTGGCTGCAAAACATTTTCTGTCTATTGTAATCTGAGGAGAACCACAGCGCTGCTTCTACTGCTACATGAAAGCCCCACAGTGTATATGGCTTCCATTTGTACATGCAGCTACTCTGCAGTGTGAGATTATCGCCATGAAAATAGATGGTCATAAATCTCCTGGGACACTAAATATGTATAATGTACTGGGCACACATACATTGCCACAGACATCTGTACACATTCTTGAACATATGCATCAGTCTGTGCAGTCCAAACTTAGACCATGACATTCTAAGTGTTAAAAAATGAGTGTCAAACTGAAAGAAAGGCTAATGACAATTTGTCACTCTTCAGTGTGTGTCCAGCAGCTCCCTCAGCAGATTGTCCTGGTTGGAAGGTGACATTGTGTGTGCGTGTGCATGTGTGTGTGTGAGTGTGTGAAAGTGGTGGGAAGGATGGGGGTTGGGTTGTGTGAGAAGAGTACAGTATCTCAAGGACAAGGTCAGTGGGGAAGATGCAGCAAATAGAGAGGGAAGAGGGGGCACAGTAAGAGAAACTCATCGAGCGAGTCGGACCAAGTAGTTTCCAACGCCCTTAACGCAAGTGATAGATGTGCACATAAATATATATCCACAGTCCTGTTATTTTGCCCATCAGGCTCATGCTAAGATGCCATGCTCTCAGGTACAATGTCAGAACCTGAGCACCCGGGTGCTGTGACAGCCTTTACCACCACTGTTGACACGGCAACAAAACAAGAGCCAGCTCAGCCTCATGTCCCATTTTTTTAACGCCCTTGTTGACAGCGTGCGTGGGGTGGGTAACTGTGGTCAGTGACAAGGGGATAGATTTCTCATCTGCATTCATTATTTCTCTTTTTTCAGCCTTTGAGTCGAAGTCTAGCCTTCCGTCTCATTTGCTGCCTTGGCTTTCTTTCCTTTAGCTCCTTTCTCCTCCCATGATCCTCCTCCTTCATCACACTCTAGTGGAGGCGGTAATCGGCCCAAACAGAGGAAGGCATTGCTGAGACAAATGAGAGGGAGACGGTTGCTGTAGCTGCCTGCTTCACACTTCTAATGAGCACATGCCTGCCTCACACTTCTGACGAGCACGCACACACACACGCACACAGAAAATTGTTTATGGTGTCTTTGCCCAGTCGTTCTGCACAGACAGCATGTCAAAACCATGGTGAGTTAAGGGAAAGTTATTTTTAGTGTTCAAAGCAGAGCTCTGTATCACAGCTTTGTGTGTTTTTGAACTATACCAAAAAACATCAAGGAGTGTGGTGTTTGCTGTGATGGTGTGTGGGATAGTTTGGTCTGTTTAGATTTGGATCAGATGATCAAGTTAATGTTAAAAAAAAAATCCCTGAAACCTCTGTTTGGGTCTTTAGTAAAATCTGATTCAAATCAGGAGTCATCAGCTTTGGCTAAAGTGCTGTAATGTTGTCATTGGTGTAATATGTGTAGGTTTCTGTTTATGGTAAATGGTGGCAGCCTGTGTTTGAACTGTAGGGCACTGGCAGCTGATGCCTGTGGTGCCGGCAGATCAATACAGACTTCTTCACCAGACTACTTGAGCTGACAAGCCACGGCTGTGTTTACCTGGAGGATGTTGTGCTTCTCTGCTGCAGCCCTTCTGAACCATTCATAATTACTTACACAGTTGGTGTCTGGCCACCTGTGTGCATTTCCGCTGAAGGATTGCTGAGGGTAAACAGTTTTCACCGGTAGTGTTTGTTCATTTCTTGAATGTACGTGAGTCCATTTCAAGTTCAGTCTTCCCAAAGAACGTGTCGGGCTTGAGAATGTGTTGCGTACGTTGTTTTTATGCTGATTTCCATGATACATATATGTGTAAACTAAAGCAGTCAAAACACTATGACTGGTAATCAAACACACACAATTTAATTTTGTTAACTATTTAAACCAGCAATGACCGATTTTCTGGATACTTGAGGCAGCTGGAACGAGCTGTAAACACAACACTAACATAAGTGTATCCTGTACGTAATTACCTTAAAAAGCTGACTTTGTATATCTTTCATTTGGTGCTGGACAGATAGCTTACAGTGGGATTTTGAAGCTTTTTGCCTGGAAACAGCAGCCTGCTGCAGCTCCGAACCAGAAAACCAAAACAATGAGCTAAAAGACCCTAAAACATTCCCTAGAGCTCAGGGGAACTGCACGTTCAGGTAACAATTATCTGTTGGTTTGACACTATTTGTGTTACACAAGGTCATTCGTTCTGTTGCTCATATAAAAATATTATTAGTGAGACGTGTAATACAGTTATAATAGGTTGCACATCAACCTAATAGCGTTATACCGATACGTTTAACAGGTTCGCAAAAAGTATTCAGCAAAAAACCTTTAGTTAGAGATTTTGTGACCATGTTTCTTCCAAAGATTGATTCTGACTGTGGTCAAAAGCTTGGAACGGTCTCAGCAGGGGACCTGCTGATACATAAACTTTGCATGCACTGGATTTTATTATATGTCCATGGCTGCCTTCACAATGCATAACCAAATGTGCTGCAATAACTGTGAATTTTCCAGCCGCCTTGTGGTTCAGGAGAATGGTGACTACAGAAATGGTCTCATGCGGAAAGGACTCTTTGCACTGTGACCAGTTCATTCACTGCTGACACAGCTGCACTGCATGCTCACACCATCTGTTACGCAGCTGTACATCCATTTTTAAAGGCTGCAATGTGCAGTTTTGCACTTTTAAAATAAAATAAATTAAATATTACTTGTCAGAGATTTCTTTTTTAATCTCTAGCAGACACTGATTATTAAAAATAATGTAAGATAAAGTTTACTTGTGGAAAGAAGCTAGATGTGCAAGAAGCTAAATGATAAATCATCCGCCACATTCAAGATGCTCAGTTTTTTTTTCTGAATTTGGCTTTGGAATCACAGAAAACACAACATGCAGCAGACAGGTGAATGTGTCAAACTAGCTATTTTATCAAAAAGAATGATGTTGGTATTTTGGACATGAACTTTGAAGACAGACAACAACAAGATTTTGCTGCCTGAAGGCAAGTTTTAAAGTGTTCATAACTTCAATCTTTACTTTTATCTTCTTTCTTTTTTTTAACCTTTGTAATGTTGGGGAAGTGTGTTGTACTTTATCTGTCCTTCACAGGGCGATCAAATGTACCTGTGAGGCCTAGTGGCACTTCCCCTTGAACTGTCACTCAGTCCCACTAACAGTCCCTCAACTCTGTGTGAACCTTTGACCCGTGCTGCTGAACTCCATCACTCCTGAATTACCTCTGTTCAGCTGAATCCCCAGCAGAGAGGAATCGGCCCAGCTCTGATTAAATGATCTTATCTGCTCCTGCAGTTCTGCGGGGGCCGCCGGTGACAGACCATTAAAGGGGTTGTTTCAGTCTTTAAAGTAAACTGGAACATTGCTTTCTTGTTTTAAGCACCTGTACCCACTTTATTCACCTTAGAAAACCCTCTGACACAAAGCTGAAACAGAGAAAAGATGAAAGAAGCAACAATATCAGCATGAATGTTATGTGCTTGTCAAAATCATTTATCATAGTGATCATCACAAAATTCCCACTCCACGGGAAAAACACTTTAAAATTACTATGGTGTAACATTTATTATTCTTCTCCCCTTTGATGTGTGAAAGGCTCTGATCTCAAAAATACAATTCAGCATGAATACCAATGAATGATCGGCCACAGCGAACTATTTAACTTGACCCTAATTTTCACACTTTGTTTTGAGTGAGACATTTTTTTCCGCCCAGCCGTGAATATGCTTTCATTAAACTGCTTTAGAAGTAATCCATCAAAAGTGTTGCTCATGCTTCCATGAACAACCATGTTTTAACCAAAGGCCTTTTTTCTAATGGTGTTCGTGTTGAGTATATTTTTCATGGTGAGAGGCGATGGCTCAGTATAATCACTGTCACTGTCAATTCACCCAAATGCGTCTGCCATGGAGGACATTACATAGCAAGGCTGCTTTGTGTGTAGATGGTTTACTGACAAAGTCTTAGTTTGAAAGTTTAAAAGTTACTCTTGGTAAATGTTTGTTGTTGTACTTCAATAGCTTTCCCCTTTTGTTATTTGTCTCCTTGAAATTGCATTTGTGGATATCAGACTAATTTTGCTGGTGTCAGTTTACAGATTAGTTGGATTACTGTTCTGAAATAAACTGTAAAATACACACACACCCACACAGCGACAGCAGAGAGCTACTACACAAGCTGCTATGGAGCAGTGTGGGGTTCAGTGTCTTGCCCAAGGACACTTCTGTACGTGGACAGGAGAAGTTGGTGATTGCACAGCCAAACCCAGCGATGAGAGGTCAACCTGCTCTATCTCCTGAGTCACAGCTGCACCAATTCACATCAAATATTTTTTAATCTTCCCTGATAATAAAATACATTGAGAGACAGATAAATAGAGATACCACAAAAGAAAAATGTTAGGACAGGGACTGAAAGGATGAATCTTTGTGCTTTAATTGTAAGGAGGTGAGCATCAGTTTGGCACCATAAAACTCTAATACAGACTGGGCTGTCATGATGCATGGAATTAATGTATTTTAAAGATGTCATAGTGCCACTGCAATATCTGTGTAGGACGTGTGGGGGAGTGAGATTGGCAGATGAAAATAGCACTTACAATAACAGGGAACTGACAGGCTGTGATAACTGGAGTCAGTTGTGTGTCAGTAAAGTAATTTTATTTCACATTTCTATTGGGATATGACATATTATGTTTCATACTTCACCATCAAAGCTTTAAAAGTTATTACAAGCTGTCCTTGAGAACGTTAGAAACAGACTGCAATTGTGATTTTTAAAAAATTTTGGAAAAAAAGAAGAAGATGAATTTAACATTCAAACAATGAAAACATAATCATTTCAGCTAATGGACCACATCTGAATATATTTACAAAAAAACAAAGGCAAACAACAAGCAAGGGAGGAGTGTTAGAGTAGTGGTCACCATGGAAGCGAGAAGTTTAATTTGTTTGTGTCCTACTTTTCAGCCTCTTCTTTTGCTCTTCCTGCTGTGAGAGTCTGGGATTTAAAAAAAAAAAAAAAAGTGGCATTGATTGCCATCTCCAGCTTTTCAAGCAACCTAACAATGTTCAAAAGGCTGCTGTGATTCAAAGCAGGGACAAATGCAGCTGCCAGACCTCCTCTTATTTGTGTCATATCTGAAGTCTGTCTTCCTTTCTGGCTTTAAAATCCAGCGTGGAAGCTGCATGCTCTGGCAGTCTCCTGTGATGCATTTAAATGAGGTGCCACAATCACAGCAAAGTCCGGACTGGGCAGGGATTTATAATGACAGTCTGAATCAGCACTCAGTGCTGAACTTTCCCGAGGATTTGACAAATTTCATTTTTGTTGACAAGCAGTGGACATGTAATTGCTCAGGAGGTGAAGTGTGTTTTATAAGAGCTGGACCTTGAGAGCTGGGGGGAGCTTTTATGACAGTCACATGATGAGAATGAAACCTGACGATGCACAGGAAACTGTAAAAACCTCAAACTGTACCATTTACTTTACTTTGAAGTGAAGCAAAATTACTATTAATTTACTGATTCAGTTTGCTTGGCCATATCAAAGTCACATCTTCAGAATAGTCAGTGGTAGATGTAAGACCTCTCTGCTCAGGTGCTGCTCATGCTAAGCCTCCTGTGTAAGTTAGTAGACTGTATAACTCACTGTTAAAAGTGCTCTCACATCACAGTTTGACGGTTTTGCTGCTTGTACTGTATTTCTTGGTTACGATCCTGTCCACTGTGCTGGATTTAGCACTCAGCTGACAGGCTGATGATGGCGCCTCTGGCATGTTTCTGTCCCTTAATTTGTCCGAGGTGTGTAAATCACCCTAAAGTGCCTGAGCCATTTGGGTTGTGCAGCCCTGGCCCAAACAGCTTGGGAGGTCATCTCTTAAATGCGTCACGGCTCTACAGAATAGCGATGTACCCTCAGCTGGGAGCGCGGTGAAGGCAGGGCTGGAGATATAGCTCACTGCCTCACCTTGTGCACATCTGTCCCAGAGGGTTGTTCCAACTGTCATCTCTCATTTTTCCTGCTGCCACGAAGCTGGAACAGAGGTAGAAGCTTAACTGTGGGTAGATGGATGGGGATTTGCTGTGGTTGTTTAAAAGGGGTTTTTGAAAAGCAGTTAAGATAATTGATTGTCCATGTTTTTGTAACCACACCCCTCAGGTGCAGCCTCTGACACTGTCAAATCCCAGAGAAACGAGAACACTTTGAAAACGCATGCTTTCGTTACATGCTACCCTGCCTCTAAAATTTACCAGAGAGGTGGGGATAAAACCTTCCAGACACAGACTACACCTTTGTGTAATCTTCTCACCAAGGAAAAGGCGAGATACAAGTTGAAACAAAACATCCATAATTCATCAGATCAAAACAATCCTGACTCCTAATGTCGAGAGGCAGGCAGACAAATACTTTGTGGTAATTGACTGGTAAAACATACAAATCGTGCTCACTGAATGCTGCTGGTCCTCAGGGGCATAGCTCAACATGAAATTACAGTGCGGCTTAATCTGAAGACGGCCCCTCCCTCCTCCCTTTCACCAACTCGTCCCCCAGCCAGCTATTTCACAGGCAACCAAGCATCAACACTGAGGCGTATTTTCTCAAAAGGAGGCTGCTTTGGATTAGAATTCAACAGAGGTGCTTAAGCAAACCTCATGATGGTATCGTATTAAAGAGGCCTGCATCTCTCTGTTTACATGTCTCAGGATTAAGGAAGGTTAAAGACTGAATTAATCATCCCAGTCTCATTTTTTGACATCTTCCTTTGAGGTCATCTCAGGGTACTTCAGAATATTGGGGTCGGTGGGAATAAAGTGCCTATTAACTAATTGCATGTGACAGGTTGGATAATAAAAAAAAAGGGGGGGTGGGGGGGTTGATTGCTGTCAGTCAAACTCTTCTGTAATCACACTCAGGTGAGATCAGAGCTTCCCAAAGACTCAGGCTGACAGTTTTTCATATAAATCAAACTTCAAACAGCTGTCCCCTCGTCCCCCCCTTTCTCTGTTTGACTCAGCCTGTCACTGCATTAGAGAATCTCAGCTGCTCGCCCTTCATACTGGCAATGCCCCAGCACTGATGGAGTTCCTTTGATTGCTTTTTTTTTTTCCCTGAGGGAGGCAGTTAGCCACTGTGTGAGGGCAGGGATTCACTGGTGTAGACAAATATCTGTAATTCCACCCACATTCTCACTCCTACCTGTCAACGATAAAAATCTTGGCCAGCGGGTAAAGCTGGATGATTCTCAAAATGTGCATTCAGGGAAAATGTATTTACCTTGCTGTGTTGTGTTGTGCTGTGTTGTGTTGTGCTGTGCTGTGCTGTGCTTGCTGGGTGCTGAAACATCTTTTTGTACAGCACTGGCAGAAATCTGTGTGCAGGGCTTTGAAATAGTTGTATATTTAAAGTAAAATACCAATATTTTTCAGCCTGGGTCACAGCTAACCTGGTGAACCAACTAGCAAACTGCCATTTCATCTGCAGTAACAACAAACATTTATTATCTATAGTTTGATATGTAGCATGATTCCGCTTTAGCAGGGATTAACATTTCAGAAATATCCTAAAAGGCTTTGACTGCTCAATTGGAGCTTTGCTATTTTCTTCTAGCTGATGTTGGAGCTTAGAGCTGCAATCATCTGTGTAAAATTTAAGTTTATTAGTGATATAAGATTTAGGAGGCGAGTGCTTCTTCCGTTGATTGTGGTTCCTCAATCTTCACATCATTGGTAGTGAGTGCAGAATAAGCCTGACCCATATTCAGAATGACTATAAATATGAAAAGATCCATGCTGAAATATATCAGTTTCCTTTTAAATGGGAATAATCTTCACTTATTAAATCATCAATCCAAGAATCCAAGACGGGTACTGATACATTATCCTGTCTGATTCCTGAAGCTGGGTGATTTATGACACCAGAGTCATCCTGGGACAGCTGGGAAGGTGGGGATTGGGATACCTGGCCAAAGTGGAGGGTGTAACGTCTGACCACGGTCTCATTGTTGCTACATATACACAGGTTGATGGATGACCTTGCGGTGATGGGGTTTCAGTGTGCTCTCTCCCTCCTCCTTCCAGGTTTTTAAAAAGCATTTAATTGAATTTAGCCTCACGGTTAATGCCATTACCTCCCATCCTATAGCAGATGGGCTATATGTCTAACGACCTTTTCTAAAGCAGTGCAGAGGGAATTCATGATGACCTCCTGCAGATGCTGCCACAGTTGCCTGAGACAGCACAGGCTGAAGCCATACAGTGAACCATTTAATCACTTCAATGCATTTATAATCACCCATCGCTCACAGAAGGTCAGGGTTATCCTCTTGGGTTTGACTTTTTGCATATAAATACATTTAAAATGTTCAGGTTGAGCAGTTTTGAGGATTTGACTTTACTTTTAAATGTATGTCCTTTTTTTCCTCTTCCTGAAAATTAGCATTTGAGATTTTTGGTTGTTAATTCATCCAAACTTCAACAATTCTTCCACAGGAGGATATATGAGTTTTAAACTGTCGAGAATAAGAAAGTAACATTTCGGACAGTGGTGGAATGTAACAAAGTATTTGTACTTCCTTACTGTACTTAGGTATTTTTTTTACGTATCTGTACTTTACTTAAGTAAAAATAATAATGCATACTTTGTATTTTACTCCATTACATTTCGCAGCAATTATCTGTACTTTCTACTCCACTACATTTCTACAATTTATGCCGTTACTCGTTACATGTTATGAACATAATTTCCTCAAAATCTAGCATGAAAAAAAAAATAGACTGATTGCGTTGAGGCGTTGTTTGCCATTGCCAACCAGTCAGGTGGCTCTATTACCTCCAGTGATGGCAGAGCGCGCATTTGGTAGCAGCACGAGCTGGTGAACTGGCCTGATTCCGGCGAGAAGAAACGACATGCAACATCAACATGGACCCAGAGCCAACGTCGGCTGAGCGTGAGCCTGAGCCCTCCAGCTCAGAATTAGACAGCCATCTTTGGCTGTATTTAAGCAGGTGACATAGGCAGAGGCATAAATCAGTATATCTACATTCTTTATCAAAATTTGGGGGCGCAGTATGTTAAGAGTGCGGCTTTGGACTTTGGACCGGCCTGAGATCCGAGGGTCGTCGGTTCGATCCCTCGACCAAGCGCAAAACAAAAAAAAAAAAAAAAACAACCGGATACGGTGATGGTGAAGGAGACGCGCCTCCCCTGCCTCTGCGACCATGGCTGTGGTCCACCCCATCCTCCCCGGGCGCCTCACTAGGCAGCCCCCTGCCCCAGCGTCTCTAGTGCATGTTGCTCATGTGCATAATGCTTGTGTGTGTGTTTCGTTCACTTGGTGTGGGTAAAATGCAGAGAATAATTTCTCCAGGAGGGATCAATAAAGTAATTAAAAAAAAAAAAAAAGAATAAAAAATGGCCCCGACACTGAGACAACCCAGTGCATGAGTACTTTTACTTTAAAAAATACTTTAAAGTAAATTTAAAAGTAAGTACTTAGTACTTTTACTTAAGTAAGATTCTTGATGCAGTACTTCCACTTTCACTTGAGTATATTTTTTGCGGGATATTTGTACTTTTACTTAAGTACTAAGCTTCAGTACTTCCTCCAACACTGACTATAACTACAACACTGATACTGATACTGATAAGAGAATATCAAGACCCTTACTCCTCTATGAATGACGTGAAACGAACAACAGTGTAAATTGACAATTAATTTATTACTGATAATAACTTTTATAGTATTATAATAAAATATAGAATTGATATTCATCCCTCCTGGGTGTGTTTTCAGGTTGTTGTTGTTGTTTTAATGAACTGATGTCACCTTTAGGCAAACTATGATTCATCACTGGTGTTTAACAGATGTTTTTACTAAGATTTAATTTTCATTTACAAAATGCACAACCTACACACACACACACACACACACACACACACACACACATTCAAAGGCAACATATATGCATTGATACATTGATTTTTTAAACTTTTTTTTTTAAGTTCATGGTTCCACTAACAGTTTTTATACTTCGTCAAAGTTTTGCATTCACAGTTGACTGTTGCTCAGGCAACAGGTTAATTATTCATCACAGATATGAACAAACAACAAGACACAATCTTGACTTGGACGAAGACTGAACTGAGTCACCGAGACAGGTTCATGTTTTAATAGCTTGTGAGGCAAAAATGTATCCCAAAGTGAATTAAGACATCAGGTCCTTTTTAAAGAAGCACTGACATGTAAGTAACAGCTGGGCTTAGCTAATAGGAATATTCAGTAAACCCAAACATGCATTTTCTTTTATATTAGCTGGAGAAATATTTACTATTTAATGCCTCCCTGCCCCTTTCCATGAGTGCATCAAACACAGAGTTCTAACAGCAAGAGTCACGTAGGGCATTTAATTAGACAAGTGATGATAGAGATTGTTTCACACTCATTTTGATTATGGTAACCTGTCTAAAAATAATTTTAGAAAGTTATCAGGTAATAGAGTTCTTACAGCTTGTCCAATTGATTTGTTAGTTAATGTGGCACTCAGCATCACTGTGGCTCTGTCATGATCGAAACTCTTGAGTTGTGTTGTCCCCTTTAAAAAAAAGTGTTACAAAATCCATCTTGCCAGCTGTTTTGTCCTTTGAAGCCATTATTTCTTGCAGTTTTGAAACAAGAGTATTTGGATTCCTAAAGACAAGTTCTCACATGAGCTGTGAAAAGAAAGTCCATTTGCATATTTTCAAAACAATTACCTTTACACTCAGTGACCCATTTAGCTTTAACATTTAGATTTAGATTAAATACTTATGAAAGTATTTGCAGGAAAGTGAGCTCAGTTATATCATGAACATACTCATCGCAGTTCAACACAGACTGGCCAGAGACTGGAAATGACACAGAGCATCAGCTAACAATCAGGAGAGAGCACAATAACAGCTAATACCGATCTCACAGTACAAACTCAGAATGGTAACCTTGGAAACAGCAGAATATCCCATATCATAAGAATCATAGAAAGTTAAAACAATAATTTGCTATGATTTCTTCTCTTAAAAATACACATAATTCAGTTGCCAATACACATTTGAAATTCATTCATAAAATCACTCACTTGGTAAAAATACAGCTTTAAGACAGAGTCAGCAACTACTAACAACAGCACTATGTGATATTAGTATTACATCTTATGTCATATGAATCGACCCAGTTTGACCTTGTTCACTGTAGAATGGAGAAGTTCTGGCTAATTGAATCCTGTTAATGACACCAAATTACTGCCAAAATGGGAGCACTAAATAAAAGATAATACAAAGTATTAAACACTATAAAGTACAAGATTTTCTTAATCCAAGCGACAAAATTAAATGAGAAACGTACGATAAAAGGGACAAAGAAATCCTTTGACTTCAACCTGTATTTTTTATTTTTTTATTTTATTTTTTTTAAGATACCGTTTCTTTTAAAAAACACAGATACCAGCACGTGTTCAGACAGTTTCTCCAGGGTTTGGATTCAGGTGTTAAACTTCAAGTATGTCAAGAGCACGCAGCTCAGTAGGAGCAAATTAATCATTATTGTTTAACCTGGTGAACTTGACACATCTATTTTCACAGTGGTCAATGCATTCATCATCACCACTAGATGGAAAATGAAGCAGATATACCCAAACTGGGTACATCTTTACAGTTGTCTGAGCTATCTGAGTCGTCTGTCTGCCAGGCTTCCTTCACTTAGCCTATCCACCACGTAATAAAAAAAAGGAAGAAAAGAAAGTATGAACTTAAAAATGTTCATTCAAACATTCAGATTCTAAACTAAACTAAAATACAGCACCTACTTGGAGGAAACACCATCTGAGCCTAAGAGACGGCCGGCACACCAACATGGCGGCTGTAAATGCCTCCTTGCTCACACTCTACCTTTTACCTCAACAGTAATCACTTCTATATACAGTAGACCTATGACGCACACATTTTTGTCTTACTTCAGTTGTGAGGACACATTGAAGCATAATGCCTTAGCTGCTTACCCTAACCTGACCGTAACTGTCCAAACTGGCAGTTGAAAGGAGGGTCTGACTTATCAAAATGCCTGATTCTTTTTCTTTTTTAAACAGCTGCCTGTGTTATTTTACTTTCCACACTTGTGACTATGGTCACAAGTTCAAGTTAATTTGTCTTATCTGAAGCATTTTGTCATGTGACATAAATGCTGATATATATCACTGTATATTCTGCCAATAATCCGTCTGCTTTGGAAAAAAATGTTTAGGTTGATCTGACCTGCCAATAAAGCTACTGGGGGGCAAAATCAGACCCAACACAGGGTCCCCAAATCAGCCCACATAAAGCTAATGGAGATGGGGAGGGGAGAGGCCAAAATCGACCATATTAGACAGAGAGAGACAGGCCCTAAACAGCCCCAATGCTGGGCCCCCAGATCAACCCCTAGCAGGTTGATTAGAGGGAGGGAGAAAGACAGAGGTGTGAGTGTGAGTCTGTGTGTATGTGTGTGAGACAGAGAGAGACAGAGAGACTGGCACAGCAGCCGAGACAAGGTAAAGTGATGGCACGGTGGCCGAGCAAACACCAGATAACACATATCTCTTGAAAACTCAAAATAAAAATGGACGGACGGACAGCAGCCAGGTTGGAAGGATGGACGGGAACTAATTCTGTAGGAGGAAAAGTTATGGCACAGCGGCCAGACATCCCAGCATCAAAGAAATGAAAGTCGCATACCTCGTATAGCCTCTTGATCCAACATGGTCAAAATCGGCGAGCAAACAATAATCAAACAAACAAATGACTGCCCATGATGGAATAGTAATGATGGAATGGAATAGTTTTTCATTATCTATCATATTGGTTTGTGGGGAATTAGCAAATTGGCGCCTCCTGCAGTTGCAGGTGCCCCTGCTGGCTGAGAAGATGCCCTGCGCAGAAGCTGTGTGAGGAGGGGAAAGGGGAGGGGGGTCTCGCCCAGGGAGTAATCATAGAAATCATAGAAAGTAGACACGTGAAACTTTTTGATTTGATTTGATTGTTTTTTATTATTTGTTTTGGGGGAGTGTGGGAGGAAACCGGAGCACCCGGAGTAAACCCACATAGACATGGTTGTGGTATTTCTCAGTGCCATACAAATGCAGCTTGACTTGCTTGAGGTTCTTGAAGATGTAGGTGTTTCCTATTTTTGTATGCTATTACTTATGTCACTGTCATCTGGGGAAAACTGTTTTGATTCAGGGGATGTTATGGGTTGCAGGTCAGTGGCTTGGGGATTTGGTTTTAAATTTTTCTGGGGGTCAGTTTTATCATTTACAGCTCTAAAGGTACGGTACTTGTTCCAGGCCCAGGAAAATGCACGTGATATTATTCCTCGGGCCCTGGAAAAAGCAGTTGCAGCATAAGCGGATAGGATGCAAGGAACTGAAAGGACCGAACAGGTCAAACATCTATGAAAACCGTGCTCTACAGTGTTAAGGTCACAGGAGACATAAATGTCATCAGTATGTTCTGGGACACTGGAAGGACTAGAAGAACTAGTAGCAGGACTTGGTGTGGGCATGGTCTGGGCATGGTGTGGAGAAAAAGCAGAAGCAATTCTGGCTTTGGCTTTGGAACAAACAAATGTTTTTCTTCTGACGGATGAAATAGCAGCTGTAGCATATCTCATAACTTTGAATAAAACTACAATAATAAAACAACCCAGAACTATAAGCGGACCTTTCTCTAGCAATGCATCATAGGCCCGCTCAATAGTAGCTTCAACTTCCTCTTTGGTCGAGGGTATAACAGATGCAATTCTGTCTTTGTTCCTAGAAAAATGATCTAAAATGTTTGTACTGACCGTTATAAAAAATGCTGCTCGGGACATGTTGGAAAGTGTTTCCAACATTTCTTCAGCTTCTTCAGGGATCATAGAGGAAAAATCCTCAATTCTTGCACCTACCATGTCAGTAAAAGTTGAAAATGTTTCTCGAGCCATGGACAACAAAGCCTGAAGTCTTGCTCCAACAATGTTAAAAAATGTCATGTTTTCCCTGGGCCTTGTGATACTTGTTGAAACTGCTGCTTCATCTGTGGACACAACAGGTGTTGATGACCTGCTGTCATCAGACGGCAGTTCATCACTGTCTGCTGATGAACTGCTGTCTGTGTCTTCATTAGTGGATGGACCAGGAGGAAGATTAAGTCTTTTTCTGTCAATATCAGTCCTGTGAATCACACCATTGTTTCTGACAGATTTCTGACTGTCCCACTCGTGTTCCTGTTGCTTATTTTGATTCTTGAAACAGTCCAAGTAGGTAAAATGCCAGCCAGCTTGCTGATGCAGTAGCCTGAGATGAGTCAAGCTTTTGGCCTTGAAGGCAGTCAGAGCTGGTGGTTCAGTTTGGGTGAACCTGAATGACCAGGGATTAAGTCCCAGACCAGTCCTCATCATGTCAGGCCTGGGATTAAGTTCCAGGCCAGTCCTGATCATGTCAGACCTGGGATTAAGTCCCAGACCAGTCCTGATCATGTCAGACCTGGGATTAAGTCCCAGACCAGTCCTCATCATGTCAGGCCTGGGATTAAGTCCCAGACCAGTCCTCATCATGTCAGGCCTGGGATTAAGTCCCAGATCAGTCCTGATCGGGTCAGGCCTGGGATTAAGTCCCAGACCAGTCCTGATCAGGTCAGTAGAACCTGTGGGGACCCTACAAAAACGCAGCATTGGGGCTGATATGTTGGCTGATAGTTGCACTTGAAGAAGGATGACAGTGTTTCTTTCAGATATTGTTGTGGACTTGAACGAGACTTAGTAAAGGTTGTGGTGTAAGGGTGTGAGGGACCGTGAATTTAATTGTTCGGTCCGCGCACATCAAAGCCAATTTGAAATGACGTCACGAAAGACGTCATCCGCGGTGGTGTGTGGGTGTGGCCAACTATCTGACAGTATGACGTCGGTTTGGGAGATAAATCAGATGTATGCATTGTGTTCAGAATCCGCCAGACATATGTTATTGTATAGTCATTTGGAAACTACAACTATAGCTGAACACTATATTACTGGATACAGTGTGTAGGCCATAGAGTAGGCTATATCAGCACCATGGACAGAACCCACTCATATGAAACTTCTGTTTCAAATGAGAGGTAATCCTGTCCTGCTGTTGTTTACTATAAGCAGTGGTGGAATGTAACAAAGTATTTGTACTTCCTTACTGTACTTAAGTATTTTTTTTTTACCTATCTGTACTTTACTTAAATAAAAATAATAAAGCATACTTTGTATTTTACTCCATTACATTTCGCAGCAATTATCTGTACTTTCTACTCCACTGTCTGTGAATGTTCTCATTCATCCAGGTCATAGTTTTCTCTTAGAAAATTGAATCGAAGGCAACTGGACATATGTTTGTCTGGGAAGACGTTTCGCCTCTTATCCAAGGGGCTTCATCAGTTCGTACATATCGGTCTATCTAGTCCGCACTAGTCTGACCTCGGTCAGTATCGGTCAGACTAGTGCGGACTAGATAGACCGATATGTACGAACTGATGAAGCAAAAAAAAAAAAAGTTTTCTAAAATATTTTAAATGAGCAGTAACACTGACGGAGGATATGACTGCAGTTATGTACAAACATAAAAACAGCTGTAACCATCCTGAAGCACACACTTGAATGGACACAGACGTGACAAACGCTCTTGTCCAAACTTAAGTAAACCATTATTTCATCCAGCACTGCTTTGTGTCTAACTTTTCCTGCCCATGTAACCTTCGCTGTGTCATTACTGATCGATGGCCATTTGTATGCAAGGCTGCAGCAACACCTTACTTTAATCCCAATCAGAATGATAACATGGCAAAATGTTGTTGTCATGAAAAGTCACAAGAGACTGCAGTCACAATCACTCCTCGAGAATCCTGTATCTCCTGTTACACAAGTTGCGGAGGTTAGGTTTTATTGCTAACTCATAAATATTAATTATGGGTTGCCAAGATGTGATGATGACTGGGTGTTTGATAAAGAGGGTAAGGAGTGTCAGCTGTTAGAGACAAAAGTGACATTATGAAAAAATACACACTTATGCTTAACTCGATTTCAAATTTCAGTCACACTGTGATGTGTGTTTTCTTCCCCTGAGGTGTAAAGATGCTTTGTGTTTCTTAATTTATAACAACAGCTCAGTCACAGGTGCTTGTGGAAACATGTCAAGGCATCATAATAAACTGTGCAGCCAGTAAACAATCTGTAAAATTTGGATTGACTGAACTTTATTTATGTGTAACAGGACGTGCTGTTATCATCATGTGGCATGCTTATTATGGCTTATTACTTAAAATATGTGGAGTACAACATTTTGTCTGAACTTCTAAACAGTGTGTTGTGTTGCACCATCTAAATGTGACCACTAGATGGTGCATGAGGTTAAAAAATCAACACCATTGCAGTGAAAAATCATAAATCTGACTATTTACCAGGAAGATTTTCTAACTCTGATGCATAAACTCCCTTCGATTTTTTTAAATTTTATTTTAGCACTTTTTGAAGTCTGAGAAATTCATATAAATTTATTTGCCAGAGGCAGCCAACACTTCTCTTCATCTTGAAACAAGCAGCTTAACTTGTCTGTTCATTGGAGACCATTATCTGACAGAAAACACATTACGGCTTCACCACAGTTACAGAAGTGTCAGTCAAAAGACATTTTGAACACGATATGCCAACTGTTAGCTCAGCTTCTCTAATGCGTCATCTCAGATCACTTTTCAGTACATGAGGTGTTTGAACAGACACGTGTAAATGTTGTACAAATGCACACACACAGAAGCACACAAAAACACATAAACTCGCCACAATGGCCGGGCCAGAACTGTGAACTGTGACCACTTAAGACGAAACAAAAACTTTCCACATGGCTTGCTAAGTCAGTGCAATTGGTTTAAACATGAAACAAAAGGTTTTCATGTGAGATTACAAAAGAGATTTCAAAAACAACATCATTTTGCTACGTTCGCTGATGAGATTTCAGTCATATGGCGGCTGTATTGTGACTGCTCCACTTTGTGAGTTGTTAAACTCTTCTAATAAGGTTTATGTAATTTAGAAAAGCTGACTTGGATGGGATCATTTTAGGGCTTTAATGGATCAGTTAGCATGCAAGGATTAAGCTGCTGGAATATTCCCTCATAGTTTTCTGTATTGCTGCCACCGAGGGGCCCCTTCGTAACACAAACACAGGGTGCACTTCATAATGAGATGGTGCTGAACGCAAACAGTGTTCAAAATGAAAATGAAGTGAAATGGAATTGAAATATGTTTTGTTTCTTCATGAGGGTGGAAACAATTTTAACATCAGTTTCCATCAGATGAAACAGGACGAATGTTTCTTTTTGGTTGCAGCTACACTTTAAAAAAAAAAAAAAAAAAAAAGAGGTCACAATTCCATTAAATTTCTCTTTTGTTTGGAACATTTTTCCTTTTCTGATGTGTAAAGTCCCTCAAATAATAAACGAGTTTAGAAGAAAAACAATTACTTTTCCTGTTAAACTCTCACTGACCATGTCTGCACTGTGTCCTCCAAGTGGTTACTACTTTATTCTGAAGGCTCACTAGTCAAAAACAGTGAGAAAATTTTGTCCTGCAGCTTTAAAGGGACCCAGTGTAGATTTTGACCACTTGTAGCACTATGGAGTGAAATGTTTTTTTTGTTTGTTTTTTTTTTTTTTTTTTTTTTTTTTTTTTATAAATTTACTTATCTTGTTTTCTTGTTTCTAAGAAAAACTCCACAGGATACCTTAAAAGGCAAAAGTTTGGAACCACTGTCCTAAAGTGCAACTTTAGGTTGTGAGTGAATGCAGCTTGGAAAATCATTAATGAATAACTTCTTTAAACTAATCCATTATGTAATGTTCCAAAAATCTTTTTCTTTTTCTTTGAGTGTATTTTCTGAATAGCAAGGTTGAAATTCAGATTCATATTTCAAAACAATATGACACTTGTTAAAGACCAAATATTCCTGTTATGAACAGGAGTTAGACTTCAGGATGTTTAGGTGCTACTGTTTAACCAGAACGATGGAGAAGAGCATCAGTTTTTCAACAACTGCAAAGATCTGGACAATAATGAAACCCCAGGCCCAGAAAGAGTCCATGTAGTCCTCCTGTGCTGAGATACTTATTAACTCTCAGTATTTTGGAGTTATGTGCTGTGTGGACACAAAGTTCACAGCTCTTGTTGATTTCATGCCAGCACAGAGGAATGATCATTTGCAGTCAGTGATGGCAGGGTGCCACCCAGTGGTTCTACTGAACATTCAGTTTTAGTTTCACATGTCAGACATATGCAAAATATGTGTTTTAAAATTCTAATAATTAGATCTCAAAGTCACTGCATGGACCCAAACGAGAGTCTGCTCTTTGTCTTTCCAATCTTCCTGCAAATCATTGCAAATAGGCCTTTTACATTGTGTTTTGCTTGGAGAGACTCATGGGGATTTGCACGCACAGAAGCAATCATCAAGCCACAACCTTCCTTCTTCTTCTGTTGTCTTTTTAAATCTACCTCTGCCTTTGAGCTATATGTCACAGAGATAGTGATCTGAAATAGTTTTTAATTTACAAGAGCTCCCTGTGTAACTTTATGATGGATGAAAACAAAGTTAAATTGGATTTGATTCTGGGGGGTTGTTAGAGGATGACGCACACGTTCTGGTCCTGTCACAGACTGGCCCTGTAATGACGGGACATGTTTGCTCTGTATGATAAGGCTGATGCCGTAGACATGAAGCCTGAAGTTTTTTTTAGCTGCGTAATTCATTCAGCAGACCTCTTTTGACTGTTTGACTGCCTCTGGAAAAGGAGGCTGCAGGACCTAAACCAAAATCCATTAAAATGCCCTGCAGTCCATTTTCTGGGACATCGGTCGTCCACTGGAGAGGACTCTCTGATGAATGAAAGGTCTAGGTAGATAGAAAAGTGTCATTTTGGAGGAGGATCTTCCACAACCTGGCAACCCAAAAAGTGTCAATGGATCTATGAAGCATCATTAAATGGTGCATTAACCATTAATAAAGCCATTAGTTATGGTTGATAAAACCTTTGTAAGTGGTGCCTTTTCAGAATGTGCTATCAAAATAATATGTGAGGAGCTGAAATGGTTTAAAGAACTGATCAGGAGGCTTAAAGGGCTAGTTCCTCCAAAATTAATAAACACATATACCACTGGTAATTTGCAACCAGACCTCTTGTTATATCCAGCAGACAATCAGGGTTTTATGTTAGCTGTTTTTTTAAGTTTTGAAAAAGTAATTTAAAAAGTGTATTTGATGTTTAGACAATTACGATCAGTGAGTTTGTGTGTACATGTTTATATCCATTTAATCATCCACAGGCTTCTCTGGGATAACTATAGTTTCATCATTTATTTGTTCCTTGTTCTTTTAATCTAGAATCACATTTCAGTGGTCTAATTTGTTAAAGAGCTGAAATTATTTAAACATTAGTCTTTGTTTCTTTTATTAGCAGCTTGTCTCTGCTCATTTATTTAATTTTCCTTGGCTGTGTGTGTGTGTGTGTGTGTGTGTGTCACGGCCACCGCTGCTCATGCACGGCCCCCAGCAGTCGGCCCTGAATAGGGTGACTGGGCGGCATGTGACATGTTTGGTGACCGTTTCTGACGGGGACGCTAATGATCGACTGGCACGCAAGCGGGTCGTTAGCCAGCCGAACGAATTAGCAGGTTGCATGCAAAGGACTTGGGATCAGGCCAGACCACAAAATAGCTGAGTCATTTTCATTCTTCCTCTCCCCGCCCTGGGAGGGAAGTGCCAACCAGATAATGTCATTACTAAAACATAACTTTTGTAAAATAGTTTTAGAGTAACCCATGGACTGGACATTTTCAGTCACTTCACCTGCACAGGCCTTTAACATACCCGACTTCACTGACAGTATATCTGAAAAAAATCTAAAACTCACCACTATGTGATTCTTAACTGACAGTCTTTACTCTCTACACCATGTGATGCAGTTCAGTTTTATCTTTCATCAGCCACTTAACCACCCAGACAATTCTCCCGACCCTGCAGTGAAGGATGGAAGTTGTATGACTGTGGAGGTGCCACGATCAGCTTAAGACCCCCTGACTAAAGCACAAAAATGTTGATCTGTGTTGTCATCGACATGCTTTGATCACTGAAACACTTCCATTCAGTCGTCACAATAGTTTGACAAACTGGTGACAGGTTGTGACAGGACAAGTGCCACTGAGTACGGAAATTTTAGCATAAAATAGATTCACGTGTAGAATGGACAGACTATTGTCTATTGTAAATTTTAAACTACCACGTCACCACGTAATCTCTCTACACAAACTCGGACAACTGAGGACACATTCAACCCTAACTGTGCTTGACATTCAGAAGTGAGGAATGTTCCAGTCAAGACAAATCTGGGTGGTCTGGAGATCGGCTTCGTACCAACAAAGGAAAAATCCTCTTAATAAAATTAAATCTATGATTGTTAAAGCCCTTTTGTTGAATGAGGCTGTCTTAAGATTGTTAATAACCAGGTTAGATGGGCTGGAGACTCAGAGCAGCAGACAGACCCTGGATCTGTCATAACAGCAGAGGGTGCTGCTCCCCATTCATGCTGTAGTTTTCTGCATGTCTCATAAGTCGTGTATGATTTTTTTTTTTTTTTTTTTTAATATAAAGTAGCCAAAACATTTGGTTGATCTTTCTATTTTGTATTTTTCTTATCTGGTAAATTCTAGTGAGTGAAAGGTTTCATATTTCCATGTCGTTTCATGCACTTTATAATGTTTTTTTGTACCTTCCACACTATGTGTACACATTCCACAATCTGATCAGAAAATAAAAAAATTAAAAGACACACAGACAGACACACAAAGAACTGTTCACTTTATTAAATAAATGAGTGAAGTACATTTTATACAGTAGGAACAACAGGGCTTTTATTGACATTTAAAATCACAGTCATAACTCAATGACAGTATCTCAATGCTGCTCTATATCAGCAAGGCTTGACATCTTTAATCCTTCTGACTTTGTCTGATGCTTCACTATGGGATTCACACTGTCTTTGAAAAACCTCACTCATGGTAAATATTGGTGATGTGGTGTGATCAGTTACAGAGCTGAAGTATCATTGAGAAGCGGCTCTGTGTGTCAGATATATTTTCCCAGAAACATTTAACCTCTGGGCCGTCCTAAACCACTGACAATCATACAATGATATTGTCTTCGCAAATGAAAATGTAACTGTGCAATGATCATTGATCAATGATTAGTGCTCATGTTGCTACTGCTCCTTCCCAGCCTCTCAAATAATTTTCCTCTGCAATAACCTCACTAAAGGGGGTTCCTTCTCTGTGCTCTGATTGTTTCCCACCTGGTTTCAGCTTTGTGATCACTGGCACTCTACTACTCGCAGTTTCTTTATCTTACTGGTATTAGTGTTATTTGTCCCTGCTTCTGTGTGTGGGGCCCTTATCTGATTAACTATCAATAATTCATCAATTTGTCATTTGTATATATTTCAAAAACTGGACAGCAGGGCAGCAGCCGTAGGCCAGGAGCAACCCTCAGAGGTCATTAAGTTTGACCTTAGTGATCCCTCTTTGGTTTGGGATATTCCTCACAAAACGTCACGTTCTTCAAACTCACTGACAGCCCAAAAAAATGAACTTTGCATCTGGGAGACTTCATCGCTGGTATTTTCCCCTCTCGCAAGAAAAAGAAGACCCTGTGACCTTGTGATCCCTGGGAAAGGTCAGTTATGTAAGAGCTGATGTGTGGGATTAATGAGGCTGTTGTGCAACGATGGAGAAGGAGTCATGCCATCAGCAAAGGAAACCTGAGGTAACCGGGAAAGTGAACGTTCAAAGCATAATTCTGCATTGTGTGTAATTTGGTGTTATGACACAGCCTGCCTATAGAGGGCTCACTGGATTTACTGTTTTTCTGCTGCCAGCTCAGTGAAGAATTGACAACTTGAATCACAGGCCTACAGGAAAGAGATTTAAAGGCATATATTTTTATAGGGTGGTATTTAAAGAAAACATGATGTTCTGCTTTGAGTTACTGAGACATCCTCATAGATATGCACATCCAGACGTCGACTCCTATTGTAGTGTTAAATGTTAAAACTTTGGGTAGTCATTCAGTGTTGATCCTGATGCATACCAGGACTCTGTCCAAGACATTCTTAATGCTGACAGGGGTTATGAAGAGAGCCAGGACTCCTCAGTCCTCACAGATGATTGACAATCCAGTGAAAGAGGCTGAAGTATAAGCTGTTATATTGCTTTACTCCCCACGGTGTCAAATGGAAATGAGATGAATTTTGCAGACGTGGCGTGGTGTGTTTCAGGGGGAAGCACAATGCAGCTCTTGAGAGCAGGACAGAGGTCACAGCGCCATGATAATATCATCAGCTCACATTCATAACTTTTTCTTTTTCTCGAAAATTGAAAGTTTGGAGATCTGCGTTTTGCTCTCTATCTCTCTCTTCATTCCGTGTGTTGTTCCGCTTTACTGCCCCTGTCGTAACTCAACTGTGCAAACTTGAAGTGTAAAAGCTCCTCCAAACAAAGCGTAAAATGAATGGCTGCCAGCTGCTGTTTCTTTTTAGGGTCATAGGAAAAGAACCTGCTCGGAAATTTCCTGCAGATGTGATCGCATGACTGGCTGGTGACAACTTATAAAAAAAAAAAAGAAAAAAAAGAAAGGAGGCTCTGGGGCACCCAGTGAGCCCCCAGGAGACAAAGGGATCAAGCCTGCATGGGGATAAGCAGAAACAGAGTGGGGTCTTACCTTAAAAGGCAGAATACTGAAGCCTGTCGGCCATAACAGCAGGAATGTAGTCTTCTGACCTGAACGCTTGTTGGTTTCATGGACTGTACTTTCTATAACTGTGTAATTCTAGACAGCTAGAACTCACGTTATATCTTTGAAAAATACACCTGATGACATAAAATATATGTCAGTCACTGGCACCAGTTAGGAAAGACTTCTTTCAACTTCTATATTAAAATGTACTGTAGCTACCACTGGATATTTGGACAGTTCAATACTGAGTCATCCTTCTTGCAGAAATAAGAGTCAGGAATTCGATATTGTTATCAAAAAAAAAACAGTGGCAGTTTGACTGAAAATGAACAGGAAGCTAACCTTATATAGCCAAGGTAATTTTCTGGCAATGTGAGTTGTTTTCCTTCTTCAGAGCTATAATCTTTACAAACTAAAGTCTCTGAGCTGATATCTGAGTCAGAGATAACAAGAGTTATGACAGCAAAGATAACTTGCACTTGGAGAAAAGCTTCAAATACTTAACACACAACAAGAGTAGCTTTTTTTTTTTTTTTTTTTTTACTGTATTTCAGTGGTGTGACTACAAGGCCAGCAGTGAGAGGCAACCATGTGTGGACATGGAAGAATAAAGCATTAACACACTTATGTGGTATTGCTTTTCTCATCTAACTCGAAGAAAGAAAACAACTTGTCTCAAATTGTCACACTAGGAACACTAGGAAGGTGATATGAACTATAGAAAACAGTTCATGATTCAGTTAAAGAAGGGGCTTAGTTTTTATTATATACAAACTGTATATACTTTATATAATGAACTGTAACACTGAAAATCACATGAAGCTGCAGAGAAGAATATTTAGCTTATTAACAACCTTGAAACTCTTCGTAGAAGTGATATGTGTCTACCAACAAACACCACTCCTGGGGCAACCCAATGACCTGGCCTCATTATTGCCTCCCAGAAGGTGACTGGGTACAGTCATCTCATAAGGGTGACAGAGATGTTGTTGGTCTGTAGGAGGAAAAGATGGTAAGTGATGTCACCCCCCATCTATAAGGAGGAGATACCCCTGAGCCCATTCCCCTCTCACACCCATCCCTCTGCGTGGCATTGGAGGAATTCTCACAGGGTTGTCTGGAGGAAATGCGGCACAGAGCAGATATATAAATACCTCCTATGGGTGAATATAGATTGCTGGCCGAAGGAGAGCACCCAAACTGGCAGTTGCTGCCCTGGGTCGGGGGCATGCCATTTGAAAAGAGAGAAAATATAGACAAGGGTGATCTTACAAAGACTCACATGAGCACTGAATTTGGTTTCACTCCCTTGTGCTGCCTTAGAAGGAGAGCTCCGACACAGACAGCATACATTACTGGCCCATCCCACTCAGTCACAGTCCCATTCTTCCCAGGCTGAAATAAATATGAATAAATATGAATAATTCATGGATTGTTTGCAGTGTAGGGGTTGTTGTAGATTAAGCCGATTAAAATGGCGAGCACGGACTTTGTGCTAAGCCCGATGTCTCAGAGCATGCTTGCAGTATTTATCTTAAAGTTGACAGGAAGACAGTGTCTGTTGCTCACTGCAGGATGAACCTAATAGAGTGATGTACAGTATCTGGAAACACACTGTACTGTAGCATATGGCAACAGGCTTTATTTTATACAATAGCTGCATTTATATATTTATTTCTTTATTTACTTGCAGTTATTTATTTATTTATTTATGTATTTATTTTTTACCAAGACCTTAAATGGTTTTGGTGTCAGACCTGATCATGTCCATCCCACCCTGAACTATCTGCCTAATCAGTGAAATGATAAGAAAAACTTGATTTAAGCAGGGCTCTGTGAATTTTGCTAAAAAGTTCCTGCTGTGGCTACAATACAAAATAATGTTAAATTTGTTAAATTTCAGTAATTTGAATAATATTAAATAAGGTCAAATAGTCCACACACAGATCATTAATGTCAGTTGAACTTGAATACTGGCACATTTCCTGTACGGCAGCCCTGCTCACAGATGCATCAACTGTATTAAAACTGTGACTCATAAATCATGCAACACGGCAAATGACACACTGAGCATGAAACCTCACTGGTCTGTGATGCTTAAATGCCAAATTGTACCAATTTATAAAGTATACAAATTAAAAGTAATCAGCATCTAATATAGCAATTAACTTTTCAAATTACACTTAATGGCTTTAACTGTAGTTACAGGCATGCAAGACTGGGTATTATACTGATCACTGCCCAGTGCAAATAACCCCAAAATTATGATATACATTAGAGATAAATGGAGTACATGATTAAGTGTACAGTAGCTCTTGTTTTGCTCTACATAGCGTGGCACCACGATCAACTGCGCCTGCGTTTCGTCACAGAGTTTTTCTGGTGCCTCTGAGGTGACACTGTGCTGTTTAACTCTCATCTTCTCCGTGCACGCCTCTCAGCTCAGCCCTCACGTGCTGAAGATACAAACTCAACTCTCTATGGTTACTGTCAGCCAAACAACAGTCAACAGCGCAGTGAACCTGAGGCATCCACTGCCTCTGCCAGACCAAACTGCATGCGAGCTCGCTCGTATCTGCACTGCATCAGCCCCCGCTCAGGCTCACTTTATTCTCTCCGCTCTCTCCTGTTGTTGTCTTTTGAAAGGGAGCTACAGCTCTACGCTGCTAAATCAGCAGATCTGTGGAACACTTGAGTCCAAGCTCTGTGCTCAGCATCCCAAAGTAAATGTTCTCAAGAAACTCCTACTACTGAGGCCCCCAGTTATCATAGTCATGGCATTCAATTTTGGAGCATGTGCAGTATGTATCAACAATGAATAATATCTCTCCAGCAAGCAAAAGAAATATTTAACAATACCATTTCTGAGAAAAGCTGTGCTCATACCCCAGATATTTCCTCCTGCTCAGTCTGTTGGCTGGATGGAAAGTTCTGTATCTGAGTTTGGGCTCATTTGGTGCTGTCGAACATTTACAGCAGGTGAAGACAAGAGGAGCTTTATCCTGTTGCTCACGTATCTGCTGTCTCCATCTAGGGCCATGAGCAGGGAAACATCTTATTAAAGTTTCCCCTCTCATCCGCCCGACACAGCTCAAGTCCGGCTATGAGGGGGCTCCTTCACCAACACCTCTATGTGAAAGACAGTGTGCACATTATGCAGCTCTGTTGTGGAGGTTGGGTGGAAAATTTTGCTGGGTCTGAGCTGTGCTTTCTTTGGCACCAGTGGCTTCGGGGCCAAAGCTTATTCATCTGTGAACTGACAGCTTCACCTTAGCCCAGGAAACTGAGGAGCTGGATCCCCCAGATCACTGATGGGCTGGAAGAACATTCATAAAGTGTCCTTGAATGATTTACCTTGTAATGTCGGAGAAAATATTTTGAGCTGTTTCTGTCTTGATAATTATATATATTATATGATGCCTCACAAGATGTGTGCATTTCCTGGTTAGCATAAATGCTTGAAAAGTTGTGTATTTTCTTTTTTCTCATGTTTTTCTCCATCTCACTAAACTAACATCAAAGTCAAAGAGACAGAATTTAGCAATTAGGTTTTTTTCTGTTTTTGTCAAGAAAGCCACTGGTTGGGAAATTACAAGGCAGCAGGTAGTGGGAAACACCCGTGTCACCTCCCCCTCTTAGCTATCGTCACCAATTTGGCAGTCGCTCCCCTGTTTTCAGAAACACCCGTTTGGCTGCACAAAAACAAGTTGAACAATTAAAAAAAGTTTTTAAAGTATTTTCATTGAATTTATCTCAAGAGAGATTCAAGCAATCTGAAAAACACCGAGCCAAGCTAAGCTATGCTGTGACTTGCTGATAATACAAGTGGAATATTGTTCTCTGTTGGTCTGTGGGTGTCACAATGAGTTGCCTGATTGTGTTGCTGCACAGCATCTTTGTGGTGTGAACATGGAATAGTAGAGGCAGTTGGAGTCAAGGTTTCTTCAGGTCAAACTTCCACCTTGGCTCTGTGGTAATGAGAAACAGTTCTACCTTCCATCTCTGGTAGTTTCTCTTCTGCCCTCAGGCTCCCAGAGAAGACTAAAAGCCAGAAACAAGACAAGACAGTCTACGTCTGCCGGTAGCCAACACACTGTTCAAGTTGTGCAATTCAAATACAGATGCTGTGATTTTTTTATCCATGCTTTGAAAAACAAAACAAAACAGAAACATCAATCTTACATAAGACAAATCTCTTCAAAATGAGGGCTCAAAGCCAACTAGTCGATCAAACAAACAAAAATCTTTGGGGTTCATGGTGTAACATATGTCGAGTACTTGTTTTGGATTTCATTAAACACTGGTATTTCCTGGTATTTTGTGTCCGAGAGCTCTGGCATTTCTACAGAAATACTTCTAATATGTTACACAACACGCTACAGTGCTGTGGTTGCAAGTTCTTTTGTAAACCAAAGGGAGTTTGCTTGAGGTCCACGTCTGTCAAAATGAAGGCTGTCATTGAGTCAGTGATGCACCACTGCAGGTATAAGCACAGTAATTACCTTGACAGCAAAGGTTTTCATTACTCACACTTAACGTTTGCATGCTTCAGCTCAGCATATGCAAACTCTTCAGCAGTAATGCTGGGATTTTCCAGTGACTGAGGCCTCTGCCATGACATGGGTTTTCTTGCATGGGGAAATGTTCATGTCTCCTCTAACATCTGGTTTTACAGCAGCTTCAGATGCCTCAGCTGGGCTAGTTGCGGTTGTTTACGGACATTCTGATGCCTTTGAGGGATTTGGAGAGGTTCGCCACATCAGCCCGCTCAATGACTGAAGTGGAATCGAACCCAGATAAGTATTTGCATATAAAATTAGCTAGATAACAGACACAGTCAAGATGATTTTGTTTTCTTTGAACAAACATGACAATGTGGCACGTGGGTGTTTGGGGGAAGCCGGCTATAAGCCTCCACAGGATCTTGTTTTGCCTTCATGTCTACACTGAAGGGGCCCATAGGGACAGAGGATCAGACTGAGGAGGCCATTGTTGAGGGGTGGCTGAGTTCAAGAGGCTGTGTGTATGGGTAATCAATGCTGCCCTGCTCTTTCAGGTGGCTTCTTTAACACTGCTGTGTCAACACATCTCTATTGTAATTAGACAGAAGCAGAGGTCTCATCTCTTGTTCAGAAATGAACAAAGTTGGTCTGTGGGTTGCACGCACAGTTTTTATAGCCTCATCTCTCTATACATACAGGCTGATGGATAGTGGCTCTAAGAACGAAGCCCTCCCTCCTGTCTTGAAACAGCTGATTTATGTCTGGTCATGGACACTTGTGCTCTGTGGCTGGAATGCAGGGAATTTCAAAGACCCCTCCTCTGCCTGTCCTGTCCACACACAAACAAATGGAGCAGGCGCCTGGCTGGGCAGATGAAGGCCCACCGGTGCTCCCACTGCAGGGCAGGGAAGCAGAATGTAAGGAATGTCAGAGGCGAGAAAATAAATCCATTCTATCCTTCTTTCTGTCAATCTGCAGCTCTTTCTTTCCTTGATATCTGTCTTATTTCTCTTTTCCCTCTTGTGCATCAACTTTTCCCAGCATTATTCTGATTTTCAGCCCTTGTTGGGGTTATCTGGTTTAATCATTTTTGGAATTAACTCTCAGTTCTGGCACATGCACACACTCCCTATAAGAAAGTGGCCAGAAATGGACAAAATGAATTTATTTGTGTTACAATTTGAAAAACACAAATATGCATAGTGTTCTGTTGTTTGAAATAGTCATGTGGCAAACGAATTATGTGACAAACAAAACAGTGCTTTGTTAAACACGCTTAAGTCACAAAATGCTATATGTTTATAGAGAGTCTGAGAGTGTAAAAAAAAAAAGCAAAGTTATCTTGGATATACTGTGGAAGTCAAAATAACACAAATCTATCATGTAGCATTTTTACAGTAAATCAAAGGCACGATGGCTGTGTTTTAGCTGAAACTCACTATCACATGCATCCTAAACATGCGGCTGGCATGGCAAACAAAAAAAAAAAAAAAAAAAAGAAGAATCAACACTCCATAGAAGCTAGAATAGTTATATGTTTTGACAATAAAAACATAAGCAGCTCTGTCTATTGTAGCTCATTTTCATCTTAATGATATATCCAGACACCATTTTGATTGCTTTGTGAGTCTTTCTCTCCTCATGGCTATAGTTTAAAAATTCCCTTTCTTCTCCTGGGGCCTCAGTGCAGCTCAAGGCCTGCTCTTCGCTGCGGGTTTATCCATTATGTTGAGCACATCGTCCAGGATGGATGGGCCCAGATCGAGTTCGAGGGAGAGGAATGACCCCGTGATCTGGTTGAGGGAATCCTGCGATGTGCTCTTCTCCTTGGAAAAGTCAAACTCAAAATCACAGATGCGGCCCTCCTCCACCCCACTGTCCCTATCCACCCACTCTCCGTTACACTTTGAGAGCTCCTTCTTGAAGCCCAGGGTAATGTCATTGTTAAAGTGCCCATAACCATTGCAGTTGCCATTTCCATTGAGACTTGCGCTACCATTGTACATCTTGCTCTGGAAGTCTCCTTTACCGCTAAAGCTGTCAAAGCTGTCACTGCTTGTGTTGCTGTTCAGGCTTCCATTAGCCTTGTAGATGCCGTTGCTGTGGCCATTGATACAAAAGGATGATGGCTTGTCAAACCTGCTTTCACTCTTGTTTATTTTGTTAGCTTTGGCAACTGCCTTAGAGGTGGACTTATCTGCATTTTCCAGCAGATCCAAGAGGACGTCAGGCTTCGACTGGATATCTGCAGAGGGAGAAGAAGGCTCACTGCTGAAGACATCCATTGAGTGCAGCAGAGCATCCATCTGCAGGATCTCTACCTCCTCAGCGCTGTCAGGTTTCACGGGAGCTGTAGACCCCATAATGTCCTCCAGTGGCTCTGGGGGCATGGAGAATACGGTGGAGGAGATGAGGGGGAGGGTGAGGGCCTGGCAGCCACCAATAGTTGGGAGGGAGATGGCGTTCTTGAGTACTGGAGAGGGAGTCTCGGAAAAGGAAGCATCACCTGTACTGTTTGCTCGCAGAAACTCACTTTGGATACCATACTGAGGGTGGATGTCTCCCTTCCCTGGTAGGAGCTCATACTTCCCCTGGAGGAAAGACATGTCTCCAAAGGCGTCTCTCTCCCCACCCTTGCCAATGTGGATTGTGTGGCGAAAGTCTCCAAGCGGTGGGCTTATCATGTCTGGGGACAAAATATCTCTGAGACGACATTTTTTTCCCTTCTTATTATTGGTGGGTTTCAGGTATATGGGTGCTTTCGCTGGCATGGCTGTAACTGTGGAAGAGAGCTCAGATATGCAGGACAGAAAAGTCGGAAATGCTCTGTAAGTTCTGGACGTTACAGTTCCCCGGAGACGCAGCTCCAGTTACATTCTCAGTAACACGCCGGTCAAACAGGATTCCAAAAATAATTTCAGCGACTGCGGCATCGATCTGGAAATGGGATTCCAAGCAGAACCGGTGACCGGTGTCTGGCGATTTAGAAAGGTCAAATGGGCACTTTCCTGAAATCAGAGACAAATAGAGAACATGTCAATGTTTCTTCTAAAACATGAACTCACTCAAACACACAGATTTCTAGAAAGATCTTTTGCTGAGTGCTGCTATTGATACAAAACTCCTGTCCTGCCTTACTGAAAAAGAAAAAAAAATCTGGTCACCAACACAAGTCCCAGAAATAAAATCTGGATCTTACAAGAAAGAAAAAAAACATCCTCATCCTTTTCTTGCATCTGGCGAGCTTAGAAGCCAGAGCAGAGGAGGATGAGGCCTGGGTCTAAGGCTTTTTGCTGCTCTTTTCCACACATGAGCCTCCTTTGGCCTCCACAACTCTGGATGTGCTAATGTGGAACAGCTGGACCGCAGATTGGGAGAGGAGAAGCAAAGGGGGGGGGTTTAGTCGGATCAGAGCGGGGAAACCTGTTTTAGGAGTGAGCTACTGCTCAGACACGCACAGAGATAGAGAGAGTTGAACCGGGGGGAGAAAGAGGGGAGGAAAGAGGTTTAAGGGGTTTAGGGGGATTGTGTGAGAGATAGAGCGAGGGGCTGCAGAGCAAGTGGAACTTAAGAAAGTAGATGATGCAGATTGTGAACTGATTTGGCTTTGAAGGGTAGAAGGTCAGCTCCAAGTTTAATAAGTGCTGAGATACCAGAAAGGCTGCACAATACATCAGGATGGGTAAACATTATTAGGGGGGTACTGGATTCGATAAAAGGTGCCTGATTGCGTACTGCCTTCTCAGAGCTATTCCATTACAAACCAAACAGAGCATGTCACCACAGTGGCAGCCGGCTTAATGTAGGATGTGAAAAGAGGATAGAAATGGTTTGACCGTTTGAAATGACATAGCAACCACGGAGAAGGGGGGAAAAAACACTCTGTGGAGGCAGGGAGTTGATAGTGTGTGTATGTGATGGGGGGGTGGGAGAGAGCACCAGTGAGGAGAGAGCTTGCCCATTTATAGACATATTTACTTATGAGAGGTCTGTCAGCAGTGACCGTCTGACAGAGTGCACCGCTGCACAAAAGTGCCTGGGCGGTCAAGTCCCCCCCCCAAAAAAAAAAAAAAAGTTTCACTGAGAAAACATCCACATTCCTGCTGCAACTGACTCCATAGAAACACACTGCATCAGCCTTATCAGAGACACTTTAAGTAGGCTATGTTTATTCAGCAGGCACATTAGTGTGGAGCCAGAGAGACAGACACTTGCTGCGTATTTGAATCCAAAGAGCAGGCCGGAGACCACTGCACCGACACCCATTTTCCACATGGCCTCCTGTGACTGTCTGAAGAAAAGCGAGGGCGCCGATATCTTCTTCTTTATGAAAGCCACAACTTCCTTAAACTGTACAGCATGAAGTGTACAAGCTGAAATCTTCTCACTTTAGGGGATGCCGTTACAACACAAATAAACCTGTCACCCAGAAAGCACTATGGGGCTATAAATAGCCATGACAAACACTGAGGGATGCAGAACATGTGTGAGTGTGTTGAATGGCAACAGCGCTCTCTCAAGGGTCCTTGCGTATTCGAGTGCTGGTGTGAGTGTTTGCGCGAGGTGCCTGACTGCGCTCGTGAGAGATAGCAGTTTTGAATGCACGCCATGTGTGCGAAGGAGAGCGTGTTTGTTTGCTAATAGTGAGGGAGAGAAAGGGAAGGGGGAAGGCGAAGAGGAGTGCTGCAGTGTTTGATGAAGGGGGGAGGGCAGATCACTCACTTGTTTAGCTCAAGCATTTCTCTTATTTTTTTCCCCTCCATCTCACTTCCTCCTGCTTGTTTTTTTCCTTTTTCTTAGTGTCTCTCCCTTTCACTGCTGCTCCTCAATCCTTTCTGACCTTGACGGATGATGCTCACTGCAGTGGGAAATCAGTCTTGGATAGGAAGTGAAATAAAAAGCAACATCGAAGCCAAAAGCTGCTTCCTGTGGACTTAGAGTGCACATATCTATATCTGTATTAACTTTTGTTTTACTGTCCTCAGCAGTAGAAGGTCACTGCTGCACTTCAGACAGAAACACCTCCTATCAAACAAACCTATTGATTATTGGTCTGCTCTAATGACACTATAACATCCTCCTGGTCTGTGAGGACCCTCTGCTCTCCAGTGGCATGAGAAAACACACAATCCATGCATAATAATAGATGATAACGCAGGTTGAAATCAATAGTGTGGACGGAACTTATAGGAAATCCTCTAGCAGATGAGCAATCCAACTCTTTCAACTCTCACAGGGGGACATCTGCTGTGCATCCTACCCAAGGTCAACACTTGTGGCCCGTGAAAAGTCAGCTGTTATGGTGAAGGGCTGGAGGTCTGACCTTCACGTCAGCCATCCTGCTGGTGCTCAGTTCGGCTTATATGGCAAACATGACTGGAATTCCAGATGCCACCAGTAAAGTATGAGGAAAACAATATCCTCATGTCTATGTTTTAGGCACCTACTGAGGGGTTCATTTAATGAGAGATTGAGTCAATAAGATTTGAGTGTATGTGGAGAATCTCTAGAGTCTTAGCACTGTTAGGTAAGCTTGTGTTGGCCTCGGAGCAAATTAATCAATTACAACAGCTCAGGATATCCCAAGATGTACCCTTACAGCCTGCTGACCTAATGAATCCATTTGTGTCTCTGCAGACTGTGAATAGTTGAGCAGGTGTATTCTGGTGTATCTCAAAGCCAAGGCCAGATTTACACCCTCCTATTTGGAACTACTCCAAAAAGACGCGGCATGGCACGTGTTGGCTGGTCTGTGGCGCCGCCACTGTAGAATGCGGTCGCAGGTTTCATTCGCACCTCTGGGGAAGTGTGTGGATCTGATGGTGCCTTCCTTTCTAAATTGCTTATCTGAGCAGCCATCCAGTTATAATGGGAGCTGCAGGATGAAGCCACTGTGTCATTGGGTCAGCAACAGCTATCTGTCTGGGCATGAAGTGATCTGGAGCCACTCCAGCCTCTTTAAAAATGGAGCTTATAGAGGGTTAGTTATTAGCGGGGTGGGGGGGCAGCAGAAGGAGCGAGGTGATGAAAGTTTGAGTGTGGGGGCAGATAAATGTGGGGTTGGTGTCTGGTAATTAAAATAATGGCTCGTGATTTGTCTGGGTATTTCTGGACACCTAAAAGTCCCATGTGATATAACTGGGTCAGTATATTCTTAGATATTCTTAGAGGCAGTGCGACCCTACTGTAGTCTAAACAAATACTACAGTTCGATGACGCTTTACAGTTCGGTATTAGCCGAACTGCTCCAGAGCTGGTGATGAGGGACGTATGGACTGAGGCTCAGGAGAGCAGCTGTTCAAAAGATGACCTGCATATGACTTCCCCTTTCTTTAAAATAGAAACCGTGCATCCCCTAAATATTCCTCCCGTGATGGGATTACTGTGCTGACATTTCACATCAGTGCTGCAGAAAAATAGCATGCCATTCTGCCCTTCTGTAGTAGCTGTGGTCAGTGTAACATCATCAGCGTGTAGGAGACGAGCTCCAATCCCTCCCACCGTGTCTACAAAGCAGCTTCATATAAGTTCGAAGTTTCCAAATACTCCCCAAACATCTAACCATGGCCTTGACTTCTGTCACATCTTTGAATAGCAGAAAGACCCCTCTCTTTGGGGCTGTTATAAAAAGCAAATGCACATACCACAGAGGGTAATGGTAGCCTTAAAGAATAGACTGAGCTTTTTGTTAAGTAAAAAAAAAAAAAAAACAAAAAACCTCAATTATAGGCAAAGGCCTTACTTCTGGGGGCCTGGTGGCGGTGCCGGGACTAGGGCGAATAGCAGGGTGGAGTATTTATTCTGTCTTTCTTTCTTGCTCCCCTTGTGCCACCCGCAAGCATGGCCAGCACTTGCCAGAGTTATCCTTGGCAGAGATGAGCAGGAAGCCGAATCAAAGCATATGAAACATGAAGGGAATGTCAACACATACTGGCAAAAAAGAAATAGTCCTCTCCCTCCCAGTTTACCCATAAAAACCTCCTCCAAATCCGCTCCCCTCGAGAGATAAAGGCAAAGCCAACTCTGCATTTCAGAGAAACATGCCTTAAGCGTGTAGCCGGACTAAAAATGTCTCTCTTGGAAAGTATGGAGGATATCATGTTGCTCTTAACAGTTCAGCTCTTGTGTTACATCTATGAGAGCTGGACAAACGTTCCTGCACAGGCTTAACTTACCATGCACGCTTTCGCACGTTTTACTGTTACTAAGCAATATCCCATTCTGCTCCAGACATTCACCAAGACTCTGATGAAAAACCTATACACTTACATGACAGCAGGTACACTGCAGCAGCATTACCCCATCTACTAATCCAGATTACTGAACCAAAAGAGTATGAGATAAAACCTGTTCCCGCTCTCACTCACCTCAGATATTCCGATGGGTGGGGGTATCTTGATCCTTCCCAGGTATCGCTGGTGTTTCTCCTGAATGCTGCAGCCTCAGGTTGATGTCTGTGTGTCTGTATGTGTGCGCTCAGTGGCTGCTGTGCTGCTCCTGTGGCTTGTTGACACTGCACTGCCTCCTGTCTCTGCCTCGGGGCTGCACTTCTGTCGACTGGGACGTCTGCCGGACAGCTGTTTTGGAATTGCTCTCCGGCTCCTATTCCCCTCTGAAGCAAGTCAAGTCTCCTCCTACACCTCCCCTCACTCCCCCCTCTTCTTCCTCTCTCTCTCTCTCTCTCTCTCTCTAGTCTCTCTCTCTGTTCTCGCTCCCTTCTCTCTCTCTAGCAGCACCTGTGCATGTCTGTCCTGTTCTCCTACCCAGAGCTCAGATTTTTTAAGCAGCTCTGTGGTGTTTGAGGATCCTCCTTGCTTCCTGTTCCTTGGTGGAGCTGCGGTGATGAGTGATCACAAGCTCCGGGCTTGCAGCCTGATAAAATTAGCGCTGCGCGGAGAGAGGCAGATGCAGATGCCTCATGGGATGTCTGTCTAAAACAATCTTTCACCATATGTACAGTGAGTGTGTGCGCGCTCATTCCCTCCCCTGTCTGACTTTGTGACTGCCCACATCTGATAAGAGCTGTTCTGTAAATGCAGCCGGCAGACACTTGACTGGACTCTCCCTGTGTCTCTTCTGAGCCTCTCCTCTCTGTCCTTATCTATCTATCACACATGCACACCCATACCCTCCCACTGTTTTCCCAAACGAACTCTGAAAAATCGCTTCGTATTCCATCCAGTTTGATTTATTTTGCTTTATTTTTCAAAGCTGCAGCAGGTTGAGGCGACACTGTACGAGTGGACTAATTACTGCAGAACACTGCAGCACTGCAGCATATACTGGGGACATGTACAAATAGGCTAATGGACCGCACATGGGTACCTACAGCCAAAATAGACTTCCTCAGTCTGAATCTTTGTCTCGCTATAATGATTTTAAATGGATGGACAGAGACATGGGACAGTGTGTATTTTAACCCAATGCCCTCGAGTTAAGGACATGGCAAACCTCGCCTGTGCATCTCTTTTTTTTTCCCATTTCTATTCTTGCGTAGAAAAAAAAAATCCCATCACCTTGGCAACCGGTGCAGCTCAGAGGTGATGTCACGTAGTTTTCCCCCCAAAGAGGTTGGTGAAAGCAGAGGAGAGGTGTGTGTTTCTGCTCATACAGTGTGTTACAAAAGGGAGGGAAGGAAGATAAATGTGGGGGGAGGGGCGCTTGTGTCTTAATCAGTGTGTGTGTGTGTGTGCACGTGTCTGCGGTTAAGAAAAGGGGTGAATGCATGTCCTCACAAGCCGTAGCAGTACTTTAACAATAATCCTACCTTGTCCAGCATATGAAGCAGCACATCCTTCTGCAAGCACCACAAATTCTCACCTCGACCTGGGTAAATTTGGCCTGACGATCTCATCCTCCTTAATCCACTTCTCCCTACTTTTGTATGTCATGTGATGGATGCACCACTGTAATAACTACCCATTTATAACGTTTTGCAAAGTCTTACATAAATGTGGGGTTGTGTCTGTTTGTGGATAGCTTACAGTTGCAGAGACACCTTCAATTTAACTTACACAGGCGTTATTTAGCACCAGTTAAACAGCAGTTGTGAATGAAGCCCTTTTAGCATGGTGTTGTCGTGTCGGCCCCGGGGTGATGTCATCGCTGCGTCCATGTGGCCCGCACATGATCTCTAAGTAGAACACACAACACTGTCTTCTCATTTGAGAAGACCATTAAACCTTGGAAAACCCGGGGGCAACCGCTCGAAAAGGAAACTGTAAGTAAATCCCCCCCAGAAGATAAATTGCTCAGTTGTAGAGAGATGGGAAATTCAGGCAGTGATAACGTCTGTAGAAAATCTGGCACCACGTCCTAATAAGGCATAAGGAGTGTAAAGCGTTTGTAAGCTGTAGATAATGACTTTATAAATGGCCGATAAATCATTTCATTTACTTGTTTACAAGGACAAAACACATTAATCAGCTGTAAATGTGCCACTGTTAGCCAGCTATTTTTCTTCAACAGAAGTCCTTTGGCAAACCAGGAGCCTGAAACTGAAGCACCTAAATGGAATTCAGCCAGCATTCATTTTTATTATTTATACCTGTGCTTTTCGTACTTTGATGTCAAAGTATCTTCAGTGAAAAAGTCCTGTAAAGTAACAGGTTCATAAACACAAACACAGGACAGTGACACTAGAAACTGAAGTGACACGAAGCAGCAAAACACTGTGGCAGTAATGTACTAACACCATTCACTGTGCAGTCTGTTGCCATGCAAAGCATTTTGCACCAGCCATGGACATCAGTGTTAAAAACAAAGACGTAGAGTTAAACCTGAATAACTGCAACCACTTAATCTGGATAAAATGCTAATAGAAACACTTAGGGCTAGAGTTATTACAATATAGTTATTTTAAAACATGTAAATAGTAAAAGAAACTGATGCTAAGTGTTTGGAAATTTCTGCTGGCCAATGAGTTAGCTCCCACAAACTGCGACCAAGAATCCAGCATGGACCAAAGCAGCACATGCAGAACAACAATGTCCCTTTTTATTTGCTAAATTGTGAAAACAGCTTTTCTCACTTTTTAATAAGCCATAAAGTCAGAACTTGTAAATGTTAGTGAGTAAATGGGTAACTAAAAGAGTTAGAAAGTGTTACCAAAACTTTACAGCCCAGCGTTAGATTACTGGCCCTGAGTGTTTTTTCAGTTTTCCTTGGTGAGGCCACCTCTGCTGTGTTTTGGAGAGTTTTCTCCTCCTCTATTCTCAAATATTTTTTTATTTTACCAAACCTGAGGCAGCATAAACCTGTGCTGTATGGCTGTATTCTGTTAAATACACACTGTTTGCCAGGGTTATGCTTGTCATCCTATTTTTGTTTTCCATCACAAGTTGTGTTTTGGGGTTGTTGTGTCATGGGAGGAATTAGTCTGTTTTTTTTTTTTTTCTTTCATTCCACTTCAAGACTAATTTGTCTTGGCCTGCTTTGGCTCGTGTCTTTGCCCCGTACACAAGGAGAGCTTTCTAAGTGAGGTTTCTCTAAAATGTTTAGGTGTCCTGTTTGAACTGTTCCACTGAGGTCACTTTTCTCCAACGGACACAGCACACACTGATTTCAGGTCAGGTAAACAAGCCTGTCCTTGTCCACTGAAGAAAAAAGAAAAACAGGAATTAAAGAGGCATACTCAGCCCTTAAAATAAACCTACTGCTTTCATGTACCACGCGTGTTCAGAAAGAGTGGTTGAGGGGTTTCTCCTGTCTCCCAGATTTCATTTTAATCTCATGTTAACACCTCACTGAGTCGGCACATGAAAACGACTCCACCTTCCCTCCTCCAGCTGCTACGACACGTGTTCACACTCATCATGAAGCAAGCTACATCATTATCACTTGGTGTCTGGAGGAGGCTAAGTGATGGAGGTGAGGACTATGAAACACTAACACAAAGCACCACTGTGGATTGTCTTTAAAAAAGGGCTGTTTTCTTGGTCTTTACATACTGTAATACATGTATCATGTAACCAGCATAGATAGGTGGAGAGAAGATATGGAAAAATGCATTGTGGATGCAGTAATAATTGCGGCCATGAGAGATGTGTACTGTATCAGCCATTTTTTCAAGGCCGTGCTGAGTTCTCCTTTTTTTTTGATGAAAGGGCACTGAAGAGGTTAGTTTCCAAATGGAACAAGTCTGGAACAATAAAGATGTATGTAGTTATAACAAGAACACTGGTCCCTACGACTCTCTGGAGAGGGTTTCAGTGGCATTTGTCAACATTTTTTACAACTTTTAAAAACAATAAAATGTTCAACACACATATTCAATATTCGCTGTAAACAGACCTGACGCCGCACGTTGACAGCCTCATCTACAACTGCTCCATTTACATTCTTCTCAGAGTTTTCTCTCAGGGTTGCACTGTTTCACCACAGGTCGTCATGCGCACATGTATTTTCATCCTGACAGTAAACATTTCACAACGTTCTCAGCCCTCCAGGCAGCACACAGGGAGGGACCCGACGCTGAGGGCACTGGCCAATGTTCTGGGTGCGGGAGATGTGCAGCTGAGCGGAGGGGAGGAGGGGATTGTGGGTAGTCTAAACACTGTCTTGCTCTGTAGCCGTATCCCAAAATGTTTTTCTGTGTGCGTGCGTGGGCGATGCACCATCCTGAATTACAGCAGACCACACACACCAGAGCTAGCAACTCGGCTTTTGTGTCTATTTTAGTAAGTGAACAAAGTTGGCAAAAGGTGAAAGGTGGAGTTCAAGAGCAAGGACAGCAACAGGTCCAGATTTAAAACAATGGGATTTCTTTGCAGTGTGATTTACAGTGCAGTTACTGGGCTCAGTAACCTCTTTTCTGAAAAATCTGTCTGAAATATCAATTTTAGTTTCAATTTCTTAGAAACCAGAGGGCAAGAGCTTCTTTCTGGACATTTAAATTAGCACCAATAAATATTTTTGCATTAACAATAGGTCAAATTACTGTGTAATGTGAAAGGGGTCGCTCAATGTGACCATCCCATCAATCATACAGTTATCACTGGACCTCATGATCGAGTGAGATGTCTTCCTCAAGAGTTGGCGAAGACCAGAGCTAAAAGAAGAATGAATGTTAGACTTTTATTCATCAGCTGACCAGAAACATGACCCCAACTAGATGCTAATGTTGCTGTGTGCATAGTTAGGCAACTGTTTGCTGACAAATTTGCCATGACATCTTTAAAAGATCAGTTTTGCTTATAGATTGTTTCACTGCCCCTCAGTGGCCCCAGAATCAATACTGCTTTTAACAGTCAAAACTGGGAGAAATCATCACCATTATGGCACAGATACCAACCTCGCCACTTCACCACAGACAGCCACAAAAGACGAGAATGCAGTGCAGCCACAGTCATGCTGCATTTATTGTAAGTAGCACAACTCTTTCATTTTGTTGATGGAAAAAAACTTGCCAACACTCACTCATTAATGTTATTGCCTCCTGTTATTACGGTTATGCATCTCTATGCTGACTTGATGTCCACGCATGAACCACAACTGATTGCTGCAAATTGAGGCACGTTCTCTGGGAGATGGAAACAGGACAAACTTTGAGGGAAAATGTACAACAAGTAACTTTTTACTTAATGTAACACCTCATCACAAAATAACTCCTGGAATGCACAACATCTCAGACTGATGATAGTGTAAGGGGATCCGAGGGGAGATTTTTCCTTAACCTTGCAGAGGCAAACTCTTCTTCTACGGTTAGTCTGACCACATCCACGCTAGTGTGTCGATGTCTGGCTCACATCCTTGGAAAGAGAGCAAGTGATACATCACTTGGTAAGGAGTGAGTCTTCCCACTGGAATTCCAGTAGCTGCGCCACAGGCCACCCTCTTGCAATCAGCTTGCGGTCGTCCATTTCCACCAGCCTACATCCTGCTCCATCCACAACCAAAGCACTATTATGTCCATGAGAACTGGCAGGCTGCCCTCGCCCATATCATAGATGGGTGAGTAGAGAAGGACACCAGCTAGAGTCAAGCTGAGTTCAGCTGGAGGCCTGAACCTAAGCTGTGTTCACAGCATTGGCTGGGAGGAGGATATTAGCACCAGCACGGGTCATGGATGTCATGTTGTGCTGGTGGAGATCTTTAGATATCCTGAGAGACACAGTGTACTGAATATGCGGTGTCCTTAGCAGATCTTTGATTTATTCTTTGGCCCCTGGCAGGGTCTGTTTCTCATTAGAGACATGTTTCGGGCTCTGGAACATGCTCCACCATGTAGGAATTTGGAGTATATACAGAGAAGTGGTTATATAATGGCTTTTCATGTCAGGGAGATGATGTGAGTAAACTGATGTTTGGATGCAATTATCAAGCAACAACCCAGACAGTAAAGTTTTCAGCGGTGTCTCATATGGGTCACAAGGGGGAAGAGGACAAATATTCAGCATTCCTTGTGAGATATGAGCGAGATGCTGGTTGAATAGCTGCTCAGTTCTATTTTTGAAACTGAACTGTATTATATGGTCATTGCATGACAGCTTTGAAAAGTGGGGGTGAAACCTATCGTTGTCAGGTTACCTCCAATCTGATTGAATGATGACTTCCTGTTTTTCTTCATGCCTACTTGGATGTCCACTGGGAGTCCGTGTGTCACAAAAGTTTGGTTTATGAAAGTCTTATCTGTTTGGTCAGTAAATAACATTCCACGGATGAAAAAAAAAAAAAAAGCTGGCACTTCAAATTTTCTTGTGTCCGTTAAAAAAAAAAAAAAAAAAAACCCACACACTTTGTTTCTACTGGAAGCATCAGCAGAAAAGAGGAGTCCTAAATCACAGACAGAAAATAATGCCTTTGATTCCATTTAGCAGAACTTATAAAGCCAATAATAATAATGAGTATTTATGATCACTGGGAGTGTTTTGCAGCACTGTACAGTATCAGAGTGAGTGCGCATTGGCTGCTTTTCATCAGCTTTAGATACAAGTATGTGTGGTTTTATTTCCAGCAACAGCAGTGTACTTTGTAACATCTGGTGAGATTATCTCCAAAAGCCCAGTTCATTAGAAGCGTTGGAGGTTTCCAGCTGCTGCCGACTTAGAAACACTTTGATTAAGTTGATTGCATTCATACTTCTTATAAAATTGCTTAATTGTGTTATTTGAAATAAGAAACGCATTCTTGAGGATTTCTCTGGCATTGTTGCTCATTTTAGTGGCAGCTCCATGTATGGCACACATCCACCAGTAAAGCATATGATTGGTTCCAAAACAGTGCAGAGCACGGAAAGGCAGAAAGGCATGGGAAGATTTGGGCCAGGATTTTTAAAGATACCCAGACACCATCTGCTCTACTTTTTATCTCAACAGTTTTAATTTGAGAATGTCGTTCTTTCAAACTGTAAATGTAACTCAGCGTGAAACTCCTTTCTCTCCTAAATTGATCCAATTAATCTGTGTCTTTCTCTTTTCTTTTTTCTTTTTTTTCCAGAATATGTTGAATAAAGTCTTGTTATAGTTACTTTATGGTCACTTAAGTGGGAAAAGGTGGAATTTTAAATTCTTATGCAGAATTAGACCCATTGATGCCTATGTTTCTGTATTCAGTATAAAGGTGTTTAACAATGAGATTAGATTTGCTTTGCTTAATTACCTGCCACCTCTTAATAGAAGTTAACATTTTTATTCATCTGGAGTCATGTTTCTGGTCACCTAATAAATAAGTCCAATCTCCTTTTAGCTCTGCTTTGGTTTCCACCAACTCCAGCTGGAAATATCTGACTCTTTAGCTGCTAAATGATCCACTACGTTCTCCAGCTAGTTGCTAATTATGTTTGTCTGCCAGTGTGGCACAGTGGGATAGAACTTTTTAGCTCAAAGCAGCTGCCTGCTGTGACTGGAAACAAAGTTAATTTAACATAAATGTTGAGTTTTGGGCTGTTAAACCAAATCTAGATGATAATTCTCTCTGGCTTCGTAAGTTACAATCCAACCTTTTCACATTACACAGTCATGTTATCCACGGTCACTAAAATATTCATCAGTGCGGCATTCATTTACATATAGTAGTCATTTAAAGTATAGTGAATTAAGCCTATTGGCTGATGGCATGGCGCAGGTGTGTAAAGCAACTTCTCAACTACTATGTGCTGTGACTGTTACATAAAGCTGACACTGTAGTTTAAAAGCTGACAGTGGTAACATGGTGGCAACCTGTCCAAACCTGTCAACAGAGGGGAAAAACAGTGCAGGTATTTTAACTTGACACCTCTTCAGTGGCTCTGTCTAACTAAATTGACCACTGACACTGACATTCCTCTGCTCAGCTTCACAAAATGACCCTTCACTTTATGTAACATCAATACATGCCACACACACAGTATCATACTCTGCATTTCTCATCTCAAACACTGAAATTAGCTCAGAAAGGATTGTGCGGAGGCCTGTAATAATGGCCTGTTCCTCAGAAACTCCAGCATGTGTCAAAGGCAGAGGGAGCTGCTGCGGGGGCTAGACAAATACCAGGGATACCTCAGCCTTTATTGTATTCAGAGCCAGTGAGCGTGTACAGACACCGAGCGTGTGCGGTGAAACTGAGCGTGTGCAAATGGCCGAGGAACTGAGAGGCCACAAAAGAGCTGATCATGTGAAAGGAAGGGCATTTGATAGCTTGGACGCAAACTGTGTGCAGCATCAACACAGGGACAATCAAAGAGGACTGTGATTGGAAGCTGAGCTGATAATTAACTGACAAATGCATCTTTCAAAGATCTTCCCAGTTAACAAATTAGTAGTTTCGGAATCATTGGACTGAGGTTATGATTCAGTGTTGCCTGTAAGCATCCAATTTTCTGGATTAAAGGTTTAGTTAATTAAAGTCATGGGTGATTCAGAAGAATACCTTCACATGAGGTCAAGGTTGGTAGTGATGAGATAAAAGCTTTGATGTTGCTATAATTTAACAACATGGCTTTCACAACCCAAATTTAATACATTAAGTATACATTTATTAATACATTGTACATTTATAATATTATAATATTTTTGTTATATATTATGCTATCTTTAAGGCTTGTGTAAGAAAATTCTCTTGTTTTTTTATCGAATAAAGACTGAACTCCTCAACCTGGTTTCCTGAAATTCAGATCCAGGCTTGTTTTCTGTCTCAGTCATCACTGACACTGGCTTGTTATCCATTATATTTTACTACAAAATAATGGATATAATCTCCTGACCTTTCATTCAACCAGGTCAGACAGAAACACTCACTCTTACATGATAGCATCTGCCTCTGTTCCTGGGCCATCACTCATCGTCTGTACCATGCTCAGCAGTCATTTCTCTGCCTACTCTATTTTACTGCAAAACAATGTAACGCAACCTCCCAACCTTACCAGTCAGCAGGGTTATGGAAAAGCGCCCATCAGCTTTCATCTGTGGCATAATGAGCAGCCATATATTTTATCCACAGCACAGTAAACTGTCCCAGCTTCTCTGCCCCCAGTAGCCGGGTCATACAGACGCTGAGGACAGAGAAACACACCAGCCCTGTCTGGCTATCCTGATTCCCCCACAGGGCAGATCAAACGGTGATCTACACCTCTCCCATGTGGTATGTATTTGACATGGATTGGGGGTGGGGTTGCAAGCTCAGGCACTGGTCCCTTCCACTGTCCCAGACTCAGCGCTAAATCATGTGGGCAGACATATCCGACCTGTCCCATCTGGGCCTGCTTATCTCTTAAGTTGTGGAGCCAAAGCTAGCAGTCAATCAGAGCCTTCAGCCACTGATACAGACAGAAGCGTCTGAGCTGAGATGTGAAGACAAGACCGGGGTGCTTTATGGGGGATGGAAGGCGAGACGATTTCTTTACATCTTGGGGTTGAAATGTGTTGGTTCTGACAGCGCGGGCAATTTAGGTCACTAAACCATAAAGAGTGGGCCTCTACAGTATGTCATGGATGTAATGCACAGTAGAAAAATACAGTAGGCCTGGCTGGCATGTTTCCCGGCCACTGAAGTTCTGCGAGTGTGGGAGACACAGAGGGAGATAGAGGGAGTCAGGGTATTTGAGTGGGAGATACAGCAGCGGTTTGAGTTCTACACAATGTTCAGCGGACGCATTCTTCCACAGTGAGTGTCTGTGTGTTTGTGCTTCACCAGGTGCCTGGAATGCATCTGGACAAACAGGCAATATTTCACTCATATGGTCCTTTGTGCTGCTGAACACTGCACATTTAAGTCAGCAAAGAAAGCTGGAGAATAACAAATGTTAACTTAAGGCCTCCCTAAAACAATACCCCTCTCTGTACGGCTGGAGAATTCCCCAACAGCCTGTCATTACATTGTTTCGAATTTATATTTCCCAGTGGTGCAGTTTGGCGACGCATTCAGATACCAAACAAAAGGAATGTTTCACATTTCTGTCAGATTATACTGCCCTGCCCCGAGGTACCTAAACATTCATTAGCCATTGAATTAGACTTAATCAGCTCCACATAATTGCGTGATCAGCAACAGTAACGCCCCTGGAATGTCAGTGTTATCGTTAAAAGTGCATTTCACACTGATGACCCGCGCTGTGATTAACAGCACCATGGGGTGTGTTTATCCTTTTTCCCCCGTACTGCTTACATTTTGGAATCCAGAAATAGCACAATCCATTCAAATCATTGCACATATTATTTCTTCCATTTACATTTGAGCATTTGAGCAGTTTACGACAAGGTCAAAAATAGATAAATATTCTTGTGTCACCAGTATTATATTACAGCATAGCAGCCAAAAATAAAATGTGCATGGTTCAAAACAGGCAGTATGTGGAACAGAAAAGTCAAACGCCTTGTGCCAAAAAGCTATTTGACTCATAATAAATTATAGAATAGGAACAGTGAGAATGGAGGAGTAGAATAAGATATATTTTCACATTTTTGTTCAGACATGAGCATAATAGAGTGGAAATTAGGGGAGAGGGCAATGAGAATCTAGCCATTTTCCCTCTCAAGCTCAATTTTCTTTCTGCCTTTCATCTTCCTGTTTGCTTCCACAGCATTTCCAAAATACTTAATAACTCTAAAAGGCAGCTGCATGTGAGAAAGGGAGAGAAAGAGGACAAGAAAGAGGAAGAGAGAAAATGAGAAAGAGGACAGAAATAGTTGAGGGTGTGTAGGCCCGGCTCTGACCACTGGCATGCATGAGGAAGCAGCCTCCATTCCACAGGCCGGCGGATGGTTTAGAGACACTACAGAGCTCACAGCTCAGCAGCCCACATGCTAGTCCGCTGGCCTTCCCCACCCTTGGCTATTCTGGGCCTCTCTGCCACTGTGGTGGCTTTCACTCAGCAACCACACAAATAAAGCCTGAGAGAGAAAAACACGAGAAATTGAAGCTTCAGGCGAGGAGGGGAGGAGATGGATTGTTTACTGTTTGTCTTGTTTTTTCATTACCTCTTGCCATCTTACGGTTTTTTAGCTGATTTATGGGACTGCGGCATCGGCATAACAAAGACATCCGGCTGCAGTTTACAATATGTTGGCCATAGCATCACCAGCACCCATGTTTAAAGGATAATTCCAGTTTATTCTAACTTGGATTTCACTGTTGTTGTTTTGGCTGTCGTTTCTATCAGTTATGATGACATTACTCACCACGATAATTGCTAAGATCAGGGATGATATGGCAACATCACAACAATGAAGTCTGACAGGGCAAGATACATGGTGAGATAATCAGACAGGATGTGACTAAATCAGCCACCTAGCCAGAAAATCTAAATCTAAACCACTTTATATGGAGATAACACCAAAAGTCAGTACACCCAAAACGCTGGTACTACTGCACCGGAAAAACTGTGTTCATGTACAGCTGTTTTGTGTATAGAAGGTCTAAGATGGAACCAGGAACCAGGTTTGGTTGACCTGGAGGTTTGTTTAAAACCCGAATGATCGCTGTTTGTGTTTCTTGCACTGTTAGACATCACCACATTCCCAGATCTCAACACTGAATATGGTGAACTGATGGGAATGATGGCCAAACCTGTCAAAGTAAGACTCAAGTTGTAAAAATCCAGAATGATCCTTTAAGCAAACACCGCCCATGTCAAAGCTGGATTATGTAAGTGTGTAAATTTTATTTAACCCCCCCACACACACAGTTGCAGAAGAGTCAGCCTGAAATCATCTGAAATTCTGGTGTGGTCACTTGTCCGCCCACACTGAATGAGGAAATCAGACATTATTATGAATGAGTTATCACGAGTGGAAAGAGTGACTCGTAAACTGCAGTGAGTGATGTAGTATTTAAATCTGTGCACATCCCATTCATTCACATGAACGCTGGTCAATAAGAACGAATATCAAAAAATGTTTGGCTTTTGGTTTAATCAAAAATAATCTACTGATACAACTTTTTATGAGACTTTTTTTTTATTGAAACCAAAGGCTAAAAGTTTGATGATACAGTTATGATGGAGTATCTGTGATGGGGAAAAGTGCATTCATTGTTTTAGTCTCTTTTAATCATGGGAAAAAGTCTTTTGAGACTTCTGGGCATCACATGGCCCAACCAGTGAGTCTAAATCACCAAAAGTCAAAGTTAGGACTCTTATCTGTAGTTAGCGCCAGAGATTTTTCCTTTTTCCTTTACCTTTATTGGTAAGCAATGAAATTTGTGATCCTGTTCTCCTGTAAAAAAAAACAATGAGCCCATTGGTCGTCTGTGCAAGCAGCTTATTATGACCCATGGTTTCGTTTTATTGTAGGTGACCTCTATCAGCTACAGTAATTAAGACAGGATCAAAGGAGGAAGTTAGGTGTCACTGTGTGTAGAGCAGCAAAGTCTAACATTAGCCATTAGAAGGAAGAGAAGGAGGAGGTTGGGGTGGATGGATGGGTCCACAGAACATGACTGTGTGGAACATGACTTTTCCACAACCGTTTGTGTAACTGTTTGTTTATTGTTGTAACCATGATGACGAAGGTCCTGTAACCTTAACGAAGTAATTATTTTAACCCAAACCATGATCTTTCCCCAAACCTAACCAAGAAGTTTTTCTGCCTAAATCTAACCAAACTGTGACTGTTGCATTGTTGTTCCCATGACGATGAAGGCCAGGTATGCCTGCTGCCCTAGGGGTGCTATTTCAGCAAACTCTCCAATGGGTCACATCAGAGGGTCGAGACAAAAGCCCTGGGGTCACTCAGATTGGAGGACTTGTTGGAATTTGTTGTAAATATATAGATAAACAAGTCAGATTCAGAAGTTGGGCAAGTTACGTGAAAACTGTCATGGATTCCATTTCGTGCACTGAAATCGAAATATTCAGCAGAAAAATAACATCAAGTAACTTTACGTCTCTCCTCACTTTTCTAATTTTCTTTCTTTCTGCCTGCTTCCATTTTTTGGTTGTCACTAGTTTTTGGTTCCTCTTGTCGAGGCCATTTGATGATGAAATGATGTTTTGTGTTTTTTCTCATAGTCAAGCATCTGGTAATTTCTTGGTGGGGCTACAGTGGAGATATTGTAGCTCTTGTTCAGGCTGATCATATAATGGCTGGATATCAGTGTACACTGTTTATTGATGTAACATCACTTGACTGAGATCCCTGCTGCCACCGCGCAATGACACCTTATATATACAGTATAGTGTTACAACTAAATTTCACTAAGAGAACGAAAGAAATTTTTACACCTGTAATGTCATGAGGAGCAACGTCAGAAATATGCCATACAACAATAAACAGATTCATGAAATGAGGTCATGAAATTTTATATTGCTAGTTCAAACCCTGACAAGCCCTCACAGCAACTTTTACCATCTCACGTTTTAGAAATAACACAAGTGTTTCCCAGTTTGGTCCGTAAGGCCTCACTGGTCTCAGACAGTACGAGTCTGTGCTGGACGCTGGAGCGGTTCATCGTGTCGTGGCCAATAAACCATCTTCTCAACCTCTTGTTGAACTTTCAGTAACTTCGGTGACACCATCCGTCTGCTGTGTGCTTTATGACAAAGACTTCACCATTGCCTGTTCTAAAGAGAATAATCAGCTCTGCCTAAAGCCGCTTCCACTGTAAATTATCTTCTGAACTGTTCCTGCATTTCCCATCAGGATGGAAAAAAACATATTTCACAACTGACTGATGAGCGTTAAGAGCAGCAAATTCTGTGACACCTTATGGCACTTGTAAAATAGGATCGACATAACCACTCTTATTAGTATTTCTCCTTTTACAAGTGAATTGACTTGTATTTGCTGTACACGTACTGTTCCACCCTTTGAGAAATCATTAAACGTTGATCAAAAGGAAATACAGAGAGAACCAAGAAAATCAGCTTCTCTTTGAAGCTGAATTGTGTTCTACAGCGGCGTCTCCTGGGGCTGCTACAGGCGCTGAATTACTTGTCTCTTCCTCGCTCTATTTTACTTCATGATTGTTGTAAGGTGCAACAGTTTCTGAGAACACAGAGACAAACACTTTTATCAGCCGTGTCAGTGGAATTGCTCCATGGATTTCAATGTGGGTCTGTCAGTCCATCATTTTGGTCCAGCAAGTGATGGATAGACTGCCATAAAACTTTCTACACACTTTGAATATTGAATTGTATTACGTTGTTCTGACAGGTGTTTCTATTATTTTGTCCATCAGGTTTATGTCAGTGAGGGTAAGCTAAATAATTCAAAAGAGGACAAGGGCCTTAGATGATCATTGATGTTTTGGACATACAGTGAATGCAGTCTGGCATTTGGTAATAATGATAATAATTATCATGTTACGGTCTACATGAGGAGAGCAGACATAATGTAACTACCCAAATAGACATGACTCAGGCTTTCCTCACCTTCACATACAGCGATGCAGCCTGGGTAACGAGTCTGGAGCTGCCAACATAAAGCACAGGCCGTGTTTAAGAGCAGATTATCTTGATCTTTGGCTCGTTCCACCCTGAACCACAAAGACCTGTTGTGTCTGGACCAGTGCAGACTGGTGATGAAACTCATTTGGTTTCTAGCACAGAACAGAATATGCTGAGGATGATAATACAACATCTCTGTTTGTGATCCGTCCTGTTAACAGGTCCTACCTGTGCTCCTCACCCACACCTAATCCCCACAGGAGGATCTCAATAGTAGTTCTTTAGGCGCCACCTGCTGGCCATGTTCTGCTTTCAACTAAGAAGTGACTATTTCTTCATATGCTCCGCCAGTGACTTATGTACTACATCAGTGCTGAAGAATTATGATGAGAGAGGTCATTAATACGTGACATTTATCCACTTCAGTTAGGATTACCTTTAAAATTAAATACTGTTTTTCAAACTAACTTTTATGGGAACATTCATACAAATCTTAGAAGAGCTAAATGTTATTATTGAGTAAGCTAATGTGTTTACTTAGTAGTGGGAGAGGACAAGGAGGGTTGATGAAAGTTCAAGGCCAGGAATGTGTTAGTGTTGTTTTTGAATGATTTGTTAGGGAACGATGTGTTCTTACCAAAAAAAAAAAAAAAAAGAAAAAGAAAGAAAAAACCCAAACAAAAAAAAACTTTCATTTTTATTCTAATGGGCAAAGATTTGTTTAAAAAAATCTGCCACAAAGTTGTGTGAGTGATGTGTATCTGCTCTTGGAGGAATGCATCATGTCAGATGGCATGACTAATTATATGTGCAGAGGAGGACAGACAGGAAGGAAGAACTCATTAAAACACAAAGTCAAAAGTCACTGAGAGGTCCCTGATGTAATCTGCCTGCCTTACATTTTCCCAGTATTCATCAGCTATCACCACTTCTTAATCACCTCAGTCATTCTTTTAGCTACTGTAGGTTGCAGTTTACTTAAAATCTATGTTCTCGTTTTACCAAAATACCCAGCAAATCATACTAATAACATAAACTCATGCCCAAATGGTCATCTCACCCATTTTTAAAGGTGTTGCTATACATAATCTTTCCAGCTTTTATTTCTTATAATTTGCTTATGTTTTATTTTCATTTTTTCACATTTCATAAGGAAAGAAAACAGTAAACAAATATATATATATACAAAATGACTGCAGTGCTGAAATTTACCACCAAATGCATCTCATGAACATCAGCTAAAAAGAAAAAATGGATTATACACTTGCACATATCTATATAATGTGGCATTTTAAATGTTAGTACTGTCAAATTCATAATTAATAGAGGCCTTGAAGCAACAGCCTGACAAACACAGTTGAGGCTCATTCCCACCTGATTTAAACAATAGAGATAACTAGACATTTAAACCACAAAGTTTAGTTTTTTGTTATTCATACAATCTATCACTTGAAATAATACGCTGCACCTCTTTTGTGAAAAAACAGTAGTGTATGCTCTGGCTTTTGACATAGGTATACACTAGGTTATCACTGGTCATTGATGATGTTCTAAGGCTTATATTTAGGCAGTGTCAGGTATGGTGATAGCAGACATGCAGGTGGGTAGCCTCAGTCCCCGGGGAGAGCTCAGAGCCATTACAAGGGAGAAGATATGACAAGGAAGGAAAAATGTGGTGAAACTGATCTTTTTCACAACACAGAGATTTTGACTCTTCACAAATACGTGTAATCGATAATATTATTGATTACTGCATTCCACCACAACAATGGCTGGAAATATCCACCATTTATGTTATTCTACCTGTAAAATAGTGTGAATCATGCAGGTAAAGAAACATGTTGTTGTTTTTGAATTATATTTCAGTCAAAAATTTCTTCCTTCCAATACCAGTTTACTCTGTACTGTTCTCACTTAATAAAATTGCTCTCTATTTAGATGTGAATGGTGTGGCATTCACATCTACCCACAAAATCCAACTTATGGCTGTAATGTAATGAAAAGAAGAACTGATGGGTTTCAGTCTGCCCAGACACTGGTAACACAGGTCGACCTCTATGGTTGAGAGTTGAAGCCTGAAAAACAGGCATTAAGATTAACCTAACCTGGCATTCAGCACCTTAGTGTTGGGGTGTTAGTAGCCACTCCACCAACAGACCCAGACTTTCAATAAAACTGGTTTGTAGAGGAGGGGAATTTCTGTGAGCCCTGTTTGGGAAACCAGCCTCTCCTGAATTTCAGTTCAATAGATCAACCTAACTTTCCCCCTCTGATGCCCCCCCGCCCCGGAAAAGACTGAGCATAGGTCTCTGTCTTTCTGCCACAGCTAAGGAAGTGAATCCTCAAGGCAGTGCCTGATAATAAATTCAAAATAGAAATAAATGTGTCTTCAGTAATAGCTGTTGCTGTCAAGGGGTTTTTTCACAATTTTATGTTGATTTTTGTTACAGTTTCAGTTTTCTCGATATTCACCCAAATACAACAACCGTATCTGAGTTTCATGGTAGGCCTAAGGCTAAGAACGGTGAGTGCCTGTAGCTGAGATAGATATCAATAGAGCAAGTGTAGGCCTATGGGTTGGACTTCCCCAATTCCTGAAACACTATAGTTGAGTGATATTGTGCCTTCTGTTACACAACACTCACCACATCTTTATGGCTGAATGAATCTTTAAACTATCTGTAAACACGGCACACAACTGATACAGAAGTTAGTTTTCCTCCCACTGAGGCAAGCGCCTCATGCACATGAGCAGAAAACTCTCCTACAGTACTGACAGGGAACAACTGGGCTTCACACTCTGTGGTCTGTCAGTAGAGCCCTGATAGCGATGCCTTATTTCACCCTGATTTTTCTCCCATGTCTTGTTTGACAGCTGTAATGGGCTTCTTTCTGTGCACAAAGGCAAATATGAGGCTGCTTTTATTTCTTCCCCTGTGGTTTGAGAGCATGGGCAGATGTGTGGTGGGTGGATAAAATGACAGTGTTGACAATATCTTCTTATCTGCTGGCTTTGACCCGATGGGAGCAAGGCCATGGCTGGATGCGTCTCCCTTATCACCATATCTACGTCTGCGGGACCAACCCAGAGCCGCTGGCCAAACTTTCTTTTTTTTTTTTTTACACCGCCATGCCTCCAGGTTTCAGGTGGGCTTTTTGTTCTCTGTGCAGGCAGGATGCAGGCTGTGGGCTAAGGAACAATACTGTGTTCAGAGAGCAGGGAAGAAACTGCACGTAGCATCATATTATGCAAGGCAACTCCCCGTTACCCATGTTTCCAAGCAAGTATGGCCTTCTACCTTTCATTTAGAGAGTTCACATACCTCTGCCAAGGCAAATAAACATAATCACCCCAGAAAGAGACCATTCATGTAACGAACTAACTCTTAAGGTCATCAAAGTCACTGCTGTTGTTTGTTTGTTTTTTTTTCTGATGGAAATTTTCCCAAAACGTTAATCATGAACTTGCTTCTATGTGCAGATGAGGAGATAAAAAGAGCGAGAGAGAAAAAAACACAAGCAACTGAAAAAAAATCAAGAAATCAGTAAAAATGAGTGATAAAATTATTAAACATCACAAATGTAGACAGGTAATGTGGCATTACATCTATTATTTTAAGGCTCCTCCACAGCAAATGCCGTTTGTAAGACTTGAATAAAACCCAGTAAGGGCAGCTAATCGTTCACTGACTACAGGTCCAAGGTTGATGTGATAATACATGTGTTTAGTAACTTTTTAAATCCTGGACCACATTCTGTCGAGAAGTTCACTGCAGGGACACACTTGTGAGAGGAGCAAGTCATAGAGGTGAGTCAGTGTTTCTTAGAATAATGATTATGAGAATAACATGAATTTGTAGTTTATAATATGCAAGATCATAACATGTTCCAGACAGAGGTAGGTAATTGCAAATGGCAAAATAATGCCACAAATGTCACACAGCAAGGTTATTAACAAGTAGTGCAGGTCAAACATTAATGTGTACAATGATTAAATGCTTTAAAAATGCTTCTTATGGTACAGTGTGCATGGACGATGATGAATAGAAACAAATTATTTTTATTGTGCACTGAAAATTAACTTTGCAACTTAAATGCACAGTGCCTGTTTATAATTTCATTTTAGAGACAATGCAATTTTCTGAGATGTAATGAAGTGTAAGCAGAAAACAACATGTTGTTGTTTAATCAGTGTAATGAGACAGGATTTGTTTTAGTTGCCATAAGGCCAACACATGCTACCAGTTTATATTGATCAGTATATGTGAGGGCACACATCCTGAGGAACATGTGCAAACAATAGTTGGACTGTGAACCAGTTGGCCTCAAGGCCTCATAAAGTGTGATTCTGTTGTAAGGACACTCATGGGCCATAATATACACAGGTTAAGACAGAGGTTGTCCAAGGTCAAACCATATAGGAAACACAAGCTCAGACATGGGCTTTCATATTTCAAGATGGATTAGACTGAATGCAGATTCTCTGTCCTACAACAGAAGGCTTAGGAGCAACAGGAACAATATAAATGCTGCAATGTTGCTTATAACAAACAATCAATTCAGAAAAGAAACTGCAGTTATTGAGTTCACGAGGAAGAAACAATGCCCCATTTCCACCCACGGTAGACAAAATTAAGCAACGTGGCATTGCCACAACAACAGAAGGTCATTGTGCTAAAGAATAAGAGAGAAATGTGAAACAAATTTTCTAAAACAAAAATTGGAATATTAATTAATTTGCTGTATTTTCCATAACCAAAATACACTTTCAGGGACGTGGAATCTTAATGGAGGAAACATCCTCTGTTTCCACTCAGAAAGCACCTATATAACCAGTATAAACTGGTTGTGACTTCGGGATGTAACTGAACCAAACTTGCAAAGTAAGTACTTTTTTTATTGTGAGCTCGTCGCACACGAAGCCCGGAACGCTTTATTGTAGGGCACGAGCGCGCACGGAATGTTTTGATGGTTACACCGGAGAGCTGTCAAACAGAGGTGCCTCCTTCTTTACCTGTACAGTAAGGTCTCTGCTCTTGTTCGTTTTGTTAATATTTAAGAAGATCACTCTCGTGTAAATGGTTGCTGTGGTTATGTATAACGTATGAGCGCTTTAATGAGTTTTAACCATCTAAACTCGGCGCGTAACTTTGTTTTTGAGTGTTAGCACAACGTTTGTGAAGTGGCGACCCTTAGCTAGCAGCAGGACTTTGTCATTAGCAGCTAATTAAAGTAGTTCGCTCATCATGTTAATGAAACCGAGACTGCGCACACGGTCAGGCACGATTCAAACGCCGTCAGATATTGAATTTCTCAGCGTATTCAAGCTGTAAAAAAAAAAAGCTGCTGTCTGACTGCAGGCTAACACGCCTTCTTAGTGATTATGTGTTGATCCAATTATCTAAGCTAGCTGACCAGCCACTCTTAACGTAGTTCCTTGTAAACAGACTGCTACAGATAAATGAGCTACCTTCAGCTCATTTGTCTGATAGAGCTTTTCTTTCCCGTGCTGTTTGCTTAAGTAACAGGGACTCAGAGCTCGAAGCAGGACAGAGATAAAATGTTGAGTTAAAGAGTATGATCACTGTTGTATGATCACAGCTTAAAGGAAAAACGTTTAAAAAGGCGTCATTCACCTTCTGTTGTGTACCAGTATTAACTGTTGTGTATATGTTTTTGGATCGACTTAAACGACAGCAAGTACACTTCGAGGACACACACACACACACACACACACACACACACACACACACACACACACACACACACACACACACACACACACACACACGAGGAGCACGATGTCCCAACACAGTTAAGAGATGAGTGTTTTCTTCTCACAGAGGCCACACGTTGTTGTGTCCCTGTGCTTCTCCCTGAGTTACCAGGCTCTTTACAAAGTTGTTTCTGCTGGGGGTAAGGTTTGAAACCAGTGTGAAGAGTGAAGTTAATAACTGTGTGTGTAACCATGTACTGCTCTAGTCAGCCATAAACTCAGTGGAGATCAATGCCCTTTCTCTGGGTTAAAGGTGAAAGGTCACTATCTGAGAAATATGTTGCTGTTTTTGTTACTACCAGCGTACCTGTAATGAAACCTAAAACATGCACGCTTGGTATGTGTGGACTGTCTTATATTAATGCCCATCACCTGACTTTGGCTACTTAGCAGTCACAGTCACAGCGCTATTATTCTATATAACTATAGCACACAATGTTAAAAGTTGTTAAAGTAACTGATAAATGATTATCTGTTGATACTTAGTTCAATATTAACATCAGATGGTCCAAATCAAATGAAACCAGTGGACTCTGTTTTACAGTATGTCCTTATCTGGACGACCCGGCCATAAGCTGAACATGTTATTTGCACTATAAAGTGGTTCTCTGTACTACAAGTGTTGCTGACCTCTTCAGATTATTGTATGTACTTCAGAAAATAATCAGAAAAATTATATATTAAGTGTTAAATATTAGTTTTATAACTGAGGAGTTGACGGTTCAAGAAATTAACAGACAACAATTCTGATGATAACTGAAGTGTTTAAGTTATTTATCAAGCACAAATTTTACAAATGTTACTTTTGGACATTTGGTTGAACAGAACGAGATGTTATCTTGGGCTCTAGGAAATTCTCATGGGCATTTCAATAATCAATGATCGGAGTAACCCAGTCACATGTAGCAGCAGGTTGGAAATTGCTGTCCTTGATTTTTATCTTTAATCACATCATTGGCAACTACCAAAGGTAGTTGGACCTCTGGACCCAGACCAAAGGACCCAGACGTAGATCTGACATGTCTCAGCTTAATATCTAAACCAGAAAGTGTCACTGTGAGGCAGATGTATGTGTTCTTTCCACTTTTTGTTTATACAATTTCAGAAAAATGTTTGTGAAGTCAATGACCTAAAACTTTTTATGCATTGTTTGCAGACCTGCAGGATGGCCCAGGCAGACAGCAAGGTTCTGGTTCTGGGAGCATTGGCCGGGGTGGCTGGTATCAGTTTGGCTGTGGTGTGTTACCGGGGCTTTAGGTCAAGACGAAGAGGCTCGTGGCCGGGGTTCTACGTCAACCGCACTAATGAACAGGGGACTGGTCTCATGTTGGTGGATGGACCGGGTCTGCCCAGCGGTCAGGCTGAGGTGCTGGAGCGCCTTGAGGCGCTGATCCAGTGTGTGTCCGAGCTGAAGGATGAGATGAAGGCGTTGAAGAATGCTCTGCCGACACTGCAGGACCAAGTCAGGGAAGAACTAAGGGGACGTGATGAGGCGCGTCGAGCCAGTCCTCTACACAGGACCACACCAACACGGAGGAAAAGAGCTGCAGGCACCATCACTGGCAGTAGAGCTGGGGGTCGGAGCTCGGAGGAGGCTGAGAGTGAGGGAGGGTGAGTAAAAGGCTCTATATCAGGGCGAACTTATCGAAACTTATGCATTTGTATTAATATTGACCAGTATATGAGAACCGGTATCAAAATCAACCCCAAACCTTCATCAAGCTCTAGCCATTTCTTGATATAAATCATTCCAGAAGGTGAACACAGGATAAAGGAACAACCGATAAATATCTCAAAAGGCAAACTGTAATTTTATTTCAGCTTAATTTCCACGTTAACAATCTTACTTATTGATCAGTATGCGGAACAGAAATCCTGTGGCCTCCTACTTTGCCAGTTAAGCTTCCCTGCTTGTTTTATGCACTAAATTATAGTTTTGACAGTATGTACATTTGCCTCAGGTGCTGCAGAGAACAGCAGACTAATCAAGCAACGCATGCCCAGTCATCCACCTCCACTCCCAGCCAAATGCCTTGAACTCTTGCCAGTGGTAGATAACATAAACAACAGATGTGTTCCTTTTGAATGGACTACCATTTAAAATCTCATCTTATAAAAACAAATATCAACAGCTAAATGATGATGATTAATCCAAGGGTTTAATTTTTTCTGCAGTCAGGCAGTTTTTCTTGGATATGATTATCTATATTCTCAACATGCGACTCAGTAATTGTATCAAATCTTGGGAAGAAATCAGAGAATGCTGAGTCTGGCTGTAGCACATGTAGATCTATGCGAGGACCCGGGTGGAGATTTTGTCTGTCATTCGAGTACTTAACCTGGATTGACCGCTACTTCATTTGTGTAGGAAGTAGAGTATGTGAAGTGCCAAGAAGACTTCAAAACACTAAGTGCAGCTGCTTTCACATCCTAACCACCCAGAGTTTAGGTGTGCAGTAAGCCTTAGATTAGAGCTGTACGGCTCCTCCCCATCTCTGTTCCTGTCCTTGCAATGATTGATCAATTGGCTTTGAGCAATTTTTTACAACTGCAACAGCATTAAGTAGGTCACCTAAACATCCAAAGCACCCTGGGTAATTAATCACAAGGCTGCGTTTTACCATCAGTGTCCTTTAAGAATCACATTCAAGGTTGGGTTGAGTGTTTTTTTTTTTTTTTTCTTTTGTCAATGTTTTTCCAGGAAAGGAGCCAATGTCAGTTGTTATATAATCTTTAAGATTCTTGAGATTATTCAGATGCATGTGTAAACGTGTAAACATATCTAATCTGAAAAAGAAAAAAAAGTAAATCACAAACTTTTTTCCAATGCGGGTTTCTTGGTTTTTGTCTCTTGATCATTAGTGTATCATCTGAACAGGAAAAGTTCTTATGTCATTTTCCAGCAGTAAATTTTGTTTGACCTGTGCTGTGTAAACAGTGACCACCTGGCAGGAAAAGTTGTGCTAGAGCCCTAAAAGTACTTCAGGTCGTGTATGTTTGTTGGTATTAACAGGCATGATCACCGTATCGTATGAGTCTTCTTTCACGATGGATGTCGTTTTCATCTTACCCATACTTTACCATCACCCACCTCACTGGCTGGAGGAGCAGATGGAGGTGCAAGACAGCCCTCCAGCAGATGTGGTTGGCAGATTTTGAGTGACAGTCGTTGGCTGCATCAAATGCTCTTAATTACAGCTCATGTTATTATTCTTTAAAAGAAATCACATCACACACACACCTCCAATAATTAAAGAACCTTTCCTGCCGCTCTGTTATTTGTATGAGCAGAGGGTGTGGGTGTTAGAGGGAATAGTGCAGTGAAGAAATTCCAGCCCCTTAGGGAATGAGTAGCGCTCCTCCAGAAGAGCCAGTTACACCCCTAATCCTCACATGGCTTGGAAGTGTTTGGATCACAATATCTCCACTCAATATCCCCATAAGATCTGTGAGTCTAAGGGCTGGGTAACAGTCACTGCATGTTTGCTGAAATCTAAAGCCTTAAGAATACATTTAAAATGAGTAAGATTAGTGTATTTATTACCTGGTGCGCAGTGGAAGTTTACCTCAGAAACGAGTAGATCACATCTCAAGGTGTTGCAGACTCTCAGTTTTAGTAGCAATGAGCAACTGCATTTAATAAATTAGAGTGGAAAATCTTAAATATGAAATTTTACTAAACTAATGCAAATAATGTCATTAGAGGGGCAGTGGATTTCCAACAGGGGGCATCATGCAAGTATGAACAGGACCTTCACCAAATCTTCATGCAGCAAGCTGTGCTGCAGGACATGATAGATGCATCATCATGAATAGGCAGATTTTCATAGCTCTCTGCAGTTGATTACTTTTGCAAGCTTAATTTTTTTTTTTTTGTTGAGCAATTGCAGTGGATTCATTCATAAAGTATAGAAATTATTATTTTTACAGATCTTGGTAGATCAGACTTTGTCCTGTATGTTTACAGAGATATTTCAAGTGTGACCAGTGTTGGCAAATTGTCTGACAATCTGTAAGACAATCTATCTCCTATCTGAGTCTGTGTAATAATAGGACATATCTGCAGAAATGTCCAACAGTAACAGGACAATTAGTGTGACATAATGTCAGATATATGGAGCAGGGCATTGTCGATCCAAACGGGGAACATGCAGACTCAGCCACTGGCAGGTTAAAAGTTCCAGCTGTTTACTCCATTCACTCCTCATATGTCACAGCGGTGTCTTCAGAGCTACCTCTCTGCTGGTAAGGAGACCCATCAATCACCCTGTCTGTGTGCCAAAGCTGTCAGAGGCCTCATTTAAAAGTGTCTTGTAGGAACTTGTAATTCCTTGAACAGTTCCCACTGAGTTTATTATTCACATCACGTCGCTGTAGCTCAAGAACATTACCGCTTCTTTTTTCCTTGTCCAAAAAAATAGCACTTATGACACTGGATAGTTGTTGATTTAAGCAGATTTAAAGCCGCAGTTTTGTTTAGTGAGGGGCAAGCCCGATCAGCACGCACACAAATGTTTAGAAAGAGAAAAAGGAGCTCATTGTCTGCTTTCTGATTAAAAGCTTTAGTCTGCCTTCCCTGTGACGTCATGGTACGTGTTTCTCCCCAGCTGTCTATATCCAGGACACTCACATTTATATCCTCAGATTCATACTTCAATGAAAGACTTTTAGCTCGACAAACACATGTATTGAATTGAGTTTTAGGAGTACAATGTATACAGACGCAGACAGAGCAGACACTTTCAGCCGTCTGTTGTGTCCTCAGTCAACCTGTTCGTTCTCTGAGCTCCATCTGTGGAGTTTGACCCTGACCACCCACATCTCCCATTCATGTTTGCTTTAACCACTGCAAAAGAGTCGTTTATGTACATTTTGGGATCAATGAAATGTTGATCTTGCTCCCTGAATTGTTGGCTCCTATTTTCTGTGACACATTAAAGTGCCTATAATCAATGTTTTTTTGTATTAACAGTATTTTGGGCTGTGAGCCTCCTTTCACATACTGCATGTATGTGAAAGAAGCCACTCATTGTGATGATTACATCTGCGTCTACAGTTCCCTCCAGCTCTGTGAAATGTTTCAGCATGTATCAGCTCATTGCTTTGGCTTTCAGGTCTTCAAATGTAGTGTTTTGATTCACTCTTACTGCTTTCATAGTGTCATATTCACCTGCATCAGGCAGCTGCATGAGTAACATGAACTACTGAGTGTCCTTGGATGCTTGGCTGTCTTTGACAAATCTATTAATACCATTGTTAGAGAAGTAAATATTTCATTAGGTCACTGTCAGCAATCATGACTCTTTTTCTCTCACATTTCCTTTCTGTTTCTCACTCATTTACTGAGTTTCGTTCTCTGTTTGTGGAGCTGTCATCCCGCCTTGTGTTCAGATTTAGTTCTTGCCTGTTTGCCTTTTGGCAAAATTACAAGCCAAAGCATCATTTGTATACAACTGTGCACAAACCTGAGTTTCCAATCTTGTTTCTTCCTCCTACTATTTTAAGAACAAAGTGTTGCAACATCCTAACAGAAGTGCAGCTTATGGTTGCATGAATGCACAAGGTGAACTGTTCATTATTAACTTGTGTAATGTTGTGATGTGTCTGTGAGAAATGAGTGACAGGCTATTTTTCATCCAGCTTTTATTTTCCACCTCTGTTACTTACCACAGCAGAGGAGGGTATGGTTAGAAACCCAGTCATGTTGTCAGGGAAAGTGAAAGTTAAAGTCTAAAGAGTCGGTCCCTGTCCAGCCTTTGGGGGGCATAGAGAACAAATAACTGGGCTGTCTCCAGTCAGTCAGCCGTTGTTGCAGAGCAGGCTTTCATTGGTGCTGTCACCACAGTTACACAGGCTGAATGAGCTGGGCTGCATGTTCCAAGGCCCGGTGATGTTGGGATGGTAACTCTGGTTTGTTTTGAACAGCGTAACCACGGAGACAGCCATTGCTAAGCCCTATTGAGAGATCCCATCATTGCCCCTTGGGGTCTGTATACCGAGAGGCTGACCTCACTGAGTGAACACACAACCTCTTAAAAGTTATAAAGCTTTGTAGTCTTTCCATAGCACTTGTGTGTTTTGAGGTTGGACACAGCATAGGTGGATGGAATTGTGCAGTTTCTTTTTGCTGAATACAAAGTGGAACATGAAACCTAATGTTGCAGTGGGCTGTTTTATACAAGTAACAGGTTTACTGGTCCTGTTACTTACCTGCCGCAGTGAGTTCTGCTTATTTCACATAGGTTTCTTTCAATCAGTAAGTTTTAAAATACAGATGTATGTTAGAATGTGTGTCCATAAAGTTGAACTCTGCATCAAATGATTATATTCAGTTATTATTCAGTGAAACAGTCTATAAAATGCCCCAGCTAAAAAAAAAAAAATGCTATAGTAAGTTACCAGAACCCAGGGTGATTCAAATTAGTGCTGAATCGGTCAGTTGATTAATCGATTAGTCAGTCAACTGAATATTAATTGCCATCAGTTTTGATAATCAATTTTCATAATCAAGTTATGGTTTATGGACATTTATTATGCAAAAAGACAGTTTGTAAAGTCCACTCCTTTCAATACTAGAAGGTTAATGGTCAAACTCTCCCACTAAATCTGCACCATGAGCATCACTGCCATGTTCATCAATAACCAAAAGTTGTTAACTTGTGACTGTTTTTGTGTATTTTTTTCATTTTTGCATGTGAGAACAGGCATTAATTTTTTTTTCTGCCCTGCCCTTAAATTTGCCTGCAGAAAATAATTTCATTTCTTGTCATGTGTGAGTCATAGGAGGACCTGCTGGTATACTATGTACCCAGATGGTGTTGAAATAAGGATGACAATATTTAGACTTGTTCTTTCAGAGCTTATTATCCTTGCAATGCTAGTAACATTGCAAGGATAATAATGGTTCCTGCACAAACATATATGCATTACATAAACACACGCAGTAATACAAAAAGATCCTTAGCTTCTTTTTTCTTTCAACTCAAGTGATTCATGAGCCGTGGAATGGCGTGACAGGAATGCGCTGATCACTCAGTACTGTGCTGCCTGTCTCTCCAGCTCCACTGAGTAAATAACTGCTGGGAGGGAGGGTAAACCGACTGCTGAATGAATAAAAGAACAAAAGGATGAATGAATTAGGAATGAATGAATGACACAAGTCCAATAGTGTGACTGTCTTGCTACAGTTAAATGACAGGCCTATGTATTGCAAGGCAGTTCTCTATAATATGGAAGAAGCCAGACAAAAAAGGAAGACCACAACAGTCAGAGTAAACACGAAAGCACACCCATTCAGATTTTATAAGCTGGGGCGTATTGGCCAATAAATGGTTTGAGCCTTGCCTGCATGTTTTGGGTTTGCTCAGGGGTTAGCGTAGAGAGCGAGATTGTAGAAAGGCTTTGGAGCACTATCCCAAAATGATGGTATAAAAACAGATGGAGATTAAAATAAAGACACAGTAAAGTCTAGGTTCTTGTGTAGTTATGGTGTTTCTTTGTTTCCTACTAAGATACTGAATGTGAAGTACAGTCCAATGGGTCACAGAGTTTCTCTTTATATCACAGAATTTCTCAAAATATTTCAGCTACTATCTTTTTTTTATCTGTCTAGAACCTCTCTAATATTCCTTTTGCAAAAGTTTAATTAACGAGCAACAAATTGCACCACAGCCTCTCTTTGTCTGGTTTGACAAGTAGCTTATGGTGCTGGTGTTTGCAAACTAAAGATAGATATTGTTGTGTTACTTCAGCTCCTAAACATTGTCACCAATCTCTACTCGTGCTGTTGTTACACCTGATTTTAGCATTTACAGTTATCTTGTTATCATCTGTTCAGTAAAAGTTACATAGGTTTGCTCTAAACCTGCATTAAGTAATGTTTTGGCCACATGGGGGCAGCAAAAACAGATCATTCCATTCATTATTAGATTCCTTATTATTATAGAAATAATGAATATAGTAGCTTTTAAAGTATGCAACACTGACATATTGTGAAATTTAAAGTTGATATGGTGAACTCGTTAGCTAACAGTTGCTTATTTACACAGTGAGAAACAGGGAGCCACATTAGCCTTCATTTAGACCCGTGTTTCTGGCCATCTAGCGAGCGCAACTGACTGCTTCACAGTGAGAGTGAAACAAAACAGTCAGTGGCGAGATGTAAATCCAAAACAATAAGCTGAAATATGCTGAAACACTCTGACAGGTAATAATTCTCTGTGGGTTGGTCACTATGAATGACACTTTTCATTTACATGTAGCCATGTGGTCCATTGTTTTATTTAAAAATATCAGATGTAGCAGCTTTAAAGCAGATGTATTTCCATTTAAATTGGAATGAAACAATAGTACAAATTTGCTGTCATCTCATCACACCATTGCTGCTCCATTTGTGTTGTTGACTTTGTCCGCCGTCGAGCATTATTCTCGACAGTTCCTTTTCTTGATTGACGAAAAACTCTGCCCTCATATTACTCCTGCAATCACAGCACTCAGGGTGGAAGGTGTGTGCTGTGGGGCGGAGCCAGGAAGCAGCCTCCAGCACGAGGCACCTGTTGGGTCTACTGTGTTTCTGTCTGTGGCCCGCTCTGACACATCCCTCCAGAAGCATGGCTCGCAGCCCAAAATATTCCCTTAACCACCAATGACGCACATGCAGCCGCTGCCAACACTCAATAGAGGCTTTTCATATATTCCCCCTTGTCTGTGTCTTTCATTTCTACCTTTACTGTTGATATAGCTATTTATTTTTACTGCTGCTTTTTAATTGTTAGCTTAGGGTGTTAATTCACACAGCTCCAGCAGTTGAAAGGGTACCATAAAACATCTAATGCGAGTGTTGCGTGCCTCACCCTGACAAACAAGTCTCCCTGTGTTCATGTAAAAGCCTTCAGGTATCCACGTTAAGACGTCAAGAGTTTCTTAACAGCTAGTATTTATAAACAATTAAGTGACCCACTTATGTAAACAAACCTGGTGCCATTTGTGTGTAAATAGGCAGCGAAGATTGATCCTGTATAATCAGCACCTGGAAGAAAACAGCTTGTAAAAATGCTCGTTAAGACAGGATTTTGATTGATCTGAAAAATTCCTCAGCCGAGGCGTTTTCGCTCCACCTCACAAGTAGAAGATGGTTTTAGATTGAGTTACCGGGACACAGGCCGCTGTCTTGTAATTTAGGGAAACTGGCAACATTTCGGCTGTTTATTCTTTTTTCTTGAGGCCAAGTTGCACGTCTTGCTGATGGCAGGATGGAGACAGACTGGCCTGGTGATTGGAGCCACCGAGGTATTCAGTTCAGCTTTCTGATCCTCATCAGTAATGGGAAATGGTCACAGAAAACTGAAGCTGCAGCTTTTCTTTTTTCTGAAGCGTTGTTCCTTGTGTTTTGTTTTTTTGCACTTTCAGGTATATGACTGCACTGACAGACTCTGAGGATGAAGAGCTAAGTGATGCAGAACAGAGGGATGAAGAACAGCCTGTGGAAAAGTTGTCTGTCCTCCTCGACAGGATCGATCGTTTGCATCAGGGCACTGAATCGGACAAAAGGGAAAGCCTCGACATCCTTTTGGAGCAGAGAGAGGAGGTATGTTAACACTGCGTATGTTCTCTTTAGAGATTTATGTCCCTACAGCTGAATACAGAACGTGCCTTAACGCTTTGATGTACTTCTGCAGTTTGGACAGAACTCGACGTTTCTTTGGCGGCTAATCCGAGCTTACTGTGATGTTCATGATGTCAGCTCCACTCTGGAGGAGAAGAAGACCCATGCAGAAACTGGTAATTTACTAAACCCTTATTTTGTGACACATTTGCCAAGCATCCCAGTTTGGATGTGAGGTGCTGTAATGTCATAACCACAACTGGACAAACCTCAAATGTCAGCGTGTGATCTGGAAAACCCAAATCCACGCAATCCTGTGTTCCTTCAGTGACCTCAGTCAGTTGGTTTGACCCACAATGAATTGGCATAAACAATGTTTGGCAAGCTTTGACCAAACTGAGAAACTGCCTGAGGTAACAGTCTACCACTGATCAGATAGAATTAACTACAAGTGTGGTTTAGTCATCATTTTAGTAGAAAGACACTCATAAAGTCTGAATTGGTACTAATATATCACACTTACCCGGCAAATGCCTGGTAAATCTGATGTAGCTCAAAATCAATACTGTACGGCCTGACAGATTGTAATCAAGATTTTTTTAAAAGCCATCTCACCCAGTGTAACATACACTGAACTTTTAACATTGTTCATTGTTTTACATTGTTGTTAACACAAGTTTTTTGGTAACCCATTGCACCCTGAACCTTAAGAGTAAACTTGCTATGCAGAAGGTGTCCCACATACTGTAAATAGGTTACACACTCAACAAACAGGACACCAGAAAGTCTTAAAGTCACCTTCATGATGACAAAACATTTTTTTCTCCCACAGGCCCTTTAAAAAGCAGGGTACAATGACTTTCTGTGCTTGTCTTGCGTTACACTCTAAGACTTTGTAGAGTAGATCGTCATGGGTTTTTTTTTTTTTTTTCCACAAACAGAGGCTGTTTTGTGATTCTGCAGTTCCAAAGTTCAGACCGGATTGACCTGTTTCTCTGTGATCCTTCCTCATCAGTGTGCCTCTAATCAGAGCTGGCCAGGTGCCTCCTGCAGAGACACCTTTGTCTTAGCCTTCGACAGTGTTAAACACATAGATATTTAAAGCAACAGCGCATCATATTTGACATTCATTCAGATATTAATAGAGCATATGGAATGAGACACTTTCCACTGAGTGATGAGGGACTTAAAACAGAGCTCTCTTCCTGGATTGCGTTTCATATCACTTCTGTTTCTATTGCTTTAATCCAGCGCCTGGTGACGTTTCTTGATTTATGTATATCCTGTTGTGTTTTCTCAGACAACACACCCCTTGACTCCACTAATCCACGCTCTCTTCTTTTGTCATGTGAACAGGAATGTGTTTCAGTGGAGCATCATTATCTGTTCTCTGTATTTCCTTTCTTCTCAGGGAAGAAAGTTGGTGAGGAGGCGGTGAGCCTGAACCCTACATGTGCTGAAAGTCATCAGTGGTAGGTTTTGTTGTTTAGTTGTTTCCTTCCTCCCACATTTCATCATTTCACAGCTGCTTTTTGTTCTTTTCAATAAAATCTTCCCAGCTGCCATTTCAAAAAGCAGATCTATCAAGCGCACTTAAAGATATAGTTTGATGGCATGTGACTTGTTGTCACTGAGCCCCATTATGGAAATCACCGATGGTTGAATTTGACTGAATGAAAGCATAGAACAGGTACTTTCCCCAGATGAGAAGGTACTTTTGAGTGACGTGTTTGCCTGGAGCAGCTGTTCCTCAGTGTTTGACTGGATGTTTGACTCTGTCATTTCTTTGGGCAGTTTAGCAAATGTAACTTGAATGAATCAAAAGGAAACTCTAAAAAAGCCCACAAGGGGTAGATGACAGGGTGATTTAAACGTGCGTTATGTTCATTTACTTTTTGAGCCAAAACCAAAACAGGCTGGAAAATTCATAGAAAAGTAAATGCACATGCATGTTTGCGAGATAATAGTAGCTTACCTCCCAAACATCTCCTTCCTGAAGATCAGCCCCTCATCCACCTGATAGCATCACATCCACTTTCAGGAATGTAAACACAGCCGAGGCTAACTTCACTCAGATAGACTGATGCTGACACTGGAATAACTCATGTGATTAATGGTCTTCTGTTATTGCAGTTGTTGTACATTGCTGTTCCTGTACATTGGCGGTTGTGTCACAGTGTGAGCTGCACATATTCAGTGCTTGAGGTTATGCTGGTGATACATATGGCGCCAAAGCATTGTGGATTTGTGTCCAGCTCATAAAATTTGTCTGTATTTGATGTACTCTTTAAGGGGTAATTGATAAGTTCATGGCTCAAGGTAGAAGGACACACTTTAAGAAAACCTAGCACACTTATTTTCCAAAATAGTTCCCTCCTACATTTCCTACAACCACATGTCATGGAGCATATGGATCCTTTCCTTGGAGATGGTGGTGTCTTGGATCTCCAGAAAATGGTCTTCAACAGCGATTCCTCAACGTCAAAATGGTGACCTCTGACCTCCTTTTTCATCTTGGGGCAGAGGTAGTAGTCTGAGGGTGCAAAGTCAAGTAAAATCAGGCCCAGGACCTCTTTGGGTTACAACCCTACCCTGAGACCGAGGTAGTGGATGACTGCATGAAGGCCTGTGTTGTCCTCAGACACTGCTGACTTAATTTTCAATTAACCAAAACAGAAGTACTGCAAAAGTTGTTAACTTCAAACCTTCTGCATAATCACTTAAAGAGCTGAACTGCACATGCAGTATCAAAGATAGATATCTATAGATATTTTGATTGCAGCTAGTGGAGATTTCCTAATAGACTGTCTAATAGCTCTCTCTCTGTGTGTGGTCCTTAGTATAAAACTAAGTTTGAGGAAGTGTCACAGCCATAAGTGATTCTCAAAAAAATGAAAGCAAAGGAAATCAGGAGAACCTCCTCTCCCCTTGTATGCCTCCACAGTTGCTCTTTGACTCAGGGGAAACCCCCCCCCCCCCCCCCTTGCTTTTAATTAGCTGGGCAGAGTGGGCCTGATGGCATGAATCCCATTTGAATTTGTGCAGGCCCCAGTGGTGCATTCCCGTTCTGAAACACTGCTCATGTCAAAACTTGACTGCTGATCATAGATGGAATCCCTGGCTGCAATAGGGAGATGAAGATTGCACCAGATGCAGCTCTGAGATCAGCTTGCCTCTGCTGGAGTTTGTAGAACGACAGCAAAGTCTGCTTCGAAAACAGCCTCAGCCCCTTTTATTTAGCTTTGTTTAACTCCTGGATATATGAACTGCAAACATTAAAAAGCGTCGTGCGTTCCTTGTTTACATAATACTAATAGTTTCCAAAGTGTACGTATTTGTTACCTCTAATTACGTTCCCTGAATTAGTGTCCTGTGTAATTGAGATCATGTGGTTACTTTCTGTATACACGCGTGTGAAGATTTCTCCTGGAAAACAGACCCAAACTGCCTGCTGGAGCCAGCTGCCCTGCTCGCTCTGTTCGTTAGGGAATAATTAGCATTAGCTCATGCACATACCGCAGCACCTGAGACGTCAAGTGAAATAGAAGGCCGTGTTTGTTTAGTTAATTAAGGGCAACAGCTTTAAAAAAGCTTAATGCTTAATCCTATATCCACTAATGGAATTTGTAAGATTCTTAAACCGAGCAGAAACGCTGTCTAAGTTGAATGGACAGGGCAAAGTAGGGAAAGCTGCACTTTGAGAAGGGAGGAGGCAGGGACTGGGGACGGTGCCAGGCAGTGTTGCAAGGAAGTTTATGTCTGAGGTAACTGTTTACTTAGTGTACCGATGCCGTGAGAAAACTTGTCACCTGTTTTCCTGAATCCCTCCCAGCTTGTCACAATTTGGCAGATGTTGTTTAGAAGCTCTGCCAGTCAGTTCCTGCTCTGCCACTGAAACTACTTACTGTATAGAAACTTCTTTACGTAGCCTCTGTGAATGAATGGCTTCTCAAACTTTTCCATTTGCCATCTACCCTAATTTAAGTCTGTTAAAGTCCTGCTGCTGCTGCTGAATATATATCCTGTATATGTTTTTAAATGTGAAAAATCCTCAAATGATTTGCGACTTATATTCGCTTTTTCAGACTTGTAAAAATGCATGCACAAATGCACATGCAACATCAGTGACATATAAACAGTTAAGTAGTACAGCTGTAAACAGAGAAAGGCAGGACAGTCACTGTTTCATGTTTGATGACACATTCTCTTAAACAACTGTTAATTAATTGATTACTGTTTGTGACCTTGCAAGTTTTGAGCGAATTATACAGTTACAGTCCCCACCATATGATTTATAAAATTATTTGTATTTATTTTTGATTAGAGGACATTTTCTAAAGTCATTTTCTGGATATGGATACAGTACATTCACAGGCTGTAGCCAGTGAACTCCGGTGACCTAATGCATTTTCATTCAGATATCTTTGAGTGACACCTCAGCTGGTCGGGTGAGGAGGACAGTCTCAACAAACCTGCTCTGTTGTATCTGTACCTTGCACGGCAAGTCACCGATGTTAGTGAACACACAGTGGCTCTAGTTAAGAGGCTGATCTTTCAGAAAGTGTGAGAATCTAGACCAAAATATGTTTTAACGTGCTGACAAAGTCAGATTTCAGTGGCTGTTCCAAATACATCAGAGAAGTGGAGGACACAAGTGGTGTCTCCTGTGTCGTCGTCAGTATCCCAGGTAGTGAAATTAGCTTTGGACTTGATTGTCAAGTTGCTTTGAAAGGAGGAGCATGTCCAGCCTGTCTGTCATGTCGTCTGAAGGACCCTCCTTCATGGACTGTGACCTTAGAGAAACACTGCCTATGAACTGGAACATATCCTCTGTCAACATAGTCATTCCACGCTCCTTCTCTGTGAGTCAAAACAGCCTATAGGTTTAATTTATAATCCGATGTACATTACAAGTACATGTATCCTTTTTGCATGACACTGCAGATATGGTGCAGACGACAGTGTGCTAATTCTTTACATTTGGACTAAATTAGTACAAGCAAGATTGAGAAATTTAGAATATCAAAAACAAGAAGAGGCTAGTATGACAGTTTGCCGTGACTGCCAGCTGTGGGTTGTGTCCACAAGAGCCTGGCTAATATTCGGCCAATAATTAACAAGATCCTAAATTTGTTAAAGTGAATTTTCTGTAAAACACAAAACAGAATAACCACTCACATATTGTTATCAGATTTTTTTAAAACTTCTACCTGGCTGCAGTGTGCACTTTCACAAAAGTTTATATTAAACCACAATCTGAAAACCCATGAAGCTCCCTCTGTGGGTTTGTATTTGCGCCAAGTCAGTGCCCATGGTGAAAGATCTCAGACTGTTATCATAGAACCAGGGATTACACTAAACAACCCAAAGCTTTTACCCATTGATAACTGTTGACGTGCAGCTGGAAGTTGCAAGACGTGTGACTCTTACTCAGTCACAAAGCATGCTGCATCCCTTCTGAACTTGTACACGGGCCGTTTGAAGGCCTGAAGTGATGAATGTGATGTCCGTTTAACAGTTAAGAGATTACACATACTTTCCCACTCTGTCATGCGCCAAATCTCTGTACTTTTCCCAGGTGAGGTGGATGAGAACTCTTTTGAAGTTGGATGCGTAAAGAGGCACTTGACTTATTCAGAGAGCCGCATTGAGATAGATACAATCAGCGTGTCCACAGCTCTCCACACTGTCACCTGCCAAAGTTTTTAATTCCCTGTGCCAGTGGACGCCTCCACCTCCCCTGTCTCAGGTTTCATTCTTCATGAGCTCTCCTGTAGTGCGTATGCAGCTGTTTCTGCCGTAAAACTTTTTAGCAAACCACTTTACAAAAGAGAGCCGATGTGTGGACCACAAGTGGGGTGTACTGTAAGATGTGTTTTTGTCTGTGGGTGTATGAATGTGTGTGAGTGCGGAACACATACAGACATTAGGTTACATGAGGTGCTTTCGTGACAGCGAGCGTGAGGCCTGTTTGTAAAATCTCAGCAGGCTGACGGCCGGGAGATGTGATTCGTTCTTTGGTTATCGCTGATGATCCCACCATGTGAATTCAGCCCATGCAAATCCCTGACTATAGGGCCTCTCTGATGGTACAAAGGCCCATGGATTAAGCAGAGTGCCTGTGGCAGTGCCAGTCAGAGGAGGGGGGAGGATGGGGTCACTTTGGCCTTCGCAAAGACAACTTTAATTTCAAACACGTGCCTCTGTTTGCCGCGGTCATCGTTAGTGTCACCGTGGCAGCATTGTGCTCTGTTCTCAGTAGCTGTGGAAACCGTGTGTGTGTGTGTGTGTGTGTGTGTGTGTGTGTAAACTTCAGACCTCGCTGTACTCTGGCTCATCACTGTGGGAACACTTTACACACAGCCACAAATCCCACCTCCCATGCAAAGAAAACACGATCAGCTCATTCTGTCACGGGCTAAGTATATCAGCGCACATCACACACTCCTTCACATCGTCTCACACAGGTTGTCCTTGAATTCCTTGAGTTCCTCCTCCTGTTTCTGTACAAGTTTTAGCCTGGAGTCTTGCCTGGCACTCTCTGTCTTTGAATGAGCTCTCTCTGTTTGGATTTGAAGGCTGAAATCAATCTGCTCTTTCCACCAAGCAGCTGACACTTAGGCCCTTTTTTTTTTGCCCAGTAGAGTGGGGGATTTCACTGAGCCGGGGTAAACATGCGGACTAACCTTGCGCAATTAAGTGTTCTGTCCTTCTCTCATCTTCCCCCCCCTGTCATGTTTGCCACCGCCCACCTTTCCTTCTCCTCTTGATACTTCCCTTCTCTTGCCGTAGACAGTTGAGGAGATATAGTATTTCAAATCAGATAAGAAAGGAAAGGATTAACAACACCAGGCAGGCCCCCGAGGCAAGACACACCTCTCCACAGCTTCACATCCTTATTCGCTCCTTCCCCTCACTTCTCTCTGCCCTTACCTCTGCCTCTCCGCTGAAGGCCGGGTGCTGTTTCACATAGTGACAATAGATTTGTTGCATAAGACCAAAAACAGCACACACACATTCCATCTCCTGCATGGTACAGAAAAGTTTATCTTGAATCTTTTTGTAAATTGTACTGTAGAATACACAAACCCAGGATGAGGGTTGATGTAATCACAAATGCTAACCCACCCCAGTCTAACTCAGGGGGAAATCCAGGTGCCGTGATGAGCCAACACTGTTATATGCTGGTCCAATCATGAGCAGCTCTGCTATTGACATTCTTGGGTTGACACGCTAGTCAATAAACACTGCCTGACTTGCCACATGCTGAATAATGTTACAGCTAGCCAATCAGAGGCAGGTAAAAATATGTCTTGCGGTAGCCTGGATGTTGAGCAATCTCTCCCACAGCCCTCACCTGGGCAATGTTCAGTCTCAATTATGATTACTATTCCTCTATGGTATGCTGCTCTGGTTGCTTTCCTCATCTCGCCACTGCTAAGATTTATTACATTTAATCACATCAGCTTATGACAACATGCTGGTAGAAGGAGAGGAGTGACTAACTGGTTAGTGTTACTCCTCAAGGAGGGCTGCAGCTAGCTGAACTCATTTGTTCTTTATTTACATCTGGCCAGGTGCCTCCTGCAAAGACACCTTTGTCACAGCCTTTGACAGTATTAGACACATGGTTATGTAAAGCAACAGGGCATCATATTTGACATTCATTCAGAGATTCATAAATAAATAAATTGAATTGTAGCATGCAGCCAGATTGTGGAACCACTGGATACTGTGAGCCACTCTCACTATTTGTGTGTGAGGGGAGCTCAGAATAGGATTAAAATGTAGTGGCCAAGTGCAAACCAACTGTGTCCTGGCTCCATTTCCTCACAGCAGATATTTAGTCACCGGTGATGGATTTGCTCAAAGCCTTTACATCCAGCAGTGTGTTTTGATTTGAAGCCAGGCAGCACAGCACTGCAGACAGATAGCATCTCTGCTCCTGTGATGTTGTGGAGCTCTCCACTCATCGAGCGCCAACCGGCGGCAGAGTGGCCGCACCCTGCGCTAACTTAAGAAAATAAACTCTGATCTTTTTAGTTACAGTTACACACAATTCATCCACCTTTGTTTGCTTTGCAGAGAATATTTAGGGCTCTTAGAAGTGATGTGGTTAGTGCTCGTCTGATCACTACTAATTTTCCACACCACCCACAGTAATGGTGGTTAGCACGAAGATTAATGTTTGCATGATGTTTCGCCCAATTGCAACCCCCTGAATCGTGTGGTTTATTTATTTATTTTTCTTCTCTTATTAGCATTGTCAACTGTAGTCAAATCACAGCTTTTGACTCGAATAAAATATCAAGCCATCTAACATTATCTTAATTCTGTAATTACCCGGTAATAATAATAATAATTTGCACTTGGTCTCACTTCACTACATCTCACCTGTTTTCTCTTTTCTTTTTTTTTTTTTCTCTTCTGTGTTGTAATTTGTGGCGGCATGCGGTGCCTGATCACAATCCAGAGACGGAAAGGTTGAGAGTGACTACAGAGAACAGTAGCCCACCGCCAAATCATGCCCTGTAAAAAAAAAAAAAAAGTCCATTCACACATACCAGACACCTCAGTACACACACGCACAGTTTCAGATTCCATCTACCATCAGCACCACCATGTCAGATGACACTGTCAGATGACCTTTGTACACACTGAGCCTTCAAATAAAAAGGTGTTTATGTCGCTCCGTGGTGTTTGACAGAGTACCAGCAGGATTAAAGCAGGCTTGCGGTGAAAAGACTTTGATCAGCTCTCTCCTCTCCTCTCCAAACCCTCAGTGTCATGCTGACTTACAGATCCCAAAGCTGAAATTGCTCCTTGTTTCCCCTCCACCTGCCCACTGGTCCAAGTCGGTGTATTAATTAGTGAGCGAGAGAATAAAGTGAAGCAGCTTATCTCTGCTGATGTAGTCTAATGAGGAGTTTTGCTATGGAACATTGAATGTTTTTCAGGTTTTTCAGTGCCTCTTCGGTTGGCTCATTGTTAGTGACCCAGAGAAAAGGCGGTGTGGCTGAAAGGTGGTGCCAGAGTTCTCTCCAGTTCTCTCACCTTCGCTTCACTACGTGGCTTATTTACTGTAGTCGGTCAGGAGCGAGAAGCCAATGTGGAGTTTATATTAATTCCATGTTGTCAGAAAAGCTCAAAATGTTAGATCCTCCCAGTTTAATCTTAGATTTTCAGTAATGTACTGATTCATTATCAGCTGAGATTATTCTACTTTCCATCCAGTGACTTACACTGATACTCATTCTGTCTGCATTATAAAGATGTGGCAAAATGAGGACAGACGTGATCTTGTCAAGCAAGGTCAAAGACTCAGGTCTCTGGACCAACTGGGCAGCTTGATAAAGGAATGGTGCTGAGGTGCCCTTGCACAAGACAATGGATCCTCAGCACATGGTGGTCCACATCCTAAGGAGCAAGCGTTTATGGATGTTCCCAACAGCCACAGTTGAAAACAGGGTGAAAAGCCGGCTGTCGTAGAGAGGGGGCAAAATGCAAAAATCGTTTCAAAGCCATTCATAGTGTTGTGCTCATTTGTAAGCGCAGAAAGTGACAGAAGTAAGTGTGTGAGGAATACAAACAGGCAAAGCTCAAACATACAGCGTGTGGCTGTCTGAAGCCGCCGTTCTCACTGGATTCTTTGTTTTGAAAAGGTTGCAGAAGCTGTTGTACACAGCACCCAACCAGATCTGATGTGGGAAAAGTGTTGGCACAGAGGGGTTAAGACACTATTCCATCATCCAATGAACCTGTGATTACAGCACACCGATGCCTTTAATCTGTGTCTCATACTTGTAAATGTATTCATCTGTGTGAATGTGAAGAAAAGTGGTGGTGGAGTATCAGAACCATGTGCCTCTCGGTTTGCCAGAGTAAATAAAAGAAAGGGAAAAAAAGTCTTTGTGTTGAATCCAAGGTTACCAGTGTGCTGTTTTATAAAAAATGTCTGTTTGATGAAAGTAACTTTTAAGAGTTCATCTGTTTTTTAGAAAACTACTATTAACTTTGAAATTTAAATAGCTTTTTCTAACTTACTATCCTTATTTGCATTTTCTCCCAGTTTTCTTTTTTATTTATTATCCACTGTCTTCCTGTCAGTTATGTTGGTCAGTGCCTCTTTGCATCAGGAACAGTAACTTTTTGGGTGTCGGGGACATAAAATCTGTGAAAATTAGTTCAAACTCATTTTCTCTTCTGTTGTTTATGTATTTGTTTGTGTTTTTTCGGGGTCTGAAAAGCTGTAAAACTACAAATGATGAGCCAAACCTGATATCAACATGATACGGTCTGTGCACAGGTACGCCATCATGTGTGGAATCATGGCAGAATATGACACGGTACAGAACAGGATAAAGAACGGATACATCTTTAAGGTAAGCTGTTGTCTGACTGCACTGGGACTGTTTAATAAAATGCTTGCATTATTATATGTGTACATTTTCATATATGTATGTATACTGGACATTGCTCCTCCCATGTACTTGGCAACTCACATCACATAGACCACTCCTATAGCCGTTCAGTTGCATAAGACGGAGTGTGGAACAACAGCACGTAGCAGTTTATCTTCTGTCAGCAGCTTCCCCCAAACACGCCGTCTACCTGCAAACTCTTGACAGGTGAAAGAGAGAGAGATAGAGAGCTGGAGAGGGAAGATATGAAAAAAAAAAAACTGAATCAGAGAGAGGGAGAATGGAAAAGAATGAGGGAGGGAAGGTGCGTGACTAGCAGGAGTGTGTGGTCGCTCAGCCAGATCGCGTGTGTGCGAGGTGTTTGTGAAATACTTGTGGGTTGGTGAAGCAGGACAGATCAGGTCAGAACAGAAGGCAGTGAAACAGCAGCCGTGTCATGAATCAACAGTGAAAATCTTCTGCCTGTCTGTCTGTCTGTCTCTCCTCCCAGGATCATCTGGATAAAGCCATTGAGCTGAAGCCGCAAGACCCCATGTCCTACTACCTGCTGGGCCGCTGGTGCTACGCTGTATGTGACCCTCCCGATACACAGCACATCTGTCTCTCCCATCTCTCCTCACATCGGCAAACAGTGATTTTGTTGAGGGTGTCGTGTCTTGCGTGGCCTCCCGTCTCCCTTTGCTAACCCACCCCTGGTTTCCCCCTATTCATTCCCACTGTTTAGTTTTCCCTGAGGTTTGTTTTTCTTCCCTCTGCGGTAGTTGCAGTGTAATATTGTGCCAGAGAGATGTTTTCATCCTGTTTCTATTCGGTTCATGTTCTTTCAGGTGGTTGTTTTTGATGCAGCTCGTGATTACCTCTGCCGAGGAGGTTATGTTTTCACCTGTTTGTTTGTTTGTTGGTTTCTTCTTTATTTGTCAGCAGGATTGTGCAAAAACGACTGAACCGATTTGCACCAAACTTTTGGCACAGATCTGCTTCAAGGGGCAGATCCAGATTTTTTTTTTCCCATCACTTTCCTTGACATTGTGATATTGGGAATTTTCATCAGTATTTGACCTTGGCAGAGGTACACGCTCTACCGAGGACCATTCTAGTTGTTTCTTTGATCATGATGTTTTATCTGTCCGTCATTTAATCAATACCATGATAGACATAAAGTTTTACAGATGTTCTGCTGCTTAGGGTTCCTTGTAACTTGGTGCCAGTTGTCAAACCAAGTTCCCAAAAGAAAGGAAGCTGTTAGAGAGGTTGCTCTGATAAAATTATATAATACTCACCTATACTGCTGGTACCAGAGGAGGAGTGAGTTACTGTGCTGTTGGTAAGTGTAGTGGAGCAGTAACACCTGATATTTTCAGGTAGTGAGTTTTATGGGCTGTCTGTGGTGCGTTCGTGTTCAACAATGATCTACTGTTTGCATTCAGCCAGCGGTTCTGTTTGAAAGGTCCTGTGATGACGCCAAGGAAACACTACACCTGCAATTAGATGTTGCTCTGATGAATGGTGTGAGGCAGGAACATTACATGTTTGACCCAGGCGTCTCCTGGCCATTATCATCCTCTGCAAAAAAAAAAAAAAGGTGTCAGTAGAAAAGTATCAATGCAGATACTGGTGGTCATGGAAATGCTGGGGAAATCACAATCTTTTCCTGGCAGGGAATAGTTTAGTAAAATGATATGTAATTGGTCCTGCTTTGAAATTCATTAACTTTGTTTTCATTATTTGCTAAAACAATTAATTTTATGGTTTGTTGCCTAGAGACATAATTACTTTCGAGCAACAAAACAAAATAAAACGAAAAAATCTCAACGTTACGTTATATCTCAAGAGGTATTAGCAGCATGCCTCAGCAAGACCTCAGAAATTCAGTCATCAGTTTTATTTTGGAAATCTGACGAGATGTGGACCTTTTTTGGGAGTTTTTAGGAATCATGTTAGGAACGGACTGTTGGCGTTTGGAGCTGATGGACATTCACAACTACTAACTAACGTCTTTAAGAGGAACTTAACACCACTTAAAATCTTGTTTTTACTGACCTCCAGAGGTTTAACTTGTCACCTTTTGCAGGGAAGTGCAGCTTTGTACTGGAGGATCACTGTGACGTCACTGCTGGGTGTGGTCGCAGCTGCAACAGAGCGGATTTCTGACCACACCCGACCACACCCAGTGAAACAGGCTTGAAGCTTTCTACCAGAGAAGGCAGTGAAACACTTCTTTTGAGCCTGGTGTTAATTGACTTTCAAACTAATTTGCAAAGTTGTCTTTTAACTTGATGGGTTTGATTGTTTTGCAGGTAGCTCAGTTATCATGGATTGAGAGGAAAGTTGCAGCAACATTATTTGGAGAACCTCCAAGTGCCACAGTGGAAGATGCACTGAAAAACTTTATTAAGGTACTTTTTCATTACATCAGTCTGGGGACATTCGACTTATTATGCTCAAAACTAACTACTTCTTACCATACAGTATGTCATCTGTCTGAGTTTATAGCTGTTTTGCCCCACATGAAAAATGTAGTGTGACAAACCTAAGAAAGAGGTGAGGCACAACGAGCATAAAGGTGTGGTGCTGCTGGAGAGCACCAGAACGACGCTCTGCCACTTTCTTCTCCAAGTGAGGAAATAGAGTATTTGCAGTTCACGTATCATCTGGTGGAAATTCATTTATATATATATATGTGTGTTTTTATGCGCTTGAAGATCCAGTCATCACTAAATCACTATGTTTTTGGCGAATAAAAACAAATGGAATGGTCCAATCTCTCATTTCTTAATGCCATGCTAATTACAACCTGCTACATCCATGGTGTTGTCTAATGCTAGGTGTTTGGCTGACTGCCACATAATGTTCTTAACATGATGAAACTATTCGTAAGTTCAGTTTATCATTTAATTGTATGATTAGTTATAGTTGAGGAATGTAAGTAAACTTGCCACCTTAGGAACAGTGGTTACATAACTCTCGAAACGAGCCACAACTTAACTCTGCATCTATGCGCGTGTGTCATAGATGCACTCCAAGCACTTAAATAAAGAGTGCTACACCTCTGACATTGAGCCGTACAGTTAGGAATACATCTTGACAATGTTGTTGAGATCCTGTGTATTTTCTCAGCTCCACACACCTGGACAGGCACACTAGCTGGAAATGACTTTCGTTTTTAGAAAGTTACAAAAATTGTCAAACTTCGCCGCCCAGTTCTGAAAGACGCTCAGAGAAAGAGGGTTTTTTAAGGCTGTTTGATGATCCGACAGGAACTTTGTTTGAAGTATATACATGCCTTTAAGAATCACTGAATTTCACTCAGTCTGTTTGCCTGGTATCTTAACTCATAACTACAAAATAAATGCACAAAAATATGGACTGACATACAGACTGGCTGTTTTGATTTTCATACAGTTTGATTGATTTCATGTTCTCCCCTGAGGTGTCCTGATAAATGAAGGATGTAACATAGATTGTCCTGTTTGTCCAGCGTATACTTGCAGCTTGCCTCCAGGTTTCTCCTGCACCCAGTTTTCAAAGACCAAACCCTCCGTGTTTAGAAAGGCTTAATCTTCGTTCCCACATTTCAAATGTTTATATAGTAGAGAAACGAATTTTGCTCCTGGCCAATATTCTTGGGCTTGCTTCCTCCTCACATCTTATGTATCTCACTCATCAATTTGATTTAAGTGGTCCTGTTACGGCATGTTGCCCGTGACACTGGAGGAGAGCCTCCGGAGAGGCTGCTGTCGAGCTTTAACACATACATTCTGCGAGGTTACAGCAGATCCCCGGCTTCTTACCTGTGGTTATCTGTACTTGACTAACTGTGGTGTCGCAAAGAACGAGGAGTCAGGATGAGTCAAGGAGAATTTCTCTTCTCCTTGGTTTTATAACGATACAGATAAAACTTTTATCCATTCATACGTGAAGATGAGTGTCTTCATTTATATACAGACCACTGAAATATAAAAAAATAGTGAAGTTTATACCAGCTGTTACCATTACAACTTTACTGGGCTTTCTTGAACGTATAGTGCTGGAGCATTTTGGATAGTGAACTAAAACCTTTTTATCTGTTTTTTTTTTTTTTTTTCAGGTTGAGGAGATCCGTCCAGGATATTCTAAACTCAACTACGTGTTTCTAGCCAAGGTTAGCACCAGAAACTTTATGTCGCATTTGTCACTGTAAAATGTGGAATATTCTGTGGGATCCAAATAATTAATTGACAGTTTTTGTTCCTCTCTTTGGCAGTGCTACAAAGACCTGGGGCAGAGGGAAAAAGCTAGGAAGATGTATGAAGCTGCTTGTTCAATGAGTGTTGTCTCCAAAGAGGTAGACTTCATCACGGTCATATTGATATCCACCTCACAGGGTGGCTCCTTCTGCCTTTTCTCATTTCTCTTTGCATGAGAAATGAGGAATTTTAGTGCAGATGCAGCAGTTGTTTGTGTGGCTGCCTGATCAGTCGCAGTAGCTGCGTTTTATTGTATTTTAAATAACACTTTTTCCTCAGGATGAAGAGGCACAAAAGGAGCTGGACTTACTCTGCCCAGTGCTTGGAGTGTGACGACACAGAGCAGCAGCACATTCTTTTGGAAGTTTATTTTCCATGTGCTACAGGTGCCGTGTGTGTGTGTATGTGTATGTGTGTGTGTAGTGTGTACTGAGAGACCATCATATTAATTCACTCTGTGAGTGGGGAGAGGTGTGATGTGGCATTATATCACCATTGGGAACAATAGGCCGCCACAGTCAGAACCGTCCCGCGTGCTTTTAAATCAGACTTGAATTCTGATGTTGTGTTGTTCTACAACAACACAACATTTTTAATGGTGGAAAACAAACTTCACACACGTGGCTGTACAAAATCAATGCAATCATTTGTCTCCCATGTCTCAAATAATGACGTCTGTCGCCATCAAATCTTTTAGATTGATTTTTGATGATTTTATTTTTATAGAAATTGGACTAATCATAACTTGTAGTAAATTCTGTGTGATTGTTAGTCTAACTATCTGTTGCTGTCTGTACAGCGTGTAGCAGACATTGTCTCAGAGATCTGATTGCTCCGAGTTTCCTTGACAACAAAGACATGTCACTTTTTTGGAAAGTGACCCGTGGGGACTTGCTGTTCCTTCCTCCTCCGTCCTGTTTTTTGTTGTGTCTCCCACCACACATTGAAGTGGCAATAACAAAAGCACCTCAGACAATGGCGCACCCAAACAAAGATCTAGGAATGCCGTGACCACTGGACGACCTCTTGCCCTCTTCACTCTGCCGTCACTCAGAGCAGCATTAATGCTCACTGGGCACATTTACATGCAGACTTTTATAGAATAATTTGAATCGTGCAGTGAACACATGTAGATGAATATGTTCTTTTATCTTCTCTTTCGTGAGATCTGATGTACTGTGCTTGTTGACTTTGGCATCTGTTCTTTGAAGACATTCATTATTCAGTTACCTCCTGCTATTAATCTCCTGTGACAGTAATGTCACTCCAGTATAACTGCAGTTTATCAAATGATCCAACATGAAGACACAACATCTTAGCCCTGGGTGCAGTAAGTTTTTAATGTTTTTCCTGGACCACTGTTCTACGGATCTGTCAGCAACGCTCACTAAATCATTTTGCCTGGAACTATTAGAAGGACTTTCACACATGAATATATCAGTTTACTGAAACTACATGATATGTCTTTCCTTATATTTTTGGTTAACAATTGGCCCTGGGCATTTGATTTTTCCGAATTTGAGACTGTAGATCTGCACTCTTGTATGGTCGCTAAATCGTTGGAGGGGGGAAAAAAAAAAAAGCATGTCAGAAGGGTTTAGCAAACAACCCATAACTGATTTCAGTGATTTCCTATTAAAGGGTTATATGAAGCACCTGACAGATGTTTTTCAGCAACCCCCCTCCACCCCCCCCCCCCCCCCCCTGCCTCTTTATAATCCAGAGTTCCTGTTGGAACCTCTCAGGAAGGTTTTTCCTTCAGGATGGCTGCTTAAAGTCTTTGATTTCCCCCATGTTCCCCTTTTTTTTTTTGGCTCTGACTCCTTTATACTTTAGTTGTATTTTATTGTTTTTAAATCTGCGTAATCTAAAGTCAATTTTATTGAGACACCTGATTTATTCAGAACTTTTCCAATGTCAAAGAAAGTGGAGAGCCATCCCAAGCACACCACTCGAACTCTGTATGCCAAGTTAAAAAAAAAAAAGGGTTTGATATTTATAGAAGGCTCCTATTACACTGCATATATACAGCACCTAATTAGCCCCAGTTTAGGTTCAATTAAGAATGTAAAAAAAAAAAACCCACCCTGGTTAAGTCTACATGGTGAACAGTCTTTAAGACCCGGAGTGACAAAATCTGATGATAAGGCTTCATTAGTGCGCTGAAGAACTAACATAGATGAAGGTGTTTAAAAAAAAAAGACCTTACTAACGTGCATGTAAATTTAGTCACTGAAGGGAAAATTTAAGGGCAGGTTCTTTTTTTGTCATCTGTACTTCTCTGTGCACTGATGGTTCTCCAGTAAAACTGTAATGAATAAAGCATGGTGTGATGGTGCATTCGATTGCATTCCAGGTTAGATAATGCCACTAAAATCTGAAGGAAGGGTTGAATATTTTATTTTGGTCATTCCTAATTGTTACGTGAATGTTTCTCTTCAATCTTGTTGATGTGTGATACATTTCAGACGTGCATATTGTATGAAACTTTTTACCTTTGTTTACTCTTGAGATTTTGCTTTGGAGGATTTTTATTGATTTATAGTCTGGTTAATCATATTTAATCTTATGTTTTAAGGCTACGTTGAGAAAATTACACAGACAATTGTTTTTGTTTGTCACTTTACAGATTTTTCTACCGGCATCACGAATGTATTTGATTTTTTCAAATGCCAAAGCAAGTAAAAGAATTCATCGAGGTTCTAACAAATCTGATACACTACATAGAAATTTTACTGTACAATATCTTAGACAGTGTGTACTGAATGATTAACAGTACTCAAGTTTATAATTAAATCTGTGCAATCCTGATGGGAATTGTTGGTTTCTCGTTTGTCTTGCGTGTGCATAAGCTTGTTTGGGTGCTTGTTAGTTTTATTGCTGTTTATGAGGGATACATTCTCGAAAATGGTTATGTAACCTGTATCTTCTAATTAAATTTTACAGCGACTTCTGTCATAAACTAAAATGATCTGGATCCAAAATCAACAGGAAAAAAAACGAGCAGGCTCCTGCACGAGTGTAAATGAGTGTGAAGTTTTAAATCATCCCTTCCCCTTTCCCCAGACTGTACGTTTTGTGCCAGGCCAATTGGGAATTAGTTACTGGATCCGATTCAGGCCAATGTCTCGCCAGTCTAGTCATGTTTCAGCATTTTTTTTAAATGGTAGAACCACTCTTCAATAGGTGCCTCCCAAATGAGCACAGGTGTTTGTTTGGTGAAAACTTAACCTTTCCACAACCGGTTTTATTAGTCGTTAATCAAAGACCGCAGCTGACACAGCTGCAGAAAGCACTTACAGCTGTTTTTCTTAAATATGAGGGAAAATTTTGGTGTTTTATTTTATTTCACAGGCATCATAGAGTCTTTCTCTGTGCGTGATTTGATCTAATCTTGATGTCTGTACAAGGCAGGACCTCATGTGTAATAATAATTTACAAACTGCAGCCTTCAGGTTTTCTTTCTTGTCCTATGTCCAGACAGAAGAAACAGGTTGATGCTCACGAAGGACGTGCTGTCTGTCACGAGCAGGTGAAAATCAGCTTTAAAGGATTTTAACATCAGACCAAGTGAAGCTAGCCGTTTGCCATCGTTCTGCTAAAATAATCTGGCTACATTGGTTATCTTCTCATCAAACTCTCAAGAAAGCAAATAAGTGTATTCCCCATGATGCAAATTTATTCCTTTAACCCTATAAAAGGCCCCCATTGACACACTAGTCTCTCCCACTTGTGTACCTCTGTAATAGTCATGGTAACTTCACTGACCCCTCACATTTATCTAGGTCTGTAAGAAGAAGATAAACTAAAATAATCAAGATTTTAACTCTGGGCCTCTCCACAAGACAAGGGCTCAGGATTATGTAATAACGCAGGTATGCGTAGTGTTTCAGCGGTGCATGAGTACAGGATTACTCTGCACAGGAAACTAAGAGCCACACTGTGGACCTGGAGCCACAGGACAGTTTCCTGCTTTGTTTAAAGTTTTTAAACTTGCCTTTACATTAATTCCTCAGATGTAAGAGGTTAATGTTCGGATCTCTGTTCATGTCTTTGTCTTCATCAGTCTGCTCTGACTCAAACCCTTTAGCCAGGGTTGTGTTGCTTAGGATATATGCTTAGTACTCAGCTGAGATAGTGTTGACTTCATCCCCGCTCTGACATTGCAGAGCTATTGTTCTTTCATTCCTGAGCTCGTGTCAGTCGCTCTCCACAGCCAGCGACCTTCCCTCTGAATACCTGATCCTGCTAACATTCATTCAGCTCTTCATGTATCCCTCCATTCACAGCCTGAGCTCAGCTATGTCAAAGTTACAGAACTCATACCCAAACAGCAGAGGGGTCTTGTTGTGTGTATGTACTGCATGTGTTCATGTGTTATCCTCAGCCACTGCAGGATACAGGCTTAAACAGAGAGATTCATGCTAATCTTGTTAATGCAGTCTTGACAGGTCTAAGCTGTAATGACATAGGCTGTGTCTTACCACCTCTTCATGCAATATTTCATCTTTCTCAGCAGCCTTATTCCTCCACAGCGCCTCTTATCATGTGTCTGCCAATCTCATATAATTCACCGGCTTTACTGTGCAACATGTGACGTTTCTCCTGTCATACTGATTTTGAGTTGTGTGTGTGTGTGTGTTTCATTTTCAAAATTAATGTTCAGAATAAAAGCTCTCTTGTTGTACTGCATATTAGAAATATTTGCTTCCTTCTGCAGCTTCCTGCAATGCACGGTGGGAAACACAACAAACGCAACAACCCCCGAAGGCTGATATTGTCTGCAGGTACGACTCAAGTCCACTGAAACAGGTATATTAACCCTGATGTTGTCAGCTTTTCTCTTCTTTTTAGCTCGTTTGTGTTTGATGATCTGTCATCTCAGCCTGACTGTGTTTCACCAAAGAATCACAAAAGCAAACCTGTTGTTTTCCTTCCCATTCATAAAGATTGTGCTTGGAGCGCTGCCACACATGACTTCACTGGCACTATTTGGTCTTCAGTTTTAATTTTGTATTTGTGAAAAGGGAGAAAGGGAGCGTGGAAAGAGCCATATCAGTAATCATCTACTGTAGTTTTATCTGAATTTGTCACGCACTCCTAAAGTTGTCTGGCCGGCTGGCTGCAAGCCTCTCGCTGATCAAGTACAGGATGTTCTGGCAGGGCGAGATAAACTGCTGTGCAGGGAAAGGGATCTCCCAAACACTTCCCCCGTGTTCCCACCTGACCTGGAAAGGTGCCAAGGGTTCCTTGCATTTTGTTTGGGAGTCTCTGGTGAGACTGCTTGAAAATGCAGAGTTAATTAGCTCAGCCTGATTGGTGTCAAATCTCTCGGACAGACCAACATGGATAGACAGCAGCTAACTTTATAAATGTAATATTAGATCCTGCTTTTTCTGCTTAGTCATTTCAAATGTGCTCATCGAGTTTTAGTGCAGCCTTTTTAAGACATACAAAACTGCATCAGAGAAACATAAGGATAGTTAAAGTCTGTTTATTATATATTGTACAATATTTAAAACAACTTTCAGGCAAGTAAGCTGAAGAAATACTTAGAACATCTGCAGTAATGTGTAGTCAAAAGCTTAAAGTACTGTAACGCTAGAGTGAGCAGTTATAAATGTTTTTTTGTTTCACTCATCTAAGTTGTATAAATCAGCACTTGAGGTAAAGATACTGTACTGTTTGGATTTGAGGTATTTCTTGACCCCATCATGTCGACTACATTGAATTTTAGCTGTTGGTGAGTCCCAAAGTACATTTGTATGGCTTTTACTTACAGTATTTTCATTTTCTTCTCTTACCCTGTGCAGTATTTAAATAATAATAATATCTAATAAATAATATCTTCATTCCTCTGTTTCCAAATTAACATTTTACCACAGGTTTACTGAGGAGAAGGGAAAATTGCTCATGCACTGCTTTTCTGATCTTACCAACTCAACCATGTCATCAGGGTACAATACCTACATAGATACATAAATTTGAATTTTTAAGGGGTCCCAAGACGTACGAATATCTTATCTGTTATTTGGAAGATTAACCTGAACGACATTGTTCCAAATTTCTTCAGTTGGAAGCCAAAAAATACTCAAATCCAAAACTTTGCAGTCAGTCCATTAGTCTCCCATGCTGAGACAGCAATTAGACGAGTCTACAGAAACATAAAGATCACCCTCAAGCGCCCCGACACATGAATATTTCTGAAAATACAATAACATGAAGAAATAATTTGGTTAGTGGCATCTTGAGTGACTTGGAAATTAAATGATGGGTTAAAAGGTTTTCCATAGAGCAGCATCCTACAACATTCAGACTTAAACAAAACCTCTGTGAGTAACCAAAAAAAAAAACAAAAAAACAAAAACCAATAACACTGATCTAATATTCATCTTTTCATACGTGCATTGGACAGCAGTTCACAGACACAAACAGTACTTGCAGCAGGTCTGGTGTACCCTTCACAATCCTTCGCCTCGTCCTTTCAAACAGCATCTAAAGCAGGTTTCAGTGTATATTAGATGATGTTAAAAAGCTTTCTACTTAAAATGGTATTTGGAATTTCAAAGGTCTTATTCCTGAGTAACTACGCTTTTATACTATATATTCAAAAGTATGCGTTAGTACTGAGCAGTTTATGTTAGTAGACATCAGGCTTAAGGGATGAAGGACTCCGTGAGCTTATTCGCCTGTTCACGCAGAATCACTTATTGTTCAGGAGTCTGACATTAGATGGCACATCGCTTTTGTCACAGGAAAATCTTGTAACTCCAGTTTTGACTGTTTAACTTCAGATATCACATATATTCGTATGTTTTGAGAAGTTTGGTGTGGCATTAAAAAGGGTTTGGGAAAACATGAATGAAGTGAATAAAAGTGGTTGAAGTGAAGTGATTCCTGAAAAGCTGACATTCTGGAAATACAAGGTTTTCTCTAGCAACCGCATTCACACTAAAGTCTCAGGGTTGTGTTACAGCAGCTATTCAAGCTTGTGACTCCTGTAACCTCAGTGCTGCCTGTGCTGAGGTGTGAGTGAGGCTGTTTGCTGGTGATGTGCAGCGCAGTCCTCCACCTTGATGAATCAAAAAAAAAAAAAAGGATAATTGCTGAGAGGTTTGTCATATTGTGTTTGATGTTCTAAGAGATTCATCCCAGGTGAACTGCTGGTTGCGTGAGATGTGGCATGTACGCACTCCGCCATGTCTACTGCGCAACAAAATGCCACATCTGTTTGTGTCTGTATAATACTTACTAATCAGTGATCACAACTGTTTAATTACTCTCAACTCACTGTCATGTTAAGCATTTAAAACAACAAGTAAAGGATAAGAATGTAGCCTGAGATTTTAGCTTATAAATATAGTTTTCAGCCCACAAACGAGAGCTAGAGTTCATTAGTCTTTTTGTGTTTCAGCCTTCATTTTTTTTTTTTTTTTGTTTATTATAGTTTTATTCATTTTTTTGTTTGTGAGTCTGATGAGGGCTCGCCTTTGACCTCCTCGTCGATGACCTGCCTGTTATCTGCTTCCAGCAGCGTCACATGTTCACGTGGAGACACCGCTATGAAGAAGGAATGAGGTTTCAGAGTCAGGCCGTAGTTATAGTCTAGCTTGGGCGGCCTGGCTGGGTCTGGGGTGATGTGGCACTGGTGGGCGATAAGGGCCGTGAAAAGGAACAGATGCAGCTTGGACAGCTCCTCGCCGATGCAACGTCGCTTGCCCAGGGAGAAGATGAGGACGCTGCTGGTCAGGTCCTTGTTCAGCGCTCCGTTCTGGTCCAGGAAACGCTCGGGGTTAAAGGTCTCCGGCTGGGACCATATGACCGGGTCGTGGTTGATGGACCGCTGGTTGATGAAGATGACCGTGTTCTTTGGTATGATGTAACCCATGATGGAGGTGTCTGTGGTGGTGGAGTGGGGGATGGTCAGAGGGACGAAGCTTGTGAAGCGCATCACCTCGTAGATGAAGGCCATGATGAAAGGCAGCCGCACCTGGTCCTCGATGGAAGGGAGGCGGCTGCGGTCCACCACCTTGTCCACCTCCTTCTGGAGACGTACCTGCATGTCAGGATACCTACAGTGACAGGTGAGTGTTATTTTAGCTGAGTACCTAGAGGATGGAGGTTACATCCATCTCCTCATATTCCTCATTGATCTGAGGTCTTCATTTATAGACATGGCCTCATTTATGGTTCCTTCATCACCCAACTCTTACAGCACTTTCACATTGTTAGTAAAAAGTCCTACAGAAGTCGAATAACCGGACTATCTCTTCCTTTCATACAAGCAGCTGGGGGTGTTGTATTACAGCAGCCTGCTTCATTGTTTAATCCCAGGCACTGATGGGATTAAACAATCAAGCAAGATTAGAAAATGAACTCATGTCAAACCTGGCAACGATCTGGTTACTTGTATGGTGAAATGCTGACTGGGCACTTCATTCACTTTCACTGGTGTGCAGTTTCAGCTCTTTATACCATGCTGCCAGTACCTGCCTGTGCCTCTGCTCCCCCACTAGGCTGTTACATAATACAAATGCTACTGAACTTCCTCAAGTCTGGGCAGCCTTAGCAGCAGGATGAGGGCTCACTCACTGATTTATTATCTTATTTCCCATTATAATTTACACAAGCTATTGTTTAAGCATCTAAAAGGTCAGGGCATTAAAAATTATCTGTGTAAAATAATAGGAATAGTTGCTTACTTGACAAGTATGAGGATGATCCACTGCAGTGCAGTTGACAGTGTGTCTTGACTTGCTCCAAATATATCCCCAACAGTGGAGGACACGTAGTCCTTCCCTACTGAAACTCCTGTTTTATCTCTTAGTTGGTCCAGCGCCACTATAAAAGCATCAGTCATGTCCCTGATGGTGCTTGACTGGATTGTTTTTCTGTGTTCAATGACTTTATCTCGAATGAAACTGCTGAACTCCAAGTTGAGTCTCTTGAAGTTGTCAAATATGGTTTTGATGGGGTTTGGGAAGTACTGAAGCCAGGGCATCACGTCCACTATGCTCCCTGCCCCAACTGTCTGGGTGAACTGGTCGTTCCTGCCCACCACCTGCCGAAACTCCTCGTCTTCATAGGTGTACCTCTTCCCAAAGCACACCGCGCTCATTATGTTCGCCGTGGACACCACGAGATATGTCATGGGCTGGAAAAACTGTTTCTCGTGCGTTTTGCGCATAAATAGCTGCAGCAGCTCTTTGACCTCGCTGAGGACGTGATGCTCAAATGTCTTTTTGGTCTGCGGGTTCCCGGTGGAAAACATGCGCACGGTGGACTGGGCCACTTTGCGGTGCACCTTCCACCAGTCCGTGGTGGTGCCAAACGCGATGCTGTCCCCGTCGGAGATGTACTGGAAGGAGGTGAAGTCCGGTCTGCCTGCAAAATCAGGTCCCTGCTTTACCAGCGCCTGTTTGATGGAGTTCCCGTTGAGCACCACCACGGCCCGACAGCCGAGTTTGATCTGGAAGATGTTGCCGTATTTCTCCGCCATGCGCGCAAAATACAAGTGCGGTGCCTTGCCGAGCTGCGCGGCGTTCCCGATGACCGGCCAAGCGAGAGGACCGGGCGGGCAGGGGATCGAGCGCTGCCGGAGCCAGCGCCACAGGTGGACGGAGAGCAACAGAGTCACACATGCCAGTAACAGAGCTCTTGTAGTCGCAGGGTTAATCCGCTCCAGTGTCACATCCATGATGGAGATCCTGCAGGAGGAATGTGACAATAATATTAAACTTACTTATTATCAAATGTGTCATATGTATATATTCTGTATATTTACTGTATAGGGTGTAGGTTTGTGAAAGTAATTGTAATAAAAAATGTAAATTATTTTGAATCAGGAGGTTAAATACCTAGCTGTGTCCTTGGTTCATCACAAAATAAAAAAGAAAAGAAAAATACCAGCCTTTGCGATTCACTCAAAATATTTAATTGTTTGTTTCTTCTTTCAAGAAAAAAAAACTTCAAATCCCACCTCAAATATGTGTTTACCCGTGAACTGAATGCACCGACTACATATTTGGAAAATTATTTGGCTATTAGTCTAAAAAAAAAAAATTCCCTAAACAGCAGATCCTCCATCTAGTCAGACACAGTCATTCACAGAGTGTGCAGCTTGTTGTGCATCCACAGAAGCCAATGTTTGAAAGCAGTGTGTGTGTGTGTTTCTGTCTGTGTGTGTGTGTGTGTGTGTGTGTGTGTGTGTGTGTGTGTGGGTGTGAGAGAGAGAGCTCCGTGCTCTGTCCGCAGCCTGCCCATGCTGTGAAGCCCCACAGCACCGAGGCAAGTCATTTATCCCCAAACAACGCAGCATCACGGCCCGTCAGCGCCTGTGTGCCGCCCGAGCCTTGTTACAGTGGGCAGGTTTGTTGCAAAGGGTGTCACCCCACACTCCCACCATCAACTCCTCCTCCACCCACCTCTCTGTCTCTCTCTCCCGCTGTCTCCCTCCCTCACTTACTTACAGGCGACAGGCGTTATTGTAAATCGGAGCGTTTGAACTGCAGTTAGTTAACTGAGGTGACTGGATTTTGTCATGACAGCGGAGGACGGTGCTTGTTTTTAATTTTGAATTAACTATTATTATTATTATTATTATTATTACGATTTGTTTGCCATTATTTTTTAAGTCATAGTGATAGTGATATGTTAGCATGCTGTAGAAATGTTAAAACTGTTGAAACATCAATAATAATAATAATAATAATAGTAATAGTAAAACACTATGTGAGTTTGAATATTTCTGTCTGTTTTTATGGCAATAATAATAATAATAATAATAATAATAATAATAATAGTAAAACACTATGTGAGTTTGAATATTTCTGTCTGTTTTTATGGCTTCCTCTGTAAGGCTTGAAGCCTCACAAAGTAAAAACCCCGGAGCTCAGACTTTAGATAATACATCTATTTATAACTGCTGCTCTGACACAGGTGTCGCGTCTTATATTACAGTTTCGAAATCAGGCTTATTGAGCTGTTCATTTAAACGTTAATTTAACATCATATTTTTAAGGGGGGGATGAGCTGTACTGATGTGTGTAGCTTTTAAAACACTTGTGTCTCTACACGCCACGCACACTGCAGATGATGGATGTGTGTGGTCAGAGTAAAAATGCTCTTACTTGGGGAGGCTTCTCTCAGCCTATGGTTTAGTCGTGTTGCAGAGAGAAATCTGCTCACATCCCGCCTCCTAAAAGAGTTTCGTAGCTTTTTATTTTTATTGGGGTGAGAACAGAAGATGTTACAAAGATGTCTTTCATGAAAGAAATGCTGTATTTGCTGTATTTTCCTCTGATGCCACAGTTTGAAGGTGTTTGTGGGTGCGCTTTCCCATCAAACCACCAGGAGGAGGCGAACCCCGTGTTCTAACTGATTGATTCCCCCTAATTAACCTGATCTGTTCTGTCTGTATATTTATATACATGTATACATAGATATATATATTTATATAAACATAACTCCAATTCCCTTTTAATGCTCTTGTAAAAATACTTAATGTGCGAGAGATAATGGAGACACGCCACTAAAGCTTCATCAAGGCTGACTGACAATCATCAGCTTTATTAATTATTTTTTTATTAATTATCAAAGACCCTGTATGATAATAAAGGCTGCCCCTCTCTGCTCTGCTGGATGATCCTCAAATCCTGAATCAGGGCCTCAGACCTGCCTTTTCATTTCGGAGAGCACTTATTTATTCGCTTTTCTAGCCGTTTGTTTGGACGTGTGTTTGGTTCGGTCTGCAGATGGTGTTTGAGCTTCCCGTCCTCTGTTCGGGTCCCCAGGCTCAGGTTTAGTCGGGTCGGATCGGGTCTGGTTGTGATGTGATTCGGGGATCCAGCTTCAGCACCGTGGACAGCGGCTCAGACAAACCCGGTGATGATGCCCCCTGACCCTCCGCTGCTCCTTTTGAGCTGCAGCTCTCTCTGCAGCATCGTTCAGTTTGTACAGAATCCACCTCCACATTTGATTTGATGTCTGTGAAGAGCCTCAGTCATTCAGGTCGTGGTTTTCCCAAAACTGAACCAAGAAAAACCGGACTTGGTTGCAGACGTTTCACCTCTCATCCATCTCAGCTTCTTTCGTTCTGATGTTCTTGGATATTTGATGCGATACTGATCATTTTATGTTTTAGTTTAAAAATGTAATTTAAAAAACGACCGATGGCTCATCACAAATACCCGAGGGGAGGCACTGCAGTGAAAGACGTTTTTTTCATGCGCCCGTCGGTTTTCAGATTTTGAGCTGTTTTGTTTCCGTAGCATGTCTTTGCTCAGACTGGTGGGAAGAAAACGTCTAAAATCTATACATGTTTGTGTTACTAAACTTCTAAACTACTAAACTTTGTCTATCTGCGTCTGTAGATTTCTTTAAATTCACCAAAAGGGATGAGCCCCACGCAACATGCGGCCAAGCTTCGTCTGCACCGTGTCACCACAGGTAAAGTTGTAAAGCTCTGTCTCCTACTTGTCTCTAAATAGTAGTTTACAATAAACATGTAGGAAATTTTACAACATTTCTTTAAAGGTCGTTTGCTCAAAATGAGTTTGTTCTCATACACTGAGCCAGAAATCTCCATTTCAGTAGCACTTACATACCAAACCTTACACCAAATACTTCCACTTTTATTCCTATCTATATTCTGAAGTTTTTACAAAGGGGTTTGTTCATATATTAACCATAGTCTGAATTATATAACACTTTATTCCTAAAAACATGGCACAAATGGATTTTTAATGATGATTAAAAATGATTGAGAGTATTTTCTGATTTATAAAAACAGATAAACAAAGATCCCTAAAAATCTTTGACTCTGTTATCTTAAAAAAATGAAACAAGATATTTGAACCTGGCTTTTTCCAGTGTTCACGTGCCTGCACATGCTGGAAGTTTGTGGAGTCAAGCACATATTTAATCAAATAATGCATCATTTGCATATTTAAACATACATTTTCAGAAAACAATAATAATACAAAAAAGTTGTCATGAAGCTTCATGGTGATTTCTATTAGTTTTTTTTTTTTTTTGTTTTTTTTTGTTTGTTTTTTAATCCTATTCCCTTGTAGTGTCTTAGCTTGAGCACTCTGAGTACCTCAACATATTGAAATATACTGCAATATCCTACTTTACTCAGTACATAAAACACTGACCTCACTGTTCTTAATAGAATATTTGGATTTCTATAACATCATCATAACCTACACAAACTATTACTATATTTTGCCATAGTCTTCTAATGATATTTTGAAACAAATAATAATAAGATTGTCTGCAGGGAACAATATAAAAAAAATACTTTAAAAATGTAGTAATATGAGTGTTTAATCAGCTTATGCTTTGTAAGTTAGACTATCCTGTGTTAGACTATCCTGTGGCCCAACAGCTTCATTACTGCATCCAGATAGCAGTCACATCATTATCCTTTACATTTATTATTGATAGCAGCAGATTATTTATAATGCATTTAAATCACAATCTAAAAAGAACCATATCAGCATAAATATTTATTTCCATCATTTTCAGAGAAAAATTCTTCCCTGTTGAAATTATTGATTAGATAACAAATATATTTAAAGGTAAAGTGAACAAAAAGCACTCAGACACTTACTGAGTCAGGGCCCTCTAGTTGTCCTCCCCTTAATGAACCTCTAACAAGGTGACAGTGTGAGATCTTGCTTTATTCCAGCAGTGAATGGGTCCATGAGGGTGGAGACAAGCTAGTGAATGAACAACTACTCCCAGCCTCCTTCACTGGCAGGACCCAATTATTACACCAAACCCCAGCAGGTCCCCCTGCCTTTTATTCCAGATCGCAAAGAGCAAGTTGGATTTTCTCAAATCCTCTCATCTGGCCTAATAAATGCATTTTTTGAAAACCAGTAATTATTAAAATGAATATTATCTATAGCTGATAATACACTAACTGATGGAAAACTGCAAAAACAATATATTTTATATTTTTTTTATTTTTTTTATTTTTTTTAAAAAATGTATTCATTTTATTATTTATTAATATTTTTAATTATTTATTTATTTATTATTATTAGATAAGGTATCTGTTCTCAGGAAATTATCTGATCCACACACATACACACCATCTCTCTGTCACATGCTTGTGTGTGTGTGTGTGTGTGTGTGTGTGTGTGTGTGTGTGTGTGTGTGTGTGTGTGTGTGTGTGTGTGTGTGTGTGTGTGTGTGTGTGTGTGTGGCCGGTGGTCAGACTAGTAATCCTGAACATCCCGTGATCATAAGACTGACTTTTGTTTCACTAAGTCTTTGGTTCACCAGTTTTGTTGAAGGACCACAAACTCTGTGCTTGAGTGGCGATAATGAATTCAGTGGACAGTTTCAATCCATATAAAAAATAAAATCTCTTCTTATCATCATCTCTGCAAGTTAGTCAATATCCCAAGAACTTTTCTTTTATTACTAAAACACAAAATAGGGAAGATGCTGCTTTGATAAAAGTGGGACCACTTCTTTCTTCTCCTATAGGCAAATAAATAAATAAACTAAAATAAACACAACATCTTCCATTTGTAGTCTTCACTGCGTTTTGTGTTCCCATTCAACAATAATAATTTGATTTGTGTTCTTTTTTTACCCCATAATGTTTTGTGCTGATTTTTTCCTTTTTTTTTCCTTCCACGTTTAATTGCGTGAGGATGCACATATTTGAAATTCACCTTTGTTAGAATACAAACATTTAAAATGTATAGATGTTGGTGCAGTTTCATGCATAGAGCCAATCACCAGTAAACTCAGTCTCTGTGTGAGACTCCTAAATATAACCCTTAAACCCCACATTTGTTTGTGTTTGGATGCTGAACCTTTGAGGTAATCCCCCTCAGAGGTGCAGTGAGGTGACTTTAGCTGCAGAGCAACCTGTAGGGTAGACGGGCCCACACAGTGGCCTCTGCCTTTGGGCCCCCGAAGCTCCTCACTGTGAGCAAGTTCAGTTTCAACACCGGTTTCCCTTCCCGCTTGACTGACAGCTCAATTGCTCATCGCGTGTGAGTGAGCATGGAGGTCAGGGAGGAGCTCAGGAAGGTGTGTACAGGTGATGATTTGCCCAGACAGAAAAGGTACAGTTTCACTGAAATGTTCCAGCCTGGCAGGGCAACGATCATGTCTGATTCCAACAACATTTCTCACATTCAGAGCATAGTTTCGTACGAGAGAAATCAAACTAGACGTATCAGGGAATTACGTCAAATGCAAACGTGAAAGATAAATGAAACAGATCATTGCTTTGATTTATGATCGTAAAAGTGGAAGCACGCACAGGACCTTGGCGGAGCTGCGCGCCTTCTACAGCACTTACGGGGCTTATCTCACTCTTTGAATCAATGCCTTGAACTTCTGTGGAAAACAGAGCCACAGAGGGGACTGCCCAAGGCTATTCTAAAGGTGCGGAGCAGTCACGCACATGTGCTTCATCATAGGGGTGACAACTGAAGGGAAAGCCTCTGACAACTTCACTAAACATAGGTCTGCCATCTGTGTGCTTGTCAGGGTTAGGCACAGAATAGAGCTGCTAACACACTTGGTTCAAATGTTTGGGTAGATCCTGACGTGACAGTGAGGTTTGATCAACCCTGCTGTAATATGTTAGGAAAATATGTTAGAAGTTTGTGATCTGATAAATGAAACTATAAATAAAATCTATTGACAAAACACTATTTTGAAGACAAAAAAAAAAAAAAACTGGAAAAATGGAAAAATTAAACCTTTAATTCAACAACAAACATGAGTCTCTATTAGATTCACATGTTGACATTTAGGATGATAGATGTTTTCATTTCTTGATGAAAAAAAATCCAATCAAAGAACGTGTACAGGGTGTGCATAATTACACTTGTCCAATCATGTAACAGGTAAATGAGATTATCTGTGATTTCAATTATATTTCTTGAGGAGATGCAAAGGTAGCCTGTGCAACAGCAGGTAGTTATTTTATTAACAGCTTTAAAACATAAACACCATTCAGAAACTAAGGTAGCCTATTATTTTAGTGTCCTGAAATAATAGTGAGCTGGAAAACAATAGGGACTGAGAAGTATGGGGAGTACACAACACAATACAGCGCTTCTTAGAAATGGACTCTGAAGTAACTTGATCACAGGTAGAGACACTAGGAGAGTTGTTAGCTACAAAAAACATCTTACAGTCAATTATTTAAAGTTGCACTAATCAATAATTTATACTAACAATGGATCAAAGTGTAATGTGAGAGGGTTTACCTGTAGTGAGAAACCCACAGGGAATTATCACCTGGCTCTACTGTTCCCAGTACCTCTACAAAGCGTTTTGGCATCTTTCAGCTGTGTTTGTTTTGGTTTTACAGTCACACCCTTTCCCGCTGCAGCAGGCAGCTGTTTTTAGCAAAAAATCTCTGCTAAACCATCTGTGCTGTGTCTATCTGGCATCAAATGGCAGCCAGATAAAGTGAGCAACTAGCTTGTGAACCTAGCAATGACGCATTTAGCTGATGATGAGCGCTATTTAGCCAGGTATTTAAAGATTTGGTGCAGACCAAACCAGAGCTAAAAAGAAACTTACTGTACATTTGTTGGGTGTCCTGAAAAATGACTGGAAACAAATGCTAAGTTTGCTTCGTATCCACCGGATGTGTAAGAAATTTTTGCTGGCATGCTCGACATAATGACTTTTTGTGGTGACAACATGTCAGCTCTCCAAGTGGCCAAAAAAACCCCCCAAACAAACAGTTTTGCTTCAAAGTACATTGAAATACTGTAAACTGAACTAGCAAATGTTCACATAGCTTGCTAACTGGGACTTAACTAAACTGATGGTGGCACAAGCAGGTCTTTGATCTGCTGCCCCCAAGTGGCCAAAACACTGATTTAATTTAACAGATAACCATACAAATATGTCCAAAAAAACAAACACACAAAATTTGAAATGAACTATGAAGAATATGACAGGAACGCTACATGTATATAATGAGCTGCTTGGTATTCATCCTCATAGGACCCTTGACTGCCACAATCTGGGCTCCTGTTTGTCCAATTTAACCATCTGTAACATTTAACAGTCAGGAAAGCATACGTCCAAATAGACAAGTGTCTACACACACGTACAGAAACACAGAGAAACACACAGACACACACATCAGGATTGTCTGTATGGCCCCGTCTTGTTAATTACTTGCCATTAGAGATGAATCAACCTGCCGCCGTGTGATTGGTCTGACTACCACCAAACCAAACTGTCATCTGGCTTGGCGATGAGTCAGGGAGAGTTGAGCGCTGGGGCAAACCCTTTTACTTTGGTCCGACCGCGAGCGCCTCATTACGACTGAATGACTGCGGTGACTCCAAATGTCAAACTGTCCCACAGCTCCCCCTCCCCGACTCTCACCCCGATATTTCCCAGAAGTCCACAAATCCTGTGTTTTTTCTTTTCTTTACCAAAACAGCCCTCTTCATCTAAGTTCATGAGAATGATGCTAATGAGTGCTTCAAGTATCCTAATGACCTTGCAGATTAACTGAGCGCTCATTGAGGTACCTCTATCTGTATGGCTTTTTTTTTTTTTTTTTGTCCAGCCAAGTGCTACAGAGGCCCTTGCCAAAGCGTAGTCAGCAGCCCGTGAAGGCATCTCCCCTCCATTCTCACACTAAAAGGGCATTTTCCCCCTGAATTCTGAATCAGCGTGCATGTCGGATTTTTTTGTCTTACTGGAGGAGAACCTTTTCAGGGGTCTGCGGAGTCCAGTTGAACTGTTGGTACTCCTTTGGAAAGAATGGGAGGCTTATTACGTGTTCAGCCGCATGACTGCGCTTTTCAAATCCAGCTAAAAAAGCCTTGCCCGCTTCTATCCTTGTAACTGTTGTCGTCAGTCATTGTTTTTATTGGCCTAATTGAAGAGACTGACAAGAAGGCCATGGAAAATAACCAGTGAATAGAATGTGAATAGCTTTTAATGAAGGCGGAGGTGTTTTGTTTTTGTGGATTACTGTGTGAAAGGAATGAACCGAGGATTATGTGAAAATGAATGTTGATGACAAGTTTGATCAGGACCTCAGATCTAGAAATTGGTGAAGACACATTTTTACTCTTTGTGAGTGTTGTTCCAAACTGCATCTAGCAAATGCTGCTCCAAGCAGTGGTGTGCTTATAAATGGTTGTGAACCAAATAACCTTGGAGGCACTATTCAGATCTGACGTTAGTGCATAGTGTGTCTGTGTAAATGCAAATTCCACCTCACACAGAAAACACACATCTGTGCTCGCACAAACAGATGAATACAGAGGGAAACCCAGCACCAGAGGCTGCTACTCCTCCTTCCCTAGCCTGATGAAGCCTAATCTTATCTAGTCTCTGCATGATGACAGCGTTGCTATTCTAACCCAAACCAGGTCTGTCATTAAAAGTCACTGAAGCTTAGTTGTCTCCCCCCTTGTGTTTATCTCTTTCCTCCTGTGAGAGGTCAGAGGTGAAGCAGCGCTCAAAGGGAGGCTAAGCCTCTCCTCGACAACCCCCTCTCCGGGCCTGTCTTTGGTGTTTTTACAAGAAAGTAATGATGACGGACAGTCATGCACGATAGGCTGCGGCCTGCAGAGGTGGAAGTCACGCAAGGTGCTGCGTCTTGTCCCAGGCAGAGCTGTTATCTGCTATATGAACCGAAGCAGCAACATTTGAAGAAGTGATGATCGATAATTAACCCAGCAGAGAGCTCAGAGACCTCAGGGGCAAAACTTCAGATTATACAACCTGTCTTTAAACATCCAAACAGTCTCACAATGGACTAATTTGGAAAAAAAAATTCCCACTTCCCATAATACAACCCAAAAGCATCTTTTCATTACAGCTTCCCTGCCTCGTTAAGTGCCCAGTTCTTTCAAACTCCACTCCACATTTGTAGCAGAGTCTTTTTGTATTAAATATGTAGTATCAAAGCCAAATCAAAGACAACCCTGACAACATCATTAGGGATTATTTTGTCACACTGTGGGAAGCTTCCTCAGGAGCCATAATACAACTGTTCTTACAGGCCGGGTAAAACAGCTCCTGACAAGCAAACTGACAGTGTCAGTGGAGTTCACCTTTAAGTTCAAATGCAAGCAGCACCAAAACTGGACTTACAGTGACAGCGCCAATGATAATTAGTAGTTTTGGCAGAATCGCTTTATATGACGACAACAGTACAAACATAAAAGCAAGTAAATGACCAGTTATTCAAAAGCTCTGACAGTCTTTGTATCGCATTACAAATTGTTGTCTTATGTTTGTGTCTTCATGGCTGGAGAAGCCCAAACAAATCCAGCATCAGTCCTCTGAAGCATTAAACTGTGACTTATTTTGCCAGTCATGTGAAAACAAAGGGTGTATAAAATGCTCAGCCACAACTGTGGGATGATCTGATCTGGGTGCCCAAGAAAGTGAATGTTGCCGGCAGCGTGTTTGTTTACGTGGAGGTAACTTTATGGACTGTTATTTTTATTCTTTAACGCTGGATGCTGAATCTCAGTGTCACACAAACAGGGATCCTGTGTTGGACTGTGCTTTTAGACGGAGATCATCACGAAGGGTGTGATTAGATAGTCGACTCGCAGGTCCTCTACTCTACTGTATTCTGGGCTGTTTTCTCCAGATAACAGTCATGGCTCCATCCCTGTCAACGGAGGTGCTCTCCAGCTGTTCTTAGGTCTCCAGTGGTTCATTGGACTGTGTGCTTACACTCACCCTGAGGTGTCTTTGTGATGATTCTTATCACAGACATCCTAGATAACAGCAGCGGAAAAACAGACGCAGTCAATCTGCTTCATCTTGGATGTTTTGGTTGAACAAAGCTCCAAAGAGTGGTGATGAAGATACAGGAAATTGTTACAACTGACAGTAAACTTTAGCTGCTAATTGCTGGCAAAGCTGTTTTCTCACCTTTGATGCATTTCTCTGGACGTCTGGTAGTAAGTAGTAAGACTGGGTTCACCTGACTACATTTGTTAAGCTTTGGATTTTGTGATTAAATAAATGTGCTTCATCCTGTCATCAGAATTCAGATCATATTTATCCTTGGATGGATACTTCATGAACATGTGTTTTACCTTGTACATTAGAATACTTTGGGTGAGGAGGCTGATCAGAGAAGCACAGATTAAATTTCCTTAGACTTGTTTTTGCATGTTTCACCTCCCTAAGTACAAAGTACTGTATCTACTGTATAATTTACATTACTTAGACCTTTCATACACATGCTGTATAGTTCTAAACTGTATGCTATATTCACACTGCAGATTCAGGCAGCCGTCAGTTTCCAGTCATTTTCATATGACATGCAAATCAAATGAACTCAAGAACTCTTGAAACTTGCGTGAGTTGTCTAATCTGTCCCAGTGAACATCAAATCGCATCACTGCTGCAGAGTGAAGCAGTGCAGACAGTTCAAATCAGTGTGCAGTTAAACTGCAATGCCAAGCACAAATAATGCAGTATTGAGAAAAATTAATTATCCAATAGATTGGATAATTAATAGATTTTCATATGGAAGTCTGGAATGGTAAAAAGTAAAAGGGGTAAAACATGGAAAACCACTTATACAGTCCCCTGACCCGCTTATTTTACGGCTGATCCTGTCTTTTTTTTTTGCAAAGTGCAGTTGTGTACAGTTCATGGAGGGCGTCATGTGGCCATGGGTCTTGCAGGAGGAAGCCACATGAGATCCTTCCCCTATAGCCCCATATGAGAGCCTATTCAGCCTCTGAACCGTATGTTCTTGGCTTATTGTTTCACTGGGGGATTGGTATTTCCTCTGGGCCTGTGGTTGCTGCTGAAATGCTATTACCCTCTATCAGATAGAGTCATATGGAGGCAGGCTAAGTCATGCTGGTGAGGTTTTTGTTTTACTAGTTATTTCTGTCATTTATATTATATTTATATTCTGTCAGTTTAATCTCTTTTCATTTATCTGCTCTATTGATTTATTAAAGGCTCAGAAAGACAGAATGAACTGTGGGTTGAGAAAAATGGGGGAATTTGTGATTTACAAATTGGGCTTCAGTGCAAAAGCATCATGAACTAAAAATACATGTTTAGACATGATGGAGATGATGTTTTACAATGTTTTATTTGATATTATTATTATTATTATTATTATTATTATTATTATTATTATTATTATTATTATTATTATTATTATTATCACATGATGGTGCACAATTGAGGAATATAAAATGCCTCTCTGTGTTTTCCCTCCTTGTGATTATGTCAGAGCTACAGGTCTCAGTACATTCTAAAAAAAAAAAGGAAAAAGAAAGAATGAAAGAAAGAAAGAAAGAAAAAAGAAAAGAAAAAATGCAAGAAAACAGATTAGGAAAAGATAAAAAGGAGATTAAACCCAGACTCCTCTCTCTCCAGCCTGCACAGCATGAGAACTCTTTTTGAACCTTTCCCTCATGGGACACTTCCAGTCTCAAACTTTGCTTTCTAAATAGTCTGGAAAATTATAATTATAGATAAACAGAGCTTTTCATCATCGGGGTATCATGCAGATATTACCGGGGTTACTGTTCATTTGAAAAAATATTAGCAAATTGTTTGCATTGTATGTTAATGTTTTTATGAACACACCATTGAAAAGAGTCAAAGTAAATGACTCACGCTGCTGTGCAGGTATGTTGTTGCTGCACTGAGAGCTCCCACTGACAGTGTCCACAGTGTTTGGTGAAGATGAGTCAGAGTCTGTTAAGATGAGGCAAAAAGCATTTGAACATCCTCAAACAGTCGAGAAAATTCAAAGATTAGTTGTTTTTTTAAGTAACAGGCAGACATATGCATGTGTTTGAGGTTGTGTGTGTGTGTCTCTATAGATGTATATCCTGTATTTATTGTATAAAATTTGCTTGTTTGATTTTATATCCTCCCCTTTGCAAAGCACTTTGTAACTGCTGATTTTGATAAGTGTGATATTAGTAATATATTCAATAATAATGATATTAGTTATAGAAATAAGAAATTAGAAATGAGTCTGCAGCTGCTGGAAAATACTTTAAACCTTCAATTTAAAGCTAATTCTTCAATTTAATTTTGGTGTTGTAAATCTTTTATTTAAACCAAAGCAGGTATGTTTTTTATAATCTTTAGTATGGTCTGTGATTAATTAGTAAAATACATCTAAAATATATAGAGAATCAAGAGAAAAATTGTTACTTAATTAGAAATAGCAGCACGTTGAGAACAGAAAGAGAGATATGGGTGGTCCTTTATACTAACAAAAGAAGACCTACCAAGAGAAATAAATATCACTGCGTAATATGTTTCTATAACCTACTGTGGAAACAAACTACTTCCTCTCCACCCACATCCCTCTTCCCCCACCAATGACTAAAAACCCCTGACAGAAATAAAATACAGTCCCAGCGGATCTGATTCTATTGAGAGAAGGAAGGGTGGAGGAATACAGAAAGAGCAACACAGCAAAACATACCTTATCATCTGAGCTAAAAACCAACTGCAGTGATGCACTCGCGCACACACACACACACACACACACACACAGGTCACAGAGTTCTCTGTTTTTTTGCTTAATTTGATTAAAAATAACGACTGCAGGAGGGAAACATTTAATTATCAGACATTAAACAGTATGTGTTTAAATTTAATTCAGTTCATTAATTCAAGATGCATTTGGACTAAAAAAAACATCACTTTATATTCACCATACAATGCTGTTAAAGTATGACAAGGAACTTTCCTTCTTCTGCTTCAGGTGTTCAGATCTCAGGATAAGATTTATCACTATCGCTGGTTAAAGAGGGTGTGTGCTGTGTGATCAGGGTTTAGTTCAACTGACGAGTGTGAAGCAGCTGTGTCTGTAAAGTTGTCTTTATTTTTATCACACCAGGAGAGGAACCAACGTCACGCAAATACATGCATGTTTACTTTGGATGGCACACTTCCTCTAATGAATAGTTAAATATAATCACTTGCACTAAAATAACAGGTGCAAGGTGCAGCTTTCAAACTTGTTAGACGTATGCTTGATCCTGCCCTGGTTATCTTTAGATTCAAGTTGACAATTTGCGGCATCAATTGTGACGGAAATGAATGTTAATTATCAACAGCAATGATTGATGTGATTTTTTTTTTTTTATCCCCTAGTACTTAGTGGTAAAACCTGGCAATTCATTATCTGAGACTTAAATAATTTAAGCTTGAGGCCAAAATCCAATTCACATTAAAGCAGAGTTCAAACTCAGACTCTGGGCCCCAGACGGCTGTGGGAGAAGAATAGTGGGGATTTGGCCCCTATACAACAAAAGAACCGTCACCAAGTAAATAACCGTAAAGCGTGGAGGTCCCCTGTTGTGTTGGGAGGAAACAGTCTCTCTCTCTCTCTCTCTCTCTCTCTCTCTCTCTCTCTCTCTCTCTCTCTCTCTCTCACACACACACACACACACACAAAGACTCCAAACTGGCTGAGACCGTGGCGACAGATCTCTGAAGCATGACGTTCTCATCATGTTGCCATAACATTGTCAGAATGTCACAGCTCCCCAACATGTTGCAGATAAAGGTGACAGCGGAGGTCTGGGCACACTTGGACAATCAATCTGAAAAGCGGCAAAGGATTTTAGGGACATGGGAGAGTGAGCAGAGAACCATTTTGCCAACGGTGGTGCTGTGGTGCAACAATGGTCACCTTTCAAAGTCTCTCTGCACTCTGAGACTTGTTTACTTTGAAATGAAGAACAGAAACATTTTAAACATTTAATAATTTGATCAAATGATCGTGTGCATTGTGAAAGGAGTCGGTGGTAGTGACAAACTCACAAGGAATCATTATCTGGTTGTACACTTCTCCCCAACCATACAAACTGTTTTTATCTTTCAGCAAATTGTTTTGATTTTACGGACCACAGCTTTACTGTTTTGGTTCACTCTCACAGCTCTCACCCGCACAGCACCAAACAGCAGACTGACAAAGGTAACAACTGGTGAGTCTATTAATGCTTTCTACAAAAAAAAAAAAAAGGATAATTTCCTCTAAAAATACATTTTCAAATATTTGGCTAATTTTAAAATGTGCTTGTGTATGATGATCATTATGATGTAGACTAACCTACAATACAAATATTGACAGGTCTAATTGTGTTCGAATGTATGTAGGTGGCCGTCCTCAGCCACTGTTTGGGTGTGTCCAATGGTCGACATGCTCTAATAACTCAGACTGAACTCTAATTAGATCCTAGCGTTGGTAGGTCTTCATTTGGTCAAACTGAGTCCCTCCCTCTTGTCTGGACTGACAGAAGGACGTCCAGCTGCTCACTGCTGATACAATAAGAACGCACGGCCCTGATGCATCATGGTCCATCCACTGAGAATATTTTATTTCCTCTGAGGTCCTCAAACAGGACTGGCAGCCCTCCATTTACAGTGTGATACAGACTTTGATCAGAAATTCACAAACCACACTCTTTCCATCTTTTTGTTTGCAACTTTCCCATGCTGCCACGCTATGTATACACTCCCAGTTTAATGCCAGGCGCCGTGGTTGCCAGGGCGCTAACAAGGTGTACAAAGGACTGCCAGGATTGTGTGGGATTGTTTTGTTTCTCTGACATAAGATTGGTAAAAAAGAAAAAAGAAGTGCTGTCACGGCTCTGGTACACTGGCAGAGAAGTGAGAGGCTGGCCTGTCACTCTGGATTACTTCTGTATGAGCAGGGCTTTGATGTGCACTGACAACCTCAGATAACTTTTACAAGATAGAGGAACATATGCTTCCTCTCTGTGTTTGTATTGGCTCCCATGGACAGGACACAGGCTCAACTGGCATGAGCATTTGCAGTGCACAAGCATTGCAACTTTTCCAGGAGGAAAAAACATAGCTATTGCAACTTAAGCTTATATATGTGAGCTGTGTATGTGTCTTAGCTTGAGAGATGCAAGTGGCCAAAAAAGCAACATTAAGTCGTTTCAATTCACAACAGAACAGCTTGTTGTATTTCTCCATATCTACAGACCAGACTCAGGCAAACACGATGCATGTACATTCAGGTGGATTTGTGAATGGTAAGTGAGAAAGACTTTTTCCATTCATAAAAGCGTTTGTGTTCTGCGCTGTCTCTCTGAGTGTCTTTTTCTCTTCTTCTTCTTTTTTTTTTGCATTGACATTCTTTGTAGTTTACATTCCTGTTTGTCACCAGGTAATGGAGTACGTATGTCAGGCTGAATGGAAATGGAACAAACCAAACTGGAAGGACAAGGTTGTAGCAGCAGAAGCACGCAACACTCTGTAATCTTCTGACTTTCGAAGACACACACGTTTGCACAAAAACACACCTGCTGGGAGAATTACTCTGCGGCTACAAACAAGTTCGAAACTCCTCAGAAATTAGCACCAATAGTTTGTAGATTTTGGATTGATTTTTTTTTTTTAAGATCAAAAATAAAAACTGCATTTTTGTTACTATTATTAGCTGCCTGTTTTCCGAACACTAAGAAGACTATGAAGGAGTTTTGAATAGTGGGACACAGCCTTGGCTGCTCAGTAGATGGGAGCAGATGAGGGTGTTCAGTGGTAAGACGAGCTGTCGACAAGTTATTGTTACAGCGCAACCATCACGTGTGGTGGCTCTGCCCTGACAACTCTCTGCTGCGCCGTCTTCTCACGAAAAGATCGAGCAAGGGAGGGGAGGATTTGCAGCACGGTGTAATATCTAATGAAGAATCTCTCAGAAGTAGCTATTAGAGTCTGTGGCATCAGATAAATGGTGAGCTTGCGTGGATATCAAGATTTTGCTGAAAGCCCTGGAAGGGCTCAGCTCAGTGGGACAGAGCTGGAGGGGTGATTCTGGCACAGTCAGAAGGGTGACAGCACAACAGAAAAATGAGACGAATGCTCACAGGGGGCATGTTTCACTGAGTCAAGGCAGCATTACACATCAAAGCCAATGGAAAGAAGAAAATGAACGAAGCCGTGTTGAAACACCACACTGATAAAGAGTACATTTGTTACATCATTTATTTAACAAGACTCACAAGACACTTATGCACAGATTAGAGGTATGTCACTAACTGGTCTAACAAGGCAATAGATCATTTTAATAACAGTCATTTGTCAGGATCTTGTACATCACAAACAGTGATGGTGTGCTTAGTATAAAAGTCCAATCCGAGCATTTTAAAGTTTTTGTGGAAGCCCTGCAGGAACTGAAACTCTGAGGTGTCTGAGGACTGTGGATTAGCCTGGTTAAGCCTGTGTCATCTTTTGAATCACACCTTTTAAACACGGAACACTAGATACACAAAAATGTGATCTTGTAGGTGTGTTAGAATGGAGTGCTGGGACAGAACCAAAATAGACAGGTATTTAAAAGAGATTTATACAAGATTAACAATTGTTATTTTATGTGGGTTTATGCAGAACAGTTTGATGGTCCACATCAAAAAACTTAGGGCACAGACCACATAGTTCAGGTCATCCATTAATCAGAAGGGTTGGTGCTTTGGTCCTGCTCTCCTCCAGTCGACGTGTCCTTGAATGTCACTGTCTCTGCCATCTGTGTGTGAGTGTGGGTGTGAAAAGGTAAATGAGAAGCAAATTGTAAAGTGCTTTGGATAGAAGTGTGATATTAATGTTGTCCTTCACCATTTACCACGATACAACCCTACTATATCACCAGAAAAATTTCATTCAAAATTCAAAAAAATGTACCTAAAGAGTTAAAAGTAAAGAGAGGAGGTTCTGTCACTGTTATATTTTTATATGCTCAGTAAGAAGTGCATTAATGTTGTAGGTGGTCAAAGCAGAGCAAATTCTGATTGGTAGTTTGATCAATGATAATCGTTACATCTTAAAGCAACCTTCACACTCACAGTCCACTCACACAGGTGTCCTCAATAATGTGTCGTAATTCAACGTCTTCTCAGGACATCGGGTACAAGCTGTGCTTGATTGACAGCTCTTTCAGGGAGGGACAACTCATCCTGTAAACAGCCATGTACGTTATTAATCATCTTATCAGTTCACAGAGTTTGGTGACATCATATAACTCGGCGAATAGCGTCACCCAACGTGCACCTGACCAGACATCAACCAGAGTCACTGAGAACACCAACACAGATCAGTGCCAAGGCTTTGATGTGCAGACAGTAACTACAGCTTTTAAATAAATATAGTGGAGATAAAAGTACAATATTTCCTCTGAAATATAGTGAAATAGGAGTTTAAAATATCATTAGATGGATATACTTAAGTAAAGTACCTCAAACTTGTACTGAAGTGCAGTACGTGAGTAAATGTACAACTTTCCACCATTGACATTTGTTTAGCAAGTTAGGGAAAGATAGTGGTGACAGCTGATAAACAGTCAAGTCAGCTTTTGACAAACTCAATGCTTAGACCCCCAGTTTGGATAAGAAAAAACTCCCCCAAGACAAAATCCTTAAACAGGGGGGGAAAAAAAAAATCTTCTTGGAAGCCACACACCCATCCACCATTATGAGGTGCAGGATCATGTAATATAAGTATAATTGCAAAGGATACTGGGCTGAAATGGTAATTCCTTGTATTTCGTTCATCGTTACTCCCCTTTCCTTGTCAAATTTTCCAGTTTATTTTAGAATAATGCCCTCCGGAAACAGTGCCTGCTGTTACTAGTTTTCCTGGGAAAAATATTTGTTGACTTCTGTTATTTTACTGCAGGGTTTCCCTCGCAGTCAACCGTAATCCAACCTCATTTCACTTCCAAATGCTAAGATTTGTGCTGCTTAACTGAGATTCACCACTTAAGTGTAATCTCTTTGATCGAGGCCTTTTCAGTGATACTCGAGCAGGGACTCCTCTTACAGTACAACTGAAGTAAGTGTTTGGTAATTACCAGACTGCTGATGGTGCCACTGACAGCTTCCCATTATGCTGTGTAAGCCCTGCCAGTCCTTCTCGGTGTTGACATGTGTGTGCTGCATTTAACACTTTCCACAGATCTTAGTGACAGACCTTTGTTTTGCATATGTTTACTCGTTGCTAATTGATGTCAACATCTGCTACTTATCTCCCTCCAATGCAAGTTAAATATAACACATAAGACCATAAGAACATGCAACACATAGGGTCAAAGATCATTAATAAAATACAGAATGAATCATAAAATACAAAAGTGAAGCGATGTTTTAAATGCACATTATTTTTACTGCAAACCTCAATTACGTTGTTAGCCAATAGGTTTGAATGGATCACACTTAAATATGACGCTATGGTACCTTCATCCAACAATATCATCACCATGGACAGAATGTTTTTACAAGCATTTAGGTGTATTAAAGCAACCTCTGTCCCACCCTGGGAAATAAAGCAAAGCACCTCAGCTGGAACTTGGTGTGAAAGAGTGAGAAGAAACCTCCTGGGAAATGTTGATAAAATAAAACTCAGTGGTCACGGTCTGCATGTCACGCCCACCCCCATGCACCAGCTGACATATTTCCTTAAAAATGATTGTCTACCTGTGCAGTACGTGATATTGCCACATTTCTATTTTTAACACTGATGTATTCGCTGGTGGCTGCCATTGTGTTTCCACAGTTGGCTGGGTTTTGTCGCTTTGATGTTTTGTTGGAAAATAACTGTCAGGACAGGTACAGTAAACAACACTGTGGTGCCATTTTGTCTGCCTCTTTTTATCAAACCATTTGCAGCTTCCTGGTTTTGGATTTAGGAGGATGGGGGGTGAAGAAAAACCCTTTTAACCTACCTTCAAACCTACTTTTCACATAATTCCCAGTTCTGTTGAAATCAAATGTATCAAGGGAATGTGTGTGCATCCATGTCTGTGGGTGGAACAACACTGTGGTGTTAGTAAAGGGCTGTAGTTGACCTGAAAGAAGGCTGTGATAACAGGAGATGCAGTTGGACCTAATCAACCTCATCTGAGGAATTTGAAGATAAGTGATGCTAAGTCTAATTAGCTGCTAAAGAAAACTTCAGATTATATCATTCTAATCAAAAGAAAGAGTTCACCTACAGCATGTTGTGGATAAAGTAGCATCCAGAAATAAAGTATAAACAGATAAGTATGAACCTGCATTGGTTTTTCTGGTGTGTTGAAACTCTGCGTCTTTTCATTCATAAGACTGCAGGTGGAAAACTGCAGGACAGAGCAATGGGGACTCAACCTGATGGAACATATACATATTTACTGTATAACACACAGACACATGTCATGAGAATGATAATCCAGTGGCAGGATTAGGCAACAAGACCCGACAATTATCCGTGCTCCAAACACACACTGCTCCCCGTGTGAGCCAGTTTGAGTCACTAACATCATTCCAGGTATGTAACCATAGTCTGGTTCATCCCTCAGCACACCATACCAGTCTTTATAAACCCAAGTCCCAACACATCATCACCAGCTTACTCACAATTCCTTAGTCATGGAAAATTATCTAAGTCCTAAAATCATTTTTAACACGTAGTTTATGTACCCTCAGGTCAAGCCGTTCACAACAGCAGAGACAGAGAGTCATTTTTCTTGATCATTGATGTTGATTCTGGCTGAATGTCAGCATTCACTCCACAGGGTGATTTCTTCTTCTAAGTCATAATGAGAAAATGTTTTGTGTAAGTTTTCTAAACTCAAAAAGAAAGTGAAGGTGCTGGTGCCATCAGCTGTCAAGGACAACGAAATGTTGCAGTTAGCGAACTATGCTAAGAATAGCTTATTGGGCAGGTTCATTTGATGTGCTGTCCTAGACTTGCTTTCATTTAAAGTAGCAATAAAGTATTTTTCTGATCACTTGGGGGCAGTGGAGCTGTAAAGAAAGCACTGTTTATTAGTTTATTTTCACAAACACAAAATCAGGCAATAATTCTTTCACTGGTCTTTCTAAAAAAAAAAAAAAAGAAAAAAAAGAAACATGTTTCCTTGGGTTTAGGTGATTCAGCATCTTCCACAGCACTTAAATAGAAGCTGACACCTTTACCAATATGGCAGCACAGGCAATAACATCATCATAACTTGGTTTCTTTGACATCCACCTCTTATAATGTCACCTCTCTTTTTAACAGCAATGTCTGCTGTCTAAAAACGTCCTCACCATTCGACTCTCTGTGTCTTGCTGTTAGTTCATACTAAAGCCATCTCAGCTCACGCACTCGCCTCAATCTGGACACGGTTTCACCAGCGACTGCCTTGCAGGAAATGATGAATGTTAAAGAAAGATTTATTAGATTGTGTTTAAAACATGTACCTCATCTAGCAGCTTTAATGACTGCGTATAAGACTAAACTTTAAAACTGTTTATTTCATATCATGTTTCCCCCCCCACCCACCAACTACTTCCTATAAGACTCATTGCACACACTGCTTAGGGACCACATGCTGTAAGTTTATTATTATTACCATAGTGTGATATGCAAACTCAGTGGGCCATGGCAGGGCTGATCATTTGATCTCCCTCAGCCATATAACAGCAGAAACACTGTAGTTCTACCCACATCATGGACAGACTTCAGACACACAGGTGTACCCGTCCTCAGAGCACATGTTACTGATAAGAAGAGAAGGTTGCTGCCCAGCAGAGGCCTCTTTGTTGTCCATTGGTGCAGCCATCCCATGGTGACAACAAAGGTTCCCTTGAGCCTCTGCGGGCCAGGTCAAAGGTCCCTTTCTTCTCAGCCAGGTGAGATAAAAGAAGGGTCTATCAGTATCCCTGGTGGCCGTCTGTCACCAGCCTTTATCAGCATCTGGGATCCAGCCTCATCTCTCATGAGGCCTTTGGAAAAGACCCCCAGGACGTTCGGTGTGGAATGTAATTCAGTAGCACTCCCGAAGATCTTTGATTATTTCTACCGAGTCATTAGATTTAAGCGTATCCTTGAAATTGCAGTAAAATGTTTATTTGTTTCCACTTATTTGCTGTAGATCTAAATTTGAAATCATTCATTTGGTTTATTCTCCTATGCTTTACAGTGTTTGCAGTGGTGTGTTAATGGGAACTGGTTAGTGCAGTTTTTAGCATCTTTGCTTCCTTTGCCATGGAAACAAAATCTACTTGAGACAATTATGTAATGGTATAAGCCATATAGTCACAGCTGTTCAGTTTTGTATCAGAGAAATATCTAGCAATTTACTCTGTGTGACTGGGTGTTTGTGTGTCCATGTTTGTGTGCAAGCTTGTCTGTGATATGTCTTTGTGTGTCTGTGTGGGTGTAATGTCATTGTGTTCCTTTTTTTTCCCCAAGAAAATGATCAAACCAGCTTTGGCAGTCTCTCTCTGACAGCTCGACAAGTAACATGTACAATGCTATTTGCTATTTCACAAATACTTGGCACTGTGAACAGAAACTGAGCTGTTCATTACCTACAGGAAGTGTATCAGCATGGCAACTACTGTATCTGTATCTGTATCACCAGCTGCACAGATTTAAGTAACTTAATGTAGGTTCTAACAGTAGATAGGGGATTTTTCCAGGCAGATACACTGCTAAAATCATTTGAACTTGTTTGAAAAGCAGTGGAAGAGCATCTACATGTTAGTTTGTTGCTTTTATACAGAGAGGAGATAAGGGGAAGCAAAATCAACATAAACAGGTAAAGAAAAATCATATACTATTCCTGTAAATATCTGCTTTGAAGCGCTCTTTCATGCTACATTATATGGAAATCTTGACTCTTATGCTAGAGCTGTATGTTGGTGGAGGTGACGGGTGGATGATCTCACAGTGAACCCATATACAAGGACAGGCAGGAATGACACACAGAATCCATATGGAGTCACGTCTCCTCCACGTCAATGCCAGACCCTCCATCTGGAAGCCTCTTTTAAACCTCTGCAGTTGACACAGGGCATGTCATGTCATCAACACTCCTCCCTGATGAAGGAAAAAAAAAAAAACTTCAAATGGAAAGTGTTAGCACTCGGTGCAATCAGAGTCCAGCAACTACACACCATCTGTTCTCTCCACTCTCTGCATTTCAGCAACGCACATGATGATCCAATCAGGGAGTGCAAAGAAAGGGGTACTTGATTGGGTTTGTTTTCTCATCCTTGAGCAGAAAGGTCCAGTGTAAACCATGGGCAGATGGCAGGGTATTAAAAAAGACCACTGGCTCACATCCTTTCTGGGTTGTGTCCAAAGCAACGTCTATTTGTGACCCATTAACAGCAGTTTTAAAGTATTGTATGTATTGAGTAACTGTTTTTTCCCTACTCAGTGTTAAATCTGAGAAAATCTTTGATTACACAGAAAACAACAAAACTGAGCGCGCTCCTGTGGGATCTCACTATAATATTAAATGATTAAAATCTGTGTCATCTTACAATGATTGCATTATTATAATTATTTAAATTGAAGTGTAGGATATTTGACCATGTATAGGCCTATAATTAAAAAGAAACAGGTCAGATAGACTGCACTGAAAATACAGGCCCCAAATGCAACAAAAGAGAGTACACCTGCTGTTTCCAGTGAAGGATAATTGCATGAGTTATAAAATAAGACCACAGTTTCCTCTGTTTTGGCCTGGGTTGTAATCTAATGCAATGACTTTTGATGCATTTGGCCCATTAGAGTTTAGTTAGTCAAATATTTCTGTTTTTCAAATAAATTGCTTACATTCTTTTTGGGCTTCAGCCAGTAACAGAACTGTATTAAATGGACAGGTTGTATTTATGGTTGCATTTACTCAGTTTTTTTGTATACTGCACACAAAGACATTTTTTCATTTGGTACACTTAAACTGAACCACAATGAAAGGAGAAGTACATCTGTATAGTAAGTATGCCGCTACAACCATCAATCAGTTAGCTTAGCTTAGCTTAAAAGAAGGACTGGAAACAGGAGGACACAACTATCCTGGTTTTGTCCAGAAGTAAGAAAAAAACAAAGCCAAATATCTGGGTGTTATTGAGTTTTTTCTGTCAGAATATTACTTGTTTTGGCTTACTTATGTCCTCTGCTAACTGCCAGGCAACCTCTTAGTCACAACTGGAGTCTTTGGAAACTTTGGAGGTGACTCAGGCTGGCAGTCTCCCTGTTTCCAGAGAAATTACTGGGAAATAATGTATGAAATAAAGCATTACCAAATTTTTATTGGTTTAACCTCCTATTTCACACAAAATTAACAATCGGTATCAAAATAAAACAGAAAAAAATAAACAGTTTGTTTTGTAGCAGAACATATTTTATATCACACATCATTTTTATCCCATCCCATTAATCATCACACTCGAAACTCGATTTTCAGAAAACACAGCTTGGAAGCAGAGCTGTGTTCCGAGATCACAGCCTTGTATGAGTAATCATCTGACATTTGATGCTGTCACTTGATTGAAAAACTTTCTAAATGTCCCTCCAGGGTTTTTCCAGGGCAAATGTGTGTAAATCCATGATGTCAGAGTTTCAAAATCACACAGGGAAGTAGGAGTTTGAGATCGTTTACAAAATTCAGATCAAGAGTTTCCTTTAAGTTTCCTTCCATTAAGTGACCTTTTGCTGTTGGTATCAGTATGACCATGTTGCATCTCTAAAGCCTGACACATAATATGTTTTGATAAGAGATTACATTGCTTTTCACCATCTACAATATTACCAGCATGGTAACAGCAAGTTGTGTCTGTGTTGTGGTTTGCCTTGCGTGTGTCAGAGAGAAGCATCAAAGCCTGTGATACACCTCTTCCAGTCACCTGTCTCAGCCTGTCCCATCTCATGCTCGTCCAGTCAGCCTGAAAATTGCACCTTTGGGATACAGTGACGTGATATACAATCTGTCGTATAACTCCTCTGGGTTAGCAGAGCTCCATCTCACACACACACACACACACACACACACACACACACACACACACACACACACACACACACACACACACACACACACACACACACACATGCTCATTTCAATTAACTCCAGTCTACTCATACCTGAAGATCAAAAAGCTCAAAAAGAAAGTTATCCTCACACAGTCTGTTGTGCTGCTGTTGTTGCTGATTCTTCGAGTTTCTTCATTAGCTTTACAGAAACTATTTACTCACCACTCAACCAAAATGTATCAACAACAAATTAGGATAAAAGGGGCAAAATGTTACACTTTTACTGCCCCTTTAAAATGACCACAAATGTAGTGGTGATAAGTTGATATATGTTCTGATGTCTGACTTTAAAACTCAATTCGACAGGCAATTATGTTTTTTTGAGCTTTGAAAAACAGAAGTCCCTGTCAGTGATACAGTATTTTAAATAGTAATTTATTGAGTCTTGAATAGATATTTCTGTGAGACACGACTTTAGCTAGGCTTGCAATAATTCAACATTATCATTAGTGTGTGACTAGGACTTTTCCTGTAAACCTGCTGCAACAAGTACTTTTTTTCTGGAAACACCATCATTTTCACTTCATAAAAATAACATCTCCGCAATAATTTGCCATGGAAAATTAACTAACAAGGTGAAACAAAATGTAATTGTGACTTTATATTTTTTATTCTTTAGTATTTTTTTTTTAATCACAAAGACAAGTCAGTTTTACCTCAAACAGACAAAAAGTAAGGATTTCTTAAGAGTGTATTTATTTTTTTCAGGATTTTAGCCCCTATTGATAGAGACAGAAGAGTTTAGCCAGAAACACAGTCACACAGAGAGAGGGGAAGGATGACAGCAAAGGTTCCTGGCCTGAATTGGACCAGGGATGTCGCAGTTGCCACATATTGTATGTGACTTAAATCAGTGATTTAGTATACTAAATCACTGTCATAGCCCTTTACATGCCCTTCTCATATCTCGCTGTGCATGTATACAGTACATGCTATATGCTATATGGGAGCAATATACAGAGTCAAACACCTGTCTAACTATGATTCTGATCCTGCCCATCTGTACATATATATACACAAACACATTTGCATTTATATGCTCGCATTACCTGAAGACTTAATTTCACCTTAACCATAACTAGTACATATAGTACCTAACTCCCACCCTTACCAGATCCTTAACCTAATGTTGCATGACCATTCTTACTGATGATGGTGGTGTTTCTTAGCTCAGACTTGTTGTTGCATTTGCCACCTGCACAGGGTTATTTACAATAGTGTTCACACTCACCATGTGAAAATGTGAGTGTACAGATTTTTCGTCTACAGTGTGCAAGTTACACATACAGACTCCCCTGTGTATTCTGATTTTGCTGTGCTCCAGCCAGGACTGGATGGGGCCTGGATGATCTTCCTGGGTCCAGGCTCTCAGTGCTATACTCCAGTGACTACACATAGTTTGTCTCCCACCCTGCTGCTGCACCAGTTCAGTGGCCGGTCAGGAGAACTCAGGTGTATCAGCACACAGACGGGGGCTACAGGAAGCTTTGGCAACCTGCCAGACAACTACAGGGGGTCCAGTCTTTCCATGAGCGGGAACACTCAACATGCCTGCACATCAGATGATGCACAATGCTCATCCACAAAGGCCATTTTATGTTAATGAATGAGAAGCCACCATGAAAAGAATTCACAGAACAAAATGAAAAATATGCATCATTTAATAATGTCACTGATGTCTGTGGGCAAGAAGTTGCTGAAGGCCTCTAATACACAATTTATATAAGCTTTGCGGAAAAGCATATCGCTCCTTGATCACAGAGAGCGTTGCATAACCGCCTGAAGAGGCACCATCCTGCCCCAGATCATGTTGTTTTTGTTTGTGTGTACGTGCAGGTTGCCAGACTCCCCCCTGTTACCATGACAAGTGCCATTAGGCACACCAGTGTTTCTCTATTTAGACTGTAGTTCATACATTCCCCTGGCCTCGATAAAATCTCACATCTATGTGTGTGTGTGTGTGTGTGTGTGTGTGTGTGTGTGTGTGTGTGTGTGTGTGTGTGTGTGTGTGTGTGTGTGTATGTGTATGTGTATGTGTATGTGTATGTGTATGTGTGGCCCGAGTTTGTCTTTGTATCAGAAGCCAGGCTTGATGGGAGATCCCTGACAAAGAAAGGACAGCTAAGTTCCAGTTATCACTGAGCTTTCTATCACAGCATTGTAGGCATACTTAGTCTGTATCTTTTAGATCTGAAAAATGTTCAATATTTTAGATTGGCTCAGTGATTGACGATAAAGAATTTGGTGTTACCCTGTCAGGAATGGAATGGGTGAGCTATATCTGTGTGAGGGAATCCTCATATCTTAATTTGCAAGTGACCGGCTCACTTCTGGTGTCACGTACTTGCCAATAAAAATGAGGGCTCCGTTCTATTCAGCTTACCAGCCATTATTTAAACCCCAGGAGAAACCCAGTCCCCTGCATCCCAAGTAATAAGCTCCTTCCTCTGACAGCCTAAAGACTCACCTGTCCCTCTGGCTTATATTTGTCCTATCCAGGCGTGATCCAAAATTAGTCATGAAAGACAAGCAGACTTGCCCCCTGTATCCTCACAAACACAAATACACGCCCACAGGGGCACCCGTAATAGATCAGAAACACAGCTGGCCCAGATGAACACCCCAGTTAATAAGAACCTAGGGAGGGTCACAAGAACATGGTAGGTGACTATAAAGTGTTTTAAGTCATGGAAAAACAAGGCGGATTAAAAGTGTTATCATCGTGCTATAAAGCGGCTGTGAGGTGTTTGGTGGAACAACACCCTTGATAATTGGCCTTTGCAGGGGATTCGTGCCCAGCTGAGAGATAGCGTGTGATTGTGTGCAGCCACGGCCACCCACGCAGATAAAAGAGGAATGGTGTCGTGCAGACAAAGACACCAGGCCTCACCAGTCCTTCAGATGCCTGCACTTTCTTGGAAGAGTCACACATGGACTGTTAGGGAAGTCATTTGCTTCTTTTTTTTTTTCTCTCTCTTCCTTCACACCAGAGGGGGAATTCCATCTTTACACTTGTCGGTTCATTCTTCACATATCCACTTCATGTTTCTCTTCCCTTTAGAGGGGGAAAAGGGTTCATTTGCTGCATGTCTCTCTTTAAAAGAATCATATTGCTCCATTGCATGCAAGCGCAAGGTGTTGTTTGTTCTGACACATAATAGCAGGTTAGGCCTCACACACCATTTTTTGATTTATAGTTTATCTCTGACATTTTTTTGACCAAGGTAATTGAGATAATTAGGTCAGGCTTCTGTCATAAAATCAAGAACCTAATCTGGAATCAGTATCCTCTCAGGTAATGTGAGAAAGGATTGTTGTGATTTCTGATTGGGTTTGGTACAGTAGTGCAACAGGCCTGCACACAGTTGCGTGTGAACCTCTGGCCCTGTGCCAGATGAGAGAGTGAGTTAAAGGACGGGTTGCATAAGAATTGAGGTATGTTTTGATTTTGAAAGAGCGTGTGTCACGGAATATGTGTTTAAATTGGCAATATCCATGGTCAAGAGTCACGTAGGGCATTTAATTAGACAAGTGATGACAGAGATTGTTTCACACTCGTTTTGATTATGGTAACCTTTCTAAAAATAATTTTAGAAAGGCTCCAGCCACAATTCAGTTACCAACAAAAGAAAAATTTGTCCTCTATAGAAAATGATGTGTGGTGTCTGAAATACAGTAATAGTGGAGTCAAATAAGGTCAACGGCTCCATTTTGGCCATTTATGCTCACACAGCTAGTTACTTTAATATTCCTAGGTTGCGGAGTTGGGAGTCTTGGTCTCCCCAATCTCCAGTATGACTTCTGGTCAGACGTTTGGCTTGGAGAGATTTATTTAAGAAACTTGGTGTAACCACTTCTCATCTAGTTTCCTATTCATCATAATCCTGCTCTTAAAAAACATAACAGCTAATACATGAAAACAGACAAAACTTGGGTATAAAATGATTCAGATTTGTTTCACGAAAACAAGCAAAAAAAAAGTTGTCCATCGATTTAAGAACATCTGTTTGCATTTCCAACACAGATTTCTTTAAGTATCTACAAATTTGGAATCTTGTTCTCTCACTTTTAAATGAAAATAAGTTGAGCTTTGGATCATTTGGCAATGTATTCTGTTGAAAGGTTTCTGGAATTTGATTCACTCCTTCAATAAATCAGTTTTGAAATTAGAATTCTCCATCACAAATGTGCTGTTGCATTGCAGGGATATAAAATGACACGCTCTCACTGAACGCTTTAACTTTATGTTTAACATTATGTTTGCCTTGTGTTTTCATTGGCACCAACTCCGAGCAATCATGAATCATTTCTCTCGCCATATTCTTGCTTATATTAATTGTTAAGGCAAGTCTCAGAGCTATCAGTGTTTGCACGTTCGTTGTCGTAGTGACTGCACGGAATGTATATAGCCACAAGATGGAGCTATGCCACCTAAAATGAAAATTCTCAAACGCTGTTCTACAGGATACAGACAACACAAAAGATGCATGCTCTGGCTTTGGTGAGATTTTTTATTATGTTCCATACAAACTGCCATGTTTTATGTCATATGAGTAATGACTAAAAGAACTTACCCCAGACTCCTGTAACATGACATCAGTATAATCACAAAGAAGCCTTGTGGAGTTTTTCATTATTTGCATTAACAATCTTTTAAATTTGTTAAGACTTTATAGTATATTTACTCCATATATTCCAAGGGGAAAATATTATACTTTTTATTCTACTACATTGACCTGACAGCTGTAACTGCTGTTATTTATAGATAGATAGATAGATAGATAGATAGATAGATAGATAGATAGATAGATAGATAGATAGATAGATAGATAGATAGATAGATAGATAGATAGATAGATAAGTCACTTGGTAAAAATACAGCTTTAAGACAGAATCAGCAACTACTAACAGCACTATGTCATATTAGTATTACATCTTATGTCATATGAATCGATCAATGTAGAACCGCCACTGCAATCATAGAAAGTAGACACATGAAACTTTTTTGATTTGATTTGATTGTTTTTTATTTGTTTTGGGGGAGTGTGGGAGGAAACCGGAGCACCCGGAGTAAACCCACATAGACATGTTCGTGGTATTTCTCAGTGCCATACAAATGCAGCTTGACTTGCTTGAGGCTCTTGAAGATGTTTCAGAACTCAGGCAAGTCCAGTTACCTCTATATAGTACTTAGAAAGCTCCACAATGATGTCCTATCTTTGTATGCTATTACTTATGTCACTGTCATCTGGGGAAAACTATTTTGATTCAGGGGATGTTATGGGTTGCAGGTCAGTGGCTTGGGGATTTGTTTTTAAAATTTTCTGGGGGTCAGTTTTATCATTTACAGCTCCAAAGGTACAGTACTTCTTCCAGGCCCTGGAAAATGCACGTGATATTATTCCTTGGGCCCTGGAAAAAGCAGTTGCAGCATAAGCGGATAGGATGTAAGGAACTGAAAGGACCGAACAGGTCAAACATCCAAGAAAACCGGGCTCTACAGTGTTAAGTTCACAGGAGACATAAATGTCATAATCAGTATGTTCTGGGACACTGGAAGGACTAGAAGAACCAGTAGCAGGACTTGGTGTGGGCATGGTCTGGGCATGGTGTGGAGAAAAAGCAGAAGCAATTCTGGCTTTGGCTTTGGAACAAACAAATGTGCTTCTTTTGATGTGTGAAATAGCAGCTGTAGCATATCTCATAACTTTGAAGAAAACTACAATAATCAAACAACCCAGAACTATAAGCAGACCTTTCTCCGGCGGTGCATCATAGGCCCGCTCAATAGTAGCTTCAATTTCCTCTTTGGTCAAAGGTACAATAGATGCAATTCTGCCTTTGATCCTAGAAAAACCAGCTGAAATTCTTGCTCTGACCGTTGTAAAAAAGGATGCAATTCTTGCTCGGGACATGTTGGAAAATGTTTCCATTATTTCTTGAGCTTGGATAAAAACAGGTGCAGTTTCTTCAATGATCATAGAGGAAAAATCCACAATTCTTTCACCTACCATGTCAGTATAAGTTGAAACTGTTCCTCGAGCCATGGACAACAAAGCCTGAAGTCTTGCTCCAACAATGTTAAAAAATGTCATGTTTTCCCTGGGCCTTGTGATACGTGTTGAAACTGCTGCTTCATCCGTGGACACAACAGGTGTTGATGACCTGCTGTCATCAGACAGCAGTTCGTCAATGCCTGCTGATGAACTGCTGTCTGTGTCTTCATTAGTGGATGGACCAGGAGGAAGATTAAGTCTTTTTCTGCCAATATCAGTCCTGTGAATCACACCATTGTTTCTGACAGATTTCTGACTGTCCCACTCTTGTTTCCGTTGCTTTTTTTGATTCTTGAAACAGTCCAAGTAGGTAAAATGCCAGCCAGCTTGCTGATGCAGTAGCCTGAGATGAGTCAAGCTTTTGGCCTTGAAGGCAGTCAGAGCTGGTGGTTCAGTTTGGGTGAACCTGAATGACCAGGGATTAAGTCCCAGACCAGTCCTCATCATGTCAGGCCTGGGATTAAGGCCCAGACCAGTCCTGATTATGTCAGGCCTGGGATTAAGTCCCAGACCAGTCCTCATCATGTCAGGCCTGGGATTAAGTCCCAGACCAGTCCTCATCATGTCAGGCCTGGGATTAAGTCCCAGATCAGTCCTGATCGGGTCAGGCCTGGGATTAAGTCCCAGACCAGTCCTGATCAGGTCAGTAGAACCTGTGGGGACCCTACAAAAACGCAGCATTGGGGCTGATATGTTGGCTGATAGTTGCACTTGAAGAAGGATGACAGTGTTTCTTTCAGATATTGTTGTGGACTTGAACGAGACTTAGTAAAGGTTGTGGTGTAAGGGTGTGAGGGACCGTGAATTTAATTGTTCGGTCCGCGCACATCAAAGCCAATTTGAAATGACGTCACGAAAGACGTCATCCGCGGCGGTGTGTGGGTGTGGCCAACTATCTGACAGTATGACGTCGGTTTGGGAGATAAATCAGATGTATGCATTGTGTTCAGAATCCGCCAGACATATGTTATTGTATAGTCATTTGGAAACTACAACTATAGCTGAACACTATATTACTGGATACAGTGTGTAGGCCATAGAGTAGGCTATATCAGCACCATGGACAGAACCCACTCATATGAAACTTCTGTTTCAAATGAGAGGTAATCCTGTCCTGCTGTTGTTTACTATAACTACAACACTGATACTGATACTGATAAGAGAATATCAAGACCCTTTCTCCTCTATGAATGACGTGAAACAACAGTGTAAACTGACAATTAATTTATAATAACTTTATAGTATTATAATAAAATATAGAATTGATATTCATCCCTCCTGGGTGTGTTTTCAGGTTGTTGTTTTAAAAGAACTGATGTCACATTTAGGCAAACTATGATTCATCACTGGTGTTTAACAGATGTTTTTACTAATATTTCATTTTCATTTACAAAATGCACAACCTACACACACACACACACACACACACACACACACACACACATTCAAAGACAACATACATGCATTGATACATTGATTTTTTTAAACTTCATGGTTCCACTAACAGTTTTTATACTTTGTCAAATTTTTGCATTCACAGTTGACTGTTGCTCAGGCAACAGGTTAATTATTCATCACAGATGTGAACAACAAGACACAATCTTGACTTGGACGAAGACCGAACCGAGTCACCGAGACAGGTTCATGTTTTAACAGCTTGTGAGGCAAAAATGTATCCCAAAGTGAATTAATTTAATGCCTCCCTGCCCCTTTCCATGAGTGCATCAAACACAGAGTTCTAACAGCAAGAGTCACGTAGGGCATTTAATTGGAAAAGTGATGACAGAGATTGTTTCACACTCGTTTTGATTATGGTAACCTGTCTAAAAATAATTTTAGAAAGTTATCAGGTAATAGAGTTCTTGTCCAGTTGATTTGTTAGTTAATGTGACACTCAGCATCACTGTGGCTCTGTCATGATCGAAACTCTTGAGTTGTGTTGTCCCCTTTAAAAAAAAGTGTTGCAAAATCCATCTTGCCAGCTGTTTTGTCCTTTGAAGCCATTATTTCTTGCAGTTTTGAAACAAGAGCATCTGGATTCCTAAAGACAAGTTCTCAGATGAGCTGTGAAAAGAAAGTCCATTTGCATATTTTCAAAAACAATTACCTTTACACTCAGTGACCCATTTAGCTTTAACATTTAGATTTAGATTAAATACTTACTTATGAAAGTATTTGCAGGAAAGTAAGCTAAATATTCAAAATACGTCAGCTCGAAAACTCTAACCAAATAACATTTAACATTTTATTATAACTGGAACAGCTGAACTCAGCGTGGAGAGCTTTATGAGTATCTTGTGAACTGCTTTCTAAAGTGTATTTTTATTCACTGCCGTCCTCTCGTGGATGAAACTTGCAAACGCTGAACATTTGTCAGAACTACAATTCCCTACATGCACTTCACCCGCTACTACTTCCGCATTTTGAACGACCGGTATTTTGGTGTAAACGTAGAGTGACCGTGTGCTCCGGTAATGGACGGCAAAAATGTGAAGGGGATATTGTTTGACTTGGACAACACACTCATTGAAACAAGTCGGGCAGGTGAAGTGGCGATACAAAAGGTGATAAGTATGGATATTCCTCACGTGCTGTTTGAAGTTAGCGTCCATATTTGTAGCGTCAGCCTAACGTAATGGTGAAATAAGGGGAAGGGGAGGAGGTGGAGGAGGGATACACCACTGCTCTGCTAATTTAACAACCTTTTATTTAGTCCGAAAATATCTTTTCACCGGTGTCAGTTTATATGCTAATGTATTTGTCTTTATAATGGCGTGTCACTGTTGTCAGTGGTGGACAGTAACGCAAATACACTTGCTAATAAACCGTAATTCCTTGAAGTTTTGAGGCACTTTTACTTTCACCTAACTTACACATTATTTTCCACTTACATTACATCTCCTCTCAGTACTGTTGTGTGTGTGTGTGTTTATAAATGGCAGTGTGTTTATTCATGGCAGACATTTTGATTTCTGATGGCAGGTGAAGCACAGGTGTTACTAATTAATGATGGCTCCATTCTACTCAAGTGGCCCAGCTGTGTTTCTGTTTATTTCTGATAGCCTACATTAAGTACATTTTACTGATTGTTACTATTACTAATGTCTTTTGGAACTGAAGCAGCTAAACGCGATGCAGCCGTCCATCTCCATTTACACACATCTTTATTTACACCTGTGTTATTTATTATGTCAAAAAGTCTGCTCTCACTCGCCGATCTCCTCTAATTCCTAGAGAGATGTTCTTATTGTTCATTTTATTCTTTAATTAAATATGTGACCATTTTCTTTAATAGGATCCAAAATACGGGCAGTTGCCTCATTTTGACCAAAGATTTCATATAATAGTTTTTATTTTATAATCTGTTGTGTGCGATTACAGACGAGTGAACATTTGAAGACCACGCTGGGGCTCGATGACAGCACCATCAGCAGCATTTGTGACAAGTTCAAGCAGAAGCTTCTCCATGAGAGTTTTGACCCCTCAGCAGGCAGATCCATAGATGATGTGCGAGTGGGTCACTGGGAGGAGAGCATCCAGGAGACTGTGGGCAGCAGTTCATCACCCTGTCTGGCAGCTCAGTGCTACTCCTTGTGGAAAAACAGTCGCCTGGAGGCTCTCAGTCTGTCCCCTCAAATATGCAGCCTCCTGAAAAAACTGCGCAGCAGATACAAGCTGCTGCTCCTGACCAACGGGGAAGCTCAGACCCAGAGAGAGAAAGTGGAGGCAGTAAGATGTGAGGAGTTCTTTGATGGTATTGTGATTGGGGGAGAACATGCAGAGCAGAAACCATTCCTCTCCATCTTCACGACGTGTTTCAACATGCTGGGGGTGGAGGCCCAGGACTGTGTCATGGTTGGAGACTCTCTGGACACAGATATTCAGGGGGGCTTTAATGCCAGAGTACGGGCTACAGTTTGGATCAGCAACACAGGAGCTGTTGTGCCAGATGGTTCAGTGACACCAGACTACACCATCCCCACTGTGTTAGACCTGCCACACATTCTGGAACAGCTGAACTAAGGACAACTGATGACTGAAGCCATGTGCGGCATCACTTCAAGTGAGATCTTGTGGAAATTTTTAATTATGGATATGTTTAATGATCATGATCTCAACTGGAGCATCTTTGAGCAGGGGTACTTTTTACTTTAATTTAATCATTTTTCCAGGAATTTTACAGGTGTACATATATCTCTTACTGTCATATTTAACAACATGGAGTCAGTAGTAAAATTTGATAAGTGCAGGTGTGGGCACTCAGGTGTCAACTAGTTTTGTGCTGTACAAGTGCTGTACCAAAAAATAGTTAGTAGTTTACTTTTCCATTGTTTGCTTCTTTACACTTCTACTCCACTACATTTCAGTGAAATGCTGTTTTTACTCCATTAGACAACTAGTTACTAGTTTCTCTTTAGATTAAGATTTAACATTAAAAAAAATATGAGCTTAAAAATACAAAAGATTGTGAGAGATTTCTAACAGATTTAGATATACATCGTATACTGTAGTTAACACTAGTTCCACCTCAAACAGATCATTGACTTGTAATGGAGTATGGAGTTGGTATCTTCTCTTAAATAATTTGATATAAATACCTTATTCAAAACTACACATGGTGTAACACTATAAGAATCAAAAAAGGAACAGTGGTACGGCACATTATTTTTATTTTTATTCAACACTAAGAACGACTGTACAAAAGACCTTTTTTTTTAACATACCTCCACAGAACATGTCGACACATTCAATCCATTATATGCTGCTTCTTGGTCAAGTCTTGGCCAGTAAAATACTAAAGACACATTTGTGTTTTCTTACACACACGTCTGTACAGTATTTCTTCTGTGTGATGGTTAATTCAAGCAGCTGTACTCAGATCCATTTTAACAACACACACAAAGAGCAGTTTCATTAGACACATTCTTCTCACTTATACCTCGTCATATTTAAGGCACGTAGCCTCCAAACTTCACTTCACATCTAATTTGACTTTGATGTTCATCGCTGCGAGCTCGGCTACAAAGTAGCGGAAGACGTAAGGAACAGACACCGAGTCAATAGAGTCACTTCTGCCACACAGGGTGCACACAGTCTTACGGTTGCGCATGGCCGACCAGTAGGGTGGTGGTTTCTCTAACAGAGGGGAGAGGAGGCTGCCACAGTCGATACACACCTGAGCTATCGATCGGTCCGAGCAGTTGAAGAGTCGATCGTGAAGCAGGAAGGAGGAGCCGTGTGCCAGCAGGGCGTCTCGCTCCATCTCTCCGAAACGGATACCTCCTTGGATGTTCCTTCCTCCCACTGGCTGGTTGGTCACCTTGTCTCGTGCTCCCGTGGTCCTCACCTGAAATTTGTCAGAGACCATGTGACGTAGCCGCTGGTAGTAGACGACTCCGATGAAGATGTCGGCCTCTAGCTCCTGACCGCTCAGTCCGCTGTAGAGCCGCTCAGTGCCGTAGTAGTTGTAGCCACCGGCCCGAAGCATTTCACCAAAGTACTCCAGCGCAGAGTTCTCCTCAGAGAAGGTGAAGGGTGTGGCATCATGGCTCAGGCCGTGCAGGGCGCCGGACTTGCCGGCCATGCTCTCGATCAGCATCCCGATGGTCATGCGAGAGGGGAAGCCGTGGGGGTTAAACAGGATGTCAGGAGTCATGCCACTCTCTGTGAAGGGCATGTCCTCGGCTGGCCACAGGCGGCTCAGGATGCCCTTCTGACCGTGGCGACTGGCAAACTTGTCACCGATGGTGGGGTTTCGTGGCACTCGAACGGTGATGCAGATACGTTTAAAATGGCCTGTGCCACTGTCGTTGCTGCAGATCTTTATATTGTCGACTACACAGGCTTCTTGGCTCCTGGGAGAAAATAGTGAAGAAACACATTAGTGACTATAATTACTGAATAATTTATTTGTCCAAATAATTGGAATTATGTGTGAAAGTAAATTTTATGATTTGAAAGTGGCATTACCTTCAGTGATAATGACATTACCACACAAATGCTGACACTTACTTGTAATAGGTGGTGAAGGTCTGACCAGTGTTGAGGTTGATATAGCTGTAGAAAGGGTCCCCATACTGAAGTGTTGATCCAATGTGAGGTAGTCCATCAGTGTCCAGTTTTTCATTCAGCTTTGGGTCACCTGGCTTGGTCCCAAACACCACACTGTCTTCTCCCTTCACCTTCTCTGCCAGATCCACCAGCTCAGTCTTGTAGATACTTCCATGGGCAAAGCCTCTCTCCCATGATGACTTGTTAACAATCTAAGGAGAGTGCGACAAGTGTGTCAGGATTTTTCTCCACTTAAACAGACAAAAAGATTGCAGTAACTATTGTGTTTTTACTTACCATTGCATCTTCCATGTCATAGCCTGTGTAAGATATGACAGCCACAATGGCGTTTGTGCCGCTGGGGTAGTTGTCCAGGTTGTAGTGGTCGTACATGTAGGGTCTGACCAGTGGGCTCTGTGGGGTCTGGAGCCGGTACAGCTTGTTATCTGAGCGTTCCATGAACGAGTGCAGGGGGAAACCCATAGTCTGCTTACCTGCAAAGAGAGTGAGTTTAATCTCTGATGAGCTGGAACATCTGAATCCACTTAGCTTGTTCACCTGTTTAGGTGTGTGGGGCGTCAAACTTACCCATCTGACACTGGTACATGTTCCTAGGACTCTGGTTGTGGTCTGAGTAGGGGATAAAGTTAGCCACCACACTCAGCATACTGTGAGGGAAAAGTTCTTGGTGTGTGGTCACTCCTGGCTCGATCTCATCCTCCAAGATGCCCACATTGATGTAAAGCTGCAACAAGATAGGAAAAAAAGATGATTAAATAAATAATTTGAAGTTATGTTCTTCATATAAAGGTCTGATAACTACCCAAAAAAATTGTAGTTGACATTTACTTGTTCAAAGGTTCCAATTAACTCCTCCTTTCCGAGAGCTAAATTGCGTACAGGCCGCACCATACGACACGGTGTTGTGAAGAGGAACAGGCCTGGGTACAAGCTGGCCTTGCCTGTTTTGGGAACCAGAACAATCTCAGTCCAGGGAGGGAACTTCCTCTCTCTCAGCACCTGAAGGTATGTGATTTAAATGTCAGTTTTCTGCTTACACAAAATGCACTGTATGTCCGTGTAATACTTTAATATCATACCTTGAACCTGCGCAGTGAGTCAACCACAACCGGGGCTAATTCAGTCTCCAACCAGCCTACAACCGCCCCATCAAGGATGACGGGGTAGCAGTCTGAAAAGGCTTGACCAGGAGATCCATCCACTGGAGTAACACCTTAGGCGCCAGAGACAGAGAAGTTTTTGGACAATTCAATTGAGTCCACTGATGTGCTTTAAAACTTTAGTCAAAACAAGTTCAGGGACAGAATGATGTATTTGTGGCTTTCGCGTTAATTGAACCGAAGTGTTTGAAGTAAAAGCTCACCAAGGGAACACAGCAGAGCAGGCAGGGATGTGGTGGAAGAGGTCGGTGCCACTATCTCACAGCTGGCTGTCATGTGGTTCATAAGGCCACAGGGCTCTCCGTCCGGAGTGTGGACGGGACACAGAAAGCCCCAGGACTCAGGCAGCAGCTTACGAACCGAAGTGGTTCTCATCTTGGCGAATGCTGCTCCTCTGTGCACACAGCGGAAATGGGACAGGTAGCGGATGAAGTTGAGCTTGTCAGCTACGACACACAGGCCAGTGTTCTGCAGCATGCCAAGACCTGGGGTCAGAGGGGAAATGATATTTATTTAACAAATGATCTATTTATTTATTTTTTTATAATGTAACAAGTACTCAACTCATGTGGCCGTACCTGTCCTAGAGTTGAGGTTCCCAGTGGCCAGCAGATATTCAAAGGGTTTGGTCACATCACTACCCATGTTGAATATCTTCATCATGTTTTCAGAGCTCCATCCTCCACTCAGTCTGCTGCCTCTCTTGTCGAAGGACAGCTTCACAGACACCAACCAGGCAGCCATTCGCTCCTGTGAGGATGTTTTAGGGGTTAAATCACTGACAACTTGAGATTTGTAAGAAACTTTTTATTTAGTGCAAAAACATGAATATAATCTTTCTGTCTGCAGTGCTGTTTTTAAAAATCTCACTGCAGTTCCTTCTGTTCCCTGTGCCCATTCAAATGACTGACTAAAAAAACTTGCCTTCAGAAACATGAGGTAGAGCTGACCAGGAGTCAGCACTTCCTGACACATGATGCTGTCTGGGTTCTCCTCCATGCACTCCTGCTTGGCAAACGTGAAAAGCTTCCTTGTCATTAGACACAGCACGTAGAACTTCTCCACGTCTGACTTCAGGTGGATACAGATGCACTCACTGATCACAACACAACACAACTTGTTTCACTTAATGGACCACAAAATATGTTTCTGTAATATTGTACATTAAAAATAAAAATATCACGTCCATCTGTCATAAAAACTTACTCTAGCAGGAAGTTGGCACACTGTTCATTTGTGTACCACTCAGGAAGGTTCATTTTAACCCTGAAGCGCTCTCCAAGGTAATTGAGCACGTTGCTGCGGGTGGTGCAGCCCTCCTCTGTGACGATACGCAGCATCTCTGATGCACAGCTCTTGTAGAAGGAATTGTCCTCGCGGCCCTTGATGAGTTCCTGGTAGATCTGGAAGTCTGTGAAGTCCACCAAGGCCTGGAGGACACAACAAAGAAAATGAACTGTATTAATAAATCATACAGCACCGGAAAGGTTTGCACCATATATATTATTATATTTTTCTAAAATATTCTTTGATTTCTATTCACTTAAAAATGAGTGCTGCAGACCTGTACCATTTCTAAAATACATTAACCCTGATTAGTACCTTGAGTGCAAAGCCCAGTGGGAGGAAGAAGAGCTCTTTCTGGTAGATGAAGTTCAGCATCACAGTCCCATTTTCCAGATAATGCAGATTCATGTTGATGGCTGTGTGCTCATCCTTCACACAATGCATCGAAATGCCTGTGAGAAGAAAAAGATGATGACAACAGCCTTAACTGCTGAGCCTAGAGTACTATTACACTGTCACTTTCACTGTGTTTTTGCTCATTATCTTACAGGTTATATTTACCATACTGGGTGTATCCCTGGCCCCTGCTCTTCCACTTGGGTCTTGACATGGCAATAGGATAGTTCCTCCTTGGCATGATCAGCATCCGGATGACCTTCTCAATTCCATTCACAATGAAATAACCTCCCATTTCCTGTTAATGTTTAAGAGTGAGTTTGCACTTTTTTTTAATAAATATGGATGCTGGGTTTCTGTTCATGTTACAAATATTACAAACGTGTGTTTTACCTCTGCTTCTTCATGGTGTTCGACAAGCTCCTTAGGGGACATACCATGGAGGTTACACAGCTTAGACTTGACCATGATTGGCACCTGGCCGAGGGACTGTTTGATGATGCCTTTGGGAACTCCATTGATCGACCAGCTGACGTCTGCCTGAGATGACACAGAACGTAACAAATCAAAGAGTTGGAAAAATATGATTCTGTCTCTCATATGTTGTGTGGACCCCTCACTGACCACTCCTGTAGTTTAGTGTCTGTGACTGTCAGTTTTCACATGCTGCAGTAAAAGTCAAGACAGACAGTGAGAGAAAAAAGCCATGTGACTGTACATGAATCTCAGTCTTACCACCAGCTTTCCTTTATACGAGCATCTTCTTCCCCTGCACTCTGCTGGAAACACCCTCATTTCCCTGCAGATGTTCCCTTTGGCCACCACTGGGTTGTAGACCGTGGCTTCGACGAACGAAAGGCTGATCCTGTCATTTTTTACTGTGAACTCCAAGGGACGGATGGCCTGAGGAAAAACATGCCACATCAGGAATGACTGAGAAGCCTCGAGAACAGAGGAAATACTGACAGAAAGTCACCTGAAGCCACCAAAAATTACACCAAGGTCAAAGGACACAGGCAAAGCTTTGGGCTAAAAGATACCTGGTGTTAGCTAGCAACGTTAAACTAGCAAATATTTGTGTTTTGAGTTAATGTGCAGATTTTTGATGTCAGTTTTTCCGAAGCTACAGAGTTTTGAGGATTAAAGATAAGCATGCATGTTTGCTATGTTTATTATGTGTTAGCTTTTCAAGCAGAAGGGGGGAAAAAACAATATTAGAAAAATACTCTAAACAAACGTTAGCAAACACGGCTAACATTAATTTACTCCTTTGTCCTGTTTAGCTTGAAAAACTAACATTATTTTAGATTAACATTTAACTTGACTACATGTAATTTCATCTAACGCTAACAGGTTTAAAGCCAAGGTTTTACAGCTCCATGAAATGCTTAACCTACACACGGGTTGTTGTATTTATGAAAAATAAACGTTATCTTTTTAATAACTCTAAGCAAAAGTTGAACTGACCTGCACAACGCGGCTGAGTCCGTCAGTGACAGCCTGGTCAAACGACTCGATGTGGGCTTTTGTCAGATCCTGAACAGCAGCATGTTGAGTCTCTTTAAGGACACCAAATCCTCCCTGGGTCAGATTCTTTAGACTCGGTGCTTTAGGTAAGTTATTCCACTTAGCTGAAAAGTCCATGCTTGCACTCCCTGAGACACATATGCTTGTTTACCACATGTGCATGGTGACACAGGAAGTACATCTCACCAGCATGGAGAGGCTTCTTCTTCTTCTTCTTCTTCTTCACTCTCTTCGGCAGGTCGCATCATTGTCGTTGGGTTACCGCCATCTAGTGGTGTTAGTTATTTAATTCAATGTCCAGTTCTCCAACAAGCTTTTTTATATTCTGCATTTTAAAATGACTGATAGGAGAAAGGAGCAAAAAACGTGGCTACCAAAGACCTTAGATGGAGGGTGGAGCGGCAGGTGTGTCTGAATCTGCAAGTAGAGTCTGGGACTGCAGCTGGGGTTGAAATTCAGCCCGGGAGCTTGGTTTGGAGAGGTCTTTTACCCGATCGCACAACGGATGTAAGTGGAACTGTGATTTTAACATGAATACTTTATTTGCAATATAAAAACAATCTAATGATATACATGATATACAGTAAGTAGAGTGTTCTAAAGTAAGCTACATATGCTCACACATACTATGCATACTCAAACACTATTGTAGGAGCCATTAATGTATTATGTATTTTTTCTATTAGTAGTAAGGTTAAGGGATACTGTTTGTTTTGTTTTTTTTTTCTTTATTAGGATATTGTTTATGTGATCATGTTGATTGGGGTGTTAGCGGGTCACATGATTATGGGCGTGTATATTAGTTGATATCACCTGTTGGTCTGGCTTTTTGTTTGAGAGAGAGAGAGAGCGGGTGGGACGCCGTATTTTTTGTTGACCGCTAATTTTCTTTGATCACTGAGATTATTTTTGGTTATATTTTGGAGCACGTTATCATGAGTTGATCATCTTTTGTTTGTTAATAAACTGTTAAATTTAGGTTCGAAGTCTCAGTGGATTTTTTAGGTAGCGCGTCAGACAATAGGGCCCATCCTTCTGTCTCTCAGCGACTCTTAGGACTGCGAAGTCTCTACATTTTGTCAACAAAAAAACATCATTAATCACAGTCACAATCATAAGCACCTGACGGAGCAACGGAGCCGAAATCAAGAGGACGAAAAGAGGAAGAGGATGAAATATAGACATCGGAGACAAAGTATGGAGGTAGGCGCTGGTTGTGAAAGTGAAGTTTAAGGAGCCGCTGTCAAAGCGAACTACTGCCAGGTGAGCTCACCTGTGGATGTGCGCGTGGAGGCCGTGTATCAATGGAGGGATTGCGGCCTGTATGTTGACTGCTGATTGTTCATTGGGAACGATTGTCTGGTTGATGGAAGGATTGCGGCTTGTATATTAACTGCTGATTGTTCATTGGGAACGATTGTCTGGTTGATGAAGGATTGGATTCTTAGTCTCTTAATGTACTCCGATGCTGAAATTATCTTCGAGCTGTAAATGTAAATCAGCGCTCTGTCTCCGAAATTGATGTTGCTCCGCTGCTGCGTTCAATGTGGATGATCTGTGTTGGATAAATTTAGCTTTTGTCTATGGATGTGTTTTTAAATGCACAAACAATAGGCAAGGCAAGGCAAGGTTTATTTATATAGCACCATTCGTACACAAGGTAATTCATAGTGCTTTACAGATTACATTAAAATCATAAATAATAGAATAATAGAATAAAAGAAATATATTAAAACATTGTAGCAGAAAAAATAGAAAACAGTAAAATAATTAAATAAGAAGAGTGCAGTTAAGACAATTTAAGAGAATGCGTCAGTAAAAAGGTGTGTTTTCAGGCCTGACTTTAGTAGAACTTTAAACTGTATCCTTTGACTCACAGGAAGCCAGTGCAGTGATTTGAGGACAGGTGTAATGTGGTCCATTTTTCTGGTGTTTGTTAGGACTCTGGCAGCAGCATTTTGGACCAGCTGCAACTGTCTGATAGATCGTTTGTTTAGACCTGTTAGGATGCCATTACAATAATCTAGCCTACTGAAAATGAATGCGTGGATAAGTTTTTCTATGTCTTGTTTGGATAGTAAACCCTTAATCCTAGCAATGTTTTTCAGGTGGTAATAGGCAGACTTGGTGATAGCTTTTATATGGTTGGTGAAATTCAGGTCTGAGTCAAGGATTACACTGAGATTTCTGGCTTGATTTGTAACCTTCAGTGACATGGAGTCAAGGTGAGCACTGATCTTGGACCTTTCATTTTTGGAGCCAAAAACAATCAATTCTGTCTTATCTGCATTGAGCTGGAGAAAATTCTGGCACATCCACTCATTGATTTGCTGAATACACTTGCTTGGTGAACGTAGGGGACTGTGGTCGTGCGGTGACACTGATATATAAAGTTGTGTGTCGTCTGCATAAGTGTGGTAAGAGATATTGTGATGTTCGATGATCTGAGCTAGGGGCAGCATGTAGATATTGAACAGAAGTGGTCCAAGAATGGACCCCTGAGGAACCCCGTATGTAATCTTAATACATACTTAATACATAATCTAACTCTTCGGTCAGATTCATAGTTACCCATTGAAACCAAGTAATCCCTACCATGTAAGTAAGATTTGAGCCAACTCAACACTGTGCCAGTGAGTCCTACCCAGTTTTCCAGTCTGTCAAGGAGTATATTGTGATCAACTGTATCGAATGCAGCACTAAGGTCCAGTAATACTAAGACAGACACTTTGGATGCATCATTATTCAGATGTATGTCATTCAAGACTTTCACAAGTGCTGTCTCAGTGCTGTGATGTGCTCGAAAACCAGACTGAAATTCATTAAAAAGATTGTTTTGCACCAAAAAGTCATGAATTTGTTGGAAAGCAGCCTTTTCAATGATCTTTCCCAGAAAAGGAAGGTTGGATATTGGTCTGTAGTTGTTTATAGCTGAAGCATCCAGATTAGATTTTTTAAGAAGAGGTTTAATAACTGCAGTTTTTAGGGCTTGGGGAAACTGCCCTGACTCAAGAGACTTGTTGACTATCTGCAACACATCTGAAGCTAAGCAGTTAAAAACATTTTTGAAAAATTTTGTTGGCAGATCATCGAGTGAGCATGTTGTAGATTTTAGTTGTTTGACAAGTTCGGTAAGTGCTGTATTATCTAGCAGGTTAAAGTGTGCTAGGCTAACTGGTGGACAGGAAGGCAGAAGTGACATCATCATTTTACCTGAGCTGGAACTACAAACTGTCTTATTTTTGATATTTTGTCTGTGAAAAACAGTGCAAAGTCATTGCATGATCTTTTGGAGAGCAGTTCAGGTGGGACTGATACTTCTGGGTTTGTCAGTCTGTCTATAACAGAAAACAATGTGTGAGCATTGTTACTGTTTCTATCAATAATGTCAGAAAAAAAGGATTGTCTTGCCACTTTCAGTTCTTGGTTGTAGTTATGTAGGCTTTCTTTGTAGATGTCATAGTAGACCTGGAGTTTATTTTTTCGCCATCTGCGTTCTGCCTGCCTGCAGATTCTTTTTTGAGCTTTAACCAGTGTAGCATTTCTCCAAGGTGACTTTTTCCTTCTTGATAGAACTTTGGTCTTGAACGGGGCAATTGGATCGATAATAGTTTTAATTTTGGAAATGAAACTATTTACAAGGTCATCAACGGGAGCCGTGGGCAGGGTTGGTGATACAATGGTACAAATGCCTGGGTGAATGCTGCACAGGTGTTATCATTAATACAGCGTTTTCTGACCACCTTTTCTTCAGCTTTGTTATGATTAGCAGGTGTGATGGTTTTAAAAGAAACACAGTAGTGATCAGAAAGAGCAACATCAGTCACCACAACCTCAGAAATATTGAGACCTTTTGAAATAATTAGATCCAATATATGTCCCTTGTTGTGTGTTGGATTTGTTACATGCTGCAAAAGTCCAAAGTTGTCCAGGATGTTGAAGAGTTCTTTAGCACTTCCATCTTTAGGATTGTCAACATGGATATTAAAGTCACCAACTACAATAACACAATCAAAATCAATGCATACAATAGAAAGCAGTTTGGCAAACTCATCAAAAAACATTGCGTTGTACTTTGGGGTTTTGTAGATGGTTATAAAAATTGCTTGGTAGGAGGATTTTACCTGAAGAGCAACATATTCAAAAGAGTCAAACTTTCCATAGGATATCTTCTTGCATTGGAGGCTGTCATTGAACAAAATGGCGACTCCTCCTCCTTTCTTGTGCAGTCTAGCTTCACTTACAAAACTAAAGTTAGGAGGAGCTGACTCGATAAGAACTGCTGCACTGTTATCTTGCCCCAGCCATGTTTCAGTTAAAAACATAAAATCAAGGTTGTGCTTTTTAATAAAATCATTAATTAAGAATGATTTGCCTGCCAGGGATCTGATATTTAAAAGAGCTAGATTTAGTTTACTAAAACCCATGACCTGTCCATATTCTGGGACAGACTGTGGCTGACATGGAATAGGTTTTAGGTTTGTTGATGTATTTCTTAAAAATTGACACTTTCTTTTCCTTTTTCTTATCAAAATCGGCACTTTGTGTCCTGGCTTTTCCTTGGAAACGTCAGGAAAAACATTTACTTTACTGTGGGAGAGTGTACTCTCCCTGGGCCTCGGGTTGATAGAGGGATTATTGTGGCTATATGTCCTTAAACAGCAGAGACCCTGGGCATCCTAGTTCCTGATAGCAGTCTTGGTGCTTTTAAAGGCCTTAGCAACCAGTGGTCTGGGTGGGGGTCGAGGAGGCCTAGATGGTGTGTTTAGCGGAGTGGAAGAAGGAGGGGTGGGTTGTGTTACGTGGATGGAAAATCAAACGGAAAATAAGAGGAAACGTGTAAATAAATGCCGATGTTGCAAGTTGTGAAATGGATGTGTTTTAAATGCATAAGCAGAGAAACAATCAAAAGGAAATCAAGGAAAATTAGTGAATTAAATCCTGCTGAAATGAAGTGTGGGAAAAGACAAAGCAAACTCACAGCCAAAGCCTGGGCAAATAAAATCGAAAAACTTCAACATGAACGCAAAATCATTGTGAATAAAATGAAAGCACTCATACCAGAAATGAAGTCTCTTATGAAAACAAAGGAAAATGTTTCACATGTTCAGTCTCATTTTGAAAAATTAAAACAACTTTGTGAAAATGCTACTGTTTCACATGAAGTTTTGATTCCTTTGCTCATGGAGGATGAACAAAACAGACAAAATGAATGGTTTTCCAGCATCATGAAATACAGCGACACATTTAAAGAAGATGTTATGAGCTGGCTGAGTGAATCAGGGGAATCACAACAACATAACATCGTCAACCCACCTCAATCTGATCCAGCTGCAATAAATGAGGAAGTGCTTCAATGCCCAACAGAGGATGAACCTCAAGTTCCAATTCAGGCTGCATCAATACTCAGCACAGGGGACATGCAAGATGATGTAAAACCAAATGACAGTGTGTCAAACGTGGGAAGCAAAAACTCTTCTACTGGAAGAAAGTCTGCTGTTTCTACTGCTTCTTCTGCACGTCTGAAGGCCGAGGCTGACTTGGCAGCATTAATGGCAAGACAGAAACTGCTAAAAGATATACATGAACTGGAGGAACAGGAGGAACGTCTGAAAAGGGAAAAAGGAGCAGCTTCAAATGGATGAACACATTGCAGCACACATGGCAAAATTAAATGTGTTAAGGTCTCAGAGTATCCTTAGTGGAAAGAGTTCCACAAGGTGTTCAGATGGAATGAACTCGTATTTAGGAAAAGGAAAATCAAAAGCTCTCAATGCTAATGCAAATTCCTTTATTCCACAAATGTCAGTGAAACAAAGGGAAGCTAAACATGACTGCTTGCATCCAGAAAAAAACTGCACCTTCATTCACTCAGTATGAGCCTGTGTCAGTTAAGGAATCCAAACATCATCCAGTGAATCACCATGCAAATGATGTCGCAGAAACTCAGTATGGATACACTTTGAATGCAGGATTTGGGTCAACAGATGACAATCAAAACAATATGCTGGGAATCATGAGAAAGCAAAATGAAATAACATCACTCTTAATGCAACAGCAATTCACCTTCAGGTTCAAGATTGTGATCAAGGACAGACCACTCACCAGGAGAGGAATTCTCTCAACTGTTAGTTCCATCTATGATCCTCTTGGAATCCTGAGCCCTGTTGTGTTGTCAGCTAAGAAAATACTTAGGGATCTATGCAGGAAAGCTCTCGGCTGGGATGACATCATACCTGATTCAGTGGCTGAAAGGTGGATGAGTTGGCTGCATGAACTGTCTGAAGCCCTCAGACTTTGGAGAAACAACAGGGGCACAGCTGCACCATTTCTACGATGCAAGTGAAGATTGCTATGGAGTAGTGACTTACCTACTGTCACATAATGCACATTCACAAGCGCATAGTGCTTTTGTCATGGAGAAGGCCAGGGTGGCTCCGCTCAAGTCTGTGACAATCCCTAGAATGGAGCTCATTGCTGCAACCATGGCAAGTCGCCTTGATGTCTTGTGGAGAAAAGAGTTACACATTGATCTTCAGGATTCAGTGTTTTGGACAGACAGTGCCTCTGTACTTAAGTACCTCAGGAATGAGACCTCCAGGTTCAAAGTCTTTGTTGCCAACCGAGTCTCAGAAATTCTCAAGGTTTCACAGGTTTCTCAGTGGAGGTATGTAGACACTGCATGTAATCCAGCTGATGTGGCCTCCACAGGTTTGAAAGTGGATGCATTTCTGAAGAATGTGACATGGGTGTCAGGTCCCCAGTTTTTCATTCAGCCTGAGAGTGTGTGGCCTGTTAATCCTGATGATGTTCGTGAGCTTCCAGCGGAAGACCCGGAGGTCAAGAAACTGTGGCAGTGAATGTTGTACAAGTTGCAGAGGAGGTTGATGCCGTGAGTCACATGATCAGTTACTTCTCGTCTTGGACTGGTTTGAGGAAATCTGTTGCTTGGATCTTGAGATTTAAGAAGTGGCTCTTGGCTTGTTGTCAGAAGAGGAGAAAGTTAAGGATGGATTTGACACAGTCTGCTCTGGATTTGCATGAAAGATGTCTGTGGGAGAAGGATATGGATGCTGTTAAAGGAGAGACAGTTTCAAGTTGTCTGTCAGTGGAGGAGCTGGAGAAGGCTGAGCTGGAAATTATAAGGTTCTGTCAGAGAAAGAGGTTCCCAGAAGAACTCGCCAGGCTGCAAAGTGGCAAAACGGTGAAAGGTTGCAGCCACATGTATAAACTCTGCCCACTAGTGGAAGATGGTGTTCTGAGGGTTGGTGGTCGACTGAGCAGGTCAGCTATGCCAGCGGAGGCTAAACATCCCTTGATACTGGCAAATGATTTCCATATCTCAGACATTCTTCTAAGGCATATTCATTGTGAAGTGGGGCATGGTGGTCGTAACCACGTTATCCAAACTTAGGGAGAAGTATTGGATGGACTGTGCTACACTGTGCTACAACTGTGCTTTCCTGCTACACAGTGATACTTTGATTTCCATCTTGATTTTTAGTTTTGACTGACACATGATGCCACAGAATGATGGCTAAAAAGGACTGTGACTGTCAGAGACATTTGATTTTACTGACTTATGACAGAAGAAGAAAGAAGATGAAATGTGAATTGTGGACTTTGAATGTTGAACTTTTAGCAAATCATGTCTCCTATTAATATGAATGTGGGTAATTATTATGTATGATGACCTAATAATTAGGGGCTGGTATGTAGGAGCCATGAATGTATTATGTATTTTTTCTATTAGTAGTAAGGTTAACCCCTTAACGTTCCGACGGCCCGCCGGCAGGCCGTCATGTTACTTCTTGGACATGTTTGTGTTTTATTCTACCTACATAACTACTACATTTAAGGTGGTGCACATGCAGCACATCATTTTAAAAGCTAAAAGTCTTATCTTTTCAGTGATATAAACCTTTACAAGATAAAATGACTTTAGGTAGAACTAAACCATCTTCTAAAAAACATCAAAGTAATAACTGTCGTCGCTCATTGTTTTTATTTTTTTTACTAGTCACCCTGCGGTTCAACATGCAGGGCAACAACAACAAAAATGGTCTTGTTTTGTCAGGAAAAGAATCACGTTGAGTGGAAAAATGCGGTCAAAAACATGTCTTTAGGTGCATAAATGATCAAAAGTTGCAATCGAAATGACCTGACTGGAAAATACAGCGCACTATTGCTCCTTCGTTTCTACGTTTTGTCGCCTCTGTTTTGTTTTGAAAGTTGATCTCATGGAGCTTGGTTTGTAGTCCCTACCCTCTGCTTTTGATTGACACCTCATTTGAGCATCCAGGAAGATCTATGGCCCCCCCACAGCCAGAAATAGCCAATGAGCGACTCTATCACGTTAAAGTACACCTCCACTCTTACGCTTGTCGTTTCCGCCTATCATATCTTACGCTGAATCTGATCTAATGGTCGTGTAGCCAATGAAATTCGGGAGGTTCGGGAAACCTCCCGATGGCCAGGCCGCCCCTGGCTGGCTGCCAGAAACTGCAGGTGGATGTAGCAGCGGCAGGTTGCAGGCAGAGCAACAATCACAGATGTCCAGAGATGAGGGAGATCAGTTCAGAGTGCACAGTTCAGAGATATAAATGACAGACGCTTGATAATTATGTTCATAATGTTCATGCACAATTTTGGATAAAACATCACCAAACAAAAGCACAGCACACACGACACTTGCTTTTAGATCCTGTTGGCCAGTTGATGTGATAATGTCCAGATTATTGTAACTACAAAACATTTTACAGCAGGAATTTGATCTTTGGTAAAGATGAGGAAATCCCAGAAAAACACGAAACATGAGAAAAACAAGAAAGAGTCAAATATGCAAAGAAACTCTGAATAAAAGGAAATGACATCATTGAATTCAAAAGAGGTCTAAAAATGAATGAAGCAAATTCACTTCAGTACAAACAAACAAATGAAGGTGCATTTAAATGCTGGAGGTCCATTGCTTTTTTTTTTTTTTTTTTAATCAATATGCAATTCCCTCTAAGGCACCCGTCCCTTTGATGGAAACACATTTCCCAACAAATTTAATTTAAAAAATACTGATAGTTTGCTTTTGAAATTTCCAAAATCAGCTATCAACCCATTTATCAACACAATCATGATATAAAAACCCTTTTTCCACTTACATTAATATTTTTCCAAACTGTCAAACATCATTTCAGCTACAGCAGGGCTCTGTAATGGATTCATCACACTGCATGTTCTTAGTTACTGGGATTTATCTTACACCAGCCCAGTTTCTTCAAAAGAACAATGCTGGACTTTGTCAGTGTAACCTGTGTGCCCTGTACACACCCCACCTTTCTGACCTTCAGCCACATACATATCCTTCATTCTTCAGAGTCATCTTGTAAACACAAATACACAGTGATTAAAAACATAAATAAATGCTCTGATGGTGTCCCTTAACTTATGTTACTCAAAGCATTGGAAGAGGAACAGCAGGGATTCTAACATGAGGAGAGGTTAATGACTTATTCTGAGTTAAAAATGAGCCCCTGGAAACCAAACAGAGGAATTTCAGAAATCCACTACCATGCATGCAGCTGTGACAAATTTTGATCTAACTAAAAGTTTCATATCTAGTGAAGAACCAAACACTCCTTTCTGACAAATAGTAACATAAAATAGATCCCACACAAGTCATCTCGGACAGTTACATCTCAGGTCTCAGCTATTCACAAAGAGATTTAGTGAAAATAAATGTTAAGAAATAAAATATTTTAATGACCCCATGAAACAAAAAAATAATAAAACCTAAAAACCTAGTGTAGAAAGCAAATCAGACAGTGACTGAAGAGAAAGCTTTGAATTGATGTGTGTTTGTACACTGTGACTTTTCTGTGACACACTCAACATGTTCGGCATGTTTACCAGACCAGACCAGAAGCGTGATGGAGGGTTGTGTGTTTTTGGTCTCCATCAGCTCTCTTATAAGCAAATGTTTATTGTGTCAAGACAGTTTCATTTGATGGGGTCTTGATTTTAATACTCAAGAACACACTTTAACAATCTACTCTACTTTCATTTCAAAAGGTTCAAAAACATAATCCACACACTTGACAACACTTTACAATTACAGTCTAAAGTCTTTTCCTAAATTAGAAGTAGAACACAGACATCAGGGCAGCTCTTTGCAAACTGGGGCAAAAGGTGCTGTTTATGAGGATGCACACTACTACATGCTTTCACACAAACATGCTCTCTTCAAATGACAAAACATCAAGGTGTCTTCAGATGAGCTCAATTTTTTTGTGATGAGTTTGTTGAAAACAAAATAAAGTCAGCTAATACTTCACTGAACCCACAAAGGGAGTCGTTTAGTTTTTTTCCTCGCTGCCATAGAGAGGTCAGAGGTCAGGGACATTTTGGCAGAGCCTGCTGGGACAGATACAAACCTGGGTATTTACGCAAAAGAATGGTCTCCCTGCTCAGTTGTGCCACCCTGCTGCCCTTAGTGTAAATAATATGTAGAGTCCACATGATCAGGTTAGAGGAATGTTGTTGTTCAAGGGAAACTTGACATCTTGAACGTTTAGCTCATCAGACATATCGGGTTAATACATTAGCTAATATAAGAGTCATAAGTTTAATCATATTGTTCCCTGCAGCTTGTTCATCACCGTTAGCATTCCTCTTTCCAAAGAATGGAAAATGATGGCTGCAGGTAAGCTATAAAAAAGTGATAAAAATATAAGAAAAGTGCCTGATGAGAAAATAACAAATTGACAAAGATCTCCAATATCAAGGAATCTGTTTTCTGCTAACTCTTGTGGACGGATCATGACCGCTGTGATTTTATTGAGCAACTGTGCAAAGGCTTATAGAACAAGTACAAGTCACGATAAACAGAGCAAGCTAACTGGCAGTCTTTTTAAGGGAGCGTGGCTGGAAATGTAAGGCACTACAGTCTCGCTTGGAGCCTCTCTGCATCCTTCAGACCTCCATTAATCTGCTTAGGGAGAAACCGGTGGTGGTGGAACTGACATGGAAGGGCGTCTGTCCTCATTCAGATACTCCCACAGACTCTGCTGATCAGTTCATCAGCATCCTCACGTTCATAATATGCATAATGAGAAGGGCAGAGATCATTTCTGCAGTTCAGTGATTTCCATAAAAAGGAAAGACTACGTCCAGGCGTGACAGGCAAGGTTCAATTAAAGGCTCGGCTTGCTGGCATGTGCTACTTCTCTGGGGTAGTCCAGGAGTGAGGACAGAGCATGAGAAAGCTTCTAGTTTGGTGGAGACGATGGGAATATTTGTGTTTGAGCTTACAGTCGCGTGAAAGGGCCCACGTGAAGAGGGGCTCTCAGTTTGGGAGAAGAGCAGGAATTGGTGGTGAACGTGGAGGATGGGGAGGAGGAGTAAGGAGAGGAGGAGGCAGATGAGGAGTCACTGCTGCTACTCAGGGTGAAGACACTGGAGATGGCCACATCCACGATACCTTGACATAGCTCTGGATATAGTTTCCTGAAAGAGGAGAAGACAACAGAAGTGTTCATTTGTTCGCTTGTGACACTGACTTTGTGAGTTTAATTCAAGACAACAAAAAGCATTCACAACCCACAGCTACCTGTGACTGATTCAAAATCTAGCACAGAAAATTCACTTGGTCATATTTTCATTAAGAAAGTTTATTAAAGAGGTAAAACTCCAAAAATAAAATATTCAAAAGTTTTCAAAATTTGGGACTCTGATCCTCTATTACATATTGACCAAAAAGAGTAGACAATTTATATATATTACATGAAAAAAAACAAAAAAAAACTGTGGTCAATACAGGTAAAACATTTTTAACATGAACGATCAGCTGAATGTTACTGACTGTGCACAGGCCGGAGCTCCATTGATCTCAATGAGCCACACTTTGAAGCTCTCGTCCACCATAAAATCAAATCCAAAGAGCTGGAAGCTCTGGTAGGACAGATGCTTGGTGCTGATTGCCGGCTCAATACATGTCAGACAGCTCCTGTGAAACCAGACAGCAGAATCATTTCCAGCCATATGACACCCAGCACCATCATGCCACGTGCAAAACACTGTTATGCTATAACTGGTGTTATTGTGATCTGCTTTGTGTTCTGCAGTGGTTCCACTGTTTCTACATTTCTATACTGTTGTACAGTTAGTTAATATGAGTGAATTTTGTTTAGTTGCAGTGATTGAATGGACAGGAGACATCCTCCTAACCCTGTCTCTGGCATAAAAAATGAACTGACGAAGAAGGGACACCTTTAAATGTAATTACAAAATGATATAACTGTATTTTTTTAGTGATTCCTTCAAAAGAACATGCATGGAGAAAGACTTGAAATTTCTTAAATTAATAAAATGATCTAAACTGTATAAATCTGAACATAATTAACCTCAGTTAAAGCAGGTCTGCAGCAGGTCTAAGTTAGACCTCAGAAACAGTGACCTCTGATGGAGTTTAGCTGATTTCTACAGGAACCAGGTTCAGCCTAAACCAAAGGTGCAGTTTAAACCGCAGGTTCTGAGGACACAACAGTGGGGTTTAAGTGATTGTGTGACTTTGACACAACAAAGATCCCTCATTTCATCTCTTCTGTTTGCATCTGGTTATCTAGAGGAGTAAATGTTATGCACTGACAAAGTAACTTGAACAAGAGTACATTATCTACACTGTCAACTAGGTCAGATTTGACTCAGTGAGCATTTTTCTGTAGTAGAGTGTGGACAATGTCTCCAACACACAAATAGGGGTGGAGAAATTAGTTTTTGGGATGGGAAACAGTACAGGAAAGATATATGAATTTTAAAAAATGTACATGTATTTCAACTTTCAATGTGATATGTGAGAGCTAAGGTATTCTTCGCAAAACAAGAAGGACCTACTTTATGATCTGCTTGATCTGAGGTAATATGGTGGTCTCCAGGGTGACACCATGCGTGTTCAGCAGGTACAGCCTGAACTCATCAAAGAACATCTCGTTCCCCTCCTCATATCGTCCGTAGTTCTGGGAGTGCTCCTTCTGGATGCAGTGGTTGGTCAGGTGGCTGGTCATGTCCTGGAGGTCAGAGCTGTTGTAGGGCTCTGAGGATGTCCGCAGCACACCCTCCCGGTATAAATAGATGTTGTACTGATGGTCCACTAGCACCCAGCTCCTAGCAATAGCATAGTAAACCATAAAAGCGTCAGTTACAAAATCCAGACAGACTAGAACATTCTGTGTGCGTCTGTGTTAAACACAAAAGACTTGCCTGATGTCAAACTTCCGATGTCCCGGCTCCAGAAGTAAAGGTTTCTCCAGGTACTTCTGAATGACATGAACCTGTCCCTGATTATCAATGTACTCCAGCAGCTGATTAGCATCGTGGGATATCAAAATCCCAGCACCTGTTGCAATTAAAACAAATATGTTAAGCTGCCGCTAAATGCTGTACCACATCTTCAATGTGAAACTGTACACAATACAAGGAATATTCACATAAAATGGAGTTTATCCAGGGGAAATTGTTGCTTTTAGCAACTCAGAAAGAATATTGAATCTTTTGGATTTAAGTCAATATAATTAAAGAAGACTGTGAAGTGTAAATGATTATGGCCTATTTGTATCTTGGATTTAAACCCGTGAAACACAGATAAGAGATTTTACCTTTAGCTCCAGCAGAAGACTTGGCTATCCACACTGTTCCCTCCCCACTCTCTTTTTTAGAGTGATAAGAGGCCAAGAAAACTTCCCGCTCATCTGTCTTGGGATTGTTCTTAAGATGGCTAATGCCATTTGTAGCTGGAGCAACAGGGGTGTTGAGGTTAGTGGGGTAGATGATGTAGGATTCTGGGAACCAGTTACAGGAGTCGGACAGCTCTGGGCTGGTCTTTATTAGCCTAATAGAAGAGAAAGGAAATGGTCAGCTAATGTAATCCCCTCTGAATAATTTACTTATACAGTATGTGCATTAGTAACATGAATGAAGGTGAGGCAAAAGATATAGATTTTAAAGATATAGACAAGGTAGATACACACTTGACCAAGGACGCCTTTCTGCAAAGCTTATCTGCTCCTCTGTAGTAATTGACCAGCTGCACCAGCCCTGGTTCATGACCTGTAAAGTCCAAGTGAGGTCATTTTAAAAAATCAAATACCCACATGTGTATGCTCGTGGGCCACAACTGCACATCTTAATAAAAGACCCAGTCTTTCCACAGAATGTTACAAATCCCATCCCTGCGCAGTCACAGCAGCTGTCTCATCCTGAGTGGGTGGACTCCAAATTTAGCACACACACACACAGATCACATATGTCTGCTGTCAGCATCACATGAAAGAATGGAAAAAAGAAAAAAAAACATGACTTACCTAAACGTCCAAAGGGCAGTCTGTTCCGTTCACCAAGCATTAAGTTGAATCTGGGGTTGTCTCTCTTCAGCCTCTTCCACTGTCCGGTTGAGAGGAGGATTTTGGAAACTTCTGCATAAACCGTGCTGTTGTCGTCACGAGAGACAAAGGTGTACATGGGGGCATTCATGATGCCTCTTTGACTGCGAGGGGTCAGAATACAGTATAAACGACTGAATGTGGAAAGAACTTAGCTGTCTAGCTAGTCGTGAGGCTGCCTGGTTGGCACTGCAGCAGAGAGACGGTTCGGGGTTATCTCCTCTGTCCGTGCCATGATGATGAGTCAGTCATATCCAGTCCACACTCCCCAGTTAACATGCACTGGTGCTCTGAAACTCCAATTCAGCACTTTGAGGCTAACGCGTATTTGTATAAAAGCGCACAACATGTGAAGAACAGCAAGTTCATGTTGCTCAGCAAACAGGGTTCCTTCAGTGTCCCTAGACAAGGGTGTGACTGACTGCTGCTACCGGCTCCTGGGGCTGGTCCCGTCTGGATTAATTTACATCCCGTCTCCAGTTTAGCTACAGCTAACGGACTGCGACCAATGTGGACAGCTATCCAGGAAACTTTTCTGGTATCCCTCCTCAGTAACAAATACTTTAATAAGAAAGTATAGGAAACGTTAACCGACTGGTTTATTAGCTACATAAAAATCACAAACGCAACCTATTTTTTCCAGCGGCGGCGTGTGCTTTATTCTTTGAAGCTTAGCGGCCGCTGTCATCCACTGTCGACAGCACAAACATTTCCTTCCCCGCTTATGGTTAGTGTAGTTTACGGGTTCATGGATATCATGGGTCGTTGATATTTGACTGTTTCTTATTCATAGTGAAAGTAAATTAAGACAACTTTTAATACGACTTATGAATAATTACAGTTACTGAAAGAAAGACTTTATGTCGGAATTTGGTGCCCTACTTAATTTCAACAACGCATATACTACATTTCCCAGAATGCAACGCGCTAAAGCGACCATTTAATTATGACGTTTGTTTGGCGTCTTGTGGCCGCAAGATGGCGTTGTAGACCTCACTACAGATTTGTGAGCACCCGAGTGGTGTTGAAATCATAAGCCGTAAGTTTTCAACTCAAGAAAGCGGTTTTAACTCCAGGTAAGACTCTCTCTGAGATTTTAATTCATTACAAATAATCAAGAACTTCACGACGAATATAAAGTGGTATAAAAACACATTAACACACAGCAACGCATCTCTGGGCGAGCCTGGCGGATAAATTGAGCACTCCCTAGTTGTGACAAGTTATGGGCCGCGTTCCGATATTTTTAAATAAGTTGTGCCTTAGTTGTGTTCTTTACTGTTCTCGTATTGTTCTCCTTAAGCCGCCAGTTGTCGTTTGAATAGAGTCACAGTCAGATCGTTTTTTTTTTGGCTGGGTGTGCACATTTGGTGAAGGCGGCGCGGAGAGACTAATTTTGGTTTTCGAAGAACGAATTGGAACGCGACAGGAAGTTGTACTGTTGAGGAAGAAACAGGTGGCGGGAACAGCTAAACCGCGAGTTGAAGTACAGCAGTTGTTAAAAAGTTAACGTTATAAAAGTTGTGTTTGTCGTCTACCACCTATTTATTTATTTTTTGTCACAATATCAAGAAAGATGAGAAGATATCACTAATAGTAAGTGACGTCCCTCCTCCTCAGCATGGTGACCTGTTACGTGGTGCGGGGTATTTCCAGTAAACAGTAAACAAATGCAAGTGGGTCCCGTCCTTAGGTTGTTTGTCGCAACATGCAGTGGAGGCTAAGCTAAATTTATCTGTCAGGCGGACGAATGATAACCTAAAGTGATAAGGTTCTGCGTCAGCTTTGCTCGTGAACTTGCCTCTAATACAGCTGCATATCGACCAGGGGAGATACGTAACTTTTAACCTAGTTTCATATAGTTAAGGAAGGGCTGCACCAATGCTTCACGCATATTTCAGTTTATTAGTCACACTCATTCTCTGAAAACAGCCATACAATGTCTTCCAAGAATGTAATGTTACACGACTTAACTTTGTGTGTGTGTGTGTGTGGTGGGGGGGGGGGGGGGGGGGGTCAGGGGTGATGTGTGCCTTGGCTTTTACTGAGGTCATGTATTTTTAATAACTTTTGTCCCCTCTCCTTCACCAGGCTGGAGCAGGCCAGGCATGAGTGGCGCACACCTGGACGAATGGCAGAGGAGGTCCTTTGACATTTCATCTGGCAAGTGTACACCTGAACAGACGGCAGATGCCTACCGGGCCCACATCCTCTCCATTCAGTATGCATGGGCAAGCTCCCAGCTCTCTCAGGCCGGCATGGCCAACCTGCTCAGGACCTACTCGGAGCGCTACGCCGCAGTGCTGGACTCGGATGACCCCCGCACAGGGCTCAACAACTATGCAGAGAGTGCACTGCATCTGGCCCGCAGTCAGAGGAACTACAGCGACAAATGGGAGTCGTCCCTGACCATGGAGAGTGTGCTGGAGCTGCCCTGCGTGCAGAAGATGATTCAGGCAAAGACAGGGGGAGGAGGCTCCCTTGTGGCACCAGCAGATGTTAACATATCTGTGGGACAAGAGAGCAGAGGCAGCTCCCTGTCCACTCCCTTTACTGGAGTCAGGTCAGAGACTGCACTGTTGAAATCTATAGGACCACCACAGCACACACACAGTACAGAGGTTAACAACAGTACCAGTAATCCGGCTAATATTTCTGCAGAGAAGCCAAAAGGCTCTGAGGGGATCACAGGTAATCCAAGCCCCTTCTCCCGACCTTCAGCCCGACCACAGTCTGTGTTTAGTCATCCTTCTTCAGTTCTTCCTCAGGGAAACCCAAGTACTGCTGGTGGCTCACAAAACTACCAGTCCTCCATCTTTTCCACCTCCAATCCATCTAAGAGGAAGAATTTTTACAATCCAGATGGAGGGGATGTCAGCAGAGGGTCACACGGAGGTCAAGCAGCCTCTGACCTGCGAACTGGAAGTAATTTCAAAACAGCTCGTGAGCAGTTCATTGTTGACCAACAGAAGAAGCATTCCCATCAGCCCCAGAGAGGCCAGGCCCCTGGGATGGCTGCAGCTATGAAAAAATCTCTGGGTGCTAACAGGCCTCGAGGTGCATTTTCTAAATTTGTGTCACCTGTTCCACGACAGGAGGAGGAAGAAGGTGGGGCGAGCTGTAATTCCAATCAGGAGCCTCAGATCCTGGATGAGCGTCTGAAAAACTTCGAGCCAAAGATAATTGAGCTGATCATGAGTGAGATCATGGACCACGGGCCTCCCGTGGCATGGGATGACATCGCAGGTTTGGAGTTTGCTAAGACCACCATAAAGGAGATTGTGGTTTGGCCCATGCTGCGACCTGACATCTTTACTGGCCTCCGTGGTCCCCCCAAAGGCATCCTGTTGTTTGGACCCCCAGGAACTGGAAAAACTCTGATAGGAAAATGTATTGCTTGTCAATCAGGCGCCACCTTCTTCAGCATCAGTGCCTCATCGCTCACGTCCAAGTGGGTGGGCGAAGGAGAAAAAATGGTGCGAGCCCTGTTTGCCATTGCCCGCTGCCACCAGCCCGCTGTCATTTTCATTGATGAAATTGATTCACTGCTGTCCCAGAGGACAGACGGGGAGCACGACTCATCACGTAGGATAAAGACAGAGTTCTTGGTTCAGCTGGATGGGGCCGCCACAGCAGCTGAGGACCGCATCCTGGTGGTGGGCGCCACCAACCGGCCTCAGGAGATAGACGAAGCTGCCCGTCGACGTCTGGCAAAGAGGTTGTACATCCCCCTGCCTGAAGCAGCCGCCCGATGGCAGATTGTGACTAACCTCATGTCTCGAGAGAAGAATCAGCTGAGAGAACAAGAGCTGGACAGCGTGGTAACAGCTACCGAGGGCTTCTCCGGCGCTGATATGACTCAGCTGTGTCGAGAGGCAGCGCTGGGGCCCATCCGCAGCATCCAGCTCAGTGACATCGCCACTATCACCGCTGATCAGGTGCGACCAATCCTCTACAGTGACTTCCAGGAGGCCCTGAAGACGGTACGACCCAGTGTCTCTTCAAAAGATTTGGAGCTGTATGAAGAGTGGAATAAGACTTTTGGATGTGGCCGTTAAACTTTTTTTTTTTTTTTGATGATCCATGAATATTTACTCTTTACTTTCACACTGTAACTTTAAAGAAATAGATGCATTGGCATAATTCTTGAAAACGTCTGAAATCGTAGATTTCCTTGATCACAGTAATTTTTGTGGTGAGAGAATGAGAAACAGATGCAGATTGTTCCCAGCAGTTTATGTTATGCAGTCAGATTATTTTCAGAAGTTTGTTTGCTTGGATATTAATGTTATTGTTGCTTTGTGCTTCCGTGTAAGCATTAGGCACCATGTTGTGTACATGAACTGTGATTCAGATGAAACAGTGATCTCTGTTTACATTCCTATATAGCAGTTAGCATCCTTATTGAAATTCTTTTAGTGTCAGTCGATTACATTTGCAAAACTGTATTTTTTCGTAATAAAATTTTGCAAAGTACCTAAAATCTCCTTAAGTTTGTTGATGTCTCAGAGTTGGAACAAAGCAGAAATTTATTCTCCTTCCCATCTAATCCACAGAGGGTGGCCTGATCACTGTGTGACGAGCTTTATTTGCACATCTTCAGCGTTTTGCCTTAGGTTTCATTGTCCTGAAATGTTCCTGTGGGTGTGTGTGCAAATCATGCTTGTGGAAGTTGGGCAACACAGAGAGTATCCTGGGTCTGGTGTTAAAAGAAACATGAAAACTTTACTTTAGCTCAGCCTCCCTTCCTGTTAGTGATTAAGACAGCAGTGCACTCAACAGGAAAATCTCTTACAGCAATACATCCCTTTTAGTAGACAACAAGTGTGAGCTCCTTAATTTTAGAACTGACTCATGATCCACACGGTTCATGGTTGGTGCAGAAACACACAAGTCAAATTATCCGTTCGGTTAATTTCAGAGTTATCGCTATTAAGAAAAACTGCCAGCCAGCTGTTTGCTCTCCTCCACACGGCAGAAACTCGGTTATTCTATTATCAAGTCGTAGTTCTGATCAACAGAGATTGTTTAACAGTGTTGATGGTTTTTTGAGTTGAGTGCCTCACTGGTCACATGTACACCATTACTGAAGAGGTCCTTTATAGATTGTACACACATGAAATGAAATTCTCATGTAAATTTCATGAAACAATCTTTGAAAATCTGGAAGACCATGAAAAAAGACTTTCATTTATTTTTCATCTTTTTGTCAAGTCCCTAATAAATATTTCAGACGTGTGTGGTTGGCCACTGTATTGAAACTTTGTTGAATTAGCCAACAGTGAAAGTAGTCACACAGTCCCCCTGTGGGCGTCTCCGAACACGGGGAGTCCTCACAGCTGGACTGGGACAGATGCACAGAATTCCTCTGGTGCTGGTGGGATCCATAGAGTCCATAGAGTATGGACTGAAAATTGTGCCATATGGTGGTAGCTTGTAGCTCAATTTGACTGTGGCTGTGCAGCAGTGGTTACATCTGGGGTTGTGTGGTCACAAACACAGCCACTGGAAAAAAAAAAAAAACACCACCTATATGCTTGTTATTCAAATATGGAGCACTGACATTTGAAATTGAGGTAGAAATGTATCGTGGGTAACCTGGAGGTGGTGACAATTTAGTAGAACTGCTTTATGTCGCCTGATTTGAATGTTGTGTGTTGTTCCCAGAGATCAGGTATAGACAGCGGTGGAAGAAACACTCAGAATCTTTACTTAAATAAAAATGTCTATAAAATAACATAAGAACACTCAAATACAAATAAAAGACCTGTATTTAAAATTTTACTTGTTGGCCCTGTAGAAATACAATCAACCAAATGAGCTTAAAGTCACAATGACCCCTCATCAAACATTGTTTTTGATGTTATTTAATGGGCAACATTCATTCATCAGCAGCCATCAATGGATTTACATGATGTGTGGAATGTGATCAGATTGTGTTTGCAATTATTATTCATTTATTGATTGTTGTTTGTTTGACTGTGCTGTGAATAGATACACCAATCTGCTGTTTAAAACTGGACTCACTGTGACCAAACCAACCATGACTGAAATCTTGAGGATTATAACTTACAAAGGAAGCATGCTCTCTTTAGCTAAAGAATGGCTCCTGTGAGTGTTTGTATTATTATATATTTCATTATATTATTATATATTATTTCATTATTATATTTAAATCTGTGGTAAATTTTTTTTATTACTTTTCTCAAATCTTTGCTCTGACCTGTTTGGGTCTTTAACAGTCGTTCAGATTCCACCAGCTGAAAAGTTTAAGGGGGAAATCGCTCTTTAGTGGAGCTGCTATTTTATAGTGCTTATTTAATCTTGTATAGTGCTTATTTAATCTTGTTCTGGCCATATTGGCCTCTTACTTATATTTACTTACTGTACTGTACCCCTGCTGTTGCTAAATGCAGTTTCCCCACTGAGGGACTAATAAAGGATTTTCTTATCTTTTCTTTTCTTTTCTTATCTTATCTTATCTTATCTAACAGCTTATCTCTGGTTTAGGGTCACCACAAGGGACCCTAAACACACACTGCCAGCAGAGGCAGTCAGAAGTGATATTTAATTTAGCTTTCTATATTCCTGTCAGAAAAGACGGCCCCACATGTTGAGAAACACTGAGAGAAACTGTGACCAAATTCACAGAGCTGGTATTGAATATTCTATTGTTGCCACTCATTAATGGGATGTGTCATGTAAAGAGAAAGAAAAAAAAACAACCCCTGAGTAGAAACATGTTGTTGGATCCTGTTGACAGTACAATTGGATGTGGTTAAGTCTGACTCTTAAAGGACTTATTTCAGTCAGCTGGCTGAAAGAGGAAGTGAGATTTGGGATTCTGGCAGGGCCAGAGTTGGTTGGCCAAATTATCCCTCTCATGCAAATGCCCTCCCTCCCCTGTTGGATCCCAGTCAAGCGTGGGGGACTCAGCTCTGGCCACAGCTGCTTCCCGTTTCAGCTAAATCACACAGCAGCCATCTGGACGAGGCTGTCGGCGCACAACGCCGCCGAGCTCCTACGCCGTCCCCGTCCGGGCCTCTCCAGACGGGCCTGGCCTTCTGCTCCAGTGGCTGATCCTCTCTGTCCCAGCTCTCTGCTGCTGCCGCTCCTCAGAGGGCCAGCCGGACTCTTCAGGTCCTGAACACATGCATATGTCAGCATGCTGGTGTGTGTGGGTGTGTGTGTGTGCACGAATGGAGGATCTTCACTCTCATACACACACCCTTTTGTGTGTGTGCTGTTTCTGCTACCAGTCTCTTGATGTCACAATTTTAACATGAGGGTCAGTATAGATATATATATTAATCTGTTTTTAGTTGGAAATTATAGAATTTATTTCTCATAACTACCAAAACACTGAAAAAAAGATTTGTATTTGTTTTGCAAAATCTAGACAGCATTTTTCAGCCACACTTTTATTACTAATTGTAGTTCAGTATGTGGAGAGGTGTTTGTTTATTCCCTTCTGACTATAAATTTTCTTTCTGTTTTTATTTTGTACACAAATGCCAGTCATTCACTCTCTCTAGGCTCCTCCTTGACAGGCAGGACTGAGCCGCATCTTGAATGACATCTAACCTTAATTATTTCAGAAGGTTCAAGAGTGTGAAATGAAAATCTCCATATTTTTTAAGAAGGCGAAATGATACAGTAAAACTCTGAGAAACTTTCCGTTCACTTTGCTTGTCAAAGAAAATGGTCCAGTTAAGGAAAATAATCCTATTAAAAGCATACGTTTGCCATGAAATATCTGCGGGTATATACAGTATAATCACAATGATGTACCCATGTACTGTTCTGCCAGGATTGGCTCTCTGTTAATTAAAGTCACACTGTTAATTTTCATTCACTTGCTACAAATAAATTTAGATGTTTTCTTCTTATTTTTACACCAAAAAAAGGAAGAAAAAAAAGAATCACTCTTTGTGCATATATAAAATATCCTTTATTGATATTTTGCAAGCATAAAGCTCCCTTGACATGGCTCACTTTCATTTTGTGAGCGAGACTCTTAGCCATCAGGTACAAAACAAAAAATGCAGGATAACATTTTCTCATGACAAAACCAAAAATAGCTTCCAGCAGCAGTAGTCATGTTTTCACCTCAAATACATTAAGTACAGTTGAACAGAAAAAGATGCAACTTCCTTTTAACTACCCTACCGACAAACAACGATCATTATAATAAATACAAAAACAGACAGGAGTGTAAATGTGATATAAATAATATGTAGGTTGTTACACATACAAGAACAGGTTGAAACTTTGGAGGGAAATGTGAAGTTATCTACACTGATTGTTAAGTTCTTATTGATTGCATTTGCTACCGACATTAAAGTAGGTTTTCCTGCGCCGAGAACAGCTGCAGAGCAGAATCTTTTTACGGGCATATCAGACTCTTCACGACAAAGATGTGTAAATGAAAGGACACAAATCTTTTCTATTTCAAAACTGGAAAAAAAAAAGTTGCTGCCTGGTTTTCCAAAAGAAAAGTCACGTTTATACATTTTATACATGTGGCAACTGTGAGTATATGATTTAATACTTATGTATGAAGTGGCACAGTACCTCAGCTGTGTCATCCTCACTGGACAATATTTTGTTTCTTTAAAAAAGACAAATGAGTAACAGAATGAATAACTAGTCTTTCTTTTGAGAATGAAAATAAATGGATTTTTTGAATAGTTGTACACATTTATCTGTGTTCAATAAACATGCATACTTTGTATAAAAAACACAACTTTCAGACATCAACAGTGTATTTTACATTTTGTTTGTCTAAATATTTGTTTCAGGTGTATGTCTATGAGTGAGTGTGTGTGGCATTTTTTTTCATATATACACCTGTTTGTCTGTGTGTGTGTGTGTGTGTGTGTGTGTGTGTGTGTGTGTGTGTGTGTGTGTGTGTGTGTGTGTGTGTGTGTGTGTGTGTTCCCCGGTGGACGGGGCTCAGAAGCGATGCTCTCCTCGCGTTATGTGAGAAGAGAACTCGTACCGGTCTTGACTCCGGTGACCGCAGAGGTTGCACTCGAAGGGGTCTCTGAAGCCGTGGCAGCCCATGTGAATGGTGTACATGACGTGGTCCAGGAAGAGAATGCGGCAGTGTTCGCAGCGGTACGCCCTCACCTGCTCCCCTTCCGCCGTCACCACCTTGAAGCCCTCGGAGGCCATCTCCATGCTGGCCCGGATGGCCTCGTACTGCCTCTGCTGCTCCTCCTTCACCAAAGGGAGCACGCCGTTTCTCACCCCCGAGGTGATGTGATTGGTCAGGTAGATGAGACCAGTGGACGCCCCGCCCGGACGATCCTCATTGTTGCTCTCGGTGTCGGTGGAGTCCTGGCCGCTGTGGCTGGGTGAGCCATCCTTCTCACTGGAGGCAGACTTGGAGTTGGAGAGCAGCAGCAGGTTCTCAGCTGCACTGTCTTTGGCTGACAGGCTGTGGCCCGTCCCCGCGTGGCCTTCAGGTGCAGGCTTGTGGAGAGGGTACATGGAACTGAGGCCCACGTCAGAAGAGGAGGCTGGGGAGGTCTGGACCAGAGGCCGGAGTGACTCGGCCCCCAGGTAGCTGATGGCACTGTTGATGGCCTGGTCGATGACGTGGGGCTGCATCAGCTCGCCTGCTCCTCCGTCGTAGGAGAGGTCTGACAGACGTTTGTCACCTGAGGTGCCAGAGAGAGACAGAGGAGCAATGTGAAGGTTATACTTTACTGACATGCTTAAACACCTACATCAGCTTTCACCTATATCCTGTGATTTCACTATCTTGACACTGAGCCTCCACCTCTCTAGCTGAGTCTGGAAAAGACTCACTGACCCCCCCCCCCACCCCCCCCCCCCCCCTTTTTTTGTTAATAAGATTATCATTGTTTTGATGTAAAATTAATATCCAGGGTTAAACACTCAGGAAATATTAAAACAAAGTCTTTTCTTACTGCGATTAAACAAATTAAAGGCACAATTCCTGATCAGGCTGAACTGCAAAAACAGACTTTAAATCTGTTATACTGCATGCATTCTGCAGAGCCAAGGTGGCAAAGAAAAATGCTCAACTAATAAACAGAAAACACACAGCAGCTTCACCCATGCAGCTTTCATAGGTGCAGCAGTCACACTTCTTTTTCAGCAAAAGTAGCAACATTATATTTACACAAAGGAAGCAGATTTCAGCCCTTACCCACAAACTTCTGTGGCATAGTGCTCTTACGTTTAGCTACATTATTAGCTAGTCTGTCTAGCACCAAGGCTCTGTCAGATCCGGTCTGGCTTAAGTCTTCCCTCTGCTCATTCTGGTTGCTTTCTTCCTTTACTACTGGAAAGCAAGACAGAAAGGTAGATTTCAGAGTCAAAGTAATTTGAGTTTGTCCTGTTTAAAGCGATGAACTGGTGCCTGACAACACATGTCTGATGGTATTTTCCTCTCAGAGCACAGAGCGGGCTACTCTGACCCACGTGAAGCGCTTGGTCTGTAAATACAGTATTTGTTCATGCTCACGGATTAAGTGCAGATGTGTTTCTAAGGCTTTGATTTTTTACATCAGCTTGCACATTACGTATCTCAAGAACTGTGTTCATTACTTCATGACTGCAGAGGATATAGAGAGGAACTACACTGCCAGCATGATCTAACTGACGTAATTAGCTCTGCAGTTATATTGAATACACAGTTTCTGCATGTGCCTATATTCGAATGGAAATGACATGAATTTAAACTGACTTGTTGAAGCATTGTACACTGCTGTCACATGCATAAAGAGTCCTGCGCTCGGGGTAAAGTAGGTCATCAGATTTGGGTGAAAGCAAAGTGAGCTTCTCATGAGGCACCGACCTGTGTAGACGCTGTTCTGCAGCCCCATGTACTGGAGGTAGTTGTGACACCGCTCCTTGTGCTCCTCGAGAGAGCTGCGCTGCTTGTAACTGCGGCCACAGTAAGCACATTTGTGCGGTTTTCCAACTGCAAAAAACATAAGGAGGGGTGTAATGTTAATGCAGTGACTGATACTAAAGTTATAATCCACAACTTTTAAATAAATACATTTTGGTTTAGTTAAAATCATGATTCAACCCATAGTTATGTTCACCTGCTGATTTATATGCTCTTTTTGTTAGCTCTTCAACACAGGAATTTCAAATTTCCACTTTGATTTGAATAAAGAGAAGAAGATAAACTGGGTGTTTAGTATGAGCAGTGGTCAGAGAAAGTAAAGAGCACCACCTATAGGAAACCCAGGGAGAAGACTGTGCAGTAAAAGGCAGTACCGCCCACACAGCCCACAGATGATCTGTGGGAAGTCCAGAGAAAAAACTTCAACAGTAAAGTTTTCTTTTCGTGGGATGACCTGATCATGGCTGTAGCTACTACTGTGGTCATGTCATACGTATTTTTGGGGGGAATTTGGGAAGAAAATTTAGGGGATTTTACATTCTACAAACAAAAGCATACACCAGGGGGTTATCCTAGAAGCTGATTTCTGTATGTGACATGACATGACATGACATGACATGATTTTTGTAAATATAATAAATGAACAGTTGAATAAACAAAATATGAAAAATACATCTAAAGAAAAAAAACTTCCTGGGTATGAGCCACTACTATAGCTCTGTTGTTGTCCAAAAAAAAAACAACCACACCGATGAGTCACACCACTGCACTGGGAGACATGTTCTTTCAATAGGATGAATTTAGACCCTGTAATTTCTTTCGAGTTGATTCCACATACATCACCCTGATGTCACGAATACTCACCAGCATGTGTTCATTCACAGCTGAAAATAGATCTCATCAAATACACTCTTCACTCGTGTTTGAGTAAGATTTATTAAAAACTACAGCGCCCAACTGTTGTAGGAAATTTCTGATACTTTTTTTTGAGAAAATCAAAACTCTATGTTTGTGACCTGTTTTTGATGGACACAGGGCTGAGTGCCGAAGACAGGGTAGGTAACTCAAAAGTACTGAGAGACAAACTATTTGTTTTAGGTCTTTTCATGGGATTTGCTGACAATAACAAAAAAAAAACCCAGATCTATTATATAATAGGAATAATAATAATATAATAATATTCCTGTCTTTAATATCATATATCCTTTAAGCACAGGCCATCACAGGTTGATAGCTTTTTGACCGCAATGCTCTTCCTTCCATGCAGCCTTTGCTCAGTTCAGTAGCCTTTGCATATTGCATACCAACGTGTAGAGACTTAAAAAGTGCCTGAGATAAATTATTCAATACACTGATAATGATACTTTAATTTCTGTGAACACTGTAGTTTCTCAGTGCATCGTAATCTGCATGTTAATTCAAGTTTAAAAATAAGGTGCAATAGTCTTTCAGCTTAACCTTTTACTTTTCAGTTAAACTATTCAGAGCAGGCTCTGTAAGCGTACTGTTTACACCCAAAAATTTCATTAACACATACTTCTGCAAAGCATTTGCCAAAAAAAAAAAAGTGACACCATATCTACACCCTGTCAACTTCCCCTTATATAGCCCTAGGCTCTCGCTGTATGCACTATAGAACATGTCATGCCTTTTATAAAGGCTTCCACCCTGTGTTCCTAGAATTACCACGAGTGCAGACGTTTGCAGTGTGGGTGACCTATGTGTACTCACCCGAGTGGGTGCGTAAATGGCCGGTGAGGGCGTCCCTCCGTCGACAGGCATAGCTGCACAGATGACACTTGAAGGGTTTCTCTCCTGAATGGAGCTTGATGTGGCGCAGCAGGTTACCCTTCTGGGTGAAAGAGGCACCGCACTGGCTGCACTGGAAAGGGCGTTCTCCTGAGGACAAGAACAAAACAGACACACACTGTACTGTAAAGAGGCAGATAACACACACAGAAAAAGAACAGAAAAAAAAGAATAGCTTGTATATTTTTACTGGCACCCAGTTTTTTTTTTATGTTTTTCATTTGGTGTTTGGGCAGCTCATGATTAGGGATTCTCTTAGTTGCACATCTCTCCCTAATCTCGCCATGTCTGATCCCTCCACTGACAGCATTAAAAGCACAAAGTCTTTGTCTTTTCTACATGGAGAAAAAAGCAGGCTGCTGCTGTGGGAACGCGGGGTCACTGCACTACAAGCATCCCAAGCGCCAGAACAAGCCGGATGATGGAGCATCTCCGGAGCAGAGAGCGATCCAGCAGCCTGTGGGAGGGTTTCACAGCAGAGTGACACTCCATCTCTCCATGCTCCCCCTGCCCCACCGACTTCTGGCGCTCTGATCGAACAAGAGCCTTTCAGACTCAGCCTGCCAGTTCCGTAATGCACCATTGCCTAGGTCAATTTGATCTGAAAATCTCATTTTTTACTCTTCTTCGTCTCTAAAATAAGAGCGGCACATCACAATGCAAATTCAGCCTCATTTGAATAAAGCGAAGGAAACACTTTGTGTTGAGAGCCAGTCTTCCTGATCAGCGCCTCTGGAATAAACCAATATCCAGCCTCTCCGAGTGTTGTGGCATTCTGTGAGAACGTTTTAATATGGCTTTTTTTTTTTTTTTTCAAAGGCCCCCCATAAAATAAGAGTCACCAGTGAAGCAGCAAAAATATATAAAAAAGGAAATTCATTAAAAATGCATTTCAGGAGCAAAGACTCGCCACAGAATATTTTCTATTTAAATAGGAGGCACTTCATTATATCCTTTATTGTACTTTCTTTGCATTTACATTAGTCTAGTGTTCCTTTCTTCCATTTTGAGTTTCATTAGTTTCTAAAGCTTGACAGTTAAGTGCCTTTTTCAAAAATGTTCCCCACCACTGGTTTGGCTTCATTACAATAGAATATCAATTTTGAAATTTGAAAAACTTTTAATAGCCACATAATTGTCACTTTATAGAGATTCCATTTAATTGCAGCAGATATCCTGTTTCTCAACTGAGGGCATGTTTTTTCGGACCAAGTTCGTCTCTTCTACTTTATCGCACAATAATTTGATCATTTACTGTTGCTTGTCGTGTGGTAATTCAGAGTCATTTAGATGAACAATAATGAATGCTAATGGTACGCTCAAAGTCTATTTCACGCACGATAGGAGGGTCTACACGCCCAAACGCAAGCATGCCATTGCAACTACTACTGAGTGTGAGGGCATCTGAAAGCATAAGAACAGGTCCTGTGGTTTATTTGTACCACTATTTCTAATTGTTATGTGTAGGCAAAGAAGACACAGAGCTATACTATATGCACTGTGATACCGCTTGTATTAATGCCAAAAAAAATTGAAGGAGACAACTACTCTGAGATGTTCATTTTTGTTATTTAAACTGCTCTAAATCTAGGGAGGAGCCATAGCACACACCTTTCTACCCCTCATCCATCCTCTCATACTGACAGTGAACATGGGTGCAAAGGAAGGACAAGAAGTATTGCAGGTGGCTTACCAGTGTGGCTTCGCTTGTGCACCATCAACACATTGGGGCCAATGCAAACTATCCCACAGATATCGCACTTGAGCTTCCCGTTGGGCAGCCGGATACCGCCGGCCGAGGAGAAGGCCTTGGCTTCGGGGCTCGGCTGTGAGCCATTCACCTTGGCCCCCGAGGCATCGATCACGCGCAAGTCTTCCGCACACTCCTCCTCCTCCACGCCATTCATGTCACAGGCCAGCCCATTCTCCTCATCACTGCGAGCCTCAACTTTAATGTTACAGGCTGGAAAAGAGGGCAAGGGAGGGGGGGGGGGCCACGGTTTAGAATACGAGCATGCTTCTGTCATGATGTTATACACTAAAGATGGGCAATTTATCAGTGTGATATTGATGCTGTGACATGAGAATAACCTACCTAAGTGATCATTTCTAAAAATGCATGTGAATTTGTTTTGCCTCATAGCTGAACCTGTTTTTCCTTTTGCCTGCTTTGACTTCTCCTCTTCAGTGGTTTTATAGTCATTCATCACTGTTGTTTAGGATTGTGCTTATTTTTATTACTTAATTTTTTACCTTAATTTTCATTATTTACCTGATTGTTTTTCAGTGATCTTCATTTTCTTTACATTTCTTTACATTACATATTCTTTCTCTTACTGTTGGGATACTTTGATGAACTGGTTTGTTTGTTTTTTTTTGTTTGTTTTTAATCTCACCTACACACTTGTCTGAATATATTATTCATTACTTTTGTTACTTCAGTATATTGCATTTTTACTGGCTCATTTTTACAAAGACTTTGTTAATGAATTCAAACAGGAATTGACAGCTATGAAACTGACCTTCAAAAGTCATTCTGATAAAAAATGGCCTGGCTTTGTTTGGATTCATTCAGTTTTGTAGTCAATATGGTTCTGTTCATTCCATCTCATTCTTCTGTTGGGACAGACACTGTGTGTAATGGCACTGCAACTGCATTATAATAGAAGTAGGGCAACAATGGCTTTTTAATGGCGAACCCCCTTTAGTGCACAAACCGATATTTTCATGTTCACCGGGATGCTGTATGAAAACTTCAAAAACTTCCCCTTCTATTTTAGGCATTTTCAGCCCGAGAAAAGTCAGCAAGCATCAGATAAAAATCAGCCCACAGCCTACACATTTAAACTGTACAGTCTACTGCTTATTTCTTTCAAAGCAACATAGTAGATGTCACAAGGATATACAGGTGGAGAGCATGTCTGCTGTTTGAGGATGTCAGTGATGAGATGAAGAAACACACAGATCATCTCACACCATCACACTTTTGGTGAAACAAATGACAGCAAGATAAACAGGAAACAGAGACACAGGAAGCAGTGCGAAACTAGGGACGACAGCGGTGTGCATCAGAGCAACTATGAACACACACACACACATAGACGAACACACAGGCACATGTGCATATAACCTGTATAACCCTCTTGTTCATTTACAGGGGTCTTGATCTGTCTTACTTTTGACATTTCAAGCTACTTCGAGTACACAATGTAAATGCTGCACGAACAATGAATGGCGACTATTGTCTGTGGAACTAGCAGAAAAAAATCTATTGTCTCTAGTTGATGTCTGGTGTCCCAAAGTGATCAGAAAAGAAGAAGTGTCCTCTACCAGCTCCTTCTTTTCCCACCAGAGAACTTTAGAGACATTTAAGAGAACTGACAGATCTTGCAAGTCCCACAACTACCAGAATGTGGTTTGCATGTCATGGTGGCAGCCTGATTTCCCCATGCTTCTACCTCTGTTTGTACAACTGAAGAGGAAGAAGTGGAAATCATGAAATATTGGAATCTATGGAAAAGGGGAAGCTTCAGAAAGAGGGCCTGTCTAACTGAAATACCAAGAATTATGGAGAAGTGACAGAAAGGGAAGCACTGGAAAGGAATTGTAAAACAGCCTGTAACTGAAACAGGTTTTTTTTTTGTTTGTTTGTTTTCTCTTTTTTTTCTGGCAGGAGTCTCATTTTCACTGAGGGCAACCAAGGGAACATAAATCCCCTAATGTACAAAATGTTTCCCATAGAAAGCAGGAGGTGGAGCGAAAATTTGAGAACTAGCAGCGAAGGATCATGATATGTTTGTAACCACTTGTCCGATCTAAGTCACTGATAATCTGATTATCCATCTCCCCACAAGATTTTTCTTATTTTCTGTTGCAAGACAAACAATCTCCTCATCAGCTCGACTGTTGAAACACTTTGGACAAGCTCTGTCTTTTAGCTGAGCAGATAAGATAAGCCAAACACAGACTGTGCACGCAAAGGGAAGGAGGACTTCACTGTATAAGAACAAAATGCTGCTAAAGTCCTATTAATGTGCAAAAGATGACGATGAATTCTGGTACAAAACTGTTTATGAGTTAGTTACCAAACATACTACATGTGCTCCCAAAATGTAATTACAATGAGGGTAACAGTGCATATAGACAAAAATCTACTGTATGTTAACACAAAATGCTAATGTCATTACAACCATTATGCCTCTGGTTTCACTTAAGAGTGCTCTGGTTTTATATGAATTAACAGATATGATTTAAGATGAGTTGTCCTCAGCTGTGCATTTGTCCATTGTGCACTCACAGCCCTGTCAATCATCTACACCACTTACACCTTTTTTTGGTAACCATTATACATTACATTTACCAAACTAATCTTCTCCCTTAATTTGAGCTCTCTACCTATTACACTCAAAGATATTTTGCTATTTATCCATTACTTTAAAATATTTCACTGTCTCTGTCATGTTTACTGTCAACTGTTTATCCGTTACTTTTAGCTAACGTGATCTGTTCTAGCATTTATTACTTTTAGCTAACGTTATCTATTTTAACCATTTGTCCACCACTTTCAGCTACCTATATGGACTGTTTATACAACTTTTAACGTTTCAACTGTTTATTTTTAGCGAACATCATCTGCTTTAGCCATCTGTTCACTGCTTTTAGCTAGCTTCTTGAACTGTTTGTCAGTTACTTTTAGCTAACTGTTTCAATGGCTCTGCTCACTCACATATTAGTTCACATAAAGTCTCAATAAATGGTGTTCAGGTGAATTACTTTTCAAAATGTCGTTGCTGTTTTTGCTAATTTGCTTTTTTTAAATGAGCTTAGTGGTATCCACAGTGTTTACACATACCTCCATGCAGAAGTACTACCTCTGTTTGCAATTCACTGACTTACAACATAGTTATACCTTTGGCGGCATTTTGTGAAGCGCAGTCAAGTTGTGCATGTGTCCTACTCATTGTGTTTGCAGAGGTCAAAGGGAATTACACTTGCACTGAAGAGCCAGGGTAATCTTTTTTGGACATTTTACGTTGCACACGTTGCAACGTAAAATTAATTTCTCACTTCAACCATGGTTTTAGCCGCAGCACCGATTGCCACAATTTTCAGGATAACTTAAGCACTTTTCTAATGTCAAGGGGGAGTTGTACATCAATAAAAAGGCTCAATCTGACTATTGACTTGCTTAGTATGAGCAAGTGGCATTTCTCTGCTCATAGTGTTGTAGCCACTGTTTCAGGAAAAACTCAATTTAACAATTTAAACTGTTAAAATTTTAATTTCAGAAAAATGAATGATTGGCAGCCTGATTTCCAAGGCACTAAAAAACCTTTATGTTTATCTGCAGTTGTCAGTTCCTGAAACATTTAATACACCAGCGAGGCTATCAGGTTATCAGCCGGCTAAAGCAGACATAAGGGAACCATGAACGCTGAGCTGCCCCCCTGCTTCTCATGGATATGGGGAAGTTGTGACTAAATTGGGAATAGGAAGAAGGCTTTTTACTTTATAAATGTTTGTCACTGTCACACATCCTGATTTGCTCTTTTTGGGAAGCAACTGTCAGAGCACATAGTAGACAAACAAAACAGGTCGCAATAAAATTGTTATAACCTGGTGTGGATCTAATCCTGAGATCACTGCTAAAAGGGTAATACAGACTGTAGAAGAAAATGAAGCCATGACAAATACTCAAAGAAGGGACAGACAAAAGCCATTGCATTAGTGAAAAGAAGCATTTTTGGCATGAATAGAAGAAATAAACTATACTGGCAGAGATCAATAGCAAATACTAAGCAAGTTAGCAAGTGTGTTCGTTCTGCAGTGTGGAAACACAGGGAGCCTGCTGGAGGTTCCTGTTACTGACTTGTGCTGCTCTCACTGCCTGAAAATAACCCTGTGTGCAAGGTAGTGGAACCAGATGTGTCAAACCACGCCAGCAACACGACTTGCAGGAACACCAAAAACAGCCTGCTTTTCCCCTCACACTTAAAAAAAAAAAAAAAAAAAAAAAAAAAAAAACTCGCCTCCATGTTTTCGGGAACTAGACAGCTCAGTCTCCCTCTCAGTCTCATGTCTCTGAAATAGCAAAGGTTCTGTCTGAATCACTGAAAGTGAAAGAGAAATCATTAAACTGGGATGCTGTTTTTGTGACTATAAGCAAATATGTCTCCATGCTTAGTTATTTCAGCTATGGCGGTGTGTGAGACCAATAAAAACAATTTAATGTGCTTCTCTGTGGCAATTTACTAAACTGAGGACCAGTAAAATTTTGACAACAGCATAAAGTTCACTTTTGGATTGCAACATTGTGAATGCATAGCAACAATGAGGATCCAATGCTGTGAAGACTTATTTGCAACAGGAAACAACCTAGGTTTTGAGGTTTTTGAGCTTTCGATACTTTGAGGTCCCGTGTCCCACATATAGTCCCCCTGCTTTTTGCCTTTTTCATTACAGAGAACTGAGCAGCACATGATCCTGGGTGATAATTATAACTCATTCGAGCTTTTATCACAGAGGCAGTGATGCATAGATGAACCAGATACTTGCACTTCCCTCCTTTCTCTCTCTGGGCTTTTTTTTCTCTGTCACTATATAGCCACATATACACACACTCTCATGTGAAGCGATCACAGGGACTATGGTTTGAACTGAAAGTAACATATAGTAGATAAAGTCAGACATTCACGCTGCCAGCGGTGCTCTTTTTACTGTCTTTACAAACGAAAGTTAAACATTTAAAGTATCTGCTCTTACTGTTTCCCGTTTCTTCCAGATTGTTCTAAACGTCCATCAGTCGACTGAGATGAGACACACACACTCGTATAAACAAACGCGGTTCTACACACGCCACCTAACTTGATCAGAAATGTTCAGAGATTCCTGCGTGACAACTCAACAGTTGTAAAGTCAAAGAGCATTTGAGTGAGTGTGTATGTGCAGGTGTGTGACCTATGTGGTGTAGTGATGCACCCATCTCTCTTGAGCTTGGCCTTGTTCCTGAACTCTTTATCTCCAGGAGTGTTGAAACTGTCTGATGGCAAGTTCTTAGGAAACTCTTACACATCCTATTTCAGCTTCCTCTCATATTTCATTTTAGACTGTGTGCTGCTAATCTTTGTCCTTATGTGGAAAAACAACACTGATAAGATGGTCAAATTTGAGCCATCATGTTTTTTTTTCTTTTTGCCATCGAGTAAAACCATGATGTCATGATGAAAACAAGAAATGCAACCCACATTTTCCTGATTTTAAGTTGCACCTTTTTTTTAGCCATTTCACATCCTTAACTGTCTAAAAAATATCCTCAAATTTGTCTGATTCTGTGATCACCACCTCCTATATCTCCTATCACTGTGATTGGTAGAAATTCAATAAATTCATTCAATAAATGACAGTAAGTCTCATGTGGATTCACATCATCTTAGTGCATCTTGAAAGCTGTGACTGTCCCTAACATTCTGGACATTCTTTAGACATATTCAAAGTGTTAACAAGCTGTGAATTTCCAGAATTAACAATAATAATAAGCAACTTAATACTTACTTATTTTTCCTGTGTATCTTACATCTGATAAATCTTGCTGTCATGTAAAACTGACAAGCCTTTAATGACCAAAAAGGATTTCACCTTCAACATTTCATATTTTTTCACAAGCCACCCACGTTAGAGGACCTGAGACACCGCCAGTGTGAATCCCCCTTGCATGCTTCATCCTTATTTTCACCATGATATTCCCTGGCTTGATGTTCTCAAACTCAAATCAAGGCCACATTAGCTATTCCTTAAGATTCAGCTTATTAATGACATGCAATGGATCAAAGAGATTTTTTTTCTTTTTTTTTTTTTTTTTACCTTTTCTGCCAATGACCTAAATGTGTCTCTTTGCAGCTTTAAATTAATTTTTCCAAGGGATTTGGAACGGCAAATTTCTCCCATTGGATGTGCATGGGATTAAGTTATAAAAACGTTTTTATGCATTTTTATGTATGTGTTCTGCTTTTGATACTGACATTACTTTCATGTAACCGTTTTACTCTGACTTGGATGCTTTGGGAACGAATACATTACTGTTGGGAAAGGCACCGCTGTGGTTTTGACTCTTTTTATTGCTGCTTCATGGGATACACTCTACTTAATGTAGCAATCACACCCTCATACTAATTTACACAAGCATCAGTGATGTTGAGTGATCAGTGACTGGCTGTGGGTGCGTTTGGTGAGATGTTGCCTCTTACCTTTGTCCCCTCTGTTGTTCTGCTGGTGGGCGGAGCCGGCTGACAGGTCTTCAGGGACAGCCATGGGCTCCTCTGCATCCTCGGACACTTCGTTGGCAGGGGGGCTGTCCCTGCCTGGGGAGACACACACCAGCAAACACCCATCACTCACCATGCAAGCCCTCAATGTGTTTCATTTCGTAGAAGCAAAATTACCTCTGGGATTGTGTAAAAGCCTATTGTATCTACTTTCTGCACTCTATGGCTCAATCATGCAGTGGGTGGTCTTTTACCTGGCATCTGGGCCATTTCCTGGGCCTCCTCTGTCTCCATGCGGTGCAAGTACTCTAATAGGAGAGAGATGGAGATGTATTTGTGTGTAAGTTTAATCAAGTGCAGGCTGAGGAAACAACATTATAAAAAGCTAGAGTTGAGTAAAAGGTGTACTTCTCGGCATGACTCCGTCACCTCACTAAGATCACTCTTGTCACAGCCACAGACACACCACTGTCCCCCACATTACATTACAAAGAATTACAGACATTTTCATTACAAGTCTGACAGAGAGACTGAGCTTGGAAAGTGGCTTGGCTCCGGCTGATGGTTACTGGTAGCACGACTTTGCTGGGAATGAGCTTTCAGACCACATTTGTTATTTATTGTTAATTTCCTGCCACGTAATCATCCAAAAATGCAAACTGACTGCCGCAAAATTAAGCAGAAAATTAACTGGCCCCCAGGTCACCAAGGATGCGGGTGTTTGCCGTGCCCAGCTGATCGGTGCTCGTGTTCTCTCTAATTTACTGAGCATGCATCGCTGAGCCCGCGGCCTGAGCACAGATGCATGCAAGCTGCAATCAGAAACAAAGAGAGGGAGAGAAAGTGAAGAGACAGAAGAAGAAAAAGAAGAAGAGAGAAAGGCAACAAGACAGATATAGAGGCAGAGAAGTAGATAGCAATGGGAGGGCAAGAAGTCAGAAGAGCAAATGCAACAGGAAGGTGCAGGGAAAAGAAAAGAGACTGAAAAGCAGGCCAAAGGACAGAGAAGTTCTCTTTATTTATTAATTTTTTTTAGCAAGACGAGGCAGTCGAGTCCAGAAGCAATCCTCCGGCCAGGGCTGAATATCTGAGGAGTCACCAGTGCTCGTGGCCCCATTAATAATGGATGGCCCTCAAGCCTGCAGCAGATGGGCCCGACAGCCTCAGCCCCAGCTCCGCCACTTCAAGAAGCCCTTGGTGGGGCCGCTGCCCAGTCCAAGCAGCCACACAGGGAGAAGTGAAGCTCCCGAAAATAGCGAAACGAGCCCAAGGGAGAAGGGGAACCTAGGCCTTCCTGTTTTACTGACAGATGGCTCCACACATTTGGAACAAATAGTGGGAAGCGACAAGGCCGCTCTGTCGCAACGCAAAGTATTCTGCGGAGTCAAGTCAGGAGCTTGCCGGACTGCAGACGCCCAGGATGCAAGTGTGAGGGAAGGAGGAGGAGGAGGGAGGGGGGCAAAGGTCACTGGTGCAGATGATTTGTTCAGCACAACACAACACAGGGGTGTTGCGTGTTACTCTGCTGAGCTCCGACTCTGCAGTGCCGTTCTTCAGCATCTGGAGTTTGGAGGTCGGGTACACAGGGAGGTATATTCTCATGTGCCCTTTTTTCTGGGCAGATGGTGAGAGGGGAAACACGGATGTGTTGGTGGGGGGGCTTCGACAGAAATAAAAAAGAGAGTTCCTACATTCAGCCACAACCCACTTGCGTAGGCATGTGGAAAGTAAGGTGCGCGTAGAATATTCAGGAAGTAGCTATTTTCTTAGAGAAAGTGATACAATTTTCATTCTCTTTTTATTTTCTATATTTTAAAAACATGTCTGTCACTTTTTAAAAAAATAATTTCCATATTGTTTTTAGTTGTTCCTCAATCTTTAGATACGGAGCCTCGAGTATTAGGAGATGAAGTGAGCTGGAATTTTCCTTTTCCAAAGTTTAAAGTCTTATTTATTCAACACTGAACATTGTTTTTACTTTTTTATAAAAAAAAAAAAAAAAAAGTTTAAATGATTTCATCCAGCAAAACAATCATGAGCTTCTTCTCATTTATGTAATCGAATCATGACTGAAATTATGAAAATAGCAGGATTTTTTTTGCCACTTATTGTTCATGTCCTGGATGTAACCAGGTGTGTTGGTGTGTGTGTGAGTGTGTGAACTGGGGGCTGGTGGAATCTTCCAGCCGGTGAAATGGAAGTCACAGAAGAGACGTCTGAGACTTCTGACACAGAGCGCAGGGGGACTGGAAAAGTTTTGGTCTGAGTACGTCAAGTGAGGAGAGGCAGGAAGAGGCTTGTGGGTTGACAGAATTCTCGGTCCTCCTCCTGTGTGTGTGTGTGTGTGTGTGTGTGTGTGTGTGTGTGTGTGTGTGTGTGTGTGTGTGTGTGTGTGTGTGTGTGTGTGTGTGTGTGTGTGTGTTTGGTGGATGGTGGTGGTATGTTGGGGGAGATGGGGGGAGGGGGGAGTTAGAGGCGTCTGCTCATAGTGAGGTGCAAAAGCTACACCAGGGAGCAGGGTGGAGATGAGAAACAACGAAACCGTTAACAGATACTGAGGACCACACCAGCAAAGTCTGGGTACCCTGGAGGAAGCTCAAACACTGGTTTGTGTCTACATGAGTGTCCGTAATACACATTTTAAATTGAACAGCAAATACAGGAATACATGAAGAAACACTCACAAGTATAGAAATGGGGAAAAGACATAACAACAAAGGCATTTCTTGAGTGTTTCAGTTAGAAGTAAATCAAGTTCTTATAACAAAAATTCTTGCAATTTAAAAAAATTGTAATAATATTTACACTTTATGACATAATTTGATCAGTTACCTTTAACTGACTTCATCAAATTAATGATTAAAATAAAAAAAGTAATTTATGACTAAGGAGGCTGATGTTTAGATATTTCTGCTTATGTTAACTAGACCTTTAGTGGCTGTAAAACATGTTATGGTGTCTAAATTCATCAGTATATATATATATAGATAGATAGATAGATAGATAGATAGATATATGATAGATAGGTAGATAGATTGATAGCTAGATAGATAAAACTTATATCATCACTGTCTGAATCTAATTTCATTCTCAGTGACTGCATGCACAAACAGACGATATGAATCTTAATTCTAATTATTTCTACTCATTCCATCTACTAAAAGTTTCCACGTTTAACAGTTACTCAGGAGACTTAGCAATGATTTAATGAAAATATCAGAATTAATAATTTAATACTCTTCACTCCTGTGGGTTTCATGAGAAGTAGAGAAACTATGGGCACTTTCTTATCAACCATTAGGAAAAGATATTGTCCTACACTGCCAAGCAATGTGGTACACAGTCACCTTTGTTCATATGCACATGGGGATTCTCATCAGTAATTCATGAAATGTATGGGTGTAAGTGGGTAGATGGTGTTAGCAGATGTGTTCTGGGAGCCTATTGAGGGGGTGAGGGGAGAGTAAAGGTGCGCTGAAGAGAAGTTTCTTCATTTGCATCTGACACACTTCACTACTCTGCTATTCAGACAGTACAATCATTTTAATAACTGTCTGTCTCCCTCTGCCCCCCTCCTACTTCTGTTTCTACTGACAAGAAAGATAATGTATCTGCAGACAGATTTGCTGCACTTTCAGCACTTCTCTTTCCAACTGAGCTATGAGAAAGTCCTATTTGTGCAGGTACTGGGGTTCATTTCCAAGTTTTAACATCTGAAATCAAACTTTCTTCTCTATGACTTTTTGCCAAGTGTTAGTTTTTTGTTGAATGTTTGCATTTAAGTCTGATTTGAGTTAAATTACTCTGTAACTGAAAAGCTTTAAATGTTTCAAACTCATCAAAAAAAATCGCAATTTGCTTACACGTGAACATCAAATGCGTTTATACTTGCTAAAAAAAAATACAGATGACATAACGTGAAGATGCTGTCTCACAGTTTAAGATGTGAACAAACTGAAGACACCTCACTGACTCAGTGCTTTACCACAGACAAACACCACGGTACAATTTCTGCCAAGACACAATTATCAAAAGGTAAATTAATTATTCATTTGATAAATATTTGAAGTCCCAGTGGGGTTTAATATTTATATATTTTTTTTTACAAAGGCTCGACGTCTTTAGGTTTTGCACCGCGTTAAAAAGAAGAAAACACTTAATTTCCTCAACAGTGAATCTGTCGGTTTTTTTGTCTGGGCGTTGAAGAGCAACTTTCCACCTCAGTGTCAGCAGTGTAAAAAGTTTCATCAGTCCTGCCTACATGTGTGCGTTTTTTTTTCTCCTCTTCACACAGACGTTTAACAACTGAGACTGTAGGTCGAACAAGTGAATACAAAGCTTAACGGTATGGGAAATTATCAGATTTATCGATTATTCATTTATTTGAGACATCAGACACAGCGTTAGTCGGTGCGTACTGATTTCCTGTTTAAGCTGCGCAAAAATATTTTCACATTCGGTTTGTTTCTTTTTTAATGCCCTCGACAAAATTTGCGTTTTAGACAAAAGTTTTTTTTTTTTTTCTTGAAAATGATGTTTCAGTATTTTAATAAATTTCACATACAGAGGAGCTATCTGAAGTTTACTGAGTGCGCACATCTGTTGCAACAGGTGCCATGGCAGGAGTGTAAAAATGTATTAAACAGGTTGAAATTATAATAAAGTGCGTAGGTAATTTGTAGGACATCTTAGAAATTAGATTAGTATTTTTATATAAATCTAAGTCATGATGAAATTATTTATCCATATGTTCCCAAAAGAAAAAGACACAGGGAAAATGGGGAACATTCCATTATTTCCCTTAAATTACTCGCTCTACAGAAACAAATAACGCGGTAGAATAATTATATTTTTCTGTATTTAATTCTGTAAAATACTCTGGTTTGTTAATCCGTTTCATGTCCTACACCAGCAGAGAATTACGCGCCCCAAACGGGATCTGATGCTGCGGCGCACCTGCACCGAAACTATAAGGAGAGTCTTTTCCAGTCAGGTGCAAATGTCTCCTAAAAATCTTGAGAACAAACTATCTCGGTTTAGAGGTCTTGAGCGAGTCTCTGAGATTAGTGTGGATTTGAAAAGCGCGGTGGAAGTCACTTTACCTGCTATTCCTTGAGTTTGCAGTATGAAGTTCTTCCAACTCTCCCCGGCTCCATGTGCAGAAGGTCGCAGCGCCGCGGCGGCCCCATGGAGCTGCGCCCTGAGTCCCTCCCCTCTCCACTGCACTTCCTCGTTCCAGCCCAACATGACTATGTCTCTGAGCTCGGCTGAGGCATTTTGCTTGCTTTTATCCACAGGCCGAGTCTGCAGCGGGGAGTCGAGCCACCGAGCCCTTGGCACTTGCTTTGTGCCGTGCCAATAAAAGCTGACACCCAGTAGACCATTACTGGCAGCCATGCATGAGATGGGATGAGGCGCGCGAGGAGAGTGGACCGTTCATTGTTTATTTATTTCATTCTCACTGAGGAAGCTGATGGGGGGGACTCCTCACTTGCATATTGGACAGCTCCCCTTCTGTCACCTGTTCTGGCACGCTGAAGCAGTCCATGAAATTAACACAACTCTTTTCTTTCCCATATAATGAGGTTTTTTTTCTACTTCTCTATAATCTTGCATCCATTTGACTCTACTCTTTCTCTTCAGTAATGGTCCCTGTAGAGTCAGACCCTCCTGTCCTAACCCCATCACATCAGCAGGTGTCCAGAATCAGGATTATGCCTGAACCTGAGAAAATAGTTTCTTTTTTTTTTTTTTTCAACATTTTACTCTTTGTTACTTTCTGTTTTAGGATGCAGTTAAACTGAATGTATCCTCCCTGAGTCAGTGTCTCAGTCCTGCTGCTCATCACCGTACAGACGTGCATTATTTTCACTGAAATGTGGTTTTCCCTCTGGTTTTGTGCGCAGGAGTGTATAAGCCAACACTATGCCACTGGCTCTGTGAGTCCAAACCCATCAGAGATATTTTAGTTTCAGATGCTTCCGTCAGTGTCAGAATCCAACGAGACACTTGAACGTTAGAAATTCAAAACTCCTTGAAAGTGACTTGAAACTGAGATACACAACATCAAATGTAAATTAGTAAACTGTCACCGCACTCTAAGCCTGTACTGTCTGCAAGACGTTCATCTGGATAGGCTGCAATGCTCCCTCGCTTGTTCCATCATTCACACTGATAGTATTAAGACAGTGCGTTCAACTACACCACAGCAGCCGCCGTGTATCACTTATACAGACCCTTTTAAAGTGTTTAATAACTACTTTCCAATTTTCATATAATGCTAATCTAAGTGTCAGTGTCTTGCACAATTGTGTGGTTGAATCCAGAGAATGATGGGCCCCCATATATTGTTGGAAATTATTAAAAGAAATATAAATTGTGGATTAATATTGATGGAAATTCTAAATAAATAATGAGTTACACCTCTGGTTTGGATAAAATAACTCACCCCTCATTTTCAAATATGTCCTGTCATTATTCTCTCATATGAATATCTGCTGGAGTGGATCTTTGCTGTAATTACTGTATTTAAACTTAAATCTTATACTATTAAGGCAGAGCTTTTCCCCTCCTGCACTGCATATATTCACTGCAGCTGAAGTTGGGGGGGGGGTTTACACTCAGTTTCCCAGAATAAGTGGTTAATTCTCACAGTTTTCTCTGCTTCTGACTTTTTCTCCCAGTATCCCACAGTCCTCAGGCCCCACAGAGTGGTCTTATCTCAGGAGAGGCTGTGTGCTGGATTGCTGAGTCACCTTTCATGGGAGGCTGCCCTTATCTCCTAAGAAGCACAACATTCAGGCAGTTGGTTGCAAAAGGAGGAACTTTGGGCAGGAGCGCTGTGGCCTGCTGTGTCTTCATGGCCATAATATGGATTGCAGCAATGCTCGCTGACTTCCTCAAAGCCTCGCGACCAACACTGCTTCATCTGTGAGGTCAGATGCTAGAGTTTTCCTGACACTTGCAGGTACGAAAAAGCTGCAGGATGGCCTACTTCTGAGGCCACACAGAGGGAATGCCGGGACTGCAGTGTGACTCAGGGCTATCAGCAAACACAGAGATGTCCAATCATGACTCAGGTCTCCCATGACCCAGAGATACTGTTCCCCTTCGGTGACACAGCAGCTTCACTCACTGTGTTTCTAAGAGACAAAATACTGTGATGATTGACAATGATTCAGTCAAGATTTTGGAGAAGTTACTGCAAAAGTGGGATCGATACTCACCACTGGCTGCACTGCTGATAATGATCCTAACGTCTGACTTATACAAAGCATGTAAATTGTTATTGGTCAGAATTCTGCAAAGGGCTTCACAGGGTTTTATAAAAGTGGTTAATTCTGCAGCATTTAAGATTATACCTCATATACAGGCTGCAAACCACAGCTACAAATGAAGCTAAACATAACCTTCTGCTCCCCCAGGTTAATCCACAACCTGAAGCAAGCCATGTTGCTGTAATTAATATCATTACCTGGCAAGTCTCAAAACATCATCAGGCAACGTAGCCGGTCGACTACCGAACAATAGGCTCCGGCTGGTTCTTATTTCATGGATCTTTAAGCAGTATTCACTGTTTCACATTTGGAAGCATGAGCAGCATGTAACCCTTAATTGGTTTCAACACCTTAATAAGTCAAAGACGTTCAAGACTGATAATCACATTAAATAGTCCAATTTATCTAAAAAGTCAATTGCAAACTGAAAAACTCTCTTTCTTTAGGAATGCATTATGCTGTGAGGATGTCAGAGTAAATTAAATTCCCCTCTGCACACTAAAGCATCAATTTCCTTATGGTAATTATCTGCTGGAATAGACGTGTCACTAGAAGGAGTCAGGCATGCTTGACATTTAGCCTTTTTATAGAGAGGCGATGAGTAAAAATTAAGATGAGGAAAAGGAAATTAATCTCCAGCCCAGGCAGGCATTGAGAGATCCTAGAGGATAGTGGCTGAATCAATCATGATGTTTGTGAGCCTGTTTTGAAAAGAAGCCAGTGATGAGATTCAGACCACAGGCTGGAAAATCTGCAGAGGAGGGGGGCGTTTTTTAGCAAATAGAGTTATGATTGCTGTGAGGAGGATTGCTCAGTTTTATTAGTCTTAAACACAACAAACAGCATCTTATAATATCCGTTTTAAAGCAACATTTGGGGGAATATGTTTCCTTGCTGTCTTGCTGAGCGTTAGATGAGAAGCTTGGTACCACTCTCACGTGTGTACGCTAAATATGAAGCTATAGCCAGGAGGCCGTTAGCTTAGCATTAAGACCGGGAAAAACTGGAAATGGTTAGCTGAGCTTTAGAAGTGCTGGTTACCTGATTCATTCAAAATTCAAAATGTACAGTCTGTGAGTGTATTAGACCATTTTAAGTAATTTTCCTTGTGATCCAGCAGATGGTGTAAAATTTACTCTCAGCACGACCTATTGCATGCCTATTGACATAGTAATTAACTAAACTAATTAATAAACTAACTAATAAATGAAAATTGAAGAAGACACCAGCAAACAAAGTGCTGTGTGATTATCAGGACACCAGGCAGTGTATGTTTCGGGTTCTTCACTGTAGATGACAATTACCAACATTGACCCACTTTGTCTCATGGTGATAACAAAGCTGGGCACTCACCTGCCAGCTCGAGACCAGAGTGGCTGGAATATGCTAGATGGGTTGTGTTTTAGTTAGTTAATTAGTTTTAATTAGTTCAAACAAATTACACTCTAATCCAAACTTGTTCAAACTTGACCTTTTGAAAACGTGACAGCCCTATTTTGGTAAGAGGCCAGCTGGCTGTTTCCCTGCTTTCAGTCTTTATGGTAAGCTAAGCTAACCAGCAGCTTGCTGTAGCTTCGTGTTTGGCGTGCAGACATGAGTGGTATCAATCTTCTCATCTTAACCTCAGCAAAAAAAAAAAAGCCAACAAGCTTGTTCCCCAACACGTCAAACTATGTTTTAAATGACTAAAACATCTTCAAAAAGCCTAAGTTGATGAAAAAATTATCAGTAATAAGTTTGAAAATACTATAGATAATTGCAGCTAAGTTTGGTTCTGCTTTCTAAGTATAGGCTTCAAGTCACAATTGTTCAGCGTATTAATTAGTCATTATTAGACGTCAATCACCAGCAGAGCTGTTCACTGATATCAAGCCAAAAGGAAGAGTGAACTCTCTAGAAAGGATAAATCTTAACTAATCTTCAGTTTATGTTGGTTGGTTAATAATTCTGAACTCTTAAAGGGGCAATTCCAGATCTTTTACACATCCAACTCTGTTTACAGTCAGTGTTGGACAGCTTTCTGTAAAGAGTGTAAAGGCTTTTTCCATATTTGAACTCTGACTCAGGATATGTTAGGTGGAAATTGATAGGCAGTTAGCATCTATGAAGAGAGATGAGATACAACTCCTGGTTACTCTAAAGTTATTGGCTGGCTGTCTAACATTACCCACTAGTCTACATTTGGGAGTCACCTGGGTTTGTTCGGAGTTGGAAAATGTGTGAATCCCATGAACTCTGAGGACAGAGCTACTGCAGTGCTGCTGCAGACAGTCACTTGGGCTAAACTGGCTGTTGATGGTCAATAAACACCCCCAAAATATACACAGACTGCTTGTGAAAATAATGTCTTGGTTTCTATTTCTGCATGTTAACTGTACAACATGGGAGGTATAGATTTGGAGGAGTTTTGATTTTGATGGAGCTGAAGTAATGTAACTGATTACTTTTGCTGTTGAGTAACAAAGGAATAACTTATTTAAAATACTGTAGAACCTGTAAAAACAGGTGTATAAAGTCTTCTGGGCTCTCAAGGGAACTTTAATTAGTTTTTTGAAGGTTTACACATACTACACAATAAAACTCAGAATGCCTCTGAATCTTTTGGCCTTTCTTTTAACTGGGAGTCCCTCAGCTTTATGGAAGTGTAAAACCACCAAACTACCCATTTAATGACAGTAAATGTAACATAGCTGAGATGTGGATTAGGAAAGTGATGCATTAGTGATCACACAATTTTAACTCCTCACAAGATCATCAGTGTGTTCAAGTACAAATCCTTGTGAAATGTAAATCTAAACAAAATATAGGTGAAGAGAAACAGGAAAACCAGCTCATCCCTATTTCCTGTCTAAGCGTGAAGCTGCACAAACCACAGACATAAAGCAATAGCTGACAGACACTTAATAATGTAGATTTGCATTAGAGTTGCATCTACAAAAATCATGTGTGTAGTTTAGAGTGCAGATAGTATTTAATATGTACTTGCTGAGCAAAGTAGCTTGGGGTACAATCAAAATGTTACTCATAATGGATTTATTATACCCACCACAGTTGTGTACTGTTAAATATGTGGCATTAGTGCAGAAAATCCTTACTTTCCTCAATATTTTCGTTTAGTCCCTCTATTTGCCGTTCATGATAGAGACTCAGTGTGTGGGCTAACATACATACAAACACACACACACACACACATAGTGAGCGAGTGAGCGAGTCAGTGAGAGAGTGAATGTTTAAGAGGACAATGCATGTGCTCACCACCCAGAGTTAGAAAACCACTCATCTAAATCAGGGAAATTATGATAATGGGGCATCTCATTATTCTCCAACTCACTGCGAATCAGTAACTGACATCACATCATTATAGACGTATTCATATAAACAGATTGAATGGCATAAAATGGAAGCTGACACCTTCAAAACTTTCTCATCTTCTTTGTTTAATGTCTCCTCGTGTGTTTATGTGTGACACAGGAAGCGCAGGTCTCAGGAAAGGGTTACAGGGGGTTGTGGTCGTCACCATTCTGGACAGGGGCGCCGCGTGGCCGAAAACAGGACTCCCTGCTACTTTGATTGCCCTGTGAAAATGTACAATTATTTTTATGAGCCATTAAATTATAAATCAAGAACCCAACAGCGAGCTTCATAGTGAAAGACAACAGCAGACAGAGACGTAAAAATAGCCATAGGTACTTGTGTAAGGAGGGAGCTCTGGCAAGCAAGAATCCCGGGGACGCCTGACCGTTGCACTAGACAGTTAATCAATCCAAGTACTTGTCTTTTTTCTGTTTGGGGGAAAAAATATGGGAGGCCAGCCTAATCAGCAGAGGAAACAGATCTCAGGGGGTGTTGGGCACCAGGAAAATGGATCTGGGTTGTGAAAAACCACGATTACCACGAGCTGCTCTGGATTCAGCCATCTGGAGATGCCTGCTCCAAAAGCCGGTAAAATTCGCTCAACTGAGGCCAAACTAGGAAACAGGTTTATGCCTCCTTAACAGACAGCCAAAACTCCCAGAGCGGAGGGATGTTTGCGATGTGTTAAAGTACTTGTCACCTTCATTCATGTAAACTAACATTATCTCAATCAAGATGACTGTTAAACACATTTCATTTCTCTGAAATGAAACGTTTTCAGTTGCTTTTGATGCCATTTGAGAAAACCAAACCAAAATCTACTGTTAAATATCCTCTATACGTTTTATTTTGGAGTTAAATTAACCTTGCTGTTTTCTCCCCAATCTTCCAATACTTCCAATTTCCTTCCTGTCTGTATTCAGAAATGACATCAACTGTTTTTTTTTTCACCCTCTGTCTCTAATTACCGTTACCAAGAGACCATTAACTGATATCTAACCAGCCTACAACGCTACAAACACCTACAAAGCTTAAAAGTGCTGCTACTCAAATACATACAGGCACAAAAAAAACTGAAGCAAAGGAAGGAAGGAAGGAAGGGTGACAGAAAAAAAATCAAAATAAAATACAACAGAAAGACATTAGAAACAGTAGGCCTATCATTTTACTTCTGTAATCATCTCACATGCTCATTTTCTAGTAGCACTGGAGTCTTTCCTAATCTTTCTTATTTTATTCTCTTAGATTTCCTTTGAAATACACAGATACCTCGTATTCTAGCCATTGTTTTTGTTATTTTTTCCTTCAGTCAGAGTGAAGAAATGCCACCATGCACCTTGATCCTTCTTCTTTTGGCTTGTAGCAAATGGGACTTAGGGTTAGAGATGTCTTTGTTCTTGTAGGTGTTACTAGTTTTAAGATTAGTAAATAACTAAATACAGGCTTAAATTTGAACAAGTATATTAAATTATTAATTTACTAGGTACAACTCACAATAATAATGTTGACATTAATAGCAATGACTCCAAGCTGTACTTCATTTTCAAAGGAATGGCAGTAAAATATGGACACATCTGTATGGTGAAGTGTGGACACAACTTGAGGTGGGATGTCAGTGGAGTGCATTAGATCGCCCTCCAGTGGACATTTGTGATAATTCTTGTTTTCTATCTTAAACCCATTTACATTTACATGTATTGAGACTATGAGTTGTTGGAAGGAGGAAGAAAAAAGTCCAAAAAGAAAAAAAAGGACATTTATTAAACAGTTGCAAGTAATGTATAAAATAGTATTTGTTTTGAGTCTTTGAATAACAAATGAATGACTGATGATGCTTGAGAGAATGGCCTGCTAAAGTAAAAGTTACTGTGAAGACTCACCCAGAGGAGTGTGCAGGACTGGAGCTAGCTGGGACAGAGACTGCAGCATCAGCACCACAGTTAACATGGGCAGCCTTGCCTGTATAACCGGGGATGGTGGTTCGGCTGGCACAAAAACACGAGTTTACACAGTATTTCAGGTGCTGAATAAATTTCACATTAAAGAAATAGCTGTGTGTGTGATAAAGGTCTGTCTCACTGTGCTGTGGGCGTGTATGGGGGCATGATGCTCCTCTTCAGGGTCAGTGGATGAAAGTCTTCATCCATGTTGTCAATGTTATCCATGTTCTCTGAGCCGATTGTGCCACTGCAAATACATTCGATCACACACAGAAAGGTAGGTCGAGGTCAGCTCTGTGGATACACGGCTGGGAATTGGATTCATGAACTCATGCTCACGTATATGTAAGACACTTCACAGGTCACCTCTCAAACACGAATTACTCACGTGTACAGAGGGATTTGGCCTGACCTTGGACATCCGCTGCAGCTGTAAACAAGGAGGAAGTAGGTTTGCTGGAGGTCACTGGAGATCAGCATTAAAATAATTTCTAGTGAAGACAGAAGTGGAGTTTTCACTTGTTGTTGGAAACTTACAATGAAATGGGTTTCTTGGCATCATTCCTCGATCGAAGCCGCTGCCTGTTCCACTCAGCTCCAACAGACTTGGAAAGGACAGCAACAATAGACCGTTTAGGAGAATTTATCAGGCTACATTACGAGACACAGTCTGATATTGTCTTCTCTTATAACCCTCACCACATAAACACACACACACACAGCGCACATACCTGTGACAGAGTTCACACCAGTAATCTGCCACCTGACTTGAACTTCAACACCTTTCTTGCAGAGCTATTTTAAAAATACGGCATATGAGTGATGAGTTTTATCACCACCAGTACATTTTTACCACATTGATTTGAAGACATGATACGTCTGGTTTTATTTCATATTTATACCTGTTTTTAACAAAACCCAGATCTTTTAATGCTGACATGTAGTCACAAACATTATAGTCTAACTTTTTTATTTCCTAAGAGAGTTGGGCTCAGTTTTGGCACAGAGGAATAAGCTATATCAAGCTTTGAATACACACACAGTTTTTTTTTTTTTTTTGGTGTGCCAGGGGCAGTGCTGCTGCTTCACTGTTATAAAGGGGAACTCCATCGATTTTACACATCAAAGTCTGTTTGCTTGGAGAGTACTAATGCATCTGTGAAAAAAAGTTGAAGGAAGCATTTTGTGGCTGCAGAGGAGTTTGTGAGAAATCTGATAAAATGCCATCATTTGACAAAGTGACATCACTTGAGGCCTTTGGTGGAATTAGACTTTTCCAAGATACACAGAGAAGAGGTGCAGATAAGGGTGTTATGGGTAATAGTAGGTTGCAGAAGATCTAAAGTGCAGACCTTCCATTTCTCAGCAATGCCTGGTGAGGACCTGTGCATCAAGCTAGCTGATTGGTATCAGCAAAATACTATCAAATCTCCAACCAAACTAAGGGTGAGTTGCTATGTGGGTGATGCAGATGCCAGGGTTTGACGAGGAAGAAGAATGCATAGAATTAAAAAAGACAATGTCCCTGCTTCTCCTGCATCAGTTTTGATGTCCATAGTGAATCTATGTCATAGGAGCACAGTGATAAATTGGTAGAGTGAACTTTTAAGGTACAGTGGGCACATTCCTGTATGCTACAAAATAGGACAAACAAGGTGGAACAGAACTTCAGCCCAGCAGAAGTAATTAACCAATTCTGTAAAAATATTTTTATAGTATATTTGAGCTTCTTTTCAGAGTAATCAGACTTTCAAATTTCCATTCTCTGCACAGTGTTTGTCACCTTTTATTCTCAGTGGCTCACCTGCCACAGCTGAGGTAGGCTATTGTAGCGCCTTGATGAGGGACGCTCACACACTGGGTCAGCCATTTTCTCCAGGGTTGTTCCAGGTGCCTTCAAGCGTCGGGGTAACTTTGAATCCCAACCAACTTCCTCATAGCTCCTGCAAATGAAGGGGGAATTCTCTGGCCATTAAACATCTGAGCAAACTGCCTTGAGTGTAATTGATTAATTTGATTCCCAAAAGTTATTTGCTTTAATTTGAATTTTCAAACAGCCTCCATCGCTGCAGTATACTAGACTGCTTATTAACTCTGGAGCTTATTCTTCCCTGAGGCTTTAAGCAAAGCTACAGTTCATCTGTATGATTTCATTGAGCTGCAATTAACACAACAGGAGGACACACTGTTCCCTAATGACACCACTGAAGCACAAAATCAAACCCATTCACTCTTAATAAGTCTCAAAGCAAAATAACACTTTACAGTGTGGACTTTACAGATTGAACAGTGTGTGAGGTGAAGCGTGTTTAGCTTTATTATAATTAAAAGGAGACACTTAAACGTGACTGTGTTCTGACCTCTGGGTTGTAGATGTGTATCTGAAGCGTTGAACTGCCTGTGAGTCGTGTGTCCACCGGTTCAGGTCAGAGGAGAAGCCATCCTTAAAAACAACATTCACAGTCACATCATATTGTCAGTGGGTTTTATTTCATGGTCCTGAATGGTTATTAATAATTCTTGGACACTAATCAGTTTATTTTCTTTCTTTCTTTCTTGATGTCTTACATAAATAACTACTCAACAACATTTGTGTCATGTCTAGCCCCTAAGGGGGCTGTTTTTGGGAATCCTTTTATGTTCTGAACTCTTTTGTGGACTTTTGAACTCTTGTTTAGTTTGTTAAGTTTTGTTTATAGTTCCTGTTTTATTTTGAAATCACTGCCCTTGTGTAGCTTGTCTTGTTCTACTTCCTGTCTTTGTCTCGTTTCCCTCCTTTGTGATTGTCTGCCCCGCCCTAATTGGTTTCACCTGTTGCCCATTGCCTGGTGTATTTAAGTCTCGTTGCTTGCCTGTGTTCTGGTCCGTTCGTTTTTGTCTCATGCTTCTGTCTCTTTGCCACATATCCTTTGCATTGTCTCGTTCCTGGTCTTGCCTCTCGCCATCGTATCGCCAGTCAGGTTGTGTGTTTATTTGTTACTTTGTTTCTTGTTTGGTTTTAGCTCCTTGTTCCGTCTTTCTCCTCGCTAAGAGTGATTTTGCGTTTGCATTTTGTATTTTTGTTTTTGTACCCTTTTCCCCTTTATGGGTGATCCTTGTTTGAACCTTTGTTAGATTAAAAACTATTATTATTTTTGATTACGTCTGTGGGGTCGTGCGTTTGGGTCCAAGTCCTTGCCCTAGCCGTGACAATTTGAATATGACTCATACTTGTGTACTTTTTTTTTTAACCAGTATTTTTTTTTAACCAATATTAAAACTCTGCTACAATTAAAATCTCATATGCTTAAGTAAACCATTTATTTGTAATATAAACAACATAACACCAGTCTGATGATTTTACAAATGACTTCAGTACTTGTACTAATACGTCTGTAATGACTCCAGATCTGAAACGAATCTGCAGATTATAACATAGCTAAAATTCTGAGGGGAACCATGAATGAGAACCGAGATATTTCACAGGATAAGTCAACACTTTGACCTGCAAGTGGCTCTAGATTAAAAGTCGCCAAAGTCGTCAGGATTCATCCTCTCAGGGTCATGAATTGCAACCCTTCCTACAGTTGTTGAGTTGTTCAGTCTGGGCCAAATTTGTGGCCTGACCACCGACTGAAATTACTATCCCTGAAGTCAGTGGTGATGAGTGACTAATCCAAAACAAAAGTAAAGACAAAATTCCTGATACATGCTCTTGAGGGAATCTGAATGAGTCAGACAATTTGATGTTTTAACACATCAGTGAGCAGCACTGCGTTCACCTCTCTCCTCCCACGTCTCAGACTGCTTTTAATATAAGCATCAATCAAGCCTCCGTTTACTCAACATTTTAGACTCTTCACTGCAACTGAGTGCTGTATAGCTTCTCCTAAACCACAATAATGTATGTTAGGGTAATTATAATTACTTCAATTAGCTGACTGAGAAACAAAATAAAGTATGATTATTTTCTCGAGGTGAACACCTGCCCACATGATAGCAGGCTGATGTGAGGCTTTAACGTGTGTGATGAGACCTGGAGGGAGGTCTGTGTTTATGGGTTACGCTTTCACATTTAATATGTGTTATGATAGTTAAGTGATTAGTTCACTAGAAACCAATCCAGCTTTTGTTCAGCCATATGTTTGCAGTGTCTGCACTGCAGATTGAATGTATAAATCAATGAGTGTTTTTACGCTCTGAGAGTTAAAGATGAAAAATGAGGGAAAATGAAAACAGAAATCTATTGGGGTTCATGTGTACAGTGTATATGTGTGTATAAGGAAATAAATGTTGTTTTGCAGTGCACTTCAGTACGAAAGCCAATTCATTCATCACCCACCTCAGGTCCAGTGTGTTTATCAGGGAAGTTGCAGTGCGCTTTAGCAAATGTCCTCTGTGACTTTGGTTCAGCTTTAACAGGACTGGTTGAACCTTAGGATGACAGAACAATGACAAAGTCTTTGGGATGCAGGCAAACTGGGAACCATAACTATGCACAGTGGTAACTGCTCTTAAGGCCAGATTACCCTGCGAGGAGGCCCTGGGGCAAAAATCAGCCACGGGCCCCTGTTGACCCCTCGTTCCTCCCACTCCCTGTGAAATGTGTATCAAGTACCCATCAGGTAAAGTGCACACAGCAGTGTCTACAAAAATGGAATAATTACACAGTGTTTTGCCTGGCTACACAGACACCAGCTAGCATTCCTGTTCTTGATTACTACCCAAGGTTTGTTGAGTGTCAGTTTGTTTCTGATCAGTGGGTTAAACAGACATTAATCAAACACGTCAACCTTATTTGACTTATTATTAAATGGTTTTAGAACTGATTTTATCGACTTAACACGCCCCTGAAAATCTTGTTTGTGCTGATCCCCAGTGCGTTACCCTCTCACCATGCTGCAGGAGTACTCCAGTACACTGTGACAGCATTTGTTTCCTTGCTGCACAAAGAAAGTGAGAGAGAGTCTATATTAATTAAACTGGCAGTTACTTTCTTGATTAGTTGATTAATCATTTGGTTTCTAAAATGTCAGAAATGGTGAAAAACATTTGTAACAATTTCTGAGAGCCAGAGAAAACCTAATTAATTAATAATTTATGTCCCATTGAACAGAAAATGATGTTCAATTCGCTATCCTATCCTAATTTCCTGTCAGTCGACTAATTCATCAATTGACTGATCATGTCAGCCCTTAACTTTTCAGATTTATGTGACCCTGCGAGTGTCTGCGGCCTTGGGGCAGTTGACCTGTTGGTGATCCAGCCTTGACTACTGAAAACTAGATATACTGTCCAACTTCACAACTCTGACCTGCACGACATCTGATATAAATTATGATAGGCAATAGATGTAAGTATTAATATCAGTGTTATTCTGAATATAACTTGTCATCTGTTGTTTTACCACTGAGTCTCGCTTTCCAGACAGCATCAGGGATCCTCCTGGAGTTCCAAGCCTTGTCCTCGCTCAGGTCCAAACAGACACCAGAGGGGTTTGGGGCTGTTTGTGGCCTCTCTCTGAAACCTGGAGGGACCCACAGAGCAGAGGCCACATGATGGAAATCTATGAATTTCTGTCGACCTTTGACCCCCACGTCCACCTCCGCTCCAGCGCTCAGGTGACCACAGCAAGGATCCAGCAGGGTGACATCGTTTCGTGATGGAGCCAGGGTGACATGCTGAGCAGGAGAGTTTGCACATCCAGGTTCCAGTCCAGTTCTACCACCAGTCCGATACAGACTGGAGTTGAGCCGCCTGATGACATGTAGCTCTGCAGAGAAAGGCTTGAAAGGATCCAAAGCTGCATTCATTATTGCCAGTGGGGAAACTGTGTGTGTGTGGAGAAACTGTGTGGCAGAGCAGGTCATAGATCTGCTTTTAGGCATAATGATGCAGTGAGCGCTGGTTGCTGAGAGACCGTCTTTGTTTGCTGCTTAGATCAAATTACTGACATGCAGAGATGCCACACGGCCTGGTGGCTGCGGAGGTGTGCAGATCCACATACCTTAGCATAACATTCATGTGTGAACATTTGTTCTGTGTTTGCTATGATAATGCAGAGCAAAGATCTAATAAATATCCCCTGGTATCTATTTTGGAGGCCACACGCCAATGACTCACCCCAGGGGAGCATTTGCGACCGATAATGTTTCCTCTGAGCTGGCAACCTACGACGACTAATTTATCACGCTGACCAAATAAAAATGTTTTGTCAGTAGTCAGGGGTGGCTGTTGTCCCTGGAATATTACTCCACACAAATGTGTTTTGGTGGCAAATAATAATGAGAAGAGTTGGCCTCGCCTCAGGGTTTAGTGAACTTAGCCTCTCGAGAGAATGCTACATTACTTCTTGTGATGGGTTAGAAATTGTTTATTTTCTTATGAAAAAAGAAACCTCCTCCTCCACACAGAACATTGCATTTTCTGCTTTTCCACTGACTCACCACTAGATGGAGCAACAGAGCCTGGATTGTCAGACGGTAACACCATAGACAGGCCTGTGTGTGTGTGTGTGCTGTCCTGTCCCTCATGAATTGAATGTTAGTCCACAAATATCACAGCAAAAAATATAAAAGTCCCAGTTGTAATATCATGATGATACATTATGAGCTTAAAAATACCGTTATTATAGAGCAAGGTGGCCATAAACCCACTGCCTGGCACCTTAGACACACTTCAAACCCCTGAAGAAACATTAAAATGATTTTTCTTTTGTGCATGCAGGTTAAACTAGGATATTTCCATAACCAGAAGTGGTGTTTGTTGACAGAGAAACTTCAAATGTAAGCTCTGTTTTTTAAAGCTGACAGTAAACTAAATGAAAATTATGTAAATCACACGGATGCAAAAAGTGTTTTTTTTTTTTTGTTTTTTTTTTTTACAAAGGGTGTAATCTGGTGCATACGCTGGTTTGAAAGAGCTGTCTTATAGTCACTGGAGCAACAAAACACCAAATACTGTTTGCCTCAGTGCCTATTAATTAGTTTGCTGAAATGTTATGTGCATATGTAAATATATGCCACATAAATATAAAGGAATATACTGCAGCTACATATGCATTCTTTATATAAAATGGTGAAGGTGCCCTGGTTAGGTGGCATTTTTCTTGGGAGAGAGTTCATGTTAATGTGTTAGTGACGATGATGGTGATGCTAGCTGATAGATGATTTTTACTCAGGCTGTCATTAGCAAATGTAAACACCCAAGAGCTGTTGAAAAGGATGTGTTAAAAATAGCCTAATTAGAGTTATTCTGATAGCTGAGTGGTGAATATGCCTGACTCCCACACAATGTTCCTCCACAAACGGAGAGCAGAGATGACACTTGTGAGATCTGGTGTGGGCTCCTTTTGAAATCTCTCTCCAGATAAAAAATATACCATTTGTTGCATCAATCTTAGGTCTCGTGAGAGCTGTGCTGATTGTACAGTCACACAGCTGTAATAAATGAGGTTATATAGATTCAAAGGTCCACATGATTTATTGCATTTGGAGTCCATTAATTATTCCCATTTCAGAAATTCCTTCATACACCAAAATGAAATCCCCTCTATGCTTTGTATCCCAATTATTTCAGGGTTTTTTTTCCCTGTTGTTGCAGAGTTTTAAATACCAACCTCAGAGGGGGGGGTGGGGGGGGCAGGGAATCAGATATTTCTGGAGTGAGGAGTCATTACCATCGGAGCAGCCCTTGTTACTAAATCCTGTGTTATTAGTCAGCTTGTCTGCCATTCTCTAGACTCCTCCACAGTCTCAGAAATTATTTAAATCTCACATCTCGCCCTTGGTGCCAGGCCCAAAGCTACAGTGCAGCAGCCACTAAATTTGTGAAGGCTGCATTCATCTGTTGCTCTGGATTAAGAGGCATTGTTGCTGCTGATGCCGCTGCTGTTGCTGCAGAGGGTCATCAAAGCAAAGTCACAGTTGTAGTGTTGTGGCTGAAGACAATATGGGCTGATGCTGCTCTGGGCAGAGCATTATTTTTGTTAATCAGACAACAGCGCTGAGGGTGACCCAGGATGACACCTCAGGATCAGACAAGCAGGGCTGGGAGGAGATGTGGCTGCTAGGCATGGGGAATGGATCATACGGGACACTCCAAAATATAGACAGACAGCATCCTTCATCACGAACTGTGCTGGGGAATCAGCGCTTCAAGAAATTAAACAGATAAATGAGAACAGATGACTGACAGATATTAATGTTTGCCATTGTTGGTGTTATTTCTTTGTAAAGTTTTGATGCCTTATGCGCCTGCAGACACCTGATACCAATTAGATCTCCAGCCGTCTCTTTGCATGATGTACAATAAAGTTCATACAAAGAACCACATCCATGTCTGAGGCTTGATGCATCCACTTCATGGATTATGTGTGTATGTCTTTTAAAGTGATGAAAATGCATGACCATATTTATAGCATAAGGGCCCCAAGTCATAGCTCGTGGGTCATATTCACCACTCTGTGAAGGCAGTGAATTGATTACTGCCCAATGACCGTACATGCATTAGATTAGAGGGCAAATTGGCTGAAGTGAACTTTGTCTCATGCTGTGTGCGGCACTCTCACCCATTTGGAAAAATCCAAACAGAGTGCAGAGATGAAGCTCTCATGAGCGGCGGGGGTAGCCATGTCCTCAGAGAGTGGCCGAAGGCTTTATTGTAGTGCTGCTTCCCTGCCCTCGGTTGCTGCAGCTCTCCGCTTGTCACACTCAGTTAGCTCAATGAAGTAATGAATATGCCGCTGTACATTTTTCATGAGGGAGGTGGGAGTGAAAAATCTGCTCTTTATAATGCTTTTAATATGGAAGTTTTCAAACACACACACACTCTTCCCCCGCACAGCACCCTCCGGGCTATCATGATGCTGCATGAGCATGATGTTTAATGTTAACATTCCCCAGGGGAGAGTCAGCACAATGCAATGTCACTTTCAGTGATGGATATGTTGACTACAGCAGATATACAAGCAGCTGTAAATCATGCGTAAGTTGGAGTCACAGTGCCTGTCCTCTTCTGGAAAGAAGGCAGTGGCTGCACAGGAAAAAAAACTCTCCCTGTACTGTGAGTCACCTATTCAGGCCTCAAATCATTACTGTAATTAATTAGTTCACAAGGAAGCACACCCATGAGCTTCCAAAAACGGAGGACTATTAAGAATGAATGATCCAAAGATGAATGCAAATGAACATGAGTGCTGTTCAGAAATAATAAACAAGCAAGTAATTAGGAAAATGAGTAAGGTTTGGAATTATTTGGAACTATACTAATTTGTAACAGTGATCAGTGATTCCCAAACAGGATAACATCTGCAGCCGACAGAGGAAAGATTGTGGAGTATCTCAAGCAGTTAAGAAAAATAGAAAATATGATTTGATGAAAAATATATTCATATATTTTATTGCAAATTGGTGTGCTGCTGATCTTTGGTAAATTAATTGTCACAATAACCAAGATTCCAGCCACAATAGGCTGACTGCATGGTGCACATCTCACATCAGCCTGAGTCAGCTGTAACACCTGAAGGCCAAAGAGACCGCAGGAAAGCTAGTTAGCAAGCAGAGAAGCTAAAAGCAAAGGATGAGAAGTTAAAATAGCTATATACATAAGTCATAGACACATGGTTGAAACCATTAACTGAAATGAATGGATAAATATTTAGAATAGACAGCTCAAATCGATGGATTTGTCATGACTAGCCCCTAAGGGGGCTGTTCTCTGAACTCTTTTGGTTATGTTTTGAACTTTCTTTCGGACTCTCGGACTCTTGTTAAGTTCTGTTCACTGTTCCTGTTTTATTTTGAAATCATGGCCCTTGTGTATCTTGTCTTGTTCTACTCCCTGTCTTTGTCTTGTTTCCCTCCATTTGTGATTGTCTGCCCTGCCCTAATTGGTTTCACCTGTTACCCATTGCCTGGTGTATTTAAGTCTCGTTATTTCCCAGTGTCCTTGTCAGTTTGTCTGTGTCCATGCCCATATTGATACCCAAGTCTGTACCTGAGTCTGTGTCTTCCCCGTGTTTGTTCCCATACCTGTGCCTTGCATTTTTTCCCACCTCAGGGACTTACCTTGGTTTCCTCTGTTTTCCTGTAACAACATTTTGTACTTTCATTTGGTTTTGTTTCTGAGTATTTTTCTCCTGCGTGGATGATTTTTGGTTATTTGAGTTTTGTTTCCTGGCCCTAGACACTTCCAGTGATTTTTGGTTTATTAAAAGGCTTTTAGTTCACTCCTTTTGCTTGTCTTTGGGGTTTTGCTTTTGGGTCCTGGCCTGATTCCTAGTCTCAGCATAACAGGATTAACGGTTGAAATAGCGTCCAGCTTCTGCCAGTGCTCATTAGAAAAGCAAACTTCATCAAACCATCTAAAAGTCGACAATTCAACTGTATGAAAAAATAGCCACTTTTATGTAGTGTCACTTAACACTCACTTTAAAATCATGAAGGATGGTGCGGATGAAGGGCTGCTTGAGCTCATCTGTTGGGGTACGTCAGACAAAAAAAGGTCAGAAGCACTGTTTTAGATCATTTCTGCTTTTAAAGATATTTCTGGCTTTGTCTCAAGGTGTCTACAGGACAGCAATGCACATTTCAGCTTTTGACCTGTGTGCAATAACACACATCTGATTTTCAATTACATATAAGTTGTTGCATTAGGCAAAGAAACACTGGGGGTAATGGACTTTCTCTGTTGCTCAGAAAGATGGACTTGTCCCTCGAGACCTTGGTTTCCATTATTAAACCACCACCACACTGCCCACCTAGGCTGTTTCCATTCCCTCTGACCAAAGTGAAATTACCTGCTTTTGAAACTTAAACACAGTAAAAGAAGCCACAGACTGGCTGATCACAGCTTGAACCTCCGTTTCTTCTCTGCCAGATTGGAGTTTTTATGTTCTTTGAGGGGGGGAGAAAACAAATTCGCCAGGCTTGTTTGCATTGAGGTCTGACATCCTTCCAGTTTTCATTTCCAAAATATCCCAAGGGAATGTACAGCATCATGTGAGCCAGTGGCTAATACATGCACCAGGCACTCTCAGAGTATGTATCAAGACCTGGATGATGAATTACCATACAAGGGCCACAGGAAATAAAAAAAAAAAAGGATACCTCAGGATGAAGGTTGTTTTGCAAATACAAAAACTTAGTATTCCACAGGGCTGAGACAAAAGCTGCTTCTTTTATGATAACCTAACAATCCACAGTGCTATCTCCAGTCTGACAGCAACTTATGCAGATGTGCGTGGCTCAGCAGTGCTCCACTGAATTGAACCCCCCCTTGAAAAGTGTTCAGCAAGCAGGTCACATTGGCATAGGCTGCCTGTTGTGGATGAAATGCTGAAATGCTGTCCTCCAAGATGCTCTAAGCCTTATCACTCACCTACTGGGCTTATAACAGCCTGTTATGGATAGGGCCAGATTGAACCTGCAGTCGCCTATCCAACCCATGTCATTTAGAGAAAATAGGGGATTTGCTTTCTCCCAGGCTTAGATTATTTCTGCACACCAAAGCAAAGCCAAGTTAGTAGTTTGCTTCCCATATGTCGTCCTTCCAAAACTCAGTCATAGTTAATCGAACCATATCTGTTACTGGGTCAGATGTGCGCCACAGATGCATGAACGGGAAGACAATTCAACACGGCAACAATGAGTGTCACCCTCATCTGGAGGCAAGGCAAGGCAGAGGGGTGAAATTGAAAATGCGAATGTCTGGCTAATGGCAGAGGAGGATTGCTGGAGATATAATACCAGATCTATAAAGGACAATTTCAGGCCCTCAGACCCTGGAGACTCAGGCGCTCAATCATAAAGTGATTCACTCAGATTGATCAAGGAGCGTCGTGATCACATGGGAATGTTACATGTGGCTCCGAGGATCACTCGCAGAACTGTCAAGAGATTCAAAGCTGGATTTAATGGATTTGAGGTGATGTGCTTAGAAATCATTTCAGAAGGTGCAAATAGAATCCTCAAAGCATTTTACCAGCATTTAGCAGCTGTCCACTGAAATTAATGTTCAGAACAGTCGAATTTATACGATTAAGTCGCCATCAGAGAAGCAGACAGGGCAGGAATTTACTCTGTATTCTCACAGCAGAAATTCAAAGGGCCCGGCTCTCTGAGAGAAGAATCGGAAATCTACTAATGAACCGCACTGCTGATAACAGTCCCATATTAAGCAGAAAGTCTAAATGCACTTACTGATAACAAGCCTTCTTTTATTTAAAATAATTCTGGTTAAAAGCTCAGTGCTCCCTCTGAAATTGAAATAAATGCTGGAAATGTGACATTAAATATTCAGAACCTTCAGATGTCCTTTAGTTCTTCATGATTGAAAAGAAATGCACAACAAAAGCAAAGTCCTACATAATTATTCCCTTCTAATAAGTGAGAAGGTGGATCGACACTGCGTTTTAAGTAAGTGGAAGGTAGTGTTCACTAACTCTGCCTGGTATAGATGCCGGCAGATAAACTGCACTTTGAACCTTTACTTATTTTCCTGTATTATCGGCTCGCAGAACATTTTCCCCCTCTGTCAAATCATTGTCTCACACAGCTTTGAATGCATTTCATGAGACTGCAGACAGACAGGGCCACTGGCTTAGGCCCACACTTGTGTACAGGAAATCATGAAAGTAAACCTGTGCTTTCAAAACTTTAGATTGAAGCTGGCACTGAAGTGATTTGATCTAAAGCTTCAATCAAATGGCATTTTTTTTATTCTGAACTTTAAAGTGGCCCAAACTGCAAAAAACATTCATATTAAGTCTGAGACATTAATGAAACTGCTTGTGATTTTTTAATTTTGTAATGCAGTATGACATGATAATTCAATAAAACAATATGAAGGGACTTATTATCATTTCAAAGGACTCAGTAAGGCTTTACAAATTTCACTCACTGCATTAAAGCACTGTATCAACCAGCTTTTGGAGAACTTGGGAATTTTCAGCTCAGTATCTCCCTCAAGCATCATACACTAATTACTTTTTTTCAGTAAATGATTTGCTGAGAAACATATCAAAAAGGAGGAATGTGTCAGAAATCCAAAATACTATATATTGACAAACATACAGCAGCCATGGGGGAAAAAAGTCAGTTATCATTAAGTCCTGTTGGGAACTTGTGGCTTGAAGCTTAATAGGAAAACACATGGTGAGTCTCAGAATGTGTCTGTTAGCTTTCTACTTAGTTTACCCTTTAGATGCATCAGTGTTAAGAAACACACACTGAGGTACAAATAACCTTTTACAACATATTGTAACTGCAACACACATTATAAGAGCTCAGGCAACCTCTTTTTGCTGTTAAGCTCATGTCCCTTAAGCTAAAGTAATGATCCAGTTCTTAACGTCACCATGTTGCCATGCTCACACTGACAACGCCGCTGTTTGACTTGTATTCTGACTTTAAGATTTAACTGATGAAATAATCAGATGAGAAATTTGTTTAAATGAGTTTTACAAAGATTAACTCTGTGAGCAAACTTTACACAAGTGTGTAAGCCGCTGCTCTCGAACAATTTTTCTTAACAAATGCTTCAAATTATAAATCAGTAGAATCACCTGCAGGTTAGTTTTCATCTGCTATTTAGGTTACAGCATATTTTACTATCCTTCATCAGTGACCCTGGAGGACTTTTGGTTTTCTTCCTTCCTATTTGTGAGTTAATAAAAGTCTGATGCTGATGAAGCTTTCAACTTTCCTTTGTTGACCAAAGGGTTTCTCAAAGCTTATGATGCTTTCATTTCAAACGACAGAGCTGGCCGATTGCTGCAAATGAATAATGGATTTCATCACCTACTGTAATATGAACACATCTCATCTCAGTGCAGCAGTACACATTGTCCACAACAGGGCAGAAGCCTAATTACTTACATAGAGCATTGGGGAGACCACGTTAATCTCTTACATTTTTTTTCCAACAGATGTGTCCAATTAATGGCCTGTCTTTGAAGGAGTTTAGATTTTTACTACTACTGGGAGTTTTATGTCAAAGTCTAAGACCCGGCCTCGTTTCTGATGAGCTGACTTTATAGGCAGTCTTAATCACAGCTTTCTTCCACCCAATCATACATGGAACTGATCTTGAATAACCGCAAAAATATGATCTGATCTAAAGTCAGCTGTAAATGTTAATGGCCTGGGCAGAGCAGAGACGGGAGTGACAGATAACATCCCCGGTCACAATCATTACCTCACAGGCTGAGACACAGCAGGTAAGCTGCTTGGGAAATCAGACAAAAGGGAGAATTGTGTTGTAAAATGAAATAATAGAGAGATGACACAGCTGTTATACCTCTAAATAGAGGAAGGCTGAGGGAGGAGAACAAGGGACATTAAAATGAGCTCTTCACAATACGTGTGAGGGTTGGTGGATAGGAGAGAAAAATACTACAGACATTTACCATTTGTATGCACAAGCACAAGTCCTGTTTTCCTTGAATGAATGAGTGTGGTTTGAGAGGACCCTTAGAGTCATAGAAACAGGGGTGTTAAGGCTGACCAGAAAACCTTAATAGATCTATGCCACCGCTCCCATGCTGCTCTGAGAGAAGCCTGTCACGTAGCATGTACATGCATTTAGGCTTATTTACCTCAATCCCGCCGGCTGGCTGACAGGCACGTCTCACTGCTGGAGATGCAACATTGTTGTCTGGCAACCTCTTGATCAAAGAGTTTTCCGGCGTAGCCATCACATTGCAAAGAGTGGCACGCTGCTCATGTAAAAAAAAAACAGAAACACAACATCTGCATCTAATTATCACAGCCAGCTCTTCTGTGTTCATAACCTGGACTTAAATTATTAATCGTCAGTTTGATCTGTTGGTCAATGGGCCCCATTTCTCTGCCAGATACATGCATTCATTACTCATCATCTTCAGACGGAAGAAGAAGAAAAGAAAAGCTACGCTATGAGCCATATAACCTTTCAGTTTCTAAAGTTTGGAGTGTTTGTTTGTTTGTCCAGTCCAGCCTTTATGAATGGGGCTGAAAATCCAGAGGCAACTGTGGAGATTCTCTCACATCCAGCCTCTGTTGTTTCAGTCGCAGCGCTCATAGCTATTGGAAATGAAGCCGCAGCATTACTAAATAACTTAATATCCTATCCAACTCATGAAATATTTACCTGTGGCTCTCCCACAAATACTTCTCATCTTGGAACTTCAAAACAGAAAAATGTTTACATCTAAAGAGCAGATTTGTTCACTCTGGTCATATTCAGAGGTTACCTGTGAAATCTGAAATGTCAAATCATTTATTTCAAAAGCAGGATTGGGGTTCATCACTTCATCTCTGCATTATTTGATGACTTAAAATGAAATTGTGAACATTTTATTTAATTAGAGGTCTGTAATTGTAAAACACCAGCCTTTCAACAGAGGCTGAGTGTGAAGACCTGCAATTGAAAAGAACCATTTGAGCGTTTACCGAGCACAGATTGGCATTTATTTGAAACATGAACACACAGTACCAAGAGAAATACAAAAAAGAAAATGCACTTTCAAATCAAAACACATTTGAACATCCAGAAAAGATAAAAGAAATCAGGAAACAGTCGAGTCCTCTTTAATTTCCTCCTGTTCCTTCTGTTTTTAACTCTGCCTCTTCATCCTGCCCTGCAAATCTTTACCCATCATTCTGAAATTGATCGCACAAGTCTAGTCTGCACTTTGGTGGTAGAGGGGCAGGTGTCGGGGTTTGCCAGATGACACCACATGTCGAGACATTGAGGTTTTCACCTCCAAAGACAGCTGTGTGTGTTCTATACATTCTGTTGTTTTATTGACCTCTGGTCCAGTACATTGCTTATTAAAATACAGAGGCTATAAAAAATATTTTTTACACTAGTTCAGCATTAATGACCCCTATATTTGTATATATCCATAAATAATTTAATACATAGATAAATAGATATTCTGTGTGTGGATTATAAACTTTCATAAAAGCATTGTCAGTAATGCAGGAGTGACTACAGTATAAATGCTGAAACGCTCGAGGGCTGCTGTCCGACCCTGATGCCCGGTAGACTGGGTGAAAGGCCGAGAGTTTACATGCGGATTGGCGCTGGTGTTGCGTGCCAATGTCCCCCTCTCATCGTGCCAGTCTCTAGCTCCGCTGGCACTCGTTCTTACTGCAGGTGGCCTGACGCTCAATCTGCCATGTGCCCTCCTCGTATGTGCAGTAGCAGATTGTACACTCATCAATCTTCACCTCTCGGCCGGCCGGTATGACTGCTGTGTCCGCGTAGCAGTTTGGCCCTGTGGGTGGTACAACAAAAACAGGAAAAAAATTTCAGATTGACTTTATATATTATTAATACGGTTCTTTTGTGTTGTGGGCATTGTGTCACATCATCGAGGTCAGCCTCTGAACACTGAAAATATCTGGCTTGCCTTCCTCCTGTAATTTGATTTATTGTTAAAATTCTGAGTTGTGATACAAAGAAAAATCATCTACAGACATTGGCATTGGACTAATTTAAAAAAAAAAAAGAAATATTGTCGTTATTCCGTAAGGCTGCCGTCATCTGTAGTATTTTCCTGCCACTAAACCCACCAAGGACACTGTTCAGCGTCTAAAAATGCAGTTTAAGGACTGAACACACAATTCAAAGTCACTTTCCTTTGTGCTGCTCGAAGGACCCCAGTCACTTTAAAATTCCACCAATTCACAGACAACCTCGTCAGTCTGGACGCTATGATCGATGGAATACAACAACCTGTAAATCTTGCCATTGTGTTGATAGAAAAACTTCCTTGTACTTTTCACGTCTATAAACCCAGTCAGTGACAGTAAATATCAGGATTAGTAGAATGCGAATCAAAGCACTGACCCAGACTAACAGAGTATTATTGCAAACACTTGATTTCACACTCACTAAGAGCTGGGGAACACTTTTCCCTTTATGGGCACTTGGTGAACTGTGCCTCAAACCTTTATATTGAGTCTTAAAATATATGAACAAATATACTTGCACAGTTCAGAGGCAGCTAGTTAGTTGAGATAAAGTGAGACTATGTAACATTACAAAGAAGAAAGAACAGTTTTTCACTTACAAATGAAAAGCTGTAAAAAAAAATCTAACACCAAAGCCCAATTATTAAACAGCCATTTTAAGGTGTGTCAGAAAGTGAGGACCAGGCAAAATGTCCTCACTTTCCCAAAATGTCCACACTTCGATGGCTTAAAATTCAAACTCACACTGTGTAGCCATACAAGCACACACACACACCAAAACATTGTGGAACGGAGGCCAACAGGACACAAGCTAGTTTGAAAGTAGAACAGGGCTTCATTCAGTTATTGTTTTAATGCTACTTTTAGATTTTAATATCTGCTGCAATGACCAAATTTCCATGTGGAGTTCAGTGCAGTTAGTCATCTTGTTTCTTTAAGATAGTTTCATGAAATCTCAGTGAACGTGAATGCAGCCAGTCAAAGAAGAGAGTGAAACACGGGAGACCAAATGCGTTGCCCCTCATTTCTCTCAGTGGACAATGGGCTCTCACATCTGGGCTTTCATTGATTCTTTCCCAAAGTAGTGTTCCGGTTATGGGAATATAACAGGCACAGAAAAATAATAGATACACAAGCATCAGGATTTATGAACGGGCTTCTGCTGGTGGTGTCAGTGGCCATTTCTTACAGGGTTTAATGCAGGATGAAACCAATGCTGAACACATTTAACAGAATGAATGTGGGTTTCCACTGGGGGCTCTTTAAATTTTGAATTCTCTATGAATCATCAATTGGCTTCGTATCTGCTTATCAAAATATCGTCTCCACTGGCCATCATTACCATGCTCTTCAGACCACTGGTGACCACTCATGGTTTATGTAGAGGAGCATTTTCATTCTGGAAGATCGAGCTCCCATCAGGGAAGAGATGCATCGTGGGTTTACAGTGATTAAACTGAATTCTTAAGGACCCAATTCACATGATTATCTCTTCCACCGTCTTATTGTGTTCAGCCATTCAACCCAAGCCTTTCTGTTTTAATTCAGACTCTGCGTATTTGATTCAGTTTTAGGCGTCCACATGAGAGGTATTCATAATATTTTGTTCTACACTCCTTACATTGGCTACGCCACAAGTAAAACATAAATCTTCCTGAAGGCGGTTCCTCTCCCTATGTAACTTCAAGGTAGGAATGCACAGTGGAATTGTGCATAAAAACCAAATTAAGCGCTGTTATGCAGTTCTCTAATATAGTTGTGAAGTGCACCCCAAGGGACTGTTCTTTTTCTTATTATTTTGGAGGTAGAAGTTGTTAAGAACTGAGCCCTGTGAGTAGCCCAGAGACGTGCAAAAAAATGAACTGCCACTGGAGCCCGGCTTATTTCCTTGCTCCCTTCCATCTGACATTGTGTGCACAGAAATCCACTTGCAAAGCCCACAATAGCAAACATAAATGTTCTCCTTGTATCATCTACAGTATTACCTTCTTGGTGCTAGGTGTGATGGGAAGGCTTTTGTTTAGTAAAAGTGCCTCTGTCCTCATACCAGTGGCTGGGAAAAAAATAGTCCTCATAAATCATCCATTATCTCTCTTGCTGCACGACAAAATATAAACACTGAGGGAATTGCTTCCACAACATCAGGTATGGCATAACAATGGCTATTTCCCTCAGACTAACAAGGTCTTGAGCCACTCTGTTGTATAATTAAGATCCTGATAAATGGGGAGTCTTTCAGCTGCAGTCACCGCATTTCATTGGACAGCAGCGCCCAGAAGGAGCGTGCTGGCACATCAATCAATGTGAACAGTTTGCCGAGGCCTGTCAAAATGTCAACCCTAACACATTTATAAGTCCTCAAATAAACACGCACACACCCTATCTGAATAACAACTCATCCTGTGGCCCAGGCTGCTGTCGCTACTGATTCATCATCATTAGCAGCATTTAGAACACAGCGTGTCGAATAAAAGACGCATATGTCAAGGATATGCTAGGAGAGAAAAAATGCAAAACATAATCATGCACTTTACAAAATAAATCAAAAGTACTTCCTCCTGGAGCTGGGATTAAACCACAGCCTGTCAGCCAGTCATTCACAGTTGCATGACACTCATTTGTGTTAATTAATGCATGGATTCGGCTCCACTGTGCTTACTCAGTGCCATCACCCTATTATTCTGCCATTCATTTCACACCCACCTTTTTGTCATTGCTTCATTAATATAATATATCCCCCATCTCTCCATCAGTCTCTGTCTTTCTCTGCCTCTCGCTCTCTGTGTGGCAGAAAGAGATTTTTATAGGCACGTCAGGCTTCACAAGAGCTTTTCAACGACACCCGAAGAGGCAGAGACAAATGGACTGTGCATGTGCATGAACAGTTGGACCCAAACTGTCACTACAGCATGTTAGAAGTTGGCATAGGCAGCTTGTGAAAGAGATAGCCATTAGCACCTGTGGCTTTTGGCTCTGTAGCAGCGCCAGATAATTGACAGGAAAACGAGGACACATCCCGATCATCACACCCCTTAATTCTGAAATGTTAAAAACCTACAGAGCTCCATTTTAAGGTAATGGAAGGAGGAGAATAGCAGAAATCACTCATCTTAATGCATTTCTTGAGTACATTTGCATTATAAATGCAGAATAAAAATGACCTTGCTTTGTAAAGACAGGAAGTAGGAGAACTTTGCGTGGAGAGACTATGATTTAACAACAGTATGAATAATTTCTTTCAAAGAGGCTGCGTGAAATGGGTTCAGTCTTTCAAATATGACCCGCCTCACATAAAAGCTGCAGATGGCGAGTTTTTATGGAAGTGCCACCTCATGTGAATGTTTGTTTGCATATGTTGTCTCCAGCTACTGTGCCCACTGATAATCTTTGTGGCTGAACAACCCAGCTGCACACGAGTAGCACGACTGTCATAACCGATGTCTTTCATAGCGACGGAGCCACAAGCCCTCGCCAGTCAGCACAGCGGTGTCCAGGTGACAGGCTTCGCTGGAAGACCTTTGCTTACTTAAATCTCATAACCCCATATTTACAGCTTTGACTTCAATCTAGAAGACCTTTTTGTTTAGTTTTGTGACTCTCTGTTTTGTGAAAAATGTATTTGGATGTCATGTTAACAGCGATTTTTATTCAGAGGAAAATTTAGAAAATAACAGCTAACACGCAGACCAAAACTGAAAAGCATTCAGTGACCCCGGAATGCTCTAATTGTTAAGGCATAATGTGACTAACCATTACCTCCATTCTAGTGACCTTTCTCCGCTGTGATCATAACTATGAAGTCTGATAATGGAAAATGGCCTTTAGATAATAGTATAGTGGTGTGATTAAAGAATTAAACCAAAGGGTGAAAAATGGGGGCAAAAAATCATTTTAATCTTTTGTGAATTTATTAGATGATACAAAATGTCCTACTTTTCCAGTTTATCTAAAAAATGAAATGAAATCAGTGTACACTTACAGTTATTATGCCTGATTACATCATGACCTACAGTCAATGTGTGACATGTAACAAAAGACACAGCACACTGAATTTATTTCTGTCCTTATTTTTGATCTTGTCCCGAAACCCAATATTTTAAAAAAAGAGGCAATAATTGTGTAATTGGTTATTGTTAATTAACTAAACACTGCACCCAGACAGTGATTGTCCAATTGTAGCTTAGTAACGGGCTTGTCAAGTTTTGGATTTCTCCACGTTAAAGCAGCAATGAAGAGGGATCTAATACGAGTAGCACTATCATTATGTATCTTATGCATTTGGAGGGTCACGTTGTTTGTTATCCTTTCCAGAAACAAAAGAGCAAAGGTGTAAGGAATGGATTAAATACTGTGTGGCTCTAACATAAACTGCAGACGTTAGCATTTCCAGCTAACTAGCTAACTTTCTGCAGTAGTAATGTGGCATTATTTCCAAATGCAAGGGGCATGAAATTAGCTTTATTATTATGTGAGCTTGTAGGCTACAGTAGAAAAATATTAGGTATTCCTCATCCTTCAGTTCTTTTCTTTCTTTCTATTTATATCTTCTTTTTAACCACTGTTCAAGGAACGTTTCTATCTGCTGATAGCAAAAGGTTCTTTACACAGTAATATGTCCCAGTATTTGGTCAGTTATTTCAGTGTTACTGTATATTGTCTATAGGTGATTGTCTTTCACATGAGTAGCCTCAGGCTTGGCTTCAAGTAGATTGTCCAACCTGTCAGGAAGTTTTACAATGTCAGTTAGATGTTGAAATTCCTTACATGACGGTCTTATATAGCAGTGCTGGGTCCTTCTCATTGCTCACTTAATCTGTAAATCAGGCAGCACTGAGACACTGTAAGTGATATACAACAGCACTTTTGAACTTTAGGTGTAGGATCCTTGGGAAATATACAATATGAAATCTCCTTAGGGTCCCATATTGTTACGAACTTAATCTACTTACGGTACTTTTATCCTATTTTCCTGCTGAAGGGCAGGTGGCTGCATATTTTAAGACAACAGTCCTTGGTATCACACAAAGCTTTTTGAAAATACAATTTTTTAAATATCTTATGTGTGATTCTTCTAGGGAAACTCAAAGAACTGCCAAAAGGAATGTTTCAGTCAGTAGAAACTTAATTTGTTTGCTGAAAATTATATTATCAATGGAAATCAAACTAACCCAAATAAAATTATTACAAAGCTTACGGGTGAAATGGGAACAATATCTTAACATTTGGAATACAGCATGGACTTGGGCCAAGACCGGTTGGAAAATATCCATGTATTATCCACATGTCATTGGAAGAGAGGAGAGAGAGACCTCATTAAGAGCTCCAGCCTTCAACTTTTTGACAACAAGCAACTTGCTAGTGATAAGCGAATTAAAAATCAGCTACGTACTCTGCAGAATTATCTCAGTGCCATTTGCAAATGTGGTGTTTAACTATAACAGACTGGAATAAAGGAAAGCCTATTGATACTATCCCTGCCAGGGCACATGGCCTCCCCAAGATTCGCTTTACTACAGACACCACTGGAAGCTTTTCACAATGTGGCAACATTTCTTGCATCTTTTCTAGCTCCTGTGGCAACAAATGAAAATACTTTACAGTACTCCTTTGATGCTGCCAATCCCATTACGGATATACCAATATACCATTATGAAGATGGATACAGATTTGTTTCATCTGATGTTTAGATCAACAGATGTTATCTTAAGGAGGATCTACAGTTTGATTGAGATCTCAACAAACACCATTAAGTCACTCATTAAAGATACACGTGCTAAAGCAATATTCTCCTGTGATGTTCTATTCAAAGACATCTGGTATCTATAGGTCCAGTTCTTGCAAATAATTTAATAGTAAATTTGCCACGTTATCACTGTAACCTACATGTGTGCCATGTAAGCACAGAAAGCTTGGTAGGCGTAGCAACAGCCACAAAGGGTCACAGGGCTTCGCAAACTGTCATTTACAAACAAGCATTAATTTTTGCATTCATTGACTGGGACCAGCTCTGTTCGCTACTCCGCTCCGCATCTGTGTTGTCAGGGTGAGATGGAGGCTGCTTCAAATGGACAAACCACACCATTTCACATTCACATAAACAACTTCCCTTTCACTCGTGTGTTTTTTTGATGTGTTCCCTCTAAAAAAAAAAAAACCTGCCACATCTTAAAAGGCCCTCTATGAATCATGCCTCTCTTAATTTAAATGAGTCTTTATCCCTCTTGGCAACCAGGCTACCATGTCTCGTGTTGCTCTATTTGAAGTGATTCTGGCCCCGGTTCAGACTGTTTATCACATCCCCCCCAGATTAGTGTTGACCCTAATGTCTGAGTCTTGAAGAGCACCACTTGTTTCCTCATGCGTTGCCAAGGCGATACTCTGCAAGAGCAAAGGACAAGAGGGAGGGAGCTGCGGCCGAGGTGCCGTGGAGAGAGGCTTCTCCTGCATTGATTTTTTTTTTCCCTAAGCATTCTTCAAAAGCAGATGCTGCAAGAGAGAGAAAACTTGTCTTATAATTTACAACAAACACTTCCATGTCTTTTGCACCTAGATGTCAAAGAAAGGAAAATAACACTTCAAAAATACTGGCAGCAGGAAAAAAAAAACCCATGTATAGAGAGCGTGTTTTCCTTCCTTTCCTCTTTGACTTGTATTGACTAGGTGTTCTTTGGATGAATCAATATTGTTTAATTAAACTTTATGGAGGCGAGAGAATGATAGTCACAAACTTTAGAGGGTATGAAACTATTTAATTGCAATGTGTTCCACTGCTTTAAGATAATGAGTAAAAATGATGAGAACCTGCCTCCATTCACAGCTGTTCTTTGATATTCATGAACAACTGTCTGGGGTGGATGTAAGCGATACCTCTCACTTTCATCTTCCTCCCCTGGCTCTTCCCCAAGTGTCTCCTCGCATTCAGGCTGAATAACACATCTGAGACAGGGTGCTCTGCCATAAGCATTGATTTTGCATGGCTGAAAAGGCCGAGATAATGCCTGTGCATAATTGATGAACTTATCAAACATTGAAATACTTCATTGTGATTTATATCAATAGTGAGAGAAATGGTAAAGACGAGAAGGGCTGTTAGCTGAGAAATGAGGGTAAAAGACAGCAGAGATGACTTGTTGAATAGGAAACTAAAGCTGTTTTTTTTTTACTTTACAGATCTGATGTTTGAACCTTTCACCTCATTTGTTCCATTTTTGTTCCTTTGTGCGTTTTCTACTTTTATATGAACACTCCTTAAATCCATGACACTCTTTCTTTTTTGTGGTAGCATTACACATCTGGAGGAGTATTTCATTCGCTCCCATTGATGAGCTGAGCTTTGATGTGACACTTCTGATGCATCAGAGTTCCTGGGAGGTCTTAACATCTGTCTGCACCTCAAACAACATCTGTAGACAAGAAAAACAACAGGACCAGAGGAGGAACTCTCCAACGACCTCCAGTAACCTTAATTTACATCAGCAGTATTTCATCACCGAGTCTCGTATCGAGTGCTGCATGATCAACAGTGGCGAGATGGGAGTCGACAATCATTGATCCTCATCATTTAAATTACGGCGTCTGTAATACCTGGCGAAGTAGCATCATGAATAAAAGACGAAGTGAAATTCAACATAAAATCGTTTTGATGCTGATGAAGAAGGAAGATCAGTGACTTCATTTAGAGTGATGTCTCATTTACTTCTGTTTACATTTGCTTAATGTGTGCTCCATTTAGTTAATTAGTTAATAAAGTATACCCTATATAGTTATTTTTATATATATATATTTATATACATATTGGTGGTGTCAAGTCTTGTGTGAAATGAACTGCCAATGCAAATGGACGTTTGTGACAATTAAGTCTGTTTTTGATGGATGATCCTCTGGCTGATACCTTCCATTTTCTCCGGCAGGTGGAAGGTGACCGAGAGTGGTGCAGAGTCTGACACTCACAAAGATGTTTGGTGATTACGGAGAGTGTTTGCACCTCGTGTTTACACCTCATGTTTATACAGTGACTACCCCGCCAGCACTGTTCATCAAATCAGAGCCAGAAATATTCCCTGTCCAATAAGAGGTTGTTAAACACAGACTGATACAAACATACTCAACTCTGCTTGATTTACAGTTTGAACTCTGATATTCACAGCTATCCTGAATATGTTAAAAAAAAAAAAACAGCAGGAGGCATAGATTAATAAAAAGATAGAATAAATGATTGGCACAAAATAAAAAATCTATTTATTTTTAACAGAAAAAAATCTCACCTGCTGCAGATTTAAAAACACAGTTGCCTGACTGCTGCACAAATGATGCTTAAATGCTGCCAAAGGCTATTTCTGCATCTTCACAAATACCACTGTGCTGCTGTAGATTCCTCTGAAAGAGTACGAGACAAGCTGACAGAGCAGACTTAATTTTGTTAATGACAACTATGACCAAAAATATTTGTTGTCAACATTTTTTTTCACAACGAAAACGAGACTAAAATTAAATAAAAAGTAACCTCGGGAAATGAGAACTTTTTTGGCAATGAATAAATTCTAAATTAAATTCTCTATTCCCAGCTATTCAGAAGATGATTTATCCGTTTGACCTGCTGCACTACAATTAATAAGAAACATCTTACAAATTTATGTCTGTGTCAGTAATGTTCTCTGACATTAACTGTTCTCGGAAGAAACTGATTTATGGACTAAATTCATCCACAATCCACTGAGAATTAGACGAGGAGGCAACAAAACAGCTGAGGCAAACTATGAAAACAGGCAGGCAGCATGACGAGATTTATAAAAAGGCGAGTGCTGTGGAAGTGGAGGTAACATTACTACTTTGAGTATTAGCCTTCTTTAGTGTTGGTATTAGGAGTCAGTCTGTTCAAATTTGGAATGCTAACTGGTGTGAGGTGACTGAGGTGAGTCAGTCTTTACTACTGCAGAGCAGAGGCACGCCTAGTGAAATCCACCTGTAACCATGGTAACCATACACAAAGATGGTGACAGCTGTAGCATCAAAATGCACTGAAGACATAAAAATTAAAAATGCATGATGATCATGAGACTGAAACTAACAGAGATTCAAGTGACTAAAGTTGGACCAAAACTAATTCAGCTCCAAAAACACTGCAGCCTACAGTTCCCATAATGCAAATCAATATCATTTTTCAGTTGTGAAGCAGGAAGAGCTGTGTCCAGTAGCCCAGTTCATTTTCTCACTGACAGTGTTAGGTGACTGACAGTCAAAGGTACATGTCTGAGGACATAAAATATTCAAGGCAGATGTTAACTACAACTCCCAAGGTGCATTTTGGCAAGAAAGATCAAGTCACCAAGCTTACATTCTTGTGATGTGCACAGCTGTGCACAGTGAATGAAAGATAAAGATTACGGTGCTGAAAAAAATGTACAATACATTATGGAGCTTAAATTAATTCATCAATTTAATGCCAATTTCATTAATTAAGCATCTATGGCATCTATTTCTTGTTAACACACTCAACAATAAAGCAATTTTAATTTGCTGTGTCATTTTGATTTGAGCCTCTGTCTGGCTTTTCCTCCACTGCAATGGTGTCCAAGGCTTGTGGTTATTGTAGTATTTAGAGGCATCCACGATGCCACACTGAGAGAAAACACATTATTTCTCAGAAACAAAGACAAAATAATTAAATCTGATAGCCAGAACAGAAACCTAAAGCACTGTTTACATTAACCAGAAGGCTCCAGTATTTCTGTGTTGAGACACACTCAGAGATATTAGGGATGCACCGAATATTCGCAAACCGAAAATTTTCGCCCGTAAATGGCCCAAAAGTGCATTTTCGGTTTCCGGCCGAAAGAGAAATTATCACCGAAACAACGTGGCCGAAACAGGATGTTGTGATGACGCAAGCGTGTCTGGAAAGGCCAACATGTCCGCGGTGTGGACGGATTTTAGTAAATCTGAGAAAGATACAAAGACACTGCAAAGAATTTCTCCACGTCGGATTTAATTTATCACCTGAAATCCTAACATCTCGATCGCTGTGCGGAATATGAGAGGAATGCAGCGCGGAAAAGGAAAATCCCTCCGAGCACGCCCACTCCGTCTGTGGCGGACGTTTTGAAAAGGCAAGTAAGTTTAAAACTTAAAGCGCTGCAACTTGGTGCATTTGTTGTTGTTGTTGTTGTTAAAGGCCTACGGTTAACATATGGGCTATGGCAATCTTTGTTTTGATACACTATTATGGTGTAGTCGTACAGCGAAAATTTTAAAATGCATTTGACTTATATGCACTTTGTGTTTTTATGAGAGAACATATTTAATTTTACAGTCTTGTTTAAATTGATTTATTCTTTGAAACATTCATATTAATTTATGTAATCGCAATGCCTTGCAACTTTAGTGAAGGTAGTACACAGTCATAGCCATAAATGCAATGGTACTCATAATTGGCATAATAATTTCTTTCTGTGTTTCGGTTTTCGGCCTTGCTTTCTTCATTTTCGGTTTTTGGTTTCGGCCAAGAATTTTCATTTCGGTGCATGGCCCTAGTGGATATTATTGAGATAAAAACTTAAAATAAAAATTTACAGTGGGGAAAGAATACTGGCAGAACCAGAAGCTGCTCTCACTTTGTAACTCTTATTAAACCCTCTCTGCCTGATAAAAGCAGACATATTTCAACCTCCATGCCCCCAGTTTATAACACAGGTTTAGACAGCTCCTCCAGAGCCACAGAGGACATTATACAACTGTTTTTACAAGATGAGCAGTTCTCCCCATGATCTTCATGTGTAAAATTAGTCACAATCATTCAAGTATTTCTAACTCACACTGTGACAGTATTAGTTGTGGTCAGGTGACTTAGCTTCTGAGACACAGTGAGCTCTGTTTACTGAATGGTAATGTGTGGTAATATTATGGTAATAGGGACTGATGCTATCCTAAAACTGAAAATCCTTATCGGCTGAATGAGCCTGTGGATTTGGTGGGACTTTTGAATACAGATGCGCGCTCTGTTCAAGTCTGCCACATCTCTGCACACACCATACTATATCCACATCTGTCTCCTTGACTGATGTATCTGCAAATATCAACCCAGCAAATCCACTGGGCATTGCACGGGGGAAAATATGGAGCACTGCCCAAAACTCTGGCACAAAGCACTCTCAGCATGATCAATATGTGCATATCTAAGAAGTGGGTGAACATTAAAAAAAAAATGGGAACAAAGGACCAGAATGTATTCCCCAAGATTACAGAAGGCAAATATTAATAGAGCAAGTAACGCCTCATGACTACCAATGTTCTCAACTCGTTATCTCTGGACGGTGTGAGACAAGCTTTTAATTTGAGTCATTGATAACTAGTCACCAACATTTTTTACATGAAATGCTCAATTCTATAATGTTTTATGAGTCTCAAATAATACATGACTTATCCTAATGTGATAATATCCTAATGTGATATAATGACCTAAGCAGAAGGTAGTTATATGCTGAATAAGGTGTTTTGTAGACTTTTGGTTTATTTCATCCAGTTAAATTATCTTCCTGATATATATATATTTTTTGTGTCTCTTTCAAGGATACATTTCCATGCAGGACAGCTGGTTTTGTAATTTCACTTGAACAATCTGTTATTTCTAATTATCTTGTGTTCATCATTTAATGTTTCAACAGACAGAATTAAATATCAAAATATCTTGCCTGCAGTTTTACTCAAAAGCGATATTAGCTGTGCTGTCGTCTACTAAGTAGCTCGTACAGACAAAGCATTTTTATGGAGTGCACTGCATGTCTTGTCTCTTTCATAGATATTTTTTTCCCCTTCATGCAGATTGCTTGCTCTTGTTTATAGCAGACAGGCTGCACCACTTTAAGATTCCAAGTCAGAGATACATATCGCAAGTCATCATTCTTTTTGCTGAAGGAAGCAATGTTGCTGACATTGCCATGTTGCATTAGAGTCACACCAAGAAAACAAGGGAACATAATCTAGGACATGCTGTCTGGAATCATCCGAAACAACTTCAGATAATCGACTCTGAGCAGCGGAATTCCTTCTCAGACGGGCCAAAGCTCTCAAACCAACAGGATCATAAACTCACAACCCCTAACAGCAAAAAAAAGCAAGTGGACCTCAAATCTGTGTACCAGAAAGCAGTGGTGGATTTGGAACATACGCTACAGCCTCCATTAGATAAACTAGGTAATTATATGATATTAAGACTGAAAATGACACACGAGTAAATGTTTTACACAAAAACAGGCCACGACTCACAACTGATTAACCACATTTTTGGTGTGATTTCACTGAAATAGATCTCATTACTTCAAACACGCAATCTGATCTGACAGCAGACTGCAAACACTGCAGTGCAGCACGCTGCATTCTTTGTGTCAGCGAAATGAGTTGTGCTACCTTGCGCTCATAGCTCCTGCTGAGGTGCCCTTGAGCAAAAAAATTTGACACTAGTCTGCTGTGGTGGAGCTACCCAGCAGCCGCCCCAAACCAGACTGGTTGCACTGGAATGAAGAGTTCAGCGCAGCCTCATCGAGGGAAATAGTCTCCACTCACCAGTCTTGCAGATGGGACAGCACTGATCCGGCTCGTACTCCGGGTCCACGCACTCTGTCTGAGGGCAGGCTGCCACAGAACACAACACCTCCCCACTTGGCTCACATCGGCACTTCTCACATGGAGACACCTGAATAGCAGAGAAGAAATAGTAATTAACACCCTTGTAAACAGTTCACACACATCTACTCACACACAGAAGCAGTTTTCAGAGAAACAGTCTCCTCTTAATTAATTTCTTGCTATCTTTGACTCTGAGTTTGTCTCAGTGTCTCTCTTTGTTTTTATACTCTTGTGTCTCTCTACTAGAGACAAACACACACATGCACACACATAAAAATACTCCTGCCTGTCTGGTTTGTTTAAGTCAGTGTGCATTCAATGTCACAAACCTACATCTATAGGGAAGTCCCATCCTTCTCACCTTCATTGCCAATGAATGCTTCATTTTAGGAAAAACCGAGCTGAGAATTGAACCTCACTATCCAATCAGGGGATATGGAGAAATCAATAGGAATGGGAAACAAAAGAAAGATGCCTCCAATTTTCTTTCTGCGTGAAGAGAGTTAGAAATGACTTGGTTATCCAAGCGTTCCCGTATGTCTCGAAATAGAACAAATGTGGGACAAAGGCTGGGATTGATAGCATGCATTTGGAATAACATCCAGCACCTGCATTCCCCCGTGAAAGGCTTCATTTAGCAGCCGCTTGCATAAAGCCGTACACCTTTAGTCTTAACAAGAGAGCAAAGGTTAATTCTACCAGCGTTGCTGTAGATAGTAGAGGCTTGCACCTCCGCATGGCACTTCACTGTGAAAAATGGAGCGAGGCAGCACTTAGTACAATGCTCCAGAACTTAGCAATCAAGCATAAAAACCTGCCTGTTGCTTAGTTTCAAAGCACCCCACTGCACAGCACAAAGGCTGACGTATGCCGCTCGTGAAAGTCGAGCTTTCTGTAGATTTCCTTCAGAAAGGACTTGACACAGAGCTGTCGGTAACACCGCAAGTTAGAAGAAGAAAATTCCATATTAGTCTTAACCTCCTGCTGAGACACTCGCCAACATAAAGAGAAGCATCAGACGCTGGTAAATGTAGCATCTCATAAGAGACATAACACCCGTCCTGTGGTGCAGTCCTGAGTGTAGTCTTTCAAAGAAGAGTCAGAAGATAAAACATTAAAGATCTTGCTGGGTGTATCTCTGTGTCTCTTCACAAACACCCACGTGTAGCAGCGTGCTCTGCGGAGTTGTAACATTACTATGACTCTAATTCTATCATGTGTATCAACAAACTGAATATGGAAGCACTCTGCTGAAGCTGCATTGCTAAATTCGGCCTCTGGTAATATGCCGGCTTTGTGTGAGTAAAAAGACAAGTGCTGACCTTTGCCATTATAAATCTGCCTGCCTGCTTGCTTGCATGCTGCGAGGCAAGGTAACTAGTTTCTGCGTAGCGCCTGTGATAAACTCCATTGAACGGCGAGGAGTGTTCTGTCAGCACTTCTTTCAAGTTTGAGCTTGTCAAAAAAATGAGTGAATGCAGTTAATGGGCTCACCTTAAACTCTTCGAGCGAGGCGTAGATCTTGCCCCGAAACTCGCAGTAGTTCTTTTTCTCTTTGCACTGTGGGCAGCATTGGCTAGTGTCCACTTTAATGCAGCGAGGGTGAACCTTGGGACATTCTGGCTTGGTGCACAGAGGGCCCTCGTCTGTGCAGAGGCAAGGGCATGTCGAAGGGCCCGGGGTGAACTGCTCGCCGATGGCGAACACAAAGCCGCTCTCATCCATGCAGCCTTTCCCCCTGTAGTCTGGGTAGGCGTACTCATCAATAGCGTCCAGGGAGAGGGTGACGTCGCTGGTGGGGCCCTCATCTATTTGGTTCAGGCTTTCCTGCTCACTCCACAGCTCCTGGGACTTCCCTCCCTTAGATCCTTGTGCCTGCGAGTTGAGGTTTGGCCTGCCGCGGCTCACGGCTGTCCTGTTGGGCCCCAAGGTATTGATTTCCTCAGGCCGCTGCTGAGCGCCATATCCCAGCGGCTGCTCGGGGGCTTGTTTGTCCTGATGTTTGTCCTCCCTGGCTTGGGTCAACACCCTTTCCAGACGTTCTCGGCTCACTGGTAAGGTCGCTATAGGATTACACTGAGCGCCGCTCATCAGGAACCCGAGAACAAAGAGAACTTCTGCTGTCATGGCAACGGAGTGCAGCATCTCTCCCCACCACCAGCGAGGTGGGAAAACACCTTGGCTCACATAACACACTTCACATCTCAGGTGTGAGCCAGTCCATCTGGAAAGAGAAAATTAAACTGGGGTTATGTGCTCAGTATTTTGTCACTTTTTATCCCAGGTGTGGGGTTTGTCTCATTTAGCCTCTAGAGCAGTGCAGGAAATTTGAGCGACTTCAGAGCACTACTTCATCATGTGAAGCAAACATCCCACTGTGTGTGACGCACGCCTGTAGGATCAGTGAATTGGATCATCAGGACAAGGAGTATTCATAGGGCTGTGTTAGGAAATCAATACTGTTTCATACTGTAATACTTCCCTGCATCAATCGGTCCCAGCAGTGACAGAGTAAGAGGAAAATGGCCAAAAAGGACCTGAATCTAACACTCTTAAGCTCTTGCTCCTCTTACGGAACAAAGAATCGGGATCAATTTCTCCTCTTTTTTTAAATGAATCACAGTCAACTGTACAAAAGCAGAAATTGATCGGAAAATAGAACATAATTCTTGTCTGGAAAGATGAATTTACTATAGCTGACAGGAGTAGCCATATCAATTTCAAAATAAAACCATATCTGCTCCAGCTTTTGCCAAGAGCCGAATACACATTAAAACTTTCTCTACAAGAAACCTGCTAAATTTCTCTTTGTTTTGTTTTAATCAAAATAAAAGCACATCACTTTCTTTAAATTTTTAGCACCGTGAGGAGCTGAGTGAAATCCCAGGATCAACAGCAGACGTTGCAGAGGCTGCACATTTGTGAAAAGCTGTAGTCAATGTTTTTGTTTTTATTTCTCGCCTAACTTGATTTACTGCGGCGTCTTGAAATTCAAATGCCTGCTATGATGCTTCGCTGCATGTGGTGGCCTACTTCCATTCATTTCCTTCACACCAAATGTTCGGTGTCGTGGCTGAGTTCCGTTTAACAGGCTGCACTTGTGTTGACATTTTATAGCTTATTTTGGAAGAAGGTGAGATTGCGCTGTATCGACTGACTCTCCAATTAACTGTAAAGTCCCGCCTGCACTTGTTTAAGAATAGTTCACTACATTGATTCATTTGTCAACCTCAATGAACACAGCTAATTTCCAATAGAGCGATTAGGAGAACTAAACAGGAGGTGAAGAGCAACTGAGCATTAAGTAAACTATAAGCAAACACAGTTAGGTATGTGGTAACACAATGACAGAGCAGAGAAAATGTTAGGACACAACAGTCACATTCATTCTGTCTGACTCAACTGTAAAGCCAAAGTCTCTCCATGTGTTTTCAGTCATACACTTTTTTTTTTTTTTTTTACATATTCATGAATTCTGACCTATTCTGAGGGAAAAAAGGCTGAAATTGACTGCTGGCACGCCACTGGTGTTTGAGCTGTGTTTTAGCTGAATTGCTATGTTTGAGGCAGAATCCTTGGAGCTGCTGTGGAACTGAGAGGAAGCAGAACGAGGTGCATACCGATAATGCTGCTGCAGCTGAGATAGAGAGACAAGATAGAAAGACAGAGAGAGAGAGACAGAGAGAGAGAGAGAGAGAGAGAGAGAGAGAGAGAGAGATGAGACCGAGCCTCATTAGTAAAAGGACCTCATTTGGCTTTTCTCAGCCTCACCTCTCCACCTTAACAGCTGTTACTAGCTGTCACACAGATTCTGCTGCTGCTTCTGCTGCTGTGCTCTCCGTCACACTGAGCTCTCGATGGCTCTCAGGCTTGTCGTCAAGTGGGCACAAACTAGTCACGGCACCGCGGTATCTCAAAAGATTAGTCTGCTGATAACAGATCTATATTTTTCTCATTGTCAACGGATCCCTTGAAATGATCGTAACGGCAACAAATTGATCTTCCTAAATATTCTGTGTATCCAAAGCCTGATATATCTTATTCTTCAGTGCCATAGAGCTCCTTTGTTGTCCAAAAACACATCAGTGAGCCACACTGTTGTACTTGCTAACACGTTCCTTCATTACAGTGAACACACACACTGTCGCTTCTTTTGAGTCAACTCAAGATGTAACAGGATTTGTACAGAGTGTGATTCAACATGTCACATATTGTGTACTCAATCTTGTCTCCCAGAATTTAAGCTTCCGCACAACTTAAATACAAAAGCAAACGTTACTGGGACAGGATTATGTTTTCTATAAACGTAATGAGGATATGATGGTAATTTATGTATTTTGCAAGTCACAGATGATGATACTGAACATACCACTGAAATGTTCACTGACAACATATTTGTTTTCTGCCAAAATATCCAATCTTTCAGTACAATGTTTACTTATAGTGACTACAGCATTATTAAACTTTTTATGGTTTAGATATTTAGATATTTTTATATCTAAATATTAGATCTAGATATCTAGATATTTAGATATTTTATATCTAAATATTTACTGGCAGCACTTGGTTAAGGTTGGGGAAAGATTGTGGTCTGGTTTAATGCAGAAAAAAGTTCACAGTGGACACAATGTGTTTACTTACATTTTCCCTAACCTTCAACAGAGTTTTTGTTGCCTAAACCTTACCGCTGACTGGACTCTGAAAGCAAACCCTGGTCTCTGCTGTGACCCACCATCCACCCCAACCACCTCCTGCTGACTCCACCACTGTTAATAAATGTGGGGCTTCATTTGTTCGAGAACTATGTTGCCTCTTTGCACATTGTAGTAAATTCACATCATAGATGTCGTACATTTTAATGTGCTAAATTGTTCATGTAACATGAAACAGTGCACTCGGTAAACAACCTAGTTCCCTCTTAGCTAATGTGTGTCAAATAACGTTTATCTTTTATTCATTGTAAGGTCTTACTGAGCTGAGCCAGCTGACCAGTACATATATTCTGATCCTGTCCAGACAATAATAAGCACAGAAACAGACTGAAGCCTTTCTTCCATTTTTTCTCCACCCAACACAACACAATGCAGAGCCAAGGCGTTGCTAACAAGTATTACAGTGGTAAGTCGCCTCAAAAATGCACTTGGAGTAACTATTGCTTAAAACTGCAGTGCTCAGGTGTTTTATAAAACTACTACTTTTTTTTTTTTAACAATAAGAAAAAAGCAGAATTACAACAACTGTGTCCTACAAGCACAAAAATCTTTGCAGCCTCTGGATCTGCAATTTAAACCTACCTTTGCTACAGTCATTACATCCTAATGCCATCTTGGCATCTTTAATACATATCACATCTTTTCTAAATGTCTGTCTAACTAATTCTCAGCCACACAGCATAATGTGTGTCAAATGTCCTTTAATTTTACAGGCTAGGCTGGAACACAAATATCCTTTCTAATGGTTTAAGTCCTAAATTACTGAACATTTTCAAGATGCCTTTGTGGGTACCTTTTCTTACCACTCAGGTTCAAGTGATGGCAAACTTTCTTACATTTATAGTGCTGCATATAAGGCATTTGGTGAAAGGTCATGGATTTAGCTTTGCCCTTCAGCCCTGCAGAGAATTCAGCTTTGAATACTTGCAAAGGCAAGAATAAAACACGACTATGAACTGACATAAAGATATAAATCAGTGTCTCTCTACACATCTCTACACAGTGTTATGGACTGTTACCCACAAATTGTAAGTATTAATTTGAGAGTAATGAGCACATCATTAGTGATAAGCTGCAACCATGGTTCTGTCAAGTCTCTTTTAGGATCACAATCTGATGTAGCATCCCTCTGTTTTTCCCAGCACATCTAGAATATGTCACTGTCAGACTCATAAACTCTGCACAGGTGTGACCTGAAGCGGCCCCGTGCTCACTAATGCCTTCTACCAGCTAGTGGTTGCAGCCATCAGTCAGCAGCATACTAGAGTTTATATAAGCCAACATCAGTGAGTTCATTCACACTTCTGACACATCTGAACACCCACCTCAGAGCAAAAAAAACAAAAAAAACAAGCTATGTAAGTGGAAAAACAACTTTCAATTAACACTTGTCAGCTCCGAATAATTATCTCTGGAAAACAAACTCTAATTAATGTTAGAAAATTTGCTGTATATTTTCATCTCGAAGTACAGTCACCTTTTCTCACAGCACACAGTTAAGCGGTCATGCGGTTTTCTTGTTGTTCGGCTAGTGACAGGTCTCTGCGTGGTTCCAGGCGCTGAAGTGGTCCAAGCAATTATCAAGTGACATGAAGTGCTAAAATGGTATGAAAGTCCAGCCAAAAATGGTCAATTAAAGAAGAAATATATATGAGAGCAATTCAGTCAAATTCTGGTAAATTTTGAAATGCAACACCATGCACTTTGCATTACACTGTAATGGTTTGTACAAAACGTTTTGGGAACAGGGTAGAAACCGGTTAAATGTGCATACTATTAAGTCCTATAAAACCAAGACCTCCACTTTGCTTTACTAAATTGTAATCTAATGTTGGTTTTTTAATTGCTTTTTGATTAATAAATAATGATTCGAGTAGGAGCTGTGAGAAGTGATGTAGTATGAGTTAACTGGAAAACAAACTGCACACCCCTGGAGTAAAATATAGGTCTTAAATATACCATTACTGAAACATCTCTGCTCGTATTATCAAAGTTTAATGATCGAACTGTATGAGAGTTTAAATGAAGGGTGTTTCACTTTCTAATTCCTCCTCCTCTGAGCCAGTCTGCTACAGTCAGTCAGTGCTCAGACCAGGGGTGTGAAGGTAGTCAGTTCAAACCTCAGGTCTGACAGGTCAACCAGCAGGGTGTCCTCCGCTGGAAACTCAACAGCAGGGGAAGCTGATTTCCATGAAAGCCAATATTAAAAAAACATTCGAACTCTGCATCACTGAGGAAATCAATCCTTCAGTGAGTCATAAATAAACTATATGGTTAATTAAATGCAATTGATTTTAATGTGCTCTATGTATGTGATTCAAAACCCCAAATAATTCTGTCTGGACCTCTGTTGGAGTAAAAATTGGAGTTTTATTAGTTTGTTCATCAGAGGTCTAACAAGGACTCTTATGGTCACTTCCTTGTTTTGTCATTTTCATCTTCCGTTTATGGCAAAACAAAGGGTTTGCACCTCGATACTCTTCTACAAGCTGGGTCTAAATAAGGTCAACAAAAAATAGGGAACAAAGCGATTATTAGCCTTTTTACAACCCAAACAATGAGGAAGTAAAGCCAATGTCAACAAAACAAAGTCAGATTATTGCCAGGCAGAGCTGTCCTAATGGAAGGTGCTCTTCATGACCACAGCTACATAAACAGTATGTAAAACCTACAGTAAATTAAAGTTAATGCTTATTTTTGACCACTGTGTATTTTAACTGAAAAGAACCAATCAAACAGGACCTGACTTCGCCATACATTAAAAACGTCTTCCCCTCCTCCATGAGAGTGACCTGCTCTGGCTTCAGAAAGCTCTACAGCTTGATTTCCTGCACACAGTTAACAGTACATATACAGTAGAATGGAAATGGAAATTATAACTATGGTCTGTAAATGGCTAATTTCCCACTAACAAAGTTCCATTTAGTTTTTCTGATCCCACATTAACATTGCAGATTTTAAATGCTGCCAGTCCCTGCACTGTTACTTTTAAGGACTGATGACGTCTCCACTTTCCACTGACATTTAAATGTTGCCGAGGCTTCCTGCGCGAGAGAGAATGAGCTCAACATTAGCCTCAGTGTTTGGCAGCGGGAGCAGGTTCAGTCATTATCGTCACTGTAGATATAAATCCCTCTGTCAAAGGCCAAAGTTCTGTTTACATCTCAGGCTATTGAACGCAGCCAATTCGACCACTGAGGTGCGGCAACAATGATTAATCAAGCAAGGATTCAACCTGGCTGCTAGTTCACGGTTCAATGATGCTCACCATCGCATTGATTTATGACTCATAAATTATTGTCGTTTTCATTACCCAGCAGAGTGAATACGGCCCATGATTCTTGACACAACAACCTGAGTTCAGAGGAAAAATTTTAGCTCTACCTTGAATAATACGATACTATTATTCATACAGATTGAATTGGCAAGGCTTCAGTAGTACAAAGCGTGGCGGTTAAGATGTGCTAAGGCTGACCTGCCTCTCGCTGTCCTCTCTGATGTCACTCAGAAAGGTTTCTTCAAGGGAGGTTGATAGCTGTTTCACTCACACAATAATGCTATAAATAGGGCCAAATATACCGAGGCAGCGCTCTCATCTCCAGGAATTTTCTACACCCCACATGAGCTGAAATGTTTCTGTTTGTGTCTTTATTTCTAATTAGCATTTGGTCTTAATAATAAAAAAGGAGCAGTATTTAAAAGAGGGAAATTTGCAAATTTGATCTGACTGAAGAAGTGACAGAAAATGGGAGCAGCAGAAGGTGATACAGCAGTAGTGAGGCTCACAGCATCCTTCTTGTTTTCATTTCTGTTTTAAGGCCACACACAATGCAAGTCTGAGAGTCAGCCTCTTCAACCAGCAAACATCACATTCACATTGTCTTGGAGAGGAAAAACTCCTGCGATGTCCCTCTGAAAAATCAAACTGAATGTCACTGAGAGGAAAACCATCTCCTCGGGGCTAGAATTAACTCAGACAGACAATATGCCCTCGTCGCTGTGTGCACTTCATTTATTGCACATTACAAATTCTCCTACTTACACTCTTCCAGCATCCCAACATGCCATCGACCGGCGCATAGGGGAATGCAACAATTTACTTTGAGGTCTACTTCAATTCGTGACAAAGCAGATCATGGTGGACGAGACGTGAAATGTTTAGACAGTGGAGGCTAGTAGGCTTGGATCTGACAGGGCTGAGAAAGCATTGAATTAATGATGCCACGTTTTAAAACTCATTTCTGTACAGATAAACAGTGTGAAATGATGAAATCCAGTTAGAGCAATAAGGGACACTAAGCCAGGATCCAAAAGTATTAAGCCATCTGCCAGTGAGTAAAGATTGCTGCAGGGCTGTCTAATTGAATTTTATCCTCTGACTGTAAATCTTACGAGTGACCCAAATCAAAAGAAAGTTTGCCTAAACATGCGATGCAAAACCAACGGCCCTTGCAAAACTGTCATATAATCTTATAATCTTATCTTGTGGTGGAACAAGGTGAGAAATTGCTCGTTCCCAAAGCCTGACAGGAAAAGTCTGAAGCAGAAAATACATACAGAGAGGAGAGTGAATCTGCTTGATATTGTTTTGTTTTTTTTCTTATTTTACTAAAGAACGAACAAGAGAAGATGATGATGATACAGCCTTTTTCAGATTTATGCCAAGATCTTTGTGTGTCACACCCCAAAATGTACTGACATTTAAATAAAAATGAGAACAAATCTCCATAACTGTAAAAGCAACTATCACCCAAACCCAAGCGGCTATGTTTAAAAAGAAAAGCGTATATATATTTTCAAAACCCTATCATCATACAACCACCTGCTTTGCTGGACACTATGAATTTATTTTATACTGAACACACTGTGTTATGTGCTGGGCTGCCTGGTCTACTGTTAGAGGCTGTGTTGAGTGGTTGTTGCATCCTGAAGAGCCGTTGTGCAGCCACTGAAATCCCTCTGATGCTTCTCAGAACATCCACAGTCCTATTTACATCAAAATACCAACACAGCTCACTTACACTGATACCTATGTAGCCTCCACAGGTGCAGCAGCCTTTTCTGCACGTTTCACCAATCTGCACTAGTTTTCCCACCACACCAAGCTCATTTGCATATACAGGCTTATGTGATAGATGCATTTTAATTAGTCAGATAGCCACGGTGGCTTTGCTGTAACCTTGAGTGAGTAAAAGATTCATGAAGATTTTAACATGAAGTTGATATGAAAATCTGAGCATTCAAGCAATAATTTGGTCTAACATGCATGACTTAAGAAAAGAGAAAAACTGCATCCTCACACAGCAAGACAGAAATAATTCACCTGTGATCCTCGGAGTCTGTCGTCCGTATCCGGCGGTGCGCTGGGTTGAAACAACACAGCCTTCGGACTGTTGGACAGCGGAGCTAAGACAGCAACAAATGCTCTGTGGTGAAGAGATGGAAACTGACGCTCGTTAAGCCAGTCAAATGCACAGTTTCCCCGGAGGATGCTCGCAGGTCATCAGCGTGTCGCGCTCAACTTTAATCGCCACAGTGAGTGAGAGCGCTCCGGCGACTGTTCGCAAATGCCGCGCTGCTGCTGCTCCTGCTGTCCCTGCTCTAGTACTGGCACTTTATTTCTCACGGTGACAAAAAATAAATAATTTAATAAATGGGGTTGGGGGGGTGAGGTAGGGTGGGGGGTGAGAGGAGGGGAGGGGATGCTGGTGTTGGAAAGCAGTCAGTAGCGCTCCGACGCCCCGTTCAACCGAGCGGCCGCTAGATGGAGCAGTAAGAAACGGCTGGGGAACAACAGGCAGTCAATTAGCCGAGCGGATGTTTCACAGGTCGGTTCATAAGGTTTCACACACACTGCCGCGATTAACGGCTTTACTTCATTAGCCCGTCTGGAATTAGGAAGAGGTTTCCGTGACACCGTTTGGTACCTAGTTAATTTGAAAAGACCAAAGCGCATTATACGAGGAGAGAATTAAAAACCGTAGATAACTGTCACTGTATTACCTGAATAATAGAATAAGAATCATTCGGGGCCATGGAAAGGACTTTAGAAACACTGGAGGCGGCACATCTCCTCACACATACACACACACACACACCATCCTCCATCCTCACACCATTCTGACCATACAGAAGCTAAGAAAAGGTCTCTTTTTTCCTTTTATTATTAATATTTGCAGTTTCACATAATATTTCTACAGTTAAATCATATTTTCTGTTCAATTTACTCAAATGAAGGTCAAAGTCAAAGGTCATTTTGAAGGCTCTTTGCTACCAGGAATAAAATTCTGGCAGTGAAATGCTTTTATGTGTTATTATTTTACTGGCATAACGTAGTCAGACGTGTTTCAAATCTAAAATAACTGAAATAATCAGCTTATGAAGTGCTGGTGTGTTGTTAAAGTGGTGGAAAATAACTACATGCATGCCCTCATGTAGCTACTAGCCTACACTTAGAGTACAGTTCTGAGGTACTTTACTTAGCAGGTAATATTCACCCAGATCACCATCTTATTTTACAGCCAACATTTGCTTAGGAGCACTAAACACAAAGTGCAGCTGAGGGTGAGAGGAATGTCATTAATTTTGAGAGTATTTAGTATTGAACCAAAGAATGCAGGACTTTTGTTTGCAATGGACCAGGCTATATTTTATAACAGTGGTGTTTCTACTTTTACCTCTCGCACCACTGGTAGAATGTAAACTGCCCTCAGGTTGCTAAAACCCCCTGATTAACAAAACCAGAAAGCAATTCTGAGAACATGACCTCAGTGTCCTCAGTTTCCAGGTCTGCATGCACACAGACATCCTACAGCATGACTGATCAAGGACTTCACTGCTGTCAAAGAAACAAAAATGTACAGATGCTGTGAGAATATTATATCATAGGAATAGATGAAAAAACACAATGTAAGGTCGGATTACTTTATTACTTTCAGTATTATAGGTATGAAGCTTTATGATAACAACACTGGGCAATAGAAGTACAGCAGAAAACTACTGAAGGAATGCTATAACCAAAATACAAAAATGCAATACGGCACCAAAACATGCGAGTCTGTCCCTTGAGGAATATTTTTAGGGTATTGCAGTGATTTTTCATCACGGATTCAGAGACAGCCCTGGCTTCCAATTTGCCACCAACTTTCAAGTGGCTATGCACCTAAAAATGTTTATTTATTTACTTATTTACCTCTAAATTGCTTTTCAAAACTGCATGATGGCAGCAAGCTACAAAAATTGGCCCCTCACTCTTGCCTGTGTCAGGTTGAAAAAGGAAATCATTAATATAGCATTAGAAGCTGGCTGTGAACTCATAACTGCCCTGGGCACACATCAGCATACATGCAGCACTGTTCTCTGCTGCTACACCTTCCCCGAGGTTGAAATGTCATCCTTCACTGTCATTACATTTCTGCCCCCATTAACTATTGATTATCTCCACTTCAGCATTTCGAGCCCTGCTGCGGAAATGGCCCACATGGCTCGCTACTCATACTCCACGGATCAGGGAGAACAGAAGTGCCCACCTCCTAGTTTTCACAGTAAGAAGGGGGTGAAGTTAGATTCACGGAGGGGCAGGGGTAAAGGGCAATGGGGGACACAAAGAAACAAGCAGCGACTAGACTGTGCCCTACCTGCCCATTAGCAGCATGCTTGAGCGGACAACTGGAGGTTAAGTCGTTCTATTTCGGGACCCATGAGAATCTTGCCACAGCATGTGTTGAATATTTACTGTGAGGTTAGTCCAAGTTTGCTTCTGTTTTTCGGGAGAGTGCAGGAGGAAAAGTTTGTTTGGGCAGGAGCTTTGTGCCCTCTGCCATCAACAAACTGCATCCATAATACCATGGACTAGTCTGTACACCTGAAAAAATCTCTATATGTCCATGTGCCGCAAACTTCTAATGGCCTCTGTTACTGCTCTCTATTGTTTTTTATATTTCAGTATCACTGCTGTTTAATGTTTTACATGTGCAGACTGTGGAGGCACATTTTCTCTTAGGAGAAAAAAATATCAGAAGACAGAGAAGAGTATCTGTTTGCTATGAGTCTCACAATACGCGGTGTCTAGTCTATGGCTTTATACAGATCAGATAAAAACTTGGAAAAATATTACTTGTTTGTTTATAAGTCCACATATCTCAAGGATTTGCGTCAAGAAAGTGTGAAATATATCACCTCATATCCCAACAGGTGCTCAAATTCCTTCTTCACTGTGTGTATACAAAGTGTACCAAACTCATGCTTTTAAGTATTTAGTTTATGTTAAAAAAAAAAAAAAAAAAAAAAAAAAAAAACCTTTTGGGGGACCAGGGAGATTTTTCTCTGAGACATTTTATTTTAAATAAAACAGATTAAATGCTGGTCTGGTTTTGATTTATATACAATTAAAGCTTAAAGTCACTTAAGAGTAAACAATGCATAAATCCTCATCAGCTAATGTTTGTATTTAGGGGTCAGAAAGAAAAAATTTCTGCATCAACAAAATTAAAACAAAACAACCAAATTTGCATTCATAAAAAGTCCCATTTATTTCAAAGTCATTTCATCAGCAAATATAACAAATCTGCATTGTTTGGGTGTAGACCCACATCCGAAAAATACATGAATAAAACATTTATTACAATAATTGCTCAGCGTCCATTTTAGATGCTGAGAGCCGAAGCATTCCGCTCATTTAGGTTGGAGAATAAACAAGAAACATGCTCGCGTACAGAAACAATAAATGAGTTAGTTAGGCCAGTCCCGCTCTACAGGATTACTGTGTAGAGTGAAATCCACTAGAATCCAATGTGGCTTTAGGATAATCCCATCAGAACTGCAACAGTGCAGCGCTACTACAGAACACCCAAGCCTGTTAGCACTGATGAAAGCCTATAGTGAAGGAAAGGGGGAAATATGACAGAAGAGTGGAGCAATCCTTGTTAAAAAATACTTAACACACTGACTTCTATTGTACAAGACAAACATTTTAACAGCCTGCTGCAAACGACGCCCCACGTCTTATGATACTAGCATTTTTTCTCTAAGAAAAACTAGTTACACGGGTAAAAAACTAAGTTAATATTTGCATCATGGAAAACACATCCCCTGGTGTAAGTCGTCATATAAAGCTCTGTAACATGAAAAATATCTTTTTCTAGGATACTAGTACAAGCCTGAGTTACGCACAGTAATTGTTATGCATGTCCATGAGATAACACTGAGTTAATATTCACCTCTGCTGCCTGTTTTAATTAAAGAGGACATGTTTGTTTTGATACTACCGTCCTTTCAGTGTGTTTTTAATATTCTCCTGATTTATGAACAAGTGCTACTCTTGCAAAACTTACACACACTGGTGTGAGTTATTTTAAGCCTACTGTACATCTTTAATGTTGAATAATTTGACATATTTTAATAATGTCTCACCAGTCAGCTACACTGGACTAGACTTAAAAAGCAGACATCAGTAAGGAGCAAACTTCTGCCGCTCAGATTTTTTGACGCCTGAGGTTGGCATTTTTGCGGTGTAAGGGGATAAACCTTGTGTTAGGCTGGAAGCGGCTGCTGGGTGGACAGCCAGGACAGGGAGAGTTTTCATGCCAAGAAGACTGGAAACGGGGACGGCGTAGTGTGGGTTTTGGATGGTTGGTAAGGTGGAAGGAGAGTGGACGTTAATGGTGGTTGGGGCTGGGGTGGTGGCCGCCAGGACGGCCATAGAGGTAGCAGCAGTGGAGGCAGTGGGAGCGGACTGAGAGAAGCCCATGTTGAGGTCAACTGGGGTCGCTGAGGAAGCGGCCTGCATGGTGTATTTAGCCATCTCTAAGCTGCAGGTCGTGACGTTTGGAGGAGGGGTGGGGGTCGGTTGAGATGGTGAGGGGTTAAGAGAAGAGAGTGAAAAATGAAAAGGGGGAGAATGAGTGAGACAAAGGAGAAGGGAGGTGAGAAGAGAGGAGAAAACATAAGAATCAAAGAAGGAATGTGTTAATAGCAGAGCCAATAAGGATTTTAACGCAGTCAAGAGAAAGGAGCAGTGAGATGGAACAAATCCAGCCTCACCCTGAGCACAATAGCTCTGCCCTCATACAATAGCATGGTGTTTGGCTGTCTTATCGTCAGGCTGTGATGTGATGCCTTGCTGGACGTGGCCGCCCTGCGTAATGTCTTACCTGGCGTTGATGAGGTACTGGGCCACACTGATGCTGGCCGGCGAGCCTGTGATCGTGACTTGGCGCATGGCTGAGCCATCAGTGGCGCTGGCAATTTTGATGTGAGCTCCAGAGACCTGGCGAATCTCATTGATCTTGCTGCCTTGTCTTCCAATTATGCAGCCAATAAACTGGAAGGGGAGAAACATGTGAATAACAAAACAGCTCATGTTTCCGTGTTTTTCAGGAATTAGATTTCAAAACAGCATTTAGAGGTGACCGCCGTGGTGACAGCAGCAGCACCTGGTAGATTTCCACAGAGGAAAACCACATTCATAGCTGCATCATTGTAACAGCAGAAAATATCTGTCTGATGCATTATATCCATTACTAAAACACTATTCTGTAATTCTAAGATCAAATGGAATGCAAGCTGAGATATAATATCTAAGATATCTGTTTTGCTAACCTATGTTCATCACATGGAATTCTGAGATGATTTTGTAGAGAAGGAGCAAATCTTATTTAAGGCTAAAGTAGAATTTAAAGCCTCATAAAGCCTTAGGAGCAGTGATATTATGTTGATACTGATTCTTTTTTGTAATGTTCAAGCTACAACAAACTAATACTGCTTTTGAATTTGTCCAAAAACAGCAAAGCAGAAATTACTTTCTGCAGCTAAGAAGGTGAAAAACAACTGTCCAAAATTTCCTTTTTATAGCTGTCCTCCTAGAAAGTGTTAATGAAGTCAGTAGCATGAGGATTATCAGTGTGAGTTTTTGTGCTGCAGGAACACAAACAATGTGAGACTTACATCATTAGGTATTGCCAGCTCTTGTGAACTTGTGGGGGCAGATGCATCCAATCCTGCAAAGTAGGACAAGGAACGCTAACAACAGTATGGCACTAATGGCTTCCACTTTCATGGCATGACAAGTTGCCCTACTTTGTCTAGTTTACAACAGTTACACTGCTAAATTAGGAACATGAAAATGGCATATGGCACAAAAATCTTTCTAGTAAGATGCATAAACTGTATAGATATATTGAACACATTCTATATACACATATTTTACATTGCTACAATAAGATAATCTACTTTTTCATGAAAAACTAGTATGTTTCACAACTTTTATCACACCAGTCCTGCCAGTGAAATTATAATGTTGTAATATTTTGTTCTCAGTTAGTTGTGGCAAAATATATGAGTACATTGGGTGGTTGAGGTCAGGGATGGTCTGGCCAAGACAATGTTAGATTTGGAGAAGAAATGTTGCAGAGGTGAAGGATGGGGTCAAGAGATTAGGATTTGTTTTTCTGGAGGGGGAAACGGGCAAATGGAGCTAAAAATTTTGGGAGGATATGAGAAATGGTGAGAAATGATTAAATATTTACCAAACTGTAAATATTTTCTGTCATTTTTCACATTTCCCTCTCATACAAGTCTCTATGTCTTTTGTATTCTATCATTTGTAGCATTTTGTCTGCTTTAATCTGTCACATACTGTTGGATTATAAATATTTTAGTGACTAACTTTAAAGAATTTTGATAATAAACTAGTTTGTTGGCTTAACCTTAAACTTCACTACTCTTTTGTCATTGAGTTTATATTCTGGCACAAATTGATGCAAATACCAATGCAAAAGATAACAGATCTTTTTTTGATACATGTAGATCTCTTTAAAGCTACCTCCTACAAAGAAAACTGTGAGAAAGTCTGTAAATTCTTAAAGAATGGAGATATCCTTGATCCTCTCTGAAGTGACAGGGGTGTTTTGATGGTGTGATTCGAAGAGGAGTGAAGACAGAGGGATAGATGGACTTCCCTGGGGAGCCGTGGGTACGTACCAGGGAAGGTAGGGTTGCTCTGCCCAAGGGAAGGGAGGGGGATATGCTGCATAGCCAACTGGTGAAGCTTGGTCAACTGCAGGGTAGGAAGGAAGTTAGAGCTAACCAATCAAACTGGATTATTTCAGAGGAGCTGACAGCTACAATACAGAGCCAATCTGAAGTTCACAAACATCACAGATGGTGTCAGTGTGAAGAGATTCATTTCCTTCAGAAAGCATGCTGGCTTCTCATGGCAGTCATCTGAAAATACAATCACATCTCTGGCTACAAAGCTACAACTGATCATGAACTCTTAAGATCTTGATTTCATTTCAATCAGTGCATGCTGCTACTGTGAGTTAGAGTTAGTAATGTAAAACAGATCAGGGTTACTGAAGTTTCATCTTTGCAGAGTAGGGTACACAGAGGGCATAGTGGTGGCTTGGCAGGAGTGGGCAGGAGTAGGTCATTAGGGCAGATGTCAGTCACTCACGTAAAGATACTTACATCTTGATGCGCAAAAGCATACTGCCCTGGAATTGCAAAGGCCTGGAAGGAATATGAGAGGGGAGATATGGTTATGTGATTGAGATGTGCAGACATGTTTTGACTTGTCATCTGAAATGTGAATTTGACCGAGTATGAAGAGTGAGCTTAGTGCAGCGGCTGTGTTTCTGAAAATCCATCCCCGTCCTCTTTTCCATAGCTCTAATGTGTATAGATTTAATGGAATTTCATCTAAATGTCATCTGCTGTTTTTCCCCCTCTTTGACCATGGCCAGAAATCCAATAACATAAACAGATGTCTGATAGGTCAGAACAGACTGTGCCAAATTCAGGACAGCGGCTAGCCAGCTCATGAAAAACATGAGCTCTAGTCACGACATCTTTCAGATTTCACACTGCAGGGGAATTATTAATGTAAATGGCTGTTATTCATATCACTGACACATTACAGCTTGGCTGAATACTTTTTAATAAGATCATTACCTCATCTTTCCGCTTTCAGCATTACACTATGAAGAGCTTATTGCTGTATAATTACACAGATGTGTCCCTCTAGTGGCGAAAATACTCTTAATGATCAGTGTGACTGTGACACCCCACAAAATAAGGACCCTCTTCAATTGTTATGTTTTTTACCCAGTGGCTAAAATCACAGCTTACTAGCTCCCATATGGCTACTTACTTGTGCAGAGTGCTGTGGTGCTAATACTGCATGGGCTCCTGCAGGTATGGCCTTGGGACGGTAGGGAATAGTCGCTCCTTTCGGTGGAGACTACAGGAACAGTCATGACAACCAGAAAGGGAGAAAATTTTACACACCGCTACAGCTGAGAAAAGAACTCTTACTGGCACTGAGGCATTTTATATCCCTTTTTACATCACTTGCTGAATCTTTTTATACCCCAGTCACTGGTTGAAAGTTACATGAAACCTTGGCCCAAAGAACCTGATGGTACAACTGTGAAGTGTGAATAGATCTGAAAATAGGGAACTGGATAGAGTTTCTGACAATTCAAAGAGGTCGAGTGGATTTTGATCATACATCTAAATGTATTTCTTTTCTAACATTAACATTATCTAAAGGAAATCGTATAGATATGCAGCTTATATAAATCACTACATTTCAATGATTCAGTGATTCTCCTCCAGCGGTACTTGTACCCCAGGTGGTGCTTCTGCAGTTACAGTTTGTATGTGCAGAGCTCAACTAACTCAACAAAAAAATTGGAATTATGATTCGATTTAAATGGGATTAGAAACTGGTAATGTTATAATGCTGGATCTTTTGTTTATTTAAAAAAATATATATCTACCTGGGTCAGTTACAACACATTAATACCACATGTTGCAACTGACAGTAGATAAGCAAGTGAACAGAGAAGCTGAAATACTTAGATCAAAGTAATGGATGAACAGCTGAAGTAGTAGGAGTAAGGACATTGCTCAGTCTGAAAATATTCTAAATTAGCTAATGAATACCTTTTTCCACAGCCAAAACAAATGTGATATACTTGACACCTAAACAGAGCTGCTGAACGTGAAGATCATCAGATGCTGTCTGACAGTGCTTACCTCCAGCATGACAGAGCAGATGTGTCTTACACACTGAGTGATGGCCTGCGGAGTGCCGGAGATTGTGACAGCCCTCTCAGTAGAGTCCGGCAGCATGTCTCCTGCCACCTGAACCTGAGCGCCTGTGGTCTTAACATCGCCAGACAACAGAAGAAACAAAGGCTATTTATTGCTGAAAAGAGCACACCATCACCCAAATTGAAACGCTGTTTCAAGCACCCGCAAATTACCCCGAACACATTTTGACATGAAGGGAGCAGCTGCAAGGCAAATAGCAATGTGTACTCCAATATTTGAAGAGGTGTACACAAATATTGTCCATTCAGAATGAGTATTCAGCCTCCGCTGATCTTTACAGGCATAATCAGTGGGATTTTCATGAGCAGCAAACCCAAAAAGATACACACATTTTAAGGCAGAGAGAAACAAGTTTGACTGGAGTGTTTGATACTTGAGGTAACAGAGCCCCGGGGAAGAGGTTTTCTGTCCCCATTTGGGTGCAGGAAAACAACTTCCTGATAGAAAATAAAAAAGGAAAACGGCTCCTACCTCTCTGATCTCTTTGATCTTTGAGCCTCCTTTGCCAATCAGGGAGCCACACTGGCTCCCTGGGAAAACCAGGCGAAGTGTCACAGGTGGCTTGCTTGTCACGTTGCTGTTTGTCATTGCTGCAGTAATGTCCTGAGGGAGAATTCAAAAATATGTTGTTGTTTCTTTTTTTTTTTTTTTTTGCAGCACAGACTGTAAGAACGTCAGCTTTGTTTGACAAGTCTTTTTTTTTTTTTTTTGGCTAGACTGAGGAATAGGTACATTCGCTGCCCTTCAGACTTTAGACAAGGTCTTCAAAGGATCGCTTTTTAATCCTTGAGCGAAACAATCATTTTAACAATAAGTGGAAAGTTGCAGTGGAGTTTGTTGCATGTTTTTCTTTTTTCCTGTACCTCTTCAAACTTCTGTGCAATCATGGAGAAAGCTCTGAAGATTCCCTCTGTAGGTCCTGTGATGGTAACTATTCTCTCAGGAGACGATCCCTCTGATATGTTGATGCGAGCGCCGCTCTGGAAACACAAATCTACAATTAGTCCAGCTTTGATTAGATGAAACTGATCTATCAGAACATATTAAATTGTATATGATTCTAAATTATGGCTGTCAAAGTGAATTCTCACCTCCTCCCTCATTTTCTTCACTGTCTCTCCTTTCTGGAATCATGTAAAAAAAAATAGGTAGGAGTGATTACAAGATAATCAGAAGGAAAAGCAGTACGAATAAATAAATGCTGATGGATTGTAAAACAAATCTACCTTCCCAATTATGCTGCCAACTTCCTGTGAATGAAAAGACAACAACGCTTGAACAATGAGATTTTCACATGAGATTTTCATGTAACAGCTTTTCACATTTTCGAGCGGGATGTAATCCTTTTAACAGCAATGACATGCTATTAGCAGACCATTAGGCTATTACTACAAAAATACACCAAATTATTTTAACTATCTCCACATCTGTCAATTACCTTTCCATGCATCAGCAGCCTCAGCGTCAGTGTAACGTTCAGACTCCCATCTGAAGCCATTTCTTCCTTGTCAGACATTCTCTGTGTTTTCCAAGCTTTAAAGTAAACACTCTGGAGAAAGAAAGAAATTGTCTGAGACAGTTCCTGTGTATAACCTGCACACTAGTACTTCAGGTGGTTCAGGAAAAATATCTCTAAAGGAGATATCCTGCAAGATTCAAGTGTATTTTTGCAAGTGCATTCACTTCATTATGAAGTTAAACCATTAAGAGTGGAGAGTATTCTACTTAATTTTGATTGATGATGCTCATGCTAACTACCTGGTTCTTCTTCAGTTTATTACTGTCAAACTGCTGCGGCTACAGGAAATGTGAAATGTATCATTTCCTGTGCTCAACAAGCTTTTTCTGGGAAAGAGCTACCAGACACTGCAACTGTAAAACCTTTCATGAACTTGGATGTAAGCTGCATTATTACTGTTAAATCAGTCTGCAGCAGCAGTAAAAGAGAGCTCTGTTTGAAAACGTTATGGATCATTACCTTAACTATGGAGAATGTAAAGTGACTGGAAAATACTGTTAGTTAGAACAGTGGTTTTCACGCTGCTTTTTTTTTCTTTTCTTCTTTTTTTTTTTTTTTTTTTTTTTAGAATTTATCATTGGACTGATGCTCTCTGAAGAGCTGTGGACCATTGTTGTTTGTCTTCTGATCGTGTAGTTGTGAGCGGGGGGGAAGATAAGCCTATCACTAGGTGCAATCTTCACATGGGACGGTGTCTTTAGTTCCAGCTAAATACAAGTTGTGTGACTCCCTCGGATTAGATAAGATACAAAGGAAGCCACTTGTGCCGTGGAGGCCGGTGGATCAAGCGATGTGTGTGTGACTGTCTCTTAATATCACACTGACAACGCACAATGTCGCCTCTGTTGTAGCCGCATATCCAATACATTTTGTTTGCAGAACAAATAATGTCTCGATGCAATGTAGGCAGCTTATTGCACCATAACAGACAGTGAGAACGATGGGCTTTAAGTCTATAAAGGACCAAGGTCACCCTGTTTATTAGATTATTGTGGTTCGGAGAAAGTTTTTACCATTTCTCACATGTATTAACAATGGGGTTGATAAAGCTCAGCGTTTGAGAGACATTATGTACAGAAAACTGACTCAGATGAAGAATTTGTAACTTCTGACACTTCAGTGAGGGACTGCTTGGATTTTGGAAGGACTGATTAGCCAGTCACATATGAAACTTCACCTAAAACCCATTGGCTTCATGCAAATGGTTGATTCATTTGGTGAGACCTTGGTGATGTCAGAAGGGAGGAGGGAACATGGTGGCACGCTATTGGTGGGTGTGTATGAGGCGTTTCCAGTTAATCCAGAGTTTAATTCAATCCCACTCCAAGGTTTTAACACAATGACATTTTTAAAGCAATAGTTCCACATTTTGGGAAAGACACTTATCTGCTTTCTGGTGAAGCGTTAGATAAAAAGATATCACTCTCGTGTTTGTTTAAAAAAAAAAAAAAACACCTATAAAAACTGTACAGGAGCCAAAGAGTAAAAACCTAGCTTCATATTTAATGGACAGAAACAAGAGCAGTATCAAACGTCTCATCTAACTCTTGGCGAGAAAGCGAACAAGCCTATTTCCCAAAATGCTGAACGAATTCTTTTATACCTGACCTTTGACCCTCCCACAGACCCTGACTTAGATACTCACACAAACCAATAAAGACAGGTCTGTCTGCCGCCATTCCACACCTAAAAAAAAAGAAAAGACCAAAAATGAGTGAGTTTGACTCAAGCACACTAACTCTGATGAAAACACAATTGTCAGTAGTTATCGAACGAAATGTGGCTCTATCAGTGTGATAATGGGCAAATAAAACATGACTTTCCAAGAGCTGAGCTTACAATAAGATATTGTTCCAGCACATTCCAGTGCTGATAATACCAGACTGAGCTAAAGGACTTAATCCAAACAATATCATGAATAAGTGGAGGATGTCTTTCTGCTAACAAGACTCACGGCGATTCACTCCTCTGTGTATCATTATAAAGTTACAGTGAGTACATCAAATAAACAGCAACATCTCTGTCTAATCCTATAGGCCAGGATTTGTTTAGTTAATGCTAAGACCCTTTTGACCCACTTCTGTCACCTCTAGCACGTCAGCGCCCACTCAAGACTTCCGAACAAAACACTGGTGCACAACAGCACCCACAGAGTATACATGATAAAACAGATAATCTACAGGAACCCAGCTCCCAGAGCACTGACAGGCAGCAATGTGTTTCAGACAATAAAAAACAGGGCATTAATCCTGGAGGGAATTGGAGAACAATGTCTAGGTGGATTACTTGAAGACTTGTATTTGATTCAAATTTGAGGCTAAAACAAAGAATTTTTTCAATGTTCTGCAGATTGTAATAAAAAGATTGTTGTATTTTACAGGATTAGTACATAAATGGACATAATCCATATACCAATAGACATTCATTTTAAAAAATGTCCATACATTTTGAAAGAACGTGTGTCAAATATTTGATCTTTGTCATAAAAAAAAGATTTCTACTAACATAGCAGTAATTGCTTCTTGAATATCCAAACTAATGTTCTATTTATAACGATTTGTGAGCCACCGCACATCAGCCTATAAGCACGGGGCCTTACAGCGTGGCATTCCTCCCTCAACACAAAGGTTACAGTACTGGACATTCATCCCATGTCTGGTTTAATGTGACATTAATTTTAGCCCACACTGTCTTTTAATTTAAGAGTGCAACAGAATGCACTTAAAACATGGCAGAGTGCAGAAAAACAGCCAGCTCAAATTAACTCAACCTAATGGGAATCAGGCGTAGTCTATTAAAACAAAGCCTCACATTCTTTAGCTCCCTTTAAATGTACAGAACCAAAAAAGAAGGCCGAATTAAACTTTCTGTCTGGCTAAACCCCAACATTAAGTAGTCTGCACCATTATTACCAACAGAAACTGAGCTGTGAACACTGAGCTTTCTCTCTGTGGCTTAGTGAAAGGCCTGTAATTCAGCAAGAATGATTAATATAAACTACTGACCTTATACACAGAATACTTGCTCCTCTTCTTTATTTCTGATATCTCCAAAATGAACGGCCTTTTACTTTGTAGTCCGTGTTCAGTGTTTGCCCCCTTTGTTAGTTATCCACAGAGTGGACAGATGGCTCCCTGTGCCCTCAGACCGGCTGGAGCGGAGGCTGGCTTTGCTATTAGTCCCTCAGCTTAGCCCAAGATAAGCCCCTACGTAGGGCAAGTGAACCCACATCTCTTGCCTAATTCTCCCTGTCACAGCCACCAAAGAGGCGTTCCTCCACACGGAGATCCACAAGCTGAAGAGGCCTGAGGGCAGGGCAAAGAGGCTCTTCGCCTGGACAGCGTCCAGCATAGATAGAGCAAGCTACAGTTACAGCGACCACAACAGAAAATCGGGAAGGTCTAGCCTTTTGCAGTCATCACAAACACACACAGAGACACTGAAGAGAAGCTTTGTTAACCGATGTTGCTCTGTGACTAACAACACTGCATGACTGCTGTGTTCTTCATTAGATTTTCAGAGAGCTTCCTGCCTGCACAGGGCCGGATTTTCTCTAAAAATAAATCTCCCTGTATGAAATCGGTGCTTTGTACAAGCAACCCGACTAATTGAGGGCTAGGAAGGACAATGTGGTGTTTGAGTTATTTAGTGATGTTAAGCACAATGTCTTCGTGGGGTGCTTCTCCCCCCTCAGTGCCTCTGCCCTCCCCCACACCAAGCCCCTCTGCCCTCGTAATGAGGCCATACTGGATACAATACAGCCCTTCTGCACAGAAAAATGTATTCAGCTGAGCTTCAAAATTGTGAAGGAAATGAATCAGTGAAGCATAAGTGGCATATTTAATTACTATTCAGTGCGTTGCACGGAGACAATGACGGCTGCTGTGAGCCTCATGGCTGTCTATCAGACATCTACGCAGGGCAAATTACATTCACTTCTCAACTAGGATTTCAATACAACTTCCAAGTTATATTTCTATGATTAAAAGGACTGAGTGTCCTCATGAGAACAGAAAGATGAAGATAATCCTTTGAAGTTTGGGAATTTTTGCCTTTCTTCATTTTTTAAGGGACTTTTTCAGGGTTAACATTCAGCCATGTTAGGATCTGAGGTTATGGAATGAAGTCCAGAAAACTATAGTAAAACTTGTACAGCAGTGAGGCTTTATGTGCCTCACTGCTCCAAACAGAATCAGAACCACAACAAAGCCATCAAAAGCAGTCAAGGGCACGGCATCTGACCAAGTATGTGACAGTTATTTCAATCCTTTCAGGGCCCATGAGATGATCAGGCATTTCACGCCAATCACTTGTGACTAATTTCCTCTCCTTCATGTACCTTGTGTGTCAATGAGATTAAAGAATCAGGGATTACATGTAATGGGATTACTGAGACTTGTGGGTGTACTCTGTTACCCAAAGCAAAGTAGATTTCAAATTGAAAAATGAAAAGAAATAGAGTCATAGCTGCACTAATTTTACCTAAATTGAAAAAATGGTAGAAGGATAAATGTGATAAACACTTTTTTTTTTTTCATCAGTATCTGACCTGAGCTTTAATAACACAGCTGATCAGGTAGCCTCACATAGAGTAATCATTACACTGGAATAATGTAACCTAATCAAAGCTTTTTGAATACCAACTGTTTTTATGTCATTTACTCCTTCATGTGCCTTGTATGTCGATGAGGATAAGACCTGGGGATTATATGTAGTGTGATTATATTGTAGTGTGATTCCTGTGAAGTGATTACTGAGACTTGATGGTGTCATCAGTTACAGTTACTAAACGCAATGTGGGTTTCACGTTTCTTGGAAGGAACATACATAGATATATATTGGACAGTATTGCACTGTGTGTGCAACCAATTCATATTAGAAGCATGTGTAGTATATGTAGATCATCTCACCAACATTTTAAAATCACTTTTTTATGTCCTTTTTCGTGTGTTGTTCAGCTCAGTATTTAGATCAAACTTTGAGGGGGGAGGAGACAGTGTCACGTGACTGCACATTTATTACAAGTTTATTTATTAGGTTTATTTATTTACTATTGACCAATTTGCTTTGTGGTTTCTCACCAGCTCAGTGTCAACTTCGACACACACACACACACATAGAAAAACTCAACTGAACGGAAGTCAGTGACTGAGTTATTGTTTACATGGCTGTGTAAAGGTCCTACCAGCGAACAGTGGGTCTTCAGAGCATAAAACGCCTCTGATCATGGGACTTAGACCCCTGAAAATGTCATTGAGTGCGGAACCGTGGTTGTGTGTGTTGAAATGCCTGTAAGCACAGCAGTCCTGCGGTGTGCTCCGTAGCTCTCCTCAGCGGAAAGCGATCGATGGATTTCCAAAAACTTTGCACTTTTGAAACTTTCCAGCGGGTCTGGAGTCGCTACGGTTATGGGGGAAACTTGCGAGACGTGATCGAGCAGGAGTTCACACGGATTAAAGGTAATGATTGTGTTCAGTCATGAGCAGAAGTGACAGGATAGTGGTCGCTGGTTGACCGCTAATGTCTGCTCTGTGATTGTAAACAGGAATAACATATCTGGATCATGCAGCAGCTACTCTGTACCCTGAGTCTCTGGTCAGGGACTACAGCTCGGACATTTCAAGGAACTTATACGGTGAGAGAAGTCACATTAAGAACCTATTGAGTGTTATTTTTATGTGGCTGTTTATTTTTCATTTTCAACCATAAAATGTAAAGCGTTTAAGTACTGTTATTTTTCCCAACAGGTAACCCTCACAGCCATAATCCCAGCAGCAGATTGACACATGACACCGTGGAGAGGGTCAGATACAGGTGAAGACTGTTCACGTCCTCAGAAGCCTTTATAATGGGGTCCTGTGAGTCCTTTGAATGGTACTTTGCTGGTTCAAATGAGTAAAAAACAGAACATTTTCTTACAGGGTATTGCAGCATTTTAACACCACCCCTGAGGAGTACTCTGTGATTTTCACTTCTGGTTGTACAGCTGCTCTCAAATTAGTGGCCGAGAGCTTTCCCTGGAGGCCGCAGACAGAGAGCGAAGCGGGGAGTCGCTTCTGCTACCTCACCGACAGCCATACCTCTGTGGTTGGCATGACAGGAGTGACTTCTGGCCAGGGGGTAGTTGCACTGCCTGTCTCGCCGCAGGAGGTGGAAAACAGGGCAAAAGATGAGGCTCAAGGTGAAGATGTTATTTGCCAGACGCCGCACTTGTTCTGCTACCCAGCACAGAGCAACTTCTCTGGGAGGAAGTATCCCCTTAGCCATGTGAAAGGCATCCAGGCGAGACGCCTTTACCCAGCGTGTGACCACAAAGGCCACTGGTTTGTGCTGCTCGACGCTGCCTCTCATGTCAGCTGTTCCCCTTTAAACCTACAGCACTGCCCTGCTGATTTCATTCCCATCTCCTTCTACAAGATGTTTGGCTTCCCTACAGGGCTGGGGGCACTTCTTGTCCGTAACGACGCAGCAGGCATACTAAAAAAGACTTATTTTGGAGGAGGCACAGCAGCAGCTTACCTTTCTGGAGAAGATTATTATGTGCATTCAGCAAACATTTCTGACAGGTAAAGTACTGTACAAGCCTGCCAAATCCTAGATGTTCTCTGAGCTCACAGTTGTTGTATAGCTCCTGCATCCTTATTCAAAAATGCAATGCTTTCCTCCTCCCTTCCACCCTCAGATTTGAAGATGGGACTGTCTCTTTCTTGGACATCATAGCTCTAAATCACAGTTTTGAAGCTCTTTACAAGATCACAGGTACTGTAACAAAGCATAGAAAAACATTAAAATCCCCATTTAATAGCATACCATTTAATAATCTGCTTCAGGTTAACAGCATCCCTGTTTTTTATCCCTTACTACCTTCAGGGGGCATGCACAACATCCAACAGCACACGTTTGGTTTGGCACGCTACACTTACATGCTGCTGTCAAGTCTTTGCCATGGCAACGGGCAACCAGTGGCTCAGATATACACCGAAGGGCAGTTTGAGAGTCCAAGCACACAGGGTGCAATCCTAAACTTCAACCTCATGGATTCTCATGGAAAGATAATTGGATATTCTCAGGTACATTCAAGAAATAGGACTTTTTTCTTTTTTCATACCAGCTTCATTACAGCATGTTTAAACAAAGGCAGTGCATAGGCATATTATAACAGTTCCTCTGTTTGTCCTCAGGTGGACAGAATGGCCAGCCTGTACAATATACACATGCGCACAGGCTGCTTCTGCAACACCGGGGCCTGTCAGTCCTTCCTCGGGATCACCAATCAGCAGATGAAGAGAAACCTGCAGGTGGGAGATCAAGGAAAAGGAAAAATGTCACAGTCTGTTAAGGGCATGAATGGGTGAAATACAACGTCGTCTTTTTCTCTTGAAGGCTGGCCATGTCTGCGGAGACAGCATTGACCTGGTGGACGGCCAGCCGACCGGATCTGTCCGCGTGTCCTTTGGCTACATGTCAACATTTGAAGACTGTCAAAAGTTCCTGAGCTTTGTTGCAGAGTGTTTCGTAGAGAAACCAGTCACGGTGGACCAAGTGAAACTAGAGAAGCTAAGAGCGACCGCAGCAGAATCCCAGGGCTCAAATGAGGATTCTACTATCAAAATGACTAATGGAGAAATACATCAAGCAGATGAGACGAAGCCCACAGAGGCATCACTGAAGGGATTTGGACACACAGACTCAAACAGCCATGGGGGGGCTTATTCTCTCACCGACATCTACATATATCCCATCAAATCGTGTGGAGCATATGAGGTTTGAGCACGACGCAACTTTATCTTTCCATCACGTTTTTCTGTCCCCGTCTCTCCTGTTTCTTTCCCTCTGTCTGTTTTGATTTGACTGTGTGCTGTTCTTCATGCAGGTCCACGACTGGCCAGTGGGACCGCTGGGTTTGCTATATGACAGAGGCTGGATGGTGGTGAATGGAAACGGCGTGTGCCTGAGTCAGAAGAGAGAGGCGCGTTTATGCCTCATTCGCCCACAAGTCCACCTGCCCTCAAACAAATTGCTCCTGCGGGCGTCAGGTCTGTCAGCAGTTCGCTGAAAATAAACACACCGCTTAGCCAAACCAAATTTCAGTTAGTAATTTTTTTCTGTTATATTTTCTCTTTGTTGAGGATTGTTTTTTTTTTTCCATTGCCCTGCAGGGATGGATACCATTTCTGTTCCTTTAGAAAGCAGCCCTCAAAAGCACACAAGCTATCCGGTGTGTCAGAGTAAAGTTTGTGGTGACAGGTGAGTCGGCAATGTTAAAACACCTGAAAGTAGCAGCTGCAGGGAATACTGTCACACATATCATTTGTTCCATATTTCTCGCTCATATCAATGCATTCTTTCACTCCAGTGTTCCTGACAGTACCTTTGTACGGCGGACATTATGAGGCCTCGCTCTCTCAATTTCATTCAAAACTCCTGTTTTTTAATAGAAAAACAAACAATGAGCAAGAGCTGATATTAATGTCTTCTGACAGATACCCGCATGACGAGTCACAGGATGAAAAAAACTGTTCATCCTGTGATTCTTGGATTAGATGTTGCACCAAACAGTAAGCAGCATCAAACTCTGTAGATTTCCCCCAGGGCCTCCTGAATATAATCCTCCTCCTTCCCCCAGGGTGGAGACTGTCGACTGTGGGGACGAGGCTGCATTGTGGCTTTCAGACTTCCTTGGACAGCCATGCCGACTGATAAGACAAAGTCCTTATTTCACCCGAGACATGAAGAAGAAGCCAAGCGGAGGTATATTTTAGCACTTTACCTGCTCTGTCTGGCTCTTCTTTCTTCACCCTGGGTTTATCCGTTGTACTGTACAAGGTCACATTTCTTTCAAACCCTACCTTGTTATTGTGGCCTTCACCTTGTATTCCTTCCTGCTGGTAACTTGGAATTTAGAAATGCCATCTTTTTCTGCTTTTGCAAGATACTCTATTTAAAGGAGCAATTTCTATTTAAAATATTCAAAAATGAACTAAGATTCTCAGCAGAAAGTGAAGAAATAATAAGTTTTGACGTTATGTCAAATACGTGTATGTATTGTAATAATGCTCCTGCTCTAGCTGCTCTGTTAATGGCCTGGAACATAACACGCAGCATGCTCTCATGCACTCTCTGAATGACGGATACACAGATTGGGCCAGTAAAATCTTTATTGATTTTTTTTGATGGTCCACTGACCCACCAATACAGCAGTGCACCAGGATTTGTCCCCACTGTGCCCAGTAGCCAGTCCAACCATGACACAGCGGAAGGGGGGTGGGGGGTGGCGGGACCCTTTAAGAGCAATAGTTTATTATGCAAAAGAAAATAAAAAATTCAGACTGAGGTCGGGTGATGATTATGGGTCATTATATACGTGGAAAGATTATTACTCAACTCAATAATTTTGAAAAATAATTTTTTAAAATTAAAGATATACCTACATAGGAGCAACTATAATACCTGATTGTGACTGAGAGTGCGTGGAAACTATTAGGAAGCAAGCTGAAAAGTTGAAACAGCTCTAAATGGCTAAAATAGATAACTGCAAGTAATGGATAAATGGTTACAACAGTAAAATAACTTAGTTTGAATTCAGACTTGACCAAACCAACTTAACACTAGTTCAAATGTATGAGAACAGTGTTCACAGTATTCACTTTTAAATCATTAATAGCAAAAATAATACCCATTTTATCATATTCAGAGCCTTTCCAGGACTTCTTGTTGGCTCAAAATGTACATGTTGTGAGAAACTCACCCTTAATTCATGTATGTTAAATTGTGAGTTCACATTTTAATCAGTATTGATAAACTTACTAAACTCACACATGTTCCATCCTCTGTATTTACAGCAGAACCTCAGTTTGTTGGCTCTTCAGAGATGCACATTGTTCAAACCAGAATGTTTTTCTCTGAAATCAAATAAATCACTGGAGTAATATAAAGTCTTTCTCTCCTAGCTGCCTCCTCCTCTTCCTCGTCCCTCTCCCTGGTGAATGAAGCTCAGTATCTTATGATCAACCGTGCCAGTGTGGAGCTCATTCAGAAACAAATGAGCAGCAGGTTTGAACACATAATGTGTTATTAGAAATATTCAGTGCGCCAGTGAAAAACATCACGATGCATTGACGCCCGTACATTTACATTACAGTGGATAATTTACACAGGGTGGTTAACTAACATGCAATTTCCACATTCCTTTCTCTCAGGCAGGACTATTCTGAGGGCGATCAGCTGCTTGACACACAGAATGTCATTAGCCGCTTCCGAGCCAATTTAGTCATCACTGGAGTAGAACCATTTGAAGAAGATAATTGGTCACACTTGATTATTGGCACCACTCGATTCGTGGTGAGCTGACGCTTTGAGATAAATGATGAAATCTTCAAATGCATTAAAAGCGGATTTCTCAAAAATGAATGTGCTCCCTGTGTGATTAAACCAAAGGTTGCAGGTCAGTGTGGAAGATGCCAGATGGTTGGAGTAGACCAGGATACTGGGACCAAAACAAAAGAGCCGCTAATGTCCCTGACTGCTTACCGCGACGGGAAGGTCAGTCAGAAACAATTACTTCTCCTAGCTGTTATGTATGTGTGAAGAGTGGTAGTGGTGGGCATGTGATATGCATGTGTGTGAAAAGAACAATCACTTTGCCTGTTATTTTGTGGATTTTAGGTGACTTTTGGTGTCTACCTGACCCATCAGCTACCAAAGGATTCCCCTACAGGCAGTGTTCTCTCTGTTGGCTCCCTCGTACAGCCAAAGATACACAGTCCTTGAAGTGGTCATTTGCATCAACATCAACTTATTTATTTTGGGTGACATCTTTGGTCCTAAGCAGTCAGTTCTGCACTGCATGTCCTGAAGATCACCTGTAAATACACTGTGGGGAGTTTAAATAGATGCTACTCTTTTCTTTGTCTGTGTAGCCCTGGTGGGTTCTGTCCTCTCAAGTGTCCTTTTCATACAAGGGCATTGAGATTTTATTCTATTCAAGTCTGTTTTGATGGGAAAATAATGAGATTTTATTCCCCATGGTTATGTTCTTAAAATGTGTGCAGTAAAATAGATGTGAAGTATTAATTGCTTGACAGAATTATCATTTGAATGTGTAACTGTTATTTTAGCCAAAACATGTCAGGCTTGATGCTTTAATCACTGTTCATGTTAATCTCCCAGACAGTTCTTCCACTGTTTTTTCCCATGGAGGTTTATGTTGCTATTTATTCCAAACACAACAACACCGTTACTGCTGCCAGAAATCTGAAACACATTGTAATAAATAATAATACTGTACTGAAAAAAAAAACAACCTACCAGACACTCAGTGCTTAGAATATACTCCCAACATGGTGCTGAACTGGACGTAATATTTTCTGCCAGAGTCTAATTATTTGAAATATAAGATAGAAAACAGTAAGGTTAGACATCTCGGCCACCAGTAATTATATGCTCAGAGTGACATGCTTGTACATAAAGTATGTATGTGCTCAATTGATCTGTTAATGTCTGGGAGTAAGTAAAATTGGTGCTATGTAGATTTTGTGCTGCTAATTGCATATTTGACAGTATGTGTGTGGCCTTTTATAAAGGCATTCCAAAAGAAGTTGAACTAAGTATATAGACAGATGACAGATTAAAGGAAATTCCTATGTAAAGTGTCTCATTTGGTATTTGAATGATGGTGGTCGACAGCGCTGTGTAACACATCACTCCAAAATCTCAATTTGGTTTAGATCTGGTGACTTCATAGGCCATCGGATATGAGTCACATAATTTTCATACTCATCAACCCCTTCAGTGAGTCATTTACTCTGGTTTTTCCTTTAATAGATCACTCAATTCTACCTCTTACCAGAGCACACACTCCTGTGCTGGTAACTCAGTGATGTCTTACTTTCTTTTGTTATTTGTATGTGTGTTATATTTACTCATATTTAATGATCAACATTTAATGGAACAAACTGAATAGTTTTCATGAACTTGTAAAATACATGATTTTTAAAAATTAAATAAAATTTTATTTCAGTATTAAAACAGTTGGCCTACATAATGTAGGCCAACATACATTTATGGGTATGTACAGTGTATGCCTCAATAATGTAGGCTACATTAATCACTACATAAACAGGCTACATAAATTATTCTATAATGTAATTTATATAATAAAACATCCATTTGAATTGCATGGCAAGAGACTGATTTTTGTGTCACACAAGTGTCATTGCCAGACCAGTTCAAAAACACGTCAGGTTTCTGGATAAGATCAGGAATATGGACTGTTAGTGAACCGTGCGGTGTTTAAGGTGGCGTCACGTGCGACATCCATTGTGCACTGTAATGAACCTATGTGTAGCAGTGCTACCTTAAAAATCCCCGGTCCCTCCTCTTCCTCGCGATTAAACTGTACTTTGATCAAAGTTTTTTTTTAGCCACCAACGAAGTGTCAGAAAAACTGCTTGACTGCTCCAGACGTTTGAGCATACGATTTATTTTACTTAGCTACTGACGTTACACGATGAAGAGAAGGGTCGTTAAACAGAGTGATTCATCTTCCGGGGTCAGAGAGGCTCAGAGGACGGACAGAGTCCGGAGGAAGGAGGGGACGTCGTGAGTTAACTAGCTTACTCCAGTCAGTTGTTAGCATAGTTGTGGCGGGGCAGTGTGTATGAGTGTGTTACTTGTGTAGTCATAGACTGTTGCAATACTTCGTTGAGGGCTACTTGACATTTTAGTTGGTTGAATTACATCACACTGCAGTTGTGTATGCATTAAAGTTCTGATAGGAGCTTTTTGACATCTTCTTGAAAATATTTGGATGTGAATATTAAAGTATTAACTCTGGACAGATGAGTCGACAGTCTGATGGCTGCTGGAATAAACGACCTCCTTTATGTTTCCCCTCGAGCAGTGTGGAGAAATCAGTCTTCCACTAAAAGGGCTCTTGTGGCTGATTAGAGTGTTAATGGAGGGGGTGGGATGTATTGTCCATTAATTGGCAATAGTCTGACTAGCATCCTCTTTTCTGCTGTTGCCTTCAGGGAATCAAGACTGACTCCAACGACCGCCTGCCAACCTTATTAGATTATTCAATTCTTCTCTTCCATATTAATGTTTCCTTATTAATGCTGCAACCACAGACTGGTAAGACATGTGCGGAGCGGCTCTGTACATGCCAATGGGCCTGAGTGTGCATTCACGTGTAGCCTGCATCTGCTGCTATGGTTTCACATCCCCTTCAATGGCAGCTGCTATCTAGGGGGTGAGAGCAGTCCTGTTTTTGTTTTTGTTTTTTGTTTTTTTGCAGCTACAGGTGGTTCTTTTTACACCACTCAGCAACTTTGTCCGCCACACCCTCATCCTCCTCCATGCTTTCCTGGTGCACCTCATAATTGCTGGGTCATCCAAAAAACGAATGAAACAAAAGAGCCGAAGTTAGAGCCAAAGTCAGGTGTAAAGGGGATGAAGAGGAGATCTGGGAGGGAAACTCCAGGGATGGCTACGCTGATTTTCTGTTGTGACACTTTTTCATATTGGACAGGTGTTGATTAGGGAGTTTGAGCTGATCTGGCTCTGGACAGCCAGATCAGCTTACCATAAATCAATAATAACTACTGTTAAATCAACAGATGGTGATGCATAGTCCTCTGAACAGCGTTAATCAGTCTATTGTGGTCTGTTCTTGTTTGGCTGAGTTATAAAACTTACAATACAGTAATCATAATCAGTAGTCACATTGTTTTATCTCTCTCTCTGCCTGTTTTCAGATCCCGAAGGTGGCTGAAAAGAGGTTTATTGGCCCTCTTTGTTGTCTTCGTTTTGGTGCCTTTCTCACTGAGAATACTCCCAGAATTAATCCAGCACCTTGTTTACACTCACAGAAGTAAGTGAATACCCTGTTTGCCTCTTGCAAGTGATGTAAATCCTCAGGGTGATCACACAAAAAGGGCCCACCTCTCTCTCTCTTTTTTTTTATCCTGTTTGTAGTCAGGGTGCCATTCTTTATTGACCTCAGCCGACCTGCTGATCTCTCCCTTAATCACACCATCAACATGTACTTAACATCAGAGGAAGGAATCTCCCTTGGTGTTTGGTGAATATAAGCCAAGTTCAACTTTTTTTTTTCTTTCTTTTCCTTACATAGGTAGAACAAGGCTAAGAGACAAAGACAGTACCTGTTTTTAATGATCTAATTACCAGCTGTGTCTCTAAACTGATGTACTGTTTTGAACTGTTCAAGGCACACTGTCCCTGAAAGTCAGTGGAAAGAGGCGCAAGGGAAGGACCTGGCATGGTACCAGAACACTTTAAGCGATGGAAATCCAGTTTTCATATATCTTCATGGGAACACAGGCTCAAGGTATGATAAATAATGCATTTGTATTATAGCTGGCACCTGAAGAAGCACAGAGTAGAACCACCACACCGTTAGACATATTTGTTCTTCTTTTTTTTTGTTTTGGAGGAACACCAGTTTATTGGCTCTTGTGTTGTTTGTTAATCATTCCAACAGGGCGGCCACTCATCGGGTGGGAGTGGCAAAAGTGAGTGATCACCTAGCACAAACATTCATTTTTTGACAGTCTAATAAAGACATGAAAGTCTCAGTAACCATTCTGATGACAAATAAGTGTTATGTGTCAACAGGTATTGAGTGCACTTGGTTACCATGTTCTGGTGCCTGACTACAGAGGTTGGTGCAAATGAAGAAATCACTCTTCTTTTAAACATGTTTTCCATCTCTATGCTTCTTTCCCTTCATATTGTTTCTAATACACAGTCTTCTCACATTTATTTAATATCATTTCCAGCCATACGGTCACTGTAGAGTAATGCGGTTGTGCTTGGTGAGTTGTTTGTTTTATGCAGTTAAAAGACATCAGTTCAACTTTAGGTCAGTATCGAGAGCAGGTTTTCCCTCTGAGTGACTGCCACCTTGTGGCAGAGTAGAGCAGCTCTGTGATCAGCGGGTGAGCAGTAGTTGAAATGAGAATCTATGGCAGGGTTTGGAGATTCCACTGGGGAGCCGACTGAGGCCGGTCTGACCACTGATGCCCTCTACATATACAACTGGGTCAAAGCACGCAGTGGAAACAGCCTGGTCGTCGTATGGGGACACTCTCTTGGAACGGGGTGAGTAGGAAAAGACTCCCAGATTCAAATGATTGTCAACAATTCAAATTAAGCAAAAAATTGAAGATGTTGCCTTTCATACCTCTGTGCAGAGTGACCACTAACACTGCAGTAAAACTGAATGAGCAAGGTAGGTTTTGCTACCAGTGAAATCTGGCAAATAGAAAAAAAACAGGAAGTAATTCCAGCATCTAAAAATGGCAACTATTTTCTCTTATTTTCAGGTGTGGTTTTTGATGGTGTGATCCTGGAGGGTGCATTCAACAGTGCTCGACAGAAGATTACAGTTCATCCTTTTACTTGGGTAGACTCATCAAACTAACTACTTTTGGTATTGGATTTGTTCATTTCATGTGGCTGCTACGACATAACACATAACCTTCCAATGTTTTATTTCATCCTGTTTAAAGTATTACTGGAAATTTCCAGGCACTGGGTACCTTTTCCCAGAGCCATGGGAAGAAAACAAGGTTGTCTTTCCTTCTGAAGAAAAGTAAGTTTAAATCAAATCCAACATACTCACGCAACAGTCACTACTGGCTGATGCATAATATAAAACATTGATCAGCTAATAATATTGTAACTACCACTAAAATCCAATGATGTAATGTCTTGTCTTGTTCTGCAGTTTGAAGAAAATGAGAAGCCCCATACTTTTCCTTCATTCAGAGGACGATCACTTAGTTCCCGTTCCCTTTGTTCAGCAGGTATTACTGGCACAGAAAGCTGTTTTTCGTCTAATACAATTTAAATTGAAGCAGTAGTTTCCTTATGGCTATACCTGATTAGGTGTGTTCTCTAGGAAACTTTTTGTTTTAGGAGAACTGATCTTTCTTTGCCTCTCTGTCCTAGATGTATGAGGTAGCAGTGAGTGCCCAGAATGCAGAGAGAGTCAAGCTGGTGTTGTTTGACGGTTCTCTGGGGTATCTGCACAACGGCTTATATAGAGACCCCCATCTGCCCGACATCATAAAGTGAGAAAATATTTTACTGTTAATGCTTAAAGTGATTATAATCCGGCTTGGCAACTCTCTGTCTGTTAAATGGTCTGTTTTATTGCTAGAACATGAATATCTCATCATGTCACTTTTTGTCCTCCGCAGGAAGTTTGTGCAGTCGCTGTAAAGTGGGAAAGACAACAGATGACTGATACGGAAAAACCGTGTTTCATTTCAAATGGAGTGCACTGATTTGTTTTCAATGTTTGGCTTTGTCTTTACTGCTGCATATGCGTTGCATAAAGATGTGATCCAGAATGTTTGTGTTGAACATGTGTTATTTTAAGGACTAACAGCATCCTTAAAATAACAGCTGGTGGGTGGTTAAATTTGTTTTTAAATCAGTTACGTTTGTTAACTTTATCATATCTGTCAGTGGTAATTTGTTGTGACTTAACAGATCCAGAAATAACATTTCCAATTTAAAGAAGTATCAGGATGAGACATCACTACAGCAGGTGCCTTCTACTTGGTGTTGTTGTGTGCTGATAATTCTCATCCATAATAATAGATAATCAGTTTGTTAATCTAAGGGTTCAGATGTCTAGATGTCTGTAACATTACAGACTAACACAAGGAGAACAGCTCTGAAGCGTTTGTCCTCTGACTTTGTCATCACATCAAATTTTTAAAATTCTTACTTCTGTCTGTTCAGCCATAGAATATATTGTTCATTCACATAAGTTTAAAGAATCTCAGTTCATATGTTTTTGCAGTTCATCACAATAAATATGACACCCCCTGTCAACCAGCAGTTCATCAGGTGTCTGTCTTGTATTTAGTGGTACGTGACAACTTAATTGTCTCATTTGAAAAACATTGGAGGAGAAATCGACATTGTAGAGTTAACATGACACTACTTTAAAGTCCCCCCACATCCCCTCCCCCAGGTTCTTCTGTGAACCAGAATTAAAAGATTTTTGAGGAAACCTACAGAGTAGTTGCACTCACTTGCTTCAGAATTTGATAATGTTAGAAACTGACAAAGCTGTGATCTCTTTTCTCTCTTTTCCTGTGCTGCAAAGTCTAATATTAATTTACATTTCTTCCTCTCTAAATTGTAATATAATGTAGCCTACTATTTTCACTGTTTCTCTACAAATGAAACTGAAGAAAAGAGGCTGGATCTTTCAATAAGGCCTTCTAACTTAATTTACACGTTTATATATTGTATACTTTTGTCAAACTGAGTTTTTTATCTGACTTTTTATTTAACTATCTCATTAGAATTCCAATTTCAGGGTCTGAACTTTTGTAGATGTCGAATGACATTTTAAGCCCAGGGACGTGTATAGAGATGATGAATCTGTCTCCCTTTTAAGACAAACTTTGACCACTATTGTCCCACTTTGTTTGTGATATCTTGAAAAAGAAATAAGAAAGACGGAACTACCGCCGTAGATACAAAGCTGTCATAAAATGACCATGCGCCATTTTTATTACATTTGAATGTTTGTGATAAGGGAAGTATAACTTTATTAATGACTTACAAACTGAAGCCTTCATAGGTTTCTGGCAAGGGTAAATTTGATTTCTGTGTTTTCTAAATAGTCATCTGTCAACTGGACTTTTAAATTCGATGTCTTAACCTGTGGTATGAGTTATAAGCATTATCCTCAGGGCAAAATGAAATGCAATCCTTGCAGAAAACGAAGGGCTGTGGTCGCTGTGAAGGCTTTAAACTGCACATGTCAATGCAGTAAAAGTGAGATATTGTTCAGGAAACTTTGGGCCCATTCGGAGGCCTCGTCGGACAGTGAATAGGGCCATTTGTGGTGCGCGGGGATCTTGTTTCATGCACCAGCTCTGTCAGACCTGAGGTGAAGCTCCAGTCTTGGCAGTCGGATGACGTGGCTGAAGGTTGCGGACGATGCGCCGACAGAGTTTCTCTATTCACCATTTGAGCCATCGCTTTCCACGCTGAGTGTGGGGTTTGAGCCACGTGACTAAATTCAGCCAATCCACCGTGCGTACGGTGAGTGCTCGTGAAACGCTTACGCCATATGCGTAAGAGAGCATCCCTAAAAATTGCCTCTGTCATACAACCAGGAAGAAGGTGGGATAGCCCTGCAAAGCTAACATCCCCAATCTTTCTGCATACTTTCACCGAAAATAATGGGATCTTCCAGGTGGAAGGTGGCAGCGACGGTGTTTCTCGCTATAGTAGGCTTATTACTTGTCGACGCAGATGAGCATGAACACACGGTAAGACAGCTTTTGAGAGGCCGATTGAAAAAGGGGGAGCCTTGAAAATAATGGACGTTTGTGCTCTGTGTAACCTGCTAACTGTAGCTGCGACGGCTAGCTGCACACGAGAACACAGAATTACAGACATGACACAGTGCGAGGCTGGGCCTGCCGTGTTATTAATCGATACTTGGTGAGCTTTCGAACATAGGGGCATTCAATTAGCAAGCTAACTTGTCACCACTTATCGGCCTAAGTGCTTATGGCTAACGATTGCCTGCTAGCTTGTTAGCACGTCTTCCACACTGGTCTTCACAAGCTTTCCTTGAGCACCGGCGGAAACTGCTCTGAAGTTAGACTCGGTAGCGGTAGTTAGCTGTTTAACAAATTCAAAACCACTAGCATGTTGAACACGTAAACCCGCTAGCCTCCAGGAAATCCTTACAAAAACTATTCCCCCGAAGTCAGAAACGCGGTGGTTGTTTCATTAGCCAGCGTTACATTGTGCCGAAACACCGGTTAAACGCCAGGGCCTCCCGGTGTTTCTTCTGTCTTTTTCGCTTTTGTCAGAGCCAGACGGTCCAGTTACACCTGGTTAACAAGTTAATAAGCTGTGTAGCACCGTGTTCTTCACACAGTCCAGCTGTCTTACGCGTGAAAGCAGTTAAATTAGCTGAAACGGATAACGTGATAGCACTGAAGTTAACTTCTTTGACTGAAAGCAAACATACTGTAGCTAACGTATATCACTTTTTATAGTGTTACGCTGACGCAGTGATAACTAAGACTGTTACATGGTGATATATTTGCATGAATTTGAATGCGATATCGCACTTTCTACCAATCAGTTTGAATGGAAATATGATGACAACGTTAGTTTGAACGAAAGTCATCTGTTAAACCCCAGTGTCTAAATCTAATGTTTCAGTGACTGTGTCTTTACTAATGTGAGTGTGAATATGTACTGAAAGTTATTCACACGTGAAGACGTTTTCTTGAAGAATATCAAATACCTATACTGTGAAACCAGCAGGACTAGCAGAGCTGGTGTAACATTCCTGGACTTCACAACGAGAGAGTCACAATGAGAGTTTTTTCTATTGCAGTACACAGATAAGGAGGAGGTAGTTCTATGGATGAACACAGTTGGGCCTTACCACAACCGACAGGAGACATACAAGTACTTCTCTTTGCCCTTCTGTGCGGGCTCTAAGAAGACCATCAGTCATTACCATGAAACACTCGGTGAGGCTCTGCAGGGAGTGGAGCTGGAATTCAGCGGCCTAGACATAAAGTTCAAAGGTATTCTGCTGTTACACTGACTTTCACCTGTTGAGCACATATAAACTGAGGGATGGACTGTTATTCAGTTGTCTCTGAGTATCTGAATGCCTTCTTTTCAATACATCATATATGCCATATCTAACAAAGATGATGTTGTGTTTTTGTTTCTTGTAGAGGAAGTCATGCAGATGACATATTGTGAAATTGAGCTGGACAAAGCCAAACGGGATGCCTTTGTCTATGCTATAAAGAATCACTACTGGTACCAGATGTACATAGATGATCTGCCCATCTGGGGTAAGTGATGCTGCTTTCTTTTTAAAATAAAACCTCCTAGAAATTGCCATAGACTGAATACATGTCTGTGCTCTGAGTTGTCCTGTCATTTGGATTATTGCCGTCATATTTTTTGCCTCTGTTTATCTGTCTGAGTTACTTAATTGCTTATTAGATCGTTTGTTAATTCCAAACGGTTTGTGTTGACATTGGCGTCTTGTTTATCAGTCTGTTTGTCTTAATGTTGGAGAAGTTAAACGTTCTCACAGTTCGTATGAAAGGTGTCCCTTTATCTTTGGCCAACCTACTAAGGGTGTAACAATACACTATATCATGTATCAGATGGCTTACTCAAAAGCACTCAAGTCAGTACGTGTGGTGAATCAAACAGTTCAGCATGGTTTTGTTCAGAGTCAGTTGAACAATGAGGTGTTCTGGTTGACGAGCAGCTATCTTAAGTTTCTGTCATCTCATCTGGTTGTTGTGTTGTAGAGTTCTGTATACACTGTGTTGTGCACTGCTGAGAAACCACTCTGAGCAGATTAGATACAACTCCTGCTCAATAATAAAATCATAATCTTAGAATTACCTTAACATGCATTTCTAATGCACAATATAGGGCACTTCTTACTACTAATCAAACCTTGAATTCTATGACTAATTACACACCTGCAACCTACAGTAATGGTGCTTTTGCTTGTAGGAAAGAGCTCCCGATGCTGTTAGTATGATCGCTCACATACGTGGTGGTGGTTTGTACAATGGTGCCGCTCCTACAGTTGATCAAACATAACTGTTTAAGGTCCTGTTGAAGGTAGCGGGTGGGGCACTGGCATTTACACAGACAATTCTCCTTGTTATATGTTACACGCTTATGTCTTAACGACAATAAATAAATATAGACTTTGACCTCATGTCCGGTTTGCCAGCGTGGAAACTGAACAAGTGTGCTTCATTTATGAGACAATGACATGTTTAACTGGGGTTATTCACAGAAAATTTGGAGCTCAGCAGCTGCAGATCTCTAGAGCCGCTTTCACACGTGCACTGCAACCCTGAACTTTACTAGACATTACCCCTCAGACCTGTACGTGTGAATGTGAATGTCCGAATCAGTTAGACAGGGCATTAAACAGACTTCATTCCGTCATCTCCCTGGTACAAAGTCCGTATAATGTCCGATTTAGCGAACGTGTGCATAGAGCAGGTAATTGTCCGGAGAATTCACAGCGAGCATGTGTGTATTCTATCCGGCCTCCTGCACACTCTACACCCAGGCACCACCCCTTCCTTAAACTAAACTAAACAGGGTATTTCCCGGAGGTGTGTGCTACACGTGTGAAAGGGCAACTCCGGACATTGTCCAGAGTTCATCTGTGAAAACTGGCTTAGTTAATCACTTTCACTCTCTAAAACTGTTTCAGTAATAACTGAGGATTATAACCTTTTGAAGGTAGGATTTGTTGCAGGACTGCTGAGTTAGACTGCATTACTTTTAGCAAGGTGTACCTAATAAACTACCAACTGTGTGTATGTCAACCAAAATCTTTGCAGAGGATTTAGCTATTACCAGTGCCATAATAAGATATAGCAGGCAATTTGCTAGGCGAAAGCATATTTAGGTCTTTGTGGAACACCGTCTCATTAGTTACTCTTTCTTTTACTGGCCTCACATCTTCTGCGGTATGTGCTGCCACAAGAGAATAACATTAAATTTTTTATATCAATATTAAACTTATCTAATAAACACCACATATTGAAGAAACAGAAGGATTTTTTTTGAAGACCTAGAATAACAAGCAGCCAGTTGGGAACTGATTCACAATGACTGTTTTGCATCAAACTGATTTGCTCAGAGTTAAGAGATTTTTTTTTTACGGTGGCCAACAGGGACAAACTTTGACAGCAGCTGAAGCCTTAAGACTGAATATAACAGATGCATACAGATGATGCTGTTAACAGTGCAGCAAGTGACACATGATACACATCCTGATAATTTTATTTTATGTAACTGAAGTCTCAGTGTTTACACCTGTCCACATGGCCACTTCTCTAAGGACCAGATCTCTAATTTGATGCATGTTGATTGTTTTGTTGTTTTTTTTTTTTTAAGGTATTGTTGGTGAGGCAGATGAAAATGGAGAAGATCACTACCTGTGGACATACAAGAAACTGGAGATCGGCTTCAATGGCAACAGAATTGTTGATGTAAATCTGACCAGCGAAGGGAAAGTCAAACTCATGCCAAACACACGAATCGCACTGTCTTATTCTGTGAGTACTGAAGGATCCCTGCTGCTTTTTTCTTTTTATACGCTAAAGCTTATTTTATGTCTGTAATAAGGGTCTTTATGAATACAATATGTTGAATAAAAGAGAATGAGCACATTAGCCTAAATGCATCTTTCCCATCACAGGTGAAGTGGAAGAAGTCAGATGTGAAGTTTGAGGACAGATTCGACAAGTACCTCGACCCATCCTTCTTTCAGCACAGGGTGAGTTGAATAGTATACGTTCAGTTTTCAGAGATTTCAGCTTCATCATGTGATGACAAGAACGCCACTGGCGTGTTGTAACAGCACACTCATGTATGACCTTTCAGAAGGTACGAGTCGAGCCTTGTTCCGTGGTACATACAATTTAATTGGCCAACCTGGTAACTTTTGGCTGATTCTTTAACTATTGCTGCCATCATGGCAGGACTCCAGCTGGATGCTTTAAAGGAAGTTTGGCTGATTTTAAGAGGCTATATTTTAGAATCCAGCAGCTACTACAACCAGTGGATGAAAGTTTGTTTCCTGCCCTCGCTTACTCTAATTGTTCATTTTGTGATTTCTGTTTGTTGTTGTTGTTTTTTTTTTTTTTTAGATCCACTGGTTCTCCATCTTCAACTCCTTCATGATGGTCATTTTCTTGGTGGGTTTGGTGTCCATGATTCTAATGAGAACACTAAGAAAGGATTATGCCAGATACAGCAAAGAGGAGGAAATGGATGACATGGTACGTTTTTACTGACTTAGCAGTTTACTCGTGAGCACACCTGTTATTTTGGTGAATGCTGAGTTGGATCTAAGATTGAGATTGTTTGTCATTGAGTTTTATCAGATGATGGGTTTTGTCTTTTAATTGATCTTTTGTCCTGCTCATTTTCTCATTCTGTCTCTGTGTACCAACAGGACAGAGATCTGGGAGACGAATATGGGTGGAAACAGGTACATGGCGATGTGTTTCGGCCATCGAGCCATCCACTGATCTTCTCTTCGCTCATCGGCTCCGGCTGCCAGATCTTCTCTGTCTCCCTCATCGTCATCATCGTCGCTATGGTTGAGGATCTGTACACAGAGTGAGTAACTGGCAGCCAACTGCCTGGTTCTGACTTTCTGTTTTAGTTGTGGGGTGGGGTCAGATATTTTATCTCCTCTGAATTATTGTGTTGCCTAAGAGCAGTGTTCAAGTCATTTAGCTAAAAAACTTAATGTTGAGTTCTTAGAATCTCGGCATTTGAGTAATCTGTTATGTAAAACAGTTGAAAGCAAAACCTAAATGGACTCATAATCAGATTCAAGAGGATTCAGTTTTTTAAAAAAATACTGTCAAACCTTAACCTTATGTAAATGTTAAGAAGTATTATTTCTGCACAAATGGGAAAAGCACAGAATGTATGGGTCTTTAGAGGAAACGTAGGAAGGTAATGCTTTCATGAAGGCATAAATTGACTGTGTGTGTGTGTGAGTGTGGGCTTGGTTTTATATCTCAGTGGGGACTTAAACCTGAATGCACACAAACCCATAGGACTTCTGCTGCCGTGGGGGACAAAAATTGAAGTCCCCAGGGGCAGATGCTGCTTTTTCAAGATTAAGACTTGGTTTTAGGAGTCAAGTCAGGATTAGGTTCAGGTTAGGTGTGTTGTGTTGGTGCATGTGTTTTACTTTGGGTTATGTCAGTTAAAAATAAAGCTCTGTATTGAAATGTAGGTTAAAAACTTAAAATACGACGTGAGTCGGGGAAAACACTAGAAATATGAAACACCATTTTCAAGGGGCATACAGCCCAGACACAGAGGAAGAAATGAACTTCACTTTGCGCTGCTTGACTCATTTCATTTTTTTTTTCTTTGCAGGAGAGGATCCATGCTGAGCACAGCCATTTTTGTGTATGCTGCAACCTCCCCTGTCAATGGCTACTTTGGGGGAAGTTTGTACGCAAAACAAGGAGGTAATAAAAAAAAATGTCTGTGCGTCATATTCTCTCCGACTGCTTTCCTGGATATGGACTATTGGCTTAATGTGGACTTCATATCTCACATCACGCTGTTTGATTCGTTTCAATAATACAGGCAGAAGATGGATTAAACAAATGTTCATTGGCGCCTTCATGATCCCAGCCATGGTGTGCGGGACTGCTTTCTTTATCAACTTCATCGCTATCTACTACCACGCCTCCAGAGCCATCCCATTTGGCACCATGGTGGGTCTGACACAGCAACACCTCCCTTAAAAAACACAGTTATGAACAACATCCTCTGAATCAACCGCTTCCACTTTAAGTGTGTGGTTGTGCTGCACTGTGGTCGAAGTGATATGATGTTGAGTAATCAGTCATGGAGCTGATAGATAAGCAGTGAGTGCAGAAAGTCTTCAGTCTCAAGTGTTTAAGATGAATCTCATTGAGCTTGAAGATACGTTTCTCCCTGCTAAGTTAAGCTACTTTAAAAAAAAAAAAAAGATGCTTTATGCAAAGTTCACATATACTTTCTCAACAATGTCCTGACTGACTCCAGAACTGTTCAGTGTCTTAATTACAAACAGCTGTTTGTTGGCTTGACACAACGCTCGAGAGCTGTTTTGCATCTATCTGCACAGCGTAAGATCAATCATAACTGTCAAGGAAGTATCTTGAAATCATACCATGAAAAAGCCATATTCCAACTGTATCAGCCAAACTTATTATTTTAAGAGGTTGGGAAAAAATCTGAGGCAGTTTTAATTTGTTCTGGCCAAACCTCAAGGTCATCTGATAATAACCATGAGCCTGTCTGAGCATTAGTGTTTTTGGCATTTTTACCTCTGGATCAGACAATGAGCACTAACTACGAAAATCTGTGATTCAGGAGATCCACTGTGTCTCAGAACTGTTTCAAATGTTTGTTAAATGTCATTGAGGTATTAAAAACATTCCTGGGACACAGTCAGAGGACAATTGAGATAAATGAAGGGGGATCTGAAAACCCACTGGATGTTGACTGTAAACACAAAGCCCCAAACTGAATATTAATCATTTTTGTTTGTCCTTTCTACAGGTTGCAGTTTGCTGTATCTGCTTCTTTGTCATTCTGCCGCTGAACCTCGTGGGAACAATTTTGGGGAGGAACCTTTCAGGCCAGCCAAACTTCCCCTGCCGAGTGAACGCTGTGCCGCGACCCATCCCCGAGAAGAAATGGTAGGTGTGGTTCAAACTGAGGCAGGGTCAGTTTAGTCTCTGGGTACAGAAAACTTTTAGGAATTTGTCTTGGTGACACTGGAGCAGAGTTGGAGACAGTTGAAAGTCTTATGATACATTCACACTGACAGTTAAAACATTATTGCTCATTGACAACATATATTGTGCAAAAAATAAAAACGCAATGATATGAAGCAGGAAAAAAAAAGATTTTTTCAAGATAAATAAATTAGTCACACTGCTTAAAAAACATTGATTAAGCATCTATTTTCTGGTGTTTTAAAATGTTATGGCAACCATTGTATTTTATTGTTGCAGAGGGAAATGTAATGACTGATCAGAGGGCAGTGGGGGGAGTTGTTCTTAATGCATGAAATGAGTCCAGACTGTTGTAGGGCCTGTGTTAGACGTTAGGTCTGAAGCAGAAAGTGGTTGTGCTGTCTGCACAGAGTCTTCGGGTAATGAAAAATAGCAAAGCAATAAGTTGTGAGTGTATTATATAACATTTACAACCTGCTGCCAAGAACTGTCGCCAGCTGCCAGCAGGAAATGGTAGATGTGACTTAAGGCCACTGTTGGACTTTGCTTGAATTTCCAATCTATGTCTACCTTTTCTTTTTTCCCTCTCCTAACACAATAAGCCATGTATCCCTGCCCTGAAGGGGGGGTGGGGTCTGACGTCGAGATATACAATCATATTTATACGTTGAATCTTGTGATCGCTCAGGTTCATGGAGCCCGCTGTCATCGTCTGCCTCGGAGGAATCCTTCCATTTGGCTCCATTTTCATTGAAATGTAAGTCTGTGCAGAGATACTAGTGGATTTGTTTGGTGATGTTTACAGACCTGGTGACACGTTTACGTTTACTGTCCTCATTCTTCAGGTACTTCATCTTCACATCTTTTTGGGCCTACAAAATCTACTACGTGTACGGCTTCATGATGCTGGTCCTGGTTATCCTGTGCATCGTGACTGTGTGTGTCACCATCGTGTGTACGTACTTCCTGCTCAACGCTGAGGATTACAGATGGTGAGTGTATCTGGGTTTTTCGCAATACACTGATGACTTTTTTCAAACAGATCTTGCAAATATCAGCCTTGAAGTTAATTAATCGTCATTGCAGCAACTTTTTGAGGATGTTTACATGAATATAAGTATGTATCTTAGTCCCTTATCATGAGCTGAGAGAATAATTTATGATTAAAATAGCAACAGTGATTGGAAAAAGTGACCTGTGTTATTGACTGAGCCTTAAACTGTGACTGACTGTAGGTTTTTTGTTTTTTTTTTTTTGCTTCTCCCTCTTGTTCAGGCAATGGACAAGCTTCCTCTCCGCTGCATCCACGGCTGTTTATGTTTACATGTACTCCTTTTACTACTATTTCTTCAAAACTAAGTGAGTTTTTGTCTTCCTTAACATCATACCCACATGAAATAGAAAGTAGAAAGTTCGTAGAATCAAAGAAAATCATTTCTCACATGCTGTTGTACGCGGATGTGTTTCAGGATGTACGGCCTGTTCCAGACGTCCTTCTACTTTGGTTACATGGCTGTGTTCAGCACTGCCCTAGGAATCATGTGCGGTGAGTCCGTGATCTGATTTAAATTCTGCAGGACTGCTGTGAACTTAAGAAAGAAGAACTTTGAGGAGTAATAGTCGCAGAATTCAGCGTTTATAAGCTCTAGATTTAGTCAAAAACTGTTGTAGTACAGGAGATATGTGTATACGGCCACAACATCATCTGCCACTTAGATTTTTTTAGTGACAAAATAATGTGGAAAACATTCTGGCAATCACTCTGGCAGTATTTTGGTATAGTTTTCGAACAACTGAGCTTGATTCAGAGACGTTTGAATATACTTATCCTGTTAGTGTTACAAGTCAGAGTCACTCTGTTCATGAGGAAGTGTTCTTTAGTGAGATTAGATCATGTGCATAATCGACAACCCCCAAAATGCCATGTAAAGTTCCCTGTTCAGCTCAGGTTGTGGGCAGGTTTCATTCACTAAAAGTGTCACCAAAGAGAAGCAAAAGAAGAAAAAAACATTACAAATGTAAACGCTAGTTGTCATAAGGGACCCAAAACCATTAAAAAAATATGAATACAGGTGCCATCATTAGAGCAGCACAGTGCTGTGACAGAGATAAAGAGAGAATGGTTTGTCATGAAGTAAAAAAAAAAGTCATGGAGATTAAGACAATATTAAACAGGTGATGTTACTCTGGTATTATAAGGATGGACAGTGATGTAACTACCTGTACACAAAGCTCTTAACCAGCTGTATAAAGTATATGTTTTCAACGCCACCATGTTTATAATAGGGGCCAGCAGAGTATTCATTTTTCCTGTGGGGATTTATTGTAACATATTTAAATTTCAAATTACATACCAAATAGATGGTAGATGGTTTTTCAGCTCTTTCATCCAGAGCACTTTACAATTTGCCTCTCGTTTACCCATTCACACACCGACGTTTTTTTTTTTTTCATTGATCCTCGCTGATCGATTTAGAAAAAATCCTCTGCCTCCTGAGTCAAAGCCAGACAAGTTCAGACAAATGTTTTCCCCATGTGGAGAAAGACTGGACTGTCTGTCCATAAGTCCTGCAACAGTCACTCGTACGTGCCACTGAAGAATGATTATGTACATACAAGTGGTTCTTGCTTGACACCCGTTATCTTCATAGGGCAGCATTTAAGGCATTTTTCCCCACGTTCTTCACCTTTAAGTGCACCTATGTAGACTCTTCTTCATTAGCTGCAAGGCAAACTCATTCTTCACCTTGAAGACTGATGAGCCACGGCTGTCGCCCATGTACCTTAAATCACGTTTTGTGGAGCTTTCTCTAACCTGCACTAGCTACTACATGCTGCCTTCTGGGTTTGTCGGACGTCTGACTGCTCATTTTGTGGACGTAGGATGTGCTTTTCCCTGCTCGCCTTCAGCGAATTCTTTCAGCAGTCATCATTTTGTCCTTTGATGGATTTCCCTGCAAAGTGAGAGCAGAGTGTGAGTTGCCAGTCCACCTGAAAGACACTCACAGAGCACATTTGTCTTCTAGGTGCCGTCGGATACATGGGAACAAGTGCCTTTGTGAGGAAGATCTACACAAATGTGAAAATTGACTAAGAAGCAAAGCAGCAACACAGGGATATTAATGGATTTGCCTACGACGGCAGGCACAAGTCATTCTTTATTACTTTTCTTTCTTGCAAAGAGATTGTGAGAATCTCACTTTGTACAATGTAGTTTTTTTCCATTTTCTGAATGAATTTCAACGCCGCAACTCAAAGTGAACAGGAGCAAATCTGCGGAAGAAATATCAAACACAAGGTTCCTTTTTTATCAGTTGCTTTCAAACAAATGTTGGGGCAGATGTTTAAGGCTGACACGGCTTCTCTTTTCCAACCCAGTCCCACCCGAGACCAGAGAACAGAAATGTTTATTGATGGAATAGTGTAGCTCTCTTCAGTGAAGAGGCCTAAGTGTATTGAAAGCCTTTGTTCTATTGTGTCAGAATATTGGAGAGTTGGGTTTGTGCCCATGTTCTGACTTGATTTCTATTTTGTATTCTTGAAATCACTCGAGATATCGTTACTACACAGTACAGTAGTTTGTTCAGATCTACTTCCACTGCAAAATGATATGAAAAGCTGTCGTCACTTGAAAATCATTCCCCCCATTTTGACGATTAATTCCCTGTTACAGTAGCAATCCATCCAGTTGATGATTTTAGTCCTGCTGTAGTTTACTGTACAGATGAGGACAGAGGGACTGATCGATGGTTGAGGTACAGAAAGACCCGATTTTTAAATGGATGTTTGACGTGATCCCCGTTTAGTCTTATGTTTTCTTAATGTTTGGGTTTGAATGAAGTCTTCTTGTAAAGATAATATATGGATGGGGGGGAGGGAGTGTATATAACCGTAATGTACCTTTAGATGTAGATCCCAAATGTATTTTCGTTGTACAGATTTACTACAGGGTGTTTCTTTTTTTTTTTTTAATGAATCATTCAGTTAAAATTAAAAAACAAAAAAAAATTATATTTTGTTTTTTTTCTTTGTTTGGTGCTTGGGGTGGGGCTGGTGGCGCTGTTACATCTTGCCTGAAATTGCATGAAGTTTTCACCAAACCATCTGATCATCAAATTTTCACTTCACTCACCGTTGTCATTTTCTTCTAATTCTTTTTTTTTTTTTTCTTCTTCTCTGATTTCAAAACTCTCCTCAGTCTCAAAATGTAATGGTACATTTTGATGACCGGTGGGACTGCTTATGGACACTCTCCTCATTTTGATTTGATTTCATATATTATTTAAAGCTTTAAAAGGCTCTACATCTTCTGGTAAGCCATTTTCCCTTCATGTTATTTCTTTTGCCTAACCTGAAACATCATTTGTGAATGTCAGAAGGAATGAGGCAATTGCTTTGTTTCTGTAAACATACTGTACAAAGTGAAGTTTATGTACACTTAAGACTAGATGTTTTCATAACCACACACAGTGCTGCAGAGTGTTTCAACTGCTTTTTTCCCCCCCATTTTGTGTAAATACAGTACGTACCCTACTTGTATGAAAAGTGGCAATGCCTTTTTTTTTCTAACTTCCAGTTCTCCCCCACTGAAGTTGATTTTGGCACCTCATGTTGTGTACCAATGTCTGATTAGACATTTTGAACCTGCATATTAACTTGCTGTAAAAAGAGAAAATAAACATGTTTATGTACAGGGGTTATTAAGTGTGGTTTGGACTTTGAGGGTAAATATTTTTGAATTGGTTTATTAGATAAGCTCATAAAAACTGTACTGTAGGTGTGTGTTACAGTCAAGACCATACAGTAGTACAGTTCAGTGTTCATCGTTCTTTTTGGCTGGACCGTAACAGCTGGGCCAACCCTTTAACGTCAACATCAGCGTAGCTCATTCTACATTTATAACAAGCTGAGCAGATTATCCTGTAACAAATTGATCAGAATTTGTGGGGGTCACTAGGTTTAATTGCGAAATGATCACTAAGGGCAGTGAAATTTGGGCACAACCATAGAAAGAACGGCTCTCGCCAAGAATGACTCTATTTCCTTTGTTCATACCAAAGAGCCATTAAAAAGAATGGGACTGTTTGTGAATGTAACATCAACATCATTATGAAGAGTCTCACGGGGCGCTGATGTAATTAATCAGTGTGGAAAATGAATAAAACAGTGCAGAGTCAGCTGACTTAGCCTGAGCCTCTGCTGAAAATACAAAGACCACTACACCACAACCTTGCACATTAATCAAAACAAAGAGCTGCTGTTTATAAAGAGCATATTTATTAGTGTGTACAGCTTTGTATGAGTTAATACAACTTCATAAACTGTATACTAAGAGTGCCACATTTATTTTTAGTGCTATTTAATGTTTTACTTGAAAGCATTGTGAACTTTGTCAGTTGACTTTTTCAAAGTACTCCTTGGATCCATGTGGGGTTGGTTTGATCTGAAAAACAAAGTTAAACAAGATTCAACTTAAAAACAAGTCTCCAGTCCGTCTCACAGAAGACTGATGTACCTAAAGCATTGGCGTTTATCTAAACTGTATTTCTTGAACACACACACACTCCTAGTGAGTAATATGTGACAGAGTGCAATTAAAAGGAGAGTGTGAAATGCACAGGTCTGAGACAGGTGCTACCGGGAACATTCATAGTTTGTTGCTGAATAGACTGAAAATCCTACAGTGTCCAGAGGTTGAGTTAACTCACCGTGGGGGAGTCAGGGGTCCAGCTGGCCGGACACACTTCGCCGTGGGTCTCCACAAACTGGAACGCCTTCACAAGACGAAGGGTCTCTTCTACACTACGGCCCACTGGCAAGTCGTTCACACTCATGTGCTTCACCACACCATTTGGATCAATGATGAACAGGCCCCTGAAAGACAATAAGAACAATAGAAATATGTCATTTACAAAATACAAAGAAAGCCAAGAGGATGGGCCTTTGAAAATCAAACATTCCTACAGCAACATTATGATACAATTTAATAAGAAGTACCAAAAATGTCCAATGGCCTCAAGTAAAAGCAGTGGCAGATAGAAGTGAAAGCAGCAGTGGTTAAGTGATTTGTCGTTTAGGGTCTGGTCATTGTTTCTTTACTGTATCTTAGAAACAAATTCTAATAACTTTAATAACATCTCACAATACTATACCTGTAACTTACACTAGAAATGAAATTGTTGAAAAAAAAAAAGTTAACATTCCCATGTCTCTTTGAAGGTGGATGCGGACATCATGAGCTTACCTCAGTGCGATGCCCGGACCCTCCAGCAGCACCCCATAGTCTCTAGAGATCTGCTTGTTGAGGTCTGACAGCAAGGGGATGTGGATGTGGCCCAAGCCTCCAGTCTGACAAAACAAGGTTTATTTATTTCAGCATTAGTACTTGGAGATCACTATTTTACTAAAAGTTCCTCCATAGTCCACTTAAAAGACTGCATGAGAAACAACACTGAGTTGAACCTTGCACCATGTGTGTAATTATTAAATGAGGAAGCGTACTTTGCGTGGAGTGTTGATCCATGCCAGGTGGGTGAAGTGGGAGTCCACGGACACACCCACCACCGCACAGTTGACGTCGTGGAACTCGTTGGCCTTGTCGCTGAATGAAATGATCTCTGTCGGGCACACGAAGGTGCTGCAAACACACAGGAGGAACACACAGAGAGGTAAAATTTTACCCAGTTTGATCCATTCACAAAATAAAAAATTAGGTTGCCTTTCCATGTTGTTATCATTGATACATTTTGATTAGCAATTACAGTCCTTATCTGCATATTAGTATGTACTTCACTGTGTTTGTTATACTAATACCTTCCTTGGTTTGTGTCATTGTTACACACCACAGCCTAAATAAAATCAACATAATGGGTAGAAGTCCATTTCCATGTCCTTTAATCGGGAACACATCATCAATACCTTGAGCTCAGCTCAGCTCTAACAACCCGATCCCCTGGAGACCTCATCTCCCTCTCACTGACATTAATGTGCATTTAAATTTAAGTTAAGCAAAGTCAACAAGTTATTCACTTCATCTCTTCATGTACGTCTGAGAGTTGCTGTGAGTACTCACAAATCCAGTGGGTAGAAGAAGAGGACCAGGTATTTGCCCTTGAAATCAGCAAGGCTCATCTCCTTAAACTCCCCATTGATGACAGCTGTGCCCTTAAAAGCCGGAGCAGGCTGAGTGACAGCAGGGGCCCATCTGCAAGTGCCTGATATGGAAGAGGCGAGCACAATTTATTCATACATACTATTTGCTTAGTAAAACCCAGGTGATTCTTGGAAGTTTGGAGTACAGACACATCACACTGATGATTCTGGACATTTTCATACAGCCTCTACACATTATAGGTGTATGATAGGATCATAGCACGTTATGCTGAATTCTGAGATCTATCAATTGCATATATTTTCCTTATTGTGATATGTATGTCAATACAGGAGAACTTTAATCTTGATATTATTTCACAGCTACAATATGAGGGCAAACTCTGACTTAAAATTCTGTGATATGGCTTTTGTACGTACTTGTAGAGAAACAGGCTCTCTGAAGTGCAGGAGCGGTGAGGGCTCTTGCAGCCCCAGAGGCTCCGTGTTGACAGGCTGCTGTGACTTTCAGCCCTCCTGCTGCAGCTCTTGCCTGAGAAAAGACATCAGTTCAATGTTAATGATCCACAAATAGACTGACTAAAACATAGTAAAAATCTCCCACCAGTTTTCAAGCAGTCTCACATCTGCAGTCCTGTCATGTGCACAGCCACCACCTTCAGGCATGAAAGGTCATTTCTTTTTATTTAAAACATTTTAAAAGAGCATTTCCAATAAAACTGAGGCTGCACAGCTCTCTATGGGTTTAAAAGTCATGCAGAACGTAGCACTTAACGGCCAAACCACAAACAGTGACATCGCAGTGGGTGTTTCACATCCATCCTGCCAAGGGCAGAACACCTGCTGTGACAAAGCTAATTGCTGTTAACTGGGCTAAAGACAAGCACTGTAAAAACGAGTAAGCTGTGTCTGAGCCTGCACAAGGTGCTCTCTAGAAGGCCTGATGTGGATTTCATAGATTTCAAAAACTATATGTCATATGTCATTGTGAAGAAAATATATTTTTTTTAAATCCCAGGTTTGTCTTGACAGGTTAGTTAAAAATGTTAAATCCTGTTAATGGTCATGAATTGTTGACATTTCCTTTCACTTCAGGCTGATTTCACAGCAGCATTTTGACTTGTAAAAGAAAAGTAAAGGTGTCACTACTAAAATGAATGGTGGCTCTTTTCTGTTCAAGCAAAGGTTTGACAGTGAGCCAGCATGAACTATACCCGGGGCCTGAAACTGAAACAGCCCAGTCTCCATGTGATTTTCAAGCTATAGACGGTTGATGTAAAAGCAAAAGACAAACTGAAAATTTGCACAGTAACAACCTGCAGGCCGTTTTTTTCTCCATACCGAAAATACTAACTTTTATATCTTTATGCAGCTGTTGTGTTTCAGTCCTAAAAACAGTGCAGTTTCCCATATGACAAAAAGATGCTTATTAAACAGTGGTACACAGTACAAACACACATGCGTTTATCACACTGCACATTTTGACATGTTAGAACAGAAAAGGCAGGGGTGATACTGATAAGACTCATGAGGGCTGGATGCCAACTAGATCAGTCTGAGTTCCAGGATTTTGTTCAAATTAAAAAATGTTCTGTACGTTATTTTAACTATAAAATGCAGTTATAAAAAACAGGCTTGAAAGAATATTATTTGAGTTGATCTTATAAACCACACTGGTCTGAAACAGCGGCCGCGGACCACAGTTTGATACCACAGTGTCCGGTTATCCTCCGTTTCAAATGTGCGACACACATCTGACAGCGCCTCTGTGCACAGGCTAACTATTCATCAATACCTGCCGCAGACATTCGTTCATTGCTGATGAATAAAGAACCAAACTAAAGATCAGAAACAGTGTGAGTGACTTTGAAGCCGTGTTGTATGAAATTGGACTTACAGAGGTCCTGAGTAGTCTCCCAATGGTGGCTGCCATTTTGGATTATGTCAGGAGAGGGCGGTTTGAGCAGGTTGTGCGTCAATTACGCACGTGTCGGATGTAACCCGCTTAAAATATTTATATATATAAATATAAAATATTAACCTGTATGATGTATTGTCGAGTTGACTTTACAGCTATGGGCAACAAAAACAGAGGCGTAAGACTGTTACTGGGACAAATTATACCCTAAAAATAAAAATCAAGCTGTATCAAGCTTTCATGCTGCCTTCAGGTGAATTTGTTTTGTTTTTAAGTGTCGCTTCAGCGTGTGAAACTGTATTACTAATAAACCCAAGTTGTTTTACAGTTTTCTAACTATGAACATACACCTTGTGCTCTCAGCAAAATAAAAATGATCACAATGGCAATGGCAAGTATCTTACATGTCTTCTGATATTTCCGCATATTTCCAAATCCGTGAATGCAGCATAACCCCGCCCACAACTGAACACGTGGTTGAACGCGGAAGAAATTTCTAAATAGAACTTGACCTCAAAGCATGAGAAATCCATGTGAAGTGTAGTAGTGTTACTGTAAGATCTTTAATTTATGAGACGTTAACGTATCTAATCTAGTTGTTCTAATGGATCCTAATTTGTTGTACTGGAAAAGTAACGGGCAGGTAACTGTGCTGTGTTTTAACATGCAGAGCATCATCAGTGATAAGGATTCACTGCATTCAGTCAGCTACTGTGAAACTGTGTTTACATCTTAGTTCCTCTAATGTTTGTTCTAATGTTGAACTGCACCTTCTGCTCAGTCTCTCCTCAGTCGAGTACAGATCTGGGTTAATCTCCTCGATCCAGCTTTCCTCATCTCCTCTGATGTAAGTAGCAGTGATCTGATACTGAGGGACGAAGGCAGAATATCTGATGTTTAACCAGTGATGCCTCTCTCCTCAGGATGAAATACAGAAGGCCCGTTCTCTTCTTGAAGGTGGAGGGGAAAGTGAAAAGGTCAGATGATGTTTTTACTCTGACAGTGGTTAGTCAGAAGCCTTTATAACCTGCCCCTCAGCCGACCACAGATGGATTTAAACCTCACTGTTCTTCCTTCTCTAGGATGCATCTGCACTGAACCTCACTCTTGTAAGTGTTGAAAGAAACACAAAACACATAATATTGGGAGTATTTTGCATAAACATCACTGTCTATGTTACAGCACTGGCAAAGGCACAATATCACATGATGCTGTGATGACTGCTGCTTTTGCTTTTGTAGAATAGATGATTTATTACATCATCTGTTTCTGGACATTTGAGCTACGTACATCAAATATTTTTTATAAACTGAACTGAAATTTATTTTTAACAATGTCTTTGGATGAGTCCAGATGTTTTATCTTCTGGAGGCTGGGATGTCCAGATGTTGTGATTTGAAGGAGTTGGATGTCTTAATGTTTGCTTTGTGTTTACAGTCGTCCGTCCACGCTGATTCAGGAGCTGTAATTCTACCAATTTTCCGCCCTCCAGGTACAGCAGAATTCAGAGTTTCACTAATCTTTCTCTAGCCAATATTTGAATTTCACATACATTTTAATGTAATAGCACTGAGAATTTAAAGTGTTTTTATAGAAACTGTACTGGCTGTAAATCATACTATTTTCAGGTCTTTCAGAAAAGTATGTAAAAGTTTTGAAGTCCAGAGTTGAATGATAACAAATTTCATGAGTTGTTTCGTTCTAATCAGTTGTGGGCTGCTTTGGCTGGGTGTAGTTTCAATTCCAGTGGCATTTAAAATCTCAAAATACATTTTAGAAATATAGTATATCATGTGTATTACTACTGCGTAATTGTATCAATGAAACAATTTCAAAATACACACTGTCATTTTCACCTCTATCATTTTCCTTCTAGCATTATTTCCAGTATCAGCACCTTTGGTACGTGTATCATCAATTCAGTATTTAAGGACACTTTGTTCTTGATGCTGTAGTGGCTGTGGAACAAACTTTGGGAAATAAAGTTTTTGGTTTTTTTTTCAGGTGGTCGCCAGCTTTTTGCCTCACACCACTGTCAAACCAGCTCTGTTATGGCAGGTAAGGAAGCTGATTTATCATATTATTACAAGTATTTAACATGTGGCTGTAACACTATGTACATTAATGATAAAAAAAAATCTTTCTTTCAGTTTTTGCTGCAGAGTTACAATGCTGGCTTCAACTATGCAAACAGAAATTCTTCATCAGAGCAGGTAATGAATAAAAAACCCAAATCACAGAAACACAAAAATGCAACTGAGATTCCAGGATATATTCTGATAATGAAATTACTCTCATTTGCTTAAATCCCTCATTAATCTTCAGTCTTTAATCGGACGTCCTCCTGCTCTTTATCTCTCACCACCAGGGCAAGAAGACGTCTCTGAAGCAGCTTCTGTTGATCGCTGGAACAGTGTCCTATGCAACTTGTGCAGGGGTGTGTGTTGGTGGTAACTGTTCATTATTGTCTGTAATGTTTCAAGTAAACTGTATAGTTTTAAAAAGTCCCTATTATATTTCGTGTTTCAGGCCCTTCCTCAAATTGTGATCAACCGACTCAATGTAAGAAGTGCACCAATCCAGACTTTCTTAAGGTTGATATTACCGATCCCGCTCTCAGGTAAAGTCAGAACACTGTTTCACCTCTCAGACAGCAGATAGACATGTCCATACATTGTAAATTCTATGCAAGGCGAACACAAAGTGGTACATGATTTGCTTATTTTCCTTCTTTCTTATGATTTAAAAGTAAGTCAGCTGCGGCTTTCTATACTGACTTGTTGTGTAACTCTCTCCAGCTGCTCTGGCCTTCTTCAATGTCTTGACTGTCAGAAGTGAGGAGTTAGAAACAGGGATCCAAGTGTTTGATTCCAATGGGAATCCTGTCGGCATGTCTAAAGCAGCAGGAGAAAAGGTTAAAAAAAAACAAAAAAACAGAGCATATGGACAACATTAAGTCTTCCCATTGAAAACTTGCAGTGTTTAATATTTTATCCTTTTTCTTCAGGCTGTGAAGGAAACTGCTTTGTCAAGGGCAGCACTGTTTGGTACAACTGCCACTATTCCTAATCTGCTGATTTTGCTTTTACAGAGGTGAGTTACTTTTAAATTTAGGTCTGTTTATGTGGACAAAATCACACCTGTTAGTTCAACTTAACCAAATGGATTTTCCTTTACAGAACAAGACTTTTCCAGAGGAAGTCGCTGCTGGTCGGTCCTGTCCGTCACATAAGCGTTGCATTTGTCCTGGGCCTGATGATCCCTGTCTCGTTCAGTCTGTTTCCGCAAGTGGGAACGGTAAGATTCAGGATCCTCTGCTGTATTGCTCTAATGTTTTCCTTGTAATGAACTCAGCTGACACTGACTTTATTTTACAGATAAAGAAAGAGAAGTTGGAGGAAAAGCTACAGGCTACAGCAGTTGACGGACAGTTATTCTATCACAGAGGACTCTGAGAAGCAGTTGTAAGTAGTAGACAGAGACTTAACTGGGACCCAGAATACAGCTGCCAGTGCTGGATAGCATGAAAAGAATTGTCTTCTTCAATGTCATGCAGCGGAAAATTTGCGATCCATGTAACAGACCCAAAAAATGAAATGCAAGTTTCATGTGAAATTTTTGTTAAAAGAAAAAAAAAAAAGCATTTCAAGAAACCTGAAGGTAGCTTCTGATAGTAAATTTATTTAGTCAGAATATCAGGTGTTTTAATTGATAGGAAATATTACATCAATTCATGAAAATACATTTAGTTTCCAAACTTAAATGAGCTTTTCTGTGTATTGCACTCTGTGTCTTATCTGAAATACTGAGGTACAAAACCATCCTTTTGGCAATGTGGTTGAAAATGTACTCAACAGCAACACAGCATTGCTAACTGTACATTAATAAAACAAAAACAGAACCTGAAGAGTAAGACACAGTTAATGCAGTACAAACCACTGTGGAATGGAAACATCAGTCATTATTTGATCAGCTGCAGATTGATGAGGAACAGTTCCTTTTCTTTCTATGACTTTTATTTTTTTTTATAAAACTCTATTTGAAAAAGCCTCATAACACAGTTTGCTTACATTTCAGTTGTGTGACACTAAAGTCATCAGTAAAATACAAAATGTGATATTTAAAAAAAAAAAAAAAAGTAAACCCACATGTTGTGCAATGCCTCTTGCAGTTGTGATCTGATAACCACGAACAATGCAGCTTCCACCAACTAAGTCCTTAATGAGCACTCATCACATCTGAGTCATTTCAGCTGTTGTTACCACGCAAATATATCTTAGTCTGACTCTTTACAATGAGTTGTTTCAAACCAAAAAACAAGATTTGTGATGTTGGGAAGCTGACAAAGAAAGTGAAAGTAAAACCCTATCAGATGTACCAGCTGAAACAGTACCAGCTTATTTATGTCAATTCCATGACATCTGAGACGAATACCTTATTGTATTAACTACTAATGTTAAAGGATATGACTATTATATTAAATTTATCTTTTTTGTCAACAAATACCATGAAAAGACCTAAATCAACAGTCAGTTGTCTGTTAGTCTGTCTTTGTATAATTTACAACTTCCCTAACCTGTCTGTGGTACTAAGCCCCAAGTCCATTCAATTCTTCTGGAAATCAAGTCAAAATATACAGTTTCATTAAAAAAAAAAAAAAAGGCTCCAAAGGCTGCACTGTTTATTGCTATACAGTGTATTCACTGGGGACTATTTTCAGCTGTGGGTTAATACACATTTGGTGTTTCAGTGAGTATCAACAGCATCTGGACTTCATATGGGGGACTGACTCAAAATTAACTACAGTGCCGGTGTTGGTCATAATGAAGGAACATGTCACCAGTGTAACAGTGTGGCTTGTTGATGTGTTTCATGGTTCAGAGGAATGAGATATTGACTACACAAGCAATACTTATACTGCAGAATCAGTTCCTGGTTGGTTTAAACCTTTTCATGGGATTTGTTGGCAATAAGTAAAAATATAAAATATTGTCATAATTAAACTTTAATTCTATGATATATTGGTACAAGATGTGAGTCGTGTCGTGTTAGCACAACAGCGTAAGCTAAAATTTGATGCTAGTGACACTTTCTGTGTCTTGTGCATACTCTCATAATAACCTCCAGAGTCTGCACAAGCCTTTCAGAACAGTAATTATCCCAATATATACAAAACAGCACAGCAAGAATCCATGCTGCTGACAGTAACGACATCCCGCAGTACAGCAACGGGTTTATATCCTTAAGAGTTGCTCGGCAGCTGCCAAATGAAAGAGGAAGTTCTCTGTCGCCGAAGGGAAATGATGCTGCTTTAAACCTTCCAGTGTGATCTTGGAGTCTTCACACTCGTCAGCCAGGGCGACCAAGTTGGCGAGGATCTCTTTTGTCTTGACAGAGATGTCCTGTGAATGAAAGCGTGGTTGTCATGTTACATTCAAGGCATCATTTCTCACAACTGTGGCTTGAATACAGAATACAGACATGTTGTTGGTGTTCTGAGTGCTGTTCTCACCTTAATCACCTGACTGTCTGACCTCTCAGTGTCTTCTGCAGACTGGACGATAAGGTGACCGACGTCCTTGTGTAACTTCCCCATAGCCATGGCCTCTGTGGTGGGATACCACACATGAGTGTGAGGGGAATGCTGTCCTACTCTCTCAGGGATCAAAGTGCTCTGAGAAACACAACACTTTCTCTTTCAACATACTGTACCTTTGGCACTCTGGGATACTGTGATGACACTGTCAGGGAGGTTCACATACACATCAAACAAGTCCGATCTGTTGCTCACTTCGGGATCTACAAATCCTGCCACATACCCTGTGGAGAAAACAAACATATTGGAGCATAAATAATTCATTTTCCCAGCATGAGATCACAGCGATGGCAGTGCAGATGGTGGCACGAGGAGGAGGTTTACTGTTAATCAGAAAAAGTAGGAGGCAGCCTCACCAGGGCATTTCTTTAAATCCTCCAGTTCAACATCAGTCAGGTGCACGTACGGGTGCAGGATGGACCAGTCTTTCCTGTGCCACGTCAGAGCTGGCAGAACTCTTGAGGGAAACAGGTAAAGAGTTATGATCGTAATCTCTATCACCAAATTATAATCAAGCCTTTAATCCAAATAGATTTACCTTGTAAACTCCAACAAAGCTTCAATACGAGGGTGATGGACTATGATCCTCTTCTTCAGCATGAGAGCAGTATACAGGATGATAGTCTCCATACCAAACTGAGACACCACATCTGAGAAAGAAAACATGGAGGGAAAGCAGATGACCTACTTTCGTCTCTGAAGGAATCTGGGTTGTGTTCCTAGTTTAGCTGTGTTTCCCTGCTTTCTTTCAGCATTAGATGGTAAAATCACCAATAACATAGGCAACATGGAAAGGAAAACTTATGGGTTTTTTTTACTTCATTTTACAAAACACCCAATCATCAAGTTGCTCACTGAACTCCATTTTAAAGGGAATATTTAGTTATGTTAATCAGGGGTTTAATAGTTTGACACATGTTCAGAGCTGCAAAAATTCATTTAGTGGATTGGTTGATTACCAGAAACTTAATTGCAACAATTTGGATAAACATTTCATAAAGTCATTTTTTTAAGTATAAATGCCAAAAATAGACAGCTTCCAGTTTCTTAATTGTATGAGACTTAAGTAAATATCTTGTTGATATTTAGAAATGTCACGATGCATTCTGGTAACCTGTAATTCGATTTTTGAGTGTTTGTTGACAGTTTATAGATCAAATATGTGATTAATCATGGAAATTATCTGTGAATCATAATTGTTTTTAGCCTCATGTTACTTGAATATAATTCTAGGCTGAAACTGACTTTTACTATAAATCAATCCGCTGAGTTTTTCCTTGATTTATCAATGAATCATTTAGTCTAAGAAATGTGAAATGGTGAGCAAATGCACATTATTTATCATTCATAAATCATCCGATTCTCTCAGCTCTGATATAACAATAAATCCACTGCTTCAAAATTAAAGTGAAATCAGACAACAGTCTCTAAAGCACTGATTAATGTCCCTCCGTGACGTCTTACCTTTGATTGAACCGGCCAGATACGCCTTCCGTACATCATAGTCCTTAATGAGGAACGAGCCATTTTCATCGCTCTGACAAATTCCTTTTGTGAGAACAGTGATGTAAGCCTCCATCATCTTCACAGGACTGCCATGTTTGATGTACATCCTGGATCATGAAATTAAAACATGACCATCTATTAAATAAGCACTGTCCAAAGTTCACTCTTAGTATTACCCATGAAAACACTGCCACTGACAAACGCTGTTACCTGCAGAGTATTCTGCTAAGTGCAGCATACTTCTCAGGGTTGAAGTCTTTTGCTGTAACAACTATTGAAAAATGAGTGACCTTAAAAAGAGAAAATAGAGACAGGACTCGGTTAGAAAACAGATTCACAATATAGTCAATGAATCACCTGCTTAAGTTATTTATCAGAGAATCAAACCAAACAATTGCTTGTTCCAGGTAAATTGAATATCTTTGTGTGTTTGGGCTGTTGACTGGATAAAACAAGCAATCTGAAGACCTCGCCTTTGTCTCTGGGAAATCTTGCATTTTATAGACTAAACAAATAATTGATTAACAACAAAAATAATTGATAATAATAGCAGATTAATCCCAGAATAAAACAGTAATTAGTTTTGGTGCCAAATTGTTCCTCTTTGGATAAGTAAACTGTACCTTGTTTAGTGCTGTAGGTTCCTGTACCTCCACTGTTGTAATGTAGTACCAAGTACGACAGAACTGGCCAAACACAAAGGTGTGGAAATCCCGGCCGCCCTGCGTCAGACAGCATTTGCTGAGCAGGACTTGCCTCAGTTCTGAGTCCACGGAGGGATAGCACCACACCCACAGTGTGTCTCCATTCACATCTTTCTCTGGGCAGAGAAAAAAATAACTCCAATACCGAACATCATATTTCAATCTTAATACATCAGAAGATGGACAGAGACAGAAATGGTCTAGGACAGGGCTTCATGGGACCAAATCTTAATCACGTGTGGCATTTAGCATGCACATAACCAGCTCATTTATGCACACAGGCCAAACATGCAGGAGCAATAAACCAATGAGGGACATGAAGCCCTGCTGATGGGACACTGCTGGGTCACACTGGCATCATGTGATTCTCCTCCTTCTGAGGCGCCAGCGTCTTTTGAAAAACGACCAAGAACCAAGAAACCGTCAGTGAACTGAAACTTACCGATTAACCCGACGCTTAACATAAGCTGCGTTTCAGTTGTTGCCATATTCCATACCTGAAAGAGTTCATCATGACAAGTTAACTGGAGAGAAACCACCAACCAGCTTCCTCTGCGGACACAGATTAATCTGTGAAGTACCTTGAGAGCTCCTGCTTGGTCCAAATACCAGAGTGCAATCCCGGAAAGGTTTCCTGACACAGATAATGTGCTGAAACTTATCAGTGGCCTATGTAAGATTTCTGCTGTCAACAGACTTTCCTCTCTCTGCGAACTCTCTTCCTTCTTCCGGGACTGGAGGATCGTGCGGGAGGAGGAGACGCGCTGCTCGCGACCAATCACAGCTGGCGATACTCCAGCGGTGATGGTGCGTTCACGGGTACTGCAATTGTGAACTACATTGCTTCAACTGACAAGATAACTTTAAAGTTTAGACTGACCTACAAAATGCCAAAGAAATGATCATAGCTTACCCTTTTAGGCACTGCAATTCCCTTTAATGTCAAGACAGCTGAAAACAAGGGAATCAATTAAATGGCATAGTCCACGTCTTTGTTTTGATGGGTGCTGTTTAAGGAGCTCTAAGGCTTTGTTTTGACCACGCAGTTACTTGTGAGACCTACGTGAGGTTGACACTTAACAAAGGTTACTTCAACGCCTCATCAGGGGAGTGCATACGGGAACTTCATACACCCAGGGATGCCAGGTTTGTTGAAAACCCCCATTTGGCAAGTCGGGGTTTTGTGGCGCTGTTGTCCATTTCACAATGCTATGGAAGGAATATGTATTTAAACATTTATTCATACTAAGATTAAGATGTTCAGTTCTAGATATGAGAAGTGTGCCAAAATGTACAGTAAAAAGATGTAATTTTTATCCGTAGAAAATATTTATTTAACATACGAATGTTATCAGTAACTTGGTATCCACAGTTTTTAGATGTTTGCACATACAGTGTGCCGAAGTCCACAAATAGCAATATTAATCTTTTATCATAAATTCAGAATATCATAAACAACTTAACGGAAAACCTAAATATCGATACATTAACCTTTAATGTTAATCGTGTTTTTTGGCAGACAACTGCGGTACGTTTCTTCGCTCTCAGCTTGTGATAGGGGGGGATAGCGCGTGATGCACCTGGCAACCCTAGCGAGGCCGTTCACGAGGTTCTGCCTTTCTCAGCCAGCACCGTTTCAACGGGTGAGTGCGTGGCTTGGATGGACTGGTGAAATTTGTTAAAATTCACTAAAGTCATCCCATTTGGAGTCTCACTAGAACGCCACCGACATGCCGGCGTATTTTCAGCGGCCAGAAAATGCTCTGAAACGAGCGAACGGTGAGTAAAAACACAGCTTCGTATTTCACAGATGTCACACACTCATGCTAACTAGTTAGCCACCGTTAGCTGACGTTAGCCTTCGAATGCCTCGTCGCAGTTAGCCGGGCTAAATGCTAATACTAGCTGGAATGGCGGGGAAGCCATATCACTTTCTTACAGCTAGCATTAGTATTTAGCTTACCGGGTAGGCCATTTTTGTGGTACCGACTGTTGTATAGAATCAACAGAAACAAATCAGACACGCAGGAAACTGTAAAGTAAGTGTTATTAGTCGAGGCAGCTTTGTAATATTTATTGTCACTGCATGTTAGTGACTGTCAGATCACCGGTGTAGCAAGTTAATGCTCATGCTCGTTCACCAAGCATCATTACGGGCCTGTGTCAGGTAGACTTAGCTAACCACGGAGTTGGTGCGAAATGCTAGGGATATTGTTGTACCTTTGTGTTGTGGACGTGTGTTATATTATGTGATGCATTGTCTATATAGAGTTTCTCGAGGTTGGTAAGAAACAGCCTGCCTTGGATGTATTGTACGATGTCATCAAAAGCAAAAAACATCGAACATGGCAGAAGATCCACGAGCCCATCATGCTCAAGTACCTGGAGCTCTGCGTGGATCTTCGCAAGAGCCACCTGGCCAAGGAGGGTCTCTACCAGTACAAGAACATCTGCCAGCAGGTGTGTGTGGAGAAATCTGTGGTGTTTACGCAAATCAGTTAGTTGTTTTTCTGGTTCCCTTGTGTAGTCTTTCAGAGATAAAGTATAATCTCTACCTCTGCTCTCAGGTGAATATCAAATCTCTGGAGGATGTAGTTAGGGCTTACCTGAAGCTGGCGGAGGAGAAGACTGAGACAGCCAAGGAGGAGTCTCAGCAGATGGTCCTGGACATTGAGGATCTGGACAACATCCAGACTCCAGAAAGGTGAGGTTTCCCAGGTATTTTGTACAGAATGTAGGCTGCAACAGGTTTCTCTATTCATGTTCCTCAACTGTCTTTGATTTTATACACAATTACAGACTTATCATGGTACAATTGGATGACTGTTTGTTAATCCTAACAGTGCAGGTAAAATATAAGGTGATTATAGCTAGACTGTGGTACATTAGGTGGTATTAATGTTTGTTGTACTTTGACTTCAGTGTGCTCCTGAGCGCTGTGAGTGGAGAGGACACTCAGGATCGTACTGATCGCCTGCTGCTCACTCCCTGGGTGAAGTTCCTGTGGGAGTCTTACCGCCAGTGCCTGGACCTGCTCCGAAACAACTCCAAGGTGGAGCGTCTGTACCATGACATTGCCCAGCAAGGTAGTGATACAAAAGTATATTTTATTTTCACTCAGTCTCTCATTGTCTTATTTTTGCATATTTGTCAAAAGTGCTTAAAAGTTTCTGTTATCAAAATATTTAATTATTTAGTAATTCTTCTGGGATTAATAAAGTTTGTCTAATCTAATCTAATTTTGTATTTTGTCCGTTTTTGTGTATAGAGATGTTACTGAATGATAAGCTAGAGAGAAGGGAATTGATGTTTGAATAGGTCGATTAATAAATAATCATCTAAAATCTCAATTATCAAAGTAAAAATACACAAACAAAATGTAAATTACATGTTTACTGTTACACACTAAATTCTGTTAATAATATTTGGTAATCTTTTCTGCAGCATTCAAGTTCTGCCTTCAGTACACCCGCAAAGCTGAGTTTCGCAAACTGTGTGACAACCTGCGTATGCATCTGGGACAGATCCAGCGTCACCACAACCAGAGCACCGCCATCAACCTGAACAACCCTGAAAGCCAGTCCATGCACCTGGAGACACGTCTGGTACAGCTGGACAGTGCCATAAGCATGGAGCTCTGGCAGGTCTGTCTTGTACCAGTGTGTTTGCATGTTTTAGTTCACTTACTGAATCATTCTCCATTCTCCATTGAGACTTGCGCTACCATTGTACATCTTGCTCTGGAAGTCTCTGTATATAACTATGTTCGGTAATGCAGAAAATGTAATGCAAGATTTACCTGACCTGTGTGAGCCTCTTATGTCTTCTGTAAATAAATTGGTGATACATGGACGAAGTGATGATATTGGTGCTAATGCAGTATTGTTTCTGCTTCCAGGAAGCATTCAAGGCTGTTGAGGACATTCATGGCCTGTTTGCGCTTTCCAAGAAGCCTCCCAAACCTCAGCTGATGGCCAACTACTACAACAAGGTGTCTACTGTATTCTGGAAATCTGGAAATGCTCTTTTCCATGCCTGCACCCTCCACCGGCTCTATCACCTGTCCAGGGAGATGCGCAAGAATCTGACCCAAGATGAGATGCAGAGGTAACTTATACATTATCTGTAGAGAAGTGCACAAGTTTCACTCTAGTGGAGACCAAATGGTTAATAATGCTCCCAATCTTCAGGATGTCCACCAGAGTCCTCCTGGCCACACTGTCCATCCCCATCACCCCCGAGCGCACTGACATTGCTCGACTGCTGGACATGGATGGCATCATTGTGGAGAAACACCGCAGGCTGGCCACGCTCCTGGGTCTACAGTCTCCACCAACCCGGCAGAGTCTCATCAATGACATGGTACGTTATGTGCATAGGAAAGGAGCTTTGCTAAGTGTTTTAGGTTTCAAGAGTGGCCCTGAACACTTTTTTTAAATCAGTTGTAAAAAGTTCTCGATTGTTTGGTTTTGTGAAAACACTCATGAAAATGAGTCATTTTAAGAAAAATCAGTTAAGACCTTGACTTTTTTACTTGACCTTGTGAACGTGCTAATAAATATTTGCTTAACAGTGTTGTTGAGAGATGTGTGTTTTAATGTTTTCATTCTAGGTGAGATTTAACTTGCTGCAGTATGTTGTACCTGAAGTGAAAGAACTTTACAACTGGCTTGAGGTGGACTTTCATCCTCTGAAACTCAGTGGAAGAGTGACCAAGGTAAAAAAAAATGGCAACATCTCAGATATGCTTGATAATAAAGAAAATATATTGTCCATCACTATAATTTTTATTTGCTGGTTATATTAATTTAGTTCTTATTCCAGTGTACACTAACACATACTCTCTCTCTCTCTAGGTGTTGAACTGGGTGAGAGACCAGGCTGAGAAGGAGGCTGATCTGCAGCAGTATGTTCCTCACCTGCAGAGCAATACCATCCTGAGGCTCCTGCAACAGGTATTTGTCTTCAGTTTTTTTTTTTTCATTCTCCTGGAACGCTCTTCTATCTAATATCTACATTTGCGCTATAATGACAGCACTTGCTCTCATTATTTTGCATCTGTTACTCTAGGTTGCACAGATCTATCAAAGCATCGAGTTCAGCCGCCTGGCCTCCCTGGTTCCATTTGTGGACGCCTTCCAGCTGGAGCGCTCCATTGTGGATGCTGCCCGGCACTGTGATCTGCAGGTAATGTCAAGATCAGGAGAGACTATGCATTTTGAATGTTTTAGCACCATTGATAATCCAACAAAAGTGTTGTTACAGTGGTGAGGATGCATGCTACAGCTTAAAAGTGATCCGATTGTTTATTAACTTCTGTAATGTTTTGTTTTGGCTTTTAGGTCCGAATTGACCACACCTCTCGGACTCTGAGCTTTGGCTCTGACCTGAACTACTCAACCAAAGAGGACGCTCCTGTTGGTCCTTTCCTACAGAACATGCCCTCAGAGCAGATAAGGAACCAGCTGACTGCCATGTCTGCTTCTTTGGCCAAGGCCATCCAGATCATCAAGCCTGCCTCCATCCTGGTGAGTCCGCCTCCCACTGGGCTCTCATGTATAGAGACACAGAGAGTGGATCCACCTGATCAATGACCAACAATAACTTTTTATTTACTAACACATAATAATGTACACGTATGTCATTGGTTTAATTTTAAATTAAAGGGAAAACATGTTTTTAGTTTTTTTTCTAAATTTATTAAAAATCAAAAAATAAAATTTCTCATTTGTAGAAGTATTCAAACTCTGCTGCACCAAACTGTGGTCAGGTGCATCCTGTTCGCTTCAGTTATCTTCTGACATGCCCAAATCCAGATGTGCAAAGCTTGTAGAGGCGTATCCCAGAAGTCTCAAAGCTGTAATTGCTGCCAGAGGAGCTTCTACAGAGTACTAAATTAAGAGTCTGAATACTTTTGTAAACGAGAGATTTCAGTTTTTGATGTTTAATAAATTTGCTGAACTTTCTAAAACATGTTTTCACTTAGTCTTGATCCATGGCTTAGTAATTTGTTGTGTAGATTGATGAGAAAAAAATGGCACTTAAATCTATCTCCAGTAAAACTTACAACAGTAAAGTGTGCAAAAGGTGAAGGGGTCTGAATACTTCCTGAAGCCACTGTACATGTATTTTTGTGTGCTCTTAAAATTGAATTCATGATTAGTATCTACTTTGTCACAGTACAGTTTTCTTTATTCTTTAAACTTCATTTTGATGTTTTTTTCTTCCTCAGCAAGAACGTGAGGAGCAGAACCAGCAGGCCATTGCTGCCTACCTGAAAAATGCCCGCAAGGACCACCAGCGCATCCTGGCTCGTAGACAGACCATTGAAGAGCGTAAGGAGCGCCTGGAGAGCCTGAACATTCAGCGTGAAAAGGAGGAGCTGGAGCAGCGGGAAGCTGAGATGCAGAAGGTCCGCAAGGCTGAGGAGGAGCGTCTCCGCCAGGAGGCCAAGGAGAGGGAGAAGGAGCGCATCATGCAGGAGCATGAGCAGATCAAGAAGAAGACAGTCCGTGAACGACTGGAGCAGATCAAGAAGACTGAACTCGGAGCCAAGGCCTTCAAGGATATTGATATTGAGGTAAAATGTAGCCAAGAATAAACTTAAGTTGAACTCCCTCCATACTGCAGAAATAGGTCAGTGGTATCAAGTTTCAAAGACAAGACTGACAAATCTGTTTCATACAGGACCTGGAGGAACTGGATCCTGACTTCATCATGGCCAAACAGGTGGAGCAGCTGGAGAAGGAGAAGAAGGAACTTCAGGAGCGTCTGAAGAACCAGGAGAAGAAGGTAACTAAGTGAGACATCAGTTCAGATCAGAATATCTCTTACCTAGATGTGACTTTGACACTGATTTTTATTTCTCTCCAGATTGACTACTTCGAGAGGGCAAAACGCCTCGAGGAGATTCCTCTCATCAAAAAGGCTTATGAGGAGCAGCGCATCAAGGACATGGAACTATGGGAGCTCCAGGAGGAGGAGAGGGTATGTTAAAAAAAATTGTTCTAAAAACCTGCAAACAGAAACCGAACAAAATTCAAGACTTTCATATCCACAATGTGAGAACTAACCTTTTCCTCTTGTTGTAGATCAGTAACATGAAAGTTGAACGGGAGAAGGCTCTGGAGCACAAGAAGCGCATGTCCAGGATGATAGAGGACAAAGAAAACTTCTTGTCTAAAATTACCGCTGCCCGTAGCTTCATTTATGAGGTGAGACCATTTAGTCCTTCCGTCAGATGAAGCTGGGTATTTATAACTGTAAAAAGGGGTTCAAGTTCACTCTTCTGTCTTTACAGGAAAAACTGAAAGCTTTCCAGGAGCGTTTGGTTGAGGAGAGGAAGAAGCGCCTTGAAGATAGGAAGAGACAGCGCAAAGAGGACAGGCGCAACGCTTACTACCGCCAGAAAGAGGAAGAGGCACAGCGTATTCACGAGGAGCAGCTCAAGAAAGGTAATTCATTTCAAATTTATTCCGTTAAAGTTAATGTGGTTTGAACGTGTCTCATGTTATTTTCCTACTTTTTGTCACAGAGCGTGAGGAGCGTGAACGCCTGGAACAAGAGCAGAGAGAGGAGGAGGAGAGGGAGTACCAGGAGCGTCTGCGCAAGCTTGAGGAGCAGGAACGGAAGCAGCGTGCCCGTCAGCAGGAGATTGAAGAGCGAGAGCGCCGTCGTGAGGAGGAGAGAAGGGGCCCGCAAGAGGAGAAAGCCAAGGTATAAATTCACTTTTTTTATTTTTTAACTGATGGTCAGAGCATGGTGGCGGTAAGAACTGGTGGGTGTTACAGTACCTTGTTATGTGGGGACAAATAAGGTCTGCACACCTTTGAGTGATCCTGATGTAATGGCACCGTTTGTCTTGACATGTTTTGCTTACACAGGACTGGGGCGAAAAGGAGGAGGGAGGATGGAGAAAGCGCACGGATGGAGGTGACTCAGACTGGCGTCGTCCTGTGCCTGACAGGTGTGTGTTGCTAACTCAGCTTAATGATGATTTTTATTGTTCCTCCATTAAACCAGCTGGGGCTGTTCTAAAAACACCTGTGCCCACTCTCTTCCTTAAGGGATTGGAGACACGAGGGCCACGAAGATGACAAAGAGGAGAGGGAGGTGCCCTTCAGGCGAGGAGATGGTCCCCGCAGGGGCGGAGATGACAGAGGACCGCGTCGGGGCTTTGATGATGATCGAGGCCCACGTCGTGGTGGTGATGATGACCGTCCTCTGCGCAGAGGGATGGATGATGATCGTGGTCCACGCAGAGGCTTTGATGATGACCGTGGACCAAGGAGGGGTGGAGATGACGACCGCGGCCCAAGGCGTGGCTTTGATGATGATCGTGGCCCCAGGCGTGGCTTTGATGACGACAGAGGTCCTCGCAGAGGCATGGATGACTCCAGGGGTCCCAGACGTGGGGCTGATGATGACTGGGGCCCCAGAAGGGGAGGAGATGATGACAGAGGTGGAAGGAGAGGCATGGATGACGGGCCACGTCGTGGAGGTGATGATCCCAAACCATGGAAACCCCATGGCAGACCTGGTAAGCCTGCAGCCATTCAGCTGCAGAAAAGTGATGTCTTATAGCAGCTCTGTGATTAAATGTAACGTCTTATAGGATGATGAGCAAATGCCTCTGTTGCAGGTGGGTGGCGTGAGCGGGAGAAAGCCCGAGAGGAGAGCTGGGGACCTCCTCGTGGTGGTGCACATGATGATGGAGATGACGACGAAGGAGAGGAAAGACCCAGTGACCGCTTCAGGGACCGTCGTCCACAGAGGTGGGCTGAAGATCTGTGTTCAGTGTTGGATTTTTTTTTTTTTTTGGTTTTGTTTTGTTTTTTTTTAGATAAAGGCAGAGGATATCACGGTCATGGCCTTTTCCATGAGCTGTGGCTGTTTTGTTAATCAGTGTCGCTCTGTGTTCATAGAGACGAGGGCGTCTGGAGGAGAGCAGCTGCAGATGAAGGAGGCAGCTGGAGAGACTCTCGCCGAGAGGACACTGACCGCGATGATCGTCGTGACCGTGATGATCGCCGTGGTGACCGCCGTGAAAGAGACAGCCGGGATGACCGTGAACACAGAGGCCCATCCAGAGATCATGATGATGGTAAGCAGAGCAGGATTCAGGAGTGACTCACGTACCAGGGATACGAATGCGTCACAGTTAACATGTGACATGATTAAAAGCTGTTGAAAGTACTTCATTATTGAGCCAAAATATCTAGAGTTCCTATTGAAATGTAGCTTATTGCTGAACAAGACCATTGTTCATTGACATTGAGGCTTCCCCTCAGATTAATGACAGCATGATCAAAAACATTTTATCAGTCATCAGTTATTTATCCTGGCCAGCTCCAAATAGTCACCAAGTTACAAAATAGAACAGCAGTTGGGAACACTGATGTGGTGGTGTTGCACTCTGCCAGCAGAGGTCGATGTTTACCTGTTTACTCAGGTGTCCTGAATAGATACTAACCAGGCTTGACAAATATAGAAACTTGTAATCAACATGTCCTTGCTTGAACATCACCTAATGAGCATCTTTGTTTCCTCAGGAGGGTCTTGGCGTCGTGGAGGTGATGATAAGCGGGAGGAGCGGGACAGGGACAGGCCAAGAGAAAGGGACAGGGATCGTGACCGTGACCGTGAGGCTGATGGGGAAAAGAGTTGGCGTTCTGACAAAGACATCCCTCGTCGCACCAAGAATGAGACGGATGATGATGGCTGGACCACTGTCCGCCGCTGAGCAACAGCCTCTGCATCTAATTGGCTCAGATGATGATAAATTGGTTTTGGAAGGGAAAAAAAATCAATATCCAGTTAGCCACAGTGGTGAATTAATGGCTACAAGCTTCTGATACTTATGTGCGCTATACTTTTGAATGAAATAATTGTAGACAGTAGTTTTTCTGGGAGTTGTTTCCTTTTATCTTTATTTTGACTTTAAACAGTTCTGAACCTGAGTCTCTCCACCACCTGAAACACCATCAGCCAATGGACTTGTGCACTTAGGCCTCATGTAAACCATCAATCGAAACATGACTGCCCCCAGTGGTTAGGAGTGTTACATCCTGCGACTAAGTGAAACTGATTACACTGAAAACCAATGCACCTGCTCCAACTATCAATGCAAACTGAATTTACCACCAACTGCCTCTTTTCAATAATTAACCTTTGCATAGATATTATATTGTGGCACAGATCTACAGCTCTTGTAATAGCAGTTGTCATCTGCTTCACTGATCTCTGCTCGCTCATCCAATGTTTCAGATGCTTCTTGTTAAGGAATTAGTGGAATTTCCATTTTGATGTGTATGCTTTGAGTATTCAATTGGTCTAACTCAGTACCCAGCGTGTGCTTCTATCTTGCTGCAATCAGTGTTATCAAACCAGGTTGCATGTGTACAGATAAAGCCTTTATTAATAAAGATGTTTGCTCACCACCTGTGTGTCCATTTAAATCTTAAATGCTGCATCACCATGAAAGACTGTGAAGTCCACTTACTGGTTTCAGGCAGTGGTTCTCAACCATCCACAGGGGTTGTAGACTTACTTTGAATGTTACCTCGAAAGTGATATAAAAGGTGCAGCCTGTGTCAAGGGGTTGCAATCATTCATTTCTTTGTGAAGGTTCTCAGTCGTTCAGCTCATGGTATTTGCGTGAGAGGTGAACTGTATTGAGGAACCTCAAATCCAGTTCAGTTGCCTTTGTATAGATTTAGAAAACATTCAGTTCCTTGTTTTAAAGGTCAGGAGCCACAAAACACTGGGATATTTTTTGACTTAGGATGTCACAATAGCTGATTTACAAACATCTGTATCTGTGTTAGTCCATGTTATTACACTGAAGGTATTTAAAAAGACATTTTAGATCCTGACCAGGGGCGGGCTGGCCATTGGGAGGTTTCTTGAACGGCCGGTCTATTTTAGTATGACCTCAAAACGTCATAAAAAACGTCATAGTATAGTAAGGCGTCAAAATCTGCCAAAAAAAAGTCCAATTTTTTTTTGGCCTCAAAATGTCATAAAAAACGTCATAGTATAGTATGGCGTTTTTTTCGGCCAAAAAAAGTCCAAATTTTTTTTGGCCTCAAAATGTCATAAAAAACGTCGTAGTATAGTATGGCGTCAAAATCGGCCAAAAAAAGTCAAAAATTTTTTTGGCCTCAAAATGTCATAAAAAACGTCATAGTATAGTATGGCGTTTTTTTCGGCCAAAAAAAGTCAAAATTTTTTTTGGCCTCAAAATGTCATAAAAAACGTCATAGTATAGTATGGCGTCAAAATCGGCCAAAAAAAGTCCAAATTTTTTTTGGCCTCAAAATGTCATAAAAAACGTCATAGTATAGTATGGCGTTTTTTTTTGGCCAAAAAAAGTCAAAAATTTTTTTGGCCTCAAAATGTCATAAAAAACGTCATAATATAGTATGGCGTCAAAATCGGCCAAAAAAAGTCAAAAATTTTTTTGGCCTCAAAATGTCATTAAAAACGTCATAGTATAGTATGGCGTTTTTTTTCGGCCAAAAAAAGTCCAAATTTTTTTTGACCTCAAAATGTCATAAAAAACGTCATAGTATAGTATGGCGTCAAAATCGGCCAAAAAAAGTCCAAATTTTTTTTGGCCTCAAAATGTCATAAAAAACATCATAGTATAGTAAGGCGTCAAAATTGGACAAAAAAAGTCAACATTTTTTTTTACCTCAAAATGTCATAAAAAACGTCATAGTATAGTATGGCGTCAAAATCGGCCAAAAAAAGTCCAAATTTTTTTTGGCCTCAAAATGTCATAAAAAACGTCATAGTATAGTATGGCGTTTTTTTCGGTCAAAAAAAGTCAAAATTTTTTTTGACCTCAAAATGTCATAAAAAAACGCCATAGTATAGTATGGCGTAAAAATCGGTCAAAAAAAGTCCAAATTTTTTTTGGCCTCAAAATGTCATAAAAAACATCATAGTATAGTAAGGCGTCAAAATTGGACAAAAAAAGTCAACATTTTTTTTTACCTCAAAATGTCATAAAAAACGTCATAGTATAGTATGGCGTCAAAATCGGCCAAAAAAAGTCCAAATTTTTTTTGGCCTCAAAATGTCATAAAAAACGTCATAGTATAGTATGGCGTCAAAATCGGCCAAAAAAAGTCCAAATTTTTTTTGGCCTCAAAATGTCATAAAAAACGTCATAGTATAGTATGGCGTCAAAATCGGCCAAAAAAAGTCCAAATTTTTTTTGGCCTCAAAATGTCATAAAAAACGTCATAGTATAGTATGGTGTCAAAATCGGCCAAAAAAAGTCCAAATTTTTTTTGGCCTCAAAATGTCATAAAAAACGTCATAGTATAGTATGCCGTTTTTTTCGGCCAAAAAAAGTCCAAATTTTTTTTGGCCTCAAAATGTCATAAAAAACGTCATAGTATAGTATGGCGTCAAAATCGGCCAAAAAAAGTCCAAATTTTTTTTGGCCTCAAAATGTCATAAAAAACGTCATAGTATAATATGGCGTTTTTTTCGGCCAAAAAAAGTCCAAATTTTTTTTGGCCTCAAAATGTCATAAAAAACGTCATAGTATAGTATGGCGTTTTTTTCGGCCAAAAAAAGTCCAAATTTTTTTTGGCCTCAAAATGTCATAAAAAACGTCATAGTATAGTATGGCGTCAAAATCGGCCAAAAAAAGTCCAAATTTTTTTTGGCCTCAAAATGTCATAAAAAACGTCATAGTATAGTATGGCGTTTTTTTCGGCCAAAAAAAGTCCAAATTTTTTTGGGCCTCAAAATGTCATAAAAAAACGTCATAGTATAGTATGGCGTAAAAATTGGCCAAAAAAAGTCCAAATTTTTTTTGGCCTCAAAATGTCATAAAAAACGTCATAGTATAGTATGGCGTTTTTTTCGGCCAAAAAAAGTCAAAAATTTTTTTGGCCTCAAAATGTCATAAAAAACGTCATAGTATAGTATGCCGTTTTTTTCGGCCAAAAAAAGTCCAAATTTTTTTTGGCCTCAAAATGTCATAAAAAACGTCATAGTATAGTATGGCGTCAAAATCGGCCAAAAAAAGTCCAAATTTTTTTTGGCCTCAAAATGTCATTAAAAACGTCATAGTATAGTATGGCGTTTTTTTCGGCCAAAAAAAGTCCAAATTTTTTTTTACCTCAAAATGTCATAAAAAACGTCATAGTATAGTATGGCGTCAAAATCGGCCAAAAAAAGTCCAAATTTTTTTTGGCCTCAAAATGTCATAAAAAACGTCATAGTATAGTATGGCGTCAAAATCGGCCAAAAAAAGTCCAAATTTTTTTTGGCCTCAAAATGTCATAAAAAATGTCATAGTATAGTATGGCGTCAAAATCGGCCAAAAAAAAGTCCAAATTTTTTTTGGCCTCAAAATGTCATAAAAAACATCATAGTATAGCATGGCGTTTTTTTCGGGCAAAAAAAGTCCAAATTTTTTTTGGCCTCAAAATGTCATAAAAAACGTCATAGTATAGTATGGCGTTTTTTTTCGGCCAAAAAAAGTCCAAATTTTTTTTGGCCTCAAAATGTCATAAAAAACGTCATAGTATAGTATGGAGTCAAAATCGGCCAAAAAAAGTCCAAATTTTTTTTGGCCTCAAAATGTCATAAAAAACGTCATAGTATAGTATGGCGTTTTTTTCGGCCAAAAAAAGTCCAAATTTTTTTTGGCCTCAAAATGTCATAAAAAACGTCATAGTATAGTATGGCGTCAAAATCGGCCAAAAAAAGTCCAAATTTTTTTTGGCCTCAAAATGTCATAAAAAACATCATAGTATAGTATGGCGTCAAAATTGGCCAAAAAAAGTCCAAATTTTTTTTGGCCTCAAAATGTCATAAAAAACATCATAGTATAGTATGGCGTTTTTTTCGGGCAAAAAAAGTCCAAATTTTTTTTGGCCTCAAAATGTCATAAAAAACGTCATAGTATAGTATGGCGTTTTTTTCGGCCAAAAAAAGTCCAAATTTTTTTTGGCCTCAAAATGTCATAAAAAACGTCATAGTATAGTATGGCGTCAAAATCGGCCAAAAAAAGTCCAAATTTTTTTTGGCCTCAAAATGTCAAAAAAAACGTCATAGTATAGTATGGCGTCAAAATCGGCCAAAAAAAGTCCAAATTTTTTTTGGCCTCAAAATGTCATAAAAAACGTCATAGTATAGTATGGCGTTTTTTTTCGGCCAAAAAAAGTCCAAATTTTTTTTGGCCTCAAAATGTCATAAAAAACGTCATAGTATAGTATGGCGTTTTTTTCGGCCAAAAAAAGTCCAAATTTTTTTTGGCCTCAAAATGTCATAAAAAACGTCATAGTATAGTATGGCGTTTTTTTCGGCCAAAAAAAGTCCAAATTTTTTTTGGCCTCAAAATGTCATAAAAAACGTCATAGTATAGTATGGCGTTTTTTTCGGCCAAAAAAAGTCCAAATTTTTTTTGGCCTCAAAATGTCATAAAAAACGTCATAGTATAGTATGGCGTCAAAATCGGCCAAAAAAAGTCCAAATTTTTTTTGGCCTCAAAATGTCAAAAAAAACGTCATAGTATAGTATGGCGTCAAAATCGGCCAAAAAAAGTCCAAATTTTTTTTGGCCTCAAAATGTCATAAAAAACGTCATAGTATAGTATGGCGTTTTTTTCGGGCAAAAAAAGTCCAAATTTTTTTTGGCCTCAAAATGTCATAAAAAACGTCATAGTATAGTATGGCGTCAAAATCGGCCAAAAAAAGTAAAAAAATTTTTTGGCCTCAAAATGTCATTAAAAACGTCATAGTATAGTATGGCGTTTTTTTCGGCCAAAAAAAGTCCAAATTTTTTTTGACCTCAAAATGTCATAAAAAACGTCATAGTATAGTATGGCGTCAAAATCGGCCAAAAAAAGTCCAAATTTTTTTTGGCCTCAAAATGTCATAAAAAACGTCATAGTATAGTATGCCGTTTTTTTCGGGCAAAAAAAGTCCAAATTTTTTTTGGCCTCAAAATGTCATAAAAAACGTCATAGTATAGTATGGCGTTTTTTTCGGTCAAAAAAAGTCCAAATTTTTTTTGACCTCAAAATGTCATAAAAAAACGCCATAGTATAGTATGGCGTAAAAATCGGTCAAAAAAAGTCCAAATTTTTTTTGGCCTCAAAATGTCATAAAAAACATCATAGTATAGTAAGGCGTCAAAATTGGACAAAAAAAGTCAACATTTTTTTTTACCTCAAAATGTCATAAAAAACGTCATAGTATAGTATGGCGTCAAAATCGGCCAAAAAAAGTCCAAATTTTTTTTGGCCTCAAAATGTCATAAAAAACATCATAGTATAGCATGGCGTTTTTTTCGGGCAAAAAAAGTCCAAATTTTTTTTGGCCTCAAAATGTCATAAAAAACGTCATAGTATAGTATGGCGTTTTTTTCGGCCAAAAAAAGTCCAAATTTTTTTTGGCCTCAAAATGTCATAAAAAACGTCATAGTATAGTATGGAGTCAAAATCGGCCAAAAAAAGTCCAAATTTTTTTTGGCCTCAAAATGTCATAAAAAACGTCATAGTATAGTATGGCGTTTTTTTCGGCCAAAAAAAGTCCAAATTTTTTTTGGCCTCAAAATGTCATAAAAAACGTCATAGTATAGTATGGCGTCAAAATCGGCCAAAAAAAGTCCAAATTTTTTTTGGCCTCAAAATGTCATAAAAAACATCATAGTATAGTATGGCGTCAAAATTGGCCAAAAAAAGTCCAAATTTTTTTTGGCCTCAAAATGTCATAAAAAACATCATAGTATAGTATGGCGTTTTTTTCGGGCAAAAAAAGTCCAAATTTTTTTTGGCCTCAAAATGTCATAAAAAACGTCATAGTATAGTATGGCGTTTTTTTCGGCCAAAAAAAGTCCAAATTTTTTTTGGCCTCAAAATGTCATAAAAAACGTCATAGTATAGTATGGCGTCAAAATCGGCCAAAAAAAGTCCAAATTTTTTTTGGCCTCAAAATGTCAAAAAAAACGTCATAGTATAGTATGGCGTCAAAATCGGCCAAAAAAAGTCCAAATTTTTTTTGGCCTCAAAATGTCATAAAAAACGTCATAGTATAGTATGGCGTTTTTTTCGGCCAAAAAAAGTCCAAATTTTTTTTGGCCTCAAAATGTCATAAAAAACGTCATAGTATAGTATGGCGTTTTTTTCGGCCAAAAAAAGTCCAAATTTTTTTTGGCCTCAAAATGTCATAAAAAACGTCATAGTATAGTATGGCGTTTTTTTCGGCCAAAAAAAGTCCAAATTTTTTTTGGCCTCAAAATGTCATAAAAAACGTCATAGTATAGTATGGCGTTTTTTTCGGCCAAAAAAAGTCCAAATTTTTTTTGGCCTCAAAATGTCATAAAAAACGTCATAGTATAGTATGGCGTCAAAATCGGCCAAAAAAAGTCCAAATTTTTTTTGGCCTCAAAATGTCAAAAAAAACGTCATAGTATAGTATGGCGTCAAAATCGGCCAAAAAAAGTCCAAATTTTTTTTGGCCTCAAAATGTCATAAAAAACGTCATAGTATAGTATGGCGTTTTTTTCGGGCAAAAAAAGTCCAAATTTTTTTTGGCCTCAAAATGTCATAAAAAACGTCATAGTATAGTATGGCGTCAAAATCGGCCAAAAAAAGTAAAAAAATTTTTTGGCCTCAAAATGTCATTAAAAACGTCATAGTATAGTATGGCGTTTTTTTCGGCCAAAAAAAGTCCAAATTTTTTTTGACCTCAAAATGTCATAAAAAACGTCATAGTATAGTATGGCGTCAAAATCGGCCAAAAAAAGTCCAAATTTTTTTTGGCCTCAAAATGTCATAAAAAACGTCATAGTATAGTATGCCGTTTTTTTCGGGCAAAAAAAGTCCAAATTTTTTTTGGCCTCAAAATGTCATAAAAAACGTCATAGTATAGTATGGCGTTTTTTTCGGTCAAAAAAAGTCCAAATTTTTTTTGACCTCAAAATGTCATAAAAAAACGCCATAGTATAGTATGGCGTAAAAATCGGTCAAAAAAAGTCCAAATTTTTTTTGGCCTCAAAATGTCATAAAAAACATCATAGTATAGTAAGGCGTCAAAATTGGACAAAAAAAGTCAACATTTTTTTTTACCTCAAAATGTCATAAAAAACGTCATAGTATAGTATGGCGTCAAAATCGGCCAAAAAAAGTCCAAATTTTTTTTGGCCTCAAAATGTCATAAAAAACGTCATAGTATAGTATGGTGTCAAAATCGGCCAAAAAAAGTCCAAATTTTTTTTGGCCTCAAAATGTCATAAAAAACGTCATAGTATAGTATGCCGTTTTTTTCGGCCAAAAAAAGTCCAAATTTTTTTTGGCCTCAAAATGTCATAAAAAACGTCATAGTATAGTATGGCGTCAAAATCGGCCAAAAAAAGTCCAAATTTTTTTTGGCCTCAAAATGTCATAAAAAACGTCATAGTATAATATGGCGTTTTTTTCGGCCAAAAAAAGTCCAAATTTTTTTTGGCCTCAAAATGTCATAAAAAACGTCATAGTATAGTATGGCGTCAAAATCGGCCAAAAAAAGTCCAAATTTTTTTTGGCCTCAAAATGTCATTAAAAACGTCATAGTATAGTATGGCGTTTTTTTCGGCCAAAAAAAGTCCAAATTTTTTTTGACCTCAAAATGTCATAAAAAACGTCATAGTATAGTATGGCGTCAAAATCGGCCAAAAAAAGTCCAAATTTTTTTTGGCCTCAAAATGTCATAAAAAACGTCATAGTATAGTATGGCGTTTTTTTTCGGCCAAAAAAAGTCCAAATTTTTTTGGGCCTCAAAATGTCATAAAAAACGTCATAGTATAGTATGGCGTCAAAATTGGCCAAAAAAAGTCCAAATTTTTTTTGGCCTCAAAATGTCATAAAAAACGTCATAGTATAGTATGGCGTTTTTTTCGGCCAAAAAAAGTCCAAATTTTTTTTGGCCTCAAAATGTCATAAAAAACGTCATAGTATAGTATGGCGTTTTTTTCGGGCAAAAAAAGTCAAAAAATTTTTTGGCCTCAAAATGTCATAAAAAACGTCATAGTATAGTATGGCTTTTTTTCGGCCAAAAAAAGTCCAAATTTTTTTTGGCCTCAAAATGTCATAAAAAACGTCATAGTATAGTATGGCGTCAAAATCGGCCAAAAAAAGTCCAAATTTTTTTTGGCCTCAAAATGTCATAAAAAACGTCATAGTATAGTATGGCGTTTTTTTCGGGCAAAAAAAGTCAAAAATTTTTTTGTCCTCAAAATGTCATAAAAAACGTCATAGTATAGTATGGCGTTTTTTTTCGGCCAAAAAAAGTCCAAATTTTTTTTGGCCTCAAAATGTCATAAAAAACGTCATAGTATAGTATGGCGTCAAAATCGGCCAAAAAAAGTCCAAATTTTTTTTGGCCTCAAAATGTCATAAAAAACATCATAGTATAGTATGGCGTCAAAATTGGCCAAAAAAAGTCCAAATTTTTTTTGGCCTCAAAATGTCATAAAAAACATCATAGTATAGTATGGCGTTTTTTTCGGGCAAAAAAAGTCCAAATTTTTTTTGGCCTCAAAATGTCATAAAAAACGTCATAGTATAGTATGGCGTCAAAATCGGCCAAAAAAAGTCCAAATTTTTTTTGGCCTCAAAATGTCATAAAAAACGTCATAGTATAGTATGGCGTCAAAATCGGCCAAAAAAAGTCCAAATTTTTTTGGGCCTCAAAATGTCATAAAAAACGTCATAGTATAGTATGGCGTCAAAATTGGCCAAAAAAAGTCCAAATTTTTTTTGGCCTCAAAATGTCATAAAAAACGTCATAGTATAGTATGGCGTTTTTTTTCGGCCAAAAAAAGTCCAAATTTTTTTTGGCCTCAAAATGTCATAAAAAACGTCATAGTATAGTATGGCGTTTTTTTCGGGCAAAAAAAGTCAAAAAATTTTTTGGCCTCAAAATGTCATAAAAAACGTCATAGTATAGTATGGCTTTTTTTCGGCCAAAAAAAGTCCAAATTTTTTTTGGCCTCAAAATGTCATAAAAAACGTCATAGTATAGTATGGCGTCAAAATCGGCCAAAAAAAGTCCAAATTTTTTTTGGCCTCAAAATGTCATAAAAAACGTCATAGTATAGTATGGCGTTTTTTTTCGGCCAAAAAAAGTCAAAAATTTTTTTGTCCTCAAAATGTCATAAAAAACGTCATAGTATAGTATGGCGTTTTTTTCGGCCAAAAAAAGTCCAAATTTTTTTTGGCCTCAAAATGTCATAAAAAACGTCATAGTATAGTATGGCGTCAAAATCGGCCAAAAAAAGTCCAAATTTTTTTTGGCCTCAAAATGTCATAAAAAACATCATAGTATAGTATGGCGTCAAAATTGGCCAAAAAAAGTCCAAATTTTTTTTGGCCTCAAAATGTCATAAAAAACATCATAGTATAGTATGGCGTTTTTTTCGGGCAAAAAAAGTCCAAATTTTTTTTGGCCTCAAAATGTCATAAAAAACGTCATAGTATAGTATGGCGTCAAAATCGGCCAAAAAAAGTCCAAATTTTTTTTGGCCTCAAAATGTCATAAAAAACGTCATAGTATAGTATGGCGTCAAAATCGGCCAAAAAAAGTCCAAATTTTTTTTGGCCTCAAAATGTCAAAAAAAACGTCATAGTATAGTATGGCGTCAAAATCGGCCAAAAAAAGTCCAAATTTTTTTTGGCCTCAAAATGTCATAAAAAACGTCATAGTATAGTATGGCGTTTTTTTCGGCCAAAAAAAGTCCAAATTTTTTTTGGCCTCAAAATGTCATAAAAAACGTCATAGTATAGTATGGCGTCAAAATCGGCCAAAAAAAGTCCAAATTTTTTTTGGCCTCAAAATGTCATAAAAAACGTCATAGTATAGTATGGCGTTTTTTTCGGCCAAAAAAAGTCCAAATTTTTTTTGGCCTCAAAATGTCATACAAAACGTCGTAGTATAGTATGGTGTCAAAATCGGCCAAAAAAAGTCAAAAATTTTTTTTGGCCTCAAAATGTCATAAAAAACGTCATAGTATAGTATGGCGTTTTTTTCGGGCAAAAAAAGTCCAAATTTTTTTTGGCCTCAAAATGTCATAAAAAACGTCATAGTATAGTATGGCGTCAAAATCGGCCAAAAAAAGTCCAAATTTTTTTGGGCCTCAAAATGTCATAAAAAACGTCATAGTATAGTATGGCGTCAAAATTGGCCAAAAAAAGTCCAAATTTTTTTTGGCCTCAAAATGTCATAAAAAACGTCATAGTATAGTATGGCGTTTTTTTCGGCCAAAAAAAGTCCAAATTTTTTTTGGCCTCAAAATGTCATAAAAAACGTCATAGTATAGTATGGCGTTTTTTTCGGGCAAAAAAAGTCAAAAAATTTTTTGGCCTCAAAATGTCATAAAAAACGTCATAGTATAGTATGGCTTTTTTTCGGCCAAAAAAAGTCCAAATTTTTTTTGGCCTCAAAATGTCATAAAAAACGTCATAGTATAGTATGGCGTCAAAATCGGCCAAAAAAAGTCCAAATTTTTTTTGGCCTCAAAATGTCATAAAAAACGTCATAGTATAGTATGGCGTTTTTTTCGGGCAAAAAAAGTCAAAAATTTTTTTGTCCTCAAAATGTCATAAAAAACGTCATAGTATAGTATGGCGTTTTTTTCGGCCAAAAAAAGTCCAAATTTTTTTTGGCCTCAAAATGTCATAAAAAACGTCATAGTATAGTATGGCGTCAAAATCGGCCAAAAAAAGTCCAAATTTTTTTTGGCCTCAAAATGTCATAAAAAACATCATAGTATAGTATGGCGTCAAAATTGGCCAAAAAAAGTCCAAATTTTTTTTGGCCTCAAAATGTCATAAAAAACATCATAGTATAGTATGGCGTTTTTTTCGGGCAAAAAAAGTCCAAATTTTTTTTGGCCTCAAAATGTCATAAAAAACGTCATAGTATAGTATGGCGTCAAAATCGGCCAAAAAAAGTCCAAATTTTTTTTGGCCTCAAAATGTCATAAAAAACGTCATAGTATAGTATGGCGTCAAAATCGGCCAAAAAAAGTCCAAATTTTTTTTGGCCTCAAAATGTCAAAAAAAACGTCATAGTATAGTATGGCGTCAAAATCGGCCAAAAAAAGTCCAAATTTTTTTTGGCCTCAAAATGTCATAAAAAACGTCATAGTATAGTATGGCGTTTTTTTCGGCCAAAAAAAGTCCAAATTTTTTTTGGCCTCAAAATGTCATAAAAAACGTCATAGTATAGTATGGCGTCAAAATCGGCCAAAAAAAGTCCAAATTTTTTTTGGCCTCAAAATGTCATAAAAAACGTCATAGTATAGTATGGCGTTTTTTTCGGCCAAAAAAAGTCCAAATTTTTTTTGGCCTCAAAATGTCATACAAAACGTCGTAGTATAGTATGGTGTCAAAATCGGCCAAAAAAAGTCAAAAATTTTTTTTGGCCTCAAAATGTCATAAAAAACGTCATAGTATAGTATGGCGTTTTTTTCGGGCAAAAAAAGTCCAAATTTTTTTTGGCCTCAAAATGTCATAAAAAACGTCATAGTATAGTATGGCGTTTCTTTCGGCCAAAAAAAGTCCAAATTTTTTTTGGCCTCAAAATGTCATGAAAAACGTCATAGTATAGTATGGCGTTTTTTTCGGGCAAAAAAAGTCAAAATTTTTTTTGGCCTCAAAATGTCATAAAAAACGTCATAGTATAGTATGGCGTCCAAATCGGCCAAAAAAAGTCCAAATTTTTTTTGGCCTCAAAATGTCATAAAAAACGTCATAGTATAGTATGGCGTTTTTTTCGGCCAAAAAAAGTCCAAATTTTTTTTGGCCTCAAAATGTCATAAAAAACGTCATAGTATAGTATGGCGTTTTTTTCGGCCAAAAAAAGTCCAAATTTTTTTTGGCCTCAAAATGTCATAAAAAACGTCATAGTATAGTATGGCGTTTTTTTCGGCCAAAAAAAGTCCAAATTTTTTTTGGCCTCAAAATGTCATAAAAAACGTCATAGTATAGTATGGCGTCAAAATCGGCCAAAAAAAGTCCAAATTTTTTTTGGCCTCAAAATGTCATAAAAAACGTCAGAGTATAGTATGGCGTTTTTTTCGGCCAAAAAAAGTCCAAATTTTTTTTGGCCTCAAAATGTCATAAAAAACGTCATAGTATAGTATGGCGTCAAAATCGGCCAAAAAAAGTCCAAATTTTTTTTGGCCTCAAAATGTCATAAAAAACGTCATAGTATAGCATGGCGTTTTTTTCGGCCAAAAAAAGTCCAAATTTTTTTTGGCCTCAAAGTGTCATAAAAAACGTCATAGTATAGTATGGCGTTTTTTTCGGTCAAAAAAAGTCAAAATTTTTTTTGACCTCAAAATGTCATAAAAAAACGCCATAGTATAGTATGGCGTAAAAATCGGTCAAAAAAAGTCCAAATTTTTTTTGGCCTCAAAATGTCATAAAAAACATCATAGTATAGTAAGGCGTCAAAATTGGACAAAAAAAGTCAACATTTTTTTTTACCTCAAAATGTCATAAAAAACGTCATAGTATAGTATGGCGTCAAAATCGGCCAAAAAAAGTCCAAATTTTTTTTGGCCTCAAAATGTCATAAAAAACGTCATAGTATAGTATGGCGTCAAAATCGGCCAAAAAAAGTCCAAATTTTTTTTGGCCTCAAAATGTCATAAAAAACGTCATAGTATAGTATGGTGTCAAAATCGGCCAAAAAAAGTCCAAATTTTTTTTGGCCTCAAAATGTCATAAAAAACGTCATAGTATAGTATGCCGTTTTTTTCGGCCAAAAAAAGTCCAAATTTTTTTTGGCCTCAAAATGTCATAAAAAACGTCATAGTATAGTATGGCGTCAAAATCGGCCAAAAAAAGTCCAAATTTTTTTTGGCCTCAAAATGTCATAAAAAACGTCATAGTATAGTATGGCGTCAAAATCGGCCAAAAAAAGTCCAAATTTTTTTTGGCCTCAAAATGTCATTAAAAACGTCATAGTATAGTATGGCGTTTTTTTCGGCCAAAAAAAGTCCAAATTTTTTTTGACCTCAAAATGTCATAAAAAACGTCATAGTATAGTATGGCGTCAAAATCGGCCAAAAAAAGTCCAAATTTTTTTTGGCCTCAAAATGTCATAAAAAACGTCATAGTATAGTATGGCGTTTTTTTTCGGCCAAAAAAAGTCCAAATTTTTTTGGGCCTCAAAATGTCATAAAAAACGTCATAGTATAGTATGGCGTCAAAATTGGCCAAAAAAAGTCCAAATTTTTTTTGGCCTCAAAATGTCATAAAAAACGTCATAGTATAGTATGGCGTTTTTTTCGGGCAAAAAAAGTCAAAAAATTTTTTGTCCTCAAAATGTCATAAAAAACGTCATAGTATAGTATGGCGTTTTTTTCGGCCAAAAAAAGTCCAAATTTTTTTTGGCCTCAAAATGTCATAAAAAACGTCATAGTATAGTATGGCGTCAAAATCGGCCAAAAAAAGTCCAAATTTTTTTTGGCCTCAAAATGTCATAAAAAACATCATAGTATAGTATGGCGTCAAAATTGGCCAAAAAAAGTCCAAATTTTTTTTGGCCTCAAAATGTCATAAAAAACATCATAGTATAGTATGGCGTTTTTTTCGGGCAAAAAAAGTCCAAATTTTTTTTGGCCTCAAAATGTCATAAAAAACGTCATAGTATAGTATGGCGTTTTTTTCGGCCAAAAAAAGTCCAAATTTTTTTTGGCCTCAAAATGTCATAAAAAACGTCATAGTATAGTATGGCGTTTTTTTCGGCCAAAAAAAGTCCAAATTTTTTTTGGCCTCAAAATGTCAAAAAAAACGTCATAGTATAGTATGGCGTCAAAATCGGCCAAAAAAAGTCAAAATTTTTTTTGGCCTCAAAATGTCATAAAAAACGTCATAGTATAGTATGGCGTTTTTTTCGGCCAAAAAAAGTCCAAATTTTTTTGGGCCTCAAAATGTCATAAAAAAACGTCATAGTATAGTATGGCGTAAAAATTGGCCAAAAAAAGTCCAAATTTTTTTTGGCCTCAAAATGTCATAAAAAACGTCATAGTATAGTATGGCGTTTTTTTTCGGCCAAAAAAAGTCAAAAATTTTTTTGGCCTCAAAATGTCATAAAAAACGTCATAGTATAGTATGCCGTTTTTTTCGGCCAAAAAAAGTCCAAATTTTTTTTGGCCTCAAAATGTCATAAAAAACGTCATAGTATAGTATGGCGTCAAAATCGGCCAAAAAAAGTCCAAATTTTTTTTGGCCTCAAAATGTCATTAAAAACGTCATAGTATAGTATGGCGTTTTTTTCGGCCAAAAAAAGTCCAAATTTTTTTTTACCTCAAAATGTCATAAAAAACGTCATAGTATAGTATGGCGTCAAAATCGGCCAAAAAAAGTCCAAATTTTTTTTGGCCTCAAAATGTCATAAAAAACGTCATAGTATAGTATGGTGTTTTTTTCGGCCAAAAAAAGTCCAAATTTTTTTGGGGCTCAAAATGTCATAAAAAACGTCATAGTATAGTATGGCGTCAAAATTGGCCAAAAAAAGTCCAAATTTTTTTTGGCCTCAAAATGTCAAAAAAAACGTCATAGTATAGTATGGCGTCAAAATCGGCCAAAAAAAGTCAAAATTTTTTTTGGCCTCAAAATGTCATAAAAAACGTCATAGTATAGTATGGCGTTTTTTTCGGCCAAAAAAAGTCCAAATTTTTTTTGGCCTCAAAATGTCATAAAAATCGCCATAGTATAGTATGGCGTCAAAATCGGCCAAAAAAAGTCCAAATTTTTTTTGGCCTCAAAATGTCATAAAAAACGTCATAGTATAATATGGCGTTTTTTTTGGCCAAAAAAAGTCCAAATTTTTTTTGGCCTCAAAATGTCATAAAAAACGTCATAGTATAGTATGGCGTCAAAATCGGCCAAAAAAAGTCCAAATTTTTTTTGGCCTCAAAATGTCATAAAAAACGTCATAGTATAGTATGGCGTCAAAATCGGCCAAAAAAAGTCCAAATTTTTTTTGGCCTCAAAATGTCATAAAAAATGTCATAGTATAGTATGGCGTCAAAATCGGCCAAAAAAAAGTCCAAATTTTTTTTGGCCTCAAAATGTCATAAAAAACGTCATAGTATAGTATGGCGTTTTTTTCGGGCAAAAAAAGTCAAAAAATTTTTTGGCCTCAAAATGTCATAAAAAACGTCATAGTATAGTATGGCTTTTTTTCGGCCAAAAAAAGTCCAAATTTTTTTTGGCCTCAAAATGTCATAAAAAACGTCATAGTATAGTATGGCGTCAAAATCGGCCAAAAAAAGTCCAAATTTTTTTTGGCCTCAAAATGTCATAAAAAACGTCATAGTATAGTATGGCGTTTTTTTCGGGCAAAAAAAGTCAAAAATTTTTTTGTCCTCAAAATGTCATAAAAAACGTCATAGTATAGTATGGCGTTTTTTTCGGCCAAAAAAAGTCCAAATTTTTTTTGGCCTCAAAATGTCATAAAAAACGTCATAGTATAGTATGGCGTCAAAATCGGCCAAAAAAAGTCCAAATTTTTTTTGGCCTCAAAATGTCATAAAAAACATCATAGTATAGTATGGCGTCAAAATTGGCCAAAAAAAGTCCAAATTTTTTTTGGCCTCAAAATGTCATAAAAAACATCATAGTATAGTATGGCGTTTTTTTCGGGCAAAAAAAGTCCAAATTTTTTTTGGCCTCAAAATGTCATAAAAAACGTCATAGTATAGTATGGCGTTTCTTTCGGCCAAAAAAAGTCCAAATTTTTTTTGGCCTCAAAATGTCATGAAAAACGTCATAGTATAGTATGGCGTTTTTTTCGGGCAAAAAAAGTCAAAATTTTTTTTGGCCTCAAAATGTCATAAAAAACGTCATAGTATAGTATGGCGTCCAAATCGGCCAAAAAAAGTCCAAATTTTTTTTGGCCTCAAAATGTCATAAAAAACGTCATAGTATAGTATGGCGTTTTTTTCGGCCAAAAAAAGTCCAAATTTTTTTTGGCCTCAAAATGTCATAAAAAACGTCATAGTATAGTATGGCGTCAAAATCGGCCAAAAAAAGTCCAAATTTTTTTTGGCCTCAAAATGTCATAAAAAACGTCATAGTATAGTATGGCGTTTTTTTCGGCCAAAAAAAGTCCAAATTTTTTTTGGCCTCAAAATGTCATAAAAAACGTCATAGTATAGTATGGCGTCAAAATCGGCCAAAAAAAGTCCAAATTTTTTTTGGCCTCAAAATGTCATAAAAAACGTCATAGTATAGTATGGCGTTTTTTTCGGGCAAAAAAAGTCAAAAATTTTTTTGTCCTCAAAATGTCATAAAAAAACGTCATAGTATAGTATGGCGTTTTTTTCGGCCAAAAAAAGTCCAAATTTTTTTTGGCCTCAAAATGTCATAAAAAACGTCATAGTATAGTATGGCGTCAAAATCGGCCAAAAAAAGTCCAAATTTTTTTTGGCCTCAAAATGTCATAAAAAACATCATAGTATAGTATGGCGTCAAAATTGGCCAAAAAAAGTCCAAATTTTTTTTGGCCTCAAAATGTCATAAAAAACATCATAGTATAGTATGGCGTTTTTTTCGGGCAAAAAAAGTCCAAATTTTTTTTGGCCTCAAAATGTCATAAAAAACGTCATAGTATAGTATGGCGTTTTTTTCAGCCAAAAAAAGTCCAAATTTTTTTTGGCCTCAAAATGTCATAAAAAACGTCATAGTATAGTATGGAGTCAAAATCGGCCAAAAAAAGTCCAAATTTTTTTTGGCCTCAAAATGTCATAAAAAACGTCATAGTATAGTATGGCGTTTTTTTCGGCCAAAAAAAGTCCAAATTTTTTTTGGCCTCAAAATGTCATAAAAAACGTCATAGTATAGTATGGCGTCAAAATCGGCCAAAAAAAGTCCAAATTTTTTTTGGCCTCAAAATGTCATAAAAAACATCATAGTATAGTATGGCGTCAAAATTGGCCAAAAAAAGTCCAAATTTTTTTTGGCCTCAAAATGTCATAAAAAACATCATAGTATAGTATGGCGTTTTTTTCGGGCAAAAAAAGTCCAAATTTTTTTTGGCCTCAAAATGTCATAAAAAACGTCATAGTATAGTATGGCGTCAAAATCGGCCAAAAAAAGTAAAAAAAATTTTTGGCCTCAAAATGTCATTAAAAACGTCATAGTATAGTATGGCGTTTTTTTTCGGCCAAAAAAAGTCCAAATTTTTTTTGACCTCAAAATGTCATAAAAAACGTCATAGTATAGTATGGCGTCAAAATCGGCCAAAAAAAGTCCAAATTTTTTTTGGCCTCAAAATGTCATAAAAAACGTCATAGTATAGTATGCCGTTTTTTTCGGGCAAAAAAAGTCCAAATTTTTTTTGGCCTCAAAATGTCATAAAAAAACGCCATAGTATAGTATGGCGTAAAAATCGGTCAAAAAAAGTCCAAATTTTTTTTGGCCTCAAAATGTCATAAAAAACATCATAGTATAGTAAGGCGTCAAAATTGGACAAAAAAAGTCAACATTTTTTTTTACCTCAAAATGTCATAAAAAACGTCATAGTATAGTATGGCGTCAAAATCGGCCAAAAAAAGTCCAAATTTTTTTTGGCCTCAAAATGTCATAAAAAACGTCATAGTATAGTATGGCGTCAAAATCGGCCAAAAAAAGTCCAAATTTTTTTTGACCTCAAAATGTCATAAAAAACGTCATAGTATAGTATGGCGTCAAAATCGGCCAAAAAAAGTCCAAATTTTTTTTGGCCTCAAAATGTCATAAAAAACGTCATAGTATAGTATGCCGTTTTTTTCGGGCAAAAAAAGTCCAAATTTTTTTTGGCCTCAAAATGTCATAAAAAAACGCCATAGTATAGTATGGCGTAAAAATCGGTCAAAAAAAGTCCAAATTTTTTTTGGCCTCAAAATGTCATAAAAAACATCATAGTATAGTAAGGCGTCAAAATTGGACAAAAAAAGTCAACATTTTTTTTTACCTCAAAATGTCATAAAAAACGTCATAGTATAGTATGGCGTCAAAATCGGCCAAAAAAAGTCCAAATTTTTTTTGGCCTCAAAATGTCATAAAAAACGTCATAGTATAGTATGGCGTCAAAATCGGCCAAAAAAAGTCCAAATTTTTTTTGGCCTCAAAATGTCATAAAAAACGTCATAGTATAGTATGGTGTCAAAATCGGCCAAAAAAAGTCCAAATTTTTTTTGGCCTCAAAATGTCATAAAAAACGTCATAGTATAGTATGCCGTTTTTTTCGGCCAAAAAAAGTCCAAATTTTTTTTGGCCTCAAAATGTCATAAAAAACGTCATAGTATAGTATGGCGTCAAAATCGGCCAAAAAAAGTCCAAATTTTTTTTGGCCTCAAAATGTCATAAAAAACGTCATAGTATAGTATGGCGTCAAAATCGGCCAAAAAAAGTCCAAATTTTTTTTGGCCTCAAAATGTCATTAAAAACGTCATAGTATAGTATGGCGTCAAAATCGGCCAAAAAAAGTCCAAATTTTTTTTGGCCTCAAAATGTCATAAAAAACATCATAGTATAGTATGGCGTTTTTTTCGGGCAAAAAAAGTCCAAATTTTTTTTGGCCTCAAAATGTCATAAAAAACGTCATAGTATAGTATGGCGTTTTTTTCGGGCAAAAAAAGTCAAAATTTTTTTTGGCCTCAAAATGTCATAAAAAACGTCATAGTATAGTATGGCGTCCAAATCGGCCAAAAAAAGTCCAAATTTTTTTTGGCCTCAAAATGTCATAAAAAACGTCATAGTATAGTATGGCGTTTTTTTCGGCCAAAAAAAGTCCAAATTTTTTTTGGCCTCAAAATGTCATAAAAAACGTCATAGTATAGTATGGCGTCAAAATCGGCCAAAAAAAGTCCAAATTTTTTTTGGCCTCAAAATGTCATAAAAAACGTCATAGTATAGTATGGCGTTTTTTTCGGCCAAAAAAAGTCCAAATTTTTTTTGGCCTCAAAATGTCATAAAAAACGTCATAGTATAGTATGGCGTCAAAATCGGCCAAAAAAAGTCCAAATTTTTTTTGGCCTCAAAATGTCATAAAAAACGTCATAGTATAGTATGGCGTTTTTTTCGGGCAAAAAAAGTCAAAAATTTTTTTGTCCTCAAAATGTCATAAAAAAACGTCATAGTATAGTATGGCGTTTTTTTCGGCCAAAAAAAGTCCAAATTTTTTTTGGCCTCAAAATGTCATAAAAAACGTCATAGTATAGTATGGCGTCAAAATCGGCCAAAAAAAGTCCAAATTTTTTTTGGCCTCAAAATGTCATAAAAAACATCATAGTATAGTATGGCGTCAAAATTGGCCAAAAAAAGTCCAAATTTTTTTTGGCCTCAAAATGTCATAAAAAACGTCATAGTATAGTATGGCGTCAAAATCGGCCAAAAAAAGTCCAAATTTTTTTTGGCCTCAAAATGTCATAAAAAACGTCATAGTATAGTATGCCGTTTTTTTCGGGCAAAAAAAGTCCAAATTTTTTTTGGCCTCAAAATGTCATAAAAAACGTCATAGTATAGTATGGCGTTTTTTTCGGTCAAAAAAAGTCAAAATTTTTTTTGACCTCAAAATGTCATAAAAAAACGCCATAGTATAGTATGGCGTAAAAATCGGTCAAAAAAAGTCCAAATTTTTTTTGGCCTCAAAATGTCATAAAAAACATCATAGTATAGTAAGGCGTCAAAATTGGACAAAAAAAGTCAACATTTTTTTTTACCTCAAAATGTCATAAAAAACGTCATAGTATAGTATGGCGTCAAAATCGGCCAAAAAAAGTCCAAATTTTTTTTGGCCTCAAAATGTCATAAAAAACGTCATAGTATAGTATGGCGTCAAAATCGGCCAAAAAAAGTCCAAATTTTTTTTGGCCTCAAAATGTCATAAAAAACGTCATAGTATAGTATGGTGTCAAAATCGGCCAAAAAAAGTCCAAATTTTTTTTGGCCTCAAAATGTCATAAAAAACGTCATAGTATAGTATGCCGTTTTTTTCGGCCAAAAAAAGTCCAAATTTTTTTTGGCCTCAAAATGTCATAAAAAACGTCATAGTATAGTATGGCGTCAAAATCGGCCAAAAAAAGTCCAAATTTTTTTTGGCCTCAAAATGTCATAAAAAACGTCATAGTATAGTATGGCGTCAAAATCGGCCAAAAAAAGTCCAAATTTTTTTTGGCCTCAAAATGTCATTAAAAACGTCATAGTATAGTATGGCGTTTTTTTCGGCCAAAAAAAGTCCAAATTTTTTTTGACCTCAAAATGTCATAAAAAACGTCATAGTATAGTATGGCGTCAAAATCGGCCAAAAAAAGTCCAAATTTTTTTTGGCCTCAAAATGTCATAAAAAACGTCATAGTATAGTATGGCGTTTTTTTCGGCCAAAAAAAGTCCAAATTTTTTTGGGCCTCAAAATGTCATAAAAAACGTCATAGTATAGTATGGCGTCAAAATTGGCCAAAAAAAGTCCAAATTTTTTTTGGCCTCAAAATGTCATAAAAAACGTCATAGTATAGTATGGCGTTTTTTTCGGGCAAAAAAAGTCAAAAAATTTTTTGTCCTCAAAATGTCATAAAAAACGTCATAGTATAGTATGGCGTTTTTTTTCGGCCAAAAAAAGTCCAAATTTTTTTTGGCCTCAAAATGTCATAAAAAACGTCATAGTATAGTATGGCGTCAAAATCGGCCAAAAAAAGTCCAAATTTTTTTTGGCCTCAAAATGTCATAAAAAACATCATAGTATAGTATGGCGTCAAAATTGGCCAAAAAAAGTCCAAATTTTTTTTGGCCTCAAAATGTCATAAAAAACATCATAGTATAGTATGGCGTTTTTTTCGGGCAAAAAAAGTCCAAATTTTTTTTGGCCTCAAAATGTCATAAAAAACGTCATAGTATAGTATGGCGTTTTTTTCGGCCAAAAAAAGTCCAAATTTTTTTTGGCCTCAAAATGTCATAAAAAACGTCATAGTATAGTATGGCGTCAAAATCGGCCAAAAAAAGTCCAAATTTTTTTTGGCCTCAAAATGTCAAAAAAAACGTCATAGTATAGTATGGCGTCAAAATCGGCCAAAAAAAGTCAAAATTTTTTTTGGCCTCAAAATGTCATAAAAAACGTCATAGTATAGTATGGCGTTTTTTTCGGCCAAAAAAAGTCCAAATTTTTTTGGGCCTCAAAATGTCATAAAAAAACGTCATAGTATAGTATGGCGTAAAAATTGGCCAAAAAAAGTCCAAATTTTTTTTGGCCTCAAAATGTCATAAAAAACGTCATAGTATAGTATGGCGTTTTTTTCGGCCAAAAAAAGTCAAAAATTTTTTTGGCCTCAAAATGTCATAAAAAACGTCATAGTATAGTATGCCGTTTTTTTTCGGCCAAAAAAAGTCCAAATTTTTTTTGGCCTCAAAATGTCATAAAAAACGTCATAGTATAGTATGGCGTCAAAATCGGCCAAAAAAAGTCCAAATTTTTTTTTTGGCCTCAAAATGTCATTAAAAACGTCATAGTATAGTATGGCGTTTTTTTCGGCCAAAAAAAGTCCAAATTTTTTTTTACCTCAAAATGTCATAAAAAACGTCATAGTATAGTATGGCGTCAAAATCGGCCAAAAAAAGTCCAAATTTTTTTTGGCCTCAAAATGTCATAAAAAACGTCATAGTATAGTATGGTGTTTTTTTCGGCCAAAAAAAGTCCAAATTTTTTTGGGGCTCAAAATGTCATAAAAAACGTCATAGTATAGTATGGCGTCAAAATTGGCCAAAAAAAGTCCAAATTTTTTTTGGCCTCAAAATGTCATAAAAAACGTCATAGTATAGTATGGCGTTTTTTTCGGCCAAAAAAAGTCAAAAATTTTTTTGGCCTCAAAATGTCATAAAAAACGTCATAGTATAGTATGGCGTTTTTTTCGGCCAAAAAAAGTCCAAATTTTTTTTGGCCTCAAAATGTCATAAAAATCGCCATAGTATAGTATGGCGTCAAAATCGGCCAAAAAAAGTCCAAATTTTTTTTGGCCTCAAAATGTCATAAAAAACGTCATAGTATAATATGGCGTTTTTTTTGGCCAAAAAAAGTCCAAATTTTTTTTGGCCTCAAAATGTCATAAAAAACGTCATAGTATAGTATGGCGTCAAAATCGGCCAAAAAAAGTCCAAATTTTTTTTGGCCTCAAAATGTCATAAAAAACGTCATAGTATAGTATGGCGTCAAAATCGGCCAAAAAAAGTCCAAATTTTTTTTGGCCTCAAAATGTCATAAAAAATGTCATAGTATAGTATGGCGTCAAAATCGGCCAAAAAAAAGTCCAAATTTTTTTTGGCCTCAAAATGTCATAAAAAACGTCATAGTATAGTATGGCGTTTTTTTCGGGCAAAAAAAGTCAAAAAATTTTTTGGCCTCAAAATGTCATAAAAAACGTCATAGTATAGTATGGCTTTTTTTCGGCCAAAAAAAGTCCAAATTTTTTTTGGCCTCAAAATGTCATAAAAAACGTCATAGTATAGTATGGCGTCAAAATCGGCCAAAAAAAGTCCAAATTTTTTTTGGCCTCAAAATGTCATAAAAAACGTCATAGTATAGTATGGCGTTTTTTTCGGGCAAAAAAAGTCAAAAATTTTTTTGTCCTCAAAATGTCATAAAAAACGTCATAGTATAGTATGGCGTTTTTTTCGGCCAAAAAAAGTCCAAATTTTTTTTGGCCTCAAAATGTCATAAAAAACGTCATAGTATAGTATGGCGTCAAAATCGGCCAAAAAAAGTCCAAATTTTTTTTTGGCCTCAAAATGTCATAAAAAACATCATAGTATAGTATGGCGTCAAAATTGGCCAAAAAAAGTCCAAATTTTTTTTGGCCTCAAAATGTCATAAAAAACATCATAGTATAGTATGGCGTTTTTTTCGGGCAAAAAAAGTCCAAATTTTTTTTGGCCTCAAAATGTCATAAAAAACGTCATAGTATAGTATGGCGTTTCTTTCGGCCAAAAAAAGTCCAAATTTTTTTTGGCCTCAAAATGTCATGAAAAACGTCATAGTATAGTATGGCGTTTTTTTCGGGCAAAAAAAGTCCAAATTTTTTTTGGCCTCAAAATGTCATAAAAAACGTCATAGTATAGTATGGCGTCCAAATCGGCCAAAAAAAGTCCAAATTTTTTTTGGCCTCAAAATGTCATAAAAAACGTCATAGTATAGTATGGCGTTTTTTTCGGCCAAAAAAAGTCCAAATTTTTTTTGGCCTCAAAATGTCATAAAAAACGTCATAGTATAGTATGGCGTCAAAATCGGCCAAAAAAAGTCCAAATTTTTTTTGGCCTCAAAATGTCATAAAAAACGTCATAGTATAGTATGGCGTTTTTTTCGGCCAAAAAAAGTCCAAATTTTTTTTGGCCTCAAAATGTCATAAAAAACGTCATAGTATAGTATGGCGTCAAAATCGGCCAAAAAAAGTCCAAATTTTTTTTGGCCTCAAAATGTCATAAAAAACGTCATAGTATAGTATGGCGTTTTTTTCGGGCAAAAAAAGTCAAAAATTTTTTTGTCCTCAAAATGTCATAAAAAAACGTCATAGTATAGTATGGCGTTTTTTTCGGCCAAAAAAAGTCCAAATTTTTTTTGGCCTCAAAATGTCATAAAAAACGTCATAGTATAGTATGGCGTCAAAATCGGCCAAAAAAAGTCCAAATTTTTTTTGGCCTCAAAATGTCATAAAAAACATCATAGTATAGTATGGCGTCAAAATTGGCCAAAAAAAGTCCAAATTTTTTTTGGCCTCAAAATGTCATAAAAAACATCATAGTATAGTATGGCGTTTTTTTCGGGCAAAAAAAGTCCAAATTTTTTTTGGCCTCAAAATGTCATAAAAAACGTCATAGTATAGTATGGCGTTTTTTTCAGCCAAAAAAAGTCCAAATTTTTTTTGGCCTCAAAATGTCATAAAAAACGTCATAGTATAGTATGGAGTCAAAATCGGCCAAAAAAAGTCCAAATTTTTTTTGGCCTCAAAATGTCATAAAAAACGTCATAGTATAGTATGGCGTTTTTTTCGGCCAAAAAAAGTCCAAATTTTTTTTGGCCTCAAAATGTCATAAAAAACGTCATAGTATAGTATGGCGTCAAAATCGGCCAAAAAAAGTCCAAATTTTTTTTGGCCTCAAAATGTCATAAAAAACATCATAGTATAGTATGGCGTCAAAATTGGCCAAAAAAAGTCCAAATTTTTTTTGGCCTCAAAATGTCATAAAAAACATCATAGTATAGTATGGCGTTTTTTTCGGGCAAAAAAAGTCCAAATTTTTTTTGGCCTCAAAATGTCATAAAAAACGTCATAGTATAGTATGGCGTCAAAATCGGCCAAAAAAAGTAAAAAAATTTTTTGGCCTCAAAATGTCATTAAAAACGTCATAGTATAGTATGGCGTTTTTTTCGGCCAAAAAAAGTCCAAATTTTTTTTGACCTCAAAATGTCATAAAAAACGTCATAGTATAGTATGGCGTCAAAATCGGCCAAAAAAAGTCAAAATTTTTTTTGGCCTCAAAATGTCATAAAAAACGTCATAGTATAGTATGCCGTTTTTTTCGGGCAAAAAAAGTCCAAATTTTTTTTGGCCTCAAAATGTCATAAAAAACGTCATAGTATAGTATGGCGTTTTTTTCGGTCAAAAAAAGTCCAAATTTTTTTTGACCTCAAAATGTCATAAAAAAACGCCATAGTATAGTATGGCGTAAAAATCGGTCAAAAAAAGTCCAAATTTTTTTTGGCCTCAAAATGTCATAAAAAACATCATAGTATAGTAAGGCGTCAAAATTGTACAAAAAAAGTCAACATTTTTTTTTACCTCAAAATGTCATAAAAAACGTCATAGTATAGTATGGCGTCAAAATCGGCCAAAAAAAGTCCAAATTTTTTTTGGCCTCAAAATGTCATAAAAAACGTCATAGTATAGTATGGCGTCAAAATCGGCCAAAAAAAGTCCAAATTTTTTTTGGCCTCAAAATGTCATAAAAAACGTCATAGTATAGTATGGCGTCAAAATCGGCCAAAAAAAGTCCAAATTTTTTTTGGCCTCAAAATGTCATAAAAAACGTCATAGTATAGTATGGCGTCAAAATCGGCCAAAAAAAGTAAAAAAATTTTTTGGCCTCAAAATGTCATTAAAAACGTCATAGTATAGTATGGCGTTTTTTTCGGCCAAAAAAAGTCCAAATTTTTTTTGACCTCAAAATGTCATAAAAAACGTCATAGTATAGTATGGCGTCAAAATCGGCCAAAAAAAGTCCAAATTTTTTTTGGCCTCAAAATGTCATAAAAAACGTCATAGTATAGTATGGCGTTTTTTTCGGGCAAAAAAAGTCAAAAATTTTTTTGTCCTCAAAATGTCATAAAAAACGTCATAGTATAGTATGGCGTTTTTTTTCGGCCAAAAAAAGTCCAAATTTTTTTTGGCCTCAAAATGTCATAAAAAACGTCATAGTATAGTATGGCGTCAAAATCGGCCAAAAAAAGTCCAAATTTTTTTTGGCCTCAAAATGTCATAAAAAACATCATAGTATAGTATGGCGTCAAAATTGGCCAAAAAAAGTCCAAATTTTTTTTGGCCTCAAAATGTCATAAAAAACATCATAGTATAGTATGGCGTTTTTTTCGGGCAAAAAAAGTCCAAATTTTTTTTGGCCTCAAAATGTCATAAAAAACGTCATAGTATAGTATGGCGTTTCTTTCGGCCAAAAAAAGTCCAAATTTTTTTTGGCCTCAAAATGTCATGAAAAACGTCATAGTATAGTATGGCGTTTTTTTCGGGCAAAAAAAGTCAAAATTTTTTTTGGCCTCAAAATGTCATAAAAAACGTCATAGTATAGTATGGCGTCCAAATCGGCCAAAAAAAGTCCAAATTTTTTTTGGCCTCAAAATGTCATAAAAAACGTCATAGTATAGTATGGCGTTTTTTTCGGCCAAAAAAAGTCCAAATTTTTTTTGGCCTCAAAATGTCATAAAAAACGTCATAGTATAGTATGGCGTCAAAATCGGCCAAAAAAAGTCCAAATTTTTTTTGGCCTCAAAATGTCATAAAAAACGTCATAGTATAGTATGGCGTTTTTTTCGGCCAAAAAAAGTCCAAATTTTTTTTGGCCTCAAAATGTCATAAAAAACGTCATAGTATAGTATGGCGTCAAAATCGGCCAAAAAAAGTCCAAATTTTTTTTGGCCTCAAAATGTCATAAAAAACGTCATAGTATAGTATGGCGTTTTTTTCGGGCAAAAAAAGTCAAAAATTTTTTTGTCCTCAAAATGTCATAAAAAAACGTCATAGTATAGTATGGCGTTTTTTTCGGCCAAAAAAAGTCCAAATTTTTTTTGGCCTCAAAATGTCATAAAAAACGTCATAGTATAGTATGGCGTCAAAATCGGCCAAAAAAAGTCCAAATTTTTTTTGGCCTCAAAATGTCATAAAAAACATCATAGTATAGTATGGCGTCAAAATTGGCCAAAAAAAGTCCAAATTTTTTTTGGCCTCAAAATGTCATAAAAAACATCATAGTATAGTATGGCGTTTTTTTCGGGCAAAAAAAGTCCAAATTTTTTTTGGCCTCAAAATGTCATAAAAAACGTCATAGTATAGTATGGCGTTTTTTTCAGCCAAAAAAAGTCCAAATTTTTTTTGGCCTCAAAATGTCATAAAAAACGTCATAGTATAGTATGGAGTCAAAATCGGCCAAAAAAAGTCCAAATTTTTTTTGGCCTCAAAATGTCATAAAAAACGTCATAGTATAGTATGGCGTTTTTTTCGGCCAAAAAAAGTCCAAATTTTTTTTGGCCTCAAAATGTCATAAAAAACGTCATAGTATAGTATGGCGTCAAAATCGGCCAAAAAAAGTCCAAATTTTTTTTGGCCTCAAAATGTCATAAAAAACGTCATAGTATAGTATGGCGTTTTTTTCGGGCAAAAAAAGTCAAAAATTTTTTTGTCCTCAAAATGTCATAAAAAAACGTCATAGTATAGTATGGCGTTTTTTTCGGCCAAAAAAAGTCCAAATTTTTTTTGGCCTCAAAATGTCATAAAAAACGTCATAGTATAGTATGGCGTCAAAATCGGCCAAAAAAAGTCCAAATTTTTTTTGGCCTCAAAATGTCATAAAAAACATCATAGTATAGTATGGCGTCAAAATTGGCCAAAAAAAGTCCAAATTTTTTTTGGCCTCAAAATGTCATAAAAAACATCATAGTATAGTATGGCGTTTTTTTCGGGCAAAAAAAGTCCAAATTTTTTTTGGCCTCAAAATGTCATAAAAAACGTCATAGTATAGTATGGCGTTTTTTTCAGCCAAAAAAAGTCCAAATTTTTTTTGGCCTCAAAATGTCATAAAAAACGTCATAGTATAGTATGGAGTCAAAATCGGCCAAAAAAAGTCCAAATTTTTTTTGGCCTCAAAATGTCATAAAAAACGTCATAGTATAGTATGGCGTTTTTTTCGGCCAAAAAAAGTCCAAATTTTTTTTGGCCTCAAAATGTCATAAAAAACGTCATAGTATAGTATGGCGTCAAAATCGGCCAAAAAAAGTCCAAATTTTTTTTGGCCTCAAAATGTCATAAAAAACATCATAGTATAGTATGGCGTCAAAATTGGCCAAAAAAAGTCCAAATTTTTTTTGGCCTCAAAATGTCATAAAAAACATCATAGTATAGTATGGCGTTTTTTTCGGGCAAAAAAAGTCCAAATTTTTTTTGGCCTCAAAATGTCATAAAAAACGTCATAGTATAGTATGGCGTCAAAATCGGCCAAAAAAAGTAAAAAAAATTTTTGGCCTCAAAATGTCATTAAAAACGTCATAGTATAGTATGGCGTTTTTTTCGGCCAAAAAAAGTCCAAATTTTTTTTGACCTCAAAATGTCATAAAAAACGTCATAGTATAGTATGGCGTCAAAATCGGCCAAAAAAAGTCCAAATTTTTTTTGGCCTCAAAATGTCATAAAAAACGTCATAGTATAGTATGCCGTTTTTTTCGGGCAAAAAAAGTCCAAATTTTTTTTGGCCTCAAAATGTCATAAAAAAACGCCATAGTATAGTATGGCGTAAAAATCGGTCAAAAAAAGTCCAAATTTTTTTTGGCCTCAAAATGTCATAAAAAACATCATAGTATAGTAAGGCGTCAAAATTGGACAAAAAAAGTCAACATTTTTTTTTACCTCAAAATGTCATAAAAAACGTCATAGTATAGTATGGCGTCAAAATCGGCCAAAAAAAGTCCAAATTTTTTTTGGCCTCAAAATGTCATAAAAAACATCATAGTATAGTATGGCGTCAAAATTGGCCAAAAAAAGTCCAAATTTTTTTTGGCCTCAAAATGTCATAAAAAACATCATAGTATAGTATGGCGTTTTTTTCGGGCAAAAAAAGTCCAAATTTTTTTTGGCCTCAAAATGTCATAAAAAACGTCATAGTATAGTATGGCGTCAAAATCGGCCAAAAAAAGTAAAAAAATTTTTTGGCCTCAAAATGTCATTAAAAACGTCATAGTATAGTATGGCGTTTTTTTCGGCCAAAAAAAGTCCAAATTTTTTTTGGCCTCAAAATGTCATAAAAAACGTCATAGTATAGTATGGCGTTTTTTTCAGCCAAAAAAAGTCCAAATTTTTTTTGGCCTCAAAATGTCATAAAAAACGTCATAGTATAGTATGGAGTCAAAATCGGCCAAAAAAAGTCCAAATTTTTTTTGGCCTCAAAATGTCATAAAAAACGTCATAGTATAGTATGGCGTTTTTTTCGGCCAAAAAAAGTCCAAATTTTTTTTGGCCTCAAAATGTCATAAAAAACGTCATAGTATAGTATGGCGTCAAAATCGGCCAAAAAAAGTCCAAATTTTTTTTGGCCTCAAAATGTCATAAAAAACATCATAGTATAGTATGGCGTCAAAATTGGCCAAAAAAAGTCCAAATTTTTTTTGGCCTCAAAATGTCATAAAAAACATCATAGTATAGTATGGCGTTTTTTTCGGGCAAAAAAAGTCCAAATTTTTTTTGGCCTCAAAATGTCATAAAAAACGTCATAGTATAGTATGGCGTCAAAATCGGCCAAAAAAAGTAAAAAAATTTTTTGGCCTCAAAATGTCATTAAAAACGTCATAGTATAGTATGGCGTTTTTTTCGGCCAAAAAAAGTCCAAATTTTTTTTGACCTCAAAATGTCATAAAAAACGTCATAGTATAGTATGGCGTCAAAATCGGCCAAAAAAAGTCAAAATTTTTTTTGGCCTCAAAATGTCATAAAAAACGTCATAGTATAGTATGCCGTTTTTTTCGGGCAAAAAAAGTCCAAATTTTTTTTGGCCTCAAAATGTCATAAAAAACGTCATAGTATAGTATGGCGTTTTTTTCGGTCAAAAAAAGTCCAAATTTTTTTTGACCTCAAAATGTCATAAAAAAACGCCATAGTATAGTATGGCGTAAAAATCGGTCAAAAAAAGTCCAAATTTTTTTTGGCCTCAAAATGTCATAAAAAACATCATAGTATAGTAAGGCGTCAAAATTGTACAAAAAAAGTCAACATTTTTTTTTACCTCAAAATGTCATAAAAAACGTCATAGTATAGTATGGCGTCAAAATCGGCCAAAAAAAGTCCAAATTTTTTTTGGCCTCAAAATGTCATAAAAAACGTCATAGTATAGTATGGCGTCAAAATCGGCCAAAAAAAGTCCAAATTTTTTTTGGCCTCAAAATGTCATAAAAAACGTCATAGTATAGTATGGCGTCAAAATCGGCCAAAAAAAGTCCAAATTTTTTTTGGCCTCAAAATGTCATAAAAAACGTCATAGTATAGTATGGCGTCAAAATCGGCCAAAAAAAGTAAAAAAATTTTTTGGCCTCAAAATGTCATTAAAAACGTCATAGTATAGTATGGCGTTTTTTTCGGCCAAAAAAAGTCCAAATTTTTTTTGACCTCAAAATGTCATAAAAAACGTCATAGTATAGTATGGCGTCAAAATCGGCCAAAAAAAGTCCAAATTTTTTTTGGCCTCAAAATGTCATAAAAAACGTCATAGTATAGTATGGCGTTTTTTTCGGGCAAAAAAAGTCAAAAATTTTTTTGTCCTCAAAATGTCATAAAAAACGTCATAGTATAGTATGGCGTTTTTTTCGGCCAAAAAAAGTCCAAATTTTTTTTGGCCTCAAAATGTCATAAAAAACGTCATAGTATAGTATGGCGTCAAAATCGGCCAAAAAAAGTCCAAATTTTTTTTGGCCTCAAAATGTCATAAAAAACATCATAGTATAGTATGGCGTCAAAATTGGCCAAAAAAAGTCCAAATTTTTTTTGGCCTCAAAATGTCATAAAAAACATCATAGTATAGTATGGCGTTTTTTTCGGGCAAAAAAAGTCCAAATTTTTTTTGGCCTCAAAATGTCATAAAAAACGTCATAGTATAGTATGGCGTTTCTTTCGGCCAAAAAAAGTCCAAATTTTTTTTGGCCTCAAAATGTCATGAAAAACGTCATAGTATAGTATGGCGTTTTTTTCGGGCAAAAAAAGTCAAAATTTTTTTTGGCCTCAAAATGTCATAAAAAACGTCATAGTATAGTATGGCGTCCAAATCGGCCAAAAAAAGTCCAAATTTTTTTTGGCCTCAAAATGTCATAAAAAACGTCATAGTATAGTATGGCGTTTTTTTCGGCCAAAAAAAGTCCAAATTTTTTTTGGCCTCAAAATGTCATAAAAAACGTCATAGTATAGTATGGCGTCAAAATCGGCCAAAAAAAGTCCAAATTTTTTTTGGCCTCAAAATGTCATAAAAAACGTCATAGTATAGTATGGCGTTTTTTTCGGCCAAAAAAAGTCCAAATTTTTTTTGGCCTCAAAATGTCATAAAAAACGTCATAGTATAGTATGGCGTCAAAATCGGCCAAAAAAAGTCCAAATTTTTTTTGGCCTCAAAATGTCATAAAAAACGTCATAGTATAGTATGGCGTTTTTTTCGGGCAAAAAAAGTCAAAAATTTTTTTGTCCTCAAAATGTCATAAAAAAACGTCATAGTATAGTATGGCGTTTTTTTCGGCCAAAAAAAGTCCAAATTTTTTTTGGCCTCAAAATGTCATAAAAAACGTCATAGTATAGTATGGCGTCAAAATCGGCCAAAAAAAGTCCAAATTTTTTTTGGCCTCAAAATGTCATAAAAAACATCATAGTATAGTATGGCGTCAAAATTGGCCAAAAAAAGTCCAAATTTTTTTTGGCCTCAAAATGTCATAAAAAACATCATAGTATAGTATGGCGTTTTTTTCGGGCAAAAAAAGTCCAAATTTTTTTTGGCCTCAAAATGTCATAAAAAACGTCATAGTATAGTATGGCGTCAAAATCGGCCAAAAAAAGTAAAAAAATTTTTTGGCCTCAAAATGTCATTAAAAACGTCATAGTATAGTATGGCGTTTTTTTCGGCCAAAAAAAGTCCAAATTTTTTTTGACCTCAAAATGTCATAAAAAACGTCATAGTATAGTATGGCGTCAAAATCGGCCAAAAAAAGTCAAAATTTTTTTTGGCCTCAAAATGTCATAAAAAACGTCATAGTATAGTATGCCGTTTTTTTCGGGCAAAAAAAGTCCAAATTTTTTTTGGCCTCAAAATGTCATAAAAAACGTCATAGTATAGTATGGCGTTTTTTTCGGTCAAAAAAAGTCCAAATTTTTTTTGACCTCAAAATGTCATAAAAAAACGCCATAGTATAGTATGGCGTAAAAATCGGTCAAAAAAAGTCCAAATTTTTTTTGGCCTCAAAATGTCATAAAAAACATCATAGTATAGTAAGGCGTCAAAATTGTACAAAAAAAGTCAACATTTTTTTTTACCTCAAAATGTCATAAAAAACGTCATAGTATAGTATGGCGTCAAAATCGGCCAAAAAAAGTCCAAATTTTTTTTGGCCTCAAAATGTCATAAAAAACGTCATAGTATAGTATGGCGTCAAAATCGGCCAAAAAAAGTCCAAATTTTTTTTGGCCTCAAAATGTCATAAAAAACGTCATAGTATAGTATGGCGTCAAAATCGGCCAAAAAAAGTCCAAATTTTTTTTGGCCTCAAAATGTCATAAAAAACGTCATAGTATAGTATGGCGTCAAAATCGGCCAAAAAAAGTAAAAAAATTTTTTGGCCTCAAAATGTCATTAAAAACGTCATAGTATAGTATGGCGTTTTTTTCGGCCAAAAAAAGTCCAAATTTTTTTTGACCTCAAAATGTCATAAAAAACGTCATAGTATAGTATGGCGTCAAAATCGGCCAAAAAAAGTCCAAATTTTTTTTGGCCTCAAAATGTCATAAAAAACGTCATAGTATAGTATGCCGTTTTTTTCGGGCAAAAAAAGTCCAAATTTTTTTTGGCCTCAAAATGTCATAAAAAACGTCATAGTATAGTATGGCGTTTTTTTCGGTCAAAAAAAGTCAAAATTTTTTTTGACCTCAAAATGTCATAAAAAAACGCCATAGTATAGTATGGCGTAAAAATCGGTCAAAAAAAGTCCAAATTTTTTTTGGCCTCAAAATGTCATAAAAAACATCATAGTATAGTAAGGCGTCAAAATTGGACAAAAAAAGTCAACATTTTTTTTTACCTCAAAATGTCATAAAAAACGTCATAGTATAGTATGGCGTCAAAATCGGCCAAAAAAAGTCCAAATTTTTTTTGGCCTCAAAATGTCATAAAAAACGTCATAGTATAGTATGGCGTCAAAATCGGCCAAAAAAAGTCCAAATTTTTTTTGGCCTCAAAATGTCATAAAAAACGTCATAGTATAGTATGGCGTCAAAATCGGCCAAAAAAAGTCCAAATTTTTTTTGGCCTCAAAATGTCATAAAAAACGTCATAGTATAGTATGGTGTCAAAATCGGCCAAAAAAAGTCCAAATTTTTTTTGGCCTCAAAATGTCATAAAAAACGTCATAGTATAGTATGCCGTTTTTTTCGGCCAAAAAAAGTCCAAATTTTTTTTGGCCTCAAAATGTCATAAAAAACGTCATAGTATAGTATGGCGTCAAAATCGGCCAAAAAAAGTCCAAATTTTTTTTGGCCTCAAAATGTCATAAAAAACGTCATAGTATAATATGGCGTTTTTTTCGGCCAAAAAAAGTCCAAATTTTTTTTGGCCTCAAAATGTCATAAAAAACGTCATAGTATAGTATGGCGTCAAAATCGGCCAAAAAAAGTCCAAATTTTTTTTGGCCTCAAAATGTCATTAAAAACGTCATAGTATAGTATGGCGTTTTTTTCGGCCAAAAAAAGTCCAAATTTTTTTTGACCTCAAAATGTCATAAAAAACGTCATAGTATAGTATGGCGTCAAAATCGGCCAAAAAAAGTCCAAATTTTTTTTGGCCTCAAAATGTCATAAAAAACGTCATAGTATAGTATGGCGTTTTTTTCGGCCAAAAAAAGTCCAAATTTTTTTGGGCCTCAAAATGTCATAAAAAACGTCATAGTATAGTATGGCGTCAAAATTGGCCAAAAAAAGTCCAAATTTTTTTTGGCCTCAAAATGTCATAAAAAACGTCATAGTATAGTATGGCGTTTTTTTCGGCCAAAAAAAGTCCAAATTTTTTTTGGCCTCAAAATGTCATAAAAAACGTCATAGTATAGTATGGCGTTTTTTTCGGGCAAAAAAAGTCAAAAAATTTTTTGGCCTCAAAATGTCATAAAAAACGTCATAGTATAGTATGGCTTTTTTTCGGCCAAAAAAAGTCCAAATTTTTTTTGGCCTCAAAATGTCATAAAAAACGTCATAGTATAGTATGGCGTCAAAATCGGCCAAAAAAAGTCCAAATTTTTTTTGGCCTCAAAATGTCATAAAAAACGTCATAGTATAGTATGGCGTTTTTTTCGGGCAAAAAAAGTCAAAAATTTTTTTGTCCTCAAAATGTCATAAAAAACGTCATAGTATAGTATGGCGTTTTTTTCGGCCAAAAAAAGTCCAAATTTTTTTTGGCCTCAAAATGTCATAAAAAACGTCATAGTATAGTATGGCGTCAAAATCGGCCAAAAAAAGTCCAAATTTTTTTTGGCCTCAAAATGTCATAAAAAACATCATAGTATAGTATGGCGTCAAAATTGGCCAAAAAAAGTCCAAATTTTTTTTGGCCTCAAAATGTCATAAAAAACATCATAGTATAGTATGGCGTTTTTTTCGGGCAAAAAAAGTCCAAATTTTTTTTGGCCTCAAAATGTCATAAAAAACGTCATAGTATAGTATGGCGTTTTTTTCGGCCAAAAAAAGTCCAAATTTTTTTTGGCCTCAAAATGTCATAAAAAACGTCATAGTATAGTATGGAGTCAAAATCGGCCAAAAAAAGTCCAAATTTTTTTTGGCCTCAAAATGTCATAAAAAACGTCATAGTATAGTATGGCGTTTTTTTTTCGGCCAAAAAAAGTCCAAATTTTTTTTGGCCTCAAAATGTCATAAAAAACGTCATAGTATAGTATGGCGTTTTTTTCGGCCAAAAAAAGTCCAAATTTTTTTTGGCCTCAAAATGTCATAAAAAATGTCATAGTATAGTATGGCGTTTTTTTTCGGCCAAAAAAAGTCCAAATTTTTTTTGGCCTCAAAATGTCATAAAAAACGTCATAGTATAGTATGGCGTCAAAATCGGCCAAAAAAAGTCCAAATTTTTTTTGGCCTCAAAATGTCATAAAAAACGTCATAGTATAGTATGGCGTCAAAATCGGCCAAAAAAAGTCCAAATTTTTTTTGGCCTCAAAATGTCATAAAAAACGTCATAGTATAGTATGGCGTTTTTTTCGGCCAAAAAAAGTCCAAATTTTTTTTGGCCTCAAAATGTCATAAAAAACGTCATAGTATAGTATGGCGTCAAAATCGGCCAAAAAAAGTCCAAATTTTTTTGGGCCTCAAAATGTCATAAAAAACGTCGTAGTATAGTATGGTGTCAAAATCGGCCAAAAAAAGTCAAAAAATTTTTTTGGCCTCAAAATGTCATAAAAAACGTCATAGTATAGTATGGCGTTTTTTTCGGGCAAAAAAAGTCCAAATTTTTTTTGGCCTCAAAATGTCATAAAAAACGTCATAGTATAGTATGGCGTTTTTTTCAGCCAAAAAAAGTCCAAATTTTTTTTGGCCTCAAAATGTCATAAAAAACGTCATAGTATAGTATGGAGTCAAAATCGGCCAAAAAAAGTCCAAATTTTTTTTGGCCTCAAAATGTCATAAAAAACGTCATAGTATAGTATGGCGTTTTTTTCGGCCAAAAAAAGTCCAAATTTTTTTTGGCCTCAAAATGTCATAAAAAACGTCATAGTATAGTATGGCGTCAAAATCGGCCAAAAAAAGTCCAAATTTTTTTTGGCCTCAAAATGTCATAAAAAACATCATAGTATAGTATGGCGTCAAAATTGGCCAAAAAAAGTCCAAATTTTTTTTGGCCTCAAAATGTCATAAAAAACATCATAGTATAGTATGGCATTTTTTTCGGGCAAAAAAAGTCCAAATTTTTTTTGGCCTCAAAATGTCATAAAAAACGTCATAGTATAGTATGGCGTCAAAATCGGCCAAAAAAAGTAAAAAAATTTTTTGGCCTCAAAATGTCATTAAAAACGTCATAGTATAGTATGGCGTTTTTTTCGGCCAAAAAAAGTCCAAATTTTTTTTGACCTCAAAATGTCATAAAAAACGTCATAGTATAGTATGGCGTCAAAATCGGCCAAAAAAAGTCCAAATTTTTTTTGGCCTCAAAATGTCATAAAAAACGTCATAGTATAGTATGCCGTTTTTTTCGGGCAAAAAAAGTCCAAATTTTTTTTGGCCTCAAAATGTCATAAAAAACGTCATAGTATAGTATGGCGTTTTTTTCGGTCAAAAAAAGTCAAAATTTTTTTTGACCTCAAAATGTCATAAAAAAACGCCATAGTATAGTATGGCGTAAAAATCGGTCAAAAAAAGTCCAAATTTTTTTTGGCCTCAAAATGTCATAAAAAACATCATAGTATAGTAAGGCGTCAAAATTGTACAAAAAAAGTCAACATTTTTTTTTACCTCAAAATGTCATAAAAAACGTCATAGTATAGTATGGCGTCAAAATCGGCCAAAAAAAGTCCAAATTTTTTTTGGCCTCAAAATGTCATAAAAAACGTCATAGTATAGTATGGCGTCAAAATCGGCCAAAAAAAGTCCAAATTTTTTTTGGCCTCAAAATGTCATAAAAAACGTCATAGTATAGTATGGCGTCAAAATCGGCCAAAAAAAGTCCAAATTTTTTTTGGCCTCAAAATGTCATAAAAAACGTCATAGTATAGTATGGCGTCAAAATCGGCCAAAAAAAGTAAAAAAATTTTTTGGCCTCAAAATGTCATTAAAAACGTCATAGTATAGTATGGCGTTTTTTTCGGCCAAAAAAAGTCCAAATTTTTTTTGACCTCAAAATGTCATAAAAAACGTCATAGTATAGTATGGCGTCAAAATCGGCCAAAAAAAGTCCAAATTTTTTTTGGCCTCAAAATGTCATAAAAAACGTCATAGTATAGTATGCCGTTTTTTTCGGGCAAAAAAAGTCCAAATTTTTTTTGGCCTCAAAATGTCATAAAAAACGTCATAGTATAGTATGGCGTTTTTTTCGGTCAAAAAAAGTCAAAATTTTTTTTGACCTCAAAATGTCATAAAAAAACGCCATAGTATAGTATGGCGTAAAAATCGGTCAAAAAAAGTCCAAATTTTTTTTGGCCTCAAAATGTCATAAAAAACATCATAGTATAGTAAGGCGTCAAAATCGGACAAAAAAAGTCAACATTTTTTTTTACCTCAAAATGTCATAAAAAACGTCATAGTATAGTATGGCGTCAAAATCGGCCAAAAAAAGTCCAAATTTTTTTTGGCCTCAAAATGTCATAAAAAACGTCATAGTATAGTATGGCGTCAAAATCGGCCAAAAAAAGTCCAAATTTTTTTTGGCCTCAAAATGTCATAAAAAACGTCATAGTATAGTATGGCGTCAAAATCGGCCAAAAAAAGTCCAAATTTTTTTTGGCCTCAAAATGTCATAAAAAACGTCATAGTATAGTATGGTGTCAAAATCGGCCAAAAAAAGTCCAAATTTTTTTTGGCCTCAAAATGTCATAAAAAACGTCATAGTATAGTATGCCGTTTTTTTCGGCCAAAAAAAGTCCAAATTTTTTTTGGCCTCAAAATGTCATAAAAAACGTCATAGTATAGTATGGCGTCAAAATCGGCCAAAAAAAGTCCAAATTTTTTTTGGCCTCAAAATGTCATAAAAAACGTCATAGTATAATATGGCGTTTTTTTCGGCCAAAAAAAGTCCAAATTTTTTTTGGCCTCAAAATGTCATAAAAAACGTCATAGTATAGTATGGCGTCAAAATCGGCCAAAAAAAGTCCAAATTTTTTTTGGCCTCAAAATGTCATTAAAAACGTCATAGTATAGTATGGCGTTTTTTTCGGCCAAAAAAAGTCCAAATTTTTTTTGACCTCAAAATGTCATAAAAAACGTCATAGTATAGTATGGCGTCAAAATCGGCCAAAAAAAGTCCAAATTTTTTTTGGCCTCAAAATGTCATAAAAAACGTCATAGTATAGTATGGCGTTTTTTTCGGCCAAAAAAAGTCCAAATTTTTTTGGGCCTCAAAATGTCATAAAAAACGTCATAGTATAGTATGGCGTCAAAATTGGCCAAAAAAAGTCCAAATTTTTTTTGGCCTCAAAATGTCATAAAAAACGTCATAGTATAGTATGGCGTTTTTTTCGGCCAAAAAAAGTCCAAATTTTTTTTGGCCTCAAAATGTCATAAAAAACGTCATAGTATAGTATGGCGTTTTTTTCGGGCAAAAAAAGTCAAAAAATTTTTTGGCCTCAAAATGTCATAAAAAACGTCATAGTATAGTATGGCTTTTTTTCGGCCAAAAAAAGTCCAAATTTTTTTTGGCCTCAAAATGTCATAAAAAACGTCATAGTATAGTATGGCGTCAAAATCGGCCAAAAAAAGTCCAAATTTTTTTTGGCCTCAAAATGTCATAAAAAACGTCATAGTATAGTATGGCGTTTTTTTCGGGCAAAAAAAGTCAAAAATTTTTTTGTCCTCAAAATGTCATAAAAAACGTCATAGTATAGTATGGCGTTTTTTTCGGCCAAAAAAAGTCCAAATTTTTTTTGGCCTCAAAATGTCATAAAAAACGTCATAGTATAGTATGGCGTCAAAATCGGCCAAAAAAAGTCCAAATTTTTTTTGGCCTCAAAATGTCATAAAAAACATCATAGTATAGTATGGCGTCAAAATTGGCCAAAAAAAGTCCAAATTTTTTTTGGCCTCAAAATGTCATAAAAAACATCATAGTATAGTATGGCGTTTTTTTCGGGCAAAAAAAGTCCAAATTTTTTTTGGCCTCAAAATGTCATAAAAAACGTCATAGTATAGTATGGCGTTTTTTTCGGCCAAAAAAAGTCCAAATTTTTTTTGGCCTCAAAATGTCATAAAAAACGTCATAGTATAGTATGGAGTCAAAATCGGCCAAAAAAAGTCCAAATTTTTTTTGGCCTCAAAATGTCATAAAAAACGTCATAGTATAGTATGGCGTTTTTTTTCGGCCAAAAAAAGTCCAAATTTTTTTTGGCCTCAAAATGTCATAAAAAACGTCATAGTATAGTATGGCGTTTTTTTCGGCCAAAAAAAGTCCAAATTTTTTTTGGCCTCAAAATGTCATAAAAAATGTCATAGTATAGTATGGCGTTTTTTTCGGCCAAAAAAAGTCCAAATTTTTTTTGGCCTCAAAATGTCATAAAAAACGTCATAGTATAGTATGGCGTCAAAATCGGCCAAAAAAAGTCCAAATTTTTTTTGGCCTCAAAATGTCATAAAAAACGTCATAGTATAGTATGGCGTCAAAATCGGCCAAAAAAAGTCCAAATTTTTTTTGGCCTCAAAATGTCATAAAAAACGTCATAGTATAGTATGGCGTTTTTTTCGGCCAAAAAAAGTCCAAATTTTTTTTGGCCTCAAAATGTCATAAAAAACGTCATAGTATAGTATGGCGTCAAAATCGGCCAAAAAAAGTCCAAATTTTTTTGGGCCTCAAAATGTCATAAAAAACATCATAGTATAGTATGGCGTCAAAATTGGCCAAAAAAAGTCCAAATTTTTTTTGGCCTCAAAATGTCATAAAAAACATCATAGTATAGTATGGCGTTTTTTTCGGGCAAAAAAAGTCCAAATTTTTTTTGGCCTCAAAATGTCATAAAAAACGTCATAGTATAGTATGGCGTTTTTTTCGGCCAAAAAAAGTCCAAATTTTTTTTGGCCTCAAAATGTCATAAAAAACGTCATAGTATAGTATGGAGTCAAAATCGGCCAAAAAAAGTCCAAATTTTTTTTGGCCTCAAAATGTCATAAAAAACGTCATAGTATAGTATGGCGTTTTTTTTCGGCCAAAAAAAGTCCAAATTTTTTTTGGCCTCAAAATGTCATAAAAAACGTCATAGTATAGTATGGCGTTTTTTTCGGCCAAAAAAAGTCCAAATTTTTTTTGGCCTCAAAATGTCATAAAAAATGTCATAGTATAGTATGGCGTTTTTTTCGGCCAAAAAAAGTCCAAATTTTTTTTGGCCTCAAAATGTCATAAAAAACGTCATAGTATAGTATGGCGTCAAAATCGGCCAAAAAAAGTCCAAATTTTTTTTGGCCTCAAAATGTCATAAAAAACGTCATAGTATAGTATGGCGTCAAAATCGGCCAAAAAAAGTCCAAATTTTTTTTGGCCTCAAAATGTCATAAAAAACGTCATAGTATAGTATGGCGTTTTTTTTCGGCCAAAAAAAGTCCAAATTTTTTTTGGCCTCAAAATGTCATAAAAAACGTCATAGTATAGTATGGCGTCAAAATCGGCCAAAAAAAGTCCAAATTTTTTTGGGCCTCAAAATGTCATAAAAAACGTCGTAGTATAGTATGGTGTCAAAATCGGCCAAAAAAAGTCAAAAAATTTTTTTGGCCTCAAAATGTCATAAAAAACGTCATAGTATAGTATGGCGTTTTTTTCGGGCAAAAAAAGTCCAAATTTTTTTTGGCCTCAAAATGTCATAAAAAACGTCATAGTATAGTATGGCGTTTTTTTCAGCCAAAAAAAGTCCAAATTTTTTTTGGCCTCAAAATGTCATAAAAAACGTCATAGTATAGTATGGAGTCAAAATCGGCCAAAAAAAGTCCAAATTTTTTTTGGCCTCAAAATGTCATAAAAAACGTCATAGTATAGTATGGCGTTTTTTTCGGCCAAAAAAAGTCCAAATTTTTTTTGGCCTCAAAATGTCATAAAAAACGTCATAGTATAGTATGGCGTCAAAATCGGCCAAAAAAAGTCCAAATTTTTTTTGGCCTCAAAATGTCATAAAAAACATCATAGTATAGTATGGCGTCAAAATTGGCCAAAAAAAGTCCAAATTTTTTTTGGCCTCAAAATGTCATAAAAAACATCATAGTATAGTATGGCATTTTTTTCGGGCAAAAAAAGTCCAAATTTTTTTTGGCCTCAAAATGTCATAAAAAACGTCATAGTATAGTATGGCGTCAAAATCGGCCAAAAAAAGTAAAAAAATTTTTTGGCCTCAAAATGTCATTAAAAACGTCATAGTATAGTATGGCGTTTTTTTCGGCCAAAAAAAGTCCAAATTTTTTTTGGCCTCAAAATGTCATAAAAAACGTCATAGTATAGTATGGCGTCAAAATCGGCCAAAAAAAGTCCAAATTTTTTTTGGCCTCAAAATGTCATAAAAAACGTCATAGTATAGTATGGCGTTTTTTTTCGGCCAAAAAAAGTCCAAATTTTTTTTGGCCTCAAAATGTCATAAAAAACGTCATAGTATAGTATGGCGTTTTTTTCGGCCAAAAAAAGTCCAAATTTTTTTTGGCCTCAAAATGTCATAAAAAATGTCATAGTATAGTATGGCGTTTTTTTCGGCCAAAAAAAGTCCAAATTTTTTTTGGCCTCAAAATGTCATAAAAAACGTCATAGTATAGTATGGCGTCAAAATCGGCCAAAAAAAGTCCAAATTTTTTTTGGCCTCAAAATGTCATAAAAAACGTCATAGTATAGTATGGCGTCAAAATCGGCCAAAAAAAGTCCAAATTTTTTTTGGCCTCAAAATGTCATAAAAAACGTCATAGTATAGTATGGCGTTTTTTTCGGCCAAAAAAAGTCCAAATTTTTTTTGGCCTCAAAATGTCATAAAAAACGTCATAGTATAGTATGGCGTCAAAATCGGCCAAAAAAAGTCCAAATTTTTTTGGGCCTCAAAATGTCATAAAAAACATCATAGTATAGTATGGCGTCAAAATTGGCCAAAAAAAGTCCAAATTTTTTTTGGCCTCAAAATGTCATAAAAAACATCATAGTATAGTATGGCGTTTTTTTCGGGCAAAAAAAGTCCAAATTTTTTTTGGCCTCAAAATGTCATAAAAAACGTCATAGTATAGTATGGCGTTTTTTTCGGCCAAAAAAAGTCCAAATTTTTTTTGGCCTCAAAATGTCATAAAAAACGTCATAGTATAGTATGGAGTCAAAATCGGCCAAAAAAAGTCCAAATTTTTTTTGGCCTCAAAATGTCATAAAAAACGTCATAGTATAGTATGGCGTTTTTTTTTCGGCCAAAAAAAGTCCAAATTTTTTTTGGCCTCAAAATGTCATAAAAAACGTCATAGTATAGTATGGCGTTTTTTTCGGCCAAAAAAAGTCCAAATTTTTTTTGGCCTCAAAATGTCATAAAAAATGTCATAGTATAGTATGGCGTTTTTTTCGGCCAAAAAAAGTCCAAATTTTTTTTGGCCTCAAAATGTCATAAAAAACGTCATAGTATAGTATGGCGTCAAAATCGGCCAAAAAAAGTCCAAATTTTTTTTGGCCTCAAAATGTCATAAAAAACGTCATAGTATAGTATGGCGTCAAAATCGGCCAAAAAAAGTCCAAATTTTTTTTGGCCTCAAAATGTCATAAAAAACGTCATAGTATAGTATGGCGTTTTTTTCGGCCAAAAAAAGTCCAAATTTTTTTTGGCCTCAAAATGTCATAAAAAACGTCATAGTATAGTATGGCGTCAAAATCGGCCAAAAAAAGTCCAAATTTTTTTGGGCCTCAAAATGTCATAAAAAACGTCGTAGTATAGTATGGTGTCAAAATCGGCCAAAAAAAGTCAAAAAATTTTTTTGGCCTCAAAATGTCATAAAAAACGTCATAGTATAGTATGGCGTTTTTTTCGGGCAAAAAAAGTCCAAATTTTTTTTGGCCTCAAAATGTCATAAAAAACGTCATAGTATAGTATGGCGTTTTTTTCAGCCAAAAAAAGTCCAAATTTTTTTTGGCCTCAAAATGTCATAAAAAACGTCATAGTATAGTATGGAGTCAAAATCGGCCAAAAAAAGTCCAAATTTTTTTTGGCCTCAAAATGTCATAAAAAACGTCATAGTATAGTATGGCGTTTTTTTCGGCCAAAAAAAGTCCAAATTTTTTTTGGCCTCAAAATGTCATAAAAAACGTCATAGTATAGTATGGCGTCAAAATCGGCCAAAAAAAGTCCAAATTTTTTTTGGCCTCAAAATGTCATAAAAAACATCATAGTATAGTATGGCGTCAAAATTGGCCAAAAAAAGTCCAAATTTTTTTTGGCCTCAAAATGTCATAAAAAACATCATAGTATAGTATGGCATTTTTTTCGGGCAAAAAAAGTCCAAATTTTTTTTGGCCTCAAAATGTCATAAAAAACGTCATAGTATAGTATGGCGTCAAAATCGGCCAAAAAAAGTAAAAAAATTTTTTGGCCTCAAAATGTCATTAAAAACGTCATAGTATAGTATGGCGTTTTTTTCGGCCAAAAAAAGTCCAAATTTTTTTTGACCTCAAAATGTCATAAAAAACGTCATAGTATAGTATGGCGTCAAAATCGGCCAAAAAAAGTCCAAATTTTTTTTGGCCTCAAAATGTCATAAAAAACGTCATAGTATAGTATGCCGTTTTTTTCGGGCAAAAAAAGTCCAAATTTTTTTTGGCCTCAAAATGTCATAAAAAACGTCATAGTATAGTATGGCGTTTTTTTTCGGTCAAAAAAAGTCAAAATTTTTTTTGACCTCAAAATGTCATAAAAAAACGCCATAGTATAGTATGGCGTAAAAATCGGTCAAAAAAAGTCCAAATTTTTTTTGGCCTCAAAATGTCATAAAAAACATCATAGTATAGTAAGGCGTCAAAATTGTACAAAAAAAGTCAACATTTTTTTTTACCTCAAAATGTCATAAAAAACGTCATAGTATAGTATGGCGTCAAAATCGGCCAAAAAAAGTCCAAATTTTTTTTGGCCTCAAAATGTCATAAAAAACGTCATAGTATAGTATGGCGTCAAAATCGGCCAAAAAAAGTCCAAATTTTTTTTGGCCTCAAAATGTCATAAAAAACGTCATAGTATAGTATGGCGTCAAAATCGGCCAAAAAAAGTCCAAATTTTTTTTGGCCTCAAAATGTCATAAAAAACGTCATAGTATAGTATGGCGTCAAAATCGGCCAAAAAAAGTAAAAAAATTTTTTGGCCTCAAAATGTCATTAAAAACGTCATAGTATAGTATGGCGTTTTTTTCGGCCAAAAAAAGTCCAAATTTTTTTTGACCTCAAAATGTCATAAAAAACGTCATAGTATAGTATGGCGTCAAAATCGGCCAAAAAAAGTCCAAATTTTTTTTGGCCTCAAAATGTCATAAAAAACGTCATAGTATAGTATGCCGTTTTTTTCGGGCAAAAAAAGTCCAAATTTTTTTTGGCCTCAAAATGTCATAAAAAACGTCATAGTATAGTATGGCGTTTTTTTCGGTCAAAAAAAGTCAAAATTTTTTTTGACCTCAAAATGTCATAAAAAAACGCCATAGTATAGTATGGCGTAAAAATCGGTCAAAAAAAGTCCAAATTTTTTTTGGCCTCAAAATGTCATAAAAAACATCATAGTATAGTAAGGCGTCAAAATCGGACAAAAAAAGTCAACATTTTTTTTTACCTCAAAATGTCATAAAAAACGTCATAGTATAGTATGGCGTCAAAATCGGCCAAAAAAAGTCCAAATTTTTTTTGGCCTCAAAATGTCATAAAAAACGTCATAGTATAGTATGGCGTCAAAATCGGCCAAAAAAAGTCCAAATTTTTTTTGGCCTCAAAATGTCATAAAAAACGTCATAGTATAGTATGGCGTCAAAATCGGCCAAAAAAAGTCCAAATTTTTTTTGGCCTCAAAATGTCATAAAAAACGTCATAGTATAGTATGGTGTCAAAATCGGCCAAAAAAAGTCCAAATTTTTTTTGGCCTCAAAATGTCATAAAAAACGTCATAGTATAGTATGCCGTTTTTTTCGGCCAAAAAAAGTCCAAATTTTTTTTGGCCTCAAAATGTCATAAAAAACGTCATAGTATAGTATGGCGTCAAAATCGGCCAAAAAAAGTCCAAATTTTTTTTGGCCTCAAAATGTCATAAAAAACGTCATAGTATAATATGGCGTTTTTTTCGGCCAAAAAAAGTCCAAATTTTTTTTGGCCTCAAAATGTCATAAAAAACGTCATAGTATAGTATGGCGTCAAAATCGGCCAAAAAAAGTCCAAATTTTTTTTGGCCTCAAAATGTCATTAAAAACGTCATAGTATAGTATGGCGTTTTTTTCGGCCAAAAAAAGTCCAAATTTTTTTTGACCTCAAAATGTCATAAAAAACGTCATAGTATAGTATGGCGTCAAAATCGGCCAAAAAAAGTCCAAATTTTTTTTGGCCTCAAAATGTCATAAAAAACGTCATAGTATAGTATGGCGTTTTTTTCGGCCAAAAAAAGTCCAAATTTTTTTGGGCCTCAAAATGTCATAAAAAACGTCATAGTATAGTATGGCGTCAAAATTGGCCAAAAAAAGTCCAAATTTTTTTTGGCCTCAAAATGTCATAAAAAACGTCATAGTATAGTATGGCGTTTTTTTCGGCCAAAAAAAGTCCAAATTTTTTTTGGCCTCAAAATGTCATAAAAAACGTCATAGTATAGTATGGCGTTTTTTTCGGGCAAAAAAAGTCAAAAAATTTTTTGGCCTCAAAATGTCATAAAAAACGTCATAGTATAGTATGGCTTTTTTTCGGCCAAAAAAAGTCCAAATTTTTTTTGGCCTCAAAATGTCATAAAAAACGTCATAGTATAGTATGGCGTCAAAATCGGCCAAAAAAAGTCCAAATTTTTTTTGGCCTCAAAATGTCATAAAAAACGTCATAGTATAGTATGGCGTTTTTTTCGGGCAAAAAAAGTCAAAAATTTTTTTGTCCTCAAAATGTCATAAAAAACGTCATAGTATAGTATGGCGTTTTTTTCGGCCAAAAAAAGTCCAAATTTTTTTTGGCCTCAAAATGTCATAAAAAACGTCATAGTATAGTATGGCGTCAAAATCGGCCAAAAAAAGTCCAAATTTTTTTTGGCCTCAAAATGTCATAAAAAACATCATAGTATAGTATGGCGTCAAAATTGGCCAAAAAAAGTCCAAATTTTTTTTGGCCTCAAAATGTCATAAAAAACATCATAGTATAGTATGGCGTTTTTTTCGGGCAAAAAAAGTCCAAATTTTTTTTGGCCTCAAAATGTCATAAAAAACGTCATAGTATAGTATGGCGTTTTTTTCGGCCAAAAAAAGTCCAAATTTTTTTTGGCCTCAAAATGTCATAAAAAACGTCATAGTATAGTATGGAGTCAAAATCGGCCAAAAAAAGTCCAAATTTTTTTTGGCCTCAAAATGTCATAAAAAACGTCATAGTATAGTATGGCGTTTTTTTTCGGCCAAAAAAAGTCCAAATTTTTTTTGGCCTCAAAATGTCATAAAAAACGTCATAGTATAGTATGGCGTTTTTTTCGGCCAAAAAAAGTCCAAATTTTTTTTGGCCTCAAAATGTCATAAAAAATGTCATAGTATAGTATGGCGTTTTTTTCGGCCAAAAAAAGTCCAAATTTTTTTTGGCCTCAAAATGTCATAAAAAACGTCATAGTATAGTATGGCGTCAAAATCGGCCAAAAAAAGTCCAAATTTTTTTTGGCCTCAAAATGTCATAAAAAACGTCATAGTATAGTATGGCGTCAAAATCGGCCAAAAAAAGTCCAAATTTTTTTTGGCCTCAAAATGTCATAAAAAACGTCATAGTATAGTATGGCGTTTTTTTCGGCCAAAAAAAGTCCAAATTTTTTTTGGCCTCAAAATGTCATAAAAAACGTCATAGTATAGTATGGCGTCAAAATCGGCCAAAAAAAGTCCAAATTTTTTTTGGCCTCAAAATGTCATAAAAAACGTCATAGTATAGTATGGCGTTTTTTTTCGGGCAAAAAAAGTCCAAATTTTTTTTGTCCTCAAAATGTCATAAAAAACGTCATAGTATAGTATGGCGTCAAAATCGGCCAAAAAAAGTCCAAATTTTTTTGGGCCTCAAAATGTCATAAAAAACGTCGTAGTATAGTATGGTGTCAAAATTGGCCAAAAAAAAGTCCAAATTTTTTTTGGCCTCAAAATGTCATAAAAAACGTCATAGTATAGTATGGCGTTTTTTTCGGGCAAAAAAAGTCAAAAATTTTTTTGGCCTCAAAATGTCATAAAAAACGTCATAGTATAGTATGGCGTCAAAATCGGCCAAAAAAAGTCCAAATTTTTTTTGGCCTCAAAATGTCATAAAAAATGTCATAGTATAGTATGGCGTCAAAATCGGCCAAAAAAAAGTCCAAATTTTTTTTGGCCTCAAAATGTCATAAAAAACGTCATAGTATAGTATGGCGTTTTTTTCGGGCAAAAAAAGTCAAAAAATTTTTTGGCCTCAAAATGTCATAAAAAACGTCATAGTATAGTATGGCTTTTTTTCGGCCAAAAAAAGTCCAAATTTTTTTTGGCCTCAAAATGTCATAAAAAACGTCATAGTATAGTATGGCGTCAAAATCGGCCAAAAAAAGTCCAAATTTTTTTTGGCCTCAAAATGTCATAAAAAACGTCATAGTATAGTATGGCGTTTTTTTCGGACAAAAAAAGTCCAAATTTTTTTTGGCCTCAAAATGTCATAAAAAACGTCATAGTATAGTATGGCGTTTTTTTCGGGCAAAAAAAGTCCAAATTTTTTTTGGCCTCAAAATGTCAAAAAAAAAACGTCATAGTATAGTATGGCGTTTTTTTCGGGCAAAAAAAGTCCAAATTTTTTTTGGCCTCAAAATGTCATGAAAACCATCATAGTATAGTATGGCGTTTTTTTTGGCCAAAAAAAGTCAGAAATTTTTTTGGCCTCAAAATGTCATAAAAAACGTCATAGTATAGTATGGCGTTTTTTTCGGGCAAAAAAAGTCAAAATTTTTTTTGGCCTCAAAATGTCATAAAAAACGTCATAGTATAGTATGGCGTTTTTTTTTTTCGGCCAAAAAAAGTCCAAATTTTTTTTGGCCTCAAAATGTCATAAAAAACGTCATAGTATAGTATGGCTTTTTTTCGGCCAAAAAAAGTCCAAATTTTTTTTGGCCTCAAAATGTCATAAAAAACGTCATAGTATAGTATGGCGTCAAAATCGGCCAAAAAAAGTCCAAATTTTTTTTGGCCTCAAAATGTCATAAAAAACGTCATAGTATAGTATGGCGTTTTTTTCGGCCAAAAAAAGTCCAAATTTTTTTTGGCCTCAAAATGTCATAAAAAACGTCATAGTATAGTATGGCGTCAAAATCGGCCAAAAAAAGTCCAAATTTTTTTTGGCCTCAAAATGTAAAAAAAAACGTCATAGTATAGTATGGCGTCAAAATTGGCCAAAAAAAGTCCAAATTTTTTTTGGCCTCAAAATGTCATAAAAAACGTCATAGTATAGTATGGCGTTTTTTTCGGGCAAAAAAAGTCCAAATTTTTTTTGTCCTCAAAATGTCATAAAAAACGTCATAGTATAGTATGGCGTCAAAATCGGCCAAAAAAAGTCCAAATTTTTTTGGGCCTCAAAATGTCATAAAAAACGTCGTAGTATAGTATGGTGTCAAAATCGGCCAAAAAAAGTCAAAAATTTTTTTTGGCCTCAAAATGTCATAAAAAACGTCATAGTATAGTATGGCGTTTTTTTCGGGCAAAAAAAGTCCAAATTTTTTTTGGCCTCAAAATGTCATAAAAAACGTCATAGTATAGTATGGCGTTTTTTTTGGCCAAAAAAAGTCAGAAATTTTTTTGGCCTCAAAATGTCATAAAAAACGTCATAGTATAGTATGGCGTTTTTTTCGGGCAAAAAAAGTCCAAATTTTTTTTGGCCTCAAAATGTCATAAAAAACGTCATAGTATAGTATGGCGTTTTTTTCGGCCAAAAAAAGTCCAAATTTTTTTTGGCCTCAAAATGTCATAAAAAACGTCATAGTATAGTATGGCGTCAAAATCGGCCAAAAAAAGTCCAAATTTTTTTTGGCCTCAAAATGTCATAAAAAACGTCATAGTATAGTATGGCGTTTTTTTCGGGCAAAAAAAGTCCAAATTTTTTTTGGCCTCAAAATGTCATAAAAAACGTCATAGTATAGTATGGCGTTTCTTTCGGCCAAAAAAAGTCCAAATTTTTTTTGGCCTCAAAATGTCATAAAAAACGTCATAGTATAGTATGGCGTCAAAATCGGCCAAAAAAAGTCCAAATTTTTTTTGGCCTCAAAATGTCAAAAAAAACGTCATAGTATAGTATGGCGTCAAAATCGGCCAAAAAAAGTCCAAATTTTTTTTGGCCTCAAAATGTCATAAAAAACGTCATAGTATAGTATGGCGTTTTTTTCGGCCAAAAAAAGTCCAAATTTTTTTTGGCCTCAAAATGTCAAAAAAAACGTCATAGTATAGTATGGCGTCAAAATCGGCCAAAAAAAGTCCAAATTTTTTTTGGCCTCAAAATGTCATAAAAAACGTCATAGTATAGTATGGCGTTTTTTTTGGCCAAAAAAATTCAGAAATTTTTTTGGCCTCAAAATGTCATAAAAAACGTCATAGTATAGTATGGCGTTTTTTTCGGCCAAAAAAAGTCCAAATTTTTTTTGGCCTCAAAATGTCATAAAAAACGTCATAGTATAGTATGGCGTTTTTTTCGGCCAAAAAAAGTCCAAATTTTTTTTGGCCTCAAAATGTCATAAAAAACGTCATAGTATAGTATGGCGTCAAAATCGGCCAAAAAAAGTCCAAATTTTTTTTGGCCTCAAAATGTCAAAAAAAACGTCATAGTATAGTATGGCGTCAAAATTGGCCAAAAAAAGTCCAAATTTTTTTTGGCCTCAAAATGTCATAAAAAACGTCATAGTATAGTATGGCGTTTTTTTTCGGCCAAAAAAAGTCCAAATTTTTTTTGGCCTCAAAATGTCATAAAAAACGTCATAGTATAGTATGGCGTCAAAATCGGCCAAAAAAAGTCCAAATTTTTTTTGGCCTCAAAATGTCAAAAAAAACGTCATAGTATAGTATGGCGTTTTTTTTCGGGCAAAAAAAGTCCAAATTTTTTTTGGCCTCAAAATGTCATAAAAAACGTCATAGTATAGTATGGCGTTTTTTTCGGGCAAAAAAAGTCCAAATTTTTTTTGGCCTCAAAATGTCATAAAAAACGTCATAGTATAGTATGGCGTTTTTTTCGGCCAAAAAAAGTCCAAATTTTTTTTGGCCTCAAAATGTCATAAAAAACGTCATAGTATAGTATGGCGTTTTTTTCGGCCAAAAAAAGTCACAAATTTTTTTGGCCTCAAAATGTCATAAAAAACGTCATAGTATAGTATGGCGTCAAAATCGGCCAAAAAAAGTCCAAATTTTTTTTGGCCTCAAAATGTCATAAAAAATGTCATAGTATAGTATGGCGTCAAAATCGGCCAAAAAAAAGTCCAAATTTTTTTTGGCCTCAAAATGTCATGAAAAACGTCATAGTATAGTATGGCGTTTTTTTCGGGCAAAAAAAGTCAAAATTTTTTTTGGCCTCAAAATGTCATAAAAAACGTCATAGTATAGTATGGCGTTTTTTACGGGCAAAAAAAGTCCAAATTTTTTTTGGCCTCAAAATGTCATAAAAAACGTCATAGTATAGTATGGCGTTTTTTTCGGGCAAAAAAAGTCCAAATTTTTTTTGGCCTCAAAATGTCATAAAAAACGTCATAGTATAGTATGGCGTTTTTTTCGGGCAAAAAAAGTCCAAATTTTTTTTGGCCTCAAAATGTCATAAAAAACGTCATAGTATAGTATGGCGTTTTTTTCGGCCAAAAAAAGTCCAAATTTTTTTTGGCCTCAAAATGTCAAAAAAAAACGTCATAGTATAGTATGGCGTTTTTTTCGGGCAAAAAAAGTCCAAATTTTTTTTGGCCTCAAAATGCCAAAAAAAACGTCATAGTATAGTATGGCGTTTTTTTTCGGCCAAAAACAGTCCAAATTTTTTTTGGCCTCAAAATGTCATAAAAAACGTCATAGTATAGTATGGCGTTTTTGTCGGCCAAAAAAAGTCCAAAATTTTTTTGGCCTCAAAATGTCATAAAAAACGTCATAGTATAGTATGGCGTCAAAATCGGCCAAAAAAAGTCCAAATTTTTTTTGGCCTCAAAATGTCATAAAAAATGTCATAGTATAGTATGGCGTCAAAATCGGCCAAAAAAAAGTCCAAATTTTTTTTGGCCTCAAAATGTCATAAAAAACGTCATAGTATAGTATGGCGTTTTTTTCGGGCAAAAAAAGTCAAAAAATTTTTTGGCCTCAAAATGTCATAAAAAACGTCATAGTATAGTATGGCTTTTTTTCGGCCAAAAAAAGTCCAAATTTTTTTTGGCCTCAAAATGTCATAAAAAACGTCATAGTATAGTATGGCGTCAAAATCGGCCAAAAAAAGTCCAAATTTTTTTTGGCCTCAAAATGTCATAAAAAACGTCATAGTATAGTATGGCGTTTTTTTTGGCCAAAAAAAGTCAGAAATTTTTTTGGCCTCAAAATGTCATAAAAAACGTCATAGTATAGTATGGCGTTTTTTTCGGGCAAAAAAAGTCAAAATTTTTTTTGGCCTCAAAATGTCATAAAAAACGTCATAGTATAGTATGGCGTTTTTTTTGGCCAAAAAAAGTCCAAATTTTTTTTGGCCTCAAAATGTCATAAAAAACGTCATAGTATAGTATGGCGTCAAAATCGGCCAAAAAAAGTCCAAATTTTTTTTGGCCTCAAAATGTCATAAAAAACGTCATAGTATAGTATGGCGTTTTTTTTTCGGCCAAAAAAAGTCCAAATTTTTTTTGGCCTCAAAATGTCATAAAAAACGTCATAGTATAGTATGGCGTTTTTTTCGGCCAAAAAAAGTCCAAATTTTTTTTGGCCTCAAAATGTCATAAAAAACGTCATAGTATAGTATGGCGTCAAAATCGGCCAAAAAAAGTCCAAATTTTTTTTGGCCTCAAAATGTCAAAAAAAACGTCATAGTATAGTATGGCGTCAAAATTGGCCAAAAAAAGTCCAAATTTTTTTTGGCCTCAAAATGTCATAAAAAACGTCATAGTATAGTATGGCGTTTTTTTTCGGCCAAAAAAAGTCCAAATTTTTTTTGGCCTCAAAATGTCATAAAAAACGTCATAGTATAGTATGGCGTCAAAATCGGCCAAAAAAAGTCCAAATTTTTTTTGGCCTCAAAATGTCAAAAAAAACGTCATAGTATAGTATGGCGTTTTTTTCGGGCAAAAAAAGTCCAAATTTTTTTTGGCCTCAAAATGTCATAAAAAACGTCATAGTATAGTATGGCGTTTTTTTCGGGCAAAAAAAGTCCAAATTTTTTTTGGCCTCAAAATGTCATAAAAAACGTCATAGTATAGTATGGCGTTTTTTTCGGCCAAAAAAAGTCCAAATTTTTTTTGGCCTCAAAATGTCATAAAAAACGTCGTAGTATAGTATGGTGTCAAAATCGGCCAAAAAAAGTCAAAAAATTTTTTTGGCCTCAAAATGTCATAAAAAACGTCATAGTATAGTATGGCGTTTTTTTCGGGCAAAAAAAGTCCAAATTTTTTTTGGCCTCAAAATGTCATAAAAAACGTCACAGTATAGTATGGCGTTTCTTTCGGCCAAAAAAAGTCCAAATTTTTTTTGGCCTCAAAATGTCATAAAAAACGTCACAGTATAGTATGGCGTCAAAATCGGCCAAAAAAAGTCCAAATTTTTTTTGGCCTCAAAATGTCATAAAAAACGTCATAGTATAGTATGGCGTCAAAATCGGCCAAAAAAAAGTCCAAATTTTTTTTGGCCTCAAAATGTCATAAAAAACGTCATAGTATAGTATGGCGTCAAAATCGGCCAAAAAAAGTCCAAATTTTTTTTGGCCTCAAAATGTCATAAAAAACGTCATAGTATAGTATGGCGTTTTTTTCGGCCAAAAAAAGTCCAAATTTTTTTTGGCCTCAAAATGTCATAAAAAACGTCATAGTATAGTATGGCGTCAAAATCGGCCAAAAAAAGTCCAAATTTTTTTTGGCCTCAAAATGTCAAAAAAAACGTCATAGTATAGTATGGCGTCAAAATCGGCCAAAAAAAGTCCAAATTTTTTTTGGCCTCAAAATGTCATAAAAAACGTCATAGTATAGTATGGCGTTTTTTTCGGCCAAAAAAAGTCCAAATTTTTTTTGGCCTCAAAATGTCATAAAAAACGTCATAGTATAGTATGGCGTCAAAATCGGCCAAAAAAAGTCCAAATTTTTTTTGGCCTCAAAATGTCATAAAAAACGTCATAGTATAGTATGGCGTTTTTTTCGGGCAAAAAAAGTCCAAATTTTTTTTGGCCTCAAAATGTCATAAAAAACGTCATAGTATAGTATGGCGTTTCTTTCGGCCAAAAAAAGTCCAAATTTTTTTTGGCCTCAAAATGTCATGAAAAACGTCATAGTATAGTATGGCGTTTTTTTCGGCCAAAAAAAGTCCAAATTTTTTTTGGCCTCAAAATGTCATAAAAAACGTCATAGTATAGTATGGCGTCAAAATCGGCCAAAAAAAGTCCAAATTTTTTTTGGCCTCAAAATGTCAAAAAAAAACGTCATAGTATAGTATGGCGTCAAAATCGGCCAAAAAAAGTCCAAATTTTTATTGGCCTCAAAATGTCATAAAAAACGTCATAGTATAGTATGGCGTTTTTTTCGGGCAAAAAAAGTCCAAATTTTTTTTGGCCTCAAAATGTCATAAAAAACGTCATAGTATAGTATGGCGTCAAAATCGGCCAAAAAAAGTCCAAATTTTTTTGGGCCTCAAAATGTCATAAAAAACGTCGTAGTATAGTATGGTGTCAAAATCGGCCAAAAAAAGTCAAAAAATTTTTTTGGCCTCAAAATGTCATAAAAAACGTCATAGTATAGTATGGCGTTTTTTTCGGGCAAAAAAAGTCCAAATTTTTTTTGGCCTCAAAATGTCATAAAAAACGTCATAGTATAGTATGGCGTTTCTTTCGGCCAAAAAAAGTCCAAATTTTTTTTGGCCTCAAAATGTCATGAAAAACGTCATAGTATAGTATGGCGTTTTTTTCGGGCAAAAAAAGTCAAAATTTTTTTTGGCCTCAAAATGTCATAAAAAACGTCATAGTATAGTATGGCGTCAAAATCGGCCAAAAAAAGTCCAAATTTTTTTTGGCCTCAAAATGTCATAAAAAACGTCATAGTATAGTATGGCGTTTTTTTCGGGCAAAAAAAGTCCAAATTTTTTTTGGCCTCAAAATGTCATAAAAAACGTCATAGTATAGTATGGCGTCAAAATCGGCCAAAAAAAGTCCAAATTTTTTTGGGCCTCAAAATGTCATAAAAAACGTCGTAGTATAGTATGGTGTCAAAATCGGCCAAAAAAAGTCAAAAAATTTTTTTGGCCTCAAAATGTCATAAAAAACGTCATAGTATAGTATGGCGTTTTTTTCGGGCAAAAAAAGTCCAAATTTTTTTTGGCCTCAAAATGTCATAAAAAACGTCATAGTATAGTATGGCGTTTCTTTCGGCCAAAAAAAGTCCAAATTTTTTTTGGCCTCAAAATGTCATGAAAAACGTCATAGTATAGTATGGCGTTTTTTTCGGGCAAAAAAAGTCAAAATTTTTTTTGGCCTCAAAATGTCATAAAAAACGTCATAGTATAGTATGGCGTCAAAATCGGCCAAAAAAAGTCCAAATTTTTTTTGGCCTCAAAATGTCATAAAAAACGTCATAGTATAGTATGGCGTTTTTTTCGGCCAAAAAAAGTCCAAATTTTTTTTGGCCTCAAAATGTCATAAAAAACGTCATAGTATAGTATGGCGTCAAAATCGGCCAAAAAAAGTCCAAATTTTTTTTGGCCTCAAAATGTCATAAAAAACGTCATAGTATAGTATGGCGTCAAAATCGGCCAAAAAAAGTCCAAATTTTTTTTGGCCTCAAAATGTCATAAAAAACGTCATAGTATAGTATGGCGTTTTTTTTCGGCCAAAAAAAGTCCAAATTTTTTTTGGCCTCAAAATGTCATAAAAAACTTCATAGTATAGTATGGCGTTTTTTTCGGCCAAAAAAAGTCCAAATTTTTTTTGGCCTCAAAATGTCATAAAAAACGTCATAGTATAGTATGGCGTCAAAATCGGCCAAAAAAAGTCCAAATTTTTTTTGGCCTCAAAATGTCAAAAAAAACGTCATAGTATAGTATGGCGTCAAAATCGGCCAAAAAAAGTCCAAATTTTTTTTGGCCTCAAAATGTCAAAAAAAACGTCATAGTATAGTATGGCGTTTTTTTTTCGGGCAAAAAAAGTCCAAATTTTTTTTGGCCTCAAAATGTCATAAAAAACGTCATAGTATAGTATGGCGTCAAAATCGGCCAAAAAAAGTCCAAATTTTTTTGGGCCTCAAAATGTCATAAAAAACGTCGTAGTATAGTATGGTGTCAAAATCGGCCAAAAAAAGTCAAAAAATTTTTTTGGCCTCAAAATGTCATAAAAAACGTCATAGTATAGTATGGCGTTTTTTTCGGGCAAAAAAAGTCCAAATTTTTTTTGGCCTCAAAATGTCATAAAAAACGTCATAGTATAGTATGGCGTTTCTTTCGGCCAAAAAAAGTCCAAATTTTTTTTGGCCTCAAAATGTCATGAAAAACGTCATAGTATAGTATGGCGTTTTTTTCGGGCAAAAAAAGTCCAAATTTTTTTTGGCCTCAAAATGTCATAAAAAACGTCATAGTATAGTATGGCGTCAAAATCGGCCAAAAAAAGTCCAAATTTTTTTTGGCCTCAAAATGTCATAAAAAATGTCATAGTATAGTATGGCGTCAAAATCGGCCAAAAAAAGTCCAAATTTTTTTTGGCCTCAAAATGTCAAAAAAAACGTCATAGTATAGTATGGCGTTTTTTTTCGGGCAAAAAAAGTCCAAATTTTTTTTGGCCTCAAAATGTCATAAAAAACGTCATAGTATAGTATGGCGTCAAAATCGGCCAAAAAAAGTCCAAATTTTTTTTGGCCTCAAAATGTCATAAAAAACGTCGTAGTATAGTATGGTGTCAAAATCGGCCAAAAAAAGTCAAAAAAATTTTTTGGCCTCAAAATGTCATAAAAAACGTCATAGTATAGTATGGCGTTTTTTTCGGGCAAAAAAAGTCCAAATTTTTTTTGGCCTCAAAATGTCATAAAAAACGTCATAGTATAGTATGGCGTTTCTTTCGGCCAAAAAAAGTCCAAATTTTTTTTGGCCTCAAAATGTCATGAAAAACGTCATAGTATAGTATGGCGTTTTTTTCGGCCAAAAAAAGTCCAAATTTTTTTTGGCCTCAAAATGTCATAAAAAACGTCATAGTATAGTATGGCGTCAAAATCGGCCAAAAAAAGTCCAAATTTTTTTTGGCCTCAAAATGTCAAAAAAAACGTCATAGTATAGTATGGCGTCAAAATCGGCCAAAAAAAGTCCAAATTTTTTTTGGCCTCAAAATGTCATAAAAAACGTCATAGTATAGTATGGCGTTTTTTTCGGGCAAAAAAAGTCCAAATTTTTTTTGGCCTCAAAATGTCATAAAAAACGTCATAGTATAGTATGGCGTCAAAATCGGCCAAAAAAAGTCCAAATTTTTTTGGGCCTCAAAATGTCATAAAAAACGTCGTAGTATAGTATGGCGTCAAAATCGGCCAAAAAAAGTCCAAATTTTTTTTGGCCTCAAAATGTCATAAAAAACGTCATAGTATAGTATGGCGTTTTTTTCGGACAAAAAAAGTCCAAATTTTTTTTGGCCTCAAAATGTCATAAAAAACGTCATAGTATAGTATGGCGTTTTTTTCGGCCAAAAAAAGTCCAAATTTTTTTTGGCCTCAAAATGTCATAAAAAACGTCATAGTATAGTATGGCGTCAAAATCGGCCAAAAAAAGTCCAAATTTTTTTTGGCCTCAAAATGTCATAAAAAACGTCATAGTATAGTATGGCGTCAAAATCGGCCAAAAAAAGTCCAAAATTTTTTTTGGCCTCAAAATGTCATAAAAAACGTCATAGTATAGTATGGCGTCAAAATCGGCCAAAAAAAGTCCAAATTTTTTTTGGCCTCAAAATGTCATAAAAAACGTCATAGTATAGTATGGCGTTTTTTTCGGACAAAAAAAGTCCAAATTTTTTTTGGCCTCAAAATGTCATAAAAAACGTCATAGTATAGTATGGCGTTTTTTTCGGCCAAAAAAAGTACAAATTTTTTTTGGCCTCAAAATGTCATAAAAAACATCATAGTATAGTGTGGCGTTTGTTTCGGCCAAAAAAAGTCCAAATTTTTTTTGGCCTCAAAATGTCATAAAAAACGTCATAGTATAGTATGGCGTTTGTTTCGGCTAAAAAAAGTCTAAATTTTTTTTGGCCTCAAAATGTCATAAAAAACGTCATAGTATAGCATGGCGTCAAAATCAGCCAAAAAAAGTCAACATTTTTTTTGGCCTCAAAATGTCATAAAAAACGTCATAGTATAGTATGGCGTTTTTTTTCGGCCAAAAAAAGTACAAATTTTTTTTGGCCTCAAAATGTCATAAAAAACGTCATAGTATAGTATGGCGTTTTTTTCGGTCAAAAAGAAAAGTTTTTTTGGCCTCAAAATGTCATAAAAAACGTCATAGTATAGTATGGCGTTTTTTTTCGGGCAAAAAAAGTCATATTTTTGTATGACCTCAAAATGTCATAAAAAACGTCATAGTATAGTAAGGCGTCAAAATCGGCCAAAAAAAGTCAACATTTTTTTTTTACCTCAAAATGTCATAAAAAACGTCATAGTATAGTAAGGTGTCAAAATCGGCCAAAAAAAGTCATACTTTAGTAAGACCTCAAAATGTCATAAAAAACGTCATATGGCTGTAAGGCGTCAAAATATGCCAAAAAAAGTCATATTTTAGTATGACTTCAAAATGTCCTAAAAAACGTCATAGTATAATATAGCTGTTGCTCCGAGCTAAGTGGGGGTGGGTGGGGGGGGGGGGGGGGGGGTTCTCAGCCGGCTGACCCATAGAGTAACCGCCTCTCTGCCAAATATGGAAAGTACACTCCCACTAAAATCCAAGATGGCGCAGCTCAAATGCCCGTGGTTTGGTCACAAAACCGACTCCCCGAAACCAATGGGTGACTTCACGGATGCGACGTGTTTTATACAGTCTACGAACCTAACGTTAGACTGGGATGATTCCGCACCACTGGACTCGATGAAACTAATATTTTGCATATTAAAGGGGGATACGAGTTTTAATTAAAAAAAATTAAAAAATAGTTTTAAATAAACATTGTGTTTGAGTATGCATAGTATGTGTGAGCATAATGTAGCTTACTTTTGTACACTCTACTTATTGTATATCATGTGTATCATTAGATTGTTTTTATATTGCAAATAAAGTATTCATGTTATAATCACAGTTCCACTTACATCAGACGTGTCCAAACTGTTCCACAAAGGGCCGGTGTGGCTGCAGGTTTTTGTTCCAACCAAGCAGCAGCAGCACACCAGACTTGACTCATTTAATCAACTGATCTTCTTCAGACAGTTGATTGGTCACACTGTGTGCTCTTCATTGGTTGGAACAAAAACCTGCAGCCACACCGGCCCTTTGTGGAACAGTTTGGACACCACTGACTTACATCCTTTGTGCAATCGGGTAAAAGACCTCTCCAAACCAAGCTCCCGGGCTGAATTTCAACCCCAGCCCGCCCCTGATCCCGACAGTTATTGTATCTGTTCTAACCGCCAAAATAATTTAACAGCAGAGAAATTGAACCATTCCTCATTGAGTCAGGATCTCTTGTTCTCTCCGTACCATACGCTACCGTTTTACAACCACTAGAGGTCAGTAAAGCACCGTGGACAGGACCGAAACGCATCACCGTGTGGAAGCAGTCAAACCCTGCTGGTTCGTGTCCACGACCGACCAGCAGTTAACTCATTGTAAAACTAAATGAAAATATTAACACGCAGACACTTTGCAAACCAGCGTCATGCTGCTGGAGTTGTAAATAAAAATAAACAAAAGCCTCACCTAAAGCAAAACTTTTTTTCTTGAACATTTTGTTTGTCCAAACTACAAGTGGCTTTGAATTTAACTGCCCTGACCCGACTTATAACCACGACGAACAACAACAACAACAACAACAACAATAATAATAATAATAATAATAATAATAATAATAATAATAATGGACAGAGACACTGACTCATGTTTGTTAGACATTTTACACAGTAAAAGACGGCGCCTTTCAAAGTGAGCTTATTAAGCAAGTTTAAATGAAACTCCCAATGCTTCCTCACAGTGTTGGTAATAACAGATCAGTGATCTGGATTCAGACATTTTTTAAGCATCAGACGTGTTGTGTGTTGTACGGTTGTTGGTGCTCTGACAGCTTTATTTAGTGTTTAGTTTGCTGCCTGTTTTATTCCAGAGAGCCTGAACCCACCCGCCCAAATAAAGCCAGAAGTAGACCTGTCCATAAACGTGCACTGGCAGATATTTGACATTAGATTACAATAAGCGACGATGTTAATAATAATAATAATAATAATAATAATAATAATAATAATAATAATAATAATACGTTGAAACAACATTCAGATGTATCTTCTGTTATGATCTTGTGTTTCCTTAAAAGGCTAATTTAATTTCCCAGCATCTGAAGTATTGGTCGTTTTATACGAACTAATTCCTGAAAACCAAAAACCAAAATATTTATAAAATAAATAGAAAATAATTTTAATATACTTGTAGGTAAGCAACCCAATTTCAGAGGAGCATGTGTTTATTTTTAACCCGCCTCATGACGGTGACTCGGCTGTTGTGTTGTGTTGTGTTGTGTTGTGTTGTGTGTGTGTGTGTGTTACTCCTGTATATAGGCCCTCGGTGCGCGGCCATGGCCGCAGCTTTGTTGTGCTGCTCTCCAGTCACTGATCCACTCACACACAGGGGTGGCAGCTCCACCAAACACCTGAGCATTCAGCCTTGAATAACTCTGACACGCAGCGACTCATCAGTGGGAAGGTGTTAGTGAACTCTGAAGACTGTCAGTCTTCACGCCGCGTCCTGTGCAGCTGACAAAAAAAGCTCTAAATCTTGGCTGAGGCTCGTTTGTGTCTCCGGTGTCTCCCAGACATCCCATCCAGCAATTGTTCAGTGTGAACCCCATCCTAATAGAACCTGGAGACAAATGAGGAAAAAAAAATAAATAAATAAAACGAACAGCAACGAAACAAGAACAAGTTCTCTACAGAAATCCAGTTAGAAAACAAAAACCAAAAAAGTCCTAAATGAAGGCCGCCTGATAGCGCAATTATGATGGTGCTAAATATTAGCCTCGGAAACAGGCTGGACTTTAATGGAGCTGATTTGATGTTTGCGCAACATTGTTGTGCATAATTAAAAATAATCACTTGCTGGTACCAACACTGCGCACACATACACCCCACCCTAAAAAAATCCCTCTGACCCTGTCACAGGCCTTACAGCAGGCTAAGCAGGCTACCTTGAGCTTTTCTACTGGTTCAGTTGAGTGTGTTAAATGTCCTTAAGATATGTGTGCGTGTGCGCGCGCGAGTGTGTGTGTGTGTGTGTGTGTGCGCGCGTGTGCGAGGGGGCTCCTCTCTGGACGAATCCGTTCCGTGTTGCGCGTTCGAGTCCGCCTCTCCGCGCCCCTGCTTCCCATTGACGCACTTTTTAAGCGTCTTCCCCTTCTCCACCTTAAGGCGAGCAGCAGCGGCAGCGACCAATCACCATGCCATTACAGCTTTCAGAGGAAGCTGTTTATGGGACTGCAGCGCTAATTAGGCTCATGAACTAACAAATCTGCCTGCACGAACCCTGCGAGGAAAACGATCACATCCATGGATTAGTCTGGGAGTAGCCGAGCACTTTTTATTTTTTGGCTTTCTCGGCACTGCCGCCTTTTCCCAACTTATTTACTGCGCAGAAACTTTCCCCCTTTCTTGGGTGTGGAGTATTTTTTAAGCGAGAGCGCCTACGACGACTTTAACTTAAACTGGGGAATCTGGACTATCAGACCATGTTTCAACCTACACCCAAGAGGTGTTTTACTATAGAGTCTTTAGTGGCGAAGGATAATCCTGTACCGGCGTCCCGCTCCGAGGAGCCCATCAGGCCAGCGGCTCTCAGCTATGCAAACTCCGGCCAGATGAACCCCTTTCTGAACGGCTTTCACTCCGGCGGCAGGGGCGTCTACTCTAACCCGGACTTGGTGTTCGCCGAGGCGGTCTCTCATCCGCCAAACTCCGCCGTCCCGGTGCATCCGGTGGCCCCGCCGCACGCTCTCGCCGCTCACCCGCTTTCCTCCTCACACAGTCCGCACCCTCTTTTTGCCAGCCAGCAAAGGGACCCCTCAACTTTCTACCCCTGGTTATTACACAGATATAGGTACTTGGGTCACAGATTTCAAGGTAAGTTGTCAAAGTGCTTCGTTTGGTTCACTTTTACGCACGAAACGCGCAAAGCGGCTGGAGAGATTTTTTTCTCTTCCCATCAGTACAGAGAACAGGATGTAGATGGAATTAAAAACGTGTGAAGCTGTAGCAGAGCAGTTTTAAAGCCTATCAACTCCAATCCTCAGGCCAAAACAGACGCGTACTATTTAAAAGATTATTTCGCTTAAAATGACCCTGTAATGAATTTATTTATTTAGAAATAAAGTAGAATAATCTTGAGGAAAGAAATAATTGTTTTCTTGGCCTCTATAGCCGCCTGCTGCTCGAAGTGTCTGTTCAGTGCTAAAAAAAAGACCACTGGCAATTTTGACATGTTTGTATACTGTTAGTCTGCAGGTTATAAATAGCACATGATCTACATTCACGCGTAAGAAAATAGTGTAGCTCGTTGCTCTGCAGTTTAGATTGATAAGACATTTTAAATGCAAAGATACATTTTTGTTTTAAAGGAAAATCAAATGAAACAATGTGAATGGTTAATTCAGGAGCCTATTGCTCATTTTCTAAGGCTGGCATGGGTCAGATTTGAGGTCATTTTAATTTTATTAACTACACTGACTTTACTTCGAGGCGTTTAGACTCTAAGAAATTCGGTTTATTGTTTTTTTTTGTTTCATGGTTTTTAATTAGTACTTGTTTAGTTTTTTTTCCCTGACAAATTAAAGCTAAATTATCATATTTCTCAGGAATCGATTCTAAATGAATTTCTAACGTGGTATTTAGCTGCTGTTTATTTAAACGTCTTCGTGCTTTTTTTTGCATTTTACCTGCGATTTTGTTTACAAAGGCTGTTTTTGAGCTAATTTAATTAGGCCCAGGATTATACCTCCGCTTTGTTTTGCTTCCCTCTGTCCTCCTTTATGCGGTGCTTTCACACATGCTAGATAAAGAAAGTCTACAATGAACAATAACTGAAATATAGACACGTTTTTAATCAATTATCTTCTTTTATCGGCTGATGTCCAGCTTCTCCTCAGACAGCATCCTCCTGCCATATTTCCAGTCTTGCCCTCAGTGCACTATTGTCTCATAGTTGTGCGGCCTGCTGGTTGTTATGCAAATGTTAATATCTTATAAAATAAGCCAAAACAAAATAGGATCATGACACATCCTCGTTTTCTGCTCGTTTCCAGGTAATGAAACGAGTCCAGAGAGCTTCCTTTTGCACAACGCGCTGGCCAGAAAGCCCAAAAGAATCCGGACTGCTTTTTCACCTTCGCAACTCCTGCGGCTCGAACACGCGTTTGAGAAAAACCATTACGTGGTGGGAGCAGAAAGAAAACAGCTCGCCCACAGCCTTAGCCTCACAGAAACTCAGGTAAGAGACACTTCATTTCATTTGACATTAAACTGCACATCGGGTATTTTTATTTTTTTATTTCACCTTCAACAGTGCTTCTGTTTTTTCATTTTTAATTTTATTGCTGCTTCCTCGTGTATCGTGTGACGTTTTGGCTGTTATAACAGGCCCATTTCCACTTTATAGCTATTTTTATTGTTATCATAAAAAGCAATTTCTCACATTATGGCTGATGTTGTAGACTATATGGGACATTTTATTTATTTATTATTATTATTATTATTATTATTATTGTTATTATTTTATTTTTTCCTGAGCGTGGCACAGTGCGTCACGTCAGCTTTTTAAAACCAGGCCACTGTAAAATGACCGGATACTGACGCACGAAAACAAAGAGACGCGGTATCATTTGAAAAACAATGATTTTTAAATAATCAGCTACCAAATTGTTTCTACACACCAGGTTCCATAAATGCATGTTGTCAGTGGAAGACAGAGGCTTTCTGTTGGATCAAATCCACCGTCATTGTATAGGCCTAACCTCATTTCAGGAGGGGTTGAATTACTTTGTTTTGGGGGGGAGAATGTTGCCTTTCAAAATGGAGGGCAAATTAACCAGTTAACCATTTTATGGGATAGGCGATACAAAGAGCGAGGCGGGTTCACTGAATTCCCCCTGCCATATTTAAGATGCTGTTTGAGCCCATCAGCCGCTGTCTTTTGTCCGCCGTGTCTCCTTTGGACGGCGGGGCCTTTGGAGGAGCTGAAGGGAGAAATGAACCATCACGTACTTCAATTAGCCCACTGAAGGCTTATTAAATGCACCTCAGTTGCCATTTAAGAGCTAAAAGGGCTGCAGAGTGACAAAGCAGGAACAGACAATTTATCGATTTTGATGTTGTTAATTCTCCACGGTACCTTTTATTAACAGAGCCGAGTCGATTTAGAGGAGTGTGTGAAAATATATGTTAAATATGTGACATGGATGTGATTCCTTTGTTTCTTTTACATTGAAACGCTGGCAGAAATACTCCTATTGTGGAGGGGGAAAAAAATCCTGACCTACTTTAGGTGAAAAAGTTTTTCCAGAATCACATGTTTGTGAGTCTGTAAATTTAAAAACAAAACAAAACAATTTTTATTTACTCCCGCTCTTTGCTTTTAATTTCATTCCCCCCCCCTTTTTTTATTTTGAAGGACATAATGTGGGATGTAATGGATGATGACCTGCGCGGTTTTATTTTTAAACAGAGCTGACTGACCTCTTATAGGCTGAGTTCACTTTTAGCTCATAAACTCATTAAATTAATATTATTTCTTAGAGTGATAATTATAATCTGAGGATTTAAATTCATGGATTCGTGCTTTCCTGGGAATATAATTGATCTTTGTTTATTCTAGCGGTTATTTGTTCTATGATCATCAACTACAGGGCACAGTTTACCTTTGTATTTCCACCGCGCCGCTGCCTTGTATTCAGTGCTGTAGTCCAAACAATGTGTCCCTTTTACGCGTGGTTTTTACGCACTGGCCAATCGCGGTTTATCTCGTGATACTGATCCAGTCTTTTTTTTCTTTTTCTTTTTTTTTTTACTCCTCAGGTAAAAGTGTGGTTTCAGAACCGGAGGACAAAGTTCAAGCGACAGAAGTTGGAGGAGGAGGGCTCGGAGTCTCAGCAGAAGAAGAAAGGATCGCATCACATAAACCGGTGGAGACTGGCGACTAAACAGGCGAGCCCAGAGGAAATTGATGTCACATCGGACGATTAAAAAAAAAGACTAAGCGTCTGTGTGAAGGAGGACATGGATAAAGGATGCCGTGTAGAAACAATGAGAGGGTTAAAAAGCCAATGTCACATTTCAGATCTACGGAGATCGGCAGCTGAGGGTGAGAGAAACCCGACTGGTGGCACTGCTTTCACCATGTGGGTCTGTCAATCCAGATGACCCGGGAAAATGTGACTGACAGTGTCTCAGTCCACCTACCTGCACCCTTCCACGCACCAACCACCACCACTACAACCCCCCCACCTACCCACCACCAATTATTTTTCTCTCTCCAATTCATATTGGACGTTTGCACTTCAGAAGGTTTTTTTTTTTTAATTATAATTTTTTCTATAAATTAAAAAAACAAAAACGTTTCCTCTCAAGATACCAAAACACCAAACTGCTTTTGTAAAACTTGAACTGCATGGTATAGTTTTCTCCTGGTAGTTGTTTTAATTTGACAAGTTTTCTCAAACCAAGACAAAAAAAAAAATCAATTTTGTTTTTAACTCTATTTTCAAACTGAGAGATGTCGTGCTTCTTCCTTTTTACAAAGTGTGCAGTCTTTAATTAATGATTCTCGTGTAAAAGTGATTGTGAAAACATATGAAGTAGCGGTGCTGCGTTATAGTGTTTTTTTTTTTAAGAAAAGAGAACAAAAAGTGAATTTCGATTTAACAAAAAAATCTTTCTAAAAAGTGAATCAGACCACAGATAAAGTACTTAAAGGGAAGGTATCAGGACATTCCTTTAACTTAAAAAGCTTTACCAATGTGTCGCTGTGGCCCCATGCAGTCTTCTGTCAGGACTTGACCCTCCAGTGAAAGTTGCCACGAAGGACTAAACGCAAGAATTGAGAAAAACTAAAAAAGAAAAAAAGAAAAAAAAGAAAAAAAAACTTCAAGCACTGAGCGTATTCCATGTACAGAAATGCTAAAAGTTAATGTTTCTGTTAAACCCTCTTTTACAGAATGTAAATAATTTTTGTGTTTGTGTTAAGTTTGCTACAATTTTAACACAAAGTATACTTCCAAGAAGTATGTAATTGTCAATATTTTGTCAATAAAGTTTTATCAATATGTTGCGCGCAGTAAAAGTAATAGGCTTCTGATTACACAGAGAGAAGCTGGGAGGAGGCCTCTGACAAAATCAAGCTTTCAGGGCGATGATCTTTAATCTTTGTGTCATCAGGTGCACAGTGAGGTTTGATTATAAACACTAGAGTTTAATTTCTTAAAACACACACACAGAGGCTCATACATAGAGAGAGAGAGAGAGGAAAATGCTGCAGCATGTAACGTGTTGTCGTCTCAGTCTGGAATGGACGGCATTAGTTTTATTTTAAAGGGGCTGCAGCCTCTGCTCCGCTCCTGCTACAAAGACTCTCTACAAGCTTTTGTGAAGGTGCAAATCAGTTTGGGCAATTATCATGCGAGTAATATGAGGGGGAAAGGGGATGCATTGCCCAGTGGTCCACTTTAATCTCTTAATCCACGGATCCAAGGGGGCTTGGTTGGACATAATTTAGCACAATCTGACTACCCCTCACGACGCGATAAGGGAAGGTTGCAGCGTGCCGCAAAATGGGATCTTTGTTTAAAATCTTGTCTTGTAGGCTCCATGATGCTGCAAGCTGCTGCTTTGGACCGAACAGAAACATTACAGGACTTCGTTAGGAGCCTGTAGGCTGAACTAAAAAAAAAAAGATGCTATTTACAGCAGGAAACTATTCCCGTGTTTACACACAAACAAACCAACAACAACAACAATGAACACATGCAGCTCAGTCTGAAATCAGACTAATTTAAACTGGATTATGATTTTTCTTTTTTTTTTTTCTTGTGTAGAAACAACAAGCCCAACTTCAGTGTGTTTTCTGGTGCAAGGTGCATGTGTTTGTTTAATTGTTTCATAAACTAAAAAGAGCTGTTTTTGTGGTTGGGGAGGGGGGGCACAGCATATAGGGAATTCTTAATCGGCCCATAGATTATAAACAGCAATAAAAATCTTTAGAGAATACCATTAGCTTTGAAAAAAAAAAAAAAAAACCTAAAAGCTTTATTACAAACCCAGCTTTGAAATAGGGGGGATTAGAGGACTGAAAGGGTCCCACAATAGTTAGAAGAAAAGGTTTCATGCTAATGAGGTTAATGCCCTTTGTATCTCCGGACTCCACAACTTCATTACTCCTATCTCGGGCAACACCGAGCGGCTCAGAGCTTCACAATCCACTCGAGCTTTTCCCTTCCCTGCCTATAAAGAAGGATTTGATAGCAGTCCTGTTCAAACTAGATAATTATATCTTTTCAAGTTGGAATTAAGATAAAGAAAGTGCAGTGGAGGCGGTGAGCCTTGATCCGCCGCAAACAAATTTGGCGCATTCTCCCCCCCTCTGTGCGCCTGTATGGACACACAGGAGACAGGACAGGCTTCTCATTAGAGCCTGGCGCAATTTGATTAATTCAGACGTTCAGACGTGTTTGATTTTAACCTGCAAAGATATTTCTTTTCTTTTTTTTCTTTTTTAAAATAAAAATGTCTGTAACTGTTTATGGAAAGAAATTATTTTTTTTTGCGGACATAAGAATTTATCAGGTTAAGATACAAAATCATTTAAAGCCCTAATTTACAGAAGTAAAAGCTCGGGCTCCTGGTCACTGTCTTTATATTCTAAAACGCTAAAGGAAATAGCAAACGACTCCTTATTCTGAAGGCACCAACCAAAATATATTTAAATAATAATAATAATAAATAGGCATTTTATATTTAAGATTGCACTTTTCTGTAAAGCTTTCTAGAGTCTGAGTCAAAATTAGGTTCATCCTGAATTATCGGGAAAAAATCGCAGTGCGCGTGTGTACGTTGCAAACCACAGAGCTCGTCTTATATTTACATGATTTATTTTTTTGCGTCCTAAAAATTCAGCGCGCTCTTTCTTTGCTGATCCTGTTAGAGGACGATCAAGCGCAATTTGAGACTAAGGTCACATGAATATAATTGGTTTGGACAGAATTCAAACTGTGTGTCTGTGTGTGAGTGTGTGTGTGTGTTATGATGTGAAGTGGGCCCTCATATATCAGATCTTTCTTCCAGTCGCTCGTGCTGTGCGTTAAGGGCCAGCTGTGGGGACCTTTGGTGACCCGCTTATCTAAACTTAAGCTTCTCCGCTGCAGGGGCCAAACTCCCCATAAAACATCACAGCTCGTGAACAGTTTGATTATTCCTTAAATATTCACGACCGAACCAGTTTGGACATTTTTTGGACCGAAGCCCCCGCTGCATTAAACATTTAGCCTGCAACGTGAAATGATTATCCGGCACTGAAAAGAGTAGTCGGTCCTATCAAGTGACCCCACTGACCCAAAACCTCTAATCTGCAATTAGTAGGTATAATTACGTCCGCTGACACCGCTAATGTGAATGGTGTCTGAGGGAGGGGATAGGTGGAAGACAGGCTCCGCATTAGCGCTAAAAGTCAATAATTGATCGGGAGAAGTGGCTTTTGAAAGGATGGCTTTGGATAGTTTGTCAACATGTTGTCTGCGGAGGAGGCTGGCCGGCGCAGGCCTATCTGTTTTTTTTTTTTTTTTTTTTTTGTTCATCTCGTCAGGGTGAAATAAATGTCTCCGAGGTGGCACCTGTAGGCCGGTCCCCTGTCACAAAGCCACGTCAGGACTAACTTGATCTGTCCTGTTTCACAAATTGCCTCTGAAATTGATCCTTGAAACGAGAGAATGAACCCTACACAATTCCCTTGGCCTTGACATAAGGTGCAGCGATAAATATACAAGACTAATGAGCAATTACCATACAATCACCCTTCAAATAGCTTACATAATAATAAATTAAACAGCGGAGCCGAGGATTCAGTTTCTTTCTTTATTATTAATAACGAGGGAGGGGCGTTTGCAGCCATGATGTGCTCTGATGATTATGTTTTCCAAATGCAGCAATTTTGCAATTTGCCATCGCGTACAGTCAGCACTTATTGACTCGGACTGAATAACTGCTCCACTGACTTTTTACTGGCATGAAAACACAACTGCGCAGACGCGGGAAGAAAAATTGATCCCGCGTTTTTGTTATTGTTATGGATTTGAATGGATTTTTCATTAAGATTTTGAGGCAGATGAGACGTTTGAGTGTATGTCTACACACACATACACACACACACCGGTCTTAAATGCAGCATGTATCGGCCTGCTGCGTTCAATGACTTAAATCGTTTGCGTTAACGTCTAAACTCTCCACTGGATTGGGCCAGACAATGGATTCCAGTCAATACATTGTCTAAAATAAACTAAGATGATGTTTTTATTATAATTTTTGTAATATGTAAAACTGCATTTGGACACAGTTATTTATTCTGCTGTCTCTGCCCTAATTAGCTTGCTAAGTGTCCCTTTTTCTTTTCTTTTTTTTAATTCTCCATCACAATTAATGAATTCAGAGCAGGGTTACAGCTTGTAGACACACACACTCTAAGAGCCTGGCACCGAAATGTGATTGTTAATAGATGAACGAAGCCAAGAGCCACATTACAAGCTGCTTTGACAGACCCATGCAGAGTTTCACTCAGTAGGTTTTGGTGCTCCATTGCCCGTGTTCACTGAGGTCACCACGCTGACAACACAAGACCAAGAGATGTTGCAGACCTCCAAGTGACAAATGGCCATTTCACGATGAAATATTCATCGAGAGCTGCGATTCAGAAACACTAAACTTTTTTCCACCTGCACAGACGCCTCTTTCTTCCCTCTGTCAAGCTTCCTTTTGGCCTTGGTCCCATAATGCCCCTGTGCAGAGTCCACAGACACCTCCAGCATCTGCCTGAACTCGGCCCGCTCTGTGCCGTAACCACGCTGCACAGGCAAAGCTCAGTTTAGGAGGCCGCAGAAAATTTTACTGCCTCCATTAGCCATTTTCCCTCTTATTATTTTAATTGGCCTCAGCAGTAAACATCTATTTCCAGTGCATTAATATTCTTATGGCCTGCTGAAATGCCTCAGATTCCAGACGTTTATTTTCTTTAATGATAGGGGGAATTTGGGCCGTAATGTTATGCAGTTTCATTTGCATATAAGTGTTTCCCACATATCCACCAGCTCTGAAGAAAGCAACTGTCGACCCCCTGTCCTCTGAAGTTCCAAACTGCAAACATTTTATAGGTTGTATCTGCAACCAGCATTCCCCTCAGCGCACTAATATGTAACATATGGTGGACTGTACACCTGATAAAATACCTCAGGGGCCCTGCAGTTTGGAAAATCCTCAATTCGCTCCCTAAATAAAACAAACAATGGCCTCACTAAATATATCACATGTGCCTGCTGAACTATTTCGTGTCTCTTGACCTGCGAGTCCCCTCCCACATCATCAGCGTTGACACAGTCTATCTGGTTGCTGGACACTGCCCATGGCACAACCAGCAGGTACTTCTGAAAATAATACCACAGATTTTATAACCTCCTGCTCTCACCTGCTGCAGGCTGACTGCAGCTTGTTGAAGCTACATTGCTCTTGTGTCAAACCCATACGAAGGCTACTAATTCTTCTGTCTGTGTTTTGTGTCTTCCAACGTCAGGACATGATCACATCCAGTGAAACAAGCTCACATCTACAACTGGAGTCTCAGTCCACTTTTCCTCTGCTGTTTCTACTCTGTGACAGTGCTGCTAATGTGGCTGCAATTAGAGCTGAAATGGAATATAGCTGCTTACTGTGTGAGTTATTGAGCAGACAGGTGAAACTGTGGGCACCTGTTCTTCTGTCCCTGATTTGCACCCATCTGAACTTTGCTATGTCTCCCCCTCTTGGTAGCTGGGAGGGAGAAAAGTCTGCCCCCAAAAACATGAAATATCAAGTTTCTGTTGGCTGAGTCTGACAGCAGTTGAGTGCTTAGTGTCTGGAAAGTGATGTGGCATAACACACTAGTGGTGGACTTTTTTGGACAGGGGCCTGCGTGCACTTGGATAATGGATGGTGCATCGCTTTTCCTTATTCTTTTTCAGCATGTGAGGCAACAGAGCTTGTGAAACATATTTAAAAGGTAATTTTAGATCTTTGGATTTTTAATTAACTGCTTTAAAATAGACTGGTGTTGAAAAGGTCAAACATTAAACTAAAATAAACCTCACATAAGTAAAGACTATTTATTTTTATTGCCCTTTATATTCTTATTATTGCCCTTTCTTGTAGTGCCTGTGATAAGTTAAGAAATAGACTCAGAAAACTTATTATTAGAACTAATTACTGCTTACATTGGTTTAACTTATGTAAAGCAAACCAATCTGCAGTTATTGTTGTTGTGCAATCACCTACAAATTACCATGACATCAGCCTGTCCCATATTTACTCTGAACAAATTTAAAGCAGCACTACACTCTTGCAACAGATCGCCTGCATAAGCATATGTTTATTTTAATGTTTAATATAGACTGATGACCAGTAGCACAGCATTTTTAGCCTAAGCTCTTTGCAATACCTCATCCTAAGTGGGCCTTTAAAATACATGAAATTCAATAAGAAAATATATTTTAAAAAGCAGTTAAAACACAAACACACACTTGTATAAGAATATTTACCAATAAGTGGTGCTATTTTGCCATTTGAACTTTCCAAAAACACAAAATTTAATTTAAATGAATAACTATGAAAACAATAAATAAAGGACCAATATGGGGATAATATAAACTTTTTAAAAATGTTTATCTGTGTATTGACAGGAAATATGTTGAAGACACAGAGGAAATAAAATGGAAAAGTAGCTTTGTGTCTTTATGTTTTGCTATTTTAAAGAATGACAACTTGCACAAAGTTTTGACTTGATATTTAAATAAATTTTATTCTTTAATTTGGGACATTTTTTTCCCCTTCACAAATTTCTCCCGGGATAAACACGAGAATGACAAGTAACTCTAATTTACAACAGACAACATTCATATGACACCATATGAATGATTTCTTGACACTACTGGTAAATTGCGAAGTTTCAGCCGTTCCATGGCTTCTTGCAACGTCTTCGTAAACGCTGACCAAACTCTTACGTCAGCTCTCATTAGCTTTTCATGTAACACTGAAGTTATTTGTGGCATCGATGCAAAGCTGTGCCAATTCTCTGGTCAGTGCTGTCATAATAACCCTCCTCCCCCCGCTCAGCACATGCTTGAAGTTGGTTTTAACATGACTAATATTCACAAACAATATTTTCTGTGGGGGTTGTGTGTATGTGTGTGTGTGTCTAGTATGTGTGCAAATGCATTTGTGGGTAGCCAGTGGGTACATCTGCATTCTCTGCTCTTCCTAGTGGAAAAATGCTGCAGTGTCCTGGGTTGCGGCTAAAAATGTTTTGATTGTATGTTCAGCACAAACACCTAACTAAAGAAGTGGTTTTGTCCCATGAGCCCGAGGACTGAAGGCTGCAGCTCCAGCTGAGATGAAGCGCAAGTTGGATACAAAACATGGAAGTAATATACAAAACATGAGGTTGGAAAAAGCAAGAGAAGGTCTATGTTTGTAACGCCTTTCCACTGGCGGCAGAAGTTCTTGAATTCCCTGTCGTAAAAGAGAAAAAAAAAGCACAGCCATGTGTTCAAAATGTGTTTCAGGGGGAAAATACAGCGTGCTGATGTGTGTGACATCTAAACACTGACATGTTAAAGCAATGTAGGAAGAGGAGAAAAGGCGTTTAGTGTTTGGTTCAGTTCGTTGGGAGCATAAATGTGGGGTTTCTGTATGGCTGCTCGGAGAGTTGGAGCATTGCTTGACAGACGTGTAAATGATTGGTAGTAGTAATTCAGGTTGTGACATCTATTACGGGCCAACGAACACCTTAGCACCTCCACAGAGAAATGAACCCAAATTATACTTGCTAATCATTCACTCTCATTCACTCATAATGTTCTTCCTGCACATTGCAGAGCTTAGCCATTGAAGGAGAGGGATGCTAACATTGTCTACCGATTTCACGTAGAGTCTCTGAGAGCTTCTAATTAATAACAAGCATAACTTCTTGGGTTTATGTAAGCTTAAGGTGGAACGATTACTTCTCCAGCAGCAGTGCCGTCTGCTCTATGACTGCATGCAGTGTGAACATATGAACTCTAAACGCATGTAACCCACAGAGATGAGTGACAGATGATTCTGAAGCCATGTGACGTGTGATGATGTACACAGAAAGAGCTGGAGTCACTTGCTCAGATAAATGATTGTGGACTATAAAACAGCAGTCAGAGGAAACAGGTGCAACACCGATTGTAGAATATATAAACGAGGCAGTGGTAATATATGTCTTTTCAAGTCCAATTACTGCAAAAGCTAAAGCCACTGCACATGGTCTGGTTGCAGCTTTTGTCCTCCCCTCCCCCCACAGGCTGTCCTATGTGTTTATAAGCGAGGTATAATGGTAGCAGGGTGTGTAAGTGCTGCAGGTTATTTTGTATTTGGAGGTGAGGACATGGCAAATCAGACCACTTCACACATGAAAGGCAGTAGTAGGTCCATTTAATTCTCTGTGCCTCTCTTACCCTGGATCTCACTGTCCTTTTAGGGGGACTCCAGAGGCTAGTTAAAAGGTGTCTGATTCTCACCATGAATCTAATTAGATCTCTGACTGAGGTCTTAACATCTCCTTTGAAAAAAAGAAAGAAAAAAGAAAAAGAAATGCATGGAGGAATAAGGTGCTAAAGCACCTACCCCTCGCCTCCAGTGCACTTTGGCCCAAGCTGTCCCCTGCTCCCTCCTTTACTGGAGAAAAACAAAGTCCTGCAGGCTAATGAAGTTTGTAATTAAGGAGATTCTGTCAGGCTGAGTGAGTAATTAGGACGTGGTTCCTCAGGGGTGTTAATGGTGGTCAGGCTCAGCGGAGCACAGGCTGCATGTATGGCCAAAGAGAGTGCCCTTTCATACCTCACCAGGAAGCGAAAGGGAGAGAGGAGTGCTCGTTTTTCAGGTGATTCAGATCTGTTTTCTTTCAGGAAGAAGGAACATTTTGTTTGCTGCTGCATAAAATGTATGTGAAAGTTTTGCAGTGTCATTTAAGAAACACATGCCAGGCGAGTGACAATCGTGGAAGATGCCTTTCTTGCTTATTGCCTCCAGATTATCATGTTTACATACATCTATGGGAAGCATTACTGCATTTGTTAGGCCACTAATTTGCTATAGATCTCTGATGTGTTGTGAAATCAGATATAATTTGAGGAAAATGGCTGTGGGACAGGACCATGCTCTGTTCTCGGTGAAGACATCTCCGTTCTAATTATCACATTTACTTCAGATTGGTTGACTGTGCTGCTGATAAAGAAAGTTCACCTGGCCTCAATTAACTATATTTATCTCAGATTATCCCTCCATGAGATTTCTGCTCTGGCAAAAAGATTAGCGTTATTAAGAGTCGCATATGCAGGATGAATACATTTCCAGACAAAGTGACATCTCTTAAGGATGAGAAATTAAATCAATGAAATGGGAATCAAAAGGAAGTAGCTGCATGTTCTTGGGATTCTCCAGCAGTGCACTTTTTTTTCCCGCTTTTGCGGTAATATCACAGTTTACATCCACTGACATGTTCTTTTCAGTCCACAATAAAGTGAAAATTAAATTTGATAATTGTTTAACTTTCACCTAAATGTATCTAGAATTGAATTTGTTCACCAAAACATGGTGGAACAGAGGTGAAATTCACCCAAATTTGCAATTTGCATTTGCAGTGAAAATTTACAGCTGGTGTGTTCAGAAACTAATATAAAGCACATCATTAGCCACATCATTAGAACCACACACACACACACACACACACACACACACACACACACACACACACACACACACACACACACACACACACACACACACCAAATAGGGGTAGATCAGTGAGTTTACAAACTGATGTCTTTGACAGATACAGTAGAATGAGTCTCTTCTGCGGTGGAGCTCTTTGATCGCGGGTTAACCTCCACATTCTCTAAAATCATTTACACTGTTTAGACTGGGAAGTGTCCTGCTGCAAGGCACAACACCTGGGCTCTGAACCCATGACCTCACATCTGAGTGCTCTGGCTGAAGCCCCTGCTGCCTCCCGGTTAGCTGGAGGATCAGCGTGGACAGACAGGCCCAAAACTCTTCATTTCCTGTTTCGCCTGCAACCAACCCTTCCCCCCCAAAAATAAAAAAATAAATAAAAAATAAAAACAACAAAAGATGCTACCTGTGTTTCAGGTAATATAATCAACAGAACCAAGGTATGAGGTAAGGACATGTCATGTTTTCACTGCAAATTCACAAACCAGTTTAGTGAGTAAAAGGCCAGGGGGACAATAGAAAACAAGGGAGTTTTCAGTTATGTTCAATTTGTAGCTTTTGATGTGGGTCATTCCAGATATTTCTTTTATGTATTCAAACATAATAGAAGAGATTTTAAAGCAATATTGTTCCAGATTTTTTTCTCTTTATTGCCACGTCTGTTTTCTCAGGATTGCTCTCACAGACAAAAACGGACACGACAGATCAGAGTTGCAGACTCATTACAGGTTAAGTAGAACAGGTGTTTGTCAGCTCCAGGCAGACCTACGTGGATGAGGCCTTTTCATGTAGGCGACTTCCTCACACATTAGTTTTCAGCCAAATTGCTCAGAGTGGAGGCTTTGCCCCGCCCATCCCTCATCGTCCATCGTGACCTCTCTCCCCCCTGCGCTGCAGGCAGGGCTGGAGATAAAAAAAAAAAGCTGAAAAACGGCTCTAGGAATCCTAAATATTAGTGGTTGTAAATCAGCCCCCAGTGGCCTATGAATAGCAATTATCTTTTTTGCACTAATAAATCCCCCCAGTCACAGATAAGATGGTTTCCCTTCCTAACCTGCAGTAAAAACAGCTAAGAACTGAGCAAGCAAAAATGGGAGGGGTGCAGCAAATAAATGAGGGCTCTTTAGCTGTGGATTACACTTAGTCAGAGGAGAAAATATGTAGTCTTTTGTGCTGGTGGCATGCAGTATATCATGTATAAACTGAGGGGGAAACAGCACATGATCACAGGACTTTGGGAATTCAGATGATATCGAGAGGCGAGCTAAAGCTCTTATCAGCCATATCAATACCTGCTAAACATGATTCACTTCAGTGCGCAGTGACTTTCAGCTGGTAGAAGTGTTGAGATTTCTTGAAAATGTCACTGGGGCGGGGGGGGGGGGGGGGGGGGGGGGACTGGTGAGAGGAGGTCAGACTGATCTGATAGGAACATTCTTTGACTTTTATCTACAACAGGTCAGCATGGACAAGGTTTAGCTATTCTCAAACGATTAAACTGACCATACTTCAACCAGAAGCACAAGCTAACTCCTCTCCTCTGCTTGGTGTTACCACTGAGAATAAGTGCACTTTACCTCTGCACTCCACTGGGATTTACAAGACTTTATGTTCATCATCTATATAGGAGAAAAACACCACAATCAGCAGCAGTGGGGCTTTTTTTTTTTTCTTTAAGGTGACTGAACCCTTATTCCATGTAAAGACTTAAGTTAACCTCATTAAGCTCGCTCTCACACTAGATACATAATTATCCCTGAGAGGATAGGCAGTGCTAATACAAATTAGAAAGATAATTAAGCTACTGAGACTGGCCATTGCATCTCCCAGAGCACTGGACCCATAGAACCATTATGGTGAATTAGAGCCTTTGTTTACAGTCACAACAAGAGCCTTTTACCAGTGGCCATGTTTGTCAGAAGCCCCATAGAACCGGGATTCAAGTTTACACGTCCACCATCTAGTTATGTGCCGTACTCCATTTTGGGCGCATACGTGGCACAGGTGTTTGAGTTATAGCTGCAGACAAAACACAAGATAACGTGAATTCCTTTCTCTCCAGTGTCAGGCATGATGACTTCACGACGCCCTGCCTCGCTGAAAGCAAAGACCCTCGAGTCCGTTTGAGAGAAGTGCCTTTGGGCGCTCATAAAAATTCAATCTAAATGACAATTCACCTCTGTAGTGTGCAGTGCATCTGGTCTTCTCTGTGACAAGGCAGTTTAGTGACCTGCCCCGCTTACAGCTACTTCAAAGATGCCTTAAATGCCTCCTGAAGCTAGAGGAAACATTTCTTTCTCTCCCTTTGCAAACGCTCCATCAAACAGGAACAATAAATCTGGTGGATTTCTACGTTCCTCCGTAGATCATATGATACCTGAACGGCACAGCAAAAACTCAAACTGCTCCAGTCTGTGCACAACAAACATACATCTGAGCTGCTCAGTCTGGTCTGTCTGCAGCGTCGTGATTAGATCAGGGCTGGACGTTTTGGTGAAAATATGTCAAGAGAATAGGATAAGTACACACAGCTGGATGCATTTTAGAGAGCAATTCCCTTTTGTCATAGGAAGAGCACACGCCGTGTAAGGCCTAAACGAAAATGCTGTTGCATTTTAGAGCACCACAGCAATTGTAGGGAAATTGTTGCACGGGCTTCGGCCTCGCTTTAAAAATGCAGCGACACAGCTTGTGATGTTGAAAAAAGTTTTTGGCCGCGCACAGGAGCCACTTTTCTTTTTTCTTTGCCTTCATGGTGAGGGGAGTACGAAGGAGAGGAGCACGCTGCTGGTTGTGTGCCAGCTCTGCCTCCTGTGGTTTCACGCATAACAACCTTGCATGTGCACAGCTCTAAGTAAAGCATTGATTTAAGAGGGTACTTCTTCTTTCCACAGCTTTAGCAAAACAAGCCCCTATGTTTGGATAGACCCAGTAAGCAGCTCACTGACCTGAGCAGTGGGTCAGATTAAGTTAGACCCCCACCACCACCCACCCCTCCATGCTCACCCCTGCCTCCCTCCCTCCCTTCCTCCCTCCCTTCTTCTTCTGCCCAACGCAGAATGAGGAAAAGGGAAAGTGCTCTTCGGGGCAGACGGGCCTGCCAGCCAGGTCAGGGGAGTTGCTCAGGAAAACAGGAAACTGACAAGAGAGACAAATGATAGGGCTCACCCAACCACAGGCGTTTAAGCATTTTTGCCACAAAGGTTGATCATCCATAATTGCTGCAAGAGTGATACTTAGAAAACTCTTTCAATGATACACGTCTTGTGAGGTTTAATTTTTTTAAATTGGACACTTTTGCTCAAGCAATTACCACAAGGCCTGTCTATTCTGAGGCAGGTAACCACTGTGTTCAGAGTGATCCCAGTCCAGGTAAATCTGTTCCCGCTGAAGCCAGTCTGGGATGAGCCCAGGATAGTAACTTATAAAGGAGCTCTTACAGTTTGTCATCAACACAGCAAACCATCTGTTTTAATCCACAATTAAACAAAACATTAACTTTGAGTATGTTTTTCTGGAAAACCACAAAGCAAACATTGTGACATGGCAACAGAGTGAGCTGATATTATCTATTGACCCTGCTGAGAGACTGTTCACAATAAGTTAGTTATATATTTTCTCTGGACAAGCTGGAGGGAGGATTGTGTGTGTGTGTGTTTGTGTGTGTGTGTGTGTGTGTGTGTATAAGAAAGGGGAGGTGGGTTCAGAGTAGAGAAGCTGCTTTTGGCCAAAGGCAAAGATAAGCGAAGGGGAGTGGAGATGGTGGTGGTGGGGGGGACACAATGGATTGAGCCAAGCAATCAGTGAGCGATCTGGGGCGGTGTTTAGTGGTGCTGTAAGATCTGCTAAACTAGCCCTAATTTCCCCTGTTGTAGGAGATGTGTGAGTTGAGGTGGAAAGGGGCAGGAGGAGGGGAGGCCTTTGGTCTGTCAGAGTGGAGTTAATCTGAACCTGGGGCAGCACGTTCACTTTTGATGGAGGCCAGAGATAGGACGTCGAGGAGGAGGAGGAGGGCTGGGAGGATGAAAGATCACCCACACCTGCGAGGGGCTGCCGAAAGTTACAACTCACTCAAAGAGGCCTTTCTATCGCTGCTCCATTTGTCAAAGATGATGGGGGCAATAGCAACAAGAGCTTCACTCCATTTCTGTTTCCACTGGTGGCTCATCATATGCACTCACTGCCACGGGATAAAGATTACACTGATTTGTCTTTTCACCAGTAAATCCTTTCCAAATGCAAATCAACTGCATATTTTCAGGGTGAGAAACAATTTAATAACATATATCTGTCCGTGAAGCAGCTCTGAATTAAGTCGAATTGTACTCATACACTCTGGCCCTCTTTTGTCTTCTTCTTCTTCTTTTTTTTTTTTTTACATGATAACAACATAAATGTAACACAGCAGATTAAAAAAAAAAAAAAAAGCAAATATATTTTTTTTCTCCAGCACTCCATATTTGATTCACCATGGCCTCTTTTTTTGGGTTTTGAGAAGTGTCTGTGTACAAAATCCCCCATAATCCTCTTGGAGAGAAATATGAAGCACCACCCCTAGAGGTTTGCCCTCTTTGGCCCTGCGTCTTCCTTTCATGCACTATAAGATTCATCAGTGCCATCGAGAGCTTTTTGTTTAACTTATAAAGCCAAACTCAATTAAAGCTCCTTGAACCATAAAACTGTGAGATCGGGAGCAGCCAGTTCTGCCTCACACAAAACAAGATATCGTAAACAGTAATCATAAACAATTATTTACTGCTGTGAGGTTTTAACACCCAATTTTATCAGCTCTAAAATAAGGATAAACATGTTAGAAACAAGTCTGAAACACACATTTCTTAAGGCAGGTGCGAGATAAATTTTTGGAGCATTACAACGGCATCCAGACTCTGTTCTCTATTAAAGCCAGCGACATGCCAGTTTGTCAATGCGTTATGGGTCGGTTACGCTGAATGTGGCGAGTAGCTGCAAATGCAGGTTCCCAAAAAAATATGGTAGGAGAGCATTAATCCTCCTCCTCTGTCTGTTTCATCTGGCCTTTTTGCTCTCTGCCAGGGTAATGCTCCTGTCTCAGCTGGCAGCTCAGACCACGCCGGGAGCACAGCACATCTGGATCCAAGGGCTGAGGGAGGAATTGTGTGAGTGTGTGTGTGTGTGTGTGTGTGTGTGTGGGTTATGTATATAGATGTGTGTTTGTGTGTGTGTGTGTGTGTGTGTTGGGCAGGTGGGCAGCACCACATGTATGGGCATATCCTCTCAAGTATGAAGAAAATGCCATCTGTGTCCCAACGTGACGGGGTGAATTCCCAGGCAGAGGTAGCTGCTCGTAAACAAAAACATATGGAGGGGTAGAGAATCATAAAGATTTTGTTTCCGCTGCTCTGGAGTCCCACTGAGACTAAAGTATCAACTTAAGTCAAAGAATGAGTGTATTCTGTGAGACAGCAAATCTGTAAATTATTATCCAGACAAGGGGAATAAGTATCTCTCCTCCAGAAAACAAGGCAAGCTCCCAGTTGGGAATGAAACTGATTGTGTTCTACATGCGTGTATTTTAAATGAGTCATGCTAATCGTGCACTCATGTTAACATATTGAGATGTTTTACAAGTGAAACATGCATGCTTTGACATTCCTGCTATACACATTACCTTTCAGGATCTGTGACGGTGCGAGTGCTCCCTCTCCTCGAGACCACCGAGCTCATATGTGGAATGTTTCTGTGGAGTGTGGTTTGGATTTTCATGCTTTTGAATTTCACTTGCAAATCAATTTCCATATGTTCGCCTGTGCTTTGTAACGGCGAGGACTAAGAGTTTGAGGGCGACGTGTACGTGTGGCGAGCAGTACCAGAAATTCCAGTTCTCACTCTCAGCCATTCTGATGAGAATCTGTTCAAATACAGAGAGGGGAATTGCTGGTGCCACATATAAACAAAGCGAAATCATTGTGTTTGATGAGTGAGGTAAAGGAGGCCTGTATGTGCACATCGCTGTTGTTGAATGGATGCGAGAGAAAATGTAGGACAGACTTCCTGGCAAAGCTAACAGGTCAGGAACTATCCACTTTATGCTAATACAGTGTTGTGAAAAACAAGTGAACCAGCAGCTCATTGATCAAATTTCACGCTCAGGGCCAATTAAGAAAGCCGTAAAGAACGTCAAACAGCACATGAACATGACCAGAGGTTAGTGATGGATCTGTCTTAACCCTTTACACTACACGCTCATTGCCCTGCAGTTTAGCAGCATGTGGCCAACACAAGAGAGTCTTGCGGTGAAAAATAATGGGCACTTCTTCATATCCTCTAGCCCTTTACACCAGCAAGCCATGTCTTCAGTTATAAACTGGATGAGGTGGCAGTGTTAGCAAGAGACAACATTAAAAAGACCATGTTCCAGACCAAATCACCTGGAAGAGCCAGTTCATCCTTTCTTCTGTCAATGTTTTTGAAAGAGGCACCATTTCATAGTGATTGCGAACAGCTAACTGGTGATGCTGGGTGTGAGAAAGTGTTGCTGGGATATTTCGCCACATGGAGGGCAGACCAATTGTGTGTACAGCACCATCTCTGCAGGGATTAGTGGTGCCATTAAGTGGCGATGAGTTGCGGTGGGGGGCCACATCCCCTGCTCCCTCATTAAATCGCTGGCAGCTGCTCTTTATCACAGCTCTGCTCCGCCACCATACTGTACCATCAGCACCCTCACAGCACCCATGGTGCCAGTCTAGGACCCTTGACCTTCATGAAATCTCTTTTGGCAGCTTGAAGAAAGTTTAATTGCAGGCTATTATGAGGATCACACTGTTTTTTTTTTTTCTAACGGTTTGCATGGACATACACCTTTTAGTTGTATTTTTTTTAAAACATAAAAATGTTCAAAAACATAAGATTTACAGCATGTTTTGATCTCAGAGGAGGAGATGTGGGTGAGGGGAGGCAGAGTTAGAAAGGGATTATTAAAGCTGAGAAAAATGCGATGTAGATGTTTTAGAAATGGACGAATATCAGTAAAATGTTTTAACTATTTTCTGCACTCAGTTTATTTATAGTTACTGTAAATACCAACAGTTTTGTCACTATTCTCTATTGTTTCAGTTACATATAATTTCTTTAGTGTGGGATGTTACCTGGTGGTGGATGGTAACTAACCACTCAGCAGGTGGTGTGTGAACATGGAGGCCGGGATTGATTTGTTCTGTTCACACAACGACATGACAATGATCATCACAGCAGAAGTGTTAAGCTTTTCCAAGAACAGCCTTTTCTCTTACAGACACAGCGCTATCGTAGCTTTTTAATCCATTACAAAAATTAATCCATAGCCTTGTGTTTTAAGTGTGAATGAGGGAGAAAAAAAAACACAAAGACTCTATGCTCCTGTGTGTGTGTGTGTGTGTGTGTGCGTTCCACACTACAATATATGCAAAAATATCAAACAGGATCCATAAATATTCCCCAGATCTAAACAGCTTTTGAACAGAGGAGACAGAGGTGTGTTCAAACACTACCCAGAATGCCGTGCCTGAGGCTGTGGCCATGGGGCAGACATGGGTTGCTCTGTAGACAGAAGGGGGGAAATAATAGGTGGGAGAGGAGGTAATGACAAGCTGTATGTCTTTCTGAAACGCCCACTTTTGTGAAGTTTGTCATTTCCTTAAGGCATAATTCATTTCTGGAAGCATCAGGCCTCCATTTAAAGACAGAGTTTCATTTGATTTGACTTATTTCAGACTTTGTTTGGACACAATCAAACACCTTGATGCCCATACTGTCTGCAAATGGAGGCACTTTCTTCAACATTTCCGCTGCCATTCTTAAAAAGTACCGTAATAACGAGACAGGACGTGAGTCCGGGGCAGTTTAGTTTCAGTAGTTTATAGTGTTACAGAGTGCGGCAGGCCTGCACCCAGTCTTGGCCCCTGAGGCAATGGAGCTGAGGTGAGGTCTCCGAAATACAATCATACGCACATGGATTTGGGGAAATTAGAGTTTCACGTAAATGTAAGCATTTACAGGTGGTAAATATCCTGTTGGATTTCACGAATGTAAAACCTTAAGCATTACACCCACAGGCTATGGGGCAGAGACAAGCACACACACACACACACACACACATTCACGCTGTAAATTATTTAGTATTAAGCAATTCTGTTGTATAATTTTTTCACACCTTTGGTTTGATAATCTACTACATCTCGAAACAAACACAATTTCACTGATACGCTGTGTGGAAATACAAACTGTAATGTGCAATCTATGGCAATCACCAACTCAACTGGTGGATAAACAACTGAAATCTCTAACCTATGTCAATTTCTGATATCTGCACCATGGAATATGAGTCTAATTTCAAGGTAATTAAGATGATCTCTTTCCTATTTATTTTTTCAATTTACGTGCCTTTTCAGTAATATCTTTTTCCATACATCACCCCTGGAAATAGTTAAATCAAATTTGTATCCCTTGAATTGAGTATATCACAAACCTGATTGCATCTGCAAATCCACCTATTTTCTGGGGTTTGACTTTAGTCATGCTTTGTGTAATTACATCGCCGAGGACGCCAACGACGTTCGAGACAACAGAATTACATCGATGCCGGCTGAAGTAATCGCTCATTCACAGTGTTAAAGTTTCTACTGCTGCCTGAAGTTTGTGACTCTTTCATTGTGGTGGAACAGAGATTGTAAAGATGATTGCTGCCACTCAGCCCCTCCAATTTGTTATTGAGTGCGTTGCCATTACCTGGAGAGCCGCTGCAGTTAAAAGGGAATAACAGCCATAATGGAGATCTCTATCCAAGGTTACATATCTGATGGAGGGGCTTTAAAGATCAAACAGTCAGCCAAACATTTGGCATTCCTCACAGAGTTTCTTTTGATGTTGTGGACCGCCTCTCTTCAAAGGTGTTGTCTTCATATCACCATGAAGATGTCAACATTATTACTGTTAATCCAGTTGGTCATATTCTGTTTGCTTTCAGGGCAGAGCCATATTCACCTGATGCGGCACAGTCCAAAGAAAGGCTCAGATCAGGAACCACTCGTAACATTGTTTACAAAGTGAAAATGTATGAAATATGTAGGATTCACAGGGTGTGGCCGCAGAGCTTTAACTTTTATAGGAAGCAATTCCAGAAAAAAAAAATGGTTTGTATTAGCCTAGTTGTAGTACTTACAGTTCACTCTGTTCTCTTATTATCACAATAACCCTGATTTCCACTGAATGAAATTTATTTTATCTCTCTCAAAATAAGAAGCTCTGTTCTGCACAAACGTTAACAAATGAAAAAAACACTGCAATAATTTTATGTTTTGACAGAAACATCTTTGATTTGGCTTGCATCACCTTGATTCTGCTCAGATGGAAGCAGCTATTATCTGGCAAATGATGTCTGAAATGTAGAGAATATTAATGACGACTGTAACGCACGGCCAATCACTTCCCCGGAAAAATTATAGAGGATTATTTCTGAAAGGCAGAAAAACATGCCGCTTATTAAATCATTTCTCGCCCCCCCCCTTCTTCATGCTTTTCATGGGTGGTCAACAGTAATCAGTTTACCGTCTGGCTCTTTCAGGGTGTTAAGACATCCACTTTTCATTTGCACAAACAGTATGATAGTTTCAAGCACCCATTTATATTAATCCCCCTTAAAGTTTTGTACAGTCCCTCTAGAAAAAAAACAAACCACCCACTTTTAATCTGAAACCTATGGGTTTTTTTTTTGTGAAAAAGGATTTACCCATAATTCTCATTGCCTGCATCCCTCCCCAACTTGCAGAAAACACATCTGCACCCTTTTTTGCGCACACGCATGCAGACACACACGCACGCTGACGCACACACAAACACACACTGTATAATTTATAAAGCCTAAGCTCTTTCAATACTCCAAAATGCCAGATAAACTTTTCTCATTTGCTCCTAATTTGGTCACGCAAGATAATGCCAACATCTGAAGGCTTTTTAAACTGCTTTTTAAAATGCATTCCTGAAAGGAGCTGGCACTGGCACCTCTGCACCTTGTCAGCTCCAATAATTATTTCCAATCCGGAGCTAGCCCTTAATGTGCTGATTAATCCAGCCCTCTCCTTGCTGTGAGATGCATTCAGCTCCATTAATTTTTCAAAAAGGCCTCACTCTCTTTTGCTGGGAGCCCTGCAGATGTCAGGGCTGTGGCAGAGAAAGCCATTAGAAGTTAACACCTCCCACTCCCCAGAGACTGGCATGGACTTTACCCTCCCTGATTCTAATGCCAAGCAGCCGCATTAAGGACGTCAGCTGCCAAGCCTGGCATCCCCTGAACTTGGACATCACCATCTAAGCACCATCCCCCCAAAAAGAAAACAGCCTTAATAAGAGTGGTTTCAAGGAACCAACATAATGAGGAACAAGGCGATGGCGTGCTCAGCCTCTCGCAAGCAGTGTCAACATCTTCGCTTTCGCTTCTTGGGAATATTCATGATTGGTGGAGATTCTCATGTCATGTGTCACCGTTCTTATCCATACTCTCAGCTCAGAGATTCTGAGCCAGGTTTCAGATCAGCCTCTGTGAAAATGTCCTTTAGAACAACTCGCTCACCAGTGTGTTCGAATTCAAAGCGATTTGAAATCTGTGCTCCAACCTCCTCTCACTCCAGAGCTTTGTGCGGCTCCCCCCCTTATGCAGACTGGTTACAAGCTGTCTCAATTGAGGAAACCCCCCCACCCCCTCCCCTTCAACCAGCTTTTATCTGCCGATAGGTAGGTGAATGGTGGAAATTAGGATTCCTGGAGAGACTTGGGATGGAGAGAATAGAAACAAAGACTTCCCCATGTCGGGAACCGATGTCTCTTTTTCCACTGCTTTTCCCTTTCATCCCAAGGGCTCCTGTCAGACAGAGGAAAGGAGAACGAGAGCACATATAATACCTTTTAAGAGGCTGCCAGTTCTCTCTCATGCGATAAGCTCTGCTCGAATCACAATGGAGTTTCAGGACCCTGCAGTCACCCCACTGTAGGCCTGAGAACACACTCCAGCATACACATCAACACCGATATGCAAGCCGCATTGAAATATAGCACTGTAGCTAATTAGACATACAATATTGGATCCATTTTACACTAAAAGCTCTGTTTCCTTGTGATCATTTCATCCAAATCGTCTTTAGAGTCTGACTGTAGCCTCTTAAGTTGAAATATAAGACATATTTCAACTTTAGCACTTAAACACAAAATCATTTGTCTATACCACAACGTTTAGGCTGCCAATATGGAAGTGTATGACTCAACTCAACATGGGAGATACCATGTATACAGTATTTTGTGCACAATCCCCGCTGCAAAGTATTCGAAAATCTGTATAAACAGAGGCAGTGTCAAAATCCCAGCCCTTTTGAATGTTAATGAAACGGAGGTGTTAGGATGTCAGAAATCTGTCCAATAATGATAACAGTACATCTCCTGTTTACACTGAGCACGCTTCAGCTCCCAAAACCCAAAGTGCAGCCTCATTTACGTGCTAATGTGGGGAGGCAGATAAAGGACGGAGGAGCGATCACATGCCCTGTCAGAGAGTCACCCTTTGAACCATCCCTCATGCCGGTGAAGAGGGGGGAAATTAAAGAGCCTCAGCAGGTTTACCACCTTTCAAACACAACTCACACTCCACTCAAGTCCTCACATTTGTGACAGAGAGAAAAATAACTGCATGTTACTGCCGCAGCACATGTACACACAAGCTTTCAGAGTTCACTGTCATGCTTCTATATGGGAGATTTTCTCTGACAATTAATCCAAATGATTGTTTGGATGGAACAGAATTAGGCTGAGGTTGATGTAATGTACATGACAGAGCCAAACACACAGCTACACTTTGTATGAGGAATTAAATGCACCACTGCATTAAATGTTTTGGTGTCATATAGGCAGAGTGCTCCCAGATTGTTGGACACTTTGACTTGCTAACAAGCTAATTAACTTTCTGCTTCTTCAACTGACTGAAATGACCAGTTTCACGAGAACATTTATAAAAGATCACAACCACATCTAGTCACATTTCCTTAAGACTGCTGTAATAAACATTTTTACATGAACAAAGGAATCAACTTGCAAGTGTTACAGGTAATAATGTGCAAGGATACATGTAATGTGAAAGGGGAGATTAACCCACAGAGTATTATTGCCTAACTCCACATTTCTTTTCAGCTCTGACGAGCATTTTAGCTACATTGGTTTTTAACTTTTCGATTCACTCTCACCTCTCTGATCAACCTCGTTTCCAGATGTGGCTTCTGACTGTCGTGGAGCATTTCACTGCTAAAAAGCCAGAAACTTTTCTAAGGAGTTAGTAAAGACAAACAGAACTAATTGGAGAATGGATAATACACTTACATTTAATCTAAATTAATCTACATCCACTGAATGTGTAAATACACAACGTTCACCAACAACTTTAAAGGTGATAATTTGTTGGTGTTGTGTTTACTGTTGCGTTGCCTCTAAGTGGTGATAAAATAATGATTGCAGGTTTGAAGTCATTGTGGGCTGATGACAGATGTCTGACCGAACAAACAACTTCCTTATTTTATTTTTCTCGTCACAAGGCAAGTGGTGTGAAATTGTACAGTCTATAGTGAAAGTGAAGCGAAATACTTAATTTCATCAAGAGCGGATTCTGTAAAAGGTTTCCAAAATTGTCCACCAGAGAACAAAGCAATTAATGAAGAGGAGGAAACAACATGCACACTCCCAAGACTGTCTTAGTTGTGGTGCAAGAAGTAGCCTCTAAAATAAAAAAAAAAAAAAAAAAGACACTGCTGCAGACTATTGTCTAGTGTCAGTGTTTAATCTTCTGACCTTTTTGATGATGTTTGTCTTGTATTGAGGTCAGAGAGATGAAACATTAACAGAGTAATACCCAAATGTTTTGACTGTGTTTGAGTCACTGTACTGGAAAGTATAGTGAATCAAACACTTTGTGACACTGTCTGGATTGTTCCAGTGGAGTAAACCCCACCCATCTGGTGACGCAAGATGGTTAAAACAAATGAACTACTTGCTGACACTTTATGACCCTGATCTGTTTAGGGTTAAAATAAGGTAACGGAGGACTGATGGAGCGTGTACGTGATGCCAGCTGCACTGCTTTTTGGAGGAGTGGGTCTCTCAGAGCAGGAAGCGAATTCACGAGATCCTCATGTAGCTTTTAGGTGTGCTGAAGGTTTGAACAAATAGGCCTGGATGTTCTCCGTCACCCTGTGCCCCGGCCATCCTGCTAATGAGAGCAGCCAGCTAGGCCACATTAGCGGTGCTGCATTAACTGTTACCACATGTTACTGAAATCTAAAGTAAAGCACCTGTAATTTTTCCTCTGTTCGTTAATATTTTACATGCGGGTTTAAGGTTGGTGTTACTGAGTCTAAAGGGTTTGGGGCGGCCCCTGCGGTCACACTTTGATTCCTCTGGTCAGTTTTCATTCACACCTGCTTACAGTTTTACAGACACTGACTGCTCTAACTTACAGGTGGTTGTGTTATGTGTTCCCATGATTCGTAATAATGCCCACATAAGAGCAAACAGTTTCACTCAGAGGTCACTTCATGGTGTAATAATTTTCAGTCAGTTCATGTTAAATGAATACTTAAAATATATGATTGCCCGAAAATGTCTTTCACTGTCACGAAATTCTCACCCAACTGTGCGTGTTTGCTGTGATTACTGTAATACGAAACAGTGTGGTTTTGGTAACATGGTCACGTTACTGACTGCCCACATGGTAAGATGAAGGTCTGATTTGTAAGATATTGGTTCCTTTTCCTGTAATTCCTGGAAAAGGATCAGTCTCTAAGAGGCATACATTTTGAATAAAATTTCAGTGTAATTATTCAGGGGAGATTTGGAACAGTGGAACATTTAGGCCTTTATCCCATGTATTATGCAGGGAATTAACAGCTAGAGAGCTATCTGCATTTGGCAAGAGGAACTAAGCAAATACCCCAAATGGATGAACCAGACAACCTAGAATCACACTTAATGCAGTCATTAAACTTCCTTGCATTTTCATTAACTGTTGGGAACTGTGTTATTACCCAAGTTCACTGCTCTTCCTCTGGGATACTGTAAGTGGTAATGTACTCATCTTATGGTGTGTAAAGCAATAATAATACTGAATAAAAGCAAAGGTACTATGAGTTTGCTTTTCCTGTTTCTTTCTTTCATTTGGAGATATTTTGGCGGCGACAACAAAAAAATGAACCCCCAATGGCTGGAGTTCAGAGAAGGGGCAGGCCAGATTGCAAAAGAATTGCTTTGAGTGGTGGATCGGCATCACAGGAATTTTTTAATTTCCTGTTACTCAATAATTCTGCTCTAGTTAGGTCCTTGGACAACATCCTGCACTGTACCTTGTCTGATCAGTTCAATCCATTGGACAGATGCAGGGGAAACATGCTTTAATCCTTTATCATTGGTCCACGACATGGTGGCCCTGTGTGACTGGCCTGGCAGGTATAGGAGACTGGGTGTAGTTATGGGGGGCGGTCGGACAATGTGGTCACGCTCAGTGATGTCACACACAGGGGACATACCCCGACACCCCCCCACCTGCTGTAAAAGTGATCATTTTATCCTTCGGGCTTTTTATGAGCTCATGGTGATAAACGGGAACGATTCCTCTGTCTTTTAGTGGGGAAATAAAGAAAACAGTCAGAGGAGAAGCAGAACGAAGCAAGCAGTAAGTGCTTTACAGTGGGGGCGTCGACTTCCAGGCCTCCGGGGCTGTGGAGCTGGTTTTCTGTTGAGGATCTTCCCCTCCTTAACCCCGAGCCCGCCGCCCTCCCCGCTGTGTGCTCGTCATGGCTGTTCAGGGTCAAATAAATCACCTGCCATCACAGGTGCTGACCTGTTGTTTATTAGTAAATGTCTAAAGGACAAGCTTTGAGAGGGGGAGGAGTTGGAGAGAGGTAGTCAAGGGGTTAAAGCACTAGTCTTAGGTCTTAAGGTTGATTTAGCAGCCCCTCTGGGAGGCTGCTGTACTACCCTGAAGAAATGAATGCCAATAAAGCCTGCAGTGACTGATGTTTGAGAGAGTCTTAATTGTCTTGTTAAAAAGAAAGACTATGGTATGTAGGAAGAAAATGTGCTCGTGGGGCTGTGAGTTTTCGTAGCAAAAACAAACTACACATTAACGCGTTGTGAAGACTTTACAGCTGAAAAATGCTACTGTCAGACAGCTTTCATATTTGAGCTCTATGGTAGAATGAAACCAGTGCTGTACAGAGAAAAACTCCAGCGTCATGTTTTAACTTTAATTAAAAATATGGATAGCATTCTGGAAGTTGTGAAATCTCTTCTACAGTAAACACTGTTTTGGAAAAAAAACCTACTAATTGACAGTTGGGAGATACCTGGTTTTCATCCACCAATATTTTGTGAGAAACTATTCCACTCCATTTAATCACGTCATGCATTTAAATGGTGGAGGATTATAAAGGGATTATTTGATGAGGGCGCTGACTGTCAGAAATGACAGACACATGTGAGAATGTGCAAAATTGCTTCCATCATTGTTTCATAACTGAAACAATAAAGCACTATGCATATAACCTCTGAGACGAGCCAGGACTGACAGCAGAGCCTGATCTTCAGTTATCTAATAAATTACACTATTGTCTCTTCACTCTTGACTTAGCCTCCTGAAGCATGTGAGTTTTTAAAGAGACCAAAGCACTGGAGGCCTTAGCATAACACTCGCGCTGCCACCATCCAACAATGACTGGCACCTTCCACCAAAAGGTAAGTCAACCTTAAAATTTTCAAATTAAAATAATGATTGTCTAAACATTTATACACTCAATTTCTGTGTACATACGCCTTTGTCTAGACGGTGCGTTGCCATAAAGCTGGCAAAACAACATTAGCCTGTGAGAGCCGCGCAAAATATCGGTATCAAATGATGTCATCTGCCCATGTAATGTAAAGCTAAGATTGAGCTCGATCAATTAGGATTTGCAGTGGAGCAGAAAATAGCTTATGACAGAGCTAAGGTGGAGGAATGTATGAGGAAAAATAAACTTTTCCTCTGTCACACACTCTCTACCTTTGCGGATTCACAATGCAGCCGGGCTATGTGCAGTCATGTACTCACTGTGGAAAATATGACACAGGTCTTCTTCATATGTGTACAAGTGAGATCATGTATAAAATTTCTTGTAAACAATCACTTCAGTGGATTGACAGTTGCACATATTAATTTGCAGTGATGTCTACAGCTCTGGATTATTTTATACCAGGCAAAACAGACAGGCTGACAACCCCCCTAGGGCAAGTGAAGAACCTTAAGAAACAAATAAATTTTGCCTCCTGTACACTGAAGCAGTTTGATTAGGCGTCTTCTAGTTGTTCCACATCAGTGTAACACAACATAAACATATACTTCCTGTTAGTTTGGTCTGTCATTTGGATTTTGTATAATTTCAGGTTTCACTTGGTCTGCTAAGGTGTTGCCTCAGCTTTGGTCCCATCTGATCTGCTTGAGGTGCTACAAGCCCTTGGTTATTTAACAGCATTGTGAGCGACTATCGGAGCATGCTGAGGTTTGACTACAGTAGTGCTGCTACGCTGCCCGCCATCTTCCGTTCACCTGAACACTGGACAGGCTAGAAACTCTAAAGACGAAGACTTAATACAGCACCCGTTTAGCTACAAACATGAATCCAGACACTGTTTTTTTCCTGACTTCAGTGAGGTCATGCTTGTAACAAAACTGGAACTAAAAAATATAAAATAAGGCTCAGTAAAAGAGTGAATTAAAATTCTGCAGTACCTTGTCAAACTTAGTTGCATACTTGAGTTTGAAATATGTAAGTCTCCAGAATGGAAAAGAAGAAAAACAAACTTTGTTAAAAAGAAAGAAAGAAAGAAAAAGTTGTTACATCTTATTTTGCGTCCGTTTTAAATTTATAGTGACACTGCTGGGAGAACATACTTATACTACTTATAGTGAGGGAACACACTGAAAAATATGTAAATTATGACCTTCTGTGAGCTGGGGTTGAGGCACAGGCATAGCTGAGGCTTTATAATCTACAGTCAAAATCTTTTACTGTCACATCAGTGAACCTGTGGAGTTGATCTTTTCATAGCCTATAATTTGTAGCAGATATTATCAGCATGGATATTAGGACGTCAGAGTGAGTTAAGTCATGAATCCGTTAATGTGACTTATTACCTGCTCAATCTGACTTATCACCTTGATCTGCTTTCAAAAGCACCGTCTTTAACAGAAAACTTCCTCTCGGTAAGCAAGTCTGTGCAGCGGGGTCATTCCCAGTGACAGCTCAAATCATGTTTGTTATTGAGCAAAAGGTTGAGAGCCAAGGCTTGACGGGCAGGTGTAATAAGCCAGGGAGTTGAGATGTCACCCATGGGTGCAGCCTGGGGCGAATAAGGCCTAGAGAGTGTCTGAGGATTCCTCGGCCATAATGTAACTCTTTGTTCAAGTTGTACTGCAGAAATGGGAAATATGTTCATGCTTGACGTGTTCTTGTAATACCGGGGTAATGAGTGTCAAAAAGCAATGGCCATTCCAAATACCTTTTGGCATCATGCGTCACTTTGGTGTCAAAACCACAATCCAAACGCAGGTGTAGCTGTAATTGTTTCACTTAAGAATATGAGATTTATGTCAGCAGTGAGCTTTGAAGTGCAGGAAATAAATATTACTCATTAGACAGTTCCACATCAACTATGTTTTTTATCAAGAGATGAGCATAACCCTCAGAAGAACTAGACAAACTTCAGATGAAATCGACTCACACTTGTTTATGATTTATTACGTACATAGTAATTATCTCCCACAACAGTTAACGGCAGCCTGCTTTTCTTCATGTCACAAACGTACCAGTGCGCGTGAATGATCGATTACCAACTGACTCATTTTCGAACAATTGCATAAACATGTCAAACAGCAATTTTTTCTATGAATATTACCACAACACAAACTCATCTTCTCATGTTTTTTTTTATCTACCCTATTTAAGCGGGGCGGGGTACACCCTACAATGCTAAATGCTGTTAATCCTGGCCCCAGGCCTCAGACAACAGAAATACAAATTTGCAGCTGCCTTAATTACCGGATTTCAAAAACAAACAATAAATCTGCCTTAGATAGAGATGCTGGTGGAAAACAAACAACCTCTGGGCTTACAGATGGTTATCGTCATATTCTGATGTCTTACGGAGATTAGCATAAAAGCCCAATATGCTGTGGAAAAGTACCTAGGCAGGGGTTGTGACACTTAAAAAGTGTGTGAATCATAGTTCTCAGAACTTAATTAATTCTGGTTCTTTGGAGCAGATGTTGGCAATGGCACTGACTTTTAGGGTGGTTGTTTTCCGGGTTGATACATATGACTGAGACACATCTCACTGGAACAAGGTGTGTCTGTTTCACGCATGAGTAAAACCTCTGGCGACACAAAGATGTGCTCTGTTCTGTCCTGACCACCCGAGTATTGCAGCCCAGCTTTTGAGGTTTTGATTATATTTTATGAGTCCTAATTGTGACTGACCTAGCCCGCTGGTGGCTTCATTTCATCTGAGGGAAGAAGGGTCTGGTCCTTCCTGCCGACTGGGGCATCTCTGCCGATCAGCGTGGCTGTCTGCTGACCTCCACCTTCACAGGACGGTGAAGGACACGTCTCAAGTTCATCCTCCCCTTGGGTGGTATGGCTCTCAGTTTACCTCCACCTGTCCGCTGGGGCCAGCTTCTCCCTTCACCCCTCGCCCTCCAGCTTCTCTGAGAGACTACTTAACATACTCCGCTCGGCTCCTTTTACAGCTCTTAAACAAAACTCTGCCATTGTTTACCAACACTGGTGAGAGGAAAACTCTACTTTCATGCTTTAATTAGACTTAATTAAAGCATCATTTTAACATTTGGGGGCTTGATGTAACAGGATCTCACTTTGAATCAACTTAAACTTCACACATACAGAATATTCAAATATTAGCCCAGAACAAAGGAACACTTAGTACTTTTTTCACTCTTAAGTTCAGTGGCTGTTGCTCTCTTTAGGTAGTAACATAAGAATGTGAATCTAACCCTTTATTAAACTGCAGATTCCTCGTTGTTTGTATAACCCCAAAGTGACTCCAGAGTCACATTTGTTCTCTAGGCCTCGGTACAGCAGAAAATGGCCGCTGCATGACCAGATCCTCTTTGATGCAATAATGAAAACAAATGAGTGTAACATGATAATATATTGAGGAGTGCCGCAGTTTCAAAGCTGACATCGCAGGGAATTGAGGTGCAACCAGGGAAACACTAAGCTATGTTTGTCATCACTCTCGACATTGTCTCTTGCACAAATTATTTCCTCCAGTTCACTTCAGAGTATTAGTCTTCTTAGGGGTTCAATTAATCAAAGGAAGCACAGTTTCACATGCCTCTGCAGGGCGACTTTGACTGACCCCACCATCGCTGCAGACTCAAAGCCATACTTCATTATTCTGTTCCTGGATTGTTTTAATGCTCCAATTCACTGCTTTACACTCTTAAGTAAATACCAAAGAAAACTGCAAATCATGTTGGAAAAATAGCATCTGAAAAATAAAACATTTTAGCAATCCCAATTGTTGCTTAAATAGGACCTCCTAGAAATTATGACTATTATGGTGCTCTACATATGGTATTAGGACATGACCCAATTTATCATGTGCGAATTGAGTTATGGAACCTTATCCCCTTTATTTCCATAAACATAATTTTATCTTTATAGACGAGGTATTACCTGCTATTTAGGTAGACTCACCTGTTGTTCTCATAAGGAAATCAATGCCTCTCTCTGGCGGTATAATAACATTCCCGCTGGAGAGTAACAGCTTAATTCACTCTTATCACTTTTGGTTGTCTGGCTCCCAGTCAAGCTGGGGTCCAAGAGGTGAAATGAGTTTGGCAACCTCAACTCCAGGCGCAACAAGAGAACACACATCATGGTACAGTTAGTGGAAAAAGAGAGGGAAAATTGCCTGCATAAGCAGGAAAGATAGAGTTTCATCGTCATCCCACTAAAAACGCACACTCGTCTTTGGCAGACTTCAAACACTTAATCGGCAATCATTTTTCAATGAGCCCCAGAGGAGCACGTTTTAGTGCTCCACCAAACAGTCTGCTGCTTTGTGCTCTCTAATCCCTCACGGTTATGCATCATGGGGAGCCAGTGGTCGTTCTTTAGGCGGAGGTTAACCCCCACCTCCAGACTCACAGACAAGCAGACAGACAGACCCTCAGCACTGCTTCAGCCCTCTCCTCTGCCTCACCCGCAACATCTGTTTCCATCAGGGAACACTCACTTTCTATTGGTGCAGCCTTCAAATTAAGATTGTCTTTTGATCTGGAGGCTGGACAAAATGCAAATGAAACGTGATCCCATAAATGGCCTTCTCATCTGCCTTGTTAGGCTCTTGTGGAGAGGTTTCACCAGCTCCTTGGACTGAGCCCTGCCTCCTCTGGACTTGTATCACACATGTGACTGCCTCAGTTCAGAGACCCCCCCCAGTCAACAAACACACACACACACACAACCGTCTTCCCTTAACCCCTGCTTCACTCCCATCTCATCCTTTGCTTGTGTTCACAATCTGAGACGCAGAGCTCGGGAAAAATCATATGCAGGGAAGCCAATAATCTAAACAGCACTTAACCTGGCCGGTGGAGGAGTGTATTTGTGTGATGAGAAAATCTCCAGGCTCAGGCTCCGTCTCATTAATGAGAAAAGATGAGCGTTCCCCACTGCAATTAAGAGTCAATCTCCTGCATTAACTCACCGCCCCGCGGCCACACACACAGCACAAAGACAACAGGCCATCCCCTGTCACTCATTTTCCTGGGGTGAGCAGTGCGGAGAGCACTCCCAAGATAGATTAAATTAGATGCTCCGTCCTTCTGGGCTCACCTGCTGAAACCTAAACTTGGAGAATGTAATGCTGTAAGGAAATGCAATGAATGCAGCATGTAATTCATGTCTCAATCATCATTTCATGTGTGATGTGCTTATTTTACCACAGAATTAGCTGCCTTACAATCTGAAACTTCAAAAGACAATAGGTGTTTCTGACTTGTCAAAGAAGAAAAGAACAAGTCTCACTAATAACTTTAATGATGGCTCTGTTCTATTCAGGTGTCCCAGTAAGTCAGGACAGTGTGGCAGTGAGCCAGCAATCGCCCTGAAACTGAAGCAGCTAAATGGAATTCAGCCATCATTAAATCTACAACTGTGCTTTTCCTGCTGTGACAAAATGTCTTAGGTAAAAAAAAAAAAAAAAAAAATACTTATTTAAAGGCATGTTAACATTTGGTGTCTCTCACCAAAACACACTGCATGTATCAATCTGTTGAGTACATTCATGGTAAGGTGGCAATGAAACTCATTAATATTAAACTTAAAGGTGCTTTAGGTTTTCTTGTGTGATAATGAACAAAGCTTCTGTTTACATTTATTGTTTCTAACCAAAACGCATTGTGTACATCCTTGAGGCATAAGAAACATGCTGAATGCATGATTTTCCCCATAAAACAGTTGTGAAGCTGATTTTTACATTCATCCCTCCTGTTTATATTCATGTTTGCATGCTAACAGTCTCCTTCTTCACTCAGTCTGCGAACACATTACTGCTTCTGTTGCCACAATACCGTCACCAACCGTTGAGCAGCAGAACAGCATGAAAGCAAGATGTAAATTGCATGTGTGCGTGTGCCCACATCATGGTACAGTGAATGGAAAAATATACATGCATGATACAAACACAACAGGGACCAACTCATAAAAACATTCCTCCATCGCTCTGTTAGTGGCAAAAAACTCCACATATCACCTATAATTATCGAGCAAAAATCAAAGAAAGCGTCATGTTTCCATCTGCAAACTAGTTGCTTCTCTTTTTTTAAACAAAGGTGTGTCACATCATGAAAAAAAAAGCCAGCCGTAGCATGTGTACAACGCCATTTCAGATAGCGTAGCGCTCAGAGGAAAAGCAGGTTTGGACGAAAGCATTGTAATTTAAAGAGCAAACATCATTAAGTGCTCTGAGAGTAATATTCATCAAACAAGCCCACTGAGGCACTCGTAAGGAGCGCAATGCCAGGCGACAACAAACAGGCAGCCATGTCAAAGAAGAACGCACTGTAGGCGTGGCAGGATAAAATCTGAGCAGAAATACTGAGGATAAACACGCCACTTGAAAACCATTATTCTGTTTATTGTGTTACATCATCATGTCTTTGCAAGACTAAAGGAGCAAACGGAGCCTGTGGATGTCTAGCGTGGCTGTGCATGTGTGTGTTTGTGTGTCTGTGTGATGGTCATGGGGGTATTCAAGAGTCTGACAGAAAAATAAGAGACAAGTGGAGGGATAGGAGATTGAGTTGGGGTGGGGTGGGCTGGCATAATGAGTGACATATTGTGAAATCTTTACCTACAAAGCAGAGTCTTCTTCCATGCAAATGAGACTCACTCGATAAGGATCTGTTTGATGGGACACATGCGGAATATGAGGCAGTTAATTCCCTCATTAGTATTCCACAGAGCTGATTGGCAAAGACCAGAGAGAGCCAGCCGGGGAGCGTCTCTGCAAAACCCAATATTGATTTGTTTAATGGTGTCAGGGAGTCAAAAATCGCAAATCTCCTGTCAATTGTTTATGAGGCTGTTTAGCGGGCCAATAGATGCCCCTCGCTTAATTAATACCTCATTACGGAGATGTGATTATATGCTTGAACTGTTAATGGGGCCCCTGAATTTCAAAGACCACCATAAAAGGTGTTTTGACAAACAGAGTTGGGGAAAATGCGATATCTGATGAGTCTCAGTGTGTTTGTTGATTTGGGACTCTTTGTTTGTTTTCTTCCCTTTTCATGCTTCCATTATTTGCAGGGCATCCATGCTCGAAGGCTCAGCATTTTCCGTTTTGCTTTCCATCATTTGACAGCATAATGTTAGTTAACTGGAACAAAACTGGCTGTTCCATACATCAAGAATATGTATAGTAAATAAACTGGGAGCCGTAATCAAGAGTCAGCTCTGAGAGTAAACACAAACAGCCTATTGTAAAGAAGACAAAAAAAAAAACTATTTAAAAATAAAAATCAGCATTCAAGTATACACACAGACACATGTATACACTCATGCAGAGTACTGTACACAATGTCTGCAAGAAAAATATTTAAAAAATGATTACTGACAAAGAGGCCGATTCAAAAAAGCATTAAAAAAGGGGGAAAAAAGGAAAGTGTGGGGGCTGATGTTCACCTGGGCGAGCACACATGGCTGATCTGAAGGGCTCTCTATTTAAAGGCCCATAAAGAGAGTGATAATGGCATAGGTTTATGAGGACTCAGCCCAGTGAGACAGGCTGTTACTGCCGTGGCTGCTGTTGTTGTTATTCCCACTGTTCCTCGATGGCCACTAAAGCGGAAAAATGGATCCCCACTTTAGGTTGAAATATGAAGCTGGGCTTATTCTCCCTCTCTTTCTCTTTTTGTGTGAAAGGCGCCCAGGCATTTGCCTGCATGGTTATGGAGTTAAATGCTCAGCTCCATGGCTGGGCTTCTGCACGGTCCGCCCCCCCCACCCCTCCATTTCATTCCCCCTGACAGGATTAGCAGGTCTCCAGTGTTAGAAATACATTAAGTGGACCTTTGCAGTCACTTATTATGCCTGATTATGCAGCTGGAATGGGGAAGGTAGGCTCTGTTTGTAGTTAAATAACTTCTCAGATGCTTTTTTTTTTTTTTTTTACAGCAGCAATCTTCAAAGCATGAACGGGTCAGTGGCTCAGGCACAAAGCTGAGATTGATTTCCACCCTCCTACTCTTTGTTCCCGTGGTTTAAAGAGGACAGGTTCTACTAAATTAGTTTGCCCGTGTTATTAATGGAATAGCCAATTAAACTCCCATACAGTGGTGTCATGGCAAAACAATGCAGCCACACAGCCTTCCCACAGCAGTGGTTCGTACAGCAGGGTTAATGAAATGGTTAACTTATGTTGATGTATAGATAGGATTAGGCTCCATCTGGGCAGTGTGCCACTCTATTAGTATAAAGTCTGTACTATACCACAGAGTCTCAACAGCTGGCTATTTTCAAGAAATCCTCTGCAGATTGATCCACTCTGGGATCCTCTCAGGTCGAGGCGATATGCAGCGCAGCATCGACATCGCCCGACGCTGCCAATGTCTCTAATGTTGACGCCTCTTGTTTTGACAGCTGGGACGAAACAATCTGAGAGTTCGAAGCTAAAATGAGTGGACAGAGTCCGAGAAAGTTTCCATCAAATCAGGAGAGAAAGCCAGACTGACGTGGGGAAAGGGGAAAAAGAAATTTCACCAAGAAAGTCAACCAAACAGTGAGAAGATATGTGAGTAAGCGTGTGTGTGTTTCAGGAAAGTGGAGGTGGGGTGTTTAGGTGGGTACAGAGGCGGGCTTACTGTCAACTGCGTCATATCTTAGATTGTCCAGAATTAGAGAATACTCAGTGTCGCTCCAACAATGAAACCCAATCCCATGTTCTTCCAACTTACTTGAGTTATTTTCTGTAACGCCAGCAACATTCGCCGTTTTGTTATTCATTCATTATCTCTGACAATGTAAATGACTCATCACATTTAAAATGGCTCCCTAAGGTGAACAGACCCCAGGCATGATGTGAATGAAATCATGGGCATTTAGGTTACGGCCCAGCTCCCTTGGCCTGAAAATTCCAGTTAGAGTATAAGGCAGAGCAGAGGGAAAATTAGTCTTACTCGCTTGATGGCTGTTATACTTGGCCATTTCCTGACCCTCTGTGAATAAAGCTCCAATTTATGGCAATTATCCATGTTAAAGACGGCACCCATACAAATTAGCAATAATGCCAGAGGTGATGGGAATGTGCAAACTGAAGCTGCTATTATCATATTCTTTAGCTGGAATACCTCACGTGTACAGCAGATCACAGCTAAAAATGACTTCACACATGTTATCTATAAGGAACGTTATGCTAAAGCTAAATTGATAATATTTCTATTTATGCGCTCCAGAGGAGCGGTGTATTTGTGGCAGTGGGGAGGGTAAGAGAGAGTTTTCCCCCCAAGAACAGCTGACACAAGTGATCCGTTATTTCTTGGAGGGGAGGTCAGGCACATGGGGCCTCCACACATCACACACCTCGGGCCATGACCACTCAGCAACGCCCTCCCCATCCTGGGCCCGGCCCTGTCACATCTGGCCCCGAAGACCCGGGACGTTTTCTTTCCCCTGTTCAAAATGCACCAGTGGTTCCCATTTAACACCTGTTCGCCCTAATTTCCATTTTCAGGGACGCTGTGGATTTCAAATCATTTATCACTTCCCAAAGTGCTTCCACATGTGCAAAGCCTTTCCCAGTGTGCGGGGTTCCTGCCTCCGGCCAACCTTTTCCAAATGTATTAAAATTCAGTTTGGTCCAAAGAAGTTCAGACACTGATGTTTCATTGTGGTGATGTCTGGTAATTATTAGTCTAAATTACGGCTCCGGCATGTGACTTGACAGGGTGGACTCCATGTTTAAAAGGAGAGATGGGGCGAGGAGGTAGGGCCAAGGTGGTCTGTCACGCTTTGTGCACTTTTATAACTCTGTACCCCAACACTGGGATGTCAGTCAGACTGAAGCAGTTTCGCCACCGTGGAAACACTTGTGTGGTTAGGGACCTGAGAGGGTCCACTGGGGCCCACAGTGAGGCGGCTGGGTGAAGGCTGTGTCAAAAGCACTCCACAGTGAGGGGAAGACTCCCACATCGAGCGCTGATGAACATTAAATACCAACTCCAGTCCGGTTGATATTCAAGGTCAGAGGTCATATTGTGAAACCAGGATTAGATCTCAAAGTGGAAAACGATTTGAATGAAAGTGAAATCAGATTATGTCTCGGGGCTCTTTGGTCAACAGTCCCAAAGCCTCAGCAGCACACCAACAGTGTGTAATTGGCTTTGACAATATGGGACAGGAGACATACAACCTACTTTGAAAAAGTGTAATGTGATTACAGTGTGCATATTGCTTAAAAACACAGACATCTTGATGCAACGACTTGTAACAGCCCCTCCCACATCATAGTTGTGTTTTTCATTGTCAAGTTAACACCGCTGTGAGCAAATCAAACAAATTTTAAGTCTGGGAATTCATTCAAATCATAACATGCAGCTGAGTTTGAGACAAAAAGTTCCAAAAATAAAAAAACACGAAAAAAAAAGCACGAATGAAGGAGAAAAACTGTTGCCAATTAACTGTGGTCATCATTTTAAATAATAACCAAAAATCACGGTAGGTAATGAGAACCTTATCGTCACCACATTTTTCATGTTCAAGGGCATGTGCTACAGAAGTGGAAAAAAAAAAACATATTTCCACAAACACACACACAAAAAAGGAATGTATTCAAATTTAATCTAATTAAAAAAAGGAAACTGCAACATTTGTGTTTACAAAGTAAGTTTTCTGACGCACTGAGCTTCATCTTCAAGTGGGGAATGTTTGAAACTGTACTGTAAGTGTGCTTAATTAAAGTGGGCTGTGAAAATGTGCACTAATCAGATATGGTTGGTAACAAAGTCCATAAAATTACTAATTAGAATTTCATTAAAAGGTACTGCTTTATCATCTGAGGAAATCGTAACCTTTAAAATGCTTTCAGGAAGGCAGTATGCCTCTTTAAATGGGCTAAAAGAGAGAAACGGCTGGCTTTTGATGTAATATCTCATTTAGGATTTGAGCTAAATTGGACCATTTAAACATGTCATTGTTTTGGACGTAATTTATCAGACTAATTAATGACAGTTATTGCCTGAGTTGGGCGGCTGACAGAACACCAGGCTCCTGCAGGAAGAGATCACAAAGACAGACGTTTAGCTTGGATGAAAACACACCATTAGGCATCATTTGCCAAGAACGAGAGCCACCCCTTGCTTTTTTTTTTTTTTTTTTTTGATTTCTCGTTCTTAACAATTGATTTCAAAGTGTTGTGGAGAATAAAAAAAATAAAAAAAACACATACAGTTGCCCGGTGCTTATTTTTATCCACGAGTGTAATTTACCATTTCATTATAAGGCTTTCCCAGTTTAAAGTACTAACAGTTCCAGTTCACAGAGATTAAATATTCCTCAGATTTATGCAACACATGCTACATTTTTCAGTCCATCCTGGTAAGTAGTTTAAAGTTTGCATCCTATGGGCAGTATAGTGTGTCGTCCATGTGACTGCCTGTCTGATTACTATTCCTCCCATCAGTTGGTCAGGATGGGCTGTGTTAGCTGAAGGGATCATATGTCAGCGCTCAGGCCTGTTTATCTGAAGGACAGAGGCGCTGGAAGAAAAGACAATCTGTTCTTCTGCTAATGACTGCTTGATTTAAGAGCCACAGAGTTCACTCTTTTCTACACGGACTCGCAAGAACAGAGAATAACAGGCGAACTGTCGACGTCGGGCAGATACGTGTAGAAAGCTGATTAGTTGATAGTTCACCGCAGTAACACCCATGAGTCAGAGGTGAGTATACGGGTGAAATGTGAAAAGTAATACTGTAGGTTTCCCTTGTGTCATGCCCTCTGCAGAGGTGCTGGCCCGCTGCAGATGTTGAAGAGGGAAAGCCTCTGGAGCAGAGAGGTACATTATGGGGCCAAGAATTGTCAGTTTAACTGGATGCAGCTCCAGTTTGACTTTACAATCCAACCAGGTTCAAATCAAATCAGGAGTCTGATCAGGTCCAAGTAAAAACTGGGAACTCAAATGCAAGACTCCTATTAAGTTAACTGCCAGGGTGGTGCAAAACAAGGCACGCTGGGAATGCAGCTGTTTAATTTGCCCTGCAGGCTTCATAAACCTTTGCCTTTGAAATACCAACCATGGTGGCAACATTCTGTCCTACCGTCTACATGTGTACACATGTAACAAAGCGCTGAGTGTTTCTCATGGAACATAAATTCTCACAAGAAGAGAATGTTAATGTTTAGAGAGAGACAAAGCTAAGAAAAATGGAACTGTCTTTCCCTAAATAATGATTAAATTGGCTCCTAAAAATTTAAAGACTACACCGATGAAATTGATTAGCACAGACACTTGATTGTGCTTCGTGTCTGAGGCCAATTGATGTTGTTAGTTTGATTTGTGGCACATCCTGGTTCCTCAAGTGGAAACTAATTTGCACCTTCGCGCTGGTGACACTCAGGCATTAACTTGTGAGTGTGTCAGTACCTGTAATTAAAGCAGATGGTCAAATAACCCTGTCAGGACTGTTAACAAAGTAGGGCCTCTACATGGTCCTAATTCCCTGCCCGGTTGCAGAGCTGAGCTGTGCCTCGGCCAATTCCCCCTGCACGTGATTACAGAGTTGTTTTTTTTCACCCCGTTTGGGCCTTATTAAAGCTGTGGCTACAATTAAGGCATACAGTAAATAGACTTGGTTGAGGACAACAGAGAGGACGTTAAGGCGACAGTCTCTGTGACATGGCAGATATGACCTCAAATGACTTGAAATGAAGCCTGTTAATATCGAGTTGCCTAATCTCCACAGCACAGGTACTCATGTTTGAATGACCTTCAATCGGCCCCCCAAAAGGAAAGGGTTATTTCCTCAATCATTTCCATTTTATCCTGGAAGCAAAGGAAGAAAGAAGGAAAGTGAGAGAAAGAAAGAAATGAAAAGAACAAGCACACCATGGGAGGTCACTAAATTAAAGCTGTGACAGATCTGTAAGTTAGTGTGCGGTCGGGCTTATATTTGAAAATAACCCAGTGAGATTCCTATTAGGCCATTTTCTCTAAACTAGCTCCAAATTTCTGTTCCTTCCCCATAAATTGTGAGATGTGTTTAAAAGCACCACACTGAGATATGTGCTAAATACCAGCTGAGCAAAAAAAAAAAAAATCCCCATATCTGTCATTAAAAGGATCATAGAGTATAATCATCATTTTACAATTGGAACACATGCTGTAATAGCGCATTCAGCAGTCCTGTGCAGTCACTATACTTTCTGACATGATACTACAGCACATAATGCAGCCTGTAATTATCTGTTTCCTGAAGGTGGAGGGCTGCGTAAAACTGCCATGAGCTCCTGTGTGCCTTTCATAAAACGCTTTTCTCCTCTTTGGCAGTCACTCTCAGACTGACTCACTGGGCTTCGACAAGGAACTTAAGCAGGTTCGCGCCAGGAGGGGCAGTAATACAGCAGCCATCGGGTTAGGGGAACAAAGACAAAGTAAAAACTGCTCGATATTCTTCAACTTCCTCATCAGATGGGACTTAATCACAAGCTTCCAGGCAGTGATATTTAGCAACTGAACTGCTCCCATCGAACCAGCCTAATATAGTTTAACCCAGGCTTCTGTATCAGGCCTTAACATGACCCTTCATCCCCACAGACAACTGCAAACAGCCAGGACTACATGATACCCATATCTTTTTGTGGCGTGAGATTAAAGAATAAACATAATCAGCACAGGCGATAGTGCTGTTGTCCACTGCCTTATCTAAAAATACTCTTGTGAGACGTCATCATCCTGCTGCTCAGGCTGGTGGAGGTACTGAAGCGCTTTCTTAATGATACAGCAAATGAAGGCAGGGAGGGAGTATGTGTGTGTGTGTGTTTGTGTGTGTGTGTGTGTGTATCTGTGTGTGTGTGTGTGTGTGCATGCGGGCGCTTGTGGTGGTGGAGGTAGAGCAGGAGGAGAGAAAGAGAAGGTAAAAAAACATTAATTATTAGCCCCAGTGGGATCTCTTATATTCTGTCTAGCCTGGACAACACCAATTAATACAGCAATTATTATCCTGGCCCGTAGCACAGGGTTGACTAAGCTGGCTTGCCTTCTGACGATTATGGCGTGAGGGGGAGCAGCAGAAGAGAGGCATGCTGGAGCGAGATTATTCATCTCACACTAAACCCCTGCTTTTATGATGCATGGGTGATGGGGGAGATAGAGCCAAAGAGTAATTTAGTCTGCAAATTTCAACTCAGCATTGCTGCAACACAATCTCCCTATAGATTAATTTCTGTTGGGTGTCATCTTTAGGGGTGTAGTGGAGCACCAATTCGATAAAGAATGAACCGCGCAGACATTTTCTCATATTTCTGCCCTCCTCCGGAGTAACAAGCAGGCCTAAAGCTGTACTTTAAGTCTGAGACCCTCTAGATCCTGTGTGACAGGTGCACAGTTCACAGTGCTACTCCTTTTCTCATACCCCCGAGGTCTTATTCTAGGCTGTGACCCAGCCCTGCACTGCATTCATTTCCTAAACATTGTCTTCTCCCCTCCCCTCTCTTGGCCCCGATTCCTCACCAGTGGACGCAGATGTAAGCAATAGCTCCACCTAGTTTCTGCAGTGCCGCTCTTGCCAGCGCACTGCTTTTCAGAGCAGCACGGACGAATGAATGAATGAGGCTCGGATGAGAGAAGATCTGCCGTCTCAAATAAAATACTGCTCCCATATTATCCCCCTACTCCAGTCAAATTATCCACTGTGCTCTATTCTTCCTTATCATCCTTTTGGACAGGGGAGCTCTCTGTCTCTCTTGTTCTATTTTTGCGCCTCCCTGTCCTCGTCCCTGCTCTCCTGCAGTGACAGTCCTTGCAGGAGCATCTTAAGCACATATGCCCCTTTTCCCCGCAGACACTGTAAAATCTGTGCTGACAGCCAATGAAAACAACACGGATGCTTGCATGTTATCTTGACATGGCCATGTTAAGCTTCGCTCTCATGATGCTAAATGGTCGTCATAAACCTTTTAAGATCTGTGCGGCCTAATATGGACTTTTATAAAAACATTATGCTGTGTAATATGTTTACGTTCAGCGAGGACATACAGTAGGCAGCCACTGCTCGCTGTCACAGGGCTCAGAAGTCAGGCACCTTATCATAAACAATGTGTGTGCTGTCTTCAAAGAGATTCAGCAAGGTGTTCACACAGATGCAGAGTCTATCCCCTCAATGTACCGTTTTTCATGTTGAAGCAGATTTTAATTTGGAAGAGCTCATATGCTTAAAATAATAGAAATGAAGTGAATTTTTTTTTTATGCTCCAAAATAATGTTCTACTGTTTCCTGCTCTCTAATCTATCTCTGCTTTTCAATGGGATCAATTGACAAAACAATTACAGTCTACAGGATCTTGTCTAACAAGCCCTTGGAGTACTAAGAATGATTAGATGGCGGGTATTACATGAGGAACCCATCTTTGGATTAGTGATGAACACAATAAATTCTGAAATAAGTGGAGGAATATGTACATCCCTTTCATGGAAGACGCTTAGGTGATTGCTGCCACGAGAGGATTTGTCAGCATAACACAGGATCTCAAACAATAATGTGTGTGTGATAGGACACCATGGAACACATTCATAGCCGAATTCAGTGCCTGTTTTGTAAATGGATTTCTCCTTCATGAAACCGAGCGAAGGGCCAGAAAGAATTCAGCTTGGTTTCATCATCGCTCGGTTGAATGCATCAAACCATCCTCACCATCATCGTCAAAATTCAAAAGGAAACAGCATTTGTGCCTTAAAAAAAAATCTTCAATCCAGGAAAATGTTTGCTTCCAACAGATCACAGGTTTTAGTTAGTAATTGGTATGTACTGCATGTTCTTTCCAGCAAGACCGTCATTTATTTACAGGGGTGTTGTGTTGCGCCTCGGTACAGAAAACCGGCCAGGCCTCTAAGAGGAGGCACTGTCATTGTCACTGTGAGGTGTAGGATAACAGCTCTTGAGCAGGTTGTAATTAGAGTGGCTGAGGTGTAATGAGGGTGCAAGATTCCTGCTCCTGCAGCCGGTGCCAAACTGGACCGGGGCGCTGATGGCACACCGCTGAGTGGCATCCCAGCCAGAGCAGGGTTGCCACCTCGCTGTCTCCAGCAGCGCGGTGGACACCTGACAAAAGGCTGCATCGGATCAAAGGGGGCTTGGATTGAAATCACTGAATATTTTCACATTAGTTTCTCAGCTGAAAACTGGAGTGGTTCCCAACAGGTGGTAATGATAATAATAGTAATGATCCTGAGGAATAATAATAGAGTTATTAAAGTGATTCTGAAGTGGGGAACAGAGGCAGCGCTTTGGCTCTAAAGCCATGTAAGACGTGAAAGAATTTGTGGTTTACTGATTGACTCAAACGAAAATGTTTGTTCATCCTGGGTGTTGTTTGAAGACACAATCATTTCTGGCCAACTCCTCTTTTCCTATGGTCACATTTTAACTTGTGTTCACAAGACGTGTACAGTACACCTCCCAACACACACACACACACGCACACACACACAAAACACAACACATACGCCTCTTTTTTGCACTCTTGGCAAAATGAAAACTTCTGTCAGAGTCAGATTGAAATTTATATCAGTTTGTCAGGCGCAAGCCAAAAATGATCTTACTGCACATTATTTTGATAAGTTTGGTGCCAGAGATAGAGAAGAAATGGAGGAAAGAGGGAGGAAAGTACCCCACACTCCACACACACCAGATAAGTGCAGAAGCCAAGATTCCTCTCGCTCCTCCATCAGTAAGTGCTCAACCTGACCCTCAAAAAAAAAAAAAAAAAAAAAACCTTTTGGTGGAGATGCCTCTTTGCATAATATTCCACCCCAGCTAAACTCTCTAAACTGCACACAATTTTCTCAGGCAAGAAAAAGCATCAATCACTTTCAGAATGTTCAAAAACAATCCAGCGGCACAGTGGCGTGTGTTTATTCGACACTCAAACAGCAATGAACTAATTCAGTTTTTTGCCGTGTGCCAGTTCTGTACACTAATATGTGTGTGTGTGTGTGTGTGTGTGTCTGTTTGTATCACTAACTGTACTCACTGTGTGCCAGGAGTTTGTCAAAGTACAAACTGCTACAACCGTACGTGATTGAACTTTTAAATTAGTTTGTGAGCAGTTCTCCATCTGACACTTTGGCGACAACACAGCTGAGGAATCGTAATGAGACGAAGGGGTGGGTGGGGGGGGGGGGGGGGGGGTGTTATGTCAATAAACTGTTGACATATCATTTTCTTCCCTTGTTTATTTTTTATTTATTTATTTTTAATGAAGAGAAAGCCTTTATCTGTGTCTGAACCACCACCATGAAATTCTTTCCTCGGCTGTGAGTGGATTCACCCACAGTGTAACACAGTTACACCATGTTAGAGCTGCAGCACAGAGCAATGCGACTCATTACCGCTCTGCTAGAGAACATAACCACAATAAAACCACCCCTTTCCACCAGGGCAGTGACAGCGGGGGCAGCCACTGGCTCCAACGGTCAAAGGAGTGGGCGAGCTGTGGTGTTACTGGCTGGGTCAAGTCAGGGTTCATTTTTAGTGCACTCTAATGTTGTAGAATATGAAATACTGTTACATGAAAATGATGATAGTCCAGGCTCATAATGTAGTTATTCCTTACTGTATTTTTCACTGGGTGAGATCATTTTTGTATTGTTCATTATACTCATGGTTATAGCTAGAACAGCAGTTTACTCCAGCATCTGTCTGGAGTAAATTGGAGCTGAGGAGTCTGGCACGGGCTGATCCAGTCAGGGACGGGCATTTTCCCGAGGTCCTTTGGTTGGGCTAGCGGGAGCAGACCCCCACAGGCCATAAACTCCATAATGTAGGCCATCACAGCAGCTAGCCCGTGTAAGTCTGACTTCTGAGGGGCTTCCAAAATACCATGGCAGCGCTTTCATTTCCCCACCACTCGCCAGGCAGCTGCAAGAATGTCAATACGAATGAAAGAAAGTCTCGGGAAAATGTCGAGAGGATTAATCGACACCTGTACTCCTTGGGTATGGATTTACAAATGGTTCTAGACCGAGAGACAGAAAGCAAAGCAAGGCAAAGACCCCGGAATTCATCATACTTTGCATTCATCATATTGTGAACAGAAACGGATGAAGTTTGTTCTACCAGGCAAAGGTTTGAACTGAGACCAGAAAAAATGTTATGTGTCATTTGTCTTTAAGCCTTTTTGCTGTGACGCACACGTTAGAGTTAATGTTACAGTGAGGTGAGTCATTGAATGGACTGTGTTGCAAGGTCTTTTAATGATGTATAATGATAATGTATGCATAAACATTGGTTTATAATCATCTGAATTATTCCCAAAAACCGGTATTGAAAACAAAACAAATGAAAAACAGTATTGCACATGTTGCCATGTGCTTGTTGCAAATGCAGAGGTGGAGGAAATATTCAGGTCTGTTACTTAAGTACAACAGATAATACTATTGTGTAAAAATACTGCCACTGCAAATGTGTACAACATTAACAGAATAACCAGTGAGTCTGTCTCAGCAATAGTTCAGTAATTCACTCTTTCAACTGTCTTATGAAATAATGATAATGAGTCAATTTGATACATTATTCTAGTTTTTAAATGATTTGTTAAAAGCAAATACTACTTCAAAATCTCCTCGCAAGTCAGATGTGAAGCAAAAGAAGGAACATTCCTCCTAAAATAGCAGCTTTATCTTATTACCATGATGTTAAGTGCTGATGGACAAGAGATTTTGCCTAGTTACATCAAAACATTTCCTATCATTGCACTGATTTGAATTTGAATTTCATTGTCTCAAAAAAAATGGTGCCAGTTTTTACTTTCTTCTTCATGTGAACCTCATGATTTTTATGTGATCTCTTGCAAACGTCTGCACCCTCAACACAAGTGAGAATAATAGGTATCACAGATGTGCATATCAGTGTTTACACCTATTACTTTCACACTTTTTATAATGAACAAATTACACTGCATTAGTGCGGCAGATGCGTTTTGTGACCTAACACTGAGTAATATATACAGCTATGCTGTCTGTGCTGATATGTAGAGAGCAGATGATGTTATGAGGTGATAATGACCAAGCCGGGGTAATTGCTCTGCCAGTAGGAGACCTGTAATCACTGTGCTGTGATTATGTAATGGACGTTGCTGATATGGAACAGGTGAACAGAGAGTGTGTTGATTCATATGGAGCATCTACAAGAGGGACTTAATTTACATGCACACAAAAATCAAGATTAAACTGCCATTATGACAATAAAGGCAGTACAACAGGACCTACAGCATGTAAACACCACACTGATTATGTCAGTGCTATTATACCTTTAATATAGTGTGATCACATTACTGTGATTACAGTACATGTGATCACAGTAATTTATCTGGAGTACAGTGTTGTTTATCACTATCATCACATATCATTAGATATGTATTTACCTTAATCAATTTTCTCAAAGTCTCATTAAGTTATTTTAAACACGTTTAACTGGTGATGAAGCTCAATTTATTTAATCACAGGAGGACACTTCACTGGATTATTGGGAGAGTTGTCTTTATTGGATCTTGGCTTAGCTTAGCTTAATATTGTCTTAGGCTATTGGTAATCAATACAGTATTTCTTGCACGTCAACAAAACCAGTGTAAGGTTTGTTCGCGTTAAAGGAAGCATGGTGATACAATGAAACAACAAAAACCAACAATGAACTGATCCTACAAATAAATATTGTCCGTGAAGCCAAAGTCTGATATTGCATATTCCTGTGAATGGAGCTCCGATACACCACAACGCTGCACTGGCTGACACATTCCTTCATCATGATAAAGACAGGAACTCTATTTTAATTTGAGTCAGTCTAACTTACGCTGTCCTGCTGCTGTAAATACTCACCAAAACAATTTACTCTTATCTGAGTGAATATAGTTAAAACCTACAGCGCCCTGCTGTTTCAGGAAATCAGTGAGCCTTTTTAAAAAGTCGAGGAGGGTGAGTTGGAAGGCTCTGGGAGAGGGGCTAAAGCATTGCTGGTGTTGGTGTATTAATGTGATTTATTGACAATGAGAATGACAGGGAACAACAACAGCTTTTAATGTGATGAGTGAAGTTTAGATACACGTTTATTAAAAACGCTTCAAAGTTTTAAATGATAATTATTGATTAGTGCTCGTGTTTGCTGTATAACTGTGTGTGAGAGTAATTGTGAAGCAAGCAAGAAAGCCATAAATGGTACAGGAGCGAAATGTGAATAGGCCTTCTCCCTAAACAATAAATGAGCAAAGCAAACCAAGAGATCTCAATCTCCAGCACCTCAGCTACATCACTTGCACCCAATTGCCTTTTCACCTGTGTGTAAGATGAAAGTCAGAGTGGTGAGAACGTTGAGCAGAGCTCGACCTCCCTCATACTGGCAGACGCTGGACCTGTCTCACCCTTCACTGGTGGGACACTGTCCGTCTCCCCAAACAGGAGGATCCACAATTCTCAAGCAAGGTGCAGCACATTGCCGTCACTGCCCACCTCTTCATTGCTTGCACCTGCTAAAACATTTGAGGTATTTGAGCAGCAGGGCAACACATTTGCTTTTCATTTAACCTGCCTTTGGAGACCTTTGAAGCACATAATAGCAGAGCAGCATAGGTCCCCCTCCCACCCCCCTTAATCATTTACCTAGTAAAGGCGCATTCTCTGCAGCTAACCCATCAAGCGGAAAACGAGTTTGGCCCGCTATTTCTCTCTCCCTCCCTTATCCCCCTCCCACCTTTCCTCCCTTGCTCTCTCTCTCTCTCTCTTGGCCTGTTTTGCTCTGTGTGTGTCACTCCCTCCCCTTCCCATTGTGAAACCCTCATGCAGTTGCTCACTGACTCGACTGTATGTGAATGAGGGAGGCACAGAGCCAATTGTTAGCCACGTCTGGGCGTGAAAGGTTTCAAGTGATGGTGTGGCTGGCAGCCCATTGATACAACATGGCTAATTATCTTTTGCGTCCAATCATGAGGAAATTTATTGGCATAGGGAATATAGCCTTTGTATTTTGGGCAAGATAATGAGACTTGTGTGCTTCGACAAGGAACATGAAAAAGATCTGGTTGTAAATTCAAGTTGGGAATGGAGCCACATTTGGCCTAAATGTTTAATCATCTCAGTGATAATAGCATATGCTGTAATTTTTACTTGTGAATGTCCTTATTAGACAGATGGGGCTGTGTGTGTGTGTGTGTGTGTGTGTGTGTGTATGTGTGTGTGTCGAAGGGGGAGTGTAGAAGCAATTAGAGAAGTTCTCTCACAACTACAATTTGATTATTAAGTATTAGATAAATCCTTCTGCTTTTTATTTCTCATCTAAGTTCTGTGAACTTAGTGGGAGATATAAAAAATATTTCCGACACATGAAACAGCTGTTTATGTTTTACATTATCCTTTAATCAGAACCGCTGAGGTGAATGTCTGGCGCAGACAATCTGGGCAAATCACATGGCAGCTCAGATATATCAGCCAAATATATATTGAATAAACACTGATGTGATGAAATGCTCCACAGGGGAGTCAGTGATGGTTTTAACTGTCCTCACCTGTGAATGCTCACCTGGACCTGGGAACTTTTAGCAGACATTATCAAACACATTAAAGACACAGCCGAGAATCGGAAGATACCTCGCTGGAGAAAGTTTCACTTAGGAAATGCCACAGGGCAGTTAGCCCCACCAGCTAAGGCTGTTTGTACATTGCGATCCATGTGGCTGTGTGCAATAACAACTGCAGACTGGGAGAGGATGTTCCTGTTAAAGACAGCTGGAGTAACAGATGCAGGTCTGCATCCTGCTTGCAGCAATACACTGAAAATGTCATTTTCAGTGACAAAATGAGTAATTGTTATTACTCTGTTGGAATACTGTGTTTGTCTATTTAGAGTGATTGAAAATATGCACCAGGCAGACAGGCATCGTTGACAGAGCTCTTTTGAGTCCAGCAAAGTGAGGAGTCCTTCTAATAGACCTTAAACTAAATGTAAATATGAACATAAATATTGATTATTTGACTTCCACTCTGCTCTGGTTGAGTGTTGATGAAGTACCATACTCTTCTTTATGCGACCTGAACAATATTGCTTGGAGACGTACCACATACACAGGGCATTAAGTTGCAGGGCACAGTGGCAGTAAAGTGCACTGTGCACAGTGCTGTACATGTGCAGCAGTGTGGGATTAGAAAGAATCCATTATCATATTTTATCAGTGGGTGTGTCAGGGGCTGGTAACAATCATGACCGATCAGCACTTTCCCCACTATGACGTACCAGCAAGTCTGGTAATGGAGTGGAGAGTCCAGAGGAACTTCTCAGAGGAAATTTGTTGAGGATATGCAAAGTTGCAAGTGTGAAAATACAGAAGCACCAGTTAGCTGCCAAAGGCAGATGATAGATTTTTAAAAAAAAATATGCAGACATACTGAAAGTCTGCATCTAATATTCTGTGAGTTTTGACATGCAGTTTTTCAGGAATCACAGTAACGAATGTACAGCTATCCTGTTCGTGTACAGCTGACTTGGTCCAATCAAGCAGGAAGCTAACAGCACAAAACGTGTCCAAACTGGCAAAGGACTGCTGCCAGACTGGTTGTAAACTCATGTTGTGGAAGAGCATCTGCCCAAAACATGCATGCATCAGTGAATAATCTAAGAAACAGATATGTGTAATATGCAGTATGATTTGTGGCACTGGCACTGTTTACAATAAATTAAGGAAGAATATGTGAAGGCAGGTAAAAAAAAAAAAAAGGCTAACCGGTTTCGCAACATGTCAACAGCGGCCATGTGCTGAGGTTAGATTTTATTTCAGTTCACAACAGCTCGACATGAGGGTGAGGGTTGAAAACTTGGCTCAGAACTCAGAACTTTGTCCTAGAACATGCAAGCAGCACGCTCTCATACACACCCTGAATGACAGCTACACAGAGAGCGCCAGTAAAAACTTTATGGATTTTTTTGAAGGTTCATCGATGTGGCAGCTGATCGCCAGTCTGACTACAGACCAGGGTAAGGGGAGGTGGGAGGAAGGACCAAAGAGTGCATGTCCTTGTTTCTTGGGACAGTATGAATTCGACAGTTGCCCCAGTTCTTTTACAACTTAAAGAAGATGCTGTGTCGAAGGTTTACTCATGATCACAGAAAACAGAACGAGGACAATGCTAATGCTTAGGAAATTTTATACTTGGCCAAGAACGACGTTAAGAGAAAATCAACCTTAAAGGAGAAATAACCCAACGAGCCTTTCTCTGAAGTGAGTGGCTGAGTCAATCTTCTTTGGTGGTTTCAGCATCAAAGAAAACGCAGGCTGTACTGAAATCAGTAGCAGCTCTCTTTGTTACACGGTAGAGGCCTTCTGGGCCATCAAGGCATATTTGCTCCATCACTCCATTGTTCAAGACTCAAATCCACATTTAAATCCTCTGGCTTTGTCTTCTTCCAAGTCACATGGCTGCCCCCCATTCTGAAAACTCTGTTAGCCATTCTAACCAACAAGGCTTAAAGGAATAGATTGGAATAAACTATAAGCAGCTACAATTATCTCAACTGTAAAATGTCATAACTGGTGTAGGTTCAAAGCTAAATGTTAAATTACTCTAAATTTAAAAAGCTTTTTTATTGTTGACAACTTTTGTGACCAGTAAACGTCTCTGGAAAAAAGTTGCAAGTGGTTAATTAAAACCCACACATCAATAAAAACTAATGAGACACAATAAACATTAAGGGGTAGTTGCCTGGGTTTGGTACCCATCACTGAATATAAGCACACCCAGTCCTCATGGTGCTATCAATGTCAGTCACATCTCCTCACTCACATTTTACTAGGGCCCTTGAGTGGTTCTCTTTAATGCTCAATTTAACACAATCACCGTATGAAAGAACCACCTCAGCCACCTGGCTCTTTCCTTAGGGAGAAAACCAGGATCAAACTCTTGACCCTGGTAACTAAAATTGTTATGCCCCCTTCCAAATGAATCTGATATGCATGCTTACTTAACATATCACCTTTCCTCTTACCATAGCTCCTGGTTCATTTAGTTTTTTTGTATGGTGCAGTTGGCTTGATAGCGACACTAGTGATCCTTCTGTCAATTAGAAGTGATGTACAAAAAACACAAATGTATGTGTCTGTATAGTTTCTGACAGGCAAATATGAGAAAGGAGATGTGACTAAAGAGAATAAGAAATTTAAAATGGGCTATTTGGATAAGTGTAACAGAACACAGCATCTCAAGTCTGCATCTGTAGTTTGTCACTAATCTAAAAAGTATGTCATAGTCTCTTAAAGACCACTTTAATGAGGCCAAGCATTATTGCCCCCAAGAGAAAGAACAGATATTTCCCCTTTGGTATTTGTTTGTGTTTATATGCATGACTGTTTCTCTCTCCGTTATGTGAACCAGAACTAAAGGGCTTGTTAAAAAGGGCCAATCTTCATGTTATCTATAAATCCAGAATAATAGGGAATGGGTAAAAAAAAAGGAAAAGAAAAAAGATGAAAAAGGGACACGGGGCTTAAAATCAAATAAATCACACCTGGATCCTTGGTAAAAACTGGCAGAGCGCTCCTTATATTGCACTCAAATTACTCCATTTGTTCCCTAAGATATTTTAATCCCGACTGACCTCAAACTTCCCATGAACCAGGGCCTGAACAAAAGGCCGCCCACTGTCCATGCAGTAAATCTGTTGTCTCCCTTCTGGGCCCTCAACAGGGGATCATAGATCAGCACTGCTCTGCAGCTTGCTTCAATTTACTCAATTAACTCTGGTGAAGCACTTGTAAGTTCTGCAGATGTTGGTTTATTATCAAGGCCTAAAATGTACAAGTGGGTTCAGGAGCCCGGGGTTGTGGCAAGGTTCACAAAGGGGGGGAAGGGCAAACTAATTTCAACCCTTAGTTTTCATAAAGAACATATATTATGATAAGTAATGGTGTATTTGAATCTGCACAGCTTCATCTGACTGTTACAACCTGCATATTCATTTGTTTCTGTTCTTTAAGGCGTTTCAAATCTAAGTGCTGCCAAAAAGAAATAATTTAAATCTTTCCATTCGGATGTTCAAAGGTGGTGATTAACAGGTTTAACTGAGCCACTGGACTGATGGAGAAGCCCACTAAAGATGAGCACGCACAATGTAAATTATCTCCGCTGCTGCAGCTGTTAGACTTCCAACCAAGCTCTCTGAATAAAGTTCTCTGAAGCTCTTAGCAACATGAAATGGCTTAGTCCCTCGGCCTGAATCATTTGCAGATGACAAACCTCAAGAGGCCTACCATAAGTCATGATCACAGTATTATTGCAATGCTTGCAGTTATCTCAGAAATGAACTTGCACCTAAATAATTTGCAAAAATTTATCACCCTAGTTATCAGAAAATCTCTGATTTGCTAAAACAGAAAACTGTATTTTTTATCTACTTCTAACCTCTCTTGGATAAATCAAACTAAAGCTGACATGAGGAATGTAAAGTATACAGTAAGGAGGATGCTAATATTAACCAGGTGTGGTTACCATCACCATAAAACATCCTGCCAACACCATCCATGTGTGCCCATATATTTCCTTGCGTGGCCAACTACATTTCAATTAAGAGCAGCAACACAGGATGACATTCATAGTGCTTTAAAATAAGGTTTTGACAAATTATTTTCCTCTGTCAAGCTAATATGCTAACTGCAGGCTTGGCTCTTTTGAGTGAGGGCTTATCTTCCTGTAGTTGGTGAGTCACAGGCCAAGTCAAAGTTAGGAGGCTCTGCACCAGTTTAATGACTTGCCAGTGGATTTTAATGTGAAAAGTATAGCTCGTACACAGGTACAGCAGCTTCGGACGCAGCACATATTTCTAATAACCTCACTCTTCATAAGAACATCAGACCTTGGCACTGATATTGCTCTCAGTGGGTCTGAGAGATCAACCATTTTCTCAATTGACAAAGGAGTCTGTAGCTGAGAAGTGATTTTACTTATTCAGAATTTTATGTTATGATTACATGAATAACAGGCACACTGTTGGTAATTTTGATAGCCCCCTGTGATTATTGAACGTCTGCAAATTTTTAATGTTTCAGGACAGCACTTCTCAGAATATGTGTCGGAGTTTTATGTGGAATAGACACCGATACAATTCAGCAGAGCTTAACAGCCGCAGCTTGCCAACTACTCTCTCACTGAGCTGTATATCACTGGTGCCTGTTACTCATCACAGATTAACAATTTAATCAAAACATCGCTCAGCCCCACATGTCGATGACCTTTGTTAATGTTCCTCTTCAATTTTTTTCAGGTTTTTAGTTTTCATTTTCATTAAAAACAGGCTTATTTATTTATTTATTTATTTTTACAAGGGACAAGCTTGATTTATACAAATTCTCAGCCAGATTTTTTGCCTCCACATGTTCAAAATTTGTGGTTTTTGGTGTAAGCACATTATTATTATAATTTAAAAAGAGATTATCTTCAAGTTATATCTAGCAAACCCTTTAAATTCACAATAACATACTGAAATAGAAATCTAGATTTAATTATGGCTGTGAAAGCTATTTCAGTGACCTTTGTGATATTTTATTAGGATGCAGCTCCTGCAAACAAGAGGTTATGGCTCCAGAGCATTTACTGTAAAACAGATTAGTGCTATGCAAATGCGAACTATGAGATGGAAGGCAGCATGAAAGAGATGAGACGTACTGTAGACGCTTTCCTCCATTTAAAAGATGAAGAGTAAGACAAAGTCTTTTGGGAGGCTATAAGAAGGAATTCCCGGCTAATGATATTCCCTGTGGGAAGAATGTAATTTATTCAAGTTAATGCATCTTATTTTCTGTTCAAGGTGTATTCCATGGAATTATCAAACAAATTTAATTGTTAATCCATCTGCTTCGAAACAACCAAGATCTTGTTCAATAAGCTCTGAGTCAGCTTGATCCAATTATGCTAGAACGGAGACATTTGTAATCATTTGCCATCACACCACCCATGCAACCTACACAGATACACGCACCAAACCGGCTTATGCTATTTGGGAGAAAGCATGACACTTGTGCTTGGTGAGCACCAGAGCAACGCAAACTGGCTGAAATGAAGTGGTGACCCCAGAGAGTGTGAGGTCAAGGGTCTCGGAGCAAGAATTGTAAATGACATGTTCACCCTGGGGCTTCTTCTAATAACTTTTTTGAGGAGAGGATGAGGCCCGCTCATTTCTCCACTGTCCTCATTGACAGGCCTTTGGGGAGTGATACGCAAGTATGGAAGTGTAATGAACTTGTTTTCCTTCTCTAAACCCCCTCGCTGTCTCCTAAATCACTTGTGGAACACATGAGCCACCATCCTCTCTCCCACAGCTGCACTTGCTCTGAAGCCCTGAGCTACACCAAGTGGTGCTGATTGTAAGCAGATACAGACCTTCTGTCCAGTCCACTGCTGATTTATTGAGCATGTTTTTTTCTTTAATTGTGAGCTTTGCAGATTTTTAATGATCTAAGTTAATGATAACAGAATTTGTGTATCCTTTTGTCAGTACTGCTCAATATATATCAGACATAGCTTGTCATAAACTATTTTCTAAAGTGTTGTGAACCCTGATGGTCCAGCACAACACTTTATAAACTATTTTCTAAAGTGTTGTGCTGGACCATCAGGGTTCACAACACTTTAGAAAATAGTTTATGACAAGCTATGTCTGATATAAACTATTTTCTAAAGTGTTGTGAACCCTGATGGTCCAGTTTCTCTATATTTCTATTAATAAATATTATTTTCTGCATTTTCTTCTTAAGGTAATAAATTGTTTCCAATTGTGTGATTTGCTTCCATTAGTTTCTGTTTTCAGGTCTAAAGTCTCTAAGAAGCTGACAGATATACTGTACATTACCTCCAGTTTAACTCTGTTAATAAAGTAGAAATTTTCTACCTCACTGATACAAGGTCCTAATCTCAGAATAAATTAAGCACCAAGCTGCTCACAACCTCCATAAATTCTTCTTCTTTCTATTTTTATTGCTGTGTACTCTGTGATTAAAACACAAAAATAGGTGCCATTTTGCAGCAGGGCAGTCTTTACAATGCCAGCATTCTTTGAACAAGCATATCCTGATGTGGAAGCCATGTTTATTTTGTCTTCTCTATTGGCAGCCATCATGCGTTTTCCTCCAACGCTACATATCAATATTTGTAAAACAGGTAAACTTGCCTCTTGAAAATGATTCATGTTCAGAAATGAACGGTACAAACACAGCTGCTGTGATCCTCCAATACTGGTGTTAGTTAGCCCACTTTGAGGTTTGTATTGTGGAAAATTGATATGTGATTACCACTTTAAGTCTTCCAAACACCTCAGTGAGGCCTGTGAAAGATGTGATGTGTTATATCCTGCACAGGGTGCAGCGCTGGGTTAGACTCAGGTCTGCTCCTGGTTAACTGAACAGATCTTAATCTTCTGGGTAGACCGAGTCCTGCATCTGTGGTATTCAAAGAGGATTGATGGGCAACATTCCTTGATTTTTACCCCTGCCCTTCCCCGTGCCCCTCCCGTGATGTAATGACATTATCAATTAGCCCCCATTAATTTAGCAAAAACAAATAAGCATCTCTGTGCACCTCCCTTCGAGCATGTGGTTCTGATTTCCTGAATGTTTGTCAGTGGCCGCTGTTTGGTTAATCCTTTGGCTAAGGTGGTGTGGCCAAGAGAGGTCATGCCTTTCTCCTCCCTTCAGCTCGTTTCCTCCCTGTCCTCTGAGGGATGTCTTCAGCTCTGTGGCACAACGTTAACTGTTAGCTTTCCTAAGTCCCTCTTGCTTGCTTTCTCGCAGTCGTCAATAAACTACAATTATGCTTGACAGTTACTGAGGTTTTACAATGTGTGTCTCGATATTACTAGAAGCAATAAAATAAATTTGAATAAATCTGAACTAGGTTATAAAATAAAAGTATTTGTCAAGTATTTGTCTGTTAGACGATAAGATGTTCAGCTGCAACCGAACATAAATTGCCAACTTTCCTATCGCTGATTTGTCTTAAATTTAGCGTGAGTAGAATCATTACTTCCTGCTGGAACAGATGAAGCCTAAGGATTAAATACTTAGTCACTGTAATCAGAGCCCAAACAAGTAACGCAGCCAATACAGACATATATTCACTCTGTACACACTCTACACACAATGACAGGCTGATTTGTGGTCAGATTTCAAATGTGTGGTAGTCTGAGTGAAATACACTCTGTATGAAATCCTGCATCTTTATGTTGAACATCTGGTAACAGTACATGTTACAGGAGCTTGCTGGCAAACTTGAATGGCAAATTAAAATACAAATAACATTTGACAATGTGTTTCTTTTAGTCATTACTGACTATAGTGTTCAGGGTCTTGGAAAGTCCACTAAATGGGGTCAGTATGGCTCACCTACAGTGGCTTATCTAAAAGCTAGACTGGGCAGCTTAAACCTGAAATTCCAGCCAGCTAACTTTAGTTTCTTAGCATGGCTTCATTTATGTTTGTAGGCAATAGCAATAGTTTTTAGCGAGAGAAAGCGTGGTTCTTTTGCTCTGCCCACTGTGGTTTGACACAAAAATTAAATCTGCCCTCAGAAACCAGCGTAGGCTACAACTAAAAGTCCATTGTGCTATTTCTAAGAGAACCAGTCAGTAATGTGTCTCTAAATAGCTATAACCATAGTCAGGGCTAAGATGGGACAAACCCAGACTCACACACACACACACAAATATACCAACAAACAATTAAAGACATATAAACCTACACCAAACAACATCAATACGCACAATATGGATTTATATTATTTACAGGGAATTAAAGTTAAGTGGAAACACATCAAAACGAGCCTGTGGAAGAGTTGACAACCTCCACTGCGAGCCCCTGCGTCCCAGAGGAGCAGTTCATACATTAATACTCGACCCCTGCAGGAAATTGGGGCTTTCCCCCCCTGTATCTCTGTAAAACATATTCCACTGCAACAAAGGCTATGGAGAGTACCCGTTTTTAAAAAAAAATATTAATAATGAGGTTAAGACTGACGCTCACAGATTAGACCACAACGTCTGGTTGTATGGCTGCACAAAGATGAGAGGTTGACCCCCTTTTCTTCCTGACTGTGAAGTGGCAGAGAGGAAAAAAGAAAGTTACAGATCACACAGTTATGATTGCTGCTGCTGCTGAAATAACTCTGCTGCAGTCTTTCTTTGGAACACTTGACCATTGCTTGAAGCCTTTCATGGCCAAATAGAACTGTTTTTAATTAAAGTTATAATAAAAAAAAAGGAACACAAAAAACAGTTATAATGACAGGGTTTCATTGGCTGTGATCGCTGAAGACAAAAGGATTTGTTTATACAGGAATGTTTTTACTGACTGCACCTTTAAATAATTACCTAACAGTTTAACCATTCAACATTAATTAGGTTAGGTCCTAACCTAATTAATGATGAATAGTCAAAGATGAATAAAAAGATTTACTTAGGGTCAATATCAAACACTAAACCACCTGGTCCTGGGTCAGTGAATCTGAATCAGGTACAAGGGTCTGGTCTCTTTTAACTCAGTAAATCTCCTGTCTGAGTGGTGTCATGCCGCCTGTACTCAGGCCACACTGACTCCTCTCTGTACCACTTCAACACTCATGGCTCATTTACTAAGTGGGGCAGATTTTATTGTTTTTGTGGACCACTTTTCAAAAGTGGTGACAAGCTCAATACGCCATGATTGAACTTGAACTTATCATTCCAAAACCACCAGCACATGGAAAAGGTTTAATAGTTTACCTGCTTGCATATTAAATTAAATAGAAATGATTCTGGTTATAATAAAATCTTAATCTAGACTGTGTGGTTTTCTTGATAGCAGAGCCGGTCCTGGTCATGCGATTGCTTCCCTTGCCTATCCTATTTACTTTAGACTGAAGCGAACAAATCTTCAGCTTCTCCTGCTTGCACACAGTAATTCCTGAAGAGAAATCAAGGACCTTGAAGCGTGTTAATGGTCATTTATTGAAGTCTTACAGCATGGATAAGGTGTGGATAGTGATGCGAAGTTTCTGTGCAGCATATTTGTGTAATATTGCATCAACATTTCAAAGGTGGTGGGACTCATCTCTGGTCCCTGCACCTGACTTGTGCTTAGCCAATCAGCAATGTACATTATCCCAGAATGAACTCTGGATTCAGAGCGCCCTAAAGAGCACCTCAGAGGTGATTTCTGCATCGGGGTTTGAAAGTTTTGTGCTTAAAATGCAGCTGGATAATATTTTACAAAGCAGACTCCTTTGTGAAGTTATTCTGTCTAATGTGTACGTTATTTTGAGATGAGTCATAGTATAAGGTTAGCACAGTTTTGGCATTAGCTGATGAAAATGCATAGCTTTTGTCACTTTCCAGGTATGACATCCTGATCACTATCGCTCTTCCTGTGAGGAAAACTGTTATAATGTATCATCAGATTAGCATCAAACACTCATAATAGCTGAGGCCACTACAAGAAATTTGACAGCTCAGCTTGCTAACCACTGATAATCCTATGTTAAAAAGAAGTGATGCACATTATTTTTGGTTTTCTAAAATGAATAAATCTTTTGGCATATTACTTGTCACAGAAAAAAAAGAATGATTGATTTAAGTATACAGTACAAAGCTCTATGCAAAAAGCATTAAAACAAGCCATTTAAAATATGTAAATCAACTACATTTTGAAAATACATCAAAAAAGAAGCAGAATCAATTAAAAACTATACATAAAGCATGGCAATAAAATCATGTTTTAGCCTACGCTATTACTCTCTGGCAATACACCAGGGCAGCTCTCAGCTAAGGGACTTATAGTATGCCCCATTTACACTGGCATGGTGCAGCAGTCTTAAGTTGTACATGCCATGCCATTGTCTTGATTGCATACATTTACTCTGCACCCTCCCAGCAGGGGATAACTGCACTGACCAAGATACTGTGGTCCTGGTGGAAGCAGAGCCAAGCTTTGCACAGGCAAACCAAAGGGAGGCTTTTATTGTGAAGCAACTGTGACTGATGTGTGCTCACTCTTTGGTCTACACAGCAATGTATGGATATTCTTTGTTGATATTTTAAATGATGCAGAGGAAGAATGTTTAAGGAAACAGCAGCTGTGCTGAAGCGGTTAAACGAAGCTCTGCATGTGACAGGCACTTATTGCTGTTTCGGTAATTCTCAAGCTTCTGACAAGTCATCAAGTGAAGCAGAGCTTTCTGATTTCTTTCCTGGACTGGGAGATACTGTAAAACAAGACTGTGCTCTTGTGGTTGCAGCTTATTATGACCCATAGGTACCTAAGGGTTGATTGAAGGCAACTGGACTTTTTGTTTGAAGCTTGAAGAAGTTTCACCTCTCATCCGAGAAGCTTCTTCAGTTCTTAGATTTAAAGAGTTAGAGTCCAAACTTTTAAACTCATCCCTATCTCACCTAGTGGGAATCTCTAAGCAGAACTCCCAGGACCCATAGGTAAGTTTTATTGTCAGACGACCTCTAACAACTCTAGTGTTTATGACGGGAGCAAAGGAGGAAGTGAGGTCATGTAGTTTAGAGAGTGACAAAGTTCACTTTAGGAGTTGGTCCGCACTGGGGCAGATGGAGTCCACAAAACAAAGAAATTTGACACGGGAGATTGCTGTTCATTTCCTGTTGAAAACCAATAGTCCTTGTTGTTTCTTTTAACCATGACCGTTCTACAACCTTAACTGCATGTTTGTTATCGTAACCATGATGACAACCTTTCACTAAGCCTTACCATGTAGATTTGTGCCTAAACCAAACCAAACCATGACTTTTCCATGAGCTTAACATCGTGTTTATTGTTGCAAACAAGACAACAGAGGTCCAATGCACCACCGCCATGACACTGAATGTTTATCATTGTAACTATGATGGCAAAGGTCTGCTAAGCCTACTGCTGTAGGTGGCGCTCCTAAGAGTTGTATCAGAGGATAGGGAAACACAACCTTTATCGTCATTCAGCTCAGATGACTTCTTGTCTAAAAGCTACAGTAAATTAAATAATATTCGACCCAATTTGTGTATGCTGGTGATGCTAAAAGCACTCTGAACATCTTCATCAACATCTGACCCATAATCAGATTGAGGATCACTTGCCAAGGAATGCTATGATAAAGCAACAGCTTCCTTTTTTTCTTCCTCTCACATATCCACAGCTGCATGTATGTATTGGCTGGGGGACAAGAGAGAAAGGAATTTCTCCTTTGATTTATATGTTGGACCTGGTTTTGACCCAGTCCTACTGCTGGAAGCTTGCCATCACCCCATTCAATTATCAGTAAGCACTTGAAAGTGACCAGACAACGTTTTACGCCACATTTGGGTCAGCCTGGGCAGGTTGGGCATTTGTGGAGTGGAGTGTCTTGTCAGGTGTACAAGTAAATATGTCATGCATGCATGTACTTGCAGCTTCATTTATTAAGTCTTAGCAGAATGGGCAGGGAGCTGGATTTATGAAAGACTGCTCCCAGAGAAATAGTTATGTTGAGCAACTGTTACAAGTTTACACACTTCATGATTGTAAAAAGTAGAAGCCAACCCTACTGTGTATGTTGTGTATCTTTGATACAATGGTAAGGCAAGTTGATGGAGACTCACAGAAAGTGCAAGTACAGTAGATCATTCTTCTTCTTTTATCTCTAGAAGAGCTGTGTTAAAACCTTCCAATGAGCACTTGTAAAATGTCTGCTGGTAAGCTGTGTAGTAGTTGGATAAGCAGAAAGGAAATCTAGAAATAAATAAAGTGGATTACGTCCTCTGAAAGCTGCATCTTTGCCCAACAGCCGACTGGGTATCTCTCCTGTCTGCATGATAATGCTTCTGTCAAGGCTTGTGACCCAGTTGGTACAAAGTGGGAAATTACGTCATTTGCAAATATGCTTTTATTCCATGATAGTGTATAATTGTACAAATGAAATGAGATTATCTCTCTAGTCCTCCACAAACAGCTATGCAGCTTTATGGAGGGGGGGGGGGATTGGAAAAGACTGATAATTTGCCAAAAAAACCCGTGGCGTGGAAGCATGTACTCAACCTTGGGCCCAGGTTATTTTAAGGAAAACCAATCTTTGATCAGCCAAGCTGAAATGGCTAAGATAAGTGGGAGCTACATCTCGCGGCAGGACCGCGCACCAGTCTGATATTGCTATTTCCTCCCTGGTTTCTCAAGAGCGGTAAATAGCTGCTGCCCCCACCACTCCCCCCACTGCACCTCCTCGCCTCCCCCTTATCTATTCCCCACTTTCTTCTGGAGATCTCTGTCACTTTAATCCACAGAGTCTGCCGCTGGTTAACAAGGAAATCCTGTGTCAATTATCACCAACCACTTCCTGCTGGGAGAGCAGCGGGGAATCAAAGGGGCCTGAGAGTCTTTCACACCAGAGAGGAGCAGTAGGCCTAATTAAATGGCCCTTGTGTCCCGCTGGCTGCCGGTGTCCGGGTGACAGATAGCCCAGCCCAACGATAACCTCCTTCAGCTGATGATTGTTTTGATAGGGGAGCTAGTAGGCACTTTGGAAGCCCGAAGGTTGGCAGATTGCGATCCAGGAGTCCAAATTAACTCATATCCAGGACGCAAAGGTTTATGGAGAAAAATGATGGATAAATTCTTTGAAATGTATGTAATCATAATGTAATGTGGATATAACCGATGTAACAGATACATGCTGAAATGAGATCCAAGCTGTTAAAGCTTTATAGTACAACATGCATTTTTAGAAAGTCACCATAAGCTTCCACAAAAAAATTCAGCCTCCTAAACTACAAGTCAAAAAAAAAAAAGGAAAAAACTGTCATTAAAATTCAGGTTTCATAAATCTGGGACTGTGAACCCGCGATGCATCATTTGCACACTAGTGGGTGAAGCGTGCATATTAAGATTTGATATGCCATATTTTATCTCAATTCTCAAAACCCAGCGTTTGGGGGGAAAAAGGGAGGTTATTTGAAGCCCAAATATGCAACGCTCAAAATGACAATCCCCAGACCACTTTCAGGTGGAGGTCTGTGAAAGCACAACTTAAGGTTCAAACTGCTTTATATCAGCTTTAAGCATCGTATGAGGTCAGCAAATCACCAGGCCTGCCTGCCTTGTAGTTGTCATTTCACTCTTAACTGTCACTTACAGGTATCTTGTGTCGCCTGCATAATGTCAGATTAAGCTATCACCCACAGTCACTGCCAAAAGTAGCTTTTCCCATTCATTAAAAAAGTTAGCTTCTAAAAACTCACCAAAATTATCATTTCAAATAGTGGCTGTATGAAATATGTTTCCCAGGGATTGGCTATGGATTGTGCATGATTGATAGAATAGGCAATTTAAGGGTGGGGATGAAGTGAATGTGAATAAATGTGTGCAGAGCATGCACACAGGCAAACTTTGTAGAATATTTCACATATAAATAGGCTAAATATAGTTTCTGAAATTTTACATTGCTGCCAACAATTAAGAGGCAAAAAAAACCAAAAACTTGCAGCTGGATGAAGTTCATCTCAGTGTCCTCCCCTCTGCCTCTCCCAGCCTCCACTCCTGTTGGAGACAGCTTCAACCCCCAGTGCCTTGTCCACCTTTAAATTTTCATATGGAGGAAAAGGGCTGCAGAAAAACCAATTTACTAACAGAGCGACATCATCTGTTTGGCCGTTTATCTCTGACACACCACCCCTCAGTCCAGTGTTGACAGTACATGATATTCCATTAATCTGCCTAATGAAAATTTAACCAGTGTTATAAACAAATAATTGGCCATTATCCTCTCAAAGATCCCGAATAAATTACTTGGGCGTTTTTCATGGCTTCTGAAAGAAGAAGAAGCCGGCCCCTCCTGATTGATGTTGGAATAAATGCGGGGCCGGCTCCGACGCTGCGAGTGGGTCTCGGCTAAGCCTGTGATTGACTTAATGAGAGTCTTTGGGGTGAGTAAATGTTCCAAATTGCTCAGTCATTAGCTTTTGCTCGGCTGTCTGAAGATACCCCCGGATCTGCAGCGCGGGTCTCTCCTCTTGTACCATTCCGCCTGCAATTACATTTTCATTTAGAGCAAACCTCTGAAGTCCGATAGGCAGGCCCCTTTTCATTATGCTGGCCTCCTTTTTCTTTTTTATCTAAATGGTGTGAAATGTCTCTTCATTTAGACCAATTAAAGTTGAAAAAGACTGCGCTGTAATGAATTATCATACAAATTATTTACTTAATGCCACAATCTCTCTCCCTCTCTCCCTCTCCTCCTCTCTCATCCTCCTCTCTCTGGCACCAGGGATGCACAGAGTCAGGCAGACGGGGAATACTGTGTGAGAGAAGACATGGCGGGAGTCCACAATGGATCCACTTTGAAACTGAAACTTCCTTCAAAACGATGCACATTTTCCTGAGGTTATGCGTCTCTTTGGCATTTATCTGTGTCTCGCGTGAACTGAGTTCGGCATATGGACGATCCTGACTAATGGAGGAGGACGGGGAACCCAACATCTGAACAAAAGGGAACAGTATGTCGTCAATATAGCTCATTTCAGATATTTCATTTCAGGAGATGTCTAAGCTCTTCTTAATTAAAGACAAGCTTATGGTTTCAAATTAACTCAATTAATTGAGGGGACCAGTTCTTGTCTGCAAGACAGTGTGGAGAATGTCTCCAGTCTCCTTCCAGAGGCTGTTGGCTGACACATAAACACTGGGAGAGTTCACAACTATCACAGCAGCCCCATCCATACCTCTGGGACCGCCTCTCTCCCTCTCCCTCCTCAATGAGACGCACACTGCCAAAGACTCCCTCCATTAGCTTTTCACCAGCAGAACAGCTATTCAGCGCATATTCTCCAGCCATTATTCGTCTTAGCAGCCAATGCACCATATTAGGGTTGTTTTTCACCAGCCGACATAATGGAGAGAGGAATGAAACGGTATATTTTCTCTCTATGTTTTTTTTTTTTTTTCTTTTTTTAAAGCCAGTCAATTCTCAAGCTGATCGTGCTGGGTAAAGCTGGTGGAGCTGAAGTGACTTGTCACCATGGAGACGGCAGCTTCTACTTCATGCCAGAGCAGTTCTGCTAAAGCTCCAAGATGAGGGGGCAGCAGAAAGGGGCTGTTAGTCTGTCCCCAGCCCAGCCACCCCTTCCCTTACAACAAATGAGGGGGACCGGCCCGACCTTAGATGGAAGCCAGATTTGTCACCGGAGGCCATATTTGAAAAAAATAAAAAAAAACTCAAGCTGGTGAAATAAAAAGTTCCAGCCTGGATGAATTACTTTTTACATCCCACAAAGAAGTCCGAAATCTGTGGGGAAAAATAAACTCAAGAGGGGTCAGTTTCAGAGGAGGTGTCAAAGTGTTGTTAAACTCACTGGGCAATAATCTTAAGTACTCCACGATTTGCACTAATTGGTATGAAATCACCCACAGTGCTTAAGTGCTGCTACCGCTTCGGTTTGCTGCATCTGCTCTATGTCAGGGCCGATTCTTTTTGACAGCCTGGAAATAGAAATACAAAATTGCCATATGGATCGCCCACCTTTGAGCTTAAGTCACAGGTACAAAGAGGGAATGGATTTTCACCAGAAAATCTTCTCTATTGCTTTTTGCTGTCTTATCAGCAGTAAAGAATACAAGTGCTATTTGCTGTCATTATCAATGAACACATAAAAGCTGCAGATATTTGCAGTCTTGAGCAAAGGAAGCTATTCAAAATATTGTGACATAAAATGATTCAAACACAATGAGAGGATTTCTGTTTGGCAACTCGGACGAGCAGTTAAAAGTGGAGGGGCGAAAGAATGTCACAATATTTCCAGATCTGTTTATAATACAGAGAAATATTTTGCCTTTCGGCAGGAGACAAGTGATTATGACAGTAATAAATTAGTGCTGTGAGAGGATACAGTAGGGGTTTGATGTCCAAACCACCTCACTTAGATCTGTCATGGGATAGTGAGTAACCCACAACCACATCTGGCTGGATGAAGCTGTTTGCTCTCTCAAACATCAAGCTGTCTGAGTAATCATACCCAAGTACTCATTATGTGTGGCATGCACCCTAATGCATGCTAATTGCTGCTTATTAACCTAATACTTCCATTAACAGAGGTAATTCATTTTGAAGCTACATATAAACAATATGGAGCAATTGTTGAAAACAATTAAAGCGAGGTTGCACTACTACGGATCTCCACAAGGACAAGTCAGCTGAAAATCCCCCTGATGCAGATTTGAAACCAGTCTGATTAATGTCTGCTTCCACATACTTTAATCATTGCTTGCGGCTGTAGTTTACACGTACATAAAATCAGGACAGGTTAATCCTAAGTGTTAATGCGAGTAGCTGTATATTCAGTCCCACTGCAGCTTGTTGAACGAATGTGCAAGTGATGATCTCAAGTGAATGAAATAGCCACCTGTCATGAAATGTTCCAGTCTCGGAGCAATGTCATAAGTTGTGTTAAGCAGTTATGTGACATGAGAGGAAATTCTTTATAAACCTGCAGGCTAACATTACCTCCCTGTTACTTCAACACAAAGGGGGTTGTTTCTTCAGTATTAATAACCAAGCCTCACCTAAAAAATTAATTTGAAACTATGCATACACTCCTGAATAGGAGAGGGTAAAACTATTAATTAAAAGTGGAACAGGTTCTTATTTTAGTGGAAAGTGGAAAAATTATGAGCCTTTGTTAAGGAAGGCCCAGGAGCAAAGCTTTCATTAGCCTACATGCATGGCAAAAGCAATTCATCAACTGTAATTTTGCCTCAATGGGCAAAAAAGAGGGATCAACCTCAGCATGCTATTTATGGAGATTTACGGAAGTCTGGGAAATGCTAATGTGATTAACATTTATCTACAACATGTTTCGAAATGGCCCTCATGTCCACGTTTTGCCTTTAAGATTAAGTTATTGCACTTGCTCAAGAAAAAAGAAAAAAATATAGAGTGATACAGAATCTGCTTTGCAGTGCAAGAGCACAATGATGATTTTTTTTTTTTTTTTTTTTGGAGAATTCTCTGTCACATTAGTGGAGGATTTCTCCCCTCCACACCAGCCCCCCACCAGTCCCCTCCCCTCTCTCTAAATATCTCTCTTTATGTGTGTCTGTCCCCAGATGAAGGCGCGGCGAGCAGAGCGGCGCTTTTGTCCTACCGGAGTGTCTCTCTCGAAAATGTGAACTGTTCCACGGATTAGCTGAGCAGAGATTTATTTAATGCATCCTCATAGAGTATTGTTGAAATCTATTTTGGGATACGGAGCTTGCCAAGCTCTAAGCCTGGTAATATATGCCTGCTACAGTTTAAGAGAGAGGGTTCACAGACCCTCTTTATGCTGGGATCATATGGATCATACAGAGTCATTGAATATGAAAATATTTAGGGCTGGTAGCACATTTATTGTTTTCACACAGGGTCCACAAAAGGCTTGTTTCCATGCCCTCCCTCCCGTCCCTTGTTTGTATGGCCTGTTTAAATATTTGATGTCCTAGGGAATGATTGTGATATTCACCAGATAAGATACTGCACATGCATATGCCATGAGAGGCCCCTATTTAAGAGACCGGCTTAAGGTTTCTGAGAGGCCAACAAAGCCATGGATGGAAAAGACTGCAGTGCATTTGCATTTGAGCTGTGGATTTAGGAACAGCTAGAGCAGAATGAATACTAATAATGTATCTAATTTAAAATGCTAAGTATTTACCTTAGAATTTATTCAACCATAAAACCTTTTAAATAAAAAAAGACACATTTTTATTCAAAATCTAAAATAATGTGTTTACAGCAAAATGATGGCCTATTTAAATTTAATAAAGTGTTTCCTACGAAAAAATAATACACTTTATTAAAGATTTTCACTTTCAGTTGAAATCTAAACTGCATTAGAGCACAGATGAGTTTCAAGTTGCTGATATCAGCAAAGTCCCCAAAACTGAACCAACAATCCCCAGACTCTGACTACACTTCCCAGCATGCCTCGGGGGGATAAGGTTTGGACCGCTTCTCCTCACAGTGAACGGGTAGCAATGTGACAGAGAGTGACACAAAAGAGGAAAGCCAGGGGGTGTGCAGGAGTGGGGGAGAGGGAGCCGGACAAAAGAGAAGACATGGGCTTTGCACGGAGGACATGATAAAGCCAGGAGCATTATCGTCAGTGTGAAAGACGGGGGCCATACTTCAAACGGGATTTTCTCTCCATGACAGGATACTCCGCTGACGCAGAGCAAATAGCTCTCTGTAGCAGTATATAGCTTCAGGGCTTCTAGGCTTCTTTGTAAATTCAACAAACTACAATGCAGTGATAGTATCTCATACAGACGAGCCAGAATGCTCGGTATCAAAATTACAGATAAGTAAATACAATGCTAATGAGGAGCAAATTTAAAAAGTCAAGAATTTAAAAAAATATATACATTTTTTTAAATTTTATTTTACTAAATTTCACAATGGAGAACAAGCGTCCGACTCACATGAAAGCAAAACTAGCAACTGATGCATTACTTTAGCTGCTATAGTGGAGGCATTAAGCTTTACAAATATGGCTCTTGCAAAGAAGCCACAGGGTTCAATCAATTAGTCTGTGATTATTATTACTTCTGTTGTTATTACTAGTCCCAGCAGCCAGGCTGTTATGGTAACCCTAGACGCAGTCCATACTACTAATCCTTGCCCCTTCCCTAACCTTAACCTTTACTCTCTTAATCAACATCATATTGTGAGCAAGTGGGCAAAATATTTACACGTTATCTCTCGCAGTGTTCAGTGCAGAGAATTTGCTTTCACTCTGGGAATTCTCAGCTGAAGTTGTTTGCGTGCTTGCATACATCGCTGTGCATGTAGAATTGTGTGTGTGTGTGTGTACAGTATGTGAATGCGTGAGTGTGTGCACGCGTGTTATTTTGTCCGGACTCCATTGTTGGTTTTTCATCTTTTGTCTGAGTTGAAAGTCACAAGGACATTAGGGTCCCCAATAAATTAGAGGAAGAAAGGCTCCCATTGTAGATGGGCTGTTGTGGGTGGTGTAGTTCTGTCTTTATATAGCTCTGTCTTGCACATTATGGTGTCACTGACAAATAAGAGTTTAGGCCTGGCCTTAGAAGTTGTGGTAAAATACAAGATATTTTGAGTTAATTAAGGCAAAAAAGACAGTAGTACAACAACCACAGCTAGACAAGTTTATATGGCAGACTGGTGGTAAAGCTCTTCTTTTATTTTGTTCAATATTTAACCCATCTGTCCTCAATTCTGAAAATGAGTATTGAGAAGTTTGATCCAATAGCAAATATAAACTGGACAGCAAGATAAAGGAAAAGCACGAAAACACTGAAGCAAGCAAACATCACAGTGAGACAAAGATATTTCTTATGCAAAGCTCACACACAATGTCATGTGTGATAGCGACGAATCCCGTCCAAGTCACACGCAGGGGGGTTGGTGGGGAGACAGAAACGAGGTCGGCTGCCTGCATCTTCCAATGACTCCCCCTCTTAGCTTTGATTCCGCTGATCCAGTATCTTGCCATATAGCAAGGGACACAAAGCAGATTTGAGCTTTGGGCTAATCTCATTAAGAAACTCTAACCACCCCTATGAGTAGTGGGGGGAAAAAGCAACTCATTCTGCACTATGCCAGAGCCAAGGCTCAGGGAGGCAGGTGTAATGTTACATAATTAGCCTCTAAACGGTAAAAAGGAGATTATTGCAAATGGCCTACTAGCCAGCACATGCAGTGGACCTGCTCCCTGAAGACTTGCCAGTCTAGTGAAGCTGAAAACATCCCCGGGGAACTGATGTGTGAAAAAGGAAAAACAGGTTATTTGTAGGAAGTGTGTGGTTTAGGGTAGCGAAGACCCTTTTTAAATTGGTCCACTTTAACAAACGAACATGAGTTTGACGAGGGTGTAAGTAGGGGAGCTTAAGATGAAGTAGGGGATTGCCAGTTTGGGGCAATAGTCAGTGCTGCAGGAATAGAGAAGGAACCCAGCTTGACAGCTTTCCTCCATCTTTCTTCTCTTACTGTCCATAAGTGAAAATGTTACTTTCACACACATAAAATCTACATGAGGGGATTTTATTGAGGCCAGGACTTTGTGCTACCGCTGAGATGTCCTGTCAACCACCAGCGGGGGCTCTGCCATTGACTCTTGCACAGAAATGGCTAACAGAGGAATTGATGGATTCGGACTGATCCATGGAACCCACACCTAGTCACTCACAACCTCAAGACTGGATTACCATGTCAGATTGTTGCCATATGTGGCACGGCGCACCACTCTGGCAATGACAGTGATCAACTACTACCGTTCACCATAACCATCCAACAAACATTACTGTCAGAGTTCAAACACTGAACGGACTCAAATAAAGGATTTCTGCACCATGCTGAAGTACAATAACCCGCAATGTCCAGCAAACATTCTAATTAGAGAAACAGATGATCTGAAAGTCTCTCTGGGCAGAGGCAGTTAGGACAAAGAAAGAATGGCGGCATTCCTTTGTTGCCTCTTCAGACACGCTGAAGCATCGGCTCGTTGTTACATAAAGTTGTATAACAAATGAGCCTGGGCTCTTTGAACTGGCTGACCACACAAGCCTGGAAGAGTCACTAGGAGCCCAACATGTGGCAGCAATAAGATGGCCCCGTCCTCGGCAAGACATGTGGGAGACACTGCATTCCAGTGGAGCTCATTAAAGCTAAAAAACAAATCCAACAAACACTGCCCCGGTCTCAGAAGAAGACTGTGAAATATGTAGGGCAGGTCACGGCAAATGACGGCTGCAGTTGCTTCTATTTATTCATCTATATATATTTTTTTTTTTAATAATTTGATTATTTCCATTGTTCCACACAACACAAAAAAGGGGAGAAATCCCAAAAATTCTCATAATCCTTAATTCCATTCGCTCATGATCTCAGTAACTTTAATGAGTCAGTGTGACTGACAGCTGAATTTCAGACACGTTTTAAAGACAGTGACATTCACCATGGCTTTTATAAAGTGTACAGATGTGGTTTAGCGTTTAAACCTGTCATTGAATTTGGCTTATTTATAATGCTGTTTGTTCCACCAGTCTGCCCAGTTAAGCTATGTGTTGTCTGTTTAACTTGGCTATAAACAGGCTGTTGCTGACTGTTTGAACTCCTCCTCATACATTCACATGAGCACAGGGTGTGTTTGTTTTTTTACTGTTATTGTAAAATGTGACATGATATTCAGTTTGTGTACATGACTTCACAACATGAGGCCGTGCATTATGAAGATCCCGGAGTGTATTCACTTAAGATTGATAAAAACTCAATAAAATCAAATGCCCACCGGGGAGGCAGTTTTCTCGCTGTAGCAGACATCTGGCATGATTATTTTCAGCTCTTCAGCTAATCCTCTCTAAATGTAAACTGAAGAAAAATGTGCCAAATGGCTTTAGAGCAAGACTGAATTTTGGACTTGTGGAAGATTTAAATGAGTTTTATAGAAATGTTAGAGGCATTATTGGAAAACACAGTGAGACAATTGTAATTAGTTTTCAGCCTGTCACATTTATAATCATTATCCCACTTTTTAGACATGCCAATTTTTGACTCCTGTTAACCACTGCAGCTGTGGAGAAGCCACATAACATACAGCAGGTTTTTTTTTTTTTTTTTCATGTTTTGATGTGCTTTCATCTGTGTTGCTGGGCGTTAGATGTTTGATATGTAGCGTTGTGACTGGAAACGCTTGAGTCGTGTGCACGCCATTCAGAGGTGGCCCAGTAAAAGCTAATCTACTTGTCAGGGTTGACTGCCAAGCATATCAGCCCACACACTTCACAATATGACTTTATTCATACTGTAGATCTGGGACATTAACTGTCTCTGCCCACCAGAACACAACACTTACGCCCACCGTTCCCAGTGAAAGAAACCTACATTATAAGCCTGTGCAAGTGATAAAAAACTGATCCACATCCTTTACGCCTCACATCTACAACCCCCGTCACCTTCAGATTATAACCTCAACCTTGTTGAAACACATGCCTTACTCAGATTTTCACTTAAGCAGCACTACTTTTGTTTTTGTGTGGGGAATCTACAGCAATTCTCCACATTTTGATTTTCCTATTCAGTGGACTTCAGGAAAACTGCCAGCAGGATGTTTGGACAAAGCTCCACTTTACAATGATTCAGTTCTTATGCAGCCACATTTGAAATAAAAAGGCTTTAGGGGCTGTGAGATTTATAGCAGCTGTATCATTAGGGACTTCTCAGACAGCTACCATCGCAGTGAGTACAAAAGCTTCAGCAAAACATTAATACTTTGTGATGAAATGAATCAAACCAAAAATGAATTTGATGACGACTCTGCTCTCACAAATGTGGTGACAGCTTCCAAGCAGATGACCTGGAATCATCTGAAACAGAAAAAAACTGCACATCACGTTTGACTTGGAACCAAGATTTGCATTCGATCAGGCTTATGGCACTTTGTACCATAATAAAAGTGGTTGGCATGATTTATTGAGCTTAAATAATGGTGCCTCATGGGCATTTCATAAATCTCTAATAGGGCAGTGACCTCAGTCGCAGACACTTCATAAATCTATATCAACAAAATTGGAACTTCAAAACGCACATAATACAGCAAATATGTCTAATATGTTTGCTTCAATTAAAGAAATTGAGCGCAGGTCAAATAGGCAGGGTTCATATATACATTAAGAGTAAACCGTTGAGCAATTATTTAGAAAGTAATAACTCCCTGATAAAGAAGAAAGGACACACAGACATCTGCAGCCGATTAAAGCCTTACAAATTTACAACGAGGCGGAAGAAGGATGTCAAGTTTTCACACTAATTTAATACAGGGTCTTCCTGACCCAGCTATTATGAGAAGGATTCTTTTGCATAACATATTGTAAAGATAATTTTAACTCGCAACCATAAAGCAGGAAAGCTGTCACGGAAAGTGCCGCTGCCAGATGGAAGAAATATCACTCCGGACTGTATTGTAGCGAGACAAAATGAAAATAAAAACGTATCCAAAGTTCACAATAGCAAAGCTATTCAAATAAACCAATAAATAAATGAGTGTACAAATGTGTAAGCCTCAGGGCAAAGAGAGGATCTTGCTGCCAAGTCACAATCTCAATCTCAGTCTGTAGTACACCACAAGGGGCAGTGTGTAGTACATGACAAATAAGTGCTGCAGTGCTGTTACATATTTGATTCACTGCAGGGGTGGGCTCACAGAAGTCAGTTAAGGTTATCAAGTGTTTATGGCTCCATTTTTCCATAACTGCACATGGCACGGAAACACAGGAACAAGGGAAACAAACGAAACTGCTCAAATAAATAACTGTGCATGAATCATTTAACGCTGTCACATTTAAATACACTTGATCCTTCATGTGATATTTAAAGGTCCGCGGTTCCCTGTCTTTAAGGAGTCAGTATTTTTATTGCAGATTATGTAGCAGGGTGCCTCACGTGTTTTTAAAAAAAACCTAAGTTGCTGTTGATCTCTAACCTGCACTGTTAATATGATGTTCCTAGGGCAATGTAGTAGACTGAAGAAACCCTAACCCAATAGTCCATTAATTCCAAAATGGCAAACTATTAATTTTCAATATGCCATTAAAATGGGCTGAGAGGAATACTGAATATTTTATATGACCAATTAATAGCTTCTTAGTGGATGGATCTTATTTGAATTAACAAACCGTCTCGCTCTCCTTTCTAATTTGCCTGATTAGATTGTTTCAAAGGGAAGGAAATACATTTTCACAGGTACAGTACTGACAATGGCAGTTCATGTGTTACTTCTGAAATAATATATTTGATTACAGATACAGTACTTTGAAAAATTAGAGGACTAGTTAGTATGTTTGCAGCATAACTGATAAACACTGATTGAATGATTTTTATTTGGGCATATTTTCTGTATGTTAAGAAAACACAGTACAGAATGAGAAAACACTTCACATTTGCTTGTATTATTTTGTACATGTATTTTCTACTGATTGTATTCTTTAGCTTGCTTATTTTTTTTATTTGTTAGACTTTTATTATTTTGATGATTTAATTGTAAAGCAACAATATATTTTTAAATAACCTACAGAAAGCTATGTACACTAGGCTGGTACATTGTTTGGTCATTTATGGATTTAAAATGTGAGATGTGAGGTTGTGGAGTTTGTTTTTTCATCTGCACGTACAGCTGAGCCACTGAGGGGGCTGCAGGATGAGGAGAGGACGGGGTAGAAGCTGGGGGGCTGTGAGGGAACTTGAGAGCACAACCTGAATCGCTTTCAATCTATGTACTAAATTGATGGCGATGAAAATAAGACTCAGAGACACAAAAAAACACTTGTTTTCAGATTAATGTCTTGAATGGAGGCTTGTGAGGGCGCTCTTTGTCGCAAGCCTCACATTGCGCCTCAGCCCTCACCTGAGACTAATTCTCAAAAGAGCCTAAAACCACACTGGGCTGAGCAGCACAAACGGGACAAATAAAATAATAATTTACTTCACAGAGAATGTTGCTATATAGTGTACTATACTGTATTTACAGTAATATAGTAATAAACAAGTAAGACAACTCACTGGGGGTGATCCTACTGCAACACAGTTTGTGTTTTTTCCACGATGTCACATTTACGCTCTAATATTCTCCGGGAGAATGAATATATTTGTTGACTAACAGCATGAATAAAACTCTTAAATTTTCTGAATTTTTAATCTGGTTTAATATTTCCACCCGTTTTATGCAAATTACAGTCTATTAGCATAATCTCATTTGAGAATACATCCTTTTAAAGTAAGAGATTATAACCTATTTTTTTAAACATATAAATCAAATGTTATATTGAAATGGTAATGTTTTAAAGTCTGTGTGCTCTGCAGAAAAGAAGTGCATTTACATATACACTTTTTTTTTTTTTTTTTGCATTAGTGGCTCAACACTACATGAAAAGATACAAAACGGAGCTAAAACCTCCATGAGGAAAAACATCCAACAGCTTAAATGTCTTGGCAAACACGAAACATCCATTTAAGGAGCCACAATAAACAACTGCAAATATTCTCTTTGTGTTATTTTGCCCAGCATATGTGTACATACATAATTTCTACCCTCTTTCTTTTACTTTTCTGATATCAATACTGTTGTTGACCAGATTAAATCAATTTTCCTGGAGAGGAGAGGAGGAAGGTACAACATTACCTCTAGGCATTTAAGTGGAAACAGGGTCTGTAAAAGCTTCAGCGAGATATTGAGGTGGATAAAGATGTAAGAAAGGGCCATTATGCTGCTGAGGTGGGGGGGGGTGGACTCTATCTCTCTGCATTCCCTCCGCCTTCCCTCTCTACGTCTGCCTTGAACTTGTAAGGAGTTCAGCAGGTCTGAGCCTACAGTCCAGACAGGCCTCTGGAATGCGAGTGCGGCCACTCAAGCCCGTCTGACCTGCCACCATACCAGCTCCATTTCACTGGGCTAACTTACCTATTCATTTACAATGGGACTTCAACTTTATCTTCCCTTGTAACACAACATTAACTGCCAAAGAGCTGGAAATGCATTATCAGCCCGCCCCAAAGCTTGGATTGCTTCCCTCATAAATAAGATCATTATACGAGTGGTAATCCCATTAAATAGATCATTTTGCAAATATCTAAATCCAATTAATAAAGTGTTTTCAGAGGGGGTGCAGCAAACACTGCCTTTTAGAGAGCTGACATGCTGTGACTCCAGTTCTTTGTTCCTCACTCCCTTAGTAGCAAGAGTGATATTAATAAACACAACCCCAAGCTTGAATCACTCTTTGAAAGAAAACTGGGATTTGCTTTTTGCTTGTTGTTCTTTTTGAAAAAGGTGAAAAATCTAGGTTCAACAACAAAAAACATTTAATTATTTAAACTTAATTTCACTCAGAATTCTCTTACAAAAAAAAAAAAAAAAAAGAAAAGAAGAAGCTTCTTCCCTTACCTTTCACTGTGGTATGTAGTGCACTTGCTTGCATAATGTGCTTATAGGATGTCCTTATGCTGTAATCCCATAAAAATCCATGGCTGGACTGGGCCACATGAGCTAAAAGCTTTTAAATGATTGCCAGATGGTTTAACAAATTAGCCATTTATGGAATTAATCCAAAATAGTTTCCTAAATCATTACCATAACTCATCAGTGAAAGTGCCCTCCAAGTGCCCTGTAACTTTTGGATGTGTGCTCCTGTGTGGACCTTGTCACTGTCTCTGGACCAATAGCCAGAATATTAGAAAGACAGAAAACTTTTACTTTGACTAATTCATTGTTCTTGCATACAGTAACCATCTGTGAGCAAAAGAGGCACTATAATCCTGAAGTAGATGCTCCCCAAGTGCTAGTGTTTGTTCCTCTGAACTAATAAAGTGCATAATCCGATAAAGGATGATATCCTAAGCTTTGATTGCGCCTGCAGTGGTTGTTATACCTTTGTGGAAAGTGCGTCTGGCATGGTAAGAATGTTTTCGTATCTTTTCATGGTTTTTAATTGCCAGCTGAAGCTGTTAGAAAACCACTGTTGTGGTTAAATGAATTAGAAAACAGTGCCCCTGGGTGATGTTAATACGTAACACTCTCTCTCATCCGTAGCGTATGTAAGGCAGCTGCCAGTGAATGATCTATGTGTCATTTATATGACTGTTTATGGTACAGAGTGAGGGAGACCACAGCTCTAATTATGGTCCTGAATGTGTCTTTCACTATCTAGATAATTCCTTTGTCTTGGGGGTTTGTTTTAATTACTCTGAGATGATTTAAGTCACACTGGCAACAGCTTCTGTTGCACTTCAACCCATCAAAGAAATCAGCCAAACACACTTTATATCTGACTCTCTATGTGTGATGGCATTGGAGTGAAAAGCTTCTATAATTCTGGGAGGCTAGAAGCACTGCAGCAGACCACAACTCAGCAACCTAATGACAGCATCATTAGAAGTATCATAGCAGTAATTATTCTCTTCATCTGAGGGCAAGCCAGCAAAGAGGGGCTGGTTGAGAAACGAAGCCTGAGGTTGAGACCAGTCTCCCCCTCTTCCACTCTTCTTTCCCCTGTCTAATCTGTCTTTTTCTAATGAAAAGAAGGAAAGCGAGAACAGTGGAAAGAAAGAGATGTCAAGATTGAGGTCGGCCACCCCCCTCGCAGGGTCAAACTCGAGGGGTTAATACCTGGTGTCCGACACTGCACATAAACTCCGCTGAGCTCATCACACTAATTAAACAGACACACATCCTCTCGGAGCTCCGATGGCCAATCACTGCCAGCTAAAAAAGCAGTCCATTCATGGAGGTTGGCAGGGTGTGCATGTGGGGTGGGCTAGGGAAATGCTACCTGCCCTTCCTCAGTTTGATTAATGTGAAGAACAATGGCGCTCTTGTGGCCCGCAAGCCTCACTCCACTTGGTTCTGGTTCACCGCTCGAGGAGAGGGGACTGCATGTTCCAAACTCGTACCCCCAGACGAACCACCACCTAGCCTAACAACTTCTCGACGACTGCTGTCTCCTTAAAACACCCGTCTCCCTGTCCTCAGACTAGTCATGTCGAATACAGTCCGAACAAAGGCAGAAATTTGCTAACTAAGGTGCAACTAACAATTCTTTTCATTAACCATTCATCAGTCCATAATATCCAGAAACAATTTATTTCCTGAAATGTGGGAAAATTGAGAAAAATGTTTTTTATAATAATATTATAATAATTTTTTGTCTGAACAACACCTAAAACCCACCTTACATCTGAGCAGCTGTAACCAGAGAATATTTCTGCTTTAAAAATGACTTTTAATGACAATTAATCAAATATCAAAGTAGTTTCTGTTTACTCTAAAAGAACTGCTGTTGCTACTTTAATCCAATGTAAAAACACATCACGTCCTCGAGACTGAAGCTTTCCCCCGAAAAGGCTCAGTCCATACTGTTGTTTGCGGCTGATTCATGATTTTGTCACAGTAGTTCTGTCAGAAATCTACAAAGCAGACACTTATTTATATAAAAATGTCATGGATTATTAATTTAGTGTCTAATTTGTTTGTCTTTCCACAGACTTTACAACTCTTAACTGGAAGAATCGGGCCCTTTGTGTTTTACACTACGGTTTTGTGGACGCTTGATCTAAGTTTTATCAAGTGTGTCTGGCCATCTTTCTTTCTTGGTGTTGGTGTGGAGAGTAAGAGACAGCCGGCAATTATGTTCAAGGGATAAAGACATCAACGTCATCTCTCTGAGGGAGTGACAACATAATGCTATGTGTGTCAAAACTTGGGCGACATAATTAATTGCAGCACTCCCCGAACTCACAGAGACTTGTAGAGCTTTACCAACACTTTGCCAATACTCTCTGCTTCAGCTGTGTCACAGGGAAGACAAACTGAGCCACCTGTGTGTCTCCAAAAGCTTGACATCTCATCTCACTTGCAAATTGCAAGCATTTTAGCCCCCCCACACCCCACCCCTACAAAGAACTCCGTGGAGACCAGCAAGCTTCTCAGCAGCCAAGGCTTGATAGGTCTTCATGCAGCTACATGACACTCTGAAAACAGTGGAGACATTCCATAATACTGGAGGCTGGAAAAAGAACATGCTAAGTCCTAATGATGATAGTCCATATGGCTGAGAGCACAGAGTCGGTCACACACTCTGAGCTGTTCAGAGAACTGTTTCACTATTGTTTACAGTGAATTTATATTTGAAAAATAAACTGGGACCAGTACGGTCGAAGGCATGCAGTGAGGATTATGAACTCTGACATGTTGGTTTTCTATAACATATACACAATAAGGTTTATACAGGACTTAATTTTTTTTTTTTTTTTTTTTTTTTAGTAAAGCTTTGTAGGCTGATGACAAGCACATGCATATACAGTCTGAAGAATTTTATTCAGAAAAATTTGCATAGAAAAGGATTTTTGGAGTAACGGTAAACCAGGCTGTAGATTACAGAGACATTTTCCGACATGTACTTACATTTACGTTTTATCTTTTAAGGATAGTATCACCTTGTCATTAACTCAACTTATCTGAATATGTGAATACTAATGGAGAATAAATGTTAATGGAAATAAAATTGCTGGGTGTATGTTCATATACTAAATGGTTATAATACAGAATTGTGCTGATTGGACAGTAGATCATAAAAAAGAGAAAAAGAAAAAGAGGGAATAAGGCAAAAGAAAAATATTTCAATTTCTTTCATTAAAACTTATTACTTTGTATTTTATGGTATTGTAATCCTCTCTATGAGCAATTTTGTAATAGCATAAACCATTATTTATCTCAGATTAATTAGATTAAAGACCTTTTAAATCTCGTCTGGTGCAGAACGCCCATGGAGCTTCTCTTTTCACAGCGAAGAAACGCCAATAGATCTTTCCTGCCGATCACTTTTTGTAGATTAGAGGATTGTTATTAATTGGTCAATTGGCTAATTGTTCTTTTTCTTAATTAGTCACCGCAGAGGAATAACAGGCTTTGTTCTGTGACCCTCATTTACGGTAATGTGCTTGTCACACAAGTTGTATTAGAGGATTCACGCACATGCGAGCCACATGCAAGCCAAAATCTCAATTACTGGGCAGAAATGCAGAATTTTGTGTTTGGAGAATTAAAAGCTAAATAAAAGTAAAAATCACGAATGATGCAACTGGCCCAGAGCAAAACTCTTTTCACTCTTTCATTTTTGCCTGATGAAGGTAGCAAACTGAAGATGATTTTAGAAATGACATTAGCTCTAATGCATAGAGGACAATCTAAGCATACAAACTGTGAGAACACATTTTATTTGCATTGTGCATCTGGTATCTGCAAGATGAGGAAAAGTTGAACATTGTTTGGTTAATGCTCAAGAAGTACTCCTAAATTACTCACACACCTGCAGTGAACAACAACAACAAACAGACAAAAGAATCAAAGCTATAACCTCCATGGCAGACGCAGTATACAGAGCCTTACACTGTTTCTCCCAACACTGTCTATAATAATGAAAATAAAGAACACACACATTCAATCCCCTCTCAGGTCCACTGGTCTGCACTGGTGGCTCCTGGAATGATTTACGCCCAATGTGCCTGTTCAGAAAACTGGAAGATTCCCATCACTACAAGCACAGCAAATCTGAGGCAATTCCTCTCCCCACAAACTACAAGTGGTCAGCAAATGGCTTGAACGGTAACCAAACTCCCAATACTTCCCAAATAGCTACCACAGATATTATTTTCATGGGACATTTTTAGAAGATTCTCCAATAACATCTGACAGCATTTCCCACATGAGGTAAGCAGGAAAAATGTTTTAAAAAGTGGGCCTTGACCACTGGCTTCAATCCCTGACCAATCTAGGGTACGGAAAGAGTCACAAAACAACCTCTGTCTATAACTCCCCCTACATGCAGCATCTTAACCAGGGTATCTTGTTTAAAAAATGTTCTGCAAACCTCCCTAACATTGGTCATAAAAGGTAACAACATAAAAAATTAATGATGATGATTAAAAACTAATATTTTGGGGGTATAAAAGTAACGCGCTCGAGGACAGGAGTGTCGGAGTTTTCTGTTTCTGCTTTCCTTGGTTTCGATCATATTCACGCAATGGATACGAACATTTAGACTCACACACAAAACAACAAACTAAAAATCTAAATCGAAAAGAACAGTTTCTTCCAAGTTATTTGTTTGCAATGAGATGACATCCAGCTAAACTGAAAGTGGTGGGTGGCGAGCAAAATCAATGTTAATTCTTTGCAATGTTTAACTAGGCCCAAAAACAAACAAGCAGAGTGAATCCTGATTCCCATCAGTAACAGGTTAATACTCTCTATTAGTACAGTGTGCAGTGATGTCACATCCTCCTGGCCGTGTCTCCCACTGTAAACTGTCCATTGCCATCATCTGTGAGATGACCAGAGAGCACAGCTCAACAAGGAGCTCTGTATGAAACACCGTGAAGCCAGACACTCAAAGACATTGGCAGACTTTGCTGAGCTCAGCCCAAATGTACACCATTCTCCCCTCAAACCTGGGCTTGTTTAGCTGCTGGCACCCAAAGGCATCAGTCAGATGTGTGCCAGCTGAGCTGAAGTGTGCCCACAGAGTACACACTGCAGCATCACTACCAGCACTCGTGCCCTCACCTTGTCTACCTTGGCACTTTTTGAGTTTGATGGAAAAAAAATGGCCCATTGCAAACGACAAGTCAAGTGCCAGACAGCATATTTATACATCTTAATTAGCAATAATGAAACCCGGTCCTTGCCAACCATCTGATGCCAGTGGTTACTGTGTCGTGTTGACTAGACTGTATGTCTGTTGTTTGCCTGCTACTTACATGAGAATTGCACAAATAAAATAGGTGAAAGGATCCTGTGTTTCGCAAAAGCCATTAGATCCGATAACAAACATGTAATGAAGATGGATTTTTAAATGTTAGCAATTCTTTATTATGAAAATATAGTTTGAATGAGTCTGTTACATCACTTAATGATAACTGAGCTTATATCTGTGGAAAGGTAAAATCTGCAGGCCACAGCATGCCTCAGATTTACAGAAGATTATGAATGAGCAGAAGATGATTATAAGTTGCTCTCACAGTTTGTCATGTCACAGATCATTCATTTTAAAGGACCTGTCAGGACATGGTGAATGACTACAGCAGACTCCCATGATGTTTTGTTTAAAGTCGCCGTGATCTGAGGCCGTGTTTGGATGCAAACATGTTCAGATCTGTCGGCAGCGATAAGTTTGAGCACTGCACAGCGAGACATTCTTTATGGAGGTAATGGAAACAAGTTGCATGGATTTTTTACCGTGAAATAGGCTACAGCCATCCCCCTGACGTCTGGATTTATGGCCTGGTAATTCCCCTCTGGAATAATTTGGCTGGTACATCTGCAGCTTAGCAGAATTCCAGCAGAGCTCTCCTGTGCTATGAAGTCAGGAGATGACTGATTGATTGATTGTATTACTCTAGTTTTAGCATGGCTTTACTGAGCTATTGCAGTAAAGTTCTAATGTGATCTATCCACGGCAAACTACAACTGTGCCTGATGTGAGCAGGGAGCGGCTTGCCTGCTGCTTGGTTAGTCTGCTGTGATGATCACAAATCAGAGTTAAAAAGTGAACTTAGCATAATAACCCACAGCAATAATAAGACTGTCTGAGATTTTTTTTTTCTTTTAGATTAGGAGAACTTTAACCTCCGTCCACACAGGAAAAAAAAGATAATACAAAGGGTGCATACAGTTCAGTCTAGAACCATTAGCACAATGCCTGACTATAACATGGCTTTTACTGTGTAATGGCAATTGTCTCCTTGATCATGATTATATGTAATTCTTCACTCTTGATACTACCAAAATGAGATCATCAGTTAGAGTTTCTCACTGCTTTCACACTACAGTGATCCCTCTGCAAGCTCTTTGTGGAGCCAATTACAGGCTAAAAATGACTAAATGCAAACCTATAGTCTGCTGACAGCTCATGTTTCCTAGTTTTTAGGTGATAAGTCCCAGGCACGTGTTGCTCAGGAAGTGACAGTGAGAACAGTCACTGAAGGATCTCTGTGGAAACACTACAAACTCCAAAGACAATTTGATGTTATTTGACTAAAAACTAAGCATTCTTGCATCATTTTGGACCATAATCATCACAATATTTATATTATTACTTAGTTCAACTCAGTTCTGGAGTTACGGCCAAAAACGTGTTTTTTTCGTGGTCACAGTGATCGCTGACCACCAAAATGTAATGTAATGTAATGCGTCGGTACTGCACTTAACTCATATAACAGTATGGAAAACCCTGACCTGTTTCCAAAAAGAGCCAGGCCTGTAAAGAGCACAGAGTATCCAAGTCTGAAAAGGGGTCTAACAAGGTGGTCACTTCTTAGTGTTACCTGTGTATAAGCAGCTAAAATTCTATATAAATTATCTATAATCATCGATTATCTACTGAGTGTCCACTGTTAAGGTTGCCATCTTTTTAACGTAAAGTTCTCCTATGACCTCTGTCCAATAAAATATGTAAAGAACAAGGATTTAAGTACACCTTTCCTTTGGTGTTGTTTTTTACGTGCAGTACAGACTCAGTGTTTATTAATTTATTGTACATCCACTGTGTAGTTGCATGAGTTCTAGTTTATATCCTTCACCCTTGTTTGCTATTCAGTGTTGACAGATTCGCTCTTTCCTCTGGTTGTCATCTGGCATTGTTCACCTGATACCAGACGCGTGGCGGCTATCAGCGGAAGACAATACCTTCAATACAATGCACGACGCTGGGATCTGCAGCACGTTTGACACCTGATTTATCTCAAGCACCTATTCAGATTAGTCAACTATCCAACAAAGAGTCCTGTGCTGGATGAGTGGGTGGGGTCTGATACTCTGGGGAATTTGAGGGGTTAACCTTGACATCTGGCCCCCGATCATCCAACAAGTTCAGCCCAGCTGCCCAAATAGGTCTGGTTTTTCCCTTAAAAACACCTCATCCATCTGCTGAACTTCTCCTCATATAAGTTTCTCCATGATTGCCTGAGGCACTTCCATTCACAGACGCGTGCGGGGTGACACTGATCCCTGCTATGACGCCCATCCATATTTAAAGGGCCGTGCAGGTGACCTGTGGGTGGCCCTTTCTAGCACGCCAAGGCTCTTCTGCACCCACAGAATCTTACATAACACGTTTGCTGGAAATTTCCTCAAATTACAGCAATATGATATAATGCACAAAGAACTAATGGTCTTTAATCTAGGAGGCACTCGGATGGCACGTGCCACTGCCGTACAAAAGCTGGGACCTGTGAAATTCAATCTGTTGAAGAACGTGTAAGGATGACAATGAGTATGCCAATTAGCTTATGAATACAACAGGTGACACCTACATAAAGCCCAATTACACACTTATTGCTGTTCAGCATGTCCCAAGACAGACTATAAGTTAACACGGGAAGATAAAAAATTAATCATGATGCATGCTGTCAATTCTGTCACCACACAAAAAGATCTTGAAATTAACTTCATGAGCACTTTATGTGTGAATCTAAATGTGAATGATACTTAAATTTAGCACCATGTAAGGAAAATTTAACCTAATTATCCAATTCAGCACAGGTGGTTTTGTCCCTGTTTCATTCACCTGTAGCTGTGTAGATTGTTTCATTAAAAGAATTAGGCTGTAAGTAATTTTTTTTTTTTGTATTTTCCCAGTATCCGTGGTTACCACCGCTATGCACCTTCCATCAGGAGATCTAACGGGGTGCTGTGGTGTGCAGTGGCAGCTGCTGCACTGTTGAGGTGCACCTCTTCAGGGACTACTAGATTGAGATGACAGGGGAGAGGTCATGTTTTAACCTGCTATGTGGCGGGATGACAGGGAAGCAAACCAATCCACAAAAGCATCAGCTGGTAAACAACACAAGTGTTTCTTGTCCCAAAAGATTTCACACAGTCTTGTTGCACACATAGGCAAATTAGAGTGGAGTTTTAACAAGCAATCTTGCTACTCAGTTGTCAAACGATGCCACTTCTCTCTTTTGCCAGGAAGGCATGGGAATTTCTCCAGAACAAAAGGAAGAGCTGCTCCGAGAAGGGAGAAAACAAAAGCTTGACACAAATCAGCACAACTAAAAACACCAATCATGGTTTAACTGCCATTGAGATCAGAGTAAATTGAGAGTGGCTTTTAATTTATCCTTAAGGATGACAGGACAGGTGTTAAACGAAAGGAACAGCTGAATAGGAATCCACTTTGCAGAAGATTTGCATCAGATTAACACCGCAGTGTTTGACTAACCAGATCTGCTGCAAAATGTAAGAACATGTGGTTGCAAAATTCTAATGTCATTTAAAAATGTTTTACAGGCTTTTGGTCTTTCTGCTTCAACAACAACAAAAAAAAAAACAAACAGGGGGGAACAACAACAACAGCAGTTTTTATCTACAGTGAGTGTATTGAAAAGGGCAATACACACCTTTAACACTACATCCAGTTAAACATTTTGGAACTGGATTATAATGAAAGTGAGAACAATATCTATCCGGTAAAGTTTCAAACTGTAGCACACTGAAAAAGAATGAGGATTAAGAAGAGCGTCACCAAATTCTTATGAATTACTGCGTTTGTTGGCACTTTACAAACAATCATCATTAACAGCATTATACTGTTGTAATAACACATACATCGTCTAGACCCTAATGTGTTTCCAGGACTACAGTAATATAAAAGCCATACATTCTTGTCCCCAAACATCCAGGTATGAAAGTCTTGCATATTGGCTATTAAGTGAAAATATGAAACAAAACAAAAGCTCATGTACCTTCTCCGATAAAAGTACATCCGTTAACCAACTTACGCACGGTGCTTTTCGGAGTTAAATATGTTACCACAAGCTTGTGTGATGAGTGCTTTCAGCAAAATGCCATATAATTTGTTAGTTATATGAAGTGTTATGTAATCAAAACATGTGATTGACATGCAGAAACAACAATGATCCAAACACACCTATCTATCCTATCCCATCCCACCCATTATCTTGTTACATTAAAAGGCATGTGCCTGAGTGAGCTGTGAGACTCAGTACACACTGACTACCTTCAGAAGCAGACCAACCTGTTCATATCAAAGGTCCTCACCATGTTGGGGCACTAAACTCGGCTCATATTATGTTGAATTGTGTTGGCCTCTGTGCACCAGCCTCCATACAATTCTGGAAACTCAATGAAGCTTTACTAACTGGCAAGATCTTTTATAAACACAGTCATCATTTCCTTCAAAACTGTGTGCCACATTACAAGCACCGTCAGGGGATTTAGCTGGGGCTTAAGTCTTAGTGTCTGGCAGCTGTATGTGGCCTATGGCAAGCAGCATCATATTATCAGTAGAAGACTTAAAAGACTGCCAGAGAAGGATTGTGAGATCCGACTCGAGCTTTATGTCATCTTCATCAAAAGGTTCAATGCATGCTTCGTCAACATGGGGTAAAAAAAAAAAAAAAAAAAAAAATCACCATAGGTTTGCACTGCTGTTTTTTTGGAATGGGGAGAACATTCACCTGCAACACTTACTTTAATGCATGTGCAACACAGTCAACAGTGTATTCAGAGAGTATTTAGACCCCTTCACTGTTTTCACAGATCCAATCAAGGTGTAGAAACATCTCAGAGATGATCAAGAGAAATGGGAGGCACCTGAGCTAAATTTCAAGTGTCATAGCAAAGACTCTATAAATACTAATATCAATGTGATGTTTCAGGTTTTCATTTTTAACAAATCTGCATTACACTTAAGAAGGATAAAATGAATTCAAAACATTTTAGCACAGGCTGCAACAACACAGCAAAATGTGAAAAATAAGTGAAGGGGTCAAAATACTTTCTGAATGCACTGTATATAAACTTAAATGATGACAGAGGCCATGGCCAGATTTTATAGGAAATTTTGCCTCTCAGCAGTTTGAGTGCTTTGCATATTCAAACACTGGTGTTAATTGGATAACAAATATTATGCAAAGAGGCATTTTTGCAATGTACCCCATTACACTGTTGTGCTAAAAAATGATTTGAAAATGGTTTTCATTTAGATTTGTGTTTTAGTCTGACATCTACCAAAGCACCAAATTATATTAAAGCATAAAGCAAATGTAGCAATCAAGCTAATAGAAAAAAATGACAGGCAAAATTAATTAATTTGAAGCACTCACCCCTCATTTTTTATTTGAACTAAATAACCTCAGGGTCCAAATGTATTCAACATCAAATGTTCTCAGACCTTATCCCGTAATTTCATCATTCAAGCAAAGCAATGGGGCTTTAGGGCACATTCTAGACATAGGTGTAAATCACATGCTCCACAGTCTGTATGAGTATTACTCTATGACGCACAATATGACCTAAACTGAAATGTCACTGCCAGATGTACATTCTTTGCTTTGCTAGCAAGAGAAATTATCTGTAGTGACAAAAGACAAACTATTAAAAAGCTTTTTAAAGACAAACTATTAAAAAGCAGTTAAATCAGTTTGCCAGTGTCAGTTTAACTCTGATGAAAGATGAGTGGTGAGCACTTTCCTTCTGTTCTACACTTTTATTCCCACTTTTGAAATTTCATTTAAATTCGGTCGTACTTTGACTGAACCTCAGACTGAATAAATCCCCAGGAAGCATATTTTCAAGCATATTTTAGCACAACAAAATGTGCAAAAAAGTCAAGGGAGGTGAAGTGATATTACAAAGTGACTATGCACTGTGTACCTTGTAAGTATGAACAGCTTGGCAAGGTCCATGAACAACTGGCTAACCACTAATACAGACTAGCTGAAGCAGTTGATAAATCCTGTAACATGAGTTTACACTTCAGCACATGTAGGAAGGCATTCAGGGAGAAGTTTTTCCATAACGGAACATTTCATCTCCTTAATTAGTATCATAATACTAGTGATTTTACAAACGGACTCATTTTTGGCTTTGCAAAATATCTGCAGATCAGATCATCTTTTTCCAGTACAAAGGAGTTTCCCCAACATCTGTGTCACATCAAAACCTCATGTACCAACAGTAACGTCTTGTCTGAGTTTTGTCGGACTGAACGTAAAGAAGAGGGGGGGGGGGGGGGGGGGGCATTAAAAAAAAAATCACCCATGAAATGATCTCTTTGGATACACCAAATACTTTAAAGGCAAGCGAGGTTCAATGGCCTTGTTAGTGTACTGTCATTATACACTTCAAAATGATGTATTTCAAAGCCAACTAGAATACATTCAGTAACAATTGATTTAGGCTTCAAGTCCAAAAGGAGATGGCATACCTTCAGATGAAATAACTACTTTCACCATTCGAAAATAATAGTAATAATAATAATAATAATAATAATAATAATAATAATAATAATAATAATAATAATAATAATAATTAGAACAAGACAAAATGTGTTTCTGAGTGGTGCAACATTCATGAACAGTGTAGCACTTTGTCTCACCTGTGATTTTGGTATCATACAGTGTAAAGGTCAAATGTTGTGAAGACTTGAGATTGTAAAGTAACTACAAAACAGATATAAATACCAGAATTGATACCAGCAACAAGACAAGATGGATCATCATCTAATACAAAGCTTAGATATATTATGAAAAATGGTGTGCAACTTTGAGTGAAGGACAGTTGCTGTGATAACACGAAGCATATTTAATACTGTACATGAAGCTGCTTTCCTTTAAATAGGAATAAACAATTCAAAAATGTAAACCTAAGTGACTATGCTATTGTTGAACATCTACCACAAGCACAGGTCCAGGAAATGGCCTCTTTCTGAGACTAAAACCTAAAAAGTAGTCATTTAGTCCATTTTAGTACCAGCAGTGCGATCTGACCGCTGCCCCACAGCTCACCGTGGCATTTGTTCGGTAGAAAGTGATAAATTAACAGAATTCAGGAGCAGTGTTTGACGTGGAAACAACATATGTTGTTATGACATTAGCATCATAACTTGAGGCGACGTGTGAGATGACATAAAACTGTGAAATGAGGACAGTTAACTTCTGACACAGGCTGTCAAACAGTTCCTTGTGACCTGAATGATGCCTGTTGACTGATTCTCTTACATGAATGTTAGAATTTGGACTGTTTTGATAATATAAAAAAAAACTGATAGCTGAAATATACTGAGGCACAGTACATGATGAAGATTTTCATTAAAGGTAAGCATATTAATGCCAATATGAATTACATATAAAAACTGTGTGAGTGAGTCCTTAATACATGAATACTAAGTTAATCAAGTGAGCAAAGTTTTTTTTTGTTTGTTTGTTTTAGATCTTTACCAACTATACAGTGTTTTTACAGTAGAAGAGGTGGTGAGGGATGTGGAATTGGGATACTGTAGCGTTTTTACCATAAAGTACCTTATAAAAACATCAAAATAATGTCAGATAAATGAATGAACTATGACATATTTATAAATAAAGATTGTTCAGCAAACATCCACGTGTGCAGCTCTGTACCATAAGTACAATCTTCAGCAAAATCTCTATTTGGAAGAAAATGAAGGTCGGTCAGTCCATGTAGTCTGTAACAAAGAACTCCAAGCTTCTCTAATGATTCAAATCAACCGTAAGAGAGAAGTTCAACTCAAAGATGTGATTAAGATGTAAACAAGAACAGTACCAGCAAAATAGAACGCGAGATGCTTAAAGTCATGATTATTGCACTTAAAGTTAGTAAAATTATTCCCTCCAACGAGCGAATAGGAGACCCTCGGCCCGAGAAAGTTACATGATAGTCGTCACAAATAAAATACAGAATGAGAAGTCAGTAACTGATTAAAGGAATGTGTGTGTGTTTTTTTTTTTTTGGAAAAAGAAAATATATAAATGCATGACTCAGTACGCTATAGAGAGAAACCAGACTCCCAGATACTGTCCAGCAGCTTCTTACCGTAACTCTCTTCCAGTCTTTCTAAGAACACCCATTAATCACTCAGGCTATTGGGTAGGAGAGCAGAGTTCATCCACATCTGCAGCATAGAAGAGGCTCAGAACAAAGCTGATGCTGCCTCTGTTAAATATGTATCGTAGTTTAGGTGGCAAGTTTAAGACTTGTGCATGAGTGTAAACGCAGCACCTACAGGTTCATCTTATCAACCACTCGACCATCTTTCAGCAAACAGCACACAACCGTGCCACCGCATCTGGTAAACATGAATTTGGCTGCTTTTGCACCTTAAGAGCTTCTGGGCAGATGATGGCAGCTGTATGTGCAACAGACCTCTGTGGGTTCACAAGTGCATTCAATATAGCTAAACCTAACCTTTTGTCAAAAATGTGGATTTAATTGGACTTGAATCAATTAATGAATTTTCATATATCCTGTTTCAGTACCTAAAAATGGACTGCAACAAGTATTAGTAAAGACTCTTTAAAACGGATTTATAGGAATGTGAAACAAAGAGGGCGAAAAACCTGCATGAACTAAAGTAACCCAAAAATTAAAAAAAAAACCTATAAAAGCTACATCCATCGAATAAAATTGTTCTAAAGTAAAGACATAAATTTGGCTTTGATCAATCCCACTTGTTCCCACTCATTTTACCATATGATACTGATACATGAGCTACTGCTAAACCTTTATTGGTAACTTTTCATCCCGTTTTTTTCTTTTACTTTTTTTTTTTTTTTTGCTTCTTACTATTTTTTACTAAGTTTACCCGCCTTCTTTTTTGGCTCGTAGGGAGTCCGGAGAATGCTCGGCGTCTCCTCCATGACACGTACAAGCAGGTTATCGATGTAGTCTTCCAGCTCCCTGATGTGGGCGTCTTTCTTTTTCACTATCTCTTTCTGCTTGATGAGTTCCTGCACAACTTCCTCAAAGGATAAGTTGCTATAGGCGGCCACGCTTTCCTGTGTCACCTCCTGAAAAAAATAAATAAAGAAACAAACAAAAACACGAGTAAATTCCCAATTTAACCCCAGCAGATTTTAAGGTTACAAGCACCAAAATCACCATATTGTGCATAGATATATTTTGGAAAAGCAGACTCAAACTGTTGAAGGTTCATGTCAGAATCCGATAACAGAGGCAGAAGTAAAGCTACCCTTTAAGTTCGCTCACAATGCGACAGAGAAAATAAACTAATTAGAAGTGTAAACCTAATGTGACAAACTGTCATGTGTTTATCTCTTGTTCTCCGTTGCTAATAAAAGCTAAATGAAAGTTGTTAAGATGAGACTGTTCTCCAGGGATTTAGCACTGGCGCGTCACTGAAGTCTATGGCAGATGTTATGATCTAATGCCGTCTAACAGTGTTTGTAACAAATCATGAGCAGTTTATCTGCACTAATGGGACTTGACTTTGGCACTACAGCAATCGGCTCACATCCTGAAATAAAAATTTCTTCTCCTTTTCTTTAGTTTTAAGTATGTAAAAGTATAACCTCTCTAACTAGAGAGGGTTGAGGCAAAAACTCTTGCAAAGCTGCCAGTACTTCACAAAAAAGCCCCCCCCCCCCCAAAAAAAAAAAAAGGAATCTTTGTTTTGAGGGGGAAATGCCAGGCTGCATATTTCTGCAATTAAAGGTCAGGCTAATAAATACCAAAATAAGGATGCAACCCAAGCCCAGATTGCTCTTTGAGGACAATCTATTTGGACAGAGCAGTGTGGTACGGTATGTGCAGATCATATTGCGCGGGTACGAGAGGAGCTGTAATCGTTTTTAATGAGGGACCACTTTATCGCTTCAGTGCTGGGCATCCTCCCCCGAACGGATAGAGCAGCAAAGCCTTCACCCTGTTTAAAATACCACACTTATCAGCTTCCACTCCCATGCACCATTCAGGCTTCTACTGCTGGCTAAAGACAATGCAGAAAGACCTGGAGCGGGACTGCTTACCAGGTATCTTATCGCTTCTAACAGCACAGAGGCTACTGTGGGGCGAAACAAACCAAAATGAAATATTTGCCACAGAGATTAAATGTCCAATGTAAGGAGGGTTTCAAGAACGGAGCTCAGTAACCTATTCCTCACACACAAACACAAAAAAAAGGCATCACACTGAAAGATAGTGCACTTAAGCCATCTGAGAGGCAAAAAGAGAGCTGACAGCCATATGGAAGTGGCTGTTGGTCTCACATACAAGCATGTGTGCATGCACACACGCTCTCTCTCTCTCTGTCACATACATATACACACACAGCAGAATAATCAGGAGCTTTAGTCGCTGGTGACAAAGGCCTGGAAATGACCATGAACTGGCAAAGTAATGATGACCATTTTTCTGCGATCAGTAGTGAGGAGAAGATAAGGCGCACACTTGGCATTCTCCAGTTGTGTCATTACAGTTTCTAATGAGCTCAGCTTTGAGAATCTAAAAGCTCAGTCCTTTGAAATCTCTCACTGCCCTCCCTCCCCCCTGCATGTGGTTAATTAGGGCCTTGAAGCGGAGGAAATGGGAGCTGCCATTTCTGCAAGGCACTGCGGCATGCACAGGGGGAACGTGTGGATACCGACAGCCCTCAACACCCACAAAGAAAGGTGAGGAAAGCCATTATCAGCATTCTCTTTCTCATTTAGGCATCACTTAAGCTACTGCTCCCACTTCTCCCTTGTAAATACCAATTTTGCTGTGTAATAGTCTGCAAAATTCAGCTTTTTTTTTTATATTGGAAATCCAAGACGAATTTAAAGAAAATACAAACTACAAAGGCTAAAAGGTCAAGTACAAATTATGTAATAATCATTAAAAAGAAAAACAAATCACGTTTCTTTGCCTTCTCTCAACCAAAAAAAAAAAACCCCTCCAATTACAGAATCAGTGCAACACACCATTATGACTGACCTTATAGACTGAAATTTCACACCACTTCAAATTATGATCGGATCAGACATGATGACCGATGTGTGCAGCTGCTAATTAGTTGAATGGCACATCTGAATTTTCAGAGGCCTCAGAGATCAGTGTCACCAGCTGCTATGTCAAATGAAACTTAAAAGTTCTCAATTAAAAATCTGCACAACACCAAACAGGAAGCAGTGACACAGTTGCAACTGTTCAGGTCATTTCTCCTCTTTTTTTTCCTCCATCTCAGTCATTGTCAGATAAAACTGACAATGTGCAACAATATCACGAGACGATTGTGCTGCCTCCCTTACATTTTTCTTGCCATAGATGTCTGTCTTCTTCTTCTTCTGGCCAAAGGTGATGTCTTCCTTTCCTGTCAACTTCTTATCACTGCAAAGCAATCACATAGAAAGTCAGCATTCAAATGAAGGCACTGCATTATATATTTTGTGTATAATTAACAACATTCTACTGACACAGAGGCTCTGATGCAAATTGGATATTTAAGAGAATATGGTGACTGACAGTGATGAAAGAAAATATGTATTATGGCATTTTTTTTGCTGCATTAAGTTCATCAATAAATATTACACTTTGAACCACCTTTTCATGTCCGTGCACCACATTATAAATGACCACTGAGCTACTGCATGACAAAGGCAGCAGTAAAGATGATGGACTAGTGCCTACAGAGATAAGTGGTTAATTGGGTGGTCTATCTCTGCAGAGGATCTCATTACTATAGCTCAGAGGGCTCTGTTATCAAGCCCAGGCTCTCTAAAGAGCCACTAATGACACCTTCCACTCTGATAAACCAGAACTTAGCCACAGTGCTCACCAACTCTTCATGTAACACAGGAAATAGATGTAACCGGCTCTGTGGAAATACTTGAACAACAATACTTGACAACAGAAAAAGAGAGGAGGGAGGTGTATCAAGATAGTAGATTTTAATCAACAAGGTATTCGAAACTTCACGAGAATGCAGTAACCAATATCCTGTAGTACAGTGGCTGTCCCATGGGGTAGCAAGCTCACGTTTTGGGATTGTGCGATATTTATGGAGCATATCACAACTGTATGAGGAACATACAGTAGTGATATGCTACAAATGTATAAGAACTGCTGCTACACCCATGTGGATAGTGGCTAAATTTAAGGCATGGATATTTAAGGCAGTGATATTTCAGTGGAACATGTTAGGTGCATAGTTCTGTTCCTTAGTCCCATACATACTGCATACAATACACCATCAAACCAAAACCTGGCAGCATGGATGTGAGATGTAGAAAAAGGAAAAACATCTTTAAATACACAAGCATTTACTGTACATTTACATTAACCACACAGAGGGACATTTACAGAAGTTGCTCGTTCAGGGGAAGTACTCTGGACTCAAAACAGGAGGGATAAATGAGGAATTGCACCTTAAGTCATTTTTGTAGTGTCTCTGGATATTTGTTCTCAAAGAGCAGATGTATTTGAGAAAAACTGGAAATTTAGATGAGAGGTTGAAGAGATTTGAGTATGCTGCATTTTGAAAAATTAGATTGAAAGAGCAAAAGTTCAGAATAATCTGTTCATTTGTGTTGACAAATGTATATTCAACTTTCTTACCCAGTGATGGGTCAGGATTGTATTTGCTAAATTATATATTATCTCAAAAGGAGGCTGTAAATTTCTGTATTTACTAAGAGTAACAGTGGTATATTATTAAAATATATATTTTTAAATGGTGTTTATGTATTTGGTATCTGTGGTGATTTATGGATCAAATGAGTGATCACTGGGCTATTTATAAGGAAACCAGAAAAAAAGGGGGAACTACCTGGCTTTGTAGTTTGAGCTGAACGGGTTAGTGTCTGCTTGTGAGTCTCCGCTAAATGGGTTGGGGGAACGCAGGTCTCCAGAGCTGCCCGATCGCCCCCCGTTGCTGGTCTTGCGGCCTTCCTTCTTTCCTGTCACGCGTTCCAATAGGCTGACCTTCTCCTTTTTCTCCTTCCGCTCTGTGCGGTCCCACAGCTGCCCGTGCTCCCCCTCAAATGGGTTGCGGTTGCGTGGGAGCGTGGCATACTTCTGTGGCAGGGTGTCACTGATATCAGTGAAAGGGTCACTGTGTGCCTCACCGTCCTGATAGCCTGGCACCTCGCTCTGGGAACGCCTGTGAGGTCCACCTGTACTCCCTGAAGAGGCACCAAAAGCATTACATCAATGTATGATGGAGTTGTGATAAAAAAAAAATATCTAGGGGAAGAATATGGGATCATTTGTGACAGACCTTGGGTGATCTGATCAGGCTTTTTTAGGGCCAGAACAATCACTGATTTAATGTTCATGAACACTTTTGACAGTTTTACAGAGTTAAAAGAACATGTAAAGATCCCCACTTGGTTTTGTGCCTAAGTGTTTACTCATGTTACTTTCCAAGCTGGCCCGCTGACTCTTCCAACTAATTCCACACCACAAAAGAAACATTTCATTGGGAGCAGTAATTCGGAACAGCTTGTTATATTATTTATACCCTCTAAATGTGCAATTGCATGACTCCTACCTTCAGAACTTTGAACACTTGCCCCTTTCCTGCATAACAATCTGAACGTTCACGTAGTAGCTTGTAAGATAAAGTCAAAATCGTAATATTGTAACTGCCTCAGAGAACCGTGCAGTGGAGACGAGGCAATCAAGATAGAGCGGGCAGTGAACTGAGTAATGCTTATTTATTGGCGTTTGTGATTATTTGCACATTTAGAGACCAACATTTGGGTTGTTGGTAATGAATATCAGACAATTCAGATTGTTGCCTGGTTGCTAAAACAATGAATTTTACTGTTTCAAAGTGACCGTATTGTATCTGGAGGGTCTGATGGGATTGCTAATCAATACCTGACCAGAGCACTGACATCACCAGATAAAGATTTTTTTAGTGATTTTTAAAGACATTTTAGTCCACCCCACTCTTACAAGTCCTTCTGCTTTTTCGGTTGCTTGAGTACAAATGAGCAGGCCTCATACCACGATGAAAAATACTATTGTTATAACACTGCTCTGTCATATTTGTGCTTGAAAATGAGGCCTTTTATTCTTCAAACATAGCTGAAATTTTTGATCATCCTTGAAAATGAAAACATGAGAACATAGCAACCACCAGTGAACTGACTGTCAATCCCCCTACAGACACGTGCCACACAGCAATAAAAGTTTACCTGTTACACCTAACTGGCACACATAACTTACAGTGAAACAAACTGGTGGAACAAATATGAAAAATGAAATGTGCTGGTCCTCACCACTCTCTTCTATGGAGTTCATGGAGTCCAGTTTGGGCCTAAAGTGAGTGCCAATGAGATCTGACATGGAGTGGGCTGCAGAGAGTTTATGGGCCCCTGCGAGTAATGGTCTCTTGACCTTTGCTTCTGGTTGGGGTTGTTGCTCTGGGGTAAAGGACTGATGGCTGGGCTCCAGGTTGCATACAGCAGAGCGGGGCAGAATGGCGGAAGAGGTGTCACCAAAGCTGCTGTCATGTTTGCGACCCTTCATTTTGTCCTTAAGTTTGGAGAAAGGTGAGCGGGGCTTTTCCTTCATGGACAGGTCAAACATGCTGGCTGTCATGTTGTTCCTCATGAACTGGATGCTGACTTGGATGCGGCCTCGCTCTTTCCTCTTCTTTCCCGGCTTGGACTCCAAGAAATACCAGCTAAAATGAGAGTGGAGGAAGCTTAGGCTGAGCACACTCGACGAGACAATTTATAGAAAAAGAACAGGATTTATGAAAATCTTGTGAGTTGATGAGACATAATTCAGCATAATTCAGGAAGACGGGTATACAAAGTCAGAATGCAGAAAAAGTCCTTGTACTATCAAACAATATGACAAATGGAAAAAAAAATTGCCCGCATCCTTTCTAATGTGCTCTACCTACTTCTTTGTGGACACCAGTGAAAAGGCTAATTTGAGCAGACTAATCCAAAAGCTACACACAAATGCAGGGGCTTAAATCATTTGAACTTTTTCTGACACAAGTGAGAATGCAATTTATCATTCAGAGGATAAACATTATTCTTTGCAAACTGGATGTAAGAAACAGCCTGCTGCTGAATAATATAGACCATTTCAGGCTGCTTTTGAGCTTCTATTTGTTTAACCTCTCTGCTTTTTCAACTGGAAGTAATGGGATTTATGTCTTCACTCGGAGCAAAATGAAGTGGCATTTGCTCAAATCTGGCCTTTGTTCAGAAATGCAACAACAAGCAATTGTGAAAATGCAAAGCCATGTCGCAGGGCAACTCAACACTTCATATATGCTAATGATACATATTCTCTATGTTATAGGGCTTGTTATAATCTCCTATAGGAGACCAGAATCAAGATGAAATAACTATGAGTCAAGGTAAATCTGAGAAATGTGGATGTGTTCTAAATTTTAGTCTGCACACTCTCCCACCTCCATTTGGTGCAGTTTAATCAATATAATAATTTTTTCAATCTTTGAACCCTTGAACTGAAAATATATTTGCATGGTTATATTTGTTCTAATATGATTATTACTATTACTTCCTGGATTTAAATAGAGATTTGTAGTATCCCTTGAATTCCAGCATGGAATATCAGTTATCGGTTCACTCAAAAAAAAGTGTTGGTATTGGCTTTTTAAAAAGCGCAGCTGTTGAACGCTATTCTAAACCGTCTAGCTCGTGGCCCGGGAGCCCAGTCATGAAAGGCCTTGCTGGGTCTAATTCCCAGGCTGCGCGCTGTGCTCAGTCTGATCAGCAGCCACAGCATGCCGCTGCCGTGGGGCCGGGGCTGCACCTCACGTGTGTCTCAAGGCCAAGATAAACCTCCATGTGCTTGGAACCACAATCCTCCCACTCGGGCCCGGACCGCTGGGAAACTCCTCACAATCAACAAACACAGGTGTGCGATAATTATGGGCTGCCTACTCAGATATCAAGACGGGCTTTCCTCCCCAATATGTCAGTTCAAAAACATTGCGGATGGGCCACAGTGAACACAGACCCACTGTGGAGTGTGGATATAGCATCGAGGGTCCCGGCATCATTGTCAAGTATGCCTGCAGTGTGGGATTAGACCGACAAGAAACGCGGGTATATCCACTACAGAACCACTGAAAAAGTGCACTGCCTTGAGGTGCATCGGCTCAGGCACCTAAAACAAATAAAACCCATCCACACTGATTATAAAATATTGTGATTCTCCCAGCTGATGGGCAAAGAGGAAGTGTGCTAACGTCTTTCCATACTGAAATGTGCAGTGAGCTAATTAGCACCAGATCCAGTTTGGTTGCTCTGTTTCTGTTTGCTTAAGCAACGTGTGTGTGTTGGACCTGTATAGGTCAACACGCCCAAGTTTAGTTAAGTTGAATACTGCCTCTTCAAGAGGTGATGGTACAGTATGTTGGTTTGGCTTACATTTATTCATTGTCATCATTCTCTATCTGCTCAAGCCTTTTGTACAGTAATTTCACAAGGGGACAAACCTTCTTCAAGCATGCCTTGGACATAAGACAGATAATCAGTGTGGACAAGTCACCTGTTTATGAAAGGTCTGACTCAGTCAGACAGACACCCACTACTGTTGGCAACTTAAGAGTTTCCACCTCATTTGACTTTGTATTCTTTCTGGACTCAGGAAAATAGTCAAGTGCATCCAGAGAAAAGCAAAACATGAGGAGAACAAGTGAACTCTGAATCTGCCAAAATAAGAATCAGTCCATTTACAACTTTGAAAACAACACTGCATGCATAGGAGTGACTAACAGGACATGTTAGGCCAGCTCCACTAGTTTCAATTAGACCAACTGGCGCTCACCATGTCAGTGATTAAGATAAAAATAAATCTCTCAACAATGTAGGCAAATTCATTGCTAAGCCTCAAACAATAGAGGGTTAACAAGATGGAAAAAAAATCAAGCTCAACCAATCTGTGGTGAATGTACTACCTCATCTGTGTGTTGAAGAGTTCAAAGTTGACAAAGAAACAAATCTGGTGTTTCTGTTACACCAGTTCACCTACTCAACTACAAACAGTTTAATTTCTGCTCCTTAAATTAAAACAGATCTATCTAATAAAATGTATTTATAAAACAACTGCATAAAGTGAATAAAGGACAATGCAATGGTATTTAAGTCATGTGTTATGTCATCAACCTAATTGAAAACAGAGTACAGAATATAACGCGTATGACTCAACACACTGTCATTAGGTCCACATATGCAGCTTAATATGGAAATAACACATGTGACATGTGTGCGAATGCGACAATGGGTAACAACTAATATATCCCATGCTGTAATCCACTTATGACTGGAATAGTTCTGAAAATATTTTCCACTTCCTCTCCAAAGTCTGTTCCTCTACCAACAGCACATTGATACGTGACTGTGAGCTGGAGCTGAACTTTACTTGAAAGCTATAAAAGTCTTACATGCAAAAGAGCTCAAAAACTGTACACGAGATGAGACTGATGAGTATGAAGTGTACTATATTAAAAGATTCATGATTCAAACAAGACAACTCAAGTTAGTGGCATTCAAATACAGCACACAAGTCCCAGTGCCCAGATTTCAATTACTATACAGACTAATGTGACAGCTCACTCACTTGATATTTAGTGGGTGTTATATTGTAAACTACTTGCATTGCAACGACTGTACAGATAAGAGATGATTAATGGTAGCACACTTGTTGCGTTAAATTTATTTTTTCCTTTTTCACTGATTGATTTAATGCTGCCCTGATACGATTATCAAGGCAGCATACTTGTTTTGGTAATATTTTGGCATATTTCCAAAGAAAGACGGTTGGTGTAAACGAAACAGTGAAAAGATTTATGGTGAGAATTCTGCAGCAGACATTCATTTATCTTCTTATTTTGAATTGGTGGTTTGTTGTGAAATTATGTGCCTTGGGGTGTGTACAGTAAATGATACTTACTCAGTTTTCTTTCGCTCCTTGTTATCAAAGATTTCATTGAGGTTGATGGACCTCTGACCCAGGAACTTGTCCATCCCTACCAAGGATCGATGCATCACTATAAGGCAGAGTTCATATACTTCCGGGTTGCCCTCCAGAAGCAGACCAGGTAATTCAAAGGAGGCCTCCTCTCTCCAGACAGGATTGAGTGTTTTCTCTGCCACTGACGTCGAGTACTTTTCCTTGCCCAGCTGAATGATGGTGTAGGCATCATTGGTGCCATTTTTGCCCTTGGGCTGTAAACTGTTTGCTTGAAGAACAGTGGCTTGGACATGGGTTGGAAACCACTTTTGAGACTGCTCACCTAGTGACATTTTCGGCACTGGTTATTAACTGAGAGCCATTCAAAACAAACTAAATGATAATCTGTGTAGTTAGTTTTTTTAGTGGGTGTGATGTGCAAAAAGCAAGAGTCATGATTCACTATAGTTTGCTGTGCATGTTAGTGTGGTTTGTGCCTACAATAGCAATCATTACAAGCAATGACAAGTCTGACAAACTGAGCAAGCCTCATCTTCTGTCAAATCACAGATGTCCAAGCCACTGGTGAGTCATCTGTAAGAACATGGAGAGAAACAGAAGAGCATCAGTATCTTCCCAGAACCATGACATGACTCATGTGGGTGCACAGGGAGCATTGATTTTAAGCCAGCTAATGACTTCAGCCAGTTCTGATGACAGTCACTTGAACCAACATGTGATTTTGAAGTATTTGTAGGAAATATGATGATTAAAACACAAATTAGATTTTGTTACACAATTTTGCACAGTATCTATAAAAAACTCTGTCTCCCTAAGCCAGAGTATTAAGACAGAAACAGAGGATCTCATCCTGTGACACATTTTGGTGTGAGTCCACTGTCACAGAATTAGTGTCTGACTCCATGGGGTGATGGGATGATTGTTTTATCTCTAGATGACCCGTGTCTACAGTCAGCCTCTGCTTTTCAGCTTGAAGAAAAACTGGTTTTGAGTCACAAATTTAAAAAAAAATCTCGGCTGTATATTTTAGAATTGCTACAGCTACCTGAATTCTATTAAAGTGTAATTTCTCTTTGAGTGGGCATATTCCCCCATGTTTGTTAGAAAGAGCTCAGTTTTTATTCAGCTGGCTGATATTCATGCACTAAGGCGACTTACTTAGGAGGTTTAGATGAAGCTCTGCTATTGTTATTACATTCAGCCAGACTGCAGGTTAACGTTAGCAACATGCGGCTAGCTACTTAGCTAGCAAGCACACAGAGAATCACACACACACAGCTGCTTACCTCCGTGTCATCTTCGGTAACTTTGTAAGGACATTCAGCGCTTCACCTCATCAGAGACTGGCTTCACAAATACATTCATGCGACGGCTTCTGAGACAAATACTTGCTAATGTTACTTGTTACTGTTGCTATCCATTGCTATTCACTGCTGTCGGCCAGCGGCGACCTTTACTTCCTAGTCTAACGTCACTTCCTCCTCACGTCGGTTAAAAAAAACAAGGTGGTCGCACGAGCTCGCGCACAGACTCTCCCGCCCGTTAGAGCCTGTCGACAAAGGTATTGAAATGTAGATACAAAACCTAAATAACTATATACCTTAAACACCCTGATATAATTATCTCACCACCAATTTCTGCTTTTTTTCATACTTACGTAAATATTTACGTTTGCATAAAAAAATGCGTAAATATAAACGAAAAGACTCAACATGAAAAAAGGACAAATGACGTATTCTACTGTCGGTTTTGAGTTTTGGAGTAAGCAGTAATGAGTAGCTATTTGGATTATTTCAGCTAACATTCTCACTTCTGTAAGATATGTACATGCGTGTGTGTGCGTGCCTGAGTGTGTGTGTGTGCTCTAGGGTGCATTTTACTTGAGAGGTAAATCATACAAACATGGGAAGTGCTTTTGTCTCATGAGTGGGACATGGAGGTGCAGATAAGGGGTTCACTTGAATGAACACAGACATGCTTGTCACCCCACTTGACAAGTGCATCTTAACCAAACACACCTGCCTATGTTGGTTTTTATCGTTCTGCAGCAACCAGTGCAGTATGTACACACCACTGGCCTGAGGCTCCGGCTGGGCCATCCATCAAACTGAGATTATTGCACTTATCTAGAGTACATCTCTGAATGAAATGCTAAGGCTTAGTGAAATATTAGGCTGTACAAAAATGTGAGTCAGATAGCATTTAATACATTTGTGGATCTCACCCTCATGTTGTGCATTTACGGCTGGTATAAACACTAGGTGAATATTACAGTATAATGTCACTTGTATCTGTAAAAAGGAGGGAGATTTGGAGAAACCAAATAAAAATCAACATACATCTTTATTATATATATATTATACTATTTTATATATATATATATATATATTACAATATACATTCATGCAAATAATTACATATGTATAAGCATTCCCCATATTCATACATAGTTTTATGGCAGTATTTGATTTTTATATATTTCTGACATCAATGTGATGTCAATGTCATGTACTTGAAGAGGATTTTCTATGTTATTTTTTCATTGATATAGCAATAGAAAGTTACATCTACTGTGAGGGATCACTTTATCCAAATCACCCACTCCTACCAGTATTTAAAGCAAAGTTCTGTGAGAATCTCCAAAATTTAGCTGCACCGTGTGAGTTTGCAATGACTGACCCACCAGTGGGTGAAAATACAATTGCAAGAAAACATCTTTAATCAATCTTTGAAGAAAAGCAAAGCCCCAAAGATAGTAATAAGTCAATTTAGTTTTGTTTACAGTTGAAGGCAAGATCTGATAAGTCTTCCAACCTAACAATGGAATATGCTTTAACTGCATGTATTCACTGTAAGTATGTAAAATATAGATATTCACACTGCACAGCTCCTGCTTGGCTTCCAAGTGTTTGTGATTTATTCAGTCCCATCACTACTCACATTCCTTTTCAGGAATATTTTATTATCTGTTGTGGTTAGCAGTGTCAGGTTGAACTGAATGAAATAACGACCAGAGGCATGCGTATACACCACCAGGGTCATGACACTCTTTCTTAATTTGACAATAAGTCAAACACTTTCATATATTACCCTCTGTAGGAACATAATACCACTGTACTACTCCTTTGTGAGATAAAACATGAAAGACACTGCATTCCAACATCACCAATATCCTTTTATTACTCTCCTCTTGTGGAGAATACTTTGGTGCATTTAAAAACAAAACATCACGCTATAAATTAGAGTAGTAACGTAAGCACCCGGTCTACTTTCTGAGGGAAATATGCTGAAGGTCATAAACTGTCCAACATGTAAGTGAACCTGCCTGCATGGCCTGGTCCACATGTTGAACCATATTAGCTGTGGCCCCTAACAGCCGCCATCCACTCCGTGCACATGGTTCTGGTTTAGTCCCCTTTCTTCAACACTATAGGTTGTATTACATTTATTAAACACTTTAAAAAATCTCTGGCTGCAAGATTGTTCATCTGTTTAGGACAAGAGAAAATATATGAAAGAGGCATGAGGCGCAGCAGGGAGAAGGGAAACAGTTGTGATGTCAGTGCTGGTCTTAATGTGGTGCAGGTCTAAGTTCTGGACGGATGACTGATTTAAAAGGTATAGCTTTTAGCCGAGTGAACAGTTAGATCACAGATGAATTTTAATAAAAAAAGAAGGAGAAAGGCACACAAATCACCTCTGCTTTGCTCTCAGGAATGTTTTTGTGCACGGCTTTGATATATAGGTGCAGATGTGCGACTACAGCGTGACGAGCAGAGCTAAAAAGGGGCTGCTAAGCTGGGGCAACATGTCAGCCCGGTTACTCCCTAAAGGCTGTGATTTCTACCTTGTAACCTCAAACTGAGTGAAAATAACACTAGAAAAACTACAACGTACACAACTCACTGGTCAATGAGCTCTGTGTGTGCTTGTTGTTTAGTGAACTAATGATTTCAAAACAAAAAAAAACAAGTGAAAAATAGGAACATCAAGAAGAGCAACAGGAAAAACAAAACCTACTGCTTTGGCTAACAATAAGTTTAGTTGGGGAATTTCTCATCAGATCCCAAAAAACCTGTGAATAAATAAAGTACATCAACACATAAGCAAATCTCACTTACAAGATCTAATTTATTCTGAATCCAACCATCCAATTAGCACGGCTTTGTTTGTGCAGGAGGTGTTTCTTCCTGCATGTCAGTCATTCTGTGTGCACAGCGCTCTACTCTGTTACCAATAATCACACAAGATGTCCTCTTGCTTCATTTACCATACTTAGCATGGTTCTGCCACTCAGCAAAACTGTGCCATATTCCTTTTCTTTTTTTTTTAATCCAGTCATTTATTAAAACTCATCTGTGATCTAACTGTTCACCACAAGAATTGTGTTGGGTTTTTGGGGGCTTTTTCCACTTTTCTGTGATTTTCTTGGACTTTAGGTACAGCTGAGGAGTGGACAGTGTTTAGTTTGTGACCTCCAGCCTGCGTTGTTGTGATTGTGACAAGGGTCAAAACCTCAAAGCGTGATCCTGTGGACTACTGGGACTATGGACTACTGGGAATTTGATTGGTTTGGAAAAAGTTGTTACCACAAGTGAAGGAATTAGAGATCTCACTGTACTATCTTGTTCAGGAGTGAGGCTAAGGTGGAGCTTGAGATCCTAGACTGTCACGGTGAAGACATGAAGTGGTCAAATCTACGCACCAGCCCTCAGTTAGTGACTGAAAAAACAAGATCACAGACACAAACTGCTAAGATAATCACCCTTAGGGACAGGGTGAAGGAGCTCTGAATGGAACCTGTGCTCCTTCACATCTGCTCTTTGAATTCTGCGGCACACAAGGCTCTGTAGGTGTGTACTTGTTTTTTCTGTAATCGTTACATGTGTTGAACTTTGTGGTAATAATGTTATATGGTGATGGTGCAGTGTTTAATGAGTTACCTTAATAATTCTGATCATTTGTAAATGTGCAGAGGAGAAAACAGAAGCCAAGCACTAATTGTTCAAAGAAGTTTATGAGACAGAGATATACAGATAGGAGCCTGTGTCCCTGCAGGCCTTTAAATTAGTGCATTCTTACATGCACAGTTTAATGTCAGCAGCACACTCTGGGGTCAGGTTTAGTGGGGCAGGGGAACAGGTGTTCGTCCTGTATCAGTATGAAAAGACTCTACCCAGGCCAGAGGAAGCACCCACATGTGTATGCCCCGCAGTCAGCCCTGTACAGGATGAAATAATTCATCAGAGCTGTTCAGAAGAGACGTTGTGAGACAAAGTTCAGAGGCATGCTAATGACAAGAGCATGTTCGCAGAGAAAAGGAAAACTGTCAGCCCTGAATGAATTGGGAACGGCAGAACAGAGGTTAGGCCATTTCAAACTCCTTATATCTTTGTATAATCCATGTAAAGGGCTTGCAAATGTCCAAAAGAAATTGGTGGTTTTGTAGCACATGGTGCATGCATTATGTTGTGCTCTCTTGGCTTGTGTGAATTTCTTCAGTCTACTTCTACGACAGTGCAGCCTGTTGGATGTAAAACTGGAGAAAGTATGTTGCTTATTTGTAATCACTGTCAATGTTATTTTATCAATTGAAACTGTAACATATGGAGTACATTATTTTGTAAAAGCCCTGCTGCTGAAGATGGAATTTTTCATGGCCAAAATCAAAATGCAACTGGAATTATTGAAAGTAATTTAAAGTAATGAATGTAAAACATGCTCTAAATGAGTTTCTCCAGATTACCATTTTCCTAGGAAGCTGGAATGTATAGTGTAGTGGTATTTGCATAGCCAATAGGATAAACAGTATATATCTTAACTGTAACAAGAAGTGAAACATTTAAATGTAAAACAAATACTGCATTTGGAGAGACTGCGCATTAAAAACACAAAAATATGAAGTAGTATTACCTTAGCCCTACAGAAAAAAAATGAGTGGGATGTATCATTACGTTTACCAGTCTTCAAAGCTAGGAGCAGAATGGAATCAGCTTATTACCAGTTTCTACAAGGATCAACATCCCACACAGCTACTCAGTCTGCACAGTTTTGTAGCAATTTGCCTATATTAAGTATCAAATTAACATTTTCTTCTACACACAGAAACACATTCAACACAACGCAGCAAAGTCAGAAATTTCAAAGTGGTCGACAATCATGCAGATTTTCTTTACAAGGATAAATTGTAGCAGATTTTCCGAGCTCACCAAATTTTGTGAAACTACACAGACTTAATATGTGCATGTGTCTACAAAATCTGATCGCAATTGAACTACGAATGAAACACAAATAGTAGTTTATGTCAAATAGGCCATGTATTAGCAACCAGTGACAGTGTGACACATTAAAAAGCATGTGAAAACCTATTTAGGGGGCTCATCCAAAAAATGTCATGTAAGAAATTAGTTGAATATTGGATTAAATTTGTAGGAACGTGTCCTGCTATGTGTTTGTATTAAAAGCTGCAACGTAAAAACCACCTACCACCTTTCCAGATGTGGATAAGATAGAGATAAAGATGTGCAATAATAACAGTCCAGCTTAAAAGTTAATCAAATTAGTAAAATTTACACAGAATCCCATACAAAATGAATGCACTGCTTTTAAAGAGCAGCGAACATGTTTGATGTCTGATCGATTAAATACTTAAATAAGATTGCGCACAGACTGAGTGCAGCTAGAAGTCACTGTAAATGTGTACTTGCTGTGCTATAAGTGCTCTAAAACAAACCAAGCTGTATCATCTATATTTAGTGGAAGGTATTTATCTTAATAAATGTTTCTGTAGGTAATAAATAAAAATCCACTGGCAATGACATCCTGTGAAATATCAATGTTATTGGATTGGATCATCCATCTGTCACTAAACACAGTCCATGCAAAAGGGTCACGGTGTACCTGCATGAAGAATCTACCTGAGTCGTGTGAATAATAGATGGATTATTTTAGTGTTTTTGTTTTTACCCTGAGCCAATCTCCCTAAAACTTTTCTTAGGTATTGTGTTTATGTGTACAGCATGCAGTGAGGCTCACACAGAGAAACTGCAGGTGCATAATTACATCGTAACAGCTTAAACAAATAGCGGCAAAAAGCAGCAATATTGCCCTAAATGTTTCCTTGGTGGTGTAATGTCAAGAAGGTCATGACTGAAAAGATAACGTTGCTCCGTCTTTGGGTAACAAACACCCAAATGGATGACCTTTGTATTCACTCAGCTAAAGGCCAAGAAAGTGTGAGCATCTACAACTGGAATGGCACATTTCACAGATTACACTATGGATGACTTGTCAGGTCAGATAATAGCTGTCATGATCTGCCATCATGGTTGTCAGTATCCCATAGCATTGGTGATCAAGAGTATAAAACACATTGTGCAAATTACAACTCATAGAAGAAAAAACAGAAACCTATATTTAAGACCCAAAAGATGAAAATACCAGTTTTAATGCCTGTTTTTGGGGGTTGTGTCTTACCTGTTTTGCAGCAGAATCCTGATACGAGTAGACAGTGTGTGTTATTTGGACTCACCAGTGCCTCATGAAAGTATCTGGTCATTGTTCCCTGGAGTCGTTCCGCGCTCAGGTCAGACACACTCCTGCTCTGTCATCATCCCTCTTGCTCTTCTTCTTTTCCAGGACACATCACTGACACGTTCTAATCTACACACACTACATCCTCACATGGGTTAACATGTCTTCCAGATGTTGCAATCGCAGCAGCTTTAGCATGTTCACCTGCGCATTCATCTGCTGTTTGTTTCTGTTCATTTATTTTATCAACTGTCAGTAGGAAAGTGTATTTTAATTGACATAAGCCCTCATACTTCTGTGAGGTGATGGCATATTGATAATTGGGAAATCATTTTTACATTGTCACTGTGACAACAAAGGTCAAGGCCTATGATGGAGAGATGCTGAAGAACTGTCTAATTTTTTGGTAACAAAAGGTTACCCAGATGACATTAAGCAGAGCTGACATCTCTGATTGGCAATTTGAGGCTCATGACCTTTTGTGCCTGTACTGTACTGTGATTTCTTGATATTGCCATGACTGGTTTTAGTATGTGTAAGAGTTTTTAAGCATTAAGTTGTGCAAGACATTTCTATTCAAGTCAGCCGAGGTGTGTGATTCACATCGGCTGCCTCACTGCTCCCACACAGCCACGGTTACCGTAGCAGCCGTAAGAAAGGAAGGGCACCAATGTCTTTCATGCCGTTGCTGCTTTTCTTACACAGTCACACAAATACACACGATACCTGTTAAAAGAGTTAATCGATATGCTCAGCAGTGCAAGAGTCGTCATCAAAAATTCCAGCTTGGCTCCGCTGGGACCATTGATAATGAGTGAAACAAAATCCTCAGTCCGCATATGGTGATGGCACACCTGACTGTTAATCCCTTAAATTTGAATTGATTCTGATAACAACGCTGTGCCCTCTAAGCCTTTCCATCTGTTTGTAAATAGTTATCCATTTTCAATTATGAATATGTTAAAAACCTCATTCTAATGCCTGCAAAAAAAAAGTCACATTCAAACATGGCTTTTGCTGCAAATATGCTATTTTCCAGTAGAAAGGCCAATTTGATGCTCATCATGTGCCCTGGTGTACCTAAGAGCTGTTTAAAGAACATCAATGCAAAGAGGGATTAAATATTCCTGTATTTTGCTAATCATTTATGAAATGCATAATTATCTCAGCCGCTTGTTGAGTGGATTAGGAATCATTGATTCTCCCTCTCCCTCTCCCTCTCTCTCTCTCTCTCCCTCTCTCTCTCAGTGTATATATAGTTTCTACCTAACCCTTTCAAACTCCCCAGTAGAAATATTCTGGATAATACGTACGTATATAGTTGGCAGAGCTGCACTCTGGTTCATATTTCATGCAATGTGAATGACTAATCCATGAAATGTGTGGGTGGGATGATTAACACAGACACCAGCACTGAAAATATGTTTGCTTTGAAACTCTGAATGTGATATGAACATGAAACTATGAATAATTGGCAGAGAATAGGAGCCTGTGTAGATTTAGAACTCAGAAACGCAGTTTATGACTAATTGTGTTAAGTGAAAATAAAGTGCACTTTTGTTCCTGGGATAATTAGCTTTTTAATGTTGCGAGGGTGATTGTGGAGGCTCTCCTGAGCTCTGCTGCTTTTGGAGTGAGCCCTCTAGCTCTCCCATGGGGTAGTAGCGCTTGTTACATGCAGCCTGCAGTCCAGAGGAGAGGAGGGAAGGCAATGCTTGTTAAGAGACCAGCATGTGCATGTACAGTAACAGTTCCTTCTGCTAGACAAAGTGTTGTTTTGGCTAAAGCTCAAGGTACATTACAATATCATTTCATTTATGAGGATTTTATTTGATATTTGATATAATCTAACTACATCAAAATTGTTCCTGCTTGTCATGCATGGTTGTTCAAGTCCCTTTTAGCTGCTTCTTTTACAGTCTTTACAAGTAAAGTTCCAAGTTCCAAGTAAATTTATAAATGCAAAATTTCAGGAGCTCCACTTCAAGATAATAGTGACAATTTTTGTCTAAAATCAAGATTTAAGTCTGAATAGAGAGGATGTGCATTCTAAAATTTCAGGGTGTTGACAAAATCAGGTAAACAACTGATAAGAAAGTACTTTAAAGAAACTAAATCATCGTTGCAAACTCTGCCACATTGCTCAGTGATATTGTTTTGAATGCCACGCAGCAGCATTTATCCGCCTTGTCTAACACTGTATTTGTAAGTTTCAGTGTTTTTCTTTGCCAGCATAGTTCATGCATAATAATTTAGAGAGTTTGGGTCAAAGATAATATGACCACTGTGGGACCTCAAAGAAACTCATATTTAAAAGTGTTTTTACTGCTCATAAATACCTGCAACTGACATTCAGCCTATGGCATTATTTCTAACTGTGATTAAGTTATTTCCAAGTCAAAGTACTCCTCCATGAAGTTTATATTTTAAGGCTCACTTCTGTCAATAAAGATAAATTGATCCAGGATGGGCATGTTAGTGCTGGATAATTAGAATCAGTTGCTGAAAATGTCTTTAAATATAACTGAAATTTATTCACGTAGAAGGAAACAATTAAAGGGATTTGAGGGAGCGGGAAATTTAGCTTCAGAAAGAGGCAAAGGAAGAGGAGGATTTAGGGAAAGGAGAGGACAAAATAGGTGGCAGTGGGGAGAGAGGGAGAGAGTAATTACTCCCTGTAAAGGCCACAAACAGAGCTCCTGCTGTCGCTGAAAAATCAAATCTGTCAGCAATTAGAAGGAGGCCAAGCAGCACTTGTCAGTGGACAATGGGGCAAGAGGAGAGGGGGTTAGCATTTATTAGAGCTGATAGAGTACCTTTATTTATCTAAACAGCAGGTTAGTTGCCCAATCTCCTCCTTTGTCACTTGTTGCTTATGTGAAAGGGGCACCACTTAATCCGAATAGTGTTCCTTGAGGCAACCAATGGGTATTATACCCGGGCCAAGAGCTGGAGAGGACTGCTTTTCAGCGTAGGGCAGAATAATCCAGGGGTTGATCTCATGCTCTTGCAATGCTTCCTTTGCTCAAAGCGCTGATCAGCATCCCTTACGTTTGAAGCTATTTATTAGAGGTTTGGCGGGGGGGGGGGGGGCACTAGTCTAAAACATGTAGTCACTATCAAAGACTTCTGCTCCTTGAAGGGGCAAAAGCCCACAGAGACCCAGGGAAGGGATTTGAGATGTGTGGGGCTTATTATCTTTTAGAGCCAACTGCAAATACAGTCCACAGTTTAAACTCAGTGGTTCTCACAGAAATATATCAGCATCATGTAAACTAGGGAAGTCTGGCCTTTGTTTGCTTAATGAAAGACTTGGAGAAATGTTATTAAATGGTGGCTCAGGGGGGATTATTTTGGAAGCAAAGGACACTTGTTAGTGAGTTGCTTAGAATGTAAACTTCTCAATTAGAGTGAGATCAATGTTTAATACTTTATAATTTGAGAGAAAAAAAATCCACAAGATCTCACCTGTGGCTCTGACACTGTAGGAAAATGTGTTAAGTTAGTTTAATAACAAAATATAATGATGCAAATATCAAAGACTACTTTAAGATTGCTTTATTCTTAGCTACCGCACACTCTTTAACAGCACACGTATAATTTCAGTTAACTACACCACTTGCCTTCATTTTTATTTATTATAACTGCTCTGTGCTATTTATTATTTATTATTTATAAATAAATACAACACACCATCTAAAGGGATGAAAAGTTTCTTGCACTTTGTAAAATTTAATGATTGCAAAACAGTTTGATGAGTGCTCTGTTTAAAGTGTTAGTACAAGCTGTGTTACACTTACGACAAATTAGTATCATAAAAAGGTACAAATTTGTTCGTGCAGTTCATTTCATCAGTATCTCTCAGGTGCAAAATGCAGAAGCTTCGCTGCAGTTTTACATCAAGCTGCAAGAATAATTTAAGTTTTGACAAAGTCAGCAACACTACGAGGAAAGAAAGAGGGTCGAGTGGCTATAAATTATTTGATAAATTAAGTTTATGGCTCTGTAAAAAAAAAAAAAAATCACACTGAAGAACTTGCAATAATAATTAAGACCAAACCGAGAATTAAACTATGTAATTTGCTGATGATGTGAATTCATTCCATTAATGACGTGTGTATATTTGTAATGTTTCTGACTCAAACTGTGGAAGTTAAGAGCTGAGGAGCATCAACTCAAGTGTGCAGTATATCTTATAATGTGCACAGTTGATAACTCTCGTGCTGACACAGGCTAATTTCCTCAAACATCCTTAACTGGAGGAGAAATTAACATCAGCTTCGCTCTGTTGTTCAATTAAAATTCAAATTGAAAATTTTATTAATAATGTTTTAACTAACTTTAAGAATAACACAAATTGGCAAAGTTTATTTGAAGTATCGTTTTGAGAGAGGAGGTTACAGTTTCTGGATAAAAGTCTAAAGTGTCTTTCTAATAATGAATATAAATATTTTTCATTTGCTCATATAGATCGTGAAATTGCCTGAAGAGCTGAGAGTCATTTCCAGCGTGTTTGGGCTGAATTACAGTCGAGTTATTACTTTACGTTGGTGATAGTTGCCTCCTCAGAAGAGCCTGGACACGCCATCTCCACATGGACTCAGTGAACAGCCCTTCTTACTCACTACCTCCTGAATCGTAAAGAGGAGGAAATTTGTGGTGATGCAGTCCAATTGTCAATAAAGTATGCAGAGTGTAGTAAAGCGGTGTCTTAAATATTTTTTTAATATATGGAATCCAGATGCGAAAAAATATGAAATCTCATAAATCAGCCGAGCCTGATGAGCTCTCTGCATTTGGTCACTGAAAAATGCATAAGTACATCACTCATGGCTCAAAGCAGATTTCTAAAGATTACAGCGTTGCATATTTTCTAAATAGTGACAGGTTTTAATGTGGTTTACAGAGCGCTCAGCTGGGAGAACAAGCAAGCAAGATTCATAAACTGGAGACACCGACGGCTGATTCTTTAAGTCGACGTTTAGGTATTTGCCTGTTTCTGGCACATATAAACATATGCTGCTGAGACACACTGCTGACATGAGAGCATGTGAAGAACTCATTTGTACTCGTTGTTAGGTATGAACTTCGACTTGTACAAAGCTTTCCCGCACAGTTATGTCAATTTATCAGTTTTCGAGGTTGGAAAAAGAAAGAATCTATTCATGCAGATTTAGGAGTTCAGGTAGTGATGTACTGCGCTTTTTTTTTTTTAGTGGAAAAAAATAAATCTAATACTCTACTCCATGTTAATTTGAAGAAAAATTTGTCTGATTGGAAACTTTGTCAAGGAAAATCGGGGGTCATGAAGAACACATGAAGAACATTGTTTCTTTTCTCCAAAATGCTTTCACAGCTTAAACAAATTTAATAAGACTTCTTTTGATTGACAGGAGAGCGCTCTCCCACAATGTCTTCTTTTTGCTCTCACATTCCTCGTCAGCAGCTGTGCGCCGTTTTGAATAAGATGAAGGCTGAAAATCTGCGCTGCACACACACACTATCGGCTTGGAACAAGTGGGACTTTTATACAAGTCTCCCCGGCCCTGAATGTGCTACTCATGACACATTTCAGAAGTGTTACTTTGCATCATTGAGAGTTTTGTAAATTCAGTCGGCCCAGAGTACACGCCACAGTCATATCAGTGCAGCTGTCATTATAGAAGGTGCTTTTGAGCCAAAAATGCTGTAAATATTTAAATCAATTAGTGACAGATTCATTTAAATCCACTTGAGTTTTGCCAGTCTGACAGTGGGTTTTTCTGGAGAATGTTGCGCAGGAAGTGATGCATTTCACATTTCCTGCAGCTGCAACATGTTTGCTTGCATTAAAACAAAGCAAGAACTTGTTAGCATGAACAGCCAAAAAGAAAACAATGCCACCCGTAGAATGTCAAAGGTAAAAGAAAGTACAGCACACTACTCACTATTTGCTCGATAAACAATCTCTGCCACAAAAATTCACAGCAACTACATGCAAGCACCAAAGAGATCTTGCAAATAAAACCCAGATTAGTGCTTTAATTTATCGTGAGTGGAGATTATTTGCTAACTTTTCCAGTTTTCCAGCGTTGTGTCTGAGCGGTAGTTATGTTTGTCAGGTTTCCCAGCCCTTAGTGAGTCAGAGGCACAGTGGAGGTCTGTGCAGGTGGCAAGGCTGTAGAGCCCAGCGGGGGTTTTCTACTCCCTCTCCCCCTTCTCCACAGGTGCTTATTAGCACATATGAGCTGCCACATGTTCTCAGCCCGGCCACCGCCCGAGGGGGCAAAATCAGTCTTCACCCATAATCTTCACAGCCTGACCAGGCCCTCGCTCACACTAACAGGGGCACATGGCACAGCGTTTATGAAGCACAGCAGAGGTATTACCCCGGCGTTTTCTCTCTTTTTTTTCTTCTCTCCTCCCTGAACTGCTGGATAACCTTTGTGAGCATCTCCCCCTTTATTTCCATATTCCAAGTTTAAGGTCAGGATGAAAAGTGATATCGATGTACATAATACATACGTGTAAGAGATATCTATTCTCAAAGGCAAAGAGTAATTCAGTTGCAGACTTTTCATTGCAAGTGTTCTTTTAACAGATATCAAACAGCTCAGGACTTGGCCAGTAGTTGAAATGTTTTGCACCTGGTCGGCACGACAGAAACCCATTGTCATCTTAACAGCCCCCCACTCTGTGAGACATGTGAATGGTTCCGCTGTGTGTATGTGAGAGGGCAAGAGAAGGGGTGGGGTGGTGGGAGGGGGCACCGGCTGGATGGGAGCTGTCCGTGTTTGAAGTGGGCATATGGTCGTCGCATTTGCATTTAATGTCCTTCAGATTACTTGTTTTAACTCGTGCTAAACACCTCACTCGGTTGGGGCTAATTTGATGAGGTCATGGTATGACCCCGTGACCCCCTCTCTCCATGTTCTCTAAGTGAAACCAGCTGAGTCACAGAGCGGGAGAGGGTTGCAGGGGAGTGGAGAGGGTCTCCGTGTTGGCCTGACAATCGCAGAGCTTCACTTACCCATCAGTCTGGGGCGGTGTGTCAGCTGCTCAGTGGACACCTTTTTTTGCTGGTGTGGAGTCGTCTCCCAGCCGCCTCAGAGCTCAGCAGCTCTGCAGCTCCTCTCCCAAGCAAAGCATCTAGTCAAAACACATTCAATAGACCTGGAAAGAATAACAAATGCCCCAGCTTCTTATCGCTCTACTTTCCACTTTGAAGATGTTTGCAAGAGACGATTGCGCCAATATACATTCAGCTGAAGATGTGTGTGTGTGTGTGACCCGCAAGACCCCTATTAAGACATTTATTTTTCTTTGCATGGCTATACTTTCTTGTGTTTCAAATCTCTTAACAAGAGGTTTAACTATGACTTTTCTAACACAAACAATCGTAAAATTGTAGTTTTCAAATGGGGAACAATGTGTTTAGTGTTGATTAAATTTTAAACTAAGTATTTGCTGTGTAATTTATTATAATTTTGAAATAATATTAGCATGTCAAAAACAACACAGCCATAAGCATGCATAGATATGCATATGTAAACACATGCAGACACACACACACACTCCTCTCAACATGAAAGGCTGTCCATAGGAATTGTAAAAGCCCTCTTATGGAATGTTAGTGAGGCCCATTGAAGTACTGATCCACCGCGGCAAACTGGCTCTCTTCTATTGCTGCAGACTCAAGTGTTGTCCAGACTCCAGAGAATAGACCCGTATGGTCTGAGAGGCTACATTTTCCTAACCTCCAAGGCCACCGCCGCGAAGGCGCCTCAAGAGAGCCTCTTTCGTGTCAAAGGAGGAAAGCCATTCAACTTGAGAACGGCCTCTGGCTTTTGATCAGTTCACAAGTTACAGTTTTGCTGAGGCCCTTTTTTCATGCAAATTGGAAATCTTCAAACACTGTGCGGAAATACATCTCTTTCGGATGTACCTTAATAGGTAGTGCTTTTAACATGGGAACTTTCACAGCCAAGGACTTGCTTGAAAGCCTCCTCAGAGTAGTGAAAAGCACGCTCAGCGCCCAGGTGTAGATGGTCCCCCTTTAAGGGCTTCTTTCTGTCCCGAGTTCCTTCCAGCCGGCGGCTTTGTATGTTCACTGGAGACCACATTGACTCCCAATTAAGGGATTAGGATAAAGATTATCAGAACCATTTTAAAAACACATAACATTTACTGGCTTTCCCACAGCACTTTGGATCACCACTCTTGTTTTGGCACACTTTAACTTTATTGTTATAGATGGAACAGCTGTTTCTGAGCACAAAGTGTTATTAAAATTGCTCTAATACTTGCAGCATCCAGGATAAACTGTATTCATTCCATTTTGCCAATTTTTTTTTTTTATAAGCTTGTGTTTGTGCATAAATTACGTCTTCCCTTTTACCCTGCTCAAATCCATACATAATCCTAATTTGAGAAGCTATTTGCAGTGTGGGGTCGCGTAAATATAGTGCGAACTCTATTCCGCGAGGTCTTTCCCAAGTGGGTTCAAATTCAAAGGTGTTGGAATGTCAGGTTTTATTTGAGGTGTCTCTGTGTTTCATGTGTTTCTCTTGGCACTCTAAAACTGCCCATTATGCTCCTATTAAAGTTCATGTTGCTGGAATATTGGGAAGAAGGAGGCGGGTGAACCAAACTCTTGTCAAGGTCATGTTCCATTGGAAAGAGCCAACAATGCCAGTGCTAATCCCTCCCCCTCCACCGCGCTCTGACCCCATCCCGTGGCTTGTAGGACTCTGTGGTGGGAGAGGACAAGAGGCCCGGCTTGTTCCTATACTCAGCCCGGCATTAGGCAGCCCAGAGCTCCTGGATTATCTGCCAATTAGCACCAATTGTGCCGGACGGCATTAATGTAATGTTCCATATTTTTTAATACCGTTTAATTTTTGCTCCTCTTCTCTCCCCTCCTTCTCTTTGACCTAATCAAGATTGTCAGCACTCTCTTTTGCCTTTTCTCATTTAAAATAAAAGAGTTGGGGTTTAATTTGGCATTAAGGAGCAGAGAATATGCCTTGCCAGCAGAGCGTTTGTTGGAGGGAGACTGTTAGCAGGGAAAAGGGGGGTGAGAGAAAGAAGGGAGAAAATCATTTTATGGGAGATACTGTGAAGGACTTGTTTGAAGAGGCCGCGAGCCTCAGTGTCCTGCTATATTAGCGGGGAAGTCGGCTTTGTGCCGGAATAACGTGTTGCCTCACTATTGTGCCCCCTACGGTGGAAGGGTTTGGTGGGTTTGGATTAGGAGACTCCATTACATTACCCTAATAACTGGATAAAGCCGCCTCATCCAGTGCAACTGATCCTCAAGTATTAGCGCTCATGGCTCGTTACAGCATTTCAGCAGCTGATCTGCAGACAGTTGATTTCTCATTATAACAGACTGATAGAAACACACAGCTGCAGCAGACGGTGCCTGAGCATGCCACGATGTGCAACTTTCATCTTAAAGCAAATGTGTTATTTATAAGGGAATTCCAAAAGACTATTACAGTCATTTTTCACTGATTTAGATTGGCGCGGCAATAAACAAAGTCAACAAACCTCCCCCCCAATTAAAGAGGCTAAATGATAATCTTCAGTCTGCTATGAGGGAATTTCCACATAGGTGAATTTTATGTCCATAAAAAATGTTTTATACTTTGCACATAATTGACTCTGTACTACCTATAAAAGTAGCTAATCATTATAAAGCATGGCAGTTTCTCACAGTTTAATTACATATAAGTTGCAGGTGTTAGGGCATGTCAGAGGCTGCATTATAAGACTCACAGCATATTTTGTATTGTGATTTTTTTTTTTTTTTCAAATGGTCTCATTTACTTTATGTAAGCTGTGCGAGTTGTTTTCACACAGTCTGAGGGAGAAAAATAAGGACTAGAAGAAACAGGGGGGGAAAAAATTAAAAAGTGAGGGAAAGAGTGTGTGAGACGACAGCAAACCGAGTGGTGAAAGCAATGAGGAAATTTTTATTAAAATGCTAAATTTTTGTCATTTTAGATCAAAGTGAATTGATGGAGAATGACCTTCATTACAACGTTTGAACATATAAAAAAGCGCTGGCATGAGAATGTGGCAGAGGAGCGAACAGATTACATATAAAGCCCAGCTTCTTTGATGTTAACTGTCCAGACCAATTAGGCCCGAGGACATATGTGAATCCTGACGCTTTCATGGATGGATTCAGGTTGAGTCTCTGTGTGCTGCAACCAGCCTAGCCCAGAAATTTAGTCGAAATTAAATCACATTTTTTACCATGATTTTTAAAACATGAAATTATTTTTATTAGTGGAATTAGTAGCAGTAGTGGGATTAAAAGGAGTAATAGTACTTTCTAGTTAGTACAGGTGGTGTTTAAGGAATAACCAAAACATTCACGAAAAAGTAAACACGTTAGAATATTCCTAGAATTAAAGAAATTTACATCTAATTTATAAATACAAGCCGTATGCATTAAATGCTGTAAATCAATAGTGTAAAATCTGCCTACATGCACTCACAGTATGTCCAGAGGTCTGGCTGCTGTATGGGAGGAGCTCAGGTGAGGCCAGAGGCCACTGGTCATTAGCGATCCAGCTTCCCTTCATAGTGTTAATATGGGGTCAGGCTGTGGACTAGAAATCCTCAACCACAGCTGGCACATTCAGCACTCCACGGTTGCTGTTTTCACTAGTGGAGTGAAAACAATCCGCCTGCTGTTCCCCCCGGTCCGCGGGGCTGACCTTGCCCTTGGGCCACACCACCGTACACCGCCCCAGCTGTTGTCACTCTGCAGCCAGGGAAAAAGCCCCGCCGCCTCGCCTGCCCCTCTCGCTGGGACCTTTTTTCCTTTGCTGTGGGCCCTTCCTGCAGGTGTGCTAAGGTCCTAGCTCCCCCTGTTTGATTGCAGCGCAGGCCAAACACCAGGGCTCGCCTCCGCCCCGGTCCTGCGGGTTTGATTCAGGGCCTCCAAATGCCTTTTAGATCCCTAATCCTAAACACTTAAGCCCTTCCTGATGGGTTCAGCTCCAGGTCCCAGCGATTTAACCAATCCAAATAGTGAGAGCACTGAGGGGTCGAGTTCGACGGAGTTGCCTTTTGCCCTTTTTTTTCTTTTAATTCAGCGTATTAACCCTTTCCTATTGATTGAAGATCTATTGATGCAGTTGTAAAAACATGGGTTTCATTTAATTTTAGTTTACTTGATATTTCACGCTCGTTAGTGTACTTGTATCTTCAGAATTACGTCTTCATTTTCCAAGTGAATCCCTCTCAGTCAGAGCTGCTATCAAGTATGAACACAGATGAAACCGTGTCTTGAAGAAAGTTTCAAAAAGACAAACGGTTTCTGAGTTTACTGGATTGTGAAGAGATGATGTTAATGACTCCTGAAAATAATCAGCATCAAAATAAGGTATGGAGCTGCATATATGTGAATAAAAAAGTCTAAAAAAAATATTGGCAGTACAGTTGTTCTCACCAAGCGTATATGTTAGTTTAATCTTTCCCATTTTCCCTTTGCTGTTTAAGTAAACAGGGCTGTCCGGGCCTCCACCTGTTTCGGGGTGCTTGAGAAATGGACTTTTCCTGAAAAGTCTGTGACCTCTGACCCTACCGAACAGGAAGGGGCTGCCAGCAGGCAAATGCCCTCCTGTGTGGCCAACTGCCATTTAACCCCATAATTGTTACAAGGCAGCTCCTACCCGTCCAAAACTTGGTTTCCGGAAATCGCTCTTAAACAATCAAATAAACGCACATGCGGGGGAATTTGCCATGCCCAAGGCACTGAGATGGTGAAGCAGTGATTACAGGTTCTCCAGCTGGACCTGACACCTTTGAAAACATATAAAACATTGGGGAAATATGTCTGTGTTAATTATGTAAGAAATGTAAAATTTAAAAAAGCCTATTTTTAAGTTATTTCAGCCACAAAAAACATTATAAGCTTTTAATATATTCATTTCCCATAACAAAAAATGTTAATAACTCAGATTTTTTTGTTATTTTGAGTTACACAAACTAGACTAGTAATATAGTTTGTAATTGAAATAAGTGGGGAAATAATTCTCTTCTTTTAGCCAATATTTCACTAGTTAAGATTGTTCCATTTTTTGTGTGGTGTTGAATCACAGCTGCCCTCAGGCTGTGTTGTAGATACAGTATCCACTTTACTTTTATCATGCAGCGCTCTGGCCCATCAGGTTTCCTATGTGGTTGGCTGCACTTGGTTATTTTTTCCATCCCTGCACATTTGCTTTTTGCTCGGCGCTCACCTCCAGACTCGGGCTTAGAGTGTTTCCCCAGCAGCCTTTCTGATAGCAGTGCGCTTGGTGATTGCTTCCCAGGATCAGAGCGGCATGCAGCACGAGCAGGCGGCTCAGCATACCACACATGCTGCAAGATCAAAGGTCATTCTTGGAAGCCCGGGATTAAGGGGGAGGTAAAATTATATTTTTTATCCTTCTGCTTTGTTTTTGATCACCTTATCTGACCCACCTCAACCTGCACTCCCACGCCACCTCTCACTACACCCCTTACGCTCAGGTGTTAGTTTTCTAGAGGGGCTCTGGGGTGACGGAGGGTTGAGGTTCGCTAATGTAGAAAAACAACAGACAGATTGGATGCAACCTTGAACAGCGGGTTTAGAAAGAGCTCTTAAGAACCTCCAAGGTCAGTGGATGTGGGAACTGCTGCTGTCTCCTGGGTCTGACGGAAATAGTGACCAAATCAAAGAACGCTCATGAGTGATACGTTCACAGAGGTCACATCTATTTATTACTGCAGGGGGGAGAGTATCACATATACAGCAGGTCCATAATGGAAGGGACAGTAATGACGCTTGACGTGTGTCATCAGTAGGTGTGAATGACTTGTCATCATCGAAGTTATTATCCAAGTGACCGCAACTTAAACAACTGACTTAAACCTGGGAGTCTTGATTCTGCAGCACCATCACATTACTCTGTGTGTGTGTGTGTGTGTGTGTGTGTGTGTGTGTGTGTGTGTGTGTGTGTGTGTGTGTGTGTGTGTGTGTGTGTGTGTGTGTGTGTGTGTGTGTATGGTTTAAACTGCAGTCATACTTCTTTTATTTTGGTATTAGTAAACAGGGCAGCAGAAGATGCTCTCCTCCAACTTTTAACTACAGAGAGCTTTGCCTCATTTGCATGCCGCAGAGTGTGAAATTAACACAGAAAGCACTGCATTGTATTATTGTCAAAATTGTTCAAATTTGTAAACAAATAAAGCAAATACACAGTGCGAGTGTGTCATTGATGTAGTCTTGTAATTTCAAGGCTATTGTAATAAATGTCATGGTGTTTTCCACCATTGTAAGTTCACCCAACATCAAACACTTGTTAAAAAAAAAAAAAAGTATGTATTGCTATTATTAATTCATACAAATATTACCCTATGTGTCATATTATGTCTCTGGGGCATATTTCTTTTGTAAATATTTTTTAAATGTGTCTGCTACCCTGCATATATTCATTCATCTGACAGAATTAATTATGATGTTTAGTAAATGCAGGATTTTAATGTTTACATTCAGGGAGTTGGAATTTATTTAGGTGTATTTATTCTGGTTAAACAACAAATACTAAAGTGCAGAGGTAAATGAGAAGTGAATAAAAAAAAGTGTTTTTATTCAGTTTTTACCAGTGTATTTAGATTTAACATGAATTGTGCAAAATATGGAAAACGGCACAAATGGTAATTGCATTTTAAACACTGACACAAATGTCTTTTGTCATGTAAAGCTATATATAACATCAATCAATACTCCAGTTTATTCAATAAATGAACTCACAATTCTCAAACAGTCATTTAACGATGCATAAAAAGTTAAGTTAGTTTTTTTGGAAGTAAAATACTAATGCAACAGGCTGCATGTAAAAAAGGGGTTTTTTTTATTGCCCTGTCCGTGTATTTTTTTAATTTGTTTCTTGATATATCTTTCAATTTAGTTTTTAAAGGATAAGAGATGAGAGGAGGAAAGATAAAAAGAAAGAGAAATAGGTGAAGGAGGTGCAACTCTAGTAGAGAAAGTTATATTTAGAATTTTACTGTTACATTAGAACACAAAAGAGACCAATTTCGCTTCCACGCTGCTACCAAAAGAAATAATAAATACTCTCAGAACATCTCTCAGAATATTACTGTAAACTCACATAGTCTCTGTGTTTTAAAAATATATCTCTTAGCTGTTGATCTAATATTCTGTGGATGAAAGAGGCGAGCGGGATGAATAGTGGATGACGAGACCCTGTGGGGAGTGGAGAGGAAGACGCTGCCCTCCGTGTGATTCAAAATGCTCTGACAGAGTGGGAGAGGACCATTAAGTGCTGTGTTATTTACACATCATAAGCCAGTCTATTATATTGACATCCAGACGACCCAGTCCACCACTGTTCTGTGCGTGCTGCGGCCTCGCTCTCTGTTTGCTCTCAACACCAGCATGCTGATTGGGTGATTTTCTGATATGACATTCCAATGCTCTGGACTATGTGCAAGATCTTTTCGTCTGAAATAGTCCGAAAGCATTCATTACCCACCGAGAAATGAGACAAAAGGTCAAGAAAGCGGTGTGACGGGGTGGAGCCATATGAAGTGGAGGTGGGGTTTACAATCCAATTGGGGATTAAGTTATCTCTTATATCTCTTACTTACAATAAATCCACACGTCTCCATCAGAAATGTCTTGTTTAAACTGTGGAAGAGCATGAAGCAAATGTTTGACTTTATTTAAAATTCATTGTTCAGTATTACATTGCCGGCTGGGGTGAGCCCTGAGATTGCAAAGGTGAGCAGACAGGCAGTATATATATATATTTTTTTTTATTCTGATCCAGAAATTGCAGAATTGCTATCCAGTTGTTGTCCTCCACACCATTCTGCCATTTACCAATGGCATCAAAATATTTGACATCCTATAATGGGATCGCATCCAGAGTAATTCCTGTAACTACTGTTGACATAGGTGCCCCAAGTAAAATAAATCTATTTTGGCCATTGATGTGAATGAACTCTCTGTGAACCATTTAAAGCATTAATGCAGATAAAGGAGAATACATTCCCTTCACCCTGATCATCGGAATATGATTACCACCAGAGTTTTCACTGTGGACTCCGCTGGAATACTTTTAAATTTCAATAACATCTCAATAAAACTGAGGGAATGTGAAACTATTATCTGCTCAGAAATATCCATGCAGTTCAAAGCTATGTGTCCGAGAGGATATAAAAGGTGCTTGACAGACATTCTTGCAGAATATGAAAGGTTTCACAGGAGTTCTGCATCCAGCAGCTTGGTGACTGGCAAGACAAATAACACTTCCAATTTGTCTGAAGTGATTTACCGAGCTCAAGAAAATCATGTTGGTGTTTATATTTTTTGAAGATCTCACACCCCCACACACACACACACCCACACCCACACACACCCACACACACACTGGTACAATACAGTAGCCTTTGAAAATAGGCTTCACAAGAAGGAGCTACATGCAATTATAAGAGGTCAATTTTTACCCCAAAATATTTGTTTAACCGTTTCAAGGACTGCAGGCACAAGTGCGTGTTATGAATTTAGACTGATTTCAACCAATCACATGCACTTATGCAAAAGCTGAGCGAGATGCTTTTTATAAAAATATTCATGGTTTCAGTTTATGAGCACAAGCAATCCAGCTGTGTTTTATAGATGAAATAAATTCATTTGCCGAACTGAGCATTTCACTCTTTATCACCAGCTTTTTTTTTTTTTTTTTAGTACCAATTCCTTGTTGTTTTGTTTGTCAGCATCGTGTTGGACATGTAGCCCCCCTGTAAGACCCCTGGGAGTCCCTGAGCCCCAGTTTGGGCAGTCAGGCACAAGTGTTATCTCAGCCTTCCCAAGCCTCGTAGTGGAGTCAATAAACATTATTAAACATTAAATCTCTTTTTATTCGTGCTGTTCTTGCCATCACAGTTGTTTACTTATTATTGTCAATTCTTTGTTTAAAAAAAGGTCTTTAAAAAGATAACTTATGGCCCACTTGTTGGAATCTGTTTGAATTTGTTTAGAGACATTATAGATTTGACTTCTTTGACGTTTCAAAAACTAAAACAAGGTACATGTTAAAGTTTATTTCACGGCTCTACCCTTCACTGTACACGAGTCAGGTCATGATCCAAGCAGAGAGAGAGCGGAGAGGGTCATGTCACAGCAACACATCGCTGGTTGTAAGAACCCTTACGCAACAAAAATATATTTCTCAATATATTACATGACGATATATTTTATATGTAATTATATATTGTGAAATGCACGTACGAATATATCATGTGATATATTAAATAATAATATATTATATATGAGTTAGTGATATATTGCAGTATATGAAAATAATGCAATTATTGCCGTTTTCATATACTGAATAAATATATGTTGTTATACTATTTAAGATATTGTTATATATTGAAATTTGCCCCAATTTATATGAGATCATATATTGGAAGAGGTGTTGTAAATACATGTAAATATATATGTAATATATGAGATAATATACCTTAATGTACAAGATAATATAATCAGGTTTATATGGGAATATGTTTAAAATATGTTGAACAATATATTGGTGTATATATATACATAATATATTAAATATTATATAATTAGATAGTGTATGCACTGTATGTGAAACGCTTTAATATAACCATACATTTATACATGTACTCAGCAAATGGCAAACGGTTTGCCATATCATAATTAGTTCCAAGCCATAAAATCTTTTTATTTCATCCAATGGATGGAAACAACAACTACAATGAACAAATATACTTTAAAAATAAGTAAAACATTAACAAGAAGGCAACTGTCCTTCAAAAGTCTTGAGCACAACAAAAACAATTCCACAGTGGAAAAAATAGGACAACAGTCCTTTAGTGCAGTGTGGATCCCACATGCTAATTTATCAAGACCCACTCTGATTAGCCAGTCCTTCAGATGACTTTTTCTTCTCCTGGTGTCTTAACTCACAGATCCTTTTATTTATGGCCATCCGTATGTCTGGAATCTTCACCCCTGGGTGTTGCTGAACAACTGCATCTGTAAAAGATATTAAAATAAAAATGGCATCCACAATGTTGGCCTCTGATTGTTGCAAAAGATAAGATGAGATACTGGTAATATTTTTCTTGTATACCTTGTTCTTGTTCCACGGTGGGTTATATATGACTAGTTTATATAACTAGACAAGTCTGAAATCAGAGTTGACTACTATTAAAGCTACTAGAGGGGATCTGTTTTAATAGTGAGAAAATGTTTTATGTATTCCAACTAGACAGAGGAAAATGATTTGTATCTAAAAGAATAGCAAAGCTGTCAAAGCTTTTTATTCATCCATCTGTTTCGCTATTAGTACATTTCAGTCCTAAAGTGTTTGTTACCGTTTACAAAAACTTTAAAAATGTATGATTCCATTAAAAATAAATTCTTAGTCTTACTGAGTAAAGCTTGAAGCTTCTTGGGGTCCAGAGGTTGACGTCTCTCTGCAGATGGATCGACCTTGTTGACCCCTCCCGTTAGGTTGGACTTCAGTAGCACATCAATGCTGAACAGGCCCAGTAGGAGGGTGCGGGCCATTCCTTTCGCTGTGGATTGCGCTTTTGCAGTTTCCCAACAATGGGCAGACACTCTGGTGGAGTCATCCTTCCCTAGTTGCACCTAATTCATTGAAGAAGGAAAGACATAAAAGAATAAATACAAAGAAAATCACCAGTAACTGAATGTTTCATGTTTTTAACTGATAACAAAAAATGTATTTACTGATGCTGGTTTGGGAGATGTAGGTTGAGCAGGTGACGGTAAAGCAACACTGGCCTCATGTTCGCTTTCACCTTCGTAGCTTGAGCTCTCTGTGATCTTATACGAAATGAGGGTCTTCACAGCTGCCAAGAGTGATGGAATTTCTGGAAAATATGGCCCACCAAATTTACTACTAAGGAACCCCAAAGATGTTATGAATACCTAACAGGAAAAAAAAATTACACATCTGTTCATTTTTTTGGTGTCTCAAAGTGTGTGAGGGGTTAGGAAGGCATTACAGGTTTACTGCCACCCCCATGTTTGCCTTAGGGGGGTAGCAAACACCAATCCAGTGTTTATACTACATAAACCCTACACTATATGTGTAGATTTCCTCTAAAATATAGACACAGATATATTTAAGAATAACATCAAAAACAAGGAGCCAGTGGTTTATACAATGTAAAATCCCTATTTTAATCAAAAACAGATAGTTGCCTTTAACTGCCATGTTCCGCAGCCTGACGTTCTCCTTATTTAAAGCCTTGAGTTGGGTCTCGAGATCTTTACAGGCTGCAGAAGATCCTACACTCTGCTGGTACCGCAGTCTTTTGTTCTCCTCCCTGAGGGCCCTGACCTCCTCCTCAAGTGCTTCTGCAGTATTCAATTGGCTGAGGTTAGGCTCTTCTTCAAGAACTTCTAATTCAGAATGTCTTGCAGCTATGAGTTTGTAGTTTTTCTGTTGGGTGAAAATCAAATGCATTTAGTATGAAACCAAAATTGATTAAAATTAATCATTAAGTTTAATAAGTTAATGAGTCTGAGTAGCCAGAGAGAACAGAAAACTCTACACAGAAAGGCCCCAGCCAGTTTGAACCCTTTCTATTTGTATTAGTGTGCACACAGCCCAACTACAAAACTGAAAAATTTAAATAGCGGTCATGAAAGAACCCCATTACCTTTTTTGAAACTTTTCCTACAGTTTCCTCCTGTGGGTCAAAGAAGAGTTTGTTGGGCACCCTCTTTCTCTTCTTGCTTTGAGGAAGGTCCTCTTGCAAGAGTCTCTGCTCAGCAATCTTGAGTGTAGATTCCTTTTCTATTAATATAAATATAGAGTTACAAGACAGAATGTAATGCCTAGAAACAGAACTATCTAGCTTTACATTACAACACTTTACTGTACAATTCTGTGCTGTTTAGTTTTGTGTTGTATTCCCTCTGCTTTTATATTATATATTTAGTATATATAAACACAGACTACATGATCATATTTTTGTCATTAATATGCGTTTAGTTTAGCATGATGTATAGACACGAAATTGATTTTCAGTTATGACAGTTCCAAACCTTAGCTGATATTCTTCAATTAAACAATTTTAAAATACATGTTAAATTTATGTTTCACTAATAATTAAAAATACATATGAAGCAAAACTTTATGTAACTGTGGCTGATAATTGCAAGTCCCCCTTCATTTAAACTTCACTTCAGCTAGCTAGATAACTAACATATAACAGCTAATGGCTAGTTCGCTAACGACCGTTAGCCACGTCAGCCCTGCTTCATTTGAATTTTTAGCTAGCCAACCTAACGGTCGCTAAAATATTAGCGGCTAATGGCTAAATAGCTAACGCCCGTTAGCTACATCAATCTAGCTTCATTTGAACTTTTAGCTAACGTTAGCTAGCTCGTCACTGTCCTGAAGCTAAAAGCCTACATAGAAAGTGACTTGGCCAATGATGAAAAATCTCAACAATTGCTTAATGTTGTAAGACTAACAAAGTAAAAAAATATAAGCACTGTACTTGCCCGCCAACTGCAAAATCTGTGCTGGTTCGACTCTCCAACCATTAGTGGGCCTCTTTCCACCAATGCTGCGGCACTCAATAAGGTATTCCGTTTTGGCGTTTTCCGGGTCGAAGTCCACAATCCAACTGACAGGAACAATGCTGAGAGCATTTTTATCCTCCCCCCTTAACCAGCTCACAAGCGCAAATTTCATCTTTTTAACGTACTCCTCCAACAACTGACAAGGTTCTACCGTAGCTTCACAGTTTACCCTAATATCTCTGGGCGTGGCCAGAACCTTGCCGTTCGCGGCCATTCGCCCATAAAAGTTTGCCGTTCAACGTGACCATGGTAGCAACAAGCTCGACCAATCAGAGACGTACACCTAACAGGATGTCAGCTGCCAATCAAATAGAAGAAAAAGAAGAATTTTTTTGAGAAGAGGAGGCATGGACGGAAGGAGGAGAAAATACACGGCTCCTGGTTCAGAATTCAATATTCCATCAAGAACAAGGAGATACTGGAAAAGGAGGTTTGTCAGTTACACCCACCTAGTGAAGTAACGTTATTAAACATTTATTCTGTATTTAGACATTGTTTATTTTAGTGTTGTAGTTAGCTAAAAGTAGCTAGTATGCAGAATGTTGGCTCGCAAACTTTATTTAAACGACCATGGCCGTTTTTGCAATGACCAATAAGGCAATCTGTAACGGAGCGCACACACATAAGTAAATAAATTAATAAATAAATAAGAGAGAGAGGGGGACATAATCAGTATTGCCGCTCATTTCCAGGTCAAGTTGTGCAGGCGGGAAGGGGCTTCATAACGTTTATATGGAGTGATAGTGACACATACATGTTGCCCATGCATGGACAGCCTCCGATAATAGACATTCAGTAAATTGAGACATATTTTTCATTTTTATGGTAGGAAACTGACTGAGGCCATCAACATGCATCAGTCAAACCAGGAAACGGTAGGTCATTAAATGAAATGCAGTTCTTCTTAATTAATATTTGTTAAGAAAGTTGAGCAAATAAGTAGTCTAATGCATATCAAACATACAACATACATAGCTATATACCATACACATGCTTTAAACTGTTCTCTATTCTTGAACAGCAGAACCTGGATCAGGATTCTGACCCTGACAGTGGCTCAGAAGACGCACATGATGGGGCTGAGATTCATGTAAGTAATCTGCTAATAACTACTACTTATCTACAGGTCTCTGTCTTTGACTATGTCTGTCAGCATTTCCTCTAAGACTTATGTTCTTCCACAGCAGAACCAGAATCAAAATTCCTCTGACAACGACTCTGACAGTGGCTCAGAAGACGCAAATGATAATGAGATTACTGTAAGTACAATGTACTGTTATTATATAAAACTACCTTGTAATAATCCACCTGCAAAGGGTGGCAGAAGACCCTCTATGTATTCTGATGTAAGTGTGTCCTTGAATGGTCCATTAATGATGTTTATAGCCAAGTTCTACTGGTCTCTATATTCACTATTTCACTGAAAACATTTCCTCAAAGACTTCTTTATTCTCGTACAGCTAAACCTAGATCAGGATTCCTCTGAGTACAACTCTGACAGTGGCTCAGAAAACACACATGATGGTGGGGAGATTCATGTAAGTAATCTGCTAATAACTACTACTAATACTACTGTTACTATTAATCTACAGGTTTCTGTCTTTGACTATGTCTGTCAGCATTTCTTCTAAGACTTCTCTATTTTTACACAGCAGAATGAGGATTCCTCTGACAACAGATCTGAAGATGCACATGAAGGTGATGACATTACAGTAAGTAATTTTAAAAGGGCCATTATCTCGCATAGGATTTTTATGACCTTAAGACTTTAACTGTTTTGCTTTCTTAGCTTTTTTTTTTAGACTAACCTAAGCCTTACTTTTATCATGTATACAACAATGCCACATATTAATATTTGTATAATTTTATGCAAATTTCCTAGTGCTTATGTTTGTCAGCTGTTCCATAGACTTACTGTATTTTCCCATTACAGAGCCTGCACACCAACCCTGAATCTGATGAACTGCCACCAAATTTGAGCCAAACAACAGAGTCATCAGTCTTCAGTTATGAGGACAGTGTCGATTTTGGTGTGTTTGAACCACTGTGGCTGTCTTTTACTGACTCTGAATCCATTGCCAGTGGAGAAGAAGACAGCACTGACAAGTCAGTAACTGAAGAATCACATTTAGGAGCACCCATTAATGAAAGGTTTCCTCCAGTAAACGATGAGCCACTTTACACAGGCTCACAACTATCCAAAGCTCAGAGTTTTTTACTTATACTTTCATATGCTTTGAGACACTCACTTACTGGTGTGGCCCTGTCTGATCTTTTAGATTTGATTAATATCCATTGTCCAGAAAATGTTCTAACTTCAAAGTATCTGTTCTTAAAAGAGCTTAACCCAATACAAGGTCACCTAGAATGTCACATATACTGTCCCAATTGTGAGTATTACATTGGTGACCAAGTCACTGAAGGGAGCTGTTCTGTATGTAACTCTGCATGGGATAGAAACAGCTCACTGAAGAATGGAAATTTCTTCCTGTACTTACCCATCCATACACAACTGGAACATCTTCTTCAAAGAGAAGATATAGCATGTTGTCTTAAGTCAGGAAATGGTACATGTAATCCAGAAACTTATGATGACATATGTTGTGGTAAAATGTATCATAGTCTGAACAAAGCTGGTGGCCCACTAGATAGTCCTCATGCATTCTCCTTAACATTAAATTGTGATGGAGTTCCAGTATTCAAATCATCCCAGTATGGAATCTGGCCATTACAAGGGATGGTAAATGAACTTCCTTATCTTGTCCGCAAAGAGAATGTTTTACTATTTGGCCTATGGTTTGGTACTAAAAAGCCGAATGTTAACACATTTTTAAAACCATTCACTCAAGAGTGTCAGTCACTGTCAACTGTTGGCTTCAAGTTACACAGAAACAACTCTGTGAATCATTGTAGAGTGATAGCAGCTGTTATAATGTGTGATTCAGTTGCCAGGCCCATTCTGCAAAACATGACCCAATTTAATGGTCATTACGGGTGCAGCCTTTGCTTACATCCTGGTGAACAAGTTCCAAAGGGAAATGGAACTGTTAGGGTTTATCCATACAAACATGTTCCAAAAAGGGATCATGCTTCAACCCTAACTGATGCAAGAGAAGCTGTGCGTACCGGACAATCCGTGAAAGGCATTAAAGGGCCTACATGTCTTGTCAACATCCCACACTTTGACATTATATCTGGAATGCCTCCTGACCATATGCATAATGTACATCTTGGAGTTGTTAGGCAAATGGCAAGCATGTGGCTGGATAGTGAACACCATGAGGAGCCATATTATATTGGTAATCGTATTCCTGAGCTCGACCACCAACTCTTGAGAATTAAACCACCTTGCAATATCACCCGAGTGCCCCGCTCTTTTCAGCAAAGGAAGTTCTGGAAAGCTAGTGAATGGCAGAACTGGTTACTTTTTTATAGCATCTTTGTGCTAAAGGGAATACTACCACATGCATTTTACCAGCACTGGTTAATCCTTGTCACCTTCATGTTCTTGCTTTGTAAAGACACTGTCACATCAGAGGGGTTAAAAAGATGTGAAAAACTAGTTGTTGAGTTTGTCAAACAGTTTGAAACACTGTATGGAAAGGAAAATGTGTCATTTAACGTACATTTATGTCTTCATTTGCCAGACTCTGTGAGAAATTGGGGACCTTTGTGGGCACATTCAGGATATATTTTTGAGTCTTTTAATGGGGAAATACTGAAGATGTTTCATGGCACCCAATGTGTTCCATTACAAATAATGAAACAATTCACATACAGACAAGTGTTGCCTCTTCTGAAAAAAAATGCACTGACAAATGCTGTGCCTAGATGTATACAGCTGTACAACAACTTGACTGGTGAAAAAAAGCTGAAGCTTTTTGAAAGAGTAGCAGATCAAGTTGTTACACTTGGTTTACACTATGTACGAAAACTTACTAAAGAAGAAGTACTGGCTATGAGAGAGAAACTTTCAGTCACCACGGATACAGTAGTGAAAATATTCAGTAGAACTTTAGTCAAAGGAGAACTGTATTACTCGGAGCAGTTCACTAGAGTAATGAAAAGGAATAGCTTCACTGTTTTGTTGGATAATGGACACATAATCACTGTGTATTATTACATTGTGGTAGAAAGACTGGATAACAGAAAATGTTTTGCTGTTGGAAAACAGTATGACAAATCACACAGTTTTGTGTTTTTAGACAATGTAGTTAGCTTGAAAAGAGTGTTACAGGGCAGGAAACAGGTTTTTGATGTGATGAAATTCAATAGGAAATGTATGTTAGTTGATCTGCCACAGTATGCCAACCTTTATGCATGTGTACCTCCACGTTTCAGTGTGGAGGACTGAAATGTTACGAATAAAAAGTGGACTCAAGAAAACATTTTGTATTTTTTGCTGCTGTTAGTGATTTGATTTATAATAGTCATCTACATTTTACAATATATCAATACATAGCCGTAGGTGGTCCATCCAGATGGCTAAATGTGTAATGTAAAAAATAATGGATATCATGCAAAATGTGATTTGGAGTTTGGAGTTCCAAAACTCTAAAAAATAATCCAAACTGTTATTAAAATGTTTCAATAAACATAATGCAGTTTTGTTTGCATAGCAATGTATTTTAAAATATATGAATCAATATATAGCAAATGTCATCCATCTATATATTTCTAAATATATGATTAAGTTTCTCATATACTGAAATATATTTCCTAATATATTGCAATATAAATTCTAGTATATTGCAATATACTTTTGTTTCGTAAGGGAAGACCATCTGTGTGTTTGTACAGAATGTATTTTAACTCTAAACGTGGGGACTGACTGCAATCTAGCAAAGAATTCAGATTAAATTAAAGCACATCGACGTTGTAGATTTAAGTTAAATCAGACAACTTTATCCATTTCCTTTTGATTGTGTTTCTGTCCTTTAAACTGTTCAGCAGAAACAGAAAAGCACACAAATGAGCAACTGTTAACACCAGTGTTTATCTTCATATGATTAACTAAAAGAAACTGTTGAATCTAGTTATTTTGAGTTTGAGTTACTTTTCCCTCCAATAGTTTACTATTATTTAACCTTTACTTTTGCTTTAAAAATGAAAATGGTTTTCTTCCTTATATAAAATATATATTTAAAAGAAAATTTGCATACTCTTACAACATCAGTTGTTCTTGCAGAAAGTGAAGTATTTCAATAAGAAAAAGCAAAATCTTTGAGCTATAATTTGCAAACTATTAGGTTAATTAAATTAATGAGCATTCTTACACTGATTAAAATCTGCAGCTACTAAAAACTGATAACATCCAAGAAAACTGCAGCAGCAATAGTTGCAGTGGAGACTTTTGTTGCTCCTCTCCATGTGTAATAAATACTTTATTACCACTAAATTAGTTTGAGAATTGTTTGAATAGGAACGACGCAGTAAAAAACAAATGAGAGGCAGATAGGGATCTGTGGTAAACTTGGCAGACAATTTCCTCTCCTCACCTCTCCCAGGAGCAGCAGCACCCACCAGAGCTGGAGGCGTCCCACTGGGAGAGCCTCTCTGTGGTTATCATACCCCATCTAGTGGCTGCAGTGGGTTAAAGGACAGGGGAGGAGGACAGTGTCAGCTGCACCTCACACACCTCGAATAGCTGCTCTTAACTGTGTGTCTCCACTACTGTTAATACAAGCAAACGAGATAGATAGATAGATAGATAGATAGATAGATAGATAGATAGATAGATAGATAGATAGATAGATAGATAGATAGATAGATAGATGATAGATAGATAGATAGATAGAGTTTGAGGGAAAAAAAATCCAAACTGTCTTGCTTTGACTGAAACCTAATAGAGACTCTGGATGCAAATGACTGTAAAATTAAAAGAAAACAGAGACATGATTTGATTTAATTTGATTATATGTTGGAATATCTCATTAAGGAGAGTTCCAACGTGGTCCGACAAAATAGTAGTGTAAGACGTAACAGTCCTGTAGGTGCAAATTGAATTTGATTTAGGGGGAAAAAAGGCTTATGGAAGTGTTGAGACTGAAGCGTACACGGTTCGTGTTACAGAGACATGAAGCCATAAGAATGTGTGAAAGCAATGCCCTCTAGATCCCCTCTTTTCACAACCCTATTATCCAATTGAAAACTGATCTTCAGCAAACTCCCATTGTGTGCCTCTCTCAGAGAATAAATGCACCAAAATTGATCTCAGGTCTCTGAAGTGGGCCTGCGGAGCTGGAGTTTACAGATGGGACCATTTTATTCACTTCTGGTGGCAATTTACAAACATGCAAAACTGAGAGCCCTCCACCACAACCTGTGAGCCAAACGCAGGAGCTCCACCTGTCTCATAACCTCGTTGGAGCACAATTTTCCTGCCTAGAGAGGAGAAAAAAATGTAGCTGTGACAATGTCAAACAATGTGTGTTAACAATTCAGCTCTATACAGTGAGAATGTCATGCAGAAAGAGCAGCCAGTTGGAGGATCTGCTAATGCATTGTGACTCCTGCTGTCAGCAGTTCAGCTCTACACTCTCTTCCTGCAATTTTCAGCCATCTCCACTGTACTGATACCGTTTCAAAAGCCTGCTCACTATCACTCATACTGAAGCTGCGGGGGCTATTAACTGTTTGCTCTGGTTTTAATGTTTTACATTGTACGAGAGCAAAGAAAGATGCTTTTTCAACACCAGTGTGGCCCAGATGAATTAAAGATGTTGCTGTTGAAAGGATCATCACACTGTTTTGTGTTGCATTTAAGGTCTCCATGTAAGTTTCAGCTTCCAGTATCGTGGCAGTTTTTGAAGAGATAACCACCGACGCTCATTAAACATCTTTTTTTGTCATGCAATTAATGTTGTCTACCTATTACTGACAAAATGTATAGCTCTATGTAAAGATGATAGGAATATAAAAAGCATGAAGCTTAAATAAATAAAAATGACAGTTTAGGGGTAAACAAAGATTTAAAATACATATATAAGATATAGCTATTTTAAGCAGTCACAAGGGCATTTTAAGTGTCTGTAACTTCTCCAGTGAAGCATCTTTAATGGGTGTTAAACACAACACAAAACAAATTTTGTTTGACATAAAACAGTTGTAATGATGTAAAATGTGTCTCTATATTATATTGTATTGTTATATAATACGTATTTATTGAATATATTTATTCATAAAAGTATTAATAAATGAAGTTGAAATTTCTCACTTGTTTCTTAGATTTTGGTTAATGATTGAAACTGATAATGGAAAAAAAACACATTGAATTTGCTTATAATATAACTGTGAAGTCATTGGGGATCATCGGCAGATGTGGTTTGATTAATGAGTTTTGTTTATTAACTCTACATTATTCCAAGAATTATCCCGATTTGATTTATGCTAATATTATTTGGGCTCCTCTAATCTTCATACGCTTCAAGTACTGCTAAAAAGATGTTTAAGTATAAGATTCATTAAATTTGATTGCAGATATGTTAAACTGTGTTGTCAATCATTTATTAACTGTTAGTATACCAGTTACAGATGCTTCATATGATTATAGTAAGTTATAATTGTCATTGCATGTGTTGTCAAGTATTGTTATAATTCTTTTAAATACTAAGGGACTGTATGAAAGTTATTGGGATGGGGAATCTCGCGTTTTATTTAATAAAACAGCAAACCCTGTCAAGCATTAATATTTTCCTTGTGCTCTAAAAAAAAATTGTCCCCCAATTTTTTTTTGACCCCTTCACCTCCACCCCTAATAATTTTCATACAGTCCCTAAAAAGAGGGGCTAAACGTAAAACGTTATCAGAGTCTTATTACCAATTTATTAGGCTATTTGTGTGTGCTCAGTTTGAAATTCCTACATCTATGACAGCACTTGAAGTAATCATCAGTGCTACTCAGAGACTGATTTAAAACAAACCATCAGGAGCATCAGGAATGAGCTGTAAAGTTGCTCTGATAGGTAAAAACCTGTCACAAGCATTTATAATTATAGAGCCCTCAGCTGTTTAAACCTATTTCCTGAGCATCCTTTTAATCAGGCCATAACCACCATTTCATTTGTTCTTCCAGTGGGTGATGCAATCCCTGAAGCTAAAGCTCTCTATTCATTAGATTGTTTTAATGTGCCTGAAAGCAGTTGTGCAAATAAACAAGCAGTTACAGTGAAAAGAGAGGAATCCCTGAGTCTGCGCATTAACCCAGGAGGGACTACAATTCCAACTTGTGCCTTTTATCTTATTAATCCCACGCAACGTCATTTTGCAGGTCCCCGAAATGGACTTATAAATTGCGTCTAATAGGCTTCAAATCAAGCACTAATTAAAACTGCATTAACCTTAATGAATCAGAAAAACTGAGACCCCAATTTATTGGAGTTGTGTTTATACAAGGGCTCGTTTCAATAATACATGACGCAACCGGCTGTGTGGGATGAGCCCATCTTCCTAATGTGAACCTCCTGTGAGTGTGTATGCATGTGTATGTGTGTGTGTGTGTGTGTGTGTGCATCAGTGTGGTGTGTTTTGGCCCTCGTCATCATTACAGGCCTTGTTAGAGGTTAACTTTAGCAACATTCAGGCGTCTTTAGCGCCGCGGAAAGAGATGGAGCCACATGGTGCCAATCAGCGTCACAGGTGTTCATAATTGTCTGTCTAATTGCTTCATTACTGGTGAGGAGGCCTGAGCCTCGTCTGCGCTTCCACCACATCTGGATTTTGGGAAGCCCTCTCCAGCTCAAATGAGAAGCCTCTCCCGAGTTTTAACATGTATCTGCTTGTTGCCGTGATTTCCCAGGAGCACATCATTTATTTGTACGCCGATTCTGACTCAAACACCTTTAATGGAAATTCCCATGGCTGGTGGGGGTGGAGCGCTTAAGGCAATTTGTTGACAGGGAGAACTCATTTGTTTTGCCGTGAATGAATTTGAAAAGACGTAAAAAATAAAACATGTAAATGATGTCAGTGTAGTCCTGCGCTCTAGCAAAGTACAGGGAGGTTTTTCCTTCATGTCTCTGAGTGTTTTTGTGTGTTATCCCAGTCACTTGTATGGTTAGAAGGCCCCCGAGATTCACCTCAAGAGACTTGCTGTCCTAATGAATCAAGCCTCTCCAATGTGGGAAGAACCTGAGGGGGAAAAACTGTGATTCTTTATTACTGAGGCTTCAGCAAACCTGCCAAACTCACCAGATCCCTCTTCGCTCTTGTTATGTCAGATTATTGACTGAAATTAATAAATGACACATCAAAAACCAACATGGAAAGACCTTTAAATCTCTAAAATCACTTCATGTCTTTCCGATTAGTCACCCTCTAACGGCCGCAATGCTTCTCCCCGTAAGGAAATGGGCGATAGATTAAGCTGAGGTCAGCAGCATTAATGAGACATTTAACATGCCATTTGCAGGAAGTGCCGCAAGATCTCTCCTCTCACACAGATAAGCTCCAGGACACCCGTGTGAAATGGTGCAAGAGGGGACTGAGGCTCGACCTCAAACCTCCAGCCACCTCTGCCCACCCACATGGGCTGTTATGTATCCATGCTCACGTCAAGCCCGGGCCTGTGCGCGCCAATTAGCTCCGAGCCATATGGATTTCAACTGTGGCAGATGTTTGTCCAACCCATTGCTCAATTTGGTGCGCGAGGGATTTGGTGTCACCTTTTGGGACGTTTGGAGATTCCTGTCAGATTTTGATTATCAGTCTGCATCAGGTGGATTGGTGTTTTCCCAAAGGTGAAATTATGGCCCAGTGTGGCTGTTATTAATACATGAAAGTGATCTTAGGCGCCTGCAGTGCTAGCCGTCACTCATGGGAGTCTCCTCCAGTGTTCACCTGTAAGATCCGTGCTCAGATTGAATTAACATTGTGGATTATATTCATGTACAGTGATTAAATTCTCCCATCAAATGTATAAAGTTAATTCATTTAGAAAAAAGATTTTGGAGGTTAAGTTCCTGTCTGCTTACTGTCAGATGCAGATGGGCATGTCTTGACTTGATTCTCCCTGACAACAGAGCTACAGGCTGATGTCTCTTCAGTCAGGCATGCTGATGTCCTCTGAGGGCTCGCTGGTGTTTCCTGTAATGTCAACACTCCAAACACAACATGCTAGTCTTGATTTGTATCATGGCTCAGATATTTACACCTCGTACTGATGCTTGGTGATTACACACAGGAATCCAGCTGTTATGACGTAATTAGATATGACATAATGGCCAACAATGAGCACTGCATGCATATCCATTGTCCATCAGCATCCTGTGATGCTTAAAATTCTCCAGTAAGAAATCAAATATGCCTTCGTTTTGCCATCGTGGGCTGCACGGTGTTCACCTTCTCTCTAACCGCAAACTGGAGTCAACATTTCCCACCATTGTCTGCCCCAAATTGACTCTACGGAGGGTATTTCAAATACAAGTGGTGAAATATTTCATGTTCTTTGCAGCTTATGTGCAATAGACTTGGCAGCAACACAATAGCTGTGGGAAGTGATTTATTTTCTTAAAGTAATTAAATGCCTACTTGATCATTTTTTCTGGGAAAATGTGAGAATGTGGCAAACAAATTAAAAGAGCACTCCATGACTAAACCTATCCCTGGGATTGGTGGAAACATCACAAGTGAAACAGAAGCCAAACCTTCTTAATCTACGTAGCTACATTTGGGAGTTTGTGGAGAAACAATTCGGAAACATGCATTCTAATTCTGTTTGCGCCCAATTATTAATTTCAATTTATGTAACCCCACTTACTCCTACAGTTTAATTAATGATGCTTGTTATCAGCTGTGTTTAAGAGGTAATGGACAATGCTGAATTTTGAGTGTTTACAGCGCTGGAGAAAAATCCTGCTTTACCCCTTTGTAATGGACTGCCAGTAAACAAGAGATTAACAGTGTTTGTCACTCTTCCTGCAGCTGTGTTATAATGCAAAGCAAGAGGGGGAGGGGGGGAGAGGCATTAAGCACATAACTTTGAAATGGTGACTTGAAATAGCTACCATGGTCAGAAGAACTGGCATTCCCCTCCATCACCTAATCCATACCATAATTCCTGATCTAATTAGAGGAAGGCTCAGCGCTAGGTCTGCCACAAAAGAATAACACACAGCCAGAGTGTGTGCACACAGAAAGGAGGGAATAGGAAGCCAGTGAAATAGAGAGAAAGAGAGAAAAGTAGGAGAAGAAAGGAGAGGAGGGAGGAAAAAACGAAAGCACAGTAAAGTGAAGTGAACAGGTAAACACAACTGACCACTGATTTAAAGCATCATAACATTACTCACTGTATGGAAATATGTAAAACTTTGTAAAAGCCAGAACGTTGAACAAATATTTCCAAGTACGATGCACAGACATATTTTTAAACTAATTAAGAACAGCAATGAAATAATAGAAGCACACTACATACTCACAAGCCAACAAGGTAACTGGATGGCAGAGCTAATTTGCTTGAGGTGCTAATCTCTTTATGGCAGAGACACATTTACACATTTTTAATAGCTAACGAGGCTGCATCGCACAATTATTCCGGTTCATTTAAATTACAGAATCCTTAAACTCAAGAATCAATAAAAATAATCAGCCGGATATGACTGGAGTTTCACTACATTTTACATGAGAGGACAGGAAGGTGTTCAGAAAGGTGCAGAGACTGAAATCTCACAAAGGACGAGTTTTGGCGAATAACACTGAATGTAAACGTCACCTTGTCTGTTTAACAGAAATCTCTGCAGGGCACATTTTAGTCCTTCTTGAATTAATAATTTGTGCAAACGTATGAAAACTTAATGTTAAACAATGTTGTTCACACTTTTACATATGTTGAACTTTGCACTGCATCAGGATGCACAAGCAGTGTATGTGCACCCAACTGAACACACAAAGCTGAACAGTGTTGCTGAAACACAATCCAGTGTAGTTTTGCAGTTTATTAGTATCAGAGTGTTGAGGGGACAAGGAAAAATGTAATGAAGGTGATAACAGCCTTAGCAATATTAATATGAAGGAATTAACTCAGGTGCTGCTAGTAGAACAATTTGTAACATTACTTGCTTGTTACAGTAACATGACAGTAATTAACAGCAGCAATTTCTAATTTCTCCACATACAAAAAAAAAAAAAAAAAAAAAAGACTCCTCCTAACACCTCCTGACACCTACAGGGCCCTGTGGTCCATTTCTCATACGCCAATAACTCACCATAAAAGCCGAGCTGTTACAAAGAGCGGGAAAACGTCACACGCGTCCTCGGTCTTTGTTTGTGATGCAGAAACATTTTCTCTTTCATCTGGACAAGATGAAGTCATTTAAACAGCCCGGCCCTGCTCGGCTTCAAAGTGTCTGTTTGAGGTCTCGGACTGGACACTTGCTGCAGGTGCAGTGTTGGAAACACTGATGCAACACCAGAAATGGTTGACACCTTCCCGTACGGGGTTGAAGGGGGTGGGTGGGTGGATGTGTGTGTGTGTGTGGGGGGGGGGTGAAGTCACCTCATGTGTCTACCTGGAAAGACATGCAGCCTAAATTCAAATTTCCAACATTTGAAGACCTTTCAAAACCAAACTGCATAAAACCAAGTGGGGAGATAAGCTACTTCCCCTGGGTACCCAGGTGAAAGTAATAAAACTCACACTGCTGCCTCTCCAGATACAGTTGAGCTACAATAAGTTAACTGAGGATTACGCTGTTAAATAGCTCGAGGCTGTGCGTGTATCATCAGCCTGGATAACTGCACTATTGCATACTATACAATCGCCCGTTGCCAGTAATGTAGTCTGTACTCTGAATTACATTCATGGGGATGTCAGTAAACTCCCTTGTGATGTATCTTTGTGGTTTAAGAAATGAAATACACTGATCCACAAGTAAGATAGATGTGCTTACCAAGGTCAAAGAGGCTCCCCAGCGTAATTACCGACTACCAAACACAAAGGGCATTGTTATTGGACAAGTATAATGCCACACATTACCAGAGCAACACAGCTGTTTCTATCAGCGAACACTAGCTTGGGAAGACATAGGGCGGGCATCAATTTAGCCTACTTATCTAAAGTCTCTAATTACTTGGTTTATTTGATAAACAGAACAAGGAGAATCCTTAAATGATTCTGCAAGATCCAAAGGGGATTAATTTCTCACTCCTTGAAAAAAAACAAATCACTGGTAGAATCCCTTATTTCACTCTTTAATCACGCATTAATTAGGAGCAATAGGGGCACCAGTTACACTTGGCATTTGGTGAGATTGCAGGAGAAAAAAAGGGCCTGCATTAGCCTCTCCAGAGGAGGAGGCGAGCACATCAGGCTAAGACAAAGACAACACAATCAGACAGAACAGCAGGAAGTACGAGTTGGGAGAATGGGGATCTGAGCTTCTGAAGCCCCCCTTCCCACACAATGCACATCTTTAGCTCAGACAAACCCAGACTAGATATCCATGGATATTAGCTGCACCCTGGTCTGACAGGCTGGACCAAATATTTTACAACTGTTTTATTTTCACATAAGGTTTTACAATGTGGCTGATGTTATCTGTCATCTTCTCATCCCTCCTAACAACGCCTGTGTTCAAGTATGGAGAAGAGCATCACAGCTTTGCCCTTACAAACGCACATCCCGGGCACACATATGGACCAGTTATGTAACAGCAGCATTCCACAATTAACAATGTGAAGTAAACCATTAAAAATAATTAGAACATTTGACAAAAACATGTAACACCAACACAGGAGTCACTGAAGTGAGAAACAGCTACACACAAACCTGTATCATCACAACAAAACTGATTCCAGTCAAGAGCGTGTGGAGGAAATGTGGAGTAGAAAGAGGAGCGATCAGGGGAGGCTTGAACTCTGGGAGATTTAGCTGTTAAGGACTCCAGGAGAAAAGACTGAATGCACGGTGCAAAGCTGGGGCTAAACACATTGGCTATGTTTACATGCATGGACTGACTAAACTAATGTCCAATTAAGGCTTGTTTCAGTTAAGTGCAGATGGCAAAAACCCAAGAAAAGCCACTGTGTACCTGTTTGACTGCGTGTGCTGGTAAACCAAGGAAAGAAATGATGCTTTTGCTTGTTGCAATAATTATTTTTGACTTCAAAATGCAGGTTTAGTGGCCAGTAGTTTAAATGTTTAGTCATTTAATGAATCAGTAATTAAAAAAAAAAAAGAAAGAAGAAGAACTGGCTTGTCTTTTCATGCCTTTTAAACCAGCATCTAGACCCAGAGTAAGATCTTAACCAGACTATTATAACCTATTATAACTTTGTGACATTTACATACGTCTCCATCAGATGAGGGGACTTGATCATCTGAGTTAACAGCGGCAGTTACTTTGCACATCCACGTGCTTTCAACCAAAGACAGTGAAATGCTTAATGTTTAAAAAGCACCGATCTTTCAACGTGACAGCACCCGAACCAAACCGCTACTAAACACCTTTCATGTCTTTGCTTAACATTTTTTGGTCGACTCCTTATCTAAGATGAAAACCGTATCCAACACAATGAACAAAATGACCTGTAAAATGTGTTTTGAAACCATTATGCTCTCAGTCTGTTTTCTTATTTCGCGAGCTTGAATAAAGAGGTAGCTTCTCAAGCAATCTCGGCCTTGTTTGTTTAAGGTAATTACTACTTGTCCTCCCATCCTGCCGGCCCAGATGATGCATGAAAATTACCATTCCCCTACTTCAATCAAAGCAGGAAAAAGAAAAGGGAGAAAGGGGGGAACAGAGGCGAGCAGATGGGAGGAGGAGGCGGTGAGAGAGGAACTCTGTGAGACACACAGAGCTCCCTCCCTGCATGACAAGAAAGGGCACTGTCTCTGATTAATTAGCTGGAGTTGGTAATCAGTTTAATAAGACTGAAGTTGATGGTGAGAGGTCCCCTTTGGCAGAGCCACGCTAAGCTTAGCACTCTGTTCAGGGCCCTCGCTTTCTTCCACCAAGTAAACACGCAGTGTCTATTTACATAAACAGTTGTTTCTTTTTTGTGGGAGGCTATTTTCTCTTCCAAACCGCCTGAATGCCTAACACCACCGCTTAAGTCACTCCCAACAATGGCAGTGGGAATTGCAGACAAATTCATGAATTTTTCAACATATGAGAACTAATTAAATTGAGGCCTTTTTGAAATGAATATAGTCTGAGGTACTCACTAGCCCTACGCACACAAAGAGGGTATAATTCAGCGATTGAATTCTGGCTTGATAGCATTCAGCCTTTTACCATGGCGAGCTATACAGATGGCCGGGGTCCTTTTCATTCTTTTATTTCTTAATGGCAAATCTCATTATGGCAGTTATCTGTGTATGGAGAACAAGACGGGAACGATGGGCCACAAAGCCACACGGTGCAGAAACTTGGTACCTGTCTGCTGAGGAACATGATACTTAATGTTAGGTCAGATCGTGATGGGAATTTAAAGTTTCTGTGTTGTTTAGATGATTATCAGAAAATCATTGATTGCTACAGCACATACAGCACAAATAGTCTCAGTTTTATCAGGAGTGATAGGATTGATGAAATAAATTTTGTGGTGTTAAAGGTTTGAAACTGACCTCGTAAAGTAAAAGCTTGACATTTTGGGAAATGCTTTTTGAGTTAGATAAGACGATGGAAACCATTCTCACATTTGTAGTCTAAAGATTTAGCAGCTCAGCATAAAAACTGGCAACAGGGACACATAAACCCCCTTAAATGTGTAACTTGTGAGTTTTACACTGTGGTTTATGGACAAAATCAAAGAAAACAAGATATAACCCAGAATTTGTTAACATCAAACAGAGCCAGGCTAGCAGTTTCCCCTTGTTTCCAGTCTTTATGCTAAGCTAAAGCTAAAACTAAAAACCCCCCACCTCACATGTAAAGGACAGATATGAGAGTGGTACAAAGAAAGTGAATAAGTGTATTTCCCAAAAATTTGTTCCCAAAGTTCCCAAAGACAGATGTAAAATTATCCACATTACATCTTGGTTTAAATTATGGCTGTAACATACAATTATTTTCAGAGCTGATTAAGCTGAAATTTTCTCAATTAATTGAACTGTAGCATAGACCATGTCAGAAACAGTTCTCCACAGCCCAGGGTTATGTCTTCAAATGTCTTGTTTAGTCTGACAAATGGTTCATTACCCAAAATACACATTACAATGATATGAAAATAATCTTCACACTGAAGAAGATGTAAATTTCAATCAACAAATCAATTAATTAATGAATTAAGTCAAAACACCTTCTTAACATTATTAAATGGGCACCAGTGCCTGCAGTGTCCACTTGAACCATTATATTAACTCGAGCTGCTCTAATAGAGCAGCCCACTGGCCAAAACACTGAGATCTTGGTGAACTGAATCCCTCTCAGATGTAAACGTGTACCTGTATCAATAGTTTAAAGGACCCCTTCATATCTATACAGGAAGTGGGTCCTCTTTCATGGAGCCCGCCATGTTGCACCGCCATCATTCTACAGTAGCCCACAGCAGGCAAACCAAACTCTGGCTCCAGAGAGGGCCTTTTGCATTTTTACCTTACCTGAAGGCCACCGTATGTTCTCCTACACACTTGGAAAGGAAGGGGTGAGGGGAGGGCTATTCAGTTGGTTGCAATCTCAACCTCACCACTAGATGCCACTAAATCATACACACTGGTCCTTTAAAATGCATTTTCTTTCCAAATTGACATTTAGCCTCTCCAACTCAGAAATGGAATATGTCTGACAGCTTGATAATCTTCTCTTCGACTTAATTTTCTTTATTGTGCTTAACCTCTCTGTTCTCTGTAAGTCATTCTCCTGACCACTGCTATAATTAAGACTGTCCCTTGCCCCCGCCCATTTTATTTGAGCTGAATTAATCTTATGAAGTCTCTCACATGACACAATCTCCATTAAACTATAACTTTACTTTCTACATTATTCACTCACACTTAAATCTAATAAGTCATGACTTAGACTAGCCTTGGAGTAAAAGAAACAAGTTGTTGCTGTCATGGCCGAGCAGTTTCTATCTAAAGTAAACTCTGTGGACCCAGCCCGAGATAAGGGAGCACCACATCACCCTGTGGCGTTAATGATCGTCCGCTGTTACAACACGAAGACAGTCAAGTAGCAGATAAAGCACAGAAATAATTTAAGCAGTGCTAAGTGGTCTATTGTCATTCAAATGATAAATTATGCTTGGCAGAGGTTTTAGAGTCACTTTTACAAAGCGTTGCTATTGTTTGTGTTGAGACAAGGTTTTAAGGAGTGGGAATGGAGGGAATTACTTAGGAGGGTTCGGAGTTCCTTGGGGTTTGGACACAAATTGGCTCCCTGCTCATCGGGCTTACCCTGACTGTTAGACAAGCCTCCAACATGGCAACATTACTGCTTACCAAGGACTGCACTGCTCCGACAGCACAGTGAAGATCTGGACTCAACGTAGCAGCTTGTTAAAGTGTTAAAGCTCGATGTAGCTCTAACACTTTACATGTAAGCATTTTTTTCACTGTTAAATTGATAGCTGCTTTACATACTGTTTACAAATTAATCACAATTATGTTAGAGAGTATGTTCTATTACATATTTCTTAGCCTAAGATAACTGCACTATGTAGCTCTGTAGTTTAGCTGCTTAGCTCAATAGCTAAGTACCATATTTTAGAAAGACTTACTATAGTGTAGTAAAGACGATTGTTCATAATTTTAAAATCATATCTGATGATGTTCCAAAACAATATCTTGATTTTTTTTAAATTATATGTAATGTTAACATTGCTGTTAACACATACAGCTGAAATGATCTCAAAGACACTGGATGATGTTGGATCAGAGATGGGGTTAGACCCAGACATTACAAAAAAAAAGAAAAAAAAAAAGAAAAATGTAGAGTTCAAATAATTATTTCTGTATAGTAGTGCGTATTTATTACAAACAAAAGCTACTGATTATAATGCAGACCATTTTTTACCACTTATGGAAAAGTGTAGGTTCAAATTACCAACAATGACCTTTACGTCTAAGGGTTAATGCAGTGTACTTTGAACTGCCACTGTCTTGTTGCTGTATAACTACAGTATTACTAGTATTAATTGATCAATAACAAGTCTGGAGCAGCTTCTTCCCCTTTCTAATCAAGCCAGTGTTTGTAATTACCTGCTCTACAGTAGGTGAGTGTTCTTCATATAGGAGCTCGGCGATAAATTACCACACAAGCTGGACTTGCTGAGGTCTTTCCTGGGACAAATCAAGGTAATGTTAATTACACCATTAAATTCATTTGCTCAGTGTAAATCCCCCCCAGGCTGAACTAGATCATGCTGTGTCCATTCTTAAGGTACAAAGGGATTTCAGGTCAAACCAGAAACCAGGTCAGTGTAAGTTATACATTAAAAGTGTGTTTATGCACTATGACGAAAGAAGAGGGAAGTCTGAAGTCAGCACATTGATTGTCAAATACAGACTACAAGAAAAGCTTTAACATCTTAATATATTCTCATATGTTGCACAACTTAACCTGGTTGTGAACGATCCTTTTTTTTTTTTTTTTCAGGTACTTGGCACCGCTCAAGATGTCATTACCTCTGTTGGGACTGTTAAATGGTTCCATAAAGAAAAATGAAATATTCATTAACTTGGTTAATAATTCATTCAGATAAAATGCAGTATGTGGTTTGCAGAGTGAAGATGAATGCGTAATGAGTGCATGCTCAGCATATTGGTGCATGGGAATGTTTTTATTTCATGATAGCAAAAGAAGAAAATTAATTGAAAGTTCATTTTCATTTTTTTCTCTTTTTTTTTTGTTCTATAAGTTATGCTACATGATAAAATAGATGCTTTCCAAGCAGTTTCTGACTAAGAAACAATTAAGAGGGTGTATATGTAACCCACATACTACAGTGTGGTATTTTAATTATGGAGGAAGTGCATTTAAACAGACTTTATCAAATTGTAAATGTTAGTTTGACCTAATTCCCACAGTTTGAGCAAACTGTGTAAAGCACTTTGTACTTTGCAGCCTGAAAATTGGAACCATAACCTCTACTTATCGTGTGACAAAAGCCTGCAGAATGAAAGAGTATATTCATAATTTCATGTGAAGTTTAGTCACTATTGAAAATATCCAGTTGCTGCCCGAGATGTCACATCTAAAGTCTCCTGACTCTCCCGTCCAGAAACAGCAGTAAGTGTGTGCATGTTGCCTCAGTTAACACTGGAGTGGTGAAGTGTTCCCACACTGCAGTGTAAACACCGCTCATCCAAACACTGTCAAACTAATTTCCTCACACCACAGAGGTTCACTTTGGCTTTCAGATGAATCAATTCTTACTCTAATTATCAACTGCGACACCCATAATCACTCCAAGACTGTAGCGCTGAATAAATGGCATGTCTTTTGTGTTATAATTCTGTGCATCTTGACAAACATGACCCATTAAACAACCCTGTGGCCTTTTTCAAGAGTGATGATTATACTAATTAAAACTGCAAAACATCTGAGAGGGCTGCAGATGTGCCAGAATTAAACAGGTCATTAAATCAGCCAAGGAATATGTCAACATCCACACTGCCTGTCGCTCACGCAATATGTTACTTTGAGAAGAGGGGAATAAATATACCTCGTATGTGCAGGAATGTGCTCACAATGTGCGTAATATCCCATTACACAATATTTAGGGGTTTTCACTGTGGCCCTGAAGTGACAAACACAACAATATGGACAAAACATAAATAATTATTAAATTATCAAAATAGAAAACATGATAACATTACAAATTTGATAATGATGTTAGTATTTATCTGGTAATGTATTTTCTGAAATGTTCCTGTGTTTTCTGAAATACTCATATGTCATATTCTGTCATATTTCTACAGTATTGTTGTGTTTGTGTTTTCTATTTTGTCAATACGCTTTGTGTAATGTTGTTGTGTTTTGCCCCTCAGGGCCACCGTACCAACGCGTCCTCTTTAAAATCTACACTAAGTTTATGAAGGCAAAGTATTTCAGATTTTTAATTAATTGAAACCTTTACAGGGAAAATCCAACTCCGGCAATTTCTTTTTAGACGAATTATTAAAAAAAAAAGTTCTACTTAGACAACAAATCAGCTTTGCAGCTAAACTTTTATCAGAAGCGCTGAACATTACCTGCACAACGCCACATTTCCCTGAGCTACACTTGGTGTTAGGTGTGACATGTTGTGAACATCGCTAGCCTTTATCAGCTGCATCTCTGAGATCTCTTCTTTGAGTTAATCCTCTTCTAGCTGGTGATAGCAGCAAGTGATAGTGCTGATGTCTTGTTACCAGCAACATATGTTTCCTTTCATACAATAACAGCTTTCTAACCATTTAATGGGATTGTTGTTGTTGTTTTTTTTTCTTTTACCCTGCGCCCACACAACAAACACTTTTCCTAGAAGTGGTTCGACATATGCCCAAGGAATTTGTCTCTGCGTTTCACAACAAATCAGCCTAGGTCAGGGGGCTAAGATTGGCCTCCAGTAACAGACTACTGAAAACAGCTCCTCTACATGACGAGAGGGGGAAGTGGATTTTCCAGTTTAAAAGCAGAATCATCTGTGCTCAAGGCATTATCCTGTGTTCAAAGAGATTAATTAAGTGAGATGCTATTGATACGGCACCGCGCTGCTCTTGGATCAGCACTGGTCGTGTTCACTGACAACTACGAGCTTGAAAATAAAAAATGGCTACATGACTTTTACATATGGAAAAATGATACTCACACTCATGCTTTTTTGCCTTGATTCTTTTTGATTCAGGCCGGCGATTCAGGATAAACGTTCTCTAAAAACAGCTCAAACATAATATAACTTTTCTCTGAGACGTTGCCATAATCAAACCTGCATCCAGTAGTTCTCTGCAAATAAAACAAACCATGAAACTGTGACGTTGTCCTTGTGGAGTTAATCAAGAGTTTCAAAGGCCCTAAAATTCTGCTTCCTTTTGTCCCATTAATGAAGCATCTCTGATGTTTTCTCACTCCTCAGTCAAGATATATTTTTCATAGCAGTCATCAAAGTGAAGAAATCCCATGTCGCACTTTGATGTGCTTAACACAGTTTTAACTCACATCTCATTACAGAGATAATTAATAGTTTAATTAGCACCAATTCTCACCAACTGACAGCTTCTCAGATACACAGTCACGTGATTCGCTTTAATGTGAAATGATACAAAAACAAAAAAATAAATTCAGTTCTTATGCTCATGTCATATCTGAGTTTCTTCAGCTCAGGTGTTTTGTATGATAATTGCCTGCAAACTTTTATTGCTGATGTTCTGCTAATTTTTCCTCGCACTGATTCAGCCTACACAGCAAAGTTATGAGAGCACAGTTCCTCACCAGGGGACGAAGTGCCCAAATATGTGCAATGCAAACAACTTAGGTGGATTAATTTTAATTCTCATTACCTTGAAGCAAAGCAATCATTTTCTATGATTGAAAAAAATATAAGCAAGCATTATGAATAAAAGTAATTATCATTTTTGTGCTTTTTTTTTTGCATGCTGTTTGCAATTAACACTTCCTGGAATCTGAATGAGCATTTCAGAAGTGTTGAGTAGCCGTGGAGGCGAACACTGCAGATCAAAAAAAGATCAAAGTAACAGCGAGAGGAATCAACGGTTTAAGACGAGTTTACAGATGCTGAAGAGAGCTCATCAAACAATGAGCGGCGAGTGTAGGCTTCGAGAAACAGCGCGTGCCTCTTGTTCGGGCAGAGAAACAATAGCATGTCTCCCAGCATGGGTGATGGCCAACAGCAAAGCCTCTGTTTCATGTCTCACACAACACCCCCGCCCCTCTCCCCCCTACACACACACCGTTCACTCAACTTCCAGTTTACGACTGCTCACAACAGTTTACAGCAGCCAAATTTCATTTTCTACTCCCAAATCCTATCGCACATTATCCTGTACATTGCATTAGGGCCCTAATCTTCCCTTTCTCTTCCTCAGAAGAAGAAAGGAGCGCCTTCATGATTAACCCACTTTACAGCAATAAATAAACGCATCATCCAGTAATGTACACCAGATTTAATTTGAAGGGGGAAAAAAAGGCCAGAAAGCTCAAATCACTGAAATGTAATGAAAAATAACACAATGCAGACACCAATGGGCGCCTTAGGAATTAATTTGAATGCTCCATAATTTCTTCTCTCTCTTGTACTCCCTGGATGGGTTTTTCCTCAGACAACTGGGTGACTTTCCCCCCCTCACATTCTGCTGGTGTGAAAGTCTTCAAAATATACAAAGAGAATAAAAAAGAAACAGGATCAGTTCGCCATAAAAAAAACCCCCACCACTTTTATCAAAATTAACATTAAAAAAAAAAAAAAAAAAAGCTTGCGGCCTTTCCCGTTTTGTTTGTCACATGTAGCCCATGTTGCTTTTGGTTTCCCATCGTTTTTTCGCCTCAAACCTACAACACAGAAAAAAAAAACATTAAATTACTGAATGAATATTTCAGGCTGCAAAGTACAAACAGTCAGCTTCAATCTGCGCACAAGTAATCAAAGACCAGCTAATGCGAGCTTCAGCATCTTAACTGTACTTGGATCCAGAGTGGCAGATAAGACAGCAAACACAAACATCAGGACACAGAGAAACGTCGTACCCCCAGACTATTTCCTTCTTCCTTTTCTGCGCTGCCCTCAAAGCTTCCTCTTCCTGTTTGCGCTGCACAAAGTCACGGCAATCAGCGGCTTGAGCGATTTTCACAGCCAGCTATTTGGAGGTAGACAGAGGAGAGGTCCATTAGAGAATTGAAATCAGTCTGTTGCAACCAAAAGCTTTCTGACTGATGTGTCAGGGCGGCTTCTCGTCAGTGTCTCTGCTGCCTCCTCCACACCACAGCAAAAAAAAAAAAAAAAAAAAAAAACCTTATTGAGCTGAACAACACGTGAATGCTGTCCTACTATTCTGACATTTAACAATTTTTACATGGCATTAGGACTGGAGATCTGGTATGGCATACAGCACTTCACAGAAAGTAACTCATCTTGCACAATGTGTTACAGATGTCTACGGCAGAGAAACACATACAGCAAATACCAAAATTAGTAAGTCAAACATGACGCAACAAGAAGAAGCAGCAGCACAAAAAAATGTGAAAATGTAAATAAATGTTTGAAGAGTAACATCAGGAAATTTTATATGTGTAATGAACATATAACTTCAATAATATTCTCACTACGATAATTCTGCTTACGACAACTGATGGTTTTAGTAGGTATTATTTTTTATTACAAACAGGTGATGAAAAATTTCCTGTTTGTGAAATGCACGTTAAAGCTGAAACAGTCAACGTATATAGTGTGTATATTTGTGTGTGTGTGTGTGCATGTGTGTGTGTTTTATGTGGGGGTGAAGTGTCCCATAGCTGCATAAATTACAGGAGCATTGTTTTCTAAATATCATTATAATCTATTTTGCCTTTTGTTTGAGGTGTTTTCATATTTTTATGCTCCTGGCTTTTAGTCTCTCCTGCACATTGTTTCTTTTTGATTACGTCTTTTTTTTTTTCTTGCTTAATGTGCAAATGAAATAACCGACTAAATAAACGACGAGAAACAATGTTCAATTTTTTTTCCCTCCCTCTGTCTCAAAAATGTTGCAATGGCATTTTTCGCTCATCACCAGTGTAAAAGTGTTTGGAGTACTGCAGGCAGTCTCTGAAATCTGAAGTGAAGAGAATGACCGTGACTGCAAGAGGCAAACATTCAAATCCCAGGGAAGACGTGTGTATTGTGAAGCAGAATAATCCCAATAACCCCAGTCACACAGAAGCACGGCGAAACAAAGGGAAAAATCCTGCCTCCTCTGTCACTCCTGAGATAGGTTTATTATTCAAGCAAAGGCAAACTTTGATAAACAACTTGGAACAATTTCACCAAACCTTTGGGTAATTCTCTGTAATATTCAGAGTACAATCAGGGGGGAAAGGAAGTCTTAAGGTAATGAAGAAATGTGCCACCACTGCGCCACTTGAAAAAAAAAAAAAAGACCTGCTGGAAAAAAAATGTTTCAATTATAATTAAGTGGGATAAACTTTATTAGAAAGACTGAAACTAAAATATCTCCTAATGCATGCTGGGATTAAGCAGGTCAGAGCGAGCAGGCAGGAAAAATTAAACTCTAAAGGCTTTTTATCACCATATTTCAGGAACCAAGGGTGTAAAATGTTCTAATTTGGGATACATTAAAAGCCATAAAGGTCTTTCAAAAAGATTAATGGTACTTTGCTTGGATTTAAGATAAGGGCTTCGGCTGGCTGCAAGTACTGGGCTCCGGCAGGGCCCTCAAGGCATTCATCTATACAGTCACTGGAAGATTTGTGAAAGCATCTGCATAACCTGAAGCGTACATGCTATGACAGTTCTCCAGTTCTTTGCCATTTTTTGTAGGTTTTAAATTTCTCAGAATCATGTTTTCTCCTCTTAAAGAGAGAGAGAGAACAGGTGATTGCTCTTACATTTGCAGTTGGTTTTGCGAGCAGATAAAACCACACCAGGGTGTGTTCCCTGCTCCTTGTTGGAGTGGTGTAGGTGCTAAATGCTTTTGAGTGGCTCTGATGCATGCTGAGATTATAAACCAGACGTTTATTCAATTGTTGACAAATCCAAGAACAGCTCCTGCTCTCTGTGTTTGCAAAAAAAAAAAAAAACACATTGGCTCATTCCGGGAGCAAATCAAATGAAACTGCATGATGCTAAATGGTTTCATTTGGAGATTTACAGGCAGAGATTTTTCTTTTTTCCTACATGAGGATTACCCACATTAACCTGCTCTCCTGTGGGGTTGCATTTGAAATGCAAAAGGTCTTGAAAACACGCCTTCCCAAACATTCCAAAAGCAAAATTAAAACCCACTTCCATGCCCCTCATTTCCCCCTCTTTTAAATTCACAACATAGCCTTTACTATATTTAAAACATTAAAGGTCTTTAATTTTTTTCCCCTTATTTTATCAGTTTGGTCTACAATCCCTGATGGTCTTTACTGGGGCTCAACATTAATGTCAACCAAGTTACCTAGGAGACAGAACAGATCAAAGAGACAAAAAAAACCCCTCAAATGTCTGATTAATCAAGCCTGCAAACAGCTTATTTCTTTTAGCCTGCATGCAAGTATGAAAATGAGATTCCGAGAGCAGTACATTGTGCAGATTTGTTCATTCTTATCTGAACAAAGCCAGCGGCAGCTTATTTCATGGATCACTGGCACTGTCAGCGCTGTGGCGCCGAGCAGGTGACGGCTCCTCTTTCTGTGGCGAGAACAAAATTAGCAAAAAGTCGGCACAAATTAGCCTCTCATATTTTCAGTAATATGACATTATTTTTCATTTACTTTTTTGATCCACTTTTCAGGATTTTTCTTCCCCCTCCCCTTGCGTGCATCTTAGTGCCAAATCCTTTCACATCAGAGGCTGGTGAAAAATAAGAATGAAACTACAAAGCTGGAATAAAGGCAGGAGACAGGAAACCTCCTGCATTCTTTGTTTATGTGGCTCCTAAAAGGCAATTCTTCCCACTCCACCACATATTAATATACAATTAAGTGTCCATCACAGGCATGTTTCTGCGCCTCTCTCTTGTGTGGCCTGTGCGCAGCCCTGTTAAAAACAAGGTTTATTCAGAGGATTAATACTCTGACCTTTGGAAGATTTGAAGGCAAAAAAATTCATCGTGCACAATGTTGGCACTGCAGCAGCAGCAGCTTAAGGCCACTAGGAGGGTTAAGTCAATAGTACCGTTTTCTGTTCATTCATGTTTGGGTCGTCATGGAGATTCAAGTGGAGACCCAAACATGGGGCCTCAATACAAAAAAAAAAAAAAATTCAGCATTGCTGCTGTTTAAGCCATATACTATCTTAACAACAGTTTCACACTCTGTTTTCATCTGTGTGTCTGTTCTCTTGCATCATTTCTGAGGTGCTTGATAAATGGAGGAAGCATTAGGAAGTCTTTCTGAGCAGCCCAGGGTTCACCAAAACACTGTGGCAATTAAACAGCAAGTGGAAAAAGACAATAGCTGAATGAAAGATGAGAAAAATGCTTCTCCATGTGGATAAAGTGTTAAAGCTCCTATTAACAATATGAAATAAACGATGGCTTTAAAGAAGAAATGGCCTTAAACCCATTCATAAATTTCCTATCCAGGAAGCCTCTTCCAATTAAAACGTGTGAGAGGTGGATTAACAAGGGCTATATGGCTTTGCCTCACTAAATCACCTCCCCAAGCTGCTCTGCTGCATTTGACGTGTAAACGATTAATGACCAGCCTAATTCCCTTATCACACTACCTTAATGCCTAAATAATGTGGCCTTAGTCAACTTTGGAAAGCGGGGCTATATAAGAAAGGAATGAATATCAGATTAGGCAGCTCGCCTGTTATTTCAGCATAATTTCTTAGAACTGAGGCGGAGGGGGAAGAACAATGTGTTTCAGCAACACAGGGAAGGTCAAAAGATCAAGAGGTCAATCAATACCACCCATATCACATTGAATAGGAAGAAATGCAACGTTTCATTCAGTTAGTCTACTCTGAAAAGTAAAGTAATAGACTAAACACAAAGACTGCAAATCAATCTGAATTTCATGTCTTACAAAAGTCAATAAAGGTGACAGTGATTTACAACATCATCTGGTGTGACCATGCATACCTCAAGTGTTAAATAGTGCTATTTTTGTAGTGTGGCTATGACTCACAATTATTTTCATTATCAATTAATTGACTGATTATAGAAGAAGTTCTAAAGAGTCCATGGTAGGGTTTTAATATCTCTTATTCTGTCTGACCAACAGAGAGATATTCCTTTTAGTATCACAGACCACAAAGAAAAACAACTGCACAACTGAGAAGCAGGAGCCAGTAAAGTCTCTTGCCATTTTTGTTTAATTAATAACTTGGACTTTTAAACAGCTATCAAAATTGCTGCCAATCTGCTGATCACAGTGGTGCAGGAAGTATTCACATCGTTTTATACTGTAAAAATTCTCCATTACTAGTGAAAGTTCTACATTGAAAGTGTTACTTAAGTAAAAGTGACTAAGTATGGAAAATGTACTAAAAATATCAACAGTAAAAGATTTATCATTAGATCATTCTTACTGATGCATTAATGGAGGATTAATGGATTAAGGAGGGTTGAAACAAATGATGACTTTTGATTAACTGGCTGATTGTTTTCTTGATTTATTGTTATATGGAGAAATGCCCATTACAATTTGCCAGAGCCCAAAGCGCCATCATTAAATTGCCAATCAACAGTCCTCAAATCCTCATATGTAAGAAGCTGGATCTGATCTATGAAATGTTTGGCATTTTTGCAGTAAACAGGAAATAAACAATTAATCGGTTATCAAAATAGCTGTTGACTGATTTGCTTTTGTTCGACTAATTGATTTATAATTTAACCATTTCAGCAAAGTCTCTGTAGTGTTGGGCGGATTATTATATAACAATGCATCATATTTTTTTAAGCTCATCATCGTGTAAAGATGACAAGTGCAATATTTCAGTGATGCAATATAGTAATTGTAGTCTAAAGTCAAGTAAAGTCAAGTAAAGTGAAAGTACCTGAAAGTTGCACTTATATATAGTAAATGTTCCACCTTTGGTCATCAGTGGTGGAATGAACAGCTCATTGGGAGTTTGATAGTAACACAAAGTCTGTCCCTCTGAATTACTTCAGTAACAACTGCTCCACTACTAAATTTAGCAATGGAGACGTCACAGTTATTCAATTTGTAATGTGAAAGCATAGTTACAATAGCACAGTTACATTATATCATTATTTCCCATTACAGTGCTTAGATGGGTGGTATATTTCCACACTGTTCTAACCAAAGTTTATCAGTCTTTATGGGGCAGCCTCATAAAAGCTTTTTGTAATCTTGCCTGCACTTTGACAAACAGAATTACATGGCAAGCTAAAAGAAAGTCACTCCGGGGGAAGGCACAGTAGAACAGGCATGTCTCCATTTTCTCTTCTAGTAATCTGATGCTAGATACACATGACATGTCATCTTTCGGGAGTAGAAAAAAAAAAAAGAAAAAAAAAATCTCTGAAAGTTCGCCTGCCTCGTGCACATTCCATTATCTCGCCTCTTCTGAGTAGGGTAGGCTTATTAGCAAGCTTTGAACTCACACTTACAATAATATGCCATCAACAGTTTTATAAGCTAATTAGAAAAAACAGTTTAATTAATGAGTGACTGGCAATAAAATGGCAATCATGAAAAAAGAAACCGAGGGTGCTAAGCTTCCACTACCACCAATTAAGGCCTAATTACAAACAAATTATATATGTGTTTTGCTGTGGGCTTTAATTTAAAAAAATGGCTTTAATTAAAAGAGAAAACATGCTAATTAATTAAACAGCACACAAATCTACATTGAAAAGTATGCTTTGTCTATCAAGTAATTAATGAAATACAATAATCCAAATGAGATTCCCAGGCATTTGATAAAAGCTTAGTACCCATTTCAAAATCCATTTCAAAATTAATGGGCGAAAATTTAATGTGAGTCATCCAGAGATACAATAAAAGTTCATTCAGTGATAAATTGCTTATGCTGAAGGAAAAATGAACAAAGAGGAGAGTTTCCCTAAACTCTGTGCGAGGTGGCCTGGGGGGGGGCTTGCAGGGGAGAGAGAGTCGGCCTCCTTCTCTGATGTGGGGCGGGGAAAGTCAGAATCTGATAAAGCTCACTTCTCACAAAAGCGCGGCTCATGAATTTTTTGATTACAAACACGGGGGCATGGCAGGGAGAAGGTGGTGAGAAGAAAAAAGGTGTTAAATAACATAAATATCATGAAACACTCTTAGTTCAGCTCTTTGTTTCAACTAAGCCACCATGTCTCCTCCGACAAAATGCCGCGCCACCTTTGTTTTACAGCATTTAAGCGAGGCTTTCCAAAGGGTAGATTTCAAGGACAGTGGGGCTTTTCCTTTCAGCTGCTGCTTCTATTGAAATACGAGCTGGAACATAATGAGGGATATTATAACCAACCGTACGTTCAAACGCTGAACCATAAATGGCTCCCGTTAATACATATTCATATGGTTAATTATTGCATATTAAGTGATCTAACCATTAGAAGGGACCACTTTTTTAAACAATATAGAAGGATGAAGTTAATCAAGCCCAAAACAGAGTCTAAAGAGAGGCTCACCACCCAAAAACCATCCAGAGCACAGGACGCCACTGGACCCACTGGACAAAAAATGAGGCTAGATTAGAAACTTTGTTGAGTCAGAGGGTATCAGGCAAGCAGCTACCAATCTACAACAACACAGGCACAAAAAGACCAGTAATAGCACCCACAACGTAACACGAACGCAGTTATAATGACTAATTCACCATGCAGGTAGACATAACAAGAATATGCCATTGCTGCAAAGTGGTGTTTTCGCAGGACAGAACCATCGTAAAAAGGCTAGAGGATGTAAACAGTTTCATTCATAACAACTGGGAAACTCCTGGGCTGGAAAGGTCAGTGTAATCAGTTAAACCTGAATGAGACCCTTAACTGGATTACAGCCAGTGACTGGGTTAGGGGATGGAAATGCAGCCAGTGAATCAAGCACTGAATGAACAGTTCTATGAATGCAACAACGTGGTCAGCTTATTGTAGTAAACAATTTTTTTAAAGTTTTATCATAACTTTAATTAATAATCTGAACGACTGGGTCTGCTGTGTGAAGGACTACACTAGCATGGCATGTAGTGTTCACATTCTGGCAAACACTGCTCTAACAACATAAGACAGTGATGGTTCAACACCAGGTGTATCTGAAATATACTGACCCTCTGTAGTGTCTCACTCTTGTGCACTGACTGAAGAGAAAAACATACATACGTCTTTGTGCGTGGTGCCATATGCTGTTGGTTCAGGAGATGGAACTACTTTTTTATATTTCATATTCTTTAGCTCCTGGAAGTCATGAAATGGACTTGACACCCACTATTGTGACAGACTATAGAGAGTTTCTGTTTTGAAGTGGTAATGCCACTCTAATAGCTGTGATGAGTGCTATGGGGGAACTGTAAGCTCTAACATGGCGTGACGGTCTTTTGTGGGGAAATATACCCACTTACTGTATATAAAGTACAGCTCCTGACTATTTCAAAAGACCTCTGTGACTCTGTTTTATAAAGAGAAAAAAAGGGAGTAATTATTTATTGTAAGGCTGAAGTTGAATGAAATATGAGAGGGTGGATTAGTGTGACAAAGAAAGCACTGTACAGTAGCTGAGCATAAAATACAAAAAGCTGGTTTTGCCTTGCTGAGTTGATTTTTATCATTCTTCGTTATGTTTGTACAATACTGAATGAAAACACGAATAAAAGTTCTGTCTCTAAATGTCATACAAAGGATCATTATATGTTTAGTACTAAATTTTACTAGCAATACCAAACCAGTTTCATAAAATCACATGGCTGTAATCTGCCTTCTAAAGACTTTTAATTCAGTAAACCATTTTATCTCATGTAGTGAGGTTACTGGGAGTGATAACATACTAGTTGGTTGGTTAAAATGATGTAGATCCAGGAGCGGTCACATGTGGCGTTCCACAGGGATCAATTGTGGGGATCAAACTTTTTCTTGTATGTGTAAATCAGATACAGTCTGCAGTTGATCGTGACCTGGCTCTGACAAAGTTTGGTTTTGTTAATTCAAAATGTGTTCAGTTCAGAGTTGATTTCACTACATTTGTCTAAGACTTTAACTATTTTGTCTCAAACCAGATTTGTTAATGCCAGATGTAATGAAGCAAGATAAAAGGACACATCTTAGTCACTGTCCTAAAGGCATTTTCTTCCAAAAAAAAAAAAAAAAAAATTCTGCCATGATTTGTAGGCATGGTTCTTTTGGATCAATGTCCTTTCAAAGTCTTGGTGCAGAAATTTGCTACAGACAAAGAAAGTTTTCAAGTAAATGGAAAGATATGTACTTGTGTATCACTGTAAGTATTATTTATGGCAGAATGAAACCAAAGCAATATATTACAGATTTCCATGTAGGTCACACTTTACATGACATGGGAAGCCCCATCATGCCTTGTATTACTGAACAGTCATCAGCCTTTGCACTGGCTCATTTCCCAGGAATGGCTGCAGAATCAATCTGTCAAATTTGAGCTGCTGGAATCAAGGCTCCTGACAGGTTTTTAGCCATTTAAACAGTATGTGCCAGTCAATTACTGTTATGCTAATTACAGAATTAATTACCCCATTTGCAACTTGCAGTAGTGTAAAATAATGTGCAGTAATCAAAGGACGGAGACCCAGTCTTCTTAACTGGAGGACTTGCACCATTTCATCCACCAAACTACTAGGACTATGAGGAGACAAGAAGATTTTCACATTATTTTGTGTCTTCTAATACTTGTGGAAAGAAATCTAAACCTGCTCAGAGGGATCAACAGACATCTTTATGAGAAAAGAAACTGTATCTGAACTGTTCAAAGGAATACATTAGGGAGCTTTGTCTGAGCTATGTAGGCATTAATAATATTTTGTTACCTAAAAGGGGATGTGATTTCTTTGCACCATCTTCGGGGGCGTTGGTACTTTCACTCAAAAAATAGAGGATGTCTTCGTGAATTCATCTAAAACAAAGACTTACAGCCTTGAGAAATATTTAAAAACTGTAATGAGAATAAAAAAACACAACCTGCAATATCCAAGCAGCGTGTCTCAGAAGTTTGACAGATGAAAGAGCGCATATCTCCGAATTTGTAAGGAGCCTTCAAAACAGGTTTTTACCAAACTGTTTTAATGTTCAGATTAAGAAGAAGAAAGTAGAGCAAATGGAAATCATTAATTGATTTGAGGGAGCTCAAAACAGCAGAAACAAACATTTTCGTCCTATAAAAAGGAGGATTGTGACAGCAAGCACTCTATCTTCCTTCCATTTCCCTTTGCTTTGAGGAGATAAGTGGGAAACCGTTAGATTGAGGATGAAAATACACTGAAACATTGTCATCCAACATATACCAGCATTTTCTTTACAAAACAATGCCTAGAGGGACAAACAGGCCTCTTTAGTTCTTCACAGCTGTCGGAATGCTTTTGCATTTTTTGCAAAGAAAACCTGTTCCCATTCTTCCAGTAAAAAGCCTGCCACAGTCATGTCTTGGTGTTATGACCGTAAACAAATTAAACATCTAAGCCATTCCGTACCAAATGAGGCACTCAATTATAACCTTGAAATTGATTCTGGCCACAGCGGGGATTATTGATCCAAATGTTTGTCACAGTGCTCCTGTCAAAAGTAAACGGGAGTGCTGTAAACAAACATGTTGGTCTTTAACGCCATCTGCATTACAGACGTCAGCATCTAAGATATATCATAATCCTTCCTGATTCAGGAAATCCTTCAAACTTTTAAGCTTTTAGCTGCCACTTCCATTTACTCAGCACTGCCTTTCTTTGTACTCAAAAGTTAACGGTGTACAACTTTACGTCACCTAGGTTTCAGGGATTTCAAAATGGTCAATTCACTACCCTTGTGAAATGAAGTTATCACTGCTAAACAATGAGTTGTGGCTGCCAGACTGCTGTCACATCCCATCACTGTTCTGGCAAGACGCGAGGCAGGTGCCAGAGAGGCGAGAACCTCGGCTCAGGCTAAAACCATTCCACCAGCGCTGTAAGAGGCTTTCTGAAAGTACAGCGCAGGTGCCACTCACAAGAGCTTTCATTTAACTCCCCCATATTTGACCACTCTGCTAGCTGTTAAGATAGGAATATGAAAGGAGATGGTACACACTAATGTCTATTACACATTGGAGATACCAGGACCGCACATGTAATGTCAATTCAGTGAATAGTACAAACTGTTTTTTTTTTTTGTTTGTTTAAACACAGAACCTTGTTTTTGGAGCCTACTTACTCAATCAGGAGTGTTTTCCAGGAAATGTTTCGATGAAAATATAAAAACATTATTCTTTAAAAAACTAAGAAATTTAATATCATGCAAACACACTTTCTGAAGTGAAGAAGAGTATCATCTTTCTGGGTGATGCATCGAGTCTGAAATTCAGATAATCAGTGTTTCCTGTGATTTCTGATTCACAGTTTCAGTGTTACAGAGTTGCAAAATGATGATGAAGTCCTACACAGCTGTTTCCAGTCTTTGTGCTAAGCTAAGCTAACTGGCTACTGCCTCCGTTTTCATTAGTTTCATATTTAGTGTGCAAACATGAGAGTGGTATCAATGTTTTCAGCTAACTCTCTGCCAGAAAATGCCGCACTGATAGCACTGTGCCTTGTTCACAGTTGCAATGGCAAAGAAATATGTGTTTTCGAAAGCTTTGATCTGCGTCTCTGTCTGGTATCTTCTCCACAGTGATGGCGAACAAGGCTCATGGGTATTATAGTATTTAGAACTGTCTGCAATGCCAAAATGACAACAAAACTTTATTTCTTAGAAACCAATTTTAAATCATTGGAGGTGACCAATACTAAACAGGTGGATGACCATGACATTATATGAGAGACCACCATGTCTCTGTGTTGAGGAACATAGAGAATATCATTAAATGGAAATGCTGCAATGGCAATTCAGAGCGGGGGAAAATATTTCCTGAACGTTCTTGACAACTCTTTTGCAATCCACGACCAACAATGAAATCTGAGCCCACAGTATGTTACATGTTTGTGCTGCTGCTATTATTAAACGAAAAAGCTTATGGGATGCTGTAAGCAACATGCATCATGAAACAAAGAAGTTTAACTTTGATGCTCAAAGTACAGCAATTCCCCCAGTGGAGAAGTAACACCGCAGCTGTATGTCTTTTTAACCACAATTATATGTGTGTGTGGGCTACATTTTATGCTAAATTAGTTTCAAACCACTGCCAAGGCGGTTAGTTACGAAACTTCAGGCTCTGCATTTAGGGACATGTACACTTCAAAGGTATGAAACTCTTACCTGGAGAATGATTTAACAGTTGGCTTGAAAGCAATGTGCCCTTCATTAAAAAGCAGAGCCAAAAGTCCTTTAGACACTGCAGCACTTCAAAACTAAGGGGAGGGCTTTCCATTAACTCAATGGAAAAAGGCTGCAGGACTGAATAGTGGGTGTCTGCGTGTGTTTTTGTTCTTCTATGTCTTTGCAGCAGAAATGGCCATGGATCCATTAGCCTGATTTGTCACAGCGGGAGCACCCCAAAGATCTCTTATCAGCACAACGTACCTCTCGAGTGGCGAGTCTGTCGCTCATCTCCTCTGCCTTTGCAATGTCCCCTTCAGCTACGGCCCTCTCTATGCTCTTTTCTAGGCCGGACTGCAGAAGAGGGAAGAAAAAAAAAATTCTGACTTTTTTTTTTTGAAATAGGGGTAGAAAGAAAAAAAAAATCAAAGAGTAACTTCAAAAGTCCCCAGGGCCTTATTTTTAATATGATTGCCATTACTACAAATATGTAGATTTCCCTTCACAAATGAAAACCTTTTTGATTGGATATTAGTGAGGAAATCTTAGAAATGCTACAGGAGATTACCAAACATAAATGTGACTCTTTAATTACACATTTCCATTACAGGCCTAAGCGAGTGGGGGGGTGGGGGGTGTGGAGAAGCCCCCGGTTACTGATGGCAAGGCAGTTCTGCTATGATGAGCCTATCTGAGGAAGCAGAGAACCAGATTTCTTCAGCCCCCAAAATTTCATCATGTTAAAAAAAAATACCCTGGAAAGAAGCTGTAATTATTAATGTGCCTCCTCTGATGTATTGTTTGAGTACCTTAACTCAACTTTGAACGTACAAGGACAATACCATCAGACTTAAAAACTCAGAATTAGTAAAACAATTTTCTCAGCAACTCTGGTTGCTTGGTCTTGGTTTTCCTTCATAAAGTTGATTTTTCTGCTTATAATTTGAAGTTGACACTGATACAACCTGACGAGTGATCCCAATTATCACCTATTGTATCTCATAAACAAAACTCAAACTGATGGACCATCATCCTTTGTACTATGAAATGTGTTTTAAGGTCACTGCAGAAACACTGATAGCAGATGAATTAATTACATCGGACTGCTATAACAGCTTTTTCCTCAAATGACTGTGTGAAAGACTTGGCAGAAATAAAAAAAGACATATTAATTACAAGGAACTGCATTTGAGGGATGAAGGAGCCCCTCATTATGTTGATGTGACAAGTTCTGTTTCATTCAGCTTGTTAATCGTTTCTTTTATCCTTTCATAGTTGCCCTATTCAGAATGAGGCTAAAATCAGCAAAAACTCAATTTTATGCTACTCTGAGATAAATTAAGCACAAAATACTCCAAAATAATCATTAAAAGGATTTCAAATTGAAATGAGAACAGTTCCCATTCACTGGGTCAGCTATAATGTTCATCAAGCTTGCAAATATTTTGCTTCATTGGCAATTTACCAGCCTTTGCACAAAATGTTCATTCATCTTTAAGGGCAGAAATGTATTCAAATGGAAGAATGCTTGGTTTTAATTTCTTCAATTATGAATGTCATAGAAGTTGTTGCACCTGCCCATCTGTTATCTAACCATTTATTTAAATGTTCTAGTTGCAATCACAGAAGCTGTGTCAGGTACTCTAACACTCTCTCCTTTGGATTTTCTTTTTTTTTTCTTGCAGAGGAAAAACCTACATCTCACATTAATCTCAACCCTACACGAAAGGAGATTCATCCTAATCTTATCAGTAAATGTAGCCAAACATAATCCTTATTATTCTTCTCAGTGTCAGGCTGAGTTACTTTAAAGATTCTTCTAATCCATATGTCATATCACATAAAACAATAAGAGCATAAAGTGGCACAGAAACATAAAGGATGAGAAGGTGTTACTAACAGCTACCACAGACACAGTATTAAACCTTAGCAGATAAGTTGGAAGGCAGGAGTCTTTGTTACCTTCGGAGGGGGTTTGGAACATGCAGGGGGATCAAATCGATCATTTACACCAAAATACTTCTTAAGCTCATCCCAGTGCTTCTCCCGTTCCTCCTGACACTCTCTGCTGACAGAGAAAATGTGCATTAATGTTCATTACATGTAGACCAGCATTGCCATAAGGTAAATTATATTCACAAGTTCTACTCTGTGTCCATCTTTTAACTCTGCTTTATTTCTGTCTTTCTATCTCTTATTTTAATCTGTCTCACTGAAATTATGATTATAATGTTTCATACTTCATGATAACATTTTGTGAAAGAGTTCACTTGTGCCGCATTTCATCCTCAACATAACACAACTCTGATGTTACATTGGTTAATAATCAGAACTTGCTAGCATATAGATTATTTAAAAAATGTTGAATATTTTTTGCATGTTTACTACTATTACATTTACCAAGACATACCATAGATCCAGCATTCATCAAATAAATTTTTAAAGATTTCTATCAGTGTGTGATAGTTCAGTTGGAAAAAACAATCTGACTGTTTGGTGCATTCATGTGTTGGTGTGAAGGTTCGACATTTGAGATATCAGTGCTGGCTGCCAAACAGTGTTGTGTTCATAAGCTTTTTGTTGCTTACTGGTAGCCAGATAATGTGTTGAATAAACTACCCTGAGTGGCATTGTAACATTTTGGTACCTTGTCTCTGTAGGCTGCTCACTTTCTGTTCCTGCTGAATGACATAAAAGACAGTTAAATGCTTTAGGACAGTTTGATTAAAAAAAAAAAAACATCAGCTAAACATCAGCTAAACAGCAGCATTGAGGTATAACAGGAATATAAGAAGGTGCTCTATTATAGTGGCCTACAGCTCTAATATGGGTCACAGTGAGAGTATAGTTTTTTTTATTTTCCCTCTCCTTTTGCCAGATTGAAAGACTGATTGAAATATTTTTAGCCACTGGACAAGATAAAATATATACTGAAAAGGGTAGTCACTGAAGCATAGCATTTATTGTATTGTCACTTGTATTGTCACCTTTCTTATGTCTTCTTTTTCTTTTTCTGGGGACCTTCAAAGTCTTCATTTCGTTATTCTTCTTCCGTAGATCCTGGAATTTCTTAAACACACACACGCACACACACACAAACTGAATTCACAAAATCATGACAACCCTTGATTGACCTCTGCTGTACACATATTGCACACATATGATACAGGCACATAGTTCAGCAGGGCTTCAAAAACTTTTGATTAATCACATTTTGTTAGCTTAGGTTCATGCAGGGCTGAGGATGCAACAGAAATGACAAATGTCACAACAACACCCCAGGTACACCACAGCTAGCTTGTATTTCACAGACTGAGTACGTAGGCTTACTGCAACTTACTGCATACCACAACAACATACTTGCCACATTTCCTGTGATATACCAGGCAAACTGCATGTCGGTGAATCTGCAACACTGGCAGTGTGAGTCGACTGTGTCTCCACCACTGAGCTGATGTTTACCCCAGCTGAGCTCTCACACTTCTCACCCTCCGCTTTCTTCTCAGCATCATCCTCCTGCTCATCCTCACCGTCACATGAACTGAGGTCGTCTTCAGTTAAACCTTTAGGCAGAAGTCCGCTGTACATTCCGAGTCAGTAGTCTGCAGTCAGATTATGCGGTATTTTGTCATTTAACTAAAAAAAACGATCAGAAATCGGTAAATTAGAGATGTTTACAGCAGTTGTTAGAGCTGGCTCTAACTTCCGGGTAAACAGTGTGACGTTCCCAATAAGAAAGCACCTATTGGCTGAGCGCTGGGAGCGTTTAGAATATTATCCAATCAAACCTGTTCTTACAAATCTGAACACGAGGACGAGACAAAAGCTCTTATTGGCTGTCTTTGGTAAGACGACGGTTTAGTACTATGTGGTGTTAAATTTACTATTTTAAGCTAGCAGTGCGTTTGTTTTGTGCAAACTTTCCAGTTATAGTGGCAGTTAAAGGTGTGGAACACGTTTAAAGAGTTATAGCAGTCTCAGTTAGTCTTTGCAGTGAAGTCAAGTCGAGAGCAAGCTGTTGTGGGGCATTTCTAATTGAGGTGAGCCAGGCTACTGACAGGTCCGTGAATTACCAGGAATCATTCAAATGTTAACCTATATTTGTGGCGAGATAAGCTTCCTTCTATGACCAATGGTTCGCAATTTGCTCAAAGTGCTTTGGGCATTACATTATTATCAGAATGATTAGCATGCAAATCTTGTTTAGCCCCTGGCACTGGCACAGCCACATCTACCCTTAAATTGCTCTTTCACACTCATTCACATTAGGCTTTCATTTGGTTGCATCTTATTGCAAAGCCAATAATCTACATAAATTATAGCGTGTATTATGTGTTCCATATGAATGTAGAGTGAGACCTGTAACACCTATGTATATATAAAAAGGTCAATAGCCAGGCTGAGATAGACTGGACACTGTGTATGCAAAAGAAAGTATTTCAAATAAACCAGTAGTATTGTGCTGTATAGGGCTGGGAATGGTGTCCGATACATAGACATAGAACAATACTTCTTCTCTAACTTTCTGTTTTTTGATGACTTACTACTCTTTTCATTTCAAGCAACCATACATAACTGTGTCTAAATGAAATAGTCTAAAATTGGCAAAATTATCATTCAAAGCAGAGAGTCCTGAAACAGCTATCCAATTAATTGATTTATCCAGCATCAGAAAATTAATCAACAACAATTTTGATAATTGAGAAATCATTTTATTCAATTCATACAATTCAGAATGTCTAACAGTCTTTGGTCCCAGCTTCTCAAATTTTCAGTTTTTCTCGGCTTTCATTGTAAGTGAAAGTGTAAGCGTTCATTTTTTAATCAAATCTTTTGGGGTTTTGGACTGTTGCTTGGAAAAAAGCGAGATATTTTATCACTGGGAACTTGTGATTAACATATTGCACCTTTTTTTTTTTTTACATTTTTATAGATCAACTGATAGATTATTTACAAAAAAAATAGACATTTCAGTAGATAATGAAAATAATCTCAAGGTGCAGACTCAAAATCAGAAACTTTCTGATCAGAGAAAAAACAATTTGGACCAGACATTTGATACCAGCTTTGGATGCTCATTGCTACAAACACATTTTGGCTCCGAATACAAAGTAGTGAGTTTCGATACCACTCCCTGTCTTGTGACAGAAATGTAAAACAATATAAAACCTGGAGACCTTGTACTACCCTTGACCTTCTTGTACCCTAAGATGAGAGATTTACTCAGTTCAGCTTTGCAAAATGCAGTGCATATTAAACTGGGCTGATAAGGCTTATGCTATATTGAATGTCATCTGGAACATGTAAAATCTCTATCTCATCCTCTAAAATATGCAACCATTAACTGGTATCACTCACTCAGCATTATCGTCACTTTAATTACATGTGTGACAAGTTGATGAGCACGGCAGCGTCTGAAGGTAAATGAGAGTCACAAAGTCCTGTTAATACAAAACAATTTTGGCATTACAGGTCTGAATCATTTCCTTATTGATTACCAGACTTTGTGTTCTATTTCACACTTGAATTAATGTCTCTCAGCTCTCCCACCATCCATCTCTCTGTCTCTCCCTCTCTCTCTGTGCCTCTCTCCCTGGCATGCACTCCAGTTCATTATTTCCGTCATTTCTTGGTAATTTGGAGTTGGCTGTTTAAAACTTAGAGCCTCTTATTAAGTTTTGGCCATGGTGGATAAGAGGCAGGACTGTAAGAGCACAGAGATAAACTAATCATCTTAAAACCCTAATTATTAGTATCTTACTGTGACAGACTGTTTTTGCGAGCCAGCCAAATTGAGCCTCAAATGAGGAAAGGCATATCTGTGGAAGTGGTAATAATTTTAAGTCATCTCGATCTGGCTTGGTGTGGCAGAATTCATTAGTGCAGATTAGCACTGTGTGTACAAAGTAAATGAGATATCTAATAGCAAACGTGGAGGTCCGGGGACGCTTAATTTCCTCCCCAATATGAGGGATGATGTTAAGAGGTGATTATATATATTTTAACATTGTGACTTCGGCTATGTAGATTTGTCTACTCCTTTACCAGAGCTGTGGCATTAAACCGTTTTACTAAACTGTTGACCTCTCACCTTCCTGTGGATGTCAGCTGCGGAAAGGTGACGAGAATGAACCACAAATCAGATTGAACTGTGTTACTCTGATGCAGAGGCAAGCTGTTTTTTTTTTTTTTTTTTTTATTGTGAGGATATGAAGGAAGTTAATTATGTGTGTAAGGAGAAGGTTGAGGAAAAAAATAATAAGATTACAAAGAATAATTTGCTGATATAATTACACCAAAATTGGGTACACACAATCGTAAAATACATGTATTGCTTGACCCGGGTTAGCCAGTGAAATAAATCCTCCTTCTATAGCCTTTGTTAATTTGTTTTTATCATCTCCAAGTGGTGTTTGTGCAGGCAGTTCAATTTGCATGTGTAATTCCACTGTGCAAATTGACAACAAGTAGATAATTCGAGGAAATAGGCTGGTTGCAGGCCCCTGCTATCTTCCCAAGCCTATTCATTTTGAGGAACCGCTGAGGCATGAAACTCATACATCAACTATTTCCTGACAACGCTTAGGCTTATTGTCCCCTAAAATGTCATTACAGCCATTATTTATGAAGCTAATTCATTTATTAAACTATATTTACTCTGACAGAATTTGTCACATTCTATCCATATCCCGAGCATTGCTTTTGAACAATATCTTTCAGTATGAGTATGTGTGAACACATACAGCCTCGCAAAGTTTTGAATCAACCCTATTTGTCAGTCATAATAGTTGGAATATTGCGAAAAATGTCAGTAGTTCAGGGTTTTATTGACTTTATTCATGGAAACTTTTCATGGCAAAAGCTTACACCTTGTGTAACAGAAGTCCTCTGAGCATAGTTTGGTAATAACCTGCATCCTTTTTTTTTTTTTTTTTTTTTTGCCCTAACAGAGGAGAGTTAACATTAACGCAATCAGATGGATTGCAGCTATTTTAGTAGCACTGATAAATTCCCCTTTCACAGCCTCCAACTCAAATGAGTGTGCCTTCATCACTTTTAACGCATTGCAGTCAAACATCTAAAGCTAAAGAGTTCTCTCGTCGCGCCTCCTGGCTCGTTGCTGCTGACTTATGGATCTGTCAGTTTAGCGCAGCATACTTCATGACAGTGTGGATAATTTGCAATTGTGAGCGATGAAGTAACACATAGGGGGGTCATAAATTTTAATGTTACATGTTCTCTCTGGATAATTCCGTCATACCATTCTCCTGCATCTCTTTCTTTGGACTTACCTGTCACCCAAAAGCACTTATCACAGCAGTGGCGATGAGTTGTGTTTGAACTGTTTTACAATATTGATTTGGAGGCATGACATTTTAATTAATACTGGGTGTTAGCTGTCATATAGGCAGCCAGCCTCATTGGGTAGAATATGAGACAGGCGAGGTGGGGGCAGCGAAGATAAGACTAAAGCACTTACTGTGAAAAGGCTGTAAAAAGGGATCAATGTGGAAGGAGAGAGACAGTCATGGGTTGAATTTAAGGTGGAAAAAACAGTAATATCTGTTCTCACTGTATTTCTGTCAAGGTCTTTTCTCTGCCCGATAACACAAATCACTGAGACACAGCGTGCCTTCTGGCTTCCACAGGTTGCAGAGTACATCATGTTATTGGGAGTCTGTGTTGCCAGTAGACGCGGAGAGAGAGAGGCCACGTGTTGAGAGACGACCGGGGGGGAAATTAGGTAACTTTGTAGCACTCCATTGAACAGCAATAAGCTTTTAGGGCTTAGCAAGCATAAACACATTAAACTGATGAGATTCATCAGCACTCTTGTGTCAAATCTGTTGTGCCCACAGGCAGAGCCGAGCAGCAGCAATCTGCAGAGCGAGGGAAGGGTTGGAGACAAACCAGCGCTGTGTCTTCTGGATGTTTCCTGGTTTACCCAATCTGAGTCAGGTGATTTTAGCTGAAATATGAACCCCGTAGTTTTATGGTGACACACCATTTTACCTTTGGAAGGAACAGATATTTTTAGCCATGTGGTGTCAAGGATTATTATTATTATTACAGAATGTTACTGAATGACTAAAGGACCAAAACCCAGAATCACTTCACAGATTGGGAATCAAATACTTGTCAGCTGACTGACTTATCCATTCATTCAGCACAATGTATGTGTTTATTGCCCGTGTTAAGCTGCGTTAAATCCATATGCAGCAGATTTAGCTAACTGTGGCTGTAGCTGGATGTCTCTGAACAATAGCAGAATACCAGCCTTTAAACAGGGGCGCATAAGGCATTTATTCATTTGCAGTTAGTTCATCATATTTGATGTTTAATTGGTGTAATCTCAGAGCTGCAAAGCTTGAGGACCTTACCCTGATAAAGTAATACATTTAAATTGAAATATTTCTTCTCAAAGGTAAGAAGGCCCTTCAACTTCATTTCACCATTTATCTGTTGTCTCTTCCTTTCCGAATCATTATAGCCTCTTGCCTTTTGGATAGTTTCACTGGAGGCAACCAGATCAGCATGAAATTAGCTCAGTTTGAATCTTTATATGGTCCAATCAGATGAGCTGAGATTTAATCTTGGCTGGCCTGCCCTACCAGAGTCCGACCCCTCAGATGAAATGGACTACATATTCATAGGTTCACTTGCATGGTTGATTATACCAGCATAGATGGAAGGTACAACCTTTCTTCTGTTTATCTTCATTCCAGTTTCACTGTGTGACAATGAAGATTGAATATTGAAAATGAATTCCCTCCAAAGATTGAGTAAAAACCTAAGGACACAATGACATGGCGCTCATGTTACACCAGTCCAAGTGAAACTATGAACAAATCACACATGCTTTTACACAACAACCCACTTTTTATCACGTCACAGCTGACTGTTTAATATTAAATATTCCCTTTCTGTAATTTACAGCAGTCTACTTACAATTACTACTCCTTAGAAATTACACTGAGGACTGTGTTGTATTTTGTAGCTAAATAGTGTGCATGTCCTCGTAGCTATTCATTACCTAGCCTGACATAAAATAATGCCTAGGAATAATGGGAAATATTACCTGATGAATTCATTATGATGATAGCATCTGGGGTAGGAGGCTTAAATGCCATCTTAAATTACATGCAGAAACTTTCAACTTGTGTCATTTGCATAAAAGGAGCAGACTTATACATGAATATATGAAGGCTTTCTTTGGAAAGAGTCTGTTTTTATGTGTATAGATAGATATAGACATCTCTATATATCTATATCTATATCTATCTAGCTATGTTCATCTCTCTCATATATATATACACACATATACATATATATACACACACACACACACACACACACACACACACACACATATATATATATATACACACATATACATATATATACACACACACACACACACACACACACACACACACACACATATATATATATATACACACACACATATACATACATACATATATATACACACGCGCACACATACATACATACATAAAATTACTATTCTGCTAAATTTGTTTTCACAGTGAACCTCTGAACCTCTGGCAATTTTCCCATTGTTTTATTTGAATGTCAGAAGTGATTGTCTCCCACAATAGTTCGGCTTTTTCTAATTGACTTAATGCACAAAATGCCAATTTAAAAACAGGAAATTAAAGTGATTAAAGTGGTCAGTTCCCAGATAGTAAATGCTGAGTTGTACTGAATCAACATATTGATGTAATTCATTGTATTGTTTCATTATGTGCACAAACCACGGAGGGCTAATAATATAGCATATAAAAAGGTTTGGTAGAAGAGACTGGGAACAGTATGTCTACCTTTCTCAAAAGCCTGGTGACGGCTTTTACAGTATTATGATGCTCCCACCTTGTCTTGGTAAAAAAAAAAAAAAGGCAAACATGAAATGTGAGTGCTAGCTATGATGTACCTTAAATTCACCCTCCTGATGTCCATTTATCATAATAACATGATGTCTGTGTTGGCAGTAGTGATTTTAAGCTCACGTCGATCCCATTTGCCATCAGTTTCTGGAGCAAATGGTTGTTACCTGTAAATAGATCATAATGTTCATATTCAAATGCCTCCCCATGTATTTCATTGTCAGAATTTTTTTTTTGGTAGGCCACGTAATTTATTTGCAGTGCTTTGAAAAAAAAATCTATTTTTCCTCCTTCACAAAGGAGCCCACTGCTAATTAAGCTCATGTGCACCTACAGTACAGTAAGGTCACAGGTAAGCTCTCCATCACGGCATCATGGCACAGGAGGAGGAAAAAAAGCCCCCATATGCTGGAAATCTCTTTCTCGTTAGAGAAAGAGAGGGGGAGAGAAAGTGGGAGAAGGAATGCCTTGCCTTCCTCATTACACTGCTGTCATTTACTCTTCATCCCCCGTACTCTTTAGTGGCATTAAGACGGGATGTAAATTTGACAGTTAACGCTGTTAGAAAATGGCTAGTTCAAGAAGGGCAGGAATTAGAGATGGGCATTAGGCGCTGATAAGCTCCTTTCCTCTGCCGCGGCGGCTGCTTAACATTCATGGGAAAGTCATCATCAAACAACGTTATCACAGCTCTGTTGACGGCTGAGGAACATCATCACTATGATAATTTTTTTTTATAGCTGTGAGCCAAAAAAGCACTCTTTTATTTCAGCGGTTTGTTAATGAGATAGGAGCTTGTTGGTATGGGCAAATGCAAACTTGCCACTCTCCAGCGTTTGTTTGAGTCCCTCAGCCGCCCCCGCTCCCCCCCTCCCAAGGCCTCCTACTGCACCCCCACACCCCACCCCCTTTATATGTTGCAGGGAGGGGGGAGAGGCATTTTTATGTACTCCTTTCGAAGTGCTCTGTGTACATTGTTGAAGGAGGGCCTTTATGTGTACCTTTGCAGATCAGTCTCTCAAAGAGAGGAAAACACAGTTATATCAACAAACGCTCTCTCCTAACAGCCCTGTAGCTGGCACCTGTCACTCACCTGGGATTTAGCCATAGATCTGAATAGAGGGAGAATGTTGATGGTTATTGAGGCTGAGTAAACTCCCACCAGCATAGCATGTGATCGACTCTGCTTTTAATGATGAAAAGGCTACTTCAACTGTCAGATCTTGAGGCCCTCCGTAAATTATTTGCATTGTTTTTTTCCTATTTAATCATTGGGCTCTTAACAGCTTGGTTCAGGGGTTTCTTGCACTCTTGTTACCATTGGAGCAATTCACATATGTGCTAGCTGCCAAGGCTAAGCAGCTTTCTTATGGATAGGGAAGCAAACTGTGAGCTGTAGATACCAAAATCTGATTTTGGCTTTATCACTGTTTGTGTTTGTGGAGTGGGTTAAGAGAGATTTAATCTTTGGAAATCCTTACCAGGGGAGATGACAAACCATCTCTAACTTGTTCTAATTACTTCTAAAACTTTTTGTTTGCACTACAGTTAGAAAGCAAAGGTGAGATGATGTCTAATGTAGTCATAACTTTCATTTTTATAATGTCATGGAAGGTTCTACTATCGCACAAATGCCCAACAGTCCTTTTCATGTCGTCTGAATGTCAGTAAATCTGTCAGGAAAAATGAATGAAAAACTGAAGTATCTGTTTGTTGGTAGTTGAGTAATGTAGCATACCTATTGTTCTCCTGTTCTGTTCACTTCTTATGCTTTTAAGTCTAGCAACTGGTAAATGTTCAGTTTTCTAATCCTGTTTTTTATTGTAATATTAGTACAATCAAATAGTTTATATTTAGAAACACACATTATTATCAGAGTACAATGCTGTGGAAGCATTGTACTAATAATCTCCCACCTGCACACTACCTTTGGTCCTCACCCAAAGGGGCACCAGACATTCTTTACGTGGGATTTCAAACTGTAGACAAAGCTACCTGGGCTTACAGTATGAAACAGTCATAAAGCATAAACTGAAAAACCAAAGAAGTAAGACAACAACCAGGTCACACCTTATTAGAGTATTTAGTGAATGTATAATTCACTTCTGTGATTTGGTGTCAGAGATGGCACCCAGACATATTACGGATTTTTTTAAAATTCTTATGGCACACGGCACCAAACCAGGGAGAAGACACGCTGCAGCAATGTGCTTGTCTCCACAATGCAGTGAGGCTCTTCATAATTATTATGGCAGTTGTAAAAGCAGCACAAGTCAACACTTTCTGGCACAGCACCATATGAGACATAGAATCATGCATGAAATGTCACCATGTCAATTAAAATTCTGTGCTCTCAGGTACTGCAGTGTTAAGAAGTGTTTTTCACAGCTTTTTGACACAGAATTCATAATGATAATCGCATGCTGCCTCAGTTTATAGGAATTAAGCTAATGATAGGACATTAAAAATGGAAAACAGAGAGACAGAGCAACAATTTTGTTGTATGATTTATACATGTAAAACCATAGTTTGTTGTCACATTAAGAGCAAAGGAAATGTCCATTTTTGTGTAGATCACTTTACAAATCATACTAATGATGATAATATGTCATTGTTTAAATAATAGATAGTATACAGTAGTAAGTGCTTTTAGATTATCAGGGACTTGTTCTGCCATGAACTCGGTACAGTAGATGTTATTAAGACATAAATGTAAATGAAAATGAAAACAAGTTTGACAGTAACCAGCCAAATACCCAATTCGCCCAAACTAACACAGTGATTTACACATTGTTAGAACATGCAGCAAAACTACACTGACACTGATGTTTTATTCTCTAAGTCTAGTGTAGAAAAAAGTCATTTTGATGTTGTCATATGTGAAAACACGGTTTATTCATTACAGCCTTTGTTTATGAATTGATTGGATTGAAGATAGTTTTTACTCTAATATATTCATTGAGCAACTGATTTGAGAAGTGACAAAGCCGCAGTGTATCGTTTTGTAAGTCAGCTTGTTGTACAAGTTTGGAGTTGTTTCATTCCTTGGAAAAATGAGCACAATGCAAATGAATTGCAGATGTGCTGCAATCCTTTTGGATCCACAGTTATTCTGTCTTTTGAGGCGATCCCACAGCATTATATCCACTTTGTAGTGGTCTCTGAGCCCTTTGTCATGTTAGTTCAATAGTCCTCTGTGCTGCAGACCACCATTACTCTGTATGTAGTTCTGTTATTTAGTGTTATTTTGGGAAAGGGGAAACAGGACAGAGCTTCATCTGGTTTTTCTGTGCACAGAGTTCTTTAGCAGGTTTGGGAACCGTCAAAAACACGAACAATAGATTTGATCATTTAATGAGAATTTTGTTCTGAAAATATTCTTTTCAGTCTTGATATATAACTACACATTTAATTGACCCAAAAGTGATTCCATATGTTTAAATGTCTGTTATTGTTAAACTATTTAGCGCGACTGACCAAAATCTTTATATGCAAACAACAAAAGAAAGTCTAAAGGAAAAATTTAGTTCTGTGTTGGAGGATCTGGGGTCGAGTCTTTGGCTTACCGGCTTGTAAACTCCTCATAACTAAGCCACAGTTTGGTTTTTCTTATTTATGATAATGAAATGTAATTCCGCCCTTCATTGACATGCAGGGCTCTTATACTCGAGTAAATTATTCTCTTTTTGCCATTGCTTCCATATTTTGAGACCATTACTTAATCACATTGTCAAAATCCCCATTTCCTCTCATCAATCCCACATTGAGCTTTATTTGTGATCCTCTCTTTCTTTTGCCCTCACCAATTTTATTCACTCCATTTCTCTCGTTCAGTTTCGCTCCACATTGGTGGTTTTTTTTTTTTTTTTTTGAGGATGACTGGATTACCCCTACTGAAATAACTGTTACTCAGATTTTAGGTTATCTACCAAATCCATTAGGGGAAAATATACAAATAACCCCAGTTTTCTGTGCCATTCACAGTGGTCTGCTGTTTCTCATCTTGTGGCTGAAGAGGCTTACAGTGCTATTAATAGTAGGTAATCTGCAACTCTTAATATATTTATTGTTATTGTGTTATGGAAAATAACCACTTCATGTGGATAAAGGCTATGGTATAACTGCCTACCAGTCAGTGACCAGCTTCACCACTTGTTCCCTGATGGATACTAAACATTACTGTGTCACATTACTATAAATAACAGAAAAGCAGTATGAGAGCTGGCTGTAGCAATTCCCATAACTCATAATGTATTAATTTGTAATTAGTGGTTTAATGAAACTGATACAGCAGTATTAGTTATTAGGTGTACAGTTTCAACAGAAACAAATCCACTCATTCAGTACAATAAAAATGGCCACATGAAAGAAATAAAGTGAAGAAGCAAAGAGCATTGAAGCTAACGAAGTGTATTACACACTTATTAAAGTAATTTTCACTTTGCCTCCCAGACCTGGCCAAAAACACTTTCAAATTCTCATTGTACTCCAAGGTAGGCTATGTGGAGTTTTTTTTTTCCTTGTTAACTTTGAAGTAAGCTCAAAAATGTATAGGTAGACAGGGGTGGCATCAAATAATCAGCAACTTCAAAAAGCATGCTGCCACTTAGCACTCCTAAAGCTAATGTCCCCAAGACATTCAGAATGGAAATTATTCAAACTCATTTAGTGGCAGCAAATTGGTCTAAGTTCAATCAGAAAACAGACTGACACTGAACAAGAAGTGCAGCCTAATTATACTTGTTTGTCAAATGAAAATTTCATTTGGGCAGAAATGAAACCTTCGAGCAACTTCTTTTAAGGTGAGCTCCTAGTTGTATTATCAGCTAAATGCAGTAAAATCCATAATCATATGATGATAATGAAAATGGAGCCAATGTTAACATTCAGGCTTCCAATGCCCCGGGCACATGGCGATAAAAATTAAGTACCATAGTCCTCTGCCAGGCACGCTGACACCCGGGCTGGTCTTTAGCCTCTTAGATGCGTTTTTGCATTTTAAAAACTTTATCAAAGCACTGTTGCAATGTGGAAAATGTCAACGTGAAATGCACTGAAGGCAAATTGGAATTTCATTAATAGTAAAATTATTGCTTTTGACTGATGTATTACTATGCTTGTTAAGAGCTGGAGAGTGGAACGCTCGTCTGTCTGGTCGGCAGTCTTGCCTCTTCTTGTCCCATGCCATTTGCTGAAAGTTAGAGATCTACTTTCCAACTGCAAATGGAAATATGAAGTTGCTAAAGTTGCAGGAAGTGAAGAATATCTAGTTGAAGACATTCATTTCTAGTGTGGTATGAGCACTAAGCCTCCTGACTAGGATACATGCAAAGACACTGAGCTTATTAAAGAGAAAAAGAGAAAGGATGAACTGGATAACAAAGGCTCTTTAGTGTTAGATAACACTGACATTGATGTCTGGGTAGTGTCATACTTGCTGTATTTCCCCTCTGCTTTAACAAAGAGCTGATGTTCACCTTGTGATTGACCAGCACAATGTGGATTTGTGCTGAAGAGCAGTGAGGTGTCTTCTTATTGTTAAGCATGGTGACATCTAATCTTAAATATAGAGAACGGGCCCTAGAGTTCCCACTGTGGATTGGTATCACAGGTAAATACACCTAACCTGGTGTGAAGATATCAGTTCACTGAGACTTGGGCTCATTCACGAAGCCGGTGGTGTTTATTGATTTACCTTGTAATCCTCTCAGTGTCAATGTCATCAATGATGGAGGAGAAAATGGGAATGGCGTGTCAGAGGGAGGACATTTACTGACAGCTAGACAAAACAGCAGATTAGCTTTGAGGGGATACTGGTATTCATGTTCTCCAGTGGGGTTTGGGTGTGTGGCACTTAATCTGGACCACAATTATTTGCTTGAAAAGTGTCTTTAAAATGTCGGCAGACCAGCTGGCATGATGCAGAAACTAATCAATGTATAGTATTAACAGTTTATAACACTGTAGTGGTAATTTAGTATTTTTCATGACCCGTATCTTCACTTTTCTGTAAGAAAGCTGCAAAATATCTCAGTAAGAAGTGGAAAAAATAGGAAAAATATAAATTTGCATTGTTTTAAAGAAGTGTTAGTGCTCTAAGATAGAAACTAGCTACCTTACAAATGTTATATGCACGTAAGACTTCAGCGAAAAGAGCTGAGTGTTACAACATGAATAAGTAAGCTAACTTGTTTTCAAATGAAATGAAAAAGATTTGTTAAGTTTATCTCTGAGGTGTGTAGGCTAACAAGGAAAATTAGCTTCCAAGATGGTGTTTTCAGATGGAAGCTGTTCTCTTTGCTGATTTAAGAAATGGGCCTTTTGCTTAAATGTCAGTAATGGCCAATTCCTGATATTGCTTTACTAGCTTATATAAATTTGTGTTTTCATTTTGGAACATTTTCATGATACAGGAACTGCAATTCATGATTTGACTTGACACTGTCGCAGACCAGCTTTCACATCTGCTTTGTCTTTCCCTGTAAAAATTCACTTGAGACATGCGGAAGTATTTCGTACATGTTTTATTTAACTTTGACACATTTTCACTTATTTTCATATATTCCCTCATAGATTGTCAGGAAAGATAACTAAAAAGTTGCAACTAATTAGTATTATGTTCTCTTTAGGGCTACCATATTTTACATACAATATTACAACAGAAAATTTAAGTGATTTCTTTTAGCTGACTGTACAGGTTTGGTTGTTGTGAAGACAAATTAAGATTAAGAAATTTTCTTGATTGAAATAAAAATTCAACCTAATCTTTCTTTCAGTCCCTTTTCCAACCTGAACATTTTTGCAGAGCTTAATATTCATTTTGACAAGGCTGAAGACACAAATAGGGATGTGTTCCCAACGTGTATGATTATTATATACGGGCCCTATTATATTGCATTAATGTTCTATGTACCTTTTAAAATGCAGGCTACAGAACTATGCTTTCCCCTGGAAATATAAAAACATATTACATAAAATAAATCAACTAAATAGCGACAAGCACTATGTAGAACAAAATGCTGCTTTTGAATATTTCTAACAAAATGTGTTCAGTCCGTTAGCTACAATTAAAGGTCTGTACATTTTAAACCCTGTATATTAGCAGATGTCTTTCATTCTAAGCCAGTATCCTCAGGAGCCTTTTACAAACAGGAGTGATTTTCCTGATCAGCTGGTAAATTCCATTAAGCCAGTTAGTTTTGCCCTGTTGATCCTCTCATTGCATGAATGATGGTATGTTATCTTTGTGTGCTAGAAGAGGACTTCTGGTAGGGATAGACCTGGTCACATATACAGTACATGTCATGGACTGTGAACAAAGAGTTTAAATGAAAACAACCTTGGAAAAGATTTTCTTAGTTCAATTTTAAAACGCAATGTTTGCATCAAGTTTTAAATGACTGATGATAGAATTGATAGAATTACTGGTGGTAACAAACAAAATTCTGCCATAATATCCAGCTAAACATTTTAAAAAGTCTACCTTCTTTAATTAATCTGATAATTGCAATAAGTGTAACATAACAGCACAGCTTATGCCCGTCAGTAAAGCTTATGGGAGTACCTTCCTCTATAATGTCTACATTTAAAACATCACTGATAGCTTAGATTGCTACCTGGTATGCAGCTGTAGGCTTTCTGTAATTTAAAAGAATTTCAAATCACACAATGTTGTCGCTCTTTTCTGTCTAGTTTAATGACACTATTAATTGGATTTGTAATGATGTTTTAAGCAAACTTATTTCAGCAGACATCTTTCAGGCATTGCCCTTAATGATAACGATGAATAGTGCACGTCTGGCATACACTAGCTGAGGATTAGTTGCCAAGGTATTTCATAGTATTTGCAGTGGAGCTCTGACCTCTTGTGCCTTATTGTGGAAGTGCAAAATCCTCATGCTACACTGGCAGTGGTGTTAATAACAAGCTCTGTAATACAATATCTTTGTAAGTATGCCCTTTAATTTTAAAAATTAAACCCTCTTAGAGGCCCCTTTCACAGTTCCTCCATATGTAGTACTTTATGAACCCCTCAGGTGACTTCCAGAAAACCTTCATAGTAGTCCCTGTAGGAAAAGGTTTGCTGATATTTTAAAAAGCTGAAAGAAATGTTCCACAAGGATCCATGGGTTGTTCACACTGGAACTGTGAAGGAACCTTCATCAGGTTTTGTAAGGATACATACCAGTGTAGGTTGAACCAGCCTGCTGGACCAGCTTGTAATAGAAATTTTGAGTCAATGTCATCATGAGATTTGCTCGTAATTAATGTATGTCTAGTGGTTCCTTATGGTTCTGTTGTTCCACATGGTTCATGACCTTTGCTGTCTAACGTCCTTGACTCTGTCTTGTCATTCCTGACACCCTCTGTTGCTCACAGTTAAAGGAGAAATGCCATTAAATATTCCTCAATCCTTCAAAAGTACTGCTTTGACTCCGGTCATATATAATGCAGCAGCAGGATAAGTTCCACTTCTCAGTGTTACTGTTGCTAACTTGAACAAACGATCCGCCCTGTGAGTCTGTCCCTGATAGTCTCTCAGAAGCCACAGATCATTTTTGGAAACAAACCACTTCATCAAATATCCGCCCAAGCATGCTTTAAGATTTCAAACTCACCGGAGGACAAGCTGCTACTCATGCACAGGGGTGTTACTCTCAGACCAAAAGGAGAATGTCAGTGGACATTACCTGTTGATAGCAAGTAACTCAAGAAATCAGTTTAATGAAGGCTCATTTCATCTCAAGCTGATGTGGAAATTACCATCAACATCTGACGTTAGTGTTGTTGTACTGCCTTTGTTTGCTTTCTCATATTCATAGTTCTCTGTTTGCAAATTATTTCCATAAAATATAAAGTGGGCAGTAGAAAATGCAGGAAATACATAAAAACAAAATGAAGAATATGATATCACACTTGCAGCTAATTCTACATTATGGCAACAATATAGTCTAATGGCTGCTAGTTATATGTCAATGTCAGTGTTTGCACATGCATCAATTAATGGATGTAACAGCTCCTTTATGTTGACTTTAAAAACTCTTGTCATAGTTTTGAATATTAACTTTATAAAATAATTACATTTCCAAGAAAGCTCACAGATTTGGTCACATTCTGTTATCTACAAGCATTTTTAGATGGATTCACAACCTTTTCTCTAAAGGCCTTTTACAAGCAGTGTTTGAATTGTTTAGGCCCCATGAATCCTGAAAACATGACTGAGGCACCTCCAGTTACAAGAATTCTCAATTACCATTAAATATACCACTCTATATGCTTTCAGCTAATGAGTTTTTTTCTTGAGTTTGAAGAGAAAATTGCTTAAAAAAGAGCTTAAGCATTCATCTTTAGTCTCTTGCTGTCACCTGTGATCTGTAAATCTCAAGCTCTAAAACACGTATTTAAGCCAGTACTAGGAAAGTAAAGAGATTCATGGAACCCTGCATATTGCTTTTGCTATTGTTGATTCATCTCGTGAATCCATCTTTGTCAGCCCGATGAATCCTAATGAAGCAGAAATCTGTCACATTTACTCCACAATGAGGGTAGCTGGCAAACTTTCTCTGGAAAATGAAACTATTATCTTCAACTAGACACGCACAGGGCTCAATATAAATAAATAAAGTCACACTTATCTAGTGGCCAGTGTGATTACTGTAGCCAAAGCTGACATCCAAATTGACTGTCTTATCATGTCGAAGTGATTTCAGCTGAGTGAAGACTGTAGATGAAAGCAAAATGATCTTTAAATAGTAGTTAAAGATGGTTGCTTGATAAGTTGTTCCACAACAGTTTTGATCAACGAAGCATGCATTCAATATATTGCCTATTTAGATACGTGAGATAAACTTAACTGGTCTTCTAAATTGTTCGTAAATTATATTTCCTTCAGTACAAGGTAATGACTTTGTGGCCTTGTTGAATTCTTAATATTGGGACATATTGTAAAAAGCTGCTGGAAAAAAAATGGTGAGCAGGGAAAGACATTTTGAACATATATTAACTTACATCTCTAAAAATTTGATTCAGTTTTTAATGCATGATAAAATGTTCAAATTCTTATTTCTATCTATACTAAATATAATTATCGCAGTTGTTTCTACAAACAAACAAAGATACTTTGCTAACAAATATAATCAGTTATTTCTCAATAAATATCTGATCTTGAACCACATAAATAAATGTTCATCACAGGTGGAATAATTGAAATTACTGCCTTTAAGCAGCACTTCAGGAGAATACTTTGACTACCTCATGTCTGAATTTGCTGTGCTCTCATACGACAAAGCCTGTCAGGTGGAGGCTCCGGCTGTGGAAAATGTCAAAGCTATTTTCCTCTTTACTAGTCAATGCAATGCTTGTTTAATAGTAATTGGAATCTTATCCTGCTGTTTGCTCATCATTTCCTGTGCCTAGTTATTCCACACCTAAACTCCATTTAAGTTTTTAATAACATTTTAGAATAGTTCCCATTCAGGTAAACAGAATCTGATTACCTTGATGGATTGAAAATGTATGTCTGACGGTAGTTTATTTGATTTATTTATTCAAGGGAGCCTCAAATGGAGGCACTTTAACTGAGGCAAACAAATGGTTGCCATACCTTTTCCACCAGCACTGTGGTTTACGGAAACTGTGAGATTTTATATTTTGTTAACCTCTGCACTTCTCTGTTCTGCTCCGGAGAGACACTGGGAATGAAAATAATGTTAGTCAGACTTGATTTGTTGGTTCAAGCAGAATTTTTTTGTCAGCATATTATTGTCACAACATATAATGTTGGGTTATGCTGTTCCACAGAACGTCTCCACAATCCACCTGCACAAGAGAAAAATACCGTCCAGTGGAGTCATTTGTGTGACTTTAGATATTTCTAAAAACTGTATAGATGCACACTGAGTGCCAGGAACCAATGAGCAGGAGTCTAAAACTATTCTGTGATAGTTTTGGATTTCCCTCTTGCCATAAGCCTCTCATTGTGTTAGAGGACCTGCTTTGTACAACTGCTTGCCAGCTGCTTACCAAATGAGGTTATAGTGTTTCCCTATCAACTGTAAATTTCAATAATTTGTTGGAGGGGCCTCTCACTGTCAGTTTTTATCATATTATCAATGACGACTCAATTTTCCTCTGCCACTCCATCTCAAGCACTGACCCCCGGCCCTATTACAGTCCTGTAATGAAGTGCAATGGAGTGGTAATTGGTCCACATTATACAAGATCAGGTAACATTAGACTTATTTTCTTATCACAATGAGCCCTGCTGGTGACTCTCAATGAGAAACCAAACACAGTTCCTTTCTTATGCAGGCTATCATCCAAATAACATTTCAGCTCGAGACCCTTTCCCCATTTCAGTTTTCCATTTCAAGATTGCACTCCGTGTCCCCAGATTGTTCTTTGTTTCCAGTTTCCTCCACTTTAAAAGTCTCCAAAACAGCCTCAGAGGCAGTGCAGATATAAGGTAGAGCTTTCCCGGGATGGGGAAGTACAGTAAATGAGACGGTAACATGACCATTATGTCGGCAATATTAGATAGACAGAACTCTTCTCCCCCTCTGTTACAGCCTCCTGCCTCGGAGTGCTTGGTGCTTAGTAACTTCAGTTTTTATATTTTTCATCTTTTTTTTTCTGTAGAATTACACGCTCCACTATGAACTGAGAAAATTTCATGAGTTCATGAAAGTGTTTCAGTGTCCAAAAATCCATTGCCATCAGTTTTAAAATAAGGCTGCATTTCTTCCATTCCTCAAAAATGACCTTTGTGTAAATACAAAGTTTTCAGCCTAGAAACACATTATGTGGACAAATGCAGTTCCAATCATGTGTCTGTCAGCTACAAAAGAGGTTTGATGACTCTGCGTAACAATGAGTTAACTCAGAGAAGTTTCAAAATTGTTTCTGCCCATGTTTAAATAATTATGCAAAACATTAAACGTGCAGTTTCCAGCAAAATCAGCCAAACACAGTGGAATAGCCTCATACTGAGTCTCATATTAAGCAGTCCAACAAACATTTACAAAGAGTAAAACTAAAAATACTGCTCGGCTCGGTCAGTAATAAACTGTTAAACTTCCTATATGTGGCGTTGACTAGTCCAGTGTTGCTATAGCAGAACATCACAAAGCTGTTAGTCCGCGCGTGAACTTTTGTGCTCTGAGAGGCAGGATGTCAGGTCTCTGTTGTGAACTGACGCACGCTCTCTAGCAGAGTCGCTCTGTGTGCTGAAAACACACTGAGGACTAAAAAGACAGGATATTGGATAACAAGGTTAAAATATAGGAGCAAAAATATTCCCTTATTAAACTCAGGCTGCAGGGATTTGAATTGAGCCACCTAATAGATAGTGGTTTCAAGGGAGCCTAAACAAAAGGTAACGGGCCGGTCATGCTTATGGTAGCTAATGGCAGAGTTAGAAGAAATTAGGGGATTCTTTTTCTACAGGAAATTGTACTTAAAGACGGGTCATGGATCACCCTGCTCTTCACAGGCAGCCTCAGAAGTCAGAACGTGAACTTTTGCTGTGGCCATTAAAAGGTCTACAATGTAGAAAGAGGTCAAAGCAGAAACAAAACTAATTGTATTATTGGAGGAAAGCAAAGCTGCGCAAATGGATTTTGTGGCTGAAATTCATGGTTAGACAAGTGAATAAACTCTTGTCTTGTGATTTTCGAGAGCACGGCAAACTGACGCATTCTTGCCAAAATAAACCAAACCCCAGCAAAAAGTTTTAAACCATGTGCTACCAAGAACAGCTCCTTGGCTTTGGTTCAGCAAGCATCTGGACATTTGTTGAAGTAATTCTACAAGAGATGTGATGGTTTGGTGTTCAGTGAAAATAGCAGTTGCAGATGCTGCCACAGAATCTCCTGTGAGAGCTCTGCTGGGCTGCGATCAGGTTAATCAATTCTCATACAGTGATCGTGATCACTCATGATTGACTTGTGTTTATTGGCCCTCACTTCACCATCTAATTGGTTCAGTGGGTCTAAGCCATGTCTGAATAATCTGCCTCAAATGTTGCCTTCAACACTTTTCACATGCAGCATAAATATGTGTATAAAAGTGTTTAAGGCCTCTGTAGTAAATAACCTGCTCACAGTTTAGATTGAGCATTCAGTCAGTTGATTTACAGTTGTTCATCTGTTTCTCTTTATGTACAAATATCACTGTTTTAATGTGAGCCTGTTAGCATAAAGTAGTATAATGCCATGGACACATTTTAGGGTGCACTATGTAATGCATAAACATCTGTTGACAATTACATAAAATGGCAGGTGGTAAATATAATGCATTATATTGTAAATAGAGAGCAATTTCAGACACAGCCATTCAAAAACTCCCAAAAATTCAGTCCTCCACACCAGTATTACCCTAAAATGAGGAGAGAGAGTTTATGTTGAAGTTTTGTTTTTTTCTAGTGGTGTTCCTACTAAGTAAAGATGCACAAATCACCTCCCTGAAATTAGATTAAAACTCCTGTGTGTTGTTTAGTCCTGCAGCAAAAAGTGCATTTAAATAATTCCCAAAGTAAGATGGGATATTAATGGTTAAGTATCTTACCGCACCTTTATGGGCCGCTCATCTGTATGGCTCGCAGTCGCTGCTTTCTCTCTGGTTGTTGTCTGCACAGTGAACAGAGATCAGGGACTGTCTGTTGGCCAGTGTAATTGATTGTCTGCTGCCCTCTAGTGGATACTAGAGTGTGATGCAATCCTTTGTTTTGTGTCAGAGGAGAAATTTTGGTGGAGTCTGGAACTTCACATACCGAGTAATAATTACACCATACAGATGATTCATTGAGTTCATTGACTCATTCATGCATTGCATGTTTGACTGAAGGATTTCAATGTGCATCCTTGTGTTGGTATGTACTGTATGTGTGTGATCATTTTCAGTCGGTATTCGAGGACACAAATAACTCTGTAAAAGACACAAGACTGAATTATAATATTAGCACTGATATTATCACAGTACAAGTTTCATTCTAAGCATTTATACAGCATAAAGTATGAAAACACCGCCCCTGGAAATTTCTTAACTTCACTGTCAGTTTTCATGTTGGGTGTGGCTGTATATTAAAATGCATCACATTTTGTTTCACATTGCGATATGGTAAAGTGCTCATGGTTATCTACAGCACATTCAACCTTACAATGACTCTGGAAGAGTGAACCAGCATGCTTAAAGTCAGTCTTATTGCCTGCAAAAATAGAGGTGTAAGTTTAGCATTAACTTCGAAGTGAACACCTCAGCCACAGCAGTGTCTTACATTTGGGTAAAAATATCATGGTGAAAGTGTTTTGTGGCAGACATGTCTAGGTATGTGAGATACAGTCTCACAGTATCACCCTAACTATGAAACACCTTGATAAGGAAGTGAAAAAACGGAAGAAGCATGTAACTCAAACAACAGGTGAAGTGTGTGTGTGCGTGGGCGCATGTGCACAGTGTTTTTGAGAACAGAGAGCAAAAGTATATCACAGACATTTCCCACATGAAAGAATAGAGACTTTGTGTTAATCCCTGTTTTGTGTCAGGGTCTGTGCCTGCGTGTTTCAAAATCCAACACAGTCACTCTGAACTAAACCCCTCTTTTTTATTTCTGTCATAATATTTGCCCCTTAATAATCAACAAAAAGAAAACAACCGAGGGCCAGAGGATGGCAAGTGTAATCGCAGACATGTTGCACATTCTGACACAACAGTGGTGCATTTTCTCACTTCTTCAACTGTTTCAGGAAGTGGGGCAGTGTCACCAAAATCAGGAAACTAAGTGTTGCTATTAATACAACTGAGCAAAAGGCTGTAGCTGGTGAAAGCTAATGCAGTCTCAGTTGAAGAGGAAAGGAGTTTCAGTAAACTTGAGAGATTAAAAGGAGATATTTGGACAAATGATGCTCCTTGTGGGCTGATTTTGGGCACTTTTGAGGCTTCACAACCATGGAAGAACCCTTTTCAAGTACTGAATCAGGTAAATATGATCCATCTTCTATAACTGTCTTTCAAGTTAGTTTCAGGTGGTAAGGGTATAGCCAAACGACATATATTTACATAAAAACAGCACTTTACAGTCGAGCATTGATTAAACAATATGAATTACTCTTTTAGAATGCTTTATGTTCTCTTTTACATGATGTGTTTATTTAATTGAGTTTTTTTTTACTGAATTTTAATTGAAAATTATTTTCGGAGCTTATAGAAAAAAAAAAGAGGAAGCAAGCATCTTAGCTTTCCCGTACAGTTATATTCATAGGTCAGTTATTTTATAATTTCCCATGTCTAAATTTAAAGCCGTCTTGTTACTGGTTCTTTAATAAACAGATCGTGAGTCTCTCTGCCCTGCCATCAGTGGGAACAGTGATGAAGGTGAACACTTGTGTGGGGTTTCTTTCCCCGTTAGCGTGTACAGAGGTGAACTTGACCTGATTAAACACTGTAATGAGTCAAACAAAATTACTCTGACCAGTGTTGACATAGTGCAGTGTTTGCACAACTCGTTGTTGACTCTGCGCTGAAATATCAAACAAATCGGACATTCATTCTCTAACCACAGTCACCTTGAAATTCCACAGCTGGACAGCTGGTGTGTTGTGGAGCATTTCCACGACAAACACTACCTGCTGCAACATGGAAACCAGCTCATAATATCACCAGTGTCACATCATTAGCGTAATGTTTTAGCTGATTACAGGATTGTGATTCCTGCTTCTCAGCGAGGCTGGATCAGAGTTGTTTAAGAGTAACTAATGATAATAATTTACAGCTTTATGTTCTGTTAAGGCAGCCATGAGACTGTTTGAACGCATGTGCTGTACATACAAATCACTCTGTACTGTCTTCTGTTTTTCAGCAAATTCCAAATCCCCTTCATCTTATGAGCTGTTAATTCTGCACACGGCTGAGGCTCAGGAATGGGCAACGTATTTGCAGCAGATCTTGAAATCTTCTCACAGTTTCCACAAAAGTTCAATTTTGCTGTACGCAGTCAGCCCAGCCGATCAGCTCCATGGATATAACTTTGAATACTTCCAAAGTTGTAAGTGCATTTTGCTGCTCCTGACGGCAGCATTCCTGGACATGCTCTGTGAACCTGAACTGCAGGAAGCCCTTCATAGACTCCTTTATCCGCCACACAGAGTGGTGGTGCTGCTGTGTGGCATCTCAAAGGATGATGTGCTGACAGAGAGTTTCGAAGACTGGCAGAGCTGGAGAAAACTCTATGCTGATGATGATCCCGCTGTCTACGTCGCTACCGTTTTGGAGTCCATTACTGACAGTACGCGACATTTAATCACACGTAACACGCGTGTTTCTTTTTTTGTGCCTTCAAAGAGTCACACTTCATGTGGGGTATCATTATAGATATACCGCTGACACTTTTCATAACAGATGCAACAATTTAATGTTCAGATAAGCTGCTCTGAGGGCTAAAGAGCAAACATAATCAATTAAAAGGTCAGCTCACCCAAATTACAGAAGATATATTATCTCACTTACCTGAAATGGTATTGTGAAAAAAAGATGGGAGCAAATATCAGTTTAGAGATAACGGCATCAGCTCTACTGCAGTGGATGTGAATCAAATTTCATTCTGTGTATGGAGGTAAAGCTTGGACAAGACATGTTTGAATGAAACTCAAAAACATCTTGCCTTTCCAGAGACAACATCCTGGTTTATCAGGTTAATCTTCTGAAGAAATAGTCAAGTAAATAATGTGTGGATTACTACGTTTTTTTAAAAACACAAATTTCAGAGTTGGATATCTGAAAATGAAGCACATAAATCCGAAACTAGCTTCAGAGGTGTTGGATAAAGTGGATTGTTTTGTGCATAAACTGAACCTTAAGCCTTGGTGAATAATTAAAGACTGAATAAAAACACCTTTAATCTATGCGGAATATTTCGGTGCCTATAAAAGCAATTTTTGATTTTCATTTCTGTATCTTTTTATTCATAGGCCAACAAATGGAGGCTGAACATGGAAGCGAAGCTGCAACCGCACCAGAGTTGCACATCAGAGCGGCCTATTCAACTGAAGATCCCACCAGTGATGAAACACAGGAAGTGGTGTCAGAAGAGCAGACAGAAACTGTCCTAAAGGATGAAGAAGAACCTGTGGGCACAAAGGTTTCAGCAAGTGAGGAAATTAGTACGCCTTCGCACCTCACCTGTCTCACCGTTCAACCAAGCAGAGTTCTCTGTGGGGTAAGACTGAAGTAATTACAGTGATTACGAGTAGTAATTACTATATAATAATATCTAATAATAATATCAAAGGCAAGTTTAATACGGATCATGAGTGTGTTATCCAACATTAATTATTCCCACTTTCTCTTATTTTAATAGGGTGAGAGACAGTTAAGCATTGATATATTTATCACTTATGTTGTGCTGTTGTTGAGTGAAGCAAAAGCATTTGTTTTAGTACAAATAAAATATTTCATCCCAATGCTTGTTTTCTAGATTTGAACTAGTAATGTCCTAGTAATGTTACCAAGAAGCTATTTTAATTCTATGTTCTGTTTTTCTCCAAGGAAAAGGAGACACTGTTCATCATTTTCAAGCAGAAAATAGATGATCAGTTGGTACCAGAGGTGGAGTTTTCATCTGAAAGTGTCGCTGCAAAAAGGGTCCCAGTCACAGTGGAGAATGAATACACTCTAAGTGTTGCTGCACCAGGCAAGTATCTACAGGAAACCATGTGACCTTAATCTGTGAACTGAAATCTTAGTTGAATGCGAGATATTGAAAGCTTAAATCTGAAATCGCTGTATTTTCTTATTTTCATCTAGATATGCCTGCTGGAGTGGTATCACTCACCATGTACACTGACCAGTCCTGTGTCAGCTTGAGGCCTGTTACATATTATACCAGTATGGGTGAAGTCAGTCAGTATCTTGAAAATGCTGCGGATCCTGTTGATTTCATCTGCCAGGTGACACATTATGTTGCATAGTTTGTAGCGTTGTTTGAATTTTTTTCCTTTATTTTCTTTTATTTATTTTTTGGCTGGTTTAATAGCTCTTCACATCGTATGACTTGTGTTTTTTACTTCTAGGCCTTCAACTTGACATCTGATGCTACAGAATCACTGGACAACATGCTAACTGACTCGTTAAAATCCAGAATGCCTGCAACTAGTCTTCAGCTGTTTGGAATCAGACAGATTGAAGAAGACAATATGGCGGCATGTGAGTAAAGTAGTCTGATTTCTGGTTCTGTTAGTTGCCAGTGCTTACTATTTTTGAGGTGTTCCCCACATAATTGCCTAAAGTTGGCAGCATATCTGCTGTTATTAGACATATATTACTTGAACAGCCACTGTGTTTGTTCCATTTTGTTTGATCTTTAACAATGAAATCACAGGAAATAAAAACATCTTTTAAGAGTCAACACACAGTCGGTTGTATCTGATTGCTTTCTGTCATTCATGCAGATCAGCGTAAGGAGGAGCTTCCCACACTGCTCCACTTTGCTGCTAAGTACGGCCTGAAGAAGCTGACCACCATTCTCCTTCAGTGTCCCGGGGCTCTGCAGGCTTACAGCGTGATGAATAAATATGGAGACTACCCGAACACCCTGGCAGAGAAGAGTGGCTTCTCTGATCTCAGACAGTTCATGGACGAATTTGTTGTAAGCTAAATGATGAAACGATGCCTTTTCTTATTTGTATCTAGTATCAAACAGAGTGTTTGATATTTTCTTCTCACAGTCAGACTGAATCCAAATGTGCACCCTCCGGACTTGCAGGCTTAGCCCACTTTTGTCATACAAATGGTGACGTCTTCACTGTCATCACGACAAGTCTGCAAAGGTGCTGGACCGCGAGGGGAAGTAATGCACACGCATGAAGCGGTACTTAAAGGCCTCATGTGTTTCCATGGAGATGAACTTAAATTTGTGGCCCTGATGATATGTGACATAGGAGATGTGGCCAGACTGTGCAGTAGAATTTTCCCTGTACATGAGATGCCAAACACAGTATTTGCACCCTTCCTGGTAACTGGTATGCCCGTTAAGTCCTTGAGTCTTCGGTGTGGGGACATTTGGATTCAGGTTGAGGCCTCAAGTTCTTGTATTTTTTTAGTAACTGACTCCCTTTCTCCGGTGTTCAAACAAATCTAGGAGACAGCTGACATGCTCAAGTCTCACTTTGAGGACACTGTCAACACAGAGGAGTGTGCAGAGGTGTATGAAGCTATGTCAGCTACATCTCAAGATATCATGATGAAGCTCTCAGGGTGTTCAGAGGACATATATGAGTCAATGCTGGGGATCAACCCTGAATGTGCAGAGGACCTATGTAAGATTAACATGTTTTTAATTATTGGACCTTACATTGATGATAATTGCCAAATCTGTGATTAAACCGTTAAACTGATGATAACGGTGCTGTTTTTATCAGATGAGGTGATGAATGCAGTAGATGAGAACCACGAAGAAGCCATGCTTAGGATGTTTTTCCAAGGTATACTTTAAAAGTACTGACTTTAAATAGAGACAGTGTATAAGTATAATATAGCATGTCTAATGGGATTACGCCATGTCCTCTAGCAAAACCTCATGACGGTGTTGACCAGGACAGCAACGCGTACCGCAACAGTGAAGAAGGGGTCAAAGACGATCAGAATGAATTAGATCAAATTGAAGAAGAGGAGGATCCATACAACATCTGCCCAGAGGATATTTATGACACTGTGGATGCAAAGAGTACCTATAATTCCATAATCCAGAACCGTCCACCAGCCCCCATCCCCAGACCTGAGGTTGAGCCTGAAACTGAAAAGCCTATGACCTACATCTCTAGAGGTATTGTGCAGTCTGTTTTTTATTTTACCCAAATGTTTTCTTTACACATCATATTTCATAAAGCTGCTCTCCAGACAAAAATAGATAACTTGATATTTTTGACAGTGTTTTCAGATAAAAGCACGTCCCAGAGTAATGTGATGGAGAGGGGATATCCTGCAGGTAAAACACAGTTTAAACTATTGACAGTAACACTGAGATTTTTTTTTTTTCATGTTTGATCTCATGAAGTTTATAAGGCCATTGTACAATTGGGAATAATCTCATCTCTCTCAATGGAGGTAGACAAACATATTTTGAATTATCAAGCCTAATGCTTTATACAGAGGAATTACAAATACAGGCATACAGAGGAAAACAAGTGTTTCAATACAGTAGATCCTTAATTTTACTTGACATAATTATTGATACCTACATGTGCTCATTCATCAGTGTGCAAGCTTTTTATTTTTGACCAAATCTCCCTCCAGAGCGTATGTACTGAAAATATCCTTAAAAGCTTAACTCCGTCTAATCACCTATACATGAGCTACTTTTGTGGTATCAATGTTGTGAGAGGTAAGGCTCCCGGAAGCCAAGTTAGTCAAATCAAACGGGTTTGCCTACTGGTTACAGCTAATCATGATATGTGGTAGTGACTTGGCCTAGTTGCTGAGAGGAAAGCATTTAGTTCATTTTGACTTGTCAAAGCAGGAGAAGCACAGGCGTAAATAACACGAGCAACTAACATTCCAGTCAGTGTTCCAGTAAGTCATGACAGTGAGAGAGCATGCACAGTACCAGAGCCTTGGAACTGGCTCACCTAAATGGAATGCAGCCATTAGAAAACCTTATCGTTTCCCTCTGTGCTTTTTTTTTTTTTTTTTGCTTTGACAAGTCAAGCTGTGAAATAAAATGGATCTCTGAATCAACTGATCCTGCACTCTAACATTTAAACAAACAAACAAACAAAAAACCCGAAATTACAGTATTACAGTTACAGTTGTTTTAACCCCAGCTCAGGGGGAATCAACAAGATGGAGGAAACAAAGATAAACCAAATTTTAAGTTAAAGAAAATTAAAAAAAAAAAACAAAACGAAGTGGCACGCAGTGTGGGTAGACTCTCAGCCAAGCAGTTCTTGCAGTCTGCTTGGCTGAGACAGAGAGTCGGGGAAGCAGAGGAAGGGCGTTTTGTAGGTGGATTGGCTGCCTCTTATAGGTCAGGAGCAAATAACTATTTTGGGGTCCCTGGAACCATACGGGGACTAAGGAGAAAAAAAACAGAGTTCTATCTTGTGCAGTTTTTTTTTAAATTTTAAATAAAGTTTAAGGACATTTAAGGTTTTTAATCATGTAAAAATCTTTAAAGTAGCATTGAATCAGCATCATCTTGTTGTTGCCTCTCTGTGTTAATTCAACACCAGACCTCAGGTTATGTTACGCAGTAGGAAAGTGAACAGTTTTCAAAATTTTGTCCCAGCATGTTTTTATTCTTACCTTGAAACCGTTCTGCTGATCTACGCGGTCTTGTTGTTTTTCAACATTTTTATCTGCATGTAGATCACCCCCTCATTTCCCATAGACAATGAAGACAGTGAACAAAAAATAAAGGTCACATCTGTTATACAGCCAATGCACTCCACTACATTGGTGTTTACATCGTTACCGTTTGAATTAGTGCGTTTCTTGACGTGTCCTCAGAACAATAAGCTTGAAGCTTATTGCATGAAACTGTTGTACAACTTAAAAAAAACAAAAAAAAAACGTTTAATGTTATTTATATTATTTTTTTTATGTTTCCCCCTGGCCATGTAATATTGCATTGTAGATCATTTCACTTGGTTTGACAACTTTTTCCACCCATCCAGTTCAACCTGTGACGGACATCCCAGCACCTGTTTATGACCCCTATGCTGGAATGAAGACCCCTGGACAGAGGCAGCTCATATCTCTGCAGGAGAGAGTGAAAGTGGGGGAAATTACTGTGGACGAGGCCGTCCAAGAGTTCAAGGCTTGGCAGTTTGACCATGAGCGGAGGGCGAATTCCATACGCTATCAGCAGGTAGATCAACTGTACAAACTTTATAGTCTGTCAGGTGTGGATTCATGGTGAAGGAATAGATCTAATAAGTGGCGCGTGTGTGGTGTTTTTTTTTCTTTAGGAAAATCTGAAGCGATTACGGGACAGCATCACCAGGCGTCACAAAGAGAGAGAGAAGACAGGAAAAGGACTTGGTAGAATAAGTTCATTGTTGTAAAATAATTTATTTATAAGCAGAATACAGTAGAACATCACATCCTGTTGTTTTCAGAAACACTAACATTTGAAGTGGTCTCTCCCCTCTTAGATTATGTGATAAGTTCTCCGATGCCAACAAATACATACTGGGGCTCCAGTTTGACGTTAGAGTGTGCTGTGTATGAGTCGGCGCCCAGAGTAGGGGCTCCACCCCCACCTGTGGCTCAGCCTATCCAGAGAGGCAGCTGGAAGACAGGTAGCACATCCAGCACATCCAGTAAGTCCTAATACAATTTTTTTTCTCAACCCTTCAGCTCAGATGTCTGAACTGTGACTGAACAGGAAGGACCAAAGTATAATTCCTCAGCTCTCTGTCCTTCCAGTTAAATACATATCTGATGCAGTGTAGACTCTAAACCTGTGTGAGTTATTGTTTATGAACTGGTGCCTGCACCTGCTGGCTGTTTTAGTTCCTGTCTTCCTATGACCCAAAGAAATGGGCTGAGAAAATTGTTGAATATAATCACATTGGTTATTGGTCTCTTCATTTCTGTGCAGCAGAAAGAGGCCAACAAAGAATCTGCAGACAAACAAATGAACTCCTGTAGCAACCATACTTAGACAGAGAAGAACTAACTTGGGGCTCCCTAATTACCAGTTCTGATCATCTGTCAAAACTTTCAGGTTGTGTCTAAGAGAAACTCAGAAAGGATGCAGGAGAAAAGGTTAAAACTCACATGTTACTAGTAGCACTTGGAGGAAGTGGTGATATTGGAAACACCTGCACTTACCGGCATGGAAGCTGGGTGCAAATTCTAACTTCCAGCTGGGTGCATCTTGAGTAGCTTTTCCCATTTGTTGTTGGTGTTGTTGTTTGTCCCGTAGAAGCTTCTGCAGTGGGAGGGAAAAAAATGCAAGAAGTTAAATCCAGTGGAATAATCCAAAACTAGATTAGTAAAGGACTTTACTCAAGAAAGTTTTTTTACATACCAGCTTGAATAAAAACAGTTCTTCTGACTTGACACAAAATAAAATATTACTTGTTATTCTCTTAACCCCTCTGGCTGTCAGTACCTCAAGTATTTGCCGACCTTTGCCTGAAGTAATGGTAACAGTCATGATAATGTTGGCCATCTCATTACCTGTGAGACGTAATAACCTTTTCTCATAGCTTTGATGGCATAATCCAACAATACTGAACAACCCATAGTTTAATGTTCTGTTTTATGACAGTATGATCCACGATGCATCAGGTAGATGGAAGCAAATGAAGGTTTAATAAGGACATTATCATTCCTTCTGTGAGCTGCTTGAAATGCGTCATTCACTCTGAAATTCCTGTTAATCACAAGGTACACCAACACAAATAATTTCGAAAAAAGATTTCACCCTCTGATCTTGACACGTGTTGAATTACAAGGAAAGTCCTGAGATGATGGTGCCCATTTCTGTTTCTATGATATATTTCAATCCGTTAACACTCTCCCTCTATGATGAATAACAGTTTGATGAGTTAGGTTCCTTTGTTAAAGAACTAGCAGGGGCTCATGAGAGACTTAGACACTTAATGAATCCGTAACTAGTCGTTGTTTGTTCAAGTTATATTGTTGGTTCAGGAACACTGAACTGTTCTTAAGTATGAATTTACGGTTATTTATGTGTGACAGGGAACTGTCACCTTGAATCGCTGTATTTTGTATCTTTTTTTTTCACAGTAATAAAAGAAAAATATCAGAAATTTTGCATACAAATATCACAAATGACGAACAGTGTGCTTTGAGATGCATTGATATGTTGTCAGGTTTTGAAGAATTAATACTGAGAGACTTGTGCTGCTCATTTTGTAGTCCGTCTATTCTTTACAGGCTTCTCTTTTGTTTAATCTCACTCTAATTGCTCCTGTAGACATGTTGTACAACTGGCATGTCTGTGTTGTGCAACTCAAGAAGATATTTTTATCCACATTTGTCAAAGTGGTCTTACGGCATAATTCACCACAGGCACTAACCTCAGAGAGTTTTGAAATCACGTGTTTTCTTGCCACATTAATCTTTGTTTCTCTACATCAGGTACAGAAAGCAACAGACTCAGCACTCACAGCGCCTTAAGCTTCAGCAGTGGGACAGAGCCAGATTTTGAGGTGAGTCTAAATGGACAACAGATATAATATTTGCATCTTTAGTACAGTTAGTAACAGGTCTTCACACAGACTTAACTCTGTCTACATCAAAAAGTGCTACACTGGGCAGTTGGATGCTCCATGACAGCCTTTAATTGCTATTAATTGCGTTAATGTCTATGAACCAAACTGAACCTTCACTTTTTATTGTGATGCTGCACATCTGACCTTGTGTTCTACACTTGTATCATGCATGACCTCAGTTTTATTCACTGGCTACTTCAGTTCTTCAGATCCTGATCCTTACATGTACAGATTTATCAGTATTTTAGAATTACATTGGCAAAAGGCTCAAACTGAAACTCTCTTACAGTCTTTGAATCTTGGTTCACATTGCTCAATGGTTTCCCAGAAATCACTTTCTGATTGTAATCAGAACTGCAATGTTTTTTTTTTCTGCAGATTTTGACACTTTGACACTTAAAGTGAAACCTCTACTCATATTGCAAGGGTCTTACTGTATATCTGAAGACGGCAGATTGGCTTGTAACTAACTACTTTCTTTACTGACTAATATGACAGTTACATTTTTGATTAATTGATTAATGGTTTGGTGTAAAAAATGTCTGAACACGAGGTCACAAATATCATCAAAATTCCCTAAAGCCCAAGGCGATATCTTCACATTGCTTGTTTTGTCCGTTCAGCAGTCTAATACCCTAAGATTTTTTGCTGTCACACAAAATCAAGAAATGTAGCAAATCCTCACAACTAAGGATCAGGAAATAAAGAGTGTTTGGCATTTTTGCTTAAAAAAAAAAAAAAAATTAAACTATTGATCTTTTGTCAAAAAAGTTGTGGTTTCATTTTCTGTTGATCCACTAGTTGATTGATTGACTAACTGTTTCAGCTGTAAAACTCAAGCATACTGGATTTGTCAAAATATTTTATTTTCAAGTGTTGTAGGTGTGGTCACAATATAGATCTGAGTTTTTTGTTTTCCTAAAGGACGCAGTAGAAAGTCTCCCTCCTCCACCCCGACCTCCGCGGCCATCTGATGTCCCACCCGTCATTCCTCCACCCAGGGTTCCTCCACGGATCCCAGGAAGGTCAGTCTGAAACCACTGATGCAGCTTACTTATGCAACAACACAGAGCAATGCAGTATTGAGCAACAAAATACAGTATGAGTGCATACAAAGCACACACAGCAGTTACACTGACTACCTTACTTACTTGCACACTTGCATTGTGTTAAAGAGGTGTTGATTCAACTGTATGATCATTTTGGAGGAAGCAGTTTGTGGTGCTGTTGAACTGTTCTGCATTATACAAAGAGGTGTGTCTGTTATTTAGCCTACCCTTATTGATTTGAATGTGGTGGATCATCAGTCAACATAACGCAGTTCCGTTGAACAGCACCTCAAGCTACATCCTCCAAAATGATCATGCAGTTGAATCAACAGTTCTCTAAAACAATTTCAGTAAAAACTGACTATTACAATCTTCATGGAGGAGTATTGAGTGCAGGACTGTTATCTTAGACTGCATTAGTTTTAGCCAGATGTACCTAATAAGCTGACAATGAATATGTGTCAATGACTAATTGCAGCAATAATAGAAGTATAGATATTGGTTACTCTGCAACAGAAGTGGCCAATAAAGAATCTGCAGAGAGCGATGACAGAGACAGTAAGAGGGGAAAGAGGAAACGTTCACCCACCAGTGATTTGCAGCTGTGCGTTAGTGAAGAAGCCAAAGTCAGAAAGTGAAGAAGGTGTTGATGTTCATCGTGTGTAAAGATATAAATATCTTCCAGGCACAGTCGTGAGAGAGCACATGCTGAGAACACCTCTAAATAAAAACTGAAATTAAAATGACTATAAAAGTGGTTTGATTGTCAACTACATTCCTTTAACTTCAAGCAACACTGCTGTCTGATCATTTTATATGATAGAGCTCTTAACTCTATAAATAGTACTGTGTGTAGATGGTATACTAAGTAATAAACTCAGCAAACTCAACTTTAGTTTGTTCATCAGTTGAACATATTATCTATTATATTGTAATGTAATGTATATATAGGGTTAGAGTTAAGACTCACAGTGGTAAGCAGCTCACAACAGTGTCAAACTTCAGGTTTAATATTTAGAAAACAGAGCTTCTAAAATCAGTCAAATCAGTATAGTTCAATAGAGAATTTAGTACATGGGATTGTGTATGTGCTAAGTAACATTTCTTAAATATATTTAAGGCTGATAAAATGAAGGAAGGTAACAAACACAGCTGAACCACGGCACAAAAGTTTGAGGTGCTGCAAACAGTGCAGCAAAGTGTGCCTCTGTGGGTTTAATTCTTGATCATTTTACCGTGGTGCGTGTTTTTTAGTGTCTGATGAGACACTGTTTGAAGCTCACACAGAAATGCATCATTTCTGTGCAAACAGCTTTTCACATTTTGAGTCACTTCAGAACAAAGCTAAAAACTAAACCACCGAAACTGCTCTCAGGTTTGATAATCTGTGGACGCAAGAACTTGTTGTAACACCTGCGCTCAGAACCAGCCACCCAGCTTGGTAATTACCTCACACAGCTAAATGAAAATCTTGATAAACTCCTGCTAAAGCTAATTAGCTTCGCAGAATAGCAGTAACCACCATCTGAGCGTTTGACTCTAGTGAAAATTATGTTTTGTTGTGATTAAGCTACCTTCTCCTACTTAATCACGCATTTAAATGTATAAATCATAATACAATTTATTGTGTTGATTTCAGTGCAAATTTGTTTAAATAGATAAGAAACTGATGTGTTCTTAACTGACAGAAAGCTGACGTAGCACACTTTGTTTGTAGAAACTGTGTGTGTGTGTGTGTCTCCCTTTCATAACATTAAAGTCCAAAGGTAGTCCTGTGATATTGTGGGTTTTATTGCAGTGATTTTTGTAAGTAAAATTGGGGCACTGTTTTCTGTCCAGTCTGAGAACTTTTGAAGTGTTTTATCTCAGACTAGTATATTGTTTGAAACACTACTTTCAGAGTCTGGGTGTATATGTTACTGCTGCCTCTTATTTTGATAACCACACAAAGTGGAGGTCACAGTTTACCCACCCTTCACTGTATATTTAGAACTGCATGATTCAATGGCTTTACACTTCTGTCTGTTTCTCACAGGGTGCCAGAGAAGATGGTGCATGAGCGCTACATATCCTACCCTACTCGAGCACTTCCTCAAAGACCTTCCCACAGACCAACAAACTCAGCACCTCCCGTACCTCGCCGCCTGCGGTGATCGGCGCGTCTACCTTTGCTGGATTCAGTCTCTAAAGTTAGGGGTTATTTTAAGAGGGAAGGATGTGTTGGAAAGACAGTGTGTCATGAGTCCATCCAGTGAGACAGTTGGGTTTTTTTTTGTTTGTTTGCTTTTATTCATTTTGTGTATCAGTTTACCTAACAGAGTAATTCAGTGAGTGTGTGTGTGTGGGTAGGTCTGTGTCTTTGTTTGACTGTGTCTATGTGTGTGTGAGTGATATTTGGTGTAGATGTTTTATGATTTAGTGTAAGAGCATGCAACTGTAAGTACAATAACTTGCACATTAAAAAAATACTGAGATATATAATAAAATGTATTGTAGCTTGTATTTAGGTATTTTGATTTTGTTGTGTGTGGGGGGGGGAGCAGGGGGGTTATTCTGGGGTTTTAAGTGTAAATCATAGGGGAAAAAGGGAAATCATTTATTTGAAATATTAATTATATTTAATGATGGTTGGTGGTGGGTCTCCTGTAAACTTAGCCAGTGACATGAATACTTTTCAGTTCACCAGATAATTATATATGAAATTCCTGTTTAGACTGTAAAGTATGGTAGTACTTAATTGTGCGAGTTTTTGTGACCTTATATTCCACTTAATTTTCCTGAAATGCTGTCACCATTATACTTCTTAAAGGACTTGCAGATTGGCTGTAATATTTGTACTGTATCTCTCTTAAACCTTTGTCCATTGGTCCTGCATGGGTGTTATAATAACATTTAGGAAGTGCCTTTAGGAGGTCTGTTTTGTTGTACATCAGACTTCATGTAACTTCTGAATTTCTTGATGAAATACTATAATATATTCCTTTTTTTACACTTGAATGCGTCCTTATTTTAATTGACTCTTTTACAACCAATATTGGTTTATCTCTTGTGCAATATGAAGTTTGGTCACTTGATGGTGCTCCATATTCTCTGTGGATGGAATCCCACATTTTTTTTCCATGTATGTGAAAACTTTTTCCAACTTGATTTTATCTTGTTAAGTATGTAGAAGATTAATGAAATTATAAACTACTTGATTGTTATTCATGTAAATTAACCTTGATTGGAAAACTGTCCCCTGCTCTATTCTCTGAAGAGAAACATATAAAGTGTGACGTGGTGAAGCCAGCCAGGACTTCTGGTCACAACTTTCAAAGTAAAATCTTTACTGATAAACAATATATTAAACTAAAAAAAAACAACAACAACTAATATTTCTGAAGACATCTATAGTAAAGTAATTACAGTTGTGTTTATTTATTTTTATTCATTTTTGTGACTTCTTTTATTATCTTTATTCTTCACAGTTTGCCCGTCAGTAAGGATGTATAATATACTGCATAAATCTATCAGTGATCACATCTTAATCACGAGAAACTCCAACATGCCTGAGACATACTGAATTTAACCAGGCTCAATTGCAATGTTGTTAATATGAAATCCTATTAAATGTCAGTGTGGTGGGTTGGACCCACCCTACCAAAAGGTTTTTTTCCCAGCAGCTCAAAGGGATTGTGGATATTAGACTTATAGACTTGTACTTCCTGCCTGTGTAAAGATAACTACTTGTGAACGTTTCAGCCATAAACTTGTTAGAGTAATAATATGCCAGAGTTGTGGTCACTGCTTGTTCACGTGACCAAAAATATATTAAGGCGTACTGCTTTAAGTGTAAATGTTTTAACATGGCTACAGCTCCCAACTTTTGTGTTTCATTGTGCAGTACCTGAGTCCAGGCCTTTAATGTGAAGGGCCAGCGGCCCGGCCCCCGGTGCTCGGTGGTTGTGTAGTGCGGCGGTGAGTGTGAAGCGCTGACGGGACGCCTGGTCGGGTGAAGCCTTCGGCGCACAGAGCTCAGTGAAGTGTGTCTGCAGCAGCGAGTACGACACTGGATTACCATCACACAGAGGTAAGCATGTCCCTGCTCTGCCCCTGATCGCTGCTGCATGTTCTGCATGTGGCTTCTGCTGCGGATCTTTAATGTTTTTTATTATTTTATTTTTTTATCATACCTTTCTTTCTTTCTTTCTTTCTTTCTTTCTTTCCTTTCTTTCACCTTGGCACCGTAACAGCTGACTCTGTTATTATCGTATGATGCAAAATCAGCACCACTCAGTGTATTTCATATTAATCACCCAGTTCACTTTAATGTGAATTCAGCAGACTCCATCAAATATAAATGCCTCTGAGAATCAGTCTATTTTATTTTTATTTATTTATTTATTTATTTATAGTGCTCCTCGGCAGAGACAGGCGCTCTGGCTTTGGGACAGTTACTGCAGTAAAGACAGATCCATACGGTGGAAATGCGACCCGCTATGGGTGCCGCACTCTGAGGCTGAATGCCCAGGAGAAAGCCCAGATACTCCAGTCAGGGAATTCAAAGCGTCCTGACTTTACACCTTCCTGAAAAGTACCTGCGATCATTTTTTTAAATATAACAATGAGTAATAAATCCTTTCTTGTGCGGTTGTTTCTTTAAGTTGGCAGTTAGCAGTGAGGCGTTACTATATCAGCGGCTGTCATTGTGAGTCATAGGGAGCAGACCACAGGCTACTCCACATGCATACAATAAGGCTGTGGCATCAGGACCACGCTCTTAATGGAATGCATATTATGCGGCAAGGAGGTGTTGGGAATAGTTTACTGAATAATATTTCACCGTTATCTTTATCACAGTGCTGTGAGATGAGACTGCAGCCTTTGCCATGATTGATTAAATTATTTTGAAGTTGAAAAGGCACTGAGTGTGCATCAGCAGCTGCTTTCACACAGTTCAAGGCTAATCTCGGTGCTGCATGGTGATTAAACAGGTTGTATTGTATACATGTTATTCAGGGGGAAGTTTTAGCATGTTTTTTTTTTAGATGTGTTGTTTAAGTGCACAGTTGTGGTAGTGTGAGTTCTGCCTGTGGTTATTGACACAGTGGACCTGAATGTTAAACTTCATGTTGGAGTCTGACAAACAGGTCTGCCTGAGGCGTCATAATGAACAGCATGTGACATGGACAGCTGCCAGTCAGCACAAGTGTGGACTTACACATGAACATGGATACTTGCTTCTTGTTCACATATTGTGGTATTTGACTGTCAGGATAGACAAAGTTGTGTGTGACATTCTACACAGTTAGATGAAATATGAATGAAATATATTACCCCCATTTGTTTCCATGGTTTTTATATCCTAACATGTCCACTCACCTTATTTCTGATTCCAACAAACAAACTCTCCTTCCACATTAACTGTACTTCAGGATGGTTTATGGATGCCATTAAATCCCGGCAGAAAATAAATCACCATCCTCTTATTAATTAGTTGCTCCAGAATCAGCGAGCTGTGTCATTTTCCTCTGAAATGCAGCGGATGTATTTGTCTCTGTGCCTGTGTTTTCATTCATAACATTTGCTGCAATGATTATTTCCTTTTTTTTTTTTTTTTTTTTTTTGCTCCAAGGGATCTGCGTAACATGACGCTACACAAGCTTGATAAAATATTAACCCCAACACAAATAATTAATCAAACTGCCTCTAGGACAGAGGCAAAATGGTCAGACTGATTTTATCAAAACTAGCTATTTTAGTGTTTTGTAATATAGACAGCACAGACAAACACACACACACCCAGAGTTATTAGAGATACTGTATCTGGACAATGTTTTCTCAGAAAGAACAGGACATCCATTAGCTTCCTTTATATCAAAGCACTTTGTCTATGTGTGAGCAAGCCTCAAAGACTCATTGTTATTGCAATATTTAATTTAAGAGTTTTGTCACTGAGTATAACAATATTTAAATCCCCCTGAAGGCACAGCTCACTGCTGCTTCTGGATGGCAAGTTTTTCAGGCTCTTAGGAGTATTGACTCAGTAGTAGTCGAGCGTTGTATGAAGCAGTCTCCTGGTTTACAGCTTGTGTAGATGTTTACACAGGTTTGCGTGTGTAAATGGAACAGATACATCAGTCTTGTGTTTAGTGCCCGGCAGCTCAGCCGTGAGCCACTTCCTCAGTCAGTCACCTAAAGACCAGCCAAACCCCTGTGACCTTTCACACATATTGTTGTGCAATTAAAACAAGTCAAATATGAACCACAGATCTTGGACTGACGTGTTAGACAGTATCTTCCAACATTCATGAATAAAAACAATGTCTTTTGGAAGAATAGTGTTCAACCCTCCAGTAGAGTTTAAGACTCTGGTAGAATATTTGACAGTGAAGATGTTCTGAAGGCTTTCAGCCTAAGACTCTTTATATTTGGGTTTCCTTTAATTTGTCACCCATTTCTTTTTTTGTTCAGCATATTTATGTCACTAGTTTACAATAGTACAGTTTATCTTTTGAAATTAGCAGTACTTGTTTATTTTAGATTAACTAGCCTGAGTGCAGACTATCAGGAAATCGGGCTGAAGGTCTGATGGTAAGTTTTCAAGCAGGATTTTGATTCTGAATTATTCTACGTTTCCTGAACAGTGATGTTTTGAGGTGTTTTGATATGTCTCCGCAGGATTTCATTGTGCAGAGTGCAGAGTACAAAAAAAGAATTAAAACAGAATGTGAAGTTTGGCACATGCTTTTATAGCCCAGCAGCATCCAGTTCTTGCTTTTTCAAAGACAGAAGAAATCAAGGTCAAAGTGTTGCCTTTCAGTCTTTCAAACATGACAAACAGAAATGATAACCTGTAGAGCAGAGATGGGGCCTGTTGGTATGAACCCAGCACAGTTGTTAATATTTAATGAAGCTTGTTCAGAGTCACGTTACACAGATCCCCCAGATTTGAGAGGAGCAACCCTCAGAAACATAAATCTCAAAAGCCAGCTGGACTCCAGGTCAGCCAGTTTAGTTCTTTCCAAGATGATCTCGATTCGATTTGGAAATCTGACACTTAATATTATAAATTGGGAACTTATTACAATGAGTTTATTCAAGTGAAATGAACACACGGTTTATGACGGTGTCGTTACAGTTCACTTGCTTTGCCAAATAAGTGTTTTTACCTTTTACCTGTGTCTTTGACTCATATGACACACAAGACATTGCCTTTGTAGAGAAGGCCCATGTGTTCAGAGTGAGTGTAAACTCATGATTAGCCATCATTCACTGCAGTTCTGAAGGAAATACAAAGTTAATTTGGACATTAGCAGAATAATTTAGTGGTATTTTTCTCTTCGCTAAGACATGTTTCTTAAAATCAGCCTCATTCATTAGTCTGAGTTCATGCATGGCGACTGCGTAGTGAAGTTGGATATTAGCGTGACATGAACAAAAACCTTTGCAGTGACAGCAGAAAACAGCCTCGTCTTTACTGTGAATAACGGAAAGCTTTGGATCAGGCCGGATGTTTCAGCCAGACACCGGGTTTCTGTTTTCACTCCATGTTAATGTTACAACAGGTTGCTTAGCAACCCCCTCCACTACCCCCCACCCCCATCGGCTTTCTCCATTTGCTGCCATTGGCTGAAGTGGCTGGTGAAGTGAAGTGTTATGCTTTGGCTTTTCAAGGTCCGTGGCACAAAGAAGCCCCCTGATCATGGTCGCATGTAAACAAGGCAGTGAAAAGACAATTTATGCTTCGGTGATGGATTTAAGCAGCGCTCCCCTCCATCACCGCCACCAACACCACACCTCCACCCCCCTTACCCCTATGTTATATGTCAGCAAATGAAGGGAAACAACAGGCATCATGGCGGCCGTTGGCAGATATGTTAATAAGAACCAGCACATGTTCTTACCCATCATCACACAAACCAGGGGAGAATTATTAAGTGACACTGACGCATTGCAGGTTTTTATAAATCACTCACTACAAAATATAATAAACAGAAATGAAAACCTGATCTCTGTGCTGCCACCTATGAAGCCAGGCTGTTATTGATGGAGCTGCCTGTTGTGTTTGTGTCTGGGTGTGACAGGACCAGTCAGACTGGGCCCAGCATTCCTGAAATAGACAGATGATGGGGGCCCGCTGGAGTCCTGCTGCACGCTCATTTCACACGAGGATACCTTCATAGCACTTAAAATTGCTGGATTATCACATCTCTGTTTATATTCACGTTTAGCCGCCATATCCTATGACTCAATTATCAAGTAGTCCTGTCACATAGGCGCTCAGAGAGTTATATTAGGGAACACACTCAGAGCTTCCAATCCACGCTGGAGTCAAAATATCCAGCAGAGATGAGGAAACGCTTTCAGCACTCTCTCCAGACAATGATTTGAATTGTCATTGCAGCTCACCTAATGTGCAATACGCCCTATTATCTAAGCCAGGAGGAATCTCTTGTGCACAGCTGAGCTCATTATCTAGTGATGACATTAAATGAACATCATGTGTGTCTCTTATTCATATTCCCAAATTAAATGCCACCATATTATCTCAATACATTTATCGTTTAAATTTATAATTTATAATTATTTTGTGGTTGTTAAGGATTTTTTATCAGTTATAATCACTTACTGTATTTCGTTTCTCCTTATTTGCCCATAAGCTTTTCTTATTTTGAACTTTTCACTCATCGCCTACAAAAGTAAACTCTCTAAGAGCCCCCTAAAGACACACCGCAAAGCTACTTGAATATTCAGTTGAATGTTTATCCTCACTGCAGCCCTGTGATCCAAGATTTCTCGCTCTTGGAGCGAAGCCTGGAGCCTTTGCTGAGAAGATGTATCACCCTGGGTAAACTGTCAACTCACTGACATTCTTATTACACTGGCTCTAAAAGCCTAGCATGCACATTGTAAGCAGCCTGGCTCTCTAACACACAGCGTCAGTAACAGGCGGTTTGGTCTGTGCAGCCAGCTGCAGCCTTCCTCAGGACCTTCACACGTGCCGGCCAAGTGTTCCCTGTCCCAGGGATCTGGCCATGGTCATGTACAATAACTGTCAGGACTTCTCATGGACACGCTGGCAGGCTGCAGGCTACTCAAAGCACAGAGGAGACACATCTTACACTGGCTTGGTTTGATGGGTACTTTTGTTTTTTAACCTCAGAAAAAGTATATTTTATTCCTATTTGAATTTTATTCCTAAGGTCACAACCATCCTCAAAATCAGCCCTCACATATGACACCATAAGATAACTATAAATCCATTAGGTCCCTATGTTACTGTCATATTTCATTAGGTGAGGTTCAAAGAATTCAAAAACATAGGAGCAGTTTTCATATAGTCTCGGCTTATACTCCATCCATTGTCAGCATGAATGCATTGTTGTGCTCTGAGGCCTATAATGACTGCAGTGTGTAAGTTACATACATTTCCTTTTATGCAGCAGTTGTTTGAAATGAACTTCAAATAGCTGGCTTGAGGAATGTGTAGAATCCCAGGCTGTCGTCCAGTGTGGAAGCTGTTTATGGAAGAGAGTTGGGAGGGTGGAGGGGTAGGTGGGGGTCTCTTCTCAATTAGGGTGGATAAGCTGCTGCTCCGGAGCAGCCCTATCGAGCCATGTTTGGAGCTGTTTGGTGGGATCCACGCACAGCGCTGGAGAGCTTCTCCCCTCTCTGCCATTTGTTGACAAAGCAGAAGTCAAACGGCGTTACGTAACGGCCCTTTCTCTCCGACCATAGTACAGCTGAGAGCTGTGATGAGAGCTCTTTTGTGTTAACATAGCATAGACCCCCCTGCGTGAAATACATCATAGTTCAACGTGGTGCCACCCCGCTTTTGTTTAGTGTTCAGATGGGACAGACAGAGAAAACCTGGAGCCTGATTCAGGTAAAGTGATTGTTGCTGCCTGGAGATAATACTCTGCTTCACTGGCTAAGATACTGAACTCATAAAACAATTCAGGGAAAAGTCAATTTATAAAAAAAAATGTACTGTATCTGCTATGTTCAAATGAAATTATCTGGATACCCTCCAGTTTATTTTTCTCCACATCTGATGAGATAAAAGTTTCTCCCTGATCAAAGACGAGTAAAAGCAGCCGTCCTTTCAGTGTTTTATTTATTGCTGTAATTTAATTGTTTAATAAAGTTTCTTGTAAATTATTTCTTCAAATTAGGTGATTATCTTACCACGTCCTCCTTATGTTGTAGAAGAAAAGTTTGAAGATCTGCAAACTTTTTTTTTTTACACTAAATGCAAAAAAATTAATAATATAAATAACAGCAATTGATAATAAAAAGAATTATTAGTTACAGCCCTAATATATTTCAAACTGTAGCATCTTCATGTTCCTTCTGTCTCTTATCCCCTTTTAAAGATTCTGGTATCATGTATGTAATCACACATTAACATGAAGTCGTCATGGCGATCGACGTATTAAGACCTTATGCACAGCTGAGTCATCCAGTAGCGAATTCCTGCCGTCCTCCAGTGGTCTGTCTGTCTCTCATCTGCTGGCCCTGCAGGAGCATTTCGAAGAGGGGAGGAGGATTTTGTATGGTAGCCTGCGCAGTTGTTGAGTGGGTGCCACATTCCCAGGTGGCATGTGGTGACAAGTCCATCTGGGCACGCCTGTTGTCAAAAACAAACAGACCCCCTACATAGCGAGGGTCAAGGTCAAAGCTGGGACCATCCCTCCTAATGAGACCCTCAAAGCTCAGCCAGACGTCTCAGGGGGCTTCAGAGGGACCTGATGTACGTGGACTAAGGACTCACTGGGCACATCATCAAGTAGGTAATGCATCTCCCCAGATACACAGTGATGCTTGCGGATAATCGTAGCTGCTTGTTTTGGAAAGGTATTTTAGTTACCCCCCGAAATCTTTCACTTGGAGATTTATGTATCTATGTGTGTGTGTGTGAGTGTCACGTAGTTTTGGGACTGAGAGCTGGAAACGGGATGAATCCTCTGGCTTTGTTGCGTATTCCTGCTTTTATAGTCACACAGGTCTGAGCTGACAGGGCGTTTCATCGGCTGTGATATCCGACAACCTTGGCTGATAATTTTAGTGGATGAATAACACCTGCACTGTTTGAACATTTTTCAGTTCTGAGAACTTGTTGCTTTTACGGGTGAGGACGCCTGAGCTCAGTAGGACTAATCTAACGATCACTATGAGACAGTTCACTAAAACACCCTGATGGAGAATGTGAGCTTAAAAAATTAAACTTAATTAACCTTTGACCTTCTGGGTTTATCTCACTATCTACTGAACTTTGAGCTCCCCACTTTAACTTCGTTTCCATTTGTCTTTGCTGTAGAGATTAGCCAAACTGATGCAGAGTCTTCTAAAAGTTTCACAGTTTATAAGGAGGGATGGTGCATTTGGGCAAATTACAGTTTTACAGGAGCTTGACTGATAAAGTCTCTTCTTATTTTCCTGTTTGTCTTGGCCCGAACACTGCAGGCTGTCCCAGAGCTCCTGCTCTGCTCTCTTCTTTTTCACGGGCTGGATGGATGGCGTTCTTTGCCCGGCTGTTCTCTGAGGCATCTCTTCCTAAAAAGGCCAGGGGTGATCTCTGCTCTCCTGTGTTTATACAGCAAACTGAACACTGCAAGCTGTCATCTTCCCATTATCTAATATATATGAGAGGTTCAAATACTCCCACAGCTCCCTTTCTACTCTATATTCACCATGTTGGGGTTCATCTGAGGATACAGCGGAAGTAGAGTTGAGATCAGTGTAAGCACTCCTCACAGGAATGCCTGTTAATGGTTTTGAAAATGAGATCATGGATGTATTGACTCTCTGGGATGCAGGGGGTCAGGAAGCCAGCTGATGTTACTAAAGCGAGAAGGGAAATAAATACACAGAGTTTCTGATGCTCAGGGACAGCTCGGCTTCCAAGCCTGGAAGATGTTTTAAAAGGGTTTTTGCTTCACGTCCCCATGGGACTTGTTTGGAATCGCTCCCATTTTCCTTCATCCATTTAGGCCTATTTGTGGAGGTTTCCAGCTGGAACATCAGTCCCCTGCGTGTTCTGCAGGTTGGCTTATTTACTGCCATGTGTAAACAACGAGTACACACAGTTTCACACGAACTCAGACCAACACGAGTAACACAACAGTTCTAAAAACAACTTAAAATAGATATCATAGAATAAATTATAGATGATTTTCCATCACCATCATCCATAGCCTACAACTGAAAATACTATTTAAGTGTGTTTGTGTGTGTGTATGCATGAGTGACTGTTTGAGTGCCTTTGTGTGTGTGTTTGTGTCTAGACTCAGTCAGTGCTGTTCTTGGCATTTTAAATGAGCATGTCTCCTAAATTAGCGGTGCTTTCTGAGCACAATGGGAGGCCTAGCAGGGCGATGGGAAGTGTTTCACAGCTACTTTTCTGGTGGCCTTGGTGTTGCCTCTGCGTGCTCCACTGATGCAGCTTAGATTAACATATGTTTGTTCTTTCTCACACCCTCCCTTCTCGCCTTTAAAGGGGAACACAGATAAAATTTTCAACTCATATCAGTGGTCCCATGCGCTGCGAACTTCCTCCCAAACCCGAAAGAGATAAAAGCATGTAAAGTGAGACTGATGTCATCAGAATAAAAGTCTCAATGAATGAGAGGGGCCCTTCAACTACAGAGCCAGCTGAGTGTTGTAGCAGTCGTACATGTAGCAGTTGTTGATGTCTTATATTTCTTCTGGCATCATATTTTTAGATATCACTGTCATATAGTGCATGAATAACAGCGATAATGGATTTTAAGGACACAGTCAACAGATTATTCTGAAATCTGATCTCTGCCACTTCTTCCTTCCTTTGCTGTGCCTTTTAATATTGGTGAAACACTTAGAACCAAGAAAATCAATCAAATCTTGAGGTTATTGCACTTGTTATTTTTAATGATGCAGCTCAAGCTCCTGCCCTGTTAGTCATCGATTACTATTAATATGTGGACTCTTATATGTTCTGGACTAGATTTAAACAGATGACTTGGAAGTTCACCGTCTTCCTGTCTGGCTGCATTGTATCTCATTTCAGTGTGTAACCCAACCATAGGAGTTCTGCCACAATTTCATTAGCTGTACGTGGTCCCCGGTTACAGCTTTCATTGCAGTGACTCCACTGTTTCTGCAGTGGAAGCTGCAGCCAAGCTCTTTGAGGATTTTTTTTTTTTAATTTTTTATGTGTAACACTGCTTCAGTGCTCACAGTCTTCCATAGTAAAATACACTGCATGCTGCAAGCCAACACTGCAGCAAAGCACCGGTCTGGTTTCTGAACTAACACTGAACCACTAACTAATATCACAGTCCAGTTTCTTGAGTCTGTTGCAACTGGGAAAAACATGTTACAGAGATTTTACATATCAGCAGATGTACTGTATCTGCAGGTGGTGCCACTGTCATGCTACATAATTGAATAGACTGGGTACAAAATAATTCAAATGCACATGTAGTTGGGGGTTTCCATTTGCACAGCTGCATCTCAATTCAGAGTTCAGAGTGACTTAAAACAGAAATGCTTAAGACAACAACAAATCAATACATGCAATCAATTTGTCCTGCCTTTATCGCTGCAGTATAAGAAACAAACAGTAATTTAAACGTGATTATCTTTGCTGCATTTTGTTGTTGTACCAAACATTTTTAATGTCTGTAAACTGATTTTTAATGACAGATCACTGATTTGTATACACTCTACAGATATCCTCTCCTTTCTTTAACTCCACTGTCTTGAGTCTGTGTCCTCCCTGTGTTTGCTCTGCAGGGCTCTCCAGCAGAGGGCAGTGTGAGACCGAGCTCGTCCTCCAGTAAGTCAGCTCTCAGTCTGACTTCGTGAGATATTTCAGTGAACCTCGTTTATGTTATGTTATGATTATGTGATCAAATCCTCCGTACCAAAACAAATGACGTTAAATCAGTTCATGTCAGTTCATCACTTGCTTTATGATAAATAGTTGCACTATTTACTTTAATGAACAGGTGATAATGAAGCACAAATAATGCACATTAAAGAAATGATAATGGGTTTGCTTTGCTTTAACTAAAAATTAGACACACACAAAAATATCTGCTTGTTTCTGTCTATGTGTGTGTTTGTGTGTGTGTTAAAGTCAAATCAGGTCCTCGAACAGTCTGCGCTGTCAGGATCACGCCTCTGAAAAGCATGAAGGGCTCTCCTGACCTGATTCCTGCCACAGGTGACGTATCCCTCGATCCCTCGTCCTCATCAGTCTTTCAGCTCCTGCAACTGTGGGACACCTCGTATTCACAAAGAAAACTTAGAAGGATGCTTTTAAAACAACAATGTGGTGCCACTTTAATAACTTGGATTGATTAAAAAAAACACACACAGGACAAGCTCCATCTGCTCATCTCTGTGATCATGGCAATTAGTTTTATGGGACTACAGGATATTAATTTGGTGGCCTGGTTTTGATGTTACAGTTCTATTTTGGTCATTTGGGGCATGAGGTAGCGATAACTTGGATTCCCAGCAGCTCCTGTGAAGCAGGAGTGCACTCTGACAGTACAGAATATAAGACTGCTATGCCTTGAACAATGAGGAGCTGTGCAATTGAGACCCTTGTTTTCAATGCTTTCAGATCTGGACCCCAGCAGAGTGTGCAAAGGGAAAGGAGTCGTGACTCTAAGGGCCACCCTCGTCCACATAGATGATGAGGGCTGCATCAGTGAAGAGCCAAACGTCGTCACAGCGCCAAGTAAGACAAAGTGAATGCCACAGCTGTTTCATAACATCCCTCTGCATGATGAAAAAATATTTAGAGGACAGTAATAGCTGCGTGGCTGTGTGGAAAAAGGACACATCGCTGTAGAATGTGGACAGAGGATGTGAATGTTGCTGTGATTTAAGAATTTCATCATGTTCTTTGGTCGTAGAAATTCCTCACATGCCTTTCAGAGTTCTGTTTTGATGTGCGGATTATATAACTCGTCACGTTTTGAAATCTATGCTCAGTCGCCGGGCACACTCTGAGTCGTGATAAAGGGCGATTGCTCATATTTTCAAGAGAGTGTCAAAGAGATCTTTTGTTATGGCCTGCCCACACTGCACTTTGGAGCAAGGGCGCCTTGACTGTGGGCTTGTTTGTTGCGCAGAGCACATTGGAACTGAACTGGAGGCTGGCCAAGGCTTTTTGGGGAGATGCTTTAATTGTTGTAGAGCCTGAATATAAAGGCCATTGGAACAAACGGCCTTTGCAGCTTACTGAATAGCTGCTTTGTTCTGATGACAAAGTTCAGAGATTGTGGGAGAATCTTTTTTTTCTCTTTCCTGAGGATATTAACAACTCTGCGCATGAAAACCACCAAAGAAAGTATTCACATCCCGCGGAGTGAAATGGAGATTTATTTGATGAGCAATTAGCTGTTATGGTTTTCTGGTTTGTTGTTGTGAGTTCATTGAAATGCTGTACTTTTTAGTGTCATCCTCAGTGTTTTTTATTCTTTCTGCGCTGGCTGCCAAACTGAGAAAGTTCTGGACTCTTTTTAGGTGGCTGGACAAGCCAGATTAATGGAGACAGCTCTAAAGCGGGATTGGCTGAGGGAGGCAGCAACATCACAGCTGATTTAGCTCCTGTAAACAACACTCAGTGCCAGGTACGTTTACTTCCATCCCATTTAACACAGGATCTTTGTTTGGCTCTATGCGTTTTTTATGATTATGAGAACTGTGACCTCCTTATTTTGAGGTTTTTATTTGATTTTTGTGAAATTCCTGAGAACACTTTAAAACTTTTATGAATTTTACATGGTCATTTCTGTCACTTTCAGGCCAATTCACCAGAAAGCATAAAAGAAAACTGGGCTCCATCCTCCACTGACATTCAGAACTGTATCACGTCGTCCTCTGGCTCTGTCTACCCCTGCACTAGCACCGTTAACCCCACCATAGTCCTGCTGCAACACAACAGAGGTGAGCACACCAGTCTGTGAGCTGGGGATGAAGAGTGTCAAGAAGAGTTTTCAAAAGCTTTTAAGTCAAGAACATATTTTTTTACTGTACGTTTGTGCGACATTTTTATCAGCCAAGCTTTATGGTACCCTTAGCTACGTCCTACTGTTACTGTGTCTTGTCTGTGATCCATTAGCCTTGTCTTGCTCGCTGTAAACACATAATCAGTCCTTTCACACATTCGCTTCACTGCTTAGTCACACTTCACTGTCTTGTCCTTGTCTGTCTTTCTCTTCACAACAGAGCAGCAAAAGCATCTTTCACATTTGGAAGGTATGCACTGGGGTCTTACCGATGTCTAACAGAAGGGGTAGAACCCTTCTGTGATTTTTGTCTGTTTATCATTATTATTTTTCACCTTATGCTGAGCTTCAATTTGCCTTGACCTGGAATGAGCTATAAGCATGAAACCTGGCCAAATATCTGGACATGATGTGCAAATGCTTCCCAAGAAACATGAACACAGTTGACCAGATTGTGGTACTGTAAAGGCCAAAATTTTGGACTGGCCGCACCCCTCACACTGGAAGTTCAACTGGCTTGAAATTGGACACATTTGTCCATCTCAATGTGCTGTGTGAGCCTGCTGGTCCTGGAACGGAGACTCCTGTAGTGAGGAGGGTCAGCAGTTTATGACCGGGGTGAGTGGTGTCCGTGACAATGTTTCACGTCCTCTGCAGACACCTCTTGCGCTGGACAGCCTCAGTGGTGGGGAGCGGAGAACCAATGATGCGTTTGGCAGCTTTTCGGTCTGAGACAGAGCAGTTGTCATATCACACTGTGATGCAGGTAGTAAGAGTGCTCTAAATGATGATGCAGCGGTAGAAGTTCACCAGGATCTGAGCCAACAGAGGGATCTTCTTGAGTCTCCTCACACTTCGTAGTGCTGAGGGCCATTTTTGTCCCCCACGGTCACACGAGTCCCCGTGGTTTAGTGCTCATTCAGGTGTAAATTCCCACCAGAACAACAAAACAAGCCCAGACACACACATACAGATGTTGCACATGTGTGTGCTTTGGTGTGAACACAGTGACCTAATTATTTTCCTGGACATCGCCCTACAGATGGACTGCATCAGGCTGGGGGAGGTTTTTGGGGATAACAGGGGCAAAAGGGAGAATAATCAGACATGGAAAAAAGGAGTGTGAAGGCTTAAACAAGGAGAGATTTAATCAGTGAAATGTAGAGGTGTACAGAGACGTCATTATCTGTATCTGCTCTTAAGAATTATCTGTCTGTATCTGTGCTGGGATAGAAGATCAGAAATGTGGTTTATGCCAGAGGTCATGTTACATCATTCAGTTCAGCTTTGTAAGTCAAAACAGTATTTTAAACATTTTGTCTCTGAGCTCTTTTTATAAGGCTATAATCAGTTTCACTGTGTACTCAGTGCTGTGTGAACGTCTGTGTGTCCATGGTGCGGTGACAAGAGCTGACAGAAACTTGTGTTTTCCACAGTCGAGTAGGGAAAGAGGTCCAGGTGCAGGTTTTTCTATTGAACGCAGCCATTATTGGTGACAAAGAGGAGACTTAGTCCTAGCTGGGGGGCCTGGGCAGACATGGTCACAATGGGATGTTTGAAATGCATATGGTTGTGCATTACAGATGCTTAATGGTGTTTCACATCCCGGCCTCTGCTTATTGTGCCTTTTGCACAATTTGTAGATGACTTTAGTTTTATCAGTTGCTGCTTGTAAAGTCTAATCTGTCCCAGATAGCACAGGTTGTTTTATGATTGTGATGCAAAAAAGCACAGATAGATCTAATGATGTTAAGACTCACCATCATATGTATGTGCTGAAAACTTTAACAGCAATAAAACACAACCTTACCTAATTCAGCACACTGGAGCAGTAGCTTTTAATGGCTATTTAAAGGCTAATGTCAGCCAACATTAGCCTTTAAAGCTGTTGCTGTATTACAGACATTATTGAGTAACTTTCCTGGCTTTCAGACACTGCTCCACTTGTGCCAGTGTTACTGACGGTTTTAGCATTTAGCTTAATACCACATCACTTTATCACTTGTGGCCTTAGTGGTTGCTGTTCATCAGAAGTAACAGTCTCACTTTAAATTATCCCAGTAAGCCATGTCAGTGTGCTAGCAAACACAATACGAGGGCCCCGGAATAAGCTAAAACAAATAGGATTCAGTATTTATTGATGTTATTAATTGCACCTGTGCTTTTCTTACCATAATACATAAAATCTTTGTTCTGAAAAAGGTCTATTCTGTTTATTGCCCACGTGTATTGTATGCAGCCCATATTATCTGTACATTTTGTTACGCAATTCAGTGCAGGTTCCCTAACTGAACCTGGCCTAGGTGTTTTCTGTCATGCTGTGAACGTTTTATCTATCTTAGCTATATTATTTTTTTCTCTTGTTTACAGACCCAACCCCAGAAAGGGACAAACTCCCTGATCCTGGCAGAGACTCATTCAGTCCGGTCCCTGATATGGACGGGAAGAGGCTGCGACTATCACTGCACTCCCCTGTCCTCAGTCCTCTCAACAAGCCCATTGTGCCTGTACGGGTAAGCGACAAAACCCACTGTCAAATAAAGACTTCATCAACTGACTGCAGAAGTTTAATGGGTGTTTTGTTCGTGCAATGCACAGGTCTTTGAAAGTACAATAAAGGAGTTAGTATTTATATGAAACACATTACTGTGTGTTAATGCTGAGTTGACAATAATCTTTGTCATTTTTTTCAACATTAAACATTTCTCATAGGAGATGTTTTTAACATGTTATGAAAAAAAGAGGTATAACTAATAAGATTAATGATGGCTCTATTCTATTTAGGTGTCAGCATACACAATACTACAGCCCTGAAATGGACACATAGTGTTATTAGTCACACCTGTGTTTGACAAGTCAAACTGTCTTGCCAAAACCATACACTTGAACATCACCAGGGCTTCTCTACTCTTCTCCTGTATGAAACGCACAAAGTTGAAATATTTGTCTGACGTTCTGATTTGTTATTAATTAAAAATGTCCACATCTTCATTTCAGAACACTGAAAAGTCCAAAGACTGGTATAAGACAATGTTCAAACAGATACACAGAATACCTGGTAAGACGATCATTTCCACTCTTTGTATGTTTGATCAGTTTTGCCTGTGGTGTTTCTCTGCTGGTGTCCAAGGCTTGTGTATGTTTCTATATGTGTTTGTATGTTATTTCATGCTGTGCTCTGTCTCTCCATCACTGTGCTCAGAACCTATTGAGGAAAACCCTTACCGCCCCACCTACATTTTCCCTGAGAACATTGACATTCAGATGAAATCAAAAGGTATCCAATGGCAGTAACTCCACTCTCGTTAGCTTTACTAATCTGCAGCCATCCTGGGCCCTTTCAAATACTTTAGCTGTGTTTAATCTATCGTACTAATCAGGTGTAAAGTGCAAAACCACATACCTTGAAGATGTCCGAAGTATTTGAAAGGATTTAAACTAATCTTTTTCCTTTCCGCTCCACATGGTAGAGCAACTATTCCCATTAAGTACATTGCAAGTTTCGTGCTAATCCTGATTCATCTTAGATCTTTGAATGTAATAAAGTTGCTGCTCTGGGACATTTTCAAGCTCAGCAGCTGTTTGATGGATTTCATGCTCATAAATACTGTTGGAGGCAAAATCTGTGATCCAGACTTAAACAAAAATGTGATGTCCTTCTACCAAACAATCCTTGAATGCAAACATGAGCAAAACTCAGCTCTTAGAATATTCATATATATATTTTTAAGTACTTTGATGTTAGTGTGTTTACAAGGAGGATGCACGAAGTCTTGTAGTGTCGTTCTACTTTTACTAAATTGTAACAACTTATTCATGGCCTTTCTTTTTTTGCTTTAACCATCTAATATTAGAAATTTTAGGCAGTTGATTTCTCAAATATTTCATTATTTGTAGATGCTGATTCATGAGCATGATCAGTCTGTAGCCTCTTGTAACTGGGATGTAGTGGATGGTTGCTGCCACTAGGTGCTGCTGCAGTCCTGCACTGAGGTTGTGGACTGTCCTGCGCTGAGTGGAGGCTGAACATGACCTTCAGAGCGTTTGTTGATCATGATAAGCCTCACCAATTAGGGTTTGGGTCTAATTTCACAATGGTTATGGATTGGGGTCTGGTTTATGGCTTTGGTTTTGGATCTGCTCGTTTCAGCGGAGGAGGCGAGATTTGTATGCAGAGTGAGAGAAAGAGCTGCCAGACCTCTTCCTTGGGTTTCTCAGTCTCGGCTCAACACAATGACTTCCATGTGTAGCTGTGTGCCTGATACGACTCTGTAAATGCTGTCTCACAGATAGTATACAGAGATCACTCTGAATGCAGTGGCTATGGCGTTGTTGCTTTACACTGCATTACTTATTCAGAGCCTTGATGCTCATCGATGCTCAGATCCCTTTTTAGCTCGGTAATGCTTCCTGTAAAATGCTTTGATTTGACACACTTTGATTTAATTTAATGCCTGGCCTAATGGAAGGTGTGAGGTGGGGGTGGGGGAGGGGGGTGTGCACACAGTAAAAGTGTGTCTTTAATGCCTTTTGAATAATTTATTATTGTGCTATATTCATTACTTTTCAAGTAACAGAGATAGGCATAGTGAAAAATGATGGTAAATGAGTTTTGATTTTCTGTCCCTCTTTCAGATGATGCTCCCACCCCACTTGGTTACTTGGAAGATGGTGAGTTCCGGAATCGGGCTTTATATGCATATAAAAGTCCAAATCTAAAACTGTATGTCATTCTACATTAGTATTTCCAAGTTAACAATGAACACTGAGGAGCTCTTTCTCACACTTCAGCATTAGATAATGTTTCAGCTGGTGCATCAATGCATCCGAGCAGCATCCTGTCAATATTTATGTGCCTGTTTTCAGTGAGAACGGTCCCACGATCGAAAAGTGACGCCGAGGTCGATTCTAGAGGCCGGTCGATGCCGGTGCCAACACGGTCTTCTTCCCTCAAACCCTCTGCCAAAAGGTCAGTGTGCTCCATCTGCTCCAGCCTTCCTTGTGCCATTCACTTTCATTTTTAACACAAAAGCACAAAACTGTTCATGTTTGTTAGAGAGGAACAGAGCTGTTTACAACTCAGAATATATATATATATATATATATATATATATATATATATATATATATATATATATATATATATATATATATATATATATATATAACTTTTCATAAATGTAATTCTCACAAGAAAAATTCTATTTCTGTCTGGCTCTGTAGCAGGCAGTGTTCCCATGAAACAAAACCGTGTCTGTCATGGTAGATCAGTGTTCATAATGTGTGTGTGTGTGTGTGTGTGTGTTTGTGTGTTCTCTCAGTATGACTTTTACATCACAGTGTCTTGTGACAAACAGTTTGTATTCTTCTTTATTTACACACAGTGCTAGTACCGGTAAATGTGACTAAACAGGGCCGTGCATAACAGAGCAAAAAAAGACATTCCTTCTTCCTGACTGTGCAGATCTGAGGTTATTTTATCCCCAGTGGCTTCCACTGCAATGTCCTACAGTTTTTACATGAAGTGTGATTAGTCCTTGTCCCTCCACGCAGACACACATGTCAGCACTGACACAGGATGATTTGTTCTCAGAGAAATGAGCGATAGAGTGATGAAGGAGGACAGGTGATGGAGGATAAACTGTTGCCCACTAGAGCTGCAGATGACATGTCGAGGACTGACCTTGCTCCTTCCTCAGTGGTTGTAATGCTGCTGGATGTTTTTGAAGGCCGCAAAGAATTTAATTCATAGAAATGTATGACTTGTGTGGCGAGAGTAGGCGTAAGATCGGATATTTCTTATGCAAGGGTCTAATTTCAGTCCTTTTGTCAATAGTGATTTTAACATTGGCTGTCTATTCTCTAGGGAAATGAGGTGCTCTGTTTTTTGTCACTGGGTCCAATCTAGTTTACCTGATCAAATTACTGATTTGGCTCAGCTGTGAATCGAATTTTCTGTCATATCATCATTAGAGGAAGAGAGGGGCAGGGGGAGAGAGAAGGCAGGGGTAATGAGGACAGACGTCATGTTTAAATTAAAAAAAAAAAACATCTTAGCCTATGCTGGTTGCCATGGAGACTACTCAGTAAGGATTGGCTCTATCCCATCCCACACCCCACCCCTCCCTCCCTCCCTCCCTGACACCCGCCTCTCCACAGGAACGAGTGGGAGCCCCCGGATAAAAAGGTAGACACCAGGAAGTACCGCGCCGAGCCCAAGAGCATCTTTGAATACGAGCCGGGGAAATCGTCGGTGCTGAAGCTGGAGAGAACGGTATGCTATCCGCCGGCCTGTTTCCCTGTTTCTCTCTCTCTCTCTCTCTCTCTCTCTCTCTCTCTCTCTCTCTCTCTCTCTCTCTCTCTCTTTCTGTGTGCATGTCGTGTGAGCTGTCCCCCGCTCCACACACACCATCCACCAACCCTCCCCGCACCCCCACCCCACCCACCACCTCTGTATCTAAGCTTCACCAACAGCTCAGGAAGGCGATGTATGTGTAGCCTGAATTCGCCATGTGCACCACATTCCTAAAGGGTGTCCTGTTGCGGCGACAGATGATCCTGTTTGGCAGCGGGGGAGTATCACTTACAAGGATAGCCATTGTCTTCCTGTCTTCAATTTAAGGTTATTGGGCTGAAACAGCTCGGTGTGAGAGGATCCCAGCGCAGACACAAAACATGGATCCTGTGTGTTTTCTTACTTTCGTCTTTAGCCTTAACACAGTGTGTTGAATCAAATGCTGCAGCATTATTCAGTGTCCTTGAGGGCTGTCTCTTCAGGATAAGCTTTGTTACATAGAATAGAGAACTGGTAGCTGCTGCCTAGATGCACAGTGTACTACTGACCAAAAAGAGGGCACATTTACTTTGCATTTATAATTCATAGGTCTCAAGTTTTTTAGATTTCCCTCTTACATAATAGAGGACACAGGGATGTTTGGTATTGTGACCAAGTACTTTGTTGATTATGTAATTATTGTTTGTCGGATACTCAGTTACATCAAGCTAGTAGATGTTAGCCAAGGTCTCGCCCCATCCCAGCGCCAACAAATACGCTGATTAGAGTTTACTCCAGTGCATCCTGGGACCACTGTAAAATAATGGACTCCGTTGTTTTCCAGTTACGAGCTCAGTTATTAAAGGTCTGTGTTTTTGTTACTGTAGCTGGTCGTTTTCTGAGTTAGGTCCATTATTTTTACAGTGTTGTGCTTAAACTTGTGTTGTCTCATACTTTTTTCAGTATTTCCAAAAATATTTGTCTTAAAGATGGTTATATTACATCTCAAAGAATGAGTTTGCATGTTTTGTTGGTCATTATCAGTATGTGTCTGCTGATCAGATAGAATAAGGTTAAATCTATAAAACTAAAAAAAATCTATAAATCGTTCATATTAAATAACAGCACTTTATCTGTAAAAGAGTTGCTTAAAGGATAGGTTCATATTTTTCAATTGTGTCATTCTTCCTGTTCACACTGGCCACAGAGAGATCCCTCTCTAAAACAGCTGCAGATGAAGAGATGCAAAAATGCTCTCAAAAGTTGAAGCTAGAATGAGGGCTTCAGCAGTCAAATCAGTTGTGTATCTTCCAAATTTAAAATCTTTTTAGTATAAAATTCCCTCTGAGTATTTTCTATAACTTTCTTAATTTATTTGTAATTACGTGGCTCACTTAGTTTGGCACAAAGACCCAAAACAGGGGGAAGCAGCTAGCCTGCTAACAACATCCATCTGCCAGTGTCTCAAAAGCTCAGTGATTGACATGTTTAATTTTATTTCTTTTTTTATACAAAAAACCAAAGTGTAAAAACGACTATTATTACTTTTTACTAGTTATGTGCCAGACTGTTTCTTGGGAGCAGCTTCACAGTGAGCACAGGACTCAAGGTTTTTCTGCAGATTAATTAAAAGAGATAATAAATGCTGATTAGTCAGCTTTACAGATGCTTGGAGGTGGATTTTGTTACTGTTGGACAGAGCCATGCTAGCTGTTTCCACTTGTTTCCAGGCTTTATCCGAACTATAGCTTCATATTTATAATAGATACAACAGTGGTATCATCTTGCTCTCTGCAAGAAATCAAATCAACATTTTTCTAAAACACCAAACTGTTCCTTTATACAAGACTTGGAAAAAATGTGAACCCATCCTTTCAGTCACTCGTCATAAGGAAAACAGCAGGTGTCTTTTTCAGTGAGAACACCTGCAGTGCTCTCACAGATAAGTTATGGTGTCGGATAGAAACATTGGCTCAATCAAAAATGTCTGATAGGCTCATTATATTTTCTGTGCTGTCTGAACTGTCTTCTCTTTGTCTTTCTCCTCCTCTTCTTGTTGCCATGCCCCTAGACTCAGGATGTAAGTCCGGAAGATGTAGATTTAGAGAATGAGCCTTGGTATAAATTCTTTTCAGAGATGGAGTTTGACAAAGCGGTAAGTGGTCGCTGTCTTTAAAGTGACAGTATATTGTATTTCATTGCATGTGATAACATCCATGTCCAAATAATGCCTAAAAACTGTGTCTGTCTTTAAGGACTACTCTAGTTTCACTTTCAGCACTGCGCTGAATAATTTCTTTTTTAATTGACCCTGTACATAATAAGTTATGTGACAGCATGTGTAAGAAAAACAAATGTATTTCGTCTTGAACTAAATTTACTACCATATGTCCAGTGAGGCTCAGTGAGGCCAACTGCTGATCAGCATTTATGCATCCCTATGTTTTCATCACAATCTCTGTTTTTTTGTTTGTTTGTTTTTTTTTTAACCATTTTCCTGGACATAGATCAGCAGTCCTCTCTGTAGCAAACTTTTTATATAGCTGCTGTGATTCTTCAGCATCACCTCGTACAATTTAAAAGGATTTTATCCCCAGTAGTGTCTAAAATAGTCAACTGAGATCTATTTTTACCTTCTTCAAAAGCATCTCTCAGCACTTTATTTCCATCCGTGAGGCTGAGTGAGCACAATCAGCTCAGGCAACAAAATCGTTCTGACCCCTTATGTTAGCTGTGGCTTTCTTTCCTCTGCAATTTTGATAATATAATAATATTTAATATATAATATTTAATAAGACTGATCATTGATCAGGATTTATCACACTCCAGTAGTAGCAAGTGTCCATGTTAAAGGGCCAGTTAAATGATCACAGGGTTGTTGTGATTTTATCTCTGTCATATGTTCTTTACAAGGATCTTGCGATCTCTTGCCAGCTGTGGCAGCATCCTTGTTCTTCCATGCCATTAACTCAACACCCAAGAGCAACACTTTGTTTTGTTAATTTTGATATGCACCCCGCCAACTAGATTCATATCATAAGCCGGAGGCCTGGACTGGGTGATTCATCCAGAAGTCACTCTTCACTTCGAGAGCCTGCAGTCCGCGCGAGTATTGGGCTCCAGGATAATCCCAGGCCCTTGAAATAATAATTGCTGCCCGGCTGCTATCTGGTAGATTTACCAAAATATCCAAAGTGGTGCAGGCATGTTGACGCAGTATACAGTGTCATGACAAATCCAGGCCTCAGGCCTTGAGGCATGGATGGCACCAGACAACTGTGGCACTGGCTGCCCACAGACAGAGGTTGGTTCTCCTCGCTCTCTGTAAGTCAGAGCCACTCCTCCACAGCCTGGATCATATGAGGTGGCACCGCTAACTTCAACATGAGGTCATGTCCGAGTATCAGCCAGACGCAGGGGCAGAGTTTCCTGTTCCAGGTTAGTGTATATGTGGACGAGGTTTAGCCGTGGAGGCGGCCGACTCTGTCTCATGGCAGCCTGGATGCTTGCCAGATGAGCTGAGCTTGATGACTGGCTCCTGTTTAATGTCAAAGTCACTTCTAAAGCTGCACCTGGTATGTGCAGCATTTGACCTTAAGGCTCAGCCAGACACACTGGCTCATTGGGGTTTGATTGACATATCAGCACTCACTCGGTATTACCGGAGGAGAGATTTGGCTCGAAGACTGCAAAAACGACAGTGTCCAGGAGTTTAATGAGGGGCTCGGCCTTTCTGGTTCTGGTCCAGTCAGCTCTTGTTCTTATTAATAACCTTGGAAATACTGAGGAGAACCACTTCTATTAATGAAGTAGTTATAACTAATATACTTATAATAAGGGGGAACTTCTTGAGACAGTATTGAAAGCCCATCTTATATATTTGATCCACTCTTCCTGTAGCTTCACACCTCTAAAGTCCAGGCTTACTGTAATTAATCCATTTGATAATCCTACAGAGCTGCACTGTTTTTCGCTTCTTCTTTATCCCGTCCTGTCAAATCATCATTACTCATTCAGTGGCAACCCCCTACAGTTACCTAATAGCCACTGAGTAAGAGGGATACCTGTGTATAATCACAGTGATGGTCCTCTTGATTAATATTAACAAGTTCTAGGTTCAAGAGTAGTCTGAAAACACATCCAGTGGCAGTTACGGTCAAACATGGGATCATCGATGTACACGGCTAGCTGGAGCTGGAATTCCACACATAGCTATGGTCAGGAAGAGCATTTTGGCCCCCTACAACCGACAGAGTGACTCCATCTGTCGAGCATATGCTGACGAGGGGGCTGCTGCCACACTGTCTCAGCGCTGAGTTACATAGAGCCTCCCCCTACCACCTGACATATTCTAAAGGAGGCAACTCCGTAAGCCTGCCAGCTCATTGTGCTTTCATATTTAACCTCTGTTATACACTTAACCTTTACCTTTAAGCATTTAGTGGAGATGAGATGAAGGGGCGCGCATGGCTATAACAGGCCCTTCACACTGGGGGAGCTGTTTGTTTTCATGAGAACATATCAACACAAATAAGGTGCTGGAAAGAATGGGATTCATGTTACCATGACCTACTCATGATCGCTATTTTGAATATGAAAGCGGCACACAGGAGCCGAAGCTCTGAGTAGCCAGGGACACCTGTTAGGAAACATGCACATGAAATTCTGCAGAAACGTTGTCATCGGTGTTCCACTGACTCACCGAGGCCTCCATTCATGTCCATATACAGCTTCAGACACCCTTCACACTGTTACCGCTTTAAGCAAGTAGTTTCATGCTCTGTGTGCCTTTATCTGATAAGTCAGCCCACTTTTAGCATCTCTCTTTTACGCTCTCTTTCCCTATCTCCTGTTTCCCCCTGTTATTTCATAAGATGGATAAAGAAGTTACGCAACTATTGCAGAGTAATGTGATGTTAAGTGATATCAGTGTGGGATTAGTTTGAAATTGAACAGTTTGACTTTTATGTAAAGAAAAGTTCACATAAACTGACACTAATCAGGCATCTTGTAAATAACCAGATTAAGATTCCATTCCTTTACTCCAGATAAGCCTTCCATGCTTGTTTCCTGTTTACTTTCCACTCATGCTGTGTGTGTGTGTGTAAGCCCAATTACCCAGGGGTGTCAGAGGACACTATCTTCTCCCCCAATATCAGATTTGAGGGGGATACAAGATGTAGCGGCGCAAGGAAGAGCTGCAGATTATTCAGTGACACTGGCGTGTTCTCCGAGTCGACATGGAACATTTGGCTTTATAAATAGATCAGACTATAGACCTGCCAGTCTGATGTTCTGTTCTTATAAAGATAGGCATTTATTCTGAAAGGTTATTAATGATCATCCTGCCCTGGCAACTAAGTGCAAAGGCATGTTCTGGCAAACGAACTGTTGAGAATGCTCCTTGTCTGGTCATCGGTGTGGGAAGCGGAGGCTTGGTCGCGCCGTGGGGAAGTGGATGTGGTATTAACAGCAGGGCCGGGCTGGCTGGGATGGGGATTGTGCAATCGTATTTGCAAACAACACTTGCGCTTTTATTCATAGTGCCCGTGTCACTTCTGTTATTTTTACCTGCTGTGACGTCTGAAAGGAGGAAAGCAACAGAAACAGTGGGCTAAAATTAGTTGACTCTAAACCATTCAAAATACTCGTGGGTGCTACCAGACTGAATGACCACCCCTGTGTTATGAAGATAATATCTGCTCCTAAATAACAGTTTCTCTTATAGTCCTTTAAACATTTATTCACTCACTTTGTGCTTGCAGTTTATTTATTTCTGCCATTAAGTTTTTGTTCTTTGTCTTTATAACATTGTTGTAATTATGTTTCTTCAATGAAAATGTTTCACTGTTTTCTTTGTCATGTGCGTTTCTTTTTGACACTGTAAGTGTGTGAGATAGAGTTTCGTGTGTGTGTGTGTGTGTGTGTGTGTGTGTGTGTGTAATTCGGCCTGCTTGCACCACCAGCTGGTTAATTGTCCCCCGGTCTGGTCCAGTGGTAATGAGAGTGACTCAATACCAGACAAAAGAGACGGCTTCAGTGGAAGACAGCAGCCCATTGGCTGAGTCTGTGACAGCCCCCTCCCCTCATGGGCGCCCCCTGACCAATGCACGCCCACCCTCTCATTTCCCCCCCCTCCCTTCCCCTCTACTCTCCTCACTGCCGCTTGTTTTCTCCAACTTGCATGCAGGCCAAAACACACGCTTACTCGTCCATGCCAAGCCCAGTCCAGAGAAGCTAAGAACCCTGGGTGCTTGAGACAGAAACCCAGAGCAGCGAGTGAAAGACAGAGAGGAAAAGAAGAGAGAATCTGGCCATAGCCAATGCTCCTGCCTCTGTTCTAACTGGAGGAGACCTTCCTGTGGATCTATCAATGACTTCTTTGTTTGGTTTGTTGCAGAGTGCCCCCTCTTTCAGCCCCCTGGAAACAGCCTCCGACCTGCAACAGTAGTAAGTCCATGCTTCTCCTTCTTATTGGATATTTGTGCTTAAAATCTTGCTTCCTTCTTCCAGTATGTAGATGATTATTTAAGGCATATTATGAGTCAGTGAGAGGTTTCTCCACCCTGTAGAGCTCGCCTGCCTACAGCGGGGGGACTCCTGCTTCCTGAGGAGATCCTGTTAATAAGGCAAAAAGCTACCAGAACAGTGTGTCCTCTGTGTGTGTTTCATGGTGTTTTTAGGGGGGTGGGTTGTTCTAGTGTGGAGACATGGCTGCTATGTGGGGATTTATTTAAAGACAGCAACCTGGATGTCACTGGGATAGAGGGAACTCGCCCAGCTGCTGCATAACTTGAAAAACCGTTATCTCCGCCTGAATGGGTGTGTGTGTACAGAAGTATGACCAGCAGCTGGATTGTGAAGGATGATGTTAGCTCATATTAAGACAAAGCTTATCAGGCTCTTGATCACCTGTGCTTTTGTCTGCTGTTTTTGTCCTCTACTTTGGTTTGTGTAATAAAATGTAAGGAATTTAGGACTGAGTCATGCTAACTGTCTTGCGCTACAGTCCCGGGAAAGTAAACTTCTCCCTCCACCTCTGCTAAGAACTTTCCGTCTGCTACAATCATTATATCATCACGGCCAAGTATTTGAAGAGGGATTCCTAATCCAAGTTTTTAATCTGTTGATTTGTTGCTAAAGTGGTGGCAACAGCTCACTCCCTCTGATTTTACAAAGGAAAACTCAAGTCATAAACTGACTTCCTTCAAAGGCACATATGTTATGGGCAGGATGTGTTTTTTTTTCCTTTGGGCTCTGTTGGAAATTGGAGATATTTTGAAGGTTTTTCTTGTAAAGACAATATCTGTAAAGATTAAAAGCCATATGGACCTGTGCAGTGTTAGGTTAGATAAATGAATGAACCTCTGAGCCTCAATTAGATTCCCAGTGTGTATGAATGTTATTCTCATAGAAAATGCCAGAAAAAAGCTAAAATAAACAAGTGGATATTGTCACTGCTTGCAACTAAAAGAACTCCTCATCTTTCCAGATAAACATTACAGTTAACCTGCAGTGAGCACTGGTTCTTTCTCTGGCAGCATGCTGACTGCTGATTTCACCAGAACTTCCCCAAGAGATGGTCTTAAATCTTGCATGGCGCCTGTACTGTACATTTCCTGTGTAACATTTATGTGAATAGAACCAACATGATTTTAACGGCTCTCTGCAGTCAGCAGTGCCCTTTTTTTTTTTTTTTTCTAAAAGCTATGAAAGAGCTTCTTGTTGAGGTAGGGAACACAGAGAGTAATGTATCAATACATGTGTGCAAGCTTGTAAAATTCTTGACTTGGCAACACTGCAGACGTAAAACACATTTTGGAAAATACATTCCTCTTTCTCCTAACACTACTGAAAAGGGTTTGTATGGGTTTTTATTTCCCCTGTATGAGATACTCGAGTCTCTCTCAGTTTAATGGCCGTGTTTGTCTGTGCAAATAGAAGAGCAGCGTGAGTAACACATGAGCAGGGTGAAAGACAGTAAACCTCAGAGTCGTACAGGTGCATGGCAGGGGTTGATGCACCATGTGGGAATGTTCAGAGAATATTTATAGAAATCTGTCCTGTTGGCCTCTCTGCAATGCCAAGATATGTGTGGAAGCCAATTCCTTCTATCAGCATCCCCCTCTGAATTTTGCAGTTTTTCTCAAGTTTGTCTTTTTCTGTCTCTGATTATTTTGTCTCCCACAAGTCTGCAAAGACAGGAATTACCTCAAGATATGCTAAACAAGAACCATATGACAGCTCATTACCCAATTTGTGTGCCTCTGTTTATCATTAAAAATAAAATTGTAACACAACACCTCTGAATGAATTCAACTGTGTTTAATTAACTTTCTGCATTCCTCTCACCACTGTCTAGCTCCTCGAGCAAGTCTGGGCACAGCGAGGTGGAGAAGGACAGAGGATCATCCGCGAGCGAGCCTGCGGCTCCAGAATGCGACCGCCATGTTTACAAGAGTGTCCTGGAGGGTGGCGACATTCCCTTACAAGGTCTACGGGCCTTAAACAAGCGCCATGGCAGCTCTTCCTCCTCTAAAGGTAGGATAGCAACCACATATGTGAGCAGTAAAACGGAAGTTGTGTGTATGTTTGTGTATGTGGGGCTATACAGTACAGCCGGTCATTAAAGGCCTTTCCTGCTGAGACAGAACCAATGAGTTACAGACACTGATGTTGGACCGTTCAGCGTGTCAGACAGGGATACATGTGTTCTCGTTTACCTTTCTGTTGGAATCCACACATTTTCTTTGAGCCCAGACCTCACAGCATTGGCCAATCACCTCGCAGCATTCATTCCCTCAACAGCTTTTGATTTATTATTGATGCCATGGATGTTTTCATCAAACGCATACTGGCCATCTGCTTTGGAAAACTCATGGAGGGAGTGAGGTTGTCTTGCTAAGTCTATGGAAGCTAACCTTGGGGATTTTCCCCCCTCTTGCTCCAGTTGCGAACCGCCAGTCGCTAGGCAGGCTTAGGGCAAGTCTCCAGAGCGTTCCAGTGCCAGGGAGCAGAGGGCCAGAGTGGGGATGGATGAAGAGGGACGAGTGAGATAAACAGAGCTCTGCTCTTCACACAACCCGGCCAGACAGGGGTGAGATAAACAGAGGGTGGGCTGGCATGAGGAAGTCAGCTGTCAGTGTGAGGTCAGGGGCTGGAATGCTTACGCACGTGGCCGGGGAGAGAAACGCCGGAGGAGGAGAGGAGGGGAGATGTAAGGAAGAGGAAGGAAGGGACAGTGTGACCCAATACATGTCATTACATTACACCTAGAAAGACATGCAGCAGATGTCACTTTAGAAACGCCCCACTCAGAGTTAGAGTCTGGTATATTTCCACCATAATAACTACTAAATTGACTAAATATGAATTTTAAAAAGAGGAATAATACGTCTGTAGTTTTAGAACACAGATACAGTTTATCACTATAGTTGTAGTTTTAGCTTTTACCCAGTCGCACTGTGAAAAGGTGCAGTAAATGAATTTCGCACTCCAGTCAACTGACTAGCACTCTCCTTCATTAGCCTCCTGCCAGAGGCACCACCTTGATCATTAGTCACTTACTGTTCGCCACACACAAGGTAAAGTGCACACAAGCCCAAAAAAAAAAACAAAATGCTAGAAGCCAAACACTTAATCATGTGTTTCTGTCTTGTGCTCATGAAATAAGGAAATATCTGTATTAATCTTTGTGTTTTTAAAGAACTGAGCCTCGAGCCTCGGTGGCTTTTTAGTGACCAGAATGGTAACTCTTTACTTGCCACATGCCATGGATAAAATATTGGGTTTACTTCCTCAGCGTGTGTTTTCCTGGCAGATATGAATGTGACAGATGGGTCACTCATGCTACAGAAGTGTCTCACAGCATGTGAAAGTGTTGTGTCATTTCCCGGTTCCATCTGTTGTGCTGTCACAAGCATACTATAGCCCGGGACGTGACACGAGTATTTCTCAGAGGCTTTTGGCTGTTGTACTTTACTGGTCAGGCTGAGTCAGGATGCATATATACAGAACAGGACACCCAAAAAATTTGAATACATTGTTTTGTTTTTGTTTGAAATTGTGTTGCTGCTGCGGTGCGTGATAAGAATTTAACGTTCGACATCACATAACATTTCATGGCATATTGCTGTTTTAATACTTTACATTTCACTTGTTATGTTGCTGTTCACAGTGATAATGATAATACAGGATTCTGTTAGTTAATTTCCCCCTTGTTCCATTTTTATGAAGCATTATTCTTTACTGCAGTACCATGCTGTTAGTTTAACAGTCATCTATTACTTGATGCTCAGTGCATCAAGTCTGCTTCCTCTTCTCATCTACTTTTGATGGAACTTGGTCTTTACTTTAGAAATATGCCTGACTCTGTTTTAGTGTGTATGTGTGTGAACCTGTGACCATTGTAATCTAATATGTTGTTTATTCTGTTGTCCTGCATGCTTGCCAGTGGATTATAAAGGTGGGAATGGCTATATAATTTCACCCTGCTCCTCTGTAAATAGTCGATCGGTTCTTGCCAGTAATGCAATAGGTAACCAGTGTAAGAGTAAGAAGCCTCTTTCTGCTGCCAAAGCCTGCATACCCCAAATCCTGCCTTCTAAATTCAAGCCCAAGCTGCTGCCGCCCAGTGGTGACAGTCAGGAAAGCAGGACTAAAGCTGTCAGGCACCCAAAGGCCCACAGCTGTGAGGATCTGTACACAAGACCATGTGACACAGACTTTGCTGGAGCAGAGGAGAGGGAGAGTGGGCAATATTCAGACTCTAAGTCCAGCTGTGGCAGCGAGTGTGCGGACGGCCTCAGGAATGTTTCCCCTGCAATTAGGAGGAGCACATCTGAGTTCTCCAGCCTTTACAGGACCATGCATCACATCCAGCGGCCCAGCTCAGCCGGCTGCAGCCCCCACGGCAGCGTCCGGAGCTTGGCCTCCCTTTTTGAGAAGGCAAAGGCAGATGGGGGTGAAAGGTCAGAGGCAGATGACGAGGGTAACATTCCACGGGATGCGGTGTCGTCACGGGTCAGCGAGTTTGAAATGATCATCCAGCGGTCCAGCTCGGCACCCAGCCGCTCCTCCTCCCTGCCCACCCTGCACTCCAGCCACAGTCATAGCCAAGACCACACGTCCGCCCACCTCTACATGGCGTCTGCGGTGTCAGCGGAGTCCCTTTTGGTAGCCAACGCAAACCAGATGGATACCTGCTCTCCCGTGGAAGCAGAGAGCAAGAGCTCTGGAGAGGAGGCCTTGTCACCAAGCAGTGTGACAGTGGAGGAGGCTGCTTCCTCCTCAGAGGACGGACACAACATCAGGACTGAGTCCCCCTCTAACACTGAGGCCGAGGTTGAGCAGATCTTCAGTAAAAGTTCCCCTGAACTGATCCAACAAAACGTCAGCGCATCAAAGAGTCCCATAGCACTGTTTACAGCATCCCCTCCGCAACACAACCATCTCCACCACCACCTCCTGCACCACCTGAACCATCAGCTACTCCACAAACCCAGCAAATGCAAAGGCTCCTGCCCGGCCTCCTACACACGCTTCACCACCATCCTCAGACACGAGAGACAGCAGGCCACGACCCAACAAGAGAGGCCGCCACCTCAGGAGAAGAAGACCACACTGCCAGGAAACCTTTTCCTCATGGGCCCTGCTCCCTTCAGGCCACGTAAAAACCTGCACTCCAACCAGACCCGGAGAACTGTTTTAGCCACCAAGGTGACAATGGGCAGCCAGAGGCCCTGCAGCGTGTCCCCTGAGCTCAGACCTCTGATCCCTCAGCGCCTGTCCTCCCTGGAGGTGTTGGAGAGGCTGAGTAACGGAGAAGGAGGCAACACTGACCACCTGAGTAATGGGCAGGGCTTGGACGCCAATGGGAACCTACTGCAGCCGCTGGCAGCTCACCGCAGAGGTGGCTATCTCCATCCCTTCACCACTGTCACCACCCTCCTCTCTCGTCCCTCTGTGGTCACTCATTTATCTCGACTCTCTCTCTTCACCTCGTGTCCCTTTTCTCCCCAAAGCGACGCCGCCACCCTCCATCTCTAGTCTGTGTGCTGTGTTTACAAAGTGACAGGGAAGCCTCCATCTCATTCTGAGTGTGCTGTTTGGTGCTCTCCCATTTCACTGTGATTGAGTATGGTCCCACAAACGCATCAAAACACTTCACTGTAGGAGGTTCAGGCAGCTTTTGGTAATGTATATATCTCCTGGTGACATCAGGTTTGAGTTGTATGCAATAGTGGCAGAGCCTGCATAAGCATTACATGGATTCAGACTGACTTCTCTGTTTTATTGCGGCATCAGAAAAATGCAGATGAAATTTGATTTTTGTCTCATATTCCATAATAAGGTGCAAAATCTTATCCTTACATAGGCAATGACTTTGACAGCCTTACCTTAAACTACAATCCCAGCATTCATCTGTAACGTTTAAGCAGGATATTATGATATAACATTGCATACGCTCTCTCAAACTGATGCCTCATCATGTCTGTATTTCTATTTTTTTGTTTTGTCTGCTTTTTGGGGATTGTTCACACCTGCCATCTTTCATTATCTCACCATGAAAGGTTTGTTTTAGTCAGACAGGTGTTGTGTTCCCTGTTTTCATTTCTTTTACGTAACAGCCAGTACTTGGAGCATCAGAAACAAACCATGAAACATTGATAGCTGTTTCTTGTGGCCCTCGCTGGGACACAGAATGAAACATCTATGGTGGCGTGGGAAGCAAACTACGTAATAGTTAATAAGGTGAAACTTCAGTAAACTAATGGATGCTGGTTGGTTGATCAGTAAAACCATGATGTCATTTTTTATTTTCCTATGGCCAAGATACCGTAGGTTTCATTTTCTTTCCTGCATTTAATTTTCTTTTTCATGAACACACATTGGGTCATTCTGTGTTCATCCCTATGTGCATGCAGGATTACATTTGGCTTTTTGGATGTGTGTGTGTGCATTTTGTTTTAGTGTTGCAGAGATTATGGTGTTCATTTAAAGCATGCATGTTTGTACAGTAGTTATTCAATATTTTTATGATTCAGTTCACTGGAAGGAGGAGGAAAATTAAGGAGTTGACTGTAATATCATCATTTTCTTATTGAAAAGTTTTGTTTTTTATTATGATCTGCCTAGAGGTTGACGATAAAAGTGATTCATGGCGTAATCTTCTTTCTGTTTCTGTTCCAGACTCGTCCCCAGCTCACGGGGAGAGCCAGGATGAAGTCTTGCGGAGGCGTCATGGAGACAAAGAGGTGAATTTCCTTAAAAATGAAGCCAAACTTTTCACTTTTTACATCTCACTGACAATGCTTTAGTAAAGCTGTGTTATGAATGAGGAAATCATATATTATACATCGAAAACAGTGTGTCACATGAATAAATGAGCAGAATTGACCCATATGTGGAGGGGACAAAGTTCAAGTGTGGTTTCCTGGCAGAAAATTTTGGAGGAGCAGCGGCGGCTGAAGCGGGAACAGGAAGAGGCTGACACAGCGTCGAGGAGACACACAGGCATTGTCCCGACGCACCACCAGTTCATCACCAACGAGCGCTTCGGAGACCTGCTCAACATCACAGATAACACAGAGAAAAGGAAATCAGGCATCGAGGTACAATGCGGGGCTGTGTCTTATCCTTCTGTAAGCAGGAAAAAAGTCGACAGATGCTTTGTCAGTTTGTGTGTGACTCAGGCTGTTGGGGGGGTGGGGGTGGGGGGATAGAGGGGGGGTTGTGAAGGGCTTGTCAGCAGGATTTTTGTAGACACAGATGGCTCTCTCTCTCCTCCAGGTCCAAAATTCAGAGGGTGACGGCCATAACAGAGAGGAGAATATAAGTTTCTGAGTTTACCACTGAATATTTACTGTAGATTTCTAGACTCGGCAGTGCACACTGATTACTGTATATGGAGGTTTGAAGACGTTTGTAGTAGTTGCACCCTTGTGCTTACCTGCTGTCTTAGCAGACCAGTCTGACAGTAAACATCCCACAGTAGCTTCTAACTGGGAATGCTCCAGAGGACACGTAACCCAGTCAGTCACAAGCACCTCATTCCTGTCATTACTGGAATATTTATGAACGGGGGGCACTGAAAGGACAACTCAGGCAGATTTAGAGTTCACAACAAAGACCAGAAGATCTGTTCTTCACATACATAAATGACAAAGCGCAGAGAGTATAATAATAGCCAAAAAGTGACAAAGACGTAGGTATTTACGAGTGTTTAGTCTTCTGGAAAACTTTTTCATTGATTCAGTGCAGTGCTAAGAATATCTATGTAGTTGTGGTCATAAAATAAGAGTCACTCAGGTTTCTTTTTCATACACAGAAAACTCCAGCCATGGCTCGCTTTGACTTCAGAGCAGAAACTCTAAAGTAAGTGGAAATAATCTGAATTTATATGTCGATGTTAGAGAAACACCTCACGATTTATTGCAATCCAGTCCAACAATGATGTTGTGTTACTGACTCCAACCTGTGTGTTTTTACTTACGAGCAGAGCAGACACTACTTAAATGATTAGTAGCCGTTTTGACTCGTACCTCACAGGTAGCGTTGATGATGAAGCTCTGCCAGTAAACCTGACAATTACTGGAAATGACTCATAATAGTGGAATAATAGTAATAGACCACCTGTACCCCAAGCTCTCATACTCTTGTAAAACAGTTTGTTACTTCTGTCATTTCTTATCAGTATCTCATCTCTTTGGAACATTTCTAGGGAATTACCGTTTCAGAAAGGAGACATTGTGTACATCATTCGACAGGTGGATCAAAACTGGTATGAAGGGGAACATCATGGAAGAGTTGGTATTTTCCCCCGAAGTTACGTTGAGGTGTGTGGCTTCTCTCTGCCTTCACTCACAAGAAGGATTCTCAAAGGACAGCTAGCAGCAGAAATTGTCACTGATCAATATGTTCATTATATTGTAATTCATATTTTTTGACAGTGACTTACAGAAATAATTTCTGCATTTTTAAAGATATTTTGCATTGTAATTTTTCTGCAAGCCACACTTTTTTTTTCTTGGCCATTCAGCTTGTGCTGTTTGTCTCCTTGTGCAGCTCCTTCCCCCCACAGAGAAAGCCCAGCCAAAGAAAAGTGCCCCAGTACAGGTCCTGGAATATGGAGAGGCTGTCGCCCGCTTCAACTTCGCCGGAGACACAGTGGTGGAAATGTCCTTCAGAAAGGTGTGAAGTGGGGATCGGTTTTTCTAAATAGTGATATTTTAATACTTTTGTCACTAATTATTCATTTATCTAAAGAAGGAACTTGATAATAACTTTATGATCAATGTTTTGGACATGTACAGGGAGAGAGGATCACGCTAATTCGTAGAGTTGATGAGAACTGGTATGAAGGCAAAATCGCAGGCACCAACCGCCAAGGCATCTTCCCCGTCACCTACGTAGAAGTGCACAAAAGACCCCGTGTCAAAAACGGAGTGGAGTATCCCGACCCACCTGTCAGCCAGTCTCCACAGCGCAGCACCAATGCTTCTCCTCAGGTGAGGCCTCAAAGCCAAATTGATGGGTCAGTCTTGGGACACATCCCTGGATGTAGTGGAGAGCTGACCCAGATTTTTTTTATTATTTTATTAATACTACATCTCAGAATCCAGAGACAAACATCCACCTTTAATTTGAAATTTTATTTCATTTTGTTTCATCTTTCATTTCCTTTTTTTCTCTCATCCCTTCTTCTTCTCTTCTGCCTCCATCTCCTTCATCCTGTTGCTCTAAAAAGCTGTATCGTAACCGCCTGACCACCTCCCCCCTACCCCTCCCTCGCTCCCCCCGCCGCTCCGTGTCCCCTGAGGTCCACGCTGTCTCCTCTGAGTGGATCTCCCTGACTGTGGGAGGAGGGAGCCCTCCTGCCGCCCCCACCCCTCCCTTGCCGCCGTTGCCCACCGTGTCCTACCGCTGCGGCGAGTACCTGCCCCCACCTTTCTCTGCCAGCCCTGTGCCTCCCATCACCGGCAGCCCATACTGCATCTCCCCCATGGCCTCCCCATCTGCCTCCCCTCTGCCCCCGCCGTACCCGCCCAGACCCAACTCCACCACTCCCTTCCTCACATTCACCCCACCTCAGGGGGAGGACTTCCTGCTCTCCCCTCCCTCTGCACGTCTGTCACGCAGCGTGAGCCCCTGTGGTGGGCCGGTGCTGGAGGGCTGGCTGAGGGGGGAAAAGGAGTTGACGGAGGGGGAAGGCACAGAGGGGGACAGGGGCCGCGCAGCCCCGGGCAGCAGGCAAAATAGCCCTGCAGAGGTATCTTCTGCATGGTGTGCGGTGTTCACTCATGGGCTTTTGGCCACAGTTTGATTCCCTAAAGCGGAGTTGGATGAAGTACTGAAGACTTGACTAACTTGTAGATTTGACATGAGGTTGATTTTAGTCCTTTGGATGTTGAATCTGCTGCTTTAGTCAAGGCAGAATAAGTTAAACCTTGTCACACTGCTCAAGGCTGCAAGTCTGCATGTTGTTGTGTGTGTGTGCTGCTAACACGCAAATGATTTACAGTGTTTCTCAGTGTTTATGTAGTGCAGCTTCAGATTTCCTAACTGTGAAGGACTGTAAGAGGAACTATTGTACTGGCATTTATTTAGGAGTTTCGAGTTACATTGTCTTCATAAAATTCAGCGTATGGTTGCATGTTGTTGTTGTTGTTCCATTCAGAGGTGTCGTAACATGAATGCCATTGGAGGTTGGACGTTTATTTAGGACAGTGACATATTTATTAGTGAGTATTTATTGGTTTCACATGTTGGCTTCTGTTTCAAAAGCTGCTGCGAGGCTGAAATTTCTACCTACAAACAAGGAAGTGCAACCTGACTGTCTCTGAAGTATGCCAGTAATTTACAGCAGGTGGATTCGAGGTCCAAACTCCAGAGAATAAGCTTTCATTTTGAAATGTCTTGGCTGATGTGACATTTTTTCATTGCAGTTTGTGAAGAATGAGGCTGACCATCATGGACGAAGCTCCAGAAGCCCTGTGTTGCTGTTCGACATCCAGGATAACAACAACGTTAACTCATTTGCGGTAAGGTGGTACAGAGCTTCCTTGGATCTCTACTAAAGATCCACAGAAATAATGAGAAGTTTCATCATATGTTTAACATTATAACCATAACCATCACCTTCAAAGATTGAGTCACATCATCTTTAACTCCCATTATGTCTTCTATATTCGTGCCACATGTTAGACGTGAGATATTAGAGGACTATCCTCCCTTTAAAGGAATAGATTTGATATTTTGGGGACGTAACATTTGACTCTCATGCTAAAAGATAGTTGAGAAGATCAGTGTCATTCTCGTGTTCATCCATTCAGTATGAAGCTGAAGGCAGCGTCCAGCTAGTTTTAGTAGCAGAAAGACAAACATCCACCTACCAGCACCTCTAAAGCTCAATAATTAACATGTTACTCATGTTTTATCTGTAAAAAAAAAAAAAAAAAAGGATTTGGAAGGTTATGCGTCATGCTTATTGTTATTTTCAAGCTGCTGTCATCTCATCAGTATGTATCTAAACCTGCCTCTAATATCAAATACGTTTTATGAATGCTGTTGACTGTGGACCTGAAGTGTCGTGAACAGAGAGGATCCAGACAGTGGAATAAACTCCTCCTTCTTGTAAACTGTATTTTAAGGAAAAATAAAAATTTAAATAGTCCAAGTTAAATTGTTTACAGCAAAAATACAGGAGAAGGAATTCCCCAGACAAATATCTCATTCACATTTCTGTCTGGCTGGTAATTGGTCGACTGGGCATGTTGCTGCTGGCACACACACACAGACACACACACTGAACACAGTTAGTCTGGAAGGCCAGAGCCACATGAGAGCACATTTACAGAGTTATATCAGCTTGACTCACTTCATGGGAAAGGAGTTACAGTCTGCCTGAAGACTCACTAGATTTTTTTTTACCCAAAGAATCGTTAAACACCAAATCTAGCAGGAAAGTCACCAAGTTGGCAACACTGGTCATCACCACTACATTGTTTTTCCCCTGTTTTCAGAATTTATGCTAAGCTAAGATGACCAGCTGCTGGCCTCAGCTTCATATTAAATGATCAGACACGAGAGTGGAATCAATTCTTATCAACTAACTCAAAGCAAGAAAGAGAATAGGAATGTTACCCAACATGTCAGAGTATTTCTTTAAACTGTCAGCGTCCCTTTAATCCTGCATGTTCATACTCAGCAGTATCTTGTAAAAAGTGAACTAATATTTAATGTTTTGCGTCTACATGCTCTCACTCTGGTGTCTTGCCTCCTCATGCCTCTCCTCCTGGGCTCCACCAACATCTCTTCTGCTTTTTCTACTGGCTTTTAACGGATCACTTCCTTTTCTTCCTTGCTACTTACTGGACCTACCTTCCTGCCCCGTCCTTCGTCCCCCTCCCTCTCTAACTCCTCACCTCCCCCCTCAACTTCACCTCGGCCTCTTCCGGGACTCTCATTGGGCCCGCTGTCTGTCTTTCTCTGATGACTTCACCCACTACTACTAGGAGGCAGTGTGTAATGAGATCTTGAATATAGCTGAGACCTCGGTGAGGTACTGCAGCACCCTGTCCCACCACCCCCATGACTCTATCCACAGACTGCACCCCCACCCCAGTAAACAATCTCTCATCATTTCCCAGCAACCCCAGTCCCACAGCAGCAGCCCGGAGCCGAGTCGTCTTAACTGTGGAATGTGAGTAAAGTCTGTGTTTCAGCTTGACACCCACACTTTAGTTTTTCCTGAGTTCATATCTTGTGTCTTCTCAGCTCTGCAAGTTTAACAGCTTGTCTTTGTATCCTGCTCCAGTTTCCAGGCTTTGTACAGTTACGTGCCGCAGAACGACGACGAGCTGGAGCTGCAGGAGGGAGATCTCGTCAGCGTCATGGAGAAGTGTGACGACGGCTGGTTTGTCGGTATGTGCCGCGGGCCTCGGGACAGATTCTTCAGAGATGCAGTCACACTCAGTGTGTCACATCAGTCCATATAGGGTTTCTGCAGAATGACAGCAAAGAACTGCACGCGTGCAATGTGCATGCTCAGGGCTCCTGGAGAAGTAGAGTGATCTTCACTGTCACTTCCTTCCATATAGGGTTTCTACAGAATGACAGTAGATGACTGAGTGCAATTTACACGCTGAGTCTTTTCACTAAAAGTAGCTCAAATGTGTTATTTTGTACTAAAATCAGTTTCATTTTACCCATTAATGCAAGACAAAATCATTCTTTCTTTTTCCTGATCTCTGTTTCTCTTTCTCTTTCTCTACAGGAACCTCAAAGAGGACAAAACAGTTTGGGACTTTCCCCGGGAATTACGTGAAGGAGGTGAAACTGTAAAGATATCTAATCTGGCTGTAACACATGGTTGCCTGTCAAGCTTGGGAAGTCATTACTATCGCGCATGGCTGTTGGTTAGAATAGTCATTTAGCCAGGCGAATCTGTTTTGTCTGGGGAAAGTGAACGGCTTGGTTGAGGTATGTCAAACTGCACGAGGCGAAGACAGAGACAGCTCACTGCCCCAAACCTCAGTATGGTGTACACCTTGATCACATTTTACACACTTCTTGACGGAATACGTCCATCTCCACCCGTGGAATTTCTCTGTGAAAACCTACCCCCCCCAACCCCACCTCCAAAATAGCTTTTATTGTACAGATAATAGCTTCCATTTTGTCCATGTAATTTTACAGTGCACAAGTGTTTATGTAGCACCTCAGTCTGGAGGCCGGCAGCAGAGCAGTGTTTATGGATCAAAGAGAGGATCTTAGTACCTGAACTGGACTTTGGAGGGGTCAGAATGTATTTTTTGTGTGATGTGGGGTTGGAGCTGTTTGTCATGAGCTGCCTTTCAGGACCAGAGGTGTTTAACATGATTAGCTAAGTATGATGCTTACTGTGCATCACATGGATAAAATATAAAAATCACCTCCTTTTGATTTAACTTCTATAAAGAAAACCTTCAGTGTTTGGGTCAACTTATCACACGTTAGGAGTTTAATGTGGTGATTCACTCCTGGACTCATTCTTATCCACAATTTTCAATTTTCCTGAGTTTAGATTTCTGAAAATGACGTCAATTCAGTGCCCTCTGGAGTTTAAACACTAATCCTTATGTACCTGTTTTGCTTTCTTTTACATTTAACTTTTTGAATCACCGTGAAGTCTGTATTTGCCACTTTTCAAGAACATCACAGCATTCAAAACCCAGTGTAACCCAAAAGCTTTAGATACCGGTTCAGTATTGCCTTCATTTTCTATCCAAAGGTTGTTATACAACAGTTATTACAGTCATGTGCATGACTAGAAACACTGAAATGTTGACGTGTGCTGTTAGCTTCTCTTTTTCTCAGTAACCACATCAAGCACACATGCCGAACCCGTGGACTGTGTTGCATGTCTCACGAAAATTAAGAGAATGTGTATATGCACATCCTATATTTTTCAAAATCTATTTATTTGTCCTTTTATACCTCCTCTGTTGAAAAGTAAACTGTGTTTGCTGATGGCTGATGCCTGTAAGGTAGCTGGTGGTAGACGCCTGGCTCCAGCTCAGCCACAGAACAGGCGTGGTAGCACTTAACTTCCTGTTTGGTCATTTAGGGTGCATCCCACCTAACAAGATGACAGAAGATTAATCAGTGATGACACAAACAGCTATTTAATGTTTTAAATGAAAGCCAGCGAGGTGTCTTAGAAGATAATCGTACTGATTTTTAAAAGCATAATGAGATTTTAATCATGCCCTTACTGACAAGATTGTATGTTTTAGCCATGTAAATGTGTACAGAAAACTTTAAGAGGCCTTCCAAATATGGCTACATATTTTCATATGTAATGACTGCAACTTGGGTAATACAGTTAGTGGAATGATGCAGATAATAAGGTCAGCATTAGGACAGCATGCACTGTAAAATCAATAAGACATTGACAAATGCAATCGGAGCATGAAACGCTATCAGCTAACGCCTCTATATTTGCACTGAGCTTGAGGAAAAAAGTAGTGATGACAGGGTTGACACTCTTCGCTCTCTGAGCATCACTAGCACCCCGATGGAAGAGATTGGTTTGAATTGTGCTGTCAAAGCATCAGAACCATCTTCCTGCAGAGTACAGAGCTCCCTCATCTCCAGCACCATCAGATCATGTGTAACACACCCTGTCAGAAGAGGCCCTCCACATGCACGGATAATAGCTATTGTTTTTATTTGCTTGTGTTTTCATCAGATTCCTCGTTGTCATACACGCAGATAGCTCTTAGTGCTTGTTATGACCTGCTTGGAGCAGCAGATGGGTGTAGTTTGCAAAGTATTTTAAAGCCTGTTTAGTTTCTAAGAGGAAGGCTGGTGTAGTGAGATGTCCAAAGCTCCATGTAGCTGAAGTCAGATCCTCGTCCCAGTCCACACATTTCCAGTCAAATGGTTCCAGACTATCAGTGATCCTGCCTTTTAGTGTAGCTCTTTATGATCTCCTGAGTGCACACAATCTGAAATATAAAGTATCACTATATCTAAAAGCATATCTTTACTATACCTTTGTTTTTTTTTTTGCATCTGAATGTGCAACAGTTGTGCTTTGATGATAATACAATGACCTGATTGGTACATGGTCTGAAGCTGTATGTGGCTAACACACAGTAATATATGAAGTTTGATAGTTGTTCACGTACATTAACTTAATGAAATTCAGTAGCAATCAGTGTTTCATCCGTTCTGATGTTTGCTGTTCAGACAAAATCAGATGTTCCTTCCTGTGCATGTCATCACTGACAATTTTGCCAACGTCAGAGTATTGTCTCAGCAAGATAAACCACATAATACAAGCCACTGCACTGTGGGTTTGCCAGTGTAACGCTGATATAATGTTCAGGTATTTTGTTACACCACAAAAGCATTTTTTTCTTTCCACTGCTGGCTAAACATTTTTCTTCCTGTGTAACTCCAGCTCCTCATGACTGTGCTGATAGGTTGGGAGTCTGTTGACCTGTAGGCTCGTTCAAAATAGTTTGCCTGACAGAACAAGAAGAAGAGAGGTTTGTTCTGTCTCAAACACACTAGACTGTAAGTTGGACTCATTGGCGAATGAACAATCGCTCATTCAGTCGCAACGCACCTCACTATAGATTGTTTCTGTGAGACTGTGTTCCATAAAACATCACAGGATGTATGAATGTATGAATATATGAATGTGGCGCAGACAGTGTACACATAATTTGTAAAAAACAAAAAAAACAAAAACAAAAACAAAAAAAAGCGTCTGACTTTTCATCTTGAATGAACATGCAGACTATTGAGCAGCACGGCACAAGAAGGACTGTAAATATGTACATTTAAAAAAATAAAACAGACTGCGAGCGATGGGAGCGTCAGATTGAGCTCTCAGTTACTTGCAGCCGTTTATTTACCTGAAGGATTTTTTTTGGCAAAGCACAGAGTGGAGCGTTACTGAGCACAGGAAGTTTGACGCATATGAACATTACGCTGCCATTTGTGAGGATCGTAATGCCTTATGTTAGATGCAAAATTGTGCCTCATTTTCATTTTTATGTTTTTTTGTTTTGTTTTGGGTTTTTTTTTTTTTTGTGGGAGGGGGAGTATCACTGAAATGTATCCATGACATATTTAATGTAACCATGGTTTTTTCCATTAGTCCTAGTCTCTGTGACGGGAGAACATTTACTAAGAACTTGTCAGTTACTGTGCAAGTACCTAAAAAGTGTGAACACAATGCTTCAACTTAATGATTAATAATCATAAGAATGGACTAGTCTAATGAGACGCACAACCCGCAACAGGTTTGATTTGTTTGCTTCAATTTGCAGTGCTGTTACATTGACAATATTAAAATAAAGATACTATACACTGCTGTGACTTCAGTATTATGCAATATTTAATAAACCATTTAAACCATTTGGTGTGTTATCCGTTTTGATTCCTGGCCAAGATGTGAATGATGGCAGCGATAGAGCTGAGAGTTTTATTTATTTATTTAAGTTGTGAGTGTAGACATAAGCTTGTAATAAATGTTAGAGGATAACTAATGTAATGTCATTCAGGCTGCATGGTTCACTTATACTGGCTGCTCTGTGAGTCCTATGGGGGCTACATATGTATGGTAGATGGGCAAAATCCTATTAGGGTGATGATGTTGATAGATGTGTTTTTACAGCCTGAACAGTCAGGAGCAGATGTACTTTAAACTTGAAGAGAGCTTATATATATTGTTAGGGCTTCAGTGAAAAACAAACAGTTTGAAGGACTTCACTGGTATGTCTGAAGGACTGCTGAGGACGCATGTAAACCCCACAAGAAAGGACGTGTTTCGCTCAGGCTCTATGCCCAGAGTTTTTTCTCTCCACTTTCAGCAGAGGTCCTCTGGCAGGAATTCAAGGTTTGGGAGCGGCACATTCCACATCCTGGGATTTAGCTCTACCATAAATGGTAAGCTCGCATATAACACGGTGACGTACCGGCAGGCCGACATCCCTAAAACAAACACTGCAGCTTATCTGAGAGGAGCCAAAACATGAGGAGGCTTCACTCTGCTCTGCTTTCAAAGTCTTTTTATTACATGGAGAATTAAGGGCCACCAGATGAATACATTTGAGTTGCATTCTCCCAGGTATTATTCATAAGAAAAACTTTTAACCAAGTTAAAACAAAGTTAACAAAGTTTATGTTATTAATTATGTTGTTAGGTTTATTAGGGAATCACATTTACATGGAGCCATCCGAACAAAAGCACTGACATCAGACATCATGGACCACGATGTATAGGATCTGACAAAGTGGTAGACACAAAAAGAAACTGTTCTCAGATTTTTTCACTCTCATTCAGCTTGAGTCATGTTGTTCTGTAGCTCAGATTTGATCAGATTTAAACCACAGCCTAACAGCCAAGGTAATAATCCAGGTTGGATTGTCAACAATACAAAAAGAAAATCTGAGACTGGAGTTGATGTGACACAAGAGAGGCAAAGATCAGGACAAAAGAAACACACAAGTTGTGACATTCAAGAAATTTTATTATCTGTTTAAAGGAAATTACTCTATATTTTGTGTTTAAAGCAGTTTATTATCAATAATAAACTACAGTGCTGATGTTCATCCCATCCATTGGGGTAACATGTCATTCAGTGCAATGGTGTGGCTCACTGATGTGTTTTTAATAGTTTTTGATGATCACTTGATCAGAGTTTAACACACAAACAGTTGGTCAGTGTTGGTTTCTGTCTTTTCGTGGGATTTGTTGACAGTGAGAAAAATGAGGCATGTTTCCAGTCTTAGCTTTTACCTGCAGTTTCTTTTAATCTGTGAAAAATGATGCTTGAAGGTGTCACGTGACACTTGCAGTTGCACCCTATGAGTTGCGCACACACACACACACACACACACACACACACACACACACGTGTAGCGGAGTGATCCATCGCCTCGGTCCCGCGATCTTTGGTCACTCACTTATCAGCGAGGAAACTTTAAAATCCATTCGTCCAGCTGTAACCTGAGGGTCCACCCCTTCCTCTAATGCTGCGGAACCGTGTCCAGGCTCCAACCTGCTGCGACTATCGATCACTTCACATGTCATATGCTGCAGGAAGTGGACTGGCGATCTGAGACGGATCTCGGAGCACGAGTTAACTAACAGTCTCCTCTGTTTGAAGACACCAAACTTAACAACATCAACGATATGCCTCTGCGGGTGGTAATGGAGGGCCCTGGACCCTGGGGATTCAGGCTGGTTGGGGGAAAGGACTTCGAGCAGCCACTGGCTATTTCCCGGGTAAGTTATTTGTGCTGTTAGCTGCTGCATTGTTGTAAGTGTAACCACACCTGGGGCTCGTCCCGACGAAACTTTCACCTCTCTTTCTCCTCCCTCGTCCTCACGGGGAGCAGAGGAACTGAGACTTAGTTCATGTTAATTAAAAAAGAAGGGTCCCGTTACTTCACGGAAGCTAAACTGGTATCTCTGTAATTTAGCTAACGTTAGCTGTCGTTACGGTGTCGGCGTGTTTTTACTGGATATAAGAACTTGGGTGTTTTTACCTCGAGGTTTTCAGATACCAATGTGGTGGTCTGAAGATAATGAATTCTGACTTTATACATGATATATAAATAGATGTCTTTGTGGCGGTGAGGTATTTTAACTAGCTTTTAGCGTTACACAATGTGAGAACAATCGTCTAAACAAAACATACCAGCATTTCATCACGTCTAGACTTTTCATATAAACATGGGCTCTCTTATCTTATCTCTCAGAGTCCCAGCTTCAAATTAAAAGCATGATATGGAGGAGAAAAAGTGTCTTATTTTGACATCCCTGAGGGTCAGTAAACCGCTAAGCCCCTTTTTCTTCTGAGTTTACAGCTTTGCAGCCCAGTCTGTTATTTTACAACAGCTTTGTACACAAAAAAAAACTTTATTAGACAACATTGCACAGGCTTTACAGTGTGACACTCCTGTGGTGGTAAATGAACCAGAATATGAGTTTCCACTGTGTACTTTGCCCAAGTGGAGGCTGCTGTTCCTGTTGTAACTGTTGTTACAGTGGTCGGTCCACTCCACCCATGGAAAAGTGATTAGGAATTCCTGGACCGTGCCAGTCTTCCTCTGCTCTGAGCCTCAAAAGCCTTTATCTGCGATAGAGAGGCTGCCCTGCAGGCAGTGCTCAGCCCGAGACACATGCACTGAAAACACCCCCCTGCAAGTGGCTTTGCCTGTGTGTTCAGTAAACAAAGAAATGTGTGTGAAGGTCCTCGAGGGTCAGAGTTAAATAGAGTTGTAGCTGTAGGTTCTGATTAGAGGAGAAGCTTTTAGAAAGTACATGTGAAAATGGGAAGATGAGCATATATTTGAAATCACATCATTTAAAAAATATATCTTTCTACTTTATTTAAAGCTTGTGTAGTGCTAGTTTTTTAAAAAACATTTTAAAAGGGTGTGAATGCACATATGTAACGACTTTGCCTCTCGATGTGTCTCATAATTTCATTCCGAAAAGACAAAACCACTTGTCAAGCTCACACACAGCCCCAAAAGGTGTTGCTTTTTTATTAATTATGTCTCCTGTGTTGTAGGTCACCCCTGGGAGTAAAGCAGCCCAGGCCAACCTGTGTATCGGAGACATGATCTTGGCTATCGACGGACAGTCGACAGAGGACATGACTCACTTGGAAGCTCAGAACAAGATCAAGGCGTGCATAGAGGAGATGGTGCTCTCCATAGATAGGTAGGATGTAGCAACATGTGCCAGTCTGATTTGCAAATCAGGGCCTGAGAAACACTGAGTAATAGGAGACAGCTCAGCCACAATGCAGGTGTTCAGGGAGTGACGTTGTGTTTATTCATGCTTTTTAAAGGGCGAGTCTGTCTTTTGTTTTACTGAAATATTTACTTTTAGAAGTGTACGTGCGCCAAGCTTCGTTGTAATTCGGTGTCTTGTCGCTGCATTACATCATAACGTCCTGGGAGCAGCTGTGATGTTAAAACAGATTCAACAGGCAGGTTGAAACAAATATGTCTGCTCAAATTAAGAGAGAATCTGTTGAATGTAAGGTGGGGTAAACCGTCAGGGAAGCCAAGCAAAAGAACCTACCCACACAAGGGCTCTGTTGCATTCAAAGACACAAGTATTTCATCAGTTTCATGTGCAGCTACACAGAAAAACATTAAGAAAGAGGAAAAAAAAATTTAGGCTTGTTACATTTAAACCCATTATTATGTGATTAAGCATGATTCAAGCCTTTTTCTCCTTCCTCTGCTCCTCAGGTCAGAAGCTAAATTGTGGTCGCCGCTTTCATCCGAGGAAGGGAGGACACATCCATACAAGATGAATCTTGCATCAGAGCCACGGGTGTGTGTCAACATCAAAGCAGGACGTAGGACTTGAGCTTTTAAAATTACTTCCCCAACTCTGTCGTTTAGATTAAAATCGGGGAAATCCCATTTACAGGTAGCCACATAGTTTCTGGAAGCCTACGCTTTTTCTTTTTTTTTTTTGCCTACCACGCTCGCAAAGGCTTGTGGGCTTTTTTTTTTCTTCTTCTTTTTTTGATAGTGCCAATGATGAAGTCATTGTTTACTTCCCAACAGGAGGTTTCCTAGGAGACGGTAGTTTATCAGCCAAGCCCTGACGCAAGCCTCAGTTCCTGTCTGCTGAGTGGAAAGTTGAGGCCAAAGTGTGAATTCATGTAGGCACCAGTGTGATGTGTCCCAGGCTCTGTGTGTTTCACAAGTCACAGATGTTGTCTATTTTTCTCACACACACACAATAACACGTTTCAAGCGCTTGTCTGGAGTGTGTTACTTTGATGCTTCTTAACTTTTTATTTATTATATCTTTAAACCACTGTATCATTCTTTTTAAACTATTGTAACTTTGGTCCATGCAAGTGTTGTCTGTTTCTTTTTTGTACGTTTACTTGCTTGCAGAGACTCTGGGGTATTCTGTAATTTAGATGTCAGATGCTTGAAGCATGAGCTATGTTTGGAGGCATTTCTATGTTTCCATCGTGAAGTATGAGCTAGATTTGGTGGTATTTATGTGCCCGCTTTGATGGCATGCCAGTGTCGTGACGTGTTTGTCTTTAAAGACCGTTAACTGGTTAGCTATAATTAAGGCAGAGTCCGTAGTCGTACATTATCCTGATAAATTATGTGCGACTGTGTTAAACTAGAAGCAGCAGTTTAAGAAGAAAAGAAGTGTTTTTATTTTTTCAGTGGAAGTATGAAGTCTGTTGAAATAGCTGTAAACAATTAGTGGTTGGGTTTTTAATATTCATGATATTGTCTGCATGTTTGTACATGTTCAAGCTCTGAAGGTGTCAAAACATGTGACCAGCACTGCACCCAGTTTGCACTATGTGTGTTGCATGTTCCAGGCAGTGTGCGAGTTATTTTCACAAACATCTGATACCTGCACTCACCTTTTTTTTTTTACCTGGTTACTCACAAAAGGCTTTAACAGAAACATTTTACTTTCATGTTTCACAGGAGGTGAAACACATAGGCTCGACCCACAACAGGAGCGCCCTGCCCTTCTCCGGCTTTGGTTCCAAAGTTGTGACCAACCAGTACAACAGCCCCTCTGGTCTCTACTCTTCAGAGAACATCAAGAACTTCAACTCGGCTGTGGACGAAGTCAAAACCATGACCACAACCAATGAGCCCAACAGCAAGTAAGAAGAACGTGAAACGACAGCACTTTAGTCCAGACTGTGCTGTCATCTTTAAATTAGAAGGAGCAGGTTATGGTAAAAAACTAGGAAAGTCGAGGCCAAAGTGTGAATTCATGTAGGATCTCTTGAGTTAAGACATTTACTTAAACACTGAAAGCATCATTTTAACGTTCCTCTGTTTAATTTTAAAGGAAAGAAACAATGCATCTAAGGATTGTTTACTTTATTGATCAGAAACCCTCCCTCATAGATCACTGACTGATCGGCTTCTAACTGCTGGAACAAGTTGATGCTTGCTCACCAAAAATTGAGCTGGCAAGATTTAGGCAAGCTCCCAGAAGTCTGGGTGATTTACAGTATGTCTTTACAAATCATTAGTAATGCGGATATTATGGCCAGACAAGCAGAGGCTGAGTTCACTCAGCTGTCATCAAATTAAATTAAGAAAATTACATTATTTAATGCAGCTTAAAAACCAGAAAAGACGACGAGGTAGCACAATGTTAAGAAAAACAAAATTGTCGACAGTATTTTGTGTTAGATCTCAGCTTTTCTCAGGCAATCTTGTGAACTTTATATAATCAACAAAATCAATAACAAAATTGATATCTAGGTCAAGGAGAAGTGGTTAGGAAAGGACCACAGTCAGCGTGTTTGCAGTTTGCCTCTTAAGGATGTTTTGAGATTTTTTGCGTCCTGCAGAGACACTGAAATGAACACATTTGCTTTGTAGAGCTCCTTCAGATCCGGCAAAAACAGGCAAGCGGCCGCCTGTGGCAGCGGATTCAGAGGTCTACAAGATGCTGCAGGAGAACCAAGAGTCTGATGAGCCCCCTCGACAGTCAGCTTCATTCAAGGTACTTCAGGAGATCCTGGAGACAGGTATGGATCACACCTACTGTAAAAGAAAAAATAAACATAGATGTGTGTAGAATGAATGAAACCTACTAAATGATATTAATATTTTCAATCTGTGTGATATTTTGTAGGTGACTCTGATAAACCATCGGGGTTCAGGAGCGTGAAAGCACCCACAACAAAGATCGCATCCTCAGTGGGAAATGCAGAGAAGTTACCCATCTGTGACAAATGTGGATCCGGGATTGTGTAAGTGTTTTATGGTTCCTCTGTACTGTTGTTTCACAGATAGTGTGTTTTATATGCACCGCACATATGAAGTAGATCAGAGTCATTTATGGCTTCATTGGAATCCAGATCTCCATTTCATTGGCCCAGATCTGTGTTCACCTCTACCTTCAATAGATTCAGTGATGTTGCATGATGCTTATCTTACTCTGTGTTTTTACATTTGTAAAACATTGTGACAAAAAGGGCCCTGGAGTGCTCTGGTCTCTGGAGTTTGTCTCCTCCTTCTGGATGAATTTAGTAAAAACCTCCAGACCGACCTCAGCCCACAGCTGCCAAGTCTTTTTTTTTTTTTTTTTTATCTTTGTCTTGAAATTCACTTTAATTTGTTTACTTTTCAGTACCACCTTTTCTTTGAGTTCACTTTACTGTTTTGGATTCAATAATCGGCATTATTATTTGAGGCAGATGTTTATGTAATTGATACCCTTCCTTTTTGAGTACGATGTTGACTACAATCCCAAAACCAGATCCACGAAGAAATGTTTTTCCTAGTTTGATGTGGAACAACTTGACTGGCCTGTGCAGACACTTGACCTCAACCCCATCCAATACCTTTGAGACATACTCAAACACCAAGTGCCTGCCTCAGAAATTTGGAGGGAAATGTTCCCAGAAGGGTGGAGGCTGATTCATGTCCAGTTCAGCCTCTAACTTTTTAAAGTGCACATTCGAAGACCAGAGTGTTGTGGACATCAAGCTTAACCTCACCTTTGCCTGTGTTACGTTTCAGGGGGATGGTGGTGAAGCTGAGGGATAAGTTGCTCCACCAGGAGTGCTACACCTGCACGCACTGCAACATCAACCTAAAACAGAAGGGACATTTCTTTGTGGAGGACAAGATTTATTGTGAGACGCACGCACGGGAGCGAGTGACTCCCCCTGAGGGCTACGACGTGGTCACAGTCTTCCCCAAGTAGAGCGCTCGCTGAGCTCAGCCTCGGACTGCACGCCGCTGTAGGACACCATGACATAATCCAAGACATTTAGCTCATTTAGCTGCTCCTAAGACTATAAAACTGTCTCCACTCTCACTCTGCTTCAGTACAGTCAGGACAGTAGGCAGGACAGTAAAGAACTACATGTTTCAAACTGTTGATTTGCACATTAGCTTTGGCTTCTACAAAAAGGAAAATTAATGAATACTATGAGATGATGACATTTATTTTTTTTCTCTCCCTAAAAAAATATTTTCTATTTTAGTCATGTTTGTCTTTGTACACGTTCAGGATGTTCTTTTCGATCATGGAAAACAATGGAAAGCCAGACTTGTTTTCACCCTCACAAGAGACTAAATGTTTTCTACAGTTTTATTAAATAAATAGACCTACCTTTTATGCAGAAAAATGGCTCAAAAACACATTTCAATATCATTGCCAAATAAATATTTTAGCTTAAACCAGTACCCTTGTCTTCCTAAATCACTGACTGTGCTTCATGGTTTAGTGACATTGTATGACTGTGATTGAAAATAATGCAAGTTCAACATGTTCAGGAAACAATGTTCCAAAGGAACAGCTTCCTGTTGCTTTGGACAGCACTTCATCTTTAAACAGTATTTTGTGTTGTAACTGATTTTGAACCTAGTTTTAGTATAGTCATGTTTTTGACCAGTTAAAGTTCCTGATGGTCATCAGAACACATTAACAGTGCCAAGTGCTGCGGAGATTATTGTCACCACATACAGACTTGAAATACAAGGTAACAGGAACAGTGTTGGATTCGCCTCTTGTAAAGATTTTACAGTTCATTTCATTGACTGATGTGTATGAGTTTCTTGGGTCAAAGTCAGGTGAGGTCACGTAAAATGACTCCGCAGATAAAACACTTGATGGGCTGCTCAGATCTGCCGCCTCGGGCAGGTAGTCCGCCGTACGTCCGTGGTGGTCGGCCATACGCAGGGTCTCGGTCAGAGCCCAGATGTAGTTGTGGGCAAAGCGCAGAGTTTCGATCTTGGTCAGCTTTGCGTCGTCCGGCAGCGCCGGCAGGATGCTCCTCAGCGCGTCCAGAGCCGAGTTCAGGTTGTGCATCCGGTGGCGCTCCCTGTCGTTCGCCTTCAGTCTGCGCCGGCCCCGCTGTCCGGACCGCTCGCATCCGGTGTTGTTGTGCCTTGGATGTTTTGTTGAGGACACTCCTCTGAATACAGACGGTAGTTTTCGAGGAAAGGTTTCTCCGGAGTCGTGCGAAGTGTCACCTGGTTCTTTCACGGCGATGCGCAGCGTCGCTGAGTCTCTGGATGTGAGCAGTTCATCGGGTTCGCACCGTACTGCAGGAGACATCCTGTGCAATTAAGATGGTCATTTATCAAGTTAAATCAAAACTCCGGCGCACAGCCACAAATATAAGAGCTCTTACAAATACTTTTACACTGCAATAAAATACTAACATATTTTAACATGTGATTTAATCGAGCTTTGTGTATTAACATCTTAATTTTTAACCTTTACAGTCTGAAAATCTAACATGTTGGCAGATGTGCCACAGTACTGAGGTGATTTCACTTGTTTCCAGTGCAAGTTTTTACCTTTTTAAATGATATAAATGATAAAAGGAGGCAGAATAAGCACGTAACTGTTCCACTATCTAGAAAATCCATCTGTAAAAGTTCAAATAGCAGATTAAAAAACAACTTCAAGACATATTTGCACTTACTTATGTACTCGTGACAGGTGTAGCCTGGATAAAGAAGCAGTCAGTCGTCCTTGTTAATCCTCTCTCGTAGCTGGAGGCAGCTGACAGTGAGGGATGGATGCGCATCTCTGTCATTTTATATGGCCTTTATCTTATCTTTTTGCCCGGTGGAAGCCTGAATCAACAGCGCCTGTCAAGGGACCAATCAGCTTCCAGGCAGCGCGTCCTTCACCCTCTCCCTCTTTCTCTCTCTCATTCTTCACAATACTGTATTTCTTTGTGTATTCTTTATCATTTTCAATTAAATACTGTGTATGTGTCCTAAAGTGCCATAGATGTAGCCCAGGTTGATCTAATAATCATATTTTATAGCCTGAGTGAGATTTAACTTATTTCTTTCTTGTAGAAAATAAATATCAAACATCGATTCCCAGACGTTTTAATTTGTAAAGTACTGGAAGCGTAATTTAAAATCAGGCAGGACGCAGGACCACTGCTGGGTCTGAGCTGCTGCTTTGAGATGTTTTATTTTTTTATCGTGACTATTCATACTTAGCATATATAAAGTGGTAATAACATGGAGTCATCACTCCACCTGACAGTTCCAGTGTTGGACATCTTGGTAAAAACAAGCTATGTTTTGGTTTTCTGTGAGGTGTTTCGGGCGCACAGAAACACAAATAGTTCTTTTTACGCATAGAAATTCTTCATCTAAACCAAACACTGTAAAAATGTGTACTGTGCATGGATGTAGATGGTGATTGTCCAACTCCAATGGAAAACTCTCAAAGCTGCAGCACTTCCTCGTGATTCCCATAACGTCTCCATGTTGATAAATAGACGTTTAAATGAGGCTGGTGATGGTTTCTTTTTATGAGCAAAAGCTATGAAAAAACATTTGATATGTTACTTTATTTTTTTTTTTTAGAATGAAAATATTTTTCTAAGCACGAGGTACGAGTTTGCTTTAGTAAGTGTTATCAGATCTCTGACCTTAAGGGGTACTTGTCATGCCACATTTTACGCACTCAGAACACTGGCACATGTCGTGCAGGGTACACAGTGGCTATGGCAACTTGGAAAACTGGTTTGTAGAATCAACTTCAAGTGAACCACACCACTGGAAACTGGCGTGAAAACAACTTCATCTCTACGATTATTTTAAAATAAATTGTTTATTATGACGTAAGAAGTTGCGTATTTTTGATTGTGCGCTTATCCCATGAGCTGGTAAGTTTGGCATTATTAAACTGTTGTAAAATGGTTTTCATCTCAAGGTTGCCGAAAGTTATGTTAAGAAAAGAGTCATCTCTGTGTGTTAGCAAAGAAAATCTAACCTATATCAAAGAAAACGTTCCTTTTTAATGCCAAACATATTTGGACAAATGTTTGCCTTCTGCGTTAGAGCGCAAAGCTCGGTATTTGGACAAAGACAATTACGCATGGAGCCACCTTACAAAGAAGATTTGACACGGTGAAACCTGTTGTGTGAACTGATAGTACAAAGGGTCTTGTTGTGTGTCACAACAATAAAAGTTCGATTTCTTCTGTAATGTGAGCCTATGTGTGTGCGCCATGACATCTCCAAAAACATGTCCACTATCGCCACAATTGAGTGGCGCATTGCGATTTTATAATATAACTTTAGTTTTTGGAACTTTAAGATTGGTAAAAATATGTCAGCAATATGCAGACTCGTTTCAGCTCTGGTGAGGGGGAGAGGGGGAGTGTGGCAGAGCTCAAACATGATTTACAATTGCCAACAAAGGATCACAAAAAGCTCTCCTTAACTTTCTGTCTAAATATGTGTTTTGGGAACGATCTGATAACCATATGCTTTCAATAAACTGGACAAATATACTAGTGAGATAGGAGATGGTGCCTTGCTGTTATAAAAGGCACGAAAAGTCTAAAGTAAACTGAATATTACCACTTTACAAATAATCATTGATGCCAAATCCATATTCGGATATCATGGACAGGTGTGGGTTTGAAGTTGTCAGTCTCTCTCCTTGATTTTTATCAGCGTGCTGTAGTGTCCTGCTTGTTATGCAAAGTATAGGCAAACATAAGCGCCCAGTTGCTGTGGAAATAGCAGATATCGGAGCAGACTTGGTTCGAAAAGCGATTTAACAATATTTAACAATAAACTGAGCAAGCTCCAGAGCAGGTGATACCTGCCCGGTTCTCCTGATTAATACTTCCTCTACTACTTCACTTTACAGTCTCTTTTGCTTATTTATTAAACGAAATCTATTTATTATTATTTTAGCAAACAGAGGTACCAGGTGGGGCTTTATTTTCGTCTTCAGCTTTTTGTTTGAAGGACGTTTTGAGGGGGGCAATCAAAGTCCAACAACTCGCTGACCAGATTGTTGTCATCCCAAACTAGCAGCGAAGCCATTCAATGTGCCCCCCTCCTCTTGTTCTCTCTGGCAAAGAGCTGCCGGGAGAGAAAAAAAGAAAAAGGAAACTTCTTCAAGAAAGGAAAAACATCTTAAAAACATTTAATTGCAACCCGGATGCCATATGTACGCCTCTTGTGAAACCCCTCAACAATGTGACTGCCTTTTAGAAAGTATGGAGTGCGCCTTTGGAGACGTGTGCGCTTTTGGAGAGGTGCGCGCGTCGTGTCCAGAATGACCCCGAGCACACTTATAACAAGAAGTAATTCGCTTTTAATGTGCTTTGGAGTTTCCTTTCACAGGCAACGCATTGTACCTCTCACCTCAGCTTTTGAAGACAGTGTACACCAATTACAGTGGAATAGCTGTCCTTTGGAGACGGTTTGTCTTTTTGTAAAGACTGAAGATTTTAACCACGAATAGGGCTGTGGCTTCAAGTCGCCCCCTTTCATCCCCTAAAATAATGCAGAATGTTTTTTTCTTTCTTCTGATAGCTTGTTTACTATTCTGAACTTTGCACTCATTAGTGGCTCTTTGTGAATACGAAGAAAAATGGATGATGTCCCCAGAAGAAATCTAACTTCCTCCTCATCATCATCTATACATTTATAAGTTAGTTTTTACATTTCTATTTAAAAAAAAAAGTTAATACACCATGAGGTCTTTCTTATGGGCCTTTTTTTTTTTTTAAGTTTGTCTCCAGTGACATCCAGTATATCTGTGCATATCTGCTGTGACATCTATAGGGAAATATTCCAATTAATAATTTTCTTATTTCACTTTTCACATTTCTACACTGACACTGAATAAACACAACATAAACCACTGTCTGCTAAGGATTCACTGACAGGTGATTTTAACTGCAAATTTAGACCCAGTGGACCAATTACATTTTTTTCTTCTCACAGCTACAGATTAAATGGTGAAATCAATAAGAGAATTAATTGTTTGTGGAAGGCAGGCCACTCTAAAGACTGATAGTCTCTGCACTAAAATCACAAACAATTGTAATTAGCTTAAATGAACAGCTTTGGAGAAAACAATCTAACAGATTAAGTCTTTAATTTTATTTTTCCAAATGTGCACATACATATCAGCAGTGCTGTGAGGAAAACATGCTGCATAAACTATTCAGGACCCGTTAAAAATATTCAAACCTGCCTGCATCATTGAGAATAATCAGCAGCATGTCACACACACAGTTACAGTGACCCTGTGCATCACAGGCTGAGCTCACTGATTGTCAGTTAGTGTAAAAACTGTTGGTCCATCCATATGAATCAGAAATAATTATTTGAGTTCCTCTATATAAGTTCCTTGGTAGTTTGTCAAATGAAAAGATTTTCAGTTTTGTGGTCGGTTAAACTGTTGCGTTAATATTAAAAATAAAAAACATTTATTCCTTGTAAAAGACTTGAATCCATCCCAGGAAGAAATAAAAGTCATATCTGCAGCATCTTTGTCTGTACCACACTATGTTGTTGGAGTTATAATTGCAGTGCCGCTGAACAGCTGCTGGGAGGCGCTGTTTCACTCCAAAAACAAAACAACGTTTCACGTCATTACAAAAGCAGGAGATGCCTTCAAGTGATGTCGAAAATATGGAGACTTTAGAAGTGAGGTGAACAACCCACCTCAGTTGTAAATCGGAGTCTGCCACAAAAGTATTACCATATTCAAAATTCAGAACATCACAGATTTTTTTTTTAACACAACAGCATGGGTACGTTTAAAACATTAACTTAGATTATGAGAAAACAGCATTGTCACCAATGAAACTGGTCTTTTCTTTTTTTATCTTATGAAAGGTTGATGCTGAGATTTTAAATTTACAGACAGTATAATGGTATTATTAAGATTACATAAATTGAATACTTAAAATATAAAACAATTAACCTTAAACCTTTTCGTCTAGTCAAACGTTTGGACCCATGACCCCAGTTTGTCTATAATTCTACGGTGCTTGTTATTAATCGAGTTAACTGCTCCGACACGTCTGGGGGATGGAGTTTGAGAAGAGCCGTTGGACGCATCAGTTTTTGCTAACTCATCCAGTTATGAGTGTGCAAACGCGCGCCGCTCCTATTTCTTCAATGGAAGATCTACAAATCAGGCGGCGCCGCACGAACAACAGAGGTTCATGTAATTAAACCGCTCCGCAGTGTTGTGAGATCTGCACATGCGCAGGCAGCGCGCAGCTATACTAAGCCGCTGGCTTACTTCCTGAATCAAGGTTAGCTTGCTGCTGTGTTTGATAGCAGCATGTAGAAGAGAAGCCGAAGACCCGTAAGCAGGCTGCAGGAGGTGACTTTTCCTGAGTAGCACACAACAAAAAGAGGATTTTCGGCGAGAGTTAGCCTCGACAACATGGATTACTGGGTAGGTGTCGCTTTACTTAAGTCTGTTTTCGCACATTACTCCCAGTGTGACATACGGGACGGTGACACTGCTGCTACAAGACGCTTGAAAAGGGGAGGACTTGTTTATCAGTAGTGAACTGAGCCAGTGACCGGGCTTGTTTTGCTCACAGAGATGCTCTAAGTCCACAAACAGCGAGTTTCACTATGACCCTCGTTATCAAAGCCTTAGGTTACAGAGGGAAGTCTTAACCTACATCGATACTTTGCCCCCTGGAATGGGACACTTCACATGAGATGAGCCACATCATGTTTTTAGACATCCATTATAACACAATAACAGAAAGTAACGTTGTTTCTTGTGTGTAGCTGCATGGCACCTTTCTATAAAGTCGATTTCTTCTTTGATAACGTGTCTGGCAGTGGAGAGCACTTCCCCTGTAAAAGCTTTAAAGCTCCTTCCTATTGTCTATTGAAGCACCCACTGTTTAAAATTAGAGATCCTGTTCAACATAAACCTGCAGGAAGTTGAAACAAAGCATTACTCTTAGCACTGCGACCGCAGAGCTGATGAGATTTGCGGGATTTTCCTCAGAGGAGCACAATCAACTTTTGTTGACGGCAGACATCAGCAGCAGGGAGACAAAAGACTCAGCACTAGAGGGCGGCTCGTCTGACACAGATCTGCTGTCAGCAAAAAAATGAACCTGCACTCTGTCACTGTCTTGGACTCATCGAGATCAGTCAGGGAGGAGAAAGAAGAAGTGACTCAGAAAAGCTTCATTTTGGCCTAAATGTCAGTTCGTGTCATGACACCTCGGAGGCTCTGCAGGGAGTTCAGGGAAACTTTTCCAGACACCACAGCTGTAATTATTTCCCCCTGAATAATCACCGGATCTCTCTTTGACTATAAGCAGGGCTGATGTTGTGCTCCCAGTGTGTTTTCCCTTGATGTATCCAGGAGCAGCCACCTCACACCCAGTACATTTCCATGAGAACATGACCTCCCCTCTGAGACAACAAAAGCTCTCCTTACAGAATAGTCAAATGTTGTATGAGGGGGAGCAAAGGAATGGGCGTCCACTGCTCAACAATGAGCAGGACAATTCTGGTGTGAGAGTCTTTGTGTGATGTCGGGTTAAGTTTTCCTGAGGTAAAGATAGCATTGAATGGTTTTGGAGAAGGGTGGGTGGACCTGAAGGTCGAAATGTAGGCAGAAAATGTGTTGGATAACAGAAAGGGGTCTGGGATCTTATGGAGCGGACTTGCCTTTTGCACTCATGTTAGATAACACCAATTAATCTTTTTTTTTTTTTTTATGACAGACGCGTGGCAGCGATCACAGACGCAGAGCTTTGCACCTGCACGTTACATTTACTTGTAAATACTGTTCCTATCATGAAAACTCGAGACGAGCCTCACACTCGCCAAACCTGTATGAGAACACGTTATCCGAACAGGCAGGTATGACAGCTGTACTCTGGGCAGGGGGTGGACGCCTGTGTCTCGCTGACAGCCCTCCACCAAAGCTTCATTCACTGACGGGAGAAAAAAAAAATTCTCATCATGAAACTCTGTGGATGATGGCTGAAATCAAACCTGACATGCTTTCAGGTTGGAACAAAGATGGGGAAACATAATAAACACTGTGTTTCCTGTGCACAAGGGGAACTTGCCTCATTGTACTATTATGGGGTGTTTATTTCAGGCAACACAAGTCGTGATTACTTAAGATATTGTCTTTTGAACCTTAAGCTTTTCTCCATCTGATTGTGGCTGAGGTGGAGAAACATGCGTCCTCGCTATCAAACTGCCTGCTATTGTGTCGTAAAAAGCACCACGGGGGGAGAGATAATGAAAAGATAATGGTGCTGCACTTATGAAATAGCATTCGTGAGTCATTTACTGTGATTTGGGCTCAGTTAGATCTAAAATCACTACATTCACATTAAGAGCGCCGTAAAAATATTTCAGCATTAGGCTTAGAACTAAATGTACAGTGTAGCCCTGTCTGTTTTTAGCCTCCTGTCTTATCTGATCATGATTGATTGCAAAACATCCCCTCAGCTGGCTGCATGTGTTTCTGGTTTGGGTGCTGGGAGGAGCCTGGTGATAGTCGTGCAATTAGCAGAGAGCGTTCTCTCACTCTCACCTGGGGAACGCAGAGGCGACTGTCCGTTCATCGGACAGTTTGAAAAACAGCTGACAGTGTTAGCGTGAGGAGGAAACTGAGTATGTCCTTTGATGTAAGTACTGAAATTTGTGAGTCTAAAAGTTACCAGTTACAATGCAGCGCTTCCTGGAGCTTTATGTAGATAATATCCTGGATTATTATTGTAATTTCATGTCTTTCTATCTGCACGTAGAAATATAGGAAGATGTGAAACGCAGGCACGTAAATAAAGTGTCTTGTCTCAAAAGTTTCCCATAAAATTTCATTGAAATTGAATCAGTGCATCATTTTGAAATAAAATGGTCACGATGGCGTCAAATGATGAGTAACTTTCACTGACTCAGCATTTGCAATGCTCACTTCCCCATGTTAACACCAGAATATATTTGTGACATGTATTTGCAGTAATAGAAATTCTTGAGGATTTTCCGCATATAATTTATCGAATGTGTTGTTTTGCTGGAAACATGAAGGATCAAAGCTTCCTGGACATAGTAGTGTAGTACATGTATGTGTCTCTGTGTCCAGAGTGCCTTGGAGGTGTATAAGGAGATGGTCCTGCTGTACCTGGAGGAGGGCCGGCGACAGGTCAACTCGCGCTGCGCCGACCTGGAGCCGTGGCAGATCATCGGAGCGACAGTCATCACCACATTGGGAGCAGTCTGGGTCAAAGGCTTCCTCTTCCAGCAAGAAAGTAATCCTTCACACGTGATGATGCATGGGTACAACGTAGGCCTGCTGCAGACTAAATCTGAGATGATAACACATGAAATAAACTAAGACTCACCTAAAATTGTAGAGGCCACGTTCACACAGCTTTTTGAGTCATGCTGTAATTTGCAGTCACGTTCACTGAACTGTTGATGTCAGATTTAACCTCTGATAATCTACTGGAATGTATCACAAAATGTGGCCAGAGCAATGAATTTCTTTTAGATGAAAACATTTTAGTAAAGCTTGTGCTGTGCAGTTACTATCCTCCAGTACAGTGCTGGTTTTTCTTGTATGTGTGACTATGAAATACTTTCAATCAACAAGAATTTCTAGATCTGCTATCAATCAATCGATGGCTGAATTCCTCAGCAGCAGGGTCAGCTCCACCCGTCCTACTTCAGCTCTCAGAGGGTGAAAGTTGGTCAGAGTGAGGCTTCTTGGAGGCAACTAGCTGCACGTCTTCAGTTCTCTCAGGGTCAGAGTGAAATGCTTCGTCAGTATGGCTCCAGTTTTCTTGGGGCACGTCTTGTGTTGAGTTGTGATTATGGGTCACAGTCAGCTGTTTAATATTTGTGGTCGCGTGTGTGCCAGCGTTTCACCACAGCTGCCGCCTTCTCATTTTGCCTAATAGGTCTCACATCCCGAATCAAGAAGCAGTGCTTTCGACTCATCAGAAAAATACCCTTTGTTGGCGTGGCAGTAAGTATCAGTGGTAAATCTGTTCCTTCTTTTCCCAGCAGATGCTCAGTGAGTCTGTCGTCTCAGGCTCTCATGACTCACTCTTGGACGAGTGCTGCATGCAAGGGGGGGAGGGGGAGGAGGGGGGGTTATCAGACCTTTGGCACACTTAACATCATGCACTGGTGATAACATTCGGTTACTTCTGGTCATTATGTCACCAGCAGAGAGCTCGCTTTCAGGCTTTATCAAAAATTTACATAAAACGTTGATAGCACAGTGGACATGTTGTCAAGTTCAGTCTGAAACACAGTTGCTTCACTTTTATTGATGTTGGTGAACAATGTTTTTTACATGACTCTGGCTCTTCTGTTTATGGCAGATTCAGAGTCAGCTGAACAAGGCTTTGGATGACATGTCTGCTAGTCTGTGTACGCTGAAGGAGGGGATGAGCTACACCAAACAGCTGCCATCTAAAGGTCTCTCTCAGGTCCAAGTGCTGGACAAAATCAGAGAGTACGAGACTCTGAGTAAGTCGTCATTCTTTCCTGAGCTTTGACTCACGGCTCATTAACTTTACAGCTCAGTGCCTGAGGAGGATTTCTCCACTGTTCATCTTCCACTTTGAGACAAGGAAGACTAGATATTTTTTTGTATGCCAGTGTTGAGTTTCATTATCATTTAATGTGCCGTTTCAGATGAGGTGAAGTGGGAGAAAGGGCGTGTTTCGGGTGCAGTGTACTGGGGCGATGAATCCCTGACCAAACTCCTGGTGAAGGTATGAATCTTTGTATACAGCTCTGGACTTCTCTGGCATTCCAAGCATAAAATAGTCAAGGTTGAACTTGAACACATTTTGGCATCAGTTACAGTTCAAGGACAAAATTATATTTTTGTTTCTTCTTTGATTAATAAAGAACGCTTCGTCCTGTTCGTCCCTTTAAATGAAATTACTACCGCCCTAGTTTGTGTGTCTGTAAATATTTGGAGTTTGTGCAAATCTTTACTTCTTCTGTCACTCTTTTCTCTTTTCTCTTGCTCTTAGGTATATGGAGATTTTGCATGGAGCAATCCACTTCACCCAGACATCTTTCCTGGCGTAAGAAAGATGGAGGCAGAGGTTGTTAGAATGGCTTGCACACTTTTCCACGGTGGACCAAACTCCTGTGGCACAGTAAGTCACCGTACAGTTTAAACTCACAAAATGTACGAGCCTCTCACCCCAAACGGAGAAAAGGTGGATTTAATTTGACATATATTTACTTCTGCCTTGTCCAGGTTACTTCTGGGGGAACCGAGAGCATACTGATGGCCTGCAAAGCATACAGAGACATGGCGTATGAACGAGGTGTCAAATACCCTGAAATGTAAGATGAGCTGTTTAAGACGTTAACCTGTGTCAAGGCTTGTTCTCGACTGCGTTTTCCACAGAAGTTCTAACATCATCTTTGTGTTTTGTCCTAACCTCTGCAGTCTCGCGCCGGTGAGCGTCCACGCTGCCTTTAACAAAGCAGCACATTACTTCGGGATGAAGCTCGTTCACATTCCCCTCGACCAGAAGACAATGAAAGTAGACGTGAAGGTGAGAATACAGCACACACGGAGAGTGTGTGCTTAATTGACTTTCTATTCTTGGACGTCGGTTATTCCCATATTGTTTCTCCTCTTTCAAGGCTATGAAGAGAGCCATCAGCAAGAACACGGCCATGCTCGTGTGCTCGGCGCCTCAGTTTCCTCACGGAATCATGGATCCCATTGAGGAAGTATCCAAGGTCAGCGGTGAAACGTTTTCCCTCGAAATGGACTCTGAAATGAAAACAGGGAAGTCGAGTGTGTGACACTTTCCCTGTGTGTTTTCCAGCTGGCTGTACGCTACAACCTCCCGCTGCATGTGGATGCCTGTCTAGGAGGTTTTCTCATCGTCTTCATGGCCAAGGCTGGTTATTCGCTCGCCCCGTTCGACTTCAGGCTAAAAGGTGTTACCAGCATCTCTGCAGATACCCACAAGGTAAGGAGTGGCTGATCAGTGCTTCTTTTAATCCTACTCACTTACTTTTTCTTCTTAAACTAAAAAGCAAGGCTCACAAAAAAAAAAACATATGATATCTAATAATAAATCCTGGCTGGAGGCATTGTTCTATGTGTAGTAGACCATTGTGTAATTTTAACTGGCTCCAAGCCACACTTTTATAGTTATTTTATGACTGTATTGTGTACATCGGTGTGTGTCGCTTTCCTCTGTAGTACGGCTACGCCCCCAAAGGTTCCTCAGTGATCCTCTACAGTGATAAAAAGTACCGTCACTACCAGTACTTTGTAGCTCCGGACTGGCAGGGAGGAATCTACGCCTCGCCCTCTGTGGCAGGCTCCAGGCCAGGAGGGATCATCGCCGCCTGCTGGGCGACCATGATGCACATGGGAGAGAACGGATACGTAGAAGCCACCAAGAAGATCATCAGCACGGCACGCAAAATCAAAACCGAGTAAGATGCTCAGACAGTATATGTTAGTAACAATCCTGGAGCTCTTAAACCATGATTTATCTTATCACCTCCAACATTCGTTCATCTTCTTTCTTACTGACAGAGTCCGCAAGGTAAAAGGAGTGTTTGTGTTTGGAGATCCAGAGGTGTCAGTGGTGGCAATAGGCTCCGATGTTTTTGATATTTTCCGTCTGTCTAATGCACTGACGTCAAAGGGCTGGAACCTGAACACTCTGCAGTACCCATCCAGGTACACGTAACACACATGATAGTAACATGACAGACTCAATGATATGACGGATATTCATTAGCAACTACTAAACGACTGTCTGAACTCCTGTTCTACAGCATCCACATTTGTTGCACAGTCCTGCACACCCAGCCGGGGGTTGCTGATCAGTTTATTCGTGATGTGAAAGAGCAGGTCGCCATCATCATGAAGAACCCCAAAGAGAAAACCACAGGAATGGTGAGACAGCTCTGCTCACACGCCTGAGGAATTTGCATCCATACACCACACATTATAAATGTAGACATTATACCAGAACAGTTGTGTTAGATTTGACAGTACGTGAGTACCTAATATGGTGGACGACATGTCCACAAATGTTAAAATTTTGTTGACAGTAGCTTCATCACCCGGTTTCATCATCGCAGTCAACATGGATAGAAATGATTGGAATCAGCACATCCTTGCAAGGACCTGAACTTGTATGGCACCGTGCTGACTCTTTGAGGACAAGTCCACACTTCAAAAATATCACTGTTTAAAAAAAAAAAAGCTGTAAAAAGACTCTGTGTTATCTTCAGAGTAAACACACTGGATTACCATATCAAAGGAGGTGTTATCCATCTGAAGCTCTAATTGAAAATGGCAGGATTTTGGTGACAGTTCTCAGAATAAATAACTCACTACTGTGCTTTGATGCTCCACAGTCAGTGAAACCTGTTTTTCAGTCAGATGTTGCTTACTGTTTATTGTGTATTACAGAGCTACCACATAGTAAACAAATTCACACCAACAGTCAGTTTATCGTACAATTTCCAGTTCAGCCACAGTCCAAAGGACTGTAGGAGGAAACCCGGAGAACCCAGAGGAGAGAATAGACACATCTAGTTTGTGTTCAACCCTGTGCATCTGTCATTAAGACCAAACCTGAGTTTAAGCTGTAGCTGTTTGTACACATGGCATTTTGTTTTCCGCTGCACAAGCCGTCGTTTCAAGCTGACAAAAACTCTGTGCGCTGTTTTGGGTTTTAGTTTTAAATGAAGTGGAAACTCCAGCAGGCACAGACCTGCACTGTGCCAGTCAGGTTTATTAGGAGCACACCTATGAATAAAACGTTACCTTCATTTAAATATTAGAAATGAAAACAGAGGCCGTGCAAAGAGTAAACTCCTGCTGAAAAAAACAATTGTACTGGATAATTAAATAAATCCAGAGATTACAGTAAAATATAAACAATGCATTTTTAGTCTGTTTTCACTAATTTCACAAAAGTCTAGGTTGGTCTTCTCCTTTGCTGTGTTTTCCCTCACTTTGTCTTTTCTCTAAAACTGTATATTAGGCTAACGCAGGGGTTTGTACTCCTTCTCTGTGTCAAATCTAAATGCGCAGACATGATACATGTATCTTTAGATTCATTGTGACCTACTCGACAAAATGTCAACAAATACAGACTAAAAAAGATGGGGCTCAAGCTGTAGCCCCACAGCTAACTTACTGATGCCATAACAATACTATACTTCATGTTTACATCCCCTAACCCAGTATGAGAACTGCAGTTCCAAACCTGGACCATTATTATCTACCATTATCTGTACAATGTGCTTGTGAACTCACTCACGTCTTCCTGCTGTTTCAGGGAGCGATCTATGGCATGGCCCAGTCCATCCCAGACAGATCCATGGTGACAGAGATTTCCCGAGGCTTCCTCGACTGTCTCTACAGCACAGAGGTGTCCAAGACAAACACCAGCCACATGAACGGCAACGGCAAAGCCCACTGAAACAGGATTGGGCCCGACCCCACTGCACGCAGGGAAACACGCTCGCCTCCTCTCAGAGCTCTGAGTTAATCGCTCAACGGTTGCCTTATCTTGCGTACCTACAGCATACGGGAAACATCTGCAAAGATCTGTGAAGCACAAGTCATTGTCATTTAACCAGCCCAGAGAAATCGCTTGTAACAGCTGTGTCTAAATGGCACGGGGAAGATGTGACTGTTTCCAAACGAGTTTTAGTTTTTTTTTTCATTTGATTTTCTTAATGTCGTAGAAGTGTGTGTTGTTTTACTTGTTAATTTCAAGTTCGTTTCAGTTTTAGCTTTTCTTAAATCCATACACGTGTCATAATCTCTACTGATTTCATAACAAAAACCATTCAGTTCTTTTTTTTTTTTTTATTGTTAACTCCAGAACATTTCAGCCTGCAATCACTTCTTTCAATACATGTGATGACTCAGCAAAAACACAGACCACTGAATGCTTGTTAGAAACGCTGTGCTGCCCTCTAGCATGAAATCTGATGTACTTCTCCAGACTGGCCTCTACACACGCGGAGGTCTGTCGAAGGTGTGTGATTATGGTTATCGTACAGAAGTTCTCTGAAAAATAGCATTTTAATGAAAAAGCACTGCAACGCCCTGACAAGAACATATCAGGTTAATCTGTAAACCACTTGAAACTACGGCATGAACGTGTGTATCTTTGTTTGTTAGCACTTAGTGTGATGACACTCTTTTTGTTTTAAGTCTGCATTTGTGGTCCATCTACAGTGGTTGGATTTGTAGAAAGAGGGAGAATCATTTGCGAAGTGGGAGCTTTTTAATGTCATTAATATTCAATAAAGCTGTCTTTAAGTAAGGGAAAAGTTGTAATTAGGGCAGGAAATATTTGAAACGTGACTCGTGGAATCCAAAGATTATCAGTCACTTTGATTGTTTTATTGATCGTTGGTCAGAATTGGTGAAGGATTTTCACACGGTCGTTGGTTTACAACTCAAGTGAAAGTGTGAATTTGAACATCTTTTAACAAACTGAACTGAAGGCTGTTTCCAACCCAGGTCTACTGTATGTTATCAAGCAGCAGACACTCAATGTTTACTCTATAGTCTGCATAGAGTCACCTGTGTACTACCTTATTTTATTAATTTGTCTCCTAATCCAATCTACCTCAGTTTCTACTCAATGCAAATGTCATTTATTCATCCACTGAAACACATTCTTACAGGGCAACTGTTGTTGTTTTTTTTTTTTCCATTTCTAACATAAACATCATGATGTTAGGGCATTTGACAAACTGTAATAAAGTGTTCTTAGATATACTGATACTGAAAGAAAACAGATCCACTGTGACGGAGGCCTCTAGCCTGTCTGAACGTGGACATACTTTGGTAGAAATCCATTCAGCAGGATACGTGTTCATTTACTAATAAGGCTGATAACCTAACAAAGCATACTGTAACACCAAAATGACCTTGTGTTGTTCTTTATTTCATGTGCTTTCCTAATATTGCTTGTTGAAATTGTGTATGTCCCTGAAATTATTTCCATGTTTGTGCAATATGTAATTTTTCCTTTTAACGAATGAGAAACAAAGGGGAATGCTCTACTGTTAATGTTGAAGATATGTTATTAGAAGCATAGTATTGGATGACAACTTCTCAGCCTTGTTGATGTACTTTAACCGTTTTGTGTGACCACTGGGGATTTTTTTATTATTATTAATCACTTAATTTGTGAGTCTTCTTCATAGCTGTGTGTATTCAGCAACTGTGTTTTTACATACTGAGCAGTTTTCAAGAGATTAGACATGAATGTGTTCAGGTTCTTACACATGTGGGGATTTTTTTTCCAGCTTTTAGTCAGTGCCTGCCAGAGGACAAAACACCCTCACTACCAACTGAAACTCATACCACCCTATGTTTCCATCCATCCATCCTTAAATACTGCAGCCAGTGACAGGATGTAGGAACGAAAGGATGAAAAAAAAAAGGACTTTTCCAATAATGACTCACCCTGTTTGCTTTGTAGAAATATCCTCAAAAAGTGTGACAACTGAATGGCCAAGAAATCCCTTTTGGATTAAAAAAAAAAACACTTTTAATGCAAATTCCTGTTTAAGCAGTAACTGACAGTGATCGCCCTCCGTAACACAGGCTGTAAAAGTCCACACAGAGAATATTTGATCTGTCCTGACTTGTATTCTTTGTACTTTGGTGATATTATGTAGCAATAATGAGCATTCATCTCTGTGCCTTCAGAGGTTTGAACTCATCAGCTCATCTTAACAGTGTTTCTCTCTAACATCCTCAAGGATCTGGCTTCGAAATGACAGCATCATTAAGGTCCACTGCTCTTTCAGACACTCACAGGGTAAATAACACTTTGAAGTATACTGCAGTCCAATTCAGCTGTCCATAACAAAAATAACTCTGTGTCGGGCATGTAATGTTGAAGACGCTGTCCTGGATAGCACTATAATGTCAGGAGTTATTCTGTGTCCACACCTGTACACGACCACCACATGTACGGTTCTGAATGTATGAGGTTTGTTAAATCTCTGTTCGATGTCAGGGTGGGGTCCTTGTTTAGCTGATTCATTTTAAGTTAGGAAGCGCCTGCTGGTTTCCCCCTAGCAAATGGTCCATAGAAAACACTGTTAACCCACTCAGAGCAGTTAACAGCATAGCAGATGGTCTACAGTGTTGTGTTTTCAATAAAACGCATTCAGTCTGAGAAGATCCTTTTCTGCTCATTTTTCAGTCACGACAAGACAGAGAAAATTACTTTTTACTGACAGTGAAGTACAAAAACATTTGGCACATAAGACAAACACTGTGACAGAAGGACACACGTACCATTGTGAGTGTTATCTGCATTAACAGCTGGAATGGTTGCTGAGGAATCACTTTAATCCTTTAGACTTTAATGTGTAAATGTGATTTTACCATTTCTTTTGGCTGAGAATCTCATATGCACCATGTGCAAAACCAACAACAGCGTATTTTCAGAGACATGTTGGACCCTTTTCAGACGGCTGCATTATTCACAATGAACTGACAGTAACTACTTCATATTCCTGGGTTTTGCCACATTTGTCACATTTTCAGTGACTGGAATGAATATAAAGACCTGTGACTTCCACCGCTTCAGTTTTCACTGCTGAAATGGCTGACAACATGTTGGTCACATCAGAGACGCCTGGTCAATGAAGGTGGCCAAAGTGATGTCACGCTGGGACAACCCTCCACAGTCATGTGTGCTGAGAGTGATCTGGACCTGGGGCAACAAAGGAAAGTGGAGCAGAGGAAGGAAAACTGTGACTATGATGCTCATCATGTGCCTACAACAAGCTATTTTTACTGGTCATCAGTTACAGTTACGACATCAGTTATTAGGACAGTGTTTGATTTGGCAGATAAATGTAAGTAACATCATTTAAAAGACTTCGACACATGGTCACAGAACTAGGCTCTTCTCTAGCAAGTAAAACCAGTCTGGACCAAGTGGTGCTGTGATGTATTCTCTGATAAGCAGGAATGTGACCATCTTAAAGGCTGTAAACTCCTTTGCAGTCATAATTAGTCTTTCATACCTTATTATAGACATTGAACCACTCAGGATGGTGGTCCATCTTCTCTGCTTGTAGAGCCACTCTGGACATGAAACCAAAAGCCTGAAAGGAAAGAACATCATGTCCTAAAACCTGGTACATAGTCATGTACATACACAACATACCAGAGCTGCCAGTTATGTGGGTTTTGTGAGTTAAGTACTGTACAGTGTGGTATGATATTTTACGAACCTGATTGAAGTCTTTAAAAACAAACTCTTTGTAAATGGCGTCCCGCCCCACAACCTCCACCCACTGAGCGTTGCGGAGCAGGGGGAGTAGGTGGGCCCTCTCCTCTTCTGTCAGGCTCTGTATCTTGCCAGCCTGGTAGGACAGAGCAGAGGTAATAGTACAGCAGATTTTAGAGGGGCAGTTTCACAAACACAAACTGTGATTGGTTGCACAGGGTCCCATCTGGAAACAATGAAAGGCTGCATTCCTGCTTTAAAAAACTAGCTGGTTCAAAGGTATGCAGTGATGGTGGTGGGGGGGGATCCCTTTTGGTCATTCAGTTCCTGATCTTGACACATGATGCAGGGTCACATGTTTTTAAAGTCAGTCCTGCTCACTTCATTCAGCCTTCGTGATCCTGACTGCAAATCTAAACAGCACTGTCAACATTTCACAACATTCCCCAAATAGATGTGACTTTATTGCACAATCAAGACGGGACTTTTGAAGGCTCTGTCCCCAGATAAGCGGTCATGCTTGGACGCCAGAAGAGCAAACAGATGTCATGACCAGAGCCTGAAACAGAGCAATGACATCAACAGGTATCATAGCAACGCTCTAATCTGCTCTGATCTGTGGAGCGAACGGGCAGCGCACAAACAATACCCACTGGCTTACAGCTCATCTATTCATGACAGACAGAGACAACAGGAAAATGTGCTTCTGTCATTCTTATCCCTTCAGAACCACACTGGCACATAGGAAACTTAATGTTAAATGTATAACTGTTCATCGGTACATCTGCATTTATCAGCTTGCAATAAGACCTTACATACTGGAGTTGTTGTATGTTGGGATTAAGGAAATGTCAACAGGTGTGTGAGGCGGTAAGCAATCCTGTGTAGCAGGCCGTGGAGAGGTTGTGTACTCACCATGTTTGCAGAGTGTTTTCATGCACAGAGGAGGTTCCGCTCCAGCTCCCTGCTGCTCAGAGGCAAATCTGCTGTGGCAGCCAGTGGGAGCAACTGGAATGAATCCATCCGACACATGAGCAGTGGGTCCTGCTTAGCTGCCCCTGCGGACGCCTGAACAGAAATCCCCACTGCTGAGAGGCTGCACAGCCACCTGTCAGCATGGGTTTAATCATAAACTGTCATCTGCTAGACGAGGCATGCGTGAGGCCAGCTATTGTGGCAGTATTCAACACAAAGGCCAGTGCAGCAGTGTTTGCTGTGTGATGAAAGGGTGAATATACCTCTTGTACTCTCTTTAATAATCTATGTTATACTGTGTATGCACACATGTTAAACATGAACTTCAAGTTCTGAATAACAGTCCACTGTAAATAATGTCTCTGTTCAACAGGACAGCAGATTTTTAAGCAAGCTCTGCTCTTCAGCCGAATGGAGTTCATGTCAAAGGTTAATGAGGTGCTCCTGTGAGACCGCCCCGGTGAACTCATCCGTCACAGCGAGCGCTCAGGGAAATGAACTGGTTAATGAAATGAGAAGAGGGAGAGGATGTGAGAAGTGATCAGCATTTAACAGTTGGCTGGATGGGGAAATGAGAAGGGTGCATTAGTGTTGTGATGATAAAGGGAAGCAAAGCTGTGGCTTAAAACAAAACCATTAGACTGGAGTCAAATAGAGGTACAGATTGTGTTTGGAAATGTAAATTATGTAGACCATGTCTGGCTTCTACACTAATACACACATTTGCCCTTATAACCCTATCAAATTTGAGAAGAGTTGTTGTTCAGTCTTGGTTTAGTTATCATCCCGTCCACAAATTATGAGTCTTTAATGATTTTTTTTGCCCCAAAAGTGTTTCCAAACATATGCATCAGAAACCTGTTAGAGGGAACCAAGTCTGCGTTCTGCCCTTTGACCACTTTTTATATTGGTGTGAGAGTTATAAAGATGAGCAGTGGCTGTTAGTGGCTGTTTTCACATGGCGACATGAAGCCCAGGAAACTGCTTCAAACAAGTCTAACTTTGTTAATCCTTGTAACCAGCAGCTATGGACGACACTCAAATCCAGGTGGGTCTTCTTTGATTCATCAGTGGTGGATTTGGATCATTCTGGTGTCCGCTCTTAAACAGGCCAGCAGACAATAACGTTCCTCTAGTGTTAGTTTTACATACCACTCTACCGTAGTCCCTTTATGTGAATCCAACAAAATATTTGTACTCTTTTTAGCTTATCATGTCAGTGTTTGGTCGTCGTACTCGGGATTAAAATTTAATGGACGTGTCAGTCAATAGTATTGAGTCAGTGTTAGGATCTTGATGGTGACTGTGATCTGATACACCCTTCTGCTATCTTTTATTTATGATATACCAAAAGCTTTTTGTACCAGCTGTAAATCATCAAACCATTACAGGACCCGACCTGAAAATGGACCAGGCTTTGTTAACATTTCATAACCAGCTGACAAAGGAAGTGCACATTTTCTACACGTCCGATTACTGCTACAAGGTAAAGAACGTTTACTGTCTCTCTGTTTGTCTATTCCCTCCTCCTCTATCTCTCTATCCAGGTTTCTTTGCTTGCTAGGACATGAACAAGTCAGTGTACCTATATGGATTAGTCAGTTTGGGGAGATTCATAGTGATGCACAGAGAACATAAAGAATATTACCTCACATACAGAAGAAGTCAAGTTTGACATTTATATTTCTCACCCAAATCTATCCAGTCACCAGAAAGACTAAAGGGGCACTCCAGTGATTTAGCACTGGATTTTACTTTGGGGACTCACATAAGACAGGTTTGAAACAAAAAAAGAATGGTCAGAATCTGTGCAGCTTTATTTTCCATAATGCAGCAAGTCATAGATGTGCCCTGCCTTGTCTTTCAAAGCCCCTCATATTAAATTCCTAATGCAGTTTCTCTGTCAAAAATCTGAAGTCAGGATAATATTGGTGTCCTCAGGTTTAATGCCCCAGATTTTATAAATCTCCCCTCACTGTAGATTTTCAAAGGATAGAGAGAAGATCAGCAAGTAAATCTGAGGATCAAGCCTTTGCTACATGTTGTGGTCCTATTGTGCATGTACATCCATTTTTAACTGTTCTACTAAAAAACAATTTTAGAGACCTGAGGAGAGGAATAACAGTATTTCACAAGGAAAAAGCAGAAGTTTTGCACAATTTTTTTCTTTCTAATCTTATCTTGACTAGCACATTGTCTGTTTGCACCTGTTATGTGTGTATCCTTATTCTTCACACTGGTCTTTTAGTAGATCCTTAGGAGCAGCCAAGCCTTGAATCCACTGCCCTAGTCTTTTGGCTCTCAGACATTTTTTTTACATCCCAAACCTGTGAGTGATCTGTTTACTTCTCAGTGTGTGTACCAGCATTTGGTCTCTGTGAAACCCAACAACAGCAACGCATCTGCGGTGATCAGCACTAAATTCAGTCTGACTGTGCGAGCAGAGTCACAGACCAGGAATGCAACTCTGTGCAGGTAACAAGCTTAATATTCTAACAAAGCATCAACAATCAAACCAGCAGGTAATTTTACAGTCCAGCGAGGTAAAACTGCTGATCTGTTTCCTCTTTACTTATAATAACTCGGTCTGTGGGAGTGCATTGCTCTTGTCTGGAGACATAATATAGTGTGGTGGCATCCGATGATTGCGTCAGCAGTCTGCGTGATTATTTACAGGGCTGGGGGAGTAATCCTGACCTGCTTTCTGGACCTGAGTGATGCCCTCCCTTAAGCCACCTCGCTGGGTATCGATCAGGAGCCTTTTTGGGGTTAATAAGACCCGACATTCCACTATTGATGAAAAGGGCTCATTAAAGCTTCAAAGCTACACGTCCTGTGGAAACCTCAGCAGGGATGTTAACTGGAGGAGACAATTGCCATATTTATAAACAATCAGGACTGACAAGATACCAGGGCAGAGCTTTCCATTTAGAGGTCACCTGTAAACATGGTGCCAGGGATTCGGTTGCAACATGACAAGTCTCTGGTGCTTTTTCTTGCCCTCTCAGAGGTCTGATCCTGGGCCTCTTAGATCAATGCTGAGGTCTCTAACCAGACTGTGCTGCTATTGATTTCCTTCTCCCTTTGAAATAACACTCCAAGTGATAGCTAGTATGTCATCCCAACCGTGGATCAATATCAGCGTGTAATGCATGTTTTTGGGGCATGAAACTGGAGACTGTGTGAGGACAGAGGAGCACATTTTAAGTCCACAGACACTAGGTGGTGCTCTTGAGCTTTATAGGTGTTGTGAAATCCCCAGAGGAAGACAGGAAGACCCCTTTTTTACTGTCAGGTCAAGAGGAAAACAGCAGCAGTGGTAGTAAAAGAAAAAGAAAAGTAATCACATGTTTCTGCTAAAGAAATACAATCTCAGAGGAGATAAAATAAAAACAGCCTGTAGTCTTATGTGCTTTTGAGGGAGGCATTTCTAGGATTTTCATTGTTTTTGATGCAGGTGGAGTCAAACATATGGAGAAGGTGGTCATTACTCTGTTTGGATCCAGATGTCAGAGGCTGCCAGTAATCCCAGCTGCGCTCACAGTGTGGATAAAAGGCCAAACAATGCATACCTGCGTAAGTGCACAACACTGATGAAGAGTACACGATGACAAAATTCAGTAATCAGCTGAAAAGTTTTGAATAATTGATGCAAAGTCTGATGTGTTGTGATTGTTGAGGCACAGTGACAGGGAGGGAATCTGTGTCCACGCTCAGGCCAAGCCTTTGATCCACTCTGTACTTAACTGAGTCAGCAAAGAGGAGAATCACTCGGCTCGTCCACATCTACTGAGCAGTAACTCTCATCCATCCCTCGGGACATGATGTGTATTGATCAAATAAGACATGCTTTCTTGAAAAGGGATAAAAGAAAAGCTTTTCTGTTTGTTTTGAGAGCCTGGCTCCGTGAGTAGGGGATTGTGGGTAATACATTAGGGAGTGTGGAAGGATTAGGGCGTAATGGGATTTTGAAAGCGTCTCCCTCCATAATGTACACTCTACTTAACAATATTGCAGATTATGTTGTAGATCAGACTTTTAAGGCCAAGTAGCCATTATCCAAGCAGATATATGGTCAGTGTGACTGCACCCCTCACAGTATGATGAGCTTCCATTAGCTTCACAGACCGGTGATTATACAAACTCCCCGTAGGACTTGCTCATCTTAAGTAATGGTCTGGTCAGCAGCTCAAGACAGGTTAGAGTTGCCCTGCGAGGGAATTTCAAAGTTTACTTCAGCGTTTCAGATTGATCGGCTGCAGGCCTTCATGAGGTCATTTGATGGGTGCGGTATTCTTCAAGGATGTGTTTCTGTGCAGCTGCTATCAGATCCACACTTTAATCATGTTAGTATTGTATTCTGCATTGTACTACAAACCACAGGTCACCTGCTGAGGCCTTAATTCTCTCAAAGAAATCAAAGATATCGACTAATATCAAGTGTTTGACTCAAGCAAACGTATTGATGAACTGAACTTAATCTAGTTGTTTCAAATACCTCCATTAATTTTCTGTTTATTCTGACAGTAACTAATAGAGCGAGCACGGCTGTTGCAGAGATCGAGTGCTGTTTCACGTCTTGTGCTGAGAGCTTTATGGTGTTTTTATGAGTGGACACCAGAGATGCCAGGACTTTTCCGAGGCGATTAAGTGACCAGTCTTTGTTCAGAGTGGATGTCACAGTGTGGATTCAGCTCAGGTTAAAATTGGCTCTTTGTATTTGTTTTTTTCCCCACTAAAGACAAACATGACACGTACTGTCCCTTAATTTCCCGTGTTTGACGTAAGAGGGTCGTCCTGGTATCTTCTGAGCTCGTGTGTTATAGTTTTATAATCAGCAGCACAGCTGTCAAACGTTTCCTTGATATTTCAGTGCCTCTGAGGCTGATGAGTGAGAAATAATGTAGTAAACCTGCATTTTTGTTTGCAAGATACAAGGTAAAAATAAATGATATTTAGTATAAATGTATGTTGCACTAACATCTATTAATATTTCTCACACAGATACATAAGCTTTTTGTTTTACCCCAAGCTTTGTTTTAATGATCTTGGCAACTGTCATTATTTATTTTGCAAACAAAAGACATCCAGGCCACTGTATGCGTGGTCTCTCATACTGTGAACCTCATCCTGACCCGGCTTCTATCTATGATACTCTCCAGCAGTCCAGCTCTTTCCCTCTGTCTTTGTTTTATCCTCCTTGTTCCAGTGTAGTCTTACATTTTCCTTTTCGGATGCCTGTAGGCTTAGATTACACAGAGTGATTGCTATGTGATGGATCGACCAAGAGTTTTCCATTAGGCTCTTGTTTGTCACTTGAGGGATCCCCTTTGACACTGTTTGATTCCCACAAGGGAGTTCAGAGGCGAGTAAAGCCGACAGTTTGGACTGGTTTATCAGGCCTTTTATCCCCAGTTAGATTCTTTTCTGATAGAGATGTACAGTACAAAGCTCCTGACAAGGACGTCCAGACAGAGACTGTTATGTAGGGTGGTACTGTTTGATTACACAAAGTCCATTTGTAAACACTGGCTTTTTGCATTGTTCCATCAGCTCTTCTGGTTTCAGCTCTCTTACTGGCCATAATCGCCCTCTCATTTGTTGTGGCACCCTACATCTACAGGTACCCATATGTTTTTTACATCATCCACAATGAAAATACCATTCTGCACTGATGACTCTTCCATCAGAAGCAAGCAGACCAGACTTGTTGTCCTTTTTACAGGAGGCGCTGTACATCAAAGTTTATTAAGACCATTTGCTGCCAAGGCCCTCAGTTCTCAGTGGATAATGTAAGTAAAATGCTGCCTCTGATGAATGCATTTGATTAATGTATTTATAAATGGAACAAGATGATGCATGATTTGATTGATTAGATTTAGATCTGTCATAAGCCAATCAAAGAATTTCCATCAAATGAGTGCTTAAGGGGTTGTCTCATCTGTATTAACTGCACAGTTTTGAAATACTGAACGCCTCAATTCAAGATGCACCATTAAACCCATTATATCTTTCTTTAGTCTCATTATTCCTGAAATTCCTGTTTCGCACTCTAGAAACTAAAATGTTCAGAGAAGCACAACACAAAATAGTTGCACCATCTTTATTTCTTTACAGCTGAAAATGATTGACTTTATGCTTTTTTTTTGTAATCAAACATTAACATTGCCTTGATCCAACAGTTACATTGAATTATTTTCATTGGCCAACTCCACAGCCTGAGATGCATACCAAAATTGCTCAGAGACTCCAGTCATCAAGCCATTTGGGAGACACTAATGGAATGATTGATACAAATGTTAGCAGAGCCAATTGTACTGGAGACTTACATAGAAGCGATACAGCGTTGTATCCGTCCAATCATCTTGCTTGATGGCAAGAACTGCTGTGTATTTTTGGTGAGCATGAATGGCTCCTCTCATTCTTCCAAGCAAGATGTCTCTGTCTTCCATATGCTGTCTGGATGGCAAGCAGATCCATCATAACATATTAGTGTGGCTGTCTTCCTGCTCTGGCTCTTTAAACCGCTGCACAGAGGCCAGCCAGTCCGGCTAATCCAACTGAGAGGGCAACAGGCCAGAGTCATCTCAATGCTGCCTTCACAGAGAGAGGGAAGAAGAAGCCCCCCCCTCGCCTGCACAGAAAATGACCCGGAACAGAGAGATGCACATGATTTTGAGGGGTGCTGACCCATGTGGCATTTTGGACTTTTGTTTTTGTCAATATTTTTATATCTTAGAACAAATAGTTAGGTAAAAATCTTCAAACTGTTTTGCATTTCACATATTTTTTGGAGTTGCTTCAAGTGTACAGTATGATAACTTTAATTATAATGTAATCATCAGTAATCACTGTTCCAAAGTCAGTCAATTAGCAGAACTTGTCAGCTGTTAAAGGGGGCCTTGTAATCAGCACTTTGAAATGTACATTTTCAAAACAACATGAGGCAACTGAGAGGGATCATGAGAGAAATAAAGTACAAAAGTATTTAAAGCTGCGCTAATCAATGGCTTTATACTAACACTGGATCAAATGACTACATGAAAGGGCTCACTCAGAGTCACAAACCTACAGAGAATTATAACCGGACTCTGCAGTCCCCCCTTAGCTACACATAGCGTTTGTTTTGTGTTTTTAGTATTTCTGTTCTTGTCGACCTTGATTCCAGCCAAAGCAGCACAGTTTTGAGCAAAGAAGCCATGATAAACCTACTGCATGATACCTGCCTGGCACCAAAAGACAGACAGACAAAATCATCAGCCGGCTATTGAAGAGCTAGATATTTTTCTCAGGGGTTGGTGGAGTCCAGAACAGAGCTAAAAGTGAATATTGAACTTGTATTCATAGGGTGACCAAAAACATGACTCCAATGCCAATGTTGCTGTTGCTTTGTTGTTGGAACAACAAGATTTAACATATTACATACAGCAGTCGTACAGTATATGGTGAGTTTGCAAATGTTGCTACTTGTCATGTAACCTCTTATGATCCACACTAGTGTTTACTTAAAAGCCAAAGTGCTGACATTATTTTGTGTAACCCCTAATTGTTACTGCAGGACGCGGCATGTGAAGCTGAGCCCAATACCACCAAAGCTACACCAACACGTCTGCGCTCGCTGGACACTTTCAGAGGGTATGTACTCCATCAACAACCATCCTGTTTATCAGTCTATCACCACATGCGGCTCGTTCACATGCTAATTCTTTTTAGAGCAGTCTGAGGCATGATGAAGATCTACAGGCCCAGCATAAAGAATAATTACAGGGGTCACAGTCTGGCCACATGCTCCCCCAAGCTTTTGTTATCAGGCGGTATAGCTTTGGGCATGATTTCTGATATCAGCGTGTCTCGAGTTTGGAACAGTGTGTTTCTGTTGGACAGGAGTGATGCATGTGATTGAATCTGGGCTCCCTGCTAGCTTTAATTGTGGCCTGGGGGTAGACACAAAGCACGCCTCTCTGGAAACAGGATGCTGGTGTGGCTTTGACCTCCCCCTTGCCAAATAATTGATGTAATAATACCGTCAACATATCAGCACACATCCACACAGCCATAGATCTCCTGCCAAAATGGAGAGTGAGAGGAAATCCAGCGGCACAGAGACAGCATCCAGCAAAGGATTGGCATCTTCTCCATCTGTGGCTTCCTTTTGGATGAAAAACCACCTGAAACCACCGTGCATATGTGCTGAATTCAAAATACAGCATAGTTTTATTTACTTTGGGCTGAATTGGTTGAGAACATTCACACCAGGATTTGGTTCAAGGAGAAGATACATTTCAATTTCATTTCCTTTTGAATACACTTCCTGCCGCAAGACTGTTCAATCTTATTAGCTGAAGCGTCACTCCGGGGTTACAGATAGTTGTCGCGTATTGATGTCATGATTGGTAATACTGGAAATTCTCATACCTGACAACACGTTTAATCAAACTGTGACTCAGCGCTCAAGATTAACGCTGTGTGTGCCTCCTCAGCCCTGTGACTTATGATCCATACCCCTGATAAGTAACAACTTTCTACAGAGAACAGACACATCAGTCATCTGCCATAAATGCTGAGACATTTCTGAAGGCAAAAGGCTTTTCTTCTGAGCTGAAAGGTTTTTCTGATCATTGCTCAGCCTCCACTGACATGATATACAGAGAACTGTGGAGCACAGTTGCGCGTTAATTTTTCTAAAAGGATTTGGATTTTAATCTTGTGCCGCACTGCTAAAAGCCTGTCGCCGGTTTCCTTACTGTAGAAAATCGCACCGTTAGTAGTTAGCAGTGCCTTACAACAGAGGGAACAACTATTATAGGAAAACCATGGATTGTCAGCTGCATTTAACACCAGGTGGCTGATTCATTCTGTGCCTTATTTTGGCTAAGCCCCAAGTTTTCCTCCGATTAGGTTTCAGATATGCTCTGATGTTTGGCCACAAAAAAAAGAACCTTGGCATTTCCACTCAAGTAGTAATTTATTATGACTAGATTGGGTGTCCATGTACTTGATATGGTCATCACAGTAGGTAACTCAATACTCTGCAGCAATAGAGTGTAACTATCCATTTGCAAGGGGAAAATGTACTAAGCTAATACTCTAATTGGTAATGCATGTACAGTGATTCAAATCAAAGAAGTCCATCAGCGTCTATCAGTGAGTCATAACCAGTTGTCACTGCTGCAAGACAGACACGTCTGCCTGTAATCTGCTATAAATCATAGATACTGATTCCCAGACATGAATTAAGTCTATTACTGAGGTGACAAATATTCAATGGAGAGCTTTAGAGGGTTATTTACAACTTAAACCTGATTAGGCAACAAGAAACACGCCTGCTGTGCTTCAGCCTGGACATTATCTGCTTTTGTATTAACTTTGGTGCAACATAAAACAAAGGGATCTCAGTACACATCATATTAATTAAGCACTTAGTTTCCCTTAATCATAATTAGCAGGTACAAGTGTGGTACATGTGTGTGGCGTTTGTAATGTAATCTGCCTGTGATGGAGCTCTTATTCACAGTCAGACACCCAGAGTGTTTTAATCAAAAAGATGGCCAATAAGCCACGATATTGCAGTGATTTTCACTGGGTCTCATCTGGCTAGTGATTTAACCTTTGTCTTTGTCACTATGGCAACTAATGGATGTGTTCGTCAAAAATTAAACGATAGCGTGTGTGCATACATGCGTGTGTGTATGAATGTATGTGTGTGTGTGAGGCTGAGAGAGAGAGAGAGAGAGAGAGAGAGAGAGAGAGAGAGAGAGAGAGAGAGAGAGAGAGAGAGAGAGAGAGAGAGAGTACATGGACACATGAACCAGGGTTTAGTCTACTTTAATAGCCCTTTTGAGATGATAGTGGCCGATTAAAATCTTGTATCAGCAGGTTGGGGCTAAAAGAGCAGTAATGGCTTTGGTGCACCTCTTAATTGAATCTAGGCAGAAAAACAAGAGGAGGCAGAGGCAGATACAGTGCACCTTATCAGACAGTCTTGTTCTTAGAGGTTGTACTAATCTTGTTAAACCTCTTAAAGACCCCCTTATGATTTTTTTTTAATCTTTTTGATTAAATAACACATGAATCAAAAGCATAAATTCAAGTATTTAGGATGGTGAAAGGATGGAATCTGCCTCGGAGCAAGCCTCTTTAGCCGCTTGACTGTGCAACCATTTACATTCCCCCACAAGTTTGTGTTATTTAATGGCACTCGCCCATTTTCTTACATGCAACGCAAACACCTTTTTTCCTCTAGCGCCTGATTCAGTAAAGTACTCCATCATGCGTGCTGTGTTTCAGCAGCCCTGGCCGGTGCTAAAGTATAAAGTGTATCATATATTAGAGGCAAAGTCTTTAGTCAGCACTCCTGCTTGAGGAGATCCAGAGGACAAGTGTTCATTTCCTGAGTGATTCATAATGCTTAGATTGCATTACCTTGCATTTGGACTGTGACAGAATAAAAAGCCCCTCCCCGGGCCTCTTTAACTTCAATTCAGAAGTTAATGTTGAATATTGAATATTGGATTTTTTTAGAAGAAGGTCAGAAATTATTGTGCTATTATTATGCATTTCACGTTTTTATGGTGTATTTTTAATGACAGCTGTCCATTTTCACTCACATCTCCTTCATTTACTCTTTACCAGTGCATGAAGGTTAATCCCATTATTACTGATTTGCTCATCACGGCTGTCTTTGTAGGTTCGCCCTGACAGTGATGGTGTTTGTGAACTACGGTGGAGGAGGGTACTGGTTCTTTCAACATGCACCGTGGAATGGTTAAGTAAAGTACAAGGCATACACAGCTTTACCCAAAAAAAACAAGATGAGAGTGGTATGTACATTACAACCTGCATCTTGCATGTAGCAGTTTGGAATTCATCTACATCTGCCATTCATGTGGATTTAGCAGAGCTCGTAGTGCTCAATGTGTTTTATGGACAGAGCAGATACTTCTACACCTTCTTCACACAAACCCTGATAGGACATGAATGCATGAACTCAAGGCTATTACTCAACAGCAGCTTTCTCCTCATCATGTCTGAAGCGTTTTCTGACCTGTTGTCACTAATTATGACAAATGCTGTCTCGAACCAAACACCCAGGATGCCATTCTTCATACGAGCCACATCAAAGCTGCGATCCATAGATGTTTATTGTTATTAACAACCAGGGAGGAGAGAGGAGGAGGAGGGATGAGTGTTTAAATGACAGCTAGTAGAATATGGGAGGAATGAGTAACACCCCCCTGCTGCAAGTACCAGTCTTGAGGTTCTCTTGAGCAAGGCACCTGTGATCAAAGGAGGCAGTTGCTAGGTATATTTTCCCTGGGTGAATAAAAGTTTGAAAAAAAAAACAAAAAACCCCAAAATGTCACTGCAGCTTTTATGAAATGCATGTCATCGTTTAGGGGTGTTCTCAATTTAAATTTTATAATAGCCTTTTCACCACATCTGCAAGGGTGTATTGATTTCATGGGTGGTTTGATGAATGTTCTCTTTGCCTCAGGGCCGCTTCTGTCATGGAGTAAAGATATTTATTAATCACTCCTTTTCAAAATGGAAAGTTAATAACAGAAGCAGCACTTTAAGGACATAACATTGTTCCTAATTCACCTTTTGGATTGCCAGGATTAGAGGAGGCCAAGAACTGTGAACTCTGTAAAATGGCATCAAATTTGGGTATCTGCGTGTCTGTTGATGTTAATTTATGTCTCTGGCTTTGCAGGTTTAACTGTGGCAGATCTTGTCATGCCATGGTAGGTGAAACTGGAGGACTGTCAGATATTTTCCGTCCTGTTTTAATATAGACAAATGTGCATAGATTTGTACATATATCGTTTGACCATATTTTAAAAGTGTAATGGTGTTGTTTCTTCCAGGTTTGTGTTTATCATTGGGACTTCAGTGGTGTTAGCTTTCAGATCCATGCAGAGGAGAGGAGTAAGCCGCCTCCAGCTGCTGCGCAAATTCACCTGGAGAACAGTTGTCCTTCTGATGCTCGGCTTCTGCTTCCTCAACTACTCTCCAAGAGACGGACCACGTAAGTGCAAAATATGTAGCACACACTGTAATTGTTAATGGAACAAATACATTTCATGGGGATGTGTCTGTTCTGTACTTTTTGTTTGTTCTGTGCTGGGGAAACTATTAAATCCCAGACGCTGGCATGTCTAATAATACATCCAGTCATTAGCAGTACATTGTACAGCGCTGTAAGTAATTAGCACCAGCAGAGAACAGATAGAGACTTTTCTTGTGTAAATGCACCAGTTCATCTGAAAAGTTAAACAAACTGCACATGGTGTAACAACAAAGAATTTTAACACAGTTTCTGTCAAGAGGTATCATCAAGCATCCTTTTTCATATCATGTTATATGGACCTGAAATTAGTCAATTAATAGCTAGGTTTTAGATTTTGTAATTTTTTTTCTAGCCATAACATGATGTTAAACCAAACTTTATGTTTTGCTCTGATTCTCAGACAAAACAAGACTGACAAGACTGACATTAGCTTGAGTTCTAGGAAAATGAGATGGATTTTTTTTTATGTCTTCTGATGTTTTAGAGATAAAATGAATAATCGATTAATCGAAAAGTGACCAGAAGATTAATTTTTATGAAAATAATTGTTAGTTGCTGCCCTAGGACTGATATACTGTACAGCTTGTATTTGATATGTAGTTAGTCAAAGACAGTGTGTTTAGATCCAGATTTGTGATAAAAGCCAAAGCTGCAGGGCTGTGTAAGGGTTAACAGAGGGGAAGCAGACTGAAAAGCCCCATTTCATCGTTCACCTGGGGATGCACAAGGCGCCCCTCACACATTAGCCATTCCTGGTGCTAATGGACTTTCATGGGTAGATGTCTCCGTAACTGGGTTAACAAAAATATTGTTATTGTGTGTGCAGTCTCAAAATCCAGCACCAGGGGACATTTAACAGAGGCCGATTGAGCAAAAACAACCGCTGTGGTAATGGACAATTATAAACAGATAGTGTTACACCCTTCAGCCACATGCAGCTGCTGTAGAGGCTGCCGCTGGAAGCTGCTCATAGCAACACGGTGACTTTTACCATAAACTGCAGCTTTGCCCTCTGTCTCCAAGGACGTCCTCTGCAGTTCAGTCACAGGGTTTGATCTAATAAGAAAATGGAGACATGTCAGCTCAATATGTTAAATGTTTCAGTGTCAGATGAGGCAGAAGAAGGTGTTAACCTTTGGCATCAACCATGAGTCATTTCAAATAAATCCCACTATGTCCAAATCATCGTCAAAGCAGTGTTAAAGAACTTTAGACAGATTTACACATTACTCTGTTGGTTTAGAAAGTTATAAAGTAACAGATTGAATTAATTCATTACAGATTCCATCAGATAAACTCAGAAATGCTGTGGTGGAGCTAAAAACACGGCTGTTCCTCTCAACTCCATAGATGTTGATGTTTTTGACTTGCAAAAATATTCTTTTGCTTGAGATCACAGTGTGTTTCCAAGATTTTATCTCTGACCATATGACTTTGTTTATTCGTTGCTGGACGGTGACGAGTTACAAGACAAAGTCAGATGAAGATGAGATCCAAAAGTCAGATTCAAACCGCTACTGCAGAGTAACCTTGAGGATGTTTGAGTTAAAAATAAATAAAAGAGAAAAGAAAAACACTTTCAAAAGTTTGCTCTACTTTCTGATGGCTTTACTCAGTTCTGCTCACTTCCACCATAGAATCATTATTTTATTCAATCTATCACTGAAAGTGCTCAGAGATGGGAAGTAGACAGTGGAGCTTTCACTTCTTAAATGATATTGAACCTCAAAAAAGGTCTCAATTTCACACACACGAAAAACGACATGCATTGATCAGAAAGTGAAACAAACGATGTCACACTGCCCTGCAGTTCACCTTAAAACTGCAACTTTCCCAATTATTTTTATTTAAGTGACAGTTTTGTGGGGAGACAGATACAGTAAATTATCTCAGAGGGGGTTGTAACCTGCATATTTAACAAATGTGTCATTAGTGAGAGCTTCCTCTTTTCCTGTGAAAGGAGAGATTTCCGCCTCTTATTTAATTTGAACGGATCAATGATTGGGATTACATTGTTTTTACAGCACTTCGTGTGGCAAAGAGGTTTTCAATTAACTAATGTGTAGATTACCATCAATCTCTCAACCAGAAGCCAAGACTATTTGTCGAGACCAAGAGATAAGTGGGAATCTTTGCTTCGGCTTCCCACCTTCCTGACATGTCCATATCCTGAAGGCTGACACCGTTTGCATGTGTGTTGTGCTTCCCATCTTTCTCCTTCTCATGTTCAATATTATCAATTTCCTGATTTATAATTGGCTCAAATCAGCAAGAATAATTTTATACCAGTGAAATACATCTATGCCCGGATGTGGCATGGGCATAGACACATCTACTCCTGAACGAACTTTCGCCTGTACTTCTGTGCAAGTGACAATTAAGATCTATCTATCTATGCCTTGTGTGATTTTGTAACTTTATAGTGTATGCACATATTCATATATACATATGTACATTACACAGCACTTAACTGCGATTTCACTTCAGGTTATATTCTAAACTGCACTTTGTTGTCTCAGTAGTTGTACTCTATGCAAGAACATTGAAGTTGAATCAAATGTTCTTCATGTATATATCAGTATTAAGGTGCACTGTGCTGTTCTAGTGTCCTGGTCTTGGCTGCGGATCCCTGGAGTGCTGCAGCGTCTGGGCTTCACCTACTTTGTTCTGGCTCTCCTGCAGACTTTCTGGGGCCAGAAAGAAATCCCACTGAGATCGGTGAGCAGCTCTGTCAAGTTCAATCTCGTCATTTCAAACAAGGGGGAAAAAAACACAGAAGAAGTCCAACCTTAAAATAACAAATTTAAATTTAGTTTTACTTTGGCACCGTGGTTATTTTACCTTTTTAAATTCTGACATCAGCATACTTGCATGTTCACACTGACAAGTTTAACATGCCAAAGTGTTGCAGGTGTAACGTAGCAGGTAAAATATTTCACTGGAAGTAATGATTTTGACCTGCTGGTTGGATGAAAAATCAGGGCATCACCAAGTCATTAGGATTCATCCTCTGGGCACCATGAACATATGTACCACTGTCCAATAAATGACAGTGGTACTGTCAGACAGACTGACATTACCATTCATAAGGTCACGCTGCTTTCATGGCTTAAAAAAAAAAAAAAAAAAAAAAAAAAAAGCTAATTTGCAGTGTATGGTTGTGTGTTCTGTGACTGTTTTACCTCAACAAGATTTGTGCATGTTGCAGTATCACTGTTGGAACCCCATCCAGGATGTGGTCCTGTATTGGCCACAGTGGCTGATTATCATCCTGCTGGAGACTCTGTGGCTGTGCATCACGTTCCTGATGCCTGTACCCAACTGCCCCACGTAGGTCCAAGCAAAACTCCTGCTGTCATGTCACTGACCGAGTCCAGTCTGCTCATTAATCCACTGTGCACATATGCTAAAAGTGTAAATTTAATTCACCTCTCCATGCTGAGATAATCTCCAGTTGGGGCTGTTGCGCTGCAGCAGAGGTGTTAGTGTGAGCCTTGTGTTGCTGGTGTTATGAACTGCTGTGATTTATGGGCCTGTGGTGGATGCTTCAGAGGGCATAATTAGCCAATCTCAGTCTGTCATGTGCAATAAGAGGAGCGGAGGCAGAGGATCCATCTTCCTCGCTCTGTGTCTTCTCCTCAGTGCTGCTTTTTGTGTGTTTTTCTTCCCATTTCTATGACCCTGCATGACTGTGAGTTTAAATAGCAGCAATTTTTCCCCACAGCATTGGTGTTTTTTGGTAACATTTGTTTTTTATTTTTCTTAATGCAATGTGAGGATATGTGGTGAATGCAAATCTCATACAAAGCTTAAAGACAAGAGGTGATGTTTGCCATCAGATAAAAGAACTGCCTGAGGAGCTTCCTTTGTCTAAATCTGTGTTCCTAAAATTCAGTTTTAGAGGTTTGCTTTTTGTTTTGTTTTTACTCCTTTGTTCTGATTTTGTTATTTTATCAGTGATGCACAATTTCTTTTTCTACCAGTCATAATTACTCTTGCTTGTTGTCAGAGGGTATTTGGGAGCTGGTGGAATCGGTGATGACGGCCTTTACCCAAACTGCACTGGAGGCGCAGCAGGATACATTGATAGATTGATGTTTGGTGATAACATGTACAGATACCCCACATGCAAAGTAAGATCTTTTCCACACACCATTCATTATTTTACCTATCTGTCACAAAACCTTGCAGTTGGAGTTAAAACCATTAAAAACAACCTTGCTGGTTCTTTTCATTTTTCTTATTCCAGGAACTGTATCACACCACTCAGCCCTTTGACCCAGAGGGGGTTCTGGGTACAATCAACTCCATTGTCATGGGATTCCTGGGGATGCAGGTAGGACAGATTATCTGTTTCTCCTCTGTAAGTCAACAAGTGATTATTCTGGTGTCTTGTCAGAAGTTTTTTCAAAATGTCCTTTATTTTTCTGTTGTCATGGTTTAGTTCCATATGTTCCTTTTGCTCAGAGCAGGGCCATTGTTTATCATGGTACTGTTGATAAGGTGAAAGAAGTTCCAGTGACAGCTGTGCATGATTTGGTTGAATTGCCCCTTTAAGGTCTCACAATACTGGCTCCTGATTGGCTGAGAGCAGCAGCTTCTTTTAACGCTTGCTTAGTGAGGACCTTCTCATCAAACACAGAAAACATATTTTTAAAAACTCGATCAGCTGTTTAGACAATTACGAACAGAACCACTCGCAACTGTAATATTAATGTTAAAGTAATGTTAAAGTTCTCATGATGACAAATAAATTTCTATGGCAGAGCTTCTTTACCTAGAGGATCAATGATGTTCTTTACTCATAACATTGTCTTAATAGCTTAATAAAAACTCTGAGACTCTCTGTACTGAAATGCAGATTGTGTGGAAGAGTCTTTGCCGCCTAATTATAAGTGCACAGCTGCCCTCCTTTATTGACAAAATGTTGTCAGAGAGTGAGGAGAGAGCTTTTGGTCTTTAGACCTGAGCCTCTGATGGCGGCAGTGTCACTTATAACCATTTGTGTTGTGGGAAGTTGCCAGGCAAAAGCAGCCACATTGCTGAATTCCCAGTGGGCGGTTAGCACTGAGCCCGTCAGTCAGCGAGTCTTAGACGACACGCCAGGTGTCCGCTGCCCTCCTCTGTGTTTGCCCGTGCTAATGTCCTCAGCTGAAACGTATTTATCATCACCAAATTAATCAGAGGGTGCGGATGACTTACACCCAACATCTGGCTCGACTGGATAGGAGAAATATGACCGCCATGCCAGGGACACAGTACTGACACCCACATCCCAGGCCTATTTGGTTACCAAAGGGCAGATACATGGACATATTGGTTGTTAGTGTTTACATAGTATTTCTTATTAAAAGCATGATTGAATGAGTAACATGTCTGCCTCCTTCTCCACAGGCTGGGAAAATTATCATTTCCTATAAGGCAATGAACGTCCACATCCTCAGTCGGTTCCTTGTGTGGGCCGTTATCCTGGTACGTCACATCATGTGGAGGTTTTAAACACAGCTGGTAAAGGAAATGAGCATAGAAGTCAATTGATAAGTTAAAACCAAGACAAACAAATCACTTAAAACATCTTCCTGCTTCTATGACTCACTGCACTGGAGGCGCAGCAGGATACATAGCTGAGCACTTATGTGGTCCTGCTGTTTTACTTCGCCTTGCAGGTAAACTGCAACGTGTTTTCCAGCCACTCGGGTATTAGTCATAGCCGCCAAGGCCATTCATTAGCAGGACTGAGGAGAGGACATGTGTGTGATCTCAGTACAATTAAACAACATCCATGTGTGGCTGTATTTCCGGGCAGACATGGGTATCCAGCGCCTCAGGGGGATACACACTGTCTCTCATTGCCTGTCTGTGCCTCACGTGGTTTTAGATGAGAGGAGCTGTGCATATTACTTACAGTCTTCTGCAGACAGTATCTAGCATCTGATTAAGAGCATGATCAATTAATATACCTGCAGGCAAAGTCTCAGGAAACATTTGCAGTCCATACACGTGATAGTTTCGATAAAGTGGTGTAACAGAATTAGATTAAAGACGATTCAGATCCAGAATGAAAAGATAAATCTGCTTGGACAGCATTTGACGTCACATTTGTTTTGGAGTTGTGCTCATTGTGGGTGGTCTCAAAGCACAAAAAGAGGCAAGCTGGCCTCTATTTCATTTAGAGGGGCAATGTGTCCCACAGGGAGCAGCCTAGTGTTACGCGAGATGGCCCGTTTTGCATTTCTAAACCTGTGACAGGAGGCTGTTAGTCTGCTCTAACGAGATTGACAGACATCCGTGTAGAAAGGCCAGACTTTGCTGAGCTGTGTCTGGCCACTATTTTTATATACGTACAGTCAAACACTGCAGAGATATAGCTTGTTTGCAAAATGGGGTTAGTAGGAGCCTGCATGCTGTGGAGGCAGACATCCTGAACTGGCAGTCCTGTGACCTGGAGCGATGATGGAGCTGGAGGAGCTGGCGGCTTCACTCAGCCTTGGAAATCAAACTGTGCAGGATGAAAAGAAGGGGCCAATGGACTGAGCCAGAGAAAAACACACAGAATCAGAGACTGATCCCATTAGTTCATGTAGTTATACTACTGTGCTTTTTCTTTTATATTTCAGACTCCTTCAGTCTGGTGCTGTAATTATATGGGGTTCATTTATTGAACCCATGTGTTTAAACCATACTGAAGGTTCTTAAATCAAGGAAATGTTTTTGTTTGTTAATTTTATCTCATCAGTATTACGGCTGTCAGGTAGTCGGGTTTGTCAAGTCAGGTCAAATTTATTTGTATAGCCCAATATGCAGTATCTCAATAGGGTTTACAGGCCCACAATAGCAAAAGGCTCTCACCCCATACTTTCTAAAACGATGAGAAAAACTTCCCCCAAAACCTCATCATCCAGGACAGGAATACTACAAGTCTGCCGCCATGCCAGCAGTGCTAACCTATTGGTGTTAGTGGTTATGGTCATCATTTTGGTTTAGTGCGTTAGCCTGCTAACGTTTGCAAATTAGCACTAAACACAGCTGAGGTACAGCTAAGCCTGGTTTGCATGTCATCAGTTTAGCTGGTATTTGGTCACAAACCACAGTTGGACAAGTGAAAACTGAGCTGCTGATGGTGCCAAATAAGAAGTCAAGGGGACACAAAGGTTATTACAATTCATCCTGTGGTAAAATAATGGCAAAATAACAGAAAGTTGGTTGAAACACACAATTCAATAGAATTATAACAGGTCCAACAGTGATGTAGTAAATCCAGTATAAGAATTGCAGATGCCCCAAAAGGGGTCTTTTGTGTTTGTGAATCAGGAAAAAAAATCCTGCTTATACATGTGAGAATCAATTGAAATTCTGTTGTGAGAATTTAATGTCATTAACCTCAATTCTTAAATGACAAATCTTCCCCATTTCAGCTCCTGGTGTTGAATCTTATTGGCTATTACTGTGGAGCGAGTGGCTGGAGGGAGGCGAAATAAATTAGATCCATTTGGCTTTTCCCAGAGGCAAAGAGTGACAAAGTAACACATGACTGAATAAATAAACATTAGGCTTTTATGTATTTCTACTGTATCTCATGGTTCACCAGTTAATGCATAGATGATGTAGATGCTGCTCAAGATTACGACTTTGGAGGCGATATATTCAGGATCATACAGCGTTTAGTGATGGATCAATACAGGGACTTAAAATCCTGGTTAACTGAAACAGAGAATAACAATAAAATAGATTTTCTCACGTTGCAGTGGTTGGCAGAGAGCAGTCTGTTTTTTATTGATTTTGGCCAGAGATACAGACCTTATGTAAAAAATAAATACAGCATAGAATCGGCCCACATGTTCTACCTATGTATATTTGCTATGGTTCCTTCTTTAATCTCAGTGGCTAAATTTATTTTTTGCCCAACAAAGTGTTTTCACCAACACAGAAAGCAAAATCAGTTTTAGTGATTGGCCTGTTCTTGATATTGACTTTTCTAATATGATTTCGGCTCAGAGGGGAGTCAGGAAGCAGAGCTGAACTGCTTCTTGTTTCAGACATGTGCTCTTGACATTAGCAGGTCTCCTCAGTGGAGGAGGGAGCTCATTTCTGCACGCACCCAACCACAGGATTGATATTATGCATTGGAGGCTCACAAAGTACCAGAAGGTGTTGATACAGTAAATGACAAAGCCAGAGTTTTGCGCCACTGAGTTCACTGATTTCTGTGGTGGATTGATATTCGGGGGCGGCCATGCATCTTCCTAATAAACAACAGCCCCTGTTAATTAAAGTCCAACGATCAGGCTCCAGAAGTGAGAGATTGAAATTGAGCGATTGTCCCACATACCAGCCCTATCCCACATCCTGCTGCCTGGATAGCCTGGAGACTTAATCCAGCCCCGGCTAGGCTATTTCCACACCATCGATTCTGTCATCTATACACATGATGGATATCCACCTAACAAGCATGTTTGGATCCTGATCCAGTGCCCTGGGTTTCTCTCTCTGGAGCACAAAATGCTTTAAGTATCTAAATCATATGTAAAGATAAATAGATGAGACAATAAAAGCTTTTATTGATGTAAAGTTCATCAGATCACACAGAGTTCCGCTATATCATGGCAAATAAGGCTGTGGAGTCAACTCAGCCCCACATGTGTGTGACTCTGTACTGTAGGGTAATTTCATTGAAGAGCACAACACTCCAGTGTAGGTGATCAAATTGGCATGTTTGCAGCCCGATATTGTGTGTGTGGCTCGATCGAGCGTGTTCAACTGAGTCCCAGATAATCGGTCAATCGGCCGGACTTGCTTGATTCTGTTGCCTCGCATTTTAGCTGCCCCATACAGCTTGCTTTATCGCCCTCCATCGATTTGAAATTTGTTTCATTTCCACCCTTAGGGAATCTCTGCAGCCATCCTTTCTAAGTGCACACGAGATGGAGGATTTATACCTGTCAATAAAAACCTTTGGTAAGTGCTTCCTGACCCTCTAAATCCAGCCACTTTTCCTCACAAAAGAAAGGATGGGTTTCCAACAGGCACAAATCAAGGCTGCTAAAACATGCGTTTACTTACCTCTAACAACAGCTATGACTGTAAATAATCACCCGGGCTGTCGGGAGTGTGAGGTGGAGGGGTTATACATCCTCCCAACGTGATCATTCTTCCTTACGGCCAGTAGAATTAAGGATGCTTTATCCTCTCTACCCCAGAAGCACTCAGTACACATTTCACCAGCCCTGGGTGATGGGCTCTGGGAAAAGCATTTATGTAATCACAGAGCAGTCTCACTGCTCCCAAACTATCATATGCCTTTTTGGAAAAACAAGACACAGCATCGTGATAAATGTTTGTAAAGATTTCACATGAAATGCAGCACAATTACTACCTAGGACTTAGATTGCTTTACGACCTGTGCATTTGTTCCACTCCCACATTCCCCTTAATATGATGTGAATCATTTTAATGTTTCAGCAGGAAGAATACCATTTCATCTGTGATGTGTAAGCAAATTCTTCATGATGTTCCACAGGGGCCCCCACTAGCAATGTGCTCATCCCTTGCCATTACCTGACTGGCTTTTATAGGCAGTTCATCATGCACAGGTTATTGAGCTCTTGAGTACGAGTCCCTGCCTGGATGTCTAGAAGTAATTAACTCCCAGCCAAGAGTCCTTTTTGGCCCCACTTCAACTAAGATAAAAAATTTAAAAAAAAAAGCCCAGTGAAAGCAGGCTCCGGGAGGCAGCCATTTTACATTAGATGATATTACATCAAACATTCTTGCACTTAGGAACAGACAGGGACATGGCTGGCTGGCACGGCTCCATGGGGCACGTGCCAAGGATCCACTGCTGATGCTTTAGATCAATCCAACAAACTGTCCCACAGTTTGCTGGATTGGCTTGAGACCCCTGGGTGTTATTTATCCGCAGCAAAGGATTGATAGACTCTGTGTTTTTACACCCTTGTTCACACCGTACTACTAACATTTTAGTGATGCCCAAATGTACAGAGTAAAATGTTGCTGTTGTTCTAAAGAGCTGTTGATTGTCTGTTTCTCCAGGTCATTGTCCTATGTGACATGTATGGGCTGTTTCTCCTTCCTGCTGCTGGGAGGCATGTACTTTGTCACTGACATCAAGCGCTGGTGGGGCGGACAGCCATTCATCTACCCAGGTAATGTTTATTCACAAATCAAAGGGCTCAGTGCGCCGTACTGGTGTATTTGCTTTGAGCATAATAAAAACTCTGATCGGCTATGATTATTATCTCAACAATGGATCACTACATGTAGTAATGAGCCCACATGCATTTGAATGTCATTCAGTTCATCATTTTGGTTTTCTGGCCTGAAACTTTCATGATTGTTGTTTCCATGTCTAGGCAGCTGTTTTTAGCAGAAGTGTTCTTAAAGCCCAGTGTTCTCTGCCTGACCAGCACCACACAGACAAAGATAGTGACTGGCTGGTGAACATGGTGGAGTATTTGGCATTTAAAAGCCAGATGTTCCCCTTGGTGGAGAGTAAAGCAGAGGAAAAAGGAGAGCAAATATTGAACTCGCATTTGGCAGGTGGCTGGAAACAAGACTCTAAATGAATGCTTACTTTTCCCTGTGTCTGCCGGATGTGTAAATAAGCAACTGTTTGCTTTAAGGTTCACCATATCGACTTTAAAGATGATGCTATGTCAGTGTGTTGTGTTTACAGCTTGTATCCACTGCAACAAAGTGGCCAAAATGTAAGTTAATGCAGGTTCGAAGGAAAATTCTGGGGGGTGTTATTCTCATAGTGCAGCCATTGACTGTGCTTGAAGCTAACTTTGCACTGAACACCTCCACTGGTGTAATTTGGGAAATGGAAATTCTGTTTTATCAGGGCAAACAAATGTCAAAAAATAATTTTAAAATGCTTGTTTCAGAGTCTGGCCAAAACTAAACACAGAAATTGGTCCCCTGGATAAGCCTCTAGAGCAACTTGGCAGCTAACCAAGCTAGCTATCTATTCATATGCAATAATAAACGCTTAGTACGTACCATTTCATATATCACAGGATTGTACTTTAACAGGGGTTAAGTGTACAAAAGTGTCCCAAAGGGTTTGATGGGTTTGTATGGGGCCTATGGGGGTCTAGGGGGTCATGTTTTGGTCTATTGCCCTTCTTCTTACACTTATTTAATAACATCTGGTCTGCATTTGAAATTATTTTTGTAAAACTGAAGTTTATTTTGAAAGCTTTTGGAGATTCACACCGCTCTCATCATTATACCTTATGCTGAAATTTTCCTTTAAAACACGTGTATGTCTCCTCTCCTCCTCAGGGATGAACTCCATCTTTGTGTACGTTGGCCACTCTCTCCTGGGTTTCTATTTCCCGTTCAGCTGGGAGATGCGCCTTCAGCAGAGCCACTGGGAGTGGCTCTTCCAAAGCCTGTGGGGAACTGCACTGTGGGTGCTCATTGCCTACCTGCTCTACAGGAAGAAATTCTTCCTCAAAATATAAAAGGGATGATCATCCCCTCTCTTATTCTGTAGCTGCCATTACCTTGTTTTTTTTCAATTAAAAACAAACAGTGTTCATGTTAGTGTATATAGATTATTACAATATCTGTGGAGTTTTGAAAAATCTGGCAATCTACGTATGTACATTTGAATAAATTGTACTGCTGCTAAAATCCAAGTCATCTCATGAATCAAGCAGCAAAGAGGAAGTGCTTAAAGGAAAAGTATGAAAATAATCTTCCATTAACTCACCACCCAGTTTCCAAAGAAGAGGTCTGATCCTGATCCATTGTCAGTGTGGGCAGCTGAGGTTTTATTTGATGCCACTTGTTTTGAGCACTGAATACACTGATTAAATCAAATATACTGAGGTGGTACTTAACAAATTAGGCCGAGTGATTCCGCTACACACCAGGCCAGCCATTATGAGTCTGTTGCCATGACCACTTCTCTTCCTTCTGTGTGTGTGTGTGTGTGTGTGTGCGTGTGTGTGTGTGTGTGTGGTACCATCTGCTGTCCGAGTGACAGTACTTTAATAGGGGTCAAGACGCACAGCTCACAAAGGAGTGTCATTAATGGGACTGAAACCTCTTGCACTCACTGTATTAGAAAATCATGGAAATTACACAAATCCAATTCATCAGAGGAAACCGATAAGCCCCCTGAAGGAACCTGAGCCCTATACGTTTTACTTTTTTTTTTTTAATTATTGTACAAAGCTACTTAACCACTGAAACAGTTCATTCTCAGACTCAGATTAGAAAATTTCCACATGGTTGACAGTCCAGTCGAGTAATTTATACGTGTTTTTGTATAATGTAGTGTATGTATGACAGTGCTGAACACACCGAGATCAGTGTGGCCTCGGCGTCAGGTCAGGTGGTGTGTACATCATGAAATGATCATCTAGTTAATGAAATGAAACATCATGCTCTTCTTCCAGAGCAAAATCACATTACACACTCATCAGAAGCCTTAAGAACATTGCGTAACATGGTGTAGTGGTTTTGGCAGTTGTAGTGAGTAGTAATTGTTGTTTGAATCCCACTAGGTGCATTCTGCCTTCTTGAACAATACTCAGGTCCATTACTGCTTTCCTAAACTACTGTGCCAGCAATGAAGGAGCAGAGCTGCTTCTTCATGGGATGAAAATGAAATTGATACAGACTCGCCACAGAGGTCTAAAGATATCATTTGTGTATTTGCTTGCAATGATAAAGCTTTTTATTTGAATATAAGCACTTAGTTGGCTCATTCAGAGCAACTTACAGTAACTGCTGTTGGGAGAAATCAAAAGAGTCCAAATAAGAATGTCGAGGCTGAGGAGGTGATTAATGTTCTGCTTATATTTCAGATTGAATTTCTGCTAATCTCATCCTGCAGTGCTCTAAACTTCTTGTCGCGCTAGCATTGTCGGAAAAAGCCTATGAGACACCACTGTGGTTCCACATACCACACTTCCTTGCCTTTATTGATTCTCACTGAGCATATGTCTCAGGATACCTATAGTCTGTCATATGGAAACTTTACCCCCCGATACAATGTTCTTATGCAGACCACTAGGCTTCTTATATTCACATAACGATCCCCACATTCTCCCTTGATACAGTTACTAATATTACATTTACCCTGCTATAGGAACATCTGAGTATAGTATCTGCTTATCAGATCATATATTGCAAACATATTAACGTCAGTTTCACAAATAAAGACATCATGATATCGTGAAGCAGGTAACAACTGTCAGACCTTTTCTTATGACTTTTTCAGCAATAATTTTGTTTAAAATGGATATACAGGGTTTTAGATGGAAAATTAAATCAGTGTTATGTGTCTGAAATTACCAAAAAAAATAATATAATAGCCAGTCTAGGTATCAGTCAGTAGGCTTCTAATCATGAATGTGAGGGCACACACACAATTTTAAGCTCTGCTGAAAAAAACAGAAGATACGTTAGACAAATTATACCAAAGAGGTGATTTGCAAATTTAAGCACAGTGTTAGTGATCTGTTTCTTCTTCCAGTAGGTGAAAGTAGCTGGAGCTCCTGAGAAGCCCTGCCGTCCCCTCTGCAGCCCAGTGAGCTCCAGTGTTTTCGCTCCATGCCGAGACATTGATTGGAGAGCCGTTTCCCTGTGAGTGACTGGTGTCCTGCCCCGAGGCTGCAGCAATGCATCACTCCACACCATCCAGTCACAGAGAGATCCCACACTTTAACACGGCCTTCAGCCTCGGACACACTCTCAGACCTGAGAGGGGAAAGGTCCAGCAGTGCTTGACCACAATCGCACAGCTGGTCAACAGGTAGACACAGGCAGATGTCTGCTAGTTAGCAGTGAAGTCTTATTACATTGTGTTTTGGGCTCAGCAGTGAAATGGATTATTATTCTGCCAAAAACCCAGTTCACTTGATACTGGGCCACAGAAACCCTGTTCTCAAAAGGCCCTTTTGTGTATATATTGTTGTTGGAATCCACTGAAATAAATATATTAATGTCACTAATGCTACTGAATGTGAGTATTTCAAAATAAAATTCATACATAAGTTTGTTGTAATAAAGCAGTAAATTAAAATAAGCACACCTGACTCCCATTTTAAAAATAAGAAAAACAGTGCCGGTACCTTTAAAACTGGCCATCGCACATTTAATGATAATTGTTAATAATTTTCCCCCGCAGAGTGTTAATGAGATGACTGACCTGCTGTTAAATTATGCTCTTAAATTTCCTGTAGATGCCTGCTGCTGCGGAAGCAGCGGAGCAGTGAGTAGTGGAGCAGTGAACCTCCTCCCCCCTCTGGTCAGACAGTCAGCCCAGCAGCAGCCACTGGAGCCGCACACAGCAGCTCGTCTATGGGACACTGAGGACTTCATCTGTCCGCCCGGAGCCGCGCTCACGGGACACGCAGTGGTTTTTATACAGCGTCTTTGTTTATGTTTTTTTCGGTCTGATTTTTTTTTCTTTTTTCCTTTTTTTTTATTTTTCTGCCAGAGGAAGTTTTTTGAATCGCGTTTTCATTCAGAAACTTTTACTTATGGTTCGTGAATATGGGGTTAAGTTGTGGTTTCTCTCGGGGAAACATCGCTGTGGTGGTGGTGCTGCTGCTGCTGCTGGAAGGTATGGTTCATCATGAGGTTTTATTATTAGACTCATGCTGGAGGAGCACAAGATGAAGTTGGAAACAATTTTTGAATATATGCTGCGATAAAGTATGTTTCCAAAATGTGTAGTGGCTCACTTGAAACAGGGACATTAATGCAAACAAAACAAAACCAAATACATTATATAGTCTTGTCTAAATTGTTAAGCCAAATGAGAATATTTGAATTTGTGTTGTCTTTCCTTCTTCTGCTCTGTTTGAGACATTATCATTTCATCTGACAGCTTTCAGTTTTTTTTCCTTTTAAGTATCTTCTTCATCTCTTGCCCTCCTGTCAGTTAGACTGTTGCTGGAAACTAAAACGTGTTTGGTTTGGGATGCACTTTTAAAATTTACAACATGTACGATTCTCTGCTAAAACATGATGATTTAAAAAAAAGAAAGAAAAACATAGAGGAAAGATTTCTGAGCTGTTGAGAAACAGGAGCCAGTGGAGCTGAAGTCTAGATGGCAACTGATGAACTGACATGAAATTTGCTGCTTATGTGTGAAGCCACTTTGCTTTTGCTAAATTGCAACATTTTGGAAGCCAAGTGATTTTTAAGGCTTTTTTCCGAGAAGTATCTGAAATGGCACGAACACAATGCCAGCACTGTTTCACGCTGCAGAAAGTGATACTTGTATTGTGCTGCTGGCTGTTATGCGTGGTATGGCACATTGAGACCAGGAGTCAAATGAATGCAGCCATATATCATAATATTATAATCCCGTTCACAATCCCACAGCCCAACTGTACCAACACTGTCCTCCCATGCAGTCTATATTTAAAGTGTCCCTCATAACTCAGGAGTGTGCAACTCTCAGTGTGCAGCAAGTATGTCAAATGTGATACAATAATAGGCCATTGTGTGAAATTCCTGAATTTGTTTTTGGACTTAAAACTAGTCTTAACAGAGGTTATTATCTGTGTTTTCATCAAGGACGTAGAGCTTAAAAATAAGATTATCATCACAGTGTTTCAGTGGAACTGAGATGTGGAAAAAAAAGGGGTTTAATTTTCACATGAGTGGCTCAGTGCTATGTCACGTCTGCAAAAGTGGGGTTACCAGTAAACTACAGGCTTAAACGTAATCGCCCCGGGGAGCAGTTTCCTGCAGAGTTGTTAAAATGATTAATGAAATTTTTTAAAGGTGCCACGGTTGTGTGTAATGTTCTCTGATTATTTTTCATTGTGACAGACAGCGGAGTTCTCAGCACAAAGAGGCTCCGAGATGTAGATTCACATCACAGGCACAGTGTGATGCTCCTGTCACACACCCTACGTACATTTCCATCTCAGTTCTGCTTTGGTCTCCGTGTACCGTTAGTGAAGCAAGCTTTTTCTGATATTTATAGATGAACACAGTTGGTCTAGTTCGATTTCATATGTCAAGGACGTGATGCTAATTACATGGGTGCTGAAATCTACACCCTGCATTAAACGCGGTGCCCGTCACCTGCCTGTTTGTTGGAACAAAAGACTGAGACTTGTTCAGAGAGGAGAAGAAGCGAGCCACGGGCAGGTGTGCAGCAGCTGCTCCTATCTCTGGGCAAACACTGGCTGTTTGTTTTCTTCAGGAAAATATCACCTGTTATACAAGTGCACACACTGTTCATATTGCAGGTCGGACGTTAAACTGGCCTCAAAGTGACACATCAGATTGATTTTGTTGTTTAAGGGCCCATGATTTGGTCTCAGTTTTGGAGGATGTTGTGATTGTTGACATTGTTAACAGTACAACCATTTCCTGCTCTGCGTTTCTTGAAAAGATTTTAAAACACCGTATCATTTTGCACATGTCCCAGTGCTCATATTCTAAACTATTTAATTATGTTTTGATGCACTTTTTGTATCACATAACCTCTAATGCGAGTTGTAGAAATAAAAGTTGGAGTAGTGAGTGTTTAATTCACTTCATCACTGTTACAGGTTACAGGTTACTGATTAGTTTAGTTTTTCTTGCTGAGGTAATCAAACAAAGGAAATTGGCAATCAGCGCTCAATGTAAGAGCAATCAGCATTTTTAAATGTGGCTGCGACGTCGCCCTGCACTTACGAGTAGAGCTAAGTAGAAGAAATAAAGCAGTTAAAGGCATAAAATTAGAGTTAATTGGAAGCTGGAATGCTTCTTTGTTTATTGAGATTTTGGAGTTGGTTGCAGTTTGGATGTAAAAATGTTTCCTTGGAGTCAAGGCGGTGGAGTCTTTTGGTTAGTCATTTCTTTGTTAGGATTTAAATTTTAATGTAAGCAAGAAGAATATGGACATTGGTGTTCATTCGTAGAGCTTGCTGAAATGCCCTTTGATTCATTTGATTTATTGAAATGAAGACTTGCTAATAAATAGAGTAGTTGAAAGAACTAGTGTAGGCCTGAGTTGTGCCTTTTGTGACTAAACCTGGTAAAAGCCTTTATCAAAATTAACCAAATCTCCTTAACAGACACTTCTGTGTAATCCATCACTTCCACATGGAGAGCCACAGATGTTTTCACATAAAAGCATTGATCAGTTTATCTTCCCGCCGTGACCTTGCTACTGTATCTTTAGCCCTGCCTTGCCCTCTGACCTTTGAAACCTTAACCAAGTGGTAAACCTCAGCGATGACCCTCGTCCATCCCAGAGGAAGCCATGGTTGCAGCCTCTTTAGCTGCTCCTCCTTCTCTTTACATTAAAATGATGATTTTCATCAGCATCTTTTGCTTTTGAGAAGGACCAGACCAATAAATCTCATCTGATACATGCTGCTGTTTGATTTAGCTCCTTATTACATTATATGATTTAGTAAAGCTTCTGTCTTGTGTTGCCTATGGCTGCATTATAAATCTTGTCAATTTTCCACTCTTCTTGTCAGTACGTCTCTTTTAGTATAATTGGAAAACATCACGATACGAGTTATTTGCTGGACTTGTTGTCTTTTATATTAAATTGAGTAAACAGCAGGGCTTTCCTTCATGTCTTAGGAAGAAAAAACACTCTGTCAAAGCTGTCTATGGCACGCAGGGAAGGTTTTTTTTCCCCCCAAGTTTATTCATTTAAAATAAAATTTTGGCATACAACACACATCCAACCATGTGATATAAAACCACAACCATCTGGCCTCAGCTTGCCTCCACTCATTTTATCTTAACCCTCCCAGCAACTGAAAGGGCAGTAACCTTCAAATACAAAAAGGAAATCTGCCAAGAAAAAAAGAAGTTTTTAACATTTCTTTCTTTTTTTTTCTTTTTTTTTTACTGTGAAGTCAAGAAAGAATTTAATAAGCAACAGCAACCATTCTGTCTGCTGCAGTTTCAGCCTTTCCAAGTTTGATATTTTGACTTTTCAATTATAGCTTTTCCTTTTTCCAGCTTTTACATTTTCAAGTCACCAAAATGCATCATCCCATTGGGCTTTTGACCAAACTGGACTAGTGTTTTTTTGAAATATCATGTCTGATGGAGGGACACCGCCCCAATTCATTGTTACTGCCTTTCCCCAGCCTCCAACCCCAGACTGTTGCTTCTGCTGCTACTGCTGCTGGCGTTGCATGGATGCTGCACCTACCTGTCAAAGCTCTCTCCCTGATCCTCTAGTCAGTTCAGGGTCACACTTCCCTCTCATGCATGGGTAGAATCTAATTTGCTGTGGTGAAAGGACAAGGAGACATTGATTGAAATTTCACCCTCAGGGCATTTAGTCCTCTTGTTTCACACGGGTCTTGACAAGTTATTTTCTAGTCGCCTAGCAGTGCACGCTGTGTTTGACCCATTATTTACAACAATCAACGAAACAAAGAACAAGCTCAGCTCATTTGAATCCACATGGTCAGTGTGACAATGCGGAACTGAATGTGGTCTCTGGTAGCAATTCACAGATGATAGGTATGCTATTTTTAATAATACAAATCTAATTTGACAGTTTATTGCAATTACTCTAAACAAAGCAAAACATTATGGAGAACATTTTCTGGTCCATTTCTTTCTGAACGTTAAAACCTCCCATCCCATAAACCCTGTGTCTTCTTATCACAAAGAGGATGTTTCTTCATGCCCCTCCTCCACCAGCCCCACCCTGGCATCACTCTGTGTCCATTTGTTTGATCCCTCACTTTACAGAAGTGAGTAAATACGTTGGAAATTGTTTTTCCACCACCTGCCAGTGCCAGAAACTCTGAGAGCTTCACTTCCATTTGTGCTGGAAGATCAGCGCCCTCCTTTCTCTGCCATAAAGCAACTCCCCTCCCTCTGTTTCCATAATGTAATCCATCATCCACGGTGATACCTGATGTAGTGAAACACAATGTAACATGCAGTCAGAGACTAGTTTTACCAACAACTAACATTATTTTATATTTAATTAATCTGAATTGTTTGTGTGTTTCTTTCACTAGAACAACTCTGCTGTGTCGGGGTAAACATCAATAAGTTGAAAATGTGAGCATTGGTCAGAAAGCCCTTGATTCTTGAAATCAGCCATCTTTTAAGCAGAAACCTTGATGAAACCTGTGATAGTGAAATATTTATGCAAATATTAAAGATTTTACTTTATTTTTTTTCCTGCCGTTTGCCTGCTTATGTGTACATGTCTGATGAAGACAGAGATGTTTTATCAAAGCAGTCTAATGACTGTTCCATCAAACTCAGTCTGGAGCTCTGTGCTGTACCACATGTTCAATTTTTGATGCCACTGTCCCCCCCAGAGGAATTCTTAAACTGAATTTATACTTGCATCTAACCCCTAAGGAGATGTTCTATTAGATTTCTTGATGACTGATGAACATGGTTCATTGGATCTCAGCTCTTGTATTCTCTGAGGGCTAATTGGATTACCTTATACGGTAATTGATCATTATGTTACGGTATGCATCACAGTAAACTGAGTAATCTACCTGGAACCCTGGACTGCTCCCTCCAAACTGAGATCAGATATCATATTACTCTGATGAAAAGTTTGATGACTGTGTCATCATGACAGGAAATGACTTTCTTTCCTCATTACGCCTCATTGTTTTCAGATTGAAAGCATCACAATCAGGACTATATTAAATCCAGGCTCTGGATCCAGCATGATATGATGACACAATCATGCATACTGGCACAGGAAACCAAGAGGGAGAGATTTCAAAACATTATGATCAATAATAGCTTTCATAAGTGGAATTAAAGTCCAATGTGCAGCTTTTTAGTTAATTGAATCCTTGAAGAAAACCATTCCCATAACTGTTACATCTCTGGAAGCAGAGTAATCGTGATAGGTTTCAGGGTGATTATAATATTTATTGTATTTATATCACCAAGATATAACTGGGTGATATGCTCCTTAATGCTGCTTGCTTGCAGCTGCTTTGTAATAGATGATGGATTCTTTGAAAATGTGGATATTGATGGAGCAAATTGTAAAGCTGGCTGTGAAATGAAACCCATACTGTAGATGTAATATTTATGTGACCATGCAGCTAAATAAGTGGGTCCACATTACGGGCATCAGAGATGATTGCACACATGCAGCCATCAGCCATTCTCCTTGTCCGTCTCATCAGTGGAAAACAATCAGCATCACTGTTGATTAGTACGGTTATTGATTGGTCTGCTGCCAGATACACTGCCTTTCCAATGGGTCGTTACCAGGGGCTGATGCAGCGCACGTTGACCTTGGGAATCAGAGGGCATGGGGTTGAGCTCTCACCACAGGAGCTCCAGTCTACGAACAAGATTAGTGAGGGAGTTAATCATACAGTAGCCAGACCAGGTCGCTTTCCCTCATCTGCTATGCTGTTGATGAGGATGTTCATTGAGGACGTCTGGGTGGGCGATCCATGTCTTGTTTCATTGAGGCTTCCACGGAGGTAGATTAGTAAGCTTGTGGGCTACTACAGCACATGAGCTCATAGCTGGTAAATCTATCAGCCGAAGCACGCATTGAGCTAATTGAGTTCCTGTCTTTGTCTGGGACGACGGAGAGGGCGTTCCGCCCTATCAGCTCGGACCAGTCCCAGACAAACTGCGGTCTGTGGCATGTGGTTTCAGATTTTGTGATGAGTTTTTGTCCTTTTTGTCCTTTTTGTCCTTCCACTGTCACAATATGAGACAAAACGGACACAGGCTTTAGTTAACTCAAGGAAAACTGCAATCATTAAAGACAAGCAGGAAGAGCATACATGTATAGATGACTGAGAGGATTTTCCAGTGTTGTTTTTCAGTTTTGTAAAAGTCCAAATTCACTACCCACTCAGCAGTACATGATATCTATTGTAAACATGGATTGCTACAAGAGTCCTCCTGTTCAAACACTGGCTTTGTTTGCAAAATTACTTACTCTAGCTTTTGAAGAAATGACACTGTATGTTGCAGCTGAGCATCGGTTTTATAGGTGTTTGAGCGCTGTAAAAGGTCTGCTCATGATGGTAATGTTTACACACTTGGAGTTATGGCACGTCAAGGCTGTTCCAAAAACAGCTTAATGTCACTCAGTGTGGTGTCAAAATCGGAGAAGAATATTTTTCAGTGTTCCCAAGACGTAGCACTGAAATAAAACACATGCGGCAGCTTTTTATTTTTAAAACCATTATAGCATGCGTGGTGTTAAGAGGTGAAATTTCATTACTATCTATATTTCCGTCATTCTTGTGGATCATTTGGGGAAGGTAATGAGTCATGCTTTGGAAAATCGTCATCATGGCTTCATAGACAAAAGATGCTATTTGCTAAGAGAGGCCTGCTTGATCCATTCAATTAATTAGTTTTGATATAAACTGCTTGCTTTCTGTTGGCCTCAGTCCTGGAAAGAAATTGAATTTTGAATGATATAAACGAATTGTGTTGCATGGGGTCCAGCCACCATGGCTGTGAGCCAAGGCCAGTATTCATAAATGTGTGCGGCTCCCACTGGTTAACACATTGGACCCTCCAGTTTTATTTGTATAGCTGCTGTCACCTGCTCTGCTTGATTCACGACTGTATCATGTGTAATTTCTGTAGATTCATTTTCCTTATTTATCTAATAAAGAAAGCTGTAGAAAGTAGCATTTTTCAAGCTTGTTAAAAATATAAATGAACCCAGGATCCTTAGCATCTTATCAAATTAGTACAGACATCAGTCTAATGATATATTATGAGAGATATTAAGGAGCAGCTTTCCACCCTGTCAGGTCTGGACACATGTCAGTGTGATAATGGCTCCCTCTAATGGCCATTTTAGGTACAGATGTTGTGTTTCACTTCCCATATTTCCATATTTTCTCACATCACGTTCTGTGTTATTTTGCTCTTGTCACTTCTATAGATCATTATTCTTAACCCCCAACACATTCAGTGTTCATGTGTTGCTGAGAGTCACATTCAAAATGTTTATATATCATTTAACAGGTACTATACTGTGTTATAGTAAGGCCATCCATTTGTATTGAGTGATTTTGTTTCTGCCTCCCTTTGACTCAAAGTACTGTCTTATTTTGTTTCATTACAAGAAGAAGAATGTTTCAAGCCCAAAGAACAGAGGTAACAAACAACCTCAGGTGTGTGTCACTGAGTAAATAATTTTAGTCGCTACCCTGGGTGTGGCTTCAAGTTCAGTACACACAGAGCCCCAACCCAGACTCAGTAACATTAATATGTGAGTAGATTTAATGCTGAAACCATCCCCTGCATGTTTTGTTTAACTTAAGGTCATGTTTTTCTTCATGCTTTTATGCCAAAAAAATCCTGGTTTGTCTTGATCTCTTGCTTGATACCATCCTAAACTCTCCCCACAAACATGGGCATTTTATTCAGCCAGATTATAATTATGGGTAAATACCATAACCATCACTGCAAATAATTTATCTTTTCTTACATTAATTTTCAGATTTGTTTCTGAGAAATGATAGTTAAAGAAACAAAAATCAGTAAATGAGATATTGCAGTGAATTCTTTTAAGAAAGAATAGAAGATGTTGTATTTTTATTGTCACATTTTTGAATGTTGTCTTTTTCAGCATATTGTAAAATTTTTTATGTTTTATTATGGTGATTCTACCAAAACCTGAAACGAAAAAGATCAGTCCATACAAAATCTTCCATGAGAAAAAAATCTTGCAGATCCATACACCTAACTGTGCTCAAAACACAAACTGGAAACTTAAAGCAAACCTAACCCAAATAAAGCCTCGAGACATGAGCACAAATGGCTCTAATTTGGTTGTGATAGCTTTAGGAAATGGGAAGTCATACCTAAAATGTTAGCAGTCATGAAACTGTCTCCCGCCATCCCGGCAGGATTAACAAACAAGTGGCCTGCTGTTTGTTTTTGTCTCAGGAACACTTTTAATAAAAAGGGCTGCAGCCTCCCTGAGTGTATCTCCATCTCTATCCTTCAGGAAGGACGGCCACATTTTATCCATCAGCTCAGCCTCCTGTCATCCAAGCCCCACAAAATTAGATCAATGTCTGAAACCAGAGCCAAAGCCTCAACTGCACCAACAGAAATAGAAAATCTAGTTTTGCTGTCTGCTAATGACATTAGTGCGTTCCCTAAATGGTCGCCTACTGTCGTCAAAGAGGAACATAACAGGGATATAATTACAGGAGGAACACTCACATCTCCATTTTCCTGTAAAACACACAGCCTGCTCTTTATGGATTACCCCCAACATGTACATACACACACACAGGCCTACACACCCCACGCTCCCCTCTGGCAGGTAGTGATTCATTTATCCTCCATATCATGTTATCCCTCGTAATTAAACTTCTCAAGGTGAATGCAAGGAGAATCGGAAACCACATGTTATTGACCATAGAGAAATTCATTAAAGTAGCTGCATAAGTGTCATTTGAACCCCTCCTTTCAATTTCCGCTAACGGGAGAGATGAAAGATGTATCAGAGGAGGGAAAAAAAACGAGCCTGTCATATTCCATGTATGTGTTCATTTCCATTGAGTGCCCAGGCGGCATTGTCAGTGGGTGTTGTTGTCACAATTATAAGTGATGTCTGATAACTGCTGCTTGTCCTGCTCTGAAATAAGACAGGGTCTCAGCAGCCTTATTTTTCAGTTATTGCATTGTTTTCCTTAAAAGGAATATCACTGAATTCCCCTGTGATTCCCTTGGCTGCCCGTTCTGAAACATCTGGTTACATCATGGCTTCTTTCTGCAGGAGTGACAGGGCTGTACTTCCCTCAGAATGAGTACATTGAGACGGTATACGTCGGCCAGCCGGCAGGATCACCAATCCTCCAGGTCCACGCCATGCTGGACAACGAATCTGAGCGGCCGCATTTCTACCTGTGCTGGAGCGCTCTCAGACGTCCAACCCACTACTCCTGGTTCCACCTGGACATCAGCACTGGAATACTTTCCTTGAACAAAACCCTGGAGGAGAGTGACTTCGCTTTCCTAAGTGAGTTGGATACAAGCATTTTCATGGTAATGTATATTCCTATTTCAGTGCCAGGTGTGCTGTACTCATGAGAGTAAATTAGTGTCTTGACGTTTATGCTCTCTGCATACTAATAAAGCTTTGGCTCTGTGTTCAGGTTTCTGCTTTCAGGATGATAATGTAATTGCATACAGGCAAAAAAAAAAAAAGTGTGCAGTCAACAAAAAAAGCACTGTCTGAGATTAAAATGCCTCTTGTGTTTGTTTTGGCTGTGCGTCTCATCAGATCAGCACTCATGGTCTGTGAAGAAGTTGGTCCTGCACGTCATAGTTTTACCTGAGTTCTCCAAGAGGTTCCACTGCATCAACAGGAACGCTCTTCGAATCACCCTGGACTTTGTCAATGCCACGTTGCCACAGTGTGCTCAGACAGACGCGAAGGAACTATGCTTCCCACACAGAGACACCTCCAATCCCCACATAATGGAGAACAGGTTCCCCGGGGCCCTGCGGCAACTCCGACGTCTTACCAGACTCAATGTCTGCCCCAACTACACCATCTCTTACAGTGTAGAATCAGGTCAGACATGTCAAAGACGGATGTTTTTTTAACATTTGAAAGAAGAAATGACACATTCTTCCCCTTACAAACAAAAAGTTTAATTCATTTATCCATAAAATGCTCCATTCACCACTGCTCCATTCAATACATTCAGTGGTTTTTCTGCTACAGCCTTACTTGTTCTGATATGACCAGTTGGTGTTCCATGTTACTTACTGTTAGGTAAATCTCTGTATAACCCACATTACTGAGTCACTTCACTGACTGTGTGACTCTTTTCCACTTGTGGTTGCACTAGTTTAGCATTTTCGCTAAATGCTATTATTCCATTACTTTCATTGTAGCCATATTGTCTACTGTTCAGCAGAAGTTACAGTCTGGCTTTAAATCACACCCACACCATCTCTGACTCAGTATATTTCGTTCATACACTGGCTGCAGACACACACATGATTTTCGTTCTTCCTCTCGTCTACAGATACCCCAGCACCATTTGCTGTAAATGAGAACACCACAGAGCTGGTGGTGAATGCCTCGTTGGACCGGGAGGAGAGTGAATTCTACAGACTGCTGCTGGTCTGCACAGTCCGAACAGAAACAGTCATCACCAAGGTGGACACCTCACTGGACATTTTTGTCAACGACGAGGACGATAACGCACCGTACGTGAACGGAACAGACACAGCAGATATTATCATCAGCTTCAATCGGACAAGGGTGAGAAGACTGATATAACATTGATCAGTTTTGAATGTTTAATAAATGCAGCGTTGGATTATTTTATTTTCTACATTCAATTTCTCACTTTTATTTTACAGGGTGGCTCTTTTGGAACCTTGTTCGTCTTTGACAGGGATTTAACCCCTATTTATCACATAGACCAGAGTCACAATAAGTATGTGGGGGCCTTGGTAAAAACTGACCCATGGATAAATAAAACATTTGACATAAAAGGCGCCTTCAGTGAGAAGAAGGCTCTTGGAGGCATTCGAGAGACTGTCCATGACTACCGTAAGTAATCCAGGAGGTACAGAAATCCATCTGTTTTTATAATCACTGTAGCTTTTAAGATACATTTTACATATATACCTGTTTTTTTTTTCATATATTTTAGAGCTTGTCCTGAAGAGGAACCTGTTTGTGAATGAGAGTCGCACTTTGCAGCTGGAGTACCAGGTCAATGACACAACCTATCCTGGTCGAGAGAGAACAGTGGTGCTGCACTTCAACGTCACCATCTTACCAGTCCACATCCGCTTCGCAAACATCACACAGATGTTCACAGTGACACGCAGAGCTTCTATGTATGCGCAGGTACTCATGACTACTCACCTGATGAATCTGTATCTCCCTATGTAGTCTGCTGCCATCTTAAAGAATAGGTAGATATTTTTTCAAGTCAATCATGAACATTATTCACATGCCAGAGTGTACGTTAGTAACAGGCAATAATTGCTCCTGAACATCTTGGTTATGAAGTCCCCAAACACATTTTCACTGGTATTAAAAGACTGGAACATTTGCACACATTTCTATCACACCAGAGTGTGAGACATGTAGAATACACACAAAGTCTTTTCATCATTAAGGCCCCTGTAGGTTGTGAAAAGTCAAAGGTGTGGATCCAATAAAGTTCCTTTTATCAGTATTTTCCCCCACAGTGAGGTCAGAAGTTTCAATACCCAAAAACCGTAAAGCAGAGACATTGTGAGAAGTCTGATATGTTGTAGTGTTAATTCTATTCACTATATAAAAACCGTAGCCATTTAAACATCTTAAAAATATGACTTAGTGCTGACTCACTCTCAAATATACTTGGACTGCCACCTGCTGGAAGTCCCTCCATTTAAATTACCTATGGATTTTAATGTTTCCATTTCCTCTCAGGTTGGCAAAGTCTGTGTGGAAAACTGCCAGCTGTTCGACGGATTCAGAGTAACATATCGGCTCGAGGTGCCAGATAAAAACATGTCTGCTAACTTGCAGTCATGCTACATGGCCATAAGCATCACCCAGGCCCCCGACATGATGTGGGGGCTGCTCTACGTGAACGACTCGGAGGCCTTGGGCAGGCCAGAGTGCCAGGACCTGCAGTACCTTGTAGTAGCTCAGGAGGAGCACACACAGCAGGAGGCCAGCGCGCAGATCCACATCATAATAGAGGGTGAAGGTGAGACTATAACAGCCAGTAACATCCATTCAACATTTCATGAGGTTTTAAAAAGGAAGTCTTCACATTGTAATCTAATCTGTGCTAATCTTAAATCTACATTAGTAAACAGCACACAGTGTGCTCATGTTTAGAGGCAAAAGATCTTGTTATCATGTTAGTGCAGTTTTTTCTGGATACAGTGTCACTTGCTGTTGTTTGGGAGACATTTTGTGTTTCACTTCCGAACTAATTCATCATCACTGTAGGCACACATTTTAAAGATTTGATTATTTGTTCTTCTGGCTCTGGTGTACATAGCAAACAAGGCCAGTCAGGAGAGCCAGCAGTTGGTGTCCTGTGCAGAGAACAGACGGCGAGGAGACTGTGAGTCTGTCCGAGGCCTGGGGGCAACAACAGGGAGGTGCCAGTGGAGGCAAGGCACAGAGAAAGGTACATTTCATTTAATTAACGCTTACCATTTTTCTTGTAATGAGATGAGATTTTAAAATCCTTGAATTATGCCCATATTATTAATGAGAAGTAATTTAAGTAGAACCAAATGAGACCATGTCTGAGAGCATGTTTCCCTCAGTGGTGGCAGTGGAACAAATTAATGTGTACCTTTTACAGTTACATCCTTTTTGAAATGTGAAGCAAAAGTTGTCAAAAATACAGTCGTCATTTTGATAAATACAAGCATTAACAAAGCAATATGATGGCTAAAGCGTCTACATCTTACACTCTTAAGAAACTTAATTTCAAACTAACATCAAGACAAGCTAACTTCAGTATTTGTGTTTTTCACAATGAATTTGGTGTCATCTGTTCTCCCACTTACCTCGTCCTATTTCAGGAATAACTGAAAATTTCTCGACCTGCTCTCCTGACCTGCGGACATGCCCAGACAGCTTTTGTGATGCAGTGGAAAGCAGAGATATGTCAATATGCCCACAAGACTGTACAAGTATGAAACATGTCTTTTGCTACAAATAGTTGAAGATGAAAATGACATTTTCTACTACATGTAAATCTAATCAGAACATTTTGACCATTTTGTTTCCTGAAGAGGAAACTGTTATCGGAGGTCATGAACGAGGCCTGAGGAACGGGATCAAGGCTGGATATGGAACCTGCTACTGCTTCTCTGAGAGATGCTTCTGTGAGAAGGAAGAAGATGAGGGTGAGTTGTCATAAATCACACAAAACTGTATGTAAGAAAGTGAAATACTGTCTCTACGAGGTCCTACATCATGTCATCTCAAGAGTGAACCAGAAATTGGAAGCTGCTTTCTTGAAAAATGATGACATCCTTTGTGCAACATCCTTTCCAGAGACGATATGTGACGACATGTGTAAGACCATCATTGCCACGTCTCTGCTCCTCTCCTTTGTCGCCTCCATCCTCCTGTCCTCATACTTCATCCACCGGTACCACAAGAACTCGCCCAAGCCTCCGATCACTGCAGAGATGACTTTCCGTCGGCCAGCTCAGCCCTATCCCATCAGTTTCCCTGCTAACAACGTACGCCGGGGCTCACAGGAATCCATTGAGACTGACACATTTAAAATACCTGTAAGCTTGTTCTTTCAAAGTGTGACAGACATTTTCCCTTTATATTATGTGTTGGATCATTTGAGAACTCAGAAATGTAATGTTGTTCCAACAGGAGGATCCAAAGTGGGAGTTTCCTCGTAAAAACCTTGTACTTGGCAAGACTTTAGGTGAAGGAGAGTTTGGGAAAGTAGTCAAGGCAACAGCTTTCAGGCTGAAAGGAAAAGCAGGTTACACCACTGTGGCTGTGAAAATGCTTAAAGGTAAGACAAGCCAGGCAAAGACTGGACAGGCCTGGAAGTTGTGGTGATATATGAGGAGTGAATGTCTGAAGAGATGAATGGTTTCATCATTACAGTCCCTGCTTTTCCTCCACAACAGAAAACGCCTCGCACAGTGAGCTGCGTGACCTGCTGTCAGAATTCACTTTACTGAAGCAAGTCAACCATCCACACGTCATAAAGATGTATGGAGCGTGCAGCCAGGATGGTAAGACCTCAGTCCTCCTGCCATCCTCTCTTAGCGCATGTGTGTTGCACATGGAGTCTAAGTGCTGGATTTCTCTGAATAGGTCCATTGTATCTGATTGTGGAGTATGCCAAGTATGGGTCGCTCCGCAACTTCCTGCGCGAGAGTCGGAAAGTTGGCCCGAGCTACATGGGTAGGGATGCCAACCGAAACTCCAGCTACTTGGAGAACCCAGATGACAGGGCGCTCACCATGGGTGACCTGATCTCCTTTGCGTGGCAGATCTCCAGAGGCATGCAGTACCTGGCTGAAATGAAGGTGCGTGACATGCTGTATGTGTGGTCGCAGCTGGAATTTTACAGTTGAAACTTAGAATACATTTTGAAATTTGTTCTGGAAAGAGCTGAAATTAGCATTTTGTCCCGACAGCTTGTTCACAGGGACCTTGCAGCACGAAACGTCCTCGTAGCTGAAGGAAGGAAGATGAAGATCTCAGACTTTGGTCTTTCCAGAGACGTGTATGAAGAGGACTCATATGTTAAGAGGAGCAAGGTAAAGAAAGGAGACAGAAAAGAACAAATTCTTGTTTTATTTCCAACAATCTTTTAAAGAAGAATTAACAAGGTTTCTGTCTGTTTTTCAGGGCCGTATACCTGTTAAATGGATGGCAATAGAGTCCTTGTTTGATCACATTTACACAACTCAAAGTGATGTGTGAGTATAATCATCATTTAAAGGAAAGTTCGACATGTTGGGAGCCAGATGACTGATACCAGAATCATGTCTGCACAGTAAATATGAAGATGACTAGCTTAGCTTTGACTTTCTCATAAAAACTGGAATCTTCTGGACTTTCTCCAGAAAGTCGATCTATTCCTTTAAGTAGACTCACAAGTTTAAACATTCTTATTCTCTTGTTTTTTCTTCCAAGCTGGTCCTTTGGTGTGCTGCTGTGGGAGATAGTCACACTGGGAGGAAATCCATACCCAGGTATCGCTCCTGAACGCCTCTTTAACCTCCTCAAGACCGGCTACAGGATGGAGAGACCAGAGAACTGCTCGGAGGAAATGTGAGCTCCACCTCTGTTATTCTACAGCATCTCCTTGTTTCTGCTGAGAACAAAAACACCCGTCCAGCACATTTGGACAGTCAGTCGTGGAAAATGACTCTTTTGGGAGGATTAAATGATACTTATTTCACCCGCTGTGAAACTTTTTCCTCTACAGGTATAACCTCATGCTTCGATGCTGGAAACAAGAACCAGACAAGAGGCCGACATTCTCAGACATCAGCAAAGAACTGGAAAAGATGATGGTGAAAAGTCGGGTATGGTGAAGCTTTACAGTACATTATAATAAGTTATTCATAATCTTCCACAAGGAAAAAAAAAGAGGGGAGGCTATTAATATCTTTCCATGCATTACCGGTGCAATTTTGACAAACCTTCAGTGGTGCATTACTGGGCCCTGACAATCAGAAGTGAAGAGATTTTTAGCTTTTCACTCCTTTTGGATTTGCATCCAACCCAAAAAGAGCAGTATATCATTTCTGCCGGGCAGCATGTACTGCTGGCTCGCTGTTTAGAGTCACATACACACAGACACACACTGTGCCTGCTTCAGTGAATGATCTGTCGCTCTTCCCAAATGTTTTAGATACCATAATTAGTGTTTGAAGAGCAATCCTATAATGTGGCCTTGGGCAGTGTAATCATAGAGCATTCCAGTCAGGCTCCTGCTGTTGAAGTGAGGCTAAATATAGAGCATTTAAGGACAAGGGAATGCAGACAACCCAGGATACAGCAGGCTAGTGTAGGCTCCCTGTTATCAAAAGGAGATAGTGGGCAAGTAAAGGTTTTTGGTACAAATGTTTCCAGGGTCTTGCAGTCAGTGCATGTGTCTGATCTTTAACATGAGCACTCTCAGGCTTAGTGTCCCGTGGCTCCTCTCCACCTTAATCAGCCTAATCACACCCTCATGTGCTCTTGTCAGGATTACCTGGACCTTGCGGCATCCACGCCAGCCGACGCCCTGCTGTACGACGACGCCCTCTCTGAAGAGGACACACCACTAGTGGACTGTAATAACGCCCCTCTCCCTCGAACCCTCCCCTCCACATGGATTGAAAACAAGCTCTATGGTAGAATCTCCCATGCATTTACTAGATTTTAGAAACAGGACACACAACACAAGCTCTCTTTTTTGGCAAGTTGTGATTGGCTTTTTCCATAGTCAAGTGTGTGTGACTGTGATCTAGGCATGCCTTTTGCTGATTAATGCTGACATATCTCCCATTTCATCGTAAATGAGAGACTCAGTGAAAAAAAAAGATCTTGTGTCTTGACTGTTTTGTTTTATTTGGACCTGCTTCGAATGTACATGAATGCTGACCAAAAATTCTACATTTGTAAATACTGAATATACCCTTCATTCTAATTTATAGGGCTCTGCTCATACCCATGCGTCATCTGCATTTTATTTGTACATAGTTCATTTTTTTCACTCCATCACATTCCACTGTCCCCATTTCACTATTTGTTTGCATTGGAAGAAACAGTGTGTAACATTTGAAACAGGTCCTCGCTGAATCAATCACTCACTGTGGTTTGAATTCCAGACTGTCTTAAATTTCCTGACTTTCTAATTGTATATTAGCTATTAATCAATAATGATTCCACATTGCTGAACAGAGAAACAGTAAGGCTTTCAAATGCAACTCTCAAGTGACTAATAGTGAGTCTAGTGAGGAGCATAATGAACTTATTTGCTGTCTGTGTGTTACAGGAAGGCAGCCATAGGTCAAATACAGGGACATAAGCAGCATTATAGCCTTGATACATTACAGTAATCGATTATATTAGCTTTGATTTTATGTAGCATATACGAAGCCATAACTCTACACCTCTGAGAGTCAAATCAGGACTCGTTTCAGAGACGGGCACTACAGAGTTTGATTTGAGAGCCTTACTGTCTGCACGCTGTTTATCTTTCACTGAGTGCAGAAAAATGATATGTTCTCGTTTTTAGGCATGTCATACCCGAACTGGCCTGAGAAGAGCCCGGTACCGCTCAACAGACATGATGCCACTAATCCAGTCTTTACAAGATATGCCAATGATAGTGTTTATGCAAACTGGATGGCTTTGCCTTCACCCGCAAAAGCTGTGGACAAGCTTGATAGCTAAAGACAAACCAACACTGTAGAAAAGATGACTAATTGGTAGATGTATATATTTCTATAAGACTGTACATATACAATCTGATGCTAAAGTTGGTTCCCTTTTATTTCTGTTGCATGGGTATTCGAGGTTTAAAACTGAGGTCTTTTTGCTGCGAAACTGGCTGGAACAACATAGACCATGCTTCATTCTGCTCTTCAGTATGTTAATTATTACCTCATGGGTCATGTTGGCCAAGTTGTATCACTGCATGACTATTGTACCAGATTGTATGTCAGTGTCAATGTCTTTCAAGTGCCTGTGCCGCTTCTACAATAGCCTCCAATTATTAATGTACGACTGTGAAGATCTTGTTCCAGCCCAGGAATTAAAGGGGACGTCTTTACCATCACCTGTTGTAGACAGCTGGGATTGAGTGGACAAAAACGAAATGCTGAACTTGTTCTGAAAATGTAAAGTTTCTACTGTAGGAGGATTGTGAACCTCAAAAATGTCAGAGACCCATTTTTGTGTTTCTCCCACAACTGTTGTTGCCAAAGAAAAATAACACAGACATGTTCACCGAACGGTTTTCTTGTTTTTGTTTATTGTTTGTTTTTTTTTTACATGAAAAAATATCAACTAGTGAGTTTTACTCCAGTGTAAGGACATGAGACTTAATGTAGATTGTAACCATGTCCACCATGTGTCAGACTACAGTTCACTTTTTGATTCATTGTAGTTGCAATCTTTGTGGAAGAAGTACAATTATGTAAACTAATGAGTGTTATCATTGTTACGTTGTCATTATTTGATTATGTTTCAGTTAATAATAAATATTAAAAATTGTGCAGTACGTCTGTCCACCTCATATCTCTGAAAATAGATAGTAAGCTTCTGTATGTGGTTATTTAAATACTCACAATTTTCTTTTTACTATCTACAATGCAACTTATGTTTTGTGGCTCACATGATTAATTGTTTTCACAACATTATAATATAATAATTAGCCTCTGTTCACATCCAGACACGATTTGCTCATTATACACGTTAGTTTGCAGACTTGTCTAAATCATCAGTAGTGACCTGGCAAGCGTTTGTCTACAGAAGCCATTTCATGTGTAAATACTCAGTGTTGTGGAATAATGCAAATGTTGTGTGCCCCTTTCCAGTTCCACTGAGTCTCAACTCTGCTCCACTGCAAGTAAAGATTTTTTCTGAAAAGCTGATATAGATTTTACTTTTTTCAAGTTTTGGAAGAGATTTGCATTTAAGAAAAAATTTAGTATAATTTTAGTATACAACTCAATAAGCTTTTTTACTTTATTATTTAAATTGTTTAAATAATGGTGTGGTTATGTTTTGAATAACCGTGTCTAAAATAAATTGGAAATATTCCTGAGCTCATATACTGATTCAAAGACTGGAGCATTCTTATGTTATTAAAATGCACACAAGAATTATGCCTGCCACCCCTTCTTCCTTCATCTCTTCCATTAGCAGGGTTTTGACCGTGCTCCATGACACTGATGTATTACAGACGTGCCATCAACAGGTAACATTTGAAAAGTATTTTAAGTCTTATTTTCACAGCTCTGAGTCAGCTGGTGATGATGGTGATGGTGACTTGTCTATGACCGAAACCTTTCAACAGAAAAGAAAAAGAATGAAAGAAAGAAAATTTGTTTAAATAGCTCTCTGACAGACTGGTGACCTTTACAGGGTGTCTCGGTGTTTTCCACACAATGCGTGCTGCTGAGACTCCTTCCAGACTCCTTCCACCCTTAATAGGAATTAATAAACCAAATTAACTAAAGAATGACTAAAATAGAACCTCATGGGAACATTTCCTGGTTTACTTCAGGCACCATAGTGATAACAGATCCCATGTTTACACATAAAACAAGTGATCTGTCTCCAGTTACAGTCCACTTCAGTGGTAATGCAATTCAGAGATGTCAGCTAATGTATCATCATAGATAAGAGGTTTGTTTTACTAGTTAGGGACAAACAGAGGAAAACAAAACAGGATCTATGTAATTAATAAAATGATAACACTTCTTCTTAATGATTAGTTGTTCTCAACAAATTAGTCTTTTGATTTATATTTACAATAAATTCAATAAATAGTGTTATTATTATGAACAAGGATCTCCAGCGTGTGTGATGACGTCAATCCTTTTCAACCTCCCATTGGTTACTTGTTTACCGGAAGTAGGCTACAGCCCACTCTTCTCTCTTTGCTCCGTGGCATTCTGTAACACAAGCCTCCTACGGCTGGTGGTTTTATGCTAAACCCGCGGCTGTAACCACAGGCAGGAATGGACAAAGACGGGAATAGGTGAGTAATTGTTTTTTGTACCTGTGTGAATGATTAGCAGGCTCTCTCACAGCCATAAAATAACACGAAAGCGTAGTGAAGCTCCGAACGTCGCTAAGCTAGCTGCAGAACTGTGTGGATATCCGGTTTAGCTTTTTCAAAGTGCGCGCGAAATGTTTGGTAGCTTTATTTTAGGTAGTCTATGGTTCTATCATGAGTTATAGGGGTACAAAATATTGTGAGGATTATACAGATGTCGCATTTCAAGTAGCAGCGAGTGAAATAGGTAGCTATTTTAGATTCATGACCAGTTTTATTCAGTTGCTACTGCCAAACTCTGTGTGCCATGCCGTGTACGCCAAGTGTAAACTTCTTTGTATATAGTTGTTCTCAAAATGATAAGCCAGGTGGACTAGCCAGTCTGACCTGGTCTTTCTAATCAATCAAACCCAGGACAAACTAGACCTGATCATGTTAACAACATATCTGAGGGATTCACTGGTATTGAGTCCCTCTTGATGTATGAATGTGTACATTCATACATCAATGTGAAGTTTACTGCCATCAGACAGAGGACACATTCTTACCAAGGTGGTGATATCACTGTGATATCACAACGTTTACTATAGGTTTTAACCAGCGCTGCATTTATCTGTATCTTTGTGCCTGACAACAAGAAAAGCTGAAATAAATTTAGGGAGTAGTCTGTTCTGTCATGTTATGACCAATGTGAGTTTCATGTGAATTTGTCTTTTCATAGGAGGGTGTTAAACACAAATCAAGCTGTATATGGAGTGAGTAGATCCCTCAAATGATTTAACTTTTAAAGTGACGAAGCCGCAGAGATGACAGTTTAACACTATTGACATAAAGCAGAAGTTGCTTTTGCTGTCTTTTGCTGTGTAGCTACAAAGAAATGGTTGGATAGCCACAGTAGATTTTTGAAATATCAGAGCAATGTTTTCCAGCTGTACCACTGTGGAGTCAGAGCCCTGCTGGTTTTCATTATATCTATCTTGACTGATTTATACACCTGCAAGGCCTGATGAAGACTGCAGGTGCCTGGACAGAAAAATGGCGTAACTTTGTGTACTGGGGGCTGGGGCAGTAGTTTTGTCTGACCTTCAAGAAACAATTGTGCGTGGTATGTGGTGGATAAGATAACGTGGAAAAGCTTCTCGAGCCTAGATACTGAGAAATTTTCCTGTCTGGCATCAGAACTGAAGAAGCTGTTCAGAAAACATACCTGTAAATAACAACATTATCCGGAAAACTACTTTCAACACTGTGGTTGTTTCTTACATTTTGTCCTCATGTTACATCCTTTGATTTGCTTTTTACAGTTTATTGTATAGCTGTTCTGGAGTGTGTGGCGCTTTTATTTTGAAGAGAGAGAGACAGTTTAGCCGGAAGTCTACCTTTAGTAGCTTGCTGGATTTTGAGCTCGCCCACCAGTTTTCCTCTCTACTGTTGTTTAGCTGAGAGCTAACAGCCGTGCGCTAGCGAGGACGGTCCAGGTGCAGGTAATTTCTCATGTCCCTCTTTCTCTTCTTCTTTCTTAGATCCAATCTTTGAAATGTAAAATCTTCGTTGTTGTCCAGAAATATTAATTATTATCAGGTATTCATTGGTTGAATGAAATCGTCAGTGGCAGTGCGATTATTAACTAAGGTTGAGTGAATGGCAACACACTGTTAATGTTGTGTTATCAAGTTGTATTGTCTGATTATCTGCTGATCCCCGGTGTTTTAATCTGAGCCAGAACATTTTATCTAAGATTTCATTTATGTTCCCAGAACTGTAAAAGGTTTTTTTGTCTTATCGTGGGTTTGTGTGATTTTTCTCCAGGTGATCATTGGATGGATTTACACAGGACCAATGTGTGATTCACTGGAGCCAAGAGCCAGGACCTTCACAGTAAAATGACATAATCGGCCCTTCAAATCTCTCAGATGATGTGCAGAATCATATTGTAAGTAATGTGATCTGAGGGGAAAGGGAATGCAGACTCGTCAGCTATAGCTTGTATGTCAGCGTGATGCCCAGGCGGGGGTTGCCGCTCCAGGGCCGGGTCCGCTGGCTCTTCCTGGGGCTCTTCCTGCTGCTGGTCCTGCTGCTGTTCGCATACCTGCTGGAGTGCACCCCTCCAGCAGACGTCAGCCTGGTCCTGCCCGGCCTAGCAGGAGAGACCTATGGGAAGGAGTATTACCAGGCCCTGCTGCAGGAACAGGAGGAGCGCCACCTGAACCGTGCTGCCAGTCTCAAGCGCCAGATCGCCCAGCTCAAGCAGGAGCTGCAGGAAATGAGTGAGAAGCTGAAGCTTCTGCAGGACAAGAAGGAGCTCCCCGGGGTGCAGGGCCTGACCGAGACTAAAGACCAAGAGCCGGGAGATCTGCTGGAGTACCTGCACTCTCAGATTGACAAGGCTGAGGTCAACACAGGGGCACGCCTGCCCAGCGAGTACGCCCTGGTGCCCTTTGAGAGTTTCACTTCGTCCAAGGTGTATCAGCTGGAGATGGGGCTGACACGGCACCCAGAGGAGAAACCTGTCCGCAAAGACCGCAGGGACGAGCTGGTGGAGGTTATCGAGGCCGCGCTGGACATTATCAATAATCCTGATGAGGAGGACGGCGTAGAGGACGACATGCCGATGCAGAGGCAAACCTACACAGAGGGTCACTTTGCTGAGGGTAAGACCCACTCTCCCTGACTACAAAGTAATTAATTATGACTGTAGGTAAAATGTCTCCTCAGTGCATCATTGTTTTTTATTTGGCAGGACTGTACAGGACAGAGCGAGACAAAGGGACGCTGTATGAGCTCTTCTTTGCCAAAGAGGATTCCAGCAGTTTCCGCCATGTCACGCTCTTTCGGCCTTTTGGTCCCTTAATGAAAGTCAGGAGCACATCTGTGGAAACATCGGGAATGATAATTAACATCATTGTGCCGCTGGCAGGCAGAGTGGAAACTTTCTCACAGTTCTTACACAACTTCAGGTGAGAATGAATCAGAAAGTGTCCCTGTCTGCTGGACGTGACCCGGCATGTTCTGCTGTCAACATGTTGAGCTTATTTTTTATTGTGCCATTGTTGTGAAATAATATGCAAGTGTACAACATGTTTGTAATTCATTTTAAAGGTTCTTAATATATATAAATGTTTTCAGGGAGGTGTGCATACAGCAGGACAGACGAGTACATCTCACAGTGGTTTATTTTGAGCAGGAAGGCCTACAGGAGGCGAAGTCATCATTGGAAAAAATGTCAAGGTTTGTCCTTTCACTGACAAAGAGCTTTTAATGTGCTTGTGCTATTTTTTATCCATAAATATGTCATGGGACTTAAAATTTGTCAGGGAGGAGAGCTTCTCCAATTACACCCTAATCCCGGTGGACGAGGAGTTTTCACGAGGTCGGGGTCTGGATATCGGAGCAAACGCCTGGAAGAAAGGCGACGTCTTAATGTTTTTTTGTGATGTTGACATCCATTTTACACTGGAGTTCCTTAACACCTGTCGTCTCCACGCCGCTCCAAGTAAGTTTGATCATTTGTCATTTATTTTTGAACTGTTGTTTTCAGGCTGAGTGTGGCTAAATGTACTGCAATTTTTCTGCACTGTAGACAAGAAAGTCTTCTATCCAGTGGTGTTCAGTCTGTACAATCCCGCCATAGTCTATGGAAATTTGGAGCTGGCTCCACCCATTGAACTCCAGCTGGTAAGGACTGTGAAAGTTCACATTAAGCCCTGATTATTATGTGGAGATAGATGATTTAATTCTGTATTTTTCATTCACATAAAAGTTCATAAAACTTCAGCCAAAAGTTTGTATCTATCTAATAAGTGATCGTCTGTTTTCAAATAGATTCACAAAAAGGACGCCGGATTCTGGAGAGATTTTGGGTTTGGAATGACGTGTCAGTACCGTTCGGATTTCTTAAATATTGGTAAGCACGAATCATTTGGTTAATAATGCTCAGGAGAATCATAATCAGCCTTTTGAGTTTCATTTAACATCTTGCAAATGGATTTGATTCCTCCAGGAGGGTTTGATCTTGAAGTGAAAGGCTGGGGCGTGGAAGACGTCCACTTGTACAGGAAGTATCTTCGGAGCGACCTGATAGTGATCCGAACTCCAGTGTCCGGTCTTTTCCACCTGTGGCACGAGAAGCAGTGCGCGGACGAGCTGACGCCCGAGCAGTACCGCATGTGCATCCAGTCCAAAGCCATGAACGAGGCCTCCCACTCTCACCTGGGCATGCTGGTTTTCCGCGAGGAGATCGAGGCTCACCTGCGCAAACAGGCCTTCAAGACTCAGAGCAAAACGGAGGACTGAGAAAGCCTCTGCGTACCCAACGTCATTCCTACGCAGACTGTGAGGTGTGTTGACAATAGTAAGGCATTACAGCAAAGACACGTTTACATGGATCCTTCTGCATTTCACCGCACAGCTGTAGACAAATGAATGTACAAAAACTCCACAACAAGGTACAACTCTGACTGAAGAGCTACAGCAGAATCAAACACACAAGTACATGATCAAATCAGTAATATTTAATCTGCTGAAGGAAGATATTACACGTGTAGAACAAGTAATATATCTCTTGGATTTAGGCTGACATTGTATTTTACATATTGCAGTCATTTCAGTTCGCATGCAGTTATTAACCTGCGGTACACAAACTTCTCGTTAAACCATCCTGCCTGCTTCAATCATAGGCCCTGGACTTAGCAATTGTTTGTTCGCCATGTTCACCTTCTGTGCCGCTGAACTTCCTTTCACCGCCGAGTGTCGAACAAGGTCAAACACAACCAGCTGTCACAGTTCAGAGTGGCTTTTTAATTGAAAAAGAAGAACGGCTAGAAAATGCTAATGTCTTAATTATATAACTACTTATTTACTGTGGACAGAAGGCACAGTAAGAAGTTGCACTTTCTTAGAACGGAAGTTAAACATGTCTAAGTTTACCACACAAGAACCAGTAATTTTCTACTGATTCCGAACTTTAGAAAAAAAATCAATCTTTTATTTTATACAGTATATTAGCAGTTGTTTAAGGAGCCATACTGTTCTGTTACTATTATATATTATTTCAGACTGGCAGTGTGATAAAAAAAAAGGGACCTTTTTTGTGTGTGTGTTTTATGTGATAGTCACTAATTTTCTTTGCTGAGGACAGTTTCTAAGTCATCAGTTAAACAAAGCAGCAGCATGTTGATAAAATAGTTAAAGAGCCAGGATCAAAGATCTGCTTACAGCATGTGGCGCTACGATATCAGGACTCTGTTAACCAGTGTTATTGTCCAAATATCAAAGACCTGGCAGTGAGAGTCACTCACAGCACTATGATTCCTCGTACTGGACTGAGATTGAATGTTACAGCCTCTCTTGTAAATAATTTTTCTAATATTTCTTTGTTTCATACACGTGACTTGACTACTTTTGTCGTACGTGCCTACATGCTTTAAGTGACATGAAACGTTGAACAGATTGTTTTGGCAATGTGTCGACAGCTGTAGGGTTGTTCTTTATAATGGTCTTTTTTGTTTGTTTCATAAAGAGGGAGGATGTTACTGCTGCAGAGCTCAGTCACAGAGGTCAGAGGTGAAACATCAGTGAGCACAGCTGAAAATCAAAAATCCTGGGTGGAGCAGACAAGAAGTGCTTTATTCTTTCTCACAAAGAAAGCAGGTTATTCTCTCATCTCATCCTGTACTGTAATTATTTTTAATCTGCGTTTTTGCAATTAATATTACAGCTTTTTGTAGATAGTCTTAAAGTTTCCCTGCTCTGCAGGAGAAATGTTACAGGTCTTCCTCTCCGCAGTACACAACACTACAAACAGAACAAACTTATGGAAGGAAATGATTTATTTTGACATTTTGGCCATGAAATAAAACTTACAGAAGGCTGCATTTAACTCTTGCTATGTCATTTCTGCTGTTGGCATTTGATTGAATGATACACATTTTCAGTGAACATGACCAGTTCTATAATTTATACTATAAAAATGTAATATCAAACTTGTCAAGTATCTTTAAATCAACTAGCTCATTCGTATTCTTCTTAATTTAAGACAAATGGCATAATACAATTGTATTATTCATCTGTATACAATAAACTACATGAATAGAAAATAAAGAGAAAAAAAAATAGAAAAGCAGAATCAAAATCCAGGAGAACTGACATGAAATAAACCAAATGGGTAAAGTTTCAGACAGGCTTATTTTCATCTCGGGTACTTCACTGTATTAATGTGCGATCTGCTCTGGATGGATCCCCACAGTCCTGTAGATCTCTTTGAGGAGAAGCAGAGCCGTGTCTTCAGATTGCCTAGAAAATAACAGATGTCTTTAAAGTGTTTTGTTTTGTCAAAACCCAAAGATATTTAAATGACTATAACGACGAGGAAAATTCTTACATTTCAGAACATCCATCAAAATTTAGGCAGTTTTGCTTTTAATATTATTTATATGATGAATCATTTATCAGATTAGTAGCTGATTAATTTTCTGTCGATCAACTAAAAGATTAATAGACCAATCATTTCAGTTCTGGTTGCAACTTCAAATTGATTGAGGAATTGAGCTTTTTTTGAACATGCAGTGGTAAAAGCCAGAATAAAATGGCGTTCTCTGTACCAGTAGCAGAGATGACTCTGGAGGGCAAACAGGTACTCGTTGAAACTCTCGATGGGCTTCTCTTGCAGGACGTAGTCGATGCGATTCCCTCCGTTCAACATCCCAATCTTCACATGAGGCTCCTCCTCTCTCTGCGGCTCAGGACTCTCTGGGATCTTATGCTCTGTGACAAATCAGAGCGAGCGGAGTTACTGATGTTGCACAGTACGGAAATAACTCGATTCAAGTGTCACATATCAGAGAAACTCACCCTCCTCCGCTTGCTTCTCCTGTTCTTCGATCTGATTGGCCACCATGGCCAGCTCGGCCTGAAGCTGAGCGGACGAGGTGTGAGCGCGAGCGAACTCGTTGAGCGTCTGCCAGGCACTCTTCAGGGAGCTGATGAAACCCTGCTTCAGGTCCGAGCCCATCCTGGAGAGACTGTCCTTCAGCTCTGAAACACAGAGGCATCCACGATAAAGCTTTTCATGTATGGTAAGGTTTCTTTTCTTTTTTATTATTATTAGAATCAAAAGCAATTTCTGCCTTTGTAGAGAGAAACTTCTTTATGACTGTCAGCTAACACTTTTGTGCTGGGGCAGAGAATCACTGTTCAGTTTGTTTTGTTCTTATTGCGCCATAGCAATTTCAATGTAAGAATAGGTTCTTTGTATTTTGCCACCACAGAAATTAGGGCACCCCACCCATAAGGGACACAGAGGACTGAGCTGAGGACACAGCGTGCACTGGCACTAGTCAACAACTCAGTTTAGATTCTTATGAAGACATGGAACTAGAATTTAGTATTTACTCACTTTAATCGATCTGTAGCTTGTCAAATGTGTTATCAGCATTATGACGGCAGTGGTTCAGTTATCTGAGGTGATGCAGGCAGAAATTTGAGAAAACATAAAGAGTGAGTGTCGTACCAAGATGAAGCCTCTTCCTGCCTTTGTGATGAGGGATCAACACGGGCTTCAAGTCCATGTCTGGTATTATCATGGGCTCAATCCTGTATGCCACTGGGTCCAGCTGAAAGAAAGTAATGAAACTATCAGAGGCCAGTGCTTGAAGTAATTCAGCTACACTGCTGCTTTTTGCAAGAGGGGTTTAGGGGAAATTATTAATGTCCATATTTACATTAAACATGTAACAAACTAATATAAAAAAGAAACAGCTGATTGTGACTTAAAGAAGTTACTTTGCACACTTGAATATGTACAGACTTGCAGTCAAAAACAATAAAAATGTGCTACAAGTCTAGTAGGCAAACTGTCTAATCTGTAGCTTAATTAGCAGTAATTCTTTGAGGCTGCACAGGCTGGAGGAGCTGCATACCGGATGGTAAATATTGAAGAATCTCTTGCACGTGGGCAGCTGGTACGTCTCCTCAATCTTCTCCAGTCCTCGGACAGTTAAGAACATGCCGATCGGAGAACCCAAAGCGAAGAAAGTCACTGGCTCAAAGTCCAGAGCGTGGTAGACCACTGACACCTGCAGAACAAAGCATTAACAATGTCCAGTGAAAGTTAAGAATCTTTAACAACTTTAACATTTTCCCTCTTTGTGTTTGAAGGCACATTTACCTGTCCAGTACCAACTTCAAAGTAATTGTAGTTGACGTGGATGGAGGAGACAGTGTTGCCCACCGGAGGCTTCTTTACAGTGGGGTCAGGGAGAGCCTCGGCTGCTGGTGGTGAAGCCGCGACCTGACTGACCTCTTTGACTTCTGCTTTCTTCTCCTGGGCTGCCTGACGTGCAGCCTGAGTACATGAAGAAACAACAGGGACAAAAAAGAGCGTGTTAGTCATCACCACTGGTTTGCAAGCTGCACACACACACACACACACACTCAAGAGATAAACTTACCTGCTTATTCACTCGTTCTTTGACAAACTTGGCGATCTTCTTCCTGGGACCCAGTGGGATCCCCATCTCTTTCAGGTCCTCAATTGTGCACATGAGCTGAAAGAACATGAGGAAGTGAACAAAATTAAACAGCCACACCATCTAATAATAATGACTTGAAGAAAACTCTGATAATATTTTAAATATTATCAGCTTTCAAAATATCCCTCCTATTATCCTTAAATTTTTCTTACTAACCAGTTATTTTATGCTGTGTTAATTTTAAAATACATTTTGAAAACCCCAAATCCCTTGGACTTACTCATTTTAGGTAACGCTTAAAAAAAGCAATGGTAGCTTTTATTCTTACAAAAGACTCAATATCAATCTTCTCCTCATCAAAGGTGCTCTTGTACTCAGACAGGCCCAGATGTTCCAGCACAGCAGAAAGATCCTCAAACTCCTCCCCGTCTTCTTTGGCCTCTTCTTCTACAGCCGGAGGTGTGACCGCATTACTTCCCTGAGCAACAGGGGCTGCCACCTGGTACGAGAAGCAGAACTTACAGTGATGTACTGCAACATTATTTTGTTACGATCCATCTGGGCGCGATCGGTTATTACACGCATAACACTGCATGCTACTCAGATTTGCAAAATCAGGATAATAGCTGACATGTTACTTTATGTGTTTGAGTAATTCAGTGTACTGGTATATTACCTGTTTGGTGTCTCCATTTGAAGTGGGCATGACTGGTGTGGCCAGTGTAAGAGAGCCATTCTTCTGATTTGAAAGCAGGTCAAAGAGAATCAGGGAACCTGCAAACACAAAAGGAGAGAAACAACAGAATGTATGTAGGTGAAAAACAGAGGAGAAAACAAGAGAACAGAGGTGACGAAGCCACTGCACGGGTTTAGTACCTAAGCTGTGTCCGGCCACTGACATTCCTCCTTTGTAGTCTGGGTTCCTCTTCATGAACAGGGCATAAAGTCTGTTAATCTCTAGGGCAACTGTGTCCATGATGGTCTGGCAGTAAGTGGGACTGTTGTAGAAAAGCACATCTAACAAAGTCTCATTTGTAAAGTGACGTAACCGTCCAGTACTGGGCAAGGTGATCTTCTTTATCCTCCTACAAAGAGAAATAAGTCTATTATTAAAAGTCTATTAAAACATAGACATCTGATTATATTCTATATTTTTCTTGCTCTGCCACCTCCATGCTCTCCTACTAAACAGAATAACTATAGCACCAAAGAAAGTATTAATCCACAGCTGAAAATAGTCCCCAGGAAATACACAATTTACTATATACCACAGTGTGTGCAAACCTGCCTCGCCTCGCCTCACCTGTCCACTCCAGTGGCATCGCCATGTAGAGCTGTGTGCCACTGGACAGGTAGGAACTCCACCCTGCTGATGGCGTGCTCATCCAGTGATTTCTTAAAGTGACTGTGAAGCAGCTTCAGTGACACGTTGCGGAAGTCGTCCACTGAAAGCATGTGGATTTGTATAGTTTAATTCATAAATAACGTCGCCATGGAGGATACACCAATACCAGCAAAGATGACGTACACGGCTATACAGCACTTACCACACTCGACCATGCTCCTAAACCTCAGGTCACACACGGGACCGATTCCATGAACCATGAACACAAGATGATCCACCTTGGGAAGCTCACCTGGAAAAGGAGCACATGATGGTAATGTTGAATTTGATTTTACTCACTGATCTGCACAGTCAGTTACCGCTGACATCTTGCACCAAAAATCTGAACTGTGTTAAATTGTTTATAGAGCTGTTTTACATTTACAAACAGATGTTAAAATACATCTCACAGTTAAATATGATTTTATTTTCCCTCATAAAACAGATCACGATGCCTGGCACTTCCTTTGATGTCCTTTGAAATGCTTCATCTCACTTTATAGGGTCTACTTTACTCTGGAACTATCTGAGCTTAAAGTTTATTTCCATTTACACAGCAGATATAAAATGGTACAGTACAAGCTGAGTTTTATGTTTTCTCCGACTCTTAGATTACATAAACAAGAGGAGCTTCCCTACCATCAGGCACTTCATCATGGTCGTCATCAATCCCTCTCTTCACCACCCGGGGCCTGGTCTGCCCGTCCTGAGTTGTGCCCCACTCATCTGGCATGGAGGAGGGCTGAAACTGCACTATCACCTACAGAGGCAAAGAGAACAAACGTCCCCCACTCATTAAACCAAACTAACAGGATTAATCATCACATGACCACCACTTACCACTAATCAGAAGAAAGAGTTTACCTTTGGATTGTGCATGACAATGGTTTCTCCTGATGGGAACTCCAGTCTACGGTGCCACTGGTTAGTAGATACAGCTTTCTTATATTCTGCCTGCGTGTAAAGACACAAGTACATGGAGACATTTAAGACCCAAAATTAGAATTAGAGCGAAACGGATGAGAAACACATGTTTGACTAGAAGTAGGAATGTAAGATAAAAGATGCCCCACATTTTATAAACATCATCTGTTTCTGGTCGAAAGCAGAAGTGAAACAAACCTCCAGCTTGTCACTAAACTCTTCAGAATAAGGGATAAAGCGGCTATCCGTATCCCCTTTGTAAAACCAGGAGCACCGGCGGACCTCTGTGGGCTCCTCCTCCCAGAACACTGCAGTCCGCATGCGGTCATAGAGCTGCACATCATAACGGCCTCCATCTGTTCGCACAATCACATTTTCTGGGTCTGGTTGAACTGGAAGAACAAAAAGGCCACAACAACTTTAGAGTAGATCACAGTTTCAGAGAGTTGTGTGAGCACCGCCACTGCCAAGGTCAGATGTTCAGGTATGTCATCGTACCTGAGTTGTAGGTCTCCTCTAGCTGAAGGGAGTCGATGATACTGAAAGGAAGCCAGACGCTCTTGGACTCCACTTGCTTGCAGTAGAACCAATGAGGCTGAACAGGTTCATAGACATTGTAGTTGTATGGCATCATGGGACCAGCAGGGACTATAGCTCCAGCAGTGGTGGCCAGAGGTGGAGGCGCTTGAATCTGTGTGGGAGGAGGCTGAAGAAAGATGAAAAAAAAATCCTGATTATAAACTTCCTCTTCATGAACAATGGTTGCACTTGAGGCATGTAGCTAATGTTCATAACAATCATTTCATTAACTTAATCAAGTATTTAACAAACACAATCCACAAGAGTCACAGATTGGCTCTACCCTTGTGAATGTGGGTCCTGACAGTGGGAATGTCTGTGGTGGAGAGCTGAGAGAGTAAGGATTCTGCTGAGGTGTGTGTGTTGGCGGTAGGATCTCTGGAGCTGGAATATAAGGACTGGCCCTGCTGCTGGTGGGGGTGTGTCGGTATGGGTTATGACTCTGTGGCAGCATCTGTGGAGGCGGTGGCGTCATTGTGGTTGGGGGAGGAGTGTGACGTCCCATAGGGCTCTGGTAAACTGCACTGCCAAATGCTGGAGGAGCAGGGTTCATTTGTGGGCCTGGGGGTGGTGGTGGAGCCATGCTGACACTGCTTGGAACAGAAACCGGGCCTGTTGTTGTGGGAGCAGCTGACGGGGCCGGTGGTGGGCATGGCGCCTGGCCGATGGATGCAAACGGATCACTGCTGGTTACGGGGCTAGAGAAGTAGTTGAATGTAGAGGGGGCTGGTCCGTTCCCAGAAGTCTGACCTAGAAAGCTGTCCTCCTCTCCAACATCAGTGGAATCATCTAATGGACATCAAACCAGAGCAAGACTTTTACCTTTCAACTGTGCAGCATGTGTTATTTGTGACTCTATAATGAACATACAATACACAGCAGAGAAAGCAGGCATGTATATTACAACAATAGTGATGCAACTAATTATTACTTTAGTTTCATTTTAAAATGTAAGAAAATAAAGAAACAGGCTCATCAAACTTTCCCAAAGCTCAAAGTGACACGTTCAAAAGTCTAAAACAGGACTTTAAATTGCCATTTAATTCAGGAACAAGATATAGCCGATTTTAAGACTTTAGAGAAACTGTTTTGTAATATATGTACAGTTATTTCCCACATAACTGTACATCCTGTTCATGTAATGTCACATCAGGCAGGGCACTGTGTGACCAACACACACCGCTGTCAGTTAGGCTAACCAGCCTGACAAACGACCGACAGCTCGGACACACTGTTTCTTTCCGTTTCTATTTTTTTTAACACTAAACAACAGCTGACAGCAGCACAGGTTCCCCGATTAGCTAGCTAGCTTAGTCGGCTAAAGGCACAGCTAATGTTTGGACATTTCCTCCGTCGGCATTTCATCTCACCTCCTGACAACACCGCCGGACCAGAGGCCTGACTCACGGGCATGAAAGGCAAATTGAAGTTAAACTCCGGAGCGGCGCTAAACAGTAAGTTTGCACCGGTGGTTGGAACATTATTATTTTTTCTATCTGCCATTTTCCCCTAGAATTACACGTAGCCACTACCGGTGCAGGCAGGCAGTACACGCTCAGTTCACCAAACAGCTTCCCCACCCGCCTACAAAGCTTTTTACTGATCTCTAAAAGATCACAGTAGCAACCCTATCCCAACGAATGGGAAGATGGCGTCGCACATTGTTTATAGATCTACTAAAACCACGCAGACATGTTGGCCGTCGTTCGTTGGTTGTGGGGGAAAAATAAACAGTATCTCTCACCACTGCCACCTACAGGCCAGAGAGATTACTTACTTTGTGACATTTTATTGTTTCAAATGAGCTAAAATAAGAATGCTGTTTTTTATGGAGAGTAGTTTTACATAAAGAGTGAATGTTTTTTCTCCCCACTAGACCACCAACCACAAATCAAAACACGTAGGTGAAGTACAGTAAGTAAGCCTGACAGTGTGATATCTCCGTGCTCCGGCTGGTCGGTGTTGACAAAACAAACGAACTACGCTCTTCGGCTGATGACGCAAATTTCCCGCCCTCACTTCTGCTATCTTGTGTGTGTGGGGCAAGTTAACAAACAAGTGCTTTCACAGAGATTTGACTCTGATATCTTTTATATCTTTCAGACAGTTGTCACTGGCTAACGATGCCTTCCACACATGACTGGATTAACAACCCGCTGGGTGTTATTGAAGGGATGTTTGGTAAGAGACACACCGGAACTTCACTCCTTGACAGCTAACGTTAACGCGTGAACCTAGCTTGTTAGCTATATGGCTTTGTACCATGCTAACTACCACGCTCATCATGTGTAGCTGTGCTTCTCATATCCCTCAAAAACAGCATGTAACTTAATATAACTGTATAACAATAATAATAATCTCTGCGGGCTGTAATCGCCAACGCTGCTTATTTGCTGTCTTTACACACACACAGACACACACACCCGTTTTAGTTAAATGATAAAAGGAGGTGCACGGGTAGTTTGAAGATCTGTGTCCACCATAGGTGTCCACACATTCAAATTGAAAAGCCACAGCATGGGACGTTCACGGATCACCTAAAAAAGTTGTTTAAAATTTACTTATACGAAAGCAATTGGCTGGATATAGATAAATGCAGCTTCAGTGTGTGTGAAACTTTGTTTGTACATTACTGATGTGTACTTTTATGAAGGTCAGATGAGTGATTTGACACAGTCATGGGAACCTTATACTATGTTTCTATTCAGTTGTAAACGTCTCCTCTTTGTTGGAAATTACAAACCACCACAGTCACACAATGAATTCCTTTTCTGTTTATTCGATGCTTACTTTGTGAGTCATTTATCTCATGTAGCTTAGCTAAATGAAACTGTTGAATTTATTTGATAGACTAGTATTCTCAAAACCAAGGCTTTTGACCAGTTTGTGTTCTTGTTACTTTTCAAGACAAATAACATTCTGTTCTTGTTGATATTTTAGCTGCCTCCCAGAACAATCCGAACTCCGGATGGGAGGCAAAAGCGGTTGAATTCTTCAAAGATCAGCTTAAAGAGAAGGATGCTCATACCTGGGTAATGCAGCTCTGTGAACCTTTCAGCATGTAAATTACACAGAAGAGGAAAAGATACCTGGAAGTGTCAGAGTCACAGCCTGCTCTCAGTCAGCACACTCACCTGTAAATGACAACCAGCTTCATTTTGGTGCAGGTCCCATCTTTGAATGACGTCCCTCTGCACTACCTGAAACCCAACAGCCTGGTGAAGTTTCGTTGTTTAATCCAAGACATGTACGATCCGGAGTTCTACATGGGAGTGTATGAGACTGTTGATTCGTCTACAAAGGCTCAAGTAGGCACTTCCTTCTTTTCTCCTGTGCAGCTATTTGCATTAGTACAGTCGTCCCATGTGTCCAGTTCATGTTTTTGCATTTGATAATGTGTTAGATGTCATCATATTATCATCATCATCTTTTTTTACTGTCTGACTATCCTCAGGTGCTGCGATGTGGGAAGTACAAAGATGTGACAGAATGTGGGGTATGTGCACATGTGTTCGATCATTCGAGGCATCCATAAATTCCTCAGCTGAGATTCAGCTTTGCCTCTAACAACACTGACCCATGTATTTATCTCCAGGTGGATTTTAACTCCAGAAACACAGTGACTGCAGAGAGACAGACTTTCTACTGTGTGCCGATCCCTGGAGAAAACCCCTGGGTGAAAGACATATCCTTTAACCATATATGTGGATGTATTTTTGAGGAGTGTGCCAACCCCCACCCCCACCCCCCCATCCCAAGTTTTCCTTAATTCTGTCGCACTGCTATGCCGGCTCCAGCCAAGCAAGAGTGGTTCCTTCCACCTCGTATGTGCCGAGCAGACAGAAACGAAGCTACGAGGAAGACGACGACATGGACGACATGGACACGCAGCCACAGAAACAGAGGGAGCCACATACTGGTATGGGAAATGAGTGGAGATAAGTATATATGTAGCTGAATGCAAAACGGAGGCATTGTCCATTCAGTGTTTAAATCCTTATCAAAGTGCTTTAAGAGACATGAGCCTCATGTTTTGTCTTGTTTCCATGAAGATATTTTGCACACATGTAAATTCATCCTGGGAGGTCAAAGTGGTGCAGGTCGTCCTAACCTGCAGATCATGAGCCTGGATCATTTATTTATTTGTTTTTAGTGCAGCTGTAATGGAGTGTGATTACAGAAGCTTCCTATAACATCAGTTGTATTGCATCAGAGACATAAATGGCAATAACCCCTTAAATTAAATGGCCATTAGATTATTTAATAATGTTTTTCCAGGAGTAGATGTTTGCCATAAAAGCAGACTGCTCCCACTTTCGCTGCAGGTCCTCATAGTCCTGCAGAACAGCACGGCAACGGCGACTGTAAGCGACTGGAGACAGAGGCTCCGTCCAACCAGATGGCGTCTGCCTCTCATCTCGACCTCAACTTCCCCCTGCCAGGAGAGAAAGGTCCCTCCTGTTTAGTGAAGGTGTGTTATGTTTCTAACAGAGCGGATTTTTCTCTGATCACTCACCTCATCTTCGTCACTGTAACCTGGATTCTTGGCACAGTTATTTTTCTGATCTCAAGTCAAACGGTTGTTGTAAGAGGTGGTTTCAGGGATGATGCCTCTATTATAAACAGATGTTCCAAGTGTAGAACAGAAGCTAAAAGGTGCGTGTTGTTGGCAGGTGTACGAGGACTGGGACAGCTTCAAACTGAATGACACACTAGAGGTCTACGGGATCCTCTCTGTCAGTCCAGCTCTCAGTGCTCTGGCCGACGAGAAGTAAGACACGTAATTTAGTTTAATTACCCTGCGGTGGTGACCTGCCCACTCACTCTTGACCTGTCCGCACAGAGACGCCTCCTCATCCCTCCTGGACCCTACAGAGTGCATGGAGACGGCAGAGGAGCAGAGAGTGCACTGCCCGCCAGCCTCGCTCGTCCCACGCCTCCACATGCTCTACGCCAAGCCACTGCCACACAACAACCCCCTGCTGCCTTCCACCACCTTGGAGGACAACAGTGCCTGTAAGGACAAGTAATAGACTATGAATGCTGCTTGATAACCACATTTATCTTTTATTTTTATTTTTCCTGTATGCGTGTGTGTGTGTGTGTGGCTGTAAATGCCAGTAATCATGAATATTTCATCATCATTTTGCATAGAAGGCTTTGGCACCACATCGGTGCTGATGTTTCCATGTCCAAACCCTGACTGATCACACTGTCAGAAGAGATCAGGGGAAACATTTACCAAGCCTGCCTACAAATTACCATCAGGGGCTCAAAATGTTGCATCACTGCAATTTTTCAACACAGATGTAAATGAACCCAGCTGCTGTTCATCTGATTTGCATAAAGTGTCGCTAAATAACACCTGATGTCGGGCTGTTTTGACACATGTTGCACATGTCGGGGAAGCAGGAGAACACAGAAGTATTTTCTACTTCTAAATCTATATATTGGTTATGTAATGCTGGTTGAAGACAAGACACCTGTGTAATTAGAAATCTGTCTCTATTTTACTTATACAAACACAATCTGACTTTCTTTTGGCACCTAAAAATGGCCACAAATCCTGATAAAATACCCCCCCTAGTGTTTCTTTCCTAGAAATTACACATCTCAAAGCCTAAAATGAATCCAGCAACACAAAAGTACACAAGCTGGAAGATGTAAGCTCAGTTAAAAATCAATCTAAATCTGTACATTGAACTCAAGTTGTATTACACACTGTGTAGATGCTAAACAACGAGGAGTAGCCAAGCTTGTCAGGTTGAGCTAAAGAGCAGTTACTTATTGATCAGTCTGTGAGGAGAAAATAATTTGATGATTACCAAATAATTTAATTTATCAGCCAATTAATCAAACCTGATTCCAGCTTCTTAAATGTGAAAACTCTTTTCTCTGCCAGTTTCATACCTGTGGGTATTTTTAGCCTGTTGGTTGGACACAAACTATGGAAGGAGTCACCTTTGGCTCTGAGAAGTTTTGATCGGTTTCACTGTATGAAATGATTAATCGATTAAACCTTAGTAGTAGTCACATTACCATGTTGCCTTCCAGCTGTGTGGAGAAGCAGAAGAAAGGGGCCTTTATGTTGAAGTTTGTCTTGTGAAACTTTCCAAGAGGAGTAATAATGCAGCAAATGTTTTCTGCTGTACAGCTTTTAAAGCTTACATTCCTGTAGTTGCCATAGAGGGACTTCTTATAACTCTTTGTCCTTCCTCCTCAGTTTTATCTTCAACCCTGAGCGAGATGGCCTCTGTCAGGGCAGAGCTACTCACATACTTCACTCATGTCCTTCTGGGAGATGCCCTGGCTGCTGAGTACCTCATTCTGCATCTCATTTCCAACGTGTACGTGTCAAATACAAGTCAAGTCTGTAACTTTTCACGCCAACTTTCCTGTCTTTGTTTTGTCAAAGCCAAAAGGAGATATTTCACAGTGCGTTTGATTTTCTGGTAGGTACACAAGACGAGATGTTCTCCCACTGGGCAAGTTCACCCTGAACCTGAGTGGCTGTCCTACTGTCGCCTCCTACACTGAGCGTCTCTATCAGATCATCCAGCAGCTTGTTCCTTCTGTGAGTGAATTCTGTCATGCAAACCAACGGCCAGTAATGCTACAGTTTACTGCTTGTTGTTGGTTAAAATAAAAGACACTGAAAGTTGTTTTTTGTCCCCCCCCCCATGCAGTCGTACTATCTGGGCATGAGCCTCCAGAACATGAACCAGATGCGGTTGGTGCCTAAGAAGGACTATGTGGCCAACAGGCTAGTGAGCGGAGCCCTGCAGCTGGCGAGAAACACTTCCCTCTACCTGGATGAAACCCAGTTGGAGCAGGGACAGCTGGACACAACAGGTGAGGCCTCTACAAACCACAAGGGGACAACACTGAGCGGACAAACTCTGCGGCTCATGGCCTCCCTGCAGCCTGCTGACACTGTTAGCGTGGCTTGATTAAGACAACACTAACCAGGCTGTATCTTCTTCTGTGTGTGTGTATGTGTGTTTTGTGCTGTAGGTGTGCGTAACGTCACGGCCCTGGGGAACCTGATCTCGTGGCAGAAGGTTGATTATGACTTTAACTACCATCAGATGGAATTCCCCTGCAATATTAACGTGCTGATCGTGTCAGAGGGCCGCTCGCTGCTGCCGGTGAGGACAAAGAGGGTTGAGGCGTGCAACCGCAGGGTCGAAAGCTCGCTCCCTGCCCAGTACTACCCATGACCCCACCAAAAAAACAAAACAAAACAAAAAACACCCCCACCCCACTGGGAGGGGTTAGGTTTCCTCCAGCCTCTCATGAGACCAAGCCGTGTCAAACGCTGGAGGTTGTTTCCAGCCAGCGTCACGCTGTCATCTCAGCTGCCATTGGCCGGGCCACAGCTACCCCTCCAGCCGGCGGCTTTAGCCCCGGCTCTCACTTTGTTGCGAACAACCCGAGGAATGCGCTGTGTGCTATTCCTGTGTGTTGGTCTAATGGGTTGCCATGGCGGCAGCTGTGTGCCACAGGAACAGTCTTGGGAGAGGCGTCGGGCAGGACCATCTATTAGTCCTGCAGTGAAGGGCAGCGCGCTGTCAACAAACTCCCAGGGTTGATTAGAAGTCACAAGTACACGGCTGTGTTTACATTGAACAACTATTGGCTGATGAGCAGCTGCGCTTTAAAGCTGATCAGATGCCTCACGATCAGCTCGCCAAGGCTTTGCTTTCTGTCCGGCATGTTACAAAGTTTTGAGAATATGCCAAACTAGGCGTGCACACAGCAGGCAGGGCCTACTTCTGCATAGCAACACCTGTGGGGGGAAAAAAATAGCTATGCATGCAGCTCTTTAATGTACGAAATTCCTCCTTGGCACAATGTCAATATTTCTCTCTCTGTGGAACTCTACAGTCAGACTGTCAGATACACCTACAGTCTCTGGTTGCCCCGTCCCACATGGAGGAGTATCTCAGCAGCATCCACATGCATCCACAGACCTCATCACAGCTGAACAAGCTCAGAATCTACCTGAGCGCGGCTCGGCTGCTGGACTACAGTATCTCTGACGAAGTCACAAAGGTGAGACATTTTACATAGACTGAATCCGTTTCTGAATTTCCAGCCAGCTTCAGCCCTTTATGTAATCAGCAGGCCTGTTTGTATCTGTGTCCATTAGAGTGTCCTTTAACCGCTTGTCCTTTTCCGGTGTCCTCAGTCTGTTGAGGATGACTTTGTAGACATGAGGAAGGACGACCCCCAGAGCATGTCTGCTGAGGACCTCCACAGGATGCTCGTCGTGGCAAGGTGGGCTGTGATTTAAATCATTATGACAACAAAGGAAATGCTAACTTTGAAACAAACATTTTGACTTGCTGTATGCCTCAAGGACTGCCTTGGCCAGGAAACTGAGACTTAAACTGAGTGTCTAGAATCTACTGAGGCTGAGATATGTGTGAGTGGGATGTAGCTGACTATGACTGTGTCTGCAGGTTGTTGTCTCTGAGCCTGGGACAGACCTCTCTGTCCAGAGACAGCTGGCTGAGAGCCAAACACATCGAGGCGCTGCGGAGGAGCCGGATGGAGCAGCACAAATGTGTCAACGGTAACGAGCCGTGATCACGCAAGACAAATGAGATGGCTTTTGTTTTTCTTTTTGATACCTACAAAAAAAAGTTTGTAATAAAGATGTTTTTCATATGCTATGTAGTTCATGTTGCGTTCAGCCCCCCGCCCCGCCCCGCCCCATACTGAGTTGGATATAAGATTTAGATATATTTATATGAGTGTCGCTACAGACAAAAATTTCTATGTTTACTGAAAAGATGTTTTTTTATTTACCACAAATACATAAATAAAGTGATGAGGCATGGAGGATAATTTTCCATGGTGCAGTTTTCTGTTAGGTCATTGCCAGCTGACCTTTGGATATGCTGGCACTGAGACTTCCTGGTAATTGATCTGACAATAAATGCAAAACTCATTCTCATGTACATTTTATTCCAGTGCAATATCTTCCTAAACAAAGAGTGCACTTTGTTATCAAGTAACACACCCAAAAAAGATAAGAATAAATAGGATACTTTAATATACAATACAATCTCAGTACACTGTGGAAAACAATGACAACAGTCAGTTGGTAAAGAGGAGAGACATGACCACAGACATTCAGATGAAATGGTACTAATGCTAGAAAATGTGCTTAAACAGTGCAAATCAAATGCTTCACTACCTCTTATCACATGATCATTTATCATGGTCTGGGGTCCTAAGGGGAGCAGAGGACAACCGCAGACAAATGAGGAGGTGGTTTCAAAAGCACTTGGTGTAAAGAAAAAAAAAAAAAAAAAAGTATGGAGAAAAAAAAAATCCCACACAGCAAATATAGGATTAAATCTAACTATGCCAGCTTTTGCATATAAAAACCAGACACCAGCACGCTAGCATTGTGGTCTCTATCAGGAATGTTGAGGATCACTGTTCTTAGCCTAACACAGCCAGTTTAGGACAGAATAAGTTTCTGCTTTGCTTGAGAACTGCTCCAGTGTTAACAATCCCAAAGTAAACTTAAAAACAAACACCTTTAACCTTGTAAATTAAAACTTTGCATTACAGCTGTTACCGTCAAGCTTTGGCAGCACCACACACTATCAGCAGGTTCAATAACTATATAATCTAGCACCCACAGAGCAGCCAAGGCTACAGCCTCACTTAACATAATTAGAGTCAGATAAAATATACAAGTATCCCACATCTTGTCTGCTGGTGAGCAAGCTGAATTCAAAAAACAGGCGAATATAACACAAAATACGAAACGTGTGACTGTTTATCTTGGGATATTTCAGCTCAAAGCAAAACAGATTCTTATTATTATTTATGAGAAATAGACACCAATACACGCAGCAGTGGGATGAGCTGGCCCTGGTTCATTATAATTTCTTCCGGAGGACTATAACAAGGTCCTGCAGGAGGAGGATTTTCAAAGAATGACAACAAGTGTAAAGTTTAACGGGAGCCTAATGAGGCAAAACCTCACTTCCTGAGGTTAACGAAAAAACGTGAACAATACAACGTTTACAGCTTCAGAGCACATAAATATAACCAGGGCTCTAAGGCGAGCAATCCTAAACACCAGCAGCAGCAGCAGCAGGAGGGATGCTCAAACACACAAACTCATGCGCACTGTGCACAACACACACACACACACAGCCAACGCACTGTTTACATCTCTTAAACCTGCTCATTTCCAAAGAGAATGTATGTGCCAGCAGATGAAATATCCCAAGATAAAGCCTGATGACATACAGTAACCCTGAACATGATGTTTTATACAGTACACCAAATGTAACATGTAAGAATGGACTTAAAAAGGTAGATTTTGCCATAAATACCTGATATACATAATCCCACTTCAATTCCCTGTTAAGGCAAATATGCTTTCAGTTTGGGGAGTGCATAAAGCGTCAGTGTCTCTAGTAACTGGGTGGGTGCAATTGTATATATACCTACTATATGCTACTCTCCTGTCTTTGTCAAACATGCAACGTCAATAAACAACGCTGGCTGAAGACTCAGTTCAAACAAACCCTCGTAATTAATTAGTAGAATAGTTCTTTCAGTTCATACGTCTATCAAACACAACTCCAACCAGCAGTCTTCTGGTTACTTGTGGTTAGCAATGACAGTACTGGGCGTTCTTTTCAAAATATAATGCTCATACTTCTTTGAACAGATTAAGCTGCCACCCTGCCATCAATACAAAAAGCTTAAGGGAAGGCTCTACTCAGGGAACAGTTAAACATACAATACTCACTGTACATATCAACAACCAAGATACTCCTACTTAGGTCTTGTGTAGTCATTATTTCTATAACAGTAAATCTTCTAAGTTACACTTGACAACATTGATATTACATAGGATAACTACGTACAGTATGTCGTCTGGCTAGTTTATGACAGCTATACAAAGGGTAATAGTTAACACAGAACTGTCCTTTGGGAATCACAAAAGATATTTGGTCGGATTCTACAACAACTGTTACAAATCGAAGGTTGTTACAAGGTCTATATCACAAACGCCAATAAGTGACCTGCACGCACAGGATGACATACAGTACATGATAAGAGTCAGAGTTGGTCTTTCAACATGCAGCTAAGGTTTTACCTGCCTCGTCAAAATCAGTTGTCACCATTAACCTCACATGCAAGCATTGTGGGTAATTAAATAACTCGTCAGACCAAGGACAGTGACATGTTTACATGCGCAAAAACACTATGCATACCACTCTGGAAGTAAACAAGTTTAAAATGTCTTAAAAACCTAAATATTTCTTATGTCTTAAGGTATTCATAATGAAAATATCTTTGGAATTTAACAAGAAAAAAAGTTTACTTATAAACTAATTTAATTTAGCAGTAGCAGGATTTTTGGAGTGATTTAGGATTTAGATGATGATAATGTTTTCACTGACACATGGGAATTATAAGAAATTCCCCAAATACTTAAACATTTCCCATATGACCTTTTTATACTCCAGTTCTAGGTACTGGTACTTTGAGACATTTACATCAGAAATGTCATAGTATCACCATTATTGGAATATCCATAGAGAAGGAATACATTAATGACTACCCATAACCCATAGAGGAGACGGCCTAACATTGTTATCAGTAAGTGTGTAAGATTGCATGGCAAAAAGAACAAGGGCTAAACATCCTTTATATATTAAAAAAAAAAAGACTAGACTGAACAATCAGTGCTCTCTTAGGAGAGGGATCCATAGTCATGTGCATGTAAACATGTTCACCATTGGACTTAGGTATATATTTGTAAATGATAAAAGAGTCATCATTAATATGGGTAAGTTTAATCTAAGGGCAAATTTAAGAGCGCATGTCTTGGCTGAGTAGTGACGCTATGTGCAAGCTTTTGCTACTGCTACCATACAGGAAGTGTGAACACGTCGTACTGCTACAAGGAAAGCACTAGATCTGAATGATCCTGGTCTGGCACTGCGTAAACATTGCCTTCAGCTCGCTCTCTTGGGCCTCGTTGACAGTATCTGGCTCGGGGCTCTTCTGTACCTTTGCCACAGCAAAGCTGATGCCCTGGGTGAGTCCCGCCTGGGTGAGGCTGGCCACCTGGACCATGGAGCTCTTGATCTTGGCAAAGGGGGACACCACTCGGCTGCTGTTGCTGTCAGCGGGTGAAGGGCCGAGGCTGCCATCCATCTGTGAGGACAGACTCCTCTGAGAGCCTCCTGAGGCGGCAGAGCTGGGCTTCTGGACGGTGAGGAGGCTGGAACTGGAGGTAGTGGACTGGACGTCTAGCTGGGATGGCCTGGGGAGCTGGGGCTCTTCCTGCTGATGCTGCGGCTCAGAGCTTGGCTGCTTGTCTGAGTCTGCTGGAGTCTTATTCTTCACGGGCACCACAGGGTTGAGTGGAGGTACAGGAGCTGGCGGATGCTCTCCGAACACCTCAACAGGTTTGGTCTGTGCATCCTGGACAAACTGGTGGCAGTAGGCATCAATGGGAGTACCAAAGTCAATCAGAATGGCTTCTTCAGCCACCGAGGCGGCACCTGGAGACTTGTCATCGCTGACTTGAGCGGAGCTTTCCTGCACTCCGTCACAGCCAGTGACCCGGATGACAGAGGGGATATTTAGCTCCACGCTACCAATGGACTGGGAGCGGCTGCCCAGTCGTGGGTTGGATGCTACAATGCCGCAGCTGGGCAGCACATAGTCCACGTTTTCTAAAGAACCGGAACACGGATGCTCTGGGTCAGAATTATAGGAGTCAGAGTCGTCTGACATTTCCGAGTGCTCGTCACCGATGTCTTTCAAGGCTCCTGTGCCAGGGTTGCCATCTGATGTCTCCAAGCTGCTGTCTGACTTCCACAGGTTGACATGCATAGTTGGTTTCAGGAAATTGACTTTGACATCAGGCTTAGAGAAGTTGCCCAGCCTCCCGAGGGGCTTGAAGGGGCCAATGTTTACATTTGTCTTGGTTTGTTTCACTTTCTGGTTGAGGGAGGAGAATTTGTTGAGGAGGAAGCTTTTGCCTTGTGCCAAACCAGAGCTACCCTGGATCTGATCAGCAGGTTTGTTCTGGATCCCCATAATATCCTCATGAGGTCTACTCTGTCGCCTGTAACAGACATGAGCACTGTAAGCACGTGAAAAACAGCTCTTGTAATAGTCTAAAAGTTAAAATGGTGCTATGATGGCTGCAAATGTTTATCTTAATTACATTAAATCGTGTATAGGAGAGACAAATAAATGCTTATTGGTTTGATAATGACAACTCACCTCTCCAGCTTCTTTTCAACCACAAGCAGGTCCAACCCCGTGGCCTGTTTTGTTATGCGCAGCATCTCAGCTATGCATTGCAACGTATCTGAAATATGTCACGACGTCAGTGTTGTACATGCAGAGTTTATGATCTAAAAACGTTCCTTTCCCACCCTTTAAAGTATTTAGAGAACTACATTATATCCTACCTTTCCCATCATCCTCGGGATTTCGTGTTGCTGCCCTCAGTGTATGAAAGTATCCGCTCGCCTCTTCATTCCTGTAATGCAAACGCATACAGCAGAACTTTGGCTTCCCAAACAGAGTAGGCTCTGGACCTGCAGAAGAAAGCACAACTTAATAACTTCCATTTTTAGCAATGTGCTTTCCCTGCATGAATCACTATCAACGGAGATATTGCTAAAAGGTTACTGAGAAACTGTTAAGCACACTTTTGGGAAGTGTTGAGTGACTCAGTGAGTGGTCAAGAACCTTCACTTCTCCTTTGAGTCTAACTTCTTACCAATTTCGATTTTTTCCAAACCCTCTAAATTGAGGCGCTGGTATTGGTTGACTTTATCTGCTTCTTCGTCATAGCTACAAGAAAATAAATGTGCAAGTTAATCCACAAGAAGTGTTTTTAAACAACATCTTGGCATAAATGTTATCGTTTCCCTAAAATTAAAGTCAGACTTACTAAGCAATGTAGTAGGCTTTGTCAGACAGAAGCAGCAGCACATCCACGTCTTTGTTGGTTGCATCGATGAGGCTGGTGGGAAGTAACAGAATGATATCATGAAAAGAGCATTTCAGAAACTACTGAATAACACTAATAACACACAAATCATTGTATTGTCCTTGTCCATCTTGAATACATTATTCAAACATTCAGAGTTTAGTCTGGAAAAAGTATGCGAACCCCTCGGCTAATAACATCAACAAAAGCTAACTGGAGTCAGGACTGAGCAAAATTTAGACAGGACACTAACCTCATGTCACAGTTGATGAGGGCCCAACCACCATGAAACTTCTCATCATCTGGCAGCAAAAGCTGCATGTAGGTCTGCAGCAGGAGGCTGACCTGCTCCTGAGCTCCTCTTTGGTTCTCCTTCTCTTTCTCTTCATGTTCCTTCTCTTTACTGAAGATGGAGTAGAGGTCCTCAGTCACTGGCAGGCCCATCATTAGGTCTGCAGGGAGAGGCAGAGGATTTGATCAAAGACTGATTTTAGAACAAACTGGATGGAGACACACATATTTAACTATATTATCGCTCTCTGTTTTTCCATACCAATGACTGCTTGTCTGTAAGCATCCCTAAAACGGTTCAGATAGTAGCGGTTGGCTGAGTTCACCCCATCCTTCATCACACCAGCCAGTTTCCTCTCCCCAGTCCTGGTGAAATCTCCCTAAAACAGATTGTCTGTTAAAAACTGTACCTACACTGTTTTTTTAAGCAAACACTGATCCAGATGTGAATGTGTGTGCAAAGACAATGATGTTACCTTGAGCGCTGCAGTGCCTGCGTACTGTCTGCTGATGGTGTCTCCATTGTTGGCCCACATGATCTGATAAATCCTGTAGCACTTGACAGGCAGAGGCTGCTCTGGAGGCATCACACCCAGTTTCTTCAGCTGCAGGAAGATGTAGAGAGGCATTCTGAGAGGCAGTGCTGAGGCCTTTTACCCGATCGCACAATGCATGTAAGTGGAACTATGATTTTAACATGAATACTATATTTGCAATATAAAAACAATCTAATGATATACACGATATACAGTAAGTAGAGTGTACTAAAGTAAGCTACATATGCTGACACATACTGTGCATACTCAAACACTATGTTTATTTAAAAATTAAAACTAGTGTGTGTGTGCGTGTGTGTGCGCGCGGAGAACAGAGGCAAAAAGACTGGCAAAATTCTGTTCAATTTCTGCTTTATTTTGTAGCATGAAAACATGGAAAAGAACATGTTTTGTGTATTGCTTGCATGTGGTTTTGCTCAAATAAAAGCAATTAAGTGTGTGTGTGTGTGGCTTCTTTCTTAATTTACCTGGCTTGTCTTTCTTGTTTTCTTTTGACAGTTTGATGACTGACTGAGCGGCTGAGCCAATCACATTTCAGTAGAAACAGGGACCCCGTAACTTAGCTCGGGGCAACCCAGCTAGCGTAATGCTAATCAGCTAATCAGCAAGGCTAACAAGCTAAGCGGTAGCTACACTTGTACATGACAGTCCCTGAGTCCGACCCGACTAGCTCGACCCTGTGCGACCGTGACACACAGCGAGCGCTCGTACCTGAAGGTCAGTTCCTTACAAACTATAATACCACAGCACTTGAAATAATAATTAATATTTTAATATTTTATTGAGGTCATACTACATAAGAAATAAAGCCAAAAAAATGCGCCAAAACTCATCTTAAAAGTTAACGTTAACGTTATAACTCTTTGAAATTACTATCTAAAACGATGTAAAGATTTTTTTTCAAAAACGTATTATTGTCATATTAATGATAACAATAATAATAACGATAATGACAATTATTTTTTGTACCACAACCGTTTTAGAGTTATTTAGGCTTTGAGGTCTTATTAAAATATGACTTTTTTTGGCCGATTTTGACGCCTTACGGCCGTATGACCTCTTTTATGACACTTTGTGGTCATACTAAAATATGACTTTTTTGGCCGATTTTGACGCCTTACTATACTATGACGTTTTTTATGACATTTTGAGGTCAAAAAATTTTTTGACTTTTTTTGGCCGATTTTGACGCCTTACTATACTATGACGTTTTTTATGACATTTTGAGGTAAAAAAAAAATGTGACTTTTTTTGGCCGATTTTGACGCCTTACTATACTATGTATGTACGTTTTTTATGACATTTTGAGGCCGGAAAAATTTTTTGACTTTTTTTGCCCGAAAAAAACGCCATACTATACTATGATGTTTTTTTATGACATTTTGAGGCCGAATTTTTTTTTTACTTTTTTTGCCCGAAAAAAACGCCATACTATACTATGACGTTTTTTATGACATTTTGAGGCCGAAAATTTTTTTGACTTTTTTTGCCCGAAAAAAACGGCATACTATACTATGACGTTTTTTATGGCATTTTGAGGTCATAAAAAAATATAACTTTTTTTGGCCGATTTTGACGCCTTACTATACTATGATGTTTTTTATGACATTTTGAGGCCTTCCTTAAGTATGACTTTTTTTGGCATATTTTGACGTCATACCACAGTATGACGTTTTTTACGACATTTTGAGTTCAAAAAAAGTTTTGACTTTTTTTGGCCGATTTTGACGCTTTACTATACTATGACGTTTTTTATGACATTTTGAGGCCTTACTAAAGTATGACTTTTTTTGGCATATTTTGACGTCATATCACGGTATGACGTTTTTTCTGACATTTTGAGGTAAAAAAACTGTTTGACTTTTTTTTGGCCGATTTTGACGCCTTTCTATACTATGACGTTTTTTATGACATTTTGAGGTCATACAAAAATATGACTTTCTTTGGCCGATTTTGACACCTTACTATACTATGGCGTTTTTTATGACATTTTAAGGTGAAAAAAATCTTGACTTTTTTTGGCCAATTTTGACGCCTTACTATACTATGAAGTTTTTCATGACATTTTGACGCCAAAAAATATTTTGACCTTTTTTGACCAATTTTGACGCCTTACTATACTATGACGTTTTTTGTGACATTTTGAGGTCATACCAAAATCTGACTTTTTTTGCCCGATTTTGACGCCTTACTATAGTATGACGTTTTTTATGACATTTTGAGGCCGAAAAAATTTTTGACTTTTTTTGCCCGAAAAAAACGCCATACTATACTACGACGTTTTTTAAGACATTTTGAGGTCAAAATTTTTTTTGACTTTTTCTGCCTTTAAAAATACGCCTTACAATATACTATGACGTTTTTTATGACATTTTGAGGTCATACAAAAATATAACTTTTTCTGGCCGATTTTGACGCCATACTATACTATGACGTTTTTTATGACACTTTGAGGCCGAAAATTTTTTTGACTTTTTTTGGCCGAAAAAAACGCCATACTATACTATGACGTTTTTTATGACATTTTGAGCTCATACAAAAATATGACTTTTTTTGGCTGATTTTGACACCTTACTATACTATGACATTTTTTATGACATTTAGAGGTAAAAAAAAATCTTGACTTTTTTTGGCCGATTTTGACGCCTTACTATACTATGACGTTTTTTATGACATTTTGAGGTCAAAATTTTTTTTGACTTTTTTTGGCCAAAAAAAACGCCTTACTATACTATGACATTTTTTATGACATTTTGTGGCCGAAAAAATTTTTGACTTTTTTTGCCCGAAAAAAAGCCTTACTATACTATGACGTTTTTTATGACATTTTGAGGTCAAAAATTTTTTGGACTTTTTTTGGCCGAAAAAAACGCCTTACTATACTACGACGTTTTTTATGACATTTTGAGGCCGAAAAATTTTTTGACTTTTTTTGGCCGATTTTGACGCCTTACTATACTATGACGTTTTTTATGACATTTTGAGGCCGAAAAAAATTTGGACTTTTTTTGCCCGAAAAAAAAAGCCTTACTATACTATGACGATTTTTAAGACATTTTGAGGCCAAAAAAATTTTTGACTTTTTTTGGCCGAGAAATACGCCTTACTATACTGTGACGTTTTTTATGACATTTTGAGGTCAAAAATTTTTTTGGCCGAAAAAAACGCCTTACTATACTATGACGTTTTTTAAGACATTTGAGGTAAAAAAAAATCTTGACTTTTTTTGGCCGATTTTGACGCCTTACTATACTATGACCATTTTTATGACATTTTGAGGTCATAAAAAAATATGCGTTTTTTTGGCCGATTTTGACGCCTTACTATACTATGACGTTTTTTATGACATTTTGAGGCCGAAAAAAATTTGTACTTTTTTTTGCCCGAAAAAAAAGCCTTACTATACTATGATGTTTTTTTATGACATTTTAAGGTGAAAAAAATCTTGACTTTTTTTGGCCAATTTTGACGCCTTACTATACTATGAAGTTTTTCATGACATTTTGACGGCCAAAAAATTTTTGACATTTTTTGACCAATTTTGACGCCTTACTATACTATGACGTTTTTTGTGACATTTTGAGGTCATGCCAAAATCTGACTTTTTTTGCCCGATTTTGACGCCTTACTATACTATGATGTTTTTTATGTCATTTTGAGGTCATACAAAAATCTGACTTTTTTTGGCCGATTTTGACGCCTTACTATACTATGACGTTTTTTATGACATTTTGAGGCCGAAAATTTTTTTGACTTTTTTTGCCCGAAAAAAACGCCATACTATACTACGACGTTTTTTAAGACATTTTGAGGTCATACAAAAATATAACTTTTTCTGGCCGATTTTGACGCCATACTATACTATGACGTTTTTTATGACACTTTGAGGCCGAAAAATTTTTTGACTTTTTTTGGCCGAAAAAAACGCCATACTATACTATGACGTTTTTTATGACATTTTGAGCTCATACAAAAATATGACTTTTTTTGGCTGATTTTGACGCCTTACTATACTATGACGTTTTTTATGACATTTTGAGGTCAAAAATTTTTTTGACTTTTTTTGGCCAAAAAAAACGCCTTACTATACTATGACGTTTTTTATGACATTTTGAGGCCGAAAAAATTTTTGCCTTTTTTTGCCCGAAAAAACGCCATACTATACTATGACGTTTTTTATGACATTTTGAGGCAGAAAAAATTTTTGACTTTTTTTGCCCGAAAAAAAAGCCTTACTATACTATGACGTTTTTTATGACATTTTGAGGCCGAAAAAAATTTTGACTTTTTTTGCCAGAAAAAAACGCCATACTATACTATGATGTTTTTTATGACATTTTGAGGCCGAAAAAAATTTTGACTTTTTTTGGCCGATTTTGACGCTTTACTATACTATGACGTTTTTTATGACATTTCGAGGTCAAAATTTTTTTGACTTTTTTTGGCCGAAAAAAACGCCTTACTATACTATGACGTTTTTTAAGACATTTTGAGGTAAAAAAAAATTTGGACTTTTTTTGGCCGATTTTGACGCCTTACTATACTATGACGTTTTTTATGACATTTTGAGGTCAAAAAAAATTTTGACTTTTTTTGGCCGGTTTTGACGCCTTACTATACTATGACATTTTTTATGACATTTTGAGGTCAAAAAATATTTTGACTTTTTTTGCCAAAAAAAAACGCCTTACTATACTATGACGTTTTTTATGACATTTTGAGGTCAAAAATTTTTTTGACTTTTTTTTGGCCGAAAAAAACGCCTTACTATACTATGACCTTTTTTTATGAGATTTTGAGGTCAAAAAAATTTTTGACTTTTTTTGGCCGATTTTGAAGCCTTACTATACTATGACGTTTTTTATGACATTTTGAGGTCGAAAAAATTTTTGACTTTTTTTGCCCAAAAAAACGCCTTACTATACTATGACGTTTTTTATGATTTTGAGGTCAAATTTTTTTTTGACTTTTTTTGGCCGAAAAAAACGCCTTATTATACTATGACGTTTTTTAAGACATTTTGAGGTCAAAAAATTTTTTTACTTTTTTTGGCCGATTTTGACGCCTTACTATACTATGACGTTTTTTATGACATTTTGAGGCCGAAAAAAATTTTGACTTTTTTTGGCCGAAAAAAACGCCATACTATACTATGACGTTTTTTATGACATTTTGAGGTCAAAACTTTTTTTGACTGTTTTTGCCTGAAAAAAACGCCTTACTATACTATGACGTTTTTTATGACATTTTGAGGTCAAAAAAAATTTTGACTTTTTTTGCCCGAAAAAAACGCCTTACTATACTATGACGTTTTTAATGACATTTTGAGGTCAAAATTTCTTTTGACTTTTTTTGGACGATTTTGACGCCTTACTATACTATGATGTTTTTTATGAGATTTTGAGGTCAAAAATTTTTTTGACTTTTTTTGGCCGAAAAAAACGCCTTACTATACTATGACGTTTTTTAAGACATTTTGAGGTCAAAAAATTTTTTGACTTTTTTTGGCCGATTTTGACGCCTTACTATACTATGACGTTTTTTATGACATTTTGAGGTCGAAAAAAATTTTGACTTTTTTTGGCCGAAAAAAACGCCTTACTATACTATGACGTTTTTTATGATTTTGAGGTCAAAAATTTTTTTGACTTTTTTTGCCCGAAAAAAACGCCTTACTATACTATGACGTTTTTTAAGACATTTTGAGGTCAAAAATTTTTTTTACTTTTTTTGGCTGAAAAAAACGCCTTACTATACTATGACGTTTTTTATGACATTTTGAGTTCAAACATTTTTTTGACTTTTTTTGCCCGAAAAAAACGCCTTACTATACTATGACCTTTTTAATGACATTTTGAGGTCAAAAATTTTTTTGACTTTTTTTGGCCGAAAAAAACACCTTACTATACTATGACGTTTTTTATGACATTTTGAGGTCAAAATTTTGTTTGACTTTTTTTGGCCGAAAAAAACGCCTTACTATACTATGACGTTTTTTATGACATTTTGAGGCCGAAAAAAATTTTGACTTTTTTTGCCCGCAAAAAACGCCTTACTATACTATGACGTTTTTTATGACATTTAGAGGTCAAAAAATTTTTTGACTTTTTTTGGCCGAAAAAAACGCCTTACTATACTATGACGTTTTTTAAGACATTTTGAGGTCAAAAATTTTTTTGACTTTTTTTGGCCGATTTTGACGCCTTACTATACTATGACGTTTTTTAAGACATTTTGAGGTCAAAAATTTTTTTGACTTTTTTTGGCCGATTTTGACGCCTTACTATACTATGACGTTTTTTATGACATTTTGAGGTCAAAAATTTTTTGACTTTTTTTGGCCGAAAAAAACGCCTTACTATACTATGATGTTTTTTATGAGATTTTGAGGTCAAAAAAAATTTTGACTTTTTTTGCCCGAAAAAAACGCCATACTATACTATGACGTTTTTTATGACATTTTGAGGTCAAAACTTTTTTTTGACTGTTTTTGCCTGAAAAAAACGCCTTACTATACTATGACGTTTTTTATGAGATTTTGAGGTCAAAAAAAATTTTGACTTTTTTTGCCTGAAAAAAAGCCTTACTATACTATGATGTTTTTTAAGACATTTTGAGGTCAAAAAATTTTTTGACTTTTTTTGGCTGATTTTGACGCCTTACTATACTATGATGTTTTTTATGACATTTTGAGGTCAAAATTTTTTTTGACTTTTTTTGGCCGATGACGTTTTTTATGACATTTTGAGGTGGAAAAATTTTTTGACTTTTTTTGGCCGATTTTGACGCCTTACTCTACTATGACGTTTTTTATGACATTTTGAGGTCAAAAAAAATTTGACTTTTTTTGCCCGAGAAATACACCTTACTATACTATGACGTTTTTTATGACATTTTGAGGTCAAAATTTTTTTTGACTTTTTTTGCCCGAAAAAAACGCCATACTATACTATGACGTTTTTTATGACATTTTGAGGCCAAAAAAATTTTTTTGACTCTTTTTGGCCGATTTTGACGCCTTACTCTACTATGACGTTTTTTTATGACATTTTGAGGTCAAAAAAGTTTTTTGACTTTTTTTGGCCGATTTTGACGCCTTACTCTACTATGACGTTTTTTATGACATTTTGAGGTCAAAAAAAAATTTGACTTTTTTTGCCCGAGAAATACACCTTACTATACTATGACGTTTTTTATGACATTTTGAGGTCAAAATTTTTTTTGACTTTTTTTGCCCGAAAAAAACGCCATACTATACTATGACGTTTTTTATGACATTTTGAGGCCAAAAAAATTTTTTTGACTCTTTTTGGCTGATTTTGACGCCTTACTATACTATGACGTTTTTTATGACATTTTGAGGCCAAAAAATTTTTTGACTTTTTTTGGCCGATTTTGACGCCTTACTATACTATGACGTTTTTTATGACATTTTGAGGCCGAAAAAAATGTGGACTTTTTTTGCCCGAAAAAAAAAAGCCTTACTATACTATGACGTTTTTTAAGACATTTTGAGGTCAAAAAAATTTTTGACTTTTTTTGGCCGATTTTGACGCCTTACTATACAATGACGTTTTTTAATGACATTTTGAGGTCAAAAATTTTTTTGACTTTTTTTGGCCGATTTTGACGCCTTACTAAAGAAAAAAACGCCAGCGGCAGATGCACAGCTGCAGACTGGAAAAGCCTCCAGAGAGTGGTGAGGACAGCGGAGAAAATCATCGGGACCTCTCTGCCTGCAGTCCAGGTCACTGGACACAAACGCTGCCTGTCTCAGGCTCACAACATCATCAGAGACAACTCACACCCACATCAGACTGTTCTTGCTTCTGGCCTCTGGAAAGAGGTACCGCAGCATCAGAAGTAGAACAACCAGGATCCACAACTCCTTCATTCCACAGGCTATCAGACTCCTGAATGCTCTGTAGCCTTCCAACAGGACACTGACCCACACTTTTTACTTTTTCATATTGAAATTCTTTTTTCTGGTACAGCTGCTGCATTACATGTGCAATAGTTTGCTCAGGGACCATATTTCCTATGTATATTTATTTATCCCACCCTGGACATGTGCAATTACTATAAAAATCTCTCTCTCTCTCTCTCTCTCTCTGTATATATATATTTATATATATATATATATATAAATATATATATATATATATACATATTTATGTATATATAGTACTCTCCACTTTCTGTATATACTGTATACCATGTATACCATAACCATGGCTATTTTTTTTTCGGTTTTATACGTAATAATAATAATAGTAATAATAATAAGATTACTATTAATATTAATGGCTGTATGCATATATAAACATAAATAAATATCTAAAAATGTACGTTTGGAAAGATATAGATATATCTGTGTATATATAAATATATGTGTATATTCTTACCGTCCTCAGCCTCCACTATACGCAGTCTCACTGACAATACTTTGTTTTATGTTATTTTTATCCTTATTTTTATAGTAATTTATTTTTCTGTACCTTATTGTGGTTTTTCCTTCCTACTGTTCCTTTACCTCTACTGTGATCTTCTGAGCTGGTGCAATGTAATCTTGTTCCTAATACAAGGAATGACAATAAAGTTCTCTAAATCTGAATCTGAATTTATGTCATTTTGAGATCTTACAAAAATATTAATTTTTTTTGGCCGATTGTGATGCCTTAGTATACTATGACGTTTTTTATGACATTTTGAGGTCTTACTAAAATATGACTTTTTTTGGCCGATTTGACGCCTTACTATACTATGATGTTTTTTATGACATTTTGAGGCCGAAAAAAATTTGGACTTTTTTTGCCCGAAAAAAAAAGCCTTACTCTACTATGACGTTTTTTATGACATTTTGAGGTCAAAAAAAATTTGACTTTTTTTGGCCAAAAAAAAAACGCCTTACTATACTATGACGTTTTTTATGACATTTTGAGGCCGAAAAAATTTTTGACTTTTTTTGCCTGAAAAATACGCCATACTATACTTTGACGTTTTTTATGACATTTTGAGGCCGAAAAAAATTTTGACTTTTTTTGCCCGAAAAAAACGCCATACTATACTATGACGTTTTTTATGACATTTTGAGGCCGAAAAAATTTTTAACTTTTTTTGGCCGATTTTGATGCCTTACTCTACTATGACGTTTTTTAATGACATTTTGAGGTCAAAACTTTTTTTGACTTTTTTTGCCCGAAAAAAAAGCCTTACTATACTATGATATTTTTATGACATTTTGAGGTCAAAAAAAAATTTGACTTTTTTTTGGCCGAAAAAAACGCCTTACTATACTATGACTTTTTTTATGACATTTTGAGGCCGAAATTTTTTTTGACTTTTTTTGGCCGATTTTGACGCCTTACCATACTATGACGTTTTTTATGACATTTTGAGGCCGGAAAAATTTTTTGACTTTTTTTTACCCGAAAAATACGCCATACTATACTATGACGTTTTTTAAGACATTTTGAGGCCGAAAAATTTTTTGCCTTTTTTTGCCCGAAAAAACGCCTTACTATACTATGACGTTTTTTATGACATTTTGAGGCCGAAAAAAATTTTGACTTTTTTTGCCCGAAAAATACGCCATACAATACTATGACGTTTTTTATGACATTTTGAGGCCAAAAAATTTTTTGACTTTTTTTGGCCGATTTTGATGCCTTACCATACTATGACGTTTTTTAATGACATTTTGAGGTCAAAATTTTTTTTGACTTTTTTTGCCCGAAAAAAAAGCCTTACTATACTATGATGTTTTTATGACATTTTGAGGTCAAAAAAAAAATTGACTTTTTTTGGCCGAAAAAAACGCCTTACTATACTATGACTTTTTTTATGACATTTTGAGGCCGAAAAAAATTTTGACTTTTTTTGGCCGATTTTGACGCCTTACTATACTATGACGTTTTTTATGACATTTTGAGGCCGAAAAATTTTTTTGACTTTTTTTACCCGAAAAATACGCCATACTATACTATGACGTTTTTTATGACATTTTGAGGTCAAAATTTTTTTGACTTTTTTTGCCCGAAAAAACGCCATACTATATACTATGACGTTTTTTATGACATTTTGAGGCCGAAAAAAATTTTGACTTTTTTTGCCAAAAAAAAAAAGCCTTACTATACTATGACGTTTTTTAAGACATTTTGAGGTCAAAAAAAATTTGGACTTTTTTTGGCCGATTTTGACGCCTTACTATACTATGACGTTTTTTATGACATTTTGAGGTAAAAAAAAATTTTGACTTTTTTTGGCCGGTTTTGACGCCTTACTATACTATGACATTTTTTATGACATTTTGAGGTCAAAAAATATTTTGACTTTTTTTGCCAAAAAAAAACGCCTTACTATACTATGACGTTTTTTATGACATTTTGAGGTCAAAAATGTTTTTGACTTTTTTTGGCCGAAAAAAACGCCTTACTATACTATGACGTTTTTGATGACATTTTGAGGTCGAAAAAATTTTTGATTTTTTTTGGCCGAAAAAAACGCCTTACTATACTATGACGTTTTTTATGACATTTTGAGGCCGAAAAAAATTTTGACTTTTTTTGCCCGAAAAAAACGCCATACTATACTATGACGTTTTTTATGATATTTTGAGGTCAAAATTTTTTTTGACTTTTTTTGGCCGAAAAAAACGCCTTACTATACTATGACCTTTTTTTTTATGACATTTTGAGGTCAAAAATTTTTTTGACTTTTTTTGGCCGAAAAAAACGCCTTACTATACTATGACGTTTTTTAAGACATTTTGAGGTCAAACATTTTTTTGACTTTTTTTGGCCGATTTTGAAGCCTTACTATACTATGACGTTTTTATGACATTTTGAGGTCAAAAATTTTTTTGACTTTTTTTGGCCGAAAAAAACGCCTTACTATACTATGACCTTTTTTTATGAGATTTTGAGGTCAAAAATTTTTTTGACTTTTTTTGCCCGAAAAAAACGCCATACTATACTATGACGTTTTTTATGACATTTTGAGGTCAAAACTTTTTTTGACTGTTTTTGCCTGAAAAAAACGCCTTACTATACTATGACGTTTTTTATGAGATTTTGAGGTCAAAAAAAATTTTGACTTTTTTTGCCCGAAAAAAACGCCTTACTATACTATGACGTTTTTAATGACATTTTGAGGTCAAAAATTTTTTTGACTTTTTTTGGCCGAAAAAAACGCCTTACTATACTATGACCTTTTTTTATGACATTTTGAGGTCAAAAATTTTTTTGACTTTTTTTGGCCGAAAAAAACGCCTTACTATACTATGACGTTTTTTAAGACATTTTGAGGTCAAAAATTTTTTTGACTTTTTTTGGCCGATTTTGACGCCTTACTATACTATGACGTTTTTATGACATTTTGAGGTCAAAAAATTTTTTGACTTTTTTTGGCCGATTTTGACGCCTTACTATACTATGATGTTTTTTATGACATTTTGAGGTCAAAAAAAATTTTGACTTTTTTTGCCCGAAAAAAACGCCTTACTATACTATGACGTTTTTTATGACATTTTGAGGCCGAAAATTTTTTTGACTTTTTTTGCCCGAAAAAAACGCCATACTATACTATGACGTTTTTTATGACATTTTGAGGTCAAAAAATGTTTTGACTTTTTTTGGCCGAAAAAAACGCCTTACTATACTATGACGTTTTTTAAGACATTTTGAGGTCAAAAATTTTTTTGACTTTTTTTGGCCGATTTTGACGCCTTACTATACTATGACGTTTTTTAAGACATTTTGAGGTCGAAAAAAATGTTTGACTTTTTTTGGCCGATTTTGACGCGTTACTATACTATGACGTTTTTTATGACATTTTGAGGTCAAAAAATTTTTTGACTTTTTTTGGCCGAAAAAAACGCCTTACTATACTATGACGTTTTTTAAGACATTTTGAGGTCAAAAATTTTTTTGACTTTTTTTGGCCGATTTTGACGCCTTACTATACTATGACGTTTTTTATGACATTTTGAGGTCGAAAAAAATTTAGACTTTTTTTGGCCGAAAAAAACGCCTTACTATACTATGACGTTTTTTAAGACATTTTGAGGTCAAAAATTTTTTTTACTTTTTTTGGCCGATTTTGATGCCTTACTATACTATGACATTTTTTATGACATTTTGAGTTCAAACATTCTTTTGACTTTTTTTGCCCGAAAAAGACGCCTTACTATACTCTGATGTTTTTTATGACATTTTGAGGTAAAAAAAAATTTTGACTTTTTTTTGCCGGAAAAAAACGCCTTACTATACTATGACGTTTTTTATGACATTTTGAGGTCAAAATTTTTTTTGACTTTTTTTGGCCGAAAAAAACGCCTTACTATACTATGACCTTTTTTTATGACATTTTGAGGTCAAAATTTTTTTTGACTTTTTTTGGCCGAAAAAAACGCCTTACTATACTATGACGTTTTTTAAGACATTTTGAGGTCAAAAAAATGTTTGACTTTTTTTGGCCGATTTTGACGCCTTACTATACTATGACGTTTTTTATGACATTTTGAGGTCGAAAAAAATTTTGACTTTTTTTGGCCGAAAAAAACGCCATACTATACTATGACGTTTTTTATGACATTTTGAGGTAAAAAAAAATGTTGACTTTTTTTGGCCGATTTTGAAGCCTTACTATACTATGACGTTTTTTATGACATTTTGAGGTCAAAATTTTGTTTGACTTTTTTTGGCCGAAAAAAACGCCTTATTATACTATGACGTTTTTTATGACATTTTGAGGCCGAAAAATTTTTTGACTTTTTTTGCCCGAAAAAAACGCCATACTATACTATGACGTTTTTTATGACATTTTGAGGTCAAAAAATTTTTTGACTTTTTTTGGCCGAAAAAAACGCCTTACTATACTATGACGTTTTTTAAGACATTTTGAGGTCAAAAAATTTTTTTACTTTTTTTGGCCGATTTTGATGCCTTACTATACTATGACGTTTTCTATGACATTTTGAGTTCAAACATTCTTCTGACTTTTTTTGCCCGAAAAAGACGCCTTACTATACTCTGATGTTTTTTATGACATTTTGAGGTAAAAAAAAATTTTGACTTTTTTTGCCCGAAAAAAACGCCTTACTATACTATGACGTTTTTTATGACATTTTGAGGTCAAAATTTTGTTTGACTTTTTTTGCCTGAAAAAAACGCCTTACTATACTATGATGTTTTTTATGAGATTTTGAGGTCAAAAAAAATTTTGACTTTTTTTGCCCGAAAAAAACGCCTTACTATACTATGACGTTTTTTATGACATTTTGAGGCCGAAAAAAATTTTGACTTTTTTTGCCCGAAAAATACGCCATACTATACTATGACCTTTTTTTATGACATTTTGAGGTCAAAATTTTTTTTTGACTTTTTTTGGCCGAAAAAAACGCCTTACTATACTATGACGTTTTTTAAGACATTTTGAGGTCAAAAAAATGTTTGACTTTTTTTGGCCGATTTTGACGCCTTACTATACTATGACGTTTTTTATGACATTTTGAGGTCGAAAAAAATTTTGACTTTTTTTGGCCGAAAAAAACGCCATACTATACTATGACGTTTTTTATGACATTTTGAGGTCAAAAAAAATGTTGACTTTTTTTGGCCGATTTTGAAGCCTTACTATACTATGACGTTTTTTATGACATTTTGAGGTCAAAAATTTTTTTGACTTTTTTTGGCCGAAAAAAACGCCTTACTATACTATGACGTTTTTTAAGACATTTTGAGGTCAAAAATTTTTTTGACTTTTTTTGGCCGATTTTGACGCCTTACTATACTATGACGTTTTTTATGACATTTTGAGGTCAAAATTTTGTTTGACTTTTTTTGGCCGAAAAAAACGCCTTACTATACTATGACGTTTTTTATGACATTTTGAGGCCGAAAAATTTTTTGACTTTTTTTGCCCGAAAAAAACGCCATACTATACTATGACGTTTTTTATGACATTTTGAGGTCGAAAAAAATTTTGACTTTTTTTGGCCGAAAAAAACGCCATACTATACTATGACGTTTTTTATGACATTTTGAGGTCAAAAAAAATGTTGACTTTTTTTGGCCGATTTTGAAGCCTTACTATACTATGACGTTTTTTATGACATTTTGAGGTCAAAAATTTTTTTGACTTTTTTTGGCCGAAAAAAACGCCTTACTATACTATGACGTTTTTTAAGACATTTTGAGGTCAAAAAATTTTTTGACTTTTTTTGGCCGATTTTGACGCCTTACTATACTATGACGTTTTTTATGACATTTTGAGGTCGAAAAAAATTTTGACTTTTTTTGGCCGAAAAAAACGCCTTACTATACTATGACGTTTTTTATGATTTTGAGGTCAAAAATTTTTTTGACTTTTTTTGGCCAAAAAAAACGCCTTACTATACTATGACGTTTTTTATGACATTTTGAGGTCAAAAAAAATTTTGACTTTTTTTGCCCGAAAAAAACGCCTTACTATACTATGACGTTTTTTATGACATTTTGAGGTCAAAAATTTTTTTGACTTTTTTTGGCCGATTTTGACGCCTTACTATACTATGACGTTTTTTATGACATTTTGAGGTCAAAAAAAATTTTGACTTTTTTGGCCGATTTTGACGCCTTACTATACTATGACGTTTTTTATGACATTTTGAGGCCGAAAAATTTTTTGACTTTTTTTGCCCAAAAAAAACGCCATACTATGCTATGACGTTTTTTATGACATTTTGAGGTCAAAAAACTTTTTGACTTTTTTTGGCCGAAAAAAACGCCTTACTATACTATGACGTTTTTTAAGACATTTTGAGGTCGAAAAAAATTTAGACTTTTTTTGGCCGAAAAAAACGCCTTACTATACTATGACGTTTTTTAAGACATTTTGAGGTCAAAAAATTTTTTTACTTTTTTTGGCCGATTTTGATGCCTTACTATACTATGACGTTTTTTATGACATTTTGAGTTCAAACATTCTTTTGACTTTTTTTGCCCGAAAAAGACGCCTTACTATACTCTGATGTTTTTTATGACATTTTGAGGTAAAAAAAAATTTTGACTTTTTTTGCCCGAAAAAAACGCCTTACTATACTATGACGTTTTTTTATGACATTTTGAGGTCAAAATTTTGTTTGACTTTTTTTGCCCGAAAAAAACGCCTTACTATACTATGATGTTTTTTATGAGATTTTGAGGTCAAAAAAATTTTTGACTTTTTTTGGCCGAAAAAAACGCCTTACTATACTATGACCTTTTTTTATGACATTTTGAGGTCAAAATTTTTTTTTGACTTTTTTTGGCCGAAAAAAACGCCTTACTATACTATGACGTTTTTTAAGACATTTTGAGGTCAAAAAAATGTTTGACTTTTTTTGGCCGATTTTGACGCCTTACTATACTATGACGTTTTTTATGACATTTTGAGGTCAAAAAAAATTTTGACTTTTTTTGGCCGAAAAAAACGGCATACTATACTATGACGTTTTTTATGACATTTTGAGGTCAAAAAAAATGTTGACTTTTTTTGGCCGATTTTGAAGCCTTACTATACTATGACGTTTTTTAAGACATTTTGAGGTCAAAAATTTTTTTGACTTTTTTTGGCCGATTTTGACGCCTTACTATACTATGACGTTTTTTATCACATTTTGAGGTCAAAAATTTTTTTGACTTTTTTTTGGACGATTTTGACGCCTTACTATACTATGACGTTTTTTATGACATTTTGAGGTCGAAAAAAATTTTGACTTTTTTTGGCCGAAAAAAACGCCTTACTATACTATGACGTTTTTTATGATTTTGAGGTCAAAAATTTTTTTGACTTTTTTTGGCCGAAAAAAAAGCCTTACTATACTATGACGTTTTTTAAGACATTTTGAGGTCAAAAAATTTTTTACTTTTTTTGGCCGATTTTGATGCCTTACTATACTATGACGTTTTTTATGACATTTTGAGTTCAAACATTCTTTTGACTTTTTTTGCCCGAAAAAGACGCCTTACTATACTCTGATGTTTTTTATGACATTTTGAGGTAAAAAAAAATTTTGACTTTTTTTGCCCGAAAAAAACGCCTTACTATACTATGATGTTTTTTTTTGAGATTTTGAGGTCAAAAAAATGTTTGACTTTTTTTGCCCGAAAAAAACACCATACTATACTATGACGTTTTTTATGACATTTTGAGGCCGAAAAAATTTTTGACTTTTTTTGCCCGAAAAATACGCCATACTATACTATGACGTTTTTTATGACATTTTGAGGTCAAAAATTTTTTTGACTTTTTTTGGCCGAAAAAAAACGCCTTACTATACTATGATGTTTTTTATGACATTTTGAGGTCAAAATTTTTTTTGACTTTTTTTGGCCGAAAAAAACGCCTTACTATACTATGACGTTTTTTAAGACATTTTGAGGTCAAAAATTTTTTTGACTTTTTTTGGCCGATTTTGAAGCCTTACTATACTATGACGTTTTTTATGACATTTTGAGGTCAAAAATTTTTTGACTTTTTTTGGCCGAAAAAAACGCCTTACTATACTATGACGTTTTTTATGAGATTTTGAGGTCAAAAAAAATTTTGACTTTTTTTGGCCGTAAAAAACGCCTTACTATACTATGACCTTTTTTTTATGACATTTTGAGGTCAAAAATTTTTTTGACTTTTCTTGGCCGAAAAAAACGGCTTACTATACTATGACGTTTTTTAAGACATTTTGAGGTCAAAAAATTTTTTGACTTTTTTTGGCCGATTTTGACGCCTTACTATACTATGACGTTTTTTATGACATTTTGAGGTCGAAAAAAATTTTGACTTTTTTTGGCCGAAAAAAACGCCTTACTATACTATGACGTTTTTTATGATTTTGAGGTCAAAAATTTTTTTGACTTTTTTTGGCCGAAAAAAACGCCTTACTATACTATGACGTTTTTTATGACATTTTGAGGTCAAAAAAAATTTTGACTTTTTTTGCCCGAAAAAAACGCCTTACTATACTATGACGTTTTTTATGACATTTTGAGGTCAAAAATTTTTTTGACTTTTTTTGGCCGATTTTGACGCCTTACTATACTATGACGTTTTTTATGACATTTTGAGGTCAAAAAAAATTTTGACTTTTTTGGCCGATTTTGACGCCTTACTATACTATGACGTTTTTTATGACATTTTGAGGCCGAAAAATTTTTTGACTTTTTTTGCCCGAAAAAAACGCCATACTATACTATGACGTTTTTTATGACATTTTGAGGTCAAAAAATTTTTTGACTTTTTTTGGCCGAAAAAAACGCCTTACTATACTATGACGTTTTTTAAGACATTTTGAGGTCGAAAAAAATTTAGACTTTTTTTGGCCGAAAAAAACGCCTTACTATACTATGACGTTTTTTAAGACATTTTGAGGTCAAAAAATTTTTTTACTTTTTTTGGCCGATTTTGATGCCTTACTATACTATGACGTTTTTTATGACATTTTGAGTTCAAACATTCTTTTGACTTTTTTTGCCCGAAAAAGACGCCTTACTATACTCTGATGTTTTTTATGACATTTTGAGGTAAAAAAAAATTTTGACTTTTTTTGCCCGAAAAAAACGCCTTACTATACTATGACGTTTTTTTATGACATTTTGAGGTCAAAATTTTGTTTGACTTTTTTTGCCCGAAAAAAACGCCTTACTATACTATGATGTTTTTTATGAGATTTTGAGGTCAAAAAAATTTTTGACTTTTTTTGGCCGAAAAAAAACGCCTTACTATACTATGACCTTTTTTTATGACATTTTGAGGTCAAAATTTTTTTTTGACTTTTTTTGGCCGAAAAAAACGCCTTACTATACTATGACGTTTTTTAAGACATTTTGAGGTCAAAAAAATGTTTGACTTTTTTTGGCCGATTTTGACGCCTTACTATACTATGACGTTTTTTATGACATTTTGAGGTCAAAAAAAATTTTGACTTTTTTTGGCCGAAAAAAACGCCATACTATACTATGACGTTTTTTATGACATTTTGAGGTCAAAAAAAATGTTGACTTTTTTTGGCCGATTTTGAAGCCTTACTATACTATGACGTTTTTTATGACATTTTGAGGTCAAAAATTTTTTTGACTTTTTTTGGCCGAAAAAAACGCCTTACTATACTATGACGTTTTTTATGACATTTTGAGGCCGAAAAAATTTTTGACTTTTTTTGCCCAAAAAAAACGCCATGCTATACAATGACGTTTTTTATGACATTTTGAGGTCAAACATTTTTTTGACTTTTTTTGGCCGAAAAAAAAACGCCTTACTATACTATGATGTTTTTTAAGACATTTTGAGGTCAAAAAATTTTTTGACTTTTTTTGGCCGATTTTGACGCCTTACTATACTATGATGTTTTTTATGAGATTTTGAGGTCAAAAAAAATTTTGACTTTTTTTGCCCGAAAAAAACGCCTTACTATACTATGACGTTTTTTATGACATTTTGAGGTCAAAAAATGTTTGACTTTTTTTGGCCAATTTTGACGCCTTACTATACTATGACGTTTTTTATGACATTTTGAGGTCAAAAATTTTTTTGACTTTTTTTGGCCGATTTTGACGCCTTACTATACTATGATGTTTTTTATGAGATTTTGAGGTCAAAAAAAATTTTGACTTTTTTTGCCCGAAAAAAACGCCTTACTATACTATGACGTTTTTTATGACATTTTGAGGTCAAAAAATGTTTGACTTTTTTTGGCCAATTTTGACGCCTTACTATACTATGACGTTTTTTATGACATTTTGAGGTCGAAAAAAATTTTGACTTTTTTTGGCCGAAAAAAACGCCATACTATACTATGACGTTTGTTATGACATTTTGAGGTCGAAAAAAATTTTGACTTTTTTTGGCCGAAAAAAACGCCATACTATACTATGACGTTTTTTATGACATTTTGAGGTCAAAAAAAATGTTGACTTTTTTTGGCCGATTTTGAAGCCTTACTATACTATGACGTTTTTTATGACATTTTGAGGTCAAAAATTTTTTTGACTTTTTTTGGCCGAAAAAAACGCCTTACTATACTATGACGTTTTTTATGACATTTTGAGGTCAAAAAAATTTTTGACGTTTTTTGCCCATAAAATACACCATACTATACTATGACGTTTTTTATGACATTTTGAGGCCGAAAAAAATTTTGACTTTTTTTGCCCGAAAAATACGCCATACTATACTATGACGTTTTTTATGACATTTTGAGGCCGAAAAAAAAATTGACTTTTTTTGCCAGAAAAAAACGCCTTACTATACTATGACGTTTTTTATGACATTTTGAGGTCAAAAAATGTTTGACTTTTTTTGGCCAATTTTGACGCCTTACTATACTATGACGTTTTTTATGACATTTTGAGGTCAAAAATTTTTTTGACTTTTTTTGGCCGATTTTGACGCCTTACTATACTATGATGTTTTTTATGAGATTTTGAGGTCAAAAAAAATTTTGACTTTTTTTGCCCGAAAAAAACGCCTTACTATACTATGACGTTTTTTATGACATTTTGAGGTCAAAAAATGTTTGACTTTTTTTGGCCAATTTTGACGCCTTACTATACTATGACGTTTTTTATGACATTTTGAGGTCGAAAAAAATTTTGACTTTTTTTGGCCGAAAAAAACGCCATACTATACTATGACGTTTGTTATGACATTTTGAGGTCGAAAAAAATTTTGACTTTTTTTGGCCGAAAAAAACGCCATACTATACTATGACGTTTTTTATGACATTTTGAGGTCAAAAAAAATGTTGACTTTTTTTGGCCGATTTTGAAGCCTTACTATACTATGACGTTTTTTATGACATTTTGAGGTCAAAAATTTTTTTGACTTTTTTTGGCCGAAAAAAACGCCTTACTATACTATGACGTTTTTTATGACATTTTGAGGTCAAAAAAATTTTTGACGTTTTTTGCCCATAAAATACACCATACTATACTATGACGTTTTTTATGACATTTTGAGGCCGAAAAAAATTTTGACTTTTTTTGCCCGAAAAATACGCCATACTATACTATGACGTTTTTTATGACATTTTGAGGCCGAAAAAAAAATTGACTTTTTTTGCCAGAAAAAAACGCCTTACTATACTATGACGTTTTTTATGACATTTTGAGGTCAAAAATTTTTTTGACTTTTTTTGGCCGAAAAAAACGCCTTACTATACTATGACGTTTTTTATGACATTTTGAGGTCAAAAATTTTTTTGACTTTTTTTGGCCGAAAAAAACGCCTTACTATACTATGACGTTTTTTAAGACATTTTGAGGTCAAAAAAATTTTTGACTTTTTTTGGCCGATTTTGACGCCTTACTATACTATGACGTTTTTTTAAGACATTTTGAGGCCGAAAAAATTTTGGACTTTTTTTTCCCGAAAAAAACACCATACTATACTATGACGTTTTTTATGACATTTTGAGGCTGAAAAAAATTTTGACTTTTTTTGCCCGTAAAATACGCCATACTATACTATGACGTTTTTTATGACATTTTGAGGCCAAAAAAATTTTTGACTTTTTTTGCCAAAAAAAAAAAGCCATACTATACTATGATGTTTTTTATGACATTTTGAGGTCAAAAAAATTTTTGACGTTTTTTGCCCATAAAATACGCCATACTATACTATGACGTTTTTTTATGACATTTTGAGGTCAAAAAAATTTTGACTTTTTTTGCCCGAAAAATACGCCATACTATACTATGACGTTTTTTATGACATTTTGAGGCCGAAAAAAAATTTGACTTTTTTTGCCAGAAAAAAACGCCATACTATACTATGACCTTTTTTATGACATTTTGAGGTCAAAAATTTTTTTGACTTTTTTTGGCCGAAAAAAACGCCTTACTATACTATGACGTTTTTTAAGACATTTTGAGGTCAAAAAATTTTTTGACTTTTTTTGCCCATAAAATACGCCATACTATACTATGACGTTTTTTATTACATTTTGAGGCCGAAAAACAATTTTGACTTTTTTTTTCCCGAAAAAAACGCCTTACTATACTATGACGTTTTTTAAGACATTTTGAGGTCAAAAAATTTTTTGACTTTTTTTGGCCGATTTTGACGCCTTACTATACTATGACGTTTTTTTTAAGACATTTTGAGGCCGAAAAAAATTTGGACTTTTTTTTCCCGAAAAAAAAAAAGCCATACTATACTATGATGTTTTTTATGACATTTTGAGGTCAAAAATTTTTTTGACTTTTTTTGGCCGAAAAAAACGCCTTACTATACTATGACGTTTTTTATGACATTTTGAGGTCAAAAATTTTTTTGACTTTTTTTGGCCGATTTTGACGCCTTACTATACTATGACGTTTTTTATGACATTTTGAGGCCGAAAAATTTTTTGACTTTTTTTGCCCGAAAAAAACGCCATACTATACTATGACGTTTTTTATGACATTTTGAGGCCGAAGAAAATTTTGACTTTTTTTGCCCGAAAAAAATGGCATACTATACGATGACGTTTTTTATGACATTTTGAGGTCATACAAAAATATAACTTTTTTTGGCCGATTTTGACGCCTTACTATACTATGATGTTTTTTATGACATTTTGAGGTCAAAAAAATTTTTGACATTTTTTTTGGCCACTATTGACGCCTTACTATACTATGATGTTTTTTATGACATTTTGAGGCCGAAAAATTTTTTTGACTTTTTTTGGCCGATTTTGACTTCTTACTATACTATGACGTTTTTTAAGACATTTTGTGGTCAAAAAAAATTTTGACTTTTTTTGGCCGATTTTGACGCCTTACGGCCGTATGACATTTTTTTATGACATTTTGAGGCCAAAATAAATTTTGACTGTTTTTGGCCAATTTTGATGCCTTACTATACTATGACGTTTTTTATGACATTTTGAGGTCTTACTAAAATATGACTTTTTTTGGCATATTTTGACACCTTACTACACTATGACGTTTTTTATGACATTTTGAGGTCTTACTAAAATATGACATTTTTTGGCATATTTTGACGCCTTAGTATATTGTGAGGTGTTTCATGACATTCTGAGGTCTTACTAAAATAAACAGCCCGCCCATGATCAATAGATCCCAAAAACACAAAAATGTAACAGCGTGTAAATTATATGTTTTTTTAGGCTGTAATGTTGGCTATTTTAACATGGGGGTAAATGGATAATTGCTCACTTCTGGAGCCAGCCCCCAGCGGCAGCCAAGAAACACGAACGCGGAAGTGATCCTCACTGCTGAAACCTACAACTCTTGCCTTGGTTACGTTCCAGTCTGTGCCACCTGCGGCTGCGAGGACACGCTGCTGCGGTACACTGATACTGCAAATTATAGGGTAAAAAAAACGCGCCGACCACTGGCCGGGAACAGACCGGCCATTCGGGAAACCTCCCGATGGCCAGCCCGCCCCTGCTGCCAACAAAAGAGCACAAACAAGAGTTCATGTTGCCAAGCGAATCTGATGAATCTCCCTTAAACCTTTTGTCGGCTTTAAGAGTAGTCAAATAAAGCAAATCAGTGTCATTTATGATGATGCTGATTATTCTATATTATCAGTATTTATTTTATACTTTTAAATACACACAGTAATTAACAGCAACTTTGGAAAATGTGTATATTCCCTAAATAACTATCTGATAATTGCAATTCCCTACATAGCTGATGGGCTACTGGAAGAATGAAGTTTAATTTTATGGGCACTAGAGAGTCAATGTTAACTTTAAGTCTAAAAAGCCACTGGTGCAAGACATGGTAAATGATGTCCAGAAAGCAGCACCTATGAGACATGGAAGGTGTCTGTATGTGTTCTGGGAAACTTATGTTAATTTCTTTACCTGGGTCCATAAAAAAAGAAAAAAAAAAAAAACAACTCACCTGCTGCTCCATCACTACCCGAGCAAGAGCAGCCTGAACCACATTGGTTCTGTCAAGACAGTCCATGCAGTTGACTCTGAAGATTCCCTCCTGTTTGCAGATGACTCCTGCTTGGTCCACCCTGACAGAGGAGGACACATTCAGAATAGGATTAATTCATGATATTAAGATTTTCTGCTTATTTCATCTGATCAAGAACATATAGTAAAGCCTGGTGTTTTCTGTCTTACAAACAATGTTCATGTGATCAGCATTTCTATAAAAAAATGACAAAAATGTTGACATGACACTTACCAGGCCCACTTCATGTCAGTGATGATGTCAGAAATGGCATCTGTCAGTATTTGTACATTCTCAAACTTCATACCTCGGCTGAGAAACAGGATGTAAGAAACATAAAGGGGAAGTAAATGCATTGTGGTATAAAATAGATTTTCACGAATGATGGATGGAAGTTTCTCAATTGAGATAAGTGTCTCTCTCACCAGTGCTCGTGGAAGTCAAAGGAAACATATGTGAGGTTTGGGTTATTGTAAAGCAGGACTTGCTTCAGATATGCGTCGCCAATCAGCTTCTCTCGTCCACTCTGATCCACTAAGTTAATGATGACCTGCAGTAGAAAATAAATAGCGCTGTCATTTTAGCCTCGTGGATAACATGCACTGTGTGCCTCTCTCAGCCATTCCTGCAGAAACACACTGAGATGCTAAATGTCAGAGGACTGACAAATGAAATGGCACTTTTAATGGCACTGTGTCACGTGGACAAGGTTGACAAAGTTCACAATCTTTAAAAGGCCAAAAGTTTCGTTTTCTAAAAGCTTAAGTAACGTAACTGCTACATTTAAGCACCTGAACACTAACAGTTTTATCACAATTTAAATAGTCTGACCAAATACATTTTCTATCTGATTTATAATTGATACTCAGTATAGTCAAAGATAACACTACAGAGGTAATGGCAAAAAGTCTAGTCTAGTCACCACATGAGGTCCACGGGGGTTCAAAAACGAGAATAGCAGTAAGAACATTCCAATTATATGCAGTCACATGTGGCAGAATAACCAGAGTGGTGATAAATTTAAAATAACATTCCTAACAAGAGAATGATGTATGCAAGTAGTCAATAAATATGCTAAGCACATACCCAAGTATACACCTGGGGAAATGTGACTCACCTGCTTCTTGTACAGTTTAAGCTGCTCTTCAAAGTGAGCAGCAAAGTAAGACATGGTCTCTTTCTCTCCTGAAACATGAGAAAAATACAGAAATGGTTTTCATATACCGGATCTGGGCAAACACATTGAGAGATCTAGTTTGCAAACAAGAAAAGTGGTCTCCTATGCCAGCCAATAAGAAGCCAGGAAGCCAATCAAACTTTTCACATGAAGATATAGCAAATTGCCCATTTCCAAACAAGAAGCGCAAGGACCACTGACTGGCAAGATAACTATATTTGCCTGATATGTAAGATTTACATCAAATACACTGGACTGAGGACTAAAATCCAAAAAGAAAACATTGATACTGAATGAAATGTCTTTTTAAGATGCAGCTATAAATAAAAACTGGAAGTGCAAAGTCCATTATACTCAAAGCCTATGAAAAGCCCCTCCTGTAGGACCGTATGCATGATACTGTAGTTGTACTGACCTTTCTCTAAGCGGGGCCGGGGATTGTAGCGGTACCCTGCCTGGCTCCAGAAGACAGGCACAGAGCCACGAGTCTGCACAAAGGACAGAGTGTGGCTGTGCACGTGGATCAGCTGCTCTGTCTCCACATAGTTAGCCACATGGCCATCTGTATCCACGCCTCTGCGTTTGTACCGCATCCCTTTGGGCAAAGACAATGCATCAACATTCAGATTATTTATATCACAGATCAAAACAAGACTGTATACCAAGTTATTCCAAGCTTTTATTGTGAAAGAAATCCTATTTGCATGTGGGGTAAAAATCTCTCCTAATTACAAAATTTGAATCACTGTTCCAGCACGACCTTCCTCTGGGCCAAGCTAACAGTGACTGCACTGTTGCTCTACCTGCACGGTGGCGGCTACGTCTGGAGATCAGGGCCACAGTGAAGCGAGGATGGATGTCATCAACACAGGTGACCTCCTGTGGTGGGGTCTCCGGGCTGCTCCTCTCCTCATCGGATGTCTCGTTGTAGTTCACCACCAGTTCCTCCACTTGTACAAACCCCTGGATGATTGGTATCACCCAGAAGTCAACATCTGGGACCTGGAGCAGCCAAAGAGTGAGAGAAAAAAAAAAGGATAAGAAAATTGCTGTTTGTCAGGCTGATAAGGAAGCACTTTGCATTCACAAAATATCCAAAGTAGATAATCTTCCATAACCTCCAGAGCCATTATCCCTTCTTCAGAAGAATATTTTCATACTCTTCTGATTAAGCTCTGGTAATTATCAGCAAATACAACTGCCACACTTAAACAGCAGGGCCAGCTACGCTCTTTGAGCTGTAAAGAAACACACTACTACTGTGTCAGCAACTGTCAAAGAATCAAATCTTTATTTACTCATTTAATTCTTATTCAATTCCAAAAACAGTAAAAACCACAATAAGCAGTAAAAGTCTGTATTTCTGTGTGTAAAAATCAATTACCTGAAGATCAATAAGGTCTTGGATCATGTGCTTATTCCAGAAGAAGCGGTCGTCCACCTTTCACAGAGATTAACAGCTACAGTCAGTCAGATGTAAGGCAACATATGTAGGAAAAGAGCAGTGAGTCCAACTTCATGTTACTGTTTCTCTCCAAACCTGTTTCCATAAGGGCAAGCTGGTCTTTTCTGAGTCTCCCTGACGTTGCACGGTGTTTGTCAGGTCGTAGGTCATGCTGTAGTAGAAGGAGTCGGAGTCCATAAATATCTTGTACAGCTCATCCAGCAGCCGCCTCTCCAGCCGCTCCTTCTCTTTGTTTTCCTTGACCTGGAAGGCAGGGGAATACTAATATGGGTGGGTGGACAGAAAAGAGCAGTAAGTTGACAAAGGAAAGAAAGAAAAACCCCACGAGAACCTCAAAGCCTTTAAAAATGGAGCAGATAGAAAAAGAAAAGACAGGTGGCGTGAGGTTTTGAAGATGACATAATACATTTTAATAAATCGTGCAACACAAAAATACCTTTTTCTTGATGGGCACAGCCACATTAGATTTGATCTGACTTAGAGTCTTCATCAAAAACTTTGACTCGTCTGGAGACTGGGCCAATTTCTCTGTTTTGTCAATTCCAAAGTGATGCTTCTTGCAAAGCTGAAAAACAGGATCTTCTGTCAAATTTACGCACTTACACAGATATTATCAACATGACAGTGGTATTTAGAAAATTAAAGGTTAAAATAAGGTCAGTTTGATGATGTGATACCACCTTAAATTTCTTAAAACCAAACTCTTGCTGAAAAATCTATGAGATTCAAATTGGGAAACTAATACACCACAAAAATAAAGAAAACAAAGTTTGATTCTACTGTCTACATACTGCAAAAAACTACAACCAAATTAACACTCTATACAGCTCTCATTTTCCTAGACTAGCACAGTAAACAATCTCACAGCAACACTGAGCTATAGGATTTCTACGCACAGAACGAGTGGATCATTCTGCAGTACAGGGACAATGTATAACGGGAAGGGGTCTAAAAGCCGATCCAGGACCAGTCATCCTGCTCTGCATTTACTCACTTGAAAATATTCTGTCTCACCATCCATGAAGCTCCCCTGAAAGACTGAAATCTTAGCAACAGTCAACTTCCTCTGAGATCTATTACAGAATTTTTTTACGCCCGCATTTAATTTTCACTCTAAATGTGTGGGTGAAAATGAACCAGATCTTTTCATAAAATAAAAAAATAACAACTACATCTCATTTTGCACCACTGTCAGCTCATCTTCAGGATGAATCATACGCTGACGCATACAGGGTATTCTTGGGTACATCAAAAAAAAAACAATTTAGTATTCTCACAAGCACTGTTATAATGATTGTCAAGGGGGCTGAATGCAATAATTAAAGCACATCTACATGAACACTACTTCGAATGTCTCATTTACAGTATTAATATGCACACCTCCAGCTCAAGCTCCTGGGGCTCTTCATCAGACAGAGGAATGACAGCTATCTTGGTGATCTTGTAGACTTTGTGGTTGCCTGGTAAATGGCCCACCAGTGCTTTCTGGCGGATTAATACGAGGCCGAGAGGAAGATCTGCCAAGAGGAGAAAGAGGAGAAAGAGGAAGGGGGAGTTGCATCACGGGTGCAAAATTCCTCACATTCTGAAAGGTGTGAAGAAAGCAGCTGCACACCAGCCTCTAACTACACGTTTTTTTTAATAAGGCAACACAGGACATCTGGTAAATAAATATTAAAATCATGTCAATCTATCTGATCTACCAGAATACTATCATTTTTTCTCACATATTTTCTTGTGAAGGGTATAATATCAAATGTCCCAACCCAGGGCCCACAGAGGAAGGCAATAAACTAAACCAGACTTATCATCAATTGAATCATCACCATCCGCTCACTCCTTTTCAGAACTACATTTCAAAGTACTTTTCACACCTTTCCTTGTGAATAAGAAAGATACTAAGTACTGGATGATTTGGTGACTCTACTGCCCACAGATGGAAAATGCTGTCTGTTCAAAGGTTTCTCATCCTCCACTTACCTGTGTGAAGCTGTATCTTTCCGATGACACCTTCCACCAAACCCAAACACACTGGATTCCAAGCCAACAGCAGGTCTGTCGCTGAAATAAAAACATGGAGATGAAACATGAAAACTGTGGTGTAGCAAGGCGGCACAGCAAGATATGCTTTAGGCCAGACAAGCAGCCAGGATGAAACACTACATATTTGTAATTACAGGCCCATGTAGGGCACTCCGCTAAATGAGGCCTCAAGTTCTCTTTCTTGCATCTCTTCTGTCAGAAACAGCTAAATATTTACACGACAAACTTCACCTAAAAGTTAACCACACAAAAGGGTACCTCATGTCAAGGTTGGCTGATTTCCTGTTACCACTCAAACTCCTGTTTTGATACCTAGTGAAACAGTATTCACCACAACTTGGTAGCAAATTTGTGGTCGATGTAAATGCAACTTAACAACCTTTAGATAGAAGTACATGACTAAATATGTATCAGTGATATAGGCCTGTCATTCTTCATGCACATTTACATGAGAAGTACATTTTACGGAAGACGGTGCAACTTGACTGAAGAAAAAAAAACTGGTCTGTCTACATTTACTGCCTCCTTCAAACAGCAGGCAAACTTGAAGTCAGTTATGGCAATGAACAAACTCAGTGACAAAAAGGAAAAACTGGAATGATCAGCACTGGTGATGGATTAAACATTACGGCCGAGGAAATTGGAAAAATGTGAAGGGTGTGGCAACTGTACGCAGCCTTAGACAATGCTTCTTCCTGTTCTACTAGCCAGTGAATTTCATGTACAAGAGAACTGGGTGTGAGGGGCCCCTGCCAGGAAGGTCTCACAGAAAAACAAAAACAAAAAAAGTAATAGAACAACTTCACTCTGAACGAGTAATATCATGGAAATACTTCGCTGTGTGCCTGAGAGAGGAGTGGAAAGCCAGTGAGGAGTGGAAACCCTTTTTCCAATTAAATAATGAAACAGTGGTGCAACTAAAAACCTGTTCAGGATGGCTGCACAGCCACACAACTTCAACAGACAACTTCAGGATAACACGCACAGGCCTTGTCTAATGAAACTTTTCTCTTAGTTCAGCGGTTCTTTCACTTTGGCTGGGAATGTGCGATTCCCACAGTATTTCATTTACTAGGAAAGCATTCTGTGTCACAGCTTTGGGCATCAGCAGCAGCACAGTACTTACCTCTGCAATGTGACCAAGGTGTAATGCCAGGAGCTGCTTTACAGGCCTCAGTAACACATAACATGCTGGTTTGAACCTGTTGTTTTATTTTATTTTTTATTTTTATTTTTATTTTTTTGCCTTAATGCTGTTTCACATCAGAGTGGTATTATAGTTTTGTAATAGCTATTAGGAACAGCACATCTGCTGAGCTGTCAGAAGTAAAGCACATGGCACGTATGGCGACATCCTGTTATATATTCACGGTTTTATAGTGATGTGCTATGTCTGTCTGATCTAAGGAAGAACTGAAGAGTCAAATTTACCCTCCGGTGTGTAACATAAGAAGCAAAGCAAGAACTTTGGAGTCGGTCTGGGGTGTTGGCACTCCCGGAATGAAAGCTAGGGACGATGATTTCAAGACTTAGGAATGGCGCATCCCGCACTGTCGAGCTCTACTTTACCCAAAAATAAAAACATTGTTCTGTTTATAAGGCAGCTGGTTAATTTGGAGCAATAAAACGATAAGGACAACGTTTATTACACAGATGAAAGTAACACGGACGAGGGAGAGATAATACTAAGCCGCAGAGGTCTTTAAGACACATGGTGACAAAGCCGCCCGTAAAATAATGTTTGTCAGTTCCAGACAGGTCCAGAGAAACATAGCTTTTGTTTCACTCTGATCGGTAATAAATGCCGAATGTGAGTTTCAGGTAAATGGCCAGCTGCAGCAGGGAAAGCTGTCATCCAGCAAACATACGTACCAGGTCTGACCGTCATGGTCCCATCTTTTCGGCTGCACCACAGAGCACGGTCCCCGCTCTGGAGAATGTAATCGTCCTTGGCTTGGAACAGCTCCATTTCGTCCCTTTACGTTACACAAAAATAAGCAACTAGCTGGCTCAGCAGCCAGGTACTGTTAAATATCAGCGTCCACGTCTTGGGGGTTAACTGTAGCTAGCCACGGTTAGCTCTTTTCCCCACAGGCTGCTGAGATACGGTGGCTAGCCAGCTAGCGAGCTAGCGGCGGCGGCGGCAGCAGCTGGATGAGTGTCGGATTTGTTTACTCCACATCTACGCATGTTGGTGATCAAATTCCCTTTCTACAGGAGAGGAATCCCTTCCCACAGATATGCCGGACAGGCTGAAGGTAAATACACATCAGTGAGTGGGAAAGTGTCCTGGCAGCAGCTGGTGTGAGGCGTTAAAGACGTAACCGACAGTTTCCTGCTCTAAACAATAACACGTGATCTGTGACTGAGCCGTCATCACCGGTGTACAGGTACTGTACATTAAAACATATGTCCAACCATCTACTGAAGGATCCGAGTCATTATTAACCATATGATGCTCATATATGTTGAAGAAGCCATGCGCAAATAACCGGACTGCCCATTCTGGTAAAAGTCTCAATTTGGCAAGATCAATAATGTGACTCTTAATTAGATTGGCTTGATCCCAGCGATATTATCACCTGCATGTGTACTTTCTGTTTAACGTGATACTTACATTTCATGGAAAGTGCAGATACACATCTCTTGTTCAGTGTCAGCAAGGCGGATACTGAATCTGAGGGATGTTTTTTTTAATAGGGGGATTACACATAAAACAATCATCAAAAAAAAAAACTAAATAAATTCTGATGATAGAGGTTTAGGTTATTTGCAAATTAAAAAAAAAAAAAAAGAAAGAAAGAAAGAACAAAACCCACAATTTATGTCCCCACCCGCGTACGAATAAGGGCACAGACATGTTGTCAGTTATGACTCAGTGGGGCCCTCCGGGAAGAGGCAGAGAGCAGCTGACCACAGATAGAGACATAACTGAGAGTGCTGCTGACTGGATTAGGGACACATCCTTAAAGGCAAAGGGGGAGCACAGACAGACATACACAAGAAAGATATGGATTTCTTTAGTAGGGAGTAAACATGTGCACCTTCACGACAGGTTTAGATACATGCACACAATGATATGCTACCTACTGCAGTGAAAAAAAAAGCTAAAGAAAAGTAGTGCTGAAACAATTATTCAATCAATCAATTAGGTTTTGGTAAGTCGGTTTTAAAGCGAATATATCAAACACACCCTCAATCCAGCTTCTAAATACTGTGGCTTGCTGCTTTTCTTTATCTCGTGTGATTGTAATCTAAATATCTGTGGGTGTGCGATTGTTTGTCAGACCAAAGAAAGAAGCCAACAGTAACTCAGATTCTCTCCGAATAATATAATACTGCTACCAGGCTCCTGAAAATAATGGTAGTAAAAATAAGTTAAAAAAAAAATTCACTCATGTCAAATACATTTTATTTTCAACCATACCAACAAGATAGACTTGCTTTCAACACTGCATCAGCCTGCTACTCATAAACTGTGATCAACTATAAGCCACAATCCATAATTTGTAAAAGTGTGTTAGGCAGTGACCCTCCCTTAAAGATGGCTTGTGATTGTATTACAGTGATAAATTACTACACAAAAAAAAAAAAAAAAAAAAAAAAAAATCAGGGTAATAGGAAAAGTAATTCTGAAAACAACAGACTGCAGTTTTCTTCATCTGTTTATGAACTGGGCATTTTCTCACAGTTGGCATTTTTAAGGCCATTTTTGTGTTGGTGTTATTACAGATTGTGGCTTTGGTAGTTATACAAGGACATCCTGAAAGTGTGATTCCTAATTAGCACCAAGTGCTGATTGTCTCACATCTCAAGTAAGATACACCATCTCACCTCCATTTGTCATTACACATTCATAAATGTACCAAAATACTATATAATGATATAAATACTGATATAATGTCTTGAAAGAACAAGTAAACCAATGCACATACAAACACTCAAACACATCAATCAAAACTTGTGTAACTGATATATTTCAAATGAAGTTCTGCTGAACTTTCAGCAAGATACATTTCAGTGATGGCAAAGTGCAAAGATGGTAAAATCAGTAATGCACCAAAAAGCAGCATCTAACAAACATATTCACTGTATTCTGTGACAAAGCAGTTCCAACATGGCCATGTGGCCATAAAGGGGAAAATGCTTTTCTATTGGCTGAGTTTTGCAGTGAGTTCTGCTTTAAAGCCCCAATGTTTGCACTTGTGTACTAAGTGACGAGCTAAGTGGATTAAGAAAAGCTCCGTACAATATTTGATCAAGACAAAAGGCAACCACACATAACATTTCTTAGGAAAATACTTCTAGTTTACTTCCATTTATTGATAAAGGCCTCTTATTCAAACTTTAATTTGACTAGAAATTGTTGTCAACACCTTGATCATGACAGCTGTCTTATTATGAAGACATTGGCACAACATAGAAGGCAACAACATTGGCTTGAAAAAACATGATTGCACTGAGCTACCATCAATTATGTGCTGAATGGCAGGAAATACCAACACTGTTAATCAATGCATGCAACTTCCACAAATGCTGTAGATAGAGGAGGAGGAGGGTTAGCCGGAGCAGACGTGTTCACTATCAAATATACAGCAGGTTATCCTTCTCTCCTCTTGATCATGGAGTGTGCAGTCATTATGATATCTCCTTTGCCATCTCGACATTCTCCTTGGTGATCATGCTGGGCTCTCCTTTCTGTGTCAAGTTGTCTCCCTCCATTGGGGTGTCGCTAGAAGGCTTGGCTGGCTGCTCCTCCAGTTGCTCCAGTTCTTCCAGTATGGTCTGAACACGGCGGACTCCATCCCGTCTCGCCTGCCGTACATCCACACGACCCTCTGGGTCAACTGAGTCCAGTGCTAAGAGCTCTTTGGTCAGCAGTTCCTCCAGTAACAAGTATTTCTTATCATTCTTCTTTCCATCAAAACATTTCACATCCTGCTCCAGTTTAGCGACCCGTTCAACTATCTGCTGTACCTTAGCCAAGCCTGGGTGGATTGGGCACTGGGCAGCCTGTTCAGCCTCTACCTTTACAGGTGGGACCTCTTGGGGAACAGATGCCGTGTCCTGGGCTTCTGGTTTTGGAGGTATTTGAACTGTGATATCTGCAGTATGTTGCTGTGGTTGCTCTGGTTTCTGTGGCGGCTGGAACTGTAGCTGCGACTGCATTAACTGTTCAGGCTGCTGAGGCTGTGGGGACGTCTGAGGTGGTGCCTGCTGGAAGTGTTGTGGCTGTTGGAACTGCTGTGGTTGCTGAGGTGGAGGCTGTTGGAAGTGTTGAGGTTGTTGAGGCCTTTGGATGTCAGCTTCTGTGTGCAATGGCTGTGGGAGCTGCGTGTTCTCAGGTTTCTGTTGCGTGCTTTGTTGTTCCTGCTCCATTTTCTGGGGTGCGTCTCTTGTGAGGACATGCTGTTGAGCCTTAGAAGTTAAAAAGAAGTCATTTGGAGGTGTCATAATGCAGGTCAACACATACTGATGTGAAAATCAAACATGTTTGAACGTCAACAAAAATCCAAGTGAATACACACAAAACTTTAATCACCTGTGGTCTTTCTCCAAGTACCTGCGTTATAATTGGTGACTGGCTTCTAATGTGAGGTGGGAGGTGAATAGAAGCAGCATCGCGATGCTGAGGAAACAGAACTGGAGAAGCTCTTTCCCGGGGGGGCTGCATTGCTGCAGAGTAGCCAGGCCATTCGTCTGTCTGAAGGCGATGGAAGGGCTGCTGGTGCTCTGAGTAGGGGATGCGCTGAGAGTGTCTACTCTCAGTACGTCCAGAGGGATTTAACTGAGCATGTGTTTGTGTTTGGCCTCCTCCGCCCTCATGGATCACTGGGATAGGGATGTAACCTGCTTGAAGTCCAGTGCTGCTGGGCCGTGGGGGTTGGTGATGAGAGACAGTATGAACCTTAAAAGTAAAAGAACAAATTGAAACAGTGAACATTCAGTGTTTGGTCATTTGTTTCCAATTAAAGAAATTCTGCATACACAGTATTTAGTGACATATATCAGAAAACTAGCCAGACCTACCTCTGGTGTTTGTGAAACAGGTGAGCTGACCTTTCCTGGATCAGAGGAGCAGCTGTCTGAAGGTCCATGTAAAGGTGATCTAGGTCTGCAAGGGGGGCCTGCTGTCGGGGAAGGTGTTCGCCCATCTGTTCGGATATTCTGTGCAGTGGCCGGCTGGATGTAGGAATAACATGGATGCTGTTGCTGCCTCAGTTCTGCGCCTTCGTGGAAGACCGGGATGGGAACATAACCTGGGCGAAGAATGGGGTGCTTCATCTCCCTCACAAAGGTCTTCTGTGTCTCCTGAGGGCTTGGTTCAGGTGGTATGTTGGGTCCATTTGCTGACACTTCTCTGACCTGAAACACAGCCAACAGTGGATTGATATGATTTAAAATGTTAAATTGGCTTATTTTGAGCAATTAGAAGTTATAAAATTTATAAGAACTCTATATAAGAAATTCTTGACAGTTTTAAACCAAGCTATTCTTGCTTACAGTTGAATAAAAGATGTAATGTTACTTTCATTTGCTAAATTATTTAGATATGAGCTCCTCCACTAAGAGACATTTAAATTAAGTCCACCCAAAACTGTACAAATGAACCATCACAGATTCAGCATCCTTATCTGAATATCCACTGGTAAACCTGTTATCTTCAAAAACTCATTACAGACATATTAATACGTAAACCCAAATGGTTTCCAAAACCTGGAGGTATTTTTAATAGGGAACGTTCTCTCAGTCCTGAGATAACGGGAAAGGTTATAGGTTAAAATGTAGCATTTCCCCAGAGGGACGCCAAAAGTATCACCTCTCCGAGGATTCGATAAATGAAAATAACTTCTGATTAACAGAGACTCTTGCACATTTCCAGTCAGGCAGCTGCTGTGTTTGCGTTTTCCTATTTTGCTCCACAACCAGAGTGAAATCATTCACCTGGCTGAATTTCCCGACTTATCTCACACACATTAGTTTGGCACACCCTCTAAACTAACATGTTATTAGGTAATCATCATTATGTCATACAGAGAAAGTGAAATCTTTTTGCTCTGTCATTTGATAAATTTTTCGAGGAGGAAAGAGTCAACGTTTGAGTCGTTTTTGAATAAACTTTCATGAATGATTAACTGAATTTGCCTTGTGTCCGTCTTCTTTGAGCACACCTATTCTGGTCTGGTCGTCAGGAGAAGAACATGAATAATCCTGGAATACATTTGTATAAATAAAATACTAAGAATCAGAACAGAAATTAGTGCCAGTTGGGAACTTACTATTGCAGGAACTACAATACCATTACAACTATAATATAACAATAATTACAATAATAATAAAAATAATTACAACTATCTACACATTCCTGTTTCTCAGACACATCAGGAATAATGCTGTAAATTTCCATTAGTCAAACTATATATTTTTTTGTTATTATTGCTCTCATAGTGTATCAAGCGACTAGACATCTGCCACTGACAGCTATGGAGAGGTACAAGCAACAGGTCAACTGATAGTTCAGCACTCTGGCAATGATATATCAGAAAAGAAAATCAATGTTTGCCTCTATCCATTAAAGCAAATACAGAAGTCCACAGAACAAAAACTGCATTTATATGTAAGCCAGTGGCAGGCATTTTCCCTAAAGACAGAACTTATGAAATAGCTGTGAACGACCCTTTGCCCTCTGCCATTTCAGTATGGGACACTGCACACTGCCAGCACCACTGCACCAATTTTATCCCCTGACAGCTGTGTCTTTCTAGCAGATTCGTCGGGACACTAACTTTGGACAACAGTGTCTCTCCCTCAGACGAAAGATTACCAACTGGCAGCCTGTGAAGCTCACTTCAGCCCACGGGTTTTCTCCGCAGACCTCTCATATTTTCACAACGTGTATTAAACACATACGACAGGCAGGGCAGCCAGCACCTCTGTCATGCAGTATACTCCACAGGCCGAAGTGAACTGGATCAGCCTCAATCCATGTAAGGGAAAAAGTTTAATATGAGCCGGGCGTCGCAGTGTTTCCCAACATGAAAGACGCGTAATTAAAATGCTGGAAGCCCGATCATAGGTAGCCTTTACATACTGCAGGGTGAGTCATCGAGTAATAATAGTATTAGATCATGACACGGGAACATTACGGGGTTGATCACCCGTTATAATAGGCTTATGAGCTGTCTGTGAGGGGGAGGTGACGGTGCCAAACAAGGCCTATGGTCAACAAGATTAATATATAACAGTGATGTAGCACAACGCTTTTGCTGCTTTAGCCAACCACGCACCGTTACCGACGTAGCAACGCATTAAAAAAAATAGCCGTTAAAGAGTTGTACGGCCGTTAGCCGTCAACGTTCACAAACCAACTTTATCCCGCCGCTCTTTTACCTTTTTCGTGTCGTGTCTCGGGTCATTCCAGGTTGTCGTGCGGTTGTTGTGATCCACAAAGAAGGGCCATCCTGTCTGAGGGTCAATTTTTACTTCCCAGCCGAGGGGGAGAGGGTCGTTGTCATTATTTGCCATTGTCAGTATCGGCGACTGTGTCTTCATGCCGTTCATGTTGCTGGCTGTCGAGTACTGAGACATTTTATACAGGCGACGGACGCTTTAAAGATTCCTTCAAGTGACGTGGAAAAGTGGGCTGGAAGTTTCTCGAAATAGCCGGGTTAATGTTGGGGGCGGACAGCGCTGGATACGGTGGCATGGGTTCTCAAACTTGTTATGTCGCAGACCCCCAAACATAGACACAAAGTAAACCCCTGCTCTGTTTCTTTTTCTTTCTTTTTTTTTTTTTTACCGCCACAGGAAGCCCGAGGATTTGGAGGATTTGTTTTGATGCAGCTGCGGTGGAAGTGACAGCTGATTGGGATATCTTCACCATAATTTTGATGGGACTCTCTGGAGCTCAGTGACCCATGCGCCCTGCACCCCAGTTTGAGAACCATTTTCTGTGTATGAGACAAGGGAATCCCAGGGTTTTTCATAATAAAAGATTCTCCAAATAGATGTACTCAGACTCCCACATGGTAAATCTTGTCCAAGGGAACTCAGTCTGGGTTTGCTATGATTTGGTACAGAGTTACATAACACTGGTGGTGTGATACAGTGTGGGCACAGTGACACCTCTAATGACAGATCTTCCTTAATCGCTGGACTACTCCATTTCAGCCTCATACTATAAGGGAAATGCTAGTAAATCAAAGTCATCCTCACTTGGCTGGAGACTGTCTGAAACCATCACATGGATTTTTAGAGATAATCAAACACAGTTTGGACTTTGCACTTGAAGACAGTGGTTGATTTCTGTATTTTTGGACACTTTCAGAAAATTCTGAGAAAACTGGCAATAACGAATCCTGTATTACATAGCCTGTGGAGCCAAGTCCTGTAAATGAGTGTTTATAAGTGTAAATAAACATCACCTTTCAAAATCCCCATATACAGAGTATAGAGAGTATATACAGAGTGTAGAGTTTGAATGGGGAAAAGTCAGATCCATAAATATTTTCCAACAGGAGTACTATCATGAAGTGGGCCAAATTACATCAGTATACTGTAGCCCCTCTCTTGAATCCCAGTGCGTGTGTACTAGTGACACAAACACTTCTTGTTGTGATTTTTCTGCCTGAGGAAAATTTTACAGTCAGTCCTACATAGTTCAGCTGTATGTGCTACAATAATGCACTGATGCCTGTAGTCTGTGGAATCATTCATGCAGTGATAGATCACATTGACAAATGATTATCAGATTCCTCATTCAGTGATGTTGTCAATGTTTCCAGACTATTCACACGCTAAAACTTAGGGGCATCTCTGGCTTTTGCGATCCGTGCAACCAACACTGACAAGACATGTATCTGATAACCACCCTACACCATCCTGCCTTGACCCCTCTCTGAGGTGATTTCTAATGATATAAAGATCTCAGTGTCACTCAACACAAACTGGATCCACCAATCCTTGTGGAGAAAAGTGACTGAAGAAAAATTTTTTAGTAACATTTGGTAGAAAGGTTTTGGTGGAAAATTTGGAGACAATTTGACAGAAGAAATTATATGTATTGGCCCTTTATTAAAATGATTTCAAAATAAAAGTACCTGCCAAAAAAAATCCTGTCTTTGGCGCCCCCCAGTGAATGAAAACATACATTTAGGCAGACATCAATACCCCCTTTCATACACAAACAAACAATTAAATAACTACGTTATTTATTTATTAAATTATTTGTTGAAAATAAACAGCATTTATTTATTTATTTATTTATTTTAACTGTTAGTGTAAATGGACAGTCTGTATATGTGGAATAGACTGATCAAATTTTAAAATGCAGATTAGATCATGTTCTTAATTTGATTATTTATTATTTTGATAACGTGGTCAATACTACACTTTAATACAACATGTGTACAGTAAGAATAACACTGCTTTAAGCCAGAATTTGTTAGTCAAAGCATGAATGTGTTATTACATACGCGATCACACTGTAGCCACACTGTGACACCTGAGCTCTGGTTCCAGAAAGGTCGCGAGGGTTCGAACCATTGCAAACCGTCCTACACCGGTATTTAAAACAAGCCTACTGTTTCGTTCCACTTCAAAATAAAAGTCTCTCACGCAAATTACTTCCAAACATTGCCAAATGTGGTAAGATAAGTACTGAATGTGCTCGTTGTTTGGCCTTTTGTATGCATCAGTTAACTAATAACCCAGATAAATATAACTATCCTTAAGACATGTATCATTTCTGCTGGTGAAACTGAAAACATTGGCTTTTTATTACAGCTTCCTTACCTCTCTCTTCAACACACGCACGTATGCATGCACGTTCTCTGGACACCGTGACGTATGCCCTGGCGCCCGGTTAGCTAGCTACTAAGCTAGTTAGCTTGTAGTTGACAGCATACACTGGAGTCGGTTAACGTTAGGTAACTAAGACGTAACTAACGTTTTCTGCCCTGGTGACTGTCGACATCGGCCATGGACGACGAAAGCCACCCCAAAACCCTGTAAGTACTGTTAGGTATATTAACGGTACCGTTTGGGATCGCTAACGTCGGGAACCGGTGGCTAACTTAGCTACTTGCTGTCTTCACAAACCTAGTGAATACTGCCCGACAACATAAACATTTAATGCGCCATTAATAACAGTGTAATTACTATAAGTTTCGATAAAAACGCTCCAGTTTAATATGTGTGTGTAATCCGTAAGCTTCCTCGGCGATAACTATTTAACGATAGCCACATCGTTGGGCCGGCTTATAAATCAGTCAAGCTACTGTAAATTCCGTCACATTAATAACTCACCTTCAGTAACGACAATGTAATAGCCGAAGTAAGATGGCTGTGTCAGTTTTTCAGAACAAGTATCAATGTCTGTAACAGCTCATCGTTACCTGAACGTTAACTGTAACATATTTTTCAAAAATTTGCCCTCCAGGTATGTGGGAAACCTCTCCAGGGATGTTACAGAGATCTTGATTCTGCAGCTCTTCACCCAGATAGGACCTTGCAAAAGTTGTAAAATGATCACAGAGGTAAGCAGCCACGAATTTTTGGGTTTTATGTTCTTAAGTGTTTTTTTCTCCTTTTCTTTGTCCCGTGACCTACAGTTAACACCAGTAGGGTGACTATGTCCCACTTTTCCCTTAATAGTTACAAGGAAATAATACAGTGATTACAAGTTGCCTCCACTGTAGTGAAATGAGAACACAGTGAAAAAGGCCTTTTGTTCTGAATTGCACTTACATAACAGTTGTTTACAAATTAGTGGAACCAACCTTTTGAACTACTGTGTTTGACTTTGTCCGTTGCAGCATACAAGCAATGACCCTTATTGCTTTGTGGAGTTCTTTGAACACAGAGACGCTGCTGCAGCCCTTGCAGCCATGAATGGAAGGAAGATATTAGGAAAGGTAGGCCAACTTGTCTGGTCTAAAATTAAAAGCGAGGTTAGGTAGTTCACCTGTTGTCAGAATTCTCCTGTGATCCTTGTTCTTCGTGTAGAAAATGTCTGTTTTTATTGTTCTATGTCAACTCTCTGTTTTCAGGAGGTCAAAGTAAATTGGGCCACCACTCCAAGTAGCCAGAAGAAAGACACATCCAGTAAGTGTTCACCTATTGATTTTCTACTTTGCTGAAATCAAAGTTTAACAGAAAATAGTACATGGTTTCTTTCCTTTGTTTGTTTATCTTTTCTTTAATTCTAGATCACTTCCATGTTTTTGTGGGTGATTTGAGCCCTGAGATTACTACTGAGGATGTCAAGGCTGCATTTGCACCTTTTGGGAAAATCTCGTAAGTTTTCACTTGAACAGTGTATTTCTTTTTATGTGCAGTCCAATAATTTCATTGCTGCAATGCAAAGATTTTGATTTCTTTAAAGTTTTGCTCCATTAAGGTATTTCATAATAATCTTCTGTAAGCGTATGCTAACTGGAATCTATGACCATGTTTACATGCATATGACATGGGTATGACTTAACCGTAAATTAAAAAATATTAAGAAATTCACACATTGTGAAAAGAATGTTTTGGTTTTCATGATTTCAGATACCAGTCCACAGGGCTTGACATCTAGAAGGTTTTTGTTTCCCCTTCATATTTTACAAGCTACTGTCATTTATTTTGGGATAAAGACAATGGTGTGACATAACAGAAAACACTGAGACACCCTGGTGTCCTGGGGTCAAGGGGCCAGTGCTGTACTGCAGTGTCCCCAGTTTGATTCATTTCACCCCCTTTTTCTCTCTCTTGAGTCCCTCTCATCTCTCTGATGGCGTTCTAATAAAGGAACACCCCTTCCCACCCAACCAAAATAAATGAACAGATTCATGTGACACAGACCAACCAACACACAAGAATGAATATTGAGAAACAGACTCATAAGCTGTAAAGGGGAAACAAAAGCTTGCATAACACAATTTGGCCTAAACTACTGATACAGCATGTGTATAGATGGATGCCATTTGTATTTTTGATTATTCAGCACTGCAAATACATGTTATATGCACACCTTCCTGAGAAAATAAATTATCATATAAACAGATAAATGAGCAGGTTTTGGAATTTTATGATTTTTCTATGAATATATAATGAAAACAACACAAAGAGTGAAAACCCAAGTTATCTTTTGTGAGGTGGACTGTTCAGAAGTCAACACAGATGGTTAGTGTTCAGGAGAACAACTTTGTTTTTGTTTCACTATGGGTTATGGATTCCTTGTCATATTTATATTATGTGGAAAAGACACCACCTCCATGCATGTAAACATAGTTAATGATGGACCAAGATACTTTTAAGCATCATGTGACAGTAGATATCAGAATAGACTGAACCTCTTTTCATCATAAATACTTTGTTTTTACAAACAGTCTTAACAGATCGAAATAAGCTCATTTAAGTTAGTAATTACAGCACAGTGCCTGCAGGCTATCAAATGCTTTATTGCAGATATTTACTTGTGGTCTGTGTATTGTGTCTCTCTGTTTTCATAACTGAAGTGTCAGCTTTTAGCCTACTCTTGCTTTTCCTTACATATTTAGGGTGTGGTAAGTAAACTGTACAGTATGTCAGCAAAATGTAAGCTGTGTGTATGAACCTGAACAGCTTTTAGTTGTGGGTCTCAGTGAAGTAATAGCACTTTGGTTATTTTACAGAAATGCTCATAGGATTGGACAGGAGCTTGAAGGCTAACAGCAAGGAACTGTGCACTCTGGAGACACAGATGTAGTTTTTTTTCTCTATTTATTCCATTCTTTCCATTTGTCTTTATTTGTAGATGCTATGTATTAACATGACCTAGCTTAGATTAACAAATTCCAACACTCAATGTATTCCTCTAAATCTGTGTTTAAATTGTCTCATTTTGATTTACATAGTGTTGTTTGTAGTGTAATGCTCCTCTTCCAAAATTACTGAAAATGTCAATTTCTCAAAATTTGCAGCTCCCCAAACTCCATACTCCATATTGGTGGTAAAGAATTGACCAGGAAAAATAAAGAAATCTGTTAACAGGCCATGTATGCCGTTTAATTCCTTTTTTCTCTTTTGATATTTTCTATATATTTCTATTTGTAGGAAGAGCACCAACAGCAGATTTTAAGAATGCATGGTAATCCATATAATCTGTTCCTTTGTGAATTTGAATCAGTAGCCTAATGTTGAGAGGATTGAACGAAAAGTGGTGCTCTAGAGACAAGGATCCATTAATACATCTGAAAGTATTTAAAAACAATACTGTAGGCTGCATGTATTTGTACTATTTGTTCTTTTTGTTTTCAAGTGTTGCTTTGAAGTTACATTATGAGTCAGCGCTCAGTACAAGGTCATGATAGCTAATATACCTTAAAGTAGGACAGAGTAGCGGCTTCACAGTTCAGTGTGTTTTGCGTGGTTCCTTTTAGTTTGAAGCATCTAAACTGAAAAGTGCACTGAAGTTGTTTTAACGTTTCCCTCCAGGGATGCCCGTGTTGTGAAGGACATGGCGACAGGAAAATCAAAGGGGTATGGATTTGTGTCCTTCTACAACAAACTGGTAAGGCTCCAGTGCAAGAACACAGACTGAAGGTTATTTCTATTTTCTGTTTATTATCCTACTTTAATGCATTTACATTAATTAAAATAGAATTAACCATAGTTTAAACCATAGTCACAACAACTGAAACCATCTAACATTACAGTTTCTTGTTTACCATCACCGTTTTGAATATTACTTAGATTAAAAACAGTAATGTATATTTTGAGAACTGATGATGGTCACTAATAAATTTACACATTTGTCAAATCCAGAGGGATAATTGTCTTTGATTTGGATTTATAGGACGCAGAGAATGCCATTGTTAACATGGGGGGGCAGTGGCTCGGAGGACGCCAAATCAGGACCAACTGGGCAACACGTAAACCACCAGCTCCAAAAAGCTCCCAGGACAGTAAGTTTTAAATGTCACATCAGCTGTGCAGCCTCACAGGGGATTTCACTTATTTTGGATGTTTAAAGCTCTCCTCAGGAAGGTGTTGGAATTTACAGATGGTGTTTGACTGATATTTTCCTCACTCTCCTATTAGCTTTGTTGCACCTACTACAGATTACAGCTTTAGCGTTCTTATTTGTTCTTGGAGTCCAGTGTAATGCTCAGCATAACTCTGCCCAGAGCTCAGGTCTAATCTGCTAGAATAAATGAAAGTTAAAAGTATTGTTAATTTTATCTTTATTTAGATGTCATAAATCACAGCTGTGATTTAGTTTGTTATTGTAACTCTAAACTTTGTGTATAAAGATGGGAATGTCCCTTTTCAAATGTTGTTTGTTTTTATTTCAGACGGCTTAAAGCAGCTGAGGTTTGACGACGTAGTGACTCAGTCCAGTCCACAGAACTGTACTGTGTACTGTGGAGGGATCCAGTCAGGATTATCAGGCAAGTGTCATGTTCTCTAAAGATGCCATTGTTAGAGCCCTTAGTCATACTGCAATAGTAGCCTTATTATTTCCCACGCACTTTCCTCAAATAGCCCAAGAACTAACCACATTAACCTTTTTCTGTTTGACTCTTGCAGAGCACCTAATGAGACAGACCTTCTCACCTTTTGGTCAGATTATGGAAATCAGAGTTTTCCCAGAGAAAGGATACTCTTTCATCAGGTAGTGTCTTAGTCCATTGCAGCACTTGTCCTCTAGATGTTAACACAAATGCTTTGCATGACTCAGAGACAAACCAGTTAATGCCACACTCAGGCCTAGTACACACGTACATGGGTATGTTTTTAAAAACGTAGCTTTTTCTGTGCATTTTGTCCAAAACTCCTTCCAGGGTGGAAATATTCAGATACTCAGTTTTCAGAGTACACAGGGAACACAGAGTTTTTGGCTTGAGACGTTGGAGTGTTTGCTGTTATCTCTTTTTTTTTTTTTTTTTTAACAAGTGGCCAACATAGAATGAGAAATGAGCTGGTTTTTACCTTGCTAACAGAACTTTCTACATGTTACACATAAATATATGATTTCTCTTCCACTGTATTGAAGAACAGAGGTGTCAGGCCGCACCATGATTTTAATAAATACCCATGTTTAGTGTGGATTAGGCCTCAGAGTCAGGGACCTTTCTATTATGCTTGTCTTCAACTTATGAGAGGTCAGTTAGCACAAAGTTTCAGTACTCTGTATTTGCTATTCTGTGAGATAAGTTTTCCTGCTAAGCTGCTCTTTTCCTTTTAAGGTTTTCCTCCCATGACAGCGCTGCCCATGCCATTGTTTCAGTAAATGGAACAGCCATTGAAGGACATATAGTGAAGTGCTTCTGGGGCAAAGAATCTCCCGACATGGCAAAAAATCCACAGCAGGTATGGACCATGTCACTGATAACAAAACCGCAGTAAGAAGATGACCGGAAATGAGGGAGGACGTGGGAAAAGTTACATGCTACAAAGGTCTCTGGTCAGACCAGAACTGGGGACATTGCTGTCAGTGTCTTAACCCATAAGGTCAAACTGATGAGCCTGTGCTGGTGATTCAGATCTTGAATTAATGCTATTAGAATAATCTTGTTTTTTAGCTCATACTATGAAAAGGAAATAGAAACTTTTATTGCAAATCCCAAAATATACATGCAGAGTGAAAAAATAGACAAAAAAAAATCCTTATCATAAGGGTAAATTGTATTTATTTTATTAATGTGAACTTGTTTTCTTGCAGAATTTGCAATATTATCTGCTTCTGATTGAACTTTCTCTGTTGGTTTGACTCAGGTTGAGTACAGTCAGTGGGGGCAGTGGAACCAGCTCTATGGAAGTCCACAGCAGCAGTACAGTCAGTATGTGACCAATGGATGGCAAGTTCCCTCCTACAGCATGTATGGCCAGACGTGGAACCAGCAAGGATTTGGCGTAGAGTAAGTTTCGCTCTGTAGTAAATATTTACTTCATACATAACAAACCTTTCCCATTACTATATTGTTAGAGGTCAGTGGGCTTACACTCATCTACACCCATCCCTGAATCTTGATAAATACTAACTTGTTACTAAGATAACAATGGAGGTCTTCTCCTCCAGCCTGGGGAGCATTGATTTATTTTACAGCACAACTGATCTTACACCACCAGTGACCACATGTCGTGCTAACCAAGTATTTGTGGGATCTCTTCAGGCAGTCCCAGTCACCGGCCTGGATGGGAAGCTTCGGATCTCCATCAGCTCAGGCTGCAGCCCCACCTGGTCCAGTCATGTCCAACCTAACCAACTTCAGCATGGCAGGCTACCAAACGCAGTGAGCTGGTCCTAACCTAAGTGTCATACCAAGGGGATCTTGTCAACCCTTGAGACCACACAGCGCTCTTTCATCTGGACTGCTGCTCTGGTAAAAGAAGGGCGGGGGCCATATTCACAAAGCCTTTGTAGCTAGTAGTTGCTTCTAATCCAGTTTAACAATTGTGTTTTAAATGACTTGTGTTCATTTCACCTAGAACTTTTTAAAAGTTTATTTGATGATAATTCAGAGTTACGTTAAGGAAAAGTGCTCTTGGGCTTCTGAAGTAAAGCCAAACCAACTGTCTTTGTCTGTCAAGTACATGTTTAAGGACATACCAACCTTTTGAATGTTTGGCCTGATGAAAATCAGACCGCATACGTGACAACAGGATTTGCAGTGTCAGCATGTTGACTGGACAGGTATCTAGAGCTGCTTTCACATATGCACTGCAACCCTGAACTTTTCTAGACATTACCCTGAAAAGCTGTGTGTGTGTGTGTGTGAAGCCAAATATCCAAATCAGTTGAACCAGACATTACACAGACTTTATCCTGCCAGCTTCCTAGTACAGAGTCTGTTTAATGTCCGATTGAGCTGATGTGTGAATAGGGCGGGTCATTGTCCTGAGAATTCACAGTGAGCAGAGTTCATATGTGAAAACAGCTGAACAGACACAGACTCATTGATGCCTTTCGTCTCATCACACATCATAATACTTGAGCAGCGGGCCAAACCATCAAAAAGTCAGAGTAATCCTTAAAAAACTAACTGTTACCCTCTCAGACTCAAAATATGAGCAAAATGTATCTGAAAACCATAAAATGCACACAGAACAGCTGAGTTATTTTGTGGAGCTAAAAGCACATTTACTACAAGCCATCATGTTACTCCAGCAGCTCACTGGAATATGACAAGGATTAAAATCCTTTGAAACCTCAAACTTTATAATATTAATATTGAATTATCAAACTATAGCAATATCTGCTCTCCGTTTGCCAATGTGGTTTTGTAATATTTTAATATTTCAGTGAAAAATAGTTTGTTACAGACTCGTCAAGATGTTTATTTACTTGTCATACTCGGGGCATTTTTCTGTCATTTTATACAACGGAGGATTAAAATCCACTCAAGTCTTCACGCATTGATAAGTTAATTTTTGTAACGTGTCAGTTTTTTAAATATATACAGCATACAGCGATGACAGCAGTGTACAGATTAGACAGGTGTGATCAGTCGTCACGGATTTGTGCGACAAACACAAGCACTGAGCCACAAGAACGAACCAACCTTGTAAATGTTGGTCTGGGCTTAGCTTCAGCTCATAGGTTACCTAGACATTCAGTCCTGTCTTGATATATATTAATGAAAAATGCTTTGTGAATAGGGGCCCTGGAACAGTAGTTTACCTTTCCAGTGTATGTGAAGAGACTATTTGTATAAACAACAGTGGCTTTAAAGGAGATTTTAACGTGAGGTGGTATCTCTTGGGTAAATTTTGTGTACAAAGAAAATTTCACCTAAACAGCTCTCAAAGCAAAAACAAAAAAAAACAAAAAAAAGTTTTTCATGTTTTGTATCGGAGTGATCCGCATGTTCTTTGCAGACTTTTGATGGATTTTAGTTTACACCTTAATGTAGCCTAGATTGGACTAATTTATAATCCTGTCTCAAAGGAAAGGCTATAGCACATGCTCTCTGTATAAAGAAAATATTTTAAAAACAGCTTAACCCCCAAACTTTGTAAAGGTCACTGACGCCGAGTGCTGATTCTGGGGCTGGTTTCCTAGAGGAATATTGAATCTTAAATATTTTCTTCCTTCCTCTTTCCTCTTGTTAACCTCATTTAATTTATAGTCATTTCTTTCTAATGGCTGCGAGAGTTTGCAAAGGACTTTAGATTTCATTTAGCACCAGAACCAGCCCCTTACAACATCGCATCATGTTTTACATCATTGAAAATGTAGTTGCTTTTTAATCATCCACTTGTGTCAAGACAAACTGTCCAGTGTTTTAGGCTTATTATAATTATCGATTGTTTTACATTAATTCCACTGAAAGTGGAAGTTTTCCTAAACACGTCATTGACTTGTCAGGGCAGCAGTTAATTACGAAATATTTCCAAATATCCCAAGTAAATTATTTTTAAAAAATCACTGGCAAATTGTGACAAGGATTTCTCAAAGACGTCCTGCTGTTTGGATTTTATTTGCATATGTGCCATTCTGTACAGTGTACTACACTCCTTGTAAGCTCATCCTCCTGTCCCTGTTGCACAAGACAACATACTTGATAATGCTTTTGTTTGTTTGTTGAAGCTGCGGGGTGTTCATTTAACAAAACAGGGTCTTGTTGGCTGAGAGTGTAAATATAAACCTTGATCACGAACCTTCACGAAACTTAAGAAGTAATGTACATACTGTAGGTAGAATGTTATGAAATAAAATGGCATCATTAAATTTCAGCAATATAATTTATGCATAAGCCTTAATTGAAGTGTTGGTAAATTCAAACTTTGTGTTATTTTCAGAGGCTTCATTATAGATCTAAATTGATTTTCCCGTTTTTAAGTTTGTGTGCCATTTTCAGGACGTAGCAGGAGGCAGGTGAAGATTCAGCTCGAACTGCACGCTTGTGACATGTAATATATTTCTTGCTTAAAATAATGAATGTAATGGCAATTTGCTTTTATGACAATAATACATGTAAGTTGAACAACGGAAGTGATGTTTAATAATAAAGGATGAAATCAATTTTCCATCTGACGGAGAATCTTAATAAGTCACTTCAAATAAAGAGACATTTGAACCTGGTTGTTCAGTATATTTATTAGATGCTGATGAATTCTGCTTCACACAGAAGTTCACTGTAAATTTATCTGTCTACAGTAATTCTAAAAGACACAGTAAATCACATTTAACAATTATACTGAGGTTCTAAGGCTTGTACCATCTAATGATACATTCACTAGGCAGCATGTGTTTTCTATGCATTTGTTCTAAAACTTCACACCTACACTTTTTATTCTGCAGTAACGCTGGGAAGCATCAAACCTGAATGATGATTTTTTTTTTTACATATTTTTTTAATGAAGGGCTATAGATGCTGTCATTTATCACATAAAGTTCTGGGAACACAGGAGGTGGACACATTTGATGAATAACTACTGAATAATATATTACATATAAACATAAAAAAATATATTTGGGAATTATTTTGAAGACATCTCTCACACATCCAAACCGCGAGGGGTTGATAACCTCTGAGGAACTGCAAGAGAACTTCAACATTCATAAATATTAAATGACCAAAGCAAACATTCATTTAGTCAGATGGTGAGTGGCATATATATATTTATAATATTAGATTATATTGGTTATGTTCTTTCTTATAAGCTATTGTTGAATTAAATGTATATCACACAGCATTAACAATAGGCTGATTTACATTTAGGCCTCATCTACAGCATACACTGTTGTATCCTATAAATCTGAGCTTAAATCACTTTTTTTATATTAGCTCAAGTGCAGTCGCCTAGTGAGCAAAGAAAACATATTTATATAGTATTTACAAATTCCCATGAAATGAGTGGCTGTAACTTAAGAGCAACTGATGGAAAGTGTTGTATTTTGAAATGTGTGAGTCATACTGTCGGTTGTTTGTTCTTGTTCTGACCACCTAATAATTTTCAGCCCAAAGAATCTTTACTCTGAACACAGGAAAGATGTGAAGCACAAAGTTTTGTAGGTGTGTGACCTGTAAGATCCTCATGTGTCTCATGTGACCTCCAGAAAACCCCCTGCTTCTCTTTACCAGAGGTTTATCACATATGACAGTCATATGTGGGGTTGATGTGAACTGCTGATCTCCTGTACGACGGCTCGGCCTTGGTGCCTCTGTCCACACAAACCAGAACACTCCCATCTGAGGCAGTTTCATCACTCTGAATAGGGGTAATTGAAAATTAAATATTTTGTATTTATTAGAAGAAAAACCAAGAAAGTCTAGTCTAATTGGTAAAAATTCTAGGTATAATTCTAGGTATAACACCTAGACATTTTCCTTATATTATAGCTCTATTATAATTACAGTTTTTACACAGCTTGAAATAAACGTTTAGCGTACTTCAACTGAAAATCCTTAATATTCGTAAGGCGACGTCTCCTAACTGTTAAATGCTTCATTTAAGAATTGAAGCATTTGCTACTGTGATGTTTAAGAATATCTGTAACCTGTTTCCATACTCACGTCATTACTGTTCACAGACAGTTTCCCTGCAGTTTCGTTCCACTTAGCTTTCTCTTGTAACCCCAGTTTCTCCATAATCAACTCAATCCTGGCTGTGATGCCTGCCACAGAGCTTTCAAGGTGGAGAACCTGCCTGGCCAGTCTTTCATGGTGGGAGAAAGGTAGTTCAGATTTTGGTTAATGTCAGTTTTTCTGCTATTTATTTCTCAAAACAGGTACTTCAAAACATATAGGTGAAATATAAAAACCTTCCCCACTTTAGAAACTGTTCCTGATCCACAGAGGTTTGACTTGAGTTGTTCTTCTGCTCATTGGAGGCTACAGGAGGCTTTTCCAGTAATTCTTTCCCATAATTCATTCCAAGGTTGTTGAGTTCAGCGCTTACAGCGTCCTGACAAAATAATGGAAAAACCATCATAAACACACAGCTTTGTTTGCATTTGTTCTCGCATTTATTTTATTGCTTGTCAATATGGAGAAGAAATGAGTCCAAAAACACTTAATGAAAGTGATTACCACATTTATCTTATAAATAAGGTCAAACTATGTAGACTATTACACAAACCCTCTTTTCCTCCAGCTCGGTTTTCATCCTCTCCTGTTCGTCTTTGTCTAAAATTTGGTTCCCGTCACGGTCAAACCGTGAGAAGGCTGCCGAGATCTCATGATCGGCATGTCCCATCCTGCAAGATCATCAGAGCGGTGAGGGTTTGCGTTTAACACCAAAGTTAGCTTATGTTCTTCTTTTCCATATATTGTCACTTACTCTTTCAGAGTTTCTCTGAAGTCCTTGAATTCGATTTCTCCAGATCCAGAGTGTAGAGCCTTCTGAACGTCTGATATCTTCTCCTTTTTGAGTTTCAGCTTCATAAATGTCTTCATATAGCTCTGAATGACAAGAAAAAAAACAGTTTGTAACTCTAGTTTGTAACTTTATTCATAGCTCTATCTGTTTTTACATCAGTGTCATCGCCTTTACCTGTTTGATGATGTCCGTTATCTGCAGTTCATCTTTTTGGGATGAGAGTTCCTCCTTAACCTCAGAATATGTGTCGTTTATGATGGCCAGAAACATGTTCTGAGCAACAAATGCATGAGGAGATGGTGAGACTTCTCATTTTTATCCCTTTAAAATCAAGCATCTTATGCAACAGGATGACTTACCAGCAGAACAAAGAAAACAAAGAACACGTAAGTGACAAAGTAGATGGGCCCAAGAACTCTGTTAGCACGATCGATGGCATCGTAATCAAAGTCTCCAAGAATAATCCTGAACTGTGTGAAACTACAGGACGAAAAAAAGGCAAAGAATTGATTAGTTGATGCTCAGTCAATTTAAATCTGTGCTGTGGAGCTGCTGAGATTGACACCTCTTACATGCACTTTACGAAGGTGCTGAAGGATTCAACCTCTGTCCCAAAGAGCAAATATCCAAGCTGAGCATAAGCGAAGAAGACAATGAAGAACATGATGGCGAATCCCAGGATATCTTTAGCACATCGACCCAGCGTGGAGGACAGCTGAGTCATGGTCTTATTAAAACTGATGTACTTGAAAACCTACAAGGACAAGGAAAAAGCACACACTCTTAGAGATGATGCAGGAGCCTTTTTCTACAGTAAGTAATAAGTTGAAGTGAAAGATGTCAGTGCTTTACCTTGATCCACGCAAAGAACAAGTTCACAGCGTTCATGTTGTTGTACTGTGTTTGCCAGAAGGCCAGAAATTCAAAATCAGCGTAGATATCAGGTTGTTCCAGCAGTTTTCCAAGCAACTTGTCCACTTTGACGGTTCGGAAAATATTGAATACGATGGCGACAACAGCGAGCTGGGAACAAGAATAATTTTACTTTTCTGAGACTCAGCTAAATCAGAGAAAAGGCCACGTTTGCTTCAAATACAAATTACATTTCCTCACCATTATGACAACAAGATCCAGTATGTTCCAGATGCTTTTGAAGTAGGAGAACTTGTGTATTCGCAGCTCAAGACTCTCTTCCACAATATAATAAAGGATGAATAAACAGAAGACCATCTCGCAGCCGAGGATGAAGTAATCCCAGTAGGTGATGTAGCGAATCAGTTTGACTGTTCTGATCTGGTATGAAGGGATCGCTCCGCCAGTCGCTGGGAATTCAACCACCAACCTGAAAGAAGCAGATAAAACTTTGGTCAACGAATGAATCGGTGCCAACTGGGGGTAAAGTTGCTGCTAACCGTGCTTTGTACCTGATGACACAGAACATGTTGATGTTTGCATTGTAAGTGGAAAAATCGACGAAGACTACTCTGGTTCCTCGGTCCAGCCAAAGGTTGTCCATCAGTTCAGCCACTATGACGGCGCTCTCGTCTTTGGTCCGATCCAGATCTTGATAATATCCTGCTCCGCTGTAGGTGGTCAGCAAGCCCCAGTGAGAGGAACCCTTTATCTCTTTCTCTGTGTGGTAGGTCCATCTGCAGAGGTATAAAAAAAAGCACAAAAATAGCTAAAATGAACGTTCAGTTTTACTGCAGTTCTTGTGTTTAACTGTACAATGTCTGAGAGAGTGGCTTACGCAGTCCCATTAATGAGACCAAAGCTGAGGTCCTGCTCCTTCTTCTCATTGTAGACATCGAAACATCCCGTGATCTCGTCTTGGAAGTCGTCATGGACCTTGCAGGAGTTGTTCTTGATCTTGATCTGCCTCATTCTGGGGACTCCCAGCAGCATGTTCTCATAGTAGATGAAGGACTGGTCTCCACTGTCTAGGGACTGGTTATTGTACCATTTAGTCCAGTAGAGGCCGTCCAGTAATGGGCCCTGGGCATACTGTTCATATAAAGAGAGGGTGGATGCGCACAGATTGAAATTTCATGTTCTTATTTCTCACTGGAAACCATAGAGGAAATGAATATGAAAGAAAACTCACAGTCCAGAAGTCGGCCATGGTGCCAATGGACTGAAACCTAACCCCACTTTCACCGGCTGTATTCACAAACAGGTCCGTCATGGCTTTAGTGTAATAGTAGGTGCTTGAGTTGGTCATGCCGTATGTCACTGAAAGACAACACAATCGCACTAACTCCCAGTCACTGATTCCTATCTGGCTTTGCTCAGAGTCCGCTCTAAACATTGCTCCATTCAGTGGTCCAAGATAAGACCGCTCAGAAGCAGACACGCAAGGTATCATTGAAGACTTGTTGTTTGGTTGCGTTTATGTTACTGCTGTCAAATAGATCCAGATTAGAAGCTGTAATTTGTTTGAAGAGAGCTCACGCTGGCCTGACACAAATAGCCCCATCAAACAATGTAAATCAAACCCAGACAAAGCAACAAAGGACAAGGCCTAATGCTCTTATCGCTAAAAGGCAAGAGAGCAGAGCCCACGTCCCTTTCACTCCTAATGCTCAGCTGGACAATGGCTTTTAGGCAGAAGGATGGGAAGGGCATTTGTGGTAGGCATTAAAGCAGGGTAAATCAACAGTCCAAAGTGCCCTATACAGTAACATCCTGCCAAATGGTGAGCGCTTCAACAAGTGATCAGCACTGCTAAAAACAAATAGGCGAAATATACTAAAGTAGAAATAAGGTACATAAGTACAGGAACACCAAAGGAAACATGTAATTCACTTCACTGAAAATACAAATGCATAATTTTGGGATAGCAGTATTTGGAAGTAATTTCATCAGGTTTTATTATGCACATTAAATCCAGGAAAGTGTTTTCCTGATGTAGAAAAACTCTTTTCTGTGTCATACATAAGGGAATCACAAAGAATTACTTTCAAATACTGTTTGACCAGGAAACCGGATATAGTTTTTGAGTTAGGATTGATTCCAAACTCTTGAGATATTTGCGAGGCAAACATTTTGGATGGTATGACTACAACACTTACAGAGGCATATGTCCACCAGGAAGACCAGATAGACCAGTAACTCCCGTAGGGTTGTTCGGACAAACAGTTCCCTGTTGTTTGAGGTGTTTTCGGTCAATGTTGTGCCCCACAACCCTGCACAAAATATCAGTTAAAGTCATCAGCTGTGTAATTATGACACAATGATAACTAAGAGGGTAACTATGAGTTAAAGGAAAGCAGATGATGTTCTATGAAAGATCTAAATTATTCAGCCAATAAGATCACAGACATTATATATATATATATATATATATATATAGAGAGAGAGAGAGAGAGAGAGAAAAGAAAGTCTTTTTTTCTATCCATACTCATGAAACTAGTAGTACAGTTGATATTAAAAGCAGAAATGCAGTGATACTCAGCTGAGTGTGCCCCTACCTTTGATAAAAGAGCAGCAACCTCTCTGTTTCTTCACCTGACTTTGCTCAGCTGATGGTGGTTCCTCTGGTGGAGGGTGGAACGGGCCTGGGGTGTCCAGTTTGTACATGCTCTCCATGGAGCCCTGGAAGAGAGGCTGAGGGTTGTAGATGGTGCTGACGACTCGGGGCAAGGGCGGAGGAGAGCCACAGTAGCCGTGGTTCACCCAGGCGCCGTTGCCCACGCTGTCCAGTTCACACTCCACCTGCCCGGTCAGGTGGCTCTCGGCCCGGTTGTTCAGGCACTTCATGCTGCGAGGCACCGGTGTTTCTCTGAATGAACTGCTTGGCTTTAGGTCAGAGGAGAAAGTGAAGCAGAGCAGTGTAGGCAGCTTCTGAACACCTGCTGGAGGGATGATTATAAAGAGTTGATGACATAAGCTTTGTAGAGGGAGGAGCTGCTGGTCCTCTGCCAGGGCCTTTGTAGTCTTGAGACCCAAGTGAAACACATTAAAGTGATAACATGATAGGTGTTGGACTATCACAGCACCGACATACTTGTGTCCAGTTATGCACGGACACTTCAGTAAGGTTTATCCAAATACTACACATCTAACCTTAGTTTGGTCAGTGCTACAGTGGTACCCTTGGCCAATAAGAGCTCATATCTAGTCTTTAGCTGTTTCAAACTTTTTTTTTTTTTTTTAGATTTGATTGTACTTTTATTTGCTCCGATAAATAATTATCAAGAAAAACATATTAAATAAAAAATAATTTTCACGTTGGTAAAAGGATGTGCATTTGAAAAAATACAATAAAACAGAATATCTAAAGTCAGTGTGGAGATCACCCACCCCCCTCTCATTATCAAACCTCCAGCTGAAATAACAAAATGTGATAAAAATATCTTAGAAAAGAGAACATCCAGCCATGGTGGAAGACTAAATAAATTTATTTTACCCTCTCAGTTACTTACCTGCTGAGCACATTGCTGTCACTATTGATTAACAACTCATCCAATAATACACCCTTATTGAGGAAATCAATTAATTGCATGTTGATTATGTTTTCTGTCACCAACTGTTCACCACTTGTCACTGAATCAATGAGCGTAATTGCAGTGTCACTAATGGTCTCGGCCTCATTACCATTCTTCACTTTTGACTCTGTCATCTATTCATTTTTGACACGCCAACTGTCAGAAAGCGTTTATGAGGTACACAAATGTTCATTGTGGCATATGAATCATTACGACCATCTGTATCACTGTTTGGTACTTTGTCTATTGACCAAGTCTCTCCACCACAACCCCCCTGCAATACTTAGAATTAAGCAAATAGACTCGTGAATACTTTATCTATATTTTTATTTTCTATGATTTGGTATATGGTATCTATCTACATGTTTATCTTTTTATCTAGTTATGTTTGTTTATTTTGTGCAGCAGTTTGGTATTAAACTCCACAAATAACCACCCAATTCAACTGCATGCTAATAAGATAAGACGTATAGTGTATTAGCAGTTGGACAGTACAGTTCATGCACTGCTGTAGATGTCCTCTACTTAATGCAGATAGAGTTTGGGTCCAGCTATGGGCGTTCATGCCTCAGTGGCTCTGAACAGAGCGATTACACACAGCCATTACCACACAATGGAGTTTAATTTCTGCTCCCCCGCTGAAGCCATGGCAGGATCTGGCACACAGGCTTCCTTAATCTGCTGCGGCTTGTGCCACCATTCAAATTTTTTCAAATCTGTAACAATCACTTGTCAGTGGTCAGTGATTGCCATTTAAATCTGTAGCTGTGTGGCTCCAACAATGAACAGTTGCAGATCATATGGCATCCTGGTTTATCTCTGCTCATGCTGGACTATCCTGTAGCACAACTGAAAGAGTTCAGCACCTATAAACTCCAAAAGTTATTTTCATAGAGAAAATTTGAGAATGAAATAATTAAATCATTATACTTTGTCCTAAAAAATGGAGGCTGCTTTCATTGTGTAGATTTTCGTCACCCCTTTGACGTAACAGTGTCTTATCTCAAAGCACAGGAGCTCGGGACAAAAGGATGATTTATTCCCCAGGGTGCAGACTGAGGCAGTGCAGCGGACGTGACCTGCCATCACTGCCACTGAGACCCTGACACCCACAAAACAAAGAATGTGCTGTAAATTACTCCTTCTCTCTGATAACCCTTGTTTTAATACCAGACAATCGAGGGTTTAAATGCCAAAGCTGTATGATTAGAAGTTTTTCTTGGAAAGAGAAAATTCTGCAGTAAATTTTACTGTTATGCTCTAAAATATTTAGAAATTTATGCTTTGCAGTACATCAGGTTAATATTTTGCAAATGTAATTTGGAAAAGGAAAAGTTTGTCAATAAAGAAGGCTTTGAATAATTAAAAATAACAAAAACACATACTTGCAAGTTATGCAATTACATACAGTAGATACAGTAAGAAGACAACGAAAAAATCCACATTTCACCATTTCAGTAGAGAAGACAACAAAGAACAAGAGAACTGTTTTTCATATAAAATAGTTTTTATTTTTGATCAAAAACTATAATTCAACAAAATAGAGTCTGCATGTGAAAAATAACATCTATTTTTCAACTCTACAAACATGTACTTACACTTTGACAAAATAGTTCCATGTTGACTTTAACTATGCAACTAAGAAAACAACAATTTTCTCAGAATCCACTGAACATTGCACAACATTTTAGGGCCATATCAAAAATAAGCGATAAACATACACCATTGCCTGTATCTTCAGTACAATCTAATGGTCATTATAATGACACTACATTTCTTTCATTGCTATACTTTGAACAAAAAGCTGCTCAACATTTCTGGGTTTCCTAGAAAAAATAAAGACTTCAAACTTCAATAGAAGCCTTTTTGATTGTCATACAAATACTAGATAAATACAAAAAGAAAATAATGCAATACAAATGTATTTACTGTCTCCCAGACTGCAGGAGATGTGCTCACATTGTCACTCACACCCAACAACATGACTGATTATCTGACAAATGGCAGCAGGTTTATGCGTGGACCTGATGTCCGTCAAACTGATAAGAGAACGATGAGTGGATGTACTCCTGTCCAGTCGGAGAGTCGTACCTCATGAGGCAGGGGTAGTTTTCTGTCTGCACACAGTCGAACTGCAGGTCCAGCCACTGCCTGTGAGGAGCGTTGTGCCTCCTGGCGTCTGTCAGGATCCGGTTGAGGGCCATGATGTAGCTGAGGGCCATCTGCAGGGTTTCGTACTTGGACAGTTTTTTGTCCTGGCCCCACTGGGGGACCACTTTACGTAAGCGATCAAAGGCTGTGTTCAAACCCTGCATCCTCTTCCTCTCTCTGGCATTGGCGGCCATCCGTCGTCTCGTGGCAGTCTCATACTTCTCTGGGCTCTTGGAGTCCGGTTCTGAGGACTCAGATCCAGAGTCAGTGCAGCTGGGTCGACGAGACTTCATGGTTTTTATTTGAAGAATCAAACCTGTGGTTGTCCTCTGGTCAGAAGGTCTCAGCTATAAGTCAATAGATTTGTCAGAGAAGTTTCCAGTTTCAGTTTCAGGGCTCCTCAGAGGTCTCCTCTGTGTCACAGCCTGGCTGATGTCCAAGCTGTGTGTCGTGTTGTGTGTTGGGTGTCAGATCCAAGCTCAGATAGTGGACAGTCTGAAGAGTCCAAGGTGTCTGTGATTGTGGAAACAGTGAGGGAGCAGCTTTTATAAGATGGAGCAGATGAACAGGTGGCAGCAGGTGGAGTCCCTGCCCTCCTCCCCCATCCTAAATATTGCTCATAGAGAAACACACCCATACAGACTCATAAACACCCACACCCACTCTGAGCCCTCACACACACACACACACACACACACACACACACACACACACACACACACACACACACACACACACACACACACACAACCACACACACACACACACACACACACACACACACACACACACACACACACACAAGGCATATATACACACACTCAGCACACACACACACACACAAACAAAACCTTAATGAAATTCCAATTATCCTGGGCTGGGCTATCTGGCCATGGCTTCACTCAGAGCCATGTGGCACAGACACCAAAAGTCTACCATCTGGTAGCTCCACTCACCACAGCTGACGGTGCAAACAAACTTTTAAAAGGCCAAGATTGTGAATATTTCTCTGTTGAACTTACGTTTCCACCAACTATGTAAAATCACTAAAAACCTAATAACTAAAGATTAAAGATTCAGCTCAGTTCAGCTTTAAAAAAAAGAGAGCTTTGGCACATTATCTCATATAAATACCATCAGGTATCAGCAAAATAAATAAAACTAAAACTCAAAAACTAAAACTTGATTTGATTTAAAATTCACTCTGCTGTCATGATTTCAAATTTAATTTCATATTTCACCTCAATGTATAATAAAAAAGTAATCTATTTCTTTCTTAATCAATATTTTATTATTTATAGTTTAAATGTTTTCTCCCTCTAAAATATAACATTTATATTTTTTTGGAAATTTTAAGAAATTTGTGACTCGGTCACTGTCTACTTAGTCTACTTAGCTGTCCTGTGTCTTAGGAATAAATCTGTCGAAATCACAACTTAACATTTTATTTATTTCTGATATTAAATATGAAATCTTTTGAAGCACCTCCTGTAAATCCATCGGGTTTTATTAAGTTATGTAAGCCACCAAGAAGTCCCCTTTCACTTCTCATGTAACTGGTCTCCATGTGATAATAACCATAATCTGAGATTAGCCTGAGGCAACAGAAGTGTAAGTGTGGCCTGTAACCTGAGGGATTTTAACAGCACATCAGGGGATTAGGAGTCTCAAGCAATATGGGCCAAGATGGATTACTGCACCGTCTGAGGTTTGGAGATCGGTTTGTGTGCAGGTCCACAAATATTAAAGTCTCCAGAAAATTCTTCTGCTTTATATCTTTAAAGTGCAGCTAGTCTGTGCGGATGTTTATCAGCGCTGCACAGTATGTGGGATGCATTAATGTTCCTTGTGAAGTGGGGACCACATGTGAAATAAATAATTGATCTGTGTAGTGGGCCGAGAAAATGAGACAGACAGAATAATTTGTCTGTCTGTCCGTCCCATCTGCCAGCATTGAATTCTGTAATACAGGAGGGTAGTCTCTACCCCACACACACACACACACACACACACACACACACACACACACACACACACACACACACACACACACACACACACACACACACACACACACACACACACACACACACACACACACACACACACACACACACACTCCAAACACACTCTTTACTGTCACTCAAAAGCCACACAAATAACTTTTGAAGCACAATTAAATGTTATTCTACTTTATACTTCAAGTTCCTGTTTTTTGGAGAGAAATGTAATTTTTACCTGATACATTGATCTGTCAGCTGTAGTTACTGATGCATTGCAAATTAAGGTTGTTTTTCAATTTTATGTACAAAAACTATGAGCTTGAAAAATATTGTAGAATTTGTTCTAAACTTCCCAACAATCTACATTTTAGTAAAAACTAATCAATCTTGACAAGCTACAAAATTAAAGTACAGGTTCCACGTCAATGCATCAATGATAATAATAATCCAATCAAATATTATATACATGCATTGTGAAAAGGAGAACATTCAATATTTAGATCAAATTAGAGTAATACAGTGCTTTTGTCCAACTTAAGTAAAATGAGATTGCAGGACTTTAACTTGTAATGGAGATGTTTACACCGTGGCATTGTTACTTTTACTTAAGTAAAGGCTGTGAATATTTCCTCCACCTCTGCTGCTTTCATTTCTGATGTCATCTTTGTCGTCCTTTGTCAGCGAGGACACACAGCTCCTCTCACTGTGTATTGACAGACTCAAAGCTTGGGTGTAGAGGCAGGTTATGAATGATTAATCACTGTCAGAGGCCTAGAATAATGCCCGTCTCTGGTATTGGGTCATGCACACAAGCTGATGCTGTCTGGTCATTTTGGGCTGGACTGGTTAGCTGTGCAATTAGGCATATAATCCCATCTACCAGTTGGTTCATTGATTACAGATTGATGTAGTTTGCCAGCTGCTGCTTGTCTTGTCTGAGGGCCTTGTCTGAGACGTGGCCCGTCCCTTCCGTGCCTTCCAATCTTGTTTTTTTTTTTTTTTTTTTTACAACCCCTCACACAATTGGCTTGTCTGAGCCCTGCCCTCTGTCAAAAGCCATATGTCACAACCGAGGAGTGACCCGTCTACTCTGACAGAAACACGTACCCTCATAAATCCAGATCTCCTTATGGAGAAACAGAGATTAGGATGCAAAGCGTATGTTTCAGTCCAGGAGAAAGTGTAAATCTCATTATCACCACAGGATTACTTTTAAATGAGCAGTGCGTATCAGCTCATACTTACTTTTAATAAGCATAGGCAAACACATAACAAGTGTGTTAATTCTTTGGCTTCAAATATGTAAACTTTGAGAATCTGGATTTAAAACATTGCTACTACTGTTATTATTATTGTGTTAATATAGCAATAATCAGGTTGAGTACACTATGAAAATATAAAACACCATGTAAAACATCATGGCAATATTCAGTATAATTCTATAGAGCAATAAATGAAAAATGGACTAACAAGTTTCCAAAACACTGAATTTTCTCAGAGTCCACAGATATTTACAGCTCAGCCACACATACAGCACCCACTTAACAAGTAGGTCTGGCAGCTGGTGAGATGAGACTGGGAGTATAATTAGGTCACGTAAGGTGAATGTAATTTTATGCCTATTTGAACTCTCTTCCCCTCTAATTGGACTGATTAGCAATGCTTAATTGGCTTCTGGGCTTTCCTATTTGTTTTGAATTTGGCATCAGTTTAAGCTAATAGGGCTCTGATTACAGCATAGTCAAAACAAGGTCTCAGTAATGACATGGTTTCAACTGCATCATTCCCTCTTTGATTGGGGAGAGTATTTTTACACACAAGCCGTTTTCATGCCAGACAGTGAAAATGCAGCAGAATGATTTTAGATGCTGCCTAATGCAACATTTATTCAAAACCACACTTCACTCATCTGAATAAATATAACTTTATTCTGAGAAGGACAAAACTATTTTACAATGTGCAACTTTACATCAGCTGAATGTGTGCTTTCAGACTTTTCTCCAATAAGTTTTTATACTGACTTGAATTTATTTAATCAAATCTATTATTATTATTATTATTATTATTATTATTATAAAAGTTCAACAGCAGCCTCTGCAGGATGCATTTGACTTGGTTGTGTCATTTTGCCGAAGCAAAGACAACATTTTTTTCTTATCACAAACTCATTTTTTCAGGGGTTCTTAGTCACATTCTGACTCATTCCTCTGATAACACATCCCAAAATGTAGATGCAATTAAGGAGATAAATCTCTGTCAATACAAAGATGATGAACTGAATAACCTGAAAGCCAAAACAAAAAAAAAAAAATCAAAGTGTTTCAGTGTTTCAACTACAAACCACGAATTAGACTCACCTAACAGCATACTATTATTATGAGTGTGAGCAGACAAACACACTGCGTGTTTGTTGAGTTATACAGTGTTGAATATTCATCAGCTATCAGCATGCATGCACATGAGAAACACGGTGCAAAACTGTGAACCAGTGATGGACATAAAGAAATAATTTAGTTAAGTGTAGAAAGAATCCCAACCTGCTGAAGCCATTTAAACTGATCTAAATGGCACATTCACGTGTCTATTAATATACTCTAAACTATTATTCAGCAGATTATTAATAAACAATAACTTAAGGCTACTTTTATATATATATAAACTTTTTATATAAAGCGAAAAAGAAACTAGTACTACCAGTACACATACAGTGACTTTAGAAAGCGTTCAGACCCCTTCACTTTTTGCTCACTTTAGGGTGATAAAGATTTGATTTTAAATAGATCAAATGACAATTTTTGCCCATCAGTCTATGCTCAATAATCCAAAATGACAAAGTGAAAAGGAATGAACACCACGTATGTTACGTTGTGGGCTACTCAGCAGCAGGGAAAGGGAGACTGGTCAGGGAAGGATGAATGCAGCCAAATACAGAGAGGACCTTAAATAAAACCTTCTCCAGAGAGCACAGGACCTGAGACTGGGGGGTTTACCTTTCAGCAAGACAATGACCTGAAACACACAGCCAACACAACATTGGGGTGGCTTCAGGTCAAGTCTCTGACTGTCTTTGAGAGGTCCAGCCAAAACCCAGACTTAAATCCCAAGAAACACCTGAGGAAAGACCTGAAGATGGGAGTTCACAGACACCCTGCATCCAGTCTGATGGAGCTTGAGAAGATGTGCCAAGAAAAATGGCATAATCAGCCAGAATCCAGGTGTGCAAAGCTTATGGAGACTTACCCGAGAAGACTGGAAGCTGTAACTGCTGCCAAAGGAGTTTACTGTATCCACTACTCTATCCTTTTTACAAAGTACTGAGTTCAAGGTCTGAATACTTTACTAAATGAGATATTTCCGGATTTTTGTTTTTTTTGCTTTTTTTTGTTAGTTTTTTAAAATAAATTTACAAAAAATTCTAAAAACATGTTTTCACTATGTCATTATTGATTATTGAGTGTAAACTGATTGGCAGAAATTGTAAATTTTATCCATTTCAAATAAAATTTACAAAACAGTGAAGTGTGCAAAACAGTGAAGGGGTCTAAACACTGTCTGAAACCACTGTACATGTGACTTGCGATAAAAATAAGTGGTGTTAAAACCACTCTGAGAATAGGACTAACTATTAAGAACAAATGTTATCACCAACATTCAGCAACAACCTCACCACTGAAGCTAAATATGATGTAGAAAACAAACGTGAATCATTCAACCCTGTCAGAGAACAATATTGAACACTGATGGCTCATGAGCTAAGACTTTGCAAATCTGTCATTTTTTTTCTGTATGTGAAACACTCTTCATATGACTTGAGTAAATAGGAATGGTGACAAACCCACTATCGGTGCTGGTAGCTTTAACGCAGTAATTCTTTGCCATTCTATTCTGAATGTATCACTTCAAATGCATCACACAAATCATATGACAATCATTGCTCAGGCAATCCTTCTCCCCTTTCCAATGTTTGGACCTCAGGGAGGTCACACATCCTGCTGGGAGGCCTCTGAGGGTCACAATGCTGGAGTGTTTGTGGGCAGCTCACAGTTCCTCGCTCTCCAGCGTGGCCTCAGGAGGCGAGCTGGAGAACAGGATGGGGCTGGTGTCTGATGTGGGGAAAGCTGACTTGATGTCGAGCCCCTGGCCGGTCAGAGCGGCGTAGCGGCTGCCCGTGCGCGGAGTTTTCTTCATGGGCGCGGGGATGCTCTGATGCCACTGTGCTGAAGGTGCAGCAGATAGCTAGCATTACTATGTAGAGCGACCTGCTGAAAATGTGGCACATTTCTGAATAAAGCTTAAAGCCACACTGCTATTCAGAATATTTACCGTAGATATCAAGCCTACAGGTGCAGGACACAATTCCAGCCTCATTTTTTGCTGACACCGTGTACCAGCCAGCATCGTCTTTTGTTGTCGGCTGGATAAGGAGACACACATATCCTGTGGCATCCTGGGTCATGCTGAAATAAACAGATAGTGGATAGAATTTATTCCAGCTCCAATAGCTGTCTTTGAAACTATTACGTTTTAATGCATGGTACTGAAACAGCTGCAGAGGAGCACTCGCACTAACCAGATTCTGTCCTTAGTTCTAGGAATGGTGTCATTGTCTTTCTTCCAGAAGATGAGTGGGGGGGGCATACCCACCACCCGACACTCCAGCCTGACTGGAGTTCCCTCGGGAATACCCATGTTCTGCAGCTTCTCCAAAAACTGGGGAGGGTGCTTTGTCTCTTTCTCTAAAGTGGACATGACTCAGATTACTGAAGCTTCCAAACAGGACATGAGACGTCAAATTAAAGCGACTGATTCATTCCTTTTCATCATCTAACAGCAAGGTCACTGATTGTATCCAGTCCTTACCCACAACTTTCAGGTCTAGACTAAAGGAGCTCTGTCCTGCTTTGTTGCTTGCAATGCAGGTGTATGTGCCCCCGTCTTTCTGCGTCAGAGGGTCAATGACCAGGGAATGGATGCCGTTCTCCCGCACCAGCATCTTGTGGTACAGGTCTGGATAGATTGGTCTCCCGTTGACCAACCACATCAGCTCAGGGTTGGGCAGTCCACTCACCTGGAAGACAAAGAAGGCTCTCAGTGAGGTGAGGCAAACATGCAACACCTTAGTGATTGTATCACCTGCTACCTACCTTACAGTCTAGTCTGCACAGTCTTCCCTCGTGAGCCAGCATGTCGCCCGGTGCCTGGAGGAAGTGAGGTCGAAAAAAGCGCTCCTGGGTTTGCTCACTCTCTACTTCCTGTATGCGGGCCCGCACCCTGAAAAACAGGTAGTGGTGAGGACAGCACGGGACACAAACGCACACTTTAATCCATGTCTCTGTTAGTTGTGGTGCTGGTTAGTAGGCAGAGAGAGGGCATTCTTCTCCAGATCCCACTACACACTCAGTCCTGCTCACCTCTGAGAGTGAATAGGTGTCATTCGGCTTCGGGGAGGCCCCGTTTGGACTATCAAATGACCCGAGCAGCTGATTCGTCCCTGATGGTCATCAAATATCAAATAGCAGATCAGATTTTTGCGTCTGGAGAGAAGGTGTTGACAACATGAATGGGAGCCCGGGAATGAACTACTACCTGTGGATTAGCTGCCATGACAGTGTAGTTGCCATCATCATCATTGGTTGAGGACTCTATGTGTAAAGCACAGGTCCCGTCCCCCTCTCTTATCTTCTTGTAATGGACGTTCTTCCTCAAAATCTGCTTGCCATCTTTGAACCAGTAAACCTGAGGAGTGGCACAGATGTGAATGATAAATGTGAGAGATGAAAGTTAAAGTTCATGTCGTCATGTGTGCAGCACAGTTGTTGGCCTCTCACCTTTGGAGGAGGGATTCCCACCACTTTACACGAGAAAGTGACAGGCACGCCCTCCATGGCCCTGAAGTTCTTCAGTTTCTTGTCAAATATGGGTGCGATGCATTTTCCCGTGGGTACGTCATCGTGCTGCACCTCATCATCCGACTCCTCCACTGGCGTTCGCTCCAAACGGAATTCAATCTCGCTCATTAGTCTCTGCTCAAAACTGGACACTTTGTACTCCTGGAAAAGGAAAACCACTACATCAAAGTAATCGCCGCAATCAGTGTTGGATCACTGCATGCACCGTCTGTCAGCACCAAATTTCCCTGAAAATTCAGTGAGTGCAGTAACATGCAGATACTGTACATAAAAGCTTATCGCATCGAGATAAGCGACAAATGCTCTGGGAGAGGTATGCAATGATCAGGAACATGAGACAACGTGCATCTATTTACCGTGAAGCAACAGTGGTTTTAAAGTAACAATCTATAACTCAAATCTGAAAACAGAAAAAATGTCTAGACTGTGACTTCAAACCACTTGGAGATAAGGATCATGCAGTGGCATCTGTGTGACAGTGTCACTCCTGGTTGGTGAAATATTTTGCTCGACCAACCAAACAGAATAAGGCTGAGGGTAAAACAGAGAACAGACGAAGATGAACTGTAGAGGTGAACTGCAGAGAAGAGAAACGTGATTTCTAGACATTTAAACATCTTATTCAATTCATCCTGAGAACCTATTGGTAGCTTTTTCATCTGTGGGTTTGCAGAAAGATGAAACTAGCTGGAGATTATTGAAGTGTGTGAAATGTTAAGGACAATATGAGGCTTTGTGAAATGAGTTTTCAGAAAAGTGTAATGAGTTTTTATGTCATACTGGCCTTTAGGGGAAATCTAAAATGAAAATCAGGAGGACAGGACTGCAAGCTTCAGTAAAATCAGTTAACTGAAAAGTCGTTACATTTCATTCGCTTAATGAATTTTAACCTTAAAATATGTTTATTATGATTATTCGTGCAGGTTATATATTAGTTAACAGAAGCTTGAATGCTTGATTAGACTTATTATTTAACCACGGTATTTAGATAAGTATATGAGAGTATCCAAAGTTTCGTAATCTCGGCCTGAAACAGTATAATAATCCATACAGCCTCGAGCAAAGCAGTGCTTGGGACGGGAAGATCCTTGTACCTCATCATAGTTAATGACAGTAGCAGGAATGTTTGGTCCAAGGGGTCTGCTCGCTGTTTTCCCCTCAATACTCAGCTTCTATGAGAGGATAGGGATGGATGATGAACTCCAACAACTACACACAAACTATACATACAAACATATACTGATGGAATAACACACAAGCTGCTGTTATTAGCATGCATATGTTATTACGGTACGTACACACGGTGATGAATAACCATGAATGACTGGGGAGGGAATGACAGCTGATGCTCTGCTGAACTGAAGCGAGTTAATGGTAAAGTAACTCATTATAAAATAATCATATGAATATATTGTGGAAAATATGAAAATTAAACTTATTATTGTTTCATCCCTATGTACAGGACAGGGCTCTGCCATAAATAAACACAGTGCACAGAAACTAAATCTTATTGTTTCAGGTTAACTAGGCTGCACATGCGACCTACCTAGCAGGTTAACTAGCTAGATGGTGTTGTGAGTTTGGGTTATTGCTCATCATTTTACACAATTTATTCATGGGATTATTTTATAATAATCTATTTCTTCATTTACTGTTGAAGACCTCTGGGGTTCCATAGGAGACAAGTGAGAATGCAGCACAGTCTTTGGTTAATATACAGTAAACTTCATACTTAAAAGTATATTACAAAAAAACAAACAACAACAACAAATCTAGATTGCAACAGCTGATTAGTTCAAATTTAGCAATCACATACTAACATGTCATTTTTGACAGACATATTCACACAGTAGTCTAATGTCTAACTGAGCAGGGACGTAATAAAGGCTGAAATCAGAGGACCCACCTTTTGGGCTAAGCTAAAACATGCAATTTGCATGATTATATGTATTCATCACTACATCACTGCAACTGAGAGAGTCAGAAAAGGAGAAATCAATCACAGCTGCAGAGCTGGAGACTGCCTAGTACCTGTTGATATGCAAAATGTGGAGTATCGTCTTTAAATCCAAGCTTTTTCTCAATATCTTGTAGGAGAATTTCTTTGCTCTCACGAATGTCTTCAGCTGACGGCAGGCGCACCTTGGGTACCTTCTTTTGTAGCCTGAAGAGACAGATGGGAAAACGTATTACAGCATGTGAGCATTCACCAATCACATGAGCACTGTAGTCCATCAGAGAGGGCGTACCCTAAAGGAGCTCCCTTGGGCAATCCCATTGAGTTTGTGGGCTGACTTGGGGTCAGGGACGGCAGGACGGAGCTGAGGAAGGCCACGGGGTTTTGAATGGGGCTGGGGGTGGAGCTGCTGGAGGTGGGAGATGAGGCCTGGGGAGGCGACTGGGCTCGTACAGCAAATACACTGTTCAGGAACTGCGCCGACCCTGGTGTTGGTGAGGATATGAGGGAAGGAGGGCTGGTGGGAGACTTTAGCACCCTCGTGGGGAAGATCCTTGGTGGAGGGGAAAATGGCGGGAGAGTAGGAGAGCTGGCTGCAGAGGAGTTGAGCTCAGCGGCCAGCTCGTGGAGCAATGGCACTGGGGATTCAGTCGGGGAAGGACTCCTGACTGGTGAGAAAGTCTGAGCAGCTATGAACTCTTTAGGCCGGGTGTAGTTGAAGGTGTGGGAAGTGGCGGTGAGGTTCATGAGGGAGGCGTGGGTGCTTCTCAGTAGAGGAGCAGGAGAGGTGATCTGCTGTAAGGCCGGGGTTGAATCTGTGGGAGCTGTACTAAGCTTTGGTGCAGGAGGAGAGGAGAACTGTAAAGTGGGTGTAGGTCTGGCAAGAGCTGCAGGGGACAGGTTGAGGTGCGAGGCATGGATGGTGTTCATCTGTGTCACGGTAACTGAGCTGAGAGGAGGAGCTGTGTTCAGCTGCGGGGCAGGTGGAGGCGAGGTCACCACTGAAGACGTCTTTAGCTGAGGAATAGAAGGTGGGGAGCTGAAAAGAGGAGCAGAAGAAGTGTTGAGAGGCGGTGAAAAGGTGGTGTTGAGTGCTGGAGCAGAGCTCAGTGAGGGAGCAGGGGGGGCGGTGGTGGTCAGGAGAGGTGCAGAGGGTGGCATCTGCAGAGGGGAGATTGTGGTGTTCAGGTAGGGCCGGAAAGGTGGCGGATGGGATTCACGGTGCATTCTGGGTGACCACAGCGGACCTTCGTGGGAGCTTTGGACCTCAGGTTGGATCTGGATCTGTAGTGGGGGGTGGGGCTGAGGCGGGATGTGGGTTTGGGTCTGAGGTTCAGTTTCCTGCTGCTGCTCCATGAGGACTTGGTTGTGCAGAAGCTGGAGCTGGGCTGGGTCCCTGTCGAGGTCAAGCAAAACCAAAGTAACAGATCAACTACCAGAAAAAATGACACTATACATGGTGAGGATGAGAGAGGCTCAGTGCTCTGTTCTCATAAATTAAGTCCAGTAAACCCCAGCAGGAATGAGCCAAAGTCAGCATGAAGAATACTCTGCCCTTTTATGGGCTACTAACAAGTAGCCTACAAACAAAACACTGTTCAAGCTCAACACACTTTCAGCTTTCACTCTAAACAGGATGTTCTGTTTTATTTATCATGGAATTACTGCAAATTCACTTAGACTGAACAATGCAGGACATATTTTCATATTTATCCTTGTTTTTTTTTAAGCCCATGATGTCAAGCACAAAAACAAAAGTTAACAGCTTATCGCACCAAATGAGATTTCATTCACAGCATTATCTGAAATATTAGATGAACATAAATGCATAGAAGTAAACTTACAAATAGAAGACGCCATCCTTTGTTTTAGAAAGCCTGAAGGTCCACATTTGAAGTCCGTATGCATTCATTTATGAATTGCAACTGATTACAGCTGCTAGCTGAGCCAGTGGAGGAGGAACCTCCCACCTCTAAATACAGCCCATCTAATTTATCTCGATGCAGCTCAAAGTAAGGACGTGACTTTCAGAGCCCACGCACAACATCTCTTTTCCTCATACTGAACTGCTGCAGACCTTTCTGACAGCTTTATGTTAGTTTCAGTTAGTGAAACTGCAGATACTCATCTAACTTGTACTTGACTTAACTTTTCTTTTTTGCTCTACTCACAGTTTGGGTTTAGCCAGCACTGGTGGTGGTTCTTTGTTGACTGAAACCTGAGTGACGTCTTCATCACCCTGACTGGACGCGTCACTTTGTTCATCCTCCTCATCCTCAGGCAGTTTGAAGTGCACGCGCAGACCGACTCTGGAGCTGGAGCGTGAGTCTCTGTGGTTTGCCATGGTGCCTGACTTAAGGCAGGAGTTTGGAGGAGGATCAGGGAGGGGCACCACAATGGGGCTCCCATTCTGATGGTTTGGGGTCCCCTTAGCTTTAGCGCTCGTGTCAGGCAATGTCAGCATAGGTCTGGACACTTCCTGCTCCGCTGAGGTCTCCACTGCAGATAGAGCAGTGAAGGGTTTTGGAAATGAGAGCACCTGTCCACTGTTCTGGGTTTCTGGACCTACTCCACTGGATCCAGGAGGGTCCTGGTTAAAGTGGAGAGGATCTAAGTTTGGGGTGCTGGTGCTACGAAAGTTCAGGTAGGAGCTGCTGCTCAGGCTGGAGGGCTCCAGACTGGGCAGGCTGGTGCGAAGGGGGTCTGGACGCAACATGCTGGAGCTGTGGGGGTCCAGACGGAAGGTGCTGGTGTTTACAGGGTCCAGGCGTAAAGTGCTAGAGGTGAGCGGGTCTAGGCGAATGGTGCTGGAGTGGGGCTTGATGCTGTTGCTCATAGTAACTTCTGGTTGAGGGTTTACAGCGGGAGCTGAAGGGGAAGGGTCTTGGGTTCGACCAGGCTCCGTCGTTAAGCTGTTGAAAGGCCTCACGTGGTTGGTGATTCTGCCATTGCCTGATGAGAATCAGAGAGATGGATGCACAGAAATTTCAGTGAACCTTTATAAGAATATGACACTGTTGCTGATTTTGAAAAGCAAAACAGAAGTGTTACCTCTGACCCTCAGTGCAGCAGTGCTGGACACGGTTCCATACTTGTTGCTTGCTGTACAAGTAAACACCCCCGAATCCTCTGGAAAGACCTCAGCAATGACCAAAGTGCATATTTCCTCTAGAAGTAATGATAAAAAAATAAGTAAAATAAAGTGATACTCACATAATCAAGCTGGTTTGGTTTGACTGCACCATATTAATTTCTCTACTACAGAGAGTCTCAGTACAGTGAGGAAAGATACATGACTTGTGGTTCAAATGCCTAGCAGTGGGGTTTCTTTGTGTCACTGGGGCTGAGAGTCTATCTGCAGCTAAGGCAGGTTGAAATGATCTGCCATGGTGGTTTGACACAGGATGAGAGACCTCCTTATATGGTTCAGAGTCAGGGAAAAGTAGCCCTGGTTTATGTACAGAAGAAGAACAGAAGCCTCAGCCAATGGCTATAAACACTTCAGCACAGTAAAATGTACACACTGCAGCATCACACACACACACACACACACACACACACACACACACACACACACACACACACAGGCAGCTGCTTCAGTGCAGTCAACACTTGTGTTTTTGACAAATGAGGATTTTATGAAATACAGTATGTACCTGATTCAGTTGGAGATCTTGGTTCTGAAATGGAAACAAGGATCTTATGAAACTGTAGTAAAATGCAACAGCTGAAGTTATGCTTTAACCCTGTGAGACCTGAACTATGAAAGAATGGTCAGAAAATTCTAATTTTTCAAATATGAACTCTTTATTTGTCCCTTTGACAAAATGTAAAAAAAAAAAAATTAAAAAAATAAATTCTAATTATATTTTTTGTTTGTATCACACATGTCAAAACATTTGGAAAAGTGAGGGGGGTCCACCAGGAGTCAGTATACGAGCATAAGAGTTCATCTAAAAGGGTTAAATGCAAAGTTTATGCTTGATGGTGATGCAATGAGTCCCAGAAATGTGGGTATCATATATGATACGTACGGGCTCACAGGGTTAAGTATAAAATCAGCAGTTATATTTATAATTATATACCACAATCAGTTGAAGCAAAATAACTTTGATTTATGTTTGTGAACACATCCTTAACCTGAATGTCTTTTACAGTGATATCGACATTTTTCAGCTTTTTGGTCTCACTAACTGGACAGGATTTGATATAAACCATTTTTTTCACAGATAAAGGGCTTTATATTTTTGTGTCTACTAATTATATTAATGTTTTGATTTATTTCAATGTGTTTTTATTGTCTGCACATCAAGGTTAAGAATCAACAATCATTAAACTGTGAGATCACAGAAATATATTTGAAACATTCAGAATCAAATTGACTCATTGAAGTCTTTATATTCTGCATTTTCAAAAACAAATAAACAAACATTTGCTCATTTGCACTTTTAATGTGACAGCAGCAGAGTTTACTTTTCTGCAGGATCCTGAAATCAGGGGAGTCTTCTATGATTTTCCCCTCTCTGTACCAGTCCACTCGAGGTGACGGTGCTCCTTTCACACGGCACTCTAGCACCACCAGCTGGCCTTCAGACACAAAGAGGTCCTGCAGGCTCTGGTGGGAAAAGACAGGCTGTATGTTACATCAATAAATATATAGTGTAATAGAAGGCAGTGTTGGTGCTTTCCAGAATGATCCTACCTTTGTGAATACAGGGGCAGCCATGATTGGTTGCCCGTTTAACCCTTGCAGATAGCTGTGGCTGGAGTTTTGACTCTGAAGACAAAAAAACCCACAGAGGAGGATTAAAATATGCAAAACTAAATCATTAAACAAAACTTCTAGTGGAAGGAAGTGTTTCAGCTGTTTTACCTCAGGTTGGGGTGTTTGTGTTGGAGCTGCCTGAGCAGATGAAACCACTGGGTTCAAAGGCAGGGATGTAGCTGTCGCTGTAGCTGCCTGCTGTGATGTGGATGTGACAGGGACAGACGCTGACACTTCCTGGGCTTCTGAAAGTTCTGAATCTCCTTGTGACAAAGTAGGAAACGTCTGGACAGGTAACACTGTTGTCTCCTCCTGAGCAGGCTGTGTTGTGGATGCCACAGATACTCTGGAGAACTCTGGGACGGAAAGTACTGTGGTGGTTGTCTGGACCAGTGGAGGAGGTTGATTGGTTGGTGGTAAGGAGAGCTCCTCTGCTGGTTCCTCAGTGGCTGCTGCAGGTGGCGATGACAGAAACTCCTCTTCTGCAGATGGGGTTTGGCCCGATGATGGAGATAAAGCTGGAGCTGACTCTTGGGTTTTCCTCTGCAGCCTGTGGAAATCACAGAAGGAAGAAAGGTCTCATTTAGCATAGCAAGGAGCTGGCTAAAAGTCCATATATATTATTTTTTGACATGGGACTAAATGACAATGAAGTAAAAACTCACTGGGCTACATGTTCAAAGTGCTGTTCCCCCTCAGAATCCGAAGAGGAAGCACCTGTAGGACCAGAGAACAAACAAGTGAAGAGCACTCATCTATAATGATGTTTCACATAAGAGTCATATGATACGTAAGACATCATAAGAAACATAAGAATCACCTTCAACGTAGATCTCAGCCGACGTGGAGTCAGTACCATAGAAATTAGATGCAAAGCAGGAGTAGCGTCCAGTATCTTCCTCGAACGCCTCTGCGATGATGAGAGAGTGCAGCTCTCCGTTGGTGACGATCTGAATGTCGGGGCTGTTCTCCAACTCCTTGCCTTCACAAAACCACCTGTAATTGAATATATACAGAGAACTGTTTAGTACAACTGAGCATCATAAGCATCATAAACAAAGAAGTATGTTGGGAAAACTGATGTTTGCTTAAACTGTGTACCTGCCATTAGCTTTAAAGGCACCCTGTGGTGATTTTGACCACTAGTAATGCTACAAAGAGATGTTTTTGTTTCATGTGATCAAGGGCTGACATGAGCATATGAGCGGCAGAGAAGAAGAAGACTGCTGGCTAGTAAACAAATGGATGTAAACAATGTGATATACAATTTAGTATATTTAAAAACTGACATAGCAAATGTCTTATAAGAAATGCAATGTATTCAACATTCGTTAAACATAAAGGATGCACACAATGCACTTCGGAGTAAACACCATTCTTAGTTGTTTACATGCAAAAGTTCCTTTAATGAAGCTTTATTAATTTTCTGAAAATTTTCAGAGAAATTACAAAATAAAACCAGCTTAGTAAGTAAGTAAGGAAGTCGTTTATTTATATTTCAAAAACCCTTTTGGCGAATCAAATAAGATGTTGGAATCACTGGATCTAGTTTGGGGGTGAAAAGTAACTAAAGTGCTCTCATTTCAGTAACCGAGTTTCTAGTTCATGTAAAGGCAAAAATGAAATGGTTATGTTCAGGATGGACAGGAAGAACAAATATGCTATAAATCAAAGAGAAACAACATTAAGTGTCTTAATAAAGGTTTGGGCTTCACTACTATTCAATAGCAACACAGTCTCCATGTCAGTAGAACTCTATCAGGGGGATCAACCATACTTTCAAATACATTCCTTCATTTAACCGGGATTTGCTATTTCAGTAGAGTATTTTAAGACGCTTCTACCCTTGCTCTATTATTTAAAACCCAATCTTTACACAGTTCTCTTTTTCCTCGTATTAACCTTCTGATACTATTTCTATGAGGGTGGTACCATGTGGTGTCGTTCCCAGTTCCCTAATAGTGCTTTTGGCTTGGTGCCATTCAATAGAGTTATGCAGGCCAAGAGGAAAATGTTTTGATGAGCAAGCCCTATCCCTTTCCCTGTAAGACAAGAAGCAACGCCAGTACGCCTTGCCAGGCTGGAGGCTGCTTCAGCGCACTGTTGATGTTATGAAGATGTGGAGAACAAAATAATCGATCTAAAGGCACCTATAGAGTAATGTGTTAAAGCTAATGAATCTGGTTCGATAAGTGTTTTTCTTAGATTTGTGAGAACAAAGTTTCCTAGATGGAGCGAGTTACATCATATCAGCATCCTAAAGCCTCATAAACCTAATCGATATTATAATCTATAATTTTATACTGTTAAACTAGGAATAAACAGGATGTGACGTATGTACTATTAGCCTACCTGGTGATCAACCTGGTGTCTTTACCAGTTCCTAACAGTGCCTCTGACTGGGTGCCATTCAGTAGAGGTATGCAGGTCTACATGACTAACGGTACATGGCTGGCATTAGTCCTACTCAGTAACATCTAGGATAACTGGAGCTGCAGTTGGCAACAGTCTATTTTTTCATTGTAAAACTATAATAGTAAACCTCTAACTTCCTCCCTGTCTTGACCAGCAACATACACAGCAGCCACTACGTCAGAGTACATCTATTTTGAGCAGACGAGGCCTTGATGCTTTCTTTAATCCAGCCAATAAACAAACAGGAATGAGGTGATGTGTTACCCTCTGGCAAGAAATCAGCATACAATCATAAATCACATCCAGTGCTTTCATCAAGCTCATAGATCAACAAGGTCAAATGGTTTTTTTTAATGATTATGTAGGCAATTATCCTGCTTAGCACTGCAGCCAAAAATGTCCCAAACTGTAGACTGTTTCAAAAAGCAGTTTACACAAAAAAAAAACAATTCCTCAGAACACAAACTAAGCTCCCAATGGTTTCTCAACTAGTCTGATCTGTGGAGAGGAATTCATTTAAGCTTTGGTTTTGGTATTTTGGTAATGTGCTGTCAGTGTCCTGCATGAGCCGAGCACTGTCCTTTCTAATGAGCAAGGGTCTAAATTGAAAGCATGAGTAGCAGAGGAGGTGGCTGGTCTGTGAGTCAAAGACCACGCTCGCTGCACCTGTCGGGGCTATTTTCCCTCTGGAGATCAGAACCAGAGAGGAGATTCCCTCTGGAGCCTGGGAGCTCTGACTGGCTGACCCAATCGCATACGCACAACGCTAAACATAGACTTAGAGTACGCACAATGCTATACTCTGACACACCAGAGACAGAACACCGCGGCAAACTGATAGGAAATATGAACCTGACAACTCTATTTTCACTTCTTTAAGTCACAGTCACACACACAAACACACACGCAGGCATACAGTTCGTCTCACTGAGGTCAATGACAAACAGAAGGTGCAAAATAAGAACCGTGCTAGAACACAATTTTAAGGAAGACACATTTTTAAATTGAAACCACAGCAACAGCACTCACATCCTCAAACACATATCTTTATAAGACAATGAGGCCAAAAACAAACCATAGAAAGTTATACACAGAGCAATGACTGTATGAATCATCTTACCAAGCTCCTCATGCTTCTGTCAAGAGCTCGGTCAGTTCCATTATCAGACGCGACCACAGCTCACAGTGCCAGTCCAGTCTAAAAATGGCCGAGAGCTACATTCTCCCCCGAGCGAGTATATGTTAGTGGCTCAACATTGTTCCGTAGGACTAACAAGCACATGCCCCCCTATAGTCTGACACCACAGCTCCACTCATTCAAGTGTTTGGTGTCCTGGGAGGGAAACTGCAGGTCCAGTCAGAGTTTTAAAACATATCTAACAAAACTTCCATAAAAGAGCCCAATCCAAGCATTAACTGGAGTGTAAATTGTTAAGTACTCCAATACCAGAGGCATTTGATGTGATTATTGTCCCAGACATAACCCTGACCACACACAAACACAAACACACACGCACGCCATTCAGAATCAGCTGTTGGCTTTCATCACATGTCACGTCTGTCTGTATGTGCCAAGTAAAAACAGCATCATTCATCTTAATTCACACTTCTCAAAAACACTTTGTAATTTTAGAGTGTTATCTGAAGCCCAGACACAACATAGCTCATAATGTGGGTCACAAATTATATATAAATCATTCTTTTAAATACAAGATCCTGATTGATACAGGAGTTAGAAAACGGAACATCAGCTGCTAGTTGGTTTTACATAAATGCATAATATAGACAAACATTTATGTTAAGGATCTTTTAAATTTGGGTATTAAAAATTAGTGACCATGATTTGGCCTGAGTGGAACACTGTACATCTAAAAAATAAACACGTCAGTGATCTCTGGTGGACAAACGCACAGCGACACGGCTTTTACGTTACCTCAAACATATCTTTAGTGCTTCTCTGCTGCAATTTGGTGTAGCATATTAGCACATGTAGGTGGTAAAACCCATGTATGTCTGACAAAGTCAATATTGAAAGAAAATATTAGGCTCTGGTAAACACCCTGTATTCCTGTGCAAATCATTTAAAGCATGGACAATACCTATTATATACCTTATTTATCTGCAAAATGACTTGTATGTAATGTATTTTTATATATTAATGTGTGAAGGAAGTGAAGTAAAGTACAAGTACCTCACTTTTCTACTTCAGTACTGGAGTGAATCTTTACTGTAGTATTATGTTTTTTCAGTGAGATAAATGTAGAGTCGTTTTGAAAGAGCCTGAAAGCAGGAAGTCTTTCTGTGTCTCCTGCAAACTAAGATAATAGTCTAATAAAATAATATTAGAAAGCCAAAGAGCTTAGAAACTGTCCAGTTTCACTTACCGGACTTCAGGTGCAGGGAGTCCTCTTACAATGCAGTCTAACTGGACCTTGCTTCCCTCTGGAACTTCCCTGCTTTTCAGTTTTTGGATGAAATGAGGAGGCTCACACACTGGCTCCGCTGGGTAGGGAGTTTCTGTCAGGGCACAGCTTTCAGCCTCCTCCTCCACCTCCTGGGTAACACAGTCGTACTGCTGCTCCTCAGTAATCCTGCAGTCCTGATACTCCACATGCCCCGTCCCAGAGTCCAGCTGGACCTCTGGTTGGTGGCTGACAGCAGGGCTGGGTCTCTCCTTCTCCACTTCCGCGGGCATGACAGCACGTTCCCTGTTTTCTGAGCTGACGAGGGGATAAAGTGTCCCATCGTTCGGGCTCTTGTTCTGGACCCTACTCCTGTGAGCTTTGCAGGCTCTTGGTCGTATCCGTTTGGAGGTGTTGGCCTTGAAGAGAGAGGAGAGCTCCTCAATGAAGTCCGCTGCCTTGTTGAGAAACTCCTTCTTGGACTGGGTCTCCAGACCGTACGGGGCGTTCCTGGCAGACCTGTTAAAGTCGTTGAATCCTTCGCTGGAGTCCCTGCTGTTCCTGATCATGTTGTCCTGCCGTGTGGAGGCTTTATGCATCTTTCTGTCTGATGTGAATGTTGTGTGTGCTGCTGGCAGTTCTTTGAAGTCAGGGGCTGGCTGGGTGAAGGACACAGTGGAAGGAGCAGCAAAAGGTGCAGGAGAGGGGTTAGCGAAGGGAACAGAAGGGGATGTAGAGGCAGAAACTGAGACTGAGGCAATGCTGGAGGAGGGGGTTAACGGGGCGACAGAGGCCTTGACCTCTGCCCTCTCCTCGTGAGGCTCGTGTCCGATGGCCTGGCGAGCCAGGTTCACACTCTTATCCAACTCTTCCTGGCTGAGGAAGGCTGACAGGTCTGGGAATTGGGGGTCACTGTGGCCCACAGAGTCCTCAGCCTTGCCTTTGAGTGACCCGTAGATCTGAAGACGCGTGGAAGAAGCATCTGAGCGGCTCATCTCGCTGTGGCGCTGCTGGGCTCTCGCCTCTGCCAGGTAGCTCTCTCTTAAGAGCTGAGACAGCGATGGCGGCTGGTCAGCGTTGTTCTCTTGCATGCTGTGGAAATAATCACAGGGCATTCAGTTACATTCAAGTTTCCATCTTCCAAAACATACTGCAGCTTTTTAGAATGATTTCCTACCTCCCAAATGGGTCAGTATAGTTTCAGTTGCAGGTGCTTTTACAAGAAGTATCTGCACTCTGTCAGTCACTTGTACTTACTTAAAATTCAGCCTTTCAGGTTTTTAGATTAAATAATCTTTTTTAATCTAAGATTTAAAATTCCCCTGTTGATCAAATCTTTGTCAGAAACTCTAAATATTGAAATCAAACAGCTGATAATATAATGGACAAAAAAATTAAGTTAGCAAGTTGATTTTCATACTGTCCATAAAATGATCGAAACCAGCAGCTGTGGGGGAAATGGGACAATAATCTAAAACTACACGTTATGGTAATCAGCAGAGTTGAAACGATTAGCCAATTAACTGATTAGTTGATTGACAGAAAATGAATCGGCAGCAATTTCAATTTTCAAGTAAATCTGCCTAAAATGTAGTTTCCACCTTTTTAGACGTGTAGATTTTCGGCTTTTCTCTGCCTTCTGTCAGAGGAAACGAAATATTTTCTCTGAAACAGAAATCAGCATGCGCTCTGGGAAACTACAAGGGGAATTTTTCACAGTTTTCTGATATTTTACAGAACAAACAATTTATCAATGAATCATTACTGACATGAAATTACTGACATGCCTAAGAGACTTTTAAATGTCTAAGGCAGCTAAAAGGAGAATGACTAATGGTCAGTAGATGAAAATCAAAGCCCTTGTTTTGATCCCTTCACATATTGGTCAGAGATACCTGCAACTTATAGAGTTGATAAATACATACACTGGTAAGTCCCTCAGATATAACTTGCATTAATATTACACTCAACATTATATTAAAACAACTGTGAAATATTTAGTGCAAAGATGGAGCATGAAGACAGAAACTGTTGTTAAAAGCAGGGGATAAATGGTAAAAATAGCTTTTTATTTCAGCCTAATTTCAGCCTTCCTCTGGCCTCCAGAGGGGATCAGGTTCATGTGCTGACACCAGATCTGATGAGATACACGCAGGCTTTTTTATCTCCTGTCTATCTCTGACCAACACTTTCATGACGTTTAGTCTTTGCACAACTTTTTGACACTAGGCATGAGCAAGTTATTGAATACAGACATGAGATAGGGTACACATATGCTACTGACACTCAAATCAGCGCAATTAAGAGAGACAGCAATGCCCTTCCAACAGACCTGAAGCTGCAGCTGTTGTGTACATTAATCCTTTGCAAACAGCCTCCAAGCCCACCAAGTCATATCTAATAATAGCGAGGGGTTCAGTTTACATGAAGAAAATCAACAAAAAAAAAGGAAAAAAAAAAAAAGAAGCAGACCCCGCCATCCTGTGTGCTCTTGTTATCGTGATTTTGATCAGTCACAACAGTCATTAATCCAATTACACAAACACAACTATAATTATCATAAATGAGGCACTACTGAGTGAGATAACACACAATCCCAGCCCACACAGCTGAACGGGCCCCTGGCTAAACACAGCACCACACATGCATGCAGGTTAAGATCATTTAATTAAATAGGAGAATAACAATCAAACTGAAATAGACTTAAGCTTGTCTAAGCCTCAGTGTCAGAGATTTTCTGAGGCCATACACAGCGTGTTAGGCGGACAGTCAACAGGACACTGTGAGCAACAATTAAATTAGGGGGTGGTGTGTTTTACCTTCAGAATAAACCCAGCTGCCGCCCTGTGAAGGACTGGTAAATCCTCAGAGTGCACCTGTGCTCAAAGAGGGAGATTCCGGTCTTCCGGTTGCTGCCACCTGGGGAAATCTTGGACACAGGCAGCTGCCCAGCCTTCCTGGTTTTCTCGCGCAGAGTTAACCTTGGAGTTTACAGGAAAATATGGAGCCGAGTAGCTAGGGTAACCTGTCACCAGTAAAAGTAGCAACATTTGTCAGTGCAGTAGTCGCAGGTTATTTTGGGGAGGCCTGGCCCATGTGTCTGGGTGGCGTCCCCGCTCATTGGCCAGGGGGGGCGTGCTGTAAAGGGATTCCTCCTCCAGTGGTCCGCCAAAGACCTCCGTCCTACAGAATTAGAAGCCCCTTGTCGAGCCTCTGACACACGCTAATGTTCACACAGCAAACTGACAGCGATAATCGATTCTGAAACACATCACTTACATGTTGACTGAGAAACAGTAAAAACATGCCGGTGGTAACACATCTGGCATTAGCATGACAACACAGATTTCTGAAGCAGCGTTTGACCCAAAAAGAATTTTATTCACTTGTTTTCCAACGTGGATATTGTTGCAGCATGTTAAAGAGAAAGTGGTATAAACTCAGCAAATAACATCATACATCAGTGTTTGGCATCTGCAGTGATTCTGATTCCCCTCTGCTTCATTAGGTTTACAGTAATACCTGCAAGTTCCAGGTCGATTTAAAACACTGAACAGTGAAAAACAAAATCATCTCTGTGTTCCATGATTAGTAAAATTAGTTTATTTGAGAGAAGATGAGAACCATTTCCAAGAAAACAGACGAGGGGGAAAAAAGCAAGCCTGAGCATCTATTTACACTTAAAACAGTGTAAAACCTTGTATCAAATACTTCTATTCAAGTGAAGCTAGTGTACGCTGAGCACTATCCAAAGACAAAAACTATTTACATCATGAAAAGGCTACACGTTAGGAACGTTTAATGCACAAGTATGCCAGACTCGGGTCAAAACAATATTTGCATATCATTTGTTTCATTAAATCCATGAAGCAAAGGGTTCGATGTATTTACATTTGAGGAAAATCTCAAACACTGTTTGCAGTGTGTTTGCACTGTTTGTCTAAACTTTGTGGCACTCTGTAATGTCCTGCAACGAAGTCCCCTGCCAGTCCTACATGCAAGGCTAACACAAACAAGTATTATTTTAAGTTAGAAATTGACATTAGTCTAACAAACAAGCTCAAAACTTGTTAGTATAAAAAACTTAAATGGCTCAGTGACTCAGACAGCATACAACATTAACAATGTCAGTCAATCCAATGTATTGTGTATAAAAAAAACAAAACAAAAAACCAAGCACTGCAAATCGTCTTTGGCGCAACTGGAAAATACAATCCGGTTTACCAACACAGTAAAGGCAACATGAAGAAGAGAATCATAGTTGAGGTCAATGACTTAGTTCCCGTTTCTTATCACACTCATTTGTATTGACTGTAGCTACACACACCGTGGATGAAACCAGGGGATTTGTAGTATTAACACATAGACAGTATTATTAGCAGCAATAGAAAAAAGTCTTGATTAGCCCAGTCTATCAAAACCACACAAGACACTTCCATGTTAAAGGTTAGAAATGAATTACCCACCATCAGCCTATCCCCTGTCAGGATATCCGATCAAACACACACCGCAAAGGCATTCTTCAAACGAGGAGAACATGAAGAAAAACCGTCCGAGGACACACGACAGCATCCTACGAGTACTGAAGCTGGATGCATCATAATCACAGAGGAAAGCACCATAATGGAAGTCTGTGTGCTTTTTTTTTTGTTTATAAGTGCAGTAAGATTAAGCTTCTGCTTTGTTGTTCACAGTGTTTCATGACCTTGAGTCGACAGAGATGAAACTGACACATTGTTAACATTGTACCTATTGCAGTGAGCCAACTTGTGATAGAAGATGTAGGAGGCACAGTAACGGTTCCGGTGACACCGGCTCTGCTATCAGGAGTCATCGCTAGCCCGCTTGCGAGACTGGTCACCTCTGGAAAATGAGCACAGCCCATTAGTAGTTTAAGGTAAAGTGCAAACCTGAAGCAACGATACATTTACTGAGGCTGCGACTAGTCGCGATCTGAAACAGAGGCCTCGGGAGACTGACCGTGGAAATCCATTCATGGAAAGCTCCAGCTGTAGCTTCTGGTCATGAGCGGCGTAGTCAGACAGCAGAGACTCCACAGCGGGTGGGTTGATTTGGGGAATAAACCCCGAGAAGAGAACTGGGGCTAACTGGGCCCACTCTGAAAGAGGAAACCAAAAATCAATGAGAGAGAAGAGCTCGTGTAGAGCAGCTGATTCTGGTGGAGAAATAAACAAATATGTCTGTTTTGTTTGCTGCAGTGGAGGCAAACAGCAGAGGTGCACTTAAATGACATTCAAACAGATAATACATACAAAAGCTGTCTGGCAGCAGAACAGGCAAGAACAATGAACATAGCTCACCTGGTCGGAGGCTGTAGAGGCCTTTAACCACACTGGCCATTGTAGACGGCTGCACTTGAAAGGGCATAGCATGAGCTTCGATGAGAAGAGCTGAACAAAAAAAAAAGATCAAAAATAAAAATATTTCAGAAGTGATATGTGTTAGCAAGGCATCAAGGCTTGTGTAGGTGCAGTTTCCGTTCAGATTCAGATTTGCAAGCGGTGGCACGGCAGCCATCAGAGCTTCAAATGAAGCAATACACTCACGCATCAGTGTGTTCACATGTTTCTCTGCAACTTGATCAGCAAACAGCTTCATCAAATCCTCTCTTAGGTCTCTGTTCAGCTTTGACTCGATGTAGAACTTGTTCTGAAGACATTAAAAAAAATAATAAATTGAGAATCCTGCACAAAAGTGAATATAAGTAACATCCTGGCAGAAGGCTGTGTCTGGCTGCATAAAGGAATTTCATTTAGTAATCCAAGTTATATTTGCTGAATATACAGTATGTTATATTAAAGAAAAAGATGCCTACCAAGTACATAAACACAGGGACTATACACTGAAGAGAAGCTGTGTATTGTGTCAGTGCAATGTTGAAGTTCTCAATTAAGTTCTCAGGAGGACTGGCCTGGAAAATAACAACAAAAGGGTTAGTTAAACTGATGACTTGTTTCTTGGATGTGTGCTGCATATAATACATTTCCTGGTTTGGATTTGTTTACCTGTAGATTGGTGGAAATATGCTGCAGATGACTTGTTATTTTTGATGTCAAATCATTGTAGAGCAGCTCTGAGTGCTGCTGACAAACACACTTATAAATGTAACTAGGAAAACAAAGCAAAAGAGAAATTCAGATCAGTAAAGGAAACCCTGCATTTCAACTAAAACTGCCAGTGGTGCACATGGTAACTTTACTTTAAGTTAAGAAGTGTGAATGAGCCCAGGTGTGTGTTTATTCAACAGCCCTTCACCTGTGAGGTCTTACCTGTATATCTGTGCATAAGAAACAGAGATGTGGTCTGTGGGGTTCTGGATCAGCAGGCGGTCAATGGCCTTCTCCAGGTTTGGCCAGTGGTTTTTCCGATAGTCTTCTACTGCCATCGCATTCAGGACTGAGAGGAAAGAGAGAGACCTGGTCAGGTGTGAAACGAGCACTTGGTTCTGGTCAAAGCCATCAGGCCTAAGGAACCAACACTGTCGGTGTGCAGCCGGGAGCATCACTCTCCAGCGGCACACCGGAGCAGTAACACCGGAGCAGTAACACTGCTGCGTGGCTACAGGATGTCAGGCCCTGCTGTCAGTGTCTGCTTTAAGTCAACTTACGAAACTTGGAAGTAGAGTCGAGGGTGAATTTCCCCTCGACAGAGGCTGGCGTAGCCGTGCAGTCAGCCTCGCTAACTTCGCTGCTCTCACTCCCTGAATCCGAGTCCATGAACTTTGACCCGGCGGTGCTGCCGGGCCACAGCTTCCCTCGTCGAGTCGCCGGTTCTCCTCCCGGCACCGGTGGACAGACGGGCTGCGGGACCGTCGTTACATCCGACAGTCGGCTGCTAAGATACGTGCGGACTTTACTACTGCTGCTGCTGCTCGCACAATAGTTGTGGTTGTGATCGTCTTTTATGTCCAAACTATCATCTTCCATGGCCTCCATTTTCACAACCGGACCTGTGTGCCGAAGCCTGGCGTCAGTAGATAGCGATTAACATCTCGTATAAGAAATAAGGATGAAGACAGAAACTGTCAGGCGTCTTTGGTAGTCTCCATGTCGGTTTTGGTGTTGTTGACGGAATTTTTACGACACGTCGTATGACTGGACAGCTCAGAGAAAACTGGGAAATGTAGTCCCAACGACTGGACAGCTTAAAGTTCCCAAGAATTGTTTACTTAAACCTAAAAAGGCTAAATAATAATGAAGCTAGTTGTTAACAGACTGACCAGCTTGATATTGCGGCCAAATTATCAAAACTAAAATCATATTACCGTACTACGCCTGCGCAAACTAGGAACACTTGACGATAACGCTGATATTACTTAAACTTGAGTTTTATATTGATCTCCAGCAAACGTTAAATGCTTTCACACTGTACTATACTGCTGTTACAAAAACACTTTCCTCTGAATATAACAATGTCTAAATGAAATGGTCTCCGTCGTAGAAACCCTCCCGCTGTAGATCCTGCTGAAAACTGAACAGGCAGAGTGAGTTCAGAGGCGCTAGGTGGCGCAGTATTCACGTCTCAGCACTGAAGATGCTGATGTGAACACCAGTCAGGTGAGTTTGAAATAACAGAAATGAGTGGTCAGTGTTTTTCATCATTGTTTTTACTGAGAACCCCAGGAGCAATAACAACTATAATGATGTAAAAATTTCTTATTTCCTTAAACCGTAAACAAAACATTACCTTGTAAATGGCATGTGAATTATGTTGGTGTAGACATTTATCCATCACATTGGCTCAAATATGTCTATCTACCAACACTTTGTTTTTACAGGCAGCAGGCTCCTCGGTGTGACAAAGGAAACCGTTTTAACTTTATATTCTATGAAAAGGTGACATAAGCAACAAAACCGGTTTTATAAGAAGGGGAAAAAAAAGTGCCGTTTCTCAATGTGAACTCATTGAATATATTCCTAAGGCTTAACATTACAACTCACTTGTACAGATAAAATCGTCTACTCTTCGATGAGTATGTCTCACATCAGAGTATAAAAATAAGAGGCTTGACCATAAAAAGTAGCTGCCACATGTCAGAAGGAACACCTTGTCAATAGTTATATTTTTTTCCAAGATTTAAATGACAGGTTAAACAAAGCTTATGACAACATAGGAGCGTGTTGATAAAGTGTTCTTTGGTCTAAAATTAAAGAGTACTGTTCCTTTTTTTTCCCAGCATTTGTCCTCATGAAAGAGCAGAGCTGAACCTTTTATATTGCAAGTTACCTTCAAGTAAACCATCTGAAGATTTATGTATGTGTCTGAAACTCATAGTACCCACTATTTAGCAGGCAGTAGGCTTAGATATTTACATGTTTCCCAGTGGTAACATGAACCAACTCTGAAACACACCATTGGATCACAGCTGACACTACATTATGGACTGAGATTGACATTTGAAACCCTTGCTTGTAATAACTGTGACCTAGGAATTAAAGCTTAATCTAGTGTTGCATTTGTGGTACGCCGCAGTAGATGAGAGCATCAGCTAAGTTTCTGAAAATGTGAATGGGGAAAAAAAAATCAAATTAGCAGATGGAAAGAAATCCTAAAAAAAAAGAAGAAAAAAAACCCCAACTACTGCATTATATTTAGTAAACAGCATACAGTATGAGGTTTCAGACACAATGCATGTGACCAAACTGGGCACAGAAAAAAAAAAACGGGGGGGAAAAAAAATTTGATGCATATTCACACAAAGTTGTCACGCAATTTCAACTTTATGAAAAATAATAGTAAGGTTGATGAGTCAAAAATATACGAAACATATATATGTATACATATATATACATATACATACATATATATGTATTTGTATATATATATATATAAAGACAATTAGTGCTTTGTTGACAGGGTACTTTACATTTAAAGGTGTGTGGTGCTCTGAGTCTTGTCAGAAATATTGTCTGTCTGCACACTTGATGTGGCCTCATTGTCTAAAGTGTATTGTATTGTGTCTCTGAGGCATGTCTCTCCATCCGCTGCTAGTGCCTCAGCTTCCTCTGGCTCGCTGTCGTCCTCCACCCCATCTGCACTGCATTCAGACTCCTCACTGTCACTGCCACAGGAGCTCGACGTCTCATCTTCAGAATCAGAGTAAACCTCAGCCCCGTGGAAGATATAGTGATTCGGTGCTTGAAACAGGTACTGGCCTGCTGTGGGAAACAACACAAACAATTTACTAAGATTTGGAGAAAATCTATCTTCATATATCTAGGTGCTATCTTCTCAATGTCCTTGGTGATTATACTTATTTGGATTTTAGCGTATTTATGTTGTTTAAGGAAAAAGGTGCTAGTGAGCATGGTGAATGAGTTAGCACCTGTGTTTAAACACACACACCTACTCACTTTCAAATATGCTGAAATATATATAGAAATATTTATTAATTCTAGTAAACCGTCTGCTCTCTCGACCATGGTCTAACGCTTACTCTCAAGGCGTTTGCTGATTGGACTTCTGTTGATCCGACTCATCCAGCACCGTCTACGAAATTCAAGGCTGGATTGGTTCTTTGCTTCAGCAGCCCCCTCTTTAGGTGCGTCTTCTGCTGGTAACTCTGAAGGCTCAGCCGTCTCTTCACTGGGACACTGAGCATTTGGACAAGGCTCTGGAGGTGTAACACTATTACCAGCAGTCTCTGTGACATTCAGACTTTCTGTCTCCTCTGAAGGCTTAATTACTGAGTCTGTACTGTGCTGCTTCTGCTCCTCCTGAGCTGCGTCGCTGGAAGCAGGCAAGGCCTCGCTTGGTGGCTGTTCTGGTAACCGAGGGGGTTTCTCTGTGGTCTCAGTTAGTCTTACAGTGTTGTAGCAGAGCTGCTCAAAGTCTCCGCCCAACCGGTGACAGAGCTCATTGATAATGACGTCACAGTCCCCGAGTAGCTCCACGTCGAAGTTGAGGTGAGGCAGCTGCTCCCTATTGATCAGGACCTGAGGCACTTCATGAGGAATGGAGTCTGGATGAGGTGAAGAGAACACAGTTTGTATTCTGTTTAGATTTATTCCAAGCGCAATGAAAACATGCTGGTTATTGCATTTATCTTACAAGAAAAAAAGGGAAATCCATTCATCAGAAGAAAACATACTTGGGATGAGGGCTACTGGTCGGACTTTAAGAGAAGAGCCAATGACAATCAGGAGGTCCACCTCATCTTTATCCTGCTTCATGGCTCTGTGGAACATTTCTGGAAGATTCTCTCCAAAGAAGACGATGTCTGGTTTCATGATTGCCAGGGGAATATCTGGACAACGTGGACACCGAGGGACAACCTACAAGAAGAATTTATTTCATTAGCACTATAACAAAATATAAAGTAGGCAGCTGCGCCATTCAGATTTACTTCCACAGTTGTCGGACAGTTGCACAGCGATGGGTGATGTAACGTCTTTGGGGAGAGATGTTTATGTAAGATATATTTCATTTTATTCATTCTGCCTGGGATATTACTACAGTCAATCTGAGCTGGAGCTGACAACCACATGTCACATTTCAAAGTATGTTCATGTCTTAAATAAAATAACCCACATAAATTACAAAATATACATATCTGCCGCTGACTGTAGTGATACAATGGAGTTAAATGAAATTTCTAAATGTTTTTACTTTTAATTAGGATGAACCAACCCACTACAAGCATTATTTACAGTATATTAATGAGGATGGACAAACAGCCTGAAACAGCTTTTCACTATAATTATTATAACACCACCACAACCTCAAAAAAGACTGCAGAGTTACTGACATTGGCTGATGCTTACAAGCACAATGTTTTAACTGCACCATGTTTGGACAATCCTGATGTCACTCGTTAATATATCATAAAATAGATTTAAGAACTGAACACGTCTTTTTGTAGAATAAATAAAGTTCAGATACATTTTTCATATAAGAGAGTTTAACTTCTCAGAGCAGGAAAATTTAAATAATTAAGAATGCGACGCAGGACATCTTTAGTTTAATTTGAAACTGCTCCTCGTGGTCATGGTTCTTCCAGACCTGGAACAGCTCTCTGCAACTTCAGCTTTGTAAGCAGTGCTACCATCAAGTCTATGGCACACACCAGACATATTATACAGCAAATGTACGCGGATCAGTTTCCTTGCATCCTTGCAAGATTCGTCACTGCAAGTTGCTTGTTTTCATGCAATAACCTTGGAATGCTAGATGTTACTACTGGACAACACGGTTTGTTGTGAATTTTCATTTAATTTGTTGCTAATGCTGCTTAAGTGCAGTGTATGTAATAGGCTTCAGGATCTGTGGGAAATACGTCAATAAAACTGAAGAATCTTGTCACTTTCATGATGCAATATCCAATAGTACACGTCAATGTGTAATCCTGAATCAGTCTGTCATGGATAAATACCTGGTTAAAGATGTCTTCCCTTACAGCCTCACAATCCACTTTGTGTTTACAGACGAGGCAGGATGCAGTTGCGAATGACCCTGAAATAAAAGAGTTATTAATGGCCTCTCACCGTCACCATGGGCAGAACTGTAGAACTATAGAAAATAAACAAGATCCGAGATCGGCTGTATCACTTACCATGACACTGGATAATTCGCTGAACTCCAGCCACTTGTTCTAATGTATCAATGTTTTGTGTGTAATTGCGCAGTAGCTTCCCTTGTTTATCCAGCATAGATATGAATTTGTGACACGGTGAAGGCTGGAACTGACCAGGGTAGATCTCCTGTAACAAAGAGGATGCATTCAGCACTTGTGGTTTCTCTTCACCCTTCATATTTTTAAATCTTGGTTAATGTTTAAAGCCTGGATGAGCTTAGCCTCGGAACAAAAACTGAACCTTTTAATGTCAAATAAATACAAATACATCCCAACCGCTGAAGGACAAGTTCTACTTGCTCTCCCAAAGTTCAACCTTTACTGAGAACTCAAATTCATTTCAATTCAATTCTACTTTAAAAACTTTCATTCATTGTCATTCTTCAGACAAAGGGCATGTATCTCATGCTGAAGGATTAACATTATCATTTCCGTACTATAACTTGTAAGATCTACATAAATGAAAGCTACAGGACACTGTGTATACTGCATGATACACATTCTTCAGTATATGGTGTTGTGAATTTTCAGCTTGAATGTGCAGATTACTTTTAAGTATTTTCTCCTGCTCCATGCGACCAAAACCTTGTAGGAGGCTAAAATGAGTGTGCAGATCCAGATGTGTGGAAACTTCTATATCTATCAAGATCCCTGTAGCACCTCTCAAAGATTTACATAAGGATGTTTGTTTTTGAAAGAAACACTTTAAAAGCTTAATTTCTTAATATATCAGACACCTCGATCTTAGTTGGGAGAGATTAATTCACTTTCCAGTATATTGTTATAAACTTTGAGTAAGCACGAGAATAAGTGGACACAACGAACAAACCTTAGCAAACTTGAAAAAGGGTCTTGGGTCCCGTCTGAAGTATTCAATGTCAAACATAGCTTGAGGGTCTGGAAGATCAGGAAAATCTACAGCGAGCCGTGCATAAATTCCATCTCTGGAGCGAAAGTCTGGTATTCCACATGAAACGGACACCTACAAAAAAAAACCATACAAGCATTCTGATTTAATAGCATGTACACTGGTACCAGATATGAGATTAATCACATGGTAAGTTAAATAGTAGAACCATAAAACACTACTGTGAATGCTTACCCCAGCACCAGTCAGCACTAGTATCCTTTTACTTTCATGGAGTAGCCTAACCACATCTTCTAAGGTGTTTATGTCCTTCCGCTTCTTTCTTTTTGGAGGTTCTGAGATGTTGATGATGATCTGCCACAATGTCATGTCATCTAAATCTGGTGGGAGTACAGTCTCAGGCAGCAAATCCCTCAGAATCGTCCTTGGATCGGTCTCTCTGATGTGTTGCTGGATGAAGCTGTAGGAACCTGGTCAAAAATACAACATCTTCTGCATAACTTATATTCCAAAGTGCATATGCTGTACCACTGCCTGCCATTATAACTTAGCCACTTTTCTACTTGCAAAACACACACTATCTGAAGAGTGATAAAATGCTGCTGCAGGCAAGGTTTTCCGCCAAATGCTACACAGATTCAGACAGTTACCTATTTGCGGCTGAGGAGTCCAGTCGCTGGAGCTGGCGTGTGAGGATCTGTCATCTTCCTCGTTGATGTGGTCCGGTGTGACAGCCAGACCGTTGGATGGGAGCTCATCGTGTTCAAGAAAATCTGAGCACAGAGAAATTGGGAAAATGAACAAAGAGAACTAGAGCTAAGTGGCGTCTTTCTCTGATGAGGTCTATCATCAGTTCTAACCACTTTCCATGACAACAACCTCAGTGTGGCAACGTTAACTGAAATGATCGTTAGTGGGAAAGAGATATAAACCGGCTAATAAATGCTAAGTTTCTATTAAAGTTTAAAGCCGTGAGGAAATAAATGAATTGCTTCAATTTTCTCTCTCCTTTTCAGCGTTAACTCGAAAAAGTTTGTCATGAGAAGCGCACACCTCTCCGCAATCACACATCTTAACTGTGTTTAACGTTAGCTAACTACCGTTAACTTATTTTCTGTTTCACATCACGCTACCTCGCCGGTTAAGTTGGTAAAACAAGCAGTGCCCGGTGCGAGTCGCGTAAATGCTAAAGCTTTGTTAAATTGTGCGGCTGCTTTCATACCAGCATTCTCCTCGGTTGTCCCAAGTACAGCGCTATCGTCTAGCCTCACAACTGATTTGTGCGGCTCGCAGACCAGCAGTCCCAGTCCATTGTTGTCTCCGCCTAGCGCTGCTGGGGCCTGCTCTACCGCCATCACCGGCTTTGCTTCCTTCTCCGCTGGCTGCGCACAATTTACCGCCGCCTCCCAGTGCTCTGTGTCCGCAGAGACGCACGAGAATTTATCTGCGTCGGCGACTCTGAATCCGTAGTGGGTTCCCGGACTGATTTTCGACCTTTTCGCTGCAGGTTCGTCCATTTCGGAGGCGCTTGAAAAGCCCGTTCCGAGACTGCTCTCTCCGTCCGCCATCTTCAGCCCGCAGAGCCGCTGAGCAGATCCTTCCTCTCGGACAGCTGGCTCATTTGCATAGCGCACGTGACTTGTTCTCCACCAGTGGCGACGGCTGGAACGCCCCCCCCCCCGGTACGTCGATGACATAAAACCATAACAAAATATTGCTGCCTTCAAACGCTGTCTGGTGAATTTTGAGCAAAAGGCAAGAGCTTGTGAATGACTGCACAAAGTTGCGAGTAAAACACAGACATCAAATGTTTCTGATGGTATTATGTGAGACACATCACTAAACAGATTCTTTATAACTTTTGTATTAAATTTACACGTTGAAACTTCACTTCCAACCTCAATGACATGCCCCGTATGAATGTATCCTTTTCATTTTACCACATATGTTGTTTACTACCTGCCGTGTAGCCCAGTCGCCAGAACACAATTTCATTATAAAGTGATTCACTATGTTTTCTAATTACTTAAGGCTACCTTTGCCTCAAGTAATGATTTTGAAATTTCGCGCCGAGTGGGACTTTTATCCAGGTACTTGAATGCAGCACACGTCATATGGTTAATTTTCCCTAGAGAGACATCCCTTGGCAGTTTTCTGGCAGTCCCTCCACGAACTACCCAGGGCTAGCTGACAAAATAATCACAAGATAAACTTTTGAGAATACTGTCGGCGAGTGACCCGCAGCAGCAGAGAGGGGGAGCCCATCAGCAGCCCTCGAACCGAACAGCTGTGATCCAGGGTGGCAGATCAGCTGCTCCGTTACAACAGACCACACACGTTTCCCCCCCAGAAGATTTTTATGGAGGCCGTTTTGAACTGCAAACCAGAGGACTTGGAGGATTACTACGGGTTATTAGGCTGCGATGAATTGTCGTCGGTAAGTTGTGGCCAGTGGGTTTAGGCTCAGCCTATTTGCTGGGTGACATAACGGTTGTCTAGATCTACAAACAAACCGAGACATACTGGTTTAAGTGTTGAGAAGTGGGCGATAACGTTAAATGCTGGGTGTACGCACACGATCACCAGTCTGTGAGTTGTTAAAGCATAAGATTCTCGATTTATGTGTTACAGCAGAGGTTAGTCTGAACCAACACTGACCTGTTGATGCTTCAGCTAAAGATGTCAGAGGACTTCGTGCGTCATCCCGTGCCTCTGTTGTGTTACAGTATTTGTGCTCAATAATTCATTCGTTAGACATGTCCACATGTGTAACTAGATGTAATGTACCCTCAGCAGGATATTTGACATTTTATTAACAGTACAATCTGAAAATCGGCAATATCCTGAATGCATCTAATAAATAAAATTAACAGTAACTGATGATATCACGATACATTATAAATGTCTACATTGCTGGTAGCAGCACGAATGTTTGAAGGCCACAAAATAAACTGATCTATGTCATTTCCAAGATGGCATAAAATAGACCAGGTTCAGAAAATCACTGGGTATATTTCTCTTACGTGTTGTTTGTAAGAATGAGATTGAATGAGACAGAATCCGTTTTGTGACCTCTCAGTCAGATAGAAATGTGTGTACATTTGAACCAAACTGAATGATGTCAGAACAAGCGACTGAAGTCCCAATATTTATATTGGCAAAAGAACATTATATTTGTTTCATCTGTGTCCCTGCAGACTGAACAGATTGTCAATGAATACAAGATCCGAGCCTTGGCATGTCACCCAGACAAACACCTAGACAACCCAAGAGCAGGTAAACATGTGGACCATTGCTGTAACACACTGGAGTGTAATTTTCAAATGCTGACAAATACCTAGAATAACCTATCATAAAACCCTTTGCATAACCAGAAGTGTGATTTGAAGTCAAGGTGAAGTCTTTTCATTTTTACTGCCATTTCAATGATTTCTTTTTTTTTGTGGGGGGGGGGTTGTTACTGTTCAGTAAATGTCTCTTTCTTGACTATAAAGCCAATTATGTTTAAAGAGAGCTGCTTACAACTGCATACAAAGAAGAAAAAAGGTATTTATTTCTCATGATTCTTTAAACATAATGTTCATTCTTAGACTGCTGATATTTTCTTTCTTTCTGACAGTGGCAGAGTTCCAAAAACTGCAAGAAGCCAAAGAGGTTTTATGTAATGAAACCAAAAGGAAAAACTATGACCTGTGGAAAAGAAGTGGAGTTACCATTCCATTCCACGACTGGCAAGCCTTGAATGACTCTGTAAAAACTGTACGTAATGTCTATTCTTTGGTATAGATTTTTCAAAACACTGTGTAATCTCTATAACAAGAATTCCCAGTGATATATTTGGTTTGCAGTCAATGCACTGGGCTGCGAGAGATAAAAAGGAACCAATGCTGGAGGCTTCAAAAGCAGAAATCCCAGTCACTGCCCAAGCAGAGGGTCTTCACTGTGAGCAGGAGGCACCAGGGGTCTCTTCATATGATGCCATGCCATCCTCAAGTAAGTATATTTTAGAATGTTCTCAAAGCAGTGGAAAGAAATCCAACTTCAAAATCAAACTTTTACTTCTGAAGTGCAAAACACATTGAACAAAACATAACTGAAAATACAAGCGCGGAAGTGCTCATTGAGGGCATGGAAATCCTGGTTTTCAACAGTGCCTCTAAGCATCTTTATTTTTGTAGCTTAAGGAGAAACTTGAGCTGCTTAAGTGCCACTCTGGTGTGGCATTAGGACCATAGAATATTTTTTAAAAAGGGGTTGAGACTTTTGCACTCACACAAAAGGGCTTTGGTCCCACCCTCTTCTTTGTGAAGTCTCAGGTTTTGCACTTCAAGGCGACCACTTTAATGCATTGACCTTTGAAAACTGGACAAGAAATCCAGAAAAGAACAGGCAGCACTTCTGTTCAGTCCATAAACACAGAGGGCAGCAATTTTTTTGTGATGTTTATTCTACTGAAGGACCATTTTTAGCTTTAGAAGTGGTTCCAAAATGCTCTGTGGGACCCTGCAAATATTTTTCCATACATTTCACTTGGTTTTCCTCATCAGTGCAGAGGGCTGCATTTGTACCTGCTGCTTCTCTGCTCCATTTAACTGATTTTACCTGCAGTCTGTCAGAAAAATGAGTCCCTACAGGGTGGTTGGATGGAAACACTAAGCAGAAGCAGTTGCAACACTCACAGTTAAACAATGCTGCATTTCTGTACAGCATGAAAGTGTTTATTCTTCAAAGATATTTCTTCTTGTTGTTACATCATCAGCTAAACAATAAATCTCTTTTTTATGAGCTAATAATCATTATAAAATAAAATGTGATATTACATTTAAAAAATGGAATAATGTGAATATATAGCATCAGCAGGTCAGAACTATTTCTCCCATTCAGGTTTTACTTTCCAACAAGGTGTACCTATGGCTCACAAAGTTTTCAGTTCAATCAAAATAACAGATTTTTTATCATCGCTGCTTATAGGTGATTACTGCCATCGGCGTTTTCGTTGGGCTGCTGACTCTCCGTCTAGTCTACTGCGGAAGTTCAGAAATTATGAAATCTAAATATATCAAATATATCATTGTTTTTGTTTAAATGTTTGTGTTTTGTGTCTTCTTGTTGTCAGTCATTCAGCTGGGACCTTGTTAAATGTGGTGTCAGTGTTAGTGGATATGGTCTGTCTAACTCCACAAAATGTCTTGCATGAAATGGAAATCTGTCTGTTGCATATGTGCAATCTTTTGTCTAACAAAAACCAGATAGTTGTGTATTAGGTTAAGTGAATAAAGTATGTTGCTATTTGTTTTGTTCTGTTGTTTAAATATGTTCACTAACGTGAGGGAGATATGACCATGTCTGATACTGGAGCACCTTAAATGCTATAATGTGTAATTTTGTTTTGCAGACAAGTTGATAATGTTGGGAAAATAAAACTAAAACATGTAAAGTACATTATTTGCTTTTGTGTTTTATTTAATGTCTTCAACCGTAATGGAGGACATAAAATCATTATTTCAGCCGGAAACAGAACATTCAGTTTTCTACTCATGAGCATCTGCATGGCATCATTCCACCTACAGTGATTTTTCAGGTTAAATATAGTACAACTGACTTCCGTCTTTGCTGAGGTGGGATGACCTATAATGAGAAGTAATTCAAATCATCCAGCCAGATGAGAGATACAAAATTTGATTTTTTCAGAAGTTTGTGGAAACACATGTTTCATCCCACTGGCAGATGACATATCATTAAATTATATCAAACCTTGATTGTAATTGCAAAATTTAGTTAGCTAACAAATTATGTCAAATGGAGACTGGATTCCAGATGTTACGTGTAAGCAGGTTTAAGGGTCGAGAAATTAATTAGAAAGCTGAAAGAGTTACCATTATTTACTGTATCAGATATTATAAGGTTCATTTTGAGCATATCCCATTTCCATGTTAGCTGTACTGAACGTGGTCTTAAATGTATGAATGCTGCCTCCACACTTTGTATGTTAGTCAGTCTATAATCTTTAGTCATCTGTGCCTTCAAATATTAACCCTGAAATAAGGACTGAATGAGATATGGTAAGACAAGGACTGGATAAAGAACTGTACGCAACAAAGAGAACACATACAAGAACCGAATAACAACAATTAGTCTTCATCATTTTTCATGGAGCTCTTCCAGCATCTGTTCCTATTAATTATACATTGCTACAAATGTCCTACACACTTTGGGTTTTAGATCAGGCACGAGGGAAAATGTCACATATTCTGTTACAAGTAAAAGCCCTGTATTTAAAACCCTGCTTTGGTGAAGTACTTTAGTGTTACCAGAAAATGTTCTAAATACATAAAAATGAAAACTACTCAACATGCAGAGCAAATTCTGACTACGTATTTTACTGTTTGGTAAAATTCATTCAGTGATAAATTGACATATTAATTATTTTGATTATTAACTCATAGTCCCCTCTGCGAACTATGCTTGACAGACATCTCTTATTGTCTGTCAGTGAACAACAACTGATCAACTGATACACAAACTTCACCACCAGGTGTCGCCATCCTCTTTGATTACGTCACTTTTAGAAAAGCTAAAAGCCCCATGAAGACAGGCAGCTCTCGCCGGGCGCGGTGGCGCGCGCCTGTAATCCAAGTTACTGGGAGGCTGAGGCTGGCGGACCGTTTGAGCTCAGGAGCTCTGAGCTGCAGCGGACTATGTCGATCGGGTGTCCGCACTAAGCTCGGTATCGATATGGTGCTCCTGGGGGAGCTCGGGACCACCAGGTCGTCTAAGGAGGGGTGCACCGGCCCAGGTCGGAAACGGAGCAGGTCAAAGCCCCCGTGCCGCTCAGTAGTGGGATCGCGCCTGTGAATAGACGCTGTAGTGCAGCCTGAGTAATACAGCGGGACCCAGTCTTTTTTACACTCTCTATACTCATCAAAAAACAACTGCCTCAACAACATCGCCTCTTTATACGATACAACACCTCCGTTGTTCTTTCTTTATCGTGTTATTTCCGTCTAAAGCCCTCAGAAAGCACTGCTCTCTCTGGCTCCTACACCGCCTCCACCTGGAGGAGAGGAGCAATGACCACCACTGACACTGAAAGTTTTCTGAACGTGATTGAATGGAGTTGATTAGGAGTGTGGTGAGGATATAGAGGGGAGCGGTTTCGTCTCCGTGGAGACAGTCCTCACCAGAAGGAAAGAGATGACTGGTTACTCTCACCTGTGTACGGTGGTGGGCAGGATCATGCTGGGTTAGATGTGGCAGAAAGACACGGAGTGATGTCGGTCTGTGGCTGTGGCACTCTGGCGGGAGGGTGCTGCTCGCAACTTTTAGTGTTGCCGGCAGTGAAGATAGTTAAGCAGGGCAGTCGTCTCTGTGTCAGGAGGGGAGGCTGGGCGTCTCTTTAAGTTAGATAGAGAGGGACCGGGGACTAGTAAATACATTTGCCGTTGTACTGTCTCACGTTGTCTCGTTGCCTGAAGCAGTCTGACGGCTACGCTCCGGCTGCAGCCAATGTTTTGATGGACACTTCCTGATTGTCTGGGGGATTCCATGTCCATCGTCCATGGGGGGGGGGGGGGGGGGGGGGGGGGATCTTGTCGCCAGACCGGGGCGAGACAAGTCTAAACTTTTATTATTACTGTTTATGTCTTGCCTGTTGTCTGTTTCAGCTTTTATGAGTCATGTTGTAAATAAAAGTTATAATACGACATTGCCTAAGGCCCATTAAGAGCAACTCTTTATGGTTAGGCAGGTCTCTGTCTCCCCCTAGGGGTGAAGTGGGGTGTGACCTGCCTACAGTTTGGTGTGGACCTTATAGACTGCTGTACAGTGTATTAGTTGCTGTGCAGTTGATCTGTTTTGCTCATAGTGTGGTTCATTCTCGGGAGGCTGTCAGGCCCCTTTAATCACTGGGTTGAAACTGCCCGCACAAATGCGGTTAGTGTGTGCGTCTCTATCTGTCGATGAAAATCATTTAAGCGCAAACATAACAATATTCTATTAAATAACATTAAATACTATTAAATATTCTATTCTATTAAATAATCTAACTTGTGTATTATTTATTCAATGTGACTTTTGAGGGTAAAAATAATAAATAAATAATATATTTTTTTATAATAATAATTTTATTTTTTTCTTTATTTATACGATCTACACAGTATTTCCCACCTGTTCCTCGTGCCCCGTTCGCTTTATTTCATTGGTTAGCGCAGCCACGTTTCTGCTGTCATTGGTCCAGTTACCTGTCACTCAGACGGCTGTCGGGGTCATTTCAGTCCACGACGGTTGTTTTCGGGTCATTCTCGGTACCTGAAAGTGAGAGCGGAATCATGGCGGGCCGTCTCCTTCTCCGAGCTTGTACAGCTACATTGCAGCTGAGGAGCAATGTGGTGGCCAGACCGTTACACCGAGCCATGGCCTCAGGGGGAGGTAAGAGCCGTGTTTATTACCGAAGAAGTTGAGACTCCACACCGTAAGACGTGTCAGCAGATCAGTGTGAGAGCGCAACTGTCATCGGTCACAAATGTAGGAGTTGAGCTGAGAAGCTGGACTTTAATCAGACGGTATTAAAGCAGTGTTTACTTTATTGCATTGTTTGTTTGCTAAAACTTATTATAATATACGGCGTCTTTATTGTGACAGGTGTTATAGTTAATAGAGACGGATTTGTGACATGTAATATTTATTTATGGTGAATAATATTATGTGTTTGTGGTCAGTTTGTGCGCTGTGAGATTTATATTTATAACGACATGTCAATGTATTATACATAAATGACTATAGTGTTTGAATCAAATAATGAAGGTCATTTGGACTCTAACTCGTAGAAAGGCCTTAGATGGACCCTCCTCCTTTGGCAGGCGTATTTTGGTTTGATGCCAGTATCCTGATAGGGGACAGGAGTAGGCTGGTGTTGCTGGCCTCCACTGCGGACGTGCAGTTTCATTGGCATTCAAGTACACGCACAGTGCGACTGTAATGTGCATGGAGCACACCCTGGGCAGATTACTTTGAAGGTGGTTTCTTATTTAAAACGAATAACTAGTTTTAATGAAAACCTCCGCCATATGTATAATTTTTCAGGAGTACCAACAGACGAGGAACAGGCCACTGGACTGGAGCGACGCGTCCTGCAGGCCCTCAAACAGGGAAAGGTAGGCAACTATTCACAAAGTTGTACTGAGTTTAAACGTTACATGTACTCATTTTCTTTAAATTAACACCATAGGATCCATACAGTATACTGGAGCCCAAACACTATCCTGGCACCAAGGAAGAGCCTCAGATTGTGCCATGCACCGGAGGCAAGAGACTGGTGGGCTGTCTTTGTAAGTGCTGTATACTAAACACGCGCCTAATTTTTTCCTTATGAATGTGTACACCTTACAAACGTTGTTGCTCATAATTCAATTATCTGCAGGTGAGGAAGACAACACTGCTATTGTGTGGTTCTGGCTTCATGAGGGAGATGCCCAGCGCTGTCCTTCCTGTGGCACCTACTATAAGGCTATCCACCACGAGGTGCCCCACTGAAACTAAACATAAATTCTGCACAAATGGGACAACACAGACATCCATATTTGGCTCCTTCATGGCCCCACACTGCAATGTGTGCATATCATTTAACATGTACAGTTTATCATTAAAATGTAAACCTGAACTGAACTGTCTGGATGGAAATCTGTTGTCAGGATTTTAATTAAAGAACAGTTCAGCATCCATCACGCTTTGAAAAAGGGACAAGAAAAATGATTATAGCTAAACTGATCTGCCTTTCATGGGAGCACAGTCATTGCCATCAGTGAAACTCTGGGTATAACTGAATTTCAGTGATCATATTTGCATGCCATAGTGTAGCTGTGACTTGCCCTATAAAGCTGGAGAGTATACATCACCTGAAGATTTTTGTCTTCCCATCGTTTAAGTTGTGGTTGTGCACTGCCTATAAAAAAGAAAGTTAAACATTTTATGTTAGTAATTTTCATGTTTCATTTCAATCATTTCATCAATCAGCCAATGATCCAACGAACAGTACATAAAAATGACTTAAACAACAGGATGGTGTTTTATCCCCAAAGTCACTCGCATTTATTTCAAGTGGCTTTACTTTGTTTTATTTTGTGGACTGTTTAAGGCTTACAGCCGAGAAAATCCACTCAGGATCTAAAGCAAACGCTTTGCAATGCTCTCAATCAAATGTCACAACAGAACTTAACATTAAGAGAGTTAGTTTACATTGTCTGGTTTCAAACGTTTAATGCACAGGGAGTGGACACAGCATCATTAACTCCTGTAAAATATGGTGTGAGCAACTACTACCAGAGTGGAGCTTAAAATGTTTTGTTTTTTGTTTTTTTTCTAATTAAATCTGGTCATTTTGAGGCCACAGTGTTTGGATTACATTATATTTTGAGGTGTTTCTGAAACGTGCCCAACAGTATAAACATAACAGAAACATCTCACTATTTCATTACATTATAAGCTTCAGATAGGTAGGGCTGCCGCATCTGATTATATTTTACAGGTGTTTATGTGGCTGCATAGATGCCCTGTACAGTGTGTACCAGTAGTTTGCTTCATCATACTTGTCATATCCAAACATGAATAAAAGCATATCTACAAGAGCAATATCAAATTTGAATCAGCTTGTAATAGGGCATCAAATACTGTGATGGCATGGAAAAAGCTGGAAAATCAAAATCAAGATTAACATGAAAGTCTAGACATCCATTTCTAATGTCATGTGGGCTCCTCCTCTTTCCAAACCAGTGCTCAACTCTTACAGCAGAATTCAGACAGAGAAGTCTGCAAAACAAAAGGTTTGGGAATGTGGCTGCCATCAACAGTCTGGACATGGAGTTCTAGGCATTTCTGTGGACTTTCAGGCAAGATTGAAGCCTTGATTGTGATCTATAGCCTGTAGAAGCTTCTCACGAAGTGTTTCTAGACTCGTGTACTTGGGCAGGTCCAGCAGGTTGAAGCAGGTGTGGGCGACAGGTAAATAATGCTCCCCTCCACCAGTGGGCTGGATCACCAGTTTCAGGCTTTTCATGCCCAAGATGGGTATGCGGTCACTTCCCGTGAGAAATACTGGAAAGGCAAGAGACACTTTCACTTTTCCAACTGAACACAAAACCTGTGTAAATTCACATTGCCAAAAAAAACCAGCTTCTCTGATGTTGTATATGGACCATGGCACTTACACAGGAACTGTTTCTTCTTCTCTAAAGGAAGACTATGGAACACCTCCCAGAAGAGCCTGATGGTGGGATGGTCTGTCCAGTACTCCCCTTTGTATTCAGTACTCTGAAGAGTGGAGACAAAAATACATTTGAACTATTTAAACTTATTAGGCTGACTTTGTCAACAGGAGTTGGTGAGAAGACACATTTTCCTTCATCAATACTTGAAACGAGACCTTTTCGAGCTCCGTCCAGTCGTAGTTGGTGTTGCCGATGACCATGGCTTGAAGTTCGTTTGGCTGAAACAGCTCTAAAACTTTTCCACCGCACACTTTGTGGAAACCTGCATAGAAGCACTCAAACAGTGGGGCCACTGACGTGTTGAAAACGTAGTCAACGTAGGCATTGACAAAGTCCTGCCTGGAGGGGGGAAAAAAAAGGGAATTGATGTGAAAGTAAAGTTTTATCTGAGAACATATTGTGTAAAATGCACATGGAGGACAGAGAGAGACAGACAGACACAGTTTACTAGTTAAAGGTTTGAAACACCTAAGCAGAAAGACACTGCCTTTTAAAGGAATAGTCTGACATTTTGGAAAATGCCCAGATTTCTGAGAACGTTGGTTTTATACTTAAGTCTTTGAACTAATTAAACAACACAGAACTTTTTAATCACTGAGCTTTTGAGGGGCTCGATTCTGTTAACGCTGGACACAACTTCTCATCTAACTCTTGGCAACAAAACAAAAAAATGTATTTCTAAAAATTTAAAACCGCTTTTTTGTTTAAAGGAAAATTGTTCAAAATTTTACCTGTTTGATTTATTTACATTGATGTCTTCGCCGTTTGGTACTAATTCCAAAACCTCTGTGGCACCGTAGTTTTCTTCTGTGATCTGGAAAAAAAAGTGTTTATGTTTTGTTAATATGATTCACAGATATTATTATTATAAAGATATGTATTTTATACTTTAAGCACCACGGAGACGGCTGTTTGACAATCATCTTACTGTGAAGTTCAAGCAGAACGTTTCTTCAAGGTCGTCTTCTGTGTAGTCCAGTAAATGCTGCAGACTCCTATTTTTACAAGACAGACAAATATATATTGAACATATTTATCAATATCATTTTTCAGTATTAACACTCAGTGGTAATATACTGCAATCACAACATTAAAAGATCCAATTTTAGATGCAGCAAAGAAAATACCAAGGTAAACTGACATCCATAAACATGTTAAATGGAAACCTCAGACGACTGTTCCCTGATCTGACCTTCCCACATCTGGCATTAGTTCTTTCAGGTCGTCTAGCGTTGGCTTCCTCTTCAGAAGCTTCTTGTAAAGGGCCACGGGGAAGTTGAGCTCCACTATCGTGAGATTGTAGATAGCCAGACCACAGATGACCCCGATGAGGTTGAACAAGTCAATGTCCTCAAAAGTCTGCAAGGGACAGTCACTGGGTGTCAAAGATTTGATGGAGGGCATTTTCTTATAGGTTACATCCAAGCATTCACTGGTTTGCTGAAAACAGGATATGGCATTTACATGTGCCAGTTCATGTTACGACCACTTCAGCGTCCCCATTACTGAGGGTGTTTTAGAGTGCACTTGAAAAACACTGGGATGATATTTCAGCAGCGCGAGTATACAAAGGTGAATTATACAGTAAAGTACCTTGTTTGAGAACCAGATGAGCCTGGACTCCTCGTAGTATCGAAACATGCCGTATTTGGGATCCAGCAGCTCTTTCATGATCAGGAGGAAGAACTCCTTCCTCACACCTCCTGCATCGACCGCCTCTTCTCCCACAAAGATCACCTGCCATGGATGTCGCAAACATAAGCAGCAGTACTGCTATATGTATACTACTACTATACTATATGTATTTCAGTAGCAGAACACTTTTGGGTACATAATATTTTATAAACCCAGCCATCCATCCACAACATCATTATTTAATTTAAGCCATTTAATTAGTAGAACTCTATGTTATCGCTACAATTTTTCATGTTGAAAGGCTCCATAGAGCTGAGGGGAACTGCAGAGTCAGGGTGCTTTTCTGTGGGTTTCTCACTCTGAGCAACACCTTTCACATACATATTTCAGTCATCTGATCCTTTGTCAATATAATTCTAGCAGTTTTTACCTTGAGAGGTTTCTTGTAATCAACATTCTTGGACTTCCTGAGGACTTCCATGGTGTCTCCAACAATATTTTCCCTCCTGACGATGAGGATGAGGCACGGGTTAACAGATTCCACTGCTGGCAGGAACATGGAGCTGAAGTTTTGCATCTGTGCCTGGTCCACTGCCATCTATCAACACAACAAAGGGGACGGTGAATGATGAGAGTGTCATATGGTCCCAAATCATTTGACCGCACTAGATTCAGCTCCTTTACACGGAGTGACACATGAGTGAGTGATTTACTGTACATTACCTGCATCTGTATGACAGCATCAGTTTGAAGCAGGGTGGTCTTCGCTTGGGCATCAAATACAAAGGGATAACTGCACAGAGTCACCACACCATCATGACCCTGAGGATACAGAGGCGTAAACAAGTGGATCACACTGTCCTGAACACAGACTAATGTAATGAAGTGAATCATGGAGCTGACATCAACAGCAGACTCACCAGTGGGTACATCTGCCTCTGAATCCATGTGACGTAGTCATTTCTGATGTCTATCAGGTTATCCAACTCATGGATGTAGAATTTGTCGTACTGAATGATGTGTCCTGCTTTCTCACTCACCTGAAGCATCAGGAAAGCGGATGTTATCAACTGTTTGTCAAGGCACTTTATGGTTTAATGTATGAATTTGACATGTGACAACTAGTGTAACACCAGCCCATGGATATTTTTTTTTTCCATGTCTCACCGTATGCAGGATCTCCAGGAGTCGGAGGGACGTGTCCAGGAAACAGGTGAAAATTCTCTGCTCCACTGAAGGAATGCCCACCTTGTGCATCTGGAGCAGATACACCACTACGTCCTTGTACAACTCAACCAGCCACTGGAAGACCGGGGCCTCAAACGTAGACCACCAGTTTCCTGACGCAAAACACAACACCAAAAAACTTTGTCAAAAAAAAAGATGAAAAGCAAAAAATTGCTGGAACTGTTGCATCGTGTGTGGCATGGAACATAAAAAAATAATACTCTTCATCCTACCTAGCACCTTCAGTGCAGCTTCTTTCAGGCTGAGGAGTGATTTGGCAAACGGGATAGAAATGGTCACATAATTATTTCGGTCAATGAAGAGAGGGCATTCTGGAAGAATGAGGTAGAGTCTCAGGGCTTCAATGTCTGGAGGAGAGCTGCTCAGTCTGGGAATCAGGTTCTTTTCTAAACTGGCAGCAATCTGATGGAGACAGAAGAAAGTATACACATCTGTTGTGAATAATAATCTAAATTATTCCCAACTGATGCAACTCCTGACTCTGTGCTTGATCCTTAAATACTGCGTTGAGAAGGTGGTGGGGCAACGATCAACAGTGACACATTCAGGTGAGACAGGGTGCCAGCGGTGGCAGAGGCTGGAGCTGGACTCAGGACACATTGTCTCACTGTGAGACAAGGTAAGTTCATTAAGTGTCTACTAAAAGTCATCTCAAGCAGTCGTTGAGATTTGCACTAAACATAAAGTTATTGTATATTATTATTACTATTATTTTTTTTTTATTCCTGTGATTCATTCAACATGATGCCACTTGTGCAAGCAGACTGCATGTTGTGAACATTTACATAAAATATCAACCATATGAAGTAAACCAGTAGGAAAACAGCAATGTAATACATAGATCTGCTGCACTGACAACAGGATACTCTTCTGACCACTGACCTGCTGAGCTATCTCAGGGTGATCTTGTTGAACCAATCTGTGAAACAGGATGCGAGCCATGTTCATATCCACCCCTGAACATTTGCTGCTGGTACTGTAGTGATCTGGATGACTGTGCAAAAAGAAACAGACTGTTAATATGAGAGGATGAAGGTAGCATTCCACATATTTAGGATGCCAAGTAAAACAACCTCACTTACAATAAGAGGGGAAATGAATATTAGAAATACCTCTTATTGTAATACAACTCCACTGACTACAGCTCCAACCCAGTTGCAGCTCAATCAACATCTCCCTGACAGTCTCGTCTGATACTTACACAAATATGGTAAGAATTTCTAAATTTGATGTATATGGGTTGTAAACAGTGTGTGAAAAAGAAATCAAATCAGTGAGGAAAATTTCACAATAACAAAAATAAACAGTTATCAGTGATGAAATGAACTTTTGGACCAGACTGTGGATGAAAATGGACTTCATCTGAAATGTGATTACCTCATCGACAGAAACGATCCATTGAGGCAGCTTGCTGAGGAGAACACGAGGTCAATCTCACTGAGGGAATCATAAAAGGCAAGTAATTAGTGAGACTACTTTTCACAAGCAAATCTTCACAGACAGCTGACAGAATCATGACAACCTTTCCGTTTGTAAAAACGTGTCTATGATGAACTAAAACTAGCAGTGACATCAGTGAGGTGTTGTCAGCCATGGTTCTTGTGAGGAGAAGACTTTACTTGGAGATTTCCAGCGGGAGCCTTCCTGGTGAATGGTTCAACCATTTTTGTATGATATCCTCATTCAAGGTGCAAATTCTTCTGTGGGGATCTTGTATCCTAACATCATCGATGTTCTGGGGGTTCTGCAAAAAGAAAAGCACGATTAGAAACAAGACCAACGTGTATCTGTGGTATCGATACAGTTCCTACAATAAAATTCCTTAAAATTTGTACGTATCTCTAAGAAACATCAAAGACCAAGGCCTCAGAATGTAAGGTTTGTCAGGTTTTTATTCCTGAAAACTTACATTGGCAGTGCAATAGTGAGCAAAACTCTGATCTCCTCCAGCATAAATCCTCTTGACACAACAGCCCTGCTCTGAGCCTGCAACCAAATAAAATGAGAGGTAGAAATAAATGTATGGATAAATTGCTGTGGGTTTTGTTGTTTCTTTGCAGTCCTCTAGTCCTGCTAAATCATTTGATGCAGCTTTATTTACAGTGTTTCACCTGTGTCGGCTGGAGCATTGGTGGCCACCCAGGGGCCTTTGACAGGGGCGGGGCTTTTTCTGTTGCAAGTGGATCGTGTACCAAGCTGCCCGTTACCTCCAAGCCCAAATGAGTCCATCTTCCCAGAGGAGGGTGTGAAGGCCATGGTGTGCTGTCTTAGAGTTCCACAATGATTTGAAAAATGTTTGACTGTTTTATGACATTTCATTTTATGACATAAAATTCAGTTACATAGTCGGTACACAAAACAAATTTAGCCATGTTTGAGATAAAATGTGTAAGAGAACACATTGTGAATTTTACCTTCCACATGAAATCTGTGTAACTACATTTCCCATGAGCTCAAACACTTTCCTGGGGTTGATCTCATGGTTCGTAGAGTTATGTCCAAGTTGTCCGTATCCCCCTGCTCCAAATGTAAACACACCTCCTTCCTGTAAAACCAGCACACCAGTTATTCCAACCTTCCCAAGGGCAAAAGTACCACAAGGCCAAATGTTAGCAGACACAGTATATAGGACTGGGACAGACAGACAAAAAGCAGTCAGGACGCAATCATGTCAGTGATTTCAATCCAGTTATTCCCAATGGGAACGAACAAGCTAAATAAGACTACACATCATTCGTCAGGGGTAGATTTAACCTGCAAGTCTTCAGGCAGGGATCCTCCTCTACAACTTGAGTCTACTTTTAAAATCATAGACTACTTTACAAGCCAAAGAATGTTTCAGCTGGTAAAAGATTATGGTTGTTTAGGTCCCACTGGTCAAACTGCAGTGGAGACTGAAATCAAAGGAAATGTTTGTTTTTATACAGTTTAATCTGTATAAAAACAGATATATTTCCTTTCTTCATATTAATGGCATGTAATATTAATTACATATTAATAGCATTCATTCCCATTAATTGCTGAGATATGGGGTTATTTGTAAGAGAAGATTATGATGGTTATGATTTACCTCCATTCAATCGTTTGTTCACTTCTAAATTAGCGGTATAGGTATCTTGGTAAAATTATAAATGTTTAAAACAATCAGAAAAGCCTGAAAGGTTGAATATGTAAAGCCCTAAAGACTCCTTTGCACAGCTGTGTTAAGTCCTTGTGTCCCCATATCTCAGCAATTGGTCAGAGGTCAATGAAATGTAACCAGAACAATCAGGAATGATGGGGATGGTCAATCCTACAAATATATGGCCCAGGCTGTAAAAACAATCAATTCACCACAACAAAACAGCACACCACTTTTTAAATCAAATCTACACTGCAGATTTATCAAGAAACCAAAAAGTATATAACTTAACTTGGTCAGTGCTGCTGTGTGATCTTCTCCACAGGAGACGTAAATCACTCTCTGCGATCTAAGGGACTTAAGCAGGGCTGGGAAATATCGATCTGAAAAAGGCATTCTGACGTTAAGGGTCTGAAGTTAGGGTTTGAACACTCACAAGTACTTCAGGGCTTTAGGGCTCTGACCACCCACCATTGGTGTCATTGAGTCCAAGCTGACCAAACTTGTTGCGTCCCCAACCAAACACCGCTCCTGAGACAGTGAGGGCAAAGCTGTGAGCACCACCTGCTGATATCTGAGCAAAAGGAATACCCTGCAGAGACTGAATGATTTGGGGCGTGGAAATGCTCTGTCCGTTTATTCCCAGCCCAAGTTGTCCATAACGATTCTGGCCCCAGGAGAAGACTTGGCCCCCTGTGCAAAGAAACAGGTAAAACACTAAACAGTTTAACAGGTGGGAAACATAAAAGGCAGAATGAATAAACATGCATTTCAGTAGGTACAAACCATCCTCACCTCTTGAAAGTGCATGGGAATGCCAATACCCACAGGCTACCTGAGCGATTTGTACATCTGACAAACTCTTGATGTTTCTGGGATTTTACAGGCAGAGAGAAATTTTTATTAGATTTTTAAGAGAGTTTAATGATGAAAGTAAGATTGACATTTAGATAAACATGTGCTAATAGATTTACTTGTTTTAATTACATCTTTGTCTTTACAAAGGGAACAATAAGCAAATCATGTGTTATGCAAAACAAATTAAACAGGCTTCATGCAAATCAGAAAATATGAAACCAGTTGCTTACTTTACCTAGGCACACGAACACATTCTTCAAAGTTATTTAGGCCCAGCTGCCCATCTGAGCCCAGACCCCATGAAAAAATCTGCCCTTTGTCATTCAGGGCGAGTGTGTGGGACTCTCCACATGACACCGCCACTATGATCTGTGCATCCAGGGCCACAACCTGTTCTGATAGAAGACAAAGACAAATGTTTTCATGATGAATGATTTTACCAACTGTTTCCATAAAACAAACAAACAAACAAACAAAAAACCAAATTACCAACCTGGTTTCTTTCTAGACTTCTCATGCCCCAGCTGCCCTAGGTCATTGCAGCCACAGGTGTACACTGTCCCATCCTCCAGCAGGAAGGCTGTGTGCCTGCGGCCACACCCCACATCACACACTTGCTTCCCGTGAAAGAATTCACATTTTCGTGGCTCCACCACAATCTCCTCATCAATCCCACCCAAGCCCAGCTGTCCGTAGGAAGCATTTCCCCAGCACAGCATTGTAGCTCTCCCCTTTGGCTACACACGCAAGCAGGATCCCTGTCTCTGTGAAGACCAGAGAGACACCTCGGATAATGGAACCTGACAGAGCACATACATGCACAGTTTTAGTTGGAAGATACACTTCAGCTTGTATCACCTAGCAAGACAGCCAAATAACGTTATGGCTAAATAACATTATCGCTACATACAATAGCCACGTAGGTGTGGTTAGCTTAATTAATGTCTTTCGGATATAATGATATATATAACAACAGCATAATGAGCTTGTAGGCTATGTAACATGTAAACAGATTAGCCAAGTAAGCTACAGTTAAAATAACGTTGGTCGATGAGTAACGTTAGCTGAAATGATCTATTAACACGACTTCCGCTTTGGGCGATCGAAACTCCAAATTAAAACATACGTCTAAACGCGTTCAAACAAATGTATTGCTAATATTTTTAATTCAACCATACTGGACACACATGCTAAGGGATCAAATGAACAACTGCTATCATAATAATGAGAACTGTCCTGTTTCTTCTGAGATGTATATTATGTTTTTAAACATTCATAGCGGAAGTAGTACTGACTGTAGGACCGCGGATTAGACAGCTAGAACGCCTCTTTACAGTCCCTCACCGTATTACAAGCAGGGCAGATCAGTCGTGACTGATGCAACTTGGCCAAGTTCATTTGGCATTTCTTAACGTTAAAGTGTTGCAGTTAGAAATGATGGTAAACGATCTAAGGAAAGAATTTTTAGTAAAGGCGTGCGGCACGTGGTGACATCGATATACCATAGCTTTTCTCTAACGGTGCTGTAACGTTAGCAGGCTAACTGTAGTCAGGGTTTAATGGAGTTAGGAGTAAATTTAATGAGGTGACTGTATAGCTAAGTTACGCAACTTAAAGATGCGTTATTACTTTACGTTTTTGCAAGTAGTTAAAAGTTATAGTCAGGTCTAATTCATCTTTACGTCATGTTACGTTATAACGGTAAAGCCAAACAGCAAATCTTACCAAACTTGCCAGATCTGACAGCGTCGCTATTTTCCAGTGTTTTGCTCGCCAGTTGGCCCGACTATTAGGAACGCACATACCAGCGCATTTTCAGGTTTTAATGCTAAAAGCCAACTACCAGCTAGTTGCGTGAATTCCTACCCCAGTCCCTCTGCTCCACTGCTGTCAACAACTGCTGTAATGTGCTGCTGAAAAAACCGTCAGGTTAGCTGTAACAGACTCTGAATGTCCGGTTTTTCTTTTAGCAATAAAACTCTTTTGCAGTAACATCACTGCAAGGCGTATGAAGACAGTGCAACTCTGCATCTCTGTTTCAGTATATACTGAAAGTGTTAAGGTTATCTGAAATCCTGTTTTTTTTTAAGTGGAGTGTGACTGTGGTGTAACTTAAACTCAAACGTGGTGACCTTTAATGTGAAGGTATGCTCACTTAACCGGAAGTATCACTGCTTTTACACACACTTTATGACAGTGAAGAAATGTCGCGAAGCGTCCGAAATGTTCTAGATGGAGCGCACGCGCGCATGCGTCTCTCTGCAGTTAAAGTTGTACACATACTGAAAGTACAAAAACACACACGCTACTCCCACCACCCCAACGAACTTTACACTCATACACACACATTTAATGTTTATTATGTGAATGCACAGTCTACATGAAGAATGAGTGTGCATGTTGCTGAGCTAAATGTAAACAGAAAACCTGAAAACCTAGTAAGGTTCTCAGTCCTCACATTCTTATCAAACAACTCTGCTTATGATGTAGAACTCTAATATATAAGCATCCACAAAACATGACTCAATGCAATTCGAAAAAGAATGTATTCCAAAAAATATATAAAGGCGTCAAGTAATACTAAAATTCAAATACATACGCATGAATACAAACACATGAGATGGGATTAATATTGCGCAATCTATTCCGTATATTACTATGTTGGTATTATTTAAAATCTAACATTTATTCTATTCTATTCTATTATTAATAAGACGTTCCAGACAATGGAAGTATCTGGAACTTAATTGCCTTTTTCCATACAACCTGACTAAGTGACAAATGAGGTAACATCTTTGATACGTCTGGCTCCCTCTAGTGGAAAAAAAAGTCCCTACTGTAATTCACTGTATCACCACAATATCAGTAGGTGGAAAGAGAAACAATGCACGTCCTTTACTTTAAAAGAAGTGCAAAGTCTTGAAAACATAAGTATATTAGAAAAACTCCTTATGCTGAAAATATGGCCACGGACAATTTTACTCTTTTTGGTCTAACGTGAGCAGCATTTAAATGTTGTAGCAGGTCAAGGTGGAGTTACACTGAAATACTTTTATACTGTTGGGTAGTTTATTGCAATGTAATATATTTTATAGTCTCTTTTATCATTCATCATATGGTTAATATATGTACAAAGAATCCCAATTTGCAAAGTACCTAGAGGAACAAAAAAAGTACCACATTCCCCCTTAAAGGTAGTGCAGTAGCAGTGTGAAGTGGCATATTATTAAAGTTTTTAAGTGCAGGACAAGTACATTAAAACTGTACTCATGCATGTACTGTGCATGAGTAAATCTACTTACACTAATACTGACATTCAGCCCCTGGTGCTTCATAACATGTGCCATTAAAATATGAATTGGCAGACAACATGCAGAGGGCTTTAGTGGTGTCAGTTTGATGAATAACACACTGTGTGTATAACCAAAAACATACACAGCCACTGTTAATGCTACGTGTATCATTTTAACCACAATAAATTATTGCTATAAAAATATTTTTTTTGTTCTTCCAAACAACACTGACACACTTTCGAAGTATGTTAGTTGTAACTGGAAAGGTGGGGGTTTATTTTTTCCAAGTAATTTTCAAAGCTGCATCACAGATCAGGTGCAACACTTTTCTTCTATTGTTATTTGCAGGTGACGATAAAGAAACACAGTCTAAACTGGAAAATGTGTTGACAGTAAGAGTCGGTGATTGCCGCCTTTCCACAACAACAGCCCATTTTACGCAGAAATGTGCGTAACACCATTTGTCTCATGACCAGCTCTTTCAGCTGTAACATTAGGTGTTCCTTGAAAATGCAGTAAATCCAGTTGTACTGGTTCGTCAGGGGTGTTTTTCCCTTGTGAGTTACGCACTGTGGTCTGATGTCTCAGAGCAGGAGGAACTTATTGGGCCCACATTAAGTTACAAACCAGTGCACAAGCAGGACAGAGCAAAGAGAAAGAGAAACATGCTGCACTTGCTGGGAGTAAGTAACAACTTCTTTCTACATTATTTTAGCTTTTAGCTGAGTTTAAGCATCAGTGTCAATTAATCAAAGTTTCTGTCCAAGATATTGAAGATTGTGACTGACTTCATGTTTTTTTTTAATTCTCAGACCATTGTTGGCCTTCTCCTCATCATTTTATGCTTTTCAAAAGGACTCAAAGAGGTGAGTAAACTTTTACAGTGTTCCTCTTGAGCATGATGGGAGATTTTCTTTGCTTTTTTAAATGTAATTTGGATAAAGAATGAAATATAAAGCAACCTTCTAAGACACAAACAAAGCCGGCACTACATCTGCTTTAGGAAGTGACCAGTGAGGGGAAGAAGGAAACAAAGTGTGATTTTCTGAAATGATTATTATCTTTACCAGGGAACTAAACCTCAAAAATCACAGCTGCCAGAGTCCACTGCCAACAACAAGATGGTGAGTAACTGTCCAAAGCTGAATGTTGTAATAATTCATTATGATTGAGACAAAATATCTGATGTTCATCTCTGTAACAGAAGGATCTGAGTGAAGAGGACGTGCATTTGCTGGCCAAGATCCTCTCAGTTGGACTGGTAGATGCAGATCCGAACTATCTCCACCATCTTAAAGGCTACAGAGACTTGCATTCTGGTTGATCTCCGCTTAAAAAAAAACAAAAATCAATCAGCCCTCTTCTAGCTAGTGGACACAGAAACACAGCTGTTCCTGGAGATATCACTGTACCTGTGATGACAACAAATCAAGGCCATTCCGCGCTGTGCCATGGATGACCACAGGTCAAGCTGTCCTTGCAACCCCCTTCACATGTTGCATGATTAATGGAAAATGTTCACTTCATTCATGTCGACTATGATTGTGCTAATGAATTAGGAATAATCTCCTTTGCATAGAGACAAACTGAATGGTGCTTAATGTGAGAGTGATACTATTGACTGCTTCATTTATTGCCTAACCCTCGTTTAATAACTGTGAATATGAGCAAAGGAGCATGTGATTCATTATATTAACATATTATATTCAGTATGTTCTTTTTAAATCAATTTTAAAACTGCTCAAGGTAGAAATATGGACACAGACACAAGATTTCTTGTGCTATTGTCAGAGGCATTTGCTTTATTAGGCCTGCAGTGATGTTTAAATCGCATTATTCAGGTGTTTTGCAATGTTGCTGAGTTTTAAAGCTAAACTGTAATATTCATATCAGAGCTGTTATAGGCAGTTTCAGAACATAAAGCAATTACAGCAAGACTGTACATGTGGCTACAACTAATGGACCAATGCATCCTGAATGTTAAACTACTGTCTACTGTACAATTGTAAACTACATTATTTCAGCTAAAAGGCTGAAATAATGTAACTGTAACACAGGTGAAGAAGAATCACATGACCACTGAAATGACTCAGTAATATGAGTCACATTAGTTGCAATTTAACTGTACAGTATTATTTACCTAAGATTTGCTAATAATAGCCGCCCTAAGCTTCTGGTCATACCAGACCAACAAAGGCTGTAGCAGGCAAAACCCCTCAGTGTAACGAACTGAACAATGGTGCTTTTTATTGCTTGGACATTAAACTTTTAATTTGTAAAAGGAAAAATGTGTTATGTCTTCTCACAAAAAGCAACATAGTCTCACTTTAAGGGATTATTACAGTGTTTGATCATTTCCATTTGGCAGAAAGTCTGAGGGTCACTTTGTGCTAGCTGTCATTTTTTTCACGTCCTTACCTAGAATAAAGGAGACAGCAGAGAAAAAAGACACAGACAGAGAGAGAGAGACAGAGAGATTAGAGGCATGCTAACTTGAATTCAATTGTTTGTCTCCAGTTGTGACGTTGTTAATGTCACTTACTCCACACATGGCTGTTGAGCTTGTTCCCCAGCAGGTAGAACAAGGTCACCACACACATGTTAAAAAAGAAGAAGCCCACCAGACCAGCAGTGCTGAAGTGGCCAAGGAGGGGGTACACCCAAATCCCAACTGACAAGTACACCCATATAATCCTGCAGAACATGTTTGGAGAGAGAAAGAGGAAATGAGAAAGAAATTCTCAGTATCCTTGTATCTGTCAGATCAGCTTGTTCTGTCTTGCCTTAGAGACCTAGTATGTCTGGTGCAAATATTCACTGGCAAAGAGTTTCCACCTCACTGATGATACTGATTATCTTAACAGAAAAAAAAAAGTCTCGTCCTCAACATGTATGTTTCTTGTTTGCACCATCAGACACATGAGGAGCCAGGACTATCGGAGGTTCAAAGCTTTTACCCTCAAGCTGTTTGCATTGTGAACTGATCCACACTGCTGCACCGGACTAGTCTAAACTAGCTACAGTAGGAACTCAGACACACTGAAACACTGCTGTGTTTTCAGCCACAGATTCAGATGAAAAAGATTAAACCAAGAAGGATGTAGTTGTCTGAAAATTGTGTGAACGTTATGCCAATTAAAGTTTGGAAATGTCTGTCATCATTCTGCTGAATGATTCATCACTTACCAAAATAAGTAAGCCAAGCCCACAACTCCTAATGCTGCCAGCGCATGTTTCGTTTGTGGGTAGATGTGAGGCTGCACCAGCACTTCTCCGAGTAAAACAGGCAGGACAAATGTGTGCTGAGAAAACAGTGGAGGAATAACTCATCATCTGTGACAGTTTATGGCATGAGAATAAGGATTATTATTCAAATTTGTACAAAAAGAAAGTTTACTGACCATAGCATGGTTTATCCAGGGAGGGAAGAAGGTGTCAATAGTAGCTGGGTAGACTAACTCTCTATCATAGGCAAAGATCATCCAGAAAAGTAGAACAACAAACTGAACAAAATGCAGAAAACAGAGAATTAATGTAAAACATGATTTTTATTCAGCAACAAAAAAGTAAGATTTTCCAAAAAGTGTTTCTTACCATGCCCACAGGGAAGGCAAAAACAGAGAAGAGGAAGTCTTTACATCTGTTCAGAGTACTATCTGTCTTTTTCCCAGGTTGTAGATCGTTCACTGCTGCTAGTCCAAAGAACGACATTTGCAATAACTGAAATATAAGCAACAATACTGTTTTCCATGATCCTTTTTCACATCTGCACTAGTATTATTGTATGCTAATGCACAATCATCACAAAGTAACAGAGGTAAAGTACTCACCAAATTCAAAAAAGTAAGGTACTTCCAAGGTCCTCCATAAACAAAGATTCCCGGTGGTAACTCCTCTCCATCCTTAGCAGCGAGACTCTTAACAACAAAAGCATACCAGCTGAATGCAGTGATGTGGTACACTCTCCTCAGGGTTGAAGCCATTCTGACATGAGCTTACACTGATCCCCAACAAACAACAAAATAAATGAAACACTGGGAAAACTACTTTCTAAAGTGTGTCTTTTCCTTTCAGACTTGCTGTACTCCAGACAGTGAGGGTTCTTTAAAGATTAGTGTAGTTCAGTGCGAGCTTACTGAGACATTTGCGAGCAGTGGAGGCAAAGCGACACCTTAAGACAAGAGGCCCACTGTTTCTTTTGAAGCATAGGAGCCCTTCTTTCATAACCAACGTACTGTTGCATGTGACTGGTGGCAATTTCATTCACGGTGAGAGCTTAATCGGTTTCATTGTGTTATGCAAGAAAAGTTTGTTAAGTAAGTAAATCAGTTCCAATAAATAAATCTGCATCCTCTGACGAAGTCACCTGGACTCATTATGACAGGAGAGACCAGACTAGAAGGTGGTGTGCTGGCAAAAGTTTGAGAAGCTCAATCTCAGAACTTAATGAATGTGTGAAGGTCAAAAAAGCTTTAATTCTAAATGTATCACGTAATCAAAGCAAAAGTCTGATGCGTGCCAGCAGCCTTGTGAAGCTGTTAAATGTTAACTTCACGTTAGAAAACAAAACTGATGGAAGAAAAATGGAAGCAAGCTTGCTACTGATAGATGCTTACCTGAAACAGGCCAGAAAGTTTTTTTTTTTTAAAGAGGGTAACCCCAGAGGAAAGACCTATACGTCTATACCCTATATAAGTTTTTCTCCTTTGATGAGCAGGAAAGTGTTCATGGCTTTGTGCAGCAGGAACTCTTATTTGTGGCCTGAGGGTGGTGCTAGAGGAAAGGCCATTGTGTTGAGACACTCATGAGATGTTGGGATGGCTTGTGTAATCTTGGGAATCACTGGGTAAGTAAGTCAATATGATATAACCATGATACATTTTGAAATCAACTTCAAAACACGACCAAATCTGTGGCAAAATGACATAACTTTATATGAAGTACAAGTTGGTCATATTTGCAGCTAAACAGATCCTGGTAGTCCTGGTGTTGTGCATCAATTCCTTTTATGAAAAGTCAAAATGTCTGCTGCGAAATGACATATGTAAATAATGACACTTTCCTAACTGAATTAACTGAACCAGGTTAGCTTCTATAAGTAACTTATTTTGGCAACATGAGGCACACAGGAACCATAAAAAACACTTTTGAGAACTTTTATTTACAAAGGGCAAATATTGCTGAGGACAGGTTTCATAAATCCTTTATAAAAAGTGTAACTTCGTGAGAACAACTCTACATATTGATATGTTTCAGAATTTCTTGTTCCACTATACAGGTATGACAAGTTTTCAGTTAAAAATTACAAGGTCAGGCAATTTTTGGTTGCAAAGGTTGGTTGCAGCACACAAGCCCCATAATTTCAGATTTCTTTGGCTTTAGATAGACAAAAATTAGATTTAAACACTTTAAAAGCAACATATTTTTAACTTATGCGTTTGCTTCACAAATCATCTAAATAAAAATAATTTATTTTACTGTGTAAAAATACTTTGGATGATTTGGATCATTTGGAACTGAACTGACCCTTTAAGATATTAAACATCAGTGACTCCTATTATAACAGACATTACATACTGTACGGTGTGCAATGATTTACCCAGTAATATTGTAGGTATGTTTTAGCTGGTGTTCTGTTTCAATCGCAGGTTTGTTGCAACTTATTTACATCAGAACAGGCTTTCATGGATATGAATTTACATCACCTGTTTCACAAATGCGTGTACATGTAATAATCAACATCTTTTATTTAACATGACTGTGAAATACTATAATACAAACTACAGTATATTACAGGTAACAAACTCAGACTACTTTAAATTGTCTATCTCACTTTCACATCACATTTTGTCTAAAAAAAAACCCAGCTGACATTAATGTAATGACTGTCTGTGCTTTTCAGAAAAAAGGCAAGGACAGGCATCATTGTGGGAAAAAAAAAATATGTTGCACACATTGCACTTTACCCATGCAGTCAGTAAAAACATATTTGATACACACATAATCTCAGTCCATGTGCGTTTCACACCGGTATGCCACTTGGTGATTCACACACCAAGAAGAAGCCCTTTGCTGAACATGGCACATGTGGTTGGGTAACAGGTTCGTGCTCCTTTCACATCACTCAAACTTTTTACTTTAGTTCACCTTCTTTCTACACTTACTGTACGCACTGTTTATTCTCTCACATTCTTTGAATACCGGTTAAGGTGCCATCTGTGAAAGCAGCAGAGACACAAGACGATTTATCACAGAGGCGAACACGTGCATTTAAACAGCTGACAGAAACGTGTGGTGTTATATGTGTTCATACCTCAAATCGACTGTAAACTTTCTTCTCCTTCCTCATGCTCTGGATCCTCTCCAACAGCTTCTCCTTCTCCTGCGTAGACTTAGGCTGCACTCTGCCCAGTGACCTCATCCCTCTTTCTTTCTCCCTTTTGGCATTTTTGTCTTGTTTATCTTCTTTCTCGTCATCAGTGACGGGAGACTCTTTGGTAGCCTCGTTCCTGCTCTGGCTGTGGGCAGAAATCTGCTCGAGAAGCAGCTTTGTATCGTCTCTGAGGTTGCTGCTTGAGAGCACGTTGGCTGTTGAAGAGTGGTAGCGAGACTGGCTTGATTTTGGCTGCTTGGACTGTGGTGATAGAGGAACGGCTTCATCTGATGTGATCTCAGCTGATTCGGAGCAGCTATTTTGCCTTACTAGGTCATTTGTTTTCTCACTACTGACAGATTCCTGCGTAGTACTTTTATTTACCTTATTTGTGGCCTCAGTATCCTCAGGCTTTTTCTCGGCAGGGTTGGGGATTTCAGGCTCTTTGTTTGCTTCAGTCTGATGGTCTATGTTACTATTTTTAGGAAGTACCGGTGGCTCTGAAGGTTGGCTTTCAGAAGTCACAGATTCGGGTGTTTTGCATGGCACATCAGGCTCTGTTGGGATTTTTGAGGTAGGCTCAGTTGGGCTTGAAGCTTCCGTCGATGGCAGCACTGGATTTTTGTCTGAGTCTGTTGTAATCTCCTCTGGAGGAGAGGGTGCATCTGAGGGGATGCATAATGTCGACATGTTGGTTTCTGTTTTTTCAGCCTCAAGGGACAAAACTGATCCAACAGACTCAGTCAGAGGAGAAAAACACGATACTGTTTCAACAGGAGTAAGAGTGACGGATCCTGTCAGGTTAAGCTCAGAGGGTGGGGTAGCTTGTGTTAGTGTATCTTGTGGTGAGGCAGTTGTAGCGGACTGGGGAGAATTTGGAGTAACGTCTGTGCTTAAAGGAGAGCATGTTTCTGATGGGGTATGCTCAGGCGGGGCGTGGAGATTAACAGTCTCAGTTTGATCAGGTCTGGAGGCAGAATTTTCCAGATAAGATACATCAGGTAAACTTGACTTGGGTGAGGAAGGGCTCAGACAAGGAGGTGTGCTATCAGCTTTAACATCCTTTGATGATCCAAGAACCTCAGATTCCTTTGCAATGGCCTCTGGGAGAGAGTTATTTTCTGACTCAGATACATCTTTTTCTGAAGGTGTGGGAGCACAAGATTCTTCAGAGTTTGTCTTTGTGGTGGACTGTAATGAGGATTCGTTTGATTCTGCACTAGCACCACACACGTCATGAGAAAGATTAGATTCCACATGTGCAGAGTCCGCTGTCGAAGCGGTCTCAGATGATGCTAACTGATCTAGATGAGCTTGGGCAGACTCTGATTCTGTAGAGATTTCATCAATTGCTTGGGAGGACTCAGGTGATGAGGGGCTGACAGAATCCTGCGCTTCTGGTTTATCAGAATCTGGAGACACTATGCTGGAAGAGGGGAATAGGCTGGAGTCTTCTGGGGTAACGTTAGAAGATAATGTCTCTCCAGGAGTGGAAAGAGGAGCAGAGCTAGACGTTAGAGGACTTGGGCTGATCTGTGAACCAGAATCTGACAGAATCTGATCAGGGGAAGAGCTTTGAACCGATGCGTTAGAAGAGCTCAAGTCTGATCCAGTCTGTTGTTCAGATGGTGCAGCAGGTTCCGAGATTCTGGTTTCTAACGGAGCTGATTCAGGATTTTGGGTGTTAGAATCCAATGCACCATGTGAAGACAGTGGTACCTCCACTGAAATGGGAGTAACTGAACTGGACTCCTTTGAGGTAGAATCATGGTTTGGGCTTTCACTTTCATCAGTACCTTGTGCAGGAGAAGGAACATTATCAGGGGGAGCATTTGTTGGTGTAGGTGGATGACTTGGGCTACTCTCTTTTACAGCAGGTTTTGACAGATTTAGGTCTCCAGGAGGTTCAACTGTCTGAGATTTAGTTTCAGAGGAAACGGGCAGAGATGTTTCTGACTGGCTGGTTTTCAGCTCTTTCTTCTCTGAATCATTTGAAAGTCGGGTTTGTTCCTCTTTACAGCTTTGAGAGGTACTGGGATCATTTTTGGCAAGGCTGTCCTGTTTGTTAGTCTTATCACTGGCCTCTAAAGACAGACTGGCTGACTCAGATGCTTCTGTGGCTACTGTTTTCCCTGCAACATCTGCAGTAAAAAATTTTTTGGCTAAACCCTCAGATGGTGAAGTATCAGCCATCTTTTCTGACACTTCTTTTGGATCAGGTTCCTCCTTTTTAACAGCGGCGCTGTTCTTTAGATCAGTTGGTGGTTTCATTGGAGCCTTGTCTTTGCTCTTTTCGGTCTCTGCAGCCTTAGCAGCTTTGCGTTTTGCTGCCAACTCTTTGAAAAACATGAGCCTCTTATCAGGGTCGTTCATATCTACATACGATGGAGTGTTGAGCAGAGGTTTGGGTGCTTGTATTGTACTATCAGTTTTGGGCAGCTCAGCTTCAGAAGGCTTGGATCGGGGGAGTGATGGTGAAGAATTTGTTTGCTCTACACCTGGTGGTTTTGATGACCCCTCTACCCCGAGGTTTTCTGAAAGATCTTTTGAATTTTCTTCCTTTGATGGATCTTTATCATCTGCTTTACTGCTTCCATCATCCGATCTGGACGTTTCTGTTGCTGACTTTATGTAACGACTCCATTCAAAGGGTTCTCTTGCAGCAGATCGCCTCTGTGCTAAAACCTGTGCAACAAAAGGTAGTTTTGCCGGTTCTGCCTCATTTTTGTCACTTTCCTCATCCTGTTGGCCTGGGGCAGTTTTGGCATCTTGAGAAGCATTCTGCTGATCAAGAGAGCTGAATATCAGAGAGGATCTTAATCTGGAGCTCCTTGGAACTGCAGCATTGTACTTCCTACGAAACGACTCCTCCCTTCGAAGAACAGTGGTTTTTGGTTCTTTTTGTTCTACTTCCTCTACCTTTTCTCCTTCAGTTGTGGATGATGATTCTGAAGGTGTCGGTGTAGTTTTGGTTTCTGCTGCCACTGCAGCAGGTTCATCAAGCAGCTTCTTTGGCTGGTCCTGTACAGTGGTTTTGGTATAACCTGGCATCTGACTTGCCCTGGGTACTGCAGGAATCTTAAACTCTCTGACATTAGGGATTTTAGGAACTGATAAATCTATTCCTGGTGCTGTTTGCTGTGTGGGGTGTAAGGGCTCTTCAAAATGATCTTGTGCCTGAGGAGGTGCCAGTGGGAGGCCTTCATCTCCTGGATTATCATATGCACTGAGGTATGAGCTAATCCTCCAGTTTCTTAGCCCTCGTTTCACCGTAGGATCCTTGCGGTCAGTGCTAGGATCCTGGAAAAAGTGCTTCTGATCAGTTGGAGCTGAGGGCGTGGGAGAGGTTTGGCAGGCATATGGCTGTCCTAAACTCAGTCTTCTCGGGTGAGATGAACTAAATGGTAAATCTGCAGACAGTAATTTCTCTGAGCTCTGGTCAAAGTCCACATTTCTGGTAGATGATAAATAGTTAAGCACAGGGTTAAAGTTATCAGATGGCTGCATCTCTTGTGGTAAACCATGTTCAGAGTATTGATCTGCTGAATGACAGTCTTGGCTCCAGATCTTGTCATAGCCACCATAATCTGCTTCTGGTCCTGGTCCGGGGTATGGATAGGGCAGCTGTCCCCTAAGAAAGTGCCTTCCCTGGTTCTCAGGCTCAGGCATTGCCTGCTGCTGCAGAAACGGATAAGAGAGTCTACCATGACCACCTTCAGCATAACTGTGACGTTTGAAAGCAGGATTTTCCATGATGGATATCCTGGAGGGGAGCTGATCAAAAGACGGATCCATGCGAGCTTGCTGGGAGGGAAATCTACTGTACATATCTGAAGGGCCGTGCAGGGATCCCTGTCTTTTAAGAGGCATCATTCTCCAATCCACATCCATACGTTCATCATAGGGATGTCTCGCCCGATCCTCTGGATGACCAGTATCCAGTGATAGAAATTTCCTGGTGTCTCTGAACAGTGAAGTTCTGTCACTCGGGTACTGCGTCTTCTGTGAAAGGCCAAAATCTTCCAATGGAGCGAGCGCATTTTCAATCAACAACGGTTGGGACTGAGCAAACAGAATCCGAAACTCTTCATCAAAGGTCGATACAAGCTGTCCCAGGAAAAGGTGTGCCATGCAGCGGTGGAGCTTCTCAAACGACCACATGAAGCTGGACAAAAACATGACAACACATGGAAATAAATATAAGCTGTTGATTCACTGTATACTCGTGTCAGTGTTTTCATACAAACAGATGCAACCTGACTACATTCATAAAATATCTCAATACAAATGTATTAGTCTTATGTGTGTTGTGAGGTGCAGAGGTTTAGCTTTCTGTGGCAGTTTTAAATGGCTTCACCTGTAGTTTCCACTCAGCACAGCCCTGCAGTCTGTCAGCAAGAAGCGATCCATCATCTGACCTTTGAAGGATTTCCCTGAGCGGCAGTGATATGTGATGCCAGACACCGTTCTCACACGTAAAAACTGCAAAACACAAACACAAATCACACATTAATGGTGAATATTGAGTCAAAGAAGTACATCTAGTGGTGTTAGTGTTTTTAATTGCAAGCAAAGCTAGGTGGCAGCATTGCCTTGTTGCTGCCAACTTAGGGATCAGGAGGTAGGAAATGGCTGCATTTTCAGTTCCCTTTTACAGTAATATGCAGCTTGACTGTGATTTCTATAAATGGGAAAATACAAAAGACAACAAAGCCTAGTGTTACAAGTGCACACAAGAGGCATAAAGAATGCACAGTAAATCACAGCAGCAATCATGTAACTTTCAACATATATGACAAATGACAAGAAAAAAACACCATTGGCACATATGTAAGATTTCCGTCACTGGACAAATCAAGATGAAGGTGTTATTAAATATCTTGTTCACTGTTGTTTGTTCAGTAACTCTCTAATAACAGTATGTAGCACATTTCCAACAGTCAAGTCAGTTGGAAGTGTGTGCCAGTCATGTGATGTTCGGAAAGAAAAGACTGGCAAGTTTCCTGTATTTGTATGATGGAGTCACCTCTAGCAACAGCTGTGGTGAACCTACAGTACCCGAGCTTTTCTTTTGTTCGGTTGATGTGGATGAAGCAAGACTGGTAAAGGATAAGATTAGTATTGTATATTTATGTTCCTGTGAAAAAAATCCAGTGAAACGACCAACAGCAACAGTACCTCAGTACTCTGTGACTTCCCCTTTCCTGTCTGTGACTCAAAGCTCCAAGCCCACTCATTTCTGCTGAAGCTGTAAATCTTTTACAACAGGCAACAAATATCTATTCTAACATTCTAACAAAGCTGGGCTCTGCAGGTTTTAACTCGCTGTATGTGGGAATGTCTAAACATTTTCAAGAGTTTTTCTGTAGGTCTGTGGCACAGAGGGATAAACTATCTCAGGCTTGTTACTTGTTAGTTGGATCATTTCACTCTAGTCAAAATGAAATGAATATTAAAGTATCTCTTTTCTTGTTTTTTAAAGAAAAGGGGCTGCATTGACTGTGGGTATTTGAAGGGAAGGGAAAGAAATGTAATGTAATTTATATGCACAGTCTGCCTTTTCCAGTTTGTTTCTTGTATTGAATATTATAATACAGCTTATAATACAATGTCTGCACCAAAACATGTTATTGTTATTTTAAAGGAACTTTATTTTATTATTTTGTACTCACTTGAATGCTCTGTAGATTGACCCTGCAGTTGGACACCATGTTGACGAAATGATCTGCATTCTGCTCGTCTAAAAGGATGTAGACGGCAACACTCCTCATGGCAGCATTAAGAAGCTCCGCAAATATGTCAACATCTGTAAACATGTCCATCACCACAGCAACAACCTGATAATGTAAAAGCCACAAACAAAACCAGAGTGAAAACAAAAGTGTCAGCTTTCACAATTAAAAGTTAGGTTTGGCATGAAGTGTGTGTTTGTAAAGAAAGTGAAAGGCCGACCTGCTGAGCATTCTTGATAAGTCGTCGGGCCTGCTCTTTGATACTCGGCATGTCAGGCTCAGGGGGGTTGACCAGAGTGGTTACCTCTGTGGGCCCAATGAAGTGATGCAGCTGAGGCCAGCCAAGGTCCAAACCTGGGACATCCAGGTCAGAGTGAATCGGCCAGTAAGTGTCTGAGGAGCCGTCTCCCCCGGTCTCCAGGAAGTGTTGTTCAGGGTGGTGGCCCTGCTGAGGGACCTGAACAGAGCTCTGAATATACTGAATCTCAGGTGTGGACAGGAAATCCACCACATCAGCTCTTTGGAGGAACTTGTAGTATCCTTCCAAATCCTCCTCGACCAGTGCGTCAATAGCTATGCGGTACTCTTCTCGATAGTGAGGAGGGAGGTAGTTGGGGTCCAGGGGGTTGTCCCCTGCAGAGGAACACTGAGAGCGACGTGCCATACTGTCGTCTAGGTAGACCAGGGCAAAAGAAGACACGTATGAATAATTTTCAAACTACACATCAATTTTAGTTAGATAGTACTTTTCAAACAAAAAAAGACAAATTTTAGTTTCTGACAGTTTACGGACCAAATGATTAAGCAGCAGGGTAAACAGTCATTAGCTGTGGCCCCAAAGTTTATACATCAACATTTACTGTATTTCAGAGTTATTATATTGTCACGAGGTCCCATCATGTTGTCACTTTACTAAAGTTTCTATCATCCAAAATGATGAATTCCGAGCAAATAAAAAGAATAAAATCCATGACTGTAGAGTTTACTTGAAATGTTAAAGGTGTTTGGTCGTATGTAGTGCTTCATAGTACAACAAGGTTCACTGCTTTGAAAATCAGTGTCTCTGCTTCCTGTGGGTTTGCATGCCTTGCCAAAATATACTAGTACTGTTGCAATTACATTGTGATATATATTTCAGCCTTCACACCCAGCCCTACAGCTATGTTAACCCAGAAACCTAAAGTCAAATAGGCTGAACTCATTCAGGTCAGATTCCACACATGAGATGGAGCCATTACCACAGGGATCCTCTCAGTTACAATACTACAGCAGAAAAGAAAGCACAGTGAAGGAGAGACGATGGAATCTGACCACAGGATAGATGATTATGGGTGTGGCTCCTCCCTCTGGCCGAAAACCAAAGTCTCCATTTGCAAGTTCATGTAAAGACACATATATTGGGAAAACACCGTGGTCCCAGCAAAACACTAAAAACTTCTCGGGATTAGAAAACGCGTTGGTTTTAACAGAATAAATTCCGGACTTAAAAGTTTTTTCTGTGCACCGGTATTTCAGTGCTGAGGATCTAAATCCAAAACTGTGCAAACTTTTTTCTTCCCACTAAAACGAGTTGACATGTCAGAATGTTTTTTTTTTTTTTTAAGAACTAGGTAAAGGAGCACAGGCCAGTAGCCGCTCACCATATGTCAGACTCCGTGTCCATATAAATACACTTTAAGCCTAATGTTGTTCAGAGATCTCACCCCACTGATATTTACTCTTCAAGCCTGTCTTCGGTCCAACTTGAAGCCAGTCATCTGGTCCTCTTCACCATGTTTTTCTCCACGCTTGCGTCGTGCCTCTGGTCCAGGTGGGACTTATCGAAAGTTGTGTCTTACATTGCTGTTCCCCCGTCACCCAGCTAAACCAGTTTATTGTCATGCTTGAGGCATGTTGGTGAGACTGTTTGAGACAGAGCACACTCAGGGGAAAAAAAAACTGCTGTCGACGATATGTTGCCCCGCCTCAACTGGAGCTCCACACACGGTTAGTTCACTTCTGCTGCTCACGGCTCGGTGTCGGTGTCCATGCCCATGCCTGTCCCGAGGCGGCTGCACTCTGCACATCTGTTATCTGTCCTCTGACTCACTATTTGCTGCTATCACCTGTAACTTAACTGCGTAGTAGTGGCCAATAAACGTTGCATCAGACAATGTTTGTCCGGTCCTTGAACTCACCACTCAGGACTGTTCATTAGTTAGACCTTATGAACCCTTCATGGGCAGCCTTATTATAAGGTGCCATCCTTTCTGATTAATGGCTTTGATGATGGTTAACTAATAATTTACTGATTCTTTTTACATCCATTGCCAGTCATTAGGGTTGCCATGTTGAGAAAAAACTGTAATAAAGCCATAACTGGATTACCCATGAGTCTTGCCCCGGGTCTCAGACTCTTGGGGGACTCAAACTCTCCAAGTTAACTGAGTGGCAACAACTTTGTAGTGGTCTGATTAATTGTAGATATATATGGTTATATGTGGCGCTAAAGCAGAATATACCTGAATTAAGATATTAAGGTCTTGCAGAGTTAACATCTAAAATGTCTAACATTGGAGTTTAAATTTTGCTTACATGAGGCATATTCCTAGATACATTTTGGTTAGTCAAATTACAAAAAAAAAGAAATGACTAACTTTTGCACTCACACACACACATACACACAAAGAAAAGAAACTATGTCGTCAGTAGGGGCCCATCACTCATTTTTGCCTAGGGACTTCCCTGACCAGTGAGTCCAGCCCTGCTTATGAACCTTTTGAAAATGGTGACTTATGGAACAGTATTCTGAAAAAGGGTGGCACCTAATTATAGGGATTAAGAAACCATACCTAAGTGTAATTAAATTTGGCTGAGGAAGATGAATAGCAATAGATGATTAACTTTAAGTCGTGTAGGCTGTTATAGAATTTTCAGTGGTAATGGTAATTGGTGGAGATAAAGCTACAGGCGGCCTGTTAAACTGTATGAGGAAATTTATTTTGAACGTAAAGTCTAATAAAATGACTGAATAACAGAAAAGCACCGAGGATCAGGCAGCCAACCTCTTGAAAGTGATTGTGTGCATTGTGTAATTTGTGTGGCATTAAGGCTTAAATGCCTGGATGGTAAAATAATAAACCTCATCATGTGTTATCAGATTTCTTATTATGTTGAGGATTAGAGGCAGTAGATGACTATTATAAAGACTACCCTCCTGTCCTTTGATAGAGATGCAGTCTAGTAACACAAACAAAACAGCGAACCATCACAAGGTGGCTAGGACAAAGCCTCAAAGCCTGAGGGCTTCCAGACTTCCTCTGTCAACATTCAGTCTTTTGTTTCTTTTCATGGTTCATTAACAATTTTCTTGCCCCATTTGCAGTAACGGGCACAGACTGAAGTGATGTTACCTCACCAAACAGGCTGTGATGTATCATTGCGCTGTGGTTTAGTGAGAGTGCTAATGTGAAAACCCAGCTTCGAAGTTGGAGGAAGGCCATCTGGGATTTCGAGATAGGACCTCGTAGCTCATGTTTTGTTAAACCCTGAAAGGAGGGAGATAGAGAGACAGTGTTTTTCCTTCATGGGTTGCTCCACACTCAGACCTAAAATAGCCCCGGTCAGGATGCAGTCTGATGTAAGAAAAGTAAAGGAAGTGATGCAACGGAGCTGTTCAAGTGAAGACTCAAAGACAAACCCTTATTGTTCCCTTCAGGCACCACCCAAGGCACACAGAGGAGCAGTCGGAATAGAAACATCAAAATGAATGTTCGCTCAGTTCATTGATAGTTGCTACACTACATACCAAAGGGCCGCATTCACCCTCTGCACTCTGTTAACCCGCCTCGCTTGCAGAAAAACACACATTTGGTGTCCAGCCTTTTGGTTTTGTGACTGACAGCTCTGATTATGAAACATGAACTTGGCCAAGCACTGAATCGGAGCCGGAGCCCTCCCCCCTACATAAAACATCTCCAGGAATGTATGAATCAAACATACATACAAACGGATATGATTTATGTGATAACACAATGTCAAAATGAACCGTTACTGCCACGAGGGAACAAAGACGCAGTATCCCCCGAGGTAAACAAATGGTAGGCAACTGAGTAGATTAAATTAAACTGATAACTGTGTCTACATGAAGGCCTCGTAAATCTGGTTTACTGATTTACTTTGTATCAGATTTATAATATTTTCTGTAAACAGCACATTTGATCAAGTTGAGGGCTGTTCCATGTTGTGCCACATGCATTGTAATAAAGAATAAATCCTGCTGAATAATCAACATCTTACACACCAGTGCAGATGCAACCTGAGAGGCTTGGGCTCACATGTATCAGCTGGAAAGAGGTCAGTAGATAACACACTGTTAGTTAATAAAAAATGTTAAGTACTGATTGTGGCTGGTTGTGTGAATATGAACTGTGAATTATAAACTGATGGCTTAGATGAAGCAACAGTGGAGGGAAACAGGAAACTGAAGAATAACTGTATGACCTAAAAGCAATAGCTGACCACAAAATGCTTTCATGATGAACATTAAAGTAGCAGGGTGGGGTTGGACAGGTGTTGGCAGCTTTTTTTTTTTTATGTGGGCGCTCACATGTCCAAACAGGAGGCAAAAAAAAAAAGATGGTTTTTACCCATGATAGTTGTAAGGCTCTAGCGATGACAGTGCCAGTCGGCCTGTCTACTACTTCAGTAAAAATTAAAATAACTGAAATGACAATTGTTGAATAGATTAGCATGAAAAATTGTACATAGATTTATGGTCCTCTCATAATGGATCCTACTGACTGTGAAATTTGTTACAGACATTCATGAATTTACTCATTTGGTTCATGAACAATATGCAAAGCTAATGACACTCAGATCAACCTCACCCTTAATTTGTGTTAGTGGTAATCATGTATATATGTATATTAGATTAGCTTGCTACCATGATACATTAAGATGGTAAACAAGATATATAATAAATATTAAATCTTGTGAACTCCAGCATGTTAGCATTGTCTCCGTGAGCATGCTGGTGTTCGCTTTCAGCCGCTTGCTTGGCTGTAGTCTTGGAAAAATGTGAAAATTTGTATCTGATTAGCAGAACCACAGACAGCTGTTCTTAAAGTCCTTTAATTCTGCTTTATTTTCCTTTGGAAAGTATGTGTTCATATTTTGTCTATAACGTGTGTCAGGGCTTTTGTGAGGCTGATAAGGAGAGAGTAGGATGAGGAAGAGCATGAGAAAACAAAGGAAAAAGGAAGAGCAGCAGCTGCAGTGTCCATTTCTGGATGCAGGGTTTGACGGAGGCACAGGAAGTCTCAGCAGTTCTCAAGGAGGTGAGATCAGGCTCGCCTACAGAGCTGATAAAGGTGGAATTAAGAGGATGACAAATTAGCACAGTTACAAATGAGCATGTCGTTACTCTTGGACTGGTCTGATGACTGGCCTTCACACATAGTCCACAAGTTCATTACCTACCTGTGATTCAGCTGAGACGATTCTTGGACATAAATCACCTAGAGGAGAACTCCTATAATTTTACTTTGAATTTAATTTTACATTTAATTTGACATGATTTTACATTTAGAATGGGTGAGAGGCCGTCCTTACCATTAGAGGAAAGACATGCTCGTCTATATTTGTCACTTGGAGAGGCCATGACAAATTCCACAGGTGATTGTATTCCTACAACATATTGTGTCTCTAAGAGATAGTGTACATGTTTCAGGTCCCCACTCCCACGCCACCACTGGGCTCGATGGCAGTGATCCCTCGTCAGTTTTGTCAGAGGGGCCCGAGGGTGTTCACCCTGAGATCATCACCTCACTGGTGGAGAGAAAAGCAGACATAAACACACAGGTGAGACAAAAGCACGGGTTATTGTCAATGTGGAATCTACAGACACACATGAAGGTGTGGAATGGTCCCAGGTTTTGTTTTAGCTAAGGTGCATTTGAATGGGCACCTCTGTTTTAACCTGTATTTGGAGGCCATGATGAGAGCCTGACCTCAGTTTACACTGAAAGATGTACTACTCAGCAGCAGGTGTGTATTTGTTTCTAATTTGACTGTCATTTTGCTCATTGACAGGATTTGCATATGTAGGAGTCTATCTGGGGGTTGTTTCAAAAGATTTGCACCAGGACTCTATTTTTCTCTATTACTAAATCCTCTTGATGAATTTTACCTTTCTGTTCTATGCACACATATGTATGCATGCATGCTTGTGTGTATCTACAAGAATATGCACAATCACATTATCTTGCATGCTTGTGTGTGCCTGTCACTGAAGGTGGCAGGTCGCTACAGGAGTGGCAGCTCTTTCAAACAGCTGAGTTTCAGTGGCTCCATATTAGATACAGAAAATGTGAGAGCAGCAGTAGAAAAAGGTGAATGATGCCTTTAGTGATCTGAGAGATTCACCAGTTCTGACCCCACCCAGACTGTAGCTGGTTGAAGGACCCCATAAAACAATGTTTACAGTTTCATCCTTTCTGAGAGCAAATTTACTCAGACTAGATGGAGAATATCTGCCCGCAATGACGTCATGACTGCTGCCTGATGGAAGAAAAGATGAAAAACAGGGAACAGCAACTGTGATTTACATTTTGCAACGTTGTCTTGCTTACATCAACTTTTTTTTTTTACTTGCCTGATTTTTTTTCCAGCTCTATTGTATTGTATCCTGTTGCACATCCTGCAGCTCCAGCTCATACTGGAATGTCCTGCATTGAGTCAGGGACACACTTCTCAGGACAGACATCATATCCCCTCAATACATCTTAGATGCAGAGACACAACAATGGCCATCATTTTCCCTCAGTCTAAGGGGGCGGGGGGGATCCATTATGCCACAGTGAGGTTTAGCAAACACCTGCAATCGGTAAAAGTCATAAAGTCAGTGAAGTCTTTCTCAGTGAAACCCTGTGGTTCAGCAGTAAAAGGAGCCAACACAAACCGAAGGAACAGATGTGACAAACCAGCACATCCATTTATCACATACCTGCCACTTGTTTTTCAGTACCAAGCTGACTTCTTTTCATACTTGCAATGACCTTTCAGGTTGTGCCATTTACTTTGTGGTCTGTGTTTGCGTCTGCTGTGGTTAGCTTGTTCGTGGCTCTGAAGACGCGCTGGCACAGGCTCAAAGGGCAGGACAAGCTGCTGAACTTGAACTGCTGAACTGTGCCAAGTTAGAGTTTCCAGGTGGAGAGCTCATACTTCTGTCTGAAATGTGATGTAGATTATGGGGGAAAAAATGATGAGGTCAGAAATCTGATGTTAGTGCAGGAGCGAGGGGGCTTAGTCTGTTTCTCACCCTTTGAGCTTCAAAAACCAGCATTCATGTGTCTGATGAAGTTTAGGTAACATACTGTTTTGTTCAACTGATGCATTTAGTCTTTTATTTGTCTGTTTTCATTTTCACCTTGTCTAGTGGAGCCTTATAACCCAGCTCCAACAATTCAGGTCCAGAGACCCTAAAAAACACACAGCTGCTTTCTAAGGGGCGATAAGTGCTTACAAATCTGCCTATATTTTAAAAGTATATAAAAGAATACATAAAAGATGGATGGTGGAATCATATAAACTAAAATCTCCATGCTTTCTCAAATGCACACAATAAATTTCTAGATTTTGTTTCATTTTCAAATACAACACAAATATTGAGTCAAAAATGGTGGATTAACTTTCCCATATAGACTGGTAGAACTCAGCTCATTTATTTTTCACTTGCTGTCATTGGTTTATTTGTTTTCTTCATGCGGGTGCTTGAGGATAATGTGATCCTCTGACAGCTCTCATTTAGCCAGAACTAAGTTCAGGTTGGACTGCATTGAGACACTCTGCCTGGTCATGGTATCCTAACAGCGCCACTCCCCGGACAGCCTACTCACAGCATTTTATTCTGCTGAGGTCATCTTGCCCGAGGCCACAGTTTAGCAGCCTAGCAACATGATTTTGGCACCTACTGTAACAATCAGAGAGGATAAGTTCAGTGTAGATTAGTTTTCATTAAAAAAAAAAAAAAAAAAAAACATCCTCATAAAATATCTCTAAGAGCAGACTTTTGCAGATTGTGGATTTTGGACCACCACAGTTCTGCTGATAAGAAACTGACGTCCCCCCCAAAAGACAATGGCTCTGTGAGGAATGCAGACACACGTGGTCTGGCCAACTCTGTGCACAGTTGAAGATTAGAGTGAATCCCTCACAAGTGAATGTGCAGAGAAAGGGAAAACTGTGAAAACCAAAACTGCCTTAACACTTCACCAATAATCTTTCATATTTTTTACGCACAGGTTTTTAAATAGTAATCATCTTTGCCCGTACGCTAGACAGTAGTCTGTGGAGATCCTGCCATCATGGGTTAAATACTCTGGTTTAAGTTAAACAAATTTACATCCAATGGATTTTGTTGGAATGTTGTGGCTATAGATTAATGCACCTGGAATTTGGACTTTTCATTGTGTTAATGTTAAACACTATGCACATTCAGAAGCTCTGGAATGAAGGAGACAGTAAAAACATAGATAACATCTGAACAAAGATGAATTCTTTTTTCATTGCTTAACTGTTAGTACAGTATATAAATGTGTAGTTGCTGATTGACAGGCTCTGTGCCATGTAGTTGCACAACAGTTTGCTGCCTATTAGCAGACATAGTTGTTAGGACAAGTACCTGTAATCGATTCTGACCTCTAACCTTTTTGTAGAGGAAAAAAAGACACCTTGCCCATGGGGACAATTCACTTTATCTCATTACTCTGCATAATTACAAAAGTAGCCACTTAAAAATGGTACATTCCAGCCTGGGACAAGACACACACACACACACACACACACACACACACACACACACACACACACACGCGTGTCAATGTATTATCAGTCCTTTGTAAAAATGCAACAGTAAAATTACAATAATGAGAAATATTAACAGATCAGTGTGTTTATTATTATATTATTCAACAACAGGAATAGTAAGCGTATTATTATATCATACTGTATAACGTATATATACAAAGAACATATTAATGGAAATGACCAATTATACCTTTTGCTTTTTGACAACGTGGAGAACATTATTGATCAATCGTTTTGAGGCGCTGTACTGTTTTTAGAAGCTACAATGCTCCAAAATATTTACCAGAGAAGAAGACTTTCAACGAATGACGTCCTCCTGCGACAGGACGCAGGCCCCGCCCCCAAATTTTCTCCCCGCGCTGTGTCATCGAAGATTGTGTATACATGACAGGATGGATCACTTGATCGCGAGAAGAGAGTACCTGAAACAAAATTTGTTTTATAGCAACAACCACGCAGTACTTAAAACGATAAAGTTGATGCGCTTTCAGCTTTGTCTGAGGCTCAGAAGAGTAGTTTAACTTTTTAAACAATTCCTCTACAGCGGTTAAAGGTAGCGAATGACAGAAATAATGGCTTTCGCTGTACACTGACATTCAGAGAGAGTGAGACCTCTTCATTTACCCAGCTCTGCTCCCATTCACTTCTCTGCTTCTTCAGTTGAGATGCGACAGTTCAGCGTAAATATTTACCTTTTCTTCCATGTGTATGTGCATTCACAGCTACTATCTGCTGTTTAACTACTCTGAAACCAGGTCAGCAGCTCTCTGAACATGGCGGGAATCATCCGGAGGCTCGACGAGACTGTTGTCAACCGCATTGCTGCAGGAGAAGTTATCCAGCGTCCTGCCAACGCCGTCAAAGAAATGATTGAAAACTGGTAATTGAGCAGCTACCCGATACAGTTCATTTTTAATAAAGTTAGCTCATGTTAGGTGTTCGACTGCTGGCTTAAATAACCAGCACTGGAACCAATAAAAGGGATAAGACGTGGGAGGAGCCGCTATTGTTTACATTACGCTTGTGGCAGAGAAGCTTATCGACACCTGTATCATGGTAACAGGATGTTACACCTGTAACATCGTGTGACAGGGAGAACTGACCGGATATGTCCTCTCAGAGGGAACATGGCTGTATAATAACTGCAGGTTGTGCTTTAAAAACGTTACAGCTTAGATGCCAAGTCCAGCAGCATCCAGGTGACAGTGAAGGACGGCGGACTGAAGCTCCTGCAGATTCAGGACAACGGCACCGGCATCAGGGTGGGTGACTCTACTTTTGGAGGGGAGGCTGTGAAAGTTTCCTTTTCAAATGGAGAATCAAAACTTTATGGCTTCTGGCTTCGTCTGTTTCTTTATCATCCATCTGAAGAATTACACTCACCGAGCAGGAACACCTGTTTATTCATGCAGGTATCAGCCAATCATGTGGCAGCAGTGCAGTGTGTGAAATCCTGCAGATACAGGATTCAGTTAATGTTCATATCAAACATCAGAAACATAAAAAATGATGATCTTAGTGGCCGTGGCATGATTGCTGGTCTCTGACAGGCTGGTTTGAGTGTCTCTGAATCTGCTGATCTCCTGGGATTTTCACGCACAACAGTCTCTACAGTTTAACTCAGAATGAAAAACAAAAAACAGCAGATGTGCCAGCTGAATGTGCAGCTGACACATCTGCAGAAATCAGTCAGTGACTACTGAAACAACAAGACAAGTCATAACAGACAGACAGAGTGGACAGTGTGTCCACTCTAATAAAGGGTCTGGTCTCCCTGCAAGTTTAGGGTATTGTGGTCTCTCCTGCCCCTGGGAGGCCTCTGATTGCTGACGAATCTTTCTTTCACTGACGCAGAAAGAAGATATGGAAATCGTTTGCGAGCGTTTTACCACCAGCAAACTTCAGACCTTTGAGGACCTCTCAGCTATAGCAACCTACGGGTTTAGAGGAGAGGTGAGCAGCCGTGAGCTCTGGAGCATCATTAGCCTTCGAGGTATTAAATGCTGACACACATTTCGTTTTCTGTGTTCTTGGTTGCAGGCCCTTGCTAGTATAAGTCACGTTGCACATGTGACCATAACGACCAAGACAGCTGATGCCAAATGCGCCTACAGGTATGATAACATTTAAAATTATGGCTCACTCATCTGCTTTCTTGCCTCCTTCAAGATTTTGTGTACATATAATAACAGATATGAAGTAACCAGGACGGAGGTCTTGTAATGGATGTGTTCTCTTACTCCGTTCTCAAACAGAGCCAATTACAGCGACGGCAAACTGAAGGGTCCTCCCAAACCATGTGCTGGCAACCAAGGAACACAGATTCTCGTGAGTTCATTGAACACATCACGTCTTACTGAGCGAAGTTCATGGACGCTCAGAGACTTTGAATAGTTTGCTCTTCCTGTCTGCAGGTGGAGGACCTGTTCTATAATGTGTCCACCAGGAGGAAAGCTTTAAAGAGTCCCAGTGATGAGTACTCCAGGATCGTAGAGGTGGTCAGCAGGTCTGGGCTTCATCTCTTGTGTCTTGCAACTTCTTCTTTTGTGAATATCACTGTGTTGGGATTTTCTCCTTGTCTGTATTCAGTGGTATCTTGTTGTTGTTTTGAAGGTACGCCATACACAATTCAGGAAAAAGTTTTTCTGTCAAAAAGGTGAGATGTGCTTTTTTTTTTTTTTTTTGATTCAAGCACAAAGTTATCGTAGGGTAGAGGAGGAAAGGTGACCATGACTGACTCTAAAATACTAATCACTCTGTCACTACGTTTCTGTTTAAGCTTCCCTTGAGACAAAAAATCTGACAAGACTACAAAGATTTTTTTTTCTTTCTCTTTGCTTAAAGCACAGCATTATTAATGGTCTGTTTTTATAACTCTTCTCTTCCTTTTCCAGCAAGGAGAGACTGTGGCAGACGTGAGGACTCTACCCAACGCATCTGTAGTGGATAATATTCGGGGAGTGTTTGGCAATGCAGTCAGCAGGTATTAATCAACCAAGAAAGAAAAAAAAATGTTGCTTTGATGCTCTCTGCAGTTGATCTCTTATCACCTTTACGCTGCAGTGACTCTGTGCTATGTTCCCAGGGAGCTGATCGAAGTTGGCTGCGAGGATCAGAAGCTCGCTTATAAGATGAAAGGCTACATCTCAAACGCAAACTACTCAGTCAAGAAATGCATCATGGTCCTCTTCATCAACCGTACGTACTGCCAAAAAGTTACTGTGAAGACCATCTAATCCTCTTAGCGCGTTGTTCTAACGGAGTTGGTGATCTGTGATGTCTCAGATCGTCTGGTGGAGTCGAGCGCTTTGAAGAAGGCGATCGAGACAGTTTACGCCGCGTACCTTCCCAAGAACACGCATCCATTTCTTTACCTCAGGTGACTAAATGTGCATTTGTTTCCCGTCATGGATTCTGTCATGATTAAATTCATCTCACATTCACTGATGCTTTCTGATCACCCCCCTCCTCCCTCCCCCCGCAGCTTAGAGATCGCCTCGCAGAATGTAGATGTGAACGTTCACCCCACAAAACACGAGGTGCACTTCTTACATGAAGACAGCGTCATCGAGAGCGTTCAGAAGCACATCGAGAGCAAACTGCTGGGCTCCAACTCCTCACGGACCTATTTCACTCAGGTAGGAAATGACTCATTCACTGTTTCTGTGAATATGTTGGCACTGTCACAACAGCAGCTGGTAAGATCTCCAGTTTCTTGTTATGGCAACAAGACTCACACACTGTCCCTTTGTGCAGACGTTGCTGCCAGGGCTGTCAGTCTCAGGCGGCACCGAGGTCAAGTCCTCCAGCGCCGCAGCAGATTCCACTGAGAGAGTCTACGCTCATCAGATGGTGAGGACCGACTGTCGAGCTCAGAAGCTGGACGCCTTCCTCCAGCCCAAAGAGAAGCCGCCTCCTGACGCAGAACGGGCTGGTCCCAGCAGCAAAGAGGCCGCGTCCACAACCGCCCAGCCTGACTGTGCAGAGCTGGATGAGGCGGCTGATGCAGATATGCTGGAGGCTTTGGATCAGCAGGAGGCAGAGGTGTCGAAGGGCGAGGGAGAAAGTGGCGTTGGGGCTCATGATGTTCAAAGGTGATTGACTTCTTTACAAAACTGAATCACAGCAGAGCGACAGTCGTCTGGGTGAGTCAGAGCTCAGCAGAGGATGAAACACTCAGTCAGTGCCATCATGAGTAATCCAGACGGGAAGTCACATCAGGACAGGTCTTGATGTGTGACGTGATCCTGTGGTGTGAGGATCAAATCTGCACATTAACCTGCAGCAAATGAGTTCAGTAAGAGAAAGAAGAAGAAGAATACAAACAAACATGTCGTCCTCCTCTGGGTCAGTCAGTAACTCCTGTATCCAGCTGGTGTTTCTCTTCTACTGACCTTTAATGAATTTTCAGTTTGAAAGGTTTGAGGTGCATGGGTGTGACTTGTTTCAAAGCACCACCTATCATCATCATCATCATATTTATTTATTCTATATAGTTTTAAAGATGAGCTTTGATTAGCTCATTATTTTGGCTTTACAGCAAACAAACTTTTACTCTGTGGTTCAGTCTCACTGCTCTCAATAATCCAGGTACTGATAAATCCAGAGATCAAGACCTGTCCAGCACCAGAGGGCAAAATAAAGGAGCAGTTGGTAGAAACCAAAAAGAGCGGTTGAATATTGAAGTTACATTCATCATATGGTCAGAAAAACAGCTCTAAATGAATTCTGATCAGTATCTGCTGGCAATTTAATGCTAAACTAGTTATTACAACTTAAATGATCAAGTGTGGCAAAATTATACTCATCAGATTGTGGATTTCCTCTGCCCCCATGTGGCTGAAAAAAATAATCCACCCAGCCCTAAACTGTCGAGTTATTAATGGCAAAACAAAAATGTCTGTCACTTATTGAGTGAGTGATAAAGTGTGTAAACATTTTCACAGCCCATTAAGTCTTAAAGTGCGCCCACTGTAAGCTGATGTGAATTAATATTATCGTTATTATCTTGAGGAGACAAGTGTCTGTAAACATGCAGAGTGCACTGTAGGCAGGAGGTGTGACAGCAGTGTGTGCGTGTGCCAGGAAGCGGCCGAGGAAAGAGCAGCAGGAGGAAGAAGAAGAGGAAGAAGAGGACCTGACGGCTGCAGCCACGGCGAAGAGACGAGTCATAAAACTGACCAGCATCAAAGAGCTGAGGACAGAGACCACTGAGAACACACACAAAGGTAAACAAAACGTGTCTCATCTATCAGCAGATCAGCTTACTCGTCCACACAGTTGTCCTGTTTTGAGTGAGTGTGTATATGTTTTCTTCAGGTCTTCAGGAAATGCTGCAGAAGCACTCGTTTGTGGGCTGCGTCAATCCCCAGTGGACTCTGATCCAACATCACACCAAACTGTACCTGCTCAACACCACCAAGCTCAGGTCAGTGTCAGGAAACACACAGGTCACATCCAGTCGTTTCAGCCTGGTGCCTCACGTCTCACTTCAGTCTTTGTGCTTACAGCCAGGAGCTTTTCTACCAAATACTCATCTACGACTTTGGGAACTTCGGCGTGCTGAGACTGTCGGTAAGTAAAGCCTAGCTTGTGAATGATTGGAAGGATACTGAGTATATGACTGATGATGTGCACTCAGACTCCAGCTCCGCTCTATGATCTGGCCATGTTGGCTCTGGACTGTGAGGAGAGTGGCTGGACCGAAGAGGACGGGCCCAAAGAAGGCCTGGCGCAGTACATAGTGGACTTCCTGAAGAAGAAAGCTGAGATGCTGGAGGACTACTTCTCCATGGAGATAGATCAGGTCAGGTTCCTGCGTAATTTCCGCAACAGCCCAACATGCTGCCAGCGTTTGCCACGTTGTAAAATCGAGCTTCATGTGTTGTAGGAAGGAAATCTGACAGGACTGCCACTGCTGCTCGACAAGTACACTCCTGTCATGGAAGGTCTCCCCATGTTCATCCTGCGCCTGGCCACTGAGGTGAAGCCCTTGTTCGTCTCTGTCTCAGTTATGATTCTGGAAATGTAAAGTGTATCTTGAAGGCTTTTGCCGGGTGATGGTGTGTGTGCAGGTGAACTGGGACGATGAGAAGGAGTGCTTCAGAGACTTCAGTAAGGAGTGCAGCATGTTCTACTCCATCAGGAAGCAGTACATCCTGGAGGCTGAGCCTGGAGAGGAACAGGTGTCATGTTTAACGCATTTTAACAACTTCTACAGTTCCTTACACCATGCATTAATCACACACACACACACACACACACACACACACACACACACACAAAAGAACCTGAATAGATAAACATGTATTGTTTGTTTCAGGGTGGTGAGGGGAACTCGTGGCGTTGGAAAGTGGAGCACATCATCTTCAAAGCTTTCCGAACGCTCTTCAGTCCTCCGAAGAAGTTCAGCGAAGATGGCACGGTGCTGCAGATCGCCAACCTGCCTGATCTCTATAAAGTGTTTGAGAGATGCTGAATTCAATCATCAAATCTGACTGAAAAAAACACAACCCCACATGCTGCTCATTTTTATATTTCCTGTAACATTTCTGCTGTAAATAAATACTAAGAAATAAAACTTCAGGTGTTTGACTTTATGAGTGGAAAAACCATACACCATGATGTTTGAAAGGCTCTGCTCTGTCACAGGAAGTTCCTGTTCTGAATGGCCAATCGCCAAAAGAGCCAAGGCTTCACATGGTTTTCTAAAAGTAAAGATTTGGGACATGCAGCCAGGAAAAATAGAAAGGAGTCACGAGTCCTATAACAATACCTGAACTGTGCCAACACACAGGCTTGACTTTTATAACTTCTACATTTCTACCCTGTCACTCAGAGACGTGCAGTGGGGACGGATCACAGCTCAGTGTGAAATAACGTAAAACCTCCACTTCCAAGACTGTTTCCATGATTTCTGCTGTGGCATAGATGTTCCTCATTGTGCCTCTGTCTTTATTTCAGTCACAGAATTACTAAACTGGAAAATTCTGAATTTTAAATAGCAAAAAATGACCTGTGTTTTCCTACAGTGATTCAAAACTGCAACAAAAGTGAGATTAAAAATATTCTGAAATTGGTACACAATTGGTATCGAAAATCTATACCCATGTTTAAATGTATTATAAGTATGCAGCAAAACTACCAAGGCTACAGATGAACATCCACACCTCACGTTTTGACGATGCCGATTCAAAAACAGCAAAACTGTATCGCGACAAGTCAAAGAAAAGATCCGGGTTGTGCACACAGCTCTGTAAATTACACATTTATTTTCAAGAAATCTTTTAAATATTTGAAAAATTTCAATGAAACCGCAGCAGACACAGCTGGTTCTATATATTTTCAAATAATGACTGCACCTTTTTTTTTTTTTTTTCCTTTTAAATACATCATTCTGTACCTGTTAAAACGATTATTGTTTCATCGAGCGGTGCAGAGCCCCAGTCTCCTAGTGTGAAAAGGCACTTCACTTTGTGAGGGGAAGCAGAGAAGGTGCAGGGCCGGAGCAGCTGTGAGGGTTGAATAGTTTAAAAGCATCATTATACTCATTCATGCAACTTATCAAAAAAAAAAAAAGGAAAAAAAAAGAAATGAATAATAAACAAAACAAAATACAGCCAAGCACCCAGCCAGAGAGAAATAAAATCTCGTGGATAACATGATGTAGTACAAAGTTTTGAAAAATTAAGTGTTGGTTAGAGTCATTTCCTCAGATTTATCTCCCAGCAACTTTGTAGTTTTATTAGTTAAGTTTCTGAGTCATTGCTCCAAAAACACTGGCAGCTCGCCAGATAAGACCAACACGTCCGGTTTGAAAAAAAAACAAAAAAAAACCAGACACAGTTCAGTTTTTTGCCTGTGCTACACGTTTTTGTTTTTTTTTTTTGAGTGTTTTTGGTTAGCTACAAATCTTAAAGTGTTAACAGCTGAAAATGGAAATGTGCTCCAGACGCAATATGGCAGTCAGAGGTCTGAGGTGCGAGTTTAAGGGCTTCTGTGGTGACGCTGCTTTGCCTCACTGCTGTGACAGAAGGGCGTTCCTGTTGGCCTTCATCTTCTCGAGGCGCTTTACTAGGTGGTTGTTGGTCATTTCCATCTCCTCGATCTTATCTAGAGCTGTGCGCAGCTGTGGGCGGACAGAGGAGAGACGTTACATTTGGCCTGCTGGTGTTTCCTCGCTGGAAAGCGCATGCTGGTCGGTGTGCTTACCTCTCTTTGAAGTTTCCGTTTTTCTGCTTTGAGTTCGTCTTCTATTTTCTCTGAGTTATCTGCTGCTGCCTTGTACCTGGACACTTGCCCTTCAAGTCTGTTAATCTGAAAAACAGACGCAAAAAGAATACAGCTGCTGACCTGGAGCCCTAAAACTTACAACTTCATATTCATATTTCTGGGCATCATGTTCCTATCATTTAATCTGAATTAAGATTTGGTTTGACATTTCTATTTGACTTACATTTTGTTCCATTGTACCCATTTCCTGCTCTGCCTTAGAAAGCTTGAATTTGTATTCACTAATCTGTCTGTTGGCATCTCCTACAGAGAAAACAGAAACCAGTAAGTTTTGGAAATGTTCAAAAGGTGATTTCATCTGTGTGCAGATACATAATTATCAACTTACTCTGCATCTCAATGAAGTGTAGGTCTGTACCGTTCTCCATCCTCTCGCCGTCTGTGTACGCACTGTCCACCTTTGAGTGTTTCTGTCTCTCCTCCTCCAGCTGATTCTTCAGCTTCCTGATCTGAGCCAGCAGTTCATCCTTCTCCTCTGCCAGCTTCCGTAGCCTGACATCTACACGACAGAAGGAGAAACACTTTTAACTGATGCAGTTTAACATAACATGTAAAGTGAGTGTGTAATAATTGAATTCTGCAGCATCTGCAGCTTGAACAAACATGTTAGAACACAGGATCGCTGAAATGTGGAAAAAAGAGGGTTTTTTTTCTTATTACAAGCTTTGCTACGTGTAAATACACGCCTCATTCCATATCACGTCCTCTGACTCACCCAGTGGGCCTTCTCCTGCAGACTCCAGCACCTGGGCGGCCTCCTGGGAGACCACAGTGATCCCTGAGGACAGAGGCTCATGGTTGACATCTCCGTTTGGTGTGCCGTCTGGGATGATGACCAGTCCATGTTTCTGTGGGGAGGAAACAACAATTACTGAGGGGAAGCTCCACTAGCTGGCTTCTGGCTGTGTTTGGACGAGCTTGAAAAAATACTTTCACTATATCACAGGTTTCATTTTCAGTAAATCATGTGATATAATATTGTTAAGTCATTTGTCAGCTGATGAAGACATGAATTGTTTTTGTATCTGTTGTACAGTCATTTGCACCACAGCTCTTTCAGCTGTGTGTTCTCTGTTTTTCTTTTACAATGTGCATGCACCCTGAGAGATGCTGGCTGTTACCATGGTGATGTCTATGTATGAACAACAAATCCATCAGTAACTTGATACAGTACACAGTACTTAGGGTCAAGTTCAGGTTAACATGGTACCAAGAAAATAAGCAGGAAAGGAAAAACAAATAGGCAGGAGTACAAAAGTACAACACAGTGTCAGGTGTGAGAGCATTAAATGGCTTCTTACTAAAAAAAGAAAAGTATAAAAGGTAAATCTTTGGCCAAAAACTCATTCTGCAAACCTTGTTTTTTTTTCTCCTGGGACTTCGTGGACCTACCTCTCCTGCTTTGGCCTTCTCCTTGATGTCAGCGAGCTCATCTCTGAGCTCATCTCTCTCATTCCTAATGCAATCAAAGTACTCTTTCTGCCTCTCTAGGGCCTGGCCACAGGGACGAGAGAAGACAAGAGAGAGGAGAAGAGGCAGAGGAGAGAAGTTGGACAGACTCTGGACAGACATGCAACACCACATGCTACAGTGAGACGCATTCCACGCGCACACACACCTCAAGCCAACCACAAGGATGTGGAAACAAACAGTAAACAAAGAGATGAGGACGAGGTGACATGCTCACAGAGGACGTTACAGGGAAAGGTGAAGAGGAGAGGTAGAGCACTGCAGCTGACAGGTTTGTAAGGAGGGACATCATTTCTTTTCTGATTTGTCAAAAACTACATATAAGTATGATGCTTTCATCAATAGGAGTCTCACCTCATGAACTAACAAACTAACTGATCCACAGGTGGAACATGCATGTCATGCTGTGGATAACATTTCTCATCAAGTTTACACAACAATCCTAAACAAAAAAAACGTGTGTATTTCAGGTCAGGTTGCCTGAAGCTTTAACACAGCGCCAGTGCACTTGCATTGTTAGCTGAGACCACAGGATCCAAACTGAAAACCCTGTTATTTCAACATGCAAAAATCCAAACTGTGAATACAGATGGGTCCAGGCGTGTGCTAATGCCTTAGGGTTTCCACCATGCAGAGACAGCATGAGAGGCAGAACAGCTGGATGGACAACCATCCACTGCCTCCCATATTCTGTCAGAGCACCCGCGTGGGACTTCCTACCCCGATCTTTTTGTCCTTCCAGTTTATAGTTTCCTGCAGGTCAAACACCTCTCTGGTGAGGGCATCTAACTTAGTCTGCATTCGCTGGCTCTCCTGGAGCGGTGTGGAGCAGTAACAAGATGACACAGCACAAGATAAGAACAGAACAGGAAAAATTGAATGGAAAAACAAAAAGGACAAAAGAAGTGAAAATGCACAGAAATACATACAGATACAGAAATGAGAGATACAAACAGATGAAACTGGGAGAGAAGAGACTGATTTGAGGAGATAATGCTGTGAGAGGATGAATGGATAGTGCTCAGAGTCAGACCGGACAATGAAACAGAGCTAAATGTCAGAAGCGACAGAGCAAGACAGACTAGGAGTGGACCTAGAGGCAGGCAAGGGTCAGTTAGTCCTTATCAAAGTTCCTGCAGAACAGAGCCTCCTCTGAAGCCTGCACACAGGCGCCAACACCTTTCAGGCTGCTGACAGAACTGCAGTCTGATGTGGTCACACCAGCAGAAACTGTTTTCCTAACGCAGGGCCACACCTTACCTCTATAAGCTCATCTCGCTGGCGGATTCCCTCTTTCAGTTCTTCTTGTTTATGCTGCAGGACTGTACATGTGTGCTTTTGTCTTTCTAGTTCCTGAAACCACAGGCAGAACATTTTAGCCACATCCCTTCCATATAATTCTTTTGTAACTTTACCTACATGAAACTGATTTATATAGGGTTCAGAACTTTTCCTTGGTTGAGTGACATTTCACCTTCGACTTGTCTTCCAGCTCCCTCCTCATCTCTGCCGTTTGCTCCTCCATCTCCTCTATGACGTCCTTTAGTGTGTCCACTTGATAGATGAGGTTGGCTTTGTCGTTATCCAGCTGTGCGTTCGATACCATGGCTTTCTTATACTTCTCCTCCACCTCTGCGAGCGACTCCTGATGCGGGTGGAACCGTTGTTAATGAACAGAGTAAAGTGATTTAATGCACAGCTCACCTACATGCATCAGGTGGGCTCTCTGGTTTCTGTAACACACTTAACACAACAAACATGCTACAAACTTCTCTTCCCATGTCTGAATGTATGATTAAGTAAAGGCATATTTCTGAACCACCATATGTGGCACTGTTCCATTTTAAACAGGTCACACGGGAGTAATATGTGATGTGAACAAACAATAATTAGAGAGCGTTGAATCACTTTCAGGAGTGAAACAAGGCAATAGTGTGAAAAGGGGATCTGAAAGAGAGAACTACGAGTGAATCAGGAAACAAGATGAAGAAAACGAATCCAGCTAAAGAGCATCAGATTTATCAAACTCTACCAAGAAGGAGCCAAGAGTCAGGTTTGTTAGTAAACTACTTTTATCAATAAAATATACAGTGTCCTTTCTAAGAGAACAGGAAGCTGCTGAAGGTGACTGGAGAAGTCAAACCAGAGGGCCGTCCAACACTGAGGGAAAGAAAGCCTCGGTGAAAGAGGAGCCTCACAATCCAAAGTACTGCTATTATCTGTCAGCAGGTGGAGCTTGTTGCTCTTCTTCTAGCATCTCTGAACACAGCTGAATTGTGGGAGTGTCTTCGTGTCAGGTCACAACCAGTGAGTTGGATCAAAACAGGAAGTGAGGGAAGATCATGCAAAAGAAAGGATCATCACGCAATTCAAACTGGGAGCACGCAAAGACACGGTTGTGGTGTTAAAAGGAGGGGGCACAGAGGGGTATGAGTGGGGAAGCAGGGGGGGTTAGTGACGCCATACTGCTCCCAGAGGACAAGAGAAGGCATGCTGTGAGCTCAAGCCCCTCTACCTTCAGCTCTTTAAGCCCTTGCATGTACCGCCCTTCTACATCCTGAATCTGGTCCTTTAGTTCATAGATATCCTGTAGGGCAGATGGAAGGAATGGTTGGGGTGAACTGGGGCGTCAGAGAGGGTGGGGGAGTATCGAGGAGAGACAACAAAGCACCCGTGCTGCCATCTCAAAGACAGCCCAGCTGGCACACACATGACCACCAAGATATGAGGAACAGCTAGGCAGGACACGTCACATCCAGACCTCCAGTGCATACTTGAAGAAAAACGGTTAAAGCAGACACACAGAACAGCAGGGAGGGCACAACAGAGGCAATGCTGTGGGAAGTTCATATGCAGACAGATGTCTACATAAATTTGAGCACTATGAGAATGTGATGATGACCAACAGAGTCCAAAACAATTAAAGTTTTACATCATCTGTTTGCATTTCTAACCACTGTACTGTTTTGTACTCCTTACCCTAAGTTCACTCAGACTGGTGTCCGGGTCATAGACGCTACCGGTGTCTGCGCTGCCCCGCCGTGACGAGGTGCCACCCAGAGACGCCAGGGTGGCTGCTGAGAGGCCCGGAGTGGCACAGCGAGAAGACGGCTGCGGACGCAAAGTGTCACAGAACTCCAGTCAGAAAAACACACAAAAAGCAACAGCAACACAACACAACACTGGCATATTATCTGACATCATTGTCTGATCCTCAGGGGCTCTTAAGTGATCTGGCCTCTATTCAAATGTGCCTGAGGGAGGCATTGTCACTGTCATGTGCTGAAGTGGATTTTAAAAACTTGACAATCTCTCAAGTATCACAGACTGGTGTGTATAAAAGAAGGAGTATGTTTTGTTTTGGTTTCTTTTGTTGATGTATTGCCATGGTCACACTGTAACTAGCTACTCTACTAATTTATAGCTCAGTGTAGTAGATTTTAGCTTTTGACTCCTGGTGTGTGGTTACATTCTTGAGGAAATCTACTTCAGTGAGTCCACTGTGTAGCTACTGAGTTTTAAAATGAAGGCACCAGAATCCCCAATGAAAACCTATTCTTGTGCTTGGTGCAGGGACTGAATGAACAAGGAAAAATACAAAGATAACGGTACACTCACCCGACTATAATCTGAATACTGCTTGTCACATTTTTCATCCAGCTGAAACAGAAAGAAAATGTACCACAGAATTAGTTGCACACTATCTTGAGAGGCATGCGTCCTGTGTGGCCATGCTTTGATCTGTGTCCTCCATCTGTAAATCAGGGAGTTAGTCCAGGAGTTAAAATGACTCGGGCACAAGTGCTGCATGTTCACAGATCGCACACCACCTGACAACCAGACAAGCAAAATTTAACACGTGAGTGAATCACACCACGCCATTAAAGAAGATATGTTTTCTAAGTCCATGCTGCTGCACACACTGCAGTCACATCCACCAGCTACTCTTATATCAGTCAACTCAAGTATAAGAATATGAATAAGAATGAGGGATGAGTGTGGGATGAGTTTTGAAAACCAAAAGTTGTTATTTTTAATCATGCACCAGTTTCAAAATATTTCATCCACCACTGGTGTTGCACCGCATTTCCCAGCCCACTGTTGTGAGCTTAGTTTAGCCACTTACAGCGTCCAGATCTGGAATGCTCAAATCATCGAGGTCAGACACAATACTGCCCCTCCGGTTGGAGCGGCTGAAATAATCAGCAGCCGACTCACTAATGTCCGAGAAGTCAGATGACTGCTTACAGCACACACAGGATGAAGACGACAGGCAGAGAAACAGATAGTAACAATGACCAAAGAGTGAGAATGATCAGACAGGAGGAAGGACAGAAGAAAAACAATGACATGTAAAGCCAGAGGACATCACTTGTCATGGTCAAAGCATTTAAAATGTATGATAGTGATGAAGCTGATAGTCTTACACAGTACCACACAATAACAGAGAGAGTTGAAAATGCTTTGATTACTAGATCATCAGTCTAGATTTTGGACAGCCCAGTCCCTACAGCTCACCGCACTGTCCCTGCGGCCTCTGTTGAAGCGCTCCTGGGACACGCTGCTGACAGTGTCATCATCTGAGGAAGACTGAGAGGAACACGCACGCACACGCACACACACACACACACAAACACACACGCACACGATGAGGAGATAAAGTAGAGGATGGCTGCATGCCCGAAGCTTTCTCTGACACACACATCTTCAGCAATCCTAAGACATCCAGTAGCACTCTCTGTATTAAACAGATTATTAGATTGCTCCAAAGACTGTAACCCTTTAAGTAATGCCAATTCATGCAATTCAGATAATTCACTCAAACGCACCAACGGCAACTAAGTCAGATAAGACAAGCTTGTAACAACATCTTAGTCTACACAGCACTGCTGAAGAAATTCACACAGGAAGCTGTTCTCTAAAGCAAGCTGTAGCCATGAGTGGTCAGCTTTGTCCATAGGAGGGAGGGAGGAGGAGGGAGGTATGGTGCTGAGAGGGGGCGAAAGGGGAGCATGTTAGCAGTTGGTGTCTGACTGTGGTGTTAGCTGGCATCATGCAGGGTGGCAGCGGTTATAAGGTGCTCACCGCGGGGCTGGTGCGAGTGGAGCTGGCTCCAGAGGAGTACCAGCTGTATTCAGAGGGCTGTGGATGGGAGGAGGAGGAGGAGGAGGAGGAGGAGGAGGAGAGCACAGGACAGGGGATCAATATGAAGACAGACGTTAGGCCACAGGCACAAGAGAACGCAGCTGTGGCGGTGACATTGCTGAAACGCTGCTTGACAAACATTCAGAAGACTTACAGCTCTTGAACTGTAGCCCGAGCCGTAAAGACCAGTGTCGTCGTAAATAGAGGCCTGAGGGCACACGTGGGAGACAATGCAGGACTCAGCAAAACACGAGAGGGAGTGTAAATCTTCGACACACTGGCTAAGTAGGCTGAGAGGAAAGAATTTCTCTGCGACATGCAGTAAACAGAACCAGCCCGTATTTCCAACATCAATTTGTTTCAGCGTTGTACAACAAAAGGCCGGGCTTCACACAAACTCCTGCCTCATCTAACTGAAGCACAAATCTCTGGCCACAGCTAAGTGCTCAGAGTGTCCAGGAGCTAAATATAAGTGGCTGGGCATCCTATCAGATGTATGTGGCCACAGGAGAGGGGGAAGGTCTGCTTCTGGAGGTAACTAGAGGCATGCAGAGAGATGCTGGCCACCCAGCTGCCAGAAACTGACCGTGCTGTAGCTGCGAGACAGCCCCGTACCAGTGGCGGAAGACAAGGAAGAGGTGGCCTGTTGGAAAGGAGGGAGGGAGGGAGGGGGGGGGGGGGGGTGGGGGGGCAGGGAAATGTCAGTTTAGAGGACAGAGGAGGGCTGTAGCTGGAATGTGAGGTGGAGAGAGACCAAAGAGCTGCAGCAAATGGAAACAGGATGAATGTTTTGCTGACCCTGTAGTGCTGAGTGGAGAAGTCAGGTGAGGTGACACTGTCCCTGTCCAGTGTTTCATTACCAGTAGAGCACCGCCTTTGTCACTCAGCAAGTAATTTACATGAATTCAAATAATCGTGAGAAATGTTTCAGAGCGCAAAGACAGCTCAATCTAAAAGTCAAGCTTTGGTTTACTACAACAACCCTCGGCAACATTACCAACAATTATGCTTCTCTCTTTGCTTTGATGCTTTTATGACAAACAAACAATAGCTTTTATTGCAGTTGTATGCTTATATGATGCACATATAAATGTCCAATAAACTAGACCATGCAGACAGGTGTATGCTTTTTCAACCGGCATTCAATTTCACTGGGTGTCCTTTAACCACATCAGCCTGTGTATAAAAAGGCTAAAAGCTGGACAGCACTCAAAGGAGGACTGACCCGCGGCTGATAGGTGGAAGTGGAGGGCGGAGGTGTTGGTTTGGTCTTCGTTAGGCTGGTGTAGTTCCTTTGATCATGGTACAGACCGGTCTGGAAGAGTATTAACATGATATGACCTCAAACAAACTCTGACATTACAAGTTATCGCCTCACGGGTCAAACTAATGAACATTTCAGACACATTCAACACAACTTGATCAACATCTATGTGACAGTTCAAACTGTACTGTTTTATCATGGGTTAAGTCGATCAACAGTAAATCATCACTGCAATTAGTCTAGACTCATTAGTCTACACTGCCTCCATGCTTGAGGCTGAAACACCAACACTAAGAGAGTACACTGACCAGCAGGTCCTTCTTCGAGGAGCTGGATGAAGCCTTTTTATGGCCATGTAGGTCACTGTACACAGAACTCTGTTCAGCCCAGAAAAAAATGTAAACAAAAACAAAACAAAACAAAAAAACATCCTGAAATGAGACAACAGACTAGAAGAAAAGCATAGAGATAAATGGAAGATCAGCACACATGTACATACAGTAGAGCGGGAACTCTTGAGAGTGGAGCTGGAGGAGAGGCCATCAGACTGAAGAGAGAACAGGAGTCATACGAATTATGATCAGAAGACAAGCAAATATCTGAGAAGCTGGGTGCACAGCTGGTTAGACTGGGTCTTAGACTGGGTCTTAGGTCTGAACTAAAACACATTTCATGTCTCTTACTCACACCAGGTTAGTGGTTCAACAGGGTAAGAAAACCAACACAGCAACAGACAAAGCAAACATCTGTCAGTGGTACGTTCATTATAGTGGTTATGTGATATTAAAAAGTTCATATGATGTTGAAAATGCAGCGATCCTAAAGTTTAACCTTTTTCTATCAGTCTACCAGCTTAGCTGTTTTCTATATGATCCTGTTGAAAACTGCCAGGAACATGTTTCTGTGCCTGTGTCTTGTAAATGTACAAATTTTAAACACAAAAACAATGGAAATTTAGAGGCTAAAAAATGTTTCACCTTTTTCAAAATTCTAAATCAAATTTTAGCGTCTCACAGAAACACGTTCAAGGAGAGAAATTCACTGTGGAAAAGACACAGATCTCTCCAGATCTCAATGCTAAGGAAAGTGGATGAATCAAGAACATCTGAAATGTTTGACTGTTGTTGAGCACAATGTTTGAAATACAAGCTCTGTTTAGCATAATGATGTTAGCCAGACCTAAACTCTGGTTACACGCTGAGAATCCAGGTATATAACATGTTGCCAAACTCCACACAAATACACATTATGCTCTCACACACATGCACACAACGCACCAAGGCATCTTTTCTACGGGAACTGGATCGACTTTTACTAGAGCCCAAGTCTCGTATTGCTGATGAAGTTGACTTCAAAGTTAAAAAAAAAAAAAACAGACAAAGGCAAACATTAGGATTAATCTTCTAAATGACAAGTAAAGTAAGCAATGACCCTAAAAAAGTATTTAATCCCAATGCATTCATTCAACAAGTGCTCTCCTAACAAGAACAATGGCTTTCACACATCAGTGTGGCCCTATGACAGCACAGTCTTAATAAACCTGGCAGGGATGTATTATATACGCACTCTGTAGCTGCGGACTGACATGACATCATCATCCAGCCCCTGTTAATGTGGAAACATGGAGTCACAGCAGAAGAGCAGACAGAGAGGAACATGGGTGATGAGAGATTAACTGCAGGATTAAAGGAGAAAGAAGAAAGGAAATACAGACAGACAAAGAGGAAGTGTGTGGGGGAGATACAGACCCGGTGGTGACGACTGCTGGCTCTACTACTACTAGAGGCTCTGGCTTTTTCTGTGTCAGCCTGGAGTCAGGAAGGAAAGTTGGTAAGAATTATAGAGTGAAAGTAGAGAGGTTCAATCACAGGGGTGAATAAGGTCATTGCAATGCTCAACAGTTGCTATGCAAAACCCAAACCGTGCAAAACAACTTCTGTCATTATGTTTATAACCGAAAGGATGTCATAAACATTCGCAAATGTTATTCTCTTTAAGCACAGCAGAAAGATTAATGATATACAAGAACAGCTAACACACCGCTCATTTTTGTCTCTTCTGTTCTTTTTACAAGACAACGTAAAAGGTGCAAACTAAAAATCTCTGCTCCTCTTTACTGAGCCAATACACACACAACACACTGGCAGATTAATTCCATGCAAACCCGGTTCATTAACATTAAAAACCATTCATCATTTCTGAGGAAGCGGGACGTTGGAGGAGTATTTCTTAATGTCCAAACCACCCTCTTGCATGCAGACTCACCCACTCTAAATAAAGTCAAAGGCCAAAGCCTGCACTACAGATACACACAGTCACAGATTACGGTGTCTCCAAAGCAAATACACCACTGAGGCATATTTCCGCAGTGAGGTACAGTGTAGTCTGTGAGTTAAGTGTAGCTAAACGGTCAGGTCTGACTGAGGCTCAGTCCCACACAACAGGCTGTTAGTGGACTGTGAGGCTGCAACACTCTCTTGCTCGCCTACCATCCACTGGTGGATCTGACCCCATTTTCTGCTGCTACTGCCAGATGAGTGGTAAGAAAGCTGGACAGGAGGGAGGAAGTGCCAGGAAAAACATACAATCATACTTCAGTCAGAAACTGGGTGACATTTGCAACAGGAATAGAAATGTTGGTTACATCTGTGGACATGCAGCACTTTCATTTTTCTTTCTGTGGGATTCTTTTTTTTCTTGTCAGATTAATTTAAAATTTTCTTTCAAGACACGGAAGCCAAACTGCTCCTCTGCACCAGTGACTATGGATGCAGATGAGCAGCTTCCAAAAACTCAGTCGGTTATTGTAGTGACTGGCCGGAGTCCATGTAAAAACAACAAACACAGAAACAGAGGAGAAAACAAAGCCGATTTTCACGTTCATTGACCAGCAGTTATGAGGCATTACACTATTTCTTTTTACACTTTTTGTGTTGAATGATGGTCACAGTGCATCTCTGCCAGTCAGGTCCATTTTGTGTTGTATACCTCTTTCTGCTGCCGTTCAAGTTCCCTCATTCGAATATCCCTGGCCTCCGCCCGAGCCGCCCTCTTCGCTGCCAGCCTCGCCTCCGCCTGTGAGACACAACATGAACACACCTGTCAGACATGAATGGAAACCCGTAAGGGCACCTCTCTCTGAGGACACGCCCGATGAGTTCAAGAGTGCTTAGATCGAAAAACAATAACAACGGGTTTTACATAAGTGTACTTGGGTACTCGGGCCATCCACTGTGAGAAAAAAGAGAAACCGGGGAAATGTTCACATGCCTGGGTTTCATTTCTTTGTTTCACTGAGGCCTATTTCCAGCTTCTTCTCCTTGCTGGAACCGAATGAACCAACCCTTTGATGATGAGGTTGATTTTACAGCAGTGTAGCATGGTGTGGTTTATTATTTAGATATTTAAAGAAAGAAATCATAAAATCAAAAAATCAAAAAATATATATAAAATAATAAAAAAAAGAAATGATAATAATAAACTGTTCATGGTGCTGAAATGTACTGCACTATACAAAGAACTGTTTCAGTTATTTAGCTGGCCCTCATTGATACAAATGGACTGGACAAAATAACAGAAACACCTGTCAGAATATCATAAAACAGCACCACAAACTGCAGCCTCCAAAACGAACACCTGGCTGAATCTACACACCTCTAAAATAATTTCAACAAAGGCCATAAGGATCTATTGAAAGATTAGACATTAGACTGGTGGAGTCCATACTGTAGTGTGCAGATCAGGCAGACCAGTTTCTCCTGTGATCCTGTCCACAGTGAGTGTTTGGGATGCCTCATCACCAACAACATGTGCTAACCATCAGTTTCAGGAGGCTTAATTTAAAGCCCTCATGTGGCAAATGCCAATGGTACACAAACAAACTGCCGGAGAAGTACGGTATAAAGACAAAACAAAGTGACTCACAACGGTGTGGTTCTGCTAAGTCAGTAAACATGGATTCAATTTCACAATATCTAACTAGCTGAACCTTATGAAGCACTAACAGGCCGAAGACAAAGCTAAACTAAGCCCAGTAAACTCTCCTCTGTGGGGGAAAGTGAGAAGAGTCATCGCACAATTTGCCCCCGACTGAGTCAGAATATGAACAGGAGCTAATTTTACAGAGTACCTCAGCAGAGGGGGCTAATTTAAGCGAGCCCTCACACAGTCCTGAGGAGTCACACAGGTGACTGTGCAGACTATCCTTCCATTACGTACACATTACTAATCACATACTGCAAATGCCTGAAAACTAAACTATCCCACCCAGAAAGAATGGCACACTTGCTCATGACGCCCAGCCCTTTATCTCTAACTAAAAGACAGTCCATAAATACTGTGCATGCTGTGTACAGTATCTCACTGCAGACAAACACTTTCAGCATTCCAGCAATTTCTTATCTGCACTGCCAGAGCAGAAGGCCTGTGGGTATAGGCTATTCCTGTTTCAATGATAGCCAGGAGTGAACAAACGTTGTTTTACAGTAAAGCTGAACAACCACCACAAATTCAAATTATTTTTACCTGCACATCTGGTGTGGTGTGAAAGAATTTTTTAAAAAATTTTTTTAATCGAGCAAAAACTGTAACATAAAAACAAAAGAAGATACTTGTGGTGGAGGTTTATGTAGACTTTAAACCTAGGAGGAAGTAAGCTGTTTTCATTTGGACAGAATATAGTTTTAGTTAAACAGGAGGATACCATGATCCCAGATGGAAAGATGAAGTGATAACTGAGATACAATAATGAATATCACATAAAAACAGACATTATCACTAACTGTCGTCAGTAAATAAATATCATGATGATGATTTATGTAACACGTTTAATTTAATACTGTAATTGCAAATGTTTCTAACCATGTCCTGTGGCTACCCTGTGTGGTTTTGGGGTCTACCTGACGATCATGAAACGCAACATGCTTTGTACAAGGTGAAAAAGGTAAAGAAGTAAAGCTGAGAACGCACGAGGAGAGTGTGCAAATGGGAAAGCAGGAGAGACGGCTGGCCCTGTGCTCTGCACCTGTTGAGCTGTCTGACAGTATGACCTGCTCTGCACAGCAGCACAGCTGAGCTCTCTGTCTCTGTCCTATCTATAGCCTGGCCCATCTGGCCCCAGTTCTCCAAAAGCCACATCATGGGGCTGGGGGAGGGGGGGGGGGGGGGGGGTAACCTGAGCGTCAGAAGTTCACCATCAAACACACCTCCAGCACTATGGGCAATAACTCTACAGATCCACCATGAGATCACCTGGAGAGCTCACTGAGTCACTGACATTATGACAAGTACCAGGTAAAGGTAAAAGTTAGGGCAGCTCCAAAGAAATGTAGTTTACTACTTGTTTAATGACACTGTAAGTTATATTAAAAATTAATATTTTGGGAGTTCTGGGCGCAACACATCTGCGCTCTGGGAAATTTTAACAGACTACACAATTAATCAAAACAATTATCAACAGATTAATCAATAATCAAAATAATATACACCAATCTCCAATACTGAAACTGAAATAGAACTTGCAGTGTGCAAACTTATGGTGTAAAACAAAATAATTATGTACGTGCACGAAGTAAGCTTATAATGGGTTTACTGAATGGAAAGAGCAGATGATGCTGTAAATGGAATATTTTAAAATATTGAAAACATTTTTTTCAACATTACATCAGACTGGTGTTTGAAAATGTTGTTTGGTACTCTTAACAAGACATAAGTATGAAATTCTAGCTGTACAATGAAATTAAACTTTAAAAAGCTTGCAGTATCAGGGTATGAAGTTGGATCAAACTGACAATAGTTCTCCAGTCATTGACAAACACTTTTGATGGTGCGTTGTTATCTGCAGCCTAATCACAGCGAGAGAAAGTGTGACACATTCCATTGCAAATAAAAGATATATGGACTATGAACTACAGCTTCCACACAAACACACTCCCTCTGTACACTGAGGAAAGTCAATGATTGCCTTATTCAAGTACCATTAGCACCCTTAGATCCTAATCTGAGCCACAACACGTATGAGATGATCATCTAATTCTAACACTTGGCCACTGTCAGATTTGTAAGCAAGCTGCTGGTATTCAAAAGGACTGACTGCCCAGTAATGTAAGAGGCTGGTGACGGTGCAGGCTCAAATTCACAGTCATTCTCGGCAGTGATCCGTGCCAAGCACAGGCAGGCAGGGAGGCTTTAACTTTTCTTAACCAGGCACAGACAACATGAAGCAGAAGCTACAGCACACCATTTTGAAGATTTGTTTGGGAGGGTGGAGATGTGCAACAAGCTAGACACTGACCCCATGAACTCCCTGCACAATCTCTGGTTTGCTCCACAAAGAGATTCAGATTTAGGACCTGACTGGGAGGGTCAGATGACTCATGTTTCTATGATCGGCCTGCATGACTATAAAGAGAGCAAATGGAGCCTTGTGCTTAGTGCCCAAGAATGAGGTGCACTGCACAGCTTTCAAACAGCAGAGATGAAGCATTCTTAAAGTGGGCCAAGGCAAATATGAATGAAAAGCTAATCCATTCAGTGTTACATTTCCACCTGCGAAAGCAAGGAATCATTGAAACCTTAACAGAGCTTTTTTTTTTTTTTTTTTAGCTATGCTTACCAAATACGAAAAACCTTTAAACTCTGAAAAAGGTTTTACATATCATGTTTTTAGCCGCCCCCATTCTGAAAAAAAGGCAAAGGAATGGCAGCCCTGCTGTGCAAGAAAATGGAATAATCCCAGGGCAAGTTGTTACAGGCCAGGCAGCTTCTCTGCTCTGCCTGTGTTTTCCCCCCCAAACAAAAACACTACATGTCAAGTCAATCTCTCTGTGGTCCAAACCAGCTGTCTCTACTCGATTGGACTGCAAAACTAATTGACAAGCAAAGCCTGAATATCCACATACAAATACATGCTTCAGAGACACAACTTTGACCACCACACATCAAATCATCATAACTGATTGCATAACAGATTCAGCACACCTTTCAATCTCTGGTTGTCACACACAGACAACTAAGGTAGGGTGATGATTTGATTTGTTTTTCAAAGCTAGGTTACAGTCTCTGTGGAGTTGTAGTCAAAGCAACAAGTTCTTAAGCAAAAACCTGCAGAACTGTAGGCTTTTTTAAAGTTTGCTCAGTCATTGTCAGAGCTATTTCATTTTATTCCATCTGTGAGTAAAATAGTATAAAAACTATAGCTCTGCTCCATTTATTAATATGATCAATATAGCATAATGTTGTTACACATCGTCAGGTTTCCAAACTGAAAAGTAAACAAGATCAAGTGGTGTTTGAAAGATGCTAACTGAATAATTTTTACAGTCATTACAAGAAACGCTTGACTGCCTAACTGTTGGACTGTACCTGAAACAAACAGCTGAGTAAATGTATAAATGACATAATTACTTAAGATTTCTAAAAATGTTTCACACAATTGAAAAGCATGACACTTGAAAAATGATCAAAGTATTTTTTTTGGTTTAAGTAACGATACAATAAGGGTTACTGATGGAACTAAAATTAGCCTACATACTCACATTATCAATGTGTCTTAGTTTGAATGGTCTCTCTTTCCGCCATAGTGTAGTGTTCGATGATCTTATAAGTGCTGATAATGGTTTCAATGGTCTACTCATGTTCCCTTTATTTAAAATATGATGGTGCTGCTGCTTCAATTTAACATCTGAAATTGACAGATCAATCCTCTACCTCTGCTTGAAGACCCCATTATCTGGGTGAGGATAAACAAGAAAATCTGAGCTGGATAAAATCATATTAGCATTGATTCAACAATGCATGAATGGAGCAATGTCGGAAGAATACAGCACAGGTTCACCTGAGTATGCTTCAAAATGGAAAAACAGTGTGCAAGCAATTTGGCATGAACTTACCTCTCGGGCGATGCTACTCAAGGCCTCATCCTCTGCTGAGAACCGATCTTTCAGAGGGGCACGCTTTCTACCACAGCCCTGTGTCCCCATGTTGCCTTTCCAACTGTAGCTCCACCAAAGATGTATAAGGCCAGAAAACACACAAGACTGTATGTGAATATCTAAATGGAAAAAAAGCAGAAGCAAAAGAAACTTCAGCAGGACTGTAAACAAAGTAACATGTTAAAATAATCTGCCATATGCATTAGGACTGTCTCCAGGTTCAACTACATCTCACTGTGTATGGTTTTGTGCACTCTAACAACCCATGCACTCCCTATCTCTTACTTCAATGCCTGCAAAAACAGTCAGTCAATCGTGTATGGCACCTACAAGAGCTTTGGATAAACACTTGTGCTTGACATGAACCAGCTTTAAATGTGACATGAGGGACCACAGCAACCCTGTAAATCAGCTTTTGAACATAACATTCCAGTGAAGGACAGCTAACGAGGTCTGCAGAAGGGTGATAATAATAACTTAAACATTTGAAACCCGTGATTGTTCACAGATTAGTCCTGTTGGTATAACAGTGTTCCTTATCACCAGCACGATGACATGCGTTTGATGAACGTCCAAGCAAGTATCAAAACCAACAGATCATCTAGACAAAACAGCACTGCTGCTGGCTGGTACAGACACAGGGGAAAACGCCTAGTTTAGGACCGGGCTGAGTCAGAGGACCCAAGCGAAGAATGAGCACTCTTTGTAGACGTTTAATGATCTAAACCCCGTGGATCCAAAATTCAAATTTAACAGTCTGACCGCTTCAGAAAAGATGGCTAGCTAATCAATGAATATGGATAATTCTTGATCAAATGACAGCAAGATGATAAGTTATTGTTAGCGACAATCAACCAACTTCAACTAACACTAAGTTGCCGAAACACTAACGTTCCCTCGGAGAGTTTTCCACCCACCAACAAAGCTAGCATTACCGTCCCTATACTAAGTCCATTAAGAGAAAGAGGATGGTAACCACCGGCTAGATTAAAGCTAAAGTTACACCGATGCACTGCCCTGCTCGCGTTAGCTAGCTAGTTATACTAACGTTCACGTTGACTAAGGTTAGCCAGCCCCTGGTACGCTAAGCAGGAGTGCTAACTAGCATTTTGTCCTCCAGAAATTCCCATTAAAAAGTTACCGCTTTAGGCGCCCTTCTCTCTGCGCTTCCACTGAAGCTAACGCTCGAGAAAAACGACAACTATCCAGACATGTCCTTTCCACGGCAATGACCCCCGGCACCGACGACAATTCAAAGACTAGCTGACTGTTTAGCTGGGTAGTTAGCTTGTATAGCCAGCAGGGCTAACCTCGACTCTCCTGAGAGACAGACAGGGCAAACTGGCAATGATCCTCCCGTCATATTCCCCATCCCAAAAAATATAACGTTTACCTTCGCGACACCTTTTAATAACCCGCGAAACTGCCAAGGTGTTGTCCCTTTTCTCCTGGAGATTTAGAAGAGAGCCATTCGGCTTCTCTTCAGAGATTGGTAGTGTTTTTGTCCACACTGACAGCTGTCATCAGTCCGCCTTTCTACCGCTCTCCACTGTCCTCCTTACCCAGTTTCCACACATACTGGTTAGCTCCAAAGATCCCGGATGTTGGGAAAAATTAGGGTGTGATGCTGCCTTCAGGGACCGTCGGACACATCATAATGTCATGTCTCCCGAGTGGGACACAGTGCTTTTCCAAAGTGGTTACTGATTCGTTCTTGCATAACTGCAAAGTACAAAGTGATTTTCCAGGATTTAGCTTTTAGGGGCTGACAGCATGGAAACTGTCAACAAGTAATGACGCAAACTGCTGGAAACTGTTACTATTTTAATACCCAACTGTAATACACAGTTTATTGCTTCTGTCAAACCGCAGCGGCTTCTCATCTGATTCCCATTCAAACAATATGTGGCTGTCATTGCTAAGATTGCCTAAACAACAGAGTGTGTATTTAATTACTAATTAACTTAATGAATTAAATAACCACTTAAATCTATTAATCAAATAATTAATTGATAGCTTAATTAATTGCATAACATAATTTCTATCAATGGGTGGTTTTAAAGCTTTATAACTTTAAAATCCTGCAACAGTGTTTGCACAAATCTGTGTGAACATTGTCTCAGTGCAAAAGAAACTGATCAATATATAACTGGCCACCTGGACAACGATAATTAGTGAACATGAATCTGACCGGAACTTTAAAAAGTAGCCCAGCGTTATCCGATATTTAAAAGTTCACCCATGTTCTACTTTGTTGACCTTTTCAACGCAGAAAACTTGGTATAAGTGCATAGCATAAAATAAAGAAGAACATTTCCAGCAAAAATATTGGTTAGGATATCTTGGTAGTTGTTTTTCCATCCAGAGAACGCACATCATTTTGCATTTTTTTTTAATTTAATGCAACTACAGTACAGCAACGCATTTGAAAAAAAAAAAACAATACAGTGTCCCATATAATATTATAGAAATCTAAATTATTCTATATGGCTGACGAACATATATATCTTATAAACAAAAGTACAGATTCCAATTCATTTGAAAGTAGATTACCGGTGGATGTCGGTCTATTGTATCGACTGCTTACGTTTGGTCCACAAGAGGGCAGTGGCGTATAATGATTTCCTCGCTCTTGTTTGAATTGGTGCTCTGTTTGCTGTGGATCTACACCACATGCAAATAGATAAAGGCAGAACTGCTTTAGATATTCATAAACATTTATATAATAGCTATTTGATTTTTATATTATTGTAATGAAAATGAAACATTTAAAGTAATCTTTTAAATAAAGTATTGTGGTACATGAATGAAGATACATTGACATAGCCTAAGACAATGAAAGGCACAAAGGATCAAAAATAGCTCTAACTTTTTGTCTTTGTGCTGTACATGTTGCAGCAGAATCATTTCTGTTGCCAACAGTATGAATAATGCAAGCAGTACAAACATAATAGATGCCTGGTCTCTTTTATATTATGTTTTTGGGAAGTAGAGCACCTGTAAGAGGGATTTTCATTCAGAAGACCTACAGGACCTGCATGGGAATCCCCTGACTGACACCCATAACACAGGTTACATGCAAGCAAATGCACACACGCACGCACACACATTGCTGCTGTATTATTCCCCCTCATTACAGGAAGCTAATGACTGTTTTGTCTCTGATCACCCCTCTCTGTTTGCTACCGTGCAGACAGGGTTTACTGGAGTCTTAACCCAAAGACACCATCAGCCATAGAGTCTCCATGCTGCCACTCCTGGTAAACTTTCCATGTAGTCATCATTCTAAGCACTAATTAAGCACCTTTACAGTCAAAATGATAAACGATCACATCTAAACAGACAACGCATAACATTGGATTCAGTTGTTCAGCTGCTAATCAAACTGTAATAATAGTAATTAAAAAACTCTGTGGCCTTTGCAGTTGCAGTGCTGACAGAACAGACAGTCTTCATTTGAAAATAGAAAATAAAAGTTTGTTTGTTAACGTACAAAACATAATGCAGCCTGCTGTTTGGAAAACTGGAACTGCTGGTTCTGTTCAGACCTGTAACATTGTATTATTTTCAGCTGTAGGACATTTAAGAGACATTAAGTACATTAAAAAAAAACAGTCGTGCATATTATTGGACAAGCCATGAGTGGAAGTAATGGAGAAGAAGAGAAGGCATGAAAGCAGCCAGACAGTGTTTAAGTGTGTTTGCCTAGTTTTATGACCCTTTAAATTCATGAACACTCAAACACTCTGCTTGTTTTTCTGGGATAGACAGGCGTGTACTCAGCTGCACCAAACCTGAAAATGTCTCCTTGTCTTTCTCTATAGTTTCTTTTGTCTTTGCGAGTGTTTTCCTCATCTGTTACTGTCACCTAGTAAATACGGTGCTACAGTATGTGTTTTTGTGTGTGCATGAGGGTGGATTTGTATAATTTTGGATGGCATGCACCACCAGTCGGTGATCAGTGGTTGGAAGAGCCTCCCACTGCGCTAACAGGACTGGCTGAATTGTTAACTGGTCTGTCTTTAAGCCTGACTCTCCACAGAAAGGGAGTAGAAACCATGGAGCCCCAACTTGTAATTACCCCATGGAGGGCAATACTGCTCCCTCTCTCCATCTCCTCTGGAGCCCTTTGAAGATGCCCCATAGGGAGTTGGTTGTAATCAGGACACATGACTCATTGATTACTCCTTTGCGGTCTTCCAGGAACACAGCACAAGAAGTGGACGCAGCAGGGGGAAGACAGTCCTCTCAGAGTGTGCAGACCGGAGGTGCAGATTCTGGATGGACAGCATGGCCATGGTCTTGGAGACAGATTAGACGCTATAAAGAATCGGATGTGCATTGTTATTCCAGCGCTTAGCTCAGTCAGTCTGTTAAAGTGGCTATTCATTAGTGTTTGGAGCAAGGATGAGCGACCATATGCCGAGGAAAACCATGAGACCACAGGTTTTCATACCAGCCAAACTCATTAGTACACTGATTAGCACAATGTTGGCCAGGGAGAGGAGGAACTCAGTGAATCAGTGAATGAACCTATGCAGTGGTGGGTTTAAATAAAACCCATATGGTATCCAGTATGATCAACGCACACAGGATAAGAAGTGTGTATATATATATATCTACACATATAGTAAAATAATTATAATAATGTTGTACATGAACATACAGTGTTTGTGTATTTTAGCTTATGTGGTCATATACATTGAATACAAAATACTGACATTATATTTTGGATGTGCCACTATAATACCACATAATTACATTGTAAATTACACTGTAAACCTGTAGAAGGTAGTCTTGCAAATAATCAGTTTAAAACTGGCCATAGTGCAAAAAAAATGAGTTCTCATAGCTCTTCATGGGAAATGGTTGCCTGTCTCTGGAACTTATAATTAGTCACATAACCTGTACTTTTGCTCCCCTTTCTCTGCCGTTTTCCTATATTTTTTTTCCCCCTATAGTGGACTCAGTTGACTGTCCTAAAGCAGGGAGACACATTTTAAATGGCAAAGGGTTGTGCAAAAAAAAAAGGCTACATATCTACATAGCTGGACTTGCATTTCTTTTTAGAAAATGCTTCATTTAGCACTGAGAAAGACATGATGAGCAAACAGAATAGGCAAAGCGAGCGGACCATAAAAAGGATCATAAAAGATGTCTTTTGATGTTTCTGGGCTTGCACTCTGGACACCTGTGGGGTTTGAACTCAATGACTGGCTGTCCTATGTGAACGTGTTGAGTAGAGGTAATTGGGTCATTGCTTGTCAAGAAGCTGAGTTCAAGTCTGAGGCAATACTCGAGTTAGAGAACGTTTAGTAACTGCTTTGTGCATAAAAAGTATAACTATATATTTAACCAATTCTATGACAACAACCTGTTTTTAGTTCAAACAGAAAACTCTCAGAGAGATTCTGTTTGTGCAACTTTGTCTCTCTGAAAACCTCTGCGTTGACCATAGCACCCACAAATGGAAAAGATTATTTTTTCAGGTAGCTGTCATGAATGATATTTGCTATATAGTTTCTATTTGTATTGAATTGTCCTCTGGCAGTCAAGCGTCGTGGATGTCTTGGTTTTCTCACACAGGCCTGCGGCTGATGTCTCCTGCCTTCCCGGAGAGAGCCTTAGTGACGTGGGGTGTGTCGTTCAGGCCTGTTCAGACGGCAAAAACAAGAATCAGGAGAGCGTTCAGCTGCAGACAAGCTACATACACACCCATGTCATTGTTGATGACCACACCGGTACAATAGTAGTCTTGGAGTAGCAGAAAAGGCCTGCAGCAGAGAAAGTTCAAAAGCCAATAAAGGAATGCTGTCCACTTACCAGAGGCTTGTAGTGAGGCTCATTGGTCACATTGTGTCTTTATCTTGTCAGAGATGAGAACCTTTTGTACTGCAGATGATATGTTAGCGTATTTCCTTTACTTGTTTGTCTCCATTCATATTGTGATCATTGGGTGATAACATTTTCAAGCTCTCAAAGTCTGCGTTTTTGTGTTAAAAGAAAACCATAAATAAGACAACTGTCATGCAGATAGTGGTTGTGTGTTTTCCTTGTGTATTTGTGCATCTTCATCTGCATCTGTGTGTTTGCAGGATTTTAAGTGATTAGTATTGTGTAAGGTGGCAACCATTTAAAGGTCTATAATTCTTTATTTACCTACATTTAGCAGCTTCTTGTCTCTCATCCTTTACAAAGAGAAGGGCCAGCCTAATCGGGGTCCTCTCTGGGGGTGGGCTGGGCTTATTTGGCAATTGACATTTGGTGAAAGGGTGTTAGATGAAAAAAGCACCTCACACCATGAGGTAGAAGCCTCACACCAAAACTCATTCAGACATGTTGTGTTTGTGTGTCAAGAGGAACTTGTGTTTGTGTGTAAAGAGGAACTCGTTTTACCACTGTCTGCTCAGAGCACAACACACTCTCTCTCACCCGTGTGAAGTGTGTTGATGTGTGGCATTGAATTTTCCTTTTCAGTTACTTTCATGTAAATACATATAGCTTTGATAAATTTGCCTATTGCGTTCTTTTTCATTGTTTTAACAGCATAATGGATGTGATTACATGTTGTGTGTGGAACCTGTTATCTTAGCATTATCGTCAGAATATCACTAGCTGATTGCATTGCCTACCCTGTAATTACTTTAGTGGGGACAACAAGATGGGTGTAATTGTGCAATACTGAGTACAGGTTAAGTACAGGTGAGGTAGCTGTGGTACTGAAAATGCATTTGAACTATAAGGCATCCATAATAAATGTTTATGATTAAAAAGCTTTCTTAAGTAGATTTTTGGCTGATTTAATGCGTCATAATTATTCATAATACTCTGCTTTAGAAATGTGTCTCAAAAAGGTTTGCACACAAGCTGATTAGTTTTGGTCCACTTTTGGGATTTGCTGATTTTCCACTTATTACTTGGCAAACCTGCCTGATGAATCTACACTGTGACTGAAAATATCAGTTTCCTTTTTTAGTTCATTTTGAGGATAATATATTGAAACAGGGTGGTTACCGGTCCACCTATTCCTACACATTTACACTGACAGCAAATCATGTTAAATCAGGAATTACGCCAGTTCAGTGGTATTATGGTGTGGCCTGGGGCTAATAAAGTTCAATCCCCTCTTGCATCACGCTATAAAGACTCGTCTATACTCACTTTATAATGACTAAGCACTTCTGAGAATAAAGTGACTCCAATTTTAAAGATTAGCGCTGCGCAGGACTGATGGGTTTCTCACCGACTTTATTTTGAATGCCCCGGTGCATCCTTTACTATCTTTAAACACAAGCAGTAAAGGAGGTTAGCCTCCGCTGAGTTCTCACAATACTTGCTTTTCAGACCGCTTTGAACGGTAAAGTAGAGAGAAGGCAAAAGCAGAAAGGCTGAACAACATGATGGGAAAGACAGGCTGTGGACAGTGGTGAAGTAATGGGTCTGAATCTAAGCCCCTCATTAGACACCAGGTTCATCCAGGGATGAAGGATGGGACTGTGCAGGGGGCTGCAGTGTCAGATTTGTTATGAAGGAATAGCAGAGCAGTAGGAATGTGAAATGAACTAGAAGTCAGCTGACTGCTCTTTGAACTGATTTTCATTTAGCTTAGCTTTTCTACAAACTTTCTAACTGACATTGCATGTCAACATATATTGTCAACATACTAATGTTTAGCAGGTACAATGTTTATCATATTTATTATCTTAGTTTAGCATGTTAGAATGATAAAAACCTTAAATTTCAACCTCAGTGAGATTTGATTCATTGATTGATTGGATTCATCCTCTGGAGAACATGAATGTCCATCCAAGACTTGTTGAGACTGACCAACCAGCAGGCAGAGTGACATTGCCATTCTTTGAACTATACCACTAGCTTTGCTAAAGCTTTGCACCAGATTTTCATGTCATGTTGGTCTTTCCACTTTGAGCCTGTTTTGTCTTTATCAGGGGTTAAAATGGAAGTGAAAAACATAAATACCATCATAACTTCAAAATGCAGTCCGCTTTCACGGTTTTTTAAATAATGCAATGCTAAATAGACAAACTGACTTGTAGTCTCATCTGGCTTTTACTTTAGTGAAGAATATATTTAAAACGAAGGTAAAAAATATGTAATTAATTGTAGTCAGTGATTTATTGTTTTTTTTTTTTTCTTTTCAAAAAATAAAAGAGAAATGATAACCTCCAACATGGTATGAATGTTTCTTCTCCAGAGAGAGCTAACGAACCCACCATATTGACCTTTGTGTTAAGAAACAGCCTCACTGGATCTTTTCATCAGCAGGGGAGCAGTCTTGCCTTTTCATTATGTTAAACACCACTACACATCGCTTCTTAATTGAGCCGATGTTTACAATAGGTGATTGATGACAGTTATTCCCCTGCCACCACTCCAGCAAACTAAATGGTGCATTAAGGATTTACAGTAGTCCATTACTTGTGCATGTGCGTGCTTTGTGAGGAGGAGCAATGTTTGAAGAAATTGATCTCACACCTGGAAAAGCCACTTACACTTCCAGCCGAGGTTGCTGTTGGCTATATTAGCTGATGTCAGGTTAAAACAGGTCAGATGACTGTCCTCTGATCCTTACTTAGATCCTTCTATAAATACAGCCTGGTTTCCTGGTTGACAAATCCACTTATGGCGCACAGAGATGTCCTAACGCCTGCGTAAGAATTTGCCAAATGCTGAGTCCTGCCTACTGATGTGATAGGTGAGGTAAGAAGCGGTGCAGAGAAAAGGAAAGAGTGGAGAGGATGTCTGTCATTAGCATTCTAGCCAGTACGATGGAAAGGTGACATAACAGCTCAGTCCTTGCACACTATTGTCATCTGAGATTAGCTTCCCTTCTCTGCATGTGTTGTCCCTCCACAGAGGATCCAAAGACTTCACTGCGGCCATTGTGGAGACCAGCCTCCTGTGCCTCACTGCTGGATTGCCCAAGACGCTTGGTAAACATAGGAAATACAAAGCCCCTAAATACATCCCTACTGTGTTTGGAGGACTGCCATGACAACACATAGTGGATCTCCCAGAGAGCCAGGGTGTTTGTTAGGTGGATACACACTGAGATATGCCCAAGCATTGCCCTTCTGTGCGAGGGCGCACAGCTTTAGCTTATGCACTGTCTGTCACACCACGAAAATAAGAAGCTTCTCACTGCAGGGACACAGAGTTTGTTTGAGACAGGAATCCACTCTTGGCTCTCCCAGCATGCCTAATTCTACAAGAATGTCAGGATAAAAATCTCAACTAAATGTAAACACTCTAATCTGGTCCATGGATCTTTGCACTGGAGTCTTGAGATAAGGGCAGATGAACTGCTCTGTGGGTTTTTGACACAGAGTTCCTGCTCTGGCCTTTATGTTGCATGGCTGAGGATCTCCAGGCAGCTTTAGATTAGCCCCTCTCTTTCTCCAGAAACAACTGTCAAGGCTAATCTGCTCTGTAAGCACAGGTCATCTGGACGCCAGATCCACACAGAGCCAGCATCAAAGCTGGGTCCTTCCTCTCCCAAACTGTCTCTACCTCATCCTTGTCTTTCTTTTTGACCCTTTTAGTTATGGCTTTAATAGCTTCTTTGACTGGAGAGGAGGAAATCCATACGCCCATCCTGCAGAGGATGTCTTCACCTTCATCGATCTCACTGAGGAAGGATGTGCTTTTGGTGCAGATTGTAAAGCGCAGTGAAAAGGGATGGGCATTGATCCAACTAAAGCACACCATGCACTGATCAATAGAATAGATCTGCAAAGGAGCCATGACTGTGGTGGTGTCAAACTCTACTAAATAAGGCTTTCAAAGGCTCCTGTCAGGCTTCGAGTCTGTGTCGCCGTATCTGTCATCTTTTGTCTTATTTATTTAATGATTATGGCATCTGTGAAGTGGCGCCACGAGGTAGCGTGACTACATAATCCTAACTGAGGTCATATTGTGCACAGTTCCCATGGAAAACACTATAATTGTTGTTTTGAAGTGGGGCACTTTACTACCTTACCTTATTGTTGAAATTAGCTCTTTAACATAGAGCTGCTTTCATCCTGAGTTTGCTTAATATATTTTAAATGCTCTGTCACCTACTCACTTGCAGTATTTTGTACAAGCAATGTCTTTGCAAGTGTTTGCACGTTTTTGCTTTTATCAATACCACAAAATGTACATTTTCTATGAATAAACATGTCATGTAGCTGCTGATTCTACAAATTAAAGTCTTTTCCATGAAGTGCCTAGTCAAGTCAAGGCCTATTACTGCCATTTGATAGAGTTTCAGGGATGCTTAGATGTTCAAACTTGACCTCATCTGGATACATGTAAAAACACACTCACACACTCATATCTTCTACCCTCCAAGGGAGTCATGTTTTGATGCATGTAAACCTCATCTGTTTTTATTCCAATGTGAAACACACAAAAAAAGATGAGGGATCTCAGTTGCACTCCTCCTCTGAGAGCCTCTAAATCCTCTGTCCTTCATGTGCAAATCCCTCAACAAACTGGCCTTGAGTGTCACCCTGGGTTGTTCTGTTCAAAGGAACTTTGGGGTCAAACCTGCCAGGTCAACCTCTCTCAAAGTGACAGGGTTTACCCCCAAACTAGCCCCCTTTCTCTCTCTAAAAACACATGGGGCCCCAGATAGACCGTCATCCCTCCTTACACTGCAGGCCTGTGGTGATTTACTGCCTCGGTACACACCCCATATAAACATATCATCCACATGTCATCATCCAGACCTCTGGGAGGACTTTTCACAGAGCTGTGGCCCATGTTTTAAAGATTTATCCACTTCTCTGCTGTTAACATGATGAAACATTAGCCACGGCCAACATGCGATACGATTTCTTCAGAAGTCCCTTCATCTCTGCCACCAGAACATAAATCAAAATCCTAATCTTGGTTTCTCTTGAAGCACATTTGCTGTCAGGTGTTAATGTTTATCCTAAGAGCCATAAAAGGAAGTTCAGTTGCCACCCCTTTAACATATTTATGCCAGGAAGCTGCGGTGCTAACAGCCAGGAACAGATAAAGGAAGGCTTGCCATATGTTGCCCTTAGGTATCACTGTGAAAACACATCCATTAAAAATCAACATAATTAATGAAACAGTAGTATTGTGCGTTGCCTTCCTCTGATAAATCCTTTACAAATACCTTTTGCCCCTGCTCACAACAAGATCCATTTCTTGTCTGTAAGCCTTCCCCTTCAACTTTCCCTAAAATCCCAGTACAAAGGATTAAGGCCAGCCCTCCCCCATCAGTTGCTTTTGTGTCATGTTTCAAAGACCCATTCATCAGTATAATATACACAAATGACAATGCCAGGCATCATTTCAAACTTTTGCCCTCTTTGGCTTGAAATGATCAAGTTTCACATGACATGCAGCTCTAAATATTTTGGTGTAAACTGTCCCTCCCCTGGTAATGATAATGACTTTGCATGCCAACATTAATTTTTATATTCTGAATCATTCACGGCTTAAAAACAACACATTATTTTATACCAGTTATGACAAACTAAATTGGTATTGGTTTGTCTGATGTTGGAAACTGTTTAAACCTGTCTGTTCTCATTGTGTTTCCTATAGGTACAGAGACTTGATAACTCATGGAGGATCAGTCTGTTCCCTGCATGACCCCTGACCCTTGTGCTGAGAAAGGGGCCGGTCTGTCCAAATCAGTCCAGAGACAAGACCTCAGGGTGTCCTGCAATGTGTTAGTGGAGCCAGCTGAAATTACATTTGTCTGCTCCTCAGTTTCATGTTTGTTTGCTTTTTGCCTTGAGACATGTAGACAGAAAAAACTGTGAAATAGAGATTCATGCAAAACAACAGGATCTAAAGGAGATATACTGTACTACACATCTGAGTCAGAGTGTGTTGAGGAAAGAGCCTTGTTATCCTCCACAGTTTCTCACTGCTGAATCTCTTCCACAGTACCTGCGAGCTGGGACCTGTCTCAGATGGGGGTGCACAAGCTAACCACTAACTATACCTGGGAGACAAAGGCAAAACAAACCAAACAGCAAGCTATTGACCCCAAGGAAATGCTGCAGTTTGCCCCATAACAAGCAATTTCCCCCCTGCTGAATAAAATTTAATTGGATGGTCTCCCATGCTTTGGAAAAAAAGAATGTGTGTGTGATTTTTTTTTTTCATTTTAATTTAGATCATTATTTCCACACTGTTCTTGTTTTTCCCCACATCATGATGAAGCAATTAAAAAAATGGTTGAACAGGATAAATCATGGAAATAAAACAGGAGGATGAGGAGCCATAAAACAGTGAGGTTACCAAACAGTTTCGTGCTCATAAAATTAATACAATATTGACTCTTTCAGACATGCCAGCTGAGGCTGTCTTTAACTGGAGCACATCTACAAGAAAGAGACAATTGGGATCCAAAGTCTTGAATATTTTTATAGGTGTTAGACGACTAGAGTCCATTAGGCTTGGAGCTGTTGGAAGTCATGGCTTTCAAGTGGTCATTGTACAGGTTTATGGCATCTTGTAGAAAAAGAGCAGTCACACGTGAAGGGCAGACAAACAGTGTGGAGGTGGTGAGTAGAGATAGCTAAAAAAAACAAACAAAAAAAAAAAAACAAAGATAAAATGCTCAGTTGGATGGTGATGAAATAAATACATGCTTTTAATAGAACTAAATTCTATAGACAGTGATGTTCACCTGACAAGTCAAAGAGGAATTGACATGTTGGTGGGTGAGGGACTTGTTAGTGGCCATATGGGAGCAGCAAAGAGGGTGCTGGGGCAGGAGGGAGGTACCTGTTGGGTTCCATGTTCTCCTGTCACTCTGATCTTATCAGGGGGCCTGACCAAGAGGAGGACCAGCTGTCACTCTTGCAGCTCTTTTGATGTCATCCTTCAGAGCTCTCTCTCACACACACACCACTTCAGAAGAGTTGAGGCTTGTTTTTGTTCATAATGAGAATTGGTGGCTTTGTTGGTGAGCCACTTGACAAACCCTGCAGTGGAAAAAAAAAGCAAGATAAAGCAAGATAGTTACAGCTCTCTGAGGATATGTGGGGTTGGGGTGGCTCAATTTAGTTGTTTAGGGCCTGAGGCTTGACAAAAGAGAGTCAGTCCTGTGAGCTGACACAGGACATCCTGCTCATAAAACAGCCAGGACGTCCTCACACAGACACTGGGGCTGATAAAAGAGGAAACACTATTTATTCACTTGAAACGTCTTCACAAATGCACTTGCCACGGTTCCTTCTCATGAGCTCATTCCTTATTTTTAAAATTGCATACAAGCTATCGGGAGGTTGTGGCGTAATCATTTTTGCCTACCCAAGCACGAAAGCCTGCTCTAAGACTTGGCAAGACTGTATTTAGAAAGTTTAAGGCTCAAGTAGCACCAACATGTTTCAGCCTAATAGAAGTAAATTTACGCGTTTTGGGGGATTACTGGATTACAGCTCTCATTTTCTCAGATCCTGCTCATTTGTATAATCTTGTGGCTTGACTTTTTTTTTTTTTTTTAAGTTGCATGAGCTGGTTTATTACACTCCCTACTTTACAGTTGCAGAGCTCTTATCTATAGACAGCACTCGTATTAACAACACAGCAGTTGTTTTCAGCCATGTTAGCACTGCTTTGGATCAATCCTTTCACTTGCATGATCCACTGACAGTAAACAGCATACCCACTCAACATTATCATTTTAATGTTATCACCGTGAGGGAGTTAGAATGCAAACATTAGCATTTAGCTCAAGTTTACCCTCACAGACTCGAGGCCTTGTTAAAATGTCAAGTGGTATTCAGAACAGGCCCACGAGTAAAAAGTTATGTTGCAGTCTTAATTACATGACATACAGTGTGTTGCAAAACAAATCCAATCAAATGAATCTTTATCTCCTTATGTTTACATTTATTGGTAATACAAGGAATGTTTCAGAGCACTGTCGTCCAATTATCTGTCCCCAAGGAAAGTAACTGATGTTGGCCTCAAAAGCCAGGACCCAAAGACTCCTTCACTTGCATGTCTCTCCCCCTGTCTCAGACAATTGCCTGGCAGGGGCGAACGCACTCACAATGCCCTCTGTTACTGTGAGTGCGTGCTCTTTATACACTGCGAACTTTTGAACCACCTCTTGACCACAGCTTGAAGGGAGTTGAGACAATGGTTAGTAAACACACTGGAGTGAATGAAGGGATTAGGTATTAAATGACAGGATGTGCTTAAAGAGGAGCAGGTGGTGGTTTAGGAAAGGACAGCTAAGCCTTGCAGGAGTGGAACATCATGCATATCCCTATGGATCTTTCTCCATTTTCCTCATCTTCATGCTTTGTCTCTATTGCTCTCGATCCTTCACACTTGTCCTCCAGTAGCTCATCTCTTCCTGCTCATTTCCCCCGCTTTCTATCTCCTCGTCTCTCCGTGCTCTATCTCCATTGTCCGCTTCTACACAACCAGAGAAGCCTGCTCCTTAACTCAGCTCTCAGACAATTGACATTCATGAGGTTGGACATTCCGGTCCAGCCTCATTCATATGTACAGTAAGCAACGGGACAAAAGCCACCTCACACACTGTAGAGCCCATCCTCCCTGTGGGGGTGGGAGGGGAGCTGGGTGAATCTCAGTTGTTTCACTATAGATGAAGTTACTACATTCGTCTATCTGCAGTACAATCTACAGTCCACAAAAATACCTTGACCTTGCTTTTTCATGATTCTGTCCAGACTACAACATGCTTGCAGCTGAACATGCCAGCGGTTGAATCTGTCTGTAACTTCATATGTTTTCATGAGTAGATCTGATTTGGTGTAGATATTTAACATGTCAAACTAAAGATAATCCTTCTTGCTTCACAGGAACCCGGAAAAGCATGACCTCCTCTGCGTTTCCAGGGGTGCATTATGGGTAGGAGTGGAAAGCTCCTCTCATCGGGGCGGTAATGAGTTTCTGAGCTCCCACTTGTCAACATACCAAATCCACATCTTATATCCGAAGCCCGACACCCACTCTCTAGTTTTCCCATCAGTGAAAGCAACATGGCCTCAAGTCTATCCACTTAAAAACATTTAAGGCTACAAGGTAAAGTCACACAGACCAGATGCTGTAGGACAACTACGCCATTGCCAGTTAAAGGGGGAAAAAAACTACTGCATGCTCCAGTTGACACACTGAATTAACTGTGATGAGGAGAGAAAACGCAGACAGCTTGATGGAGTATCATGTATTTCGAGCGTGGAGACAGACTGGGAAGGGCTGGTGTGTGTTGGGTTTTGGGATTACCTCACGAACATGCAAGAGGAGAACCCCTCCTCCAACTGTGACCTAATGTGAACCAAGTCAAAGTTTAATTAGTACCTGTCTGTGGCACACCCCCTGTTGTTCTTACTCCTCTTTCTGCTCTCTCTTGCATTTGTTTGCAATGTTTTTCTTGTTTAAAATGTCACAATGTGATAGAATTGTTAAATCTACTGAACAATGCTGGATTTGATACATTTTTTGTATTAGTTCAGAGATCTGAATAAAATGGCTGTTCATGAAATAAGATGCGTGTTAGCAGAAGAGAGGTGCGTTGATCTGATGTGTAATAAGATCACTGTCCAAAGCAGCTCAGTAGCATGCGCTCTCCACATTACCTCAGCCTTTACCTGTCCCAGTACTCAGAGTAGTTTGGTGCGACACTTGGACCTATTTATATCTCAGTGGACATTGACAAGCATGTTCTTCTGCAGACTTTAATTTAGAAAGTGCGTGTGAGGAAAGCTGGGTGCGACAGTGAAGTCAATAATCTGTGTGTTTTCGCCTGTCAAACTATTCACTTTCAGTACCTTCATTGCTCTGCTTTGCCTATCCAGACTATGGTTAAAGTAAAAAAAACAAACAAACAGTAAAATACAACTGTATTCACGGATTTGTAGACGTGAAAAAAACACTGATTATGATTCTTTCTTTGTTATGGATAAAAGAACTCAGTTATGACCGTTTATCAGCAGGTGTGGATGATATGATCTTGTTTACATGAGACCGTTTGCTCATGTGTTCTCATGTAAATGATGTCAGAGTCAGAGCACTTGAACCACAGTCTGTGTAAGGAGATCCCACACGACATCTGTTGACTTTTTAGTATGACTTGACAGCCATCCATAGGGAACATTTTATAAAGCTGTGTAACGGTAACACCCCCCGCCCCTCCCCGCACTCAGCTTTATACCCTATATATCATGACCCAATCCTATTTGCTGGTGTGCACCTGTACACCTGCTCCACATATGATCCCCAGAGGTTTCACTCTCAAACCAAATTATTTTGAATCAGCATCCAATTACAATATGTAGTTAAGGCACTGATTCTGCAAAAAGCGCCTTGTGTATTTATTTTAAGACCAAACTTTAGCAGGAAGGGTTCTTGCAGTGGGCAGGTGGACTTACCCTCTTAGAGCAGACTAAAGCAATGAGTCAAAGGAACTTAAACGACAGACATGCTGAGCATAGAGAAACACAAAGAAAGACAAGTCCAGAGACGGCGAGGGAACAAGAAGGTCCCTGACCTCTCTATTGTGGTGAGATGTGCCCTTAGAGATGAGCCAACTCTACAGCTGGAAAGATCAGCAAGCACACAAGGTCAAGCAGACGCCGTGCTGCTATACACAACATCAAAGACAAGTCCAGGGCCTGTCATGCCCCCTCTGAGCTGGGTTGAAAACAGCAGCACTAATCCCACCGACCTCTCGCTGTCGCTCTTATGGAGAGGACAAAGTTCAACTCGGTGTACAAATCCTAATAAGTAGATTCAATTGTGGCAACTTACTAAAATTAAAATGCTATCTTTGATGTGCATTGGGTTTTTGCCCTGTCTTTTTTGCCCTGACCTGTCTTGTGTTTGATGAATAGAGAAAAGAATGCTGCTGAATTAACACATGCCCTCAAGTGAGTTACTTTTATTTAAAGAACGATGCCTTTTCTTCTTTGAAAGCAAACTGAACATTTATTGTTGACAGGAGAATGAGAGAGAGTCTTGCTAAATGAATGATTCATGGGTCTTACAAATAATGGTCTCCACAGTGATTGGATCTGCAGGGAACACAACTTCAAAGTAAAATTTGATGAAATGCTGAAAATGTTTGTCAGCCCTGTTAAGCTTCTTAGTTGGGAACTTTAAGGTCACAGTGGCTGCCTGATGGGAGAAAATATTATTACGTATAACCATGGGAGAGAGGGCTAATGTTTGGAAGGCCAGTCACTGGACTACTTACCTTCATCAGTGCCCTTTCGCTCACCCTGTCTTTGAAAGAATTTTAATGGAAAGATACCGAGGCAGATTTTGGAAATGAGATTATTGAGCAACTCTGTGCAGCTGCCCACTGCCTAATCTCCTCATGACAGCCCAGAAGTGAGGAGCCTCTTATCATCTGTCATTCCTGCTTAATCCCATGTGCCCCTTGCCTTATACACCAACTGTTTAAAAACCTCAGGTCTCTCCTCAGAAACCTGAGCGTCTTCTGCCATCACCATCTTAGTGTCTGTTTGTGAAACTGTAGGAGTCTGACTGTGTCTTTTAGAACTTCAGTGCAAGTATGTTTACTCACATTTAAATGTCTGAGGCTGATAGGTTTCACCCTCTAATTAAACATGACTGTCTGGGTTGACTGTTGAAGTCGCAACTTATTAAACCAACAGCTGGGCAGAATCAGGAAACCAGATAAAGAGCTGTCACTACGAACTGAGCTAAACTGGTCAGACTCGGTGGGACATCTGAAAAGATTAAGAGGAGATTTTTTTTTTTTTTTTTTTTACATGTGAGATAAACAGAAGTTGGCAGATGAGATGTTACCAACATTGCCCAGTCACTGATGAAGAAACATTGGGTGCTATTAATACCACAGCTGAACTTAGCCCTATCACTTTATAGAGCACACGAAGTGATATCGTTTGGTGTCTAAATATAAGAGAAAAGTGGAGAATGCTTAAAAATTCAAACTATCCCAATATATATTAAATATCTCTTTATTCCAATGAGAGAATTGTGGATCATTATAGTCAATGAGCAAATATAAGAAATTAACAGAAGATAAACAATTATATGCAATAGGAAATGTAAAAAGATTGGTTTTATTTCTCAGATACAAACAATTATATGACAGAAATCTCAATGAAACTGTCAAATGCAGCCATATGTCATGAGAAACTTTCATTACAACAACATAAATATTTACAAATTAAGTGTAAGTGTAATAATTGTGTTACACATGCTTTTAATACAATGCACCATTTTGTAGACCATTTTCAGGTTCAACCACTGTAAATTCTTAACATTTTTTAGTTTTAAAAAACAAACAATCAGTGCACAAATGCAGTCCAGTTTAATGACTGCTTCTCAGTGATGATTAAGGGTGCTGTGCTAAAGAAAAAAACATGGGTGAGACTGAGCAGTTTTCCCTAACAGCCGCTAGACCAGGGTCATGACCTTCAGGGAGGCAGGCTGGAACCGACGAATCTTCTTCTTCAGGGCTCGGGAAGCTTTGATCCTGCAGGCTGATGGCTCAGGGCGTGGGAGCTGCTGAAGGGGCCTTCCGGCAGCGGTGGGCCCCAGGGCGGCCTCAGCCCACACCAGACCTCCCTCCTCCTCGTGACCGATCACCTGGTCCTCCTCGTCCAGGGACAGGCTGCTGTCGGAGTCCGAGAAGGACTGGAAGCTCTGGCTGGACTCGCTATCTCCAAAGCGGTTGGTGGTGTTATCACTCATCTCCCCCTCGCTGCTCTCAGCGATGGTGGAGTGAAACAGAGAGGCGCATTCAGCTGAATACTCCGACTCACATCTGGGTGGGTAGTGGCTGGACATGTGGAAAGGTGCTGGAGGGTATCTGGCATTAAGACTGTGGAGGAAGGAGTTAGAGGACATGGAGGACTGGAAGGGGTGAGGGGGTCTGATCCATTGGCCTGGCTTAGCACTCATACTGCGGACCATCTGTGGTGCCTGAACACGGAGTTCTTTTGACCTTTGACGCTGAGAACATGAGGACTGGAACATCTCTGCGTCTGATGGCCACTTGGCAGCCCCCTGCCTCCTCTTCCTCTGGTCTACAGGCTGCTCATACTCCATGCATTGTGGTCTTCGGTTTTTGCTGGATTTTGTAACAGCAGGGACGGGATTAGGATGGACCTTGTGGGTGTACATGGCTCCTGGGCTACAGTGGCTGGAGTCCGAGCCTGATCCCTGTCTACGCTCCTCTGTGTGACAGGTGGTAAATTTCTGGGTCACTTTTCCCTTTCCAGACCTTTTCTGCTCCCCCTTGGTTCCACTACTGGCCTCTCTGGTCCTTTCCCCAGAGGAGTATCCATGTTGCTGCCTCATTGCCCGAGGCTTATCGCTGCCTTTTCTTCTCAGTTTCACGGCTTTGGTTTTACGGTCTGCCTGTCGCACCTTGACCTTCTGAGAACCGGCAGGGACGAATTTGGCATGGACGAACTCAGGGGAAGCTGTGTGACCAGCATGGACCTCGAAGCCTTGACTCTCCTCTGTGCTGGAGCTGTGGGCCGTCACCAGTCTTTGTCTATGGCCCTTCCTCTCTTGTGGCCTTGGCTCAGTATTATCCCCACATCTCTTCTCTGAATGGCTTCTTGTTTCACTTGTATGTTCTCCTTGGGGCTTATCACTCTTCCTGAGGGATGAAGTGGTGACCTCATCAGAGCTGTACTCCCTCGCAGCGACAGGATAGGAGTACCGGTGTGAAACCTCCTGAGTTCTCACTGACTGTTTGTGGTTTGTGTTACCAGCTGGTTCTTGGCTGGAGTATGTCATGCAGCGTCCTTTCTGGTCGCTATCTAGTGGGATGTTGTTAGTGGTGTGAGCTGGAAGAGGCTGCAGCACACACACCTCTTTCTGTGACACGTCAGGAAACACAGTTAAAACTTCAGTGGGCCTCCTGTGGTAATCACTGTGTGTCTGCAGAGTCTCTGTGCCTGTTTCACTCTCGATTTTGCTCAAGCTGCGCTGAAGGAGTTTGTCAATGTAACCCAGGGTCTTGGTCTCATAACCCATTTGTGCCCTTTGAAGGGAGTCAGAACCATTCACTGGATGTCCTTGGCCCTCTAAAAGTCCAGGTATGGCTGGGTTGCCTCCAATGGAAAAGATTGGGCTCTGGAGAGCCACAGCATGCAGGGGGCTGGGATAGTGGTACACTTCAGTGCCACTGCGGGACACCAGGTTGCTCTGAAACTTGGGGTCCACTATGGAGGTCTTCAGATTTGGGCACATTGAGGGTTTCTTTGCTTCCACAGACTTGTAGTAATTTGGTACTTGTGCCATCATCCTATCAAGATCACCTGATAGAAAACAAAAAAAAATACTGATTAACTTTTCAAATCACTCATCCATTGCATGTTATTATGCAGCAAAATATAAATTGAGTTGCTCGGTAACAAAAGTTCTCATTACTACATGGGAGACGTAAATTAGAGATGAGAGATGTGGTTACCTGTTGACACAGGTCTTGGTCGTGCCTGTTCAGTGCCTGTAGTGCTTGCTCTGATCCTGCTGCTGCCCAGATGAAGGCCTGTGGCTCGTGGAGGGTTGGGCTGGGTAGTGCTCTCATCAGCAGAACGTCGGCGGCAGACATCAGCTTGTGATGGAGGGCTAATGTGGGAATTAGAAGGGCTCATGGGAAGGAGAAGAAGGCTTGTCTGGGATGCTGACAGACATTCGCTGTACACAGAGGTGCAGGAGTTAGACAGGGAGCAGGAGCCGCCATCGCTGAGCTCATAAAAACCTGGAGAGATCGGGAACAATGAGTAAACACATGAGTATTTAACATCATGTGATGGTAGGTTGGGTGTGTGCTTTATTATTTGCTAGAAGGTAAACAACCTTCTGTGTGTGTGTGTGTGTGTGTGTGTGTCCCTACACACCTGAACTTGGCCTGCTGTCACTCTCCAGCTGCTCTGTGGAGGCCTTGCTAACATCCAGCTTAAGCTCACTGATCTGTTGGTCCAGCTGTTGCAAGTGAGACTTCAGGCCTACATCCTGTTTCCGAAGACGAGACTGTAAGACAGACAGCACATTTTAGCCAACCCCCGAAAAACATGTGTGGTACAATCTAAACCAAAAGAAGAGTCTAGTTAAATTTTCTCAGGAAGGGAGGGAGTTATGCAGTGAAGCTCTGCATGCACACACATGAATGCAATTACACAGAAACTTGGTCACAAAGGTCAGGATGTATGTTAGCAAGGCTATAATTTTATTAAGATGAGGTCTATTGTTCAGATAAAAGATGCTCTAATGTACAGCCATCAGAAAAACAAAAGCGGCTCAGCTGTGGCTGATGATTAACCCCAGCAGGACATGGGGGAGCATGGAAGAAGCAGTGGTGGGTAACTCATTTCTCCCCCACAGGGAGGGCCTGGCCATTGTGTAAACTACCAGAGGACGAAAGCTTGGGGGGTTGGGATGAAGGACTGTTTGCTCTGCAGCTAGGGGAATTTACTGTTACAGTGGTTCTTAAAATAGGGATTGAGGCTCATTGCCTGAAAAATGCAGTTTAATTAATGTCTCAATCTCTTTTAAGATCAAGTTGCGTCTATGGCAGAAAAGTGATTGATTGTAAAAGGTTTCAACCTCTAGTCTACTGTGTTTTTAGATGTGGTCTTGTAAGTCTGTGGCTGTATTTCAGATGAATGAAAAACACAATTCAAACCTTATGCTGGCCAAGTGCTTTATAATTTATCTGTCAATGCATTTGTCCCATTCTGCTGACAGTCAAGCGTAGCACCTTAATCCCTGCACTTCCTCTCAATGTTTGTAACAGCAGCCTACATGGAAAAAAGCTTGTCATGGAAAACTCCACAGAGCCAGTTGTCTCCAACACTCAGGGTGCCTCTGAGGACTGAGACTTACACTTGGGTGTCATGCCCAGCAAAATATATCCACCTTTAAAAACACAACACCATTTTTTTTTTCTAATTTCCTGGCATTAGTGGTTAATGATTGAGGTGTCCCCCCCTGCAGTCTACACATGCACTTGTGTGCGCGCACATACGCAACTCAAACTCCTCTTGGTCCTGCAGTGAACCTTGATTTATGACACCTATCCTACTTCCTACCCCCAGCTGAGAACATGAAAGTGTGTCTGGTAATAATTGAAGACTGAATGCACATGAGCATCAGCTGACGGCAAGATTCAAACGGACGGTTTTACTAAAGGACAATTAAACTGTTAATCTGAGCCCAGCGTACCGTCGTGGTAAAAGTACAAATATAATGGTGACACCAAACTACTGCACCTAATGCCCCCAGAGAGGTATTTTACTTATTTAGTTTTATGTGTTTGTTTGTTGTTGGTTTTTTTTATGACTTCCTACCAGTTGTTGCTTCAGGGCTGTCAGGGTCGCCTCCAGCCGCTGCTCCTCAGCCCCCATCATCGTCTTGGGACCCTCCGGGCCTGGGTGGACAGAGGTGACCGGCTCCTCTCGGTCCATCCTCAGCGCCCAGCTCACCATGTCGCTCTGTCTGTCCTTCAGCAGATGTAGCTCCTGCAGCCCGGCCAGAGCAGCCTGCAGCCTCTCCCCGACCCTGCTGCGGTCCACTCCGGCTGCAGCACTCATCATGCCCGCACAAGACCCCTTCCTGCTCAGCATGCTGGAGAGCGGCGTCCGGGCATAATCCAAAAAAAAAGACAAAACCAAAATGCTGTTAAGGAAACGCCGTCGGTCGGACTGCGTTCCCCGCAGGATCACGGCTTAGTTAGTTACTGTCTTGATGCTGCTGCTGTTGCTGTTGCTGCTGCTGCTGTTGACCTGGTTAGTTTTTAAACTACCTGTTAGAATAAATCTCGAGTACAGGGAAGAGACTGAGCTCCTCCCACACACCAAATGGCCTCCTCCCTATTGGCTGGCAACGAGGTCCCCAATGAACATCTGGTACTAATCCTCCCCATTCAAGTCCTCACTGAAGCTGCCCAGGCATGTACTCAGTTCATCTGCATAATACCACATGGCATGATGGGCATATTATTATGCTATTTCCACCATTCCTTTGTTGTTATTATTCTCTATAGTAGCAGGCTAAGCAGAGGCAGACTGTGGGCTCAACTCTGTGAAAGTGTTCTACTGGAAGTGATTTCAGGGAAAGTAAATGGGTTAATACATCTAGCATGTGCCCTCCTCATTATGGGATAATCACCCACCAAATTAAAAACAAAAACAATCTAATTACCCGAAGAGTAGCAGCTTTGAAGCAGGAAATCCACACTTTTATACAAGGACTGAGCTCGTAACTATAACTCTGCGTAAAACTCAGAACCTTAAAACACATTAACATTGAATAGATCAGCTGCATATCAATCCCTTTTTACCTTCATCAATATTTAACAAATCCTAAAACTACTTCTAAACAAACTCATTCAGCTGCAATTATGCCATGGAAACAGACTTGAAAGAGAAAACTGAAAAATTCCTATTATGGCCTAACAGACCTTATAAACCAATGACACCTCCTTGTGGAAGTAAAGATTACTACAGTTTCATGGCTACTGATGGAGTTCGTAATGTACTGACAGACAGCAGTGAGTGTGGTGAAACATCTGAGGAATAAAATGATATTTCATTGCCATATCACTTGAACAACTACATAAATATAATGAATCAATGAAAAGCTAGCTGGGATTCTCCTATACTTTGGGGTTTCTAGCAGAACTGAACAGAGGAAGTCTAAATGAATTTTCATATAATTCAGTGAAATACAATACAACCAAGATACTGTTGTATCTTTATTGTAAAACAAATTAAATTAAACCAACATGGATGGATAATGAGAAAATGGGCCTGGCCAGAGACAGGTAAAAGGCCTCTCACCCCTCCTATATAAAGACCCCAAAATGACTACAAACACAAAACAAAACACAACAACTTTATACAATGCAACCGCATGAGTGTTGTTTGTGTCTTTTTGTGGTCATTTTTGATTCTCTTGGGTCAGTTTTGAGTCTTTGTAGTTGTTTTGTGTCCTTTGTAGTTGTTGTATGTCAAAAAAAAAATATATTGTAATAGTCAGTGAAACTAGTTTATTGCAGGCCTATGCTTTCTCCTTTAATCATTGACTACATGCGTTATAAAAATCCTGTCACTGGTCTCATTGGTTCATTATTCCATCTTTGTTGCTGTTTCTTGGTTTAAACCCAAGTCTTCAGAACAATATGACTCATAGGACAGGTATTCCTGCTCTTTTCTTTCCACCTGAGCTGCTGTTCGTCTGACAGAGACGGATGAAGCACTTGTTGTTGTCGTCAATAATCTGATAACAATTAAATAAGGGAATGATTAGGCCCTCATCACAGGCCAAGGCAACATGAGGCTGGCTACAGACTATCCACCTACACTGCTGCTGTTCGCACTGTATCACAGGTGGGGAGATCCTTTCATGCTGATATCTGCAGCTATCTTGAAGCCAGAGTTCAAAGGAAATACCAAAATACCAGGAGGGGTGTACACCTGTGTATCTCACACACACACACACACACACACACACACACACACACACACACACACACACACACACACACACACACACACACACACACACACACACACACACACACATGGTCTTATCAAAGATAAGGTAAGATCAAAGTATTTTAAATTCCAGTTTAATAAAATGATCTTCCTCATCACTAATATGTGGACTACATGCTGTTTGAATTGCACTTAATTCACACTGTCAAAAATCAGTTTAAACAATGAATTTAAAGCCATGAACCGTCAGACACTAGAGGGCAGTGTTACACTACCACTCAATCTCGTGAGCTTAGTTTTAAACAATGTATTGTTGTAGGATGGTCTGGAATTGTGAACTGAATGATTCTCGGTGCAAAATGAAGCTGTTTCTCTCTTCCACTGCGCAGCTGATCATGAAATTCGCAGATTTCCACAGATATGAAACTAAATCACTTGTTTACTCATCCCTGATTGCAAAAACACATCCCCATCACTTTGAAGGTGCGCGTTGGTAGGCCCCTCATCAAGATGGTCACATTATAGCAAATATAAGGTGCATTGTGAAGCCCACTCCTCACAGGGATAGCGTCATGTCCTTGTGATGCTACTGGCATACAACACTGTATTGTGATGCCTGGATGTCCCTCTGCCCCCATCCCCTTCAAAGCACTTCCTTCAGGGTGACATCAGCCCTGGGGTGCTGCTCCAAAAGGTACTACTTTGTGAGGCTAAATCCAAAAAGCTTTGTCTCACTGGAGGTTTCTCTTTGTGTGGCTTCTTCTTTGTGTTCTACATTTATCAGCACATTTTCCATCCTCCCTTCTTTTTTTCTCCATCCACTTAAGAAACGACAAAGCAGCAAAATGTTGATAACAAAACAAAAGTGCATGGGCAGGGATCCCTTCTACTGTATCCATGAACAGCTGCAGTGGAAAGTGCGTTTGTACCTGCTCAGGTAGATACAGACAGGGAACAATGGAAGATGAGGCCACAAACAGGATGTGTGGGATGGAAGTCAGAGGAGTAAACATGGCGTGCTGTCATATGTGGGACTGAGTGAGTGTCTGTGTGAGAGAAGAGAGTCAGAGAGTGAATCTGTTGTCAGCTCGTGTACATGGGGAAAAAAAAAACAAGCATTTCACGTGTAGGCATTACGAGCTTCCAACTTCAAAGGAGGAAAATCTGATATCACACATAAGACACTACACTCTGATGCTTAAAAAAAGGCAGAATTCCTATGCTGGGTGTTGTTGATTTTGAGCTATTTCCGAGGGTTTGTGTTTTTTCACATATTTGCCTGTGTGTGTCTTGCTCTTGTTGCGTCTCAGGGGATTGGATTCCCATGCAGGCTCTCTAATTGAAAATCCCTTTCCCAGGTATTCTGTCATCAACAAAGGCAAAGATTTTCAGAGATCAAAGTGGCCTCTTGTGTCTGACAACAGAGCCTCCCTCGCTCTGCCACCTCTGACCACTGCAGCGCTACAGCACAAGTATTACTTGTTTTAATGAATGAATGAAGAAAGAAACCTACGTTTCTGATGTTAACAAGCAACCATTCACCAGCTGTCTCCCTTTGCTCAAGAGTTACTGAGGGAGATTGTAGATGCAGATTTTATTTAAGTGAGTTTTAATGGCAATGAAATGCATCTGTTCTTTATCCGCAGCTTCTCATAGAGATTTATCCTTTTAAGGCAGGGCCTCCAGTGAAATTATCTCCATGGTTTTCAGTGTTTTGAAATGTTAGACTTATTTTTAATGCCCCAAGTGATTTCTAATCTAAAAAGCTCCAACTGTATCTCACCCATGAGACATACTGGGGATTCCAGGAGGCTGGTCGTCAAGTCCTCAGTATTAGAGTCCTGAAACAGAAAGTAGAATTCCCATTTGTTGTTCTAAGTTTCTTGGACACTTCCAGTGAAACCCGCAGACAAAGCTGCATCCAAGAACCATGCTCTTTTGATTCTGACTGATATCAACCATGCATATGATGTGATAGTTCCCAGGGTTTTTACAAGGTATTACGAGATATGTTCTGCTTCATAACTGGTAGCGCCTACAGTTACTGTCAAACCTACTTGAGAGCAAAGGCGCAGACAGTCACAGCACAATCCACCATGTCAGTTTCCAATTCATTCTCAGTGGAGCAGCTCCAGGATTAATCTCCTGATGAAATCCCAGATTAGGGACTTGTTTCTGTGGGTTTTAGCTTTGATTGAGAGTTGTTCATGCCAAAAAATGTTGAATGAACTGTCTAATGCCATTGGAATTCTCTTTAAGGTTACTTTACTTAATCCAATAAGGATATTTCATTAAATAATACAGTGGGATGGCCATTAAACGAGTCATAAAATGGGTTCCTTCAGATATACCAGTCAGATTATGAGAAGCTCATAACATACTCATGAGGATTTTTGAGTCCTGAAAGTTTAAAAAGATGAAACCGAATCATTTTTTTTAACAGTATTTTTGATAGCAGACTGTTTTGTTGGTACACAGAGGCCTGTCGCCAATGGTGGACCTGATCAGCCATATCTCTCTCTATCATCTTGTCCACCATGTGTTGAACTACCTCTTCAGACTTTGAGTTGATTTGCCATCAGAGTGCAGCACATAAGAGCACATAAGAGAGACCTTTATGCTGTTTGCTCGCAAAATTATCTCCTCATCAAATTTTATTTGAGCTGAGCAAATTTTTGTTTGTTCAGCAAGTGAAGGAGACTGGCTTCCATGCTGCACTCCTGCAAATCATAAAGACATCACTCTAAATTAACAGATTTAGCATTGCCCTACCTATGAATGCCGTGTGCTGCTTTCAGCCAAGTTCCAGTAGATGGTCTATGCCTCTTGTGTGACAAGCTGGAGGAGCTGTTTGGAAAATGTCTTTTTTTCCCCCCATGTAACCTCAAGCAGATTTGTCAAGGGCCACAGTGTGTCACGCACAATTGCCATGAATGTGATGTTAAGTTTTTATCATATTTATATGTTTACACCTGCTTCACCCACAAGTATTTTATGGAGGTTTGAGATGACTTATGTGTGTACAGTTTAAGTGTCTGTTTGTGTTTTCAGATGGAGAAAAACAGAATTAACAAGATACAAGTCTGAAAGACATCATTTACCTGGGGACGGCTACATTTCAGGCATGGATGTAAAAGTGTCAAAGTCACTACAAGGGAGACTTATCATGGTAAGTCTCAAATGGCCCGTATCTTTTCATAGGCAAGGAGACAGACGTCTGAGCTGTGTAAAACTTGGACATCGTACTTAACTGACCCTGTCTACAGAGCCCTGGAGACCCATGCTACTTTGCAGCCTTTGCTGAGTGGGAAATAAACTGAATTCCACATTCGCTAAGAAAAGGAGGACTATTACTGCAGTGCAAATCAGATTTAAATGATGAAATAGTTTTAGACTGACCACACAATATCACAGTCTCTTATGGTTTGTTAGCTGTCTTTTTTCCGTTTCTGCCCAAACAGCAGAGCAGACCAGACAGTTATTTCTTCTATATGGAGTTTATTATTGCTGCTCTAAAGGTGGCACTTTACTTCTAGACAAAATTGAGCAACAATCTCAGTATGTGTAATGAAGCTGGACACAGCCTACTCAAGGACATTTCTTCTTTTGGTCAAAGATGTTCATTGTGCAACAGTGGTTGAGTCAGCAAATTTTTGAATAACACAACTGTGGTTCAACTGAGCTGCCCAAAGAGATGGTTTGTGAAACTGTGCACAAAGAACTGCAGTTCTGAAGACAGGATTGTTTCTGTTTTTAGCTGCTCTAGCTGTGCGGTTCTAGGGTTGGCAATATTTGGCCCAGACTGAAATGTCATAACAACTACTGTGTGGATTGCAATTAAATTAGTTAAAGATATCCATGATACCCAGAGGATGAATACTCATGACTTTGGTGATCCTCTGACTTTCTTTTAGTGCCACCCTGCGGTTCACATTTATGCTGTTGAGTGAAATGTTTTGGCAGCAATTGGATGGACTGCCATGAAATTTTGTGCAGACATTAAAGTCCCCCTTTGGATGGAGTGTAATAATTCTGGTGACCATTAACTTTTTATTTAGCTCCATCATCAGGTCAAAATTTTTTACTTTTTAACTTTCTGTCCTAGTTATCATCTCAATGTTTCCAGAAACTTTCTTGCCTGTTGACACTGAATATATACTTACAAACACCATAATGTCTTTTCTGTATTTTTTTCCCGAAAATCTTACAAGCATGGCCACATAGGCAGCATTCAAAATCTCAAGAACTGCACTGAACCTTTTAAAAGCAAAAGTGTAAGGGAAAGAATGTAAAATAAAGAGTCCCTTATCCACCCTCTCTTATGCACAAACAGATGCACACATAGAGAGGAAGTCTGTTGTCCAACCCAGCATCTACGAAGGGAAGCTCTGCTGTCATAGGAAACTACAATACAATGTCAACTGTTGTGTCCTTTGTCCTGTGTGCGCTGTTTATGTACGTTTATCAAGATGGTGGCAGAGACATAAAAGCCTGGTTTGACTGCAACAACTAAATCTCCTCTCCTGCTTTAGAGGGGCAGCTATTTTGACGGAGCAAGTTTCTTCTTGTACACAGGAACACCAGCAGACGTGGCTTTAGACATACACTAAGCTATCACAACGCATTTACAACACAAACTCAGACTCAGGAGAACCAAACCTGCCTTGTCTAAACTTCCCTCATGTCTGATCAGCATCTGATTCTGGCATCAAATCCTCATGAGATGAGTTTGTGCTGAGATATTTAGCACCGAGGTTTGGGTTCACAGGGGTATAACCACAGGCTATACAGGTTGAGTTGTGAAATGTTGTTACCCCTGCCTCCGCACAGGTGTGCAAATTTAAGAGGCCTCTTTATTTGCAGAATCACCTGAAGTTTTTCCACCTGTGGGGAGTGTGACAGAGTTGCCCGTGCCCTCAGGGTGCCATTACAATCCGTCTGTCCTCACAGAATTGTTATTCATCAAATGAGGAGACACACAACTCTTCTTTCCCTTGTTCAGAAATTGAGCAAGGTAAGGTCTTGCTCCAGCTGTCTGCTCCCAAGACATGAGATCTTTGCTGCTGAGCATTGATGACAACTCAATGTGCTGTGTGGTTTCTGACCACCACCCCCAACCCCCCCATCCGTCAACTCAAAGCAAAACAACCTGCAGCTCTTTCCTCGGTTGCACTCAACAGGAAAAAACCAGACTCAGGTGATCCTGTGCCCCTCAGACAAGCAGAACCTCCAGTGTGATCCTGGGTGTGAGTTGATAGGTTGACGAACTGAGGCTCATGCCAGTGTAAGCCAGTTCAATCAAAATAATACATCAGAACACATTAATTTGTACAAGAGAGAAGATCAAATGTAAAACCCCAGGCTGACCCCTGAACACCTGCTCATGAACCCTTCACTCCCTCCTCTGGTGTGCTAATCCTCCTGGAGTCCTCCATGGGAGCTCATGTGGCCTGGAGGAGATGGACCGGAGGAGGATGAGGCTGACAGCACCAACACAGCTGGCCTGTAGAGCAAAACCGTGAGCTGGGACTGGAAGGTCCCTGATGAGGAGGAAAACCCACTCGTCCTGCCCCCATGCGTGCCCCATGTGCTCGCCCCTGAAGAAACCACACTCCATGGTGAACATTGTGTGTTGGCCAGTGATCTGATGGCTACGAGAGCTGTATGTGAGTGTGTTTCATTAGACACGGGACCACACAGGACTGTTGCTGGGTACTTCAATAAACATTTGAAATAAAAGGCAACATCTATCAAAAGCGCCAGATTAAAGTTTGATTTTGAACAAACAAAGACTCGGGGCTGCTTTCCCAGAGTCCTCGTAGAGCGAAAGCCTGCTGAAAAATGTACCTTTTATTTTCTAGGTGTTTCCCCGCAACCTCTACAACTTGCATGTAATTAAAGTTATTTAATGTATTTTCTTTTCCAAGACTTTTATTTGATTGTATTTTCATCTGGGAAGCCAACACACAAACACCAAATCAACAAGTTTATCTGTGATTTAAGGTACAGTTAATCTGGCAAACAGGCCTCTGTAAAATAAGAGAAACAGTTGCTATGAATCTCTCCCTGAGGAGGAGCAATCATCTTTCCCTCCTATCGGGGAAAGAGTGAGGATTAGGAGTGTTTGCAACAAGATAATGTGCAGCAAATGTTTGCAAATTCCTCTGCATCACTCCTCACATATTTGAAGAATGAGAGCTTTAAACCGTCCTAGCAGACTGTTAAAGTCCTGTTTTATAAGGAATGATATCCTCCTTTGACCAGGACGTGACACCTTATATAGAGGGAGCCAAAGGTCAAGCTCCAGAGCACATGGAGCCATTTCTAAAATGTTAGAGAGTGGTTGGTGGAAGCTGTGGGAGAGTTTTATCTGTTGGATGGCTTAAAGCGTCTTTCCCAGCTTGTCCTTTCTGCTCTGAAGGTTCAACTCGCATTATGTTTATGGAAGTTGGAAAAGAAATCAAGGCTATTCCAGTGTGGCAGGAAGATATGGGAGATGTCCTGTGCAGGGACAGTAAGAGGTCTCTACTGCATTTATTGGTCATATATTTCCCCTGACAAGGCCTACAAAGCACTTATGTAAATCCTCCCAGTATCATGTTTCAGGCCAGGTATTTGAAAAGGTACAGCCAGATGACTATTTAAATCAGTGTCTCAGCTCTGAATTAATGTATCACTGTGTTTGGATGGCAAATAGATTTTGATGGAGTGGCTGATAGCACGGACATGTTTCTGGACATGACCGGGTGCTGAGTTTCCCAGCTGCTGCAGCCAAGAGCTGAGACGCGTGATTAGATGGGGAAATTTTTTTTTGGGAGGGGGGGTGGATAAAAAAACTCCATCCCTGACATTTTCTTGTGCTGAAAAAGCTGTGAACTACAGGGGAGAGGCAGGGGCCAAGGCCCAATAATATAGCCCTTCTCTCCAAGGCCAGGTCTGACGCAGGGAGCCCGACACTCGGCAGGTTGGGACAGAGCAGGTCTGTGTGGTGAGCCAACCACAGAAACTCTGTCACCTCTCTGCTCCGCGTGGAAACCCCTGTGTACTGTCGCTAACAGCGTCCCACAACCGCTACACGTTGACTCCGTTAATTTGTGAAGCATCCCCTGCATTTTGTTTCACGTGTAAAGATGTTTGCAGACTATAACTGCAACTGATTAAAGAAACTGTTAGTGAGCCAGAGGTCACATGGTACCTCATTAAAAATCATTCAGTTAATAAATCTGAGAAACATTTGTTTCATATTTGTCCCACAACTGAACACTGTCACAATGAAAACGGATCTTTGTTCTAACATAGACTAATACATGTTTATAATTATTGTAATGTTGAACATCATCATAGGAATAATTGGTTAATCAGTCAACACCTTTGGAAAAAACTAGGCTCACTGTTTCCCCTTTGCTTTCAGTTAAGCTAACTGGCTGCTGGTGGTAGATACATACTTATAGTAGAGACATGAGAGTGATATTGATCTTCTCATGTAACTCTTGGCAAGAGAGTCAATTAGCATATTTCCCAAAATGTTAAACTATTCCTTTAATGGTGTTCCAGGCTGAACAATCACATAATCGCCTGAAGTTGTGAAGTTCTATGCATGAACTCTGAGAAGCTTTTTGTACCCCTGAAAGTGAAAACGTCTGTGTGGAAATATTTTGGAAATCATCATTTTCATCTGTGTCAGAAAGTTCAAGGATTGTACGAGGTCTGGTAACCAGGTGTTTGAGCAACACACATTTTTGAAACTGAAGATTTTTTTCCTGATTGCGTCAACCAATAACACTCATTAAAGCCGATCTCTGTCTCAAGCTGTCAAAATCCATGTGTCAAGATCCGTGTGGGAATTTGTACATCCCTGATTATTTGTCACTTCTATGTTAGGTCCTGATCTGAAACACTGTTTTTTCAGTTTCAATTGAAAAAATGTTTGCTCTTTTGTATTTGTGTTCAAGAACTAAATTTGCATAAAACAGTACTGCTTTGAGATGTTAGCCATTTATTCACATATGATCGACTATTGGCTGGCAAACTAATAATACTAATAATAAATGTGGTAAACATTATTGATTCTAAACATGAGCATGTTAGCATATTCACATTAGCATTTAGCTTAAAGCACTGCTGTGAGTTAGTAGAGCCTCACAGTAACGTGGTATTACTGTATCCCCTTGTGCGCTGAAGTAGCCACAATACAAAACCAATGAAGTAATTTAGATCTAAAAAGAATAAAAGTTTTAACTTTCATAAATGTCAAACGATGTAAAACTGTACCATAACAAGTTATTGTTAAACGCAGCCTTTGCACAGTGGAAGAAAGCAGGTTTTGTTGTGATAGAATCTGCTCCACGTTCAGACAACATGGTGGAGTTCCTGTGAGGTCCGGCTCACGTCAGATCCCCCTGACAGTTAAAACCACCATTTACTGATTAGTTCCTATCAGCTCCCTGTTTGACGGTGATGTGCACAGTGAGAGGCCTGGGTATCTCTTTGGGTATCTGAGCTATGTAAACTCACCTCTGTGGGTCGTGGCGCAACATCTGCTTCCCCCGACCTGCACAAGGAGACGGTGGCCTAGGAAAAGAAGAACAGATTACTTCCATGGCTCTGGTGTGCAGCATGAGTCACAGATAGTGTCATCACCATGATAAGACAAAGAGGAAAGTGCCAGGGTGCCATGTCTTCACCAAGACCGCTCATCTTTCACTCAACTCCAAGAAGGTGCAAGAAAGTTTGGCAAACATTTAGTGTGATATGGTATTGATCACATCATTACCATCTGTCTGTAATGCTGTTGAAAGCAACATTGGCGATTGCCAGGCCCAGGAAAGTTATTATCTTGTTGCAGCTTCAGATGTTATTTACCCTGATTTTGTATCAGTTGAACACAAACTACTAGGTGAGAGATTTTCCTGCTTTCCTGACAAGTTGTATTGTTTCAGCTCTAAAATAATCACTTATACACATTTATCCCAAAACATGTTACAGTGTCACAAAACTCAGACGAGCTACACCACATTTTAAACTTTAGTTATGTCTTCCTGTTTAACGTTTGCTAAGTTGTAACGACAGGGCTGTGTTGACTGTGTATCACTGTTCCTGCTCCAAGTCACCAACGTGCCACACACTCTGTACCCTTTGGCACAGAAGGGTTACATCACTCAGTTACACTGAGTCTAACAGACAGACGCTATAGAATTTTTTTATAGCGAGTTTATGTTTATGGAAGAGATATCCACGACTATAACTGAGAGCATGGAATAGGGGCTTTGCATAGGGGAATAGGGGCTTGTGATACCTGGAGAATGAATGGCCTCAGTAGGTTAAATGAAGAGTTGAATTTGGATGCTCTCAACAAATTTTCTTCTAATGAAAAAGTATTAATGATATGCAAAGAAAAATATCAGGATTGGAAGTGGGGTGGGGAGCCAGACATAACTAAATCACATGCAAAAAGCCAATAAAAACTTAGCAAAATGAGGCATGAATGCTTTCTTGTGCCACCAAATATTAGATTATGCAAGTAATCCTTTCAGTCAGCGATGGCTTGGAATTCGAGGAGGCAACGAAGGCCAAGTCGTGTCAAGCCGTCAACTCCTTTCGCCAGCACGTCGCTACGCAGTCCCCGCTGTTTGTGATTGATGACCATGGCTTATACATGACCTAGCCCAGTGAGGAGCCTTCCCAGCACTGACCAACACTGAACACTGCAGGGTTTTACTCAACTTACATCGTGGTAAAAACGGAGCCATAATATAGCCCCATATGTCTTGAATGTTGATGTTTTCTTGAGAGCAAATCAGGTACACGCCTTGATTTGGTGCGTTTAGACTCAGTGTACTGTCTGTAAGGACCCATAAAATGTTCAAAACGGATGGATTAAGTGGAGAGTTTGAACTCTGAAAAAATATACCAGGGCTGATGCCCCTTTCAAGGGTTTTGATTTCAGCTGGAGTTCTTCAGAGCTGCAACATTATCTACATTATGATGTTTTCATAAAGATAAGCCTTCATTCTGCTGGGTTCCATCCCAGCATGGCAACGTTGCAACTCCATATTCAGGTGCCAACTGTGAGTATTACACCTGATTTTATTGACAACTGAAATGATTACATTTCATATACTGTAATTACTACAGTCAAAATACTGTCCCAGGACCTGAGGAACTGTATGGTGCTGGCTCTAAACAAAATACGCACACAAGGAAGCATTTGTGGGTGAAAATCCTGTTTGCTTACACTGCAAATGTTGGCTTTAATAATTTCGGTAAAAGCTGTGTCGTGCCGCGTGTTTTTTGCTGTGGAATTCTTTAGGTGGAATCATTTAGATGACGAATCGCTGGCAGAGGATAGAGACGGAGACGGTGAGATAACAGAGAGGTACTGAGAGTGTGGGAAGGGAAGACAAAGTGAGAGAGAGTGGGTAGTGCCTTTCTGTCTGAGTGCATGTAGACCCTTTTTATGCAGTGGGGGAAGTTTGAGCTCTGAATTATCTACTTTGTTTGAAATCCCCATCCCTCTTGTGTCTTGGCAGACGAGGCACAGGCTGGGTGTCCATGTGGGTGACTGTAAATGAAACATTCCGTGCTGGGTTCAGGACGGGGTTCCTCTTGACTCATCGTCCGTCATTGCATAAAGCTCACTCTCTGCTGTGAAGCAGCCCATTCTTCTGTCCGAGGTGAGCCTGGCAGTAAATTCTCAGGGCCCTCATTGTTGAAAGCTCCATCACCTCCCTAGATGCCTGTATCTCCCTAATCCACCTCTTGCAAACATCTGCAGCCATGGCCCCCGCGGTGCACAACACACAACTGTATGCAGAAGCATCTGTGTTCACTTCAGTGATGCTGTAGACACACTCAGTGGATTATCTTGAAAAACAATCAGAAGTAAACACCTGCATGACTTTTGCCATTGATTCAGAACAAGTCTCTTTGTGCTCTGCTGAAAACGAAGACAAACTGAAACTAAATCAACCCAGAGCTATTTATTCTCAGGAAATAAAGTCCTTTTTAAACATTTATTTATCTAAGGAGAGGTATTGCTGAGTGTGCACGCTCTTTTTCAGCAGCACCTTGCTTCACATTTTGTGTAATTACACACATTTAAACCTGGGAACTGCCCAGTACAAACACTGCTGTTGTACACTGAGCAGCTGTGCAGGAGTACCGGTGTTCAGTGCCTTGCTCAAGGACACCTTGACATTAGCCACTGAAAGAGGAGATAGTAAAAGTCATTCAGAGATATTAAGCTACGCAGTGACTGCAGAGATGGACATTTGAGTGGACGATAACCTTCCCCTGTAGTTTGACTCTGGTGAGTTTCTGAGCCTGGCTCTTAATTTGCAGGTGTTTATGTGAGTAATTCTTCATAATGCATTTTGGAGAGTAGTGAAAAGCTCTCCTCGGGGAGCGAACAGGCCCAGGTAGCCCTCACATCTGAAGAGCGGCCTAATGGAAAAGCAAACACAGTGATTACCAAGGCCCCTTTACGAGGAGCAGCGTGCAGAGAGAGTGGAGTGCTGCACCTGAACAAGCATGTGTGTTTATACATGTGTGGACATTCATGTTCATATAGTGCATGTAGTTGAAGTTGACTGTATCTTAATGAGATTATGCACAGTTTCTTCACTTTCAATATGACAGGGCAACCACATGAAGTATGCGCGTCCTTTCTCTGCTGCTTGCTGTTTTAAAGTTTGTGCTGCCAGTTTGTATATTAGAGATCAGTTGTCGTACTCTCTCTATGTAGATCAGCACTTGCCACATTTCCTCATGCAAAAGTGTCCCACATGAAAAGAAATGTACATATGTAAATCGGGTCATTTGTTTACTGGTGAAAATAATGAAAACACCACTGGGACGTCTCCTTTCATAAACCTGGCTTACTTGCAATATAGTTGCCATCTTGGAATTTTAAGGAAGGGTTTTGTAAGGTAATAATTTCTGAAGAGGTGAACATGGTCAAGCCTGGACATAAAACAACTTAAAGTAAAAAGCCACGAATCATTGTGGACTACAGTCAAGTGGGTATGAGTTTAAAACGATCACCTGGGATTTACAACACTGGTCGGTAGGTGCAGGTCAGGGGCCCTTTATTGCATGTCATCCCTCCTCTCCTGTTTTGTCTTGTCATCTCTGTGTTGTCCCTGTCAAATAAAGGTAAAGATGTCAGAGGGATACTTTAAAAAGATTATTACCATCAAGGTTCAACATTTAATTTGTACATAAACACTGTGCATTCACAAAATTTACAGGGTGTAATGAAAACACACATCAGACCACGTGAACGTAAACAAGTCATTGCATCCAGTGTTTCATAAACCATCCATTTATGTTCATTAGCAAATATTTTAAACATATGAATTACTAAATATTTATGATCCTTTACTTTCTATTCGAGACATATATTTTGTATTAATACCTCTCTATTCTTTCTGCTCTTTTTTAAAAGATTCCCAGCATGGCAGCCGTGTGCTGTGGTGTGCCATGTCTCCTCAGGGACCATGGCTGTTGCATAGAGGGGCTTTCTCTGCAGCACACGGGCCCTCTTCACTCAGTGTTGACTTAGTAAATTACTTGGGATGTCAGGGCCCAACCACAGCTTATCCTCGGAGGGGGTGGGGGGTGTAGGGGGGGGTGCGGTGTGGCTGTGAGAAAAAGAGGGAGTGTGAGAGACAGGGAGAGAAATCATTGTAGAGGGCTGCAGTGTAAAAATTAGACACTGAATGCTCCAGGTAGGAGACAAAGTTTAAGTAGAGTCAAGGATAAAATAGTGACATGTTGTTGTACCCTCCACAAAAAAAGACTATTTGCACTGTCTCTGCAACAAGGACAAAGAACAGTTCAGTTCAGAAAACACTTTTCTCTGACAACAGAGCTCCAAAGTTTTGGAAAGAGCCAAAAAAAGTCATGACCTATTTCTGAGTTAGAGACCAAATAATACAAAACATGCTTACTGCTCATATGCATGTTGAATCCTTAATCCCATCATTATATTTACAAGATGCAAGCATTTTGATGTTAATGGAAAATGTCCCCTCTCATTTTTTCTCTCTGTTGTAATATGTTGGCTTTTAGAGTGTTGAACTTCAAAACAAAGGTTTGTTGAGTATTTTTTTCCCTCCTGATCCAGGTGGATGGAGGAGGCCAGTCAGAGAGAGTCCTGCAGGGCACACGGTTGTGTGGTATGCACGCTGGGCGCTTAGGGCTGTCTGTGCTGCAGCCTGTCGGCAGTCAGGCGAGCAGACTGCACACCTGTGGCCCCTCTGCTCAGTCCTGTTTGCTTTGACACCTCGGATGCTGTCTCCTTCAACAACACATCTTTCATCCTCGCCTTCAACCTCATCACCCCCCTCGCCCACCACCTCTCCTCCCCCCATCCCACACGCTTTTTTTTTATTTTTATCTTTCTCCCTGTTAAGTTCCCATTCTTTTTTTATCTTTCACTTTTATTTTCTCCTGTCAGTTTTGGCAGAACAAAAATATTCTAAGAAGGGGTGTCTGTGAAGATTCTCAGTCATCCAGGTCATGGATATCCAAGAAGGTTACCTCTCATCCAAGAGGCCTCTTCAGTGAACCGAAGAAGCCTCTTGGATGAAAAGTGAAATGTCTTCAAGATCTACAACCAAGTCCAGTTTCCCTCGATTCAACTTTTCTAGGATATGAGAAAGGCTCCAAAATTTATGCAACCTCAAGCAAACTGTGCAGCACCTCTTTCCTTGACAGTAGGGTTTCTTTTCTCTCGGCTTAGTGCGCTGTACTCCATGAAATGTGTTGAATTATGGGGTGAAACGGGCTTTTTGTTTGATTCATAATGGCCCAGTTCCATCAGCGCTTGAACTCAGAGCTATTCTCAGTTCCCTCGCACTTCACTGGCTTCTTACATTTTTTTTCTTTTCCTCAATTTTTTTTTCTTCAAAATCACATTTTCCCCTTCATCTGTCCACAGATCATGCTAAGCCTTTGATAGGGACGGTGGTGGAGGGGGGCATGGGAGCGACGGGGGCGGAGGGTGATGTGTGATTCTGGGTCGGGGTGTCAGTAGTTCCCCAGGACCTACTGTGAAAGGATGTGACTGAAACCCTGGGCAAGTAAAGAAAAAAAAACTCTCAAAGAAATGCTTTGTGTGCAATCATCAAGCCACGATAGCGTCACAATCGCCTTGTCTAATTTGTCATAACATGCTTTGCCATTTGTTGACATGCCCCATCCACCTTTAAAGGGAGGCTTCATCACTTGGCCACACCTCTGCAGGTCTCTGAATGTGACTGGTGGTGGGTAAGATCCAGGTTTGGGTAGTAGTGGATAACACGTCTGCTGACAACAGTGGCAAGAAATTAAAAAAGAAGGAAAGTCTTTGATTATCTTCAAATTATAGAGGTTGTAGAAAATGATGGACACAGTTATTATTTGAACTTTTATCGAGCTACATACCATCTTCCATCACATTTTAATCTCAAAGATAATTTTTCTTTTGCATTTTTGCCTTTATTTGATAATAGAGGAAATGACAGGAAGTGTGGGGGGAGAGATGGGTATAACGTGCAACAAGCCCCCCCAGGTGCATATCATATTTATGTGAAATGCACATAAATTAGAACCACATGAAAACCATATGCAGAGGCAAGGAGAAAGAAGGAAGAGGCAAGAGGAGGATATACTGTACGTTTAGTCTACAGTTTCACTTTCTCCCTTACTTTTATCTACATATATAATAGTTACAATAAACTTATAATACACAAAGTAAGTTAAGTATGCTATCTATAAAGTAAAATAAAATATAAAGTCTATAAATAAAAAATCTGTTGTTAAAAATGAAAGTTCTTTTGTTTTTTAAAGGAATAGTGCAACATTTTGTCCTCCTGCTAAGCGTTAGATGAGATGATCAGAAATACTCTCATGTCTGTACATTAATTGTGAAACTCTTGCTTGCAGCCAGTTAACTTAGCTCAGCACAAAGACTGGACACAGGTGTGCTCTGACTCTGCCCCAGCTCTTCCAAAGATCACTAACACGTCTAAAGAAAGCAGATACAATTTTCCCATAATTCCCACAATGTCAAACTATGTCTTTTAAACATAAAAAGTCTGGCAGAGAAAGAGCGAAGCAGCAGATCAGGAAAGTATTTTGGTCATAAAGCGTTTAGTGCTTTGTAAAGCAAAAATACTGGTATTCTAATCGTATCAGTTCTTTGACACACACTGAGAACTGGAGGGCTGTGTTCCACTTTCTTGGTCTTGTGAGGACCCGGGCTGCAGCTGTCTGATCAACTCTTTAAAGAGACCTGTGAAGACAAACTTATAGTAGTTGAGCCAAATAAAGATAAATGTGTGGACATGTTTTTCTGTGACTAGCTGAGACATAAGTCCTTCCTTTCCTTACAGTATTCTGCATTAAATTGATGGTTATCTTATCAGCCCTGCTAGGTGCAACAGTGATTCTGGTGTTTCTAACCTCAGTCCCGCTCTCAGGCCGACAGGACCTAGATCTGAGGCAGCCTCAGTAGAATGGCGAGTCTTTGCTCTGATACAGACATCCAAAACTAATGCCATTTAAGCAGCCCTCTGACACTGGACATTCACATAACCTGACTTCTAACGTTTTGCAGCCGGTGGAGGGGAAGGAGGGCAGCAACAAGAGCCTCTTTCAGGGGCATTTCAGCGTGGATTACAGCAGCTGACTGCTCCCCACATTTGAACAATGTAACCACGAGGCCTTCATGATTTGTAGCTCTGCTGGACTTGGTTAGATCCAATAAATCATTAAATCACCACTGACAAAATGAGGGAGGAAGATTAGAACAGCATGAGAACCATATGCAGAGGCAGGGAGGCAGAAGGACGGGGCAAGAGGAGGCTGTTCACTGTTTTTACTCGCACATGTTTAATTTAGGATTCATGAGACAAGCTAGAATTTGGGTAAATTCACGTTTTGCTCGAGTAGAGTTTGAGTCAAGCCCAATGAAAACTGTTGCACTGTCAAAACAGAGTGATAGTCTCTCAATAGAGGGCACCATACTTCACTTACAGATGAGTTCTGGAGGATTAATGAGGAAAAGAATCACGAGACGTGTTTACAATTGGCCCGTCGAGTTGCTTTCCTGTTGCATCTGGCGTGTTCGTGAGTCGTGTGATTAAGTGATCTGTTAATCTTCCTCTTTGTCATTCTGGTTATGTGAAGTGAGTGACTGGAGGAGAGTTATGTGATGAGTAGCTGCTTTGTCCCGGACTTGTTTAAAGCCGGAGCTCAGCAGTCAGACTCTTCCAGGGAAAGTACAAAGCCTTGCCTGGTGGTCTGCACACATGCCTGGATGATCTGCCCAAAACAGCCTGGATGGTGGGGTGGCAGAGACACACCTGCTTTGTCAACACCATCTTCCTCACTACTGTGGCCAACTGAAAATCCATCCTGTATAATTGCAAAGACTGTAAGGCACCATAGATTTGAAGTAGCCTTGGTTTCAGAATACAGAATACTTAATCTGAAAACTCAAAGGAAAGAACATTGAATTTGATCCAGGTGTGCAGATCCTTTCATTTCCTGTTGTTTGCTGCTTGAGGAGATCATGTATAAAAGTGTTTCATATGTCAGCATGAACTTGATTTAAATAGGGAAATGTGACTTTTGCATAAACAAAAGCAATTTGATTTATCCTTGTAAATGAGGACAAAATAACGAGAGTTAAATGCTAAAACATCTTAGTTTAGCTTGTGAGCTTGTCTGCTACATTTAAATTTACTAATTAGCATGTTAGTAACATAAAACGAACGACAGCTGAGGCTAATGTGAATGTCATGGGTTTTCGCAGGTATTTGGCCATAAACCAGTGTACTAAAACCTTGGTGATGAGGCCAGAGGAATAGTCAGGGAATTGCCACTGTGATCACAGTTCATCCTGAGGAGAACATGCATGTGTGTACCCAACTCCATGACAAATGTCAGCATCATGATAGCACTAGAGGAGAAGTTAAAGGATTACCCATCAGAGTCATTAGGATTCATCATCTGGGGAACATGGATGTCTGTACAACACAACCCATTTTGTAGATGTTGAGATATTTGACATAAGAGTGACATTTGACCCACTGGCAATGCTACATGAAAACTCAGAGGATCACCCTAGTCAGTGGGACTCATCCTCTGAGGACCATGAATGTTTGTGCAAAATTTGATGGCAATCCATCAAGTAAGTGCTCGAGATAGAAATATTTTACACCTCACCTGTTTTTTTGTTTGTTTGGGGTTTTTTTTGGCCCTTGGTAACTTAGAAACTAAAAGTCCTTGATGTTCCTCCGGAGCATCCACCTGGATGCCAGACTGACCCTTCTCCGTCACCTTTGACCTCTCAGAGACTCGAGTCCTGCCACCTGAGCGCTGTGTTGTCCCCCCGGTGTTCACCCGATGTTTGCAGAGACTACCTGCTTCCCAAAACAAGACATGACAGGGCAGGTCACCAGAGAGAGAGAGAGCAAAACAAAGAGTCAGATTTCACAGACCCTCTATCAATCAAACATCTTAGAAGCACAATCACACTACCTACAGGAATCCCACCGGCTTCAAAGGCAAACGTGTGAGGGATTTTTCCTCACTTCTGAACACGGGATTGTTGTAGATCAGCAGCAATGTTTACTGTCCTTTGTTGCTACTTGACACAACCTGAGGATGTTACTTAGACTGTGGTGCATTTACTGATACAGAATTAATGCAACAAAGAAATAATGGTGCAGAAAATTAATCCTTTGTCTTCCTTTTTTTTTTTTTGCAAAGTAATACTTAACACTGCACAGCAAGCATGGGCAAGCTCTTGTACATTCCCAAACATAAATTATGGCAGGACAAATGAATTCACCTACTGTTCTGTGTGTTACCAAATGCTGCCATGTCTGCTTTGTATACAGCACACTGATTAAATGACTGGACCGAGATACACAGGTATTGTTCTGGTGTGAAGATCAACAGAGGCTTGTGTGTAAGGTTGCTCTGTAACTTATTCAGTTTGCTTGTTCAGGAAGGCTCAGTGTTGATTTTCCACATTTACCAGACCACAGATTCAGCTGACTCTGCTCAGCAAGATGTTTGTGGGTACTTTTACTCAACATCAGGACCTGTTACCTGTAACCTCAAGAGCTGTTTTGAACTGTGTGTTAATCTTCCTACAGTTATCTATTGGAACAGATTCCTGTTCTCAGGTGGTAAAGTCTCATTACGCCACGGCTGAGGTTGATGGAGCAGTTTGTTTTGCAGGGATCTTTGGCCGAATTGTTTATTGATATACTCGTCAGTTCATGCCTACATATGGAAGTCTGTTTTCCTCCTCACCACCTCAGCCACCCCTGTCTCTCTCACCCATCCACCCACCACCAGCCTCGACTCGGCCGTGCACCTGTCTGTAGCAGGCAGCTGTGGGTGGGCGGGTCTTGGCTGTCAGTGGAACATTCCAGAGGAGAAGTCACCCCGTTAATCCCTTGAGTTTAGGCCCGACAGCCCCCCCACCTCCTGCCCTCCCCTCCTTCACTACCTCCAGTACCCTTCATTGCCTCCCTCTCTCTCCCTCCCATCGTTGCTAACCCTTCCTCGCAGCTCTCCCTCTCAGCCCTGGTCAGGCTCAAAAGGGATACTGCTATGTCAAAGGTAGACACTGTGAGAATGAGATTAAAGGACGAGTACCCCCCACATGCACACCCACCCTCCAGCTCCCAGGCCCAGGGGTTTTAATCCCCCCAAATATTCACGAATGAAAGCAAATATTGTTATGTCCAGATCGGTGGGCTTGTTTTGGAGGGAAAAGGCGACGTGGGCACAGAATACACCGCTGTAACTTTGTAAAGATCTGAAGTTGCTCAGTGGTCTCTCTGTTTCAAGTTTTTAGACAGTGTTACTGTAACACTATTGATTTAAAATCAGTGGACTTCACATGTTGGATGTGTTACTCATTTCCAGAAATTTGCTCTTTATGTTGTCTGTTCCCGTTATTGTGTGCATGTGCAATTAGTGGGTGTTTGTAGGTGTGAAGGTCATGCACACATACACAACGCGGTCTCCTGTCTACTGGAAATTTCACTCCTCTAATTGCCCATATCACTCTCTCAGTATCACAGTTTTTTTTCTCTCCCACTGTCTATTAACTGTGATTCAAACAAGAGTCTCTTTATCACCCCGGGAAATTCTGATGTCAGGCCAGATCCTCAACTTGGCAGCCACCCCATTCAGCTGGAACACATAAATGAGAAAAGCTGCACAATTCACCCTACGAGAGCAGCAGACGACGTTCCCTTCAGTTTTCCCCCGACACTCCAGACACTCTATCTCGAGCGGAACATTTTATCTTGCTTGGTTGACTGTTTGGCAAGAACGATTAATGCTGTTTGTGTCCGTCTCAGCTAAGGAAGTCGAATACGACCATGTCTGGACAACAACAGCAGATGCCATGTATTTGATGCACTGTGGAGGAAAATGTCAGCTGTACTGGTTTATACAGATGGCTGGTATAAGCAGAAAGTACAGTGCTTCACATGTTTTTGCCAGTTTTACCACACTCTTGTGGTTAGTAAAACACTTCAGCTGTGTTTGCTTTGAAATAATAATCCAACACTTTGGGAACTACGCTTATTGACTTTATTGCTGAGAGTTAAATGAGAAGATTGATGTAGGGTAAATCTGAAGCTACAGCCAGTAGCTTAGCATAAAGACTGGAAATGCTAGCCTGGGTCTGCCTGAAGTTTACAAAAATCACCCTACCAGAACCTCTAAAGCTCACTAAATAAACCATTATTTCCCGTTTGTTTAATCCATACAAAAACAAAAGTGTGAAAACTTCTTTTTAAAATTGTGGTTTTTGCAGGGGGTATGTGTGGAACCATTTCATACCCACAAGCTTCTTAGAGTCTCTGTTGGCTGTAAAGCCAAGGAATCCCGCACACAGCCTCCTGTAAAAGACCTGTTGTTTTTTTACACCTTTGTTTTTGTATAGATTAAATAAGATATAACGTGTTGATTAATGGGTTAAAGGTTCTGGTAGGCGGATTTTGTTACCTTTGCACAGAGCCTGGCTATCGATTTCCCTGTTAGGAGTCTTTCTAGCCTCAGCTGACCAGCTGCTGGCTGTAGCTTAAAGTATATTGTACAGAAATGAGTGTAATAGCAATCTTTCTATTTAGCTCTTGGTAAGAAAGCAAATGTGCATATTTTCCAAAATGTCCAACTGTCGCTTACCCACAACAAATAAAATCCTTTTGGGGGGATATAAAGTTTTAGAGAAGGGTCCTTGTGTGAGAGCACCCAGGCCCATACCACACTTAACAGCTTTGTTTTTCTTTTGCACCCATTAAAAAGTCACACCTCTTCTAGCAATTAATTTTCTTGGGTGTAATGACTGACGGTGTCCTGCAGAGCTGGCTGCACTGCTGGGGTGTTTGGGCCACACCGGGGGAAGCACTAAGAGAGTAGGAGAGAGTCCCAGGGTGCAGGCCGTCCTCACTCTGTTTACCCACAGACCAGAGCCCCTCTAAGGGCCAGGGGCTATTAAAGCCATGATGGCTTTTGACAGTAATTTCTTCATGAGTCCACAGCCCGTGGGGCCTGCCAGTGGTGAGATCGGGTGCCTCCTCTTGCCCATTAAAGCACACAAACTGTGCCCACAAATCCCGCTCAATGGTATCTCTGTGCTCCGGGAGTGTGTTTGTGCATGTGTGAGTGAGAGAAGCGAGGAAGCAGGACTGAGACGGAGAAGGAGAAGGGGGAGGCCTCGCCAATCGTGAGACGGTCCTGGTAACAGGGCCAAAAGGTTTGGATGCTTTTCTTCAGCTACTCCATCAGTTCAGGCAAGAATCCAAGCCATCAGGGGAACAGATTTGGAAAACCATGCCTTGACATCGGGCCAAATCGTAAAAGGTGTTTACGTGCATCTCAGCCCAGGGGAGTTGAAATCACACATGACAAGGCTTTAGCACTGTGTTGGGTGGAGGCTGGAGCCTCAGCAGCAGTCGAGGGATTGGCTAGAAGTTTTAGGTGTAGGCTGATGAGTTCGTTAGATGAAGGGAGCAGCGGTGAGGTGTAGCTTCTGCTACTGCTACACCTGTAACCAGCACAGCTACATTAACAGATTACATGGCTGTTTGGGAAAAGCAAATGTTGTTCTGGGCATGGTGCTAACATCACCCTGAGGGGGATTTAGGCCAGGAACATGGGGGGAAATTAGGGATGTTGCAGAAAAGATGGAGCTGAATTGTGAATTTATAATTAGAAGACTGAGTTTAAGCAAGCAAATAAGGAACACCAAATGATTTTAGCTGCATACAGGTTGATTGGTTGGCTGTACACTTATGAGCTGGGTGTCTCTGGGGGATAAAACATATATATCCCTGCTGCTTTAGCACCAGTTGCTTGAGATTTAACTTTTCTGTTGCTGTGGACGGAGAAAGTGCTTAAGAAGGCCATAGGTTATCCATCTCTAATCCACCATCTTAGAGCAGGCAATAATCTGTCCTCTGTGTTCCCCTCGGGTGTTAAAACCAGACCACTGGGGTGGATTATATCACAGAAAGGAGACCGATGTGTTAATCATAAATTAGAGGCTAAGCCTGAGTGAGCAGGTCAGTCTGAGGTCAGTTGCTGAGCCCTATAGGGGACTTTCTGTGTGAAAAGCCAAGGCTTACCACTCAGAAGCCCCAACATAATCAGGCCGGAACAATGTACAGTACTGTAACGTGTCAAGGCTGCCCTGAGCTGAATGTTGTAAAGAAAGAATCTATTCAAACCTCAGTGACTGTTCAAGTGTACATTCACTGCATACATGTAAGTGCCCCTTATGCAAATACATGTTCACACACACACACATGCACTGGCTCACACAACGCCCTTTTAATGGGCACTCGTACGACACACAGCCGAGATTGGTCCATTTATCTGTCTTCAGCATACGTGGGAAATCTGTGACGAGAACAGAAATAAGCACCATCCGCTTTTTCCAATTCTAAAATGTTGCCTCGGGGGAACTGGCATGCTGTCTGAAAATGGGATGATACACGACCTTCGCTATGTATGACTAATACTTGGCTCCTAAAGACTGTGTCAACAAGGTGTTTTATTAAAGACGCAGCAAGAAAACACAAAACGGTGAAGACATTACATGATTTATATAATGAGAAAAAAAAATATAGAGACTAATTGGATTAGAGAGAAACAAAGGAATTCACTGACCTAATTAACCGTCTTTGACTGGCAGACTCACAGAGCACAGAATGTATAAAAGAGTTCTTTATTTCTAATAAACATGAATACATGTGAACACATGGGACGTTTTTATGATGTATGTTTAACACATTCTTTCAAACTGCTGTACAAAGCACAGGAAGAGATGCTATAGGTCAGTACATGAGAGATGGGATGGTTTAGATTATTGCAGCTGTGTAGTAAATATCCGCTTTAACATCATCAATCAGAGGAAAGGTACAATGGGGGAAGGGGGAACAAACTGTAACATCAAACATTAAAACTTGTACAACTCTGAAAAGTATACTTTTTAGACACAAAGGACACATACATTGTATGTGTTAAATAACTTTTGTCAGGACATAAAAAGCTAACTACATCATTCACAGATTCAGCAGTCTGTTTAAATACCTTATTTCTACAAAGTGAATTTACATTTTTTTTTTTTTAAAAGTACAAAGTGCAAATACTATGGTTTCCATTGTTGCCGATTGGTGAGGGCAGATTCCTCCGTGCAGGAGGGGAAATCTCAGTCGCTGGCTTAACCTTGTTTCTTCGAGGGATTCTGAGGAGAGGATATTAAAGTGACAACAGTTTGGCACATGCTTTTTTTATTTTTTTATTTTATTTTATTTTTTTTTTTAAATGACTGCATTTTCCTGACTAAGTCAACACTAACAGCTAAAACAATATTTCGGTTCAGTCTGCAGATGTGCCACCAAGTTCTCTTGCAGCCATTTTATCCATCAGTGTGGGAGGAGTAGTTTACTTACTAGTTTACTGGAGGATAAGCCGTCTCCTGGTTTGGCCCCTGTGAGACAAAAAAAAAAAAAAAAAAATTAAACCTCACCAACCAAAATACGAGGAATACTGGAGGTAAATTCAAGCATCAAATCACGGCCTCCCTGAAGTATAATTGACCCTTCAATAAACGCCGTCCCGACTGGTCCCTGATTTCAAACAGATGCAGACTGAAGGCTTTTTTTTTCCAAGCCAGCTGAAGTAACATCTGTTGCTGGTGGATAGTATTAGCTGTGGCCATTAGACATCAGGTCGTGTTGCTCAGCTCACCCTCTTCTTTGGTCACGCCGAGGCAGCCCATCAGCTCCTGCAGAGAAAGAGCCTTGTCGTTGCTGATGTCGCAGTACTCCACAAACTTCTTCACGCACTTCTTCGGCTTGGATTTCTTGCGCAGGAAACGTTTGAAAGGCTTGATCTCCTTCTTTCCGATGTCCCCACTGGAGTTCTTGTCCAGTTGACTGAAATACCAATGGACCACCCTCTCCTCTAGGGTGTGGTTGGGGTCAGGTTCGGGCATCCTAAATGACACATATCAGTTCATCAAGCTAATAAAGGTCCCGCCAGCACTTCACCCAACTGTCTAAAATAACTCATGTCACTGGATCAGCTGCCTTAGATCCAGCAAAAACCAGCTGTAGCACACAAGAGTTTTTTTGCCTTTCTCTAAATAACTGGAGCCACATCAATAATGGTAGGATGAACATATGTCAAACCTTCCGGCGGACGCTGGGTCTGTGACGGCGTGCACCATGTCTGTCGACAGCGCATCAAGAACACTCGTCAGGAACTCTGTTTTCTTTGCCCCAGGACAGCCTGGAAAACAAACCACGGACACCTGAATGAGTGTGTGTGAGCATGCATGATACAGTTCATATGGAAATAAGTGCACGGATGTGTCAGCAAACAGAAAAAAACGGCCCTCCAGTCCCCAGCATTACAACACGTGTTGTAATGTGGAATGCTGCCGTCATAGGTGGCCTAATAAATGTTTGGGGAGGGACGTCATGTAACAGGCAGCGTAGTTTGAACGTGAACAGCACATAAAGACAGCGGAGGAGAAAATAAACCCAAACAAGGCTCTCACAGTTGTCTTTTACTCCTTCTCATAAAGTGTCAGACCTCCCCTCATCTGGAGGAGGAAGAGAGTACCTGCCAATCATCCCGGAGGCCCATGAGTGGTTTTGACAGCTGGAGGCTCAGAAGATGTCACTGAATGTTGTATGTATGGACAAGAGGCTCCATTCAGCACCTGAGACTCACCTGAGACATCAGGGGGACCAAAGACAGTCCTGACAGTGTTACTTGGATTTTGTCAGAGGGATGTCTGATTTAAAGGTATGAGTCCAGAGATAGACAGACACAACAGCTGATCTTCAATATGTGGTGGGATTACTATTTGAAATGTCAGACAGAGAAGAAATTAGCCTGTAAACCTGTGAGGTAAAATCTATCATTAACTGCCCTACTAAAAAAAAAAAAAAAAAAAAAAACAACCAGAGAGGCATTATTACATGCAGAATGACGGGAAAAAAATTAAAATGAGGGACGACTGGAGTGGAATGACCCTAAAGATAGTAATTGTCTGTTAGGCCATAGAGTTTTAAGAGTGAGGAGGCCAAAGTTGTTCTGGAAGAGCTGAAGGCTATGGAGGCCTGAGAGATTCCTGGATTCCTCGCCTGGCTCTCTTCTTCTTTCTCACAGTCTGACTTCCCTCTGCTATTCTGCCTGTGGAGAAGAAGAAATTCTCTGCAGTTTGCTACTCTTTTTATGGCCCAGGCCTGCGGGGCCAGATTCTCTTGTGCTAGAGATAATAGCATGCTTTGCCCCTCTCTAACAGGTGGCGACCAGCATCGGTGTAAACACCCTGCACCCAGCCTCCACTCCACCTTTCCCCAAGTAGCACAGGGCTTCAGCAACCTGCGCTGAGCTGAGGGCTGAACCATTCACATGTCCAAACTGTTCCACAGTCTCCTTTACATGCTGAACAGACTTGCACTTAAGTTTTAGTAGGCCCTCCCTGGCCCTAGCCCAGTAAAATATCTGACCCACCTGTGAATGGCCAAACTGGTGCCTTGCTGAGCCTCCTGTGGTAAATTAGTCTAGACAGTCACACAATTGCACCCTCAGAAGGTAAAGTGTTTTTATCTGGCTTCTGACTGAGGAGAGATTTGTGGGATGGCAGTTGGACTTGTTTGAGGCTTAGTGTTTTTCATGGAGAGCACACGTCCTCTCCGTAATGCTACAGGAATCTGAGTGAGTCTGCACTTCATTCAAATGGGAAGCCATCAGGTAAGGCTACAGTCCTTTCCTCCTGGCAGCAAAAGTTTTTCTTGTGGGGGCGGGGACAGATCAGCTTCTGTCTGTCTGGACACTGTCTCGCTGAGGGGCAGGACACAAATGTTCCTGCTGTCATTCAAAGGAAATTGAGTCTGGCCATTTTCCGTTGGGTTCAAGGCTGCAGCAAGTTAACGTCTGCTGTCTTATTCCATAATGATTATAATTACATAATGCACAAATCTGACAGATGCAGGATGGAATCAAGTTTAAAAAAGCCCCAAATGATTACATTTTTTTTCTTGCTGAAAATCTAACATCCACACCGCTATTCATACGCCTCCATATATCTGTTGCCTTTAGAAAGTTGGCCAGCGAGTGCATGTTTTGCATGTGTGTGCCTGTGTGTTACTGTCAATAAGAAGCAGTGTTTTCCTATGGAGCCACATGGGGCAGAGCCCTGTCAGCACTCACAGCCGCAGCTCCCGATGCCTGCCCCGACGCCGTCCCATGATCCTGCTCTGGGGAGAAGGCTAGCCAAACACTCCGCTTTCCTCTCCTGCCGCTTTCAGGGCAAGTTGCTCCTTTCTTGCATCTCGGCCCATAAACCTCTCAACACCGGCGCTTCAAGAGCAAATAGACTGCAGCAATGTGAAGGCAACGTTTATAATTATCCCTGGCTCGTACAGTAACAGGGTTTACAGCCGTTGTTGCAATTGCTCATAAAGAAAACAAGATGCTGCATTTTTTTTTTTGACTGTGTCCCGGCATATTTCATAATGAGAGACCTGGCTGATACGGCGCAGGTTTCTTTGACAGGTTTAGAATGAAGTCTGTGTACTTGTGTGAGCGTCTGTGTTAGGTGACTGCATGGCTGAATGAGTGTATTGTTTTCTGTCTTAGCACACTGTGTTTAAAAAGGTGTTTGGTTGGGCTTGAGGTCTTTCTCATGGCACAGTTGTGTTTTCCACGCCATCGCCACCGCACACTTTCTGCTGACAGACACTGTAATTTTTCTTGCTCAATATATTAGCAATAATATACACCAGTGCCACTGGAAGGCAAAGATGAGTAACATTTATTGGTCTAAGGAGTATTCATCTGTGACTGTCTATCCCACTGTTTCATACACACTATACAAGAGTCCTCAATGCAGAGACAAGAGTGCTGCTGTGCAGCTAAATGCAGCACCTGCGAGCAGAGAGCACAGCTCTGGCCCGGCAACATATTACATAAACAGTCATGGATGGGACGGGAACAGTGGTAGCTCTGTTCATATGCTGCTGGATTATTAACATGTTTACCAAACCACCAAAAAAGTGCAAATTTGCCAAGAACCGCTCAGCTTTAAACTGTGATTTGGTTGTATGCAGCACCTGAAAGCTATAAATCTGCTTTGCACTGGTTTTATGACAAGTCATGCAATTACTGATACAATTAAATGTGATGATATTTATCATCTAGTGTTTAGAAATGTAATGAAAACAAAGCTGAATGCACACTGTCCACTGCATTGTAAAACTGTGTCCGTGCAAAACTACGGTAAGAAGAAAAGGTCAAAGTTGAATCTGGAAGCAGCTCAGCAAAATCAAGTGGACATTTCTGACAGTTTTGGAACAAATATTTTCATCTTTACATTAAAATAAATGCTTTAGAGGAGTGCATTAAACTAGACCTGTTCAAAATTGCTTTAATCATTTATGTTTGGTATGTGGGCTCCATCGTACAGCTGAGTGGAGTGCTTGTGATCCTGTACCTCAGCAAGCAGGCATAAAAGAAGCTGATTTCTTTGATTGACCATCTCCTACACTTAAGGAAAAGTGGACTCACTACAGCTTTCCTAGCTGTAAGAGCCATGACAGTCATCTCAAAGAAGGCCTCAATATTAAATGACAAAATACAGTCTGTAAATGATGACACACCATTACACACCCCACATCAGCAGGACAACACATCAGTCAGTGCCTTCAAAAAGCACTATGGTTAAGGTTTGGTTAGGACAATAGTTAGGTTTAGGAAAAGACTGGTTTTGTTTAAAATAAATATTTGGTTAAGGTTAGGGATTGATGGTGGTCACAGTTAAAGGTGCTACATGTAAGTTTTTACTATCACTACATAGCCACCGTTAGCATTAACAGCTGTTGACTTACTAGTGTAGATGATCAAACTTCATTCCTTTACTTCTGCATCCTCTAATGTTGGACTGGAAGACAGACTGGAAGTTACAGTGACTCACTAGTGGTATCACTAGATGGGACAGACTGGGGCTAGCTGGTTAGCATGCTAACTTCAGTAGAAGAAAAGAAGTGAAAGAAATAAAATCAGAGTTAACATTGGCTTTGCTTTCCAATGCTGGAGACAGCTCTTGGTGAGTAAAGGAGTGAAGTTCGATGCTGAACTCCTCTAGACAGAAATAACGCTGGCTATGTAGTGAGAGCAAAAACGTACATGTAGCACCTTTAAGAGAAACCAACATTGAGTGCTGGCAGGACACAGGAAGTGAACAGCAAAATTTTTTTGTGAGCAACAAAAGATGATTTGTTACAACATGTGTTGTAATGCTTTTTCTTTTGCTTTATTTTTTCTCAAAATAATGTGACACACACGACCATTTCATCTACCTTCAGTTCTATCAAATATAAATTCCAGTCAGATATATCAAAATATAAATTGTGCAATTTAAAGTTTTAGATAGTGATAAGCAAGTATCTACCCACAGCAAACACGGTCTCACCTGTAACTAGGCACACCCCAGGACCACCACCCCCAAACTCCCCTCCTGCCATCAATTTCATTTTCTAAACCGTTGTCAGTCTTCCTATCATTACCTGTCTCTGGCATCCTATTATCCATTATCTCTACCTCTCCTCCCCACTATTCTCCATCTCCTGTGTCAGTTGAAGATTAATCCTTCCCCCAATCCGTCTCTGTCTCCTTGCTTATTGACCAGTGAGGGGCAGTACCTGGCAATCCTCAACTCTTTATCAAGCATCTCCTTGACCAACAGTGCTAATGATGTCAACAAACACGCACTGTTATCACAACCTTGGAAGAGCCCCACAGCTGGAGGCCAACTGGCTGAAGAACTTCACCATGTGGTCTGAACAGAGAGGAAAAACAGAGATTGAGTCCAGATTTTGGAGGCCTACCTTGGAGATGTCTGCTTCTAAAATGGTCCTTAGGTTTAGATGGATGGGCCCTGGCGTTCCCGTCACACTTTGGCTGTTCATACCTGTGACAGAGAAGACGGCGTGTGAGAAAATGCCAATCAATTCAAAGTGAAATGGGAGAAAGGGACTGTTTATAACAGTGAAACTATCCTCATTGAAAAATCAGAGAGGAATCTCATGTTTTCCAATTACCACCATCCAGTTAAATCTCAGGGACTCAAATAATTGTTTTGTGGCGAACCAGAGGCTGTGAAACACATCCAAAAAGAGGGGGAGGATTTGGGGCTGGTATGAGGACAGAAAGGGGGAGGGACAGTGAGAGATAGAGGGAGAGAGGCAGACAGAGAGCGTGGGACACAAGGAAGCTTTCACGGCCTCCCTTGGAGAGCTGGTGGAGACCCGATTGCTGGTCTGCGACTGGGCCAAAAGCTGGCCAGGGACAAGGAGAGAGAAGGGGGAAAATCCACGCTTCCATATGTGTGCTAATGTGCTGTCTGGCACTCTGCCTGGAGCCTTGTTAATCTGATACCCAGCCTCGCTGCTCAATAAGAGTGCACCAGTGCCCCACTCTGCCAGCCTGACTGACCTCTGACCTGCCGCTTACCAGACCACTGAGTCACTCTGTCTCATCGGCAGTGGAGACGTCTGTCGGCATGCTTATGTTAGACTTATGGGCAGTTTCTGCGCCCTCAAATACAGAAGCTTCTTTTTGTTGTCGGAAAGTTGCTGTATTTTTAGCAAATTTTCAGACCTGAGGAAAGATAATGCTCAGTATTGTTCAAGGACACTTTAGTGCAAAAGACATTTGTCAACGAAGTGAATGAAACTGGGTCATCCAGTGGGACAGCCTCTCTATCAACTGGCCATTCTGCTGTGGCTAATGATCACTTACCTGCTTTGAGTAACAACTGCCTGGTTTGTTTGTCACAAAGAGCTGAGCAATAAATTCCAAGAATCTTTGGGGTGAAAATACCATAGATAAGCCCTAAAAGAGCCGTGCGACACACACAAGTTTTGTACAGGTGAACTCTCTCCCACCTGGTGGAGGTTCCAGGTATGGGCCGTCCAGTGTCCACCAGCACACACCAGCAGTAGCCGGTAGAGGGGTGGCACTGGACTGGCTTGTACAGTCCTCCTTGGGCACAGTCTGGCACGAACACAGCATCGTTCTTGTGCTGCCTCGCCTCTTCCTGGGCAGACTGCTGCTCCTGGTCACATGATGAGGCTGCAGAGAGGGGTCAGAGGTTATAGAGGAATCAGGGAGGCATAAGTGGATTGGTCACATAAACGCACACAAACCGCCTGTAAAGTCAGCGTTCACTTAGGTGGTCTGGGTTGTGTGACTTGGCAAATACACACTCCAGACACAGACACACACACACACACACCCTCTGAACAAGGGGGTTTGTTAAAGTTTGAATTTGGAGTCATTCCTAACCAGATCTGACTAACACATTCTGGATTTATATAACATGCAAAATGTTTGAATAAATTTCAGTTTAAAAGTGAAAGGCATGCAGCTGCTCTCTCATTACGCTCTAACCATTGCTGCAAAACCCCCGAGGAGGAGGAAGACAGAGGGGAGGAGGATGAGTGCTTGGAGACAGTGTGTGTAGACTGCTATATCAGCCCCCCGTGGCACTGTTTACGGACATTAACGGGCTAATGACTACGTACAGCTCCCTATGCCCCAAGTTAAGTAAATATTTGGACACTCAACTGCCCTCTGTGGATGTGTGTGACAGAGAGAGAGAGACAGACAAGACAAAAGCAGAGCAGTGGTCATTTGGGCCTTTGCCTTCACACACCTACACACGGCGACACACTACTGCCGGGTAATGTAAAGTACCAGGGATCTATATGTTTACACGTTCAAAATCCCCAGGGAAAAATGCAGTGCTTCATGAGCTTCATGAGAAAGACGGGGTTTTGCAGAGCCTCAGCAGGATCTAATCAGACTTTTTTTTTTTCTCTGTGCAGCAGCCTCCGTCTCTGCAGAGCAGCTCTCCAACAGAGATTTGAGAATTAAACTCAGGGATAGAAGCAGAGCTCTTCTGGCCATGAGGGCTTTCATCACCAATCTCTCCCTCTCTTCGCTGCTTGCCTCAAGGCTCGGAAGCTACTGCGGGATTATGGATATCCCTTTTCTTTGTTTATTTTCATTAGAGATCTTTACCCACACAAAAGAGACCAAATGAAATGCCTCCCCGCTTTCTCAACCGACTCTCTTCGCTCCAGTTCCTCCGTATGGGCTCTCTTTGTTGGGGCGGGTGTTTTTTTTTCTTCACCCCAATACCCCAAAGAGCACATGGTAATCAAAACCATCAATGCTGCATTTCTTAGGCTTTTTTTATTGGTTGTAAATTATGATAATGGGATTCACACACAAATGCACATATGCACACAGGGTTCTCATCTCCAGGCTGGCCTCAAAATTTATGCAGAAAGCAACATATTTCCACAAAGAGCAAAGAGGCAACTGATCTGTACAACATAAACGTGCATGTGTGTAACAGGAGAGTAGAAAGGGACCAGCCAAAAGAATAGGAGATCCTGTGTTTGTGCCATGTGCTGATAATTACAGATATGCTGCAACGCAAAGAACCACAGAGAAGCAGATCCTCAAAGCCTGACGCACTCCAACACCAAGATGTATTGGTTTCACAACCCACCATCTGTCCTTAAAAGACAGGAACAGCCTCAAACCATGATTGCTCACACAAGTAGGAAAAACACAGAGCGTGCTTTTAGTTGAGGTTTGCAAACACCCGATTGCCGTCATTAAAGAAAAAGTAGCCTTTGAAACTCACATGGTGCTCGGGTTCTATTGTTCTGTCGGCTGCGAACCTGCTCCGTCCACAGAGTGGGGTACTGGGAAATGATGTCTGAAAGAAATCACAGAGACAGCTTTATTAGCCTCAATTGAAAACACACTCGTTTATCATCTGAGCCAAACCTGGTGGTTCCAAAACTCACAGACTGTAAAATGCACATCAAGGTTATCGTCTCTCACACTGCTGGAGTGGATATGGAAAGAAAATTGCATATGACAGCTGTGACCAGATATATAGCAGCAAAAAGAGAGGTAAGAAACGTATGACTATGGGTCTCCTCCTGTCTTAGCAAATAATCACATTAACATGAAACCATTAAGTGTCGTGTCTTTGAAAACATAAAAGGCTGATGCATGTGCTCAAATGCTACTTTACAAAATGTGACTGCCTCCCATTCACAGTGATGGATTATCTTCATTGCACTAGAAATGTAAGAAGTTCTGTTCTCAGCCATTTGGAGTTTAAAGGAAATGAATATAACAACACCACAATACAATTCCATTACAAGTAAGATCACAGCACTCAAAACACCACAGATGTATTTGCAGAAAAGTACACTTCAAGTGACCTTACTGAGTAAATCTGTTGACTTGATGACTCCTCTCTACTTGTGCTACTGTTAAACTATGTTTTAGCATTTACCAATAACCTGTACTTGTTTCTTGTGGCCACTGTGGCGCTATTCGACAAAAATGACAGTCTCATTGTAACATAAAATGAATGGGGGGAAAAAATTCTACGAAATGCAACTCAAGCTGAAATTGTCCTCTTAGCTTGCATCAAATCTTGTAAATTTTATCAAATGTTTTACCACCACATTTTCCCCCAATGACCTTTTTGAAGAATGAGGCTGTAACTGCTTCATGTGCAGGCTCCTTTGCCCTTTTAAGGACGTTTTGGTGCTATGCTTTTGAGTCAGTCAGTGGTGTCTCAGTAAACACAGGCACAGTATCAAACAACACAGTCTGACGGATAAGAACTCACCTTCTTCGTCTGCAGTAGGCTGCGGATCCACCACTAGGCCAGTCTCATCTGCATTTAGAATGGAGAATATTTGCAAGGAGACTACAATTACAAGAGTAAGCTAGCTTAGAGAACACTTTAACTATGTGAGATTTGCACATTGCCCGGCCAAGAAGGATGGAGACAGAAGTAGAGGTGAGGAGAATAAGAGGAGGAGGTGTGTGTGTGTGTGTGTGTGTGTGTGTGTGTGTGTTGAAAACTGAAAGAGGTGACTTACAGTAAGAGAAGAAAAGAGAAGGAAAACCAGAAGTATAGTGGTCATATATTCCCATGGCTTCACTTCATGCAACAAGGGAGCTCATTTTGCTATGGAGGACAGATTGAGGTCAGTTATAATGAATGAGGAGAAGATGAGGACCAGTTGTCCCTGATGTTCTTCTCCATCCCTCCACTGCTTGCATTTGAGTTTTGAGAGCTGTGTGAAGGTGGGGGAGACACAAGGGGTGAGGAACGCCGAAGCCAAGTCTGAGACGAACCAATTAACAGTGGGAGAATCGAGCTCAGCGTTTGTTTGGTCTCTGTTTGTTTGTATGATTTGCGGTAGGAGGGAGACGGGGACTGAGGTTTTGAGCCGCTTAGGGTGAAACCACGGCCGTAGGTGTGGTTAACCTCAGTGCGGGTCACTCATTCTGCTCAAAGTAAAGCTCTGTTAATGCATGAGTCAGGGCATCTCTAGTGGGTGGCTCCGCAAACGGGGATTAAACTTAAACTTCTTTTCTTTAACAATGAATTCTCCATTGCAAAATCAGGATTTTACATTTAATGCAAGTTTGTTAGGCCAGCCATTCATCTTCTTAGGCATGTTTGGTGGATAAAAATACATACAGTCAGTGTGACCGACTGAGGCAGGCATGTTATTACTCCGCTCACTTAGGGGATGGAAATGTCATTTCAAAAAGTGTATTTATGATTGGGATTTACGATAAACCACTAATGACCTATCTTTACTTTGCAGCCTTTTACATGACTGTAACACCTCTTTTAGCATCTGCCAGGAAACCCCCGCGCTATTTGTGGTCATACGGCATTAGTTTTACGGCTGTTAGTCAGTCGTCAGCTGCATATGATTCCAGCATGTGAATGAATTTGTCAAGTCAAGCACCAGAATTGGGTTTATGGTAAAGCATTTGACTCTGTTCTGATAATAAAAGTGCAGTGATGGCTGCTGTGGAATGCTTAGGTACTGATGGGCTTCTGCCGAATCAAAATATTGATGCAATCACTGCTATTTTCAGTGCTGGCACACCACAAATCTACAGTTTATTCTGCTTTTCACCACCCTGTTTATCCAACCAGTTCAGATTGAACCACAACCCCTCCTCCACCTCTTTTCCGCCCTCGCTCCCTCTCCCACCATCCCTCCTTCTCTCTCAAATTTTGCATTCCCACTTGATCTATGTGTAATGAGTTGGCCGGGCTCAGACAGACAACTATACCCAAGACTGTTTACAGAGAGAGAGAGGCGCAGACATAAATGTCACACTGACAGAAATAACCCATGTGACAAACAAGTGGATGCATACGCACTTTCTCTCTCTCAAACCCATGCGCACGTTCATGCATGCAAACACGCGCACATGCACACATACACAATCACATAAGGAATCGATCTGAATAAACTCAAATTACACTTTTTCTTTCTGAGCCTTCAAATCACATCAGTTAAACAAACAGTCTCCTAAAAGATGAGAGCATGATATACAGTATCTGGAGCTGAGAGGAAATTTAGTGGTTCTATATCTGGAAGAGGGCAGATGTTGATGAGAGACAGAGTGAAAGTAGGGTGGAGAATAAAGTGTGAACATTTCCTTGTATCTTATGACACTGTTGCTGAAAAAGAACCAAGACAAAGGGAGATAAAGTTAGAGAATAGCTTCTGATAAGTCAGTGTTCCTCCATTCTGGCTGCTCCCTCGCTGTTTGGGTGCCTAGTAAAGACAACAGGCGGTTATAGGCGCTGCAGCTGCTGGCGGCGTGCATTAAAGCTCGCCGCAGCCTCTCTCCTTGGACTTGTTACTCAGTAACAGACTGCTTTTATATCAGCCTTCAGGCTGCTTGCACTCTCTCGAATTGACAAAATATTAGAGAGGCAAGCCTTAACAGGCGACCCGCCCTGCACATCTCCGACACAGATGCAGGCAAACAGACAGAGATACAAATTAATACATACACACATGTACATGCATGCTTAGATAGGTACACGCATCATGCACGTGGACAAACATGAAAGCACACATGCACATATAAAGGAGTCGATATGCCTCTGAGAAAGTCTCACCTGCTTTACCTGGCTCTCTTGTGGTAGCTCTTTCTTGTTTTGATCCTGAAAAGCGACAGACTCAAATTAATTAAAAACTCAACACTGTGCACTTTTTTGTCATGCGTGACAAAAGACGGGAGATCACAAACCTTTGGTCTCGTTTTGTGGCACAAGAACAAACAGCCACCAGACTTAAGTAAGGAGTGAAGCACAGTGGTCTGGTTTATTTTAAAATGTGATTAACTTTGACTTTCTCTGATCACATACACAGTGCTTGTCAGTGGAGATGTACTTTATGAACTTTTTAAACTTCAAATACACGGCTCTAATTAAAGTACAGCCGGCATTTACAACTACTGCTGCTACTACTGCTGTTTCTGGAACTTTCTCACTATTGAAAAAGCAGTAACATCCGAGGCAGCCCCACGGAGACGCACAGGGAGGACATGTGGCATTGGTTATTTGATTGTTCGGCAGACGCCATGCTCCAAGAACACTTACATTCCTTACAGTTTAATTTTGTTGCTCAACTCTGAAGCAAGGATTTTCTTCTAGGCTTATTTACACCGCAGCCCCAAGCCTTGAGCAACGCTCAGTCCTCGGGTGGCCCTCAAACCCTGTGGCCGTCAGTCCAGTCACTGACCACTTTCCCACAGGACAGAAGATTACACCCCCCTCAAAAACGGAATGTCATGCTTTGCTGTGTTGAATCCGATTTATCACTGTTGCTTCATAACATTACAGAAACCACATTTGAGTACAAATCAGTCATTTTAAATATCTTACATTGGGCTTACTTCCAAAATGAGATGCCTGTACTAGCGCAAATACAGTTTGCATAAGTGTAGACATTATTGAAAGTTTCCCCATTGTGTAAGACAGGTTTCGGGGGTTTTACCCACCTTGGCATCGAGGTTTTTTATTGGCCACTGCTGAGCCACTGATGGGTCGGCCATTGGGTGTGACACACCAGCAGTATCCAGTGTAGCTGTGGCACTGAACCTGTAATCAAAACAGCATGCAAACAAAGTCAGCATGAGCAAACCCAGGAACGGCATCTGTAACAATGAAATGTGAAAGAACAGAGTTAAAAACTCATTAACAATAAAATCCATTCATGGGAAAAGAGAAATTCTTGCAGAAATTGGACTCGGTGGTGTGAAAGAGTTACTCTTTTCTTCTGTGGCCTCCCTACTCCAGAGCCGTGCCGCTTATTAAAAAGTGTCATTTATGTTGTGTTTTTTGTTACCTCGCTATATGTGCCGTCAGGGTTGCACACAGGCACAAAGACCTGTGGGAAGACCTTCTTGGCCTGCTGCTCTGTATACTTCTTCTCTGCTACACATCTGGATGTATCTGAGGAGCACCACAAATCACCAGAATCACTACACATCACAGAGACCCGTGATTCAACCCACAGCTCAATTATTTTCTTATGCTGCACAACTATGAAACCAACATGCTCAAAAAGTCAGGAGAAGATGTTGAATCTCACAGATGATGAAGAATGAAAGAGAAATGCGGGAGAGAGAGGAGAGACGGAGGGGAAACAATTCAAGACATTTCAGAAGCGGCAGATACTTGTGTGGCTGGGAATAGAACCAACACCCCCGGTCTTATTAGGAGCGAGTCAGGCAAGCCTGCACAGTGCCTGGTGGTAAAGCCATTACTGAGCGAGGCGGCTCGTGCTGCTCCTGTAGAACATTCCAGTCACCCAAGAAAAGGGCTGATGCACAGGGAAAACCTGACCCTTCCTTAATGTCTCTGAGTATGTCTCACTCTCCTTCTAAACCTCGACCGTCTCCTCAGTTCAGCCCGAGCTGTCCTCTAAGTATTCGTTGATTACAAGTGAGGGTCAGCAACGTTTCACCTATGTGCATCTCATGTCTTTTCACATCCTTCTGTCAGAGCCATGGCTCATCCTGTCATTCCACAGCTGCTGCAGCTCACCTGGCCAACAGTAGCAGCTGTGCACGCTCTCGGGAAAAGTTGAGCAGCAGTGGGTTTAATGGTAACTTGGTGTGACACACTAGCTGTCGCGCAGCGCTCGTCGAGCTGGCAGGTTCAAATCACATTAAAACACTGACTCATGCTAAGTTTAAAAACACTCTCCGGTTTGGTCAGGAGGCTGCATGTCGCTGGCATGTCTTTTCATTAGACTGTCCATTAGACACATGCAGGGGAATGTGCACTGCTTTCCCTCAGTCTGGTGCATGTGTGTTGTGTGTGTGTGTGTGTGTCACTGTCACTGGAGAGGAGAGGGGGGAACGACGCTGGATGTTCCAGATGGGGGAAAACAGTGAGTTGAGGAGTTCTAAAGTTAGCTCCAGTGGAAAAACCCAAAACCATCGTCCTTCTCCAGGGGGCTCCGACCGAAAAGCTGACTGGAAAAAATGACAGGACACTTGAATCATCTGTGCGCAGTGATAGAAAACAAATGTGGTGCCAGTCTCACCATCCTTAAACACAATCCCATCCTCTGTGCTTTTAGGCCAGATCAGCCCCCTGGTTTATTTCGGGTGCTGACACTGCTGCTGCCACTGGGTCTTTCACCCCGGCCATCCAGAAGCAGAGGGGGGTCCGAACCCTTATACACCCAATGTTATTGACGCGTACAATACGACTTTCATGGACTCTCGTCCCTTTCAGCTTCCTAGCTGGAATCCTCTATTCTGTGTCCCGGCGCTGTCCGCCACATCCAGATGTCCGCTTAGAGATGTTGCCATAGAGACACAGCGCGGGCATAAAATCGCGGAACGCTTTTCCATCATATGAGACTTCTTTTTAAGCAAACCCTTTTGCTCACGCTCCCTGCATTAGTGATCTAATATTGTAATATGTAAGAATGGGGCATTGTCCCCAGTCTGCAGAGCAGTGAACCAGCAGTAGAGTTAGTGAGAGGGGTGGGGGTGAAAGGGTTCAGGGCTGCAGCATTGGGGTGTATGGGCTCTTCCTTCCAATGATGACTAACAATGAGGGAGTCTGTGAGCTGGCTGACCTCACTGGCTCTCCTTCCCCTTTTGCTTTTCATCTCCAGTCATATAGTCCATATATGTACAGCTTAACATCTAGTATGATGAAAATGAGACCATTAATTCTTGTCACAATATTTCATTGAAATGTCCTCGCTTCTGCATAATAATTAGACTTCACAAAGCTGAAGCTGTGGAAGTCACAGATCAGTGGGGAAGCTGTTGATGCGGGGATATATTTCTGTTTTACCAAAGCATGAAATCCGTAAGAAAACAAAAATAATTTTCACTGAAACAAAACAAGTATTTTGACAAATTAACATACATTTCCCCTGTCAGTACAAATGGTGTGAAATTATGAAACCAGCCAGGCAGTAGCAATAGCCCCCCTCCACCCACTCTCAGTGTGTCAACCCCACTCGTCCTCCCAGCACTCAAAGAATCAATTATGCTGAAATGAATTTAACCCACAAGTTTCTACTGTGACCCTCTCTGCGCATTTGAGAGCGTCAGGTGGCGCTGAAGCGTGACTCATGACCTGACCTTTGCATGGCCCTCGGATGACCTCCAGCTGGGGGTCGCGGCACTTGGCTCGGAGGAACTCGCAGCGAGATGTGAAGGTCCTGCCGTCGGAGGCGCACAGGGGTTTGCGAGGAGCTCCGGCGCATTCCATGTTGCACTCCTTATCCTGGTCCACCCGCAGGAACTGCATAGGTAACAAAGTAGGAAATAGGCAGAGAAAACATTTGCTAAATGAGCCATTTCTGGGAACCAGTCAGCTCTGCACCAAAGCATTTTAATCTCCAAAACAGGTGTGATTCTGAAAGGATTTATGAAGACTAGGAGCGGGAGCCTGTGTGGGGGCAAATGCTTTATATGAAAACAGGCTGCTAAACCAAACATGGGGCTGGTGTCCATTGCCAAAGCTATACAAATTGTTAATTCTGTTTAATCAGAGGTTCACTGGCAAGTGCAACAGGCTTTCATAAATACACTATAAAGAACTGATAAACAGCACAACACAAGGACAAAGACAGGGCAGTGTCACTACAAGCCTGCCAGGGTGCAGCCATGATTTGTCTTTGTCGAAAGGGCTGGAGAAGACTTGACTGACGCCTCATCTTTTCTTTGTCTGTGCCAACACCTGCACAGGTATTCACCTGGAATCTCTCCTGAGGATGTTTTACTCAGCCATGAAAAGAGAAACAAGGATGGAGACTCCTGGCTCAACGCATCGGATCACCTGTGTCAATGCTACCATTGTATCTTCCACCGTGGTATGAAACCTCCTCGCCAGGCCACACAATGAGGCGGTGGCGGTGTGTGTGTGTGTGTGGGGGGGGGGGGCAACAAGCTGTGACTGCTACAATGAATGAAAATCCAGCGAATGATAGAGTGGCTGAATAAACTAGATGTCAGGGAGCTTTGTTGGGCTACAGTGTGAGTGTTGGGTTTACATGAAGTTTGCGTGAGTCATTCAGTTTGGTGGAATAATGGGTAGAATGGAAACAAAACAAACTCTGTGCCCAGGCCTCCACAGGTGCTGTTTTCACTCAGTCATATCCAAAAATAAATACCTCTCTAAACTCTTTTGGTCTTCTCTTATAATGAAATTATTTGCACGTATGAAACACTGCAATTTTACAGTGCTTTCAGTTTTGCTCTTTTGCTACGTGATGTTTTTGTTCAGGTTTCAGTGGATGCACGGAAATCCAAAATCTGTCTGAATGACCTCTGTCAAGTATTCAGAGCAGCCAGAAAAACAGACTGAAAATTCCTCTCTTTCACTCACACACAGTTATCATTCTGTTGAACAAAGAAGAGTATCAAAGCCCTCACTTAGAGGTAAGCCATAAAAATCTGTTCCTAGTTATCAAAAGAAAGGGCATGGCAAGACAGAAGAAGAAAAGACACATCCATGGAGAGGGCGGGATGATCAGCAATAAAAAATTTGTTGTGTCTGACATCCTACAAATGAAGTGAGAGATGAGGTTTGGTGGCAGCCCTTTGCATTCAGACGAGCAGGGCTCCAGGGCTACATGCACCTGGAAGAGGGTTGGCAGGGAAGACAGTATCGCCCTGGGTCCAGGAGGGTGGGGGGGGGCACGGCCCACTCTGTCAACCCTGCTCATAAATCTTCCCGGGGGGGATCAGAGAGGAGAGGCCCGTTCAAACACATCGGAAGGGGAGCCGCAAGGGATGGAACATGAGTCTTTTGGATTGAGTGAAATTTAAAAAAACAAAACAAAAAAAAAACAAAGTTCTTTCTTTCCTCTCCGTCTTCCTGGGCTTATAAAAATTGTATATAGCACAAAAAGTTTCCTGATACCGCAGAGTTGTCTGTTGGCTTCATAAGTACAGCCTGTGTCCAAGTCTCAACACTCATCCTTCATCTTTCTAGACAGAAATATGGAGAGTTACCGTTCTTCCTTCTTTGGTATTGACAAAATCTGAATAAATGTTGCTTATTTCCGGTGGTTAAAGGGACCTGATGAGGTACTGCCACATTGGCTCCCATCAGCTAAGTACCTGTTCCTTAAAAGAACTACTCCTGACACTTATTTCTTTCCCAATTTCTCTGTATAAACTGGGGCCCTAACATCTCCTTGCCCTTCCTTGTTAGTGTCTCTGAGTTTCTTGGATTGTTCGCATCATTGCATCTAAGCGATAGTCTCCCATCAGTATCCTCCCTCTCCCCCTGTCCTCCCACACCAGTTAGGACATCCTTCTGCAGCAGTGACCTCCTCTCACCCTCCACTCTGTCTCTCACAGCTCACCCCTTCACATAAAGTCCAGCAGGCGTGACGGGCTGGTCTGAGGATGGTTTTTGCAGAGGACATGCAATCTTCCAAAGCCAGTGACTGCTCTGATAGTGGATAAGTGCGTCCAGCCATGCTTGGTGGTGGACCGCCAGCCTCGCCACAGCCCACGCTGACCACCCCAGTGCTCACACTACACCAGCATTATCAGCATCAGCCCTTGCCAGCCAGCAGACTGACAACTCAAACAGAGTCATTCTGCAGCCCAGCATCCTGCTAGATGTCCACTGTTCAGCACAAAGCAGAGCGCCAAGTGCCTGCAGGTTTATGATAAAGCTCCAAGAACACAGCATGGAAAAACACAGTTAGCCATGAAATCAGCCACCCATGAAATCAACCACCCAGATTCACTATCGGGCATCCAAGTGTTTATTTCACAGTCAAAGTTGGCCACACTGCAGCAGGAGAACAAATAAGATGTGAAAACCAGTGAGAGGAAGAAGCTCCAGAGACTAATGGTGTGTTGAGGACCTCTTCCTCCTGTGTACTCCTAATGGTAGTTAACTGTCTGCTGCAGATCCCTGTGTGTTTGGCCTGTGGTGATGGATGGGCGAGGCTGAGGTAGAGCCCTGACACTCCCCTGATGTCTCATTCCAGCCTCTTCAAGCCAGCACCATCGTCATGAACAGCAAAACCCTGGAGAGTGATGGATGGCCTTCACCTCAGCTACACGTAGCCCAAGTTTCCGCCCTTATTTATCATAAAAGAAGACTCCAACAAGACAGAACACATTTTGTGACTCAAATCCATTTATCGCTCAAATCCTTTTCTAGCTTACTTCCAGACAGCTGGCTCTCACTTTCTCTGGCTCTATCAGCTCAGATGCTTTCGCTAGGACACTTCCATGAAGTGTACACTTAGTATTTAGATTGTGTAGTGCATGAATTTCAATTGGGTAGTGTTGTCTCAAACACGGCCATTGTTCGTCGCTGTTAGCTAGCTAGTTAGCACAGGCATTATCATTCATGGTACCAAACCATTACAGACAATAAAGGCTTCTATCCAACAACAGTATAGTGGATTATAGTGGATAATGTAAATTTGTATAGAATGATGTTCAATTTTGCAATCATCGCAACAGCTGCAGACTCCTCGGCTGCCATTATCACCAGTTTTAAAATAGGTTGGTGGTCCCTCCCCTTCTGCTATGTAACCAAGATGGCGACCATTGAGGGTGAGAAGTGTCCAGTGCTTCACTGTCAACTTTTGGACAGTTATGAGTACACCATCCAGGTACTCATACTGCACTGCAGGTTGAAATAATTGTCGATGTGAAAGCACTGACATACTCCAACCAGCAAGTGTACATACGGAAGAATGTGAAATGAGACATGCTCTGTGTTTTCCTTTCGATTTACTCTGCTCTCGTTCCTTTCATGATGTCTTTTCTTCTTTGCGTGATCTCTCTTGGAAGATGCTTTTTGCATCTGCTAAAATAATACAAGAGGTTGGCAAAGGAACAACAGACAGGCCAGACGGGCGGAGTCAAGGGAAAAATTTTTTTCCAAGACCAACCAGCATACAAATCAAATCCTATTACCTCCCCCTGGCTCTGCGGCATTGTGGGATTGAATGGAGTACGGAGGAGGCGAGCCTCCAGCAGAGAGCACATTGTAGGCTGATAAGGGCCTTCTGGGCTGGGAGGCCCCCGCTTCCAGCGCCCCGAGAGGCCCCTCACACCACAGCCCCGCAGGGTCAATGGGGGCCCCAGCTGAGAGCCGTGGCAAATGTGTTAAATGGCCTTGGCGGGAGTTTCCTGCGTGGATGCTAGGATGCAAAGGGGATCATTAGTTTCCAGCATGGTGGAAAGGGAAGAAAGTGACAGCCTTTAACCAGGCTACTAACTCAATCAAAGGAAAAGGCTTTTAATTGCTGTGAAAGATGTTAAAAAGAAAGAGAGGTGGTGTGAAAGGCCACTGATGGTCATGTGACAATAAAAAAGTCTCTGTGGGCAGGTGCACAGTTTTATGAAAACACAGGGGGCAATGGAGCCCATATGTTACACTAAAATTGCTCTGTACAGGTTTAAGAAAAGAGGCAGCCAGTGTTCTACGTGCCCTCATCTTTTCACACACTATTTCCTACTTCCATAAACCATGGAAAATGTCTGTCTCATGAATAACCTGGGCAAATATCCCATTTATTTAACTGCCTGTTTGACCTCAAATATGCACAAAATATAACATGGAGACATTTTCTTGAAACCAGCAATAACCTTTCCTGTGTCTTTCAAACAATAAGCCATTAATCACTCACAAAGTCCTGTAAAAGTACAAGTCTAGTGCTCCATATGCTATTCCAATAAAGGAGGTCTAATGAACCACAGTGGGGAGGTATAACACAGACACAGTTACCACTGAAACACGCAATGAAAGAGAAAAGTTTCTCCATTCTTATAGTCATATCCAGAGCACAGTGGATGATGTGTCATACCCAGACACACTCCAGGCACAGCTGTATCTGCATAACCTTTACATCATCTGTTGGATAAATATTACCACCCATGTAACTTCAATGAAGAAACACTCATTATTATCTGTACTCATACTGTCTGTGCAAATCTGTGCATCACGGAGAAAATTAAGAGGGAGCATCTGCTCAATGCAACACTTCCTCCCACATTCCACAACTCCATAGTGCCGTCAGGGAGAAAAGGATCTCCGACCCTTCACCTGCAGGTTAACAACTCATGGCCATTTGTTTCCAATTGGATATTAAGGCATCTTCACCCGGACCATAAATAACGGTGCTGGAGGAGGCGGCTGTCACTTCAACCTCTAAATCAAAGGGGGAAGCCTCTGACAGTGCACATTCCGCTCTCTATTATTCCTCCTTCAGCTTGGTATCTGCACTTGATTGTGGCCATGATATTCCTCTCATCTCATCATTTTCACCTGAACTCTGAGGAGAAATGGACATGATGCACCATTTCTGCTGTGGTAAACAACACCATGTGCTTTGCTGCAGCACACCCTCGGATACTGATACCAGCCTGTAAAGAGCCACTGGTGTTTAAAAAAAAAAAAAAAAAAAAAAAAAAGGACGGAGAGGCAGACAAGCTGAGAAACTATCAGGCAGGTAAAGGCACTAAAGGCAGACCAGAGTGGAGCTGCTAACAGCCCAGCTCAACTTCTCACAGGCAAACCAGCAGCTTAGCCATCTCTTCAGAGACCCTGAAACACAGGGTCTACATTTGATGATATCTCTATTTGATATCTTGAGTTTTAAAATTATAGCTTAAATTGAATTTCTGACACATACACACAACATATTCAAGCTGTGACAAACTCTTACATCTAAAAACCCTATTATCAGCATGGACCATAATGCTGTTGGAATTAATATAACATTTCTATGTGCCCCTGTTTATCCATGATTTTTTGTATAAGCATTTCTGATTATTATAGGAAAAGCACATAAAAATCCATAAATAAAGAAGGACAAACAATGAGTGAATGAACTAACAAACTGATTTAAAATAGACAGGTTTCAGGACTGTGTTTCTGCTGTAAAAATGAATATGCCAATGCGTGTTGAACTTTTACGCATGGAATGCACGAGCACATCGTTAATTCTAAAACCCATATTTACAAATGGATGTGGGCGAGACGTATTCGGGGAATTATGTGTCTCTTCCTACCGTGAGAGCGGAGAACTTTTGAGCGCGCCCGGCGCACAGCACACAGAGGAAGACCAGTAGCGGACAGACGCGCATCCTGACGCAGCGTGGCAATAAACTCTCCAAATTACGCACGGTCCAAAATTCAGTCTGTGTTGCCTGAACTTCACCAAAGCAAAAGAAGAGTGTCTCTGGAAGAAGTCGATAGTGTTTAAAAATCCACAGTGGTCCTTAAGAAAAAATGTTAGTGGTGGAGCGGGGGTTGCTGGTTTATTTCACTTCGTCTCCTTGGTTTCGTCTGCCAAACCGTTTGTGTAGACACTCTCCTTATTTCTGGCAGTGAGATAACCCCCCCCGTGTCCCTGACCTTTTCCCCTCCCTCGGTGTCTCTCTCTTCTCCCTCTCTCACTCTCTCTCTCTCCAATTCGACTTCTTTACTCTACAACCCCTCCCTCCACACTTGATTTCGTGGACTAGATCTCTTATCGGATGCAGGCAGTTCCCCAGCCGGTAGGTAGGTAGGTACAGATTTAGAGGGACTCCGTCTGCTGCTGGTAGCTGAGGCAAACACGTCAGGTATTCTTCTCTCTCACCCCTTTTTTTCCCTTTTCCCTCTCCTTCAAAACCACAACAAGAATTCCCCCCTTTTCAGAGGATGTTCGTTTGGCACAGAGACGATGGAATGAGACAGGCTACTGTCTGCTGGGAGGGTCAGCAAGGAAAAGAAACGCAATCTGCGCTCAAATTCTCATACTGCTACACACAGACACACACACACACACACACACAAACTACAATACACAATATGGATTCCCTCTCAGCATCATTCTCCATAGACAGTTACCCAAAGTTCTGCAAGTTAACACACTACACAAAACCAAATAATACAATCTGGTATAGGCTCTAAAAGCAAAATAACTTAATCTGCCCTATGGAGGCTCTGACTCATCCTATAATAATCAGAAATGCTTATACAAAAAATCGTGGACAGTCATTGTTAAATGCCACAATATTAAAGCCAGATTTGGAGGGACATGGTCAATTTATGTACATATATTTCTATACATACTTTGTCAGGTCTGTGGTCATTTGAACGCAGAGAGCGGCACCTTGCGACTACAACGCCACCTAATGGTATATGCAAACAGTTACAAGTTTTCACAGCCAACTTACCTGACATTTGGTATGAGGACACTGAGCTGCTCGTCATCTACAGAACAATTTTCACCCTTGTATTCACTTTATATTCTGCAAGCTGTAACTTGTTACATTAAAAAAAAAACGTGTTTTATGGTTTGTTTGTTTGTCTATTAGTCTGTCTCTTTTGTAGCCAGGCATTATCACATTTTTTTTAAATCTCTGAATTCGAAGGCTGTAAATAAAGTTGCAGAAATATATAAGAAATATAAAGATGTCAAACACATTTGTAACTAGTAAACTGCCATAATTGACGGTATCGAATTGATATTTTCATGAGGGGAGCATCACAGACCTTTTTCACGGCAGACATTTTGACTCGTCACCGCAGGAGAAGGACAGGTGTAACCAATCACGTAATGATGGCTCTGTTCCATTTAGCTGCACAAGTTTCCAGGCCATGGTATTGTATGCGTTGGCTGGCTGGCTTAGTTTACTAAACGAGACAGAGCCTTTGATAATGTTCACACCTGTGGTGTTTTCTTGCAATGACAAACCAAAATGTCTGCCGTGAAAAATGCTTTTGAATGTGATGAGTTCCAATTGTTTTGACAAGTAAAAAATATCTAATATCAAAAACTCTGTGAGACGATAGCTGGAGTGCTATCCACACTCAGGTTAGCCTGATTTAATAAAACACTAAAAGCACGTTCAGTAAAAGAAAGACAAACATTTAACAGGGAAGAAAACAGAGGTGATTCTCGTCAAGCAAACACATCAGTAAAATCCAAAATATGAAAAAGTTTACCTTTCTTTAGAGTTCTCATTCTAGCAGGAACGCCATTGTGTCTTTTCGTGAAGAGAAATTACATCTTCGTGATAGTGTTATTTCAGTGAAAACCCCCATGTTTTGTAACGGGTTGGTTAAAAATCAGCTCCCATGGGCCATGGAAAGCTTAGGAACCTGCTGCTTCAACGGTCATGAGCAAACACATCACAGAAACTCCATGTCCCATAATGCTTCAATGCCGCCGTGTTCACGCGTACGTCACGGATTCTTTCTTCCGTTTCCTCTCGTCTCACCAGCGCAAGCTGCGTGGTTTAGCTGAGTTAGCTAACAGAGCACACATTCTCCTGATTTGCTCCGGTATCTGCGAGCTCGGACTAATAACTAGCATCATGTCATACCACGACGACGACGATGTCAGTATATATTATTTTCTTACAGACATTTGAACGATTTTATGAAAATAACAGTCTAATCAGCGGTAGCTATTAGCCATCAAGCTGCATAGCTAGCTTAACTGCACCGGCGTAACAGTAGCTTGTGATGAGCTAGTATGATGTAAATGATTGTTCTTTTTGAAGAGAGTACAACCAAAGCATGACAGTCTCCGTAGCATACCTGTAATGTTTTGAAGCCTTCTCATATAGAGGATTAGGTTTTAGACAAACTAAGCTAGCGTTGATGATAACTGCCTGTCAGATGTTGACTGTGCAATAATGACAAATGTCTAACTGCTCCGTTTCCCCACAGTACGATCCTTACGACTACGACCTGCACACCGGTTAGTATACACACATCTGTTTATCTAAATATATGATATCATCCATCATGTATACACTTCTCTTGTACATAGTCAGTACACAGTCTTGTTTAGTGTGAAGTCAGCACATCGTCCAGTAGCTGTACACAGCTAATTCATGTAGTGGGTTAGTGTCTCCTCCTCACTCTCCCATCTCCCTGCAGGTGATCCTAAAGCCGACTTGGCCTATGAGAGGCAGTATGAGCAGCAGACCTACCACGTCATCCCAGAGGTGATCAAGAACTTCCTGCAGTATTTCCACAAAACCATCTCTGACTTGATCGACCAGAAGGTGTATGAGCTGCAGTCCAACCGTGTCTCCAGCGAGAGCATCGAGCAGAAAATCTATGAGATCCAGGATGTCTATGAGAATAGGTAACGGTGACACCCACTTGATGCTGTTGCCTCTTTTAACAGAGACATTAGATGTTTGTGTGTTAGTGTGTAATGAGTTACTTACCTTTCCTGTTAATGTCTTGTTCAGCTGGAACAAGTTGACTGACCGCTTCTTTAAGACGTCTCCATGGCCAGAGGCTGAGGCCATCGCATCGCTTGTTGGCAACGGTGAGTGTATTATCTGTCATCTGCTTTTTCTTCTGCTGCACAGCAGGCACCATCATTTGTTCTTTTTTTTCTTTCATTCTTTCATTAATTTTTCTTTTTCATTCTTGATTTGTTTCTTGAATGTGATAAATATCAATTTGCCTAATGCTTTTCCAGATAAAAGACGAGATGTATATGGATATTGAGTGTTTTGTTGGTGTGTTTACATTTTTATGAATTGATTGACTTCCAACAGATGCTGTGTTCCTCATCCTTTATAAGGAGCTGTACTACAGACACATCTATGCTAAAGTCAGCGTGAGTACCTGCTCAGTATAAATCGTCATCAAGCTTCTTCGCAGTGTCTGAGAAGCCCGCTAAAACCTTTCCAGTGTCCTGTCGTTTGTAACTATTGTTTTCTTCTTCTAATCAGGGCGGACCAACTTTGGACCAGAGGTTTGAGTCATACTATAATTACTGCAACCTCTTCAACTACATTCTCAGTAAGTTCTTAGAATACTTCTTACATTTTTCTCTCACCTGTCGTTATAAGTGTGTAAAATGCCAACTGATAAGAAGTGAGTCATAGGACAGTATTTCTGATTGTGAACAGATGCTGATGGACCAGCCCCCTTGGAGCTTCCAAACCAGTGGCTCTGGGACATCATTGATGAGTTCATCTACCAGGTAGAGTAAATTAGATTCTTAATTTATCCTTGGTTAACAAGACTTGCCCATAACAAAGAGACAAACATGTAAGAACTAGTGATGAAATAAAGGCCAGGTCAGGTCGTAGTTGCCAGCCATTTGAGGGTTGTTTTAAGCTACAAGATCAAAAGTAAACTAAATATGACTTTCACATACATATGCCTAGATAGAACATATTAAGTATGTTTAAATGCAGTTAACATTTAAACCCCTCTTCAGTTCCAGTCCTTCAGCCAGTACCGCTGTAAGACGGCCAAGAAGTCAGAGGAGGAGATCGAATTCCTGAGGAACAACCCAAAGATCTGGAACGTACACAGCGTCCTCAACGTTCTCCACTCTCTGGTGGACAAGAGTAACATTAACCGCCAGCTTGAGGTGTACACCAGCGGAGGTAAAGAAGACTGTTTTGGATATATTTGTTGTTTGGGGGAATCATTGAAATTAACAAGCCTTAGACCTTGTTATAATTACCACTATAAGGTTCAGTTTATCTTCTCTGTAGACGTATAGTCCTTTTAAACTGTAGTTATACCTTGTAACTGAAAACATCCAACAAAACTACAATATATTCATTGTATGCATTATATGAGGCAGCTAACATCTGTATAACATAAAGAATGTTATTTTTTGGTGTGTTACAGGAGACCCAGAGAGTGTGGCTGGAGAATATGGACGTCACTCTCTGTACAAGATGCTGGGTTACTTCAGCTTGGTGGGACTCCTGAGGCTTCACTCTCTGCTTGGTGATTATTACCAGGCCATCAAAGTCCTAGAGAACATTGAGCTCAACAAGAAGGTACGACCTTATCTAAGACCTAATGTAGAGAGTAACATGCGTTGAGTACTGCTGAGCCCTCTAGTTTTACTTTTCCCTGTTTTTCAGTATTTGAAACATTTTTCAGACCACGTTCTCCTCACTGATGGTGTTTTCATTTTTAGACCACGTCTTCTTGCTTGCTCTTTTGTTGAGTCCTCACTCCCGTATCTGTTCTGTTTCCTGTCTTCAGAGTATGTACTCCCGCGTGCCCGAGTGCCAGATCACCACCTATTACTATGTGGGTTTTGCCTACCTGATGATGAGGCGCTATCAGGACGCCATTCGAGTCTTTGCCAACATCCTGCTCTACATCCAGAGGACGAGAAACATGTTCCAGAGGTCAACGTATAAATATGAGATGGTCAGTCAGAGCGGTGCTCATTAGATAACAGGGATTTGGATTGATTTCAGAAGATGTCAGTTTGAAAGCTACTAACTCAAAAGAGCTAATAAGATGCTTTTATCTGTTTGAATTTGTAGATTAACAAGCAAAACGAGCAGATGCATGGTCTGCTGGCCATCGCTCTCACCATGTACCCAATGCGCATTGATGAGAGCATCCACACCCAGCTGAGGGAGAAGTACGGAGACAAGATGCTGCGAATGCAGAAAGGGTAAGAAAGAAATAACATTACACTCGAGCAAATGTATTTGATGTCCAGCTTTTTTTTTTGTTGACACTGATTTCATTTTTGTCAATTCACCTCTTTCATACTGGTCAGACACTAACAGATGGAAGGTCTTTTAATAAGGATTAGCAAAAAAATTTCAGAAATGAAAATGAGCTAATACTTAATTTCAGAGACCTGCAGGTGTTTGAGGAACTGTTCAGCTTCGCGTGTCCGAAGTTCTTGTCACCTGTGGTGCCAAACTACGACAACGTCCACCCCAACTACCACAAAGAGCCTTTCCAGCAGCAGCTGAAGGTCTTTGCTGAGGAGGTGCAGCAGCAGGCCCAGCTCTCTACCATCCGCAGGTAGAGCATCCTAACATCTTTGAGTCTGTGACATAGTTAACACAACTGTATAGAGTTGTATTAGAACTAAAAGAAATATTGGATGCAGTGTTGTGTGACAGTCTGTAGCCTGTTGACTCAGGTGTGGTTGCAGGATGTCTATACATGTCATAATGTGTTTCCCCCCCTCCTCAGCTTCTTGAAGCTGTACACCACCATGCCTGTAGCCAAGCTGGCAGGATTCTTGGACATGACTGAGCAGGAGTTCCGTATTCAGCTGCTCGTCTTCAAACACAAAATGAAGAACCTGGTGTGGACCAGCGGCATCTCGGCTCTGGATGGAGAGTTCCAGTCTGCCTCTGAGGTCGACTTTTACATTGACAAGGTGTGTTAAAGTCTCTGAGCTTCCTGTATTGTTACATACAGCATAAATAGGGATAGACCATGTGGAACACCACCGCCAAAGGTGCTGTGGGTTTGGTTAAAATGATCAAAATGATACAGTAGGTACAGATGCTGTGTATAAAACACTATATAAACAGCATCAGTGTGTAATATGACTCACTGCTGCAAGTCTCTCTCTGCAACACTCTCACAGGACATGATCCACATCGCTGACACTAAGGTTGCTCGTCGGTACGGAGACTTCTTCATCAGACAGATCCACAAGTTTGAGGAGGTAAGCAGTGATGTTTTGCCTCTGAAAAGAAAAGTACAGACATTTGGAGCTGATTATTATTTCAAGGCATCAGAAGACGTTTGGTTAATGACATTATTTCATCCAACACATATTGCCACTGATATTGATGTAGAAAAACATACTCCCTCACTGGCCTTCTCCTGAAATCATTTGTTTTAATCATGGACCTGCCTGTCACAGACTGAAAAAATAAAACCTGTTTGTCTCTGTCTCCCTACAGTTGAATAGGACGCTGAAGAAAATGCCGGTCACTGGCACCACTGGATCAGGGAGCACCACGGCCCGAGGAGTCTGACCAGCAGCAGTGAAGTGAAGAGTTCTGAGTCTTCTGCACTCTCAGTCTCTTTCCGGCTTTTTGACAACTATTATTGATGAAAACTTTTCTATGTAACTTGGTAACAATAAAAGGATGAAGTGGTGTGCTAAAATCCATGATTTCCTCACGATTTCCTGTCAGGCAGTTACTCGTAACGACCACTGGATGGCAGAATCTACCAAGCCCTCATACTGGATCACATGCTGATACATACTTTGGACCCATTATTATTGGAGGTCTGTTTGTACAAAGCGTTTGCACAATTTGTGGAAATAAGACCTGTGAGTACAACAGAGGTCAACCTAGGGGAAGTCATTTTAAATGTCACGGGGAGGGAGGGGGGGGTTGTCTGTATCTGCATCTGTAGCCATTGTTTCTTATCATCCCACTGACTGAGGTCAGAGGCCGTTGCATATTTCTTTTATTATCACATATCATCCAACAACATTTCCCAACACAGATCTCAGGGCTGGTGACAATAATGACAAAGAAATAAAAACTTACAAAATGGGAATATAAAAAAAATGAAGTTTTAAAAACACACCACCACTCATCAGAAACAGCGTCAATTGTCATATAAAGGAAAACAGAACGACATGTCACCATAGCACAATATACACATACTCCAAACATCCAAAATGATTCCCTACCTATTTTGGTAAGCCAGCATTTTTCTTCAAAAATATCTTTTAATTCCATCACATTTTCTATAAAATAAAAAAATAAAGCAAACATCGCTCACTTTGAGCATGACTCTTTTTACTCCCTCAGGTGGCAGTGTAAAGTCTGTGGGCACAATGCCATCTTTATGTATATAAAATCCGGATAATTCCTTTTTTTTTTTTTTTCAAATTCCATTTATAAGTTCTTTCCATAGTCTTCTTTGACTGCCTTTAATATCAAATTATTCATAAAAGATTAAAAGTTTTTTTTTCTTCCTGTGGCTCTAGTCTGAGATGACATTCATCCATCTTCATCATCAGTGAGGAGTCTCCTCCCGCATGACTGATTCAGTCCCTGCTAAAAAATCAAGTGCAGGACCAGGGTCTGAATGTTCACTGCTGCCCTGCTGACTGGGTGTATTTTAACCGTTACCACTGATCCACTGAAAAAAAAAACTTTCATCAAACCACTGCAGTGTTTTAACAACTGCATGGGCCCTTCTTCCTCCTGGTGTCAGGTGAAAACTCTGCTCCATGAGCATCACTGGGGAACACATGGGAAGTGCTCTTCTCTGTATTAAGTGTCCATCTGTAATTTCCCAGCAACAGAAATGATCTCCCATCTGTAAGAGAGAAGTCTAAATGTTCCATACTCACTCCTTCAGCACTGATTGCATCAATTTGCAAAAAAAAAAAAAAATTAAATAAATAAATAAAATACTAGAACATGATTAGGAATCGCGTCAGTATCTCAATGCCGCATTGGTGGCCATCCGCTGGTCTGAGTGTGTGTAGCTTCATTTTCTTGAGTGTGTGTATTTGTGTTTGTTATGAGTGTGTGCAGTCCAGGTGTGACGTCAGAAGGATTAGTGAGAATGAGGCACCATTTGACGATTTTAAAGTCACGGTTCAACATGCTTCTCCCACAGGGAGGCTAAATCTTTCTTTCACACTCAGCTCTTTGGACGAAAGTCGATGACACCAGTTGATTTTGTCTGGCTGAAGGTCAGTGTCCTGCTTACAATTTTCCATTTCCTAAAGGTCATTTGAATAAACCTTCTCTTGAAGCACCAAAAATTGGACCATCTTCAACATAAGATCCACTCAAACCAACCCAGAGTAAATCCTCTTGCAGGCCGTCTCACAGATGGACTGAGGTTGGCTGATGAGGTTCTCTAGACTACACACACTTCTCCTCCAGTCCTCCCTAACCTCGTCAGGGTGGCGGTGTGGAGGCACAAGGACACACACGAGTCACGGTCGCGCTCAGACCAGCGAGGCCTCGGCTAGTCATAACTCTGTGATCTCCAGGGGACTCTCAGACAGGGTGTCCCCGTCCTTGTGACGGTGCATTGGGGTGGACTTGGCTGACTCTGTGCGGGCGTTGCGCTCGCAGTAAAGCCCCCCGTCTGCGTTCAGTGCCTCCAGAGAACGTGCCAGGGCCCTCTGGTCATCCTCTGGCAGGCTGTTAAGGTCAGAGGTCAAGAGGGTACCTGTGCTGCCGTGGACCACGTGCACACCTTCGGGACCCTTCAACTCCACAGGAAGTTTGTGCTTGAAGCGCAGAGTGCCACGACCTCCGCCCACGCCCAGACGCTCGTCATCATCATCGTCCAGATCACTCTGGATCAGCTGTTGATGGAGGAGAGGAGAGGAGAGGAGAGAGGGAGAAGAACTGACAAGATGAAAATGAATGAAGATGTTGATTAATGGAGTTTATACAATGCATCAGTTTGACAAGAAAGTGGCATATTTGTAAGAATTAGCTTTGAGGAAGCGCTAGAAAGAGTTAAACCAATAGAAGGAAACCTTTCAGGAGAGAAATCAGTAGATCACTTGGAGTAAAAGACAACGACTTGCAAACGTAGAGAGACAGTAGATCAGCAGAGAGCAACAGATGTATCACCAGGTTTGAAGAGCTGCAAACAACTCTTAGCATTAACTTGCTTAGCTCCTCAGCTGAGCTCTGAAAAGTAAATTCAAACTCTATTTGACACAAAGTCTGGTTCAAGGCAGCAGAGGAAGAAGAAGCAGTGAGAAGGCGTCACACCAGGGTAGCAGACGGGACGTCAGAATGGGAAATCAAAGGAATCATGGGAATGCAAGATCACTCTTCAGAGGTGTCAGACAGGAGCAGCGGGTGCAGAGAGAGAACCCATTTTTTTCCCGAGCCCACCTCAGTGACTGATGAGTGATCTCCCTGGCTGGTGGATACGTTGACGAGTCGGGCTGCAAAGAGCTTTTTCAGCCTCAGGTAGTCGTCCAGGACCACCTTGAGCAGGGAACCCTGACAGGACAGCAGTTAGGGTCAAACAGAGTCTCTCACCTTACACACCCTCACCGTCACAGTGGTCATGAATGAGAATCCACAGCAAGACTGTCCAGCCCCCTATCTAAACATCTGGGTCTCAACAACCCATCCTCCAGTCCTTGGTGGTCTCTCTCTCTGGTTTCTTCTCAGGGCAGACTGAGGGAGGTCCTAGGTCCATTCCTCTGACCTTGTCTCCCAATGTGTTTTGGGAGGATGGAAGGGCAGAGTACATGACAAACAAAAAAGAAAGGCTTCAGATATGTGTGAGTCTCACCTTGATAGGCCCCTCCCTCATGATCTGGCCCAGTTTAGCAATGTTGTCGTACTCCTGAATGGCTGCTCTCAGGTAACGATCATCCTCTGGCTTCGCTTGAGGCTCTCGACCAAATGTACCCTGCGAAATATAAACTATTAAGATCCCCAGAATATTGTTGTGGGATATTTAGGAACTTAGATTAATGTTAGTACTGACGTGAGTACGTGCAGGGCTGTTCCACAGGTCGGTTATCTCACTCAGGTTCTCAGGCAGGTCGTCCTCATGGTCAGCCTGGGCAGCCAGCTCCAGGTTGCGACAGAATGGGTCCAGCCACACTGGATTAGCCCTGCAGAGGCAAACAGCGTCATACACATCATAGAGGAAAAGGAAAAAGAAGCACGGTGAGCTTCAGAAATAACTCAAATTAGATTTTTGGATTAAAGTTTGAATGGTAGTTCACCGGCATTATTTGAAGAAGCTGAATGAAATTTTTGGACGTTAGGTTCCTATAAGGACTTGTGTGCCACTTTGGGAAACATACTTATTCTCTATCTTTCTGAGACTTTTATGGGACTGACACTACGTGTCTATGCTCAATATGTAGATACAGCCAACAGGCAGTTAGCTTAGCTTAGCATAAAGACTGGAAACAGAGGGAATTAATTACACTTCATGTGGTTAATCTGTACAAAGAAATGAAATGTAAAAACAACCTGTTGCGGTTTTATGGGGAATCTATATTCCGGAAATATTTACTGGCCCAGATATGTGACTTCAAAAACTGTTTTTTTAAACATATATTAAATATTAAACGTTTTTTTTTCTTTTCTTAAAGTCACAGAAAATCTTGCCCTTGATCTTCAGAATAATACTCATAACAACTGGAAAAACACTGAAAGGGAAGAAAAGAGAAAATCACACTTGAAGAACAACACAAAGTAACATTTGGAGAGAATTCCCTTAAAATAAAGCTATTATCTTACCCCTCAAAAGAGTATTTGTTAGTGTTGGGCATGTCCAAGATATCCATGAGACCCTGGTTCCCTGGATGGTAGAGGACAAATAATAACAGAGCTTAAGTAAGTTAGGTAAGTAAGTAAAACAGTCTTTCTGCGGTTAAGTGACATTTTGTCCTCTGCATTATCAGATGATAAAATCTAACATCCTGATGTTAACAGCTGGCGGGGCCGTCCCATCAACGAAGCTGCATCTCACCTGTTGATCCTGCAACGATCGCTTTCAGCTTCCTCTGGTGTCTGCGGCACAGCAAGAAGGCACAAGTCAAGAAAATAAACATGTTGATATTACTGCTCTCTGACTGAGAGCCTAAAAAACATGGTCCATGACTGAGCAGGTTTCAAATGAGTCAGTACACACAAAAATCTACGTCAATACAAATGTGCCTTTTTCTAAAATGTTGAATGCTAAATAATTCTTACACTCTACGATAATGCCAGTTCATTGTGACAAACAAAATTCCTGCCAAGCACAGCAGCACCGCCAGAATAATGATGACTAGCTGTTAAAGAGAAAAAGACAGAAAGTTTAAAAACACCAAAAAAAAAAAACCCAACATCTGCGACAGTCTGTGGGTTTTCTGGAGGTCCCAGCCTCACAGACCTGTAGCGTGGAGATGTCGTCGGGCAGTTTGTCACTGACAGCGGGCTGAACGTCCACGACGTTGTACTTCCTGAACAGGTTTCTCAGCTGCTCCTTGTTCTCATCAATCATCTGGATTACCCTGCAAAATAATGAAACACCAGGACACAGGTAAACTAATGTCAGAGCACAACCCGTGCACCATGGAGCTGGGAGGTCTCTACAGGCCTTACAATGCATATACTGTACAAATGGTTTATCTAGGTAGCCATACCTTTCAACATCTAGGATAGTGTTGGTCTGATTGTTGACAACATGGATCAGCATGTCAGTCTGTGCATAATTCACCCTGCCCTTCTTGTCCACATGGAACTGGATACAAGGAAAAGGAGACAAAGATGTCAGAATTTTGTACAATTTACACAAAAAAACCCTTAAATTAGAAGCATTCCAGTAGAAAAGCCTTACCTGTATGTCATCTAAATTGACAATGGCTCCAGTGATGTTGGACAGCAAGTTGATGAACTCTTCCTGGTTTTCACGGACCAAATCAGGGATCTCATTGAAGACTATCTTGACCCTTTGGTCATCCCGGAGAATGTAGATATTCACATTGGTGGTTGTACTGTGTCCAACGAAATCACACGCCAAAATCTCCAGCTGAAAGTAGCCTGGATTGTAGGCTGTGAACAGGTCGTAGGTTCTAATGATGCCATCTGTCAAACCTGTGGAAATGAAGGGACAGAGTATTGTCTCAACACAGGACATTAATTTGACTCATTGGGAAGACAAGCTCTTAATTTAAAAAGGGAGGCAGTAAGGACATGTCTATGGAAAGACTGAGCTACTTGTTGTTAAGCTTGTGGAAAACATTTCAATCCAGTTTTTCCACTTGTATATTTCATGTTCACAAAATAGTGGCTAGCAAGCTGCTTTTAAGACCTTTAATTTAAAAATCTGTCCAACATTACACACAAGGCATGTAACAGGTAGATACTGTATGGGCTGAATTCTGAATTCTGTACAGGACGCTCACCGATGGTGAAGATGCTGCCAACGTCCTCACTACCATTGCTCTGGGACTGGAAGTAGCGGATTGTAACTATGTGGTATTGGACCACGCTGTTGTTGCCAATGTCATTGTCTATGGCCAAAACCTTGATCAGTTCTGAGCCCACTTTGGCATTTGCTGCAACTCCTGAAACAGTGAAGCAAAGAAGGAGGGTTATGGTGGTTTGACATGGACCAGCGTCTACATGTATAACACATGCAGGAACACAGATTACCTGCAGTGTACTCGGCCTTAGTGAAGCGTGGTTTCTGGTCATTGATGTCTTCCAGTTCGATGTGGACCGCCAGCAGGCTGGGGTCCTGGGCGGGGTCCAGGGCTTTGGCACGTGCTGCCCTTTGACCCCTGGGAGGAGTCCAGCTCCTGTTGCTGGAAGCTTTGATGATGATGGAGTAGACCGGGATCTCCTCCCGGTCCAGATCCTTCTGCAACTTCAGCTCTCCATCTAGACTCAAGCCAAAGTTGCCATCGCTGTTTCCCCCTGCAGGAAGAGATGGAAAGGATTTATGTTCAGTCATGTGAAGCATTAAAGGAATCAGCTTTAAACAGAGATGAAAGACACATGGATCTATACAAATGTTTTCATTATTTCTAAGCTTCTGAAGTGTGAGGACTTTAATCTGACCAAACAATGGATATAAGAGCTTCCAGACAAATGGCTTGGACGTGCTCTAAATCTTCTTGAATCTTACTTTGGCTGCATTAAAATAGCTTATTTCACCGATGGGTAAAAGCTTTGTATTACATTTTCATTATGAACAGCAAAATCATACAACATGTGGTCATGTGTGAAGATCACTGCATCACCTGCAATAAAGTAGTAGACGATGGCATTGGAGCCCTCGTCCGCGTCCACTGCTCTGGTTACGTTCCCCACCACAGTACCTGGAGGGGAGTGCTCAGGCACTGTCAGCTTCTGGTAAGGCAAGCTGCCACGCTGAGGTGCACACACACACACACACAGACCAAGAGGAGACAACACACAGACGGTTTAACGGAATCTCTTATGTACTGATAAACACATAGGTAATATTCAGAGAGCTTCATACTCACCGGTGGTTTGAGGAAGACGGGTTCATTGTCGTCAATGTCCAACAGCGCCACCTGTAGAGGCTGTGTGGTCTCGTAAGGCACTGGCTGGCCCATGTCCCGGGCCACAATGATAAGCTGAGAGAGTTGTTTGGACTTAGTTAGACTTACATACATATACAGGTAAGCATATTAACCTCACAAACACACACACGGTTGACTCACGCTGTGGAGGGCCTGTTTTTCTCGGTCCAGTTTCACAGTTGTTGTGATGACTCCAGACATGGGATCGATGCGGAAGTTTTCCCAGTCTCTGTTACCTGCTCCGGTCTGCAGGAAGGCATATCGGACCTCTCCATTCACGCCCTCATCAGAGTCCGTTGCATGTACCTCATACACAGGCAGGCCTGGAGGCTGCTCCTACATGGAGGGCAAAGATGGCCAGTGTGTGAACATTCACAATTAAATGAACAAACGTTGTAACTGGAGCAGTAGAAGTGGGTGTTTTGTCGTTGGCAGAACTATCAAAGCCCATAGGTGTAGAGATCAAATATGTCAGACAGACGTACTACTGACCTTAAGACACTGAATGAGTCTCAGCCAGATGTAAATGATACACGTACTAACAATGCACAGAGACATATGACAGCAGATACCTCTGAGATATGGATGATGGTTCCGTTAGCTGGTCTGACAAACACAGGTCTGTTGTCATTGACGTCTATGACTGTGATGATCAGGTCTGCAGTGCCCCACAAGGGAGGACGCCCCTGGTCGGTAGCCACCACAGTCAGGTTGAAACGTTCAGAAGACTGAAGCAGCCGGCGAGAACGCACGAGTCCTGTGTTAGGATCCAGGGAAAACGCATCTAAAAGGAGAAAGGAAGTTTAGGGACTAAGTAAAGACAGTGGCCACAGGAAGTATCCAGAAGTATAACTCAGTACTTTTTAGAAGCTCCAGTCTTCTTGGTTACGTCTCTACAAGCTTTGCACATTTCAGTGGTATATGGATTCTGTTCTGACATTGGTTTACCTGTGTCCTGGTCTTTCCCTGCCCACATAACATGCTGCTGCCACTGTCATGCTTCACTGTAGGGATGGTATTAGTCAGGTGATGATCAGTGCCTGGTGTTTGTCAAACATAGTGTTTGGAGTTCTGTTCAAATGGTTAAAGTTTTGTCTCATCAGACCAGAGGATCTTTCTCCTCAAGCTCTCTCCTCTAAACACCATCTGGCAAACTGGCATATGCCTTTTACTCAAAGTGGCTTTCACCCAGCCACTCTACCATAAAGGCCTAACAGATGGAGTGCTGCTGAAGTGGTTGTCCTTCCAGCAGGCTCTCCAATCTCTGCAGAGGACTTCCGAAGCTCCTGGGTTTTTGGTCACCTCCCTGACTGAACTCTAGGAAGAGTCCTGGTGTTTCAAAACATCTTTTATTTCACAATTACTGAGCCCACTGTGCTCCCAGGAACACTCAAAGCTTTAGAAATCATTTTATATCCTTGCTCTGATCTGTGCCTCACCTCAAGTTCTAGACACATCCCAAAGATATTTAAAGCAAAAGGAGGCACTCAAAGACCAGTTCAGAAAAACCAGTTAAGTTACTGGTCTGAGGCTTTTATGAATGTTTTCATACCTGAATGGGGTCCCAACATGCTGTAGAGGACCGCCCCATTCTCTCCTTCGTCCAGGTCAATAGCTTTCACTGTGATCACAGACGTACCACTGGGCTCATTCTCAAACACGCTGGTGTTGAACACTCGCTCTGTAAAGCGTGGCCGATAATCGTTGACATCGAGAACTGTCACCAGGACCTGATGTGCATCGACAGGCAGATGATGTATGAGAATGAATTCAAACATTGAATATTCCTGACACAAGGTTATACTGCAGAACAGGTCCATGGTAGAGGCCACGGTTCCATGGTTTAGTCAGTGGGGGCCACTATAGATGGTATCTGGGGTTAATATGTACCAACTCTACTAGTGTAGATTAGTTAAATATATATTCAAGCCCTCATTCACATAAGGTTGTGTCATTACTACCAGTGATCTCTACCTGGACTGAGTTCTCTCGTCTGTTGCTGGGGATGCCTCCAGGGTTGTCCCGAGCGACGGCAGTGAGAGTGTAATGGTCCTTTGTCTCTCTGTCCAGAGGCGAGAGGATGTAGATTTCTCCCTGACACAGAGGAGAAAGGATAATTAGGGAGGAAGTACAAGTACTGACTGGGTGTGGTGGTTGTATGGAGACATTTGTCTCAGTCTGTGGGTGTGGCAGAAATGGAGCATGGAGGTAAACTATTTAGATAGTCCTGATTACATTCAAACACTTTGTTTAAACTTTCCTTTCCAGGCAGGATGACTTTAAGTGTTGACACCCAGCACTGCCAGGAGAGAAAACACACAATGACACCTTAACGACACCGTTCCTTACCAGTCATTAAATTCCCATCTTTTCTCTCTGTTCATCAAAAGAAACATTTTTGGTGGAATTTGCTCACATGAACTGTGGAGCAACAGGTTGTGAACCTCTTTATTTTGGCTTTTTCTAAACCTCAAGCAAAGGAAATGTAAACTTACTATAAATACCCTGAAAGCAAAGGCTTGAATAAATAGTTTGTGAAATTGTTATGGATTCTGATTTTATTAGAAATGAGGCAACACATGTATTTAGAAGACTGAATATTCTGCTTGATTCCTGCCATTAGAAAAAGTAAAAGAAACAAAGACAGGAGCTGTGTGGTTACTTTACAACTAGTTGTGCTGATGTATGGGTTAACTTACAGTGGTTGGTCTGATGCCAAACTTGCCCTCTCCGTCTACCAGGCTGTACTCAATGACAGCAAAGAGGCCAGAATCTGCATCTGTAGCACTGACACGAACTATGGTGGTGCCCAGGTTCACATTCTCAAACACAGGCTCCTGCACACACAGATGAACACACACTTTGGCTCAGGGACACTGCAAGAACTAGATTATTTTTTGGTTTAGTAGAAAAGTGGCAACTGGGCTAATGATCCAAATTACATGAATTTACTTATTATACTATACTTAATTATACTTAATTTTATATACTACATTACTGCATTCAAGTTAACAGTCTGGACAGCAATATTCTCCATGTACCCAATATTTTGCATGAAAAAACTACAGGAGAGGTAGAATACTAAGATAGAAATTAATTAGCAACAGAAAGTGGATGCCACACAAAAAATGTTATGTGTTCTGATGATAAATTTTTAAAAATAAGGCCTCTCTCATTAAATATAATAGCACATATATGTCCTGTTATGATGTGCTTTTTGTCCTTAGATTGACTTGTAATTTTCAGCCACATATTTGGTGGCAGTTCTTTTCATTTTTACTTATAAAACAGGTGTTAATATATATATTAATAACGGTGTCATTCCTGGGACCATCATCAATGTTATTAGTTGCACCTGTGCGTTTCCTGTAAAAGCAAACCAGAATATCCAAGGTCAGGCAAAATTCTTCTTTCAGTGTATGTTCCTGTGTTAATGGAGTAAGCCTTCATCAAAAGCATGCTACACTTATGCTTTAGTGGCTGTTATTTGTTTCTTAACATCCAGTTCAGTACCTGATATGAGGGTTGAAGGAAGACAGGGTTGTTGTCATTGACATCCACAATGCGCAGATAGACTGGCAGCTCAGCTATCCTGGGAGGAGTGCCGTGGTCCCGTGCCCGAATCGTGAAATTCAGCCACTGTACCTGCTCAAAATCCACCGTCTGGTTGGCTACAATCTTACCTAGAAAAATTTTTTAACACAATGATAGTTACAGTTTGGATCTGGTCAAAACATAATATTCTAAATGCACATGCCAACAAGCAAAGAGTGACATTATAAGTCACACATTAATTGTGAAACTTTAGGTGTGGTGAGGTGAGATGTGCTGGTCGTCATACCAATGGAAGGGTCCTCTAGTCTAACGTATCCCCCTCGGGGCAAGTGTAGCAGCTGGTAGATGACCTGGCCGTTAGGACCTTTATCCGGATCAACAGCTGACACTGACAGCAGCGTGGTGCCTGGCTGAGCTCCCTCTAAAATCTTCTCTGTGAAGTTGGACACTCCAAAGGGCCGAAAACGAGGCGCATTGTCATTTACATCCAGCACGTTGATGGTTAGTCTCGCTGAGGAGAGAGTCACATTGAGAAGAACTTTTTGACCGTATGAAACTGAAGATCAGTTTCATGTTAGACAATGAACTTACCGTTGGGAACGCTCCCTGACTTGTCAATAACATCACTGGCATTGTCATGCACAGACACAATGATCTCAAATGTAGCGACCAGCTCTCTGTTTAGCGGGTTGCGCACAAACACTGCACCTGAAAGTTCACAGAAACACATCTAATTATTTTCCCAGTTTATTCAGTGTATTGTGTCTAACATCATCAGTCAAAGTAAAGCTTTCTAGATCAGGATATTAAATGTGGATAAGATCAATGTCTCACCGGTGTGTAAATCAATGCCAAAGGACTCCTGCAGGCCATCCACCGGGTTGTTCCCATCATCCTTTGCCTCCACTGAGATGATGTAATACTCCAGCCGGGGATGCAGATCTGGGTCTTCAGCGGTCAGCGTGGCCACCACCACACCAGGCGGTGTGGACTCATTGACGCTTATCATGGTTATGGGCTCTATAAAACGGGGCCGTGAGTCGTTTACATCATCCAGGATGACTGTCAGGGTGGCTGTGCCCGACATGGGGGGGGTGCCACGATCGGTTGCCATGACGACTAGGCGGTAGGAGCCACGCTCTTCTCTGTCGAGGGTGGTATTGCCCACCAAGACGGCGCCGGAGAGCGGGTCCACCACGAAGCGGTCCTGAGCGCCGCTTTCCAGCCGATACATCAGCCAGCCATTAGAGCCGGAGTCAGCGTCAGTGGCGGACAGCTGAGTCACCACAACACCTGGAAGAGTAATAATATGTAAACCCTTAACCCACACACAGAGCAATGCAATGAAATAAGTGCAGAAAAACACAGGAAGGAACTTTAAATTGTTTATTCAATATACTTTTCTGTCAGTGACAATTAAAACCTGGTGAAGTTATATTCACACTCCTACACACGAGATCATTAGGCACAAGCCAGTCCACGCACCAGTGGGGCTGTTCTCAGGGAGTCGAACACTGAAACTGGATGGGCTGAAGACAGGAGGGTTGTCATTCTGGTCCAGGATGGTAACTGTCAGAGGGACGCTGCTGTTCAAACCGCCCACGTCCTCCCCAACCAGAAACAGCTCTACCCGGGGCTCCTGAAACGCCTCGCGGTCCAACTTGGCCCCCTGGCGCACAAGTATCACACCTGGAGGGAGATATGGAGACATTAACACTTGTACTGCAGTTTTCCTCTGCGTCTGCTTGCTGAGGAGAGGAGTGTTACCAGTATCAGCATTCACAGTAAAGAGGTCCATCCTTGGTCCCAGCAGGCGGTACTTCACCACAGCATTGGCTCCAATGTCTTTATCCTCAGCCAGAACCGGCCCATTCAGCACTGTTACTGTGCTGCCTAAAGGACGCTCAGAGATAAAGACAGGGACAGGTGGAGAAATAAAATGATCACAGTCAGGTTATATATTTTGTACACTAAGTCACTTGCCAGCCATTGATATGCCTGCCACCAGTTTAATAACACTGACTTGAATCTGCGCAAATTCTAGAGTGGCACATGGCTGATGACAGATAATCACAGAGGGTATGTCTCCAAATAATCTAAATGAGTGCTCCTGTGAGTCCCCGATTACAAGGATTTAAAGTTACCTCACCTCTCAACTGAAATGAAAACACATGAATCGTATGTAAACAAAGTCAGGAAGTGGGGTAGACAGAACTGCAGACAGCCATTCAACACAGTGTCTGTGCTGTAACTAGAAATTGCCTGCACTCAGGTGAAAAGAGATCAACAGACACAGCAGCTTGGACGCTACCTGCTGCAGAGTTCTCAGTGATTTCTGCCCTGTAACTGGTCCTGGTGAATATAGGCCTGTTGTCATTCTCATCCAGAATAGTTATCACCAAGAGGTCTGAATCCTGGTGTAGTGGGGCAAAAGAGAGAATATAAAGAAACAATTACGTTAGTAAAGGATTATGCGTTGTAGCATAAAGATGAGAATGACAGTGAGGAGGAAAGAAAAATGAGTTAATCAGCTCACAAGAGGCAAACTGTTACAAAAGCACTGTAGTGTTGTGAAGGAGTAAAAATACACAAGTTTTGCAGTTGTCGTGCTAGGTACACCACTACAGGCTGCTTTCGCAGTGCTGGTGGTTAACAGTTTCTCACCTTTTGCACTAAGAGAACATTTAAAGCACACCACATTACACCTAGAAAAACTATGCAACTGCTTTGCAACTGTTCTCATTCTCTTGTTTAAAGTAAACTGTGTGTGAGATTTGTACTGTTTGTTACTAGGATACAGAACACACAGAGCCTAGCCAAAAACTAAATGACTAAAAAGCTACATACAAGCTACTGTATACTGTGTATCCCTCAACTTAAAGCAATGACACTTACACTGTGTGTAGCTCATTCACATTACGATCAAAGACTTTTTCTGAATAAAGGTCTTTGAATACAAAATGGGTCCATTTTGAGCCTAAAAATTCAAGATTCTCTGTTGTTGAATTAGTCAAAAGCTGACTTGCAGTGACTTCATTCTCCAGTGTCACATAAAGACATGCGTGAACACTTGCAGTCTTCTTGCACGGGAGAGTGGCTTTACCCTTCGGGCGATGCGGGGGTTCTCGGGGTTGTCTTTAACAGTGATGGTGAGCCTGTACTCAGCCACTCGCTCTCTGTCAAGCGGTCTGTTCACCTGCACCACACCTGTCTGAGAGACACGGAGAGGAAGAGCTAAGTCGTATGTGTCCTTAGAGATCCATTCTTGACTTTACACATCACATTACCTGTGAACAACCTTGTAATACTGCAGTATACATCTTTCTATGTTCCATTCTCTAAAGGGCATGCAGTATTTGTATACACTGTGATATATTAATGCTGTAAATCCACAACCGTGTATAACGCCAAAGTTGCTTATCAGTAAATCTATCTGTAGCAGCGGTGCACAAGCGTTAAATGCCGACTGTAGATGAAAGGGCGCTGGAACACCTGTCCCAAGCCACGTTAAACTGACAGCCTAATGTGTGATCAAATCTGGAAGCTGCCAGTCACAAGCCTCGCTTTTCCTTTTTCCTTTTCACCAGCTGCTCCACCTTTACTGCATCAGTAAGTTGTGTTTTTCTGTGTTTCTGCTTACACAAACCATCCATTTCTCTTACTGTGTCATTGATGTAGAAGGCTCCATCCTGGTTGCCAGCAGTGATGTTGTAAGTGAGAAGTGCATTGCGTCCGCTGTCTGCATCACGTGCTTGCACTCTGGCCACAGAGGTGTGTATGGCAGCGCCTTCGCTCACGCTGGTGTTGAAAGGCAAGTTCAGGAGGACTGGGTCGTTGTCGTTGATGTCTAGGACAAGGACCACCACCACCACCTGAAAAAAACACGTCAGGTCAGAAATAAAGCTGTAGGGCTGGGACTGTTTAGTCATTTCTTGAAAATGAAAGTGTTCAGTGTGTGTTTTTTCCACACAAATCACAGAAGTGAAGTTTGGAAGATCCTGATTGTTCAAGAGGAAATTGGTGATGTGATGTGTTTGTGTAGTCAAGGCCCACCGAGCTGTTGCGAGATGGGGTGCCCAGGTCTCGCGCTGTGACGGTGATGTTGTAGAAGGCTGTGGTCTCTCTGTCCAGCTCTACATCCTTCCTCACCCGAAGCTCACCCTCCACTGGAGAAACCATGAACTCATCTGACAGAGAGACAGAGAAAGAGGCTCAGAGGTACAGGATTTAACAATACATCACTGTCCCCACAGAAAAACCAACCCAGTACTAACTCTGGTAATCTCCACCGGTGATGCTGTACTCCACTTTGCCGTTGAGCCCGGAGTCTTCATCGCTGGCTCTTAGTGTCCACACCCGAGGTCCTGGCTGGCCCTCAGTAACCTCAAAGGGTCCTTCGTAGGCTCTGGGGAAAGTGGGTGTCACATCGTTCACATCTAGGACGTTTACAAGCACCTAAAAAAGGGACAAAGACAGAGTTTTAAACACATTCATGAAGCGAGACATGACTATGACAGGCAAACATATACATATATGTCTGCCTCTGCCACTATATCATAAGATAAATACATTTGTGATTATATGAAGGTAATAACAGGGTTTCCATTTTTAAAAACATTTTACTGTTGTGCTAGATGTTAAGCGCAGAGCAGGGTTCAGGCACTGGTCCGTTGCTGTGACAACGAGGGCATAGTGTCCATTGCTGATCTCGAAGTCCAGCTCCTTCACAGCAGTAATCCTCCCCTAAATACACACAGCACACACAGAGGGTTAACTTATGTGTTTTTGGTTGTTGTTTGTAACACTACAGTGTAAGAGTTTCCATGTCTCACCGTGATGCTGTTGATGTGAAAGGTCTGGATCAGGTTGCCATGAGCGATAGCATATCGCAAGGTACCATTTGGACCCTCATCTGGGTCGATGGCTGTTACCGTGGCGATGGTGGCACCCACTGTGTCTGGACCCTCGCTCAGCACTGTGACATACTCCTCCTCAGGAAACTCTGGGGCGTTATCGTTCTCATCCACAATGCGGACATAGATGGTGGTTGAGGACTGAAAGAGAAACAAAGAGACACGGAAAAAACTTTTACAGCTGTGTCCACTATTTGTGGCTTATTGTATTAAACTCTACCGACAACATGTCATTCACATCCAGCCCACAGAGTCACACAGTTAAAGAGGCCGTTGGGATTTCACAATATTCTGCTCCAAGTGATGTGTGTGTGTGTGTGTCTTAAAGAAAGACTAGAACACACATACTGACTATCCAAACATCACAGCAGCTTTATCTAATCTAATTTTTGTTGTTTAAAATTCTGTGTCCATAACTTGTAACCGTTTTTACATGGCAATACTTGCAAAGACAAAACTGTGAGTGCAGTGACTTTTCACACACAGAACCGTTTAGTAGTAGCAGGGAGCATATCAAACCACGGTCATAAACCGCTGTTCTGTCTGTGGCTCTCCGTGAGGTTTTTCAAGTCTGAAAAAAGACCTCGAGTGCTTGTGCTAGAAAAAAAAAAGATAGAAAGAGAGGTATCAGTGTTTGCTAGATATGTGCATCAGCCACAGGAATGAAAGACAGAGATGAGGCTGCATAACAGTAAATGCAGGATCCAGAGTCTTTTCAGTGTCTCCTCTATTGGAAGAAGAAAAGGCAGGACATTTCTAGCTTTGAAAATAATTCAGTTTTGATTTTTAATTGTTTTAAAAAGTCAGATTATATGCACTAATGTGCTAAAACATATAAAAGTGAGGGGAGGACGTTTTTTTTTCTTGTGTGTACTAAATATGCATTTATATATTTTCACCTCTGCCATCCACATGACGTGGAGGCAGAAGGGGAGAGGGAGGAGCCTGTTTTTTTTTTTGACTCCGTGTTTCCTGTTGGTTCTGCGCTCTAAAGTTCAGAAAGATTAAATCAAGTTGGAGTGACAGGGGGCTGTCAACCGGCTCTCTGTGTAGGTTTAAAGTTCAGAGTATTTGCCTAGTCTGAGAGTGAAGGGCTCCGTGTGGAGTCTGTCGATCAAAACCAGCCAGACACCGTCCTGCTACTTTATTATTATTATTATTATTACTATTATTTTCTCAACATCAACTCAGAGATGGAAGAGGGGTTATCCTATGGGACATCAGTCTGGAGAAAGAAGCTAATGTTTTGGCTTTGCTCTGTGCTGCTCTCCATAGCTGAAGGTAAGTACGGATAACCACTCAACTCATCCTCCTCATAGTTAAGTGTCGCACGCACTGATCAGGCTGTTCCGGGCGTGTGTCAACTTGTTGACAAAAAACTAAAAGAGAAATTATTCTGTGCGCTGATGGGAAAAGAGTCATCTCTCTTTCGCTTTTCTTTATGTGAGGTGATCCTGCGGAAGGTTTGGATGCATATATGCATAGCGGGGCTGTGATGGATGAGGTGAAGTCTGTTGAGAAACTTGTGTTTCACACCAAGGACGGCTGTGAAGTTCAGATGACAGGCCTAATATCACTATGCGAGGTGGACTTTGACAGTTCTTTGTATATATATATATATATTTATATATTTCATCATACTTCTCACAAATGTTATTTTACTCATCATTTTATTGACATGCACTTGCGTGTTGTTTCTGTGAAAGCTACGGGAGTGAACACATTTTCTGCTGCTGTTGTGTTGAGACGGAACATCTGGTGTGAAGCATTTATTTAAAGCTCCTCCCTGTGGATAAAGTGTAAATCCACCTTAAGAGTGGTCCTCCGTGTTTTTATATAGGGACGTCTGAAAATGGCCAAAATTGCACACAACTTGGGAAAAACCCGTATTTTATAAAAATGGAAGTAGAGAAATACTTCCCGTGCACGGTGAGTTTGGTTGGTCAGCTGTAATTCGAGTAACTTATTGCCTCACAGTTTTCTCGTGTTTTCCTTGGGAGCTTTGACAAAACGCAGGGATTTTTTCCAAGGACTTTCGAGAGTTTTGGAAACTGACGCTGGAGCAGAGAGGAGAAGCAGCTGTTGCCTCCGCAGCGCAGAAACCTTGCAGAGGTTATCAGTTTTCGGCTTTGGTATGTTTAGATAAACTCACACTTTTAAAGTGCGTCAAAAGCAAACTGGTGGTGTTCACTAAACGTTTAGGCTGATTCATCCTGGACAAAAAACAATCTGGATATATTACTCAGAAGCTGTTGATATTTCAGATAGAGAGGAGATCTATGAAAAAACTAAATATAAAATGTTGTAGTTCAGTTTTTCAGTCTTTATTTGAATTATTTAAGCAGACACATAAAACTCCAAAGCTCCAATAAAAGCCCTAAAAGGCTGAAGACTTAAGAACTCTCCTCAGCCCAGTTATGTCTCCTTTGTTTGGTAGTTTCCTTCCTTTCAGCCTATGATGAAAACAGCAGTTAATGTGGAGTTACTCCTCCACAAAACATGACTTGAGATAAACAGAGCAATAATCAGAGCTCCTTTTCCTCTCAGTCAAGATAAGCATTTAGCTCACAATGAAGGACAACAGTCGAGAATTGTCAATGAACTCCACAGGATGTGAAAGCTCTGTCTCTGTCTTGACTTCTTTCTGCTTCTGTTGTGACAGAGCTGGAGTCGTGCATTGATCCCTCGTCCTAAATGAATAAATCATTATCAGGGTACAGAGATTAAAAATGGCTTCCTGGGTCAGTCTCATCGACGAGAACAGGCCTGACCGGGGAGGCACGGTCAGTGAGTGTGTTGAAGTGCAGCAGCTGTGTGGGCTCATAATGCTAGTGTATGGGAAATAAGAAGACACTGGGGGAGGGGGAGCTCCCTCCTTGTTCAGCGATTTCTGTTGCTGACAGTTTCGTGTACGTATGGTGTTTAAAATGCAGCGAAAATGATAAGTAAAATGTCCCCAATAGCTTTCATTCTCAGAGTAAAGATGTGACTCCCACACTGGTGAGTCTCTGAACAGCTCAAGGATACAGCATTGACCGGCACTTACAGAGCCTTGACTCTGCTTCTAGACACAGCAGTAAAAAAACAAAACAAAACAAAAAAAAAAACACAGCCTAATATGCTCTGGTTAGTAAACCTCTAAAACATTTAACTATGACAGAGACAGTATAACAATGAAACTGAAATATGAAAAAAAGATTTTCAAGTGCAAAACAGGAAGGACTCAAAAGAGAGGGGAAACAAGAAAACTAGTTGATGATTAAGTCATCATCTTACTGTTTCAAAATTACAAAAAGACCCATTTACACTTTCACAATGTCAGTCAAATGAAGAAACTATGCTTTACTTATGTTGTAAATGTGCTTACAAAGCTGCCATTACACCAGCTAAATTTGTGAAGTACATTTATACACTGAAAAAGAGGAAGGTTGAGTATCGAAATGACTCATGTGCACGTTTGTTAAACAGTACTCGTGCATGTTTGCTCAAAACTTAGAAAGTAACAAAAGAAACAGCATATTGTTATATTAAGACGCCATGGATCCCTCCTAACAACGACCTGAATCACTGACCCTTAAACACTTCCTTTCGTGACTTAAGTGTGATGTGCCACACTTTAACACTTCCTATTGATGAAAAGATGTCTAATGTACCAGTTTGTTATGCTAGAAGTTTCAACTGAAACTGTTGTCACTTTCTCTGTGTGTGTGTGTGTGTGTGTGTGTGTGTGTGCACGCACATGGAGAGGCTAATCTGGGATCTTCCTGCTGGTTTCATTAACACCCTTTCTGGTTAATGGGTTAATCATTACCATTACAGTAGGTGTGAAAAAGGGTGGGATGAGGTGTGTGTGGGTTTTGGTTGGGGGTGGGGGGGGGCAGCACTTGTACAAACACAGGCAGAGACTTTGTGCAAGTGAAAGAATACCAGATTTACCAGTAGGGTATGTTCGGTAACCTGTATTCTATTAGCATCTCTTAAATACAGAGGAGGAATTAAAAAAATACTATGTACTCTGCAGAAGGACAGTCTCAGTAGTCAAAGCAAAGACATGTGTAATTAACACGTAAAAGCATTTTGCTGCATGTCTGAATGTCAGAAAGAAAGCTGTCATAGGCAACATGTCCTAAACAGGTGGTGTTCAGGCTTAGAACAAAGGAGGGCCTGTTTCTGGGCCCTCAGGGGCTATCAGGATCCTGAGAACAGAGATCAGAGGAGGAGACTTAAAACTATAATAGAGCCAAAAACACAGATGTCTGGTGTATACAGGTGAAAGAAATCCTCTCTGTACCAGAGACAGAGCAAGGCTTGCTGTGCATTTTTACCTGGTTGCAACCACATCAAGCTCAGTGCTGACGCTGTGGTAACACCACTCACTTACACAAGTAAGACGAGAGCTAAAACAACGGATACTCATTGTCTTCAAATGCTCCTTTAGAAAGGTCTGGTCATGTCAGTAAACTATACCTGATATACATTTGATGTATGATGATGATTTTTAATAGTATTTCCCAGCTGGCAGCCTAGCAGATAATCCAGCTTTGGCTCTTTAAAATCAACACTTGAAGGCAAAAGTTAGATTTAAATGTACATTAATTAAAACTAGAAGAAATCTCTAGTAGAGTAAAAAGGACTAGCAAAACTGTTAGAGTTGTCAAAGGGCAGGGAGGAAGGCAGGGTGGGTATGAAAGAGGAGACGAGAAGGGCTTCCCCTCCTATTGTCCCACCACGCAGGCAGGAACAGCCACGGGGGCAACAGTCTCACTTTAATCACCCTCCCTGGTCTTCCTATTGCTTTTTCCTAACACAATGGCCAGTGCAGAGTTCAGCTGCACACACACTGTCTGACACATACACAGGATGCACACATACTGGATGTACAAACATGCACAGCTAATCAAAAAATAAAGGTTGCTGGCTGGTCAGCTACTGTATTTCCTCTCCAACGGGGTGTAAACCAGCCACTTAAAGCCGATACTGACATTTAGACTAAAACAATTTGTGTGGCTCCTCCTTCATGTTCTAGCTGTCCCAAAAGGTTCTTTGACAGCAGATGGAAAACACCTCCAGTGACATTATCACTGATTGGGAGGTTGGTGGGGTTAAAACCTGCTTGAAATTTTCAGCTCACAAAGAGCTGTGCAGCAGCAGCAGCAGCTGTAGCCCTTCAATGTTTTTGAGTTGTAAGGAGCCAGACAGGACGACGAGTGGGAGTCGTGTTCGCGTGCTGGGACAAGTAAGGAAGGAAGTCCACTCCTTAAAACCCGGCACTGACGAGATGACCCCCAAAAACACGCACAGTTAAAGTAAAATGGTGTGTTCCACGATCAGAATCGCTCAGTGCATCAGTACACAACTGCACGCACATTTTTCTTCACTTCTCTTTTGTTGCAGTTCACCCCCACGCATACTTTTAATTCACATGCACACACTCACATGCATTTTTAGATTATGTTGTGTTTGCATTTTGTTTTTAAGATTAGCTAGATAAGGGTTTAAGGCTGCTTAGCTTGAGGATATATTTGCTTTGTTGTGTTATTGCAATGAAATAATCATTCAGAGCACACATTAAAGAGTTTCATCTACTCATGCATTCCACTGCTGCACTAAATACTGAACAGGATGTGGTTGAAGGCAGTACGCGAAAAATGCGACGTGTAGAGAAATGTCTCACAGCTGTCTTTTTGGTTTCCAGGATGTACATGAAAGTTATGTAGAGGATCAGTGTCGGTGAACAGAAAAAAAAGGGCTATTTCACCTCAGTAATGACACCACAGAGCAACGGTGGTGTAGCAGAAGACCAAACAGAACATCAGTCAGATTGCTACACTACCTAGTTTGGTGGCAAGTGACATGCCACGTGAGAGATGCTGTATGTACTGTTCTCACCAGGTAATTTCACTCCCACAGGAGGTTAGTATATTTATTTATGAATGACTGTACAGAAAAGAAACTGCATCAGAGAGCATGTAGTGTGCAGAAATAGGACAGTTGTTGGACTGGGGCTTTAAATTCATTGGTTGTTGCAATAGTAAGCTTTAGCGCTGTGGTTATTTGCATTATGACTGGTGGTGCCAGGCAGGAAGTTCACCCTATTCAATTTTAGATACCAAAAAATTTGAATCTAAATCTGAATATATAAAATGTTGCTGTTGGATTTCATGTTTCACTCTGGTAACTTTGCTTTGCTCCAGTTAAATGTAATGTTTCATGCACCTTCTGAATATGAATCTCCTGGATGCCAGTGACAGAGGGTCACTAGCATCAAAATTAACTTACCAAACATGTGACAATGATATTTTGTTTACTAAATACATTAACTTCTTTCCTCTGGTTTTTCTTTGTCATCTGTGACATCTGTATCTATATATATCCATATCTATAAAAGCTTCTCGGGCACTTCCGTCAATTCTTAATTTTCACTGCATACAAATCCCACTTACTATCTACAATTTGGCAGACTTTAACCCTAAACACAGCCATAATCTCTAACCTAAAGCCTTTAGGTTAGAGATTGGTAGAGCTTGTTTGCGGCGCTATATAGCCAGGAAGGATTTACTGTCTCAAAACTCAGGAAACAAAAGCTGCTGTAAATTGCCTATGTGTTAACTACATTCTTTCTATTTGTCTTCTCTCTCTAGCCAAAGGTGAGACGTCCCATGCCCACCCCACAGTGAGCGTTTCTGCCCCCCACATGTACTACACCTGTCCCGAGGGTGCAACTGTCAAACTGGTGTGTGCCCAGAGAGGTGCCGCCTTACACCCCACTGATCTCTTGAGGCACAGTTGGCTTTTCACGGCCCATACTGATCAGCACTGTTCAGGAAGGCAGGGCCCACGCCATACTACCGTCGGTGCTCATTCCCATGGCAACCACACCTTACCACCAGGCTTGCAATTTGGAGCTTCAGAGCAGAATTTCTGGATAGTTTTGCAGAACGTCACCAACGCTGACCAGGGTCGCTACTGCTGTTTGGTCCTCGACATCCAGGTGGCAAATAAACATGGCACCCTGGTGCAGAAACCCCACAGCCATGTTATTCTCCATGTTACACCACGTAAGGACACTAAATATATTAATGTGAATGTGAAGTAAGTTAGTGTATGGTAAACTAGCCGGGGAAGAAGTTAATTTAAATAAATCACAGGCCACCAAGCAGGATAAGATTATTATGTTAGTTTCCCTCTATGTGATGTGGTCTATGATTACTCATTGTGGTCTACAGCTTCACCCCTAAATGCTACGGTGAATAGCTTCTTTTGCATTTAAGAATCACAAACCCAAACCAATGCTATACTGTGATATTCTATATGTGAGAAACAATGCATGTGTTCTTTCTTTCCAGGGAGAAATGGATCTCAAGATTGCACAGTCTGGGATGCCACACCATCTGGAGGTATATTACCTTATTCAAGGCTCTATAGCCAATGATGACTAGACAGTTATTCTGTTTATTTAACTCGCAGTCTCTCTGTTGCTTCCCCAGCCACTGTGCCAGTGGGTTTGGCCATAGCAGCCTGCATCTTGGCTCTGCTCTCTCTGCCTCTTGTTCTGTTGCTTGTGTACAAACAGAGGGAGAACAGCCAGTCGAGCAGACGTACGTATTACTGATACGCACACAGACACACACATATTCAATTCCATGTCCACATTATGGGTCACATATAAATGTCTCACACTTGGTGCCCCATAGTGTTTTTCTCTGGCTCACATGTCCTGTCATTGAGCCGGATTAACTGTATTTCACACAGTAGGAAGTACATTCACCCTGTGCCTGTAGTGTTCCGCTCTGTTTCAATTCTTTCAATAGCCCATTTCCTGTTTCCTCTCTCCCAGGTGCACAAGAGCTGGTGAGGATGGACAGGTAAGTTTTCCCACAGTCTGTCAGGGGTCTGATCTCATAGACCAGCTTCACAGCTGCTCTTTAGAAAAAATAAAACTGTTTACACGGATGTTCTGCTACTGTATGTAGTGGCCACAGCATTTCTCACACAATAGGTAGTTTCTGCCAAACAACTTCATTGCACTATAATCAAATAATATCCTGTGAACGTTTGTTTGATAAAATCTACATACAGCTTTACAACTACAGTATGATAAAGTAAATCATCACCACATTCATTTAGAGACATCATTTACTGTGGAATAAAAGGGACCATTCTGGTACAGCAGTTAATGCTCATTACAGAGCAACAAACATCAAGTATTAAAGTCCCAGTTACTGCTAAATACAAAAGCGACAGACATAAAGCTTCTAAATGCCTTGAGCAACAAATGACTGTTGCAACAGTTTATTGGGTCATTTTGGCAATTTCTTACTCATCTGTATGCTTCCCCTTTTCCTGTATGTACGTGTGTGTGTGTGTGTTCAGTGAGGCCCACGGCCATGAGAACCCAGTGTTTCTTGGGGGATCACCACAGATTAAGACCCGAACCGTTTCTCAGATCATGACCAGACAGTCCTCTGAGACAGGACGCCACCTGTTGTCTGAGCCAGGAACCCCTCTTTCTCCTCCTGCACATGGGGACGTATTCTTCCCAACAGAAGGTAGGACACACCCACAAAACTATACATCATTACAACACAACAGCTGCTTATACTACAGGGAACACAATATTCAGGTCAAGGCAGAGAAACCGATACAAGGGGACGTACGGACGGACGGGACACAATAGCCATCTACTGATGAAAAGCAATAAATCACTCAGCACAGACTGGGACAGTTTTCTATCTGATTCTCTGTTTTGTTCAGCTTCTGTCCCTTAGCCTCTCTCAAACCTCCCTCTGACCAGCACTATCACACTGAAAGCTGAGTATGAGTTATCTCACTCTCAGGGGACATCATTTACATTTCTAAGTGGGTGCCTTTCCGTTTAGGAATGAGTGTGCATTACGTCCATTGGCAGGTCATGCCTTATTAACTACATTCTGAAGGTGTACACTTGACTCTCTTCACATTAACATATGATACTCATATGTACAAAAGTACTTACGTAGGGGCATGTAACTGTATTACTCAAGGACATAGTTGTGGAAATACCTATTTCGAAATGTGCAGTCGGTTTTATAAAAGACTGATGCAATCGAAGAGCAACTGTGCCTTTGTGTGCTTCTCCTGCATCGTCAGAGGAAGGATGCTCACATTCTTGTGCATGATTGCACGCTCACACTCAAAACAGCTGGGCTGAGTTGATGTGACTAAGAAAAAACCACTCTGCATTGGGAGTATAATTTTTCTCTCCCACACAACTGAAGTCACCTCTTTTTGCTGTCATTTGCTGAATACCTCTGCCTCCCTCGCAAGTCATTCTCCACCCATCAGCACTCCCATTTAACACTAATGGCCCCTTCAGCCGTTCTCTCAGACTCAGCTTGAAATAATATTGAAACATTAGTTACGGTGAAGGGGTTCAATCCTGCGTGTTTTTCTACTGATTCCCGGGGCACCTGTGCAGACATTCCAGGCATACTAAGGTGGATTGCCCCGTTTTCTGGAAGGACACACTCAGGAAAGACATAACCAGGCTCACTGAAAACCCACTCTAAACCATCACATATGTTATTTCTATGACCTTGAACTCCTTAGTGTGCAAGCATGGACAAGTCTCAGAAACACTTAATGAAGCTTGTCCATTGACAATACACTGTGTGTGAGAACTGACATACAGATAAACATGAGGCAAAACTGGGCCACAGCCACTAACTGAGCCCTAATGTAGATGCTAAAGTTTTGTTTGTACCCGTATAGACTTCTGGTAATGTGTCTAGTAGGAAAACCTCTGCTTACAGTAAGTGACAGCTAGAAACTTCCGCTGCTTGATGGTATCTCAGATTAGAGCTATGTTTCTATACTGGATGGAGTCACAAATATTGATAACACCATTAAAAATTCCAGAAAAAAACTTTACTTTAGGTCAAGGTGGATTTTATCCTGCCAAAGCTCATTTTCTTCACTAGCCAAGAAATGTTATGCAGAGTATATAACCCCAGTGCTGAACCTTTTTCTAAGGCTTCATGTTAAGGGGATGAAAGCCACACTTCAGCTTTCTTCTTCATCTTTTTTAGTCTATTGACCTTAGGCTGAGCGGAATTTAACTAGCAGCAGTTCCCTCTTATCTTCAACCTGTTGCAACTCAGACGTAAGATTTCCCTGTTCCGCTTTTCAATGGGTTTCCAGCTAAACATGCTTCATTCTGCAACATTTATTAGCTTTCGTGCGCTCTTGTACTCGTGTAGGAGGTTTGGTAAAAGAAACGCTTGGGCAGGAAGTGAAATTTTGACTCCCACATATCTTCTTCTTTCCACGTCAGCACTAAATGAGCACTAGTTGTTAGGATGATACATATGGATTACCTGTTATTGTTTCTGTGCTCTTACTGACCCACACTTTTCTCTGGTCCAGACACCATCCCTGAGTCTCCAGACTTCCTGCAAATTTAAAGGGGGGTGACGCCTCATTCATTGCTGTAACTGCTGACCTGGAAGCAGCCCTGCAACTCTCTTCCTCTTCTCTCTGCCTTCAGAATGATGTTGCCCTTATGAACTGTCTCACAATAATTTCTGCCGGGATTGTTATCTGTACATTGTCTGGACGGCAGGAGGGAATGGACTATTTCCACCTGCAACAACAGCTGGAGGCCAAAAGCGAACTTTTGCTTCTGAGCACTTGTGTTGTGGCGGGGGCTGGGTTTGTGTGTGACATTCCATCTAAACGCTGACAACAGCTCGTGGACCAACAGGCGCCTCAGTCCGGTGGGGCCTGCTGCTTGATACAGACCCAGGCTGCTAAGGGTGGGGGTCCTGTGGTGTGCAGGTTTGGCGTTTTAAGAGTGAAACCGTTTCTGTGGACTCTAAAGTTACTTTCACATCTAAGTTCAAACTTGTGTCCTACTCTGTGTAATTTGTCAGTTCCTCATTAAAATATACAAACACAGAAACCACACAGTCATAGCGTGACCCCCCGCCGCCATTATGTTGGGAGCACAAACTGGACTGGAACTGTAAGACAACAATGTACAAGTCTCAAAGCAACCAAAGGCTTTCTCTCATCTATGCTACTGTAATAAATGTTCTAATAGCACCTTACCAAAGGAGGCTCAATCGTCAGAGAAGTCCCAGTATCCTTGTACATGTTGAGAGTAATTTATGGTTTTATGGCATTACACTGTTCCACTGAATCATTTCCACCAGGCCTTGGCTTCTTTTTTCTTCTCTCTTTGCTACCTCAGTTGCTGTCAGCTCTGTTGCTCTCACAGCATTTTGCAGTGGCCTTAATAAGACATAAATATATATAATAGTGCATAATTGGCATATTCATGCTTGTGTACAGTTTGATAATTAAGAATAAAATGTAAATTTTTTTCTTGAATGTAGCCTTGTGGATTTTTATGTCATCACTGCCATCACAAGAGATTTTTTGAGAATAATTTTGTAATTTTTCAGATTTGTTGCTGGGATGTGTATATTAGGCTTCATTCCTATTTTTTTTTATGTATAATGGGATTGTTAAAAACTAAATGCTGTTTAGTGAGAAGGAATGGCTTTAAAATTATAAGCAAAGGTTAATTATGTCAAGGGATATTAAAAGAGGATGAGAAGTGATTGCAAATGATTGCAATGTTGATATCCCTTTGTGACTGATTGAGAGAGTGAAACCACTGGTGGTTTTTTCATATCGAGGTAAAATGTGCACAGCAGGTGCCGACACGGAAATCAGTTCCTATTGATGTGCAAGCAGGTATGTATGACAGGGTATTATGTGTATGTGTTTATGTTTTATTTACTACTTTTTTATTTACTACATTAATGAGCAGTCGATGTGAATAATTGTGTTTTCAGATGTGCCCATGTGCCTGTTTATGTGTGTGTGTTTATGTGGATGTGCTTTTAAATCTGTGGTTCCCAATTGCAAAAATAACTTTGTGGTCTAGTTTAAATGTATGCGCGTGTGCGTGTGTGTGTGCGTGTGTGTGTGTGTGTGTGTGTGTGCGTGTGTGTGTATGTTTGCATACCTGCATGCAGTTCTGCTGTTTCCGTTTATGTGTTTCATACTGTAAAAGCTTGTATTAGACATAAAAAACAAAACAATTCTGTGAAAACATGTTTGCTTTGTATATTGCATTTAAATTGTCCTGACTGTAGTTTGTATAATAAAGTTGAGCTCTTAAACCTTAAAACCTTGTGTCTAGTCTTGTGTCTAGAAATTATTGTTCCTTTCAACTGGCAGGTCTCCAAAACTATCAATGTACAAGGATGTGCTGCACTTGCTGTCTAGGGAGCCATTACAGATGGAACAAGGTTGTTCCACTTGTGTGCCTTTAAAATGGTGCACACCAGAGAGAGACTGGCATTGAGGAGAGAAAATGATAAACCAATCTTAGTATCTTGTTTAATGAGAAGAGACAGAGGGCTGGATGGGAGGAGGGGATGCTTAGTGCAGCTCATGTCCTCTCTCCAGTGCTTTTTCTGCAGTCTTACATTCGCTATTTATATGTCTTATTAGGAAGAGATACATTATTATAAGTCACCAATGTCTTACTGTGTTTTTTTTAAATGTTGCAGACATTTCGAACCAGGGAAAGCAAGAACATACATCTTCCTCTTTTGGAACTATAACTTGTGGTTTTCCTGTTTACAAACGAAGGTGTTTCCTGTTCCTTCACAGATGATCAGCTTGTACAAAAGATTAAATAGCCTATTTGAAGCATGCCTTAAGCTGGTTTAAGGCAGGTAGATAAAGTGGCAGTAAACAGAGGACCAGAATCCTCACAGTGATCATATCATTCAGGTTTGACTGTTTGTAGTACAGTGACTGACCAGTAGGGGGGCTCTGTGTAAGAACCGATGCTGCATTCGCCACACGACCCCTTCGCTAAGTTCAAGTCACCATGACCAGATGTGATTAGATTATTTCCGCCTTTTTGTGGAGATTGCAACCTTTCGTAAAGGTTACTGCATTATACAGCATTTCACAAAGAAGGATGTTTAAAGATGAATTATTTTCCATCTTCATATGAAGTTCTGCCGTGAAGAAATGTTGGTAGAATTTAATACTAGACTAAGAAAAAACATGTTGAAATGGATATTATATCTCTGTTTATCAGAAATGCTGAGATACATTTTGCAGCGTACTGCTTATTGCCACTTCAGTACCTCCCATCTTACCGACAGAGGTGGCGTCCCGTCATCTTCCACAGTTACGGTGAGTCTGTACTCTTGCTGGCGCTCTCGGTCAGGAGGAGCCGGTCGTGTCACCATCTCTCCGGTCACACGGTCCATGCGGAAGGTCAGATCCTGGTTTCCGGCAGTTATGTAGTAAAACAGCATGGCGTTGGGACCGATGTCTCGGTCAGTAGCCACCACACGGAGGACTGACGTACCTCCTCCAACATTCTGCAGTTCACATAAAAAAAGAAGCCCAATTAACGACTGCCTACAAACAAACACAAACCTGTGACCCAAAAGTTAAGTATTATTGTGCAAATTGACAGTCACCACTTGTACCAGTGTTTATGATGTTGTTCTGCTTTAGCTCAAGAACTAAACACATACAAAATGACAGGAACAAGCAAATTCAAAGTCCACTGACACCTGGATAAAATGCTCCATGTGATGTGCGACTGCATCCCTACCTCACTTATGCTGACATTGTAGCCCCTCTGGCTTTCAATAACAGGTGCATTATCATTGACGTCCAGGATGTTGATGGTGAGGGAGTGGTCTGTGTGTCTGGGAGGTGAGCCATTGTCGCTGGCACGCACCTGTAACAACACACACATGCACTGGTGCATATTTGTATGTAGGTCTGACCAGGTATGTAGACACATGGCATTCAAATCACAAAGGGGACAAAGATCAAGTGTATACAGGCTCTTTCTTGGTGCTTGGTTAAAAATAAATTTAGTAGTGCTACTTCTGTGCATCTTCCTGTGTTGGGAGGTAGATGAAGAGACAGTGAGTTTCCCTTTATGAAAAAAGATACCACTACATGATTATATGATCAAATGAAAATATTACTAATTTCATATGATCATATAATCATATAATCATATAAGTTTACATGCTAAAAAATGCTCACACAGAATTTGATATTGACGTGACCAAGGTGTAAAAGTCTGTCGCACACAATCAGTTTATCTGTGTGCTGAGGTTAGAAATTGAATCAGGTCTGTGGTTGTACGTGTGTAAAACCTAGCAGCCGAGGTATGTGGTGAAAGACGTCATTGCTACTGCCTGACCTTCAGTAGGTAGCGATCTACTGACTCTCTGTCCAGAGGAGCATTGACATAAACCTCCCCATAGGTGTGGTTCACTGTCTTGATCTTGAACACATCCTCCATGTTGCCTGCCACCAAAGTGAAATTGACCTGAGAGAGAGTAATGAGTCAGAATGAGACAAAGAGAAAGGGGGAGAGAAAGACTGACAGAGTGAAAATAGCACCTTACAACACCTTAGGTTCAGTCAGAAACTTTAGCTCTTTTGCTAAAGAATCAATGGGGCCCCATGGAGCATTAGAACCAAGAGCAAATGAATTTTCTCATTACAAAAGAAAATTAAGAAAAAACATAACCCAGAGGCAGGAGGGGGTGGGTTGGTGCGGGGTGAAAAATACTACAAGCAAAGTGTACAAACTAAAAGACAAAAAAAAAAGAAAAAAAAGGAGAAAAATGCAATGCTGGCAATTTAAGTGGACCACTAATATATGTCAAAATCAGCTGTTGTGAAACTGAAGCAAGCGTCATTTGACTTATTGGGCTGTAAAGTGCTGAAGTTAACATAATACTGAGAGACCAAAATGTGAAACAGAACTTGTAAATGTCACATTCACTGTTCAGGCGGCTGCTAACCTTGCTTCACCATATGCTACGGACAACACCTGAAATGTGGAACATTCTTCTGTTTTGAGCCAAAAAATGAATTTGTTCAGTGTATGGAAGGATTGCTGTCACATAAGCACATAGTAAAGTGTGTTGTTGTAAAGGCCTGTCCTCTTGTTGGTTGTCTTGTGTAGCTGTAGTAATTTCTCCTAAGTCTTTAAAGGTGTTGTGGTGAATGATGTTACAGTGTCACACATATGACAAGAGCTTTAAACTTTAGAAGGAGAATTTTTTATGTTTAATGTTTTCCACTCGTTTTCTTTGTCCTCACCAGTCCATTCAATCCGGCGTCTTTGTCCCGTCCGAGCACTACTGCCACTTTTTTCCCCATGGGTGTGTTTTCTGGGATGTACACTGATGTATCAGACGTGATGTCAAACTCTGGACTGTTGTCATTCTCATCCAGGATGGTGATTGAAACCTAGTGAGAGGTAAGATCACATGTAGGCTCTACCACAGATCACTGAAATGATACTTACCTTTTGAGATTAAAGAAACCAAGGTAGCAAAATCTAAAAATACAAGATAAGCACTTCACATACTGCAGATGAACACATTTCATGCTGCACTTTATATTCTGAGCCCTATAAAAAGAACATAAAGTCTTACCTTCTGCAGTCCCAGTGAGAGATGCAATGAATAAAAGAGGAATGCCATTAAGTTTTCTATAACAGAACAGATACAACATATGCTGTAATGCATTCAAAATTGCACATGAAGAGAGGGGTAGGTAGAGCTTAAATAAAAAAATCACAATGAAGCAACATACCACAGTGGAGTCCTTTTTAGGTCCTCCATCATCAGCTACTACAGTCAAGGTGTACATGTCCCCCTTCTCTCTGTCCAGCAGGCCTGTCACTGTGATACGGCCCTGAAACATGAAACACATCAGCATATATCTCCACCTCCATAAAGATTCCATACCAGACAGAAATCTTCCCAGTGTGACAGAAAGGGAGGGAGAGCGAGAGAGACTATCAAGTATCATAGAAATCAACCAAAAAAAAAAAAAAATCCCCATTTCTCATCTATCAGAGGAATCAAATGACTTCAAAGCAAACAAGCTCTTTGATCAGTCTTACAGTCATGCAGCAACAAGAGCGCCAGCTTAAATCACAGAAGAGGAGGTATTATCGAATCACACCGCGGTTAATGGATGAAACATATCTGACAGAAGATAGGTGCAGTCTACGAAAAAGAGACATGTACGTTCCTGTGTTCACATCCTCAGTGACCTTTCCTCCACTGCTCCCTCACTCACCGTGACGCTGTCTATCTTGAAGAGGGCCAGAGCTGCAGGCGACGTATCAGGGTCGAAGCGGTAAGTCAGCTGGTTCAAGTTGTCGGCCGACTGAGCCTGCACCTGGACCACTTCTGTCCCCGTGGCGATGTTCTCACGTAGCGAAGCCTCATAACCGGCGGAGAAGAAGGCCACGGCCTCATCCAGCTCATTGAGCAGCGTGACATAGACGGTGCAGAAACCTCGGTGGAAAGGTGGAGCCTGGTCAGTGGCTGACACGTTCATTAGATAGGTGGTCTTGGTCTCGTAGTCCAGGTAGTCCACAGTGGTTACCAGGCCGGTGCTTACGTCCACCTCAAACTTGCGATCTGAGCCTGACACAAGGGCGTAAGCGACAGCTCCACCATCACCTGAACAGGAAGAAAGGGGGTGGTTGGCAGGGAATTGCTTCCAATGAAAAACTTTAAAACTTGTGGTTTTCAACTATTATGAGAGCCTAAAATAGTAAGATAATTAACTCACTAACCTTGTAACCTCTTTACACCGAAACTATAGTTACAACATGCAAACAGCTTCCTTGATTCTGTGTTTAAATAACACTGTTGTCGACACTGTGCTGTTGGCTGCTCTGTGTTTATTTCAGTTCTCATGCTTTGGAAAATGTATGTCACGGCAACAGATGCATCATAAGGTGTCTACGAAACACTTTACACCACGGGAAGTGAAAAGAGGAAGTTTGAGCTGTGGAACAGAAGTTAGAGATTTAAATGTAAGCTACAATGGACGCGACTTCTTTTTGTGTGGAAGTGATGAACCAAGAGAAGAAGAAAAACCTGGTAAACAGCGTCCTTTTACAGCGGCACCCACTAGTGTTTATGTTGGTGACCTGCAAACAACTGGTTCGTGCCAGCAGAGCAGAAGTGAGATATTTACAGCCACTATTAGCCACTATGTCTCTCTCTGATTATGGTATGAAGATAAAATTGAGGGCAAACTCGACTCCCTCTGCTCTTATGTTTTGATTGATCAGAGACTGGACTCACCAGTGTCGGGGTCTGTGGCGCGCACCACAATCACAGAGGTGCCAATGCCAGCTGTCTCCCTGAGGCCCAGGCGGTTGTACTGTTGCTGGGTAAACACTGGCACCTCGTCGTTGGCATCATCCACATATATGATCACCTGCAGGGGACGATATTTGTAGCTGTGCATCAACAGAGTCTTTGGGAAAGGACTCTGTCATTGTTATCAACTCATCCAGAAATCAGACCACAGACATAAACGTGGTCCAAATCTGAATCCCACTTAAGAGGCTGGATGAGCATTTCCAGACTGAATATGTCATGAGAAATCAGCAATAAAAGATTGTCACTTTGATTTCTTTTTATTATCTTGTGATCTATGATGAAAAAGACAAACTATATCAACATAAGGTGTGGAAAAAACATCTTGCACATTATATCATCTCCTCTTATCATGTCCATCTTCTCCAGCTACCCTCCTTTTCCTCACCCTCACAGAGCTCCTCATGCTGCCCTCATCACTGTTGTAGGCCTCCACTTCCAACACATGGGAGCTGCTGGTTTCTCTGTCCAGAGCCCTGAGGCCTCTTGTCACCAGCCCGGTTTGTCTGTCTATGCTGAACAGATTGTTGCTGTTCCCTGCATTCGTGCATTCACAGACAACAGCAGACACATACACACATACCGACAGACACAATGAGAGAGAAAAAGGGAAAGTGAGACAGAGACGAAAAATGCACAATTAACACTTAATCTAATCTCTTGGTTTAGTTAATATCACTGGAGGCGTCTGCCAGTTGGGTGAGATAATTTCAGTTGCTCTGAATGCAAATTGACTTGTTTAAAGAACCTGTTACTGGTATTTTCACTGAGGCGAGATCTGACTTTTGTACACTGACTGCTTCTATACCAGAGGAATTGCACTGGAAACAAGACGAATGATCATACCTACGCATCAGCAGAACTCTGCCGCAAACGCTTGAATCACTAAAACCATGGAAACATTCTGGGCGACTAGATCAACAACGTTACCACAATAAATGTAATGATTCAGTACAGTGCGTCTTCAGAACCTGTTCTTTCACTGCATTTGTTCGTGTGCAAGGACACCATGTGCAAAGGCCAAGATCAAAGAACAGAGGCCCGTACCAGTGAGGATCCTGTACAGAACTCGCCCGTTCTCCCCCTGGTCTGCATCTGTAGCTTGAACCTGTGAAGACACACACACACACGCAGAAACTCGCACTTAGACAAAATAACTTCACAAGGACACAAAACACAACCAAATCCACAATGATATGTAAATGCAAACCATCCAGCTACACACAGGGAAACTGCAAAGCCATTAATCTCTCTTTACCATTACAAGAGAGACAGTACATAAAAAGAATTTGTAGCTGATTTTTTTTTTAGTATTTGTCTTAACATCCTTTGAATGCTTGTGTTTGGTTACCAGTGAGTCTATTGTGCAGCTGGATGTTATGTGTTTGCCTCGCAACTGTGTTTATCCTATACAGTTACATGATGGACGGTACATTTCTTACAAATCTTTATTAATTTGGTGGTTTCTATAAACAGATGGACAAATCAGGGTACTTCCTCATTTAGCACACACCCACTGGTGCCCAGTGTCTTGTTTCCACAACAACCCCATCGTGGCTTGGCAGTGAGAAACTCCCTCGCTCTGTTGCAGGGAAATAGTCAGAAGCAGCCAAAAACCCAACCCCTGCACAGACAGCACGGCTCCACAGTGTACACAAATAAATAGTGGAGCATGCTGGGATGATGGTGAATGGGCCATGTCATAAGACTGACTTCTGAATCCAGAGAGGCACAGAGCCGCTGGCACTGGATGAGACTGACTTCATGTCACACCCGGCTCCTCTGTGGATGTGTCGAAACCTGTGGAGGTGCCTACAAAGCGCATATTCAATTGCATACCGAGACAGACACAAGAAACACTTAAGCATACGTACGTGCACTCAGGTACACACAAACACACACACGCACTCTCACGGTCTCTCTCAAACCGTGCGCCTCCTCCTTCGCTCTCTCTCTCTCTCACTCCCTCTGTGAAGAGGGGCCCAACTTCAGTCTCATTAGCTTTATAAAGAGATGTGGAGAGGAGAAAGAGGAGGAGAGGGGAGGGGGAGACGGGGGAAAAAAAGAGGCTGGGGGTTCAGATTGGTGAGTGATGAATAGGGTATTACACAGCGGACTGCACCACTTAGGCCATAAAAGGGGGTGTATAAAGTGTAAGGCTACATTGCAGAGCCAGATGTTGCAAGTATAAGCATGTGGAGTGTAAGCACTGAGAGATTATTCACTAAGCCTCTGCATGGCTCAGAAAACACACTATTGTCTTGGGCTCCCTGGGATTAAAACAATGAGTGAGATATTTCAACCATGATGCTGTCACCCATATTTTACCCCCTTTTCCTCCCTGTTCCCCTCTTCCTCCCCAGCATTTTCCCCTCTGTCTCTGGGAAAGCAGCAGTTTAAGGGGGGAAAAACAAGTGTGTGGAGCCAAGAAACAGGTCTGACCTCAGTTACTGGGACTACACAAGGTGCTGTTTTAAAGAGTCTCTAAAGTGTGGGTGTAAGTATATATTTTTGAAGGGTTACTTCCAAATTACGAAAGGTTCAGTATGAAGAAAAAATTTTAATTGCTTAGTATTTTAGAAGTAAACACAATTAAATGTGTTCAGATCTTAAGGTTATAAGCTTGCTAACCATCTCATGAATGTCTCCTACTTTATGTGTTTCATGTCTGCTGTGAAGTCTCATTCTGGAATAAAGCTCCTAAAATCCACATTTCAACGTGAGCTGCTTGACATGTGCTTGAGTAACTGCACATTGTCTAAAGGAGTGTGTTGAGGCATTTGCTTTGGTGAAGTGAAAAGAGGGTGCGCATCTGACATCTATCAACTGTTACTGTGTTCCCAACTTGTTTTCTTTTCTTCCTCTATTTAGATAATATATGTGAAACATACCATAAGTCAGAGACCAATTATGAGGCAATGAAAGGCAAAAATATCTAATAAGCATTTGCTTATGTGCTACTAAGCAATTTCTGCAGAACTTGCAAGCACACAATTGCTCAGACTTTACAAATATGAATAGGTTAGACAAAGTGTGCTCGTAGAGAAGTTAAGAAATGAGTTCATTGTTTCAAAACTAGCTGAGCAGTCAGATTTGGAGGCAACAATGTGGGGTGATAGAGAGGGAGAGTACCTTACAGCTAAGCTGCCAAGCTTAAGAGCAGCGTGCCTAATCACCAATATGTGCAGTACAGCCCACAGTATGTGTGGGTGAGAAAAAAAGTTTGTGTTTGAATAGCGGTGTGGGTGTGTATGTGTGCGTGCAGCGTATGTGCTCGGAGGCGCTGACTAATGAACTGACTGTCTAACGAGCCATCCTGCTCCACTGGCCTTTTCACAGCTTTCCTGGCATTTGGTCTTAAAAATAATTTCACGTCCCACTGTGTTTCCCTTAAACCGATAAGCCATGCTTTGTCTCCGCTGAATTAGGGACAATGACATTTACAAATGTTACTATGCTGAAGATGGGGGCACACAAAATGAGAGGGGGGGTGGGGATAATTGGAGACCGGGGTGGGAGAGGTGGGTGCCTTGCATTTTACAAGGGGCATTTTAATAAACCCAATTTGTTTTACATTGAAGAAAGCCTGTCAAGCAGTGACTGTTTTGTAGTCCTTGATTTAATAGCTACATAATTGCCGCAAATGCCAAACACTCACCACATCTGCATGTGCATGCAGGCGTTTCTGTGCACACTTGTGCGTGTGCCTGTGCATGTACTGTAAGCCCTCGAGTGTGTGATCTCAATAAAGTGAAAACAAGCAGCCAAATAAACCTACTCAGCTTGGTTAGGCTTGGCTAGTAAGGCAAAACGTGGCACATCAAGAGAGCTGCTGTGGCACTTTGATGGAGGCTGACCACACACACACACACACACACACACACACACACACACACACACACACACACACACACACACACACACACACACACACACACACACACACACACACACACTCACACACACACACACACACACACACACACACACACACACACACACACACACACTCACACACAAACACACACACACACACACACACACACACACACACACACACACACACACACACACACACACACACACACACACACACACACTCACACACACATAGCCACATTCACTAGCAAACAAACAAATACACACATACCCTCCTCTTAAGCATCCTGACAGAGACCTCCAATCTAATGTTGTTTTCTCTATCCAGGGCCAAGACAACATGAACGCCACTGAGCCAGGCTCCAACTTCACTTTCAACTCCATTACAGAAAACGTCACTCTGTCCAGCCTGACAACCACCACCACCACCATCTCTCCCACCATCCCACAGCCTCCATCCTATTCTTCAGACATCCACGACCCAGAATTCACCATCATGGTGGTGCTGGGCTTATCGCTGCTGCTGGCAGGGTTAGCAGCCTTCCTGGCAGTGTGCCGACCCTCTGAACAGGATGGGGGCTCTGAGACGAGCTGTGGCCCAGGGGAGAGCTTGACCTGTGGACGCAGCCGGTCCAGTGAGCCCCAGCTCAAGGTGTGGAAGAGACTGGGCTCGTATCGGCGTTCATACAACCTATCCTTCAGACGACCGCCGCATCGCAGACCACACGAGCGTGAGAGCACACATGCGTCCCTGTCTAACCCAGCCACACAGACGCCACAGTCAGAAGCCAGCGGGGAGCCCCACCTCACTATGCCATGTCTATTTGACTATGTCACTGAAATCTGACAGGCTGAGGGGTTGACTGACTGCTCCCAAAAATGTGATCCACTGTATATTTTATGGTTGGTGCTGCGAACATCACTAATACCAGGTGCGGGTGAAGAGACAGTATATGAAAAAAAAAAATTCTTAGCATTTGTTTTAACATACTTTGAATGCTAGGTGGATGAGGTTTGCTACAAAATAAGCGCTTAAAAAATAGGCAATCAAAAGCCAGTCTAGAAGGTTTAAACATTTTTGTGTAACTGACCGTTTCACCTAAAGTACAGTAGCAGGTTACATTGCTGGGCACAGATGGTCTTTTTCATCACAGTTTGGCCTGATATTCACAGAAGATAAAAATGACTTAATCCTATAATCAATACTCAACTCGATTACAGTTCTTGCAGTGAGGGTTTGGCTCATCATCAAATCTCACACAGCCCTGGATTAAATCTGGTCTGATTTGATTATATGACATTTTCAGACATAGTTTTTAATATTCATCCATCACATTCAAAGTCTGGGGACAAGAATTGTTCCTCTATCTCACACTGCTAATTGTTCTGACGCTGTAAACCCCATCCATCTGGTGTTTCATGTGAATTAAGACAAACACTGTGGAATATTGCATAGTGTGATTTTACACAGGTCTCAAAACATGACGTGTTATTAATACTGACAAGACAAATGCAACCTGAGCCAAAAAGTGACCACTGCAACAGATTCTTCATGTTTTGTAATTGTTACGTTAAGAAATAAAGTGACTTTTAAGTTTGACTGATGAAAGTGCAGCACCGTGTGTGTCTTCTACCTGAAGGATGCTGGTTCCTTGGGGTACGCTCTCCAATATGCTGGTCTCATAGCTGTTTTGGAGGAAGATGGGTCTGTTGTCGTTAACATCCTGCACCTCGACAAATACAGTGGCCGTGCCCGTCCTCCGGCTGCCGGCTGGGCCGTTATCTATGTGCAGAAACAGACACAAACACATCTGTTGCCATCATTCAGGTTAATGCCAATTATAAAGTCTGAAGCCAGGAAAACTGACACACACATGACTTTCATTTCATGGCTTTACCACAGGCTAAAGTCATAGATAAAAAAAGTAAAAAAAATCTGAAGTATAGCATTACAACACACACAGAATAAAAATGAAACTGGTTCTGTGTTTATATGTTACATCAAACAGTTCATTAATCTTCCCAGAATAGAACAGACACCAACAATAGCGTGTTGTAAAGAAGCCAAACTGGAACATTATTGGCTCATCAAAACTACATTTTCAGCTACTTGTGAATTAGGACAATATGTGTGATTCTGTTCTCTTGTACAGTTTTACATTATCTCTGCCTCTTCTCCCCTTTCTTGTATCTCTGCCCTCTTTAGCAGATAAGCCACCCCGACTCACTGGTTTCCAAAACAGGAAAACCTCAGTTTTTGTTCTTTCTTTTCAAACAGGAACAAAGGCTCTTGAGCAATAGTCTGAAATCACTGCAGATGTGCAGGCATCGCTTTTTTTTTTCATCACTGTCATACACGAGTGGAAAGGAGAAGCTTTGATGTTGACAAACAAAACAAGTAAGAAAACAAGCTCTATTATAACACATACAAACCAAGGTTGTGTAAAAATGAGGATGATAAAAGATGATAAAGGTTTTTTCTCATTATCAAAAGATCTAAATTCATGACACACCTATAGCTTCTACGACCAGAGTGTATGCTGCCTGGGTCTCTCTATCCAGGCCAACCACTGTCCGAACAACTCCGTCTCTGAAGCCCACGCTGAATTTACCATCCTGATTACCACCTAAAAATACAAAACACAAACATATTTCGAAATTAATTTACAGCATATTAGTAACATTCACATACATACAGTACAGCTAGAATACTAAAAGAAACATGCAAGAGGAAAATTCACACACAGATGGATGGACAAAGGTACTGAATGTGCACATAGTCCCCATAACCATACAACACTGTGGCCCACAAGCACACAAAACACCTCCCACTGTGACCTCTGACCTGTGATGAAGTAGCTAAGCTCGGCGTTGAGGCCAGCGTCGTTGTCAGAGCAGCTGAGGCGCGTTACAATGTGGTCTCTAGGGACACTCTCCTTCAGGGAAACATTGTACACGCGAGGGTTGAAGGTGGGCGTCTCATCATTTACATCCAGAACTGACGCACGCACACAAACACACAGACAGAGAGACGTGAGGACACACAAATAGATGTACATGAGGACAAAGGCAGCAGGGTGGTGCAGTGAGTAGAAAGACTAATATCAAATTAGAGGATTCTAGTAAAACATCTGCCTTTCTGATGCCTGTGCTGAACCTGTTCTGTCTGTGCTGTTCTGTGACTAACCCCTGACTTCCCTGTGACATTAGGAAACGTGAAACAGATCCCTACGAAGCCGATCAAAATATTTTGATGCTTCTGACTCATCTGATCCGTTTGAGAAATGCCAGAGAACCTTCATCAGTTTTTCCATTCCTTTTTATTTTGTTCTCAGCAGTCAAACCATTTGTTGCTTTTAGGATTTTTAATTTCCCACCAGCAGGTGGTGGTGTCCCTCTCAGCAGAATCCTAAGAAGTCAGTGGTTAACCATCAGACATACTCAAGTAACCCCTTACGTCAGACTCGGATCATACAGTGGCATGGCAGTTTCATATGTACGACAATTACAGAGAGAGCAAAGGGAACTCAAACCCAGTTCCTCATCATCATCAGCCACAGACTCACCAGTGACGGTGAGGGTTGAAGTGGACGTGCGAGGGAACCTTCCAGCATCGTAGGCTATGATCCTCAAATGGTACTGTCCAATCTGCTCACGATCCAGGACTGCCGTGGAGATGAGAACGCCAGTGGTGGTGTTCAGGTAGAAGTCGAGGCGAGGCATGCCCATCTGTAGCGCCATTGTAATCAAACCATTTTTATCCTCATCTGGGTCCTCCACCTGGACCTAGAGGAGAAGTATCACATCAGAAAATTATTCATGGCCAATGTTTCTCCAAAACTGTTTGGTGAAAAATATTTTATTATAAAATAATTCATGGAGCCGCCCGGTTAACTCAGTTGGTAGAGCACGAGACTCAATCTCTCGGGGTCGTGGGTTTGAGCCCCACTCCGGACGGCACCACCTCCCATGGGCTCACCACCTGTGGGAGGTGCCGTAGGACTTCGGTGCATGGTGGACTGGGTGGGAGTTGCCCCCGCGACCTGGGCCTGGACCCAGATAAGCGGCAGGTGATGACATGACATAATTCATGGAGCTGAATGACTATATCAAGTCTTCCTGTGGATTACTGTTCATTTTCATCGCTAAATATTTAGTCATTATAATTCCCACTGGAAGGTTTGGTAACAAATAATAACAGCTGCAGGGCCTGTACCATGTTATAACTGTTCAGAAAACACCAGCATATGTGAATATAATATAATGTTTTACCCTGAAAACTGAGGATCCAATGGGCAGTCCCTCTGGCACTTCTGCCACAAAGGGCAGGTTGAGGAAGGTTGGGTCATTGTCATTGAGATCCAGCAGGTTGACAAATACTGTGGTGCTTGCTGTTGCATGTAGTGGAGGCGTACCACCTAAAGAGGGCGTTAGAGGGACATTTAAAGACAAACAAACACAGACACTCCACATCTCATGGTGAGAGGAGTTTATTAGCCACAGTAAAAAAGTTTCATGGTGAACATAAAGCTTGAGGAATGAGACTTGGTGAAAGAGGCTAATCACTCAGAAGTGAAAGTTTTCTACTGAGAATGATATAATGCAACTTGAGCTTGCTTATAGAGTGTTTAGTGTGTTTCATGACTGAGACAGATTTATGCAGTGAAAGGCAAACACAAGTAGAACCTGCACATACACATACATACACACTACTCACGGTCGACTGCTGAGATGATGATGGTTCTCATCAGTACTGCATCCCTGGGGTTGGAGCTTTCCCTGTCCAGGGTTACCCCACTGGTGCGAATCTTCCCTGTGCTGCTGTTGATGGTGTAGAAGGGGTTCTCTGGACTGATTCTGTACACCACTGTCCCATTTTCCCCATTGTCAGGGTCCACTGCCAACACCTGGACAGGAAAAAGGAAAGGTGAGGAAGGATGTGGAAATGAATAAGATAAGGAAAGAGAATAACAGTAATTGTAATAATAATAGTAATGATTATAAGCACAAGCCCACCTGACCCCCAGAGCATCTTCACACATGCAGCCATTTCCAACTGCTCTAACACATCAGTCAGCGAAAAGAAAAATGGTAACGTCTCTTTTCTGACACAAAGTGGCGATGGGTGATGAATGCGTGAAGCCGGGAGCCCGACTAAAACACTGGCTGATTTTTAAAGAGCTGATCAATTATTCAGTGCGCTGACTAAAAACGTTGGAAACTGGCTGATTGGTCATTAGAGGAACAAAGGTTTTCCAGGTATTTAATTATTAAGGGGACATGGTAGGCAGGCATCTCAGAGGCCCATTGATTAGCAACTGCACAGACAAAGGTAGGTGATATAAGATGTGGGGAAGTGTCTGGACGGGGCCTGTTGAACTAATCAATTCTGAGCAGAGCACATTAAAAGACGGTGAGAAAATATATTAGCCTGGTCTACTGAACTATAGCTGTGGACTGCCTGCAGACTGGCAGAAAAGAGAATATTGTTTTGAAATGAGATACTAGAGGAGGCTCACTGTGCTTGTGTGTGTGTTTGGCTGTGTGTGTGTAAAGGTGCTGAATGGATAAGGCTGCAGTAGTGATGGTGGGGTGCTCTGAGATTTGAGTGGGCTGATCCTTGCACTGGGCACAGCTACCATATTCATCGGCTCGCTGGACAACTCCAGGAGGACTCAGCAGGTGGCCTCTTGTCACCATGGAAACACTGGCTGGGCCAGGGCTACGTTGGGGCCAATTACAGGACTGTAAGCCTGGGTGGTCCGATTTATTGAAAAATGGTCAGAGGGGCAACAGTGTCTGTCCACTGTCTGTCCGCAGAGAGCCGCATACAGTATGCATCACATCACTGGATACACCATGAACGAACTCAACTCAATCGCTACAAGAGAGCAGGAATAGGTGGAAAATATAGCCACGTTTTAACAGGGCAACACTTGTATTTGTCATTTCTCTTTCTTCAACATTTCTCCATTCCACTCTCCTCCTCTGTAAGGTGGGTTCTCGCATCCTTCTCTGGTTAGCAGCTAAATAATCAGCTATGTATATGACTGCAGGCTACATTTTAATTAGCAATCGGACTCCCTTAATTACACTCACTGACGCCTCTTTAATTAATGGACAATCAGGACTTAATTAACAATAACATTCCCAAAGACACCAGCAGGACAGTGAGAGAGTTTGGGATGATATTAGAATGTTTACTTTGTGATTACACACACACAGTGATGGCTATTTGTCCATCAATAGAGGAGGAGTATGCATGAAGATACCCCTTCAACATGTTCTGTTCTCATGTACAGTACATGTTTAAATATCTTCCAGTGAAGATTATCCTGACTCTTTATTAACTCTGCTCTGAAACCAGGCATTTTCATTAAAATCCACACCTTTTTCCTGATTCAAGTTTGCAAAGTCAGAGTAATGAAATTAAGCCATGCACTAAAATCAATCAATTAAAACAGAAAAAACTCCACTTGCCTTCTCAGGGCAACATTTCAATAAGCTGATTCCTAATGCTCCAAACACCACTCATCATACTCGAAACAAACAACAATTGCTAGAATTATTATTCCTGTGCGTTCATTTGTCTTATCCATATGAACTTTCAATTAACTGCCAGCTAATCAACCAAAGTTGGGCTAGGTGAACTCACAGAGATAACATCAGTGTTCATTGGGCTCATCTCCACTACGTTGGCGTGGTATGGCTCGTCCCTCCACACGGGGGCGTTGTCATTGATGTCCAGGATGGTAATGTTCACCTAAACAAAGTGGAGGTGAGGGAAATGAAGGTAAATGGGAACTGATCTGTTTATGATGTCAGTTATATAAAAGATCATCATGGTTTTGCAAATCCAAAAGTCAAAAGTACAAGATATACATACAACCAAATATAATTATAACCAAAAGGATTTTAGATTAAACAGTGCATTAGTGCATTCTGTGAGCTGAAGGTAGGATCAGATGAAAGCTGTTACCGTGGCAATGCCAGTCTTCTGCTGTGGACCCACCCCTCCATCCACAGCTCTGACTATCAGGATGTACTCTGACTTCAGTTCTCGGTCCAGCAGGGCTGTGGTGGTGATCTCCCCTGAAACACACATGGAATCAGATCAAAAATATATTAAAAAAAAAAAAAATGCACTGCCCAGGGTACTCAAGGGACGGGCAGATGTCATTACAAAGCAGCTTCTCATGTCAGGATGTACTGAGTTAAAAGTCAGAATGAATAAACTCAGATTTACAAAAAGCCCTTTAAAGTCTCCAGACTGAAAGGTAGGGATGACAATATAAGCAAAACCCAGCCATAATGTGCATAAAAGCAAAGAGCTGAAACAGGAAAACAGAGAAAGGTATTTCAGACACAGATCTACATAAACAGAGACACTTAACAGTCATTTTCAAGCAAAGTACGAACTAAGCAAAACTCTCAAATATTCAATTCATTTCAATTCAATTCTGAAATGGAAAAAAAGTCTCAATTACAAGAATACTCTGAGAAAATACACAGACTTGCACATACATGCACACACGTGCACATACCTGAGCGCGAGTTGAGACGGAACTGAGAGGAGCCCTCCAGGGAGTAGATGAGTGAGGCCTGGCCAAACTCCCGGGAGGCGTCCAAATCAGTGGCATTCACAAGCAGCACAGTTGCCCCTGTGGAAGAGAGAGAGAGAGACAGAGAGAGAGAGAGATGGGCGAAAGGAGTGAGACAAAAAGAAAGTTACAACTCACAGTGTGAGAGAAAGAAGGAAAAAAAATGAACTGAGAGACAGAGTCGTGGGGAAAATATGTGAAGTCTATTAAAGAGGAAAGAGAGAGACAAGCTGCAGAGACAGACTGAAATGGCATTCACAGAGCTAATTTCTTCACCGCCCCCATCCACAGCTCCACTGATGGCATGGCAGTGAGTGGGTTTATGGATTAGTGGATTATCAGCTTGTTTGGCACAGCCCATACTTGGCACAGGTCTGATCAATACCCATGCAGGCAGGGGGCAAGCCCAAGCCTTAGGCCCCCAGCTCAGTCAAGCTCGGCCAAGCACTTTAGCCACCGTCTTCTAAACCTCAGGGCCGACCTGAGCCGCTCAGCTGTGTGCTCCTTCAGATCGGGTCCCAGACACAAAAAGTGCCCAGCGCCTGTCTGCTGAAGCTCAGAGAGAGAAAGGGGCGGTCAAATATCTCATTTCCCTCTAGCGACTGGAAACTAATCTATTGTCTGGGATAAAAGAGTCTTCTGAATGCATGCATGAGAATGAATATAGCAGCCAGTGAATTTGCCTTGAACAGTCAACATCCCGCATTCTGACAGAGCTTTTAAAAACATTATGCAAAATCAAAACAAATAAGACAGTAGAGGCCAGAGGAAGCGCCAAATAAATAAATAAATAAATAAAAATACCCCCAAGAAAGCAGAACTATTTGTTGAATATGCTAATAGTAAAGCAATTTAACTAAGAAGAGGCTGTATGTGCTACACACGGTGTTTGAGCCGTTTAGAGTGTTTAAGTGCTGTGTTGGTTGTGCAGAGCAGAAAATAAATGCATTCTAGCAACTAAACTGTAACCCCAAATGTATAAAATGACTCACCAGCAATAACGTTCTCTGGGATTTTGACGATGTAGGACGGCTTGCTGAACTCTGGTGGGTTGTCGTTTTCATCCTGGAGGAGGTATAAACATCAGAAACAGCTCAAATCAATGAGCTAAACAATGCCAAGATGCAAACTGTGCTTAAAAACAGAACTAAAAAGGGTTTGAAGCTGTCATCACACATTACCACTGAAATGATCATATGTGGGAACTAAGACACTGAGCAGCGCAAAATGTTTTAAATAGTGTAACAGTGGTAGTCGTATCTCTTAGATGATAGCTAGTCACTTGACTGAACAATGGATTTTAGTTGTGCTGGCTTCTGTTTCTGTTCCCCCGTCAGGTATAATTTTATACCTGATACGTTAAGTAAATGCAATTAGCTGAACTCACTATAAACTACTGTAGACTACAGGGATGATGCAAAAGCTAAGTACATTTGCAATGACAGGCGAGGAAATCAATCCCAACGTTATTATTAATGGAATTACCCTCACACAAAGGGTGATCAAGACCTGTACTTTGACAGGAATGAATGACTACAACATGGAACAGCATCCGCTGTCACGCAGACTTCTCCAGAGCATTTATATTTCTCACAACCTCCCACTCATTGAATTAGACTCTATTTCACACCAACACATCCAGTTGTGTGGCTATTCGCAGAGAGGCTCCCCACAGTGTGAGCTGCTGAGAAATGTTAACACTTAAACAGTCACTGGCACCATTATCTATCTGGGCTCTGTGTTACACTGGTGCAAAGCATTGTGTGTGTGTGATGCTGCCAGCCACTGATAAACCCCTGTGGTGTAAGTCACGACACTGTGGAGGACAGAGAGAGAGAAAGATGCAAAAACAGAGGGAATACAGAATTGCGCACATCTCTTGTGGTTTTTGCATTCCAGCATAGATCTCTTATTTGTTTTACACAGTATTTCTCCCTCATGTAGGATGTGTATAGATATGATTACTGTCCTTGCATATCAAAGAATATTCCAGCCGGATTCATCTATTCTACTCTGTCATTTCTTCTTTTATGACTAAAAAGTTACATGTATAATGGATGTCTGTCAGGGGAAATGAGCTTAAGAGCCAGTAGAGATACTGTTTACGAGTTCTGGTTGCTCATTATACTTTTACTGCTGTATCTATAGTATCTTAGCAAAGATCAACATTCATGTTTACTATTTAAAAGTTAACAGAAAAACAAAGCAACAAAGGCCCTAGTCAGGACAATGGTATTTCTCTTCTATAGTACGTAGACTAAATAATTTCTGATTTTGGGAGTGTGAGGGCCAGACTTCTGTCTTAAAATCAGATCCCTCAATAAGAGTGACAGGGTTTGCAAGTGCACTGAAACACTGTAGTTTGAGTTCAATACTTATTTCTACTAGTGACAGGTATAAGACAGATAACTGCATACAACTGTAGTATTGTGTATCATATTTTGGATCAAATGATAATTTAGACACAAATATGGAAAAGCACTATATAAGTAAGAAATGAAACCATGTAGGACTATCAGAGAGAAAACTAAATATAAAGCAATCTAAATATGCAATGAGCAATATAAACCACTCGGGGTGTGTGTGTGTGTGTGTGTGTGTGTGTAGACGGCTGTGACTTTTTTCACTGCCTTAAAATAAGACATTTAGAGATAAGACTGACAAAAGCAACCAAACTGGAAGCTCAGATAGCTGCACAGCCTGTGATAAAAATGCAAACAAAGCTGCAGCCAGACATGGATCAAAAGGTACTCATAAGAATTCAGGCAGTGAGGAAATACTGAAACTCAATATGTAAGTGAAGTCGAAGACATGTGAGACAATCTGCCATGAGCTGGCTGACACCTGTCACACACTGGATCAACATTCAGATAAATAAAAGACAGCTTAGTCTTTATTCAGTACATATGATGTAACAGCTCCACGAGTTCCTCTGCCAAGTCTCAGGCCCAGAGAGTCACATCTGAGGGGAACTTAAATGAAAAGATTCCTGTAAAAGTTTGGAGACCGTGCCTTTGAACGTGGGGAGACTGTAAGGACTTTGTCACAGGGTGTGTCTGCCGCAGCACCGAGAGGGTCATTAAATTGTTTCTGAAAAAAACATCCCCGCCTGAAGTTATGAAAAAAAAAAAAAAAGAGTGAATAAGAAAGCTTTTCAGCTAAGAGGAAAATAGCAATAAGCAAACATTTAAAAAAAACTTTCTGGAACTAAAAACAAAAACACTGTCACATAATTAGGAAGACTCACTGAAGTGTATACAAATTTGGTAGCTTTAATTACAGTATTGACAATAGATCTAGATACAAAATAGATGAAAAATAGATGACGACAGAAAGCTGCAACATATACCAGTGTACATGAAGAAGCCTCCATTAGACGCCAAGCTGGAGCTGAGTATAATGGATCAATCCGCATCCTGTTCTGTATTAATTACCACTCTGCTGGCTGCTTATCAGTTTTTATGCTTGTTATTTACATTCTATTGATTAAAGATGAATTCACATTTATTCATATTTCAGTGCATGTGTTTCATTAAAGCCTGAGTGTGTTAATAAACCACATGCACTTTCTTAATTGCCTTGAGGAAAGTTCACCTAATGGCTATTTAGGATGAAATCTTGAATATAGTGAATACAGTTATATGCATGACCACTGGCATGCAAATAACAGTATGTAGAAAAAAGAATGTAACAGACGGTGCATGTATAAAAGTACGGCTGTGCATGTGTCTGTACCGGTAAAAGATCACCCCATGGGCTGAACATGTTGTATAATGATAAAAAATGAAAAATGGACATATGCTCTGCCGGCTTTGGGATTTGGTCAGACTGTCCTGACCTCAGCGACCTCTGTGTGAGAAATGGATTCACACTGGACTGGCTGAGTGACTGACTCTGAAACAGTTTGTGATTCTGAGATCATTTATCCAACCCTGCATGTCAGTGACATTAAACATCAAACAACATCTGCCAGTGGATTTATAACAATATAAGCAAGGACAGCACTGCAGTGGTTTCCCTCACAGGGAAAACATGTCCTCCTCTTAGTGTTTCTGTTAAATCAATATGAACATCATCACTTTTACAGTTAAAGCAAGACTCCTGAATAGTTATTAAATCTAAAAATCGATGTACGTGGCAAGACATGACAGTAGGGACATCTTTTCATACATCCTTTCATCTATCAGAAGTTATAAACATTCCTGGGTTATATATTCTGTCTTCAAACTGTCCGTGAGGCATTTTAATGCATTTTTAAACCTTCCACCTAGCACACCAGATGTTGTCATTTTTAATGAGAACAGTGTGTGTATTGTTATTAAGGTGGGCTGCACCTTTGACCACAGTCTGGAGGCGTTTCTAACTTACACAGCACCAGCTTGTAGAAAATGTTCTCTTACAGCCTGAATATGAATGATGTTCATATTTGTCCAAAGATTGGGGGAGAGTGTGTCGCAGATGAGAGAGGCGTCCATGAAAAACAGAAATATGTGCGTTCAAGGTCCCGACAAAAGTTCCATCTGTTTTATGTTTGCATTCTGTTTTAGATGATATCATTCATAAAAGTACTACTGTGTATGTGTGCGTGTGTGTAAGCATGTGAATGTGCAGGGCTGTACTTACTATCACCTCCACTGTGACAGGGACGGTGCTGTTGAGGGCTGGGTTTCCCCCGTCTTTGGCCATTACTGTCAAATAGATCATCCCTTTGGGAACCTGCTCATAGTCCAGAGGTCTGGTCACACTGATCACTGGTGCAATGAGGGAAGGAGACAGATGGAGAAAGGTGGGGGATGGTGCTGTATGTGTCTTTGTTTGTGATCTAAAGCAATGTCACGGCAAAGTTGAGGGTCAAACAGCAAACAACCGAAAGTGAACCGAAGCATTAACAGGTCTAGAAACTATTCTACAACTTAAAATGTGAGTTTAGCTTGTCTAAACATCCACTGCATCTCTGTCCGTACTCAATTATATCAAAGTTTGTGACTTCATGCTCCTAAAGATAAGCGTACCTGCGTAGCCCTCCACCATGACAATGCTGAAGAAATCGGGGAAGGCCGAGGCTGACGTGATGGTGTATGTCAGGAAGTTGTTGGGAGGAGAATCCTCATCTGTAGCCTGTGGGTGGCCCGACAGAGGGTGGGAGAGAGGAGGATGGGAGTGCCTTTAACATATGCTTCAGTGACAGTCAAAAGTCCACAGAGAGAGGAAGTTTTGAGTGAGTGAGACAAGAAAACAGACAGGGTGACAGGACAGATGCTGCAGTAGACAGCACTGATATTTATATGTGTATGTTTCCACTGCATGGGTGCGTGTGTGTCTGCATGTGTGCAGCCAGGAAGCTGTCAGTTCGTGATGGCATATTATTGGACAGATTAAAGCCGATTCTGGCTATTAGTGACGCAGGCGTCAATACTGGATGAACACCAACCGAGCCAAGACAAGCCAAGCAGGCAGAGGACAGATGAAACCATACTTTGCAGGGCTAATCCACAACAACATCAACAACAATGATGACACCCCCTCATTATTCTCCAGTTGGCAGGAACTTAAACACGAGTCCTCCGGCTGTGAGGAGAGACTACTGGGCCTCACTGGCATCATTAGAGGCTGGACAGGTTGTCAAAAACACTCACTTATATCTCCCTGTAACACGCATATGCCTACTCTTTGATTTAATGCCAAAATGTTGAGTCAGCAATTCCTTTCTTCCCCCACAATCTAGTAAGCTGTGGTTTTTCTTTTCCAGACTGTCTTCTTCTTATATCACATTTCAACAAACAGTTTCAAATTAGACCGTCATTTACCACTCAAAGGTAAGAGGAGTCGGGGGCAGTAAATCAAATAGATGAGTGGCAAAGGAAGTAAAGGAATAAGAAGTGTAGAGAATATGAAAAAAAGGTTTAGCTGTTAGAAAGCATAAGCACTGTAGTAGGAGGCACAAACCTCCCAGGCATTGTTTGGGAAAAAGAGAGAAGCAAACAGCTGAAAAGCCTCTCTTTGCTTTGTCTCTCAACACATCTTCTGCTTCTTTCTATTTCGGTCTTTTTCCTCTTTCCTCCTCCTCTGCCTGCTTTCCGGAGCAGTGTGTGTGTGTGTGTATGTACAGTGGGTTCCAGGGCATATCGCTGACACACAGAATTGTGCGACTGGCTTCCCCGCTCCTCTCGGGCAGCGTATTAATATCAGTGGCGTTTAAGGTTAGCTCAGACTAATCAAACACAGTGAGCCAAGCGTTGAGCCCAGTCATCAGCTCAACTCCCTCAACGTAAACGCAAGCTACAGCAGTGCACTGGGGCAGGGTAAGCCACCGCTGTACCCGCTGCCACAAGGGAAGTAATAGTCTTTCTCTCCAGGGCGCAATCAAAGGAAACGCTGAGCCATTAGTTACCATTGTGCCAGTGTACTTCTGCCTTTTGTGTGGCAGTGACTGATGGCCAACACACCAGGGCGACCTGTTCTTCTTGGATACAGTGCACACAAACACATAGCTGTGTGATTATAGCAAAACAGAGGAAACAAGGAAGAAAGAGGAGGAGGGCAGCACAACTAAAGGCTTGTGGGTCTGATGGCTGGTGGTGTTTGTGTGAGGACGAGATCCTCTGTTGCAGGTGCAGTTTTAATGTGAATGATAACAGGAATAGTTTAATCTTAAATCAATAATGTATAACTTTTTTTTCATGTCTCACCCTGACTCGTGCCACCGGCTGGACAGCCTGTTCGTTCTCTCTCAGCGAGCCCGAATACGCCTCCTTCTGGAAGAGCGGTGCGTTGTCGTTGACATCCAACACATTCACACGGATCCTCCCTGTTGTCTCCTCCCCACCACCATCCCTCGCCAGCACGGTCAGCGTGAAACGCCGCATCAACTCGTAGTCCAGACTGGCCCGCAGAATGACCCAGCCTGTCTCATCGTCCAATGAAAACCTGGTAAAAAAAAACAAAAATGTGAAATTAGAAGCAGGTGAAAGTCAAAAGTTTCGGAGGAGGGTTATTATAACAACATCTTTTTCTAAGTATAATAAGACAGTTAAGTTGGTAGGTTCATACATTATAACAACATATTAAAGTTTAGTGTTAAAAGTAGAAAAACACAAACACTCTAGACATCAGATAAAAAACGTGTGTGTGTTGCTGGGAGGTGTTCACTAATCTGTATTTGTTCTCCTGTAGCGTTTTTTGTACTTCCTTTATCTGGTAATGAGATATACTGAATAGTTAATGGTTTCTTAGAAGCTTAATAAAAGGAACATTACAATGCATCACGTGATGGTTGTTCAGAGTTTTGTCATTCAGGTTTACTGAGGACAAAAAAAAAAACTGTTATAGCAATACAACACTAATTGTGCTCTTTTGACACAATGAGTGAATTGATTATGTGAATGTGTGTTTTCCTTTGTAAGTGATTCTGTATGTTTGTGGCCTGAAGAGAGCAGAAGTAAAGAGAAGTGCCAGGTATCGCTGTAGCTCAGTTGTATCTGGTGAGGCTGCGTGGCACAAACGGTGCAGTACAATTGTTCACACGTGGCCCGATAAATGAAACATTTACGTGGTTGTGTATGTTTGTGTGGACTGTTTGAGTGTGTGTGTGTGTGTGTGTGTAGGGGTACATGTGTAACTGTATCTTTCTTACTGGTCTGGGTCATCACTGAAGTAGTAACGCACAATCCCAAATGTGCCTGCATCTCCATCGGTAGCCTGAACAGAAGAGAGGAAAAAAAATCATGTTCACTTCCTGAAGTTTTACAGTGCATGCCGCTTCTGTTTCCACCAGTTTTGCTTTTCTTCCTGATCTTGTGTTTTCTTTCTCATCTACTTTTGGTTTTGTTTCACCTGTTAAAATTTCAATGCTGTAGGATTAAATTTGCATATGCACTTTTCCTGACTGTGGCATGTTCACATTTCATGTTAACGTAATTGTTATTATATATATTTGTGCCTTTGTGTATGTGTGTGTGCATACTTGTCTGAAGTTAAACTGACATGATGCACCCAAATGGCTGCATGAAATAATCTGCCATGACTGGGTTTTGTTCAGTTTCATAAATTTCTCACTCCAACAGCTGTCTCTGACTGTATGACTTTATGATAAAACATGCAAGCCACGCTTCACCCTCCAGAGGTGTTGACTGGTTTAAATCTGATGGGAGAACGGATACACTTCCCTCACCCACATGACCCACTGCTGCCTTAAACGCAGCAACAACTGCTGTCATATGTTTTGCAGATAAAAGGGGTGTCAAAGAAATGCCACATACAGAACAACACTTTCAGGAATCTTGCGCTTTATGAAACGCCACATTAACACAATCTGTCTTTGTAAACACATGCGTGAGCATGTGCACACATGCTCTGGCACGCGCGCACACAGGGTGTTGTGTCGGAGCTGATGGATCGCGGCTGGAGAGGCTGTTGTAATAGAGTTTCACTTCAGTGGCTCTGCAGTCAGTTGAAGGGCCAAACTTGAACGTGTCTGCAGCCTGCTCTGTCAACCACAATGCTGGTCACTGTGATTCACTGATGCCCTGATACCGACCTTATTATGTGGGCCTGTGTGTGCATGTAGGGCCCATGTGTTTCTGAATGTGGCTGTGACTTATGCATTTAAAAATGTGCGTGAGAGCGACTCTGATACGTATTGAAAAATGTGTTTTTTTGGTTTCGTATTTGTGTTAGTGTGTATGTTTGAGGTTATATAAAAAGGCAAATGGATCAAAATATGTGCTAGGTAATGCTGAACTTCTCCTTTTTTTTTGCTGTAAATGTGTGATGTATGTGTGCACCTTCTAAATTGAGTGCAGTGATGGATGTGTATGTTGGTGTGTGTGTCTGTGTGTGTTAGCGCTCATCCATGATGCCTCTTACAGATGGAGCAACGGCTGCAGCTATCAATGTGTTTTTCCCCCCCTTTCTAAAAATTACACCATGCTGTTCAGCTCAAGCCTGTAATTTCACAGAGAGCTTCCACCACATCGTCCTGGATGGTGAATCAATGTTTCGTTTTAATGTCTAAATGGGCCCCGCTTTGTTGTCAAGTGCACCGAAGCACATCTTGCTCACTGAGCAGGGAGTGGGACGCTAAATACTTGTGAGGTGTTTGGGACTCCAGTCAGGTTCTTATATTAACCTTTGAGTTTTCAGCTGTTCTGTCTCCATGACCTCGTCATTTAATGCCACCCAACTGCTTCTTCCCGTCTCTCTTTTTGCATTCCAACCCATCCCTCCCTCTTCCTTTTTCTCATCTTCCTCCTTTATCTTTCTCTCTTTCCTTCTGTCTTCACCCCGCTTCCCTCTCTGCATCCCTGAGCTCCGCCTCCGTCTCCACTGTTTCCACTGTCTCCACTCTCCTCTACATATCTTCCCTGGCACACTCTTCCCCCTTGACGCCTCCCTCCCTCCTTTGCTCCCTCTCTCCCAGGTGAGTGACAGGCCCATAAGTGCTCCAATGATAGCGGTGGGGGTGTTAGTGTGACAGCTATCGAGGCAGTGACAGGAGCCAGGCTCAGCCTGGGAGCTCATACTGCCTCTGCTTCTATGGCCAAGCCCCTCTCACCACGGCGACAGAGAGACGGGGAGAGAGACAGACGCAGACAGAGAGAGAGAAATACAGAGAGAAAGACGATAGCCATCTTTTCTCCCCCCCTCCATCATTCAACGACCCGCTCCCTTTCTCCCACCAAACAATCACCATGACAGTATGGCCCAGTCACTTTGCCAACTGCTTACCAAAGACTTTTAACTTTAGACACAGAAGGCCCACAGCAGATGGATGGCAGAGATTGGTCAGGGATTTGCTGTAACTTAACGCCATGGGGCCAGATCCTTGACACCAGGGTATTGTACATTTGCCCCACGTTGCCATGGTAGCTTAAACTTCTTTTGGTTGGGGAGTTGGAGGTGATAGAAAAGTTAGTGAGGTGGGTTGAGCAGAGAGAGAGTGTGTGTGTGTATGATTTAATGAGGAAAGAAATGACATGGAAATAAAGCAGGGCAATGTGCCTAACTAATGTGCCTAATAACCTCACTGACAACTGCAACAAGTATTTAAAGTACAGCAATGATTCACCACATGATTCAGGGATTAATTGCTTTCATGCCAAATAAGCAATGCTAATGGATTCATAAAACAGCACTTTTTAAGGAGCGTATAAAATGACTGAAAGGAGCTACAACAACCAGAAGAATCACTGAGGACTCACATTGCTGTAAATGCTTCCCACTGACCAAGACTGTACAAAACCCTTTTGGCTGATGACCTGTTCTCTATGTGCTGAAGATAAATACTGGTCTAAGAATGCAGTGGTGAAAATCTCCCCTGTGATAAACAGCAGAGCACGCAGGTATCAGAGTTAGTGTTCTGATCAAAATCCAAACTAAGTCGTTAAGGAGTTTCTGCACAAAGAGTCAGTGTGCTGCTGATTGCCAATATAAACTCTGCAAACCCTAGGGACCTCAGGCAGTAACTACAAAAGAGAAATTAGTTCTCAGTTGACCAGTTTGGTTAAATGATGTGTTTCTTCCCATCAGAGAGGAGAAGCCGGCAGGCAAACACAACTCTGTGTGTGTGTGTGTGTGTGTGCGTGTGTGTGTGTGTGTGTTTGTGTGTGTGTGTGTGTGTGTGTGTGTGTGTGTGTGTGTGTGTGTGTGTGTGTGTGTGTGTGTGTGTGTGTGTGGTATGGATGTGGGTGTACCTGTGTACCGGTGCACTCATTTGTGTGCCTGCATGCCTGTTAATGCAGGTGTAACGGAACGTGTGCGATGACTGGATGGATGTACTGAGTGTTTCTGGGTGCAAAGTGTAGTGTGTATGTGGGTGCATATGTTTGTGTGCACGTGAAAAGTGTACCCATGGACAGAGACACACAGTGCTTCCAGGCTCAGTCTTGAGGTAAATATGCAGCCAAACTGCTTACAGTATAAACTCCTATTATCACACTCAATTGCCTTCAAGAGAAAGAGGAAATGAGAGCTTCCTCTCATGGGCGACAGAAAGACAGGGGTAGTGTGTATGTGTGTGTGTGTGTGTGTGTGTGTGTGTAGGGTTGGGTTGGACAGGGTAGAGGAGCAGATTATCAGCCCAGCTATCTCATGGACAGCGAGGGAGGTTAAAGCTGCACAGGCTTTTCTATCTTGAGTGAGCTGGAATTTGAATTGATTGGCTCCTAAAATTGCTTTTTCTGCAGGAGCTTTGAGAGGCATGGAAAAGGAAACCAATTACTGGCTGTCAAAGCCTGCTGTCAAAATAGAGATGACCCCTAGTCCAAACACAGACAACCTCCTGTGTCTCAGTGTTTCACACCTAAACACAACCACAAAGAATAGATAACAAACATACACCCACACAGGCACACAGGCACACAGGCACACACACACACACACACACACACCACCACCACCAGAGTGAAGTGAAGATGTCCAGTCTCTGACAATCATTGTGGGGGAGACAATGATGAAGACACGGTTGTCAGGTTATCTTCATCTCTGGCTCCTCAGCTCTGGTTAGCTCCACTCATGTGTGCTCTTTTAACAGCTCTGTGCTTCACTTTCTCACAAGTTCTGTGTCCATAACAAGATCATAGATCAGTCTTTGCTAATGCTATACAAGTGGGATACAGAGAACAGTTATATTTAAGCACTCGTTTGTGTTAAGACTAGGAGCACATGCTGTACTTCTTGTGTGTGTGAGACACACCAAGCAGAAAGTTTGTCATATGACATATTACATGCTGTATGCATTTGCATACTTAAGCAATCATCTCAGCAAAATGAAGTGCCTTTGGATCAGCAGTGTGGAAGTTAGTGGCTCCAACTGCACTCACAGGCACCATGGGTGTCAAATGCAAATTCAGGGTGAGACGCACATGTCCTAACAGACTGCGAATCACAGTTTACAGCAGTCGAGTAAATAATTTTCTTCAAATAATGTCTGATTGATGATCATCAGGAAAAAAAATGTAATGAAAAGAGTTCTGTTGTAGATTTAAGTAAATGTTCATGTTGTTATACAATACCGACTGTTTATATATTAATACAGTTAGTGGTCAATATAACTGTTCCTTGTCTCTATACTGGCCAGAGGGTCCTTCCTAACACTAATATGTTAGAATGTATTTTTACACTGAATGAGAACTGTGGATTTTCCAATGGGGCTTCCATGAGCCAAGTGCTTTAAATGATCAAGCATTTGGTTTTGAAAAAAAGCATCAAAATGTGTTTGATGGAGAAGTGAAATATCTTATATGTGCGGTCACAATGCAACTAAAGGTATGATTGAAAGCATGAATTTAACAAGCTTTTTTCTTTTTTTATGGTGTTGGACTGTCTCAGTCTCTGTTTCTATGCACTCAAATTGCCATGGGACCGTGCAGAGCCTGTTTGTATCTCTGATCAATACTGCAGAGCAAAACTCAGAGCAGAGCAGCAGCCTGGAAAAAGCACAGAATCTCAGGGCACCATGTTAGGGCTACTCCGGGATGTGTCCAATTAATGATCACATATCTTGATCAGCTTCTCACTCAACACTGCTGCGAATAAACTAATGCGGGTGAATTTATATATTCTCCTTCACTTTTATATCGGACACATGCTTGTACAGTTAAAGCTGTGTGAAATGACGCAAAAACCCAGCAGAGAAAAAGATACAGAATCCCTCACCTACTTGGATCAAACGAGGACCAACCGCATCTCTCGCCAGTCCTCCAGCTGTGACCTAGAGCACCTGCGGGGGTTGATGGGAGCTGTGTGTGTTTTTACTGCGGACACTTTAGCGTAATGGCGATGGCGAATGTACGTTTACGACCGCTTTATTTCTCTAAACCATTAACGAGCAGGTGGGGGTGCTCACAGCGAATGCTGCCCGCCGACAGGATTGAACAGTCTGTTTCGATTATCTCCTGACCACCCAGATAACAGAGAGGCCGAGAGAGAGAGAGAGAGAGAGAGAGAGAGAGAGAAACAACTTAAACACTTTTTAACAATGTATACTTTTGTAAAAGAAGAGTTCAATAAAATGGAGTGGATGTCTTTGCAGCACACTGTGACAGCTTGCAAGATAAATTCTGCTGTTTGCGTGCAAGCACGGCCTCTGTATAATTATTCTAACCACATGTGAAACACTTGAAAAAACAGCTGTTACCTCTGGAATATGAAGAAAAGAGGGGGAGAGAGAAAAGGAGAGAGGACTGTATTGTGGACATAAGCTGGAGGTAGTTTGAAATGCCAGTGAAAAGGCTTAATGCTGAGCTCTCTGGCTGGCAGCTTCACTTTGCCGACAGCCCTTGGTCCTCCTCCTCTCTTTTTCTCTTTCTCTCTGCCTGTGTCCTCAGTGATGAAGAAACGAGATTAGCACAAGAACAGGGAGGATGTAGAAAATGATAAAGAGTAAAGAGTACAATACAGAGACACACTGAGTACAAGGGGGAGGACAAAGCAAGCACGTAGATAGTTTATTGCATCTACAGTTATGTGTTAGGGGAGCAGGACTGATGCAGTCACACACTAGTGAACATTTCTTGGTTCTAATTTCTCAGTTATGATGATCGTCATCTTGGGCTTTAGGAGATAGTAATGAACATTTCTCACCATTCAGACATTTTAAAGACAAAAGATTCATCAATTATTGATCAATGGGGAAAACAATCATTAGCTGCAGACGCAGTTGTTTTATCTGTGATTGCAACATGTTTTAACTTTTTTAAAAAAAATCAGTATCCTCTGAATAAAATGGATATATGGATTAGCAGATGATAAATAAATAACCCAGAGGGTCGCATCACATGTCTCTGGAGAGCTCATAGTGAACAAACCCTGGTAAAGTTCAGACTTTTCACTTGTCTCAGCTCCTGCCTGTTCGTCCTCTGCCCTGCACAACCACTCACATCCCGTCTCACAATGTCAGAACACCCATGATAAGCTGCCCATTATTAGCAGCGATTCTGTGCGAGCTACCACTAGCAGGAGAGAGCCGGGCCTCACCCCTTTTATTACAATAATGAATTATAATTACTGTTGTGACTATTACCCCATAAAGGCCTGTCTAAACAGTGGCGTTGGCGAAACATCCTCCACTATGTAATTTATAACCTTCTGCTAGAAGCATTTATCATTGTGCCTTAGCCCTCAAACATACAGCATCTGTGCAGAGCCCATAAAACACTCAGCATGGCACTGGTAGAAGACAGAGACCCTCACCCAAAATCAATGTTGAATCTATATTTAACAGGAGTCAGATCAACTATAAGAAAAAAGGAAGGTGCAGATAAACTGTGCTTCTATATGCATATTAGACCTGCAAGCGTCCTCAACATACATATCCTCTAAGGTAGAGCTAGAGAAAGTGTAATCCAAGCAGAAACCGAGTGAATCAAAGCAACACCTGAAAACCATTAGCAATCTAATGGTAAAACAGAGAAAGGGGAAAAAACAACAATAACCGAGGGCATACAATAAATAAGAAATGAAAGAAGGCAAATTTTCTGAAACCCATAGAGAGAAAATCAGTGATTCCACTGATACAAGCAGCTGCTGGTGTCTAAAGTCTCCAGGGTAAGGAGGAGACAGAAAGAGAGAGTTAGAGAGAAAAGGACCCAGACAAAAGAGTAAATCACAATAAATATTTATAATGATAAGTAATGCTGCAGACCATAAATATTAAACAGCCACTGCCGCTGTGTGTGTGTGTGTGTGTATGTGTGTATGTGTGTGTACTCATATGTTAAGCATAAGTGTCCACAGGGATGCAGAAGCGGGCACTGAGTAATGCATTGACTAACATTGTACATAAGCTCTGATCAGATGAGCTATGAATATTAACCCAAACAAAGCATTCAATTGCAATATCAGGCTGCTTGTTTGGCACTTTTTAAAAACAACTGGGAACTAACATGCATACTTTCAATTAGCATAGGTATAAAGCATTATATAAACATCACCCAGACCCCACCCTCTTTACATACAAACCACCTCCACCACATTATCAATATACTGCACAACTGCAGAAACACTTAAATTTGTCGGAGCAGAAATGTACCGTGCTCTCCAAAGCAGCTACTTTAGCGTGAGAGAAACGATTATCTATCTATTAAAGTTAATTTGATGATCCTCTCTGCTGTTGTTGCTGTGATAAACAATGAGGTCCACATTGCCTTACAAGGGTAATTTTCTCATTTACACTGATGCCATTGTGCCCTAAAATGACCATTTTCTAAGACTGCATGCAAAACTCTCTTTTCAGTGCAGCTGACTTACTTGCCATGATGATATTGTCTCATCACTGTCATCATAATAACAAGAGTGGATCCCAAAGACCAAATCATAAGGACATCATTCCATCCATTATTATATATTATATCACACATATTTGCAACAGTTAAAGAGGTGACATTTAACACTATTTAAAGGAGCAGTTTGACATTTTGGGACATGCATTTAATTGCTATCTTTCCGAGAGCTAAAGGAGGAGATTGATATTATTCTGCATGCTCCATATGAAGCAAGAGCCAGCCGCCGATTAGCTTAGCTTAGCATGAAGACTGGAAGCGGGGGGAAACCGCTAGCTTGGCTCTGTCCAGAGTTAAAGGAAATCCTCCTACTGCACCAGCAGCTCTAAAGCTCACTCATTAACACAAAGCCAAAAAGGGAAAAAAACTGAAGTTGTGGTTTAGTTGTTTCTTGTCTGGGGGCAGTGCCTTCTTGGAATCTTGTCATAACTGTGAGCTTCAGAGTTGCAGGTAGGTGTATTTTGGAGCTGCTTAGCTCTAGTTTGATACTTACTACACAAACATGAGAGTGATAACAGCAGTATCAATCTTTTAATCCAGCGAATCTCAAACTTTTCTAGCACGCCCCTCTTCACATGCCAAACACATAAATAAATTAAAAAAAAAAAAAAAAAAAAAAAAAAAAAAATATATATATATATATATATATATATAAAATAAAAAATTCAGCCCCCCCTCCACCTTATAATTCATTAACAATGACAGGGGAAGCAGCTAACAGAAAGGGATCCAAGCTGAGTTTTAGTGAAGCATAAGTCTGCATAATAGCATCAGCAAACTCTTGTTTGTTTTCCCAACAAAAATCATATTAATTCAACTTAGTTTCACTCCATATTTTTCCCCAGGTCATCCTCGACCCCGCCCCCCCACCACCCCCCAGTCCAATCCAACTCTTGGCAAGAAAGCAAATGAGTATATTTTCCTGAAAGTCTAACTATTACTTTAATGAATTCACCTGTGTGTGCGTGTTATTGTATATTGAAGAGGGCTGGCCAGAGCACCTTGAGAGATTAAGAATGAAAGAGATGTCCTCCCTATTGGTACTAAAACATAATTTGGCCACCATCTGTTGCACCTCACAGCCATCTGACAGAGAACAGCCTCAGCCTAACAATCTGGCTATATTGTACTGCCTTGAGTGGTTCACTGCACTTAGACGAGCAGACAGTTTGAACTGCTGGAAGAGACCGAGTGAGACAGGTACACGGAGTATCAGGAAAATGAAAAGGTGCTCGCCATTTGAGCAAATCAAATGACACTTAAAAGCACAGGTACAGAGAGCTGTAATATAAAGTACAGAATAAAATGAGTTTGAGATAAGTAGAAATGTAAGTAGTCTTATAATAACAGAATCAGTTGTTAAGCGTCTGGTGAATTAATTTTGTCTCAATTAGCACTTCAGCTCAATATGCTTTTCTGGAGTTTTCAAGTGACAATTTGTCCTTAACAGTGAGACGGCAGACAGGTTAAGTTATTATTTTACCTGGTGCAGACAAAAGTGGGCTGAAAAGTGTCGCTGAAAAGCTCACTGAACATAATCAAGGCTAGTTTTATATTTATGTACTCCACACTTACAGTATAAGACATTTATCACAGAACAAGTGATTCATGTGAAGAAATATGACTTATTACTGTACATTTACAAGAGCCTGAACAATGTGAAGCAGAGAGCCAGCAGTCCGATGGATTTGACTTCTTTCTGTGCTGCACTGCAGACTTTCTCACTTGTTTTAAATAATGAACCGATGCAGTGCCTATTCCAAAATAAACTGCTCATTATTCACGCAAACACGAGTGAAATGGCCGTGGCTTGTTTGATCAGACTGCAGCATATAAATAAACAGTCTCAGATATTGTCACTGGATTACAAACGTTGTAACTTACTTTCTGAATTATTAATTAACTAAATTATGACAGACCCACACAGGTAAACAAGTTTGTGCAAACACATTACTGAACACACACACACATCAACCACACATACATAGTAAATGGTAATCTGACGGGGTAACAAATGGAGGAAAGCCTACAATGACCAATGACTTTGTCTGGTTGTAGCCAAGTGTTGACCTTTTGTGAGTTCAGGGACATTGTTGTCTACTCTGTGTGTGTGTGTGTGTATTTCCATTTCTCAGTGCCAGAGCCAAACTAGTGGAGTGTGGGAAACATCTGTTTAATCTGTATGTGTATTTTGTCTCCAGTGGTCTCTCAGAGGGTGTGTGTGTGTGTGTGTGTGTGTGTGTGTGTGTGAGAGCAGGTCAGAATATCGAAACCCTCATCTAACAGTGCATAATATACGAGTGCTGCCATCCATGCCAGTGCAGTCCTCGCTGAGAGCCGTCACATCTCATTCTATTTACAGCCCATCCACTCTCTACAGCCAGCAATCAGGATTCCACGACGGGCCACACGCTCCAGCACGAGGCCAACATCAGCCAGACTTATCGGGTATTAGACTGCTCTGCAATCTCCATTTCATGAGCACCCAGTCTATAAACACTATTGATTTTCACACTGTGCTTTTTTGCACTTGTATCTAGTGGATTGTGGGCGTTCTGTCACAGGAATGGCTGGTAATGAATAATAATTCAGAGTTACAGGGAAACGGTTGGAGATTTTTTTTCCGATCTGGTTAAAGCAGTGACTGCAGGTCAGGACGACGACAGAGGTTGAGTGCCGCTGAGTGGCGGGACTCTGAGAAGGTGAGGTGGAGTGACCTCAAGGACACTTCAACAATGAGTAACTAAACATAGGCTGGAGGGAATGAATAATAATAATTCTTAAACCTTAATTGGATTAGTTTTAATGGAGTGGTCCTGTCAGTATTATCAACATCTGTTAGATTAATCCAGTAGGAAAGGTAAGACATTTTAAGATCCTCTGGTAATAGTAATTTAGCTTGAGCTGAGGACATTTTGACTGTGTTGTGGTTAGTTCAAACTTTATTACCTAAATGGAATTCACTGATATATTTGCATAATTATGTTAAAATAGGCCTTAAGACCGAGCCACAGTTGAGTCACATATTGTTTTCAAGGCTCTGAGACATGAATTAGTTGCCAACATGGTATTTCAGTATCATTAATACACAAGATCTCAGTGTTACCTAACAGTGACCCACTACAGTAGGTGAATGAGTTTTTCTTTTGAGTTTATTTAGGCTTTTGTCTGAGGCAGCCTAGCCTGAGCCGCCATAAATCACAACTCATATTGTAAAGTCTCAAGAGAGCACTGGGTCACATGGGGCAAACAAACACACCGAGATTTCATTCCCAATAAAGCAAGCCCCATAAAATTTACTAGTGCAAGTCAGGTTTTATTGTAATCTCTTTGGATTCCAGTTAAATTTCTCTTCAGGAATAAATCGCAAGAAACCACTCTGTGAGTAATTTAACACATTATCTGCTGTGTAAACACTGTACCGGGGTTTTCTTCAGATACTCACCAGGATGCGTAGCAGTGAGGTACCAGGGGGTGTGTTTTCAGGAAGGCTGATGTTGTACAGCGGTCTGCTGAAGATGGGCCGGTTATCATTCTCATTGATTAGCTCAATAAAGACACGGGCAAACCCCACGTGGTCGGACATGGACTCATTGGCATAGAGCTGAGGAGAAACAGCAAGCGGTATATTATACACATAAGATTTAACTGTGGCCTCAGACTTTACAATTCAGTTGAGGAGGAAACATGTCTTTAACATTGGTTTGTTTATATAGAGTATTTCACATTCTTAGCTGGCATCCTAAAAATTATAATCATAATTTGCTATTGTGCCAAACAAGTTTCTGTCATAAAGAATTGGCTTGTCAAAGATTTACAGATCTTGGATTATACCCTAAGCAGGGCACCCTCTGGTTCTGTAAACGACCCAGGAGTAAATTGAAGTGACAAAATACCAATTTCACTGTACAAACAAGTCTGCAGTGCTGAGAAAGTGATATAGCCCCGGTCTGACTGAGCCGTGTGTCCAAACAAATAAAAACAAGTTGCAAGAAACATAATGAAGCTAAATTCAGTCGTTGCTTAGAAATCAGGCTAGGTCCACAGTTCATTCAAGGACAGTCTCACAGAGAGGACAGTGCTGCTTTGTATCCAACGACTCAGTTCCACTTTGTATCACTTTATAAATTTGATCTGTTGGACATTTACAATGACTGAAAATATATTCAGCAAGTTGAGCTCCTATGAAAGCATCCTACGTCTTTATAAATAATAGCTAGAAAGCTGTGGGTTGTAGAGGGGATGCTGGCTATTGAATCCCTCCTCCTGAACCCTCTATATGCTTTGATTACTTGTTCAGTGAAGTGATCATGCTGTTATTCTCTCATACCATATGATTCTTTTCAGAGTCACAGAGACTCGAGTCCATCCCATCGTTCACTCTGATGTAAATGTTTTGATGTACACTGTAGGAACACCAGTAATAAGTTTAAAACTCACGGAGAAGCTGTAGCTGCGGATCTGTTCGTAGTCCAGAGGCATGGCCACCCTCATCCTGATGTCAGCACGCCCCTGCACCGCTGTGGGGGAGATGGTGAAGTACTCCGAGTTGTTTCCTGTCAGAGACACCTGGAACATGCTGTTCACCCCCTGCCACAGGAAGGATAAGAGAGAGGCAAATATAGAAGAGAGAAAGAAGGGGCTGCTGAGAGAGAACGAGGCCAGACAGTGATATATACTCTGTCTAAACTACCAGTGACGAATGTAGACGATAAAACCCATACTACAGTATATGCATGGAATTTTTATGATTAATTATTAGACAGAACTCACAATTCATAGCTGAGGTAAAAAGACTGTAAAAATATACTGAAAGGCAGAGCCAACACCTCACCAAACCGCTGACTGGTACTGAAACATTCACATACATATATATATTTTTTAAGCATTTAGATGATTGGCGTACCCAAAATTATTTACTTTTGGCGGCAACAGTGGAGACAGCAGAATAACAACCACAAATTCCACAAGCAATCAAGAGCCTTCAGAGAAGTTTTAGAGGGTGATATATTCACTGTGTGTTCTACTTCTGTCAGCGTATTGATGATTTAATAATATTAGCAATCCTGGCATTCAAATGAGTTCTTGTCTTTTGTGGTACTGCTTTTGTGATGCAAACAGGCAAGATAGCTGTACCAGGTGAGTACCTGAGTGACTCAGTGGATTTTCAGGAACGGTATATACATGTCTTTCTTATGTTCTTTTTTTTTTAACATAATGCAGACGATAGTAAATGTTCTCCATCCTGATTCGTCAAGCACAGCATCAACTGGGAAGCCAGTTCCATTCACTCTTATCAGTGGTGAGCGAGATGTTTCATGTCTATCTCTGCATGTTTTTGCAAGACTTTTCATCATCCTTCAATATCTTTCTATACAGCCACGTTATCTGTACTATCGGCTCTTTTTCTCTTTTCACAGCTATCTGTGATTCCGATCTTTGTGTCAGAGGTCAGAGCTGATTACAATTTGGCACTAAAACATCATCAACATCAGTGCTACGCACACATGCATACCATAAGATCAGCTGATCACAAGTTCAGTACATCATGAATGGTTTTTTAGTGCACAGAAGCAATTATAAAGCCCCTATTCCTGTTGTTGTGCGTAATCATTTGCTGGTGAAAGGCTATTGATGGCTGTGGGGATGCTAAATCTCAAAGAGAAAACTGTTTCAGGCTCCACTACACATTTGACCTGGAGAGCTTTTCCTGTTTTGCAGGAAAAGGAAGAAGAGACAAGCTAGTAAGCAAAACCATCAAAAAGTGTGTTGAAATGGATATGACAAGGTTAGACTGCAAAACAGACATAAGAATCAAATTATAGCCACATGTTCATCTCCTCTCCTCATCTGAATTCTTCCCTATCTCCACCACATAAACCATATACAGCACTTTCACATTATGTAAATTGCCATTTGAGTGCAACATGGAGTAAATCCCCAAGCTCTGCTCAGAGAGCTGTATACAGTATGTCCGACTGGGATGATTACCCAGCCAGCATAGAAGGTTGAAACCATGTGCTTTAATCATTATAGTGAGTGTTTTATGGGAGGAAAAGAGGAGCTGATGTGATCCCCGATGACAACCATGACTATCTACTTCAATACAGATACACATGTCTGGGTTTGGTCTTTCAGCAGTATATGATGCCAAGACAATGTTAGATTATATGAGCATGGAGTCTGATTTAGAAATACATGTGCTTTATTACTGGGTGGGTCTGTGGTGAGGTTACTATTGTTTAATTATTGGTTATATAAAATTTGGAACACAAAGAGCACCTACAAACCTCATCGTTCTTTTACCTGTCTTTCTCAAACACTGTAAAATCCTGAATGTAAAGGCACCATGGGTAAACCAAGTCTGGGTCAGAATGACATCACAGCTCTGAAAAGCCTGTGGCTGTCTTGAGCCAAGAAAACGGCTCCAGATCCCTTCCTGTCTTCATGTATAAAGCTGCAGGGCGGCCAATCATGTCGCCATTGCGGCAGACAGAGGAAGATGGGTGGGGTGGTCGATTGGCATTATGCTGGCGGTTGAAATAGCCCCCTTGTTTTTGTTTTCATCTCTGGAAGAACCATTGTGGCTGATGACTCCTATTTAAAAGACCATCCAATATGCAGGGATGTCACCTCAAACTGCCCATAAACGTAATTGCCCGTCCATTTGCTTCTGCCTTCAGAAGCCCCCAATAAAAGCACCCTGTCAGATGCGACTGCCACAAAGTTTAGTGACAAGTTCCAGCAGCAAAAGTTTTAAAGATGCTAGCCGAGCAGAAGAGGATATCACGGTAGCAACAGACAGGAAGAGAGAGGTAACTACCACTTGTGTCATAGTCTAAGAAATGAAACGTCTGCCTATAATCCCTCACCCTTGGAAAAAGTGAGATTACAGCACAGGTGTAGCCGAGTGTGATAGAGTGTGTGTATCGGCACTGACATGCAGGTTTAAAGGATCAAAACAGTAATACAAAACTGCAAGACAAAAATAATGTTCTATAGATTTTACTCTTTGGAATGGACATACCGGTAGATATGGCACTATGGCTGCAGTGTCACAGTGACTGGGGCTGGGACTTCTCTCTGATGCATTCTTTTTGTTATATGAAGATGAATTAGCAGTGAACTGTGGTTACTAATGAACTGGTTCTGAAGGATGGCTTTCTAATGCAGCGTCCCTGGTGAATCTGTTTAAAACAATCTCAGAATTATCACAGTTGTTCCCTCATTTGTGGTGAACAATCTTAGCTGGAGATGCTTGAATGTTAAGTGGTGGTGTACCTTTCCAGCCAGAGTGCTGTTACCGGTGGCAGCAAAACATTGGGTGCTAACCTACAGAGGGACCTCTTATCACATGCCAGGTGTCTGGGTCGTCACCACACTAGCGTGCAGCACCACGCTCGCAGTACTCCCCTCTCTGCCTCACCAATACAACACGCCATCCTTCAATACTCCTACTCCTCAATACTCCTGCTATCGCTCCTTCAAGTGCTTTCTTTTTTCTTTCTTTCTTTCCTGTCTGTTCTTCTCCGTTTCATCCTGCTCCACCAATTATTCAGACTTCTAGTTTTGCTTCATTACTTTCTATTCGCAATTTTTGCCTAGAATTCCTCCTTTTTGCTGTTCTCTTCTCCTCTTCTCTTCTCTCCTCTCCTCTCCCTATGCCTGTCTCTCTTTACTCTCCACCTTTTTCTCTATCCACTTGACTTGTAGTTATCTGTCAAATTCCACCCTGGCGGCTGCTGTGCCTGAATCAATCAGAGTTGACTAGCTTTCGGCTTATCTGCACCCTAGGTGATTGATTTTCCTCGTTAGGTATAATTTGATGCTCTATCCCATCTCTTCCAGAGCAAATTAAATTGTAGTCGAGTCCAATGCGCTGGTGTGAGCGGGCATGTGCACATATGGGAGAGGGAAAGCGAGAGAGAGACAGAATGGCAGAGCAAGCATAAAGTGAAAAAGTGTCTGAGTGTGTGTGTGTGTGTGTGTGTCTGTTGGTGAGTGGGTTTGACTGTGTGTCACCACATTAGGTTGATAGATCCAGCTAATGGGAAGTGGCAGACACACTAAAGCAATCTAAAGCATACTGTTGTACACTGCTGCTGACAGTCCATGCACACGCACACACACACACACACACACACACACACACACACACACACACACACACACACACACACACACACACACACACGCACACACACACACACACACACACACACACACACACACACACACAGCTGCCATGCAAGCAGTTTCAGAGTGGCTGATGTTCTTTTTGGCTGCTGCATTTATAAACAAGATAAATCTAAACCTACAAATGAAAACATAATACACACCACTCACATGTACAAGCTCTTATCAGGTCAAATCAAGAGTGGAATGTGTCTTGAAAATCAGGCCGCTCTTACTGATGAATCCTTTAGTGGTGTCTTGTGCCACAGCGAGTCTGAGGTTTTACCTGTCAGTCCCAACAATCATCGGGCTGTTCATTTATAGTAATAATAACTAAATTTGTACTGAGTACAAATGATTATACTTAGTTCAATGTTGATTAAATATGTATCTGATGCACTGAAATAACAGCTGTAGACTACTACATTTGGTTTTGGTTGTAGTTGTGGGAACTACAAAAAACATTCAGTCCCTTTGCGGTTCTACTGTTGTGTTACGCCTGGGTTACACTGTGTGTTTGTGATGGTCGTGGAACGGCCTTGTGCCCATGTTAACAGACTGGCGAAGCCACACAGCGCGTGTCAGATTTGTGTCTCACGGCCTGCGATGGCTTGCGTGGCATCTCAAGTCATACCAGCAACATAATATAAAACTGACACCTTTCACTGTAGTTTCAATGTCTAGGTAATATCTGAATATGACAGACATGAAAAAAATGCATGTTATTAAAAAGAAAGTTAATCCTATATTTATGCAATATAGTCATAGCAGAAACCCAATGTAGGCTATAAATATATTATGTCAATAATTTAAGGTGAAGGGCAGTTTTTTTCTGGTGTGCTCTCTCTCACTCTCTCTCTCTGTTGCTCTGAACGAGGGTAAACAAAAATCACACAACTCTCACTTGTCAGACCGCTCATCAATGATGGATGACACCAAACTTGTTGTGGAGACAGAAAATCACCAAGAGCTCCATGACCCTCAGAACTCGTAATATAAAGACGATTAAAAAAAGGAAAATGCTTACGAGGAAGCAGATATTCACATTTCTAAGTTTATATATATTATATGTAGGTTTTGTGAGGCATGACATGTTGTGTTTATCCCAGATAAATGTTTGAGCACAGGCATAGCTGTTTTTTTACTGTCTTCATATAAACACATCCATACATGTTTTTCCTCCTTTATTCTTTACTGAGGCCCAGTTGTCTCCCTCCTCCCTCTCCTTCTTAAATCATGTCATCTGTCACCCGAGAAAAATAAGTTTGAAAAGGTTTGAGCAAAGACACATCTCTTTCTTAATGTGTCCTGGCAGATATAGAGAGACTATACATGGATGTTATTTCTGTTATTTCTGTGCCTACTTTGCGCTATGTTTATCACTACCGAAGGCCTAGTTATCCCCCCTCCTCCACCTCCTCTTAAATCATGTCTAAAATAAGAATACATTTAATTTATAACAAAAAGAGATCAAACTTTTTATGGACATTATTTTGTTCTTATCTTATCTTGAATGTTTTGTACACTTTCCTAACAAGGGAGGAGAGATAACAGATTTGCTACCATTGGAACTCAGTCAATCCACGTGTTTTTCCCGCCTCTATGTCTGAACTCAAGAGTTACTCACACCAGAATGCACCAAAATAATTTTTCACATTGACATATTCTTAATTCTCCCTTGCACACACTGTAGAGAGAAGCTGGTGTAAAGAAGAGCTGGAACAGTGATAAGACACTGAAGTAGCATAGTGTAAATGAGTCTTTTCTGGATGAGAGCATCAGCCTAATGTCAGTTGACTGCTGTGACTGGTTACTGGACCGTGGCAGCCATCAGGATGTGATCAGCTCACCTCGTCTTTGTCTTCAGCCTGGATGAAGAGGGGCAGGGCAAAGCCCACCTGGGCCAGTTCAGTGATGCGGACTCGATACTCAGAACTGTTGAACTTTGGGGCATTGTCATTCTTGTCAATTAGCAGAATGGTGAAGGTGGTCATCACTGTTGCGTCTGACGGACTGCGATCGTCTTTCAACTCTGTGGCCTTATAGAGAGCGACAGAGGGAAGGGGCAATGGCAGAAAGAGAAAAAGAGAGAAAGAGAGAGAGAGAGAGACACGAGATGCATTTGATTGCTCTGAAAATGTCATTTTGGATGGAGGCGGTCAGCACGCAATCTCAGCCAGGTATTTACAGCTGTTCATTTATTGGATCAAAAGGTGGACAGACGGACTCAAAGCAATCATAGAAATAGGCTCAAAGTGAGGCCAAGAGAGGGGCAGCACATGTACATCCACACATACACACACGTACACACAATGAGATTTAGCAGAAAGGAGTCCCATTGAGAGGACACAATTACACACTCTCTGCCTGAGCGTCAAAGATGTGAGGCCTCTGAAACCAAAAAAAAAAAAGAAAGAAAGAAATGCGAGCAAAAGACAGGAATGAGCAGCCGTGGTCTCTTATTGATGGGAGAGTGTCACAAGCAGGAGGAGAAGAGGCAGGTACAACATGCTGGTCTCTGGGTAATCAAGGTAGTTTAGCCTTTCTCGTCCCAACGCCACAGAATCATTTGACCGCGACCTCCACGCGCTCTGCACTATCTAAGCTGCCTGAAGTTGAGAAATTAGTTGCATTACTATGGCACACCACAATCAATAGTAACACCACCTAAGAAAACACAAGTAGAGGGAGGGAGAGAAAATGTAGAGGGAAAAAATCCATATCTTATAAATACATTTTTGGGCGACATTTTTTCGTTTTCAGCACTTTCGCTTATTCTACTTTTCTTCTTTCTAATTATTGATTTCAATTAAGAAAATAGACTGAGGCTGGTATGTGTTAGCCAGAACCTCTTTTGTATTAAATCTTGGAGTCAGTTGTATCTCAGTGGTCTCATACAAATGTCATACAACCTGCATTTTGCTCACAATAACTGCAGCTAAATAAGTAAACACATGCATGCTAGTGAGACCATTAAGTGCTCTTAAAGGCCATTTACAGTATTTTCCAGTACGGGTGCAAACAGCTTGACTTGACGAGCCATCAAAATCCACAATAAAACATTGCAGTTACACGGGGAAAAAAAACTAGGTCTTTGATCGCAAATCCTTCCACTTTCAGGAGCACCTTGAAATCCATTTCACACGCCCTCTCACACCCTGTAGGAACCACTTGGTGTACAATACAGGAAAAGAAGAAATGATGCCAAAAATGAACGTGGCAGAGTGGACGAAGTGGGAAGGCTGTGGGGTGGGGAGGGGTTAAAGGTGAGTGGACAGGAGTGACTTGTTGAAAAGCCAAGTGAGACAGACTTAAGCACAGTGGAGGGACAGAGGGATTCGAGAGACTGCATCTGCTTCAAACGAAAGAAAAAGGAAACAAAGGGAAGAACAAAGGAGCCCTAAGCATCAAGGAGGACTCTAAATCCTATTTCTTTTTCTTGTCCTCCTCCGCTCCTCCTGTCCTCTGTGGCTGCTGGCTGTTCAACACAAGCCTCTGAATGGGACATTATCATATAATCACAAACACGAATGCCTTCACTGACAAGATCAATAAAGGTACTTGAGTTTGTCTGAGCCACATTTGTGCAGAGGCATGTTGACACAGCATCTATGGACACATATAGTACTGCTGGATCTTGTGGGCAGTCAGTGTAGTATTGACCTTGAAATCTTTCCTAATTGGGACTGTTATGTCAAAATATGTACAGTGCAAATGGGAGAGGAGTGCTGCATTTAGCAGGTCTTTGGATGCTATATAAAACCCAGACACTGCATTGATTCAATACACTATCATATCAAAGCTCTCTCTTGATCCACTGACGAAACAGACTTTCGATCCCCTGTCTAGGCTGCGACAGTCCCTCCATCCCCCAACCGCTTCCCATTCAGTGGCTCACCTTGACAGTGAGAGTGAATCCTGCTGAGTAGAGCGGGTTTTCTCTGTCCAGCTGGCCATTCACTGTCAGAGACCCGCTGATGTAGTCCAGGGCAAAAACGCTGTTGGTGTTCCCTGGATGGATAGATAGAGAGAGAAAGAAAGAGCGAGGGAAAGACAGAGATAAGAAAGTCAGAGGGACAAACAAAACTGGCGGTGTGGATAATTCAACATAACCCCTGGGATGCAGCATGGAGCCTCTGGAAGGGAAGGTGGAGGATGAGCTATGTGCATGTCTCCATTTCATTCAATATGGATACTGCTTTTGCTGTGCTGTCTTTTGTCTCTCTACCTGCCTTAGGCTGACCCAACACCTCCTACCTGTCCACGAGCTGTCTCTCCTGCATGCCTTTTGTTTAAACTGTCACTGTCTGGCCTCCTTCCACTGCTTCTGTTTACTCATGAGCATCCTCTTCCCCCTTTCTGGACGTATGCAGGGTTACTGTCAATTCACATCCACTGAATTTATGTTGTATTCTCTACTGTGTTAGCTACAGTTCAATTGTAATTTAGGTCATGATAACACTCAGTAATTATGATGAGAGTGAAAATCCCGAGAACTACCTACACATCAGTTTGTTACCAATATTAGTGCTGTGGATCAGTGTTTTAATTGTATTGTGTATGTATACGTCTTGTGCAAGCACAAAGAAAACGCACCACACATTTCACATTATTCTGCTGACTAACAGTTGTTGGTGGTAAAGCACAGTGTACCAATGTGCCAATAAAGGCAGTGAAGATGACACAGATGTAAACGATGTAGGATGTAAAATATGTTTAAAAAATGGCTTCAAAAATGTTTTCTAAGAAAAGAAACTTCCATTACAAAACATTAGCACAACAGCATACTGAACCATACTGAAAGCAATGCCACCCCAAATTATGAAATTGCAGCTACTTGTTTCAAACTCAAAGACAACACGATTTCATACAAGACTGACTGACTGCTATGTTAGCACACTGCACACTTCTCCTGAACTACATCACTTCACATTGGCTGATGAACTGCATTAACTTTGTTATAGTCTCTGCACTCCTTCAAAGAGGAGCATTTCAAATTATGAACGCTGCACTGTTCTCATTAACAACTTCAAATGTTCTCTATTCACTTCAATTAAACAGGTTAAAATATTAGCCTGAGACCCACTCGAGTCCTCCCCTCATATTTTCTTATTCCCTCTCTTCCTTTTCAAATTACCGGTCTACTTGTTAACTTTCTCACCCCTCCGCCACTCTTCTTTGACTCTCTCTTTTCTGTCTCTCTTTCGGGCGTCTCGTGGCTGAGGCTGTTGCCTGCTAATTACACCCAGCAGATGGAGACAACAAACGAAAGTACATCCAAATGCCATTTTCATTGTTATTCTTAGTGCCTGCCGCATGTGTTGTATGAGACCAGAAGAGGCCCCTGTGCAATCTTTAGATAGCAGCAGTTCATACATGTGAATGTTATCAAGGCAATCTGCTTAGTGGAAGGCAAACAATGGAGCCGACAGGACAGAATGAGATGGCTCTGAAAGTCAGGTCCACCTGGAAGTGATTCACTTATGCCTTGTTAGTATAGATTGTTCTTACCAGCTGACTGTCGTATCTGTCACATAGTGTGCATTAAACAGGATAATCTGAGGACGAAAAAAGAGCAAAAATGCCCTGTGAAATCACTCCCTGCCTACACAGAAGAAGATAGATGTGAATATACAGTATAAATACACAACACTACTCACAAGAGTGTTGTGATTTTCAGATAAAATAAAGTGAAATACATAGCAGACACACTAGAAAATAATGCTCCTCTACCATATAGAGATTGAAACAACATACAAAAAATTTTATTCTATATCCTGTTGCCCACAATACAACAAGCAGTGGAACCAGATACTTGAAATTCATAAGGAAAACACTACCTGCTGGTATTGCCATTATTTCTGTTTGTCAGTACATATGCAACATAAAGGTGCTGTAATTCATCTTTGTTGTGAATTTCTTAATATTTCGACCAATAATTTATGTATTGTTTATTGTTGTAAGTAATATTTCACAAAACAGGTTTAAAAAGAAATTTAATGTAAGTAACATCAATCATTACAGATTTGAGAAAAGAAAAATGCTTTGTCCTGTTATCAACAAGTCAAATTTCTGTTGCTGACCAAGGTATAGTTTCACTTTGTGGGAAAAGTACAACAACTGCCCCTTCTTCAGTTTTTTACCCCAAAAAGCAAATAAAATGTGAATATAAAATAAAAGCATCTTTTGAGATACGTGAGTCAATTTTTCAATTCATTATTTGGTTTCCTCTTATGTGATTATTTTCTTTGTTAAAAAAAAAATGCTCATAGGGGCTTTAAACATGACATGGGACAGTAAAGACTGACTTGCTTAATCATGAAAATTTCAATACAAAAGTTAAAGTGTAAAAACCACTACACGTTACTTTTTTCTAAGTAGGCCATACTATGAACCTTGAGCCACACTTTGAAGGATTAAGAATCACTGTCTTTCAGATAGTTTATCGTAATAGCTGAGGTCTAGACTCCAGAGAAACGTGGTCAGATGGTAAATGTACAGTCCACAACGGCAGGGTCAACAGATTAACCCATGCTTGTGTTCCCCACTCGCTGCTCTATTATTGCCCTGTACCTAGCCTGGAATGGAGAGGAGGGAAGCTACAGAACAAAGAGCATAGAGGGGGCACAGAGAAGAGGCGGCAGGCCAGCAGAGAGCAGAGACCTTGGGTAATTAGCCTGGATTGAGGCCAAAAGGTGGAAAGAGGGGAGGGAGGTGGAAGGGACAAAACCCACTGCTGATTATATCCATCTTACATCATCTATTTAATTGTGGGACTGAAGAACTGTGAGTCTGGAATGCAAGGTATCATCATGATAAAACTTATCTTAAAATACAGCCATGCTGATGAGAATTTATATTAAAACCAAGTGAAGCACAAGAAAAATATGCAGCAGTCCTCAAAATGAAAAGAAAAATGCATGGTTTGTCCATGAACTCCACACCGATTGGTCAGGTCGGCACTGTTTGGCTGTGACTTTTCCCACCAGCACTGGGAATGTTTAATAGGTGTGATCCATAAAGATGCAAAAATTCTATTTGTTAGTGTATTGTTCGCTTAAGCACATTGTGTTTGTGTTTACTTTTCTTAGGACAACAGTTTTATAAGATCTTGAAACAGCTGATCTGTAACATTAAATGTTCCTTTGCAAAAAGGTGACACTATGTAATCAGCGTAACAATCCAAGGCTTGGGCCAAGTTGATTATTAGGCATCATTATTGTCATTGTAAGAATCACTTTGACATTGCATTGCAACATTTCTTTTTTTTTTTTTTGCCTGATGGGAGGGGAAGGCATGAGATTTATGCTGATAATTATTGGTGGAGGTGGTGGTGGTGATGGGGGGTGGGGGGGTGACGTGTATCAGGGACTCAGACCCACTCAGTGTGGGCATTATGCCTCTAAATTGGTTTGTCAGCTTCAGTGGCCTGACTAGAATGCCAATCTACTCCAACAGCCGCTCCTTACCCGGACGACTGGGCACTCACCTGGCCAAGCAAAGACTGGTGTGTACACACAAACACACACGCACCTGCAAAAGCGCACAAGTGCTGTGTGCTGTAATGTACATATGCAGCGGCAGACTGTTGGTTCTACTCTCTGTATGCAGCCGGTAAAGAAGCTTTGACTCACTGCTTCGGGTTCCACTGACCAGCCTTCCACCTCAGCTCCGCTGTGTGTCGAGCTTGACCAGAGAGACAGACTGAAATTACACAGAGTGACTCACAGGTCCCACTGAGAGAGAAAATATAATCATATTCTAATTGCTGATAGAAGGCGTTTTCCAGTGATCTGCCAGGACACTGTGATTAGACCCCCAGGGGGTGAAAATTGCTGCGCGCACACACACACACACACACACACACACACACACGCTCAAATTCAGCACAAATAAATACATACTTTCTATTTGCATTTCATATTCAGTGGTGGTGTTTATGTGTTTCATATATGTGTTAATGTGCAGGTATTCCAACCCTGAATTCTTATGTAGATAGAGCGCAAAATTATGTGTGTGTGTGTGTGTGTGTGAGAGAGAGAGAGAGAGAGAGAGAGAGAGAGAGAGAGAGAGAGAGTGCATGTGGTGCTAACTGGCAGAGTTTGATTCTACGATGTGAGACTCTGGGGGGGATTAGCCATGCTCTCACATTACCGACAGTACTGGACTGGAAAATGAGAAACCACGCCATGATTTTGTCTAGTGTTGGGTGCACACTGAAAAGCACTCGCACACACCTAAATACGAGTCCACAAGGAAACACACACACACACACACAAACTCACACAACAGCTATTAATTCCTTGTGGTGCAAATTTAGTATGTGCGCAATAGCTTCAATAGCAAGTGCTACAATTACAAGATAAAAGTAATCCAAATAATTTGCCATAATCTCACTATTACCAAAGCAGAAAGAAAAACACGGGTACGCATTTCATATTATCTATTGACAAACACATTTAAATTCTCATGTCATGAACAATGAAATGAAGGCTCATTTGCTGAGAGCAGCATCCTCATTGAAATTCTCTCCTCTTACAAAGAGCAAAACAGCGAGCGCGGCGACAGAGAGGGAAATGGCTAGAAACGGAAGAGACTGAGTGTGCTGAGTCGCAAAAGTGGAAAACATACATGTGAGGTTATTTTGTGGGGAGTGCCCAAGAGAACAGGAGAAACAAGGCTTTTGAGCTGATGAGTTCAGGCGGACGTGCAACAAGTAGATGACAATGACTTTCTTCGAGCAATGAGCTTTTGAGGACAGCTGAAGCAAGAGTTCTCCAAGTGTAATCGCCATGACTAAGCTAGTGACAACTGTTTTTCTCTAGTTTGTGACAACACCATGGGGGCGCTGGAACATTCTAGTAATGTGATATGGCACGCAGCCAGTGCTCTGAGTCTTGGGGCTAAGATTTTGTGTACTTTGATAAATGTACACAAATTAGTGTCACTTTTAAGGATTACGCCTACAGGCAAATCATGTTGATGATGAGGTTTAAGTTATTGTCATCAAACTGCTCTCACTTCCCAAACCTAAATGAAAGGCTTCTCACATTACACTGACTTGCTTGTGCACGTGCTCGTCTGTGCATTGACACACACCCTTTAGTGTATGACAGCTACCAGTGCATATGTATGTGTTTTTTGTGTGTGTGATGCGGAGTGATAATGGCCCTGTGGGTGTCTTGCCATTGGCAGACAAGCTGCATTTCATGAATACTCAATGAAACAGTTTCATCAAAAGTTTTTCTTCAAAAAAAAAAAAAAAAAAAAAGAGGTTCAAGGACAAATATTCTAAGACAATGCATGGCAGATGAAAGCAAGTTCCTTTTCTGGCCCAGGTACCAAACAGCTTGATGCAGCTGGTTAGATGCATTTCCACTGTTATTGAGGAGGTCTCATCGCCTCAGTTTTGACTAGCGGCTCCTCCTGCTGCATCTAGAGGAGCTCCTGTTGATCAGGCCTCCCTGGGTTTCTGTTGAGCTTGGAATGGAGTATTATGTTCATAGCTACCTCTACCTTGTCACAAATTTCGTTTGTACTTTCAAATACCAACCCGGAGTGTCACAGCATGGTTCAGTGTAAAATTTAGCAGAGCAGGTCCATTTTGTTTTTTTCCCACTTAAGACAGTGGCCATAGTGCTGCAAACTGACCTGATTTAACAACAGGCACTGTAGCTCTTACACTAGAAAATGTGTTGTGTGTTTAGATTTTCATTTACACTCTTGCAGGATGGGTAATGCGTTACTTAATGCTCCTCAACTGTGGCGCCTGTCTGGTGTAAAAGATGGTGTGGGAGGTTCCCCTGTGTGTCCACCCTCCAAGCACTCTGCCCAATTAACTAGTAGGAGTTGCCTGTTCTGTAACTGGGACATGATCCCACACCAGTTTCCCACCAGCCAACATGGCCAATTGTCTTACACAGAATACCTTTCAGCCACAAAGACCTCTTACCTCTGAGTAATGATCCACTTATTACCTTTCTTACTTCTAACTGTACTACACACTCCTCAGAGATTCTTCTGTCAAGTTCAGTCCCAGATGCCTCAGTAAAAACTGATTCTCAATCTGGTCACAGATAAAAGTATCAATCCACAATCTTCAGGTCCCACAGAAAATGATCATACTCAGAACTATTGATAGCCGGCTTTGATCTATCAGCTCAAGGTGTCACTTTTTTTCTTTTCAAGAGAGTATTGATATGGCAGTGTAGTCTTACCTCCTCACTTTGTGCAAGTGTGTATGTGAGCATATGTGTGAGAATTTTTGTCTCTAAAAGGAGACTACAGTGCTCGGGATTTACCTTCCCGTCTGATTTTTTTTTCTTTTTTTACAGTTTGCTAGACGATACAAACCAAACAACAGCTGGGTGGAAGACAACAGCAGAGGAAATTGGGTTTGACATCTGTAAATGTGCTTGTTCAGAAGGAGATAGCTAAGGATAGTATTTCTCAAAGCCAGCAGCATCCCCTTTATCCCATAGATAAAAACAGAAATAAAGCAGCACCTCTTCTCAGCAATAGATAAAGAACATATATGTTAGTGATATAATGTTACTAAAAAAAAATGTCTTAAAAGGAGATCACCCAATGAGATCGACAGAAGAACGGCTGATTCTGACTCATCCTTGGTTTTGGTATATGATCTTTTGTTCACTGCTGTTTTGTTTCTAACATACATGCTCTAACATCTGATTCTGTGAGGCACTGGGCGACGAAACCATGATTAGTGTGGATTAAACTGAAAGAATGAAAAGAGGATATAAGATCAAACTAGACAGCATCTTGCAATGGGCTCACCCCTGCTGCGACGCCTGTCATCCTATTGATGTTCCCATTCATGAGTACTCAGTAGTCATTACTACATTATTATATGAGACTCAGAGGTCATGGATCAGGCCACACCCATCTTTGACCTCTGCCTTTATTTTGATCTCATCTACACACCTGTAAAGTTTCTGTCCAGACAGACAGAGATCAAAACACCTGCCGAAGTTCTCACAGCCACCTCTGTGGTTGTTCCCACTACAGTAGGTGTCCCCAGGACCACAGTTTGCCATGATGACACACACACACACCGACACACACACACACACACCGACACAGACATACAGACACCATGTGATGGTGAATGCCTGAGTGCGCTGTCGCAGCTGGTAATGAGAGCATACTACTGTATACTACTGAGACCTATATTACAGTCAGTGAGGTCTGGACTTGATTGTGAACACAACTGCTAGACTCAACTAGCGTTTGGATTGTGCTGTGATCAGTGTCCCGCAGACTATCTGCCTTCTCTGAGAGATTACATGGCAACAGGCTGCCGAGAGCCTCAGAGCGTCTAATTGAAAACTCAGAGAAATCCCAGCGACGAGGCAGTCACAATAAGAGCTCCCCATAGAATAACAGGTATTAGCCTTGTCCATATTACAGCATGCCCACTGAAACGAGTTAGGTAGTAGCGGCGTGGGATCAGAGCATCAGGCTGTAGCAGTACTGAAGGACAGAGATACGTATGGAAAGGCAGACGAAGGGAAATAATCGCCTTTACGACTTATCTGTCTATCCGGGCAGGAAATGGCGTGGCCATACCTGTCTGACCTGTGTGCTGGGAGGAGGCCAGTTGTCCCCATCAGGTCCCTCTGACCCACTGCACTGGACAGGGTTGTCTGTCTCGCTCCTGTGGCATGGACAGACAGGGTATTCACCTGCTGCCCCTGGCAAAGGCCATGGAAGTCAGCAGATGCCTGTGGCTAAACTGTGTTTGCCAGTACAATATGTGATCTCACTCCAAAGCCTCTGACAAACTTCAGAACAGTGTGGGATTTTTTGGTAAATTATGTTATCATCTTTTATCAATTTAGACAATTATTCTGCTTGAGTTGCTGCAAATTAAATTCCAATGCGGTTGATTCTTTGCTGCAGTTTCCGAACACTGAGACGACGCAACGAGAAAGGAAGAATCATCTAAAAGGGGAAAAAAAAGAGAGAAGGATAGAGATGGAAAAGGGCTTAAGATGGGATTAGTTGTGCTTGCATGTGACAAAAGAGATAGAAACAAGCACACAGAGATAAACAAAAGGCTGACATGAAAGGCTTGGGGGATGTCCTTTTATTCAGTGTGAAGCTAGGATGAGTTTTCTTCCGCTTGTTCTTACACTATTACTACAGCACAGTGGAGAGGCTACACAAACTTTACACAAAGGCTTAACTCTTATCCTGACGGACAGCAATACTCTTGGACAAGACTTGTTAGCCTCTGTAATAGAAATCACAGATAACCAAGCTCCTTTTACACAGGTAAAGGCGACCAAAAATAAGGTATTTTCATAATTCTGAAGAACTGTACTCTCACATTTTTCTTTCTGTTTTGGTCTTTTTTCTTTTTACGTTTCCATCTTTGTGTTAATCCATGTATGTATGTATGTATGCATGCAGACATCCCCACATGGGCATGTATTGTGTCGACACTGTGCCAGAGTGAGTCCATCTGGGCTTGCAGTATCAGTCCCTGAGGTCGTTGGTGTCAGTGAGACTAACCAAGGCTGTCTGTGCTCCAGCCTTGGTCGTCCTCGGGGGTTCGGTTTGAGTGGATAATGGCTGACGTTTCGGGATTGTTTGTTGCTGGAGCTGTTGGCCAAAAGCTGGTCTTTGCCAATTGTAAAAAACGTCTCCCTGTGCACCATCGTACACCTGCTCTAACCATCGTGCCAGTCAAATCAAGGAAAACAAAGTCTGTATTGAACTGCTGGCTGTCTGACTGTCCCACAGAAAGTAGTTTAGGAAACATCAATCTGTTGATGATAAAGACAAAATAAAGTCTCACAGCCCTTTTAGCTTTTTAATAGTGTGACTTACTTGTGCAAAAATTAATATTTTCATTTTGGTCCCTAAATAAGTCTTTACAGTCTTTTTTAATCCTCAGGTGAATCAACCAGTCTCTGTTTTATTGTTCTAAAACATTAAAGAACTGGGTTGAAGATGGAGATCATGTTGGTGTAAGACAAGAACTATTACGGGGAAAGGTCATTTAATATTCTCAACAGTGACTGGAGTCATAGCAACCAGTGAAACAACACTAAGAACACTGATATTTGATTCCCTCAACAAACGGTTGCTACTCAGCAGAGATACCTGAACACCTGGAAAACTCTTCAGCTTTCTTCCCTGTATTTCTTAATGGGTCAATTACCAACATGAGCCTAGAACAAATTTAAAAGGACTTTGCACATTTTGAGCAACTGTAAAAAGCATCACTTGATATAATATTGCCAGTGGCAATATTAAAATTACAGACTCATAAAATGTAATGATGACAATAAGACAGACCCATTTTTGTTACACAGAAAATGTGGAGTCTTTTAGGTCTTTTAGATGAGAGTTTCAGATTAGGGGAAGTGCATTTGGATTTCATCACACATCAAATATTTGGCTGAACATTTGTAGTATCAGGGAGAGCAAGGTAACAGGTATTATTGCCAGAGTACCTCCTAAACCTTTATTTGATGAGTGAAGATTTGTCAGTAACTCTGCACAGCCCCGACCGCCCCCCCCCCCCAAAAAAAGAGTTTGCAGAAATTACAAAAGCATTAACACTAAAAACCTCTCAGACCCATGATTTTATTTCAGTCCAGCATGCTGCCTCGCAGAAAACTAAGGCATGATACGATTTTTGGTGGATTAAAGATGAAGAAACTGTTTTTTTAAATCGCTTGCTTAAATGTTGTGAAGGGTCTACCTCATTAAGCATTAAATGCACATGTGGATGGCAAATGTCACTGTTTCATGTAAAAAAAATGTTTTTTAATTTTTTAAAATCTAAAGAAGGCATTAAATCACTATAACCTCATTAGTGTATATTTGTATTTGTATATATGTTTGTTTAGAACAATAACTGAGGGCATATAATTATATCCGTATTTTCATTATCAAAGGTAAAAGTATTTGCTATTGGGGCATTCTGAATCAGAAAAATATAAGTTTAGTAAAAAAAAACAAAACCAACAGAGAGCTCTGATCAGAAGTGGGCTTTGGTTAGAGCTTATAATGAGACCAGTAGGTCAGAGGTCCAATAAAGGATTCATCAAACCCTGTGGACCAGGGATTTACCATCAGAACCGCCCTCTGAATCTCCACCATCATAACAAACAATAACAACGGCAACAACGGAGGCAAAGCTCTGCTGTGATGTTATCTCTTGTACACATCAGATCTGCCCTCTCATTGGAGGAGGGAGAGGAAATCCTCATCTTGAATCCCACAATCATTAGCATAAATCACAGCTGCAATTAAAACCTCGTTTATCTTAATTACTGAACTAATGAGACGAGTCCTGCAGGAGTGAGCCGTGATCTCATAGGACACTCGGGGCGAGGAGCAGGAAGGCAACAGAGGCGTTGTGCAGAGTCACACTTAAGTCTGCCAACAAGTATGCCCTCACGCTAATCTGACTGCAGCAGAAGCCATGAGCTCGGATAGGCAGAGACATATGCATGAGCACACATGTACAAGTGCACACATGCACACAGGAAAAAAAGAAGAAAAAAAAACCACACACACAGAAAATGCATCATCTGACAACCTTACCCTCCCACCTTTTTCTCCTGGCACTGCATCACCCTTCAACTTCCATTATCTATCAAACTCATAATGATTTTATCAAGCCTACAGGCTCCATCTCCATAAGGGCTTAGTGCGGTGCTATAACTCTTGATTTTGCAACGACTGGGAATACATCGCACCACCTAATTAATGTCTTTTTAATGCTCCTCTCCTCTAGAGCTTAACTCAGCCCTTCAACTTTGCAACAAACACAACACACACACAACAATACAACATGTGGCAGCAGACGGTAAGTAAGACTGAGTAGGTGTGTGCACTGAATGGGAGCAGAGTGTTTATGGTGAGTTCCATGAAGAAATGGGGCTGTGCTGAGGACTCTGCGTCCTGGGTGTGCAGCAATCAAGTGCACACATGCATTGAAGCATACACCCTCACAAATAATACATGACTGCGCACATGTACACACACGGGGTCAAATTCCCTGCTTCAGCGGTGAGGTTGGGCAGTGACTCAGCAGATGGTACAACAATGAATATCTTTATCACCCAAAATTCCCATGGTGCACCAGGCTTATCAAGCAGTGCCAGCCCTTATCAGCCAGCTGGCAATACTGGAGGCACCGATGTCCTTCCATCCTGGCCATTCAGGGCTTGACAGGGGGCACGCAGAGTTTAAAGGATACAGTCCACACACGGCTGTAATCCTCCCAGCGGGTGTTTATTTTTTCACCACATAGATCAATGCTTCAGTCCTGAAGGATCTTCGAGGGATTGTTCGTCCTTCAGGATCGAAACGTTGATTGTGGTGAAAATAAACACCCTATGGGGGTATTAAAGTGGTATTACAGCGGTGCATGGACCGCAGAGTCAAAAGTGTGTGTTTTATCTTAATAGGAATATGGAGTTTTCCAGGAGAGGTGAGAAAAAGCTACAGTGGGAAAAAAGCTGCAGAAACTCGCTGAAAAAGCATCTTATGTTCATTTGTTGACAAACAGAAAACATTTGGATCAATGAAGTGAATATCAGCTGAACACAAGCATTGTTTCCTGCAACACTTATTTCTATGAGAAAGACGCATTTTAACATTTAAAGCACATAAAAAAACTCAGTTACTACAAGCACCCAGATTTAAGTAATAATTCAAATTAGAGAATTTCTCCAGTCAATGGAGTTATTTGATCATCAAATAAATGTCAAGAAGGATGTGTGGCTGCCATGAAGATAAAATATTAGCACCACAGTATAAAAGACGGAAAACAGGGGGACTCACTTTGCATCCATTTCATGTTCTGACCTTTGTGTGCACAATTATAATGCCAAGAAACCAGATGGTGCTACACACTGTAGATGCTGAAACAGGAGTAATTTAGAGGACTGTCAGTGTTTTGGCTTGTTACTGAGCTGTGTGCATTGACTTATGCTTACTCTATTACAAACTTACTGTGACTGTGATAACTTGGTTAAGGTGTAAACATGACAGCTGCAGCAATCTGAGTATTGACAGAATGCAGTTTAAATCACAACGCGAGTGCATGTAAGCCTGTGACTGTAGCTTCTCCTCGTTGTAGCTTTATGCACTTCAGCGTAGCCACATTCATTTATTTGTGTAAGTTCAACACAAATTTGAGTTTCACAAATTAGTTTGCAAATTAGGTTATTTCTTGCATTAGTGATCATAGTGCGTGAAGTGGAATATACAGGAAGGTTTTCAGTTCATATTCCCAGACCTGGGACAATCCCAGAGGAAGAAGTTAATGAGCAACGCTCCCCTGGCAACACAAGTGTCATCAAGTAAACATGCTACACAAGCAACACTACTGAAAAGGTCAAGGGTATAACAGTGTGGCTGTGTGTAAACCTTAAAGTACAGCACACACATACGAAAACAATATCTCCACTGACGCTTAATGCTTTTCCAACTTGCTGTTCCTTTCCAAAACATCAGTTTTGTCATTAAAAGTTTATGTTAAATTGATTTCTTCATCCTGCAAACTTACCAAATGGATTTGGAGTCTGTATTTCTGTATTTCCGTGCCATTATACAGATAAGGAAGTATAACAAGATAGTTTAATAGTTACAATCCGAACTTTGGATCAACACCAAAATCTAACTTAGAGCTCCTTGTCTGTCCACCAAGTTTCATGGAAATCTGTTCGTGAGTTTTGGAGATATCCTCCTGGCAGACAGGCAGACAAAGTAACTGGCAGGCACAAACATCACATCCTTGGCAGAGGTAAGAAAACTCGGTTCAGGAGTATTAAAGCGGGATCACTGCTACAGCCTTATCAGCACCATGCAAACTGCGGCTGCTTCTCGTCTTCAGGTATAATAACACCAACACATGCTATGGATTTTAGGAAGAGGTCCAACATGGCGGTCACTGCTGCTGATACTTTATCTCGACGCACTTTACCCAAACTGCTTGTCTGACATATGTACTGAAACAATCAAAACAAACACAAGCCGGCAACAAGAAGGCTACAGGAAATTATGAGATCACCCTCTTCTTCCAAGGGTAAAATCTGTCATTCTGACAAATTATAATCCTCTTTTTGATTACAGGAGCCAACTTGCGAATGATAACGCTAAACGAAGGCTGACTTCCCCACAGCTGCACCAAACAGTGATTAATAACTGCTTACAGCCAAGTCTATTCTCCGATTCTGAGGAGCTGCTCTCTGCTGTTATTGACGGTTGTGCTTGATGAGACTTGTCTATTATTGCTGTGGGATTATGATAAGAAGTGATCGATACCCCTCTCTGTGCTGTGGATGTCAGATTGATTATGTGACTCAGACCTGAGATGATGGTGTAGCCGATGCCTCTCGGTCGGCCAAGATCCTGGTCAATGGCTGTTATCTTCCGCACTTCATATCCCTGCAGAGACACAAACACACGAGACATACTGTATAAACTGCATTTAGTCTTCACAAATGCATTTTTAGCTTTTCTGCAGTAGTTTCCACTTTAATCTAAACTGTTATCAATGACAAGAAAACTAGTATCAGAGTAAACAGCTATTGGCATATGAAATAATCAGATCCCTGTTTTACGGTTTTTGGCCTTTGCATAAAATTAAGTTAGTGGCCTTATCATATGGTAAAAAAAAAGCATTTTGGCCTTCAATATGGCAATAAATCAATAAATTCTGCAGCTGGAGCATCATCTTGGATGCACATAATTTCCCAGTCAGATTCCCATTATCCAGTGAAGACCGTGAATGAGCACTTTTCTAGCACAATAGAACCCCATCAAATTTTTAAGCACTGTTTTTCCAATACCCCACTATATTTCCACACAGGAAAGGAAAACCAAAACAAAACAAAAAAAAAGGAAAACAGCATCACGGCAAGCAAATCACAAACTGCTTTTTTTCATTGTGCTATTATTATTTCATTGGGGTTTATTTCTCCTTTCATTGTTTCAAAACTCTCCAGCTGCGCCAATGAGTCTGCAAGTCGACAAAACCACAGTATGACAGATGAAAAAAACAGAAAAAAAAAACAGAAAGAGAGCAAGAAAGCTATTTGAAAAGTCTTTGATCCGCTGAGCTTTCTCAGCCTTCGTGCCTCAATCAGACACGGTGGTGATACTTAAAAACCCCTGTGCTGCAGTGAGAGATGGAGCCCTCCCTACTTCCCATTCCCCTCCACCCCGCCCCCCTTTAGCTCTCTCACTCACACCCAAGCAAGGCGCCTCCCATTGATCCTGCAAATTGTGTCTGAGGCGTGTTTATGCTCCATTTCTGCCAAAGCATCTCCTGTCATTGACCAATTACAGCAGAATCAATTACAAGCCTTTTAGCGAGACTGATTCACACCAATCACTTGCTGCGAGGGAAACACACACACACACACACGCAAAAGATTTAGGGACAGACTGAGAGAGAAATGAGGGACAGGGAGAGCGAATGAGGGGAAGAAGTGATGCTGAAGTAATGTGAGCAATATTCTCAAGCTGTCCACACAAGTGGAATATGTTCAATCAGCCGTCAAAGATACAATCCCCCTCCTGCAAACACACACACACACACACACACACACACACACACACACACACACACACACACACACACACACACACCAGCACATCTCCCTAAACTCAAACCAGCCCACCTCTCCCACTCTTCATCCTTTCGTTTCTAGCGATACAGTGCATTACCCCCCAACCCATTCTCCTTCTCTCTCTTTCCCCTCATTGATTTGACAGCCAAATTGTGTTTGTCCTAGAAGGGGCTTAAACGTCAGTCCAAACAGCATGGATTCACAGCTATAACAGCTAAAAACCCTGCCCTGTGATTTCATTTGAGAAAAAAAAAAATTCTACTCCTTTGTCAAAGTTTTCTATGGATGACGGGTTGATCAGCTGGAGAAAAAGAGAAAGACAGACACAGAGAAACAAACAGGAACTGAGAGAGACAGAGGAAGAAATAGACTGGTTTGTGTGTGTGCCTGTGTGTGTGTGTCTGTGTGTCTGTGTGTGTGTGTGTCTGTGTGTGCACTCACACCTCTGAGAAATGACCTATGACAGGGATCCAAGTTTGATATCCCTTTACGTGTAAATGTCATGGACCTTGAGAACAGTTGACACTCGTTCCGTCACTGTACGCCCTCGGCTTATCACCGCCAAACACTGCCTAATGGAAATGACACATGCCTGTTAGAACACCACGAGGACATTGGAAGTGTGCGTGTGTGTGTGTGTGTGTGTGTGTGTGTACAAGCGCAGCAGCACTGCTGGCCTGTGTTTCTGTATCTCACTTTAAGCACTGTAGTTAGCTTGTTTGTATCTGTTGTAGGGTCAAAGGGGCTTAGTAACAGATTTTGGTTACATGTCTGCCGTGACCTCCTCTTACATGTAATAGGATTATACACTGCCCCCTACGGTGAGAGGCGAGAGCTACAACACTCCGAGGCAGTATTACTGAGGCTTAAAGCTGCTCAGCTGCGGCAAGAAATCTGAAATCCACTCAGCAATATCAGCTGTGATCCGATGTAATGGCAGCCCTTTTTTAACTCTCTCCTCTCGGCTCTTCCTCTGACTTTGCATGTTGCTTTTTCCTCTCATATGGCCTTTTCTCATTTCGCCCCAACATCTCTTTCTACCCCTTCAAACCTCCCCTACATCCTCTTCCCCCTGTTGTGACCTTCCTGGTGACAGCTGATGAATCAGAGGGTTGGGGAGACACAGGGCGTCGACTCCGTCACGCCCTGTTAATATGCATGCAAATGTAGCACTTGACATTTCTACTACAGTGCGCACAGGCCGGGGACGAGGGATGTGCGGGTGGGTGTTTGAGTTTGAGGAGATGGGGGGTGGGGGGTGGAGGGGGTCATTCAGGGGAGAGACTTGGGGTGAGGCAGAATGAAACTGATGCGGAGAGAGAACAGAATTAAGGACGGACAGTAGTAGTATGCCCTTGTGTGTAATTCCCTGGCTATGAGTGGAAACATCAATAGCTGGACCATTAGCCACCTGGGATCGGAGTTTAGAGGGCTGAGTCAGGGGAGTGAGCATCGTGGTGTACAGGGAAACAGACACGCAGTGTATTAGACACCCATTACAAACCTACTTGCAATAAAGAAAAAGGTAAGGTCATATTGAGACCCTACTGCTTAGTACTTCATACACAGACTTCATACTTCGCACACACGCAGCAGTATAAGCACATGGGGGAGAGTGGTGAGATAAATCATGCAGCCCCCATGACCTTTGCTAGAGGCCTCACATCCCTGAAGCAGGAGTGTAAATCTCCCACAGTAATTACAGTCTCAAACACCTGCAGTGCTGTATGGTGGGGGGGCCTGGGGCTAAGTTTGGGTGTATGTGTGAGTTTCCTGGGGGGTGGATCTAAAGAGGGAGGATGAGAGGTGAAACATCCTGCCCTCATAATAACTCAGGCCTCCTTTTTAAACTATATTTCTCTTGCACCTGCTCCAAACACCTCCTGAATAATCAAAGAGGGGTACGAACACAGGACAGGAGGAGCTGGAGATGAGCAATGAGGTGAAAGATAAAAGGAACGTGTTGGCAGCAGAGAAGGATGGGTTAGAGAGAAATGTACAGATTTCATGGATTCACATAAAAGCTGCATGAAGAGGACACAAGCTTTGACAGTGTGGGATTGTATTACTGACCAGGGGAACGTCCTCTTCTATGTTGGTGCTGTAGGGCAGATTGGTGAAAATGGGATCCATATCCTGGACATCAGTGATCGTGATAGCTAAGTTGGCAAGGCGGGACAGAGGTCTCACTTTGTCTTGATCCTGATAGAAACATATACAAAAGTACAATATTTGCATGTGGATTGATTTGACTCCCAGTGTTTGATCTGCGCTACACGTAGAGAGAAAAATTTTGGTGTTATGCGTGCGCTGACCGTGGCATTGACGGTGAGCTGATAGGCTGAGGTCGTTTCGTAGTCCAGGGGTCGGATGACGGTGACGGTGCCTCGGGCCCCATCAATTGCAAAGAAAGGAGAAGGCGGCTGGAAGGAGAAGAGAACGCTGCCTCCAGTACCCTGGTCTGGATCTGTAGCGTTCACCATAAACACTGATCTGCCCACTGGTGTGTTCTGAAAGACACGTTCAAGAAGAAACACACACACACAAACAGAAGCATTGGCATTGAGAACAGGCCAGCAGCAAGGCAGACATGATCCAAGTACATGACCTGATTCACACTGTGGTAGAACTGTTTTTTCTATCATTACATTTGGAAATGTTCAGGATGAATACCAATAAGCTAAAGGAGCGACTGAACTCATGACCTTTATGTGGTTTACGCAGAAGCCTTATCTACCTAAAGAGGCACAGACAACAATTTAATTTAGTCCTAATTTTTGGAACACCGTGTGCTAGTTGAATGTATTCATCTCCTGAAGCTTCTCCTCCAAATCATGACTGCAAATAAGAATGTATCCTTGGTTAATCAGGACAAATAAAACCACTGATTAAAGTGGCAATACACCCCCGCACCCACCAGCAGTGCTATGACAAAGGCAGAGTAAAACACCTGATTGTATTAATAAGCAGGCAGGTTTTGTCACTTATTGACTGAGCAGTAGTAATTCCAACTGAATGTCGGTTTTGAACCCTCTAAAGTCCCCGAGCTCTACCCATTGTCCATCTGAGGTTCACTCTTGTTTTACTTCATTTTCTATTTTCTTTGCCTACTACAGTTACTCCACTGTCCTGGGAAAAACAAAAGTGCTGCCCTCTTCCTGTTTTGGTTGTGCAATGGTAGATGCACTTTCTTTGCTCTGTAAATTGAGCCCTCAAAGGGTTGACTCAGCAATTTTTTGGTTGCTCCAAATGGCAAATGACAGAGCATCCATGGGGTGATTTTACTGTTTACCATCCTGGATACCAAAAGGACTAAAGTGGATACGTTTAAACACAGGAGAATCCTGCTGCTTCCAGGTGCTTTCTCACCGTTCTACACTTTTCCCTTAAAGGAACTGTTTCCCACAAAGCAAAAATTCAATCACATATTAAGGTTTGACAGACGGTAGTTTCAAGCTGAGCTGAGTCTCAGAGCAGCATCATTGGAGACAGGGAGGTACATGTTGAAATCACTTAACAACCATTACAACAAAACACCATGGACAAGGCTGCATGATTTTTTGGAAATATGGAGGGCCTTTTATGTTTGCTTTTCCAGCTTTAAAAAACTGCCTCCTTAACATTTAAAAGTTTGAAAGGAGAAGAAATCATGGTGCTATCTCACTGTGTGGTGGTCCTACAAACTTCACTGGAACCTCAACTGAAGCTGAAAAGATGATGACCAATTCCAATTTCCATTTTGAGCCTAACTTTTCTCTTCCTGTGTGTGGAAATGGTTTCAGAAGAGTGACAATACCCAGCTGGCAGCAGAGTTTAATTTGGACACACAAGACAAATTCATGGCATCTCAGTTAAGGCAGAATGAAATATCTTTGTCTGCTGCAGCTTCACTTTGTGACTTCCTCTGATAAAACAGATTTTACTCTCACAGTAGTGCAACTTCAATGGCACAGAGATATCCAATTGTCAGAAAATATTTGTCACACCTTGTTGTCTGTAAATTTAAGCATTTGTCTCTCTCTGCCCCCCACAAAATGCCTTGGGTATCTAAAAGCTATGAGTAAGGAAATATCAAACAGGCACAAAGGCTGCACAATACCATATCACAGTACTGTTTGTCTTGGTCATGGTCAGCATCAAAACCTGGCAAGAGAAAGAAGAGAAAAAACAGAAGGCCCCAGGTATTGCAGAGCAGCCTGTCTGTAATTTTAAGGAACATCCTCCATTAATTGGAATTTTATCTCAAAACAGCCACACACACACACACACACACACACACACACACACACACACACACACACACACACACACACACACACACACACACACACACACACACACACACAGACACACAATGAGAAATAAGAATGCCTACAGATAGAAGACTAAAAAAAGGTTGTGGGGGAGGATGGGAAATATCCAGGTATATTACTGGAACAAGGCCCCTGTTCTCTCCCTGTCTTTGTCACTCACACACTCACCTGTGCACACCCTTTACTGTGAGCACATGGGGAGGTCATTGTGTTGAACTGAGCTGGGCCCTGAGCCAAAGCTAAAGTGACACAGTAAGAGAGCAGTTGACCCCACAGTCTGTCTGCACTGGTGTCAGGGGAGTGTGGAGGTGTATTTGCATGTGTGTGTGTGTGTGTGTGTGTGTACATACTAGTTGTGCTATTGTCCTGTCTAGTTGTGTCAGAGTCTGGAGAAATGTGTGTCTGTGTGTTACAGCATGTGCGTGTTTGTTTGGACAGTATGAACAAGTGGAATGAGACTGAGTCTGTGTACATAAGTGTGTATTTGTAATTTGTTTAGCAAACAAAATGTGTTTGTGTGCACATGTGACTAAGACCTGTTGACCCACCTGTCTTACTCTCATACTCTCAAGGACTGCTGCTCATACACTTCCTGAGTCTCTCTGCTTCTGATGCTCTTCTCCCTCGATTTCCCTCCGTTAACTCTCTCCCACTGGTCTGTCTAACCAGATTAAGCCAGATTGTCGCATGGGAATCGAGGGACAGAAAGAGGAGAGAGAGATCCAAGTAGTGTAGCTCCAGGGGCAGACGAGGAGAGCAACAGAAGCCATAGAGAGCAACAGATATAACAGGGTTCAGTTTCTTAGCCTTGGAGTTGGACCCTCCACTGTATCGTCTGATGCAGACGGGGTCACAGTTAATTTCTTAGACTGATGTATAGAAAGTTAAAGTGTTTTAAATTAAAATAAACAGGTTTGAAATAATTGCTACAGTCTGTTTACATCTTACTGGTTAAACCCTCTCAAGGTAAATGATGTTTTTTAAATGCTGCTGCTGCGATTAGAAGGAAAAGCACTGTGGCTATCGCACAGGGAAAAAGCACCCTGAAGGCAAAAAAAAAAAAAAAAAAAACACCAAGAAATCAACCAGACTTAACAGTCTCTTTGGTGAGTTGGTCAGTTTCCAATATTCTGCTGTGTTTTGGTTACTGAGAAGCTCCACTGTAAAAAAGTGTTGCTGAAGCAGACCTGATCGATAGTTGCTGAGCGAAGGAACAGACGTATTAATCCACTCCATCGCAACAATAACTGCATTCAAATAAACATCTAAGCTGCATTTTGCTGATATATTTATTATGCTTGTCAAGTTGTCCACATGTGAGAGAGTTGAAAACACCTGTAAAGGTACCCCACAGCCTGCAGCATGACACTGGAGCACAGGCACAAATTAAATGGATAAAATACACAAAATCAAACTCTAGGTGAGCTAATTAAATATTCTTGCTTTTGCTTGTTTGTGTATGTGTGTCTGGCATAGGTGTCTGCTTTGTCAACTCTGCTTTGATGTCAAGGAGGCAGTTGATAGTTGAGCATTAAGGGAGGGAGAGTGAATGTGGATGAGATCTGGATGTGTGTGGAGAAAGTGTGTGATATGACGTATCCTTTTTCTCCCCTAAAGCACAGTGGTATCTATCTCTCTCTGCACAGCAGCCTGTGAAACAATGACTCATTAACACCGCCCAGTGTCAAGTGCCACAAGGTTCAGTAAATAACGTCACAGACTCTTATTCCCATACATAAAAACACACAGACACAGACACACACACACGCACAGGCACACCAGGTTTGATCTCCCAGATTTGACAGTGCCACAGTGTTCAAAGCAGTTCAAGCAACAACAGTTCAAAGCTTTGCTGAGAAGCACAGATGACCAACTCTCAGCAGTATGTGTCAGTGTGCCAGTGTGGTTCCTCTGAGGTTAGCAGGCTTCGGTGTGTGCAGCTGAAGATCATCTTCGAGCTGCTATTAGACTCTGGAGGCTCTGACGCCTGCTCACACAATCACAACATAAGCATTACCCATTCACCTTATTCATTCTTATCTTCTCATTTTCCCTTTATCCCTCCCAGAAGGCTCTGAAGGTCAGACCGCTCCGTTTGCATAAGTGGTATATTTTAATACTAAGAGAAAAACAATAAAGCAACCTATTTAAACAGTTGCCTTGGATCATCAGGTCCTCAGGATGAATTTCTCTGCATTCCATCAGTCCACCACTACAGAGAGCACTACTGCCTGTCTGGTAATCCGCTCACTGCAGCTCACCGTGGGGCTCATCAGAGAGCAAAGAGTCATCAGACATATCGTCTTCTGCTTGGCCTTTTCTCCCTTTCAAGGTCTCAATAGCCTCACCATCAGGCCATTGATTGGACCTGTGTGATGCCAATTACAAATCAATGTGGGTGGCCAGGCGCAAAATGCTGGGCAGTGAATCCCCCTGTTTTTAATAGCCTATAAGACTGTCCAATCACTTCTCTATAAACGAGCGGCACAATAAACGACGTCCCGGCGAGGACTGGTGAGACCAGTAGCCACTTAACTGGGTACCACTGCAGGCCTATTTGAGAAGCACCACCTATTCCTTCACAAGCACGAAAGCCAGTTGGTTAGCCATGGCTCATATTCCTGCATATATGCCTTGACAGTGCTTGGTAGCTTTAGAATAAATGGGGGCTATTTCCACTGGGAAAGAGAATGTTAAGTGGTGAGACGGTTGAAGAGGGATGAAGAGAGTTTCCTGCTGTGTCTTATCTGAAGTGCACTGCAGGAATTGCTCTCTTCTCCCTCTGAGAGCCACTACTTATGGAGGGAGAAGTGGAAAGACATACTGTAGAGTGTATAGAGGGAGATAGAGATTTAAAGGAAGGGCAGACTGTGTTTTTGGGAGACAATTCACACCCCGTGTTCTCTTGTAAGCCTAATTGAGATTTTGCTATCAGTGGTGTCTTATCATACTGATGTAATATACATACATTTTTGCAAACTTATTAAATCTGAAACAGAAAAAAATACTTAATTTACCTAAGTACTCAGACCCTTGGCTATTACACAGCTGATTTTTGTTGATGAACCTCTTTTATTTGATTACAGGCACACACCAGTGTAGACAATGACCCAAACTTCACAGTACGTACAGGAACAGATAATGAAATCCCTGAATGCCCTGTGGTCCAAGGGCCCTATTTTTGGGAACCAGTCAAATGCACCTGCCCTGTGCCCTGGGGCTATGCCAAGCACACTCTGGTATTTTTGTGGCCAGGCGGGCCTGGTGCACCTGCGCCTCACTTGGAAATGGCATGCGATCAGAAAGAATACATTATCATACATTACAGGTGGGTGTGTTAGAGGCTGTGACAATCATGGTCAATCACATACACTATTTTACTTTTGAGTGTCCCCTTCATGACACACTGGCAGTTTGGGAATCCCAAGAGCTTTTCTGACAGGAAACTTATTGTTGTCATCTAGGATGTCAAAATAAGAATACAGCAGCTCAAATATAGTGCCAGCAGCAAATGATGTCTCTTTTAACTTGAATTCACTTTTGAATTCACTTTGGACAGGAGTGTTCTGGTTTGTTTATGATGCAGTGATCCATAACCATCTGCTGTTATATACCACTATAGTACCATATGCATAGTGAAGGTAGAATTAAAAATACCGCCAAGTTCTTGTTTTTTTTTCATATTGTATTTCTGAAATTATTTTTAATGTTTAATTTTGTCTAGGTTTGCCTGTTTTACATGGAAAATAACTGCTGGCAATCTAGCTAAAAGAAAGAGCTGCCTGCCTCATCTGACCCCGACCTCCATCCATCCATCCTTTTTCTATACCACTTAATCCGTCAGGGGAGCTGGAGCCTATCTCAGCTGACAATAGGCGAGAGGCGGGGTACACCCTGGGCTGGTCGCCAAGGCTGACACACAAAAACAGACAACCACACACCTACAGGATATTTAGAGTAGCTAATTAACCTAATGCTCATGTTTTTGTGATTGTGGGAGGAAGCCGGAGTACCCCACGCAGGCACAGGGAGAACAAACTCCACACAGAAGAGCCCAGACCGGGGTTCGAACCTGGAACCCTCACTGTGCAACAGTGCTAACCACTGCAGTTCACCTGTGTGCCACTGTGTTTCGCGGCATGAAAACACAGCCCCACAGAACTGTCTGTAGATATCCAAGATAGAATTGTGTTGAGGCACAGATCGATGAAAGAGTGTAAGGAAACTGCAAAATTAACAGACGTTCCCAGGAGCACGGTGGGCATCTCTGTGAAAAGGAGAAAGTCTAGAGAAGGTATGATTCTACACCCAAACTCAGTAAATGGGCAAGAAGGGCATCGGTCAGGCAAGAGACCCTATGACCACGATGGGCTCTGCAGAGATGGCAGAGACTGTCAGAGGGATGGGTATCTCTGCAGCAATGAAAACAGATGGAGATAAGTGAAGACCAATAATGCACTCAGTCCTAATTGACAGATCTTGATGGATTAGCAGAATGAGGGGCTCTGAAGGGATGCCTAAGAAGACCAACAAACTGCTGTCAGTGTTGGTTCTAAAAACTAATAAATAAAGCCTCTGAACACTAACTGTATCTCCTATAGAGCTTCTATCTTGGCTGTCCATTTTGATTTTGTTGTGTTAGGATAATGTGTGTAGTTTGATTTTCATTTAAAATAACAATAGAGAGAAGTGGAGTCTGATTACTTTCTGCACCTTACGCTGGCACAAAGGGAGGAACAAGAATGTCAGAAATGAGAGAGAAAATGACAGAAGACAAGCTGCAAGGCGATTGAGAAAAAACAAAGAGACAGTGAAAGAACAGAAAGAAGGCGAGAGCACAGTTATGAGCATATGAATGTGAAAACCTGTCACTAACAGCCATGAGACATCTCTAATAAAGAGGGGACTCCCTATTCGCTTTTAAGTGTGTCTGTGCTGTATAATATGGTGGGGTTTACACAGCTGTCTTTACTGCCTGGGTTGAAGGCAGCAAGAGTGCTTGTCTCCTGTGGGCTAAATTTCAGCTTCAACATGACAAGGAGACTTCTGGGGCCCTGGAGAGCCAACGCTGGCCAGACCTCAGGACTACACGGCCAAGCTTCTCTCTGGGGCCTAGAGGAATGACGAGGGCGAGAGTCCACTGAGGGCTGGAGCTCTGAATGGAATGGATTCCAGTGGTTAAACGTCAGCTCTCATCCCTAGGGAGCCCTTGAGAGAGTAGTTGCCACAGTGTATGATGATGATGCTCTGTCCAACAACGGCTTAGTTTAATTCATTTATATGTCACTCTAGTGATGGAAGAACTGAAGCCAAATTCACTCAGACTGCAGTGTGAAGGCAAATTATCCTCTTCAGGTGCACAAGCTAAAAGCCCCAAATTAAGTTGCTTTCACACATGCACCGCAACCCTGAATTTATCTATACATTACTCTGAGAAGCTGTATGTGGGAACACAAATGTCTGAATCAGTTGAACCGGACACTGAATAGACTTTACCCTGCAATCTCCAGAGTACAAGGTCCACGTAATGTCCGACTGAGCCAACGTGTGAATAGGGCCAGTCATTATCAGGAGAATTCACAGGGAGTGGGTGAGTGTGTTGATGATGTTTCTGTTCTGCCTCCTGCACACTCTACCCAGGTGCCGCCCTTCACCTAAACCAAACGTAGAATTCCCAGTATGTGTGCACGCGTCTCACACAGACAATCTCCAGCCGTGTGCCACATATGTGAAAGGGCAACTCTGCACAATGTTTGGACCTGATTCTCCACACAAAATGATTTGTTGTATAAGCATAATGTGAGAAGAAAGCAAAATATACAAATAGGAATTCTTTGGATTCTACATAACATTTTTCTTAAAAAGAACAGTCATTATCAGCCTGAAACATCAAGGGGTTATAAGGAAATCATAAACATCTAAGATTGGTAGCATGTCACTGTTATTTATTTAAAAGCAGAGTACAAAAATAATGCCTGTACTCTGCACTCTCCCTTCTCTCTAAGGAAATGTAGATTGGTCTCCATCAACTATGGAATTTATGCCATAATGCCAGCATAATTTGAATGGTGTGGAGAATAAATACTGTTCCATTACAGGAGGTTAATATTCTTCTATTCATCTGCTAAGTGCATGTAGCTGGTAGATGCATTCATTATCATTTTTGAGAATCAAACTCTGACCAAGTTAATTCATTACCCCAAAACTGACCTGAAACAGCCCTAAGTAGGATTCCAGATCCATGCCAGCATGACTATCCACACTTAAATACTTCATTTGCTCAGGATTTACTTATCTATGATATTTACAACAACACAGACACTGCACAGATTTTGTGCTAAAAAAAATGTCATGCATTCAACCTGAGATCTGACAGTTTGGTGATATTAAGAAAAAGATGCTGCTCTGCTAAATACAGTATTTTCTGTCGATTGGGTCTGTGAAAGTTGGAGCTCACTTACTGCAATCTGCAAAGGAAACATTTTTAGGTGGCAAAAGTGTAACAGTTAGCAGAGCAGGCTTATTTGTTAAGATACGCAGCTTTAAATCCCACCTACACATTTGTAGACATGGAGCCTAAATGATCCACACTCACTCCCAACAACTTCCATAAAACTGGTCTTTAGTTGTCACAGTGCTCAGGATTGAAAGTGTATGTTTGTGTTTATGTGACTCTGGGAATGTCGCCCAAGTAGCTCATCTGAGTAACACACTGCAGCAACATTTCCACCGGTAATAAATGCCATCACGTCTAAGCGTACTCCATAATTGATGAAAATCTTGATGAAAGGGATCTTGTATATTGTCAACTTCACCTGAATTCTCTGATTTTTTTGTCATTACTCGGTTTTGGTCTGAAATATAACCACTGAGACTAGATCCATCCTGACAGACAAAAGCGAGAACAGTATGCAAATTGAAGGCAGTGGTTAGATGATGATGCAACTCACCACCTTTCCAAAAAACCGAAGCGGGCAGAAGCGGAAGTTCAACTGACCCACTGACTGAAATTGCTATCCTTAGTCCTTGCTACCAGTTAACACATTCTGCCCTCCCACCCTGTTGATTCAATAAGAAAAAAGCAGTGAAAAGTCAAGTTGACTTTTGTCCTACCCAGTAAAGGCCATGGCAAACCCACATACTTTTGAGTACAATGCTCCGCTCTTTTTTTTTGTCAGAAATGTTAAAGACATGGTGATTTGCAGGGGCAGTGCCGGGGCTTTGGCCCCCTGTTGCTCACAGCTCCAGAGGCCCAGCTGTTCACTACAATAGCGCCATGATTACACCTACACTGCTCGCAAGGTTCTCAGTTCCTCCCCGGCTGTCTGCTCTCCGCTTCCAACTCAGCAGGCATGTGATTTACCAGCTCCGCTCACCCTTTCACTTCCTGCCTCTCCCAACCTCCGTCCCTCCATCACTGCCTCCCACATGTGGCGCCTTGTCACACCCCCACTGGCATTATTCTGACCTATGTGAGGGAACGTATTGCAAATGAGGAGAAAGTGAAGCAAAATAATTAAATGAGAAGTAAGGGAGGAGACAGATGTTAACTAAAAAAGCTTTCAATCACGGCAAGGCAAAATGTTTCTGGTTTTTGATTAGCTAGTGAAGAAACAGCACTTTGCTTTGCCTTTGTGGAATGTTCATTTCCACCTCATTTTTTATGTTACCTTGGGCAAAAAGAAGAGCTGACAACAGCTCTCAGTAAAGGCCAATATCAAGACCACACCACTGATGAGATGTTAACATGATGATCATAACATGAGGGAATCTGAAATAAACTGTATCATTATTAAAACTAAAAATATTTTTTGTGCTCAAAAGCAGTGTAACAATGTTTCACCATACCTATCTTTTTTTTTTATTTTGATTCAATCTAAATTGGAAACCAACTACCAAGTACTATCAAATTAACTACTGTAAGTTTGTATTCCTTTATAGAGAAAGTGTCACAAAGTGCTTGACAAGCTAATAAGAGTGTGAGACCAATAAACAAGAACAGTTCACACCAAAGCCTGACATAATATCTTTAGGCAGACTCTTTCAGAGCAATTTGGGGAGCTTTTGGAGCACTAACTAACACTGTCAACTACAATAGGTGCAGGACTGTGAAAAGTGGACATAAATGACTTGTTCATAGATTAAATTTGAATTACAGCATGTCTATAGCTATTGCCATTCTGAGAGGACACTGGATACAGTCCTTTCCTTCAGGTTAAATTCAGCATTCTAATTCACCACCTTACTGTGTGTTATTTAGTGTGACAATTTCAATAGACTAAAACAATATGCAATCTGTGTGAGACAGTGGAGGATCCAGAGTTTTTTTTTCAGTCTTCAGAATCTGAAATCTTAAACCCAAGCTCTGCGCCCTAATGTGTCACTTTCAAAGCTTCATTTTTGTTTGAAGTCACAGCCCCCAAAATAAAGGTCTAATCAGCTCAAGTGCCACCTGATGTAACCTTAGGCCAAAATAAACCCTTAACATAAACATGTTTTAAGGTTTAACAGGGACTTTCACTGATTCTTTGAAATGAAAAAAGTTGATTACAAACATAATGTTAGAAGTCGAACAGAGTGAATCACAAATATACCCTGGGATCATCTGAATCTATCAAAACACATATTCATGAAACATATGGGCTACACAACTACTTGATGGATATGTAACACAGACTCTAGTATATAAATAGGTGATGATTTCACAGTATGCAGCTTTGGCAGAGATGCTGAAGCAGGTGAATCATGAGAGCACTTAAATTAATCACAGAGGTGACACACAAAGCCATATTTCACATTTGAAATTAGCTTATCAATAATTCACTGGTATTGAAACAAGACTAAGTGTCCTTCATCTGCAAGGCTCCAACAGCAAATGGGGAAAATTATACAAAAATGATTTATACTCTGCTGAGAAGTCAGAGTGTGGTTTAGTGTACGCGTACTTTGAAAGAATGTGAATTCTTCCACTAAACATGCATGTAGTGTGTGAGGTTTGTAGGGTGTGAGTTTTGGCTGTGTACTGTGTGTGAGTTGTGTGAGGACAAGGGCTTTAGGACATGCCAAAGATCGCCAGATGTTGTGTCAAACTGCTGATCTCTTTCACATGTTCTTTCCAAAGGTGTCCAACAGATTGTCAAGGATCAGGGAAACACCCCCAGAGGGAGGGGATTCACAAAGACTCCACCTCCAGAACTGTGTACGCCATCTCTCTCTCTCTCTCTCTCTCACACGCTCTCTCACTCACACGCACGCACGCACGTATTTCTGCACTTCCTGATGCAACCATGTCCAACCATGTTAAAATGAGCCCTCAGGCCCAAGGGAAGTAGTAAAAACTTCATATGTCATGGCAATAGCATCCAAACACCAATGAGCAATGAGACAGCCCTACTCATAAAATGATGTGTCTGCCATTACAATTTCACTCATGGCAATAGTTGTAACAGGGGTTGCACAGAGCTGCAGTCCTCTTGTATGTACTTGTGATATCACAGTGGACACTGTGGGGCTGAGGAGGAGGTATGAAACCCACCTCATAAAGCCCTTCAATCTTAGCAGCCTCAGTGGTAAAGCCGAGGTGGCTGATGCCATCATTGCAAACCTGATTGTTGAGTGGTATCTTGAGCTCAGTTTGAGCTAAGAGACAGGCTACCTGAGTGACAACATGCAATCTGCCGATAGGTGTGCTTATCACTAGTTTAGCTCCAATTGCAGGAATGATGCAGAGATTACTGTTAGGTAGCTTTGCTCTGAAACTGAGGGGTGGGTGGTATGCTTTGTACACAACTCACTGAATTTGCAATGATCAGTCAGTTCTCTGTGTGTGCCTAAGTGTGTGTGGAAATAAAACTATAGTAATGGAAGATAAGTCTGAAATTCGCAAGTTCTAACTATGAGATATGTGGTCCCTGTTTGTCTAAGTACAACTATTCTGTGACAACCTTGAGAAGTCTACCTTCAATTTGAGATAAACACAGGAAAGAGTGTACTGAGGGACGAAAAACGCGAAGCTATGCAGAAATGTTTGATAGGTCCAGCCACTAAACTGGTGCAAAGTGTGGCAACGAAGGACAAAGCTATTTGTAAGCAGGATCCTCCCCGTCATCGTCAACTGGAGGAGTCAAACATCTCCAGATTTATTGCCGGCAAAGTGCCCTAAAATTAACGACAAAGTGTTAATACAGCGATTAAGTTTCACGACACCCAAGTTTACAGCACAGTTTCATTCAACACTTGGACAAATGGCCATGGTGTACCAATTTAACTGTTACTCAGATTAATAGCAAGGCTACATACAAAAACAAACAGTGGAGTTGATGCTTCTCTTTCTGTACAATGTGCAGTGGCTTTTTCATCGCTACTGTCTAACTTTGGACAAATATCTGGTAAATACTATACGGTGACATGATATTTCTTGACTTTACCAGCTGACAAAGATTCTCTTTCACTGTGATTTTTCTGTGAAAGCCTGGGTGATTATTGCATTTCTGTATCTCTGTCCCAGACAGCCCTGGTAAAAGCAAATTCAGTGGCGCTGCAGCAAGAGCATCAACCACAAAAAGCCACCTGATTCTCCAAACTGCAATTTTTCTTTTCTTCTCTTCCCTCCAACACCTGAGGAGTGCTGTGCTGATGGCAAGAAACAGTGGAAGTGTGTGATGAGCTGATCTTAAATGAAGCGAAAGAGTTACGCCCACTCTTTAAAGAGACTAACAGAAACGCCTCTACAAATGACAGCAACTAAGAGCTGGTTGGAACCATCGGTATCTCCCATCTGATGTATGGCGGTGCGTTTAATCCTAAAAACTGTAGCCCTTTTATTTTATTATGATTGGTCTTGTCAGAAAATCAATTTCTCCACTGAATGGATTGACAATACTGTTTGAATGCACTTCTCTCACATGGCTGCCATTCATTTTATTCTTCCCTTTCCTAACAGTAGTTAGCCTTTTCCTGACAATTCATTTGACCTCCTGTACCCAATGAATTTCTGTTAAACTGGTCACAAAGACATAATACAACACACAATATGGAGAAAGTCTTTGTGTACCGTGCAGAAATTGATGGCAAAACATGTCTCACATTATAACCTCCTTTCATTCCATCTTGCTCTTGCACCGCTTTCCTCTCTGTCCACTCTGTGGCCTGGCTGAGTGATGGGCGATTTTCTGGAGAAGCACTCAGCCGAACAAAATGATCACACACCAACAGACAGCGAGAGGAGCCACTTTTGAAAGGCAAGGACATCCAATGAATGTGTGTGTTTGTGTGTGTGTGTGTGTGTTGTGTCTGTGTGAGTGCATGTATGCATTATGTGATGTGTTCCTGTACTTTCAGATTTGAATCCATAGAATAAGACCACTGGTTAAGACTGACTATTTTGTCTGGTCCTCACTTCTTTTGTGCCATTAAGGCTTGAAGTTTGGGTTATTAAATTTGGAATTACATATGTTACAATCAGGATTGAGGTTAGGGTAACATTTAAGGTAGCAGTAATGGTAAAAGCAGAAGGTTAGAAGACAGGGAATCAGTGTAACCAATGGGGAGTCCTCGTGAGGACAAGTGCCGGGATGTGTGTCTTTGTTTGTGTCTATGGACAGCACCTTTTATCTGTAGAGAAAAGACAAAAAATAAATAATGTTTTTATCTCCTGATCAGTCTTCTCCCCAAACTGCCTAAACCCAGCCTCCCTGTCAGAGCTCATGGCTGACTGCCTCCAAAGTACAGAGGCTGTTTGTTTAAATGTAAAAGTAATCAGGTCCAGCATGCCGCAGGGATCCACAGAACCAGAGAGAGACAGAGAGAGGCAGATGGGTTGATCCCAGGGGAAGGGCACAAGGACGGGCCATGTCGGCAAGTCCTGCACCCTCTTCCTACCCGTTATGGAAGGTTATCCCTCTCAACTGCGAACAGTAAAAGTGGAGGGGATTTTTTTCTTTAATGATAAACTGATGGGGTAATGATTCAATTTAAAAAGGTAAATGTAGTAAATTTAACTGGACAGGAGCACTTTGGGGGATAAGCTGCAGTGACAAGGACACAATTACTGTACAATCACAGCTGGAAGATGCACAACACACCACTGCTCTGGCCTTGCTCAAGCAGCGTAAGAGCAGATGCTGTAAGATCTGAAAGCCACAAACTCTGTCCATCAAAATATTAAGTCGGAGACGGAGACAGATTCAACTGGGCAGAATTAATATATCCCATGTCCGAGGAATTTATGTGACTGAAACTGTTAAGAAAGCAAACTGGGATTTACAGATGTACATTTGAACATACAGTCAAGATTTAATATACAGGTGTGTTCCTGTTATGTATTGTGTGTCCCTCAAGGAAAAGTTGCATTTCCATAAACCAAAGATAATTAACTACCTGATGAAAGACAGTGAAAGGTAAATGATAACAAAGCCTGTTTGCTCTTCCTCCTACAGAATATCTTGTTCTCTTACATAATTTCTTCCTGTTCTTCTCCACTTCTTCCCTTTTTTAAGAAGTCATTTTTTAAAACAGAATTAAATGCAAATTACTGTGGAGCTGATGATCATATAAACGGCTGTTGCCTAGGGGAGCAAGACACTCTACACTTTATTTATTTATTTTGTCATATTTTTCACAGTTCCCCATAAAACTCTGACTTTAATCAGTCCACACTTTCCTTTAAAGACATAGGGGAATCAGGGACCTGTGGTAGCGACACATGTTTTTTAGGGTTTGTGTATGTGGGCAGCTTGTATTTGTGTGCGTGTGCATTTGGTGAGACCAAAGGCAGAGCAAGAGGCAGACAGATCAACCTGCAGCAGCCATCAACCTGTACAGATTCATTAGCATCATGTAAATACGTGCTGTACACTGTTCAATTAGCCGGGCCCCGCACGCTCTTGTCGCTCCATGTTCATAATCTTTTACTATTCACACTGAGGGCAATCAGCTGTAAAGGTACACATCTGGAACCACATTACAAAGCTCTCTAATCCAATGCTGAGCGGTAACTTTACGTAGCCGTGGAGAGGCTTTTTATAGCAGCTGGATTATGTTTGCAGTCACTCACCAGTACAAGTGGTTTGATTTGAATTCACTGGGAGTGAGGGAAACATTCTTTGGGCAATTGCCCAGAACTAACCTGTAGGGGAGAGATGGAGTGAAGTAGTGGGAAGAGATTTAGACAAAGAGCTACTGAATAGAGTGTCTCTGAGCAAAACAAAAGAAGATCAACAGAAAAAGAACTGAAAGCTGATTTCCAAAAAAAAAAAAAGTATCTAAACTGTGCTAAAACCTGCTCAAAATATGACTTCTGACAGAACCCTGAGGTTTGACAAAGGTTTCATCAGACGTACTCTTTCTGACACCAAGGCTTTTTAGTCCTTTGACAAGGACAGTCCTCTTTTCTTACCATCTCAACTACTGTAATAGGCCACAACAGTTAGCCCACAACACTGGGGCCCAGACTCCACAGATTCAAAAAGAGACCATATTGTTCCTTTTTGGTGCCTTGTCGCTACGCTACCTTCCAATTTATGCATCTGTGAAAAAAAAAAAAAAAAAGCCAATTGAACACATTTTAGGTAGACTTATAAAAGCATACCTAACTGTGTTTACCTCATTCACTGTTGTTATTTTCTGCCATTTTTTTGGTCATCATTTTGCTGCTTTTGACACAGAAATATGATGTTTCCATTCATAAAGCCACTCAAGCAGACCCAGATCCGCGTCAGATCTATTCAAATCGCAGGAAGAAATGTCAAGAAGAAACGAGCAACAATTGTGAGGTCTGGAAGCAGGTCTGTTTCCAACCCCAATCCAAAGATATGCATGCTAGATTAGCTGGTGACCAGTAGGTGGGGATGTGAGTGTGAATGTCTGTCTGAACGTTAGTCCTGATGTGGGCCCATCACAGCACACTCAGCATGTGCTGTGATGGGCCCACATCGCCCTGAGCATTTCCCCTACTCCTACACTGTGGCATGGTTTTCTGCAGAATTATACTTGACTTTGCACGTAATAAGGTAATAACCACTGTCTCTACTAATATCGGAAGAAATTACTAAACTTAAATTAAATAGATTTTTTTTTTATTAAGCTACTGGGAAAATGCATAGTGATGCTCTATCACAAAGCAAAGGCCACATACATATTTAATGAGTGAGGTGACGGTTTAAACCACCGTCTAGTAACGACACTGATAACAAAATGAGATGTGCCGGATTTGGCTTAGCAGGTAATTGACTGATTGAGCACACTGTATGATCACTTCACAATAAATAATCAGAGCAGCACGTCGCAGTGTAAGGAAAAAGAAAGCCTTCTGAGTTTTCGTAAGCTGTCTTCCCTGCTGTGGTAGAGCCAGGTCTGTGGAATCTGCAAAGCTTCACATCAAAAGAACTGGCTACAATTGTTCAAAGTCACCTTTTATTTTAGTTTGTTAACCTTTCACAGTGTTTGTTTTATTCTTTTCTGATCTATTGCCCTCACTTTTTAAAAATGTAGTCCAGAGTGTTATGTCCTTTACATCTAGGTTTTCCTTGCTGGTGCTCTATGGTCCATCTTAGTTTCTTATAATTGTCATTACAGGGGAAACACTTTAGGTTGTAAACAATATCTAAACAAACATGATTTGACTTTACTGTGTTAACTACCACACCTACTTACACAGCACATTCTTAAACAAACTGTGCTGCCGAAGTTGAGTCCATCTTATCTCAGCAACATCACATGGGACTCAATGCGCTCTCTGCTGTTTTTCAATAGATACCCTGCTCTCTTTCTTCCACTGGCTTTCTCTCTTCTCTCCTTGTACCTCAGTGTGCACTTGCTTTCCCACTCTTTTGTGTGTTTTCACTTCATTGTGAACTCTGTACCCCTGAATCCCTCCGTTCTGCAGTCTGGTCCTATAGGTACACTGCACTCTATATCAACAACTCTTTCTATCTGTAGCCTCGGGCATGGGGTATCGCAAGGGCAGATGGGGCTCCACTTCCATGAGCCTTAATGTCTCAGGTGTCTCTCTGTAGACACACACACACAGAGACACAAGTAGAAATACATACTTCCTGTCCAATGCATAATTCACAGACTTCAAGCAATTGCAGAGACGTCTGACTACATATATCCAGACTACCATGCTCCTGCACTATGACCCCAGGTGCCTTTAATTTCTCATGGATTATTGCAGTGTTTGAAGAATGTCAGTGTGTGTGTGTGCTTTATCTCATCACTCCTATCTCTCACTTTCACCGAGGATCACACAACCAGAGTGTTGAAATGCTCCCATCTGCTTACCAGCTAAGTAATTCAAATAGGACTGGGGTGTTTGATGGGCAAACTATCATTGAACACTGAGACGTGTATTAGTATGCAGACTTCTTATTTTCAATAACTGTTAAGTGTGAGAGAGAAAGAGAAAATAAGGAGAGGCCAAGATGATGGCAGACAGATCAACCTGCTAGAAATTATGAGCAATTAGAATAAAAATTTCTAATTTAAATCTTCACATAATAATCTGCCAAAAAAGTTTTAATTTACTCTTCAGGAATTATTACTTTTCAGCATTTATGCCTATACTAGCCATCTGTTCTGCTCAGAGTCAGTAATATAACCTCAGCTGATATACTATGATGCTTTGGCAATTTGTCTAACACATTTGACTACTGAGTTGGCTATTTCAGTTTTCATTTCATGACACAACATGTCTGTAGATGTTATGTTCAGAAGCTTTATATAGGAGCAGTTGCTGAGAGGAATTTCTATGGTATACATGTATCATATAACTTTATCATTGGGACTACTGTATGCCCTTTACCTTATGTAGCTATGTGGCTATAGACATTAACATGAGAGAAGGTATGCTGTATTGCCACATATCAGTACAATACCGCAGAGTTAACATATCACAAAATGTGCACACACCACACCCTGTTGATCTCAAACATCCTCCCTAAAGCCTGACTGTAACTTAGGCTCAAACTATGAACAGAACTAAATGTGAAAGTCATATACAGAAATACTAACAGATCTGACTGGACTGAGAGCCTGTACAGAGAAAAAACGCGGCACCACTGGGGTCCGTTTGCAATCACTTCATGTAGCTCTGCAGCAGACAAGAGTGGGGACAGAGAGATAAGCAAGCAAAGAAAAGTACTGCATGTAGGAGGAAGACTGACGTGAACAAGACAAAAACACTTGCACTTTCAGTTTATTACAGCAAAAATAAACCTGAGGTTTAGGCTGTGTGCAGATTGTATGGTGATAGATCAGTATAAAGGAGTGGTAGCACTAAGGACAACACAAGACAGCAAATATCCCAACCTGTTATTTCCACCATTTTACTCCCCTTTCATCTCTCTCTTTATCTCAATTAGTAGAATGTGACATTGTCAAATTAGATCACATCTCGTTGATGAGACATGACAGGTTATGAAGTGTTCAACAAGAGTGTCAGGGATTGTCTGTGTTTTCCACTGTCTCAATCCCCTTTGCTCAAACAACATTTTGTAATAGAATTTTATTGATTCATTTGTAGCGACTCCGGAAAATTTTGCCTAAGGTTTATATTAGTAGTGGCTTTAAGCTGCCTCACACCTTTCTTATACAGCAACTCTATTGAAATCCAATAGCCTCTTTCTTGCCTTGCCAAACTCTCTCTTATAGGCTGTGTCAATTCCCTTCTCCTCTCTTGCTCCCATCTTTTTTTTCTTCTCGCCCCTTTTAACCTACCTTTTCTATAAGCTGGATCCTGGGGGCATAGAAGAAAGAGTGGAAGAAAGGGGGACAGGAGTGGTCGAACACACAACTCAATTATACATCAAAGCACTTATGTTGGGGACACCACAGAAGGGGGAACCGAGAAGGAGGTGGAGAGGAAGACTGTTGGGATCAAAAGGGGTTTCACTTGGATGAGGAGGGACCTTGGTGACCGGTGCTGGTTATCAGCGTTGGGGATTACAGGGAAAACAGACTTTGCTTACTTAAGGGGAAGAATGGAGAAGGAATATTGACGCTTCTCTTTCTTTCTGACAAATGTCCAATAACATGAAAGACTACAACACCAAAGAGTCTCATCTCACCAAAGAACATCTCAACTACCTTTCCATCCATTGGTTGGCAAATTGAACAAACTTAAAATCCTACCAATTTACCTGCAGCTGATTATAGAATTACAAACTCTGTATGTTCTGCTGTTTTTCCTGAGGAAAGGTGAGGCTACCACCAAGATAATGGGTTAAATTACTTTCATATTTTTTCTAACATGAATTTGCTTTACTTAAAACCTTAATTTCTGCTGAACTAATTTCCTGTTTTTCCTATTTCTTAAGCATTAGAATTAATCCTGAAACCTACCCTGATCTAAAAAAAAACACCATAGTAAGATAGTTGGGTTGGAAACAAGAGAAACATGTAGACCAATTTAAGTGAAAGCTCTGAGGCAATTTTTCCACAGGACAGGAACGACATCAAAAACATCACACTGCAGTGTAATTTATATCTGAAAAATACATAAATCATCAAATGTCATTATGTTGTCAAAAATAACAAAATATCAGAACATGATACTTCATACACTGCTTCTTTCAGGGAGGGAGAGAATCAAATCTCAGTCCCTGCAATGACAGAAACATTCCTGTGCACTCATTGCCTCTTTACGTTGAACTGCGTATTGAAAGATTCAGTTAGAAAAGGCAAAACTATACTTAAAGTTGAAAGCAGGAGAAAAAAAAACTCTTGGCAGCCTGTTAAACTACCAGAGTCGTCTTGTGCAAAGCTGACAAAGAGGAGAAGCGGTTCAAAATGCAAAGGGTTAAATCCCTGGGGGACATGAGTGTCATCATCTGCCCATGAGATTCTGATTCTTCTTGGTATGTGTGGAGAATAGTTAATAAAAACAAGAATCCTCTATGGACCTTGCGGTTCAGTATTTTCCTGGGACAGAACGACCAGTATCGCCACCCTCGATCCTCTCTGCTAGTTGGGCTCTTAGGCTGGTTTGTTCTATTCAAGGAAATGCCAAAGATGACACTGCAACATCAGACTGACTAGACTGACAACCTGAAAATGAAGCACAGATTTTACAAAGATGGGCTGTAAGTTGAAGCTTAAACATCTGTTTGTCACCTTAATTAGTCTGAGAGTTGTTGTGGTTGTCATGTATGCCTGCTGTAGCTCTGTAAAACCTGGGATCTGAGGTGTAAATTGAACAAAAGTGGAAAAAAAAACCCAAACAAAACACACATTTTAACAATAAGCACTGCTTTTAAATACCAAATGAGTCCAATTCACTTGAGCTTTCTACAGAGGAGAATAAAAGGTATGAGTCAAGTAAATCATATTTTAAACATACAGCGAGCTTTTGTATATGTAGGGTTCATTGTATATAAAACAATGAGCCCTAACACTATGTTGTTATTATTATAGTGGACTGCACATTGAAAAATACCAACAGGAAGAGGGAAAACTCTAGATTGCAACAATATTTCTTTTCCTGTTCACCTTTCTTCTACACTTCTCTGTAATGCATAATTTTTCTTTAATGCCTCTCTCCCTACCGTCTCAATTGGAAGTGACAGCCAAAACAGATTTGAGCAAATTGGAAAGGCTATAAAACTCTATTAAGGAAAATCTAGCCACGGTCAGAGGAACAGTGAGGGGGGAAAAAAACAGACAGAATGGGGAGGAAGGTGCATACTGAGACGCAGGAGAAGACAGAAGGAAAGAATCGTTGAGGAATTTGCATAATGTCAAATGGAGCCCTGGTGAGGTTGAAGGCACGACTTGTAGCTGAACAAATTTTTTTTCCCCACATATTAATTACTTCCCTCTTTCAACAGAATATTCTTCCCATAACCATGGTATCACACACACAGCAAGAAGCCCTCAGAGTTAGCGGCCTGCCTTTGCTCCTCTGTCTGTCCCACAGACAAGTAAACATAAACACAAACACGAGCATCTGTAAAATATGGAGGGACTGACAAGATGCACAACTGTCTTCCATGTTAGCAAAACCTTGTCGGAACTCATAGTCGTGCCAAGTGAGTGTTAGAGGGAAGGAGAGCGCTACAGGCAGGGTGGGGGTAGGGATGGAGGTTTGGGACACACACACTTGAAAGAAAGGGAGAGAGGGAACGACAGGTTGATTTATTCAAAGAGTGAGGACTGGGTGAATCAAACTTTAATGGCTTTGGGGAGTCCAAGCCGTTCTCTCTTCCCCTTCAATCTTGCCCCTCTCACTCTGTCTTTCCTTGTGCTCCCACCTTAGCCCCCCCCCGCCAAAGAAATACACTTTTCAGTGGTCACTCACAAACACAAGCCCTCCCTTTTTTTGACAGACAAATCTGCACCCATCTCTGCATAGCACGTGAATCAAGGTGCTCTTCATGCTCAGTGGGATAAAGTAAATGACAGAAACATAAAGAGAGGAAGAGGATGTGATTTACCTTCATGAGTGGCAGCGTACGTGATGCCCAGGCAGTATTTGTTGCGTTAAGCCCTGGACTGGAAAGGATGCGTGGAGAAATTGTTCTGCAGGCCTGACATCCTCTCTGACAACTAAACTTAAACGGCCATTTGCCCTGAAAGGCTTACTGAAGTCTACAAATGAATCATCATTCATTCACTCCTTTAAAAATGCACGGTCCACACATGAAAGCAGGCTTGCATATAATGAATATCTGCATATGGAACCCCCTCAACACACACACCCACACATCCCCACACACACACACAAAACAAACCCATCAGTGAAATGCAGAAACTAAAATTAGGGCACTGTTTCTGCTTGAAATATGTGAACAAACAGCTGGTAAAACATCCTGGGCCTGTATATAAACTGGCCATATGTAGTCCATTTGCAATAGATAAAAAAATGGAAGAATTAGTGTAGGAGTCAGATTAGCATGTAGAGGATGTTGTGCTATGTTCTAATCAGTGCTGTCAGACATAATCATATGGGCAGATGGAAAAAAAAATCTAAAAAAAAAAAGCTATGTTCAACAGTTTACTGTTCCAACACTTTCTAAAAGACTTCGAAAGCTTCTCTTAATCCCACCCAAAACTGATGAAAATTCTTCAATAAGGGTACTTTTTCTTAGAAACCATACTGTTTGCTTAGAATTGAGTCCTAAGCACCAAACTATGTAGGAGAAAGTTATAAATGGAGCCTGAGGTGAGTAAAATATTGACTGCCTCCATTTAACCTTCTCAGTTTATCCATCTTTTCTTTCCTTCTGCCTAAATCCCTCCATCCCTCCCTATGGGGCTCAGGGTCTTAGTGTCAGGCAGAATTCTCTTTGAGGCCTGTGCCTGTCAACCAGCTACCACTCAGCTCAGTAACCACTAGATTCAATTACACTACAGGACAGACCAGGAGAGATGATACTGAAATCATTATAGGATAAATCCAGCTTCTTGGAGGCAGCGAGTGCATTTCTGTGTGTTTAGTGGTTCATAAAGAAACTGTTTGTTGGCTTGTGTGCATTATAATATGTGTTGGTTGACTGTAGGAGCTAAGTCACAAATATTTTATAGCTATAATTCAGATAATCAAAATAAATGTATTCCGCTATAAATTTGGAAATTTGGAAAGACAGTCCTCCATATGCTATATACAGTCTTTTTAGAGCTAAAATATTCGTTTGATACCAAGTAAACAAATTACCTTCCAGTGTTGTAACCTGCTAAGATACAGGTCAGAAGGCGATAAAGGATTTCAGCTTTCAGAAGTGAACAAAGGCAAAGAAGAAAGGAACATAACAGATTCATCTATGTTCCACCTGACAGCGACAGAGGGCACATCAAATAGCAGGTGCCTCTGTTTTGCTGCCAGAGCCCACATAAAGCACTAAACAGCTCATTCACAGGCGTAATAGGAGCTCTCAAACACCCTCTGCCAATATTATCTATAATATGAGTGCATTTGTGTGTGTGTGTGTGTGTGCGTGCAATGCTGTCATGCTAATCAACTCAAAATTGTCTGGAGGAAGTAGCAGCCAAAAGTTAGGGGCTAACATGATGCGGGTTTGAATTTCACTCCTCTACAAAACTCTTATCCTATCGCACATGCTACACAAACATACACCAATCAATCAAAAACATTACAAGAAAGGAGCTAAGACACTTGTTCTGGGTAGTATGCCACAATAATCTTACTGAACAGCAGTTACTTGTGATTGTCTTAATATTAATAAATAACCACAGGTTTCCGATGAGAATTCCTGTCATTATACATCTATTCTAGAATACCTTTTCTTAAAAATAACCCAAATACAAAAACTCAGATGAGACTGAAGGGCCTTTCTTTTTTATAGATGTTTGACTTTCACCTAAGGGGTTCCTGCCACGGGCAACCCTACTCTACACCATCAGCCGTAGTTCATCTGAGCTTACTGTAGGTTAGAGAGGGACACTGAGATATGGCTGATAGAAAATAGAGGCTGAGGAGGGATTTGTTCACCTGCCTGACATACCTGAGAGACAGTAAACAGATAAAGTTTGGATATCTATCAGTTGGAGCCTCTTGCCTGTCTGCCTGTTTGCCAATTCATTTAATCCATCTATGTGCCGCATTACAGCGCCGGTCTGAAGTCTACTGTACAATCTTGTGCGCATCATTACTGCATTATCGAAAGGCAGGTTTCCACCGCACTGCGTATCTACTATAGGGATGAATGTGAGCATTGGCAAGAGGATGAAAAAGAGATGGAATTTAAATTCTGAAATGCAATACATGGGGGGGACAAAAAAAACCCCAAAACAAAACACAAACTTGAACAAACTCATACCTTTCTAAGGTGATGGGAAACTAAGAAGGGATAATATCTATAGCATAAACTATGAATAAATATATGTGAGGTGAAAGTGTGTGTTTACATGTGTAGGACAGATGAAAGAAACAGAACAAGAACAAGAGAATACTGTGTTTGTGGTCAGGGGCAGCCGATGAAACCGCAGGAGATGGCACACACCAGGCACAGTTAGAGAAGTTGTTAGTGTTGGCATTTGATATTATCACAGCAGCACTGACAGAAAGACTGACTCCCAGTGGGGGAGTGTGAGGGCCAGGCAGCTGGGGGAGGTGTGTGAAAGTGTTTCTGGGGAGGGCTGTTCTTTAACCGTGGATGGTCCCACGACGGCTCAGACAGCAGCTCTGTACTCAACAGATGCACACTTGGCAAAAACATTTTGAGTTTGTCATTTGAGGTCTTGCTGTATAGAGGACTACCTGTCGCGCTTAGGGAATGTGAAAAACACTTCTCAGTATGTCGTAGGCTCACTCTATCATCTCATCCAATAATGGATCTGGGTTGTGGCCCATCTGCTGTTCTATCAAAACATTATTTCGGGTGATAGTCGTCGCTCTCTGTATCCAGTCTCTGCTGCTGGCTGCTTGAGAGTGTGGATGCTGTAAATCTGGCCAGCTCATTAGCACTGACAGAGGGAATGCTAGCAGCCCACCTGCTCCCCTTCACCCTCTTTATGGCTCTACAAATTAAAACGACATTTACACACACTCTCTCCCCGCTCTCCCTACTGCACTGCTCACCTTGCCATTCACACTGCTTCATCTGCTCACTGCTGAGCTGTGTCAGACCCACCTCAATTTAACTCCTCCCCTAACTATTCTTCTCTTTCAACAACCCTTGAGCTCTTTGTGTTGCTTTCTTTTGGCTTCTGTCAGTCTGTTTCGTGTTCGGTGTCACTTTGCCTCTGTTAAATCTCATCATTTGAATCCTTTGTCTTTCTGCCATCATTCCTCTTTTACTGTTACCACTCTGTCATCCTTCACATCCATCACCCTTTCCCATCTTTTTCCCTGTGCACTAAAGTTCAGCAGCACTACCTAGTAGTGCTGATGGTACTCTAACCCGCGGTTACTGTGGCATGTCCAGTGAGTGACAGCATGATGGATTGATGTCGCAGCATGTTTGCTTCCCCCACTAGAGGTCAGTTAGTGTCACAAAGGTAATGAGGCCATAAAAATGCAGATAACAAAAGTTGTGGGGAAACAAGATAAGGTGGAGAAAAGGGTACAGTGAGGAAGAAGCCGACTCCTCAATGAGCACCGTTCCCAAATCTCCCACAGGCTTTGTGTGGAAGTGGAAGGCTTTAATGAAGAGCTTCCTTGTACAGATTGGACTGTGTGCTGCACTGTTATTGCAACACACGGTCATAAAAATATGAATGAATCTGTAGCGTCCCATTTATAAAGTAAGGCACACAAACAAATAAATTCATTGAGATTTGGGATAAACACATCCCACCTGAATTAGTCTGACACTGTGCCCACATACACAGGGTTTGCATATTTTATCATGATGTTATGTCTTATTGTTACAGGCTTCAGTTATTTCTAGTGTAAAGAATTGCTGCTGAATTAGACTCACTTCTGTGTCTAGTGTTGGAAAGAAGCTGATCTATTACCACATCCCATTGCCTCAAATAAAAAAGCTTAAATTTTGTAAGCACTAGGAGGGCAGGACTGACATAAGCAGTAATTCACTGAGCGATGCAAGGGAACTAACAATATGTGAGCGACTGAGGGTCAAACACAGCTCTGTTTAATGGTTTTCCGTAGGCTAAACTGAAGCCTTTTGTTTGCAGAGCTTGGAAAGTCTGTATGTGGACTTTAAGTGAGTCCCACACAACTGAGCAGTGGCTGCACTGGCCTGAGAGAACCCTCCCTGGTGGGCGGTCTAAACAGCCTCGTCCAAACAGTCCTTCTTTCTGCCATTTATTTGCCTGACTTTACGGATTGGGAAGAGAAAAAGCCAGTGGCTTTGAAGATTTGGTGAAGACTCAGAAAGGGGTATGTGCTCAATATAAACACAACAAGATATGTGGATGTGGATGTGTGTGTGTGTGTGTGTGTGTGTGTGTGTGTATGTGTGCTTGTGTGGATTTCAGCCCCTGTTTGAAGTCCTCCGCTCCACTCTGGCAATTACTTCATATCAAGGAATTAGATGAGGGAGAGGGCAAAGAGGAGAGAGAACGATGGAAAGAAGTGTGAGCTGCAGAGGGAGGTATAAGATTCAGAGAAAGGACAGAGAAGCAAGAGAAACGGAGAGGAGAAAAGAGATTGAGGTCTCCACTGCAGTGAGTGTTTTTCTTTCCTGTAAAGGAGGCAGTGCACACTCTCTTAACCATGAGCTAGAAGACAACTCCTCAAATCGTGGGAAGATCACAGGTGCGGAAAAACACAGCCATTTCCAGGGCAGCAGAGACCAAAAAGGGCTATGAATAGCTGATGATCACCATACGTAGCCACCATGCGGTTACTACTATTTGAGCAGTCATAAGGCTGAGGTGAATTTCATACATGTTTTCTTACTTTCTGCAAAATTCCAGATGCACATCTTTGTTGCCCAAAGTTTTTCTGCTGGCATCATTGTTTTGATTTACATAAACCTACAAATTACAAGCAATTGTCCTACATATGATGAATTTTCATTTTCTTTAAATTCTCTGCTGGAACACGTTGGGCAAGTTTTATTAAAAGTGAATCACAACCTCTGATTTACATGTTATTATTGCTGCTACTGTGGATGCAATAAGTTAATAAGTTGAATAACCGTGTGTCATTCTTACCTCTGGGATATGGACGGTGTAAGGCTGCCCATGGAAGGTTGGTGCATTATCGTTCACGTCTCCAATCTGGATGTTTACTGTGTCTTTGACCACCTAAGGGAGGAAACACCCAGGTAGGACTGTTTCAAAGCCACCTCCACTCGTTATTTGACAGAGAATGCAGTCACTGAAAATGTGTATTAGCACCACCGAGCCAAGATTCAGAGTGAAAGAAAACAGGACAAGTGTGTGACAGATTACCCGCGGGGGAGTGTAGGTTGAACGTCAGTATGTTTCAGCAACTAAACTGTGTGGAGTGAGACAGGTGTCAGGATGATTACATGCGAGAAAGAGAGAAATAAGGGTGAGAATGAAAGCGAGAGACTGAAAGAGAGATGGATTGAGAGAGAAGGTCTCTATGAGACATGTGGTCAGGCTATAACCAGGTGTCAGTGTGTGACGGGAGGTGTCATAACTGTGATCACAGTGCAGATCTGTCTCTTACCTCTTGAATGTCACTCACGTAGAATTCGACCTGCATCTCTGACTTGGTCTGGCGGAGACAGAGACACATATCAGCACAAAGTTTGCATGAACATGTAGTGCGGAGGAGCAGAGCAGAATGGCAAAACAAGACATAGAAATGCCACTCTGAACTCACAGCCCTTTCTTCTTCATCTCTCTGCACTGAAGAGTATTTCATTTTTCACTGGTCTTTCATCATTTGATAATTTACATTCTGTGTTATTTTTAAAATTGTCCTGAGTGCCTTTTCCTGTTTACAGTGCATTTGCTTTGGTAATATGTAAGCGTGTGCAGCAGTTTGTTGGTATGTGTGTGTGTTTGTTTGGTGTTCTTACTTCTCGGTCGAGCTGCTGTCGAAGCCAGACCACGCCAGTGTCTTGGTTCACTGAAAAATACCTCATGGCCTCTTCTCCTGAAACCCCGTACACGAGGGGCTCCCCCTCAGGATCAGTTGCCTTCAGCTGGGCCACTGAGGAACCTGCCAGACAAAGAGTCAAAGGTCAGAGGTCACACAGTATCAAAGGTCAAGGTGTATAACAGCCTTTTCAATTGGCTATGTGACCTTCCATTAATGATTTTTTAAAAGCAACAGATTTAAGAGAGTTAACATGAATACTGAGTATTCACTCAAAGGCAGTTTTTTCATCTGGTCCCACTACTCTCAGTGAGCCACATAAAAGGATATATAAGTCAAATAAAAAACACATTATTGAGCCTCTTAAACAGAATAATTTGTATTGGATAACATTTTCTTTCTGTCCATTCAAATGTCACTGTTAGAATGTGGCTGGTTCTTAGATTACTTAGGTGACATGACAGTATTTAGCTACCCAGAATTCACTGGAAATCATCTGTCATGTAAGTGTGTGAATATTACCCTTTAAATACACACACACTGCAGTAAATGTTAACAGAGCATGAAGACGTTGTCAGAGGCTATAACTTCTTTTTTTATTTTTTTACTTGTGAGTTACTTTTGATAAACCTTGTCTTTTAGATGCAGGGAAATGCACTGAAAAAGAGAGAGATCATAACCACAACAACATACACTTAAAGAATGACAGTGTACCACCCACCAGGTTCAGAGGGTACACTTTCAGGTTAAGGATAAAGAAGACATAAAAACACAAATTCACAGCGCATACAAACACAACAGCATGTGTAAGGGAAGACGAGCAGAGGGTTTTTAACTGGAGCTGCAGTGGCTCTCAGGCTCCATTCATCACCGACACTAGAGCTCAGACGGGCTGGCTAATCAAAGGCAGAGGTGAAGTGCCATCAGGCGGGCTAATCCACCATGCTGGACAGATGTGTCGAGAAGGGCAAGGCTGAGGTTAGGAGCGGCATAGAGGACAGCAACAAGACCCAGAGACCCACAGGGACGAGGCTCATTACAGGCCAGGGTAAAACTGCTTGAGCAGTGTATTGTAATGGACTGAGGGTAGGGAGAGCTATGACTGTTCACACACACTGGACATTATGAATATGTATTATGTTCTCTTTGCCATCCACAGAAGACACTGTCCATGGTGCTGAACTATCCTGGCGGTCCTCAAAGGCAGCTTGAAAACTTGTGTATCACTAAATAGCTCATTCTCTCTTGTTCCATTGATTCTCACAACCTTTTCCCATTTGATGTCCAAAAATGTACTGAAGTTAACAATAGTCAGTACAAAGCTGTGCAGTGATTCAGTGTGAAGAGGTTCTGAGTTTGTTCAAGTTACTTCACTTTCCTCCCACGCTCACTGACGCATGGAACAGAAGACATGGAAAATCTCAAATGTCAAGGTGAAAATGACTGGTAGACACACATTCAAAAGCATGCTGACACCTGTATTTCCAGAGGTGTGAATATCATTTTTAATATATTTGTCTATCTGTGTGTTTGCCCTGTGATGCTGATCTCATGAAACGTATGGTGGAACAGGCTTCAGCTGCACCTTTCACCCTCAATGGAAATAAGAATGTGCTGAAGACAAGCACATGGATCAGACAATAAATACACAGATCACAGACACATGCAACAATTGCATGTACACACACACACACACACACACACACACACACACACACACACACACACACACACACACACACACAGGCGCTCATCCTCTCTCCCTCCCTGCAGGTACTCGGTCGGACAATAGAGGTGAAGCCAAACTAAATCAAGGCTGTCACTTGCGCACCAAACTGCTTAACACAACGACCAATTAGGCTTCACAATCACACACCCCTCTCGTTTTATTAATACACCCCATTTTCCTATGAAAGGGTGGCAAAAATGACTAATTAATATAACGATTTATGAACCCCTCTCATCGCGTCTAATGAGATTTATGCAAATTCAGCTGCTTTCAATATGAGTTATAATTTGGTTGAAGACGGTGCAAATTAAGCATTTTACCTCATGCTCATCAATAATAACTGATTTTTTTTCCTCCTCCTTCCGGCCCTCTCGACTGTGGAGGAATTGTCTGCTCCATGTGGGTAGACATACACTCCAGTGAAGGATAACAAATGGCCATTTGAGACTAAGACTCTGCACGAGAGCCACGGTCCTGTGGAAGATTTACTCCTACTCTGGCAAAGAGAGACAAACTAAGACCAACTCATCAAGAATATGGGTTAGATTCTCTGCTCAGATCAAGAGAAAGTATGCAGTATGCAGAGCTGGCACATGTCCTGCACTGGATACTAGATTATCTACACCTCCACTGAACCAGAGTGCGATTGTATACTATTAGATAAAGATTTGGTACTGCACTATATGTATGAATTCACTTTAATTTCTCATTTTCTCAGACTAAATGAGTTCAGGTTTTATTTTATTCATCAGTTTTTCAATCTGCCCCAAGTTACACAAATTAACAGAGTAAAATGGATGCAATTATGTAAAGAAATTATGAGGGAGAATTTACTTTGTCCTTGAAGATGGAAATGTCCAAAGTATCAATCAACTTTGGCATTGCTGTTTGCAAAGACAAGACACTATATCTGTGTATTTTGGAGAATCTTTGGAGAAGAGTCAAGTTAAAACTATGCTTTCACATCTATATATCTATAGGTGTATGTTTATGCGAGTCAGTTTAGTTTTTTGTTTGTTTAAATGACAAAGATTAAATGTCAGGTCAATTCATTTTAAGTTAAAGGTGTTATATGTAAGTTTTTCCATTTGCTACATAGCCATCATTAGCAATACGAGCTGTTTACCTATCAGTCTAAAAGAAATGTTGCAAGTTCAGCATCAAACTTACTTCTTTTACTGGCCTAGAGCTGTCTCCAGTGGTGGGAAGCAATGGTAACGCTTGTTTTGCTTCTATTTCTATTGCTTCTTTTCTTCTGAAGTCAGCATGATAACGAGCGAGCCTTTCTCCATCCCGTCCTGTCTCATAATACTACTTTTGCGATAGTGAGTTATTGTGTGCCCTCAGTTCAGCATGAGAGGATGAATAAGTAGCGGGTGTATGCTAACCTCTAGTCTTGTAAACACAACAATAGCTGAAGCTCCTGGTAAGTAAACAGCTGTTAATACTAACACTGGCTATGTAGTGACAGTAAAAAGTCACGTTCAAAACCTCTAAGACTCAATCTAACCCTACAGTTAAAGTCAGGATTAGGGTTTGCGGAACATTTAAGGTTAGAATAAAGGTAAGGGCACAAAGTGCTGAGGGTCAAGGTTCAGTTAGAGCACTGCTGTAATCACAAACATTACTCACAAGCATTGCATAGTGTGTGTGTGTGTGTGTGTGTGTGCGTGTATAGCGTAGGTATCCTTCTAGTGCTTATCTGTAACTCCGTGGCACCAAGCCCTTTCCCCTGACAAATGATGCTATTTAGGAGCAAGTGATGCCAGTATTACTGTTATGAATGATACAGTGCACATTAACATTGCCCCTCCCCTTCTCCTCTACTCTGCAACACTGCTCTCATGACAAGAGCGATGGGCTGGAGGAATCATCTCTCTACCTCACCTTTCTCGCTCCTATTGTACCCTGTACCTCTTACTCCCTCCGCAAGCTCAAATACTGAATCCCTGATTTTTGCATTTGTATTCAAACAGTAAAGTGAAACCAGAATGACGAAGGCAGAGGACAAGCACATGACCCCATCTGGGCACCAAACCTGAACACCTGCCTACCATACTGGCCTGGTGGAATTGGAGATATGTGTATCCTGTGAGTGAAAGCCTACAGGACTAAGATACCAGTTATTTAAAGATAAATAAAAGAAAACTTTCCAAGTATTTATGAAGCTCAAATAAACATAATCTTGATTATTTAACTGGAGGAAGCAGATAAACACACACATATATATATATATATATATATATATATATATATATATATATATATATATATATATATACTCACAATATATATATATATATATATATATATATGAGCCAAAAGTCTGAAACATGTAAAGCATAGCAGAATTAGAGTACATTTTAAAACACAGGAAAAGCGGAGGGTGCAAAGGAGGTGAGATTTGTTGAAGAAAGTTCCCAATGCCATTAGCACTTCTGCTAAAGTTAGAGCAGGACTTCTGCATTAAGACAAAGTATTGTTGCTTTACTGTGGCAGAGCTGAACAACACACTGCTGTACAACACACAAAATGACAAAGCCTGGAGAGGCTGAAGACTGAAAGTGAGGAGGAGAGGAAGAAAAGTAGGAAGATTTGCCAGCCTATACAGAGCAGCAGCCACATGTTTTACTCAGCCCAACCTTTTAGGAAAGGCAAGGGGGCCAGTGGGGGCGCTAAATCAGCTGCTGGAGGACATCAATCCCTGCCGGATCAATAGGAGTCGCGCGTGTTAGACGAGGACTAGGCTCGGCCCTGCCCTGGGGCCTCGGGCTTGAGAAAGAAAAGGGGCTATAGGCCAAAGCCCTGTTCATTATGTTGGTGACATCTCCAGACCTCTCGTTCATCTGAGCGCTGATTCAGTGAGACGGGCATTGTCAGGACTGCAATTTCAGGCATGTTGTGAATTATAGCTTTGAATTTTATGGTACACAGAGGCTTAATGGGCATACGGGCAATGTTCAGTATGCTGTCTATCAAAGCAGCGGCAGACAAAAGAAAAGATGAAACCACCTCAAGACAAAGACTGACTGTGGCGGACAGGGCAGAGAGAATCTTGATCTTTACCTGCTCTGTATAAATACTTGATGAATTGTCTTGAGGCAGGGCTCAAGCCTCAGGGTTGAAGTCATGCAATGAGTAGGCTGATGAGTCAGTACGATGCCACTCATGTTACCACACTGTCTATCTACTGACAGAGAGAGCCTTCAAACACATCAGCAATGCCAGGCTGAAGTCATGCTACCACACATCAATCACTCCCACACAGGCAAATACTGTCTTCTGCTAACTGGCAGCATGAGCTCATTCAGTACAGTGTCTGTATTTTGTTTCCTACTTTTATAGTGCAGCATTTGTCACTTTATGGATTAGCATGTGAAGAGAAATTGAACAGTATACTCTGTGGTGAGGTGCAGTAATGGAAAGCCTTCACATCTGTCACACAGATGAATTGTGATTATGAGACTGTGACTCTAAGCTACAATGCTGTATACTTTTCAGCATCATATCCATTAGGTCTGGGATAACAGGCGCAGTGCTAAAGAGCGAGCACAGAAAAACACGTCCTGCTAATTGACTGTGTGCCATTATAACAAAATGGGTCTGTTTCTTGCACACCACTATTACGGAAAGTGAGCGTGTGTGTTGGCATCTGTTTAAATCCCTGCACTGAAAGATCGATATAGTCATAAACTGGTAGACAATGGTGCACACTCATGCAGAACTGCCACTTTACTTTTGTTAAAATGAGAAACAGCAATATAGCTGTTAACTGTGGTCATTACAGGGAAAACACCAAAATATGAGCGTCGGATTTAACTTAAACTATTAAGATACAAGGTGGGAGTGAACTTTACTCGCCCATTGATGGCTGAAGAGTGGAACTTATACAACGGATGTCTGTATTGATCAGACAGAATGCAGCTCTGAGCCAAAATCCTCTGCAGTCATACCGATGTACGGGCCCAACTGTTACTGTCAATGTGGCTCATATGAAGCTCTTTGAGGGTAATTTATGAGTCAGATTCCATCGGGGATTTAAGTCACTCTTTCAGGCTCATCCTTTTAAGAGATCTCTTGGGTGCACACGCATTAACTTCCACCCTCACTTCCAGTCAAACACACAATAAATTAAACTTTATTCTCTTCCTTTAGAAATAAGATGGAAATGAGTTGAAATCATCTCATCGCTGCTTTCTCTGCCCAAGGTGCTGTGTGCTGCGTTAATGTCTAGAGAACCTGATTGTTTCTGGGGAATCCAGTTGGAAGTGGGGGGAGAAAAAAAATAAAAAAAAACAAACAGCAGATCTACCTGGAATGACAATTGTGTGGTAGCTAGAAACTGAGTGATAGGACCTCTATTTCCATACAAAGAGAGGTGTATGTGTTCAGGGGGCATCTTTAATAGCTGAAAAGAGGATGCATGCAGATAGTTTATTTCTCTGTAGAATGAAGACAGCCATGAAGAGTGACAGTAAAGCTTTTTTCCCCAGGGAGGTCAGTTAGACAGCTAGCAATAAAAAAAAAAGGATGAAAAGAAAGAAAAAGTTCTGATTATGTTTGCAAGCCTTTGTTCCACAAATAAACAAATGCCACACATTTTCAAATTGGCACAACTGCTGCAGATGAGTACAATTTACTTAATAAATAATGGGTGCAAATTGCAACTAGAGTTCTTCAAAGGAGGTTATATTTGTCTGTTAGAAAAAGCTAATTTGTCACACAGAAATCCTTACATTTTAATAGCTCCTTTGAAACAAGACATTTACCATTTTCTATCTCATTTTCCTCTCATTTACCCTTTATTTTTCACTGGCCTTCTCTCCTTTATGTGTTTGTATGCATGAGTGTGTGTGTGCGTGCACATGTGTGTTTGTGACATCAATAACTGCAATGGGGAAAAGAGCCGAAGACAAATAGTGCCTGGGGTCTGGCTTTAAGTGACTCCTGTGTTTCAACAACACACACCATGAGAGTCCTTGGGAGGCTGTGTATTAATCCAACAGATTTATGACTAAATCTGTCACGGATGGGAGGAGAACACCCTATGTCTTTCCTTTAGCCATTCCGGAGAGAAATACACACCACGCAGACCACACATCCCGTGTGTGTGTGTGTACGTTTGTGTGCATGTAAACACGGCTTTTAAGTAAACAGACCCCACTTCTATATATTCAGAAACAGAGTACAGACATTTATAAGGTGTGGAAAAACACTGATACATGTTGGCAGACACAGACATACAAACTTGTAATTACATATGCACACATTTCCTGAAGGTCATCCAGTATGTATGGAAGCCCAGGGAGGACTATATTAAAGTTATAATGTAAACTTGAAAATGGAAATGCAATTCCACATATGTGTTATTTGAGTAAAAGTCAAAATAAAACTGCAATAATCCAATTTGCATTTTAATGTTCACATACGCATGGGCGTTCTATGACCAATTAGAGTGAAAATGGAAAAGCTGTTTGACATTTTATTTTCAGAGTTGTACCCTGCTGTACAGTGGAAAATATTCAAATCCAATAAGGGACACAGCGCCCCCCATCTACAGCATTTACACTTACACATCACCAAACTCCTTTGGTTTCAAAATGAAAGTGAAAATATAATCTGTCAGTCCTCTCATCAAGGCAGGTCTTAAGTTACGCAGAGCACCATAGGCTACCTACCAGAGCCTGACTTTCACAGTCACTGAGTGATGGAGAAGCCTGCAGCGCTGCTCCTCTGAGAGGCTGCAGAGGCCTTGGAGCAGCAAAATTCACTCCATGGTGTCATAACCAATGATACCTGCCCCCGCTTCCACTGCTAACACTACCAGTCACCAATTTGATTGCAAATCCTGATAGGCCACTACTACTACTTACCTCTTGTGCTGTCTTGCCATTATAACATTTGAATACCGGCCACTGTACAGTAGGTTATGACTTTGAAAATTAAATGTCAAACAGCTTTTCCATCTTCATTTTAATATAGCTACAGAGTATGTGAAAATTAAAATGCAAATTGGATTATCACAGTTTCATTTAGATTTTTACTCAAATAGCACATACGTATGTAGACAATTAAAATGTTTTTCAAGTTTACCTTATTTTAATATTGTCCCCTTAAGGCTTTCCATAGGCTACGAATGATAAGTTGAAAGTGTCTTAGAGAAAAAAAAAAGAAAGAAATCTTGTGTTCAGTACGCTTTTCTTGATGTGAGTAAATGTAAGTATAGAATAGTTTATGTACTGTATGTGTGCATGGCTGTTTTCAACAGAAACTATCTAACTACTAGGCTGTGGCTCATGGTATGACTTAAAAAGCCCAAACGGGAGGAGCAAAATGTTGAAAAGAAATGGTTTATGTACCTGTAGCTTAAAATCAAAACCCTCACGGTGCTTTAACCTTGTAGGGGAAAAAAAAGAACAAAGCAATCTGTTTTGTTTTGTTTTCCTAAGCTTGCGGACAGGAGGCACCGGGGGATTTCTAAGAAGCTGTACAATGATATATGTCATCAGGAACTATATGATGAATACCTTAACTAAGGTGTATTTTAAAGGCAAAAGAAAAACAACTCACATAAATAAGATTATTAGGAACTTATAAAACACTGCATAACAGATGTTGGTTTTGAACTGCACACAGTATATCGGTATATATATTTGGTTATCTGAGTATACTTTAAGTTGACTCTGCTGTCCAGATATGAATCATTCATTTGCTCCGAATCCCATGAGAGCGGATCAGCTCAGTCTAAAGTGAACTGAGGAGGACGAGGCGTGTGATTGGATGTCCGGTCCAGGATTGGCTTTCTAATACACCCAAATGGTGAAATGACGAAAACACTGAGTGACAAGGCTGTGACTAACCAATCACATTGCGAAAGCTGGATAGACAGTGAAGGACATTAGTGGACAGTCATCCCATGCATTGGTGAGGAGAGGCAGACCTGTCACTGCATATTCACACGCAGCTCCGTTCGCCCTCCGATCACACAGGAAAGCTCTTTGCTCTTGCTATTTTTCATTCCATCCCATAACAGCCTTGCTGTTCCCCCGCTCTCTCTCTGTGGTTTTTGTCATCCTCTTGTCACGCGCCGGTTTGCTTGTGGAGGCCAGACAGAGGGACACAGGCAGCACTGATAGGACTGGACAGGTGGCTGTGCGCTACTGAGGCTCCTGGAGTGACGGCTGAGCCAGTCTGCCCTGTCGTTGTCACAAAAGCAAATGCCCGCCTAAAACACATGCGCTTCCACCCCAAACCGCGCCACTTCTGCCAACATGCCAAAGTGTCCGTCAGCACTGTCACTTTGTAACGCCTGCCTAATTCTTTCCTTTTCTTTCTGTCTTTATGCCTTGCTCTTTTTGTCCAGTTTTGCTGCTCACCTCAGTTTTTAGTCCTGCTCTTACTCTGTTATTTGCCTCTCCCCACACTCCCTCACAGTGACACCGGCCCTCTGCTGACCTCACCAGGGCTGACTATTACCTAAGAGTGAGCTAAATCATGGTCGGGTAATGGAACATGCCACCTTCATTGTGAAGCCACACACACATGCGCGCGCACACACAAACACACTACCACTAAAACAAAAGCCTCTCCCTTTTGGCCTTTTCCCTCTTCTCTCCCGTTTACATGTTTATCATTTGGCCCCCGTGTTACTGAAATATAAGGCTGATGTTGTTCCTGTCAGCTCTGTGGATGTGGATAGGAATGTAGGGGAATGGCAGGGACTGAGGTCAAGAATGAGGTGATGGCAACTCAGAGTTGACCTTCAGCCCTGGCTGTCATTGGCAGAGAGAGTGCAGAGTATTACCTGAAAAAACAAGGTTTCCCTTTCTCAGTAAATATGGCTACAACAAATACGTGAAATCTTGGAGAATCAGCAGTGGGTTCTCTGTTTCAGACAAAGAGATCATAAAGAGGAAAAATGCATGAATGTATGTGCAAAACACAGGAGCCAAGCTTCATTTTATCAGCCTAGTGGGCCATCCCATTGTTTGTACATTATAATACACCCATTACACTGTGTGCCAGTCTATACACTGAAACCACATTAAGAGAAAAGAGAATGACATATTTTGCATTTGAAGAATCATAAAAAAAATAATACAGCAATGATAAAGTTGTATCTGCTGAGGCATTCACCTACCAAAAGCAGCCACCACTGTTGAATATTGAAGTCAATGTGGAAGTGAAACAAAACGGTTTTATTAGGTGTTTATAAGGTATAGCTAATAACATGAATGATGGCTCTGACCTGTTTCGGTGTGTCAGTAAACCAGCAGGTGCGATATGAGGCCTTAGTTACTGGCACATATACTGTACTGTGCACTGAATGCAGTTGTTATTAATGTATACTAATTTTGTGAATTGAATGAATGACTACTCAAACTATCAAACCATTAGCTTACCTTGTGTTTTATTTTATTTGTGATTTGGGTGAACCTTTTTTTCCCCAGAAAGCCTTCTTTCTTTTAGTTTGATGAAAAACTGTTTGAGGGAAACTTGTTTCTTTTGGTAAGTGCTCTGGTAATATGGAAAATGATGTAAATATGATAAAGCATCCACTTAAGTCCCAATCAATTGGAGGTAGGGTGGAGTGCATTTCACTAACACTCCCAGCAGCATGAAGTGTACCACCCACCTATGAACTAGTTCTGCTGTAAAAATAGCCCCAGTAACAATGGCAAGGTCAGGATTTCCTCTGTAGTTACTACTGTGAAAAAGCAGCTGTAGTAGTATTGAATTTGCTTACAGTAAAAAAGTTTTTTTTTTTTTCTCAAACTCTCATTCTTCTTCAACTGCAGTTTGTTCCTGCTATGCTTGTGCTCCTGTTTGATTTTTCTGTCTCTGTTTTTTTAGACAAGGGAAAAGAAAAAAAATGATTTACCTGAATTGACAGGATGAATCCTGTTGTTGCAGCACTCAACTCTCACAAACAACACCAAATTGGTGGTTGGTACAGTAACTTTAAGTTTTCTCCAAATGTCATTTAGAATTTACTTGCCATGTCAGCCAAGCCAGAGACAAAGTTCAGTAGCCCAACAGCAAGATCCACTTGCCAATGACAAGTGGGCGCAGACTAGCATCAAGCCTTCGCTAAATTATTTCTGTTCCCTTTTTACAGATAACTTTGTTGTGGCATGCAGGCTTGGTGATCACCACTGTCATATATCTGTAATAATGTTTTCTCACCAGTCCATATGGTGCAACAGTTGTAGAACTGAACTGTTCTCCAGAGGCCACACTTGCATGTCTGATCCTCGTCAGGTCCAGCTCAGCTCTGTATAGCTGACCGACTGGCCAGGGCAGGCCAAGGCCAGCTGGACTTTATCTATATGGGCAGAGTCACCAGTGCATCTATATCTTCCTCATCTCTCTCTTGCTCTCTTATGTCCATCTGCTGTGAAGCCCTTTTCACCGTCATAGCCCCTCTGCCAATATCTATTCCCATCTCTCCATGTGTGTGTATCAGTCCTACTTTCACGTCCACATTTTCTGCCAGATCCCCATTCCTTCGTCCTGCCTCTTTCCTTCCATCCATGCTTCTACCCTCCCTCCTTCTCTCCTTTCCCCTCTTATTCCCTGAAGCCTTTCCTTCCATCTTTTCTCCCTGTATCTTTTTATTTCTCCCTCTTCCCATCCTCTTTCCTATTCCCTTCCCTTTCTTTTGCATTCTCACCACTTGCCTCTTTCTTTCTGTTGTTATCAGCACTGAACCACCATCTCCCATGAGAGTGACCGGTAACAGCAAGAAGAGACACACAGGTAAAGAGAGAAAGACAGGGAGAGAAAAAGAGAGGACAGACAGAGATACATGAAGAAGGGGGGTGGGATGGTAACTGTCTGAAAAGCTTGGCTGAAAATGTGCTAAAGCTGACCAGCAGAGGACTGCAATGCAGCCATGCCAGAGTCTAAAGTGTGTGTCTGTGTATGTGTGAGAGACAGAAAGAAAGAAAGAGAGGGAGTAAGTGAGTTAAAGTGTATGGTGTGTGTGTCAAAATGCGTGTGTCCAGATTGTTTGCTACACTGCTGCCTAAATCTGATGACCGGCTGCCGCCATTACAGCTTTTTTCAATCCCTAACACGCCACACTTGTTTTATGGATTATAAATGATCTCATTATCTGTAGCGCTCATTAGCTGCAGGTCCTAATTAGCCAAAATTAATATTGTTTCCTGACAAAGACATTGGCACTGGCAAATTGGCAATTGACCTCCTTGGTCAATCTGGAGTGAGGGACAGAGTGACGAGGGGAAGCATGAAAAACAGGGGAGGTGAACAGGAGAGCTGGGCAGTGACAGCTGCTCTGGTTGATCAGTTCTGGACTCATCTCTCTCTCCCCCTTCCTCGCCCCCTCTCTTGCACTGTCCTGCACAAACTGTCTCTTCTCACCAAAAAGCAGCTCCTTGAGCAGACGTGCTGCACTCTCATTGCTCAAAACCCTGCTGAAGAACCATGACAGTTTGGTTTGGGTTAGAAATGAACAGCCTCTGTATAATACAAGCAGCTCTGTATTTTGTGTGTTAAGTGCGTGGAGAGTCGGCGGAAAATGAAGGGCTAGAAAAACCACAGTATCTCGCATGCATAATGGCAGACGACAGAAAAGCCCAGGATTTGTTCGCAATTGGGACTTCTCACTGGAGACAAACTACTGCACAGAGGAACAAATGGGAGAGAGGGAGAGGGACAGGGAGAGAGGGGGAGGGAGGGAGGGAGAGAGAGAGAGAGAGAGAGAGAGAGAGAGAGAGAGAGAGAGAGAGAGAGGGGCAAAGACGACAGACAAGCCTGCCTTATTTTGGTCTGTGCTTCTAAGGAGGCCTGTTAAATGTCAAACACCTTCTCGGCTGCGAGATAAGAGAGAGGAGTTCAATTATACCGCACTCTCTCCAGCTCACCCTCCCTCTATGTGCAAAACCACACTCATAAACACATACGAGCGTGCACACCACACACGCAGACTCACACTCCGTCTCCACCTATCACTTTGCCTACAGCTAACATAACATCCACCAAAGGGATGAACACCATTCCTGCAAAAGATCTTGATATAAAATCAGAGTGAGCTGGGCCTGCTCAGCATTTTTATACATACCACAGAGCATGATCGGATGTTAATTGCTTAATTGTTCCATGCAGTGCACCTGTGTGGAAGAATCTGAAGTTGTCTCGTGTATATTCAGGTTTTACTTTTAATTTGTCAGCCGTCTGTACGTATCTGCTCTGAAAAGGCTATAGATGCATCACCTCACAGTGAACGACAACACACTGAGAGCATAATGAGGGCATAACCAAGGTGAGAGGGAGCAAATAAGTCAGTGAGATCATTCTCCACCAGTGGAGAAGACAAAGAGACTGAAACACCAGTAAACAAAAGCAAGCAGATTTGAGCCAGAGACTGGTCTGTAAATGGGGGACGTGGAGTGCAGTCACCCTACTTGTCAATTAATCCTATCTGGCACCAGCATGCTGGCCTTTATGAGAACAAATGTCAGCTTTCAAGACAAGGACGAGATAACCTTTCTTCATAGAATGCACACCAGTCTCAGGTGACCAAAGTTGATATTACACTGCAGGCATCTAATTTAAACTGATCCAACATGTCATCTGAAGAGTAATTCAAAGGGTTTGCTGGCAAATTTGCAGTTCTGGAACTGATCAGGTTTTGTGGCAACTAAAATATACCAAACTTTTATATAAAAGACATAAAAACATCACAGAAGCTGCTAATGCAAAGGACAACAACATATTCAGCGAATCTGGCTACCGGTCTCACACAAATTAGAAAATGGGTTGCAAGTCAATCGGCAATTGCTGGCAACAACGGGGCTGTACAAAATATGATGATTAAAGTGCTCTAAACACAGGTTCTTTCTCTCAGCAGGAACTCATTTTCCAAGTAATATTCAGAACATTATGCACGCCCCAGAGAGATGAGAAAAGAGATTTTTTTTTTTTTTTTAGCTCTGAAATCATCTCTAGTGGTCTTCGAGACCTGTAACCTTCTGATTTTCAAACACCATTAGGAGTTTGCCATGATATTTCATTCGCTCTTCTTTTTTTTTCTAATCTCTTACATCTTCTCTGTAATTAGAAAAATGGTCTTTTTTATGTGCTTAAAAACACTTTCTGAGGAATCAAGACCTGTGTAACAAACAGCAACAGTACATCCACAGGGGGTCAGGACACTAACCTGCATGCATGTACATTTTAAAAGAGGCATAGAGAAACAGGGAAAAAAAAACATACATAAGCAACATACACAAACACACAGACATACACACACACTCACACATACACCCCCCCCCCCACCCCCCTCACTCCTAGAGCTTCCCTGCAACGGAGCAGAGAGAGGTGGTCGCTGATGTGAAACATCAATTTCCAGGTTAGCTGCTCTGCGTGGCTCAGGCAGGTATCAGCCGTGACCCACCTGGGCCAGATAAGCAGCTGCAAGAAGCTGATCTGCCACCCAGTAATGCACCTCTCAGTACTGGAGAATAGAGTAATGCGTGCTCACACACACACACACAAACACACACACACTACACATTAGTAAGCAAATAGTAAAACCTGAAACAATGAATTAAATGTGAGGTGAAAAACAGATAAACAGAAATACTAAAATGGGTTTATTACTTTTATTACTTTTTTAGCAAATGAATATTGTGTTTTGTGAAAATAACACATTTCTTCAAATGATGTTGGAAATATACTGTACATCCCTGCCTAAACATATGCATGCGTACATGCATGCATACATGCATGCATACATGCACTGCTCAGGTAGAGGGTTCACCCTCTTCATACTTTGATCATTTGACTTGCTGGTACTGCTCGCCCAACCTGGGGGAGTCCTACACACAAATGTGTAAACAAAGTTAACTCTGAGACAATGCTGATAATTTGGGATCATGAAAAAAAAGATAGCTAGAATCATCATCAAAAATATTTGTATATAATAAAAATATTGTATTTCTTTAATCTTAACTCTCTCTCTCTCACTTTCTCACTACACACAGAGAGAGAGAGAGAGAGAGAGAGAGAGAGAGAGAGAGAGAGAGAGAGAGAGAGAGAGAGAGAGAGAGAACCAGAGCAATTATGGTTAAGTGTCTTGCTTCGTGACACAGGTTGGCGTATCTAAATGCCAGCCTATATGCTGGAAACCACATTTGAGCCTAGGCTTCATCTGGAGCCTAAAAGAGAGTTAGAGTGTTAGCTGTATCTGTCTGAGTATGTGAGAGCCCAACTTCGGTTGGTCAGGTAATCTAACCACTGCCACCATCGCAGTGACGCCTGTCAGCACAGGGCTGTGAGCCTTGGCAGCGCTGCTCAACCTGGTGTTGCGCCACATTCCCACAGACAATTTCAATTAACTTTTACAACCCAGAGAAATATCTCACACACAGCCTGGAGCTCTTCAGCACGTTGCCCCATCCTTGTCTCTGCCTCTCCATATTCTCACAGTCTATCTGGTCATAACACAGGACAACTTGAATGAAACAGGCCACACCACAGGAGCAGTATGTCATTTTAAAGGAGATGGAAATAGAAGACTACAGTGTGAAGTGCCAGAGATAGCTCTCTGAAGAAATACTAAACGAGTCTTACATAAGACATTAGACTGTGAACTGAAACTGAAGACCACACTGAACACTGATATATCACCTTCTCAAGGTGATGTTTAAAAAGTGAACCCACGTTGACTGAGAGCACCCAACACTGACTGCTATAAACGCTAAATTGACTGTATCACTCAGTCAAATGTGAAGATGGAATCATGGTTGGCTGTTCCCTGCCCTTCTAAGTCTTACCTGTAATTCACACCAGAAGTGACTAGTCAGACCCGCATGGAGTAAACATTACTCAAATGCCCCTTTGTCCAACCCATGCCACATTAGATCTGTCACAGCCGTCAGCTTTCTGGTTCTCAAGGTGCTGAAAGGACAGCAGCTGGCTGCACTGTTTTCAACAGAGTCAGCTTTATAAGCACCAAAACTATCGGTCCATTCAAAGGACAAAAAGAGTTTTCAAGCAGGCTACAGAGAAGTAGAGTATATATTTAATTTATCACCCCATATATAAGTTTATATGCACATAGTAAAAACATTTAAGATGTGTGTGATTTGAATGACCACCACAACGGAAAAAACACTTGGAGCATAGACATTTTTGGGGGTCTCTGGAGTCTAGACTCTATTGCTAAATGGAAGCATATACATTTGAATCTACTTTGAAACAATGGATGCCTAAAATGTATAGAAACCAATTTTCTGTCCTTTAGGTTCAATAGTGCACTATTCAAACACTGAACCCTTCTCTTTGTGCAGAATGTGCCTAACAGCATGAGAAAGACATGCCCTAAATCAACATTTTGCTTCAGGATAAAAGTATTCTTGTAAAGACAATTGTCTAAGACTTTGGGTTTTACTGTGACACACCTGCAGGAACTGTTTGGATTCAGTGGTACAGAGAAAGTAACTTCTAGTCAAGGACTGTACAGAAGTAAAATTTTGACGTAATTGTAACTCAAGCCCTGAAATGTTTCCAATTAATGGTACTTCACTGTATTTTACATTTTACTCCAAACTCTATATATTTATATTGTGGTACTTGTACTTTTATTTCAGTAAAGAATCTAAAAAACGTCCACAACTGTTTGGGTTACAATCGCTTGGACTAACGTAACACAGGTCTAATCTAAGAGTAAATGTTGACTTGACTCTCTTTTAGTCATGAACTGTTTGGTGAGGGGGCTTATTGTTGTTTACATTAATAAACTGGGCTAAATAAAATGCAGGTTGGTCGAACAGATAAAATGTCATTTTCCTGTTAACAGTTGAATGACTTGCCTTATTCTGCCTATTTTGTTTAGAATTCTTGAAAGGTCTGAGGCCGCACTGGAACTGCATAATTTTCTTAAACTACTGCCAGGATTGTACTATAAAGACTCAATAAAGGGCATTTATTTGCTAAAGCAAATGTTTTCTGCAGTGCAGGTGGAAAAGCAACGCTGAAGGTCAGATATCTAAGAACAAAACAAGATCAGAGAAACATGATGACATTAAAGTATGTGTAAAAGTATGTGTGTGTGATGCTCAGCATCTGTGGAAGCTCAGAGGCAATGCTGCAATGAGAGGCCAGAGTGTTCTGATTGTTTGCATGGGCCATAATAACACTAACACATCACGTGCCGGGTAAGTGCAGACAATATAGCGCAGCACAGCGTCATGATGGATAGTGTGTTTGCAGACACCGCTGAACCGTGGACCCCATTATTTCCTGGGGAAGGAAGGGGGGAGGCAAGGCACCACGGGGGAGAGATAAGGGATGATTGACTAAACCAAAACAGAGGTCCCTCATGGATGGCAGTCTGCTGGCATTATTGGGGAGCTATTGTGGGAGTCAATGCAAAAAGCTCAATGACAGCAGAGAGCTGTCACAAGAAGTAAGAAGATCAAGTGTATCCCCTTCCGAAAATGAGGTAGGCGAGGGCTCTTCACATGGAGAGAAAAACTTCCAGTCATTAAGAATATCTCCCGGACATGTTTGGACTCATCTCCTGCTGAGATCAGGTGGTTCAAACCTCAACACGGAGGAATGCTTCACTTCTGCAGCTGGTAGATAGGATTTATAAAGCTAAGATACATACGCACAGACAGAGACGCAGTCATTCTCACCCTCACAGCACATAGCACATCCGCCAACACAAACTCAGACAGTGACAGATACAATGGCAGTTGCCAGAGATGCAGAAAGGACAAACACAGCACATTCCAATTTGGCTAAATGAGGGCTGAAAGTGAGAGTATAAACAGACCTGTGCATTGCCCTGTAACAGACAGTAACAAATGTCTAGCCAGCGAGAAGAGACAGCCCTGGCTATCAGCCAAAATCCAAAAACACCAAATCAACTCTCAGAGGAACTGCCCCCTCCTTCTCCTGACAAGACCCTGATTACCCTTTCATTTTATCACTGCTCATCTTTCTTTATTTCTCTTTTTATGCTTCTGTTTCTGCTTTGGACTATCTGGTCTATAGAAGCAAAGAACAGACAGTGTTCCTGGATATCTTCAGGTCTTGCGCGAAACAATCTGCCAGTGTGGGGAGGTAATTTCAGATATTCTAAATGTCAAAAAGACGGTTCACACACTCATTCTGAATGTTTTAGACTGTTTCCTGATGAAGAAAACCTTAAATATTAAGGGCAAGGACGGAGACATTCCAGCATTTAGCCCTTGGGCTGACACACTGAAAGCAGCCATAGCAATTATCCATCTCGCCTCACTGTTTTGTGTTTGTTTTTCTTGTTTACATGTAAATAAAATGTATGGATAAGGACCTGTCATTGACTTTTGATATACTGTTTGCTTTGGGCAACAAACCAATTCTCATCACGTGTTGTTAATCCTATTCTTTGTTGCCTTTCTAAAAAAAAAAAAAAATAATACAAAATGTTGTATATTTCCTAACCCTGTCCATATAAATCATTTTTTAGATCAAATCAGTATACGTATTACAAACTAATATTTTCAACATTAAGGTTTGTTTTCCATAAAGGCACTCCAAACAGATGAAAATGTGTCAGACTGAAAGTATAATTAGCAAATGGTGCAACTGGGGAAATGTATTGATGTTAGCTGAGATACACAGAAGGTTGTTATCTGAAATGTATTATAGGACTCATTGATGTAGCAGCTCAGATTCAAAGAGTGTGTGCATGCTTAGGTCTCCTCAACAGTCCTGTGTAAATCAGATGGTTGGTCACACAGGTAAGGAAGTTGTTTTCTTCCATGGGGAAATCACATATGGATTTCCCAAACTTTAAAGTCCAAAGCAACATAACATAAAAAATATTAATGTCTGCTGCCACAGTGTCTTTCTCTGGTGTAGACATACTAATATTTCCTGGTACATACATCATTATGCTGCAGCAAATTATCATTCAATTAGCAAAGGCATGGGGGAAAACTGAACTATGAAATTCTGAGGTAAAATAACTGAAACTACAGAACAATGGAAACCCTTAAGGCCCAGCAAAGAGGGCTAACAAGCAACTGACTTATCTCCCCATTAACTTGCAATAACTGATTTTTTGGGCTACTTGGAGGCATCAGAAATAATCTGTGAACACAGTATTGACATATCATCACTTTTTATGTTCATATGGCAAACTTGTTAGAAAACAGTTGCTAATTTACTCATTCGATAGTAACGGAGCAACATTGGCTTTCATTTGGAGCTGTGTTTCTGGCCACACCTGGTGATCATGAGTCAAATTTCCACTCTCCTTCAGCTCTTTGGTCTCCTCTGTGGTCTCCACCATCTCCTGTGGGAAATAGCAGGCTCTTTAGCAGCTAAATACCTGCCTATGTTCACCTTCACCAGCTGGCTGTTAGCTCTGTCGGCCTGCCGTTAAACAATGAGCCAAAACTTACTATAAAGCTTGGCAAAACTAAGCAGGGCTGCAAATTTGGTTGATAATTTTCTGTAGTATTATCACTTCAAGTGTCCCTGTTTACAATGTCACACTGCTTTCATATTGCAATTTGATCTGTTATAGTAAAATTTCACTTAGTTGCTTTAACAAACAATAGCAATTTGCACACTTAAAAATGTACACTTTATCCACAGTGCATTCACATATTCAGTCAAGGGATGATTTAAGAATTTGTTGATTAAACTAATATAACGTCATTAAGAGAACTGAGAGGTCTGTGAATAACATAACACAAAAATATCTATGCTGCCTTAGAGGCAACTCTGCTTTCAGATGTTAGAGGAGGCTTCTATATCAGGGAGTGTCTGTTCAATCAAGATTAAGGAGCAATCACATCAGAACACCATAAAACTACAATAGCTAGAAATAGCTATGAATATTGTTTTGTATATGAGCTCAGGCAAGCTAGTATAGTCAATATACTGAATGAGAAATATATTGAAAGAGAGAACGAGAGACAGTGTCCAGAGAAGGGAGTGTTGACAAGTCATAGTTAATGTGGAATGCACCAAGCAGCTGACAGCGGGGAATTGGCTGGGGAGAGAGTACACAGACATTATCAACACGTTTAGGGGAAGGCTTTAATAAGTCATTCCTTGGGGCTATTTCCTGCTCCTTAATTATTATTGAATTAGGAATGCCACGGAGCTAATTAAAAGTGCAAGGTATTTACTGTGGCAGTAGGAGAGTGTGAGGGAGCAAAGCAGAGCAAGGAAAAAAGAAAAAGAGAGTGAAGAAGTTCAGACAAACTGTGTACTAGTACTGGTGCATATAGCTAAGATTCTACAGCTTTCATGCACAGGACTAAAAAGTTTAAAAAGTGGCTTAAAAACTTAAAGTATCTGGCAGAGGAGCCCTGTCTCAGGAGCTACATTTCCCTGCAGGTGTAACAAGAGAAAAGAAAATATATAACAAAAAAAAATATAGTGTAAGAATAAAGGTCTACTAGGGCTCAAATAAGAGGTGGTATACTGCCTCCTCATGCTGAAACTGGTGGGCATGTTGCTTTGGAAGTCTAATTTGTTCGCTGTATGAATTAGGGGAAATAGAAAATAAGTACAATTGTTTTTAGCGTCCTTTTCTTATGGAAATTTCACAATCTGTTAAAAGACAAAGGGTACAAGTGTACTTATAGATATGAATGACTAACAGTGACTGAAATGGTTGAGATTTTCATTCACTTATTCATTCATGGAATGAATACTGCCACAGGCCTCCCTCCTGTGGTATTCCCTACTCTATGAGGCCTCCTACATCTCTGTAAAAAAGAATTTAATTTGAATGTACACAATTGCTTATCCTGTAGAAATGAACACGTGTTATAATGATGTTAGCCTAATTTAAACTTTTAAATTTAATCAGACAGCGAAGCCTTAATGCTCAATTGGCATAAACTACAAGACGTGCACAAACCATCCCAGCAGAGTGTGGAAGTTTCTTATTTTGAACAAATGTTGTGTTCTTTCCACAAGTTAATTACTCAGTAGAGAGCTTAATCTGCCGAATCAGGGCAAAGTGGATTAGGAGATGAGAGCGTTTAATCAAAGTGTTCTCTCAGTCTAATTACACATCCCATTTCCTGACACAACGCATACAGTTATCTGCCACTGCATTTAAACATCAGATCCTCTGTTTAGCTACCCCCTCTAAGAGTGAATGATCCCACTGCCTGGATGTGACAAAAATCCATGAAATGTAAACACATGCATTCATATTCACACTAAATGGACGTACACGTGCAAACAGTGAACACACAGACATGCAGGGAACGAGCATGAATTAGGTAAGGATAAAATATTCTTCTTGTAAATATTGAAATAAATCATTGTATCACTGCAGTGTTCAGCAGAGCACAAACGCAGCCTAATCGTGCATCACAAGCATTAATCATAACAGTGGGAACTAAAGATTCCTCTTGGGTTTATTGTATCAAAATGATGGTGTTGTGTTTGTCTGTATGAAAGACAGGCGCTGGACTCAGAGGTAAAAGGTACTACTGGTACATATGCCAGAGGTGTGAGTTCATGCTGAGCGAGGGCCTTCTCCCATTGTGTTACATGTGCCTCTACAGCACGCATCTGTGCAGCATCTTCCAAACACCTTGTGTCCGTTCCTGAACCAAATCCCTTGCTGGTGAGAGGGGGGGAAGACAAGTGGGTGTAGTCTCAGATCAAATATCCATGCTGTGTTTGGATGTGTTCCCTCATCTCTCTGATAAATAATCATGCGCTCCTGCCTGCCATACGGAGGTGAGGCCACTGGCTCTGAGGCGATGAGCTGAAGTCACTGATCTGCTGCCTAGACACAGCCAGATAGTGTTATAAGTGTGTGCGCATGCATGCAGACTGCATTTATACGGTATCAACAGGCCTATTGTGCACGTGTCAGTCAATTTGTTATTACACAAACAAGCTCCTGGTGTCACCTCACACAACCCTCACACATGAACCCCGTGCTGTTACATCATCACCAAGACTTAGACCAACAACCTCCATGGTAACTGAATGCGGCCAATCAGAGTGGCTGCAGAAACCTGAGCACGGTGCTCAAGTCATGCCGTTTGGCTTCCAGTCAGTCAGACAGGTGCTCATTTATGTTCATCAAATTTGTGGTAAAAATAATGGCCTAATGAAGTATGGAGGATAGTGTGAAGTTTTGAATATGATTAAACCGCCTCCATTGTGCCCTGAAAGCCCAATTTAACAATCCTTTATTCGTTGCACAATCTTTGCACTGAACCTTGAGATGAGAAAATATGTATTTTTAATCTGCCCTTTATTCAAATCAAGAGTAAGTACGATGTCAGCATTGAAATTGCTGCGGGGCTACTCTATTAAGCCAGTGTGCTGGATGATAAGTAATCTTTAAGTTTGTGTGCGAGGAAACATGTTGGTGTGAAAAGACTGTAAAGCTATTCTTCACTATGGCACATCCTTTGCTCACATAGCACACAGACACACAGACACACACACGACTCAGTGGTTTGTGTGCTTGTCTGTGTTTGTGTGTGTTCATGTGTCCATGAATTAGAGGGCCTCCTAGACGAGGACATCTGCTGAGCTAATAAACAATAATCTTGACAAATTGTCACTGTCCAATCACTCAGCCCACCCTCATGATCACAACACTGAAGAAGCCATCACAGGCCGAGCCAGGGACATGACTGACAGCTCTCTGGACCATTGGAAGGTGTTGCTGGACTGCAGCCCAGCTGCCTGAGGAGAGGACACAATGATTCATGGCCAGAGGGCAACCTGGACGGAGTGGTTAGGGAAATTAGCAGCCGCACCCACCGGCACATCCATGCCCTTCATTGGCTGGAACACCAGCTGACTGAATGAAGAGATGGCCCTCTGCCAGAAGCTGCTTAGTGCTGCTGGACAAAGATGCCAAACCAAGCAACTATGGGGGGCAATGGTGTTTGGCATGATGATGATGATGATTTACTGTAGGCTCAGTGGGATACTGTAACCTTTCCTGGCTGCAGTGCAAAACATGTGACTAAGACAATGATGATGGAGATGATGCTGGCAAGGGTTGAGTGCAATGGCAGTGGTGATGGAAGCTTGGTGTTTCTGAATGTTGATGACACCAATAAAAAATGTGGAAAAGGGAAAAATTATAGGCTGTCTATACCTGACATGTAACCAAACAGCAGCTCTGGGGGTGTAGACATGGAAAAGCAAGCACTCACATGATTCATACTAGGAGTGTTGACAGACTGGCAGAGTGTAAAGGTCATGTGATAAAAAAAAAAAAAAAAAAAACTTCTAGAAAATCAATCCAATATAAAGGATTTTAATTCCAAGCCACTGACACCCTCAGAGATGATGAAAAGCCAGACATCTCCAAATTGCCCTGTCAATCACTGCAACCAACAAAAATGACAAAAAAAATAAATAAGAGGGGGAATAATAGATCCAGGAGGAATCTGACTCAGCCATGCCTGGTGTTCATACCATAACCCCCAACCACTCCTAACAGCAGTGGGTCACAGCATATAAGCAAGCTTATAATAACGTGGAGATATCAAATCTGGTCAAACTCTTTCATCCAAACATCAACACCAGGGTACGAAATATCCAAAGCATCCCAGGTTTCTTTTGTGCCGGCCATATATTACAGAGACTCACTCAGCCAAGCTCCAGAGTTTTCCTCTCATCACACATGCCAAACACGGCACACAAACAGAAATACACACACACACACACGCATCCTGATATCCTAAGGACATCCATTGCTATCACTGTACTGTCAGTGTCTATTATGACATCTCTCTACTTGTTGTTTTTTCTTTCTCAGTATTATTCCCAATATTCAATGGGTACAGAGGACAGACTATTTCTGTGCAGTGAACAAGCTGACAAAGCTTTACTGTACTTTCTTTGGACAATGTAGATACATCAACTGCAACATGATGACGCTCCACAGAGACTCACCAATGGGCATATCTTCATAGATGAGAAGGTACGTGGAGAAGAAGTAGTTCAGGAAACGTGGCGGCTGGTTGGAGCCTGTGGTGAAGAGAAAAGGAAGAACATTATTCATATAGTAGCTTGAAACGATCTATTGTGATTTGTGTTTTCATGCTGTTAAAGCCATATATTGTCAAATTTACACATAAATTATAATTTATTTGTACAGAAGTGCTTCACAACAGTCAATGTAAAAGAGACAAAAAGAAGCTTTTTCACATGTTGCTCTTGGTGTCTGGTAGGTCGTTCACGCCCTTCTGAGCTCAGGAAGTGATGCATTTAAGATTTTCAGCAACAACAACGACAACTTTACTTGAAAAGGATACAGTAGAGCTGTGTAATTGAGCAGTATTGTATATAGTGTCAAGTGATCTTTAGGAAGCATAGGTGCAAAAGGATCACAGCAAGGAGCACTTCAAACTGAGAACTCAAATTGGCACATCTCATGCCAGAGCACACACCCCTGTTCTACGGTTTAATTAATACAGTCTGTTTTCACACTGCTTCTCTAACAACACATTGCCCCTCCTTGCACAGAGGGGGTTGTAGAAAATATATTCAGAGCATGACACCATATGAGTGGCTGTTTGTGGTTTAAAAAAAAAAAAAAGAAAAGAAAGGAATGAAAGAACCAGCAACAAAGTCAGAAATGTCCACATTTAAGTACTGAAAAACGTTCAAAGAGAAACTGACGTCATCCTGTTTACTTTCAGTCCTCCAACCTCATCGTAAATTTCTCTTCCTCTCAAGTATTTCTATCATGGATACACATCTGGCTTTGAGTGAACTGCATGAGAGCTCTAGATATGTTTAGGAGCTGTGGTTAAGCTAAATAAGTCTTGCTGACAGTAACCAAACTTTGATTACAACACCTAACCTTTGCATGTTTTTCCATTTGGTACCACCGGTCTTGCCTTTTGTCAACACAGCCAACTCTTTAATTCCACTATCGTCAGGTGTTCTAGTTTGTGCGTAACTACCACAGCCCGTGTACCTCTGACTGTGATTGTATTGCAATATAAAATGGCTCAAGGGCTCCGTCTTAGAAAACTGGCTGAATCCAAGGCTAAGAAGCAGCTGATTGTTCTGCTCAAGAAGTCCTTTATAAAATCCATCCTAATGTTCTCTTTAATCTGTTGGTTTGGAAGCCTTAGTGTCACATATAAAAACAGACCAAAGGGGATAAGCCTTCAAAAAGAAGAGTAAGATTATCGGATCAAGATGAGCAGCCTGTCCAATATACATCTACTCCCAGCAGGTGTGCTGATGATGGGACTTACCTCCTTCCCCTGCAGGTTAAATTCCTGCCCTCTATTACATGTTTCTGAAGCTGTCCACCATGTGCTTAACAGGATTATTGTTTTGGTATATGTCACACTCTTAGCTGTGGGCCAGTTTGTAGACTGGTGTCATTTTATGTTCTCCTGTTCTGTAACCGTTTCTTTTGTTCCTATTCAATATGTCTTGTGCCCATTTTAGATTTTTGGCTGCTTCAATCTCTTCCCTGTATGTGTATTGACTGTGTCTATGTCAAACATACCTCTCCTGCACATCAGTCACTCAGCAAACACACTTTGCGTCAGTTACACACAGAGCATTATACTGCTGTCAGTTTTGGTCATTATTTCCATGCTGTAACTTGAATAAAATGTTTACATGGTCTGTCAGTAGGTAGAGTCATTTACGCCTCTGTGAGACTCGTTCAACACCATGGTCAATTTTTGACACTGCATGGTCATTAATCTAAAAATGAACACTTTCTTTTTTTGTTCCTTTCATAAATTTCAGTACCATTATAACAGGGAACAGAAACAACTTAAAAATGGTGATTACTTATTATCTGTATAAGTTTGAAATGTGAAATATGAGTGATTTTCAATTATAATAACTCATTGGCTCAATTTTCAAAACAATACTGTACTAAAAAGTACCTCCTACTGATTTTGATTTTGTGTGGGAGAGAAAAGTCCATACTTTTAAGCGCCTGTTAAAGGGTTAACAGTGTGTCTTTCGGGGCCGGGCTCTGTGGTGTCAGAAGGCAGTGTGATACAAGCTGTTTTGTTGGGAAGATCAGGGAACAAAGCTGATGGTCTTTGATCAGCTGAGCTGGGCAGCAGACCACAGAGACACTGAAGCGAGAGAAGGGGAGGCCAGCCTGTTTGAAGTGAGAGTGCTTGATAGAGTGAACTGGTGCTTTGAAAGTGGGAGCTTTTCATTCAGTCATGTGCTTGTCTGTGCAGAAGACGATGCTTATCTCGCCAGCGCAGCTCTTAGTGGGAGCCAAGAACATGCAGTGAACTTCTCGGGATGGGGAGCGGTGAGGAAGAGGGTTAACAAGCTCCATCCATCCATACCTGTGGCTTAATTACTGCCAGGCGCTGCATCAGGCGTGGATAGTGGAATACAGATAGATTACAGCTACAAAATAATCACAGCAATGATCATCAATCCAATTTGCTGGATGAAGGAGGTAATGCTCAAGAGGAGCACAGGGTCAGTGTGCTAATGGGTTACTTGGAGAAAGCAAGAGCGAGGGAGAGAGAGAGGAACGAGGAAGAAAAAGAAAGTAACACAGAAAGCAAACAAGGTGTGAGGTGAGAGGCTGGAGGACTCCAGAGATATATATAGACTCCAGAGAGAGAGAGAGAGAGAGAGAGAGAGAGAGAGAGAGAGAGATATATATATATATATATATATATATATATATATATATATATATATATATATATATAAAAGCCTTGATAAACTCATTGTGCTTGATGGAAAGAGGTTGTGGCATTCACTTAATAACTTTCCCGGCTGCTTCAGAGTTGTGTGTGATTGGAGGTGTCTCCTGTCTGTCACTGTGAGTCAGTTATTGTGAGTTTCCACAACATCTAAGCTCTCCCTCTCTCTCTCTGCTCCCTCTATATCTGTCTCTCTCTAAAGCCCCCACAGAGACATACCCAGCAAGGAGGCAAATATTTGGAAGCGGTTCTTAGGTTGAACAGTAATGTTATGACATTACACAAAGCAAACTAGGGGAGAGAGCAGAAAAACGAGAGCAAGAGAAAAGGAATGGTAGAGATAAAATGTGAAAAAAAAAGTCCATGTACAGGGCTGAAAGGAAAATGTGTACAAGTCAAAGGGTAAGAGAATATATGATGTGTACAATGTATGAGGAAAAAACTCTCAGGCAGTTAATAATGTAAAGAACGGAGGAAAAAAGTGGGAGCGGTACTATAAAATTCTGCTATTAAACCTTGCTATAGCCTGGAAGGTATTCATATTTTACCAAGTCACTGATAAAGACATTAGAAAAAACACTTTTTATTCCTAATCCTGTATTTGACCAACACAGGTAGATTTATGGTTAAATGCTGACGTGACAGTGATAATCTTAAACTTTTATTCCAACATTTAGGGACGTTGGACTAACTGACGATACTCCTTTTCAATTATTCAGATTCAATTTCACACGGTCGCACATGCTCACAAAAATAGCTGCCAAGTAAAAACCACTATCCTCTACTTTTTGCCACTGAGAAGCTGCGCTGGCATACATTCAACTGAAATGTATGCACAAGACCAGGAATTTATGGCCGTTCCATAAATTATGCATCGTAAATGACTTTCCCCTCACAATCACCACTCACAAAATAAAAGTCTCATCTTTGTGCCTTTACAGACAGTCTTTATAATCAGGAGGACTCACCTTCGCAGAAAGAGTGGAGAATGAGGAAGGGAAGGAGCAGCTTGGCAAATGTCATCCTGCCGCCTAAACCCACACTCCACGACATCACCTGCACCTGATAAAAGGCATACAAACAGAATGCAGTTGTAGTTATTTGGTTTGTTGATTATCCACAGTGCTATTTTCAGTCCAGCCACATGATGTCCAAAGACATTTCAGCTGCTTTATGTTAGGTGATTACTGTGTAAGTAAGAAGGAGATGTGATTAGTATAATTAGGCGACAGAAAAAAAGATTTGCTAAACGCTGCGCTTCAAGCAGCTGTTTCCTAAAGTGTGTGTGTGTGTGTGTGTGTGTGTGTGTGTGTGGTGTGTGTGCTTGAGGGGTGGGGTGATGAAAGCAAATTCACAGCAACAGCTCATTTACAGTACTCACTGTTTAAAAGGCACAATCAAGACATTGCACCATTAATTGTCTGATAAAAAAAGAACAGTGTCTTGTGCAAAAAGGAAAAGTAAACAACATTTTCAAGATGGGTACGAGGAAGCTTCACTGGACCAACTTTAAGGTCAATATTAATGACAAATAGTGACACAACATGGAGAGAATAGTGAAGGTTTTTATAGTGTATTCATTCAGGTGTTAACTGAAGGTAAGAAAGAAGCAAAGACACAAATTAACTGTAAACTGATGCACAGTTTTATTGGTGACTGCGTATCTTAAACTTACAATGTGATAAAGATTTGATTTCATTATTTCCCTCCTCCTCCCTGCCTCCCTTCATCTGCCTCTCATTCCCCTCCCTCTCGTTTGTTCCCTCTCTTTAAACTATCATCACTTGTCCCAGCAAGGTCTCACTAGTCGGCAAACTCATTCAGTGACAATTTAATTTTGAAGGGTTATCTTTCTGAATTCTCCTTTTCCCCAAAGCCCACTATGCTTCAGCTCATGGTAAACTTGTGCAAGAGACAGGGCTGCTCATCCTTCAGGAGTCTGATGGCAAAGAAAAAAAAAGCTAAATAAACTACAGGAACCAGTGCGATAAGCAATAAAATACAATACGCATGCTGCTTTGTGTTGCTGCTTGCTGCCCTGTCGCTGTGGTGCTATTGGAGACATACACTATGTGGTGGATTCAATTCAGAGAAAGCGGCTAAAAAATGTACAGGTGAGTGAGAAAGAGACGCAAGGTAAAGAATAGGATGTCATTGTTTATTGTATATATATATATATATATATGCCTCTGTGTGTGTGTGTCTGTGTGCATTTATATTAGCTGTGCACGTGTGTCAGTTTGAATAGGCACATTTGTTTTCATTTGGATTCTTGTTTCCTCAGCATTATTGCATTTCACTTTCTGTAACAATGCAACCATGGCTATGTCTGCTGCTGGTTTTTTTTCTAACTCCATTTCCTCATCTCCTTCTCCCCTCCTTCTTTGCTTATACACATTCATTCATCTCTCTTGCTAGGCCCTGAAGACCTTGTCTACCCCCCTCATGCCCTTTTCTCCCTTCCTGTCCTCTGAAATATGACTGTGGTCCTTTAGTAGAGGGCATTATGTCGACTCAGTGGGGTGCTCAGATAGAAAGCTGGCAACAACAAACTAAACAGATTACACATTTCTACAACTTAGCCTTTCCTGGGCAAAAATTCCCTTCCTCTTCTCTAATATCTTTTCCTACTGTTTGTATCATAAACACACCTGAGGTACCATGACTTGAACACCCTGGAGCACTTAAATTAGCCAAATACTGACATACACAGTTTGTCAAAGCTGGTAACTACAACACAGCAGACCTAAGGGAAACATCTCAGTGCTTCCTGTATTCCTCTTTGATGCTTGGTTAGGGTTGATCATCCTGGATGAGGACAATCAATAAAACCCTTCCACACTGAAAAAATAAAATAACTGTACACAGTTTTTTCCCTTTTTTTTTTTTTTTAAATCCCCTTGCTGAATGAAATCACATTTCAGTGGAAAAGGTGTTTTCTCTGAATCATTTCCACATGCAGTTTGCTTTTCTAAATAGAATCAGACCATGCTATATTGATTTTCATAGTAGTAGAAACAGAATTATCCCAAAACTAATGGAAAATCCATCATCATGAAAGATGTGGTACAATCTGATACCTTTAAATTTAGAGTGATACCAAAAATCAGTTGTATACTATACAATCATTTCACTTGTCCCCGGTCTAGTATATAATGTAGGAAGGAGGTTAATGTATGCAAGGTCTTTACTTTGTTGTCTACAGCCGATCTCTCTCTCTCCCTCTCTGTCCATTACATCTTCCCCCACACACACCTGCCTCTTCACTAATCCTTCCTGCAAATGCTAAAGGACATTTCTGAGATGACGAATGGGTGAATATGAGTGATGGATACTGGTTGAGACAGACATGTTGGGTTTGAGAGAGCTGAGGCAGCCACGGAAAGTACAAGCAGTCCAACTGCAGCAGCAACTCTCACCAGGATACCGGAGGATTCAATAATAAACATTCTCGCAAAGAAAGCACCCCCACAAAGTTACAGATGCACTGTACTATAGCTAGAGCACTAGGTGGTCACACTGACCTACCTATCTTTTGTCTTGTCTGTGTGTGTGTGTGTAACCTGGATTGTGTGTATTACTCTTCTTCTCTGCAAACAGCTGCACTGAGAAAATTACAAACATGAAGGTTATTGATAAAGTTTGAGCATTAATGTGGGAAATATGTTACTCATTTTGTATTGTTTTGATATTTGTACTCAACACTCAGAAACTGTACTGTATATAGTTTAAGTTGTACTAGGTTCGCTCATTGTATTTCTTGTCTTTATTTTGATCTCTTTGTCATTCTCCACATGTGTAAATCCCAAAGTTAATTCTGAAACTGCTGACCAGCTGTTTTTTGGGGAGAACACCACAGCATTTCTCCAACTTTAGGGGTCAGTTCACCCAAATCACAAACAGTAATTTTCCATCTTACCCCAGGGTATTTTGACATGAAGACAAGTTTAGTGTCACCCAAGTGATGAGATATTTTCTGCAGTTTTCTGCTACTGTACCAATACAATTTAGGTAAACTTAATTTTAAGTTACAATATTCAAAGTTCAAAAGCTTGGAAAACTCAAATAGAAGCATATCTTTCCAGAAAGACAGCACAGACATTGTTGTCAGTAGTTTTTTTTTTTATTGGAAAACATTTTGTATTGAAAGTCTGTCCACAGCATGCCCATTGATTATCTAGAGTAGAAAGGACACTGTTTCTGAAAAGAGTCTATGCTGCTGAGCTTTCTAAATGTCATTTCTCAACATTTTAAACACCACATACAGAAGTTCACTGTCTTGGTGCATGGTAGCAGAAACCACTGCTGCATATACTGTAAGTCAGAATCTCAATAAATCAAACCAAAACTATCTGCAAGACAAGTTACCCTCAGGGCTAGGTGTAAAAAAAAATGTTTTTTTGTTTTTGCCCACTTGCATGAACTGAGCTTCTAAATGCCTGGTATGTCAATTTGTTGTTTCATAGGCTATATACCTAATTACACTATTGTTATATAGTCCCACCACTTACAAATATGTTATGAAAATGCTACAATAATTAGTTTCTTTTTAAGTTTTTACATGGGTGAAGCGGGTTATTGTGTGACCACACAATGTGCTGTTTATGTGTGTACCACTGCAATCAGTAACAATGTGGTAGAAGGAGAGTGGGAAGGTGAGAGGTGGCAATCAAACTGCTGAGCACCCCAGGAACAATGAGAATGGTCTTGGCTTCCATACTCAAAAATTAAAACCAATTCTTTGATAATAGACTTTATGGAACCATACTTAAACTGCAGCACATTTCTCTGAATGTTCGCTTCATGTTTGACAACACAAATTCCAGGTAGAGTGATGATAACTGAAAACACAAGCGCATTTAACTACTTTGGAAACTCATTTAAACAAACATTTAACAACATCAATAAACATAGCCTAACATTTTGGTGTTGTAAGTGTTATTGCATAAATGAAAAACCTGTCAAGCTATTTCGGAGTGATAGCAGATTCCAAAACAGACATTTAGATCACAGACTGTGCCTTTAAGAAATGGTGCAGGAATGCTGCTCTGAGCACAAAGCAGACGAATAAAACTAAACGAAAGCAGAGGTGGAGGTAAGTTAATAATTACTGCAAAAATCATGATCTAGCTTCACAATTAGCTGAATACCAGTAGGACAGGGTGAAATCTTCCAATCAGTCGGTGCATGGGGCAGTTACACTGCAGCGAACAGGGCTAAGCAGGAAGGTGGTCCCTGCTGCGGCACTGTCCCACTCCGTTGGCTATACTGTCACCATCTATCAATCCCTCACTTTCTTCATCCCCCTCCTTCACTCTGTCAGAGTCACTGCTCATCTTCTGCTCACCCCCCTCATCCATAACAACATCTCGTACCAGTCTCTCACTCTCCCAAAGCTTGCCTTTTTCTGTCCGTTTTCCTTTGTTTACCCATTCGTTTCAGTCATCTCTCCCTTTCTCTTTCCTTATCTACACTGGCTCGTGTCTCTTCCTGTTTTTTTTTTTTTTTTTATTTACCACGCAGCATGGCTTGTCCAATTATATATGTTTCCTTTAGTCATTTCAAACTGTTCTGCTTTGTGCTAAGCTTTGGCAGAAAATTATGTCTCCTGTGTCCTGATGTAAAATGTCAACACAACAAATACATGTCTACTGTGGGCAATGTATTTGCTGTGTTGTCATGTTAAATGTGGTTCCAAGACAACTATTTCTTTGCACCAAAAGAGAAATAAAAAAGGCTACATTATCTGAATTACATTATCTGTTTTTGTATAAAAGATAACACTTGTTTACGTTACAAGAGTTATAATTCACCTGTGATTAATGGATGGTCAGTTTCTCACACTTACACAGCAGACATTTGAGAACCGAAACCATTTTGAGTCTATTAAATCATTTCCAACGTATACACCAGTAATACTCGCCAATATGCCCCAGATCCTACCATAGAATGACTATTAGGAACACATACAGCTCCCACTGGGCAAAGTTTAGGGTGGCTGGGATCCAGGTCTATTTAATCAGTTGTGGTCCTATAGCTTATCTGACAGTAATGTGTGATTAAGGCAGTGTAAAGTGAAGAGTAATATCTGGGCCTGCTATGCTCTCTCCAGAGAGGCCTGCCTGCCCACATGGCTGTATCTGGCTAGCTTACAGCACTCGATATTATTGATTGCATAGCAATTGTGTCTGACTTGCCTTCACCTCAAAGGCACCCTTCTCAGAGGGAGTGGTGAGCCTCAGCCGCCAGCCAAATCTGGATTATCACAGCAAATCAATGGCAGATTTCTGCCCGCCCTCAGTCCTCAAAGACATCACTCATTAGCACAGTGATCACAGACAGATTAGCAGACATTTGGCTTTGTCAGGGAGGAGCGAGGGAGAGCGCTGCTCTGATGAGCTGAGTAATGTCTTCCTTCCTGCCCTCCTGATCTCTTCATCTCCAGCATGACATGATTTTATGAAAGCCTGAGTCAGCAAACCTCACTCACATGACAAGAGAGCAATGTAAACGGGATGGCATTTGGACTGCAGAGCATGTAGAGCTTTCTGAGTAGAAATTATAATCAAACTGGCACAGTGCATTGATGCTGAGTAAACTGTTCACTTTGGTTGGGTCACATATGAAATTGCTGTGGCTCATGTGCAACTTTCTAAGCAAATTAGTAGCTAAGGTTTTGAAAAAAGAACTTTTAAGACAAACCAACAATGGCACTTTTTGGAAAACAACATGCAAGTCTAACAACCACAACACGTATTAGTGGTTTCTATTTAGAGCCAGTCTCAGACAGAGGGCTGCATGCACATAGCACAGCAAACAGCACACTATGTTCAAAAGCAACATTGGTGGCTTATTTCTAAAGCAGTGACCAAACCTCGATTTTCTAAAAATCATAAAAGCTGTCCATCATTTTAACATGTGCCCTTGCAAACCCACCCAAAGATCACTAAATGAGTCAAATGTTAATGAACTGGAAAACAGGACATGAACAGCTTCAATCTCAGCACAACTGAAGCAGGTCCCTGCTGATTGGCTTCTTCAGAAAACAGCTCAATAAAAGATCACTAACTCCCTGCCCGGCGAACAGAAGACGGAGGACAATAGGACACATGCCAAGCCAAACTCTGTTATTCCACTGAAGATACTGCCTGCGCCTTCTTTGTTCCTGTATGGACTGACAGTAAGGCTTCACAAAACACTGGAGAGAGGGCAGCTTACACAGGACATGGGGAGACAGTAATTATCAGGAACAGGATGGGAGCGGTGTGAGGTGCCGCATTACTGCACCCTGTCACAAAACGCTCGAGCAGGCACAACTCATACACACCCTGCCCTGTGCTGACCAACACATTGATGTATAAGTGTGTATGTGAATGACATGGAGGCCCAAGGGGGGGGGTGGGGGTTGATTAGTGTTCACGGGGAGTAAAGAGTAGGCAAGGAGCCTCCTGGTGTGCCACACACTGAGACACAGCGGGGTAAGAGAGTGTACTGCATTTGTCAAGTGAATACTGAGAAGCTGTGTCTGCAACAGGAACATTAAAACTGATTAAAGACTTATGGTGCAGTGATCTAGGTAACATGTTACTGACACTCCAGTCTGTAGAAAAGTCAGTTACTGTACTCAGTGTAGTGGCGTGTCTGTGAATAGGGGAAACAACAGATACGTGAATTATTCTTATCATAAATTAATCTGATCAACTCCTATTTTCCAACATTGAATACAGTGATGTGTAAAAGATCACAAAGTCATTTGAGCCACGAATCTGACTCTAATTTACACACCCTGAACAACAATATGAAAGACACTAATGCATTGGTGTCCATATGTCCATATTCCTTTAGAGATGAGAATTACGGGACCAGGAAACTTCAATTTCAAGACTGAGAATTATGTGGAGAGACAATAAGTGATGATAATGAATGATTCTTCAACCCTCCTTGCCTCCATTTCTACTGTTATTACAACTGCTCACCTCCTGGCCAGAAGCCATTTGTATCTGTATGTGTCTCATCACACATGTACAGACAACACTGACCATTGTGTATCTCAATTCTGCTTTTTACTCTCATTTAAGATTACTACTACATTTCCTGTAGGGAGGTGCTGACTGCTTAGTCTGTGTTAATCCATCTTACACCTTTCTTGAAAGCAAACTTCATACTCTGCACTGAACCTCAGCATTACAGCTGCAAAGTTTGAAGTCAATCGGATGAACAGTTGTTGAGAAAATTGAAATACAGACAATGATGTTTAGATCACTTAACAGATAATCCGTTTTTATGGATCTATAACATTAGAATTTGTCATAATAAACTATGTGTAAATGGTGACGAGAATGTTTCCATCAAATTGTGTTTTATATTGAGAGAAAAGAGCTATTTATTAAACTTCAAACTAATGAAAAATTATGTACAGAAACCACTCAAAAGTAGACTTTTGTGGGAAAAAACAGGACAGTCAATACCCTCATAAGATCTGAGATTCAAAAGCCAAAGAAGTATGCTACACAAAGGTATGTAGGAAGCAAGTAACCATATCTGCTGCTGCCGTCTCCTTTGTGCCTGAGTGCAGACTGACAAAACAATCTCAGCTCTCCGATTTAAGGCCTTTATAGTTTTTGTAGACAAACTGTAGTGATAACATAATGTAACACTCCATGATTTTTCCTTTCATCCACCTACTGATAAAAACAGCACAGATCAATATGATGTCTTGCCCCTCTTGTCCTCTGCTCTACTTTTATTCTACTGAATCACAATGTTTTCAGCTTCACCCCCAATTCAGAGTAGACAGTATGCAACAGTGTTTATGAGACAATGAGGTGTATTTTTAATGAGTGTCTCCTGTTTTACACTGTGATCACAGCATTAGCACGCTATTTGCCTCTATGTATATTTACCTCAACTCTCCACTAGCCTGTGACTTTTCTTTCCTCCTCGCTCAAACGTTGTGGCAGTAAACAAATTCAAAGCCTCCATAATGTGAAGTGATTGCCTCTTCCTCAATTTTTGATATCAGTCTTAAATGCCTGTTTCTTAGCCAAGCTTTCTTTCCACTTGGCCATTATCCGCTGCAATGAGCTTGGCAAAGCTGTCCCAGCAGAGGTCTGTGTGTATATCAGACAACATAAACACAGACAGCTGTGTCAGAGGGCAGCCGATAGCCTGTAGAGACTCATTCATCTCCTTTTGTCTCTCTCTTTGTTAGGGCACAGTCATTCCACCCCGCCAAAAGCTGACTGTTTCTATCTCGGTTGAAAGATCAAAACACACCATTTAGTAGCTCCTCTTCAGCACGGATGACCTTTGCTTCTCAACACTTCACCTCTCTCCTCATTCAGTCCTGCCTCCCATCTTACTTCACCCTCATTGTCTCTCCTCCCATCCCGTCTCTCCCTGTGCCGTTTCAGCCCCACTTCAGGGCAGCATTCCATGCGTAAATACCAACAACAAGGATTTGTCACACAACAAAGCTGCCATTAAATTTCTGTTTTGTTTGTTTTACATGGCATGGTTTATTTCCAGAGGCGAATATGATTTGATATGGTGAATGCTACCGGCTTAGCTATGAATCCCCAATGTTTTAACTGTGAGAAAGGAAAAGCCTCCATCCATTCCTTCAGAAAATTTCAATTTCCAAATTCCTTCATAATGGTTTCACACTTACACAACAATGAATCAATACAGGGATACAGGGATTAGTAGCAATGGACTAAAACAGGATAATTATGGATGGTTGGGTTTACAACCATCTATTTAAGACTTCTCCAAAAAGAAATTGTGAATGATCAGACCTACTGTGAGCCCTTTGCCCACCATTTCAAAATTTAGAAAAGCATGGCTTCACATCCATAAGGACTGCAGCATGCAGGAACTGGCTGTTCACCTGTAATACAACTGGCTGAGCAAAAATCATCTCCTCAGCTCTCCCCTCCTCTCCAACCTGTTTTCTTCAGTTCTGCCCGACTGCCTTGGCTGATTTAATGACCACACACAGCTGGACCAGGAGAGGGGTAGGTGTAGAAATGGGAAAAGTGGGAAGCGTGCAATGATCATAATCACAAGTACCAGGAATGTTGCGCAGACACCAAAAGCATCTCGAAAAGGCAGAAAACGGGACATTCACGGTCTGGGCTCTGTGTCAAAAGCTGTCATATGGAGACTGCTGTGCTCAAACCACAACCATTGCATTATTCTGTCAGCAGAAAATGCATCACTGTATAAACACGGTTGCAGTAAAAAAAAAAATATTTCTGTCAATTTCACCTCTATAAGCTCATTTTGCCAAAGCAAACTAATATCCTGAATATATATGTAAGAATATATGTAAAGATATAAATAAACTAACACACCTATAAATCAATAAATAACTTGGGAAATTACATTCACGAGCCATCACCTAATAGCTACTCATGAGCAGGTATTCAGATGCTTTCACACCTGGTAATCAATGCCAAACATTTCCCCAATGGTTCCACTCAATTTCCACAGATTGGCTGAGCTACAAGCATTATGGTGACACCAGGGGAAATAATGAGATGCCTCATTTTAATATCTACCACTTTTCCATACTCTACATAGCCTCATCATCCTTTCTGCTTTCACTGGTTTATCATAATGCATCCTTTACCACCTTCATACTTCCATCCTTTCTTGTCCTCACACCTTGCTCTGCTGCCTGTCTGAGACCTCATAGGATTGTCCAGTAGTCACTGTATCTGCAATTCATTCCCCTATCCCTCATATTGGGTTTCATTTGAGCCTGTCAGTCAAGGTGTCCGTCAGATACATACTCTCCATTTCAGTATTTTTTTTTCTTCCTTTTTGTATTCTGAATGAATTCAGAGAGAGTGACAGACTCAGAAAGGGCAACTGTCAGAGGCATGCTTTGACCACATAATGCATAAAAAACAGCAGCAGTTTCTCACATACATAATATAAAATATCTGATTCCTTTTACGTGACATGGTACACTAAAAATGGTTTTACTGGACTTGTGCCCCATATGCACATTTTTATGGTATACTTTGACTTTGTTGCTTGTCTGACAAAAGCAGCACATCAGTACTTATTCACTGGTGTTCACCACTGTCAGGATGAGAGTGAACTTGCAACCTACTGGGGCCAAAATTTCCATGTAACATATTTCAACAGAAGTAGAGACATTTCTTTAGAGACAGAAGACACTAGTAAACTGACAACCCAATAAGAGCCTTACTCACTCAGGGGGGAAAAAAATGCAAAAAATTAAAGGAAAAATAGTGAATTTCTTCTCCTGAGGATGTTTTATGCATTTTTAGCTAAAACTGTAATTAACACTCACTCCTTTATGAGTTTTAATATAAAGCACTATTGGTGAACATATTTTAAAATAAGATTTGTAAGATGATTTAATGTTCATTTGCATGTTCATGTTTTGATGATGTTTTTTTTTCTATGTCAATCATTAGTTAGAATCTCAGGTTAGTATGAGTAGACAGGCCAGGACTTTAAAAACAACCAAACAAAAAAACAAAACAACAAAAAAAACAACCTCTTAAAACTTTTTTTTTAAAAAATCTTCATTGCATTACTCTGCAAAGTCATTGTTGCATCAGTGGTTTATGAAGCAATCCCTCCATGAAGAGTCAAGCCATATACATAAAATATTTAAGTGGCACTGCTGTATCTACAGTATAATTAAAAAAAAAAAAAAAAAAACTTCAACTGACCTAGGCCGTAGGATTGACAGATTCTCAAATTGAGCATGTTGGTGTTCCCCTTTAACCTGGCGATGCGTCGCTACAGCGTTCAGGTGACACATGAATAAATAAGTGGGCACAGAGGCGCTTCCCAGCAGGCACTTCTGGAGTCGCCAGGGCTACCTGAGATAACACTGTACACCTGACACCTCTGCGTAAGCATGCACACTACCTCATATTTACTGACTGCTTGATCACTGCAATAAAATAACCTGTGATGAAAAGACAGCAACAGTTGGGGTGGACCATTACAGGAAGAAACATAACCTGAATCGAGTGGTCTCACATGGGATTTCACGTTTCTCATAACCTTACCGGTCCTCCTATTGGACTCACAGCTGATCAGAACAATATTTACATTATCAGTCAACTACTTCTAAAACTCTTTTTTTGGAGCGTAAATTCAATGGAGAATGCATAACCATACTGTGCGCCAAAGTAAAACTACCACCAGTGAGCGTCTAAGTCATGGATTACGCACAACTACAGTGATCAGGAGATGTTACACTACATAATGAACAACATCCTTTATGTGCAAACGTCCTCTCTGCCGCAGTCATGCCCCTAACACTGTTCAGTGTCTATCAACTTATAGCAGCATGATCATGTCATTGTCATATTAACCTACCTTCCTCGTCCGTGTCCGTCGCTGGCTGAGCGCCGTTAGATTCGATTGCCTGTCCTGCTGTGATGCGTTACCAAGTATCTGCTACTCTCTCTCTCTCTCTCTCTTTCTCCCTCCCTCCCTCCCTACCTTCTCCTCTCTCCCTCTCTCTCCCGTTAGTTTTACTCTATCACCACCAATCGCCCTGGTCATTGCAAATTTCACTTCCCAGTGTTCAGAACTACCACTGCAAAACCCACCAAACGCAACATAACCCCTGACTTGAGTGGAGCTCCCGCACCATGTCCCGTACACGCAATATCATTCTGCTTTTCTCAGTTCAAAAAAATAATTCACACACAAATTATGTCCGTGCATGCAATATAAACTAACTTATATTATTATTTATTCATTCATTTATTTATTTATTTTCACGTGAGCTGAATTTATTTCAGTCCTTTTCCCCCCCATGGCCCTGCGTTAATGTCAGTGAAAAAACGTAAAATAAATGCGCTTCTATGTGTTTGCGAGCTTCACCGAGGATGGCTGAATTCATTGAGTTTAAAAAGATATATCAATGAGCATCCTACATAAGCTTATGAGCTAATATATTACACAGATTAAATATGAAATCCATTACTGAACCACAGAGGCCACAGATCTGAAGAGTGTTAGCCAGTGTGACAGCAACACCTAGTGTATTAAATGAGAATTACAAGTAAAAGCGTGTCTTAAAAAGACACGCAGAGAAATAAAGAAATGAATTCTGCGGCAAGTAACTACTCAGAGACCTTAAACTTGATGATATCTATTTCAATCAGTGCTCTTAGTCTGTCCTGCCTCTTAAACACAAACCAAAAGTTATTTAGTGTTAAGCGCAATTACCATTTTCCTCCAGAAGTAAAATTGCATGCAGATAGGATGCTGATTTACTTGTTTCAGTCAGGTAATAACCAGTCTTTGCCTCTATTGACATGGGGTTTTGGGATGGATCTGTCTCACAAATTAAAGACACCAAGATGTTACTAAATAGTGCAGGACACTGCTAGAAGGATTTTGTGACAGCAATGCTTTGCTTTAGTACAATTTGATTTTTTTTATTCACTATTTGCAAGTGGAGTCAGGTCAGTTTTCCACAATAACAGAGTCAGTGTAAACACTTGTCAGCTGGGTGAGTAAATCTGTGACCCTTAAAAAAAACAACTTAACCTGGACATGGTTTAGGCCTTCTTTCTTTTACACCACTAAGATGTACAAACTTACTGTGCCATTATTGGAGGAGGGCAAAGCGGATGTGCTACTAAAATGTCCTTTTCACTCACTGTCAAGCCTTCATAACACTCCTGATATCACCAGACCGCTGTTTTCAATCATACATATGAGAGACGTTCCTTCCTTTACCAGTGGTCTGAAATGCATCTCTGAAATGAAGAATAAATGAAAGAAATTTCGCTCTAATTTACTTGATACAAGGGTAGTAATACCCTCACTTGCTGCCAACTTTTCAATCAGAAAATGTTTGCTTCGTGCAAGAAGTTGCATCCCACACTACAAAACTTAACTGCACAAGTGTGTTGGCAATGATTCCTTGCTGAGGATGAGACAACTCGTTTAGTATGTAACTATCACCACTAAGAGAGAGACTCATTAAAGAGAATACAAAAAAAAAAAAGAAAATACACCCATGTACATTGTAGTGGAGTGAGAGAGCAGACATGTCAAATGAAAAGCAGTTTGGACTATGACTGTCTTGACGTTCTTTTGTTTACAGCTAAACAGAAAAAAATATTTGACTCACAATGGCTGCTGCTGTTGGGATTTTTTTCTTCCAGGATGCACGTGGTACAGCTACAAGCCTGAAAGCAGAAACAAACATCTGTCACAACTACAGAATCAGTTTTCAGACACTTTGTTAGTATTTGCTGCAGAGAGAATTGATAAATTAGTTATCACACTGTATGGTTTTTTTTTTTTTTATAAACAGACTTACTAAGAATTACTAAGGTTTTGCACCACCGTAGCCAATGTATATCAGTACCTCAAGTAACATAAATATTAATTATTGATATAAAAGCAGAGGACCAGTGTCTTAGGTTATGTTTATCTTTTTTAAATGCATTCTCTCTTCCCACCACCCATCCTCTTGCATATGAGATGCATCAGGTATGATGATGATGATTCAAAATGATGTTTTGCTGCTCTCTGGTGGATATTCAAATAAACTGCACTTCACTGAGGTGCTGCTCAAATAGCACTGAGGTTTGAAACATCTTTGTTTTAAGCCCATAGAGGAGGGCCACTGAAGGACACTGTTTCAGTCATGCAAAAAATATTAAGTTGTGAAGGCGACGAACAGCATTTACAGTAGAGGCTAATAGTATCTGGCTTTATGACATTTTCCTCAGTGCTTTGCACCAACATGAATAATTTACGGATATATATACCTTATGTATTTTACATATTGTTAAGAGGAGAGTGGTATTTCAACTTGTGAGCTAACATGATGTGTATGAAGTAATCTTTGGCTGTTTTATTGCTTGGGAGCCAGAGCAATATTATTCTTATTATCTCCTTCTACACATATTGTTGAATTTCCCTCAGAACTTGCTCCAAGACAGAGCAGTGTCTAGAGATATAGTATTGATCAAAACTGCATCAGCATCAACGTATGATGCACTGTAGAGCTTAAATATTACCCACTGTGGTTGCAAAAATACCCTACAGATACCCTGTTAGCTTTGTATAGATATTGTTGTTTTGATATCTAGATGGCAATAGTCTGTTCAGCATAAGCCACAGTTCTCTAAAGTAACAGTGCGACCTCATAAGCTAAACAGGCTATTTTTCACTGTCAAGATTAATATATGTAAAAGAAACAAATTTTAACTTTACTTTTATTCCACTGTATTTAAAAATATTTGTCTTCCTTTGCATTAGTGACACAGGCATTGAACCACTCAGTGTGACAACAGTTATCGCATAACATAGGTTTTGATTCTTGATCCTTATCATGTGAACAGTACTGGCTAACACTATCTGTTAGCATTAGCCAGCAAAACTGAAATCAGTTAGCACTTTACCTGTCTGTCGTTAGCTCACTGCTGAGCCTCATGCGCCAGTATTTTCGCGTCGTGACTCCAACAACTCTTTAAAACCTTCACCGAAACTGAAACATATGTTTCTGTCTCCAAATAGTTGCCAAAGTATCATGAGGATTTCACATATGACCGCTGTAACTTTTGAATATCGACGCCTTTTCCACCGCAACCAGTTTGACTCGCCCCAGCAGGAAAACCACAGGTGTAATTAATTGCATTAATGATGTCTGTGTTCAGTTTAGTTGTCTCAGTAAATCATGCGAGTGAGCCAGCATACAGAGCACAGAGGCCGTGGAACTAACCAGCATTTAAATGTTATAAATTAGCCCCACCTGTTGTTTTCCTGCCCTGATATGTCAACATGTCTGCTGTGAAATTGGCCCATTGCGGCTACGCAATTTAGATGATATGTGGTCATTTCTTCTCTGAATAACCCTGTAAAATGCATGGCATTGAACTTAAATATGAATAGCCACAATAAACCATGAGTCTGACTCACTTGAAATTGCACAATTCTGTAATGTGAAAACATTACAGCAATATCTTGCTGTGAAAGTATGTCCATGTAAATATAAATGGCAACATTTTGTTTTTTTCTCCTTGTAATATGTGTAATGCTTGTTTATGTCCACACTTGCATCCTGGGTAAACACTGCTCATTTGCTTTAAGACTTATGATTCCCATGACTGCAGCAGGTTTTTATGAAACTCCATGGCTGTGCCAGAAACCTCATATAATGTCACTTTGCTGTAGCCACGCAAACCATGGTAGTGAAGATTTGTACCATACCAGTACCAGTGTGTATCTGGGGCTTGTAAGACAATGAGTGTATGTCCACAACTAATATCTGGCTGTACCAAACCTTTAAAATAACTAGAAATAATTTAAATTGATTAGTATTTCTCTGTAAGATTAGACTGGACAGGCAGAAATAGCTTAACATTTTTCATATTGATTAGAGGGAAGTATTTTGTCCTCCTGGAACTCGTTGCGACATCAAGCAGTCGCATCTTTACACACGGAGTGAGAGAGGTCCTTTTGTGTTTTGAGCAATGTGGTAGTGTACTAATGACTTCCCAGCTGTCATCTGGAAGAAGCTGGTGCCAAAATGGGCAGGAGGGTGAAGAAAGCTCAGCCTTTTACACTGGCACTGCCATGGCAGCTTCCCTTGGCAGTCATGAATACTTAGACAATTGTTGGCCTAGGTTAATGTGCACCTCTATTAGTGACGGTTACCTAACACCTTTGGAAAGACTCACCACAGGACCGTGCCAAGTCACACTGGGGTTCCAGTATCCTTCCCAGTGTCCCATCATCCCTCTCGGCTGAAGGTGTGTCCTCTGTCTGCTCCACAGAGCTGCTCAGGCAGAGCAGAGGCACTGCCTTGCTCTTTTTGGGAAAGGTTATCAGTAAGAGACCATGTAAGTATTTTTGATGTCAAGAGGTGATATAGAGGATGAAAAAATAACAGCAGGGAAGAATGAGGCAATGACTTGCATGTTAACAGGGAGTGAAGTTTCCACTCAGACCCTGAGCTGATGCATAGGGATCAAATCCACAATGAAAAGGGGGAGAAAGGTAGACTCTGTTAGCATGACAGGCCTTTTCAGGTGAAGATATTTTAACATGTAACAGTAGGAACAGCTCAGGTGTAAATAGTAATGATGTCTGAATTCCATTTAGCTGCTCCAGTTTCAGTGTCCTGGTATTCTTCATTTGGACTCACTGTCATTACTTACTGGGACACTGAAATAGAACAGAGCCTTCATTAATGCTATTAGTAACAGCTGTGCTTTTCCTCGTCAAGGCCGCTGTTAAAAAGGCTTATAGTGTCAGGAGGCAGGCAATATGAGACCTTTACACGGATCGTGGGTGTTTATTTTCTGAGAAGGAAGAATATAGGATTGCATGTAGTTGAAACATAACTGCTTGGAAAAAAAACAGTGAGTGAGTGAGAGAAAGGGTTGAAGGGGTTAACTAGCTGATGGAGTAACTGACTGCGAGAAAAAGAGAGTGGGGAAGCTGCTTCTGGGTTTCACAGTCAGTGGCTGGGCAGACTGGACTGCACACTCGGGTGGAGCTGGAGAACCTGATGTCTCAATGACAGCTTCAGCAATGAACCATGGGAATGACCCCTGCAAACCACCCTGATGCACAATGACACAAAGGAAGTGTGTCATTGTGCAGCACGGCTAAGGCTGGGGAGACTGGGATTTTACAAAGTTATCTTAAACTTTATACTCTTATGATCATTTCTCCATATCATTGTTCACAGGTGCAGGAAGACATACTCCCACATTTTCTGTGACTCAGTCAGTGACAGTTAACACATCTGCCCAGTTTGAAGCCTGATGTACTTTAAAGCATAAAGCATTTTGTTGCCACTCCAGAAAAAGAAAAAGATATCAGTATCACATTATAAAATGAAAATTTTGTTGCTAAAAAAGATATTTTTCACATTACTGCAAAGAAAAACATTTCACATTATAACAAGATAAATAGTATATTTATATATTTATAGTATATAACAAGAAAAGCTTTTTGTTATAATTTGAAAAGTTTGTATTTTGTAATAATGTGAAAATGCTGTGTTATAATGTGAAAAACATCTTGTGATAACAACGTCTATTTTATATTATTGCCATTATCATTCTGATCTATTTTTATTTTTCTGGCAGCAATACACTGCTGTACAAATGAATCCAATGAACCTTTGATTTTTATTTTTATTTTTTAGTTGATGAATAGTAAACATCTGGTACAATATTGTGCCACATCATTTTACTTTACTGTGTTTTATATTATTACCACACTACAATGTGCATCTCTAGTTATGCCAAAATATGTGCACAGTTTTTAGATATTGGAAAAGGATTTATCCAAAGGCAAGAAAATCCAAAGTGCTCTTTAAGAATTCAGAAGCCTTCTTTGCTATGAAAACCTCACCTGTGTTTTCAAAGCTGCTTTAATGATGAAACATACCTCAGACACACTTACCCCAATTCTAATGAGCCACTTTTTGGCAAGAAATTGTGAAACCTTGCAGGCTGGTATGGCATGAGTGCCCAGTGTATCTGCTAAACTTTTATTTTTTTAAATGGAGAAATCTATATCAGAGTACGAAGAACTAATTTCTGACATCAAAGGACTTATAATGGAAAAGAAATTATCAATAGACTTATTTTTAGGGTTAATTACACTTGTACTGTCTGATGTCAGGCATTCTGCAAAACAATTTCATTTTTTTAAGTATCCATAATGTGTCTGATTGATGAGGCTTTTATGAGCATATAGAACATGAATTACTTTAAATAGCATGAAGGGCATTAACATGACACTGTTTGCAATGACTGCATCTTTAAGTGCCTGCCACCATGCAGCAGGGAGAGTAATACATCTAAGTTGGTTTTTGACAGACTTAACAGATGGCAGGTTGAGTTCTCATGAATAACAAGGAGCAGGTTAGACCTTGGCTTGTTTCTTTTAGAATCATATTAAAATGAAATTACTGGGAGCAGTTTGGCATGAAAGGAGAGAGAGAGAGTGTAATTAGCTCAGAGGAGAGAAGATACACGAGCAGGATAGCTGTCTGTGTTTGATACTCATCCTGCTTCTCTTTCTCTTTTACTTAATTACATATGCTCAAGCATCCCACTCTTAATGAAGTTTTACTCTCACCAGGGAGTTAAAACTAGAAACACACTTCTGTAATAAGTTTAATGGGACATATCTGAAAACACTACTGGCTATTATTTGATCTTCCTTTATCGGCATATTACATGGTCAAAACCAGCCGGTAAGTTGAAATATGGGGAAAGAGAGGGCTGTGATAAAACTTACTGCATACAGATACTACAAATTCTAGTAGGAGCCAGTAGGATCTAGTGACTAGCTGATGGTAATGACAGTATCATCACTGACCTTTACCTAGCAGGTGTTCAATATCACTGAACTTATATAGGATTCAGGATTCGTGTTGTTCAGTTAATTAGAGAATCATGTCTTTTTCTCCACCGCTCTCCCCCTGATAAATTTTGCAGTGAATAACCAAAGGAGACAATGGCCCAGTTGTACCAATTGTAATCACTCATTTCTCAAAGCACTTCATTTTAGTATTCTTAAATTATGCCTCTCTCCTTCCTGTCCCCAAGATCTTTTTTTGTCTTTCTCTCTTTACTCTCTTCTCTAACAGAGATTTTTCTTCTTATTTTATGAGGCAAAGTTCATTCAGCCATAAAGAGGTAACATGGAAATCACATGGACCAAAACAGGTTTAGTTACTAGAACTCCTGCCCAGTTTTGGTGTAAGGCTACGGGCGTGTCATTAGTGAGTATTTTAACAAATAAAATTATACATACTTATGTAAGATATCAGCAATAACATATCAGTTTTATGTTCAGTAGTGGAGATTCAAGTCCATGAGAGAGTATCTGAGAAAACACCCACAGACACACACACATTTTCAGTTATTCCATCTGATTAGAACTCTGCTTATGTTGATGTTAGCTGGAGCATTACGTCAGTAATCACCAAATCACCAAACTCCACGAACCAATCAGAATAATAATGGTGTTATTTTCTCGCCCTTGCACATGAAACACAGTTAACAAGAGAGTCAGGGCGACCCTGTCTCTCTCTGTTTATATACTACTAATTCGTTTTCCTAAATACATCTTGATGCAAAGTGCACTTGCTGCCTTGATTACGTTCCTTGGCGACGGCTTTTCTAGTGTGAAAAGTGCTACAAAAAAAAGCGCTGCATCTATATAGAATGTAAATCTGGTACTTTATACATAAATATAGAGGTTGATCCAATCAAGAAACTTTTGTCAATCAAGAAACTTTTGTCCATTCAGCAGTTACATTTGCCACCACAGTGGGAGAACGGTTTAGTAATATATACATATTTCATTACCAGGGATCCAAGGAATGAAGGTTGGTCATGGAGATGTTAAGTAGATGGTGGAGGGTTGGAGTGCTGACATCAGCTGAGTAAGAGAAGAAATGGCAAGTAATAATGGAATGGATATGATTGGACATTTGCAGTCAGCTGGTAGCCAAGCAATGTTGAAGCATGAACTGAGCAGCTGATACAAATTAGCTAATGAACAAAGCGTGGATCTTTTAGATTTACATTTAGATGCATTTCAAATGGTGTATTCATCACATTCATATTCATATGTGTGCGTGTGTGTCATCATGACACAGAGGCGGTTTAAAGTACTTTGGCAGGTGTTTATATATCTATGTAATGGCATCACAAAAATCATAAAACTTTAAACATGCTAATAATGTAATAATGACTACAAATAAATGTTGAAGGGTATCACATCTGGTCTGATACCATTTCAATGGAAGGTGCTTAATGCTTATAAGACATATATGGTGCCATAGAGAGTAGCAGCTGGGTGACATGGGCATGGAGTCATGGAAAACAGGCATGGAATCTGCAGCAAATAAGAGGCTATGTGCTCAATAACAAAGTAGAGCCCTGGGTAAATCAATATATTTTCTTACTCAACAAGAAAGTAAATCTCGGGGGCAAATCAATATATGTTCTCCTGCCCTTGTTTAAAGAAAGAATTCTGGATCCACTCTAAAATCCTAACGATGTTTGCTTTAGGTGTTTAAGACACTGATCAATGACAAAATTGCAATTCCACTCAATTCTTGGCTTATCAGTGAGGCTGCAGGATCTGATCCAGTAATAAGGATCGAGGTCATGCTTTGTATGTGTGCATACAGCAGAGGTTTTGAAAGTGGTGGGCAAGCTGCTGCTTAGTGAAGCTAAGCTGAATAAAAAATGATTCAAGTAGGGAAAATGAGTTTGCTGATGCTATCGTGCTGACCTTTATTTCACTAAAATTCAACTTGGATGCATTTTTTTAGTTGCCTCCTCTATCATTGTTAGTGTTTGATTTTTTAAAAAAAGGATTGTGGTTTTTTTCAGCTTTTGAAGGGGAATATAACAGAAAAAGTTTGACAACCACTGGCGTATTGTATGCATGTTGAGTGTAAATGTAGTTTGTAAATAACTGTGTGGAATACTGTAAGAAAATATACATTATGGACATTTTTTGTGAGAGCATACACACACATAAACCAGCACTCTAAAACATACAGTGATTTCAGCTCTGATACAGTTTTTCTCATTGCCTCAATAATAAATCCAGTGATTTATCCACTCAGAGGTAAAGCCCTCTCTGCTCTGGCTGTCCAAGAACTTGCATTATAATAAGGCAAATGGATAACTCTGTGACGGAGTTACAAATCAAATAAAACCACAGTAGGCCCGGACCAGACAAGAAGAGCTGCAGGAATGTTCCTATTCTTGTCACAGTTTAATATTTCATCACAGTGTGTCATTTTCAAAGGCAGAACTAATTGCTGACATTAATTACTAATTTCACTGATAGCATTAGCACTGATAAGCGTGATGATGATCGGATTAGTCAAGCTGTATTATGCTTAAAGACCCAGAGCAAGATCGTGAGTTTACTAAAATGGAGGCCACTGATAGCAAAGAGACTTTTTCCCCAAATTATCCCTTTTATCCCATTCACAGCATCCCATCTCTACTCAATATACAGGTTCAACACATACTTACAACAATAAACGTTTACAGCTTCACTTATATTTTACTGTGCCTTCCTTTGTGTCAGAGTCACTGAATTTGACACAAAATACTTTTTCAAGTAACACATAACACACACAAGACAGTAGTAAAAAAGTCTGATTTCAGATTGGCCTTAGATATTCTGTCTCCTGAAATAAGATGAATCCCTTATTATGTATTACTGACCACACACATGCTTTGACAAATGTAGCTGTAACAGCTGTTCAGACTTAATTGCCATGCAGCCTCAGCAACGCTGATATAGGGCCCAGTTCTAGGAAAAAAAAAAAAAAAAAAACAGCACAGCCAAAGAACAAAATTCATTTGACAGATTTTCAAAAAAGACTTTCCTTATTTCCTTGGTGACTCACCATAGCTGAGACTCACTCTCCTATATTTGTTTGGTTTAGTAGCTAGGACTGAAACGATGTGCATGGTGAGATACCACCAGGGGGAAGTGAGAATGTTATCTTTTTTCTGATTAGGGTGAACTGACCCTTTATGCTGAAAGCCACAACTCTGTACGTGTTGTCACCTTCTCCAGCCACTAGAGGTAATTGATATGTTGTGCAGCAGAGATGGTTTTTGTGGTAGCCTGTTCTGTTTGGATCAAGCAGTGCCAAACGTTTGTAAAGCCTGTTATTAACTGGCTTATACTGTTGATCTCTATGCATTAAACAACTTGTGACATATGTTCATCAGCTATGGTTTGAACAGGAATTAATGAAGTAAATTAAAGATTTTCCTGAAGTAACTGGAAAAAATTATCTTTTGATGCTTCAGCGTTTATACATAGAATTTATAAATATTAGAGCAGGTTGGCTGCTGATCCCTGGGTTGGCGGTTTGATCCCTGGCTCCCCTGAGCACAGCCTGCATCAAGAAGGGTATCTGGCGTATTCACTCTTCCACTCACCCAAATCACACATATGGTAATCTGCTGTGGCGACCCGTAGAGGGAGCAACTGAAAGACAACAACGTAAAATGTCAGCATTATCTTTGTATCAAATCTCTCATCTTTGGGACACTTCTACATCTAATACATGAAAGAAAGTCCTGATGAAAATGCACAAAAGAAACAAGACACATTTTTGTATCTTCACTGTGATACTGTCAGATAATTAACTTCACATGCCTCACTCGGCTGCATGATAACATTTGGACTGATACTAACAGGTACAGTAGGACAAGTACATCCCTGATTTATAGCAGGAGCCAGTAAGTTAGTAAGTCAGGAGCCCCAAATGACTTGTATGTCAAAGCCTTCTACAATTTTTGTTGTTGTTGTTGTTTTACTGCTCCCAATCAATAAAGCTGAGAAAAATCTCACTATGGTTCACAGTTTATGAGAGCTTGTGACAGCAGATGTTTTAATCTCAATACAGTCTGGTCCCCTGAAGCACTTTCTCTTCTTAAATGAAACTATTGTTTTTCATTACATGGTGACAAACTTTTTGTCAGACTGAAGGAAGGAAAATTGTATTTTTGCACAACAGGTCACTGTTTTCCTAATATGTGTAAAACAAACAAACAAACAAACAAAAAACAGAAAAACAAAAAAACCATGACAAATTGTAAGCAAGATCCAAACCTGTTTCAAGCCTCACCACCTGTGTGTGTTAAATATAAGTTTGATTATCATATGCTATCGATTCAGCGTCTCTACCATAAACAGCACAGTATATTACAGAACTCTATTAACATTATGTCACCCAAGGTCCTTTAGCAATAATTCACCTCAAAATTGTAATTTTGCTCTAATCAGACTTTTACTATAAATAGTTTGCAGGATGTAAACTGGGACTCAGGTTGATGTGAAGCAGTGCAATTGCAATGAAATAGTCTATTGATTTCTCTCCGCTCTGTGCTTCAGGTGGTTAAAAAATTCCACTCACAGGCAGTGATTAAAACAGAGCCTGCTGCCAAAATAAATTGTATTTAACATATACTCTAGCTGAAATTAGCTGGTGCAGCTTTCTCTCTGCCTCCTTCAAAACAGCTCCAGTGGCTCAACACTATTCCTTTACAGCAGTGGTTCCCAAGCTTTTTTAGTTGTGATCTTGAGAGATAAACCCATGTCTGCTTTTGACTCCTGGTCACAGAGTGCATGATGGTGAGTGGTGATTGTTTTATTTAGCAGAATTTATTTTTTTCTTGTGTCATGCCTCAAAAATCATTTCACAACCACTCACGTTCATGTCACGAATTCATTAACAATTTAACACTTGATTTCTGAATTCACTCCACTCAGATATTTTGCTACAGCCTTACTTGGTCTAATAAGCTGGGGAACCAGTGATGGTTAATGTGAGCTTATGTTTGCAAACTTTAGCAAATTATTGCTGGACATTACAGAGTCAGCAGACTTTATGACCCACTTTAGTGCTTCTCTTACAACAGCATAGTGTAATTGTCATTTATTTGGAGATGTAGTGGCCAAGTTACATAGTCATTTTACATATTTTCAGATTAGAAAAACACTGTTAAATGTACAGTTTTTTTTGTCATGAAGTACTATAGTATTATAGTAAATTGGATTCATGTACCAATTATTGGCAGAGAATGAACATGGGATTGTTAGGCTACATGGTAGAAAAGTGCTGAAAACCAGCACAAATATGTCTCCTGAACTCTGAACTGTTTGCTTGACTTGGATTGTGCTGCTTTTTGAAGTAATTTCATGGTTGATTTTGCCAGTACCAGCTCCTCATTATCTGAAGTTGCCAAGAACACAAAACACCCAGTTCATGGAGGTGATAAGATGACAAAGAATTTTTTTGGATGACTGTTTCCTTTTTTCAGAGTGCCACATCGTGGACAAGGGATGCCAACAGTTCTGAGTGGTGAAATAGCTCTCTCTGCTTAGGGGGAGTTGTTGAATTGTCTGACACAGTTGACTGGCTTAAGAGCGGATTCTAATTTTTACTCACCAAGTATAGTACTCCCACAATAAAACCAAAAAAATCAGTGGCTTTCCCCTTTCTGCTGCCTTTTTACAGGGTTAAAGTGGTAGAACAACTTCATTTTCTGTGTTCTGGTACATTTCCTCTTTTCACATATGCACCTTATTTAGCCACAGATACAGTATTCAGCAAATGTCCAGCAAATGGGCTTGTTTTTGCATATTGGGTTTATACAACAGCATCAAACTTTACACCCCCTTAGGTAGATTAGCATGTGAAAAAGCTGCCCACGTACTAATATATCTCTGTATACAAATCACAAATGAGGAATGTTTTCCAGTAAAACCCAGCCCAAAGTGTAATGAGGAGAGATGTCCCATAAAGCCTGGAAACTCAGGGAGAAATGGACCGATCCCACTGTAGCAAGATGAGTCACTCTGTCGCAGAGAATATCCTCAACAGTGGATAGTACATGCACCCATAGCCATGGAAGTGATTAGGAGCACTCTGTAACGATGCATTCAGCTTTGATTTATTGAAGTACAATTCAACTTTAGAGCACACCATATGTCTAACCTTGCTGTGTGTAACCACAACCTCAGGATATGTGAATCATCGTATGCTCTGTAGAGCAGGCAAAAGAACTCATAGATGGGTCAAGGAAACAGAAATGCAATTAACATTTATACCAGAACTATAAATGTTGATTGCAATTAAGTGAAATAAAACAAGAGAGATGAAAAGAAAAAACCTTCTGAATGTTTCCTATCCGACAACAAAGAAGAAGCCAGCATGGTATTAACCTGAGAGAGAAAAATCATTTTTTTTTCTGTCCGATAATTAAGTGTTTATGTAGTCCTGTGCTGATGCTCGGGAAGGTCTGGAGTGAATCATGGGTAATGTGATGCTGTGAGGTAAAACTATGTTGATAGCTTGTAATAAACATGCCGCGCTCTCTAAAAGCTGAAAAATCTGATGGCTGCCAGAAAGCTTTGAAGTTAGATCTCACCTCCTAACCTACCATTTCACATCACATTCTCTTGTTTTGTTTTGCTCTTATTAGGGAGCTGGTTTAGACTTCAGGCACATCACCTACAACTCTACTGTATGAGACAAAGGAATAGATCAAAACCTTTGTTGTGTGTGTGTGTGTGTGTGTCTGTGAGTGTGAGTGCATACATTGATTTATCTTAGTCACATGTAGTTCAGATGGTTTATTAACCAGCAAGAATGCACAATTTCTAAACTGCATCTGCGGAGTCAGTTTCCAGCTTGTCGAGCCTGTGACCTAGAAAGGCAGCAGGAAAGTTTTTGGGTCAGGGGCTTTTTCCACAACTCTCCTGCTCTCTTCAAACACCCACACACATATACATATGCACACAGACTCACATTTACACACATCTTGGACTGGCAGGTAATGCAGGAAGGCCAGTTTTAGGGGGCATCAAATATTCATGTGTCTATGAAGTGCTGACCAGGTTTCCTGGCCTGCAGGTATGCTGCTGCCTGTGCTCCTTTATCACTGTCTGGCTGCATAGGGCCTGAGGCGCTGTATTCTTTACAGTGGTATGATTGGCCAGTATGGGGAAGGGGCCAACAGAGAGCATGGCTCCCCTCCTCTGGCCTTCCTTTGGCACAGTAATGTAATATCATGTGTCAGCCAGTGTTGAGCTTAATACCTGTGTTGATGGATTAGTTCCAGCAGCTGGTCAACCATGGTGACATTCCTTCGACCATGAACACCTTCCCAGACTGCACCACCAAGGTGGTTCTCTGCTCTGTTTATGTCACATTTACTGTGAGTACTTCATTGTTTTTGAGGATTTATTTGTTCAGGAGCACTGTGCCCTGCCTTCAGATAAAACACAAAGAAATTCAGTTCATCACAGAACTGCATTACTGGACTCTGATGTTGAACTTACTCATTGGTCCTCCTGTGAAGTCCTGAATGGTGATCCAGAAACTTCCATTCGTGATTCTCCAAAGTGAAGCAGAGGGATGAGAGAGAAAGAGAGGGAGAGGGAGAGAGAGAGACCCACTCTGACTCCACACACACACACACACACACACACACACACACACACACACACACTCAGTGACGCTCAGTGTCTCTCTCTTTACTTTGCTGTCTCCCATCACTTTGCCTCTCAGTACCAACCTACACCTCTAATGTTTTCCCACCGACGCCGATGTCTTCACCTCACAAAACTCCAACCCAGCTCCCAGTTTAAGTAATTGATGGAGTGGAAGAAGGAGACTTTGACTCGATAGAGGAGAAGCTGTCAGCAACAGAGTTGCAATAAAGAAAATCGCCCGAGGGGAGTGAGACAGACGGAGACGAGCGGAGACATAAGCGCAGGCGAGGAGAAGGGAAGGCTGCTTCAGGTGACCGAGTAGCGATGGAGGCGCACGGCTTGCGTTATTAGGGAGCACCGCTTCTGGAAGCGCTCCCATTGTTAAGGTGGAATACAAAGTGAACATCCTTCAGAACTGACCGGGACCGCCTTTGTCCTTTTCACTTGACGGATTATCTCAGAACCATGAACGTGCCGCCCCCAGACCGCAGGAAAAACATGCGAGAACTGGCTTTGGAGATTGGCATCCGAGTTCTGCTTTTCGGAGTTTTTGTGTAAGTAAAGCTTCAACCAGCTGAGTTTTATGTTCTCTAGAAAAAAAAAAAATCTAGTGTGGCATTTTCTGCCCTGGTGATGACATTCAGTTTCATGACTGACGTTATCCATGTGTGCCTTTACGAGCTTTAGACAGTGAACTGCTGTATTCAGGTTCATTTGCCGCGGTGTGGTGATGGACGAACAGGTCCCTCTGTTGATCCGCATCTCAGCACCGTGGACAGACCACTGCTAAAAGACTAGGGCAGTAGACAGACGCTGAGTTAACAGGTTGGAAAAAAAAAAGTTAAAGCATTTTAGTTCCTGCCATGAATTGACGTGCATTCTTGGATGGCACTTGGAATGTCCTCGTGGATTTTTTTTCTTATTAGATATTATTAAATGGTTAGAGAGAGACCAAGACAGCTCCTTTGACCACTGCACTCCTTAAGAAACAGTGATCTAATGGAAGGCTGACACCGATGCGGTGATATATATATAATACTTTTTTGTGCAGTATGACACTTTGTGTAAAGGCTGTCCCTCAGAGGTGCAGCCAGAAAAACATAAATATGAATTAGTAACCAAGCTTTGTTTGCACCATGATTGGATCATTTATTGATTTTCTGCCTGATATGATCTGAAAAAAAAAAAAAAAACAACCCAGGTTTTCTTATCTGAAATGACTCACCTTGCTATGGCTTTCATTCCAGGTCCACATCTCTGTGTAGTGTGTAGTAAAACTGTGTGCATACTATGCATTATCATTAGTGTCTGCTGTATGTGTGCTGGCACAGTGAAAAGATTACACAGCCAAGAAGAGCATGATGCTACACATTCACAGTGTCTGACATGGGCAAACTCAGCTGGAGGGATCTGACTAAGGCGAAGAATGAAACATGTCAGAGAGGAGGCATGAGTCTTCAGGCTTTAGCCTTTTGTGTGTGTGTGTCTGTGTGTGTGTGTTTTTGCTGTGAGAGTGTGCGAGATTCACATTTCTTGCTGATTTGTTGTTGTGTATCAGGGCTCGAGGCCACATATGAAAAATATTTCACATAATATCGTCATCATCATCATCAACTAACTGCTGTGTTCTGCAGCAGAAGCCCCACTCACAAAGTCCTTGATCACTCTAATGAATTGAGTTTTACTTCCCTGCTCAGTACACAGAAAGCAAGCTAAGGCTAATAAACTGTTTGTTATGGAGCCCCGTCAGTAAACTCAGTCTGCGTTGTACTTACAGCAGTGCCCCTAAACTGAGTACGACACATTAAATTAATTTGGTTACACGGTGTCAAGTTTACTTCTCCTATGTGACCAAACACAGACAGTTTAAACAAACATATCACTTTAATGCCAGCACTGTATTTCACACAGCGTTGGGAGAGTTGAGACATTTTATCATGGGCAGTCGTAACTGCATAGAGATAAATATTGGTGTAACGTGGAGCCACACAAGCCTAATTCCATTATTTAGTTAATTATATTTTTATGTAATTAAAGTTACAAAGATAACAGACATAATCAGTAAACTGTTGGACTCTTATGTTATGAGAGCTTAAGAGCTTACTTTTCATTTCATAAGTGCAAATTTGAATCATGTATTTTGACACAGGGTGTGTTTGGTTCATTACATGTCTTTTGGACTTGGTGTAATTGCCGTATTGAGCATGCTTTAAGCCCCAGCAGATCAGAGACAGTCGCCCTCTGGCCCTGAAGGACGGCGCTTCCCTGTTCTTGTCTCCCCTTTAAGCCCAAGGTAAAAGCAGGATAATTGGGGTCAATAGAATCTGTTGTTTTCTTCACTGGAGGTGTAAAGGACAGTTTTTAGCTGTTGCCTTTTGTGTCTGATGTTCAGTGTAGGTGTAGTGCACTGTAGTTTTATCTAGGGAAGAAAATGGCACCATTATCCGTGTGTGTGTATGTTTACCGATAAGACTCAGCAGTCATGTGTTTTGGCTTCATTGCTTAGTTAAAATCTTGCTTCCCCCCCAATGGAATTCCTCCTACGGCTTTCTACCTCTGCAGGTCAGGACTAAATTTGACTAACTGGGAGAAAGACATAACTGATTTTCTCATTTGCTGTTCATTTTCCTCCGTAATAGTGAACGTGTACCAGGGGATGCTGGAAATGAATGAATGAATTAATCCTCCAGTTTGGGCTCATAAGCAGACGTGAAAGCAGCAGAGAGGTTATCTTTAATCAGAGATCCCATGCAACTTGTGACATTTTTTTTGTCTTTGATTCTGATTAAATAATGACTGTAACCCAAATACATACAACTTATTCTCTGTGCTTGATTGGTCGCCATCTCAAACTGTTTTTTTTTTATTTTTGTCCACACACACAGTGAACCACATGTCTGTGCTCTCTCATGACTGTTTCTGTATGGGGAGAAATTTTAAACCTAGCGAGCCATGAATTCCCTGCTTTATTAACGTCCAAATTTTGCCAAAGATGACCTGCCTTTGAGGGAAGATTACTTTTCATTTGCCCTTGCATGCCTCTCTGTTTCAGGCCTCAGGAGGTGCACTGACCTTTGCGACGGGCCAAGTGTGTGACGTTTGGTTGACCCCGTGCTACCAAACTGCTAATGCCATTCAGTCATCATAGTTTGATAGGAACCCCAGGAGTCACACATCTCTCAAGAGTAAAGCAAAAAGTTCAATCTAAATGGAAATGGATCTTTGACATTTAACAAAGTGAAAAAAAAAAACAAAAGCTGAAAACTAAATCAGAAAAACATAAAGTTCTTTTTTTCTGCAGTTAGCTACATAACATAGAAAGAGAGGATAATGAGATTGGTGCTATTTCACTTTCCTTGTAATCCGGAGCACAACAAGCAAGAGCTTAGACAAATACCAAGAAGTCATTTCTTCCTTGAGTGGCTGTGTGGCAGATCTCATGTTCCCAATCAATCAACACAAGCTCAGACTTAAAGTTTCTATGTGTTTGTTCCAAAGCTCGTAGTTGGACATTTGAGTAAGCAGGTGAATTCCAGTAAAATATCAGAATACTGATTCGGTGTAGAAGAGGAGACAAAGGAAGAAGGACACAGCGCCAAAAAGAGAGGAGGATAAGAGGAATAAAACCCAGCACAGTGAACAGAGAGGTACCAAAACCACTCTGAGAACTCCTATCAGCACAATCTAAAAGCTTCTCGATGGAGTGATTGGACAGAGGAAAGGGCAGCTGTTTTATGGGCTGATGTACACAACAAAATGGAATAGATTTGTTTGTGCCAAGAGTAACAATTTGGGCCAGAGCAGAAGTGACTCTTTTATTGCGGAGAACCATGGTGATAAAGCAGGAATCTTGTTTATCACTGGCACTGAAACATGCCAGAATGTCCAGTGTGCGATGACTTAAAAACCCTCTGACGCTGACATTATTTTGGGGATAATTTTCGATACAGTTGTTGTCAAATGAGGTTAACAGTGTGTGCTCTAGAACAACACCCTTTCACCCCTGAAAACGGTTTTCGACTCACAGTGTATCATCCTCTCCTCTTAGAGGAAGGCTTAGGAGCAGCCCTGGGATGCAGCCCAGAGCTTTGGCAAGTCTCAGAAAGCCTTGTGAGATGTTGGGAAAGAGCAGAATGTCAGGCCTTAGACTGTTTAAGAATAAGCGGATTGTTTAGCTTGCATGTTAAGGGTGGAGGCCCTTGTGCTCTGCTTTTGTGGAGAAAATCTCTTTGTAGGGCATTGGTTACAGAGTCATCAGGGCACATTGTCTCTATGGTCGATATGAACAAAACCTTATTTCTAATTTAGGAGAATGGTACATTTTTTCTGTTATGGTTGCTGGATTTTTGAGAAAAAAACCTACATTAAACAAAGTTATAATCCTTAAGATTTCAGTCCTGTTGATTTGGTAACACCTGTGATTACTGTGGTTACAGCAAGTGCGGTTTAATGCTGCAACAAACAATCCTTGAGCAGCTACTTTGTCAGAAATAAAACAGAAAAACAGCAAGTATAACAAAAGTAACTGAACACAGGCACATTATTTTAATGAAGAAGTCATCCAAAGTGGAGTTGGAGGTGTGCAGCTTGTCGCCTGCAGCTCTTCATCTTCAGTAACATCTCACTGTGGCTGCTCCCTACTGTTTCATTAGCAGCAAAAATAAAAAATTTTGAATTCATAAAAGATTTCATAAAAGAAAATTACAAAAATGACTATTACATTGTTTTGCTGATGCATTTTCTGTGATTGCTTCACTACAGAAGCTAACCCCGTGTTTTGTCAGTTGAATGCTTTTATTGTGAAGCCGTAGCAGGATGTTCAGTTTTCACAATCGGTAACGTAATACAGCTCTGGTGAGCTGGTTAAAAAGAGCAGTAAACAGTGAGGCTCATATTAATGAGATAAAATTGTGCTGGATTACATGCATGCATAGTTTCCTTGTAAATCCCTCGTGCTTTGGCAGGCAGTCTGAATTCAGAACGGCAGACTCCCCCACTTCCAATAAAAACTTCTGTGAAGAGAGAGATAATTATTGGATGTACATGCACTGAATGGGTATTGCAGCAACCTTAAATGGAATAAAAATGGGGTATCCTAAGGATTAGAACTTATAAGTATGCATATATGCAGTATATTATCCCGAGCTCAACCCATATAAGCTTTAAACTGTCCAATCATTTCGCCATGAGATGTAAATAAAGAAATTTGTTGATAGAAAATGTTCGGCCAAAGGTCGCAGGTGTCCCTCCACTCTGCAGCTCTGCAGACTTCAGCTCTTTGCTTTATTTCATCCGTCTATATGGTTCGGACCAAATAGCACTTCCCATGGGTAAAATCCCCAAGCAAACAGGCTCACTCAAGCTGATTACAATGCCTGTGCAGTGGGTAATGGCAGAGGGCTGAAGTAAATGCTGCTGATCAAGAAAGTCCAACATGTAGTATTTAGACTATATTTTTCTCAGAACCTGGTTGACTGAACTAAAGCTAGAGACAAGTTAATATTAGAATAATCTATACTGAATGGTGAGAAAGAGAACACCAATAAAAAGCCCATGTTGTCCGTTTTCTTTTTCTCACTACATGTATTTGTTACCTTACTGATTTGTTTTTATTCTTTCTGCTCTCCTGTGGTCAGAAATCACTTTTCAACAATGTGACACTTGTCTAGCTGGAGTCATTTGCCATTTGTTTACTTTTCACTGCCTGCATAATTATGACAGTTTATTGTCTCTCTCTGCATTTTTTAATTTTGGCTGCCAGCATCTGAGGCACTGAATTACAGGTCATCCACTCTGCAACCCTTATTATCTTAGCGATGAAGAAAAAAATTGAGTTTGCAGACTTGACAGCTGACTGCGGCTAGAAACACTTTCCGACTGGATGCTGTTGACACACACTGATCAGAGCGATGCCTGAAAAGAGTGTCACGTCCAGGAATGTTCATTTATTGATCTCTGTCTGAAAAAGCAAAGAGAGAACAACTGTTGTTGTACCTGATTATGTAAAATCAACTCGAGTAATTACTTAGTCCTTAAAGGAGTAGCTTGTGAAAAGTGGACGTATATTCAGCGACATCCAATTAAACCAAACAAACAAAAGATAATTAGACAAGCACAGTTGAAAGCGTTAGTGAAAATGAAAAGCAACGCTACAGGTATGACATTTTAAAAGAATTTGTTTGTTGTATGCCAAATTCGATTAGTGACCATGGTGAATGTAGTATGAGAGGAAGGGAAAATAGATGGAATGCTAATGCAAGATAGATGGATGGGAAAAGGACAAACAGAAAAGGCCAAAGCAGAGAGAAGATTTATGTGAACAAAGGATGGACTGAAATTGAACAGAATGGAGGTGTCTGTGTTGAACAGGGGGACAGAGAAGGGGTGACAGAAAAGAGAAAGAGTGGATCAGCAAACTGTGCAGGTGTTTCGGCAGAAATAACCATGATTCCAGTGACAGCAGAGGCAACTGACTATCACAACAAGACCAGGGATTCCCTGACAGCTCAAGTCTGTCACCGCTCTAAGCTGCTCTGGCATTTCATTCTCCACAATCGTTTGATCAGCTCATTATGTCTCACTGCCCCTGCTGTCATCTATCCAACCCTATCTCTTTATCCCTCCATGGGCATTAGATCACTCAGTTACTCGCAGTCTGTCCTTTTCGCCATTTTTTTCTCAAGGAAATAAACCAAGTTTTTTTCAGAGACTGCTCTCTGGGGTCAAACTATCCATTAGGTGATGAAAATTTATTACAGGCAGAAAAATGAAAGGATAGTAGAAGCAAAAAAAAAAAAAAACCCAAAAGACTAAAAAACTATTGGCATGAAATGTTGTCTTTGTAGCCTATGAGACTGTCTACTGCTGCTTGTGCAAGCAGCTCATTATAATCCATAGTTACATTTTATTGTTAAAGCAACATCCAGGGGTCGTGTGAGACAGCATCAGTATTTTCAACAAATGCCCCACAAATCCTTCTAGATGATGTAATTGTGATGGAATCAAACCCAACCCAAAACATAATCTTTCCCCAAATCTAACCAAGTTGTTTTTGTGCCTAAACCTAATCAAACCTTTACCATTGTGTAGTCACATCATAAAAGGATAACTTTTTTATATTTCATCAGAGCTTTCTAACAGTTTAAGTAAACACCTTTCTAAAACTGTTTCAACAAAAACAGAACTTTATAACCTTTATGACAGTACAGCTGTTGTAGTTGACTGTATTATTATTACCTGGATGTACCTAATAAAATGACAACTTAGCATATTTGACAAATTTGGTCAATAGACAGTTGTTTTCTTGTTTGTGTGTGAAGACAGATTGAAGTCATCCTTCCAATGTGGACTTTGTTGTTCTATATACTGTGTCACCTGACTTCCTCGCCTAATAACAAAACATAACTATGGGTTGTGAGAAGTTGCTTGTGCAGATGACCTGTGGGGTTTCTCTTACATCCAGTCTGCACAAAGAGTTCTGGGAGAAACTGGAGCCACATTTTCCACCTTAATGCTGTATTTATTAATATGTATTTAAAGCATGTGAATTAACCATTTCTAACATGTTGTAGAGTTGCTGTCTTCATCACAAATATGACTTAATTCCCAGCCCACCCCCTATAGCTCTCATTACACAGTGAAATTAAGAAAATTAATCAGACGCCACCATGTTTACAGGGGGGCATTTAATCAAGACTCACGTCAAGTCATTAGGACTACAGCCACAGTAAGGATTGTGCTCATGCTGGTAGGCATTTCAGAAATTAAATTTTCAGCTGGATAATCATGTCCTGGAGTTTAACTTCTGCTAGCATAACAGTTAAAGGTTTTACATGCCTTGATCTGTTGGAAGATGTTATACTGCAAAGTGGTATTCTGTCAAAAGCTTTCTGAGTGTCTGGAAGCCCTTCATGATCCAGTGTTTTTGTCTTAATGAAATTGAATCCAGCAAACCCATTCCCTTTATCCCTGATCAAATGAGCATAAATTCTTGATGTTGAAAATGAAAACCTTGTCAGATGTTTCTGGCTGAGCAGTCCACTTCTTGATTACGAGCATTATGTAAACTAAATGGTACTTTAACCTTGATCAATTATTTTAGGCGATTCAGACAAGCTTGAAATTATACAGTGAGCTGCTAAGAGAACAGGTCTATGATGATGGGATTTGTCATTTTACCTTTCAAGACTATAAAGAAATCTACTGTTAAAGCTCGGTTTATTTGAAGGAGATTGTCAGACCAGTATGAAATAACATTTGAGTGATTAAGAATAGATCACTGAAGGCGACAGCTCCAAGCCTGGGAGATGTCAGTGATGGCATTAATATTACAGAGAAATACTGTGTGATATTTTATATATGGTATTTGCTGAGCTCACTCGATTTGTCTGGAAGTGTTTTGTAAAAACTTCCCTATTAGCTAGAAGAAGATGAAATATTTGAACCATGACTGTAGCACAGTAGGTGGGCGCTGAGTTGAGGGGGAACACTGTAGACCATGGAGCTGTGGACTCAAAGGTCTACAGTGACGGTTACCGTCAAAGCAGAGAAGAAGATCCTCTGCACTGCCTTACACTTAGCATCATGATATTTCTATTCTTATTTCCTCTCTGTCTCTCCCACCATCTCTCTCTGTCATTTTCTCCCTCCATTGCCCCTTTCTCAGGTATTTTCTTAGATCTGCTCCATTACTGTCATTTTCAGCATCATACTCTTATCTGTACAAAGACAGATGAGGGGCTGAGGAGATGAAAGAGCCTCCCTCCAACACACACCCTCACATTCGACAGTCTCCCTGGCTCAAATCTCAAAATATATAACAAGCCAGGCTCTCTGCTTATGGAGAAGCCTTCACCACATCTGTATGTGTATATGTGTGTGTGTCCTTCAGGCCCCAGGGTTTTGCTGTCAGACCAGACTTTTTCCTTGATGGCTTGTCCACAGTTTCCTTTAGACAATGCAAAGCAGAGTGATATCTCACTTTTTGCCACAGTAAGGTGAATCATACAGCACATCCAGTGGCTTCAGAAAGTGTCCAGACCCCTTCACTTCCCAAAACTGAAATCTCTCATTTATACAAATGCTCGTTTGTTGTGGTCCCATAAATCAAGTTTGCTTTAATGATCTCTTAATTTGAGTCCACCTGTGGCAAACTGAATTGATTGGAAATAGGTTAGAAAGACACGCACCTGTGTTTATAAGGTCCCACAATTCACACTGCATGTCGGGACAAAAATCAAGCCATGAAGTCCAAAGAACTCTCTGTAGACCTCTGTAATAAAATTACGGTGAGGCATAGAGAGCAAGGGAATAAAACCATTTCTAAACTTTTGAGTGTTTCTGGGAGCACAGTGGCCTCAATAATTGAGAAATGAAAGTTTGGAACCACCAGGTCTAGAAGGGTCTTGGTCAGGGAGGCAACCAAGAACCCACCACCCACTCTAACAGAACTTCATAATTCCTCTGCAGAGATGGAAGAACCTGCTAGAAGGACGACCATTTCAGCAGCACTCCATCAATCAGACCTTTATGGTACAGTGGCTAGACAGAAGCCACTTTGAGCAAAAGGCAAATGACAGCCTGGCTGGAGTTTGCCAAGCTGCGTTTAAAGGCCTGTGAGAGCATGAGGAAAAAGTTTCTCTGGTTTTATGAGACAAAAATTGAACCATTTGAGCAGAACTCTAATCACTATGTCTGGCAAACACACTGAAAATCATTGAATTTACTCAATTTTAATGTTGAAAGTGGTTGCACGCAATACATTCATCTAAATCTAGACATATTTTTTAAGTTGGCTGTACTAGTAATTTCAAATAAATTATATAAGCACTTCCGGCACGAAAATTCTGAGTATTTGTTACTTTTTTGTATTTCCTTAGTAATTCTAACTAAAACCTTGTTTAATTTACTTATATTCATTATGTAATTCATATATTGTGGATACATCATTTGTTATTGTGCTTTAAATTAAATTGTTTTATTCTACATTATGCAAAATATTTTGATTCAATTCACAATTTTATTTAAAACAATCAAAATGCATATGTAGATGTGGGGGTGGCCGAGAAACCTGGTATACAACAATGAGTTGTGGCAGTCTGGCGCAATTCCCAATTCCATTTTATTTGACAAAATAAAATGGAGTCTTGCTCAAAAACTCCACAGTAAAAAATGCACATTGGGCCAACCAGAAAGATAAAAGTAAGCAAAAAAGAGGGAAAAAAATTCTCAAGAGCACTTCTCAAGAAGAATCAAAATAATTCAATTGTTTTATGCTACTGTCACAGGGAGACCCTGTGCACTAAAGTAAGGCACATGTGCTACACATGTGCCTTACATGTGCTCTTTCTCAGGTAGATTTTATCAGAATGTTGATCCTGGTGTGAAGTGCTGGTGGTGATGTGTGTGGTATGAACATTTGGAGCAGGGGGTGAAGGAGAGAAGTCACACTGTGATTGTGCATTTGATTTATTGAATTTAAATTTTGTTGACCTGTCTCCTTTGTTGCACTTCTTCATCTGTCAGAAGAGGAACAGCCAAACCTGAGCTGGAGCGGTCCATTTGGTTAAATAGGGGGGTTCACAGGGGAAGAAACCAAGTGTGGTAGAGTGGGAGGGGTGTTTTGTCTTTTGTGGTGAAATGACCTGTATAAGTATCTTGTTTAAAAAGAAATAGGTGTTTTTAAAGTAAGTTTAACTGAACTTCTATTTGATAATATGTTATTTAGTATTGGGATTATTGTAAGTGTGCTGGAAGAGATAATTGATATTGATTTCTTGGTGCAGTCCACCAGTATAAAAGTGAGGAGGCTGTGGTGGCCGGAGCCTAAAGGAGAGAAGCACAGCTCCTGAACACAGCTCCAGATTATAGCTCCTGCCATGGGCCCAAACTTTAAAGGCATAGCCAGAAAAGCAGTTTAGAGCGAATTCTTTTGTTCTGTATTATTTTGATTCTTCTTGAGAAGTGCTCTTGAGAATTTCCCCCCCTTTTTGCTTACTTTTTTCTTTCTGGTTTGCCCAATGTGCATTTTTTACTGTGGAGTTTTTGAACAAGACTCCATTTTATTTTGTCAAATAAAATGGAATTGACTGCCACAACTCATTGTTGTATACAGGGTTTCTCAGCCACCCCCACATCTACATATGCATTTTACATATGTAGAATAAAACAATTTAATTTAAAGCACAATAACAAATTATGTATCCACAATATATGAATTACATAATGAATTTAAGTAAATTAAACATGGTTAGAATTACTAAGGAAATCAGAGTAGCAAATACTCAGAATTTTTGTGCTGAAACTACTTACAGAATTTATTTGAAATTACTCAAAAATATTAAGTACAGCCAACTTAAAAAATATGTCTAGATTTAGATGAATGTATTGCGTGCAACCACTTTCAACATTAAAATTGAGTAAATTCAACGAAACATTTTTTTTCAGTGCACTAGGTTCTGATGATTGCTTAACTAGTACCTTCCCTACAGAGAAGCATGATGGTGGGGGCGGCATCATGTTATGGGGGGTGGCTTCTCAGCAGCAGGGACAGAGAAACTGGTCACATTTGAAGGGAAGATGAATGCATCCAAACACAGAGAGGCCCTTAAAGAAAACCTGCTCCAGAGAGCATGGGACCTGAGACTGGGGTGAGGGTAGCTAATATGCTGGAGTGGCTTCGGGACAAGTCTTTGAGTGGCCCAGCCAAAGCACAGACTTAAACCCCATAGAACATTTGTGGAGAGACCTGAAGATGGCAGGAGATGCTTCCCATACTTGAGAGGAGCTGTTGTGAAGAAAGGGATAAACTGCTCAAATCCAGGTGTGCAAAGCTTGTAGAAACTTACCCAAGAAGACTCAAAGCTGTAATCGCTGCCAAAGGGGCTTCTGAGTACTGAGTTCAGGGTTTGAATACTAATGTAAATGTGAAATTGATTTTGATTTTTGATTCGTGTCTTATACAGTCACTATCAGTCCCATTATGATCCAGTATAGTAAATTGGGAGCCACGTCCCACCACGTGACACCCTGACACCCCACCTTCAGCGTACACTTTACAGATCAGCAAACTTATTATAAGTTATTATGGATGCATTTTTTGTGTGCATGTGTAGTGTGTTTCTGTGAGTATGTCAGATGTATGTGTGTATCTGCCTCCGTACATGGTTGTTTGTGTATATGTCTGTGCATGTCTAGGAGTGCACCTTGACTTCTGATGCCGCTAATGAAACCAGCTTTAAGAATCAGTGGGTGTTGCTGAGGGGTGTGTATAATTCATCCTTCTTTTCAGTGAACACAAAGCAAGAATCATGCCGCCAACTTTGACATTTGCTAGGATGAACAATGAGCATGACAGCACTGATAAATGTCAGACTTGGATCCCAAGTCCAATATCAGTGTCCAGCATCACAGTCGGTGTGAACGATCAGTCTTTGTTTAAATCTTTCCACCTCCCCTACCTCCCTTCCCCTGTCTTTTACTCTGACACTCCAAGCATGGTTACGCTCATGCCTAACTTAATAAACCCACACGCAAGCAAAGGCGCGCACATACACTCCCACCCAAGTGCCTTTATACACCTTCTGCTTAGATTTGAAACACTAGGTTCTTGCTCTGAGCTGAATACAGATTCCTTAATCTCAGAGGTGACCATAGATGTCAGTTATTCTGCCGGCAGAATTAATTATCTGTGCCTGAGCGGGTCCTTTTTTTTTTTTTTTTTTTTTTTTTGATAATCATCAGTTTCAAAGCAAGGAAATGTAGCGAAAGTCAGATCTGACCTTTGAAGATTACAACATTTGGAGTTTAACTGATAAATATATAATTCGCGTGTATATTCATCCTTCAGTGACTGTGGTTTACCTAAAGGTCACAGGATAATTACAGAGCACTGGGGTGAGTGTAGCTGGAGAAAACTCTTGTCCTAAAAATGTTCATTTGGTAAAGTATTTTATTGTCATGCCATTTCATAGCAGTTAGTCCAAGAACAATTCACTACACAAGAGTTTAGCACTGCTAATAAGCAGTTTTTTTTCATGTATTTTTTAATGTGGGCAACAGAAGGGTTTGAAACCATCTTCCTAAAACAAAGAGAATAAACTGATTTCTATCAAACCTGCAGTTAGAGCACAGATAACAAATGTATGAATGACAGTTTGCGGTTTTAGAGGAAGTTGTGTGCTGTTAATATCAAACAGCCGGGTGTGATGACACCTCTGAGCCTTGTCTTTGCAGTGAGGTTGCGAGGCAATCAGCCCTAAAACTGGGCTGCGCTGCACAGAAGTACTGGGCAGATGGATGAACTGTTGTTCATCAACAAATAGCCTAGTTACAGCACGTAGCTCCCCCGAACCACGAGTTTCAAAATTGAACTTTGGAGAGAGCTAAGCTAGTTGTTTCCCCCTCTCAGCCTTTGTGTGAAGATGAGCTAATTGCTTGCCAGCTCCAGCTCTGTACTTAACATTCACACACAAGAATGGTGTCAGTCTTCCCTTCTAACTCTGTGAAAGAGCAAATAAATATTTATAAGTGTGGAACTTTTTCTTTAAACGCAGTAATTGTTGTTAAATGTTGTACTGTTAATTGTCAGAGTGGAAAAAATAAGAATGACTTAAATTCCTGTAGATGAGGATAAAAGTCAGGTACACCAGAAAAGTGAACTGCAAGACTTGATTACTACGCACTACAGAGCTGTATAGGAGCATCTTAGGGTAACAGTTTCCTCTACATTAGGCAATAGAAAGAGAGAAAGCTCAACAAATCTGATGAGCCCACACCAATGGGCCGGTAAAGTTGATGCATTTACTCAGCAACCTCAGTGAATATAAGCTTGGGACCTGTGGAGTATTTGTGAAGCCTGCTGGCAAGTCATCTGTGTGTAGCAGCCTGGCTCCTTTCTTTCCTGCTGTGGGATGAAACTTATCTCGTCGTGCCTTCCCACCATGCTCCCTCAGTCCCTCTGTATCCCTTTGGCCATGTCCTGGCAGCTTTAGACCACTGCTATTCCTAATGCCTACCACAAATACGAGCCTCTGACCTTTCTCAAAGTGTCTCTGGGGCTTTTATCGTGAACAGACACCTGTAGTCTGACCGAGCCAGCCCTTCCTTTGCTCCTCATTATATTGTGGCTTTTTAATATAGCTTCTTTGAATCAGCCAATGTGAATGGATAAGCAAAACTAAAAGAATAACCCTGTATTTTTCTCGGCATCCCACCACTAGGGCTTTGCATGACAAGGAAAGGATGTTTTCTTTTTTGCCCCTCTCCCCTTTAGCCAACTTGAGAAGAGCTATCTCCAGGGAAGCCAGAGCTAGCTGAGTGTCACTCAGCATCTATCCCGCTCCCCACCCTCCTTTGTCTGTGACAGGACCAGTGCTGTGCATTCCTGACACGTTTGGTCAAGGCCCTGACTGTAACCACTAACACAAACAGAGACAGAGAGAGGGGATGTGACATTTATTGCGCTCGCAGAATTCTGACTTGCATAGCAGAGTGCAGCCTCTTGGAGAATACAGAATGTTTGTTTTCAGCACATCCATGTAATTATGTTGATTAAATATGATTATATTAGCCATGCTTGTATGGGAAATCCAGATGAGGACATTAATATTATTGTCCAGAAGCAGGTGTATGACTGTATTTGTTGGCTAACAATATAATCATCTAATTTCCCCCTTTTTTTCCCCCAATATTATTGTCACAGCCTGTGACAAAAATATTGGAAAAGGGTAAAAGAATTGAAGTTATGTCCCTGTTCTGTCTCCAAACTTAAGCCCACTGCCAAAACCAGCAATGACTTCACCTTCAGGTTTAACACCTTCTGTTTCCACACATTTCCCAGCAGTCTGGTCCCTTTTCAGCCAAAAACAAAAAGAAAAGGCAACCTCAAATGTCATGATTTTTGGTTTCTGGAACCCACTGGGAATCTGTCATGGAGGTCATTGCTAGACTGACTGAAACTTCCGTTCCTGAAAAGTGCAGTTACACCCCAGCTTACAATCAACACTACACATGGACGCACATTAGTTGTCAAGGCAGCTGTGCTGTGCTCTGGTCTAATGAATGAAATAAAGCGGCATAATTTAATCAGAAATGTATCCTCAGTGTGTCAGTCGCCCCCTGCCTTTCTCCACTGTGACCCACCCTTAATCGAATTGCAGGAGCAGCGCTTTATTAAATCACAGATACCCAGTTGTCTTTATTTTAATCCAGCCATGCCAGAGGAGTTAGATTTGATTTTGCTGGAATAGCAAACGCAGGATTTTTTTTTTCTGTGTGGAGTAAGAAATGGAAACTTAAGCAAAACCTGTGCTGTACTTTAATCCTTCCAGCAGTGTTGAGTGTATAAGTTGTGGATTTGTGATAAACTGGAGTTCACCTGCTGTGACTCTCATCCATTACAAAATTCTCCTTTGTAGGTTAAAGCATTGTGACAGCACATTTCAGATGCACGACTCTCGGTGTTGCCGGATTTTGGATTTGATTGTGCGGGTCAAAATTGGTTTGGGCAGGTGAACAAAAATTTAGGCTGCTTCAGGATCAGTTTGGTGGCTTTTAAACATATGCATTTGACAAGCTGATTTAAAACAAAACCCAAGAGTGCATATATTCCATCCAATCAGTCTTCATGACTGATTCGATTTTTGTGCTTTTTTTCACAAAAAGCAAGCGCGCTGGCAGATAGTAGCGTGAAGAAGATGCTGAAGTGGGCAAAATATAAAAAAAACATTACAGAAAGGAGTGGGAGAGCGATTTGGACTTGATGCCATGGATAATGCTGTCAAAGGCTGATGAGAATGAAACTCACTGCAGATTCTGCAACATGGACATACAGTCCCACGTAAAGGAACACACTGAAAACACGAAGCACAAAACAAGGCCTTGTTTTACTGTGTGTAAAGCTAACGGACATTTGTGACGACCAGACGACCACACGGTTAATGCCATGGACAACTTATTGGACATACTGAGGGATGAGACTGGAGCATTCTAGAGGCACAGAACAAATGTTCAGTTGTCCAGCAGGTGTCATGGTAGGGGGACATCGTTCAGTATATATGCTGCTCAGACATAAGCAGCCTAATTTACATTTGCATTGTAGCTCAAAAAGCAATGTAGCAGCCCCCTAGCAATATTGAATACAGGATCAAGGTGACTTACATCCGGTGTGCCCATTCAAATGTAAGAGTGACTACTGAACTCTTTATGAGACAGTTAACAGCAGAGGATGTAATCCCAGGAGATTGCATTGACAGAATCCTCAATCAAGAAGATGCACTTACTTTACATTTCAGTCTGGCAGCAAGCTTTGAACACTGCCATGCACTGCAGCTTCTTAGTGAAATTTACAAAGACAAGACCAACAGACTTTAGCTGCAGTTTCTCTGTCCTGTAGGACATCCTGTAAAAGCTTTCAAGTGCTCTCAGTTAGAGACTTTGGATAGTCTTGCAGTTTCCTCATCCATAATGAGCAACTCAGGGAATTAGACCTCATCCAGTATATACCTCTCACCTATAGATGCTGAGTTGGGGACTATGTTTATTGGAGGCACAGGAGGTGCTCTGTCTTGTTAGAAAAGAACTCCTGTGTCCCATTGTGTCCAACAAGTCACGGGTCCAGGAGTTGTTTAAGTTCTTTTCAGGCTCACTAGGTTCACTTGAGACTCAGTGGAGAACTGTTGCCTCAGCAGATTTCTCTCCTCACCTGACCATTGATGCATTTTACCTGGAGGTAGAATCTTTTTAAGGTGCTGGAGGAAACCTCGGCTTGGTCCAATTTAACTGCTTACTCTCTCCATGTCCAACATCCCCGTTACAAGAGCATTTTCTCACGTCACTGCTTAAAAAATGACACCGGAAATCAAATACGATTCCCACTCTTTTCAAGTTTGATGGACGTGTGCTCAGGGCTGACATGGAATGGATGGACATCGGCTACATTGCGTCTTCCCCAACAGCTGATGGGGAGGTTTGACTCATTTGTGCATCAGACATCTCAGTCAGACTGTACATCGTTCTACAATATTCAGATGTTCAGCTGTGTTCTTCAGCAGCCTGTTCAAGTTACAACCGACAGCCTGTTCTTCATTTAAAGGTAAGATTTCACCCACACACCTGTCTGTCTGAAGTAAAACCTGATAATTATAATAATTATTAATTAATCACTGTGTATATAAAAGATTATCTTTAACAATTGAAATTGTTTAAATCTACTCTGTAAAAGTGCTTTGTGTGTGTGTGTGTGTGTGTGTGTGAGCACACTGAATGTGCCCTGAGTGTGTTTGTGCATATGCAAAGAAGAATATAGATGTGAACGGATTATATTGTCATTCTTTGGCTGTTTTCACATGACGAGCACTAGGTGTATATATGGAGGGCAAGGGGTCCAGAAGGTGGCGGTAATGCCTGTTTGCCAACTGTCAATAATCCACTGCTTTCAGCTGAAGTTAGCAGTAGTTTCATTCACCTTACTCTGTGTTCTCACACACTTAACTGACGCCACCTGGTACGTGATTGAGTGCAAGAGGCTCCAAGGGTACAAATAGGAACAGAACAGCACTTTGCACTTTGATATCACATTAGCTTAACAACGTCATAGCATGTTTTGTTTTGTACCATTGTGGGTTTGGGACTTTTCTGCTTTTAGATTTTTTACTTTCTTTGTGGCCAAAGCAGTTAAGCGACCGACCACCTGATTTGAACATGTTACAGGCTCTTGCCTTACAGAGTGGATGAGAGGTGATTGTCAAATAGTCAGTTTACTTGTTTGTGTCAGAACAGCATCATCAAGCAAAGATTAAAAGATGGTTGCTGAATACACAAGTTGTATAATATGCCATATCCATTCATTCCTCTGATTTCATGTGCTTCTTATGTATCTTAGATTCTTGTTAATGCAGTGTCTCTTTGTAAATGTAGGCGTACCAGCGCACTCAATGTGCCAGGCTGAAAACCCAATTGACAGTCCTCAGGCTGCACATGGATGTATAACAAGACATGAGGACTGACGTCAGGATGTCAAAGCAGGCGTTCAACGTTCTTCTAAACATTCTCCGACAAGAGAGGTGTCATGGGTGGGGACATCATTTAGAGGAGCTTATTTTTGTTCTTGGCTGGCCTGTGGGGTGTCTTACCAGGTGACAGCACAGGACTGCCAAGGAGATTCGCAGATGCAAATCTAAGGTCATCTTCCTCCCCTGTCTAAACACCTTGGTGGAAGTTGGCTGAGGATTTGGACAGCTGGCACAGCATGAGGCTTTCAGTAAGGCTGTGGGGACCATGAATGGCAGTGACGCACGAATTAAACCACCCAAACATATCCAGTTAGATTGTTTTTTACCACAAGCAGTTTCACTCCATTCAACTTCAAGGCATCTGTGACTCCTCAGGGAGATTTCTGGACATTTTTGTTTGTTACTGAGGTTCAGAAACAGATTTTGTGAAACAGCCATGTGCATTTCAATTTCCTGTACACCCCCCACCGTTGCCTCAAGCTTTTAAGATTTTTGTTGTTAAGTTAATGTTGGGCTGAGTTAAATCCATGGGTTAAAATTTGGCACCAAATAAAAATGAGTGGCAGTTTCATATGTAATAATGTGGGCTGGTGAAGCGTAAACAAATCCATTACGTTTTTACTGTCCCTGTCTGTGTCTTTACTGGCCCTCTCTGTGTGCCTGTCGTTCAGACTGGACAGGACTACACTCATTGACATATGTAATCCACCTTCCACACCCGGCTGACCCCTTATCCACCTGCCACTTTACCCTCTGACCACACCATGTTTTACCCTGAAAACATTTCACACAAAACAACATGCTGAAATCCTTTACTTTTGTTGTCATAAAGATATAAATAACTACATTACTGCCTTCTGTGATTCTTGCTTGTGATGTGTCCAAATGTTTTTTGATACACAAGAATGACATTTCCACACGCATTTCTGTTATTTCTGCTTTTACGCCCACAAATCCCCCTTAAAGCAAACCCTTTCAATATTTATGCCTAAAATCTCAATTCAAAGAGCACTGCACTGAGACGGATGAAAAGCAATTTGTGTCTAATGTCACACAGCTTTTAACTGAGGAATCATTTGATTTAAGGAAACAGAAATTGGTGTGATTTATAACCACACACATTTTCAAACAAATCATATTAAACAAATCCATAAGGTTGATGAAAATACATTAAAATATTTTAACCAAAAAACAACAACAAAAAAAAAAATTAAAAGGCTACTTGTGCTTCTCCACCACAAGGTTCTCCAGCTGATGTTGCTTTTTCTTTTCTCTCTCTTCCTCCTTTTCATCCACCTCCCTCTACCTCTTCTTCTGCATTTATGTAAACTCCTTGAGGGACTCTATCACCTCTTTTTTTTTTAATATATTTTTTTTAGTTTAGGTCTTTGGAAACCCCTAGACAGTTGATTTGGGTTAGTGAGTGGCCCTGGAGCAGAGGTAGTGGGCACCTCATCAGGCTCCCCTGTAACATCTGATGAGGAGTCAGTTGCTGTGGCAATGATGTTCAGAGGCCTGGTGGAGTCCCTCTGCCCCAGAGCCTGGTGCATTTCCTTAAAGAATAGCCAGTTTGTGGCTGTCACCTCCCCACCCTCTGTCCCTGTTTTGGGCGGTGCTAATATCAGATCCTGTGTAAAAGAAACACAAGGTTAGATAAATTGTGTTTGTTGAGAAAGTAACAGCATCTGCCTACTTGCACCTATAAAGTGAAAACATCCAGTTTCTATAAAGAACCATGCTAAGCATCATTCTAGTCTATTTCCTCTGCTTTCAGTCTTCATGCGAAGCTAAGCTTACCTGCTGCTGACTGTAGCTTCATGTTGAACGGACTGATGTGAGAGTGGTGTCAATTACAAGATGTCAAACTGCTCCTTTAATTTATAATTTTTTTTTTCTAATATTCCAGTTTCTAACATTTTTCTAATGACAACTCTCACTTCTTCTCCTAATGTGGCTTTTCCTTCCAATTTTATGTATTAAATTATGCTCTGTGTGTGAGGTGAAGTCAAAGCACGATTACAACGTCGTAACGTATTTTGAAACACTTATTCTGAGAGTGATTGCCCTTTTCATTTGAAACTGGTTTGTGCTACAACTAAAGGTCTTAGACAATCTCAAGAGCCTAGAGGTGTTGAGCGGCTGTCTAAGCCGTAAATTGCTGATTTGGCTACTCCAATTCTATCTTTGTGCCAGCAAATAGTCTGCTCCACCACTCTGTCTCTTTGTATTCCTTACTATTTCTCCTTCAATCTCTCTTCCTCACTGTCATTTCTACCAATACAGATTTTTAGATATTAAACATATTGAGGCCCAGGCTCTCAACATGGATTTGATGGCTTGTAATAGGAGGAATGGGAATTTGCCAACAGTGAATAACCAGAAGACACACTGAACAATGAAGGATGGGAATTTCCCTCCGGGCTCACACAACCTCTGATCCTAATAGTTTTTTATAACTTATAAGTCACTTTTCAATAGCTTCCTGCTATACAATTAAATGATGGGAGTAATAAGTTTGGTGTGGGGGGGGGGTAACATATGGGTGTTATCAGACTGAGGGAAAGGTAGCGATGAACGCCAACCTCTGATCTGGTGGGAAAAGTCTTTTCAAATTCTGTCCCAGTTCTGGCAGATGGTCGGCTCCAGTTTTTTTTTATCCTCTTGGTCTTTTCACTACACACACACACACACACACACACACACACACACACACACACACACACACACACACACACACACACACAGGGTCCTAGTAGCTCAGCTGACTGCCAAATCTGCACCACCTGAGAGAAATGCAATCAAATGTGAGTGGACACAATTCCCTGCATCCTTTTGAATATGTCCCTGGATTGCAGCAGGTACAGTAGCAGTTATACCTGTGAACAGCTCTGGTGCAAAGTGTGACAAACTGAGAAAAAAGGCTTAACCCTTACCGCTTACAAAGGATAAGACTTTCCCTGAGCCTGACTCTAACACATCCCAATACGCGGCTCACACTGTGCGGTGCTTTGCACCTCTGTCTTGAGGACATTTTAAAGCTCCCTGATATTTTCTATTCCCCTCGAGGGGTGAAGGTCACACGCTCTGTCTGATAAGTGATCTATGCAGTGTTAGCGCTGCTCTGTGGCCTCCTGCACCTGTAGATAAATGCTGGGTGACTGTAGTTTAATAATGGCTCTGGGCATTTGGCTCCTGCTTGGCCAAACCCTGGTAGCAGATATACAGTAATGTAAAAGCTCAACTTCTGTTTGGATGAATCTGTGATAGGCTGATGGATGAAAAGACTGATATAGACACCAGCACACACACACATTCTTTTGCTTAGTTTTGTGAACGTGGGATCTTGTCTTAAGGTAATCCAACTAAGATATTCCACTCGTCTGTACGCCTAATTGCTTCGCAGCATATCGAGCCAATTAAGGAGGAATTTCTTAACTTTTTTACTCTGTCACAGTGCCACAGGAGATGTTATGTATTCCCATGGCCACAGCCACAGATTCTGCCCACAGTGCATTGTAAATCAAGAGCCTTCAAATTAGGTGCTGGTATTGTTCTTGGTGCTGTTGTGTGCTAAATCTGCATAGTGTTTCAGCAGGGGAGGTGGTGGGGGGGGGGGGGGGGGGGGGGGGGGGGGGGGCTAGAGATAGAGAGAGAAAGGAGATCTTGAGAAATAATTCAGTTTTATTTCCTTGGCTCTGGCTGTGCTAGAATATGCATCTAGTAGAGATGGATAGGAATTGGTGATGATAAATTGGCCCAATTGCAGAGCTTTAATGAAGAGGAACGCAGAAGAGAGTAAAGGATAAAAAGTTCTTAAGTTAGAAAAGGTCAGATGTAAAGCTTTAGAGCCAAGAGTATAAATAGTTTGCTCTTTATGGAAATGAATGTTGATATATGTGACATATCCTATGTCCACTGAGCATAAATGACCCGTACAATGAAAGTGTTTGCAGAAAAATGAAGCTTCCTCCCATTATAAATCCTTAAAGTTTGATATCCAACATCTTAAGCACTTCACATATTCACCTTCAGACCTGCCTGTTTGTCGGTGAATCGATAATGGTTTGGCTCCTATAGAAGCCTTCATGCCTTTGCTCAATAATGTCTCCACAGGAAGCAAACAGAAGCTGATAACACAGAATGAGGTACTCCCCGGGCAGCCAGTGGGCGGTGCTGAGTTTAGGGTCTTTTGTTTGCCTTGTTTTTATGGACACGTAGGGAGCCCATGTGTTCTGACCAGAGATCGTGTCAGAGGACGCTGGGTCTGAAGACAGTTTACCTTTGTAGAAAAACAGCTTAGACGTGTTTTACACTTCTCTTTATCTCGTCTCATTGTCTCTATAGCTCCTGTTTGTCATGTACAGTATAGTAAACGTTGAAATCTTCTCGCAGGTTTTTAAGCTCAGAAATGAGCAGAAGAAAGAGTTAAAAACAACTCTTTTGGCTGTTAACCAAACATTTTGCTGCATCTTAGTTTATTTCTTCTATAATGCAGCCTACCACCACGCCCCACATTCTTTGTCTCTTTCTTTGAATCAGTGTGATTACAATTATTTCCCAGCGGGATAAATTGGCGTGCATGCTGTGTATGTCATTACCTCTCCAAGCTCTGGCATTAGCTCTACTAATGAGAGTGTTATCCACATTGTCCTTCCCTCCACACGCAGACAAATGCATCCTCTGTCACCAGCCTGTAAACGATGCACTTCCTGCTGCTTTCATCTCAGCCTGTAAATTACAATAAAGTCAAATGAATCCCCTCAGAGGACAGGCACTTCCATCCATGGAATCAAGGATGAAGTGTTGATTAATTCAAACTGTTCTTGACGTCTGGAGCCTGGAGCCCTTAAAGAACTCCTTAACCATATTGGAGTCGTTCTTTTAATAAAGTTTATCATTGGAAAAGAGGAGATGAGGCAAAAAACAAAAACAAAAAACAAAAACCTCAATTTCAATCTTGAGCCAGGGAAAATCCTTTGAGGGTGGTATTGATTTGATGGAGGAGATTTAATACAAATTCTCCAAAAGAAGGAGGAATATTTTGACATGTCCGACAGGCATTTTAATTTTGAGCTTATGAAACTGATCATCCCAAGCAAACAATGTGATGGTGAAAATATCTGAACACAGTGTGTCTGTAGCTGCATCATTACATCACATTTTTCATGTCGGGCAAAGCTGCTGCAAGGACGAGGTGGCCGAGTGGTTAAGGCGATGGACTGCTAATCCATTGTGCTCTGCACGCGTGGGTTCGAATCCCATCCTCGTCGCATTGGATTTAAGTTTGTTCTGCCATGTTTCTTTGTCAATAAGCTGACTGTCCTCATTATTCAGTCCTGCGATTGACCGCTGACCAGTCCAGGTGTGTGTACCTTGCCTCTTGTCAGCTGGGATAGGCTCCAGCCTCGAAAATGGATAGTCCAGAGTATCTTCCTGCGCTGTTTTTAATACATTTTGACCATGATGAGCAGTTATGAATTATTTCTTCTGCATGTGTGGATGTATGAATTTTAAATTTGAATGACCAATAAAAACTACTACACAGAGGAGTAATCACAAAATGTAAATCCACTAAATGACTGCTGAAAAATGTGGTTTGACTTTAAAACCTGACAGAATCAACATGTAATCAACAATAACAATAATCAACATCAACATGTCTCTTTTCCCACTGCAGCAAGTTTGTGCATGCCATGTGCATTCTAATGTGAACTCATGAAAGCAAATATTAAAAAGCTCAATTATATGAATGGAGTTACCTTGGGGGAGTATGTGCCTCAAACTCATTAAGATGTTATGGTGGATGCGAGATAAGCTTTGCTGAGTGACAGGTAGACCACTGCAGTATTAATGACCTGGGAGCTCTGTGTGTATGCTCCATAAGAGAGGAGGTGGGGGAAGTGTCTGTGTACGTATGGTTGTGTCTGTGTGGGTTGAGGTGGGCGTCTGCCTTGACTGACTCTATTTGTCTATGATCTATCTCTCTGATTTAAACCGCGGGGACTAAAACAACATTTCCTGTCACCAGTGTCTGAACACGGGAGCTGATGGGAGGACTAACTGGGAAAATGGAGTCATTTATGAAGCGTGTTGTGTGTCATTAGCATGGTGTAATTTATCGTGCACAACGTACCCCACGTACTGTAAATGTAATGCAGCTGGAGTGAATCATGCACACGGGCTCAGCAAGGTGTAAAATGAGCTAGTACTGATTAAGGCTGCTCCCTTGCAAAAACATCATGACACATGGTTATGAGAGGACCAACAAATAGACTTTCCACAGTGTGTAATATGCTGCAGGTCTTTTAGAGAGATTAAAAGCATATATTTGATTTTGCTGTAGCTTGACAAGAGAGAAAATAAGAAAATGAATCCTTTTTTTTAATATAAAAAAGGAAAGGCTTGCAGAAGATTTGTGTATCTTTCAGCCAATGGTCTTCACATTTCCATAGTTAGATTCACACTGAGGAGCTGCACAGGATCCAGGTTATCCTCACACTTATGATGCCAGCCAGTGAGCAGCTCTACTGGAGCAGAGGTGTGATAAATGCCTTGCTGAAGGGCATATTGTCGTTTGGGAGAGCATTACTCAATCATTATACACACCGTACGCCTAGATTGAAAGAGTCCATCTGGGGAATGAACTGTTGGAACCAAGACTCTTTCTACAAGCTGTAGGCAACTTCTTCACCTGTTGTTATTTATTTGGGTTCTTTTTTTTGTTTGTTAGTAGGTAACTGCAGAAGTAACCCCTGGGGTGCACGTACCACTGGTTGTGAATCACTGATCTAGAAGGTTTTTAAAAGAAAATTATTGAGCCTATACCTCGGCATAATGAATGTGCTGCTGGCAGAGGAGCTGAATAGCAGAGGAAAGACAGAATGACACAGGCCTTGGAACATGCCAAAGATTTAAGATATCTTTCTGTGTTCTGGCCTTTTTTTTTTTTTTTTTTTAATTTTATCTTTCAATGGTCCCAGAATTTGAGCCCCTGAGCGTGCAGCTGTACTTTCCATTTATTTTAAACTCATGTAGGCCACTTCTTCAGTCAGACAGAGCGAGATTAGAATTTCTTTTTTAAATACTTTCTTGCATTTTCTTTTTATAAGACAATGTCTTCAAACAGTCCACTTCTGCTGTGAGTTTAATGTTTTAAATATTTGGAGCTCTCTGTGGCCCTAGGAGATCTCTTGTAGCAGAATTGCGTAATAGAGCTGTGCATTGAATTGTTTTAGAGAGCAGTGGCAAAAAGACTTTGTTGAGACAACAGGGAACAAGGTTATATCTGACAGATCTCTGGGTGGCTGGGCAGGGCTGGGGGAAGCAGGAGCATGCTAATTGGTTCCCACTCAGTGAGAGTGTGAGACAGCAGGGAGCAGCCTCGCTTGTGCTTAGAACAATCAACAGGTCTTCTTTTCCTGAGAAAAATTCAGGTGATGTCTCGTACAGTATATGGTGCGCTGCTCTTTGTAAAAGCATCTGCTGAAACAAATAACTGATCAGTGTACATTTGTTCTTTGCTGCAGATTCACAGAGTTTCTGGAGCCCTTTGAGAGGGTGATTCAACCAGAGGAGCTTTGGCTCTACAAGAATCCTCTTGTCGAGTCAGACCACATTCCCAAGAGGGTCATGTTTGTAAGTACCTTCTCTAATTATGCACTCCTCTTATTACAGACTTGATTGCCACTAAATACTTTATGATTATTGCATTCTACGTGAACCACATCCTCCGCTTAATTCTTACTAATCTGTGTGGTGCAGAAATCCTTCAGTTAGGACAATCAATGCTGTGAAGCCTCTTCTTTCCACTGCTGAGGTGAGGCCTGCATGCTGTTGATAGAGAAGGACTTCACAGAATTGTGGTGATTAGTGCTTCCAATGTAAATATCATCTCCTCTTGGACGGAAGTGGGCGGTGGACGGTTAAGATGGATTTCTAACAGATACAGGATGGTCTGAAAATACTTTTCCTCTGGCTCATACTGTAAACATTGAACAAATAACCTAAATAATATCTTGGCAAACATTTCTATATCCAGCACATACAGGAGCATCTGTGCTGATTTTGTTCCCTGCGCAGTTCTCGACAAACAATCACTGGCTTCAATACATTTAAAATACAACATACTGGTCATTACAGAGCTTATTCTTGTGAGTCACACATTGTTTTCAGACTCAGATGGCAGTCGTTAGATGGTCCTATTTTCAAAGAATGATTATGGCAAAATATGACAGCACCAAGGATGCCAAAACCAAAATAGCTTCTGTAAAACCTGAAATACTTCATTCCAACTTTTCCCATCTGCACCTTCTAAAGACATGAAATTTCTGGGAAGCAAGTTTAATATGATATATTTGAATATTTTGGGGAATATTCGCTTTCTTGCCATGAATTGGATGGAAAGATTCATACCGCTCTCATGCCTGTGCAAAATGGAGGAGATGATTTTAGTTTAGCATAAAGACAGGACACAGGGGAGCAGGAGGCTTGGCCCTGTCCAAAGTACACCTACCAGCATGTCACAGTCTCACTAATCACCACATTCTATCTCATTTGTTTAATCCATTCACAAACAGAAACGGGAAAACAGCAAATAGTTGTGTTTTTTATGGGGGCATTATGTGCTCTATTTCTTAGCAAACAGCAGCCTGGCACTGTGACTTTCTGGAGTGTTGTCACCGACAAGCCACAGCAGCCGCCCGCAAAAATATATAGAACATTTGCAACAGTAACTTAAAACAGAAATTGTGGCCATGTAAACCTGATTATCCAGGCACTCTCAGCAGAATATGAAGCAGAGCTGCCTTTTAAAGTTGCTGTAATATGAATATCTTCTAAGTATGTTTGCACAGGGGTTAGAAATTGAGGCCTGATGAGTTATGTACGCTGTACTCATGATATATATATTTATATATATGTATATAAAACCTTTTTCCACCACATCAAACAGTGAGCAAACTATCTTTCACAGGTTTAATGTGGAGTTATATTAAACTCAGGTGTGCGATCGGGGCTTCTTCTCTAATGTAGCATGGTGGCTGCTATGTGGCAGCAATGACATTTTTTGTGACAAATGGAACTTGTAATGGCATTAAGAGAACCTGCAGAACACTGAAAACCCATTTCAAATGATTGTACAAGAAATATCTGTTTTGTGAATTAGCTGCAAGGACCACAGCTTCAATTAATCATTTCACTGACAGGTTGTTTAATTCTGTACTGCAGGACATTTATGTCTGCACGCTAACTTGTCAGAAGACCTTCTAGTAGGTGCTTATTGTTTAATCAAGATATTAAACCAACTTAACAGGCACAGACTCGTCTGCCCATTGTTTGTTTAGCTCACCTCTTTGCGAACTGTCAGTGCTTTGCTGACCGACGCTGCACTCCATCCTATGCTCCATCACACACATCAGTCACCTCATTATGTACAGAAACAGCAGCAGAGCAGCTGTCAGTCATTTCAAGCTAGAAATAATGGCAGCTACTGTAAACTTTAGTATATGTTCTGTTATAGCCTTCCCCCTCTCTAAAAGAATGGCTGAATAACTTTAATATCTACAGTAGACACTGTATGTTGAAACTTAGTTTGACACCACTTCATTATGTTCAGAAGCCTTTTTGTCAATGAATAACATATAATGAATAAAGATTAAAACATTAACAGATTTGGATTTGCTCATAAATTTAAAAAAACAAAACAAAACCCTGAGCTTTAAATTGCTCATCAAAAATGTATTATTGATGGTTATTATTGTTATAAACACTTGATAGTTCATTAGTCATTGAAAGCCTTGGCCGATTAAGAAGAATAGTCTCTCTCTCTCTCTCTCTCTCTCTCTCTCTCTCTCTCTCTCTCTCTCTCTCTCTCTCTCTCTCACACACACTCACACACACACACACACACACACATAGACAAACAAAAAAACAAGAAGTTCCTGCTGCATTCATCTGTGGTACACAATGTCAAAAAGCAATAGATAAATCCTGGAGCTTATCTAAAGCTTATCTGCCCTCTATTATTTCTATTTCCTTTATCAACATGCTTTATAAAAACTGTTGACAGTTTATATTAGCTTCAGTGTTCATGGATCTTTACTGATGACAGGCCTCTAAATAATGAGTGGGAGGGAAAGCCCCTCCCCCCAAACTATGCCCCTCACCCACCCACTGAACCCACGTGCCTCTTAGTGAAAATACTCCCAGTGGTGACATGCAACAGTCAGGCTTCTTCAATGTCATTGCTCTGACAGTGGCCCCGAAGGTGTGGAGAATTTATCTGGCCATTAAAAATAGTCCATGGAGGGGATTTACATGAAGCTACATTATGTCTCACTGCGACCTTCATTAAGATGTACACTGTATTAGACTGCATGCAGGCTCAAGAGTCACTCTTGGATATTCTCGTGGGAGTGAAAGGAATGTTTTGAGTGCATATTATTTATTGTTGGGCCCAATGATTTTTGAGTGCAGCACTTCTAATCAGTATAGCCAAAGGTTGAACTTGCAGAATGTGTACACAGTGTGACACAGGCAATAAGAATATAGCTCTCAAATCAGAAGTCATCTTCAAGGAAATTATTTCTCTTCTTATTTCTGCAAAGTTTAAGTAATTAAAGAAATAATGAACATGTTCTGAAGAGATATTCAGGAGGCAACAAAAACTGAACACTGACTGAAAACTATTTGTACTAAACTATACATAAGGAGGCACTTAGAGGACACAGACACAGATCAATTATTTTATGAGTTTACACGTGTAAAGATGTCTATTTACTTTTTCACCCGTGTGAAAGAGAGTTTTGTTATTCACATAACAAGAGACCCGTGACATGTAAAAAGAAAGACTCTCCAGTAGCATTTGCATAATTTAAAACAAGGATTTCAGTTAAACTGATGCACATACAGTATGCAGCCTTCATATGTGTGTGTTCATTAAACATGCTGGAGCATCTAGAAACTTATGTTAGGAGGGCAATTTTATAAGTGTCTTTAAAATACCACAAAACATAATGAGACAACATCAATTACACTGTCAAACCTTCTGTCTTCATCTTCATATGACTCTTCACATCTTTGACAACTGTATTATACTCTCAGGACTGCCAGTGTATAATTCTAGCTCCTGTAGAGCAACTATAGGTAAAATACTGTTAGAAGTTGTAAATTAAAATGTCCATTTAAGCCACAGCCACAGCTGCCAAATCAGAATCATTCAGGGTAGCTGTTTCACGCTGCATAAATTCTGAGGAGACGTGAAAGCCTCAACCTGACAGAGAAAGAGGTGTTTTCTTCTCTCACTGGATTCCCTCACAGCCTCAGTGATAAACTGTTTTGACTGAAAGGTCTCTGATACACAGGGTGCTTATTTTTGGCAAATGTGATAGATGCCACGAGCTCCTGAGTTGCAGCTTTGTTGCTTCAACCATGACTGTGTCCATGTCACAAGGACATTCTGGATGATTTAATTTCAAATACTGACAGTAAATTTTTAGGTCACTGATAACTGTGAATCAAAGTGTGATTACACGTCCATGCCCAGCTACTTCAAAGGGGAGAGTGAGGTGCAAAATTAGTTTATAATTGGGCAGAGATACACTGATGTACACGTGGCTGAACTGATGAACAGCACTCAAGGGAAATTTAATATGTGTGTCATGATAATGGAATTGAAACCCAGCCTTTGTTATTACTACCTCTGTTGCTTAAGGAAGGAAAATATATTGAATTTGGGCAGAAAGTAATTAATATATTTTGGGGCATGACTAATTACCTAGGTGCTGAGGACGCCCAAATCTCTTATCAAGTCTCTGTGCAGGCAGGAAACCCCAGTGAACAATAAAGAAGCTTGTTTGGCTCCTCATTTTGCCTTGTTAAAATTAACTCTGAATAATGGATGGGTTCATCACATTTCCTGAGGCAAAAGTCATTTTGCGATTAACCTGTCTGGAAAGCTGCACCTTTAATGTCAAAACAATAACTGTACTTTTTTTTCCCTTTCTTTTGTCTTGATTTCCTCACAGGCAATTTCATTCCTTACCCCACTGGCAGTGATATTCGTGGTGAAGATAATTCAGAGGACGGACAAGACAGAGATCAAAGAGGCATGTTTAGGTATGTGCAGCCAATTACTTGAAATGTCATGACTTTGTTGCTGTTAGTCACAATCCCTCCAATGAGAGATTTTAAAACGACGGCGTATATGTTGTGGGTGCTGCCCCCCACACACACACACACTTACACACTATTACCTGAAAGCATGGGCTAATTGGTCACCAATCAGAAGTACTTTAATGTGCTTAATGGTGCAGATCTTTTAACTCCATGACTTTTGTTACAGTCAATATGGTACCACACAAGTTCATCGTACTCGCAGCACCTAGAGTGTTTACACCTGTTTAAAATTTCATGCTGTTTGTTTAGTTCTGAAACAGCATCTGGACATTTCTCCTGCACTGAATTTCTTTTTTTTTTTTTTCCTGTTTGCCTTTTCCCCCTGGGTCGACAGGCCTGCGGAGGCTTCGGCACATCAGAGCGCGTTAAGAAAGTTTAACACAAATCCAATTAAACAGACACACAGAGATGAATCGAGGGGAGAGAGGGTGGTTTAGTGTATCAGCGTAGAGCTTAACAGGTCCATTGCCACCTGCAGGGAAACACTTCTACAAGGCTTTATAGCCATACAGGAAGACAGCATCACTCACAAGAACAAAGAATAAAAGGGAGACGATTATTCTGACAAGTTTCTACACAATCATGGTTTTGAACATGTCTTTGAACCAATGCTACCTCCACTAATGAGGAAGAAAGATCATAAGTGCAGTTTTTCAGCTGGATGTGCAGTTGAAACGTTGCTTATTTTACTCACTTACTTATTTATTTTCCATCCCAAGCTAAAAGCACTGCAAAAGAAACTGTCCCTATACTCCCGCTAATTTATCGAGTTCAAAGTTGTCCCTGAGGGTCCTCTAATTCTGAATTCATGAGTCAAAAATTTCAAACATATAATTGAGCTGGCATAAAAAGAAGGGCTTGATTTAGATTTTTACCCTTGTGATTCCAGGGGGACTTGGTTTTGCTAATAAGGGGCATTTATTGTCTAATACAGTGCACTCTGCTATCACATTGCTTCTTTATTTTTCTTTGGAGTAAAAAAAAAAGAACACAATGCTCCTGTTGTAGGATTGTCTAATAACCCTTTATCATTCCCAAACTCCCGCGGCTTAATTGTGTGATTATCTATCAGTCCGGATATACTGAAGCCGTTTTATTATATTTTCCGAAAGACTACACTCTGATAATGACACAGAGACAATTCTGCTGTGATTATTTTAAATTTTGGTTACAAAGCATGTATAATAGTATTCATCATTTGAATGTGAGATCTCATAGCACAAGGCTTTATTGTTTGGTGTGTGCAGAGGGAGCAATCTTCCAGGCACTGAGATGATGAGAGGGTTTTCAGTAATAGGAGAAGTAATAAAAAAATAAAAAAATAGGAGTTTGTGTAGTCTCTGTATATTTGGTCTAATGTGTCAAAGCTTTAATCCTCCAAAATATACAGTGCTGAGCTACTGGAATCCTGCTCATCTGCTTTGTTAATGAATATAAAACATTAGAAAAAGACCTGGACAGTAGACGTTTGGGATGTCTCTGACCATTTCTTTTTCCTTTGAGAAGTTTTGTCGACCAGTCTGCACCAAATTGGCCAAAGCATTCAGGAGCTGAGTGAGAAAGGGTTTGATAATGTAATGGCAGCAACCCCGTCTTTGGTCAGTGGGTCTCTAATTTCCTGGAACAGAACAGTGCCTTAGTAGTGCAAACTGTGAGGTTCAAGTGCATATGAATGTGACCAGTTTCGGTGACCAGTGGGACACTTGCTATCCTAGTACAGTGCAAACCAATTTGGCAAAGAGACTGGGGGTGGAGTACTGTGTGCCACATTACTATAGAGCATCTCAGGTTTGCTCTTGGAGCAGATGATGTCTCCTTTATGAGTATAATCAGCTATGCTACTCAATCTAACTTGGCAGAAACTGGCCCATTTGGTCCCCCAGGAGTTTTACAAACAAGCATAAGTGCAACCAAATGGACTGCCAAAACTGTGCCAGTGCTAATGTCGGCTTTGTGCCAGCACAAAATTAATTCATACTTTAATGACCATCAGTAAACTTCCCAAGTCTAGACTATATGTGAGAGGACACAGATGAAGCATACTGGGTCAGATCTGACATGGTGAACACAATGTTCAGTATAATGTCCCCATTTTTGAACTGGTCGAATGGAGCACGCATCATTTTGGGCTTTTATCTGAATTGCACAGGGTTTGTCCAAATTAACAAGCTGTTAAATAATGTTGACATTGAGCTCCTCTCAGCAGCTCAGGAAGATAATACATTTGAGTGCTTGCAACGTGGGGTGAATTCAATTGGCCTGTAGACTACTGGGATTAGCCTATGAGGGCAGGCACTCTGGCTAATGATGAGCCCCAGTGGTTTGCTTCATAGCTAATTAAATGAACATACGGTTACAGTGCAATGCCTACCTGTCAACCAACTGTAGTTCTCCTGTTTCCTATTACCAAATTTGGGCTGAAGCAGTAATTGCTTCGCAGTTAGACAGGGTCTTATTCCGTCACCACCACTGTATTATTTTTCTCCATATTAAATATCTCATTGATATTTTCCAGTATTAAGCTAAACTTCTGCTCAGATTTTCTTTCATTTTCATTATTTTTTTTTTTTTGCTAGTATGAGTCTATGGATCTGTCAGTGAGTCCCAGTATCTCAAAAACTCTTGTATGAACTTCCATGGAACTTTGTCCAAACATCCATGGTACTCAGAGGATTGTTTTACTAAATTTATGGGTGTCCGAAAACTAGGAGATAACAATACTTGTTGGGTCCGACAGCTTTGTTGGGACCAAAATGCTGGACCCCACATTACCACGTTAAGACTTAGTTTTAAGGTTCAGGCCAGGGTCAATGGCAGGTCCCCATGAATACAGTAAAACAAGGATTTGTGTGCGTGCGTTTATGTGTGTGTATTTAAAACCTTCCTGCTACTGTTGCTGCTCAGATATTATGAAAAGCTGTTTCACACATAAATCCTGACAACCATCTGTCCATCTGCAAGGGAAATTCCCATGAAGTGGCTTTTTATTTCTACAATATGTCAGAAGAGTGGGTAACCTGCCAGAACCTGTATTGCGCTGATAGTAAAATTAATTCATTTACCACAGCATTACTGTTTCTATGAATGTTGCTGTTATTGAAAATGCTGTGTCAACCTTGTCTGTTACACCTGTTTCAACAATAAAGCTTTGTACTGTAAGATGCTTATTTGACCGTGTGTGTTAATCTTCCGTCTCCAGCTGTGTCCCTGGCTCTCGCCCTGAATGGAGTCTTCACAAACACCATCAAGTTGATTGTTGGCAGGTATGATAAACAAACTGAAGCACTTCACAGGATCTGACAGTGATGCTAAATGTTAAGCTGTATTCACTGAAGATCAAAATTTTCGGATTTGACATACTAGATTTGTGGCCGGTGAATTGTTTGACAAGTAAATGGAATTTGTTCTGCTGATGACACACGAACATCTTCTGGGTTGCTTTTGATTTCCAGACCCAGGCCTGATTATTTCCAGCGCTGTTTCCCAGATGGACAAATGAATGCGAAGATGCTGTGCACCGGGGAGCCAGAACTAGTCTCAGAGGGACGCAAGAGCTTCCCCAGCAGCCATTCCTCCTGTGAGTATCAGTCATCAGTCCAAGCAGATCACTGCCAGCACTTGCAGCACAATGCCAAAAGATATCCGAAGTCACGCTCTGACTCATTAAAATTGCACACAACTGCATCTCTTGATGCTCAGAGCAACATTTTGCACAAGTAGAAAATCCTGACTGGGGGTGTACAAGGTGCTTACTTCACATTTCAAAGCAATGAAATGTTGTTGCCGTCTCTCTTCAAAGATAATAGCACTCTGTAGCAATAAGTTATCATTCAATTTACACATCCCGAGGTCATATTGCTTATGGGTTCGGTTGATTGAGTCAGTCACTGCTAATCACTTGGTGAACAAGTGAGTGTTGCATGCAGCTTCTTCTGACTTCCAGCTGTGTTCAGCTGTGCAGACCAATGTGGGACGCGGGACATCTTTTCGACCATATTGCTTTCCAAGCTGTTTTCACTTCGGCAGCGTGTTAAATAATTCACATGTTTTCCTGTTGTCCAGCAGGATGAATGTGAAAGTGGTATGCATGGAGTGTCTGATGTGCTGAATAAATCCTCAGTATAATGTGGTTCATCAGGCGTGTAAAGACTGCATTCAAGAAAACACATCTCTGAAAACATCACTTAGTGTCCTTGCTGCCATTGAACATAAAACATACTTGTGACTTCATGGCTTTGAAGTTTTTTTCCCCTCTTGTTCTAGTGAATGTGGAGCTCAGAAAAGTCCACAAGCAATAAAATGCTTACAGTGGAAATACACCGAACCTCCTGCTATGCATTATTCAAAATGAAAAATATATATTTATATCCTCCAGTGAGCTGTGCCCTGATTGTGGCACACTTGATATTTATATTGTTTGCTTTTGTTCAAAGTTCCTATTACATTTCCACTCTAGATGCAAATTCACACTTAACAAGGTAATTATGTGCAATTCAGAAGTGCTGCAGGAAATTGTAAATAAGCAAATGGTTGCATCCAGCTGAAGCATTTAACCGTCACAGGTTGAAACGAAGTGAAAATCCTTGTCAGTGTGAACATCTTAAACTCCTTTTTAAATTTCATATTCTAATTAAACTTCAAATGTTGCGTGTGAGTTTAGAAGTTTTCTCGAGAGGTGGAGGGCGTATGTGCGTGTGTGCAAGAAACACAGTGGTTGTGAAAGTGTTTAATTGCCATCCTGCTGTGAGTGTGACTGCCTTCAACTACTCTATAAAAGCCTTCAAATCAAACATGGGATTAATTGGTCTTTGTGTGTTATAATAAGATGGCAAGATACGATAATGGATGAGATAGCATGGGCAGTCAAAATTTTTCATTGATGTTAATTAAAGACAGCTGCAATTTCATGGTCCGGTCTGATTTCAAATTGTTGTCTTAGCATAATATTAAAGTTGCACGCTTTCAGCCTCTCAGACACCTGCTTTAAGAAAGAAATGCTTTGAAGTGCTGGCTGAGTCCCATTAGAAATAGCAGAGAGGGACATTGCTCTGTAATTCACTGCAGCGCTGTGTATGGATTACATTCATCTGCACGGCAGCTCTAATAGCCTTATGTTGTTGCACTGTGAGTGAGAAAGTGATTGAGAGGACCGTGCAACGGGGACACGAGGAGCACCTATATGCCAGGGCTTCTAGATAGCAGAAGAAATCCAATTTCCTGTCTGTGTCCCTGTTCACCAGGACAACGCTTGTTGGACACGCATAAGTTACAGAGCTTTTAACCAGACGAAAGTGCTAATGGACAGGGAGCAGAGCCAGACAGATGACAAGTGTCAATGTAGCCTTATTCAAAGTGGCATCTGCACGTAACGCAACATCACTTCTGGCTGGTATGAAAAGCCCAAGACACAGACTTGGCAAAAGAAACTGTTTTGTATTCACAGATTCTTGCCTCTCTCTAAAGGATGCTAGATAATCTGCATGTTAAACAGATAGCCCAGACTAATCCATCAGAATCAGCTAGGACAAAAATATAAATACACACATACCGACTTCAGTGTTTGATGACAGCTATTTTTTTTCAAGCACACAAACTATTATTGTATTTCAAAATTTTTAAAGCTGCTTGGGTTCTCTGTGATTAGATTTCTTTTCTTCACCTCATAGCGACGTAACAGAGTAACAGAAATTGGAAGAGACAGGTCCCAGAAACAGAAAAACAAACAGATAAAGATAAATACAAACTCCCCTGAACCCACTGCACCATTATATGCAGCGGTAAAGCAAGCAGGCCCGAAAGCATTAGCTGTAAATTGTCTTCCTTCTTATTCATATTCATCTCACCATGTCCCCTGTGCATATTAAGCCATCAGATATGATCAATTAATATGCACTTTTAAAAACCATCTGCCATCTTTACCATCTACATTCCCTCCCATGCCTAAATGAATCCTGTGAGACGGACCTAATCACATCTTTAAATCTCCACATTGCTTCTTTCGCTTGCACAAAACTATCAATATTAAATTAAGCATAGCTAGGAGTGTTCATCAAATTAGTTCAGCATCTAGAAAGAACTGCAAGGAAAGTGTGCTTTCATGTGTTTGCAGAGAGGTTGAGGTTGAGGAACAGCTTGTGCAGGGGTGCAGCAATTATACAGTGTTAATAATGAGTTCCTGTTTGGCTTTTGTATCTTAATGGATGAAACAGCCTGAGTGCCCAAGTGGCTGGTTAATATGCATTACTTCTGGTCAGAGGGGTTTCCCATTGGTCCCTGCAAGGGTCAGAGGTGAGAACAGGAGGGAGAGAGAGTGGGGAAGGGTGGGATTTTTTTAAAAACATGATCTATTGGACAAATCAAATTTTTGACCTAATGACAGTGGTAGTTGATAATTCACAACATCACCAAAGTTACTGTAATTCTTGCAAAACCTAAATTGAAATCCAGTGCAGATATGAGAATGAACTTTATAAGAATGAACTGTGCAAAATTTTCAGATATGCAAAACCAGTGACTGTCATGCCTAGCCCCTAAGGGGGCTGTTTTCTGAGCCCTTGTTTTTTTTTTTTTTAACTCTTTGGTGGACTTTTGAACTCCTCTGACTCTTGTTTAGTTTCTTAACTTCCAGTTCCTGTTTTATTTTGAAATCATTGCCCTTGTGTATCTTGTCTTGTTCTACTTCCTGTCTTTGTCTTGTTTCCCGCCTTTGTGATTGTCTGCCCCGCCCTAATTGGTTTCACCTGTTGCCCATTCCCTTGTGTATTTAAGTCTCATCGTTTCCCTGTGTTCTGGTCAGTTTGTTTTTGTCTCTTGTCACATGTCTTTCACCCGGTCTCGTATCTCACGTCAGGTTGTGTATTATCATCGCTTCCCTAGTCAGGTTATGTATTTTTTGTTACTTTGTTTCTTGTTTGGTTTTTTCACTCCTCAGGTTGTTCCGTCTTTCTCCTCGCTAAGAGTGATTTTGTGTTCACGTTTTGTATTTTTGTTTTTGTGCCTTTTTCCCCTTTATGGGTGATCCTTATTTGAAACTTTGTGAGAATAAAAACCATTTATTTTTGATTACGTCTGTGGGGTTGTGCGTTTGGGTCCAAGTCCTTGCCCTAGCTGTGACAGTGACCACTATTTCAATTTATTATACTGCCCCATCACCACCTTTAGACACTGCATGCACCTCCTGAAAGCTGGCAACCAATTATGTGAAAGTATTACAGAAAAAAATGAGTCCGATTTGGTGACGGTTGGATTTAACAGACTAGAGGTCTCAAAAAAATGGTAACATGTTTTCATAATAGGTGAAAAATATCTATATGGTTATCATTACTCTGCATGCTCTCCCTGTTCCTAACAGTCATTTTTTTCTCAAAATAAAAATAAAGACTCAGAGGAAGTAGCATACTGTGTCTAGCTCCCTCAAAGCTAGTTATGCTGTGACATTTACAATACTCAGTATGACAGCTTATTATACATGGAGTTAATAGAGTTGCATGTGCCTCCACTATCAGATAGATGATACTTTTTCATACTCACACAGTGAGAGGTTTGGTAAGCCTTCATAATGTACCTACATACATGTAGAATTATTGTTATTAATCACATGTTGTTCTGAAAGTAAACACCCATCTTTGTCTTTTTTCCTCTCACCTTTGTGAATCTTTGTATCCATTCTGCCATGTTGACAGAAACCCTCCCCCATTTTCCTCTAAAAACTGCAATCAGACTTCTTCACATACGACTTCTCAACAAACCTTGTGCTTGTTTTGAAGACGAAAAAAGCAATTGGACTGCACTCATCATTCTCATTAGGCATCTTTGTTTAGTCTCAGAGGAATCACTTTTCCAGGCTTTTAAAATGCATGAAGTGGATTCATTACGATGATGTTTTTCCCTTTGTTGACCTCCTCTCTGTCCTTTGGCCTTTCGGGGACTTCTGTTGCCTCAAGAGGAGAATCCTTCAGTGGTTATTAGGTACCTAGTATTCATTGTATAATCCCACTGCTGCAAATAAACTGGCTTAGTTAATTATCCTGATTTCACATGTAGAAATGTGTTTGTGCGTCTCTTTGGATGTGTGTGGGAGACGCACACTAGCTGTCCCTGCTCATGTATTATGCAGATCACCAAAGCATTTCTATTAGTGTAATCCTCAAGATGTTGTCTCACTGTGTCTGCAAACATATTGGTTGTATGCAGTATGGAAATAAGCAATCATGTTTACTACTACAATGCAGCAGTTTTCCTTATGATACCTTTAGTAACTCAAATGCAGTTTTGCTTGGTTTAATTGGCAGAGCTCTTCATTTCTGTGTTACAGCTTCAAAACAGGTACACAGACCAACAGAGGAGCAAGCAAAATATTGTATAAAAGTTTCTATTTACAGTTACTTCATATTTTTCTGTGTTGATTATCACCTGCATTGCCATAGAAACTCCACACTTGCACATAGATTTAAATGGACCTATATTTGGTTTTTAGAGTCTGAACCAAACCAGAACTAGTAATGACCTAGTTTTTCAACTGATGCTGCAGATACAGGACCTAGTATCTGAAGTGATATATACGTATGCCCACATTTATGCTTTACAGTTTTCACTGGATGTCTGTAGCTTCCATCTATCCATCCATCCATCCATCCATCCATTTTCTACTGCTTATCCAGAGGTAAGGTAGGGTAAGCAAGGTAATTCAGATTCTCCTCTCCCTAGCAATGCTTTCCAGTATCTCCATGGGGACCACAAGGCGTTCCCAGGCCAGATGAGATGTGCAGTCTTTTCAGTGTGCTCTGGGCCTCCTACCAAATCGATGTGCCCTGAAAATGTCCAATGGAAGCCACCCAGGAGGCATCCTGATCAGATGCCCAAATCATCTCAATTGGTTCCTTTCGAGCGGCTCTACTCAGAGCTCCCTGCAGATGTCTGAGCTCCTTTGAGCTCTTATAAGGCTGAGCCCAGCCACCTTATGGAGGAAACACATTTCAGCTGCTTGTATTCACAATCTCATTCTTTCGTTCACAACCCAAAGCTTGTGACCATAGATGAGGACTAAAATGTAGATGGACTGGTAATTTCAAAGCTTTGCCTTCCGGCTCAGCTCTCTCTTCACCACAGCAGTCTGGTACAATACCCACATTACTGCTGATGCTGCAGCATCCACCTGTCAATCTCACGCCTCATTTTACCCTCACTCATGAACAAAACCCCAAGATACTTAAACTCCTCCACTTGAAGCAACAACCGCTCTCGTATGTGATTACCTCCAGTCCACAAACACTCTAAATTGCCCACAATGTAACTGTGGGTGAATAAATGTGTTCACCCTCTGAGGGATTCTTGACCTGCTCTGGGTGTTTCCCTGCCTTCCCCTCAAAACATGCTTGGAAAAGCTCCACCTCCCATTGAACACTGTAATTAATAAATAGATGTTTTTCTTTCAGTGTTACAAAATTGCAGAACTGCAGAAAGAGGTGTCATTTTCTCATGTAAAACCGCAGTGAGTTTTCTAAAGTTAAGACGTTCAGTCAGCAGACTGGGTCTGTGGTTTATGGATAATTTAGTCCTGTCTTTCCAAATGAGTAATCGTCTTAGCTACGGTTAGAGCTGTTAAAATGAATGGTGTGAGCTGCTGTGTGATTGGAAACGAGGAGAGTTCACTCGTAAGTGAAATGGAGGGGCACTGAGGGACACTGAGGCTAAGGATCTAAGATGGCTTGCTCATGACCTCCAAACATTGGACTGATGAACTGAGCCAGAAAGTATGGAAGTTGGATGTAAAACCCATGTGGTACACTTAGTGGGTGGTGAGGATGACTATGTGCAGGATTTTATATACCACAGGGTGTCAATTAAATTTTTAGCACATTTCATATTTCCCCTGCTCTCCATATGGATTGCTTTAACTAGCTGAATTTATCAACGTAATTAACCTAGCCCTAAGTGAATTCAGTTTCTAAAAGGATGTCGATTTCTTATCCACTTTAAAGCTTGAACTGTTAAAAGGGACCCATTGGCCAAATTTAATCTCACCACCTGAGCCACCATATGTTTTCTAGCAGCTGAAGTCACACAGGCCACCCAAGAGACCTATACAGTGAGTTTAATGAGCATTTGATCAACATCAGATACAACCTGTTTTAGGCCATATTAACTGTATGGAGTCACTGATATACTGTTTTTAGCCATGCTAGCTACGTTACTCTCACCATTGTGGTCCAGAATAAAAAATATCTCACCAACTATTGGATTGATTGCCATTAAATTTTGCATTGACATTCATGGTCACCAGAGGATGAACGCCTCTGACTTTGGCAATTCACTGTTTCAAAATACCATAACAACTTTTAGATGCTACTGATATGAAAGCAAACAGTTGGTTTGGCCAGTCAGCAACAACAAGAAAACATACAGTACACCACACATACCTTTCTGGAATCCAACCAAAATCCCACACTATATTCAGTCCTGCTGAAAAGTTAAACTTAGGGGTAAATATTACAGTAATAATGCAATCAAGAAAACTACATATCAATAATTTCCAAGGTGGGTGATGCTGTATATGCATGTTTTAATAAAAATCCAGTATCAGGTTGTCAGCCATCCACTATATTGGTGTAAACTGCCTAATGGAAAATGCAGAGTTCTTAATGGAACCAACTTTTGCTCCCTGACAGCAGGACAAGCACTGAGACAGCTGGACTTGCTGCCTGTGCCCTCTCTTCCCACCATCCTTCCTCTCTATCTACAGGCTACACACGTGTCCCACCATCCTTAGTATTCTTGGCCGGCTTGTGGGTTGAGTGACAAATGGGCAGCTGATGGGTGCTGATGTGTGCTGTTTGGCCCGCTGCAGCAGTAAACTAATGACCCTGTCTAAGCACCACCTTTAATGGCTCAATCACGCAACCTTTAATTCATACAATTAGACCGCCGCTGTTTCTCTTACGCTAACCAACATCAACTAAGCCGCAGACCCCCTTCAGCACAGCACAGCCAACAGCTGGGGACATAGTTTTCACTGTGACCTCAGAGTGTCAGGCTATTGGTGGACCTGTACAGAGGAGAGCTGTTGAACAAACTGAATGTTATGCATCAACTTTGTATTAATATATAAACTCTATGCTGATCTTGAGATATGGAAAACTCACACAGTCCCCTCTTATCTTTGTCAGTGTTAGCACATGAACCAGTCAGTGGAGACTAATTTTGCACTGTGTATTGACTCAAGGATGCACACTGATGCCACAGACAGTACACACATTACTCAGGAATAGTATGCACTTTGCTAAATAAGTCTCTTTCAGTGTGGGGGCTGTGCTCTGTACTCGTGTAGATGTGGCTGTTTGCCCTCGCTTGCTCTCAGGCACCTGTCGCACACAGTGAATTTAGTGTGCCAGTATTTACTTAACAGACTGAAGTTTCATCCCTCAGTGAGTTTACCTGCGAGTGGGTGGCAGTGGACAATCTACAAAACTCCCATCTGCCATCTTTGTTATGTTTTTCTGTCTGAAACGCTTCCCTATCACGCTATAGTTGTCCATTTCATTGTTGATTTTGCCGTCACCATCAACTTGTCAACAACCTTGCAGTGTGGCACACGGTCACACTTTATGTCTTTGCTGATAAACAAGAGGATTTGAGTTTGAGAGTTTCTAATCTGAATGCTGAATATATTGTTCAGTCTTGATGCCCTTCTCTTCTTTCTCTTTGTCTGCCCTCTTCTCTGTGTGCTAGTTGCATTCTCTGGTCTTGGCTTCACCTCCTTCTACCTGGCGGGAAAGCTGCAGTGTTTCACGGATCAGGGTCGAGGACGTAGCTGGCGTCTCTGTGCCATGGTACTGCCTCTCTACAGCGCTATGATGATTGCACTCTCCCGTACCTGCGACTACAAACACCACTGGCAAGGTCTGCCCAACAGCTCAGACACAAGACTCATGAATATGATTATCCAACATTAATTAAAATTACTGTCAGATAAATGCTGTGTATTTCTTAACTCTGTCTCAAGCCTGTCTCAAACACACCTGGCTAAAGGCACTTTGATAATTATTGTATAGATAATAAAAACGCACACTGGGTGATACTCATTTCAACAGTTGTACTACTTTAACTTTCACACAAATTCTGATTTTAATCAACATGGCTGGAAAATTTAGAATAAGAATTTACAGTAAATCATTCTGAGCAACCTGCTTCAGACTGTTTTCTGTCAGCTATAGCATAATGACCGGTTTTGATTTCCTGAAAACTGCCTCATATGACAATGAGGTAGCATTTAATTCTGTAGCCTGGGAAGAAAATTATAATTAAAAGCTTTAGTGTTTTTTTCTGTTCTGAAAGAACTGGGGGGAGACTTGGAAGCAAGGGAATGCGTATGTGGGTGGGGGGTGTGGGAGAGAATGTGTGGTAATATGATGACAGCTCTGTCATATGGTGTTAATTAGTTTTAGAGAGCCATATGTTCCTGGTGAGCAGGGCAGCTACAAAACAGACAACTCTTTGAACGACCAGGATTTATTTATATCAAAAGCTCAACACGTACAGTAGTTACAGGCAAGCTGACCACTTTCAGAGGGCTTTTAGTATTTCTTAGCTCTGCACATAATTTTTCTCCTCCCTCTGCCCAGTCTGCTGGGATACCAGCAATGGTGCAGGCCATTAAACTTGAGGGCCTGCACTGAGTGTAAACACAAGCTGGGAGCCCCCATTACCCTAGCTGCTGAGCCATGCTTGATGGATGCTAATACTCTCACCATCCTTTTGCACTTTGGAGGTGTGCTCTGTCCTCTGGAGGGGGGTAGGGGGTGGGGGCGGGGAGTGGCCTTCCCATCACTGTCTTAAGGGGGCCACCAAACTAATATATTGCATGAAATCACAGTCTATTAAATATAGCTGACTTGAGTTGATGAAACATTCACAGAGAAAGCTCATGCATTTTCAAGTTCTTGAACGGTGGAAATCAGTGTTATACTATATTTCATTTCACCCAAAAGGAGAAAATAAAGGGAGACCTATGGAAAAAATGATTTTGATGTAATGGAAGCCTTTGCTTCAGCTGCTCCAGCCACCAGCTGGCCATGTCATTTTGATCTATACCTAGCAATACAGGCTTAATATTCAGCATGGCAGTGTGATATTATATGATGTATTGTAGCTTAAAGGGGGGCAGGTATAATATGAAACTGTTCAGCTTAGCTGACACTGTGACAGAGACAGCATGACCAAAGGCAAGTGCTCAGAAGAACAGATTCATCACTTCACCCTTTAGTGCGCTTTCATCAACCTCTAAACTATCCAGGCATGATCAATGCTCTCTGACACATTATAACATACACAGTAATGCCTAATTAATTGTGTTCTTTCAAAGAGAAGGTGTCACTTCTCTGCCTCCTCAAAGACTAAAATTAAATATATATGCATACCTTAAAATATATGTGTTTTTGTGAATTTGCAGACGCCTTTGTTGGAGGAGTGATCGGGTTGCTGTTTGCGTACATCTGCTACCGCCAGCACTACCCACCTTTTCTGCACATGGACTGCCACCTGCCTTATGCCAGTCTGGCTGCCGCCGCCCACACACCCTCTCATCCCCAGGACGACCCACAGCCCACTGACAATGCAACCACCCTTCCTCTGGAGGGCTTGACTGAAGGGCCAGTATGACTAGTGGCCACCACCGAGACTCCCCCCAACACCCTCACCAAACCACCGAGTCCACCTCCCCATTCCCCGTGACTGACTGGCTCTTGCATACATTCCAGTGGACAGTAATACAACTCGCCCATCTCCATACTGTTACCCCCAGTCTCGGTGACACCTACATTCTTTTGTGTTTATTTTTTTTATATCTGGTTCTTGCTCAGCAGTCGTGAAAGTCTATATTTAGATGTGATGTATGAGAGGAACCTACGAATATGGGACATCACCGCTGAGAGAGAAGAGAGAAAAACATGTCGAAAACCCAAGGAAACAAGTCTTACTAATGGCTGTGAAGGAAGATGAAAATATTGCCAGTTTTTGCTGGATTTTTTTTTCTTAATAAGAGATGTGGCTGGCAGCTTGATTTATGCTGGAGTGTATTTAATGTTTGGCTGTTAAAGGATTTGGACAGCAAGTTGGGGGGACCCAAGAAATCCCATAAAATGTCACAGCAATCCAACCATGAAATCAAACTAATTAAATTATTTAAATATTGTCTGTTAGATCTCACAGTTAGAAAGATATTTCTGTATTAGAATTTGATAGCGAAAGTGCAAGGAATCCAGTGACGTTCTGTGTGTTTCAGTTAGATGCTGCATTTTCAGACCGATGTGTTGATTTAAAAATGAAGGACTTGGGGCACCACTCTAGATTCATACCTTTTCTGCTTTTGTAATAATTTTTGGTTGTCCATAGCAACATAATGATAAATATAGAACCAATACACTCTTGAAGAAAAGCACTGGTCCATGTCAAGGGCAATATTCAATGTTCCCCAACCCCCCCCTAAACTAACTCCTCAACCTTCTCCCAATTTTTATTATTCTATTTCTCCCTATTCTCTTGGGCTTGTATAGCTTTGCAGTGCAATCCTGGATATCAACCCTCCCTCATTCCTCTTCCTCAGCTTGTCACCATCCAACTTTATTTTTCACAAGCCCTGCACTTAACACATGTTCCCTGAGGTTGCACGGGGACGTGGACCCAAATTGTAGCTCAATGACTGCAATCAATAACAGGCAGGTGGGAACAGCGTGGTGGAAGTGTGTCTGAATAGGCACAAACTCCAATCTGATCCTGCATTAATCCTCATTATGGGAGGTCAGCCACCGCCACTTATGAGGACATTAGCACTATATGAGGTGCCCCATGGACTGCCCAAGCATTGCAAATGGCTTTCACGGGGCCACAGCAGCCCCATAAACAGACAATCTAGCATTCAGCGGACGACAGACCTAAACCCGGGACAACAATTTTGATGTATTATTCATCCATTAATGTTCTGTTACTTATTAATATTTCCAGCCTTAATTTAGGGACACTGCGTTGAAATGAAGCAGACACCAAAGATTTTTTTTTTCTGCTTGGGTTGCATACAGCCCTGTTATGCTTTACTAACAAAGATGACACATAGCCAGATTACTGGTTCCCCATCATCAACAAAGCAATTTGTAACCTCTTACAAGTTTTGTTAGAAATGATGGATAATTTTGTTGCCTTGGTTACCATGTCAATTTTGCCATTGCTGTGACATTAATGGGAAGGTGCAATCTCAGCTTATCTCTAACCCAGCCAAGCTACATAGGACGGCAAAGATTATTTATTTGCACTGAAAAACAAGGGGGGGGGAGAATCAGGAGATAGTCCATCGAAACAGCGTGATATGAAATAAGCACCAAGCCAAATGTAGAAGGCTATTTTGTAATTTTATTATCTTTGTCAGGATGCTAGTCTAGTCTTTTTACATTTGTCTGTCCCCACTGTCAAAACACCGCATGTTTTTCTGTTTTTGTAAAAAGCATCAGTTGAGACAGCTGCACCTTCAGCTGCTGTTTGCTTAATTCTGGGCACAATTTGGCTCGTGGCACAGGAATAGACAACAAAAGGTTTTCTGCGTTCGGAATTCTTTTGAACATCATTTATTGAAATCAGCCACAATTAAGCCTCTATCACTAATGCAGCCCATTGGCAGCTTCTTAGAACTGTGTGTGTGTGTGGTGTTTGTACCTGTCTTTCTATGGTTGTGTGGACAAATTTTGTTTCAAAACCATTGCTGTGAGGACATTTTTACATTCTGAAAATATTTTGGCCAGTCCACACAACTTTAAAGTGCTCTTTGAGGGTTAAGACTTGGTTTTAGGGTTAGGGTTACTCATTTAGTTTTGATGGTTAAGGTTGGGGTGAGTGGTTAGGGAATGCATGATGTCAACGTGTGTCCTCACAAAGATAGTAAGACAAGAATGGGTGCATTTGTATGTGTGAGTGTGTATGTGTGCGTGCAGGTTTTGACAAGGCCTCTCCCACACCAACGCAATACAAAATCAAACTTACAAAGAACGAGCGTTTCACGAGAGGAAGGAGGTGCTCGACTGCACATCAGACTCTGTGATGGAACAAGAAGATGCTCTGAGAGTTGACTGGAGGGAAACTTGTAACCCACTTGCTGGTTCTACAGAGTCTCTCAGCACGGGCCTGGAGATCTGTGACTGTAAGATTTTGACATCTCGAGGCAGATTTGGGGATGAATTGTGATACAGATGCATTATGTTCTATAGAAACCTGCATTCGCCTGTCTTGGCAGCCTGATGTTTGTACCTTGTCATTTAGTTTTCTCCTATTAGATGGTACAGTGTATATTGGAAAAAATGTTCAAAAATCATGTCTGTAAGAGTATTTTTGCTTTTTTAGGATTTATTTTTCCCAGAATCCTTCAAATCATTCCATGATCTGTTTTATTTTGGTGCTATAGATACTTTTGTAGCAGTAGGCGTTACTTTTTTTTTCAGATGGTGGGTGTGTAAACGGTGGACATTTTGAAATTAAAGCTCAATAATTTTCTACAGAGTAAAGAAAAATAATAATTATGGTACAGATTTCTGTTTTGTTTTTTTTTCTCAAATCAGATGCTGAAGAGCAACCAGTGCTTGTGATTTTTTTTTCAGTCATTTCACCTTCCCAAGGACTGAAGGGAGAGAAATAATGAAAAAATATTAAAGAATAATGACATTATTAGCAATTATAATGAATAGATGTCTGAAGAAAAAAAGAGTGTAAGACTTAACAATCTTTGTTCATGGCATGCCAGTTCCATTTGTGAGAAAAGACTGTTTTCTATGAATAAGCATGTTTGGCCTTGAGAACTCTTTGAGCTGTGTTTTGCTGTTTATATACTTTATGTACAATAAAGGACTGCCGCTGTGTGAAATTTGTCCATGAAGAAAACAAAGGAGCCTAATGTATCTTGTCAAAGTGTGATCGTTGGAGCCTGCATTTGTTATTGTGACAGGAACTCTGAACCGCTCCACGTGGATTCAACACATCATTGGAAACAAATCAAGGTTTGAGGATGTTTACATTAAAAAAACTCCACCCTGTAATCAGATCATAGGTGTTACCACATTATTCCTTATTATATGCAAATGAACAGTCTTACATTATGCAGCAGCAGACATTCGAATGAGCTATGGCCCATGTTCAGTTCAGTGAATTTGTGCTTCAACGATCCTGCTGCTGTCAGATCGCACAGTGCTACTGAGGCAGCCGACGGTGTGTGTGTGTGTGTGTGTGTGTGTGTGAATGTAACTCTGTTCAAAGTGGGTGTTGTGCTTTTTTTTTTGCATCAGTTGTTGCACTCTTGCTTAGGGAGTTTCCAATAAACTTATGTATGTCTAAGACTGCCTGTTGCTTTTCATATCAGTAGGAATTAATCAGGCTGCTGGCAAGAGCAACTCCTGAGGATAGTTTCTTTTCAAAGTAATTTGTTGCCCCAGTAAAGAGAATAACTACACTTATAACAAAAAAAAAATCATTCCTTTATATTTTTAGTCATTTTCTTGATCCTGCTAAAATCCACTTTCAATTAAACATCAACATAATTGATTGTCTGATGGCATTATTTATAACCAAAATCGATTCACCTGTTGATAAACTGGTTTTATTTAAATATGTTGATGTGCTGACAGACTAAAAACATACAACAAACCTAATCCCTATGCTAACGTCAGCATGCGAACATGCTAATCTTACACTGACAGTGTTGACATGAAAAGCTATGTGATCACCAAAGTTATTAAAATTCATCCTCAGGTGAGTATTAATGCCCATACCAAATTTCATGGTAATCCATACACTAGCTACTGAGACATTTCAGTAAAAAACAGAAAATCTCATTCTTTTTGGTGCCAGAGGAAAAATCATGAAAGTCAGTAGGATTCTTCATCTTTTTAGCCACTGAATCTTAATTAACAAACAATGGCAACATACCAGCTTAGTTACTCGTTGTGGCAGGAACATCATGATCTTACATGCAGGTACATGTTTGAAATAAATCCAGTGAATCAGTTATTTTGAAGGGCTCAAATCGAATCCCCAAATGTTTTCATGCAGGCTTTTAATCCTTGTGGCCTTGTTACTCATGAAAACGGTTCTCTCTAAATAACAAGACAAAGACCACAGATCAGTAAGGTTGTTGCTTTCAGACATCTGCCCTCCTCAGAGCACAGATAAGCTGTTGCGATTTTGTCTTTTTCAAAGCTTATTAAAGTGTGATGACATTTGTAAAGAGCACAAGGCCTCAAGGTAGGTGAGAGTAAAAGAAAGAAGAAGGAAAATCTCTTTCAAATACACACTTGGCTGATAGAAAACTTTTGAGTGATGTATGATGTCTGGTAACAACCCATCCAATCAGACCCAGGAGTGCTGCAGCAGACAGTTCTGTAACAAGCGGAGGAAGTTTCCCTGCATAGACAGCCTTGCGCAGCCTGACAGTGCCTGACTTCTCCTCACACATGAGGCTACATGGCTCTAAAAATCGAATCCATTAGGTGACATGATTTATAGGCTGAAAGCATATGACCTCAATGTGAGAGTTTTTAGAATTAATGTTTTTCGATTGTTCCACCGTCTTCCTGCACCTGGTAAATATCGCTCATACATTATTTGGAGTTGACAGTGAATTGTTAAAGTGACATAATATTTCCAGGGAGTTTGTGCTCATGCTCGGTATGGTAGGCATTGTAGTTTCAAGGCACACTGAGCAGTCACACAGCAGTAGAACACCCACACAGCAGCAATTACACAGTCATTGTTGCTCCTCAGCAACTCTGACTTTGAAACCTTACAAGAAGCCACGTGCTGGGACATCATGTGTGCTACTGAGGTAAATTACGCACAAACTATAGTTCTGCGGAAGACTAACATTTGATAAAGCAACAAAGAAGTGCCTGTCAGTCACACATTTGTTTGCCTCGAAAACAGAAGCGATCGTTTCCTTTCAGTGTGTGAATGATTGAGGTGCTCAGTGTATCGTCCCTCAAAACATCCATATTGTTTTCCTGTCAAGGGCAACTCCGTGCTTCTGGATAAGCAGTTCCATTATGGCCGCCAAATCAACGCGGCTCTAATGCATCAATAGTCAGCCGGCATCTAATAACACTTAACATTGCAATACCCTTCAAGATGCTGCACATAACTCTCCATCACGCTCATTCTTTTCAAAGGGGTATTTAAATGGAGATTTCATGAAACTCTGGTTACATTGAATGACATCATGAGGAAACTGGGACTGTTAACTGTTAATGTTTTTTCTTACCAGTTATAATTGACATGGTGTATGTCATTACCACTGACAGAACAAATGTGTCCACAGAAGAATCAGCATGAAACACACAATTGTTGGGGTATTTTAAAGATCCCTTCCAGACATGTTTGAAGATATATAAAAAATACTCTTTGAATACTAATTTGTGAATTTCTTAAAATGACTGAACCTCACTGAAAAGATTTGCGAATCTTTGAATATGCAGTTATTTTTCATTTCAAAATTTTAACTACTGAATAGAAGATGTCTCTCACATCACTACAGACTTGAGTGGTGCTGAAATAGCCACTAATGTGAATGAACATTAGCATCTTTAGTCAGCAGTGGAATAGTGAAAGAGAAAGAATGATTTTGGACACAACATCAGTTGCATGGAAAACTTTCTACAGCTTGATGGAGTTTTCTATAAAATATTTTGGTTTCATTTTTCTGTTTGTTCTGTTTGTTAATGGAGAAGATCTCTCTTTGTGTCCACATGTCTTTATTTGCAAGATGATTTAATAAAATCACAATTTAAATAAAATATTTGGGATCAGTCAGGTTTGTCACATTCACACCTGAGACTCATTTGGAGTTAAGGTTTACAGGAAAGTGGAAGGCAGTTCCCACAAAGTTTCCTATGTACTGCAGTAAGTGATAATGTAGGCAATGTAAATACTGAATACTCTTTCTTTCTGACAGAATGTGATATTTCTGAATAATGAATGGATGTGGATTCTGACGGAAGTGGCAAAGAAAGGAGTCATCAGATTAGCTCATAATAAATAGATCAGCCAAGGATTGTGAGACGTATCTTATAGAAGTCTCATCCATGGAGTTGTAACCGATATTGGACAAAACAGAGAAAAAATATGTTTCTGCCTGGCTATCCACAATTTTTAAAAAAAAAATGTATTCAATAAATTTAAACAGTAAATTTTTATTCTTAATGGGATTTGCCATTCATATATTTACTGTACTTGAGGCACATTAATGACTTTCTGGCCTTTGGAAAAGAAGTGTTTTTTGTGAGGACGTCTCACTGCAATTAAAAACAATCAGACTTAGATCTGCAGTCATGTCATTCCTATAAGGAGGTTTTTGTAAAGGCATACAGGTACATGAGTTGATTTGAACAGACAACATTAAAAGTCCAATATATGTAGTAATAATATTTTCTGGATTAAAAAGTCTCCTCCTTTTATATTGTTATAAAAACCTTATATATGTAAGGTAGCATCCACAATAAATCTCCAACTCCAACATGAATCACAGCTGAAGCAGAAGCTGACATTCATAATAGATCAATAGCAATGAGCAGACGGCTGTAGATGTACCTTTCATGCTCCTGTAAATTCCTCAGGGTACTGTGCTATTTCGCAGAACTCTGTGATTTCTGTTATGTCTGCCTCATTAATACACAAACCACAATTCTGTCAAAGTGCAGCATTCAGTATAGACCCTCGAGGATTTGTTGGCAAAGTGAGTGGCAGTCTTGCTCTCTCGTCTCTTAAATGCTAAGTACTGATTGCACTCTTGTTTGGCTCACTCACCGGGAGAAATTGATCCGCATCATTCAGAGACACGGTGCAGTCAGAAGTCAGCAAAGGACAAACATGCTTGAATGGAAGAACGGGGCTTTTTCACAAGAGAATGCTGTCAAACAATTAGGATCAGGAGTTTGGGAAACTTTATCAACTATTCTTCTCTGGTGCTCAATTTCAAGTCACTTCATGCAATACTGAAAAGGAGCTTTCTTGTCTAGTATATGTAGAAGGATTCTTTAATACCTGTTATGTTTTGATTGATCAACGAGAAATATCAATTCAAATCTTGTACATGTCAGTCAAGATCAGTTTTTATGCCAAGAAGGTCAAAGTTGCTGTTCTTTTGCTTCATATTGAAGGCTGGTAAGTGAGTAGACGGCTTATCCACTCACAACCAAAACAAAGAAATTTATTTATTTCTTTTATATTTATTTTATGCAAAACCACGGTGTGAACTGAATAAAAGCTTCAGTAACTCCCACTCAAAATCGCAGTCCTTGCATCTTCTTTCCCCTTTGACATGGTTGTTTTCTGCCCAATCTCTGAGAAGAAACACACTTATATTCTATTATTTACTTTTATTATTTTCACATCGCCTCCCTCCTGTCAATCCTTGTCTATCACTCCCACTGTATTCTGTTGTTGACTTTACTCCTGCACTTTTCCTTCGTGTGTGTTTTGGCGAAAACAGTAACTGTTCTAACAACATTTTGCATAAAACTGATAACTATGAGGGTGTGTCATGTTTTCTTTAGACTGTGATAAAACACGAGTTACATTAGTTGTTAAGGTGAAATGTTTGAAAAATCACAATGTAAACACACCCAAGTGTTTCAAGTGTTTCCGAAGGTCACAAGTTTCAGTCTGCTCTTTCAGTTTTGTGCAAAGCTGGGATTCCCTGCTGAATTGGCAGACTTCAGCTCATTCTTGAAGGGCCTTGTTATATCCTTTTCTTAGCTGTTGCTGTTTCCCGGGCATTATTGATGGCTAAGGTGTGAGGAGAGCTAAGTGACACACTGAGAGAACAAACCCAGTCTGCACTGTCAGCATGGCTGAACTTTCAGGCTCGCCACTCCTGACCTTTCACAAAACTTTTCAAAGTGTTAAATTTACAATTTCCAACAGCTTTAACAAGTTTTCACGAATTATTGTCATGTAAAGCAACATTTATGTATGAAAGCTTTGATGTGGTCGGCAACCTATAGGAAAACAATAACTCATCTAAACTTAAAAAAAGAAGTGAAAACCAATGTATTTAACTTCTGTGGCAACATTGTGATGAACTTCTGCAGTAAACCAACGTCGTCAGCACCACGGACAGCGTTCTCTCCCACAGCTGAGGACACTGGGAAACGTCCCGGAGGAGAGCTGAAGGATTACCCAAATTATCTGCTCTGCGCCAGGTCCAGCAACCACAGGTGAGCTGCATTATGCTAACAGCTACTGACCTAGTTGCGAGCACTTTCAAGACGAGGAGGACCAGGAGAGTGGCTGAGCCTGCTGGGAATCTGAACACAGAGAGCCTCTGCACTGGCTGATACAGCTGGCTGCTCACACATCCGTGGATCTTAGTGGATCTTAATGATGCAGCTAAAAAGATGGAGATTATTGTTGGCTTTGTTTTCATGTAGTCCACACTTTGCACATTTCTCAAATATGTATTTTGTCTTAGGTATCTTGGATAAGGATCTGTGGGAGATATCTTTATTGAACAAAGAAAAAGATTTACAGAAGTCGCTACCAAAAGTGAAGCATTTTGGATTCCCCAGATATTTAACCCTCTTTAAACTAGATTTAAAGCCATGTTATGTAAAAGTGGAATTTTTAACAGATAGAGGAGATGTTAGTTTACTTTAATGTCTTTTGAAAAACAGAGGTTTAATGCAGAATTAGCTATTTTGTTTTGGAAATAGACTTTTGATCTGTTTACCCACTGATTGGATAACATATTTAAAAATATATAGAAATGACTGAATATTATTGATCTTTGTAAACCCCCCTTTGTCTATTAAGGCTATTAAAAGCCAACATTATATCCTGTTAAACTACTTTTGTAAGGTTGTTTTGGAAACCTTTTATTCATGCTGACTGATAAGCCACATGTCTTATTGATGGCCTATGCTATATATGAAGAAACTCAAAGCATGATATGTTGAGAAAAAGGTGTGTGTTTAATTTTGATGGACCTACATGCCACCATATTGGCCAGATGCATGTTCGAGTTACAGACGTGAACATGGGCTGTGACAGTCTAATCTACAATGTACAGATGGAGACTATTGAGCGCAAGTGTGAGCACAGATGAAAGAGAGTGAGAAAATTGAGTGTTTGTTTTTAATATGAGCATATTGATCCTAATGCAGAACAAACTTTGGTCATAATCAGGCCATGTTTGCTCGAAGGTGTATTTCTCTCCGTAGCAGTAATGCTGCAATTGTTGTGATGCTGTAATACATCTGAAAATGTGGCTTTTTATTTTATTTTTGTACATTTTTGCCTCAAAAGCCATGATTCAGTTCTTCTGCACTCAACAAGATCCATGTTTCTGGTTGTGCATATTTCTCTCTGCTCCTGTTCCTCACACATGGAATCAAACAACATTTTGTGGAGAAAAGAATCTTCTTTTTTGTAGCTGTTCATTTTGGCAGAAGTGATGATTTATTTTTTTGGAGCTGCATTTCAAAATAACACATCAGTCAATGTGATACCAATTCAGCCAACAGCACAAAATTCTACATCAAGATCCTGATTTCTATTTTCTGATTATGATTATTACTATAGGCAGAGGAAATGGTAGCAGGTAATTCATATCAGCAGTTGACACATGAATGGCACCTTTACACGTTATGTATATTTTCGAGACACTGGGTGACAGAAATCAGGCAACTGATTTTCAAAATAGATGTAAGATGATCTCTCCCAGATCAGTTTCTTTAAGTCTGTGGTGAAGGTAAAAGTGAAATATTGATTTATCTGCCATCTGCAGAACTGTGCGATGAAAGTGCCACAGGGAAAAGAAAGGGTTTATCTCAGCTCCACCCCACCCCACCCCCATCGAAACACCATGACTGATGACACTTGGCAGGATTTCTCTTTCCAATGACTCTGTTTGTACTGTGTGTGTGTGTGTGTGTGTGTGTGTGCCTTGTCCTTTCATGCAAATGTGAAGCTCTACAGATGATTTTCAAAATGATTTGGTGAGGCAGGTCTTTTGAAATCTCCATCAACAAACTTGTGGACCGGTGCGTACAGTCTACATGTGTTTTTTTGTACATCTGTGTGCATCAGAGAATAAAAAGAGCTGAAGTGAGCAGGAGAAAAGCCCAGCGTGGAATGAATAAATATTTCATGACACCCAAGCACTTCGGACCCACAAGAGGCAGGATGCTAGACCTGACTGCTAATACTGAAGTGGAATGCAAACCCATACAGGCAGTCCAATCCTAAACACCTATGGTGACAGTGGAGATGTTGTATGTTCAATTAAAATTCAAATCTTCACAGTAGATAGCAGAATTGGTTGTCAGATTTATCTCTTTTACATTCAGTACACCAGCTGGGACATCATCTGCAGTCATCCATGTTTTCTACATGCTCTGTGGAGGAATTGAAACAAACATTACATGTTCAGTATCAGTTCAAAATGAGAGAATTGCATCTTTCTATGCGTTGTACATATATATGTATTTAATGTTGTAAAATGCTTGTGCTTATTTGGGTTGATGTTAAACTTGGTGTACTTGGCAGGTAGCATTTCTCCACCTGAGGAATCCCTGTGCATAGTTAGTATTAGCCATTATCATACAACTCATATTGTAGTGGAATTCATGATTTTAGTTCTTTTGTGTGTATTTTTGGTGCCGCCTAGTGGTGGCTGTTAAAATGCAGTTCAAGAAGGAAATGACATAAAGAGGAAGTGACATAATCAGGAAGTATTTTCTTCTCAGTCTTCAGAGAGGAAGCAGTTCAGTGTGTGTCATCTGCAAAATCCAGTCACTAAAGTTCACCAAAGCGGCTTCATCTGTGAGTTAAATGTGTATTACAATTATATTGACACGGTTATGTGTCCATTTCTGTAATTTGAGTACATTATTTTGGTTTGTTTGCCGCTTTACATATATATATATATATATTGCAGTCGCTGGTTGCGTTATTTATGTCAGATATATTTTCTTTATTTGCCAACTTACTAATCTGTTTGTATTTTTTGTGTTCTCATTTGTAGTTTTACAAAGAAATTACATATTTTCTTCATTAAAATTCCTGCCAAATACAACACACGGCCTGTTCCTTGGAGGATGTTAGTGCTGAAGATATTTTGTTAAGCTAGCTGTATAGCTGTAAGAAACGTTGCCTGCAACAACCTTCAGTGAGGACAGCATACATATATTCATGGAACATTTACAACCCATGAGAAGTTTTCAAATATTAATCTATGACCATCACAGTGAAAAGTAAAATTACAGATCCCCTAAAACTTACATTTGGCAGTAGGTAAAAAAAACTGTGTGAAATTCAATCTGTTCCAGCTGAGTGACTCGAGGAACATTAGAAACCCCAGGATTACCTGTCAACCTATTTACAGACACTGACTCTGGGGATGCAGTGTGCACGCCTCCGTGCATGCTCACACACATGCATATTTTTGGGTGAGTGAACACTCATGCATGCCGGTGTGTCTTACCCGCCTGTGAGTGAGGAGGAGACAATGAATGGGAAAATGAAGCTGTAAAGAATAAGTAGTTTGTCATTGCTAGCACCATCTGCTTCTTAAAAGAGAGAGAAACATCAATAATTCAACAGGTACAATAGCTCATTGCAGGTTACAAACCTGCATGTCTGGTCAAATCACTGCTTTATAACACCATGCCTCTGTGCTTTCCACTGTCACACCGTGCTTGCAGTCAAACAAACATCCAGAGCTGAGATCTGACAAGATATTTTTAGCGATTACTGGTGCAAATTTTTTCTTGAATCATGATTTTAATCACCCGTGATTCATGCTGCTTGTTGCTACATAATGACTAGGTCCTGGGTTCACACTGAAAGTTTACCTGAAAACTAGCAGTCATACATCAAGACTACAGATATTTTAGAAAGCACAAGCATCCCATAATGTTCTTATATTTGTTGAAATTGCACCCCTGTAAACTGATGGCCTCACCACCACCTTATTGGGCACTAGCTAGCTGTTTCCCGGCTTTATGCTAAGCTAAGCAAACTAACTCCTGGCTGTTGGTTTACATTTACTGCACAGAGCTAAGAGCATCATTATTCTCATGATACTCTTGGAAAGAAAGCTAAAAAGCAAATGATCCTAAATCTATTACATTTAAATATGTGATATTACTATTAATATCTAAATCGCTTAAGGATTTACAGGTTTGATTTGTCACATGTTCAAGCAATATGTGCAGTGAAATGCAGGGTGGTGGAGTTGTGCTAAAAAAACTCCTACACCCACTCCGACATCAGCCACATGTGGGTTGAGACAGCATGTGTGATCTTAACATAATGTTGAATGGGTGAAATAACCTTCATGTCAGACTTCATCATTGTGCTGATAATGAGATGACAGGTTATTTGCACAAAGGACTTTGGGTCTGTGGAAAGACTTTCAATTTTTTTTTTTTTTTTCAGGTCACTGGAAGGAACATGTTATTCACTGATTCATATCGTTCTGCTTTGATCAGGAAAAAATCTGTCTCTAAAGCTCCTCATGGCCAGTGAGGCAGCATAAATAAATCTGTCATTAACTGAAGAACTGATTTGTGCAAGCTCGAACCGATCACATCCTTGAAATTATGGTGGTTGCTGAAACTTCATACATTCTCAAGTAACTGTCACCCTTTCTTCCTCATGTATTTCCACATGGGGGAGAAGCTGCTGGAGAATTCAGTCGATCTAAGGAAAAGTAGCACTGTGAGGTTAAATAAACACCACGATGGAGAATCTACTGTGTTTTTAATGGTACTCACTCTCAAAGCATGACTACAAAGAGCATAACTCTATTGTATGTTAATAAACTTACTATGAAGCTTCATCTTACCCGAGGCACAAAAATTGTCTCAAAAACATCTGTCCCTGAAAGAGAACTGTCTCGTTTCAGCCCAGCAGCTCCACTGCCCCAAGGCTCCCTGAAGCTGTCTCTCTCTCTCTCTCTCTCTCTCTCACAGGAAGCCTCAGATTTCACAGGTTAAGGTAAATATCACATGGCATGAGACCTATACATTTCATAAATAATTTCAGTGATGAATTATGGACAGTCTTTGTGTTTTTTAGATGCAGATGCTGGACATGTGTACCGTTCAAAAACAAAAAAAACAAAAAAAAAGAAAAGCAAAGATGGCCAAGAAATTTATTTTAAGATAAACAAAGGAAGCTACACATCAGTTCTATACAGAGATGTGTTGAGCAAAGGGAATAAACAGACAGGATGAATATTTAAACTGTCTCCCTTCTGTCCTTTTTTTCATTCACTTCGTCTGTTTAATTGGCTTTCAGTCCCTTCGCTTGGTTCCAGTTGATGAATCACAGATGAATAGCAGCCTTTATTTTTCCTCTTAAGAGCTTGCGATGGTAAGTTTTTCTAAAGAATTTACAGTATTTTCTCCCATTCAGGATGCCATGGTATGGCATGTGAGTCAGTAGAATACTTTTTTTATATGTTTTATAACATTTTGAAGGAAAATGTCATAGGTCTCAGTTTGTGATTTTCTCCATGCAATGGCTGTTGTTTTGTAAGCAAACTTTTCGCTCGATATCATACAGGGATGTGACAGAAATGATTTTTCAGAATTGGCAGAGGCGTCTTCTAGCTCTATCCGTGAAGTTTGTATGTTTTGTGCATCATGAGATACACACAGTGTATGTTTATGGACCAGTTACCGTATGGACGGGGGTTCACAGATTAAATCACTTTCTCACTTCAGAAGAGATAACTGCGTCGCCTTCGCATTATTCAGGTGGCGGAGATGCATCAGGTTTGTTTGTGTTGGGCCTTTTTCACACAAAAATGATATTCATGAAACCTCTAATTGCCTTGGTTTGTTAATTTTATGCACACACACTCACAGATACACACACACAGAGGCATACAAGCAGTCGGCCAGTCCTCTGAAGTGGAGATGATGTGTGAATCTGGGGCATGCACTGACTGATGTTCAGCGCTGATGGGCATTGGCACTGCCACTCTGCCAAACCCACGAGGCGCCGGGCTGAGGAGAGGGGCTACAGCTGGCCTGGATAAGATTCGCCTTCAAGAACGACAGCAACCTGGCTTCAGTGGGACTGGGAACACATGGGCCATATAGGGACACTTTGAGGATGCTGATCCTGCTGTTGACTCTGTGAAATACTGTGGGAACCGGGTAAGGAAGACTGTAGGTTAAGCATAAGACAAAACAACAACTTTTAAAATATCGTAAAGGATGTTTTGAGACCATAGGAGAGGAGATTTGATCAGGACCAAATCTTATTATCTGGTTGTAGCAGGAAGGTTTACAGATTCAAACCAGCCCAGACCATTTGCAATCTGATAGTGTCTGATACTGATTCAGTATCTAAGAACAGCTCATGTGGTGTGTGGGGATCACAGACTTATGCCAAGAATGGAAAAAGGCCAATGAGAGATGAGTTCACAGTGAGGTGAATCTGCCTGTTTGTTGGATTTCAGACATGTTGTACTGTGCAGAGGATTAGAGCAAGTGAATGTATTAGAACCCAGCGGGATTTTCTTATTATAAAAAGGCATTCTGAGGCCTACTTATTTAGTGTGAACAGATGTATGTCTGAAAGGCAGTTTTGTAAACACTTACGTGTGATATGCTTCTTTTTCAAAGTAATTTAACATTTAGAGTATTTAACTGCTTGTGTTGCTGTTAAAGCAACGTGCCAACCAGCACAATTGGATTCATTTGCTGTCAGTCTCTCTCCTCCTTTTCAGTGCTGTCATTCCTACCCTGTTTATCGGTGTAAAACCTCAAAAGTACTTGCAGAACTGTTGCTCTTCCAGATCCTCCCCTGGATGGAAATGGATTAAGGTTCTGGGATGATGCAGGTTTCCTACATAGATGTAACTCTTTGTCCAAAATGGTGTTAAGCAGTGAAATAATCTCTATAGCTGCGCACAATCTTTGGTCACAATGGCAATGATCATACAGCACTAACCAAGAAGTTACAAAGTGAAAGCCTGTGACCCCTGTGTACATTTGGGAGATGGAAACATAGATAGTACAGTAAATGTCTCCCTTAATTCATCACCTGTATCCAAAGAGCCACCAAGTGAGGGACTGTGCTCATTCTGGGCAGTTTTAATGAATTATTTTTTAAAGAAAAGAACTTTGAATATCCTTGTGTCTGAATGGTGCTATTTAAATTAACATGCCTTGCCTGTGAAACTGTAAGAAAGTGGCATTGCTCGAATATAGCCGGCAAACCATGTTCGCTACATTTTCCTGGAAAGGTTAGAAAGTTAGAAAATAATTCTCTCCATGTAGTGGACTGAATTGACCCTCTCTGTGTACCTGGGGGAATAAATACATATCTCCGTTCATCTACAGCTTTAGAGCACTTAAACTGCTACAATCATACAACAGGTCAAAATAAAAAAGCCATCCCTCCTACACAGTAAGGTTAATTGGCATGAAATATGATGCTCATAACAAGCTGTACTTTTTCCTCAGAGACCAGCGATATATACAACACTGGATTTAATTCCTCTTTAAAATTCGAACGAAGAGTTTTTCTTGCTTTGTCAATTTTATTATATAGTTTATACAAATACAGAACTCATACAGGAAATGTGAAATTGTTATTGTTGATGATTAATTGTGCATTAATTGTGGGGGACAGCATGTCTACTCGTTGTCTTGGTTACTACTCTCTCAGCGGTAATGAGATTTAGTTCCATTCCACAAGTTTCCCTGTTGTTGCTGTGCTACAAAGGTATTCCTTCCAATAGTGTTTGGAAAAAAAGACCATTTCCGCTGTGCTTAACCTTTAAGACAGCTACTGTTGAGTAATACTCTATGAGAACCTGCTCTGAATGAATTTCTCTTAATTTGCTTACCTCAGTCCATTTCCTGAAGGAGAGGGCTTTGTCAGCTGTAGCAGACTATTTGCTTAGCAAAAGGGAGGATGTTCACAGGAGGAGATAGGTTTGTTTATCCAGTCATTTCCATTTAAGCCTGCATGCTTCTCATCCATCTGAGGGGCTTTGTGACGAATGAGTGAAAGATGATGCCTTCAGGCTGGTCGATGGGATGCTGAGCTGCTGAGGACACCTATGTTCATTACCATATAACTCAGAAGACGTATTGGCTCCTCACTCAGGCCGAGGGTTTTTACTGCTTATGAGGATTCATTAAATATGCATGAATCATAACAGTGATTTACAGATGATTTCCTGTCTATGAATCTTTAATGCTTTTTACTATGTCATCTGGCAAGTGATACACCTCCTCTGCTAATCACTGTGAAAAACATGTTGCTTTTTTTCAGCACCCTGTAGCGTCACTGTCTTCCCTGTGACATCCCACATAAAATGTTGTGTCCTAAAAGGTGCCAGTATAAAAATCTACTACATATCTCTTCAGACTTAGTTGTCAGCATAAGGTTTGCCTTGTGTTGTTTTGTCTGTCAGTAATCATTCTTGCTTTGATATCGTGTATGAATGCTAACTCTGCATTTATTTTGAAATTAAGGAGCCACTAAGGCTGCTTAACCACCCCGGTTTCATTATCACTAATTGAAGCCAATTACATTCCAGCCTGTATGGGAGCGTGTGCATAAACACATCTTTTGTGCATCCAAGCACCAGTAAAAAGGGTAGCCTGTGGCAAACATGGCTAATACAGTCTTACAACAATCAAGATGCAGCTGCAAAGACATTGTAACAGGCATTTGCCTTAGGCGCACTCAGCACAACAGTAGCAAACAATGAAAAGAAGCTATCCAACAGGAGCACTTTGGGGTAGGAAGACTTTTACTGATGCTTGTTTTTCTCCTACACCTTCATGACGCTCTAAAATATGTCAAGGTGAATAAAAAGGAGTTATGATATTTGTCAACTTTCCATTCTGTCCCTGACCTAGATGCCAGTGCAGAACCTGTCCAGGTTCACAGCTAAACTCAGCACAGAGTCCTTGAGTTCACACTCATCACTGTGTATTGCTAATCTTCTTATTCCACTGCCAGTCGGATTACCTGAGTGCTGATATGTTGAATAAACCGTGTGTTTTCCCTCTCCTTCCTCCCTCGAGCTCTCTCATCTTGTGAGTTTATCCGGGCAGAAGATGCAGTCAGTAATCATTTAGTTGCAGCTGGTAGCACAGCAAAAACTGCATCATATCCAGGGATTCCATCTTATACCCAGTATGAATACTATCTGAAGACATGTTCTGCTCCTTCTCTTGTCTGCTGGAGAAGCTTAGTTTGCTCGACTATTGAGAGAAACATTCCTGCAAAAACTGATAATGCATAACAATTAAACACATTTAGCAGGGTTGGATAAGCTCCTACTTCATAGCGTTGTATTTGTTTGCTTTTTAAATTAAGCGTGCATGCATAATTTGGAATTGGATATTTCTGGTGACTGTAACCTTGTACTGTTAATTATCAGAACGCCTTCTAGTGTACTATAAATGGCCTCTCACATCTGCTCTGTAGGACCTGCATTTGTGTCTGGTGAGCAACAGTTGCCAGTAGCTGATTGGATGACACTGGTCTAAGAGTGTGTTGTACACTGTGACATCCTGGCAAGGGCACATTTAGTCCTTCATCTGTAGCCTCAGTCAGTGACCCTGGGTGTTTTTCTCCCTGCCTTCCCCTCATTTTTTGCTCTTCTGCCTTACACACACACACACACACACACACACAAATGCCCATATATCCACTCACACAAACCCAAAAACATGCTGCCCTCGCTTTCTTATCTCCCTCAGCATCTGATATCAGCCCCAAAAATGCAGAAATTTGGCATTCAGCCCTGCAAGTGCAAAACAAAATGTTTATTTGTTAATTTTCTTTGTTCTGCTCTAGCTGGTGCAATAGCTAAATTGCTGCTCATTAGAAGAGATGATGCCAGACGGTGTCCCAGGTCCATCCTCTTCCCCTATGTATGGAAAATAACTCCACTGTTAAGAGGAAAAGCATTAAGAGTGGCCATTACTGAGCATACAGTGGAAACACATAAAAAGCCACATAACGCCACACATTCTGGCAGAGGGAGACAGAGTTTCAGTGTTACCTTATTCTCTCTGGAATCTGGATAATGAAAGTAGCATTTGTTTTCCAGCGAAGGACACCAGCTGTATTGCAGAAGCAGCATTCTGGCACTGGCATGTGTGCTCAAAAATAAGGACTTCACTAATTGCATAAGAAACTACAGAAATGTGACTTTGTTTTTAGCAAAGTCAGAACAGCAGGAACATTAATTTTGAGGGGCTGGAGGTCACTTTTTTTTTTTATTATTGCACTGACATTTTGGACTACTGTAAAATGGTGGTATGCATAGATGACAAGAGAAGAATTTTAGCCTTACACTAGCTAATAATTGAGTGTGACACTGAGTGTGTGTGGCAAATTCCATGACAATCCATCCACCAGTTGTTGAGACATTTTATTAAAAAACACGTGTTGAGTAAAGACTGTGTAAAAGTCAGAGTTCAAAGTCATTAGGATTAATCCTCCTCTGGGCTCCATGGATATCTGTACCAGATTTCATAACAATCCATTCAATCACTAATTCACTAAAGTAGACTGACTCATTCTCTGCGGACAATGCATGTTGCTGGTATGTGACATATTTCAGTCTGGACCAAAGTAGAGGTTGTTAAAGCATTTTCCTACTAAAGGTTTGGGTTTTTTTTTCACCATATAATCAGTTAGTAATGTCTAGTCTTTTTTTTTTAACACCCTGCAGTGCTGGGAGATCCCTGTCATGTCTGGACTTCAGTGTCTCCTCCCCGATCCACTGTGCGGCTAAAAGGTCAGCGCTGCTTTCTCCCACGGACACCAGCTGAACACTGGACTCAGCTGTGATCACTGTGGAACCGTGGTGCTCTGAAAAGTTTTTCTTGCTGCAACCTGGTTCTTAGTAAGTTCCCAAGCTCACTTTAACGAGGCTGTCTGCTGAGTTGAAAAACAAACACATACTTGCTGATGTGCACTGTATAGGCAGCACAGGGAAAAATGTCTTTTTCGGCTTAAAAGGTTATCGTCAGCCCTGGTGAGCATGCACATTTAAACTGCGCTGCTTCATGTTTCATGTTCAATTTATTCACCTCACCTTGACAGCTATTTAAAATTGCAAACTTTCTTGAATGACAACAGTTGGGCAATAAATTATTTATCTAAAAGTGCTATTTTGCCATATTTTAGGGCGCTGAAATGTTACCAGCAGCAAGAGAGCATTCAAAAAAACAAGGCTTGTTTCTGTTAATTTCTTCTGACAGTCTCAGCCCACACCATGTCTTCATGTGTTTTTATATAATCACCATCCTATGGAGTGTTATGCACTCATGATTTTTAATACACCATCTATACAAACAACACGAATTCAGCACATAAGGAGCAAGCAAGCCAATCATATCTGTCATTAACTGTTCTTACATGTTCTGTCTTATGTCTAATTGGAAGTCTACACAGTTTTTTTTTTTCAGTATCACTCATTATTTATTCCAGTAATATCAGTTTTATCAGACAGACTGGATGGTGGTCACCTCCTGAGGTTCACAGGAGACCAAATTTAAATGTGCTCAGTGCCAATATACAGCAAACTGTACAGAGTACATCAGCAGCTACACAGCTGAGCTGGATGTCATGTTTTATTCAACACTCTCCTGAAAAGAAAAGACCTTGAAATGAAAACATTTTAGTTAGGGGAGAGACAGTGAAAGCTTGGAGGAGGAGGAGTCAGCACAAATTTTCCTCTTTTTGACAGCACAGTTCAAGCTGAGGGGACTCAAACTGTACTCCTTTGTAGTCCAGTCCAGCCTTCTTTTGGGCAGGAAATGTGGGTTAAATTGATAGTCCATACCTTTTCTCCACGACTGTTGCTCTTTGCCAGAAAATGACTTTCTTCACATTTTGTTTCGACCTCTTTCACATCAGAGTTCTTGCTCTGATATTTTGGACATTTTCCAGGTTGTAATACATTATGAATCTGAGACTACTGAGCTGTCTTGACACAGATTCATAAAAGACTGTATGTAGTATCCGTAGCCTTATTGTACTTAGGCAACTTTCACACAAAAACCTTGTCGACTATACAGTGAAGGGTCACTTATAGTGAATGCATACCCCATAATTATGAGTTTGCATTCATTTGTCATTTTAACTCTCACCTGATTGCAAAGTCAGCAAGCCCCCTGAGTCTGACAGGTGATGAATAGCTGCAGGGCACAAATTGTTTCCTGAATGACTGTAACTGACATAAGCTGTAATCAAACTGTTTGCAAAGCAAAACAAATCCATCACCTGTTCAGAGAATAGCACACAATCCCATTTCCTTCGCATCTGGTGAAAACACAGCTTTGTTAAGTGGAAAAGATGGAACACAGTTCTTCAAAATGGTCTGGTATTTCAAGACCTGTTTTATACCAGCAACACTTTTTAGGACATAACTCTCAAACTTTGCACAAGCAGGGATCAACTGTTTTTTGTTTTCCATTAATATTTTTTGACAGTTTTGAAGTTTAAAGTTTGAGGTTGAAGTTTAAACCAAGATCTTCTGCACTGCTAAGCTCCTCGTCCCCTCAGTGTTCCCTGTCTGTGTGGGTCAGGTCTCGGGCTTGTGCCTGTGTCTGTGCTATGGACGTGATGAAGCTTCGTCTTTGTCTTTTCCACTCTGTTGCACTTTATCTCTCTCACCTCGTCTCTCCTGCCACCCTGGTGTCTCTTCCCCTCTCCTCCCTCCCTGTCACTGCCTCAGGATTACTGCAGTGGAACCTGCTCTCATCTCAGCGGTCAGGATGATTGATTACCCATCAGCTCCCAGACTCATCTACTCTTACCATCACTTCTGAGCTGTCGCTGCTTGTTTTTTTTAGGGCTAGCATTGGTCAGAGCAGGTCGCCAGAGCCAAAAACAAGGGCGTGACAGACTTTGATTCCATCCTAGTGTTGTAAAACCTCTAATCTTGGTTGTTAGTCTAACCAGTTTCAGCTCTTGGCTCCCAAACAGTTGAATGACCTTCCTGCTCCATTTAGAAAGATCAAAGTAACTTCTAATCCTCCATAACAGGCAGTTAAGTCATCTTTTAGTCATGACTGCACCACATTGTCTTATGCCACTGAAAGTTCACCTCTGTACTGACTCATAACTCTTTTTAAAAGTGACTCCCCTTTTAATCAAGTATTTTCTCTCTCTTCAAGCAGATTTCCTTGTTTCCTTCTTGATGTCACGACAGAAGAACTATAAAAACAGCAAATCAGAAGACCATCATCAGAACAGTATCAGAAGAAGATGGACATGTGTATGACAGGTGGGGTAAGATGAATGACTTCGGTCAGTGCTTACAATTTGTCCTTGAATCTGGAATTGTTTCTGTGCAAGATCGACGTGTGGAGGGGAGAAATTAGCTCTGACATGACACAGATCTCAATGGAAACTTTTGTGCGAGTGTTGAATGTTCAAGGGATGGATCCTTGCATGAATCAGGAAACTGGCAGATTTGGAGCTGAATGTGAAGTTTGATGACTGAATTATTAGTGTAACTATGAAGGATCAAGGCATTATGCTGTTATAGTATAAGACAGGGGTGGGCCGAGGGAGGAGGTTTGACATTAATCGTGGAAGCTCTGTTGTAAAGCTTTATTACTGGTTCAATGATTTACATGTAGGAAGCCGCATTGTGTGTGAGACTTTTTTTTTTTTTTTTACATCCAAAACCAGTTATTTTTAAAATTCTTGCATTCTGCAATATCTGAGCATGGCAGCTACAGCATATAATCTATATGAGAGGTGTGGTTGGGGTTAGGCAACTAAAACATTTGGTTAAGATATGAGAAGCATCATGGTGACAGTTAATAAAAATGTGAATTTTAAAAGCATGTCTGTGATGGGAAACCAACTCCTATCAGCTATACTACATGCCCATCAACTACCACAACTTCCAAAACTTTATAATCCGCCCAACAACATAAAAGGCACACCTGTGTAGATACTGCAGATATGGACCTAAGACGTTGCAATCTGAGACAACATCAATCATTTCAGCAAATGTCCCAAAACAAAATGTTTACATCCAAGTGACAAAGTTCTCTAGCAGCCGTGAGAATTATGACTCTGCAAGAGTGACATTATTCCTGTGCAAGAGAGTCCGCAGATGGAGGAAATTGGGCTGGATGGATGATGATGGATGGATAAAATGTCAGATTTTAACACAGGAGATCATTGTTTGTGTCTGGTTTCCAGTAACAAAGTATTTTTTGAACCGCAATCGTGTGTCCCTAATCCTAACCAAGCAATTTTTGTTCCTAACCAAGCCTTAACCATAGCAAGTGATTTATTTTTCAATAGCAATTTACAACGGTTTTAGAAGGAACAGACAAATGATGTCCTCCTTTCCAGTTGAACTTCCTGTGTGAATGCATGAATTTGGGCTTAAACTTACAGATGACAAGAAACGAGGAAAAAGAGCAATAATTTTAAGTGTACAATTTAGGGGTAAAAAAGTACTTTTTCATGAGTGTTGAGATAAAGAGGTTAACACAGAGGTTCAATATCTATATTTGAGTCAGAGAGACAAATCAATGTGTCATCAGTATACAGAGATTGCCGGACTGCTGGAGTACTAAGGGCTCATCTGGTCAGGGATCAAATGTACGATAGTCCAGAGCAGCTCCGAACATCTTCCATTTTCCATCTGCCCATACTGTAATGCATTCAGTCAGCCCGCAGGATCTGACCTGGCAAAAACAAGACTTCAACTCTTACAGGGGAGAGAACAAGACAGAGGCAACATAAACAGCCTGAAGTGAAAATGTACTTTTACTTTAGAGACTGTGAAAAAAACTAACTTACTGTTTTCTTTCTCTGTGAATCTCTGCCCATCTTTGCCTCACATATTGTTCTGACTTCACACTCACTTACTCACGAGCACAGATACACAATCACACTTGCACCAAGGCAGTGGTCAATTAATATTGAGCTGCCATGCATCCTTTGCTTTCCGAAGGTTGATCTGTCTTAATTGAAACTGGAGTAATTAGCACATAACTTATCCTTTGTCCAAGATTGAGTGTCTCTAATTCAAACCCATACATGCACCAGTGAACATGCGAGTGCGCATTATGTGTGTAACCTACATGTGCACGGACACAGATATATACACACACAATTAAAAAGTGCATGGGTGAGCTTAGTTGTAATTCTTTATGGTCTATAGATTGGGTAAATTTATGTTGGAAGGAGAAGAGACTGGAGTGCAGAGAGTTTAGCAGTGCCTCGTGGTTCAGCTAAATTGTGAGTGTATGAGCTAAGTGTGGATTTCTATAGCATTTCTTTCCTCCTTTTGCAGGCATCAACCTTGAAGCCTCCTCCATTCTCTGCCTACTTCTCCTTGACTATTTCCCTTACTTTTCATTTTCACTCCCTCCGTTATCTTTAGTCTTGATTCAATTTTGCATCAAATCCATTTTCTTTATTATCATAAAGCTCGCATGATCAATACCACCAAAGCGCAGGAATGCAGTGAAATGTCACTGAGATTAAGAAAAAACAGCCGCTCGCTCTCTCTTTCTTTCCGTATCTCTCCTTTACTTCATTCTCTTTGTCTTTCTATGCCACCGTATCTGCCCATGATTTAAGTGTATCCCTGGCAACAAAGTCTTTAGTGTTGCCATTACAACTGTATAGTTGCCAGGGATGAACTTGTCTGCTTTCTCTGAACTGTATAAGAGAAACTAACTCTGTAAAATGTGACCTTGTACTGAGTTCAAATCATAGAGCCAAATCACATTATTAGGAGGCTGGATAAACTTTTATCAGTGAAAATATATTAATCAAGAATGTGCGTTTGCCCGAGGTTGTAAATGAATGCATCACAGCTGTGCTCTTCATTTTAAAGAAATCAAGTATGCAAAGTATAGATAATAAAAAATATGCTAGTGATTAGCAAATATAATTAGCATGATTGTGAGACATTTAAAGCTTATCATGTTGTTGGAGATTTATAGGCCTCATCATCACATTAAGCTGGTGAAGTACTTTCAGAACTGCTCTCATGGCCTTTGTACCATCCCCACGCTGCTCTTCCTTAGTGTAACTAATAGGCTGTGAAACCTCGTCTGAGCTGCATGTTGAATATAGTCTTACTGTTTTACTGAAACATCACACGGACAGGGTTTAATTCATTTTGTTTATACGCCTCTTGGGAGAGGCTCATTTTCTTTAACAGCATTTCGTGTCTGACCGTCCGTCACCTTGTCATTTATTAGATGTTAATAAACATCAAGAGGGAGGCCACAGCAGGAATAGTAATAAGTTATGCCGACAGCCACATCAGCATATGTGGTTTGTGTTGATGAGGCATTAAGTGAGGTCAGGAGACCAAAAGCACCACTTATGGCTCTCTCAGGGTCAGGTTTATGTGAGACTGTGTTACCACCACATTGAATATTCTTCCCAAAGTCCCAGGAAAATGATGATAGCAAATATTGATTTAAGGTAAATGTATGTGAAACACATAGTTATATTTTTCTGTTTTGCTTGGCGCCTTGGTCAAGTTCTGTGAATTCATTCTCATCATTTAGTTTCTCAGCACTGCCTTTACTGAGTGCTTAGTGGTTTATTGACTCATTCCTTCTAATGTTTAAATGGTTTGAATCTGTACATAATGGTTCAGAAAGGGCTTAATGACCAGTATTATGCATAGTTTAACTAAGCTCCGTCCCACTCATATCTCCACTGCTAGGAAAGAGAATGTCGGTGCATACAGAAAAACTTGGGGGCTTCCCAGATATCTATTAATGATAATCCTCATGCTTGTTCACAAACACATACAGGGATATAGATGCATATGGCTGAACATTTAAATGAAAAAGTGCCTATAGCAGAGGCCACCACAAGCCACAGTTTCACAGTGATGCACATGGAAAAAAAATTCTACAAGTCTCTGGAGGGATGAAAACCATTCCTACAAAAGATATTAGAAAGATAATTTTTTCCACGCACTTTACAGACTTCACTGTGTTCACTTAAAAGTTAAAAGTCCTAAAAGTGCAGAGAAAAAAAAACTCCCCTGTAACATCTACTGTTCATTTCCAAGACAACTGGGTGTATTCCATTTGCTGAAGAAGATAGTGTGACATGATTAAAAAGAAGAGGTCAGATTGTTTTTCCACTTTCTGGTTTTCACAGTCAAGAATGAACTTTAAAACTCAACATTCAAATGTATATTCCAGATGCATATCTTTTTTTTGGACAAAAGCACTCCCATTTTCACCTCCTACTTTGCACCCAGACTCTTTTATTGCTCTACAAAGATATTGTACAGATATGTGGCCTTCATTTGCACTCAGCTGATGAAAATTACCTTCCTGTATGGGTCTGGGAAATTTCTATGAATGTGCAATACGAGGGCAGTGTCCTCTCTTTGGCTTTCATGAAATGATGATACTCAACAATGAAGCTCATTATATATGTACATTGTCTTCCAAAGCTATGCCCGAGCCTGTTTCTCCGTAGCGAGAGGGAAATGGATGTTGAATCACATGGTATTCCCTCAGATGACCACTTCCTTCCCCTTCTATAGGTACAAGGTCGTGTAACCTTTATGTCATCGTGTCATTTATATCCTCCCTGTTGCTCCTGATTCTACTGTATTTATGATAAATAAAACGTGTCCGTTATACATCATTTTCCTTGTGTGAATAAATGATGCGGCCCGAGTATAAAATGATGACTCATTTTGCTGTTACAAGGCAGCAATTTAGAATCAATTTCATACCAGCAGCAGTAATAGAAACAGTGCTGTCAATTACACAGATGACAATGCCTTTACTATACGACTCATTCAGGCTTTCATTAATATTCATATGGCAGATGTTCAATTGCCTGGATGATAAAAGTAAATCAGGGATTTCTTGTGGGGATCTCTCTTCTCAGAGTGCGACATCGTAACTCATCGTGACATCCTGTGCTGTAACCATAGAGTGAGACGGTTTGAAATATGGAAGAGAGCTGTTAACACATTCTGGAGGTCTGATTCAAAGGGCCAGTCCATTCATGTGGATCTGACATGCTTCATGAGCAACAGAAGGTCTAATCTGGTGATGAGAACTTTGAAAGTACACGTTTTGACTTTTTATTTTCAGCTTCCTCAAACTTTTCAAGTGAACTAAGACATGACAAAACATTAACTTGAACCTCCCATATGGACTGCTGTGGTTTTAGAGAAATCAGTGAGAATTTTATGGCCCTCTTGCCTCTGTTTCATCTTCTCTTCTACTCTATGCCCACTGTGCTCGCAGAGGAAATTCGGCTGATATGAAGATCAGTGGCAGGCAGGATGGCAGAAATGAGAGCATCTGGGGGAGGGGGGGCTTCAGCTTGTCATTAATTGTGTGTTTAGTCAGAAACATAAAAACATGCATGACAGGGCTGGATTTTATTGTGTGTCCGTTAGAGGTTTTGAGGACAGATGATGATGACAAGGGGAGCCCTGCAATAAACCTCTTGGCTTTTTTGGCTCTGACAGCACATCTGCTGTAACTGCGTGACTCTTTCACAGTGTTTCAACTCATTGTAATTTTTCTGGGACTTTTTGTGTTTTGCTTCTCAACTTTTTATATTTTGAAAAAAAATGCTAAAACTTACTAAAGCAGTAGCACAGCTGCCAAACACACACTGGTTGCTGTCATGGTGTTTGTGATGTGCTACTACGTGTAATTTTGTATTATGTGTCTACTAACCGCTTTATGCTGTTTTATCATTGTGGATATGTTCTGATTGTGGATTTTAACCCCTGAGCGTACTGAATTGCAGCTTGTTATGCATTACATTACATTTACAACCTTTAAAGGCATGTGTATTTCTTCATCTTAAATAAAAGCACGGGAATCCTGGCAACATGTATTCACACTTTTTTATAATCGTCTTGTGCAAATGAATGCTTTATTTTTCCCTATAAAGCACAAAGCTGTGCATGCCACACATCAATAAAACATTTTAGCGCGCTCATGTGCACATCTAAAATAAGAGTGGATATTGAAGCTAGATGTAGAGATGGGAAGTGAAAATAATGGGGATATTTCACACGGCTGACGGCCAGCAGTCAAGCCCACTCAGAGCACTCAGGTCTTAATTGAGTTTCTAAGTAACCCAAAGTGTGATTATCCCTGCTCTCCATTTTCATTATAGAACCTTCAGGACACATCGACACCCAGATCCCTTGGCCAAAACAGCCACAGAAACCTAAAGGCCGTAAGAATAAAAAGCAAGAGAGAGATTTAAAAGACTGATTTACTGTCTTTCACTCTGTCAAATAATGCCTGTCCTGTGAGAATAGCCTGACTAAATGCTGCCTTTCTCGCACGAAACCAAGGAGAACTGTGCATCCAGTGAGTCAGAGAGGGAGATATTTTTCTCAGGCGTTAAGAGAGACCAAACCACTAAAAATAATGAATATTGGACTTTTTTGTGGCCAGAAGAGACTGTTCTACCAAGAGAAACAACAGGGCCAGTCATCTCAGTAAATGCCACAAGTACTTGTTGTTTCACATTTTGGTTTTCATACAGATCAAACAAACAAGATAAATTTTGTTAATTATTACCCTTTAGGGTTTCAGTTAGGTGGATATGGATCTTCTCATATTACTCGTGACAAGAAAGAGTATTCAACAAAATGTTGAACTGTTATTTTAACCAATTAACCCAAAGCAAAATCCTTCACCAACCCTAACCAAATCCTTTTATATCTAACCTTAACCAATACTTAACCATAGAGGACATGAGAAAACGATAAGTGTGATTTGCAACCGTTTTGGAAGGTACAGAGAATTGATGCTGTCCTGCCAGTATGGACAGATCAGAAAACACTTACAGCAGTTACAAATGATGAAATGATTTTGCTGTGATTCTACCTCATAGTATTAAAAAAAACAACAACTCCCAAATGCAGCATCAGTTTTAATGTAAAGTGAACCCATGTACAATATGCTGATGTCAAGTTGTGATAGACTGCAAAACCAGGTCAGAGTGGTGTGTTAAAGCACTATAATCAAATGGAAATCAGAGGCAGAGTCTGAATGAGATAATGTAAGTAAAAACACAGTTGCAGGCCTGTAACCTAGTGAACAACTGGTTACACTGACAACACCGGGTGGATGTGCCGTAAGAACTGTCCCTATAACACCACCATCATCTGTAATGCTCTGTAATAGAAGCACATCAAGAGGTAAATAATAGTGATAAGACATAGGCTGACATTTGGTGCTGGACAGACCTGAAGCAGAGATGTCAGGGTTACTATTTGGATGTTTTCAGACCATTAGCTGACCAGGAAAACCCAGACCCATCATTCTTGAAGAGACACATTTCAACATTTGGGGAAATATGCTGGGTAGCGGCCTCATACATTCAGATGAGAAGATCAATATGAATCTCATTTCTTTGCATCCACTGGCTACTGTTCCTCCTCAGTTCCTCAGTCACTCTCATACTGACCAGTGTACCAGTTCAAGCATGAAAAACAAACTTGAATGCAAAATGCTTATATTAGAACTATTTGACGCTGAAACTTCCTCAAGTTTCAAAACAATGAAAGGTCTGGCATTCTCTAACGTAAAGCTAATGGGAAGCCAGCTATATGTCTGGCTGAAATTTCAAAATGGGAGCCTCAGGAGCAGGTGAGGAATAGTTTAATAATTCCATATCAGCTTGGCAGTGTTCCTAAAGACAGCAGGCCTGCAATAATCATGATTTATGAGACATGTGTACATTGAGCATGCAGGAAACCGTGACCACAAGAAGGATTTTGACAGATAGTCAAACATCCAGGATGTAAAGTGAGATGCAATCTTGAGTCAACCAATTGACAATTAACATGCAAATCAGAGAAGAGCTGCAGGGGATTGTTAAGAAAATCCAATAACCCTGTGACAAAGAAGGCTGTGAAACATGGTCATTTAGTCTGCCTATCACAAAGGAAATAAAAGAAGATTGGAATTTCTTTTCTTCACTCATGTATATTATTTTACAAAATATACAGTATCTAGAGAGAGAGAATCATTTTGGAAAGGCTAGATATGTCACAGTTATCATTTAAGCTTATTGTTGTGACTGTATAACATAATGCAGTGTATGATGCATTCAAAATGCAGGTGGTGAATGTTTTATGATAACTCCCTGTAGAAAATAGCTTTAAATAACAATTAGATTTTCTCATGTTAAGAAAAACACCAAATGACAGTGCTGCAACCAATGAAACGTGAGTGAAGAAACAACTAAACCGAATATTTTCTGATTATAAGAAAATTATAATTATAATGTTTTACTATCGAACTTTTTTTTCACATTCCATGTCAGTGTCGGTACAACAGCGTCTCTACAAATGAGAGAAATGTGCTTCCCAGTCACGACTACGGAAGCTTGTCTTGTTCAATATGTCACAGTCAGTGGGGCAAAAAGGATTTATCATTCTCAATGGCCAAATAATCAATCAAATACGGTCATCTACCAGTTAATGGAAAATCTTTCTTAAGGTCACTAAACTATAAACGATAAAGTGTCTGTCAATGTCCCACTTCATTTAATTTTTTTTCTGCCCCTTAATTTCTTCATTATGTTATGTCTTGTTTGACTTGGTATAGTTCCTTTGTGTTGCTGTGCAAGCTTTTCCTCAGTTCACCTTCCTAAGCAGAGAGAATCTCAAACTTCAAGGCTAATGTCTGCCAGAATGTCACAGTCTGCTGTTATTTAGCAACAAAAGGCTCAAGTTAAGTGTTTTTCCGCATCGAAATTTTCCACATTGAAATTTGGTCTGTTTTTATTTCTGTATAATAGAGCCAGCCAATCCTTTTATCCTTGAGCTGAGGACGTCATATAGAGAAAAAAAAAGTATGACAGAACTTCACAGAAAGTATGAATATAGTCTGTGATACAGTCTGTGTAGATGGTGACAGAACTTAATTGTAGTTATCAGGATTACTGCCTGATATTAGACAATATCTGAATCAGAGGATCCAGAGTTGGACAGATGAACACGCCAGGGATAAGAGATATTATGCCTGTGTGTGTCAAAGCTGCTAATAAACTGAAAGGAAACTACTGGTTGTAAGTCAAATTTGTGGGTTTAGGGTTTATCCCTTGCATAAGACTCATCCAGGACACAGTTGTAATAATAGAATATCCAAAATAAATATATGAACAAATTAAAAGAAAAAAGAAAGAAAAAACAAAAGTTAGAATGCAAGTTAGTGTTTCACTTTTATCTTTTAATTTATCTTTTGTTGTTCTTTTAAATTTTATTGTACTATATGATGGAAAATAATTGTTTAGTCGATTTCGGGGCTTTTACCTACTGAAATGTCGCAGTGACAATTTTAAACATCGAGAATGTCACTTTAGGAACCCTGTTGCTCTGGGTTTTGTTTCCGCACGGCGTTTCGTTTAGAAGCACCGTTTCACTTCCTGTTAGAAATCACAACAGAGCCGAACCACAGAAGCTAATAAATTGTAGCAGCTTTTGGTCATCAAATGTTGATGTAGCATAAATATTCACGAACAATAATGATTCCTTACACCGTCAACATCAAACTCGCGGCTCGGACGTTGACTGGCACTCTCAATTTACAGAATAAAACCGCGGTAGATTGGTGAGTACTGCACCTCTGCAGCTAGCATAATGCAGCTGGTTAATTCAGTCAAGATGTGCGACTTACAAATGATGTGTTGCAACTACTAATTGCATTGTACGTGTTTCATTATTTAGTTTCCTTTTGTTGCCGCTTAGAAAGATGCCAGTATTTATTGACGCCGGTAATGTAGATTTTTCTCAACAAAACAGAAGCATCCAGTGTATCTTGTGTCATGTGATTAGATGTGACATTTTGCTGGGCCAGACACATTTCGTAAAGCATATCTTGCAACAGTAATCCGACAGAGACTGACTGCAGTGTGACTTTGTAAGCTTAAATTTAGAAGTGCAGTTAAATTTATTAACGCTACCAGAAATATTGCTATTTCAGATAAGGGTTGCACGAACACCACGTTTTATTCCACATAAATGAAGCGGAAATGATCCGTATATATTCGATATTGCAATATTCACGACTGAGGCCTCACACTTTCCATTTTGGAGCCATGGAGATTCAGATTTGACGTGGAAATTTGTGATTTTTTAGGAGTCAGGATTTGGATTTGGTTTAGCCACACATGAATGCAGATGTGTGCACACTGCAAGATGAAGATTGTTATAGACATGAAGTGGAGAGCAGGAAATTGTAATGCAGACCCAGCTTTCAAGTAATACTACTCATAGGAGAAGGTGTGCATCAGTCACATCTCTTTTACTCTGCAGTGGAAAGAACTTTCAGCTTCCTCCCACTTGTCTCATTATTAAGTTTTTTGTCTGTTACACTCCTCTTCCTCTCCTTCCCTGTGGTTCTCATGCTCTGTAGGGGCTGGCAGGGGCTGATAGCGCAGGGATGTCACTCCAGTATTCTCATCATCGATCCAAAGACAGCCCAGACCATCCAGGTTCTGGAAAGGCACAAAGCCAACGTGGTCAAGGTCAGTTTCTTAACCATTTTTCATCTGTGTGACTGTTTAGCTTTATACTAGGCCGCAAGGCTACTAGGTTCACACTCTTTGGTATATTCTTAATTAAATTATCAATCACTTTATAAAATATCAAAAGTTTAAAAATGGCCACCATAATTTCCCAGAGCCCATAGTGATGTCCTACCATCAAAAGTCCAAAGTAATTTCATTGACTATCAAAGAAACAAGAAAAGAAACCAAAGCAAAATCCCCAGTTTGACAATCTAGACCCAGCAAGTGTTTGGCAGCTTGGAAAGAGAGCGGAACATATCAATCAATATTGTTGATAATAAATTTTCTTTCAATTACTTAATCAATTAATTGACATGAAAGTAAAAAGATCAGAGAGGGAAAAAAAACTGACAATGTAGGGTAGAATATTTTAAGGATAGGTTAAAAAAAATTGTGACCAGTTAGCCTGATTAATGTGAAAAGAATTTGCTGGACATAAATCTTACCTGTTGCACTTTAAGTCAGTGTATATGCACGTGCAGTAGGGTTTGCAAACTTCAAATATCTTCAGTGCTTTTATAGTCTTTGTCCTTTACAAACATGTCAGTTTCTTGATTTGGCTTGGCTTTCCAGGTGAGACACCAACAAACATCTGCTGACGGAGAAATACTTTATAACCCAATATTAATGTCAGCGTTGTGTGATTGTGTGGGCTGCGGTAGGTTGTTTTCGACCTTGCCTGACAGACAAATTGAGCTCTGCTTCACTGTGTCAAGCCAACACCAGCAACACTGACAAAGGTTGCTTCTGCATTGACGGAGAATCCTGTTGTGTGTGTGTGTGTGTGTACATATGCTTGTGTGTTTTGTAGAAGGGTAAATAATGGGCAATAAATTCTACAGTGATTATCAGAGCCTGGGCTCAATCTGAGGCTCTCATTCCTCACTCCAAAGCACACTTTAATCTTGTAAAGCACCACAGCCACAGCAGTGGGCCATCCCTCACCACCCAGCCTGACACAAGAATGCTTGCTGAAAAAAAAAAAAGAAGTAGTAGTAGCCACAGTAAAGGGCATGCCTATTCATGAACAAATACACAGACCTAATCAATTATGTAATCATCAGCTTGTTCATGGAATCATTTGTCTTTTTTAGTATTGATTTTGTATTGGCTAGATTTCAATATTGTGTGTTTCCAGTAGGGTCTGTATCTCATTTGTTTAGTTTTCTATATTGTTTTCCCCTAAGCCCAAATTGGCCAAGGCTGTAGTTAGTAGTTAAAATCTACATAAGCAATAATACAGAAAGAACTGCTCAGCGTAGGTCTTCAGTTAATACGACGACTGTGGCATTTGTTGTGTATTTAGTGAAATTCATCATCTTCAAGTCAAGTCAGTTTTATTTGAATGGCAACATGTGTTTTGTGTTTGGCAGGTGAAATGGTCCAGAGAAAACTACTACCACAACCTGAGCTCACCCTACTGCCTGCGACTGGCCTCGGGAGATGCCTCGGGGAAGATCATAGTGTGGGATGTGGTCAGCGGCACTGCCCATTGTGAGATTCAGGAGCACTCCAAACCTATCCAAGGTAAGGGATCATAAACCCCTATCATGCAGGCTTGAATTGATTTCCCCCCTCTGCTTGCAACAGGAATGGGACATTATTCTGCCAGTGCTGCCAAGGAGAAACTCTGAGCTGTTGCTCTGTTGCTGGCTATTTGTTTTCATTAGATGCTCTTACCATCACTCTCTGTCTTTCCTTCTGGCACACACTACATCTCCGTCCTCTTCATTCCCAAACTCTCTTCTCTGTCTTCAATCTCTTTCCCCGTCAGACTTGGAGTGGTTGTGGAATCAGGATGCGTCTCGTGATCTGCTGTTAGCCGTACACCCTCCCAACTACATTGTTCTGTGGAACGGAGACACAGGCACCAAGCTGTGGAAGAAGAGCTACGCTGAGAACATCCTCTCCTTTTCTTTTGACCCCTTTGACCCATCCAACATGGCATGTAGGTGAACAACATACTGTCCAAAAGTATGACTCGACCTTCATTCAGTCACTGTGTCACGTTTTTTAACACATATTCATGTCATGTCTCTATATTGTGTCTACAGCTCTTAGACTTATGATTCATCAAGCTCAGTACGTGGTGAAATTCAATACTCTGGCTCAGTATTTCTTAACACTCATCAGAGACACTGTTCTAGGTCTAGCGAGATGCATGGCATTCTATTATGCTAACCATTGAACCGTTTGTAATATCTTATTTTCCATACATCACTTTTTTTGGGGGGGGGGGAAAGAACAGAGAAAAAGGAAAACAGATATTTTCTGAAGTGACAGATGCAAAGTTTCTAACAGAATACTGACACGGTGTTCAGCTGTGATCTTCATAAGCATCTTTCTAATGTTTTTTTGCTCTTCCTCGACAGTGCTGACCAGCGAAGGAATAGTCTTTATCACAGATTTTTCCCACTCCAAGCCACCGAGCAGCGCTGGCAAAAAGGTCTACATTGCCAGCCCCCATGCAAGCCCCGCCCACACCAAACCTGCTCCCGCCGCTGCACCGGCCCCTACTGGTGCCAAGAAGGCCCTCAACAAGGTCAAAGTGCTCATCACCAATGAAAAACCCACGTAAGTGCCACTAAATGAGACTTTATTTCCGTAACTATAATTTAAAATGTTTAGAAAGTTTTTACAGAGGCAAACTCAAACCCTGTTGATTGTGATTGTTTTGCACTTTTCTGGTTTTGACTGGTTTTCACTGGTAAGGTAAACCTTACCAGTCAAGTTCTGATATCCATGGAAACATGTTTTTTTTAAGTAAGGTCACTCGCAGTTCCAACTCCAGCAGCTGGGATTGAAGGCCATTGCTCAGGGTCAACTCAATGGAGTTTTATTCAAACTGAGTTCAGAGAGATAATTTTATCAGACATTTTTTTTTTTAGTCTCAGGGCATCTTTGGCCTGCAAAGTGTATGCATGTGCCCTTGACCTGTGGTGAATCTGCACCTGTCAGCATGCGTTAATTATGTTATGTCCTTTGCTGCTGGACATCATATTTGGGCACGGAATATGTCTTGTTACATTAATCAAAGTTTACATCATTTAGATATGAGTGAAAAACACAAAGTAAAAGATGCCGTCTTAGGTGCACATTAACATAAGAACGAGATATTTTTTGAATAAGCTCTGAACGTGTGCTGCTCGACCCCCATTTTATTTTTCAACAAGTGAAAAGACTTGTTGAAAGTGAATTGTGACAGCTTGTCTGTTTGGGAGGAGAAACATGACAAATAAGGCAAAACTATTTATCACACCTGAGAGATAAAGAGCCAGACACTGTTTCTGTAACAGGATGAAAAAACAGGCTTCAATACGTGGGATTATAATGGATTTTGTTTTCATTTTGTGATTGACTTGCATGGAAGAGCTTATTTGTTGGTTTAACTCAGTCTGGAGTTTGGTGTTGACTCTTTTTCCATCAACGTTTAAAACTGAGCAGTTTGACCAAGTTCACATTTATTTTTTTGTGGCAGTTAAAACTGTCATGTCAGTTACGCTTAAATCTGGTGATACATGAAGGCAAGTGTCAGGAAGTGTAATACTGAAACACACATGAATTGGTGGCAAACCTACATTTTTATACCATTTAGTGACAAACTTGTGAAACTGTATGAGACACTACAAAAAGTTGCGACGGATCAGGAACCACAGCCTTGTTTGATGTGCTGGCAGCTTCCTGCCTGAGCAGTTGTGACTGTCAAACAGTCTTATTTATAGCAGCAGCATCCCAGCCTCTCTGTCCACATACCCAGCCAGCTCTAATAACAAACACTCCATTAATCTTACTTGTCTTTTTCCTCTCTCATATCCATTTCAGTCTTTGTGTCTTCTGTTGGTATGTGACACCTTCCTCCCTCACCTTTCATGCAGTGGTAATTGCTCTTGCTGAAAATGCTGTATTCCCTCAGTCTGCCTTTGTCTGTGTGTCGGGTTTGGGTGTTTATCACGTTCAGTGTTACAGTAGCTCTCCTCTCTGGCTCTGTCTGCCTCCAGGTTGATAGATGGGGGATTTAAAACAGGACTCTGCTCTCCCAGAGTGTTATCAGAAACCCGGTGAATACAGTACTACATCACGCACATCAGTGTCTCATCAGGCTGCCATTAATCTGGTTGTTAGCCAACACAGATTTGGTCCCCTTATCAAGATAATAGAAATCAGTTTCATACTCACACTCCAGCATGCCTGTTCATACACACACACACACACACACACACACACACACACACACACACACACACACACACACACACACACACACACACACACACACACACACACAGTCAGATATGTAATATTTACAATTCGTTATCACAAAAAAAAAGAACACTAAAATTGTTTTTGTTGTTCTGTTTGCATGACCAGTAACTTCATGCAGCTCTGACAAGGTGTAAAGAGAGTCAGTAGTAAACAGTGACTAACTAATAATAAGATTAGTAACATACAATATGTGCATCGTTTCCTGTAAAGGCATGTATTATCCATTGACTGCTGTAGCCTTAATGCCTTACTCACAGCAAAAAGAGAGAGAGAGAGATGTGAGAAGTGTGTGATGTTTTGGAAATTGGACATCTGAATATTTCAGGAGGTTTTGGGGTAACAGGACGTCTTTTTTTTCAGTTTATTCCTCTTCCTCTGTGAAGATCTGTTGCTTTCTTTTTTACATCTAAGACCCAGAAGTCTTTCACTCTTTCTTTCTGATGTTTTGCCTGTGGTGGCTCAGTCATTTCAGCCTCTATCGCTGCCTCGCCTGGCTTCAGGGAGCTGGTAACTATGTGATTTAGCTCAGCAACTCCTAAAGGTTCCTCTATTGAGTTCATTTTATCTGTTACGCTTTCCCCAAGATGATAATGATCTCCATTGTGTTATAAAGTTTGTCTCCCCTTTATTTGATCTCCCTGTGACCTAGAGGAATGAAGCTGTAGGAATGAGTTATGGCCATGGCCTCGCTCCTGGATTCTAAGAAAATCAACCCTCTGTTCCTTCTTGACTGAACTGCTAAGTGTTTGTGGCTGCTTTGTTGTCAGACAGAGAGATCGAACTGGGCTGCTGCCATGGATAATAGTATTTGTAATTAGTTACAGCAAACAGACTTAGTTTAACATTTTTTAGGATTCTCGAAATAACGGAAGGGATTTTTTGTCTGATGCAGCCAATACCTGCTTAATTCATCAGCCGACTGTCGTTTGACCAAATTCCCTTTTAAGTACTTCCTCGTTTGCCTGTGACTCACAGAGCCCACAACAGTAATAACTAATTCATTCAGCCGTCTGTACGGGAACACATGAATAAAGATTGAGCTGATCTCAGAAATGAGACAGTTTTTATTGAACTTGTTTTAAGATTTTTTAATCCACCCTCACATTGGTGTACACAGTATTTGCATATTTCATATGCATGTATTGTTATTACAGCAGAGTCTGATATTTTTGACAGCGTGTCTGGAGAATAAGACTGGCAACACATCCTGTTATCTGGACTTTCATTTCTCGTCACGACAGTTTACTTTTTGCCTCTTTAAACATGTCTTGTGCTTTGTATATGGAGTTTAAAATAAATATACAAAACCAAGACAGTGGCCAAATGTAGGAAATACAGGTTTGAGGCATAATTGTCTATGAAATTTTAGTTCATTAATCAAAAGATGAACTAATTTGTTAAAGACTTTTGGCTTACCCTTTCTGAATACATGCCAATTTTTTTCAGTTAAGAAAATAACATGACTCTGAATCTAATTCCTTTTCTTACCTTGTGCGCTTTCCTGCCCTGTCTCTTTTTTGTGACATTGTAGTGCGGAGGCGGTGACGCTGAACGACTGTCTGCAGCTGTCCTACCTGCCATCCAAGAGGAACCACATGCTGCTGCTTTATCCCAGAGAGATCCTCATCCTGGACCTGGAGCTCAGCCAGACTGTTGGTGTGGTGGCCATCGAGCGCTCCGGAGTGCCCTTCATTCAGGTGAGGCGCTGTGTTCATGTACAGCAAATTCTGTGTGGTAAGGATCTCAGTATATCTTGGCACAATCAGAATTTGTGGAAAGCACAAACCTAGAAAGAGTGGACCTCATTTTTGGTGGATATAAGATAATTAATTTGCCAAATGCACAAACTTCTCAAGGTCAGGATTCTGTCAGCTCTAAACCTTTTCTCTAAAGACAGCTTGACATCTTAGCTAGTCTAGGTGAGATAAATGAAAGGATGGCTGTCTAACATGCTTCCTTCATCCCCATCTTTCCTTCCTTTCAAACAAGTTTCTGCTTTTATTGTGTTACTCTTTGGGCTTCACCAAAATCTGTCTTTTTTTATGGATGATTCTTCCAGGAAGCCAATTCCCCCTGCCGTGAAAGATAAAGTTCTCTACTTTTCTTCCTTCCTCTCGGTGCCCACCTTATCAAGGTCTGGCGACGGCACAGCAGGGCTGTGCAGTCCTTAGCTACAGCAAAAAATAAATAAATAAAAAATCTCACCAGTCTACATATCGTGTAACTTCTGCTGCTTTCTATAGGCACATCCAGCAGCACCAGTGACCTTTAGGTGCCAATTCCCTTCTTTTGGAGTCTGGACTTCTAATTGGAAATTGATGAATGCTGTGGGGTTATTAGATAGAGGATTTGTCACAGCCGCAGAGCCAGAAGCTGTCTCATAATGTCACTCTGTTCACTCTGCTTTCACTCCTAACCCTCTCTGTCTGTCTGTAAATGAGTATTGCGGTGCCTTGGCATTACATTGAGGAGATCTCATAGTTTTCACTGTGGTGTTTGAGCCAGAATATTCCCTTTGAAACATAATCCCTCTAAGTTCATGCCTGTATGCAGACACATGGGGCCAGTTTACTGTTCCTCGGCTTATCAGTTTACATTTTCTGTGTGTATCTGATCAATTGTTCTGTTCTATTTCTTATTGTACTTGCATAAATCATGCTTTCCTTGGTTGTCAGTGATCTTGTTTTAACTAATGTATCCACAGTTAAATAGTACTTAGGTGGTGAAGAAGCCTTTGTAGTCACGGAGTAAGTCCTAAAGTCGCAGAGCAGGAGTACAGGGGTATTACTCAGCCACCCGGCCTCTGTCCAGCCAACACCTCCCTCCTCTAAGTGTTATAAAGTGCTTGTCACACAGCCAATTTGCATGACTGATGACACAGCTTCAACAAAAAATCCAGACTGGAGTGTGGAAGCTCCAATAGCCAAGGAAAGACAGGGAAATATAGACACATGGACATTTGTACTACACACTGTCAGATTTAACACATACATAACATGTGTACATGTAGTAACTGTACAACTAATACAATCTAGTATAAAATCTATCACTTAAGTTGAAATACTCAGTTTCAACATGGTGTTGATAGCACTGTTTTGGCAAGTGTTTGTAATATGTTGTTCATCTCCTCTGTCATAAATGGAGTTAGACCAGTCAAACATCTGTATGAGACATGGCTTTGTGGCCACACAGTGATAAAGACAGAACTGACAAAGGAGAAAATGTGTTCAAAACTGAACAAATGATCAGCGGAGAATACTATATCATTATTAAAACCTGTTGATCAGCTTTAAGTCAGTTGCTCTTTTTAAAGTTTGAATATGGGAGGAGCATCATGGCCGTGCAGAGTTCGTTGGCCACGTCTTCACCTATCTGCTTCAATCCTGAGCAGTTCAACATTTGTCACCCAAATGACTTAGTACAATCAGTCTTACACACACAAGCACCTCAAAATGTTTGCCTTGAACCAGATATCTTTCAGATGAATGCTACATGTGCTCTGCTGTTAACATTATGACTGCGATTGTTTTTATTCTGTCAAGACATGAAGCGATTGATTTGTCAGAAAATGAATCGGCAGTTATTTTTATAATTGATTAAAAAGTCACTTCTCAAGAAAAATTGTGAAACATTCTCAGGTTCCAGCATCTGCCTGTTGAATATATGCCACTTTCTTCTTTGTTCTTATTCTTGTGCTTTTGGACTGTTGGTTGAACAAGAGAAGCAGTGTGAAGACGTCCCCTTGGGAATTAGGACATTATGATGGTCATTTTTCATAGGCCAAAGGATTAATGAGTTAATAGAATAAAATTAATTATGATAAAAATAATCATTAGTTGCAGCACTAAACCTATTTATTTGAGACAAGTATAAAAAACTCTTCGTTCTATTGCAAACTTGATCATGAACACACACACACATCATCACCTGTTTCCCTGACTTCCTGTGTTCAGGTTATTCCCTGTGCTCAGCGGGACGCCCTCTACTGTCTCCATGAGAACGGGTGTATTACCCTTCGAGTGTGTCGCTCCACTACCGCTCCAGAGGAGGCGGCAGGTATGAAATGTCTTGTCAGAGACAAACACATACAGCACATGCTTGTTGTAGCACACTCATTCACAAACCACCTTCACTCCTGTGCCATCGCTCTGTCATCATCTATTCAGCCAAACTGCGCTACAGTTAGAGCCTGTAGCCTTTCTCTATGCTCCAGTGGGCATTTAGCCTCTTACTGTCTCATTTATCTTTGGCTTAGTGTTGCAGGCCAATGGGAGTCCATTGTCTCACTGAATCTCTCTCGCTCCCTCAGTTACTCTCTTTGCCCTCTCTTCTGCCGTCTACTCATCTTTCTTTTTTCCTGCCATGTCCTTTTGTGAGACTCTCACACACTCATTTATTCTCTTATGTCCTATCTTCTCTTCTTATCTCCTTAAATCCTTTCTTCTGTCTCTCAGCTCTCCTTCTCTAATGGTTATTCAAAAATTGTCTTCACCAGTCTGTCGCACTTTCTCCCTACTCTACTTCCCTTCCTCTTGTCCTCTCTATTCCCTTCACTCCCAACTTCTGCTTAAATTTTCTCTTCGTTTCGTTCTTTTTTTTATATTTCTTCACCAATTTTCTCTGATTCTATCTCAAACATATATATATATATATTTTTTTTATCTCCCACCATCTTTTCCGCTCTGGCTCACATTGTCGTTCCCTACCTTTTATCCCCTTTTTGTTTCTCTGTTTCACTCTCCATCCCTCTTTCTCTCCCTCAGACCCAGAACAAAGTGTCCAGGAGCTCGTGTACGACCTTCGCTCTCAGTGCGATGCAATCCGAGTCACCAAGACAGTTCGGCCGTATCGCATGGTTATCTGCCCTGTCAACGAAAACAACGCTGGGCTGATGGTCAGCGACGGCAGAGTCATGCTGTGGGAGCTCAAAGCCCACACTGGCAAGGCTGCTGCCAATCCTAGGTATACACACTCATATACACACACACACACACACACACATAGATATGCAAATAATTCTGCTAAGCAATATTAGTTTTGCAGTTGGTGGCTGAAATGGCAGGAAGAAGTTACAGTTGAAAGTTTGACTACTTTGTAAGGTGACTTTAAACTACATAATCCTCTGACCTAAATTTAGTCTTCTTAGTGACTGGTGTAGGTAGGAGGTGCAGAGAGTTTAGCTAACGTTGATGAGCCCTGCTTTTCTTTGATCGAACGCTCCCTCGCTGCTGTCGAGGAAACAGTTTTGTGTTTCTCTCTTAAGTTGGCTTCCTGTGTGAGGCTGAGAGAGGTTTGTCTGCCTGTGAGCAATCCAGTTTAATCTGGGCAAACAAGACAAATCTGCAGCAGTGAATTGAGGAGGGCTGGCGTGTTCTTATATTTTGCCGCTCTGCGATGAAATTGTCTTATTATAGTCTTGTTTGAATTTATTTGCTTGAAGTTTCAGACAGGTGGGTTTTCTATTTCAGGATTGTTCAGACTGATGACAGTTGTTGTTCACACTACACTGATGTGATATTCTGATGCTTCCTTGTGATTGTTCAGACGTTCTGGTGCACAGTGTTCCGGTTTGAAAGCCAAAACAAATCCTAAAAAGATGTTTTGGCCCTGGTTTGATATACCGACATGATTTATAATTCCCTCTGCGAGATGGTGCTTGTCACAGTGTGCCGAGCACGTACAGATAAATTAAGATGAGTTATTTGGGGTGAGACCAATCTATCAAGCTCCATCAACAATCTTGAAAATAATTTTTGTAGATATCATCTCTCTTTTTTTTTTTTTTTCGTTGTGCGGAGTCTAATCGATACAAGGAATCAGTACGCCTTTCATCCTCTGTGAATACTACTGTGTCCCTCTGGGTCAATAATTTATTAAAAACCGGATCACATTCATCATTCGCATAAGCAACATTCATTTATCACTCCCCATTCACTCACTTTCAATAATGGATGTGTGTCTTGCTTTCATGTGAAAAAATGTATTGAATTAATATTCTGTCTCTCCCTCTCTGTCAGTTCGGGTCTATCGCCGCTCTACTCCCCTGTGTCATTTTGCGGAGCTCCGCTGGGTGCGAACCAGAAAAGGATTCAGGATCTCTCTCTCAACAGCATGATCGGTACGACTGTACACATCACTGTCAACGCCATCTGGCAAGCAGCAGACATGTTGGTGTCTGCAACGAAGTGATACATGTGACACAAAATGTCACATGTTTCACTTCTTGTTGCAGCAAGAAGCTTTCTCCCTGTCCATAGAAGGACAGACTTCATTTCTGAAAGAAAATGCGAAAACTCAAAAGAAAGGAGGAAACATAGTTGTGCGTCTGTGTGCGTGTGTGTTTGTGTGCACCAGGCCTTCTTGTATCTTTTATTGTACCTCTGTGAGCTGTGTGGGCCTCGGGGTTCTCCTTCACTTTCTGCTTTAATGTGTGCCGACTGATTTCTCCTCTGAGCACAACACAGGCCAGCGTCATTCCCCGAGCTCAGTGGCTCTGCACAGAGAGTCCCATGAGTGCTTGGCCATTCCTGTCTTTCACTTTTATCTCTTTACCATCTTATCCTTTTGCTTATGACGTGTCTCTGTCTCTCTCTCTACTCTTCTCCACTCACCCTCTCTCTCTCGTCCCTGTTGATTTAGAACAGAGCTGCCTATCAAAAGATGAATGTGGGTATAAAACAGTAATGAGATGCTGGATTTTTTTTCTTCTTCTTTTTTTGGTTTTTGTTTTTTTTTTTCTCTGTCAGTTATATTCAGCGAGAGTCAAACTGCGAGTGAGTGGAGGGCCTTGGGGAGGTGGAGCACTAGTAGTTATGCTGGAATAAGAGGGGAAGATTTTGCTGTCTCTCCCCTCACACACACACACACACACACACACACACACACACACACACACACACACACACACACACACACACTCACACACACACTCAAACACACACACACACACACACTCACACACACACCGATTGGAGCCAGCTACTGCCTGCAGCAATAGCTCTGTCTGACAGTTGCTGACTAAAGCTCTTGTTATGAGGGAATGTCACAGGCCTGCAGGATGCTAAAATTCTATGAAAAACTAGCTTGTTGTTAAGATCTTTTGCTGATTGGCTGCCATAAGAAGGGTGTCAGACTGGCAAAGGCAAACAGATCTTTGCTACTGGCAAGAACTGCCACCTAGAAAACTATATTTGCCTTCGTTCCATATTTTCATTCCCTGCTCAGGGCAATCTGTTGTATCTGTGGTTTGTTTTTTTTTTAATTGATGTGTTGACTTGTTTGGAATTATGTGCTCATCTCATTTAATTGTATCTTCAAACTGTAATGACCCTCATTTAGACAGACATTAAATTTCCAATATAAAGAAGGTCATGAAGGTGCATGGAATGTAAACAAAATGGATTTTTCAGCCAGTGCCAATTCTAACGTCAAGGTTGTTGCACCCTCAGAGGATGTCCCATAGCTCCACAGCAAATGCACAAAAGGAGATGATTGCCTATTTTGAACATATAAAATGTGGTCATTAACAGTCTGATAGTGAAGGACATGGCCATCAAAATCCAACTGTTAGTAAAATATGGCATGTTCACGTCTGAAAATACGGTATTAAAGGATCAGCAGGAGCTGGACTGCTGTTATAGGAAATTCAACAAAATTAGCAAAGTAGATTTTTGATTAAGTCTGTAGATACTTCTGTGTAAAACATGGGTCTGTAGCTGAATTGTGTCAACTCACCACTACATCCTCGAGATAATTGAAGCTGGCCAACTTGATAACTGACGCCAAAGCTCAATGAAACAAACAATACTGTTTCTTTTCTACTGGCTCCAGCTGCAGTCAAATTTGAATAATTTTTTTCCCATTTCAGCCAAATAACAGATTTGGATTAGATTGCTAAGTTGAAAGTTTTAGCCATAAGAGTGCTAATGAGTTCTGTTACAAATGCTGTATATATCTAGAATCCAAAAAAAGGAGGGAAGGAGAGATAACCGCACACTCCTCTCTGTGCTAAGAGGGATTAGGTTTATTCCAACATGTTTCGGCTTATGCCTTCGTCAGGCTACGGATGACAGTCTGCCACAGCTCTCGATGCTCGATGAGTCACACCTGCACGAAATTAGGACACCATGTCTGTCTCATGTATATGCAGCCTCATCTGGAGAAGGAGCAGGAGCTATTTTGTGATGTTGTTGCTGTTGGTCCTTTGGCTTCAGTTGGTAGTTTGTCAGTTTGTGTCTTAATTTTTGTTTCACTGGCTTGTGGTTTTTTTTTGTCTTTGTTTATTGTAGTGCATAGAGCTCCAGGTATGCTGGCGTACTAAAATATCTATCATTTTTTTGTGCACCACTGAAATAGTGTAACCTATTTCTAATACACATTTTTGCAAACACGTGAACCATGTACTGGCATGGACAGATAAACTGCAGCCAGCAGTTTCAATGAAATATCTCTATGTATGGTTGTGTCAGAGTAGCTGTCTAAACCTTCTTTCAAAACCATTTACAGCCTGAAACTGCTCTCTCCATAGATATCATACAAAATACTGTAGAACACACCACTAAAAGTTATAGGGAGCCACTAAGGTAAAGTTGTGATGCAGGCTACATTTTCTTAATGCAGATGTATTCGGCTGCCAGATATAATCATCTAAACTGGATCAGCTTGGCTAATTTTAATGTACTCTTAAATGTTATAATGGATACAGTTATATCAACACATATACAGTGTTAACAGGCCTGGATCAGGGGCCAAAATCCTAACTGGACATGCCAACTTAGAGCTTCAGTGACATAAATTGCGACATCAGTTGTAATAGTGATTTATTGCAGATTGTATGTATTGGGTTAAGATGCAGGAAAAAGCAGCCCCCACTCTTTTTTCTTAAAATTATAAAAAAAGGCCAAGAAAGGACATTAAATGGACTCTTGTTATGTTCCTGTATCAATGCTAAGCATGTTATATTTAAACCACCTTAAACCTTTCCATGTTGTGGTTTCGTCTCTAGGCCAGACCTTGATAGCTGGTGAGGCTCCTCCTCCATCATCCAGCCAGCAAGAGGTCCAGTTGAAGTTCCTGCTGACTGGCCTGCTGTCTGGTCTGCCACTGCCACCATTTGCCATCCGCATGTGCCCACCACTTACTACCAAAAACATCAACCACTACCAACCCCTGCTGGCTGTAGGTAAGTGATAATGCACCACTGAACACATGCGCACACAAATCTCCACGAAACTCACTGAGGAGCAAGACACTATGACTGGCAGGGTTTGGGGATCTGTTTCCCACTGTCCCACGGGAAAGTACTGTGTAGTATTCTGAAATACAACAAACTGTATGGAGTTCATAATGTGCCACACTGTTATTATACATAAGGGCCTGATCTGACAATAATGTTTGCATTGGACTTGTGTCTAGTATGCTGTGTTTCTTCATCGTGATGCGTTGCTATTTTAGATTAAAACCAGTTGCATCAGTGCTGTACTTCAAAGAGAAGACAAATGATGAATTAACTGCTTTTGTGTTTTTGTGGTTTTTATCTGTCACGGTCATGTCAACAAATAGTTTCACTGAACATTAGTAAATGCTTCATGAACACTGAGTGGTCCAAATTTAGATTATTGGCTTCAAAGGATCTAAAACTGTGGAGTGGATTATACATATGAACCTTCTCACATGAAGCTGAGTTAGTCTGGATGAATGCTTTGTTAAACCAGACAGTCACTGCTGACAGCAACATGCATTCGGTCCTGCTCCAGTAGATATGATGAGGTGAGGTTTTAGTTGGTTCTCATCCCACTGAGGAGGGACAGATCTCTTTTTGGTCTTTGGATTTTTGACTCCCACGTGTCAGTAGGTTGTAGCATGATGCTAATATTAACATGGCAGCACGCTATTGTAGAATCCTTCAACGTTAGCATGCTTATGACCTGCAATATCCACACTCTTTAGGTAATTGGAATACGATTAGGGTCAATAATTTCATGAAAAATGTGGGAATTGTCAGTCGCTGCATGCATTTATTTACTCATCTGAATAAAGTGACAGATTCCCATATTGATCCTGTGTATGATCCACAAGTAACAGATTTTTTTTCCACTTCTGTTTTGTTTTTTAAATTTGCTCATTGCTCCATGTGCAGATTTGCAAAACTGTCAGTCTTCTGATATTAGATATTTAGTGCATGGAACGCTTTGTGGTTCTGGCGTGGTTGATTTAAAAAGCGTTTGGAAACTTTTGATTTGGATTCAATCCTGGTTACCATCAGCGTTTCCGTCAAACCTCTCTGTCTCGGACCTGCGTGAAGATGTCCTTTAACCTGCAGAAGTTGAACTTCCGTTACACAGAAACGGTAAGAAAAATACAAGCTTTCTTCAGCTATTTGATTTGTAATTGATGGTCTATCTTTAGAGGAGCATGTCATCAAGAAAACAGACTGTGTTTGCTAGAGCTTGACTGAGCAGCTAGAAAAGTCAGGAATTTTTTTTACAGTGTAAAGCTCATTTAGGTATTTAATGAAATCAGCTGATAAGTTCATTTGTTTTGTAAAGATGTAAAGACACTTACTTTTAAAAAAGTAGTTAATTTTTAAGCTGCAGTAAGAAATTCACACCCTAAAGTTCAGGTAGATACAGCGCAGATACTGGAGTCTCCCACATATGCCTGTTCACCAGTAATTTTGTCATAGTAATGTTTTCAAGGTCAAGAATGAATTTTGACATTCAAACTAAAAATATACATGTATGTATATTTATTCATGCTTTGGGGCGATGAGTCTTATTGTAATTGCTGTTATTATCACAGTTTTGTGCAACTTACTGTCTTTATTTTATTATGTCAGGGTTGTTTCATGGATGGAGGAATGTCTGGTATGAACACCAGCATCAAAATGGCTTCGTCGGCAGAGGTAAGTCACTTTAACTACCTTTTAAAGCCAGCATGCTTGAATTTGAACATTTCCTATTTTGGGACCCCACTGAGGCAGTAGTAATGTGTTATTCTGTTGCTCAGAAATGTCAGGAGCACCTTCCAGTCAAAAGCATCACAATCTGCAACTTTCAGCTTTTTTTTCTTGAGTTTTAAGGGCTGAGTGATATATTTAACTTACCTGCCAATCATTCAGAAATAGTATTTGTTTAATTTACAGTGAGATGGAAATACCTTATTATGCAACCTGATGTTATTTGGTCATATGTTGTTTTTTTTTTAATTATTTTTATATTCTTGATATTTGCTTGGACATGATCAGAAGTTTTGTAAGCTTTTTTTAATTTAGCTAAACATAAATCTTCATTTATTAAGTAATCATTATATATTATAAGTAGACTAAGTTTGAACAGCTTATGCAACCAGCTCCCTGTTGGGAGGAACCACTATTTGACAGGCTGAATTCGGGGCACGTCCTTCAGTTACTTTCAGTACCCTGGCTAGCTGTTCACTCAAACTACCTGCTACAGAGATGATCCCCAACTGCTCATATTCAGGATCAGTGAAGTGATCTTTGTTCTTTAAAGCCACTGTGTGTAGGATTTCAGAATATCTCATTTTCTGCTCAAAGCGCAGCTGAGTCTCTGCGCCACTGAGCCTAATGTATGATTTAGATAATAACATCCTTTCCTCAGGTATAACTCTAAACTAAACACTAAACTTTACATTTTGTCTGCACTAGTGGTTGAAATAACAAAGTCCAATGCATTGGAAAGAAACAGTGGCAAATTGCATATCTAGTGAGTGATTTCTGACACAACAAGTGTCTCATTTTTCCTTAGGTGGCCATGTAAATGTAAATAATTGAATTACTGCCTACCTCTCCAATTATTTAAGTCATTCAAGTGGGTCTGGTGTTGTGCTCAGTGACAGGTGCCTCCCTGGTTAGAAAAACAATAGAGCCAATTAAGAGCCTTTTAGGCAGGATGCAAGAATAAGGAAGTAATTTTCATGTGCCAGAGCCAGAAAACTGGGGGACAGAAAAATTACAGTTGAAATTCAACCACTATGGAAGACTGACATAGCTCTACAGGTTATTGTAAGATCAACTCTTAAATCGGCATATTACTTTGACTGACATGAGAAATTTTAAGTGCTCCTAACTGAATAAAAATTACAGGACAGATAAGTCGGCCACTCCTGACTGGTTAGGGAGCATGTGCTTGTCTGAATAATGAACGAAAAACAAAATAACAGTTCAGTCTGAATATTAGTCTACTGTGGTAAAAGAGCCACAGTAGCTCTGTTACATAACAGGCTATGGATGGTTTCATTTCTACATAATGAAGCCATTTTCAGGTTTCATTATGTAGAAAATTGTACACTTGATTAAAGAAACCCCAGTCAAGTTTTCACTTCTGCCATGTTCAATTTTTATTTCTATCAGATAACAGAACATAATTAGGAAGCATTTACCATATGACTACTTTTCTGTCCATCTGTTTTTGCTTCATAGAAACAGACCTGCAAAAACCCAGACAGGCCCCATGATGCGGGTGAGGAGAGTTTCAATGGAGGACTGCTGGATCAACACCAGCATACCCACACTGTAGAGAAACCACTTCGCTGTAACCAGTGTGAGAAGATTTGTGCAAGTGCTATACGAAGGCAGCTTGAGGTCCTTGAAGATGTTTCACCTCTCATCCAAAAAACTTCTTGAGTTCTGCATGTGGGAAGAGTTTCAGGCAATCACAGAATTTGAAGATTCATCAGTGTATCCCCACTGGGGAAAAGCCATACCGCCGCGACCAGTGTGGGAAGAAGCTCACAGACCCAGCGTATTTTTGCCAACATAAGAGCGCTCACGTTGAAGAAAAGCCTCATGTCTGTGGTCAGTGTGGAGCTTCAGGCAGTCAGTACATTTCAAAGTTCGTCAGAGTATCTACACTATAGAAACGTATCACCAGTGTAGTAGCCCAGTTTAGAACATATATTTGAACTATTTGGTGCAAGTGGCTTTTAAAAGATCACATGTGATTGGCAATAATTGTCATATTAACTGTCCCAATAATACTCATCCTCATGCCACTTCAATTGTCAAAATTGTTTTGTTTTGCTTTTACTAATTTTGCCTCAGTGTAGCACTAAATGTTTTCGCTTATTTCCCCCCACTGACATAAATAAAATATTTATTATATATTTAAAATATTTGAATAACAGCATAAAATAGCAATCTGTATGAAAGCTGCAATACCTTACATAGAGATGTTTTTGGTTGTGTGTGGGCCAAGCCGGTTCTGAGTGTGTGGTATATTTCTGTCATCTGTCACAGTTGTACAGTATCTGTTTCTTGACACCATAGTTGTCAGAATGCACTCTGTCTCAGTGGTTGTCATTCATCATACCATCGTCTGTAACTACCACAGATTTGGGCGTTGAGAAGACAAAGCTTGTCTGGTTTGATTTATGAAATGTTGCAGCCTAGTGCTGAGCGCACAAAACATCCCAGTGAGTGAGGAGCGCTTTGGAGGGCAAAGGGCTGAATGACTGAATACAGCTGCGGCTAAACATTTTAAATGCTTGCACATCCAGTCCCTTTGTCAATGTAACTCTGTGGTTTGTGTGTGAAAAATGAGATGTAATAAGCATGAATAGCAGAGCAAGACCTCAAACAGCGGTTCATCACCAAACAGGAAATTAACAGCCACGGATGTGAAGGCAAACGTTAAGTCAAGCAGAGCTTTACCTCAGAATAGCAACACAGTTATCAGATATAGTTGTTTATACTTTGCCTTAGGAACCAGTCAAAGTGAAAGGATCTTGTCAGAATCTCGTGGTCAGCACTTCCCAGAATTACTTAATATCAATTTAAATTTGTCTTTTCTATGCGCTTTGCAGTCCAATTAGTGTAAACTACATAGGCTGGGGTTACAAAGTGTTTTCAGATACTTTTGTCGAACCATCTTGACAAACTCTCATCTTTGAGTTTAAAAAATGCAGTGTTTTTTTTTTTTTTTTAAATGAAATGGATGCATCAGTATTTTGGAATATGCAAATCATCGCTGTGATTTTGATTCTTTGAGGCTGAAAGTGAGGAATTAGCAGTCCATCAGATCTGACTGCGTGGTCTCAGCAAATGATGCAAAAGGCATAGGCTTAATCTAAAATATCACCCTCTGTTATTAGTCCCCTGAGACAGCTGCTAGGCGAGGCAGAGAGGCAGTGAAAGTTTGGATTTATTTGTTTTAGATCAGCATAGCAATTTTCTTCAGACGCTGTTCCCTCATCTTCCCTACAGTAATGATGCATAAAATTATGAAAGTCTCAATTTGAATGGAAAATTAAGAGCAGAATCGTGTGTATAATGTGTCTCTGTTTTTCTCTCTTTCTGTTCGTTGCTTCATACGCGTGTGTGGGTGTGTGTGTCTATGTGTTCGCTCACACTCCTGCCTGTGCACCAAATTCCATTTAAGGCCCAGGCGTACTGCTGTTCTCTCCCCAGCGCAGCAAACCTTCAGTTAAGTTGTCAAGCTGAAAAATAGGCTACTCTCAGTCCCCTGACGTAGCCCACATAAATTAATCATACCTCAAAGATACATTGCCTCCCTAAGACCCACAGACAAGTAGATGAATAATAACACCTTCAACCTACACATCTTACAACCATTTTCACTGGGCGTCTTTGTTTCTCTGATGTGTGCATCACGTCCACAATGGTAGAACCCAGAGATCTCTTAAATTCACTACATATTATTATGGAATATTTTCTATAGTTTTAAAAGGCCTTAAGGGATGACCACTGTTCTTGACCTGCTACTTACAGGTTTATCTGAGATGTGTCCTAAAACACACACACACAAAAAACAACCACCATTCTATCAAAGCAGCCATTTCAAGAACACTTTTCAGTCAGGGATACATCATTTGTTTCCAATCAGTGTGTGAGTCTGGAGCGGGTGCAGTAGGAGGACATCATGCTGCAGATGGTGTGGTGTTGAGTCGGCACAGCTGGTTCCCAGAGGCCCTTTGAATCAAAAACCAGAACAGGGCGATTGAGTTTTCTATGCACATCATTTGTTAAGTCCCCGTAGTCATCTTGCAGAGTCAAGTAGTTAAACAGTCTAGCTGCATTATTGAAATGTGCCTTTTGTTCCACTTTCTGTAAGCTGGCCTGTGAATCGTAAGTTTAGGGGACTGGATAATTGCAGTGATGATTTAGATGGAGGACGTAGTCTCTGAAAAGAGAAGGGTACGTCCAGGCAATTTAAGAGGTGAAGTATGTTTAATTAAAATGGTATCTTGGGGCTAGTGTATTTCATTTATAGCCAATTTCTTAAATTGGCACAGTTAGGAATAATACCTATACTATTGCAACAAGGTAGGAGTTATCATTAAAGATATATTTGGAGTCTTGAAATGTGGTACTTTGCTTCACTGTCATGCTTTATAAATTGAATACATTCCTGGGTTACAATTGCAATTGTCACCTCCTCAGTAACGATGCTTAGCTTGGTGTCTGGCAGGCGTTGGCACCTGTCATCGCTCTTGTTTACCAAGGCCCAGAGTATACACCTAATCAGTAAATCGAAAGCGATCCATGGATGGGTCCTTGACAGTTACAGCACAGTCTTTCTCTTGGCCTCTGTTCCAGTCTACATTAGGTTTCTACCTAATGTGAAGCTGAGTTAAAAAGGGGACTCATTGAGTCTCATTGATGCAACACAAGTCAGAAGAACAGCCAAGGGAAGCCGAGTTTTTACACCTTCCACTAGGTGCAAATAAAGCAAGAGATGAGCTCGCTGCTGATGGTGTGAAAGCACTGGGGGTTGAAATTGCCATCCACAGTATCATTATAGTTAGACAGGAGGCAGGGATTCCCGTCTCTGCTTTCTCTATTTCTGTCTTCCACTTTTCCTTCCTGTCAGTCTTTCTTGCTCCTTGCCTCCAACGAGGAGGTTACAGAAGCTGTGCAGCCAACCTAGCTACCCAGAAGCACCGCTGTCTGGTCTCCTGTCTAAATAGCTGTTATCTGTATGAGACCTGACAACTCCATTACAGATTTGTACAAGACCCAGAGCTTTCCTTTTACACTGACATGTACACAAACACTGACAGACCATCCATTTCTCATCCATGCCTAATCATCTGATTGGGGCATGCCTAATTTATTGATTTGTGCTTTCACAACAGATTTTCTTTGCAGCATTGTTTGGATCTGTAAAATGAAACAACATTAAGAGTAGAATAGAGTATCAAAACAGCACAAACATAAACTTGACATTTGATAAATGTGGAAAATAAACATATATGTTCCGATATTTAAGCCAGCTGCTGTAACTTGCACCTCAGAAGCCCAAACGATTCTCTGATGGACTGATTCTCATTCTGTGTGCCAGTGATCTATCAGGTGGAATATCAGTTACGTTTGCAGTTCACAATATAATCTGTTCAAAGCTTCCAGTTTAAGGTACACATTATCTTCTGCTACCTCACACCTATTTGCAGAGTTGGGTTCAGCTGGGTCCAGCTCTGTCATCAGCTGTGCTTGGTGCTGAAACATATTAGTTTTTGGATTGGTATCAAATTGAATTTTGATGCAACAAATGGTGCAACAGAAAGATTCCTATCATTTGGAGAAGGATTTCTGCTACTCAAAAGAAATTAATTAACTCAGTCATTCAATTGGGGAAATGAGATGGGAAATCAGACTGAATATTAACAAAATAATTAAATAATCTGTAGCAGAATTTTATGAGCTTTATTATTGTTGATGTTTGATTTATTGTTATTTCCACAAGTGTATGACAAGTATTAAGTATATTGGTGCGTATGTTCACAACACAATGCCGGATGTCCCCACTGAGTTTAATCAGGATTGCCCTAAGACACCTTGAGATATGGCCAGCCATCAAATGTTTCATTTTATTGACTGTTAATTATAGCGCCACCATGGGGCCAGTTGAGATCATATTTTTTTTTAAGCATTTGTACATCATTTCTAGTTAAGGTGCCAAGTTTGATGTCTTGTGGTCTTTCCAACTCACAGCAAATTGAGCAAAGGCAAAAATGGCAAGCAATGATGAATAGGCCGTGCCCACGCGCACCAATCAATCAATCAACCAATCAACAATTAAGATTTTGGTTAATACTTGCGTCCAGTTCATGTGCAGCAAAACTGGTGACATTCTGTCCACTGGGTTTTGACATACACGTTTTTTCCATACTTGGACTGAAAATATCTACGAATATCTAAGATTCATGATGATTGAACAAATGTTTAATGAGTTATAGCCGATTTCTTGCTAAGCCTCGCCCTTGGCAAAATGTCTTGGTCGATGGTGGCCGTGTTTTTTGAACTGATCTCATCCATTTACAACAGAATTATGCAACCCAGAGCTCAAGATATGAGACTGGTGTCAATATTCTAATCAAACCTTTGGCAAATAAGAGTGAGAGAGAGGTTTTTTAGAACCTCATTTGTTATCAGAAATGTTTGGCCAGCTCAAAACTGTGAAAGTGCTTCAACACTAGCTGAATGAGCATCAAAGTGACAGAGCTCTGTTTTACAGTTGTTTAAAAAAAAAAAGAAAAACTAATATGGAGAAACAGCTGCCAAATACTCAGCAGCATCCACCATGGTACTCAGACCATGAATGGTGTCTTTTTGATTGGCTTGTCTGATGACTGGCTGACTTTTGATTCTGACATCCTGCACTGTTGTGGTTAAAGAGGTAATTTTCTGTTTGCTGTTGTATTTCAAATAGCTATCTCAGAATCACAATGAAATCTTTTCAACAGTGCTCTCACCTCAGCTTTAAAGCCATACGGAGGGGCAGCATCTTCTTGCTCTTTTTCACAACGCACCCTGTGAGGAAACTCGGAGTATATATGTTCATCTCCAGCAACCCACTTTCTGTTTGCCCGACTTCCTGCTGAAACATCCTGCAGTCCCACACAGCACTGCAAGACACACAGACACAGATGCCCATGTGGCACTGCCTATCACCACCTCCAAATGTTGTGTCAGCGTGTGGTCGTCATGCTGTAGCCCAGTGCAGACTGAGCAGTCCTTTGCAGAGGGACTGGGCACATCAGCCCAGTTCCATCACACTCAGGATAATTATAGAACTGAATGTGCTGCTGCACCTGCCTGTGTTCATCTCAGAAATAAAAAGAAATCCCCCAAACCTTGTTAAACGCCTTCCAAACATCACAAAAATGGACTTTTGATTTGCTTTCTCATCTGCTGCAGAGTTTTGTTCACCACGCTCCTGAACTGAGTAATTATTTTAATTGCTGTCTTTCGTTTCCTCACTTAGGTTATAACCTCAACTGTTTTGTGCTTTTGACAGCTGCTTGTTTTTCCCCATTTATGCAAACCTAGCTTATGGTATTCTATAAAACTATAATCGTTTAAGGGAAATTTCCATATAGTAAATAGGATGCCGGCTTAATATGGTTCAATGCTGAAAGTGTTTTATTGCATATTCTTCAAAAATGGGCTCTTACATCCTCATGTGGAAGAGCTAAAATGTGACATAATTTGTTTAAATCCCCAGGTGACACAGAATCATTCAAAATTTCATTTTAATGCTTCAGTCGAGCTTCTTAGTATGAATTTGTTGAGTTTGACTTTGAATTTGAACCAGGAAGTTACTAAAAAAACTTTCCCTGCAAATATTAAAAAAAAGTTGATAGTAGGAAACTTTGCCCAGATAAGTACACATCAAAAATAACTTTCAAGTAGATTTTGGTTTGATTTTCTCTCTTAGAGTATGAACAAATGTTGGGGAAAAAAAACTTTGTCAAACCTCCTCAGAGTTTCTGATCAGTGTCAAATGTCACCTCCAGTATTTAATCAGGTGAAGTGAGGGATAGAGCTGTTGTGCTGCTTTCTCAGCAGCAGATGAAACGGTGCAATGTTCTCAGGCTGTGAGCTGTGTGACACAGGGTTTGATGTGCTGCCTCTATCCACACCCACTGCTGTGACAGGCAGTGCACAGGGTTGTCACACTGACACACCATCTCTCTGATCCTGCTGGAGGCGAGATGCTGCTAAGATACGCAACTGTATAACTTGTGACCTCTCGTCTTTCTGTGTCAGTCTGTGTCATGTTCCTCATTCTCTGCTCTCTCTCTCTTCCTCTCAGGTACCAGTAATGGGTCTGTACTGGTCTATAACCTGACCAGTGGTCTTCTCCACAAAGAACTCAGTGTCCACTCTTGTGAAGTCAGGTAATATTCATTTCTTGTGCGGTTAAATTTACACTTCCAGGGTCTGCAATTCACTTGCCACCAGTGAGATGTATGCACTCAGAAATATCTGTAAAATGACATGTTAGATGAACCCAAGAGGCTGGTCACTCAGCTTGAGGTGGATTGATTTTCTGTTGATTGCTTTCAGGCTCATTAGAGTTTGTGGAGGCAATTGGCACTCACATAATTAGAGTGCCATGTCAGCTCTTGTGTGTTAAAGAGAAATAATTCCCTAGCCTGCTTTATGGGGGTTTCATCTGAACATCTTCTCAGATTGCTTCAAATGAGTATGGTGTTCCTGACTCGAATAATAATACAAGAATCGCAAGAGTAAAATGAAAAAAATCCAAACATATAGAAAGATTAGTTAAATATGTGACGTACATAGATTTAGAACATCAAGGTAAAGCTGCTGATGTAACACCGGTGATACAGTAAATATGGTTTGGAAGAAATCACTTGCTCCTGACCTACACAAAAGGGAAACAACAGAACTTCAAACCCAATTTATATTGTAGCCACTTCTCTCGCAGTAGATATTTTGACTTGTCAAACACAGGTGTTCCTGATACCATTAATGTCAGGCTCTGGTATTGTGTATGCTGGCTATCATCATTAATAACATTAATGATGTGTTCTATTAATAATGTTATTAGTTTCACCTGTGTTTTTCCTGCTATGACAAGTCATAATGTTTGCTGGGAGGATGGTCTATTGATTTCTCTGTGAAATGCAGGCTGCATTATAAATATCATTTTCCATTGTCCCTTGGAATAAATTACTTAATTTTTTTTTTCATAGTGGAAACTGAGCCAAAAATACAGGCTTCTCCTGTAATATTCCTTTAACCTCTGAACAGCACACCATTCCCTCAAGTCTAAGAAGCTAATTAATGAGCCTGTCAATCACACATAAAAGGGGGCATTCAGAGACGAGCAGTTTTCTATATTAGGAAGCTTCCTCCTTCTGTTCATAACCAAGCAGCTGAAGCAGGGAAATTAAATCTAAAAACAAGAGCAGCGGGAGAATATTGAACAGTTGTTGATGACATTTCTGGGAATCGACAAGACCACCAACACAGTTAAGAGCTACTTAGTTAGAAAACTCAAGACCATAAACGTCCATCTGATACAGACTGAATCTATTAAAAAGATAACTTGTAGAGATTCTGGTCTGAGCACCCATAACCTTCCGCATAAATGCCCTGTGCTCATTTGGCTATTAATTTTTAAGTATTTGTTTCACTCCTTGATGCTGGCAACAGTGATTGTGACTGTGGGGAAAAATATCTTTATTCTCCAGGGTCACAACAGGTCACAACAGGTTAATACAACAGGAATAATAATCCATGCAGGACAAAACAGTACATTGTCTCTAGTGCCCTATGTCTGTCTATATGTGTAAATAGTTATAAATAGTTAATTAAAAAGCAGCTAGTTAATTTAATTGGATTATTGTCTTCTTTTTAAGAATTACATTGGCTTTCAAAACTTTGTAATTGGTTGCACATTACTCATAACACTTGCTGTAACAACATCACAGATCAAGATGCATGTTTAAAAAATAAATATAGCATATTTAGAAGCTAGTTTAGCATAAAAAATTCATGTCAAATAAATATTTTGGCTATTTATTCTAATTTGGACAAAATGGGTCCACTCGAGGTAGATTGAAGTGATGTGCTTGAATTAAATCTTACTTTGTTTCAGTGCAGTTTTGTTATACATTAAATTCCTTTGTCCTGCTGCTCTTCTGCTCAATGTGCTGGTTAATTACGGTGCACGAGGCGGGCCACACTGAAAACGGGTACAATGCAACAGCCAAACATCAACAAAGAGCAGGCTGTGTTTCATTAGTTAGTATTCTCTAATGAGCAGCAGAACTATTTCACCAAGATTAATTAAGCACGAGATAGAATCAGTTAATGTTGTTAAGAGATTGATTGGGAGCAAACGCCATTCGTTCAAGCAGAGCCAGGCTTTCTTTAATGAGAGAAGTTGGTATCCAAAAATGCTCAACTCCAACAAACTTTAATGAGCTGTGCAACACAAGCATAAGTTGACTTGAATTTTCTGTAGCTACCTCTGCCTGTGGATATGTGTGTATGTGGGGATTAAAGTCAGGGATTAGTCAATGGATTTCTCTGCCTGGTTTTTGGTGTCACTGTGAATTTGCTCTACAGTCATGACACTCAACAGCTGTCTCCTCATCTGCTTGTCATCTCTCACTCAGTGCTACTGTACCTTGTGCTCCCACACGCCATACAATATATAATTTATGCGAGCACTAACACACTGGTTACTTGCTTGGTGTTGTACGCTGCTCTGGGGTGTTTGAACCCCTTGTGTTTTTAAAAATCCCATCATCAAAAGGTGATCACAGAGAGGCCAAAGGTTTTCAAATAAATAACACAATCACACATGAACCCACTCAATCAGACATTTATATCAAAGTAGCGCCATCAGATCAGGTGTGTCTCTTGAACACACCTTAGATTTTCTCTCTTCCCGTGCAGACATATGTAGAGCGCCGCTGTTATTTCCAGTGCTGTGACGTACAACGTCAAGTTCAAAGCTGTGTGATGGGAAGAGCAGAGGTGCTTATGGAAATGAGCCCAGCAGCCTTTGCCCGAGCACAGCCATGCCAGGGGAGGCCTGGCTACTTAGCATCTCATTTACATTTAGTGGGGATATTGACTAATTAATCATGTGGCTATTTACCATCTCATTAAAGTGGAGTTTGTGCTCCCTGAGCTGTGCCCACTTCTCAAAATATTCAAATCTCACACTTGCTGGCTTGGTTTGTTATGCATATTTTTTACACCTTCCTAAAGTAGAAGTCTTAGGTGGTACCGTTTACCTTGCTAGGATGTAGGGGAAGAATATTTGACAGCTACACCGCAGGTATTAGATAGCGGCATTATTCATTCAGCTGAAACCTGTGTTCGTGCTTATTCCACAGGGGCATTGAATGGGTGAGTCTTACCAGTTTCCTGTCTTTCGCCACCTCTGCCCCCAACAACATGGGCCTGGTGCGAAATGAACTGCAGCATGTCGACCTTCCTACTGGTGAGAGGCTTGCACACACGCACACACACATATGTTATCACCTGTTTCTCAGGGTACCTACCAGCACTTTTATATGGGACTTTGTTCTTGATGTCGTCTTAATGTTTTGCTCGGGCTACTTGCAGCCTCAACAACAAAGAAAATAGGCACTCTCTCACTCTCTGACTTTCTCTTTTTTTTCTGTCTTTCTGTGTCTACGTGGTTTTCTAAGAGACTCCTCTTGTTCTCCCCCAGGGGATACTTACACACTCCTCCAAATTAAGGTCCAAACTAAACAGTGTTAGGGTACCACCAAGGGATGCCTAGCTCTGAAAATGAGATCTTATCATGAGTTCCTGCACAGCGACTTATGCCTTGCCTGAGCCCGTTGATCGTTCTATAGAATTACTGTGCCAGCAGTAAAGTGTTCCTACTTCCTCCAGGGATTGGCAATATAGTGCCACATTTTCTGTGCCAAAGAGAGAGCAGAGCTGGAATGTAAGTTGAAGGTGGTCAGGAAGAGATGGTTAAAGGTTTCAGGGGAAAAAAATAATTGATGAGAGCTTTTATCATTTTCACACATCTTTCCTGTTTTGTCATGTATATCCATTTCCTAAATTTCAACCTTAATGTGTAGGCTGGGCACCATAAAAAGAAATGTGGTCACTGTAATAATTCGGTCACAGAAAGCCCTATCCCCAGCTCATTCAGGACAGTGGAGAGGGTAAGTCACTTATTTAATGGCTCTCTTGTAAGCACCAGAGTCATCAAAGTTAACAGTCCACAGCAATAGCTTTGGATACTGGCCCTGCACACTTTCCAACACACATATACTTAATTGTTTTTCCTTGTGAGTTCAAACGAGTTCAAGTGGCTGAGTTCCTCTAAGGTATCTTTGACTGCAAATGTAGCTGCTGTGTTGTGTTGTGTAGTGTAGATAGACTGTGTGGATTTAAGTGTCATGGCTCACACCTCTGATGCATGTGCATGTCTGTGTGCTGCTTTTTGCTGTCTGACCAAGCATTAGATGAAAAGATCGATATTAATTTAATCCGTGTGTGTTCAGTACAGAGATGCAAGATCTCTGGGATGTTTTTAGCTTTGAATAGGACCAAGATAACAAGGGAAGCAGAGGGAAACAGCTCACTAAGCTCCATCCAAACTGAAAAATGTGCCTTTCAACAACTCCCAAGATGTCTTATTTACAGGTTACAGCTTATACTACGTGAAGAAATGAAAAAAGGAGACATTGTGATTTAATAAGCATGTAATACTGAGGCTTTTTTACAGAAGGAATCAGTTGCCAAGTATAGTCTTTCAGCCTTTACAGTACAGTATGTTTCATGTACTGTTTTAATGTTAGATGTTTGAATGACAGTTACAACATCCAAAATTTGAATTGCTACTACACCTCGACATACTGGACAAGATTCAGTAAGACTGAAGGCAGATTTAGCTTATGCTTGTGTGGTTTATTTAAATCAGGCGAAGTGAGCATATTTTTGCATAAACAAGTCCTCAAATAAAACAGCGCAAAAGTAATATTTGTTCTGCAGGACTAGTAGATTTTGTACTTCAGCTGTAAGACTAATCCACTAAGGCAGACACCTTATGCCCTTTACATCTGGAGCATTTTCTGATTTGAAGATTTGAGACTGTTGGATGGAAGATCATCTTCCTCGCTTGCCTTACTCAATTGTGGTGATGCCTGGTTTTTGCAGCAACGATAGCAGCTGTTCCGAATAGACCCATTCTTTATCTGTGTGTGCTGCAGTAACTGAGGGAAGTTAGAGTTGAGACATGGTAGTAAACTCAGTTTGCATAGCCTCACATACAGTATTAATATGTATTATGCATACAGATGATAATTACCCTTTATTTATATCAACACAACACAACAACAACACAACACTCTGAAGTATCTTTCCAAGAATCATCCACAGTAAGTAAAGAGCATGATGTTCTGACATCACCGAGTGAGTAAGAAAGCAAACCTTCTTCCCTTCACATGAAGCAAGTGAAGAAATTTTGACCCCTTTGTGTCTTTGTTGCTGCATTTGCTGCACCGTGAACCGCGTTCAACACCTTGACACGTGTGTATTTGTTGTGTGATTTTGTGAATATATATTTGACACATGATTAGAGCCTGTAGGCTGATGATCTGGAGAGTTAGATACCATAATTGACACTTTGTAATCAGGAAATACAAACCCTCCCGCTGTGTGTGACTGTGGGAACACAAGAGAAAATGGGGAAAAGGGCTGCATTAGCCTCTAGTAAGCCACATGTCTCCAGAGTGTTCCCTACACCATATGCTTTATGCCCCACCGGTACACACCAACTGCTGTCTCACCACAACTGTTGGAGGTCAACCCTCCTCCCCTCAAACCACCACAGGCTGCTTTGTTACTTGTACATTTTAAGCAGGCCACCTTCCTAAGTGTCCTCCGCAAAATCAGATCAGCACTTCCTTAGGCAAACACGATACGATACACCTGAAGGGCATTCTTGTTTTGTTTAAAGGGGCACCTTGACGCTCTGCATAATGTCTGCATCGGTGGGTGGAAAGTTGCGAATGAAAAGCAGGGATTAGAGCAGCCGGTGAGAATAAGTTGTCGGCAGTTTGCTCTCCCTGCTCCGGCGAAAGAGATGAAACCAGGACACCCCAGAACTAAAGTGAAATGAGATGAATCAGTCTTTTCACAGGTGTAAAGAAAGATACCGTCTTCTGCCTTCCATCATCAGCTCCTCTCCCTCACTTTCCCCCTCTCTTTCTCTCTCTGTCTGTTGTGTTTTCCAGGCAGATGCTTTGCCTTCAGAGGCGAGCGAGGAAACGATGAGCCACCCATTGAGATGATTAAAGTGTCTCATCTCAAGTGAGTGCCTGCTCTCCCCACCACCAACAAAACCTGATACCAACAACATCACACAATCTCTAATGCTTTTACCTGAGACACACACACACACACTGTAACACCAAATGTACATTTACATATAAAATATTTACACCCATGTGGAGCCTTTCACCATACCTCCTTAGGGCCATTTCACCTTTGTCTCTCTCTTATGTCCATCCATCTTTGAACTGTTAATTCAGTAATTTTTTAAGGTTGGAGAGCTCTTTCTTTTTCTTTTTTTTTCTGAAATATTGTTATACCCAGACCAGAATTCGAATGGAAGCCTGAAAAGAAGACCTGAAAAGCACAGATCCATTCTTATGTGGGTTGTTTATTCATTATTGTCCCCAAAAACCTTCATATATTTTTGCTGTGCAGTGTTTCGGATCATTAATTTTCTATCTAAGTGTTTATCATTGCTGCATCTTTTAATGTGACTGTGATGTTCAGAATAATAAAAGATGCATGTATTTACAGTCATCACACACGTTTTTTTGAGAAATGAAACTATACAGAAGCTGTATTTCTGTATACTCAGTTGCTCCAGATATATTTGACAGTAAATTCTTCTTTTCAAGGACACCATATTTTGACAATGCCAAGCTAACCTGGGAAGTCTTAGCCTTGTGAATACATGGAGAATATGATTAGGTGGATTGTGTGTTATGTTGGAAAGTGACACCTCTGATTATTCTGCCCACATTAGGTGACAGCTGGCACTTGCATTATTGCTCTATTGTTAATATCAGAAAGAGCTCCCTCCTCCAGAGTGGAAAGAGTAGGCTGGGAAATGAATACAGGGTTCAGTACAAAAGTCATGTCCATGAAAACATTGTGTGTGTTTTTACATACAAGCTCCTTAAGAACTGCACATAAATATTGTACTGCTGGGCTAAGTAGTCTTGTTAAGTAAAACAGTAAAAAGTATGAAGTACAACTGAGGTGCTACAAACCACATCATGAGGTAAAATGAGGTGGAAAAATAATTACTGGACAGTGCATCATCTATTGTTTCATCAATATTATCTTCTTTATTCTAACCAGGCAAGTTGCTGCAGATCACAATCTTAGAATAACAAAGGCCCGGGGGTAAAAGTTATAGGGAGGGAGAGGGTAATGTGCTTTTAAACACTTAGTGCTGCAGTGTTTTTGCACTGTTAAATGTTGTGTTGTTCCTCTGCAGTAGCCGAAGGTTTGACATTTGCTATTTTATGGTAGTTTTTTAAGAAGGGGAGTCTGGGGTTTGGCCACATCTTCTCATATTAGTGGAGGGATTCAGACTAACTCCTGGTCACAAGTGAGAATATATGATTCAAATGTGCAAGAAAATGCTTGTTCATGCTTCTCTTTTATTTCTCAGTATAAACAGCAATGCACCTAAGGAAAAATACAAGAGTGAGATAAACGCAAAGCAGAGACTCATTCTTGTTGCATTTAGGTTCTTGTGGGAGGGTAAAATCATTTATTAGTCTGAAGCCGTATTGTGCTATATGAACACAAAAGCAAACACAAAAAACAACACCAGATAAACATGAATTCATTCTTTTAATGTTAGTGCTGGTCATCTGACACATTGCTGAATAGGTAGCAGACTCAGCATCCAGTGTTTAAACATTCAGGCCACATGGAAACCAGTTTTTCAGACCACAAGACATGTTATGGTGAGGTAGAGGGCATTTTATTATTATTCTGAGACTGTGTGTGTTTGTGTTTATCCATCCTCAGACAGTACCTGGTGGTGGTGTTCAGAGACAAACCCCTGGAGCTGTGGGACATCAGGACGGGGACACTTCTCCGAGAGATGGCTAAGAACTTCCCCACTGTCACTGCACTGGTACTGATAAATCTACATGCTAATAAAAAAACCTTGTCCTTAATTCTGTGGGCTGTACACGGTGGAAATTGAGATATAACAGAAATGACTTTTTTCCAGCAGGTGTTCAGGGTTGCTCATGTAAATCCACAGCTGCATATCCAAACATCTCCAGTTTACATATTTACTTTAACAAAATACAACGTCAGTATTGTTGACTCTTCCCTCGGGTAATAGTCTCGTACACTTTTTGACCCCTTCACCTTCTTGTGTTTGTGTGGACCATTTGAAAGATTAGTCTGGAAAAAATTTCCCTAAGCTCAGCAAAGAACAGTGGCTTCATTAGGCCAGTGAAATGCTCATAAAAAGAGAGTTATGCTGGGCAAACTTTACAGTGGGGCTGTAAAATCTCTACAGTGTGAATAAAAGTGCCAGTAACCTTAATAATACATGCCAGCTTCCCCCTGCCCCATATTGCTGTCTCATTTCCATATTGATTACAACCTCCAGATAACCAGACTATAGCCACTGTGCTCCAGCAGTGAGACAGCAAGGCTGGGGGAAACAGCTCTCCTGTTTGCCTTAGTTTCATTTATACAAGCATCTACTGTACATGCAAATCACTTCCTTATCCACCTGTCTCTCTCTGCTTTTTGCACTGTAATGTTTTGCTGTTATGTCAGCAAATGTGTCTGGGTTTAGCACTGTAACTGCAACCGTGTGTGTGTGTGTGTGTGCGTGTGCGTGTGCGTGTGCGTGTACGTGTACGTGTACGTGTGTGTGTGTGTGTGTGTGTGTGTGTGTGCGTGTGTGTGTGCGTGTGTGTGTACGTGTGTGTGTGTGTGTGTGTGTGTGTGTGGGTGTGTGTGTGTGTGTGTGTGTGTGTGTGTGTGTGTGTGTGTGTGTGTGTGCGTGTGTGTGTGTGTAAACAGGAGTGGTCTCCGTCACACAACCTGAAGAGTCTAAAGAAGAAACAAATGGCAGCGAGGGAGGCCATGGCTCGGCAGACGGTGTCAGACGCCGAGCAGAGTAGTGTTGAATCCTCAGTCATCAGGTCAGCATCATAAAGCTTAAGAATTTTGTTTTGTTCTCACAAGCCTTTTGTAATGAGAGAAAGTCCTGAGGCAACGTGTGACATGTAACTGTGGTCATTATGCAAAAGGCCAGTAGCGGCCCTCTGAACTTTAGGAAAACAATAAATCATTCTAAGCCTATATTAATGTCCTTTTTGAAACTAGACCCAATTTAGTGGCTCTAACCTGGAAATCAAAAGAAAAAAGACACTGTAGTAGACAGCAATCCATGACACAGCATTTTTTTAGCAATGATTACAATTCTCCAGCCCCAGAAAATAAAAAACATGGCCACGATCAGTACCTTTTTTCATCTTTTTTTTTTTTTTTTTTTTTTTGGTGTGATGTTCACCCAAGTAATCCTTAGACACCACCCATCTTGTTCCAAACATAATTTAATCTAGATGTTATTCAACTCAGTTGATTACATAAAAGTGAATAATGTGAAAAATAATGTTTTCATACTGTTAATCTGTCAGTGTTTAGGTGAATTTGGTCAAGTTTGCATTCATACTGCTGGGTAGAAGTTGGATATTCACCATGAATCCATTGTTCTCAGCTATTTTAGCCATCTGTCTGTCTCTTCTAACTATCTATTTCAACCTCTCTGGTCACATAATTAGTTTTCACACACTCTCAAACACAACACATAGAGTTTAAGTGTTACTGTCTTAATTTGTGTATATACTGTTTTAATTGGGAATCACTGGCTCCTAGATGAGAGTGGTAATGCCACTGTCAGCAGAGGAGAATGTCTGAAAGTCTGAGTCCAGCCAAGATATTTCACACTGAAAAGAAGGCAACAAACCTGACATGTTGTGCTTACCCGAGAGAATTGTCTGTTTGTCTGATTTCTCCACCACAGCCTCCTGCAGGATGCAGAGAGCAAGTCAGAGACCAGCCAGGCCATCTCAGCTAGGGAGCATTTTGTATTCACTGACACAGACGGGCAGGTCTACCACATCACCGTAGAGGGTAACACGGTCAAAGATGGTGCACGAATTCCCCCTGATGTGAGTTCAGAGTCTGTGTGTCCTCTTTTTTTTTTTTTTTTTTTAAGCTTCATATTCTCCTGAACTACCTCAAGGTCGTCCACACTTATCCTTGCACAAAGCCATCAGTACCTGCTTCATATCTCCATTCGGTTTAATATTTGGTTAATCTTTTCTATAAACAAGATCTGAATCTGACTTTTATTTCCCCTGTTTACTTTCTGCGGACACCAGTACGTTTGCTGTCACTACTTCTACCTCTGATTTTCTCCCCTCCTCTCTCCATAAATGTATGCATCAATCTGTTATCTGTCAAATCTTCTAATCAATACTTTCTCTCAGTATTGTAACATACACTGTCCACTGTACTGTATTTTACCTTTGCACACCACACCACACCCATCACTTTTTTTTTTAAACTGACATGTCCCCTTTTTTCCTCCCTTTTCTGTCTTCTTCTGTTCTGGTTTTGTTCTTGCATCTTTCTTACATCGCCTCTCTTACGTTAAAAGGTTAAACCTTTTTTTCGATACATCCTATTCTTCCTCAGTGTCAAAGAGAATGACAGGATCATAGCAAAGTGTTTCACATCCTATTACTTTGCTGCTTTGTGATCAAACATCTGCAGTGTGTCAACATTTTTCTTCATTTTGGAGCTCCAAAGAGAAACATTGCTTTCTTTTTGTTAGACAGCCTCTGCACAATTTCCTCCTCTATAAAGTAAAAGCCACCTCTCCTCCCTCTATACTCTGTGTCCTTCAAGCTTTCTTGTGGGGCTTGTGTGGGAGATGATATAGATGTTGGCTCCACAACAAGAAAGTGGCCAACTTAATGTGCCACATTCAGTTTAAAAAAAAAAAAACTGCATGGAATAAAGGTGAAAGTTTTTCAGCTAAATTCTTCAGCTTTATGTGTTTTTTTTTCCAAGATAATAAACAGCCAACTGAAGGTGTGTGATTCTGAGTGTGGCATCAGTTTGTCCCAGATAGTGTTTAGCACGTGTTTTTTTCTACTAGTGCAGAGCGTGACTCAGGCTCAGGGAAGAAGACACTGTTACTGTATTTACCTGTAAAGCTTGTAATGGTAACCTAGCTATTACTTTGCTTTGACAGCAAAATGGCCAGGCTGCTCAAGAGAAGCAAGCTTTTACTGAGGACAGGTTTTCTTTTCACCTAGATGACTACAAGATGCAGTGGTAATATCATGACAGCAGGATGTTTTCATTACTTCACAAGTCAATGTATCCCCACTAACAACGAACCATTTGATTGCTAATTACAGGAAGGTGTTTAGTTACCCAAGCGTCCACTTTTCCCATAAAACTAAAGCTATTGTCTGGTGAGTGTTTTGGAAGATTTTGGCTTCAGAAACTTTCTCAGACCCATTATCTCGTCTTGACTTGTAACTGTGTCGAGATGAGTCATGCTCTAGAGTAGGTAGCACCTTCTGTTGTTTGTTGTTTATTGCCCACATCTTCTGTCAATAAAAACAGCTCAAATTCATTACCTTATCACTAACGTTTTTCTTATTTTTATTTCATTTCTGAGTCGGCAAAATTCATCTTGCTCCATGCAGTTTCTCTGAAGCCACTGTAGTATATCCATTTCTCATGTCCATTTCTGAGAAGTGGATAGAATTGTAAGGCAGTCTGTTTTTCTTGCTCGCTACCTGCATGTGCTCACACCACACAGACAGACACCAGAGGTTTACCTGGGGATTTTAAAGCCTTATCTTGGTGAAGGCTGTAGATTCATTGCTCAAAGATTTGCATACCCCAATGGTTTTACGGTCCTTTCAGGATGATAGAGGATCTTCATATCTCTGTCAGGAAACTGACGGAAACTCTCCTAAAAAGTTTTGTCCTATCATCCACTGCACACACACTGAAGGTGAGCTGACACATAATGTCTTCACATCAGTACTCTGTCTTGTGACGCAGCCTTACTTAAACTAAAATGTCGTGCTTGTTTACCGCTCGGCTGCCACAGAGATTTCGATTTATTTTCCTGTTTTCGTCCACGCTCAAACACTAATGTTTTATAGTGGAGGGATAAAGGTGTTTTTTTATGTCGTTGGGACAGCACTTTTTTAACTACCCAGTGGTTGGCTGCGTGGCTTGTGAACATCATCATTTTTTTTTTAGATTTTTCTTGGTTTTTCTAACCTTGAATTATTAGGTTATATGGAGGATCATCATGGATTTCAGATGTCTTTTAAAGACAAGCATTCAGTTACAGCAACTCCGTAGTGTGGGCTTATATACAGTAATTATAATAGTTTTGTGTCTGTTAATAGCTGAAAATAATCCAAGCAGGCAAAATGCTTTAAGATGAATGAATGAAGACATATTCTAAAAACTGCTAATGATTGTTTAGGTTCATTTCAGTTGCACTTTTCAGATCATTGACCTCTTGAAATCTTCAAATTCATGGCTCTCCTCCTTTCTTTGTCCTGTAACGACTTCTCTCAGTAAGTGTCTTTCCTCTTCCTGTGTTTGCAGGGTAGTATGGGCAGTATCGCCTGCATTGCCTGGAAAGGGGACACTCTGGTGCTCGGGGACGTGGACGGCAATCTCAACTTCTGGGACCTCAAAGCTCGTTTGTCCAGGTGACAACTAAATTTGTGACAAGAAGATTTTTTGCAATTTATGATGGATTACTGTGTAATAATAAAGAAGGTGTGACAAAAATGAACCTGACCAGAATGTCAGTGGCTTGATTATCAATCAATGCATGGGAATTATTCACTTCAGTAAATGAATGGAAACAAAGAATTGGAGGGTAGACAAAAAATAAGTAGGAAAAACGCATAATAATGGCTGTGATATATAGTATGTGTGCGACAAGTTATGTTGTTTTTAAGATATGGATTTATTCCAAAATGACCAATGCTGTTGGTGTTTTCAGGGGAATACCAACACATCGTGGCTGGGTGAAGAAGATTCGCTTTGCACCGGGGAAAGGCAACCAAAAGCTGCTGGTCATGTACACAGATGGAGCCGAGGTCTGGGACACCAAAGAGGTGAGGCTCCACACATCAGCTCTTGCCAGCTGCCCGGTCACATATCATTGTGACAGAAATTTTACAGTAAAGTCATTTATTGGTTTGGTGCAACACTTTATAAATTCCCAGCATACACATCGCCTCAGCACACCACAGAACGCAAGTAAAAAGGAAAGGAGCTGCAGCGCTCTGCAGGTTCAAAGCCGTGTTTTACAGTTTTACAGATTTACTGTGGCAGAATGAATGGGTTTCTGGAGCACCGTAATCACCGAAGCACAACAATATTGTGTTGGGTATATTTAACTAATGTCCTCTCTCAAACTAAGGCTGTAGTAATAGTATATCCCCTGTAATTGTCCTGTGGTGTTAAAGAATCATTACGCTGCTTTTTTTTAGTTTTAACAACTTTCGGCTGACATATATAAACTCAACCAAAGCAGGATGGATGATCCTTATTTCTGTATGCTGCGTGCGTCCTGGCTCTCTCTTTAACTTTGTTTACCAAAGTCGTCTACAAAGTCCACTCTCTGGACAGTCTTCACTACGCCTCATCTAAGAATCTTTCTGGCTAGTTTGTGATCCGGTTCATTATTTCATCTGGAGACTGGAGATTTTTTGTTATCTGAATCCACGCCATAATATTTGTTAGCTTACCCAGCAGAAAAGAGTGTTAAAAATTGAAGAGCAGATGAATGTGGGCGCAGAAAGATGCTCTGGTGTATTAAGCAGCATGGGGTGGAGGGCTGGCGGGAACTGGTCCCAGTGGAGCGCTATTGTCTGGATGGAGGGATGTGCTTTCTTGAGGGGAGCCGAGATAAGACACAGTTTTCAGTCCCCAGTCATAAAAGCCAGACAACAGATGGATCAAGCTGCAGAGGGAAATGAGAAGCAGCTATAGAGGGGGAGAGAGGGGGAGGAGCAGGAGAGAACGGGGGAGGAGGGGAAGTGCAGGAGAGATTTCCGAAATGCTTCAGTGCTCTGCTGACAGCTGGGTTGCACTGACTCCCATACAACTGCATAAAAAGCCAGAGAGAGAGAGAGAGAGAAAGGTTTTGCAGAACACCTTGTGAAAAGGCAGTTTGTCCACTGGGTCTTCCATTCTGCATCCCGCCATTCTCAACCTAAATTAGTTTACAGTAGCATGCCGCACTGGCCATCCTCGGGAATCCAACAGGCTTTTATTGAATCCAAAAATCAGCCCACATTGTGTCTTTCTCCCTTTGAATTTTTCTGAATGATGGCTCATTTCCCACCATCTCCCCGGACTCGTTGCAGATGGGTGGTAGTCTCTGCTGAACTACCTTGGCCTCTCTCTCTTGCAGGTCCAAATGGTCAGCAGCATGAGGATCGGTCGCAACGTGAACTACCGCATCCTAGACATTGACTGGTGCACATCAGACAAGGTCGTGCTGGCCTCTGACGATGGCTGCATCCGAGTGCTTGAGATGGCCATGAAGTCCGCCAGCTACCGCATGGATGAACAAGACCTGACTGGTGAGCCAGGGATGGAGGGAAAATTGTGAGATAAAAATTACATATAAAGTTTTTAGGAGAGCGAAACGGGATCTAGACCTAGTAGTTTCCTGATGCAAAGGAAATTATATGCTTTTTAAATTACATAATGACACATGATTTTAATATTGCTCTTGATATTATTAACAGCTGTAATCTAACATTCTGTCTGTTGGTTTATGGGAAACATGTCCAGATCCAGTGTGGTGTCCTTACCTGCTGCTTCCCCGAGCTGCTCTCACCCTCAAGGCGTTCCTTCTGCTGCAGCCCTGGTCAGGAACCTTCACCATGGACATCACTCAAGTGTAAGTCTCACCCCTGAATAAGCTGCACACAAATGTGTCCACTCTAACATATGATTTCATGAGTAGGGCTAACAACCACATTTACACAGACCATATATTCACTCTCACAAACAACATACAAAAAAACATACAACTCTCCACACTGAAGGAAAGAGAGTGAAGAATTAAAGTCACGACCTTGCTGAAAGATATTATTATTTAGCTTTCATTTCTTGTACTGTTTACATTGTGATCACAAAAGTCTGTAAACATTCCTATAAGGAAGTTTATTGAAGAATAAAAGTTCATGGTGTGAACAGACTTTTTAGTGCTGGAGGCACTCTGTGCCACTCTGCAAGATCAGTATCAGGGCTGACCAATGCATTTTTGAATTTATCGTTTTGGCAATGTAGAGCCTGATCCATTTCCAATCCTTTGTTTATTGTTACTTGTGGCAGTTGGGTACACCAGCAGTAAAATTAAAACCGAACACTGGCACCTTTCCCTAAAACTAGATCAAGTAACACAGAGCAACACACTGATAGAGGCCAGCAGTCTCAATTATTGATATCCACACAGCGTGCATCAGTGAGTGAGCGGAGCTGCTCTAGGTTAAACTGCATTTGAACTTGTGTACTGTACATTTTGTTTAGCCTAGGGGTGAAGACAGGCCGTCAATCAGCTGTTAAACCTCCCTGCAACAACACTTACAGACTGACCTCTAATGTTTGGCTTTATTCATTTGAATGTAGACCTGTTTTCAGGCTGACTGTGCATCTCTGTTTCTGCAGAATTGAGATCATGGTCAGAACCTGATAGTGTCATCCCTATTTAGTGCAGTTTCACTTTGGATTTGAGGCTGGTTTTTGTTCATTTTTCAGTTACAAACTAGAATTGGTTTAGAGAAGGAATGATCTAAAGGACTGAGGTAGTTGTATTTACTTATATATAAAAAAGAAACTTGTAAATAAATCAGATGTGTGGGACGCAGTTCTTCATAATCATGATTGATAAAATATTGAATACATTAAGTAATCCTAGTGTAAGACTTGATTTATTCTCTTATACTAGCATAACACATGCCAACCGCCCAAGGATTCAAGTTTATTACCTTCATAAAACAAACAAACATGAAAAACAACAAACCACCTTTATAAACAAGTCAGCATGGGAGCCAACCATAGAGCCAACAGAGGCCATCCTGAGAGAAGGAGAGTATTTCTGTTTGCACAGACACCTACATCTGTGTTTAACTATAGCCTGGTGTAAGTATGCCCCATTTAACTGTGCTGTCAGTGTTACATTGCTTTCTTTCATTAAACACACACGGCTGCCTCATCATAAGTCAGCACTCGCTGGGTGCTACCTGACCTCAGCATAAATGTTAGATAGACTTATCTATTTTTGCCTGACACCACAAATTGACTTCTGTTAACAGGCAGGTTCTCAGCTTCCCATTTAATATAAGGCCAAGTATTATTTTAGGAAGACATGAGAGGAGCCATTTGACTGAGTTTGATCCTTCTGTTCCAGAGACTACAATGAGAAGGACGAGATTAAAGGCCTGATCCAGGAGCAGCTCAACTCCTTGTCTAAGTGAGTTATTAAAGTATTGCTTTGTCTTGTAAAGGCAATTACACATTGTAGCTCAAACTAGATTAATATTGACATTATGCAAACGCTAACAGTCAGATGTTACTGAATGTATATTTATGTGTGTTTGCTGTTGTGCCAAGTGTCAGTTTTTGTTGTACTTTTGTAGTTGGAGACCCAGGGTCCTTAGTGTTTATACAGCAGCCCCAAAGAGCATGTAGTCTGTGGGTTGACAGATAAGAGGAATCCACCGTAACTGCCACACTGTGCCCGCTGTGTTTGAGAAGTGTAATTGGCTCTCACTGTGTTTTGATTGTAAGTCTCTGATTGGCTCCCCAGTGATATGAAGAGTGTGCTACAGGACCCGGAGCTCAGTCTGCTGCAGCGATGCCTCCTGGTCTCACGGTGAGTTACAACTCAGCGTGGAGTTACTGCTGTTTGCTGTCTGCACACACTACACAGAGAGTTCATGATTTACCGGTACCCCAGTGTGATTTTTTTTTTGATAACATTCTGACAGTGCACGTATGTCAAAGCCTTGAGGACTTGCCATGAAAGTCATATAGTTAGTGAGTTCTAACAAAAGTTTAGTTTCTTCCAAGAAACATTGAATCAAGGGCAACTGGACTTGGTTGGAGGTACTTGAAGACGGCTGTTGTAACAACGGTCATCAGAGTCGTCGAGGACAACAGCGTACATAATTTGAGAAGGGGGGACAGGTGGTTTGAAAGAGGAGTGAGGAAGGCTATCTGTCTTAAAACAGAGAAACCATCAACTACAGAGGAGGAGGTTGGCCACAGGTGACTCCAATGACCCCACAGAGGTTAAAGACCTGGGACTCCTCACCAGAAGGGAAACATCTTCAAGTATCTACAACCAAGTCCAGTTGCCCTCAATTCAGGTTTTCTTGGATAATAGTGTCCTCTAATGACTGCAGATCATCACAGACCCATAGGGCCTTTCTCAAACTGGACTCTCCCCACTCCCTCACTGTATTTGAGTCACACTTGCAGCTGAATGAAGCAGTTTTTATTAAAGTGTAGGGTACAAATCCAGAGGCAAGCTCCAGCAGAAACAGGAACTGTCCTAACTTTTCTAAACCATGGTTTTGTTTCAGCACATTATACAAGGCACTAATAACAGACTGCATAAGTAACAGTGTGGGCAGTGCGGTGGCACATTCATTACATTCACTCCACAGAAGGCCTAAGCCCGTGGAGAAGAATAACACTTATTCTCAAGCTTATTTGGTGGCTTTTCTTTTTTTTTTTTGTAAACAGCTTCTCATTTTTAACTCTAATGTTTAGAAGCTGCTTGTCTTTTGTAACAGTCCCTGTAAATATATACAGAACAGCACTGATGTAGACCCGGCGTTGGAGGGTTTTAACAACCCACCTCCACTCCCTGCTAATTGGTTTGGGATGGCATTTAATGTTGCAGACCCTCCACGCAAATATGCAAAGGAAGTGGAAGTGAGTAGGGAGAGGCTCTATAGTTATCTTAGAAGCGGGATGACACTTCTAGGACAGATTTCTCTGCAGAAATCTGTGCCTAATTGTATACTTTCATATCATCATTTAAGTTTTCACAGCTGTTATTTGTGGAATATCAGTAGAGAAATACAGCATTTAAATCTAATTTAGAATATTTAATGTAATAGGGAAAGATAAGCGTGATCATGCAAGATTATGAGCCAAATGTGCTGTTGAATAATTTATCTTAAAAACTGTCAAATTATCGGCCAAAATAACAGGGACTTATTTTTGCTTTAACTGTAACTGTGTCCCCACAAAAAAAAAGCATGACGTGAGAGCTTGTGTCAGCAGCTCTGATCTCATCTCTGCTCCAGTTTCATTTCCCTCCATCTGACAAATCTAGAACAGCCAGTCTGAGCAGAGATGTTATACCACCCCCCCCCCCCCCCCCCCCCCCCACCCCCTCCCTTTTTTGCATTGTGTTTTTAAAGCCATGATGTACCTGGAAAGTCCTGAGGACTCATTTTGTGTCGTGTGTGTCGTCTTACAGAGAGCACATGATTATGTCTCTGCATCCAGCCGTCCAAGTTTTCACACTATTGTTAATGTGGCAAGGTAACCTAGCAACAGCTGTGTGCCAGTGCAGATATGTTAAAAGAAGGTTGAGAGAGGTAAACGACGGAGGAAATAGCAGAAGGATGTGGAGAAAGGGTGGAAGGGAGCTCGCTGAAAGAACGAGGCGTGGGCTGGAAGGTACAGGAACTATGGTCATTAGTGCACAAAGTACTAGGAAAACCGAGTGACATGTTGATTCAGACTGCACAATTTGATGAACTACTCCGGAGACAACATTATCCACTCCGAGCCCAGCTGATTCATTGTTGTGGTAAACCGCAGACTGTTCGGGGATGAGTCGGACCTTCACTTCTGGACAGTGGCATCTCACTACCTCCAGTCGTTTGCCCAGGCTCGTCAGCTAAGCGTGTCCGCTGCAGAGGGCCAGACCCAAAGTGAAGTAACACAGCCATCGCCTCAGAACCACCTGGACATCTGCCATGACGTCCTGTGTGAGAGCTCATACTTCCAGGTCAGTAAAAGAAAAAGAAGGGAAAGTGGTTGCGTGTTTTGTTGCCTTTCCCTCCCTTTGGTAAACAGAGACAATAGAGACAAATATGTGATGGAACCAGTCAACATTTAAAAAGAAATCCCCTCAAGAGTCTCCTCAAGAGTCACTTGCTATCCTCAAGTCAGACTAAGCACAGACACACAAACACCACCAACCTGTCCCTTGTCATCCACAGCTTCAGCAACATGGCTCTGGTCACACAGTACATTCCATTATTAATGACTTTGTGTATCTACTCTGTTATCTCACTAAGCCCCAGCCTTTAAGGAAAGCAACTCACACTTTTAAGCCTTTGAGGTCAAACCCGTCTTTGACTTCATTCCTCACTAAATTTAATTCCCCCAGCCTTCCCCCACAGTGATTTAAGCCTACACTGGGATACGCTCAATTAAAAAAAAAATCCCTCTCTTATTTGTGCCATGTCATTGCTCAGATCAATGCGTCTCGCTGATGACATAGCTGAACCAGCGCCCAAGGACCTTGTAAACAATGCCCTGAATCCTCTTTTTTTTCAGCTTTAATTATCCACCTCTTTTGCTCTGAGGAAACTTTCTTCAGAAGATGCCCATTGATTGAATCTTCTTTGCTGTGTCTGCCCACGTCACTTTGCTGGTCGACACGGCAGCCACACCGAACAAAAAACATCCACCGTAATGTTGCCATAGTGAATTCAAAGGTTTTTAAAAGGTTTTCTTTTTCATTTTGTAGTTGGGATGCACACAGCGTTTTTGTGTCCAAGCTGCAGAAAATACTTCTGTGGACTTTACTTAAGAGGAATAGTTTGAGAAGGAAAAAAGTGTTTTAAAAGTGTTTAAAAAGTTGGCCCACTGTGCAAGTGAACACTGGCATTCCCTGGTTTCTGGTAGGACTGTTTTTTTTTTATTCCTGCAGGGCTGTATCAGTATACCCAAGGAAGCAGAGGAGAGGAAAGAACACATACCTTTTGTGATGAAACATGATTAGCACGTTAAGAAAAAATGTCAAGTAGCTTTTTGCTAGCACATCAGGCAAATGTAAATGGACCATCTAATTTCAGACAGACATCCTGCTGAAAAGTCTCAAATAAGTCTATCATTTTTTTTCCTTTGAGTTTTATTCAGGATTTTTTACGGATTATGCACTGTTCTGTTTTTGCGGAAGTTCTACTCCCAGTTAATGAGGGGCCACGCAGTGATCACAAACTTAGGGCTTTCAGAAGAGTTACCCAGACAGTCTGCTGCTACATTTGGCTCCTGTTGTCATAAAACAGCTTCAGTGGCAGCAGCCTGACTGTAATTACTAATATCCAAGACTCCAATACAGAGCGCACAGCTCTGAAGTTACTAAACTAATTTGGTATCTCTGCGAGGATGTTACTCGCAGAAGAATTCATCATCATGAAAAGTACAAAAAAGTAAAGCTTCTGTGGAAGATATAGATTCACAAGTGTTCACACACCCGGACACACATACAGCGTATGTAACTAATTTTATACTGTGCTGTTATCTCTCTTCCCTCTTTGTATCACTTTCCCCCTCTAGTCTTCTTAGAAATCTGATTAGCTCTCACACTTTAAAGCATCTATTGCTGTTTTTATGTTTCATGCTTACCATTTGCTCACTGAAAAAAAACGTCTGATCTCCCATCAGGGAAATATGTCGTGAAATAATGGGAAAAAAGCTACCAATAATGAAAATCAGTATGGGGGGCTCTGGCACCAGAAACGCTGTGAAAACTCCTGAATATTTTAAAGACTTTATAATTATACTCTCCATCTCTGTACTCTGTATTCCTATAATTGTCCTCCACTCCTTTTTTTTTTGCTCATCATTACTCATTTAATGTCCTTAGTGTTTAATCTGTGTGTACCAACGCATTACATCACTTTCTCTCTGCCCTGAACACACACACACACACACACACACACACACACACACACACACACACACACACACACACACACACACAGAAAGCTTGACTGTGTATCAGGCAGTGTGAGTTAACAAAGTAAGCTAACATGTGGCTCCACCTTTACTGCTCAACAGAAGTTCCAGTTGGATCGGGTTCACCTGCAGGAGGTGAAGCGCTCCAGTTATGAACACACTAAGAAATGTGCTGACCAGCTCCTCCTGCTGGGTCAGGTAAGTACTACACTACCCATACTGCCCACACAGTTATGCCAGTAAAGAGGCTACAGATACATTTTGCAGTGTAACTTTGATGCTAGATAAAAATTTCCTCTTCAGACAAACAATAAAATGACATAAGAATTCATCGCAGGTCTTTTGCGGCTGACATCACAGTGGCTGATACACCGGATTATAATCCTCCCTCACACATCAATGGATGAATTCTTTGTTGTTGTTGTTTTTTAGCTGTCACGTCTTTTTCATTTTTAAAACAAAAATAAATGTGACACAAATTTTACAATCTCTGTCCATCTCTCTTGCTTGCAGCTTTCAGATTAAATTGTACCCGTCTCTCTCACACTTACACACGTTCTAACACCTTCGCACCACTTAGCTGTACATATTTGCATGTTGTCATGATTGTAAATAGGTCATATCATTGCTGTGGAGTCTAATGAAGCAAGATGGACGGTAAGTGCTGCCTCTGTCCTCCCTGGCATCTCAGCCTGTGGGGACTGGATTCACCTCTCTCCCCTCTCAATGTCACCACTCTCCCTCTAATCACAGGCTGCAATCAGCAGGCTGTGTGGTGGAGGTGCAATCCTCCCGATAGCCAGCCTGTGCTGACCCCAGCATGAGCTTGAGCCTTCATCTCCACCAGATGAAAAGAAGGATAATAAACATAATTTCTCCTTGCCATTCTGTCTTATTCAGCTCTCACAGCGGTTACCAACCTGAGCTGCTAATGCCTTGTTTCTCTTTCTTACCCTGGTCATTACATTCTCATCTCTTTGTTGTTGCTCTCAGACGGACCGGGCAGTGCAATTACTGTTGGAGACGAGTGCAGATAACCCCAGCTACTACTGTGATTCACTCAAGGCCTGCCTAGTTACCACCATCACCTCCTCAGGCCCCTCACAGTCCACCATCAAACTAGTGGCCACCAACATGATCGCTAATGGCAAGCTAGCAGGTATGAATGTCTAATTCTAGTTGGCAGCAACCATCTCTACTCTTATTTTGTACATTTAACATTCATTAAATGGGTGTCTCCAACAAATAGTTGACAGTGTAGTCATCACAGTGGTGCCTGGGCAGAGTTAGCCACTACAGGAGGCCATCATTTCTCCATGTCACATTTAAGTACAAATTCTCCCATTTTGCTGTTTGTCAGAGGGAGTACAGCTGCTGTGTTTGATTGACAAGGCAGCCGACGCTTGCCGCTACCTGCAGACCTATGGGGAGTGGAACCGAGCCGCCTGGCTGGCGAAGGTAACTCAGCATGACGGCTTCCATCAGCAGGAAACATCAGATACTGTGTAATGTTTGGATAGTTTGTGAGCGTTTGGGCATGTGAGGGGTGGTGGATGCTAAATGTGTACATTCTGCTTATGTGTATGCTTGAGTTTTCTTATTTTCTATTGGCAAATGTAGGAAGATTTTAAAAGTTTGAAGACATAGATGAATTACATTCTTGCATTACAAACACATCTGGGAAACACAGCTAATTTAGGGACATTCAGGGCTGCCCAAATGTTCTTACACTGTGCATTCTATTTGCTGATAAAGAGCACATTTAAAACGGCTGGAGTTTGAGTGGCTGTAATTTTTTGTGCTTCCAGGTGCGTCTGAACCCAGCAGAGAGCTCCGACGTGCTGAAGCGCTGGGCAGAACACCTGTGCTCCCCGCAGGTCAACCAGAAGTCCAAAGCCATCCTGGTGCTGCTTTCCCTTGGCTGCTTTTACAAAGTGGGAGAGATGCTCCACGGGTAAGTGCAAGGATCGATGCCATTACGAGCACACTGTATATATTCAGAGTTCAGCACTGTCTATGACTAACGTCTTTAAAATTAGAAACACAGTCCCTCTAATTTAATGTCTTGAAGTAATTCCATATAAATACATTCATACAAATATCCAGTCTCACAGTTAGTCAGTATTCCCTGAATTGAGATTCTCTTTTTTTTTTAACTTTCAAATTCCATTTTGTAAAATGTATTCAGTCTGTGACTTTTTTTTGTTGCTTGACCTCCTTCTTCCTATTCTTCTCTCTTCTCTCATCCACAATCATGAACACTCAATCATGAGTTTTTCTCAGTTTCTTCCTCTTCTTTTCTTCCTGAGGACACTGAAGGACACTTCACAGTGTATAGTAAAGTCTGACCTCATATATTTTACCTCATCATTGATCTCCTGTTGGTCTACCTGTCCTCCTCCTAGCCAGGTCATGCTCTGACTTGCCTCTGTTGGCAAATTCTCACGTACAGTTAGAGAGGCATCAGGATGACAGGGTCGATGTACGTATGCTGTGGGGTCTCAGACATCAGCGCAGAGCTGATGCTGGTGTCTAACAAAAGCTCTCTCCACCTTCTCCTGCCTGTGTCTTTCTCTTCCTCCTTCCATCTCGTGGTTAGTATGAGGCAGTTTGATCGTGCCGCCCTCTTTATTGAAGCCTGTCTGAAGTATGGGGTGATGGAGGCCAATGACTCTTCCAATATCCTTTTTTTGAAAACCCATTTCTTTATTCAGAGGGCAATTTACGACCGGAGTTAGCTCCGCTGCTAACTCTGTCTGTCTCAGCTATGGACGTGCTCTCGATAGCAGAGAGCTTTTGTCACAGTGAAGGTCAATTTAGATGCTCCACGGAGCACATCGAGCTACATTTCACATGTTCCCAATAGCTAATATCACACTTTTGCCACGGGGGCTCAGTTATGCCCCAGTCTCATAAGAGACTTTAACTTACATCATATACTTTGAGAACATTTTGTATCACTTGACCACTGATATAAAATTATAGGAAACCAGCAGGCACAGAATCTGTTGGTCAGCCTGTGTTTAGACTTGTCTCACTGTTGTCTCCTCAGCAAAGTGAGAAATTAACTCTTTGGTCCACCAGTTACTGTGGCCTCTGTGGCGTTTTATCAGCCACATTTCTTAATGTAGTGTCTATAGAAAATGTGTTTTATATTAGTAATGAAAAAAAAAGACAAAAAGACAAAAGAAAAACAAAAAAACTAAAAGTTAAAAAAAAAGAAAAAGAAAACATTCAAAATGGGTGTACCCTGAAGCAATATTTCATCCAGACATTATTTGTAAATCATTGTACATACACTGACTTGAAGACATCCCCTTTGGCTTGTTCATTGGTCAGAACTGGCTTGTAGCCACTAAGTGATTTCTGATTTATGGAGACCAGAGCAGACTAAGCAAGACCAGCCTCCCTTGTAGGAGAGGATTTTTCTGGGTGTGATTTATCTAGCATTGTTTCAGTAAAATACACTTAGTTTTCAGACTTAATATCTGCTATTTTTTGTTTTTTTGTTTTATACAATCATGGATCAAACAATCTTTGCTACTTTGCTGACCATGAGCAGTAGAGCAAACAAGGTACTGTGTGGAGCAATGTGGAACACAGGTTAAATATACTTCACACGTTTCATATAATAGAATTGCACATTACTGAGGCGTGTCTCTGGTGTTTAGCCCACCCTTGCTGATTTAAATGTTGTGACTTTAGATTGACACTGTGCGTGACCACTAAAGCCACAAACATTTCCTTGCATTTGCGTTTACAAAGTGATCTGAGATCTGGTGCCTGCAAACATCATCATATATAGTTCATATTATAAGTTCTCCTTGACCTGCATTTGCACATAAGCTTATCGAGGCTGCATTTTTGGAATACGCGCGGCTCCTGCGCTCGATGGGCCTGCGGGAGGGCGCAGCTCTGTGGGCATCGCGGGCCGGCAGCGCTGGGGAGCAGCTGATGGAGGAGCTGTTCCAGGGAGAGGGAGGTCTGCCAGAAGCCGTTCTTGGCAAAGACGAAGTCGAGCTGGGCCAGGAGAGCACCGAGTGACCTCAAGGATGGGAGGTTTGGAAGCGAACGAATGAAACACTCTTAGGTGCAAATCAAGGGCGTGGCCATTCAGTCTAACTTCAGTAACCTAACATTTGTGAATTAACTGTGTGTCAGCTTCCAGGGGAATCATGATCATCATCTCTGCATCAAAAGAAGAAGGAGATATGAGGGGTTTCCTCCGTGTGAAGCCTGCCTGTGTCTGTGACTACACTGAGTTTCTTGATGTTTGGTATGACCAGTGTGTGTTTGTGTGCACATGTGTATGCATGTAACAGCCCCAAAAGAAACATACTTGTTTCCTCATTCCCCCAACAAGTGAAGTAATACATGTTGTTAATGACCCTGTCATCAGTGTGTCTGATTATGTTAATGGTTAATGAATTTAACTCATTTGATTTTTTTTTAGTGGTTCTTTGTTAAGCTTTATTTTGTGTGCCTATATTAATAATTTCAAAGTACTGTTGTAGTCCTACAAGTTTTATTTGCCTTTTTACTGCTGAGATTAATTGCGACGGATATAATTTATCCCAAAATAATACATTCACTATCTCATTTCGAGAATGCACTGCCGTTATAATGGGTACCCATAACTACCCCACGTCTGTTCCATGATTTTTTTTTTTTTTACTTTTGATTTAACCAAAAACACAAACATACTTTGAAAGATAATGGAATGAGGCATAATATTTCTCTAAACAGACACATAAAAGACTGGATGTTCTCTCCACAGCAGGTGGTGCTGTGTAAGTGACTGACCAAAGCCTGCTACTGCACAAGCCTCTGCAGATGTAGCCGTGGAAAGGCAGTAAAATTAGTTAACCAGGCCACCCTGCACTTATTTCACATTTATTAGTTTTTTATCTCCTCGCGCACCAAGGGAAGAAGAATCTGACCGCTGCTGCCTGAGTGATACCGCTTAATTAGCGTGTGTGGGGTTCAGTACAGTTATATAGATGCTGGTTGTCCAATAATCTATTCCATTAATCCAGATGGAGTTTTAAATTTTCTACTTTTATGAAGGCTTGGGAGGATACTTAGCTCTGTGTATGCTTTGATGTTCGTATAATGAGGTTGTTCTCTGGTGTGTGTACTACAAGAAGAGCTGTCAAAATGTGTTGTAACTCATTTAAATCAGGCCGCTGATGGATTATTTACAAACACACAGTAATATGTGCTGCTCCCACTGTTGCTCGTCACAATCACAAAACCTGACGCACAGTTTAGGAAGTGGATTAGACGTGCCCTTCGTAACTCCTCTGATATGCTTTTCCTTTTACATAGTAAGTATCTACTGATCATCGAAATCATATGTATGACAATGGAAGAACTTTAGTGATTGTGTGTTTAATTGCCTTGTAACATGTTTAGTTGCCCTGAAACGAGACAGTAACTCGATCCACGGGACCTTTTGGTGTGTTACTGTGTTTCATAAACACGTCAGTGCTGTTTCTCTTCTGTGTTAAGGTTAACCCCGGGCAGTGTCACTATGGCAACCCAGGCCTATTTTGGGGGACTACATGTTGTTCCTTTAGATCCATTTCACATAGCCCCACTAACATACTGTCAGGTCGCATAGAGAGCCAGCATAGAGTCATACAACCCAGCAGCTAATCAGCCTGGTGCTGTGTAGCTTCTCCCAATCACGTGATGCAGTATTGCAGAAGCAACATGTACTGTACTGCCTGTGCTTTATGATTAGGCACTAGTTTGATTAACACCTGCTGCTTTCACTTTGTACTTTAGCTGAACTTTACAAAATAATGCTGTTCATGTGGCCGAGAGAGGAGACATGCCTCAGACAGTATGTTTTGTAAGAAGACAACAAATCATTGTAATGGTGTTAAAGCTTAGCCTTTTTTTCATTGTTCTCTGTTCATTGTTTGCACAGTGATCCTAATGCTTTAAGCTATATAAATATTCCAAGAGAAGAAAAGATATATGTATAAATGGATGGCAATAAAATCAATATTATTAACTTGATGCTTTAAATGTGATGTTTGATGCTGACACAAGAGGGCGCTCTTAGTCCTCAGTGACAGGCAAATTGGCTGTGGCTCATTGCTGCTTAATGGCAGTCACTTTATAAGAAAAGACCTGTTATATCAAGTGTTCTTTGCAATTATCTAATTTCGACGCAGGTAGATTGAATTTGAATGCTCATTCATTTATCAAACTGTCCTAAAAGTGAATTAGTTCCTGCATGAGCTGTTTCCGCAATTAATTACTTCTTTTCAGCTCGGAAGGAGGGCCAACAGCTGGCTTCAGCTCGCTGCCCAGGTCTAACCGTTTTCACTCTTTTATTCTCCCCAGATTTATTCATTGACGTGTTCTCTGTTTCTTCTCCCTCTCTCTCCTGCAAAAAGCCGAGCACAGAAGAAAAAAGTCTGAAACAGAAGGCCACACAAATGACTAGATTGTGTTCCTTTAATGGCTTAATGAATAACCGCCGGAGAGCTGATCCAGCCGTTACAGCCAGGTCATCAGTATGCAGGGCCTCACTACAAGATTTCTGTTTTGTCCCACAGCTTATACAGGCTACCACCCAGCTAGCCCAATGGCTCTGATAACAACCCCCATCCTCACTTGTCACTTTTCCACCCTATATGTGCCTTACCCCTCCTTTTTCTATCGGTCCTTACTTTCCTTCCACTTAAAGTAAACAGGCACACACCATGCCAGCTCATGTTCTTGCTGCACCCCAGCCTCCACTAATTTCCTGGAAGACTTGTTTCCATCTGCTGCTTGGCTTTCACCTCTCGGTAGCCCTTCCTGAAATAAGATTCAAAGCTGTGTCAGAAACACAAGATTAAGTGTGTTTGGATCCAGAGCAGCGAGGAGCACTTATGTTCATTTAACAGATGGAAATCACTGGGCTTCGCAGCTTCGCACCACATACGGTGAGAATTAACAGCCAGTTCCGAATTAATTGTGTACGGTAGTTTCTGTTACGCGTTCTCAATCAAATGTATAAGTAGCCATTGAACCAGAGTCACCACTGCGCAGTGTGCATGGTATAGACAGAGTGAAGTACAGCAGGTCATCCACTTCCCATGAGCATGTTCTCTGGTGCTGCTGACAGATAGCTTTATCCAGAATGGGCAGGTCCAAGCCTGCTTGCACAACTTACTGAAAACCCACTCTCTCTTCCTGTATGTGTGTGTGCGTGTGTGTGTGTGTGTGTGAGAGATGTTTTCCAGTTTGTTTTTTTCCCCTTCTCACTGAGGGTTACCACTGAGTTCATCCCTCATTTTCTCTGTAATTATCCCACCTTCCATTGTTTTCTCAACACCCTCCCAAGACATTTTGAGGCATTCTTTAGGCAGCTCACACCCCAGGTAGTGGAAATATTCTGGGCTGAGCGGCTGCTGCATTTGTGAGGATAATTATTTGTCTAGCTGTGCCGATAGGTAGGTATGCTGATTGCTGCTGCACTCTTGTCCTTATGACCTGTGTTGAAAATACCGTAGGATGTAAATTTACATGTTTTTCTTTGTGTTGATCTCCATCCTGTGTGATGTTTCTCATCCTTAAAGCCAAACAGTCTGTCTTCTCCACATCACTGTAATTGTGGCTCACTTTTCTTGCCTTTCTCCACACTGTTATCAACAGTTTATTACTCCCACTCCACTCCACTCCACAGGGAACCTGATCTACACGTGTAAAGGTCATATCTGTTTCTCTCACACAATCACCGTCACCCCTACATCACCTACCCTTGCCCACATGTGGGGGTGTCGCCTGGTGTGGAAGGAACCCACAGGCCTGATTCATCTGATATGTGCTGCCAGCCACTGCTCAGATTGGTTAGAAATGATTTCCCCCCCTCCTTTCAGCCCCTGCTATTTGTCGAGCTCCCTCTTCCCACCGACGTTTGCAGAGCAGCGCCGGGGGCCCCTGCTAGGGGCTCCAGGTGATGTTTATGTTGAAGGTATTCAGGCCCCCACTTTTATCTGATTCCATTTAGATGAATGTCACAGTGTTCAGCAGACCATGGCCTCTCCTCACCACAACACCACACTGCTCCTATTTAAGAAAGACATGAGTGAGAGAGAGTAAAGCAGGGACGAGGGGCTAGACGGGTGCAGCATAGGGGAACAACAGGATCTCTGGAACATTACCACGCGATGACGAACTCTTATCAAGTCCCAGTAATGACTTGTGGATAGGATAATCTTTTAAAAAGCTCCTGCTATCTCTAAAACAGCTCTTTTGTGGCTTCCACGCGTGCATGTTGCGGTCAGGGCTGTTATTTACAAAAGCAAAGAGGAATCAATGAGCGTATTGTGTCGGGAGCATGGAGCTGCCTCTGTCATTCACTGCAGTGTGGTCTGCAGCTCCTGCACAGGTTTTTACACGAATCTACTCTACTAATCCCCAAAGAATGATCGCAGTTATATGTGTGACAAAGAGACAAATGATTCATAACAAGGTTTCAATTCACAAAGACAGTGGGGGAGTAGGAGGTTTATCTGACGATATTAATGCTACCTGTAATAGGAAATCCTCACTGCTATGTCAACAAGCCAGAAAGACATCGTTGAAAGATGTCTTCCCCAACTGTTGTTGACAAAGCATAAACCACATCCAGACCCTCTCGTGACTGCATGTGTGTTTGTGTGTGTTTTTATGCGTAAACAACAAATAGACACAGCAGAGGGCTCCCATTAAGGATCATGAAGGGAATTAATAGCAAGTAAATAATAATATGGCAGGAGATGAAGAATAAACACGCCTAATGAACAAACACCTGACAAAACATCACATATACCAAAGAGGAGAAAACAGTTAAGCCAGGCCTATTTTGTGCAGATGCATGATGGCCAAAGGGAGCCCAGTAATCCAAGCAATGGCTCTGGTTGATCCACATTTTTTATTTTTATTTTTTATGTGTTTCAATGACCGGCCATGAGGTAATAGAGATGCCACAGATGCCCCTGCTACAGTGAGGCCCTCCCCGGGCTAATTGCCACTGTCCTTTGGGAGATTAGAGCAGGGGAAGGCAGTGGATGATTATGAAGGAAATGGCCTCTTATAAGCCGCAGTATGCTCGGCCAGTCGAGCCCTGGGCTGCAGAGACGATGGTATTCCCTTTCATCGGCGGACAGTGGGAGCCAGGAGAGGATGTAAAGGATACCTGTGCTGCAGCTGACCCATTTCCTGTATTGCTGGTTGTGTATTTGTGCATGTATGTGTGTTTATCTGAAGCTGTGTATGCGCCTGTGTATCCATGAATATGTGCTCAGCACATAAATGTACAGAGTGATCCCAGTTTAACTGCCCCGGCCTCTTTCCTGTGAGTGCAGAGAGACTATCCTGCTGTGTTTGGGTCTCTTGCGGAGCTGCGTGTTTTTGTTTCTAGTCAAGCGGACTATGTGTGTTTCCTCTCTGTGTAGTCCGACTGGACACACTGGGCCTGTGTGTGAGAGCAGGGCTGTGGGGGACGCTGGAGACTCAGGAGCGGTGGGCTGTTTTGCTGTGGCCCGTGCAGGCCTACACTCCTGGGGATAAGCACGTGCTACGCTGCCAAGAGAGAACCAGGTCCAGGCTCGGCCTTTCTCTAGTGGTTTCAAAAGGAAAACATCCGCTGCACTGTTGAGATGGCAATTTATCACAGAATAGTCTGCAGTATGGGGAACAAAGCCATAAGCTTTGTTTTATGGCTGCGGTTCCTGTGTTCAGTTGAGACAAGTGTATCCCACTTGTGTTCTCCAAATTCTAGCCATGTCTTGAGAAAGGGAATGACAAAACAATAGCTGAATGTCTGATGTTGCACAATGAAACATACCATGGAAGTGGATGGTTTGTTTACAGCAGCTGGGTGTAAAAAACGTGGACAGAGGTGTCACAGACAAATTTGAAATTGATAGTGCATCATTTTAAAATGTATAGTTTGATTCATGTGTGGCAGTGCACAACTTATATCTTTCCTCAGTGAAAGAATGGTACAGTACATTCATATTTTGTACACTGACTACTGAAGTAACGCACTGTCAACATTATTACTTGCAGGAGTGTAACCTGTACTTGGTGTTAGTATAGCACTAATACATTTTCTGTGAATCCACTGGGGGGCGGCAGAGGTCTGGGAATCGTGTAGATTATGTGGTGGTGTGGCTTCCTCCTGCAGCCACTCTGCAACTTTGAATATAGAATCTGGTGAATTAAGATTCTCCAGATCAATTCCTTGTACTGATATACATTAGAAATTAAGGTTAACAAAATATATTCAAACCACTTCTTATATATTTTGTTATTTAGTTTGTTTGTTTTTTCACAGCATTTTCATTATCAATAAAATGCTTCATTTATTCCAGTAAACTGTTGTTAAATTCATCGTATTAATTCAATCCGTCTAGTCAGGTCAACATGTGATTTTATTTTCCCAGGATACTAACTGGGCCACAGAATCTTTGTCTGAATCCCATTGAAAAGAATCACATTCCACAGTGTCTGCTGTGTGTTTCTTGTTGGCTGAGGTGTGTGTTAGTGGGTCATGCAGTGAGAGAGAGCCAACCAGAAGTTGCAGGTCCATTTCATAACAGCTCACTGTGTTTGTGCATGACGGCGCCATGGTCCCTCTATCATTGAGACAATCTGACACCAGCACTACTGCATGTTGCCTAATCTGGGAATCAGCGTAGCAGCTATTCCTTATAGACACTGCTCACGTAGCTGTGTGTGTGTGTGTGCAGAGAAACCTCCTCTCAGGTATGCCAAGTTCACACTTCTGATAAGTATTTGGAGGTCGCCGTTTTCTGACACTCTTGCTTGATCTCTTTGAGGATTTTGAGTGATACTTGATGCAACACCGCTGGGAGAAATGCTGGCACGCTGGAAATGTATTACATCAGACAACACAGAGGTCTACTAGGAAGGGAGAAGAAAGAGAGGCGGGAGGGAAGCACTGAAAGGTTAAAGTGATGAGGAGTCAGAGAGGGGAGAAAAGCAGGATGACAGAAGAAGTGGAAAGAGGGAGGGGCAGGGTGCTGACATTGTTTTGTTCGAGTTATGTAGATGTAATCCCTTCTGATGGGCAGGTCAAGCTGCCTGCTGAACGCTGAGGCACCGGCCAGCCGTGAGTGCGCACATGCGGCCGCGCATTACCCACACGAGCACGTGCTAGAAGCATGCAGTGTGTGTTTGAGTGGGTCTGTGTGCATGTGTGTTAGTTGAGCCCCTTGTTGCAGTCTGGCAAGGCTCATGAAAGGGGGAACAAAGGGTAGATTTTCTTTTTCTTTAAGCAACGAGGGCCTGCCCGCAGAGGAAAGAGAGATGGATCTTCTCCAAATGCCACCGTGGGTGCACTAATGCCTGCTTTGTTCGCCACAGTAATTCTATTATGGTAATGGAGGATGAATCCCAGCTTTCTTCCCTTTCTTACGCCATCCCAGTTCCAAGCACCCTGTCCCCACAACACCCCCCCCCTCAGGAGCTTCCGGCACAAGAACACAGCAGTTAAATGGCCCCTAGAGGCCCCTGAGAGATTCGATGTAAAGTTCTACTGTTGCATAGATATACTAGTGGAGAAATAGCTAATTTTTCCTTTGTCACTGATATTTGTCTGTGTCCGAAGCAGTTTATATTTATCATCACAGGCTTCTGAGTGCCTCAGAACGAGCAGTGACTCCAGTACTATACTATCCAGTACTGTTCACTCCAGTGGGACTGGCCTCTCTCTCTCTCTCCTTTGGGCAACACTCCACCGTTTTACCCAGAGGCCCCCAGAGCCCCAAATCCCTCCAGCCTGGGAACAACTCCAACTTGCAGTCCCTTAAAATTTTGTGTACTATTAGATGCTATGAATTACTCTCAGGGGCGTATGGAAGGAAAACATGGCAACTGGCAAACATGGCAGTGATAAATCTGAAATAATGAAACAGGCCTCTAAGTGGAACCAGGAGGGTTTCGGTGACCCAAAATCGGGGTAACATGATAGGCCTGCAGAGCTGCTGGAGGCAGGACTGCTAGTAAAGCCCAGCTGGACCTGCGGGTAGCTAACCCCGGCACAATGTGGAGCTCATTGGAGCCCTGGGAGATCTACGGCAGGTCACATTCCTGGCCTTCAGAGTGACCCTTGGAGAAATGGAGCTACAGTGGTAGACTGCATGTTAGACAAGGTGTTACTGCAAATCAAATTCTTAGTGTGGTTCATGCTGGCTGTGCTCTCTCTTTATTTTTATTCCTCAGACGTTCATGAAGAGTTATGGTCCTATCAAGTGTATAAGTGATGGCAAGGAGAGGTGCAGCTAACTAATGACAGGTTGTTCAGCTTTGAACTCTGATAAGTTATTGCTGCAGACAGGAGGTATAAATTACTTAACTAAGACAAATGCTCTGCTCAGTCTTCGTTCTCTGTCTGTCATTCCATTAATATACAGGAAAGCCAGATAAAGAAGCACTTTCTTCACATGTGTACAGATAACTCAGGACTGCTATGCTGTAATTTTCCTGTGTGTGTGTCACGGCTTTGAGTACATTCTGACTGTGGTGAGTATGAGGGGGCCTCACTACCGTTGCATCCATAAAGGGCAGCCTGTGCGCAAGAGCGATGGAGCCCTGCTCCCAGACTGAGGCGTAGTTGCTTTTTCACTCTGAAAGCGATATAAATTCCCAGCCAGTAATATAACATGTTTGGGTTGGTTGGTGTGTGTGTGTGTGTGTATGTGTGTGAGGAGCAAAGAGGGCATGTGCATAGTGTGTGTCAGAGAGAAGGGGTAGAGCAGGGCAGAGAATGAATAGCTCTGTCACAGAGAGGCCAGCTAATAAAGTAGGTAGTTGAGGGGAGGGGGGTAAAAAGAATGCATCTCGTCTTTCGCCCCTTCGCCGTGGGTTGTCATCGAGGGTGAATTAGTTTTATGCCGAGGCGAATGCAACCAATAAAGCTCCGTCCACTGGTCAGGTCCTTTCCACCATAACTGCCCCCGCCTCCCTCCCTCCCTGCCTGCCGGTGGAAATTGCATTGGCCATGGTTTAGGAGACGCACGCGGCTCAAGTTTCAACGCTTTTGAAGTTTTCATCGTCAATAAATTGCTAGATCAAGCAGATTAGTTAAGTGTATTTTGGCTTCTTTTCACAGCTGGGCGACCTTGTGTGTGTGTGTGTGTGTGTGCGTGCGTGCGTGCGCGTGTGTGAACACAAAGAGATGGTTGTTCTTGGACTTCACTTTTGCTTTTCTAGAATACAGCCCTGACCCCCATGTGTTGAGTGATTATCTAAAAAAAAGCTAATTACTCAGAAATTAAAGTTTAGAAACACTGAAACATTGTTCTTTTCATCTTTTTCTCAACAGAGAAGTAAACGCTGTCACTTCAAACCTTTAGTAATGTAGTGTTTCACTTTTTCTCTGAGGCTGCTAGCATTCCATAACATGCTATTTGTCTTCTTTTATACTCCAGGGAGAGTGTTGCATTAGAATCTGTGTGAAAATGATTTTTTATCTTGAAATGCAATAATCCCAACATTTGTCACAGCAGGTCTGAGAGATGTAACTGTCATCAGATGGATGAGCGGGCTTTAAAGCTACTGTTAAAGTCTACTAATACCATGCTGAACAAGCACCATGCATCACTATAAGAGAGCCTCTCACATGGCACTCACTTGACTGATATCAAAGTTCGACCCTGTCTCAGTCCAACACTTTGACAGCTGCATTCACAGAGAAACGGCCCGTTCTCCATCAGGCTAACAGCTCTGCTTTATTCAAACCAGAGTAACAGCTCAATCCCTCTGGTCCCACTCCTTTCCCAGGCCTTTTCGCTGGAGGAGGGGAAGAAAAGGGAGGTGTTTGGGCCGATAACCCCTCTCCATCACCTTGTCAGTGGGAAAAGAGCAGGGCCTCTGGATAGAGCTGCAGCACAGCGGAGTGGTCACCCCCAGCTAGGAGTTTGAGGAGGAGGGAGATGGAGTGCAAGGGAAGCAAAAGGAGGGTAACAGGCAACAGGAGGTGGGGCGGTGTGGAGTCAGAGTGAATGATGGAGGTCCAGCTGAGAGGTAGAGTTATCTGTTTGGTCACATGTTTGACAGAGTCTTTCTTTCTCTCACAATCGCTCACCCTGTTATGTGATATCAGTTCTACCGTGGCGCCAACTTGTTATCAGACCCACGGAGGCCAATAGGTTTCTGCACATTTTAGTTATCATAAATGTGCATTACTACATACCTACTGTGTGACTACACTGAGCTCCACAGATAAGGTTGGGCTATATGCTGACGTATTTATAATGTATTTGATCAGCTTTTCACCCACTGTTGATAGATATGGTGTACAGTGCAAACACAGGGATGGATGCCTGCACATATGAGGGAATTTAGGTCACTTAGCTATAGATACACACACGCAGCTACTCTTTTATATGGAGGGGGGTGGTGGGTGCTAACAGGGAAAGGGCAGACTCCCGCTGAGCCCGCCACTGCACAAATAAACATCAGTCCAGATCCTTAAACGTGGGGAGAAACACCATCTGTCACCATCCGGCATCACCCCCATCAGAGAAGGAGGTAGAGAGGAAGGGAAAGGAGGAAGGATGGAGGGAAGTGTGAGCCTTAATGGAACCCAGGCAGTCACATGATAGATAACAAATTTCACAATGGGGAATGAGGGAATACCATAATGCGAAGCAGCCATGAGGAGGGCCAGTGTGTGGTGTGCAGCTGCACTGACCATTACAGCCCCAGCATTACACACACACACACACACAGCCACTGCTGCATGCTCTGACTCTGCAGCTGCACAACTGAGAATTATCTTCTGGTGTGTTGGAGGCTTTTACTCTCTAACCTGGCATGTTGAAACACGATGTGCCCTGCAGTACCAGCTCTACCTGGCAATTAATTCTACTGTATGCTTCTGGTAGCTACTCGCTTAAAGCCATAGTAACGCAGTGTATTGGCGCAAGTATTTATAGCAACCCCAAAGCCAGAGAAAGGTGGCACACCGTTTAGTGCCGCGTGCTGTTCTCAACACAATTCATGCTGGGACAGGTGAGCCATCACGGTGCAACATAATTGTGGGAATGTTGGGTTTACATAAGGGATTGAGCAAGGCTTCTGAACAGGGGAAGCTGTTGTTGAAATGGGCTGTTGTGATTTCACACTTTGCTTCACAGTGCCAATAAAATCACTTCTTACAGATGTCTTTCTGGTTTGATTTTAAGCCTTTACTGGACAAGAAAAAGGGAAAAAATAAACCATAAACTGATATAAACAGACTTTTTATATGATGTTTTGCTTACAACAGATGTTGCTGTTAGTTTTTTTTTTTCATTGTAGTGAAAAATGATTCTTCTTAATGCATGCAGAATATTCATTTCTGAGAAACATTTCGTGCTCAAAACAACCACAGACCTGCAGTATTTAGCTCCAGTTGTGGAAAAAAGAGAATGTTTTGAAAAAACAAAAAACATCCTCCCCCATGCTAATCTGTTTCCATGTAAATTCTGACAAATGAACAGAGACTTGTGAGTTTAAAGAGTCTTAGGATCTATACACTACGCAGCTGGTGGGGCTTGTCTGCAGATGTAGCATGCGGGCTGCACTCCTTGACGTCCTCTTTTTGTTCATTTGGTGCACGACCGTAATGTCACAAGGGGAGTGGGAATGGATTAAGCTCCTTTTGAAATTAAACCATTCATCCTTTTCCACTTCTCAATCAGTGTGTCTGTCTCATTGCAAATGTAGCGGCTATTAATCAAAGCTAACCTAAATAAGTTGTGATGGGGGAACTATAATGGTCTCTGTGACTGTTGGCAGCAAGTTCTGAGAGCCAGATGAACAAAAGATAAGAAGGGGAACCAGACAAACATGGCAGCCCCAGGAGTGACCACTTCTTCTGGGTAAAGGCCAACCAACATCTTCTATGTGGACACTGCTCTTGTGTTTGCTGCTGTCTAAGGCTTCATGCTATTTTCAAATCCCCGTTGTGTCAAGGCAGTGCTGACATACAAAGACTGATGTATTTTTACACTCGTATACCACCTCCCATCCTCGCTTAAAAATGTTTGGTTTGAGGTAAACTAGTCAGCATGTGTGTTTTTGAAACCCATACCAGTGAGAAAAGACTGAATGATGTGTTCCAAGGATTGGATAAATATTTGATATTCCAAAGCCAGGCCACACCAAAAGCATGGTGAAAGATCACACTGAAACAGAAAACGCACGCAAAGTCTAAATAAAGAAAAAAATATATAAATGTATTTTATTAAGGTCATGATTTTTTTCCCCCCAATTTGTTTCTTTTGTCTGGATTTGTCAGTTGTCAGCTTCAAAGCCTTGGCATCTCAGCCAGCCGCTTGGAGAACAAAAGAGTCTCTGCATGTTGTCATTTGGAACTGAGTTAGCTGCCCAGCTCTCGTGTTTGCAGAGATGTTATTTCATGTGAAGGCATGTGCAGTGTATATTTTCTCTCTGGGTTCGAACTTTGCCGTTTTCTCTGGGTCCGGAGCCTCTCTTCAACTCTCTGCTTCTGTTTGCTTTCTCCTGGCTCACTTCATTTCCTCACGTCATGGGCCAGTGATGCTCTTACATGGGACACACACCCATGATTCCTCATTTTAACTCCACTCTTGCTTCTCAAGAGTGTGTTTGTTGTCATTAACTCACCTTCCAAACAGGAGGATGTGAACCTGTCTGACAAACTTGTGTGAAATCTGTGTGTATAGACAGAAACAAAGAGGCCTGTGTGAAACTTTTTACAGTCAGCCATTTAGCTGCATTTCATACCTTGTTATTCCAAATTGTCGGTTCAGTGTGAACAGACGTAACATTACTGAGGTACAGTATCAAAATTTGAATACCTCACCCATGAACGTCCCCCACCAACACTTCATCATTTCCACATGTTTGTCTGCAAGTGTGCGCATTAGTGTGTTGCCAACGTTTGCATCTATAGCATGTACGTGTTCACATGCGGGGGTCTTGACTTCTTTGTTCATGTCTGTTTATCTGCTGCGGTCTGTCTGTCATAGCTTGAGAATCGGGGGTCAGCACATGCTTTTAATCAGGCGATCTCTACCTTTGCCAGACGAGTCTCTCTGTCTTCCCCGGTCCTCCCCTCCTCTGTATCAGAAACATTTTCTCTCAGTGCTGCAGGGGAAATGGCTCAATGGCTCCACACTGTGGTAGAGATGTAGATCATACAACATCATGTATGTAGAACTCACTCTATCTGCAGAAGCACTGGTGAAATGTAACTAAGCAGATTTACTTATATTTACTTATGTTTACTTACGAGTATCTTTTACTGTACTTGACCATGGACCATGTTGGACTTTTTACTGCACAGCATTTATTTCACAGGTGTAACCACTAGTTACTTTTTATTAATTAATTCAGATTAATGCAGCAACAACAACTATGCTACAAAGAACTGTTTAACATTAAACCAGTGGTTCCCAACCTTTTTGGTTTGTAACCCTTTACAAAAAAGTCTGTCACATTTCAGATGCCTAAGAAAATGACCCCCCCCCCCCCCCCAAACTTCTCAGATGGTTTTGTTTAAATGATTGTTTGATACTCAAAGAGGTAAAGCTCTCCAAAATTTCATAAAAAGAAATTTTAGTATATTCCAAAAAATGAATACAGATTTGCATCCAGGACTTTGTTTTTTCTTTTTTCCAACTCAAATAATTTTCTCATGCCCCCTCAGATTTATCTTGTGACCTCCACTTTAGGAATCACTGCACTTACATAACTAACTATAAAGGAGTTAAAACTAGTTCCATCTTGACCAGCTACAACAGTGAAGCACTCTACACACTGACGCGTCTGTATCAACAATCATAATAACAATGAGATATATAGCAATGCATCAGTCACGGGGGCCACTTTGATACTTTAAGGACATTCAGATGATAATAGTTGTGTAGTTTTATTTAAGTGAGACTTTAAATGCAGAACGTTTGCTTGTAAAGTGTGTTAACTTTAAACTGTGGTATTGGTACTTTTACTTAAATATAGGATTCTCTTTCTACAGAAAAGTTTGTGAAACCTGTAAAACGTGTGCTAATATTTCTGTAAAATCATATGTTTGTAATAATCCTTTATATAATATGCTGCTGCAAATTTCATATTTAACCAATTTGGTTCGTGATACAATTTGAATTTTTTTTGTCCTCATTTTACTCTTCTCTGATGAATCTTTCTTTCTTTGATTTCCTGAGACTTGCAGCCTGTCTTGCCTCCTTGTCCTGTTTCTCACTCTCTATTGATGTGTTTCTCAGGTGAGACAGTTGGAGTGACAGGCTCATTAGAGCTTCATTACATGGCTGCTTGGACAGGAGGAGGAGGAGGAGAGAGGCCCACGAGATGAGCTATAAAGCAGGACTGGCTGGCTGGATGACCCCTGCAGGCCCAGGTCTTCCCCTCACAGGTTCACTGAAGGCCCCTGGGGGGGGCACACCTGGGCCAGGTGAGGTTTGCCATGAAGAAGGGGGCACTGGGTCCACGTTTACAGAGAAAGCGGGGGCGGATTCCTCACATTCAGCCCAGGAGGTAACCCGGAGGCACTGCTTCATACACACTGTGCACACAATACACTGACATGCACATTCATATTACTACATGTGCACACACAGACACACACTGTCTGCCAAGGGTATTAAAGCAAGTTTAGACTTTTCAGAAGGTCTTCTCAAACAGAAGAAAGCAGAGCAAACAGTGAAATCACTTTTTCAAGCTTGAATAATGAGCATTAAGACAAGATACAAGTTGTGACATGAGCTCTTCACATTAAATGTTTCAGGCTGCTCCTTGAACTGTACCACACCTCTGAATCCTGTCAGTCGTCGAGACTTGAAAAGCCAGAGCCGATTGTTCTGCAGTTGGATTTAAGTTAAACGCCTGACAACAAATGTCAGTCAGAGGTTTGTTTTCTTGGAGAGACTGAGAACTGAGAAACGTATCTCGAGCTGAGGTGATTAAGGCATTCAGGAACCATTAAGTAGTTAAATTAAGTGGTTAAATGGAAACCAGGTTGCTTGTTGTTTTTGAAAGATTTGAGGGTAAGATCAGGTAACAACTCTAAGGCTGGTAAAGACCCCATTCAAATATTGTTTACACATACTTCATGATGTTTGAAGTATTAGATTTGCGGAATTTAATTCAGCAACATAATTATAATAGAGTTATGTATTCTACTTTAAACTGCTATTAAAATATTTTCCACTGGTCTAGTGTTTGGGGTACAAATACAGCTTAAAAGTCTGTGAAAAAAAAAGAAGAAGCAGGCTGAGGAGGAATACGGTAGTCCTGCTCTCTGGTGCTGCTGTCCTCTGAATTATTATTGCTTTAAGCGTCATAAATACTTCAGCCACAGCACAAAATATTGACGGTGTTTTGCGTAAAAATCCAGGGAATTTTCCGCGAGCAGGTTTCAGCACCTGTCCTGGGCTCCTTGCACTTCCTTAATGGTGATGAACGAGCCAGGTTGAGTCTGTTGGGGTCTTATTGAAACAGGCTGCACCCAGAGCTCTGTGCCACTGAAATATATCTTAATGAAGGAAATGTGGCTTCGCTGGGACTTACAGCTGCCACAAGTATGTAAGAGAACGCTGTTAAATGTAGTGTGAGTGACTGGAAGAGTTTGGAATGGGAGAGGGTGGTGAGCGTGACGTTAAATTTGTGTTAATGTTAAATAACAAGTGTGTGTGTGGGTGTGTGTTGACTGTGCAATCTCTCTGCACTATTTACTTTCCCAAAGAGGTTTAGGCCAAAGCCACTGTGTCACATTAAGCTTAGAGGAATGTAAATATAAAAAATATTTAATGGAAAACATGAATATGATGTTTAAGCAATGAACATGGTTCCTGTCATATTTTCGGTGTGTGACAGCATGACGAACACCTTAAAATCCTATGATTTTGTACTGATAAAAAAACCCTCACATATTGTCACAAGATATTTTAGAAAAACGGTCCATCAATCTAACTGTCTACAAACTGTGACTGTAACTTTTCTTGGGTCTACTTTGTCAGCTGGATTGTTCAGGTTGTTCTCCCACAGCTGGTTCAGGTGCTCTCAATACAACACAGAAAAAGATATTGGTGATCACTAAAGGTTTCAGGTCCTGCATTAAAGTACATAGCAAAATAAGTATCCTACCACAGTAGGCATACACAAGTGTAAGTTTTCCCCATCACTCCCCAAAGTTACAGCTGATGTGTTCACTGACTATTAAGTCATGAAGTCTATTCCAGTGTAGGTTGCTTAATAAAAAATTTGACCATATGATGCTCTTATGTTGTACTCTATGAATTAGATACACTCACTTTGAACTAATCATAGAGAAATACCCTAAAAAGTGAATCTGAAGTTTTTGAATTTTTATCTAAGATGACTGGTTCCTCCAAAAGATTAAGTGTGATTTGGCTCAGATTGCTGGCCACAAATCATTGACAAAATATGGACTGAAAGTCTAAACCTCTACTTACAATCTCATCTTCTTTTTCTCTCTCTAACCACTGCTTCTTATTTCATTTTTCCACTGAATACATGGCCACCATGCACTGGTCTTTCTTTTATCCCCCTTCTTTTTGCTTGTAGCAGTTTCCCTTCCCCATGCGCAGATGTGACCTTTCACCCCTGGCAGCATATTGACTCTCGATGGCAGACATGCTGGTGTCTGATGATGACCACTCCACATATCGGTTAAGTCACAGTTATTTCTGACAGTCCCTGTGGCTTAGAGAAAAGAGGAGCTGCGTGGAGATGGAGGATGGATGCGAGCATTGTCTTGGCCAAATAAAAAAAGTGTCATTGACTTCACTTTTTCCCCCATCCTTCCTCTGCCTGGGAGACTAGCGGACGCCTCATCTCTTCCTGCTCTCTTCTAACGCTCATTACTCTCCTGTTCTTTATTTTTCTCTTTGCATGGACTGGCTTTGTTCAGTCTGTGGGCTGCCAGATGTGTGGAGAGAACAGGAAGAATAAAGGCCTGGCATTTGACAGCACAAATGCACTAGTTGTTTTTATATGTTTTTGATAAAGTTTTCTCTATATTAGTTTAGAAAGTGGTTCGTTCATGAATTTTTCACAGTGGCCACTCATCCAATGACAGTGTTATTCCTGTGAACGGCCATGTCACTACTTCCCACAACTGGATACACAAAAAAGAGCAAATCAAAGACAGACTGCAAAATAGAAACATATCAGGCAAATCAAGCTGACATTCAAAACCCACGGCAGCCTCATCACTGGGTATCATAGCTCTATTTGATGAAATGATAATTATGATAATTGTTCTGTGAACTGTAGCAGTGTGGGGTTGTAATAGTTGCTCTCCCCACAACAGGAACTACTGGGGTCCCTGTACCAGCTTGCCAAAACCACAGAGCTTACACAGCCCTGAGGATGACAAGACAGGGAGAGCGAAGGGAAGGGGGTGAATGAAACAAAGAATGAGGCACAGTACAGGGTCCCATAAAGACTTTCACATGTACCGTGCCCTGCATGTTTGAATTTCTGTGACTGCAGCACGGCTTGGCTGCCTCTCAAGGCAATCCAAGAATAATTTCCATGAGTAGAGGAGTAGATCTATGACTCCACAGATCTGTTAGTCATATGTATTTCATTCTATCCATGTTTCTCAGGGACTTTTCTTCCCTGTCATTGCAGTGTTTCAGTGGTAGGTTCAGTATCATGGCTGTAGTGGAGTTGGATGTACAACCTTGTCAATCAAAATTTTTTGAACACTGAACTTTGTCGCATTTTTTTTTTTGAAATCTCAACATGGGCACTGAAAATGTCCTAAAACAAGTATAGTAATTATAAAAAGATTTGGTATAGTCTCAAGTAAAAATGAGAATTTTTTTTTAATTGCCTTAAATTTACTTGGAAATAATCACTCTGCATCATAGTTTTTTGTTTTTTACACTAAACAGTTTGACAAGAACTTTTTCAGTTGTTCTTCACAGTCCTAAGTTCTACGTTCCTGCTGATCCTGTAAACTGCAATGCAAAAACACTCTTTTTTTGGCAGTTTCCCCCCTAAGATGATGTTTGCTTTCTCATAGTGATAAAAGTTTCTCTTTTCTCTGTGGTGATCTGACATTTGCCACCATGATGATAAGAGTGTGTCACACAGTGGCCTAACAAAGTCATATATCTCTGTATTTAATGACCTGTTGGCACACTCTCAGGTACTAATGGGACTTTTAATTGGTGCTTTATTACATGCAGGTGTGCTAATAAGGTCAACCAGTTGTTACTGGTTAAAAATATGTTGACTGTGTTAGCATAAGTTGTAAGATACTGCTGATGCAGATTTACGTTGTTTCTGGTAAAATGAAATGTCACTAACTTTCATCTCTATTTCTCACTTTACGCGGTCATTTGATCAACCTCCTTATATTGTCTAGTTTTAAATTTTCTATTTGAAGTGAAATTACAATAAGACACCACTCTCAGGAGGTGCTTAGCCTAGCGTAGAATTGGAAGCTGGCCTTCCATAACCTCAAAAATATGCCTACTAATCTCTGAAGCTTACTATGTTGTACATTTTTTTGTTAAATACAATCACAAAAGAGCAATATAAAAATGACAGTTGGTGTTTTGGGCAAGCTACGTGCTGAAACTTGACGACTTATTTATCCATCTACAAAGTTCTTCTGTGCAGATGGAACTTTGAACAGAGCCAGGCTCCAGTCTTTATGATACGCTCAGCACATCGCCTCCTAGAGAGATTCATACCCAGGAAAAGCACAGTTTTAAGGGTGGTGCGTGTTGAAAATGATATGACACAAATGCTCTGAAAACACCCAGCATTAGGCAGGATTTCTGTCCATTCAAACCCACTGAATGCTTTGTTCTGCTGTGCATGTTCTTGTGTTCTCATTATTAGGAGTTAGGTAGAGGTCTGTCTCTCTTCTCTCTCTAAATCCCCTCTTCATATCCAGTGTCCTCTCTGACTCTGGTTAGTGTCTTGTTTTTCCAGAGCTCTCCGTTAGCACTCTGAGCTGTCAAAGAATGATGCTGCACAGCTTTGCCAAGCAGACGTGAGGCGCAGGGTGACAGATCAAGAAGTGAGATGAATCTTCTTCCTCTTCATCAGCACCTCTGTGGTGCATGTGGAGCCACATCTCTATCATGTGTATAGACACTGTTCTCCTTCCAGCTGACATCTTACTGCCACGTGAACCTGTGTGTGCTACATTTCACACTTTTTTCAACATCATCTCTGTTCTGTTTCCAGTGTTTTACGCTGTTTGACACTGTACATGTAGGACATAGTATTTACTTGTAAAATTGCTGTGTTTGGTTTGGTATTGATGTGTCAGCAGAGCACAGCGAGTGTCAAAGTTTACACAAAGCTATTTTGACAAAAAAATATAATCATTAACCTGATTCCATGAACCATGCCCACTTGGCTATTTTCAGATATTGTCTGATTCACACTTTCTCACCTACACACACACGCATTCACACACACACACACACACACACACACACACACACACACACACACACACACACACACACACACACACACACACACACACACACAGAGTGAACAGGCATGATGCTGGCGTCACACACTGGCACAGTATTCAGGCATGAAAAGATCAATTCTATTTTCTACGTCTAATTTGGGATTTTCAGATATGGACTAAATGTGCATGTTGCCAGGTTTGTGTCAAGATTTCCAGTCCTCCAGCAGTGTTAATGGCTGGGCTGTGAATTATCACCCCGGCAATGGTCAAATGTGGCCAAGGTGGTGACGTACACTGGTAAGTCTATCCAAGGGAAATAGCAAGTGTGTGCGTGTATTCTGAGGTGTGTTCAAAGTCCTCTCTCCCCTCCCTTCTTTCTGGTTCTTGAGAAGTGGGCAGCGGTGTGAACATAGGGTCAGTGCCAGATTCTGCTTTCTCCATCCACACTGGAGGGCTTTGGCGGGGCAAGCTTTGGCAACTTGCAGCTCTTGTAGAGTCCAGCACCCTGCCTTGTCTCAATCTCACTGGCACAGCCTCATTTAGCAGGACTGATCCTCACCAGGGCAATGGGAGTGTTTGATTTAATAATTGTGTGACTGGTGCCGTGTGGGTAGAACACAGATTTCACAGACAGTGTAATGTTGTCGAGACAGGGTGGCCCGCTGGACAAATTTGTGGCTGAAAGGTTGCAAGTTCAGTGCAAACAAGAGCCAAAATCCCCAAATTTGCTGCTGAGCCTGACGGTTAACTGAAACCAGCCATCCGTGAAAAAGTGCAAACCACTCAGCAGGAACTTTATTTTTGTGAAAACACTTTTACTTAATTGGTGTGACAAGGTTTGCACTGTCGCATCAGCCACTGCTCCACCTTCGTTTTCCTTTCTACAAACACATCCATATGTGGGAACTGACGTCCCGTGATGTTTGCTTAAATCTTAATTCCCTCTGCGCCCCGGCTGGCTCGGCCCGGTCCAGGAACTGCAGCAGCCGTGCAGCGGGGCCTCGCTGCTGGAGGGCAGGAACTCACTGAACAGGAGGGAGAGCTCCTAATTGGCCTGAATGGCTGCAATCAGAGCCAATAAGAGATAAGCGCTGGATTGCTCTCCAGATCGGCAGCGATAGCATTGTGCTGTGTGACCGGGCTACGACTGCACTGTTGACCAAACACAGAACAGGTGTGCAAGCTCTCTCATGCTCAGGTGGCCTTCCCAGCAACCCTGAGCGAGCTCCATCATGGTGTTCATCACACACCCTGAGCAAACACACTGAACGCTTGGATTGCTCTGCACTATATGCTTTTATGCTTTAAGGAAAAATATCCATCTCTGTCTGACAGGCTTGTTCCCCTGTTAAAGCTGCATAATCTACAGTACGGAGGAATGTATTCATAAATGTTGGAACAAAGTCTCTCTTAACCTGCTTCCTTCACGCCTAATCGAGCTGTATTGACTTTAGTGATGGGGGGCTGGTCAGACGGGTGTTGGCTGGTTGAACCGAGTGCAACGCAATCTATTACCTCCTCACTTTTTTATGGATCAAGTGGCAGCTAGTGAAACATAATTTGTCTTTCCTGTGACTGCTCTGAATACTAATTACAAACCCCTTCTACCTGCACAGCCTCTGAAAGCAAGTATTTGTGTTTCACAAACAATATACTGTATGTATACTGTAAATGTTTGGCTCAGGTGGCCAATCTTTGTTTTGATTAGGAGTAATAAGTGTATAAATATGCCTATAACCTTCTTGGCAAGCAAACCCTTGACTTTAATGGCTTCCAGATGGCAGAGGACCAATGGAGGAATGTTAACAAATTCACATTTAGCACTGTAAACAAAGGAAGAGAAATAGGAAAAAGAATAAGCAGTAAAATCAAAACAAACAATTCTTCACCAGTTTCCCTTTTAGGCTTTACTTTTCTGTTTGTTTTAGCACAAAACATCTTTTCCATAAATCAGTGTGTTTGGTATTAGTCATTTTAGTGCTGCATGTATGAATGATTGATTTCTATGAAACAAATAGATATTGCTCACAAAATGTGTGGAAACAGCACACAAAAGTAAAACACTAAATTTGTTGTGTGCGGGTGTCAGTTCACTCATACAGCGATGCATGTGTGCGGCCCTCTGAGCCTGTGCTGTTTACATCTGAATTTTACTGACCGAGTGTAACATTTTCAATAAGAGAGGAAGGGGGTCTTTAAGAGGGGGAATCACATCCTGTGCCAGAGCCCTGCACTCTGTTTCCAAAGCCAGAAGGAGTGATGGGTGTGCTGGGATAATGAGGGGGGTCAGTATCAGAGGGTGAAAGCATTTGGGGATAAGCCGTGGCTAATGACGAGGAAGTCCGAGGTGGCTTTGATCTGCACGGGTCCTTTGGCACATCGAGGGAAAGCTGTGTGCTACACCAAGGAGACCCCTAATCTTCTTAGGGATACGCTTAACATTCCTCTACTTTTGGGGACCAAAATTGTGCTCAGTCTCTCTGTCTGTCCTTTTTATGGGTGCAATTCAAAACAGTCTGCAGGCCTGCATCCTATTTCGCTCTTGGTTTTTAGGGAAAACTGAAGAGAACATGAGGGAAAGAGAGGGCTGTGGGTTGGCTGCTTGATGGAAGGAAGGCCTCTTTTGGTCACAGTGTGGGATGGTTTCTACTAAGCTGGAACAGGTTTTTTGGTGGGTTTTGGGAAGATTTCCGCATCAGTCACTGGCATCGCATAGCTGAAGCTAATCCGACAGAGGAAATTTTGATTTCACTTTGGATGTGGAAATCGTTCTTTTTCAAAGTGGCACCACCATCACTTCAAAATGATTAATTTCTCTTCATGTCTTCAGGGATTATTTTCTAGAAAACTGTTCTTTTTTTCTTTCTGCTGTGATTGGAAGGTATTTATGGATGTGATATTTCCAATCAGACTGAATTGGCCTAAGAGTGACATTAAGCGCTGTTCTCCGAGGCGTTTTGAGAAAGGACAGAGCTGGAAATTACAGCGGCCATGCCAGCCTGCTGCCTGCCTGCGTGCCAGTCAAGAAGAAAAGCCCAAAAAGCAGCAGTGAGGATGGAAAATATGGAACAGTCCTTTTCTCCCCTGGCTGGACTGGTGCTGTGACTCACCAAACAAATGAAATGAGTTCAGCTCAGTTCGCAGTGGGACATGTTTTCTATCAACACTTCCCCCTTCTTGTTTTCTTGCTTTTCTCACAATAATGCTTTTATTCTCACAATCCAGACTGCTTTTATACAGTACATCCATGTAGAATGAGAGAAATGGACCAGAAAGCCCTTCTGGTCAGTCAAAGTCTTTGGGCTGGGGCAAAGTGATGGACCCAGAGACCCCTCTGTCCTGCTCGCTGTTAGGCCAACAGAGCATTAGCCAGCCAAGGCCTGCGTGTCTGCAGGGGCTTAGGCCTGCCTTCATTCCTCGTTCTGCATCCAAAGCCGACACCCCTCCAGGGCATGAGGAGAGAGGAATGCACTCCGACCCTCCACCCTCCTCTCCTCTTTCCCTCCAGAGGAGCAGGCATGGAGGCCCCTTTATGGAAAGCAACCAAGACCCTAGGCATCAGATCTCTCTGTTTTTCATCCTTCTCTTTACCTCCTCACCCTTTGCTCTTTTTTCCCTCCTTTGTGTGAGGGTTGTTTGCAGTGGTAGAATACACAGTGCAGTGTAGCCACAGCCTTACAGAGGACCGTGGCAAGCTAGGCTGGGGCCCCTGATAAGGGCTGCACTCGGCTGCTGTGAGGGCCATGAGAGCACAAACATTACGCCACTGAGTAAACGGACCCTGGGGCCCACGTCTGAGCGCCTTTGTTATTGTGGCTCACATGCAGCCGGGTCAGAAAAGATAGAGAATGCAGCTCATATGGCTGGCTTATCACAAAATCCAATCCCAGACCTTGTGGTACAGCCTATTCTTGGAACCTGGAGCATGTTAACTCTTGTTGTTTTTTCTTCCTTTTTTTTCTGGATCTTTCAGGGATTTGAGTCAAAGCTATTTATAAGTGCAGTTATGAAAGGGCATTTAGGGATAGTCTCTGTTCCAGATGGCTATCTGTGCTGTTTGTTTGACTGTGATAAACCAGATCAATCATTTATGTTGAATATTTGCCTGAGATATTAATGTTTAATTAAAAAGGAAATGGCTTTCCTCAAATCTCTGTTAATCTCACTGAAACCAGTGTTATCTTGTACTGCTGTGGGAAAAACACATCTCTGCTTCTGTGCAGATCAGATTATCTGCAGATGTCCTTGACTTATTGCTGGATTTTCTCTTTTAAAAGCACAGGAAGTGATAGGAAACTTTCCTCTCAGTCAGCTTAAATGATATTTACAAATGACAATTTTTCCTGACACTTATTTACAAATTCACCGGAGATTTCAGCACCATCTAGCGACAGGATAAAATCTGTGGATGCACTTACTTTCTATATTTATTTCTTCTTCTCTGTTTGTCTCCGACACTCATCTCAGCATCTTCCTTCTGTGATGCTGGAGGCCCGGGACAGAGGTGGACAGAGGAGGCAAGCTGAGTTATGGCGGGAAACAGAGACTTACGCAGTTGTCTAAACACTGTCAGCGGTGTTCCTGTGCTTTAGAGAGAGATCTCCTCGCGTTGCTGTGTGTTCTGTCTGAGGTGACAAAACTGGAGACTCTGGTTCCTGTCCTGGACCCCAACTCTGGCTCTGCACCATCCCTGCTAATGTCCCACAGGCAGAAAGACAGTTTCTAATTTGAACTTCAAAAAATGAGTGGCTCATTTGGGAAAATAAATCTCCTTCTTTATTTTCAGTGTGTTATGGTTTGGTAAGCACAAACCTGGTTCATGTCTGCGATTATTTCCTGCTGATTGGACAAGCATTTGATTGCCCAAGCAACACATCTTGTAGACTACTCTGGAATTCATGAAGCATGTTATTTTTCTTCCAAATGATGACTTTGCTGGAATTTGCCTTTAAGAACACAGGGCCAGCGACCCGGCTCTGTATGCACATGCCAAACACGCAACACCAGTTTCTTTCCTGCTCCAGTGTTTTACTGGAAGTTCAGGTCACTCGGCTGTTCCAAGTTTCTCTCTGTTCTCGTCCATGATCCATAACCCAGCGTCTGGATCCAGACTGTGTGGACAGAACAGTCTCACCTTGGTAGACCCAGGGCACTTAATGAAAACTGATGACAGATCAGTCATTAGAGCTGCGCATAGCAGCAATTTATACTCTTAATCTGTCATACACAGGTGACCTTGGGATCCACGTGTATGTGTGTACATATATGATTGTGCCCTCTCAGGTGTGTTTGTATAGTAGAGCTATTGATAGCTTAACTTTAAACATCACCTTTATATTTCATGTCAAAAGACAAGTGAGGTAGGATCCTTATTCCAAGGATCCAAAATAAAAATCCATCTTACAGTTGTGGCACAGATACAACATGGTATGTTGAATGTTTCTACCATGTACTTATTCCTTAGGATGGACTTTAAAGTGGCTATAATCAATATGATTATAATGACAATGGATCCAATGACTGCATGTGGTGTGAAAGTGGTTGCAAAGAAATAATCACCTGACTCTGCAGTTCCCTTCAACTCTTTGAAGTATTTAAGAGTCTTTCAGCTCATTGTTTCGGTTTTCCAGCCCACAGCTTTAATGTTTGGTTTGCTGTCACATAGTTTTCTGCAGCAGGTGGCTGCTTTTAATTACAAAGCCCTAAAATCAATGTTGCACCACCTGTCCCGCATCAAACAGCAGACATACAAAGTGTGCTACTAGCTGATGAACATAGTGGAGCACTTAGCGGCTAAAGAGCCTGATATGCCCCTCAGAAGTTGGTGGAGACCAAAACAGTGTTAAAAGGAGAATGAATCTTGTACTTCATTTCATCAGGTGGCCTGACACAGGAGTCCTGATGAATGATAACGTTGTTCCACATTTAGAAGATGTGTAAATAGCCAGTTGTTTGCTGCCAAGTTCACCACATCAACTCTAGGTGATGAAACAATATGTCAGCACTGAGTTTACACCTTGTTTCAACTGCCCCCAGGTGACCAAAAAATCAGTTAATGCAACTTTAAAGAGTAAGATCTTTTTCCAGATTCAGCCTTTTGTACAAATGCAAAACAATTATCCAGAGAAATTCATTGGAGAAAAAGAGAAATGGTAAGGTTTCCACCCACAGGAGCCAAAACAGGCCAGAATACAATGCAGACATATCATGTTTAGTTTTAAAGTTGTAAGTACAAATGTCACTTTTTCCCAGCTGAGATAGCTATCACTGCTGCTCTGTATGCCTACACTAATCCACCTATTCACACACATTCTGAGTTCTTCAAAGTCATTCTTGGAAATGTCAGGGTGAGGGAAAATGGGAACGAGTAAATTGCAGCACTTTCGCATTGCACCAAGCAAAAGATTGATTACTTTCAGCATTTCAGTAGAGTCCACGGATGAAATTTTCCTTTTAGGTGTGTGTCCTTATGCATGTCTGTGTACATATTCATACAACCGAGCATACAGAAGCAAAAAGCCTACATGACTCAACAAGCACGTGAGCAAGATGTGGTAAATGCTAAATCAAGGCAATCTTTGAAGCATCCGGGAAGCTTGAGCAACTTAGCCGTGCCTTGTAAAAAATGGCTTTTCAGTTGGAGCACTTTTGCCGTAAATAACACTTGAAAAAAGACATTCACATTGGGAAGAAATCAGATGTGCTGTACATTCACTTGTAGTCTTTCGAAACAATTCCCTCAGCATAGTTTGTAATGTCAACACAATATGGATTGAGTCAACTAGATACACTTGTTATTGTTTCCTGGTTGGAGTGGAGCTGGAGACGAGCCAAAGCTCTTTATAACCTGCACCAACATTTGCAAAACAATGTCTCAGTGATCTCTTGTTTTTGCCACTGACTTCTTCAGGCTCATTAACATGATTAATGAATATCTGAAAAGCAAATGGAAATGCAGTTGGATCCAAGCATAGCATTGGATTTCCACAGCTTTTTAATTTCTCATCACTCATTAACAGAAAGTCATTTAAGTGTCTTGCTGAGATATTAGCCTGAGTGTAATGGCTGTGACTCTCCTAGAGGGAAAGCACTTTAAAGGTTTTCTTAATGAGCCTTTCTGCCCTCTTACTGAAGACCACCTTTCATGCTCAGCAGGAGAATTTAAAGAAATCACTTAAAAAACACCTGACCCTTGATGCATGTATATGGTTTTATTTCTGGGACTGTTGTGGCTCTGGGCATGCACTGTGACCTCTGTTGTCTCATACCAGAGAAAGTATTACTAACCTTATCTCCTCCCCCATGTTGCTCTTCCTAATGGGGAATTTCATTTACCAGGGAAGTGATCCGTTTTGTCTGAGCATAAATTGCAGATAATTGTACCATTTGGATGCTGGACAGCAGGGTCGCTAGACGAACAGTCAGGCTGGGTGAAAGTGGATGCCTGGGAGTTCACGGTTGGCTGAAGTTAAATGCATGGATACACGTGTGTGTATTTGTGGCCGCGTGCTTTCACTTGGTGTGTACTCTGTGTGTGTGTGTGTGTGAGAGAAAGAAAGAGAAAGCGCTCCTCCCAGTGTTTGTTCTTCTATTCACAGTGGGTTTTAAAACAGGCCGGTGCTGGCTGAGGAGTATACTTTTAACTGTATGTAATTGTCCTCTACAATAACAGCCACCATGTTTGCTCTGGCAGCACTCAGCGTACAGACTGTGTGAGAGGGGCTCAAATCCAGCACTGTGAGGCCCATGTTTTATTTTCTTACGGTATCTCACTTCACCATGGACTGCCAAGATCTATGAGGGCAATGGGAGTGCATGGAGATATGTGCGAGGCACTGCTATGTCCGAGCACTTTCCCACTCTAACATCCAACTCTTTCTCTCACAAATCATCAAGAATGACAAAAAGGAAAACTCAGCTCTCCTTCTTTTCCATTTCTCTCTCTTTCTCTCTCTTTCTCATTCTCTTTGTAACACAGGGGCTGGCACTCATGCCAGCAGGTACAAGGTGATCCAGTGATGTGTTATTTCACTCGAGGTGAGGTGACGTCCCAGCACAAGTTCAGTCAGGTGCAATTGCTGGAGGAGGGGTGTGTGTGTGTATCGAGGGGGGGGGGGGGGGGTTAAGTGGTGCCCCAAGCCTGCACACAGGAGCTTAAGCTTTTGACTGACAGCTCTTTAAAGCACAGGGCCTGGAGCTGGTCCAGGTGTGAGAGAGGGGCTGCACACAGAGCCTGATTAGGAGCTTCTTCTTTAAGCAGCCCAGCCAGGCTCATTGGAATGACTTATGACTTATGACATAGGTGTCTGAAGAAAGACAGGTTGATTTATCAGCTCCCAGATACTTCTCTGGGCTCTGGCAGAGCATTTGACAGCTTTCTATAGATGAGACAGAGGAATAAGAAAGACAAACATTATTTGAGGATAAGTCTGGCGATAGTCTATATTTTTGTTACTGTCAGCAAATTCCATGAAAAACACCAAAACCCCTGAAACTGATCCTACTAACAAGTACTGTCTGAATATCTGAAGCCCTATGTTTTATTCCTTGTACTTCTTGTCCAAGACCTATTGAAAACACAATGTGTTCTAGGTGACATGTTTCTTCATTACAATGAATGAACATGAATGGGCACTGTAGTTCATTTTAAATCAGTCCCTTGCTGTACATTATTCCATAGTGCACCAAATTAGCAGGTGAAAACATCAAATACACAATTTATGCCTGTTTGAGTTTAGCTTTGCAAAAAAAAAAAAAAAAAAAAACACTTTCCTGCTGTTTGAAAAATGAAATCACACTATTATGACTCATTTTTAAAGATTAAGTCTTCAGTATAATAAATAGGTCAGGGAATCCCCAGCCTGTCTGAGCTTTTTTGTTTTGGTTTTTTCATGGAATTTGATGACAGTAACAAATATACCAGCCTTATCTTTCAAAGGGAAAATTTCAAGTTAATACAGCTTGGTTCTCATTTCTGTATTTAGTCCACTTCTTATCTTTAGTAATACCACAAACAGAGAAAGAAAGAAAGAAGCCTAAGGTGGTCAGACAATCATACAACCCTCCAGGTTATCCAAACCAAAAAATATCATCCGTACTGTCCATTGTAAATATCCATCACAGTGTGATGACTGAGTTCCTGGTTGAACTTTAACCAGCTGCACTTACTGTGGCTGTGCAGTGAGTGATTGTTACTGACATTTCTGGTGCGCTCAATTTTGGTTTCACCTGAAAATAAAGTGGTTTAGGTAATCTGGCTGAATCAATATCTTATTTACCACCTGTCTGATTGCTTTACTGCACATTTCTTGCCCTGAAAAGACCTTGATGTATCAATGTCAGTGTGTTCCCAATTAACTTAGTATGCACAATGTTATTGTAGCCAATAGAAATGACAAAACTACAAAATATAACACCCAAGTTGTGATACAGTGGAAGTTTATCTCTAGTCAAAGTTGATTGTCTCCCAGAATAGATTCAGGACTATTCCTCTTCCAGAATATGTCAGAATCAGTTAGAGGCCACTTCACTGTGTCCTAGGGCAGCATCACCAGATCGCTTCCTGTCAGTGCTGCGCAACACAAAATCCTTCAAGGCAAAAAGGCATGCATCAACCCAGGCAGCCATCTGCTTAGCCACCACATCTAAATGTGTTCTGGCCTACTCAGAAGCTCTGAGAAACATTCCCCAGGTGGCAAACTACATACCCTCTGTCTCGTCCGCTCATTTCAACCTTTGTGCGGCTGAGCTGCAGTCACAGGGACCCCTGTGATGTAGCTGATTCATATAGATAGGTTTTCATATAGATAGGTACAGACATTCTTTTTTTGGTGTAACATATCAAGTAACCCTGTGAGCCCGTACGTATCATATATGATACCCACATTTCTGGGACTCATTGCATCACCATCAAGCATAAACTTTGCATTTAACCCTTTTAGATGAACTCTTATGCTCGTATACTGACTCCTGGTAGACACTCCTCACTTTTCTAAATGTTTTGACATGTGTGATACAAACAAAAAATATACTTAGAATTTTTTTTTTTTAATTTTTTTTTTTTACATTTTGTCAAAGGGACAAATAAAGAGTTCATATTTGAAAAATTAGAATTTTCTGACCATTCTTTCATAGTTCAGGTCTCACAGGGGTAAGATATGTTGTCTAGTTATTTCTTCTCTCACCTCTCTGTTTCATAACATGTCAGCCCTTTTACAAAGCCAAAGCTCTTAGATCTACATGCTTCACGAGATCTCGCTTTGAACAGTCTGAATCCCAGCACCGCGGGGAACATGTGAGGCAACATCTCGGTAGGAGGTGAAAGGTTGACCTTCAATTAAGAGTTCAATGAAGCAATTTAGCTCTTAGCCCTGGAGAGAGGCATACCCAGCACGTCTACAGTGTATTCATCCAGAAAAATAACTGATTAAACCAAAAGCCACAAGCATGTCTTCACCTGCGGGACTCCATGTGAAGCCAGGAATTTACACCTGCTTCTATCTGACTCCTGAACAAAACAAAATCTTCACTACAATTGAATCTCTAAACAGAGCGGTTGTGAATAATGTTAATTAATGCAATTTTACTAACTCATTGCCGCCTGACTTGCAGGAGAGTTTGAGTTTCTGTTGTAAATTTTTGTTTCCAGGGCAATTACCCCACTAACTGACATTATGATCATAGTGGTTGTTCCTGAGTTTTGTGGATGGAAGTCTTGCCCTTACATGCATGTATCTAATTACTGTAAATATTTATGTCCACCTCTTTTGAATGGAGGCGTACTGTATCGGAAGAGAGGAAAAGGAGACATGGGGGGAGGAGGTGGGGGAGGAGCTCCGTAAATGGAGCACTATTTGGATTCCTGCAGTCTTTGGATAATTCTCCATTAATCTCACCTCTCATGTGTGTTTCCCATCACAAAGCTTTCTGTCTGGATTCTCATGAGAGAATCAGATAGTTAATCTTTATGGGTTAGCAGAGCTCCATATGGAAAATTGTCTGGCAGAGTAGAAGGCTCGGCTTGGCCTGTCCTGACAGGCTGAGTTAGAAAACATTTCAACTTGACGCCTGCCTCCTACTCTCCTGCGGTTCATCCTGTGTTTTGTTTGTTTGTTTAGTTGGCCAATACCACTTGCTGGACACTTGTCCTCCTTGGTGTATGACTCTAGCCATAATGTTTGGATTTTGAGCCTCACTTTGGTGTGGTTTTTGGAGGGGGCTCCGGTCTCAACAACAATGCCACTAAAACAGCAACACAGCTATAGGGATTCTGACACTGCCGTTGCCTCAAGCGGAAAAAGACAAATTAAAAAAAAAAAAAAATCAACTAGCGTCAAAAGGATTTTTTTTCCACTGGATCTTTTTTTTTCTTACTCCAATTTTCTCCTGACAATATTTGTTTAGTGCCTCAGGTTTTTATTAGCATTAAGCAGCACTGTGGGGTAGCAGATTTGGCAAGAAGCAGCAAAGTGAGCATGGAGTGCCAACCAGCTTGTCAGATGGTCTGTGCTCTGCAGGGGCTAAAGAGTACAGTTTCTTGTATAAACCGTCAGCGCAATACAGACACACAAATACACAAATGCACGCCAGAGTCTATAAACACACTCTTTTTCAGCTGTCTCTCTCTCACGCAGACATACACAGTCTCAGTGTCTCTTCTGCCTGTTGGGGGTAGATGTCATAAATGCTCCGCTTGCCAAAGGAAATCACTGTTGTATTTATGTATGTGAGCACAACTGTTATTACAGGAGATGTTTTAAAAAGGAGAAAATGTGGGTAATGAATGAAACTCATACATTCCACAATTCCAGTGGTTTTTCCCCCGCTTGCCCCTCCTCTGAAAAACAATGAGACATTGTCGCTAGAGAGAAAAAAAAAAATCCCTATTCAACAGGCTGCTGTCGCTGCATTTTTCCCCTCTTCCACCTCTCATGTCTTTCCTCTCCTCTCTCCATCTTTTTTCTGGACTCACTTTTTCCTTATTTGTCGTGTTATTTATATGAGCTCACCCTCCTCATGCCGGGCAGCTTCAGAATGGAAGGTTCCCCTGGGGGAGGTAGTGGCAGCAGGTTGAGGAAGGTGCGTGTCCGTGTGTGTGTGTGTGTGTGTGTGTGTGTGTGTGTGTGTGTGTGTGTGTGTGTGTGTGTGTGTGTGTGTGTGTGTGTGTGTGTGTGTCAAAGTGAGTGTGTGACCCACTGGCCACCCCGGCACAGAGGGCCCTTTGTGCACGTCTCCAGTTTATAACACCTCCACTCTTCTCTACTGCACTCTCCTTTTACACCATTCCTCTCTTTCTCTGCAGCCGCTGCCAATCCTGCCCACTGACACTTTCATGTACACACATATATAAACACACATCAAACTGCTGCCCGGTTTTTATTGTAGGCAGCGACCACTCATTCTTTCCAGGGAGGGAAGCGTGTCGTGAACTCTGCGGCTCTAAGCCCAGGGCTCTGGCAGTGGCAGCCTGTGATGTAGCCACAAATTCAAACCGGGTCCCCCCGGTCTGGAACATCCTGCTGCTGTGTCTCTTACTTAGATGGGAATAGCACCCAGATGTTCAAAAGTATTATAATGCTTTGGTGTACTTGCAAGTGGTGGTATCGATTTTCTCCCTTTGCTTGGTTATATATTCATCTCAGAGGTAACCAATATGCACCTTCAGGCCCTCACCAAGCATCACTTCCTGTGTATCCTGCTACTACTTTACTTCTTCTTCTACTATTATTACTTCTGTTTCTCTGATTCACTTCACCTCAATGTAAAAATGCCTCATGAAGTGAAAAAGTTTGCCAAAGGGGCTTTACATCATGGAAATATTATGTTACTGTACAGAAGTAATTTGTGTGTCTGTTTTTCTCTCTGTCCTCCAGAACAGAGCAGGTCTATGAAGCGATTTTGGCATAGTGGCCACAGTCAATACTGCAGGACCACGAAACACACTCTCCCACCTATGTCGGATGTGTGCACCACACATAAAATTGCCAGTAGCAAGTATATGTGTACATAGATATATAGATAGATATTTATGAATGTATTGGGTCATCCGATTTTTTCATTCATACACAAGAACTTTGCTTCAAGATTTTCTTTTCTTTTTTCTTTCCTTTTTGTTTATGACTACTTAACATACATTTTTGACATTCGATATGTTCAGACTTCGGCCAAAAACATCTACTTTTGCACAGCAACGACATATGGTGATTTTATTTCAATCCCCCTTTAACACTAAAGTTCCTTTCATCACATTCCTTCAAAATAAATAGTTTCATATTTTCTCCATGTGCAAGTGCTCATGACATGTGTCCCATCCACTTTTAATGAATACGGATTCAGTTTCACCACAGAATCAATATTTATGCCTTTTCCTGTATGACTCTCTCAATGTGCGACGTTTGTTTAGCAGGCCCGTAAAGTTTAAATATTTTGTCAACACCAGAGTGGCGAACGTTTTCATTTTGAAACGGCATTCTGTGGGATATATAAGGAATGTAGACGAGAGAGGAAGGAGAGAACCAAAAAGATTTATGAAGCTCCCCCTAAAAGTCAATATGGGTTTCAAGTTACATCTATGGCCCAGTGGAGATTTATGTTTAATAAGCTTCAGGTGTTGGCTGGCTTGGGTTTGGGTTGGGGAGGGCGGGGTGGGAGGGTGCTGGATTGCTTGCGGGGAGTGGAGTGGGTAACTGTTTCAAACGTGCACAGACATCCACATGTGCACACACACACCACATATAAACACATCCTGCTCTCAGCCCATTTTTGCTGTCACATTCTATGCCGACGCTTCACTTTGCAAGGCTGCCTTGCGTCTGGAAAAACAGAGCTACCTTTGTGCCCACCTCTCAAATGGTTTCATGTGGCCGTCCACAACGCCTGTATGACAACACACAGCCCGTCAGGGGTGAGCAGAGACAAATGGAAAAGCTAATATACGACTAATAAGCAAAGAAGGGGAGGAATGTGCAGGAGAGGTCAGAGGTGAGATTGACAGCAGCTATTAACAGCACCCCCTCCTTCTCCTTCCATCTTTCGCTTTCTGCTGTGTGTTATGTGAGTGGCAGGCACTTTTGCGCAGGTAGAAGCGTGAAACAAAGGTCAGTCTGTATTTAGAAGGTGTGGCCCCCTCCACCAGCTCTATCTCGTAGCTGTAGAGGCAGGCAGGACAGAGCGGAGAGGATCTCATGAGCATCATGAGGTGTGTGATGGTGGCATTGATGGGGTGTTTGGCAACTACACAAAGATGTATTTTACCAAGACTTCTATTCCACATCCACCCACATCTGTCTGGTCTTGCCCTTAAGACCCCCCCACACACCCGCACACACACACACACACACACACACACACACACACACACACACACACACACACACACACACACACACACACACACACACACACACACACACACACACATACCCTGCACCCATCTACTCTTCCCCAAGCCCCCCATAGATCCTACCTGTCATTTATAAGCCAACTGTAAATCATCACAGCGAGCATTCCTCCTGACACCTGAAACTGTCTCAACAAGATCAAGACCAAAAATGCAACTGTGGCACTTCTGGAGAGTATGCATGAGTGTGAAATTCAATAGCAGAAAATGTGCTCGCCTATGGGTGTACAGCCTCCCGCCCTCTCTCAGTTTTATTTCCCAAAGAGACACCGTGAGAAGAACCAGCTGTAGTTATATAGAAATTCTCTACCTTAAGCAATATGTCTCTCATTCTCTTTTACCCACTTACTCTCACACGTCTGTCTTTCTGGGAAGGTAAATATTAGTTTAATTAAAGCCATTGTGAGGACCCGACTAGGCCACCCACAGCAACAGGTCATTAAGTTTGCAAAGCTGAAAATGAGACAAATTAAAAGAAGTCTCTATGGTAAAGAAGTAAATTGAAGAAAACAACTTAATTGCATCTCTTCTAGATTCTTCATCCCCATTTGAGGTAAAACGTCTTCTCACCTGCTCTATACATATATGTCTGAGAAAGACACGAGAATCTATTGTGTTTGTTAAAAGAAAAAGCATCAGTTTACTTTTTGTCACAAAATATATTCTGAGCTAGAATATAGCTTTTCAAGGCCACATGTTTTCTCTGAGAGGAACAATGGCACCATGGTGTTCATATACTATTGTTTAACAGTGGAGTTAAGGTGGGTTGGGAAGTGATAATTGCAGGTATTTGTACACAAGGTCACAGCACAGGGGGGAAAGAAAAGCCTGTTGAAGCGATTGGTCCGTCCTGTGGTGGTGTTATTGTATGTTGTGTAAAATGGCACAAGTGGCTCTTATTCAGCAGACACACGCTGGAGGGCCCTGCCTTTCTCCTCTGCACAAAGGCCCACAATTCCCTGGGCAGTTCTCAGGTGGATCGCCTTACCCATACTGCCTCTGTGGCTCACCTGAGGACCAGCCCAGCAGCTTAAACCTGCTCCAGTCGCACCGAGAGGGTTACAGTTACACACATAGACCCAGATGCATAGATACATGTTCAGAAACACAAGTAAAGGCACATTCAAAAAACACCTCGGAGTGGCTTCACACAGCTTATAAATTGGTGTTTAAGCTGCTGTAACAACTGGAAAACCCCATTCTTGAATACATGCATACACATGCTAGCAATTATGAGACATTAGTAATACACTTTCAGTGCACTGAAGCAGTGCACTCAACTGTGTCAAGGGAGAACTGTACACTGTCACCCAAGCTGCTGCTGTAAAGTTGCTTTTCACTCTTCAAGCCAATCGCAAGCTTTCCCTCCCGGCTAACTGTCCACGTGCTCGGTGAGCTGAACTCTCGGATTCCTGAAGAAGATTGAAACACAACGCTTTCCCACACTGCACACACCTTGCACATACACTTGTTATCAAGTTACGCCACCGGTTTCTGCAGCCACACCAACAAACACCTATACGGGAACACGCAAACACACATGCATGCTCATTCATTGTGTTTCTTGACAATTAGCTCGGTATGTGGCCTTTTCACCCTTTGGCAGCGGAATATATTAAATACAAGAAGTGCTGCTTTTCATCACATCAACCCAGCAAGTGTTTGGAATAATTATTCTTGACTCTTGACAGTCAGCATGTCCATTCATGAGCTTAGCCTTCCCTTCACCTTTATTGATTTAACGTCAGAACCAGACAAGAAACGTGTACCCTCCACACTTTACAAACATAATTTCAAGGGAATTTTCTCAGGCTGATCTGTCTATTTTGGCCGGTATCACCTTAGTTCTTTACTGCCCATGATCTTCCTCATGTACAGACACAGATAATTATCCACAGATCCACACAAGCTAAACTGTCAGACTCTCAGCCAGGATTTAATGCTCACTCTGGCTCCAAAAAATAGATGGATAGACATAAAAGAAAGAAAAAATGTGTCTCTGTGGAGGGTCTGAGTACATTTTAAGCTCCTGTGATAATCATTCTTATTATTCTGTTTTTCTATTTTATTTTATTTTAGTCTGTTTTGGGGGTTTTTTTCTGAGAAAGAAGAGCTTGAGAGGAGTCTCAGAAAAAGTGTTTGCTTTGTTTCTGAATTTTCTAAGAAACCTAATGTCTAAAAACAAAATAAAGTGTACATCAGATTGCTGCAATAGAAACGGACTGATGTTTTTCTAAACAAAGTCAGTGCTGTGTAGTGATCAGGAAGTATCAAAAACAGTGAGGGTCTGGGGGGCCTTTTCAGCTCAGGCCCCTCAGCTGTGGGACTTCCTGCATGGACAGACACACTCTCAAGAACACTTGAAAGTGATTGCACAAATATCCTGCTTGTAAAATGGAGTTTGAGCTGCTAAGACAAGTGAAAAAGCACATTCTTGAACATACGCTAGCAATTATGAGACATTAGCAGCACACTTTCTGTATATGGAGGTAGTGCATTCAGCTGTGTCCAGGGGAAACTGTACACTGTCACCCTGGCTGCTGCTGCTGTGGAGTAGCTTTTCATTGTCAAGCAGGTAGATCTCCTGAAACAAGTTTATTTGTATTGGAAATAAAATTTCACCACACTTTTACATTGGTTTAAGAACACAAGACTTTGACTCACAATTCTCATCAATGTGCAGAGCAGACACTGTAGTGCGTAGATTATGAAGAGGAACATTATGAGTAATGTGCACGCACAGTCATATAAAACGTATTATCAGTATCATTTTTTTTTACCAGATAGCTGAAGAAAAAGGTCCAGTATGTGAAAGTGGATACAACTAGTAAAACATACCAATTGAAAGGCGAGGGATCATGAGTATTACAGTCCAGATACCCCACCATGTGGAGCAGTTTAAAGAAGACAGGGGGATTTGTTTCAAAGTCTTAAACACAGCCTCCAACAGAGCTGATTTACTAGCACTCTAAACTGGCAGAAAAACTAAAGGACAGTGTGATGAGTCAGATTTCAGCTGATGCCAAATCTGCTGCCTGACCCAGCTCAGCAAAAGTCAGTGTAGGCTACAAGATATATATGTCCGAATGTAGAATTACATTATGGTTTGGGTAAAGTCTCACCATATATTTAAAGTATATTCACTTTTTTTTTGACTATCTTAAAATTTTACTTGTAATTCTAGCAGTAAATTGAGGCCACAACATTCACACTACAGCTCTCTATATTTCAGAGCAGAAAACCAGCAGTGCCGCACCAAGTGCCCCTGCCCTAGTCTGCAGACTCATTAATCTGCCATGTCTGCCTGTCTTTGTTTTTAATTAATATTTTATTGAAGCGGGTTGAGGATTTGTCTGTTTCTGCCAACTTTGTGACTCCTCTGAAGACAGAAACATTGTTTCTGACATTGTTTTTGAATTTCACAGATTTTTTTTGTTTTGGACAAACTATGTACTAACTATCCAAAATAAATTCAGATGTCAGTGAGTCAGTTTCTGTCTGTTTAGTAATAGATCTGTGTGAATGCATTGTGGTAACTTTCATTAAGGAGCTTGTTCTGAGACAGAAAAAACACACTCATCAAAAAGCACAGCTGTAGGTTTAACTGCTGTTATTGCTTTTGATTTTTTCTTTACTTTTTACATTTTCTTACCTGTATATGATTCTGTGTCATCCTTAAAGTGTTATAGTAAACACTAGTTTAAAAGACATATTATGAGCTAAAGTTAGGGTTTTAAGATGAGGGACTGAGTGTTGTCCCCGCTTTCATACACATTTGTCTGTGTGGGAAAAGAGAGATTGTGGAGCATCAGCAAGATTTACAGTTTCTAAACATTTTGGATGTCTCTAGACACTCCCGAGTTGACAGATCTGAACGAGCAGGGATTTGGACTGATACTTGATTCTGTCTGGAGTCTGTCTCAGCTCTCCGGTTCACCTCATTGCTCCATCCCACTGCACCAAGATCTCATTCACCTTTGAACTCCAAAGAGCCCCCCCCTTGGCGACTCCTGTGAGCCTTACGGTCGCCCTTCTGTAAGTGTGCAGTGCTGCATCCGATGATGGTAAAGTTTTGTGTCCACTTGAATCCAGCCAGAAGGTGGACAGAGATAAGAAAGAGAGCTCCAATAGTAAATTGGAGGAGGTGAAGATCCAAGCAAAAGGAAGATTAAATGGGGCAGGAAAATAGATGAGATGAGAGGAAGTGAAGAGGGTCGGAAAAGGTGTAGGAAACGAGGGGGACAGAGCATTAGTCACAGGGTAACTTTAGCTCCCTCTGTGGCTGAGCGGAGAGAGATTTCTCATCAGCAGCTGACTGATTTGGCTGGAGCAGACTACAGAAACACTATACATGCCAGACGTGCCATTTGTCCATCTCCCTTCCTTCATGGCTCTGACTTTTTTTTTTTTTCTATAAGCTGTCTCCACCCAAAATATCAGTGCAGGACAACAGACATTTTTCAGCCTAAAGTGGACTCAAATGTAGGGTTAGTTTGTGAATCCACTGAGGCTGGTGATCGTGTGTTTGATAAATATAACCATGTCGCCTCTCCTTACTTTTCTCAGCATATACAATAAAAATGCTTGTTATTACAGGTCGCATTTAAAGCTTTAATTGTATATTAATTATTGGCACTTTTTGTATGTTTTGCTTCAACCTCAAATTCACTGGCAGAAATTTTTTATTTAATTTTTAAATTAAGTCAAATTTGATTTCATTCCCTTTAGACCGAAGTTAGTCGCAGCTCATTGGCAGAATTAAATAATGAGAATTCGCTTTTGTAAAAGTTGCATTAACATGTTATTGTAATACAGTCACTGATAATTCATGTTGCATATCATCAGCATGGCATCATCTTATCATCACTTTCCAAAAACATTGCCAGGCTGATCATATACACCACTAAGGAAAATCAGTCAGTGGTTTCTTCTTGTAAATGCATTATTACACCAAGGTCATATTCAGAAGACATTGCATAATAACAGCTATGAAATTAATAATAAACAAGGCTGGTAATCCATCTGAAAACACAAATGCTTTGAAAAATGGTCTACAGCAGGTTGAATGTGCTAAAACCTCCACAAAAGCTGGTGGGGGCCTTAGCCTGAATCAGACTTCCACTTGTGAGTCTGGTATATAGTCATGTTTGTGTATTGATATACTGTTACTGTTATGTCTGCAGACTGGGCCTGCTGGGGTTTCTCTCTTCTTCTGTTATTGCAGCGAGGGGCTGCAGTTGGGTGAGTGTAACAGAAGTGTGTACGTGAGTTGTGCGTTGTGTGTGTTGTGAGGTGTTTGAGGTGACCTCACTGATTAAAGGACACTGAAAATCAAAGTGTCTGCCTCTTTCTCTTTCTCACTCACTCTCTGTCCTCTTCATCTCTTTCCCTCTGCCTGAAACTCCTCGTTTCAGTCTCACACAATCTCAGAGTGCTAGATTGGTGTGAAATGTGTTTCTTGGAAACTTGCTTGCTGCGTGTTCATGCGGATGCGTGTGCGCTCATACAGTGTCTGAGAGTGTGTGTATCCCTGTGTTTTGTGTGGAGTTTTTCCCCTGCGGCTCCATAGTCCAGAATTACTGTCATCACCCGGCCATAAAGCAGACGCCTGTTGCCCCCATGTGACCCAAACCGACCCACAGAGGTGATTTACTCAGATCACCATCCACTCTTTCACCATTTTGGTAAACATACAGAATCATTTTACCTTTAACTTTTGCCAGATTATTATACCCTGTAAATTTAGGAACTTGTGCGTACAAGTTGCGGCGGAAGTTATTTGATTCCCCTGATTCTGAATAACCTCCAGCTAATAATTGTCAGTTTCTTCTCTTTGCACGTTTGCTCCTCTCATAACACAATAGGAAGTGTGTGAAGAGAGATGAATAAAAAACTTTCTTTGAAGTGGTACAGTAATTACTTTGCAGCACGCAGGTTGTTATGATATGGTGTATTATTTTGTGTAGCATTGTCATGCACTTGTCTGATTTACTGTCAAGTTTACTATTCAAGAAATACTCTCCCAGACTTTTTTTTGCTGAGAATTAAATGGGAAGATGCCACTCTCATGTCTGCGTGCTAAATATGAAGCTACAGCCAGCAGGCGCTCAGTTTAGCTCAGCATAAAGACACTCTGGGTTTCGTAGGAATTGGTAGAGTGTGTAAAGATTGTATGTATTTTGCTGGTAGGCTTATTTTGTTACCTGCCGACAGAGGTAAGCTAACTGGCTGCTCTTTGTGTAGCATGTAGCTGGTTGTGGTATCGATCTTTGGTATCGAACTTTCACATTTCCCAAAATGTAAAATTATTTGAGAAAAATCAGGCCACATAAAGCTGAAAATGCCAGCTGCAAAAATAAGTTTTCATAATTTTGGAATGAGCTGTTCAGTGCCAATTCAGTACAATGACAATTCTCCCTCCAGTACTTCCAAGTGTCTCTTTTCCCCTCAAGCACTTTTATTCAGTGGGAAAGAGAAAGTATCGCTCTTCTCTAGGTGAGTGTTTGCTGGTGTGTCTGCGTGTGTAGTCTTGCAGGATGACTTCATAGCATCACTGGGTGTTCTCGTTATGGCTGGTTGCTCGTGAGCCTGGAGGCCTTTTCAGATTGTCTCTGCTCTAGGACTTGCTGGCAGGTTCCAAACAGTCAAGAGACAGACAGAGAGAGACAAGCCTCCGCTATCAGGAAGACACACTTGCTGCAGGGCAGAATTAAAAGCTCATAAATAAACCACTTGGAGGAGCTTCACCCAGGTTGTTCTTTTTTTAGCTGTGTCCCAATCTGGCAGGGTTATTATCCCACCCTGCAATGGATGTGTGCAGCAACTATTCAGTGTTAATCTTTTCTGTTTGTCCTCCAACAAGTTGGAACACCTCAGTGTGTTGTGTGTGTGTCTTTTGGGTGCTAACAGGAGTTGTTCCAAGAGTTGAGTAACTGGGCATCTCCCCAGATGCAGAAGTGAGCAGGTGTGGAGTTGAATACTCCTTGTCTAGTTCTCTTCTCTACCCAGGGGCTGAAAAATAATTTTTTATTATAACAAATAAATCCTCTAGTTTCGAAACACCTTCATCTTTGAGCTGAAGGTGGTAAAAATGTCCTGAAAACTAGGCCGCAGGTTGCCCTTTTTATTAGCTTTCCAGCATTTAAAATGAAGGATATGCACTTTTTGCTACATTTTTGTTTTGTGGCAGTTTTTTTTTTTACTGCTGCTGTTACTGGTGGGAAGGCGAGTCATCATGTGCCTACTTGTTGAGAAACAATATGAAAGCCATAAGGTGATGTGAGAGGGAAAAAGCAATAAAACAACTTCAAAATAGGTGTTCTTGTAACTTTGACAAATGCACCTGTAGAGAAATTACAAAAGCAGGTAAAAATACATCAAACTCCATTATGTCAGTGACAGCTTATCTCAGCATTAACATTATAACAGATGTTGGACAAAAAAGACAAAACATGCAACAACTGTACTTTCAAGCTACACAGCCAGATTACCCTGATGGTGTTTTACATGCCTTAAACCATTAACTACAATTATTCTTTACATTACTGTCGACCATTTTCCAGCCATTAGTTTCATTTTATTATGTACATCATCAGTATGAAACTCAATTTGCAGAGACTTGAGGCTTGTTTAAAATTGTTATTGGAACCAAATGATTATTTCTTTGGTTTTATTAGTTTTGTCATAGTTACAGTTTGTTATTGTTGATTGGCAATGATGTCACTTAAATAAAAACTGTACTGGCTGGTGCTTTCCAGGACGACTTGCCTTTTCAATGCAACTGCATTATTCTTTTTAATGTACATATTTACTAATTGTTTGTTGTCTAGTCTTAGTTTATTGCTCATGAATGCAATACATCATGGGTGCCAAACACTATAGTTTCAAATGTTGGATGCAGCAACAAGCAAAGTTTTTCTACCACTTGATGATAATGTAACTGTGACAAAAATAACAAAGGCCACAAAATGTTTCCTGTGATAAAGTATCTTTCTCAAGCTAGTTTCAAGTTTGAACCAATTTCATGTTTTTTTATAGTGACATGTTCTTGTTCTCTAACGTCCAATCCCTGACTCATAGTAATCACTCCACTTGAAATTCACCTGCCACTTCTTCTCCTATGGCCAAAAGCGACAGTAACTCTTGCTGGATTAGAACAGTTTCAGGTGAGAGGACGATCTGATCTTTCATCCCTCCCCTCCTCTCACAGCGAGCTGCCAAGGAGTCAATAAAGCAGCCCAGCCTTTCCTGACTACACCCCCGGGTGAGAGTGATCTACTGTTCAGGCTAGTAAAAATGTTTTTCTGTCCCTCTCACTCTCTACTTTTCTCCCTCTCCATCCCTCGCTTCCTCTTGTCTGTTATTATCATCAGCCAGGTAGCTTTGACTCATACAGAGGGACATGCCTGTCATCAAGAGCAACATGCCTTTACAAAAGAGCATGTGTTAAATACAGTGCATTTTATCATGATGCCTGTCAGAGGTGTGTGGATGTGGACATGGCCTGGCCGTGGGCAGCTTTTGGCTTCTGTTATTTAACTAACTAGTACATTCATGTTGACCAACTCTGTCATTTTCTGTCACATGATACAGCAGTTTAGTATCAACAGTTACCTACCACTGCAGACACTGCAGCACAGTTAAGACCAACCATTTAGAAATACATCCATCACTGTGCTGCAGACTTAAACAAATCTTCTTGACTGTTTTGCCTTGTCGGCTTCACAAGCTACTCACATCACCCGCTTTCTAATCTTACACAATAGCATCCTGTCAAGACACAGCCTCCATTATTTTCTGTATATCTACAATTGTCACAGCAATTAAAGATTTAGAGAGATACTGTAAATTTTAACTGACTCAACTGCTGTATAAGGGGCCTTCTTACCTCAGTCGCCCTCAGAGAAGAGGGCTTCAATGTGATTGATTTCAAAATAGAAAAACACAAAAGGCAATCATTTAAAACAATGGGAAAACACGCAGGCCTGTGTGTTCAATCCTGCTGAGAGTTGCAAAACCACTTGCAGAAGTATGAGTGATGATGCACACTCATAAGCTACACTGTTACCAATTTGTGCAGCTGGTTTGGAGCATCCTGACAACACGGGCGGGTATAAATCACAAGTCCTGTACATGAGAGAGAGAGCGTGTATTTTGTGGGATCAGTAAAAGTTTCATTTTCCGGCATCAGCCTTCATGTGGATCGGCTCTCCTCTTGGTATACCAGATATCTCGGGGCAAAACTGCTGTTTTTCAAATGAGAGACTTCCACTGTTGGTTACTGGAAAACATCAGGGATCTGGTCAGAGCCACGAGAGGCACAGAGAGGCTGCTTTCTGGGAGACGAAACAAAAACATGTCCTGAGAGTGAAAGGGAACTCACTGAGGCAGCATGGGAGGAACACATGCAGGTTTAGCAGGAACATTTGTAAGTGGTGAAGTAGCGAAAGTGAATAAAGCTTTCCTCCACTCAGGTCGTTGTTGGTTTAACTTAACTCAACCTAGCCATCACCTCTTTATCAAGACTAAATATCAAGTTTCCGTGTTCACAGGCAGCTTGACCTCTTTGTCTTCATCTACCCAAGAACTTCTTCCTTCTCTGACCCCTCCCATATGGCCTACAGCCTAGTTTCTAGTTCACAAAATTTCAAGTTCACTTGAAAACACAAGCTGGGGCACTCTCAAACATGTTATTGTGCTTTTGTGTGTCACTGAGTACAGAAATGTTTGCCTTAGGGCTGAAAGGACAATACAGAGGAATGCAAAGTGAGGCCACACCATAACACACACTACTGTCTGCCGGCCAGCCCAGGGCAGTGTGCACACAAACACCCCACCAACACCTTGCATAAAAACTAGTGATGGAGCTCTTGGTGTCTTTCAAACCCAGCAGAAACTGGAAGTGATTTTTTAAGTCATAAATTCATCCTGATTTAGCACAAAACAGGGTAATTTCATACAGTATACAGCATTGGCTGCAGTGCAGGTGTTAGCTGGTGACATTTGTGTGACGTGTGTGCGATTTCACAGAATGAGGTGATGGGTACGGAGAGGTCAAAGTCAAAATGAAACCACAAAAAGTGAAGTAAGTAAATAAATATGAAAAATATATATACATACATTACTGTGCTGCAGTACTGTATGCAAATGAAGCAAACAAGAAACACACTCCCTTTCATGGAAAGAGCTGTTTAAAGGAATACAACAAAAATCTCTCTGTTGAATATTAAATTGTTAAAATTCATTTTGTCCAATACTTTGGTTTATGACTAATCTGCCAAACTGATGCCATCAGCCTCAGCTGAACTGTGTTTAAAGTTAATTAGCAAATGTTAGCATGCTAACTTAAGATGGTGAAAATGGAAGACATTAAATCTCATTATATGACTTCTCAAAGCTTTGCTGTCTCTAAGTACAGCATCACAGAGCCTCTAGCACAGTGGCAGGCTTAGAATGTCTTCTGAAGTAGCATGACAAACTCTTTTTTAAGTATTGGATAGGACAGTGTAGGGGCAGATACGAAATAGAGAAGGGTATGAGATGCAACATAGGTCCCTGGCTGGAATCAGTTCAGGGATGTAAAAGTCATATGGTATAGGCCTTAGATAGATATCTGGACACTCCAGGTACAACAAAATTTTTATAGCCACCTTTCATGCAAACAGGTGAGTAACTGAACTCAAATTATATATTTCCTGCAAAGTTTTCCTTTAACTGCATGTTGTTTTGTGAAAGAAAAAAAGTTTCTTTTTTTTTCGCTCAGCTCCTCTTTCCCTCAGTTTACTATGTGAACTAAAAATGTTGAATTAATTTTAACTTGCTGTGTCAGCTCAGTCACATTCATGTGATTAATCAGTGCCATTTTAATGTGAATTTACATCACAAAGCTTTGTTGTTCAACAGCATCCAGCTGAGCACATGTTCAGTACAGCTTCTCTTGTCTCTTTCTGCAGCCACATATCAATATGCCGCAGAGCCAGCCAGCGCTGAACAGGTGTTCCTGCTCACGCATGTGAGATCATGGCTTGTGAGGGAGACATTACAGCATCGAGTAGCAAAGATGGTGTCTTTCTTCCACACTCCTCCTCCTCATCCTTCAACCTTGGCTTTCTCCATCTGGGCTTCTATCTGTAGCCCATCTTCTATCCATTACCACATCATCCATCAAAAAAAAAAAAAAAAAAACACTTAACAGTGTCTGTCTTTTCCCTCCTAATTCAAACCTAGCAATACTACTGCTCTGACATCCTCAGTGCACACAGTGCACACACACACACACACACACTGACTGGATCACTGTCACCAGATCCATCAACCAAGTTATTTTCATGTTAAACACAAAGCCTTTATTACCTGTGCTGCACTCCTCACCCCTGACCAACCTGCCCACTCACCTCACTGCCCACTCTGAAAAGCTCTGATTGTCCCTTAAGTTTTGGGGGCCTTTGGGTGACTCTAGGACTGCATTGTTTACCCCCAGCTTCTGAGAGGGGATCCACCCAGCCACCCAGTCAGGCACTTATCTGATGCAATGGACCATTGATCACCTTTTACCTCTGAAATGAATCAACTCTCTGTTAGTCCGAATCATCCACTTGGTAACCTAAAACTAACCTAATATATTGCTGCTTCAGGTTCACTGGACCCCCACTTGTTGGTTTGCCCCTTTTTCAGACAGCAACTTCTGTATATAATGCAAGATGGATCAGATTCAACTGCTAATAAAATGGGATGCTGCGTTTCATTGGAATTGCATTGATGCATGTTCTGAGTTCAGAGGTGTAGCAGTGTATAGTGTATGGCGGCACTTTGGGTTATCATCCAAGCAACGCAATGAAGACACAGTGATGTCACATGAAAATAAACAGAGAAGATGAAACAATGGCGATTGTTTCTAGATAAACTCTATTTCATAAACCATTCTGTTTAAGAAATCTCACCAACTTCTGATCCAACCCGCTTCGTCCTGAGAAACTACCATAAACCTGATGAATGACTTTTTATCTGGGCTGTAAATATTTATCCATTGCACAAATCCAAATTCCATTACGGGAGTAAACATAAACATATTTCTTTCTTAAACAGGCAAATATGAAATTAAACAATTTAATGCTGACAAAGAGTTCAACTAAGTGCCACCATATGGTCAATGGTGCTTCTCAGAGCTGCTTTGTTAGTTGTGTGCGCAGTCTGTTTCTGACAACAGCTTGGATCTCATCAGCCCTTCATCTCCAAACACACTGCATGTGGTGCTCCCACCAGCGCGGCCTGGCTAAACCCTGAGCACTGGAATGATTTGTAATTTGTCACGACTGTGTCAGAAATGAACTGATGTGTTTGGGGTTGTGGAAAACATCCACTAAGAATGAGGGGCGATGAAGGAATTGGTTTGTTGTGGGTGTCAGCGATACAACAAATGGCTCACACACTTACATGATGTCCACATCTCTTTGTGAATAGGTCTATGTTAGCTCTAACAGCCACAGGCCCGAGGGGTGCCAAGAGGTGGTGGAGCAGAGGATTGTGGGCTTCATTCTTTGCATTTGGTGAGCAAGTTATTTCTATATTCTAATGAAACATTTTCACTTGAAGAAATGTCAGTTTTGCAACTCCATGACCAATTTATGTAACAAAGCTGTGGTTCACGCTTTTGGTTCTTATGAATCCGTCCGGTGAATGAGGAGGAGGAAGTGAGCCACACTATTTGATAGACAATCTTTATGTAATTCAGTTTGAAGTATTTCAGAAAATGAAGCAAGAAGTAAAAAAAAAAAAAAAAAAAAACACAACAAAGAAAGGAGGATTGTGCATCTTGGCAATTCTTGCATCAAGTGAAAATGATCTACACAAATGATCTGAGTGTGTAAGTATACCTCGGTGAGCTATGTAGAAGTTGCTGGGGGATGTGGCCCACACCACATGCTCCCATTTGTGCGATAGGGAGCTCATTAGTCACTACTTGGTCCATTACTGGTTCCGGACCTCGTGGCACCAAACTGTCTGCACCCATAGCTTCTAAGAGGTTTGGGGGTGAATGCTAGATATTGGTCCCCAGTGGTCCCCTGAGCCTGAGCAGATAGCATCACGAGCAACAGCAGCAGCAGCAGTCAGACCCAGAAACCTAACCACCAGCACCCCCCTTCCTTTAACCCCCCAGACTTAATTAGGCCATAATTTTACTGTATGCCACAGTGTGGAGACATCAGCCGTGTGGGGAGAGAGAGGTGGGGGTGAACAGGGGTTTAACAGTGGTTCCAGAAGTCCCATTAAAGGATTTCAGCAGCTTTCCTGGGCTCATTTTCTCATTCATTCGGCCACAAATGTTGAGTTTCAACGCAGGTCAGCATTCCTCGATCTGATCAGCAGTTTTAGATCAATAACCGTCAGTAAGCCTCACCCCAACAACTGCACTTCTTAAATTGAAAATATGGTTTTGCCATCAGCTCGGAGAAAGCGCTTAATGGCTTCCCCCCGCTAGCAGCACACTGAGGTGAGCCCTACTGCTTCAAGAATGTGAAAATGGGTAAATAGATTACCATCTCGTCCTCCATGCTATTTTCACTGGAGCCCGTCCAGTTGGCTTATTACTGAAAGAAACAATGTGTCCAGTGTGTAAGCATTACCTCGTCTAAGATAAATGCTTGCATACACATATATTTTTCTCAATTTCTCACATTTGGCAACATTAAACCGATCACACTCACAACTTAAAAATACACAAGCACACGTGGGTTTCTGCACACACCGACAAAACTGTCTTTTCCTTATATTATGTCAATGTTGCTCCGCAATTAATTTCTCCAACTGTTCCTCAATCTGGCAGCACACAGATGACAAGCAAAAGAACCCAAAGCCTCACACCTAAAAGAGGAATGTGCTTCTGACCAATGGAAAAAAAAGACACTCCTTAATAGCTATTTTGCACCATAATTCTTTCAGACATAGTGAAAACCACACTCAAGCACACCAGTCCCAATTTTGGTCAAAATGGAGAATTTTAATGCAGCCAGATAATTAACAAAGCAGTAAATTATACCATAGTAAATGAGCTAGGCCGTTGTTGGACAACCTCTACAGTTAATGGCTTTTATACTCATTACATTCTTTCATGGAAGGAATGTAACAGGGTGCGAATACACAGCCAAGAATTACACAGACTCCCAATAGCTGTTTCTCTCTCTCACCTCTCTCTGTACTGCAGAGTATCCTCTCTCTGCATCGTCACACATCACAGTCAATCAGTCTTTATCCTCGATTCCCAGCTGAGAATAGCACGGGCACACGTGTGTGTATGTGTGTGTGTGTGTGTGTGTGTGTGTCTATGCACACAGTTGGTGTGTATGTTACTATTTGCGCTGTTTAAACACAAACATGCTGGTCTCCTTTATTGCTTACACATATTTCACAACTTTTCCTGCCCTGGAGCCAGAGGAAGACCAACCATCCTCCGTCGTAAACTTCCTCCCCGAGCACAACCTGGAGAGTATGCCACACAGGAAACCACACGCACATGTGCACAAGCACACACATACAGGCACAGAGGGTGGGATGGAAAAGAAGGGAAGAGAAAGCATCATATATCACGTTCACAAATGAAGATTTTCATTTCAGCAGAGAATCTTTACCACCTCCTCAAATAAAAGGATTTAAATCACAAGCTAGTTGTTTTAAAAGTTATTTAAAACAAACTCAGTTGATTACCTTAGCTTTTTTTTTCAAAAAACTCACAAAGCATTTTAGCCTATCACTCCTCATATGAATAAACATCATATCAATCACAGTGGATGGTGTGGTGTTTGTGACTACCCCTCTTCACTTCAGCGGGCTAATGGGAAATCAAATCTGGGGAATGTCTTTAGCTCATTGCTCATCTTCAGGACGCCTGCCCAATTAAATGGATTCGATTTATCAGACATGATTCATCTCCAACACAAACTCATATTTACCTCAACTGTGATTGATGAGGATCATTATGATAATTAAATCTGGTCTAAATGTGTTTGTGTGACAGCCGTCTTCTTCTTCACTAAGGGTCTCTGTCTCTCCCTCTGCGACTCTGCACTCAAACTTCTTTATTTCAATGTCTGTTTGTGTGAGTGAAGATAAAAATGGGGAGTCATTAGATTTTATTGTAGGTAGTGTGTACATGTGTGCGGTATCGGTATCACGTGTGGTGTGTGTGTTTGCCTGTAAGGAGATGGACTTCTTTGCTGCATTTTCTGTGGTCTCGCATGTTTTGTGGTTTTGGTTTTGGACTACAGGCAGTGACCGATGGCTGGACACTCTGGAATTTGTGGTCTGCTCTTTTGTTACACATACAAGTTTTTGGAGCTTTCTCACACCAAGGCGTTGGTGAGGAGCCAGAGCAGCGTGTTTTTGTATTGTCCAGTGTTTATTTGGTTTCTGCTTTGACTGTGTATTAAGATATCCATGATTAAAATGCAATGGGAAGAGGGAAAAAAAGAGCTTTCCATCCAAAGCTGAGTAATACACTATTTGCTTTTGTGACGACATTCATGTTGAGAAGGATAGTTTAAGCTGTGGAGTCATTGCTTGCTCCTCATTATGTTCATTTTAGCCTGTTTATTTGTCCTGGGAAAAGACATAAAACTGGTCAGACTGACGCCTGAAGACAGGAGACATGCACCCAAATGAGATGGTCAAAACACATACACATTAATAAACTGTACTCACAACACATGTTCACATGTTACTTCTGTTGTGTTAAAACCTCCAAAACCTTTTGAGGGAACTGGAAAAGCAGCCTTGTTTTTAACTTGCTGCAGTTTTGAGATCTTCCTGTAACTTCTTCAAAGACTGGGTAATGTTCTCCTAAAGAGAAGCACGGGGTCTTTCAGCAGATTAAACACAGAAACAACTAAAACCTAATGCAGCTAAAATGTGCACATGCCTATGCCACGTGTGCAGGCAGTGATCTACAAATGCAATTCTATACATACAATAAGAAACAGTTTATACTGAATTATTGAAGTAGTACATGTTTGTGATATAAAATCTGATTTCCAGGGTGTTTTTACTGTTGCATTCCTTTTATAGGGTCGTCTCCCCACGGCAATATATAAAGAAGTGCTGTTGCCAGAAAGTATAAATCCCCCAGCTGAGCACTAATTGCATGATTTAAAGCATAGCTGTTGAACACCTCGGAGAGGCCCCACACTGGCTTTGTGTGGACATTATACAGACAAGCCTGCACAGGGACCGGAAAATAGAAAGTGGGGTTGGTGGGGAGGAGAGGGAAGAGAAGGTGAAGGTGGGGGTATAAAGAGGTCACAATTGCTGATATGAGACCTCAGAGGTAATGGGTAACACCTACCTGATTAGATTAACATACGACCAATGCTCCTCCTTTCCTTTTTGTCCACTCTGTCATGTGGATTTCCCATTTAGTCCCTCATGTCGATTTTGTTTAAACATTTATATTATTTTACACATCATACAAATGACTGCAGTAGCACATGCTGTCCAATGTTGCGTGACCTTAGGAGCAAGTGGAAACCAGCTGAGAGCCACTGGTGAATGAATTCACCTATTCATCTATTTGGTGTAAAACTAATAAGCATGTTGCCTTCCCTCAGATCTGGCCTGGCTACAGCATGACATCAAGGTCGTCTTTCATTTTTTGGGAGTAATTGGTCAGTTTTATTGGTAAGGCTGATGACAGAAGTCAGCAGTCATACTGTTTGATTTATGTAATCATCACTTCTAACGTGCATTACTTTTTTCCCCTTCAAATTTAGTATCAGCTAAATACAAAATTTTACATGAATAATGTATATTTGTGCTCTTTATCCTGCAGTGGCTCCACTTTACATTTTTGGTAAACTGCCACTTAAGTTCTTAGACCTCGCCTTTCTGTATAACTATACTTGAAAAAAAAAAAAGGTGGTGGGGGGGGGGGGGGGGGGGAGTCAGATTAAAGAGTTTCCGAGTTTGCGAGCTAAAGCTCTCTGGAGATGCTCTCTTGTCACTCGCGCTAAGTGCTGGTTCTGCAGGAGTTCTAAAGGTCCCACAATCCACCTCACCACACTCATAGCCATGAGGCCTGGGAAGACCATAAAGTCTTTTTACAAGGTGACATGACATAAAAATGCAGGGAGAACAGAGAAAGAGCGGAGTAATACCTTCGGAAAAAAAGACTAAACCTTTCTCATTTACTTTCTTTCTTTCTCAATTGTTTGCGCAGGTACTTTCTCGCTGTGTGCATGTCTAAAAGTGAACATGTGTGTTTGAAGCTACGCGCCTGGCTTGAATGAGTGGGCTGGTGAGCCGTTCCCTGTCTGCCATCACCCATGTCCACTTACACACACTCCGGGCCTCAGTGGGAATGAAGAGGGGATTATGGCTCTGACTGATCCTGGAGGGGCACGCACTTAACACTACTGTAAACAACAGGGCCATTTGAGTGGTTCGCACCAGGCTGAACTCTAGAGGTGAAAGCTGGGGGACACAATCTGACTGCAGCCTTGTGGTAGTCTGATCACCGGTAAACAGAAAAGCACTGGTGGCTATCCTAAAACTGCTGTTTCATGCTTTAAATATAGTTCCAGTTTGGTGAAAAACTAACTTATTTACAGTTTTGGCCATCATTTCTTTCAGTAATAACAACCTTATACTCACCAAAGTAAATGCTGAGGTCTGGAAAAATGGCCACATTGCTACCAGATCAAACAGGTTGTAAACAAGCCAACATTTTAGCTTGATTATCTAAACCACTTTATTTAAAGGCGAAATCCTCCTACCACACAGCCAAACTGTGGTAATCACAGTAGGTCAAAGCTGAATCAAGAATCTGGTCCATGAACTAGGGTGGGAGACTCTTGGGGGACCGCTACGAACTGCAAGGCAAAGGTCACATGACATTCACCACGCTAGTTTTTTTTAACCTTACTAGCTTGTCTGCTTGTACTGTAAGAAATGAATTACTATCAGAGCACAAATGATATCAATTCAAAAATGGTCAGTTGTGTATTGTACACTGTTGCCTATAAAGTTGGAATAATTTAGTTTTCAGAAACATTCCTCTTTTTATTCCTATTTATACACATACCAGTATTCACAGCGGTAGAGACTGATCAATAAAGTTTTGAGAAGATATACACTTTAACTATCAAGAATAAATCACATTGTCACAATCATTTCATGAGAATGGGTAAAATATATTTTGTTCCAGTTTTATGGGTAGCGATGTGGTTCTGTTAGTTAAGAATTTTCTCCCAGATTCTCCAAAATTTGAGTCCATCACCCAAACATGGACATAGCCAGCTCTGAGATGAATGTCTGTCTGGAAAAACATCAGATAATGAAGAGGTAACAGCTTAATGTTATTGTAGTAGAAAGACAAATAAACTATTGTTCAAATATCAATTTCTACTGAAACACAACCTCTGTAACATTAATAAAATTCAGAAAAAAACAATATTATCAAACCCACAGCCAGCCCTGTCAAACTTCTTTAAATGATGTTGCTGCGTTCCCATGATACCGGCAATTGTAAGTACAGTGAGTGTAATGGTGTAATTTTTTGGCCCTCATTAAGGTTCCAGCTGTGAGGTTTGTGACTTCAACTCCAAAACCTCAGTGAGGAGATGATGATTTTTTTTGATGTATTGATCAGTTGTTGGGTTACACTGTCCAGGCCTATTGATGTGACTCACTTGGTTTTTGTTTTGCGTCAAGTTCTCTGAAGTGGTCTCTGCAGGGCCCAGGCTTTTGCTCTTTTGTTTGTTTTCTCTCCATTTCGATTAGGGAGGCCTCAAGGATTCAACATAATGGCCTTGCTCGGAGGAATTGGATAAAACAGGGCCAGTTCCAGGAGAGGGGAATGCTGGAGATGGGGCTTAGTGATGTTTTTGTGTGACAGAGGTTCATATAAAAAGATTTTGGTCTATAATTTGCTTGGCTTGGGCCAGCTCCAGAAAGGCCAAGGAATTTTATTCTGTTGCAGTAGTAGGGGGATGGGGAAGTAAAGAAACCTACCCCACTAAAACACCCAACACAATATGGTTCACATTTTTCTCCCTCAAAACTAAGTGTACCATGAATTATCTTGCTTTCCAGTTGAAGGGGAAAACTTTGATTTCATCTCATGTGTAGCAGTGCAGCAGTGAGGTCTACAGTATATGCACCCCACAGACCAAATCTGAGTCTATATGAGTCCAATTGCCAGGCCGACAAGCAGACAGTGTCGGTCTCGCACCCTGCACTTCTCACTCTTTCATCAGACGTACTTTTCCTGCACTAAGTCTGGATTCAAAAGGTAAACACACCCAATGAAAGAACAGTAGAGTCAGGAGTCTGCCTGTCTGTGCTGTTTTGCTTAATTTTGTTTGCAGCACCATGTAGTGTGCTGATCATTCCCTCTTGCCTCTGCTGATGACAGCCAGGGCACAGATTTCCATAAACATAATAAATTACTTTTGATGATAGAGACTCTTCTCACACCATTTATTCTCTTTTCTGTTTTTTTTTTCTTCCTAACAGTTGTCAAGGCATTCTGCATGCACGGCCAAATGCAACCTGAGCTGGTTTCTGAGTGCAAACATCATCAAACATCATTATCATCATCCTAATCATCCAACACAATCATCAACAAGCCAGATCACAGTCGTGGATTAGTTGTAGAGGTCTAAGCAGCAAGATCTCTGAAGTAGTTCTTGTCCTGTACTCTGCTGCTCAGTGTGAAGCCACTCTGCCACTCTCCCATGGGAATGATCTACAGAGTTAAGGCTCTGGAGCCAAGGAATTTTAGCAAAGCACCAGTGGGTTTATTTTTGCAGCCCTCTGTGGTGTGTCTCAGCCTAGCCCAACTAGCTCAGCCCAGCCTGGCTCTGTGTAGCTCACGGAGCAGTTCAGGAAGGGCCCGTCACTCCAGATGGTGGTTCAGTCCCTGCCAGCCAGAGGGTCTGAAGGCCTGGCCGCTGGCCTAGAACCACAACCTCTGACAGGCTAAAGCCTCAGGCCCTTCTTCAGCACAAAGCACCTTTTCAAGGGCCCTCTCTCCTTTGCTCCCCCCTCTCAATGCTCAGGCAGGGGCCAGCCACCTCATGGAGCCTGGGAGGGAATGTATTCACAGCAGAAATGGGCTGAGGTTCAACCTACGGATTCATATGTTCCCAACTGGGACAAGAATAAGACCAGACAAACTTTAGTATATAAACCATGTATATGTGATATCACAGCGTAGACGAGTTCAGTGAGCAGAGGAGGTAGAACCACAACAGTAATGTATTATTGATCAGCATTGTATTGATCCATGACACAGACTGAGACTTACTGCAGCGCTTATAACTCACTCAAGAATCCAAACTCTTTTCTGGAAAATTTGAGAAATGGACGAATGTGTCCAGGCTAGAGGAGATGGCTGCTAACCTGCGAGTGAACCCAAAACTCACTCTGCGTCTGAGTTTAAGCCTGCAGCAAACCTTGAACTGTTTACCTCTCTCTGTGCATGTACAAACTAACTCACCCGCAACACTCTGCCCACACCCATTATTGTCTGTGGATGAAAAAAGTAATCCATAATGTTGCAACACTTCACTGTTGGATTGTGGCGGCAAATCAGAAAAGAGAGGCAACAGAGGCAAGAAGCTGTAGAACTAAAGGGCTTGTAAGTGATTAAGTGAGGAGCTATAATTACCCTGTCTTGCCTGGGCAGGACAGACCTGGCTCTTGTTGTTTCTGAGCAGATAGGCAGGTATAGAGGCATGTCACTCGCTGCACACTTTTGTTTAATGACCTGCTTACAGTACGAGAAAGAGCAAGAGAGAGAGAAGTTTTCCCTTTACTTACCCCCAGACTTTCAGCAGCAGGCAATCACTTGAGCCATTTAGTCAGTCAGTGAGGGGTGAGGGGGGTGTGATTGACCAAGAAAAAAAAAAGAGTTTGATGGGGGAGGGTGGGGAGCCAGGAGACACAAACACAGGCGGAAAGAGAACCAACAAAACACTGAAAGCATATTTGAAATTGACAAATTGAGTAGAGGGGGGTGAAGGGAAATGAGCTGTGTTGGCATTCAGAGAAACAGTGGACTTCTTGTTAGCTGGAAAGAGTGATGCAGGTGAAAAGCGGAGGAGGGTCTTGTGGTGATTTATTTCCCATGTGATTTATATCCCGTCTGTCACCATGGCATTGTCATGGTGATCATTCGTCATTTAGATTGTGAAAACAGTCCACCTGACAAAGGTAGGCGCCAACATTTGCAGCTGAGTATGTGTAAACTTTCCTCCTGAACTCTGGTGGGAAATTTTATTCAGAATGCATAAAATTACTTAGAGCTAGAAACGTTGGGAGAACATTGGGTTATGGTATGTAACCAGGAAGACATTCATCTTGCTCTGAATGACTAAAAATTACATATTAAAGTTATAATGACTCCTGTGGAAGGGTTATGGCTCTGAATCATGCATTTGACAATTCTCTCCTCTACTTTCACCATTGGAGAACAACACAATCCTAACCTCCCTTTTAAATCAATTCTAACCTCCCTTCTTCCACTTCCTGCTCTTCTTCCCCCTCCCCCTCTTCCTCCTCCTGCTCCCCCTCCCCCCAAGCACCAATGTGCGTGTCGACTCCTGGGAGCCATAGCTCTGACGAACTGCCCTCCTGCACAGTTTCAATTAAACTGCATTTATGGGCACCTTTTTTTTTTTTTATTGGCCTGAGTATGTTTACTCATGACAGTAACAGTGCTGGAGTGGTTAACTGTCCTGCACGTACACTGCCATATATCTCCCTCCAGTCTGTCTTCTGACGTGGAGGCCAGCAGAGGCAACACTCTTTACAGTCTACCATGCACATCAGCCACCTTTCTGTCCTCCTGTCTGTAATATATTGTGCCTTTAGTTCAACTGAACTTGTGTGAGGGAAGAACTGCAGTTTATGTGTAAACTTGGCCATGTACACTTCCTCTGATTTTGCTGTTTGCTCTAAATAACTCTTTTTAGACTCAATTCCAAGGAACATAATAATGTAAATAAACTGCAGAGACACGGGTGGGACTCTCCACTGTGACTCTGGTCTGGTCAGGTGCTCCTGCAAACACAGCTGTCAGTGCAAGCACGAGAGAAAAACAGGTAATATCCAATAAATAAATAACTGCTATCATGAAAGGAAGCCCAGTATGTGAATATAAACTGTGAATATACATGGTGTTGTGGAATTAACCTCTATTTTGAAGGCTGACATTTTACAACCAAAAATTTTGAACATCAATCCCTGCAACCAACAGGTTTCTGAATTACAGGCACACTCCATCAATTTTAAATGTCAAAATCAATTTATTAGTTACATGGAGTAGTTTTCAGCTCATGAAAACAGATGTATGTCCTCTGTGGCTCCAAAGGAGTTTTATAAAGTCTGAGAATTTTACTTAAGTGACAAGTGTCGGTCAGGGCTTGTGGCTCCACAGCCTGTGTTTCAAACTGGGGAAGGTTTAAAAGACACTGGCATATACCAGGCAGGGCAGGCCTCATAAAAGACACTTGCGTCGCAGTGTGGGAAATGTGGTAGCCCATGGGGTTTAACAACATGAGGTTTAACCTGTTCTAAAGTAGACCTCTGCCACATTAATTTCACTTTCTTTCAAAACACAACTTTGCCTTAGCCACATGCTGGGTCATAAGCCCGAATGAACCTTTACCACATGAAGCATTTTGTTTGCACAGAGAAAAAAATAATCTCACCGCTGGAAAACCGATGTTTGACAATTTGGCAGGACATCATTAGCGTGCGTCAGGGCTTATGGCTTTTGATGTCACCAGTGACATCATCACTGCAAGACAAGACACGAGGGAATTGGGCTGACCGATGGGGTGAGTGTTGTGATTGGCATCACTGGGCAGGGAACATAATGACTAAGCTCGTTTACAGAACACACCCAGAGCTGTAAAGCATGCCATGTTAGCCCAGTGTAACAAACCTCACCAGTGTAGGCTGCAACATAATTTTGCAATGGGAACTTCTGTGTGTATAGATCAACATCAGCTCTGTTTCCTAGAGTGTGCAATGTTTAACCTACTTAAATCTGACTAAACACTGTTAAATGGGGAGCATTATTCTCCTGTCTGTTGCTTAGTCGACAAACAAAAGCAATCTAAACTCTAGTCAAAGATGTTAGTTCTTGAGATCTGGCAATTCTACCCTGTTATCTTCCTCTAAACAATTTAGGTTCAGCTCTTCTTTTTTCCGCTGATTATACTCAAAGAGCTGTTACCTCAGACTCTCAGACATAGCAAAGTCAGCATATAAACTAACTGGAAGTGGAATCTGTGAATTACAATTGCTCAGACACAATTGCACCATTAGCGAATGTTTAGAGGATCCCACAGGGCAACAAAATACGCACGTCCTCGTCTGCACATGCAGAACAGTCCAACGCACAAACACACACTCGAATTGTTTATCCTTCCATGCAGAACCAGACACGGTGCCTTGCATGCCCTTAATCAAACACAAGTAGATCCCTCCCTCCCATGAGCACTGACCTAGCGATGAACCATTCATTGTCTGATACTCAATGCAAATGGTGGGTTGAGAAAGGCAGACTTGACAGATACACACTCTTACCCCATAGGTGATTGGCAAAGAGTTTAGTTTAGTCAGAAATGCAGGAAATAAAATAATGAGATTAGCCCGGTGGGGAGCACAGATGTCTTCCACCCAGAAATGATATTTCAGTTCCCCTGTACCAGCCTCACTTATTAGGCAAAGCTAGAGTTTGGTGAGGGATGAGAGAGTTATGTTCAGGATTAAGCCGTGGGTATCGCGGTCACTTGGCAGCTTTGTTAAACTTTAAGTCACCCTCTAACTACGCCCACCATCTTCCCACCCTCTAACCCCTCCTCCTCTCCCGGGGTTGGTGGGGTCTTATCTCCAGTGGATGTGGGCTCCTCTGGCTTCACACAAAACCTCATGTTGACATTCCAGAGGACCGAGCCTTGTGCAAACACACCAGGCCCCACCAGATGGCTAGGCGAGGGAGGACAGGGCTAGAACTAAGGACGCACAGGAGGACTAGGGCGAACAGGAAGAAACAGCAGGATCAGAATGAAAATCACTTTTACTGACAAAATGTCAGGATACCCTTGCGGCTCATCACCCTGTCACACTACCAGATGGCCTCAGGCTCTATCCTCTGGCTAATGAAGCATCCTCTCAGACTTGGGCAAAAAAACAGACATTTCCACCTCACGTACGATTCAATCCTTTCACTGGAATTGTTCTTCTTGTGTCCTCCAGCTACTGCCCCGTCTCCCCCAAGTCATTCAAAGCTAATACTTGAGGGTCACTGGGTTAATCTTCAGGGCATTAAGAAACCATGGAGTAAAAAGCCCTCCAAATGAAAAACTCATTTAGGGCTTTGACTGTGCATGGTGGGTCCTGTTTATCAGCAGAGGGCAAGAAAGTATCACTACTCCATGAGTAGGTTGGGGCATTTGAGTGAGTGAGCAAACCTGCCCTTTTTTTTTGGCCAGTGAAAGTTATGCAATCATACTTTTCTACTATAATTTGAATATAAAATTAAAGCTGCAAGCAGTGATTGGCGGGCCCTTGTACCCCTTGCGAGCCGGGGGAGTCGCAGCCAGCGCAGCCACGCACAAGAGTCCTCCTATGTCCTCTCCTCTCTCCTGCTCTTCTCCCCAGAGAAGCACAGCAGTATACAGCAACAGAAAAGACATGGCCCCCTCCCAGCAGGGGGCGTTATGAGTGTATCATCATATGCGCATATAAATGAGTTGAGAGTGTGAGGGTCATCCTGATTATCTGTGCAGAGCAAACATGAAATTTGGTTTCATGGACAGTGTGTTATTTGTAAATTACTTTAGTGTTGTTTAGAGTTTGTGTAGACATTTCAATGGTGTTATTTTCAGCCATATGTTAAGAATACCAGGATGTCCTTGGTTAAATATATCCTGGTATTTGTGGATATATATATGAAAAAGTTAACTTTAATGGACATTTGTACTTTGACTGAGTTGTGTTTATGTGACTACATGTGTAATGTGGTTACAAGAAAGTTGCACAAAGTATCATGAAGTTTGTCAGAGGATAACTCACGCAGTCAGTGTTCAGTTTGAGAAATGTTGATGAAGCAGGTTAATGGAGCTTGTTGTTAAAAGTTAGACATTGTTTTTCCAAGCATTGTATAATTTGTTCTTATGATTGATGAATGATGTCTGTGGCCACACCACCTTTTGTTTTGGGAATTCTGCCAACGTGTGAATAAAACAACAAGGTGAGTTTAGGTACACATTTCTGCCTTGTGGATGATTTGGTAGTAGTTTAACAAGTTAAACTTTGTATAATTTGTATAGTGTGTTGGTTTTTGGTTAGATGGGGTTTATTTTGGCAGTACAAATGTTGATCTGCATTGTAAGATTAATTATCTGTACAGATAAAACATGTAATTTGGTTTGATGGACAGCGTGTAAATCACCTTAGTGTTAGAGTTTGTGGATGGAGGTTGAGAATGTTTTAGTGATTAAAAGCAATTTTACAATGGTTGTGGCTTGTTGATGTGGTGGTGTTAAAACACATTTAAACAGTTCTAGCTTTGGTGTAGTTGAGATATGATGCAGAACAGAGATATGTTGCAGTCTTTTTTACCTGTTTTTCTGAACTTATATTTTTATATATACTGTGTTTTTATTGCTGGAGCACAACAGAGCTTTGGTGCAATTTCTACATTTCTACTGTTTGTTTGCTCTTTACATGTCCAAATCCTTTGCTTTGTCTACTTTCTCAACAATTAAGAACTATTTCAAATCATGTACATCACCACTTACCCACAGACGTAACACAAAAATACATAACACATTATAGATTATATGTCATAAATCCATGCTTTGATTCTATAGCAGTAATACCTACATATATGTCATATACATTATTCAAAGTAAGGTTTTCTTTCCTACATTACAACAGCATTTCCATGAATGCCATATCGCATTCTAACTAGATATGTTGATAACACAATATTTAAGAAATGCTGTTGAAATATAGGTTTTGCTTTACCTTTACATCACTTCAAAAAGCAAAAGGCACTGGTTATGGTACACCTAGTACACTAGGGTGGGGTTCAATTCCCTGCAGTGCCCTGCTAATAGATTGATGATGTAAGATCCACACAAAATCCTAAATCTACACAGCTTGTCATGACAACTCCATGTTAACACATCTATGTAGAATGTATGTATTTCCATTATATAGCTCACATGGCACACTGACATAAACAGACATTTATGGCTCCAAATAAAAGGAGCTCAACTGCACCAATGCCTCCACTATCTTCTCTTCTTTCCAACAGCCCTAATTTCATCTGCTCTCCAGATATACAGAGACATACAGATGTGCAAAAGACATGTCTTCTCCCCCAGTAGGTGCTGTATGTGTGTAGCATTATATGAGCATGTCACTGTGTTCTCTTTTGTATGCTGATCAGTTTCTCCCTCTTCATCTGATCTGCTTTCCAGTGAACTACATGAAAAATACACATAACTACATGAAAAACACACATATTTCCTATTCCCAGTAGTTGGCGCGATTTGTGTATCATGATATCAATACATCAATCTGTTTTGAATCACATGATTAACATGACTGTAAAGTTTGATCCACATTGGATGAAGTATGAGGGAGATACAGAAACAAATACATCCATTTCCTGTGTGTTGGAAAAGGGTCAATTTCATAGTATAGTAAGGCGTCAAAATCGGCCAAAAAAAGTCAAAAATTTTTTTGACCTCAAAATGTCATAAAAAACGTCATAGTATAGTAAGGCGTCAAAATTGGCCAAAAAAAGTCAAAAATTTTTTTGACCTCAAAATGTCATAAAAAACGTCATAGTATAGTAAGGCGTCAAAATTGACCAAAAAAAGTCAAAAATTTTTTTGACCTCAAAATGTCATAAAAAACGTCATAGTATAGTAAGGCTTTTTTTTCGGCCAAAAAAAGTCAAAATTTTTTTTGACCTCAAAATGTCATAAAAAACATCATAGTATAGTAAGGCTTTTTTTTCGGCCAAAAAAAGTCAAAAAAATTTTTGACCTCAAAATGTCATAAAAAACGTCATAGTATAGTAAGGCTTTTTTTTTCGGCCAAAAAAAGTCAAAAAAATTTTTGACCTCAAAATGTCATAAAAACGTCATAGTATAGTAAGGCTTTTTTTTCGGCCAAAAAAAGTCAAAATTTTTTTTGACCTCAAAATGTCATAAAAAACGTCATAGTATAGTAAGTCTTTTTTTTCGGCCAAAAAAAGTCAAAATTTTTTTTGACCTCAAAATGTCATAAAAATCGTCATAGTATAGTAAGGCTTTTTTTCGGCCAAAAAAAGTCAAAATTTTTTTGGACCTCAAAATGTCATAAAAAACGTCATAGTATAGTAAGGCTTTTTTCGGCCAAAAAAAGTCAAAATTTTTTTTGACCTCAAAATGTCATAAAAAACGTCATAGTATAGTAAGGCTTTTTTTTCGACCAAAAAAAGTCAAAATTTTTTTGACCTCAAAATGTCATAAAAAACGTCATAGTATAGTAAGGCGTCAAACTCGGCCAAAAAAAGTCAAAATTTTTTTTGACCTCAAAATATCATAAAAAACGTCATAGTATAGTAAGGCTTTTTTTTCGGCCAAAAAAAGTCAAAAATTTTTTTGACCTCAAAATGTCATAAAAAACGTCATAGTATAGTAAGGCTTTTTTTCGGCCAAAAAAAGTCAAAATTTTTTTTGACCTCAAAATGTCATAAAAAACGTAATAGTATAGTAAGGCGTCAAAATCGACCAAAAAAAGTCAAATTTTTTTTTGACCTCAAAATGTCATAAAAAACGTCATAGTATAGTAAGGCTTTTTTTTCGGCCAAAAAAAGTCAAAATTTTTTTGGACCTCAAAATGTCATAAAAAACGTCATAGTATAGTAAGGCGTTTTTTTCCGCCAAAAAAAGTCAAAAATTTTTTTGACCTCAAAATGTCATCAAAAACGTCATAGTATAGTAAGGCATCAAAATCGACCAAAAAAAGTCAAATTTTTTTTTGACCTCAAAATGTCATAAAAAACGTCATAGTATAGTAAGGCGTCAAAATTGGCCAAAAAAAGTCAAAAATTTTTTTACCTCAAAATGTCATAAAAAACATCATAGTAGAGTAAGGCTTTTTTTTCGGCCAAAAAAAGTCAAAATTTTTTTTGACCTCAAAATGTCATAAAAAACGTCATAGTATAGTAAGGCTTTTTTTTCGGCCAAAAAAAGTCAAAATTTTTTTGACCTCAAAATGTCATAAAAAACGACAAAGTATAGTAAGGCGTCAAAATTGGCCAAAAAAAGTGAAAATTTTTTTTGACTTCAAAATATCATAAAAAACGTCATAGTATAGTAAGGCTTTTTTTTCGGCCAAAAAAAGTCAAAATGTTTTTTGACCTCAAAATGTCATAAAAAACGTCATAGTATAGTAAGGCTTTTTTTTCGACCAAAAAAAGTCAAAAATTTTTTTGACCTCAAAATGTCATAAAAAACGTCATAGTATAGTAAGGCGTCGAAATTGGCCAAAAAAAGTGAAAATTTTTTTTGACCTCAAAATGTCATAAAAAACGTCATAGTATAGTAAGGCATCAAAATTGGCCAAAAAAAGTCAAATTTTTTTTTGACCTCAAAATGTCATAAAAAACATCATAGTATAGTAAGGCATCAAAATAGACCAAAAAAAGTCAAAATTTTTTTTGACCTCAAAATGTCATAAAAAACGTCATAATATAGTAAGGCGTCAAAATTGGCCAAAAAAAGTCAAAAATTTTTTGGACCTCAAAATGTCATAAAAAACGTCATAGTATAGTAAGGCTTTTTTTCGGCCAAAAAAAGTCAAAATTTTTTTGGACCTCAAAATGTCATAAAAAACGTCATAGTATAGTAAGGCTTTTTTCGGCCAAAAAAAGTCAAAATTTTTTTTGACCTCAAAATGTCATAAAAAACGTCATAGTATAGTAAGGCTTTTTTTTCGACCAAAAAAAGTCAAAATTTTTTTGACCTCAAAATGTCATAAAAAACGTCATAGTATAGTAAGGCGTCAAACTCGGCCAAAAAAAGTCAAAATTTTTTTTGACCTCAAAATATCATAAAAAACGTCATAGTATAGTAAGGCTTTTTTTTCGGCCAAAAAAAGTCAAAAATTTTTTTGACCTCAAAATGTCATAAAAAACGTCATAGTATAGTAAGGCTTTTTTTTCGGCCAAAAAAAGTCAAAATTTTTTTTGACCTCAAAATGTCATAAAAAACGTCATAGTATAGTAAGGCTTTTTTCAGCCAAAAAAAGTCAAAATTTTTTTGACCTCAAAATGTCATAAAAAACGTCATAGTATAGTAAGGCTTTTTTTTCGGCCAAAAAAAGTCAAAATTTTTTTGACCTCAAAATGTCATAAAAAACGTCATAGTATAGTAAGGCGTCAAACTCGGCCAAAAGAAGTCAAATTTTTTTTTGACCTCAAAATGTCATAAAAAACGTCATAGTATAGTAAGGCTTTTTTTTCGGCCAAAAAAAGTCAAAATTTTTTTTGACCTCAAAATGTCATAAAAAACGTAATAGTATAGTAAGGCGTCAAAATCGACCAAAAAAAGTCAAATTTTTTTTTGACCTCAAAATGTCATAAAAAACGTCATAGTATAGTAAGGCTTTTTTTTCGGCCAAAAAAAGTCAAAATGTTTTTGGACCTCAAAATGTCATAAAAAACGTCATAGTATAGTAAGGCATTTTTTTCCGCCAAAAAAAGTCAAAATTTTTTTTGACCTCAAAATGTCATCAAAAACGTCATAGTATAGTAAGGCATCAAAATCGACCAAAAAAAGTCAAATTTTTTTTTGACCTCAAAATGTCATAAAAAAACGTCATAGTATAGTAAGGCTTTTTTTTCGGCCAAAAAAAGTCAAAATTTTTTTTGACCTCAAAATGTCATAAAAAACGTCATAGTATAGTAAGGCTTTTTTTCGGCCAAAAAAAGTCAAAATTTTTTTTGACCTCAAAATGTCATAAAAAACGTAATAGTATAGTAAGGCGTCAAAATCGACCAAAAAAAGTCAAATTTTTTTTTGACCTCAAAATGTCATAAAAAACGTCATAGTATAGTAAGGCTTTTTTTTCGGCCAAAAAAAGTCAAAATTTTTTTGGACCTCAAAATGTCATAAAAAACGTCATAGTATAGTAAGGCGTTTTTTTCCGCCAAAAAAAGTCAAAAATTTTTTTGACCTCAAAATGTCATCAAAAACGTCATAGTATAGTAAGGCATCAAAATCGACCAAAAAAAGTCAAATTTTTTTTTGACCTCAAAATGTCATAAAAAACGTCATAGTATAGTAAGGCGTCAAAATTGGCCAAAAAAAGTCAAAAATTTTTTTACCTCAAAATGTCATAAAAAACATCATAGTATAGTAAGGCTTTTTTTTCGGCCAAAAAAAGTCAAAATTTTTTTTGACCTCAAAATGTCATAAAAAACGTCATAGTATAGTAAGGCTTTTTTTTCGGCCAAAAAAAGTCAAAATTTTTTTGACCTCAAAATGTCATAAAAAACGACAAAGTATAGTAAGGCGTCAAAATTGGCCAAAAAAAGTGAAAATTTTTTTTGACTTCAAAATATCATAAAAAACGTCATAGTATAGTAAGGCTTTTTTTTCGGCCAAAAAAAGTCAAAATGTTTTTTGACCTCAAAATGTCATAAAAAACGTCATAGTATAGTAAGGCTTTTTTTTCGACCAAAAAAAGTCAAAAATTTTTTTGACCTCAAAATGTCATAAAAAACGTCATAGTATAGTAAGGCGTCGAAATTGGCCAAAAAAAGTGAAAATTTTTTTTGACCTCAAAATGTCATAAAAAACGTCATAGTATAGTAAGGCATCAAAATTGGCCAAAAAAAGTCAAATTTTTTTTTGACCTCAAAATGTCATAAAAAGCATCATAGTATAGTAAGGCATCAAAATAGACCAAAAAAAGTCAAAATTTTTTTTGACCTCAAAATGTCATAAAAAACGTCATAATATAGTAAGGCGTCAAAATTGGCCAAAAAAAGTCAAAAATTTTTTGGACCTCAAAATGTCATAAAAAACGTCATAGTATAGTAAGGCTTTTTTTCGGCCAAAAAAGGTCAAAAAATTTTTTGACCTCAAAATGTCATAAAAAAACGTCATAGTATAGTAAGGCTTTTTTTCGGCCAAAAAAAGTCAAAAAAATTTTTGACCTCAAAATGTCATAAAAAACGTCATAGTATAGTAGGCTTTTTTTTCGACCAAAAAAAGTCAAAATTTTTATGGACCTCAAAATGTCATAAAAAACGTCATAGTATAGTAAGGCTTTTTTTCGGCCAAAAAAAGTCAAAAAAATTTTTGACCTCAAAATGTCATAAAAAACGTCATAGTATAGTAAGGCGTCAAAATCGACCAAAAAAAGTCAAATTTTTTTTTGACCTCAAAATGTCATAAAAACGTCATAGTATAGTAAGGCGTCAAAATCGACCAAAAAAAGTCACTTTTTTTTTTGACCTCAAAATGTCATAAAAAACGTCATAGTATAGTAAGGCGTCAAAATCAGCCAAAAAAAGTCAACATTTTTTTGGACCTCAAAATGTCATAAAAAACGTCATAGTATAGTAAGGCGTTTTTTTCCGCCAAAAAAAGTCAAAAAATTTTTTGACCTCAAAATGTCATAAAAAACGTCATAGTATAGTAAGGCGTCAAACTCGGCCAAAAAAAGTCAAAATTTTTTTTGACCTCAAAATATCATAAAAAACGTCATAGTATAGTAAGGCTTTTTTTTCGGCCAAAAAAAGTCAAAATTTTTTTTGACCTCAAAATGTCATAAAAAACGTCATAGTATAGTAAGGCTTTTTTTTCGGCCAAAAAAAGTCAAAAAATTTTTTGACCTCAAAATGTCATAAAAAACATCATAGTATAGTAAGGCTTTTTTTTCGGCCAAAAAAAGTCAAATTTTTTTTTGACCTCAAAATGTCATAAAAAACGTCATAGTATAGTAAGGCGTCAAAATTGGCCAAAAAAAGTAAAAAATTTTTTGACCTCAAAATGTCATAAAAAACGTCATAGTATAGTAAGGCTTTTTTTTCGGCCAAAAAAAGTCAAAAATTTTTTGACCTCAAAATGTCATAAAAAACGTCATAGTATAGTAGGCTTTTTTTTCGGCCAAAAAAAGTCAAAATTTTTTTTGACCTCAAAATGTCATAAAAAACGTCATAGTATAGTAAGGCTTTTTTTTCGGCCAAAAAAAGTCTAAATTTTTTTTTACCTCAAAATGTCATAAAAAACGTCATAGTATAGTAAGGCGTTTTTTTCGGCCAAAAAAAGTCAAAATTTTTTTTGACCTCAAAATGTCATCAAAAACGTCATAGTATAGTAAGGCTTTTTTTTTCGGCCAAAAAAAGTCAAAATTTTTTTTGACCTCAAAATGTCATAAAAAACGTCATAGTATAGTAAGGCTTTTTTTTCGGCCAAAAAAAGTCAACATTTTTTTGACCTCAAAATGTCATAAAAAACGTCATAGTATAGTAAGGCTTTTTTTTCGGCCAAAAAAAGTCAAAATTTTTTTTGACCTCAAAATGTCATAAAAAACGTCATAGTATAGTAAGGCATCAAAATAGACCAAAAAAAGTCAAATTTTTTTTTGCCCTCAAAATGTCATAAAAAACGTCATAATATAGTAAGGCGTTTTTTTCGGCCAAAAAAAGTCAAAATTTTTTTAGACCTCAAAATGTCATAAAAAACGTCATAGTATAGTAAGGCTTTTTTTTCGGCCAAAAAAAGTCTAAATTTTTTTTTACCTCAAAATGTCATAAAAAACGTCATAGTATAGTAAGGCGTTTTTTTCGGCCAAAAAAAGTCAAAATTTTTTTTGACCTCAAAATGTCATCAAAAACGTCATAGTATAGTAAGGCTTTTTTTTTCGGCCAAAAAAAGTCAAAATTTTTTATGACCTCAAAATGTCATAAAAAACGTCATAGTATAGTAAGGCGTTTTTTTCGGCCAAAAAAAGTCAAAATTTTTTTTGACCTCAAAATGTCATAAAAAACGTCATAGTATAGTAAGGCTTTTTTTTTCGGCCAAAAAAAGTAAAAAAATGTTTTGACCTCAAAATGTCATAAAAAACGTCATAGTATAGTAAGGCGTTTTTTTCCGCCAAAAAAAGTCAAAAATTTTTTTGACCTCAAAATGTCATAAAAAACGTCATAGTATAGTAAGGCTTTTTTTTCGGCCAAAAAAAGTCAAAATTTTTTTGACCTCAAAATGTCATAAAAAACGTCATAGTATAGTAAGGCTTTTTTTTCGGCCAAAAAAAGTCAAAATTTTTTTGGACCTCAAAATGTCATAAAAAACGTCATAGTATAGTAAGGCATTTTTTTCCGCCAAAAAAAGTCAAAATTTTTTTTGACCTCAAAATGTCATCAAAAACGTCATAGTATAGTAAGGCATCAAAATCGACCAAAAAAAGTCAAATTTTTTTTTGACCTCAAAATGTCATAAAAAAACGTCATAGTATAGTAAGGCTTTTTTTTCGGCCAAAAAAAGTCAAAATTTTTTTTGACCTCAAAATGTCATAAAAAACGTCATAGTATAGTAAGGCTTTTTTTCGGCCAAAAAAAGTCAAAATTTTTTTTGACCTCAAAATGTCATAAAAAACGTAATAGTATAGTAAGGCGTCAAAATCGACCAAAAAAAGTCAAATTTTTTTTTGACCTCAAAATGTCATAAAAAACGTCATAGTATAGTAAGGCTTTTTTTTCGGCCAAAAAAAGTCAAAATTTTTTTGGACCTCAAAATGTCATAAAAAACGTCATAGTATAGTAAGGCGTTTTTTTCCGCCAAAAAAAGTCAAAAATTTTTTTGACCTCAAAATGTCATCAAAAACGTCATAGTATAGTAAGGCATCAAAATCGACCAAAAAAAGTCAAATTTTTTTTTGACCTCAAAATGTCATAAAAAACGTCATAGTATAGTAAGGCGTCAAAATTGGCCAAAAAAAGTCAAAAATTTTTTTACCTCAAAATGTCATAAAAAACATCATAGTATAGTAAGGCTTTTTTTTCGGCCAAAAAAAGTCAAAATTTTTTTTGACCTCAAAATGTCATAAAAAACGTCATAGTATAGTAAGGCTTTTTTTTCGGCCAAAAAAAGTCAAAATTTTTTTGACCTCAAAATGTCATAAAAAACGACAAAGTATAGTAAGGCGTCAAAATTGGCCAAAAAAAGTGAAAATTTTTTTTGACTTCAAAATATCATAAAAAACGTCATAGTATAGTAAGGCTTTTTTTTCGGCCAAAAAAAGTCAAAATGTTTTTTGACCTCAAAATGTCATAAAAAACGTCATAGTATAGTAAGGCGTCAAACTCGGCCAAAAAAAGTCAAAATTTTTTTTGACCTCAAAATGTCATAAAAAACATCATAGTATAGTAAGGCTTTTTTTTCGGCCAAAAAAAGTCAAATTTTTTTTTGACCTCAAAATGTCATAAAAAACGTCATAGTATAGTAAGGCTTTTTTTTTCGGCCAAAAAAAGTAAAAAATTTTTTGACCTCAAAATGTCATAAAAAACGTCATAGTATAGTAAGGCTTTTTTTTCGGCCAAAAAAAGTCAAAAATTTTTTGACCTCATAATGTCATAAAAAACGTCATAGTATAGTAAGGCGTCAAAATTGGCCAAAAAAAGTCAAAATTTTTTTGACCTCAAAATGTCATAAAAAACGTCATAGTATAGTAAGGCGTCAAACTCGGCCAAAAAAAGTCAAAATTTTTTTTGACCTCAAAATATCATAAAAAACGTCATAGTATAGTAAGGCTTTTTTTTCGACCAAAAAAAGTCAAAATTTTTATGGACCTCAAAATGTCATAAAAAACGTCATAGTATAGTAAGGCTTTTTTTCGGCCAAAAAAAGTCAAAAAAATTTTTGACCTCAAAATGTCATAAAAAACGTCATAGTATAGTAAGGCTTTTTTTTCGGCCAAAAAAAGTCAAAATTTTTTTGACCTCAAAATGTCATAAAAAACGACAAAGTATAGTAAGGCGTCAAAATTGGCCAAAAAAAGTCAAAATTTTTTTTGACCTCAAAATATCATAAAAAACGTCATAGTATAGTAAGGCGTTTTTTTCGGCCAAAAAAAGTCAAAAATTTTTTTGACCTCAAAATGTCATAAAAAACGTCATAGTATAGTAAGGCTTTTTTTTCGGCCCAAAAAAGTCAAAAATTTTTTTGACCTCAAAATGTCATAAAAAACGTCATAGTATAGTAAGGCTTTTTTTTCGGCCCAAAAAAGTCAAAAATTTTTTTGACCTCAAAATGTCATAAAAAACATCATAGTATAGTAAGGCTTTTTTTTTCGGCCAAAAAAAGTCAAATTTTTTTTTGACCTCAAAATGTCATAAAAAACGTCATAGTATAGTAAGGCGTCAAAATTGGCCAAAAAAAGTCAAAAATTTTTTGACCTCAAAATGTCATAAAAAACGTCATAGTATAGTAAGGCTTTTTTTCGGCCAAAAAAAGTCAAAATTTTTTTTGACCTCAAAATGTCATAAAAAACGTCATAGTATAGTAAGGCTTTTTTTTCCGCCAAAAAAAGTCAAAAATTTTTTTGACCTCAAAATGTCATAAAAAACGTCATAGTATAGTAAGGCGTCAAACTCGGCCAAAAAAAGTCAAAATTTTTTTTGACCTCAAAATGTCATAAAAAACGTCATAGTATAGTAAGGCTTTTTTTTTCGGCCAAAAAAAGTCAAAATTTTTTTTGACCTCAAAATGTCATAAAAAACGTCATAGTATAGTAAGGCTTTTTTTTCGGCCAAAAAAAGTCAAAATTTTTTTTGACCTCAAAATGTCATAAAAAACGTCATAGTATAGTAAGGCTTTTTTTTCGGCCAAAAAAAGTCAAAAATTTTTTGACCTTAAAATGTCATAAAAAACGTCATAGTATAGTAAGGCATCAAAATCGACCAAAAAAAGTCAAATTTTTTTTTTACCTCAAAATGTCATAAAAAACGTCATAGTATAGTAAGGCGTTTTTTTCGGCCAAAAAAAGTCAAAATTTTTTTGACCTCAAAATGTCATAAAAAACATCATAGTATAGTAAGGCGTCAAAATTGGCCAAAAAAAGTCAAAAATTTTTTGACCTCAAAATGTCATAAAAAACGTCATAGTATAGTAAGGCGTCAAAATTGGCCAAAAAAAGTCAAAATTTTTTTGGACCTCAAAATATCATAAAAAACGTCATAGTATAGTAAGGCTTTTTTTTCGGCCAAAAAAAGTCAAAATTTTTTTTGACCTCAAAATGTCATAAAAAACATCATAGTATAGTAAGGCTTTTTTTCGGCCAAAAAAAGTCAAAAAAATTTTTGACCTCAAAATGTCATAAAAAACGACAAAGTATAGTAAGGCGTCAAAATTGGCCAAAAAAAGTGAAAATTTTTTTTGACTTCAAAATATCATAAAAAACGTCATAGTATAGTAAGGCTTTTTTTTTCGGCAAAAAAAAGTCAAATTTTTTTTTGACCTCAAAATGTCATAAAAAACGTCATAGTATAGTAAGGCTTTTTTTTTCGGCCAAAAAAAGTCAAAAATTTTTTGACCTCAAAATGTCATAAAAAACGTCATAGTATAGTAAGGCTTTTTTTTCGGCCAAAAAAAGTCAAAATTTTTTTTGACCTCAAAATGTCGTAAAAAACGTCATAGTATAGTAAGGCTTTTTTTTTCGGCAAAAAAAAGTCAAATTTTTTTTTGACCTCAAAATGTCATAAAAAACGTCATAGTATAGTAAGGCTTTTTTTTTCGGCCAAAAAAAGTCAAAAATTTTTTGACCTCAAAATGTCATAAAAAACGTCATAGTATAGTAAGGCTTTTTTTTCGGCCAAAAAAAGTCAAAAATTTTTTTTACCTCAAAATGTCATAAAAAACGTCATAGTATAGTAAGGCGTTTTTTTCGGCCAAAAAAAGTCAAAATTTTTTTGGACCTCAAAATGTCATAAAAAACATCATAGTATAGTAAGGCGTCAAAATTGGCCAAAAAAAGTCAAAAATTTTTTGACCTCAAAATGTCATAAAAAACGTCATAGTATAGTAAGGCTTTTTTTTCGGCCAAAAAAAGTCAAAATTTTTTTGGACCTCAAAATGTCATAAAAAACGTCATAGTATAGTAAGGCCTCAAAATTGGCCAAAAAAAGTCAAAATTTTTTTTGACCTCAAAATGTCATAAAAAACGTCATAGTATAGTAAGGCGTCAAACTCGGCCAAAAAAAGTCAAAAATTTTTTTGACCTCAAAATATCATAAAAAACGTCATAGTATAGTAAGGCTTTTTTTTCGGCCAAAAAAAGTCAAAAATTTTTTTGACCTCAAAATGTCATAAAAAACGTCATAGTATAGTAAGGCGTTTTTTTCGGCCAAAAAAAGTCAAAAATTTTTTTGACCTCAAAATGTCATAAAAAAGTCATAGTATAGTAAGGCTTTTTTTTTCGGCCCAAAAAAGTCAAAAAATTTTTTGACCTCAAAATGTCATAAAAAACGTAATAGTATAGTAAGGCGTCAAAATCGACCAAAAAAAGTCAAATTTTTTTTGACCTCAAAATGTCATAAAAAACGTCATAGTATAGTAAGGCTTTTTTTAAGGCCAAAAAAAGTCAAATTTTTTTGGACCTCAAAATGTCATAAAAAACGACATAGTATAGTAAGGCGTCAAAATTGGCCAAAAAAAGTCAAAATTTTTTTGGACCTCAAAATATCATAAAAAACGTCATAGTATAGTAAGGCTTTTTTTTTCGGCCAAAAAAAGTCAAAATTTTTTTTGACCTCAAAATGTCATAAAAAACATCATAGTATAGTAAGGCTTTTTTTCGGCCAAAAAAAGTCAAAAAAATTTTTGACCTCAAAATGTCATAAAAAACGACAAAGTATAGTAAGGCGTCAAAATTGGCCAAAAAAAGTGAAAATTTTTTTTGACTTCAAAATATCATAAAAAACGTCATAGTATAGTAAGGCGTTTTTTTCCGCCAAAAAAAGTCAAAATTTTTTTTGACCTCAAAATGTCATAAAATACGTCATAGTATAGTAAGGTTTTTTTTTAGGCCAAAAAAAGTCAAAAAAAATTTTTGACCTCAAAATGTCATAAAAAACGTCATAGTATAGTAAGGCTTTTTTTTCGGCCAAAAAAAGTCAAAAATTTTTTGACCTTAAAATGTCATAAAAAACGTCATAGTATAGTAAGGCATCAAAATCGACCAAAAAAAGTCAAATTTTTTTTTTACCTCAAAATGTCATAAAAAACGTCATAGTATAGTAAGGCGTTTTTTTCGGCCAAAAAAAGTCAAAATTTTTTTGGACCTCAAAATGTCATAAAAAACATCATAGTATAGTAAGGCGTCAAAATTGGCCAAAAAAAGTCAAAAATTTTTTGACCTCAAAATGTCATAAAAAACGTCATAGTATAGTAAGGCGTCAAAATTGGCCAAAAAAAGTCAAAATTTTTTTGGACCTCAAAATATCATAAAAAACGTCATAGTATAGTAAGGCTTTTTTTTCGGCCAAAAAAAGTCAAAATTTTTTTTGACCTCAAAATGTCATAAAAAACATCATAGTATAGTAAGGCTTTTTTTCGGCCAAAAAAAGTCAAAAAAATTTTTGACCTCAAAATGTCATAAAAAACGACAAAGTATAGTAAGGCGTCAAAATTGGCCAAAAAAAGTGAAAATTTTTTTTGACTTCAAAATATCATAAAAAACGTCATAGTATAGTAAGGCTTTTTTTTTTCGGCAAAAAAAAGTCAAATTTTTTTTTGACCTCAAAATGTCATAAAAAACGTCATAGTATAGTAAGGCTTTTTTTTTCGGCCAAAAAAAGTCAAAAATTTTTTGACCTCAAAATGTCATAAAAAACGTCATAGTATAGTAAGGCTTTTTTTTTCGGCCAAAAAAAGTCAAAATTTTTTTTGACCTCAAAATGTCGTAAAAAACGTCATAGTATAGTAAGGCTTTTTTTTTCGGCAAAAAAAAGTCAAATTTTTTTTTGACCTCAAAATGTCATAAAAAACGTCATAGTATAGTAAGGCTTTTTTTTTCGGCCAAAAAAAGTCAAAAATTTTTTGACCTCAAAATGTCATAAAAAACGTCATAGTATAGTAAGGCTTTTTTTTCGGCCAAAAAAAGTCAAAAATTTTTTTTACCTCAAAATGTCATAAAAAACGTCATAGTATAGTAAGGCGTTTTTTTCGGCCAAAAAAAGTCAAAATTTTTTTGGACCTCAAAATGTCATAAAAAACATCATAGTATAGTAAGGCGTCAAAATTGGCCAAAAAAAGTCAAAAATTTTTTGACCTCAAAATGTCATAAAAAACGTCATAGTATAGTAAGGCTTTTTTTTCGGCCAAAAAAAGTCAAAATTTTTTTGGACCTCAAAATGTCATAAAAAACGTCATAGTATAGTAAGGCCTCAAAATTGGCCAAAAAAAGTCAAAATTTTTTTTGACCTCAAAATGTCATAAAAAACGTCATAGTATAGTAAGGCGTCAAACTCGGCCAAAAAAAGTCAAAAATTTTTTTGACCTCAAAATATCATAAAAAACGTCATAGTATAGTAAGGCTTTTTTTTCGGCCAAAAAAAGTCAAAAATTTTTTTGACCTCAAAATGTCATAAAAAACGTCATAGTATAGTAAGGCGTTTTTTTCGGCCAAAAAAAGTCAAAAATTTTTTTGACCTCAAAATGTCATAAAAAAGTCATAGTATAGTAAGGCTTTTTTTTTCGGCCCAAAAAAGTCAAAAAATTTTTTGACCTCAAAATGTCATAAAAAACGTAATAGTATAGTAAGGCGTCAAAATCGACCAAAAAAAGTCAAATTTTTTTTGACCTCAAAATGTCATAAAAAACGTCATAGTATAGTAAGGCTTTTTTTAAGGCCAAAAAAAGTCAAATTTTTTTGGACCTCAAAATGTCATAAAAAACGACATAGTATAGTAAGGCGTCAAAATTGGCCAAAAAAAGTCAAAATTTTTTTGGACCTCAAAATATCATAAAAAACGTCATAGTATAGTAAGGCTTTTTTTTCGGCCAAAAAAAGTCAAAATTTTTTTTGACCTCAAAATGTCATAAAAAACATCATAGTATAGTAAGGCTTTTTTTCGGCCAAAAAAAGTCAAAAAAATTTTTGACCTCAAAATGTCATAAAAAACGACAAAGTATAGTAAGGCGTCAAAATTGGCCAAAAAAAGTGAAAATTTTTTTTGACTTCAAAATATCATAAAAAACGTCATAGTATAGTAAGGCGTTTTTTTCCGCCAAAAAAAGTCAAAATTTTTTTTGACCTCAAAATGTCATAAAATACGTCATAGTATAGTAAGGTTTTTTTTTAGGCCAAAAAAAGTCAAAAAAAATTTTTGACCTCAAAATGTCATAAAAAACGTCATAGTATAGTAAGGCTTTTTTTTTCGGCCAAAAAAAGTCAAAATTTTTTTTGACCTCAAAATGTCATAAAAAATGTCATAGTATAGTAAGGCTTTTTTTCGGCCAAAAAAAGTCAAAAAATTTTTTGACCTCAAAATGTCATAAAAAACGTCATAGTATAGTCAGGCTTTTTTTTCGGCCAAAAAAAGTCAAAATTTTTATGGACCTCAAAATGTCATAAAAAACGTCATAGTATAGTAAGGCATTTTTTTCGGCCAAAAAAAGTCAAAATTTTTTTTGACCTCAAAATGTCGTAAAAAACGTCATAGTATAGTAAGGCTTTTTTTTTCGGCAAAAAAAAGTCAAATTTTTTTTTGACCTCAAAATGTCATAAAAAACGTCATAGCATAGTAAGGCTTTTTTTTTCGGCCAAAAAAAGTCAAAAATTTTTTGACCTCAAAATGTCATAAAAAACGTCATAGTATAGTAAGGCTTTTTTTTCGGCCAAAAAAAGTCAAAATTTTTTTTGACCTCAAAATGTCATAAAAAACGTCATAGTATAGTAAGGCTTTTTTTTCGGCCAAAAAAAGTCAAAATTTTTTTGGACCTCAAAATGTCATAAAAAACGTCATAGTATAGTAAGGCTTTTTTTTCGGCCAAAAAAAGTCAAAATTTTTTTTGACCTCAAAATGTCGTAAAAAACGTCATAGTATAGTAAGCCGTCAAAATCGGCCAAAAAAAGTCAAAATTTTTTTTGACCTCAAAATGTCATAAAAAACGTCATAGTATAGTAAGGCATTTTTTTCGGCCAAAAAAAGTCAAAATTTTTTTGGACCTCAAAATGTCATAAAAAACGTCATAGTATAGTAAGGCTTTTTTTCGGCCAAAAAAAGTCAAAATTTTTTTTGACCTCAAAATGTCATAAAAATCGTCATAGTATAGTAAGGCTTTTTTTCGGCCAAAAAAAGTCAAAATTTTTTTGGACCTCAAAATGTCATAAAAAACGTCATAGGATAGTAAGGCTTTTTTTTCAGCCAAAAAAAGTCAAATTTTTTTTTGACCTCAAAATGTCATAAAAAACGACATAGTATAGTAAGGCGTCAAAATTGGCCAAAAAAAGTGAAAATTTTTTTTGACCTCAAAATGTCATAAAAAACGTCATATATAGTAAGGCGTCAAACTCGGCCAAAAAAAGTCAAATTTTTTTTGACCTCAAAATATCATAAAAAACGTCATAGTATAGTAAGGCTTTTTTTTCGGCCAAAAAAAGTCAAAATTTTTTTTTACCTCAAAATGTCATAAAAAACGTCATAGTATAGTAAGGCGTTTTTTTCGGCCAAAAAAAGTCAAAATTTTTTTTTACCTCAAAATGTCATAAAAAACGACAAAGTATAGTAAGGCGTCAAAATTGGCCAAAAAAAGTCAAAAATTTTTTTGACCTCAAAATATCATAAAAAACGTCATAGTATAGTAAGGCGTTTTTTTCGGCCAAAAAAAGTCAAAAATTTTTTTGACCTCAAAATGTCATAAAAAACGTCATAGTATAGTAAGGCTTTTTTTTCGGCCAAAAAAAGTCAAAATTTTTTTGACCTCAAAATGTCATAAAAAACGACAAAGTATAGTAAGGCGTCAAAATTGGCCAAAAAAAGTCAAAATTTTTTTTGACCTCAAAATATCATAAAAAACGTCATAGTATAGTAAGGCGTTTTTTTCGGCCAAAAAAAGTCAAAAATTTTTTTGACCTCAAAATGTCATAAAAAACGTCATAGTATAGTAAGGCTTTTTTTTCGGCCCAAAAAAGTCAAAAATTTTTTTGACCTCAAAATGTCATAAAAAACGTCATAGTATAGTAAGGCTTTTTTTTCGGCCCAAAAAAGTCAAAAATTTTTTCGACCTCAAAATGTCATAAAAAACATCATAGTATAGTAAGGCTTTTTTTTTCCGCCAAAAAAAGTCAAATTTTTTTTTTACCTCAAAATGTCATAAAAAACGTCATAGTATAGTAAGGCGTCAAAATTGGCCAAAAAAAGTCAAAAATTTTTTGACCTCAAAATGTCATAAAAAACGTCATAGTATAGTAAGGCTTTTTTTTCGGCCCAAAAAAGTCAAAAATTTTTTTGACCTCAAAATGTCATAAAAAACGTCATAGTATAGTAAGGCTTTTTTTTCGGCCCAAAAAAGTCAAAAATTTTTTTGACCTCAAAATGTCATAAAAAACATCATAGTATAGTAAGGCTTTTTTTTTCGGCCAAAAAAAGTCAAATTTTTTTTTGACCTCAAAATGTCATAAAAAACGTCATAGTATAGTAAGGCGTCAAAATTGGCCAAAAAAAGTCAAAAATTTTTTGACCTCAAAATGTCATAAAAAACGTCATAGTATAGTAAGGCTTTTTTTTCGGCCAAAAAAAGTCAAAATTTTTTTTGACCTCAAAATGTCATAAAAAACGTCATAGTATAGTAAGGCTTTTTTTTCCGCCAAAAAAAGTCAAAAATTTTTTTGACCTCAAAATGTCATAAAAAACGTCATAGTATAGTAAGGCGTCAAACTCGGCCAAAAAAAGTCAAATTTTTTTTTGACCTCAAAATGTCATAAAAAACGACATAGTATAGTAAGGCTTTTTTTTCGGCCAAAAAAAGTCAAAATTTTTTTTGACCTCAAAATGTCATAAAAAACGTCATAGTATAGTAAGGCTTTTTTTTCCGCCAAAAAAAGTGAAAATTTTTTTGGACCTCAAAATGTCATAAAAAACGTCATAGTATAGTAAGGCGTCAAACTCGGCCAAAAAAAGTCAAATTTTTTTGACCTCAAAATATCATAAAAAACGTCATAGTATAGTAAGGCTTTTTTTTTCGGCCAAAAAAAGTCTAAATTTTTTTTTACCTCAAAATGTCATAAAAAACGTCATAGTATAGTAAGGCGTCAAAATCGACCAAAAAAAGTCAAATTTTTTTTGACCTCAAAATGTCATAAAAAACGTCATAGTATAGTAAGGCTTTTTTTAAGGCCAAAAAAAGTCAAATTTTTTTTTGACCTCAAAATGTCATAAAAAACGTCATAGTATAGTAAGGCTTTTTTTTCGGCCAAAAAAAGTCAAAATTTTTTTTGACCTCAAAATGTCATAAAAATCGTCATAGTATAGTAAGGCTTTTTTTCGGCCAAAAAAAGTCAAAATTTTTTTTGACCTCAAAATGTCATAAAAAACGTCATAGTATAGTAAGGCTTTTTTTTCGACCCAAAAAAGTCAAAATTTTTATGGACCTCAAAATGTCATAAAAAACGTCATAGTATAGTAAGGCGTTTTTTTCGGCAAAAAAAAGTCACATTTTTTTTTGACCTCAAAATGTCATAAAAAACGTCATAGTATAGTAAGGCGTCAAAATTGGCCAAAAAAAGTCAAAATTTTTTTTGACCTCAAAATGTCATAAAAAACGTCATAGTATAGTAAGGCTTTTTTTTCGGCCAAAAAAAGTCAAAATTTTTTTTGACCTCAAAATGTCATAAAAAACGTCATAGTATAGTAAGGCTTTTTTTTCGGCCAAAAAAAGTCAAAAATTTTTTGACCTTAAAATGTCATAAAAAACGTCATAGTATAGTAAGGCATCAAAATCGACCAAAAAAAGTCAAATTTTTTTTTTACCTCAAAATGTCATAAAAAACGTCATAGTATAGTAAGGCGTTTTTTTCGGCCAAAAAAAGTCAAAATTTTTTTGGACCTCAAAATGTCATAAAAAACGTCATAGTATAGTAAGGCGTCAAACTCGGCCAAAAAAAGTCAAAATTTTTTTTGACCTCAAAATGTCATAAAAATCGTCATAGTATAGTAAGGCGTCAAACTCGGCCAAAAAAAGTCAAAATTTTTTTGGACCTCAAAATGTCATAAAAAACGTCATAGGATAGTAAGGCTTTTTTTTCGGCCAAAAAAAGTCAAATCTTTTTTTGACCTCAAAATGTCATAAAAAACGACATAGTATAGTAAGGCTTTTTTTTCGGCCAAAAAAAGTCAAAATTTTTTTTGACCTCAAAATGTCATAAAAAACGTCATAGTACAGTAAGGCTTTTTTTTCCGCCAAAAAAAGTCAAAAATTTTTTTGACCTCAAAATGTCATAAAAAACGTCATAGTATAGTAAGGCGTCAAACTCGGCCAAAAAAAGTCAAAATTTTTTTTGACCTCAAAATATCATAAAAAACGTCATAGTATAGTAAGGCTTTTTTTTTCGGCCAAAAAAAGTCAAAATTTTTTTTGACCTCAAAATGTCATAAAAAACGTCATAGTATAGTAAGGCTTTTTTTTCGGCCAAAAAAAGTCAAAATTTTTTTTGACCTCAAAATGTCATAAAAAACGTCATAGTATAGTAAGGCTTTTTTTTCGGCCAAAAAAAGTCAAAAATTTTTTGACCTTAAAATGTCATAAAAAACGTCATAGTATAGTAAGGCATCAAAATCGACCAAAAAAAGTCAATTTTTTTTTTTACCTCAAAATGTCATAAAAAACGTCATAGTATAGTAAGGCGTTTTTTTCGGCCAAAAAAAGTCAAAATTTTTTTGGACCTCAAAATGTCATAAAAAACGTCATAGTATAGTAAGGCGTCAAACTCGGCCAAAAAAAGTCAAAATTTTTTTTGACCTCAAAATGTCATAAAAATCGTCATAGTATAGTAAGGCTTTTTTTCGGCCAAAAAAAGTCAAAATTTTTTTGGACCTCAAAATGTCATAAAAAACGTCATAGGATAGTAAGGCTTTTTTTTCGGCCAAAAAAAGTCAAATTTTTTTTTGACCTCAAAATGTCATAAAAAACGACATAGTATAGTAAGGCGTCAAAATTGGCCAAAAAAAGTGAAAATTTTTTTTGACCTCAAAATGTCATAAAAAACGTCATAGTATAGTAAGGCGTCAAACTCGGCCAAAAAAAGTCAAATTTTTTTTGACCTCAAAATATCATAAAAAACGTCATAGTATAGTAAGGCTTTTTTTTTCGGCCAAAAAAAGTCTAAATTTTTTTTTACCTCAAAATGTCATAAAAAACGTCATAGTATAGTAAGGCATCAAAATCGACCAAAAAAAGTCAAATTTTTTTTTTACCTCAAAATGTCATAAAAAACGTCATAGTATAGTAAGGCGTTTTTTTCGGCCAAAAAAAGTCAAAATGTTTTTGGACCTCAAAATGTCATAAAAAACGTCATAGTATAGTAAGGCGTCAAACTCGGCCAAAAAAAGTCAAAATTTTTTTTGACCTCAAAATGTCATAAAAATCGTCATAGTATAGTAAGGCTTTTTTTCGGCCAAAAAAAGTCAAAATTTTTTTGGACCTCAAAATGTCATAAAAAACGTCATAGGATAGTAAGGCTTTTTTTTCGGCCAAAAAAAGTCAAATTTTTTTTTGACCTCAAAATGTCATAAAAAACGACATAGTATAGTAAGGCGTCAAAATTGGCCAAAAAAAGTGAAAATTTTTTTTGACCTCAAAATGTCATAAAAAACGTCATAGTATAGTAAGGCGTCAAACTCGGCCAAAAAAAGTCAAATTTTTTTTGACCTCAAAATATCATAAAAAACGTCATAGTATAGTAAGGCTTTTTTTTTCGGCCAAAAAAAGTCTAAATTTTTTTTTACCTCAAAATGTCATAAAAAACGTCATAGTATAGTAAGGCGTCAAACTCGGCCAAAAAAAGTCAAAATTTTTTTTGACCTCAAAATGTCATAAAAAAACGTCATAGTATAGTAAGGCTTTTTTTTCGGCCCAAAAAAGTCAAAAATTTTTTTGACCTCAAAATGTCATAAAAAACGTCATAGTATAGTAAGGCTTTTTTTTAGGCCAAAAAAAGTCAAAAAAATTTTTTGACCTCAAAATGTCATAAAAAACGTCATAGTATAGTAAGGCTTTTTTTTCGGCCAAAAAAAGTCAAAATTTTTTTGACCTCAAAATGTCATAAAAAACGTCATAGTATAGTAAGGCTTTTTTTCGGCCAAAAAAAGTCAAAAAATTTTTTGACCTCAAAATGTCATAAAAAACGTCATAGTATAGTAAGGCTTTTTTTTCGACCAAAAAAAGTCAAAATTTTTATGGACCTCAAAATGTCATAAAAAACGTCATAGTATAGTAAGGCTTTTTTTCGGCCAAAAAAAGTCAAAAAAAATTTTGACCTCAAAATGTCATAAAAAACCTCATAGTATAGTAAGGCTTTTTTTTCGGCCAAAAAAAGTCAAAATTTTTTTGACCTCAAAATGTCATAAAAAACGACAAAGTATAGTAAGGCGTCAAAATTGGCTAAAAAAAGTCAAAATTTTTTTTGACCTCAAAATATCATAAAAAACGTCATAGTATAGTAAGTCGTTTTTTTCGGCCAAAAAAAGTCAAAAATTTTTTTGACCTCAAAATGTCATAAAAAACGTCATAGTATAGTAAGGCTTTTTTTTCGGCCCAAAAAAGTCAAAAAATTTTTTGACCTCAAAATGTCATAAAAAACGTCATAGTATAGTAAGGCTTTTTTTTAGGCCAAAAAAAGTCAAAAAAATTTTTTGACCTCAAAATGTCATAAAAAACGTCATAGTATAGTAAGGCTTTTTTTTCGGCCAAAAAAAGTCAAAATTTTTTTTGACCTCAAAATGTCATAAAAAACGTCATAGTATAGTAAGGCTTTTTTTCGGCCAAAAAAAGTCAAAAAATTTTTTGACCTCAAAATGTCATAAAAAACGTCATAGTATAGTACGGCTTTTTTTTCGACCAAAAAAAGTCAAAATTTTTATGGACCTCAAAATGTCATAAAAAACGTCATAGTATAGTAAGGCGTTTTTTTCGGCAAAAAAAAGTCAAAATTTTTTTTTTACCTCAAAATGTCATAAAAAACGTCATAGTATAGTAAGGCCTCAAAATTGGCCAAAAAAAGTGAAAATTTTTTTTGACCTCAAAATGTCATAAAAAACGTCATAGTATAGTAAGGCTTTTTTTCGGCCAAAAAAAGTCAAAAAATTTTTTGACCTCAAAATGTCATAAAAAACGTCATAGTATAGTACGGCTTTTTTTTCGACCAAAAAAAGTCAAAATTTTTATGGACCTCAAAATGTCATAAAAAACGTCATAGTATAGTAAGGCGTTTTTTTCGGCAAAAAAAAGTCAAAATTTTTTTTTTACCTCAAAATGTCATAAAAAACGTCATAGTATAGTAAGGCCTCAAAATTGGCCAAAAAAAGTGAAAATTTTTTTTGACCTCAAAATGTCATAAAAAACGTCATAGTATAGTAAGGCGTCAAACTCGGCCAAAAAAAGTCAAAATTTTTTTTGACCTCAAAATATCATAAAAAACGTCATAGTATAGTAAGGCTTTTTTTTCGGCCAAAAAAAGTCAAAAAATTTTTTGACCTCAAAATGTCATAAAAAACGTCATAGTATAGTAAGGCGTTTTTTTCGGCCAAAAAAAGTCAAAAATTTTTTTGACCTCAAAATGTCATAAAAAAGTCATAGTATAGTAAGGCTTTTTTTTTCGGCCCAAAAAAGTCAAAAAATTTTTTGACCTCAAAATGTCATAAAAAACGTAATAGTATAGTAAGGCGTCAAAATCGACCAAAAAAAGTCAAATTTTTTTTGACCTCAAAATGTCATAAAAAACGTCATAGTATAGTAAGGCTTTTTTTAAGGCCAAAAAAAGTCAAATTTTTTTTTGACCTCAAAATGTCATAAAAAACGTCATAGTATAGTAAGGCTTTTTTTTCGGCCAAAAAAAGTCAAAATTTTTTTTGACCTCAAAATGTCATAAAAATCGTCATAGTATAGTAAGGCTTTTTTTTCGGCCAAAAAAAGTCAAAATTTTTTTTGACCTCAAAATGTCATAAAAAACGTCATAGTATAGTAAGGCTTTTTTTTCGGCCAAAAAAAGTCAAAAATTTTTTGACCTTAAAATGTCATAAAAAACGTCATAGTATAGTAAGGCATCAAAATCGACCAAAAAAAGTCAAAATTTTTTTTTACCTCAAAATGTCATAAAAAACGTCATAGTATAGTAAGGCGTTTTTTTCGGCCAAAAAAAGTCAAAATGTTTTTGGACCTCAAAATGTCATAAAAAACGTCATAGTATAGTAAGGCGTCAAACTCGGCCAAAAAAAGTCAGAATTTTTTTTGACCTCAAAATGTCATAAAAATCGTCATAGTATAGTAAGGCGTCAAACTCGGCCAAAAAAAGTCAAAATTTTTTTGGACCTCAAAATGTCATAAAAAACGTCATAGGATAGTAAGGCTTTTTTTTCGGCCAAAAAAAGTCAAATCTTTTTTTGACCTCAAAATGTCATAAAAAACGACATAGTATAGTAAGGCTTTTTTTTCGGCCAAAAAAAGTCAAAATTTTTTTTGACCTCAAAATGTCATAAAAAACGTCATAGTACAGTAAGGCTTTTTTTTCCGCCAAAAAAAGTCAAAAATTTTTTTGACCTCAAAATGTCATAAAAAACGTCATAGTATAGTAAGGCGTCAAACTCGGCCAAAAAAAGTCAAAATTTTTTTTGACCTCAAAATATCATAAAAAACGTCATAGTATAGTAAGGCTTTTTTTTTCGGCCAAAAAAAGTCAAAATTTTTTTTGACCTCAAAATGTCATAAAAAACGTCATAGTATAGTAAGGCTTTTTTTTCGGCCAAAAAAAGTCAAAATTTTTTTTGACCTCAAAATGTCATAAAAAACGTCATAGTATAGTAAGGCTTTTTTTTCGGCCAAAAAAAGTCAAAAATTTTTTGACCTTAAAATGTCATAAAAAACGTCATAGTATAGTAAGGCATCAAAATCGACCAAAAAAAGTCAATTTTTTTTTTTACCTCAAAATGTCATAAAAAACGTCATAGTATAGTAAGGCGTTTTTTTCGGCCAAAAAAAGTCAAAATTTTTTTGGACCTCAAAATGTCATAAAAAACGTCATAGTATAGTAAGGCGTCAAACTCGGCCAAAAAAAGTCAAAATTTTTTTTGACCTCAAAATGTCATAAAAATCGTCATAGTATAGTAAGGCTTTTTTTCGGCCAAAAAAAGTCAAAATTTTTTTGGACCTCAAAATGTCATAAAAAACGTCATAGGATAGTAAGGCTTTTTTTTCGGCCAAAAAAAGTCAAATTTTTTTTTGACCTCAAAATGTCATAAAAAACGACATAGTATAGTAAGGCGTCAAAATTGGCCAAAAAAAGTGAAAATTTTTTTTGACCTCAAAATGTCATAAAAAACGTCATAGTATAGTAAGGCGTCAAACTCGGCCAAAAAAAGTCAAATTTTTTTTGACCTCAAAATATCATAAAAAACGTCATAGTATAGTAAGGCTTTTTTTTTCGGCCAAAAAAAGTCTAAATTTTTTTTGACCTCAAAATGTCATAAAAAACGTCATAGTATAGTAAGGCGTCAAACTCGGCCAAAAAAAGTCAAAATTTTTTTTGACCTCAAAATGTCATAAAAAAACGTCATAGTATAGTAAGGCTTTTTTTTCGGCCCAAAAAAGTCAAAAATTTTTTTGACCTCAAAATGTCATAAAAAACGTCATAGTATAGTAAGGCTTTTTTTTAGGCCAAAAAAAGTCAAAAAAATTTTTTGACCTCAAAATGTCATAAAAAACGTCATAGTATAGTAAGGCTTTTTTTTCGGCCAAAAAAAGTCAAAATTTTTTTGACCTCAAAATGTCATAAAAAACGTCATAGTATAGTAAGGCTTTTTTTCGGCCAAAAAAAGTCAAAAAATTTTTTGACCTCAAAATGTCATAAAAAACGTCATAGTATAGTAAGGCTTTTTTTTCGACCAAAAAAAGTCAAAATTTTTATGGACCTCAAAATGTCATAAAAAACGTCATAGTATAGTAAGGCTTTTTTTCGGCCAAAAAAAGTCAAAAAAAATTTTGACCTCAAAATGTCATAAAAAACCTCATAGTATAGTAAGGCTTTTTTTTCGGCCAAAAAAAGTCAAAATTTTTTTGACCTCAAAATGTCATAAAAAACGACAAAGTATAGTAAGGCGTCAAAATTGGCTAAAAAAAGTCAAAAATTTTTTTGACCTCAAAATATCATAAAAAACGTCATAGTATAGTAAGTCGTTTTTTTCGGCCAAAAAAAGTCAAAAATTTTTTTGACCTCAAAATGTCATAAAAAACGTCATAGTATAGTAAGGCTTTTTTTTCGGCCCAAAAAAGTCAAAAATTTTTTTGACCTCAAAATGTCATAAAAAACGTCATAGTATAGTAAGGCTTTTTTTTAGGCCAAAAAAAGTCAAAAAAATTTTTTGACCTCAAAATGTCATAAAAAACGTCATAGTATAGTAAGGCTTTTTTTTCGGCCAAAAAAAGTCAAAATTTTTTTTGACCTCAAAATGTCATAAAAAACGTCATAGTATAGTAAGGCTTTTTTTCGGCCAAAAAAAGTCAAAAAATTTTTTGACCTCAAAATGTCATAAAAAACGTCATAGTATAGTACGGCTTTTTTTTCGACCAAAAAAAGTCAAAATTTTTATGGACCTCAAAATGTCATAAAAAACGTCATAGTATAGTAAGGCGTTTTTTTCGGCAAAAAAAAGTCAAAATTTTTTTTTTACCTCAAAATGTCATAAAAAACGTCATAGTATAGTAAGGCCTCAAAATTGGCCAAAAAAAGTGAAAATTTTTTTTGACCTCAAAATGTCATAAAAAACGTCATAGTATAGTAAGGCGTCAAACTCGGCCAAAAAAAGTCAAAATTTTTTTTGACCTCAAAATATCATAAAAAACGTCATAGTATAGTAAGGCTTTTTTTTCGGCCAAAAAAAGTCAAAAAATTTTTTGACCTCAAAATGTCATAAAAAACGTCATAGTATAGTAAGGCGTTTTTTTCGGCCAAAAAAAGTCAAAAATTTTTTTGACCTCAAAATGTCATAAAAAACGTCATAGTATAGTAAGGCTTTTTTTTCGACCCAAAAAAGTCAAAATTTTTATGGACCTCAAAATGTCATAAAAAACGTCATAGTATAGTAAGGCTTTTTTTTTCGGCCCAAAAAAGTCAAAAAATTTTTTGACCTCAAAATGTCATAAAAAACGTAATAGTATAGTAAGGCGTCAAAATCGACCAAAAAAAGTCAAATTTTTTTTGACCTCAAAATGTCATAAAAAACGTCATAGTATAGTAAGGCTTTTTTTAAGGCCAAAAAAAGTCAAATTTTTTTTTGACCTCAAAATGTCATAAAAAACGTCATAGTATAGTAAGGCTTTTTTTTCGGCCAAAAAAAGTCAAAATTTTTTTTGACCTCAAAATGTCATAAAAATCGTCATAGTATAGTAAGGCTTTTTTTCGGCCAAAAAAAGTCAAAATTTTTTTTGACCTCAAAATGTCATAAAAAACGTCATAGTATAGTAAGGCTTTTTTTTCGACCCAAAAAAGTCAAAATTTTTATGGACCTCAAAATGTCATAAAAAACGTCATAGTATAGTAAGGCGTTTTTTTCGGCAAAAAAAAGTCACATTTTTTTTGACCTCAAAATGTCATAAAAAACGACATAGTATAGTAAGGCGTCAAAATTGGCCAAAAAAAGTGAAAATTTTTTTTGACCTCAAAATGTCATAAAAAACGTCATAGTATAGTAAGGCGTTTTTTTCGGCCAAAAAAAGTCAAAAATTTTTTTGACCTCAAAATGTCATAAAAAAGTCATAGTATAGTAAGGCTTTTTTTTTCGGCCCAAAAAAGTCAAAAAATTTTTTGACCTCAAAATGTCATAAAAAACGTAATAGTATAGTAAGGCGTCAAAATCGACCAAAAAAAGTCAAATTTTTTTTGACCTCAAAATGTCATAAAAAACGTCATAGTATAGTAAGGCTTTTTTTAAGGCCAAAAAAAGTCAAATTTTTTTTTGACCTCAAAATGTCATAAAAAACGTCATAGTATAGTAAGGCTTTTTTTTCGGCCAAAAAAAGTCAAAATTTTTTTTGACCTCAAAATGTCATAAAAATCGTCATAGTATAGTAAGGCTTTTTTTCGGCCAAAAAAAGTCAAAATTTTTTTTGACCTCAAAATGTCATAAAAAACGTCATAGTATAGTAAGGCTTTTTTTTCGACCCAAAAAAGTCAAAATTTTTATGGACCTCAAAATGTCATAAAAAACGTCATAGTATAGTAAGGCGTTTTTTTCGGCAAAAAAAAGTCAAATTTTTTTTTTATCTCAAAATGTCATAAAAAACGACATAGTATAGTAAGGCGTCAAAATTGGCCAAAAAAAGTGAAAATTTTTTTTGACCTCAAAATGTCATAAAAAACGTCATAGTATAGTAAGGCGTCAAACTCGGCCAAAAAAAGTCAAAATTTTTTTTGACCTCAAAATATCATAAAAAACGTCATAGTATAGTAAGGCTTTTTTTTCGGCCAAAAAAAGTCAAAAATTTTTTTGACCTCAAAATGTCATAAAAAACGTAATAGTATAGTAAGGCGTCAAAATCGACCAAAAAAAGTCAAAAATTTTTTTGACCTCAAAATGTCATAAAAAACGTCATAGTATAGTAAGGCTTTTTTTTCGGCCAAAAAAAGTCAAAAATTTTTTTGACCTCAAAATGTCATAAAAAACGTCATAGTATAGTAAGGCTTTTTTTTCGGCCAAAAAAAGTCAAAATTTTTTTTGACCTCAAAATGTCATAAAAAACGTCATAGTATAGTAAGGTTTTTTTTTTTCGGCCCAAAAAAGTCAAAAATTTTTTTGACCTCAAAATGTCATAAAAAACGTCATAGTATAGTAAGGCGTTTCTTTCGGCCAAAAAAAGTCAAAATTTTTTTTGACCTCAAAATGTCATAAAAAACGTCATAGTATAGTAAGGCGTCAAAATCGGCCAAAAAAAGTAAAAAATTTTTTTGACCTCAAAATGTCATAAAAAACGTCATAGTATAGTAAGGCGTCAAAATATGCCAAAAAAAAGTCATTCTTTAGTAAGGCCTCAAAATATGCCAAGAAAAGTCATACTTTAACCGTGTTTTATTATTGATGTGATAAGATAAATAATCTGCTGTTTCCAGAGCAGAAACACCAAAAATAACAGCTTCTCAAGAGTTTTCTGTTTTAAATTAGCTGGTAAATTAGCTGCCTTCACATGATCACTGACTGATGACTGAGGTCATAGGTAAGCCATCTATTTATTTACCCCCACATCTTTATCACTATGTAACCAGAATGGGTGAGATGGGTTGGGATGCGTCTCTTGTAAGAATAAGCTTTGCTCTAAGTTAGGATCCATTGCGTCACATTACTGACATCAGATAAAGTGTATTTGTCTCACATAAGTGCAATGACAGCTCAGAGGGCAAGCTGAAACAAACTAATCCTCTATTTCATCTCCCTGGATTTCACTCCTCCCCTGCTCCCTGCCTGCCTACAGCCTACAGCACAATAGACAGCCATTCTGATAAAAGTGCGCAATAGCCAGTGTGGATATCCGGCTGCCTTTCTCTCCGCTCCCCCCTTTAATGAGGGTGTATGGAGCTGTGGTTTATCCTGCCACTCTTTCTTTCCAATCCCCCTCCAATCCTGCAGGGCTGTGGCTGCTTTCTTCCCCCTTATTCTATGGAAAAAGAGGAATGTTTTCTGACTGACTTTTCCCTCCAAGCCCTTTTCAGGTTCCGGAGACATGAGGGGACACGTCTATTGCAGGAAAACTTGGAACTGGTGTGTGTGTATGTTTATTCAGAACAAGTTGAAGCTTGGTAACAGAGGGGATCCAGATTTATGTTAAAGAACACTTTTTTAAGGTAATATACCTAATTTAGCAAGAATCTGTGTTGTTTCTCTCATTTTACTGGATTAAGTGTACAACATGTTCTATAAACATAAATATTTGACTTCCAGACTGTTATTTTGTTACTATAAATCCACCAATTATTTGTTTTTAGCCAAAAAATTCCTAGTTCTAGGAATGGTAATGTCAATTAGTCTGTCAGTTGGTCCACCAGTTTGACACTTATGTCCTCCACAGGGTGAACCATAATAGCTCTGGTGACTAAATTTTCATCTGCCACCACCATTAGGTCAACTTGCTTCAGAAGCTGTCCCTAATGCCATGAGCTAAGGGTTGGCTTTATCACTGTTGTACCGCATGCCATCATTACTAGATATGACCACATCCACGGCTGCCATTGGCAATCACACTCACTAATAGATCAACTCTGATCAACTTATATCAAATGAGATATATCAGCTACTCACTCTGTTCAATTAAATCTGTTGTGATAAGAGAAAAAAGGGGAAATCAATCAGCTAATCAGAGCACCTAATAGTCTGCCAGGAGACCAGCAAAGACTCTGTCTGATCAAAGTCAGACAGATCGAGACACACAGCCACACTATCATGGCAATGACGAGTTCCCCGTTCATTAACAAAATTGCTTTGACCGCTGGCTTGAATTTAGAATCTAACTTGATCACATTTACTGTGTTTGTGCTGAGCTTAGCAGTTTTGCATGAAGACTTGCCCCACTGAGACAACTGATGTTTTTATGTAAAATGACACCACTCCAATCTGAATAAACTAGTCTGACAAACAGAAAAACATGCTCTGCCCACTTAATGAAGCTCTGCACATTTGTCCACTTTCTCTGAATTAATTGCAGACATGGTGGAAACTCTCTATTCTCACGTTAAGTAAAGAATCAAAGCATACAAACAAAATACTTTCTCCTAAAAAGCACTGAGTACTGACAGCTAAACCATCTCCACCCATATCACATACTAAGAAAAAGAAATTTAGCTCAAAGGAATGTGTAGTTGATAATGAAAACAGATTCTTCCAACTTATAAAAATAAAACAAATACTCTACCACAAAAATGCACAACTTCATACTTAGTGCAACTTAAACATCCAACAAAGTAAAAGGTTAGGACAAAAATGTATTTTTCCATCATTTATTTCGCAAATGTGCCATAAACACTTGCAAAAAAAAAAAAACATCTTAAAGTTGGTCCAGTAGAAAAAAAAAACACTTGAATGATTTAATACTTTGTTTTTCAGCTTTCAATTCTGTCAAGTAAATTTGGAGTCTATGTTTAAGTCTAAATGGGGGAGCGGATTGCTAGTTGGTGGTTCCAAAACAAATTTATCTGTCAATCATACATAAATATCCAGAAATCAATCTCGCTTCCTAATGCAAAGCTAAGAAAGAGTAAAATGACTGGATAGAAATGGCATCAACATCTACATAAGAAAGGGATTAGATGACTATAAAATGTACACTTTTTTAAAAATTTAACTTAATATTCACATTCATATATAAAACTTACAAAACCTGGATCTTTCAAACCTACTAAAAATAGCTTTCTTCTGTTACTGCTGAAAGACCATTTTAAATTACCATAGATTTAATGGATTATTTATGTATTGTCAGCATAATTAATGTCATCATTTCTGCCATATTGTTTTTGTTCTTTTTTCCAAACTTTTTTTTGATTTATTTCAAAAACACATAAGTCAATAAATTAACATGCTACCTCAGTCCCTGAAAGCCAATACTCAACTGTGTTACTGAGTGAGAGTAAGACAGGTGTTTGTGTTTATATTAAAGTGTGTATCCATGTCTGCACGTGTGAGTGTGTGTGAAGAGAAATATAGTACACATAACCTGTTAGCATACCTGCCTCAAACTCAAAGTAGGGTAGGGTGGGATGGGGTTACTTCGGAGTCCATACAAAAAATAATTCATTGTAAATATATAATATATATTTATACATATTTGAATATATTTACAAATATACCCAGCACTATACATTATACTGTGTATTTTTTTCTCCAGAATAACTGTGAAGGCTTATCTAGAGAACTGAAAAAGAAATGCATCAATATTACAAAATAAACAGGAGAGCAGTCTCTATATGTGCTCTCCTCCTATTCCTCTGTTTTGTTAGTCAGAGCTTTGTCTCTCAGTCCTTTTCCTATTCGTCATCCTCTTCTAGTCCCTTGTTTTAAGTTCACATTGATCCATACATTCCTCCAGGAGCAAAGAACAGTCTTGGAATGCCAGCCACTGGAATGGGATCACCAAACAAGTAATGCCGTTGATTGCAAAAAACTCTCTCGGTATAAACATGAGAACCAAACTGAAAAGTCTGTGTATTTATATGAAGGGAGAGGAGGAGGAGGGACCCCAGTGAATGTCAGTTCATCCAAAACACAGCTTCTGCAGAGTCCCTGTTCTCTCGTTTAAGACCTCATGTGAGCATGTGGTGTATGTAGTGTGTGTGTGTATGTCTGTACATGGCAGTATGAGTGTGTGACAGCAGCGCTGCCACCAGCCCAGTCCCGTCTTGGTCCATTAGTCCACTGGGAGCCAGAGGGGTGATGGGGGGGCAGGAGGGTTGGGTGGATGTCAGAGAGGGTGTCTGTGCTACGTGTGTTTTGAGATGCTGAGGGGGTAAGACTGGGGTAAGTCAAGCTGGGGTAGAGAGGGTGGGTGGGGGCTCATGTTTTGACATTTCCATTGATGTGCTGGTACTTGGGGAGGCAGGGCTCGTCCGGTAACGGGTCGTGGGAAAACACAGAGTCGTCACCGGAGGAGCAGGAGCTGCGAGTGTCGGGGAAACTGGGGGAATACTGCTCTGCTGGGGCGCACAGGTCCAGATACTCCTGTAGACACAGACAGAGGAAAGAGAGGGTTGGGTGCGATCGTTTACACTCAGACACAAGCTCATATGTTCGCTCGAAGGAGTGAGAGGCGAAAGACCTAGAGCAAACAAGAGAACATAAATACAGCGCTGAAATCCAGTCAACAAGAACAGGGACTTTCCAGAGGAGGGTGAGAGAGGTGGAGGAGAAGAGTATCACCTTCATCATGATATTTATCTAAATCATCCAAAATCACCCTGTAAGGATTTATGAAACAGAGCAGAAAAAATAATCGTAAACTGGATACTGTACAAAAATATTTGCAGGAATAATAAGTAATAAATTGAATGTTTGACTGCTGGCTGTTCCAGTGGAGCCTGAAGACAGCAGGGTTGACCTAGTTGCAGTTTTGGTCCACTACAAAACAGTTCAATGTGGTTGCGAAGTTGGGGAAAAGAGGATACGTTTAGACCAGAGAACTGGGGCAGAGTTGTGGCATCTTGGCCTTTACAGCATCCCCTCACATCACTCTCAAGTTCAATCCAAACAAATCTGACATCTGACACCGAAACGCCCAACATAAATACTATGAGAGGGCTGGAAAAAATAAAGGCGCTGGCAGAACACAACACTGAACTGAAAAAATGAAGATGAAGGAAGATGAAAACCCTAAAAAGTCCTGTTATTAATTTTTGACTCGGTCCACTGTTGTCAAGTTGTTTCGGTCTTTTCATGTCAGCTGAGGCACCCTTTTTTCCCCTCCTCCTCGTCTTTCATGGCTGTTATTGGGAATAGTTGTGAGGAGGAAGAGTTCTTGGGGTTTTCTAGAAAATGAGTACTGGCTTCCATTTTCCCAGCTCAACACGAGAAGGCTCACATTACTAAAGACCTCCACATCTGCCAGCGGTTTGGGGCAGAGGGAAGGAGGGGGGAGGCAAGAAAAAGGCGCTTTATTACATTTCAAAAGTTCAAACTCAAAGTTGGGCTTTTTTGGCATAAATTCATGAAGCTCCAGCTCCAGAGCAGACGAGTCTTGACAGCTTTCCATCGACGGCCTCTTTTCAGGTCGGCATGCGGATATCACACAAGACAGGAAGGGGAATGGAAAGAAATGCAGGCCATTATAGTGAGTGAGGCATGGATGTGATGATTGGGCAACTTCACTGGGCCGTAGCGGCCATGTTGGGCCTGGATCAAATCATCCGGCCATTTTTTCGGTCACCATTTAGGCCTTGTGTCAGCAACGTGGCTGCTAATGCTCCTAAAGCTTTCAGCAACATTCTGCTGGATCCTGCATGCACTGGCAAGAGTGTGATTTAGTTTGGACTGAGAAACGTGTAACTGTGTGTAGGAATGTATCATATTATTTTATTTTATTAAGAAATACTGGAATTTGGCAGGTAATTATAGGGTTTGTGTAGCATGGCTTCTGACCACCCTGAATCCAGGAACTTTATGGAATAAATAAATGTGTGTGAAGAAGAATGACAGAGCTTCACTCACCTCGTTGGTGCTGAGGGTGAGGATGCGATCCAGATCTTCTACTAGCTGCTTGAAGGTGGGTCTCTGGGATGAGATGGCATGCCAGCAGTCTTTCATCATCATGTACCTGGGAGACAGGAAATTTGAATCAGTTTACACAAAGGAGAAGAGTGAATGAAGGGAGAGGAAACTGAGTTATTCAGGCATTACTCGGGAATTAGGCATTATTGGGTTTATCCAAACTCAAGCTGTGCCACTTCTTATCCACCTGGTCTTCAAGTTTCAAAACCCAGCTGAAATGGTTTATGCCACTGGAATCAGGTGTCTCCATATCAAAGAATAAATCAAAACAGCAGGCGCTCTCTGACACCACCTCATTTTCTTACATTTTGATGGGCTGCTGCTGATCATAAACATGCCTGCCAGTGCTTTGGATGTTTTAAATACTTTAATGTGTGTGTGCCATGCACTGCTTTCTAATTTGTTCTCCATCAGCCCTCTCAGTGTAGCGCCATGGCTGAACTGTGCCATTGTCCGCTGACTGCAGAGGACTAATTGTGAATGAGGACACTGATAGCAGCCAGTCACAGCTGTGCAGAGGCCTGACAGAGTGGACACAGAGCCCCGGAGTCATTGATCTGATGGAGACTGGGATGGCGCTGAGTCTCGTTGTAAGAGTGAGTGTGTATTTGAGTTATCAGCTTGGTCAGGGAAGATGCCAGTTTGGCAGAAACACTTACAGCTCGTTGGTGCAGTTGCCAGGCTTGTCCATGCGATGGCCCTCTTTGAGCAACTTGAAGAGCTCTTCAACAGGAATGCCAGGGTATGGTGAGCCCCCCAGGGTGAAGATCTCCCACATCAACACCCCAAATGACCAGCTGGTAAGACAGAAACAGACATATTAGTAATCTGGTCATGATAAACAAGAATGACACTGAAACAGCAGGATTCATCTGTGAATAGTGTTCAAGAGTTTTCAGTGTAGTATAAATAACATTAGGCCCAATGAGTGTCACTTTCCTTTAACCTACAGATAATTTACATAGAGCCACTTAGCCAAAGTTTGGAAACGACTTCAACAGTGTGACAGCACTGGTGTCAATGCCCTCTTTCTGCCGTCCGGTGGCTTGTAGCGCAAACCCGCTCCCAGTGCCACTCTGGCCCTGATCTCAATGATGGCTTTTGTGCCCGGCTGGCCGGTCACACAGTCTGGCATTGTCCAGTCACACCACACCAAAACAAACAGCAGACCACCCACAGCAGACAAAAGAGGAGAGAGGCGTCCAGCGATGGGTAGTGAATATTAACGATTAACTACTTCCTCGTCGCAGCATCCGGTGGTTTAATATCGGTGACTCAGTGCCGCTGATTTCCATCACTGTCGTGCTGCATGTTTATATTAGAGATCCAGAGCGTTTCAATTGAATCATTCTTGCACTGACAAAGTGCTTGATTCATGTCCACACAAAGGCTGTATTATCATGAATGTGCACGCATGCACATTAAGGCAGACACAGGCCATGTTACTGGTCCAACCAGGCAAGTAGGCATGGACAAGCAGGTTGGGCGTTTATCAGTTCCTCCATCTGTTTACACAACCAGCCCCAGGTTTGGTCTCTCCTCTATCTCTGCGTTGTATCTCTCCACTTATTCTACTTTGTAACCTTTGTCTCTTGGTGCTTGTCAACCTGTCGGATTGTGCAGGTTCGTGTCCACCTGCAACCAACCGTGACTCACCAAACAAACACGCACACCAACACGCTCCAGGTCACTTTAAAAGACCAGGCATTCATCCTTACAAGAGCGGTTCACATTCTGAAGTCATTCATACCTCATTACATTCAGGGCGTACGTTCTCTGTAACTGAAGTTTCTGATATTGACTGAAAGTACCATGAATATAAATGTCAGAGAACCACTCAATATATGTACATACATCAACAAATCTGATTAAAACATGAAGATTTGAGGATCTGAAACATGGTATAGGAGCTAAAGCTGAAGGAATACATTAGTTTGTCTCAGATGTCCCACACTGAATCCACAAAGCCTGGCCATGACACCGTCTCTCTGCGCTTGGGCTGTAGTTGTAGCCCAAGCGCAGAGAGTGTGGCCTTACCTACACCAGCCAGAGCTGAGTCCCCTGGGCCCATTTGTCAAAACAACAAGGGTTTCATTGGAATTCATGTATTCATTTAATCTGATGTCATATATGGATCGCCTTCTGGTGATGTTTGAGTGTAAGCCCCCCCCAACACCTCTCCTCATCTTCCTTCTTCCTTCATATGCTATGTGAAAAGCCAATTACTAAAAGTGAGTGATGAAACATAATTAGCAGTGAGCTGATAGAAAGGACTACAGTAGTCACTTCATGCCCCCCCTTGCAGCCCCATGCACTCCCTCAGTTTATTGATTGGTGCTGTACTATGGAACATGAAGGGCATGGTGTGTACATACACATTATTTATGTGCACAAACACATATACACAACCATGGACACTGGAGAGAGTCTCTATCCAAGTGCTTAACTGGATGGAGTGCTACTGGTGTATGACTCATACACACACACATACACACACACACACACACACACACACACACACACACACACACACACACACACACACACACACACACACACACACACACACACACACACAAGATCTCCTTTCCCAGGGGTCAGCATGCAAGGCATTTATCTAATTGCCACATACACTTTGTGCTGCCAGTGTCTGGAGAAGATACTTCAAACAACGCTGTCAGAACGCATAAGATTCAAACACCAAAAAGAGAGGGACGCTCTCCCTTTGTTCTGTTTTTAGAATGAGTACTCTCGAACTTAAAAAAAGAGAGAGAGACAGAGACGGGTCAGCAATTCACATACCAGATGAATGAAAATAAGAATGATGGGGTGAAAGGAGGGAGGGAGGAGATTATTTTGATCATGGAACAGCTCCAAAATGATGAGCCACATGTTCAAAGTGTTGCTGAATGAGGAGAGGAGAGTGAAAACGGGATGGCAGGGGGGTTAAAGGGGGTGGGGTCTAGGGAGGATGAGGCCCGGACTGAAGGGCTGCAGCATTGTTGCATTCAGACATGTGCGGAGGCCCAAAAGGAGGGGAAACTTCCGAGCCAAGCCGGACGAGCGAGGGATGAGGCGGCGGGGGAGGAGGTGCTGGTGGGCTCCGGGCTCCTTCCAGGGCCCTTTGAAGCCGGTCAGATTAGTAACACGGCATTGACTACAAGTCTAGCGTGAAATCCTCACTTTTGCCACAGACTGGCCAGTGCTGGCCCCCTATAGCCAGTCATCCCCACCTAAAACTTACCAGCACTGCACCAAAAGACCTAATCCACTCCCTTCTCCTGTACTCCTGAAAAACAACCCCCCAAATCTGACTGCAGGCCACAGGAAACCAGCTGGGCTGCACATTAAATCTCAAAAATAGCAGTGACAGAATATTTTTTATCAAGATGGGTTTACTTGCATCACAGATGTGTGTAAGTTAATTTGGTATCGTGCATTTGTGGCTGTGGGATGCAGAAGCAGTTTGTTTAATACTTACACATCACTCTGGTGTGTGTAGACCCGGTCAAACAGCGCCTCTGGAGCCATCCATTTTACCGGGAGACGACCCTGAGGACACACACACAGGTGAGAGGTCAAACAACAATCTACACATAAACCACAGACAAACACCTACATTTCTGGCCTATTTGAATTAATTCAAATAGGCCCTGCGAGATCTCATTACTTCTGGAAAGCCTGGGGAATACGGCACTAGGCACCAGGAGCGATTATCTGAGAAGAGGATTTCCCAGAGGAACATTTACATTGTTAAAGTAACAGAGCTGATAAACAGGGTCACAGATAAAGGAGAGAGTTTATCTCTATGTGCTATTAAAACAAGCTAAGCACAGCTGACAGGGCAACCTTGATAATTATCTGTGTAGCAGCCTAATGGCAAGAATAATCTCATCAAACTGTCGTAATCATTAAATGGAGAAGCAGCATCTAAATAAGTCCTTACAAAATAAGACTTTTCAACTTCTGTAAATAGTACTGTTCAACAAGTTGAACACATAATAGATATAAAATTGTACCTGTAGGGTTTCATTCATTACACTAATCTTATTGTGCACCTGCAATACTTTTTTACGGGGTAATACAACAATAATAAGATCACTGTAAATTGTTCTGTTCCAATCAGAAAGAAGAACATTGAAATGAAAAAAAGCAGCATTACAATGATAGCTCTGTCTAGATTGGTTTAACATAAGTGATCATCACTGTAGCTGCTGTCATTGTCCTAATCATCATCACCATCAGCATCATTGCATATTGTTGTCGTTGTCAGCTAGTTCTCAGCATGATCGTGCATGCGATGAAAAGGCAGCCATGCATACTAAATGAGGATGTGCAGGCAACGCTGCTCTGCGGTGGGAAAGAAGGACACTATGGAGATGTCAATTATGTTTAAGCCGCTCCCCTCTCTAACTCACTCTGTCTCTCTTTCTGGCTAATTGTATAAGTGTCTGTGGAACCAAAGGAACAAGAGACTGAGGGATAAACAAGGCAGAGCCTCCAGAAGCACTACATTCACAGACTGCCTGGGAACCCACAGCTTCTGCCAAGACACCAGCCGAGGGAAAGAGTGAAACAGAAAGATGAGGGAAGGGAGGGATTTAGAGAAAAGAGAGAGACGGGTGGACTAATCTCACACTGCGGCTCTCAAAGACATTCCTGTCCCTAAAAGTGCCCATCCCTCAACATGCAGTGTGCCGGTTGAAGACTCACATTGGTCGTCTTTTTGTAGTAGTCAATGTTATGGACGTCCCTGGCTAGGCCAAAGTCAGCGATCTTCATGACGTTGCTCTCTGTGACCAGGACGTTCCTGGCTGCCAGGTCTCTGTGTATACACTGGGATGGAGAGAGAAAAAAAAAAGGGAGGGAGGTCACGTAGAGAGGAAAAGTGAGGGGAGGAGAAGAATAAGACAGTTACCTCATTCCATAAATAAATCAACTCTGAAACAGGTGTATACTTAATTTAGACCGGTGTTAAAATATCTGTGGTGCGTGTAATCATCCAGAAATCTCCTGCACAGAGGTAACACTTGACTGAATAACATGACGCCACTATGACTACGCCACCATGAACATGTCTGGATAAGTAAAGATTCTTTGCATACTTTTCCACATATATGACCGTAGTCTGCGAATCAGTGCGCATGTGCAAGCATGTACGTGTGTGTGAGTGCATGAGACAGTACACTCTGTCACATTCCAACAGTGAGAGGGAGCGTGAGGCTGCGTTTGGCCAACATGGCCGTACCCCCATTGTGAAAACTTCACAATTCTTCTACACAGAGGGGCTTTTGTTGTGGAACGAGAGACAATGTGGGGATTGGGCAGGGGGTAAGTGTAGTGTTTTTAGGAGACAATATTCCCACAGTGACGCACAAGAAAGCTTCCTACGTAAAAAAACCTTCCTGGATACAGCACATCAAACGTGCCATGTACTGGCACAGAAATCTGTCTGGGCAGCCAATAGGGGGATGTTCTCACTGATGTGAGGACGGGACATTCTGTGTGTTAGTGTGCATCCTCCTCTTACCTTCTGTGATGCTAGGTACTCCATGCCCCGTGCCACCTGGTAAGTGCAAGAGACCAGATCTTTGAAAGTGAGCTGTTCGTCTGAGACACGGGCGATGTCGTAGGAGTATTCCATGCCGGGCGGCCGGCGGGCTCGGAGGTACTCCCTAAGGTTGCCTTTGGAGGCGTACTCTACTATCACATAAAGGGGGCCTGCAACGGAGAAAAGACTCACATTACCTTTTGAACATGTTCATAAATGATTCCCTTTGAGAGAAAGTGGCACTGAACAAAATTCATGGTGAATTTTTAATGGAATTCATAAAAAACATGCAGCTCTTATTTGAATGTTAAGACTTCAAGAATCTGTTGCTTGCTTCAAGAAAGTTTCTGTTTTAAAAACACAAGGAAGTTTGTATGGAAAACACCGCACAAAAGGCCAGACTCCGCAAGCAGTGCTGCATCCAAGAATTTACGTAAATTTATAAATCTTCCAATACACAGTCATTTTCAGCTGGGATTTACCAGGTGTGAAAAGGGGCATAACTGCAAGTGGCCTCCATGTTGTTTATTTTCATTCTTTATACAATCATGGCTTCAGGAATAATTCTAAGACAAAAACTTTCTTGAGCGCTCAACTTTATCAACTCTTCTTATGACACAGTTAATAAGGCATATCAAGCAGCACCTTAAAAACATAGTATCACTCTGAATCCTATATCAACAAAGAATAAAATCATCTAAGTTTATTACTTATTACAAAAAACAACATCTGTGTATTCTGATTTCCTTCTTAAAATGGTACTGTTTGTTATGTCCTGTGCTACTCACCGTCTTGTGTACAGGCCCCCAAAAGATTAATGATGTTCTTATGTTTGCCGATCATCTTCATCATTTCCATCTCTGACACCAGGTCAGACAGGTCTTTCTCAGTGGCGTCATCTAAGAACAGAAGAGCGTGGATTGAAAGGTGTCAGGAAAAACTCAGCAAAACAAACACACCAGTCCCGTCTTCCCTTTAACCCTCCGACTCGGGACTCGCGGTGCTGCCCTGCCAGACAACACCTTGTTTTGTAGGTGCTTCTGATTAAGTGCGGCTGACGGACAATGTGGGCTAAAGTTACGAGGGAAGCTCCTCACACAGACTACAGAGGCATCTTTCAGTGTCAGGGGGAAGGAGGAGGAGGAATTAAAGACGTTCAATCTGGATTCATTATCTGCTGCACAGGCCCCTTTTTCATGGGTCTAGAGGTATCCAGACAGTCAGAATGGCATTGCCTGCATTCTTCTGCACCATTACCTTACCTGGAGTCACTCTAAAGAGCAGATTTCCATTGTCAAGGTAGGTCCAATAGCCTGCTGTTTTACCTGATCTACCCCCCTCCACCCACCCCACAATCCCCAACCAACCCAGTGCCCCCTCCTGCTGCTTTCATTAATCACTCCAGTGCTGCTAGTGTGACTTGCCTCTTTGTGTGGGTGCTGACTGAGCTCCAGCCAGCTGCTGCTCTGGGGTCAGGTATGTGACCGCCCCTAACCCTTACCTACCCAACTTGCCTCCCCCGGCCGTCACTCAGCAGCCACCAATAACGAATAATAATGGCAGCCCCAGGCTCCGCCTTGCCCTTTGCTGAACCCTCACTGGAGCATAAATCACCTATAAAATGTACTCAGGTTGCCCACAAGACATAATGAAGCAGTGTACATCTTATCCCAGTGGTCTGATTTTAAACACAGGGCAGACATTTACCATTACAATCTCACTGTGATTGTGCGCTGGCAGGAGACCCACTTACCTTTCAGCATCTTGACAGCAACAGTTACAGCTTCCTTGGGTTTGTCCTTATCGATGCCCAGGGCTTCTGCCATTACAACTTGGCCAAAGCAGCCTTCACCCAGGGGCTTGCCCAGGGTCAACCTGCAGCCACCAGACAGCAACACAAAAAGGGGAAACAAGAACAAAAAACAAGACAAAGCCGATTAGCTGCTGAAATACAAACTACAACTCATCGACCTGATCTGACTGTGGCATCGATTCCCTCCCTGTGCAGAAATAAACAGGTTAGATAGAGTCTGAGAATGACAGAGGTAATGAAACCAGGCACCGAGCCAGTTTCTCAACCTCACCCTGTCTGTTTTTCTTTCTTTCTTTTTTTTTTTTCCTAGATTTCTCTCTCTCTTTCAATCAGATTTTGTCTGTCTGAGTGCTTTATTGGCGCGGTGACTGCAGCCCGTGCCAGGGCAGTAGGTAGGAAGGCAGACATGGCAACGATAATCACCTGATAAAGCCAGGGAGAGGCACTCATTTCTAAACTGTTTACCCTGCCTTGGCATGTTCCAATATACACTCTTTACAAGTCATTACACAGGGCTTAGCTTAGCCCCGACACATTTTCCTGTGATGGATGGAATGCTGGCTTTGTGTTGTTATACAGGTGGGTCTGATGACAATAACAGGTGAAAATTTAAGTACTATTTTATTGTACGTCATGTCACAATTGCTGGCGTGTTAAACTTTATGTCCAAACTATATTACACTGATTGATATGGTGAAGAAATTATACTCACACATGCTTTCTCACAACGATCTGAACCACGGCACCTTTCTGACCCCTCAACTAGTGTATTCTGGTGCTTTTTCATTTGATTGGCAAGTGTTGGTCCCACCCCTAAGGCCCAGTGTCCCGGCTATGTAAACAACCACAGTGTGCAGTGCAAAGCCAAGGGCCCGAGGCCGGCGCCCTGCCGTAGTAACACAATCCCCTATCTGTCCACACACACTTCGCCACACTCAATGGCAGCCATTCTGTCCATCCAGCCACACATAATCGATGTTATTTTTCCTCCACGCAAACCGCAAACGTTAGCATTCCTCAGTGTTGTGAAATCCCAACATGATCCTTCAGGCACTGGGACGACGGGCAAGGAATAAAGACCCAAACAGAAAGACACACAGAGATGTACTGAGCCTGAACAAAACATCCCCCTTTTGGTTGGTTTATCAATTAAAATCAAAAACGTTTCACCAGAATGCCATTCTGCATGCACACAGAGAGTCCAGCATTACATCACAATTATTTTTTACACTGATGAGTGATGGTAAAATTTATGACCCTAGCTCTTTTTTACAACCATTTTAACAAAAGACAGACCTTCATGTTTATGCTTTGGGATTTTCCCTTTTCTTTCAAAACCAGAGGCCTCAAGTGGGTATTAAACTACTCTAACCTTTGCTGTCCTATTAAATCCACCCTGAAGCTTATCACTGGCCACTGCAACTGTGACTAACCGAAACCTCAGCGGTGCTAATTCCTCTGGTATGAAACTGAGCAAACACTCCTAGCACAGACATGCAGATAAAAGCTGCGAGCGCTAACCACTAATTAGCACAGCTCCATTCCTTACCATCAGAAGCATGTGTGTGTGTGTGAGACTATGTGTGAGTGAGAGTGTGATGTAGCAGCAGTTGTAATGATGAGGCAGGGTGCAGGGTGCCAAGTTCAGGTCATTTTACTACAGCACCAACAGATGAATCAGTAGCCTTTATCTCAGCCACCACAACCATTATTCACCAGTTAGTCATCATTGCCTGCTGTCTATCAGTGTTAATGACACTCTTCACCTACAACAATAGTTATCTGATCATTTAGCATCTGACATTCAATCAGACAGAGGTTCATTGTGTTGTGATGTTGGTGTTATTGACTACTGAAAAGCACCCTTTCAGTCAAAGATAGTTGTGGCAGCATTGAGGACAAAGGCCAAGGAAGTAGCACTGAAACTTGTCATGCATAAGGTTAAACAAGTACTGCATGCAGGTCTTGAAACTTGAATGTGTTATTATGAATACCCCTTCCAGATTAAAGTGGGATTGTGTAGCTCATCAGCATTTAAAGGCTTTTTTTATTCTTTATGCAGGATCTGAATCAGAGTTACATAATTATGTATTTCTGCATTTTGTAGAATGGTAAGATTTCCATCAGGACTAGGAAATTATTACTATTCTGAATGCAAAACATCAATTTTCATGAGTCACTGAAACCAGCAGAATCATTAAACCCTATTTTCTTAAGAACAAACAAACATACAAACAAACACAAAAATGTGCTCTATAGTTTCACTGTAAAATAAACTACAATTACATGACACCGAGTAGACGATACTGACAGAGAGGATGGATGAAGTCACGGAACAAAGCAGTGATCATAAGAAAACAGGCAGCCCTCACCTGTCTCGAGCAAACTCCCAGCGTGGATCCTCAGGAAGGTCATACTCGGGGATTGGCTCATCGTGGGCCGAGCTCCGACGTGTTGTGATGCGTACCAGCGGCGTACTGGAGTTCATAGAAGAGCTCGAGTCTGCTGACACCTGTGGGAAGAAAAACATTGGCTGATCACCGCAGTCTGGGTTCATAGGTCAGATAAAGCTCCAAGACATCACTAGAGGAGTCTGAGAAAATGTGTCTGTGTGATTGGCTGTTGAACTTATATTGAAATAAACAGCATTTTTGGTAAATATAGTACATTAATATGTATACTTTATATCCTTAATTTCAATGGCTAATGCTTTAAAGTTCCAGTAGAGGTTGTCTCAGTGCCAGAGATTACATTTCAGTGATCATTGAGAGGTGAGCAACAACAGTAATTTTGACGAATGTGTGTTAATCACTCAGCCTCGCCTCTGTCCCCGGGGCTCATCTCGACTCTCTCCACCCTAACCTTACCTTGACACAGGAATCAGTCTCGCCACTGAATGTAATCCAACACTTTTTGTACCTTTTGGAGCGTTGAGGGAAAAGCATGGCTCACACACAGAGAAAAAGGCTCTGGCTGCAGTTTCAGGCAGCAGTGTTAACTTGCACAGAAATGCATGCCTTCTGGGTGGTAGATCGGTTAAAATACCACAACAGTATATACTATGATGTGAGGGTTTTTTGCATATAAAAAAAAAGCAAAAAAAGTATCAACCATACAACTTTTATTATATTTATCTGCATTTTCATTTATGGAAATGAACTGTGGTTTGCTGCCTGTGATTGTATTTCTGCAGCACGTCTGCAGTGTAGTGTGTGTTTTTCTCCTCTAGGGGTGTTAGATGCCTTTAGAACTCTTTATCTACTTTCTGTTACCTGGCGGCGCAGAGGGATCTGCTTGCTCAGTTTGTGGACCGCTGGTTGACCCCCAAAGTCCGGTTTCTTTGCAGTGTTCCTCATGCGGCACACCACCACGATGCCCACCATGCAGGCGATGAGGAAGACACCTGCGCAGTATATTGCAATCTCCACGTAGTCTGGGGGAAAGGGCCCTGGGGATTTCTCAAGGGCTGAGGGACATAAAGGGGGAGAAGTGAGACGGAGGTCAGCCGAGGAAAGTTAGAGGGAGACTCTCACTGATCACTCTCACACACATGTATGAGTGACACACAGCCACATTCTTCGTTTGAACAGACACACATGGGTATCAGACAGGCACACACACAGACAGATGCTCAGGAGATGACTCATGCGTAAATGTAATCACAATCGGCAGACAAACTAAACAGAAATGATTTTGTAGCATCCTCCTCTCTCTGTTCTTCCCAAGGTACCAGCACGCCCACTCTGTTTTTTTTTAATCTAACAGGCCTGTACAGGGCTTAATGGGCTAAACAGATTTTTAAATCTTCACTCAGCCAGTACAACCAAGCCTGCATATGTCTGCATTCTGTGCGAATGTTGGAGACACGCGAGCACAAACACAAACACACACCCACGGACGACAGAACAATATGCGCTTCACTTCAAATCGCAAACAAGGGAGAGCGGTGTCCTTCGCGGTTGTATATGGCCTGAACTTCCTGTCGAGGAAGTGAGTAGAGTTTGTGTGTCTGTGTGTGTGTCTGCTATATAAACAGACCGTTCCATAATGCATAGCCCATCCAGACCGCAAACAAGGCTCTTGTGCAGCACGGCCAACCGAGCAGCCCGTCAGCCAGCTGGAGGTGAAGCTACAAGTAGGAACCTTTCTCCTGTCTGCTGCATATCTGCTGGTCCAAAAACCACAGCGCGTACGCAGAAGCCACAGCCTCGATGGCGCCACTGGTGCACATAGTGCACATCAAGGGCAATAAATATTACATATTACTCCCAGAGGAAATTGCTTGCCTGTGATCATTATGCTGTATTGTTTACAGACAAAACATAACTATTATCTCATTACAACATTAAGGGAAGGTTGATGCCAGTTGTCTCTTGAGGGCTGCAGACAGTCATCTACTCTCATTGATCTCATTTAATGCCCACCCTACATTTGGCTAGAACTCACGCTGAAACATTCATCTGTTTAGCCTGGAGTGAACTTGCGCAGACATGTCACAGAGTTTTATGTATTTGATCCTTTGGTATGCATAATTACAGGCCGAACATACAGCGACGGACAAAAATAGGATAAAACAAGTTGATAAATGGGAACACACACACAAATGGACAAACATTCATTCGCTGTGTAAAAGCAGAGATGTTTGGCCCTGATAATTGAGAAAGTCAAGCCAACTTGAAGAAAGTGTTGAGCTTTACCTTTCGATCTTTATTTCAAGAAGAAATAAAGTCTTAAAAGTCGGCAATTATCAGAGCCAGGAAAGTGGTGGAGAAATTTTTGAGCCATAAGTGAAACACATGAAAAAAAACCAAGATTTTTCATTGACATGCAGAGCCAAAGTGTGGCACTCAAAGACTTTCCCCAAGGAGCAGGAGAGAGATGTAACAGAAGGAAAAGAGAAAGCGGGAGACAAACCCTCCCTTCTGGAGACACTGGAGCTGCTCTGGGAGCTTCACTTCCGTCTCAGAGTTATAATAAGTCATCGGAAAACTACTCTGTTATCTGCTCAGAGCTTTCAACAGCTCGCCTATCCAGAAACTATTATAGAATATAAGCTCCCTGCTCTTAGGTTAGATTGTCTTGGTCGTTGACCATGACGGTTCATCGTAGTAATCCGATATTCGAGCAGTGTGCCTGTGGGAGGACTTGCCTTCTATAAAGGTCATTGAAATGACATAATCTAAAAATTTTAGACAAGAATGAGAAAAGAAAAAGGAAACGAGAGGACAGTATACAAGTGTATATACCTGGAAGCACCGTCAACCAAGCAGTGTGATAGGAGATCCCAATAGAATTACCCGCCAAGCACGTATACTCCCCAGCATCTTCAGCTGTTACATTGGGAAGGTAGAGAACTTCTATCTCCTTATCTGTGGTGTTAACACCTGCGGTCTGGGAGAGAGGAAGAAGAGGAAAAGAAAAAAGAGAGAGTCGAAGGTAAGAGTCGAGGGGGAACGGAAAGCAGAAATGGGGAGGACAAGCCACAGAGAAAAACGAGGGAGGACAGAGAGGGAGCGAGAGAGAGAGAGAGAGAGAGAGAGAGAGAGAGAGAGAGAGAGAGAGAGAGAGAGAGAGAGAAAAAATGAGACCCACAACACCAAGAGAGAAATAAGAGGAGCTGGATGGCGTCCATCGTGGAGGTTCCATCTAGAGCAAAGGATGTTGGGAGTTTCCATGGACGGGGGGAAGAGGCTTAATAAACAAAGACACAGATAGAGCCCAGTATGCCACCAGAACACAGGGAAATGGAGCCAATAGACCAAAAATAAAAACCCAAAAGGTTCCCGTCACCAACAGAACCTGATAAGAGTGACCAGTCTAATCCACATATTGGACTGGACGCATGATCAGACAAACACAGAAAGCATGGAGAGCACTGCCCTGCAACACCATACACCATGTTGACACAGCTCGCAAGACAAAAGAGATGTAAAGAAAAATGTAAGAGAAGGCAAAGTGAGATGCTAGCTGTGACAATTTCAGTGTCTGGGTATGCAGGTCTGACCAGTGCTTCCATGGCTGCACCATTCTCAGCAGTGGAGGGAGCAGCTGAAACACAAAAGTCTAACATTAGGGGAAGGGAAGGTCTGTGAACCCCAGGACCACCAAGAGACCACCAGCAGGACCACCACAGCACAGCAGGTCAGGGACGAAGCCCAGGAAACCACACCGGGAGGGAGGGAGGGTAAATGGGGTCAGGTCTCAAAGGTTACCTGGGATGACCGTCAGCCAGCCCGACTGGCTGGCCTCGCCTATATAATTGGAGACTTTACAGATATACTCTCCAGCATCCTCCTCTGTCACGTTGGTGAGGGTGAGCATCTCCACGTCTGAGCTGTTAATGCCTGAACGCTGTAATCCACACATACACATACTTAGACTTTAACATGGAAAATCAGACAAATAAGCAGAATTACTCAGACAGAAATGCCAACATCAGATACTACAGATACTGTATATGGAGGGAGAGAGCAGGAATCAGCACCAAGAGCCAGCATGGAAAAGACCTATCAGCTCTTAAGGGAGGAAATATAATGATTAGTTTCTCATATGAGCTTTGAGTTTCATCTGAAACACCTGCAACCTTTGGAAAAACACCTAAAAAAAGGAGGGAAGGATGGGCTTCTAATCAAGACACTAAAACGTAAAAAAAACCCAAAAACGGCAGGATTGTACCTTTAGCACTCGGACGTAGGGGTGTCCATCAGGGCCGTAGCGACTGCCGTTCTGAGTGATGTGTTTCAGCCACTGGATGTGAGGCTGGGCGTCACTGTAGACCTTGCAGACAAAGCGGGCGTCCTCTCCGACATGTACAGTGCTGTTGGCCGGGAGACCAGCTTGGAGAATGGGCCGGTGAGGGGACCGTTCTGTCGAGAGCATGGAAAATGTTAAAACTCAAAGTATAATACAAAATTTTAGGAGGCATCCACAAGTAATTTATTATATACACTTAACTTACATGCTGTCCAACAGGGAAGTATTTCAAAACTTTAACTTTAGGACGCATATAGTCAAATCTGAAGTTTTTAATGATGTGAAAACCGTGTGAACGTTTATCTTTGCAAAAGCAGAACTTCATGTGCTGTGAGTGCAAATGTTTCCCAGCAACCCTGACAGGTAAAATCACGACTGCTCTGCCTCCTTCTTATCTCTGAAGCATGTAAAGGCTTCACACAAAACAAAGAGGTGGAGGCATTTATCTCTGAAAGATAAAGAACTGGAGGAGATGGGGAGGACTTCCATAAAGTGGGGTGTAAATATTGCATATGAGCGAGGGGGCTAAGCTAAACTCTGTGCCAGTCTTGGAACTGAAACACCTTCATAGCACCCCCACATCTCCAGCTATCTGCATTCTTTTACAAGCAAACATTTGGCCTGCGAATCCAAACAGAGCGAGACCTGTTGAACAATGCCCCCTTTCAAAACACTACTGCCTTCAAAACCACACTGAGGAGCCCACCAACCCCCACACTGACAGCAACCACCCGCTGCCACCACCACACACACACACACACACACGCATGCACACACACGCACGCACACACACACACACACACACACACACACAATGACATCACTCTGCCTGGGGCGCTGCAGTGCCTTTCCAAAACAAAGCCTTAAGGTAGGTGAAGTGAATTCGTTCGTGCATATATGTGTGTGTGTGTGTATGTATAGGGTCGGGGGTGGGTCATGGGGGATGGTCAGGGGGTGAGGCTGTGTGATGAAGGGTGGAGGCTGGGTTTAAGAAGGAAGACTAAAAAAGGGAGAATTAGGAGGGTGAGTGAAGGAAAGAAAAGGGATCAACAGATGGAGAGTGCAGAAACTAGGAGGCAGAGACTTCTTCCATATGTCTGCCTGCCTGTCTTCCTCCCGCATCTTTCTGAAATCTGTCAGATCAGATGATTCCCACCCCTCCTTCCTCTCTCCCCATCTCCCTCCTCCTTCCTGCACATTCCTAGGGCTAGCCTTGTTTATTGTCTCTTTTTCTTTCCCCCTTTTTTCTCTCCTCCTCCATCTCTCACCCTCTCGATCTTTCCCGAACAGAAAGGGGTGAACTTAAATGTAACTGCTCTGTTTTCCGGTGCAATCTTTGTAAAACCTACCTAACAGAATACAGTCTGGCATCATATATATTTACTAAAACAGACAAAGGGAAAGAAGCAGTCATCTTTTGAAAAGAGAGAGACATGACAGCAAGATAAAGAACTTTTGGAGCTGCCATCTTTTATGTTAGCTGGAGCATTTAGAGCTGTACAGCTCTAAATGCAACTCAGACCAAATGACAGAATGGGTGTGTGGTGCAAGAAAATAGGCCACATCATGATTGTGGAGAAACCACCAAAACAATAAAAGTTTGTGGAGCAATTCTTGCTGAAATTTAAAAAAAAAGGATTACTGTGTGCGTGTGTGCATGTTTGTGGGCATGAACAAGTGCAGAGAACTTCTTTTACGGCCCACTGACCTCATTCAAAAAAAGCTACGTTTAAGGAGAGAAAAATGTGAAGGAAGATACAAAGAGAAAACGTAAAGGAAGGATATGAAAAACTCAGTCATGTTGTCCTCTCCTGTCTGCAGCATGAAATGAGGGAACGGTGACAGAAAAAGCCAAGAGGTCCTGGCTATGGTTTCCATGTATCGGACAGAATGAAAGAGCAGACCCTGCGGTGCTTTTTTATGTTTTGCTGTGACCAATATTTAGTGACCCGTATCAAAAATGAATCCATTTATCAATTAAGTCATTAGTGGAGTAATTTGATGGCAGTGGTGGGACAGAGAAAGATAGAAGTGCGAGGAGACAGACCAGAGGCATTCCATGGTGTCCCAACCGAGACTGGTGAACTCCGGGTAACCTGGTGGCTTGGCACATGGGGCCCTAAGGGTCAGGGAGGGGTAGAGGCACAGGAAGGGCAGTCCATGGTACAGGGTGGCATGGAACTACCGACATATGCCGCATGGTAACCAGGTGCCACAGTTGTGATTGAATGACCCGATTGAATGACTCCTCATTCGTGTCTACATGCCATGTGTGTCTGCTCGTGGATGTCCAACTGTGGCCCTTTCTCCAGAGGCCAGTTTGAACCAGAAAAGGCTGGCTCCTCTTGATTTTAAAGGCTGATCCTCCAGGTCACTCGGGCAAAAAAAAAAACTGACAAGAACAGTCTTTTCTCTCTCTGTTTCCCCTCCTTTTCTATGTCTTCCCCTCTCCTCCCTCTGTCCACCCCACTATAATGGAGGAAAATGAAGCAAGAGGTTGCAGGGTGCAGTGGCTGTGGAGCCAGACGTGGAGGGGGTTTACTGCTCTGCAATAAAACAGAACAAAAAACAGAAATATGCAGTCTGAAGGAGAGCTTTAGCTAACTCCAGAGGGGAGCAGAGCAGGGGGCCTGTGTTAGGGAGCATGTGTGTGTCCGTGTGTGGACCTTCATGTGTTTTGTGTGCATGTGCTTATATGCTCATTGTGCAAAATCCCTCAGGTATTCAATCTCCATCTGATAACGGGAAAATAATACTCCTTATTACCATGGAGACACTAATCAAAACAGAAGTGTGTAATTACAGTAGGTCCACTCAGGACAATGGTGAAAGCTGGAGAATAATTCTACATAAAGACAAAGTCTACTGACGGTTGGAGTGACCAGTGGCCCCTAAATGTTCTTCTGTGAATCAAACTGCTGCAGCTGCATGTCTCTCCAGGTTATCTGTGGATTATTGACCAGCCTTTAGAAGAACAACTGTGTCAGATCAGCTTTGATGTGCACTGATTGCTTGTATAGTGGTTCGAGTGAGGCCAAAGGAGAGCTGGGTCCGCACTGAATTAAGGGTAAAGTTGCTACACACTCTCCCACAAACACACATGCACACATTGATCTACTATCTTTATCCCACTCCCCTTGTTGTCCCCGCTGTCTATTGATTCTGCAAACCGAGCAGAAAAACACTCTTTGCTTTCTGCGCTCCAAAGGTCAAAGTGAGGGGTTGACTGAGTTGGATCTGAACTCGCTGTGATAGTGCTGAGGTCAGCACTCTGTGTCCTCAGAGAGTGGCACTAAAGACCTGCTACCGGTTTAAGTCAGTCCCCATCATGCCTGAGCTGACCTTATAGGGTCAGTTAAACCAAATCACACTCACACACACAAAAAAAAACCATATTTTTCCACTTACCCCTTGTGGTATCGAGCCATGCAGATAATTTCTGTTTTATTAGCCAAGGTTGTGGTGCTTAAATCATGGAAAATTGCATTTGAGAAGCTAAACAACAACGTGTTTTTATTTCCAGAAAAAGTGTCCCTGTTGCTCAGGATATTCCACAGACTCTACTGTCAGCAATTTTCTGAGGAAATATTACTACAATAAAAATTCCCACTGAAAAATATGTTTTGTGACTGGGGAGAAATAATCTTTTTATCAGAAATGGAAAATTTAAGGTTTTAGTTTAATTTTAGTTTTAATTGTTGCCCAAAGACAACCTCATTCATATTCCATGAGTGAATATCATGAGCACATAATACCATTATGAAAGCAGGATTTAATAAAAATGGCATATTATTATATAAATTAATGAAAACGACATCAAAACTGTTGACACATGCATGTTTAGCTTCCACAAACTTGGCAGCACTCCTTGACCTGCACCTGCATCCAGTGTGCACCTGGGCAATCAAACAGCACACACCCACACATACACACTATTCTCACTGTGAGAACTCTTTCAGCTGGCCTCCCCTTCCTCCACCTCCCCCTCCCTTCATCCCCCAACTCCTCCGTTATTGCCCTCACAGGTGTACTCTCATTCCAAGAGTGTGTTTTTGTACGTGATACTGACCCACTACGTCCAAGGTGTAGGTGTGGTTGATGGATCCAAACTCGTTCTCCACCAGACAGGTGTAGTTGCCCTTGTCCGACGGCACCACGCTCTCCATGATCAGAGTCCAGTGCTGGCTACGCACCTAGGTACGAGAGGCGGAGGTTTCTTGTTGTGAGAAACACACACCAATAGATGCAGAAAAGTGCAGACTTAAATGACTTGACAGAGGAATCAACAGAGAGAGATGGTTGAAAAAGAAAATGACATGAGGGAATTTGGTTGAAAGAGTGAAATACCAGAGCTGATACACTGTGCTGGGAAACAATACTGAGTCTGACAACAGCCTGATCCCAGCATGTCTCTGCAACATCAGAATATTTTCCTTATTCCTGCAAACAATGCCAAATGCTTTTAAATTGGTACTTTTCAGAGAATCTTATAAAATGGAACTGCTTGCAGTTTTTACAAAGGTAAAAATAAACTGGCAAATACACCCAGTACAGTGCCCCATGCTGTAACAGTCACTGTTATTTTATGTAGCAAACCCCACCTCTCTACTCTGAGCAGTTTCAAACACGCAGTTATTCATAATTATTTGTAACAAAAAGCAGCTTCCCCTGTGTGTGGAATCCACAGGTGTGAGCTGACAATAGTGTTTCCGTCTACAAACTGAGGGGAGACTGTAGCCACTGCTTGTACAGGCCTACATTTCTGACAATGGGGAGATTATGCCACAGGGCTGGGCTCAGGTACAGCTTTTGTCCAACATTTGTTGACAAAAAGAGAGAAATGAGCTGCCCACAGTGTATCTGACAGCCTGACTGTATCATTTCCGTCACATCGTGGCTGTTTTTTGTCTGTGCTGTAATGAGCCTGCTGAAAGCCAAAGGGAAGCGACATTAGCAGCTACATCAACATAATCTGCTCCTAAACTTTCCTGGCAGAGAGATGTGTTTCCTCATAAACCATCAGGCATTAACCAGGAGCCTCAGACCCGTTCAGCATCGCTGAGTCCTTTCATAAATTAATGTCATAACTGTCTGTTTAAACTGTTATTCAACTCTATCTGTATGGCCCTAGCATATACAGTAAACGCTGCTTGTTTTGAGAGACAAAGAGAGGAATTCAAGCAAAATAACTAAACTGCAATCCAAATAGACTCCGTCACAGGGGAGGAATTCTTCACATTCAGACTAGTTGTAGCTGTTTTCAGGCTTTTTTATACAAAGAGGAAATAAAACATAACGACACACGAGCTTTACTTTCCCATGACATACAGAATCAGGTATTTTCACAACATATAAATCAACCCAGACCGTTTATTTCCCAAAATGGGACTTGAATGAGAGGTTTTGCAAGTAAAACAAAGCTTTTTTGTTGGAACCACTGCAGAGTCCATAGAAAGTTATGCTTATTTAAACTGACTACTGACATTAAACTGATCACCAACCAAATTATCTTTATTTTGGTCCTCCTTCCAAGAGTCAGGGAACGAGCTGGAGATCATTTATACTTCTATTTTTAAGTCAGTGTCCATGTTGTGTTCTGTTATGCAGGATGTGCAAAGAGTTACAAGCTGCACAGCACATCAAGCTCCTTCAGTTTAAACACTTTAAACCAGCCCAGCAATAGTGTTTGTAAATCACATTTCATAACAACAGAATCACATGCTAGAATCACACACTCGTCTCCAAGCAAAGCCAGCGGAACCTGTTCTCCCTGATTGAGTTACCTCAGCATTCTCAACTCATTTCAACCCTGACGCTACCTACTTTCTCTATACATTACTGTCTGAGGGCATTTAACCCTTAAGTCCTAAGCTTAGGTTTCTAATTGTTGGAGGTAAAGAACCATTTCGAGTTACAGTGAGAGGCTCTGCAAAGTATCCCGGTGAGAGGAGGTGCACGGATGAGCAATTCCAATTTCACACCAGAAACCCTGCCCTCGTTTCCTCTGTCTACTCTCCTCCCATCTCTCCAGCGGAGGGTGGAAAAGGGGTGAAAGGACAGCCAGAGAATGATTGGAAGAAGGAGGCTTGACGTCCCTTGTAAATACATTCACAGCCAGAAGTATTGTAGCACAGAAAGCGGTAAAAAGAAAGAGAAGGCAGTGAGTTGACATTTGTAATAAAAAGTGTGATGTATTACTGTTTATCTTACCTTATACCCTCCCATGCGGTCCTCTTGGCGGAAAGGCTTGCTGTTTTTAAGCCAGCGCAGCTTGGGCCGGGGGTTGCCTCCTGCAGCACAGCGGAACTTGACTGTGTTGGCAGCTGGCACCGCATGCAGCTTCTTCTCCATCTTTGCTGACGAGGTCCAATACGGGGCGCCTGCAACCACAGAACAGTTGGTGTTCAGTCAGGGTGAGATTTCCTAATCGCGTCCTCAACAGTTTGGCTCCAGGGCCTTGAACTGGCTAAGGCAGATATGCTTGGAAGTGTGACGGCAAAGGAGCCAAACCTGAACCGTTCTTAACACTCCCAGAGACGCCCCCACCAGCCCCCCCTACCAACAACACTGACTGACCCGCCGTCTGCATAACACAACCCAGAGCTCCACACTCTCCCAGTTAAATAAAAACACACACGTTCCCCATAGGCTCAGCAGGGTGTTGCAGAGGGGGAAGAAAACATCAGCTCTAAGGGGAGAATGTGCCTGGGCGTTGCCAAGAGGGTAACTAGACCATCACATTCAATTTCATCTCATTCCACTTAGCAGCTTTTTTTCCTCCCTCCACTTCCTCCAATTACCATAGCTCCCCTGTTTATCTGCCTGTCACTTGGCAAGATATGGACAGCAGGGCCAGGGATGCTTATCACCCCTGGAAAATCATTATGTGCCGTCAGGGGAGAAAATGAATGTCACGTTTAACAAGGGATTCCAGAGTTGGCAACTCAAACTTATGTCCAGATTTATCAATGCCAGACCTGTTACCATTTCTCCTCCTGAAATCACCTTCCTTGTGTTTTGTCCATTCCCTAGTTCCCCCTTTTCTCCCAATTTCTGAGTCCCAGTCAGCTGGATTTTCCTCCGAACCCCCCACCCGTCCTTTCTCCCTGCACCTGGGAGTGTGATTGCCTAAGCAGATGGGGCTCAGAGGGGAAGAGAAACTCAAACAGAAACCCAAACCCTCTTTCACACCATCACTTTCCCTGTGCATAGCACGAGTACAAACAACAAAGGGAATACCCATAGATAAGGCCGCTACTGACTTTACTATGACCCTCAAACATAAGTTTACATCCCAGAAGAATATTTGCTTCAAGCCACCTCCCCTGACTCTCTTTCCCGCCTGTCCAATCTGCGTACTACTAAACACCTCCCATCTTTTTCTCTGGAATGCACAACCGGACAAGTTGCACATACTTGGATAGTAAAGCCAGTAAAGCGTGCTTTTCCTTCCCGAATGGATGCATTCGATAAGTGCTCAAACTATAATTAGTCATTCCCCTCCTCACTCTCACTATCTGCACCTCTCTTCCTGCTTCTTCACCTCTCAGTCCCTTCCATTTCTCTCCATTCACTCTCCCTGTCATCACTCCATCCGCTCAGACAGAGACAGATTAAATGGAGACTGGCTCGTTGCGAGGCTGTCTCTCTCTGAAACGACCTCTGACCCCAAACTGGCAGCCAGGTCGGAGGATGAGGTTGGGACATGAAAGGTGAGCGGTGCTGTTTCCCATGCTCTCTGTCCGGCAGCACTTCAAACGAGACGACCCTCAGACCTCTCTCCAGATGAAGCCAAACTCTCACTGGCTCAACTGCTGTGGCCTCCAGGAACCCCCGCCACCCCCAAAGCCCCGTGCATCCGGATCCCCACTCACGGCTGTTTATCCTAAGCTGGCCTGGGGTGAGCTGAGGTTATCTAACCCCTGCGCTATGAGTCAAGATTTTTTTTCTCTCTCTTGGTTCCTCCTGAGAGCTAAATCCACCAGTGTCCCAAAGTAGTTTTTCACTGTTGAAATGATTTCTTGTTAAGCAGTGACATCCTCCTCTTAACCATTTATCTATGAAATTTCAAGAATCCAGTTTCAGGAGTACTGGTCCTCTTGAAACGGTCTAGCATTTCCTGAGTTAAGAGAAACACGCTTGTTTTCAGCTTGGTCACAGTGCATTTTAGCTAATCCAAACAGTCATCAGATTTAGAGATACATGGTTTTCTTTGAACAGTGGAGCTATGATAATGGAGTGCTCATGGCCTGGTAACATAAGCAAACAGCCCCACGGCCATAATCAGATTTTGAATGAAGTGGAGCAAAATCCTGACTGGTTTACAGAATTTGTGACGTCTACGTTTTCCAGTTAGGACCCACCCACTTCAAACAAGTATGCTGACCTCAGACAAAATAAAAATACAAAAATCGCCAAAACTATTCAAAGGCTGGCAGAAAATTACCCGCTCATGTAGGAACCCATTACCCATTTTAAGAAGCTGATGGAGTAAATAAGTTTCCACTGCCTTTAAAATGTTTCCTGTCAAAACTTTTTTCAGACTATCTCGACTTTTTTCTTGTCCTTAAACTTTTCATCCTCAAACTTTAATATTTTTCACACTTTTTTTTCAAAATATTATGACTTTATTTTAGAAAGATTTGTTTTAAATTTGAGTACCATTGACAACATATAACAGGACTTAAAGATCTAACACTTGTTATTAAGAGTAGGAAAACTATTTTCTCTGGGCCCTGCAACAGTGCTTTAGCTGCACACTCTATGTTTGAGTCTTAACTTTTAGTCACAACTTTAATTATCTGGTGAGATCTATTCTTCCATAAAAACCCTGACATGTGCAGCTTTGACTAAAGGTGAGGCAGACTGACAGTGAAGGATGATGTAAACAATAATGAGTCAACAGGACAGAGACTGTATGTCACAACAACAGGACTGAACGTGGAAAGTAAAGCTCCACGTGGCTCTTCATCATAACATCAGCACGCACTAGCCCCCCCTCCGCCTACCCACCCTCACCCTTCCCCAAAACACAGCTTCCCTCAGAGATCCCTGTAGAGGCTCTTCCATGTCTCCTCCAATAACACCACCCACAGCTGACGATGGACAAACACTCTGGACTCTCTCCCTTGTCAACTTTTTTCGCCCGCTTATGTTGTTCACTCTTCTATACAAAGTCAAATCAAAATGCTCTGTTTCACAGTGGCCTGATGCCCAGCCCCATTCTGACTGCTCCAGAAGAGAGAAAAAAAAAAACACAGCCACAAATATAAAGCTACACCCCGCACCCTCCGCTCTCATTCCCTCCCACGCCTACATGCACCCTCCTCCTTCCTCGCTCCAGTCCTCGGCTCGAGGCCAAAGCTCCACGCCACGCTCAGAGAAGTGCTGGTGCTGATCCAACAAACCCAATCCCACCCCCCTCTCTCTCCTTCTGCTTCTTTTCCCTTTCGTCTGCGTCCCCCTCTTCTTTTAATAATAATTTCAGTTTAAAATTTTCAGAAACACACACGGCGAGAAAATGTGACTGTACTGCCAGAACAGCTTTCCCTTTGTTTTCAAACAGCTTATTACCACCAGAATGGCTGGATCTTTTCCCTCTCCCCCATTTTTTCCTCTTGCTGAGTTACTCTCTCTCCCCCATATTTAATGGATTTCAGGCAATTACAGTCAGCTCAAAAGTGGAGGAGGAGGACTCACGGTGAGGCGCAATGCGTGTGGAGAATTTTAACAAGATGTGGAAGCCCTCATCTTTCCTTCAGCCCCCTTTTTTGTGTGTGTATGTGAATGCATGAATGTGTGCACGTGGCTGCATAAGCACACTACCACCCCAGATACTCACCAACGCATAGACAAACTTGGGTAAAACTTTCTCTTTCTCACACACATACACACACACACACAGGACCATCAGGTGGGTAACTGGGTCCAGATGGACGTCTTTCATAATGGATGAGCCCAGCTGACTGACTGGCTGGCTGGCTGGCTGGTAGGCTCCATGAGGCTTGACTACCTGAGAGACACTAGCTAAAGGAATGTCAGGAATCTCTGTATTCCCTGGAGCATCTAGCCTGGGAGACACACACACACACACACACTATCCAAAACACACTCCAACATCTCACAGTATGAGCCTAGACAGAAATGCTAAGGTATAGAATAGCAGAGATGTGGGTGCAGGGCATGAATTCTGGTGTTGCTAACAGCTGTTTGGTACAGAATCCGAAAAAATAGAGACTGTCCGCTTTCTCTCCTGCTTTAATCATAAACACAGTCTGATCTGTGCTAATAGACACTGACAAAGCTAAGTAGATTATTTCGCCTAGGGATTAAGTCTTTGTAAGTGTTTGGCTATCACAATCAGCATTCCAGACTTAGGTTCTGACATGCTCTTGGGGACTGCTTATTACTTTTTTTTTTACCAGGACATAGCTTAAAGCAGATAAGAAGACACATATATGCTACTTTATTTATATTTTTTATCTTTTTGTCATCTTCAAGATGTCTGTTATCACATCTCTGCTGGTTTCACTGAAACCATACCCTGTACCCCATACACACTGTACACAGAGTAGTCGTCCACAGAACAACTAGAACACCATCACAACATACAAAGTAAAAGCACACAAGCTTGTTCACATTGTGGTTTTGCTAAAGAGTCTATGGGAGTTGGTGAGGAAGGATAGTGTATCACAACTCATTCATCCCTCCGTTTTTTTCTCCCATACTCACTTATCTGCTCTCCATCCGCCCCAGTGTCCTCCGATCGCTCTGTATCGTCCTCATCATCCCCCGACGATATGGCATCTGCACAGAGTAACCACGGTTACTGCCACCCTTTCGCAGCCCGCACACACACACACACACACAGTATTGCATGCAGACATTTTCATGCTGTGCACACAAATTTGTAAAGAAAATGCAAGAGTTGGGCCATTTCTTGATCTGGTCCTGTGCTACTGTAATTGTACACACACACACTCACTAGACCCCAGAGTTGTTCAGAAAGAACGAAATTGAGGATGTTCATCCCAGACCATTTCTGCTCCATGGCCACTTCCTGCACATAACTCTGCATCTCCAAACTTCCAGTCCTATCCTGACCTGTTCTGTCCTGCCTGATCCCTGACTCACCTGTGACATTGACTATGAAGCAGACTGTGTCTTTGCCCACGCTGGTGCAGGCGTACAGGCCCGAATCCTTGGGCGTGGCATCGCGGATCTGCAGCACCTCCTGCTCTATCAGTGTGCGGTTGTTGGTGCCCAGAGAGCTGCCGTCTTTGGTCCAGGTGATGGTCCCCGTCGCTGGCAGAGGGCAGCTCAGCTTCAGCACCTCCCCTGGGTGCACTGAGCACACCGTGGGCTTAGAAATTTGGTATTTGTTCGATGCCTCTGCAGAGCGAATGGGGAGGGTGAAGGGGGAAGGAGGGGGTGGGGGACGTATTGGAGGTAGAAGAGGGTGCACAAGAAGGAGGAAAGAGAGGTGGGAGAGGAAGAAACAAGCCATAGTGTAAGAAACAAAAACACCATAAAACCCCCAATGGATGCACTTAAATCAACTTATGCAGGAGGAGCAATACAGAAAAGAGGAGGCCCATCTTTTAAACAGTTTCACCAACATGTCAATACCACAAACTCCCAGTCAATCATTTGAAATGGAGCCCTTAGAAATACCACTGTTCTGTTATCAAGTGCACAGTGTGATTGGTGCTTATAGATTCAGAGCATGCAGTTATGGCCAGAGCAGCATATGTAAGGAAAGAAAAAACAATCGATGCTTTGCGAGCTGTATTGACAGACAACCCCCCCCCCCCCCTTCACTATCACCCCTCCCTTTTAGGGCAGATGCCAAGCAGCCAGTGTGTGTGGGTGAGTAGGAGCAGTACAGACAGATTTCTTCAGGTAATAAAACTCTAGTACGTCTGCCCATCAGAAAGGAAAGCAGCCAGAAAGGTCCAGGACGGAAGCAGTTGTCAGGCAGGGGAAGGGAAAAGGGAAGGGGGTGGGGGGTGGGTGGGGTGCTCTCTTTTTTTTGGCTTTTCTCTGGTTTTGACTCTGCGCCTAAGCTTCGAAAACCTTGACCTGGCTATAGCCTGACTCTTCTGTTTTCCATCCCTCTCTCTTCTTCCCTTTCTTTCATAACACAGCCATGGAGGAGCTACAACCCCGGCACAGGATCTGCCGGCCAAGGCAGAGAGCAAGAAACTCAGCGAGACTCCAAAGTGCATAAAACCTTCACTTCTGGGAGAAAATCCAAGTCAGCCTGTGAGTGCATGTGTGTACACCCTGTGCTCTGACTTGTACAACAGCGCAGACAGAACGAGGTAAATGTCCAATGTATAAAAGGGAATTCTGAGTGTCCATAGCTGAGACTGCACCTCAGGATGGATTTTATCCGTAACCATTCAAACTCTAGACTGTGACTGAATGTTGAGCTAAAGGGGGGAAAACCTGCCTGAAATACAAGCTGGCTTCTACCATATATACCAGAGCCAATTCCAGTCCCCTCAAGGCAGACTTTAACACACACACACACACATTCTGCCACAAATGTGTACATTCACTCATCTCAAACGTAGATAGAGCTCAATACTCTTTGTAATCATTTGCTGTGAGAAAGAATTGGAGAAATTCCAAGTTTTCCTCTTTATTGCAGTACAAAAATGTCCAACACTGTGTGTGTGTGTGTTTTCTTCAGAGGGAACTGAAGGAAGGCGGCAAAAAACGGAGAGATTAAAAAGATTTGAAGAGGAAAAATGGCAGCAGTAGAAAAGCATGAGTGATGAAGGTATACGTAGAGCGTTTTGGCTGAAGGCTGATAGGTGTAATTATACAGGCAGTGGCACTCCCTGCACTTCCTGTACCTCAACGCACCTTTTCAACAACATCCCACCCCCATTATGAGCTGCTGTCCCATATGTCTGTTAAATATGAAGTATACATACACACTAGCCTCAACAGGAAGGGGAAGTCATTCTGCCAGCGGATGAAGCGTGTGTGAAAGCCTGTAAACGTTCCCCCTGGCCATGAAGACACACTCACAGGTACAGTTCCTGTATTGTTGTTTTTCTCTGTCTCTCCTTCCTTCAATCCAGAAATAATTAACCCCTCCCTCACCACCAAAGACTGAGTGTGTGGTCTGATAAGAGGTGGAGCTCCTGTGTTGATTGATGGGAGCTGTCTCCACTACCTTTTACGACATGGTTTTCCACACCGGAGGCCCTCGCTTTGACATTATTAGTGGTTCCAACTTTTCTTTTATTGTTTCATTTAGGATTTTAGTGATTAAGAGATGTCGTAACTACCAGGACACAAAGTAGTGGAGGTATCTTGCTGGGAACTTAGCAGGTATGGACAACTTCAACATAGCAGGCCCCTAAATGGGGCTGACAAAGCAACGCAACACCTGGAACGTACATACACACACAGGCTACAGTGTAGCCTGAAGAGAAAGGAAGGGCGTACTTCATAGAAAGGTGATACTGCAAGGAGAGGCCTGAGGAAGAAGGAAAGATGGAAGGAGAGAAAATAAGTACAAAGGAAAGGAGGAGAAGGGAAAGGAAAAAACAGGACTCTCTCCAAATGGTGCAGCTGATTAAAGAAAGCATGCACGTGTTAGTTCTGTCTTCATCATTTTCTTATCTCTGCTGTGTCCATCTGTCCTCCTCCGTCAACCCCTCCTCCTGCTGCTGCTGCTGCTCCTTCATTTCCCTCTTTCACCTCCCCTTCCGCTTTGGCCTCCCCACACCCGCTCCCACCCTGCTGACCCGGCTGACCTAACCCTGACCCTTCCCAAACCTGTTGACACCTCCAGCATGCCTGATTCTTCATGGGAACCTGTGTCGCCTAAGCACATGCACATGGACACACACATACGCACAGTGAATGCAGCAAGAACCATAAGGAACGCTGTACACTGAGGAAATACAGACACAGAGTTATACCTTAATAAAAGCATGTATGATACATATGCACTCCAGGAGATACAGACCCAGACACACACACACACACACACACACACCTCACTCTACTTGAAAAAAAGAGTTTACAAGAGTCCAGGGATGAATGCTGACTTGAAGAGCTGAAACACTTCACTGCAGATTTTTCATCTCTGCAAAGTTACATCCCCCTCTGCACCACAGGAGGGGGAGGGAGCCTCTCTTTCTATCTCTACACACACACACACACACACACACACACACACACACACACACACACACACACACACACTTTTGCTCAATTTCAATCAAACAGCTTTCTCCTCTTCCCTCCCTTCGTCACCATCATTTCGCCTCTCCTCTCCTGAAAGCGCATCTCCATTTCAAAACCCATCTCCCTCTTTTTTTCTCTGACAGCTATTACAAGTGTCTATCAGGTGTGATAGATTCAGGCTGTCCACTCCTCGCTATCTCTCTGTCCTCATTCACACTGTCTCGGCGGGCAATAATTAGTCTCGCAGCCTGAGAGTCTGCAGCAAAATGGTGCAGGCAATTCTCACCAATGTCTCCTTCACGTCTGTCTTTCTGTCTGTCGGTCAAATCGGTGAGAGCCAAGCAGTTATGTTGTGGCAAAGTGACGAGGGAGGAGTTTACAACAGCCCTGGAGTTTTTCTTAAGCAAATGATCTTATGAATTTACTTCTTCAGAGAGGCTCAAATCTATTCTGCCATCTCCTCCTTGTCGCGTTCTGCACAACAGGATACATGGACTAAAACGTAATGACTGCCATCTCACAGGCACACACTCAGCATGCATGGAGACCAACAGGCGCACGCACACACACACACAGACACACACACACACACACTGGCAAATCACACTATCTCTGTTGCCCTTCTTATCCCTTCTTTTTTTACCTCTCCTCTTTCCTTTGTATCCTCCTCACGTAGTCAGATCCCAGGACTTTTCGCCCCTTTTATGTCTCTCCCTCTTTTCTGATGTCCTTTCACATTTAAATCCCTCCTTAGCTTTTTTTTTTTTAGATTCTGACAAAGGAGCAGTTCTATGAACTGGCTCCTGCTGGCGTCCATGGCAACAGCCCCTTTGGTGCACCCACCCCTTCACCCCTCATCCAGGCATTCCCTGAACCCTACCCGACCCCTTTAACCCACTGGCCACCCCTTATCTCCTTTTTAGGCTGACGCTCTAGTGACCCTCACAGTACAGCTTCCCTCTACTTTGCTCTGGCTTCCAGAGATTAATCTTGAGAACTGAAAACAGAATCAGATGAATATACAAACTAAGGCTGCAACTATAGATTGTTTTCATTATGGATTAATCTGCTAATTGTGTTTTTAATTTATTGTTTAGACTTTGGATTGTCAAAAAACAACCTATGGGTTCTGAAGGATTCATCTTCAAACGTATTGTTTTGTTCAACCAGCAGCCTAAAACTAAGAGATTTGAAATTTTTTCACTATTCCTGGTTAAAAATGACTGAAAACATCAAATGATAATCAAAACAGTTGCTGATTATCTTTCTATTGATAACTAATAGTCTAATCATTTCAGCTCTAATATACAGTCTAGTTGCTAAATAATCTTTTTCCTGCTCTCCGTCCCTGCTGGCTCAGATTCCTCTCTGCCTCCTGCTGCACACCGGACAGACCACCAAGACCTGAGGCACAAGCTGGCACAGGTAGCAGCTCTTCCCAGCCTCTTATCAGACAGGTGTGAGATTGAGCGGTAGAGTGACAAGGTATTTTCTAGCACTTCAGCCAAGGCAAATAACAGTCCATGCACACACACACACACACACACACAACCACCAACACACTTGAACCTTCAAGATTAACAACAGCCAACGGCAGGCTAATAAAAGTCATTGTGTGAAGGCCATATATTCAGCCCAACTGCCCCCTGGCCACACCACCGGCCGACACACTGCGTTTGTTCAGAGTTCAGTTCCATTGCCATCGCCACAGTCACACACACTCACAGACGGACACACACTCTCCATGTCATTAACCGGCAACCTGACACTTTTACACTTTTACAGCCGTACTCCTACTGTGTAGATAGAACAGTGTTACAGAAAGGTAATAAGCCTGCATCCCCATGACATTCCCACCTTCACAAACAGAAACACACACTGACATATAACTACCAACAGTTTACTGAAAACTATGATTTTAATTGGCAGTCTATGGTCTTCATAACTGTGAAACAGTCAGTTTAAATACGATACAATGTACAGGTGGAAACTAAATACAGAAATGTGCCAAGAGAGCAATTAAATTCCTACTGTGCCCAGAAACTCTTCAAGAAATGAAAAGTGCGTTTTGCTGACAATCATCCCGCCTTTTCTAGAGTCTGTCTGAACATGAAAGACTCATCCCTGACACATAATGTAGCCTTTCTTTTATTTAACTATTTTTGAAGTGTTTGCCTCAATGCTGATCAGAGCATTTTTGTTTTGAAGAACAGAGTTTGGCAGCAAGTACAGGAAAGTACAGCCAAACCATGAGCTGACTTTTGTCAGCTGCACTCACATTCAGCCTGCGTTCCACTGCGCCTGGTGCCACATTTATTCCACATTATATGCAAAGTGGGGCCTAAACAGACCACAGAGCAGAGAAATAGCAGCATAAAAGACACACATACACACCTCCTGTGTTTGGTGCCATTGTTATAGCTGCTCAGTCAGAGTATTTTAATCACTGTGCAAATGGAGAGAGCCTGGACAAGGTAAACACTCCCATAGATACTGAAGTGACTACAGCGACAACAATAGGGCTGTTGTGGAGGCCTTAACCAGCGCACTTGCTCCACTTCTACTGTTACAGCAGCCACAGGTAAACAAACTAGCAGGGCCACCAGGGGTGCAGGCGTGGGCTCTATAGAGACAACACTGATATGCAATCTGATGAATCTACAGCAATTACTGCTCCCACACACACACAGGCAGCGGTGTGACCGAGGCTGCAGGGCAGAGAGGGCTGGAGGGGGGGTGGTGGAAATCCTAAACATCTCTGTAGGGGGGTGTTATTAGGACCGAGAGGGTGGGTCCAGCCAGTCTGTCTCCCTGACACCTATGCCCTACAGGTGACACCACTGCAGCCCATCAGGAGTAATGAACAGAAGGAGACCACAACAAATTGAAGCTGAGGACACACTGATTCAATCACACACAGCTGCAGTAAAAAAAAAATGTATGTTTGCCATGTGTAGCAGAGAAACTGATTCAGGATCAGATAAGCAGGCCAGGTTCTCTGTGCCCTGTTGATCCCTCATCATGTGACCCCCAGGTCTAGCCACTTAATCTCTAGTCACATGACTTCACCGCTGCCCAGTGCTCTGTAATCTCTTCGTCTAAAGGAGAAGTCAAATATGCACAAATCCTCTTAGAACTTTCCTGGAGGATTGTATAACTCTGGAAAACTCCCCCTCGTCTCCCTCTCTCTCTCCCTCTGTCCTCTCTGTGGCCATGTAGCGTAGCGTCCGGGCCACATGGGGCTCTGAACACTCCAGCTTGGAGCCAAACAGTCTGAGACAGAACAACAAAAACAAGAACCGGAGAGGAGGCGACCTCTCATCTAGGTAGGTAACAACGATACCTGACCTCTAGGGCAAAGGGCAAGACGAGGTACGGAGTGTGTGTAGAGACAAGAGGAGACGGGGGAGATGGCTTAAAAAAGTGATGCTCTGTTGTTGTCCTAACTTACAATTAGTATGCTGATTAAAGCCCAGGAACAAAAGGCTTTGGAATGTGAGTTGCCATCCATCACAACAACTCTAATTAGCTCGTCTCTGACCAGACTCCGAGACTGGAGACAGAAAATGGAGAGGCCTCAAACAAAAAAAAATCAAACTAAAAGATGTTCTTTAACAAAAGGTTTTTCAGAAGTTAATTGTTTTGCCAATAAAAAAAAAATTCAATTCACAAACTTTAGAGAAAATGGAGCGCAGGCTGTTGTCACTCGAAGAAACAAAGCAAAAACTCTGTATCCTAATTTCTTCCTTTCCCTCTCTCTTTGTGCTTCTTTCCAGGAAAGCAGGGCATTAGAGAGATGCCAGCATAAACATCGTCCCGCCCTCTTTCACAGCTCTCCCTTGTCCTCCCACACGGAGTCACAAACCTGCCTTTAACACTCACATATAGCCTAAACTGCTACAGACATCAGAAAGCAAAATAAAACAAAAAAGAGTGAATCACACACCTCGTGGTGAGTGAAACAGGAGGCCAGCCATGCCGTGGTTAGTTGTTTCCCTTCTGTTTATTTGTTTTAATCCCCTAAAATCTTAAATAAACTTCAGTCTTCCTACTTGTTAGATTTTTAGTTAAGTTTAAAAGGAGAGAGGGGCTCAAAATCCTAGTTTCTCTCTGCAAGAAAGTTCAAATACTAACTTGCAAATGCACGTAACAAGTAACAGCTGAAACACTGAAACCTCATATTTAGAAAATTCATTCCTATGCTATTTTGTTTCCAATCCGTATGCAAATGGATGAAACTGTAGATCTAAATATTCCTCAGTTAGCTGGAGGCCCATCATGGATTTTTATCCACTGACGTTTAGTTAGTTAAAGACAAGGATTCTAAAGAAGGGATAGAAAAGTTAAACAAAACTCTAAAGTCAGGTTTAAGGAGGGGGAAACAAACTTGACAGAACTACATCTGCTCTCAAAAAACAAACCCAACAAATGTTTTTTCTCCCCCGCTCCACCTCCCAGGCTCTTTCTTTCTGTCTCTTCCCGTCCCCCTGCTGCTTACCTTCAGGTTCCAGTGTGGCCTCCTCCTCCTTGGTGGCGGTGAGGGGCGGCCGGGCCACGCTGACGGTCAGCAGGGACAGCAGGACGGCGGCCAGCAGCCAGGCCCACGAGGCCATCCCGTTAGTGGGGGCAAGCGCTCCCCATACCCCCCTTCTCCACCTCCCCCTGGACACTGATCCCATCTGAGGGAGTCCGCCCAACCATCAACTGCAGCCGGGTCGGCCTGTCACTCACTGGAATTCACCCAATCACCTGGGCTGGGAGGCGAAAGACAGCGAGAGAGAAAAGGAGGAAAGGAAGGTGATGGAGGAGCGATGATTGAAGAGGTGGACAGAAATGTGAACAAAGAAGTGTCAGAAGAGGAAAAAAAAGAAAATACATCAGTGTGGAACAATTACTCTAATTTCCAAGAACTTGTTTTTGCAGCATTTTTTCCTCTTACTTTATTTTTGACAAAGTGAGACAGAAAAATGAAGCAACAGAAAGCAACAGAGACACAGAGCGTTTCAAAATGCTGTCAAACAAGCCATGCCACAGACATACCGAAGCTGTGAGGCACCAGCAGTCTGCACACAACCACCCTGCATCTACCTTTTACATCTAATCTATAATTATATGCATTGAAATTTGTTTTAGAGAAAGCAATTAAAATACATTCTGGCTCTGTAAGGCTAAGTATTCACAGTGTAACCAGTTTGATGGCTTCCCAAGTCACACAACTGCAGTGTGGTTCAACGATCAGACTTTTCTAAGTTTATTAAAATGTCATTTCACACATATATAACACAATCTCCTGTATCATGTTGCCACGCTGCTTCTAGTTTTGTCATCCAAATTAATAATGAAATCTATTTTTAACTGATGAGGCATGAAATGTGAAAATATCGACAACAGATCATCAGTCAATGTGGCACCAATTTCGTTTCCATCGTTTATTCCCGGGCGCAACAGATGCGCCAAACCTGTTGCCCGCGCTGCTGCAGTTGTGTTAATTGTATTCTTAAGAAGATCTTATTGCATTTTCGTGACTTTAGCACGACCAGAAAGGCTTCAATTGAAATGCAATATTGCAATATTGGGACACACACACCGATCTGTTTTGTTCCAGACATCTGCGGTGAAGCGTCTCTGGAGGTTTGGTGAAGTCACGCTTCCCTGCGCCCCTTCTGCTCCAGCTGGATGTATCGATTGGTTTTTACCCGCAAAGACACATGTAATTTGACTTTTAGAGAGCGAACGTGAAAACGCGCACATCCCGATTTTTCTTTAACTCATCCCCCGGCGGCTGCACGGCATTCGGACGGTGGACGCGCGCATGATGTCCGGCTGAATCCAAGAATTTAATCCCGACATCCTAACTTTATTAGAGAAATGCACCGGCTTGATTTAGCAATTAAGGGAACCAAATCTGCGTCGTGACGGCGCAGACAAATGAATTATTAATGAGCTGTAAACCAGTCACTGCACCAATCAGCATTTGGGCTTATCGCGGTCTGAAAACTCCGGGACAACGAAAAGAGACCAGAATTACCCAGAAACCTCCACTAGTTTTGCATCATTTGTAAGTGTGTGATGTCTGCAGCACACTAACAATAAAAAAAACAATTACCCGATTATTCTTCAGCTAAAAAATATAACCACACCTGAAGAACCGAAAAGGTGAGAAGAAAAACTACACTGGTAAAGATAAAAAAAAAGACACTATACCAAACAGAAAAAGGTTTAACGAGCTGATATGATGTGTTCTTCATTACAAAACTTGCTCGTTTACCACGTTGCTGACATGACGTTTGGACACATGAGGGGACTTTGCTCCATACATGAGCGCAGCCTTCATTTAAACTCTTGCTTTGAATGAAATTTCTTGGCACTGATTGAATTCCTATTGAAATTCAAATCAGTTGGCTTTTCCACAATGGGGGCTCATTTGGAGCTGCTCAGTGATTTAGGGCTCCGGCACCAAGCAGTGAAAAAACAACTGCGGTCACAGGATAATTGGCACCATAAATGCAATGTAGAAAATTAAGCAAAGTAATAAATAACCAGGACACTTGTTAATGGCTCCTAAAGGGGTGATGCAAGGTGCCTTCTAAACTAAACAAGGAGAGATTTTACTGAACAGCCTCAATTCCATAATGAAGAGTGATAAAAATAATAATAGAAAATATATAAATTAAGCACAATGTTTTATTTTAGTTGAATGTAGATTTAAAAAAAAAACCTGATTGACTAACTTTATGGAGAATTTTGCACATTTTATAAACTGATGAGAAGTTTCCAGAAGGAATTCTTGCTTAGAAAACTCCGTAAATTCAACTATAAATAGTAAAACAGTTTGTCATGCAGCGGTAAGACAAAAAAAAAAAAATAGTACAGACCCAAAAAGTATTTCTACTATCACGCAGCCTATTTGTCATGACAGTCCAAACCTTGACAGATGAGATTCTGAGGAAGTTTCAGACTTCTCCCAGCTGAGCTTTATCGTAAACAGAAAATACTTACCAGGGAGGACTAAAATCGTGGAGATCTCTGTTTTGGCATGCACAGATAAGGGAGGAGAGAGCATGAGCTGAATCCAGAGGGAGGAATGTCTCCAACTCCACAATGCACCAAAAAAAAAAAAAAAAAAACCGAGGCGCTGCCTTTTTTTCAGTTTACTATTCCACAATCAGCCGGCATCGACTCAGATCAGAGGATATATTCCAAACCGGGGGGTCAGTGTAGTCCAGTGCCATGCAAAGAAATCCGACTTTACACGCGTTATCCTTCGAAAACAGCTCGGAAAACCATACTGCTGTCCCCCCCGAAACTTTCCTCCCCGTCACCAAGTTTCTTCTAGGGCGCAAAACATGCCCAGTGTTCCCGAGCACAGCACTTGTCAACCAAAAAGAAAGTTTTCGGCTGCTACGGAGGTAGAACGGGGGTTAAAATGAGTAAGAGACAAGTAGTACGATGCAAAATGTCATAAAATCCATCAGTGTGCGTTCCCCTGCTGAAAAGAGCGTCTTTCGCGTCTCCTTCTCTTCTTCAGACGACAGTCCTTCCACTGTTTCTCAGACGCTTTGTCAGGTTTACTAGGTTTTTTCTCCTCCTTACGTCTCCACACACTGCCCTCCTCCTTCACTCCAGTGGGTGTCACCCCCCCCACACACACACACGCCTCCCCCCTCCAAGCACCCCCAGTGTAATTCGAGCCGCTTCCTGCAAACTGCAGCGCTGTCTGCCCGCCTGCCTGCCTGCCTTGCGCTCAACTTGCTCAGGCTGGGTCCAATGTGAGGGCCCCTGCTCCGCTCCGGAGCTTCTCGGACCGCAGTAACGACGCCCCTCAGTGGCCAAGGCGTGAAATCTGCGGAGACGCACACGCACACAGGCACGCACAGAGCATCCATACAGTCCATTTCACTATATTCAGATATTGCAGTGGTGGAGACGCATTCAGACGGTTTCCTTGTGTAAAATTAAGAATACCGCAAAAAAATGTATAATGTATTTCAATTTTTTTTTTTTAAAAAGTCCTGCATTTAAAACTGTAAAAGTACTGATGTATTATCAGCAAAATTTCCGGAAAACTCCCAAGACCTTTTCATAGGAAACATATCATTAGTTTCTAAATATGATAGAAACTACCCAACAGATTGGTTAAAAGCAACTGTACATTTTACTCCACTACATTTATTTAACACCTACAGTTTAGTAGTTAATTTGCAGGTCAGTATAACCCAGTAATATAATATGTAAAATACCACTTTCCCATTCAAGTGAATGGGAAAGTGTTGTCAGACTTTGGGACCCCACTGTGTCTATACTGTATATTTTAGACTATTCAAACACAACATTGATGTTGTGATAGTAAAAGCAGATCCTCTGTCTGCTTAATGAATACTTTTACTTTTAATGCCTTAAATACGTTTTGCTCCTAATACTTTCATTTCATTGACTGGAGTTTTGAACGTAGGACTTTCTGCAGCTTGGAATTCATCACAAACAGAATATGGAGTATTACACAGTATGGCACCTGTGAGTACAGAGTGACAGCATGAAAGCAGACAAGAAGTAAAGTTTCTGTCTGATATTCTTGCAGATATAGGAATAACTCAAGATTCTAACTTTCCTAAAAATGAACAACAGATCTGTCTACAGCTACCCAGAGAGAGAGAGAAGGCTGGCCCCCCTGTAGCTCGTCCCCCACTGCTTCAAGCTGTCTCCTGCATTGGTTCAGGCGTTCAAGTGTTCTGAAAGAAACACAGGGGAGGGTGGAAGACTCTAATCTCCACAGACTTTTTATTTTTGTCTTGCTTCCACTGCTGAAGTCCTCTTTTTTTAAACAAGGGAGGGAAAACGCTTCCATTCATTTTGAAAAGAGGCACTAACAAGAGTTTTTTTTTTTTTCTGAGGCGAAGGTTTGGCCTGTGAATGGAGAGTCCTATGTCTGTTTTTCTCTCCTCTCCCATCTCTGCCTCCTCCAGTAAAGCCATCAGATAACAGTGGAGCTGACAGGTTGGCTAGAAATAAAGAGAGAGCGAGAGGTGAGGAAGGAGAATTTGACTCATTTTTCAAGAGTGGCACAAAATACCCCCCACTGTTTCTCCCTCTCTGTGTGTCTCTTTCCTCCCACTAGATAAGTCTATTTACAATTGCCCAATTTATTTTCCACTGCGCGGGCATCCCTCATTTGAAAGAAACCTCATCAAGCAGAGTCTCATGGGCCTTTGACTGAGAACTGGATGGACTCAATGCCCCTGCGCTGTGGTATCCGTCAACCTGTCATTGTCCCTCTTCATCTCCAGTCTTTTCTTCAGTCGTCTTTCTTCCTTAATCCCCCCTGCGCCAGCAGCCGCAGTGTTTGGAATGAGAAAAGAGAGTGAGAGGAAAAGAAAGTGACAAGCTAATAGCTCACCATCAGCATCTTAGATGAACATATTGATTCCTTGTCACTGTTGATAGAAATCATCAGGAGGGTTGCTGACGGGAAGAGTTCTCCGATAAATGTGTGTAAATGGTAAGAATTCCTCTTATTTCTGTGACGATTGAAGCTGCGACTGGTGTTTGAGTCTGAGCCACACACCAGTCATTAAACACACCTCCTGCTGCTATGCAAATTTAAGATGCTGTTGAAGTGAGCTAATCAGCAACTAGCCGTTACTTCCTTTTGTCCATGGACCAGCTAATTGGTTCACATTAAAGTCCCCTTCAAGTCTAAAATGTGTTTTGCTGATTGTTACTTGTCACTTGTTTGAGTTTCACTGTGCAGAGTGATGTGTGTGCAGATTTTGACACTAGAATTTAAAGTACTTGTTAGCACTTTTCATCATTGTCCAGCTTGCAGCTTATACGGATGCAGAAATTTTAAAAACATACACAGAGAATAGACCTGACGCTGAAGTAGGAGATGCCATGCATCCAGCAAGAAAGTCTGTGTAGACATTCATGGTGCCCAGAGGATGAATCCGAATGACTTGTGTGATCCCCCGACTTTTCCTCTAGTGTCAAAAGTTGAATTTGTTCAATTGTTTATGACCAAATATCTACATAAATAATATACTCTGCATCAGCTTTAACCATACTTTATGTTTAGTGCTAATTAGCAAAGGTTAGCATGTTAACACATTAAACTAAAATGGGGAACATTATACACTCAGAGTTGTAAGAATGGCTAGAGACTCTTTGTTTTGTTCCTCATTCTGGTGCTATGAAGGTGTTTCTGTCTTTTCTGTTGCCGTTCATGAAGGATTGTGTCTCAGACAAGTCTATTTTAAACAGCCGCAGTCATTACAACAGGTCTTCTCAAATCCCAACAGTGCTATATTAGTGATAACATAGGCAATGGTTGTGGTCTACGCCTCTATTGGAGTCAATCAACCATTATACAGTACTTCTTTAATGCAGTGGCACATAGACAATCCACTCCCTTATAGTGAACTGGGCCAGAACTGCAGAACCCCTCCCTCTGTCTCTGAATGTTATAGAAGCCCAGCTAAGATGTTCACTGTTGAGGATCGCTGAGTACAAAACAGACTTGTTCTCCTTTGAAAGATCATCTTTTCTTCTTCCTCGAGGGTGCTGCTGTTAATCATGAATGGCAGTGATATGTTATTGTAACTTCACTACGCCAAATCTTAGAGACCTCTCCTTTTTCTCTCAATATATCACTGACACTGTATAATTAAAACATCAAACGTAGGTGAGTCATATCCTGTTCAAAATATGAAACAAATGCGTAGAGCAGCATGTGGTGGGGGATGGGGGCGACTGGAGAGAGAAGTAAGAAGTAGATGCACGCCTAAGGGTCTAATTTGAACCATACAGCGTCTCTGCAGCCATGTGGCGACGTAAACGAACCCTGACAGAAAGTATGTGAAGAAAGTTTAGGTGTTCAGTTAGACAGGAACAGAAATCAGTAGCAGGAGCACAAGAAATGGGTTTGAAAATGGCAAAGTATTCTGAGAGAAATCTCTTATTCTCATCATGTGGGCACTCTGGACATCTCCTCCATCTAGGAGGCCAGCTCTTACTGCTGAACCCTCCCACTCCACCCGACATGAGCCATCTCTCACAGCGGTGTCCCTCTGCTTTTAGCCCAGGAGGCATCACTCCTGGGCTAAAAGAAAGTCAGCGGGTTTTCCTCCTCAGTGTCACTGATATGCCATAATGACCTCGCCCAGACAACCAGGCCTCTGCTGTCCTCTCCTCCCCCTCAGCAGGTAACAGAGAGCAGGGATAGAGGGAGTGGATGGAGGGGGAGTGGAGGGTCAATCATCCAGATTCCTGACATGTTTCCACCTCAGTACTTCAGAGTGTTTGAAATAGCTGGGATGCCTGCAGATTGAGCTTGCAGTGTAGCTCAGCTAAAAGAGGAGCACCAGGAGAAGGGGGGAAGTTGGCGTTTCCAGCTACAAACTAGAAGTTTGGTAGTTTCAACTCCCTCAAGCAGTGATGGGAAACAGCAAACAGCAGCACATGAAGCAGAAACATGAGGCACGCTGCAGTGTTGCAGTATAACTCCTGATCAAAATGCCTGCTTTCCCTCCCACCTGACTGGCACTATTACTCCTAATAAAAATAACACAGGAGTTTTTCCAGGGAGAAACACAGAGAAATGCTGAGTGGAACTGACAACTTTATATGTCTATATAAAATGAAGAATGAATAGAGCTTTTTCCTGGCATTTCAAAATTAGACAAGGATCTCTGTCTGACTTCTTCACTCCCTGTCTTTGTCCATGTCCTAGTTTTTTTCAAACTTCTTTTTCCCCCTTTTTTTCCAGGGTCCAACAGTCACACAACCCATGAGCATTATGTACACACACACACACACACACACACACACAGATACAAACACATTACACAGCTCATTTGGTTCAAAGAACAGGTCACTTCAGTCATTCTGGATATGACATAATTTGCAAGTCAGGACTTCAGCTTGTGCTGAAACTGTTGAAGTTTGGTTTGTTTTTCTCCTCAAGTTGACAGTTCCCCAAGAGTTAAGTACAACAGCTCAATATTCCTACACATCCTGAATATGAGTTGTAAGACTTACGTCACTGCAAAGATTCATTAGTTCATAGTGACTCAGGGTTCAGGCTCAGTGTTACTATCAGCAGAAAAGAGTTTGGACGGAAAAGATCATAAGTCAGTCCTTGTCTTGCTGTTGAAAGTCTGTAGTCTTTCTGAAAAAGATGGAGTCCTTTTTTTTTTTATATTTTCATATCTTACCTGAGTGAAAAAAAATAGCCACTGGGTTAAGCTATTGCTGGACAGCAAACACAGTGATGTAACAGTGACAAATGATAAAACTTAAAAGTAACACAAGTTAGAAAAGAAAAGAAGCCATCAAATCAGTAAACTACTTCAGTAAATCCAACTGACAGAAACACCCAAGTCGACCTGATTTGGTAATGTTACTTCACATTAATTACCATAAGCAACTGGTCATAGCAGAGCAAGTAAGGCTGTAGCACAGTGGTTCTTTTTATTGCTTATGGATTCATTCTTTTTTATTTGTAAGCACAAGATCAGATACATTTCTTTTTTACTTCCTTCTTTCGTCATTATGTAATCTAGCTTTAGAGCACACGCCTGTCATTTTGTGAAATACACTTATTTGCTTCCTGGGGGAGTGTTACAGATTGATACCTCTCTCATATCTGTTTGGAACTACAGCTATCAGCCAGTTAGCATAGCTTTGCATTAAGACTAGAAACAGAGATAAACTAGCCTTGATCTGTCCAAGAGTAACAAAATCTGCCTTCGAGCACCTCTATAACTCATTAACTAAAACTGAGAAACAAAAATGACAAACAGGGTTTTGCCTGGGGTTGTTTGCTGGACTATTTCTTGGAGCATTTTCCACCAACCAGAGACTCTAAGAAGTGACTGTGCCAGCAAGAACTAGACTGGCACATGGTAAATTGGTCTTTTATCATTTTTACACTTCATATAAGTCGAACTGCTAGAGCTGATCGGCTGATGACTGTAGCTTCATATTTAAGGAGAGTGATATCACACAGAGTGATATCAATCTTTTCACTCAACAAAAATTTACCAAGCCTATTTCCTAAAATCTATTATTTGAAAAATGTTCAGTGTCAGATTGGAATATTTCTTCAAAATGCATGTAATTTACTGCTTCTGCACTGTCAGAGGGAGTTAGATATTAGCGCTGACTGCAGTGATCCCAACAGCTCCTCTGCTCGGAGCAGCAGGAAGTCAGGTTAAACATTTAACAGCGAAAAGACCCGAACCTTCCGACCAAACTAGCAGCGGCTTTGAGTGACAGCTCACAGGATGTGTGCTTTGTAGTGCCTGTAATCTACTACTCTTACCAGCAGCACTATCCGCTGCTGTGAAGAGAACTGATGCTATCTTTGAGGATGTCCTCATGGACTCTCTTTTTTTAAGGCTTCTGAAAGACTTTCACTGCATTTTGAAGGCAGGTGTTTTCTGTTGTGAGTCTTTACACCGTTTGAAGATGAGCACAGCCTGTCATTTGGCTGATCTTCACTAAACGCTCGTTGTCACAGACAGTGATAAAGTGAGGCATAAAGAGGGCAGGAGAAACAAACAGAAAGTATTTAGGGTCTCACTGGAGCGCCCACCTCACAGAGAGTCATGCATTCCTAGCATGCATATAGCTTTTATTGTGTTAATAGATTGAGGGAGGCCCGGAGAATAAATCACAAGGTCAGTGAATGGGCTGTCTGACCTTTAACCCCCAGGCTGAGAAAAGACTCTGTTCTATGTCCTGATGTCATCAGCAAGTCATTACCGCCAAGGCTCTCAACACCTCTACCATCCCACCCTGTCACTCTGCTGAGCTGCTATTGGACAAGCCCCCTGGCCACAGCACCTAAATCACTCTATAGGGCAGCAGTTATAGACTTGACCTTGGCTTAGTTTTCCATTCCCTGCTGCCACATTTAACTCTGTTTATTGTTTCTCTGTGTCTCTAATCACTGCTCTGTCCAGTGGCAGGGGCACAAGAAACTGTAAGTTATGGGAGCAGTAAACAACATGTTTAATTTGATCCTGTTAGTTACATCCAACAACTGCTGCCTTAGTTGAGTCCCTAATTATTTTGAAAGTATGACCACTGGCACAACTTGTTCTCCTCTGTGCTAATAAGGGTATCTGAGCATAACTGTTTACTCAGGAGATGTTTAGACATGTGTCTGTGGTCCTTGTGTGGGTGACAGAGTTTGTTAAAGCAAGACTTAGGCACTGAGGCAAAGCATATGTTTTCTTAAGGGACGATGAGGTGAGCTGAGGTTAACTATTTTGACCGTGAACGGCAATCTGAGGCCTAATTTGAGCTGAGCGGTCTCCTGAGGAGTAACCTCCTCACCAGGGCCCTGACCTTTGACCCCCCCCAAGCAGTCTCTGCACTACATCCACAGAGATAGATACAGGAAGAGATGGAGAGTGACAGACTTATTAAACATGTCTACACTCTGCATCCTGACAAATAACCCTTGTGTACACATGACAATACCACTACTCTTAAAATACAACTTTAAAAAGTACAACACACAAATTTAGATTTCCACTGCTTTTTCTGTGTGCAGTTGTGCATGCTATTTTCCTCACTGTTTACATGGTTTCCCGTACTCAGTAACAGAGGAGCGACTGTGTGCAAGCTGGCTTGACTCAAGGCTTCAGGTTGCAGCATGCCCACCTCCGGAGCACAGACTGGCAGATTTACATTGTTGTCTACCACGTCGTTCTGCACTTGCAAGTCCTAATCATACTGTTGAGCAATGGCATCCCCTGAAAAACCCATCTCTCAGCATCTACCGGTTTCTATTTCTCCCACCCTCTTGCCCACAGCAATGGCAGAAACCCTGAGCTGTGCAAAGCTGGGCAGATTAAAAACTCCTACTAGGCCTATAAAATAACCAAGTACTTATGAAGGCACCTGGATAGACTCCTCTGCAGAACTGAATGCACCTCAAGACAAAAGAGCTATTGACTAATTCATTTATATAAAAGATTATGCCTACACCAACCTTGGATAACTTCCCGGGAAAAGTCTTTACACTTCTGTCTTCACGTAAACACACGTTTATGTCTGTGCATGTGGTGGCTAATGTACACTGCTCTCATTAGCCACCACCAGTGAAAAAGTGCACCGTACAAATAAATTAATCAAGCTCAACGCTTCACTCCCTTTCAAAGCACTTAGCAGTTTGGGTGCCCCGTTTGTGCATATTCCATCAATCATGATCAAATCACTCTGGAAAATGGGACAAGGCCAATGTGCAGAACTGTTCCAACAGAGCAAAGAATGATGGGACTGTAAATGTGGTTTGTGTTGAAAAGTACAGTGTGATTAGAGAGCGGCAGAAAAACACATCTGCAAGTTGAGATGTAATGTAATGTTTCTAAGGGTTTAGTTTAGTTTAGTTTAGTTTAGTTTAGTTTAGTTTGGTTTAGTTTGGTTTAGTTTAGTTTAGTTTAGTTTAGTTTAGTTTAGTTTAGTTTGGTTTGGTTTAGTTTAGTTTAGTTTAGTTTAGTTTAGTTTTAGTTTGTGACACTTTCTAATGAGGTATGCCTTACAGAGGGATTTCCAAGTTGTAACTAATTGCTTTATTAATGGGTAAAAAATCATTTATTAATGCCTTAGAGATTAGTAATTAACCATCTGAAAGAACGGTGTTTGGGTTGCCATAACAGCTGCAAACTTGATTGACTATTGTTTTGGAAGAATTTTTTATCAGCGACTCCCTCCCTTTCTAATGAGCCATCAGCTCTGCTTTTGTAATTATTAATAAAGGGTCAGTGTTTTCTCACATTTTAATAATTCATCAAGTCTGCAGTTAAGTTGTTAATAAATAAAATTAAAATTGAAAAAAATCATCCAGATGTTTTACAGGTGTTTTCCAGAAAGTCAGTGGCTGACTGCACCTTTAAAGAGCAGAAGAAGGACATAAGCCGGCCGTATTTATTTAATAAAGCCATTAGTTATATCACAAACCTTTTGTTTGTGATATAACTAATGGCTTTAAAATGACAGTGTAAATAATGTGTGTGTCATCAGAAAGTGGTAATGTTTAGTTTGGGTTTAAGTCCCTTTAAAAGCACACACACACACACACACACAAACGCACAGGTTAGTGCAGTGGAAAAACGACAGCAAGAAAAATGTACTTTGGAAGAGCCACACGGGGTGTTATCTTAAAAGGATAAGAAAGATAACAATACACAAGATTGTGTTAAACGCTTTTACCAAAATAATCTTCAGTACATTTATAATCTGCTGGTTAGTATTATCTGTTGTATGTAGCCTACTGTGCATACCACAGTCGAAAAGCTAAACTGTCACTATAAACAACATGTAACAGAATGGATTCTTGTAACATGACAATACATCTTGTCAGCCTGGAAAAGCCACAAATAATCTATCATCCTGTGGAATCAGGGTGTTTGCTGTAATTAAATGTACAACCAGTGCAGTGCAGCAGTGTGGGAAAACCTCAGCTTGTAATTACTGTAACAGTGAAAGTCAAGGAGACACACCTTGTAAACTGATCCCTGAGAATCCCGATGTTCTCTCTTAAGGCCCCTCCCCTGTCCCTTCCCCCAGCCGCACATTCAAGCCTGGCTAAAGTTGCAGGAGAAAGCTCCCTCACTCTCAAAACACCCCCAAGAACAGCCATCTCCACCCCAGCCTGGCCTCTCTCTCCCTTGCCTGTGCTACCTAGCATGAGCTGTCACTCCTTTAGCATGTCACCGTAATTCACAGTGACAGCAAACAACTGGCCATGCTACACACTACCCATGATCCCTCACAGAACACTGGGGGGCAGGGGGTGCGGGGGTGGAGAGTTGGAGACTTGGAGAGAGAGAGCAGAGGGGGACATTTAGGAGGGGACAGAGAAGAGAAAGAGGACATAGGGTAGAAAGGCTGGAAGGAAAGGGCCCAAGGGGAGGGGAAGCTATTGTCATGTATATAAACCCATTATCTGTCATATCTGTTCAAAAGCCATTTAATATTTCCTTCCACTTCATGACGTCCTGCTGCGCTGCCACAGAGGAAAAACCCACAATTAATATTTTGCGATATGGCTGTTGTTATTCTGAAAGGCCACAATGAGTCTGACAATCAATATGGTCCTGTCAGAGGGGCTGATAGGTTGAGGAATAGTAGGCCGGTGACCTCTGACCCTGAAGCAAAGAAAAAAAAAAGACAGAGGTGGGGGTGAGTGGGGGGGGGGGGGGGGGGGGGGGTCACAGTTTAAGTTTCACACCCCTTCTCAAATGCAGCACTTAATTCGAGGTTTTGTACAAGTGTGAGGAGAACTTTCTTTCCCTGTGAGACCTGAAGCACTTACAAAGTAGACAAAAAAGACAGGCAGAGAGATAAAGGGAAACAGGAGCAAAAGGAAATAAGAATGAAAAAGGGCTGAAATAGAAATACAGAGGGGGGAGGGAAGGCTGGGAGAAAAGGGAGAGGAAGAGAGAGAAAGCAACATGACCCAAGGTTCAGCCGAAGACAAGGCATAAATCAAAGATGGCGTGAAAACACAGCACCTTTGGGCTCTCTGGTTTGGTTTCCAACCGAGGAGCCAAATTGTTCTCTAGCAGAGCGCAGCCACTTCTGAGGCTTGATGTGCTAATAGTACTGATCAGTTGTTGTTTGTCTAACATTACTCAGAAGAACCAAATCAATCAGGGGTGTAAACATTAACCAGGGTGCAGAGAGCTGGAGGGCGGGAAACTGTTTCAGGGAAAAAGAAGGAATTCACTCACACGTGGAATGACACACAGGGCAACTTCTCAACCTAACTCCCTAGAAGAGCAAACAGTGACTGGAGAAAGTCCTCAACCCTTAGCTTAATTTAACAGGAAGTCCCACAGAATATGAGGAACTGAGCAAATATTTACTAAGACAGGTAACATATTTTTGGCCATGCAGCCTATTATTTGTATCAGGATCTCAAACAAATTTGGTAAATATGATGACATTAACTTCAGGTATCGCTACAACAGTATCAATTCAGACAAGACTTTTAACTCCATTATTTGGTTCCTAAAAGTTGTACCTAATTTAGCTTTTGACATTTTTCTCTTATATTTTTCTCTTATATGAAAAGTGAAGAAAATGTGACTGAGCAGAAATTATGTTTACTAGTAACAACTCACTCAGTGGTAAACCTCCTCCTCATCATGCTTTCACTCCAGTTATGTATGAGGTGTTGGCATGTGTGCCATGTGTATTTCACTGTATTCACCCATCACAGCTCCTAGCCAGTCTAGACACAGATGTTGTTTACTCAGCTTTACTGCCTGTTACACAGTAGACTTATTTTGTAGATATGGCATTGTTTATAGGGAAGTAAACATAGTAGACGCAAGCAGAATAGAATAGTATCTATCTTAAGATCAAGTATGGAGTAAGTAGAGCAGAGAGTAGAGTGAAGAAGATTGTTAGAGTAGAACAGAGTAAAACAGCCAAGAGTGAGGTCTGAAGTGGAGTGTGGTAGAGTGAAGTAAGGTAGAACAGGGTAAAGAGGAGAGGAGTGGAGAAGTACAGTCAATTCAGTCTGACACAAGTCAAGTTGAGCTGAGTCGACTCAAGTCAAGAGTAGAAGAGTCAAGTAGAGAGTACAGTACAGTCAAGTGTACAAATAGAGTGGTAGAGTAAAGAAGAGTAGAGTACAGGAAGATATGGAAGAGTAAAAAAGAACAGAGTGAAATAGATTAGAGTAGGGCAGAATAAAAGAGAGCAGACTAAAATAGGGCTGAATACAGTGGAGTAGAACAGAATGAATAGAGCACAGCAGAGTAGAATAGAATAGTATAGGGTAGAATGGGCCATGACTTTATTATTCCCAGAGGAGCACAGGTCCCTCAGTCATCAGTGAAAACTAATGACAGTTTTTTTCATCTCTTCTGCCTCAAGCTAGAAGGTGGACAGCGAACGAGCAGCCACCATCTGGGTGTCAGGCTGCTTGGCTGGTGGGTGAGCTGTCTGCCTGTGGTGTGGGGGTCTGTCGGCGGGTGTCAGGGCCATGTGTCCCTTCTGAGGGGGGCACAGGGGTCCTGGTGGGTCTTGCAGCCTGTGACCATGATGCCTGTTCCCCTGACCCAGAGCACCACCCCTCACCCCAAACAAGACGCACGCATCCAAACACACATATGCACAATACCAGGTCAATGGCCACTTGCTCAATCCATTAACACTCTGTTAGCTTTTATATGAGCTAACAATGTTATGAAAAGCACATGTTCTAAGGTTGCGATACAATGGAAAGGCTGTCGTCCAGATTCATACTCAGGTCCTGTTATCAGTAAAGCCAATGCACTCTTCATCCACTGAACCCTTTCTTTTAATTTACAGGCTCAGCTGGAGGTTCTCAGCTTTCCTGTAAATCTATGGTAAAAAAAAAATCATCCCTACCTGCAAATAGGTCCCAGCTTCAAACACAGAAAGGCGTAATCACTGGCATTTCAAATCTTGATGGGATGAAGAATTGACTCCAAAACTCCTAAACACACACAAACTGCACATTGCAGCAATTAAGACCTGTAGAAAAAGAACAGATCGTGCAGCTACAGTTAACATAACATCAAACTGTATTTAGGCTGAAAGATCCACTTTTCTCTCCAGAATCACAACAAGAAAATGATCTGAATCTACGAAATCAATCACAGACAGTTGAGGTAATACTGGCCTGGCTTTCACAACTTACCCTGAGTCTTTATTGTTTTTGTTCAACTCTATGATGTAATAGAGCAGAAATACATTTATAAATCAATAAAAATGGGGTCTTACTCAAGAAAATGAAGGTTAAGGAGCATCTGAAATTTCAAAAGAAAGCTTAAAACCTTTGTACTCATTTAAAATTGACTAACAATGCCAACAGTGTGCTGCACCACTCCAAGAGATATATGGAGCAAATAAAATGTACGTAACTACAAGTGCATTCATAATTACATGTGCACAGAGCTGTAATTGGGTTTCGAGAGTATAAGAGCTGGTGTGGGCCCATCTGCCCCTGGTATCCGGGCTCTGTGTTTGGGGGGCCACGGGCAGAGTGGCTGCTGGCGTGGAGTCTGAATAGGCCGGCAGCTGAGCTAAAAGAGCTGTGTGCACATGGCCTCCATGGCTAATCTGCTAATGTATTCCAGAGGTCAGTAGGGTTTCGCACCAAATCAATGGAGGGATTTACACAGCTTTCCTCTGGAATGTGCTCCATCCACACTCTGCTTCAGGGAAAACATCCACCTCTGCTTTGCCAGGCCGTCCAATTTTCCGCGGCATTTAACCGCAAAAAAGGAAGAGCAAGTTTGGAAAAAAAAAGAGAGGTGCAGAGAAGCACCCTCTTACCCATCCCATCTCTTTTACATGTCCACCACAGAAAATCAGCAGCAGCAGCCACAGCTTTGCTGCTGTGATGTTTTGAAGCTCCTGAAAAACAAAGACACACTCTGTCATTTATGTGTTCACTACATACAATATTAAGGGTATTTAAGAGTTCACTGACAAACAGATGACTGAGCAGTGGTCTAAGATAGGGCAGAGGCTTTAAATATGGGGGGGAAAGGTGAAAAGACAGCAGGGAGGGAAGAAAAAAGGAATGCATAAGAGCTGCAAAGACAGTTTTTGAACTGTATCCTCTCTAATTCATACTGACTACAGAGAGGCTGCAGTACATTAAAGCAAGGAGAAGCATCAGCATCAGCATCTACAGTCTATCTGCTCTCAGAAAATCAAGCACTAAGGTTCAAATGCTCCATCTGAACATCTCAAAGGTCAAATCAAATGGTGCAGAAAATGGTAGCAGTGTGAGGTATCACGCTGTTCTAACTGTTAACAAAGTTTCACCCCAACCAGACGCCCAGGGATTGATTCTCCCTGCAGCCAGACCTGCTTGCAATACAGAGAGAGCTGTTTTTTGTCCCATAGTAACTATAAAAGTATATATAATTTAGCAAGAGGGAATGCACACTGTAGAAGACTGTGCAGATATTAGAAGGGAGGGAAAGAGGCTCACTCTACAGCCTAGTACTCACAGTCTCTGATATGAGATCATGGTAGATATTTCCATCTCCTTATCTGTAGCGTGTATGTGTGTGTTTTATGTGAATATGTGTCAGTCAGGTCTTGTGTGCGTAGGAATGCACAGGGGTTACGCGGCACTCGATCCCTCCTCTCCTCTCTGTTTCTGTCTGTTGGACCGGGCTCGGCTCAGGTCATAAATAAGCCGGCCTGGATAGAAGAGGAGGAAGACGCCCGAACCCAGACACCCAGACGCAGAGTACAGAGGCCCTGGCCTTAAATCCAGACAAACCCGCTAGGACCAAACTAACCCAGACACACACACGCACACAGATACAGAGACAGAGACAGAGAACCAGGGCGGCTAACTTTCACTGCCCTTAAACTCAGTTATAGAGGTCACAGGTCAGCTTCATATAAATGTGTTCAGCTCCATACGCTTTAAAAGGGAAATTGATGGGGAGCTCCATGGCGACTTATGTTATTCTCTCACATATCTGTCTCACTGTGAAATATGTTTTGTATAACTCCCACATGGAATTTTGATAAAAAAGGAGAGTTTTACGTAAATAATGGATTTACACTATATAGATCTTTGGAGGGATGATCCAGATTAAGATTTTTGCCAGATATTGCAGCAGATGTTTTAATCTGGCGAGCACAGGCTCCACACTTGACACGCTGCATTACATGTTACATCATCATTTCTCTTAAAACAAACAGCAAGTATCACATACTTTTCTGTAACTCCTCAAAGTGCTCTCATTCTCTCCCTTTCTCTTGACAAAACAAAACTCCCCCTCCCTGTTGATAACTTTTGCCATCCTTCTTATCATCAGGCTGATCTGTCCGTGATGGCCTGTTTCGCTGCTGCAGTGCTACATGATCTGTTTACCAATACTGTACTTAGCTGTCGGGTAGAGGGAGAGAAACGACAAAAGGCTGTTTCAAAGGCATCAAAACTGACTCACACAGTTAACCCTAAAGCTCAGTTTCAGGCTGCAGCAACCAACTAGCACATTTATTTTCTGTCAGCTAACCTGGCTCTCTCCGAAGGTACAAATATGGAGGAGTTCAGCACAAGTATGCACAAGTTTTTAACGCAGAAACTTCAAACTGAACTTACTGTACCAAGTCCCCATGGTTACTGGATGAATGAATGAATGAATCAGTAGCGTTTAGCCATGGAGCTCCTCTCACTGGTGACTGAAAGCACCATTGTCGGCTTAGATGTGATACATACTGTATTAAATTATCAATAAAAGCTTATCAGATGACAGCGAAGGCCACAGAAATAATCATGATTTAATTTCTCTGCCACAAATATGTGTCTGCTGAGCCATTAACCTTATGAACAGGACAACTTTTGTATTGAGCGGAACATTAGAGTCAGTTTGTGTTGTCATGGTGTAATGAACACTGATGTGTTCACTTACTTATGCACATTCTGAAGTGGATTTGAACAATGATGCTGTTGCTTAGCTGAGCTTACGAAAAAAAATGATTAGCCAGGCTAGCTGTGTCCCCCGTTTCCAGTCTTTGTGCTAAGCTAAGCTAACAAACTGCTGGCTGATTCATATTTATCGCACAGACAGTATGTGGTATTGATCTTCTCATCTAACAAACAAGCACATGCTGAACTATTCCTTTATGCTGTTAAGTTGCCCAGTATTATTATTTTGGTATTTTAGAGGTTCAAATGAGAACGGGTGAGCTTTATCCTCATCTCTGAATCTCCATCTCAACCCACCAAGTTCACCCACAATTCACCCCTGCTCATCTTCCCCTCTCCACATGACTCACCCCAACCCTGCCTCTTGTCCCGGGCCCCCATCCTCCTCATTGACATGATCTCTCCATTCATCTGCCAGAGCGTTTCCTGTGCACGGGGTGATGGGGGGTCAGCAGTTTGATAAACCCATAAAAGGCCCCCATGTTAGCCCATGAAGGCCCCGGATGGCCTCTGTCACCCGTTCCCACAGCCCTCCTGTCTGTCAGCCACTCTGACTGACAACACCCGTCACCCCACGCCCCGACGGTCACGCCCACTCCAACTATATCCTCCCCCCAAAAACCACACACATTAAGAATCACTCAGTCTGGTCGGCCACTCATTAATATGACTGACAAAAGCATCAGCCTCACACTCTTGCCCCTTGTCAGTCCACCAGTGGGGGAGGAAGGGAGGAGGGGAGGAGAGAGTGCGGGCACAGTGCCCAGTGACTCCACCTTGTCCAGTCATGAATAGAGTCTCCCTCTGTCTTTTCCTCTGACCCTCCAGACTCTTTGAAAAGGTAGAATGCACCATGCTAAATCTGCCCACAAGGGATGGTGGGCGCTGTGAAAAGGCTGACACTGATGCCACCCTCCCCCTGGCACAATGACACAGATGCTCCAGGCAGGAGTCTAGGAGCACAGCACTGTGTCCTACAACATCACAGGATATTTGGTATTTGGGACCAATTTGGCTGCTGAGTATCAGGCTCTGATGTGTTGTTAAACTTTTCGCTTCTTGTTAAGGAACACAAGTTGGATGAAAAAGTGATCTCATTTTCAGTAATGGCTCAAGGGGAGAGATGGAAGCCCTTACCAAGGAGTTGCCCATCACCACCGTAGACTGTCTTCCTCTGGAGGAGTTTTAAGGGGTTTGGTGATTTGCTGAGAGGCCAGTTCAGTAATTGAGCTATTTACTTACTTTAGTAAGTCTGTCTGGATTTTGGAACAGAGACGGCTCTGTCTCAAGACCACTTCTCAACTCTTTAATTTACCTCTTATTCCGTCCATTTTAAACTTTCAACATGTTGCCATATGTGTATCTGTTGAATCACAGCATCACAAAGTGCTGTTATTCAAGAAGGAAGTAGACAATTAACCCCAAACCTACAATTCAGCTATAAAAAAGTTTTCATCAAACTGGAAGAAAGAAAAATAAAACAGAGCTGTGTGTACTTTTTCATGCAGTTTGGATCTATGTAACAGAGCAGCACTGTGAATGACACCCTGAAACTGACCAGATTTACATGCAATTGAGCTGCATTGAAAAAAAAAAGTGAGTTTCTTGCAGGTATAGTCTAAATGGGAACTCTACCAATTTAACACTGTATTACTGCACTGATGATATTTTGCAAATGCTGGGAATAGTCCAGGAAATTTAAATAACTGTCGTATAAAAAGTGTATTTAACTTCTGATCTTAGTTGACCTTGGTTTTCTACAAATAAACGACCTACAAGTTAATAAAATAATGCTCAGTATTGTCTAGCACGCAATAAAATATGCCGTTGTCACCGCTGTCTGTATTGGAAATGAACTGGAAATGTTTCCTGTAATAATAAAGACAAGAACCTTGTGACAGTTGCAGCTCACAGTTCCAGGATGCATTTATAGTTTCACTGTTCACTGCCAAAATATTTCTGGAAATTAAGTTTTTTTTTTTTTGTTTATGTTGTGGTCGGGTTACCTAATTATGATTTCCAGTTCTAGGAAAAATCGTGTTCATTGTTTTATTTAGAACTGCTGATATTTCAACCTTACCTTGTTCCCAAAAGGATACCCTTACTAGAAATGTTCTCTGTGTCTCCATCTGTCCAGGTTTGTACCCTGCACCATTCAGGTACCTGACCACAGCTCTGCGTTGAGGTCTGGGGGTGGGTACCCCAGCCAGAGGAGGCCGGTTCAGTCTCCAGACACACATCAGTGTGATGGAAAGTCGCCTTAGCAGGCCAGGAACTCAGCTCACCCTGTCTGAATCCAGCTGCTTTAAAGAACCAAAGGAGAATTAAGAGGAAACTTATGGGAGGGAGAGAGGAGGCTTTCTGTCAGAAGATGAGATAATCTGAAGGGGCAGCCTCAGACACACACACGCACACACACACACACTCACACTCACACACACACACGCACACACACACACGCACACACACACACACAAACGCACAGGTTAGTGCAGTGGAAAAACGACAGCAAGAAAAATGTACTTTGGAAGAGCCACACGGGGTGTTATCTTAAAAGGATAATAAATATGTCTTTCCCGGCAAATGAGAGCGAGTTTCAGAATGTAGTTTGTGATGGTAATTTCCACAGCAACGACAACCTGGTTCCAGTGTGGTGACCAGGGATAATACAGGTCATGCATGACTATCTCTGCCTCCTTCTGTCTGTGTCTCTCTGTATCTCATTCCATCTGTCTGTCTATCCAGTGACAGCAATTACTATTATCATTATTTTGTAATGGGGAAAAAAAGGGGAGCATAAAACAAAGCGTAAAATATAAAATTTTTAACCTAATTAGCATTCTGCTGCTGTTTTTCACTTCTTTGTAAATGCAGCCTTTATTCACTCATACAGCCAACCCGACGCTCCTCTCCTCCCTCCTAACTTCTCGCTGCTGTATCCTGTGTGGTAAAGCTGGCACCAGACTTTGAGAGCTTTCCTGCACAGACGTTTTTGATTCAAAAGCTGAAGTTTCTTGGGTTCTCTACATGTGTGGCGTAGACCATCTTCTTCCCTGCTCTGTTTACTGAACAGTAAAACCCGGAGGCCACAGACCGACGTGGGCTCACTCTGAGGCTCCTCATTCCCACCAGAAAGGAACCCATTTCATGAAGAATAACACCAATAACATGACCAGAGCCCAAAACACTTCCTTTCCCGCAGCATTGCAGATCAGGTTTTTGTTATATTATTCTTCATATTACAGTACTGGCTGCCAGAGTGCCTCCTAAACACTAACCCAAAATTATCTAGTGCTTTCTCAAAGTGGTGCACTTAAGAACCTGAAGCTCGTACCAACAGTAGAATTTATTCTAACCCCAAAAACAGACTGAAATAGCCTCTCTCTGCAGCATGTTGGGGTCCTTTAAGGGCTTGTGAGTGAATTAGAATTGCCTTGAAAATACCCTCAGGGAAACAGACAATGGAGGGAACAAAGTAGAGAGAATCGAGCAAGACGAAGAGAAAAGGAGACGATGAGAAATGGAAAAAGAGCAAAGAGGAGTTTAGGATGTAGAAGGTGAGAGAAACTGAGTGAAAGAGATGAAAAGAGGAAGAAAAAAGAGGAAGGAAAGGCCTGGTTTTCTTTTCCCTGACTTTGGATTCCTGGTTAATGACTGTAATGGTGCTGAGCCTCAATTCGCCAAATGAAACAAGAGGCCCAGCCAGCCCGATGATGTTTATTTCTCTCCATTTTTCATCTTTTCCTTTTTTTTTTTCTCTTTCATTTGTGACATAAAAATCATATACACACAATCTGCATTTAATTTGTATGGCAGTTTGCTGTTTTCTTCCATTTTTCTAATCTGCTACCCCCTATTTTTTCTTGCACATTCAGCAAAGTACTCTGGCCAAAGCAGGGATTTGTGGCTTGCTAACCAGTGAAGGGGATATTTTCTAAGAAATCCCCTCTGCCAGCAACTTACTTCACTGTGGCCTCACATGCTGACCTGAGCAAGTGTCTGTTGAAACACTGTTGAGAGACATTTTGGTCCATGCCGTCTCTTTAGCTGTGGCCTAGAGTTCAATCCAGACGCCTAAGTTAGTAGAACAATGTCACAGAAGAGAACAGTGAAATCTTTCTATTTAATATGGCTGCATTTTGACTTGGATGAGCGCTGGTATGAAGGATTACTCAGTGAATCTCCGATCATGCATCAGCAAAGTCAGCAATAAACCTGCAGAGAACGCTTTAAGCCTGCACACTCACGCACATCCAACACCCCCAGTAGTGTGGAAAAGTTTGTGTTCTGTGAGACTGATCAGCTCTGAAAGCCACTGATGGGCCCTGATCCAGCGGCCACAGTGGCTGGATGAGAGCAGGCCAGGCTGCATGCCACGGGGGATTTCTGGGATCAGTGAATCTCTCCTTCTATCTCCGTATGGCTCGGAGGCTCCAGCTTTTGGACTGAGCCAGATGATTTCTGGCCACGGCCCTTATTTGGTTCGATTTACGGGCGCCATGTAGCGACCGCAAAGTCAAAACCCAGACATGAAATCTTTCTCTGAGTACACTGTCCAAGCGAACCACATCAACCGGAGTATTTAATACAATTGTGGTTTATATTGATGTATTGGCTGTTACCTGAACTCACAGTGCTTGACATTTCAAATAGATTTGCATAGGTTCACATCATTATCAAGCATGTTTTTTGAGAGCACAGTTAGATTTACTGTATTATTTACTGGATTTATTTGGTAGAAGCTTAAAGAATAATAAAATATACTCACAGTGGGGTTATATTCCCTTTACAGTGTATTTACATCCAAACTGTGGCTGCTATGAACACACCACCACTTATACTAAATAACATCATAAAGATGGTCATCAAACTGTACATGCAGTGCATTAAAATGCTGCTTCGCCTTTTTCCCCCAACTGCAGTCTTTCCCAGACTCCATTTCAGAAAAGCACTGTGCTCCACTACCCCATCCCCCTTTCCTCATCCATCTACACACAGCAGCTCCACCAGCAGCCGCACCCTCTCCCACTGTTGTCCCCGATCAGGCAGTTTGACGGCCTGTGCCCACTTTTTGCCAGAAATAAAAATATTTGTTCAGTTAAGTATTTCTGCAAATGACTCAACAGGCTCATGAGCTGTCGGGCAACAGGAGTTCAAATGGTCTGGTCCTCAGTGATGAACTGATTTTGGTTCTGCAGTCTGATTTCTCAGAGAAAGGAAAAAGACATTGGTAGCACATTGTACACATGCATAAGAAGGGTAGCAGAAGCTGGCTGAGATTTCATCCTCCAAACCAAATAGTGGCCCCACGACGGGCAGTGCCTCCCCTCTGAGACCCTTCGCTCCCGGCCCTCTGCTTTCATCAGTCCTGTACGGACGTCTGACTGCACCAGTTGAGCTGAGACAAGGCGCATGAAACATTTCTGACATTTCTCGAATGTGTGGCTAATCAGGAATGGCTGCTCATGTGTGGAGGATTCACTAACTGGGGGAGATGGGGGGAGAAAAAGGGGGAGGTGATGCCGTACAGCTGTAAAACGCTTTGGGGGTAGAACGTACAGTCCTGCAAACAGTTTATAGGTTTGTAGCCTGTTCACGTCAATATAATTTTATGAAAATATTGGTGTATGGGTTGAGCTTGCTGTGAGTACATAAATCCACATACTCTCTGTGTAATTTCTCATGATATAGTGTAACAAAACCCTTTTTGGCCACTTTGACTATTAAACACCTACATTATAAGTACTTACTCGAAACCTAATCATAAAATCAGTGTTATTAATGGGGGAAAACGGCTTATTAGGCTATTATAGGCTATTAGGAGTAAAGATTCATACTCGTTATTGGCTAAATTTGAGGGCCAACTGCATTCAGAGCATGAAACGAGGTGTGAGAGGAAAATGAGAGGCTGGGGATGAGGTGAGACTTGTGCAGACAGAGGAAACTGAAGAAGAGAAAGAGTGAATTCTTGCATGCTTCTTGCTTTTACAGTAAAGGCAGTTATATATATTTCCTATGAATGTGCATGGAATTTCTATAGAAATACTTGAATGTGAAATGCATGAAAAAAAAAAGTGCACCGCGTATAAATGTCTTGTACGACGCCTCCATCAAGAAAAACACCATTAATGTCACAGTGAGGAAAAACAGTGTCAAAAGGGTTCAGTTTTGCTGCTACGACTTCTCTCTCCCCACTGGAGTTCTGTGGCCTGAATAGGCCATAAATATCAGCATTTTTATAATCTTAATTACGGAGACATTTTTCTGTTCTCCTTCATGGGCCAGCTCCCCCTCAGACCCAGCAGGTTGCCGTGACAATGCCAAGCACTCCCCCTCCACAACAACAGCAGCATTCAACAGGCGAAGATTTAGAGCTCTGCAAATATTGGCTGCTCTAGCTTTCGTGGGCCAGGAATGGGAGGGATCGAAGTTAAGGAGGGGGTTGGTGTTGGTCGCAATTCTCACTTCTACCTGTTCTAAACGTCCTGAAAATATATTTCCCACATCCAGTAGAAACTACAGGGGACAGGAGGCAGGGAGAGGGAAGTTTCCATAGTTGAGTTCAATGAGATTGAGGCTGAGAGAACAGCGGGGACAGAGCGAGCGAAAAAAAGATTTAGACTCCCCAGAAGAGACAGCGAGCATATTGAGAGGTGGGTCGACTCCCACCACCACCCAACAGCTTAGCTCTATTCACACTGACACATTAGTATTCTAATGCCAGTGGGAATATGTATGACTGCTTCAGAGAGAAAGAGATGCACAGGCCTGTGCCAGAGGAGCAGGAGAAAAGACAATGAAGGAGAATGAGGGAGGGGTAAAGAAAAGAGAGACATTAATGTGGTAAAGACCTGGAGGGAGAGACGCACTAACACATAGATGGGGTTTTATACGATGACAACATTTATCTCCCTGCAGTCATTGTCTGTGTCTTCATGCCTACACAGCAGCACTTTAAGAGCAGAGGGGCTCTCTTCTCATGCTGGCGCACCCTGGTTCACCTTTATAGTGAGACAATGAATTGATAATGCTGAATTACCACAAAGCCTTTGTTCTACAAAACATGTTTTGGGATATAGTTTAAAACGCATGAGCTCACATCTTTCACCTAAGTAAAAGTTCAGAAAACCCAAATGTTTTACAAGTAAAACTAATGCTTTTAAAATCCTACCAGAATAAAAGTACAGAAACATTATCAGCAAACTGTTTTTAAAGTATCAAAAGCAAAATATTACATTATTAAACTGTTAATACTGATGCATCATTGTATAAGTAACATTTTATTGTTGCAGCTGGTTTAGTTAGTTTAGTCTAGTGGTTTCCAACTTAACTTACTTGGGCTTCAAACAGTTATTTTAATGTAACCATTTGAGAAGGTTAGAGGGGAAATGTCTCTTTGATTGAAAACAACTCACAGACATCTGAAACGTGACAAGGGGCCCCGATCAGACACTGCACTTTTGTAAGGGTCACAAGTCAAAAAGGTTGTGAACCACTGGTTTGGTTTAATCTTTAACAATGCGTTGTTCTTATAAGCCTATTTGTCTTTTTTGGTTTGTTTGTTTTCTTTTAAATGTAATGTTTTGAAAAGTATTATATGTGTCCAATAAAAACAGTGGCATACAATCTATAGGTGCAGTATTTTACTCTGAGTTAGAAGTTGTATCAAGTAGCATAAAACAAAAATACTTGATACTAGCTGCAGAGTGATTTACTGTTTGAGGCTCTGGTCCAGCCATATAATAGAGAATAAGTGTGCAAACATCACTCATTAGTCGTCACAAAGCAAGTAACCAGCAATGTAAATCAGATCTATTAAGAAGACTTCATTTATGCTTCTGTTCTCTTTAAAGTCCCTTTTTATTTATATTCTTATGAAGTGTACTCCACTTTGACAGAAGTATTACACATGCAATGAATTTAAACTATTTTACAAATAAATCAACTGAGCTTAAATAGTTTACTCTTAACTACAGGTCTGCTTCAGTCCACTTCAGAATGCCTGAACATATATACACAACAACCTGATGCTTGTGAATATTTTCACCGTGTCCAACAGCGAGTTGGGTCAACTTGAAGCTCCATGTCAAAATGCATTTTCTATGGTCCCTTAATAACTCAGGCTAATCACTTTAGCATTGTCTCTGGGGGCACAAAGCCTCCCCTCATGCTCTGTATCCTAGCAAGGGGGCTAGGGAGCGGTCTGGTGACGGTGTGTTGAATTTGGGTGACAGGGCAGAGGGAGTGGGCGCCCCCCTGTCCCTTAGATAATCCCCAGGAGAAAGGGCCTGCATTTAGGGTGCGATAGGTTTAATCCGGGGGGACCTTGTTCACAAAGGAGCTCGGCACTTCCTCTGGCCTGGGAGCTTCCGCTGGTCCGGGGGGCCTGGTGTGGGTGCCAGTACAAACATGTGCCAATAATACACGTCCGCATTACAATGGAACAAACAGACATATAGGCACACAGACACACACAGACACACACATTCATGGTGGACAGAGGAGTGAGCATGGGAGAATAAAAAAAAAACATACTTGTAAATTCACACTGTCCTTAAGGGAAGCCAATCCAAACAAGCAGCCCACGCACACAAGGGCCAGCAAGAGTAAACACACAGACACACACACACTACATACTGTGGGCAGAGGCGGTGTTTACATTCTCCCCCCGGGTACAATGAAACAAAGCTTGCGTGTACTGTAGAAAGATTAGCTCAGTGAGATCAAACAGCTCGCTGCCTACAGATAGTTTCATATTTACAAACAGGAAGTCAGCGTCATGTAATAACCCCTTCAGATGCGACGCAGAGTCCCGGTTCACTCATACCTACAGGAGACGTGATCAGGGGATGCTGGTGGATGACGCATCTCCATCAGCACCTGGCATCATTTGTGTTCCTACCATAAGGGAAAACCAATATTTAAAAAAGATAAAATCTGCAAACCCCTTCTTTTCCTAAACACATTTTCACCACAAAAGCAAATAATACCCACTAAGGCGACATATAACATTTAGAGACATTAACGTAAACAGCTGAGGGATATTATTCCATATTCCTCTGACATGATTCCACAAGCAAGTTTGGATTAGACGTTTGGAAAAAAGGGAAAATTTCAGGCATTGTCTCTTTTTCCTGATTTTCAGACCTAGTTTTCCTTCCCATAGTATTTCACACTGACACATCCTCTTTCCTCTGCGGGTCCCCTGGCATTTTCAGTTGGCCACAATACATCCATGGAAAAGCTCCAGTTCCTTCAAAACTTCAACAGCGAATCGCACATTTTAAGACGTTTCAGTTTGGTTATTGTGTACATGCCTTCATCAGACAGCGCATCCTTTTCTAGTCCTTAAAGTGATCATACTACCATTTACAGATCACGAGACAGGTAAGAGACTCCCAACCTCTTCCACATAGGACCCTCAGACTCAGGAGACAACAAATGGAGTGGTTTACAGTCTCTCTGTGGTCACTTGTAGTTGTTCTGTGTCTCTTACTGGTTGATTTTTATCTTTCTGTGGTATTTTTTCATCTCTGGTCCTTCTGCATCTCTTTATTGTCATTTTTTGTCTCTTTATGGTCTTTTTGTGTCCCTTTTCATTTCTATGTAGTCATTTGTGTCTCTTTGCAGTTTGAAGGTCTACTGAGCTCTATGACTTCTCAAACCAGAAATATTAACAGTCACTTCACACACAGGTTCTGGCCCCTTGATCTTACCGGCCCCTGGGCTCGTGCCAGGTAGGCCCGTTTCAATAATTTGTCCATGCTTACTACAGGGTCATACTTTCCTTTCTCAGCTTTTTTGGAGTCGCTTTAGTCTCTTTATTTTCCAGTGTGACAAACTCCACCCATTTGGCACCAGCACAGTCTAAAATAAAGCACAAAGAGTATTTAAACCATTTCTGTGACTCAGGTCTGACATGAAGATAGATCCTGCTCTCCAGGCCCCTTTATTCGCTGAATGCTGACCTTTGGCTGAACGGTATTTCAGCAGCAGCGCGTGGTCAGTATAGACCTCATATTTAATAAGAATTATGAGCAGTGACACAATTATATATCAGAGTAATGTCCAAACCATGCCATGCTGTGTCTTGCAAGCATTGTGGACTCATTATAAAATAGCCAACAGGTCCAGACCACTTGTTTTGACAGAAAGAGGTCTACCACAGCACTGGCACATGTCCTTATGTGTGGTGTCCACCAAGACTAACTACTTGTGACAGTGCCAGGTGTATGTGTGTATATGTGTATGTGTGTGTGTGCACATTAAGTCCGAAGGGAAGCATGCCTAATGTGGGAGAGAAACAGTGAATCCAACATGGCCACTAGCCAGCGTCAGTGTTCCCTTCTTGGAGAATTAGCCTGTCAATCCATTCTAATTCCTGAGGACACAGGCTGCTCTTAAACCAAGGTTGAGTTTAAACTGGAGAGACTGACTCGCTCAACTGTTTTCTCAGGATCGGGTGCAGACAGGCAGGCTGGCTGACTGTGTGGCAGGTCAGGCCACGCTGGAGAGCAGAGCTGCTGCACAAATACAGGTCTAGTCCAGGGTCAAGCTTACATTTACCAGCCCGTGGTTAGTCTGTAACTCTAACCGCCGACTGCATTTGTCAGGCAACCAGGAGAAAAAGCATCTTGAGGAGCAGGATGTTTACCCAGCTGGATACAACTTGCTTAAATACCAAAGAAATAAGCTTATGTGAGAAGGCTTGAGTCTTTGTGTACCTGAAGGATTTCTCTTATCAACTTCACACCACTGTTGTTGTCATTTGTTGAGTCTCTCTCTCCAAGTCTGCCGCTGATCTTACGCCACATCTTGACACATCCGCCGCAGCCACCACTTGTGCTTACTTGCATCGTGTGGACATCTGGCATGAAGTCCTGAGAGGGCAAACAACCAGAGGTCTGAGGGACTGTAGGATATGGCATCGTTTTAGATTCTTAACGTTGAGCACATGGTCGACAAAGTTGCCAAAGACAATATTATCAAACATTTTCTCGACTGATTTTCTAGATTTCCTATATCACAACGTATACTGCCATCATAACAAAAAAAATACATATACTGTTAAAGTATATATTTTGTATCACCCTTACTAGCAGTTCCTATTTGCATTGTAACCACGGATGTTATGAAAACATCCATCCATTAGTTATAATGGTATTCATTTTTGAGGCTCATGGGGGTGGGGGAACTGGAACCAATCGCATCTGAAGAAAATATCTTAAACGTGCCCTGTGGTGTTTTAAAGTTTCTGTTTACAAACAGTGTTACTAACCAAGATGCACTGTGTGTATCCTCAAGGTCTAGCAAAATGTTAAATGCATCTCCTTTCTCATAAATCACTGGTACTACTAATTGTTCTTAAAAGTTCGAAACCTGCATTTTTATACCCATGTTTACCAGCTTGCCATCTTCTTCTTCTTCTTCACTGCCTTTGTCTGCACATGTGCTTCTCGCCTCCTTACTGCCACCTGTAGATCAGTGGAATAGTGTGAAATCATTAGCTTGCACACATGCATGAGAGCAAACAGAATAGAAAGAAAAAACTCTACATGGAACTTTTTATTTGATAATGACCAAAGCACGATTTTAAGTTATAAGGACTCTTTTTTATATGATTTACTTGGATTTACTGGGGGGGGTTGCAAAGACGTTTGGACCATCTAAAGCCTGTTAAAACCACCAACATCAACTATAACTACTTACCAGAGAAGTTGCATTGAAATCCTGAGCTGCTGCCATGATGAAATATGTAGTTAAAAGCATGTACGTATGCGTGCACTTCAAGACCTGAGGCCTGCTTGCTGACACCAGGACTCTCTTGGCTCAGCTGAGCCATTCCCTGGCTGAGAGCTGCGCTGCTGTTGACACTCTGTTTGGGGGCAAGAGGCCATTCGCATTTGTGTTCTGCCAGCTCATATATCTAACACCTGTTGCTTGGCCCAGTTCAACAAGTGCAACTCAAGCACTTATCTCTGGGTGTGCAAGTGCTTTAGGAGACATAAGCTTACTACTGTATGTGGAAAAATTTACAGTTTGTGCCAGCAAGAGGACTCTTGATGCCTTATTGTCCTGTTCCCAGAATCCCACTGCCTGTAGACTCAGGTTTGTGTTGCATAATACACACGTAGAAGGAAGCCACAAAGTCCAAGCGGGGAATATACAACCCCTTTATTTGGTTTAACCAAAAATAACAGCGTCAATATTAAAAGAAAAGCAAATAAAGCTATAAATATAACAGACAAAAACATTGAAAACAGTCAGCTTTAAGTTCTGGGATGCAATGAAAGCAACTGAAAACCACTTTGAAAATCACAATTTCAAAGGAGAACATGCTCTGCAAGTGGCAATGCTGACATAAATCCAAACCTGTGTCAGTTCAGAAGACAGCTGTCACAAGTGTGTGGCTAAATGCTCCTTTACAACATCATCACTTAAGCATACAGGAAAGAGGAAGGTGCCAAAAAGCTGAAGTGATGAACGCACGATATTAAAATAACACACACCCAAGGGTCCCTGGTCCCTATATAGAGACAAATCAAAGAATGGATGCTGGTCAAACTGCAACTCAAAACAAATGTAGACGAGACATCACTGATGTGTGGGGTCCGTGAGTGAATGGTCTTGTACATGAAGCAGATGGCTACTGCTGTAGAGTGGAGCGTGGTGAGACTACAGGGGCAGCAGAAAGCACTTTCACAGACAGTGAGGAGGACACACAGACATACAGAAACAGAAAGAGACAGACTTCGCTGGGAGGTGTGTATTCATGTATATTAAAAAGGGTGCAGTGGTGTGATACTGTATGTTTAGGCGCGGTAGAGCAAGATCCTTTCAGCGCAGTCCTGGCCAACCAAGCCGGCGTACTGCTGCACCTCCGTCTCGTCGCTGGAGCCCTTGCGTTTGCGGGAGTAGGCGCCGTAGGGCATGACGGTCCGTCTGTATAGCACCAGCGCTCTGCCCACATCCTTCAGCGCCCGAGCATCTCCTGGACACAATCAGGCACGTGTGGGAACATAATGAGGACCAGCGCAGACACATCAAGCACAATAAACATTGTACTTATTTTCCCTCACTCATTTGAGTTAACCTCTGAGTGACTTGGCAGGGACACACCATTATTCCGAGAAGCTGCTGGAGGAGTCAGAAAGTATTTTTTTCCCCCCCACAGCACTAATTCCAATATGCCCTAAACCTGGAGTCACTGTGGTGCATGAGCAGGCTAGCTTGCTGGCCTTGTTTACGGGGCCTTGCTCCCTGCTGGCTTGCCAAACTCAGCATCTCATTAGGTCTTGTGTCGTGAACTGCCAGCTCCCATCAGACCAGCAAAAACACTGCTAATTTCAAAAGTGTGTGTGTTTAGGAGCTAAGAATGGTTCCTCTGGAGAGGGGGATGGAAAAAAGGGTGAAAAATGATGACCCTTGCTCTGATACCAAAACCGCTACCTCCAGGAGTGAGAGGGAAAAGCCAAGCTGCCCGCAGCTGGCGCCAAAAGGGACGCAGCAGGGGTACAGCAGCAGGGAGTACCAACTGGGCCAACCTAACCCAAATATACTGCAAATGGGTCTCAAAATCTATTGTTAGAACTAATCATCTTCCCAGTCCAGTCAGAACCAAGGAGTCCCTCTTTTGCTATACTTCACTGGAACTTAGGTTTTTGGAAATAGGTATCTCATGTGTCTCTGGTGAATAACATCCCTGCTAGTCACTCTAATTGCCCTCTAAAAATGCTTTCATCCCTCTCCTTGGTTCTTATTCCATGTCTTTTTCAAACATTCTGCTTTTTCAACCTTTGCAAAATGCCTGAAATGTAAAATTTATATTGTGCCATCTAAAATACACATCCCCTACACACTCTGCACATAATATTTCATCTATTCTGCCTGTCCTGTCTGGAGCAATCGTGGTCTGGCCTAGCTGAGAGGAAGCAGATGAAAATAAACTTCAGGCCAGGCTGTGGAGTGGAGAGGAGTGGAGTGGACTAGCTTGCCAGGGCCATGGCGACACATCAAACAGGAGCGAGTTAGATTTGATATTAATAGAGCCCCGGGCCTCCTACTCACCACTACTGTTCCCTGTGACAACAACCCATGAGGCTCACAGCTGAGCACCCATGTGGTACGAGTGATGCGAGCGCGGGTTTTTCTGCCTATTTCCTAAAATATTCGCCAAAGTGCCGCCAAATCCCACCTGATCACCTAATCAACTGGGAAAACAAGCTAGAGAGAGAAAGAAAACCTACAAGAAAAAAAGAAAGGTCTTTTGTCTTGTGCCAGATGTTAAAAGGGATCCTGAGTTTACCGAGCACTCAAAAGCACTCTGACTGGACCCCGGCAATTTGTGAGCTGGATGTGATCAGTTGAATTATTACAGACCTATAACAACACTGAAAGTGGACAATGACTAAAACAGGACAACAGCCGTTGGGTTTGGGTCGATATAAGTAAATGCCCCAACTAATGTACCAGTAACTGAAAAGCAAGCCAGAGGAAAGAAGAGAGCTGGGTATAAACACAAAGCCCTGAAGCTCCTCAGCTCTCACACCCCCATCTCCATCAAGTTATTTTCATATTTCAACCAAGATTTTCAAACTACAACATGGATTCATGTTTTATTTATTAGCCTCATTTCCCCGCTCAGTTATGCCCTAACCACTCTGTTCCCCCCTCTTCTCTGAAAAAAAAAAAACTGCTGAGTCATATAACTGAAGAATGCTTGACACAAACTTTTAAATGAAGAAAATCAGCAGTAAGTCTCACCATGTGCGGAAATGGATTTTAAAAGATGTAAACATGTTATGTAACTTCCACATGACCATAATTTTGGTCCATGAAGAATCAATGTGTCCTGATGGGATGAACGTGAAAATATTTAAACCTTAAACTGCCCTCAGTATTGTCTCTCTGAGCACTATGTGCCTCCTCATGTTTTTTATCAGTGTGACAGCTCACTTACACAACTGTTACACTAAGTTACACTTATCCACTCCATTCTGTGACACTGCTCTAAAGCTCCACTGTCCCCTGGTGAAGATATTAAGTAGTGAACATTTTACAGGCCAGAACGGATAGCAGCATGTGGCTTTAAGACGGTCTATTAACCTTAACACTAAAACTGAGCAGAGGCAGTATCTCTCTCTCTGTCTCTTACTCAAGGCAATCCAAACATCCGCTCCTCACATAAACAACTCTCTTTTTCTCTTTCACTCACTCTATCCTCCATCCATTCGTTTTGAGTAGCTCCAGACCCCGTTCCCGTCAGGCCCACCGGACGTTCAGTGACACTCCGCTCTGAGGTCACTGCTCCTCGGGGTCGGGGTTCAAGGGTCGGGGGGAAGAGGAGTGGTGAGGGTCGGTTAGGGAGTGAGAGGGTCAGGACCGAGGCTAGGGGCCTTGACACCTCGCCACGCTCCTCTCTCTCTCCATCATCTTGAACTTTCAAAACACTTGCTTAACACCGGACGCCAGTCAAAGGCAGGCCATCAGGTTATGACCATTTCCTATGACCCAGTGTTGCAAATCCAAAATAGGGCTTACTTTTGAAAAGAACAAGGCCAAACGGTGGTGTAATGAGTAAGAAGACTACTCTTTGACTGGAAGACCTGGGTTCAAGCCCCTGTGTAAGCACACATCCGTCCAGCTGACCCTGAATCTCTATAGCTGACCATGAGTTCCGACCTACACAGTAAAGAAAGCAACAAGAGAATTCCTCTGGATTATAAAGGTTATTATCATTATTGTTATTATTAAAATGAGGGAAAGGTTCTTCCACAGCGGGAAAAGTGCAGCAGATCTGGAAAAAAAAACCACCCACCTCCTGCATTAAAACACAAGAAGCACAGAGGAGTGATAACTGTCTCTCCTCCACTCTGAATGGGAACATTAGTACAAGTCAGGCTAAGGAGCAGAGAGTCTGCTGAAGAGCAGAGCAAAGTGGTTCTGACAGTGAGACGAGATATGAAAGTGTATAGTGAAGAAGACAGAAACAGTGGAGAAGGCAGGTGGCTTGGGGTTAATGGGTGGGTGCCTCTCAGGCTGGCACCGTCTCCTCTACCGAACGTTTAGGCTTCGCTGTGACTTGCTGAAAGCACAGTGTGGATCTCAGAATCCATCACGTTGATGAGAAGAGAATGTACGTATTTATATGAGACATGAAAGAGAGACCAATGAGAGCATTTTATTTAAACATTTTAGATATTTTACTTAATGCAACTTAGTGTAGTGTGTGTATCCAGCATGTAATTTAGTGCATCTCAGTTGGCGCCCCTTGGACGCACTGAAGTTCTGGGAGCGACTACTTATGTCACACATTTTTCTAAGTGTTTATCCTGCTGAACGAGCAATGCCCCCACTTCTTTCTCTGCCAAACACACACGCTGATTATGAGTGTGTGTGAGAGAAGTTACATATGTGTTGTGTAGAATGTGTGTGTGTGTGTGTGTCTGTCTGTGTATGTGTATATACTGTATGTACTTTTGTGAGAGGCAACAAAGCCCTCGGGCCCTCAATGTGTCAGCAACATGCATGTAATCAATGTGAGCCTGCTTTGGACAGAGTTGTGTAAACTTTAGATTAGCTGTCTTTACACACCTCATTAGGACAGTTCTGTAACCCGGTCACCCTGACAATCTGAACGCACATCCAGCACCCCAGTTCTCATTCACCCCTGGGTGAAGTTTGGAGTTTGAGGCAGTGCCTTACAACAGGCCTGATTTGCAATTAATGGGGATTTTGCTGGCTGACAGTTTTGGTGAGGACAGAAATTTCTTAAACATCATTTTCTGCCAAGTTTGCTTTTTTTATTTTTAGATCAAGACCCTTTAATGTCATTGCTGTTTGTATGTCTAAATTTAAACCTAACCTTAATTTCTACCAAACTTTTAAATGTAAATCTCACTCTAATCCATCTATTTTATGCACCAAAAATGAATCCTGTTAATAGGGTTATTGATAAAAGTTTCAGGAGTTGTCCTTGATAAACTTAAGATAAATGGTGATATACTGAATTTATTAACTTTTGTTGATAAAAATATCATAATCACATACATTTTACTTTTGTGGCCACTGCAGTTAAATACATGAAACTGCAAAAGATACACAGGAGATTCCCTCACCATTTCATGCAGTCAGGACTTCCCCTGGTCTTAAAAACAGATTGCAACATGTCTTCATTTAGGCCAAAAACAAGCCACACATTGACAAACTGCCAACTAGGACAGGGCCACAAGCCTCAGCAGTGTGCCACGCTGCTAACCTGACGATGGCACAGGGCAGGCTGACCTGGTGACTGACTGACTGACCACTACGCGTCTTTCTGGAGACAGAAACCTCCACACCACCGCCAGTCTGGCAGAAACCATTTTTTTGCCACAGTTCAACCCCATAAGCTTGGCAACAAAGCTGAGAGCCAACCATCAAGACAGCTAGCACTGAAATATAATGACACCGCGTTTGGACAGCGAGGCCTGAAATAATGTCCGGCTCCGTCCAAGATCAACAGTTCACGCAGGAATGGAGGCACCACAAGAGCCACAGACACACAAACATATTTGCAGACTCCATACTTGCAGACCACCACTTTGTCCTCGGTAATTTGTGCCTACTCAGGGATTAAGGGAATGATTGACAGGAAAAGGTCAGACCCACCACTGGCTAAGCTGTTAATGGAACTGCTGTAAATGACCAGTCTACTAATGGTCTTTTAAATGTCCTTATTTCTCCTGGGTGTGGTGCTTTCACTACCACTTGAGTCAACAACGAAAGGTAGCCAGGAAACTGAGAAAAGGTGCAGAATCCTTATTTCGTCAAGACGTGTTACAATGTAGATTCTTTATAGATGGTACACTCAGTGCCCACAAACTTTAGCTCATCACACAAGCTGACCCCAGCAACAGGGGGCAGATGAAAGGGACGTGTGCAAAAAGAGGGGTTTTTTTTCTTTCATTGAAGTTCTGTGTGGTGGTTTTTACCTCTCTGCGTGGCACCAAGTCCAAGTATGACCTCACTACATCAAGGTCGTAATCTGTCTCGCCACATTCATATATTCCTCCTTCCTCCTCCACCTCTCTGTCAATCTATCTCTCATTTTATTGCACTTCCCTCCCTTCTAAGATCCAGCATCCAGCCACCAGCCCCCACCCTCCCTTTCACTTCCCATTTCTATAAAATCATTTTTATCACCCCCCCCACTCCATCCATTCCTCTATTACTCCCTCTCTTATGCTCCATCTATAAGTCCCTGTCTACTTGACAATCAAATTCTTGTCCTCTCACATCTCCTATTACTGTCTATCAGTGGCTCTTTCCTGTTTGGTGCCTGTTTGGTGATGCAGATTAATGGGGAAGAGTAAATGGGAGATGGCTGGTCCCGGTACATTCAATCAATCAGGTTACAAAGCACTTACAATATCCACTGCATGTTTATGATTGTACACGTTTAATGCACAATGTGCCAACAATCTACAATAATTCCTATAATACTATACAACAAACCTTATTTTAGAAGCTGAGCAATGTTATACCCATGGGACTGTGTCAGCCTACATGAGGTGTGAGTCCTTGCTCAGCATGCAGAGTTATATGATGCAAACAAGTTCAATTTGCTTTATGTGGGAGCGGCAGGAATCTTACTGCATATTTACCTAAAACCACCAAGGGCACAAAAATGAATGCAGAATCAACACAGGAGGGTGAGCGGAGAGAGATTTAAGAAATATGGAGACTGAAAATGTATCAGCAGAAAAACTCCTGTCAAAACTTTCAAACTCACTTACACTCTTCCTGGCCTCAGACTCTGACCCTGACCATCCAGGCAATGGGCGTCTGTCTGTCTACCTTCTGCAAGCGGTTTATTACCGCTGATATCACTGTTCATCTAATGACAACATGGTCCTTCGACTAACGACAGCACTGGCCCTGCTCTGACCACAATGAAGCATCATGGGGAGAGAAGAGTGTGTGATCAGAGCTGCTGGCCCTCTGTTTACCCGCATTCAGTGACCGAGCACTGCCTCGGAGCAAACCCACAGTTTTCAATACACTATCACAGTGAAACCAGATCAGATGTTAAAACGAAGTTCACAGGTTCATCCAGAACAGTGTGTGCAAATAACTGGAGGATGGAAGATCGAGCTCACAGCACCAGGACAGTGTGTTAGTCATGTAAGAAATGGATAAACCTGCATGGGATAAATGCTTCTTCCAATCCTTTAGTCTCTAAAATTAATAACAACAACAACAGAGTGGAGTGTTGCATCGTTGTACCTGCATCGGGATCCTGGTTGAAACGAGCGTAGCGGGAGTTCTCCAGCTGCGGTAGGCATCGCTCTATTGGTACCCAGACATAGGTCTCTGGGCATAAGAGGTCTGAAGGCCGGTACTGTCCCTGGAAAATGAAAAAGGGGCAGAGAGAAGGGATGGTCACACCTCATGCTAAAAGGATTTAATTGTTTGTATCAATTAATCGATCAACAGAAAATGCCAACGATCTTGAAAGCTGAGTGTTTTTTTCCAGCAAAAGTGACTTCTTGCTTTTTTCCATAAATTTAATATCTTGATGCGTTTGTTGTCGCAAGAAGCAATTTGAAGACATCGTCTTGGTTTTTGAGCATTAGTAACATTTTCTGACATCTTCTAGACTAATTAATCAATCACAAACATCACTGACAAATAAATCAGTAATGAAAAACAATCATTTGTTGCAGCCACAGTAACACCATTTTGGCACTATAAGCGACACTTTAGGGTTAAATGTTTGACAAGTTGTAAACTGCTCAGGGTCAGGATGGGGGTTGAGACCCAGATCAAACTTTGCTCTGTTTAAGTTCTTTGCTTGAGATATGCTTCTCTGTGGCAGCAGTGTTATATCGTCTGCAGTGTTGAGCAGGAAATGTAAACACACACGAGCGTATTGTAATGTGTGCTTGTGAAATGGGTACAAGTCTGTATTTGACCTAACATTTTGGATGGAAAATAAACCAAGCTGAACAAAAACAGCTGCAGGGCAAAGAAAAAAAAATGAGAGAGGGGTTGAATGAACAGAAAGGAGGAGGAGGAGAAAGAGACTCCATTATCAGGGACCTGCGTTCTATCACATGACTCCAAACAAATACAAACTGCTGAGATAGCTCTGTAAACAAGCAGCCGCCTGCAACAGCCCAACTGCACTGTCTCAACACACACAATAATATTTATAGTTTATGAGACATTAAACTGTAGGACATGGACTTCAGCATTTCATGAGAACACTTTTTAAACACAACTGAGGTCAAGAAGCTCAGGGTAAAAAAGAAAAAAAAAAAAAAACAATTGTCATGAGGACCTCAAAGTAAGCAAGACAAAGGAAATACCAACTCTTTAAAATGCTGTAGCTAGACAGGCACTCTGAACACAACCCATCTGTTAGTGGGCCTATATGGAAAATATGCTGCCTGTTTTTACATGCAGGATAGGATGCAATGAAAAATGAAAAACAGAGGAATGTGAAGGACACACTGATAGTCAGGATTTCCCCTCAAGGTGGGGTCTTCATCTAGAGCCAAGTTTTTGCTCTGTCTCACCATTAATTTACGGGGTACAGGTAACAGGCTGAAAAATATCACAAAATTTATACAACCATAGAATAAGTGCACAGGTCAACACCAACGTACAGGCTGTAGAGAGAAGAAAAAGCAATTCAGAGAGAAGCAAAAGAAAGAAACATGCTTTAAGTGCTTCTGCTAACAGATGGATGGTGGTGGAATGCTACGAATCTGTAGCTGCAACGGACACACACATTGATCGGATGCTCTCCATGTCCCAACAACCTACAGCTTTCTACAACTGTCAGCACAGTCAGCTTGACACTCTCACACTCTGCCTCACCTCTATACACTCCTTCAACACTGCAGTGGGGCACACCTCTGTATGCAGAACACACACACACACCTGCTCAGCAGTAGAAACACAGTGATGCACACATACTTTCTGCTATAGGTGCCTGCACCCTGATGTTGTACCTCAACTCGACCTGAGTGTGCAGAGAAAGGGTGGGAGGGAGAAATGGAGCAGAAACAATGGTGGAGTAGCTAACCTTTAAAGAGAAAGACTGAGAGCAATAGAGGAAGAATGAACACATGCAAGGACAGACGTTTGGATAAGCTATTATTCCTTGATGAAAAGCTGTTGTGTTTTCTGTACCTTGCATCTCAGTGCAATAAAGAAATAAAGTGGATTCCTGATTTCTGGAGGCCTATGTTTTGCGTCTACAGGCCAAAATGATATATCCAGTCCTTTGCTGCAAAGTCTCAGCAGAAAGAGAAGCCCATCTAACCAAAATGAGACCCAGTGTCTGCTCATGGCACAGGCACAATTCCTCAATTCTCCCCCTGAGAAGAAAAAAGGATACCGAGTGGGATGAAGAGTATGAAAGGACGCAGCTATTAGTGGTCTGGACAGAGGAGAGAGAAAAGAAAAAAGAAGGGAGAAAAGAAAAGCTTGATTTGCCACTACCTATCTGTCAGCTTCTTTTTTTTATTGGACAGAAAGTAAAGACTGAGCTCACCACTGACTTTCTTTATCTTCCCTCTTATTTTTTTTTCTTCCCCAGGTTGGCTTGAAGGCCCTGTAATTCACAGCTGCCCCTGCAGCTTCCTTGGCTCGTCTTCCGCCCTGTGTTTTCTGCTTTTGCCTCAGCTTGCTCACAACATCCATCTCTTTATCTAACAGTTACGTATACCAAAAGAGAAGGCAGTAATGGTTTCCTGAAACTTAGATCCTTTAGAGAGAAGACTGATGTGCAAAGTGGAAGCAATCGAATAGCTGGAGGTGAAATGGCCTATTTCTACAAATCTATATTGGTGAGTGGCTGTTAGCTCACCAAGTGTGATAAAGCAGCCACAGGAAGAGACAGTGGGGCTACGTGTAAATGGCCACAAAGCGTTGTGATAAGATTTTTTGTATTTTGTAGTATATACGAGTGTTTTGTTTTTTTCAATGCGTCCACTCACTTTCATTGAGGTCTACCTGGCTGCTCGACAGATAACCAGAATGAGGCTTTCCAGATGAAGGTTTCCTCTCTTCAGTGGCTCTGTTCCTCCCTTTCTAAATACTAAAAGCCTCCTACGCCAACCAATCCATCACCATCCTTCCCTCCTTTCCTTGCTTGCAAGTTCAGACGTATATGGAGGTGATGCCGATGACTGACAACCTCTGAAAGGCTCGTTTAGAGAGACAGAAGGGGAGATGGAGGATGGACAAACAAGTGGAGAAAGAAGGAAACGTACAAACTTCAGCGGATAGACTTGGCTGCCATCAGAGGTGTGAGAAATGAAACGGAGATAGGAGGGGAGACGGGGAGGGACGGGAGAAAATTAGGCACAGATGAGTACAGGGATGCTATGTAACGTCAGTGAGACACAGACTGAGGAGAGCTGATGGAAGTGATAGGAGCAGTGTGAGTGCCAGGACAGAACGGAGAGAGGATGTTGGAAGCCGGGGATGAAGAGGGAGGGCTTGGAAAGAGACAGAAAGGGGGAGGCAGATGAAAGGAGAAATAAAGAGCTGCATTATATACAGGCCACATAAAGAGTGAGAAACTTAACAAATGACAGAAAGCTCTCAGTCATATAAATCTAGCGTTTTGCTGTGCGTTTGCTAACGAACGTGCAGAGGTCACTGTTTACAGGAAAGCAATCTTCTACAGTGCAGATTTCCCAATGAACTGAACTTTAACAAGACAGAGAGGAAAATTACTCAACCTCATTTGAATAACAAGCTGCCCCAGTATAAACAATTGCACAACCTCAATCATCAGAAGTAAATAAACACATATCTCCACAGGGCTTGACACACAGTTACACAATGCATTGCAGACCTATTATCATGCCTAGCCCCTTGGTGACACTGCATCATTCATTCTTTTCAGGCCACACAGACTTTACTCACATACAGAGAGCAGCGGCCCTGCTGTCAGAGGGAACTTTATTACCAACTCATCGACTCCAGCACATAAGTGTCACCTTGTTCCTTTCCTTCATTGTGCACCCTTTGCTCCATTTCTGTCTTGTTTTCTCACAGCTCAAGGTAGCAAGGGATGCCCCAGGCCCATACCTATGATTTATATGAAAAGCAATTAATCAGACACATAAATCGAGTGTTTCTCTGCAGCCAAAGAATCCTCATGAAAACCTACACCTCTTTTGCCTTCTGCTTCTTTTCTTCCTCCCTGCCTGACTAGGAAGCAGACATGTGAGTTTGGTCTGTCTAGAGCACAGACAACTTTCATCAGCCAAGAATATCAGCCAAAAGTATCTCTAAATGGCGGACAGGTAAAAATTCTGAATCTGCTTATTAACAGTTCATCAAACTCCATTAAAAATGTAATATTTCACTACTGTTAAAACAAAGTGTGAGGAACAAACGGAGGCAGAACTCTGTAGTTAGCATGAGAGGCCATTTAAATATAAAGATCTTCCATTTTGTAAAAAAAAAAAAAAAACAACACGAAAACTATTTTTCACTATATTCTGACATACAGAAGTAGAAATGTATAGGACAACTTAAGGCCAGCAGAACAGTATCAAGTTAAATAACTTTTTAAATTCACCAAGCTCACTTTATGTCTTACACATTTTTGCCCTTTATGCTTTCTCCTAGTTTTTTTATTATTTTTATGACATTTGCAGTTATGAAGGAGACCTAAGGTACTATCACATCTTCCTTTAGAGGGAGACTTTCTGAGGATCTCACTCAGCTGCAGTCACACAGCAGTGTCATGGTTCACAGTGGTCCCCTTCAGGCTTGGTGGAGGAAAGACCAGAAGACAGGAGGTGGACTTGTTGTCCTGGTAAGAGGGTTTCCCTGCCTCCATCTGCATTACTTTACACCCACATCTGCTGCTGATTTCCTGTTCATATCTCCAGTTGAGTTTTCAGTCACCCTGCCCCTAGCTGAAGTGTCCCCTGCATGTGTGTGCAACAAGTCAGGCACTGAACTGCAGAATTTCCACATTTCCAGTCTCAATGAGTCTATTCTTGTTAACAGTATCAGCACAGCTCAAATCTCTCCAGGAAAGCATTTAGTTATACAGTAATCTGCTGGTCAATTGAACACCTACTTCAGTGTGAGACAGTGCGGCTCCAAGAGTGTGATGTAAGGCTGGTCGCAGAATAGATGAGGTCACTAATGTTAGACATTGCACTGTTTGGCTCTGGAAAAAGATATATTATCCAAAAATAACATGAGATACAAAATGGAGCCTGTTTTATAATATGGTAGGTCAACCATGAACACAATAGTGAATAGCATATTATGTCAGGATTACATGTTGGTCAAGTGCTCTCAGAAAGAAATGGACATTTGACCCAAACAGACAAATACGGTCATCGTGTCACGTTTGTGGTCTCTTCTCAGTACGTTATTCAGCTGGTTGTCACCCAGGACATGTCTGGACTCAGAGGGTATACAAAGAGGCCTAGTGTGACCCAGAGCCAGGCAGACCTAACCTAGACTGGCCCAGGCCAGCACTCTGACCCAGGGTCACATCCAGCCAATCTTAGCCAAAAACCAATAAACACAGGCCTTGATCCCTACATCCGTACTCCCTCAAACATATAGCTCTCACAATACACCCCCTCTATCGTCTTAAGACTGTTGAAACACACACATTCTGCCCAAGTGAGGGGGCAAGGCTGGGGGGGCTCTGGCTGCTGACGGACACACGTAAACAGCACGGCTCACACAAACACACATGCAGCTAGACAAATAACACTAAAAACCAAGCAGGCTGGACAGAGGGACAGCACCAATGAAAGACATTTCTAAACAAGCTGTGTCTCAGAATGGTAGCCCGCACAGATGCACTTTCACCACAGTCTGTGACAATATGTACACATGCATTTGTGCGTGTGTGTTGAAGTATGTGTGCGAATGCCCTGAACATGTCTGGGGTCTGCGTTTGGGGAGATTTACGCTAACTGCTGCTGTTTAAATACTCGGGGCCCGCCAAGGCCTTTTCACCTTACTCAACACATTACCACAAGTCGACCTTCAAATAAAGCTTCCAGGCTGGTAAGTCTCCCCCTTGGGCCCCTAGACAACCCCCACAATCCCCTCCACCCATCCCACTCTGTCCCAGCACTCCCTCGCCTGGCTATGCGTCACGGCTCCATGGATGACAGGTTAATGAGGAGAAAATATTTTTACAGGATCGCATTTCGACGGAGCCCTGAGAACCAATGGCAGAGCTTTTATGGGCATCAGCTCACAGACTGGGCACTTTTATCTCTTTATCTCCTCTGGCTTTATGGGCAGGCGAGCTGTTACGCCTGTCTGACACAGACCACTGCTTACTGACTTGAAGTCAAAGCCGCAGACCCTAATCTTGGTCTTAAAACCCCACCTCAAACTTCTAACTGCAAGACCAAACCAGAGGTTATCCACCCACACTCTGAATATATGTCTAACTGCATTTATGAGACCAGCTCATTCTGTCCAGTAGTGCTTATCAAAGATCTGAACGCATTCCCTTGCCAAAAAGAAACTAGGCGTTTCAGACAAAGTGGCGCAGCTGCAGCAGGTTTGAAAATAAATAGTGGTGAAGTTAATGGCAAGGCAAACACCTCAGGCTGGCAGCTAGAGGGCTCTGGATCAGCTCAGCATGACACCATCTCTAAACTCTCATTTTTGCCCTTGTGACCTTCACACCTCCCCCTTGCTCTTACACTCCTGCCACTCGCCTTCACCCAGCTCCATCCTTCCACCAGCAGTAAGACAGAATCATCTGACCTGACCTCTTGAACTATGCCCCTTCAGACCCTCACCCTGTCAGCACTCCTCCTTGGGGGTGCCAAGCAGTGACTGCCCCCAGACTGTGATGTAGCCTGTTAATGATTTGTTAAAAACACAACTGTGGCAGCACAGAAGGAAAACAAAAAGAGATGATGAGGCATAAAAGAGAAGAGAAATTATCAAAAACTTTAAACAAATGTTTCTGCTGAGAGGTGCGCTGTTGGTGGTCTCCTGTCGAGTTAAATCAAACAACGTTGTTTCTGTCAGAAAGGCTCTAATTTAAGACAGGGGGAAGGGAGAGAACTGGAAGGCAGAGAAAGGGGTATGCTTTCGCCTATAAATTTCACAGACAGGGTGAAAATGGGCCTGGTTGGGTTTGATCTTACTTCGATGGGCACAGGTTTTAAAGTGCACATTGTTGGAAGGTAACGCTACTGGCATAGCACAAAACAAACCTTTTAAAAACCAACTGAATAAAGAAAGAGAGAGCTAACGAAACAGAAGTATGATGGTGAACACATGAGAAACACCATCCGTCCGTTTCAACATGGAACACTGCACTCACCACATTAGCTTTATACCACCTCTATTTGAGCCATTGTGACTTAGTGCATCTTAGCATGCAGATATGACAATGGGAGGAATAGGTAAGTCCTGCCTGCTAGTGAAGTGAAAACTTTAGACTAAATGAACAAAATGTGTTGCCATATTTTATCTCTGAATGAAATCAGTTGAAAGTTTTTTTCAGTCCGATCCCTTCTCTCCCTCAATCTTTCATCCCGCCAGCATGGTGGCTGGTTTCTTGAACAGTTGCTGAAAGAAGAATGGAAACAAAAAAGAGGAAAAAGGGGTGGATGTACTGTGCCTGGACCTGTAGGACCTGTGAAGCGTAAACCCACAGTTCCACACAAACAGTGCAGTACACTGTAAACCTTTTCAACACAACTCATCAAAATCTATCAGAGGGTTATAGCGTTTATGCCAGGAGCACAACAATAATCAACAAAATACGTAACAAAGCAATGCCCTCATGAACAAATCCAACACTTCCTTAAACAACAAGAATAGAAAAAAGAAAAAAAAAAAGAATGCTTTGTACCCGCATGGTACACAGGGTAACACTCTCAAACCCACCCCTAGATGCCTCAAACTCACTCACTGTCACTCTTAATCTTCCCAGATGTACAACAAGTGACACACAGAATGTAAGGTCACACACGTACACATAACACTGTCTGAATGGGCCCCTTCAGCGAAAATAACATGCATGCAGAGTCCTGATAGCTGTGCCTCGGAGCCTTTTAGCATGTCGTAACCTGCCACTGCGTACCTGGAGAGGAGAGGGACTATTTGAGGAAGAGGTTCACTACATTAACATACTGTGTGCTGCTGGTTATTGATGGCACTGCAGTGCTTCGGAAAGATGAGAGATGTTGCTCTTTTTGGATCAGCTGTTCAGAACTGAGCCAACTGAACTGAAAACAAAATCAGTGACACAAAGTTTAACTGTTCAAAGTGTACCTGAAAAACATCTGTGTGCAGGTGTGTATTTGTGTGTCCTGAGAAAATGAGCTCCGATGCACATGCCTGAGCCGGGAGGCACTTGTGTCATGTCTAATTGATGTCACGAAAACTAAGCTCATGCAGCAGGTGACAGAAAAGCCCACAGGCACACACTGATTAAGGAAAACATTCGAATAGCAGCAGCGGACTGAACACCTGGATGGATTAATTTCAGGTCCACTGAATTCAAAAGCTCTGACCATGTGGAAAACTGCTGGCTGCTGTTAGAGAACTGACCAGCTCTGTGTCACTGTTTGTTGTTTGTGCATGAAAGGGAACGGAGGTGCAGCTGCCGCGAAAGGGCTCTTTAAAAGTCAGTGAAGTACCACCGGGAAACGAATAATCCTTTTCATCTTGCCTCCTTTTCTCATTTGGCACACATTTTGTCACTCCTTTTTTTTTTCTCTCCATCTGCCCTCTTCCTCCTCCTTTCACTTATTTTGCTCACTCCTTCATTCTTCCTCTCTGTGGAAAATTTAATGGTTTCCTGGGCTCAGAGCGAGACATTCTTTCACTGTGAACAATAATAACAAGAGTAAGAGCCACTTCATGTAACTCTCTCACTCCCTCACCAAGTGGGTAAAACTGGGTATTCTGTCTGTGTGCGTATTCTGTAAGTGTGTGTGTGTGTGTACGTGCACGCATGCCACACTTGAAGAGTGTTTCATCTGTTTTGACCAGGTACTGCAGACTGGTAAAGCCAAGTGGGTGACCGCCTCGTTTGTTATCATCAAAGTCTGCTTATTCAGTACTTAAATGTAACTGACACAGACAAGTGCTCACACATACACACATCTGTACAAAGAAATGGAAAATCACTACAACGTGGAATGGATCTTTTACTCTTTCTTCTGTCCAAAATAAAAAAAAGTGGAAATTTATAGAATGAAAGATAATGAAACTCTAAGTACGTTTTGCGAGCTGCCGAAGCTGGATGGTGGAGTTATTGGAGGACAAGGGAATAAAATATGGTGAGGAAAGCGTGAGTTCAAGTGCAGGTTAAGGCAGTTGTTTATGGTTTAGGATAAACATCCTAATGCACATCATATCAAGAGCTGAACTCAATCTCAGGCACTATAAGAAAACAAAATGGTGCCAGAGTTTCACTGAGCCTGCAGCCTTTTTCATTAGGGAAGCCCCAAGTAGTGTGTGAGCGCCTCTGTCACCGGGCAGATGTACACTTTCAGTGTTTGTTCACATTTGACCACAATCCAAACAAGCTACAAATATGCTGTGTGACATTTCAGGAAAATAACAAGCCAGAGAATTTAGCTCTATAAGCCACAAAGACTCAGCTACTCTGTCTGAAGTCATGAGAGTGGTTAATTCAGATGACTTTTAGCTACACATGAGAGGCAATGTAAAAAAAAAAAAAAGAAGAGTGGCAGGAGGGCCAAGACCTTTGGTCTCATTTAGCCTCCAACAGCTTCACCTTCTGCTCTCTACAGCTCAACATCAGAGGGCCAGGGAGGGCCAAAGGACCAGGGACAGGAGCCAGGGGCAGGATGTCACGTCTAACCCTCAACCCACCAGCCAAACCAGCAAGGCTCTGTGGGACGCTCCGTCCCAGCTTTGAGAACAAAGGAGAGGGTCTGACACTGGCCAGGCAGCCCCCTGTTCCTGGCTGGACTCCAAGTCTTCTAGGACTCTTTAAGGCTGCTCTACAGGACCATGTCCAGGCTTTGGCACTGCCAAGACATTTTCAACCCATCGCACATGGAGCTGTTCCCCTGGGCATGCAGAGATGTGACCTGGCAGAAAGGTCTTTCTTCCCAACACAGAACACAATAATACACAAGAATGGAAACACAAATAAGAATCAGTCCACTCTTGCACTGTAGCTGTACACGGCCCAATCCATAACATAAAAGAACAGCTCAGGTGGAGGCAATATGTCTGTGAACACTATATAAAGTCACCATAAAAAGTCTTTCACAATACTGCTGGTGTCAATTACATAAACAATGCAGTTCTATTGCTCCTCGGGGAATGAGAGCACTGTATGAACAATTGTGTGAAATTCCACAGAGAGGAAACTGGTTTCAGATTATTTCTAGTATTCCTCTCAGCATGTTGTGTTAAGCAAGGCCCTTCAAGCTTCAGGCCATGTCGACATTAATGAAGATCAGATTCAATTATTAACTGTGATCAGAATCACAATTCTCGGATTGACTGAATTTACAAAACAATAAATTATTAAAATATCTTCTTTTTCGCTCTGTTGGTCAATTAGAGCTTGAAGAGTTTAGAGTTAGGCCCTAAATAATTGTGCTGGTGAAGTATGTCGGCAGTGTTTGTGAAGGGTTTGCATGCTGAAAATCATACACAAGACCTTTTGATATGTTCTCTATATTATAGTATTCAGTAATATTAATTATAGTAATAGCAATTTAGTCATTTAATCATTTTAGTAATTTATCCAAACTTTCAAATATTTCCAAAATGTTTAAAATTTGGATGTGAAAAGGGCAGAGAAGAAGGCACATTTTTTTTGTTTTTAAATATGTCCACATTAGTGTGGACAAAATCTCAGACAGTGATGGTGATGGGTACAGAGAGTTCCCAAAGAAGTGGCTAATGGAAAGCAGGGGGTAGGTGGATAAAATGGAGAGAGGGAGTGGTGTTGAAGGAGTTTGAGTGGTGTCCAGCCGGGTTCAAGTGCTGGTGTTTTGGTTCTTAAAGAAGCAAGAAGCAAGACTGAGATCCAGAAACCAGTAAACCTCCAACACAATGACAGCGGAGTTTAGGGGCTCCCCATCTTAGAGACCTGAACAATTCCACAGTATGTCAGTGCATTAATGAACTACTCCGGCTCATATGCAAATCAGACAATGGAGCGAGACACTGTGCATGCGCTGAGAGTGTGTTTGAGCAAGGGTGTGTTTTCTGTGGGAGTGTGAGAGCCCAAAGGTGGGAACTGGGCAACCTTCTCACCCTTGTTCTGTGTTTCTCCCCAAGGGTAAAATAGGAAGAAGTGGGGAGGTTGTGAACAAGACGCTGCAATGGCAAACACACAAAAACAGATATGGGGGGTTGGGGAGTAAATGCCAGTGCAGGGGGGGGTTAGATGCTGTGGTAACAGCGCTCTCAGACAAACAACACGATCAAGATTCAACACACAGACACATAAACAGAGCAAACACGCTCACATGCATGCCATACACAGACTCCCAAACTGAGAAAATGGGCAAAGCGCTATGCAAACCCTAAAACAAGACGTAATGGATAAAAAGATGTGGCACTTTGCCATAATCCCCAACAAGACATCACTCTCCCATGGGCAAAAACAAGCTCTGGAAACATCTGAATGAAATGACAGAGAAATAGAGGAATTAGTAGGATGAAGGAGAGAAAGAAGGGATGAATGGTAAATCTTGGCCAAACTAATGGACTTGCCTTTTTTCCACCATCCTCCTCAAGCTATAGATCTTTAAGTGGTTGTTGGTGTGATTGTGAGCATGTTTGTGAGCAGTGGCTCCAGTGAGCACGTTCGCTCATGTACGTTATGCATTTATGTAAAAGTTTCCACAGTACATCAACCGCACCTTGTGAAAATGTGCATATATCTGTGCTACACACTCCCTACAGCTGAGTTGCTGTTGCAAGCATGACCTCTCTCTCAACCTTTAATGTCTTCAGCAGCCTCGTCCTCTCTTCCTTGCCTGTAACTCCCCTCCATCCATTTTTTTCCCATCTCACTCTCTCTGTCTATACTGGGATATACTCACTCCATCACCTTTACTTAAATTTCTCCTTGTTTCTAATCCTAATCTTAACTTAAGGTTTACGGGGTATGAATCAGGTGTGGAAGTTTAATAACTTTTTCATGTGCTTTTGAGAATAAGGGTCATTTGCATGTTTCTGTTATTTCAAAAGAGACAAAAGATGTTTGATAAGGCATTCCTGATCTGCCTTTAAATTGTAATACATGAAAAAAATTAAAGCAGGTGCCAAGATTCACGTGTAAAAGAAAATGAAAAGAAGATAGACAGGCCCCTGGTGAGACCTTTGCACCTATAATAAAAATGTAGAAGAGGAAAAAAATAAGAAGGAGGTCTTCCTCTTCCTTTATGAGCAGGCAGCTGGGAAATTTAATGCCTCTCAGGATGATAGAAACTTAAATTACACAAAAGTAATCAGAGGCACAAACCACCGTGGTCACCAGCCTAAGAGGTGAGAACCAGTTCAGTGAGAAGGGTGACAGACCAAGAGAGACATATGTAAATAGTGCGGGAGAGTGATCAGCACCTTTCCTGAAACTGACACTCCACATCATCGTGATGTGCCCATAAAACAGCTGAACTTTAGAGCTTTACTGTCTGTCCTCCTACACATAACAGTGGAACACAGAACAGATCATCTCTCACGTACAGAGAGATGTTGTGGAAGTGAGGCTCAGTGTGAAACATTAAAACACCAAACAGACAGAGCAGAAACATTTGTCTCAGGCGAAATAGGCTTGCACATCAAAATGTTAGTCATATATCATTGTGACATTTTGGGCGAGCGGGGGAAGTTTTCGATGAAATATTATAAACAGAGCATGGAAACGCAACATTGTTGAGCTTAGCGATGTACATCCATTAAAATGGGTTATCATAAACAGAGAACAGAGAGGAACACAAATTCAGCAGTGTTACCATCAGGTTATCTAGTGTCTCAGAAAACAGAGTTAAAGGTTCAAACCCACTAGGACCATAGTGTTTCAACAGTTCTCTCATCCAAAAGTTTAAAATATAATACTACTATAATAAAATGTAAAAAATGATGTGGAAAACATATTTTGATCCAAGAATCAAATGCAGGCTTTACAATTCAATTTATTTTTTTTAGCATTTGATTGTCGTGACAACATCATGCTCATCTGAGCTATTCATATGGAGATGCTGATTATATGACGGTTAAAAACATGAGAAAAGTGCTGCAGACAATCCATACCTTATACCGCATCTTGGGACAGGAGTGAATGTAAAAGCCCAGGTAGTAGTAGGACAGCTTGGGGGACTGTTTCTGCAGCTGCCTGGTGAAAGCGATCTCCCTGTGGTGGGAAACACATGAACACACCTTTTCAGAGAGGTGCTGCAAAGAAAGGCACACGCTTCATGCTTTCAGAAACAGCACACTTGATTGTAGCTTGGTGTTTATTTCTTATGATGACAGCTCACTCCAGCACCGCTTTCTGTTTTTCAGTCAATCCTGGGTGGAGATGCACTGCAGAGCACCGTGTTTTAAATTTCAGATGGTGCATAATCGTATTTTCACTGAATTCACAATCATCTTGGCATCAATTTAATGAACTACACATTTTAAACTTTCCTTTTAACAATAAAATTAAAGTTCAGAACATTTAAAGCTAATTTTTAATTGTGTTTTAGTTGCAAAAGGGACAACCGATAATGACAGACCAGAACAGGTCAGCAGGTTAGAGGTGATTTTCATCACTGAACACAGCAAGCCAGACAAAGTGAAGGGTCATGTAGAATGTATTAATTAATATTACAATATTTAAGAGTAAATGAGGGTATTAAGAATTAAATAGGTACTAGCAGCTCTGACTAGAGCAGTGCCCAAGCTGAGGAAGTAAACACCCACACTCAAAAAGGCAGCTTTTCTTGGTCTCATTTCATTACACAAAAACAACTGCCTTCTCTCTATCGGCATTGAGCCCTTGAGCAGAAAAGAAGGTGGTGAAGAAAGAGGGAGAGAGCGTGTAAAATAAAGATTTAGAACCTGGAAGATTTATACAGCTTCTTCAAATACAGTAAATGTCTTTCTTGCTTTATTTTTCCCCAATAGTTTCTTCCTTAATTGCATCCTTTTACTAAAAGCCCATTTTCCCCTTTCCCTCCACCATTTCCTTCACTGTTCCATAACTAAATTCCAGCTCCTCTTTCTTCTCCCTTTTTGTTTCACTCTTCCTTCCACCCCTCTGTGTTTCACCCGCTTAAATGAAGGGGGAGAATTCCCTTTCTTACAATACTTGAGAGAGAGAGAGAGAGAAAGAGGCCTTAAAATAAAATAGATGCACTGAAAAATAAGCAATGGGACAAAGCAGGCCAAGCCAGGGAGGGGGAGAGAGAAGGAGAGAGAGTGCAGGACGAGAATATAAAAGAGGAGGGTCAAGAAAGAGAAAGGGAGGGAGAAGAGAGGCAGCTAGAGCAAGGTGCTAGAAGGTCACCCGCTTGCTGCCAGGTTCCTGGGTTCCCATCCCCTCTCCACAAAAGGGCCCGGCAGGCCTGAATTGGGGGAGGGGGGTCAAGAGAGGCGAGGGGCCCATTCACAAAAAGCCCTGTGCCCCCCCTTCACTTGAGGCCTTCACACCCCCACCTCCACCCCCATGGCAGCAGCTTGAGTCCGCCATTATCCCCTCTTCAGCCATCTGACACTCCAGCACAAGCCAATTATCAAGCCCTCTGCTCCTGCACAGCTTCGCTCATACTGATGTGCATACACATACACACCCAGACACAAAGGGCCCATAATAGTGCACACCACGAGGTGCTTACTGCTGCCTCGCATGCATGCGGAAACATTTCATTACCAAACACTACGAGAACAGTGTTGATTAGCCAGATATAAAATACAGTGAGCTACTAGTGATGGGAAGCACACAGAAGCTGATTAAACTAAGGGAATCAGCCTGAAATCACATACACATATATGTGTATATAGTCTATACAAAAAACATTAGGGATGTCCCAAGTTAGTCTGCAGAATTAAGATTGGGCCAATCCAGGTCTTTCAGATGGATAAGTTAATAGCTATGTAAAGCCCGATCCATCTCCAATCCCTCATTTGTTTACTCCGGCAAAGCAGCTGTCAGAGATGCTCCACAGGGATCCCTTAAAAACTGGAACTGTACAAAGCTGAGAACAAGTTTTAAGACAAGTGAATTGAATAGCACACAAAATAAATAAAACAGCAACCTGCAGTTCCAATCAATGACATGAGAGTATGCGGCAGCCATGTGTACCGGGCCTCTCTGGGTTTAAAAAATGTTGCTTTGCATCCGTTACATTCTGCAGGTGGAACACACCCCCGAAGAGCTGCTGCTGCTTGAACTCTGAATTAAACTGAACTTAAACTGCATTCTTTTCTTTCACATTTATACACAACACTATGGGACACTACACAAAATATAATAAAGGACTTGGATCGGGATCAGGGGCAACACACCATAATCGGGAGATCCTCATGAGAAAGTGATCCAGTTTGGACGCCAGCTGTGTTTCCTACATGGTGCCTCAGGCACCTCATTATGTGCCTCTTCTCTTCTCCTCCTCCTCCTACTTTTCTCCTCAGGGCCCATGGCAGAGGGAGCTACAATCCTGCAAGAAATTTCTCAACATCCCCCTCTCCTGTTTCTACTGCTGAATCACACGTAAACACACATACCGCTGCACAGAAGGCCAAAACACAGACAGTACAGTGCTCGTTTCTCGTCCTTTTTTAATGCCTAACATACATATTTAACCCCAGCTGTAACAAAATCCAAACTCTACGCCTGTTTTCCCAGATGACAACTGGGAAAAATGGCGCGGGGGTTTGGACAGAGTCAGCCAGGCCAAGCAGACTAGGGAGTGTCCAGACCTGATCAAAGGCCTGGGTTCTGGTGTCTGTAAACAAGCGGGAGGTTTTCAGTCCTGCTGGCTCCCTTCTCCAAGGCCTCCTCCACACACCAAGCACTTTGTGTTACTCTTGCAGTCAGACTCTTAAAAAAATAAGTGATGGGGAACCGTGTGCTTATGATGACCAGGGTGTTCCCTCTATATGAGTAGAGCCTGTCTGTTCTAACTGCTGGGCTGACTTTGTGCACGATGCACACGCAAGTGAACACTCGCAACATCCTAGCACCTGTACGCACCAACTTTGAAGTGCAGATCACCCAGTCTCGCACATCTGTGCAGAAATATTTTAAAAAGCCTTTGTCACATTATTGAGTTACATTTTACAGGAAACGCCAGATATGTGTGTCTGCAGTGGATGTGTGTGTGTTCTCTTATTTCATCTTGGCAGAGAGAACTGTCGTCAGCTGAACCACAAACAGAGAACTGCCTCAACCAATCAAGTCCAAAGAAAGAGGTATTTTTCCCCAACCTACAGTATTATGGCACTTATAGTATACAGTTCTAAGGAAAGATCAAGTCTGGGAGGGGCTGAAAAGATCAAGAGTCAGAGAGAGAGTAGGTTAAGAGGAGGACAAATAAGAGGGAATGAAAAGGGAAGAAGAAAAATGAGAAGCGCAGCACGTCCCCTCTTGAAAGGACCTACATGTTGCATTTGACAAATATCTACCCTATTCATTTTAAGACATAGTATAATTTGTGCAAATAATCCAGATTTTGCTGAGGCTTTACTGCCTTCTACATCATAATCTGGGCCACATTTGACAAGAAATCTGCTGCAAAAGATGAGAAGGGTGGGATCAGAGCAAATCATTCCATTCTCTCTGTGACAGAAGAATAATAATATGGTCCTGGTTAGATAAAAAATATGAGAACTGACACTGTCCCTGCTGTGCCATCATCTAATACAGTTAATAAAGTTGAGTTGAGAGTTGAGAAGGCTTTGGAAACAATAGAGAAAGGCTCATCTAAGTCCTGGGAACCAACCTGAGAGCAGAGTAGGAACCCAGAGACAGAGAGGCAAAGTCTGGGTGGTAGTACAGGTAGACAGAGGAAACACAGGTGGGCAAGATATCGATCACCCCCACAGCCACGATGCGTCCATCCAGCCAGTACTGCTGATGGAAGGAGCCGTAGCCCACCTCTGGCCCATCTGGAGAATATTCCGCCTGGGGAGAGGCAAAGAGAGAAGCACAGTAAGAGAAAGCAGTGACTGGTCAGAACAATAATAGTACTCTTGTGTGCAATAGAGGTTGTATGTAAAACATATACATCATAGTGGAATGAGAATGTGGTATTTATAAGGACTGTTTTCACTTTCTCGCACAGATCTCATTTCTGTGCCTTACATACACACACCTGTACGATGGTGTATTATAACCCAGGCTTTTCCCTGCCAGGCCTCACGCATTATGTGTGGGGGTGTACAGTAGCCTCACATTCAGCCTGCTAATGGCTCCCAAATGTGGAGTGAGAGAAGGAGCAGGGTGGAGTTGGGGGTGGGGGTGAAGGGGGGGGACTGGCCACAGAAACACTCCAGGAGAGGACTTTTTAATAAAAGACCCTGCATGAGCAAAATCCATTTCACCAGGCGGTGGTGGAGTGTTGCCAAGCTTTCTCCTATATACGTCTGTGTCTGCTCTCTGCATGTGGCTTGAAAGAATGTGGGTGTAGGTGTGCACCCGCGTGCTTGAGTCTACCCCATCAATAAAACAGTTAAGTGTCTGACACACATTGAGTTTCTTACAGGGATCCGCACGCTGGGTTTTTCAATCAAGTGGCTTGACTGCTTTTATCACAGAGGCTTAAGACAAGACGCTTGGGGTTAGGGTTAAAAGTCATATTAAGCTAGGGTATTGGTTTAATGTTTGTGTATGTGTGTGTGTGTACGTGTGCCTTTCTTCAGTGCACGGGTAACAGGATCCTTCGCCAACATTCATCTGGACCCAGTTAAATAGCACAGACGCTGCTAGTTATCACAACACTGAGAGAGCAAGCTCGCTTACCCAGTGCGTACACTGGGCCCACACTCTGACTAAACTAACCCTGACCAAATAGAAACAAGGCCCATACACATACACACATACACTCCCTGCAGCTTTGTGACCCCAGAGGGCTGAACATCACCAATGGGGTGACTGTGTGCCACATTCCTCTGCAGCACCATCTAAGGTTTTCTTAAGTAGAACAGGTAATAAAAATAAAACTATATCCCTCTAGCTCAGGCCCCAGACAGGTCTGATTACCTGTCTGATATAATACATACTAAAGTTCATTTATTTATTAATTTAATTATTTGTGTGAGTAAATCTGTGGGAAGGACTCCACATCACAGGACATATAATACGAGATAGAGATGATGGGGGTTTACGACACATTCGCTGTAACTGCCTGGCAGGCAGGCTAAAAGGAGGGAAGAATCAAGAATAAAAATGAACTGTTATGTGGGGGAGGGTGGCTGGGGGTGTTGAAGGGTGACAGGCACTGCATCTGGAGCAAGTACTGCACTCTATGTGGCTGTGTGTGTGTGTCTGAAGCTGGGGGAACTGTCCGTCTGTGTAAGCAAGCAGCCTGTTATTTCTTGGCACCAGTCCCCCCCCCAGAAACACTGGAGGCTTTGTCAGAGGCCCCTCGGCATCATTTAGAAGTTGTAAGTAAAAGGAAAGAACGGGAGGTGATCGGTGTGTGTAAGAGAGGGAGATTTTTCTTACCCCGCCTCGAGTACACATGCTTGAGCACAATTATATGAACATGAATGCCGGTGCAATAGATAAGCAATGGCTGTCTGAGTCTGTATGTTTGTTTATAAGTTCATACCATGTTCAAGGCTGATCTTGTCTGACTGACCCTCGTGTCACCTCACACGACAGCTTAATGGTTGTGTCCTTGCCACTGTGACAACAATCTAAACATTCTCTGGAGCACATCAAACCACCCCAGATCTTCCCCTCCAGCCCCAAATCGCTCTCATATGGCCTAAACACAGGGGCATGTGAGCAGTACGCTTATCTTGACAAATAGGGTCGGTGGTGAACTGCATGTTTGTTTCAGCCTGCTCAAAAAGACATTTGGGTAGACTTTTACTGAATCAGAGCAACTCATTATGTAAAACTGTCAGAAACAAGGGCCTAGTACATGATATCTACTTTCAGACTCTCCTTAGTTCCATAGCAACAATACAAAGACTCAGCTCAGAGATCTGGTATTAAGTTGTACCTAAGTGTAATAATGTAATATCTTGTTGAATTAGCTCATGACTGTATACCAACAAAACTGTTTATATCAAGTTTTAATACTTAACATACTGACACGACACTGTTTTCATTATGTAAATCAAAAAGGTTGTAACAATTTACACATGATGTAATTATACTGATAACATCTCCAAACAACCAAATGCCTAACAAATTCATTCCATTTTTCAGAACTTTATGGGCTCTATTTGTCTCATGTGAAATTTCACAAACATTTCAAAGGGCATTATTGTATGTGGACAATTGATTGAAAGCCCCAATTCGGACAAAAAGGGTTTAATCAGAGCAGCTGTTTTGAACACTGTATTAAAATATCAGAATGGACAAAGCCTTGGCTTGTGCTATGCGTTTATTTTAATTTCCTCACAACAATCAGTGAATTACACAATATCTTCTGTGGTTAGCACGGATTCACTTACAATTTCTTATTTATTTTTAAGAACTAACACATTTTTAAACTTCTCTCTCCTTATTTCACTCAGGAATGTGCATCTACGCACAACCACAAATATACACAAAGCAAGACCTGCAATCAAGCTGCAGGTGTAGCACAGCTCACGTCATGAGCACTTGTTATTGTCACTATGCAAAAATGCTAATTTTTCCTGTCAGAACTCTCTTGTTGTTTCACTATAGAAGCAGCTGGTAGACATTTCTACTGCTTTACATCATGAAGATTCGCATTCTCTTCCACTCAGGGTATGATTGGGGGAAAAAGAGAGACACGGAGAGGACAAAACACAGAAGGACAGACAGAGCTTCAGTGGAGTGGCTAAGGGCCTGGGTCCATAAAAAAAAAAAAAACTTAGTGACTAATTGGTGAACACCCCTGTTAATGAGTGTTTGGCCCTTGGTTAGACAGATTAGGAGGCTGTAAAGAAAAATAAAAAGAAACAGAATGAGTGCATGAACCCCACACAGCCCATAAAACCCTGAGTTTCTTGACCTCACCAAGGTCACGTGCAGTCAGAGACACCTGCATGACTGCCGCTCATCATGTTTGCAGGCATTGATGTGCCACTGTGTATCAGACAGAACAAATGTGTTTTTACTTGTCGGTTTGTTGGTGTAAATGTATTTTAAAAAAGAAAAAAAAACAGCAGAGCCAGTGACAGATGATGTTAATTATGTCTGAGTTTCAGCACAAATCCTCTGCAATTTTGATAAAACGGAGCAAAGCAACAAACAAACAAGTCAGACAACCTGGGTCTTAATTAGCTGCAGTTGAATTTGTAAGTATGCTGTTTGCATAATTTGTATAAATGCAGGCTTACATGTGAGCTGATGAACCACACAGTATGCAGGTCCATGTGGTGAGTGTCTGTGTGTGTATTTTAATAGCGCTCTGATTGGAGACAGATGGAGGCCAACACGCAGAGGTAGCTCAGAAAGCCACGCATAATAACTCCGAAATGGAGAGCATTTGGATAAGACAGAGAGAGAGAGAGATCAGAGAAAGAAATAAAAACAAGTTGGGCGAGAGGAGGCCAAACCAATGAAGACGGCCCCCTCAAACCAATCTGAGAGGAGGGGACAGAGAAAGGCAGGAAGATATGTGAGGCAGTGTGCCACAGTACGTGTGCACACACGTGTGTATGTGTGCAGACCTGTGTAATTCACTGTGCCTGGACGCCAGCCTTGACGAGGTGATAAAAGCTTGTTTCCTATAAACACTAATGATGCTCATTAGTGAAGACCCGAGGGGGCCCACGGGGCAGCACAGAGTGACTGTGTTTGTGTGTCTCTGTGTCAGTCAGTTTGTGCATGCTCTAGGACCTCAATCCTGTTAAAGTGGCTGTTATAAGTGCCCATCCTGGGTCTAATTGCTGGTGTAATTGTCCTGACCCAACACCCAACCACCGGTTGTTTCTGAAGGCTGCAGCTCACCGGGGCTGCTAAATGCTCAGTGATGCCTGGCTGCACCTACAGTACATCTCACTCAGTGACCACAGAGAATACCCACAGCTTAACCACGAACCCTCTTCCAGATGCCAACAACAGCCTTAATATTATAACCATCTCAATTTTTGATCTGTAAATAGATTACCAGCAAGATTGTATTAATTAGAGCACTAGAAGCTGACATCAAACTTCCCATGGAGCCTAAATAATTACTTCTTTTTGCTAACTTGACCAATAGCCATCTGTTAGGCCCACAAATTGATGCCTCATCAGCCTGTAATCTCTACCACACCACACAAAGTGAAGAGCAGTGGTGCGTCCCGCTCTGCCAAGGCCAGAGGAAAGGACTGGTCTGAAGACCTTGTGTTGAACACAGAAGCAACGCAATCTGGACACCACATTTCACTTCGACAGGGCTAAATTAAAACTCCTTGAATATGAAACAAAAACCCCATCCTGAAACCCTTAACACCCCCCCCTTCAATCCAGCTGGAGGGTTCCTGACTGGAGTACATTTATCCCATTTTTGAGTGTGTTTGATGAAGAACTAAATACGCAGGACATCTTTCAAATCATTATCTTCATCTATGACAGTAATTTCACCAGGACGACCTTTTCTTTGTTGGACCAAATCATTACAGGTAACACATATGGATGAACAGAGACATTTAAAGGGGGTTTTATTAAACTGTCAACAGGCCAAAGGAAATACATACCTCTAGTGGTGAATCACAAAGAAATCTCCGGAACTGTGGAGGGAGAAAAAGGGTGGGGGGGGGAGAAAAACAGTTAGTTCTCTGGGTCACCAACTTTTTTTGAAGAGGCATAAATGAAAACCATACACGTCTCCACTGCTGTCCTACATAGTTTATCCCTCCCTGTTTTCTCCTCACTCAGGTGTCACATATCAAATGCAGCCCCCCCATTCACAAAGGTGCATAAAAAGGAAAATTATATTTATACAAATGAAAACATTTAGCCTATCAACTAAAGCTCACAGTCCAGGGAGGACATAGTGACAGCTTAAATGAGCAGCATCACTGATGTCAAAACAGCCTACCTCTTAACACACTTTAAAATGCACATCAGATATCAATTACTGGGGGACTTTATGTCTGTGGAAACATTAAATATTTCTTCTACTCTCTCTACTATTTCCTGTGCTCCTTCTTTTTTAGCGCCAGGGTTGAGAGCAGTGTGTTTACAGACGAGCTGACCTGCAGGACTGGAGGACAAACGTAGCATGCTTCCATGTTTGGGGCCAAAATCATTCCGTAATGAGAAACAGGCACTGGCCACAGTGGAGCAGTGGTGGACAGCTTTACTCATTCTATCTAGCCCTCATGTACACACACCACAGTTTCAAGTTCATATTTCACAAGAAAATGCTACAATCCAGTTGTATCATTCTTTTATGCTATGCTGAACTTCGGGTCCACTGTCTTAGTGAGCAGAACAGGGGGCTACAATAGCACCAAAGTATCATAAACATAGGATGGAGAGGGTCCGGACAGGAATGAATAAACAAGGACAGAATATAAATGATGTAAAACAGCATATAAAGTAGGAGGTTACATAATGACCCTACATATTAACCAATGATTTCTCTCACTCAAACCCTGACTCCAGCTTGGGTTGGACTTATATGGGCTTATTAATGGCAATATATATACAGAAATTAATGATACCTTATACTTTGAACTAGCAGAATTTTGGGGACATAATGAAATGCCTGAAATCTGCTTAGAGTCTGTTTTTTTCCTGTGTTCTTGTTCTTTTTTTGGGGGGGGGGGGGGGGGGTAACACTTTGGAAACTTAAAATCTCCGCTCAAACACAAGCTAAAGCTGTTCATTAAAATCAGATTGTCAGTGACATCAAATAAATAACAGGCTAGTAACTGGCTTCCATCAAAAGGCCAGAACCAATCTATCAATCTAATCCCACTCTTTCCACTTCCTAATTATTGTAAGGATAAACTAATGCCAATGAAAATCGATAGGCTTACTAGCTTCTCTGCTACTCATGATTTCGTTTCTGTTGCAACTGCTAGTATTTGGAACAGGACTAGTCTTTCAAAAATATTCTGTCAATGTTTTCTGGTAAATGAAGCAGCTCTTTACTGCCATATAGTTGGAAGTGGGGGTGCTTTCCTCCTCATCCCTCTCCTGTAAGTCAGGAAGTAAGGAGGAGCTGAAGAATGCACAGAGGGAACTGAGGAGGATCAGGGAGGGGAAACAGCTCCAGGAGGAAGATGGAGGAGCAGTTGCAGCAGAACAAAGTCAGGGGAGTCTGGCTACAAGAAAACCAACTCCCAGCTTGTGGGGGACCAAAAGAGGGGGAATGATATGAACTTCTTTAACAGATCTGATCAGTCATCAACTGCCGGCAGGAAGAAACGTCACAGACTGGTTAAGTAGGCCAGTTCTGGTGTGGGATGCCCCTCACGACCCAGTGCAGGTGGGGGCGGAGAAAGGAGAATGATGGCTAAGCTATCATCTGAGATGGAAACCTGCCCCACCCCATGCAGGACACTCTGACAGCAATGGGCAGCAACAGGCTGCTTCACCTGCTGTGTGTGAAGGAGAGATACCGCAGGTCTTTCTTTCCTGCCAATGTCAGACTTTCCAATCAACAATGCTCCCAATAGACCACTCACACCAAAACTGATAAAGTCACTCATGTGCAATATCAATGTATTCTAAACTGTACAATATCAATATTCCCTAGGGGCAATAATGTAAAGTCTGCTGCTGAGTTTGTTTATTTCTTTATTATATTTTCCTGATGCTTCTTACTATTGCACTGCTTTAACACTTCCCAGCCATGGGATTAATAAAGGGTCATCTTATCTTATTAATAAAACCAAGATGTTCTATGTGTTACTGGAAATTCCCCCAAACACACCAACATCCTCTGTTTGTGTCTGTACGCAGCACTACAGCTAGTAATAGTGATGACTGCTGAAGGCACAGTTCACTGGGTGGGACAGTCCTGGCTAAGGTGCAACTCAAAATACTGCCAGTAGACTGAACTCATCCAAAAGAGTGCGTGTTTCTCCGTTTGTCTGCCACAGCTGATGTGTGTGCTGGTGACACTAATGTAGTGTTCTCCAACATGGGGGTTGTTTTGGCAGAGATGAGCTGAAGGATGATGCACCGTCATCTGTCATTTCTATTTTACCTTTGCCTGAGGCAAACAGCCAAACAGTTTTCCCTGGCTTTCAAACTCGCCCACTTGAGTTGGATTCACGTCAGAAAAAATGACTAAATCCATAAAATATTAGTTAAGTTACACTCATAAAATTGAGCAAATCTATAAAATATAAGGATCGAGCACAGAACTCACGGAACAAAAAAACAATTCATGCATTGCAGCAGTGCACATAGTTCCTGCCGAGAGCTGTTGCTGTGAACCATTAAGGCCTCACAAACTGTGCAACATGCTGCCTTTACCCTCGATTCAACCTCGCACCAAGATGGAGAAGAGAAGAGAGGAAAAGGGAATGGACGCACAAAAAATACTAATGATAATTCTCATCCTACAACTTCACATTCTCCTGCTCAGGGCAGTTAGGTCAACTGACATATGCTATCATTACTGCAATAGTCACTGAGCCCACATCAACCCCAGGGCGAGCATGTCTAACTTTAAACTTAGTGCACGTAAATACATTCACACATATGAGTTAATGTAAAAATGATATTCTATTCACCTGCTAAAGTGAAAAGGACTTTGACTGTGCAACAACCAATATGGAAATTATAGTGACTGCGTCTGTTTAGTCGACAATGATCTTTGCTCATGCGAAAAAATTCTTATCAAGCTCCCCACCTGTGAAACCATGGCAGTAAAGTGTAATTTTCCACTCCTAATTCTGCAGTGACTACTGCTTTGCCAGTCAACAAATTACCAGCAGCAAAGCCTCCCCATCTGCGATACTGCTGAAGGGCACAAATGAAACTTTTGTTTAAAACTCACCAAAAAAAAAAAGAAAACTAAATGGTTTACCAACAGAACAACAGCTGCAGTTATTAGATGACATCATTTATAGGGGCCATGCTATGACACTGGCTGCTGTGCGTGGAGCTGAGAGTCTCGAGTTGATTTGGTAATAAAATGCTGCATTATTTGATTAGACAAGTAGTCTACAAGTGTGTGAACTTGGATGTGTGTGTCATGACAATTTCTGATAGCTATGAGCACCTCGCTCCTCCTCCACATTTACCAGGCACTCATCGGGGTGCTGCTGGGTAATCACACCAAGAGGAACAAGCAGCGGAGCACAGCAGCCTTCCACTGCTGTGTTAACCCTGCTTGGCTGGCTGAGGCCACTCTCCTGGAGCCTGGCAAGGCTGACCCCTCTCCGCTCACTGACAAACAACAGACCATACGGCCCTGCCAGGCTGACACAGACACACTGACAAACTCATTTGCAGACGCACACTCTCTGCAAGAGACAGACAGTCTAATGTGCAGGCACAGTCACTCAGGCATGATGACAGTAGGGGAACAAACGTGAATAAAAAAATCTCAGCTTCCTCTCTCCTTCTATCTCTAATACCACAACACATATGCCTGTAAACGAAGCGGTGTCCAGAGCACCTTCTGGAACGTTCTCATCACCAACACATGGAGTCCATCACTTCCTCTCTAACTCTCCCTTTCCTATAGTAAACACTCATCTGTCTACGATTAGGAAGGCAAGCAGCCGTCTCGTACACACACATACACACACACACACACAAGCTGTCGTGTCTTCATTCACAGACACAGACACACACACAATACATATAAACGCACACATCTGCTTAAGCCTAATTGCCACTTAGAAGCCTCGTCATCGTGCTCTTTACTTGCTCAAACTGCTGTGCTTATTTGAGCGACAAGGTGCTTGTATTCACTCTCACATTACAAGACAATAAAAAACAACCCCAATACAGTTTTTGTCTCTTTGCCAAACTTCCGCTGACTAGATCTTTGTTTATTTCAGAGTGCATAACGGAGCTTCAGGAACCTTGCTGCAAGCCGATCTACGATGATAATGCTGTTTACAGAGGGTGGTATTGAATTTTTCATTATTGTGCATAAGCATGTTGCAAATAGCTTTAAGAACATCTGAGCCAGAAGTTATTTTTCCTCATTCGTTTCTTCCATTTTTACTGATAACTTATTTTTTTCCCATTTTCTTTTTCCATATACTTTTTTTTTTCACGTCTTGGTTAAGGCTCTAGCCATCAAGAAGAGTAAATACAGATTTAACAGGATTTGTTTTCCTGAAAATGAATGCCACATGTGCAGGAACTCAGAGTCACGGCTCAGCACAACAGTTAAGAACAGTAAGTGTGAGTGAGAGTGCGTGTGCATTTGTGTATATGCACATATGTCTAAATAATTGCAAGTATGTGCTTCAGCTCTGTCAGGAAACCAGGATTGGATGTCTGGCTCCCTTCCAGTCATGGTATGACAGGAAATGCATACATCCTTAAACAAATAAAGCCATTCCGCTCTACGACATCATACTGTCTAATGATGCTTGAATTTTGGCGGGGTAAGTCAGTCTGCACAAACACACAACCTCTCCTATCGACTGGCTCAGAGCCAGGCTGAAGGTGTTCCACATTCTGTCCCTAGGTTATACTTTAATAGATTAATAAATACCTCTACAAATACTAAATGACCCAACTTCCTAGGTAGCAGCGGCAAACCTAGAATGGCATGGCACCAGAATGTGCCATCACCACATCAACAATGTGTTTTCCATTTCTTTATGAATGCCACAGGACAATGGGGGGTTCTGAGCTTCTGGGAAGAGAACGGGGGAGTTAACCAGGAGCTTGATGGGCAAGAAAATAAAATTAACTGCGTTTAGCAGTATGAGCTCAGCGGTGGCTGTAACAGTAAAGAGAAGGACTAAGAAGAATATAATAAACTTAAATTTATTTGAGTGGGAATAATTAGGTTTGCTTTTGTACACATTAACTACAGTGGGACGAGATAAACCTTAGAGAGGACAACATGGCATCTCCAGGACTGGTGATACAACACAAAAGGAGGATGGAAGTGTTGTAGGGACTTGTTTGGTGTCCAACCGAGAACATCTCCATGAAGAACAGAAAATTACTGAATGTATGAACTGTACATTTTATCATCATAATTAAACCCTGACAAAAGTGATGTACAGTGTTACAATCCAGAGTCCACTCATTTCTCTATACCCCTCCCTAAGGTGGCGATGTTGAGGTGAATTACAAAGAATGTGCTCACCTGTAAGAGTAATGAATCTTAATTCACTCTGTGCTTTTACACTACATTTAGTCAGTATCCAACCTGGAAAGTTCATCAATAAAAAAAAAAAAGAACTTTACTTTCTGGCAACCCAACAGACAGCAGACTTGCTTGCGCAGCTCCACACATTTTTTTTTTTTTTTTTTAGATGTTATTCCTCTAGTTCTTGAACCCATCCGATCCCAGTACAGTTATAAACCTGAAGCTGAGGCTGTGCACACAAACACACACAAACACACGCTCCCTATTAATAGAGCTAGTGTTATGGCACTAGGAAAGAATCTGCCACAGTCTGCCCAATCTGACAGCTTTTATTATTTATTAATTACCTTACTTTTACAAGCTGGAGAATTCAGTAATTTACTGAGGCCTGCTGGCAGGAGGGTGGAGAAGGAGGTTGTTTTTCCAGCCCTGAGGGACAAAAGGCCCTCTCAGGTTAGTAAGGATGTCCAGCAATTCTGCATCCTGACAAGACTTTATTTTCTCTTCTTTTATTTACATATAAAGTGGAGAAACTGAGGTGTGTAGGTGTAATTTATAATATAATTTACTGTGTATTATAAATTCATTTTTAAACTTAATGACTCTATACTTGGGTACTCTTTCTGTTTCCTATTCCTGTTCATTACGGGACAATAGTTCTCATTCACCGTATAAACGAGTGAACTCTCTCGCTCTCTATTTTAGAGCGTTTACAGTTACAACTTAAACATTACACATACAGTACACAAGAATAATGGTTAACTGCACTGTAAAAACATTTAATGACTGTAATTACTTATCAGAGCTATCAAATGCTACAAGTCTCCCATTAGTTTGTACACAGCTCATGTGATGATTAGGGTGACTGTTAATTTAGATAAAAATCTCTCTGTGAGAAACTCCCATCAACGCTGGAACTGCAACACTCCAAAATCCAAAGTTGTCACTTTAAAACGACATAAAACACAGAAAAACAGCAAATTCTCAAATGTATGAAGCCGGAACAAGCATGTGCAGTAGTGCCCTAAAGTAGGTGTGGAATAATAACCATGCAGTACCTCACTCTCACTACATTCGCTGGGGTCATCACCGTGAATGGCCATCTGGTAGCGGGAGTACAGTGCCACCGACTGCTGATAGGACGCTGTGAACTGAGGGTCTTCAAAGCTGACCGGCACTAGCCTCACCTTCAAGCACAGGGTGTGGAGGGAAAGGAGCAATAAAGGGCAGGGAGTTTTTATGAGGGTTGATAATGAATGCGAAGACTGTGAATAATTAGAAAATGAATTAAAAAAAGAAAGAGAGGAAGGATGGAAGCTTTGGAGGAATGGACAGTGCAGGAATCAACAATAGAGGTTTTACACAACAGTGTTATACAAGTGCTTTGGCATTTTAGGGTTCACGTCAGTCTCCTAGTCCTCGAGGCGAGCTGGTAACACAGCAGGTCTGTTTTGAGTTTGAGACTTGAATTAGTGATTTTATCAGATTTTTGTGCAAAAAGGACACATGAATGCAAGAAAACAATGGGATTCTAGGAGACTGAAAGTGTGTTTAAAAAAAAAACCAAAATGTCAGGAAACTTGAGGATGAGGCTAGTGCACTGCCCAGCTTTTACCACAGATCACACCGAGAGGACTGGGAACTCACAATCCCACACAGTGCGTGTAAGGTCCAGAGTAGCAGAGATCCAGACCTCTGTCTGAACGGATCATCTCAGCTAGACACATACAGACTCTTCCAACACTACAGACTCCTCTCAGCAAAGTAAACAAAGTTAGACAGACTGCACGCACAAAGAAAACCACACTCGCTACCACCCCCATCCTAAGCTGAAATGAGATGCCAGTTCAGACGTGGGGAACTATCAGGAGGGTAGTGTGAAGGGGGGCACAGACGGGGTAAATGTGTGAAGGTCGGATGGGTTCAGCTGACGAACTGCCCCCCCCCCAAAACTGAAACAGCTCAAGACTAACGACCCGCCTGGCCGACTGAGGGCCAACTCCGACACCTGGAGAAACACAGCTCTCAACCATGGCGTATGGAAACATTTTCCCCTCCATTTCCTCTCCCTTTGACTCAGGCTCTTATACACATACACTGTCTTTAATACTGTACATGTAAATTCACTTTTTTTCATTCATACTGACATTTTGGTTTTTCCTCCTGAGGAAAAAGTTTAAGCACCAACTATTTACATTCCAATCTCCTTTTCAATTTTAGATATCTAAGGTATAGTCCTGACTTTTGTTCATTATGATTTAAGCCTTTGAAGTGAATAAAATCTACACATAATAAACGTGTAAATAACAGCTATTACATAGTTAAAGTACAAATTTAATGATTAACTGTAACTTGATTATTAAATAATAATCACTAATCACATTCTTCAAATACTGCTACCTGTGCTGAATTTGTTAAAAAAAAAACACACATCCACTTACACTTACAATAACAAAATTACTGAACCAATGATAAATTTTAGTCAATTATATGAAATAAAACCTTAAAAATGATGCAAGATGAAATCCTTTTGATACCCCTGTAGGTATCCAAACTTATCAGCCCTCTCCCTCCCGCCCTGGGTGCCCCTAGAGCAGGTTGACCTATGCGCCCCCCACCCTCTGACCTGGCTCTCGGAAGGTTTGTCAGGAGGGTCCTTGTGAATGGCCATCTGGTAGAGTTTGTACACCTGGTAGGAGGCGTCGAAAGAGGCTTTGAACTGCGGGCTAGGGGGATTGGAGCGCACTAGCCTCACCTTCAAAAAGAATACGGGCAGACAAGGGTTAACATCAAAATGGAAATAAGTGCTGAGAATAACAAAAGTGGTGATTTAAAAAAAAAATACCCAAAAGAGAAAGACATCATAAATCAAAGAGAGAAAAACTGTGAAAGAACTGTGAAGAGGCTGACATAAACACACCCTCTTGTGGCTGAGTGACATTAAGAGTTTAAATCATTTTACAAACAAAATGCAAAAACATCCAGTTTGGAGGTTTTGCTCTGTAGATTTTTTTCCCGTTATTTCATCTTTAATGAATTGCTTGTTTTCACCAATGGTAGCTGTAGCCTGATGAGACAACAAGAACAATACAGAGTGGGGTGTGTTATGTTCACCTCCATTGTGACACAAAAATGGCAGGTGCAACTCAAGAAAACGGAGTATATATATATATTTTAATTATAGCAAACCCAGTAGTTCTAAAAATGCAGAAATAGTCATTAGACTATTTATTGTAGAGTGTGTATGAGCCCATTTCCAGTGCTTCACCATGTCATCTGAGGCTCAGGTTTTATTCTTGACCCTGATCATGTCCAACAGAAACCAGTGTGCAAAGTTTTTTTTTTTTTTTTAATATTTGCACACATCTGTTTATGTGCAAAATTATTATGCCATAAGTGTGATGAACAGTAAAACCACAGTCCATGTTCAGCTGACCCCAAGTCAGCAAGAAAACATGCTACCTGCAGGTTACCAAATGCATGAATCCTAGCATATGACAGATGCAAAATAAACTTGGTTTGTACCTTCTTTGTACCTTCATCACCTCCATTTGCAACCTTACCCAGAGCCTTTCTTAATGCTGTCAATGCAGTGATATGAATCAAGCTTAGCAGAGAGGATCAGGAGCCTGTGATAGTGAGAGAAATTGGCTGAGTGCTGCTAATGTCACACAAGCTAAAGAAAAATTCAACTTTCTCATCCTCTGGCCCCATTTAATTAACCGTCTCTTCGTTTGGAAGCTTTTGTTGGCCAAAGAGGCTTTGCCATATGAATCCCCTGGACAGACGCGATAGAGGAACTGAACCTGGGGTTTGTTTGAATTGGACCTAAGTGGGTTTTTCTCATATGACCACTTGGCATCCACATCCTTTACTCAAATTGAGATGTTGGGCCTCTTACAAAAAAGGACAATGCTCAAGTTCAGTCTTTTTAATTTTGATTTAAAGCTAGATATATTTTGATAGGCTGAAATCCTTTTGGTGAACCAACACTGGACAGAGTGAAAACAACATTTTTGCAAAGCTCATAACAGTCTTGAAACTTAACACCAACGGTCTGATACTTGACCACTTTAAGAATGTTCAAATAAAGCCGCATAATACCAGTGGCTTTTGTTTGGCTTTGGTTAAAATGAAACATCTTCTTTTCTCAGAGCTTTAACTTAGAGATGTGCTGCTCTAAACCTGAATCTCTCGCACCATAAAATAGTGCAACAGAGGAGACAACAAACTACCAAACCCTTCCATGTTAGCAAAAGGAGCTTTAGACGAAAGTGCTATAATAATATTAGAAAACTGTGGAGACAGTAGACAACACTCCTGAGAAGAATAGTGGGCGAACAGTTCCACTCTTTCCTGAGGTGCCTGAGGGGCTCTGAATCCTGTTCTCACACTGACCCCTGGTGGTGGTTAGTCAAACCACAGCTGCATTTGCGGCCAGGATAGAGGTAACTACAGTACTGTACATACTGTGCCTCTGAACTTCCCTGCCACTGTGACGTATCTCTTTGCTATGAATTCAGATTCATTCAAAAGTAGTAAAGCTTCTCCGAGGTCACGGATGCCAGACTATAGAGCAGTCATGACAAGAGAGACATTTCAACAGAGCAGCTTCACAGTAAGCAAAGGTGAGCCCGTGGCACCACTAAAGCAAACCAATGCTTAATCACCAAGTTTCCTTTTCCTGTCAATATTTATTTTCAAAGACGTCAAATGTATCCTGCAGAGTATTCTCATCAGTCAGGTGTCGTGACATGTTTAACAGATGTGTTTATGATGAAGCTGAGCGCTGGACTGCATTTAATTGCTTTAGTGTAAACATCTATCTTCTGCTGTTGGTGTGAAAACCTCTTTAAACTTTAAAAGTCGACAGTACAGAAAGCAAAGCCTCAGCATCACATTGCATCACATCGTTAGACTGCTTATCATCCAAGCTGTCCTTTAGCCACATGGTCTTTATTAAACAGCTAAATGGGTCAAATAGAGGCATCTCCCAATTATTTCATTTATAAAAAAATATAATTAACCTTCATTTACAAGGAATAACCTTGTGTTCCTGCCCACTTAGTGAAATTGAACAATAATTGCTGACAAACAAATTAATCCAATTGAAAAGAGCTGACTGGGAGGAGGTCTTGCCGGTCTAGTCTCAGGGGGGATAGAGAGAGAAGAGACAGACACTGCCTGGTTCATCACTGCATCTGGCTCAAATCTTGGTCAAGACCGAGAATGACGTCACTCCACCAACCTCAGCTTGAGACGTTCGCCAGGGATCTTTCTACATCGTTCTGCTCCCTGCCAAAAGTTCATTTCCATGTCTTCTCATACTGGCTGAGCTGGAAGCTGTGGTTTTAATGTCATCAACAGGGTAACGCGACCCACTTTGTGTGGTGTGCCTGTCATTTGGTTGAATTCGAACTGGGAAGCGGTGGTTTTTCCACTCTGCTCTGGCCAGCTATCCTCTCTGCACACATAAACACATGGTGAAGTCACTGGGGCTAGGGAAGAGGGCTCTATGAAACCGAATTTTCAAGCTAACTGAATCCAAACACTATGGACTCGGAAAGCTAAACCAAAAACACTATTTCTTAATGATAGCTGGAATCATCACAATAGGCTAATGTTTATTCCAAGTCACATAAAAAGCCAAAAGAAAGCACCTACTTTATATTTCTGCTCACCTCAAGGCAATGAGACGAGTTTTCAGGCAATGACTCACTGATGAAATCTTCCAGGTTTTTGGGTTGGTTGGTCTGAGTGGGAGGGGGTGGGGTAGGAGAGACAATGGAAGAGATCCCATCAGCGTGTTGTCTCATCTGCTCCTTCTGAAGATGTCGCTCTTTCCTCAAGTCTTTGGCCTTCCGACATGGCGGCCGGCTAGGATCAGCACCCATCCCTGCACCCCAGAGAAAAGAGAGAAGAGAGGGTGCCAGTTAGGTATAAGGTTTTTTATTTATTTATTTTTAAATATATAATTCTATGGCATCTATTTTCTTTTTTTGGAAAAATATACAGCATCACATTGTCAAAGATTTTCCAGATGTGACTATGGACAAAAAAGAGGCAGTTATAAGAAATAAAATTATTTGTTTTTGGATGTGGATTAAAAGTTTCAATTTCATGCTGCCTTCGGAACAAGACTCAACACAGGAGAAAGGTGGTAACTTCAAGCTGCTGGTATTGATGAGTCTCAAATTTGGGGCAGATTTTATGAGTGTTTCTGATGGGTTTTTTCCCTACCCCTTTGGGCAAATGGGCTGCCATGTTTGCTTTAGTGCACCCCCTGCCTAAGAAGCCAATCTCAACAGAGCCCTATGGAAGTCATTTTCTTGTTTCCCTGCTTCAATAGTCTTTACATTACATCATTGCTTAGGAGGCTATAAAACAATATGGTCTTCGTTAGGTAGGCCCAAGCGGTTAGCAGCTAGCTAGTGTGTATTTATAAAGGAACACAAGAAGCACAAGCAGAAGACATAATGAATCCAAGGGTGTTTTTTATAATACAGGCAAAGATAACAGATCTTGGTTAGCTGATGTAGGCAAATGAATAAGTAGCTCTGCTGAGTTTGCTACTAACAGAACACACACTCATATGCTTTCTCTCTTTCTCCCTCTCTCTCTCTTTCAACAAGACTAACATGAACAGTCTCTGAAGCAACTCAGTCTCTCCTCGTTTCCCTCTCTCGGTCCCCCCTCCTCATCCTTCTGCTGCTTCTCCTCCTCCACCACCACCTCCTGGGCTCTTGCCAAGCCCTCCAGCTCTCCGGGCATCCCATGTCAACAGTTTACACGCCCACATCCTGTTTGGAGCAATAAGGAAACGAGAACCATTTCCTGCTCGTCCAATTGCCAGCCGCCACCATCAGCTTTCCCCTCCGCCGACGTCACGCGGAACAGAGGGACACCCGGTCCTGACAAGTGGAGAGGGAAACTCTGGCACTGGCCAAGGTTCACTGGCAGCATTCAGCTTCAGCTGACTCAAGCTCAGCGTCTTTTGATTTCTACTGTATGGCAGATTATATGGACCACATCAGTTCTGTGATCTGGGTTTTTGCTTCACTAACATTTGTGTTCTTCTTGTGATCATATCAACGTCCCTGTTTGCTGTATTGGTCTATAGCAGTAAATGACTGTAGGCACTAACGAAGGGAAGTGTTTCTGGGATATAAACATACAAGGAGTTTCAGTGTGGTCAGATGGTTTTCCTGTCAGAATAAACACGGCGAGGTCAAGAGTAACTACAGCCTGGACTGTGTTCATCACACTGACTCAACCACAAACACATCAACCCTTATCCACGATCACTCTGTCCACGTGCCTCTCTTCCTACAATTATACACTCACTACACACACACACACACACTTTCTCTCCCTTTTACTCTCACACACGAGACACAGGTACCCCTGAGGACAGCGTATCCAGCCGTGGTGAAGATAAAGCCTGACAGATCAGTTCCTGTGGAAGACAGATGCTCCCACTCCAGCAGTTAGCACTTCATAAAACCGATGACACTCTTCCCTCCCCGTTTCCCCAAGCACACATGACTCACAAAATCAGAGTAAACTGGCTACAATTGTGACATACTGCTTTCTTGCATGTAAACATGTGAGCTACAAAATTATTTTACTGTGGGAGGAGGAAGACGCTATCTGTGAACAGCCACTAAAATACTAACATGAGTGGATGCAGTGCCATTTTAAGGGAAATGATAGTGTGTACCACTTTCTGTCAACTCTGCCTACTTAAAAAACCCACTGTACCACTTCCTTCAAACCACAAAACAACAAACTGGGACATCAGCCATCATGCTACCATTTTAACTCATACCACAATCTGCACAGGCACACTGATGAACACGGTTCTTTTATGGGTTTAAATTCTAATCCTCGTAAATTATTTCACTCTGGAATAAAATAACTTTCAATCAATAGTTTGTTTACCTGTTAAGATTACAAAATAAGTTCCTTCAGGGGAATTAAAATGGTTTCAGTCTGTGTTTTGGTATTGACTAGTTCCCTGGACTTTATCTTCTTTACTGCAACACTGGCTTCTGAACTGATAAAGGACAAATTTTCGAGGCGGAATATAAACACATGCATGTAAGTTTCACTACTTGTGATTCCCTAAAAAGCACATTTCTAAAACACAAGGTTCCATATGTCCTTCTGTATCTGTTTACCTCTGGCTTTATGTACGCTATAAGGCACATGGAGAGTCATGTTTTCTGGAGCTAGAACTGGAACCTGCCCAGAGCTATAAAGCGCTTCAGTCATAAAGCTACAGGAGAGATATGTCCAGGTGTTTTCTGTTGGAGGTGAATAAGGGGGGAGTGGAGAACCATTGGCTCATCATAGTAAATCTTCCTTGCTTCCTCTTTGCTAGCTTCCCAAAAAGGCTTGTTATTTCTGACAGGGCGAGGAGGAGGAGGAGTGTGGTGCTGACACTGGTGTAAGGGTAGAAGGACACTGGCACTGCTGAAAGTTTTCTCTGTATGTTTATGTTTGCATCTGGATCAACCTGTGCCAGTACCAAGCATCCTGCTCCAATATACGTGATTGTGTTTAGATTCATGAGCACGAGGCTGGCTCTCATTAGATGTTTGAGAGGGGGAATAAAAGGGGGGGCTAGGCTTGAAACATGAACATTTGTTAGACGTGCTGCTTCCTGTGTCTAATGGGAGTTTATTATCTCTTCACTATGAGTGTTATTAATTCATTACTGTGAGTTGGCCGTGAGGATATCCTGTACTGGAGAGTGAAAAGGATAACATGACAGATAAGCCCAAACCAGACACACTCCTGAAAACACTGAAGAGACGGAAGTCTCATTCGCCAAGCTGCTGCATGGTGGAGTCTATTACAAGGTGAACAGTGACACCCTCTGGCAAGCAGTGGTGCTTTAGTTTTTGCAGAAAACCACAGCAGCAGTTTTACAACTGATTACAGCTTTTATTGAAGCTATTCAACCTGCCTCTTAAAGCAGATAATCAACCGTCATTCACTGGTCATGTGTAAAGGGTTAGGTTACTCAGGATTAACCTGTTCATAAACTGCATGTCCTTTTGGCCTAAATCATAAACCCCAACAAAATATTTATAGATGACTGGAATGACTGCACTAACTTTTAAAGTTCCATCTGTCGCTACAAAGCTTTTATTTAGCATCTCGTTGTTATAATGCAACTAGTGAAATAAATATATACAGAAATTAATGCACTCAGTGCAGCACCAGAGCTTAAGAATCCTATATGCTACTCCTGAGTAATTAATGACACCAATAATAATTAGCACAAGTATTATACAAACATTTCAGCCACCATCAAATCATTTAGTCACCACCTCATCATTCAGTCAGACATTACGCCCTTGTAGCCTCTTCTCTTTGCTCTCACAGCTCATTAACTGACTGATAAATACTGACAGATGTAGCAGCTGTAATATCACATCCACACTAAGGCTGCTTGAACCAGCACATATTTAATAAAAGCCACTTAATACAAGTTAATGGATTCATGTAGGACAGCAACTAACAATTATTCTTGTTGTCTATAAAATGTTTGATAATCATGAAAACTGCATGTTATGATCTCCCACTGCCCGAGGAGATTTGTTTAAATTGCTCGTTTTATTCAACCAACAATTCAAAACCTAAGAATATTCAGTTTACTAACACATGCATAAAATTAACACATTTGTGAAGCTGTGAAGCAAATATTTGGCATTTTTGCTTGTAAGCAATAATCGAGTGATAATGCTTATGATTATCAGAATAGTTACGGAATAGTTGCTTTTCCTTTATGGAAAAAATTTCAATAAGCAAGAACACATCAAGGATGAGGAGTGTTACCAGCCATTTGAAAGGGAAGCAGACTTCTCACCTGGTTTTGGGGCTGTGGCTGTTCTTCTTCCATCTGGGACAGACACTGGATCCGTTCTTGATGTTTCCGAGCCTGTAGATGCAGCTTCCGCCACCTCCTTCTGAACTTCTCTGATAGCAGAACACTCTGCCACCTCCTTCTGAATGTCGGTGGGAGCAGCACACTTCACTTCTGCAGGACAGACTTTACTCGGTTCCCGTGGACCTGCTTCTTCACACACAGAGTCCATTGGCTCCCCTACAAGGCACAAAACCAATATCACTTTCACCAGATAATATGTTCTACTGAGCCACAGCATGAACACCATTGTGAGTTTGTGTCCAGCTCTAACTGCAGTTTCAACCATGCACTCTAATGTGTTTGCATTTCGAAACTGGTTACAGCTGACTGACTTCTGTCTCATCCATTTTTTGTGAATGTACTGTATATCAATACATAGAAAATTATCAGACAATACACTTGCATTAATAATTATTATAGAAAAAATGGTCTCACCATCCTCCTGTCCTGTTGGTAATTCCCCTTTGGAAATGAATTTGCTCATCTTCTTCAGGATCTTCTTGTGGGATTTGGAAGGCTGGAATTTCAGTGCATGACATCTTGACAGAGAGCACAAAGGTAAGTTTTTGGTTTCACAACATATATTTGCATATATTTCTGCTGTTACAAAAATATTCTGTAGTCTATTATTCATACATCTATCAAACTACCATGGGCCATCTTCATGTGTTTAATGTTTTTCTGGTCTTTTCTGTTGTGAAGTGAACTCAAACATGAATCCAAGCAGGAAATCTACCTGATGGTATACTGTGGACAGCAGGTCTTGTTCATTATAGGCTTATAGACATATTTCCCACTTCTGAAAAGGAAAACATGGACAGCCTTTTTTGTAAAGTACATTATCAGTGATTCAAAATATCCAAAACGATAAGTATGCAGGAACTGGGCGAAGCCAGGAAACAGCTACTCACCTCCTCCACCCTCGATCTATGAGGTCTTGGTAGTCTTGTACTGTCATGGTGTGAGACCACATCCCTGCAGAAAACAAAGGGAGCATAACTTCTTTTAAACATTCAGTTGATTTCTTATCATTTTATACTTTGCTGAAATCCAGCAAACAAACTTTCTGATACAAATTAATATATACAACAAGGACATGAAAGCCTTGAGCTTGTAATATATCTATGCAGTTGTAATTGGCAAAAAAAATTTTATAATCATCCATGATAGACTACTGTTTAACTGAAAAGAAATATCATATCAGAAGCTGACAGTAATGGGGATAGGCTATATTTCATTCACAGCTAATGAAAATAAGGCTGAAATAGAATGCATGTATATAATTAACATGTAGTTTGTCTACAAGATGCTTGAGAGTCTGGTGGGAAGTCCTTTTTTTGTTTCAGCTTAAATCACAGTGTCTCCCAGTGTATTCCCACAGTGCTTTACAGCCCCAATGGAAACAAATATATTATTTGTAGGCACAGTAGTTTGGATCCTGCTTCCCAGAACTGAGATCTGAGCTCTGTGTTTGACCTCTTGACCTTTTCTACTGCAACCATATACACAGTTTCCATGTGCACACACACACACACCAAAAACTTTATGGCAAGACAACTATCAGTTTACATCTAAAACAACCAAGGGAACTGACTGTATACAAGTTCACACAACACACACAGTTTGCAACTGAGTATAATGCCAAGAGAATGGCGCTTAGCCAGAGTCCACAGAGACAAGGGCCAAACTGTGTGATCCAACACAGCGACACTACAACACTGAAGCAGTAAATGACTGGAGCTAGTTCTAGAAAAACTCTGTGAGAAACATTTCTGGACCACCAATTAAGGGGCTTTAAGCGGCTAACTTTAAATATAAAAACTGTTTTACATATATTATAGGTCACATATAATCATCATCTTCATAAATATAAACATATCTGATCATCAGAGCTTGTTGAAATCTTTGGTCTGTCAAACACTGTGTATTTCCCAATCATTGTCAGTGGTGTAGCTACATGGACTGCTGTATAAATAACATTAACAGTACTGTGTTGGTTGAGTTCTTCAATGGCATAAAAAAAGCAAAACCCAATAAACTGTATAAAATCCCACCAGACCAAAGACATTGTAAAACTTTCATTCATTTCTATAAATTTTGACAATATATGTTGCTAATAAAAAATTCAAATATTATATAGGTGATTGTGATTTCTGGGAAGTCAGAAGTTTAAAAAGGTAAACGTTATAGAGTACAAATGAATCCAGCCATGTGAGCCTGATGTGAGTGCAACAGCTGCTGTCATCTGCCTTTTCGTTCACACCTGATCGATTCTCCTGGTTTCACTGAGGCATGACAGGCACAGTAACACAAAGGATGGCAGGTGTTGTACCCTGTAGTGTGTAGTCACGTTTGCTTTGCATGTAGCAACACTGTTGATAACAGCTGAACTGCATCAATCACACAGACGGAATACATTATCTTATATTATCTTACTGAGGAAAATTCTACAATAAAAAACACTGTTTCATGTCTTCCCAGGAAAAGACAAGCATTTCAGCGAAAATAAAACTTGAGAAATTATATTGGAAGAAACCTCCCTGTTTCCAGAGAGAACCAGAGCCCTGTGGCCTGAAATTACAGAGTTTATTCTATAGTTTTAATTTTTCTTTTAACCAGTATTGACAAAGGGAACCTCTAACCTTTTAACACTGTTACTAACCATCTACAAGAGTTACACACACAGTACAGTCTTCCTTCTTCCCCATAACCACCATGCCCACATGATGTAACATATCCAGATTATCACTCTTAGTTTAGACAACAGCTCTTGTCTGCAGGCTAAAAGTCCAGTCACTCATTGACTTCATCAGGGACTGCCTTAAGCCTAATTATAGCCAACCTGTCTCGCCCCAGCTCACCTTAACTGAATTACACTATTCTGTCCCACTCAGAAAATCCCTTCCCATCTTCTTACGCAGCTTCTTTTATAGCTCTCTATCAAAGTCAGACTTCTAAAAAGGCAGTTACATTAGGCCAGGTTGTCTTTCAATGACAGGTTGTCAGTCTCTAGCCAGGAACATGCAGTACCACTTTTTCACTTCAGTGCACTTTAAGCTCTGCTAAATAGTCTACTTCCAATTTCAATGGAACACGTATAAACCTTCATAGCAAAGGATTGTGTAGTTTGTGTAAACCTCTTGTGAGCACATTTATAGAGGGAACATTCTGAGTACTGCAGGATTTTTTGCAGACTACTGAGACTTTAACCTGAATTAACCTAATACAGCAAGCAAAAGTAAAGGAGGTTTGAAAACCTTCACATATTAAAGTTTAGACAGTGTGAGAATTTGTAAGAAAAAAACAGAAATGTAAGTTTATTGTTACTGTATTCTTGCTTATTTACATTGTCACTATAAACAAACCATTTTAGAGTTCACTTGTAAGGGAGCCCGGGGCAACGCACACCAGCAGATCATTCATATTAACAACAAAATATGGGTCAACAATAAAAGAGTCTGATGGTGCTGCCACAGTGACAAGGCTGCAGTTTGTTGAGATTAGAAACCGAACATATCGTAAACATGCCGTCTTCTGTTTCTGCATGTTGCAAAATCACCATCTCATATTTATGCTGTTACAGCACTCCTCTTATCTTATATTGCAATCCTGCCTTGCCTGTTACACCTGAAAACATTTCAGTCTACTCAAAAAGTATGCGAAAGTAGAAGTCAAGTCGCCAGTTGCTTACAATGCGACGTAGGTCAATAGGCTTTGTGTAATGTTAGGTAGAACACCAGTGCTCTTGCCATCAGTCTGAGCAATGCTCGCCAAACTACTACTGTAACTGTTATATAGCGCATCCTGTATTTCCGCTGCTCTTTTCACCTGACACTTAAAGGCCTGTAATCCAGAGTCACGGCGATGGCAGGCCAAATGAGAAGGGCAGCAGCACTTTCGCTCGTGAGGGCAACAGTTCGTTTGCTAGCTTGATGCTAATAGAGATGTTTACAAGTCTAATGCTAATCTGCTAATTTTACAGCGTTAGTCTTGAGTGAAAAATATATTGCCCAGCTGAATACCAATGTAACATCACCAGCCCAACCTATCTTAATTACCTTCTTTCATTTTGTTCCTCGTCAGTCTCGTTCTGTTTTCCAGGATGTAACAGTTGGGCTGAAAGAGGCTAATCGCTAAAAACTTAGCTAGGTCAATAACCTGAACACCATCCAAGTAACATTAGGTAACTAATGTGTGCACTCACTGTGCAGTGTCCACCAGAGTCCGTACATCAGCTATAACTATGAATTTTTTTCTGACATTAGGATTACAGTACCAGCACCGAGTTAGCAAACCATCTCCCAAAACCGGTCACTAGCCCAGCAAGTAGACGGAGCTAAGTCGTTAGCATCCGCCAGTTCTGCTATAGCTACTTCATTGGAGACTTACCATGAGAAAAGTTTCCCTTTTCATTTTTACAGTAACCACACCGGTAACCATCATCCCCGCCGAAATATTCTACTATAGTGTAAGACTTGTTTCCTGCCATTTCTAATATCGAGGCAGATAACAGCTGAGTTTACCCGGTGTCCGGGCAAGCAATGCTGGACGAAAAGCCCCGCCCACAACCCATGCGTCACAGGTGCTGCCTTTAAGATTAGTGGGAGAATTGAAAACAACATCCAGCCCCCTCATGTCGGTATAGCTTTGTGTTATAGGTGTTTTTTTAATATAGTTTATGGTTGGTTGGAAATGAACCACTCTATTGTTAACATATGTCTGAAATGAGCGCTGTCATGTTCCCTTAGCAAATCTTGACATATGTGCCAAGGTTGCAAATGTTTAAGAACAGAATACTGTCCGAAAAGAGTTATCATGCAACTGAATGTTAGCACTACTATTTAAAATAGGGGGCAAAGTAAACAAAGTTAATTTGATTAAATTGTGTACTAAAATCAGGCTATACACCAAATGCATATGTAAACCAGGGGCATTATGATGCAGTTATTTTTTTTGGATTACCTTTGTAACAGATAAAACACAAGGTCATGAGTAAAGAACTGTACAGTATATTTATTAAATCATCTGTGCGAAAAGGACCGAAAAATTAAACTGAACCAAGATCCTGCACAAACAGTAACAGTAAATTTCAAAAAGACCAAGAGAGAGTTTGTACGTAGAAAAATAAGTTAGAAACAAAGGGCCAATGATTCCTTTTCTGCCACTATAAAACATGATCTTACAGATGGATAGCTTTGTCTGTATATTGTTTCACCTCTCTCTCTCTCTCTCTCTCTCTCTCACTCACTCACTCACTCGCACGCATATATAAGCACAGGTTTACAAAACCAGGAACTTGGTTGTCTGGTAAAATAGCCTCAGTTCTGCATATACACTTCCTGCACCAACTTAGTGAATTTATACCAGTGAAGCAGCAGCAGCTGAAATGATGAAGTGCTACTAGCAGACACAAACCTTTAAATAAACTGGGTAGACATCAGATATCTTGATTTCTGGTGATGGCTCTTTGGTTGAGCACCTAACTAGAACTCCCCTGGGGAACAGGGATGTTTTCATGAAGGTATTTCATACTGCCTTGCTCAGAGAAGTCAGCCACAGTGTGCCCTTCTCCTCGAAGGACCCATTTAGTGGTCAGAAGCCCCTCCAAACCCACTGGACCTCTCGCATGTATCCGTGCTGTACTGATACCAACTTCAGCTCCTGTAAAACAAGTTTTGGAAAATGAAGTCTTCTGCCTAATTTTCAAGACAGTGGTAAGTTACATCCCTTAACAAGCGGATGGACAGCATTTTCTCATATTTATTTCAGATAGCTTTAAGAAGTAAAATCATGCCTGATTCTGTACATACCTAGGCCAAAGCGGTAGCCGTCAGCAAAGCGAGAGCTGGAGTTCCAGAAAACACAGGCACTGTCCACCTGCTGCAGAAACTGCTCAGCTGTTTCTTCATTTTCTGTAATGACGACGTCAGTGTGGGAGCTGCCGTATTTGTGAATGTGGTCAATAGCATCCTGCATGCTGTCTACCACTTCAATGCAGCACTCCAGGTCCCCATACTCTGTCCTCAGAGACTTCACCTCAGATGGGCTGAAAGTTAAATAGGATGCAAACCGGGGGCCTGCATGGATCTTCACCTGAGAGAAAGCAATAGAACAGTGATTAATGAACAGAATAATGAAATCAAACACCAATCATTAATCAAAAATAAACAAAACTCCTTTACTGAATGTAATTAAGTGCCAAACCCTCTCTCCAGAAAGTTGTTTTTTAATTTCTGGAGCTCAAGCCTTCATCAAAATGTGCAAAAAAAACTTTTACCATATACTGTAAGTCTATGAGTAATATCTCTGCCCAAATTATGGAATGTTTCTTACATGTTCTGTTCTCAGCATATCAATGATCTGGTCAAATATAGGAGTTCGCAGCAAATCTCTGTGAATAAGGAGGGTCTCCATGGCATTGCAAGCTGCAGGGTAGTCACATTTGGAGTCTCTGACTGGAAAGAAACACAAGTTGGTATATTTAATCACGAGTTCTTGGTTAATCCAATAAGTTAATAAGAAAAAGTTAATTAATAAACTCTTACAAATGCTACATGTACTTCTACAACATGTAAAATACTGTGACTAAACCACAGCAGAAATAGAAACATCAAAATTTTCCTCCAACCTTCACAGCCACACACAGGAAACATACCAACATCAAGAGCTTTGTCTATGCTGGCATCGCTGTCTATGTAGACATGACAGATGCCCTCGCTGTGGCCCAGAACTGGAATACCCTTAGCCGCCCTTTGGATTTCCCGAACCAGCTGGGACGAGCCCCTTGGAATGATCAGGTCTATCATCTTGTCTAGTCTGCACAGATCTTCAACTTCTTCCCGTGTGCTTACCTAGGTGTCAAGGTAAATTTAGAATATCTGAATTAATGTTGTAATTGTGTAAAGAACTCACACTGTGCTTGGATAATGTAAGGCTTTCAGTTTTACCAGTTGAATGGCATCTGCCACTCCATGAATGGAAAGTGCTTCCTGGGTTAGTTGATGTAGAATTTTATTAGTGTTGGCAGCTTCTTTGCCACCCTTCAGTAGCAAAGCATTTCCACTGGCAATAGCCAGAGCTGACACCTGAAAGACAATATTAAATAAGTGAAAATGTGACTTTAACTTTTAATTACAAAGTCGTCAAAAAAAGTCTCCCACACTGACAGCTAAATGTGATTAAGGTGGAGTGTTGGGCTTGACTGACCTGTGGGAGACAATCAGGACGTGACTCAAAGATGACCAGCAGGACCCCGATGGGGACAGTGATCTGTTCCAGCTCCAGGTTGTTGGCCACCCTGGTCCTCCTCAGCACCCGACCTACGCTATCCCTGGAGGACACAGCAAGCTGACGGAGGCCAATGGCAAGGCTGTTTAGCTTAGCAGTTGACAGACTCAAGCGGTTGATCAGAGGCTGGGATAAACGACCTATGAGGAAACAGAAAAAACAAGTAAAAATACTGACAATGCAATACTCTATAGATCCATATTGAGAAAGTCTTTTTGCTTTTAGCTAACAGAAACACTGTAAAGAAGAACTTTAATCATCCAGTTGAAGAGAAGTCTCCCTACAGACTATGCTAGGCACTCTAACAACACAAGACACAGAATGAATCCTGCCAGTTTTATAACCTGACAAGTACTACGCGTTCATAAGCCTCTTACTGGCAACATGGCCGATGGACACCAGAGTTGTGATAAATGCCAAACAATGCTGACAACCAGATGATCCCAGCCCCCTCCTTATTCCAGTTTCCCTAAGTGGAAGTGCTACAGATGACTGATAACCACTGGCAGAGAATGGCATTTGAGTCAGACAAGTGCATGTAGCCATGGATTAAGGTGATCAGCGTCTCTTCTCTGTGACTCTGTACCTGATGCTGTTGCTAACTCCATGTCTCTCTTGTTGGCACTGAGAATCTCATCTTTCTTCTCTGTAAGCAGCTCAGAAAGATAGCAGATGATCTCCCCTCTCTGGAAAAACACACACACACACACACACATCGGCATTATTAACACATACCAGAATTACAGAGTAATAAATGTTACTACCAGCAGTACCCCTTGCCATTTGTTGTGAAAATGATTTTCACTTCTTTCCTGTATAGTACGTTTATAACTTATTAGAATCTTTTCATTTAAATTAATTTAGGAATGACATGAGGTCAATATAGTGTGTTTAGGGAATTTAACCTAAAGATCACCTTAATGAAAACACATTGAATTTAACCTTAATATGCCAGTGCTACATAAATTGCAATAAATGCTATTCCACTGTGTCAGTGATAAGATATGTGACTGCTGCAATCCAGCCCAAAAACAATGTGGAGTATTTTAAAACTTCCCTTGGCCAGGCCACACTGAGGGAACAAGAACCTCACCTGTTCAGGGAGCAGGGAGGCCAGAGCCCTGCCTGCATGCCGGGCCATCTCTGTCTGCTGCTCCACAGTTGGACCTAATGGTGTCAATAATACACATATCAAATATTAAAAACACAAACAGAACAAGTGGAGAATATATTTGTTCCAGATGGTTTTACCCATTACCTGCAGGTTTCACTTCTGAGAAGAAAGTGCCAACTTTCTTCCCCTCCACAATGTCTGTGATGACGTGGCCTGTGACTTTGGGATCTGTACCATTGGCAATGACAACAGAAGTCCCACCCTGTAGTGCCCAAAGGGCTGCTTTCACCTGATTGAGACAAAATCATTGAGTATAACTTTTTCATCATTCGGCCAGCTCAGCCCTGTTTACACTTTTGAGATCAAATATATTCTGTCACGCTGACCTTGGCTTCCATGCCACCAATGCCAACTCTGGACTTAGTGCCGTATGTGATCGACTGCTGGTCTCCAGGATAGAATATATCAATAAGTTTGGCATCATCTGTTCCCGGGGGACTGTCGTATAAGCCTGTTGGGTAGAATTTTTTTTGCTTTTTCATTCTTCACAGAACCAAAGCAGCCACACTGATATTGATATGTTTTCATCAAAAAAAACTTGACAGTTCATACAATAGAATATTTTATATTCACATGTGACAAAATGACAAAAGCTAATGAATAAAAGCAAAGCAGTGATGGCTTTGAATCAGAGGACTTTGTGAACTACTGTGGAAGTTTGTTTAACTAGTGTAAATTATATACTGTACCTCTTAATTTATCATGTAAAATTACAAGGATAGTTATATAGCACTGTTATAAATTATGTACCACTAAAATGAATGCTTACATGCAACCAAAAGTGAATCTTATCAAATTAGTGGTTATATTTGTACCTTCCACATCGGACAGGGCAATGAGGAGGTCTGCTTTCATTTCAACAGCTAGCCGTGCAGCCAAGCTGTCGTTATCTTTGATGCTTATTACCTGAAATACAAACAGGAATTTCATTAAGCCAAAAAGAAAATCACCACATCTAAGATTTTAGTGTAGAATAACAGCTTATCAGTTCATACCATGCAACAAAAGCATCCCAGTCCCATTCAGTTGCAAAACAAACCACATATGTTCATCCCTTTCCAAAAGGTGATAACACAAACAGGTCTGTGCACAACATAATGGCATAAAATAAGAAGACTATACTCTGAATTAACATTTACAGATTAACATAACATCCATATATATTCATCTGTCCAAAAAGTAAAATGTTACTGAGGGTGAAAATGTAAGTGAAAAGAAGAAAATATCTTTGATTTATGTATGATTTGAACAATCCATCACCACAGTTCAGGACCACATTTAGCATTCCCAGCATGCCTTTCACACAGTACCCACATTTACCCCCTGTAAGTCACTGTTGGGAACAGGGGGTGGAACGACAGCATCATTGGTGTTGATGATAGGAACTATGTTCATCCGCAGCAGTTCATGGAGTGTGCTGTTAAGGTTGCGACGCTTCTGCTCATCATGGAAATCCAGGTTTGTGACCAGAATCTACAGAGGTGGAAAGAAATGTAAAGAATTCAGTAATATTTAAATCATCTGCTGTCAGCATTTTATTGTGTGATCAAAGTCAGGTACACACTTGTGCAGTGCAGATGCTGTATTGAGTGAACATAGCTTCATACAACGCCATCAGACCGCTCTGTCCAGCAGCTGCACACGCCCTTGCCTCCAAAACTGGAATTGACTAAAAGGCCGAGAGATTTCAGAAAAGTTAAACTACAAGATTATAAACAAAAGTCAGCAAATGTTTATCTAATATTTTATGTTTAAGACTCTTATTTACCATGTCTTTAAGCTGGTTCTGTCCAGAATGCAAGGCTTGTCTGACACTTTGAGACAACAGGATCTCATGTCTCAGTCTCTGCTTCCCAAACGCCACAGCACCACTGGTGACAATCATCATCTCCCTGCCTTGATTCTGCAGCATGGCCACCTGATAGGACACACAATAAGACAATAACATTCAAGTTCCTCTTTAATGGCCAGGATCACTCCTCAGACCAGGGATTTCCCTATTATTATGTGTGCTGCTCCCACATATGTTCACACTTTCACAACCATCGTCAACTTCATTCTTGTCTGTATCAACAATAATAATATGATTGTACCTGCTCTACTATTGAAGCCAGTCGCCCCAGTGCTAGGCCGCACTCATCTCCACGTGTCACCACAGCACTCCCCAGCTTTACTACAATGCGTTTGGCCTGCTTTAACTCACTGCGGTGGGCAAAAGACTTCCCATGGGGACGTGGGAGTGAGACTGCAGAGTATAACGGTCACATATTATGACACATCAGCATGCATTATAGCACGCAAATTAAAGAGATGGTGAGAGCAGTGCCCACTTCAGGTAAGAAGTCGCCTGGTTACTTACATTTAGTTTGGGAAAACGCTCTGATGGAGACTGAACAGCCATTTGACTGCCACTTTCTGGATGTCAGGCGAGAGCACAAGGCCAGCCTGGCAAACATGGCACTGATGGTTGAGGACAGCTGTGATGAACACACAAACCAGTGCCAGGTTACTCTAACAGTGCAATAACCTCATCAGAGATAAGCAGCTTTAGGATATAATAGACAGGGTGTGTGTACATGGCTATGTACACCAAAGTTTAAAATGTAAAGAAATAAAGTATCACAATAAAATCAGTGGTTATTCATTTGAGCTTTGTTTTAGTCTCACTGGAAAGCTTAGTCTTGAACTTGACACACTGACCCACTGAAGATGATGTTGTTTGCACTTGTTAGCTTGGAAATATTTGCTAGCTTATAAATCCAGGGGCTTGGAGCTATTCACACCAAAAACCTCTAACATATGTGAAGTCACTGGAGTCGGAAAATCACTTAATAAAGCTAACGGCTTATAGTTTAGTATCTAGTGTTAATACTGTCAAGGTACATGGGGCTAGCTAATGTTAGCTAGCATTAGCTATTTACGAGCTCCCCCACTGCCTAGCTTATCGCTTATTTCTGACAAAATGGACAGGAATAAAAATTGCACAAAAGGACCGCTTACCTGGCAATGTGAATATCTACAAAAGCCAGCCGCAACTACACTTGTGAGTGCACTGCAGGAGACACGTAGTCAGCCAGACAGGCGCTGCTTAGCTGCCACATCCACAGCCCACGTTGGTTGGGAAGTGCATGAATTGAGCTATTCACTAACGGCACCTACGTAAGATTTCTAGATACGTTCACGTGGAAAGAAAAGAACTTGAGCAAATCAGTTTTTACGTACGTAGAAATAGTGCTTTTGATGGGCGGACTCTTACGTAGCCACGGGAAGCAGAAGCACAGGCAGTGTCATGCATGGGATGCATGTTTTATATGAAAATATTGATTCATTTACAAAGCAATTAACTACATTTTCTAAATTTATTTGAAATGCAATGTCATATTTTTATGAACAATTAGAATATGTTAAAAAGTTGTAAAGCTGACTTTTCTGTATAACAATATAACTTAATTAACGCTGGATATTTATGTATGCACATTTTGTAAATTTAAATCAGCTTTCTGCAACTTCATTTGCCGACGAAGGCTTTAAAATGCAGATGAAAGCTGAAAAAACAAGTAAACCCTCGATGTAACAATATTTTGTCAAACCACTGTTCAAGAATAAACTTTATCACTGAAATGGATTTCTTCATTTGTTTATTTAATTATTTATATTTTTAAATGAAATTGCATTTACGACAAATAACTGGTATTTTGTTTCACTTGATCCAGTTTGTTGGAGATATGCCATTGGATTGTGTGGTCCCCTGAAAGTCAATGGTTTGAAACGGCTACTAGAAGATGTCAACTCATCTTTAGTAATCCGACACTGAGGCACATGAGTGGCGTGTGCATGCCAGGAGAGGCCTATGAAACATTCATGAGCAGGAAAGCTTGGAGCACAGAACTCACTGAGCTGCCATAACAGGTGCAAGCACAGCAATGGGGACTGTTGAGGAAGGCCTGAAGTGCCCCGTCTGCCAGGATTTCTTCACGGATCCGGTGACACTCCAGTGTGGACATAACTTCTGTCTCACCTGTATCCAGGCTGTCTGGGAAACAGATGGACCTAATGAAGGGCCTTTTTTCTGTCCAGAGTGTCAGATATTCCTCCCCTCTGACCTCACTCTGGAGATAAACACCAGCCTTCAGACGAAAGTAAAGGACTTCATCGCTAACGGTTCATCAATAGCACAACTACAGACAACATCTTCAAGCAGGGCAACCAAATCACCTTCAACCGTCCTCTGTGACCACTGCATAGAGATGTCATCGGTGGCCATAAGGACCTGTCTGACCTGTGATGCTTCTCTGTGCCAGGCTCACGCCCTGCTGCACGAGCAGAGGTCTGCTCTGAGGGAGCATTCAGTTGTGGAGGTGACGGGAGATCCGCTGTCTCTGAAGTGCAGGGACCACCGTGATGAGCTCAAGCTCTTCTGTATGGAGGAAAAGGTCCCAGTGTGCTGTTTGTGCGTCCTCGTTGGTATGCACAAGAACCACAAAGCGTATCAACTCCATGAAGCCTGCGCACACTTCAAGGTGAACTTTATGGTTGTTGTTGTTGTTGTTTGACCACTGGCCAGCGTGTTTTATTTACTTGTAAATCTCATGGTTATTTTTGTATTTCTCCATCAGTGTATTAATTTTCTATAGGCCTGTTGTATTTCTGTCTTTAGGGCATGTTAGAGACCACAATGAACCAGCTGCTGAAGAGGAGAAGTGAAGCAGAACTTGCAATCAAGGATTTGGAGTCACTGTATACACAAACAGTGGTATAATCAATATGAAAGACCCCTTATTAATCACTGATATATATAATTTTTTTAATTCACAGAATCCCCTCGTATGTTGTTAAACAACATATGTTTTTTTATTTCCTAGAATTCTGCTGCAGATTTCAGAGAGAGAATCTCAGACAAGTATAGCAGAATTCGTGTGGTGTTGGACGGTGATGAGCGTCTGATGATGCAGATCATAGATGCAGAGGAGACATATATGACAGAGTGGCTAGAAGCCCAGAGGGCCATTATGGAGGCCCAGATCAAAGAGATAGATAGTCTCAGAGCCTCCAGCAAATCACTCCTTCAGGACACAAATGATCTGCGATTCCTGCAGGTAGGTGCCACATATTAGAATGGTATGTTATTGATGTAAAGGGAAAGCGTTTCACAAGTGCAGCTAAACTGTTTTCTGTGATTGCAACATGTGCAGTTGTGCCTTACCTGTTTATTTTCAACAGCAAATCACAGCACAGAATCTTTCGTGAGTATATCATTTCTCTTTTTCCCATCTTAACTGCCTGTTTTTGGTATGGTTATTGCCTTTTAATGGTTTTCCGTTTTTATCGTAGTGACCCTTTGGATTTAGCACCTATCCAGGAAGTAGACAGGGATCTGTGTGACCCTGAGAAACTGAGAACAGTAGAGAAGCTGGTGGATGACCTTTCGGTGGCTTTAGCTCAACACTTTCCACGAATGTGGTCATGTTAGTAAAGAATCAAATATTTACCGATCTAAAATCAACCCCCACTGTCTCTGTACTTGTGTACTGAATGCAGATTTTTATTTGCAGATCTAAGTTCTCCAACTCTTGATTCTAAGACAGCCCATCCAAAACTAGAAATATCCCATGACAGGAAGCAAGTGTACTGGAGAAGACAGCCTGTCAGTGAGACTCTGTACCCTCAACCATATGACTCCCAGTACAGCGTCCTGGCTCAGGAGAGTTTTAATAATGGCCAGAACTACTGGGAGGTCATAGTCCAGGAGAAACCCTACTGGCTGATTGGTGTGACTACTTGTCCAGTGGATAAAAAAGACGGACAGAGTCAGAGTTCCTCTGGCCTGGGTGTGAACAACACATCCTGGTGCATCTACCACGGAGATGGGGAGTACCTAGCATGTCATGATACCCAGGAGAAGAAACTGTCAGTGGGAAAGAAAGTTAGAAAGCTGGGCATACTGATCAACCTCCAGAAGGGGGAGCTGTCATTCTACGATGCTGATGCTATGACTCTGCTTCACTCTTTCTGTGTTCAGTGCACAGAGCCTCTCTACGCCATGTTGAACCCATGCATTGATGTAAATGGACTGAACAGGCAACCTCTCACCTTATTTTGGATTAAGGACCCTTGGGAGTGGCATGTAAACACAGATGGACATAAAGAATGAATGTGGAGTACTACCTTAAACAATTCACTGATCAAACTCTCTGTCCCTTCACAAATGTTTATTTTCATTTTAGTTCACATTAAATTACATGGTGATGTCAAATATGCTGTAAAAGATGTGTTCGGGTCAGAAATTAAGCTGTTCAGTAAGAAACTTATAGCTGGGGAGAGATAACTTTTTAGTTTTTTAGTCTTGTCTTTAGTCATATAGTCAGTCCTATTTTAGTTTTCCATTGTCTGCAGTTGTCATATAAAAGTAAATATTTCATCAAGTGGTATCAGATGAATCGTCAAACAGCACTTTTGTCTTGTCTAGCTATACTTGTTCAGCAGCTTAGCACCTCTCATGTTCAACTTGATGTAGTTCAGGAATTAAGTGACCCGTGTGTACACTACTGGTTTGTTCTTTGTTCTTTGTACAGTTGTCCCCTCAGCTTACCAGACCATGAAGGACATGCGGGCCTTCATTCTCACATGTCAGTGGCCTTACAGAGTTGTTGCCCTGCAGCAAACAATATACCCAGTGAGGCCGAATAACATGAACAGTGACACTGTATTTCCATAGACCACAAGAGACTTAAATCTCTTTTCCTGTTATTATTCATACATGGTTGGTATGGTTATCCACTGTGTACATAAATGCTTACTTTCTGAAGAGAGAACAATTTGAAAACCTTTACTCACTCATCTGCTACTTTTCTATGGTTCTTCTTTTCTTGCAGGACATAATGAGCTTTTAAACAGTGGTGAGAAAATTAGAAAATGTAACCTTATTCAATTTTGAGCAGAAATTTAGAGCACCTGTTAAAATATATATTCCTAAAAACAGGGTGACACAGGCTGCCAGTACCTTGTAAATAAAAACTACATTTTATGCCCATTTATGGTTTTAAGCACATTCCAGCACTATGACTCAATCAGGGGTGTAACTGCATATGAGTTCTGCCATCCTTGGGCCTGGTGAGAACATACAGTAAAGACATGAAGTCACAGAAAAGAGACACTCAAGATTGAAGTGACCAGCAGGGGGAAACATTTATCAGCGTGCTGTAAACATCCTGTGACTGCTGACCCCATTTCTACAAGGAATGATATATTGAAAGACCACTGATTAATATGAAGATACATTATGAATAAGAAAATATGACACTTTTCGCCGTTACATTTTTCATTTATTGGGTCTTTTCCTTTTCCACATGCACATCACTTTTAATATAAGGTTTCAGATTATCTTTGGCCAGAATAAAAGTAAAGTTTCAGGGGTAAATTAAGGAAATACCACATTTATTTAAGGAAATACCACTGGAGGTTTCAGGTTTTTCTGTTCTAAGTCATATGTAACAGATAAAAACCCTTTACAATGAAATGACAAAGTGATAAAGTGGTTTGTCAGATTATTATTATTATTTTTTTAGAAGGTTGATTCACGTGGCATTAAAATTGACAGTGACGAAAACCTGAAAAGCAAAAGACCAGGTTCAACTGCACAAAATCCAAAAGCTAAATCACAATGAGTAGGACTTGCTCCATTGTGAACCAAGCCCTTGGCTTCACTGGCTGACATGTTGCTTATGGAAATGCTCCTTGAGTTTTTGATTTGATCCACGTCAAGAAGTGAGTGACACGTGTATAGACCCCAGGCTTGTTTTTCCTCCCACATTGGTCTCCCCAACTCACCAGGCCATAAATAACATGGGTTTTGTTCTGCATACAAGTCAGGGGTCCTCCAGAGTCACCCTGGAACAAGAGAATAGGTGACCAGATATTTATGAACTTACCTCAGATATTTTGAATAAAAGTGCTTAAGTAAAAAGATCCCACTACAAACCTGGCAGGAATCCACCCCTCCCTGCAGGTGGCCGGCACAAAGCATTGTATTGTCCAGGACGCTGCCATAAATAATGGGTTCAGAGCATTTCTCCTGATTGATCAGCAGTACGTCAGCCTTCAGCAGTTGGTTGGAACCATATTCGGCTGCAGAAAAATCAGATATGCCCAAATATGACAACAAAAGTTTTATCTAATTTCAATGGTCACAATGCAAATAAAAATTTAAGGTTCAAAGAGTTCTTTAAACTAAACTAAAAACAAAAAGAAGAAGAAGTGCCTCTAAAAAAAAAAACAGAAGATCTAAATGAAAATATATTATATTTAGCAGCTGGATATGCAAACGTGGCCTTACATTCCTCAGTGGCACCCCATCCAGAAATAGTGCACTCCATCCCATCAGGCAGTTGGGCATCAGGCAGACAGGCTGTCTTCACAAACTGAGTCTCATTGGCACAAACCCCATTGGTGCCCTGCAGCCTCAGCAAGGCTGCAGTTCAAATAAAAATCACAACAAAAATCAAATAATACATTCTTGTACTTTTAGACCACAACCTCATTACTTCTACTTTTTCCTTTTTTGAGTTTTAATTACGTCATGGACTACCAATAATGCAAATTTCATTAACCCATCATTACTCATGGGACAATTTGATTTGTCCTGTCAACACATGCTGTCCTTATTTAACCAAAAGAAAAGGATCAAAATTATGAGACATAAAGTGCTCTCAGCTTGTTCTTAATAAATTCTTATTTTGTTGGTGCAATCATTGATTATTTGATATTAAATAACAGAGAGACATGGATCACCTATGTCATTGTATACAGCTGAAGGAGTTTCCCTGTAGTTCTCATGTACAATAGCCTCTTCGACTCTTATGGTTTGCTCTGTTTGTTCTGTCGTGTCCAGTGACAGACCTCCCATAACCACCTGCATGTCCTTTCCTGGTTCACTGTTCAAACACAAACAGCACATAAAGATTATGTCCATGTGTGTAAACTATTCCAGAATCAGCCAATGTTTTGTGGTTTATCTTTTTTTACATTTCATGATGGTGCTTACATGCAGTGTCCAGCTGTCAGTACCCAGCAGCTAGCAATGAGAACTCCTCCACAGATGTGTCTGAATGGCACATTGGTGTTCTGTGGTCTCACTTGCAAGGACACCTGCCAGGGTAGAGATCCTGGATTGACCTTCAGACCCCCAAAAATTCGGGTAATGGCCTTTTTTGGCTGAGGCTCCCCACAAGTGGAGAACTGTTGCAGTGGAGCACTGGTACTGGGGATGAGAGAACCATTAGTGGGTGCAGGAGAAGGTTCTGGGGCCTGGCTGGGCTTTTGAGTCACTGGGGCTTTGACAGTCGTTGGCTTGGGGTCTGCTGTAGGTTCAGGTGTGGTTGGTTGTGGCTTGGCAGAAGTGGGATCAGGGACTGGGATGACAATTTCAGTTGGTGACACACCTGAAAGCACATACACAAAACGATAACACAACTGTTTTTATTGACCATGCTCGTAAACAGAAACCTGTCTGAAGCTTTAAAGCTGACCTGTTGGTGAAGGACACACTGTCAAATCACAGTAGTCCCAAAGCAACCTGGTGCCTCTTCTGAAGTAACACCAGGGCTTTGTGTCTCCATCTGGGTTCCTGTGTCATAGAAAATGCGTGAGTGAACATCTTGTATCTGTTGTCTGCAGTTTGAAGACACTTGTTTATTTTCTCCTGACCTGCAGAAGTTGTGAGGGCCAAGTCCATCTTCGTCCTCAAAGGTGCTGAAGGGATCAGTTCCTTTCTCCAGTATGAAGTGTGAGTTCCAGTAGAGGCATTCGTCACCGTCGTCTGTCTCACTCACATTGCCACGATACGACTCTCCATCATCCACATAGCAATCATTTGGGCCTAAGACACATACCACATTCAGTCACCATATGAGTATAACTATGTCCAAATACCTTAGACTATAAAAATGGAAAACAATAATGTATCCTACATATTATAGTATTTACCAACATGGCAGAAACGTCCTCTGTACCCTGGAGGGCACTGGCAGTCAAAGTCATTATCATCTTTGATGCATGTTCCACCATTCCTGCATGGATTAGGCTGACACAGAGCAACTTTGGAGAAAAACAGTACACAGTGTAAGCTTGCTTCTGGGAATTGTCAAAATAGTGGAAAAGAGGTAATCTGTCTTGTCTGGATGAAGAAATACTCACAATGTCTGCAGTCTGGAGGCTGGAAGGGCACCTTGCATTTACACTCATAAAACGGGGGATCTGAAGTCAGCACACATTCACCACGTCCACACTGACCTCTCTTACAAATTTTTGGACCTGAGACAATAACAACACCAGTAAATTTGCTTTAGTATTAATTCCATGTTGCTCATTTTTGATCGTGCAAATACAGCCATTCGGCAGCCAACAACAGGTTACGGATAACAGATTTTTTTCTTTTCAAACCTTTCTCGCATTTCCGTCCTTTATAGGGTTTGGGACAGTCACATTTGAATTTATTTTTGCCTTTCTCTTTACACACTCCATTGTTAAGGCAAGGGTTTGGGTTGCATCGGCCTGAGAAACAAGAAGTATTAAAGGAGGAAACATAAGCTTTAAATTACATCCTTCCAATCCAAAGTAGCCTGATCATGCAACAGTGCACAGATTGGTGTTAATATTTTTGACAGAATTCCTGAGAGTCTCTTACCTTCTGGCTCTTGAAGTTCAAAAAGCCAGTCTAAATTACTCTGGTCATCTTCATCATCATCATCACTATTAGCTCCATCTACGATCTCAAAGAAGATGTCTAAAGCAAAATTTTTCCAGATATAAATAGATATAAATGTTATCCTCCTCAGTCTCTCATCTTATAAAACTTGCACATATTTTAGGTAGCAGGGCGACATTTACAGTGAAGCTCTGGGAGAACTAAGAGGACACTAGATGTCAAATATTGTTCTACATACAATGTGTTATAAAATGAATAAAAAGAATAACTTACCTTCAATTATGTCCTGAAATGTTCCTCTCTGTTTCCCAGGTTTGCCCTCTCTCCGATTCCCAGGTACCCCATGCTCATGATCACGATGCCCATGACCATGTCTGGGATGATGTTTGTCGTCCTTTTTACGTTTAAGCTGAATTTTTTTTTTTAAATAATAATAATAATTGCAGATTATCAGCATCACATAAGAATCATAACACTGAAAAATATTTGAATGAATTATGGACAGATGCTACTGTAGTTTATTCACAGCAAAATCCATTATCAAACATTGCAACATTGTGAATAAGAGCCAATACATTTGCTTACAGTAAAACAATTGCCTTATAATGCATACAGTGAGTACATACTTCAGCAGGTGTGAGCAGCACCGCTAAGAAAAGGCAAAAGAAGAGGAGCTTCATGATGGCAGCGGATCAGAGGACATCCAGGAGAGTAAAATGAGAGTGCGCTGTCTGGCAGATCGCTCACACTTTTCTAAACATTTGTGTAAGTACACTAACCTTTGATTCACTGGGTTGTCTGGCATCCATCCTTGTTGCTGAGTCAGTTTTATTGATTCTGGCTGTGCTCTTGGATTGTAATTTTTTTTTTTTATAACAATAATAATAATATTAGGCAAAACACTGGCAAAAAAACAGTTTTAATGGACAAATAAATGGTTCAAAATCAGCCTCACTGTCTCTGCCACCTTTGAAACATTTTTCATTTTGAAGTTCATTCAAAATAATTTTCAACAAATAGGCTAAGCGTGCACTCAGATGCAACACTAAGGCTCAGAGAGCATATTTGCAAAGAGTCAGTTGTTTGTTTGAATGTAGACTTTGGATCCACATACACTAGGTGCATCTCAGGACAAATTACCGTGTGCTTTTTTAGATCTTTTCATGTATTTACAAAATCATCAAAGTGTAATACTGTGCATAAATATATCCTCGATGAAATATAAGATCTCTTGTACATCAGTGTTGGTAACTTTTATCACTTCTGAGTAAGACTGAAAACTTTTTTTTTCAACCAATATTTTGTTATAGAAGGAGAATATATAAACTCAATATGCATAAAACACTTCATAGTCCTTTTTCTTAGTCTGATGAACTTAGATATGAAGCACACTGCCTCCAGTATTTCTGTATGTTTTTCTGAAGGTTTAAAATACATACAGGAACGAATGTGTAGTATTCTCCTTTAACACAGTTCCTTATAAGGAACTATCTTCCTGCTGGAAATTGTTATCACGTTGTGCCTCTGTGTGATCTGAAATTGAGTCAGTTATTTTAAAACAGGACAAGTAGCAAGGCACCACTTTCTAATATGGCAGCCTTTCTAAAGGATTTGGATTCTAACCAATGGCTTTATTAAGGGTTAATAAAATATTTGCAATGCTTGATAGATTATATTTATCCTCCTCCAGCATGAGGGTTGTTTGTCCTTTTTCACCTTAGTGGGGAATGTTTGCAGATTATCTGGACAAAATTCCTTTTACTGACAATCCATTAACATTATCAGCTAGGTGAATGTATTGATTACTAGGAAACGAGAAACCCATGAGCATTTGTTAATAGATTTACAACATTTATGCATTATTACCAAGGGCATAAACACCAACAGACTGAAACATCTATGAGTTTTTCACTTATCTTGAGAAATATTGCAACTTCTGTTAGATGACTTGCCATGACACACAGACATTCATCATCCCCAGAAGATAAATTCCACTGACTTTGATGATGCCCTGATTTTTCCTTCCTCCCACTCGCCTTCATATAGGACTTAGTAATACCATGACCTGGATGACCGAGAAACTTCACAGACATGCTGACATTAGCTCAAAGCACCAGTGTGCGTATAGCCTCGTAGAGCTGTTAGCATGGCAGCAAACCCTTAATCTAGTTTAATTGTTTATAAAGCCATTAGTTAAACTTACAGTAGATGCCTTTATAATTGGTGCCTAATTAGAAAGTGGTGTCTTAGCAAGTAATTACTAAAAGCTTTGCTGTGGATCTACTAGTCAGAGGTCACTGGTAGGAGATGGAGCATTACAGATTACAATAGGCTTTGCATTGGTGCCATTGTGGTCATGACCAGGGCACAGGGCCAGGTGGAGGCAGTCTGAGAAGGTTCCTGCACAGAACGAGAACAGCGGCGTCATTTTGTCTGCCTCAAGAAAAGTCACCAACCCTGCAGGGAAACTACACAGAACACCAATCCGACCGAAGTGTTTTGTGAACGGTAGCTGATGGGGCACCCCACCATGCCAAGCAGTGTACTCCCCATCAAAGAACTCCACGCACCAAGACTCGTCGCCCCGTCCCAGCCAGCAGTCTTCAGTGGTGCCCTTGCGAGAAATGGTGGGGTAGGTGACACCCAGCTCCCAGTAAGTCTTCCCAGTCACATCAATCTCCCAGTAATGACGACCAAAGCTGAAGCCTTGCAGGCTGATGACATTGAGGGTGGTGTCAAAGCGTCCAGGGAGGTCCTGTAGTTGCTGCCACGTGCCTGTGTAGGTGGCACTGTCACCTTGGTGGGATATGATCAGCTTTGGGTGAGCTGTCTCTGGATCCAGACACACCTCACTGGAATCTGGAGACACATATTTAACATTTTAATATAGAAAAGGTAACATATCAAAGAGTTCCCGAAGTGGTAATAAACATTGTAGAAATAACATGTGCACTGACAGCTCTTGATGAGTTTCTTCATTATAGGGGTCTGTGAGCAGATAAGCAGAAGCATGTTGTTGGTGAGACTGAGGATCTGTTCAGCTTTGGCCTCGTCCAGGTTCACACTGCTCGGGTCCGTCCTGTTTAGCAGATCCATCACTCTGGAGGAGGAAGACCATTGTAAGAAACATCAGTTTTTGTTCTATTGCTTCCAATCAAAACATTTTCTTTTATTAATTGTGATTTGATTCCATACCTGTCCACTGTCTCCATGTCTTGCTGCTCAGGGAATGAAAAGAAAGACTGGGAACAAGCAGAAAAATCGGTTTAAATGTAATTTGAAAGCAAAATGTTTCACATCACATAACACTTTAAGTCACAAATGCAAAAGTAAATATGAAATTTCAAGTCATATTGGATCCACTGGACGTTGCCACTGTCAGTGGATCACTGCCAGGTGTAATCACCGTTGCATCAGGCTCTGTGTTGGTCTGGTCTAGTGCCACAGTGAGTCTGGCCAGATCCTGTTCTATCTCCTGGATTAAAGAACAGTTCTTCTCCATCAGTCCATCCAGAGCAGAGACCGCAGCCCGCTCCTCCATCTCCAAGTGGGACAGGGTAATCCTCAGGTCCTCATCCAGGACGGCCTGGATCTCCTGATATTTCCGTATGATGCTCTCCCTTATCACTGAGGACTTTTTCTGAGTCAGGCATAAGCATTAATGAGTTGGTTATACTTCCTGACCACAAGTGTAATTATAGTGTCAGTGTTTTTTGTTGCAGGATAAAAAAAAAAAATCAAATGTAACATATCAAAAAAGGACAAAAAGATTTCATGTTGTGGTTAAATTCCAACACTGACTGGTCTGAACTTACAGTGATCTCTGACTGCCGTGCCGCCAGCTTCTTCAGTCTGTATTTCACTGCTTCTCTTTGCCTCTTTAAACACTCCTGATGCTTTTCTAATGTCTCCTGTAGAAAGGGTTGCACACACATTCAGCACAGCTCCATTCAACACCAGCAAGGTGGACCTAGCCAAATTCTTTTGGGTGAGGTGCAGCAGAAGCAGTTTATTATGAGAGCTGATGTAGACAGCAACAGTGGAGATTGACTAACAGTGTGTTTACTGTAACTACCATCTTGTCTTCAGTCTCTTTTGTTTTCCGCAGGCCTTTTGTTTTTGAAAAGGCCTACTATATTTTCTTTGAGACTGCATTTTGGAATCTTAAAATTTCCTGTAACAGCACTGAAGGCTTTTCTGTGTTGCTGCAACCCAATCAAGCCGAAAACTATTCCCAAGTGTTTTGAACCTGTCCTCTAGATTCCAAGTGTTCAGAACTGGCTTCTCCATGAGGAAAATTAGATAACACTTTATTACTGCTGCTTAAATTTAGATACAAACAAGACCACGAGGAACAAAGCAGTGTCAATTGCAGCATTTTAGCATTTTAGATGAAAAGAGAAATTAATTATACTTTAACTACCTACAAGGTACAGCACTGGGAAATAAAACCGAAGTTTAGAAAACATTGTGTCAACAACCTTTTTCTTATTGTACAATTAATTATTCTTATTGTGCAAGTAAAAAGAGAAGAACAGCCACACACTTTATTACAGCCCACATACCCTATTCTTACTTGGTAATCAAAAGTATTATAATAATTATAATAACGTTTTGATCTACCTACAGTACATCTATATGCTGTTTTATTACTTTACTTTGTTATAGTTTTTTTCTCCTCAGGTGACATTAGAAACCTTCTGTCGCTGTGCATTTGAGAAGGGAACATTTGTTTTCTTCTCCATTTTACCAGTTCTAATGTACCCGTGGATGAACATGCCTGCCAGGAGAAGCTTTTCGAAAGTAAGTAAGACCCATTTCCTGACTTGTCCTCATTAAAAATGAATGCAATGAAGTAGAATACATAAAGACAACAAAGAAATCCCTGAGTGTGAGTGTGAATGTAGTTGTCTGCAACTTAAATTGTATTGTCTTTTACGGAACACAATAATTTTAATGAGTGAAAAAACATGTCTTTTACATTACACAGTAAGAATAAGGTATGTGGGCTGTAATATAATGCCTGTTTGTCTCCCTGTTTTGCAGTTGTTTACAGCATTTTTCAGTACTCCAAAAACACTCAATATAATTTATTTCTCGTATTCTCTAAAATGCCCAGTTGTTACTCCCTTGTTCCCCACAGTCTTGTTTTCTTCCACAGTACCTACATAGGAAACCAGTAGGTATTTTATTGGTACCTAATTCATACAACAAAATTACATTTTAAATCACAGGCTATATTGGAAAGTACAATTAAAAATCATTATTGCTGTGTCTGAAGTTGTTAAAGTTTGTCCCACAATAATTCCCCCATTGGTTGAATAAGGCCATAATGCAGCTCTTCCAAGCATGTAGTGGTGCATTACCCAATGATGTGTTCAGTTTTTTTCTGTACGAGAAATTTCATTATGCTTTACTCCACTGTTGACCATTTTCCAAAGCACACATGATTTTCTGCACTGTTAAAGTCTCCCTCCACTCCACTTGCTTATTGTTACCTGACTTAGATGCTTCACTATGCAGCATTTGACACCAGAAGGCTGTTTTGACATTTGTGTGAAGAGGGTTTTTTTTTTTTTTTTTAACTCTTATAACATGTCTGGAGAGGATCTCTGGGTCTGTTTTTCTAGCTATCCATGGAGCCATTGCTCAGTTCATTTCAGTACATCCAGTCGTATCCTACGGTTACATTGTCACAGTGGGATACCTAGATAAAAATCCAGCATTGTTCTATACAGTTTTCTTGGTAACCCTGTAAACCACTACTACAAGTACAAAAAAATGTGTAAAGCCTTTTGTGGCTTCAAAGGGAGCTGCGCAATGTCTCATAGTCCTCAAGTTTGAAAGTGAAAAAAACTATATATGTATGAGGGTGTAGAATTAGAAAGAAGTAGGTTTAATAAGAGAAAGTAGAAATATGAATGTGTGGAATAAAGACAATATCTCTGGTTCTGCTGCTTCCATTTTGTTTTGTAACTGTTCATCATGGGTCTATGTCATATTTGTTCAATGCTAAATCACTTAAGTTGTTGTACTATGTTGCTGGAAATGCAAACCTAGAGGATAAACAATAGGAAAACATGGATAACAAAAACAGGAATAAATGAATTTGGTAGATGAGCTTGGACACGTGAGCCAAGTCTCAAAATGTCTTGCTGTCCCACTTGCACTTGAATGCGTCAAATTGGAAGATGTGTTAAAATAATCATTGTTTGCAAATGCATTAACACAGGAAGCTAACTAAGAAAAAAAGGCTCTTTAATGTTTGATCTTTCTAAAGCAAGGTTAAACTTGCTAAATGGTTTCAAAGCCTTTCACCATGAATAAACACAAGTAGTTGCTTGGAATGAAGGAAAACCTTGCTAGTTAATTTAAAAATAACCATGACATGCTATGGAAAAAATGGTCAGTTATACTGTGTCTGCAGAACAAGATTGTAAATGGGCTACTGTCATACAAGGCAGAATCTGCAATCAAGTTCTATATTTAAACTTGTATATATACTGAGCAAAAACATACTGTAAATATTAGCATCAGAGTAAAATGAGGCCCCAGCTAATCAGTGTTTATATAGAGGGTCAAAAGACGCCATCGTCTGATCAGCCCCATAAAAGTCAACCAGTCCTCAGACTACCTCTCACCCAGTGTAACATCCCTGAACCAGTGTGTTTATTGGCAAAATGCAAAGAAGAAAACAGAGAACAGAAAAGAGGCAGTGGGTACCTTTGGTATAGCCGAGGATCATATGGTTTGTGGTGATTTAAAGCTTTATTGGCTTAGATTTCAATACAACAAATGGCAGTGTGGGTTTTCATTTATAAAACAGTACTTTCAAATACAGTTACTTCGTACATTATTTGTTTGATCTATTTGTTGGTTACTGTATGTTGGAGACGGCAATAAAATATATTAGGATTTGTAATTCCAATACATGTAAAGGGAAAGTGTCTGGCCATGTTTATGAGAGCCTGAGAAGAGAGACATTTTCTTTTTGTCAGGGTCAGATGAATGTTTGGCGTGTACAGTAGCCAGGGGAAGGAGGCTGATGATGTGTAGGTGCTTGGATGAATCCTTTCCATGTAGATCCAGAAAAACAATTGGTGGGTCAGCTGACTGCTTTCCCAGTGGCTTTTTTTTTTTTTAAATTCAAAGACTCACTGAGCCGATTCTTGCAAACTTTGGACTAAAACTGTTTCAGCCCAAGCAAAGGAAAGCTGACACATGTTCAAGCTACGAGCATGGACATTTCGTAATGGCGCCATGAGGTTCTATTGTACTTACAAAGTTCCACAGGAATCAACAGCAACAAATAGTAGGAATAAACAAGCAAGAAAGAAAGGAAAGCAGTTCCACTCAAAGCAAAGCAAGAAGTAAAACAAGCGCGGTCAAACCAAATAACATGACCCTATTTATCATTCATTCTCATTCTTTGTCATTTTTGAACATGGAAGAGATTCCCATTCCTTGTTTCCTGTGCAAGTCTAACTGGACAAATCATTCAGCTCGCGGTCGCAGGAAGCATCAGAGCAAAAAGAGTCCATTTCATGGCTTCCTTGATTACGTCAGGATAAAACAAACAAAAAAAAAAAACAGAAGAAAAGGAAATAAACCAAAACCTACATCTAGATTACAGTTGTTGTGTGCTATCTGAATGAATGTACAGTATATGCATGCTGCTCTGAGTGCTAGAAGAGCTTGGCCTTCTTTTTCATGTCGTTGCGTTTCCACAGGGGAAGCCTGTCAAACTCCTGGATCTCCATTCCAAAGATGTCAAAGAACGTTTCAGGTGCTAAGTGGCGCTAGAATTGAGAACAAAGGTGGACATAACAAAGGAGGGGAGGGTGGGAGGGGAGGGGGGTGTTTGTTGTTAGCACCAAAGCCATAAAAAGGGTCAATGCAAAAATGACACGAAGCAATGGATACCGCACATTCCTTGCTACAATTGTATTTGTGTAACATGCTATTTACACAAAGTAGAGAAATCCAGTATCAATTGCGGACAGACGGGTGGAAAACTGATACCTCCAGTCTGGTTCTGTCCACATCCCTGGGCAGTTTAGCTCTCCCTCTACTGGTTATCATGAGCATTTCATAGGGATACACCTTCAGAAGGAGACACTCATCAGTGAACAGGTCAAACCTACAGGCTAGAGTCAACTTTAAAAACCTCACAAACCATTTTTATCATTTTAATATTTTGGTAATTCTGGCTGTGATATAGGGAACACTGGGTGGGAGAACAGGTATGTGACAGGAGGCTGACTGGGAGTGAGAGCTGTTTTTTTTTAGGTTGTCAGGGAAATGCGGGGTGCTATGGTGTGCACACTTTTTTTGGGTGTAGAAACGTGCAGTAGATTAGGTAAGGGCAAAAACATGAAAACAGAGTTATGTAACAGTATTTTTAGTATTTTTAGAGGTCTTCAATGTAAACTAAAAAAAGAACTAACATCAGTAATGTAGGCCAAGTAAATCCACATGGGAATGATTGTCCTGGAAAACTGAGGTGCTCCTACTTTTCTAAATAACTAACCCCTTCTGTACAAGAATAAACTCGCAAATGGTATTTTAGCGGAAATGCTCAATAATAAGCAACTAGAAGTTCTTTGAGGCCTCTGACCAACTCATATCCACACAGTAATGTGTACACTCCCTTATATACTACAAAGTATATAGTGATATGAGTTGTTTAGATGACAACATGGGCATTGGATTCTCCACTGTATGCTGCATACAGTATCCAGCCACTGTAAGTCAAAGCTATGTGCAGATGAGCATGGAGAAGCCAGCATGCTAAGCGCTAGAGTGACTCAGCAGCTCCTGAAGCAGCATGCTAAATCAGGAACCCAGCTAATGTGAGTCTTTCACTTCCAGTAAAAATCTTTTTTAGCTCCCTATTTCTTCCACCAATGTCCCCACACTATGAGGGTAAATCCAACTAACTGCTAGTTATTTTACTTCACCCTTCTCGTTCGGGCTTGTCTCTTTTTCTAAGTTGAATTGTCAAGGATAGACTCGCTCTATACTAGTTGCAAAAGGCATTCTTATTTACTAGTTAAAATGCACTTAAATAACTGAACAATATAAAGATTTTGTAACATATTTAAGTGTGGATTACAATGTTGTTATCAGTACAAAAAGAAGAAGATACTTGCTTTTGGTTCCAACATATTAGGCATAGATACTCCCCTGTCCATCCTTGCAAGTGCTGCACGGCCATCCTTAATGTGCTAAAGAATAGAACATACACAAATGTAATATAGTGGAAGGGGACTGCAGGGTTAATGGCATGAATATGTCCACTAATGACAGTGGGCACATTTTTCACTGGATGGAGCAAGTAGCTTGAACACTGTCTTAATTAGTGTTAAAGATGGGCAGTCGTTAACATGTTTTCTGAATGTCTCTGTTTCTTTTTTTTTCTCTGGCGAATTTTGAATCATCATATATTTAAATATGACATTTAGCTTGAGTCATAACATTGGTAAACAACACACAGAACAAGACATGAGGCGATGACTGTACATTGCATTTACACTACACTGGTTCAGCTACTGGGCAGTGCGTGTTTGAGCATTTGAAATCACTGCACTGCATGCCCCGTAGTTGACATTATTCCAACAGTGATGCAAGCATGTAGCAGGAGTGGGCGATGTGCATTCAGGGCAAAGTATCTCTTGCAACCCATGAGCAAGCAAATATATGATGCAAGGTGAGGGAGCATGCCATATGAAAAAGCAGATGAGAGACATACCTGAAACTCTGCAGGACAAAATGGGACAGAAAATGAGACTCACAGTTAATGGTTTTGCTGTCAAATCCCCCTGCCAGGCTACTATCTACAACACTGCTGTCCCTGATGACACATTGTGTGAATAATTACGCAAATATTTCAAAATGCATGTCCATTTATGTACACGTAGCAAGCCGTTTCTGAGTACTGATGCTGAATAGCTCTGGTGAAATTGGCAAGAGTTTTGCTTGGTGGCCACATTTTGATAGCAGCTCTCACCTCTGCCTCCTCCACACATGTCACCATAGCTGTTGTACTGGGTGAAATCTGTTGACTGGGGCTGTGGGAACACAGACAGCAGCATATCAGCATCAACATGAGGGTACTTTGTTGTGAGGGTTAGGGTTAGGGTTTGAAGATTTAAAAGTTTTTGAGACTTAAATAATTACTATAGGCAGAATTGGTGTTTTATGGCATTGGTGCTGAGATATACTGTATTTAACAAGCAATTTCTGTTCCTTGGTAAGATTTTGAGATTGCATGTGTGTCTTACATAAACAATAGAACTCTTGTTGAATATGAGTATAGGGTATGAGTATACTGAAAGTATAAGTGAGGTCTCACCCGGTGTAGCCCGTTCCTTCCATAGCCAGGCAAAGAGTTAGTTTTTGTTGGAGAAGTTGGATCTGAAACATAAACATTGTTCACATTATATTTAGTTTTATTGAATTTATTATATTGTAGAAAACTGATGCTGATCCAATCAGGAACATTTATGTTTAGATAGAATTTCTAAATCACAGATCTGAGTTATTTAATAATCCAGACATGTTAAAACAGATGCAAAGAGTTACCTACAACTGTTCTATAGCACAGGCCTTGTGTTACAGAACATTGCTGACAAATCAGCAGCATATTAGCTGATGAAGCTATGAAGCTGCTCTGTACCTGCGTCACAGTTGGTGTGCTTGGGGTCGTAGCGTTGAGCAGAGAGGCTACGTGCGTGACGCTCCCTGATCTGTTCTTTTTCCATCTCCTCCTTCAGAATGAGCTTTCCCAAACCAGACTGAATCTATACACACACAGAAACACATTTATATAATTTCCAGCATATACACAGATGATCATCAATCTATGAGATAAACATCAAGAAAATATTGCACTTCAGGTGCAATATCCAAAGATACATCCCCACTTATGCATGTAGCTGATGGTGTAACAGATGGTTTATGATTAATGTAGAATATATTGCACCTACAAATAACAATAACAGCGTGTTTCTATGTTGGCTGCTATCTCACTGACCTTGCTGAGATGTTCCTCCTGCAGCTGCTTTCTTTTCAAGGCCTCTTCTTCCTCCTCTTCTCTGGATCGTCTCCTCCCTTCTGACCCTATGGGTGCTGCACACAAGCCAAAAAAGGTACATAAAACACAAACATACACACCCATATAGACACACACACACACATCTCACTAGCGGAAACCATGCTTCACATGTACTTGTATTGTACAACGAGATGAAAATGCTTCATCCACAGTTCAAATTTAGAGAATGACAGAAAGATATAGCTGCTTCATTTGGTTGTAGAGCAGAAAGGAATACACACAGTAAATGATAAATAGGTGGAAGGTAGAACACAAATGTGAGACAGAGTTGACGAGACAGACAAACAGAGGGACTTATTGGAATATTTGGCTAGACCGACATGACGGATGTTTACACTTCATCAATCATGTCAAGATTTTACTGGATGTCAAATACACAAAAACAGCACAATGTAAGACAGACGGACAAAAGTCAGTTTGAAGTCAGTCTCAGTTATCTCTGTCCAGGTCATTTGTGGCACTATTGTGTATAGCTAGTGCACCCATCATGTGCAGTAAGTGAACGTAAAATGGTGAAACTGATGCCACCTCAAGCAGAAAATAATAGGGCTGCAACAGAAACCAAACAACGCTTCTGCTTTGTGCAAGCAAAACTTAAAAGCAGATACTGCAACACCTGAATAACAGCGTGAGCTTGGAGTGAAGCGGGGATGCAGTTAAGCATTTTGGGGCAGGTAGAACACAGGAACAAGAAGAGTTAGGTTGAGTTAAGGTGTCTATCGTACTTGCTACTTGGAGGTAGCAGTGCAAGCATGCCTGTCAGGAGCCTACTGTACCTAATACAGCGAGAGAGTAGGGCCAAAGATCGCCCTCACTCCGTGAGCTGTCATCCGGAGAGGGAGCATGGGCAGCGGGGAAGGTGGCGGATCTGATGATGTCATCAGCAGACTTGCTTTGGCGTGCTATGGCAGCTGTATCTAGGTTGGTAATCATGGGAACTGATCTATCAGTGTCTGGGTCACAGTCTCAACCAAAGGTAAACATCACAGAACCATCTGATCGCCGGGCTCAACGATCATTGAATCTTGGTTCATCTTGGTTTAAGTAAAAGCCATCTACAATGCAAAAAATGTCTCTCCTAACAAGTCACTAAATATTGGATAGAGTTTGGGTAAACAAGTGGTGAAGAAACGCCAGCGGGTAAGAGTCAGTGTGGTTTTAAGGAGGCTGCGAGGAAGCGAGATTACACCTGTTCTGAGAAACATCACTCAAATGAAGAAAAGTCTCCAAACCAGCTGGTGTGCATTGTACACAAGTGAAGTTTCCTCATTCCGCTGGCACATTTTTTTCAGATCCATTTTAAAGCAAAGACTGTTATTATTGAAGCTGAGTTCATAAGCAGTACCAATTTTGCTGCTACAGTCTTTCTGGTCTGCTATTGCCAGTAATGGCTAATGTTAGCAAACTTCAGCTAGATATTACACTTGGCATTACTGAGTCAGTTCACCTTGTAACTCTACTCTACATGTGCTACTGTTACACTATATTTTAGCATGTCACAGGTACACATTAAACATTTCAATGGTTTTATCACAAAAGTAAAGCAAGAGGTAAACACAATGTAGCCAGGAGACACATTTTGCTGCTTGTGATACCATTGTTTGTTCATTATTTATCAGGGTGACTTTAATCCAAATGACTCTTGGAAAATGAAGTGTCACTGTCCTGTAATTCTCACAACTCAGCAGAAGTTACATAAGAAAGGACTCATTATAACATTACTACTGTGACTTGTTACGGAGGACAAAGTGCAGTGTAAAACAAGCTCCAGGTCAGGACAGAAGAGGTTTGGAGACAGACTTCAAACAGTGCTCATACATTGACATTGGGGGTGATTACATGGTTAGATGAATACACAGTTTCAGTTGATCACCAAAGGCATTTTCAGTAAAGAGCCCAGCTCAGTAACATAAATAGTCACGTAGTGGTTACCAGCCTTTTTGGTCTGAGCTACCCCCACAGTCCTGTCAGAAGAACTCACAAATGCCTTCATCGATTCCCACCTATGTTTCAAACGTACACTACTACTTTGAGGTACAAGTACCCTGGTTGGGAATCACATCACCTAGACTACTACTCTGAATTAGTACTCAGACATTTTTCGCTTCTCTTTTTATAGTAAAACATACCATAAATACTGTAAGAGGAAAGTTACCGTGCTGTTTGTAGATGGGTGGTTTTCTGTAGATGTTGCTCCCCTGATCTGAGAACATTCAAATACAGATAGAAAAGACAGTTAAAGAGTATACAGTGTCTCTGTTATAAATTAAATAGCTCAACACCAAGCCACGATGCACTGGGATTATATTACATGTCACCCTTTTCCCTGTGATAGATCTGTTTAGTTGCGAAAGAAGAGGGGAGAAAGCAAAAGCTGATCCCAAATGAAGTATAATGAGACGGACAGAAAGGGGAGAGAGATAAGATAGATAGATAGATAGAGAGATAGAGAAAGAAAGAAAGAAAGAAAGAAAGAAAGAAAGAAAGAAAGAAAGAAAGATAGATAGATAGATAGATAGATAGATAGATAGATAGATAGATAGATAGATAGATAGATAGATAGATAGATAGATAGTAGGGACGAGCAGTGACAGGGTGCGCTCCAGCTCCTACCTGGGAGATGGAAATGTTTAGGGGTCTGAGAGAGAGGCGGGGTGACCGGCCGGCTGTCAGGCCTGAGCGGGAGAGGGGAGCTCCGGCCACTTGGCGGGTCAGTGCCTCCAGTGAGAACAACCAAGAACAGAACATAAGCAGGGATACTGAAGGGGAACCACAGTCTGAACGGTGCAACACACAGGGACCAACGGGACCATTTGAAGTCATTTTGAGCGAATGGGAGACATTCTGGTCTGTTCTGATAAATGCAGTTAATGGAGCTCTGCACTATGTGCAAGATGAAGGTACAAAAGCGGATCAAGCCAGCAGAGTTTAAAATAGCATGATTAATGCTTAGGAGATGTGGTACTCGTCATGAAGTATAAAGTCTGTTAGACTGTTGTATAATAAGAGTTCATGGTTCAATAAAAGTTCACAGTTCAGAAGTGAATACTTCCCAGCATGCAATGACAAACTTATATCATAACACCTTTTTTTAATCTCAGTCTTACTAATGGAGCACGGAGGCTTATTGTGAAAATGCACAAAAGTCATCCACTATGCAACATTAAGGGAAGTGTTATTTTGGATATTGTGTTTGGATTAGCAGTATCTCTCAAGTGCATGCAAAGCTGCAAACACAAACACAGAGCCTGTCGGTAGCTGTGGCAGAGGCTGTGTTAGTCAAAGGTGAAGGAGTGCATGTTAGATAGTGAAGACTCAGCGCCTTGGCTGCATGGGTTTTACTGAGACATGGGTTTGACCATTCAGGATGGCAGTTGCAGTCTCATGAGAAATGGCGATGGAACCAGAATAACAGATGGGACTTTGAGGGGAGATGGCATCCCAGGTGACGATGGAGATGACGTATTGCCTTGGGGGGAGTGAGGAGGGGGGGTTGCAAAGAGTTGTGTGGGGCCCTTACCTTGGCTATGGGGGAGGAAGTGGTGTCTGAAAGGGGAGGTAGGGCGGGAGTCACTATTTCTGGAGCCCACACTGTTACTGCACAGGGAGGAGCAGAGCTTCTGCATGCCTGTCAGAGCCTCTGCAGGGAGGGTGTGGGACAGGGGGACAAAACCCCAGGGCCAGGCAGCAGAGGTGGACGATGTGGGGAGGAGATAGAAGGTGAGAAGGTGAGGGACAAAAGAAAAGGAAGATATACAGAATCCAAATGTCAAAAAGAGGAACTAAAAGACACCCAAAGTGAGGGGTAAGGCGTATTCAAGATGAACAGTTAAGAAACAGGGAAGAGTATTACACTTTAAAATCAAACTTTTTAATGGAAACAATAGCAAACTCAGGAGAAACTGTGTTGTTAAAGGTGCAAAATTGACTTTAAGGTTGTTATTCTGCAAAAGAGGGATTGTTTATCACGTCAAACCAAAGCACTGCAAGAGAAAAATAATACCATAACCACCCAAAGTCAATTTTGGTGAACTTCTCCTTTAAAGTGGTACACACATCCACAGTGTTTTAATAGCCTGTCATGCACCTGACCGGTAAAGATCTCATCGAAACACCTAATAAAAACCCTGAAGTCAATGATTTTATCACAAACAATCTAACTACATACATGTGCACACACACGCATGTAAACAACGCAATGCACACAACGGTCTCTTTACGGTCCTTACCTGGCCTGTGAAAATGCTGTGGTGACCGCGACAAGGTGGGAGTGTAACCATGGCGATTATAAACTGGTGATCCTATGGAGCCCTGACTGGTGGACCTTTGGAGGATGCGTTCCCTCCTGTCAAAAGAGCCCTGACACATACACACACACACATAAAAAGGTTACTATACAAACTGCTGGGATTAATGAGAATGCATTATATACAGCATTCACATTACAGACAGGAGACAGTGAATCTGACAAGGATTGCTCACCTCACCGGGCGGGGTTGGTGACATGTTTCTTGAAGACTAGAAAGAATCGAACAGGTTTGAGTTACAACTTTGTCAGTTTATGTAGATAATGTTAGACTGATCCAGACAGCCAAACATAAATATCATAGAGTCAGCGGACTATAAAAAAACTCCCCTCTGAGAGGACTGAGAATGCCTTATCTGCTGACCTTCCACATTTTTATTCCTACAGGACACATGGCCTGCTTTTTATGTGGCGCACACCTCTGTTCTTTCCTTTGCAATTTAGGATCACTTATCATCATCAGCACACGCTGACGCATCTTACCTTGTCATCGGGCAAGGGGGAACGCTCCCTCCTGGCAGTGTGGAGCTGTGAGGGACACAGAAGTTCAGTGTTCCTTTGTGTTTGTTAATCTTTCATTTATTGTTTGTTCATTGTTTTTGTTTTTCTTATGAGGAAAAGTCACATTAGAGGAAAACTTATCCCACAGGGAAACAGAGGATCATCTGAAGAATATTTCCCTCAATGCACCGTATTGAATGTGCATAAAGATGGTGTGCACGCAGGAAAAGTCTGTGTGTTTACCTCGCCCACACTCTCTCGTCTCTCCTCTCTCTCATCCAGGGAGGTGGTGTACATAGGTTCATAGGTAATAAGATCAGGGCGTTCAATGTCATAAATGGCTTTGACTTTTGGAATAGCAGCTAGGTCTCTGTAATCAAGGATCTCATTGTCTACTTTTGCCTACGGAGACAAATAAAGACAAACATGTACACACCAACAAGAGTAAAGGGAGATTACTACTGTAAAACAAGGTGCAACTGTCAAACTATTGTTGTTAGAAAAAAGGGTAAGGTAATTTATGACTAAAGAGACAGAACAACTGACAGTCTTAGCAGAAACTATTTATAGATGTGGCTCTGAGACATATCTTACATAGATCGTGTGACCCGGTGAGCCAGGTATGCTTGAACCAGGTCTGGAACAAATACTCTCGGATGACGACCTCGTAGGCTGTGAGAAGGAAGCACACAAATGGCTCTTAGTCACAACAACCTCTGTCAGGCAGTCAGTCTCCCATGATCCACAGCCCCCTGCCATCTGCATATTCACATACCCGTGATTATTATCCAAAACACATTACACTGTTTGGCCTTTATACTACATGAGCGATGAGAGGGAACTGCAACCCCTATATTTACGTTTCATGAATTGCATGAAGTGCTTTGAAATACTACCATATCATCTCATGATTGGGTCATTCATTTGCAAATTTGCAAAGTGAATGAGTGCTTTAGCGCTGTGATTTTATGTTCTTAAAAACCTCATGCCTCTTTATGGGAAATGAAGAGTTTGGATGGCAGCAGCAGGGCTGAATGTAGTGTAATTAAATGAGCTTTTCACCTAATGGGTAAACAGGGATTTTGGAAAAGATAAATAAATTAGTCATCTGTCATATCGTGTCTGCTCCTCCAAATGTGTGCGCATATTTGTCTCATGCACCTTTGATATGAGTGTAGTTTAAGGTGTTAAAAGACGAGACTGAATGGCTCCGCATGACACACAGAGAGGGCACTGCAGGCTGTCTCCAGCAGATGGCAGCATACAGTGCATCGTGTCCTATGTATATGGTGGAACACAGGATGATGCCATCTCATAGCCAATAGCGAATACAGTACCTGCCTTTCTGTTTTTTGGAGGAATAAGAGGGACGGAGGCAATAGCTGTGGAGGAAGGGAGAGGGGGGTTCACAGGACATCACACAGGGGTTGTGCCTCTCCAGCCTGACTCACAGTTCACACACACATCAAAGCGAACATGTCCACATGTAAATATGCCCACGAACAAGTATTTAAACACACACACATGCAAAGGCACACACTCACACAATATTGCCTAAACAGGCAAATCATTTAAACCACAGTGGGTTAAGGTTTAAGAGTTCAGCAAGGGAGTGGTAACAGCCCATGCAGAATGCCTTGGCATTTATTCTGAATTTCTGTCTTTTCCTGGAAAACAGTTGTGAGATGTGAACAGGAGTCAAGACAAAGTCAAGGACAATGGAGTCAGTGACACCCAAATTCCTACCCGCTCCCTGTGTCTCTCCTCTGTTCTGGTAGTGTTCTTGCAGCCAGGATGCCAAACTGTTGATCCTGAGGTGATATGGACATGTTTGGAAATAAAGTATATTATTTACTAAATGTGATCCAAAAGTTCTGAGACACGTTGCTATTACGTTAAGTATTATGTTTGTTCACATAGGATAAATTACCTGTTATGCAGGTATATATTATGAATAAGACAGTTAAGATTTTCTGCACGCAGAACTAATTATACTGAAAATGCAAAATTTTGGTCATAAACCTTGATTATACTATTTTATTTTATTTTATTTTATTTTATTTTATTTTATTTTATTTTAGTCTACTATACCAACAGATTGTAGCAACCAACTAAAAGGAGTCAAGTCACAAACAACTGGTACTATTACACTGTCAATATTTGACAGAAAAGTAACATCTAACACAACATATAAGCAGATATAACACACAATCATACAATAAAAATCTTTTTTTTTATAAATTTATATATATATTCACACACTTGTAGTACTAATAACAGTAAAACATACAATTTAATCCCAAACAACAGAGGAGCTTCAATTTCTGTTAAAACATGGAAACAACCAGAAGTGAAATAACAACTTCTCATGCGACAGTGACGACATAGGTTGATTAGCTCACCTTGCAGATACATCTCTTCTCCTTCTGTGAACATCTGATTGCACCTGCTGCATCTCGCACAGCTGGGGTGGTAGTGCTTATCTCCTGCCTGGAAAACACAGCGCATACAAAACAGACTTGACATCACAGGGAAATGAAGATCAATGAAGCCTGCAGTAAAGTGAGCGAAGGGGGTTCTGTGTCTTCCAGAAAATAAACCCAGTGCTCTACGTAGTCCCAGCTACATTTCTTTCCTCTAACACTCAAACTCTGTAAGTGCAAGGAATAGTTTCATCAGGTCCTGTGTACTGGTAACTGTTCTCTATTTCCTTCGAGAACAGCTACTGATGAAACCGTGACACCTGCTCATTTGACACAGTCAACCATTTTTTTTTCAAATATCTGAGTGTTCCTCTTTGTGATAACCTGCATAATGCAATCCACTAAAATGATCCGACGGCTACAGTGCCTCAATTTACATCCACACTGATGTGGCACTCTGCATGTAAAGTGCTCCATTATAAAGCCTCTGTGACTTTGACCATAGGTGATAAATACCCAAATGAAAGTTTGCTGTATAACAACCCTCAGTAACATTTCAACAGGCAAGTGGCCACTCAGAGATATGGAGCCACTGACTAATATTTGCATTTTACATTTTACTGTATCAAAAACGTCTACAGAGTGGCTATAGCAAGCACTTCATAGCACCTCTGACCCAGTACTCTCCTCATGAACACTGTAAAACTACATTTTCCTCTCAGGGATAGTAAAGGTACTTATGCTATATGTGTGGTGTGCCAGTAAATGCGCTCCCTACTTCTCTCTGCCTTTGATAGCTACATTAATTACCCTGCATTAATGAGACACAAGTCACACTGCACTCCCAGAGAAGCAGTCAGTATGCAAACCTACCAATGGCTACACAGTTTTTGACCTGGGCCTTGGGTCAGTGATTAGACTATCAGACAGTCTGCTGTGGCTTTGGCTCCACTGATCCATTGGCAGCAGCTCAGGGGTGAGATGCCGAGGCCTTTTCCTATTGTTATAAAGGCCTGCCTTAGTGGTGGATTACTGTAAGCCTGGCTGGCTGGCTAGCAGTGACATTTTCATACCATTAAATGACACATAACTCAGTGTCTGATTGGATCACTGTCTGCAGAACAGACAGGCTAGCACTTGTTGAAGAGATCAGTGAAATGAGACAGGGTGAATGGGAGAAGTGTTGGACACGTTTTACTCAAACTCAGCACAGACAACGTTAATAAACATTAAACAAGAGTTTCATAACAGGTGCATGACGTACAGTATTAATGAATAATGATGACCTCCTAAATGTCAGATTACATTTGATATTTTATGTAATATTTATAGAATTTGTGGCAAAGTGAGCTAGTTTGAGTGTGTGCAATCATGTGTACGTAGGCAGAGCTGGAGAGACCTAAAAATCTGCTAAGAATTAATCTTTTAGTTGAATACAGTCATGTCAAGGGTCTATTTGGCTCGGTCCTGAAGAGATTACACCGGAGATTAACAAACTGAATTTCACAATTTCATTCCAATGCAACATCCTCTGTCTGTATGGGAAGCAGAGTGCAGATGTTACAACTGGGCATCAAAATTTGTTAACAGTGAACTTACTTCTATACACAATATTTAAATCTACATAAACTACAAAATAAAATCTACATGTAGAAATGTATTTGAAACTTTATCTATACTTTACAAATTCATCTCCTGTAATTGTAGTTCTCAAATAAACACCAATGACTCAAATTCAAGCCAAAGTATTTGTTCCCTTAGAATTCTTTCAAACTCACCTCAGGCAGGATTCCTATAAATCCAGATGCAATATTAATAGTCTGTTTACAGAAGCATACAATAAATTCCACATCAGATCACCAGCTGCACAGAGAAACATCTGCCCGTGTTACAGTTGGTGAACGTGATGCATGAGTGTCTGTGTCTGTGTCTTACCTCAAGCACCTTCCCTGTGATGAACTGATGACACGCCTCACATTGAACTCCAAAGTGGATCTGGTAGTCCTTCTCACAGTAGGGGGCGCCATCTCTGAAAGGAAAGAGACAAACTGTAATCTGCAGGGACTTGACAGTAGAAATATCATAGTTTGTGAACCTCACGCAAGCCTGCATTTTGACCAAGCAGTCTGTAATTACGGCGGATATGAGCTGCTTACTTGCTGATGTACTCCCCGGTAAGCACTTTGCTGCAGGCCTTACACTTGAAGCAGCCCAGATGCCACTGCCTGTCCAAAGCTAGAAGAGCCTGTCCGTTCTTAATGTCTCGACCGCATCCCGCACAATCTGTGTAAAGCAAAAGTGTCACAGCTTAAAAACACATAAAGGTAGGCATTTCTGCAACAAAAACTACATGAAAGTACAATAAGGGAACATGAAAATACCTGTAGGCTGAATTAATGCTCGCTAGACGGTTCATGTCATGTAAAACCACTGACTTTAATGGCCTCACAGCAAAAACCAGCGGGTAAATTATTCCATGCCGGTCAAGAATGAGACATCTTGTCAGTTCTGACCCAAGACACTAGATGGTGATAGAGGGTAACAAGCAGTGTTCTGACAGCTGCCTCTTTCTATCATCCACATCTCTCTGTGAATGGCTCTAAAAGCTCCATCCATATCCAAGCAGGATCCCGAGGCTCTAAAAGTGTAATAGGTTGGTTTCAAAACGAACAATCTTCTTGTCATCTCTTCTTTAATGAATAGAGGATGAAAGCAACACAGAGCCCACTGCAACCACAGGGGACAGGGACTATGTAAGGCATAACGAGGATGCGATGGTGACGTGAGGAGAATCAGCATGCCTTATTTATAGGTGACCTTGTCTAAAAGCTCTTCAAACGCCAACAGAGAGACCAGTGGGGGTGAGAGAGAGAGAGAGAGGGTGAAAGAGAAAGAACAGGAAGAGGAAGAGAGGCAAGAGAAACAGGGCGGTTGAGAGGAGTTGGAAGAGGAGGGGTTTGAGGGCTGCACGTTCTCTGTTCCAGAGGAAAGGAAATGCATGGCCATGCATTATTTAGTAAGGCCTGTCTTGGTGTTATTCATAAAGGAACATGGCTGGTCGAACACGAGGCTGCCTTTACAGAGAAGAAGAGAAGAAAGGTGGAAGAACTCCCTGAAGGATACCCCTCCAGCTTTCAGTCTTCAAGCATAACTGGGTTGCAGCAGAGCTCCTCAGTTTTCTGGTTTACTTTATTGTTATGTGGAACTGTTGAGTGGTACCAGCTACAAAAGGTTTAACATTACTTAACTGATTTTTTCCTCCTTTATTTTCACGTTAAAGGAATATTTTGACAATTTGAGAAATATCCTTGTTCGCTATCTTGCAGAGTATTAAAGGAGAAGATTGATACCACTGGTGTCGGTCTGCTCAGCTAACTCTCAGAAAGAAAGCACATAAGGCCAAAATGTTCAATTTTTAAAACTAACTACACCAATCTCTAAAATGGAAATATTCTGGATGTCTTGTACATCACATTTCCCCTTGAAAGAAATTCAGCCAGACACATTTGGTACCTGGACACTTTTGGATCTCCACAGAAAGTTAAACTAAAGTTTTATGGGTTTGAAATACGTTCAGTCAATACAGTGTGAGTATTTACTGGCCACACCAAAGGGCCAGTGCCAAGTAAGCAGTTCACAATTCCTTTTTTTTTTTTCTCTCGAGTTTTTCATGTTTTGGACAGATTTGAACATTTTGGTTGGTGTTCAGTTAAATTTATGCTAAAAATGTGTGGACAAGATGACTGATGTGGACCTGAAATGATTCTTCACAGCACAAATATCACAGTAAAAATGACTGATCAACAGTTACATTAAATGTCATGCATGATTCACTCCTAAACAGCTCAACTCTCCAGACTTTTTGTCGTTGTAAAACTTATAATTTCTTCAGTTAATGCACTTTCCCTTTTAATTCTACTGTAAACTTCTGTGTGGAAGCTAAAATAACATCACGTTAAAGCAAATCCCTTCATGTGCAGTCCTCCGGGCACACATGCTTATTAGTTTATGGCTACTTACTGCTAGAGCCCAGGATGTCCTTTGGTCCTGGAGACATGGGCTCGACACAATACTGACAGAGACAGTCCTTCCCGTTAAAGGTCACCCTGTCCCCAGCAGGGAACGGTCGTCTGCAAGTGGGGTGACATCAACAATCAGTCAACAAGACATGAGCTACGGCCCCGTGGTAACTGTAAGAGTTTATTAGCTGTGGCTTGCAGGTTGTCTGATGGGGCTTAAGATGACAGGGCCCGATGATGTGGACGTGTATCAGCTCTGTCTGCCTGAGGAGGCCATTTAGTCAGATGACACAAATGTGACACACAGCCTGGTACTGGACACTGTCTACTGGTATTCCCGCCAACTTTGGCTGCAACATTATTGCTGTATTGAAAAGTCACACACAAATGCAAGAAAGTAAGATGCAAGTAGGTCTAAAGAGAAGCACTCCTGGTGACTTTGGTCAGAATCAGCAGATATAATGGAAAACAATGAGAAACCTCAGATCAAATTTGGCCACAGATAAGGCTTCATTTAAGACTGAGATAAACCCAAGCTCTGTTTCCTGTCAAATGTTCCTATTAATTTATTATTGACCTCCAGCACTTTGCCATCTTCTTTACATGGCGGATCCCTGTTTTCTCTCTTTTAAAGCCTAAACTTTGTCCAAACCTACAGATAAAATCACTGCGTCAGAGCTCATGACAACAATGTCTGTTTTGCAATGTAATTATAATATTTTTAAAAATCACAAAGTAGTTGGGTAACTGGGTCGATTTGTGATTTATCAGTAAATAATCATGACATGAAAAGACAGGATGTCTTACTTGCAGATGGTGCAGACGAAGCAGGCGGGGTGGTAGGTCTTGCCCAGGGCAGTGACCACTTCCCCCTCCACAAAGTCCCCACAGCCATTGCATCGGGTGCCATGCATGCGTTGGTAGTCCAGCGTGCACAGATACTCTCCATTCTTCATGAAGAAGCCCCCCTGGGCGAGGTCACAGCCACACACTGTACCGGACACACACACATTGGCACTTTGCAAGTCAGGTCATTTAGTCCTCTGCCCATATAACACATAAAGCATCCAACCATCAAGCCACCCAGCTCCTCCACGCATCAATGGCTTTGTTAAGACTTGCTAGTCTGTGTAATCCTGAGAGGCTCAATGAATGCATGAAATGGATGCTGACTAAAAAAAAAAATCAGTGAAAAATACATTTTAAAAGCTCAGTGTGTTACGATGTGAAGTACAACATAAAATCCTTTCATCTCAGTCACAAGAAAGAAAATCTTGAACCTTCTCCCACTGAAAAACTTTATATTGAAGGCCTGTGTCAATTAATCAGCACTTCTACAGCAAGGTCTTTTCATTGTCGGTGTGGAGGGAGAACATTCAATGCATAACAATTCTACAATTGTCTAACCCAGGAAATTGCCTTAATCTGCTTCTGAAGATAACATGTTCCATACTACATTGTCAGTCTCTAACAAGCTTCCTTCCATTCAAACATAACCTTGTCATCTAGACAAACATGAAAGGCTGACAAAGGCAGAAATACAAATTAGGGAACAATTGAGAGTTTGCTATGTTTCAGTGGTGGTGTGACTTTTTTATTGGGTTTTACTATTAATCATATGAAAGATTATCTAGACGGTAGGATAAGTAAGTATTGTCAAATCAAAATTTGGACCTAATGATGGTGTTACATGGAAAGTTACTAGTTAAGATGAATTTCTACATCAAATTTCATGACAGTCCATCCAATAATTGAAGAGACATTTCACTTAAACCACAAATGCCAACCTCACGGTGGCACTAGAAGAAAAGTCAGGGGATCACCAAAATTATTAGGATTATGATTCATCTTCTGGGCACCATGAATGTCTGTACAAAATGTCACAGCAATCCATCCTGTAGCTCTTGAGAATGTAATTATATCTTATTCTAGAAACCTCTAGTTGCCTCTTATAAAACTTTCATCAAATAGACATCAGTCATTGCACTAGCAGAAAAATAATACATTAGTAATAGTCTTTACTTCCTTTTGATTTTTCTGATCACATGTGCCATGCAGCCCACCATTCCAGCACCCCAGAGTGAGCCTGAGAATTTAATAGCCTATTGAAAACACCATAGCTAAGAGGGAAAACATTTTGATGTTTGAGATAACTGCACCTAATCATTCTTATGCAATGGGCCACGCTAAATCCTGCGGATGAATGGGAGCGAGCGAGGGAAAGAACCAGATTTAATTGTATTAGGGCTCAGGGATGATGAGATTAGCTTGTAAGCTAACTGAGTCAAGAGAAAACCAGCAGTGGAGATATGGTGGCCTTTGACTGTGATGTCAAATCACCTTGGCTTTTCAACAGATGCATGCCATTACATTAAATGCCTTTTTGGAAATTTAGTAGGGTCAAATTGTGAGATTGAACTGAAAGTGAATTTGGGGAAACTGAAAGGTTTTTGCTTTTGTGCATTTCATGGAATGAGATGAACACATGCAAAAAAGAGGCTATTTGGGATTTGCCTGCCAAGGGATAGTATCTGTTAATAGCCACTGAGTGTCAATAAGCCCAGTCAACCTGGCATGACCACAGCAGACAGTAATTATTAGTCCTCTCAAAGGCTGGAGACTGACAACCGCACACATATATTTAGAGCAAGGACTAGGACAGTGTGTCTTTTGTCTATTAAAGCTGTCCTAATATCACACACACACACACAAAAATACTTTCATCACCACTGACTCTAGTCACTGACTCTAAAGGAATATATATCCACTTATAAAGAACAGAATTAGGTACTAATCTCAGTGTTTGCTTGTGTTATTTTGGGCCCTTGGTCAAATAAGCTAACTCTATAACAGTGCTTCAGTCACAGATTAACTACAAGGGCTTCAGCAGGGCAGGTTCAGCCTACAACAGTGGGACTGTATGGTCGCACGTGGGCGTCTACATTGTAATCATGCCACAATGCCAGAAATCCATCAGTAATAGGGCTAAACGCAGAAGGATTTGCACTGTCACTTGTCATAGCAGTGTGGATAGTATTTGACTGAAGTATGTAGGTCTGAGAAGTGAAGATGAGTCATGCCACCATGTATCCCCCCTTGTTAGAGGAGGACTGAAAGGATGATGTGGCCTTTAGGGACTTGTACTGTTTCAATCCAGCTGGGTGATTGGGATGCTTTTTGAGTCAGTCACGGAAAAAGAACAATTTGTTCACTTGCACTTTGGTCTTTTTACTTTAAGATCATCAGGCTCCTCTATAATCTGTGAACTATCATACTTCACCAGTACATACATCACTGAGGAGAATCACATTTTACAAAACACAGCTGTTGTTTATTAGACAGCACGTACTGAATGAAAGGAAACAAATGTCCTACTATTGTGACAGTATCAAATTAGCAATGAATTTTAAAACTTCACACCTTAGCTGCCAATTTTCACACAACTCCCACATTCTCCTTCTCCTATTCAGAAAAAAATACATGTCCAAGCTGTCCGAGGGATCATTTTTAAATTGTAAACACGTTTACTCATTTACAAAAGACTGGTCTTTTTGATCCTAATATTAGGGTGATCGTGTAGAGAGTAAGGCTGAGCTAATTCACAAACAGTAAACACTAGTGAAACCCATTAACATGTATTTAATTACATAAAATTCTCAATTACCAAATACAAAGAAGTATTTTTACTTAAATTCTTGAAAAAGGTTATTGTTGTATTATTATTTTTATTAATCAGCAGCTGTGTAGTACCATACCTTTACAAGTGAAGCACTTGAGGTGGAAGTGCTTGTTCTGCACCCGCAGCACCTCACCCTTACATGGCTCCCCGCACTTGTAGCACTGAATCAGGGGCTTCTCTGTGGAGTGGTGGTGTGTGTCCTGCGCATGAGCCACTGCAACAGAGGAGACATTAGCATTACTACTGAAGTGTAATGTTGATGAGTCATTGTGGTCGCTGGATGTGGTAGTCAGTGCAATTTTTGTAACACTGCTTATTTTTAAAGTTGTATTTATCTGATGACATGTTCTGCACGAGGATCCCAATCTGCAGCATCAAACAAACACCAGAGGTGAAGACCAATTGCTGAGAGCCTGTCAGGGCAAAGGAACAGAACAACATCGAGAAGGACAGCACAACTTGGGGTTCACGGCCCAGATATGCTCTCTAGAGAGCCACAGCCTAAATATAGTCTGTCTTGATCACTGGAGGAAGCAGAGTCAAAATGCTGACGGGAGCAGGGCTGGGTAAATGGCACACTAAATCCATATTGATGAAATCTGCTTCACTATTGAGTTTACTGTACTTTTAGCTTCAAAGGAAAACTTAGCATTTAGCATTTACAGTTGTGGGCCATTTACTGTCAGTGTTTGGCGAATGCTCCCAGTCGTCATCTCACCTTTTAGCCATGTTTAAAAAGTAAAGTGAAGTGAAGTGAAGTGAAGTGAAGTGTTAAACACAGCTTGAGATCAACTTCTGTCCCATGCTATCAAAGACATTGACTAAAACGACCCAAACATGACCAATGTCAGCAGGATCCATCATCTGGGAACTTTTGTCAAAGGATTTGTGCCAATCCATAAGGTAGATGTTGAGAAATTTTCCTGGATAAATGAAAACTTGGACCTTCTGGTGGTGCTAGAGGAAAAGTCAGAGGATCAACAAAACCACTACAGAGTTCATCCTCTACAGACCACCAGTGTCTGTACCAAACCACATGTAGTAGTAGTAGTTGAGATATTTCAGTCTGACCCAAAGTAGTGGAACAACTTACAGACAAGTTTAAAAGTACTCTGATTTTCACTAACATGCTTAGCGTTTAATCTAAATAAAGATTTAGACATCACTTTCTTAATGTGAGGTATTTTGACAGCCATCATAATTATATAATACAGAGAAGCTATTATCAACTGGCTTTATCTCCAAACAGGCAGTATCCCATACTGTATGTAGATCTATGTCAGTCTTTGGCCCTCCTCAGTTAAAAGTTTGGGCATCACTGACATAGACAGACATTAATCCACCACCACTGTATGGGGCGTAAATACTGCTGCAGTGCCGCACTGCACACAGCTTATCAGCCGTTCTGAAACCAGCAGATTATTTCACATCCAGGAGCTTTAACGAGCAAGGCAGCCTCTTTCTCTCATCCTCTCATTTCTTCTTTCTGTCTGCTTTTCAAACAAAGACACACAAACATGCACACATACACACACACACACAAAGAATACACATGAAAGGATCTTTGCTCTTTCTGCTCTGCACTGAATCATTAGTCTGCAGGGCTAAAATAAGACACCACCAAAGGAACAGAAATAGCATTATGACCAATCGATGGTCTGCTAAAGAAAGACATTACTCTGGATTATTGATGACTTGGCCTAGCTCGCATCCCACTTCTATGTTGCACTTCTGTGTCTGATACTGTGAGATGGTTTAATTGCAGCAGAATCAAATCAGAAACAGAGCCCAGTCTTCAGAACTTTTTTTTTTTTTTGTTTTAATGAGACTTCAACACTCTTTGATTCATCCTCTAGGGGCAGTCTGAGATGTCCTATGCTAGTTCTTACAGATACAATTCACAGAAACTCAGAGAAGGGTGAGATGGTGAAAAACAGTGGAAGAAGAAGACAGGATAGCAGGAGGGAGGCTGGAAAGAACGTGGGTTCGAGGGGCAGGGGAAGGGGTGGGAGCTGGGGGGGTGTGAGTATCTGTCTCTGTGGTGTCTCTGATGTGATTACACTCAGCAGGGCAATGAGTCATCACTGGGTGAACCAGACTACTGTGACAGTGAACTGAGTCTCAGCAGCTCTGTGTGTGACATTGCACCTCCATAGAAAAACACAGGCCATCTGGGTAACTGCACACTGCAAAAATATCCAATCTAACGAGCCATTTTAAGCCTCACACACACACACGCTGGAACGTCTGAAAGGAAAATTCCAGTTTATCAAAAATGTGGGTCTGGTTTTCATTGTTTTGGTCATCATTTCTATTGGTTATTATAACGCTGTAGTCATTAGACTAAGTGCTGAGATCTGAGAACACAGACATCACTACAACAAAGTGTGACAGGGCAGGAAATGAACAGTCAGATGATCAGACGTGTCGTAAACAAAGCAGTTTAGCCAGATTATCTTAAACCTCTTTATTTGGAGGTGAAACTGAGAGTGAGAACACCTGAAATGTCAGCAATGATCCATCATTGCACACAACTATAAATAAGAAAAATCAAAGCTGAAACATCAGTTCAGTCTGTAAACTGCCATAGATGTGTACAATGGACAGTCTGGGTAATAATTGTTCAATGATTTTACTTTTGGTTGTTGTTTTCTCTTCTAATTAAGGTTGGTCATCCTCTGGTGGTGAGTACACTGTTATAATTACTGAGAGCAACGATGGGCAACACTACAGAACAAGTTGTAATAAACTGGATATAGTTTAGATAGTTTAACTTGTTTGAGACATACTATAGTTTCACTTTTTTCAGTAATGTCAGTTTTGCCTGTCCCTGTCTAGTTTCCGGTGACTTGGTCAATCTAAGTCCAGTATTCACTCTGTTCTGGTCTCCACCTGAGGGACATATCTAATATTCTGTGGGTTTGTCACTATGAGACAAACCTTGCACATTACTTACACATAGCCATTTTATCCAAGCTTATAATAAGAGCAGCTTTCACATAGACATAAATACATATACATTTTTCATTGTCATGATGCCAACAATCTCTCTTTGAGCCTGTTTCTCTTGCTGACTTACTATTTTTAAAATTTCATAGAGTGTTGTCAGTGGGGACGACCCAGGACGGAAAAGTCAACACTGCTAACGTCATAACAGGTTGACAAAAATCCAAGACAGATGTTTGAATCCCATCCACAGAGGATCAGGGACTGAGGTTTGGATGGGAATCTGTGAGCACTATGTGTTTTTCCAGCTTAACCCTGCTTCTTCCACTGCAAAGAACTATGTTTGCCTCAGCAGTGGCTGCACAGGGGGAATGAGGCTGTGGCAAAATCAAGCCAAGATGGGTACTGCACATGGTGTTTCATAAAAAATGAAGAAGCCAACATAAAAAGGGCTGTTTAATTTTCTGAAAGGATTCAGATTGAACCATTTAAAGGATTTGTTTGGTCATAAAACCCGTTAGCGAGACCTCTTCCAAATGTTTTGCAGGGCTCCACACTTGACTGACTCTATGTCTACAAAAGCATGACTTCAAGCAATTTTACTTCAATAAGATGGATTTGAAATAAATCTATTAGCAAGTCTTTAGGGGTTCTTGTAGCAAATGGCGCTTGTTTTGCTTGAATGTATATATTATATAACACCATAAATAAGTAAGCATGTGGTACATGAAGCAACGTCAGCACAGAGCAACGTACTGTGAAATATACAGTAGTACAATTTTTCCGACTGCTGCTCACATTCCTCATCCTGGGCTGGATGTGTTGGCTGTGCTGACAGAGTGATCTGTCCTGCCTCATCACCAGGGGATAAAGTGACTGATATGAGCCTAAACACACAATGAACACACACACACACACACACACACACACACACACACACACACACACAACCATGGCGCTGAGGGAACAATAACCAGCAGAGCATCCCAAAGCCAGGCGCAAAGGAAAGGGGGCTGCTCTCTCCACCCCTACATCCCACCCACACCCCCCACCCATTTAAGCAGAGCCTAGCTGCGTTGGCAATAATAAAGGCTGCAGATGATACTCTGGAGGGAAGTGAAGAAGGCCATCTTGAATCCCCTGAGGACAGACTTTCCCGTCACACGTGCCCCGGCCTCACTGGTAAATAACAATAGAGTAGGGTTATTGACAGAGAGTGCGGGATTTGCTGAGGAAGCTTCAGACTTCATTTCCTACCATGAACCCAGAAGAATGTATAACCATAGTAGCAGTTTTGAAATGAACTGGGAGAAAGGGAATTCAATTAAACAATAGATGAGAGATGAAAAGATCTAATAAAATATTCAGTCGCTCGCTGCCTTTGTTGCCATAAGATCCACAGACAGAAGAGTTTCTAGTACAGACAGATAGCAGCCCCAAAGGAGTGTGTGTGTGCCTGTGTGTGTGTTGTCTGTACAGTAGGCGTGCATGTGCATGAGTGTGTGCGACAAAGATAGACAGAGGGATAGATGAAGAGAGGTAAAAGACTTCATCTCAACGCCTGGTGTCCATGCCAATACTTTTGGCTCCAGATGTGTATGCTTCATTGGCAACAAAGCACAAAGACACACACACACACACACACACTTGCTCCATATCTATCCAACCCATTCAGTTTGGAATATCAAAGGGCACTAAATATGCCCACCATGAAATCCCAAAGCCTGATCTGACGAGTGTGTGTGTGTGCATGTGTGTTCGGGGGGGGAGGGTATTTGGAGCTCTTCATCACCCAGACATAACAAGAAGCTCTTAACCCTCCCCTCCATGAATATGTATAGCTGTATTCACCACCTCCCCATCCCTGTGCCCCACCACCAGCGTCCCAGACAAAGCACTTCAAACACGGGCACAAATTGCAGGGGGGAACTCTATTGGCCTTCACCAGGCCCCCCAACCTTGAATACTACTCCTCAGGGACCTGGGTTTGGAATAATGATCTGCTCTAAATGGTTGAACGCCACAGTGCGGACCGTTTGTTGCTGGGCAGGTACACAATAAGAATAATTTGCTGATAGAGAGAGAGAGAAAGAGACTTCCAGTCCAGCCACTTATCTGAGAGGAGACAATGGTGGCTTCATGAACTGCAGAAGGTATTGTGTTTGTAGAAGTGGAGCTGATGAAGGCTTTGGCTCTTTGCCTCTGAATGACAGCCCATTACGGCCCTACACTCCTGTGTCGTATTTCCTGTGATAATCAAACCGATTGATGCCAGACAGAGAGGATGTTTGTTGACTGGCACAATGTATGGCTACAGTCTGTGTGTCTTTCATGTGATTCTCACGTCTCCCATGTTGTTTTAGCCTGTATATTTTAGGTCAGTGGCTGTCTCTCCCCCGGTCGACCACTTATCTCATCTGTATATTCTGGTCCTGTGTGCCAGCTGTACAAACAGTGTGTGTCTATGAGAGTGTGTGTTGCATTGATGTCTGTGAAAGGGTTCAGCTCCTCTTTCAGGGGGTAGACACTGGCAAGCTTCAAAGATGAGGCACCACTGCAGTTTGTCTGCAGCACTCTGCAAAATCACGGGAGGCAGCTACAGAGGCACATGACACTGGACTTTCAAGTCAAAGGGAAATGTTCAGACTGTGAATACAGAGAGTTCTGGGAATTTGTGTTTTTTCTTCGCACGAAGCAGGCGACGTACATGCGATGACGGTGATCTAATTTCACTGAGCGCGGTCAGCAGGGCTTCTTACGCAATTTGATGCAGACAACGTGAGAAAGTGCATCAATGAATCAAGTAGATGTAGAAATGTGCACAAATCTGAGAAACGTGTATGTGAAGGTAAAAAAGATCAGACTGCCTTGGGTACACATGACCCCAATAAATTACAAACTATTTCAAGGGTATTCTTGGCTTTTGAAAATAGGACAACCGCCTGCACGCAGTCAAAACGCTAACACTGCAATCCTTTGATTATGATTCATCATCCTGAGCATACAGTCTAATTCAGTATTTAGTCAGCTGTGCATCCTGATGTCACAGAGCCCACCTGGTCTCTGACAGGTTGCATGATGAGATCCCTGGAGGATACATGATGAAATCTTAGGTTGCGAAAGTATTCCCACAGCTTTAAGTTTAGAAAAATGAAAAACTAGAAGCCTCCATTGTGAACAATAAACCCTGACAAGCCTACTGCCACCGACGAATCCCATGAGTCGGTAGGCGAGGTAGCGGGTTAAGTCTAACGGAAAACTTTCAGAGAGGGATTGTGGAAGATGAACATGTGGCAGCCAGAGGTTACGGGTGTTCTGCCAGCAAGGGGACTCGAAGGCAAAGGCCTTTTCTTTGTGGCCTGTCAAAGCCACATGAAGAGGACAGCTCCAGAGCTGGACGCCGCCTCCAGCCACCAGTGCACTGTCAGATACATAAACAAGCCTACATGCTCATGTAAAAAAAAAATCTGTAAACGTGTTTTTTCAGTGATCGAAATATTTTCAGACAAAACACAAAAATATCACATGCCCACACATAGAACACAAGCTCTGTCTACACAGGCTGGAAGATTAACCCATAAAACATCCACGGAAACGCAGCAGTAATATATCAAGTTGGTTAATGTGAGACACTATTAAGGAAACTTAAGTATAATATATACTGGTGATGACGTACACTGACTTATTACTGTGATTAATGATTTTTATGTTCATTTCCAGTCCAGTGAACTAAGTGGAAAGGTGATGTAATACTTTGCCTTTTCCATTACAGTGAATAAAGTCTCAGGAATATATATGGATTCAGTAAGCAAGTTATACCTCACCTGCCCCCGACAATAAAAGCAACTTCATTTTAATTTCAATCAAGTATTTGTTCTTTTACTCAGGAGCAGAGAATTATTCCCTTTACTTCTCTTTTGAGTGATTTTGAACCGAAGATTTATTTCTTTAATTTTATAGAAAATTGTGTCTACGTTGCCACTTGCTGTGAGTCATACCGACAAACAATGGTCAACCTCACATACCCCGCTAAATTGCTGGGAATGTTAATATCTCCTGACCGATACCCCCTGAATTACACCTAATTCATCCCACGCAGCTGGGTGACCTTAGTTAAAGGTGGAAACAATCATCTTTTTTCTTTTAACAGGACACTATGAATGAGGCCACAGCTGACAACAATGGAGTGTACCTTTTAGATGGTCGCCATGGCAACGGCTGCAGACAGAGCAAGAGGGAGAGAGAGGGAGAGAGAGAGAGAGAGAGAGAGAGAGGGGGACAGAGAGTGCAGGTCCACAGCTCTGCGCAGTGTGGATCCCTACACTAGTGCTCCACTTTTCCTCCCTGCACGTTACCTTTTTATTCAGCTTCCACACTGTTTTGAGGCAGAACTGTCACATTATAGCCCTGAACATTTTACATTTGGTGTCAGGCTCCTATGCAACAAGCAAGATGCTTTGTTCCAACATACATTTACATAAAGCCTGACGCTGCCAAATTAAGCGGACTCCAACCCAAGCATCAGCTTCAAGAGAGTAACGAGAAGGGCGTAGCATGTTCAAGTCTTTGACAGAGAAAATATATCATGTTGAAGACGCACGTTTATGCTGTCATTAGTCATGCTTCTCCCAGGCAACACACACCCATATGAATAAAACCATGCTCACATTCCCATGACTATATCTTATATCAACAAATCAAAATATAATCAAAACAGAGACTGTGGATTCAGTCAAGCTAAATCTAATTCAAACAGCCAGACACAGCAGTGCAAATCCAACTGGACATGCTGCACGTCTACACAGAGTCAACAACACGACAGGCAAAACAAATCCCATAGAAACATACTCTTCACACACACACATTCTCTCTCTCTCTCTCTCTGACCACGACCGCTGGATTACCTTTTTCTTTGACCATGACCATTGGAATCCAGGTAAATCTGCACCAGAAAAGGCTAGGAGAATCGATCACTGTTAACAGAGGAGCTGCTAGTTCCTTTTTATAGTCAAGACTGTAGAGCAAAAAAAAGAGAGCCGAGACACCACAGAGAGAGAGAGAGAGAGAGAGAGAGAGAGAGAGAGACAGAGAGAGAGACAGAGAGAGAGGTGTAGGCGCTGGTATGCTCTCCTCCTGAAAGCACCGCTACAGCGTGGGGTTTGCCTCCCGACTGCCTGTTTTCCTCCCATCCCTCTCCTCCTCCTCCTCCTCCTCTGCCCACTCCTCCTCCTCCTCCTCCCCCCTCTTCCCCTCCTGTTCCCTTTCTCAGCCCCTCTGTTGTGTCAGCCGCCTCCTCAATGCAGCAACCAGGTGGCTGCTGCTGCTGCTGCCTCTGTCTGACCAAAACACAAACCCCAAATCCTCAATACAGAGCCCTTTAAGTACATGAAGGTAAACTCTGCTCTATGAATAAAGAGCTCAGCGATTTAAGTCAAACTGGGAACAACCCTTTACCACATCCCTGCACTGTGTAACACACATCTCAAAGCACAACACAAAGACTTTGTATTACTACAACAGGTCAGCAGGTGGAGATCAGTCACTTTCTCCAGTGCAGTAATTAGCCTGCTGCGCTGAAAGACTGGTTACTTTTAACAAAAATTAGTGCATTTGACAGATTTTAAAAAAGGATGGACTGCATGAGCCCTAAAACCAGCAAACATAAAGCCATGGAGGAAGTAAGACTGACTTCTTTTGGGCTTTCGTGACAGTAACTGGAGGTGGTTATGGCACCAAAATTAATAATTAAAATTCAATAAAAAAAATGCATAAAATACATTATCCACACTCTTAAAAAATGCTGCTGTGATGATCAGCACTTTTTTGAGAATATTAACGACGGTATTAAGAAAGAAAATAAGGGTGATCTAATCCGATCCAATCAATCCTGTCGACCCGATCATTATGGAGTAGAGCACAGGCTCACCTTGAGTGACAGCCTAAGTTGCTAATAATCCCACTCCTGCTAGCATGAGCTTTGTATTAATATAGCGAATCCTCTGGAATCCAATTACAGAGAGCACGGGAAAGCACGGTCCTGGCTGACCCCTGAGAACACACCAGCTCTTATATCATACGCCACTGACATGACCACGAAAGACATGATGACCCTTGTCTACTCTGCTTCGGAGAACTTACTCATATACTTCCATCGTTAAAAAAAGCTTAACAGAGTTTAGAATAATATTTGCAGCATGAAAAATGAATGCAAATCTGTGGGGAAACTGACAAAAACACTTTGTTGCTTTGTTTATTTTGTTGCTTGGAACATCTCACTGTTTTAGGATACCACGAAGTGTTATGCCTACATGAATATAATCGGACTGCTTATATGCTAAAACTCATCCATCTGCTCCCCACATATATTAAATTCATGGAATTATTTCCAAACATTATTTCCACTCAGCTCTGACTAATTTACTGGTACAATGTTCCACAGTACAATGGGGTAATAAAGCTCCTTTTTTTTATATATCTTTGTCAAATAATATTGACCAATCCAGTGTTTATAGACACTTCAGTGTGTGAGCTAAAGAAAATATGATTTCAGAGATAACTCAACCATGTCACACCAGCAAGTATTAGTGACCACACACTCAGTTCAGTGATCCATGTGTCCCATGCTGGAGCCTCACTGTATCTTTTTTTTTTTTTATGGCTGAGGGGGAGGAATAGTTTTGCATCAGCACCACCTCTATAATTGCTGATGCAGGCAGCCCATTATGCATTCAGAATGCATTCATTCACTGCAGTGTCAACTGTGCCACCTGCTGGATACCCATCAACGTGCATCCGTTTCCACAGGGGCGTTTTCTTCTCATCAGGCGATGGAGACATGCCAGTGAGGCAAACGGTAAAAATAGTTAGCGGACGTTTCTCTAGCACTCCACCCTTTTTTATTGTGAAGGGAGGGAAATATGTAATGAGTCTGTGATGACTAAAGATTTGAGTGGTTTAAAAAAGAAAGACCAGTTTCCCAAATGTTGGCTGGTCAAAAAAAGAAAATTGGAGTTTTACAGTGTGGCTACAAACTGCTAAATGCCGCACAAGGATGTTCTGTTACTGGGTGTAATGGACCTATTATCATTTTGCCTCTTTTAATAATCTCTGTAGGACATTCATGCCACATAAGGCTTGCCAAGAGCAATTCCTGAGCAGCAAAGCCTATTATCCATGGATGAAAGGTTTCTACTGTATTTGGCTCACCTATGGATGATCCATGTCTGACTGTCCATTAATAACCTGACCTGGGAACTACAGACTGCACAGCCCTCACTCACATCAGTGCAGACTAAGCTCTGTCATCATACGGCATGTGCGTTTCACAGACAGTGATAAAAATCATTTGATCTACAGCTATAGACTATTGCTCTGGGTACTGAAGCAAGACTGACATTATAATGCAGAAGGTAACATTTACAGTGAACAACAGTGGTTTAAGTGGATACACTGCTCAGCCCATTGGTTAAAATTAGGATTGTAGGATGCCAGACTACACACTACACACACACACACACACACACAAATGCACAAAGAACATACATGTCAAGACACCCCATGCACTGGATGACGATTTGCAGATTTTCACAAATCCGACAGACGCACAGCTTGGCAGTAAGAAAATACTAATAACCAGGGTGAACGTCTCAACTTTTTTGGAGGATAAGCAGACCTGCCTTTCAGTGTCTGGATAATGACAAGCACTTCACCAGCTTGCTTCTATTTTAAAATGGGTTACAAAACAGTGAGAACCTTTTGAACAGCAATCCTGTGCAACCAGGTTCACTTCTTCAAAGTGTATTTCACCCATGGTACATTAACATTCCTGTTTTTTTAGCTACCCTGAATACACAGAAATGTGGTTTGACTTCAAACCTCCACAGCCACTCATATTCAAAAGCCCTGTGCTAAATTTATGTGGCATTGTTTACAGTATGGAAACAGTGAGCACAATGTTTCAGGTTTGTTGTGGTTGGTGTCTCAACACTAAAGAGGTTTAAGAAAAGGGTCAATAAAATATTCACTATTGTGTCTTTGTGAGTTTGAAAGTCTTCCAAACTCACTTGAGAACCCTTTTTTTCAGATACTGGGTCTTTGTCATGTCCAAAAAATCTAAAGTATCAGTCAAATGACCCAGACTTGGCCTCTGCAGAGCTCACTGAATATAAGAAGCTATTGACTGTCACTGTCACTGTTTGATTGATTTTAGCTGTCACTGAGGAAATGAAGTGGCCACCATAAGCCTTGACTCCTGTGATCTTTGATCCAGGGTCAGTTTGCAGAGACAAACCTTCCTTCGACCAGGGCTACAAGTCAAAATCAAACCTCAGTTCTAAAACAGAAGGAGCTGTTGGTGTCTGCGGTATTTGCAAACAACTAAGTCCCATGCAATGATGATTTTACCACTGCGTCTGGCATGCAGTCAGAGAATACATAAGGTCTGGAAATCTCGATTTGTCCTCATGCCCATGTTGTAATCCTGATGTAAGCCACCAAGTCGCTTCCTCGTGTACTGTTGCTTGGCAAAACGCAGCAGGTCTGCCCTTGCATACGGGTTTGCATTATATAACTATGTAGAGGATGGTGATTAATGTCCTGACTTTTTCAACATTTGTAGTAGGACTTTTTGGCGTTACGGGAGTTATGTTTGTGTCATTTGTGCACAGGAGCTTTCACACATACGCACAGGTCAAATGCAAAAAGCCTCACCAAGTGTAATCACACACTGTCATCCAATTAAAATCAAGTAATCTCTGAGCAACATCTAATCAATTCACTTTCAGACACCTTATTCGCAAACAAAAGGCAAAGCAAATCAGCCGAACCGCAACACAGGATTAAAACAACAGCCTCTCATGGTATTAACATTTGACTGGGGCAGAAAGAAGGGGAAAAAGAAGAAGAGAGGGAAAGGGAAAGAAATAATGCAATTAAATGTAACTTCAATTAAAGGTGTCTAAAAATAGAACAGTGTACTTGCATTAAAGCCATGCAAAACTTTTTTCCCCATTTTAATGGCCAGTTTTTATTACTCATTGATTAAACAATCATCACTAAAGCTGACTGAAATTAAAGTTAATAGCCACAGCTAGAACGGATGGCTGTAATGGAAGATGGGTGAATAAATGTTTCACATAGATCTAGATACATTTTTTCTCCTGTCCTACCTGTAGCGACATCATTCAGCCTCTCACTTAGGTAATAGTCATTCGGGTTGAGGTAGGGCAGCTGCTCCATGTACTGTTTGGGAATGAGGTACAGGACCTCAGCCACATGCCCATCCTCGATGATGGACATGCGCTTGACCGAGCTCTTGCGTTTCACCCGGACGCGGTCGACACTGTGACTGCGGCTGGAGCTGCACAGCTTGCCCAGGCTGTTGAGATTGGGCAGAGTGGGCATGGTGTCCTGCTCCCCTTCAACCGTCCCACAGAGAAGGGTGAAGCACAGCAAGTAGACGTCAGCCAGGATCGAGATCAGACCAGCTCTAAAATCCAGCTGTATTTGGAATTGAAGAAATGAGGAGTGTTCACAGTGGCACAAAACAGAAACAAAGGAGTCAGAGCTTGACGGGCAACTTCATAGCAGCTCATCATTAAATCATGTATCAGTATCCAGTGAGGACTTCAGTGAAAACTCTTCCTGTTAGGATCCCTCCACCTGCCACCTCAGATGGGCAGCAGATGTAAGAAGTGGACTGCTGATGTCCACCCTGAGGTGAAGACGCCAAACAGGAGGCAGCAGGTATGACAAAGCACTCTTCTGCAGGTAGAGCAGAGTGAGACACATGGAAAGGAGCTTACACTGTGAGTGTCTTCAGCACAACCAGCCTGGTGCCTTAAGCAGCTTAGGGCTGACGTCGAGCCTATAATTATCTTCTGGGTGGGGTTAGGTAGCTCTTCATCAGGCTGGCCCAGTGTACGGTGGGGGTCTATATACCTGATGTGACTCATGTGCATCCTCACCATTGTCGAATATCATCCGCTGAATAAATCTGAGACTGTCACACCTTGTTTTCAGAGTGCTAAACTTCACATCAGAGTAGGTGAGAACAAATGACCAGATCTTTTCTGAGAAATTGTTTTAGATGCATCTAGATTCCATTATGTTCACAAAGTATGGTTTTGTGTGAAATGTAATTTGCATTAAAGTGGATTCAGGTACAGAGACTGTATTTGGTCCACCATCTGACTCTCATATAGTTCCTATAGATAACCGCACTATAAAAATCAAGCAGATTTTCTCATGAAATGTGTTTCTCCACTACTTTAAAGTCAAAACTGTTTCACCAAATACGAATCTGATCAGAGACTGCAGGCCAACCCCTTAAGAAACTCTATGAATCAGCCTGTAACATATTAAGGTTGGCCAACAACATCATCTCTGACCCACACCATGGCCTGAACAGTGATTACAAACTGTTACCATCAAACCAGAGATACAGAGTCCCATGATATAATAACGTTAGACTGAGTAACTGGCGCTCTCTCATGCAATCCTAACATTAAATATGGGATTTAAGCCCAGCTCAAATGTACGCTGAAGGGACTTAAGTATTTGTTTTGTCTTTTAATATCAAGTTGCAAATGGAGCTGCTATGACACAAGAAAAATTTCAGACGTGTCTGTCAATAAAGCATCATCATCGTTACCATCATCAGTGTGCAGCATCTCAGCGATCCAAGATATACTTTCAGAGTAGACTGCCTTGGAAGTCTGCCAGTCCTTTGCAAGGTCAGTAACCAGCAAGGTCATTCCATCAGCCAACAATGCACAAACACACTGTTAATTATCAGCAGGATCCTTCAAAATAAAAGATAGTGTAACTGCATCAGCACGGGGGTGGAAATGCCAGCAGTCGCTCTCCATGATCCGGTAAAATCTCTGGATAAAGCAAAAGGATTTTGGAATATGTAACTTAGTAAGAAGACATGTTCTGAGTTTTTAATCTTCAAAGCATCTAATGTCGGGATGGACTTGTTTCTGCAAGACCTTCCAGAATATCTTCTTAACAAGCCAAATCCATATAATCGACATCTAGCCACTGAATTTTTAGAGGCACTCTTTCTTGAGTTAAAGATGTATTCACCTGCCTTAGATATGTGAAAAGTTAAGAGGAAGAATCTGAGCAAACGCCACACAAAAAACATAAACCCACAGTGCACTGATATGTTTTTAAACAACCGAAAACATTAGGGGTTTGTGAAAACACAAAAAATGGCAATGCAAAGACAGTACTAGCTCTTGCATACACACACACAGATTAATAACTCAAAAACCCCTCCATGACATCTAATATTCATCAAAAAGATAAGGCTAATCACAGCTATCTACTTTCTCCCACCACATGAAATGACTCCTTGAGGTACGCGTGACATGATGAAAAGCACAGCAGACAATGACAAAGCACAAAATATCCTTTTTTTTGTCTGGAGATGTCGGGCTTGGCCTGCACTTCAGATTTAATGAATTTCCTCTTTGTCTGAGAGAGGGCACAGATACAGGAGCAGGAGCTCGGCTGCCTGAGTTTACTATTATACATCAATGCAGTACTTAACTGATTTGACTAAATTCAGGCTCCAGTTACAAGCACACTTTAATTCTCATTCGAGTTTCAATCCAGAGAGAGGATAAAGTGTGACAGTGAGGCATAAGCTAGAAGACGTACACTCATAGCTACACACATGCAGACACATGGACCTGAGAGTACCTAAGGACATGCTATTCTGCTGCAGTGAGGCTCTGCCCTCCAGTTGTCATCCATCCACTCTGTGGTAGCTCTGACACAACTACCCACACAGTCGAAAATCAACACATACATGCTCGTAAAACAAGACTGCTGCCCCTGCGCACAGACAAATTAGCATCGCACACAAAATACATCCCAAATGCTTTCACAGCCTCTGCCTTTCCTTCATCCTGCTCCACGCTAGAAGAAACACACACACATAAACACACACCCCCGTGCTCTTTATGTTTCCCCTGTCTTACCATCTAGTCCGAAGCAGGAGGTGATTTTTTGGGCGTAGTTGCAGAGCCCATCGTAGCCAGGCTGCTGCCTCGCTGTATTCCTCTCCCCCATCTCTACACACTCCCACACACACCGTCCTGTCCGGCAGCACTTTCACTCCTTCCCCAGCTCATCAATTATTCAGGACTTGCCAGGACACATGCATGCGCGTGCACACCGACCCTCACACGAGCCACACAGTATACACACACACACACACAGAAAAGTGCTGATGCAGAGGGTCGTGCTGCTGGAGCATGAGCAGCCCTCTCCAGTGGTCGGATAAGGAGGAGGTATCAGATTGGGTTACTGCAGAACGGAGTCATGCCTCCTTTTTCATCCACCATTGATCATCCAGATTACACTGCAGTGTAACAGGTACAGTGTTCAGGATGTGCTAACTCTGCTCAGGGAAAGGGCAGGGCGGAGAAGGAGGTCAGAGCAGGGCAAAACTGGAGATGTACCAGGTGTCGGGAAGAGGAATTTCTTTGCTGCTAATAACTTAGAGGAATCTAAACATCCAAATGAAATGATTACTTAAAGCTCTGTTTACTGGAAAAAAGAAATCACATTAATAATCTGGTATATTGCAGATGGCAATTAAACATAACCAGACCCAAAGTTAAAGGAAATAAGTTAGTTTAACACAATGATGTTTTTCAAAAACTAAAACAGCCTTAAGGCATGTCGACTGTGATCACAGGCCTAAAGATCAACATTTCCAACACTGAAATCTTTTGGTAAACTCTGACTCATGTTTCTGAGGTTTAGCTGAAAATCTCACCAGGAAGAGAAGGAAAAACCTAAAATAAATAAATTCAGCACACTTCACTGCGTCATGACAACATGGTCAAAGACGCCCATAAAATCTGATATAAAACACGACAGCCCAGGAGTAGCAGAAAACAGTGGCCGACATATGTGAGAACTCTGCCGTCCAACGTGTTGTTTTAAGATTCTGCGGCGGAGCAGAGACGACTGGACTAAATGGACCAGGATGAACAATAACTTCACCCACACAGCTAACCAAAACAGTGAGGGACTGTTAGATGGAGATGTTTGATAAGAAAGGCCCCGCCATCCCTCAAACGCCACTGCTGGGGTGACCTTGAACAATGCACTTAACCCCTCTACTCAATGGCCGTCAATGGCAGACTCATACTGAGCAGCTCATAGGTAGAAATGAAAGTGACTGCACTGCTTGAACTAATGCACAGTATGTGCTCTGTCAACATCCCCAGGATAATAAAGAATAAAATAAAAATCATGTTTAGAGATTCTAGACAAAAGAAAACAGCACAGGACATATGATAACACTGAAAGGCCCAGACAGAGTAGTATGTCCGCAAGGGTGTATTACAAGGTGGGGTGACTAATGGAAGGGCATCACTACCAAGGTAAAAGCTGATGGCCCTGAGCTGATAAAAGGGGTGGGGGTGGGTGACTGCAAGACTGAGAGCACAGTAATGGCTGATGCTCGCTGGACAACTGAGAAAGGGGCTGGTAATCATAAATGTACGCTGAGAGTGGAGAGTGGAGTAATTTGAGCCCTTTTTTTTAGCTTCCTGTTTTTCTGTGGGGAGCAAATCAATTACCTGCTGCATATTTCAGTTCTTGCCTATATATTTCTGATGGGTGCTACTGTACAATATTCACAATAATAAAACCAGAGGACAAGTTTAAGTTTTAAGCAACTTAATATTGAACTTGAAAGTTGAGGGATAATGTCCATTAAGTTCAATAATCCACATTAGGGCTGACTCTTGTTATTGTTTTCTCAGTCAATACACTAAAGAAAATACTAAGAAATTATCCATCAGAAATTTCTTGTATCCAATACAGTGTCTTTAAACTGCTTGTATTGGCCAACCAACAATGCTGAACCCAAAGATATTAAGTTCACAATCACATACGACAAAAAATAATAAGCAAATCCTCATAATTGAGAAGCTGAAACTGGAAAATGTTTGTTTTTTTGCTTAAAAAAATGACTTCAGCGATTAACTGATAATCAAAATCTGTGCTGAATAATTCTCTGTCACTCTTTTAATCTATTAGATGACATTGCAAACATTGCAAAAATCATGAAAACAAAAACAAAACTAAACAAAAAGACTTTACGCCTCCTTGTTAAATATTGTGTAACATGTATACATGAAATGGGAGTACTACAACCAGTGCAACTGAACAAGCATTGGCTCAGGCTCCCCCATGACAAATGTGTGTTTGATCTGACACATTCTTACAAACAGTCATGATTGGGTCAATGTGCCTGATATATGTGCAATAATAAATTAATAGCCTCACATTTGTCAAACCTACATAGAGATAATTGGCACTTCACTATCGTTCAACAGTAGGGTGTAGGGTAGTTACTTCTCATGAATAATGATTGGCTGTTTGCTGGGGCTTAAGCGTGCTAATCAGATCTATGTACCACAGGGGGGCTGTCAAGTGGTGGGCTCTGAGCTCCATCGATCTCCACCAGCAGCCATGGAAGGATGGATGCAGCAGGCCACATCAGTGATGGGGGGAGTTCAAAGCCATCTTGCTGCATAGGCTCAGCCATACAGAGTCTGAAGGGGAGTGACATACAGTACAGCTGGAGTGTCTCTAGAAAATCTTCATGTTTTACCCAATAACAGGATCAGACCCATGAATCCAGCTGCAGATTTAATACAATAACCTTGAGGTCAAGTTATTATTGTAACTTCTCTGCTTTTAGCCAGATCTCAATCAGTCAGTTAGAACATTTGATCACGACCTACACCAAGGATAGCTGGAGGCTCTTTATCTCTTCTGCAGAGAACACAGTCACCTGACACAAATCCAGGAGAGCAAAAGAGCCCACCTGAGTACAACAAACATGGTTCGTCTGTGCTGTTTGCAAGTATCAGTTGTTTTATACTAAGCAAGAAATGAAAACTCAACTCAGACAGGGAGAGACTGTTGCACCAAATTATAGGTTTGCATTTTTGCTGGTTTTAAGAGATGTTACTTTTTGTCACCTTATCAGATCAACGCCTGACAGAAGTGATTATCAAATTTCACAACTCCATTGTTTCACAACCAGTCAGCTAAGAATGCCATCATGTGCACCCAGTCCTCCACCAGCAGCTTTCATTTAAGCAACAATTAGATCTTGTGCAGCTTTCATCTAATGATATGCCCCATCCCTGATTAAAGATAATAACAAATGTAAAAAGAAACAGCACTTAGAGGCGGTTAATTCTCACTGCTGGGATTTATTTTTAAAAAGTGTGATCAGATTACATAGTGTTCATATCAACAAAATAAGTTGTAGGCTGTCCAGAAAAGGCTGCAGCAGTGGAAGCTGTAGTTTCAGCTATGCACCGGTGTAACCTACTTAGAATAACAGAGTCATTATCACAGCCTGATCCTCCCGAAAGACGACGCAAATGGGCTCTGTTCTCCTTTGCATCCATCCTTGAACCAAGACCCCCCTCGTCCCCCAAAATTACGAGACTTTTCTCCCCCTCTGTATGTATTGTTATGAAGGCTTCTGCGGCAAAAGATACTCACCTCTAGCAGACATGCCCGGTAGGTAGAGCCTCTCTTTTCTTTGCCGAGATTAACAGGAGGAGGTGCCCCGGTGCAGTTTAGAAGGAGATTGACAGCCTGATATTATCTATGCTTTAAGTTTTTGGCTGTCATTTAAAGGGATTAAACGCAGGGAAACATACATCCAGCGATTTAGGAGACTAGACTAGGCTGCGCGATGGAGAGAGCACTTTCCAGCGACAGGGCGTGTCCTGGAACAGACAGCATCCTTCTTATTTTCCAACAAGTTTATGTCCATATTTGAACATAATATCACAGAATAACGGAGTTATGAATTAAATCATTCTTGAAATTCCTTGCCTGCAGCTGCTGTCGGGTCACCTTAATCTTAAACCGGCTAGCCTACTTTTTGTCTGGGATGACTATGCTGTTCTGGACGTGGTAGTTGGGGCTAAATCATAAAGTTGACAGGCGCTCTGGAGCAATGAATGTTGCTTTTCCATTTTTTCCCCCTCTCCCTCCCGTTAATCCGGCTACTTTAAGGAAAAAATTTTGGCAATCTCTTCATCACCTGGATTTCTTCAACTCTTTCCCTCAAACGCAGTTTCGCTTTAAGAAAGCATGATGTGGGGGGGAAACACTGCAATTTCAGAGAAATCAGCACCCAAATCAGCACCTCATACCAGAGCATAATCAGTTGATTTCCAGTCTGAGATTTTCCACACAAGTTATATGGCTTGGTTATCGGAATCCCATACTTGCTTTTATATTTTTAACTGGGCTTATTGATCCTCATTTCCGTGCTGAACATATTGATCACCGTCCCTCATTGAGTGTATTGGTTTCTGTCTCCATTTGTATGCATCGATCGTTGCCAGTAATTAGAAGTCGGTGTCTTGTCTTCCTGCGCCCCTTGGTGGTTCATGACAGTAGCGTTTGGCGAGGGAAGTGCCACGGTGTCCAAAGTGAGCATACGTTACTGTAGTCTGTAGACGTCTTGTTTACAGTGGTTGTGCCAGGCCTGTAAACTCCAGGGGCTAGCGGCGTGTTACGGTTTTATTGCTTACATTTATTCTTTCGTTACAAGGGTCATTATATGAAACCTCCAATCTGGATCGAGGCGGCAGCAACAGGAAGAAGAAGATAGAGGAATTCTCTAGGTCTTCTCGGGAGAAACTAGTCCAGTCGAAGAACAAAATGTTCTCCAAATTTACGTCCATTCTCCAGCACGCTGTGGAAGCGGTGAGTATTTACTCAAACCATATGTTTATCCACTGCCTTGCTTTTGCGTCCCGTCTATTTTTGGCTGAAAGGGGCCTTTGGTCTCCCAGACAACACATAGCATAACGTCAGCATTAGAGATACGTTGCTAACTAGCGAGCTAACTAGCCCAAGCTAATGTTAGCGTTTTGTGTTTATATGTCAGTTTGTACTTTTTTGTCTTGTTAGCTTCACTATACCGAAGGGTGTGATTTCACGTCTTTTTTATTTGTGATACTGACTAACACGCCTCCCTACTGCTATTTTCGTAATTGCAGCGAGTCATCTATGTTAAAGGTTGACAAACTGAGCTAGTTAGCCACCGACGCCAGCTGTTAACAACCTCAAGAAGCTAAGCTAACGCCGTTGCTAACTAGTTAGCTATCACGTTTCAACAGCAGGGTCTTATTATAATGAGTGATGTCGAAATGACTGGACATTCTTGTTTGATGTTGCGCAAACGTTAACATGACCGTTAATATCAAAGCGATCGTCTACGATTTCTGTCACAGCTTTCTCTAAAGCTTAATGTTGCCTGTTACCCAGCTATCCAACTATCTAGTAACCTGTCTGGAACCTGCTCTCCAGCTGCTTCCGGTCACGGATTTGAAACAATAGACGTTTGGGAGGTGACCCTGAGTGAACACTTTTTTAAGTTAATAGGGATTAATTAATTATTCTGTCATATAGCTTGTTTGTGCATGAGGATAAGCGTAAAACATTATACCACGTGAAAGTTGAAGTGTTACGCAATTCTTAAACGTTTTGGGAACTGCTGGGCCGTGTCTTGGATTACAACACACTGCCAAGTTGTACATCAGAACCATTTAAGCAATGAGAAGATGGTACTGAAAGTTAAAAGATTAAGATCGAAGACACCCATCTCCCCAAAACAAACAAGTCTTCTCAGTCTCTGTTTGAACTCTGAAAGTGGCTGAGACGTGTAGACATTCTGTCACTATAGTAACAGGGGTCTCTCAGGGCCAGCAATATAAACATACAATATTCTTATGTTTACAATATATCTCTTTCAGCTTGCCCCGTCGCTGCCCTTGCAGGAGGACTTTGTCTATCACTGGAAGGCCATTACACATTACTACATTGAGACTTCTGGTAAGAAAAGTCTAAAAGAACAAACTGACATAAGTTATGGTCATGAAATCCACAGAGGTAGACTGATTCTTGTGCAGGCAAAGAAAAAAAAAAAAAAAGATAAATTTACAGCATTGTACAGGTGCAGTGGTTTTTAGAAACGTGCAGAAGCGTTTTGCACTGAATCTGAGAGGCCTTTTCTGTGGTGTTTGAACCTTATGGACAAGCAGAGGTTCTGACTTGTTTCTGCGTTTCCCTCTTGTTAGATGACAAAGCTCCAGTCACAGACACCAACATCCCATCCCACCTGGAACAGATGCTGGACATCCTGACCCAGGAGGAAGGGGAAAGGGAGTCTGGAGAGACAGGACCCTGCATGGAATATCTCCTGCACCATAAGATCTTGGAGACTCTCTACACCTTGGGCAAGGCTGATGTAAGACAGTCATGCTTTTATAACTACATGAAGTATACCTCCAGGAAAATATACATATCATGACATGGCAGCTATATATGTAAATGTGATATTGGATGAAATATAGAAGAAATTCAGGTTGAGAATTAATTGTTGGCACTGAGCACATGGAGGCTGGGGCAACTGAACACAGTTCAGTGTGTAATCAGCTGAAGTACAACAGTGAAATCAAAAGCTAACAAATGATTGTATGTGAATGCATAATTTCAGTGGACTGTTCAGCTAATCAACGCAGCGAGCTGCACTTCCACATGGGGTGTGTGGACACCTCTATCTTAGTGGACCACTCAAATAAATTCTAACATAATTCTGTATGTTTTATTTCCCATCAGTGTCCTCCAGGGATGAAGCAGCAGGTGCTGACTTTCTATACAAAGCTGCTAGCACACATACGTCAGCCTCTCCTGCCACACATCAATGTCCACAGACCTGTACAGGTGAGACGTGCTGCCATCTGAACTAGTTTTTTGATTGTCCTTTTCCTCAAAATGGTCCACTAACTGACAGCTTATGTAACTTGTTTGTAACTTTTTCTTTTCTGTGGCTGTGACATTGCTCTGTCAGAAACTGGTCCGTCTGTGTGGGGAGGTGTTGGCTGCTCCCACAGAAAATGAGGAGATTCAGTTCCTTTGTATAGTCTGTGCCAAACTGAAGCAGGACCCATACCTTGTCAACTTCTTCCTTGAGGTGGGTTGCTATGACACCAGAGAGAAAAAAAAAACAATTGAGCTGCACATTCATAAATATTCATCTGTATATATTACTAGTAAAAGCCCTAAAGGCTTTTTAAGCACACAGTTCAAATCTCTCTTATTTTGTGGTGTTAATTTTAGAACAAGTCAAAGAGACCTGAGACGAAGAGTCCTGACAGAGCAGAGAGGGTGAAGGAGAATGTTTTGGCTCCAGACACTGGTCAGTCTCTGGCAGAGGAACAGGGTAACTGCTCAGAGGAGCCACAGGCTGCTTCCGCCGCCGGCGCCTCCACCTCTAGTCCAACCACCAACAACAATAACAGCAGCAATTACAATCTTGTCACCTCCCTGCTCAACCTCACAAAGAGCCCTGTGAGTAACCCATGATTTAAGTTAAGTATGTAATATCTTTTTCTTTGTTGTGAGCTCGAAGTTGGTATTCATGACCCATGTCCTACTTTCTGTCTCTCTCCTTCCTGTTCAGGATGGCAGAATAGTGGTGAAGGCATGTGAGGGCCTGATGCTGCTCGTCAGTTTACCAGAGCCTGCTGCTGCCAAGTGTTTAACTGAAAACACTGAGCTCTGTGAGCTCCTGACTGACAGGCTTGTCTCCTTCTATAAAGCCCTGCCACAGTCCATGGATCCCTTGGACATTGAGACAGTAGAGTCGGTCAACTGGGGGTAAATTTCTTTCTAGTGTTTACTTCTTAATGCAATCTGAGGAGTAATGACTTGTAACCACCGCTTGTATACAATTCAGTCATGTCATCATGTGAAGTTTTGATTTAGACTTTTCAGGTAGCTCTGCTGTCAAATTATTTTTCAAAGCTTTCATATTTTTATTTTTTTGCCTCTCTCTCTCTCTTTCAGCCTGGACGTGTATAACCTAAAGGAGGACGCTGCTGTCTTCACAGGGAAGAGGGCTCTCATCTCCTTCCTATCCTGGCTAGATTACTGCGACCAGCTCATCAAGGAGGCTCACAAGGTCCTTAACCAGAGCTGACTCACTGTGTTGTGATGCATCACATTGTAGTCAGAAATGACAGAATAAAAGAAGTTCTCTCCAAAGAAGTTTTTGTATCTGAAAGCCACAGAAGGCTGAACTGTGTTTTGTTTTTCTTCACTGTCTTCCAGTCAGCAGCTGCAGTGATGGCAAAAGCAGTGAGAGAAAGATTCTTTGTGTCTGTGATGGAACCACAGCTTATGCAGACGTAAGCCATCAATCAATCAAATCAATCAATCAGTCATCTTGTACTGAAAATCTTGAGCCTTTCAGTGTGTAATGTGTCGTGACCGCTCACTAACACATGTGGTGTGTTTATGGCTGCACGTAGGTCTGAGGTGGGCATCCTGACCTCCACCGCCCTGCTAAACAGGATCATCAGACAGGTGACATCAGAGGCTCTGCTGCAGGAGATGGTTTACTTCCTGCTGGGGGAGGAGAGAGGGCCAGAGACTCCAGCTACTGTCGCTCAGAATCCACTCAGACACCGACTCATCGAGCACTGCGACCACCTGTCAGACGAGGTTCTTATCACACAATTGTTATTATTCCGGGTACCGTCACCATCATTTATGTCTGATGAGACTCATTTAGTGCAACCTTTCCTGATGGCATTAATGTGCGGGTCCTTAATTTCTTCTTGTTCGATATTCAAAAGTACAAATGGCCGTCTGCCCTTCAGAGATTCAGAGTTGCAGTGAATCATATGATTAACCAAAAGCACATGAATTTTAATTAATATCTGACAGAGCCATTGCACACATTTTCATCACACAAAAGACGAGTGAATCATCCCTTTTGATATTTAAGCAGCCGCTGCCTACTTTTCTGTCAGCAAGCAAACACTTGGCATATTGCTGTGGATTTATAGTGGGAGCTAAGCCTTATTCATTCCTTCCTCCCTGTCCCTCAGATCAGCATCATGACTCTGCGACTATTCGAGCAGCTGATCCAGAAGCCCAACCAACACATCCTCCACAGCTTGGTGCTGCGTAGCCTGGAGGAGAGGAACTACCTGGAGAACAAACCGCAAGAGGAGCGGGAGCCCCTGGAGAATGGCCAGCCCCACGATGCCGTGTAAGGACCTGCCTCTGACCTTTGACCTCGCTGAGCTGCCTGCTTTACATGCACTTTATGGAAAAGCTTTTGCACAAACTCACACCAGCTCAAATAAAGTGAATGCACTGACTAGTCCTGTTTTTCCAGGTGTCCTGCCACTTGCTCTGCGTTAATCATTGTTATGTGTTCAGTTGGTGGGATTCTTTTGAGCCATGATTAAGTGGGATCATGAAAATGCAAGTCAACCACATAATACTGTAAATTGAAGTCGGTTTTGGGAGACTGAAACATAATGAGCAATAATTGGCCTGCTTATGCTTGACTTTGGTTTCTGTGATTAACGAAAATCGCAATTTAGACATAAATCCTGAGATATTTGTAAATACAAATGAATAAAGTCATTAGATACATGATTGTTTTAGTACACATACATGCATGCTTATTTTTTGTAAAGGTTTCATAGAGAAGAGTTGAATTGGAATATCTTCAAACAAATCTTTTAGAAAAAAATGCATTCAAAATCTGTCCACCTACCAAATTATACCACAGACCTCAAAGCTGCCACACAGATACTAAGTTCATCAGCGTATGTATTACATGTAAAACTTAATCTGAAATGTTAGAACAGATAACTTACAGTATGTAACACAAGTCATGCTCTGTGTTGAGGGAAATCCTTGAAATGAGTCGTCGATGATGAACGTGCGTTATCTCTACAGAGACCTTGAGGAGGATCCGCTGTTCGTTGACGACCTCTCTCCAGACAGCAGGCTGTCTGGTTCTGATTGGCTCAGCTCCTCACCACCACAGAGTCCTGACCACTCGAAGTCTGATGGGAAGACAGAGGTCCACAAGATTGTCAACAGGTGCACAGTCTTGCTCATGATGCGACATGCGTGGCTTTACTCAACCTGCCTTCACTTGACAGTTCTAACATTTTTATCCCTGCAGTTTCCTGTGTCTGGTGCCTGATGAGGCCAAGTCATCGTATCAAGTTGAAGGCACAGGCTATGACACCTACCTCAGAGATGCACACCGACAGGTAAAAGCTCTGAGTCTATTGTAAGGCTTCTGATAAACTGGATAAATAACACGAAGGTGAAAGTTCTGTTTTAGTTTTTTCTTGCTGCATTTTAACATTATTAACTATCCTGAGGCAGCTTCTTATTATTTTTCTCAATTGTTCCCCTCAGTTCAGGGACTACTGTGGGGTCTGCCAGCGGTGGGACTGGAGGGGGAATCCAAAGCCGTTTGAGAAGTGTAACTTGGACACCCCGTTCTTCGAGGGCCACTTCCTCAAGGTTCTCTTCGACAGGATGGGTCGTATCTTAGATCAGGTCAGTTTGGCTCACCGTAAAGTAAAAGTCCATTGTAATACTGGCATCTTTCAGAACAACCACGCTCTTTGATGTTGAAATATCTGTGTGAAAAGTCTGTTGCATTATTTAAGCTCCACTAGTCCACAGGTCTGAGAATAACAAGACACAGTAAAAGGGATCTTTTGGAAATCAGGAATCTAGGGCTGCAACCAACGATTATTTTGACAATCGATTAATCTGTCGATTATTTTTTCGATTAATCGATTATTAATCGGATAAAAAGGAAAAAAAGCTCAATTTGTTTCCAGCATTTTATTTAATTAACCAAACTGTCTTTGCTCAAAAGTTGTTTCCAACTCATAAAAAATTAAATGTATGCTACATTGAGTACAAAAAAATAAAAATAAAAAAGTTGTAGCAGCTGAATCAATGTAAAGAAAAACATGAAATCTTTTTTTTTTGTAAAGTGGAACCAGCATTTCTTTGTATTGTTTTGTCAAACAAAATTGAAAGCCTGAGAGGGATGAGTGTAACCAGGGTTGAAGGTGTTTATCATTTTTCTGATTCAAATATATCTGTAGTTTCCGGCAGATTGGTGTCCGTTTTGACGGACAAACGCACGATTTCTGGCCAATTTAAAAACAAACTTATTGGACAATAATACCCTCTGTCCGTTTTCTCTAGTTTTGTTGATGGATACATGATAAATTAACTTACTACGCACTTACCGTGAGTCTCCTTCACCCATGGCTCCAACATGCTTCCTCTTCAGGTGCTCATGCATTGATGTTGTGCCGCCGTGCCAGGTGAGATCAGCTGTGCACATTTTGCACCTAACGCTGTTCTTTGAAAGCGTTAATGTAAAGTGCTCCCATACTTTTAACGACTTGGGTCGTACATTTTTCTCTCGGCTAAGTTTAGCCTCCTCCACCGAAACGTTAGCCTCTGCTATGAGCGCCTCCGCCATTTTTCAAACGCTTCTTCCAGGTGAACTACACAAGGCGCACCATTGGTTCCCTTCTCCTGCTTCTTCTTCTTCTTCTTCTTTTACGGCGATCGGCATCCAACTTACCGATGCTTTACTGCCACCGCGGCCTTGGTTGGCTTTCTGCCCCCACATTACGGGGTAGCAACTCTACTTCTGTGTGTGATAACGTAGACCCAACTAATCGATTGTTAAATTAGTTGCCAACTATTTTAATAATCGATTTTAATCGATTAGTTATTGCATCCGTACAGGAATCCGACTTTGGTTCCTACAAAATAAATGGAGCAGGTAACTAAAAATAAAAAGGAGTGTTATATTAACATCTTGGGACAAATGTGAGGCTCACATTTTTCACATTTCATCACCAGTTCATTTCCTCTCCGTCTCCTCTGTCTTTCAGCCCTACGACGTAAACCTGCAGGTGACCGCTGTACTGTCCAAGCTGTCCTTGTTACCACACCCCCACTTGCACGAGTACCTCCTGGACCCTTATATCAGCCTGGCCCCTGGCTGCAGGTCTCTGTTCTCTGTCATCGTCAGGGTAAGACACAAAGAAGACAGTTAGTGCAACAAAAACATAATAATGTTTGAGACAGCTGTTGGACTTTTTCTCATGCCAGTGCAAGTATTTCTCTCAATCTCACTTTCCCAATAATCTTGAGAGCATGCTGCTACTCGACCTGCTTCTTACTGGAAGAACACCACCTCTCTGTCTAATTCTGTGAATCAGTCCAACTACTTTTCTCTGAAATCCATCCCAAAGGCAGACAGCATAAACAGCAGTTTAGAGGCTGGTGGAAGCAGCTAATTTTCTTGTTGATGGTCTTGTTTGTTTGTGGTAATTACGGTTGTGTAGTTACTGGTGTTGCACCTTTACGCAGTGATGATGTGTTTTGGTAATTGCTTTGTGTTAGGTGGTGGGAGATCTCATGTTGAGGATTCATCGCATCCCAGACTTCACGCCCAAACTGCTGCTCGTGAGGAAGAGATTATTAGGTCTAGAGCCAGAGGGCATCAAGTACGTACCTGCACATGGTTCGATGCATTTATCTTCTGTGTTTGCTTATGTGGATTCAGGTTTCATTCCGACTTTTCCTCTTTTAGTGTCGACCACATGACTCTGCTGGAGGGGGTGATTGTGCTGGAGGAGTTCTGCAAAGAGCTGGCAGCCATCGCCTTCGTCAAATACCACGCAGCTGCCTCCTCCTCGCCGTAAAACTCTTTCCTGCTGTCCATCCATCTGCCTCTGCGAAGGCAGACAGGTCAGGATAAAACTGGGCCTTTTTGGGGTGTGGTGGCACCGGTGGCACAGGGTCGGCAAAACATTACCGCTAACTGCTCATCCCGACAAGACTGTTAAAGTCCACACGGACGGGTTTCATCTCTCCCCTTCTTCTGGCCTCTCGGGCTCCACCATGAAAAGTCTTTGGTCTTGTTTTTGAGCAGGTCAGAGCGCAGACACTGCCCAGCCAGCAGGGGAAATAAGAGGAGGAGGATAGAGGCTGAGATGCAGGGAGATGTTAACTGGACTCTTTTCAGCCTCTGCATTTTCTCTCACTGACCTCCACCCCCCCCCCACACACACACCCCCAGCCCCACCCCTTTCATCTTTCTTTCTCACCAGCCAAAAGATGATAGCCCTGTAATTATTATGTCAAGGAGAAAAGATGTTTGTGTATTTATTTGCTGTCCCATCGTCACCCATTTGTAATCGTCATTGCCTTAGTGTGGTATCACACCTTTCAGTTACAGAAAATTGTTTCCTTTTGAAACATTTTTTTTTTATCTTAACCCCTCACGTGTTTGTCTGTTTGAAGACAAGAGGCTGTAGAGAAAAATGCCCACTACCTTCAACCCTTATATGTACCTGTACTTACATAAATACTGAACTGCAGTATCTACTGCAACTCACCTTTAAATGCCAAGTCCTCTTATTTATTTGTTTGCTTTCAGGTTGCCTTTTTAACTAATGTCGTATTAAGATAAAAATGAGTCTAAAACAGTCAAAGTTATGACTGACTAAGCAGACGCTATTTACTTTGTTTTCCTCGTCTTTCCTCCATTTGTCTTTAAGTGCTTGTGCTGTCAAAGCTCATCTGCAATCACCGTCACCCAAAGATGTCACCATCCATCACCGTTTGTTCAGTGAAATGGTGAATTTCAGCAAGTTATGTGAATTTGCACATGGACCTCATTGCATTGCACTTGTTACATTCTTCAGTTTTATTTCATGCTTTTTTTTTTGTTTCTTTTTTTTTTGGACTTTTAGGAAATGTCAGATTGGCATTTGCGGAAAGAAAGACTCAGTGTTGCGTTTTTCACACACCAGTGTTTGCTTTATAGATACTCGGTATTATTGTTCTTACACCCTTATCCACAAGAGAAAAAAAAAACAAAGATTAGAAGAAAAGTATGAAAAGGAAACATTTTTGCGTATCACACGTAGTAGTTTGGAAACCACTGGCCACAGTATCCCAAGGTCTCATCGTGTTTTCCTATCGTGTCACATTTACAAGCAGTATTACTTTTTCATGCTGATCTTGAATGATGAGGAAATGTACTCACGGTGCTGTGTATAGCAGGTTGTTTGATATCTGGAAGGTGTCTCTAACTTCAAATCAGAGTCTCACTTCATGGATCAGTGATTCATGATAAATTAAGATGCTACTTAATGTATGTATGTTGGTTTTTGTCTTATGTTCCCAGTGTGAATGTTGGTAGGTAGGTGAGTGTGAATTATTGCTGTGGAGAACGGGCAGAGTCATTCATTGGAGCCGTGAGTCCCTGGTCTTGACCTTTGTTGCCCCCCCCTCCCTCTTCTTTTCTGGTCCCACCTCAAATCCATCTCATCACTCAAGCACCTAAGATACATTATGCAACAGCTTGCATGGAATCAGATTTGCACATTATCTTTCTTCATCCTTGTTCATAATGTAAATATACACAACAAAAAGCTTTTTCTTTCTTTTTTTTTTTTTGTCTGAATGTTTTGTTTCATAAACCAAAAAGAGAAAAATCTAGTCTGTACCAGGAGTAACATTTCTATTTTAATGGGAAACTTTTTTTAAATTGTCAATCATGCACATTTTTTAAATCAACTATCTTTCCAACTTTTTTCTGTACAGTTGTATATTGTATGTGTACAATAGCAATAGAGATATACTACCTGGTTGTAAATGCATGCTTATACATGATTTTTTTTTTTCCATTGTTGAACGAAAGAGAAGAGGCAGTCCAGCCATCTGTGATGATTTCGTAGCTGTCAGCACTTTGCTCTGACAGGGAGATATGATGCCTTACTTCACACTGTGGATCTCTGAGGATTCCTAGAATCGAGGTTTCTGCTTCACTACAGATTGTCGTGATCTTATTATGCTTCTATCTCTTGTGTTTCATAGACTTTATTTGGTATGTGAAGATATACAGGACTCTCAGTGTAGTCAACAATCTGATGCCAACTGATTTCTTTACTCGTGTCGGCTTAGACCAGTCACTGTATCACGTTGCTGCATTTCATCATGTTCATCGCTGCTTTCCTCTGGTGTGAAATGGGCCGAGTCTCATTTCACTTCTTCTGTCTCATGGCCAGTTTGATTATGTGATTGTTCAATGCGTAACTGAAACGTTAAGGTAAGGCGCATGCTCACCCCTCCTGCCTCCTGATGCCTCACAGAGTAATCAGAAGCAATGACTGCTGTTATACACATGTATTAGGTTTCATTCAGGACAATATGGTTTTTGTTTAACATTCTCCGTCCCAATTAAATTAAAAAAAAAACCCAAAAACTTTTTCAGCAGGAGATGTGGTCATTCTTTGAACAGTTCATTGTGTTTCATCTTGTTTTTATTACAAAATGTCTGTACAACAACAAAAAAAACAAAAAAAAATACACAAAATAACCATTTCTTTCAATGACAAGGTGAAAACCACAAATTCTGTTCAATAATCCCCCTTTAAAAACGATACTTGTGAATTAACCACCAGGTGAAGTGGGAGAACCGAATGTCTTCAACGTGTAATTTTCATATTCAAACAGCACCGCGGGATGACATGACAACATGTACACGAACAGAGCAGAGAGCATCGAGCGTGAAAATGACCTCTCTTGCCAGTGAATAACTGAACAGCAGTCAGCATGGGTACTTTATCCACTCTCAGATTCTCTTTGGCTTCGTGCCTGCCATGCTCAGTCATCCAGCTAACTCTGCAGAAATGAGTCAAAAATCTCAGTCCCCGGGCACAGCTGAGGATTGGATGACAGGTCCAAAGTCATGTGAGGTGGTATGGAAATAAAGTAAATCTTACATTTCTCTTGCCTTGCAGTGATTTAGGAGTCAGCCATGGAAAAGAGGCACTATGGTGCAGAAAGAAGGCTCTCAGTCTAATAACTCTTCCTCATTCTTAATGATTGCTGAGGTACGTACTGAGATTGCAGTCAGCTAGGGTCTTACAGTTCTCGTTTTAACATTTTAAAGCACATGAAGTCACTTTTCCAAATTAGGAGATCCTTGTTCTTATAAAAATATTCATAGTCATTACTGTTGTAATATTGCAACATTGAGAATGAACTGAATTACACCGAGTGTTTCCATACAAGGAAATAATAATCTTTTGATTGCAGTATTGAAGTGGAATTGCCAAGTCTATACACTGTCTTGTTAAACAAGAGATTTGTGTCCAAAGCCCTGTCTCAGGTCAGCGACAGCATCACGTGATTAAAGTTTTGAAGTCTGGTGGAGGCAAATCAGAGCAACAGGTTTCCAATGAATCGCTTTAGAAACCAATTAGACAACGTAACGTTCGTTATTTATCTGATGGCATGAAAACCTGTTTGGCACTCTGAAGGTGTTCACCCAGAGAAGCAAGTCACACGCTTAAAAACAAGTGAACAAATTCAGTCTGAACTCACATGAGGATATTAACTGTGTGTGACAGTTACGTTGTTAAAATGTCAAAATTGTGTTCTCACATTTCTGTGTGAACACTGATGAAAATATAGACAGCACACTGCTAAAAGATGAGATAAATGAAAGTGTTTTCTATCAGATTGTCATAGTTTGAACAGTTTCTACACTTTAAGTGCCAGACCAGGTCTTCATGCAGAACATCAGCTGTTGCGCTGAAATCCTCCCAGCGAAAGAATTCTGCAAATCATAAATATAAGTTTGACATTTTGTGACCCAGGTATTTGATAGGGTTTGAGGGACCGTCCTACAAATGTCACAATCAAAAAAAATGTAGAAAAACATCCAGCGTTCTTTCTCCATGTTGTAGTGAAAACTCCCAACAGCACGACAGCATTTCAACATTTGATGGTATATTAAATTAATTTACATATACATGTAAATAATTCATTTTCTTTATGCAAATAATTTTCATGGACATACAAAACCACTACGTAAAAAACAACTACATGCCGTTGCACAAACTAAACCAGGCTAAAAATACAAGTTATCAATTTAAAAAAAATTATTTACATTTCCAAATGTCTCTTTTCTTTTTTTTTTTTTTTTTTCTTGTTAAGTCAATAAGCGTCTCCCCGCCCATTTACAAACCCCAGATATGCACGCGCACACAGACACACATGCTTGTGCACAAATTGCTCACACTGGAACATTCAGACAAACAAATGTCTCTTTGGCTGGTGTGAAGCTGTGGCACCTTGCAGTGTGTGTACATGTAATTACTCATTTTCAAAAAACACACGCACACACACACAAAAGAAAAAGACACCATCTAACGGCATAGAAAATACGTTCCGATGATGGATGTAGTGATATATTTCCTATGCTTTTGCGAATATATATATATATTTATATACCAAAACATACTGTATACTGTATAAGGGTCAGCCACACATATGCCCTTGATTGTGTGTGTGTGTATATGTACGTTAAAGTCACATTCAGAAGTGTGATGTGAAACGCTGTAGGAAGGCATCAATAAATAGAGATGTCAGTCAGTCAGTCTGTCTGTCTGTCTGTCTGTGTCCCTGGGTCTGCTGTGTGGAACAGCACTAGCCGTCTGTCAGTCACTCTTCGAGTTCTGTGCTGCGTCCAGGTTCACCACCTGGAGCTCCGTCATGTTACTGCTGCTGCCGCTCGACTGCTGGCCAATCACCATCTGGAACACAACACAGTTACGTCAGCGAAGAGCACAGGGCCTAACCAGTGGCCAATCACAAGTCATCACGTCACACGGCACCCAGCACAGATGGAGATCCTGCTACACTGCATGCTGTTTATCATGGAGCGATATGATGCTGATGTAATAGATGCTGATGTTTTCTGTAACAATTAAGATGCTTAATCTATGAAACCATATTTGTGTAATTCAGACTAACAGGACAGGTGTGTATTTATAACCTATATTTCAGTGGAATTTTTCCAGCTGTATAGAATCAAAATATCAACATATTTTAAACTAACAGACATAAATGAATTCCAAATGTTTTCCTTCATAAGACTAGAGCTTGTAAAGTAAATAAAAACATCAAACTTCTGATTTCCATGCACTGTAACAGTGGTGTTTTGTTTAGTCTACTACGTGTGTATTTTTCTGCAAATCACAGGTAAAACAAGATGCCAGCCGATCATCCACATTCATACAAAGAGGTTACAGGTGACAGCCCTGTGGCCTCTGTGTGCCAGTGCTCTGTTAGGATGCATTAGTGCAGTCACGTGGCATGCTGGTTGCATAGGGAATATGAGAGTTTCACTTGTAAAATGCAGATCTTGCCGTACTGGGTGTAGCTGCACCGCTGAGACGGGGATCTGCACCGTGCCTGGAGGTGCTGTGAGGAACACCTGAGGGACAGCACCTGGGAGAAGAACAGCATGGTTTTCTATCAGCAAACTTTCTAGAATTAGTAATGTAATTTTAACTGATTTACAAATTAAATATTAATCCGCATCTGCCACCCAGTGAAGAGCGCGTGTTCAAAGAGTGTCGATCGGTGTGTCTCACCTGTGTCTTGGGCCTGGGCGTGGGACACCTGCATGGCTGAGGTGCCCTGGGAGAAGGCGTTGAGCACAGCCAGCCCCCCGTCAGCCAGTGCCGGTGTGGAGGCGTACATTACCGTGTGGGGGCTGGGGTACATCATGTGACCCGCCACAGACGTTGGCACTGACGAGGTGACGATGGTTGCTGGGAGACTCACCGTTGCTGGAAGGCGGGCAGTGGGAGGGGGGAGGAGGGAGAGAACGCACAACACACTGAGGGCCAGAAGTGTGTATACATATTGGCCAGCAGGTGGCGCATAATATCTGTCTATATTCAACTACTAACTCCTACTTATGCAGCGTGTGGTGGCTCCATAATGTTTTGCTTGAGGAAACAACACACCTCAACATGAATTTCAGATACTGCACTGGAGAGCTCTCTCCACCTTCTGGAGCACCAATGTACACCGTTTACTAAACTTTAATCCAAGCTGAATGACACGGGACAACAGAGTCTTTCTCCAGAGAGGGGGTCTGACCTACCGGTGGAGTTTGTGGAGGTGTGGGAGATCTCGGGGCTGCTGTCGTTGTTGGAGGTGGACTGGGTGTTGGGGTGGACCTGGATAGCCTGAAGCTGCTGGGGAACCCCCGCTCCTGGAGACACACAGAGGGCACATGGTGGCTACAGTAAGTCATCACACGGAATAGCAGTAGTTGCACGTGGGGTTTGTGGAGTGCAGCAGTGGGGTTGGCACACAGTAGCACAAGCAGTAAAAGCACTGGCGGTAATTTAAGCTGAGGTAGAAGTCGTCGTCGTGCTATTAGCATTAGTAATCCTAGCATCAGGTACATGATTATTATTCATAGCAGAAGAGGTAGCGTTAGCAGCAGCAGCTTAAGATGAAGATATGATTCTGATTAGTAAAAGCAGGCAGATTGGTGGCAGCATGCAGAGCCGGTCACCTGTGAGGGAGACAGCAGCAGGGAAGCGGAAGACAGCCTGCTGTCCCTGCTGTGGCTGCTGGGCGGTGGCCAGGGCCTGACCATGCTGCCCCTGGAGGGCCAGGGAGTGCTGCTGCAACTGGCTCAGAGGAATGGTGGGGGTGCCAGGGGGGAGAGGAGTGCCTGCTGGAGGGGGGTGCGCACGCAAACGCACACGCACACACACACACACGCACACATACAAACAGACACACACAGGGAGGTTAAGACTACACTCGAGAGGAGGTAACAGTTTGAAAAAGTGATAATTGGCTAGATAACATAACTGACGTGCAAAAAAGCAGGCAGCAATATGATTTTAATTTTCATATAATAGATCTTCAAACGGGACCTGTGGAGTAAACCAAAGTTATGTTTACTCTCAGAGTTTCTTGCCAAAGCACACAATGATGTTTCACAAACACAATGAGTGCCTTTTCTTCCTCACAAAACATTTGCAGAGCCAATTTTTTAAATCATTTAATTTTAAACAAATGGTTGGTGCATTACCGACATCAAATGTCAATCAACGGAACAGCCTGAAATAGATGTGGATGTGAACTGGGCCGCCCGCATGGAGGTGCAAATGGTTTTGCAACCTTGTGCAAGAACATTGCTCCATAGCACTGCTAATGGTCAAAGACTCCACGGAGCACCTTTAAGTTAGTGTTACATTCTAAGTTAAAGTGGAGTTATACTGGAAGTAAAAGTCGAGTGACATACTGTGTGACTGCGGCGATAAAGTGGTTGGCTAGCACAGTGACATTTTAGTTTGAATCACTATAAACGTGTGTGTTCCAGTAATTTTTAAGGGAAGTAAAATTGATTCTGCAAATCTGTGACACAACATGTAATATTCAGATACTGTAAATATGTGAGTCATTCTGTCAACCAGAAATTATTTTCAAATGCTGCCTCGTGTTTCAATTTTCAGTTTGCTTTTTCTTAACAAACGTCAGATATTTCATTTCAGCACATGACTCGGGAGTCACACCCTGACATTTCGTCGTGTGCTCCGTAGACAGTTGCTGCAGCAGGGTGGGCAGGCCCTTTCAAGCTGCCAGCTGAGGAGGTTTTAGCGTGGGAGGGTGTGTTGTTCCACCTGGCACTGCTGCTATGTGCCAGACAGGTGGTGAAGAGGAGAGAGGGAGCGAGCAAGTGAGCAAGACAGGGAGAGAGAGAGAGAGAGCGCAAGAGAGGGAGAGGGCGGCAAGAGAAGGAGGGTGAAGGCTGTTAAAAAGAGGACAGAAAGATGGAGGGAAAAAAAAAGGGGAGGAAAAGGGACAGAGACATCGCCTGGCTGCCCTTCAGCTGTCTGTCACAATAACATATAGGACCCATTAGTGGGCATCATGTGTCCGTCCGTTCGGTTGTGGCAGAGCACTGACAACCAACACACTGCAACGACTCGCTGGTGACATTGCTGCCAGAGCTGAGAAAAGACTGACGAGCACTGGGCCTGTTAAGCTTCACAGATGCAACACAGACTCTTGTCTTCATGGCAACAACAACATACACTGTAGAAAAGACTGCACCAGTCAGCATTTAAGTGTCAGCTAGCCTTTTCTAATTCTTAGTGTCACGGACAGACCAAATGCCCAAAAGGCCCCAGTGCACTGAGCTTCTTATACAGGCGGCATGATATAAGATTAAATTACTGTGAAATTCAAATATTCCTCATGCCACTGGGGGAATCATGACCCCTTGGCATCCTAAGGCCCGTCTCGGAGACCCCCAGATGTAGACCCAACAGTTCCCAGCACGTCCACCATGAAAAGGAAGTGTAATGAATAATTACTGGGGAAAGCCAATTTGGAAACACTTTAGGGATTCCCAAATCAGAGCCTGCTGCCTCAAAGTCCTCATTGAGTTGGTGGCGTAGAGATCCCCTGTGTTTCAGAGTGTGTCTGTGAGGTCCCGCTTAATGAAGGGTCATGTCTAGTTCAGGGCCGCTCTGTCACAAAGCTCCGGCTCCACAAAGTACACCTCAATTATAATTTCAGCACAAGCCAGCGATCCTTCATTGAATATTCATGACTAATTATGGGCCGTGTTCGTCAGCCCTCATTGCCAGGTCTATTGTGTCCCTCTCACATAATTATTCCTGTCCCCAAGTGACAATCAAAGGCAGGGCCAGTTGCCAATAGACATGGCTTTCCTAGATACTGGGGGCTTTGTAAGAACCAAGGGTGCTGAGTGTTGGTGACTGGCTATGAAGAGCTGTTGTGTGAGGTAAACAGCTCAGAGAGAGGCGCACCCCCCCACACACACACACACAAGATGACGGCTGAGGTCACGGAGGGATGCCATTCAAATTCTAATCAGCTAATAAGCTCGACAACACGATGACATTAACAAAACACAAAGGTCTGCAGAAGTGTCATTTTGATTCTAAAGGATGAGGTTAAGATAAACAGACCATACAGAAAATAATTAAGAATTATAACAGAGCTCTGGATGTTGAGGACAAGATAACCCATGTTTTTGCTACCCAACTTACCGGGCATGAAAGTGAAGCCACTGGGCAGCTGCATGACCCCTGTGGAGGCGCCGGTGGTCTTGAGGACGGTACCGTTGGCACTGACATTGCTGCTAGCAGAGACAGGCGCCAGGTAGTTGGTGATGGGAAACGAAGGTCCGCTGCTCACCTGCATGGTGGTGGAGGTGGTGGGTACTGTGGACTGGGCGCTGCTGGTAGTACCTGGTAGGTTGGCTACCGTGAATGTCGGCTTCAGCGTATCCTGGGGGGGGGGGAGGAGAAGCAATCACTGTGAGTAGGAAGACGGGGGCAGATAATTTGAAGACATTATGTTAGTACCGGATTCTGTCGTGGAGGAAGAACACAGGCTTTCTGTTAAGAATCTGAGGTTTGAAGTCAAATGCAAGATAACCCTGAAGCCGTCAGCAGCGTTATCTTGATAAGTAAAGTGAACTTGATGCGTGAAATAGGTGGAGTTCCCCTTCCTTTATGACGGTAATTTTGACTACCTGGAAGTTAGCAGTATTTCCAAATGATGCACTAACACTTTCTCCACTCTGCACTCATGCAAAAGCATCACCAGAAGAAGAATTTCACATGAGGACACCTAAAACAACACCATTAATGGGGCTTTTCCTCATTGAGCAGCTGAACATAGGGTAGGCAGGAGGAGGAGACTTTAGTACTTCTAGTATTTTCAGGGATCAATGGGTGGCTGACAGAAACCAGAGCGGGTTTTAATCGACTCAGGGCAAATGACATGAACAAGGTAGCGAAACAGGCCGGGACCCCTCTAATTGCATCCATATGTAAAATACTAAACAGTGCAGAGAGCCTTTCTCTGAGCAATTCCGTTCTTTAGTCTGAAAAAAGCAAACACTTGCATTTAAGTTGGAGGAAAAATCTTTGTTTTCAACAATAAATGAAGGAATTTCAGTGCAAGGTGGTGATATAACACTAAGAAATATCTGTAAATCACAGCTGTGTATCCTTTGAATACTGTGACACCTGAACACTCATGATATCATCCATCCATTCATCATCGCTACCTGCTTATCCTACAATTAAAATTCATCCACTGCTCAATCCAACTCTACTGAAGAATAAGTCTTCTGCCCTTGTATTTTGCCAAGTTACTATGACAACTAACTGACCATGCAGCATGTTACTTTCTCTGTGAAAAGGGGTAGAAATCAGGCTGATGAGCTGCTCACATAAACTTAAGATCAAAGGAGGCAGGATGTAGCATCGCACCATACACTACTGTGAACATCCATTGAGCAGCGGAGCAGGATGTGTCGGTGAGTGGGCTGCATGATAAGAGCAGGGTAGGCGTTAGGCTGGGACAATAAAGCACATCTAAACCCACCATGCCTGTTTCTACGCACTTATAAAAACACTTATCACATGATACTAATGATCTGTAATAGCAGCATGGGAATGAGCCTACACATTGGAAGGCATGAAACAGTTTACACATCTATGTGGGTTCAATATTCTTTGAGGGTTTGATTCCAGATGATTGAATGTGAATACAGAGAAAAGGGGCTGTGAAAAATCAGTCGAGGCAGAATATACCCAGTTAACTTCTAGTTAACGGGGGTGTGTGTTTAAACAACATGAAACGGAGCAAAGTGGACGGCCCTGTCAAGCATAAAAAGGGAGCTGCATGCAAGTCCAACAAGGACACATATGCTGCCTCCCATTTTACGGGCTGGATTCTCTGATTTTTGGCGTGTCCCTCAGAGGACATCATAACAACCTGTCCTATTTCAAAGGCTCTGCCAGACGTAGCCTTCTTTTGCTCTTGGAGGACACAACCGGCGTGTCCTTTGCAGTATTCAGTATCCCATAATGCACTGTGCACTCTTCAATTTCCCACTCGAGTCTGGCTGGGGACCTTTGCTGCATGTCATCCACCCTCTCTCTCATCCTGCCGGCTCTATACCACATCTAATAAAGCCCCAAATCCCCAGATATAAATAAAAAATACCAAGTGTTCCTTGATCACTGGCAATCATGTCAACTGGACAAACAAAAAAAAGCCATGGAGTGATGTAAATAATGGAGGCCAGGCATCAACTCCACTGAAAACTGTTGCATAATGGTCTCTGAGAAAATAACCCTGATGACATCATCAGGGTTATTTTCTGGGAAGTGTAGGATCCAGTCTCATGAAGTTGGTGGGAAAAGTCATGGTATTCTGTGTATTCTCAGTCATCCCAACTTACATAGAAGTGCAGCGCTTAATCACTGGGCAATACAGAGACATTTAAGTTACACTGTATTTTCCACTAACCTGCTAAATGTTTGCCGTCCATCAGGTATTCAAGTTAAATGTCACAACTTGAAACTGTGGAATTTGCCCTAGTTTCAAGTGGTATTTGCACTTTATCGGCTGGTTAAGGGCCACTTCCTGGTGATTAACTTTATTCAACTGATATTTGAGGTTACAAGTTAAAAACCATTAGCTTTTGACTCTGAGGCTAGACCATATTATTTGGGGAGAAAGTGCAGGGTCAGCCTGGACATCGGGTCCTATGAAGGGTATATCTTTGGTGGCCACGTCCTTTAGAGGATCCAGCCACAGAACTGGGACAAAGCTTGAGTCATAGCTGCCAATCACTCCTCGCAGGGCAGCAGTATAACAGAAATGGTGAGTGTAGGATCCAGGTTTAGTGTCTGAAAACACAGTCACAAATCACAACATACAGGCTTACTATGGGAATTCAAGCTTATAAGATGTGTCACATCTTATAAGCTTGAATTTCTATAAAAGTCACAGTCATTATTAGTAACAGAAAGGTAGTGTGTAAGCCGGCTAGGCCAACCTCCCTTAGCAAAGCACTATTGGTTTTTATATGTGACTGATTACATGGGTGAGAGGATCCAGCATGGACTCCACTGATAAGACCTTCAAACCACACGCCACCATGCAAACATGTAGATGGAACTACTGTAAAGATTAGCTCCCAGTCTTCAGCCACACTGCAGCATACGCACATCTTAATATTCAGCAAAGTCTCTAGTATGGCTCACTGCAATGATTAAACCTTTTCTTTATTTATTTATTTATTATGTGATGAGTTAAAAAACTAAGGATTAATGAATAATCAGGGGTGTTGCAGCTAACTTAAGAGTTTTCTGGACTTCATGATGTACAGATGGCCAAGCAGGTGTTGTCTTATACAAGCTATGAATCAACAAGCGTATACAAAACCAAAATTACACAGTGCTGAGCAGTTAGTTAGCTCGTCTGCAGCTCAGATCCAGGCTCCGCTGAGGGGTTCTGACAGTCCAAGGTCCTTTACCTCTTTAGTTAAACAGCAGCTGGAAAGTTGAAGGGGGAGGGCTACACAGAGGACTCACAGTTGTTCTGCCCTTTCAACCAAAAAGGAAAACGGAATAAATGAAGACACACAAAAATCTACAATCCGTTTACTATACAACTGTCAGCCCTGCTATTCATCACAGAGTGACTGCTGACAGTCAGACCGTGACACAGCTGTCACCACGTCTTCATTCTCCCAGGAGACTTTCCAGTTTTGGTTTAAGTGATAGTTGTTTCATTAATGTTCACAAGACAAATGGAAACTACTCTACACTAGCGGAGGGGTTATAGATATTACTGTACGTCATGACGACAGGTAAAAAAAAAAGAAAAAAGAAAAAAATCTTTGAAATGGTGCCAGAAGTAGAAAAAGAAGAATTCAAGTCAACAATTAGATAATGTATGTCAAGAAAGCTAACAGCGGTATGGTATTAGGTAGCATTTTTTAGCCACAGTAGTAGCTTAGAGTGTTTGTCTGTGTGTGGCAGGCTGAGCAGAGTCAGACCTGTGTGAGGTTCGGGACAGGGGGACAGGGGACAGGATGGGGGGTGAGTGTACAAACAGCTGAGAGTACAGACAGCTGGCGGGAAACCTGAGCGCCTCCGAAGGGGAATTAACCCCTTCCAGGCCAGCTGAGGCAGCAGGAGGCCATGTGTAAAAGTCAGCCGCCATGTGGCGCCTAGCAGTTCTCATCACTGAACAACTGAATTCAGGAAACGCCACGGACATGCTTCATCTTGTACTATTATTAAAAAAAAACAAAAAAAAAAACAACATGGTTCACTAAAGAGACAAGGTTACCATGTTACACTGCTCAGTGGCGAAATATGTGGCTGCCCTAGCTTTGCAGGCAGGTTTATATTCAGATCTAATGACAGAGAGTTCAGCTTCAGAAGGAGTAACCTGTTTGATCATCCAGGATTAACCTGTGTGGTCATCTAAGAGCCTGGTGAAACTGTCACTATCTCTGTGACCTACATAGCCGGCTTCCACTGACCTACTGCTTTGTTTGACCATCTCCATGTGTCTCCTGTTCAACTGGCCAGTCTATAAACAGCGCTGGCTTTTAGCTCTGAGTCAAGGCAGTGCATAGTAAACATAGGCTGCAGTGGTGTAATGCATTCTTTCAGATCAGAAGTGAGAGCAGAGAATCATCTTTGTGATGTAGCCAAAGCCTCGGCACTGTCGTTTCCTCCTTAAATCCTGTCCACCCCATGCTCCTTCTCATACACTCTTGCACACTGATACGTCATCTAATCTCAATTAGTAAAAATGGAAAACAACTGAAACAATTAGTCGATTAATCACCTCGCAGAATTTTTAATCTCCAGGTGTTTTGATTATCAAAGTCAATTTTAAGAAAAAAAAAAGCCAAACTTTACACAGTTTTAGCTCCTGATTTGTGAGGATTTACTGCTTTTTTTCCCTCTTGTGTGATTTGTAATTTTGGACCGTTGGTTGGACAGAAAGCGATTTAAAGACACCATCTAAGGCCAAGGCTGAAAAGAGTACTGGAAAATTGCACTCAAGTGAAAGTACCATTATAGTACTAATATTTAAAAATTTTACTCAAGTAGAAGCAAAATGACTCATGAAAAAATGTAGTCAGATAAAAATACAAAGTACATTTAAATTACTCTAAATGTTACTGCTTTACATTTTTAAAAGGGGGAAGGGGAGGGTTCTAAAATATTATATGGTGGCAATAAGAATATCTGATTAAACTATTAAATTAAAGAACATCTTCTCGCTATCAAGCGTATATATACTGGTATTAATGCCATTTCTAGGGAAGAACTGCTCCGAAAGCAACTAATATATTCCAGTCCGGCACTTTGCAGCCCATGCACACTGCTGTTAGGTAGATTTAGCTCAAATTAATGCAGTTTAATAAATAAATAAATAAACAGTCCTGCAATAAATCCTCCCTTCATGAAGGTTATAATGTTCAGTTTTTTATTAAAACTGTTTCAGAGAGGTGTTGACTCAACTGTATCAACTGTTGAGATTTATTGCACTACACAGAGAGGTGTTTTGATCATTTAGCCGCACTTCACTGATATAAATGGGGTGGACAAAATAACAGAAACACCCGAGCACCACAGCAGGTGTCCATAGACTTTATGTATCAATATTAAGCTACATAAATCAAACAGCCTGTCACTTCTTATAGAATTAACAGCAGAATAAAGCAGCAGAAAATGTGGAGATGTATAAACAACATAAACTCCACAGCGGCTACAGCCGACAATAGACAAAACGCTGCGTTGCTAGGCAACATAGTAGTTGTTGTTGCTCTCCTCTGTACAGTGAGTTACAACAATCTGCTGCACACACCTGTCTGAACGTCACTCTGTGAGTACTGTGCACCGTGAAGTCCTCCACAGTTCGCTCTAAATCCAACTTCTCTCCTCGTTCATTCTCAGTGCAAAACATTCCACTCAGCCTCTCTGGTCTCACTTTGCTCCACCTAGTTTCTAAACACTGAGCTGAATGAGCTCTGCAGTAACAACAGGGATTATCAAAAACAGCAGAAAGGTGATTGATTAAGAGAACAGATGCAACAGATAGCAACAGAGTGAAATGATTAAATTCTGATTTTTAGAAATACTCCAAAAACTCACACAACAACACAAAAAACAATTTTGTTACAGTAACGAGAGTAAATGTAATTCCTACTTCCACCACTGCCAAGGGCTTCAGGAAATCATGATGGGTATTTCTGATTCTCTCTAACATCTTTTAAAATTAATAATTCTATTCAGTACACTGCAACCCTAATATATAATAATACATGTTACTACTTGTTGGATACTAGCTGAGTTGTCGAATGTGAATTATGACCATAAAGATTTGTATCAGCTTGAGACGAAATGCTGAAGAGATGTACCTTCACAAACACAAAAGTTCCCTTACAGTGTCTTACAGTTTTACCCCAGATTCCCTTTTTACCACTTCTTTTCAAATCAACGTCACTGCTGTTTGAAAAAAATAAATTCTAACCAGAGCCCAGCCTGGAGAAACACTACATGTAATGAGGTACCAGAATGTAACAAATGAAGTCACATTTTATTGTCGTGCGAATGGAGGGCTGAGTCATCTGGAATAAGCGATGAATCCTCCAGACTACACTGCACAGCCACTGAGAGCACCCTCCATAACACGCTATGTAATCCATTTTACAAGAGAGGGACATTATTTTACTCCAGCAACAGAGACATCTTGAATATTATACATTCTGTTCCTCCTATATCCACTGTGAACATATGAGAAATCCGAATATAAGAAGGATCAGGGGGTAGAATTCAATAAACGCAAAACATGAGAGACACAAGCAATCTTATTTCAACACTCAGGAATTCTAGGGTTCACAAAAGTGACGAAACGTTTCCTTGTAGCTCTTTAAAAGTTCTTTCAAAATGGTGGTTTCCAAAATTTTGTGAGTTCTATATATGGTAAGAGAACAAAAGCCTCAGTTGCCCTCCTTACATTCACAGACATCATACGAAGGACCCCGGTTAAAGGGAAGAGGAAGTGAGAGAGTAATTAAAAAGAGAAGGACACAAATGATTCCCTATTCATGGAGGATTAATCACTCCAAATTGAAGGTGACAACTGGCAGGCTAGTCCAGTGTTGGTTGGAGAGCCCATTGTGCAGTTTACTGGTGGCTGGCCCTCGTCTAATCTCCCATTTGCTGGCTCCCATCTCCCAGTCTGTCACACTGCCAGCAACATGGAATTTGCAGCTCCATTTGGGACTGCTAAAAAAGGCAAGGCAGCCCAAGTGGAGGAGGTGCAGCCAATGGCGGCTGACCTGTCCAGTTGCTTGCTGTAAAGCAAGGGGTTGAGGGGGGGAGGGGGGTGACATAACGTTGCTTTCCTCCCCCTCTAACACAGCCAACATGCTGCTCTCCCTGCCGACACTGTTAGAATCCATCCAACACCACCACCACCACCACAACCCTGGTCTTCAGGAGCAGCCTTGTGATAAGAGCAAATATATCTGAGTAAATTAACTTTCCATTATCTAAGTGATTCTTTCTTGTCACATGCTTCACGCCAACGCTCTGCCCTTACAACAACAGTTACACGGGAGAACACAATAAACTTGTAAAGAGATAAATACTTAAATTAGAAAATAGATAAAGATAAAAACCCTAGTTCCAACCCTAAATTAATAATCAAATCAGTTTTATTTCTCTAGGGAGACCAAATAAAATTCACACACATTTATAGATGTGCAATATGTTGAATAATGGGGATGTCAAATCTGCCGCAGGATGTCTAAAGAGCTATAATGCAGAGAAAACAAACACGCCAGCTGCTGGTCAGGACAGAGGCCCCGGTCTGGAAGTTTTCTGGTCAGTGTTTCTTGCAACATTACAGTGGCAGTGGAGATGTCATCTGTGCTAATGAGCAGAGCAACAAATAAACTTCTCTGGGATTACAACAGCAACAGCAGTCACAGCGAAAACAGCAGGGGCGGTGGAGAGAAAGAGAGAGAGAAGGAGAGAGAGGGAGGGAGGAGGGGAAAACCAGAGGAGACTGTGATACTGAGAATTCAGTGCTAAGATAGATCCTCTAAGCAAACACGAGTTGTGGGATTTGCCATCCCCTTCCAAAAATAATCCAAAACGCATAAAAACATCTGTACTGTATGCTTGTCTAGTATTAAGAAGCAGCCATGCACAATCCAAGGATCTGCAGGGGGATGCGGGGGGGTGGGGAGGCACAATAAGGACAAATCAACCCTCTTTGTGAAATGCTGGCATTTAATTTCTGGTGTAACCTACTTTTCCTGCAACTTAAATCATTCACCTCCAAGTCAGACATTATATTTCCCAAAATGCCTTTATACAGCGCTTGGAGAACAGTCATGAACTTGTTGCCTTCAGCTGTTGGTCTTGCGTGCTTAATGTGTGCTGAGAGAGCCATAGAAATAGAAAAGCAAGGTTTTTCCAGACATAAAGTGAGTAATACACACCTTAAGCTTATGTCTTATCATTTTAACACTGCTTTCTGCTCATCTACAGGCACAAGCAAAGGATTTTTCCCAACATGGCTGCTGAAAAAAAAAAAAGATGCCAAATGATGTTTCTAGAAAGAAGTTCACGCTTTCCACTCTGTTCTTGCGAGCTCGGTTTTCAGTACCAGATTTAGGTCTGGTGACACTGACTCAAGAATCAGTTCAGCCCATGTATCAGGCCAATCAGCAGATGATTACATGATAATAACGTGACTCACAGCCTTTTCAAAGTCTCAAACTTTAACAAACACACACACAAAGCTATCAGCTATGAAAACAAGTTGTGCCGTGATATGAAGCATGACTCTGAAACTGCACGGCCCATTTCTGCCTTAAAATTTATTTAGAAACTAATTTTGGTGAATAGTTCACGAAAATATAATAACATTTCCAGAGTAGTTGCCATGTTTTCCCACATTGAGGTTCAGAAGCAAAGGACAACAACAGCCCAGCTGGTGGTGCGTTCGTCCAGACAGGTGTAGGGAAGAGTTTAAGTAGAGGGGAAACTGTAAATCATTTATTGGACAACCTATTTGAAAAGATTTTCTCTTTCGCTAATTCATCCATGATGTTACACGTTAAACAGTGGAGGAGGACTTTGTCAGGATACTATCCTGAAGCACTAACACTAAAACCTGACTTTTATATTAATATTTTAAACACCTAAAAATGATGATCAAACTCTACTGTACCAGCCATGGGCACATTATTATCATATTATGAAACATTATGGATATTACTGACAATGTTAAAATGGAATAGTTTGACATTTGGGGAATTCCCTTATTCTCTTTTTTGCCTCGAGTCAATTCGACATCAGCCTACAGACACTAGTTAGCTTAGCTTAGCGTAAAGACTGGGAAACAGGTGGAAACAGCTAGCCTGGCTCTGTCCGAAGCCAACCAAATCCACCTAAAGCTCATTAATTAACAGCCTTTGTTTGTGTATTCCACAAAAAACATAACATGTTGTGATTTCAAGAGCGGCCATGTGACAAACTACTTCTTGGTTGGGCACAGTTTGTCGCTGTGACATTGTCAGGCAACCAGTAGAGATTCCAGAAAGATAGTCCCATAGCACCTTTTTCTTTCCTGGAATCTCTGCTTGTTCAGACAGAACCAGGCTAGCTGTTTCCACCTGTTTCCAGTCTTTATGCTAAGCTAAGCTACGCTAACTGACCTGACATTGAACAGACAAGAAAGAGAAACAGAATATATATAATTCCCAAAATGTTAAACTCCTCCTTTTGGAGAAGAAAATACACCACTAAAAAACAAAATGGATGCCTGGTTACATTACCAGTAGCTGTTTAGGTGTTTTAATATTTTAACTCCACTCGGGATTTTCCTTTGAACCCAAGTAAAAGTATTACAGGCAACAACATTTAAGGACAAGAATTTCTGCTGTCACATGATTTTATGAGCGATGCTTGCAGTACCAAATCATGTCTACTTCACTTCACACTCTTTTGCTTCTCCAAAATGTCCTCCTCTTCCCCCACCAGCCATCGCAAACTCTGAAGTGTTTAGACTAGCGTGGACTGTATGTATGACATACTGCTCTCTTGATGAATAGTGTCCAGACGCTACAGAGGTGCACACAGAGATCACGCAACAGATCTACTGCACAGAAGTGATCCCTCAAAGCTGAGGCCTCCGTATCCACCTGCCATGTCCCAATCATAACAGCGCTGATCGTGACACGGACCACGCGGTGGTTCCGTGTCACGATCATCACCATCAGTGGTTCCTTCTATGAAGAGTATTCACAGGGACCCACGATGGTCTCCCACACTCATAACTGCAGCGGGGGCAGAGGTCACAGCATCACTGCCAACCACCTAAATTAGACGGCACACGAAACGGGACATGAAGTATCGCTCAAATGTTTCCATTCCACCCACTCATATCTACATCCATACCTCCCCTCCATATCACAAAATGAGTTTGGGGTGTGGGGGTGGGGGGGGGAAATCACAGGACTCCAAAGACAGCTGCAGCTTATAAGGAATGCGAGGGGCCTCAGCCAAGAGAGCAGGCAGGGAAACCATACCATATATGGCAACAGAGGCAGAATCTAATTTTTATCAATGAGCAGAGCGGGCATGAGAGTGGCTTAACGTGCAAAGGTTGATCTCCCATCCCTGACGGTGTATGGTATGTGTTAGTTAGTGCCTTGTAAAAACAGCACACAGGCAAACAGGCCTGGAAGTGTCCGTCTTCAAAGGGGAGTCCTTAAGCCGTGTAAACAATGGAGGGAAGCTCGGTTTCCAGCACATGATTGCATGAAGGTGTGGACATTGAAGTGTGTCTGCTGATGAATTTATCGCCTCACTTCAAACCATCCAGCACTTAATGTTTAAGAACACTCGCAGCAACGTGGAGGGAAATACAGGGAGACAAACTGCAAGGTTAGGACTGAAAATAGGGCACACAGACTACAAATAATGTGCAAATTTTATCTTTCGAAAATATCATGCCCTAAATGTATTTCTCTCATGACTCATTTTGACAGGTTAAGTTTGGAAGCTACACACAATGTGTGATATTCCACCATTTTCATAAATATAATCTCTGGTTAACTAGCTCAGTGTTTCATCCATGAACGTAAGACAGCACCATCCTGAAATCAAAGATAAACACCAAAGTCGTCCATAGGCAGGCTGCATGTTTCTCGTCCTAACACAACCCAGACCTGCTGTGATTTATCTGTAGGAGAGTTACGAGGCTTTTCTGGATGAGAGGTCAGAAAGGTAAAGTGCAGACTGCTCCAGAATAATACTCCACATCTTATCTGCTTCTCTCCTCAGTCTTAGAGCCCTTTGAAGGACTACGCAGACTTTTCGCTTTAATTAAAAAATGACTTGGTGCTCAGAAACAAACAACAAGCCCAGAACAGAGGCCTCGCATGCAGTAGGCAAAAGTTCAAAACTGTTTACAATAGGAAAAAGATTATGTTCCGCAGCTGCTTATGGGTTTGATTTATTTCACTTGTGTGCTCGTCGAGCCTTTTCTGGAGAGATTTCCCACTATATCCATTAGTAACTCTCTATGGTACTTTATCAGTTTTATAATTTTTTTTTTGCACTGCAATTCGTGTTTCCATTAGAGAGTAGACAGTCAGTGAGTTACAAAGACTTTAACTCCAGCACCGTCATTGTTGTTGAATGTTAGGGAAATGGGCTGTGGGGACAGGTATAGAAATGGGTGCATTCAGTTTTGGGGACTCACAGCTGCAGCCTCACCATAATCTGTCCCCAAAAGAGGTGGGTGTACATTCTTAAATTTTGTCAACAACAGCAGACCTTTCCTGACTCACCTTTGTGTCGCCCATGCTCTCCGACTCCGACACCTGGTAGGTGAGGTCCGTCTCCTCGAAGCCAGTGGCACTCATGCGCTGGTCCGTGGAGGGATCAGAGCGTGGTGGCGAGTCTGGCGAGTTGAGGCATGTTTGGATCAGGGCTTTGCCCGTTTCACTGGTGATCATTGGCTGGAGCTTGCGAGTTGCAAAAGTGTAAACGTGACCTGTTTCACTGGCCACAAGCAACAGAACCTGGGTTCCCGTCAGGGTGGAGAGTTCATAGGCCTAGGAAGGAGAAAGGACAAAATGTAAGTATCTGACAAAGTGAATGATCCATCTAAACATCATCAAAGGTATGGTTCACCAAATTAGGGATTGGATTACATTCACACCATACACAAAGTAATCTTGACAGAAGAGGGAATGTAAGAAATTCAAAAGATGATCTTCTGTGGAAAAAAATGCCCAAGCCAAGAAAACATCAGAATCTAAAAAAACCCTGTAGTGAACTCTGACGTATAGCACAAATGGAGCTAAAATAACATGAGATAAGGCTCCGAGAATAGAGAGTGTGATATAGCTGAGAGACTGATTGCAGCAGGGGATTGGCTTGCATAGGCAGGGGGAGTGGTAGTAAACTGCTCCTGACAGAAGAAATGAGGAATCATTCTTAACACGCAGAGGTAGCTGGCTGTGAAACGTGAGGCCGCCGTCACACTCTGCCCGCCTTGTCATTCATTCTACAGCATGCACACACTCACATTGAAACTCCCCAGTGTAAAGGAAAAGCACAATGAGACTCAACTCCATCCAACACACACACACACACACACACACACACACACACACCTACGACCAAACACACACCGATGCTGCACTAGGAGTGAACTCCTGAGAAAGCCTTTTTATCTAAATGAGTCATCAGTTATGTGGAGGATGCTTCTGGTGCTGTGAAGGCACAGTGCCGTTACCATCACCTTGGTGAACACAGTGCAGCCGGAGCTGGCTGATAGATGTGCCATTGTAAGCCTGAGTGCAGTCCTCCATCAGACAGAGCAAAGAGGAGGAGACGAATCACATTCAAATTAAAGGATTTTACTGAGCTGTTATAAAACTGTGCACTCATTCTAGTCTACTCCATCATGCTCTATCTTCTTTAACACTGTGTTCATTATGGGCCATATCACTCCAGTCCTCTATATAAGGACACATTCTAGCTGAACAGGAGCCCATAATTGCCTTTAGTGTGTAGTAATGTAATGACAAAGAAGAGAAAGGCCAATGATGACCAGCTACTGCTATAATGGCTCAATGCTATGCTGTGCTTGTCTCACCTGAACACTTCTAACTTCAATTATTTACAGCCTTTCTCTGGGTAATGAACGACAGTGTTGAAGGAACCTCCGGCTGGTTGCATAATTCACCTCATCCACTGCTAATTCAGCCTTACAGAAGCAGGTAATGAACTACACAGCTCCAGTCATCCTCTTCCACCATCTCCCTTGATTGGCTGTGCAGCAGCTTACAGAGCGTCTGATGTTTGGCCGGCGTCCAAGACAGAGAAGGACTAATTTGTCAACTTAAGTGTGCTAGGTGGCAGCACAAACTAGACCTACGCAATGCTTTAATAAGTTTCCTTGCTCTGCCGATTTTCTCATAAATATTCATGCCTGCAGGGTGTGTGTGTGTGTGTGGGGGGGGGGCTCTGGCTCTAATTGGTTCCTCTACCACGCACAAATTCCTAGTGAAACGTATATATCAAATAAATAAAGAGCAAAAGATACACTGACAGACACCAACATGGATATGCACAGATGTGTAATTTAAAAATAACAAGAAAAAAACAAGGCTTATTATCCATGTGGCCTTATTTTTCATTTTCATCTTGTTGTTGTTCGTCTGCTAGTAGCTAGAATCAGTCCCAAATACACGTTTAGACAGTTGTTTAAATACATTAACATCTGTTAGAGTGATCTGAAGCAAGAGTGCAAAGTCAACAACTGTAGCTTGCAGGCACTGTAAGTTGTGCTGAAACAATTAGTCTAGATATTGATCAATTGGTAGAAATTTACAAAACTAATTTTGATAATCTTTTAATCTTTAACGCCAAATATCAAGCATAAATATCAAACATATGTTTGCTCCAACCTCTAAAATGTGAGGTTTTGGTTCTTTTCTCTGTTTTATACCAATGTTAATTGAATATATTTGGGTTTTGGACAAAACAAGTTATTTAAAGAAATCATGAAGGGGTTTTTTTTTCCCCCTGACATTTAACAGACTAAACTATTAATTGCTTAATCAAAAATGTAACTGTTAGATAATTAAATTAAGTATTTACTGTATTCTTAACCTTTTCCCTTCACTGTCAAGGACTGCAGCTAACGATAATGAATTTTTATTATTGACTACTCATTCGTTTTTTTGCGATTAACTGTTATGTATATGAGTGGTCCATTGAAAGTTCTTGGATATCCAAGGTAGCGTCTCCCGATTGCTTGTTTTGTGTGACCAGCTCAATTTACAATGATAAAAAGCAGAAAAATGTTTGACAAACAATCAGTTATCAAACCTGTTGTTGATTAACTTTCAGTCAATCAATTAATTGATTGTTTCCGGACCAGACATGTCACAGCAAGAAAAGCCCAGGAGTAAATAATAACAATAATGATGGCTACATTACTGAGCCAGTTTAGGAGCCCTGGTATTGTGCATGTTTTGACACCTAAATGGAACCAAGCCACAATTTGTTATTAGTGACAGTTGTGCTTTTAATGACGTGACAAGTCAAAATGTCTGACATAAAAACTGTCCATTGAACACAGATACAGAAAAAGCAAAGATGGAAACAACCTTTTCTGGATAAATAATGGAACTTCAAAAAAAAAAAGGAACCACCATGCTGTGTAGTAATCCTGTATTGTGCAAGTGTTAAAATACACGTAATCTAAGGCAGATATGAGAAGACAGACTTCACCACATCCCTAATAACGAAACCAGGCTCATCCTAGAAACCAGTTTGAGACCAGTCTACTATGAATCTTCCCACTCCACCCACCTGTCAATTTCTGTGATGGTTGACATAGTGTAGGCAACATTTTCAAAATCTCCATCCCCACAGTGTGTCAAATAGTGTTCATGTTGCCAAGAGCCTACATAAAGACACCCCAGTTTCCACGACAACAGTCTGGGATACATAAAAAAAAAAAAAAGAAAGAAGAGATACAGCAGAGTACACAGTACAAGCACTTCAAAGTAACATAAGGACAAATTAAAACTCCTGGACAACAATAAAGCACGGCTTACAACTGTTTATTTAAAGTTACAATAAAAAAACTGCCATGTCGACAGCAAAGCAACTGCTGTGTCTCTGGTTAACAGCTGACCTCGTCTCCAAATAATCAACTTTAGATGCCTTGATGCCAAATGCCACAAAGCAATTGGCAGCAATTGTGTGGTTGACTTGTGCACTTCCAGTGAAATACTGCTTGCAACTCAACTGAGCAGACAGTAATGGAGCTAGTTATGACTACCATGGAGCAAGTTCAGGCGTCTTTAATGTCAACTGTTTTTGTGCCAGACCTGACTAACAAAACTGAAACTGAGACTATTCATCACTGTACGACGCTCGTACCACACATGTACAGCGCAGTAACGTATGCACAGACCGTCCCCGGATTCTCTCTTCTGTTTGAGTGCTCTTTGATTGTCCTCTGATTTGGCTCAGCTGTTGGCACCTACAGGCCCGCTGCTGCTCATTGCCACATGGCTACTGCCTGCAAGCAAAGCCTTGCTTCACAGTGGCAGAGGGAGCAGCCTGTGCACCCATGACCACTGGTGGAAACCACTTCCAACAGTTCTAGGCCTGTCAGTACAAAGGTGTGAGTGTATGTGTGCACGAATGTGTGTGTCAGTTTATTTGAAAATCTATGTGTGTGTGTGTGTGTATGTGTGTGAAGCCATGTGTGTGCCATAGCAGAGGGTGGGCATGGTCATAAATAGAACTGTCACTTGCTCAAGTCTATTTAAAGCCCATGGCCTGTCATAAATGCTCCAACTTCCTCACATCCAGTCAGTTTGTGCCACAACTGCCTTTTATAATAATTTCTATAAGACTTTAAATTAGATTCACTGCAGATCAGTTGTCTCTAAACATGATCTAGGCCCCACTACACGAAACATTTCATGTCACCTAGCAGTTATTATAATTACCAATGCAGAATTTTCCCTGCACAACAGATAATAAGGGTGCAATCTACATCACTGTTAATTCAATGGCTTAATGCACACAAAGCATTATACTGCAGTATATCTAAGCCAAGCAACATCTGAGTGACACTCAAATCAAATGCTACGTAGTTGGAGGAGATCCAAAGTCGATCAACCCACTCACCTTTTTCATTATACCCGTCTTCCTCTTGCTGAAAGTCGTGTACCGTCTCAACTTGTTGTCAATAAATTCCATCTTTATCTTTACGCGCCCACGTGTCTTCTTCCCCGGCTTTGCCCCGGCGACCCCTCCGGGCACCATGCCGTAACCTCCGGGAGGTACTCCTACCTCCTGCCCCGTCACCGCAGCTTCCATCTCCCCTCTCTCCCGCTTCACCCCTCTCCTGTTGTCCCCGAGTGAACCCACGGGGTCCTCGTCATCTCCGGAGTCCGAGTCATTATCCGAGCCACTGCACAGCGGAGCACTCTCTCTGTCCGGGTCGAACCGGGCTGCGTGAGGCAACACTACTCCCGTGTTTAACCCCACCATGTTTCCCTGGACGGCGGTCTGCAGAGGGGTCACTCCTGTCCCGTTCCCCGGCCTCGCACCTCTCGGACCCCCTGGACCATTAGCCCCCAGCATCCCGATGGCGTCTCTTTCCCCCTGTCGCCCGGCAGCACCGGCGCTCTCGCTGACCCCCGGTAAAGCTTGCCCTCTGACCAAAACGGGACGAATCCCGCTGCCGACAACCCCCGAACCGTGTCCTGTGGTACCCCTGCCTGAAGCTGACCCGTTTCCAGATGGTGCCGATCCAACCTGGCTCGGTAACATTCTATTTACTGGACCGAGTCTCTAAACACCAGCCAAAGGAGCTGGAGCGCGTTGTGTCGTAAACGACCGATAAAACGCATACACGCCTGGACCAAAAAAAAAAGAGAATGAAAATGTAAACAAACCAGGCCAATTGATAGTTTGGCGACTCCAGGAAATAACCGAGACAAACTTTCGAAAGTGATGCTGCCCCCAAGACCCTACAGCCCCGGCTCAGCTGGTTCACCCTCCTCCTCTATTTCCAAAACTCTGAGCACTTTCTCAAAAAGGAAAACGCGAGGAGCGCCCTCGATGTTGCTCCGCCATGTCGCATAGTCCGCATTGTGAACCAAAAATCGCGCTAGTGTCGTTCTGCGGGTATCGATATATCTACTTTTACCCAATCAATATCGCAATATTTCTTTCCTCGTGGATCAGAGATATATATAAAATTCTCATTTGAAAACGGCGTTTACGACCGCGGAGTAATATTACAACCGAGGAACTACTTCCCGCCTTATAAAGAGATACAACGTTTCCTTATTTGGTGCTGTCTCTCCTTATTTGGTGAGTCACAGCGTCGCCTATTGATTGGCTGAGGATTATCTGAGTGGCGCTGTCATTGGTCAATAAGGCGCGCTCATTAGAATAAATACCAAAATGGTTGCGCTACCGACAACGTCACTGCGGACAAGCAGAGGCACCAAAATAACAAAACATCCAACTTTTTATTCCCCACAGGTTGCACTATGTCATAAAACCATGTTTTCCTAAAGTTTTTTTTTAATGTCAGAGTACCTCTCCATACAACCCTGCGGGCTGAAGCACTCGAAATGATTCTGTACTGAATTACTGTCTTAAATAAGTTCAGGCAGTCACATGTGACTACTCAAGGTCACAGATTATTCTAACAATCAAATGTATATGCCTGTTATGTCTGTTATTATTACTATTATTATTTTTATTTTTAGTCTTCTCTTTGCCCCCAAAACAAAGCAGAATATATTCACCTATCACCCAGTAACCATATTGAAGGTGAAGCTTGCGTCACTCAAACTTTCTCACGGACTGCAACAGCATTGTTCAAGCAGAGTAAGGTTTATAATTATTTGTAATTACTTATTTTATTTTTTTTAAATAAACCTGTGTACAAGTTGTATTTATTTTATGTTGCTGCACCACATACCAATTTTAATCCTGCATAGTTTTGATAATGGGCTGTTCACAGCAAATACTACAACTTGTCATAGCAGAAAAAGGCCAGGTGTTACTAATAACATCAAAGATTGCTCTGTTATATTCAAGTGATCCAGCAGTGTCAGAAATGACAGTGAGCACAGTAGGCACAGCACACTGAAGCAGCTATACAGATTTCAGCCACTGTTTACCTTATTTTTCACACCTGTCCTTTTCCTACTACACTGTGTGTAATCTTTGTGAAATAGGCACTCTGAGCTACTTGTGTCTCTGGCAACTTATCTGACAGTATTTAATGATGTGGTAAACCCCGCCCCTCTGGGACTCCAGGTACGTTAAAACAAATGCCATGTATTATGGTATTTGAAAGTGGGTTTTTTTTCATCCTAATGTTGGCAAGGTGGTAGGCGGATATTTATTGAAATGTATAGACTACCAGAGTTCACTGAAGAGTGAACACACTTGGAAAAGGTTGTCACTGTATTACTAGTACTGACTGAGTTGAAACCTCTTTGAGACTTGTCCTCAGTTTGTCATTTAAGTATTTAGCACACACTGAATGACCGCTTCCATGGCTTCATTAACTGTAAAGCTTCTGAGAGACTGAAAAGCTGTTTGCTCACAGTCCTGTATCAAAGTCTGAAGTTGAGTCTCTTTATCCATCACTATAAAGCTGCAGCAGACCATTCATCTCCAACACAGAATAAAATACAAGGGAAATTCTCACCAATATTTAGAATAGGTGACCTATGATGCCTTAGGACCAACAACGACTGGCTGCAGTTGCCTGTGGACACAAAATAAAAAGTGACATTTTAAATAGTGACACATTTATCAGATGAAAGGAGAACACTGTCACTAACACAAGACAACATGGACTCATAATGGAAACGTCTTTTACGACTATAAAAGGCTATGTTATCGCATTAAACTCTAAACATAATTATGTGGGAAAAAAAATATTTGGCAAGCATTTGGGGTCAGGTTTAGAAAGAATTACAGAACATATATATATACCACCCTCTAGTGGTAAATTAGAGAACTGATTGAATTTACCAATAAAATAGAGGAACAAGTATGAATGTAGGTGCATTTACAAACCACAGCATGTTAACTTTGAACTGCACACACTTTTTATTACTCCTGACACTATTCAAAGGCAAGTTCCAGGACTGATTTAGCACCTACATGCAGCTGTTTTTATGCACATGGTGAAAATCAGCTTGCAGAGACTTGCCTGATGTTCAGAGTGACGTATCTCTTGAAAGCTCGGACTATTTTTTGAAAGTTGATTTTCATACCAAATTAAAGAGGTAAGAAAAAATCAACTTAAAAAACTAGAAACAGTTTTTGAAGTGGAAGTGGACACAGTGTTGCCAGTTACAGAATCAATCACAACACAAAAGATAAAAACACTGTGAACCTTTATTGACAGCAGCATGTATACTTTTGTATATATCTGTGATTACTGTGAACGTTTGCTGAAGCGGATTAAAAAAGAGGTCTAGGTGTGAGTGCCTAGCATTCATAAAAACAAAACATTACACTAAAAACAACGTATAAAAACAAGTTTATAAACAAAGGCCATTGCATTTGATTAGATAATGTAAAAAAAAAAGGGAAACAGTTAAGATAATCCTTCATTTACCAGGCACTTAAATGAGTACTGGTGACAGTCACTCTTTTGACCTCCTTTGTATTTTGTGTTAGCATATTCAGCTGGCAACCAGACTGAACGCACACTGAGATGGACCATGAGAATGAATACATCGCATCAGAGAAGTACCTTTCTATTATAAACATAGTTAACAAAAAAAAGACAGGACCTTCATCATAAATAAACAGGCACCTGCATGTCCTTCTACACAACATGATAGAGATAAAGAGGGATATTCTTTTAAGTGAAGTTAGTGCATGGCTTCTACATTATGTACACATTGCCTGGTGTGATGGTCCACTTTGCAGCATTGCACAAAAAAACTGGACCGAGAGGGAAACTGTGATTGGACCTCTGGAGAAATTGTGTCGCAGGTTGAACTCAGTGATAGGCTGCATCCCTGCAACTGACAATATGATCATATTAATGTGGTACAATGGGTTTTCTTACCCATAGGTAGTGACCAATAAGCACCTCAAAGTTAATACAAGAACACAACACACTCATAAAAACGTACAAAGCCCACACTAGCTCAGTCTCATCCATTCAATATAATCCTTGGCTATAAAGTTGATCTATTTTTTTTTTTTGTTCCTGAAGTGTTACCATAACATGGATGATTATTTCCACAAGTTTCCTCACGACGACGAACCTTCATACAAACCCCATTCCACTTCCACTTTGAAAGTATGCTGTAGCATGGGAACAGTTCAGTGGAGCGCACACACACACAGACACGCAAACTTTGGAGGGTGGTGGCGGGCCCCTGGCAGACAGAGTAGCTGGGTGTCTCCTCCAGGATTAGGGTGGTGGACTCAGGATGCAGATGACTGGACTTTAAGTTTAAGCAGACCAGCTGAAACAATCTCACTCAACGCACTCCTAAGTGATTGATAGAATATTTAGGAAGCATCAATGCTCCACTGAAATCTCACTATATCCCACTTTGCCTTCAAGATTCTTTCTAGTTTCATGAGAAAAACACTGAGGACTTAACAGAGCGGTGAACCTAAATTTCAGGGATTTTCCTAAACTTCCGACAAATAACTTCTACTTGATCAGAGCCAGTGAAAAGCACGGCAACTAAAAACCCTACAGAGCAGTTGGAAGTTTAGGTGAGTGTGTGTGTGTGGGTGTGCACGGAGGGGTAGAGGCACTGAGGTTGTGAGGCTCCGTGAAACAAAGGGTCTCTGGGGACAGAGCGGCCGCAGACAGGCAGGCAGGGTCACAGTGGAACCACAGACAGGGACTGGAGGGGAGGGTCATCCATGCTGCGGTTAAGGCAAACGTAAACTCCTGGCACTGCTCACAAGAAGCCATTCACACAAATGCGAGTGTGTTTCCACTGATATAGCAACAAAGTCTTATCCACACACCCATGTTTTGAAATGCATATAAAAAAAGTGTTTTCTCCTCAACCCTCTTCCCTGAAATGTGTGAGACTAATATCCAGCATTCCTGTCTTTCTCCTGGGGGAAGGACGTTGGTAAAAGTTCCCCTCTGATGTGGGTTCATGGTCGTCTCAGACTTTGCTGTCAGAGGGCAGCTCTCCCAGGGCGTGCACGATATCAGTGAAGGAGGGGCGCTCTTTGAGGCTTAGCGCCCAGCAGCGCACCATGAGCTTGTAGATTTTGGTGGGACATCCGTCTGGAATGGGAAGCTTCAGCTTCCCTGTCTGCAGACCTTCAGGGGTGGAGGGTGAGCACAGAGAGGGAGGTTAAAACAAATCACAAACAAGAAGACGTGTGGATGTTGACTGAAACATTCCCCGTTTTGAGACTGCAGCATAAAATGTGAGGTAATGATATTCTATAACCTCCCAGAACTGATTAAATTTCACCTCTATATTTTACATTTACCTGACAATTCAAACAAATTTAATCACCTATAGCGACATATTGTCTCTTGAGAGACGTTCTCTTCTGTTTTTTTTTTTCTGTACCGAATCAGGACTAAAAATAAGCTGCTACAGCATCATACTTACCTTCCAGCACCTCGTCATCGCTGAGTTTGGTATATGGCATTTCCCCTTGACTGAACACTTCCCACATCAACACTCCAAAGGCCCACACATCAGACTTGGTGGAGAAGTCGTCCTCAAACACAGACTCTGCTGGGAGCCAGCGCAGCGGGATCCATGCCTGTCTGTAGTGGTAGTACTCGCTACATACATGTACACAAGAGAAATGACGGAAGGAGATGGAAACATTTAATATTAGCCAGAAGAAAAGCACTGAGATGTCCCAGAATTCATTTGTGATTATTATCAAATGCTATGTCTCTTCTGACAAACCTGTTGTAGACGTCTTTGCTGAGGCTGAGCGAGGACACTTTCACGCGCCTCTGACTGTTGACCAGACAGTTGCGGGCGGCTAGGTCTTTGTGAACGAAGCGGTGATTGGACAGATGCTCCATCCCATGAGCCACCTGGGCACAGATGGAAACCTGAAGGGGAAACAGAAAAATATCGAATAAAGGAACTGTCAAGGTAAAATTGAAATTACCAATGTTTTGCTTGGCTGCGTCAGTTCAACATTTTGTTAAACTGCCACTAAAACCACAACTTCTCTTTTTTTTTCTACACAGAAAATAGTATGTGTTAATTATTGAACCTTGGAGGTGCAGCTAGGTGAATTTATATGTTTGTTTTTTTTTTACCTTTGCACAGAGCCAAGCTGGTTGTATCCCATGTTTAGTCTTTATGCTAAGCTAGGCTAATTGCCTCCTAGTTCCAGCTCCCTACTTCATATACAGACAGACAGACAGAGTGGTACGGATTTTCTCATCAAGTCAATAAAGGTTCATCAAATATTGCTTTAAGGGAACATGATCTCACAAGGAATATGAACAGAACAACTTGTACAAAAACATCCCCAACAATCACTTTATGCAGATATACATTTCTATCTTTTATTATTAGCACAGTAGATGGTCAGCAGGATGCTGTGAGCTGTCAGTCATGGTACAACATTCAACACTTACTTTGGTCTTGGTGCTGATAGGCTGAGATTTGACCTTGTCATCTTTGCTTTTTGAAATTCTTAGGAACTGCTTTAAGTCTCCCTGGTATGGGAAAAGCAAAATTTATATTATATATCAGGCAAAAAAAAACCCCAAAACATATAAATATATTTATATAAACATAATAATATGTGTGTGAGTATGTCTGCTTCTGTGTAATTACCAGGTCATAGTACTCTAAGATCATGTAGTGGGGTTCTGCCTCCCTACACAGGCCCAGCAGGCGGACGACGTTGGGGTGGCTCAGCTTGGCGAACATTTCAGCCTCACGGCGGAAGTCGAGCTGCAGCTGTTCATCTCTGGTCTGCAGGCTCTTCACCAGCACCACTGTCTCCTCTTGGCTCTCTTCGATTGCCTTAGCTTTGGATAACAACACCTCACCAAACTCCCCTTTCCCTGAGTTAAACATTCACACACCACAAAGCAAATGTCAGAGCAGAAGCTCAAAAATCAATGTTGCACATGTTCTTATGGTGAACGGATTGAATGCATGAATACGTAGCAGCTTTAAGATCAGATCACTTCCTTTCAAATCAGGCTATGAGCACATTCACTCTCAGTTAACAAATGCAAAAGAGAACCGTTCAAACAAGTCTACCTAAAGTAGTGATGGTTTGCAGGTTTGCTCGGGGAAAGTGGAGCTTATCGTTGTTGACGTGGCTGTGGCGTTTCTCGGTTGTTGCCATGGTACCCATGTTGGTGAGCGCCACCTCTTCCTGGATCTCAGCAGTGGTGTGGCCATTTTGTTGAACAGCTCCTCCTGAAGAACACACCACACATCCCACAAGGTCAACGGCCACACACAGCACAAATCTCCATGGATTTTAAAGGGCATTGTAAATGTGACGTGAATCTATTTGGAGTAGTTTTTTCATTAAATCTTTAAATTTTCAACCCAGAGTATAAAACCAATCCTTGTTGCTCTGCTCAGTGAAATCGAAGTGTCAGTCAAGAAAGAATGAGCTGGAATTATATGTGGAGCTAAATGTGTAATGAGTAATGTGGGACGTTGAATGGCAAAATGACAAAATGACTCAAAGTGGTGCTTGTACCACTATTGCTCTGTTCCACTTCCACACTGCACACAAACTGTTTTGGTTGTTTGTAGCTTCACTGTTAAACATAAATCACACTGAGATATGAATAGTAATTGTTTTCTGATGTGCTCTGAGAACTGTTTCACCACCATCCACAAACAGAAGTGAATAGTTTGAATGTTTTGAAGCTGTGAGGAGCTTCGCCATTTTCCCGTGTACACCAACACAAAATCAAGCTTTTTTCTATGTGTATCAACTGGGGACACAGCTATTGCCTGAACTTATCTGAACTTAAGGGATTTTATAAGTTGAATGCAACACCCAGTATAAACACAAGATGGCAGCAAATATCCCAAACTTTTCAACCATGTTTAAGAACCATGCAGCTGAGTATCAGCTGCAAACTTACCGTAACCTCCTGGTTGATTTTACATCTGCCTCACCACAAATTCATTAATGTTCTTCTCTGTCAAACAGTCTTACCATTGAGACACTCCATCTCTGGCTCCTCTCCGTCCTGGCCTTTCTGCAGTCTTTTGGCGTTGCGTCTCTTTTTGCAGTAGAACATGAGACCCAGCACCACGATGATGTAAGCCACAGCCGCTCCCACTGACAGGCCGATGGTTTGGATCATCTTGTAAGGAGCCCTGTCCCCATCTTCACCATTGGAATGCACTGGTTTGTCTGATGGACACAGGCAGCAATTACGGTTCACTAAAATTCCATGAAGAAGTGCTTGATGTGTTATCTTTAACACATCTCAGTCTTTAATCAAGATAACATATTCTGTTACATCTTCAAACGCAGCATTTTGTTGTTTTAGCATAGTGTTTCCAAGAACAGGCTTTTGAAAATAGGAGTTGCAGGAGTGAAAAAGTGGACGCAAATCACTTTCAATGAGATGTGGTTTACAGATCCACAACAGATTTGATCTGCTCTGCCCTATAAAGGCAAGCCCTTATCTCCTTTATAGATTGAAGGTACTTATATTCAGTGTTAACCCAGTTAAAACCATAAATCTATCTAAAAACCTTGTCACTTCATTCAACAAGTATATTTTCTGAGTTTCACTGTTCACACAGGGCTGTGCTGTCATGCTGACCTGGCAAGTTACGACAAACATCTAAATTCAATTGTCTGCTACTTTGAACTAATCCAGAAGACTGTCCTGCTACTTTGGGAGAAAATGAGTTGATATGGGACACTAGTACAAGTGTGTGACTTTCATTTTCAGCAGCAGCCGGCAAATAAGGAGCCACAGAGTACGAAGCGTTATTAGATCTAACGTCTGCCCAAGCCCATCACCTCAGTGACAGCCGTGGCGTCAGAGATGTGGCTGTGGTTATTAACCTGTCCAGATGGATGACAGGCAGAGGGTGAAGGTTTAATTAATGCCTTCATCCTGCACTTGTGATCCTAGCTTATGCCCCATGTGTACACCTTTGTTCCTGATAAAGGAAGCCTGTGTAAATACGTTGGTGTGCGTGTGTGTGATGAACTCACCCACGACATACAGCTGCGCCACACGGTCTTTGATGCTGCAGCTGTTTCCTGCCACACAGGTATATCGGCCCGTGTCATCTGCAGTGACATCTGAAATCACCAAGGAGCCATTGGGCATCTTCTGGAACCTGGAAGAAAGAACGGTGGGGACAGATGAAGGTGGAGGTCTGGATGTCAGCAAACAAGATGCAAACAGGAGAAGGAGCCACAAATTCTGAAATTCATGTCTTAATTCCACAAACGTGCCATAAATCGCTTCTCTCAGCCTGATGAACTCCACCTGTTCATCAGCAGATGGCTGTTTGTGAGGTTTGATCGTAGCATAATCAAGCATAATCAATACTCCTAAAACTGTTCTATGAGGCTGCCTGGTGCTCTCTGTTTGTAGCCAAGTTTCATTCACAAAAATGTAAAAGTAAAGAGAAGAACAAACTCAGCAGTGTCAGTGGTGAGATTAGAAACTGATTAGAAAATATCAGTGGCACCATAGTCAGCAGAGCAGCTCTGTACTGTCTGTGACAGAAACAAACAGGGAATGGTCTGACTCAGACAGGAGGCAGTCGAGTTGATGGACAGTAGAGACAGACAACAGAATATTACACTGTGCATGTAAGTGATGTTACACTGTCAGCTGGAATGGAGGCTGTTCACCTGGACAATGACAGGCCTAAACACCCTGAGGCTAGTGTGTTGGAGTGAGAGACCTTTTCTGACAACTGAAATGTATAAACTGTCATGCCAAAATATGCCAATGCATCTAAAAAAAAAAATGACTAAAAAAGACTGAACCTCTGTTGAATTCATTCATATTAAGGCATTAAAACTGTGAGGACAAACTTAACAGTGTGTGTTTTTGTCTCCCTGTGGAGAGAGGTAGACATCTGTTCATGACTCATACCACAGGTCTGGACCTCTCACAAATTTTGCTCATACTTGACAGAAAACACAAGACATTTAATGAATGTCACAAGTTCTCTTAAATCACTCTTACATGCCACTTAAGAACAAGTCTCTATGTATGAGATGTTCTTGCATGAGGCCCATTGTAGTCAGGTGTGTAATGCTATGTTAACACAAGCAGAATATGTAATGAATGCACAGCAGTGACACTGCAGTCAGTTCTGTTTGGAGCCTGTAATCACAGACTGTAATCCTAATCTGTGACGGCTCAGCTGCACACAAGTGTCTCGTTTACCTCCTGTTCTTACTGATGTCCAGCGTCTTGTCTTTAACCATCCAGTGGATGTGAGGCTCGGGGTCTCCGGTGGCCTGACAGTGCAGGATGGCTGTGTGACCCTGGTACACCGTCGTATTCTCCGGCTCCACCTTAAAGCGAATGTACACTATTTGTGCACAAGAGTACACAAACACAGGGACACACAAACAAGCTGATTAATACAACATTCATACCACAACTGGGCCATAACATCTCCTTTACAGTCTGTGGTGACTGCGGTTAACATCCTCTCAGTTACTCTGCAACCCAGAAGCAATTCATTACTGGGCTGTAAAAAGGCCACCAAGTACACAATAAATGCTGCTGAGTTTGCCACTTGATGATAATGATCAATGACTGTCTCCTCATAAAACCACCCTCAGATGTACTGAGACCACAAGTCCTTTTGATGTGGTGTTGATGACTAATATGGCAGCGTAACCCTTTCTTTCGTAATCCCCTGCTTCCAGGATGATGACTGAGCTGCTTACCGGCCACAGTGAGGGTCACCAAGGCTCTGATCTCCCCCTGGAGGCTGTTGGAAGCGATGCACGTGTAGTTGCCGGCGTCGCTCCGGGTGACTTTGGTGAAGTGGAGCTGGCCGTTCTTCTGCTCCACATGAGGCGGCAGCTCTCCTCCGTCTGCAGGGGGAGACAGAGAGACGCACAGGGACAAGGGGGTTCAGGAGGGATGTGTCTGGTGCTGCATGTCGAAGTCAAGTGGTTCAGTCGACTCCATCATGGCTATCGCAGATGAAGGAGGAAATGATCCATGATAATGAATTTCCCTCACAACCTGTTTAGAGCAGTTTCTTAAAAGGTTTTCTCGTGGAAAACAGCACAGTCATCATCAGCATTAAAGGAACAGACAGTGCTACTGCTTTTTAGGTGAGATATATCCTTCAGAAACAGTCAATCCTCATGTTATATAAGCTAGTGTGAGCTAAGGTTAAGTCAGCGGCATGCGCACCTGCTTTGGTCCAGCGGATGGTGGGGGTCTCTCTGCCTTTAGCAGAGCACTGGATGGTGATCGCGTTATCCAGCTCCAGGCACTGAGAAGGCTGGGGGGTCGGGGTGAACTTCAGCTTCTCTGAAACACAAGTCAAAACACCACACACACATTACACATGTGGTAAACACAAAGGGGGGGGGGGGGGTCAAAGCCTCTTTTGTGCAACTCACACCGCAGATGAAATGACACTATGCTGAAGCCAATCATGTTCAGACACATTCAGGCAAATGTGGCTACAGGCACACATGTGCACACAGATCTGATGAGCATATCAAGCGAGGTCTATCTGAGGCTGAGATCTTATAAACAGGGTTTGGCCAGTCAAAACAGTGACACGTCAGATGTCATCTATCTCACGTTCGGCAGCAGATAGGAGTGTATCCTGGAGATCATGTGTTAAAATGGAGGCTAGAATAATAAAGCTGCCGTGCATGAGTCATATTTTACACCTCCGTGGGTGTCCTGCAGGACGCCCAGAGACACAACATGGACACACTCTTCTTATTTTAGAAAGCACATACACACACACACACTCATGCATACACACAGGCTCACGGGCATGACCTCATATGTTTTGTATTTTCTCTCAGCCCTGGATTACTCACTACAGCCCGAATATGATTTCACACATTACACATTATCACTCGGTCAGTCTGGGGAATAACTTCAAATGTATAATCCTGTGTATATACTGATCAACAGAGTGATTGCCTAACAGCTTACCAAGCACAGTAACTCTAGCTTGTCCAGACAGTCGGCCGCCTATAGTCTTGGTGTCGCAGCCGTACATCTGTCCATCATACACCTCCACATTGTTGATCCTGAGGGTGCCGTTAGGGAACAGCTTAAAACGAGAGTCCTGGGGGAGAAAGAACAGAAGTTTAAGAAATTCTCTTATGTCACAAAAACAAAGCTATTATTAGAGGCAGGAAAAAAAGAAAAACACTGTAATAACTGTGTCCATGTTAGTGTTTGGGATAACTCGCCTCGGCTGTGATCATGATGTTGTTGCGGAGCCAGGTAACCTCAGGTTCAGGGTTGGCCTGAGCGTAACAGTGGAGGTAACCTGGTTTACCTTCCTCTAAGTAGCTGTCCTGAGGCCTTGTCACCCACACAGGGGCAGCTATGAAGACACACACACAGAATTCATTATACCAATAAAAACATTGTACAGTTACACAGTGCAGGCATAACCGTTCTTCAGCTACATGGCAGGCCCTCAAAGGGATACACAAAGTGCTAATGAGCTTGGCCCTTTGGTCAGTCCAAACAAAAATAATAAACCCTGTGTATGTGGTGGATGTATCCAGTGTTCCTCCAGCGATCCTGACTGAAAAGAACATGACTTACTGTTTATTAAGGAGTGATTCAATGACCTGAGAGTTATCCCTTCTTCTTTTGTTTGTGTACTTTTTCAGCTTTAGCTCTACTGGGGAGAAACTACCTGATTTCCAGTATTTCTGGGTTGCTACCGAAAAAATATACTAAAACAAAAATACAGACATTTTATTATGTAAGGCCATAGTCATGTATTATAATAGAATCCCTACATGTGCCCTGCACAGGATATAGCTCCTATGGTTTGAGCCCTTTTTTTTTGACAGTGAAAATGGACCCCTGCTCATTCTTCAAATCATTTAATCTGATTTTTTTGTCTGTTTTAAGTGATGCAGGAATGTACTTCAATAAAGTAAGGAGACCCGTAATAGAGGAATTTTAAAAAGCATGGTCAAAGAGATATAACGACTTTTTTCTCTAGTATGAGTAAAGCTCCAAAAACACCGGATCCTACATTTCCCATAAAGCAATATGACAGGATGTTTCAGTAGTTTCCTGCTGTCTCTTAAATGTGCACTTTCTGTTATAAATCATCTTGATTATTGTTATTACACGGGAGTTTTCACAGACGTAGCACTCCCTGTGATGAGTAAATCAAACGTGTAAAACAGAATGGACTGTGTATGACTCACTGGCCACGGTGAAGGTGACCTCCTGTGTCTTGCGTCCCGCCTTGTTCTGGGCCACACAAGTGTAGGTGCCTGAATCTCCCTCCTCTGTGGGACTGAAGACCAGATCCAGGCCGTCCTGGTACACTCTGCCCTCCGTGGGGACCCGCTGACCTCCCTTCTCCCACCACACCTCAGGCTCAGGTTTGCCGCGTGGGGGGCGACAGGCTACCCTCTGCAGGGTGTCCGCTGTGAAAACCATTGACATCTTGGGCGCCATGTCGTCTATATCTGTAATGGAGGGCAGAGGGAGCAAGAGAATTATCAGCGTGAAGTAGCAACCTGAACGGGGAAATTGATTTCCATTTACACCAGACCCCTGATAATCATCAAACTGTCTTCAAAGGCAGTGAAGCATTACTGATTTTGAATTCGTGAGCAGCCTCGAGCACACTCAATTCCAACCCACAGTTCTGTTTACAGACTTCCTATCGTGTTAAGAAAAGTGCTCTGATTTGTAGCACAGTAATTACAGAGCAAAGTGCACAGTAGGCGAACTGAGCATATAGGTTGATCTTAGTATGGGAATTAGCTCTGGCCTGTGTGAGGTGGGTCATATCAAAACTGGCAGCCCTTATACAGAAAGTGGAATGTGATCTGAGGTCCAAAGACTCACAAGACCTCCCACTACTGTGCGTGTCCCAAATGGAAGTCATTAATACTTTATTGGCCAACATCGCACTGGAAGCTGGTCAGCGGCTACGACCTTCTACGAGTGTAAGATCTAAATCAATTAATGTGCGAGAAAAGAGGAAAAACACACATTTCTTAGGAGATGAAAGAGAAGCTGAGCTGGAAGATTGGGGGGGGGGCAGTGAAATGAATGAAGTGGAGCAATGATGGAGTGACTGTTTAAACTTGTCCCTAAATGCTGAATTCTACTGTGACACAATCCCCTATAATGCCTGCAGGGATTACCATCAGATTAAGCGAATTAAGGTATTTAAATGGAGCCGTGGTTCACTGGGTTAAAACTGCAGATACAGTTGTACCTCATTAATCCAAAACCCTTGGGGAAAAGGGGCTGTTTGAGAGGAATAAAGAGTTTGGGACACCGAAACGCATAGAAATTCCAGCCCTAAGCTTATCCAAAATATTTGACTTGCATGCACTTGCATTTCAAAATGCTGCCTGATTAGTAAGATGAGAAGATACTACGGCTGGTTCTCGCTTTAAGCTCCAGCAGCCATTTAAAAGCTGTTACAGAGTCCTTTTGGAGCTGGGGAGGAAAAGAGGAGGTGCTCTGTCATGTGCAATATTAAAACAGCTTTGATGTGTCTTGACTTGTGTGTGTGTTTGTTTTCCCTGCATGTATCAGAACCTGACGTTGATGCACAATGACAGCTATATTTGTTAAACCTCTGATGTTTTGTTCTCGGTTCAGAGTGAGTTAATACATTTCTAACTAGCACATTTCAACTAAAGTTGGCTGCAAATCAGGGGGGGCAGTTGTAATGACACTGAACGCTTTCACAGCCTTATAATTACGCTGCTCGTTTGCCCGTTTGAGTCATTGTGGTTTGTTATCTGATGTTACTTTTGATGCTTGTTCAGTGTGGTGCTGCTACACTGTGGAGGAAGCTTGTTGAGCTAAACAAGCTTGGCAAACAGCTGGACTGTTGGAGGAAACAGTACGGAAGGGGAATCAGGAAAATGCTCCAGAGCAGTGTGTGTAGTGGATACAGCTGGGCCGGATGTCAATAAGGGGATGTGATTATCATCGGAGAGATCTGGCTCTAAGTGAAAGAGCCAGAAGAAGAAGGGAGGGGAGAGCAGAGTGAGATGGAGGGGCAGGATAAATATGTAACCCAAAATGCCCCTTCTCGCTCTCACATTACAGAATCACAGGTGTTTATCTCTCACCAGTTCAACAACTGCAAATTTGTGTGTGTGTGTGTGTGTGTGTGTGTGTGTGTGTACCAGCTATAAGGAGGGAGGCCTCCAAAGTAACTTGGGACCCTCTGAGGCCACGGCCGACACATTTGTAGGTCCCCGTGTTCCTGGGCTTGACCTGGGTGATCAGCACTGTGCCGTTGGAGAGCAGAATCACTCTGTGGAGAGGAAACAGATCAAACAGTTTATAACTCTGCATATTCAGACTTTCTCACAACAGCTGACCAACAAACAATGTGCCACATATTATTCAAACGTAACTGACCAGTAATAGAAACATACAGGGGCAACAACCCCCACGAGATCTCACTCAGATGGCTTCTGCAAATAACTCTTAGCATTTGTTCTGACCTGGTTGGAGAACAAGATGGAGATGCTCTGCCAAATACACAAGTGCCAGAAAACTTATTTTAACATAGGCCTATTTTTTGTACTTGGCATGTTACCTTCAGACTTTATCTGAATTGCCCTGATCGACTAAACCCAAGCCATCTGCTGCTCCAAGTAGGTTGAAGTAAATGCTAAGAATTTGTCCACAGAACACAAAGAAAACTGTCCCACATAGTTTAATTTAAAAAAAAAAAAAAAAAAAAAAAAAGTCTTGTGCTTTAGGAGGCCCATCCTGATGGCCGCCTCTGGCAGGCTGAAGGGAGTATCGGTGCCAGAGATAGACGGGCTGAGAAGTAATTAAAGGCTGACCTTAAGCCAGCTCCAGGGATGACAGATAGGGAGCTGCAAATCCCACACAGCCCAGAAATCAGCTCCACAGAACTAACAAATCAACTGCTCATCACTGCTATATGACAAAGTCACTACAGAGCTCATGGGAAAAGTGAGTATGTAATGCAGAGAGGCAATAAGTAAAGGCATTACTAGATGCATTTAAGAGTGATGTGTAATTTTTGAGAAGTGTTTCCAAAAGAGGGATTCATCCAGGACTAAATGGCTCTGCAGTGGGTTCCCAGAGGAGAGGTGATACTCTTCTCTTCTTCTCTGTTCAGTAGCAGGAGAGAAAGCTCTGCTAGTCTGTGGAACATTACTTCACCCTGAGGAAATAGTCTAAAATAACCACAAACAAAACAAAATGAACAAAGGCAGATTTATTTTTATTTTTTTTAAAGGCAATCATCTTTATAGCCACATGGATCCTACGCAGAAAGAGCCCGTTACACATTTGGTTTCACATTTTTGCCCCCACAGTTGGTTTTGACCCACGGGGGCAGCGCAGGTGCGTGACAGATGATATCCTCTGCAGAGAGCGGCATTCCTCTGGCATCATAATCAGCCCCGATCAATAAACACACAAAAGACCAGGCTGCTCTGGAATACCTTAACCACGATTAGACCAGCTTTTTAAAGAAACCGTTTGCTTGTGTGTTTCTTATATTCATGCTTATTATTCATCCCTCTGCAGCCCCGGTGCTGAGTCATCACTGCCTAGGTGACCAAACCCGCCTCTGACAGGCTCAATACACAAATGACTAACTATTGATATTGGAGTCCTTCACCTCCCTCGCTCCATGAGCACAATAATCACTTTACAATCGAAAACCAGGCTCTTACTTTCCATGTGGAACAGGCTGCCTACAGTGTGACCATGTTTAAGCATGAGGTGCTATAAACCCCGAGGCTAAACTTGGCACAACGTATAGAAATTGGTTATTATCTAATGCTTATGTGTTTATAGGGGACATGCTGGTAAGCTGATTGTAGCTAGAGGGGTTTTTCCGCTCAGTGCGCAAACACTAGAGAGCTGCAAAGACTTTTATGATAGGCTGGAGAGAAAGGCTGTGCTCAAGTGATGTATAGTACACCGCAGAGAAACTTTACAGTGTTCTGTTCCAGTAATAACATTCGTTAATGTGCAATTCATCTTCTGCCCGAGTCGAAACAGCACACAGAGAGAGCCTGGTGCAAAGGGTTCCGCCTCATTGGGTTCAAAAGAATATCCGAAGCCGAGGCTTAAATAATGGTAAGTAAGGAGGGGGAATGGAGTAAAGGCAGGATGTGGAGGGAGGTGGTGGGAGACGGGAGTCCAAGAATACAGAGCGAGAGAGAGAACTGGGTGAGTTAGATGTATGATGAGAAGGTGTAGGAGGATTTAGCTCTCAACATACCGAGACTTGTTTGCCAGCAGCTCGTTTTCGTGGTACCACTCCAACGTGGGGGCCGGCTCAGCGGTGAACTGGCAGTGGAACATGGCCTCCTCGTTCCTCAACACCACCTGGTCCTCGGGAGTGACCACCGGCCGCGGAAAACTCTTATCTGTTAGAGAGGTAGACAAACATCTGCATGATTGCATCTGCAGGCATGAGACCATCAGGTTCCATCTGTGTGGATACTCGTGCACCGCGCCGATTTACTCCGAGGTTTATTAAAAGCTGCCAACAGCAGCGTGAAGCTGGTGAGCAGGCGGCTTTCAGGTGGCGTTGCGTGTCAACACCTCAGGGGCCCCAGGGAGAATTAATGAGGTCAGCGAACAGAGCCTGCAGCTTATCTGGACCGTTATCTCCTTCCTTTTTTTTTTTTTTTTTTAACCTCCCGGACTGTAGAATCACACAAGGGAGATCATCTCTCTCTTCCCTGTGATGATGCAAAGTCACGCTATTCCAAGAAACTGGGGTTAGGACTCAAGTGGGGTCGTTCGGCCACTTTGGTTTTTTAAACAATGGAGGATTAATTTTGCAATCAATTTCAAATTACACGGAAATTCCTAAACTGCATAGTATTTTCCCCATTATTCACATTCCTTTGACCTTTTCTACCCTGCCAGCCGCGCTCCAGCCCCTCCTGCTTTGGCTAACACTGGACTGGGCTGCTCTGACCTGCCAAAACCAGAGATTTGGTACAGTACAACCTAGGGGAGGGGCAATTACCACACAGATTTTAAGACACTGTTATACGAATACAAAGCTGAAGGGCGTTGAGCTCAACACAGAAACGAGAACACGAAAATACCCCTAATCCAGGTTTATGCGTGCGAGTATTTCAAATCTGCGCAGCTCATGGAAGTACACTGCCAGTAGCTGTAGTAGGACACGGCTACTGGTTGGTGTGAAAAAGAAAAAGAAAGGCACGCACTCAGAGCACACCTGGCCCACCCAGGAAGTCAGTGGGAAGGCCTCGACTTAAAGAGCTGTGACCGTGCATTGAAAACCTGTCTAAATCTGTCAGCCTTTCCTTAAGGTGAAGCCCTATAGAAGAGCAGAGGGTGGCAACATGGTAACTGGAAACTCAACAATTATCCATTCTTCCCTCACCCAGGTGTTAACCTTGCATGCCTGGGTGTGTGTTGCAGGTGGCTAATTAGAGTGGAACAAGGCATCAGGTTTCTTGCACAGATGTGCTAGCTGTATGTACTGTACAAGCTCTGTGGTGTGCTGACGGGGTAATACACAGGGGCGCACAAACGCAGAGTAAACAACAGAAGTCATGTTGAGAGCCTGCAGAAAAACAAATAGCCTCCCTATTCAACAAAGTGCCTGTGAATGCTCCAGTTACAAAGACAAATCAACAGAACGACGCTGCTGCTGAGGGAGCCGGTGTTATTGTTTGCTTTGTAGATGTTGATGATGTTTCTGTGTGCGTGGGTGGCGGAGGAGGAAGGTGCTAACATACTCTCTGGTAATCACATTAGGAACTCCATCACTTTCTCTCCCTGCTTTCTCTCCCGACTAATGGTCTTTACACCGCCTCCTCTTCACCACACTTCCTTGCAGGTGTGGAAAAGTGGAAACCGATAGCTCAAAATTATTACTTATATGAAAACTAGAACTGAAACAATTAGTCAGGTAATTGGTTAGTTAAATTGACAGAATCCTAAAAACCAAATCGATCATTTATTTGTTGCAGTGGTACTGTCATGCAAAGACATACAAACGCACCTATGATGTTGAGCGTGAAGTTGCTGTTGCTGCAGACGTGCCCGGCTGCATTCTTGGCACAGCAGTAGTACAGGCCGTTGTCGTCCGGACTGGCGCTCTTGAAGGTGAGCGTCCTTTCCTTGTTGTTGATCTGATGGCTCTTCTCCGTCAGCTTCACCCCATCCTTGAACCACTGGCATGTCGGCCTGAGAGGAGGATTAAAGAGGATAGGTGTGAGAGAGGTTTAGGAGAGGAGGATAAAATTGGGGAACAGGGGCAGGATGATTGATGAAGCAAAAGAAAAGATGAGATACAAAGAGGTGTGTGTAAAAAGGCACATGAGGGCATGAGAGAGGCCAACAAGGACAGGAGAAGAGTTTTTCAGAACTGTCCTTAAAATGATCCTTAACCCTGTGAACTCTGAACTCCAGGTGACGGGGAGGAGACTCACCGAGGATGTCCATCAATATGACAGCGCAACGTGACCGGCGTAGAGCTCTCGATCTCTCCCTCTGAGGCGGGCTCCTTCAAAGTCACACCACCACTTTCCAACCCTGCAGAGGAAGGAAAAACAGAGGAGACTGTGAGCAGGAGGAGGGAGGGAGCACAGGAGGACGAGAGGAATAATTGAAGAGAAGGACAGGAGGAAAAATTGAGTTAAGTGGTTGTCCTGTCATCTGTCCTCCCCGGACACACGACAATGCTAATGGGTATGACAGCTCTATGACTCAGGAACAGAGAGACAGAGCAGGGACGTACCACATCACTGGGTCAGCTTACATCAGCATACCGCTGTCCTACACTCACAGGAGCGAGATGGGCCTTTACAGTGTTTTTTATGGACATTTAATGGACAGTCCATTGACTTGCTTTGTTAAAAGGGCTTCTCTGCTGTCAGAGCAGCCCATAAACTAGGACAGAAGGGAAATGGGCAACAGTAAACATGTTTCACTTTTAGCAACAGCTTCCCCCTCTTCATAGTTTGTAAAATGCTTGAGATGTGGTGAGGTGCATTTGCTAAAAAAAAAAAAAAAATCCTAAAAAAAAATCCTTTAAATCTGATCAGTGGTGTCTGCATTGTTGCACCACTGTAAGTGCAAATGCCACAACAAAGTGTCTCACGCAAGTAACACAAATCCTCATCCATGGTGTCTTGAGTGACAGATGAACGCGAGAACAAATGAAGAAAACAGATGGCGGCAGTCGTCCCCTCAATGCATCATGGTGCAGGGAGAAATGAGGGGAACAGTGTGGTTTCACCATTAAAGATCTGACCCAGTAACGCTGGGACATATATCAACGACTTACAGCGTGTCGAGAAATCATCACAGCAGCAAATCACTCCTAAAAGAAGGGTGACATATTTTCATTTTCCAGGGTTTCATTTTTTTTTTTAAATGTCCAAGGTAGACAAGTCCATATATCTCATGATGTACTGAGCCATTTCATCCCCTCCTGCAATAAAACGGACTGTGATGCTTTCTGTAAGCCAAGCCTTTTTGGTGTAGCCAGAAAATTCAGCGTCAGCAATAAATAAAACAAACGCTACATCTGATGTGGCGGAGACAGCACTTATCCCCTGACAGAGTCACGGCCTGCTGCTGAGCTACATGCACACTAAAGTCTACTGGACAAAAAAAGAAATCTGACAGTACCAAAGTCGTCTTCTTCACAGGGTATGGCCTTAGTGTACCTCGTTGGAATTCCCCTTCCCCTGCTGTGAGTGTTGACTGTACACACACTTGGTGTTTACACTGAATGAGAACAAGGGCTAATTGTTATTTATGTGATGATAGACAAGCTGTGGTTGTATGACATGCAGTAACTGTACACGCTGTATGGTTGCTGGGCACATTCATTCATTGACTCAGAGAGCATGTTTGTTTGGGTTGCCCTGGTTTACACATGAGTCCATGGGGGTTTTTGTGCGTATGTATATTGTGAGTGTGTGTGTGTGTGTTAGTGTAAGACATTCCATTATGCTGAGCCCCATTCCTATGGCCTGTGGCTGAACAGTGCGTCTGCATCTCTGCTCCTGTGTGGATCATCTATGAAATATGCATGGCATGAGCCTTCACCTGAGACAGCCACAGAGGGGGTGGGGTGAGGGGAGGACGCAGCAACCCTGTGAGGTCAGAGGGGGCGCTAGAGGAGGCCCTGTCACAGTGAATTACACAGAAACCTGGCAGTTTTCTACCCCGTGGGGGGAAACAGGGCCTACATCCCCCCTCGCTTATATCCCCATCTGAGCCAGGCACTGCTCATTAGCTTCATCCTAACACAGATGCCCCAACAACTGTGATGTGTGTGTGTGTGTGTTACACTGAACAAGTGGGTGTATATGTGTGTGTCAGAGACAAGTGTTTGTGTATGTATGCGGTGGTGAGGAGTGAAACGCAGTTGATGATGTTGTGCCCCTAAGCATGAATACATGTGTGAAAATGTACTCAACTATCTTTGACAGTCCAGCGTAGGATACTAATTGTTTGTGTGTCTCACTCAAGGCCGTTCCAGTCAGTAGCTCCAGTAACTTAGTGAGGAGGAGGAGGAGGTGATGAAGGCCACCCCAGATATGGGGACCTGGGGCCAGATACTCAAAACAGACCTGCTATTAGTAAACTGGAAGGGTAAGGGCCCGACAAAACCAGAAGGAGAAACAGTGAGTCACTGAGGGGGAGGAGGGAGCAAGGGGAAGTCTGATGGAACGGCAAGTATCATCTGCAGCAAGGCTGGCAGTCATGTGAAAATGAAATGGTAGAATTTGTTTTAACCTGTCTGGAGTAACAGGTGGGTGTTTCCACTATCATGTGGTGTCAAACTGTCAATCTCAGGAGATAAGGCTGACATTTAAAGTTAAACTCTGTGCTACATACATAAGAGTCCACGTGTGTTTTTTCAGTTGGCCATAGAGAGCAGAAGAAAAAAAACAAACACACGAACTCTTATGAGTTAACAAACAAACAAAAAACTATGAGGGGGCACAAAGAAGTGGGTAGGTAGCGTGAGAAGAGAGAGAAAGCATGGCAGAACAGTACCGGGCACGCGGCTCGACTGATGAGTGACCTCTAGATGCATGCAGACACTACAACAACGAGCACTTGTCAACACAAACTACCCCGTGACTGTCCAAAATTTCTACCACTCCTAACCTATTTTGTCCTAAAGCAGGTTAAAAACCAGTTCTTGTTATTATTTCATTTCCAGTTTGACCTGGATTTTCTGACAGTCACACATTCTAACACTTTACCCCTGCTCACAGTGCCATTCACAGTTCAGGTTTCTCCAGCTGTCCACTCGACAAACAGAAGGCACTCTTTCATAACCTATTAGTGGCAAATACTTCCCCGTAATCCCTCTCAGAATGTATGACTAAGTGTTGGAGCAGGCCTGCCAGCTAACGCCATAATTAGGGGCATATAATTATTATGTTGGAGGCAGAACAGGAAGCCCTATCAACACAGGGATGATAACAGATGAATTGTGAGGATATTGTCAAGGCAGATGCTTGGACCATTCATCCCTCACTGTGCCAAAAGGCAGCTGTATGTGTGAATGTGTGTGTGTGTGTGTGTCTGTTTCACTCAGTGAGCTTATTTGTTGCCATGGAGAGGGGTTTCTGCAACGGAGAGGCAGGGTGGATTGTGTTATGCAGGGGAGTGCTGGGGGTATGATTTGACTGACAGCACCATATGGGTATGGAAATAACAAAAACATGTGGCAGAGTGGTTTCATATTGTAAACTTTGTTATAAAAAAAAAAAGCCTGAGCTCAGTCCTGGGAAAAGCGTGATGGACCCAGCACACTGCGTTAGATGAGGTGTCAGATTTTATCAGTTGTGGCTGACAGGGGTCAACAGGCCAGGCTGCAAACTACAGCAATTCAGAGAGATGCTGCTGCTGCTGCTGCTGTGACAAGGCAGAGAGAGGAGGAATAAAGGTGAAAAAAAGAGATGCTGACACTGGAGCAAAGTCACTCTGCAGGGGGAGAAGCTGACGGATGGAGCCTGGGTCATTAAGCTTGAGGAGCTGCATTCTGTCAGCTCACAGAAGACAGGGAGAGAAAAAAAAAAAAAACCACAAAGCCATCGACTTGTTGGAATTGTGAGAGAATAAGAAAAGGTGGAGCTGTGCTGGTGATCAGTAAGGATGCTCCACAATGCATCCGCTCAACAAATGTAGGTTAAGGACACAAGCTGTGTGCTTAAACCAAGATGGCGTGTGTGTGTTTAGTTGTGTGCAAGTAGCTCTGTGATTGGAAAGATTAAACAGGGAGGAAAATGAACCTGCCTGCCTCTGTTTCTGCTGTATGTTTCCCTCCTTCCTACAATCTGTGCCAATCAATTTCCAAACACTGTCGGTCTGCATCTTGTTACTGAGAGTCAAGCAAGGACCGACAAAACACACTGACAACGGTGATGCCTGAATCCGACGCCTCTGCTGGACGCGGCCTTGCCATGGATACCCAGTGACCGGGTGGGACAAAAGGATGAGGGGGGGGTTAAAACGTCTATTAGAGAAAACAGAGGGGGGATAATTACTCTGAATAACTCTCAACTGGCAGGATTTGCCCACCCACCATTCAGAGCAAGATAAATTAACTCTGTCTCTGCAGTGGGCGGGAGGGGGAGGGGGAGCAAACTACTCTGGTACAGTCTATGTACAGTACACATATGGCATAACCAAACCCTCCACCCCCCACCCCCCACCCCCAACCACAACCCACATTTACTACTACGCACGCAAACTAGCATACACATGAACGAACCTACATTCAGGATTAATGCCAGAGGGGGTCTTTGCTTTAAAGCTGCGTGCAGCTTTATCGCCCGTTAAACGCATGTTGGGGAAATATGAGAACATCTGTCATAACACGGTCTGATCCACCTAAAGTGATCCAGAGATGACCACACAACCTCCACAGTATGGCAGACAAGTGTGTTGATATACACAGACAGATGGAGCGTACAAAAGTTGTTAAAGATGATTTATTACTAAATGCTACTTTACCTTGTGTGTCTGATTCTGAAATATATGTGCTGTGATATAAATGATGTTGTTTATCCTCTAACAGACGACAGAAGTTCTACTATAGGTGGATTCTTATCTGAAGTCATGTCTGAGGAGTCCACTCGAGCTGCCGTATTCTTATCAAACCGACACAGAGATGACTCATTTTATTTTAAAGACTAATTTACTTAAATCTGCATTAACTGATCTGCTGGCCAACAGTGAAATATCATTACTTTATGAAGCTCACCGGTTAGTCTAACTAATTTTATCTAACTGCTGTTTGGTGCCGGGCAGGTGGAGTAGACTGGGATTATCAGAGGGTTTTTTTTTCTTCTGTGCCTAGAAATGAAACTGTTCATGAGAATCGACCAAAACAATAAAGTGGACACACAGAAAACCAAAAAAGAGCTGAAAGATGATATAAAGCCCCAACTGCAGAACTGATGATAATTATCTGTGGGTTCATCACTATGAGAAACATCTTTTACGTTACACAGTAATTTCATCCTAATATGTTAATATGAAAATATAGATTATTGCAGCTGTAGCATGTTACCTCTCAAACAAGGGCCAAAGAGAAGTCAGATGTTGTTGCGGTGTGTGTATGTCTTGAACTTGGCCCTGATCTTGAAACAGAGTTCGTGATCAAGTCACACCTTGTTACCAGAATACACCTGAAAATATTTTGACACTTTTTCTTTATGTATGGGAGTAATGCACTTCTACACCGATCTAACAGGTACTACCGCTCTTACGTAAACGAGTGCACATATACATTTCCATAGTTAAATGGGCTCAGCAAGAAAAAAAATATTTTAAAAAAATTAATCCGGCACCTTCCTTCCAATAAAAATACGACTCTCTTTTCCAGTGCGTGGGAATGTTAATGACCTGGCAGATAATATGGTTTATTCTGGGTCAGCTCTTAAGAACTGGTGTTTCATGTCTGACTTGTTTTTTTTTTCCTTTTTAATCTGTGGGAGTATGTCAGTTGAGCTTTATTGACACACTAGATCATGTTTAATTGCAACACATAAAAGCAGTTCCCTTCAGATCAGGCGAGGTTTGGAAAACCGATGTGCTTCTTTGGTCTGGAGTTGGTGCTCAGCATCACAGGCCACAAATATCCACTGGTGGAGACACATCATAGAGCTCTGCTCTCTCCCTCCATCTGTCCCTCTCAGTTTATCTCTCAGTTTGCTACTAGGAGGTCTGGACACTCATCTGTTCTTGTAATCAGCCTTTGAACATGTAACAGCACCGCAAAGACAAAACCTCCCAGCTGAAAGTAGCTAGAGAGGACAACATATTCCAGATGGAGCCCCTTTTTCACCCTGCTTTGCTTTTTGTTTTTTTACCGCCAGTCAGTACAAACTCTGTGTTTGTAAAACACAAAGGCTTTTCAGTAACTACTGGTACCTGAGGGCCTTCCACAATACTCGAACAAGGTTGTTATTTATCCCAAACAGGGCTTCGCAGAATTCCCATGGCTTCCTCTGAAACTTAAGAGGGTAATTGAGCTTTGGTTATGGGGCTAAACAACAAAATTAAGATACTGATGTGCCTGCCATTAATGGGGGAAAGAAACATTTAGAATGTGACAGAGTGAAAAACTTGACATGAATAAAAAAGTTGGAGCTAAGAGGGCAGCGTTAATCTGAACCTAAATAATTATATGGCTAGAAGGTAAATTACGCTGTTCAGTAATTTCCAGACAAAAGCCTTTTGAGAGTATATGGGAAAAGAGAGTGTTACACAACGCAGGGGGGGAAAAAAAGATACAAGCAACAAGAAACACATGCTTGGTGGCACACATATCCAGTTTCCTTTGGAGAGAGGGAGATGAAGCCACAAAGAGCAAGGCAACAAGGTGGAAACATTCCTTCAGCTCATACTACCTGTCATCTTATACTCTGACTTTTGTTTTGCTTTTTTGATCCAGAAACTGGACGCACACCCTTGCTGCCATTATGAAACCCTGTCAGCCTGGCAATTTTCACTCAGGAAATCAGAGCTTTATTGGAATGAGGGTGAGAGTGAAAGGGGCTCGAAAGGAAACACTCACACTTGATATTGAAGGAGGCGTTGGTGGAGTGGAGCGTCTCTCCTGTGACTGTGTTTTGTGCGACGCACTCAAAGTTTCCTGCGTCCAGCCGCCGGTCCACGGCGATGAACTTGAGGTTGCTGCCTTCTTGGTAGCGCCTCTCGCTGCCTTCCAGGGGCTGGCCGTTGTGAAGCCAGCTGTAAGTGATGTCGGCCGGATCGCTGACCTCGCAGCGTAGCATGGCGCTGCGGCCGTGCAATGCATCCTGGGACTTGGGCTCCTTGGTGAACTGGATGGCAGCAGCCTGGATGGACAGAACTGGAAAGGAAAAAAAAAGAAAGAGAGAAAGTAAATGACAGAGGATTAGAATGGAGCTGCTGTTAACGTTTTACTGCTTTTTCCGTTCATTAAGTGTACGCCATAGCGACCACTTAGCCTCATGGAGGAATGTGATGTTTAGACAACACTGGCTAACTGTGAATTATTTTGTCGTAAAATTATCAGACCTAACGCGGAGAAAATGCTTTTTCCTGTTAGCAAGCCTGTGACGTGAGCGCCTGATGTGCCATCAGCTCAGTGAGACACGCGTCTTAAAACAAGACGTGATGATCCTCACACACACTTAAATCTTTTATTCCCCCACATGATACTGTGCACAAGCTTTGTGTGTGTGAGACATGTTTTCTGCTCCAGTTACCCAAATGTCACTGGAGGAAATGGGTGGAGTGTGACTTGCACTAAACACAGAAAGAATGTGACTCAATTTCAATTACCACACAGTCACAGTGATTTTGATAAACAATGTGTTTGTAACGTAAGAGATCAGGGTATGTTAGAAGCAAAGATGGAGGGAAGACAGTGGAAAGTAAACAGAAACAGAAGAGTGGAGTCACAGAGACATTAGCTAGAGGTGCATGTGCATCTCTCCTCAGTTTGTTCTTGGTTCCACATCACAAGCATCTTCCAGTTTGTGTGTTCCCATTTTTTAATACCAGTCATTAGGAAACCACAGCTTGAATGAGCATGTGGTAGCAGCGTAGTGGTCAACATCCATCAGCTCAACAATTCATCTTCATATTCTCTGTTTTTACACGCTCTCACAGATCAACAAACACCAATACTATCGTTGCACAGTGGCCAGTTTTTACACAAACTTATTCTAGCTCACAGTAAAATGGAAAGTCAACCATCTCCACCTGATAATTCTTTCGTCTGCCTCCTGCAGAAGAACCGAACAACAACAACACACTGTAGGTGGTTTTTATTTCAGTTCAGTTGAAGCAGTCCTCGTGATTGCTGCTAATTAGAAAAATCTTGGTGAGACACTGGAAGGAGCCTGATTGGCTGTTTCTAATTTAAACTCAACATCTGCTCCAGCTGCACGCTGCCTTCCTGTTTGCACAACTACCACAATAACTACTCATCACCATAGTTTATCAAGGCAGGCCCTCGTCTGCACAATGTTATCACACCTGATGTCAGGGTTTGTTAACATAAGGAATGGTCCGCCCCCAGATTCGATTAAGCGTACCTGCACCTGTGAGACAGTTTGTGCGCTGGTGGTGTGTGTCTTCATGGCCTCTGGCAGGACCGGAGCCAAGTAAAAAGGAGATCTTTCAATAATGTTTAATCAAGAAGCCGGTTGAAGATGAGCCAAGGTAACCCCCCCCCCCGCCCCACCCCATCTTTGACCCTCATCATCCCACCGCTCCTGTCCTTCTGCTGCCTGTCCGTCTCTTCATCAGGCTCACCTTTGTCTCAGCTGCAGGTGGCTGGAGCTGACAGACGGGCAGGTAAAAAGAAAGATGCAGCAAAAGGCAGAGAGGGAGGTCAAACAAGACATATGGACAGGCTGAGTGGGACATAAATAATCACATTTGCCCTTAATGCCTTCTTACCTTAAATTTCACAGTCTAGAGGAAATGACATGAACCTTTTCAAAAAATAAAAAAAAGTGTGTGGGATTGAGATGTGGACCATCTTCAGTCAAAATCCAGAGATAACATTTACTGTTTTATGCAAGGTGTGCAAATCCATCTAACTCAGCTTTAAATCACCAGGAAGTGTTGGAGATAAGCAATTTGGATTCATATACTGTGCCACAATAAAAGAGGAATGTCTGGTGTGTTCTTGGCTGCTTCTGCACATAAAAGGTTACAGCAAACGTAAACACCTCCGACACTGATAAAACCATCAGTGTTCTCACTGCATGGCCTCTTGCTCAGCAGCAGTTTAAGTTATCCTGATAAGAAAATAGCTAAAAAAAAACTCCTTTGTTTAAGGACACAATAGCAAGACGAGGACAGCAATCACCATTTAACATTTTCCTACAATCAATCCAGACATATCCCACGAGGCACAGCTGCAGTTGCATGTTTGCATTAAAAAAATCAAATAGTGTAGAAGAAGACATACTCAGTATTTTGAACAACACACAAAGAAACCCGTCCCTTTGAGGCTCACTCTGACAAGATCACTGTATTTGAAAGGACGCTGGAGTGAGCTGAGAGGGTGATGAGGCAAAAGTTGATTGAAAGAGAGGATTTTTTCTGACAGCTACGAAAATAACTGATCAAAGGAGTCAGCGAAAGTACTTTTCTAAAGCCCAAAGAAAAATAAATGAGCACGTTGGACCTTCACCACCTCTGCTGCCAAACATCTGTCACCCTTTCTTGAGAATGTCCTGCTGGGCCTTTGCGCTGACTGTTCCTTACAAACCACTCCCTTTGGATCTACATATTTATCTGCACACACATTAGATTCTCAGCTTTGGTTACACTTCTGTTGACTGGTTAAAACAGCTAGGACAAGAGAAAATGTTATTATTTTCAGTCCATCGCAGTTTTGTTTTGAATTTCACACCAGGCCTGGCAGCCAAGGCGGTCGATGGCTTCTTTGGGGAATCAAGGTTGTTTTTTTGTTTTTTTCCTCATAGAGACACAGTATTAGAGGTCACAGCCCAGTGGTCTTTCTTTAAGATGTGAACACACTGTGGGAGAGAAATTTACAGGCTCCTGGAGCCACACTTGCTGCCAGCTGATTGGCTTTTACTTCACTTGGAATAAAGTTTCACCTCTTAACCTCGATTTGTGCCATTTCAGCTGAACTGGCAACCAACTCACTTCATTTCCACACACAGATTTTATGTCTAATTGCAGCTTTGTTTATTCATATTTTCTTTTGATGCTCTGGCTCAACATAGAGTGATGGTCTTGCAAACTGAAGGTGTTCACAAACAGTTAAAAGACAAAAAATTAACACTCTTCCAATTATTTCTTTATTTTCAACATGGAACAAACCTAATCGAAAGGCTGACCACTTAGAAAATATTGGTAAATGAAAGTAATGGTAATGGCGACTAAAGTGAAATTAAACAAAAACTGATTGAAAAAACTGAAAAGGGAGAAAAAAGGAAAAAAGGGGAAAAAAGATTTTTGAATGTCTCTCATCTAACATCTCTTTTCTTTATCTTTTAATCAAAGCACATCTAGCTGGGCTGAGCAGATGCTCAGAGGTCCATAAGACGTTCCCATGTTCTCAGAGAGATACCCACCCTGTTTATTTAAAGTATAAGTGCCCTGTTCCATTTGTAATGTTTCCCTCAGAGTTTATTTAAACAGATGTTGGATGTCTTTGCTCGTTTCGGCTGAAGAAGCTGCACTTCTGTACAGTGTATGATATTATACCGATCCTGTGTTGGAATTTCAAACTCTGATCTTAAATCTGAGAAAGACTTAAAGGAACCTTCGGGAACCAAGTGGAACCAAAGAGAGTCAATGTTTCTTCACAAACAGGGACTTGTGACAGGTCTGGACTGAAGGATAGAGGCAGCTAGCATAGCTAGCATAAAGATTCCTACAGAAGATCCATAAAATGTATTCATATCTTTCCAAGCCTGAGGGGTGCTGTGAATTAAATAGGTGCCTGATGCTGAGGGTGGTACAGTTATGTTGTTACTTAATGGTAGAGAGGCCAGGGAGGTGGGAGAGCAAAGCTGTTCTTCAATATCCGTCCAGTCATCAACTGCATTCCAACTAATCTATTCAGACCATTTGTCTGGACGGCCGAGTGAGTAAAAAAATGATGACTGACATACTTTGAATTATTTATTGAGCAAAAATACCAAACATCAGCTTCTCAAATGTGAGAATTATCTGCTTTCCTCTAAATCATATCAGTGTTAATTAAAAATATTTGGACTGTCAAACAAGCAACTTTAAGATTTCACACTGGCTCAAGGACATGTTTCACTATTTTCAGCCATTTTGAAACCAAACAATTCATCTATGAATAGAAACAAATAATCGAGAGATTTACTGATTATGGCATAATAGTTAGCCCTAGTCCATAAATCATTCTTTCTTCATGTGAGCTGAGCTCGCAGAGAGATTGCTCCACATGATTTATTGCACCAAGGATTGTTACAACTCCTCTTCTGTATAACCAAATGGTCTCTAACAATTCCCTGAAGAGGCTGTGAATTTGTTCCATCTGTGTAAAAGTGGGATAAAAGGCAGCAGATGGGTTGGAAACACCAGCGGAGTCATCCCCAACATGCACCTCAAACAATCCATCAAGTAATGTTCACAGACTTCGCTCGGCCTCCGTGCCAAGCTTACAGCTGGGGTGTGGGGTAGTGTGCCAGCTTCCATCACACTGAGCCTCCTCTGTGCGCTGATGTTACGAGCTCTGGTGGAGACACGGCGGAGGAGCTGTGGCATGCAGCTGATGGTTTCATCTGAGATGCACGCTGACATATAGTGTGAGTTTTTGTATATGTGCGTGCGTGTTTGGATCTCTGCAGGGAGGGGAATGACTTCCGGGAAAAGTCCCAGCAGAGACAGTGGAGGCAGATAAGGTGTTTTCACATACCACAAGATGACAGACAAGAGAGAGGGGAGGGCAGAGTGAGGCACAGTCTGTCACATCTGAGGAAGTCTGCCAAGTTTACTGTACTGTTCAAACAGGGAAGGCACCGTGACCTACATCTCTCCAACACACTGCAGCCCTGCCTCTCTAACACTCCTATAAACAGACACACAAAAACAGACAAGAAAACAACACACACACACACACACACACACACACACACATTCCCTCTACCACCATCATAAACTCACTCAGCATCACAAATTCTACTAAAGATGTATCTGTCTGAGCAAATCAATGCTTTTCCATTGAGCTGCACAAGAGCTGAAGGGAAAGAAGTGCTTGGATCTGCACACAGTGACATTTCACAGAGATAAGCGGGGCAAATGCTATCCAAACTCCCACTGAGGGCACTTCAAAGTGAGATTGGTTGAAAGTGACAGTTATAGATAAAGAGGAAACAAACAGAGAAAACTGTCAACAGAGGGAAGGGAATGTTCTTATGGCAAAAACCCTCCAACACAAAGATTCATTCAAAGGTGAATGTTAAACTGACAAATCCTTTCTACAACAACACTAACTGTGGCACAGAGAAATACACTGAAGTAGAATAAATCATTAAAGATGCCACGTGGAGTTTTTTTTAACCACCAGTATCTCTGTGGTGCAACACTCCTTTTATGCTGTTCTATGGACCAACAGCTGGGGCCGTAATACACAAAGAGATGCAGGAATAATGAAGCAGTGATGAAGAAGACTGCAAGCTAGCAAACATGTATGTAAGCAATTGTTGTGTTCTGGTAAGAAACACTGCAAGAAAACTGTATGTTTTAAAACTAACATTATGATGGTCATATTTTCAGACTGATTACTTTGCCTGACGAACAAAAGGTCTTTAAAAAGGTGTAAAACAGAGAAAAGCAACAAATCATCACATTTTATAGGCTGGATAAGTTGCTGTCAATCAACTAATCATGTAATTGTTTCAGCACTATTTAAACATACATTTTTTTTTTAAACCTCTTTATGAGTGTGAAAGTATTTGATGTCTTGATAAATCAAAGCTGGAGAAAACTGTTACTCTCTCTTTCTTCATAGAGTCTCTCTCTTTTTCTCTTTCATCACAGATTAAGGAAAACTGAAAACAATACGAGTCCTGGCTCTGATTCCAATCAATATGCACTTAACGGGAAAAGCTTACTACGGACACACTAATGCACTCAAACGAGCAGCGATGAAATATTAATAACTCTACATCTTCAAAATAGTTTGAGTTTCCCTGAATTTCAATCTAAGTATCTGGAAATAAGTTGGAAGAGACAGAAAGTAGGTTAAAGATGGAGTGGGAAAGTGCTGAGAGGGGTAAAATATCTGCACACGGGGATTCTCCTCCTCAACTTGCCGCACTGTCGACCCCATTAAGCCTGGCTCGGCTGTCAGGGCTGTCAGGTGGAAGTCGCCTTTAAGTCGGCCTGACAGCCAGAACCCACCATAATGGGCTCATCAGCAGCCCATGCCTCCCTTCTCGCTTTCTCAACTTTGTCTGCTGGCAGAGGCGGGCAGAGATGGCCGAGCTGAATCGTACTTCACTAACAACTACACTGTATCACCGTATCCGCTCAGGTCAGAGTGAAAGACACAGACCTGGGGTCAAAGAAAGAGGGTTTATGGGTCAGCTTGGACAGGGAGACAGAGAGTGGGTGGGCTGTCCAGGTATAGTAAAGTAAAGTCGACCAATTTTAGCTTCTAACCATCTGCCCCTCCTTGCCCTGCTCTCTCTCTCTCTCACAAACACACTGATAACAGACTCGTCCGTCATGGTTGGAATTTGGTTTGTGCACGAGAGCGTGCTGTGTGTATGTACCGGGACTGATGTGTGTGTGAATAATCTACGGACATTAACAATGAAATCAATATTGCAGTTAAACAGCTAGCCTGAAAATCAATATTGGTGTTAACAGACAGTACACACAGGCTTTCACTGTGCAGTCAGAAGTTGCATTTTAAAAACTATGACTGTATTTTTATAAATGTCTATGGGACTTAAAATGAAAACCTTTATTCCTTAAGATAAACAGTGGCATCAAAGATTACTTTATCTTATCAGTGAAGAACTTGTAATCAGGACTGTGTGTCTCCACCAGGTCATCACACGCCACAATGTTATCTCTGAAACTTTCCCTAAACGGACTGCTGCAGGGCGACGACAACCAGGGATGACACACAGCACCGAGGCTGCAAGAGGTTAAAGGGAGACGCCAGCACATGCACAGACACAAACAGCAGCACCCACAAACACTTGGCACCAGGCACGCCTGCTGTGGGAGCTCAAATAGCCCCTATGTGTGTGTGTGTGTGGTTTAACAGCCTCTCAGTGGACCGTGTCGAAGAGAGGCAGCTGCCCTGAAATGTTTTAGAGTGACAGGACAGCAGAACGAGGAATCTTGGGAGTCACGGTGATGAACGTTGCTGACAGGGCGTGAGACAGTGACGGGAACGTTCAGCAAGGCTGCCGTTAGATGTTTATCTCAACAACGCCTCGGCCTCAGTGACATCAAGTTCCAGATGTCCATCAAATACTTTGTTAACATATTCAGGAGTTTAAAGTCTGTAATCCATGAAAACAGCACCATCCGATGAAGACACGACTGCCATCCATGATCACTTTATTTTAATTACTCTCTCCTCTCCCCAAGTGCAGAATCTGCATAACCCAATTAAGGATAAGAGCAGCAAGACTCCAGATAACATCAGCCCTCTTAAGTCAAACTGCACACTCTGACAACAAACAGTGCAACTTCAAAAGAGTATCAAAAAAAAATCCCAAAAAACAATTAGAGCGCCTCTGATCAGATCAATTATTAACAACTCCAAGAGTTCACATAAGATATGAAAGAGTCTGAATGAAATATCTTATTTAGTGAACGTCAATCAGAAGGTCAGACGAGGGCCTGCACAATTAATACAGACAGGAAAAACATGTCATCAATTTTTCAACACACAAAGGATGGGTAGGCAGGGAGCGCTGATGCAAACCACTCTCTCTTTAAAAGCATCTATTTTAGCAGCTGCTGGAACATCAGCTCTGTCTTGCTCACAGGGTTGATGATGGCTCTTTACCTTGTAGGATACATAAGTCTACTGCCCTCCAGTCAGCTTTGTGAGGAAAAGATTTAAAATCCTCATAATTAGGCTACATAATGAGGTGAGAAGAAAAAAAAAAACATAAGAATATTATTATTTCAAGCAGTTTAGCAACCGGCTGCTTCACTGGAATGTCAAGCTAACAAGATTAGCTTCTCTACCAGGATAGATGTCAGAGCAATGGAGGGAAAAGAAAAGTCCTCAGTGTCAGGATGTTTTCTTAGCATCATACAGTTCTGAGAAGCATTAAGCAACGTTAAGCATTAAGTTGTTACTGATCAGATCCTTTGTCTTGTCTGCGTATTCTTTGATCAGACTATTCCTGATCTAACCCATGTTAATAGTAAACACATTTGATTATGAAAATTAAAATTGGATTTTGAAAAAAAAAAAAAAAGTGTCTGTCTGCAGGACAGGAGTCACACTGCGTCACTTTCACTAACTGAAAATAAAATGTAGGTCAAGGCAAAATTGTGGAACCATGAGATAAAGTTGTATGCAAACTATGAGAGCTAAAGTTAGCCTGCGAGTCCAGCACTCATTAAGTCTCTCATTTGCTGTTATGGACATAATGCACGAAGGCAGATACTTGAATGCTTCCAACCTACGTGTTTTTGTTTTTTAGAAAGAATAACAGTGTCTTTTTGGAAACACTACTGTACAGCACCTCTTTGTTTTCCATGTACTCTTTATAATTAGTAACTTTATGAAATCCAAATACTTTTAATGTTGATTTAATTTACGCATCTTTAGGAAGTCAAAACAGAGCTGACAGCTTAGCATGACTGTCATGTTGGCATTTGCACGGAGGGGCTGATAACAATCTGTCACAGTGAACGCGTGTTTTTAAAAGCTGACGAAAAACCTGAGATGAAAAACTGTGATAGAATCATCCACAGTTGTGTGTTTGTGGACCGAGACGTCAGGGGAGATAAATTGGAGTGGGGAATGAAGGGCAAAGTCACGGGAAGCTCCGGAGCCTACTGAAAGAGCTTTCATGGCCTGTCAACAAATTACTGGATGTGTGTGCATGTGTGTGTGTGCGTACGTGTGTGTGTGTGTGTGTGTGTGTGTGTGTGTGTGTGTGTGTGTGTTTCTCTGAGTTTTCCGCTGACTGAGTTGCCTCCCCTGGCTGTCTCCTAGAAAACTGGTTGGCAGAAGATCTTTCTTCAAACTGACAGGGTTTATGGTCTCATAAACAGAGTGGAAAAACCCAAAAGAGCAAAAAAAACAGGTAAGGCTGCTGTAAGGATGATGAACTGAGTTCTGATTTATTAAGACTGTGATATGATGACAAAACACAGCTTAAATTCCAACTACGACAAAGAAAAATATAGAGATAAAGGTGTTAATGACAAGTGTGCATGAGCGAGTGTCTCAGAGAAACACATGCACGCATCATGGTCTGGAAATTAACTTATTTTGTGTCGTTAAAAGTGTAACAAAGGTCATAATAACTAAATGTTTGGTCATTAAACAAAGCACAGTTCACAGAAAAGTAAGAGCTAATCTCATGCTGATGTCAAACTGAGTTTATTTTACTAAAAGTGCATTTTCATGCTTCACTGGTCTCCTGGTCAGTATTTTCAACAATGCTGTGTGTCAGCAATAGTTTGGTATTTCCAACGTGAATTACACAGAGAACTCACCAGTGCGTGAAGCTGAAATCGTGCCCAAACAAAGAGGTCAGGTTGCTTTATTTAGCTTGACAGCGGAGACGTTAAACAGGACGGCGTCAGGCCAGGTACAATGTCTCCGTCAAGCTATTGTAATGGGAAGTGACAGTTTGCTTCACAACAGACTGAGCTCATTATTGACCTCTGTTGGCTTTTCAAGACTTAGTCTCAACTAGGTGACTTTGTCCTGTTCATGCAGGGAAATCAAGGTGCAATAACAGAGGACGTTCATATATTGAATCCCAAACTAGTTGAGGGTTGACACTAACAACTGCTTTTAATTAATGACTAATCTCACTGATTTGATTAAATGATTAATCATTTACTGAAAGATGATGCCTTCAAATTGCTTATTCTGTCCAGCCAACAGTCCAAACCCCCGAAATATTCAATTCACGTTATTACAACAGACAAATCCTCACATTTGAGAAGCTGGAACTTGCAGATGTTTTGCATTTATGCTTTATAAATAACTTAAGAGAACAGTTTGATGTTCAGGGAAGAAATTATTTCCTCTCTTGTTGAGAGTTAGGTGAGAAAATCAATACTACTCTCATACCTAGATGCTAAATATGAAGCTACAGCCAGCAGCCGGCTGGCTCAGCTTAGTATAAACTCTGGAGACGGGGGGGAAACCGCTAGTCTGTCTTTGTTCAAATGCACTATTTCAACCTCAGCCATTACAGAGGCACCCGCCCTCTATCACGCTGAAACGGATCAAAGTCATACGAAAGAACGAGTCCCTGCTGTCACTTTCCATTACGTCCAAAAATCTGACCTCAGGTAGTATTTTATTCTCTGTGGGGCATACATCAGCTGAACACATCTCTGTGTTCATTCTGCTGCTTCTAATTGAAAACCGTGTTCAAAGCAGCGGAGCCGGGCTGCCTTTTTACCACTGACACTGGTATGCACACCCTCCACCTTAATTCAATCGCTGCTCTTATTGTACCAGGTAATTGCACTGTGGAGGGGTGGCATTCTGCAGAGGGACCTGCTCCCGTGCAAAGAGAGGACCAGGCTCATTATAACAAACCTCGCTGAGATCACTATCAGTTTATTCCTGCTTCTCTCCGTCTTACCGCTGACAGTGGGGAGCGAGCTTTGCAGCAAATAAGACAAAGACCCCATCCCCACCTTATTACCAGGAAACATTGGCATGGCAACAGGCGTGCAACCTCTCCAGGTGGACAAGACTACTCCATCATTTTACTTCACTCCTTCCTCAAACAGCAGCATCAGTCATCAACATCTCAGCTGAGTTTCCAGTGTAATCCCATTTTGACAACTAACTTTTAAAATTAGCTCCTCCATCACCAACATGATACTGATAGCATCATAGCATCATTTTTTTGGATGGCAGAAATTCATTTTCCTCACAAAACTACCTGACATGACATTTTAAAACAGGTATGTCACCTCTCCTATGCCGGTATGAAATGCTCTCTCATCCCTCCTGATGAGCCGCTGCTTGCCAGCACACCTCTGCCTTTGAAATAAAAAGAAGTGCTCCATATGGTCTCCATGGCAGGAAAAATAATAAAAACACTCATGTAACAGTGTGAGTGGGGGGTGTGGGTTGAGGTGTCAGCCATAAATCTCTTAATAAGCACACCAGGAGGCGGTCAACAGCATCAAAGTGTTGGCTAGGCCCCACCCAAACAATGCTCCGAGTGCATTTTAATAGGCCACCCATCCTAAGCTATTACTGCCTCATTATTAGTCGTACTAGGAGGCCTGCAGCAGGCTTCAGGCTGGGACTGAGGACTGGGACTAGTTTAGTCCCTGAGGAGCACTCGAAGGGCTCTCCATGATACTGCCATCAGGGAAAAGATACATAATAATAATAGCTCAGCGCTCAAGTAGGAGAAATACACTCAACTGAATCATTTTACATCAGGTAACTGGTTTTGGAAATAAGTGCTTGAGCTGCTTTTTGAAATAGCTCAAAAATACAGAAAGCTCTGTTCACAAAAATCTACTTTATAACATATTTTTTTACACTTAAAATTACTTTTTTTTTGTTCCAATTTAATGTGACCAACTGGTGGAAGTAGATGTCTCTGCATCAAAGGCCTGGCTCTCTTGTTTTTCCTCATGGCTGAGGTTGTCTAACTTTAACACAGACCACTGCCATGGCATCACAATGTCACGCTCCTCGTTGTTATCGTGTGATGTGTAATTGGCAGTTCACGGAGAGTGATCTGCTTGCTTTAAGACAGATGGAGCTCCAGCACATGAAGAAGATATGAGCCACGTCGCTCATCAAACCCCCACCCACCCCCGCCCCACCCTGTTCTGTCCTTCTACACCAGGCTTCATAACTGTCATGCTGTATCTAAAATAGAGACATGTGAGCGTGGCCAGCTCTCACCAATTTTCAACACCCACTCATAAAAGGCCGACTGTTGAAACACAGGCAGCCTAATGCATCTCTGTGAAACCCACACATGCTAGGGACAGAACATGAGCTGGCAAGGAGGGAGGGGAAGAAACAGAGGAACAGAGGGAAGAAAGAAGCTCTGATAGGAGGTTATACAATTTGTCTGGAACGCCCAAACGATGACGATGAAAAACCTTTGCGGCGGCCGCAGATTTGATCCTGGCCATGAAAGGGACCATGGGTATTATTACCCATGGTGCACAGCAATCTGGAGCCACAGCCATCCCCTGCAGCTGTGCTCTTGTGAGACAGAATGAATATGGGAGCAATTATTAGATTAAGACGGATTAGGTTTTGCTCAGGTAAGGCAGGGCGGGTTGTTCCTGTCTCTTTGGTCCTGAAAAACTGGGCACTAATCCAGTAATGAGACCACTTTTAGAGGGAAAAGTGCAGCAGTGAAGAATAAAAGCCACCATTTCTTGTACATGTGTTTAGTTTTTTTTTTTTTTTATATATACAACAAAGGCTCCACACGCAGCAGACAAGAAAGCCTAATGCAAACTGTTTACACAAGTAAGTGCTATAACTATCCTGCAGAGGGCATGTGCACAACTTAACAGAGGATTTAGTATCAAACTGAATTTAAGGAACACTAATGTCAAACATCTGGGGTCACACACTACAATATTTTTCCAGCATTATGAGCCAAAGATGGAAGATTAAGTCACAGTGGATCTGAGGAGCTCAGCAGTTTGCAGTCAGGCTAAACCCACGAGTCTGATAGATGTTACAGACTAAAGAGTCTACTTTGCAAGTGGGAGTTGGAGAACTGAAGCCGGCTGCGTGGTTAAATCTTCCTCTGCAGGCCTGCAGACGCAACCTCAACAGAATAATGTGACAGATATGAGATAAAGCAGAGTTGGAAGAAATGGGATGCTGTTTCCAACTCTCCTGCCTTCTGAAATATGATCTGTGAGGATGAACAACTTCAATGGATTAAACAGAGAGAGAGAGAGAGAGAGAGAGAGAGAGAGAGAGAGAGAGAGAGAGAGAGAGAGGGGAAAAATACCTCCACTGCACAACCCAGAGCCAAACATGCAGACTTGGGACGGAAACCTTACAGAGTGCAGCAATCACAGGACAATATGTCTCCAGAGTGACAGGAGCTGCTTTTCACATCAGCGGAGGTAATAAATGATGGTTCCCTCGCTGGCTCTGGCAGCAGATGGGCACTGAGTCCTTGGCTGCCAGTGTGGGTCTCTTCTCTGCAGGCGGCTCTGGCTAACGCCTCCACCTCGGCTACATCCAGACATGAGTGCCAACCAGGAATGTGGTGGCACTCTACAATCCCTTGGCAAACCACCCGGGCATGGAGGAAAGTAAGGCGAGATAAGAAGGAAGGAAGAAGAGGAGACTTTCAAAATAAATGGTGGGGGGAAAAAAAAGAGCAGACATTCAGGAGAAGAGGCCCGAACGCTTGCTTCTGTCACTCTGATGGCAGCTTATATTATGCCCAGAGTCACTCAGACTTCTGGCTTCATAAAGGCTGTAAAAAAAAGGGTCTGTTACAGTCATTACTCTATTACCTACCACACTGAGAAGGACAGGAGACTGTGTGGGAGAGTATTAGGATTTTTTTTCTAGGTCAATCCAATGTCGGGTTTCTGCTGCAGCATCCTACTGCTAATATGTTTAAGTAGGATAACTGAAAAAAGAGACTTGAAATTAGATTCTTCTGTCAGGGCAGTGTCAGCTTCATGATCTAATGAGACAATCTGCAAAGACGGGAAGATGGAATACTTAATGATGGATGGATGGTTGGATGAACATGTCCCTTCTTAAGAGTCAGATTCTTTCAGTGACTAAATGGGGCTCCAGAGTACAATAAAGACTCCATAAAAACCCCAGTTTCTCGCTCTTCTGTCTTCTTGTCTCTCACATCACACTATAACAGTCAATCTGCCACTGGCCTTCGGAAGTGTGTTTTTAAAAGCTTCCCAAATTCCTCTGGTAAAAGAAACCTGCAATATCCTTGCAGAAGAAACCGTGAAACAGTATTTTTTTTTTGTTCTACTGAATGCACCCTGCACCCTGTCCACAACTGAAGCTGACAAAAGACACAAAAAAAGACCTTTGACTTGAGATTTCACAAAAGCAAAGCAACAGGATATTGTGTGTATCTACCAGTTCATTCAAAAAAATGAAATAAAGACATGGGTGGCCTCCTGGCCCCTCTATCTACCTCTACCTCCCTTCCTCCCACACATGTTGATGCTTGCTGGTGGGGTGGCATCAAACAAACATGGCAACCAGGTTGTTTCCAGGACCAGTCCGCTCTGTGGTGTAAGTTTCCTAGCAAAGCTTGGCTGGCTCTGCAGAGTGAGCTCAATGTGGTCACCACAGTTTAATTAGCCACAACCTCTTTGGACAGACAGTCTACTGTAACTGCAGTCACTGGAGTCTCTACAACTGTAAGAACGTTCCCTGTGACCGTGGACCACATAGGTGTGACTGTGTATTTTTACAGATCTGTTGATTCTGTAAATACCAGAGCAGAAAGTTTCAGTGGGAGATCTCTGATCCTGCACACATGTAGTCTTAAAGTGAGAAAAGATGCTTTATTTCCTATCATTGATCACTGGAGGTGTATTTAGTCAACAAGCTTTAGATTTAATGTACTTCTTTATCCTTTTTGTACTGGGATTATGATAAAATAAACATTTCAACCCAACAACTTCAACAAGCTGTCTCAAAATCAACACATGGAAACTGGTTATGTCCAAAACATTTTTTTTTTAAAAATCGTATCCAGTTACAGTACCCAGTATTAACTTATCAGAGCATTAGACTGCTCTGCAATGCTAAAGCAGAAACAAAAAACAACAACAACAAAAAAAACCTACCTTAGTCTCTGTAATTCAAAACACACAACCAGGTACAAACACCAGTGAAAACAAAAAAAAAAATCGAGCCAGCATGTGGTCCATTTGCACAGCTTACATGTAACCATGTAGGGTCCTATTTTGGACCCTGTTCAGATCCAGTAAAAACACTGTTAAACAGTGTCCTATGACAGTGTGACTGGATTTTATTTATTTTCCCCACAAACAGGACTTCTCTGTATCTTTTTTAAAGTTATTTGGGACAAAAAAATTGTGTGTGTGTGTGTGTGTGTATGCATTCCTGCAAACAGGTCCATTTGAATTAGTATTTTTTCTCGTTTTAAAATCTTAAGATGATTTTTTTCAAACAAAGGTGGAAAGATCATTAAGGAAATGCCATAATGTCATAGTGTGGGAAGCAACTTGACTTTTTCCACTGAAAAAAAAAAGCTTCTTTCAACATTCATCTTTTATGCAGTGAGAGTTTAAGAAAAGCCCATTTGGAGATATTTCTCTTTGGAATATAAATGCATCGTTTCTCTGTTTCATTTACATCTGCCATTTAGTGCATAATATCAAAGGGACATTGCCGAGTAAGTGCTACTTTCAAATCTCAGGGGATGACTTTGTGTGTGCCGTAGGGGGTTCGTGACATTTGCAGCGCCTACGATTATTTCAATAACAGAGGAACGGGCAGGATGTGGCAGACCCCCGGTGAGGCTCAGCCCTCAGCTCTGAAAGCCATGTTTGTATTAGCATAGAGAGAGCTGCATCTCAGCTCGCTCTCTCTGCTACAAGCAAGAAGCAGTTGGAGGAAAAAGAACAATTAGGAGGACTAAAGAAAATCACCAACAAATGTTTAATGTCTCCTTTTTTTTTGGACATGTGAAATTAATATCTGACTAAGTGGACCCTATAGGCTTTGTTCCATTTGGTCATAAATCATTGACAGACAATCAGGTGGGTGCTCTCTGTAGTACAGGGACACATACTGATAAAAGATAACAGAGCACAGATGAAACAAATCATAGGCTACAACAAAGAAAGATCTCTCCAACAAACAGATCTCCCCCCCATTTCCATCAAAACAATAGTCTGCCAGCCTTAAGAAATGACTCCGACCTTCAAAGATCAAAGTAACTCCTGGATATGAATGTCTGCTAAACGTCTTTGTTGTATATTCTGATGTTACATAACCTGGCAGCCTTTAAAGTACTGCACTACGTACAGCCACCATTACTATGGACGATCACACAGCTATTCACGGGGTGCTGTTACTTGGCAACACACGCCACTTGCCGTGTTTCCACCCACTCAGGTTGAGCTGAACACAATCAAGGTGATTATGTTGTTTCTATGAACAATTCAAGAGCTCAGCGCTCTCCCCTCACACCTCTGCTCTGAGAGAAGCACTTTGTGTTCGCCCTGCAAGCACGCAAGAAATAAGGCAGCACGGGCTGTAACAACCAAAGCCAGATTACTGCAGGCTCGCCACTGCATGTGCACTGTAGATTAGGGGTCTCTGGACAGGAAATGAAATGTTTGGTCTCTCCACGTCGTGGCTGTGTGGAGTGTTTGTCCAGGTACTGCACCTGTTGATAGGCATCTAGACACTAACAAACCCAGGGCGAGGATCTGAGATAGAACAGGAAGACAGACTTCCTTGGGGATAAGTGTGACCGATAAACGCCAGCAACAAAGGGGGTTTAAGACGGTGGGTACAACCGGACCAATGTTCGACCTTCCTGCTCAAACAACTTAAAGGCTCCGTGCTATCAGCTGGCTTTCACCTTCATATACCACAAACAGCTATCAACAACCTAAAGAACCCAAAGTCTTACTTAAACAAGAAGTAGGTTTCTGTCTGTCTGCTGTACTGGTGCAGAAGCCTGTCGAGAATAACCATCTATGGAAAATCATCTTGATTACAATTTATCCTAATTCCATAACACTCTTTCCATTGTTCCTTTCCAGGAACCTAACCTTGATGGAGTGGGTTGATGTGAAGGGGGGGGGGGGGGGGGGGGGTTGCATTTGTCTTTCTACTCATCAGCCTCCAAGAAGAGGAAACACTTCAGAGCACAACTGCAGCTGGTATCCATCTCTACATCTGTTCTACAAATGTCCAGTTGGAATGTGTGTACTGACACTGAAGGAAATAGAGATACTGAGGCAGGCTAGAGAGGGAGGTAAATCTGAAGAGAAAGAGAGAGAGAGAAAGAGAGAGTGGAGTTGTGTTTTATGCATGTCAGTATGTCCGTTTATTCGCCTTTAAGCTTTTAGTTCTGCTGGTTTGTTCATGGCTGGGATGCTGGTTGTGATCAGGGGCAGTCTGGGTGTATCCTGAGGATCAAATGGACAGCGTGTTCTCATCTGGATGGTCTGTTTCTGCTCAGGGCTCTGGTCTAATGAGGATGCCAGTGTATGGAGTTACAGACCGCAGCTAGGCCAGCGGTGATCCTGACCAGCCAAGTCAATCTCCCTCCCCCCTCTATGCTCCAGGCTCAGAAAAGTCTGGAGAAAAATAACTTGGTTCACTTGTTTAAGAAACAGCTTTTTTTTTTTTTCCTTTTTCATCATCTAAATTTGTGATGACAGTTGTTTGATCTGTCTAAACGGCAGAATGGACAGATTCACACAAAGGAGAAGAGGGAGAACAATGGTTGTGACTAAGCTCGCAGCTTGTACACAGCACACCATGAACCACAATTTCCTTAACCTCAAGCAAATTACTTATCCAAGAGGATGTTTATTTAAAATGAAACATAAAATTTTAGATAGAGTTCAATATGACCAATTTTGCCAGTGACATGAACATGAACATGAAAATGAAAACGGGGATACAGAGAGCTCAGAATCATTTGAGTGATATGAAAAAATGCACCAATACACAGGAGGATTTGCAGCAGCCTGACTTTGGATATATTTTCCGAATGTGCAGTCGCTTTGCTAAAGCAAAGTTATGAGTTCAGATGTCTCTGACAAGCTATTTAATGCACAGCTTTATCTCTCTCCTCTCATAATGGAGAGATGCTTTCTCATCTTAAGTACGGGAAGTACTCCTCTAATAGCACTTCCTGACTTGTAAGCAAAGTGAGTTTGCAACGGCAGTCACAAGTCCACACCACACAGTAAATAAAAAGGGAAACAGGAAACGGACAGTGAAAACGCTGACCCTGAATGCATCACGTTGGAAAGGGAAGACTGCAGATTGTACTTCTCAGAAATCAAGATGAACAAGGTGAATGTTTCACTTTTTTTTTGTACATAAAGCTTTCACAATAACAAAATGGCCAACCTTAAGAGTGACACAGAATCTATATCATCAAGTCCATGAACTTGACCAAAGTATTGCAAATTAAACTGAACTCTTAACAAAAATAATTAAAAAAACAAACACATTTTCCCATCATTTATGGAATGAGAGGTTTATGAGTTATTCAGTCTTCAGTACACACACACACACACACACACAGAGCTGATAACATACTGGCTTCCTCTCTCCTTAAATGTAAACAGCACTGGAAACCAGTGAGGCCTGACTGACACAATGGCTTCCCTCTGAGAGTACTGTCACTCACACTCTGGGGAGAGACACCTCACTGCAGGAGGTGGCGCGACCCCCTGAGACTTAACGAAATGACACCTTCACACCAGCACACACACACATGCATGCACGCACACACACACAATCACAGACGCACAATTATACGCTCTAAGGCCACTAATTGGCTTGCTTGGCTGTGTGTGAATACTAACTGTGTGCGGAGCAGCTGCTGTTGTTATAGGCAGTTCTCTCAAAGGTGATGAGGGGAGGAAGAGAAGAGGAAGAGGAAGAGAGAACGAGTGTGTGTGTGTATGGGTGTGTGTGTGTGTGTCTCCGTGTTTGGAATAAAGAATCTGGTCTCACGCTGTGTCGTCCCCCATGTCAACAGCCAATTACCTGCGTGTGAAGCTGGAGCCCTCCCTGTCTTTCTGTCAGAGCCTGTCTCGTCTTTAAGCACGATTGGACAATGCTGTTTACTGTCTGAGTTCTGCCGCCTGCCTGGGAGACCACGGAGAGGCTGCTATGCCATAATCACTGCCATCCTTACCCACCCCACACAGGCCACATCAGTGCTCTGCTGGTGCCCTTTCAAATATTTCTGTTCCCTCTGCCCTTTAGTCACTTCTCATTCCCCTCTACAGAGAGGAGACAGCTTGTACCTGGGGTTTAATGTTTCCCCACATTTGACGTGTACTGGGGTGATCTGACCGTACATATTAATAGCTACCTAAGTATATTTTGACCCATTTTAACAGAGCCATACGATCCTAAAGTCAGTCTGACGTCATGGAAGTGACGTTCACGTGACAGCTAACACTCGACTTATCTTTACCACAGAAAAGCTTACACTGACTTACCCATTTATTAGTTAGTCTTGTGCTATATAATGCAATCTGAAGCCATAACCCTGCAATAAGTCCTACCATTGGAAAGCTTAGGATATGACATGATAAGCTTTCTGAGCTACATTCGCTGTTGGATAGAGCCAGTCTAAAGTTGATAAGTCGTTATTTTCCTCCACGAAACATATTAGCGGAGGTGTTAGTTGCTGAATTATCTATCAACGGCTTCAGGGCGAAGATGGAATCACCAGCAACAAGACTAGTTTGAGTACCTTTAGAATAGGAAATACCAGAATGCAATGGGACATGACAGAAAGTGCTTCTTCAGAAAGCTTCAGATCAAAGCAGGGATTCATTTATCCCCTCTATATTTAGACTGTTTCATTTGCACATTAAATGATGCAGCGTCTTGTGTCTGTAATTGCTCTGTTTTGTGTTGACAAGTCAGTTATTATTCTGCTATCTTACCCAGCTGACACTGTTTTGTTACATCAACCCATCTGGTTCAGTAATTTGCAGCAGTGTACATCAATTTGTTTTACAGTGTTGAATGATAATGGCTTTGATTGGGGTTTTTACCATATGTATTTTCCTGTGGTTTTCTTTCCCAATCAATCCAGCTGAAAACACATTATAATTATCTTAACAGACATCGCAGTTGGTAGAAATTGAAGTTGCTGCAGTGACACTGCTGAAATCAGATGCAGCTAATTCAGTTTTTTTGTCAGCCTCCATTATGACCTGATTAGTTATTATCTTTTATGAAGAGCACAAGAGCAGGAGCTCAGACATTTTCTCGCTCTAATCAGAACTGTAGTACAAATAGTCAGTACTTCTCTTGAAGATCAATGGTTTGTTCAAAAGGTTCAGCAGCCAGGCAACACTGAATCTCCAAGTCTAACTGTGAAGCAATCAGCAGGACGTTTCCCATGACCTCAAAGCAAATGTATTTGGTTTGCAGAAACAAGGCAGTGGAAATGTATTTAAGCTTACCTTTGATGGAAACAGCCGTATCAGTCACGTCCAAGCAGACATGAGGAGAGAAGGAAAGAAAACAGGAATGTTAGCTACAGGGTCAACATCAACACAGACATAACGACACTAACAGGAGAGGAGTTTTTTTCTGCCAGCATCACCTCTGTGTTTTTTTTCTTTTTTTGAATATGACCTAAAGCCAACATGAACATTTTTAGCTTAAAGGTGCTTTTCTTTAATGTGCTTCTCACAGAATGAGGCACTGCTATAACAGCGTGATGCCTCCTGGCACATAAACCCCTGTGCATCTGAATGGAGAGCTGGATGAGATAAATCAATCCAGGTGTAAACATGAATCTGTCTATTCATCCTTCATATATTTCCCCAAAACTATACGGCCATGATGGATTTACGGTTCATCATCGCTGGCATTACGAGCCCCGGCTGCAAAAGCAGCACCGGTCTCTCGGGCCAAAACAAAGGGGTTTCTGGGTAATGCTTTCATCCAGGAAAGAGCAGTTCGGTCAACACATCTTCCTCTCTTGCTTTCTCTCTGCCTCAAAGGGACGATCTATGAAAAGGTGCACCAGCTACATTTTCTAAAAGCCCCCATGAGCAGTGCAACATAAATCTATTTTTTCCCTTCGCCGGCTCCCTCTCCCCATTTATCTTCCCACTGTTTTGGGTTCATCTTGGCTCAGTCTGAACGCCACAGGAGGGGAAAGAGGAGTGAAGGAAAAGCTAAATAACAGATTGTACATGGAAAAGTGGGAGAGAGGTGGATATCTATTTTGCAGTGTCTTAACGACCAGACCTTTGCCACCATGGGATACCCCTTGCCCTCCTGCTCACCCCCCTGAACCTTGCTGACATGCTCAGAACACATTGCTTTATTGCCTGTAAAATAGACACAGTGGCCTATTTATAAGAGGATTAAGTAAAGAAAGAAAGACAGCAGGAGGGTGTTCTGTCTCTGCCAGTACTCCCAGCCTGAGGGGGAGGTACCATTACAAGGACAATACAGCACATATATGAAGCCTGACGTGATGTGTGGCTCAAGGCAGAGCTCGTCCAAGGTGAATGTTTCCAGGGCACCATGTGGTTTGGAGGTATATGCAGAAAGTAACATGACCCTGACAGTGGCTTCTGGGTGGAGTGATATCACCGGGAGCTGCTTTCAGACAACAAGTAGCTACAGTGACATATGTCAACAGATTCGTGTACACAATGAATATATAAAAGGCATAAACATACCACTCAGACACAACCAGAGGAGGGGATTGCTGGGAGTTAAGGCCCAATCACACCTTCATAAAAAATTAATTTATTTAAATGGACGTGCCATGATCAGTGGATTTGCTCGTGGGGGTGAAAGTAAACTCACACACATTTTTTTAGGTGAGGGTTCAACTGTGGTGAATTTTGGAGCAGCTGATGAGCTAAGGTACAGATCATGAGCTGTAATGTCTCCGGTTCTCCAGTAGGGGCCATTATGAAAGAAGCTTTCATAACTTATTTGCTGTGTTGGACCAGCCCCTTTTATCTAACGTCCTCTGCCTCTTACAGTGTTACCTGTGAGGAATGGTTTGGAGACAGTTAGAAAACAGGAGGAAAATAAAGTGTGCAGATGTTGGTAATTCATCTCTGTATGCTGTTTGATAGACTGTAAATTCTCCATACTGTTACCTTAAAAAAGACCAAAAAAAGCCAGTTATCAAACCAGAGTTAACCAGCACGAGCATAACCCACCTGAGTCCCACCGCCTCAAGTTCATCTTTGAACATCTTCAAAAAGAAGGATGTCCAATAAATCTCAGACAGCTTTTAGAAGGTGTAAAGGAAACCCTGGCTGTTAAGCATCATCAGTAACTGTCTCGCCCCCAACCGTGTAACAGTAGCACAAAGAGCGGCTCTGCCTCTCCTCACATCAATGGTGACCGCTGCCTCCAGACCTAGTGATTTAATGATTTTTCTCAGGCTTCACAGAATGGGTGAGATTCAGTGAAAGATCCCTCCCTTGACATTTAAATTGCCTGTTGCTACCAAAATGATCTCTTTCCCGACAGAACAGTGATGGTTTACCGGCAAATGCCAAACAATAATAGATCGTGTTACAAGGTAAAAACTGGAGTATCTGCATGTCTAATTTCAGCCCCTGGTCCCACCCATCTAAGGCGTCCAGTAACAGTCTGGTCTGTCTTTCCATCTGGCCTAAACCCAGGAGCCAGGCTATAGGGCTAATACAGCCCTGGTCCAGTTCTCGGGTATCAGCCCTATTGAATTGAAGCTGGGAGGAACAGGGCACCGTGCTGAGTAAAAACCCCCCCTTTCAAACTCATCCAGGACCAGTGGGACAGCAGGGAGGAGAGCAAAAACACTGGGCTAAGGATCATTCATGCTTTGTAGACCGCTACAAGCAGGCTGTTTGTTTCCATTCTCCATTTCAGTGGGATGTATTGATCTGCAGCCCTGCACAGCTCAAGGTCTTGTCTAAGGAAGACCCAGACATGCCCTTGTAATGGGCTGATAAGCTTACACAAGGAGGGAATGTGAGCTGCATTATAAAGAGACGGGAAGAATTCTCCTTTGGTTATGGGAATAGTTTACTGGTCATCAATCGTGAAATTAGGTTGAACATTCACACAGTTTTAATGAGGAATTTATTTTTAAGACGGCGGTGGTTTGTGAGTAATATTATAAAAGGTGGGTTGGAGCAATTTGAGGCAGCCAGAGCATCCCTCGTGCATCTCTGTCCGTCCATACAGCATCTTCCAACAGAGGTTTCCACGGCAACCGTGGCAGGACAGTGATCCTCCCGGGAGAGGGAGCCTCACCAGTGGTCAAAGGTCAATTAAGGGTAATTTATTTTTGCTGAGAGAAGCGATGATCCTGCTATCTTCAAGCAACCATCCTCCCAGTATGCTTGTCCCTAAAAGGCAGAGGAGTTAATGTTCATTCACCAGTGACAGATTCCTTTGGCAGCTGTATTTTTTTCCTTCTACTGACTTGTAAAAATTTTGCTTCAGTGGGTATTTGTCCCATTTCCATTAAATATGTGCATAACGTGATTCTGGTCTTCCCTTCTTTTCCAAAAAGCAAATTTAAAAATACTCTGTGGTACAAACGCTTTGTTAAACCGAAGCGTTAAAGGGCACTTTTCCTCCAATGTTTGGCCTCAATCTCCTCAGAGGCATCAATGCTTCTTGCTCCTTTATGTGACAATCTAACCTCAATATAACGTTTGGTGACCTGAATAAGCCTTCAGTCGAGACAACGCCCAGAGGCCATTTCACATTAGAGAAATCTAAGGCAATATCAAGTGTATGGATGTTAAGCGTTCACCCGCTGAGCCCTGCCCGATCCAGACGCTCCCCTCCGAGGGTTAAAGGCTATGGTGTCAGTGAGGGCCAACAGTAAGACGGTTCGATGCCACATGAATGTTAAGGATGCCTTTGACAAAGCAGCAGCACTAAATTGACCTAAACCCCAGGGCCAAGCAGCCACTGGCAGACCAGCTCGGTGGGCGACCTGTCCTCATGGCTTATTAAACGCCAGCACTCAACAGCACATTAAGAGAAATCACAACAGGCACAAATATTTCTGTACGCCCCACAATGCAATCCAGCGGCATCGGGAGATACTATACAGCTAATTCAGGCAAATGACATTTACTGAGGAGTTATTTAGATGCTATCGGTGGCTCAGGTCTTTGTGCTAAGGGGATTAGCGCCACCGTGCCCAGCGCTGAAAGGCGTCTTTGTGGCTGTAGTCTTTAGCGGGATGGGAGAGCGGCTCAGATGCTTGCGTGGAGGGTGTCAGTTATCAGGGATCCTGCCATGCCTTGCTAATCTCTGGCCCTGCAGAGTTCCTGAACCCCAGCCAGCGTGTCCTGCGCCAGCCTCTAGAGTTCCTTCAAACCAGGGGGACAATGATAGGTATTCACAGCGAGAGCCACTGGACCGTCAAGCTCCTCTCCTTGAGTGAACAGCATAAGGGCAAGCGGAAGGCTGGGGATGCAGGACGAGAGGTCTGAAGCACCACTGCTGCTTTAGCAACCATGAGCATTCAAGAGAGACAAGCTTCAGATATATATATATATATATATATATATATATATATATGTGCACTCACACAGACACAAACCACTGTGAGGTAATAAAACCTTGATAAATGTTTTATTAAGAAGGTGCCTTCAAGTTATTTGCCTCCAGTGATCTGCACTGGAGGAGAGGTCTTTAATTTCTTCAGTTTTTTTTTCTGCCACAGAAACCAGGTGGTCAACTGTGTTTACGGTTTGTGAAGAAATAAGGTGAAGAGGTGAGATTACTGTGGGCATGATCACTACAAAGCTGCATTAGTGCACTGAACATAAACTAATCTACTTTAAATCAGGTAGCACTGCTATTTGATATGATCTCTATTCAACGCGGCAGGATTTTATTCCAAAACAATTCTTCATCCTAATTTCTGATTTCATTAGTCTTTATTCTTTTCAAACTACAAATGGTTGGGCCATAAAAAAAAGAAACCACCACTGTTTGTTCTGTTTTTCATTGGAGCTTCTTGTACGGTGCAATGTCTTCACTAAAAAGTTCTATTCATAAAACACTATTTTAAAATTCTGATGAAGGAGTTGCTGCTTTGATGTCAAACTTTTCACACAAAGCATTTCAGATTCAATTATTGTCCCTAACCCAATTTTACATAAAGTCATTTGAGTTTCTAAAGAACTGTGCTTCAAAAACAAGGTCTCCTTGTGAAAAACCAAAATTCCACATTTACTCCAAACACAGTAACAACTTAATCAGCTGCAAAATTCCTGCAGGGAACACCGGTTAATAAAAAAAGTGGGTCACAGAAACACAGAGCCATATGTTCCCCAAAGATCAGCAACGGTTTCACACTCCCAAACCCTTGTGTGTGTGTGTTATCTCTGATGTTTTAATTAAATGTAGATGAGTAGGAGGAAGGGAAAGATATGCAACCCGGCAGAAATTTTCTTTCCAGACATCCTGGAGTTTGGAAGAGGGTAAAAGGGGTAAGGATATGGAGGGCGGGGGGGGGGGTTAAGGAAAGAAAGAGAGGAGAGGTGGATTAGTGCAACAGAATGAAGAGATGATTCACTGAAATGTTGAATTAATTTGTGTCTGTCAGTTTCTCTTTCACAGTGTGGTGTTCAGGGCGATGGGTGTCTGCCCCCACCATTCCTTGGATCCCACCTCTTCCTCCACATGCCTTGGCCCAGCACAGCTTGGCTCCCCTCAGCCCTGCATGGCCTCCTTTCCACTCCACTGGGAAGCAGACATGCAGAGGACTATCGTAAATGCTTGGCTGCAGAACTTCACAGACCAGCGTCTCATCTCCTCCTCCTCAGGTCTCCCATTGTTCCCTTAACCTGGTTTTAGTGTCTGGCATGATGCGCTGTGACCCCCCCCCCCCATAGATTTTGGTCCAAGGTTTGTTACAGTAAGCCAAGTCCCTGGATGCATTTATCCAATCGTCCCAACAGTTCTCTGGCTTCAAAAAGAGCAACAGGAAGTCAGGCAGAAGGTGAAGCAGCTCACTGCAACAGCTCGGCTATAAAGTAAGTTCAGGCACTGTGCTAACTGCTCTGAGGTGAAACACTGCAGAGCAAACACATGTAGCTGAAGGCCTACACATGCTCAGCTGTTATTTAGCTTCAGAAAAACAGGGATCACAAAGCTTTTTGCCTTGACAGCATTTCACTGGACAATCATTGGGGACGCGACACGGTCAGGCAATCAGGGACAGCGTGTCCGTGGCATCCCGATAACAATCCCCGACACACAGACACACACACAAACATACGCACACCAGCCTCCTTTTAGCACTGCAGTGGAATGCGGCCGCTAACAGCTCTGTCCCATCCCAGTGCTCACTGAGCAGCTAGGTACAATGTCTCTTCTCAAAGGAGACGCTCAGATGAAAGAAGCTAAGTTAATTGCCTTGGCTACAATAGAAACCTCCCTGTAAGGCCGTCCCATTTCCCCTGGCAATTAGGGCTCACTTCCCTCCCCCGGGTACTCGTGAACAAGCCATGGGGTCGACACTCGTGTGAACTGTGGCTTGAAGACCAGATTCCACCTGTCATCTGCTAGTCCTCAAGAGTGTGTAGGACACAATAGATTGGTTCCTGGATGCTGTCACTGCGTACATGTAACAGCAAGGAAGAGAGGTGCCATTGACTACATATCACTAAAAGGGAAATGTACCTGGAAAACAGGTAAGATTATCAGACTGGTGTTCAGCATTACATTAGACAAGACTCTTTATACATGTAAAATAAAAACTTAAATGGCTTATTTCCATTTCATTTGAAACAGAAACTCTCATAAGTCAAACAGATGCTGCAGTCCTGTGGATTTAGTTTACCACTGTTTGATTTGTTATCAGTCTTACGAGTTTCAGCAAACAAGGCTTCATCAGAGCAAAGTAAACTGCCAAAGGAAAAGAACAAATATCCTAAAAAGCTCTGCAGTTGGAGCTGGTACACATGTAGAGATTCTTTCCAAACACTTCATGTCGAGACTAAAAATAAAAATTTTGCGCCACCGATTTACAAGCAGCAGACGTCCAGTTTTGTAGTAAAGCTGTTCATATTCAGATTTTACACCATTAATAACTTGGTCGCATGAAGTAAAAACGATTCTTTGTGTGTCCACATAGTAGCAAGTAGAGTTTTGTCATCTGCCCCATGTTGATGCCCATGTGGGTCTGCAGCCCAAAATTTATAACCACATTTTTGGATAATATCAGGCCGTGAATTTAGCTGAAAGTTGTGACTGGAGAGCACAGGCAGCAGTGCTGGGCAGCAAAGACAAAAGAGATATTTAACTGACTAACTCCAGGGATGATGTTCAGCTTAGCCAGAATGAGGGGAGGCCTGAAATTAAAAACAAAATCAGTAGAAAGAAAAAAAAGACACCAAAGGAATCTAATTAAAAACAAACAAACAAAAAAAAACCATACAGCTTTTAAAGGAAGGCTTGAAGGGAGAAGTATAACAACAAAGATGTGGAATGCGGACGTGTTTGGCGTCTGATACCGGCAAATTTATCTGAGATTTCTGACGCACTTTGAGTTGAGTCAGAGTGGCTGTAAACCAAGGGCATGGTGTGCCTTTGCCTCTCCGTCTCGCTGCAAAGAACAACGAACCACTATGAACAATAATTATATGGTGAGAACGCTGGTTAACCAGCTACAGTGGTGAGGCAGCAGCCATGGAGTTTCTTTTCGATGATTAAAGCAGAATAATTAGCTCTAATTACTTCCTGCTTTACACACCATCTCCTGCAGGTCATGCACACCGAGTATGAACAATGTTTTGCTTTTCCCAGGATTTAGGCTGAGGGGGGAATGGAGGTGGGAGTGAGGGGGTTGAGTGAGAAGACAGGGGGGGCTGAGTTGAGTTTCTGCTTACCAGACTCTTCAAAACATGAGCGTGAATGTGCGAAATGTGCACCTACGCACACTTGAACGCAGGAATGATTCACATACACGGGCACACAGAGGGTCTGTTTGTCAGATTAAACTAAGAGGGAACTGAGTGACAAAACCACCTATTATGGGCTCATTTGTATGTACATCACAGCCTCTCTTTGTATTGAAGTAAGATGTGTTGAGGCGCGCTACTCTGCTCCTCAATGAGAGAGTGACAGCCCTGAAAAACTCAGCCCCCACCCCCGCCCCCCTAAAAAAAAAAAAAACCCTTGAATGAGCTCTCTACAGTGGCTCTGCTAAAATCCTGCTCTGCATTAGCATGGGTAACAGCTCGCTCAGAGAGGGATGGGCGACACACACACACACCGCATGGACAAAACGCCACGCAGAAAATGGATTGGCAGAGTGCTAATGAAATGGTTCAATTACACAGCTGCACTCCAGCAACCGAATTCCTGTTTCCAACTACAAACGTTACGCCATTTGAATAAATTAAGCTAGTAGTTGTGATTACATAATCAGATCACATGCATTCATCGCCAGTGCTGATCATTAATGATTAGCAAGTTGAGTGCAGCGACATTGATGCTTAATTTGACTGTTCATGCATGAAGATGGTCTGCTCAATATACCACAGTCTGCGCTGCTATGGGAATCATGTTTTTCAGACTGGTTGATGATCAAATCCCTGCAAAACTGGTGACACTTCCATCACCCTCAGCTCTACTTTGTGTTTAGTGCTAATTAGCAAATGTTAGCACACCACAATGCTAAACTAAGATGGGGAACATGGTAAACATCATAACTCCTGAACATCAACATGTTATTCATTATGGATTTATTTACACGGTAATATGAAATGTCAAAAATCAATTCCCATCATACGCTCCCAGAACTCAAGATGACATCTTAAGATGGAAGTTTTATCTGCGCTGAAACATAAACATAAACAAATTACTGTGATATAAAACAGAGAAAATGCATAAAATCCTCATATTTTGCAAAAAAAGGGAACAAGCTGATTTTTTGTATTTTTGCTTAATGAATGCCACAGTAATTAATCAATGATTTCTGTTTTCAGTTCAGTGGCTATTGGTTTCAGGATTAATTAGTAATGTTAGACCAAACTGTTAAGTGGAGAATAATGCATTCACATACATGAATACACCCAGTAATAACAGTCACTCCTATTTTCATATACAAAATTTCATAATGCAGTGATCCTGCACTGACAATCCCCCGCCATATTTATGTTTACTCCTTCAAGATGCCATTCTGTAACTTCCCATTAGATTAGTCAACAAAAAGTCCAGGTGAGTCAAGGTCCACTGCGGATGTGGCAGACTCTTGCTGACTCCCTGTTGGTCTCACTGACTGATCAAAGCCTTCTGTGACCGAGAGCTCAAACTGTGCATCCTTCTGACCTCATAGCTAATATTAACAAGCCCAGGGAACCACACTCCCACCGGCAGCAAGGCCTGACACACACTGTCTGAATCTCCCACAGCTCTCCCAGATCTCCCAGCTGTTATCAGCCACAGGTTAAGTGTTTCATCCTGTCTGTGTTTAGATGATTTGTAGGGGGTAAACATTTAACGTGCTCTTAACTATGACAAAAAAAAACCCCAGTCATGGTTTTGGGAAAACACATTAAAATGAAACTCATTGAATCCGATGAGTCATCCTCACTAAGCTGATGTGCATTTCCAAAGAATAAGCTGACAACACCTACAGACCTTAAGCATTCAGCACATGCACGTCAGAGTGAAATTTAAAAAAAGAGCTATTCTGCGCATGCATGTGCACGCAGGGATCACCAAAAACAAGAGGAACCCAGGCACTTTGACACTGAGAGCGACGGTAATGAGCCCACGCAATCTCCTCACCAGTCATCCACATCCATCAATGACAGGCGGGGTGTAGATTAGATGGACTGCATCCATCACCTGACATTACACACTACTCCTGCAGGCTTTCTTCCAAGGAAACAAGATCTCGAACACTCTGCTTCACTCCCCTGTGTGCATATACACAGTGTTTTTTCAATTTGGAAGGAGGTGTTTCAGTCCAGAGTGCAGGTGTGGGCACAGCAGGCTGTGTACCGGTGTGCCAGAGGGGTGCACTAAAGTGAGACCTGTGACCCGTGAAAAGGGACAGTGGACACCCGAGCTCCGGCTGTGGGCAAATCCCCACTTCAATTTACCACCTGGCATAACAAACCTCACCTACTCACAAATGCAGAGATAAACCCAAATTCATATCACACTTGAGGACACCAGGAACAAGGTGCAGGAAGAGATGAGCCAGAGCGGGGGTTGGGCTAAACCCTGATCCCAGGACACGCAAGGTCAGCGTTTACCTGGCAGCACAATTCAGAGAGAATCCACAGCAGAGGGATCTCGTTATAAATGTTAGCTTCAACATATCTCACCTGCCAGTTTTAATGGACCACTTGGGCTCCAAACATTAGGTCTTTAAAGGGGGTACAAGTACAATTCTGGCCTGAAATATGAGGTTCTTTTGCCCCCGGGCTTTCCAGTTTCTAATAACATACAGTAACTGTTTGGAAGAAGAAAGGGAAATCTTTCAAGCCCTTTAATCTATGTCATATCTTTCAATTAGTCAGGCTTATTTAAAGGGGACTTTAACCACACAGAATGACTGCCGTGTTTTACAGACAACAACAACAAAAAAAATTAACTCAAATGAAAACCACTCATTTCAAGCTCAGCAGTTGTTTTATCTGCGAAACTGCCCAATAAAAAAAGGCTAAAGGCTAAAGTAAGTATATCAACTCTTTGGCTCAAGTTCTATAAAAGTTAAATGTGTACATAGAAAAAAATGTTTTGCCTTTTAATACAATCCAAAATGTGAGCACTGGACACTGGTAGACAGCTCTTCATGTTGAAATACACTAATTGGAATATCCTTGGCCATAGGTCTAATTAAATGGTAATCCCCTTTAACAGACAGCAACAGCCACTCAAATCTTTTTATCCCTCCATGCCAGCCCGAGGCATCCCCCTGTAACGTAAAGCTTTCTTTCTTCCCTCCACCCCCCCACCCGTCTTTCTGCCCTGTTAAAAGTCAGAGCCCCTGAGAAGCTGGCAGTGGCTGCAGAGAGGCAGCTCACATTTCAAGACAAAGCCCGATCCTCTGTCAGAAAGGAGACACTCTCCAAACTGGGCCTGCTATTTATCACCGGGAACCTGTTTTTCTGCCTGCTCCCCCACGTCTCACACCTCTGCGCTGAAAAACTGCCCGGTGAAGTTGCTTGTCGACGGGGAGAGACTAACGGATTGCCAGGGATCGAGCTCGTCTGGGCTTTACTGTTTCTGTGCGTGACTGCACAATGAGCGGATGCCATCTAAATTACCTCTGCTCTGTCCGTTTTGCCCTGAGAACGATGCATTTTGTTGACAGCGCGGACAAAAAAAAATCTATTACACTATGTGAAGGTATGCAAGGTGACGTGGGCTTTGTTTGAGTTTCACACAAACAGAAAGAGAGGGGTCGAGCAGCCGGTGATAGCCATTGCGTCAGCACAGTGTTAGTTTACCGGAGTTTGGATAAACTGTATTTTCTGTGGAGATTTTTTTGCTTCGTAGCACAAGGAGCACGAGAATTTACATCCTGAGAGTTATCAACACTGCAACAGTCCCTCTTTTGTCTGAGTAAACAGACAATGGACAGCAGCTGAGACTGTTTAGAGAAAAGTGACAATTTGTCAAGATTTAAAACCTTGTTAAATACACAACATGGCTGCTGCTGGTTCAGATGGCGTTTCCTGTGTGAAATTACACGGCGGGGATAATCAGATAATGACCCTGTAAGGAGCAGATTTGCCTTGTTTAAAGGTGAGAGGTCACGTTATACAGGAGCCCCAGTGTTTCAGGACCTGAGGTTAAACCACACGTCCTGACCTTTCATCATAAAGCTCCAACTCTGCCCGACGTTGTTTGACACCCGGGGTCAGGCTTAGAACGACAGACTGTGGCTTAAAGCCGAGGGTCAGAATACTCATTTTCTAACATGCAGTAACAAAGAGCCACTGATCCCAGCGACTGAACTTCACTCTAAAAAGTCTGAGGGCACACCCAGCCTTCCCTGCACTGCCATGAATCCACCAACATACCTTTCTGACAAGTCTGCCACTTATAGTTTAAATGAAGAAAAATTTCAGAGCTCTGTAACTTAATATTCTGCTGTCTGAGGTAGCAAATATATTCTTTTACCACCTCCCCCCTGTAGCATATAAAGTGCTAACCTCTTGAAAAATCAAAGCGCTTCACTCAACGAAAACTTACAAGTTAAAGCAAACATTAAATGTAAAGGGGGGGAAAAAAATCTACAGGCTCCCTGAAAATAGGTACAAGTGATTTTTTGTTTATTCTGCGGGGCGAGCCGTTATTTCATTGGGATTAGCATAGTTCTGCTGGAACGGGGCCAAAAGAAACAGCACACCTAAGCTCTATCTCCTCAGATACCTCCACTCAACCTATATTTCACATTCATGCAGCCACCTGCTCGTTGCTTTGCGTGTTAAGTAAGTTAAGGGGAAATGGCATTATTGCCAATGTACCGTCGTTTAGAGGGCTGAGAGGTGGTGAACGGTCAAAGATGCTCTTGTTGTCTCTCAGAGGAGGATAACGTCGTTAAACTTCAGAAGAGGGACGTCTGATAAGACCATGTGCCACAGGCCTTAAATCACATGAAAATTATTAGCACAGAATCCCCCAAGATTCACTCATTCATCATTTCAACAGCATATCTGTGGAGTAATACTCAGAGCTTCAAAGAAAAAGAAAAGCACAGAGGCAGCGTTTACAAACTGGAAAAATCAACGAAAGCCTCACATCAAGTTACTTGAAGCTTCTTCGGGAACTGGTCTTCGTCATACAGTAATATTCCATCATAAAACTGAAAATGGGCCATTGTTTATGGCATGTACTGGCAACACTACATTTAACAGGATCTAAAACATTTTCACCAAATAAGAAGCATATGGTTTCACATTCAATTACGGCTATTTTCTCTCCGGCTTCACATTTTACAAGAGCCACTTGTTCGCAGCACAACTCCTACAGGAATCATCTCACCGCACGGCTCATGATGGCTTCAGGAACCAGCCACTTAAAAGCAGCCCTCATTCATAAAATACAGGCCTTAAAAGGACATCAGACACGCCACAAGATCCTATACAGCATTTTTTTACTTGGTGTATCTAACTATAAATGGAGCAATCTCTCTCTCTCTCTCTGTCTATGTCTCAATTTTCTCAACAACAGCTCATCTGATCGACTTCAGACTTTGTGGGTGTACTGCTGAGGATGCTGGGAAGAGCAGCGTCAAGTGTGAAGTTGTTTGGATGATGCTCTCACGAAAGCTGCAAGCTGGATCAACACAGCCCAAGCAATCGGGCCCACTGACAGGCACATGTTGCACAAGCATACAAAAAAAATCAATTGGAAAATTAACTCAGGTTTAAGGCAGGATTAGAAAGCAAAAAGAAGCAAGAAGTGTCTGCTAAAAAAAACAAATTAGTAATGTAATTTATGATCCTGTAACCGCAAAGCACTTAAATGAACTTTACGATGATTTCATGGTGACTGTCAGAGGGTGTAAATACGAACCTTCCCATCATCGCAGTTAAAGAATTGGCTGCTAACCCTAACCTTTGTAAAAAGCCGTTCAAAATACCCTTCAACCACATCCACCCACCAGGCTGATGCATCATATTTTAGAGTGGTATTTAATAAATGAATCAGGAAGCACGGTACGACACATCACCTGACCGACAGAGAAAATCAGATCAGGATCACAGGATCAGGTTAGTGAGTGCCAGGGACAGAGGGAGCACGTCAGGGGGAAACTGGAACAGAGCAGGACCGAGAAGACGGTCACTTCACTGGACAACAGAGTGAGTCGGAGATGTGAGTCAGTTTCTCCCCAGGCACGCACACACACTCACCTACACATGCACTTCTTCAGGTCCTGAAGAAATCCACGAGCAGACCTGTGCCTAATGAGAAGTGCTGTCCCTGATCATCAGCTCACAGCTGGAACGAGCTGTTGCATTTTTTTTTTCTTTTGCTCTGTAGAAAATCTATTCCAGTACCTATTGTCAAAACTGCAACCTATTAGGAAGCCATCTGTGAAAAAAAAAGTGTATCCGACACAAATGGATCATTGGTGTGACCCTGACCTATAATCATCCATTACACGTTTAAAGCTGACGGGGCTCCGCTCGGGAGCTCACACTTCCATCTGTGGTGGCTTAAAACCTGTGTCTCTTCCTCACTTTAAATCAGGTTAATGCTTGTTAGAGTCCATCTGCATTGAAACCTGAGCAGGTCTTTGGGAGGAGGAGGGGTGGTGGTGGTGGTGGTGGTGGGGAAGTGACCTCAGCTTCTTTCTGACCCTCTAACCTCCCTCCCTCTCTCCCTCCTGGTCTGATGTCCTCCAGCTGCACAAATTACCCATACTCCCGCCTGAAATTTAAGTCTTCATTAGGACATTTTTAGAAGCACAGTAAACCACTGTCCGCTTTTTTTTTTTTTTTGAATGGACTAACCCACCAACAGCACACTGCAATAAAAGTGAAATACAGTCTACAGCCAAACTTTTCACTCCCAATTTCCAGCTGTGACATAAAAAAGCAGGAGGCAGCTCATGTCCAACTCGCAGATGTAAATTGTGACTGTCAGGTTTTTCACTGGTTCTTCTAATTAGTTCAGGACACACAGAAAAAAACTGCCTCCCCTGAGTGGGAACTACCGAGACGTAGAAGCAACACTCCTGTTTTAAAGTTAACGTGTGTGCCTTTATCTGCCCTCAGCACTTACCTCTGAAAAGCTCGTAATTAAGACATTTATTATGATGTCATCCTGGGCATTTTACAGTTAATCATAGGAAGCCAATGTGGTCTCACTGTGCATAAAAACAGAGCCCATGTGCACTTCCATAAACATTTATGTAATACTTTCATATTTCCAAAGTAAACCGACCGCTTACCAGAGAATAAGGTAAAAGAAAAAAAGGTAAAGACTTCAGGAAATGTACAGAGTGGAGAGAATCCCAAACAACGACTTCAAAGTAAGAAAAAAAAAAAAGAAAAAACTAAGATGAGTGTGAGTTTGTGAATGTGCGTGTTTACAGAGGGAAACAGGGTGAAGGGGCCAACAGCTCTGGGAAGCTCAGGCCTGTTGTATAGCTTTAATACACTCAGCATATTCTGTGAACGTCTCTCTCTCTGTTTCCTTGCACCAGGGAACTCGCTCATGTTTAATGCCTTTTGAACAGCCACAGAGTTTTAGAAAGAGTTACACTGCCAGAAAAAAAAAAAAAACAAGATCAAACAAAAGGAGGAGGGGGTGGAGGAAAAGCTGCAGGACATCCAACTCTTGCTCTTGTAAGAGATGAGAAACATTTGTGCATGTGTCTCTGAATAGAAGTGCTTGTTTAATTCATGACTAGCCTCTCTCCCGCGAGCTGTTGTCAAAAAATGAGATGAAAATCTCAAGACTTGCTTTTCTAATAAGCGGCCCTGATGTAAGGACAACTGCTGTTTTCATCAGGACGCAGCGATGGTCTCGCTCTTTAAGATTTTGAGGTAATTAAATCAAAGCGTAGCAGGTTTTCAAAGTCAAATCACTTAAGTGAAAAGGTGAGGCACTTTCCCCTGAAGGTGTAACATTAACAGCTGTGAATGAGACATGGTTGCGACATTTCCTGGCATCGTTATTCAAAAATGAGCACACGACAGGGAAACACTACAGATGCAACACGACACACATTTCCTTCCATTTGGCGTCTGCATGTAAAGAATGCAGTAAGGCGTATTTGATTGTCACTCGAGACACACACATTTTTTTTTTTTGAAAGCAGGCAGCAGGGTTTCTCTACCCCTTCATACATCAGAATGCGACGCTCTTGCTGTTCCAGAGCCAGTGAGTAGTTTTGTCTACTCAAAGCATGCCACCCGCGACGTGAGGCGTTCAAAGAGCGCAAGGGAGGAATATAAAAGGAAAAGGAGGAAGCGAGAGGTGCACACGGGGCTCGTGTGTCATCTGACCTCATTTTAAGATGGACCTGTGAGGTTGCAGGGAAGGCAGGGGTGTACCTTTCACTGCAGCCTTTTCTTCGCTTCCACCAATTTGACAGGACGGGAGGGCGCAACACAAAGGCAGAGGGAGACGTCTGCCTGGAAACCATCCACAGAGAGATGAAAGAACCCCGGTGAAGTCATGGCACAAAAACGCAACACGCAGAAATACACAGCTCCATCTCTGAATAATGGGCGAGTGTGTTTTTTTCCCAAAAGACACAGAGAAGATGCTAATGACAGTAGATGTGTTGAAATTTACACATCATACATCACTAGTGCACGACATATTTAGGTATTTAGCTTTATACAATGTGTCATCCAACCACGTGTAGTTCAGAACACACATGAATACACTCGATATTTTCAGGCAGTCTCTTCAGGAAGGCGTTCATAGTTTTGTGCTTAGTTGTACGAGTGAAAAGAGAGAAAAAAAAAGACCTTATGGGAGAAATTCAAGCCCTGCCAGCTTTGTCACCTACACACACACCTGGCTAATTGCTGCATGAAGTGGGTGTGAATGTCAGATTGTCGCTTCCGGGAAAGTTGCAGAAATTGCTGGACACGGCCAGATCCAAAATGCTGCTGGTTTCTTACTACTACTATTACTAGGTAAAACTGATCATGTTAATGCCCATTTCAGATAAAGCTAAACAGACAGCACTCCTCCTGACTGAAGCTTTCTGTATGTTGTCAGCTGCAAAGCAGGTCTAAAACATTACTGGACTAAATAATTTCAGAAAGCAGTTCTCATGCTTTTATCCCAGGATGAAGCTCAGTCTCATGAAGCTCGTCCTCTTGATGTATTATCAAAGACAGAGCAGGAAGGATAAATAAAAAAGGAGCAAAGTCGTGAAACTGCAAATACAAGTAGCTGCGAAGACGGCTACACTGTCCCAACGCAACCAGAGAGCATCAGGTCTGTCAACGGTGACACATACCAATTTAATCCTTTGCTATAAAAATACAGAGATAGATACGTGCCCACAGGTGCATAAGCCACATGTGTATACCCCACTAACACATGCACATACATAAAATAGCTTTTCCTGCGAGGCGTCAGTCTGCGTTTACATATATTTTAGATTCCAGGGCCATGAAAGCCCCGTGTGTTCAGCAGCACCACCCCCCCATCTACACCACAGGAAGTCAACAGCCAAACAGCCACCGGCCTTCTCCTGCCACGGCTGTTGTCCAGACCCTCAGGGAGACCGCAGCCTTTGCCCTCCATTCTTTGACCACACACACACACACACAGGCAGACAGAGCTCAAACCCCCAGCCGCGCGATTCACAGTGAGGAAGGACAGGACCGTGGCCCTCCGTCTGGGTCCTAACCTGGATGAGGACACGAAGCGGCGGTGAAAGCTCTAACCTGGAACAGGGAGGACGCTGCGGTGATCCTCATCCCCTCTGACGCAGTGTCAGGAGGAAACAACCACAACAAAACACCTACTTCCTCTGCAATCAGGCACAGGAGGGGGAGCCGGAGACCGCTGTCAATGGTCAGACACAACACTGGCATTTCTATCTGTCGTCACCTCAGCAGATAAGTACAGGAAACGCTGTCCTGTGCTCCCCAATCAACAGGGCTGTGCTAGCTGGCTGCACCTGCACAGAGAAGCCTATTGTAGTCGCGTGTATTATGTTTGTCCTCCGCGGAGATCGACCAATGTGGGGTTTTTGAGGGCAAATACAGATATTGTTGACTGAGGCTGGTAAAAGCTGATACTGATAACAATGTCTGGAATTAACTTCTCATTTCACCCACAGGCAACTGACGAACTAAAATGATCCCTGCCAGGAATAATTTATACTCACCATAATAAATTATACATATTTTTGGATGAATGTGTTGCTGTGAGTGTGTCATTACATTTTTGATAGGAAATTGGCAAAATGTAAAATGCTGCAACGTGCTTTATAACTGCAACAATTGCTGGATTTGTTGATTGACAACAGATTAATTGGCAACAGTTTTGATTATCAAATGATTCTTTTGGTCATTTTAAGCTCATTAATGCTTAATTTTCTCAGGTCTTGGTTTCTAAAACGTGAGAATTTAAATATTTTTGCATCTGACGTGAGCGAACGAGACATATTTAGACTTTAGTTTGTTGGTTGAACAAAACAAGACATCTGAAGACGTTATTTTGGACTGTGGAAAATTAGAACGGGGTTTTCACTATTTTCTGGCATTTATAACTGGCACTCGATCATTTTAATAATCAAAAATTACAGCCCAAAGAGGTTTAATGAGCCTAATGTTTTTGTTCATAAAAATATTATAATTTCTTATAAGAAATGGCTCTAAGTGGCTCTTTATTCGTCTCCACTATAAAATGCTGTGGGAAACCCAAATTTAACCCCAACTGAATGCAGAAAAGGGAGCAACGTCATATTTGTCCACTCACATGCTCGTTATTCAACAGACTGCAGACATAGACAGTACAGAACTGATGCATTTAAGTGTTAGCATCTCAAAAACGTTTCCTACTAGTAATTTATTTATAGAAAACTTTTATCTGCATTCAGCGTTTGCCAGTTGGCATTTTCCTGTCTGTGCAGCTCTTCTGTATCTTTACACTGGACCATTTTCATGTGAAAAAAAAATTCCCTAAAAACACAAAGATCAAGTTTGCCCCTCAAGACTTTTATTCTTGGCAAAGAGGAAAATCCTTTTAAAACAGTTCGTAGACCGTGGCGTACTAAACTTCCATGGAAACACAGAATAAACATTTCTGATACATTTTTAATGCCTTAAAACCGCCAGAGTAGTTTTCATCAAATATACTGTTCAAAACACACCATGAAGTGGGTTGTAATCAAAAACCGAGAGCAGCCCCCAAACATCGTATCAGTCTCCCAAACAACAGCTACAATAGAGTGGGAGGATGGAGGGAATAATGCAAAAAGACAAACAGGAAGCACCTTCACGGAGCAGATGTTACTGGACTAACCTGTGACCTCTTGTTGCACTGGTGAAAACAACTCACCAAACAAAGCAACAGACAGATTTTCTCTTGACCACCACCTTGCTGTGGAACATTAAAAAAAGCTCTGGGAGCGTTTTGGTCAGAAATGGGCACAGGAGCCAGAACTCAGACTTGGGACAAAAAGACAGTTTGTTTGCATGTAAACACAACTTTCCCACAGAAGCTGTCTGACAGAATATAACACAACTGTGAGCTCGTTTGAGCTCCCTTCCCGTCCTGCTTCCCAAACCTCGAGCAGAGAGTTGCAGTTTTACCAAAAACCACTTCATGCAAGCAGACCTACTCAGTTATTCTGCTTCTCCTGTGCCATCCCTCCGTCAGAACTGATTAAAAAAAACACACTGAAGTCTGGCTTAATGCAGACTCAGGGGGGAGGTTCAGACAGAGGACAGCAGAAAGGAGGACGGGGTTTAAAGGGATTCGGTAGTTGGCATAGTTTGTGAAACTGGAACGAACAAAGTGAAAAGGAGCAGAGGAGGGTGAAGCGGAGTGCGAGTACGGCAGCAGCAGCGGAGATGAAGCCGGGGAGGCTGGTGAGATTGTTTAACATAATTAAAACCACAGAAAACAACAATGCTGGCTGTGTAATGAGCTTCCCTCTCTGCTCTGGTAATTACTGTCTGCTAATACAGAACAATGCCGGTCATATTATACTAATGCTGCTGGGTGTACTGGCTGCAGGAGAGGACGTGTGTAATCATCAAACATGGCCCTCGGTAACAGACCTCAGGTCAGCAGAGGTTTCGCTCGGTGATTATGTGGCCGATAAACAAATCTACACTGTTAGAGGCTGATTACAGAGCAAACACATTAAAATTACTTAAGTGAGTACAATCCTGCAAAAGAGGCAAATAACAAGAGAAAAGGCCGAAGATAAATCCACTTTTAAAAATGATCACACCATTAACAAATACCCAGTGTCATGTACACACAACTCAGCAGTGCTACAATTCTGGTTTAATGTGTCTAGAGAGCAGACACTGTGAGTGAGCACATCACTGACTCACTAACTAAGAATAATTGCTCTCTGAGCCACTGGGGTCATTTCTAATAAAAAAAAGCTGGAGATGGATATTGAAGCTCTGGGTCCATTTCATTATTTAGCTTTCTATTTTTCTCCCCCCCCCCCGTCAAAGAGCCTTTGACGCGACTTCACATTAAGATATTTCAAGCATAACAGAGACAGTGGAGTTTGATTGCTCTCCAGCTAGCTAGCAAGTATTTGTTCATCAGAACAAACACAACTCAACGGTGAACAGGCAGGAAAAGATAACCCCTTATACTTCGTGTGAGCATGGCATTAAGTTAAAGAGGCTAATGAAAGGCTCAGAGAGCAACAGCTCTGATTAAATTATTCAATGATACTTTATAATAAGTATTCCGTGCAGAACAGAATGAGGGGACAAATGAAAATAAAGGAGACACAACATTAGTCAGCTAATGCAAACCACAAGCAATGATATGTCATCTGCCCCAAGTGTGTGTGTGTGTGTGTGTGTTTATTCTCACGGATGGGTTAAATGCTGACGTCAAATTCATGTGCATGCACTTGGCCAACAAAGGATTCTTCCTCTAAAAAGTCGCAAGAAAAACTAAGAAATCTGTAAGTGAGATATCTCCAACTTCCATCCTGTCTGATTTCTTCATCCCCACATTTCTTTAAAGGAAAACTTCAAAGAAAACCCATCTGAGAACTGTCGCTGGGAAAGAAAATTCTTCTTTATGGGAGCAGCTGAAAAGATACGACTGTGCTCCTCCGAGGCCTGGGAGGACACCAGTAGTACTGTGGCACTTGGTTCGCATCCAAAATGTATGAGCATGAATTCAAAGAGACCGGGAAGCTCGAAAACATTCACAGGCTCCTCATGCCAAGATAAAGCCACCCGCTTCAGTCATACATTATGCTGGTTCCATCACACACAGCAAATCCCAGCTGCGCAGGTTTAGTCAGGTACCAGGACCAGGAGGTTAATGCCAGGAGGTTAGCGCTGCACAGGCTGCCATGGAGACAGACCTGGTCCTCCTGTGGCCTGTGAGCACTGCTGCAGCCCACAGTGGAAAGACTAAAAACACAGCATAATGAGAAGCTCGGCCAAACACAACAGAGGACAAGTGAGCGAGATGATAAAGTAAATCAGCGCAGATAAGACGACATGAAAACTACTCAAAGCAAATATATTCTGGCCAAACAAAAACTGGGCCCTCTGCAGGGTCGGGTGTAGCCAGCTGACCCCATTCATTTGGTGATCAAACAGAGTTGAAGGCCCTTCCCATTAAACACCAGTGGCCTTTTCAGGCTGTTTAAATCTGCTGGTGTGGCTGGGAGGAGCCCAGGGCTGATTGAGAGCTGCCTGTTGTCACTCTGCCTGTGGCCCGTTGCTATGATGAGTTCATTCAGCCTCGGGACACAAAGAGTTAATGGCTGTTGGGATTATGCAATGGCATGCCAGACGCCTTTCCCCGCTCCTGCCCTCCTTTCTTCCCTCCTCCCGTTCGAACGGGCTGAAGCCAAATTAGGCATTCCTGCACGTTTCCATCATTTGAATGCCGTGGCAGCGCCGCACATGCTTTGGTACCGACACGGGAACAAAACAGGGATTTTGTTTCACTCCGAAGGCGAGCTTCTCCCCCGCCAGGGCCTCACACCTGCCCTGAAGGGGGGAAGACTTGTTGTGAGGATTTACGGCTGTCGGTGTGGGTGATATCTGCAGAATGTCAAAACTAGTAAAAACATCTGTATTTGTCATTTTAAAAGTGAACATGAAACCATAGGTTATCACTAATGGTAGATAAGTGATCCAGCTACAGCAGATTAGACAGGATTAAGGTTAAAGACGGCAAATGTCAACAACTGAACCTGATAGGAGAACAACAATAATGTCACATTACTGAAGGATCACTGCAGCTAAACAAGGGATGTTATGATCTGCTTATTAGACCTTATCTTCCATTTTATCTGGAAATAGCTAAACTGTAAAACTACCCTCTGAGTTGGCAAAGCAATTTTACAAATCACTGAATAGGACGGTTTAATGGTACGACTGACTTAACAGGATTTTTGTGTCTGTGTGATGAAGAATCTTGATTTGTTGTGAATTTAATTCAAACATTCCCGTCCGATTATTTAATCTATACACATTTTACACAGTAGAGAAAACTTACTACATCACAAAACATATATAAGTATCACTATGTGAAATGACATATGAATCGTGATAAAGATTTAAACATTGCCTACACCAGTGCTACCCTCGACCTGGATCAGACTGATATGTCTCACTTTGTCTCACATTCAGTCCAAAACCCAAGTTTACCATGTTTACTGTGATGAAAGTAACAAATTCTCTCAGTTGAGAAGTTGGAAACAGTAACTGGTGTTTTTGCTTCAGAGAATAATAACAACGATTATTCGATTATCAAAACAGCTGCCAATTAACTTTCTGACATTTATTTAAAAAATAAATGTTTAGGTTAGGATCATTTGTGTTTTGCAATACTCAGTAGATTTCAGGACTTAAGCCCTGGTAAATTACAAAGCTCCTCTAGCATTGTGTCTCACTGAAGCACGGCAGCAAGTAACTGGAAACTCCACAGAACGAAAAAAAAAAAAAAAAACTTTGCTGAGGGTAACACAACAAAGTCAGCAGCAATGGCAGGCTGGGGTACAGGCTAACCACTCCTCCAGCCCAGACAGGAGACAGAGCTGTGCAGGCAGGCACCAAGTCAATAAACAACAGAGATCCTTCCAGACAAGACTGGCAACCACGAGGGGCAACAGACCAACTACGACAGGAAAGAAAGGGAAAAGAGACAGAGATCTACTAGGCCTGACTCCAGTCACAACCACAGCGTCCAACAGCAGAGCCAACAAAACCACAACACACACGAGCCAACATGCATGCACTCTATCACACAACACACACACACACACAGCAGCTAAAGTACATGGGTCATTAGGTGCAGTAATCATCATCTGAAGTGAGCAGCTCGATTCTCAGAGTCTTTTGTTTATTTAGCTTTATTGATCACGTGGAGGCAACAGGGGCCATGAAGAGCAGTGGTTCTTATGAAGTGTTTTTAAGTTTCGGTCCAAGCAAAGAACATGAGGGAAAATCGGTCTTCCTGCACAAAATCTGCAGGTATTCTTCCTACATACACATACCAAATGTTTAATGTCAGAGCCTGGAAAACATTGGCTGATACAACATTGTATAAGCTGTCATATCCATCGTTCTTTCATTAATCTCTGGCCCCGGGGCGATGAGAGTGTTGTTTTTGGCAACCATTGATCCATGAACTTCAAAATGATTCCAATCAACACATTTCAGAAACGCTGGCAAGAAACTAAACTAAAAATAAAAAAGGGAAGCTAACTGAATGAAGAGTTTCTCCCTGTCACTCCACCAATTTATATCAGTCACAGTGGAAAAGTCCAGCAAAGACAATTAGAGCAAGAAAGAAGACGAATGGTTATTTTTAATTTCCTATTTCTGCAACCTTTCCTCTCTCTCTGTCTGCTGCATGTCCTCTTTTCTTCCTTCACCGACATGAGGGAAAAGTTGTGCACAGAAGCATATGGTTAAAGTATTATCTGTTAAACACCAACCCAAACAAGACAAGTTGTGACAGTGTTGTGTTTTTCCTATTCAGCCACATTTGTATCTTCACTTCAGTCTTCTCTGGGAGGCTCTTTGCTCCTTTACTCCTCCCCAGATCTTTAAAACCGTGGCCGACCCGGATCAGTTTCAGGGTCATGAGCTGGAGGACAGGGAGCCGAGATGATGAGGGCGCATCAGTTTAGAAATGACAAGGTCCCCAAATCTGAGATGCTGGGCAGCCATGATTGTAAACTCAGAGCGTGCAAGAAGATCCTCCCCTGGGAGAGGAGCCCTCTATAATGGAGCGAGTGCAAACGGCACACACCAACTGGCTGAAAGAGACAACTCTCAAGTTCACTGGGCTTCACCTAAACCTGAAAAAACATTGTCTGATAAATGACCAGAAACAAGAGCCATGGGAGACCTTGAGAAATCCTCCCCCTGTCTCACAACTTGTGCTACCAGTTAAACTTTCTGATGTGCACAAACCAGATCGGATTATTTAACTCCATTCATCAGCCCCCCCCCTTTTTTTTTTTTTGGCTCAATGCTTTGTTTTGCTTCCACGCTGAATTTAGTTTTTAATTACAACTTGCCCCGATTCATTCTTGACCTGCCTCAGACGACAGAAGCTTGTTAAACAATAACACAATACGATACCATCCAGAGCTGTAATGTCGGGTCGATTAATCGACTGAAATCCAGTTTTTCAAGTAAAAATGCCAAAGGTTTGATGCTCTGTGTTCTCAGATGTAAGAAATAGCTGCTCTTCCTTGTCTTACATTATAGTAAAGCAAATACTTTGGGGTTTTGGACTGCTGGTCTGACAAAACAAGGCATTTTGTGACGTCGCACTGTGATGAGCATTTTTCACTGCTGTCACATGTTTTATAGACCAAACAATCAACTGATTCAGTGAGAAAATTCTCAACAGATCCATGGATATTGAAAATAAATTAACCAGCACTAACACAAAGCATACTGAACATTAAAACCACAAATTACTGCCTTTACAAGAATCTAACATTAGAAGCTTAACAAAGCGGGACACATGAGATTGCATGTTACACGGCTGTTGGAGATGCACAGATGTTCAGATAATATCCAACCCCTGCAGCATTACAGTGAAATAACAAACAAGATATCAGAATCAATCGGTGCAGTGGAAATCACACACACACACACACACACACACACACAACGGGGCCCAGATCAAAAATACTAATACTGTCTTGTCTTATGATAAAACTACAGCATGCACGAATAAGTTGCAGCAGTTTTACAGCATCAACAACTGTGCACGAATGATTCTGATCTCAAGCTGTGCTCTGTACTGTAATCCACTCAGATCTATTTGAATTAATACCAACGGTACATTTTCACTGCGATGATTATTGTCCACCACAGGACTGTAAACCGCTGTATGTACCTGACAGTAAACAGACAAATGTCACGCCACACACAGTATGTCCCTGTGTTTAATCTTCATCCTTTCATCTCCGATGAATTTGAGAACTCAGAGACTTCTCAGTGTGCAGCCTAAGGGCACAGAAGGGTTAGTAAGAGCCAAGCGTATGGATTTTAAAATAAAGCAGTGGCAGGCGGGCATGTCTGAAAAAAACAATACATACTGAAAAAAAACACGCAAGATACACGCAATACCCTGAGCTGATACCGTGCAAATGCTGCAGATTAACTTTATGGACGTTCTAATAGAAGCAGTGGAACCACCACTAAGTAAAACACAAGCTGATTCCTCATTTGTATACTTCTGTGCAAAATACCATCCTTTTTTTTTAAGCAGAAAAACAAATCTATTATACAGACCCAATAATACCCACTGCGGTTTTCTACTCGTCCAGTTTAGTTATAGTGTCTAGTTTTAAAGTTGGCTGCAGAAGCCAGAGAGAAGATTCCCGAAGTCAATTAAGTCTGGATTTACTGAGGAATTCCATCAAGAAGTATGACTGCACACCTCTAAATCATCATGAAGAGGATCAAATATTTTGCAAAGGAATCCAAATTATTAATGCAGTACGAGAGCTGAAATGCAGATCTTCTCCAGCTGCACTGTGAGGGAGAGAGATCAAAGCGGAGGGTCTGAGAAGACGAGGCGAGTGTGTGTGAAGATGTTGCTTAAACATTTCACATCAATCTCAGCTCCTCGGCAAAAAGCCCAGTCATTTTTTTTTTAAACAAATATACTTCAGGAATCAGGCGGCCTTGATGAAGCAGAGGAGAAAAAGGAATGAAGGGTGGAAGCAATAGGTAGGCGGACGAGAGAGATGCCGCATTCAAATTATGGACATTAACTCCATAAGTGGCTTTCATCTGATGTGAGAGCTGCTTCAGAGCACATCGATGGTCAGCTGCAAATAGAAACCAGATCCAGATACAGAAAAGCAAAGAGTGGATCAGCCAAACAGAGTCGTTTTTGTAAACTGAAAATAAAAACTTTAAAAAATTATATATACGGGTAAATATTTGACCACCGTGCCCAGATCCTGCAGATTAGCCAAGCCCTCCAGAAACGTGGCGTGTTTGGTGTGGACAGCTTCATGTGGGCACAAAGCCACAATAACAACAGCGTCTCATTTACTGCCATTTCTGGCCTTTGCAGTGCTTTCACATATTCAGCGAGCCCCTTTTTAAAAATAGGACATTTCTAAAAACGGGCTAAAAATGCAAGAGGCGGTCATGACGGTACCTGGCTCGCCTCGATTCATGCATGTTATAAACACTAACCCACAGCAGCCTCCGTCTCCCCTGCTGCCTGCATACAGAGGACACATTCATCCCAAAGTGGGCACCATGAGGAGACAGGAGGGGGTTGGGGTGAGGGGGTTGAGGGGGGGGGGGGGGGGGGGGGGCAGCAGCAGACACACTTCAACTTAAAGGAATTTTTCAGCCACTTTGACTGTCACGGCTGTGTTGAAGGCACAGGCAAACACAATCAGTGCTCGTCTACGTTTCAGTCTCCATGTGGGGATCAGATAAAAGTGACTCAGTTTTGACATGATGAACGGTGAGTTAATGAGCCCGATCCTTGGCAGGATGAGAGCATTCCCTGCACAAACGAGGAAGCATGGCTTTCTTCTCACTTCTGCAGCTGAGGTTATGAACTTTACGAGGCTTCTGCAATGTGGGAGGGCATCGCGTCGTGTTCATTTTTCTTTTTTCCAGCTCTTCTCTTTTGGGTAACAGTCAGGCAGAAGCACGGTGCTCGCTCTCCACCCCTGCATATGAATGGCACCCGTAAAAGCACGCAAGGCAGGGGCTAAGGGAGGCAGCTCAAAACATGCAAAGAGACATATGAATATGATAATAACAGATGGCACATCCAGTGTGCTGCGTGAGGATGGAAGTCCACTCCTGGGAATACATAATGACACGGCAAGGCTGCCTTCAATGGTAGATGGGAACCTGCTACCATTCCCCCTGCTCCACATGAGAAATTTAATTACTGTGTAACTGGAGTAATATGCAAACAAACATGCTGTTATATTGTGTAAAACAGTGCAATTTGTTTTAAGCAGAGTGTTTTCACACTAACTGCATTTTATACTCTTCGCATTTTTCCAGTAAAATGTCATTAAACCCTAAGCATGAAATAATCTGCCATTTTGAGGACAGAGGCCTGGATTTACCCACAAAATTGCAGTTGTTGCCACCCCCCACCCCCCCACAGGCCCCCAAACTGGGCTTTATGGGGGGAGGGGAGGGGAGAGGAGGGGTGCCCCCTTCCCCCTCACTGAAACACAAACATAGTGTACTTTAAATTCCTTAAATCCAAACTTAATAGTAAGTGTTGCTCTGAAGCAATGAATGAGAGAAGCGATTGAAGACACAGCTTTGACTCAGGAGTGTTTCTGCTGGTTTCTCTAACAATGCAGACAGTTTCTCCAGCGAACTAACTTCAACCCGGCCACAACAACATCCTTTAGAAAAAGCATGGAGGTCAATGTCGGGGTCCGCGTCAATTACCGCTTGTTGTATTAAACGTTTTCCTTGTTTTTACAGCATCAAGTGAGGAGAAATAACGAGAAGTGTGTGTGTGTGTGTGTTTAAAATGTACAGTAGTTTGTTACCAACCTTGGAGGCAGATAATACCGACGGCGTACATGGTGCCCACTGGTGGTTTTCTCCCGTTAATCACCACGGGGTTTCTCCTGCCTTCCCTCCGCCGGCTCTCGCTCTCTCCTGGTAGATCCATGACCGTCCTGGTGCTCCGCGGCTCCCCGGTGCTGTTCTCCGGCTGCTACGGGAGAGCCGTAGGGCGAAAGGGGAGCGTCAAAGAGATCCGTGCGTCACCGTGTGCGCACAGGTAAACTAACACCGTTACCTGCGCAGGTCCCAGGGGAGGGGAACCAGCAACCAGCCTGCTCACCTGGTCGTTTACGGGGACTAACAAGAACAAGGCAGAAACATGTGGGACGGACGCTTCGGTTTACAGGCCGGCCAGACAAACGACTTAACACGAGCTAGAGACCGGGAAGCGCCGCCGAAAGTTTGAAGCGAAGTTTAAACTTCCAGGTGTCCTACGGAACGGAGGTGAGGTGTGGATTCAGGCCGCAGCGGTTCATTACAACCCGGTCTGTGAAAGCCGCCGTCTGCGTGCGTCCAGAGCCGCCGAGCGCCGGGCCAGTTCAGTCCTCAACGAGAGGGAGTTTCGCTCCGCGGTGTTTCCAAGTTGGCTTCCTCCCACTCGCCTGTGCGAAATTTTCCTTTTTTTTTTACGCCACCGTCAAGTGTACTGAAACAATACACGCGACTTCCTGTACGGACTTTCAAAATAAATGTGATTTCTTCTACGTTTCCTTCGCCTGTCTAGCAACTGTACTTTCTGAAAAAAGCTGATTTTGTTTATTTATTTATTTACTTTTGATCGTTGTTTGAGTTTAGTTTTATTTTAGCTGGCTTCTATGTAAAGACAGTATCAGAACAAAGATTATTGTTTTTCATAAACACCACATTATTTCAGCTAACAGTTAACTGGACTTTTTTTATTTTCACATTCAGATAGTTGTTTTGTTCCACTTGTTTTTGCACATTTGTAGGTTATAATTTATGACCTTCATGAGAAAATATTTTTTATCCACATTTTCTTCAGTTACGTTGGTGTCGTAATATCAATTGAGTTACTTTCAGCTATACATTAAAGATACCAACCCCTCAATCGTTTCATGTAGACAGTAATTTGGCACATACAAATAAAGTTATTTTATTTTGAAATCAAAACACCTAACATCCTGTATCAATCCGTCCGGTCGCTTGATGTGAATTCCCTCTTTCCCTTCAGTGCAGCTTCCGGTGCCCGTACCTGACCTGGGATAAGGAATACAACACTGCGACCCTCTGGTTCGACCTGATCACTGTTTCATTGAACTGCAAACACACAGAATCCTTTCATACCATAAAAATAACTCAGTGGAAAAAATAATAGCAAGTCCAGCCTTTGGAAATGAATGAAATTTGGTCACTATGCAAAATTAAATGAAGAAGGAAAAAAATAGCATTAAAGGTTCACAGTGACTTACCTGTTTTACCACTACATGTGCTTTACAGTTCCTGTTGTGTTTGTTATGACTGATAAAAACTGTCATGTTGTATAATGATCCTCATTATGATCAGTATATAGTAGTATTCTTGGAGAAGCGTCTGTCTCGATGCTGTCATATCACAGTGAAAGCTTCAGGAAAACAAGCTTCCATCAGTTTCCGTAGTGTAGTGGTTATCACGTTCGCCTCACACGCGAAAGGTCCCCGGTTCGAAACCGGGCGGAAACACTTTCTTTACCTTAATTTCCCATTGGGACCCTGCCCTCAGGATTAACAAAGCTCTGTTTATCTACCTTATTGAACACATTCTGTACATTTAAGAGTCTGACAGGTAACTAATGACACTGACCCAGTGTGTCCCAGCCCATACAAATACAACACTCTGAGCACAAGCAAACAGCCCTTGCTGGCACTACTGGTAGTACTGTGTGTGGGACTGGTGCCACATTGCTGTTCCAGCTGGCACCTGGATCACTGTGTCGGATAGTAACAGGCAGTCAACCAGACTAAAAGATTAAAGAGTTAACAACAGTGTTACTGGATGTTCTGAAGGGGCCGTAGTAGTAAAATGAAATTAGGATCTGACAGCCACTTGGCTTATTCTCTGTGAATTTGTGATTTATGAGGGAACAGGAGTGCTTCAGCAGGAGGCAGCAACTACAAACCGCACACTTCTTTCATTTGAAGTTTCTGAGGGCACCGCGTCAAGCTTTCATACCCTAATGAACTCTGCTTCTCCGACTTGCTGTTTGCTTCCAAGGCGGCTGAGAGAAGGATCCTGACAGCTCTCGGGTAGAACAAAAACCCATCCTGGGATCGGTTAATTCAAAGCTCTCTGAGTTCCTAAAGGGCTGAGGCTCCACATTAAAGCTTTGACATACTGAGAGATTATCAGTGAGCAGAGAGACCCCGGGCTGACTTCTACCAGGAGGAGGAGGGAAAACTCTGGGAGACACTTCACATCTTGGCAAGCCATCAGTGTTCACAGGGTTCCCACACTTACTTAGACACTGATGTTTAAGGTCTTGCCTCGTGGAATTCACTAAGGTATAATCTGCAGTTTTAGAGACAAGGTCGATTTAAGACAACAGAAGGCAAAGTTTTACTTACAATCTTATAAATTACAAGGATTTTCAAGCCATACATTGGCCACATATCATTTCATAAAAGAATAAAATAAAATAAAGGCAACCATAAATAGAAAAATTGTTGGTTTTATTTCTGAATCAAGGTCAGACAGTGGTTCAGATTTGCTATCAGGCATTATTTATGACATATGGGACCGTATAAGAACCAGATCCAAACAGATGCACATTCAACCCGTACCAACAATGACACTCAGTCCTACTCCCACTAAACTTCTGATGAATTCCACGATTTGTGAGCTTATGATTCAGATTCTATTTAGTACATTAATTACAAAGTATGAGAGGGAACATGTAAAACAAAGCTCCGACATACTGAGAAACTATCAGCGAGCAGAGAGACTCACTGAAGGGGAAAATCAAAAAAATAATTACAAGACATTCCAGTTCTTTCATGTAGCTTCACTAAAAAAAAAATGCAATCAGAGACAGAAGACACCCATCTGAGATTTGTGCAAAATCTATCATTATCGCATAATAGAAATCTAGACATGTATCACACATCCTAATCACTGTAAACAGCATTATAAGAACACTCCTGCAGATGAGTCTTGCATGGCACCAGAGATTATTCAGGATGATCAGGGTGAATTAAGCAGCCCAGCTCAGCCTCGTCATTTTTTCATATACAATTTTTAAAAAGTCGAACATTGTTTTTCTGACGCCGTTAATGATTCCATATATTATACCTGTGTTTTATCTGCAACGGGAGACAAACGGTGCAGGAAAGAAAACACACTTGGATCTCAAAGCTGTAAAGTTTAAAGCAGCATCCGTTTCAATGTCAAAAAGTTTCCCAAAACTTGGTATGAACAAAAGTTTTCCATAAAAAGTCACACGACTGGAATCACGTCAGTAGGATAAACATTTCACCCTGTTTCCCAAAGCTTCAACCAACACCTCACATTACTAATAAATCTCAACAGGCAAATGTATGACCATTAAAATTAAAATAAAAATGATTTTTTTTTAACAGTGTAATCATGTCAGCTTGTCATTTCAAACTCAACAAACTTATTTATCAACTTTCTATGTTCTATTTTTTTTAACAATCTACAAGTTTTTTTTTTACATGTAGAAAAAAAAATCTAATCTGCAGTAATAAAACAACGAATGGCACAGGAAGACGCAACAATCTGAGCAACACAAATATTTCAAATCAAATCAAAACAACATAAGGAGCAACATACCAGCACAGGTGACGTTATGGCAACAGATGGAGTGAAAGTGCAGAGTCACAGTGATTCTGAATAAGGTGGAGAGATGAGGTATGTTTTCCTGGCCCCATTTAAGGAGGCACAGAGGTGACGCCGAAATAAGGAACATGATGGGGGAGATCCGGCGATCTGTCAGTGGAAGACCAAAAGCAGCAACCTAAAAACAAACTGAAAACAAAACAAAGCAAAACAAATCCACGCTAGCTGTGTTTTTTGTCTTGATGAGTGGAAATGTCTTTGGGTCTGGATCTTGGAGGCAGTGGGGTCTTTGGGTCAGATACTGACAGGCAGAGAAAGGGCGTGTGGGTGGTTGACGCCATCTGGTAGTGTTGGTGACTGTTATGGTTCAAAGGAAGGAGCATCTTTGGGTTGGCGAACAGATCGGCCAATAGAAAGCCGCCCCGCCCCGCCGGCGGCGGCTCAGTTTCCAGTGTAGAGATCCACAGTGCTTGAGCTCAGGCCCCGGCTCTCCCTGAAATTACTGCCACCCCGAGTCTGACACACAAACAAAAGATATGAGCGTTTGAAACACAACGTTTCCAATATCAGTTATAAACTGAATCCAATTTGTAGAAACTGTTCCTCACCTGAAACGGGTCATCACTGGTTTTGTTCAGGTAGTTCAAGGAGGCAGCTCGCTTCATGCTGTAGAAGGAGCAGAAACAAAATAATGTTCATAGAGTGTCTGTGAAAATGCTTTAGGTACAAAACACTGATTATTCATGTAGCTAGGAAGGAAGCTATGAGTCAACTTTGGGAAGTAGTCATTACTAAAGAATCCATTACACAGCCTGCTTCCCAAAGACATTATTTACTTCAACAAGAAGTATAATCTGCTTCAAATGCCCACTATCCATCATAACAGAGGATTTCTCCGGGTCTTACTTGGTGCTGCGAGGTTCAGGAGGTCCGTTGCCCTGCAGTTTCTTCACCAGCAGCTCGCTGCTGCGACGCAAAACGTCCCTGAGCTTCCCCAGAGAGCCGCTGCGCTGCAGGGCCCCACTGCCGTCCTGCAGACACAGACACACACACACACACTCATCAACTCACATCCATTTAGCACTGACCTTGTGGAGAAAAAGATTTTTTTCTTCTCGTTGGAAATGTTGTATATTTGTGTTAAGTGATTTAAGCTTTGAGAGATTTTTTTTTTTAAATGTTACTTTTGCAGATGTGTGTTATAAAAGGCTGGTTGCAGCCAAGAGTATGAGGATGAAGGTCTCACAACACAGGGTCAATATATGAATGCATGAATACGTTATCTGTAATAAATACAGCAGAGGTTCAAAGGCCAAATCAATGAGATGACACTGAAATATTTAGCTTAATATGCAAACATGTAAATGATAGCATTAAAATGCTAGCAATCTATTCAACATAACTCTCATCATTAATATCACAGGTGTAAAACACACATCCATCTGGCATGGTTTTTAGTGTGAAGGTCTCCATGTGATCCAATGGTGCTGTAAATTATCATTATCAACTTATCAACATTATCAACTAAAACGATTATTCCATTAATCAATCAGCAGATATTAGTTGATTAATTTACAGTTTTTAAAACAAAAATACATAGACATGGCACAGATCCAGCCTCTCAATTAATAGAATGAGCTTTTCTCTGTTTTTCTTTTTGTTTGTTTTGTTTAATCACAGTGAGTTGAATATTTTAGCCTCGGGAGACCTAGAAAATATGTTTAGATGTTAACTTGGGCTTTAGTTTATTGTGACAAACCTATGTTATTATATTCAGATATTTTATAGACTAAAGGTTGATCAGTTTAAAAAGAAACTAATTGGAAGATTAATCAAAATAATGTTAGTTGCAGAATGAACAGTAACCAGAAGCAGAGATTCTCTTCAGACTGGTGTAAAACTCTGAGCTTTTTCAGTGTGTCACAGTAATTTATCCATCCATCCATTCATCCTTAGATTAGAACATACCAGCCCTCGCACACAGTGTGTGTTTTAATTACCAACCAACTAGGAAACACACTTTGTATACCTTTCTCTGGCTTTGATGAGAAACAAAACAGAATGCTGTGTTAATTATCTGCAGTGAGATCATCATAATGCAATACAGGCTTATCACCAGCAGGAGGAACTGTGGGTAAAGGGATTTAACCGTAGCTGCCAAAGATGAAATATTTCCACTCCACTGGGCGGCTGGCTCTGCAGCCACCGGTAGAGAAGAAACGTACATCTCCACCCGACAGAGAAAAGACAGAACTTCACAAATGAAAAACTTTATTTGAGAATACCAACAAGTGTTGATGCAATAATCTTCACAATGCAGAATGGTAAATATAATGCAGTCCTACTTACTAAGATAGTGCTTATAGACCTTACCATTTATGTTCTTCCACTTTAGGAAACTGAAGTCACACTATATATGTCAAGAATAGACAGTTCAATAAATAAGCATTCCACTAACAACAATATTGTCATAATTATGTGATGAACACAGTCAATTCTTTTGATCAGAGTTGCATTAGAAGTATAGGTGTACTCATTGGAAGGAATGAAGAATCAAGGCAAGTAGCATACTGAAAAGCTGTATAGTGAATGCACTTGTCAAATCTATAAATACAGCCTACAATTACACTTCCGAGATGTTAAAGTCATTTTACATTCAGTTAGTTAAACATCTGAAATAACATGTTGATCTTGAGGAAACACTCGCACTGTACTTCTGGTGTCTAAAAACATGATTCACCAAAGTGACGATGTTTACTTGCGAACGACCGTGTAAGAAAAAGGCAACAGACCCCGTTAAGCTTTGTGTTCAAAATACAGCATCCATAGCCAGAGTGGGCACTGTGACTGTACCACCAAAACATACACAAACACACACTAACACTACTGTGGAATCCAGGCCTCTTACTCCTACACCAACAAATAAAGGCAATTCTGGGCACTGGTGTCCATTATTGTGAAATCTGTTTTTATTTAGCAATCTTTCCTGCGGCCTGCGTCTGTGCTAGATGCTCTGGCTGGCCTCTGGTTTCATACCGGCTTTACAGAATCAGCCAACATTGCGAATTCCCTTTGTAAATGCAAGCCACTGTGTGCATGTTGTGCCAGCACAGAGCCTGTGTGAATGCTCCATCCAACCAAGGACACTGAAGCCAGTAAGAGCGACTTGGAAAAATAAATTACCATGGCAACAACAGCTTGCTGTGATCTGACCAATTTGCCGTCAGCTTTGGCCCAAATGATGCTGAACATTCTGGTCTTTCACAGCAGGTAAACACTATGGCATCGTTGACATACTACTGCCTTTATATTCAGCCGCAAAATAACCAAACAGGCATTAAAAAAATGTAAACAAAATCATACAAAATGAATAGGAAATATATCTATAAAAACAAAAATGGTAATGCTCCCTTCTCATGTCCTGTCAACTTGGCTGATGTTATTTTATTTTTATTTATTATGTTAAATTATTGTAAATATCTTGATTGGCATGTGTAACTTAACAGTACCATTTTTAAACAGTTTAGGCATTTGATCTCAGGCATTAGTTTAAACAGAAAATACACAAGGGTGAGAAGAAAAAAAAATAAAATTAAATAAACAGATACTACTGATGGCTAAATACAGGCAGGTTGCAAGCTAGCTCTGAGTTCAACTTTCACTTAGAAACAGGCTGAGAGTGTTCAAGGCAACAAACAAATTCAGTGAGACCAATGCAGAGCAACTATGAACATTAATTATTTTGTATAATATTTAGTCTATAGTATTATTAATGTTTTATGTGACTGTGGGTTGAAGTGATGTCTAGAGCTGGGCTGCTGTCAAAGGTGACACTGATCCTCAAAATCTTTCAGCATTTACTCTGTATTTTGAGCCTTTTTCCACAAAAATGTATACTTCCAACTTTCCTGCTCTGCTTTCCAGCCAAATAAATCTACTATGCACCTACGAGAAGTTACAAGTGGACAGAGGAAAAATGTGCGAGTGACTTCCTCACAGGGAAAGATTACACACACAATGACTTTTTCAATGATAAGTGAGAGAAAAGAGCTGAAGTAACGATTTCCGACAGAGGACGACATGGGGTTAGTGAGAGGAAAGGATAGAGAGAGTGAAAGAAAGAGGAGGAGGGGGAAAACAGAGCAGAGATGAGAAGACCAAACGTCCCAGCGGCTGTCAGTTGAACAAGGGACAGAGGTGACAACCAGGAGGGGGCTTTCTGAGTCTCTGCCGGAGGGGGCGCCGGGAATGGTAGAGGAGCTGTTGTTTTGTTGGGACAGAGAAGGCCAGAGGGAACGACAACACACATCCTTTTGCTATTGTGTTGGGGAAGGAGAGAAGGATGGAGGAATAATCTTGATGGCTTAGGCCTGATAAAAAGAGAAAGAGAGAAACAGACAAAAAAAAAAACGGCACACATTGTAAGATTAAGAGCTCTGGGGTTGGGCTTCCTATGCAGCACACCTACGCATCGGCAAATCTGAGCTCTACAATAAACTGCACTATCTGTCCTCCAACAGATTTACTGTATCAACAGCTCCAGCATGGGGTCTGGTTATATATATTTTTTGTGAACCCCAGGTGAGGGATCCTACACAAACAAACTGTTGTTAAAATCCTGCAGTGCAGGTGTTTCTCTTTGAAAACTAACAGCTGTCTAAAAGCTGCACTACAACAAGAAGCAGGTCAGTGATGCAGTGGGTTGGTGGCTGCAGTCACAGTGACTCAGCTGTTTTTCTTTCCTCTCTGGCTACCAAAAAGTCTGAACTTGGCACGCTGCACCCAGCCAGTGACTGTGCACTGCAGACGCGAGACATCTGCAAACATCAGCACTGAAACGGGCTCATATAGCCATTACACCGACGATAAGACGGACTGATGATGTGAATTTAAAAGTCCTTGGTAAACTTAGTAAAAGAGTAAAACTCCCTTGAGCCAAATTTCTATCTGATGAATGAAAATATGATCCTACTACATCAAAATACTGGCCTCAGCTTGTCCTATGTTCTGTTACCGTAAGAGATGACTAATGGAGTAATTACCTAGCCTATTTATTATATCACTCACTATATCCCAGCCCACCCAAGCTTATTGTGTGGAATGAGAGATCAAGAGGGAGAGTACAATCCACTGGAGTGAGAAAAGGAAATTTGATTGACAGGCTGATTGGTTGTCATGGCAAGAGTAATCAACAAGGAAGCAGGTTAGTGACGCACAGAACAGGAAAAAAAAAGGCAAAGGATGAAATCCAGAAAACATGCAAACTAACGGGCAGCACATTAAAGCGTACAGCAGTTACAGGCACGCACACACATACAAGCCACATCATGCATTTTAAAAGAGACACGCACATACTCAATACTAATTAACCTGAACTCAACCACAAACTTGCTGACAAGTTTCGTCTCCTCACTGTCATGTACATCGACTGGTTCAACACAAACTAAGTAAATGAGCTCCTGTAAAGTGGCACTTAAATTAGTCCCATCTAAACGATTTAATAACGAAACATCAGGCTTTTAATCAAGTACCTAATTTTGACTATGTAACCCTTCTTATCAGTAGCATACCAGACTTTCTCAGAGCAGGGTGAAGACATGTTTAGGCAAAACCTTACAGCGGGTGAGTGAAAGGTGTGATATGCTTATCACATGATCTCTCAGCAAACATCTACACAGAAGTAGACAGCAGTGTAAAAGCCTATTTTCTAAAACACAAAATAGCCAAGTTGTATTTACACGTTTGCAGCTTTGTAGATGAATGGATGGATGGAATTTGTTAACAATCTTTTAGTCAAAAGCTCAAAAGTTTTGCGACAAATTAAAGACAAACTATTATCTTTAAAAGCATGAGAATGTCGTGAGTATATTTGCTGCTTTGACTGTGTGGATTTCATTTCTACTGCCGTGGCCGTGATAATGAAATGCTTGCACACCCCCAGCAATCCTCTGCATGCCGTTACATGTTTCAAAGGCGGACAGGTGCGAGCTCGGATGAAAACGCGTGCCGTTGCAATTGCTGGAGTGAATTTCAAAGCGGTGTGAGTAGCTGTGTTATGCATACGAACGTGTGTGGAGAAGCATTCGCACTCACACGACAGCCAGCAAAACAAAAACCCCACCTTTCTACTTCATGTTACTCAGAGAGCGGCAGACATCAGGTTAACAGACATTTCTCAACCATGTGAAAACACAGTGAACACACATGGTCCATTAGTGTGCATGTTAAGGGTGAGCCCCAGCAGGCTGGCAATGCTACATGCATGTTTGGACTGGGTTGGTGCAGTGAAGGGCGTGGCTGCGTGGGGGTGGGGGTGGGGGGGGTGTGGAGGCACAGGCTCAGACGAGGCATCTCTGCTGGCACAGTCCTGCCCTCTGGCTTATGTAGAGAGGGCTTCCTCAAGCTGGGACACAGCTTTAGCATTATCTATTTAACTGCTACACTGAATATCATATTTTCAGCACTGACCTCTTTAACAACAAGGAGATCGAGGGGTTACAAGTCCGAAGGGAAGCGCTGTGCAGAAATAAAAGCTGCGCGGTGAAATGACACTAACGATTGTTGGTCTGGGGGAAACGCAGCCAGAGTGGACGTTATAATGAGGCAATAAAACAGCGAGATGAACCGTTGCGTATCAGCTGACTAGTTTACTGTGCAGATGGATGAGCATTCAGGATATTAGGAACTCTGTCAATAGCGTTTAATGGTATAAACATGAAGTGTCCTAATAGGGATCTGGACAGGCTGTATCTCTTGGAGTCCCACAGAAAGCAAATACATATTTAATATGTTGCCAGGGTGCCACAGAGTGAGCCTGTGCCTTGTTGTTACCGCTCCACTTGTGCAGAAGCATTGCCAGCAAAACAGCCACTTATTAAAACGAGGCACTAGGACGTCATTGTCAAGCAATGAACAAAAAAAAAAAAAAGAAATAAAAATGAACATCTAGTCCAAAGCAAACTCAGATACTGTCAAAAACAACGGGTCAGCATGCCAAGACACTCAATCAGCTTTACATTTTGCAAAAGGGATTTCCTGGTAAACCTCACGGGAAGGACATGGTAATGTGTGTATACAGGAGCTGATGGACTGGTACAGATACTACAGATACAGTGAGATTCACTGAGTGGAACCAAATCAAGAGCTGGGAAAGAGCAGCTATTCCACTGATGAATTTTTTAAAAAGATGTGTCTGATAATTGTTTTGTGAGAACTTGAAGGTTGTGTAATTTGGACTTAATGTCCATAACAATGTGACTCATTTTCAGTTTATGATGATGTGCAACACTGACATCATAAAATAGGTCTCACAGGAACAATTAATTTGTTCTTTAGTGCAGCTTGACCACAGTGAGGAGAGGGCTTCCTGAGCTTCCTGCGAGGCGGACGTCCTGATGATAATTTAGGTAGAGCAGCCACAGGACTCCTAATCATCGGTCCACACCAAAGCACTGATCTAAAAGACAAGTGTCTTCTTATCTCACCTTTAAAGTCAGATAATAAATCAGTGTGTTTTTTTTCCCTATTAATTTGTGGCATGGTACGTATCAGTCCACACTCTCTGTGATACTACAAACACCACTTTGTTCTTCCACTGAGGTCACTGGCCATGTTGACTCGACTATAGTGGATTTGTACTCACCCCGTTCCACTCCACGCCCATACTCACTTCCTCGCCAGTCTCAGAGCCGCTCTCATACTTAACGCTGGTCAGACTATCCCTGCTCCTCCGCTTGTCGCCCTCTGTATCCTTCAGGATCTCCACCACACGTGTCTGGTGGATGGGGTCGATGCCCTGATGGGAACAACACACAGGTACGACACGCAAACAGACAAACAAACATATTATAATCAGAACCAGCACAGAGGCAGACATTAGCTAGTCGATATGGGAGAGAATGCAAAGTTATATGGAGGAATTAAAGTGATTTTATGTTTCCTGTCTCCTTTAATGCAGTGACAGTATTGTCACAACGTCACAGAGACAAGGGAACATTTTAAATGACGTGAGATGGGAGTGATGTTAGGGGAGAGAGGTGGAGGCTCTATGGGGACTAACAGTTAGAGACAAACCACTTACTGTGTTGCTCTGGATCGAAAGCAATGTAGAGAAAGGGAAAGAAATATTGTGAGATTTGCTGTCCCAACACGGGGGAATATATTTCAGAATTCATAAAAAAACAGGCTATCTGCATGCAGACAATTTCGGTCAGGAAATGCTGCTGACCTGCTTGCGAGACCTCAAGGCGCATTCTTCCAGGGTCTCAGCAGCCTCCAGCTTGCCCTGTCGGCGGTACAGGGCCCCCAGGTTCCTCAGGGTGGTGTTCACCGTGGGGCTGCACCCAGAGGAGATACGCACACTGAAATTTACTTAAGTCATTTGAGAAACAGTTTGGTCTGCGCAAACTGACGTGTCACGTGCTATACTGTAAGAACATGCACAAGTCCTAAAAATTGAAGAGGAAAATACAGAAAAATAGAATTACATCTACAAAATACTGACTTCACATAGTTATAACACAATAAATGTAAAGTAATTCAATTTCTGGACTTTAGCATGTGTCTTTATTAGTAACCAAGCTGTAAAAACATGCTTATCAGTCTCTGCCTCACCTGTTGACTTTGCAGGCCTTGTACCAGCCTCCGTACTCTCCGTATGGCGTGTTGTCTCTGTGCTTGCCCTGGAAGTAAATAAGGGAGAAGAGGAAGAAAAGCAAGTGAAGGAGAGTGGTGGTTTAAACTGGATCAGCAGCATTTTTCCTGTGTTTACATATGACTATCATACACCGAATGGGGCTCATATTGCGTGTGAAGGACAAGATCGTATTTCACTTTTCAGGGAGTGAAATAAACAAACAAACCTGTTTCTTCCATTTCACAACCTTGCATATGTCTTCTCAATTTAATTTTAAATGTTTTTGTTCAGAACGACATGAGGACGATTACACAAATCCTCTCACCTTACTCATCTCCTCTCTTTCCTCTGCATGCATCCAGATGGGCTTGTTCTCGGCTGCAGACAGACAGACAGGAGAGGTGGTCTACACACAGTACAACAGGGCCGGAAAACGTCTTAGCTTGTTGAACTCAGGATGTTTCATTTAATCCAAAATTAATTAATCATGCTCATCTCTTTTTTTTTTTTGTTTTACTGGACCAAGAGAAATATGAGAAGAAGACTAAAGAAGCAGGTGAATTTGGAGAACTGGCACAGAGATGTGAATGATAAATTAACCACAATATGTTTTGTCCTGGAGTTGAAATATTAAAAAGCTGGCTAAATGTTTAAGACAGCTGCTAATAATACAAAGACTGATTTACTGTTTTACTGATTTAATTAGCTTTTTTTTTAACCAATGCTCTAGTACAGTAACATACAGCTTTTGTTTTAAATGTAATAATTTCATTAACATTTTCCTGATTCTTTCAAGAATAAAATGGATAATGAGTATATAGATCTAAATACAGAAAACAGTATAAATGTAATATAAACAATCAAGGTACAACTTGGTTATCTCAGGAATAAAAGCAAAGGAATACAGAATAATTTTTATCACACCGTTTCCAGACACTGAGACCAATCAGTAATAATTATTATGCATTACCCACAAACACAGCATCTGAAACACAAAAAGGATGTTCCACAATAACTGTTGCTGCCTAATTCTGCTGTATTGCTTCCCCTTAACCTTCAACTCACCATGAAGTTTAAAAAACATCAGGGCACTATTGTCAGTTTAAGTGCCGCATGAAGAGCCGAGACCGAGAAGTGTCAGAGCAGTGCATTGTGCCCAGTCACTTTCATTTCTAATCTAATCCCTGGAGGAAAGCCAACAAAAAAAGCTTAAACTAAAAAGAGAAGAAAATTGCAAGAGCTCATCTTTCAGAGAAGTAAACTCTTTATTTCTTCACACAGTTTCTGTAAAGATTCTTTGAGTCCTCTGAATGGTGAAGGTTGGCACCCTGCTTAGAACATGGTCCACTTTTTAACCATCTGTCCATCACTGACTCTGCTTGCTGGTGTGAGACAACAGTAGATGGAGCATAAGACAATGGTGGAGGGAAGTTGAAAACAATAAACAATTAATCTAGTATTTATATTCTGAGGGGCAGCTTAATGGAACCCACCACCATGTTTCTTGGGATAATGTGGTATTTTTTCATTGTGTTTACAGGTTGACAAACAAGAACCTCCCCCACAGTAATGCTGAGATAACCTTTTCAGCACGTGCTGCCATATACTGTGAATTACAAATCTACAGTGAGGCCTTACCATCAACGGATCCAAACTCTTTCTCATGAGCACGAGTCAGGATCTCTTTGTACAGAATCTCAGCCTCCTTGTATTTCCCCTGTTTGAGAAAGCATGACGCCTGAAGAGGGAAAAAAGAAGCGAGTGCACATTTTAGTGTTGGATCAAAAGGGCCCATTGACTTGCAATGCGCCCCCTGAGACAGCAGGAGCAATCTGTCTGCATATTTCTACTGCACACTGTGGCTCATGAAAAACGATATAGCACCACAGAGCCTCCCCCTCTGTCACCATACAGCCTTTCCATCATCAGCGAGACAGGACAGAAGGAAGGAGGGCCTTGGAGAGCTACAAGAAGCAAGTGAGCAGACAAGGGACTGCTAGCTTGGTACCCTATAAGCAATGCTAACCGAAGCAAAGAAACCTCTAAAGATGACAACTCTTGTGTTGCAAGAGTAAAATAAAATTATATTCTTTCATAACTTTTAGTTTGAATAGTTTTCAGCTTGTGTTAAGAAAAATATTGGCCCCTTTTGTCAAGTCAAGCAACATAAGTTTTAAAAGACATTTCCAGTAGACGCTTTGCAGGTAGAAATCAGTTATCACTCACGCAGAGACCAAGCTCGGGCTGACAGAACAAATGAGCGACTTTGCTCACAATAAAAGTACTTTGTGCCTGTGTTTACCTTGGTACACTCACGGCTCAATAAAGAACGTAGTTCTTGCTGAAATGAACTGTATATTAAAGTGACAGGAGTTGAAAGGAAGAGGAGAAAAAGCACAATAAAAGCTGCGGTGGTAGTGGTAACGCATCTCTCACCAGGTTGTTCTTGGTTTTGGCCACATTGGGATCATCTGGGCCCAGCCTGCACTCGTAGATCTCCAGGGCACGGCAGTAGTAGTACTCCACCTCCTCATACTTGCCCTGGTTCTGGCACAGCAGAGCCAGGTTGTTGAGCTGTTTGGCCACATCTGGGTGGTCCTTCCCCAGGACCTGATGGAAATCAAGAAGCAATTGTTTTGAATTAGCATTTCAGCCTGTGTCTCTGCCTCAGTGCCTTTGGCTACCTCCTGCGTCGTCCCCTTCTGTACCACCTCTTCCCCTCATTGCTTTCACCAGGCAGCAGGTCTGCCGGCTGCAGGCCCTCAGGAGATCTAATAAAAGGCTGGCTGATCAATAGAAAGGGTACAGAATAGAACCTTCAGGCAAAGAGAGACTCGATGTACCCTGCTGAGCTCAGTAGCTTTATCATGTCTCTTATCGGTCTCCTTCCACGCTCCCCCAATTGCCTGCTATCCATTTTTAGCTGTGCTCTCAATTAAACCCTCCAATTCCCCTCTGACACAGGAATGGCCCCCAGCGGAAACTTCACAGATAATTTAAGAAAATCATTTGCTCTTTTCCCTATTTATAGTCTGTTGTTAGCTGGCGTTACACTAGCTCCAACTGACATTTTGGATTTATTTTCACTGTTAATTACTTTATTACACTGAGCTAATTGTTCACTGATTCAGTCTTCAGATGAGGCCTCGATTGCTGTGCTGTGGACTGCTTTACTGGTGCAATCCAGGGATATGGCCTACCTTTTCTCTGATCTCCAGAGCCCTCTTACACAGGGGCTCGGCTTCCTTGTACTTCCCTCTCTTTCCATACAGCACAGCCAAGTTGTTCAGCGTTGCAGCAACCTGGAAACACAGAGACAGAGAAAACCTGAATGAGGCCACTTCCGTTCTCTGCTTAGCTTTTGTACTAACAGTTTAGCTTCACAGTATCAGAACCTAACTTAACCGAACACAGTCATATAAACGTATGTTGCTCAGTTCAAGCAGTCTTTTCGAAAAGCGCAACTCCACCTTGATTAAATAGACATCTGCCTTTGTGTTTCATTACTCTGTGTTGAGAATCAGACTGAGTGACAACAATATGTGGCAAACTGCAAATCCCACAGAGCGGCAGAGACTAACGCTGTGCTTTAACAGCTTTGTTTAGATTTTAAAAGCCACACACTGTGAATCAGATCTTACAAATTTGTTCACAAGGGCAATGAAACACACAGTATGTTCTGATGTTTTCCCATTGGTCGTTCTATTCCAACTGCAAGGCTTTCGTGATTTGGTTCGTGGGTGTATGAGCGGACATTGAACAGTTGTGATTGATTATTTTCAAGCCTGCAGGCACACGGTTAAAAATCCATACTTTAATAGTGGAAAAAAATCCATACAGACTGACTGAGTAGGACAGCAAATACAGTAGACTGTGAGGTTATTGCCTCCCTGTTGACAGAGTCTTTAAGCGATTATGAACCTACACCAGATGACTAATATAATCTATCTAAACATAGATGTGTCCACATGATGATATGGTTGCCATGACGACGGTGGAGTCTTACGGCAGGATGGTCTTTGCCCAGGGTTTTCTCTCGGATGGACAGAGCATCGTTGAGCAGATGGGCTGCCTCTTTGTATTTGTTCTGATCCCTGCATGAGTGAGAGGGAGACAGGGTGTTGTGGTGAGACTGAACGTTTCTTGTTCTTGGACAAAAATCTGTGTAGAAAGAAAGGCAACACGACACAAGTGAAGTAATGGTAGAACTAGCTAAATGTCCAACGTGGGGGTCTTTTCTGACCTATAGACCAAGGCTAGGATGTTGAGCATTGTGGCCACGTCAGGGTGGTCGTGTCCAGAGGTCTTCTCCAGGTCCTCCAAAGCCTGCTTGCAAAGGGGGACAGCCACCTCGTACCTGCCCTGGGAAGCATACTGGATCACCAGGTTGTGCAGGGTTCTCAGACGGGCTGGGATCTCGTAACCTCCCTGCTGGGCTGCAGCCACAGCCGCACTGTTGTGTTGGTGCTGCACTGTGGGGTACAGAGGTCGCGCACACAGGGCAAAGGTCAGTTTGGTTGTCAAAGGGAGAAAATTCAGGCCTGATTATATCAATAACTAAATCTGAATGCACACAACACTGTTATTTCAGGAAATAGGATTATGGGGATAATTTAATTAGTGTTTAATGGCGTGACACAGCTCTATTTCCCCCAGTGTTCCGGACATACATAGAAAGTCAGGTTAATTTACTCAGAGAAGGATGAGACGTGAATCACACTAATTCCAAAACAAATCACTGATTTGGTGCATATTTTGTTGTTCTTACTTCCTTGGCCGTGCTCCTCTTCATCATTGGGGAAGAGGTCGTCCAGGGAGTCCTTCGGTGTTTCTCTGTCCTTCTCCTCCTGCTGAGAGGATAAAACAAACCTGTGAGTCAGATCCTCTAACAGGCAGCAAGAGTAACGGACATCAACCATATCAGATAAGTGAAATAAAAAACAACAGGTAACAGGCACAACACAGAAATTAAGAATGAGATACATGTTACGATCATCATGTGAAACATCACATACTGGAAGTGACAGTGTGCCTATATTAGGCACCTAATTTTCTTAAGAACTTCTCAGTATTTTAAGTCTACTATCTTGCTCTTCTTTTGTATTATTTTTTTCTTGGTTATTTTATTTTATTTATTTTATTGTATTATTTAAACCTTTTAGCAAGCTTGACTCAGGAGAGGGATGCACAAGAATTCCAATGCACATGTACTGCAATGTATCTGCAAATGGCAAATAAAAATTCTATTCTATTCTATGAGATAATATCTGGAAGCTTGATATTTATGATTATATCAGAGTGGAGAGATACTGATCCTCAGAGATTTAATCTGCCATCTGGCAACAATGTCACATGGTTTTTATCTTTTTAAACATTTCTTTAAAGATATTTCCTCATGAATATATTAATAATGAAAGATGGACCAAAAAGTGATATAACCTTATCACGTCAATGCATAATGTATATGCAATTGGTAGTATTAGACCATTTAGATCAATATCTTCAACGCTGCATTAAAAATAATTAAATCATGAGCTCGTTCTTTCAGCCTTGAAATGATAAACTGGATTTTAAGGATAAACTGGACTCATCCAAATTTTATTAATGCAGCAGCCTGCTCAAAGCAGGAAAACAGAAAAACTGCTTCGAGAGCAAGAACTGGGATCCTTCACGCTATTGGCAGGATGGGCTCCTGCTGAGTTAAGCAGATAGTGGATACATGCTATTATAGCCTCTTTTTGTGACTAAGTATAAGGTCAGAATGTGAAGTGATTCATCTCCACCACCAGATCAATAAGAAGCCGACCAGCGAGGCTCATTCCTGGAAGATCATACGATTTCTTATTCATGTCACAGACAGCAGCTGTGTTTTTCTCCCGTATCACATCTCATTGACAGTTTGCTGCCATTTAGAGTTAAATCAGTGCTCTTAAGACATTTTCAACATAAAATTGTTCCCATTTGGTTTACAGCAAAGGAGTTGTATCAGTATTTTCTCTTTCTGCCCCATTTTGCTTATGATAACTAAGACATCTCACTTTCACCGCAGAGGCTAAATAATAAATGAAACTTGAATCAATTCAATTGAACTCAGTACTGTCCAATAACAAGGAACAGTAGATTTTAAATAATCCGATTATGATGAGAACAATCTAGACACAAAACATAAACAAATAAACAATGGTGGGATATAACACTTCAAAATGTATTGACCAAAAATCGCAAAAATATATAAGCGACTAAGTAATAATCTGCAGATGCCTTTGTAGGTGAGGGGCCTCAGTCTTGTGTACAGCACTTACAGTGGGTGAGACATCTTCATCGTATTTTTTGAGCTGGTTCATGAACTCTAGGTGCTTCTTCTCCTCCTCCAGCTGGGCCACGCTCTGCTCGCTCTTCTGCAGCTTCTGCTGGGTGTTGGCCAGCTCGTCCCGCAGCCACTGGTTCTCCTGGCAAAGCCTCCTCACCTGTGCGCGCAGCTTCTGCTTCTCCGACTCCACTGCGTTCAGGTGGTTGGACAGGGCCATCATCACCTGGGACGGAGACAGCATTGAAGAGCGAGGACATTTAACAAGGACAAACTGCTGCAGCAGAAAGGGCAGATTCTGTTTCAGGCTGATTCTGAATGAATCATGATCACCACACAAGCTCAGTATAGAATGAGGAAGCTGTGAGGAAGCAGAACAACCCAAAGTAGACGACTGTAACACATGGCTCTGCAGGTTAAATAATACATAGACAAAACTGTGACCCGTTCTCTCTTTTTATACCTGTTCTCATATTTACAAAATCCAACCCACTTTATTTTAAAGAACATTTCCTTCTTTGTTCATGTCATCATAGTGACCAAACTATTTCCATTAATAAGTATTTAATTTTTCTATCCTCATACCTCTCCCACTCTGCCTTACCTGTGCTTCTCCCAAGCCAAGTTCAATCATCTCCACTGACTTGCGCAGCAGGTTGGACTTCTCGTGCACCAGGTTGGCCTCTTCATCCTTCTTTAGGCACTTGATGGTCTCCAGGAGGCTGTGGAGGATGGAGTTATGCTCGTTCTTCAGGGCCTCCAGACCCTGGATCACTAGCTTTGTGTTTGAGATGATCTCTTCCTGAGAAAGCTTCTCGAGCTTCTCTTCCCGCGGATACACCATGGTGGACATCTTCTATGTAGCTCAGGGAAACCTGTTAAGATTGAAAAAAAAAAAAATTGGGAACAGGCTCTTATAATAGGATAACTTATTGGACGCTGTGGAAGAATGTACACAGCAGCTGCTACATTAAAGGCCATTTCCATAATGGCCTTTAAAACACACAGCTGTGCTTGTTTAACACTGTTTAACCACAGCACGGGTGATTTGGTTCAGCTAAACTGGAACTATCACAATATTTCTTGTTACTTTTCCTCTCTTTAACTTAAAGCACTGTATCTTCTGTTTCAAATGCTCTTTTATGGTAAAGTAGCATGAAAGAAGCCACTTTATTCTCACTTTGAAGATATCTATTTACCACAGTGCAGAGCTCTGCCAGTGATAGTAACAGACACTGTGTCACTTCTGTGCTTGGCTAATCAGACTGTGGCATGATCCTCCAGCACAGTGACAGCCATAAAAAGGGAAATTAGCTCATTTTTTATCACTAAAGCTGAGATAAGGGATTCAAATTTCATGACTGAGATAGGTCAGCATTTTTCGGGCTGTTAAATTAGACAAATTCATAATGTAGTCAGTTGAATATGATAAGAAAAAAGGTACTTAAATAAACCCTGAATTAAAAAAGACAATTCTGAGAGTGAGTCTGGGTAAATTTCTCCGCTACAAGCCACATACGATTTAAAGACAGGCATAGAATTCCTGCTTTGTGGAAACCAAAGAGCCACATGGGCTTATTACTCTGGGAGGAGAGACCGCTGGGATTTGGCACCTATAATAAGCTCTGGTTGGGAGTAGGACTGCAGCTTGCAGTGTAACAGAGGGCACACAGATGCTGCAGTGTTGGTGCCTTCTGGTGCCAACACTTTATCCAAACAGAGGCCTGGCTGGCTGCATGACTGGCTGAAGAGTCAAGGAGAGGATGACTTGACAAAAGCCTCAGTTATACAGCTCAGCAGCTGGTTAAGTCACAGAAGAAAAACTCAGAGTCAATGATATTATGCTCTGAAGAAATGTCAGCCCTTTGGTGAGTCCATGGAACATGTGCTATTTTCCCCAAACAGTCTGAAGATAACCTATGACTCACTGAGCCACGTCACCTGAATCGTGCAAATGTCAATGCAAAAAGCGGCCCTGCCCTTCCAACTGGATCCAGGCAATGTTGAGCCAGTGCATCCTGAATTTTAACAACAGCAGTGAGGATATGTGGTTAAGGATGAGGGGGCTTGCAGTCAGCAGTAAACACCAGCTGAGAGCCACCTGTCTAGAGAAAAATATACTACAACATTAGTGAACCACTCCCTGTTTTGCTGCTTGCATTTCAGCAACTGATAAAACAGAGCAAAGAAATTAATAGGACCAACAAATGCCCTAAACAACTGCAATAAATAGCTATTTGCTTTGTAGTGTAACAACAGAATAGATAATAGTAGCTATGTTAAATTTATCAATCAGTGTAGCCAGAAAAAGATTTGTCTTCAATGTTCAGCCAGGGCGACTGATTGCTGGGTTAAAAATACACAGCAGGATCTTAAATGGAAATGATGCCTGCAGCTTTTTTCAATTATCTATTCATCAAGAAAATAATAAGCAGATTAATAGAGATCCATTAATAATAGAGAAATATTAAGATATTTTATTAGTTATAGAAGAGGACTTAGGAAACCAGAAAATACACACATTTGAGAAATGACTGAAAACAATTAACTGATCATCAAAATAGTTGCTCATAAATTTTCTGTCATTTAACTAATGGTTGTAGCTCTAATGGCTGCCCACCTTCATTTGTCTGTTGCTGGTATTCAGTCATTGCGCTCCTCACAGTGATTTTATACATGTCACATCCTGCAATCACAGGCGGTCTCTGCCACAGGAGTGTTATTTATGGTGCTAATATGTTTCACAATGGACTCTAGACACACAGCACACAGGAGCAACTACTGAAGTCAACTAGAAGCCAACTGGGTGTAAGTCAGCCTGTGGAAATTAGCTTTAATCAGGGTGACACTGGAGCCTATGTACAACCAGCTGGATGGGCACAAGAGCAGCAGTGATTGATAATAAAAAGCGTCAGGTGATCTGACACTATGAAGAGCACAGGAAGAAACAGAGAAGACATTATACTGTTTTTCCAATTCATGAAAGAAAAGGAATACATTAATTTTTTTCTCTTTTCCTACAAAATAAATTTGGAGATGGAGAAGCTTTTTTTTCTGTTAAATGCCTTCATTCTCAGTGTGGTGAGGAATACGACGTGGGGTGAGCCTGATGCAAAGCAAGTATCATCTTCTTTAGATGATAATAATACAGTATACAGTGTAACACTGAGCATCTCTCATCTGCAATTTAGTACTTCATTGCACTTCATATACAATCATCCCTTTCCTTTCTTTTTACAGGAACAAACAGAAGAGCCGCAGCAAATTCACTGAGACAGCCGTCCTCCTCAGAGACGAGCAGAACGAAAAGATCCATTTAGGTTTTTTCCATCACACATCAAATGACCCCATTCTAATGAAACAAAGCATATAATCAATTCAGCAGTAAGATGCACTCTTTTTGACCCACTACAAGAATTTTCAGATCATCAATACCTTATCAATCTGGTAAGAATTCATTAGTACAAAGTTTTAGGGAGGCTGTGTGCTGTAGTCACGGTATGCACGTTTAGTATGTCAAAAACAACATGACCCAAGGGCGTACAGTCAGCAGTTACAACAAGCGTAGAACAGTAAAGTTAACCAGCAGAAGAAAAACAGACGACAGCACAGATACCTGACAGTCATTCTGTCCTGACAAAGAAACAGACAGGCTACTTTTCATAAAAGTCTATTCAAATGTCACGAACACATAAAGCTTAACTCTTATTTGCATGGTTGTAGAGCTGACTGTCTTGAATAACATTCTAAGTTCAGTGACATTTAGAGTCATATGAATATGAATATTATGTTAAAAAAGGGGGAGGAGCCCTAAGTAAAGTCATGAAGACCTGTCAAACAGACTTGAAGACGGCTGATAAAGTCTGACACTGAGGCTCTACATGCTCTAAATGCAATATGAAGTAATCTCTTTGAAAGATCAAGCATATCCACAGATCAGACAGCTTATTACCCTGTACAGTTACTCTGAATCTCAGCTGTTTAACACCTATGTGGATGAAAGGCCTCAGTAGCTGGGTATAAACAGTAGCTAACAAAGAGAAGAAATGCTTTCATGTCAGCCAGGGGAGAAACAAGCTGCTTCACCTTGATAAAATACACAAACACCTGTATCAAATACTTCTGCTTTCTCCAGACAGAGAAAGTTAATATTTTCCAAGTCTTTAAAGAGGTAAAGATAAAGTCCAACAGGCCTGTTGTTTTCTTTAAAGTAGTGAACTTGAATTAATCTTTAACATTTGCTTTTTCCCCTTTTATCTAGTTTCATAAAAATCATGTGCAAATGAAACAGCTGACGGCATCAAATGGGAATATAAAATGCAGCAGAGTAACGAAATGAAATGACACGCCAGCTCTAGTTCAAGATCCAGGTCCAGAATAAGACCACATCGGCTGCTGAAACGGGCCACAGCGCTTCTGGGACAACATTTAACAAAATGAACTCACCATTTTCTATATTACACAACACATATTCGCTCAGTTTGGGCTTTCATCCAAATGCCCTCATGATCCGGAACAGTAATGATCAGGATCACGCAAGGTTCAAGAGCAGTGAGTCGGGAAGCTAGTCACGAGAAATGTTTGTTGGCTCTCACTTCTTACAACAGGAGAACGTAAACACAGGCACACGAGGAAACCATTTTCAATAAATCCCTAAGCCTAGAGCTACTTACCATACCATATTAATACATGCGCAACACAGATAAGGCATGCTGCATGAACAGATGTTCCTGCTTCTCACTGGTACTTTGGAGCAGATTTGAATATTTCACGAAACGTAGCTTTACAGTCAGGCTGCGGTCTAAAACCATTAGAGTGGGAAGTTTATACAAAATATAGGTTAGTTATCATGATCTCCATTTCTTCATGAAGATAAAAAAAAAATAGGAAACAACTGACTATATGGAAAAAGGTACAAATTACACCCTCAAAGAGTCGTTATATTCATTACTAAACCCACTAAATGCCTGCTAAAGGCTTAAGTCATGTATCATTCACACTGGCAAAGCTGCTATAGCTTGCTGGACCAGAAAACTAACCTTGGTTTCAGTGGCAGATCAGAGCCTCATAGTTTGGCACGAAGAAAAGCTGATGAAATAATGACTCCTCCTCCAGCAATAGAGCTACACGCCAGCAAAGTGCATCGTAAATTTTCTGTGCTAATCCAAAGAGATCCCTCTTACAATGACAATAGGAAACCCTCGGTGCGAAACAGAGGCAAATGGAAATGAAACAAGACTGCAATGAGAGTGACGAGTGCTGATGTTGGGGAGAGGAGGACGGGAGCTGCCTGCAGGATGATGGTGACCTTCCCACTGCTCGTACAGAACAACCATCATCAGCTCAGGGCGCACATCAAGAGACAACCCCACCCCACAGTGGGAGGAAAACAGAGGAGTGCAGAGGAGCAGGTCGGATGGGGGGAGGGAGCTATCCTCATCTAGACTCTGCTTCTCTATACTCGTCAGACACAAAGGAATAGTCCTAATGAGACACAAAGGAATAGGCTCAATGACACTATTGACACACTCAAAAGGAGATGCACATGCCACCGAGGCTGAGGGCGCACAGCACGCTGCATGGTTAAAACCTGTTGTCTCCTGGTACTATATAGTATGTGTGATAATATTGCAAGGTTTTGCATAAAACTCCTGCTCCTACATTCACATTTTAGCAAAAACATCTATAAATGTCTGGTGAGCCCATTTCACTTCTAATCCAAAATCAAATCATTTACCTAGTGCAGTCAAGCAAAAGGTCATAAAGCTAAAGTAACATTTGGAGCCTGCTGAAACACTTGAAACATGACACCGTAATGATCATGCATACCTCAGGAAATGTCCACTGATGCAGATAAACTATCTATTCAGTGACGTTCTACCACTAGTTAGTTTGTGATAACATGATTAAACTGGATATATCTCAGGAAAATCACAATTTAAATGCCTCTGTATAAACACACTTATGTGAACAACACGTCCAAAGAGATGTCACCAGTTCAACTCACTCCCAAACCTACAATGCAGACCACCTACTCTAACACAATGTTGTATTTACATTATATTTAGGAGGCTCAATTTGTGGACTCAAAAAAGTAAACAAGAATGTACTATTAGGTTCACAGACGTAGTCATTAGCAGCGTCAAATATAGCTAACTATTCTTCAAACCACAAGAATCCATATGGTAAAATCCATTATGAGGACCAGGAACTGAATTTTATGGACAAGTTAAGGGACTCAATCTTGCAAGGAGGGTCAAAGGCCATCCAATATATTTAAGCAACCTCAGCACCTATAAGCCAAAAGACAATCCAAATCCCTAAGAGGAATGCACAGTGTCTTATGAAAGACAGTTCTGTGCTTAAAGAAACAACTAGGTGAACTCGGAATTGACTGGTTCATTTTCTTCTGAGTATTGGAAATCAGCACCATCTCTAGGTTACGCACATGTAATCTTTCTTACTTTAAAGCAGAATAAAGTTCTTAAGTTAAGAAGCTGTCATTTTCTTCTTTAAAATTCCTTAGGTTTGGTTTAAAGCAAGCCCACAGACAATAGTCTAAATGTTTTGCTTACACTTTTAAGTAAAAGCTGAGTTTTACTGAAAATACTTTGTGAACAAATAAAAAACATTGCAAAGACTATGGCAAAAGACCTTTTGAGAAGGGATGTGGTACATATTAGTGTTATAGTAACAACAGTTACATAGGAAATGGGAAAGGGCAGATTGCAGTGAGAGCATCAACAAACCAGTGGCCAATCTCTGGTCCATCTCCCAAGAGATGCATTTCCTGTCTACTTGATAAAGTTTGACACCAACAGAACACTTAATCTTCCTCTGTTTCCTGCACAAACAGCAATCCAACACACTGCCAGACAAAAAGGAGAGCCAGCCATCGACGAGGGTGTGGCAGGGTCTGGGACAACGAGGAGGGAAGTGCCACTGACACTGTCCACATTCATCCATCACTCCACAGAAACCAGCTGCTAAAGGGCGGTTTTCCCACTCATGGTTGTCTGAAAAAAATGTCTGACTGAATATTTCCACTGATGCAAGAAGAGTTAAAAGGTAGAGCATCTGTCTAACTCAAGGAGTGTTATGTAGAAAATGTAACACCTGTGTCTATACCACGGTTCTCTGCACTGGATGCAGCAATGCTGAAATCAATCCTAGACATTTGATTTAATATCGTGGTAGCTACAGTAGTTAATGACTCTGCACAACCTCAGCGTGCTTGGAGCACCAACAGGCAGTCTTCTGTATGTTTGAATATTACTTTAAAACATAAAACAAGAAATCATCATTTGACATGGGCGTTACTCATTATTGGGCTCAAGCTATTTCATTTTGTTGTGACTTTCGCAGTTCACAACGGGGCTGTGACTTTCTGCCTTCATCTAGCATGTTCTTAATTTAAAATATAAGGCCATATTTTACGCTTCGGTTCATTCACAAGATTCATTTTGTCATTTTCTCTAGAGATGTACTCAATAGTTTAGCTAACCTGACTAGCTTTTAGATCTGTTCAGTGCTCCCGTCAGCGACTAGCTAGCTTCGGCTAACCAGCTAGCATCACCACTCCCTAGTTGTTACGAGTTCACCCTGTTCAAACCTCCAAGCTCGTAATTTCTATACACGATGTCTTAAATCAATATTACTTAAATACAAGATCACATACAAGGTTCGTGTAATTATAAGATTTAGTAGCGAAAATGTAGCTATTACTTACCGAGAGCTAGGACTAACGGCTAGCTCAGCCCCTTTAAATCCAAAATGTCTCCGGCACAGCAAGAAGCTCCCAGCAGCCTCTGCGGGTTGAGGTGTACTGACGTCATGTTTTGTTATCGCCACTTTGGAGAAATCATGTATCTATCTATGTGATGCATGTAGTGGTGTACTCATGCCAGAAACACAAATATTTAATATGATATTTTCTCAAAGATATATTTTACCAAGATAAGGGGAATAAACATACAGTCTACCGAGGGCATAATATACTGGGGCTTAATTCTTATTTTCAAAGACGCGATGGTTCAACCGCGGAGAAAGCACGCAAGATCACCTACTGACATCTGGTGGTTAACTTGTGAACACTAAGAGATGACTAGTTCTACCAGTACGAGCTGAACAAAGATCAACTGAACCGAGTTTGTCTCTTTCAGCCAGTCTGTGTCTCTTTCAGTACACTAACAGTCATCTCACCACTCTTCATCACAACAACAAACCTGTATAAAATACTGGTTTAATGTCAGAATGCATTCTTCTTCTAAAGCTTCTGAGAGAAATTACCTTGAACCAACATTTTTTCAATATAGTTTATTAACCTACAACATGTAGGATGCAATGACTGCCAGTGCGACTGTTTTATTCTCCATGAAAAAGAAAGAAGGACAGTAAACTATTTATTTTACAGAAATAAAAGGTTAGAGACCACATCCACACACTTACATGAATGTGTAAGGAGGAAATTCTGCCACCTAGAGGCCAAATCGAAACCAGCACAATGAGGAGGCCGGTATATTTAGCTAATGCTATAGTATTGTATATGTTCTGACAGACTGACATATAAAACCCATGAGTAATATCTCACAAATACTCAACTTTAGCTTTTACAGTTTGTTGTTAATAAAGGAGAAAACGGACCTCTGACTGTTGGAGTTTACGTCATCGGTGCGCGACGTCGCGTGCGGTACTGTGAAGGACAGCCGACGAGAAGCTTGGGATGATATAAGTTAGAAATAAAGGTTGGTTTAATGTTACTGTCGCTTTGGGTCATAGCGCAAATTGCACACGTGATAAGCGGCCAATTTTGTCTAGATTATTCAAACATAAAACAAAAGGCAGGTCTGGGTATTTAGTCGAATTAACCTCACTTGGTAGATACAGGCTAAGCTAGCTGCAGCTCACGGTTACTTGCCATTTGGTTACTGTAGAGTTATGGTTATGACAGCTTTAGCACATCCGAGGCAGAAATACAGCTACTGATTAATGAAGAACGTAGCAGGCAATGTTTTTGTGTGAACGAGAAATGTGTAGACGTTGTACGTGACATAGTGAAACTAGTGATACACATATTGAAGCCATAAATCTAAGAGCTGTCCATCTGTCTCTTCTGTCCTCTGCTCTATCAGGAGGACGTTGTGATGGCGTTGTCGTGTCTAACTCGAGCTCTGCGCTTCCTGACAGTCTCCCAGCCTGCTCTGCTCTCCTCGCAGGTAAAGGTCCTCTACCTGTCAGTCACACTGGTGAACCGAATCATCACAACCACCAAACAAGCTCTGTCTGTTTTTGTGTGTGTCTACAGGCGGTTGCACAGCCAAGGATAGGAGCACAGGTGCCCACCACAGGGGGTCAGTACAGAGGCTTCCTGACCACAGCCCCCCTGGAGCAGAACAAGACATTTTGGAAGCAGCGGGAGAAGTACACCATCAAGCCAATAGGAATGAAAAAGACAGGAGGACGAGATCACACAGGTAATGAGAGTGGTCAGTGTGGCAGAATATAGGCTAGGTGGTTGTGTGTTTACAAGCAAGGTTGAAATTAACTTCCAGTGTGCAGCATTGAATATTGTTAAGTTGTGGACTTAAAACAAACTATTTTAAGATTTTACCTTGGGCTATAAGAAATTGCTATGGACATTTCTTTTCTGACATTTCATAGACCAATTAATAAAGTAAATAACTAGTAAAACAATCTTTGTTGATCGTTAAAGATTGTTTTGATAGTTTTTAATGTGAATCACCTTAAGAATAACTTTCCCTCAGGTTTCCATGTAACTCATCAATCAGAGAGGATGAGAGTTGTTCATCTCTTTTTCTCTGCCATACAGGAAAGATACGGACACATGGCATCGGCGGTGGCCATAAACGAAGATACCGGTGGATAGACTTCCAGAGACTGCGCTATGAAGAAGGCAAAGAAGCCCAGCCCTTCGAAGAGAAGGTTGTGGAAGTGCGATACGACCCATGCAGGTTAGATCAGCTTTTATCACACAGGGACCCTTACTAACACCTACATTAAAGATCATGAACGTACAGTTGGTTCTCATAATGGACAACTGTGTTGTCTGTACAGATCAGCTGACATCGCTCTGGTAGCTGGAGGCAGTCGTAAGAGATGGATCATCGCTACAGAGAACATGCAGGCTGGAGACGTCATTAAAACATCTGGAGTTATTGGACGCATGGCAGGTATGAGATGCACGTCTACAGCTGCATTGAACTGATGAAGATTTGTTAGATGTTGGATAATGTTTGTCTTTGTAACCTCTGTGTTTAACACAAAATAATGTCTCTTTGTTTCACTTTGCAGTCTTAGCCAATGAAGGTGACTCCTACCCACTGGGAGCTCTCCCTGTGGGGACACTGGTGAACAACCTGGAGATACAACCAGGGAAGGGATCAGAGTACATTCGTGCTGCAGGTAATTTTACTTAAAACGTCCTAATTTAATCTAATCTTTACATGTTTAGAGTGCACAATTAGAGCTGCAAATAAGGATCATTTTCAGGAATGATTAATCTAAACTTTTTTGATCAATCAGGAGTCCATGAACTGTCATAAAGCAGTGCATCTATCATGATTTCACAGTTAGCTCTGATGTCTTTACATTGGGTCAATATTTTGTCAAAGTCCAAAGAATTAATTTAAAACAAGCAGAAGAAACCTAAATGTGGTCATCTTCTGAAAGTTTGAGCTGAACGTCGTGGTACTTTTTGTTTCCAGGCACGAGTGGCGTTTTGCTCCGTAAAGTAAACGGAACGGCGATCGTTCAGCTGCCTTCAAAGCAGCAGGTTCAGGTGAGTTTATCTGGATTAAGATTACACTGTGTTAAAAACCATATTGTGCTCTGGATTTAAATGTTGTGATCTTTGATGCACCCAGGTACTGGAGACCTGCATGGTAACGGTTGGACGTGTATCCAACATTGACCACAACAAACAGATCATCGGCAAAGCCGGTCGCAATCGATGGTTTGGCGTTCGCCCTTCGAGTGGCTTGTGGCAGAGGAAGGGAGGCTGGGCAGGACGCAAGATTAAACCGCTGCCTGCGATGAAGAATTACGCCAACCTGCCCTCAATCACAGCTAAATAACACAACAGGAGTGGGCATGGGTTTGGGACTGGAGATTGTTGTCTCTTGTTTATCATCGCCTTGTAATATTATTGATTGCTCAGAGAAAAGAAATATAAATAAAGACAAACAGTTTGTACAGAAGATTAAAAATTTTATTAAACACAACTGCTTGTGAGAGCATGGAAAGAAACAAAACAATATAAAAATCCAAAACATATTTACATCTATAGTAAAACATGCAGAGTAACCCATATTTTTAGTGGTAAATTTAAAAATACTGTCATGTCATTTAAAATAGTTTGTGCAAAGACACTGGGTGGCATTTCAAGTAACAGGAGCAATGAGATGGCATGTGATAATCCTTGTAGTTTGACCATCGATGAACAACATTAACACTGGTGTTAGAGTTCTTTGTTTTGTTTTTTTTGCAGTGCTAAATTATGGTGACAGAGTTAGGCATGCCCGCTCATTGATCCAGCCTTGTAAAACACCCCCATGCTACCTCTAGATTTAGGGCAAAAAAAAAAAAAACTCGAGGTCAAATACATTGAAATCCACTTGTCAATATGCCCATTTAGCATTTAAAAGGCTCACATGACAAATTCCCTCAAACAACTCTGCCCTGGCAAACACTTCACAGCCCGAGTTTACAAATATGTTAGGGCCAGTTGGTCTCCTGACTAAGAGAAGATAGTGAACCCTTCAAAAAGCAGGAGACAAGAAAACTTGACTGTATAGTCACAGGCAGACAGGTATGGTGGTAGCTGCAAAATAAGCTTTTCAGCATCAAGTGGCAAAACATAAAGTAACAGACAGCCACGACGGTTTTCAGACCTCAGAGGGCGACTGAACCCATCGACATAAACACAACGTCCTCATGAAAAAGGGTCATTTTTAAAATAAAACAAAATAAAAATGGCCTTTTCTTGACTATAGGTAGTGGTTTACATTTCAAATATAACAACTCTGACACTTCACCTCAGAACCTTCACCTGTGTCCCAATTTGAGCTAAAATGTGTATAAAACCACATGAAAGTGCATTACAAAGTGAGGGAAATGTATAAGAATAAGATACCTAATAGTGCTTGCATTATACAAGTCAACTTCATAGTTATGAGTTCTGTAAATATATTTGGTATTTACGTCAAGAAATAAAGGTAAGCTATTTGTGCTTTCAATTTAGTGGAAGGGGGGTTTGCGATTCACAATAGTACATCTTGTGTATATTTATATACAACGCTAAAAAAAGTCAGCCTATCAAAGCTCGTAAGTCTTCACTTTATAAAAAAAGCAACAACAAACTCATACAGAAGGCCCTTTGTCCAAAGGTTTCCTCTTGCAAAAATTCCATGTAACACTATTCAGGGAGTACCATCAAACATATAGCACACCTACACAGACACACATAGGCAGTGACTTGGACATCTGGCAAGACTCCATACACTTTTCATCATATTTTAAAAGCAAATTCACTACTTGCATTGCGCTCGACGCTACTGTCAAAGCATGTTTCAAGTCAGACCAACTCATTCTTATTAGAAATTTCGTCATAACGCAATACTGAGTTATAGTTTTCGGTTAGGTGCTACTTCCATGTCCAGCCACAGTGAAGCTGAATTAAAGGACACAGCGGTAACTGCTTGGTTAGAATGTGCACATGTCTTGTAAATGCTTAACATGTTTACATTTGGCCAAATGTGGAGCACTAATCTGTAAAATTTTGATCTTTTTACTAAAACTAACTCAGTAATCTTAATACTGATCTCCACAGGGACCGCTAATACATTATACTTATATTAGTTTTAAGTGTAACATACTATGAAGTTTGGCCAAGCCAAGAGCTCTGGTGGTTAGACTGTAAAACAAACTTGACTTTGGCACATCACTGCACATCTGGAGCAATCCAGTATTTGCTAAGATACTTGCAGGTCTGTGAGACGTCCTCCCGGGTAAGCCAGTACATCTAGCTAAATGCGGGGTGGCCATGTTTACCAAATAAATGCTGTTATAACCTGAAATTACTCCAAGAAGGCCCAATTACAACACGGATGGAACTGCAGCTGGGAAACTGAAAAACTATTCCAGACTTTGAAACAATAAGACAGTTCATACAGTCACAACTAAATTTGGCATTCAGCTGTTGGGAGTTGAAGTATGTTGCTTTGTGTGTCACGTTACCCTGCTTTCTAAGTGGATGTTACTGTACAGTTATTGTACACGAACATCGATACAAAATCTTAAGCACTTACATTAATGAACTTATTTGATGAACTGCTTACATGTTATAAATGTGTCATAGCTACATTCATTATAGCTACCATCAAAAATACCTTGCTTCAGTTGTTTTGTTTTTTTTTTGTTGTTTTGTTTGTTTTTGATTTGCTTTAGGTACACAGTGTGCTTAAAAGCAACGAGGCAAAAAGAACGTTATGTTCCTTTCTATAAAAATCTACCTTTTTGAGAAAGTAAAGGGACGAGTAAGAAAACTGAGCACTGAGTTAGAAGAGAAGGATTCCATCTAGATTCACAGCAATATTCCAACTTTCAACAACTAATACAAACACAGTCTCAAACAACCTCACACACGCCACTGCACATCACCACCACACTCCTCCATTGTCTATAGAGTAACAATAAATGTAGGATTTCACAGAAATAATAAAATGTTAACAAAAACAAAGTGCAAACACAGCTGCCATTATCGAAATGTGGCAAATTGTCAAAAACCTCAAAATACCTCCGAGGCGGTAGCACAAATCTTACAAAATAGTACTTGTTCTTTCTGTAGTGTGTAAAAAAAAAAAACAAAACAAAAAAAACCCAACAACAACACCCAACAACATCAACATCAAAAACATCAAAGTGACAACATGAAGTCTGTGTATTGAACACGGCTGTGAGTCAGTAAGATTTCCACAGGAAAACTATTACTGCCGGGGGCCCCCGTTGGCTTTTCCTCTAATTCTCTGTAGCCTCTCGGTGAGACAAGTGCAGCGGAGAGTCAGGTGGTGGTTGAGCTGATGGCGGCCGGGGTCACACGGGCTTAGTGTAACCAAAGATTCCCACCGGGAAGTGCTTGACATGTGTTGGCCACTGGGCAGCAAGCTGGAAAAACTTCACATCATTCCACTCCACTCCATCAATAGTGACTGAAGACAAAAAAAAAAAAGGATTGCAGTTAAATGCATGAATAGATTAATAACACTATACACGTCAACCCCTGCTTGAAAATGTGCACTGACAGCTGTTTAAGAGCAGATCATTCATTATTTACATGAACGTTACTATGCAAGACTGAGGCGCGTCCTGGCATCAGCAGCAGATGGCAGTGCAGCTTCAGCTGTAGGGGCTGTATCACCTTACCTCTCAGCATCGTGTGCTGGTGCTTGGCTGTGCAGATCAACCTGCTGATACCATCAATCACTTGGCTTTTAGAGTCCAGCTCTTTCTCCTTGGGCTTCTTGCTGAGAAAAATCACTGCAAAGGGAGGTGGAGAGTGAGCCGAGTCATTTTCTTCACTTATTTTTTTGTACTTCGAGGGGAACTCTGATTCTACACATCAAAGTCTATTTACAGGTCTTGGGGAGAACTACTGCGTATGTGAGAAGAAGTTGCTTAAAGGCTTTTGTGACTCCAGAGGGAGAAGTGTGAAGCGTGATTAATGGTCTCACGTCATGTCCCTTGAGTCAGCGTCAGTTGGGTCTGAGACAAGTTTGAAATAAGAAAGAAACTCTTTGTGTGGCATAAGAAAGAAGTGCCTGCTCCTCACCTCTGCTTGAGGCTAGTTGCTCTAGGCTACTTAAGCTGCTACTAGCATTCCACACCCGAATCTCCGACCAAACTGTCAGCTATTGAGTTGCATTGTGGGTAATGTAGGCACCAGGCTTTAACAAGGAAGAACATGTGGAATAAAGATGACCACATCTCAGGCAGTGCTGCAGTTATGATCCTTTTTTCAAACTGTCCACCATGACCAACAGCAAACTCTTAAAGTGTGACCAGCATACCTTTCTTGTTCTTCTCCTTGGTAACAACAGTCATGGCCATGCTGGGTGGAGGGGTGAGCTCCCCTCCACAGGGGAGACGGCTGACTTGCAGTGAACGGAAATTACTCTTCAGGGTGTTCTTCAGTCCCACGTCCCTCTTCTCCCCCTCTTTCTTCTTCTCTGGGCCTTGCCACGTCCAGTAGTCCACCTGGAGCCCCATTACCTCACTGCCCGAACATGGAGAACTAACAAAGGAAAACAGGCAAATTCAGAAACACTACAGACAAACTTGCTTTTTTAGTCCATCACTAAAGCTGAAGTGAGAAAGACAAATAGGACACGTTTGAATTTGTTGATGAGTTGATAAGTCGTACCCAGCTCCAGACAGGGCAGTGGACACAGAGGGAGACTGTGGAGGAGTGCCCCCAATCTCCTTCCCATACGGGCCAGCCGATGGGGGTGTTGGGGAGGAGAGGATGCTTGTGTTGCCCCCCATCGCATCATCTGAGTCCACTGTGAATTGGGGGAAAAATAATCTCATGCACAAAGCTTCAAAGTGAAACTAAACACTATAAATATGCACTGATTGCCTGTGTGGAAATACAACAACTGTAGTCATAAACATGTAAATGAAGTAAATAAATACAATCACACTGGGGTGTCTGGGTTATTTTCTTCTTTACTGGTCTGAATTTGTATCCAGCCCATCTAACGAATGCACAGAAACAACAGTAAACATGCTAACCTGGCAAAATGCCACCACACCTTTAAGAAAAACACATTTTCTTACCTGAGGTTGAGAGGCTTTGCTCCACAATTCCAACTTTCACAACCTGTAATAATAATAAAAAAAGATATTTCAGTGTGAAATAAGATTAAACACAATGTACTAACAATTCTGTCACTGACACTTTTGCATGAAAACGAACAAACGAACAAACAAACAAAAACAAATCCTTACCCCAATAAATGGCACAAATTTCTGACAGGAGTCCTCATCAGGGCTGTAAAGAGAAAATAAAGAGGCTGTGAGTGAGACCAGAAGTGGGTTTGGACACGTCAACACTCCAAAGGTGCACATGAACACTCAATGGTCCTGGAGGGGGGGATGGCTGTGGCATGACCTGCACCATGTCCCATCGCAGCGGAAATGGCACATGACCGGCTTGGGTGGGATGGGGTCATCTTGGGGTCACGTTACAATGAGATGAATGAGAGGACTGCTCCTTACAACCAAAGAGAAGACAGGATCTTTCTTATCAGCCAGTGCTGCGGTAGGAGAGCTAAATTTATACATGGGATTAAAGAGTGATAGTTTGGGCCCAGCCATAGTAACTGTGCGGCTTCTTTACTATTCTGAAGTGCTGAGCAAAGATAGGAAAGGACAGGACACCAGTCACTGTCAGCTGAAGTATAGCGCACATGTAGGCCACGGCGACAGATTAAAAAAAAAAGCACAAATGCACTGAACGACCCGGCGAGGAAGAGCTGAGAAAGTGTCGTTTTACTGCAGATGTCCTCTAACATGCAGCGACCAACAGCGAAACTCTGTGCTTCTCTCCCAGTCTTTTGCAGAGCCTGCAAAATAGATTGCACCCACAGCAAACAACGGAAGGACGAGGAACGCTGCTGGCTCTTGTTCCAGTGCAGATACGGGACAGTAGTCCCCAGCAATCTCACCTTGGGCAACGGTGTTGTATCATAATATTTCAGTGATGTTACATAAATCAGTTACTAACTTTGTGTGTCCAATACTTCTCTTTTCTTAGTCACAACTAGCTAGTGGGTCATCCTCAGTGACATCTGTTCATTTAACATGGCTTATGACACTGATATTGCTGGATGTATGAGCCAGAAAACCATCCCACTTTGCGAATATTTGGGGGTTGTTTTAGAGGTTGTTAGGCAAATATTCACAGCAACAACACAGAGGACAGAGTCAGAATCGAAGACACACCAAACCAAAGACACAAGTCAGGACAGAGTGCAAAGTGAAGTTACAGTGAGTATCGAGTGTGAAAAGGGAAATGTTAGACACAGCAAGGAGCTCAAGCCAAATGGAGGAGAGAAAATAAAGAGGGCAAAACAAAACAAGAGTCGAATTAGATACCTGATGTAAAAATCAAAATACAAACTCCTTTTCCTTGAATGCAAATCAAAGGGGAAAGGGGGAAGAAGGAATGCAACAGTGTTAAAACTGTGTTGTATTTAGTACCTTCTGACCAGTAGGAAGCCACTGTTACAAAGAGGGGAAGGGTTTGGTCAAATCTCAGAAAGAAAACAAGCAAATGCACATAGAAATGCAACGGACTGTCTGCTGAGTGCGTCTGTGTTTGTGAGGCGACTGGGTCGATGTGGTCCTTTGTCCAAACAGACCTGTGCCGATCTGAAAATTTACTAATCAACCATAAAGGCGTTTGAACTCGAAATGGACCAGAAGCTGCATCTTCCGGACTTGTTTATGTCAGAATAAACCAATGTGACTCTACAGTGAAAACACCCTGCATGCTTGCATATGGCTGTGTGTACTTCCATGCATGCATATGCATTTAAATATCTTCCTCCTCATGCAGTTCAGCTGATATTCACTTGAGGTGCTGAGGACCTAGTGACGGGCTGATCAGTTGTAGTCGTATCTCTTCAAGGACTCATTTTTAATAAGCGCAAATAGAGGAACAAGTTAGAAATCATTCCAACAGAGACATGCACAGAGCACAAAAAAACACAAAAATATACATGCAAACACACACAAACATATGCAGTACAAAGGTATGCTTGGACTTTCATAATCAAAGTTAGTTTACCTCTTCTGTTTGTAGGTGAGCATGGCTTCTGAGATGGGGAACTGGTGGGACACATTGGCACCGGCCAGATACTGAACGACTCGTCCTGCTACATCTATGTTATCTGCAGGGAGCAGAGAGACAGACTGTTAACAACATGCCTCTTCTGCTGCTTCGTGTCTGACTAACAAGCTGCAAGACAATTGATGCGAATGCTAATTTTTCACATGCAGCAGATCGCTGGAAGATTGTGCATTAATCATTTACATTTCACAGAATTAAGGAGACGGGTGTGCTGAGTGTAAAATGCCATTAAAACGTGGGTGAAGTCAGCCATACGACGTACAAGATAAATTGTGTGTCAAACAGAAGGCCTGTGGGCCACACGCAGACTGGCACACATTTCTGGCAACTTGAAATGTGGAAAGAGGCTGATTTAAAATGTCAATTTATTTTTGACCTATTGCATCTCTGTAGTTTAAACTAACTCTCAAAGAAAGACGAAGGCATCCACAGCCATTTCTAGCCAAACACCGCCTTTTGAATTGAGGTGACAGATAATGTCAAGGATATAAGAATTAATGGGAAAAAGACGGAGGACCTATTACTTTCTTACATCGTTTATCTTTTTCCCGGCCACCCCTTTTGAGCTGATTCAACATGGTGTGTAAGACTATGACTCTTGCACATATGGGGAGTAAATTAAGTGAATTAATAGGGTGGGGATGGGCAAAGATTATCAGGCTTGTTTGGGCAGAACAAGTGAGAATTGAAGAAACAGATGGGAACAGAAGCTTAAACATGGATATGTGAGTAAGCTAATAATTGTAAGACTTACAAACTGCAAGTGGGTGTAAAAGAAATTCAACTCCAACAGAAAAGACTTTCAGTTCTATTCCACAAAACAGTCGTAAAATAATCAGATTAATAATTCAACTGTCTTCATTTCAGCTACTTGGATCAATCCCAGAGTTTATTATTTTGTTAACATTATGGGTTGTAAATGCCAAATGGCAGCAAGCTTTAAAACTAAAACAATAACAAGACATGTGGAAAGTGGAAAAAAAACAACTGGATATATTATCTTATGGTGATTTATGTTTCTGAACAAGAAATGTCCATGTTTTAAATATTACAATCAATTTTAAGAAACTCTGGGGAAAATATGAGTCAGAATTCTCACAATCTGGTGGTGTTCTCTGGCAGCGACAGACAGTTCACAGGGAAGAGGAGTAGTGCCATGATGTAGAGCTATTCGCTACGCTAAAGCAGGCTGTAGCTGTCTTTTGCAATTGGAAAAATTATCTTCTTCCCATACATCAGCCCCTGACCCGTGCTCTGATCCCATTCCTTTCCCTTTCAAGTTGGTTGAACATTAGAAACACAGGCTTTCTTTGCAGCCACACATCAGAGCTATGCATCCTACCTGCTGCGGGCCGTTCTGTCCGGCAGAACAGCTCCCTCCATGCAGTGTCCATAAAGATGTTGTTAAACCTGCTGTCAAAGGAGGCCACATACTTTGCCAGGGGATGAGAACCTGCGCAAGGGAAATGTTTACGTGTACAACAAAGCTGAAAAAATGTAGCATGTTAGGCTGGTATAAAATGTGTACTAATCCTGGCTGACATACCTATGGGGATCACAAGGAAGCGTATGTAACTGAGCCAGTCAGGTGTCTTGTTGGCCAGCTGCTCCACAAAGAACCTCAGGATGGTGCTGAGGTAACTCTGATCGCCTGCCACTGCCACCTTCATCGTGGGTGGCGTCTGTGCGTTGCAGTTACAGCTGCAAGGGTTAAGATGAGGAGAGGAGCAGTGAATAATTAAGAGAGAGATCCAAATCATGAAAGATGTGGGTCAGAGAGGGCGTCCAGGAAAAATTATGAGTGTCTGAAAGAAAGAGATTTATATCTCAACGGGGTTTTTCCTGGTCTAAAACCGGTCTTGCCTTTTTTGAGCACCAGACTGTGTCATATGTTATCATTTGCAATAACGTGTGCATGCCAGTATTTGCAAGTCTCCTCAAGTTAAACCAAATATTGCAACAGCTTTAGACTTTGTAGCTAACTGCTTCAGGATCTGAGATATTAAAGTCTGTCCAACAGCAGAATGAGACCTTAATATATATATGGGTTTAAAAAGCTCTGTTTACACTGAGTGACAACATTCGAGGAAAAACTCAGCAGAAAGCTGAAGCAGCGACAGCACTGAGTGAGCATGTTAACAACAGAGATGTGCATGGCTCTACATGGCATGGCCCCAGCTGGAGTAAACAGGCTGACTGAGGAGCAGGTGTGGAAAGAGTGGAAAAGTTGCTGTTCAGCTGGATTAAAGAGAAAACAGGTTTAACAGAAGCAGCACAGCAGACTGAGGCTGCCTCGTCTCCCACTGACATGACTTCCTGGGGAGAAGGCGGCCGAGCAGATGGATCCAGGGAAAAGAGAAAAGGTTGAATTTCAGCTTTTCATGAGACAACAGATGCATTTTGATAGAATGGTTCACAGACAGCCAGCCCTTCAGCCGCGTCCTGGAATTCTCTGGCAGTGAGCCACGACAAACATACATAGTTTGGCGAGGACTGCTCCAAGATAACAGCGAGGTCACGCTTTCTGATGGCTTGTGTCATTCAACCAATGCGTGTGTATGTATGTATGTATGTATGTATACGACTCACAATCTCTGGATGCGAGTAACGATGGTGTTGAAGGCAGCTTGAACATCGGCAGCAGAGCAGGTGGACACAATGGGCTGGCCCTGTTCATGGAGCAACTCGGCTACATACTGCACAGAAACACACATGTGAGAGGGACACGATGAGCTAATGGACATAGAAGAGGCAGGGTTGATCGGGTTGGAAAGAGAGCAGAAAAAACATGCTACAGGGTTACACAGAGTGTACACCCTCTGAACAATTTTATTTTTATTCTGGCCTTTTTGCAATAATGCAAGGAGATGCTTTACCGTGGCTAGCAAGTAAGCCCTGTCTTGCATGGCCTGAATGTTTCTACTGTATATATGAAGAGATGAAGGCAAAGGAGCTTATAACTGATGTGTTATGTATAGAAAAGCACACACCTGTCCTTGCCATTCCATGGTGTTGATGAGAATGATGCTCTCTGGTAGGCGTTCATCAGAGATGAGGATCTGGTTCAGCTGGTCGTACACAGACTTCCTGGGAACCTTTGAGGAGCAAATGAGAAGCAGAGCGTCTGAGACTGGCACGAGCCAGCACATTTCCACTGGACTCAAAACATCTGTTAAAAAAAGCTGTGTTTTGTTTACCTGTGCTACGAGTCGCGAGTCTGGGGAGCACTCGCTCTCCATGCTGCTGGTCCTGTCGCTCTGCGCCTTGGAGTTCTGTCTGTCTTTCATGGAGGTGCTGCGAGGACGCCTCTGCAGCCTGTTCTCCACTTTACTGCGGAGGAGACGAAACGCAAGGAGCTCAAAATACATCACAAACAGAGCAAGGAACCAAGGAACCCATTCCAAATTACATATTAAGAAGATAAAAATCTAAAGTAACTTGTGCACATAACTGATGACATAACACTACTTTGCATGTATGTTTCCAGATGTAGTGATCAGCAATTTACCTTGGAGACATGTGGTTTTGGGACTCCGTCTTGCAGAGCTTGCCAACTGTGCTGGTCATCCGTTCAGTGTTGACATCCCAGCTGCTCACCTCCCCGGGCCCTGGCCCATTGTCATCAGTCTCTGGCTCCTGAACCAAAAAAAAAAAAAAAAGGGGGGGGTGGCATTAAGGATGAGCCAAGAGGGTTATAGGAGGACAATACTGATGTTTATCATACACACAGACACCGTCATGTCCAATCAAACTACAGTTTCTTTCTCGGGTTTCAGGTACAGTCTGTATTCTTTCTGAGTTTCTGTCTGTGGTGCACCCTTCATTTTAAGGACAAGAGTTGAAAGAGTTGAGGCGGGGAGGGAGCTTAGCTGCTAAGGTTGGAGAAAATGATGCAAGCCCACCATGACAGATGAGATAAAAAGTCATGGTCTCTTAGCAGGTGGCTGGGGAAACACTGCTCCTGCAGCTCAGATATTCAGGTTGAACTGAGTCAGCGGAGCAGTGAGACGCGCTGGCTGCCCGGAGCTCAGAGGGGGAGCCGGGGTTAGACGAACAAGGTTAGACTGACCCGACAGCACAAAGACAACAACAAACACAAACACCTCTCTTTCCATCCTCATCAGTCACGACTTACACAGCATGGAGCTGCCTTGTCTGCTCTACTGATCCATAATGGATGACTGTGTCGTTTGGTTTGCTTCCCCTTACATACTGCCTCTCTCTCTCTCTCTCTCTCTCTCTCTCTCTCTCTCTCTCTCTCTCTCTCTCTCTCTCTCCTTCTGCTTTTTCTTGGAAAACAACAAAGACCCATGGGAGGAAAGGGCACTCAAGTGGAGAGGGTAGGGGGTTGGAAAAGAAAAATCTGAGAAAGAGATGCTCGGGGGGGGGTTTAGTGAAAGAAAAAAAAAAACTACTACTGTTCCAAACATACCCCAACAGTTGTATCTGTGATGCTGTCATCTTGATACCGGGACCCTTGCACCTTACATCTGTCCACGGTCAGAAATTCTCCACTCTGCAGGGCAAACACACACACACACACACATATTAGGACATTTTAACCATGGAGCTCACTTCTCTGGTTTATATAAGTGACAAAATCACACAGCTCCATGTGGGATTTCTAAGGCAGCAATTCATCTGCTCCCGACAAGAATGGCCGCTCTCAGGATCCGTAACTGACCAATTTCACAGTGGTGGCTCCACAGTCGAACTGGGTGACAGTGGCCGAGCTGGCAAGTATAAATAACTCTAATAGCTTCTATATGTTTCACTTGAGCCGTGCACTAGCATATAAACCCCAAAAGCATATCTGACACATTTGTGTGCTGAAGTTTAAGCGACAGAAAGTGTTTAAGTGCATCTTGTAACACCCACTTTAATTCATTTCAATATTAGATCAAAGACTTCTCATTTCGCCTCCAAGACATGTTTATGAAGTTCAACAGGAGACGTTTATTGAGCAAAATGGAAGGCTATAGCTGCCTGAAATGCTCCAGGCTGTTTTATTACGGGCTAAAATGGATTCCCAGATATTTATAAACAGCACTCCCTCTCTCACCATCAGACTCAACATGTCTCTCTCTTTTTCTGCCCTTGTTGTTTCCAATGGGCCATAAATCTCTGAGCAGGAGTTAAGGGATTGCTACATCCAATCTTCTCCCTGAGCATGGGAGCATTTTTGTGTCTGTGTGTGTGCGCTGATGGTGGTGGAGAGGTCATTCTGTGTCAGTCCCTATAAATACTGGAGGGCTATAGGGGTGAATAGGGTAAGGACCACAGGCCCCATCCTATTTTGCAAGGGTGGGAGCTGGTCGGCTGCATTACGCTCATGCTCAGAATATCTTGCCTGTAGTATCGTGGTCCTTGGGAATCCCTGAACCACAATAAGCACAGAGGACTCCCAGACATTTAAACACTAACCAGGGGCAATTCCTTTACATAACACTGTTTACAAAAAAAACCTCTCCAGCAACTGAGAGGCAGGACATTATGGGTAAACAGTGGGGCTGAAAGGCATAGAGGGGGCCTGTTAACAGTGTGCCTGGTGATCAACTTACAGGACATGACAGCTCTCTCTGCTGGCTTCTTTGGCTATGTATACTTCCAATTTCTGTCTGGGAGCTGGAGTGAGACATTCCTTCAAAAAACGGCCTGGAAACAGAAACAAAGATTTGAATTCAAGAAAACTCAACTCAAAAATCAACAACTTGGAAAACTTATTTTCAATTTCAGACTAAAACCATATACATATAACAAATCATTAGCTAGAAATACTAGTTTAGGTTAGGTTATAACTGATGTGTTAGAGACATACTTGAGTTTGGGCTTGGGCGTGCTCAGGACGCTCTCGTTGTCCTCCATCTCTGGCCCACTGTCACTCTGGTTGTACACCTCGAGACTGTCGTAGAGTAAATCCAGATCCTCCTCCACTTCCTGGGTCTGGTCTACTGGGTCAGAGTCCAGGACCTGTCGCACAGGATAGACACATCTTCAACACATCAGCACACTGTAATCAGGCATTTGTAATTATGGCCACGGATTAAATAAGTGTAGGGAGCGACTGAGTGCTGCGCATTAGCTAATCACTTTCACAGCTGGGCTAATGGGGCTTAAAGAATGAACGAGAACAGTGATGGCTGTAAAATAAGAAATCTATGCTATAAATACATCCCTGCCTTGGTCCTAAGCAGGCCAATTAAAAGGTAAGTGAGTGCTAGAAGAGAGCTAAGGTGCCGAGCCTTGATCTGCCAGCGGCACAGTGGGGATGTATATCATAGGAACTGCACACAGCCAGGCTGGTGGACTAATCAGGTGATTAATGCCACTCCATAAGTGCAGGAGCTGGCAGGGAGCAGATAAACACAGTCTGTCCCCTCTCCTCCTCCTGGCCATGTATTTATAGAGCTCTGCACAGTGCCTGGATTAGAGACAGGGAATGTGATAAAAGATCATCAGGCCACCTGGAGCTTCCAGAACCATCCAGCAAAGCACAACTCTGATGGCCCAGAGGCTCTTACAAGCATCACTAGGTTAAATCACTTCCACAAGTCTCTTGATGCAGATTGTTTAAAGTAAAAATAAACCTTAAGGGTTGAGTGAAAAGTAAATCGTCATTCAGTCTGAAAACCTACCAAGTTAAAAATAACCTTTCGTACATCTCTGCTGATCTAAGGAGTGCTGTGGATGTCAGAAAGAAGAGGAGGAGAAACAAGACAATGGCTATCTCAATTACTCTTACAGGTTTCACAGTTCAGTGGTAATTATTATCATTATAATGGCCTAACACAGACTATGCACTAATGGACATCTAGGAGTTGCTGCACACAAATGGTCGATGTCTTGCTGATGACCTGATTACAAGCTTTTATGTAGAATCTAGAAACATTCATTCACATAGACTCAAGGAGAAAAAAACACAAGCCTAAATAGGACAAGCACATGAGCCTACATTTATCATTAGATTACATTGAAGAGAATAAGGCCGGTAATGGACTCTGCATACAAATCGCAGCTAATGGCAATGTATGAATAATATGGGTATGAATACATCCATAAGCACAGAGGTAATGCAGCCTAGGATTATAATGATGCTTGTACCTCTGTTGTGGCAGTGATTTCTTCACCGGCAATTCTCCTCCAGTCAGGAGCACATTAGCACCGATGTAGCAATATTCTGTTTAGACAGTCAGTACTGATATTATTTTCTCCTGCCCCAAGGTTATTTTAATAACTGATATGTTTCACAGCTGACTTCCTAAAGGCGTCATAACAGAGGGACTGAGAAATTCCAGGCGGGTGCACTGGAGGAGGATGCGGTCCCCTCTAAATTTCACCACATGGTTTGCTTTGACATTGAACATGATCTCCTGGGCGTCAATCAAAACAAAGGCAATTATCCGTTTCGCAACTCACCTCATCAGTCACCTTGAACCTCTTTAACAAGGCCACAAACTTCTGCTTGAAGTTTGGTTGCTGTAACAGAAAAAAAAAACATGCAATTATGATGAAAAGAACCCCCTGAAAGGGAATAGCTGTCATGATTAAATAACCATGACAGCTGGGCTCGGGCTTATCAGTTCTCCCAGTAACTGTCCACTGGATTACTCATTCACAGCCACTCTATGTAAAGACCATTATAATCAGTCCAGTGAACCCACAGTGTTCATTTACATGCTCATCCACATCGTCCTAATGGTTTGAACAAATGGAACACAGTGTGTACTTTCTCTTAAAAGCTTGTACGACAGCAAACACGGGTCTTGAGTTATTCTTGTAGTCAATGATTGGTGAGCATAAAAGACCATGTGGTGGAATAAGGAGGCGGCTAACCCTGGTCATGGAGGTGGTTCTGATCATTTTCCTCCGGGCCTTCTTGGGCTTCCTGACCTCGTCGTCTTCATCATAAAGATCCTAAGATACAGAGAAGGTGGATAAAGTATCTGAAATCTCTATGTTGAATATACTTTACAGTCAAATGTAGAAAATGGATTATACGATAACAAAAATCTGATCTTTTCATTCTTAGCAAAGCTATTAAACTAACAGCATGCACTCTAGACTCTTTAATTTAGTTTAGCTCTATGACATTTTATTTACTGAATTCCTTATATGTATTTCATCTCACTGGGTACTGCAGATTTGTATACACCTACGTCTTTGCTGGCACTAACCTGGCCATGGACAGCATCATCACTGGCTTCCTGCTCTGATGAGTAGCTGTCATCATCCTCCTCAGAATAATTATCCATGTCTGGGGAGCGGTCTGAGGCAGGCAAGCACAGAAACACACACACAGACAAACATCAGAATATAGGGATACACTTCTAGCATTACATTAGGCAAATTTGAAGGTTGGACTGAGACAGACGGGTCTTTTACAAGGTGAAGGAAAAGGCCTTATTAGTGCTGAAACTCAAACTCAGTTTTGTTTTGGAATAAAGAATCCCTATAGGAATCAATTTGTTCTGGGTGAAATCAAGCCTCCTAAACTCAATTTGAAATCTTGACTTCTTCAGTAAACGTTGCTCTAACACTGCCATTGGAAAGGAGATAATATATATAAACAGTGTAATTCTATTATAATTTCAGTGTACTGTATATTTTTCATAAAACAGGGTGAGCTCACAGATAATTTTCCATCTTGTGCGGATAAAGTTGCTTAATTTCCTGTTCTATTCTACTCGGTTCATCAGTAATGACCTGTTTTGACTACTTGGCAAGAATAATGAACAAAATATATAGTGATGCAAAACATTTTCTAAGCATATAATTAAAGGCTGAATGGGACTGCTGAAATGTGATGAAACTCTTATTATATGCAAATTAGACCGCAGAGCTCTTTCTGTGATCCATGTCTAACATTCTGATTCATTTTTAATGACATTTTAGCGGTTGAAACATTTTACTATCCCTCTTTTGTTTAATAGCAGATTTTAGTGGTTTGAACAGCCACATTCCTAAAGAGGTAGATTTTACTGCACGTTTGACAGCTGACGACAGATCAGGTGATGGAAGATCTTTTTTTTTTTTAAGAGCTAATTCAGACATCCTTTTGACTGTGAAACATCCTGTTCTATGTTCCTAAAAGGGATGGATGTTATTAAGGATCACTGCAGAGAGGAGAAAGATAAACATCTTTTCTTCCCTGAGAGTGACACTAGTCTAATACTTGGTGCATGAGCTCATCTGTTATGTTTGAGCGGCCTCCTTAATAACATCCAGAACAGCGAAGGATCAGCATAGCAGGACGAAGGCATGGAGTCCAAGCAGGGCTCAATATTTCACCCCTACCCCCGGCCCTTGCCCAGAATTAAAGCAGTGTAAGGTAATAGGCCCTACATCTGTTCAACTCTCAAACAACATTACAACCATAGCTGAAGAGAATAACATATCCTTGGCCATAGGTTGGCCTGGGATTAATAGAGTTTATTCGGTCCACGGTTGGGAAATAGAAGCCATGTGGAGGGAGGGAAGAGAGAGGCCTGGGCGGGGAGAGCTGGCTCCAGGGTGACGGCTGAAATTACATACAGGATTTGGCCAGGCAGCATGGATACAGGCCTGTCTAACAGACCCACGTAGGGGGACGGGAGATAGCTGTGCCCACCTGAGGTTTTGGTCTTGCGGCCAGCTTGGCCGCTACCGTCCTCGTGGTCGATGGGCTGGCTGGACAGAGAGTACACGCTGATCTCTGCCACACGCACTGGCGCCTCCTTTACGTTGCTATGGAGACCCAGAATCTGTCCTCCGTCTGTCGGGTGTTGCATCACCTGGACAAAGGAAGATTAACATTGAGGCCGGGCATCGATTTTAAGAATCCGTTTCAATAAAAAAAAAAAAAAGAAAAGAAATTTTATAAGACACTTTAATGCTATCCCTCCCCTGCATGGTCCCTGATAATATTATCTTTTCTTGAATAAATACAACACAGGATTTGATATATAGATTCCATCTGTCTCAACATCAAGTCCTCTTTAGCTGAAATGCCTTCATGTCTTGTATAATTCCTGTATCTTTCAATCAGTCAGTCAAGACATGTCGAAGCAGCATGGAACAAATTATATTTCTTCACTAGTCAGGCAGGATGGGAGAATTGTCTCTCTCTCTTTACTGAGCTAATACTGATCCAACAGACACAGAGATAGCGTCTGTTACACTCCTTTCTGCTCGAGATTTAACGAATGATTACAAGCTGCCAGCTATGCTATCTCTAAATAAATCTTCATTAACACAATACTACTTTCCCATTCTGAATGTCTAAATGAGCCAAGCCAATTTGCTCATAGCATCCAGTCAAACAGTATAACACAGTTTGCACAAACTATTTTGAATCAGATGAGAAGGGATGGGCTTTCATTCTAAGCACTATCTGGGGGGTACTTTCAATATTTCACTTGATGAATCGCTGTACAGGGAGTGGGCTCATTTTGCTCAAACACTGGCAGGGGTGCACTTGAATGCGCCGTGCAAAGTCTAATAAGTGACTTCCTCCCACATAATGTCCCAACAGATCCAGAATGAGGGCACGAGAGAGTTTACTGTACAGCAGATGACAACATAATTACCCAACAAGATCCAATAATGGCCAATCTAGCTTTATTCATAGAAGTCTGTGGGTTGTTTCTCTGCAGCAAGCACCAAAGCAGCACAGACGCTGAGTGGTGCTTTAAAATGCAATAATGCATTAGTCTTGTTTTCAGATGTCAGTCAATTGCTGTCCTCGGGCTACTGCAGGAAAACAACTTTGGCTGAGCATGGATCACACATCAGCTGCTGTAATTAGAACTGGTGAAAAGCTACCTGTGTTTCTCTGTTCCAAATAAGCATCATGCTCAATATCTACATCTAAATCTATGTCTGTATCTCAGTCTCGCTTCCACACAAACACCCAACTGATTATATCCTGAGCAAAGCATTTCAATTGATCTGTATCTGCTGTATAAAGCCTAAAAACACCCCACTGTGCTCAGTTAAAACACTGGTTGTTGCAAGTGAATGAACCACAGAATGGCACAATTAACAGAAGCCAACAGTTTCACTTTGTGACCTCCAGACTGACGACAGACATCGGTAAGCAAAGCAAGTAGAGCCACTCTGTACGGTGGCCCTCACAACAGGTTATGCGAAGGGTGGGAACACATTTCTAGTCTGTGATTGGACAGAAACCAAGTCAATTCAGACTTTATTCAACTGATGTATTAAGGTGGAGTTGGTGCTAAGTTGGAGCAGCTGCAGGGACACTCTGAATTGGAAGTTGCTTAGACGACGAACTGGCCAATCGTTCAGACTTTTGACTTTATTGAAAAAGCCACGTCTTGACAAGTCAATTTCCTGCTCCCACTCCTTCACTGCAGTGTGTCGTGCGGTGTCGTTGCACAATATCATATGAATGCCCTTTGTTAAAATATTCCCTTATGATTTCAATCTCCTCTTCCATCCTTTCAAACGCAGTTTAAAATTTGTGCAAGGACACTGCTGAGAGTACTAGACAATAGAAAGAGGAAATGACATTGAACTGTCGCCAGGGATTTGGGTTCTGTCCAATCACAAACAAGGACTGCTGTCCCACCTTTTCTGTAATCTGAAAGGTTGTGTTTTGTCATATGTTGTTGTGTTTTGACACTCAGGGGCCACTGTAATTTTGGGTATTTAAAAAAAAAATGGCATCTTGACATAACTGTTAAATTCCCCACTGGATCAGGATCAAAGTCTAGTAAAAAAAAATCATTTAATTGTATATCTACATAAAAAAAAAACTGGGCATTATATGTGCAGGTGAAGCCAGCTCCAGACGGCCCATAATCTCAAACGGCCGTATGTGTGATGAGCATGAATCATCTGAAATGATGTGTAACACAAGAGGCACTCTCTTTGGCAAACAAGACATGGGCACAAAGACACTAATAGCCATGTCAGTCACTGTCAGAGAACAGCAGAATGCAATTACAAGCTCAGAGCAAAATGATGTGTTTCTAAAGAGAAGTGAAATGGCTGACAATGAGACATGAAATGAAATGATTGAAAGTGATGCCCCTGTGGAGGCTCTACACTGTACCTCAGCCATATTGATGACTCCCACAGCCAAAGTTTTGTAGCCCAGGATGGTTCGATTCTTGTAGCGTTTCCTCCTCTGCAGCATGATCTGCAGTCTGTTGGCATCCCTCTTCAGAAAATGAGGGTACTGAAATAACAAAAACAAAGTCAGATAAACAAAGCAGACTGCATGATATATTCATCAGCGTTTGGCAGGAAACCCACATGCAGAGTTGTTATTCCCTAAGAAAACAAATTCTTCGATGAAAAAAAACCCTTCTTCCTTACATCACATCAAAAGACACTTAAAGGCTTACTTGAGATTTCTCTGTCCTTCAGCATCTTATGTAAGTGAAGAGCTGGTGCCCACTTTTTTCAAGACTTTCTCAAGCTTTTTGGGTTTGAATGAGTACTGTGATGCTATTTATTTCCAGAGAAAGTATTTTCTCTGTGACTGACTTAGTGGACGATCTGTGCCACAGATTATTACCACCAAATGAAGCATAGTGCGTGGCTAGGCCATATTATTAACATCAGACATTTCCAATGTTTCACCAGCCAGTGTGCTTCTTACAATCCTTCTGGCTTACTCAGATGCCAGGCAAGACTTAAAGTTCTGCCCTTTGAATACCATGAACTTATCCTGGTCTGTACAAACTACTTCACTGTGTCAGAAGATTTGTCTGTAGTCAGAGTAATGTCTGCATGGAACTGTGTGAAGTGACAACTGGTTCAAGTTCATATAGATATACATCCACAGTGTCCCTGTACTCAGAGCAATGAACCAACATGGTGGGAGTGAGATTCTGCAATCTTTCTGTCTGAAATATAAAAAAACCCCTCTCTGTTGCCTGTCTGCTCGACTGTGGCTGAACTGTTGGTGAACCTTCACCACGATTCTGCACCTCACTTCAGAACTACATCTCTCTCTGAGGCTGTTAGACTGTTAGTGTTTCTTCCACACATTTGCTCTTTTCATCCTTCTTGTCTGTTTCCTCTGGAACCATATTGTCTCTGACTGCCGGGACTTGATCTCCACACTGACTTTTCTTGCCTTCTTGATCTATAATATTCACACAACAACAGCTTATAAGATCAAGTTGTCTGATGCTGCACCTGCTTTTTCAAGGCTTCACTCAGCTGCAGAACCATCTTTAGCTATCATGTCTGTTTTCCCACACCTTGTTCACCTTAGTCTGGCTTAGTTCAGCTCTACAGCTATCAAACTATTCCAGTGCACAAAAAATGTCTGCTTCAGTAACTTTGGTGATGACTAATTTCTGTGCAGAGTAAGGCTGCACTTGGAAAACCATCATTATCAGCTACAGAAACAACAGCGTTTCCCGCCTCCTATAACAACAATTAACACTTCCACTAACCACAAAATTACATGGAAATGTGTGGTATCGGCAGATTTTAAATAACTGATCCTGATATAATCTACATAAAATACAGTAAATGCCCATGAATAAATATCCATGAATACTCTGAACAAAAACCCTTTGCTATCTGAAATGAAGCTAACTCCAAAGGAGCTAATAAAAGGCACCAGTGAGGATAAAGACTTCATCACAGTCCTGCCTGTCAAGTACCTGCCATATCAGTGTGAGAATTCACAGTATAATGTCAGAGGCCTTGCCTGTAGTGAGAATGTGAGCTCCAGATCTGTCTCCATGAGTCCACTGGGTGGGAGGATGTACTCATTTGATCTAAGAAGACGCTTAGAACCCTGAAAGACAAAGCAGAGCAAAGTTGTTAACTACCATTATACACAGGAACTTCCAGGTTTGTTTTAGCTGCTAGCCTGAATTTCAAAAAAACAACTTATTTTTTACTTTTATCAACATAACACAATCAAGAAAAAATCAGTTTGCATTTAAAAACCAGAATGTAACTGGATTAGTTAATTTTTACATGTGAATGGCATCAAATATTGTCTTCAGCTGACTGCAAGAGAAACAAGAAAGTGTTTTTGTTGCGTTCTTAAGAAGATGCAGAAACAAGAATATACAACCAGATTTTTACCTCAGTAAGATTTACAGGTGTGTCTGTGTGTGTGTGTGTGTGTGTGTGTGTGTGTGTGTGTGTGTGTGTGTGTGTGTGTGTGTGTGTGTGTGTGTGTGTGTGTGTGAAGTGACTGTATGAGGAAATAAGGCAGATCAGACTACATTTATAGGAGTTTGTGTTCCATTAGTTCCACTAGCCTACCACATTAAGAAACACAGTACATAATGTAAGAGTGAAGTTTGAGATATTACATTCACTTAGAACTAATTGAACTGCTGCTGTACAACTCGTGACCACTACATGTTTCTGTAGACCACGTTTTAATAGACTACTTGATGGGAAATCAAGAGGGTCATCTCAATGTCCATCTTTGACAAAATTCAAATATAATGTCCCCCCTGGTGTCTTGATGGGAAGAACAGATCCTATGGTGTGGTCTCACATTTCTCAACTCTGAACCCATAGGAGTCAATGTTGTCCCTATCAAGCTCCCTGTATGCCACATCATCAGTGCACAGCAGAACAAAATTGTATTTCTCCTGGTTCTGTGTGCAAAAAAAAAAATTAAAACAAACTAGGACAATACACACATGCCTCAAACAGGCACGCACCATGTGCATCAACAATGACATCAAGAACAAGGCAGCATTGAGAGCTGGAATAATAGCAGCAGATTAAATTATTGCACAGTGTAAACACTGTGACTATCAAATATCATATCATAAGGTATGACAAGGGTAACTTATCTATTGTTAGTGTCTTGTCATGGCATTAATTCTCATAATTACCCAGATGTCTTCAGTCAACACGCAACTGATTGCTAAAATTAAATGGTGGAAAAGGAAGGGAGCGATAAGCTTGGGCCAACTTAAAATATGAAGAGGAAAATGATTCCAATAAGGGAAAAAGTCTGAATGATGAGTCCAGATTTACTTATAGGTCATGTATCTGTTGTTTAGTGATGCTGCTATAAGCCACCACCAGAGATGAGACTGGAATGCTCATGAGAACCTATGGGAGAGTGTTTATAAGGATTACACCAGGATGACTGCGTGGTCCGTAGGTGGTCTCCAGCTCAGGCAGGGGTCGATCATGCAAGCCAGCTGAAGGCATGAAGCTCAGCGGCCCGTTGGAGCTCTCCATGGACCGTAAAGAGTAGAGAGTTCAGATTTCAGGCAGGCCAGGGGTTGCTGGTGCATACCGCTATTAATTCAGATGTAGGTTGAACACCCCATTTAGTTGATTAGCGTTTCCGGTCACACACCGGTCAGGTTGCCAGGACAACCCGCAGCATATGAGATGTGAGCTGAATAGAATCGGGCTTATGCAGGAGAGGAGAAGGAAACTCTTGGTCCCTGCTGTTGATAGGTCAGTATCAGGCCTCGATTTTATTATTATTGGGGTATACTGTTGTAATGATATTTCATCATCCAACCAGGACTGATTAAGAGCTATGGTAGACAAAGCTACGGTATATGAGCAGTCTTGCAAAGTTTCTTCAACTAACAGTAATGATTTCATAACTGCTGGTCTTTTTATTTTCATTGTGAAACAGCCTATTTCTATTTTCTTTCTTAAGTGTAAGTGTTTTTTATGTGGAATTAGTGAAATGTTTTCTGTCTCCTAGGATATGAAAAGGTCCCAAATCTGTGGAAGGAGTAAGGTTGCTGGCAAACACCAGTGACATGGTAATTATTTAGCTTTCACAACTCGTTTCAATATGCTCATTTTGGAATAAAACACTCCCCTCAAATCCCACATCTTACGTTGTTTCTTAAGCCTCTATCTATCCAGAGAACAGGGGCCAAGCATGCAAGCCTTATTTTAGTACCAGCCTGCTTCACATTCACACATTTATGCAGATTCACACCTTGAGGCAGCCCAGAACAAACAGTCCTCTACTCCTTCTTTGCTTTCTAAAGAACAGTGCTACTAGAACAACTGAAATAGAGGTGAGATGGGCTTGCAAGAGCTAGTGTTGAGTTTACCCTGTGTAAAATTTTACGTTGGGTAAAAACAGTAATGGCTTAATCACAAGCCTGCTTCACCTTTCCTCTAAGTTACTGCTTAGAAGGGTTCTTAATCATTCCCTCAGAGGGATATCTATGTCTATGTATATCTATCATCTATAGATAGACAGATATATATGTCTATACATAGATATATAGATATGTACATACATAGATATAGAAATATATATGTTTAATAAGCTGCTTTTATGTTTTAGCCAAGGAGCTCCATTAAAATTTAAAAGCAATGTTTCAAGCTGCAACTTGAAAGTAAATTTAGTTTTATTATCTAATATCTAATGCTTGCTATTCTGGTTGAGAAAGACTCATCAGCTAAGCTAATTCTGGGAGCTGGCACCAAGTTGTTGTGACCAAATAGCACAGAGATTAAAATGCCATGGGTTGTGGCAGCCTCTTCCAAATGTAAGGACACCAACAAGCAGCGTGTCCTCAGAGGACCTGCCTCAGCACGTTTATCTTTCTTGCCTTGGTCTATCGTGTTCCTGGTCAGGTTACAGCTTAATTCTGCAACCAAGCTTCTTTTCCTTCTTCTTATTATCTTGAAACAGCAAATCAAAGTGTGAAAGTGAGAACAGAAACGGCTTGTCAAGTCTTGGGTTCACGATTCTATGTCAAGCTGTGAGTGCTGAAGACAGGCATCTGTTGTGTAATCTATTTGGCAACTCAGCAACGGCTGTAAAAATTTCATAAGTCCTCAAAGCTTAGTTCAGGTGTCTGCTAAACTTGCCAACAGAATTAAATAAGGCTTGATGAGCAGCATGGAGCAGTAAGGATATCCTGTATCTGGCTTAATACCCTGGGGAGAAACTCTTTACTAGTCCGATGCAGTGGGTACGACACTGGATCCTAATGTCATCAGAGCTGCTGAATCATGTAACAGATACCAAATGAAATGGTTGGGTGTGTGCTGAGGAATCATCACAACATACTAGAGGGAGTTAGTTTATTCAAGGATGCAGTGATGCTTCACATACATGAGTGCTCTACAGCTTTTTTTGTACACAGAATATCTAAACGTCGCTGCATGTTTCAAACTGTAGTTTGAAATTGCAATTAGAGTATTTTGAATCCATTAACTGTATTTTCAAATATGACTGTTTTTTTGGTCTAATTACACCTGACAGCTCAGAGTGGATAAACGATAGAGCAGGCAGGTCAAGGAAAATCCACAGGAAGTCACAGTCAGAAAAACAGGGCCAACAAATGTTCTGATCCACAAAAGACAAGAGGATTATAAGGGTCTGTCACAACCACCAGAAATGACATACAGTACATACCCACACTTCAATTAATCAACTAACTCCAGGCAACCAACCAGTTTACAGCTGCATTGAAGAAAATCGTATGCAAGACTGCATATAGCTCAGTGTGTCTGGCAAAACAGATCTAACACTGCAAAAATCTATTTTCATCTCCAATGAAAATCAAAGCTCACAGATGACTAAACTGGTTTTAACTTTCAATTTTATCATTGGCAAACAACTGGAAAATGGATCACTTCCACTACTTTACTGTTTCAAAATAAAATACATATTAATTTAGTCCGTGTAAGGTGCAGCCAAAAGTGTTTCCTCACAAGACAATAAGTATCACACTGTTTGCAAAAAAGTTAAGCACTGTTGCATCTGATGTCTCAATGTAAAACTTACTTCCACTACCTCTTTTCCTTTGTCACTGGTACTGAGTAAACAACAGAAAATAGACGGTGCTCCAGCTCACGGTCATGTGATAAACAACCCAGCTGTGATGCAATTAAACATGTGCAATAGCAGTGTGACAACCATTAATGTATTTTTTTTTTTAAATGCACATTATGTGTATGTTCCCACCCCTGTATGGAGGAATGTTATGTCACAAAATTAAACAGGTTACGTCTGCCTGATGGTACAATACCTGTTTTTCAGTCTCATTCAGAATCATTGTCGAATCAGTCAGATCTTTAATTTCTCATACAGTTTCACATTTGTCATAAGACAGAAAACTTCCAAGTCTAAGTGTACAAACAATGTGCTCTACCCTACCTGACAAATAAAAGTTTTAAAAGAACATTTACTGCAATGTCAAGCGTTTAAAATGCATGGAAAATAAACTTTGCATGAAACAAAGTTATGTGTAACTAAAGGGAACATGGGAATAAAGAATATTTAGCTTTGCTGACACGTGCAAAGTGTTCAGTTGTAATAAGCAGTTTTCTCTCCAGCCTAATGGCTCAGTATGCCCCAGAGAAGGATGTGCTGGTAGTACCTTGAAGGTAGCTGCAGCATTAGTTTTGAATATAAAGAAAAAATGAGGGTAAAACTCAGACTCAAAGTCTGACCTTGCCACCGTTCCACAAAGGGGCCTTGTATGTACTTTTTTCTCATGCTCAGTGGCTGGTACAATGAATCAAGGCACAAAAGCCGAGCACTCTCAAACTGCCTGACATGCATTAACAATACAGAGCCTTGGCAAGGAAAGCTTGTACTGAATGTCCTTTGCCCCCCTCCCTCCCTTTCTCTCGCCCTCTCTCCCACCCTCTCCTGCCACAAGCTTCTCTACTGTCTTTCTGGGGCCAGATGGGGAATGTTGCAGTCCCTCTACTCTACCAAGCTCCACAAGCCCGTGGGAAAACGAGTTCAACTTTACACTTCTTCTCAAGGTTACTTTTTTAAACTTGTTATATTCTCTAAATTGGCTCCCCTGTTTGCAGCAAAGACAGGAAGTGATTCAGGGTCAGAACAAGAGCTCAACATGCAATTGTGTTAAAGAGGTTTTAAAGGCGTTTTGAGGCTTCTGCTTTCACCCAACACACACTGATATATGCATACACATACACACAAGAGCACACAATTGGATCATATCTGAGTGTACTGCAAATGGAAGTGCTTTGGACAGCGGCCTGCAATGAAATGCGGCTTGCACGCCTTTCCTATCATAATCCATCTGACATCGGTGCCTGGCTACAACCTCGGACAACTGCACACGGAAAGGAGAGGACACAAAAAGCATAATTATGTAGTGCACGTGCAGCAGCATCCCATATTGCAACCCCATGTAAAGAATGAAGCAGAGGTTTGTGTGAGGGGGCCTAAGCTACTTGAAGTGGCCCAGCGGTCTCCAGGGTAAGAGAAAGGAGACTATCTCCCAGGGAATACAAAGCCTCCTGCAAACTAAACTGCAATCTCATCATCCCTACTGCTGTGGCTTTGGGAGAGCATCCAAATGGTTAGCCATTACATGGGCTGTGTGTGCACGGAGGCCACTTAACCTGATGAGACCCAGAGAGAGAAAAGAGATGGCCACTGTATGCAGAACAGAGAGCCGATGACATGCAGTAATGAAGCTTTGTAATTCACTGTCTGAAAACAAAACCCTCTTATTCCTCTGTCATCTTCTCCAACTGTCTCTTTATCCCCTCAGCGTCTCTGTTCTCCCTAACCAAACCTGCTGGAAAATGCATTTAATGCTCCAGTTCCGGAGCTTTGGTGAACAGAGCTTTGCTCGGCTGTCCTCCGGGCGGCTCAGCAGAAATGGAGAGATTTCACGCTCTGGAGACAACGTAGCTCATGGATAAAGCCACACTTGGTTGGTTGCTTTCTCCTTCAGGATGACAGTAATAAAAAAAAAGAGGGGGGGGGGGCTGATTTGTTTTCCTTTAAATAGAATTGCCCACTATTGCCTAAAAGTTCAATTAAATTTCAGAATGAGGGGGACAATATTGGGAGTGGGCCAGAAAAATGTTCAATTACTGAGGCATGAGAATTTAAAAAAAAAAAAGAAGTGGCTTTCTGGATTGAAACCTATTCAAAGTATTTGGTTCCTCTGTCTACTGTATAACATGCCCACTAGTTGTGACTAGATGCTTCTGTCTACCTTCTTTACTCATTAGGTCCTTCATAAATGTATGTAATATATACTACACATAACAGCTATGCTGCCTTACAAAAGCAGCAAAGGCAGGATGCATTTTATTAAAGCATCTGCAAAATACAGCAGCAGGTAAAAGCGACACAGTAGAGTCTCTCTGATGTGTGGGAAATATAAAAGCTTCTGCTCAGACTGAATTTTTCAGGTACAAATTACAGACTCTTCCTGCTTTCGGGTGAGTCTGACTCTCAAATGGACAATGTAAGTGAAAAAAGACAGAATTACTTTTTCTTTGGAGAATTATTTCCACATGGTCACCTCGGGGCAGGGTGTTTAAATGTGTTTGTGAACACTTAAGCTGTACTCGCTGGTCTGAGTTCTCTGTCAGAATCAACTGTTCCAGAGGCAGTGGACCATCATCTTTACAACCACTACCAGCTTTACTAGCCTGTCTGCAGACTAACGACAGGCTTTCAACACTCTGCCACTAGACATCAGTCTCATCTATGATCTTGCAGTTTATACCACACTATTTTAGATCAGAGTTAGGGATATGAGTTTCCATGATTATGATGTAAAAATAAATAATAATGGTGATATTGTGTAATATCAAATACACAATATTTTAATCATGATTAAGAAAAATTTTCTTGTGCCTTACTTTTCGCTAACATTTTGTTTCATTTTCATTCTCTGTCTCTCATACAAGTACACACACACAAAAACACACAGACATAAGGACACTGACATTCACAAGTCAAAACAACCTCTCCAACTCTCTGCCAACAACATGTCAGTCAAAAGAAACATTATTCTGAGAGGGCGATACCGAATCCTGCCTTTCCAAAAAGCTCACTCTGTGTTCTGGGAATACTTTGAATTCCACATAAAGGATGGGGTAATCGTTCAGCGGGAACGTGTTGCTACAGTGACAGCAAGGAGGAAACACAACTGACATCAAGTCAGCTCCACACTGATCGCCCTGCTGCTCTGCAGAGTAGAAGGAGTAAGTTTTAAATGTATTGCAGTGACCTTGTTCATTCGAGCACAGCATAACAAAATGTAAGCTCGTTCAGTGAGCAGCACAGCTACTGTCACTATAAAATTAATTGGGTTGTTTACACACACAAACACATGTGCCAGTGCAGATGTTCACACACTGAAACGTACACCATCTCCCTATTTACCGTACTTTATTTCCATTTATCCAGCACAACTGCTGGTTGTTGCTATGAATTTTATAGATTTTACAATATCTACATATTGAAATAGTGGGAAGACTTGAAACAGTCAGTGTTACCCGTAGTTACAGAAATGCATTAGCAGTCAATGTAAGACACACAATCCTTCTTAGGGTGCTAATGCTCCTGCTTAGAGTAGTAATGCAAGTCTTGCCATTTAAAGCACCTGAGTGGATGTGACTCACCAGAGCTTCCTGTGCTGCTAAGGAGGTTTTATCAATGGGCAGGATTAGCAGCATGTCTTATCATCATCTAGGCTTTGTGATTATGTTGCTTTAACAAAGGACCGAGAAACGGTGAGCCACAGACACAGACTGTGACATGCTGCTATCAAATATTTTGCAACTGAGCTTGTTACTCTCATCACACACATGGGAGATTAACCCACCCACCTGTATTTTGACAGCTATAGACAGAGAGTTCAGCTCTTTATCCAGTTCTTTGAGGACAACCAGCTTTTTCAGTGTGAGGCTGCAGAGCCTGTGGAAAACAGAAAGAACAAGAGAAGGGGAGAGAAAAGGAAACAGATTAGTGGCATGACTAACACAGTGTGAGCACACCTTCATGACACGCTGTAGCATGTGGGAATGAAAAGCATGGCCAACAAGGCAGCACACCGCTGCCCTGATTTTTATTTCTACTTGTGCCTTCCTTCTTCTTTTGTGTTACAGGTATGATCATAATAACAATGGGCAACATCCAGGAAGCATCAATGTGAGTTTTTGTGAATAGATGATGCACCATCATGAGTAAATCAGGAGTCGTACTGTCAGCTTTATGGGAAAATACCTCACGGAAGGTGATAGAGCACAGGTCCTTTGACAGGCCTGCTGCAAATTAAAAGGTTGAGCACAGAGGCTTATGTGACTTACTTTTTTTTTATTTAATAGTGAACAGATGCCAGTAAGAAACACACAGTATACTTGCATAAGCCTCTAAAGAACTTAAATACATTTTTGGACTGGGCTTTTTAATACTTGAGACCTGTTGCTAGGATAAAGAATGGGTGAGGTACAAAGAAGACAGCAAGTAAAGCAAAATATACTGTTTTAATCAGAAAAACACGTATAGGTCACTCAGGTCAGCTCTACTTTTTACAACACTGAGGCTGATAAGAATAAAAGGCCAGACACAAGCTCAATCGAATGCCTCTTTCACATGTCACATGCAACAATCTATGACCTTTAAAAATCCCCCTTCCTTTCACCTGCACCAACTCCCCCTTTCTGTCTGTCTCTACAGAAAGACACTCCACAAGAAGTCAAAAACTCTGAAGCCAAGTTTGTTAAACTTCCTCCTGACCCAGTTTTCCCAGCAGTCCTGTTGCATTAAATTGTGATCAGTCTAAGCCAGAATCAGAGGGGTGGAAGAAAGACAAAGCAAACAAATAGATATCCAGTCACCCACTTTTCCTGAGAGACATTCAGCAACACTCACTGACTTCATTCAGGCAATGCCGGCTACGCAAGTATGATTCACATAAAAACAGCCGACAATGACAAGGTGGTCTATTTACAAATGAATATTTTGGAGCATAAAGAGGACAAAATGGTTTGTGCACATGTATCATGACACATACCATGTTTTGAATGTTCACTGTATTCAATTACTCTGTATTCTGAAATGTGTCAGACCTTAAAGGCATATTTAAAATGTTGAAAGGTAACTTTTGAAAATTAAGAAATGAAGAAAATGAGCAGATCCTAACTAAGCAAACCAGGCAGAGTGGAAACTAATTAAATAGTCAACCAGTTGTGTTCTAACGAAATACAACAAACCAACAAAAGTTCCAACTTCACGTGTTTTAATGGTCAGATATCAGTCCCTGCAGAGAGTGTTGAAGAGGAAATAAGAACAGAAGGTACGATCATAAAACATTTTATTATTCTGCAAAAAATATTATTTGTTAATCAAAAGTCATTAGGCTGAATTTTATATGACTTGATGTCCTCTTTCTTCCTGGCTTTGCTTGAATAATATGTTTGTTCATCCTTTTCACTGATGAAATTAACAGCATAGAGAGGAAAGAAAAGACGCCATCCAAAGATCATTCGAACCCGAGGGAGGTTTATCCAAGCAGCCAACAGAATATATCTTTAATGGTAACAATATAAAATTTTTAACAACAGGAATCGGCCAGGAACTTGGTGTCCCCGTGCAGAAGCTCCCTTCTGGCACAAATAGGTGACGACATAATTCAACAACATTTTACTGGGGGAATTCGAGCATAAACTGCCAATCCACTTGGCTGCACGATTAGTTAATTTCCTGTGTTAGAATAACAAATGCAAATCTATTTGAGGCTGGAGTAATTAAATGTTAAACCTTGTAGGTAGCGCGCATGGATCCAGCTTGCCTTATGGTGAGGATGAGTCACCAGTCAGCTACAGCTCTCCGTCAGGAGGGAGGGAGACAGAAAGCAAGGCTGATGGTTTAACAACATCTCTATCCCATCACAGCTCTCTCTGTCTCTCAGTAGACTGGGATTCACATGTAATCAAAAAGGCTGCAGGCGCTGAACGGGTCACCTAGGGAACCAGGGATTTTTTTATTATTAGACAGAGGTGTTATCTCCACTCCTGCCTGCCACTGTGTTGTGTTGTAAGTGAAACTCATGGCCATCTGTTCTGGCCTGGTGCCAGTCTGTCCCTGTGCTCCTACCCAGTGCCAGCTCACTTTGCCACCCAAACAGTGACTGCTGTGACAGGCCAGGTGTTGCACAAAATCGCTTATCATTGTGCTAAAATAACTAGCTGTGGCATCCACTGGCTCAAAGATAATTTAGCTAGTTTTAGAAAGGCTTGCCATCATGGATTTACTGTATGTTTGTGATTACGGGAATATGAGGGGTGGGGGCTCTTTTTCGTGGAATGGTCTCCCCTCCACTTGCCAGAAACTGGCACAGGCTCAAGATCAAAACAGCGGCTTGGTGAAGCCCCCTTGAAAGATGCATTAATCCTCTATTTTGGCATGTCATTCCCACATTCCCAGAGCGAGCCTGGGGTGGGATCACAGCACGCTTCACAGTGCCAAAGAGGACCAAAGCACAACAGTGTTATCAATCCACAGAGAAGACTGTGTGGGTGGAGAATCTATACAGCAGTCTCCAGTTCAATATTTCTGTAAACAGGCGGTGGAGGGCAAAGATAAGTGATATATTTTCTGTCTGTTTCGTAGATGATAAGAGCCCATGGGGGAAACCCCTCTTGCAGTTTCAGTGCTTGTGTTGGTTAAGCTAACCCCAAGCCTGCCCAGTTCTTCTGACTGGGTCATCATTGTTACAGACTTTATTGATCCTCACATGCACTCTAGTTATGTCCTGGTTATGGAGTCTTTTTGCTGGTTTTGATCATACTCCAGTTAGTGAAGGTAGAGCAAAGTTGAATCATCTTTTTAATCATCTTTTAAGGGCAGAATTTATTGCAAGGCTGCTCTATAAAACTGCATCTGATTTAGCTACTGTAGCTTTAACTAATAAACTGGCACAGGAATGTAGAGTAAAGCAAATCTATGAACTACTTCAGCTCTAGCGTTTAGATTTTGAAACAAGCTGTGGTGTTTGAACTGTCCTGGCTACACTCAGCTCAGGTTTAACCTTTAACATGGGAAGGGTGGTAATGTTAGTCTAAAATAGAGTAAGTCAGCGCAGGAATCAGAACGCTGCTCTGCCACAGGCTAATTATAGTTAACTTGCACAGCTTTCTCTAGATGACATCTTCTATTACTGACATGGACATTTAAAGTAACTGACAGTGGTGTAATATCATGTCATAATGAACGGTTATTGACTGCTCAGAAGGACGGTGCCCAGTGGGTTCCTGAACACTCTACAGCTAATAGCTTTAGCCTATATGGCATCACTCACAGCAGCATGAGTAGTGCTGCTCCATCTAAGCCCATTAGTGCATCCAAGTCACTCGCTGTACCGTCACTAACTGTTGACCTTTCTGGCCTATAAAGTAAAGCAAGGCCATTAGATTACAAGGCCATTTCCCTCTTTTAGATTATAAAGACCGCTTCCTGTGACATACTGATATTACTAAGTAAATCAAAATGGAGGCTTTTTGTGGGAAGTAAGAGGGAAAAAAGGCTTAGACAAGCAATCTCATCTATAAAGAAAAAGAGCATAAATCTGCTCTGAAGGCTCTGTAGTTGAACTAACAATCCTGAACAGCTTCTCAACCACAGATATTATATAGAACATAGCAAAAAGCCTTGACAACCTAATCCCCATCTCAGATTTTTTTTACCTGCCCATCACTGACTTACTGGGGGGCTAACCTAGACACTAAATAAACAAACAACAAAGCTCTGACAACAAAATCAGAATACAATCAACAGGACTTTGGAAGCAATGACATAAAAAGCTGTGCCTTGTAGTGCCACATCAGTTAACTCACGCAGTAATGAACATCGGTTTAAACCTCTAACCTCTATCACTAAATCTTATAAGATGGAACAGGAAGTGAGAGCTACCGCAGAAGTCCCTGTGTTATGAAAGATGGTCTGTCTGTGGCTACGGTCAAATCCTTTCACGTTTATCTGTGTAAGACAAACAAAACAACTCAGTAGGCAGCACACTCAAACAGCTGTGGCCAAATATTTGGTTTCAGATAAGAGGTCTGTGATTGTGGGTTATATGGAGTGGTGCATTATCATATCTTGTCTGCTTCAATAATTTTCTCTACCATAGTAACAAGGAGACCTAAGGAGGAAAAGTAAACATTTCAAACTTCATCACTTAAGCATAAAGCTTTTTGGAACTGAATCACTAGTGACAAAGAGCAGGCTAAATAGGATGTATGACAAGTGTGTAACTGCCCCAGATCATCTACAAATCACATACACCACTGTTTTACAACTGACTCAGGAGACAGTCATGTCTCAACCAACCCTGTCTCTCCCCTTCAGTGCAAACTGAATAACGCAGTCCACCTGTGCTAATGCAATGCTGGGACACCAGAGGAAACAAAATCAATAGTGGGAAGTGGATTAAAAAGGTTGACAGCAGAGTGGAAGTCAGAGACACACATAGTCTGCACAGCGAATTATCCTTTTTGTTTGCCCCTTTCTGACCTCGCCCTCCCCTGAGTCAGGCTGGCTTTCTTTAACACACACACACACAGGGGCCTCAGGTCTCAAAGATAACTTCTGGTCCGACACCAAGTTTTAGTCACTCGCTGCTTTTAGTTTGACTCTTTGGTAAAATGATATGGCTGTCTGAAGACTGCTTATGTGACAGCAGGCATACAGACGAGGGACAAATTGAAGGAAAAACCTGAATAAATGAGTGGAGAAACACAAGAGATGCTTCCACAGAGGTGCACTGCATGGTACAATTAAGCAATTAATTTCCAATCATGCTCTGCGCATGTATGAAAATTCTGAGCAGGCCCAGTTGATTCTGATTCTGCATCAAGAAGGAAGAGGAAAAGATCAAAGTGATATTAAAAGAGGGTTCATTATTGGGGCACGGATGGCAGGAGGTTCAGTCACAAAGTGGCTGGTGTTTCACTAAAGCTGTTCTAGTGGCACTTTATGTTTGTTTTTCCTTTAATTTTCCCCTGTACCCTAGTTTACATTATACTGACATCAAAATTATTTCAAAAATGTAAATCCAAATGCAAATCTGAAATCAGTTCCCATAGGTCCTTCACCTTGGTATCACATTTGAGAAGATGTGACTGGAAGCATCTGAGGAAATACTTATTTAAGATGAAGGTGAGCACAAAGACACCACAGAGCTTTCCCTCTGTTGATTCCTCAGTTTTAAAAGTCATGACGAAGCCAGAGCAGAAGGAGGTAATACACATACAATTAATTCTTTCTTCATATCATAAGAAGGAAATAGTTAAGAGATATAAATATCTAATGTTTCCACACTGATAATTCCATGTGGGACTTGTACAGCTACAATTCAGTTGACAACAATACTTTGGGGAAGAATTTCTTCTAGCTTGCTATGTTTAAAAATACATCATTCATTACATGCATATCACAACATCACTCAAGAGTGTTTCTTATCTGGCCCAGCGTCAACAAGCAAGACAAATCCCATCCACATCAACATCTTTCAAAACCATTTGTTCACAATGTCCTGGTGTGTAAGCGAATATGTGCCTCCCTTATCTGAGCTATTTCTGGATCACTTTGGTGATATCAGTATCTCAGATAACTTTATTATGGAAACCCCCTTAAGTTCAAGAGCCTACAAAGAGGCAGCAGCTATAGCATTCATGTCGTGGCAACTGGGTGCTTACACAAAGTAGGTGTCATTGGGTTGTCCATTTCAATATGTTTTACCAATGCTTAAGTTCACATTTGTTTCATTTGAAAAGAAAAAAAAACATCAGTGGAATTTATATGGTTTCAACTTTGCACACCTCTTTCTGCTTCAAATGAAACAAGTATGGACATGGGTCCTGACAGACCACAAATGAGCATGTGCAGCGTTGACAGAGTGGTCAACAAGCCCTCTGAATTGAACGATATGCTGCCTAAACAAAAACACACTTTTGTAATTCTTTTCCCCTGGTCAGCATTCTAGTTGATGTTTTGCCAGTTCCATAACCTCGGATCACTGCACAGCAATTGTCAGAGGCACAAAGCAGGGGGAAGTGGAGGATGGAGGATGAGAGATGTAACAGAGGGCTGAATGAAAAAGAGACTGTCTATGTTTGGTATGTGCTGGGGGGGGGCTTCCGAGCAAGAGAGAGAGAGAGAAAAAAATGACTTTAAGTCACGCTTTTAGTGCTTTCAATGTACTATTTCTTGTATTCTCTGCTTGAGATGTGAATGCGGTCACATTCTTTTAATAAAACATGCTAGAACATAATGCTCTGCATGGAATTCTTTAAGAAGTTGTGTATGGTACTGGCTTGTATGTGGGAGACTGACAAAAACCCCCTTTCTTTGCAGTCAAGACCGTTGCTAAGAAAAGCCATGGCACTTTGTTCTTTCATAACGCTATTATTTGTTCATGTCTAGTTGCATAATTTAGCCCAAATAAAGGGTACGCTAGTCTAAAAGCTACTTCTTCTGAATATTTCATATACCTACAGGAAAAACAGGAGAAAGTCTATTCACTCTGAGGGCCATGTTATGGAGCTAGTGAGATTTGCTCGGACAGCAATATGTAGAGGTTTCCGTCCTTCCTTCCTTCCTTCCTTCCATCCATCCATCCATCCATCCATCCATCCATCCATCCATCCATCCATCCATCCATCCATCCATTTATTTAAAATGTACAATTATCCTGTAATAAATTCCTTCCTTTTAAATTGTTGGTTTCAAATTTACATGTTTAAGATTAGAAAGATTAGAAAGCAATGGAAGTTGCCAAGCACTAGGTCTAGAGAGGGAACAGAAATATCATCAGGAGAATAATGGCTGGCAGTTTGGAAGAAGCTAAATTAATATTTGAATCCAATCTACATTATGAGTGATAAGGACTAATCCAGAAGACTGAATGGATCGGTTTTAACAAGTTCACACAGTAGGATGTGCCATTAGAGCTTAGCCTGCACTTAGGCGTGCATGCAAAAGCTATTTTAGCCCCCAAATATCTGGTTGTGTGTGCCAGATGGCCATATGCTAGTTGAGCTTTAATTCCCTGAATGAAATCTTCTCAAGGCCACAGTTAAAAAGGAAGAAGAGGTTGTGACCAGGGCACAACAAAGAGAACAAGAGGAAGCTATTAATTTGGCAAAGCCTGAGTCCTGTGGCAGTTTAGTTTATGTGTGAGACACGACCTAATGGTCACAATAACATAACTCACAGACAGAAAACAAACAGACCTTTGAATGAGAAAGTAGCCTTCATAAGATGGCGCCCGATGTGCCAAAGAGGTTTGCAAAGCCACAGTCAGGACTTGATGGAGGGCCAGGTCGTGTCTATTACAACTTTTTGCTGTCAACACATTGCTGAATGTCAGAGGTCAGAACTGGGGCTGAAATTACAAATAGATCCTTTAATCTCCTAGAGTTGTAACAATGAACATTTCACATCAGACGTTAATTCTCATAATGCAAAACAACGGATGATACGCACTCATTAATCAAAACACAATACAAAATATTTTGTAATGAGATGGCAGCTTAAGCTGTGCCAAAAGTCATGTGATTAAGCTAAACACGGCCCTTACAATGTTATGTGGACACGAATTAAATCTATTGGGCAACAAACACTAAACCCCAATGGGCTTTAAATGTGGCTTTAATTATGGATTGTGATATTGCCCGATATTTTATGGTAGTAAAAAGTGTCACAACGTCTAATGAAACATTTCAAACTTGTCCTGTAGCATAGTGGGAGGTATTTCTTATTGGACGTTCTTACACACATTAAAAATCTCCATCTGTATGCTCAGTGTGTTCCAGCAGCAATACTTTGGCAGAGCTATGTACATACAACTTCCTTGTCAATCCTCCTGCATCAATCCTCCATGTCTTTGGATAGCCGGATGGAACTTCAGCACCCGAGGAGACTCACACAGATACAGGAAGAACAAGAAAACTCTACATACTCATTTAAACCCACCATGGCCCGTTTTCAGTAACAGCAGTAGTAACAGTCCAATGACTTTTCAGTAATAAAAAAGTAATCATATTTTCTGAAGCCCTATCTTGAAGGCACTGAACTATTAAAAAAAAGTTATTTTTTAAAGAATTTGAAGAAATGGAAGTTTTTACTGAATACAAGGTGAGAACTGTGGTGGACTGGCAGAAATCACTCCACCTGGCTATGGGATTTTAGATGCAGCCACACAACATCCCTTCAGCTATTTTGTTAAAAAAAAAAATGGGATGGATTTTACAGCCAGCTGGGGTAGAGACATGATCTGCAATGGAGCAATTTAGTGCAACGGAAAGGCAGGACAGGTGTCATCACTCAGGTATGACACCACCCTGAGGGAGGTGTTAAGAAAAGAAAAATAGATTGGGGAGGAGATAAACCGGTTGTTTCCGAGAATGCGAGAGTAGAGGACGTAATAGCTGCACTCATATCTGTCATAATACCATGTAATATGGTTTTTGTGAACTCTGTGGTCCTGAGGCTCCTGAGAGCTGTGGCAGAATCTGACTGTTGTTGGGATTACCAGCACATTTTATGTAATACTACACAGGGCTGATGCATTAGAGTTCACTGCCAGATTTTTATCTCTGTTTGGTGATTTAAGCCAGTGCTTTCCCTCAAACACCCATCTGAAAAACATTTCTGTCTGTGAAGTGTGAATCAGAGGTTTGACCAGCATGCTCTTGTTGTGTGGGTGGTTTGGTACAATCCTTCAAAGCCTTCTCTCTGATAATGAAGGATGGGCTAGCAAGTTGTGTATGTTTCTTATTGAGAAATACAGGGCAGAGGGAAAAAAAAACCTTGTTTAAGTTTAAAAAAAAAAAAAACACAAAGCCTGCTATTCAGTGACAACAGGAAATGCAAGAATGGGGTGAACCTGTCCCTTTATTTTATCATCAAGCTCAACACATGCTGTGAAAAAGATATTCTCTCAGTCCTACTGGCACCAAGCCAAATTAACAGACAAAGTCATCTTAAACTTAGGACACAAATGTTGACACAACCTGGTGACAAGATTTGTGAGTCAGCTATCACACTGTGCTATATTCATAGCTCAATATGGTACCTCCCCTTTAAAAACTGCTTCCAGATGCTGATCTTCCACGGACTACTTTAGCTTTGTTCTCAATTCTTCAGCCTCTTTAATACCAGTTACACTCAGAACATGGCTGTCACCCACTGTTGCTGTTTTTGCAGAGCTAAACAGCTCTTTTGTTCCTCCCTGTCCAGAAACCGATGAGGTCAGCAGGCCCATGTTTGCAGTGGCCATGGAAGACAAGATCAGACCAGGCATGGTGTGTTTACAGGCAAAGTCAGAGCTAAAGACACCTTGACCAGATCAACCAGAGTCCATCATAACACAGGTAACGTGACCTATTATATCTCTAGCATGCAGAAAATGACGAGGTTATCGGTTTAACCGCTGTAACTTTCAGAACACCCTCTTAATAAAGGCAGGTCTTCTGGTTCATGCCTACTACAACCACTGACGTCACAGTGGGTCCACAATAACCAGTCCAGCAGATACAGGTAAATCCTGTGAGAGTCACAGGCTCTGACAGTGTTATGACTGAGCTTTAAAATCCTATTAAGGTGGATGGTCTACCTGGCAGTCTGTTCCTTTGGAGTCTACTGGCAGGATCAAAAGCTCAAGAGAAAAGCCTTGTTTAAAACAATCCCTCTGTCTAACCTACTGACCAGGAAAATTCAAAAACCCTGTAAGAAGAAATCAAATATTTAAAAAAACAAAAAAGTACCCCAGAGTGTTTAAACATGGCATATGACAACTGATTTAAAGGGTTATAAAGTCCAGACACACACTTTATGTGAAGACAGTTGCCTGTCAATTTAAAAATTTCCAATCAGTCGAGGTGGGTCGACAATAATGATACAAAATCAGTGCTTTGCTCAGTAACTGAGCAAAATAACTGTGATTAATATTTTAGCCATTATGATGCAACCCCACTTAGGAGGAAATATTTGAAATTGCACAACAGCATGAATAAATTAAATAGTAGAAACTATGCCATGGTCCAGCATTTATGAGTTGAGAAGCCTAAGGAAGGAAAAGTGACTCATCTTTAAAAGCCCTGATGAATGGACTGGACTGTGAAGGGATTTAAAAAACGGGAACATTCACGCACCTGAACATCATTTTCGGTTTACAATTTACCAACTCTGGGGCATGAGATAAAGCTCAGACAGCTCTGATGGGAATATAAATGGGGAAATTCAATTTGCAAGGTTTTTTCTAAAACCTTGCAAATTCACCTGGTTAGGTGGGAAACTGAGCAGAACTAGGTGTTGACTTCCAGTGGTGACATTTCATCAAAAAAATCTATTCAGTTTTACAAAAAATATTTCACAGTGACATATGGTGCCTCTGATTAGCATCAGAAAGGATTAAGTCTCCCCTTTAACTCTTGCTACTACTGCGATCATATCTACTCTCATCACTGATCAGAGATTTAAATAAAATTTGACCTGACACTCATCAGCTTCATCTGTCTGTAAACAAAGACTAAGAGCAGAGGTGTTTCTATCATGTTTCTACTGATGCTTGAACATCTTTATATAGTTCTATGGCAAAGAGGTAACTATGCACATGATAAAACAACTGGTGCATGTAATTGTACTGTTTTTGCACATGAAATGAACAATGTCAGCCCAAAAGTGCTTTATGACTACTCCCCCAAGTCCATTCCCCGTGGCTTAATATGTCCAAATGACTTATGCGCTGAATGTATCCAAGCTCCAGCCTTTCCAGATTTTCTGTATGCACACCTTGCTTTTCTCCGTCTCCATGCAGCACTAATTCTAATATCAGCATTGCCAAGATGAAGGAAAAGTGAAAGGTGAGGCTCATTAGGACAGATGATAGGCAAAGCTATTAGTATCCTGCAAAGTAACAAATGCCCTTTAAAATATATGGTGTGAAAAGAGCAGCTGCAGAGATGGACAGCGAAACCCTTGGGAGTTTTTGCACGGTGTGGGCTAATTGAGCAAAGGCAAATAGAGAGCAAGAGGACTCCAGACAGTTCAGACTCTTTAATCTGTGATTAGACAAGTGGGCAGGGCATCCAGTTCACTGCTATCTGAGAGCTGACACTCTAGGGACTGTTATGTCCTCAACTAGACAGCAAAGGCAGAAGTGTTGATTCTTTTCAGGAGATTTTTTTTTTTTTTTAGCCAAGACAAGGGAAACATTTCCACTGGGTTTATGATTACAGCAATGATCTCTGAGTGGGGCTGGCACTAATTATGAAATTTTATTGCCAAAAAATCATTTCATTTAGCAGGATAAATATAATTACACACAGATTTTTACCATTTAATTTTGAATAATGTGGTAAATTAAAGTTCAGATTTTGCTGCCACTGATTATTCCTGCAGTCTTAATTTTCTCCACATGGCCCACCACTACCTGTGTTTGTTTACAGGACTACACTCTGCTAGAATGAAGCACAGGATCTCTGACTTTCATTATGACAATGCTTCATGTTTTCAAATGGTGTGTCATGTGCGCTCATTCATCCACGCCACAGTGTTTTGTGTCTGAAATAATGGTCTGTGTGTTGCTGCTGGCACATACAGCTCAGGAAATGCCTGAATGGGAGAGGTGGGAAATAAGTGAGAGAGAACAAGAGAGAAAATGAGTTGAGAAACATTGTCCCAAATGAGCTTATTTTGACAGGATCCTCCCTGTGTCAGTGGACAGTTTCCTCGCCTCACTTGTTGGCTCAGGAAGTTGGATCTCGTCACTAGCTGAGACCCCAGTATCCACCCACACAAGAGTCTGGCCTTTCTCCCATTCTGAGGTCCAGGCAGGGGGAAACAAACCTTTCTTCCCTTTGTGAGGAATTCAACATGAGCACTCAGCGCATGCCCGTCCACTGTGAAGCTCTGGGCCAGTTCAGCAAAACTTTTCAACACGTTGGGCGACCCACATCTCTGATCCAGCTCAACCAACACCCCACCCCACCCTACCCGTCCCAGGTTGCTGGTCAATAACAGAATATAGAATACAGAAGGGGGCGGAGGGCAGAGCGAAGAGGCCTGGCTTCGGCTGCACCAGCAGCTCTCCAGTTGCCAGGAATGTGAACCGTTTCCCAAGGAAATTCCTCCTCCTCCAGGAAGGCAGGGAAGGAAACCAAGAGAATTTTGACACATTTCAGGCAGTGGGAGTGAGCATGAAAAAGAGGGGAGTGAAGGTGCTGATTGGTCTACTGTTAGCAAAGTGTGTGAACAGCTTGGTGAAGCCACATCAGTTACTAAAAAACATTCCCAAAATCTGTGAGATCCTTGAAGAGGGACCTGCAAAAAAAATGGTAAAATAGCTCCATAATTCATGTTGTCTTTCTCTACTTTGACTCTGGTAAAGAACAAATGACCAATAAAAAGCAATTACATTAAACTCTATTTGTACCCTGCTTTCTGCTTCTAAACAATTTAGAAATACACAGCCTATCTATGATTTGTCATCCCTTTAAGCTAAATTATCTGAATTTTCATTCATCCACAGTCAGGGTATTGTCTCCAGTACCAGTCCCTGAACTGAAATGCTACATCTCTAATATGACTGTGGTACATTAATACAACATCAGTTAACTACAGGGATTTTTTTTCATTATAAGAGCTTAGTTCACAAACAGCATTTAAAACAGCTGTGTAATCCTTCACTTAACTCGTGTTAAATACGGAACAATATGTTTATTATTTTCCCCAAAACTCTACAGCAAAAAAAAATTGCAATTCAACATTTTAAATAAAGTGAAATAAACTAAGACAACAGAGGAACAGTATAATCAAAATGTGACAAGGTCCTTGAGACTAAGCAGCTGTTTGACACTGACATCAAGGTAACACTGTAGTATGTACATTTACCTGTACATACTACATCAGTAGTCAGTCATGTATGATGCAGCTGACCAAAGACTGCAAACATGATGCAGACCAACATGGAGTGCTGTGTCACAATCCTGAAGGGCACTGGAGATGGCTGATGGGGCCTTGTTTATGATTCCAAAAGGAAGCAGAGGATTAAGCAGACAGTGTCTGTGTGTAGCATCAGATTACTAGCTCTTCTTTTCCTGTTATGAAATCAGATTACTGCAGCTCTCCTGCTAAGAGAAACAATATCCAAGCCTTGAGATGGAGGGGTTATGGAGGAGGTGAAAGGGTATAGTAAGCTCATATTATGTGACAGCCTTGCGTCCTTTATTTGTATCCCGATTTAATAGTTTCATCTTAGGTTTAAAAATGAACATACAAAGAATTAGACATTAAATCTGAGAGATTAAGGCCAGGGATGACAGTGGAGATTGCACACAAACAATTCAAACTTTAGTATATAGGAAACGCTTGTATGAGTAGCAGCATAAAGGGATATGTAAAGCTGATGGCTTCATCTCTGCTGACCTAAAACAAAGACGACAAAATAATATTTGCTCCAGTCCGAGTCTGAGTTTGTTTTTGTTTATCTCCTTTATTTACTGACAAGCCCAGCACACATCAGTTTGATAAACTATATGGAACTGGGGCAGAAGAAACAAACATCTGACCAGAGCCTGCAAAGGACACTCAATTACTATTGGGATAAGACTCTGCCACTCACAAGAGAATAAGGTCATCTTGGGACTCAGAGGAATCAAACAGCCAGAAAGAAGGATGCTCTGCTCAGCTGAGATAAACGTCAGAGGAAAAGTGAAAGATGCTGTTTTTTAGCTTGTGGGCACACCTTTAAGATATCCTCACCTCTCTCAATCTAAATACTGCAGCTTAAAAGACAGCTATAAATATAAAGTGAAAATATCACGGACTTAAAATGTCATTTAAAATCTTCAAAACATTTTTTTGTTCAGTGACCCAAATAAGACTGTAATGTTTGGATGTTGGAAAGCTTGTAAATTGGTAACAGATGTCTACCACAACAACTTCCCTAGCATTCTGTAAACAATGGAGCCAGGCTAGCTTGTATGGCAATCGTGACCAAACTACTTGGTTGCCCCCAACATGTTAGTGATGAGGGTAAAGGTCACAACTTTTGACCTCAGGCTGTAAAAGATCTTTGAACTTGGTAAGCAGCCAACCCTCTTATGCTGCTACACATTCTTCATTGTTAGTAGATAAACATAGCACCATCCTGACCCCTGCATTAGTATCATTCCTGCAACCACATCGTTCCCTCAACAAATGCCTGCCTTGCCACAGTTACACGCAGCCCTGTTGGATTCCTGAGCGTGTCGCTAAACCCCTCATATATAATGCAACGTCATTAAGTCTCACCATTTTTGGACAGTTGACAAAAGAGACATTTTTAGCTTAGTATCTTTTGCAATGTAATCATGTTTACGCCCTTTAAGCATATTATTCACACGTCTGTCATGAGAGGGAAACAGTGTGAAAATAAAGCCATTGTACCTAAAAGAGTGTGTACTGAAGGTACACAGAAAAGGCTTCAGAAATCGAGCTAGTTGTGTATTTCACATATCTTCAGTTACTCAGCAACATTATCAAAGCACTGGTCAGCCATTTGTCGAGGCCATAATGGAGAAAAGGCGGGGTAGACTCTTTCTGCTCCCAGCACCCCCTCCAGAGGTTTTGTGTTACTTTAGAATACAAGTGGAGAGAAAAAAAAAAGCTCAGCTTAAAAGAAATAAGCTGCAACACCAATACCACATGGTATTAGAAACATTTGAGGGTGGCAGACTGGCAGGCATGATGGTGCTGGAATAAAAACAATGCTTGTCCAACTGTTCCAACAGGCCTGTTAAGGACCGAGCTGCCACAACACTCGTCTGGCAGGTAGAAACCAGTCAAATAATGTCATACACAGCAATAAAATTATATGTGCCAATGGCTGCATTTAGATATAACAAGCAATCAATAATAAGTGCAAAAGTAAACGGCTCCTTGTCCAAATAACAAATATAACAAATATTTTAGCATGAGTTATGTGCTAGTCAAGACGCACAAAAGAGGAAAGGCAAAAAAAGTCCTAGTTGTGAAAGAAGTCCTTTAATGGCCCAGTGCCATAGGTGTGTCAGCAGCAAGACCGTCAGGAACCACAATACCATGCTGAGAGGGCTTATGAGTGCTGACAACATATTTTCCATTGTGAATAAAATATTTTCCTGTAAGCATGGCCGCAAACCTTCGACGGATCAATTTTTAAAAATACAGCATCTTGTAATAATTAATGAACAACAGCTGTGTGTGATGTTTTAGAGTACCACAATAAAAACCACCAATTGCTAGCAGCGCCATGGCCTCATTTGAAACCATGCCACTGAGCTGGACACCCACATTTGCTAAAGGCTAGTGGAGGAGCAAACAGCTGCACACAAAATGGCCCAGCCCCTGAAAGAATGCCAAGGCAGAATCCCCCAAAACAGGCCTTGGGTTGGGCTCCATGTAAGACCTTTCACACAGTCTAGGATAAGTGGTGTAAAAACACGTAAGGCAGAAATAGGCTTGGCAAATTACTTTGAAAAGCACTGTGAGCAATGTTAGCTCCAAGGCATTGTGTCCAACAAAAATTACAACAAGAGTTCTTAGTCTAAATAAACAACTGTGTCATACGTCATTATCTGAGATAACTTCTACTCCATTACATATCAGATATAACAAATTGTCCCAGACATCAACAAAGACTTGTGTCAAGCAGCTACTGCAGTCTTATGCTGAGCAACAACTGGTAAGCCTTTACTCTATAACTCATTAATAATCCATTTCATCCTCGGCCTTATTCATCTTTGATACAGCACCCTGTATGTCATCCTCTGTAGAGAGAAAGCAGATAGTGTAGAGTCAAAGATGTGGGAAATCAATGTGCCATGTGAGGCACACTCTATAAATGCACTGACATATCCCCCTGCTTTTTTTTCTGCTAGCCAACAGCCTTAAAGCTGAATGGACACAGCTATCAGAAGCTCTCCAAATCTCATGTTAGAATGCCACATTTGTAGTTGCTCATGCAGTACATCAGTTTCATCTATTTGTGACTCATGAACAGACCTTGAAAACCAAAGGCATTTCATCACAGCCAAACATCAATGATCTTACAGTTTCTACGGTGGCAAATGTGAGATAAATTTCACAAAATCCAATTGTCCTCTCAAAAGCTAAAATGAAAAATAATGGAATCAATTTCTGAAATACAAGTGCAAGAAAATAGGGTAGTGGTGCATCCTCATTCGAGTTAGCTTCAAATGAGTTACAACAGACAAAAGAAGATAATATTCAAACACAAATCTGAAAGATCACCATCAGTGTAAATTATTCTGCATGCTATGCTTCCATTTACACTTGCATACTTATGTAGTCACTAAAGAGGCAGCAGGCAGACACACACACGCACATCGACTGTGGAGGAAACCCTCCCCTTGCGAGCCCACTTCTCTCCCAATGAGTGGAACAGATCTAGGTCAACGCTGATTAATGTGCCCACAGATCCCAAAAGGTTTCTGGTCAGGTGGCAGCAATGCCTGCTCACTGACGATGAATACTAATGCAAGAGTATTGCTGAAAATTATTGCTCAACTCGATATCAAATGGTGTCATCAGAATAACATCAAGACAATGCGGATGACTGCGAGTACATTTACATACACAGAAGTGACAATCAAAACAGTTTACTCTCTCTCCTTGCGCCAGCTGCTGTGTCAACACTATGAGTGGTGGTGTTTGTTTGGTGTTTTTGTTCAGGCTTGTATGTGACCAGTTAGCCAACGCTGAGCTGCACAGGAGTACCTCAACATAAAGATAAAACTGCCCCACAGAAAAAACATGAACTAGAAAAGGATGTGGACTTCAAATGGGCAGCCAGCTGTTGTATTGCCCATTTGCTCAGACAGCTCATGACACACAGTGCTGCCAAAAGGATGAAAAGGATGCATGTTACTTGTGAGGCGAAAGGCATCCATGTCACTGTATTTATAGACAGTTATGTTGCTATTAGGTGGCATGCATTCCGTAAATCAGTTCAGGCACAGGCCTGCACGGATATAATAAAATATGATATCAGCAAAGCTTTAAACAACATAGATACAAAGCAAAAGACTGACTGATAAAGTAGTTCGCTAAACTTTAGAAAACTAGTTATAACGGTCGAGAAAAAAACAAATGAATACGCCAATTGATAACAATTACACACTTGGAGACCACCACTAAGCTCTTGGTGTAAATATGACAAATTAGCATTGGGCATTTTGTCCGGCTGCATTTTTATTTAGAAAAATAAGAAATGAGAAAATCCACTTTTAGCACGAAACATGAGAGGAAAACACCAGTGCTATTTGCTATGTAGCTTTAGCATTAGCCACCTTGCTAGTTAGCTTGCTAGTTAGCCAACCCAACAATGTTTTGGAAATGTGTTGCAGCTCGTCTGCCTTGCTTAACGATACAGTCACCGAGGGCGTTGTTTGTCCAACGTTAGCGTAATATTTATTAAACGATGTAGTGATTTGTAAACACTGTGGATTGTGGCATTTTACGCTAACACAACAATGTTAACGTTACCTCGGAACGCAGCTTGGGGATGATCGGTCTATCTCCCAGGTCGCAAAGAGGTTCATGGGTACAGGCATGCTGCCGGAGCCCGAGCCCAGGACCACAGCCCCGGCTAACGCTCCGGTCGGGAGGGTTGTCGGTGCTGGTCCACCACCGCCACCGCTGCTCGGGTTCAGGAAAGCGGCCCGGACGCCTCCTCTCTCTACAGCCGCCGCCATCATCACCTCCACTGCCTGGGGAGCAGCTCTAGCTAAGTGTCGGACGAACGCGGGAGCCGCTGAACTCTTCTGCCTGCTCCGGCTCCTCCAGACTCCCTGCTCCTCTACGCTGCCTGGAGATGCTGATAGGCGGGGCGGGGCATTTCACTACTGATAGAGGGCAGCACGTCCCTGCTGCTAGGGTGGGACATCTTTACTATTACCCAGGCATCCGAACACGTTACTATACTCATTTTACCTGTTTATCTATAAAGATTCAGGATAAACTGAAAGCTATTTATGAACAGCCATTATACACAGTGATGTTACGGGGAATAAATCAGCCTTGTTCTCATTGACGCTGTGAACTGTTTATGAAATAAATAAAACGAAAACAACAGCTTACACTGTAATGCTGGGAGCATCTGAGCGATACAGGCCCCACAGAGAAAAGTTTGCAAATATCTAATTTCAAACACTAATGTCTGAATATGTATAGAAGATCTTAGATATTTGCATATCTGACATTTCACTGAAATTAAAATGTTTAACATTTGCATGAAATTAAATTGTGATTGTGTGTTTATGATCTGAGTTATACATATTTTTAATATAAGTTCACAGTAGTTTTATTTGTCTGATTAGTTACTGTACTTTTCTGACAAAATATTGTCAAGGAGGAAAAGCACTCAAGCAGTATTTGTATTATTTGTATTTTTGTATTTTTCACCATCTGGCAAAGTTAAAAAATAAAACAGCAAATTTGACAATCTTTTTTTTTTTTGAAGAGTCTGTGCTCTGTAGACCTGAGTACATTTTCTACATACATATGTGTATATGTATGTGTGTGTGTTTCTTGTTGGAAGTACAATCAAAGATACTATATTGTTGCTATTTCCTTTGATTCCTCTTAAATTGAACATTTTTTTAAAAATTCATTTGTGTCTATAAAGAAGTAAATTTATTTGTTGTGTTGTGTATTTCGGTCAGAAATGGGAAAAACCCAAACCACAGTTTTCCCAGGGCACTTTTATATGACAAAAAAAGCAGAAGCAAACAGGTATAGATTGGTCCAATACCTATACACGTTGAACACTAGTGTGTTTGTATTACTAATGCTAACCTTTAGCTGCAATCCTTCCAAAAGTCATTCATTACTTTAAATCTGTTTCACAGTAAACTTGCAAGTGGGCAGGGCCTGCTTTGGTAACAACTCCGTGTTATTCATCATTTGTCATCAGTCTATGACCGCATAACGACACCTGGTACTTTATACTTGATTCAGTCATTGTTCTCATAATGGATGTGTTGTGCAATCCATTGACTGGAACTGTGACTCAAATAAAGCTGACATGACATGACATGCTCAGGAGGGCTGGGTAATGTGTGTGACAGCCTGTTTAAACTCACCAATAAAAAATAAAAACACTTCTCGATTTTATTAGATGTTGATGTGTTCTGCCCAGTCATAAGCTGGTGTAATAGCAATAATAGTGCATCACTTGGGGAAAACATCACCGCTCGTGGGTTCACCAGTACTGTTTGTTTAGACTTTCAATAGAGAAGTAATCCCCTGGCATGCACTGCAGCTTACATATAGACGCATAAAGGTGAACTACATGATCAAAGAGCTTATTTTGTGAAAACAATCTCTGCACTTTGTCTGTTACAATCTCATGGGATATACCGTTGCCACTGCAAAGCATGCTGTGAGCGTAAGACATCTAATCTTTAATCACAGACGACTCTGTGCACCTGATGACATTTAATCTTCCAGACTGTAACAGTGGCACATTCCCTGGGGTTTGGTAATAATGAGGATGGCAACATAACTCAATTTTGAAATTTGACTTTGATTAACTCACTATTCCTTATTCTAACAATACATTTTAAAAAATTAGGTTCATATAGAATTTATTTATCCAGTATATTTATGGCAAGGCACTCTTTAATCATTACATAAACAGTAGTTTTTATATATAGAGAATAAAGAAAGCTGCATGTCAGATAATGTATTTTGCATGAATTCCTCCTAGAGGAGGAAATCACTGACTTCTTTGTATGCCAAGGTTCCTGGATATGGAAACTATCTGATCAGAGACAGTCTCTTCAAAAATGAATCTCAGTCTCCATCATTTCACATTGGCCACCCTCTGATTCTTATCATTTAATCATCATTTCCTTGCTTAATTTTGAGATACTATTACATAGTGTGAGTATTATGACTGTAACAGTAAAAAAAAAAAAATCACCATTAAATGAAGTTGTGGAGTGCATTGCCACCCAGTGTTTGAAAAGAGAGCCACAGCAAAATTCGGGAATATTTAACACTACATTTGCAAGTTGTGATTCATCCAATAGATGGCAGGCTGTCTGCATTTTCTGGTGAATGTCAGAAGAACAGTTCTCTCCCTTTCCCTTTTATTCTCTCTCCCTCTCATTTCCTCTCCCTCCTGCTCTCTCTACCCTCCTGACTGAACCTCCTCCTCCTCCTCCTATAAGTGTGAGTGGGTGGATGCATATATTGTCACACTGTGACACCATTGATGTTTCCACAACACAGCAGTCTGACACTTTATAAGCCAGCCTTTCACCTTTATTGAATTCTGGAGAAGAGAATAAAATACCCAAGCATCAGTTTGTCACGTAACACCTGCTCAGTGGCAGGCATCCTCCCACAAAATCAAAGAAATTGCTCACATCCTAATATCAATTGAAGGAAGGTCTGAAGCAAAGAAGCTGCTGATGATTTGGAGAGGTTGCAGGGCATTTCACGCCATTAGAGTCAGTTAACAGTTTTTGACAAAGACAGAAGAGTGAACACTGCAATGCATCTCTCTGATGTAAGCATATAAGCAATGAACAATTCAAATTACCTACATCATCTGTTAGGTAACAGCATTTCATCCTTTCACAGATGTTGGACTGGAAACCACGGATCTTTTACAATGCCAGAGTGACAAAAAGCAACTGTTGTTTCCAAGCAGATTTTTATTTTTAGGTGTGAGCTATTGTTTTAGGCTTGTGACATTGTTTGCATACCACCTCCTCACCCATCAAAGTCAGACATTTTTAATGAGCAGGCTTTTGATTACAAGCTAAAAACAGCACTTTTCTGAATCACTGCACATAGCTTACAGATCCCAGTCACGCATTATTGTTTAAATTTAGAACGTGAAGGGCATTAGGTCTTTGTAGTATTTATGAAAACTTAACAAAGTGACTGTAATGAACGGTAGACCAGTAGGGAAAGAGGTTTACCTTTTACCTTCCTTCAAGAATTGCCGGAGTCGACAGATATTTCTTTTTCTCTGCATTTCCTCTCTGCAATTTAGCAATACAGCACTAAGAAACCAAATCTGATAATGCTGTTGTTGTTCTATCAGCAGGAACATATTGGAACTGTCAGTCTGTTCACTTTAGGTGCCCATAAGCAGCAAAATCTGGACCATATGGACAAATTAATGAGAAGTGTTCAGGGCCGCTTGACCCATGAGGAGTTTAGTGGCGTTGTGCTGCAGGTGAATATGTATACTGTGCATGGGAGCTGCACGATACCTGCAGCACAGAGACTATTTGTCTGAGTTGGTGCCTCTGGAGGCAAAGTCAACATCTGCATACTTTGTGATGATAAAGACGTCAACTGCACAAGTTTAAAAGAGACAGATGAAGACGTTGACGTTTTCCCTCTTGAACTGCATCCGTGTATATTTTATCGGTGTTTTGTTCCGTGGATCAACATGCACATCTTCCTGTTCACTTCACTGAGGTTGCCGGCTGTGTCAGTTTTCACTGAAGTGGTTCACGAACAGATGATGATGGAGTGATCACTCTGAAAGAAAAGGGTTAACTTTATGGTCTATCAAAGCCAACCCATTTAACATGAGTTTAAAGGGGGCCTCATTCATCAGGGAAAACTGTGTACAGCGTTACTGTTATTATTTCACACACATATTACAGCCGGCTCCAATCGCAGCTCAGAGAGATTGGTCTCTGGTGAGCAGTCAGACACAATTTAAAGGTCCTGTCTATTTGTAATCTGCTGGAGAGATTGCCACATGCCCTGATACAGTAGAGCAGATCAATCCAAGACACAGCTCTTTCTCCCTCATAAGCTCTCCATACACCTCTCACTACTAATCACACTTCTGGAGATAAGCTGCTGATCTAATTAAGGTTTTGCAAGCCTAGCAAATTAAAGATATTACGTCTCATGGATTATATCCTTAGTTATGACACAATCGATGTACAATTTCCTGCATTTTGATTAATCTCAGGTATTATCATTATTTCTTTGTGTGGTTTGGGTTGTGATACTGATGAAATGCTGACGATATCAGTGAGAGGAACATACCATAAGAGAGATGAACCTGAAGCCCCACTGAACATGTCTGAAGAACATCTCTGAGAGTCAACTGTAAACAGCAAGTCACACCCTACAGTTATCCAGCTGAAGTCTAACCCAAGCTGCAAAGCTGATTCCACTAGGAAAAGGATGAAAAAATGTCTATGATCACTTGACAGTCACTTTAGTTAGGCCTAAGCACGTACAATTCAGATATAAGGTCAGGTTAAGCTTTCACACATCTGCTTTTATTCACTTATAGCAATGAAATATTTCATTTTGAAAGCCATCGGTCTGACTTCATACAGTCTGAATTCCTCTCTCTGAATCACAAATTCAAATACAAAATTCTTAAGTGTCAGGTTTTTCCACACAAATATATAAATTAGAAATTTCTCTATTCAGTACAAATGACATCTGGCATTGAATTAAAAAAAAAACAAACAAAACATCTAAAAGCAAGTGTTAATTTCAGTCGTGGCCAAGCTGAGATCCAGAGGAAAAGGGATGGATTCAAAGCTGAGTTTGATTTCAACACCTACCAGCGAAATGATGTGAAAATCCCATTCAGAGGAAGGGAGAGATACTTTAACACAAGCCCATTATCATGTTACAAAGCAAGCATGGCAATACAGCGTCTGTGAATAGAGGTTTCTACGAACTTCGTATATTTAATGTATATTTGCACATGAATGACACTGATGTTCCCATTCAGTCCAGCCAACAAGGCTTTTTGCTGCTTGTTTATGGAAACTCTCCTGACACAGAGCGCATGAATGTTTTGAGCCAAATAAAATCACATCTCTATTTTCCTCTCATCATCTACATGTTAGCACTAATAGCAGTATACTGAGGAAACACAGATACTGGAGAATGGTAGGAGAAGATAAAAGAAGAGAGACAGCCATGGGAAATGAAACAGTGATGGAATGAGTTGATGAAATCCTATTAGAACATAGAGTATGCAAATCAGGAGAGACATCATGTGCCAGCTTCGAATCTCATCTCGATCTCACAGTACATGAACTCTGCATAAACGCATTCATAATTCTCATCCATTCAGCGGTACCAGTGCAGCTCCATTGATCTCTGAAGAATGTACGAGCACATTCCCCTGACATTCATTGTGTTTCCGCTCTGGACAATGCAGCCTAGAAAGACAACAGAGACAGAGCTATGAAATCCATTTGCATGAATGTCAGCTACAGAGAACAGAGACCAGCGGGCAGGACAAAAGCCCCCCCCCACCCCCCACAGGAGTCCTGAAGACCTACAGCATCTCCTGTGAGGGCGGACCAGGTCTCTCTGCACAGCAAGGTAGCCTTACAAAAGACAACTTTGGAGAAGAGCCAATATTAGGGGAAATGTTCTGCTGACATTAAAATTCCCATTTAAGTAGAAGCAGGAAATGCACCTGCCAGCTCGCTCTCTTTCCGCCCCTCTCCTTAATGCTTTCAGATAGGAACCTTTGTTGAAAGGAATCATTTTGCATTTATATTTCCCAGAGTAAAAAGAGGCGCAGGGGGAAACTCCCTGCCTGACGATGTATTTCTCACAGAGAAAGCTCTTCCTAATGAATCCTTTTAAGCTTTGCTGATTATTTTTCTGCTTTGGAGTTGTAGCTGGATTGCTAGTACATATTTTCTCCTCTATTAACCCAGATATCCAAAATGGCAGCCCCAGGGTATGTTTGATTGCTCTTCCCCAATCCTTTGAACTTCGCTGCAATCAGACAACCCAAACTTCGTCGACTTTTCGCCATGAAATCGAAAAGGTATCTGCCTATCACAGCATTCCCTGAAGTCACCTAATGAGAAGCAAGCCTTTGTCCCGAAATGTCATCTTTGAACTGCGATGTCATTGGAGGCTACGCCTCCAACAGTATCTCCAGCTCCCTCTGTCAAATGTGAAAATAATGCAGCCATGTTGATGCAGAGAGTGCAGTGAGTGTGTGTTCTTTTTGACACCACAGTCTTTATCGTGCCCATCCAAGGAGAGGTTACAATGCAAAACACGAACTGTCAAGACTAATCCACAATCTTTTTCTGCTTTCTGCCAAGCTGAAATATTTTCTATGATGACAGACAGATTTTCTTTGTTATACTGGGACAACCACTTACTCAGAAAAACAGAATATTTGTTTTACTTGCAGGTTTTTCATTTATGTTTCCACTGACAGCATCTCAACCGCAATTATTTAAATGTGTGCAACAAATTATTCCAATGCCATATCTGATACTTCTGAAAAGAGCAATTACTTGTAAACCTGTAAAAAGCCTTTGTTTAAAAAAAAAAGAAGTATAAAGAGATAAACGGACAAAAAAAAGAAAAAAGTGTAACCTATCCATGTATTTCAAAAAGAATTGGAGTGGTAGGCTCCAGCTAGCCCCGTGAAGAGGATCCTCTTTACAGGCTGCACCACAACTTGACATTTCTGCCTGGCCTGAAATCATTTGACATTTTCTGGTTTCGTAGAAATGTGAAGTTGGATGCTGGATGGTTTACTTAGCTTTTCATTTTTTACGTGTGCAAATAGGTCTCAGCCTTTTGTCAGATGATTCTACAGGGGTGACAAGAGTTGTGCCAGAATCCTCATCTGACACTGCAGAGACTTGGCTTCAAGCCCTGGTAGCAGCACCTCTGCCTCGGGCAAGTTTCAAAGTGTTTGAAGCTGGGAAGCCAGTGAGGGATTACACCTTTGTCACTTTGTGTCAAGGCTGGTGATGCTACTTTACACTTATAGTGATAAAAAGTCAACGAAAACTACAAACATGGTATCAGTGATTCGAAGTCACGATCTAAAAACCCCAAACAGTAAACCCTTGTGACTGGACCATGAAGATCTAAACAAATTTACTTTGATGCAAGAATGGCTGTGCTTGCTTCAGGCCCTCCAGCTCATCTGTCTATACTTGTTGAACTGTGGTAAAAGGATGAATGGACACTTCAAGGAAATAGCATAGCTGCAATACATTCTGACAGGATGTTGCTGTTTTTCTAATACCACCCACACCGTACTGTAGATTCGATACATTTATCCAAGCTGCCAGTGATGAAGTGAAAATGTCACTGTTTCCTAAGAGCCAACAGAAGATGCTGGAACTTGTTGCCAGATAAAGTGGTCATTATGTTGCTCATCCTCACCCTTCGGCAAGCACCGAGCTGTGACAGGAAGCACGCAGCGCAGTCTGAATGTCAGCGTGCTGTGGTTTGACCTCACCTTTGTCCATGACTTGTCACAGACGTCCTTCTCTGCTCTGCCTATGGACACTTCTTGGCAACACGGAAAACTGACATATCTGATTTTACCAACGGAGCAGAACAGGAACAGGGAAAGGATCACTTTGCAAACACTGCCCTGAGGGCCAAACACAAAAACAGCACTGACTTTATCTTGTCGGTGAGCTTTAAATGTCAGGAGCTCTTTTCCTGACCCCTGTCAAAACTAAACGCTGTCAGAGTGAGACTGTGCTTTGCTGTGTGACCTGTGTGCTTTCAGCATTAGAATCTGAGAAAACAAAAGCAAACCATATTTAACTAAGACTTGTGTTTTTGGGTCAGTGCCATGACAAGCTTGAAATAAACTGTGCATGTATATTGTAGCTGTTGAAGCTGGTGCAATAAAACTGACCAATAACCACATCATTGCCTTTAATTGACAAAGCACAATGTGTACCTTTAAAACGCCTCCAGATTGTGTTGCTGTGTCCTGATTGAGGGCCATTACATCAGAAAACATTTGTGTATTTTCTAAATAGATGCCTTCACTTTGTGATCACATTTGGATTTATTTTATTCCCACGTTTCTTGCATCATTAAAAATCAACGTAGGGTGAAAAGAAAATTCTCAGGCACTTAATTGTTTCATTTGTGTGATTTCTCAAGGTGTGAGACGTGAGCGGGAGATGACAGGGAGCTAAAGGCATGTTATCACATGAGTCAGCGTGTCTTCATAATTTTTTTGTTATCGTTGTCATTATTATTATTGATATTTAACATTGTTTCATTGATGTACTGGGAGGGAACCATTCAAGGGAAACATTCACTTTTCAGGAAGGCAGGATCACCAACAATTTACACATTGTGACACACAGTCTAATATCACAGGAAACTGAAAGGTACGGAACTCAGAGGAAAAATCAAAGCACTCTTTCTTTAAAAAAAAAAAAACTTAGCTTCTCAGTGGGATGTTTGACCCAGATATGTGAACACAATATCTGGAGCTGCAGGCTATGTTGAGCATGGATCCAAAGCATACATTTATTAAATCATTTTCTGTTAATTCTACATAGATGAACTAAAAGGACTCTTTGACAGTGCAGTGTCGAAAGGCTGTGCATTCATTCGCGGACACACCAACACAGTTCATCACATGATACAATGAGGGTGCAAGGCTGTGGCCTCTACAGCTGCAGGTTGGATTCTGTTCCCATCGAGGGTAAAGATCATTTTCTTGATTTGCTTTTTGAAGACTTGGTTAGCTCTGACGAACAAAACTTTTTTTTTTTTCAAAATTCACCTTCAAGAATGTTTTTCTTTTTGAATTGTACTTTGTCCTCGACAGTATTTACCTACAATGCTGCTCAAAAATGTTTCTTCAGCTGCAGTTTTGCTGAAGGCAAAGTATAAATAAAGCAGACAGGCACATGTGGAGTTGTGATCTATGAAAGAAAGAAAGTATTTGGGGGCATTTCACTGTCTCACAAAATTCTGAATGGACTTTTCGGGCTATTTTATTATTTCTCAGAGCTGTCACTTTTAGATTTTGGAAGAGAAAATGACAGAGAATAGATTTAGTTCAAAGCACACAGATGAAAACAAATACAAGAGAACACTCACAATGTTAAGCTGGAATTTCAGTTTCAAGATTTGCTGCAAGTTGCTTGCAGTAATTGCATGTGACATAAGGCTGTCTAATGGCTTGCATTATATGGAAAAATACAAACCTTAATACTGAAAGCCAATTTGGAACACATTTCCTGGCTCACCGGTAAATTCAGGTCATTTCAAGCCTGCATGGGAAACAGCTGTGCACGCTTACACAAAACGGGGGCTTGTTAATTTTCTGAAGTTTTGGGTTCGAGAAGATTAAGAGTTTGTTTATATGTGACTGTGCGAATGATTGCTGGGATGGCTCTCACTGCCTGGGCCGAGGGATTAGAGAAGGATAAGAAACTGAAATGTAAAATGGTCTGTTATCTCATGCCACGGAGGAGTGTGGGGACCAGATGTTATCTTTATGTGGGTAATGGGTTATCACATCTTGGGGCACAGATTTCAGATTTATTGTCCTTTTCTCCCTCTCTTAGTTATTACTGAAGTTTTCATTACCTTGTCCACACGCTGTCACCTCAATGACTCAGCTCCTTCTCCTCAGCCCCATGCATAGTCACAAAGCAGCTTAGTTCCCGTCACCTCATTTACCCTCTCACACCAATCTTAATAACTCCTTATCACCATAAACATATCATTGAATTCCAGCAATGACTTTCCGGTTATTAACTTTCATACTGCAGTGCTGGAGCTGATAGGAAGATGGGGAATTTATTTGGCCATGAGGATTAGAAATGGTTAATGGTTGTTTGGCTTTAGCTACTTAGAAGGAGACTCTGAATGGCTTGACAGATGCACTTATCAGACAGTATAACAGATACTGAGTCAGATGTCAAAATATGACAAAGGATCTGAAAAGACTATCAAACTGGAGGCTTGATTTGGTCTGGTTCATTTAGCCAGTATCCTCTCAAACGACCATTTAACCGCACTGTCACATTAAACAAGCAAATACAAAAGAGGCTGAACGTCACGCTGATAGGCGTGTGAATTTTCATGCTCATTCACAACCATTATCACCTTCGATTACTCTTTTAATCAATATGAATTTCTCCACAGCTGCCGGCTTAATTGCTGAGCTAACTTTAAATTGGAGTCAACTTTCTTTGCCTGTCCTTCCTTTAGCCACCAGGGAAACACCAGGGGAATAAACTGGGATTAAAGTATATTCTGTGGGCCCATGTGAGCTGTCACATTATCATGCATAAATGTAAGTGGGATCATGTCAAAAGAGCGGAGAGTCTGATATTTCTTGCTGCACATTCACCCCCTCAGCAAAGTCCTAAAGAATGCAGCTTTCCGAAAAAGTCGGTCCTATATATAGTGGACATTAAGTCTCGGATATCCCTAAGATTAGGGCTCACATGTACTGTGGTTTTAACAAGACTGAGAGTCTACAGTCTTGCTTGCAGCTCTGTGAGGCTGTGCTTGGGCACAGCAGTAAATCTTAATTTACCGTGTTAGCATGCTAATATTTACTATTTAGCACTAAACACAGAGAATAGCTGAGGGTGACGGGAGTGTCATTAGTTCTGAAGTTTCTGGTCATAAATCAAAACCAAAGTATTGGACAAACAAATTCCGACCCGATGATGGTCGATGGTGGTTACAGCTCCTCCTGAGAGGAACATGAATATCTGTATCAAATTTTGTGAAAGTCAAATTGTCAAATCACTAAGATTAAACCTCTGGGGAACATGAATGTCCATACATTACAATATTTCATGGCAGTTCATTCAATAGTTGTTTAGACATTTCAATCTGGACTAAAGAATTGGACTAAACTAGTACTGCCATCGCTCGAGCCATTATAAACAATGACTGGATGACTGAATCATTTGTCATCGCATGCTTGGCTTGTGTTTGGAGCTGTTAGCGAGGTGTCTCCTGTAAATACATTGGACAGAAATATGTCAGATCTGCTGTAGATAGAAACTGTTCTGCTCTTTTGCTCCAACCAAACATTGCAAAACAAAAGAACCATGCTGATGAAAAAACAATAGATTATAGGATTTTAAGCGACTGTAGCTCACAGACAGCACAGAGTGATGCTGGTAGGAGCCATGAATCACACTATAGGGCTTAAACACTGCATATCTGCTGCTCAACACATTATAAAGTGGTTACATATTCAATTGAAGAATTTTGATAAGTGAAAATATATTGGTAAACCTTGAGTCTATCTAACTTTCTCTGAACAATAGAAGAAAAAAAAACGGATGGAATGCAGCAAACAACTGGTGTTGTATTGCAGACCCCTGTGGAGGAATGCGGATGAGATCTGATACTCAGTGTGCCCTGTCTATGAGATCTAACAAATGCACCATCACCTATTGATCTTCATACTGCACACACCCATCTGTTCATCCCACGGCCCAGCACTCCATCCAGGGGAGTCTTCCTATCATTTATTATTAAAAAGAAAGCCTCAACCTTAACACCTGAAGAACTGCCGCTGACTGATTTAACTCCTTTGTGTGAACTTGAGGCCAAATGTCTGACATTGAGTCGACATTTGCTTTTATTTGATGTGAAACTTTTGTCAGTAGAGTAGTTTCTTAGAGACTGTGGTTTGCTGAAAATTTGGTGAAAGCAGACACAAACAAGTTTCCAGTTTATTCTCACAGTCTGAAATACATTGTGGCAAGAATTCTCAGAAGGGCAGTTATAAACGTGGGTTTGTTTTACCGGGGTTTCAACAGATATTAATGTTTTATATAACCTTTCAAAGTGTGCATAGGTGAATTAGAGGTAGGAATTAGGATTAAAAGATAGTGATTACAAAACAGATTTGCAGCTCTATAGTCATGGCTGAGTTATTAGCCAGGCAAATTGGTTAACTACCCTGTTGCCCTAGGTGCTCAGGGGGACCTTGAGGCCCTGTTCACCATGCAATTATTTTGTATTGTGTAGAGGGAGCCTTGAGTTCAAGTCCAGCCTAGTCTAAGCCTTTATTATTTCAGGTCTTTGTATGGGCCTTTTTACTTACAAATTCAGGTTATATTGTGCTCACTATTTTTTTCAAAGTTTTTTGATTTTACAATTGTAGACTGGTTGAATAGAGGGAGAAAACAACCCCGGTGATGTCATCAGTGCAGGATCCAGCGTTTTGGAGCTTGAGCCTTGAAAAAGGCAAAAAGATCGGATATCACAGCCCGTGCTGCACAGATTTTGACTGTTCTCTTTAATATCTGTCTCTTTATGGCAGTGCAATATGTAATTGCACCCCCTTTAATCAAGTTGCCTCAAACTAACTTCTAATTACTAAATATTCATACACAATGCACAGAAAGTGAAGGAAAAGGGAGTTAGTAGGGGCTCACACTCCATTTTGCTTCCAGGAACTGAGGAAGACTCCCTCAGTGGCTTTTAAAACTCTTTTTCAGTTTGGTAGAACTGTTCCATTTTTTAGTGTGCCTTTAAGTAAATTCATGAGTATACAGCTGCAAACTGCATCTGTCCTCTAGGAATCCATATTTATAACTATTCGCCTGAAAACCATCTCCTTCGCTTTCAAAATGTCATTCCTCCAAAACAAACAAACGTGAAGACCTCACAGCACAGGTCACACAAACATACCTTTACTAGTTACAATGTAGACAGAGTTTTCAATAGCACAACTCTTGATATTTCTGAGACTCCATTTGCATACGTTACAATAAAAGCCGAACTGTCATCTCCATGTGGTTGATAAAAATTCAAAATGTTTCAGCAAAGCAGAACATCATGTTGATGGATAAACAGGGCCATGCAGCACATTGGTTTGCTGAGCACATAGCCTTTTACCATGTCCGTGTGTGTGTGTGTGTATGTCCCTAATGCACACACACACACCCACACACACACACACCCACACACACACACACACACACACACACACACACACACACACACACACTCACAGACACAGTAACAGGCTTACCAAAGCAATCTCATCCTTGTCCCTCTTTGCTCAGCTCAAATCTCAGTCCCGTGCTCATCTTCTCCTATTACAGAGCCTAGCATGTATAACAGAGTGTGTAATGTACCACGGGCTATACGGCTCCTATTTCTCGGGGGGATGTTTGTTGTCCACATGCAGTCAGATTTGCACAAAATTTCAAAAGCAGTGGCGAAAACTCCATATACAGCAGGATCGATACAAATGGACTGTTATTAGATGTGTTTTGAGGTGGTTGTTTGGGGACTTTTCAGCAATTGGATAACTCCCCCTGCACAACACAGTAATCGATCTGAAGTCACCACGCAGCCGATGCAGTGCATTTTCCGGCTTTTTCTCATTCCACTCCATGATGACACATTGGACTGCTGCGACCACCCCCTGTAGAGGGAGTCTGAGCTCCCACCTTCAGGGTGTAGATACAAACTTTCTGCTCAGAGACAAACCAAATCTGCTTTGTTTCCACAGCTTTAGCAGGATGAATCTGCGCATGTGATCTGTACAGTAATACGGATTTTAGGTATTTGGCATCCATCTGTCTAGATGTGTGATGTTATCTTGCATTTGCACTGTGAATCTTTGCTTGTCCCAGCAAGGCAGGTGCTTTGGCTTTCCATTTGTTTTCTCACCCCCAAGAATTCAGCACAGTGGAGCTGCATATTAAGGAGAGCAATCATAGACTCACTGCGCTCACTCGTAGCCTGACTGTCATGAGGAAAGATGCTGGCTCAGACTATAAAGGCTCACAATATAATGGGTACTATGAGTATTACATGTCATAGCACCCATTCTGCTTCGGAGAGAAAAGGGAGGGGGGTTGGAGAAAGGGGAAAGCACTCATCTGTCACCAGACTTATGAGGTATCTTTGGTAAAAACATGGAATATTCTGTAACTTTGCCAATAAAGACATAATTTTTCAAGCTGAGGTTGTTTAAGAGAAAGCCAGGATTAAGACCACCTCTTTCTTTTTTTTTTCCTAGACAGAGAACATAGATTGACATCAAGATTATAAATCAAGAGAGGAGGCTGAGCTTGGCTAAGTGAAATCCATTTTATCCACATCACACATGTTACAGACTTACAGAACCTTGGTCACCACAGTTAAATTCACCACACTTCTGTAATGAAAAGCAATTTTTTTATTGAGCAATAAAATGATTAAACTACCAAATGGGCTTTATGTTAAAATTAACCTGAAATTCTTTTTATTCAACTCTCTTTGATCTCAAATACCTTCAAGCTCAGAAGGGAGACCTTTGAGGTTAGAGAACAGTGTCTCACCAGTCAAAAGTTATGACAGCAGCCGAATACAACTGGATGCAAATTAAAGTGTTTATTGGGCTGAGCTATGGAGCCCCACAGGGCAGATATCAAATGCGCTCACCTTACACATAATCCTTTCTAACACATAAGATTACAATACTGAACAACAACAAGCTTAAACCCAATGCACAACAGTATAACTCAGCTGCTTCTGCATCTAAAGGCATCATAAAGCGCTAAATGTAAATGTAAGGGTGGTAAACTTGGAGTTTTTCTTGGAGATTTTCATAAAATCATAATGATACTGTTCATGGTTAGTTTTTTTCCCTGCAATAACCATTCAGTGTATTTACATTCAGTGATTGCCTGTGTATATTAGATTTTATTTTTAGTGGCAGAGTCTGCCATTGGATCCAAGTTGCCTTCACATGCTCCAGAGATTCAAAGAAATTTAATCCAGAGTAATTTTATCTCATTGATAACAGCCTCACTGTTTACTGTTCGCTCTCCATACACTGTATGAAGTTGCTGCAGATGCAAATTTCCTACTGCTGCTGTTTCACATTAAAAGCATTTAAATGGTGTGACATTTAATGGCTTTTATTGTGAAACAGCCACCTCAGTTAGTGCTAAATGCAGTCACTTTCATCAAAATACACATTGCAGAGAGTAACGGGACAAGAAGGAGCAGTCTAGAAACACACTCACCAGTTGGTCTTCTGTTGTATTTCTGACAAAGCAGCTGCTCAAGAAGTGTTTGTGGAGCTGTAGTGTTAAATCCCACTTACTGTTGCCACCAAATCCAAATTTCAAAAGCTCCTTCTTCAGAAAATCATTTGTCAAACACAATACAAGCAACAACTATGATACAATTCTCACTGATGGTTGCACTATGATTATAACTAAACACATGGTCCAACAATGTTTGCATAATAGAAGATCTTTAATGTAATACAAATAACAAATCACATCTTTCTCTAACTGGCTGTCACTTTTTATTGTCTGGTTGTTTCAGAGCAAAAAAAAAAAAAGAAAACTTCTGTCCAGAATGAATACGAGACAATGAGAGTGAGCTGTCATTTGTAATCAATGCAGGCTGCACTATCATCCACCACTAACGCATAAATGTTTTTGTTAATTTGTTTCCCGAGCCAACGGCCAACATTTCCAAACTTCAAAGAAGTGTTTTCACGCCCACATTCTACTGTGAATCAAATAAGAGATAGACAATAATTGCCGCATATGAATAATTCAGTTGTGGGATTTATGATAAGACAAAATTCTTATCAGGGCTTTCCCTCAAGGTCCTTCAAACTGCTTTTCCCATTTTGTATGGCTGGCTGCTCGTATACGGTTCTGAGGTCTCTATCTTCTTGCTCTTGCGCTGCCTCTGATGCCCACCAGGAGAACAAAGTCAGCAGAATTCACACTGACTGACACCAAGTCGCTGCCAACAAACAGGCTGCTCGCGCTGCAACAATGTGGCTCTGTAGATTAAGACTTCACCATTCAAAACACACACAACTCGCAGGAGACAGGTTTTTGCATGGATAATTAAAATATAACACCATTCTCTCCTTAATAAGCCATGTTTGCAGAGATGAGGGGTTGGATTGGAGAATGCAAAGTGGAAGCACAATTTACAGGACAGCTGATGCTGTTTTGAATAATTTTTATAACTGTACTGTAAGAAAGAGCAGGCAGAGCATAGATGCCATTTGTGCAAAACAGGACAATAGCCAAGATTTTTTTTTTGTTTGTTGTTGTCTTTTTCTTTTTGAACACATCTGTCCAGCAAATGGGGATCTGCAAAATCTTCAGCACTTTAAAGCACAACAAGAGATCTCCCCTGTGTGCACAGGTTTCATAAGTGTTGGGCCTGTAAAGTGATTTTTTTTTTTCTCCAGCGCAAAATCTATTGTTGTGAAGCCTATACCACAGGGTTTAACAATGACCTCAACATACTCTTGTCTTTCTCTGGAACTCTCTGACTGCCTGTGAGAGTTACCATACTTTGCAGCTTACTTTACTTCAGAGCTGTCTATCCTGGGCTTATATCAAAGGGAGAGAGTTTCTTAACTGCTGCCCAATTTTCTCAAAAAGAAAAAAAGCCTCCCCTCCTTCTATTCTCTGCACCAAAAAGTCACCTCCAGATATATCTCATACACATCAAAAAAATGAAGGTGTATTTCATAAAGGAGGAAAGGAATGATGTGCTATCGTTAAAGCGCGTATGCCTATTTTGAACTGATAGATGAGACAGGTCTTCAAATTTAACGTTCAGTACTTTCCCTTATATATCACATCCATCCTTGTCATCTGAAAGTTTGCATTCCCCCCGCGATGATGGCCCATGGCTTCAAGGTACTCCCGGGAGATCATAGGCAAAGCTGAGTCAAAGCTGGGTATTAAACGGACTCAAGAATCCATTTAACTTTTGGCACCGTCTGTCAGACATCTTTGTTCTGATATGAAGGTGCGACCTAGGCAGTTAAGTGGCTGAACTGCCTGTGGGAGCCACTGCTTTTAGAAGTCTTCCTCACTTGCTTTGAGGACATCTGTTTTATGTGTAAGGCTGTCGCTTCTTTTGGCCACTGCCCCACATAAGCAGCGGCGCACAGTAACTCACCACAAAGGACATAGAGATGACAGTTTGATGAAACCTGTCCCCTTTTCAAACCCACTGGCCCTCAGAGGAGTGTGTGCTCATGCCATCTGGAGACTTTGATGGTACTATCAATTACTTCAAAGTTCATAATGCAGTATGCTTTTTTTTTTTTCATAATATCTCCACTTACAAAAATATCGTAATGTAGATTTTTTTTTGTCCTCGTCCACCAGCTGCTTTTTGCTTTCCATTTTTCAGGTAAAAACTCTGACTGGCTTTTACACTGAAGGAATGAAGGAATTTGAATAGTGACTTTCTATAACAAAGCCCAAGGTTTTGTTGACCCGTCCATTCACCCCAACCTCCTTCTTCTGTGCGCAAGAGTCATGATTCCTACAGCTGCTAGAGAGCTTTGTTACTTGTTGTTATTTGGTATTTCCTAAAACCCAGATGATGTAATTTTTCACAAATACAGCTGCAGAGGAAGGTGAGAGATGTGTTTGTTTCTCTAATGTAAAATGAATTCAACCATGCTGATTGACATCATGACAGTTAAATTAAATTTCATGTCTTACTTTATAGGGGTAGTGATTTCCCATACACATACACTGGGTCAACTGCAAAACTTTATTCAGCCACTTCCAGTTCGAGCTGATGCCATGTAGCTTTATTGTTTCTTTAGATCACAATTAGCCAGCAACAATAGCCTCTCTTCCTGGGGTCCACATAAATGTATTTACAACACAGTACAATAAAAGTGGTGATCTGATTCACACTTTGAAGTCAGTTAAGATGCAGTAGGGCCCCAAATCAAAATCTTACTGAGGTCATTTCTGCTTATATTCACCACAGTGGGCAGTTCAGAGAGGGTTTTCACACATTATAGTGGGCATCAATATTGCAGTAGGAGCAGCAGTATGTCAAACTCTTTGCCTTAGCCCCAGGTGGGCTCTTGTGCTCTGCAGGATGTCCCACGCCAACAGACAGTTTAAGGCTGCCGTCAGAGTCTGTATGTCATTCTGATGCCTCTCCTGCCAGAGGCCATGGAGGCAAACGCTGGTGTTCGCTTTTAGCACTTCAAGGTCCTTTGTATCTCCCCTAAAAGTGAAAAGCCTGAGGCTCAAAGTGTTGACCTGTGTTGGTCCCTGGGTATGCATTCAAAAGCACCTCCTGCCTATGCAGTGTAACCCCGTGACAGGCCCACACAATGGGCCAGAGGCCTTGACAGGAAAGGGCTTGATCTCCATTGACATAGTAGCTTTCACTCTGGCTCAGGTACTGTTCTGTTCACCTGACCCCTTCACACGGAAGACTGTTATCCCAACTTTTCCATTACCAACTTTACAAAGACACAAGTCACTTTCACAGACTGTCATCCGACCTTTCTGTCCTTCATGCTTAAATAACAGGGGTGCTGAGCTCCCTGAACAGGATCCAAGATAACCACAAGAAACTCGCCTTAACTGCAGAAATCGCAGTCTTAATGAGGTTTGACCACATAATAGAACAATAAGAGACCATGAATCACTCTTATCTTTATAAAAAGAAAATATATGCACAGCGTCCTAAGTAAATAGTAAAGAACCATTATCATGACAACAAAAATTTCCAACATCACAAACACTCATTATTTGTCCATAAAGATATGACAGGTGTCCAACATATAAATGACAGCCTTGACATGAACCAAACTGGTTGAAATATCCACATTTTTCTGAAACATTTCCCATATAAAGGCTTTTAATTTTATATATATTTTTTAATTTTTTTTATCTGTAGTTTATTGCCTCATACGTCTTCAGTCAGCTCAGCTTCTTCATGCCCCTTTTTTTGAAATGACATTGAACCTGATCTCTCCTCAGATTACCTGTTCATAGTAAAACCCAAGCAGCTCATTTGATTCTGTGACTTGTGATCCTTTTGCAAAGTTAATGTCGCAATTTCACAGATGCCACGGTAACTTCTAAACATGTGGAGTTGAGGGTGTCTTTGCGTAGGTTCAAAGTCTCAGAACCACAGACGACTCAAAGGGATCAGTGCACGATGAAAGAAAGAAATAAAAATAGGGGCCAGCTGATGAAAAAATACAGTTTAGTTAGTGAAAGAAATGCTGTTTACAATAAAGCAACAGCAGACTACAAAACCGATGACAATCGAGCGAAATGAGGAAACACTTTATCAAAATGCGAATGATATAAAAAAATAATGATCGGTGGTGCTCAGATTCAAACTCAGTCGAAGCTGAGAACAAATAAGCACAAACTTGGCAACCACTTTAAAGTTTTCTCGTAGTCTTCTACAACCATTCCTTTAATCTGCAACATCAAACAGACTCCTCTAAACTTTACAGTCAACGCTTCTAGACTGTGTGAAGCTCCCCCCTTTTTGTGATCAGTTCTTTATTGATTTTACAAAAACGAGAACAGAAAAACCTCACTCCCCCAACCTTTCTCAATAGCCCACCTCCCACTTCCTGCAGTAAGATCTCTGATTAATAACATTAGATTTGTATCAGCAAAGTAAACAGTGATCAGACTTAGAATTAGGTTGTACAGCACATTCTAAATCATTTAAATGGTAAACAAAAAGGAAAATGGATCCACACACATTAATTTTTCAGAAGCTTAGGGATAGTTTAAGCCAAAAACAATATCAGTTGGATTCAACTTTTAACACAGCTGAGCTATTTCTAGTTAGCAGCAGCATCTTTACTTGAAGCAATTTAATGATGAAGTCTAATAAAAATACAAAAACCACTGATGGTGCAATAAAAGCTTCAAATCAATAAAGGGACACTTCTTGGAGGGAATCCAACAGTCAACCACGTAGCTTGGCTCAAGTCGCTCTGACACAAGAAATTATGAGCAGAAAGCAGTCTAAAGAGAAAGCTAAGGTCATGTCCTATAAACAGTGTTTTGGCTTTTTGAGCTGAATGCTTAAACCCATGGACTTGGACAGATAACAACTGAAACTGGGCACCCAGTATAAGAGCCTGCTAAGGCTTTTTAAATACACAAGTAATTAATAATACACAAGGGTTAATAGTTATGATACAAAGGCTCACGTGTATTTAAGATGCCTCTACCTTTAAAATTCCCACACTTAAACCTCACACTGGCACACATTCACTTAGTTCCCAGTCATTAGAGAGGAAAGGTAAAAAAAGATATAAAGCCTGGTGTAACTGTCTGAGAGACAGTTGAAAGACAGTTGAGATTTAATTGAAATGTTTATTTTACATTTTGTAACAATATGTTTCAATTCATGGTTATTAAAACTGATTTAAGGAATGTAAGAACGAGGTTGACTCGTAGTAATTGGTCACATGGTCGTAGTTCGGAGGTCGCACCTGTGGCATTGTGGGGCGGCGGAGCGCGCCATCACGGCTAAGAGTAGAACGCCGTCACGGCTACAGGAGAAGTGCATACGGCCGCAAGATATTAGTACTGCATGGTCCAAGAGGCGCACACGGTAACCTTTATTTTGCATTTTTGTATGGTTTTGTTATTGTTTGTGATGGTTGTGTGGCCTTGAATGGACAATTTTTATATGTTTTTGCTGGCTAGTCGGGACCTGTTTGTGTTCGGGTGTTAGCGCCCATGCTATTGTGGAGCCTGTCTGGGCTCTGGACATTTTTGAGAGACTCTGAAGAGCAAGAGATGTGTGTTTCAAAAATGTTTGTCTTTATTTTGTAGTTTTCACGGTGTCTGCGGAGGAGGAAGTACGGAGAAATAAAACTCGAAAGACATCAGTATGATGCGTGGCCATTATTGCTTTGGACCGGTGTAGTTACAGTGAAAACGTAACGCCAGTATGGCCGAGAATCCAGAGTAAGAGTCCAGAGCAGCGGGTGTCCGTCCAGGAGAGAGAGGGCAGCGCAATCACCGGAGCAGCGTATGACCAAAGACGAGACCGGAGAAGAGGCGTGCCGATAGAGAGGACACGGGAGAGTCGCTCCTAATACCGGATTGAGAGTATCGCGACTTCGCCACTAGAGGGCAGCATCAGCGCGACTACAGCTCTGCAAACATCCTCTTCAGGCTTCAGCGTGCAGTGACTGTTTCATCCCATCGCTGTCAACACAGAGAAGGGCTGCTCTACTGACGGCGCCAGGTTTGACTGTACCATCTCTACTTCCTTATGGATAGTTTATACAACTTCAAAGAAAGCAATTATTCAAGAGAGGTACTGTGCAAGAAAAGACTTGTTTAACAAAAAAAAAAAAAAAATACTGGTTCATTACTGAAAGAGGAATTGATTTTTCTTCATTGTTCCTGTTTTGTCAGTGTATTTGTTATTAATGTTTTAATGGTGTTTTTCTACTTGAGAGTTTGAATTCATAATCAAAGAAGTGCATTAAGAGGTTTATTTGAGTTAATTGTTGCTAAACATTAGTACTTTGACTACACTGATAACCACATAGTGGTAAAGGGTTTATTTGCTTGTTTGCATATTTAACAACAACTTTGTAAAAAGGGGTGCTTTTTCTAAAATAGTGTCTTTTCAAAAATGTACAATGTCACTTCATGGGGAAAAATCACTAGGTGTTGATTTAAGTGAACAAATAGAGTCCCTCCAAGAAGAACTGACCAGTTTAAATGAACAATTAAAATCACAAACTGATGGCACTGAAAGGGAGAGATTAGAGGCACTTATAGGTGATCTTCATGCTGAAATAGAAATACTCAGAGTATCAGCTGTTGAGCCTACCTCCGCCACCTCCAAAACAGATCAACTCAGGAAATCTTCAAGAGAGAGAAAGTTAACCCCTAAAATGCTGGAACTGAAGCAACAAGAGACTTCTCAAAGAGAGAGTAAATTCATCACACTGTATGAAAAATGGAAACAGCAGGTTAAAGCCTCACGCACCAAACTGAAGGAGGAATGCTCCGATGGAGACTTGGGTGACATGATGGATGCTGTTGAGGAGCTGGAGTCACAAGTGAAAGATGCATATGTAAATATACGATCTCATTCAGCACCTTCTACTGAGATCAGAAGAAAAATGGACTCCTGCACAGCAGTAACAAGAGATTTGATGGAGTTGATGAAAGTGCGCATGAGTGAAGTAGGACAAGAGGAATTTGACGCTAAAGCAGAAAATGCAAGGCTTCATATGGTGCTTGACAGAGAGTATGCCCAGTCCATATTTGGGTCTACAATCACCAAATCTACTGTTCGCAGTCACCACTTAAGCCATTCATCAGAACAGCAAAGCATTACAGCAAGAAGAGCAGAATGCGCTGCAGAGTTAGCCGCAAAGAAGGCTGAAATGAACATGGAAGAGGCAATTGCTGCACAAAAGCAACAACTTAAAAGACTGGAAAATCAGAGAGATCTTGATGTGATAGCTGCTAAGCTTAAAGCGTACTCTGAGGCTGACTCAAGTGAGGTCTGCAACGAAAATAAAGCAGCAGACAGTAAGGTGACCAGTCCTCCAGTGCCCTGTAAAGAAATGAAAAGGGAACAAACATGTCACAACAATAACAAAGACCAAATAAACAATACTGAGTACAATGAAGCATCATTAGTACAAGCTCTTCATGACACAATGGTACTTACCAGACTTCCTGCACCTGAGCCTTCAGTCTTCTCAGGAGATCCACTTAAGTTCTTAGAGTGGAGCACAAGTTTCAAGGCACTGATTGAACGGCGATGCACAAATCCAGCAGACAGATTGTTTTACCTACAGAAATACATCAGTGGTGAGGCACGATCAGCAGTGGAAGGAAGCTTCTTCAGAAAAGATGACGAAGCCTATGACCAAGCATGGGAGGCATTGAACACTCGGTATGGTCACCCCTTCGTGGTCCAGCGTGCATTTAGAGAAAAACTGAATAACTGGCCAAAGATTGGCTCAAGAGAGTCGCTCAAACTGAGACAATTCAGTGATTTCCTGGCAGCCTGCAGCAACGCCATGCCACACATCAAAGGGCTTCAGGTGCTAAATGACTGTGAGGAAAATCAAAAGATGCTCCAAAAGCTCCCAGATTGGTTGGCCTCTCGCTGGAATCGTCATGTCACAAAACAGCTGCGACGAACAGAGGAATATCCCAATTTCAGGGAGTTTGCTGATTTCGTGGCTAAGGAGGCAGATATTGCATGCAATCCTGTGACATCATTTCATGCTTTAAAACACGCTGAAGAAAAGCCAACTAGAGACATAAATCGCCCAAAGGCTAATGTGTTCATTACAAACATGAAAGCATCAGATAAATCAATTACAGTGATGAAAACACACAGTGCTGTGGAGAACAGCTCAAAGGATTCAAATGGATCAAAGAAAGTGAACACCTCATTCACATCTCCAAACTCAGTCCCATGCGTATTCTGTGGAGAAAGTCATTCTATTCACAAATGCCAGAAGCTTGCCAGTAAACCTGTAGAGGAAAAGAGAAGGTTCATAATGGACAATAACCTGTGCTTTGGCTGTCTTAGAAGAGGACATAATTCAAAGGACTGCAAGAATAAAGCCACTTGTGGTATTTGTAAGAAACCTCATCCAACACCACTGCATGAGGATCGTCCTGCTGCTACAGACACATCCTCTTCACATGCCAAGCAAGCAGAAGAAAACACATCCGCCCTTTCTTGCTATGTGAGCAGAAACGAAGGTGGGAGCACATCCATGATAGTGCCTGTATGGATGTCTTCAAGCACCACTCCTGAAACAGAGACCTTAGTGTATGCCCTGTTAGATACACAGAGTAGCAACACTTTTGTAGACCAAGGGGTATGTGAAAAGATGGGGGTGGGTTTAGAGCCTGTTAAGTTGAAGCTAACCACTATGGTGGAAAAAGATTCCATCATTAAGAGTGATAGAGTCAGTGGTCTTAGAGTCAGAGGATTTTCCTCACAAGGCTTTGTCAACTTGCCACCTGCTTATACCAGAGATTTCATCCCACTGGAGCGTTCTCACATTCCTACCCCTGGAACTGCCAAAAAGTGGAAACATCTGAGCAGAATAGCTCAGGAAATACCAGAGCTGATGGAGTGTGAGGTTGGACTCCTCATAGGATATGACTGCCCCAAAGCCTTGGCTCCACGACAAGTCATCACAGGACGTGATGATGAGCCGTATGGCATCAAGACTGACCTAGGTTGGAGCATTGTCGGCAGCTCACCACAGGTAGCAAAGTCAACTGAAGTGACAGGTCTGTGCCATCGCATAGCTGTTAAAGAACTACCACCATTGACACCAGCCACTGTCATCAAAGCCCTTGAAGCTGACTTCAGAGATACTAACCCTGGGGAAAAGACTATTTCACAAAGTGACATACAGTTCACACAGTTACTGAATGAAAGAATATATCAGAATGCAGATGGGCACCTGGAAATGCCTCTCCCCTTTAAGACACGCCCACAACTGCCAGAAAACAAGAGGCTGGCTCTGGTGCGGCTGAAGCAGCTAAAGGGGAAATTTGAGAAAAATCCCAAATTTAAGGATGACTACGTTAAGTTCATGGACAGTGTCTTTAAGGATGGAGATGCAGAGAGAGCTGACAACCAACCCAAAACAGGAAATGTTTGGTATATTCCCCACCAAGGGGTATATCATCCTCGAAAGCCAGAAAAAATTAGGGTTGTGTTTGACTGCTCTGCCAAGTATGAGGGCACAGCTCTGAATGATCACTTACTTACTGGACCTGATCTCACCAACGGACTGACAGGAGTGCTCTGCAGGTTCCGCAAACATGCCATTGCAGTGATCTGTGATGTAGAGAAAATGTTTCACAGGTTCCATGTAAGTCCAGAGGACAGAGACTACTTACGTTTTCTGTGGTGGGAAAACGGCGATACAAAATCAGAGCCAAAGGAATACCGCATGCGAGTCCATCTTTTTGGAGCAGCTTCTTCTCCTGGCTGCGCAAATTATGGAATTAAGCACCTTGCAAGCCAAAACGAAAAGGACTATCCGGCAGCAGCCAATTTCATCAGAAAGAATTTCTACGTTGATGATGGCCTCATCAGCGTAGAATCTGTGGACACAGCCATCAAACTGGTGAGAGAGGCACAAGATGTGTGTGCAAAAGGAAAATTACACCTCCACAAGTTCATCTCGAATAGCAGAGAAGTCTTGGAATCTATTCCTGACAGGGAACGAGCTAGTGGAGTTCAAGATGTCGATCTCACTCATGATGAACTCCCAGTCCAGACCGTGTTAGGAGTAAAATGGAGTGTAAACAGCGACACCTTCTCCTTTAAAGTTGCCCTGGATGAGAAGCCTGCAACACGGCGGGGAATACTCTCCACAGTTGCCTCTGTTTTCGACCCACTAGGCTTCTTGGCTCCTTTCCTTCTACTGGGAAAGAAAATACTCCAGGAAATGTGCCAAAAGGGCATTGGATGGGACGAACAACTGCCCACAGAGCTAAAGCCACGATGGGAGAGCTGGCTGAACGACCTGCAAAATCTGCAAAAGCTCCAGATCCCAAGATGCTTTGCCCCTGAAAACCTAGGGAAGGTTCAGAGGATTGAGTTGCACCATTTTTCAGACGCAAGCAATCAAGGGTATGGCCAGTGTTCATATATCAGAGTGGTAACAGAAGACAAAGTACATTGTTCTCTAGTCATAGGTAAGGCAAGGGTCGCACCCACCAAAGTTGTAACCATACCTAGACTGGAGTTAACAGCTGCAGTGGTCTCCTCAGCAGTCAGCAGGATGTTGAAGGAGGAGTTGGAGCTCAAAGTCGACCAAGAATACTTTTGGACAGATTCACAGGTAGTCTTAGGCTACATTAACAATGAAGCTCGAAGATTTCATGTCTTTGTAGCGAATCGAGTTCAAAGAATCAGAGAAACAACAGACCCAACACAGTGGTACCACGTTGAGACTGACCAAAACCCGGCGGATCACGCCTCCAGAGGCCTCAGGGTGGCAGAGTTGATTAGTTCGACTTGGCTCACTGGACCAAAATTCCTGTGGCAAAGAGAGATTTTGACACCAAAACCAAATCCACAGCTTATGGTGGGAGATCCAGAAGTCAAAGTAACACAAGCATTACAAACAAGTGTAATGGAAGAGGACAAGTTTTTGGAGAGATTTGAGCGTTTCTCAAGATGGCATACAGCATTAAATGTGGTTGCTCGGATCCAGAAACTAGCAAAACGAGACAAAACAGCAGAGCCCATATCTGTTGAAGATAAAAGACAAGCCAGTCTTGTGCTGGTAAAGCTGGCACAAAAGGATGCTTTTAAAGAGGAGATGCAAACACTGAGCCATGACAAACTGCCTCATGGCCATCAGTTGTTTCAGCTCAACCCAGTATTGCAAGATGGTGTTCTCAGGGTGGGAGGGCGATTAAAGAACGCCTCCTTACCTTACGACTTGAAACATCCAGTGATCTTACCAAGAGACGGTGTGGTCACGAAGCTGATCCTAGGCTACTGTCATGAAAAAACTCAGCATCAAGGCAGAGGCCAGACCCTCAATGAGCTCAGAGCAAATGGTTACTGGGTAGTTGGTGGCAGCAAAGTTGTAGCTAACTACATCAGACAGTGTGTCACATGCAGGAGAGCTCGCCGACCAACAGAAAAACAAAAAATGGCAGATCTCCCTGCTAGCCGTGTTGATCCATCACCACCATTTTCTTTTTGTGGAATGGATTGTTTTGGACCCTTTCTCACAAAGCAGGGACGCAAAGAGTACAAAAGGTATGGGCTTATATTCACCTGCCTATCCTCAAGGGCAATCCACATTGAAATCTTGGAAGATTTAACAACGGATGCCTTCATCAATGCACTGCGATGTTTTATAGCAATTCGTGGAGCTGTAAGACAAATCAGGTCGGATCAAGGCACAAATTTCACTGGAGCAAAAAATGAACTGACAAAAGCTCTGAAAGAACTGGACAAAGACAGACTGACAGCTTACCTGGCTGAGAGACAATGTGACTTCACTATGAACATACCTGATGCCAGTCACATGGGAGGGGTTTGGGAACGGCAGATCAGGACAGTTAGGAGTGTCCTAAGCTGGGTCCTCTCCAAAAGTGCTGGAAGACTAGATGATGCTTCTTTAAGGACATTTTTCTATGAGGCAATGTCAATTGTTAACAGTCGCCCACTCACAATCAACAGTATTAATGATCCCAAAAGCCTAGAACCACTCACACCAAACCATTTACTAACCATGAAAAGTTCCATTCCGCTGCCTCCCCCAGGAAAATTTGTGGCTGAAGATGTGTACGCCAGGAAAAGGTGGCGCAGGGTGCAGTACCTGACGGAGCAATTCTGGAGTAGATGGAGGAAGGAGTATGTGGCAAACATCACGCTCAGACAACGCTGGCATTCTTCAAGACGAAATGTAGAGATTGGAGATATTGTCATTGTCAAACAGGAAGAGATTCCCCGCAGTGAGTGGAGACTTGGAAGGGTGCTAGATGTTTGCAGAGATGAGGATGGACTGGTTCGAAAGGCCACTGTACAAATGGGAAACAGAAAGCTAGGGAAAGAGGGTCAAGGACTTACTAATCTATCTATCCTTGAACGTCCTATTCATAAATTAGTTGTGCTTGTAGAAAACAACTAAAATGTGTTCCAATGTAACCAATCTGTAAACACATATCTGTGTAGAAAGTCAAAAGTAACAGTTCAGACGTGAGAGGTATAAGATACCAGTTGTTCTAGAAATTACTTGATTTATTCAAATGTTTTCACAAAAGTTATCATAAATCGTAGTAATTTGGTGGGAGTGTAACTGTCTGAGAGACAGTTGAAAGACAGTTGAGATTTAATTGAAATGTTTATTTTACATTTTGTAACAATATGTTTCAATTCATGGTTATTAAAACTGATTTAAGGAATGTAAGAACGAGGTTGACTCGTAGTAATTGGTCACATGGTCGTAGTTCGGAGGTCGCACCTGTGGCATTGTGGGGCGGCGGAGCGCGCCATCACGGCTAAGAGTAGAACGCCGTCACGGCTACAGGAGAAGTGCATACGGCCGCAAGATATTAGTACTGCATGGTCCAAGAGGCGCACACGGTAACCTTTATTTTGCATTTTTGTATGGTTTTGTTATTGTTTGTGATGGTTGTGTGGCCTTGAATGGACAATTTTTATATGTTTTTGCTGGCTAGTCGGGACCTGTTTGTGTTCGGGTGTTAGCGCCCATGCTATTGTGGAGCCTGTCTGGGCTCTGGACATTTTTGAGAGACTCTGAAGAGCAAGAGATGTGTGTTTCAAAAATGTTTGTCTTTATTTTGTAGTTTTCACGGTGTCTGCGGAGGAGGAAGTACGGAGAAATAAAACTCGAAAGACATCAGTATGATGCGTGGCCATTATTGCTTTGGACCGGTGTAGTTACACCTGGCATATGAGTCTCGTACCTGGTCTGCAGGGAGCTGTATGACATACAGCGTGACAACTATTAGCATTTAAGGTGGCAAACACACGGATCACCATTGTCAAACACAGTGGAAACAGATGAACTCCCTGCATGTTAATGGAAGCTCAACGGAGGATAAATAATTAAAGACAGTATTACATAATGAATGAACTTCCTTCAAATAAGCATTGTTGAGCGGCTGTGGATTGAAGGTGGATAGGAGGCAAGATGGCCCTGCGAGAGTTAGACAGTGCAGGGCCCCCATGGGACTGATATGGCTAAGTGTGCCCACGGCCTTGTATCACAGGCAGGAGATCAGAGGAACAAGACTCTCACATGGGGCGGGGGGGGGGGGGGGGGGGGACTTGGATGAAGAAATGGGGGCAAGAGGCAGAGGAGAGTGAATGTATGGAGGGGAAGGAAAGAAAGACTGTCTTGACTCAGAGCTGTTTGGCTGGGATCCTTTTTTGCCTGGTGGCTGGTTGGTTTTTCACCCAAGTTTCACACCTTGATTAACACTTTAGGAAATTAGCAGGGGTTGTGTGTAGGACCTTGGGGCAAATGAGCCCCTCAGAGACCAGACAGTGTGCCTGAAATTTGAACTATGGGTATGATAAAAATAATGAAAAATAATGATAAAAAATTGGATGTAAAAAGCTCGCCATGTAGAAACCATATCATGTGCATGCGCATTTTTTAGAGCTTGAAACTATTCAAGTAAATTTATTAAACTGTAATAATTTGGAAGTACATTAACTGTTTGAGTATTTACATCTTTTAAAAAACCTTATAATTGTCCTACAATCATTTACAACTGTATTTACTTTGCAGATTACAATTTACATACAGTTCACAAGCTTGAAAAATATGATGGATTGTTATAGATTAAATTATCCAAATAGGTACATAAAGGATATATAAGTACTGAAAATTAGCACCACCAGCTGTTGTAAGTACCAGTAATTAAAGTCCATTACCTCTTGTAATATAAAACTCTGTAAAAGACTGTATTGCCTAATGAGCGCTTCTGACAGTTTATGTTTTGCTGATTATACTCGTGTACTCTTTCCATTCTAGATTTTTATTTGTAACTGCAGACTGTACATTTTGCAGTAACTCAAACTAGCAAAACATGATTTCCTGCAAACACAGAACCAATTAGTGCTTGGTTTCTGTACACCTGATCAAAGTTTAATCACATTTTCACGCTCTTTGAGCTCTGTTTTTGGTCTCCACCAGCTTCTGAGAAACTATCTGGTTGTTTAGCTGCTAAATGCTCTGCTGTGTTCACCAGCTAGTGGCTGACTTTATCCCCCATTTGGTTCTGGGCAGGTAGCATACAGCTACAGCAGGCTGCCGTTTTCCGTGAAAATGGCAGCCTGCTGCTAATGATACTGAGAGAGGTGGAAGTGATAAAAAACAGTAAAGTTGCAGTCTGACCAGAACCAGAATGATTAGCTGAATGATGCTAAAATGTTCTGTTAAGCTGAAGGGAATTGCTGAGTTGGGTGATAATTCTCTGTGGGTTTGTTAATACAGCCTGAGCAACCTCTATCACATAACCATTTGATCAATTGTTTATATAAAAACATGAAAGTGCAGCTTTAAGTAAAAACTCTGAACACGTCTTCCACCACAAGTGGTTTTCTACATGGACTTTGATGAAATCACTTTAAGCAGTAAATGGTGGAACCACTTCAGGGAAATTAGCAGGGGTTGTGTGCAGGTCGAGAGACCAGACAACGTGTCTCAAATTCCAATTCCAGGTATAAAAATGCTCCTGGTATAATCACAATAGAAAATGGGCAATGAAAAGCATATCTTGTAACAGCCACATCATGATTCTTCCTTTGTGTAGAGTTTGAAAAAAAAAAGCCTTGTACAATAAATGGTGGATTCTTCCACTTACAATCCATTTACACAAAAACTGCACCTATAGGAGAGATAATTTCCTGTTCTTGACCGACAGCATGTTGCTGATGGTGCACTGGATGGTGTTACAGGTTTCTACAGAGGATGCAGATGGAATATGAAATACAACGGACATGACGCATGAAACACAAAGATCTACGCATACAATCACCACACACCACAGCACAAAAACAGCAGTGAAAATCAGGTCATAATTGTCAAAGGAGCTTATAGAAAGGCATGACGCCAGTTTGTCTGCTTGTTTGTTTGCCTGCTTTTTGTGATCATGTTTCTGTCATCGTCCTTTCTGTCTTTAATGTGTTTGGTGTTTAAAAAACAAGCTATCTCTACAGATTCTGCACTTTGTGATTTCCAATATTTAAATACTACATCAATGCGATATTTTATTCTTTTTCAGGAGGCTGCTGGTTGACTTGGATTTGTTTTATGTCCCCTTTTTAGTGTGCAATTTCTTGCTGATGCTGCAGCTTCCAAGAAAGGCCTTCCAAAGAGGAGAAATAAAAGACTAGTTTATGTTTCAACTGCTATCCAAGAATTTCCCATATGCTCAATGTTACTCTTTAAAATGTGATGATTAAAGTCTTTTTTAAGTAAAGAAATCTCTTTTCCTTCCTTTGAGGGATGTCTCTGTAATCTGCTATTGCTTCTTTGCTGGAGCAGCCACCTTGCAGAAGGATGAGAACAGTTTCACAGCCTGAAAAACACTATTTGCCTTTTTATAATTAGGGGACACATCCTGTTTTAATGCAATCAAACGGATGAACGAACTCTCAACAGCCACTAGAAGGGTGGCAGTCTTACTTGAGCATCACAGCACTTGTTTGTAATTCACTAGTTAAATGCAGTTACAACAGAGCATTTAATGCGCACGCCCGTAGTTAAGTTGCTGGGAAGTGGTTATTTTGCAGCTCATGAGGTCCAGTGATATGTATGTGTTGATGCTTGTTTTTACAGAGAATGCAGCATGAGAGGTTTTCCTCTCTATAGTCAAATTATTGCTCTAATGCCTAGCAGGTCATGGCTTCCTAATGAGAAGCAAAGCAAACTCTAAAATGTGTTTTAGTGGAGCATTCATTTCTGCAGAACTGTAAAGGTCTGAGAACCAATGAACCCTATATGGGAATCGTATGAACGGTAAAGAGGTTGTTTCCTCCAGAAAAGTGAAACTATGACAGTCATTTAAAGACCAGGTCATGATGATCCCCTAAAATCTAATTTCCCCTAAAGAGAACACCAGAGTTCTGCTCCAAAGGCAATTTTTTTCTAATGAACTATAATTACCTCTCAACCACTGTCTTCCCCTCAGTTCAGGTATGGCTTACAATTTCTTTCATTAAACCTTTACACCTTCACTCAGCATCCTATGTGTAATTTACTCTGACCTCTGCTCTGTAGAACGACCTTCATTTTCACACATGCAACCATTAATCCTCTAATTTCTCCATGCCAGATACACAGTGTGTGTAGCCACTTATGAAGCCAAGAAGAGCAAAGGGGGTGTTGGTGAAATTATTATCAAACTGTTTTCTTTTAAGGCTCATGAGACTTGTATAAATCTTTGTATTTTTACTGGAGTCACTGGGTACATGGAGGCTCTGGGCGCATTTCGTTCCAAACTTTGAATTTTCTCATTTTCTTATAAAGAAAGAAGCATCTGAATCCTTCTGTTAACATTTCAAAATAATTGCTGCACCCGTGACCTTGACTTTCTCCTTTTTTGGCATTACCCGTGGGCATAGCTTGTTCCATCAAAGGGTAAAGGTGATCTGTGATATGCTCTTAGTGAACCCTTATCAAACCTGTGTAACTGAGTCGTGTTTTAAAGGACAAGAAGTTATTGATTTCCTCCTGTCCTCTGCAAATAATTATTTTAAAAAGTCCAAGTGTGAAAGGCTGTTTTCTTAAAAGAATAGTTTAACAGTATTAGTCTTGTTGAAAATCAAGACCACTCTCATATTAGTATGCTTAATATGAAGCTAGAAGCAGCAGATGGTCGGCTAACAGCTAGCTAGCACAAACAGAAATCTAATTAATAAATGACAAGTTTTGGTTTTAATCCACGTCACCATGTGGATTAAACAAATGTGACAGGTGTTACTTAGTAAAATTTGGAGTAGGAGTGTATTTGAACTTTAGACAAAGCCAGACAGGCTGTTTCTCATTGCTTTCAAACTTTATGCTAAGCTAAACTAACCACCTGCTGATTATAGCTTCGTATTTAGCATACAGACATGAGGGTGGTATCAATCTTCTCATCCGACTCTCGACAAGAATGTGAAAAAGTTTATTTCATAAAATCTCAAATTACACTTTTAAGCTTCAGCAAAAATATGATACTGCAGATTTTTTCAAAAGTTTCCCATTTATAAAATGGTGGAAAACGACTTCAGAGAGAGTCCGGTGGTTGGAGGAGCCCTGGAGTGCTGATCCTCAGGGACTGTGGAGAATCAGTCTGGCATGTCTGCAAGCTGCACTGTGGGGAAATCAGATGATACTGTTCTGCACATCTCCTCTGCTTCATTGGGAGCACAAGGAGGAGACTTTCTGCATTTCTTTAGCAGTGCCTTGTCCTGTGCTGTGGCACATTGACTGTCTCTTGCGACAATGAGTTGGACAGTCACAATAACAATTGATGCGATTGGCAATTTGATTCCCAGTCTTAGCGATTAGCCGTGTGCAGTCACAGACTGCATAAATATGGAGAGCCTCACAAACTGAGAATCAATTGAACAAATATGAAACTCTTCCTCTGCCTAAATGTTGTTTGCAGTGCGTCAGCTCTCTATAACATCACGAAAAGGCTGGATGTCATTTGATTCCCACTGATTCTTTGATAAGATTTCAACCCTCAAACCATGCTCCCTCTAGTCTGACAAGCATTCCTGCACAGCAGGAATGTAAACAACTTATTGACTCAAATATTGTTCAGAAACAAATGACTTACTATCATTATGTGGAATGATGCACAATGTTTAATCTTCTTGGCAAAAGACTGTGAACACATGGAAACTGTTCTTTGGATGAATTATTGATCATAGGAAAAAGGGAAAGCTAAAACTAAAGATATGTTGCTCTTCAAGTTTTATAAGAAACACATACTTGTGTTGCTAAAAGGCTCAGATGTGTAAATTATTTTATAAACATAAACATAAGGCCATCAGACTGGCACTTTCAAATTACAAAACAGCAAAAGGCAGCATTGCTCTGAGAAATTAATGCATGCCTTATCTGACTACTGAAAAGCCAGCTACAAACTGAAAATGCAGCTGTAGCCTTGACAGAAACCCAAGAAATCCAAACAGATTACACCTGTCCCTGGACCACTGCACTGCCTTCAAAATACAAATCATATAGGCCTATGCTTGTCAGATATGAACCTGGGAGATCTCTGAGATCATCCAGCAGCCCACAACATTGTCAAAAGCAGAGAAAGCAGTTTGTATTCCTCTGTCTGTCAAACACCCAAACATTTATTCTTTAAACAGGCAAATTACAAGCACAAAACACAACTTTTAAAACCTAAAACTAACAATCTGGCCCTGTGTGCAAAAAAATCTAAAATCTACTGGTGCTTTCCAAGGGAATCAGAGCTCCATACCAGCATGAATGTCTGAACTGCTTCATGTGCAGCAGATCAACAGGCCTGCCTGTGATGTCTTTATTGACTGGCACTTACCTCAGCCTCAGGCTAGATGCATACACTGGAGACAGCTTGTCAAGATGAGTGACAAGTGTTAAGGCGGGACCTTGACCAACTGAGAGGGAGGAACTAAGAAAGCCTCAAGGTGAAAAGATGCATATTTATATTTATAGCTTTAAACTTGTTCAAACAAACAAACAAAAGACTCGATTTTTTTTTGCGTCTTTTTGTCTCTTGCATAAGACAGAGATAAGACATGAGAGATCTGTAATGTGTGATATGACTGCAGAGTGCACATTTCATTCCTTTAATTCAATACAGGTAATACAAGTGTCCTTGTGAGACAAGATAAGACAGTATATCAATATCCAATAATCCATTCATTAATGTTCAGTTATTTGAACAGTCTTGGCTGATTTACAGTGGGACCTTGGTTCAAGCATCCGCCGAGGCAGCATCATCTCTGTTTTATTAAGGATGAACTCACAGCGATGCAATGTGGCTCAAGATCCTATTAAGTCATGAAGATGTGGCATTTATTGAGAAGACCAGTGGGTAAAGGAACAAATAATCAAGAAGGGGAGGTAGAGGCGCTGGTGCCTGTACTTTTTATGTGTTAGTTAATGAGCATGTGGCTCTGGGTGGTCAAAGGAGGACCAAGGTGTGAGCCACTACGTGCCGCGATATCCAGCAGATGCCTCAGCAATGACAGCTGGCGAGGCAAATGGTCCAGAGTGCAAACATTCAAGGTAATTACGGAGTAATTATCCGGCATTGCTGCCATATGGAAACCAAGTGAGTGCCATACATCTTATTTTCTCCCCGAGATGGATCGGTTGTTCAAATATCAGGAGGTGGCATCTTCACAGACAAATTGACTCAGTTGCGATCCTCGAAAAACACAACCTTTTTGTAAATCTATTTAGTGTAAAAATCACCCCCAAAAAAAAAAAATCTGGAAAAAATTTGCAAAAATTTGAATTGTGCGTAGGTGGCAAATCTTAACCCAGCCCCATGCTTCATGCCCAGATAGATGAGTCAGTTACGCTAAATAGACTGCTCCCAGATGGACGAATTATTCATGTGAGCCTTAAGCTTTGTCGCAGTGGGAGGATGCAGGATGTATTGTCATGCTGACAGCAGGTTTGTAACTTCATCAACAGGACATGGTAAGGTACTGCAGCAGGGGGGAAAAAAACTAGAAAACACTTTCTGTCTCATGTTAACAAACAAAGTCTCTAATTATTTTTGACGTTACTATTCTCAAACCGCATGGAAGAGAACAGAATATAACTAATAAGGCATCCCATTTTTAAACTTTGGTTGACCTGTTTTTTCTGTGACCTCTTCTAATCTCCTGCAGGCCCCTTGTCTCATGTTTACCAATGAATCTTTTCACATCAAACGTGGACATAATGAACACACCACATCAGTGCCGTGATTCATTTTTCACACTTCTAGCAACAAAACCTCCTGTGAGAACAGCTGTAGATGTAACCCCTATCACTGATCTTGCAAGGCGTAGCAGGAGCTCCCAGCTCGCTGAGTTTTTGATGTTTCTGCCGTCTCCCCTCTCCGCTGAAAAGCCTTGCCCCCGGCCTGCGGGGCTGAGGAATCACCTGCTCCGCTGAAACCAACACATAATCGCTTATCTATACTTGTCATGCTAGGCCCCGCTACCTTTGCAGCTATTTGTCTTTAGATCTTTGTGGATATCAGTTTTTTGACGACACTTGTTTATGCTTGCACAAACACACAAAAAAAAAACAAGTATTCATGCTGGTATGCCCGCACACACACACAAACACACTCACACATAATGTGATATTCCTCAGGGCTTGAATTGTGTGTGTTAAGATGCATGTCCTGCACTAGGTGAATAAAAAAAATAAAGCAAGATAAAGATAACGCTCAGGTAAGAGAGGTAGTGTCTGTCTTTTTAAAAAGCAGTGAAATTGCGCAATGGAGGAAAGTTTTAAGCTTATGAAAGTACCTGTGAAACTCAGCTGCTGCACAGCATCTGCACACATGGGTACACGTGAAGATGAGAGATGTAGGTCTATCATTACCTTTAAATTTCCAGCTTATTCGATTTTTATGGTTGTGTTTGCACGTGGACCTCTTTGGCATTTGGAATTTTGCATAATCTGTAATCATAAAATGTGTGGTAATAAAACAACTGAGTTGCACAAACACAAAAAACCCCCTCAAATATTTCTCACTTTCATCGACCCTACAAGTTTGCCGCGAGATTGTCGTGAAGTTTGCCTCTTCACAGCTCATGGTTGCCATTGTTTTTTAATGTTTTGGTCACACACACACTTGTCAGTGGCAAGTCATAGTAGGAAGAGAAGGTGCAACTCTCACTAGCCAGGAATAGATCTCAATTCATTATTCAAAGGTGCAAGTCAGACATGCGCAGCTCAACAAGAATCCCTTAAAACATCTTTTAGCGACCAACCAAGATCTAGATTCTTGCCCCTCTGGCAAGCATAAATAAACAGCTCACCATTTATTATTTAATCTTCATGAAAACACAGAGCTTGCAGTTGCTTACTTGGGAAAGGTGTCTACAACTCGGAGGATACAGTATGTCTGTAAAAACCTCTCATTCGTTCTTCTTAGGTCAGCAGAAGAAATGTTTTTCCTTGTCAAAAAGAGGCACATCAAATCAACAATTGGCATCGGGTCCAACCAGATGGAAAATGTTCGGAATGACAAATAAGTTCACCAACCATTCATGACCGTCTCTTCCCCTGCAAAGTGTTGATATATTGTATTGAGCATTAGACTTATGAATAAAAACGGCACTCACTGTTCTCTGAAGCTTTCTTTGTGCGCATTCATCACAAGTACGCTGGAGGATGCCGGCGGAGATTGATAACTGTTCATAAAGGACAGAGCCCAAAACAGGCACGTAAGTTGTTCAGTGAGGGAGGCCCCTATCTGATGAGTGAAAGAAGGAGGACAAGCGGCACAACAGTGTGAGTTCAGATAGTGCTGGAGATAGTGCAGGGTTATTGATGTGCCACAATAAAGCAGCAGGAGCCCTGTTAGTACAAGCATAAGAGCCTGTTTCCATCTCCTTTAGACTATCAATCATAACTACATTTATAGCCAATTAACAGTGGCTCATTTCATCAAAGCCAGTTTTTTTTTTTTTTACTCTAAAATGTCTATTTCAGGAAAAAGGCACACTTTAATAACTTTCATTTATGCTTAATATTTATTTGAGCACGAATGGAAAGTGAGCTGTGTGACTCAGTTGATGTGGCTCTTCGGCGCTGTCACAGTTCCCGCTCTGGGAAAGACGTCTCACTTAATATGGGAAAGCGGTGCTGAGGCCCTTGATCTTAAATTGTTAATAATTAAGCAATTAATTCTCATGCTATTCAACTCCAAATATTGGATGGCTGTCAGCAGGGTGCGGGATGAATTACAGGGTTATAGGAACTTTGAATTTTTAGTCGTGTATATTGATCTTAACATGCTGTGCACATCAGACAGGACTCAAAGTGCACATGAAACTGTCGAGAGAAAAAAAAAAAAAAAACACAACACAAAAGGACCCCGGTGACCACGCTGACTTCCTCTCTAAGGAAAAGCATCACAGTTTGAATCCTTACTCCTGTGAGATTATACCAGCACCAACATTACAACCTACTTCTCCTAAGAGTTGTTGGTGAGCGAGGAGTCAGTCCTTGCTCTAATAGATGATTGCTGTGGAAATCCACGAAACAAAACAAAGACCCTTAGCAGTAGTAAATGACTTTTTTTTTTTTTTTGGCCACTTGAGGACAGTGGAACAAGCTGGAAACACAACACTGACATACTGCACATCCAGCAGCCACAGAGCAACAGTAGGGATTTTCATTTGCAGCCATGTTTCTGGATCAACTCCTGAGGGAAATATCAGGCTCTTTATCTGCTAAATGATCCACTCTGTTTACCAGCTAGCTGCTAACTTCATCTGTCTCTCATCTGGTGCTGGGCAGGCTGAAATACTGTTGAGAATATCGGCAACCACTCCAACTGCTGTGGTGTTTGTAGTATCCACATCTCTCTACACTGTGTTGTTACTAACATTATTTAATGCTGTGGTTGTTGTCAGAAAATGTCTTTGAATGATAATAAGCGTTGTTATCTGGTGCTTATGGGTTAAAAATGCTGAGGTCAGACACAGATACAATACCTTTTTACCAATTAACACTTTGATTAAATTGCTGATAAAACACTGACTTTTTCTTTATCAGTCGACAAGTGTCTCTGTTTTGAATGAAAGTGGATCAGGAGTCGAATTACCTCCATGGCAATTAATCAAAACTTTCCTGGAGAGGACAAGAATCAATGAATCAGTCACTCTAGTCTGGGACTCACAATCTTTCCAGGCACACAAGGACACACAAGGACATCTCCACTTCTTCCTGGATGCAGTGATACAAGTGAGATTGTGCTCTTCCTGTGAATGGAAATACAGCAAATAGTCGGTTTTTCTGTCACTTTTCTACTTCAGCACTTTTTGGCAACACGCTCGGAGTGTGAATTCCATTTGTTCCAAAATATTAAACATCAAAACTGCTGTTTCTACTCTTTTTTTTCTCCCCTCTGTCTTCTTGGCACTGGTGACTCAGACCTTTAGATTAGTTTTTATCGCTGATTAAAAAAACATGCAACTTTTATCTGCTGTCGCACTTCCTGAAAAGGAGACTTTCAAAAATTTTTTGTAAGCCCACTGACAGCTCTCGGGCAGTACCAGCGTGAAATTTGAATCTTTCAGACATTTTACGTGATAGTTCTTTTATCAGTCGGTCTGTCTATAGTATCGTCACTGCAAATCACAAGTCCTGTGCGTTTGATTTTCACTACTTTTTTTTTTTATCAAAACAGCTGCTGGTATTTTTTGATATTTGGCTGTTAACCATTAAGGAGGAGGATATTTAGTGTTGTGGTTGCTCTCTGGGCCTCAAGCAAAGTGCTTGGTAAATTGTGTGTATTTTCTGAAACCCCCCCCCCCCCCACCACCACACACACACACACACACACACACACACACACACACACACACACACACACACACACACACACACACACACACACACACACACACACACACACACACCTTGTCAGAATGTCAGGGGAGCAGTTTCTGACAATTTCTGTGTAACTTTCCAAAACTCCTGCCAGTGTGCAGAGGTGACAAAGTAACCAGGGTTTGAACTTGTCTCTCAAGCTCTCTTTTCTTCATTCATCACGCGACTAGAGGCTGCCAGAAAGTGTGTGTCCTTATCCTTTTAACAATTACTGCATCTTGCCATTTTTCATGATGGCAGGCTTTTCGCCCAACCTTCAAGTGTAGCTGCTCTGATAAGGTATAGAAAGAAACGCTTTTGCCTTTAGATGTTGTCTAATGACATGTACAAACTAGTTTGTTTGAGCATCCTTTTTGTTGCTCAGATCTGTATTTTCTGGCTCCAACCCAACTTCAACCCTCTGAGACCCGTGGGTGATATCCCACACAAATGGTTCCTACAATGGCTGTGGCCAGTTTGTAATGACATATTCAAATCTAGTTGGGTCTCAATGTGCTGCTGATGTATCAGCTCTTTTTCTGTGTGGACTCGAGAGATGTGTGCTCAGGTCTGCCCATCTAATGACGATATAAATCATAATGTCAGGTATAAAACACTTGAAAGAAGTTTTGGCTTCTTTCAAGGTTTTTTAAGCCTTTGTCACTGAAACATCTTGTCTTGCCAGTTCCTTCCTTGCAGCACCGTCCTCCCCTCGTAGAACAACTGAAAAATGTGATTAGGTTCCAAAATGGAGCATAACGTTTGGAAAGTGAGAAATGTCAGCACCTGGCAAAGTGATCCTCGAGTCACTGGTATTGATCAACAACACTGTCAGCTCCCCTGCAGATGGATGGTGGTCATTTAGCGCTCCGGGGCCAGTAAAAATCGTAGTTATTGCTCTTTAAAATGTGGCCATCTACTCCTGGGATCAGGAGCAGTCCGGGAGAAGCTGACAGAGGAAAGATTTCACAGAGAATCATTGTGACGGTTAGATGTGGATGTGACAGACAAATGCCAGGCGGTGAGTGAGCTGTGGGTGAATTATGAAAGGAAAGGCTGGGGGTTAGAAGATCGGCTCCTCTGCTCACTCGATGATAGACTGTGACCTGGTGTGTCAGGGGGCTGGAGGAGGAGGGGTAATCACTGTCTTTTTTTTTTTTTGTCAGTTTATTCTCCCTTTGTTAAACCTCTGCAGTAATATATCACAACATAGATTCAGGTGTGTTTTCCCGAGTAATACATCCAGCTATTTTACGAGTTAATCTATAGCTATAATTTTTTATTCTGTCTCATTTACATCGAGCATTTGCCAACCTCGCATACAATAATAATTGTAGCCTTCGGTGGTGTGTGTCATGTTAGAAGAAGCAGTGTGTGTGTGTGAGAGAGAGATCTAGAGAGAGAATCACACACCCCTGTCACAACCACCAGCAGGCCTTCTTTGACAAGGGCAGCAGCCCGTAATTTATTCTGATGGCTCCCCCCTCCCACCACACAGCTCTGAAGGTCATCTTCCACACTGATAAAAAAAAAAAAAAAGCTGAAAGAAAAGCATTTTCACAAGTGATAATCAACTGCTTATTCCTTCAAATGCCATGTTTGAAAAAGTGGCTGGCACAATTTTGCTGTAATACAAGCTGTCAGGTGGTTTTATGTTGCTGGAGGGGGATTTGTTGCTGTAAGGTTTCATTCGCAGGGCGTCGGGCTGACAAACAGAATTGATTGAGGTTGTTTCGGCATCAGAGAAGCCCAGAGAGCACCAAAATGAGCCATAAAAACCAATAACAAAAATTGAACAATGACTGAGGAAAGGAGTTGGCATTTCACAAAAACAGACAAATTCGCTGAAATATATCGCTGACAACTTATGCTGAAGTGTTTGAGCTGAAGTTGTTTGGAGGCCACACTGGCTTGGTTAGTTTTATAGCTGATGTCACATTTATCCTCATCCTCGCAGAATGCCTTTTGACAAGTTATAAATATTTATTTATATACTGGCTGCGTGGTATAGAGTGTGTTTGAAGTCTCCTCTGAAAACAGCGCTGTGCATGTCTTCACTCCGGACTGAGTTTACTGTGGTGAGAGAGGAAGACAGTCTCTCACGGCAAACACAACTGTGTGGGTTCGATTCGGGATTGACTGCATGAAAAGCACAAAACCGCAAAGTGACTTCAAAGAGGAAGTTGTGGGGGAAATTGATTGGATGCTGAGGATACCCGGAAAACACACAAGTTTTTCCATGAGGTCGGATTACTTTGACTTCACATATGCACTTTTAAAATACTTTTTAGAAACATTTTTGCTTTCTTCAAGAACAAACTTGGCTGCTGAATCCATAGCTCAACAGATTATTAAAGTTTTAGACTCTAAACCACCTCGGACTTGGTTCTGAAATGTTATCTTCCCCCTAACATAATATACATCCACTCCCACAGCCTGCAGCCAGCTCTGCACTTGTTTAGGCTCATTTTGGTTTAGTTAGCTGCACTTTCACATGGCTCTGCTTCGGGAAACTTTTTTTTTTTAAGTTTCAAGAGGTGAAAGGTCACACAGAATGGAGCTCAGTTCGTGGCCTCCTTGTTGGTGTTGCTATGGTGACACTGCCGCTGATAACAGGCGGAAGATTTCAGCAAGTCCTCATACCTGCAAGACAAAACAGGTCATTTGTCAGTGCATCCCAAAATGACCTCTGAAGTAAGCATTTCACAATTGACTCATGAGCATTTTCTGATCTGCTGACCCCCACGATAAAGGCCTGTGAAAGTTTAGGCAACTAAAACTTTTTACAACTCTTTAATACATTTGGAAAGCAGTAAAGCGTCAGATGATTTCTTTTGGCACTGAATGCTGATACGAGTGGTGAAAGGTGATATTTGATGTGGCGTTTTTGCACCGTCCTTGCCACAAATCCTTCATCAGTCTCAGCAAAGTCAGTGCCATCATTTCTCTAAATTAAAATAATGGCGTTAAGGCATTTCCATGCCATTTCACACTCTCTTGTTCACATTATTCCAGGACATAAGAAGAAGTGAAAGTGAATAAAGAAGAGGTTGTTAAAATGTGAAGTGACTGACAATATTAACGAGAGATTTATTCTGGTGCTGAATAAATAAAGTTTATAATTTAATACTTTATCGGGAAATCAAAGACCTTGTTCTTAGCTCGAATAAAACTGGAAATGTTAAATGTTAAATACTTAACTTCCTGTGTTCTTGAGGGATTTTTCCTGGAAATTCAACAGGAAGGTTAACAGCCAATATAAAAGCATACAGGAAATGGGTCCATGTGTGGTTTCACATATAGCTGTGTTGCAGTATTTCAGCAGGGGATAACAAAAAGCAAACAGATAATTTACTCATTTCAAAATATGTGGTGAAGTTATTTAGTGTTACATTCCATTATTTTACAGGCGGCCTTGATGAAAACCCATGGGAGGCTGCTCACGCATTGATTAGCACTTGTATTTGTGGTCATTAAGACTCTCAAGTGGCTTCCACTTTCAGTTTAAAAGGCAAGAAAAAGGTCATCACTATCAATTCTGAGCTTACGTTGCAATTATTTCAGCATGCAGGAGGAGGACATTTCATTCAATTATCATTAACAATTTTGCACTAATTAATCGTTATGTTCTACCGATAATCATACCTGGGATGAAATATACAGTACGGTAGCTACAATGTGTCTCCAAAGATCAGTCTGTGTTGGCTTGATGCTCAGTCTGCAGACATTTCATTTGCAATAGACAGAAAACCGATGACATTCTTTTCAAACTGTGCCAGAGATGATCGGTTTATATTTTCACTGGTGCATAACGGGGCCTTTAGACCACATGGCAAACGTCAGCCGTTCCCATTGTCACTTTTAGCAGAGAACGTGTTGCTCCCCATTTCTTATCCAGATCAAAAGGCCTCCATGATGGCTGCTTTTAAATTGAATTCGAGAGTCTTTTTGCTCATATTCCAAAAATCACTAAGTAAACAGGGTACGTCTTGGAACTGTTAATCTAAACTGTGAGAAAAAAAAAGCCGTCAGGTGCTGTTTAACTTGCTTTGTGCTAAATTATGATGGAGAACAGATCCTGTGAAAAAATGGGTATAACGAAAAGAATGAATCAAACAAATTGACGTATGTGAATGATATTTTTTTTTTACAGCTCTCTATGTACATGCCGCTGGTTGGCAACAAAGAATTGTGTTCAAATGAGATAGCAATCTTGAGAGTGATTTTCTTGGACAAATGGAAAATGGAGTGGCAAAATAGGAAATAGATTCATTCATTTATTTAAATCCTTGGAAGATGCTTTGTGGGAGAACCCTCATTTTCAATGGTACAGACACAACTAAAATGAAATAGCAATAAAAGAAGTATATATGGCTACGTCGATTACAACGAGGTAAACGTAACAATGTTTAAAAAATAAAAGTGTAGGAATTAACAATGAGACAAATACATATATTTAGGCCTGAAGCCAGACTGAAGTTGAGTTAGTGTGGAATAATGGAAGTGTGGATAAAAATGATTTCAGCTGTTCAACTGAACCCATATAGTCTTGTTGTAGGGATGATGCCAGAGGTAATGTTAAAACTGAAGAAATGAGTTATATATGCAGAAATTAGCACAAGAAAAGAAAGTGGTTCCAATTTGCTATCGCGCAGTGATTTGAAGAGTCGGCTACTGGAGAAAGGAGAAAAGCTAAAGGAGTAGTTTATTTAAGCCGCAGCATTAAGGAAGGATGACCTATTTTCTTCCACACAAATGTTGGGACCAACACAAAGGCAATGAAGTAACTGAGAAGTTGTAGCAAAAAGACTGTTCAAAGGCATGCAAATTTATAAGAGGGTTTTTAAGAGGAATTAGTATGAGGGGTGATTGATAAGTTTGTGGCCTAAGGTAGAAGGAGTCAGTTTTAGGAAAAACTAAGCACATTTATTTTTTTTTAACATAGTCCCCTCCTACATTTACACACTTAGTACAGCGTTTGTTGAACATACAGATGCCTTTCATATGGAAGTTGGTGTCTTGGACCCCCAGAAAGTGGTCCACAGCCATCGTCACTGCCAAAAATGGTGATGCCTGAACTCCTTGGGGAAGAGGTTGTCGTCTGAGGGGGCCAAATCAGACCAAATCAGGCCAAGGACCTCCTTGGGTGATAAGCCCTTGAGACTGAGGTAACGGATGACTGCACGAAGGCCCGATGTCGTCCATTTTCTCAGGCAGTGCTGACCCAAAACAGAAATACCACAAAAGATATTAATCACTCAAAGAGTTGAACTGCATGTGTATGTGACAAGACCCATATAACTCATCTCCTTCTTTCTTAGGCCACGGAATCACCCCCATAGAAGAGTGCAGATAAAAGCTGAAAGGGTGCAGACAAAAATCAGATGTGAATGCATCCTTTGTGTGCACAGATGCATGCTTGCTCATCTTTTAAAAAGTGTAGGTGGAGTGATTTTACTCCACTTTAACTTCCATAAACAAAGCAAAAGCAAAACCAAACAAACAAACAAACAAACAAATTACCAATTCATTGTTTACAAGCAACATTTGGTCTGTTGTGGTATCTCATTACTTACATGCAAACAGATCTACGAGGCATCTGAACAACGACACTACTGCAAATTTCATTCAGATGTTTTAAGGGACTGTAGCAGGAAACAATCCATCCTTTCCTAGCTAAAAAAACTGTGAAGGCCCACCATCAATTGCTCTGTCAAGTGAGAGCTTAGCAGAGAAAATACAACACACCCCACAGGCTCCTCTTCTGGCTAAAAATGCTGTTCCTCACTCCTTGGTGCGCTCTATGTTGGAGGCCATGTTTCACCTCCTGAAGAAAATGGAGCTAGTACTGTTATTTAGTTTCTGACGGTTTTTCAGAAACTTGTAGAGAAACCCAAGCCCTTGTTTCAGTGCCAATCTAAACTTTAAAAGAACAAAGCAGCAACAATGCCTTTTAAGATAACATTTTAGATCAATCTTTACTCGTGTCTTACCAAGTTTGGGGACACAAGTGTTGACACAGGGAAAGTTTTAAAAGTCTAAAATTTCCTAGGATGTCTTGTGAAGCAGAGGAGACTTTACAAAGCCTTTTCAGACGTCTATATTTTCTCCAGAACTCTGACATGAAGGAGCCCGGCCCCGGCTGCTCGTCTCTGTGAATTGCATCTCAGAGTGGTTTTGTGGAGACCACTACCTTGCATACACCAAATCGAATCAAGCCTGTCAAACAGAAGCTGTTGGATTGCTGGCTAGTCCCAAGTTTTAAGTTTGTTGGCTTCAGCTCCCTCTCTCTCCACAGCACAGCACAGCACAGCCTCTCATCTGCTCTAAGCCCTGTCATTACCACACAGTCAATACACTGAAAAACTCTGTGCTCTGCTGTTTGGAGCAGCCTGGGGCAAACGACTCAGTATCTGTGGTTAAAAGCATGGCTATAAATTAATTTAGGTTTTCTCTGTGTTATAGATTGAGGAGGATTGTGTTCAATGGTTTTGTATGTGATGGGTTTAAGCTCCGCAGCTACTGAGCTGCTCTTAAGGAAAAGCAAGCCGGCGTGAATGTTCATTTCTTAACTCACATGTCTGCACAGCCTGTCAATAATAATGACTGCTCTTCCATGGACAGCATCAATATGAAACTGTAATTATCTGTCAGACTTATTTCAAGGTCACATAGTACTAGATAATAGTTAACAAGTCCTAAGAATCCCCCTGTCAGGAGAAAAAGCAACGAAGCTCACGGAAATTATTGATTCGCGACAGATGAAAAGCAGAACAAAAGAGAACAGCAGAAAAAGCAGATATACTCTGTGATGTCCAATCTGTCCCACGCTTCATTCAACAGGAATACGCACTAGACCAGTGGCTGCTAACACGTTGTTACACATCAGCATACTAACACTCATTACAACTACAGGAGCTGATTTAAATAAAATAATATGTGGGCGTCCAAATTTAGATTAAGTGTAAAATATAAATAAATAAAAACAATAAATAATAATAGTTTACAGCATCCAGGGACACAATGAAGCCAATTTGTTGTATGAGTAGAAGTTATTTGTATACTCATTTCATAAATATAGATTAATATTCAGTCCATCATTGTTAGTATCTAGTGTTCAGGCACTTATGAGAGTTTGACAAAATAATTTGAATAACGCCACATCGATCAGGGTACGAGCTCTGTTTCATCCAAACTGAACGTTGCCTCCCTGATTTGGAGGAGAATCATGTCTTGAGTGTGATAATGAAGATACTGAACAGCCGCTTATGAACCAGATAGCTGACACGTCAGTAGATAGTGTTCAGCATTTACATTCTAATTTATGCATTTATGTACAAGAGCAGGCATATGTTACTCAAAGGCTAAAACTACTCAATATTCATCACGCATCCTTTGCCTATTTCCATTTTTTGCCTACATTAATAAACAAACAAAAACAAGCTCAGTGCTAGTTTCAGGTTCGTCGGCCGTTTTGCCTGTGAAGCTGACGAGTAGAACAGCATAAAGTATCAAACCCAAGCAGAGTGTGGAAGTGCACAGAGGGAGGAGGAGACAGTCAGAGAGAAACAGGGGATCATCTTTCATTCAGACCTATTTTCTTAGTGATCTTAAAACTTCTTTTTGGGATCACACTGTCAGCTTTGCTCCAGTTTTGTGTTGGAAAAGCAAGTAAAAAAGTGTTTTCTATCCACCATGACGACAAGATGTCACTTCTGTGTAACTTCTATGTGTATGATGCAGAAACCTACAGATAAGTGCATCAAGTAATGAGTGAACTTCAACCCCAAGCCTCAAACTTTCTGCAAAATGTTACGCAGTTAGCCAAAGAACATTGTGTTTTATTTGCTTTTCTTTTTGCATTTAAAAGAGTTCATTTTTTAAAGGAATAGTTCAACATCAATTTGCTTTCTTTCTAAGGCTAAGGATGATGCCACCCACATAGATGAAGCTACAGCAGTCAGTTAGCTTAGCGTAGCATAAAGACTGGAAGCAGGGCCTAGTTTTATCTAAAGGTAACCTGCTGACCGGCACCTCAAATTATTAATCATTTATTAATCACTTATTAACACATCATAGGTTTAATCCACATAAAAACATAAAGTTGCAGTTTTACAGAGGTTATGCCCCTGACTGTTTCTTGGCTGGAAGCAGTGTTTCTGCTGTTTGCCTGGCAACCAGAATGTGACAAAACTGTTGGTTTTACACTTTTAGGTATTTATACAGATTAAACAAACAAGTTATGATGTGTTAATTAGTGAGCTGAAATGCTGTTGGTGGATTTTTTTTTTTTTTTTTTTTTACTAACAGTGCAAGTTCCAGCACCAAAGACCTGAGAAAGTGTCCAATTAAAATTATAAAAGGGTCCTTCCTTTGCAAAAGAAAAAAAATAAAGAAAAAAGAAAAAAAAAGTCCAATGTGAACTGTACAGAGAAAGAGCAGATTTGAGGTTTAGGACTGGGTGTGATAAGAGCTTTAGAGTGCATAAAGAGGCTTGGGTTACAAAGCAAGCTTAAGATTGGCTGATGCCTTGGCCGATGCTGCCACTGATAATGTACAAGACACCTACAGGAAAGATCTGTTTTTGTCTCTGGGAATGTCTTAGAGTTGTTCACAGTGCAGCGCAGCATACTGCAGGAAGGGAGTACATGTTAACTGAATCTAACAAGAAGTTAGAAATGAATGAAGCTCCTTAAAGTGCAGCAAGCACAAGTGATAACAGATAGAAGGATGTTGTAGGGCAAGAACAACAGGGTCATGCAGGCCTCGGTCTTGCCAGAGGAAAACCTCAAAGGAAAAAAAATAACAGCCCCAGAAAATGGAAATTGATATAAAAAAGAAAAAAAAAATCCATCAGAAACAGAAAGTAGCAAAGTGCAAATCGTCCCAAAGTAGACCAGCAGTACAAAGCACAGAAAGTGTAGAGAACCACAAACTTAGTTGGATAGTTGGATAAAAGTTCGGAGCATGGGGACAACTATGATTATCTGAGCTGAATACGATGTGCTGGCATCACCATATATCCCAGCCAGTGGCTCGGTTGTCACCTGTGTTTAGCTACAGCAGCACAGCGATGTATGTTGTCAGGTTGCAAAGCTGGTCCTTCTCTCCTGAGGTTGACACTCTTGGCAGTGCACCTTATCATTTAAGTCCCTGGCTTCAGAAGCTAAGAGTAAACAAACATAAATGAATTATGAAACTCCAACAAACTGGCTTTGTATGTGAGGGTAAATGTGGCAGGAAATCACTATTATTAAATATGAAAATGTTGCGCAGCTGGGTGAGCCTAAGGGTTGAGATTAACTCCCACAGGTCGGCAAATTATGAGGCAGGTGGATATTCAGAAAACATACCACCACATCAGGTCAGGTAGTAGAAGTGTCCTGTTTACGCTGCACTGAGAATGAAGGAGACATACAAAAACTTTTGGGGTGCGGAGGTGGGGGGTGAACCTTTTCTTTCAGTTTCAGAAAAACCTCCCAGTCATTTTCACATTTTATCTGGATCCTCCCTTTAATATACAAAAAATGTGCAACACACTCCCAACTACATCTCATAATAATGTAACAGTTTAAGCTTGAGGAATTGAAGACAATGTGCCCTTATTTAACTCTTAGTATGTTAATGGTGTAATAGCAGTTGGTGCTGAACTAAAATTATATTACAGGGTAACTTTGCACACTTTTATGATACTAAAGTGAAACTGGGAATTACTGTTGGTAGAGATAAGAAAAACAATTAGTCTTTAATAACTAGGCCCATAGGAGTGGGACGGCATTGATTGGTAGTTGGCTTGTTAGCACCATGGATGGCTTACTGCACAGACCTACTGGGGCCCAGGGGCCCCTTAACCAGACTAAACTATGAATAGATGCTAAAGAATCACAAACCAACATCAAAGAGACACAAAATGAGCACAGAAAGATGCTAAACAGCTACAAAAACATGCAAAGTGACTACAAAGAGACACAAAACGACCACGAAGAGATGCAAAACAGCGGCAAGCCGACAGTCCAAACTACAAAGTCCCATAAAATGGCTAAAGAGACACAAAACAATGTGTGTCTTTCAGTCTGTAGAAATTCTGTGTCCTGTTTTTACATGTCTGTGTCCCAAGAGTCCATTGTCTCATAATCTGTCCATGGCTGCAGGCTGTCTGGAGATATGAATAGAAGCTATTTAGTAATGTAGTTAGTTGATTTATTACACCAAATAAAAATGCAGCTACTAATGTACAGCTTATTATTGTCAAGAACTAGGTCTTCACACATTTTTACAAAACCCCACTGCCATTCAGAAAATTCTAAACCTGCCCCTGCTTCCCTGCTGTACTAAAAAGTTTTTGTACAGTCCCATAGAGAAACTGAAACCAGAAATTGAGGAACCAGGGTAGGCCCACTGGAAGCTGGTTCTTATGAATGTGCAGCCACATGCACTGAGAGTTTATTCTAGGAGCTGGGGATTCATGCTCAGGGATTATGGGCTCAGCCAGTGAGTCTCTCTCAAAAGAAAAAAATTGCTTCAAAATATGTAAATCTATCTCACGCCTAACACAGAAACCGTGTATCAAATATGAATGTACATTATGGCAACGGTTTCATGTTTGTGATTTAGTTGACTACGTTTTCTGCTCATTTGAATTAGGCAGAATTGGAACAGTTTGGCCTCTTAAACATTCAGCAGACCATTTTCAGCCAGAAGATTCAGATGGAATTAGGTACTTGTCAAAGCTTTAGAAAAAAAAAACAAAAAAAAAAAAACTCAACTTCTTTCACATCATTCTGTTAGTTTTCCCATCTTGCCCCTACACAGCTCTACAGTCTCTGTTTCTTTATCAGTTTTTTCTGTGAGTTCCAGAGAAAGTGACCTTGTCCAATTTGTCCCACAAGACCAATTTCTTTTCATTTTACTGTACATTTAAGTCCTAAGTGATCCACTGGGTTTGTTGCCGGGGAAGCATATGACTTGGATTAGAGGGTGAAGAGTGCAGCTCCCTCCCATCACAGCAAGAGATGACTGGACATCAAATAAGCTCATTTTGATTTGGCAGTCAGACATATATCTCACTTATTTAAGTCTTAGGAGCTGCTTTGTCTTTGAAAATTTCCTTATAAAGTCATATGTGCAGATTGAGGATTAAGTAACACTGTCACCCAGTGTGCATATTATTGAGGGGCTACAGTCTGCAAAAGTTTTTTTTTTTTTTCTTGGAAAAACTCATGCAGAAACATGTGCAAGGGCACACTTGATTGACAGAGCACTTCACATTTCTCTACATTCAGCATTCAGTCACAACACTGTAGGAAGCAGCCAGCAGGTATCCTGGGCCTCATGCAGTGTGGCTGCAGCAATGATGAGTGCCCAGCAGTGTTTCTGCGAGGTGAGGTAGCTTTAATGAGTCGGGTGAAATTTAGAAGTTCTGTGCATTAGTGTGCAAGTTGAGGGAGATGTCTGCACTTTAAAGAAAAGTCTTTTGATATCGAGTAGTTTGTCTCTGGTGACTGGGTTCAAATAAATCGCAAATAAAGAGTCTAACAAGAAGTTGCACATAAACAAGAAAAAGGGTAAAAGTAAAAAAAAGTGATGCGGGAGGAATGCAAGAATGAAAATCAGTGCAGAACAGAAGATATTTGATAAGACTGTCATCTGTCAGTTTTATGTCTTATTGATGAGTCTTTGAGCTTTTGTTGGCTTCTTTTGATCAAAAAGTACAGACGTAACTTTTAAAAAATTGAACAGGTGTTACACTCAAATACCTGTTCAAATATTTGCTCCCGTGGTCCAAATGTTATAAACAGAAGATCTGGCGGGCGAGATGTTTGGTAACTGCTGTTCTCAGTATGAACAAAAAAGTCCAGTCATTTCAGTTTCAGTGTGCCTGCAGCCCATCTGCCATGGCCTGGAATGGCTTCAGCCCCAACTGACCATTATCACAATAAGGTGACACACAGGCATTACCTGCTCTTGCTGACAGACCGTGACAGTGGCCATTATCGGCTCCCCTTGCACTGTCTCAATAGCCGGTCCAGGTTATTATCTGGTGGAATAGTTGGCTTTTGGCTGGAAGGAAAAAGGAATTCCAGACAACAGAAAAGTGAGGTAAAGACACACAGTTTTACGCTTTCAATAGATCTGTAGCCAAGGGGGAAATTGTTGCAGTCAAAGTTACATGAGGCATGCAGTTAGGCTCATTTTCTCCAGAGTACTTACAGATTTACCTGTCTTTACCGGGAAATAGCTTAAGTATGGGCAGTTTAAAAAATGCTCACAAGCCCATTTAAAGTTTTCTGATGTTGAGTACTTTTCACTTTCACAAGTGTCATGTTCACCTTCATCATCATCACTATACATTCTAGCTGCAAATACATAAGTCTTAGAGCTAAACCTTTAAGGACAAGAGAGTAAACAAGCCAGTCACTGTGCTGCACATTTTTTTTTTTTTTTGCATCTTACCGGAGGCTAGTTTTAGCAGCTTTCTATTAAGAGGTCTTAGAAGGTGTAGACCTGGATCAAAGATAAGACCACTTTATCAACTGCTTTTATCTCTTTAAAGGACTTCTGACAGGAACTCCACAGGAATTCAAGCACAATGCTCAGACTGTCTTTACTTCCTATCCACAGAAAAAAACAAGCTGTACGTTTGCTGTTTGTTTTGCAAATGTTCTCTTCTCTTCTGCTTTTAAGATGCTTCAATCATGTGTCAGGCTCTACCAAGGCTTACTCTCCCAAACTGGAATTTTAACAGCACCTTTATCATGACTAGCATCACAAGGAACCTTTATTTTAGTCTGTATAAATTCAGGTTTGTTTGTTTTTTGTGATCACATTTTTTATTAAAATTTTGAAAAAGACAATATAGTGTTTGTGTCTCTTTTTAAGCTTTTTCATAATCACACATTCAAAAATTTGTTAAGTATTATTATTTTCATAAAACTGCATGTAACAAAGAAGAAAGCATTTTGGAGTTTTAATTGTTTTAATGACAAAAGAATGGAACATTCCTTATTATTGCACCTTTCAAAATTAAAGTCCTTGAATTTGGTAAATAACATTAAGAATCACCCAGGATTATTATTCATGATTTGCCATGACTCCATGTTTGCTTATGACCACAACAATCTTAAATGTTCCATTTCCCCTGATTGCTGATGACATCAATTCAAAACCAAAACAGTGTGACAAGAAATGATTTTGAGGGCTTGATATTACAGGTTCTTAAATTGCTTCTGCCTCTGGCTATTTCCTGGTAATGAGTATAAATGAATTGAAAAATGTAGATGGACCTGAACCGCCAGTGGAGAAATTGATTCCACAGTGGCTGACATATCCATGCTAAAAACAGAGATGGAGCTAAAGAGGCTGCGACTGCACAGGCTGTGGGGGTGGGGGGTTTGACGCTCGCACCACCCTCTACGACCTCTCCGTGCAGCTTCTGGATGCTGTTTGGATTATGAAATGACTGAGCACTCTTCCCTTGATCTCAGCTTCTTGATATGCCCCAGAGCTTTCCGGTAGAATGCTTATACATTGTTCTTCCTCACCTTAGTGCAGCTCTCTATGTTTTTAATTTCTTAAAATATGCCATTTTTGAATTCTTATTATCAATATGCATTTAGGTCATGCGTATCTGAATGACTACTTGAGTAATTACCCTTTACTTTGACGTATTGCTGATGTTTGTGTTTTATGTTTTCATCTAATTGTTTATGCATGAGTCGGACATGTGCAGTAAAGGGTTTCCATATTTCTTCAGTACAGATTCTACTCAGTGGGGACGTATTGAACAATAATCTATGCAGCGTTAATCAAAGTAAGTAATGTTCTATTATTTGTTGCCAGTGTGTCGAGGAGGGCCGCTTCAGATGTGCATGCTGCAGTATGCACATCTGAAGCACAACTTTGGCCAAATTGGATGTACTCCCATGAACTACTTACCTCCTTACTTTTATTGTCAGTGAAAAGAGTCAATTTTCACCCCCATTTGTGGAGATTTGTCTGGCCTTAATCTGACACTGCATTTATAGTCTTGTAAGAGCCAGGATTAATTTTGGCAGGCCACTCACATAAATGCTGCATAATTATTGTCATTCAAATACTTCACGTCTTATTTCTTAAGGGAAAGCCACTGGTTTAACCAGACTGTCTGATCTCCCAGGCACTGAAGAAGACATTTTAATGAAATAAGAGTGATGACTATGATTCTTATTAGCATTAATACTAATATTAGTAGAAGGAAAGCATATTTGTTTTGATTAAAAGAGACAGATGATGCAGGCTCTCCATAGCAGTGGAGAGGGTACAGGTCCTCACCTGAAACAGAGAGCACCTCTGCAAACTTTGGAAGAAATTATTACAATTAAAACAAAAATGATATTCAGCTTAATAGGAACTGAGCAGAGCAGCCACATCACACAGCAAAGGCCACATCTTTAATGAATCATCTTGTAACTGAAACGATAAAGACACGAGATATGGCTGGATCTGACGGATTCAGCTCAGCAGGTGATTGATTGATTGATCATATTGTACGTTCACCGGGCAGCCGTTCATCAAAGCAGCAGGTCGCAATGTCAGGCATAAAAGGAAGCTCTCTGAGTTTGAACAAGTTTGCAAAAGTTGAGAATGACTCGATCAATCATATTCAGTGAGGAAAGACTCACCTCTGTTGGACCCATTTTAATCAACAGTGTCTGCAACAAGCTGAAGTTAATTTAAACTTCATCTGTAAAGACAGTGAGTTCCCACCACCTCCACTAATCAATTTCCTGGGAGAAACCAAGCATAGTGGGTTACACAGCTTGGAGTGGATTACTCTGTCAACACAATATAATTCTATATGTTCACATTTATGGCCAATACACTAGTCTTTATATAGAAATTTAAAGGAACAAATGCCAGAAGTCAAAGTCAAAACTATGCTAAGTGCTAAGTATTCTAAGTGTCTCGGCAAAATGATGCATTCTCTCTGGCCAATCGGATTCCACCATTTTCTGTCACTATGCTATAGACAGCTGCCTCACCTCCAGGAAAACTTGCATTGCAATGAAATGTACATGATGATAATATTTCTTTTCATTTGTTTTTAAGAGAGATGCAAAACTGGTCAAACGACACCCTCAAGTGTTTGACATAAAATCAGTGTAGGTGTATTTGTTGAACAAGAAAATGCCCCTCCAAGTCATATTTTTGTTTCTTTAGATACACAACACATTAATACAATTCAAATGAAGGTGTCAGAGAGAATTAGTTGCACAAAAGGCTTATTTTAATTTCTGCTAGCACCCTTCCAACAGAAGCAGCTCCAGTGCTGGACCTCATTATGTAAAAAAAACCTGTGATATCCTGAATTGGGGGCCGTGGTTGGTAACCTGTCAGAGGTAGCATGTAATTTCCTCTGATGGTGGTCAAAGAGCTGTGGAGATGTCTCTGGCAAACAATGGATGTTAATTTGAATAAGTGAATGAATGTGAGCTTGTTGAACGGAAAACGGTTATGATGAACTGACGAGGTGATGGAGAGGTGATGGAGAGGAGGCAGGGCAGCTGAGACAGGAACATGATTAACTTTATACTCTAAACTTGTTTCACCTTTTTTAAAAACTCCAAAAAACTAAACCGAAGAGTATCAAAAGAGTGCAAATGGATATGTAGAGTCACAATCAGTTGGTGTTTAATTGTGTGAAATAAAAGGTTATTACATTACATACACCAGTTTTAATGGCATTGGTTCCCTCATCCAACACTTTAGCAGATGGTAAGGAAGTGCTAAAAGCCACTCTGAAGTTCTGTGATTTAGATAGGCTTAATGCACATTTATACTTGGCAAGAGGAGTTCTCCAGAGCAGAGGTGGGCCCATTATATAGATCACGCATAACAAGAAGGCACCTCTCAAGTTTCTGACTCAAACGCTTCAGTCACTTTATCACTCTTCCCTAACTCCAAGGATCGTGATGATGTTAGTTTTCATATAACACAACCGCCAAACTAACTGAAGTGGCTAACTTTCATAATTCCTGTGATGTTATCACACCAGCTGTGAAGCTGAACTTTGTGGGATACTATTATTTGTGACACACACACAGACAGACACGGACAAACGAGGTGAAAACAATACCAGTATTAAGCACTAATGCAGATGTGAAACTGCATCTATTTTATGAAATTCATGGAAATTTCTTGCTATAGATTATAAGGGAAATGTGTAAGTGAGACACTCACTTTAATCTAAAGCATACAGTGTCTCAAATCTGTTTCTGACTCTGAGAAACAAAAGCTCCGAATAAACCTATTCAGTGCTCTCTTTGTCTGCCGGGGCAGGAAACACACACCTCTTTATGCTCTCTGTCTAAGAGCCAGGATGATGGCAGGGAACAGGACTTTTCATGATTACTTTTCTCCAACCAGTCAGTCACTGAAAACAGTATGTGAAAGCTGAGGAGTCCAGCCAGACAAAGAGCCGCCATCTACAGCACAGGGCGGGAGGAGTTTTCCCTTAAAGCCTGTTGATGCAATAAGAATGACCCTACAAAGTGTCAGCAAGAGGGACTGAGTCCTGGAGAGATCTGGATTGAGGACGTGCTCAGACACTTCTATTTCTGGGTGAAATATTGCGAAGCAAACTCACGATATCTCATGAAGCTTTTTTTTTTTTCAGTGAAATGAGACCAAAATGAGGTTCTTTTTCGGGGGCTGGAGGGATCATGAAAAAAGGAAATGGTTTCTGTATTAACTGCAGGGCAGACTAGCCGATGCTCCCCTTCGGCATCATTTTGAGCATTAGAAACTCAAAAATGTAGGGCAGACCTCCTTTACAATTCCACCCTCCCTCCCTTCTGCATCTTTTGGGCTAAAATGAGGTGTTCAAATACTGCTCTGATGACTGGTTTCTCCTGTGTATTTCCTCCGCCTCCCCCCTTATGAAGCAAGACTAAATGCCTCTTGCAAAACTCACACAAGAAAGCTGAAACAATAGGATCCCTTTCTCACAAAAACACAGCTTAAACACAAATATTAGTGAATGATTCTACTAAATCTGTTGTCAGTCAGTGTATATAGTTTTAACACACCTACTCGAAACAGGTTTCTCCTAACAGACTCTCTCTCACTCCAACCAGTCCTCCGCATTTGTTCCATGTGTATCTATCTCGTTTTCCCTTATCTAGCCAGCACCAAATGCCTCTGGCAAGAGACAATGGAGATTGTGATGGGTGGTCGAAATCGCTGCATTGGCCCAGCTTCCGTCTCATTTTCAATTCATTTAAATATGCGCTGGTGCTGCATCGTAGCCAAAAACCACGCTGGTTATGTTTGCGCCTGAGAGTGCTCATGCCTTTGGGTGGCGTTCCTCTGCCTCTCACAGGACTGTGAGTACTGACTGACCCAAATACATTGTTTTGAGTAGCGTGGCACATTTTCACTGAGAAAGTGATTCATGCATCACAAGCAACTCATTGCCAAATTAAATGGTTTACTTGTGAATCTTGTGAATCAATTCAGGCAGTGCTCGTGTTTTCTGTATCTAATTCTGATCCTGTTCTGTTCTGTCTTGAACAGATTCAAAGCGAGAGCCTTTTTGGATGTTACTTTCTTTTAAAGGTCCATCAGATGCAACTTTCAGCTGCAATTGTAATAGCACACAGTTGATCATAATATATCTGCGTGGGTCTCCAAAAGCTGTTAATTAGCATAAGTAACTCTGTCGTACCTGACTTAGCTGCACCTGCTGATGATAGTTACTGAAGCTTTCAAATCACTCCCCAGTCTCTACTCCATTTTGGAACAAACTTATTTTCCCCTATTTCCTCTCTCTCTCTCCCTCATTGGAATTGCACAAAACAAATTTCTGGCTCTCTGAAAACTCACTGACTACCCTGTTTTGGAACCAAATCTCCCTGCCCATTGGAATTTCAAAGCAGTCCCAATCTCTCTCCTCCACCCCCCTCCATCTCCACCCCCCCAAACACACACACCATCTTGCATCTTCTCCTGCTTAACGATGGAGGATGGTGCTACAATAGGAGCCAGAGAGCACAATTTCATTCAGGAGCCAAAAAAAAAGGACATGAAAGAGAAATATTTCTTCAGTATTTTTCATGGTGATATATTATCTCCTCACTGTATTTCTGTTGCATTTCTGCCCTAGTTAGCTAGCTTACTTTGCATCACTTCATCGTTACTAACAATCACAGGCTAGTCAAGTCAATATTGATAACTATCACAGATTACAGATTACCTTTAGGAGGTTGGTGTCTTTTTCTTTTTCCACATAGATGTGGAAAAAGACTTTCACTGCCCCGAGAATCTAGCCCCTTGAGCACTGGAATCTAACGCAGCTGTTAGTAAACCATTAATCGACCCTCCGTCCATTCATTTTCTGCCGATTATTGGGGTCAGGTCACAGTTGCAGCATGTCAAACAAGGTAGCCCAGGCGTTCCTCTCCCTAGCAATGTTTTCCACCTCCCCCTAGGGGATTCCAAGGCGTTCCCAAACTAGATTATATATGTAATCTCTCAAGCATGTTTTGGGTCTCCAACCAATTGGACTGACCCGGAAGACCTCCAATGAGAAGTGCAGAGGACGCATCCTGATGAGATGCCCGAACCACTTCAACTGCCTCCTTTTGATGCAAAGGAGCAGCAACTCTCCTCCGAACTCCCCCAGGACATCAGCGCTCCTTACCCTATCTCTAAGGCTTAGCCCACCAACCCCGCGAAGGCAACTCGTTTCAGCCGCTTGTATCTGTGATCTCATTTTTTCAGTCACTATTCAAAGCTCATGACCACAGGTATGGCTTGGAAAATAGATTGAAAATCAAAATCTTTCTGGATCAGCTCCCTCACCTTTACCACATCTGTCTGGTGCAAAGTCTGCTTTACTGTTGATTGTGAACAAGACCCCAAGACACTTAAACTCCTTCACCTGGGGCAGATACTCCATCCCAAACCAAAGGGAGCCATTTTCTGGCAGAGAACAAGGGCCTCAGACTTGGAGGTGCTGACTCTCATTCCAGCCTCCAAAGCAGAAAGTCTCCTCCTCCCTTGAAATCCATGCAACTCATAGGCAAGGTTGGTGGCAATCAATTGTCCTTCCTGTTAAAGACTGGTGGGTTTCTATAGTATGGTTCAGTTATAATCTTGTATCTTTTACATGTACAATTCATCAAACCAGATTTCTCCAGAGCTGCACAGTAAACAGCTGAATCTTCTTAAAATCCTCTTCTAGCTGTCCCCAATGAAGAATTTCACTCAATAAATGTTCTACAGATTTCTGTGTCTCCAGTCACTGTTTATTTATGACCGCACTAATGTTCCTCATCTACTTCAGCTCATTACTACTATGCATAGATTTTAGAATACATGTACAATGGTAGAAGCTATAATGATTATGAAACAAACCCATCCTCCACACTCTGAGTGATTAATGGGTCCTGTCAGTCATGGCGCAACATTAGTGCAGCCATTTACCAAGAGCTGCGAATTGTAATAGAACTGGAGATGGCACATAGGTTACTGCTAACGTGTTTAGCTCCCAAATAAGGTGAGTTATTGTCAAGCATTTATATCTCAGAAACATCTCATATTCTAGTTGTTTAAACTGCTATTGTACATGAGCTACAAGAGTGGAGATTATACCTGCCACATGATACTATCATGTGGCAATACTTTCAGAACAATAGCAAGATAAAGTTTCCCCAGTGGGCTCAGCAAAGTTTATCTCATCAAGTGCAACCTCTCTATTCTTAGCAAACAAAGAAAAAAACACATGCACAGGCGCACACACACAAAATCCTGCCTCATTAAGCTAACTAAGCAGTAGTCCTCAGGAAGTAAGGTGAGCCGAGGCTGTACAGTTTCTGCCATTTATAAACTGAGGAGAGCTGGGAAACACACTACATATATTGAGAAGCAATCCAGCTCACTTCTTTGAACAGAAAGAAACACATAACTTGAATGTTGCGTGTTGTTTTCCATGAAGATAACATTATAATAGCCTCATGTCCACACTCGCCCTTAGAGCGAACATAATGATGTAAGCTGGTGCTCATCATTTGCTTGTATGAAGCTCATGTTTTGAGTTTGGGTTTTGTTTTGTGATGCTCACTTCTCAAAGTTCTTGATCCTTTAAGAAAAAAAAATCTTTGTTAGCTACAGGGCTTGTACTGTATTTAATGGTGATCACAGAGCTCATGCATAAAAAATAACACTTGACAACATGAGACTATGCAACAATGTGAAAAGAAAACATCTGATTAGTAATACAGTAGTGCTGTATGCGAAATTACTTTTGCTCCAAATGACCTTGACAAAAGGGCAATGCCTGTAAAAGTTTTTAACTTCTCTTTTAGATATGATTGTGGACAGTTTACTTAATGCCATGCATTTCTGTATACACAAGCAACCTCAAGGGAGCATGCAAATAGTCTTTATGGGTAAACGGCCACATCACAGTAGTTCTGTATTCAATTAATCAGAGTGAGGAAACTGCAGAGAGGCTTGCACAAACAGAAAATTCATCAAGTCTAATAAGGCTCTAGAATCCCTATCCTACAGTGAGTGTATTCATACACACCTCTACTGGCTTACAGTATGTTGGTTATCTTTATATTTATGATAATAAAGTGAAATTTCCTTCCATAGCTACGTGCTGCATTCATAGGCAAAAATAGGATTCGTGAGCTTACAAACATTCAGAGAGGAAACCTGAAACGTCATTTATTTTATCAAAAGACTCACAGTCATTGAAATTGACCGAGAACCTCCACAGTTTTATTTTCTATTTCTAACAATCTGTTTTGTTTTAGTCACTCTGTGAGCGTGGCCGCAGAGTCTATCAAAATTTATTCAATGTATGAGTGGAGTGTAGACAGGTTAACAAAAAGCCTTTTAGGAGAATGTGCTGCTTAATTAGCTCATCAAAACACAGCATCCCCGAGTGACACTAACTCCACTGCCACTATCATCTCAGTATTTACTGTAAATAAAGGAAATTGCGACTGGGAGAAGTCCTCATTTTAAAAGAAACACCAACGATATTCACTATCTAACAATTTCATGTGTTGGCAAAGGTTGTATCAGCATTAAAAATACAATAAAAAATGTGCACATATAATATGTAGTATGGGCTAAGGGTTCTTCACTACCAGCGACTCAACAATTACCTCATCAGGTGCAGGTTTCAAAAGCCAGATTTCTGGCTTTTGAAACCCACTTTTCAGTCTGTTTTCGACCCAAATCTCCATGCCCATTGGGATTTCCAAACCCTCTCATCCCCCTACCCGCCTCCTTGCATTTTCAGCTGCTCAGCAGTGGATTGTGTTGCTATGAGTCAGAGAACGGCATCACTAAACAGTTTGTTCTCAAGATGAAAAAAATTACAGAGCTTCATTAAAACAATATTATTTATCACGGTGACATATCAGCTCTTCCCTTCCTGTCCTCTCATTAGCCCACTTGTATTTCCTGTGATAGTATGAGGATGTGACTGTACTTTTTCATGAATAGGGATTGATAAAACTTCATGCCACTGCCACAGCCGTCAGCAGGTATGGTTTTTGCTAATTACTTAAGTATTGGCCTAGATAAAAGCACCTATATTCCTCCAACATGAATAAAACAAAAGTCCCAGGAAAGTATATATTATTTTTCTTTTATTTAAAAGTGTTCTCTGATTGCTAATACAACCTGTGAAAGGAATAAAGTCTTAACTGAACCTTGCATCATTCCTTTAATGTCTAATTCATTATTGATGTCAAGTGAATCTCTTTTTGTCATTGTTTGAGAATCTGTTATTGCTGGATAGGCCACAGCAGGTAATATTATTTACACGTATTTCATCTTACATGTCCAAAGTTGTGTTTCAGACTTAAGGACATTATGAGCCAAGAATGATGATGCATTTAGTGCCCCCCCTCCCCAGCCCCAACCCCCACCCTACCTGTTCTCCACTCTGAGGGAGGCTTACATAAAAACAAATCTGCCCCCATGAGCCCTGTCACTCGCTGTGTATTCTGTGCAAGGAAGCATTTGGAGAGACATAAGCAGCGCCTCGCTGTACTATATAACAACATCACTTGAGCTTTAGGTTTGATGCTTGCAGGGAGATGCGTTAAAATGTTTTTGCAAATAATTCTTAGTGTTTGTTTGGCTCTGTGTGGAGTGCGAAAGTGAATACGTTCGTTAAGCCGTAAGGTTTTTGAATGCATAAATGTATATTAAAATGTCTCTCAGCTGATTTCCTGATTGTGGAAATAATGTGGCAATCATTCCTACCTCCTCTCTGTTGCACAGCCCACCCACATGGGACTCTGAACAAGATCAATCAAATGCAAATACTGTTAGATCCAGGTCTGCTTTGTAGTCATCATTCGTCTGTAACAGCAGTGAACGGTCCTTTGTCTGTGATTTGACCTGGTGTCATGTCAAATATAGCAAAGATACTAGCATGCACTTCTTTACCTTCCCTTGTTACTGACAGTTAAATACCATAGAAACAGGGGCTGAAATGACCTGCACCTCCTCCAACATGAGTGTCTTGTGTGTGTTAAGGGGGCGGAGGGTAGTCTGCCCTCCCCTCTCTGATCTACAAGCCCCATGGGGAGCGGCTCAGTCAGTCCACTTCAAGCTTTCCATTTGGTGGTTAGAACCCTGATGGGGATATTTAAGGATGGGAAGCCTTAACGCCCCCATTTGTTTTCCTGTAGGTAATCGATGGCAGACTCAGGGTTACAGCTAATGTGATTTATGTGTCCCATTTCCACTGTTATGCTTCATGTACAAATTGTCTTTGGTGATGTAAATTCCCCAATCTTTTCACAACTTGCTGACACTGAATCCCAGCTGCCAAACCCAAGCAATTAATCCATGTTTGTGTCCAGGGCCTTATTTTATTTTTTTTATTTTTTTTAATATTTCCCTGCTAACAACACCTGCAAATCATGATATGTTGAATGTTTTGACACTGAAACTTAATATTTTAACACCCAGCTCTCTGTTTAGTGATGATAAATGCAGGGGCAAAGTTATAAACGTTTCTACATATCTTGTCAAATCATGGTGACAAGTCTGGCAGTTTTTTTCTATTTGCATTTCATGTGTCATAGCGCAGTGAAATTAATGATGCTTTACCCCTGATTCTTAAGTTAATCATCTGCAGTCTAAACACAAAGGGAATCAAATCAGCCTATTCATTCAGTGATGCATACCTTTGTAATTAAGGCACTACCTGCAGCACTTTGGTGAACATTTAATATCTCCTCTTAGCCTTACTCTGAGGGAACATTGATACAATAAACACAGACTGCATTATAAAAGTGTGAGCTGTGCACAAGGAAAACCTCTTTTTCATGCCATGAAATGGGCATATTGTACAGTATTTGTAATAGACAGACAGTCCTCTGGTAAAAGCCATGTCGTTCATTTCTTGCAATAAACCCAAAGTTGCCCTGTTGACAGTAAAGAAGAAATAGGGACAAGATACCGCCAAAGAGGTCCTATAAACAGTGAGCACAAAGGGGAAAGGAAGAATAGACCACTGATTGAACCTGCAATTGCAATCAGCCACAAGGAGAAACTGCACTTGAAAGCCCAATTTTCTTACCATGATGGTAAAGAGTATTTTGTCTTTACTCCCGCTGCAATGTTTTCAAAACATATTTTATGTGTTATTTAAGCTAAGTTCAAGGTGCGACTTGCAGTGGTGAATTCCTCCTGTGATATCTTTTCTGACAAGATGAGAAAACATGTTTCTTAAGCTGCTGCACTTGGTTGTCAAGGGAACATTTGTGAAAATGGAGTGTGTTATGCTCTGAGAAAGCATGCTCTAATATTTGCATAAAGGCAAATACCACATTTAAAGGCAAAGAGATCGAACTGAGCATTTTGATTTTTCAGAGCGGAGCCACTGTCACTGCAACTCCAAAAAGCCAGGATGAGAAAGCCACAGAGTAGGAGCTTCATGGCTTCCTTACTGTGAGTCCTCTGGTTGTTTTCTGTAGATGCTTTATGTTATAGAAAATGTGGCTGGTGTTTATTTGTCTGCTGTCTGTTGTGTGTTATCCTGCCTGGAGCTGAACAGTGATGATGCAGTGTCCCTGTCCAGGAGCCAAGGACAGTCCTTGTAGGAGGCTGAGCAGAGCCTGGTGGACGAAGGAGAGAGGGCATAACAGGACAGACGAGACTCCTGGATGTACTTTTGTTGGCTGATATTTCATAAATCATAACGAGCAGCCTTGTGTTGGTATAGCTGTATAATTACATTAATCAGGACTGAGAACTCTGACACTAAAGGACTGTAAAAAAACATAAACATGTGCATAAATCAGTTGCACCTAAAAGAGACATTACATTGAAAGGCAATGATGTGATTTCCTCTGTGCTCATGAATTACAAACAGAGTGAAGGAAGACAAGAGGAGAAATGCTGAGCATGTATAACTGAATATATTCAGCCGTTATGACTCAAAGTCCACACCGAGGTTAACGGCTCTTTTTAATGGAGAGGTTATCATTGTCTGGGACTCCATTGTATATCACAAAAGGCATGTAAATGAAGATATAAATTATAGATCACTTGGTGAGATGTGGGAGGAATAACAAAGTGGATGATAGAGGTGCTGTATCAAGCTCTTATGCTGATTTTTGGGGGGGGGGGGGGGGGGGGGGGGGGGGTGGCGGGAGGAAACTATGAAGATGACGGGGATGTCGCAGAACAGACAAGCCATCCACTCATTTACATTTACAATTCAGGCGCTTAGCTGAGGCGTTACCCCGACTGACTCTGAGCAATCGAGAGAGCAGGTAACAGTTTAGTGTCTGGCTCAAGGACACATGGCTGTTAATGGGCGCGCTGCCTGTCATGGGGGTCAGACGTGTGACCTTTCATTACACAGCGATTTTTCTAACCACTGAGCCACCATCTCCAACAATCTGTTAAATGCGTAGCAGTAACATTTCAGCGCCAGTTGGTATTAAATTGAAGCCTGTCATGTGTTTTATAAGTACTGTCAAAATGTAAAAAAAAAAAAAAAATGTTGTGGAAGGAACACCAACTTTACAATTTGCAAAGAGGAATATAATCCATCACTGCACTTGTCATGGCTCAATTATGGTCAATAAATCCAGAGGAAATAGTCAATAAGAAGGCAGCTCTGTGAAAGGCAAACGGCTTTTTCCAATTTTCATCTCTCTCAGAAATGAAGCCTCCATATGCTTCCATGGTAAAGCCATGACAGAAGTCATAAACGGCCATGATGGCAGCTGTCAGCTGATCCACAGCTGGTAAATCAGTAACCGTATCCATTCACAACAGTAAAAAAAAAGAACTGCATGACTGATTGCAATTATGTTTAGTTGTCATTACACAGTTGGATGAAAAGTGCAGCCACACTGCATAGAAAACCAATACTTTTGACTCTTCAATAACTGCGATTCACGAAGTGAGCAGTAAATGGCTTCATACTGTAGTAATGAAAGCAGTTTGGTTCCTCTGAGGAAGGATTATCGCTAATTGGCCCAGCTGGATAAACAGAGCTAGTGGTGTAGTGCATACTGCATGGGAGAGCGAAAGCACCAACCTTTTCCTACCTTTATACATTTTTGCATAAGTATTATCTCCCAGCCGAGGCATTATTACATCTCAGGGGATAAAAATGTTCCCTTGACATTTAGTCCCACCCTGCACATCTCCTGCTCTCTTTTTTCTTTTCTCATCATGTCACTCCTCATCTCGTTTTTTTTTCCTCCCTTCTCATTCGCTCTCCCCACATCTGTACCATCCCATCTCCCCTTACCCCTCATCTCTTTTTGGTCTTCTCTGTCTCCTGATTCACTGCTCTGTCAGTAGATCAATAGAAAGACTCTCTGTCAGGAGGAGCCACTGCACGCCTCACCCCCTCTCTCCCTCCCTTTCCACCCCTGTGTCTCCCCAGACTGCAGACATACAGCCTGCTGGGAAGCCGGCTCTCTACATCCCATACTGGAGAGCATCTCCTTTCCTCTGCCCCCCCCCTTACCCCAACCCCTGCCACCCACCCACCCTCCTTCTTCTCTCTGGATCACTTTTCATCCCTGCACCTCGAACCCGATGGAGAGAAGAAAATGCAGAGCCTTAATGGGCTTCTCAAAGAAGAAGGAAAGCAGGGCTTTTTCTGGGAGCCAAAAAAGAAACAGCCTAGGAAAATAGGATATCAGCACAACACTCAATGTGAAAAGAAGAGAGGGATGAGAGGAAAAAAATAGGGTGCGAGGGAGAAGTTGTGCATTCAGCTAAGCTGCAAAAGGCTGGCTCTTCTTTCTTCCCCTCCCCGCCTTTCTCCACCCCCTGGAAAAGTGTTCTCTCTCTCTCTCTCTCTCTCTCTCTCTCTCTCTCTCTCTCTCTCTCTCTCTCTCTCTCTCTCTCCCACTTTTCTCTCTCCCTCTCTCTGCAGCTGTGGTCTGCTGAGCGTTACCTCCACACAGCAAGTGCCTTTACTTGAGCAGAAGAGGGAGAAGGAAGAGGAGGGTAGCTGCGAGAGAGACAGAAAGAGAGAGGAAAAAAAAAAAAACAGGAGTGTGTCTCACAAGAGAAGCATCTCCCTGACTTCGTAGAGAGGGCTGAGAAGTGCACAGAGACAGAAGGGCAGAGAAGCCGGCGGTGTTGGAGTATCATAGCGCTGGTGGTGCTGGCAGAGTATGCTGAGTGGAGACAGGGGAGTCCACTGGCGCTGTTGATCCTGGTGTCCCTGGCAAAAGCTGCTTGAGCAAGAGACAGAAAACGGCGCAGCAGCCAGGATCTCGCCAGGGGGGCAGCATTTTACAGCGACAACGAAGCGTGGAGACAGCTGAAACCTACACACACACACACACATACTCACACGCAGAAACACACAAGGGAAAACACACATGCACGCAGCTGAGTGGGGAAGGACAGTCAGACACACGCTGCATTTAAAAGATTCACCACAGCCCTGCTTCTTCTTTTGAAACTTGCAGGCTGAGAAACAGCAACAAAATGTTTTGTCTCCTGGTCCAGGGATGGTGGATGCTGGAGAGGAAAACTTCTGGGGAGGAAATTCTCTTTTAAGCAGGACTTACTGCAGAGATTTTTCCACTATTTTCACCACTTTTTTTTCGGAGTTTGGGGTTTAAACCCTCTATCTGGGCACAACACAAAATAACCTCTATTCTTAGTTGCAGAAATTTGGAGCAGTCTGTGTGACCATTAAGATGCCTCCTCCTGATTCAGTCTGAGCAGTAAGTGGATTATGACGGCAATATTTTGGGATTTCTCTTTTGCCTGAAAAAAAAAGAAAAGAAAAAAAAAAGAAATATATCCATGACTGGTGGATTTAAGCCTGTCGGAGAAGGAGAGGATCCTGTGCGCTTTCTCCTCTTTCCTCCTGTGGATTACAGATGGGCTTTGTGATCTCCCAGTGCAGTCTCATGGATGATCGCTCGCTGCCAGTCATTAGGATAAAGTACAAAGAGGGACACAAGTGAGTATTCAGCTGGATTTTTATCTCTGAGGCTTAAGCTTGTATGAAAACAAGGGTGCCGAGAGTGAGTCTGTAATGAGAGCACGTTGCAGCAGCTTGTTTCCTCTTTTTAGCAGCAGAAATGTAACTCGCTGCTAAAACTGTGGTGTTTAACGAATGATTATCAGGGTGTAAAAGGTAGACACGTCCTGAGAATAATTAATTTTTACACAAGTGAACTTCTATGTTTACAGACCATTTGCCAATGAACATAATTTACTAAATGAGGGGTACTGTCTACCCGGCAGGTGGCTTGGGCACAAGCGGAGATTGATTGAAGTGATCTGTGTGAATCCTATTAATGCATCCTGGATTCTGGCCAAGGCAGAAGCAATGGAGGGGAACACCGCTGTCTAGCAGCGCTATCTGATCCGCCTCCTTACAGGACAAACTGAGGACCTTTTGCACTCCCCCTCTTCAACAACACGCCTCCTTCTCCTCCTCCTCTAAGCCAGGCAAGGATGGTACCCCCACCTCCCACCAACAAGCCCCACGTGTGCCTGTCCACCATCCTGATCATGAGCAGTATGGCACTGATTGATGCCTACCTGGTGGAGCAGAACCACGGACCACGCAAGATTGGTATCTGCATCATGGTGATGGTGGGAGACATTTGCTTCCTAATAGTCTTGCGTTATGTAGCGGTGTGGGTGGGTGCTGAGGTGCGCACAGCTAAGAGAGGCTACGCCATGATCCTCTGGTTCCTTTACATCTTTGTGCTGGAGATCAAGGTCTACTTTGTGTATCAAAACTACAAAGCGGACAGGAAGAGCTTGGACGCTCTTGCAAGGAAGGCGCTCACGTTGCTGCTGTCCATCTGCATTCCAGTGCTGTTTGTGGTGCTGGTTGCCATCGACCACATGGAGTACGTGCGCGCCTTCAAGAAGCGCGAGGAGATCCGTAACCGTCTCTTCTGGGTGGTGGTGGACTTGCTGGACATACTGGACATCCAAGCCAACCTGTGGGAGCCTCAAAAGAAGGGGCTCCCTCTGTGGGCGGAAGGTCTGATGTTCTTCTACTGCTACATCCTTCTGCTTGTGTTGCCCTGCGTGTCCTTGAGCGAGATCAGCATGCAGGGCATCAACATCGTGCCCCACAAGATGCTCTTGTACCCCATCCTCAGCCTGGTGACCATCAACGTCATCACGCTCTTTATCCGTGGTGGGAACATGATTCTGTACAGGGACGCCAGGGTATCCGGGATCCTGATAGGAAAGAACATCCTGGCCATCATCTTAAAGACCTGCAGCTTTGTGCAGTACAGGAGACAGTTACAGAACGCTCCTCCTGCCTTTGGCGTAGAGCTGCAGAAAAACTCGGTGGCCCACGCTCGCCCTGCCCCCACCCCTCCTCAAGTGGTCATGCAGGACCAGACACCCCTCCCAGAGGTGACGACGTGTGAACACACATGACAGAGTGGTGAGGTGAATCCTGGAAATGTCGATATGAATATACATGACCCTCAGGACGTGGGCAGGGCACAATGCTCCACACCTTTAGGGCATGTGAACGCTCATGTGAACACTCACAGGAGATCGTGATCTCTGCTGATGCTTAATGGCACTCAGAAACACTGCAGACACTTAGTAAGGATAGAGCAGTGCTGTATCCAAAGCTGTCATGGTGCAAAATACAGTATCACTTGTGACTTTGTTAAAGCATTTCCCCCGGTGAACTCATTTAACTGTGTATTTTTTCTAATTGTACAAAAGAAAAAAAAGGCAACTACTGCAAGATTTAGAGGATATATTTTTGAATTGTGTGTGTTGCATTCTAATCTTAAACTTAAGGGTCTGTGTGTGCTGTGGTGTGTATTTCTGTTGCTCGAATGTTCATAGTAGTCAGGGGGCTTTAACACTACAAAGTCAGAGGGAGCAACCAATCAGCGAATCCACGTAATGAGAATGAAAACAACAGTTAAAGCTTTCTCTTGAAAGACGTGTGTTTTTATATGTAATTCTTTGATAAAGTATTGTGTACAAGATAAAGGCTTTCCTGCTCTTTCTCTGGCTGTAAAGGGGAGTTTTCATGAGATTATTAAGTTAGTGGACCAAATGAGTAAATTTCTCTTTTTGATTAAAATTCAGCAAATGTCCTTTAATTAACCCGGGTTACGAAAGAAAAAAAAAGAAAATAGACCCATGTTGTTTTTTTTTCTTCTTTGCTCCGGTTCAATCTTCAATTAGAGACTGCTTAATTGCTGAAGTGGTGCCTTTGCAATGTCTTTCATCGCGAGTGAGATCGTCGCACACTGGCTTCTTATTTTGAGCGAGCAGAGAAGCATATGAAAAAAATTCTCTGTTCAGTTATGAACAGTTTAATCACTGCAAAGGGCGAGTATGGTGCTGTTGCCATAGGACAGAATGCACAACCAAGGGCCAACGCTGCAGATGGATAAATGATTCCCAAATAAGGAAACCTGTTTAACACCCTCCTCAGGCGCTCAGTGACTGTATGTGCTTGTGCTTAGTGGCAGCAGCATATCAGGTTGTATAATATGATACAGCAAAAAAAAAATAAAATAAAATAAAAAGGCAAAAACAAAATAATAACATTCACACAGGTACCACAGTACAAAAAAAGAAAAAAGAATTGAACAATAGGGTCCCTCTCTTGTAGTCAGGTTACTTTCCTTTGCATAATCTCTCTCTCACCAGTGACTGCTCGCATAATTTAAAGCAGACTGGCTGTCCATGTTTGTTAAAACCCTGAGAGTGCAGAATCTGGTCCAACATTTTCATCTGTGCAGGGCACAGATATAGGAAGGTGGAAACTTTCAGTGGCACAAACCAGCCTATCACATTAAGACTGTTGTAGCCAGCACTATTTGTCAGTGTTGTTGGGTTGTAAAGTTACATCAGCAATTTAGACTCCGTAATATACTACTAGATTGCATTGTGTTTACAGCAATGAAAGGAAAATGTTCATCCTTCAGAGTCAGGCTGAATGTGCTGAATGATGAATTCAGCTGTTTTTGATTGTGTCGGTGACAGTGTTTCTGATACTGATACAAATACTGAACACTGTCACTGTAGTGAGCTCAACCAACAGTATAAAAGGTTTGCATAGCTTGTGCACAATACTGTCATTGGCCTAGCAGAAGATGGCATTGAAATTAGTATGAACTGACCTTAGCCTTGACAATCTCCATTCAGTCTCAACCTGTCATGTCTTCGCATTTTGGAGCATACTGTGTGAGAGATAACAGATAACACAACATGCTAACTGTCTGAGGACATTCAGGAATCCCACAAGGCCATTTTCTCTAAAATTAATGAAAATGTATTTTTTTTTTTTTTTTACAGTAGATGGTTCATGGATTATTTTTGCCAGAGTTTTTAGTTTTTAGTAAATGCAGAAAATGTCTTCTTATAGCTGCCATTCAGCCAGCAGCACTGGGTTTATTTAAGGGAGCGTGACTGTCGCTGCCTAATTGCAAAGTATGTTCATATGCACAGATTCCCACACAGGGTCAAAGAAGGGCTTACATCTATCCCGGCATGCAATGCACTGGAGGTAGAGAAACAACCTGGAGAAGTCAGCAGTCCACTGCAGAGCTTATAAACAACAAACACAGTACACTTGTTCTCACATTATATGAGAGTTGAGTTCATGTGACATTAATCTATTTTGACTATACGAGGAAAAAAAACAAAGCATCTACAGGAAATAGCCGGACACAAAAGAGCATTATGCAGACAAATGCTGAGATTCAAACCTGGGTTCTTCTTGCTGTGATGTGACACACTGTCACTTCATGTGCAATTTAAATATTGCCCGTGTAAAACAGCTACTTTACATGAGTGTGATGGGTGGGTTGCCAAGAGTGCGACCAGATGATGCTCCACAGTCACGCACCAAGACCAGATGGCTGAAGAAGTGATAATGAGCTCATTTTGGCTCAAAAGCCTTTATTCTCCGTACAGTATGTTGATTCTTTAGTCTGTGAAATTAAACATAAGCACAACTTTATGATCACGAACTGCACTGCATCGATTACTCTGCTACTATTTTATCTGATGTTTACACATTTGGCAAAACATATGTATAATGGAATCAGCGTTTATCAGTATTTGTTTAATCTACACTTGCTTGTAGTGTCAACTAACCACTTATTAGCATACGACTAAAGTTTGTATCCGTTTGTTTCTATCATCAAGAACAAAAAAGACGGTCTACTTCTCTGGAGGACACAAGTGTGCCTTTGGCCAGTCTCCCATCTCAATCCCTCTCACCCCACCCGACATCACCCTTCCCACACAGATCCTGAATGAATGTTGCATTCATCCAGATGACCATGTTTTTTTTTTTTTTTTTTGCATTGCAGTCTAGTCTCGAATGTTAATAAACTGGGAAGGCTGTTGGATGCACCTCCACACTTACCACATTAACACTGACAAAGTGGCCTGCGCCAAACAAGCAAGACAAACGGCTGCAGTAAATTCACAGCTCGACCTTCGGCAGTCTTGGTTGGCAACTGAGCAGGGAAACAAATGTATTTTTCATGGAAGGCATGTTAGAGCACGAGGAGAACAAACCAGTACAGAAAATTAATGCTCATCAAGTATTGATTCTGTTGTCCGGAGGGTAACAGATATTAGATTCTAAAAGACCACTTTCTAAAAACAAATAATGACAGGGTTTTTTGTCAGATGAAGCAGAGGAAAGCATGTGATGCTGCTGCACTCAGTGTATCTCTGCACATCTTTCAAACACAGCGGTCAGCTCACATGATAATGATAATGCTTTAATTTAAAATTTAGACGCTGGTTGCATGAGCAACCCAAAGAAAGGTCAGACAGCCTTTGTTCAGGGTTTGAAACTCATCTGATTCCTGCTAAACATACTATACGTACACATATTTTCCAAGGACGCGCACATTAGCTCTGGGCAGCATTTAACATCCTTGAACAATTTCGCTGAACAGCTGCAATTATCTATTCTCGCGTCAAAACACTTGTGCAATTTATCTTTCTTTTTTTTTTCCAGCACATTCAATCACCAAATTACCGCCAGTGTAATTACAAAACTGTTCCCTCACATATACCCCTTAGTCACGCATGTATGCATTTTATGAGAAGGAGATCTGAGAGAGCAGAGTTGCTATTCGCAGTGCCTCTGCAACAGGGAAGGTTTCACTATCTTGCTCATGCACAGTTCAGTGAGGATTAACAACAGCTGTGAAGTGTGAACCCGGCGGAGGATCAAGCCTGTTACTCGAAGCTACAGAACGATCTTTCCAATAATCAGGTCACTCTGCTGGACTGCCAGCAACTTTCAGTCGACCCAACAGGGAACCCAGGTGTTGGAGTTCAGAGCCACTTGGCTTCGAGCGCTGTGAAGTGCTGAATGTAAATGTGAATTATGGAGAGATGTTTCAATATTTAAACTTGTTGGCAGCTTCCTGAGATTTAGTTATTAAAATCCGAGCTGTTCTGTAAGATTTCTATCAGGTGTTGTTGACCTATAAAAGATTCAAATGGTGTGTGATTCTCTCTGTTGCTTACAGGGTTTTTACTCGGGCACATATTTATAAGTAAAGGTTTTGGCCAAAGTCCCTGAAGATCTAAAGGAACATTTGCTCTGCATATAATACCTATTGTTAAAGGGAACATTGATCATAACACATCTGTGATTGTAGTTTCATTCCTATTCTTGAGCACTTACTATTCACTTGGACTTGAAAGAGAACAGACAGAATAAAAAGACTCTAGAAAATAAGTAAAAAAAAAAAAAGAAAAAGAAGAACTTTTCTAGCCCTGGTTCACCTTGGTTCATTGTTAAAGCAACAGAAAGAAACATTTCACCTTGTGGCAGGAAGCATATTGTCAATTCCACCGCCTGCAGTTGGTCAAGCCGGCTCTACAACAGCTGTCACTCATTTTTATGAACTGTCTACAGTGAAATAGCATCTAGTCCAAGGCTGAGGGAAGTGCTATCAAAAAGAGCCACCTCAGATGCTAATGAAACAGATGGGGGTGGTATGCAAATCTGAAGAGAAACAGACTTCTTTCCTCTGTTCACCATTGTTGCTGTGACCTCCCCGTTCTACATGGGCAACGAGCAAATGGATGGCAAATGGATTTCAGCCCAAAAAGTCTTATATTTCATTTAAAAGCTAGTTTCATACAAACAGACATGGTACATTAAGGTTAGCTGAGCTAGTGCCTCAGTGGTTGGCATGTGACACACACTGCCTGAGTTTTAATTGAGGATATTTTCTCATGTTTTGTCATTGCGTTGGTAGCTCTCACTGGATAACATTTGTAATACTGTGTAACACTGGCTCTTACTGCTGGCAAGGGCCAGTGCTGGAGAGAGCGTGGTATTTTTCATTCTAATGAGGCAAAGCTGGTGTTATAATTTTTCCACAGCATGCCGCTGGCATGACAGTGACTACAGCCAGGCAATTATGACTAAGCATTCATTGTTGGTTCGGGGCAGTTCTCAGTTGGGTCCTGAAAGATTAAATGGATCCTCACAGAGGAGGTGGGATATCCCTAAAAATGAACACAAGAACAATTCTGGGTGAAAGAACTGATTATGTGTTACACAAATGTCCTTTAATGTGCTTAGATAAGGTTAAATTTTACTGTTGGGAGGGGCAAGAGCTGTTTAACAAGAAGGCTGAATGTTAACATACATTAATACATTGTTCTCTTGAGAGTAGGGAAACATTTTTGGGAGCTGTGTTAAATGTTGCTGATTTGTATGTGACAGGCTGTCAAAAGATCTGTGGACTGAGCTAATGCTCATGCATGAACTTTACTTGTGAGAAAGCACCTTATGTCAAACATCTGAAATATTCCTTTAAGACAGAAGGAAAACCTAATTACAGGTGTTAACACACTGAATGAGTCTCCATCTCACAACCCTGCAAAGTGTTTTGCATGAAAATTTCATTCATGTAAACCAGCTGCACCGCACAAATATCACCAACAGGAGTTACATGGCTCCCATGAAACCCCATAAGCTGTTTCCATGAAACATGGACAGAAAAGCCAAATGTACATCAAGTGTCCAATGCAAAACAGCTGAAACAAACTGGTGGCAGGTGAAGGAAGTCTATCATCTAAAGACCCAGATATTTTTCTCATGAGGTGATGAAGACCAAAACAGACCTAAAAGGTCAGTGATTATTAGACTGCACATCAACCTCCATGCCCTTATTTTCCTCTGCACTAGTGTATTTGAACAACGAAAAGGCCATTTCTCATTTCTAATGTCTATAGTACTTTTGTTGTTGTTTTTTTAACAAAGTGTTGGTAAGCCACATGAAATCACATCATTAGAGACAATGAAAACGTGTCAGGAATCAAAAGAGGAACAGTAATTCAGACTGTTTGCGCTTTGCGCTTCTGCTTCAACCAATCATTGTTAAAAACTTATTTCCAACTCTCACTGGGCCAATCCTCCCCGCCAATTAATCCACAATTATGTATTGATGCCTGAGCCTGTGATTTGTGGAGCGGATTTAAGAAATAATAGAACAAAATAAAACGGGTGTTTTGTTGAATTTTGCTGAAATCCCTGTGTGTCTAGTGTTTAAGTATTTCTCTCGCAAATTAATTTTATAGCATAAAATGGCTGTGGTATAACAGGACAAGCACCGTGTTAATTGGTCAGGGTTTGTGGACTCAGTGTGTTTACTCCCTTCGTCTCACGGTAGGATTTGGTGTGAAATGTGCAGGACCAGCTTAAAGAACATCATCTGAAGTGGTCTGACTCACTCACCATGTTCGTACGTGAACAAACAAACTCTGTCCAGACGCTCGACAGCTGCTGCGTATTAATAATCAGAGAAACCAGAAAACCAGAAAAAATCACACAGCACTACTGTCTGAAAGTGGATGGATCCAAACCGCTTTGTTGCTATGTAGGTTTCAGGAAGGTAATGTTGGCTGACAGTCAGTCAGTGTGGGATCTGTTTGATGAGTGAACTGACCGACCTTTGCTTCTGATCAATCTTGTCAAAAATGTTAAAAACTTGCAAATCATTTATGTCACACTGTTCATCTTTTATCACTGAAGCATCACAGCTTTTCTTTTTATAATTTCTCTCTCTTAGGGTTTGATATTCTACCGTTGTGTCAGTGGGGCCGATCATTCCTTTCAATCTCACATTAACATTTTGGTCCAGCTGAGATATGCAGATGTCAACAAATATATTTTTCAAAAACGAGCAGGTATTTTAAACAATGTGCACCAACAGCAAGAGAAAAGCAAAAGGTAAGTATCACAAGTATGTAAATGCCATTAACATTTGTATTTCCATTAATTCAAGTACCACCTGAATTTTAAACCATATGAGTAAAGGACTGCAGGATGAATATACCTTCTTAACAACAACCAACTGGAATTGAAATAATAAGAGATGAAATTCTTGATATTAGTATTTTCCTCCTGTTGTTTTCTTTGTTGAGCAAATTTTAAAAAGAAGAAAGAGCCCTACAGAATAAAAACACCTCACAGCAGGAACAGGAATTCACTTACAGCACCAGAGATCTCAAGTAGCCCTTCACACAATGAGGCCGTAGCATGCGGCCTGTACCTGACAGTAAAGTTGTTTACAGTAGTGCAAACATAGGTAAACTATAAAGAGACTTGGAGGACGAGGCCTTTTGATGATGCCGACAATTTTTTGACCCTCGTTAGAGAGATGTGGCGGGAGGCTGCTGATCATTAGCGCGACTTTATTAATGTGAAGTGAAACGGTCAAAGGTGTATCAGCTGATTGTAAATGGCTATAATATATACTGCCAGACTGCCGGGGTGGTATAGATAAAGTGCCCTCTGGAGAGGGCTGGGACGGCCTGGGGAGAGATAGAGGAAGACGGAGCAGATTGCAGCTCGGTGAGGGATGTGAGGAGGAGCGGGAACGGGGGCTGCTGATGTTCACAGAAGGCAGACCAAAGAAGGTTTATAGATGGAAGCTGAGCGAGCTGAGCTTTGCTGTGGCCCACCACGAGGGCGGGAACAGAAGGAGGATGAGTCACAAGCTCCCAGAACAGGAATGACCCCTCTCGCAGAGATGTCTCCTGGGAAAAATGTTTAGCCGAGATAGCGAAGGGACAGGAGACATTTGCCCGCCGTCACTGAACCTGCCGCAGTATTGATGGCCACGTAGTGACATTCGCTAACCTTCTTTGTATCTGTAGACACTAGTGGGATTATTTATAAGCTTATTAAACCGTAAATTCTGAAACAGTGTTGGACAATGAGTAGGAGGAATATATTAAGCTGCCAAGTTACCAAGCTGATAAAATAGTGTAGATAAAAGGAGGCAATCATGCACCTCATGTTTTGATGAGCAGTACATATATTTCAGATCACAGCAGGCTGTGTAGGTGACGTCTTAACATACAGTACAATGTTGAGTTTTTTTCCACAAGCCATTCACTTCCAGCTTTGACACCTACACGACCTTGTAGGTTTTAATCGTTCTGTGGGATAACTCCTCCATGAACCTGCGCTTGTGTAACCTGATTAGTGACAGGAAAGTAGGAAATGGAGATGAAGCCGGGTGGATAAAGGGTGGATGGGGGATGGACAACGTAACGTGATAGAGATAAGGTCAGAAGCGAGAACCTCAGAGGAAGAGACAGATGAGGTTGCCAAGTAAATGAGGAGATTTTATGCAGATGATTTCTGAATTTCCGTGACCTTCCTCTGTTTAAGTGTGTCGTTCTAACAGAGGGACGTTTATTGGTTAATCATGGATTTACGAGCTGAGAGGAAGTGTTTTCACACTCATCCTCAGCTTGTAGATTGTCACACAAAGCTCATGTGTTTAAAGAAATAGCTCAACATTTTTGGAAATTCTCTTATTCACTTTCTGGTGGAGAAAGACACGAAAAGATTGATATGGTGATATCATATTTGTCCTTTAAATACAGCATCTGGTCAGTTTAGCTTAGCATAAAGACTGGAAACAAGGGAAAACATAGTCTAATCTGCTAAAGCTCACTAATTAACTCATTGTATGCTGTTTTTCTGAATAGTGAGGAAAAAAAAACATGTAGAAATGACATTTCACAGGTTATTGTGCAGTTGCCAGGAAACCAGCACCCTGATACGTTAGGTAGCCATCAATTAGTTCATTATGTAACCCCACGTAACCCCACACGTATGTTGTTTTTACACAGATTTAACAAACAAGATATCATGTGCTGATTAATACACTTTAGATTCTGTTACCTTTGGACAGGGCCAGCTGTTTCCCCCCATTTCCAGTCTCTGTGGAACACCGGCTGCTGCCTGTAGCTTCATGTCTGACAAGTGTGGTCTCAGTTTTCTGAGAATCTGACTTTCTATCAGAGAATTAAAGAGCACATTGCCCAAAATGTTGAACTGCATCTTTAAATCTGTAATTAAACAATGCATTATTCATATCAAGCTTCTGAAATAGTCGGTGAGAATAGAAAGATATATTTAAAGAAACCTAACCCTGCAATAACTGCAGCTTTTTTTAGCTTTTATACATGAATTCCTAGTGTGTATCATTTGCTGTTGTCATGCAGCTACCTGACACTGTAAGTAAAATCTATTAAGCATTACTCTGTCACTCAAGGGTAACATGGAATTATTTAGGAAACATATAGTAGCCTCGAGAAAAGAGGCCTTTTGCGCTAATAAGATTAAGCAGAGAAAAGTCCCCCGCAGCAGCCTCAGTTCAGCTGCCAGCAGGTACTTCATGCCAACCATGCACATAAGGTAATAAGCCACCGTGACACTAAGCCTGTATTAAAAAAGGTTTGGCTGCAGCGTTTCAGATATGACAAAATGAGCCTTGATGTGACAGATCATTGTCCAGATTGAGACTCATGTCAAATATAATTTTTCAGTCCATGTCAAAGGCCAGAATACTTTGGATGAACTATTGGATGTTTGCTTTGGCAGAAAAGATGCAAAGCTATGTTTGGATGTAAATGCTGGATCTAGCACAGGAACTTTTTCTCCTCCTTGGTGCCACGCGCTCAGCTCGTGATCATGTATGTAAAGTGAGCTCTAAGTGATTAACATGGTACCTGTGAAGGAAGGGCTTTTTTTTTTTTTCACGGCTGTGACTGTCGTCAAAACATGTTGAAGTTAGGATTTAACATTCAGGAACAACAGAATGGTTCAACTTGCTTTAACCAGCTTTTATCAGTTATAGTGACTTAAAATTAAAATCCACTACAGGAAAGAAAAAGCCAAACAATGTTGAAAAATAATTACAGCAAACCGATTACAGGACACAAAATGGATTAAATATAATTCAACAACTTTTTGGAGAAGTATTATAGAATAACTCAATGAGTATTGATACAGTTTCATTTTAGATTGAAACACGTTCTGTCTCATTGAAAAGCTTTTCTGTGTGAGCACAGACAAGGACAATAGTTACACTGTTATAAATAAGGCTACTTTGTGAAGTAATTACAGATTAAATACTGCACAAATGTTACAAATGAAACTTAACAGTTTTGTGAAGACTTATGATGATTGTGACTGTAATGGTCCATTTTATGTGCAAGAGCCAAGAAAGTTCTTAACTCAGTGCAACACTCCTAAAACTATGCTTTTGGGAAATTCAAAGGGCAAGATTAATCAAACTAAATTCAGTCTGAAAATCTCTGGCCAGCAGGACACAGCCTTTCTTCCTTTTGCTGTCTCTGGATTCAAGAAGCAGTTGTATAAGAAGTGTTTCGGCATGAAAATGTAGCAGGTTTCCCAATTTGAATAAAACGAAAATTACTGAAAAGCTAATCTTGTCTTCTTTGGTGCCTGTACACATTTGAATTAATGGGTTGTGTGCTCTACAGTATGCCAAACTGCAATTTAATGAGTTGAGTCGCCCTGACTGCTTTGTTTGTACAAGTCATTATGGCTGACACTGATGTGCTTGTTAACGACTCGAAGTATTGTCTCACGCAATGTCCTGATTACTCAAAGTGTGACCCAAGTCGTTCGTTGGTGTCTTCACCCCTTCATTTGTACCTCGGCTTAGTATGGAGAACTTACCAGAACAAATAAGAGTCTCCCTGTGTTAGAATTATCTGTATAGATTCAACAATGCCACCAAACACCTTCATGAATTTATGTGAAAATCTATCGTTTTTGAAATTTTCTGCAGGGACCAAGCTGCATTCTCCACCCAAACACACACATGCACATGCAGAGACAAAGAACAGGTTCATTCAAACAAATAATTGTTTTTCCCACTCTGAAAGAAAAGCATCCATATTCCTTCGGGGAGATGGGGACTGCAGAGGGTCTTTGTGTTTTCAGTCATGGAGATTTATCCATCCCCACCACAAACAATGGCCACCTGACCAGCAGCTCCTTCCTAACCTCTCTCTTTTCTCTGTCACCAATTCTCCCTCCCCTTCTGAGGTTTGGTCCAATATCCTCTTGAGCTATCCTGGGCTAGAAATCATTTACTGGCAGTTGTTGCACAGCAGCCACCATTGTCAACAGCAGGCTGGAGCTGGGACTCGCCACTGGGCTGTGTGTTATAGCTGCCATAAGGTTCAGAATCTGGAGGAGCTCCTGCATGGAGATAGATCTGTGTCTGAGGCGGGGTGGTGGGCAGCACCGGCAGCCAGCTGTCTGTGTGATTTAACAGTGTGTGTAAATCAAGAGCGAGTCTCTGCTCGACCAGCCAGCCTCATTTCAATCTCTCTACAAATCACACCACGCAGGCAGCGCGAAGGGGGAGCGCTATAAAGGCACCCCAAAATAATCATCCTCCGCAACTCTCTTTCTTATGCTTTCATTTATTAAGTAGATGAGCAGAAATCTGACATCCATCATAAGAGACACTGAAAATATGGTTTGGACCAGCCAGATAACATTAAGGTTTGGCTTGGTTAGTCATCTGTGGTTTTGTATATGCAGGAGTCACACTTTGTCCTTCACATCCAATGCAGAGACAGTGGAGTTACATCTGAGGTGGATGTTTGCAAAATAAAAGAAACTATCTCACAAAACAGCCATAAAGTTTCCACAATTCCAAGCTTGGAAGAGACTTTTATTTATGATGTGTAAAAAAGGCTATTGAATTAGCATATCTCTTGCCGTCAGCCAACCTATGTTGAACTAGATATTAGAGTGAACCAATGCCAGGGAGCGGGCAACATGATGATTCACTACAAGCAGATTAATTCACTGCTCCATAGAGGGAGTCACACGAGCACCCAGGGAGGAAACAGACTATGAAGGCCACACGCACTTCTGACAGCTCTCACAGAAGTACAAAAGATGCTTGGAAGCAATTAACTCCGCTAGAGCTGCCACACAGAGCTCGTGGTCAATACCAACGATGTCTGGTTTAAAAAATAACACTATTTTAAAAGCTCCTCATGTCCCCTCCCTGGTCGTAAAGTCCCATACAACACTGAAAGCTGTTCCACTGCAGTTTATCAACAAACAAAACAAGCTCATTATTCAAATAACGGAGAAAGGTACATTTATTAGGAATAAACACATTTTCAGTGGGCTGTTAGTGATATATTATAATAATTCTAATATCAAACTTAACTGTGGTTTTCTGTGGCCCTTAGCACAGTCCAAACATTAAGCCAGAGTTCATCAGTATTCTTAAGGAACAGCCCCTGGCATTAATGAATTCAGGCAAGCATCCACTTTGTCAAATGGCTTTAATTGAAGGCTTCCCATTTTCATGAATGGTCTGTTATAGATTTATTCAGATGGGATTGAGATGGAGCTACTACAGTACTGCAAATCATCTGCACTGAGACGCTAAGATTGCTCTCTGCTTGTCTTCTAAATTGTTTTTGGGGGCACTTAAGCTGTGCCTGATCTAATGGCATTTACTTCTGTAAGCTCATTGTATCATGTTCATCCATGGTATCATAGACATTTCTAAGGAACAAGTGTGCAAACTAATTAAATCTATGGTGAATATGAAATACACTTCTCAAATTGGCCGTCTCCTAGAAATTACTTTCATATACAATGGAACTGCAACAGAAACATGTTTTGTTGGGAACATAATTGCTGGCTGGATGTTCACAGGCAATGTTTTTCTTTTTGAAGTGCTAGATTTATTAACAGATGTGGAGTTGCCAGGAGGCGGTAGGGATGGATGGTTGGTGCAGAAAGCAAACGCCTACAGATCACACCTGAGACCAGGGTCCACAGTCTGTGCTGTGGTTAGGTTTAGACAACAAAATCACTTTGGGCAAGGTTAGGGAAAGATTGTGGTTTTGGTTAAATAAAAATAAACACTCAGCCTTTTCATTTGACTGTGCTGTGGGTCCATTTGCAAATGCTGAATTAAACTTACTTAAAGATAAGCTTAATCACCAAACCACAGCCCTTCCTTAACCTCAAGTACTGTGAGCAAATAAACATAACCAAGAAGATATAATAGTACATGGAAGTTGTTCACCTCTCTGAATCTGAATTAAGGCAACCTTGTTAAGTAGAAATCTGATTAAAAAAAAAAAAAAAGTAATAACAAAAGACTTGTGCAATGTGCAACGTTTATTAGTGGAGCTAATTAGCAGAGCAGTCATTATCCACACAAGCATGTCAAACAATCAATTACAAATTGAGTTAAAGGACCAGTGTGTAGGATTTAGTGGCATCTAGCAGTGAGGTTGCAAACTGCAACCAACTGAATACCGCTCACCTCACCCCTCCCTTTCCAAGTGTGAGAGAGAATGGCAGCCTTCAGGTAATGTTAAAACAGGAAATGTCCTCTGTAGAGCCAGTGTTTGGCTTGTCCAACGTGGCAGACCCACTCCCTAAGTATATATGAAGGGTTTGTGGTAAGCTAACGAAAGCTAACAAAAACACAGCAATTCTTAATTTCAAGTGATTTTACACTGAATAAAACACAATTGTGAATATTATGTTCCATTTCTGCCAATAGATCCTCCTAAATCCTACACACTGATCCTTTAACGGCACATCTTTCGGTACAGTTTTGACAAGAACGGGTTGCTGAATCCTTTCAGGTCCAGAGAGGTAATTCAAAACCACAGCCACTTGGAAGTAATCCAAGAACATCTTTCATTCAGTGGGGATCATACATGCCCATACATGGCCAAGCCTGAGAGCAATATCTGTTATTAAAGTCTGTGCCAATCATGAGGACAATGCAGTGACCTTTGGGAAAACTGCTGAGTTGCTTCTCCTGCATAACAACGTGATCACATGTCGACAAATCCAACGTCATGTTTCTTGCTAATTGGACTACGTTTCAAGAAATAGTTGATTAGTATCCAGCAAATGGACGATGAGGTTGCCAACCTCTGCTAATACATTTGTAGAAATATGAAATTATATTGTTTACTTGTTCCGCTGATGTTGTCTGTGTGCCACATTGAACCTGTGCTTGATTCCTAGAGTTCAAACAAACATACCCATAAAAAACTGTTCGCAAACGCTTGATGCTTATTTACACAAAGCTGAGAGCTGAGTGGTAAGGAGCTGTGGATTTGTCACTACAAGCGGTAATTTTCACATGCAAGTCGTAATCTGATCCTTTACTGAAGCAGACACTGTTTATTTGCAGTCTAAACATCACAACAATTTCCATAATCCAACCCTCAACTGAAAACTGTGAAATACCGTAAAGTTGTACATTGTTAGTGTTGACATGCCCACCACCCTGTGTGATTATGTTTTGCTTTTGACTATGTGAAGACTTTTGTGACATAGGGATGCTTTTCACAAAACCCCAGCGCACTCAAGGGTAATAATGTGCTATTAAAATGCAGATTTTCGCAGAACTTGACTCCGTGGTTCTCAGGAAAAAGCCAACATTACATCTGAACAGTTCCAGAGGAAACAGGGAGCCTCAGTTTCCCAGGAGCTCTGTCATAATTAATTTATTCGCTAACACCAAAACAACAACATTAATTAGGAGAGCGCATCTCAGTACTGTTTGAGAAAAAAAAAGGTTTAAGCACCATTTTAGCAAAATCCTATAATGTAATGTTTTATTCATTTACATACATACTAAAGAGACACTGCAGAAGTGGCAAGGGTAAAACTGGCAGCCGTGAGAAGAATGTGATTGCGGCCACTTAAGAACAAACTCACCATCATCACACAGGAACGGTATTAACTGGCCAACGTGCTTCCCTCTTCTCAACCACTTTCTGAAGCAAAACCTCTCCCACCATACAGACACAATTAGTGTGCAAATTGAGATTCACAGATTGTTCTCAATGGCCACTTTTGCAAAGCAAATGCCAGAATAATGGTGTGTTGGAGTCCAGCACAAACACACTTTGAAGTGTTTGCAAGCAGAAATTACAGTAAGACTGCCTGGGTGGCTTTATCTTCTGCATTTTACACAACGTGTCTGACAATTTGTTATGTGATGTGCTGTAATTGAAATGCTATTGGTGGGGTTTAGTTTGGCCAAATTACCTTCAACTTGTACACATGTGCACTCAATTTATCACAGCATGGAGGGGACATGTGTTGCACTGAGGCTTTTCAAGTGCTTGGGCAGATAAACACATTACTATTCATTACATAACTAATTATGTAACTAATTATGAAACTAATTTCCTCCAGTTTGTACACACTTTATGATAAAAAACTCTAACCGTGTTACTTTTTTTCAGTTTTGATGCTGCCCTGTCAACCAAGGATTCCTTGAACAAGACATTTTAATCTCGACGAGACTTTTACATTGTTGAATTAAGCCTAAATAAATAAATAAATCACAGCGCAATTGATTGTGATGAATGGTGCAGCATAACCTGAGGTATGAAGCCTGACACTAAGGAGTACATCAGTTTGTGGCCTCCAGTTGATGTAAATCAGAACATTTGCATGACACCAGAACATATTTTTTCGGGCGAGAACAGTGGAATCCCTTCAAGCAACACGCCAGCACTGTTGCACACAAATCTGTCTGAAGGAGGTGAACTCTGGCTGACAAGTGACAACCATATCATGAATAAAACATCATGTGTGAATAGAAAATAAATTCTGAGAAATCTGAGAGGATGCATTATCTGTGTTGAGCGTGTGATGCAACATAAAGGAATTCTTGATGGTATGCTAATCTTTCACTCCCAGATCTCCCAGCACTACTGTGAAAGACAAACAACTTTTGCCAGTGTCCCATGTTTCTTGCCTCTCTGTAAAAATATAACACTGACAAAAAAAACAAACTCTTTCAGTTTGTTTATCGCATATAGTTAATCCCCCGTGCCTGCAGTCAAAACCAGATAATTGGTCAGACATTTAAGAGTCAACAGAGTCTAAGTCCTCAAGAGTTTTAAGTGAGGCCCTGTGATGTAAGGCGGCAGCTGACTTGAGGTAAATGAGCCTGTTCTCACCCTGCTGACATGGCTGGATCCTCTCCAGATAGCACAGCCTTGCACACAACTCCCTCTAACCAAGCTCTGACAGAGACTAATATCCCAACATTAAGCTCCCTGCACCACTTTACATTTGACCATAACCTTGCTTTGTTTTCTCCCTTCAGTGATACGGTTTTACATTACCGCACGTCTTCGCAACACGGGGCAAGAAGGATGGACACGTCTCCAGCTTTCATACTCACTGGCTGTAAATATTTTAGGAGTCGGACCAAAGTAAACACTGGTCAATTCAACGGGGCATAGTCACACATTTGTCAGTGCTTCCTGTGTAATTATAGTTGAGGCTTTGCAGCCAAATTGAGCATTAAGAAAATGCATGAGGCGACGCTGGGTTTGTTTTTGGTCAGCGGAAGCAAAGAGGGGATTTATTTTGGTGTGTGCCAAAAATAAAAAAGGGGGATACAAGTGTTTATTTAGCTTCCCCTGCTTAATAATGATGTTTGCACATACAGAGGAAACAATCCCTCAAAATAATGTGTCTGAGGGGGGAATAGATTCAGAATTAGATCAGATTTTATTTGATATGATGCAAAAATAATGTAATGTATTAAAATCTAGATAAATGGAAACACAATGGTCAGCCATAAAGTACAACAAATGACAATAACGGCTGATGTATAGTAAAATGTCCACACTGCCACTTTAAAATAGTATCATGCCAGACCCTATCAGCCTCTAATAAAACTGCATCAACAGCAGCAATTACACTGAAACATGTGACTTAAAAGTTGAATGGAAAAACAAAACTGCCACAGATTTGAGCACTCAAGAGGAAAAAAAGTCTTATCCGCTGTTTCCCGGGGGAAATTAATTAATCAAAAAGAAATATATCTTTCTGTTTTGTAACTCCTCGTGTATTACTTCTGTGACAAATTGATGATGTGGTGGAACACATCATCCTGATGATAAGTCTGCATTACAGACTAAGAAAAGAAAATAAAAACAGTCTGCATCATGTCCTGTAAGGGGAGGCAATTTCACCATAGGAAATTTACTTGCACAATTTAAATATATATAGATACTCCACTGCCCTGAGTCTAGAGGGATTTGCTCCATGATGCCTTTTAAAGTTCTTAATCAGGCAACTGGTTAAGCACATTTCTCTATGTCATATTTGATGGAGAGGCCAAAGCATATCTTCTTCACATATCCAAGGATCTTTGAAGGCCAGAGGATGGTCGTTCAGTTCCTACTCCGGCCATGGATTAGTTGGATTTTCTATGTTTTTGCATAGTAAACAAATTAAGTTTGGGCTTTGGGGTGGGGGGGCAAAGATAAACATGGTTACAGAGGTTTAAAATATGAATGCTTTGGTCTGTAGATGAGTCCTCAGAGGGTTGTTGCCAATGAGCTCTACAGCAGGTCATTAATGTTTGTGGCTTTGGAGGTTCAGCTGACAGTAAATCACAGGTCTGGGTAAACAGGGATCTCAGTGAAAATTGATTTTTTTTTTTGTATTATTTATTGGTTTAGAAGGGTCTGGCAAGAGAGATGTATTAACACTATGTGGCAAGTTGATCTTTTACTCTGTACCAAACTATGACTTGTTTCATTGATTTGTTGTACAGTTGTACAGTAAGATTTAGACTATTGCTGTGTTGACAGAAAGTTCCTGTTGCTCTGGTTGCTCATCAGAGGAGATACACACTGGTCTACAGTGTGTGTGAAATGCTGTCTTTATTTCTGTGTCGTAATTGGCTGGTACCACAACTGCAATGTCTTTGTCCTCATCTCTACTGTCACTAAACACATAGTTATAGGTTATGTGCTAAAGGGTTTTTACTAAAAGTTAATTCATGGTTCATGGTTGATCTATATGTACTATGCGTGTTACACACACCAATTGTTTTTTCTTTTGATACTTTCTTGTTCTTCAGCCAAATTTAGCCAAAATAAGACTTCATGAATATAATTTCATGGCAATTCATCCAATCATTGTTGAGATATATCAGTCTGAGCCAAGTGGTGCCATCATCATCACCAAGCTCTGCATCTAGTGTGGCTGAACAAAACAAACTTGATGTACAGCCATAACCGAGCAGCACAGAGCAGAGTTCAAGCAATTTCACAATGCACAATGGTTTGCTATGTGTGAACACATTCTCTGCTTTATCTAGAGACCACAACACTAATCTGTCTTGTACACTATTCAAGTGGCAGATGCTGCAACAGCTTCAATAAGAGGAAAAAAAGGACTATGACTTAATGGACTAAATGTTTCTTTCAGTGTTTTCCATTCAAACATATTTAATTTCATAATGATAACAGCTCCTCAGCAGAAAATCTGTGGTTATCTCCAGAAATTCACTCTGGGTGCTGCCCTCTGTCTCCCATTATCTGTTGAAGAGCCACAGAAATTCCCCTTTGATGGTGCTGCAGACTGTCTCGTCTGGGCTCCATTGTCCAAGAGGATTGGTCTGTCAGAGGTTCTGAGGGACGCATTTTCACTTTGAAAAACAAACCCAAAACATTTTAGGTGGGGGGAAAAAAGCATTGTGTGTTTTCATGAAAGGCTTGAAGATAAACTGCATATATACCTGCTCAACATTTATAGAGACACATTTGCACTGGGTTTGTCCAAGACCCCCTCCTCCCACATATTACCCCCACGTTTCATCCAGCGAGTGGGGATTACAGGGGTTAGGGTTCTGCTCTTTTTTGATAACAAGTGCCTTTTTCATTATATGATGCTACTGACCAATAAATAATTGAAAATGGTCTCCAGGTGTACGCTCACCCTCCGTTCCAGTTTTTCATTGCCACATACCTTGCAACGCTCTCTCAGTTACCTTTGAATTGAGCCTTTCAAAGGACGCCAAGTGTTGCATTCGAAGGTGCGCCTCTCAGTCGATACGCCAGCTCGACCTGTGAGATTGCACAATTATGCGTTTGTAGACATCCTAATAAATATTCATAACTGGCAGCTGGACCTCAGTGTTGACATTGTAATCATTCAAATTGCTCTTGTATCATGAATATCTATCAAATACATGGATCATTTACAGGCCTTAATGAATGAATTTGTAGGACATAAACAGATTAAGAATGAAGGTAATATTTCAAATAAACAAGCAGCAAGTCACATTTTGGTGTCTGTGATAATACTGGTTACAAAATTATCTTTTATTTTTCAACCACTTGCTGTTTCTTAATCTCATTTGTGAGTCATAAACACACTTTTATTCCATGTGCCTATAAGATTTTCTCAATGGAACCTAATTTAGAAACACATTTAGGAGCCCTGTTCTATTTTTTTTTCTCTCTTCCCCTTTAAATCCTGTATGTAAATAAAGCATATAAATGACAGGTGCATCCCAGAATATCAAACATGTCTGACTAATTCTGAATAATTTCCTGAGCTGGGTGACAAATTCTGCCTTCCTCCTGCACTATGCATAGCCAGCGAGTGTAGGCATGCATACAAAGTAGGGTGGAGATTTAGCTTGGCTTGCCGTAGCACGGCTCCCCACCTCCCTACAAACCACCCTGCACTTTCCTCCCCTCCATGCCTTCCTCTCACTCCAGCTCCAGCTCTCTCTGACATAAAAGGGCATGTCCTCTGAGGTTCATGTCTGCCCCCTCTGTGTCTGTCGAGGCTACATGTCCCTGAGAGACATAGTGCTGAAAACCAGCACAAAGAAAAAATGCAAAATTGTATGTTGGTGTGGAAGAGACATCATGGGATTACTAATCCTCCCACACATGAACATGCAAGCAGGCAAACTTTTTAAATTTCACAAAACACGGTCAGACTGGAAAGGAAATTAAGCTCCACTGCACAGCAAATAACTCGTGTTGGTAGCTACATTTAATCATTACCCTATTTGGCCTTTTCTTTAATTCATCTGCCTGAGATTCAGGGTGTTGCAAGCCTTACCTGAATATTTGATATAAAAACTCAGCTGGGAAAGAAAACTCTGAACTGGCAATCTGCAGCCTCTTATTGATAAGTTTGTGCAAAGGTCCCATGCCAAGTTCTGTATCAGTGCTGCGGGCCAAACTGAGGCCATGACTCACACTGTAGCTCAACACTTCTCTCTACTCAGTGTACTCAGTGTTTGCTCGGAGGCCTCTGAAGAGCTGTAAGAGTAACTCTGTGATTGTAATGATAAGGTAATGTACTGTAAAAACATCCATGAATAAAAGACGTGCAGGGACAGACCCTGGGTTTAATGAGGGGGCTCACATCAGCTGTGTGAAAGTTTCTAGATATTAAAAAAAAAAAAAAAAAAAAAAAAGCAGGCAGTAAATGGTGAATGGTGACCTGAGGCCCATGAATTTCTAACAAATATAACTAAAGTTTCTTGCATACTTTTGTATACTGTATAGTAATGAGGCAGTTTATTTGTCTTGCAGTTCTATTCAAATAACACTGAAAAACTGAAACTGCTCCTAATGGGGTTTTTTTTTAAACAAATAATTTCCATAGTGAACTAAATCCGGACTTTAAATAAATGAGAAACCACATTGTATGAATATAAACACACAATTTATAGACTTAAATAAAGGATGAGATGTGGCTTAATCACAGAGAATTATAAGTACTGACAGTTATTGTGTGAGGGAGAGATTGTGTTTTATTTTTGTGTTACTGTGGTGCTTTATATTTCTTCTGAGGTGCTTCTGTGTGTGTGTGATGCTTGCAGTGACTTTGTGCAGCACTTAGACTTATTTAAATTATTTACTGTAACTAACATTACATGGAGAAATACGTTAACAAGTTCAGCCAAAATGCAAAAGCACTGTAGAATTCAGCGGCTTCTGCTGTTGCTGGAAACATAAAAGAAAAAAAAAAAAAAAAAAACACCACCTCTGACACATTTGGTTTGCCAATAATACATAAAGCAAAAGGCCCAAAGCACTGTAAACAGAAAAAAAGCTATTTGAAATGACAAAGTTTAAAAAAAAAAAAAAAAAAAAAAAAAAAAAAAAAAAAAAAAACGTGGATCATGGTTGCGTTTTTTTTTTCCCCACGTTTTTGCTTTCTTTGCCTCAAACTGTTCAGATCGGTGGTGTTATTGTTTTGAAATGTCTGAGTGTCATATTTGTAGGCTGAATCTGTTCCTCTTGAATGTGACTCAAACTACATTTACTCAAGGATGCTGTGAACTGTAAAGAGCCGTGGAAAAAAAACCCAACAACAGAAGCCAGCTCAGGAAAACAAAGCAAGTCCTCAGCTGCCTGCAAACAGGCTAGTCAAAACTCTCTTACCTCTGATGTTCTGCACAGAGTGGCAGATTGTAAGGTCTACAAACAGAACATTTACAATGAAAGGATGTGTTCAAATCCAAACTATGCGTGTTTTGTGGAGGTTCAGATGCTGTGGGTTAAATTCTGCTTTGGGGCATTTTAAGCAGCCTCGTCCGTAAACCCACATAAAAACTAAACGAACAAAGGGCAAACCACAATCTGGAATGATGATCATATTGAATTTTTTCAACACCAGAGAACGCGTGCATCCATCATGCTTAGCTGGTGTAGTAGAGGCTTAAAGAAAGAGGTGTTGCGACAACGCCACCTGGGGAATTTCACCCCAGGAAGTTACTAAGCTAAGTGCAGGGTTGAATATATATCACAGGTTCTTTTATATCACTGGGCAAGAGACAGTGTTGGGGGTTTTAAAAGAAACAATAAATTTATTTAACAAAATTGAAATGTTAAAAAGAAAAGTACACATCAGGCACTAAGGGATTAGCCACCATAAAACTAGCACTTGGGCCTAGGAATGCAGACATGGCGAGGGCTTACAGCAGCGGCGGGAAAATCAAAAGAAGGGTCCATAAAACTAACCACAGGTGCCACCACACACCAACAAAAAACAGAGGGATTGTGAAGAAAACACCACCACCAGAAATCGACTGCCGCTTCAGGCCCTCATCACCTGTTTGAGAGAAAAAAGAAAATTTAAAAACAGGCCAAGTGCTACCCAATCCCTAGTGCTGAAAGAAACCAATTAAAAATAAAGTCAAATAACAAAAAAAACGAAATGCAACAAATATTTCTAACAGTTAACAGCAATGAATACAAACAAACAAATAACTACAACCTAAGTAACTCAAAGAAAACAAAGAAATAACTATTTAAAATATTGTAGAGGTCTCTGTGGAGTAGACCAGCTCAGGACTTTTCACTAACCAACACAACGCAGAGCAGGACCACACAAAAGAACGGCAGTGTGCAAAAGAGCAGCTGTGTACATAAAAAACAGCACGCTCCACGGACCAGCAAAACAGGAGAACAGACCAAAACAAAACACAATAAAACACAATAAAACAGAACAGCAGTGTCTCCATGGAGTGGTAGCCAGTGGCAGGCCAAGCCACAGACACACTAAAGGGCAAGGCAGAAAACGACGACTACACACGTTACGCACATAAAACCCGTATTAAACATGCGCTCATTACGCACGTGAATCAGAGGAGGGATAGCGGTGCATCCTACCTGGATACGTGGAAATAGATGCCACGAACAACAACTATTAAGTCCGATCAAAAGAAGTCTTCAGACTTCAGCCACCACGAGGAGATGAGTGGAACGGGAGGAGGAAGGGAGGTATGGGCACACCTGTGTATATATAGAAGCGTAACGCGCCTCCCACAACTCTGTGTGCCAAAAGCTGGCACAGTGCCATGTAGTGGCACGGAGGGAGAAGGTCCTTCGCCTACAGCGGGTTTTTTTTTTTTAATTCTACATGCAATGAAGACCTCTAACCTGACGGAAGAACAGGTTACCAAAAATCTTTTCAGCATACATGCTAAATATGGATTTTTCTAACAGGTCTTTGTTTATTTGAACTGTTTGAACCCAAGCAAAGACAAAACATGACAAACTGGACAATGAGCTAAACTGAGGACAAAGTTGAAAACTGGAACCACTGTGAATAACTACTTTGAAAGGAAAGTAACTAAAGCTGCTTGAAATAGAATAATGGTACCAGAATGATCAGTATGTTCATGGCATCGTGTTGTATTTGCATTCTGCTTCTCTCCTCCTCTGTGTGCTCACATATACAGTATTTTAAAACAGCCAAATTCCCAATGAAGCTGTTCCCATTTATGTTTCTCTCTTTCTGTTGTCAGGCAGTAGAACAAATATGAAACAGTGACTGAAACTCAACCCATTCAGACTGCATGTTAACCAGCAGTCACTTCCAAGCCATTTCCAAGCTGCTGCTCTGCTGAAAGCCTGATTGTGTAACCACAACACCGTCTGACAACATCACCACACACATAAGTTTAAAGGGAATGACTGAGCTGTGATTTTGGCTATATTTACTTGTAAAATGATCAATCAGAGGGAAAGTTAGAGGCTGATTCACATCTATTGAATGAGATGCACAGAGGGGTGTGCCTGTGGAGGGAAAGCCAGACCTTGTGCTTACAGGGAAACACTGGCAACTCTCTTCAAGGGAAAGCAGCTAAGGTTTGTCCAAATAGTCATTAGATTTGTCACTTGTTGCTTGAAACTGCTCACGCCAACTCATTTTGAAAGAGCAGCAACCAATGGGGAAACAGGGGAAAGCAGACATTCGCCTTTACAGGGCTGGTCTCGCATCTGTGGTCCAGCCAAAAACTAAAACAAAGTCAGCTTCTGCTGCAAAGAATGTATGAACTATTGCAACCAAAGATCTGAATGAAAAAGCAATATTTTACACTGGTTTACTGAATCTCATTACTCATAACGTTCCTTTAAGGAAACAGCTTTTTCATTTACATAATGATTCAAGGAAATAAATGTGTTTTTACTTATTCTCCTACTAAAATTTATGTCCCTATTTAATATTCTTTTGATGCAGTTAGAAACCACATGAGTGTTTTTAAAAGGCAGACCACACTTTGTATTCTTTATTATTTTTCTATTGTTCATCATAACTCCGTTTCCTGTCTCGTTACAGGTCAACTGGTGACATTACATGTTAAACACTGTGATGGATCGGCAGAGAATTCATGCATTTACTCGATGCTAAACACAAATTAAATTCTCTGGGTAAAAAAAAATAGATCCATTAATGTTGCCCAGACACTGTACCTCAGTTCTGTGTGAAATTTCCTTTCAGCACAAAGGCTCGACGCTGGGCTTGATTGACAGCATGTGAGGATGAGAAAACATAATGGCTTCACTCTTGAGAAATACAGGAAAACGGGCACCATGGGAATTGGAACAGATATGAGATTCAGAGAAAAACGGACGGCAGTGATGGCTGGGAGAAACTGTGAGATGTATTTGACCTGAGTAGTGAAAGACTGAAGGAGATCACATGCTGGCAACTCAACTTTGCGTCTATGGTGAGCTACAGAGATTCATCAAACACTCTGCCATGCTCTGTCTCCAGCAGAAATGGATGCTGCCCCAACATATTTCATTTCAAACTCACCAGATATCATTTGCTTTTTCAAGAAAAAAATATTTATAGTCCAAGCTGTTCTCAGTTAAAGCTGAACTGACATTAAAATTCATTTCTGCTAAGAAGTAAGTATATCCACTGTATGATGTATGATGTTAGTGTTTGGAAAAGAGGAGGAATTTTATGCAGTTTTCAAACTGATGACGTTGGTACTGTAATTTGATTGATGGAACATCTGTGTGGGTTGGTACTAAAAATAGTTCATTGTATCCTTTCAGTTGCAGTGGCCACACAGAAAGTTAACCAGCTGGGGAACTGACTTTGTTAGCCGCTGCTTAGCCCCATCTGAGATTTAAAAAAAAAAAAAAAATCTCAAATTTCATTCAGCTGTTGCCATGGGAAACGCCCATCCAGTCTCCACAAATATGTCAAAAAATATAATGAAAATATACAAAAAAGCTGTAGAATCATTACAATTATAAGACATTATTATTCATCACGGTATATATTCCTGCACAAAAGGAAAGGAGAATGCAAATTTCTCTTCAGCGTCAATGGTGGAGGTTGATTAAAGGATAATGTTCTCTTAAAAATACGTCCTGACAATGAGGCGCATCATTAGGAGCACAGACAAGAACCAAAGGAATTAGAAAACAGTGTATGACTGCAATACTAAAAACGAGCTTGGCTTTTGCTCATATCATTTCAAAGCAGACAGATGAGATGAACTAATTAGAGGGTGAAAACAGAGCATCTTAAATGTTAATCGACATTACAACAGAAGGTACCTCTACTGTAGGAGCAGACCAGAGACACATGAGTGGCGTTGAACCACTGTAACCATGGTAATGCACATTACCTGACAAGGTTAGTTTTGTTTGACAGCGTGGTGGGTGTTGCATTATGGAGATGAGATGTTTCAGTGTTTTCTGCTGACAGTCGTGCTGAGGGCAGTGACAGTGACTGCCCTGACATCTTTATATGGCAGTGGTGCCTGTTGTAACAAGCAGCTCAGGTGCATTTGTGCAGCACGGGCAGATTTGTATATGCTGATACCCGCTGTGAAGTGCAAATGCTACAGCACAGAAAGTGAAAAGCAGATGTGTGATTGGAATTTATTCGAATAATCTCGTGCTGCATGTTCCATGTGATTACAGTGGATGAGCAGCGTTGAGAGCCTGAGACAGCGTTCCTAGGGGGGATGATGGTAAAGCATCACATTGCATTGATGCGCTAAACGCAAATTGGAGAACAGCAACAGAACAATGAAAAACAACTGTGTGGTTAGATTTGGAATATTTGGCACGTTTACGTAATCCTAAATCAGTTGCTCTTAATTTATCAAGCTGGATCGTGACCCAAACTAATTTTAAATGAGCATCTCTCCCATTTTTGATGTTTCTTGCTGAAGTCTGCCGGCTGCTCTGAAAGTGTTCTTGTGACTCAAATTTATAGTTTAATGGGGCTCTAAAGGAGTTAAAAGTAGGGATGGACATGATTAATTGATGTTTTGTGTAATAAAAATGGATGATTAACTTGTTTTAATGGGTTTGTCAAAGGCAGTGGGGAAAAAAGAGAAAACAACCAGCCTGAAGTGTCATTTGGGCTGAAGGGAGTGAATTATTTTAGTGCTGCCATTAAACTAAAGACAATTCTGCTGCTTTTTTTTCACAAATGAGGTACTGCCTTTGATATTGTACTGACTTTCTACAAAGTTTCACTTGCTTTATTCATCCTGCCAATAAGCTGTTGAACAGAATGTTAAAGGATTATTAGCATCACTGCTGCATTTACAGTTAATTAAGGAAGGCTTTATACAGTAAATAGGTCATAAAAACAATCTTATATCGCCATTTATTAATAATGGTATAATTAAGCAACCTTTGAAAATACTTTTTTTTTTGGCCTTGTAGATTTTCAGTCTTTCATTAATGTTTTACTTGACAAGAAATATTGAGCATTTCATTCACTTAAGTGTTTCATAATAAAGATAAAAGATAAATGAATAAATGAATAAATGAACCTCTTCTATTTGGTAATCCAAACATCGAGATTGCATGTCAAAATAGGATCAGATATGTCTGTGCTACAGATATTCCAAATTCAGGCGACGTGCAATCTTGTAAACACACAAGGCCACAGCCAGCAATATTGTACACCATGACTTATGGCTGTACGATAAACCATCCTTTAAAAAGAGGAATTTCAAGCAGACAGGCAGGGGATGTATGATAGATTAGTTGTGTCAGGTTTTATATCAGCCATTTAAGTTGTCACCCTCCACAGCAAACAGCCTCGGAGGCAGACAAACCTCAGCAGATTTCTGCACGGTGAGCACCCCTTCTTCTTCTTATGAAATAAAGCTGCTGAACATGATTGAGAGATTATAGATGCATGACCAAATCTAGAGAATGGACAGTACATTGTAGACAACACATCATCAGCCTCTACAGACATCATGTCCATTCCTGTGTACTCCTTTATGTATTTGTCCTTTTCCCCATAGATATTCATCAGCATCAGCCATTCTTAATAAACCAGTTCTGCATATGTCATTGTCTCTCATTTGAGCCTTTCCCCCCTGGCAGCCCACCCAGCTGCATCCGCTGCCACTCTGGTATTTTCTCATATCAACCAGCTTATCAAATCAAAATTCCAATGATGGATAAATCTGCCTGAGCTGATGCGCTGGAGTGCTGCCTGCTGCTATCAATCAACGTGTTGCCAGGTGATTGTGTCCTATTGGGATGTATGACATTATGAGGTCCATTTGGAGGCCCAGCTGAGTTACAATGGCTCCAATCGCTCAAAGTCACTTTTCGGCATTGGTCGCCTTTTCGTAATCTGTGCATTCCTGGAAAGGCACAGTTTATCCCTCCTTGTGTCTCTTGTGATTGTGCTCACCATGAAGAGCAGAGCCATTTTCACCCCTTATCCCTAGAGATGCACAGTACACAGTCCCCTGACGTGTGGATAGCACTGTTGTATGTTGAAAACAACACTTCTGCACACATGAGCATGTTTTTGAAGTGACTATTGAAGAACGGTAATCTAAGTAAAAATTACCACTCGGTTTCTGTGAGAGAACAAAGACCTCTGCTTGATGTTTGCTATTTTCTGGCAGTGATGACTATCTCTGCTTGTTTCGCAGGGTGCTTGCATCAAAGGCAGACAACATCTGATGGCGACATGACAGCGATCATTTTTTGCAAACTGCAAAGAAAAAGCAAGTTAAGATCTGCACCATGGGGTGGATTTGAAAAAATACAATTTAATACAACCAAGAAACTGTCACCTTCAAGCAAAACATCAATATTGGAGAATCTTGTTAAGAAAGCTAGAGCAATAACATAGGCCTATAACAAAATAAGAGCTGTTCTTTATAAAGAAACCTGAGGAAGAAAAGTCAACAAGTTTTAAATGAATTCATTCACGTCAGCTGTATCAGTGAGATACACCTTCGCAGGCCTCCAGTGTATTTCAGGAATCTAATCTTTCCTTGAGGACGCCTCTCTGAGTTTTAAAATGCCAATCTTGAACTGTTTGTAATTGCATCGCATTTTCTCAGAACCATTTGGCCATAAGTCCTGGTGCCTGACAAGAATCGCCAGTAGCTATTTGGACATCATAAATTAAGTATACAAAACTGATATTTATTAATCGAACCTTAAAGCTGAGCTGGCAGGCAACAGTCAATTACACGCTGCACCATTTACAACGCTCACATCACAGCCACTAAGACTTAATATACATTCATTATTGCTCTCCTTTTGCACTTTACGAGCATCAGAATGTGGAATGATTTTTAAGACTTAATTCAATTTTGTAATTAATTAATCAGTTTGTGCTGATCATATCATTTAATTTTAATTTTTTTCCCTTGCACTGTTGGCAAAGTAGCACCTTGGGATGCCAAAGTTAATAACCTGATTTGTTTATGTTCCTTTACCTTTTAAAACATTTCTAAACACAATCATGTAACAATGCAAGTCTAATCCAAGATGATAAAGAAAGTTTAATGATTAATTTTTATTTCTTTTTATACACTCTGTGCTGGTATTTAATTCAGCACGCTCTGCAGGTTCCATTAATCGATTAAACGCAGGGGATGCTGGCAAGTTGGAGAGACACTAGGTGATAGCTCAGACCCTGATTAAGTTTGGAATGAAATCCATGACTGAGAAACTCAAATTAAATTATTTGTGCTTAAATGATGCAGCTCCAGGACTAACGTGATTAATAATTGGACCGCAGAGCACACAACATTTCACATTTAATTGCATTTAGCCATTGACACCACAAGCACTAAACAGCATCTTAACGTCAGATTAAAAAGTAAGTAATTTATGCACAGGCTTGAGTATTTAGTCACCTGAATTCACTTTTGCAGTGCATTCCTGCCTTCACAGTGGATGAAACCTATCTGAAATGACTCAGAAACTGACAAGGTGAGAATTAAAGGTCATAGCTGAAATAGCCTGGGTGCCTGTACTAAATAGTAACATTCAGGAATATAGACACAAAAGAAAATGGGTTATTTATGACCCCTGCTCCCAGCATAATGAGCAGAGCACACACTGTAAGCCCATGAATATCTCAGGGCAGATAAACCACGGCATTTCACGCATAACGAAATCACACTGTCCCTTTGATTAAATTAAGGACCTTAAGTCGTGTGTGAGAGTTGCGGCTGAGAGAGATTCTGAGGCACACAATCGATTCCCTTTGGCTTCTGAGGTCTAGAAAATGAAGCCATTTTGCCACTGTTGTGGAGCATGGAGAGAAGGATATTGAGGGGGCTTTGGAGAGGGATGTAAATAAACAGTGAGACAGAGAGAGGGAAGGCGAAAAAGAGAGATAAAGAGAGAAGAAAAGGGAGACGATCTTTCTCCAATGAGAAAGATAAGACTTAAGAGGTACTGAGAAATTGAGTCTAGCCTGGTTTGTAAAATGAGCTAGACAGTGCATTCAAAGCACATCGTATACTGTTGAGTTCACTGGTCTTGTAAATTGCTGTTTATTATTGTAAATAATACATTTTTATTGCTTTTTTTTTTCTGGGTGACTTTTTGTACATTCTACTTCTACTTTACAAGGAGACATTTAATCACCCTTTAAACTACAGGATCAGTCATTAGAACAAACTATTTAAGCAATTAGTTTCAAATGATTTAAACAAACAGCTCAACATTTTGGGCAATGCACCTGTTCACTTTCAATCTGAGAGTTAAACAAGAAGACTGGAAGAGCTGGAGCCAGGAAAAATTCGATTAGCCTAGATAGTTTAAGAGCTGGAAACAGGGGAGATGGCTAGCGTAATTATCCAAACATTTTTAAAAAATGTATCACTTCATCGTCATCATGAACTTCATCACTTATTGTAACCAGTGGTGGAGGAAGTACTGAAGACTAGTACTTAAGTAAAAGTACAAATATCCCACAAAAACCAACAAGGAGTGGACACCCCAACTTTCTGCTGCTGCCCCCTATTTGTCTAGAGTATAAAGCTGACGGTTGGCCAGTTCTTACACATTGCCCTTTTAAAGGTGCACAGCTTCTAATTTAGAATTCAGTTGGAACCAATACCACTAATTGAAGTTAAGTCTTAAGGGAGTTTATCACCTTCTGTTCTGTCTTCATTAGTCTGCTGTTCATTCTTGCTTGGGCTAAAATCCTCTGTCATGGTGTGTGCTCTGAGTCTGGAGCCCTGCTATATCAGGGAAATACCCACTGGAGTGCAAATAACAGCTTCAACCACCGCTCTCCCTTTGTTACATGAGTCTCTTTGTTGGCGCCATGAAAGCTTTCACACAATCTCACTCAAAAACAATCATTTGTTCATCATTCAGCTGTGAACAGTGTTATGAGTGCAGAAACCTCAGGTGATAATCTTCCCAATTTCCAAAGTCCATTTGTTCTCCCTAGAACAGATATATCGGCCGATGAATACTCAATTATTTCTCCTATTTTTCTGCATCTGAGATCATATGCAGGTGGAAGTTCGTGATGTTATAGTCAAGTCAATATTTTATAAAAGGATCATTTTGGTTTATCATGATTTGGGAACACAAGATAACAAAAAAGAGTATAATCTTTACTTGTGTCTTCTTAGTTTCTTCTTGGTTGGGTTGTAAACAGCTTTTGTAAGATTATCCAAAACACTATATAGAATGTGAATTCTATATCCTCCTTTCTATCCACAGCACTGTTTTTAAAAGAAGAGCACCACATTAATCCAGCACTCACTTGTATTTATTCACTTACTCATTCATGTATTGATTAATTCATTCAGTACAGTAAGAGAAATTATCTGAATATGTTTTTAAATGCAGAGACTTTGGTCAGGCAGGTCCAGTGTTTGGCAACAGTTGGCTCAACTTTTAGACCTTTGGTTTTTTTATAAAGGTTCCTGTGGAAAAGTAGAGGGGAAATGACTCAGTTTAATTTAAAGACCCCTCAAATCAGAAATGACATTAATATTATGTGAATGTTCTGACTGTCTTCAGTCCTGTCAGACACTGACACTTCACAGGTTCTGGTACATGCCATGCCTAATCAGTGAATGTTTCAAGGACTTTATTTGTTATAAAGTTTTTAAATTTATGGATGTACTCACTTTCTTTCAACCTGGCTGATTTACTTCTACTGGTTAGTGGTTTCTTATTGCCTTTCACTGTTCACAGCTCTGAGAACAGCTGGAGCATGCTGTATGCAGCTGTGGGTTATGTGAGCAGGTGGGAAGGCAAATTGCTCCTGTCATTATTTTAGGTCTTTCAGATTTGATCCATATTCTTTTTTATTCTGTTAGAGATGACAGGGAATTTATGAATTCCATTTGCCAGTGATTCTGCTCTTTTGTATGGTTGATACGATTTCGGTATACATTTTCATACTGAATGATACTATTACGTTTGACATTAAAAAAATTTTTGTCAGCAACCATTGTCCTCGTGACACAAGGTCACAAAACAGCAGGCACTTTATTAGAATTTCTGCTTCGCAATCATGAAACATCCAGCAGTGTTCTCTCGTACTTCAGTCACAGGTACTGTAAATGAATTAAGCTCACTTCCATCCCCTGCGGCTTTTCCAGAGGCATTCTCACTAATTGAATTGAAATGGATGAGGCAGGTAGACGGAAAGTGCGTTCATCTAAATAAATAAATAAATAAATAAAGATTACAACACCTCATCACAAAATAACCCCCATGATACATGTAACATTACAAATTGATAATGTCTAACATTGTTAGAGTATCCTCGGGAGAGTTTTAAAACAAATTATGCTCACAAGCATAAGAGAAAGACAGGCATCAGGTGCTGTCTTCTTTGTTTTAGTGTTCTATTTGGCTCAAGTTGAATTACTGACAAATTACTGCTGACTGGCTGCTTAGCCTATTAGACCAGTGATTTCAACCAAAAAATCTCTTTTTTTTTTTGTTGTTGTTGTTTTCATTTATTTTTCCTTATTTTTCCACAACACCAACTTTACAGCGCCAGTTGCAGCTTTTGTTTTCCAAGCGTATAACGAGACAGTTTGAACAGAATCCCCAGAACTTGAAATTGGTGGCGAGTTTGTGGTGTTTGTCTTTCTGAAATGCTGGCTTTTGGGGTTTTCTTTTTTTAATAACAAATACACTGACCGTTTTCCTCTAAGGCAGACACAGCACGTACCTGCACATTACAACTTTGACTTGAAAAATAAAATAAAAATTCTTATTTTGGCCCCGTTTGAAGGATAACTGGTTGGTTCAGTTTGGTTTAATTATTGTTTCGCATGCTTTCCTTTTTTAGTATTAGTTCCCATCCCATGTTTTTTTTTTCCCCCATCTGTTTTGTGTCCTGGCCTTAATAAACAGCAATTGCCTTGATTTCAGGTACAGCTGACACTATCAGGTGTTGCAGCAGTCTAATAAACTCTTCTGTATGCAGCAAGCTTTTTGACATATCTCTCCACAAAGCAGGTTGGAAAAACCCATTTGAAAAGTACATATTTCGAACTGTAGATAAAAACCCAATCAAAAGGAATTGTCAAAGGAAATTTAGTAGGTGGGCAGACTGATTTGAAAATACTACAGCACACTGAGAGAATTCATCTTTGAAATAATGGGACATGCAGTATTTGTTTCCGTTCAGGATGAATCCTCTTGGTATACTACGTATACACAACATGAGAACCTGACTTGACCTGACTTCTTGTTATAATTTTAGTACACTAGTGCAGGTGAGTAAAATGCAGCCAAAGAAGTGTTGAATTTACTCTTAATACAGACATGAGAGAGAGATTGTGAGAATTTCCAAGAGCCTGTAACATTAAAGTAGCAGCTGTAGGCAATGTCCTCTGTGCACATCATCTGTTTTTCAAAATATACGACCACATGTCAGATTGAAATACATAATTGATATCTGAGATAATTTTAGAAATGTTTTGATTTATTTTAAAGTGATGGTCTTTACATTAATTCATCTCCCTCAAGCTAATTCTGGGATGAAACATTTTTTCTGAATTCTAGATGAATTCCTTTAAAGGCGAGCGTGGCAGATGTGCAGCTCAGAGTGGAGTGTCAGGCAAGATATTTCGAGTCTGATATATTAACATTACATGTATGACTGTACTCCTTTGCTGTGGATTTTATTATCATTTTGAAATGTAGTGGAAATCCTTCTTTTTTAAACTTTAAAATATGGCAAATGCTAGAGAAACAGGGCACACAGGTGCAGATACCATACTGCAAATCCAGAGAAATTTATCAAATATATGCACTGGCTCATGCACTTGGATACATACTGAGGTGAGGAGAGATGTTGTGAGTCAGCACAGATGTGATTCCTCAGCATTCCCCATGCAGTGCAGATGTGCATATCGGGTCGGAGCAGTGCACGTACAGTGAACGATGCAATGCAAGCTGGGACCAGTCGCCCCGATCCGACTGTGACTGTGGCCGATGTGGCAGGAAACATTATGCGCCCACATGGCATCTGGCTCAAATGACCAGCTGAAGTTCTTTACTGGGACCAGCCAGGAACTAAAACTAAACTTGCCTCAGCCTAATTCAGTCCTGGATGGATTCATAGTGGTGTGAGCCTCTAAGAAAAATAATAGTAACATAATATTGTGATTTCATGTCTCACTGTTTACTGGACACAGGTTTATTTTTACAAGTAACCAATTTTAAAAAGCATCTCCGCTTCAGTTCAGTTTAATTTGATACGAAAAAAAGAATTTTTTTTTTTTTTTACACTAATCAGAAAAGTTAATCAGTTGCATTGCTGACTGTGACCTTTGCTTAATCCTTTTTCATATTTCCATTGAAAACACGTTGTCGTTGTGAGTTTACTGTGACCTTTTGGAATGCCACAGAAAAATGTTAACTACTTTACAGCAGGGCTCTGCAACAGAAACAGAAACAGAGAATAATACAGTCAAACTGATGAGGACATTCTGAAGAGTTTTGTTTGTGAAAATCATAAGAAAATACAGACTTTTCAGTGCTACAAAAACAACTAATGAACTCATGTGCTTGTTTAAAATTGTAAGAAACAGGATAGAGTGATTAATATTAAAAGGTGTACATTTTGGATCAGGTAAAAGAAAGGTTCCCTTACTTTAGAGATAATGGCTACCACATTACTGAATGCAGACTGAAACTAAAAACACATTATATTTTAGAAAGTTTAGAAAACTGATTTAGATAGTGACAGAGATGATGCTGGAAAACAAAAACCTCCCAATCTGTATGGTACTGAACCATATTACTTACTTATGCTTATTTTCTCTGCTTCACATTGTTTTAGTTTGAATTTTTGAGGGTTTTTGTTTGCTGTGATTTCATTGCTGCAGTCAGGGTTATTAATCTTACATTCTTGTTTTTTGTTTGCATTTTAACTGAGGAACTTACTGTTGACCTTGTAGCGCTGTGGAACAATAACCAGTCAAATGGAAAAACCTCTGATAAAAGACACAACTTCTATTATTACGGTGTTTCAAGTGTTTACTATCAGCATGTACTGTTCAAATAATCCGGTGACATAAATGAGCCATAGCTGACTTTCTACCGATGAGCCCCTTCAGTATGATAATCAATAATATGTACAGCACTCACAACAGAATCACTGGGATCCAGCAGTGTGATAATGCACTCAAGTGTGAAACATCAGGTCTTTCTGTGGCTTTTCAAACACCCACCAGTCATCACATCTATACTATGCCATTTTTTCAGATGGAATAGAGATTATGACGGCATTGTCACGAAGCTTTTTCAAGTGTCTCTATTTTCTATATTTTCAAATATTTTCTTTCTCCACAGTGACCGGTGCCCTTTTTTCTTTAGTTTAGAGTAAAACAGACTCTCGACTGGTCCCTTGGACGACTCTTCGTCCCCTCACTTCTGCTGATTTTGGGACTGGTGGTGAAAGTCTTCACTCTTTCTGTGTGCATCGTATCATTTACATCTAGAGGTATCCCCCTGAAAAACAGCAGCTTTTTCTGGGATGATGAGTTGCATAGGTTTAACACAGTAGTTGGTATAATCGAAGCACGATTCAAAGCTTTAAGTCAGAGCACATGTCATTTTGTACGATGTGTCACGGCTGTGGATCAGAAGGCAGACCCGTCCAGTAATGACAGGGTTGGTGGTTTGATCCCTGGCTGATCCCTTGTCCACATGTCAAAGTGTCCTTGCTGTTTGAGGGTGTGTGAACGGTTGTAAAGCACTTTGCTATATAAGTGCTTTATAAAAAGCAGTCAATAAATACACAAAGAAATTTCACGGAGCATCGGTGCTTCCACCTTCAAACCCAGGACATGTGGCACCTACTGTGCATGTGACCTATTTTTTTCTAACAAAAAACAATGGATGTACATTCTTTGTCAAATGTATTGACTGGATGGCACTTCTCGTTGTCCGCTACAGTCTACATACACAAAGTGATGTGTACAGTATGTTTTGATTTCTGCTTTAAAACCAGTAACTGGTTTCAATATTGTGGCTGATCAGTGTAAAAGCTGCATCGCTTTTCTTAAAAACAAGGTTATTTGCTGTAATCTGCAGATAAAATGAAGCATCTCATCAGACAGTCTCAGCTGATGAACAATGAAAACATATCTGTTTTACCACATTATCTTGTAGTTGTAGTACTTGGAGTCTTTGCTCTCCAATTCCTAAGAGAGTAAGAGCACTTTGTGGTGATTTGTGCTCTACAAAAATACCTGAATGGCCAGTTGGGAGGAGGAGGAGGAGGAGGAGGAGGAGGAGGAAGAGACAGGAGGAGGACTGCAGCTCATCTATAAAATCCTCAGGGGGTAGCTGGGCAGGTGAGCTCTGCTGAACCTCCTTCCCTGTCTTTCTGCCCTGCCTCTCATCATCCATCTGTGGTAAAATCTATAGGAAGAGAGAGAGAAGGAAGAGGACGTCTCCACATCCACGAAAAGGGTCAGACTGAACCAGCAGCATCAGAATACACAGTGCTAAAAAAAAACAAACAGTGCTGTGATACAGGTGAGCCAGAGGAAGTCATCCTTACTGGAAAAAGGGCAAAAAAAGACCAAACACCAGGAGTTGAATTGTGTTATTGGTGCTATTACAAAGAAACCTGTCGAGCTACAACTAAAATTTCACAAAAACTTCTTTTGCTTTGTGTGTTTGTGTCAGTTACATTCCTTTTTTTTACACCATGATTCTCTTGTCTAGAAAAATAAACCTTTACTCCTCAAAACTGATCCACACTGAGTGCAGCAACCATATCTCTACATTGTTTAAGGTTTTTAATTCTCATGTTTTACGCAGTAACGGCTCCCAATGACAGTAAAAAAATCATTTTTAATATTCACCAAATTTAAAAACATGTGCTTATGTTCAGCAATGACAGTCAGTGGGACTAAAAGGGACATTGTTGTTCCTCTCCCATTTTACGTCAATGGGCTTTATGAAGACGCGACATTGACATAAGGTGAGAGAGAAACAATAAGGGTGTGCAACAGCTTCTTATTGACTATATGACATTGTACAGCAGCTGGAAGGTTAGGGACAGCAGCTAACCATACATTCACTGTTTCTGAAGCCAGGGCAGGCAGCTTTATCCAAAGAGCTCACTTAATTAAAGGGCAACTCAATGTGCTTTACATTTAAAAAGACACACACACACACAACAAAAACAACACATCAAAATCAACATCAATAAGAACATCAAGCAAAAACAGACCCGCATTCTCTCTCTCACACACACAGCTTTTCAGTTGTATGCAGTTGTATGACCTTCTGTAAGTATTTGTCTGTGTGTGTGTGTGTGTTTGTGTTTGTGTGTGTGTGTGTGTGTATACATATATATGTATACACATATATATATGGAGTAACTGGTTTCAGTCTAGTGGCTGATCAGTGTATCTCCAAATGCAAAGACAGCTGAAGACGATTGCAGGAATTCAAAGAGACATTAAAACAGTGTGAAGATTCTGAGATTCTGTGGGGGGAAATTGTGTTTTTCATGTTGGAGGCAAAGACTGGATTTGATTGGGTTATCTTCTTCCCACAGGGCATGACAATCTAGAAATCAATAGCAGAACATTGTAGACCATTTTTAGTGAGTGACAGGGGCCAGCAACCAACAGGTGGATGACAATGAATCATTTAATCAAGGCTGGAGTTCTACATTACAAGATAATGTCCGTCCTGCATGCTACTGCACTGCTATCTGAAAACATCTAAAATGCGGCTGGACAAGACGAACCCCATAAATACTGTATGTGAATGAGAGGCTGAGCACAAGTACATGACTGATGTCGCTGAAGCCACATTATTTAACCTCACAAAAGGGAGACCAGAGAAACACCTGAAGACAGACAATGAATAAAAACTGCACACTTTCTCTTCCTCAATGCTTCGCGGTCTTTGCACCAGAGGCTAAAGGTATTGACCGGTGTCCACTTTCATTTTGTGAATCTTGATATGCCTGGTTGATGCAAGGGGCAAGACTTGTGCATCTAGTCCACAGGAATCTAGCATTGCTGATTCAAACCCGACACTGGACTCTGTGTCTTGTTGCTAAATAGTCTGACTGTCTAATCTGGACAGGAGAGGAAAGGCCACAGTCACGAGAACCCAATGTTAACACAATATGTGTACGGAACATTTATCTGGTTGTTGCCTCTTATCGTGTTAGAAGATAATAATGCCACGTTCATGTCACATGGTGTGGATAGTAGAGATGAGAAAGGTTTGCTTGCAAGAATATTGTGCACTGACAGTATTACACAAAATATATTAAATGTTTTAATTACCCTGAACACGAGGCATCTGTAATTATGTACTATTAGACGTCAAGTCGGATAAATGGAGTTCTCAAAAACATCTGAGTGATCCAGGATTAATTACAACTTGGATGCTGACATTTATGCTATTTACAATTCAAAAAGCGAGTAATTACAGTTTCCATACAAGCACTAATCTGATGAGTGAACAGCAGTAATTGTATATTAAACATTAAACTATTGAAATGTTTAGCTTAAAGCTTGAGATGGGTTGTAGAGCATTTGTCATATTTGACAAAAATAGTAATAATATGCACAGAAAAGTGGATATTAAAGCGACACTTCAAAAATTTAGTGTTGCACTTCCAGAAAGTTGGGGAACTTGCAAGTGACAGGTTTTTAAAAATTATTGTCAAAACTGATGAGAGCATGGATGAGATATTTTGACTTTTATATCCTATCGTATACATTCAACTCCAAAAACTCCCCATCAGCATCAGCATCAGCATCTTTCATTACATCCTCCCTGCCTGGAAAGGCCCGTGTCTCTTAAAATCCACAACCTCAGGCACAACACTGTCTCTCTAAAACTAAAACAAAACCAAGTCGACGTAGCCTTGATAACGACACTATGGCGTCCCCAGGGTCTATTTTCTCAGATGTGACAGACTCCTCTGGAGCCAGAGCAGTGCTCTCGATGATGGCAAATATTTAAATAATACTATGTCCATCCTGTCTTATATGTCAATACATTAAGACAGTGGGCAGAGCAGACTGAATGTCTTTTAGCCGTAGAAATACACAAACACAGTAACCTTATTTTCCCTCAAATTAGTTCAGTGTAAGGGAGCCTACTTCTTTGACTCCTGAATCCTTCATGTGGTGGGAAAATTTTCTTTTGCTAACTTTTTGTGCACAAGACATTTGCATTTCAAGACTCTGTGCTCAGTTCACTAAAACAGGAGACCATACTCACAGGCTTTTGTGCTGCTTTCTTTGAATGTTCAACAAAAAGAGAAACAAAAGCATCAGGTTCACCCAGGTCCTATAAATCCCAAGTCATTTAGTGTGAACACTAAAACAATTCATTATTCTCTGCCCTTTTACACCTTGTTTCCTTGTAGCCTTTCTGTTACCTACACTGATACACACATCCACAACATTAAAGCCGGTAACTGGTTTTAATGTTGTGGCTGATCGGTGTAAATACTAGTGCATTTTATTTATGACTGTTAAAGGTAAGACATGAAGCTGTACAGGATGTTTGCTAAATCAGGGATGAAGGAGAGCATCAGTAAGGCCACAGGGAGAAAAAATGAAACCAGGCAAACCAGTATGAAGTTTGTATTCAAACTGACACATGTTTCATGTAACATGTTAAATCAACTGTTAAAACAAATCTTGTAGGTCTTTAAGTCGCGGCATGTTTCCAGTAATCAGGCTTGAGTTACAGGGACAGAAAATCCACTTTAGAACAGGTAGTTTCAGTGATCTACGACACACACACACGAACATAAATTACTTTCTCACAAAGCAGAAAACTAGAGAGGGAGAAAAAAGTTCCATAAAGGTTTGGTTAATAAGCTGAAAGATCAGAGTCCTGGGTCTTTCGTTTCAACGGGGCTGCTCTGAATAATAAATCTAAACTGAGCTGACCAAGATCAAAGGAATAAATAACATAATGTTTTCTATTGTACTCTGTTTATTGTAGACTTTCACTGCAGGTTCTGGCTGTGGAAAGAGCTGCAAGCACACTAAGCGCCTCAGTCGGTTCAGCCACAGACATTCAGTGAGAAAAGTCATGCCATGAACTGCCTGTTATTACTGCCATTGTCTTAATACTCATTCATGTTAATCAGCCTGTGGCAACTTATAAGCCTTCTCCAATTATATTTGGGAGGAAACGGACAATTAAATCTTACATAAGCTATCATGATGTAGCGAAATCTTTCTTTTTTTTCATTCATAGATATAACTAATCTGGTGAAGTATGGTGAGGTAGTAATTCCAGTGATAATCCAGTAATGAAACAAACCATTAGCACTGTAACAGAGAGCAGTGAAGAAACACTGTGACGTACCCATAGTTTGAACAGAGGACGTACTGTTTATCTTCCTGTAAATGCTTTTAGGTTCATGGTCCACATTAGTGTTATGTTGTTTACCTCATCATAGTCATCACTACCATTACTGGGCCATGTTAACTCAACTGCTATGACCACGAGAGTGTTGTGGAACTGAACACTGCTTACCAAAAGCACTGTTTGTCTGGACCTCAGCAGCGGGCCAGCCCTATAACACGAATATCTGTTGCTGACTGACTGAGTGGTGAAATTACACCAATGGTCAGCTGGCCAGGTGTTGGAGTTTTCCCATTGGCCACTGCTCTTTCAAAATGAATGAGCGCGAACAGTTTCTATTACATCATAGGGCCGGCTCACTTTTTTCTTAATGTCGGCAGTTCAGGTTTTATTTATGAGTAAAAAGTCGATGGCAAAGTCCCAAACTGTGACACAGTCCAAAACAACAAATCAAGCAATTCACCCTTATGGGATTGTCTCTGGGACTTGGCACGACTCAGCTATTTCTACTGTTGGTCTCATTGTGTCTCTCATTTGTGTTGTCTCAGTGGTTAATTACGAGTCAGAGCCATCCTCCAGAGCGTGAGATCAGTGCTGACTCTCTGCAAACTCCGCCTGTGCTCGACCCAACAGCCATTTTTCACACAGGTCATTTTTCACGTGTTACATTAGGAAAGGTATGGGATCAGATAAGAATCAAAAAGTAACCTGTAAAATAAACCTGCATGAGAAATTTAAGTTTGCACGTGTAGAAAAGATTCGTATTTAATCAAAAATCTGTGACCAAATGGTAACAGTTGTGAGGTCACACAAAGACACTGTGAAAAACGAAGTACTTTTGTGAACGTGTGAGCACAGATACAAAGCAGAAAATTGCAGGTAAAACTTGGCACTCAAAGCTCCTGCACTGTGTGTGACACTGAAGTTACAACTATTAATTCTGATCCAGTTTTTACACCTGGTGCGTCTGGACAGTGACAATCCAGATCCCAAAGTAGAGTCCAGTCAGAGAGCAGATGGTTCTGTTTCCTTCATCTCTGCTGCAGGTCCTGAAAGGTGTAGATCATCTACAACTGAGTGGGTTTAGTTATATTTGATAATGCTGTTGAAAACCACACACATTGTGGGAACTTTCTTCTTCTTCTTCTACACATACACATTTTTTTTTCTTTTTAGAAATACTAATCTTTTCTATGCATGTACAAATTTGCAAATTGAGAGAATATTGTGCTTCAAATACTTTTGCAGTAAAACATATTATGTGGGTTAAAATTAATTTTAAACGTGACATGAGCAGGATGTCTATGCATGACATCCTTTCACTGTTTGTACATCATACAGTCTCTGCTCTCTGTCTGTGCAGCTGCTGTACTTACTGTGAAATCTCACATAATCCAACCATATAAAGCAAATAAGTGAGCAGACGACCAATTTCACCTTCAGGGTTATTTATCATTTTATTCAAGGTAAACTACTGTTTTCTACAGAACTGACAATGAACTCCTAAGTGCTGTAAAGGTTTTTTTTATTTTCATTCCGGTCCCAGCATATGAAAATTAAGTTGTTGCTTTTCAGTGGAAGCCGCAGCTGCCTGAACGGTCTAAATGCTCCCTGACAGTCCTGGATAAATTATTATTGTCTGCGCCAGCTTTGGGATTCTGCTGGGGACACTGGGAACCTAAAAATTGCAGCAGGGAAGTATGGCATGTGATACATCATAAGGCGAACTGCCGGGCCAAGCCACTGCAGCACACTCAATTTCAGGTTTCAGGTTTGTTATTCGAAGCTTACAGCACCAAACAGAGTTAGGATGAGGGAGGATGTTCAACACAAGGCCTGGGGTGTTTCAGAGTGCAGCTACTCGCCTGTCTTGAAATGTTTAGTCCTGAGATTGCCATACTTGTTGACGCTGCTGCTGGAACTGTGAGAGCACTTCAGTAAGCAGACAACAGAGGTGGATCCACACTCACCCATTACACACTGTGTGTGTCTGTGGCAGATTCATCAGCGTACACTGAGCTGGCACCTGTAGAAACTACAAGGACTCAATCACACATTCACTCAACTTATGGTCTGATGGGCAGAGGCACCAGCTCGTGCTGTGGTAGTGAATAACTAGAAGCTGCAGCAAATCCTAGGTGAGGTGGGGTGAGGCCTCAGGCGATGCTGTAACAGTCCATTATATCCACATACAGTCCAACACACACTCACTGCACTGTCATCACCTTCCATTACTTATTGTGGTTCCCACTAACCCATGATAACAACCACAGGAGCATGTCTGTCAGGCACAGTTTGGATGAGATTCTGCTTCTTTGTTTGAGAAAAGGAAATGAGAAATGGAAATAGACCGATTTCACTAATTAGTGTGTCTGGTTGCTAATTACATATTATCCATGCACAATAATTATCAGAGAGGATCAGTGTTTTCCTGTGACTGTAGGTGGAGTGGAGCATGTTGCCAAGAAGAGCTCCCACTCTGCTGAAGACAAAAAAAAACAAAAACAGTTTAGTTAGTTCAGTTTTTCTGAGTCACATGAATCAATTTAAAACTTTCTAGGAGAAAAGGCACTGTAGGTCACAATCTCCACAATTTGTCTGGGTCCAAACCTGTGACTCAGCATAAAACTGTGACTCAGCACAAACCTGTGACTCAGCTCAGGTTTGATGAGTCATACGCACATTAGTCTGGCTGCAATATCATTAAATAGCTTTTGAAATCATGTTAATGTGAAAACCCACGCAACGTTGCACGACATAAATGTATATCTCAGATTGATAAAGGATTTCTAAGACCCACAGTCTACTCATACAGCGCAGGTTGATTGATATGTGAAATAGATTCATAATAGGTCTGAGTTAATGAATGCATGAAGGAAATGCAATAAAGAACTAGGAATACAGTATGGCACTATTCTTGCTGAGAGATAGATGAGAAGATTAATAACACTCTCATGTTCTGTCTCCACCAAAACCTCTAAAGCTCATTAATTAACATTTTATATCTTGTTTGTTTAATCTGTGGTTTAAAAAAAACTGCAGCATTAAAACATCTGTTCTCTCTCTTTCTTGGCTGGTAACAGTTGCCAGGCACTTACTGAAATTTTAAGGAAGTCAGTCTTCAGAGGTGCTGAATATGGTTGTCCTCCAACCTGAACAACCATATACGCTGTGAGTCCCTACCCTCCGATAGGGTGTCTCCTGAAATAGTGACCCCACAGCACATGGAGTGTACCAGTGCGTGAGTGTGTAGGCACAAAAACAACTTGCTTAGATTTAGGTAAAGATTGTGATTTGCCGCTCTATATTGTACATCACCTGACTTCCTCCTTCACGCCCATTACAGCTGCTAGAGGCAGATAGATGTTGCCAAACAATGAAACGCAACTATGGGTGATGATCAGCTGTTAGCACAATCTCCTCTGCAAGAGCAAATAATCGTATTTCTCAAAATTTTGACCTCTTCCTTTAATACATAATCATAACTTCTTATAAAAAAAAAGTAAAAGATATCAAAAGAATAATTACTTTTTCTAGCATCTCATCCTTTGCTTGCAGTGGTGAGATTATATAGCACCTTGCAGACACACCAGGTGCGACTCTAAACTCTGCAGTCTTAGTTTGACAAAAGTATAAACACAGTGTATTCATCTTACAGTGATGCACAGAATGTGTCTGGGAGCACAGTGAAGTCAGCGAGGCTCCTGTCAACACCTGCACATCTCAAATGGGGCTGCAAATAATTGACTCATGTTGCCGATGCTTCATACATCAGAGAGTTTAAGTGCTGCTGTGACCTAAGCATCACTCACCTGCCCACACATGCATTGCAAACAGGCACCTGAAGATCCTGCAGTGAAAACACCTCCATGTGTAAAAAAAAAAGAAAAGAAAAGAAAACTCAGTACCCTGATGTACTGTATGTTCCTGGAGAAAGTCTGAATTACTGAATGGTTCTCTGCATGCACTGGAGCTTGTATATGTTATTGTGCTACTGTTCGAGCAGCATCTCAACTTTTTTTTAATGCTTAAAAAATGAAAAACACTAAAGGGAAGAAAAACCTTTTCATCCTTTAAAAATTAAAAACTGACTATTCTAAAAGAATATAAAACATACTAATGATTGCTTTAAGGTGACATTTCGATTTTATTTCCTCGAACAAAATGTATGGCTTTTATAAGGTTTTAGCCTTGGAAGCTACATAATTGCAGGATATTTGCTTTTGCAAACATCACTGTGGAACAGCCCTCTTTAAGAGTTCCGTTTTTTTTCTTTTTTTTTCTTTTTATTGCTAGGCTGATAAATGGATAAATTGAGCAAGTGTTTACATTCAAACTGTTCACTAGCATATAATGTAGCTCATTTTAATCAATTTAGTATTTATGATTAAACAAAATGGGTAGACCTTGCAAGCTGAGCAAGGTCTCGCTTGCTAATGTAGAAGTTTTTTGAAGGTAAAACAGATCAAAATGACGTATACCAGTACTGTTGTGAGCAGCACAGCAAGCCACCAAGCCCAAGCTGCAGACAGAAGACTGCTCTGCCTGTGAATCATGGGTAACTTGTGTGCAGAGGTCACATCTCAAATGCATGGAGAAACAATGATTCAAAGGGTGACAACATTTCATCAATATATTCTATGGCTTGTGACGCGATTTTTCATGCAGCCTGTCACATGTTCCTGAGGAAGCTTTAAAGCCAGAATAAGCCGTGGCGGCCTTTGGAGTTATTGATGAAGAACAAGTTTAGAGAAACGGATTATAATAAATATCTGCAGCCGCAAAATGAAACTGTCTGCACCCCGCACAACCCTGAAACACGCCACGCCGACTAGTTGTTTCTCAGTTGCAGTGTTAGGTCAGGAAATGTCACAAGACAGACTCAACACAACTGTTTGATCCAATGAAATGCATCTATTTCTTATCAGGGGGCGATTTTATCTGCAACGCAGAGGACAGTTACTCCGCAATCACTGGATGTGAAACAGGCACTCACGAGGTTCTAAAGAGCATAAGAGAGACGTCTCTGTGTATGAAGTCCAACTTGAAGCCTGCTGCATGTTATTGATATCTTCACTGCACAGCGTTTGGTGCTGCAGGATACGTACAGTATAATCCCCAAACAAAGTCAAATCATCTGCTTCATAATGGAGCTGCCAGAACATGTCAACAGACAGTGGCCCAATTTTATCTCAGCACTGCCAGTGGATCATTAGCTTCTATCACTCCGCAGAAACTCTGCTGAAGTTGGAGTGCAGTTCAAATGGCTGAAGGAATACTGTTGCATTTTCATCTTTAACTGGCACTCCTCTCACTCCAGACGTTTGTCAGATTGAGGGAAAAGATTCTAATTTTGCATTTCACTTTCCTCACAATGGCATTTCTCATTGAAATCAGGGGGCTCAGCGAGGTGCAAGCTCCACCATATTTTTCCATAAAACATGTCAGCTGGCTGGTGAAGAAAAATATAAGCTATTGCATGAGGGTTTGGGTGCTCTCAGAGCAGAGGTAGGTGCTAAAGCGCTAGCAGGAGGATTGGGAAATTATCTTCAAACTCAAGATCAATATTTTTATGTTGACAACAGATCATTTCCCTTGGCTCAACAGAACTAACCTCTTTTATCTCATCGTTTTGGTTTTACAAGCTGCAGCTTTAATGTATTTGTCCATCACCCAAATTTGAAAATAGCCGCTGGCTGCAACTGTTTTCAGAGAGAAAAATTTCAGATCAACAAAGTGAGAGGGACTGTTGGACTTACATTCATCAGGTGGACAAAAACATTATTCCAAATCAAGCTAATATTGGATGAGTAAACAGACAACGGTTTGCCATACCAGCTTAAGGTGAAGATGTGTCAGTGTTATCAGTATTTAGGCCAACAGCTTATTGCACCTTTCTCAAGTGACCAAATAGAATCAGTAAACGCAGATTTAACATTTACCTATGCTCCAAAAAAAGATGGTTAGTTGAAATATTGAAGTGATGGCCCTTACACTGACAGTTGCAGCCATGGATGTTTTTGTACGTATGTGTTTTCTTCATAAGAGCACCTCAGGGTGTCAGGAAATGAAACCTGAAGATACAAAACTAATGTAAGATGCAGATGTAGTGAGGCTGCTGGGTTTGGTATTAACTTTGCTGCATGCACTGTCAGCGTGAATGTTTGATGTTACTAAAAATCACATACATCAGACAACAATCCTCCCGTAATCATCCACATGAGGATGGAGACATGGACAATATTTGTGTAATTGAAACTTCCTCACTAAAATGATGAAAGTAAACATTAGTAAGCCTTTTCCCACTGTGAAGTTTATCCAGGTGAGAATGATTTTTTTCTGTACCCAGAACAAGAGGCCATTATGTCAGTCAGTATTCACTTCAAAGGAAATATCTCACTCACTAAGGAGTGATTGCAGCAACAAAAAGGTGTTTTCGCAGTCGTTCACGTTACCAAGAACCAGAAAATTAACAAACCACTTCCTCGCTGAAAGCCGTCATTTCACATCATTACACACAAACCTAATGCAGTCATTATCACAGCCATCCCAGTTTTGCCAAATGTGTAAGTGCTCCATTCAGTATGGCAGAATCTCTCAGTAACATGTGGCAGAGTTTTCCGTGAGGCGGTTTGAGGGAAGAGAAAAGGCAACAGTACCTAATAAGGGAACGACTGCAGCTTTATAAAACAGCCTCTTAAATATACCAAGCTCACAATATGTGACAGCCAGAGTTTATATGACAAGAAGCCTCACATATAAATTGACACTTAAGGTCTTTTCAAAACACTGAAGCCTGGAGTTGTTCAAGTATTACTGTACGTGCTTTTGCTACTAAATAATGATCATATTCATTGTTGTTTCATAAAGATATTTAACGAAGAAATGACAAGGCCTGATCACACAAACCTGTTTCCCAGAAATTACATTTAAATACAGCTAAACTGCAACAGCAAATACAGATTGTAGAGAACATGGATTGCCGGCTGGATAATGTTCAGAGGCAATGTGTTTTGCTTTAAAGAATGAAGTTACATTTATTAACAGGAGTGGATTCATAACAAGGTGGTTTACAGTGGTTGTACAGAGTGTTGGGAAAGATTGTGGTTTTGGCTGAATGCAAATAAACACATTGTGTCTGAAGTCACTGAACTTTTTCTGTATTAAACGAGACCACTATCTTTAAGTAACCTTAACCAAAGTGCTGTGAGAGTCCAAGCATCACCATAAAAGATGTTTGGTACAGTTATAGTCATAACAAGAAGATATTGTTCTGCAAGATCAGAAATGTTGATGGAAAACGAACATGCTGTCTGACATTTTACTAATACGTTCAATATCAGTGTATTTCAGACTTGCCAGTTACGTTTCCTACAAAACATTTTCACCCCTACAGTTTAGTTGAGTATGAACCTAATTTTGGGTTTGCCCATCAGATACAAGTGAATGATGAAAAATAGTGTACCGGTAAAATAGGTAAAATAATGTTTTATTTTAAAAATGTTTTATCAATGAAATGAAACAGAATGAGCTAATTTAGTGACTGGCCACATTTTGCATATTTTTTTGGCTTGTTTTAGTTTTGCATTATTTATCGGCCTCTTCTCTTAAATTCTGCTCACACCTTATACGTTTTGTGTGGTTCATTTATAAATGTCAACATTTATAAAAACGTGGTCACATGCAGCACTTTTCTCTGCACTAATGCATCTGATGATGCCTGTGTCTTTCAGAGGGAATGCTTTTTTTTTTTTTTTTAATAATATTACAAAGCACAAAGTGGTGGTTGCTCTTGCTGTTTGCTGGGTTCATTTCAGTTTGCCCAATATGCTGCCAGAGGGGGTCCAATTTGGGATGGCTTTAGCTTCGAAATCAATATTTTGTATGACCTTAAAAGCCACATTTGTTTTTCTTTCTTGCCATTTTGGTTTGGAGGGACAAAAATACTTTTTGTATTTTAGTGATATTTAAAGCAGCAGAAATGTTTTCATCCAGAGGGGAAATTCAGACAATGCAGACTGAAAGGCTTTAGAGCTGTTAAGTCGATTTAGAATACATGATTAGCTGTCACACGCAGTCAGTCCTCATATTAAAAAGTCTGCCAGTCAGTCTGACAGTGAAAAATGCCTTTGCTCCTGTCATTTGGATGACTGCTGTCAGAATGTTAGGCCTGGATGGAAGATTTTCAGATCTCCCTTTAGGAATTTATTGAGGGAGGAAAGTAAACAAACACAAAGACTTGTGTAATAACCATTTTGTTCCTCATTAGATGCAGACGACTTCAACAAATGTTTTACACCAGTCTACTGGAAAAACGTCCTGCAGACTTGTATTACAACGTCAGCAGAGTCAGTATAAGATGAACAGGTCAGAGACCAGGCTCCTGTCCTGTGTTTTTCTTTTTCTGGCTGATCAGACCAAGTTCAATTTTGTCTTCTGCCAAATCAGTGTGATCTTTAACCAACAATCGTATCTCTCTATTCAAAAATGAGTCTTTGCACACAGTAATTCGCTGCATTGTGTCCCAGGGTTCCACGCCCCTGAAGCCCTGTAGCAGTTAGGGTGAAGTGTCCTTATTCAAATTTTTGTCCTTGCCATTGAAAGAGTGCATGTCACCGGCAGTAACGCTTTATATTTGGTAAGGCTGACAGCACAGCGAGGGGAGGGAGGGAGCAGTCTGTTTTGAGAATTGCACGGCAACATTTGTTTGTAGAGGGGATGATTGGATAAGGCAGGGAATCCTCTAATGGTTTAAATGTCAACTGGTCAATAAAAGCCTGGCATCCTGTCACTTCTCATTTGTACTGAGACAGAGGATGCTATTAAAAATTGAAACTAAAATTACCAACCTGACATTTCCCCATTTACTCTCTGTTGTTTCTCATGTCAGTTCTTCGTTCTGTCCTCGAGTCACCGTGAATCAGCTCCCTTCAGATTCATCAATTCACTGCTTGTAAATTTTCGCCTCGACAGTCACAGATATTATTCCCACCAGGGGTCTGGGATGTTATTTATTTTCAAATAACACTAAATCTGATCGTGTGGTTTTTGTTTTGTTTTTTTGGCATAACAACGACATAATTTGAATTCTTTAATGAATCCTTGCATTATGCTCATGACACAGTTCACGCGGTGCATCTCATCGCACTGAACATGACATTGTTGCATGAATCCAAATCAGGTTAGTATACGTGTTACATCAGAATGAAAGGATTAGAATATGGACACCTGACCTGTTCAGGTTTTAAAGGAATAGCTTGACATCATGGGAAATTCTTTTATTTTCTTTTTGATGAGAATTGAGACTGTCCCTCCAGACAAGAATGACAGCAACAGTCGTCTGAACAAGTGCCTGAAAATGCTATATCTTTATGTTCAAGTCACCTCTAGCAGCCTGAAGTAATTGTGACGGCGGCCGAGGGGGAAGTCAGGTGACCACATGACCACAATCGCCCCATAACCTTAACACAAACCACGATCTTTCCCTGAACCTATCCAAGTAAATTTTGTGTCTAAACCGAACCTAATATCAGATGTGAGAGTGCTATCCATCTTCTTAAAATATTTCATTAAAGCAGAGCTCAGGTGTAGCTTGCGGAAAAGGTCATGATGGCTACAGTTCCCTGCAATAAAAACAAGATTTTAAGAACACAGACATGGTTTATATTTCTATCAGTTGTAAGACACATGACAGAAAGTGAAATATTCAGTATCCTAAATTCTCATTTTCTGGTGTACATGCAGCTAGAAAGCTTTTATCACCACATTTCCAGGTGTTTCTTTTTTTATTGCAGTCCTATTTTTTTTTTATATGGGTGCAATCTGTAGTAACAGAACTACCTGTATGTTTACAGTGAATAAATTGCTTCCCAGTTTTCAGGATGGAGATTGTTTCCTAAATGAGACGTGATCGTTCAGCGTCAGGCCCTCCTCTGCAACAAATAAATCATGCACAATTCATAAAGATCTTATGGGATTCCTTAATAGACACCGCCACACATACAAGATTCAAACTGCCATTCATCTGATAAGAAGAGTGAAGAGTCTTTCGTTCCCAGCCTTTCCTCCAAGGAGTTTGGTTTTTCTGCGCAGCGCTCAAAATGGTAACAATGAATATGTTAGAGAGAGTTCAAATCAGGAAAATAATCCAGGCCGTGAACATTCACGCAGGCTTTCTGCTATCTACTGTCTGGATTAAATCAATGAATACAAGTAAACAAACAAACAAACCAACAAACCAGAGAGCCAAGATAAGGATTTCTGCTGTGTCGTCTTGTTAATGAGCCGACCCAAGACTGCAAGGCTGCAGATAAAACTGATCTGCTGCTTGGTTACAGTCAACAGACCCAGTTTCATCCATGAATCCAAAGACAATGACTTTTCATACGAAAAGAGACAGAAAGTCAAGAGTTTACCTGTCCTACCTGCACCTACACAAACTTTATTGTTGCTGGCCCTCTTTGACTTTAATGTACAGTCTGTATATTTAATGTTGCTCACAGTCACTGCATCATTAAAAAGAGGAACGCTGTGACGGGATCATTATCTCAGGTCCGCCTGCAGTGATGCGATTAAAATTAATATAAACGCTCAAATGCACAAAAAAAATGCTTTTTCATCTGTCAATTCTCTGACAAATTCAGAAAGGACGGGAATATAAATTAAGTGGCAGAGGGCACCGATCATGCTAATAGATCTTCTTCTCTGGTGAATTAATTACATTGATCTTTTAGTACGTCCAAGTGACCTGTAGCCAGTTTTCTCATCTGCTCAGACTAATCTGAGTTGATGTCCTTTGAGTACTGATGAAACATCTGCTCTTCAGTTCACCAAACAGAGACGTCATCTGCAGTTTATTTCTACCTGTAGTGTTTGTGTTGTTAGCTGGAGCTTCAAGGATGTCATAGAGTAAGGTATGTGCTAGAAATCTGGCAACAAAAGCACAAGGCACAGTTTGTTGCAGTTGTCATATTTGTCTGTCCTTGCATATGAAATCTATGCATAATGAGTGCAGCTTTGAGTGACACGACAACAAACCTGAAAAAAGCATCAGTACTGAAACCACGAATATGTTTGCACAAATTATCTCTTGTAGCTAAAAAACCAAAACTGTTAAATGAGTGAAATTTCTGTTTTTTTAACATTAATAATCATGTTAACTTCTCAGTTTCTAACCTCAGAAAATCTTTGGCACCAACCAAACCTTCCCAATTAGCTGCTGTATAATACAGTAACAACTTGTCCATGGTCGATGTCTTCAGGATTTGCTTATTTTGCCATGTGTGGCCTGTCAAAACAAAATACAAACTATCTTGGGGTACATGGGGCCTCCACTGGAGCTTAAACTACATAGATCTGCACTGGTTAATGGTTTTCCGTCTGTCTCTCTGCTTTAAAACTTTATGCAACAAGGGGTCTTCATTACCCTCTGAGAGAATAATCATTAGTCTGTCTTCATGCATATTTGGGACAGAGGAAAAAAGCCATGTCAAAGTTAAATGAGTGTGTGCAACAGTAGTGTTGTTGTGTTTGAAGAGTGATGATGTGGACTGTAGCGAGGATAAAGCATTGTGTGTAACCTGGTCATAAAGATCAACATGAACCCCCCCCCCCCCCCCTTAGGAAGTCTTTCCTTGCCACTGATGCCAAGTGCTTACTCATGGGACACTAGTGGGTCATAATATTGTAGAGAGTGACTTGGAACCAAAGTCGTTAAGAGGAAGAATGACATTTCCTCTCTCTGTCTGTCCAGTCTTATTAGACAACACTTATTTTCATAAAATTAATTTTTGCTTTTATCTGGGCTATGACCAATTCTTTTCTCTTCCTTGAATGTGTTTACAGCTTCTAATTTTCAAGATTACTGTCGGAATTTCAAGTGAATACTTTTAAAATATCTCAGCTTATACAATCAGTGCTTTAGAAGAGAAATGGCAGACGAGTTCTTTCAGCCAGGGAGTGATGATGACCCCGCTGTCCCAGTTTGGTCTGAATAGATTTGCCCACTTCCCACTGTAGCTCTCTGCTCCTCATGTAATTCTCGTACTTTCTCATATTGCGGGACAGTATTTCAATGCTGCCAGACAGTAAAAAGACGGTACAGAACCCTTCCTTCTGACATTATCAATAATCTAATCATTACTGTTAGACAACTTTAAATCACCCAGCTCCAGGGTGTGATAAACAGCAGGTGAAAAGTACGGGCATTTCTTTTTGTAGGTGATGAGTTAATTATCCAATAAACTGTGATGAGTGTCCTGTATGTACAGCTACTTATAAGTATATGTGTGAGTCTATTCTACTCACGTATAGTAATAATAGTGATATTAGTTGTACAGGCAGTCTTTTTTATCAGTGAAATAGAGGTAAATGGTCTGAATTCTTAATTCATCCACATTCAAATGACACCCGGTGTCAAGAATTCAGGTCACTATTGCTTCTTTATCTAATCGTATTCTGTCTTGTTCACAGCTTCTGCAGCTCTGATGTCTAATTTATTTTTCAGTGACAGAAAAGGAGAATGATTAGCAGACTGAAAACGATGACAAGATAGAGTCCCCCTTCTCAAATCATATGAAATCTGTTCACTTTTGTCAAAGATGGGTAAAAACAAGGCATAATGATAAAGTTTTTAATACTTGCACATGATTCTTAGATCCAGAAGCAGAGAGATTGACAGTTTTGCAGAATCGTAGTTTATAATGAATGGCCTGTCGTACCGAGCAAACGTGCACATATAATGCTAAAAAATGAGATGAATGTGAAAAGGTGGTTCACATTCACTGTAACTGAGGGAATGGAAGATGACAGCAAAAATTGCTGGCAATAATTCAATTGAGATGCAATCTCAGTGTTCACTGCATTGGCTTAATATGCCGCAGCAGTCATTGTTTACTATTAAAATCCACGAAGCTGTCACTTCAGGCCCTGCCTGGCAATAGACCTTTCTTTTTATTTTTTTTTGTTTTTTTTTTGCTGAATTCTGAGACCTACCTCTTCCTCTAGCTGAGGACCTTGACCGGAGCATGCAGTGATGAGCAATTAGAGCTAAGTCAGATGTGGTAAACTGAAAGGAGTAAAAGACCTCCATTTGCAAATCAACGTTATTCATCAGCAGAGAGTGAGCGAAGTGAAGGCTTTGGACTAAAAAGCATGGAGAGAAAAGACTGCTGTGTGTGTGTGTGTGTGTGTGTGTGTGTGTGTGTGTGTGTGTGTGTGTGTGTGTGTGTGTGTGTGTGTGTGTGTGTAAGTGTGTGTGTAAAGTGTGTGTAAAATGCACCACTTTTCATCACAAGGATAATTCCTTGCTGCTGCAGGGGTTTCTGACCCCAGAAGGTGGAATGATGATAGAAATATTTCACTGTCAGTAGCACAAGTCTTGTACATTTTACCTACAGTAGCTGCACCTTTAAAGCTTCCAATGTCATCTGTTATGTCCACGCTGTATAGAAGACATTTGATTTGTAATTGAGGGAAACTGTGAATTAAAGGTTCATGAATTCAATTTTTAATAGACGCTTTCTTTGTTGCAGTCTCTGTTATGCATATCCTCTGCATGAAGCTGGGTACAATATAAAAACAAAAGCGCAGCACATTCCTAATAGGCAGAAAAAGACTAAGCAGTTTTCTGGGTTACATTGTGCCCTCTCTGTTTTCAGCAAACTGAAACAGGGACTTCTGAACCTTGTATTGTGCTTTATTAAGTGGAAAATTCTGCATTATGCTGTTTCATTAAAAATGTTGTGACCGAAGAATTGAGCTGAGGATTGAGAGAATAATTAAGATTCAAAAGAATACATGCACTTTGATACCGCAACAAAAGACTGCTGTAGAACTCATCTAATGGTTTGCAAAGTTCATATCAATTTAAATTGGAAGTGATAATTAATTTCTTACATAATATCATATAAAAGCAGCTTTGTATGAAAATCAGCGGCTACATAAGAGACGTCTACATGCGCCCAGACAATTCTGTGCCTTATATGTCCTCGTACAGTCACTGCAGGGATGTTATACAACCCTCTTGAGTGTAATCCACAATTTCATGAGTACCACAATGACTCACACAGGCCAATTCAAAGCAGAGATCACTGTGCTTCATAGCCCAGCATATACCAGGAGATTAGCATACCTGCACTTTGTATTAGGAAGCTTATGGAGCAGCCTTTGTATTAATTCCCAGGTGCAATAACCAGTTTAGGTTCTATATTAATCCCTAGAGCAATCGCTGAGTGGCACACAGAGGCTGTCCTCCAAGAAAAGGAGCGTGGACAACATTCGAGGTATGGGAACTACTGAAGGTTTGAGACATTCAGAGAGAGTGGAAGATTCATTTTCACACAAGTCCCACTTGATTTGAACATGTAGGCTTTATTTCCTGAAGTTATTGTACCGCATTTGTGGCTTCTGTGCTGTAAAGTTGAGTCTGGGAAGCAACTCTGATGTGCTTTCCGCTGACTAGATGGAAAGAGAGGTGCCCGCCTTAGGAGGATTCACTGCAATGCTGCTGAAATTAGCGTCAGTGTTAATTAATTTATGCGTAAACCACCAAAGAAACCTAATGCACAACCCTGAGAATAATCTTCCAAGGCACAAAAAGGGTTTCATGCCTCTTTATTTTGGAAAAGCTCATCCATCATTTTCTGGGGATACAAAAAAAAGAGGTTAAATCAAAGTTCAGTGAGTTCAGTCATAGAGATTTGGTCACAGTTTGAGAGGGTGAGAAATTTCACACACGTATCTCCACAGAGGAAGAGGTAGAACTGCAATAATATAAGAAATATTCTTCTTTCTGAGACTAAAAATATGTCATGTAATGGTTATATACCTCCTTATGGAATGGGAAACATCTTGAAGTGAACATTGTACATTTATCTAAGTGCTGTACTGCAGAGTTTCAAACAGCACAGGGACATTATATAGGGTGTAATACACAGAATATTGAAAGCTAGAAAAGAGGGAATATTTGTATGAAACATGGATGGATGAGTATGTCATGTGGGTATTAAGCTAGTCCATGTCATCTGCTATAACACTAACACTGTTAAGCTAAGAGCCCTGCTTCTCTCCCTCTGGCTGGAGCTAAAACGCTAGAGGTGCCGTTCTCCTGTGGTCAATTAGGAAAGCCATCAGGATTTGTCTTCATCTCAGGTCAATTCAATAGTTCCTCTTACCTTGCAATTCCTGAGATAGGAATTTTATCATGTGGCTGTTCTGCATATTTATAGAGCTCCTCAAATACAGGTAGCATAAAATTAATAGAGAGCATGGGCTGGAAATATGCACCGTGCTGCAAAGGTGATGACTAGGACACCTCTCTCTGTCTCTTTCATCTAAATCCCTCTCGGCTCTCCCGGTCTCAGCCACCTTTCTTTAACACATTCATACATAAAACTCACTGGCAGTGTGTCCATTTTAAAAAGGAGCCGCACAAACAAACCCCATAAAAATGTAACAAATGGAATCTGCATTGTAGGCACACACAGCACGTCTCCAGAGACTCGCTCCGCCTCTAAACAGTCTGAAGTGTACAGATCCCCAAAAACTGCAGCAGCTCCATTTCTGTTGGCAGCGCTCCAGCAGAGGAAGGTGGGAACTTCACACTGGGTAATGATACAGACTTGGTTGAAGGCTTATCATAGGGAGTTACTGTCGACGTCCAGACTGACCCTCTGTACTAATTAAAAGTTGCGCTCAAACGAATGGGGCTTGTTAAAGTTGATTTAGACTTGATCTCCGAGGGAGGAAGGGAAACAATCCTTTAGAGATTTTCTGTGTAGAACTGTGACCCGTGGACAAGAGCAAAAAGATGCTTTATGGTGCAATTAACTGGCAACACATCCTTCACTGAGATCGCAACAAATCAAGCTGCAAGAAAAACTTTCCAACCAAACAGCACATTGAATAGATGATCTGCTGTTACAGCACATTCAAAACTCAGCGAGTTTTGATTCTGTGTTACTGAATGTCAGTGTCCTTCCTGCTACGCAGAAAGACCTCCATTACAACTGAATGGTGATATGTTACACTGTCAAATTTTCATTTAGCACGATGACCTGTCTGACACACTGGCAACCAGGTGAACTGTTGACTTCTTTTAAATCAGAATACATCACTTGCTCAGAAAGTTGTAAGAGTTCACCAAATGAAATTAAACGTTAAGTTGCATATAATTGGTTTTGCTTCAAGGTCCAACTCTCCACACAGTGAGTGAGTTAGGCTGCAGAAGTACGGTATAATGTAACATAAGTGCTTGGGATTATCAGACATTATTCCTTAGCTTTTTTTTTTTTTTTTTTTTTAACACAACATAGTCCTGTGGGACCCCAGTGACAGCATGCTGGATTTTCCTGGTAACTCATGTCTCTTAACATCTTCCATGTTCTGTGAATTTCTCTCTCATTGTCTGCATCAAATACTAAAACATCCCCTGGTGTGTTATTATTCTCTCACACTGCCCATGGTGTCAGTAGAAACAACTGTGACCAGTGCACTTAGCAGGTTCTTAACACTGTACGGTAAAATGCTTATTTTGTTTGACATAAAACTTCCCCTCAGCTGATTTTAGCACCATTATCTGGTATAACTTTGCTAGTTTACAAATGTTAACATGTAAACATGGAAAGCGTATTAGTATTTAGCTTAAGGGCACCACTGTGTATGAGTACAGCCTCACAGGGCTGCTAGCAGGCCTGTAAACTCTTAGTCTTGTTATTGTGTCTTCTCACTGTGAGCACCAAGACGGGCAAATTTCATTCTGATGACAGTTATGCATTGTTGATGAATTTACTTAATTTCTCTTGTCAACTATAGTTAACACTCTAACTTCCAGTATATGTGCTGCGTGACACAATAAGGGAAATATAATTGCTTATGACTCCATTAATGGAGTCTGGTTTTGGTGACTTTTAAGGGAAAGCCAGTGCCACACATCTTTGTGTCAGTTGCTTCGATAATTCCTGTGATTTTGCAGCTGAAACCACACACCACTCCAGAGAGAGTCTCACATTTTTTTGTCGCCATCAAGTGCACCACTCAACAATGTGTGTTTGAACAATGTGTATCATCAGTAGCATGACTTTTAACTGGCCAGGTCTCTCTGAGCTACACAGCCACTCTTCAGGTTTGCCAAAAAATGACCGGGGCGTACACTGTTGATTTATAAAAAGGCAGATAGATACACACAGCGACCCTATTTGAGCTGAAGTGGTTTGTGCACAGTTTCAAATTGCTTGCATTTATCGGTAATAGCCATTGAGAGGTAATGAAACAATCAGCAACTCAGTGTGTCATATGGTATATTTATAGCTGATCATAATGAATATGGCTCAGGGGCTGTGAAAACACAATGAGAGTATAAATCTGTGGCTTTTCTCTGGGATGCAGACGAGTGGCACCACAATTTAGGAAAAAGAAGAATTACAGCTAAAAACACATACACTCTGAATGGGTATAAATTAAGAGACTGCTGATGTAGAGTAGGCGGTAAATATTAAGCAAATAAATGACCGGCTGCGGGTAAGACTGGGACAAGTCTGCGACCACATACGTCTGAATCAGACCGAGCCCCCAGCAGAGGAACACATCATCAGCTATCACTGCCAGTGTATCCTGCATCCGACTCGGGGTGCAGGAGGTCGATTCACGCATGGGAAATCTACAGTGAATCTTAAATAGTTATTGACAGCCCTCCAGTTGGTAAACCTCTCTCGAAGCCCGGAATTGATTGTAGGTCTTGCGCTGATGCAAATAGCTTTGCAGCTATGAATGTTTGATAAATGTTGGGTCAGTGCTGAATGCAGGGTGAAGAGTTCAGAGGTTTAATTTGCAGTGAGACTCAAGTGATCTCCCGGGCTCCTGTTGATACGGCATCTGTGGCCAAAAGGTTTGTCTGTCTGCGCTCATCGATTTGCAACAACATACTAATGTGTTTATTGATGTGCCAAAGTAGGTATAAAGAATAGATATAACCAGATGAAAAAAGGGCTGTCGGTTATTCATCCTGGCTTCCGTTTGATTACTAACCTGCAAACATGTGCAGTGACCAAGTTGCAAGCTTAGACATAGTCATAATTTTGCTTTTCTATACAAATCCTTCAATCTGGTATATGATCTATGTCACGATATCCACCCTGTGCCTTCACATTGGCAAGGTTTCAAAGCCAAAGCTATTTGATCAGGGAGATAGCCTTTTTAATATTCAAAAAAGAGCTTCTGGCACCATGATGGATTGAGAGTAGCCCTCCTAAATCCTTTGCCGTCCAGTTCACTACATGAAGATAAATGCTGTGTGCATGACACTGTTAAGAGATAAAGAGGAAAAGACAACTCACATCCACCCAGGGGTTTGGTTTTCAGTTGCCGTGGCTGGAGAAAGGAGTTGGGTGGCTAAGTGGTCTGTCAAATAAGGCTGAAAAATGCTACAGTTATATCCTGGAAGCATTAAAAAAAAAAAAAACTGTCCTTAAACAAACTTTCCTATCAATCAGTCATCACTTGCTTTATTTCTCTGTTACTGGTGAAGATGATAGCGTGATGATTCATCTAAGTGCAATCAGTCAGCTTCAATGTGTTTTAAAGACTGAAGACATGCAAATTACAAGGTTATATTCTCTCTTGTTATTCATTTCAGTATCCAATGAAGCTCAATTTTCACAGTCCTGTACCAAAGCTGATGTGAAGGTACTTAATAAATACTGCCATTGATTAGCATTTCTACTTGCTTTCACTTCATTTGTATGACTGATTAGATGTGAAGGAGACCAGTGTACGATTTAAGCGCAGTCCCTAATCATCGTGCCCTTTATTGGTGGGAACCTTCAAATGTGCAACACGCAGTGAACTTTTCTCGCTCTTCTCTTGCAGCACATCTGAGAACGCCATGGAAATCAATTAGAGACACATCAGCGCTGTCTGAGCCACCGGAGGGAGCCAGTCGGAGCAAATTAGAATGCTCTCCCCTCTGTTTCACACTTTCTTTCTCATGCTAAGAAGGGAAATTACAAGCCAATCTATCAATTGATCCATGGGCGAAATGTGCTGTTAACACAAGGACAGACGATCATTATCTACTTTTGGCGAATTCTGTGAAGGAAAAGTATAATATTAAAGATTGAGAATGAAACGCTGATCTACATAGTGCCAGTTACTTTTGAGATAAGTTGCTTGTGCTGCTGTTGGCTGCCAGAGTCAAAGTAATTCTGGATGTCTAGTGGTACTACTTAGGAAATCATGTTTGCTGTGGGATGAGAACCACCGAAGAGATTAGTGCCAGATGAGAAACTTTGGAAAGAGATGATTGACACAAGAAGTCGGAGAGTGTTCCCATGATCACCCACAGACCTGTGGTTCTCATCCTTCATGTTTAAATTGGTATTAGCATGTGGTGGGATTACCAGGAAGAAGATTACCAGTATAATAAAATGAGTTCATAAGTTCAGTATGTTCAGCATTTCCTCTCTTTTAATTCCAAAGTGCTTTTTGTGAAAAATGTTCTTTGGACAGCCATGAAGAGGAAATGTTTTTTTGTTGGCATGCTTATCACTTGGAGGTCAGAGTTCAGAGGTCAAGGTTACTTGCACAGCAGTATTCCTGGAGCTGGTAGAGAAGCAGTACCTTGCTCATTTTGCTAACTGAAAATGGACAAAGGAAAAATTATGAAGTTTGCACAAAGTTTCATGGCAACATCTCGAATAGCCGTTGATATCTTAGTCTAGACCGTGGTATACTGAACGACCAGCTGTCCACAGGGCCTGACTTTGATTCTGTGTTTACTCTCCTAAATGCAAGGTCAGCCTGCTTAGCTATTCCCTTATGTTCTGACTGTATCCCACAGCCTTCGTCAGCAAATGAAACTGATGATCTCCCCTCACAGCATGTTATCCCGTGACCAAGGTCCTGTACCGTGGTCAGGTGATGACATCTGAGCAAATCTCTGCAACTAGCTAAGTAAGCGGACCTTGTGTTTAAAATATTTACCACAGATATGTGCCCCAAAGAGTCAAGAACGAATCCCAATCCTCTAATCATGTTTTTTTTTTTTTGAAATTCTACTGCAGCCCTGAATTCTTCAAAGATATCACATAACTTTAGGCTGAAACACAGAAAATGTGAATGAAATAATGGTGTTTTCCATTTGATGTAAAATACTAGTGTCTTGGGTTTTAAATATTTCCCTCAGTATGTTCTTGATCAGACTTTGATGCAGAACTGTAACATACCAGAATGTACAGTTGTACTGCATATGTGGTATAGTTACAGCATAAAAACAAAAAAGTATTCTGTAACTTTAAATAAAGGGTTTAAAATTTAATGTCATTTCAAAGACTTAAGACAGTTTTTTCCAGCATTCCTCTGAAGTAGTGACCTGATTAGTAACCATTAGTTTGAATGGGTCTTATTACTCTTGTATAATGAGAGAAATATTCTCATTGACAAGACAGAGAGTGAATAGTGTCAGCTAAACACACAGAAATCATCAGGCTGCGACTGAGCTAAACTTCCTCTGCTGGAACTGTTAACAGCCTCCTGACGACAGAACCAGTGAAGACTTTTGTCTTTTAGTTCAGACCAAGAGATAACGTGGCTGTTTATTCTGCCAAAGTCAAAACCTATGGAGGGAGGACGTACTCTACCAAAGCAGGAGAAAGGTGGAAAACATGCATACAATAAATCTGACGTGTTGTAAATTGAGTTTCCGAGCCTTTGGAGTATTGTTTCTGAGCACACTGGTTGTTGCTTGAAAGGTCACTGATTCTAATGACATTTCTGAGAGGTTTTGTAATGGGGACAACTGATGCATGGCGAGCACTCCAGCACACGCAACAAACACGACACGCAGAGTGGAACATGTCTGCTAATTGATGCCGCCCGCCTTTCCATCTGCACTGTGTGTCTGTGTGTTTGTTCTGTGCCTCACACACACTTTGTTCTTGTCACACACCTCATTTCCCAAACATTTGACGCAGAATGTAAAAGAGACACTTATTGACACATCATCAGGTCTGAACAATGTGTTTTACTCCAGTTAATTACTGTCTCTGCTTTCCTCTGCTGTGCAGCCAAATTTGGTGTGATTGCAGTTGCAGCTTTAATTGCTTAATTGATTTAGTTTAGTGTCATGCATCCTCTGATTGGTTTCAATTTAACAAGGTCATAGTTTTGGATAGGATACTGCAATCCATCAGCTCCTACATGGCTTTATTTGCATACATGCTGTTCACAAATCTCTTTCTGTCACGAACTTAGCAGACACGTAGTAAATAGCAAGCCTGACTAAATGCACTTTATTGTCATAGTTTATTTCAGGAGAATTCACTCGTCTCTCCAGACTAATATACTGTATTTATCCAGCCATATAATTCACACCAAGAAATGTCCCTGTCTTAAGGGGAACAAGAGTTGACAGCAATGCTAATGGCTCAATAAATGGTAAAGTCAGCATGCTACCATGCTGATGTTGAGGAGGTAACGTGTTAACTGTGCTTATCGTCTTTTGCTATTGCACATTCAGCACTAAACATTAAGTGCAGCTTAAGATGATGGAAATGTCATCAGTTTTGAAGGTATGGTCATGGAGAAATGAAAACCTTTGACCTAATGATGGTGCCAGAAGAAATTTTAATGCCACCAGGATGAGAAAAAAAAGGAGAATTAAAGGAGAATTACATGTAGACCTTGGCTCTGCATATAATTCTCCTTTACCTGCAGAGCTAAGGTCTACATGTAATTCTCCTTTAATTACTTGTAGACCTTAGCCCTGCCGTTCAGCATGCAGAGAAATAAAATTCCTTTTGGTATGAATTTTTCTTCAGTGTCTTAGGAAATGTTTTTAGGAGAACCATGAAGACAACAGGGTTTTTTAAAATATCACATTTTGCCATAAGTTGCCATCTTTTGTTTAGAGGGAGGTGATTTATGCACCTGACGCTGCATGTTTTCACAATTACAAAATCATCCCTGTAAAATCAATAGCAGCATGAATAAAGATGACCCAACCCTGATGAGCCAGCAATGATCATTAAATCCTCATCAAGCCAGCCTCTCATGACAGCCACAAACGGGAATCCCCTGGTGGTTTTTTCAATAACTAACAACTCTTTATGACCCGTGGCATTCAATTTCATGACTAGACACTTACAGGAAACTCTGGACGGACTTTTGACATGTCCATGTTAGACCAGCGTCTGAGGACACGGAGGCCGTTTCGCCCTCTGCATGAATGAATACATCGTTATTATCCCATGAGTGGCTGAGCGATGCTATAATTGTCACCTAACTGCTCTCTCACCTCGTTTGCATTCCAAGAGCAGGATTTTCCTATTAGGGGAAGTTAATAACTTGCTAATACTTCAAAATTTCAAACTCAGCAAAAGGACGTTCAGCACTTTAAACGCACCAACATGCCTTGAATGAAGCCTGTGAGCACTTGGAGTGCACTGGTCCAATTTTTGACCCTGTCTACATTCCTTTGTAATCTGCAAAGTTTGATTAACTGTAATTAATATTTGATTCTTGCTGCCGAGTGAAGGGGGGACAGAGTAATTTCATCAACTGTAGTACAAGGCAAGGAAAAATGAACTCTGCATTTCCTTCCTCAATGGAGTCTTTCTCATTTAATAAGTCACTGTTGGTGGGGATGGGTCAAAGGATTCAAAGTCCTTCCACTCAGTCCCTGAGGTGGCCTATAAAGGGCTGCAGTTGAACATCCAGAGCAATATATGCCTCTTCACAGCCTTTTATGTATGTAAGCGGCTACTAGTGTCTGTCCACAGTGACACCGGAGCCATAAAAAGAGCCTGTGACCTTTCATATGGACAGACATGGTCTAACTGTCTCTGATCGATAGGAGAGGAAAAGACACGGAACGGTGAGGACCGCTGCACGTCTTGCTCGGGGGGAACACACACATCCTTACCACCCACTAAAGCTGTCAGTCACAACCTGCTCTCCTCCAGTAAAGGCACTGTGACTGAAATGCCACACACCGCAGGAGAGCACAGCCCACTTTAGATACAGTATGTGATGTCTAAATTAGGATCACAGTTCAACTAAAAATACGTCCACAGTGCAAAGAACTGCACTCTCAAAATGTCTGAGGTGAACTCGTATAAATAATATTGCTGATTTTGAATACAGTTTTCTCAGTTCCTTTGGCACATTAGTCGAACTGAAATGACATGTTAAATTCTCTAAATCAGCAGCTCATTTTCTTACAGCGGTGTAGACGCATCTCTTGTTGCTATCAACCCTCATATTCTTTCAAATATAAAGGTTTCAAGTATTTGGTATTGTCATAATGCCACAAAAATTAATGACGTGAATTTTTAAATTGACTTTGTAACATGTTCATCCTCAGTTTTTAGCGCATTTCAAGTGTAGCCCACGGGTGCAACTCCTCAGCCACACAAGGTTTTCCATACACAACCACAGACACTGAGTATAGAGACACCAAAGAGGGAAAACATCTCACTCATACAGAAGGATGGATGTGAAAGCGCGTGATTAGTCAAGGGGACAGGTAGACACAGAGGAAGAGGCAGAGCGCACACCCTGTCCATCAAGACGTCACAGCAGAGATATGTAGGGGAGAGTTGCACCATGCCAAAAGATTTTTTTGTGTGTTGCAATATCTGATGAAATGCTGTGACTGATAGAGGGGAGTGTTTGGATGGTCAGTGAGGTGTTGGGATGGGATTTGCACATGTTTTTCACTTAAATAGTTCATATTTAGAAATGCTACGTATTGTATCATAGGAAAGTGAAAAGTGAGCGATGAGGGTGAAAAACCAGCAAATAGACTCTAAACATGAGTTTTTACATTTGGTTGTAGATTTGACTGGTACTGGGTTACTGTGTGCAAGTAACCCAATATATCGTGAGGAAATGCCTCTGTGGTTTTCAGAGCTACGTCAATAAAAAACACTCCCTGCTGCATCTGGAAACGGCACTGATGAGAAGAGTGAGAGTGAATAAATAAACAGAAAAGTTGCAGGCCAGAAAACCGCCGCAGCTATTACGTCAGATCCAGAAACTGCTTGTACCATCATGTAATCATTTCATCCTTTACTAATAAAGAAATATTAGTCATAGCTGCTGTAAGTATAAGAAAAAAAAAACTGTAAACATGGAAGAGCAAGGCATTTAATATTACAGCCGTGGTTTAGCATGTATTTCTTTAGCATGCATTTTCAAAGTTACTAAATATTTCCATACACTTAGTGGGTATTTTCCGACTTTATTACCTTATACATATTAAACTTGGTCAATATTTCACCTCTGCAGGAAAGTTTTAATTGTGTTCTTGCCGTTGGTGTTTATTGTTGAGGAGAAACCCACAGAACAATTATTTCCCCTGTGAAGAATGACCTGAGGATCACAGCTAAAGAGGATATGAGAAGGAAATTATTCAAATGTCGCCGTGCATTGTTATTAGACTCGTAAATTTCAATTTACACACTCATTTTGACTTCACAAAGGTTTTTTTTTTCTACAGCAGTGAGCTGCTTTATTATTAGGGCAGGCTTTATTGGGCAGATAGAAAGAATGAAGGGGAAAGAATCCACTGCACAGGTTTGAGCGATGAGACCTTGTGCTGCTTCTCTGTCCTCCACTGTTCATACTGCAGTTGTGGACATGGTGTGGTCCTGATAGTATTCACAAAAGTGTGTACTATAATACACAACTGTGAATAAGATTTACAAATGTAAATGAAGGATTTTTAATTAAAACATCATTGTATTAAAGTAACAAAATGGCAGAGTGTTCTGCAGTGTCCTAAGTCATTGGGAGGCAGATCTGTAATCACGCTTACAGTTTTGGACTCTGCACCTCGACAAGGAAAATGTGAGTGTGTGCGTGTGTTTTGCATATTTATTGCTGTGTCCTCACATTGCCAATCATTTGTTTAAGGCTTTGGACAAAAACATCTGCCAACTCAATAAATGTAATGTAAACATACCCTTTAGATTACTATTACAGATTTTACAGCCACGAGGAATCTGAGCTCTAATGCTACTGATTGAAAAGGTTAAATTGTCACATGGACAGTTATGAGCGTTATGAGAGTTATATAGTTACATGTACATGTAATGAAATGGGACATCGAAATATGACATATGGATGCAATTAGCTGTATGTCACAGTAATGTCATAGTCAGTAGTCACAACTCTTGTTTTCTTTCTGTGTGCAGTCGGTTCACACAACCATATGACCCTCTGTAACAAGAAACATCTCTAATAACTCTCATGTATCTTGACAGATCAAACACAGCTTCCATGCAGACTGTGGTGAGGAGCTGTGCACATGTTTGCAGTGGAGGATAAAACAATAGTGTAACTGTGAGCCGAGCGCTCTCCTGTCCTGTGGGTGCCTCATTAGCGGTGTGAGTCATCGGCGGCGCAGAAATCAAGTGAATGCAAATGAGATGTGATGGAAGGCATCTCCCCGGGTGGCACAGGGAGAGCACACCTCCAGTGATGACTGTACTATAAATCATCCTTGTGTCAATGCGTCAGCGTTCATCATCAGAACTCCCATTAGACACCTGAACCCGTGCAGCCCAAGTCATAAACCTGAGATTAGAAAATGAACACAAGAGAGTGTCATGTGGCAACAACACACATGCACACACACAAAGTGGGTGACAGAGAAGCGAAGAAGCGAGGGCAGTGGAAAGAAAATTGTTTTGTAGGCTCTGTTTTGTCTGGCTCTGTCTCGATGAGTATTTTACGACACCCATGAGGAGCTCCGATCTATTCAATAAAACTAAGCTTGCTGAGAGGGCAAAGTGACTGCTCTAATGCTGAATGGGGTTTATTCAGTGCGAATCAACTGCTTTCCTATCCAGAATCCGAAGAGATCGTGTTTGATTAGCTGTGTGAAATTGTCATTGATTTTTGTTTGTTGGAGCACAAAGCCATTTGTGTACACGAGGACTGCATGGGAGGCTCCATGTGCTCTGGGAATGCACAATAAAATATGTGTACAGTAGCAAATCCATGTTCATTTTACTTTCTAATTACATCTTTATTTTCCATTTGGCAGTCAGCCCGAGCTACATTATTAGTCATTCAGGGGTTTTTTTGTCACTGAGATTCTTGTACAGTTGGTCCAGCGCTATGGTCTGTAGGAGGAGGTGAGCATGACCTGAGCACGTGACTGAGGTCCCTGCAGAACAGAGGTCACCAGGATCACAGTCGGCACATTAATCTGAGTGTAAAATGAATGGATTAATGAGCAGGTAATGCCAAATTGTCACCCTGGCAGCACTGTCTAGAATTATAATCATTAGCGAGAGCTGGAATGAGCTAAATGGAGCAAAAAAGAGTTAGGACATAGGATAAAAGATAGATAAACAAAAAGCAGGACAGGGTCCATCAATCACAGGAAATATTCCACCCTCAAGAATATTTAATTGTGACAAAAGCCTTTCAGAAACTGTGCATTCTTATTTTTTTTTTTTTACTGTTTTCTATAATTCATATGAATTCCTTTCTTAATAAAAAGTAAAGAGATGACCTTGACTGTAAAGAAGAAAGAACAATCAAGGAATTTGTTTTTTCTTTCATTCTTGTTCTTTCTGTTGCCATATTTTTCATTATATAGAATATAATGAGCTCGCCCACATGCACATCTGTATTTTTTGAAGTATGATGTGATTTATTTCATCATTTCATAAAAATACCCTCTTTGTAAAAGCATGAATAATCTGATGTTTGACAATATCATCCATAATGCTGAGGTTCAGTCTGTTTACCATCACCTATAGTGGTCTTGGCACTGTACCGTTTCCATGGTAATATACTGCAATATTCTTTGTGCTTGAACGCAGGAACATTTGTGACTGCAATATGAAGATGAAATACCTCATCATGAATAAATCTTGTCGTACAATGATCTTTTTATCGGGAACACTTTGTACATTTACAAAGGCACTTAGAGTCTGTCATCCACCGCTACCCAGCATGCATTTTTCACATAAACAAACATTTTTTAAAAAAAACAACAAAAACAAAAAAACAAAACAAAAACAAAGGTAAAATCCCTCAAGATAACGAATAAGTGAAGTGCTGCTCAGTAGTGGTGGAGAGTAGTTTTAGATGCTTATGTGTTTATTTGCAAAGGTCAAATGATTTAAAAAATAAAAATGTCACAGGGAAGTGTGCAGGGAAGCTCTCTCACTGCTTATCTTCGCCACGTCATTCGCTCTGTTTTTCCATCCTCCAAACAGCATCTCAGATCACCCACACACTGACCCCCACCAGGCTGAGTATATTTAGCTGTGAAACCACAAGAGTTTTGCCTTGTCCCCAGCGTCACCCAAAGTTTTCCTCATGGTCGGTTTGAAGTGCCTCAGAGAGAGAGACGCTTCATCTGTAGTGGAAAGATTCAGCTCCTGCTGCGTTTACTGTCATTCCACGTCGTCAGCACAGTATGACATTATTCAGAAATATTAATATCTTCATAACACATATGTTAATCACAAGAACTTCCAAGTATCCTGCCAAGCATGCATTGTTCAGAAACGTAGCAGAAATCTTTTTTACCTCATTGTGTTCAGCAATAACAAAACTCTGCTGTTGATGGACGTGAAAGGTAATAATTGCAGGGCAAACAAAGAAAATCTGAACGTGGAGATCAAACGTTTTCCAGAGAGTGGAAAGAAAAGCTTGAGAGGAATCTTTGGCGATGAAGGTTTGAACAATTATGCTTTAAAATTCCTTTTAAAAAAAGAAGAATTGAGCGAAACATTTGACTTGAATATTGTGTCTTGAATATTGTTATTCATGAGCTGAGGCCTTGTGCCCTTTGAATGAGTTGCACCGTCAGAATTATTAATGAGAGCTAAACCCAAGCTAACTGAGCGTTGAAAAGGGTCTGATGATTTGTAATGAATTTTAAAGAACCATCTACTCGCCCACACACACGCGCACACACACACAGTCACACAGAAAAAGGGAAAAAAAAAAAAGCCAATATAATTTTACACTCCTGCCAGTCAAGTCGGATCAGTCCAGTAACAATGACTCAGAAAATGCTACACATGCTTTAAAACACAAACCAATGACAACGAGAGAACTGTTATATGAAATGTCACAACAGAGACTTATACACACTAAAGAAATGTGACTCACTGCATCCCAGTGTGGGCAGCACTGATGCCCAAAACATCATTGTTGTTCACAGTGATCCAGCAACATTAACCTGCATCAGATATTACAAAAACCTTCCACATGTGATTTATTTTAAAGTGCAAATGTGGGTGGATATTAATTTATTATTTATTAATTTATTGAGAGCCGTTGGGGAGTCTTGTTACATCCCATAGTGGATGATCAAAATTTAGCCATAACAAAACTACAAAATACCACATAAGTTTTGAAAAAGTAAAGGGGTAACCAGTGGACCGTTCACTAAACTCCTGCTGAAAACAGTGTCCTTCCTGTCAAGCTTTGGATTTCCCTGCGTGCTGAAGCGGTGAGCATGGTGCTGTGGTAGCGAAAGTCTCAGTTTAAAGAGTTGGGAGTGGTGTTTTATTTTAGCCTTTCCAAAACCAATCATCATCAAGAGAAAAAAAACATAAGGACTGGATTAAACAGTGTGTCCACCTGCTCAATCTAAAGCGGCAAGCGTTAGCATGTCCTGCTAAGTATCTAGTTGCATTTCCACCTATAAAAAAACTGGGTCATCAAATTGATTTACAAATTCCATCATTTGATTATTAATACTAATTTCTAAATTAGCCCTGCATGAATTATTTTGTCATTTATAAATCCTTTTTTATTCGACTCTGTTTATTGATGAAGTCGTTTACTTATTTTAAAGTCCTAATTGCGTTTCAGTTAATGAATTGCTTTTCAAATCATTTTCAGCCCTCCCTGAGCCCTCCGTGAGCTGAGCTGCAGTCTTTCGTGTTTATTTATATTTACCCCTGGGGTTCTGCAGAAGTGGAGAGATAAACATGTTTATGTTACATGCCCTGTATACATGTGCAGTATAGCCTACAGTCCATGGTGCATTTCCGGCTGTACAGCCGCACGCGGGTTATCACCAGCAATCACTGTCATTTTCACTAGTTACTTTAAATACCCACATCACTGCACGATCAACAGCAAGGGCTGAAAAATCAAAATGCATCTTACAGAGATCCACCTATGTGCTGCTGTGTATTGGAATTCCAGCACAGAGCATTGATTTTCTGAAGGCTGGAGGCTGAGCTTATGGAGGCTAAATGCGCAATATATTGAGAGATTTTCCTCCCTAAAACTAGTAGTGTTGCTTCTGCAGGAAAAAAGAAAAAGAACTTGCATGTAAACCCATGTAAATCTGGCTGGGATTCCTGTAAAGCACAATCTCACATCCAGGCACGTATTCTAAAGTTCCTACTTCAAAATCCTATATGGTAACATGTTTATTTATTTATTTTTCTCAATACACAAAATTTTCCATCTACAAAGGATAACATGTTTATCAAATCTTGCCACAGTGGGATGTCTTTTCTGTGGACAGGGGCTTTGCCTTAAGCAGCAAACTCCTCCCTGTGAGAGAACAGTAGAAAATAAACATTCATATGCAAGTAGGCTCTGCTGTTAGGCTGCCGTTTGCATTCTTCTCCCTGGTTGGCTGGCCTTTTTCTCATGAATATCAACAGGATATGTTGACTCTGCATGACTGGGATCCAGTGTTGAATCAGAGCCGTGGTTTCAGGCATGGCAACAGGAGGAACAGGCTGCAGTCTATTTTGGGTCTTTTTGTTTAACCCAATTACAGTGTCACTGTGCGCTGACTGAGCCAACACCAGTCAGGTGATGTGCCTCCTTTGAAAAGTGGGACAAGAACGTTATCTACATGGAAATGTGATGTAGCCAAAACAAACGTCTGGCTGTTCCGTACATTGAGACAAGGAGAAAATGAATTACACACTGAGAAAGATCTCCTCATGAAGTGTGGAGAATGAAAAAAGGCGGGCTCGGGTTAACATGCAATAACGGCTCAGGTCTCCCTCATGCCAGCGTGCACCTTTTCTGTGACCTTGGCGGCTATCTTCTTCGTCACCCGCTTCCATCTGCCAAACAATCCCAGAGCAAAATAGACAAATCACATTCTTAGCTGGATGGCTTTCCACATCTTCATCTATTTCACAATAAATGTATACCCCAAGATAAGCCTTCAATAGAGCCCTCAAGCCTGGTTGCAGTGACAATAAAAGCGTGAAGCCGGTAAATAAACGAAGACACGGCAGCGCCACCTGAGGCCCTGTTGTCTGAAATCAGTGAGACTTTCAATTTGGAGAGTTTTTCTTTGCAAGTAAATGAGGTAATCATTTGTGAGAAGCCACCTGTGAGGCAAGATATGAAAACCTAGCTGCTTGTGGGAGGCACAGCTTTGAAAAGAATCTCATCCATGAGCTGCCCTGTTTAACTGCAGTGATGCGCTTTTCCCTCAGTATCCGCCCTCCAGCCATCCACCTGAGAAAGCACTTTAGGAGCGACTGAAGTAGGGCAGATGACAGGTTTGCCTGTGTCTCTCTTTTGTCACTTCTACTGTATGGCATCGTCCTCAGCCCCCAAATGCCATTCTCAAATACCAGATACGAGTCGCAGCATCATCTGAATGCATTTCATCATTCACTTCCACTGGCAGGCTCCTACAGTAGTTCACCACTAATTTAATCTCATATCATTTTAATTTAATATCAGGGAGACAGGAGGGCCGCCTGTGAAATTAAGCGATACATTAACCCAAGTTATAGAGATAAAGTAAGTTCATATTATTTATATATGTGTGTGTGTGTGTATTTATATATACACACACACACACATATATCTGTTTGCATCTGCCTTTGTTTGTATGTCTTTTCTATCTTTATCTTCAAATCCACAGTGTGCTCTTCTCTTTATTCTCTGTATTTAGTATCATTTTCACCCTCACACAGCCTCTGATCTGCTGCTACCATTACCTCCACCATTAATAACAATGATGTCATAATATTTTTGTTGATTTCTAAGTCAAAAATCACAAACACCTGCACATGTAGCCATGCTCGATCTAATTATAATCATGTAACCACAGCGACAGAAAAGTGCCAAACTCTCTTCACTGCCGTGTTGTGTAATCTGTAGAGACACGGGAGTGTTAGGAGCGTTCACTGTGTGTGTGTGTGCGTCGGTGAAGTGAAAAGGTGGATTCCTGCTCTCTCTTTGGTGTGGGCAAATGCGCTGACACCACGGACCTGGTGTCACCACGCCTCGGGGAAATCATTATTGTTCCAGGTAACGCAGAGTGATGCAGGAAGACTGGAGTAGAGCAGATGTGGGGACTTGTTAGGAACTTTATTTGCCACTGTACCCTTCAACAGACATCACTCTTAATTAGGTCTCTGTGGACAATACTAGGCATCTGGACTGTTTGCTCATGAACAGACTGAATGATGTCCTTTTGTGCTGTTATTGGCACTCACACACACACACACACACACACACACACACCCCTTCACTTTATTTCAAGCTTGTTTAAGTAATATTACACCGATGGCATGCAGATACATGTGTTAGTGGGAAACTGTTGGAGCTTTCACTCCATCTAGTGGTGGTTTGAACTTGCATGAGAAAAACATGGGGGCTCTGCATTGCACACACTGCACCAGCAGCATGACTGTAGTGCCCCCTGTGAGCTTTTTGTTCCACATCCATGCACGTGGAGCGGGTGCATCTGTGGAGCTACATCTCTGTTTAACCACGGCGATCCATCAGTCACCCCAGCTCCCAGTCAATTCACCTCTTTGTCTAACTATTCATTTATGCTTTGACCGTGCACATCGGTCCAAACGTAATTGATTCCACTGTGTACGGTTTACATGCTCTCATTGGTCTGGACCGGCCACAATATGTAAAAATCAATGCAGCACTGAGGAGCCCAGTGGACGCTGTGCTCGGGCTGTTTATCCAGCCACAGTCTGATCAGATATGGAGAAAGTGTTCATAAAAAATACACAGTAGACCCATTTGTGATAAATAACTGTTCCCATAAAAAGGTGTATTTTAAAGCTGCGCTGATCAATATTTTTGTATTAACGACAACTCAAGTTGTTAAGTGTTAGGTGTCATTTGTAGTGATGAACCTGTGAAGAAATATCACCCTACTTTGCCCCTTCCCCTCAGCTATATGGACTGTTTCAGGGTCTTGCAGTCCATTTTGGTTTTATGGCCCACAACTGTACTGTTTTGGTTCACTCTCTCTGCTCTCATCAGTTCCCAGCCACCAGTTTGCAGCTGTTTTTGGAGAAAAACTTCTGATAAACCGATCACATGTGATCCTGCGAGGCACCAAATGGCAGACAAACAAATTTAAGCCACTACCAAGAAAAAAAAAACAAAAAAAAAAAATCAAATTATCAAATTGTCCTCACTGCTTCTTCTCAATCAAGCGTCAAGGTATACAACCTTGGCACTGAGGGAATCAAAGTTAAATGTGGTATTTGACTGAGTTTAAGGTATTACTTATATTTACTGTGAAACTTAAAAGTTATGTAAATTGTACATCTGCAATGAGTTTTTGAGGAATAAAATACATTTAATATCCTAATTAATATACCACAAGACCCAATGTGTGTGTTTTTTTTTTATTAGATTTATTTAAATTTCAAACATTCGAAGCAAATTGCAGGAATAACACAATAACATTGAACATTCAGACATTTACAGTTCCAGTACCGTGGAAAATATTTATCTGGAATGAAGGAACATAAGTTTCACACTGTTAAGTGATTAAGGTTGAGTCAGTGTGTTCAATACCAAATAAATACAATTATTTCATAAAATTCAGACTTGGAATGTATTTCGATGCACCACTGAGGTAGGTGTTGAATTCACAATCATCATTCTCTCAGTGCTCACTGACTGAGGTTGTTTTCTTTCTTCATAACAGCTTGAAAGCATTAATGGCACACTGAGGAAAAAAATCCTTAAAAAGTAAGGACTGGAAATATATATATATATTTTTTTAGCAAACTGATAAGTATCTTGCCTACATGTTTTAAGGCACCTAAAAACAAGTATTTAAAAATGGCTCTTTGTCATAAGGACTGATTTAGGTATAATAGCTCATCCAGGTAGCTTTGAAATCTAGGTAATATTCCTTCAAACAGCACATCTTCTCATTTATAAAATTCTTGTAGTAACGATGTGATAAAGTGCTCAATAGTAAACTGTGGTCATTCAGTATTAGAAGAAAAATATACCCTCATTTCAGAGTGTTGACAGTTTAAAAAGTACCTTTTTCATAAAATATAAAACATCAGCAAAATGTTGAACACAGTTGACAGCAGTCTAGAGGAATGAAGACAAAGCTGCAGTCTTGAACAGTACAGAATCTACTTTAGATTCTTTTTCTACATTCAGTCATAAGTCATAAATCATTTGGGGGGAAACAGTGTGTTAGCAAAGATGCCCTTTAAATGAGTTTGCTCACATTCTTCTTTGAATCCAGCGAAGGAAGATTGCCCTGACAATATGTCATACAAGTGGTAGTACAGAAAGTCACAGACTTATTTCAGTACAGGTTTTCTTTAGCAAGTCCATCTGGAAAAAGGAAGAAAATAATATTATTGACATGCAAGTTCAATATCTGTAACCTTTATATATCAAAGCAGGATATCATTAATGATGTAGTTGTACTGTTTGGTAGAAATTACCTTGCTGAAGACTACTCTGCATATAGTGATTGAGTTGATGCAACCCAGTGTTTTGGTCATGGCGTCCCAAATGCAAACTGAAGGTATCCATGGCAGTGAACTGCTCCGCAGGCAGCGGGTCCCCCGGGTTGGCCACGGAGAGGCCGAGGGGCTCTTGCTCCAAATGATGGGGCCCGCTCCTGCTGCACACTAAACCCTGCTGGTAGCCGTACGGCAGAACAGCGGGGCCGGACGCACTGCTTTTTCTTGTGACCATGTCCAGGTCTTTCAGGATGCTATCGAACACGCCGTCATCAATGACCAGTTCACGCTTAAGAGGAAGGACAGAGGGGAGAGCAGGGGGACGGGGCCAGTCACAGGCTGAGGGCAGGGCGTTGGTAGCTGCAGCTTGGGCCACATTTTGAAGCGGGTTCAGGGTGTGGTACATGTCAAAGCTGCTGGCCAGGGAGGAGATCTGCTGTGCCAGAATGCTGATCTCTGCCTGCTCCCTCTCATTGTACTGGTATGACTCTGTGGATGTGGGAGACTGGCTCGGGGTGAGAAGACTGGAATGTATAGGCAGCACGTGGTGGGGCACATGATGCACTTGGACGAGGCTTCCCCCTTCTGGCTGCTCTAGGAGGCTGAAATCGTCTTGATGCAGAGCACAGTCCACCGGGCTCTCGCACATGTCGGACGCAGACAGGCAGTCTGGAACTAATCGAGCGTCAGATGTACAAGCTTGGAAATCATAGGTTGGAGATGAAGAGGAAAGCGGAGAGTGGGCAGCGAGCACACCAAAGGCTCCCTGGTCAAAGGTTTGTTCAGATGCTGCAGGGAGAGAGTCGGAGGGTGATTGGTGACAGGTGAGCGCTGCCTCTGGGTAGGAGTAATAGGAGGGAGAGCCCTCAGGGGAGGACAGCAGCTGATCTCTGTATCCATCCATGTCCATAAGAAGGTCATGGCCGAGCTCCTCCTGCTGCAGAGGGGAGCTGGAGGAGGCTGGGCTGTAGGGAGGGGTGAAGAGAGCAGGGCTGTCCCTCAAGGGAACAGGGGAGCTGTCGCCTTGAGACGAGGCACACGCTACATAACACATGTCTTGCTCTGATTCCCTCCTAACTCTGGAACTTGGCTCCTCACTTTGGCTGTCAGATGTCCTCTGTCTTTTAAAACATTTAATGTTGTTTAGGGTCTGAGAGCGGGGCGCCTGTTGAGCCACAAAGTGGCAGGGATTTGCCAGAGATGATGGCCTGAAGGCGTCTCTGCTGATTTTCTTCTGCAGAAACCTGGCCTCTGTTTCACTACAAGAGCAGAACAATGTGTTATAAGTCAGTGATTTCATGTGTTGAAAAGCTCTGGATCTTTTTTTTTTTTACACTCTCAGTTCAGGTCTGCAGGAAAAGTGAAGTTTGTCACACCTGATGATATAGTTAGTGCAGCTGATGCCCTGACACTCAGAGTCCTTGTTAGCTCGAATGTAGATCCAGGTCCATGACAGATCCTCACACTGGAGTCTCAGCACCATCTCTACCTGGAAGCCATCATCTGTCTGCACTGGAGTGGACAGGAAAGAGAGATTTGTGGTTATCATCATGTTTGCTCACCAAGAACGACATGCACACAATGAAATTAGTGCCTGTCTTAAAATGTGCCTGAAAAATCAACGCACCAAAAAAAATTAAACTGGAATTTTTTTGTTCACACTTTTTGAAAAGTAACTCTGCATCTTTTTTAAATGTCCCTGTGGAGCAGCCTGAGCTGATTCCAACCTTCTCAGAAACTGTGCAAGATTAAAAGATTAAGAGGGAGAAAATTACCCCTAAAGACTTGCAGACTGCTTGATTCATTAAAGAAAGTTAACTGTACCACAATATCTATGATTAAATTTAATTTCCACAGGCATCAATAACTGAAAGTTATAATTATTATTTTTTTTTTATTTTTATGTTTTGTTTTTGGAAATGTAACTTGTTTATCACAGCCATGGGCTGTTGTATAAGTATTCAGTGTAATACAGAACAAGTTTTCCTGCAGGGGACTGTACACTTACTTAAACTTCTGTGAGAATCTGCACTTAACGAAAGGTCCTCAGGGTGGATGAGACTGTACCATGATCGACCAGTCATTTCCTCGGCTGAATACCCCAAAAAATAAAAAACACTGAAAAAGAAAGACCCATAAATGTTAGTCAGTAACCAGAATGAGAACATCTTGATTATATCTGTTTAAAGTGGGAACTATAAATGTACCTCTCTGACAGCTGAGTGAAAGTCATATCGAGTCTGTGGACGCTGTTGAAGCTGTGACAGAGGTGGGAGTCAGAGCTCCTCAGGCGGTTCACTGTGGGGGTACAGAGGGCAACAAACAGAGGCTCAGTAGCGGGAGGGGCTGCTGAGGAGGATGGACAGGGCTGAGGAAAGGACTGGAAGCTCCCTCTGACCAGCATGGAGCAGCAGCTGCCGTGTTGCAGCTTGAAGGCTTTGGAGGTTTGCATACAACATATAAAGCTCCTCTCTGAAGGAAGAAAACATGGTGGTTCAGTATTAAAACTCTAAAAAAAATGCTGAATATTGAAAAGTGATTTTTATGTAGATCACTTGGCACCGTTTTAAGTTTGAAAAAGCAGCATAATTCCTGTAAATCTGTCATTTTCTGCTCTCCAGCTTCTTTATGACATTTTACATCGTGAGTCACTTGGTCCGAATTTGGGGAAAATTAATTGATTTATGGCACAAAAGAATTTTTCGAGCATTTGGGGAAAGTGTGGCCTTAATGTTGTGAACCAAAGCACTGAGTGTACCGGCAACATGAGGCCCCCAATCTCTGTGGTTATATTTGTGGTAATTGCACATAGGGTTATAATAAGAGCTTAAAATGCTACACATGGAAGTTTTAAAGTCTTTCACGTTACCTGATGATGAGTTGTTTTCGATGTCCAGGTTTGATTTAACAGTATCAACATCAGATCGCTCCACCATGTCATAGAATGTGTCTCCTTGAAGCACATCAATCTGTTAAAGTTACAGGTTTTACCATTAGACACAAGAGAATAAAGTCCAGTGTGCAACAGTTAGGTGGTTAAAAGATGCTCCAGGTAAGACAATCCAGAACATTTCAGCTGAAATTGACACTGTATTATATTAACAGACTCACCATGGACAGACCAAGATATTCAGCTATGTTTTCGGACACATAGACCAGCCTCCCATTGGTGGTAGTGACCAGGATAAAGCCATGCAGGGCTTGAAGAAAGGCCTCGTATGGCAGAGAGCAGTGTGATCTCTCCCCAGCTGGGAGTCCTGAGAAAGGACAGAGTGAGTTCACTCTTGGTTACGCTGTGTGCACCTCTGCAGACTGTCACCGCTATTATCTTTGATATATTCCCTAAAGCACTGCAAACTTAGTCCAATTTTGTTTGACAGGGAATTTAGATCAGAGTTCAAAAGGCATTAAAGAATGAGTGTAGCCAAAGTTTGCAGACTTACCCTGGAGGAGAACAGACTTCCTGATGTAGGTGCAGATGGCTGCCATGGAGTGCAGGTAGGAGAGACGCTCCTGGTCCTCCTGGGTGATGGGCAACAGAGCCCGCATATTCCTGATCTCATGATTGATGTGGTCCCGTCGGGCTTTGGATGCTCCTTTGGTGGATCTGTGAGAGACCATGGTCGCTGAGGTCAGAGGTTGGAAGAAAACTGAGGGAACTAAATCTGGGCAGCCAGAGTTGTAACTACTGCCACACTTTCATTTCAAAAAAGTCTGCCTCAAGTCCCTCTCCACCATGGGGCCAGTGCAAAAAAAAAAAGACAAAAAAGAGTAATTGGTCTGAACTGATCTAGCCTCTTTTTCACAGTTCAGCCCGGTGTCTCTTCCCAACGCACTGAAGCAGATTTTGAATATCGAGGGTTCCTATGGAAACAGTTGATATGAGAAGCTGCTGTGCCTGCAGCAGAAATAAGGGCTCTCAGTAGACTTTGTCTGTGTGATCAGTATCTGTCTGGGCCCATCCACAGAGAGCCTGGGGTTTTTATAGCTGCCAGGGCTTCAGCGTGGGCGTCGCACACAAAGGGGAGGCTGGGCTTCTGCTGCTCCCTTCATTGCCTTATTAAGTGGGTGTCCTCAGAGCGGGGCGCCCCACGTCACAAGGACACAGAGAGTGCCACAAAAGGACAGTTGTATTGTATAATTGAATCCCAGTACCTCATGTTAATAAAAAAAGATCCAGAATAATTAGAACACAGACAATTTGTGGTCTTTTTTTAGGATGCTCTACAAATATCAGAGTCAGATTTGAAGTCTGTCTGTGGATATACCATTAATATTATTCCAATTTAAATTCACAGACACTCTATCATTTCCCAGTAGTATTATTCAATGTCCATAAAAGTGATTTCTCAAGACTGATGATGTATTTACTGGCTGTTTCTACACCTAATCAAAGTGACAGAGGCTTGTCTGAAGCAGCTTGATGTTTCTTTTAATGCAGTAACAGCATCACTGTGGCTGGATTAGTATGTATCACATACAGGGCTGCAGACTGGAGAGAAGTGGATTAAGTTCGCCCTGGGGTGCCTGCACTGCACGCAGCAAAGTTGGGTCTCAGTTTCCTCGACAGGCTTGTGCCGATTCAGCCACTAGGGGACGTGAGGCAGAGAAGGGAGCGGGGTCTCACTGACCTGATCCTTCTGCAAAATGAGCGGCGGTCATCCTCAGGCAGACGGTGAGAGGTGCACGGAGCCCTTACATGACATTTGCAGGAGTTGCACCAAATAGTCATTTTGTCGCTGAAGAAGCCACCTAAGGAAAAAAACACACTAATTTAATGCTGGGCATCAGGCATGACTCAGAAGAGACACAATAAATCTTTAAAAAAAAAAAAAAATTGATCAATTTCCCCTTTCAAAAACACACTTTGAATAAAAACGGACTAAATTATTTTGACCTGGAGTAATAAAAAAATGTTCCCTTTTGTGGGGAACCTATCTTAATAAGAGATAACCCGTCTTCATCTCCTACCTTTGCAGGCTCCAGTCTGGATGATGAGTGTCAGGCTCTTGTGTTGCGTCTCCTCCTTTTATAGCTTAAAATCCGACACCTCTCATCCAACTCAGCCGGTGGGCAAGGGAAAAAAACGCAATATGGGATAATGTTACTTGTTGTGCCGCGATGACAAATGATCGAGGAGGTTATATTTAGTGAAGTGAGCCCTAAAAATAACCCGTTAGATGGGACGCAGGATCCGATTCGGAGACTACAAGTGGCAAAAAGGTATAAGATGTCATTCACAGAGAGGACATTTTATGGCCAGTCCACAGCGCCTGGTTCTGATCATCAGAAAATATTTGCCGTGCTTTTTGTTGTTGTTGTTGTTGAGGAAACCGTCAAATTAGCGCCATTTTGAATTTGTCCTGATAAACACTTCAGATTCATAATTAAGAGAAAAGCTTCAAGCCTTGTTTGACTATAGTTAGTTCTCTCTGCATCAGCTGTGAATAAAAAGTTAGGGGCCAACAAACACACCCTGACACAGAGGAACTATTCAACCCCCACATTTGAAACAGTCCTAACTTTTTTCTCTCTCTCTTTTAAACTTACATGTGCAGTATCAAAAATGAAAATTCTCCTTTTGTGTAAAAATGGCCCCTGTAACTGATATATTTTCATACATTTAATTACAGTTCTGTACTTAACTGTTTCCCAACCTAAGGTACCTGCCCCCCTAAAAGGTCACAAGAATAAATCTTAGGGGTCATGAGATAATTAACGGGAGATAAAATGACATGAGGATTGGTTTCATCTTTAACAGTAGTTAAAGATTAAACCAAAAAGTCATGTTTTTCTTCTTTACTTCAAAAAGTAACGAGTTATTAAACTTGTCAAGTAAATGCAGTGGAGTAAAAAGCACAATATATTTTCTTAAATGTAGTGGAGCAACAAAGCTCAAATAAAATGCGCCATATGGGCAATGCAAACAAATGAACATTACATTTGTCAGATCTCCTGTGCACTAACTGTCATAAAACACCAAAAACAGAAATCAAAATAAGCTTACTTGGGATGTGGGAGAGTAGTGCTGCACAAAAAGTACTGTTAACAACAAATCAAAGACACAGCTTATGAAAATCCTTTGTTTGGAGCCCCTGAGACCCCAAAGAGAAGTAATGCATCGGTTTCTGTAGTGGACTTCTGAAACCTATCATCCATTCAAAATTGTGTTTATAAGCAATTGTACTTAAATTAGGGAAAATCATGAAGCATTAAGGTGAAGAATCAGTGTTAAGTACGTGTTTTGAGAACAGAAAATTGGGTTTAAAATACTGGAACCAACCATCCGCATGAAACTCATCTAATCGTTCTTCACTCTACATTTTACACTTAAACATCAGTTTAATTATGGAAAAAGTGACGTGCGCTGTCTCTTCTGTTAAGATGAACTATTATTCTACTGTGGCTTAGTAGAAAAAGACTAAATGTTTATGTGATAAAATAAAAGAAAAACTTGACTATTCATTTTCTATCTGATGACAACCTGTTAATTCTGGAGCTTCACTTGTTAACATGGGGTTTGTATGGTATTGCAAACCAAAACTATCGATCTTTTTATTTTACGTCACACAAAGATACAAAAGATACTTTAACCAATAAAAAAAACACAGAAATGAACCTCATGTCAACACACCAACAAGAAGCACTGAGCCAGCCCCAGTCTCCCATACACACCCACACAAGTCATTACTGTGTGAATGACCCCTGCAACAATGACCTGAAAGGTGATACATGGTCATGATAGAGGCACATCATAAGAATATAATGGTCAAGTTCTTTTTCATTTGGCACGTTGAAACACACAACAGCCTGAGCCCAGCTTGACAGTTCAACTTGCGATATCATTACCATTCAAGTCTCAGCAGAGAAGCAGCTTGATGCATCATTGTTTAATATCTGAACAGACTTGTGAGGCAGTCAGCTACGGCAGTTTGTCTTCAAAGGGCTTTAACTGCGTGTGTATTAGTCACTCAATTAAACCCCTGCTGGAAGGGAATTAAGCTATAGGTCTGCAAACATGACGCACTGAGGCTGAGAGGCTCGGTCACTCACACAAAATTAGTTCCTGCAGCAGATGAATAGATTACAGGCTTCACAAAACATGACTAAGGCGTACTAGAAACCTTGTATTTTACAAAAGGCTTCCACTCATCTTTAGAGGGGGTTACTTTGGTGAGAATGATGCCTGCATGGAAGACAAAAGATTAAAGTTTCCCTGTTTGTCAGTGAAAGGGTGACTAGTTGCTTTCTTTCCCATCATGCTTGCCTGAGTTTAAGTTGTACGGCTGCAGCTTCTGTCCTCTGAGGGCTTGTGCTCCTTTAATGCCTCTTTTCTTAAATCACCAATTTAGTGCCCTCAACAATGCTGGGAGCAGAGAACTAGAACTTGAGTGAGGGAACAGGACAGGAATGAAGGGGGCAGTGGGGGCAAGACAAAACAAATCACTCAAAACAAATCCTCAGTCTGATTCTCAAGGGCCAGTGGGATCATCTGAGTCCTGAAGGGAAATTAGAGAGTAATTTGGCCAAGTGTCTCCCTGCATTAGCGCCTGCGTTGTGGGCCGAGGTAGTCTCCGGAGCCAGACAAGGGGGACCCAGAGCAGCCCTGCTTCCTGTGTGCAGCGGGGCCAAGCGGGACAGGGTGTCTCTGCTGCCTCACTTTAAGCTGACCCTCCGTCTGTGGCCTGCACTTAACACTGCAGATAACACTGACTTTATAGCACGGGGCTGGTGACAGACAGGAACAAACTGCCAGGCCGCTACTGCTAGAAGGGGCAAAGATTGGGGCTGCGGTTCAGAGTGAGCCACTTTCTAATGACGCCCCCCCCCCCCCCAGTCCACCAAAAAGCAGCCGCACACATCCCATTAGGTAGTCTGGGGGCCAGCAGGGGGGTTGGGTGGCACCACAGCTTCATAGTACCCACTGAAGTAGACGAAGTAGACGGTGAGGGCTATCAGACAGGCGAACAGGGGTAGATGTGGCTGGTTTTCAGCAGGAAGCAGGGATGGAGTAACTGCAGGGTTCAAAGGCCTGGCAACTTCTAAGTGCCACATACAGTAGCTCCAAGAGAAGACTTCATTCCATAGATAAAGAGGTGGAAATCAGACACATCTGGCTTCCTGAAGAATCAGTTTGGTTAAAGGCTGCACGTCAGAGTCAGGATCAATACCTCTTTAAAACACACAGCAAGAAATGGCTGCAGCCAGACTCTCAAACAAAGGACAACTGGACTGGAACTGTCGAGAGCATAAACTGTAGGGCATAATTTTCCTTTACCTACAGACTATGATACCATCAATATGTTTTTAAAAAACAAACAAACAAACAAAAAAAAAAACCTGTACAAGTTATCATTAAACTCAACAAGTTCTGAAAAATGAAATAAATCTGTAAAGAAATTGAATGTATAACACACAATGACAATGGATCTATGTTAACAACTCAAATTGTCTTTTTATTATTGATAGTTATAAAGCATATTGCACAGGAAGTCCTGACCAACCTTGACAGATAGAATCCCCTCTAAAAAATGTGTAAAATATAAAACAAAACAAAAAAACAATAGGCGTAGGGAGCCTGCACTGTTACACTCCATACTTTGTTCTGTTTTTCTAAGCATTCCTTGTTGTTTATGAATTATTCAACAACATATTGTAAGCACACGCTTCTTGGCATGAAATCAGTTGAGTCACATTCTTCTGCTTGGCAAACAATTACTGCTCACACTGAAAAACTTAGTATTTGCGCTATAATCTAATGATGCATTTATTTTGGTAACGCAAGAGTCACCCTGTGTGTGAAGTTTGATCTGCTACTTGCTAAAGACTTCCAACAAAGTTAAATGAGAACAAGATGCAACGTGTTTGGGATTTTACATCACTGCCGTTAAAAAAATGTAATGCCAATATATTTAAGCAAAAAAAAAGTCACTGACATTTGTCATAAGCATTGCCTTACTGGAGGTAAGTAAGTAACCATCACTGAGGAAATTTGTTGTGCAGGTATTTTATTTTTGACCATAGTGTCTACATTGTCATTTACTTTAATATCTACTTCATATCATATTCCTGAAAAGTTCTTGAATTAAAATACCATCACCCATAATCTTCAAGCAACAAGAGACCAAAGTCCTGAAATAAAAATGACTCCCACACCACACAGAGAAAAAAAGGAAGTAAAGAAATTTTTTTTTTCATCAGTTTTGCCAACGGCCATTTGGTGTCACATAAACAGTTTGATTTGTTCACCAGAAGTTGTTTTTTCTTTTTTGTTTTTTTTTTTGTTTTGTTTTGTTTTTTTAATGTGTGTGTGGACACACGATTAGCTTCCCTGTGGTTTCACTGCATTACCTATTGTATAGTCCAAGTAACTGGGGTACTGAGGAATTTCAAGTGTGTGATATGTCCATATGCACGTGCAGTGCAGAGGGCATACGACTCGCTGAGTCACATTGGCACCACCGGTCTGTAAGTAAAATTCAGACTTGGTTTGGGCAGGCAAATGTCTCAAACTCTGGAGTCTCTGTAGGCAAAAAGCAGCATCAACATGTCTCCTCTCTGTAAGGCCTGACATGCCACGTTTGGCTTTAGTGCAGTTTATCTGGCGACCTCAACCTGCATTTAAGATTGTTTTACACTGCTTTACATGAAATACATAGATTTGTAAACATTTACGATGTAGGTCAGTGTTATTCAGTGCTGATGTTTGGGACCCAGAGTCCTGCTGGGTTTCATTCTAAACAAGCCAATCAGGGACCGAATGATACAGATTAAATGTAACAGGACAGAAAGACAACAGCACTCTCTGTCCCAAAGACCAGGACTGAAAAACACCGATGCAGCTCACAAGTGTGTGGTAACACAGTTCCTATTCACATCTTAGTTTTAGGGCTTTGTATTGTTCTGGACCAAATACAACTAAGATCCATGGTGAAAAAGTTCAAATAAACTGGCAGTATTAATAACATCTCTTCTGCCTGTATAGTCATCCTCACTGAACCATTCACTTCAGCATCATGCTGTATTACTTCTTATTCTTACTGAGAAGATTTAAAGGATATGCCTGCTGATATTCTACATTTTCTTATTGTCAACAAAGACCAAAACCAATGATTAACTGATATAACAAGGATCGTCTGTGAATCTACAGCCCGATGTATCAAACACAGAAGGCTTTCAATGTTATACGAAAACTATTAAAAACACATAAATGAACCACAGAGTTGCACCAGGTGCCATGTTTCGTCATAAGAATGAAGAAATTAGCTTCAGTCAATCCTAGACAAACCCTCCTGCAGCATTAGGTACTTGGACATGCACGAAATCAGTGCCTGAAAATAGACCCCCACCAAATCCTCTCTACTCTTGTTTGAGTAACAATTGCTAAAAACGACGCTGCCCAGTTGGTGTAGCTGTTGTTGTGGACATAAAAAATACAGAATATCATCAACCTTATCCTTTAATGAAAGTGGATGGAGATAAAAATCTTTTAAAAAAAAGAAAAAAAGACCAACACCACTCCTATGTTTTCAAAGTTTTGTTCTAAAATTTGAAATTAGCATTAATAAAAATCAAAACCCAGCCTGAATAACCATCCCCAATTTGAGCTACTCCGTGTAATTTTCAAGCTGTGTGGTGAGCGTGTAATCTAATAACAGCCCTTTTGCATTTAAAACATCTGCTCAGGTATAGCTTTGCTCATAGTTGCACACAAACACACGTGCACACTTTCCTGGTTTTTCACTGTACTCTGAAGAAGCAGGTCACGAGGAGAGTCTCTGAACGCTGTAGGATTGTCTATAAGAGGAACAACTACATTATGCATACTAGTGATGATCTCCCCGACAACAACAGGCAAACTGAAGCAGGTGGGCAAGGATTATGTGTAGACAGGGCCGCGAGCTTATACACATACACAGTATATATTTGCATCATGATTCCCATCCACATTTGGCACTGAAAAACAAACGAGAGGGGTGGTGGCAGATGAGTCGCACTCTTCCAGGGACACTATGACATTTCTTGGAAGAACACGCGAACCACAAATACAAACTTCCATGTGAAAAGGCTTTTTTTCGGGGGGGGCAGTATATGTCTCCTCTGTGGGAAGTCTTATTAAAGACTCAATGATGCATGCTATTGAGGGAGGTAGATGGATTTGACAGTTTGCCTCAGCCGCCTTGCAAGTCGCCTTTGAGACACTTAAGAGCAGTGGGGTGCCAGACAAGTTATGATGAAGGAGGGGGAAAAGCTAAGCGCTGAAAACCAGTCAAACAGAACCTTTCGCAAGCGTTATACTCCAACACAGTGGTACCAAATACTCTGTCTTCTTGCATTTAACACCAGAGCACTAAAGCTAGCCTTGTCCGTACATTGTGTACAATAACTTCATTTGCCTCAAATGGACATGGTAGTTTTATGTGGTTTTAGGACCAAGTTAAATTTGCAAGATATACAAACTCATGACCACCTCAGTCTCTTTATATCTGGAACAGAAGGTTCACATTTGTTTCTTCGGGGAGATCTGTTGAGTGCGACATCGGGATGACATCCTCAACAAAGAGGTTAGCTCTCAAGACCTTTGGCTGAAATTCCTGTCTCTTCCTGTGCTTAAGAATTGAAGTCTATGATTATCATAGGCTGATTGGATTTCTAGAGGAGGCTAGAAAGAGGAAAAAAAGGTGAACAGGTGTCAACGATCTCTGTCTCACAGAACTGCTGTCTTCAAGGGTTAAAATATCCTTAGACATGAGAGAGCTCATGGTGTCCAAGGAAGTCATAGGCAGGATATTTTGGTCAGTAATGAGTTTTCACTTGAAGAATGTGTAAAATAAATCCAATACAGATCCAAACTCTACAAAAAAAAAAAAAAAAAAACAATCCCTCAAAGCTTGGTTGATTAGAAAGATAAAAGCCCTGTGTCCTGAAACAGAGCTCTGGTTCTGCTTCACACTCAGCAGCATCAGCCATGGGAGGAGAAGATGGGCCTGCTGATGTTGCTGTTGGTGGTCATGGCTGCCAATTCCCACCTGGAGTGAAGGAGAGAAAGAATTAGTGACAAAAATCTTTTATCTTCAGGAAGGTGGGAGGCTCCAGGGTACTCCAATAAAATGTTTTTTTTATATGTTAATCAAATATGTTGAACTGATGGTGAATATATATAATCTTCATGTTTTCAGTAACTTCTTCTGATTCTGATTGAACAGCCTTATTTCTTAGATCTTGATCTTAGATGGTCTCTATTGCACTGGAAAATCCAGCAATTGTGTGATATTTGCTCTCACCTTGTGCTCCCCCTTGTCCGAGCCAAGGGCTACGATGTGGACAAGGATGAGAGGAGGCCCCGCTGTAACACGAGAACCAGGAGCAGGGGCTGACAACAGGGTCTAGTGCTGACCTGATGACAGGTCAGAGGTTGAGCTCCAGATTGTTATCACTGGCTCTGGTTTCACACTCACTCCTTCTCAATTGCTTTGTTCGTTTTTTTTCTTTGTCGTGCGCGTGTGTGTTTAAGAGGGGAGATTGGCATTGGAGCTGGAGATGCCAGTGAGGGGCAAAGGGAGTCTTGTGACCCCACCAAAAACCCACTAAGGTTTAGAAACACAACGGCAAACACTGAGGTGGGGAGAGTGCAAGGTGGCAGTGATGGTGCGAGAGAAATGTGAGGCTAAGAGGAGTAATTAGTATCACGTTCCACATGATAGTAAAAAAAAAAAAAAAAAACAAAGACACTTTGGTGCAACTCCTCCATTTCAGACACACTTGTCTAATGAGCAACATGAGATTGACAAAGACTATACACACTATTTTACACTCAACTGTGTGAATATAGTCTCTATGCAGCATAAATATTATGCTCTTTTTGTTGGAAAACTTCTGATTTCAATAAATGTGAAGCTGATAACTTAATACCAGTCTGAACATTTCACCTTAAAATGCAACTAAGTAAAGGAGGCTGACAAGACTAATCCCTGAAAACACACTATTTATAGACACGTATTTTGCTTTTGCATGTTTTAAAGTCTAGTGTAAAATCTTTAGCACAACCACTACAATTTCCCTACCTTATGATCTCAACACATCAAAGTGGTGCTCTCAAACTTTTGACTCATTCTCAAATTAATTCCTGTGTCAAAATAATTTTTAAACTTATCAATGAGAGGGGGAAATTAATCCATCACACTAGTTTCTTGAGGAAATAGTGTTTGCCTCACAAATATGCTGCAACTCCATGTATCTTTAAAAATGTCAGAAGGTGCTGCATGTTTTTTTTGCCACTGACTTACAACATAGAAGGTAGTTTATTTGCATTAATCCTAAATTATTTCACTGATTTTATAGAAAGCAAGTTGTTTTGTGGCAAAAAAAAAAAGAGTAGACGCCAAAAAAGAATTAAAGCAGACAACACTGAGATTCATGTTTAAGTCCTATCTATGATCTCCATCTTTATCATGAGCTTAGAATATAAGAGTGTGTGTGTTCTGAATTAACACAGCAGAACTGCTGGCACTTTCTTAGAGTAAATTACTGAGCCAGTGACTAATACTGTTACATCCTTTCTGGCTGTGATGAAACCACCACCTTCACCAAACTCTACAAAACACAGGTAATTGATAATTCAACATCAGGCTGTCTGAAGTAGCAGCTTGTCTGAGAAATTATTTTGCCAGCACTTTTTAACAATCAGACCTGAATGATTTGCTCCAGGGATGTGAAATATTATTAACCTGTAAAATTCTCTGTATACTCCAGTTTGGGAAATGTGGTTTATAACTTTTATGGTATGATGGAAAAGAAGACAATTAGCATGTAGAGAGGCAGAGGAAGACTTTGGAGCATTTTAAACAAAACCACAGCATTTTAAAACCCAAAGAAGCTGAATCTGAAATTATGTCAAGAGGCAAATCATTTGTTCAGTGACACAAAATGAATTAATCAAGAGCCAAATTCAGATCGCACTCAGGGATCTTCACTTGGCTGGTGTTAGGTTGGTTATTATTTCGTAACCACAGAAACTAACAAACGTTTTGTTAGTTTAGTCGATTTTGTCGGCTGGATTGTGCTAGCAAATATGTTTTGCTTTTAACGTGCAGTTCTGCCAGCTTAAAAAACATTTTGTCCAACAGAATACAACACGTTCACACTACAAATAAGTAGAATGAGAAAGTCCTCTTCCTATTTTGGTCTATTTTCTTCTGCATGTCAGTGCAGCGCCTTTAGTGCAAACTGTACACAGGTACACAAGACAATGAACACACTGAAAGCATCATGTTGACTATGATGATGTCTGATTTTTCTATACACAAACCTTTATGCTGGTAGCTAGAAGATTATATAATTACATACAAATTTCACACGTAGGGACTTAAAGTAAAGTCAGACAAAAGCATAAGTAAAAGTTGCACTGGTTAAATGAAGGATAATGAGTCATAATTAGACCCTTTTAAAAGCAGCCTCATTATTCAGAGAGACAGAGTGGTGACAACAATGACAAGCATAATACAAACAGCATGAACAACAATATGTCAGTTCTATGACAAAACAGCACTAATGTTTGAGAAGGGGATGCTTATCTGACCTGATATCATGTGGGAGTCCTGACTGCTCCAGACTGTACTGAATAACAGCTATTTTGCATAACGTCTTCAAATTAGGGCCTGAAAAGAAGAGAAAGTGTAATGAGTCACAGACTGATCACAGACGTTAATCATACTCAGGCTAAGAATATCCATTTCAGCTGTGGGAATTCAAAATTGAGTCAGGCAGGTCAGATCTAAGAATCTATAGATGAAAGGGGTTAGATCTGCTCTCCTTGATGCAAGAAAAAAATTACCATGTTTTTTTTTTTGTTTTTTTTTAATATCATACTGAAGAAAAACATCTGAAACAAATAACAGTATTCACACATGAGAACACGATGATGCTGGTGTTACATTAACTTAACACACTAATCATTTTTATTGTAAACCACCTTTTCTAATACTAATTGCAAACTTCCTCTCAATTACCACTACCGTCATGGTTGATCCACCATATGGTCAGTGATACAAGGTGTGAAGGCACACGCGACTGGCACGTGGAGGCGTATACCACAGGGGATGCCACTGGGTACTGCCAGTCCCCATACGGTTCCTGTGTCCCTGAGTAAGCCCACCTACACAAACCCTAACTGTGACCTGACAGCATTACAGGCTACCCCAGTGCAGGCAGGATATGGCTATATTTGGTAGTCGGTGAGACGGAAGTGCCCCACGTGATAACACAAATCACGGCCAAGGCCAGGCTTACTAGGCCAGGTAAGAAATGAACATAAACATTTATTGAGGAGACCACCAGATGTCTTATTTAACCAGGCAAGGAGGCTGAAAATACTGACGTGCTACATGGGGACTTGACAATGACAGGGATACTTACTGAAGTCTAAGATATACAGGTCTGAATGATCCATGAGGTTAAATTCATCCCCCATTCCTTGCTCTGGACAGGGACTGTAAAGAGAAGAAAGAATGTTTTCATAAAATTAAAGCTGTCAACAAAAATACATTGAAACAGACAAGAGGTCAAAGCTTCAAACCCATGCAGGAAAACAGTAAGATCTTAAACGTCCTGTCTGTTTTCATGAGTTTGAACCACACAACTTGCAAAAGCTGTATTTGTTGCTCAAGTGGTTTACGGGGGCAACTCCAGCTCCCAGGCTCCCTGACACTAACCTTGTCATCCACCCTCTCACCATCTTTCTTTAATCACTAAGGTTCATAATCAGAGGGCCACAGATTGTTCCCCAGAAAGAGCAGCACTGGTTGCAGAGCACTCTGCTCTCCTTATCATAGGCTGGCATGATTTAAGCCCACAGGAAGTCGAGCACTGCAGTGAGACGGCAGGCTGGTCCATGCTGATAGTCTCCCAGAGCTGTGCAGTCATTGATATCACTGCACATCTGTTTCCTGCCACAGCTAAGCGCACACACACCTGTGACACACCTGGTGCACCACAGCCTAGAAAGCCTAGCTGTATCACAGCTCTCTTCAGTCCCCATCTTTGTATAAATTAATCACTTAATTAACATGCAAAACATGGCTACTTGGAAGGATAGTGAATACATAACTGAAAGTAACAAGCTCCAGTCTTTGACACAGAACTAATATTTTAAGGAAGATTTATTCACACAAGGCAGTAAGTATATTCCTGTATGTGTGTTTGATGCATCTCATGGGTTTATATCCATAACAACAGCACACAAACAAACCTGTCCCGGATTAGAAGGTAAAAATGCACATCACAGTTTTACGCTACCCAGAGGACAGTGTCAATCAAACAGGTGCCTTCACCGAGCAGTTTAAAGTCTATGAATATCAATCATGTAGCCGGGTTTGGTCTGTACGAATAGCTTCACAAGATGCTTTCTGCTACGCATGGACTGGCCTCTGACTAGCATCTGTCCAACCAAAGACACCATCAGACACCATTACAGTACTGCCAAATCAATCTAGGCGAAACTACCTGTTTTCAATTGCTTTGAATTACACTTATTATATTTCCCTTTTCCTTCAGTCTCTTTCCATTTTTCATTCAACCATCCTCCTGCTGAACATAATACACTCTCTCCCCCTCTGTCTCTCCACCCATCCATCTCTATTCTTCTTTCCCGCTGTCCTCTCCATCGTGTGTCTCCCTTTTGCTGCGTGTTCAGGATGTTGTAAGGGTTTTACGTTGCTAATCTTGCCTAAACAAACACTGTGGTGGCTTAAAGCGGCCAGGAGAGGTGCAGAGCACGAGCGCAGTCGTCCCAGGGGGCCAGCTGGGGAAGTCATTACGCCCCCTGCCCCCCCAGGAGGTGATCCACCCGGGCTTACAGCATGAGCCTTTATCAGAATACCCACAATCCCCCCCAGTCATCATCAGACTGTGTATTCCTGGACCTGCAGTTCATTCTCCTGGCTGTAACATTACTGTGGTGATTAAAACGGTAGTTTTCAATTCTGGCCCATTTCAAACTCAAGAGAATGCAATCTAACAGGGACTTTATAACATCTGCACATCTAGCAGGTTGTTATGAACTGCTTGTCACAAATACAGCTTGTTAAATACAATGACCTTTATAATGAAAAGCAAAAATCCAAACACTCTGGCTATGTTAGATATTGAGTGTGAAAAGAAGCCACTAACATCAACGGTCCATCTCCATTGCAGGAGTAATGAAAAGTAGCATCTCTGTCTAAGGCACACACTGCAGTGCCTGTCAACTACTGTGACTACTGTGATGTGTGAATGGGTCCAGATAAGGGGATGCTTGAAGTGGAGCAACAGAGAAAGATGAAGACTGCATCCCCTGGGACAGGGCTTTCTCGCATGCTCATGGATAATGACAGTGTGGGTGTGAAATTCGGCAGTACATCAGGGAATGGTAATGTTTTATTGGTCACCGCAAAAAAGGAAGAGGCTGAAGAGGATCATTGAGGCCAGGGAGGGAATAACGGGATGGTAAGAGGTCTCTGATAGACTGGCAGTGGTTGGAAGCGGGAAAGTCACAGTGTGTGATTTTATGTGGTGTCCTGGAGTTTGATGGGTTACTCGATCAGCAATGTATCTCTATGTGTGAAAGTGCTCCTCCCCCTACAGCATCACTGGTTCCCAGTCTGACTGAGGCCTGAGTGATGCTACTCCCCCACTAAAACAACACTGGTTGCTATTTCAAACAACACTCACTGAGGGTGTCTAATCACCCAATTGCCGGTCCTTTCTAGCAGTGCACTGCCTGCTCCACCTCATTATCTTCCACACCGAGGTCTCAAAACGGTAGAAGAAAGAGCAGAACTACTGTCCTAAAACTAATGAGGGAGCACCACAGAGCCTGGGAACACTCCACACTCTCTGAAGTGTCCAGCAATTTAATTGCCCACAAATTTTGCTAATGACTTTTAGAAACAGCAACAATGCAAATAAAGTGACGAGACAAAGATTGAGAGTAGGAGGAAACTCCATCAGTGACATCTCTGCTTTCCATGTCTGTTTTCAGCTGCTTCATTGGCCATATCCTCATTCTTGGGAGTGATATGATCTGCATCCTTTTCCTTTCTCCACTTCCTATTGAACTTTGGTCCTTCAAAACCATCTAGCTCACAGGAACTCATCACCCACTACAACTTCCTTAGGAGCACCTTATCAGGATGGCCAGACATGCTTCAATTTATTTCAGTAGCACTTTGGTAATAAGTGAAAACATTGGGAACCTGCTCGGAACAGGTAGTGATAATACAACAAACATAAAAAAATAAAAACCACATACAGCAACTTGTAAAGTGCTTCTACATTAATACAATATGCAACACATAAAGCATGATAATAGGCATATTAGATAGATAAAGGGACAGCATTTTAAAAATAAAAAAATTAATTATAAGATCATGGCTGCACTGTGGCAAGGCTGTCAGGGAGGTGGAAACACTTATACATGCACTATATGCATAACGGCATGCAGCCAAGCAATTATTAAAAATGTCAAGTAATTTACTACAAGTAGCTATAATTATTTGGTAACAGCATAAAATATTTTCCACTCTATATTTACTTCTATAAGGGTTGGCAACGGTTTTTTGGGGCTAAACTTTCATAAACAAATCCAACAGACTTAGTTATCACAGATCGATGGGTTCCCGTCTATTTCTTGTGCCTTAATCTCCACTGTCCCACCTCAGCTTACCAAGCTATCTGTGCCCCCTCCTGGGTAGTGGCTGGACAGTGGATTAAGACCTGTAGCTGCCCAGACCTAAGCCCCATGCAGAGGGTGAGATAGAAACTACAGCTGGCTCCCCGAAAGAGACGCCTGACTTCAGATTAGGCAGAGGAGATGCTAGCTGCTAGGGAAGCATGGATCTCAGATTGCAACCCCTGTGGACAAAATGTAGTTGGACTTGGTGGTGTGACTGGAGAGGAAGACTGGCCCCACAAATCTCAAGCACATACAAATTTAGTCCCTTTTATCATGACAGGATGTTATCCACCTAGCTGCCCATAAAAATGAGGAAGAGGACATTACTGTTTTAGGGCCTTGAACGCAGCTGGTTAAAATACAGGGGAGGGTTTAAAGGGGTTGTCAGATGCTCCTCTGTAAGCTGGCAGATTCATTTTGAAAAAATAAGTTACTTCCTCTATAGCCCCGATCTTCACCTGCAGCTCATAAGAACAGGACTCAAGGTCAGAGACCAGGAGACACTCACAAGAGGAAATGCTGATGAATATACACTAACTACAGACCATAATTTTAGAACATATATGGTTATGGTTCATATCAGAATAGCTCATTAATACACTAGCTGCTTTTGCAGACCGAGGGAGTATCTCTTCATATTCTGCTCGTTTCCTTTTGCTGTTTCCTCTCATATTAGTCACATCATTCTCTTTTACAAAAACATTATTTTTCAGAAAAATCTATTTCACTGCAAAGCAGTGTTTGCTGACATGCTGATTGTGAACAAATTACAACACAGTCCGTTAAATCATTCGGGTGCCGTGCTTTGTTTGTAATTTTTACTTCTCTACATAGTCTAGCATTGTTCTACATAAGGGGCCTGAAACCACCAGGAGGTGTTTCTGTTGTGATGACAGCGGTAAATCAAAAGTTAAACTAACACAATTTAGACATGTCAATTTACAAGGATATCATCACAAAGAGTCACCTATGCAGGCTGTTTATTTGAGCTGCTGTGTAACACTCAACCCTCTGACACCTTCATGTATACAGCCTGTTAGTGGGTTAAGGAGGGTTAAGATGCAGATGAAATACTATCATGAGCTTGTCTTTGAAGAGTAAATCACAGTGTTGCTGCACTGCCCCGAGGTCTTGTCTCGCCACGTGCTGGATGCCCCATATCCTGCCGGGGTCACCTCCACTGTTTGACAGGTTTTATCTCAGGCATACGAAACACACACACACACACAGACAATTAATAAAGGAAACTTCTGCAGCCTACCCTTTGACACTGAAGGCCAAACGACAACATGTGTGTGGCATCAAAACCTATGGTGTGTTGATAGGCATGTTTCCATGGAGCCAGGTTCCACTGTGGCAGATTTCAAGATATTATGGGCTGTATTAAGTGCCTAAGAAAGGGCCAATATTTGCATTCAACAATAAACAAAAACCAAAATAGAAAGCAGGGACTTCCATGCAATACCTCACAAGACAATAAAACGCTTTAGAATTAGTTCCATCTTAGTCCTATGTTGTGTTTAGTCTAACATTTGAACTTTCAGGTTCAACAGTGATAACAAGCCGCACTTTAACCAGCTATCATAACAGCAAGCCTTTCAAACATTGATAAGATGCAAAAGGACCTTGCAGGTGATATCAAGGCACCAGGCCTTTGACCTTCCTGATCTACTAAACAAAAAAAAAAAAAAAAAAAAAAAAAAAAAAATCTCTGGACTCTGTAGAAGCTCTCCGGCTCAACAGCACGCTGTTTTGAAATGACCAGTTAAATTCCACACAGATTAAATATCATGGTGAGATTTTGGTGGATTAAACTAGAGGTTCTGTGCTGGGATGTTTTGGCTACCAGTGAGATTACCTACTATGTGGTCTCCCTCTTGCTCAGAGAATATAGCAGCCACACTCTCTCCCTACCTGAATATTCAGTGGTAGCAGGACGACTGTTTAAATTTAACTAAAACAGACTTGAAGCTTATAAGCAAACGATATCTACTTGTATAATACAGCATTTAGTACTAAATCAGGATAATGAGCATAAATGTTTCTGCATCTAATGTTAGGAATGGCGTCAGCATGCTTTCCATCTTTACTAAATGTACCAAGCGACTCTGCATATTGCCAAATGGAACACACGCGTTAAGGCTGGCAGAGCGGAGTAAACTTGTGCGTGTGTATGTGCACCACTCTGACGTCAGCTCGACGAGAGGAGCTGTGAGTCATTAAGTCATGTGAATACACCCAGACACATGCAAACACACACACAAATGGCACACTACACCGGAAAAGACAAAATGATGGAATGGGACTGAGAGTCCTACTGGCCTCTGCTCCGTACAGAGGCCAGTAGGACTCTCAGTCAAATTCTGACCCAGACAAAGTGCATCACAAGGGTTGTGATATTTTAAGGTTTAGGCTTTTCATAGATGTTTAAAAAGGCAGTGTTAAACAATATCAGGAATTAATATCTGCAACAGGGCTACAATCAACATTTAGCGTTTTTTATTTATTGACTGATCTACAGATGATTTTCTCAGGTGAACAATTAACTGTTTGGTCTATAAAACATCAAAAGAGTCCAAGGTGACAAATTTACATGTCTTGAGAAGGAGAAGTTGGAACCATCAAATGTTAAGAAAAATGACTTAAATGAACAAGGAAGCAGCAACTATAAAAAGAAAACGCTGTAGCTATAAAAACCAGTTGCCTGCTGGAAGCACAAGTATTAAAATTGCAGCACTTATTACTTTCTTTGTCTGTCTGTAGGCGGTGACCTCAACATGTCTACATTTGCAGGTCTGAGCTGGTGCTACCACAGCTCTCCTTTCCTACAAGTTGTGCACATTAGCGTGCTTCAAACCGATAGGACCAAAAAAGTTCCCCCTTATAGAGTCAGTGACTTGCAGTCATTACCACTAACCTCATCATCCTTTGTCTGAGCTCGCATGAATGCAGATAATAACTTTGTTTCTTACATCACTGGATCACATAAAGGTCAGAGACCTTACCTGGGCCTGCCAAAGTATACTGATGACATCAAAGAGACTCATTCATTGCTTAAGGCCACTTTGGCTTTGTTAGACCTAAACTGACAACCACTGCTGATCCCTGCTGCTCACAGTGAAGGGCAATTAAAACCCCTTTGAAGAACAGTCCTCATCTGCAGTCCGTATAAAGGTGTTGAAGGGCTAAAAAAAGCACAAAATCTCAATTCTGCAGATGACTGGGATGTTAAAAGATCATAACATTTACCAAAGACAAAAAAAGCACGCCCTTAATCACAGAGTAAAATTCAAACACAAAGAGATGATTTAAATCAGGCGTCATTACAGCCTTCAGAGAGGTATGAATAGCTGTCACGGTAAGAATATACTCCCTAAATGCAACGATGGAAAGAATACACGTCGTCATGTCCAAGTAGTTCAAGGGCCAGTACCAGATTTCCCTTCGCGGATTCCAAGCTGTCTGCTCCCAGCATGCCAATCTGTCATGTCCTTGTTCACATCCTGCCCCTCATAGGATGCCCTGTTCCCAAGCTCAAAATGCTTCCCGATTTAGCCCAACCTGATCTTTTCGTAAGCAATTATACACAGAGTGTGATGAATGCCAGCAATGACAACATAAGCTCAGCAGGAGATAGATAATCTATGTGGCACTGTCTTCATGTGCAACTCAACTGTAGCTGTGTTCAGTTCCTCGGAAGCTGAGAGTTAGCAAAGTACGCTGGTCATTGCTTGTGTGCGTAGGTGAAGGTCAGTGCAGGTGGAGTTAGTCATGCATGGGTCGTCCTTCGTGGGGCAGTGAGCAAGTCTCAGTAAATGAGTGTAGCAGAGGCGCTAAGGGTATATCAAATTGCGCTCTGTGAGAAAGAATGCCCCCTTAGGTCATAAATCAAGGATGGGGCAGAATTTCGCGCCTTTCTGCAGCTCAGCAGGCCTGTTTACACTGATGTAAGTGGCTCTCAATAGACTGCCACTAATGCCCGGCCTGTATGCAAGTGCAAGTGTGTACTGAAAAAAAACCCATACTCACAAAACAAAAGGATATTCTGCACTTAATCCTGTTTTATGGCAACCAGTTTCACAGCATCTAAATAGAGAAACTCAGTGCATCAAGGTTCTAACACACTTCTCACTAGTCTTTTTATTCACTGGAGTCTATACTGTGCTGTTAATGTTTGTTTTACAAATCTGTTTACTATTAACACACCTCAGTGTTAGGTCCAGTCCAAAGTGGAACCCCCTTTGAAAGCGAAGGTCTCTTGGACTTAATAGTTTTATTGTCCTTCACTAAAGTGATAAATTATTCCTGAACAAATTCCTGCAGGCAAAATAAATATCATAAACTGGGAATAAATATCAACAGAGGGGGTTCTGTTTTGGATCAATCTGAAAGGACGACCAACCCAGGAAAACAAGATATGCACCATAAATTTCAACACAATTTCCTTGGCAGACCTACCAAAATGAGGAGCCCCACAAAAAACACAAGCAAGGTGTCCAGCAAATAATTCATGACGGCCTGTGCGAGCATTTGTCAATTGCACTGAGACAGACACCAACAACATTTTGCCCTGTTAACTGCCCTCATGTTGTTGGGTCATGCAAAAATAAACACAGAAGACAAGGCAATGGTTGGTTTTAAATGTAATGTCCACACTAAATTAGAAGTGTATAATGAAAAAAAAAAACTTGCTCAGTCTAATCTTAAATCATTTCAAATCATCACAGAACTTAAAACACCAACGGAATAGAAAGAATAGAAAGCAAAGAACCAATGAGAGCGAGAAGAAACCACTTGGAGTGTGTTTGTGTATCTTAGTATGTGTGCACGTGCTTATGGGAGTTCCTGTGTGTAAGAGGCTTAAGGGTGCTCATGTAAACAACAAACACTCAATGCAGGTTAAGAGAACCTGTGTGGCCAACTTGCTTAGAGCCTGCAAGGCTCATGCTCTAATTTGTACAGTAACAGGAAACAACATCTTGGCAGACACAACAACAGAGCAACCGCTGTTTTACAGAACCCTCCTCTTTACAAATAACACAACCAAAACAATAGTCTCCCCTACTAAAAATACTTGGTGTGCATTCAGCTTTAAGGTAGAAAAACTGAACTGGCCCCAGCTTCCAAAAAAATAAAAGATAAAAAATCTGCCCCAATGCTTTTAAACAGGATGTTGCAGTTACTGTGTGGTGTTTGATTTCTTCCTCTGTTCAGCCAGCACCCTCCATCATCCCACCAGCCCCTACGACATTCCCTTTTCCAGCCCCAGCCCTATCTGCTCACAACAGGAAATCATGACTCCTTAAAACCCGTCCTGGACTAATCCCGGCGAGAATCCAAACAATGCATAACAATCTTCAAAAATAAGCATTGTCTTAAGCTCTTCATCTATTCCAAACGATTTCTGCCTCTTCCTCAGTTCCATATCAATAACAAAGTTTACTGACTTTTGACTGCTTCTGCTTATTAACAGCAGATTTTGTTTCTAACAATTGTGCAGCTGTTGATTTTAATATGAAGTCACTTTTAAAAATAAATCTGCTGGAGTGCACTTTAGTATATCCCTAAAAATACTCTGTTAGATTATATATATTATTATAATTATATATTTTCTAACAGTAGCAAAATAATAATTTTAATGGCTATAATGCTGATGCCTAACAGATGGATCAAGATTACACTTGTGTATTAGGGTGTGCTCCTCCATACGATGTGATGGCCCCTGGAGCAATAGAAAACTCAGCAGCAGCCACAGGCCTTGAGGACTTGAGGTCCTGTAGTAGACGTAGTGGGGCTGAGAGGACTCTTATCCACAGGCTCCCGATCTTCACTATCAGGTTATCCCAGTGGGGTTTGCCTGATAACATAGCCTTGCTGATAACAGTAGCCTAGGTCCCAGACTACTCCGGACCATGCTAATGCCATTAGCTACCTCATTACTCCACTGGCTGCTGGCCTATCAGAAGCCCGTCACCAGCCCAGCGGCACCTCACCAGCTACGAACCCCCGGCAATCACTACTGTCTTACGGCCAACAAGGGACTCATCGCAGACTGCTGTCTACAGGAGCCAGACCCAGAACCGTTTTTCAACACAAACTGCTCAAAAGCACAGAATGTTGTTTGTCTTGAGACCATGTGCTTCATAAAGATATTGATGGCAAACAATGAAAAGCCTCAAGAGTGTAAGAACTGTGAGAAGTGTTTGTAAAGAAAGGAGTTGGTAACATTTCCAGTTTCAAGCCAGGCTCGGAACTTATTAGGCAGTTTTTCTTTCTTCATTGCAAACCAGTATTTCATCCAAATGTTTTCCTGTTTGGAGACATTAAACAAATAATTCTGGGGACTTCATTCAAGTTTTGCATGGCCCATTCTTTTGAACTAAAATGTGTGGTTACGATAACATATCGCTTCACTGAGCATTTCCTTTATATGTCCGTTATTTTAATAGAGTGACCCCTTCACCCTACCTTAATGTCTTTGTACATCTTTGAAAATAGCTTGTCCTTGAGAATCTAGCAGCTTGGTATATTCTGGCTCCATTGTCTGTTTAATTTCTGACAGACATGTATTCTCAGCTATGCAGTAAGGACTTGAATCCATGTCTCACAAAAACAGTTTTCATGGATTTTTAGCTTATAGTTTGGGAAACCACTGAAAGTGCTCTCACTGCTCTCTCAATGGTTGTTTGTCATTATAGTTTGTGAAATTCAGTCTTTGTTATATTAATTTTGACCAATGTCTGGAAGACACAGACCCAAATACAGAGATAAATCCTAATTCTAAACTTGTTAAGCATTTTTCTAAAGCATACAATGGGTTTTAATAATGATAAATGCGTTCCTACAAAGACTTGAACACACTGACAAGACTTTTCAATACAGTCCGATTTTGACTGTAACACTACACTACAACACAATGACTTTGACAAAAATAAATGAGACATGCTGTTCATTATGATGGATTACTAGACTTAAGCAAGTTTTACATTTTTTGCAAGTTGGTTTCATATCCTGTTGACATTAATGAAAACCAACGGTGTCTGGGGCGTGTGACAAACACATTTTTCAGTCTAAAAACTTAAAGCATGCTTCATATAACAAACGCCATAGATCTTTTAAGTTCATCCAAACTTTTGACTGAGACATTCTGTATATTTTCTAGATGAGACCCGCACAACTAAGAAGCTGAAAGCTGATGCTGCCAGCTGCATTCTGCATTTAGCTGCGTGGCACCAAGAAAACAATGGTTCAGCTTGCACGGGGTGGTTTTTAATTTAATTCATTTTAATAACTTAGGGGCACCACAGCCATGGTCGCAGAGGCAGGGGAGGCGCGTCTCCTTCACCACCACCGCACTCTTAACTTGCTGCACCACGGCTGCCCAATAACCTCAATGAATAGCAAATTCAAGAGCTAACCTAAACAGCAGAGTTTTACAACCAGCATAATCAAAAGGGGAAACCTAACAGAGAAAACATTTGGGAGTCTCTTTAATTGCAGTGCACATATAAACCTTTAAGATACAAAGCTGTGTCCGTTTAACAGAGTAAATCACAGTTCAAGTAATATTTTGTGACTCACCTCGTTCCTCCAAAGAGGATGATTCGATCTCCAACCATACAACAGCACTGCCGTCTTCGTGGACATGGGCCTTTCCCCTTTGGTTCTACCTTCGTCCAGGAAAAGGCTTCTGTTGTGTGTAAACACAAGAATAAAGTTGAGATAACAATATCGAGACATGATGGAAAAAGAAGAAAACATAAATAAATGTACATACACCTGGATAATTTCTTTTGAGATGGAAGACTCTCTGGAAAACTTAAGATAACATCCTTGCCTTAAATAGCTCAACAGAGAGATCTTTGGTAGAACAAATTTTGATGTGTTGGCTGCATCACAGCAGCTTTACAAACCCTCAACCACTTAAATTTGCATAACCCTACTTGTGCTTTCCATTGTGCCAAGGGAACAGGGATAAGGGAAGGAAAACAAAATCTAACCATTTGATCACAGAACTTAACATTTCAGAAATAGAAACAATTCCTTTCCTCTGCTCTGCTGAAGTGCAACATGAGTGACGATGTTGAAGCTGTCTCAGTTGTTCCATATAAGGATGAACTGTGTAGCCTCACACTCTCAGAGCCAACAGCATCATAGCATCTCTATAGCAACAGGGCATTCAGACATTAGAGGATAATTAGGACTATAGCTGAGGTGCTGCCATCTAGTGGCGTCTAAAGAAATCAGATTCCAGGTTCACCCAATAAAAGACTCTTCTGCTGGACATGAAAAGTTATACAGAGTACTTAAATAATATATTAACACTTTGTGATGTGCTAGGCTAACTGTTATGATACATACTGATGGAAAATCAGCATCAAAGTTTATTTTTATAACTGATGCACTGGACTTCAAGCTGATGTCAGGTGCTGTATTCAAAACTTTTTTGTCTTCCATAATACAAAGGTGTGATAAAAAAAAATCAATGTATAATGAAATTCTAATACCATATATGATGATAAATAAACCTACTTGGCGTTGCCTAAGATGTAACAATAATATAACAATAGTTTGTTGTGAAAGAGAGCACAAGGTTTCTTCAGGACTTGAGAATCAATTTGGCAACGTGTAAGAGCAAACAAAAACTCCAGTGGCTAAATTATTTTTAATTCTTTTTTTCAGTTTTTTGTGTGTGTGTGTTTTTGGCACAAACACAGAGTTTTGCACACAATAAGGGAGCTCCCAGCTACTATCATGAGACTGACAATGATGTAACAAGGGAGGCGAGGATTGTCTGCATGACTCTCTACAGAGTACTGAAGAGGAAACTGGATGAAAGCCAACTAACACTGAGAGTAATGCATTTCCTCTACGGCGGTAAACAGTCATCGGTGCAGGTAGATCACAAACAAAATTACTATGCCCTAAGCTAAGACATGTCCATTCTGTCATAAATAAGTAGTGAATCACCTGGATTGAATTTCCAGAGGTCATTGAAGTGCCGGTCCAGACGGGCATTGTATCCTCCAAATATGTACAGCTCTCCGTTGTAGGAAACTAAACACAGACAGGAAACACAAAACATGAACCAATTTTATGGTCTGTCGTGAAGATCAATGACATCTGCAGCACAGTAAATGAAACCATGTGAGCCCGTTAAATTAGCAGGATTTGTTTAATCAGATAATGTGGGCAGAAATCGCACTGCTGTGCCGAGTAAATGCAGAATGAATAACACTGTTTATACTCCCACTGGCCAAACAACAAAAAACAAACCATGCCTGAGAATGAAACGGAGAAAGGTCACACTGGAAAACGACTGCAGTCTGCACACAAATGAATCATCACAACAAGAAAACTTGAAAATGATTCTATACATTCGTCCTCTTAAAAACACATTATTTCACACTATTCAAACTAAGAGAACCATTTGTTAGTTTAATGGCAAGTACCAGATCATTAACCTCGCAGAGTTAACATGAAAAGTTTCATAATACCCAGAGTTTATTCAGAAATGTGTGCATCCATTGCCCCTAATTAAACAATATTCTCACTGTTACTCTCTATATAGTCTCTTAGTGACACAAATCTTACATTCAACTATAAGGGCTCACAACAATTCAGGTAACCATCTCTAAATGCATTATGAGCTAAAATATTATCTTAATTGAGAATACTTCAGAATAAAAGCAAAAAATAAGCTTATCACAAATTTGTTCATCACAGCATTTTTGTGTGTGTGTTTGTGTCTTACAGGCTGAATGACTCCTGCGTCCCTCTGGCAACGGCTGTGTTGAAGGGGTGCTCAGCCAGCAGTTGGTCTCTGTGTCGAACACTTTGATCTTGTTGCAATAGATCTCGTTGTTGGAGTGGAAGGGACCGAAGCGGTCGGCGCGTCCTCCAAACACAAACATCTTTGTCCCGATGATGGTGGCTGAGTGGAAGTCTCTCCAGCGTGCCGGTGTGCCCTGTAAAGAGACGACCAGCAGATGATGCTCTGACTGTGATACTTTTGCACTCCATAAAGTTTCAGTGGAAAGAGAGAACAGAGTACGTAGCAAGGATGTGGGTGTAACTTAGACTTTTACAACATTTATAAATAATCTTAACTACATCTCATAAACTGGTTTTAGTTCAAAACTCTCTAATATCTCCAAACTTTCTATCCTCATCATAACCCTAGCTATAAAGCTTCATTTTCAAACTGGCAAAGCTGAAGCGTCTCAATCAGCAACTTTGGGTAAACAGCGCCATCTAGTGGACTGAGTTACCAACAACAAAGGTACAGTAAACTCAAACCTCTTCCTAGCCTTTCAAAAATAATGTACTGTTAAACTGACATTGTATAGATTTTTTGTGGAATCCTAGCTCATAGTAATGCAGTTTATAATGTCTGTGGTTACTTGTGCACAATATATAAAAAACAAATATACAACAGTGAAATGTGATTTGTTTCCACTGAATGAAACTATACTAAACAAAGGCATGCTTCTACTCCCCTTGCATTTAGCTGGCCTATAGCCACAGCAAAGCCTTTCACATGCCTTCCTTTCCAGAATGTGCTGCCACTGTTTTCCACAAATGTTCTGCAGGCAAGCAGGCTCTTTAATGTGCTTTGTAAATAGAGCAATGAATGGAGACAAATAAAATCTTGCAAAACAGAAAGGCTGTATAAATTATACAACTAATGCTAAAATTAAAAGTGACCGGCTTAATGAAAATGATAAAACTAACTATTTAGAGTCACAGTGCTCTAGAAAAAAAGGCCAGGAACACCGAGCTTGGTGCAAACGAAATGTACTTTAAACAAAATCGCATTTACAGAAAACAGGCTTTGAATAAAAGCAGGGAGGCTTGTTTTCCAACAAGAATGCAAGTCTGAGAACATGCAGGGAAAAATGTATTATTCAATCACATGCACAACTAAATCTGTAAGCACCACACTATAATCTCCTTGATGACAAAATGTTATCATTTAGGAGCTAAAAATTATGGACTGGTGGAGTAAGTCCTTCCTTCACCAGTCCATAGTTCACCCTAGGGACTGGTGTCTCTGTGTTTATCACATGAGCAGGTTGACTACGTACAAATACAAATGGCATTTCTCCCAAAAGGGGAGTGTACATAATCCTCTGTGAGGCTTTTCGTACTTGGCCACCTACCAGGGAGCTGCATTACATTGCAGTGTTTCTGTATCCAGCCAATCTGACCACTAGGCGCTTGTGCAGCAGTACTGCCAAACACAGTAATAACCAATGGTTTGTTGATCTCGAACAGTGCTTTGAATGTAGCTGAGCTTGTTGCCAGCCCATTCGATCTTTGTGTTTCTTTGAGTGAACACTTTATGTCCATTTTTATTTGGACATGAACATTCAATCTGAACAGAAAGACCCAAGACATTTTTTACATCTATGAAGAATTAACAACTCGTGGTTGTAACTTACTCTGGCATTAATTAATGACCAAACCATGGTGGTGGTGTCCAGCTTGTGGATGTCATTGGAGAAGCAGTCAGCCTAAGAAACATCAGAGGAGACTAATTAAATCATGTTTTAACATTCAGAGGGCAAGTCCCATACTGAGGAGTGATAAAGGCTCACCAGCTGCTCATATCCTCCAAATATATACATTGCCTTCCCCAGGACGCAGGCTGAGTGGCCATCCCTTGCCCCTGGAACAGTCCCCGAAATCCTGGGTGTGAACCATCTGTGGGTGTCTGTGAAGCGGGAACAGTTTATATCAACTCTAAGCACTCTTGTGAGGGACCTAACCTCTCATTTTACAGTACTGACATAACACTTTGAGTCATCTGCAACAGAAAGCCATGTCACATATAAGCAGGTGTTAGAGCTCCCTGACATAAAACAGTTTTCTCTCCCTTTTGCTATCACGACCTTAACATCAAACAGGTGCATCTCAAGGAAATACAGCATGGAAGTACCACTTAACAGCATGAGCTTAGGTGTGGGTCTACTTACTGACATCAAAGGCATAAAGCACATTGCAGGCCCCCTCTGTGTCATTACGCCCACCCCAGAGGTAGATAGTATCATCCAGCAGCACAGCTGTGTGGCCATAACGCATATACGGCACTTCACAGGCACGCTCGTGTCCTCCCATCCTCACTGGAGGCAACTTCATCCAGCGTAAAGAGACTGAAGTACAAAACCATCAAGAAGGGCATATTTTTAAACTTTTGTCTGAAGAAAATATATTGACAACATATAGATAAGACAAGCATCAATAGCAAAATACATATAACTACAAATAACAAAAGTATAATGGTAGCCTTCTTTTCAGACAGTCAACATTTTTAAAGGAATTAAAAAAAAAAAACTTAGAAGCAGCAATAATTATTAGTGAAACTACTGTTAGCCACATGTGCTAGAGATTTAAATATAAAACCCAAAATGATGGTCAGTAGTAACATTTCACCAAGCTCTTACAGTTGTCTGTCATGTTTTTTTTTAACCAGTGTATAGTACGACAAGATGTAATGCAATGTCAATAATCTAAATTAAATCCAAACTACTTATTTGCAAGTTCATTTTTTGCATATTTTGAGAGACTCAAAACAGAAAGCGAAAAGTAACACACAAGTAAAAAAGGAAAAAACAAAGGACTTAAAAAGGCAGCAGGGTCTGCAGTAAAACTGACATCAAAGACAAGGAGCACAAAGCAAATGACAAGATAAAACACTGAAACAATAGCTAAAGTTGGTCCTGTTTCCATTTCAATCAGCCAAAGGCATCTTTATCAAGGTCTGTTTCCACAGATCTTTTCATGGTACAGCAATAGCAGGTAGGCACACGCTACTTTAGGAAGTTGTAAAACCCTTAAGCAGGTGGTTGACAACACAGAGGGAAACAAAATACACATATAAAATGGGTTAGAAGGAAGCAAAGAGAACCGTTTTATAAAAGCTCGAGCAGCACATTTAAAGAAAACACCTGTGTTTGTGAGATAGCAATAGAAAAACAACTAACAGAGAGATTTTCACAAACCGCAGTGTAAAGCTTGGGGTTTTAATTGCCACCTGTACTGAGCTACCGTTATAGTGGTAAAGGTTCAATAAACTCAGAAATACCCTCTTATCCTTTTTTCCTAATTTGAAAAACAAATATTTTCCCTGTTGTACTACAGATAAATACAGATAAACTACAGATTAACTTAAAACATTTCACATAAGTATACTGCATATACTGGGGTTACAGTGTAGTCCTAATGAACAATTCAAACACTTTTCACAGACAAATCAAGAGTGCTCAAGACCAGAAAATTGTATTCTTTTTATTTTGCAATGTTGTTTTACAGTTCTTAAAACTACAAAGAGATGAACAATCAAGTACTGGCAACACAGCTGAAAACAAGTGCCTCAAGAATTCATATGCCTAAATCCACAACCAGCGGGATCCACAGAGATATACGTATATATTCAAAACCTACCTGTGTTGAAGACATGCACATCAATCTGACGGAGTGTCTCGTAGTCCTCCCCAGAGCAGTAACCTCCAAAGGAGTACACCTTGTGCCCCACCGCCACAGCAGCATGGTTGACTCTCCGCGGCCCTCCTTCTAGGTGCACCGACCAGCGCAACATTCCACGCGCAAGCACCTCTGTGACTGCGAGTCCTTAGACCATCACTTTGTCGCCGGCATAGACCCCATCAAGCCAGCACCATCGAAACCTGTGATCACAAAAAACAAGAGGAGTAGCACTTAGGAGAAGAGTGGGACAAACTGGGAGGGGCAACTGAGTAAAACACAAAGGGGAACTGTTTGTCCTCTTGGCCTAAAAGTTGCTCAGCTCTGCTGTTGCTGACAGGCTCACAAGTCCCGTATTATCTAAGCTGGGAGAGTATTTTAAGAGGTGATTAGACCCACACCTACCACTCTTATTTCCTTTTATTCACTCTTGTCCCTGTGCCCTCCCACTGTACTACAAAAGTTTTAAATATAGAATCAGATAAACAAATATGTATCCCTTTTAGACAATATCATATCAATAAAAATGCCATTTGACTGTCTTGGCAGTAGGCTTTGCATGATAGGGTGATCATACAAACCCAAAATGTCTCTTGAAAAATAAGAGCACCTAAGGAAAGATCTGCAGCTCTTAGTTTGATGGCAGCTTGTAATTCAATAACAATTCCAGCAAAAAGTAAAACATTAACAGATTAATTTTCACTTGCTGCCTATTCGTCTGACAGAAACGGCCTGCAGCTTAGGAAAATCAAATGAACTTGCTCCTATGTGGCCTTGCTTTTTCGGTCCCAATGACTCACTTCCTCACTGACCTCCAACCTTTGTTTGCTCTTAAAAATAAACCCCCAGAAGACCATTTAACACAGACCTTTCTATTTCAAGCCCACATATTTCTGAAAAGCAACAGGCCAGATCTAGGCAACGTGCAAATGTGAGTCTTAACTATTATAATAATTGTTTAGTCAACCACTTTGTCATTGTTTTGGAGCGTACTATGAAAGCTGCCACGTAAACTCAAGACCATGCTTGGAGTAAACTCACTCCTCAAATTACAAACACAGATACAACGTGATGGAAATATCGCCTTATCTTTGCTGCGGTAAATCCATTTCCAGTCGTTTTCCTTGAATAAAATTAAACAGCGACTGTCGCAATTCTCACCCGGTGTCTTCCTCACACTGACTGTGAGGACAGGGGCATCTTTGTGAGAGCTGAGCTGGGTGGAAAGCTGATTCTACACCCTCCTGACCCACTCAACAGGATATTGTTGATATCAGATGACTAGCCAGGGCAACTTCATAAAACCACCGCGGCTTTGTACATAATGGGACTCGGTTAAAGGACAAGAAAATCGATACATACTACCACACACGTCTCGGTTGGACAAGCATGTGGTCGTTGATTGATAAGGCTAATCGAGACCCGGTGACATTGAGCTGCAACACGGCTCCTACAGTCAAGTTAACGCCTTGTGCACGAGCTAGTAGACGTTAGCTATCAGCCTGGGACAACACACACCCATAAGGGACGGCGACAAAACCCCCCGGGGTCGCTTGTCTCACACCAAGTTTAACAACAACCGTTTATCGATACTAGTGCTCCAGCATCCAGCTGTTTGATAACCAACTGCCCGGGAGCAGAAGCTGCTGCTAGCTAGGCTAAAGCTAATACACAAGAGCAACCTGATTTAGCTGTTAGCTAGCTAACCTGGACAGAATAAAAAACGACCGGCAAGAGTTGCAACATTGGCGTTTAATTACAACTCTAAAACCCGGTTAGCTAACAGACAATAATATCAACAGAGTATTATGATTTCGTTACCTTCAGGTCGAGTCGGTTGCGGGTTAACTGGGGTTTAGACAGGCAGTGCTATCTAGTGCTGACCCAAAACAAACGAACTATTCTTTTCTACTCGTATTTATTCGAGTTCGACGGGAATCGAGTTGAGATGTTCAGTACCACAAACCTGTAAGCTGCTGCTGATACCGACTCTAGTAGCACTTGCTGCCTTCAACACTTGCCTTTTATGCCCAACTCCACCCTTTACACCAAAAAAGGACCGTGAGCTTCAGGGCGTTCATGTGGCACAGCCCCACAGTGGGCAGTATTTATTAGCCTGTTAGCTTGTTAACCTGAGGACATAATGGCTAATTCCTAATTCCTAAATATGTCTATCAATGCCAGGTGATTTCTTATTACTGCTATTCATAATACTACATATATATATAATATTTATTTACCGTAAAGACACACTAGTCCATCAACACAGTATTATCACATTTAAAACAAGCCAATTCCAATTTTCTCAACTTATCAGCTTTATGAAAACTAGCTTAATATTTTTGCAAGGATAATGAAGCATATTGTTTCCTTTTCACAAGATACCAGCACATAATGTTAGTGTGGCCTGAAAGCAGTGCAACACTCAATACTCGAAAACTCGAAAAACTCGAAATACTCGAAATGCTCGAAACATTTAAATAACACTCCCGCACATCGGCACTAGCGATATACACCGGGAGCCCCTGCCAGCTCCTACCGACTCCCTCGTGACGTGTTGGGCGGAGAAGCGTCCACTAGCAACCCCTGTTGGCTGCTTTAATCCTGGAGAAAACCCTTCTTCAATTTCACACTGACCCACACACAGTGTGTGGACTTTTGAATTACTGTCAATGACTTGCACCAGCGTTTACTGATATAGATGTTGAAATTCATGTTTACACATTTTTCATCAAGGGACTCTTTGCATTCCCCAGTGAACATTGAGTGTTTTCAAACAGGATTAACCTGTTTCGAGGCCCCAAAGCATTTTTTGGCTTGTGACTCCCACTTCCCACCCTCTGGCTATTATAATATTTACCCATTGCATCCAAGTTTCCATTAAGTACATTGCAACCAGCAGTGACAGCAGACTCATGGTAAGCCCAGAAATTTAGACACAAGCCAGTGGGGAGAAAGTACAGATTGAATTCAGGTTTGCCATGTGTCAGTGAATTTATGCTTCTTCGATTTAACACAGGAATATGCACCATCTAAGTGCAAAATAAGATTAAAAAACTGAAGTCTTATAACTAGATTCTGGCATAAGGGTTCTTTATAAGACAGGACCAAATTATTAGCTTATAAAGCATGACTCATTTTAATTATTATTGTACTTTAGTCGTACAAATGTACAATGGGTCTTTTTCACAGACATATCATCATAGAGGAAGCACAGGTATATATAATAAAATGAACAATGACTGAGAGCTTCTAGTTTTGGGGTCCTGGTATTGTGTATTATGCTTTTTTAATAATTTCTCTGTTTTTTTCTTGTGCAATTGTAGTTATTTTCATCAAGCCAGACCTGAAAAATCCCTTAAATTACACAGTTAGAGAAGAAAAAATAAATGTTTAGTTACACTGCTTATAACTCACATCCACATTAAGGATGTGAGTTAACAGCCACAGTTAATATTTGCAATAAGGGGTCGCAAGTCAAAAAGGTTGGGAGCTGGTGTTTTAACAGGCTAAGCTGGCGAAGGAAGATGATGGTGCAAGCGGATGAAACCACCCACCCTCATTGTTTACAGCTGTCGCAACCTAGCAACCAGGGCAACTATTTCAGTCACACACAATAACATTATTGCAGCAGAAGATGGCGCTGTTACACATGTTTTGGATTGCAGAACCAAATACATAGACTCCTGCCCAAAATGTTTCTGAGAATATGATCCCTACCAATTGGCCAGACAAAGTGACCAGAAGATCCAGTTGGTCTGGTTGAGGTACATTTGGGCAATGCGCTTAATAAGTTGATAGTTTGTGTCGGCTGCTTGCAAATCAGCAATTCATGAGGCTTGAAAGAGCATGGTCAGTTATCAAGCAGCATCCATGGAGATCTCAGTATTTTAGTGAGAAGTGTTTTTTTTTTTTTTTTTTTTTTTTTTTAAACACCACAGCATGGTAGAAGCATACTTCCACACGCTGGTGCAAGGCCAGTGTATTTAACCACTGAATAAGCCTAACAACCTCAGCTTATTCCAATGTAAAATTATGGTTGAATTGGGAAGTTTTTAGCAATGAATATGTCTTTGATACAAAGAAAAGTCCTTCATCTTCAAGCAAAACCTCCAGTGCAATTCCGCCAATAAATCAGAATGTGCTCTTAGGCAGCCTGCCTGAACTGGAGAACAAAATAGCCTTCATCTGAGGTTCATATGGGCTTGACTGACCTAATCCTACTGTAACTGAGGTCCAGGTGATGGGGCCAAATGAGAATAACTCTGGTGGAGCTTGTTATTTTGTAGTATGTGAAGCCTATCCCATACAGTCAATTTTAGTGGATCCCATTAAACAGCCTGTTTCACGAGTCTAGACTGTAAATATGACACCTTCTGCAACTTGATTTTGCTACCTAATTTTTAAAAGCATTGGATTACAAAGGGGTGGCTTTAGTGTGATCAGCTTGGTTCCAAATGGTCAGGCTGGAGTGAAAGCAGAGCCTTGTAAAAGGATTATGGCAGAGAGGAGCCATGTTACAGCTGCCATGGATCTGCCCGTATCACAGCCCAGGTCTGCTCCACTTAGGAGGAGCTTTGATTGATTCATTATGTGTTGGCATTCCAACCTCATGCCAGCTGCACGTCACACACAATGGTGAGATTGTGGCCGGGACTGCTCAAACGACAGCTGCCTATGGCTGTCCCCTTGGAGCTCTGATAGGTAATCACAGACCACAGACAGACATCCACTAAAAAAAATCAGTTACAATACATTGTAGGCAGAGAAGATTCTAAAATTATTATTACTTAAAAATCTCTGTGGTTCTTTGCTTTTGTAGAATCAATTTCTAGGTAATGCCAGTTCAATAAAAACCCAGTTTCCAGAAGTCCTGTTTTTTTTTTTTATCTCAACTTGTTAGTTGCATATGAAACATTAATTCTGATACCAAAAGCTGTGAACTCAGCAGTCCTTTCTTGTGCTATATTGACATTACACAGTTGTTGTTAGATGATGTTATTGTCTGGAAGTGGACCCAGGAATTTCTGCAAATGGCTTGGATTAGTTTATTTGAATGATCACGTCTGGGACACAGGATGTTATTTCGGGTAATTGTTTTGTTTTTGAGCGAGTACATTCAAACCTCACATTGCATAATGATATGGGATATGATACACCAATATTATACTAAGGCATGCATACACCTTTCCCTATTAGAAGTTGTGCCAGCCTATTCACCAACAAAAAAAAATGACATTATTTGCTTATTTCATGAGAGATTTTTCTTTTGTCTGACCTCTATTTACAGAGGGGATATGCGTGAGTAGTAGTTGCAAAAAGTGAGTTTCTCATCTCACAGGAACAAAGAGCCCAGCCCAGTGAAAGTCTTTGTAATCTGTTGCAGCTACACCCAGTTTGTTCTGCCTAAAAAGTCAAGCCTGCCATCCCACCTGTCAGCATTTGCACAGATTGCGTCATCCATCTGCCCTGCTGAGCCACTCTTTGACACATTTGCTTAGCGGTGTGTTTTACAAACTTTATAGCCAACACATGTGGTGTCTGTCTGTTGTTATGCCTTGACACAGAGAACAGGAGTTGCCCAACTGCAACATAGCTCTGCAAGTCAACAACAACTGCTAAAACCAACTGTTGTTCGGTATTCTTGGGCAGGCCCAGTGATGGAAGAGCTTTGCAATGCTTTGTGGCAGAGAAAAATACAGCCTCTGCTTAGAAATGGTCTATTTGGTTAACCTTTTTCTTTACCATGGCACATAAAAGTCCTAAGTGTGCTGTTATTATGGACAGTAAAACCAACTCCACGCAAAATAAACCAATAAATGCAAGGAAAGAACTGTTTGTTGATGCTGACATGAAAAACAAGTACTATAGTAGTTTAGTATAATTTGGAGCACTGTTTCTGCCTGCTTCTCTATTATATTAAATTACTATATTGAAATTGCCTGAACATGTTGTTTTCATGCTTTACCCTCTAATGGACCTGTTGAGGTTCCTCCATAGTTTCCACTATGTATTTCCATTGCCCAAAACAAGTAACATTCTTGCAGTGGAGCACATTCGTGGTGTTGTGACCAGTACCTCAAAAATGGCAAAGCTCTGCTTTTCTTAAGTCTAAACTGTCATAACTTTCAATCCTTCCACAGACACATACATCTAGCAGCTAAGGTTGGTGTTTTACTACAGTGTGCAGAGATATTCCACTGATGTTTAATGTACTGATTTGACTTCCGCTATAGCTGGATTAGGTCAACAGCATTAAGCAGTCCAGAATGATGTCATAGAGCATGATCTAACTCTGTGGCCAGATGATTAAATCATACATTTTCCTTTAATTTGGGGGGTTATTAAATGAACAGAGCTCCTCTCTGTGAGTTACTAAAGAAGACGATTGGTATGCGCCTGAGGTCATTTTCTCGCTCATGGTTCATTTGAATTGCTCTAAAATAGGAGTGAAATTAGTACTTTGTAGCAGCTTTTTATTGGTTAGGCTATGTTTCCAATTACCAATTAACCAACAAGCCGTAGTTTATAGGCAAAGTCATGTGGCTGAGCAGGGAGGCCGGTTATTGGACAAAGCTTAAAATCCGAACAGATGAGTGATTTAATAGAGTATTATCATTTCCACTCTGGTCATAAAAACATGCAAAAATGCTCATGTGGCTGTTAGGACTGGTGAGAGAAGGTTTGACCTTTCATGGCCATCCTGTAGCTGACCTCTGACCTGAAAGTCAAGTAAAGGTTTAGAAAATATAACAAAGAATTCTACTCTAAAAATCAATTTTTAAAAAATTGCATTACATTTGTGATACAGTGCAATGCTGTGTTTAATGAGAATGACATTAAGGCTAGTTTGGTTTGGTGAAGTCTCCAAATCAAAAGTGTTAACCCTCATTAAAACTGCAGTTCTCTGTTCTTGACTTTCATCAGACAAACTGTGGGGCAGTTGTTTAGGGTATGTGCTGATTTTGTTTGTTTGTTGTTTCTTTGTGGCTCAATCTCCACCCTAAAAAAAAAAACCTAAATGAAGGGAAGAAAATGCTTCTGGTTTCAATTCAAGTGCACAACATGGGGCAGGTGTGAAAGCACACTGGAGTCTCTGTAATCTCACTTTGAGGCTAAAACGGTTGTTTTCCTGCATGTTTGCCACCTGCGTTGACACACTCCATTCTCCTAAAACTATTTCATTCTATTTGATTTATGTGATATTGTTTTTGGCAAAGTTTAGCTTTTTTTTGGTTTGCATAATAGTGATTCTGATACTTATTATTATCATGTACATTGCTATAAAATAATTACCATTCCACAAGGTCTCTCAGATTGACTGCAGTAGAGGAGACAACTGGTGGCAAGGAGTATTTTCATGTGAGTCACTTTAATTATGTGGCTCACTTTCTATTTTTGCCCCACCTCATCCCTCCTTCCCCCACAGATTTGGGACAGTTGCTTCAAAGATTGCACAGCACCTGTTTTAAACCCAATTGGTATCCCACACCCTGTGTGAAGGCACTTGCACCTGCTCCTATCATCCCCATGTGATGCTTGAGTAAAGTAAAGTTTGTGTGTTCTTTCTTGTCATCCATATATCTTTAGCCTGGAACGTGAGAAGCATTGTTTAGTTACGTTTAATCTCTTTGAAGCAACAGTTTGGCCACAAAATATAATTCAAATGCTTTTCACAACCCTGACATGTGTGCAACAATGTGTGCCAAAAGAGACAGCAGTCTGGGTTATTCTACTAGTGAATAGGGCTTTGTGAATACCAACACCCAGCAATATGAACAATTTCTGTTTTGACACTGGTAGTTCTGGAGTGAAGTAAAGGTTATTTGAAAGTAAAAGTCCACTAGTACTTAATGCAACCACAAATTCAGCCTCCAAGTTTTGTCTTTTGATGGTACCACATGTGTTACTGCTCACAAATAGTGACTGAACCTTCCAAAATTATTATTAACATGTCTGCTTAAACTCCTTTTTGCCTTTTTACATCTGGACAATGCCCATTCTACTCCAGAGACAAACACTTTTTTGTCACTGAGTTTTATTTTGTAAAGGTAGACCACTGGTGTTGTGTTGTGTTTGTCAGCTGAATTTTAGCATCAACAAGCCGAGCATAGCTCAGACTGGTGTCAGCAATGAGCTCATCCATTCCACTAACAGGAGGTGACATGAGTGAGGCAAACAATAACGCAGAACTTTCAGTTAGGTCCAGCTTGTTATGTAAAGCCCTCAAGGCCACCTTGTATGTCAAAGTGGAGGGGGGAAAAAAATTACATTCGTTTGTCCTGTATTAAATCCAGACTCTTTGAGGTGAAGTGTAATGACGTCTTCATGGTGAGATAAAATGAGTGTTGACCCTTCTGCTTTTCAAGAAGGTTAAAGAACATCTGTGGAAGTTGTCTGTGTATTTATCGGTATTTTCTTATTTACCTCCAATTAGAAAATGACAGAGAAGAATTACCTCAACCAAAACATTAAACTAATCTGCAACGCAATAGTGGTGTTCAAAAATGACTCAAGATGTACTTTGGCTTGCCCACATTTTTCCATTTGCCTGAAGCACTCAGATGAAACAGTTTGCTTTTTCTTTTGCAGTTTCTCTTGTGAAGTTTTGAAGTACATCATGATTACAGAGCAGATCCATCAAATGTTTGGACGTGTAAAAGTTTCAGTGTAAATATGTAGGTTTCACCACTCTCTTGATTCTTTGTTTCTGCATTCAAAATGTTTAACAAGCTTCTCCACTTGGCAACACTGGCCAATTCAGATGTCAAACACACACACAGGCAAGCCGTAAACCCCAGGCAGGCTGCAGTATACGATTTAAGTTCCTGTATGTGATTAATAAATCATACCGCCAGGTCAACAGAGCCTCCAAATAAAGGCTTGAAGGCACCCAACCTGTAGCTGGAATGACATCAGAGGTCAAATGTTAAGTGTCCCTCTCAGGGTGATTGATACTTTAGGAGAGGGCAAAAATAAGGTACAGACTTTTTTCTGTTATTCAGCCTTTGATATGGGAAAATTGCTTCCTGCTGCCGGAGCACAGTCGCCATTGAAGCTATGATGTCACATGATGGAGTGACCTCATCCCATCATTCAGCCTGACTGCCACCTGAGGGTGGCTTCAAATTGCACTCAGGGAAAAGCACAATAATGGCCTGTATGACACAGTGTGTCCCTGCTTGCTGTGTATGGAGAAGGTGAAATGCTTTATACGGAGCATTATTTTTATTAGACTTCATTTTAATTATAGACTTGAATAACAGTTACAGATTGGAAATGTGTTTTGGCTCCAATTCACATTTAAACAAAAATGAATTAATGAAATAATAAGTTCCATGAAGCTGTACTTACAGACACAGCAGTGCTTTGAGCTAAACTCTAATGTCAGCATGCTAACATACTTGCAATAACAACACTAATATGCTGATGTTTAACAGGTATAATGTTTAATCCTGTTAACCATCTTAGTTCAGAAAGTTAGCAGAAAATACAAAGTTCAGGTGAGCCTGATTGGAAAATCATTATTTTTGTACAAAGGATGGCAATTTGTCCGACCTGAATAAATTTGATAATTCACAAATTTCCTTCCAGACCACTTCATTGACTTGTTGGACAAAATTGAATAGTGATTCAAGATTCAAGAGTCTTTATTCTCATAATAAAGAGTGACACAGAATTATCAGCTTTTTTCAAAGAGCTAGTGATCTTAAACTTTTATAACTTCTCCAGCGTTTCTGTTTCCCAACTGCACTGGCTGATGTATTTTTCTAACGTCAGGGCCAATTGTTATGGTAGGGCAAGAAATCCATTTAGGAGGTCTGAGTCAAAACAAAGGCCTTGTTGTCTTAAAGCCAGGTCTGACTCCTGCCTTTTTATTTTGACATGCTTACCGACACAGGCTTCTGACACTGTTTCTACTCACGATACCATCTTGCTGCCAAAGTTGGAGGCTGAAAAGAACAGAAATATTATGGGTTGCATGTTTGCATGGAGGAATGCTGCAGGAGGAGGCCAGAGACCATGGTATTATTGATGTCAGCTAAAGCAACCACTTTGCATGATAACCACCTATAAATGTGACCTGCAACATTGCATGATATTTAATAAGGGGAGATATATTTTATATAGGGCCATTGTTTTTTGGAACAATGCTGCCACAGTTTAATAACAAAAAATATATATATGCGTCATGGCAGACGTTGAGCTTCACTGTCTCTGCTTGCCCCCCTCGTCTGTGTGAAAATCTTGGCACTGTCTCTCTCCAAACAATGAGCACTGACTGACTAAGATGGCATTTTATTGAAGGTGATGTCATCCAACACTCGAGCTTGCTTTGGCTCTTCACGGTTGTGATAAGAGTGGACATGTTCAGAAGAAATGTGTGAAACAGGACTCCCAGGATTAAGTACCACAGGTGTGTGTGTGTGTGTGTTTGTGTGTGTGTGTAACGTCAGCTAGCAAGCATGCAGTCTCGTTAGGTCAAATATAGCCTCAGGTGAGTGACAAAACTGGGTGTCACAATTATTAAATCGATGATGAAAGGATTTGATACTTTAGCTGACAGGTTTCAAGGATGGAGCGTTTATGTTTTTAATAGGTTTTGATTGAACCCATGTCATAAACTATGTTGCAACCCATTCTGTGCTCAGGCCGAAGAGATTTGGGATGGGGGAAAAACCCATGTGGACATCATGAAGTAAATGCTGTAAATGTGGCTTTTGTAATGTGTTTATATTTTCCATTGTCCATGAACTGCAGCTGTCATGTTGTTCTGTTCAAGCACAAATCATTTCATTGCTAAAGCTGCGTATTAGCTTCAGTGGCTGACGTACAAAAGCCCAAAGGCGACCCATCTGAGAGAGGCTAGGTCATTGTCAAGATGTGGGTTCAGACTAGTGAGCTAAGAACAAGGGAATTTAAAGCCATATAGATCAACAGATAAGCATTAGTACAAATTTATGACTTCACAATTACATTGGCTCTTTGCCCTGTTGCGTTTTATATTGTATGTTTTAATGTCATTCACAGGCTTGACAGAGAAAACAACCTTCTCTATGGTTTTTTGTTCTCTTAAAGAAAGTAAAAAAGTAGCTGAATAGTATAAACATGCTTGTCTTACTTTAAAACTTTGCCAAAGACTTTCTGTTTTGAGATAGTCTGTTTATGCTTTGTCTGTCCTGCATGAAAAAAAAAGATCTTAAAAATAGTGTATTGGACCACTAAGGGAATTATTACATTTCGGTGGTGGACTGGTATCCAACATTAACCAAAACAGTTCACGCTGTATATTACACAGACTTGATTGTAATGACTTAAGATAAAGGTTTTAGTTAAATTGAGTTGGTCAGTGATGTTTTCTGTGTAATGCTAAGCAGGAGAAGTGTCCAGAAGTGTTGGGGTTAGACTTCTCTGGGCACTAAAAAGCTCAGACCGAGCACACCTGACAAAACACATGTGAAGTCCATATTTTCATTTTTCTGTTCTTTTCATTTCATTTTTTCTTTCATTTTTAAAACTTCCAAGCTTTTTCTTTTCTGATCTTAATCCAGAGCACAAACTTAATCTTATCTGTACTGAAACTTGACCAGCAGGCCGATCATGCCTTTGTGATGACATACACCAAGTGGAAAAGTACAGACCCCCTCAAGCTTCCATGCATATTCTCTCCTCCGCCGCAGCTATCACTCTCCTTTCATGCGGGCAGCTTTGGTGACATCACCCCTTGAACAAGTCTTCCAAGTCGTATTTACTGACTCTAATAAAATGGAAGATATCTAAGAAGGGGCGATCACCAACCAGGGCTTGTGGTGAGAAAGCATCAGGTTTTTATTATCGTCGTGGGAGGCAGTGATATCAGCCATCAGGCCAGACCTAGTTTGTCTTTAACAGCCATCCTCAAAAATTCAAATAAAGGAATATAGCACATATATAGAGATTTCAGATCAAAGCTGAGGTTTAAATTATTTGCAACGGATGTGGGCAGAACAGCGAAACGTTACACACAAGATGTGAATGAGAGCTGTGAGGAGTGAGGGAGGACTTCCAGGGTAAACAACATAAGGAAGGTGTTACAGTAGCCTAATCTGACTCGGTTGGCAGAGGTGGGACACCTGGTTCAAATCTAATCTGACAGTGACTCTGTGAGCAAACAAGTTTCCATCCTTTATAAATGTTTACAGGGTAAAACAGGGCATTCACAAACAAATCTAACCAATTGAAAAAAATAAAGAATAAGCCTTCATAAATTGTACTTAACATGTTTGCACCAGGAGATAAAAATATTCTTTATGGCTGAGAAGTATAGAAGTCAACATTAATATAAAGGGGTAAATACGGATGGTAATATGGTAAATATGGATTTTTTATTTCTTGCTTCAGACTGTACCCTAGGCTAAGCTGTGTTTTGGTTGCTGGTTTACCTTTACACAGCATGACTTGCAAAAAGGATGTTTCTGTATATTTCTTTCCATAGAAAACGTGATCCCAAATTGAATATAATCTCCCACATTTCCAAACTTTCCAGCTGAGCACAACCACCATTTGAGCTTAAAGTGGTGTCACAGTCACACAGTGTACTCACAGCACACATAAATCACACACTTTTAGAGCCACTCACCCAGCAATATGAGGAAATGGCATTTTAAAGTTAGCCAAACCCCTCGAACTCCACCCATCTAGGCTTCCGTGAACACCACCCAGCCTGGGCAGAATTTATCTCTGATTTCAAGCTGCAGCACATTAAAACTCTTCCTTAGATGACTTCATCATGAAACCAGAGCTCTTTTAAAAGCATCATTAACTATGTCGACTCCGGGCCTACCTCTGCCATATGGAGCCCTGCTGGGTTGTCCCAAAAAAACAAAACAGTCACACTGCAGACGTAAGGGCACATGAATGAATGTGTTACATTATTATCTGCATGGGTTGATATTTTGTGAACACAGATTTTTAAAAGCACCGTGTTATAAGGTGAGCTATGTAATAGCCTCAGATTCATTATAGTCACTGTTTTTTCTGTAAGTGGCTGAACTGTTCCTGAGAGCCATTGGACCAGGTGCTGGGGTCACGTCAGAGGGCAGCAAAGTGAAGAGTGAGAGTTCCTTTTTTGGGAAAAGCTTTCACCAGTGGAAGCAGATTCTCCTGTCTGCTCCCTGCAAATATTTTCTCTGCTGTCTAAGCCCCCCACCCCCCCGAGTAATCTCCTCTCCACCCTCACATATGCACACCACCCCTGCCATTCCAATCAGTCAGCCCAACATGTGCTCTGTTGAACCCTAGCCACCAGAAAGGAGTGGTAGGGGTCATCATCTGTTTGACTGTTATTTGCCCCCCACACTTGTCATAACAGCAGCTCTGAGGTTTAAGGAGCAGAGAGACAGGGATGTTCTGCTCCATTCAGCTGTAATCTGTGTGACAACTGCTCCTCACTGATGGGGAAAGAGGAGGCTCAGAGCTGAGGAAAGCACTCTCACTCCTGGACAGGCAGCGTTAACACGAGCCTCTGAAGCTCATTCTCTCCTCAGATTTTAGCAGACTACCCTGGATTTTTTATTTGACTTTTTTTTTTATTTGCCTCTGAAAGACTTTTCTGGTCCTGCAATTTTTTACACTGGAACAGAGCACAGCACCTCAGGGCTGAATCTGTTCCTCTGCACTTCCACGAGGTGGAGGTAAGGTAGAGTGTGTGAGAGTGTGTTTCAGCTGAGGATATTACCTCATAGAGGATAAGCTGTGATTGAAGAGGTCTAGCAGAGGTCTCTCACTCTGACTCCATTACTCTTTACTTCTTATCTGAGCAGATTTTCTGTTCGGGTTCAGAAGGGAAGTTTTGACAGCCAGGCTTTACAGCCCCCTCTCTGCTCTGTCGCTCCTGACAGAGAGAGAGAGAGAGAGAGAGAGAGTGAGCAAGAGAGCGGAGAGGTGGTGACTTCATCCCCTCTCTTAACCAACCCTCCTCTTTCCGCCTCCTTTTTTGAGCTTTCTTTTTTCTCTCTTTTTTTTTTTTTTGCAAAGCACAGTCAGGCAGCATGCCAGCAGTTTTCATCTTGCTGCGGTCCCTGGTTATCAGGCTCCTCAGTAGCAGACTGGCAGGCTCAGTGGCACAGTTCCTCAGGAGAAGCCTCTCTACAGGCGCTACCCACCTTGGCACGGCACTGCGCCACGTCTGGGACCGCATTCGATCCCAGGAGTCCAAGGAAGCCATCCTGGGCTGTGTGCTGTGCATTCTCAACATGCACAAGAAGGTGGAGAACTGAGCTCTCCCTTCACTTTCTGTTCAACCCTCTACTTGCCTGCTGGACAGAGACTGGACAACTGTTGAGTGAGGAGAGAGTAAAAAAAGGGATGTGACAAACTTTTTTTTTAAATGCTTATTTGGACTTCGGTTTATTTTGTTTTCTTATCAGGACACGGGTCATGTCTGAAAGTATTGTGAGGAAGGTGCAGCCCTTCACTATTGGGACGAGACTGTCAGTCCCCGCTGTGCCAAAATGCCAGGATTTTACACAGAGTTATCTGCAGAGCCCGAGTCTGGATAACTGTACGTTACAGCACAACCTGAACTCGCTCTACCTCAGTCGATCCCAGGTCTGTGCACATGGCCCCTGTCTCGTCTCACCTATCGTCAAGCAGGTAGCCCCTGTGAAGCACAGCCAAGAGCACATGGCAGCAGAGGACCACCTGAACCAGAACGTTGCCTCCCCCTCTGCTGTCTCCAGATCCATCAAGAAGATCACAATCTCTGGGAGAGAAAGATCAGAGGACAAGCTGTCAGTGGGACCAGCACAGCTTTCCATCACAGGGTCCACATCTGAAAACAACAATAACAACAACAACGTCACAAGCACATCAGATCCTCATCTGCCCAGGATTGTGGGAGTGAGCTGTGAGAATAAGCCCAATTCTCAATTTAAGGTACAGTACTCACTTATTAATGCAAATATCCAAATATACAAACAGAAAGAAAATAAAAGTTATTTGTTTTAATACTGCAGCATAAATAAAGCCACTTACTGGAATACAAATACATAAAGACAAAATTTATCTTTTCAAATACATAAATAAATCATTTACTTTTAACTGTTTTAACAAAAATGCTGATAATGCATATGCAAGCAAAGAAATTAAACTCAAACTCAGCATGGAGAGTAGACTTTTTGTACAATTCTTCAACGTACAATTACAAAGCTTAAGAATCCAGGCGGCTTTTTACCACATTTTTTGTAGTTTATAGTTATTTTTTTGAGGTACTGGTTATAATACAGTATCTTTATAACATATTGTTTGACACATTTATCCCGGCGGAATATAAAATCTTGTCGTTTTAATCCAAAATTGATCGAGATATTTGTTTTATTGCTAACTCTCTAAAAAGAGCTAATAGCAGTTTGCCTTTTGTTTCTCGCCTGCCACACTTTTCGGCGTCCTGTCCGGCTTGTCCTGCTCATGTACGGCTTATTCTCAGCACCACTCACAGCATATTTTTACCTGTGCGTTTTAGGTTTTACTCAGAAAAGACGGCAGTGATGAATTTCAGCCCACACACGGACAAGCCGGGGTGAAGCTGAGCGGAGACAAACCTGTCCAACAGGTAAGCTGCAGCTAAGCTAACCGCTAAATTAAAAACGACAAATAGCAAGATTTTGGAAAAACAGTAACTTCATTTTCGTTTGTTTAAAAAGAAAAAAAAAACACGACTGTGTGAGTATCATATTCATCCTAAAATAATGCTCTGATTCTGGGTGTTTTGTTGTTGACAATGATGCCATTTTTCCCGACTTTATTTCAGCCTGTGGAATAACAGTTGTTTTGTTGTGAAGCAGTGGGGTCTTAATAGCCAGCTGTGGAGCTGATGAATCTCTTGGAGTTTAGGAAGTGAAGTCATGTGGCGTATTCGCCAAACTCCGTTTATTATATTATACATTTGGAGCAAAGTTACACGGAGGTGGAAAACGAGTTGTGGGAGCAACGTGTCTTTGAACGCTTCAGAAATGGCCTGTTGTTTCCTCTTGTTTGGCTGTAATTTAATAAAGAAACAGAGTACAGAAGAAAAACAGTATAAGCATATTGTAAGATATTGTTTAAAGTCAGTGGGCTGTTGGATTTGGCCTGTTCCTTGTTGAAGTCATCAGTGTGTGTTGAGGATCAAGTGCTGTGTTACAGCAGACCCCGTGCTCACTGGAAAACATGAGGTCAGGGAAGATGTTAACAAAAGAGAGGGCCTGCTGAAGTCAGGTCCTTATGGAGGCTGGTTATAATAACTCTGACACAGCAATGGCCTCATTTCCCCTTTTAGGACCAAAAAAAAAAAAAAAAACTTACAGTAATCATTCACATCATCTCTTATTCTGTAACCACAACAATACCTTGCTTTTCCTCCACTCATGTATTATTCATGCAAGTGGCAAAAAAAAAAAATGCTAATAAATACACAAGAGAAGGTGGTGGCGACTTTTCCTGTTCAGGAATGGAAAGGTGAACATGATCTGCCAAAGTCCTTTAAAGGTGATATGTTTACACGTAAGGCTGACCGTAAAAAACGTCAGACATCCAAGAATCTGTCTGTTCCCGCTTCCTTCATGTGCCCAGATGTTTCCTGATTGGAGAGTAGCAGGAATGCTTGTCCATTAGTGAAGTTGTGCCAGTCGTGTTCATTTCATCTCACATAGTGCTGACAGTAGGTTTTTGTTAAGAGGGACCTTGGGGCCCGTCTGACACATGTTGGTAATGTCTCTGGATAGGAAAAAAAAGGTGTAATTAACATAAATGGACACTTAAACATCCCCTTATTGTGCAGTGATTATAGCTGGAGAGCTGTACCTCCTTCTTGTAGGTTTTATGAGAGGTGAGCATCATCTGGTGTTCAGGTTTTATCTAGATAAAAAGGCTAATGTTACTGTCAAAGTGCCATCGTGTTTTCAACACTTTGTAATCTGTGTTGTGTGCTTGCACAGATTTCAGTGCCTGAATTGCAGAAGAAAGAGCCTCAGAGGAAAGAAAGTCACCCACACACACAGAATGAAGCATCGGCAGCTGTTATATCCCAGTCTGACAGCTTCACTCAGCGCAACTCGATCTTCAGCAAGGAAGTACTGCAGGTAAAATGTGACATGCATACTCGATCTAAACCGACACGTCGTCACATGCTGCATAAGTTTGAATACCTGTTCATGAAACGCTACTGCTGGACTTTTCCTCTTGTGCTTCTGTCTCCCCTTATATAGTTGGAAACTTTGAGGGGTGTATTCTTTCTCTACTTTATTGTTTCCAGAATATGCATATTTTGCAGATGAAGATGTTTTAAATCACTTTTAAATTAGACTTAACAGAATTTTTCATTTCCTCAGATGCAAAAATTCTAAATGCGAAGAAGCCCGAGTGAGTTTATCTCAAAAACAACAAGTTATGCTGCTGAGATGAAAATCAGAATGGAAGCTGCCTGTCACATGACCCTCAGAGGAGAACAAAATATGTACTGGTTCTTATTTTGTCCCGAGAACTGTATGAGCTGTGTTCAGTTGAGGGAAGAGAGGGAGGGGAAACCGCCACAAGTGAAGCAATTATTTAGGGATGAGATCATTGTTTGGCTCCATCTCTTCACGCCTATGGCCCAGAGAGACTCAGCCAAGCAGCACAACTGGCTGTGTTATCTCATCACTGCGTTCACCCCGGCATACAAGGACATTTTTCAGCGAGTTCGACCGAGGGACATTTTATCCAGCAGTTGGCTTTGTCATCAGACCTCTGTCGAGAAATTGTCCAAGTGATAGGCCGTTTACTCCCAGTAACAAAAAATTAATTTCGGATGTGTCAGCTGAAGGAAACATATGATGTATGTATGTGTTGAAAACAGCTCTGTAGCACATCGTTAATGTTAACAAGCTTAGCAGCCCCTTTGCTCTTAGCTTGGAGCTTGCGTTTCCATAGCTTTTAGAGAAAACAGCCTTTTGTATTTTAACTTTACTTTAAATAGCTGTGAGGTTTCAGTACCTGGGGATCTGCTTGTTTTACAGGGTTTTGGTTAGTCAAGTCAAGTCAGATTTTATTTATATAGCTCAAAATCACAAATCACAAGTTTGTCTCAAGGGGCTTAGCAGTCTGTACAACATTACAACACCCTCTGTCCTTGGACCCTCGAATAGGACGAGGAAAAAAACCCACTATTGCTAATGAAAATCTGTTATTACAGTATTGCCTTGCTGTGGAAGTGGAAGTGAGCTTTCCAGGGAGAGACTTTTAAAGGCCCCTAAGTTTTCAAGCTAGGAGAGCAAAGCAGGTCACCACATGGAGAAGCATAGCTTCACTGAGAGCCATCTGTCTCTGAGGCTGCTCTGTAAAACATCTCGCCTTTCATCATCTCATTTTCATGATAGAGAAAGAAGACAAACTTCCACTCCCACAGTCTGTTCAGGTCCAAGTTGCATTACTAGAGTTACAAAAATGTAGAGTTGAGTAAAATGTTCAAATTTGGTGCCTTTGAAGCTTGTAAAAAAAAAAAAAGAAAAAAGTTCTTCTTAAAAGCACCAAATCATGCTGATCATGTTAAAATCTGCAGTGGTGTTTTTCTGGGTGGCCACAGATTTTTCACAAATAATCAGAAGCAGTGTTACAATCTGAACTGCATGCATTAGCCGTCTTCTCTTTGCCGCTAGACTAAGGCCCAACTGTACATTTGGATAAACAGACCATTGTTGTGGAGAGCAGACAGGAAGAAACAAGGGAATCATAGACTTCCTGTATGAGGTCATTATAATGCCATGGGACCCAGTGTGAGGAGATAGGGGCAGGCCTGTTTTGTCAAGCTCTTTTCCTTCTGTTCAATCCAGAAATACCTCTGCTGCCCCAGGGGCCTTGTAAAGTTAATGACCTGCCTCTCTGAGGAGAATTGACATCACATTTTAATCTTGAACAAAGAGTTGTTTAGTGGCCGTGTCATGTGCGGTCTTGATATTTTATTGATTCAAAAGAGGGTTTGCTGCTGAGTCTATTATTCAATATCAGTCAAACTAAATTCCGTTGGGAAATAATGCTTTGATGCAGTGTTAAAATGTCTTGTGTGCTTAACTGTGCTTTGACTTACTTTATGACATTCAGTACATAAAAACGAGACTGTGAAAAATAAAGTTTTGCTTATTTTATCAACTGTATTACTCATTTGGGATCACTTTGAGTCGTGGAAGAACCTGAGTTGATTTATTAATCCATTCGATTATTATGACTTGGGTGGGTCATGGACTTCCCACACTGGGTTCTTTGCAGAAAACAAACATGTACTTTCCAACACTTTCTGACTTTGGCCACTTGGTTTGCAGTTCTCACTCCATACAAATGTTGCCAGAGAATTTAGCTCTGCAACACAAACCCTTATGCAATGGAGTCCAGGCACTTGCCAAGAGAAACTTCTGCTCTGCATAATATGACCTTGTAGAACAAAGGGCTGTTCTTGATGTGTCTGACGCTCCGTATTACTCTAAGTCAAGGAAGAAAATGTGCTCTGTTTGCTCCCCTGATCAGCAGGAATAAGACTGTGTCTATCACTGTGATGAGTCCACTGTCACACAGCAGAGATCACACAGCCAGTGCACAGTAGATGACTCGTGGGTGTGAAAGGTCTAGATATAAATTAAATTTTTAAAAAAAGCAAAGGAAATCTTATAGTAATGTTGTCACGTTGCAGTGTGTAATATTGATCCATACAACTCGTCTGTTCACCACATTTTTTCATGTGTACATTACAGCATCATTCCACCTTTTGTCGCAGAATAAAATATACAAATTAGCTATTGCCACTATGGTTACTACAGGTCATGCACTTCTTATAAGTGCACTTTGTATTGTTGCACATACATCCATCCATACATACATCCTCCAGTTAATGCTCCTAAATACAGCCTCAGCAGTGTTATATTACATCTGGTCTCTGAAGCTGATGCATTTTCAGATTTTGCTTTGACATAAAACAGAAATATCGCTGAACAGCTGAATCAGGTCTATAAACAGACCTAATTGGTTGACTATGCTGTGCACAGTGTAAAGCATAACTTAAACATTTTTGTCCGTGTCCATATGTGATCTAGGCAGAGGCGTGGATCAAAGGCAAACTGCAGGATCTGAAGGATGGCTGTAATATTCAGCGCTGCCCCCTGCAGGACTGGGAGGAGGCCTCGCAGACGCTCCAGAGAGACCTGAAAGACTTTGAGAACACACTAATACAACTCAACCAGGTAATAAAATGAATCAACACAAGGCTGGACTCTAACTGAAATATTATGATCTTACCAGAGCAGGCAAACCAGAACGATGCACATCCGAAAGGAAATAATTATTTAAACTTTTTAACAGGTAATGGGGATCAGAATGGAACCATTAATCACTGTCTTTGGTGCTAAAAGAGTTTGTCAGCTCACATAACACATAACATAATGGGCTCGTAGGTATTTCCAGTCAACCGGAGAGAAAAGCAGAACCTCAGTGTTCCAGACGGCTCTGTCAAACCAGTTTATACTTTCTCCCTCGGGATACAATGTTTGGAAATGGTACGATGCTGATAATTAACCTCCCCTGACACGCAGACAGGCCAGGAAGGGTAGAGGCAGGACCAGGAGATTTTCAAGGGTATATCCAGGACGTGAATGGCAGTTTTCCAACAGCTGTAAAGCAATGACTCTGACAAACCTGAGGTGTCAAATGTACTCAGCTCTGTTGTATGTTAGTCTGTCGGCTCCATCTGCTCTACACCAAATGTGAACTAGGACTTTATGTTTCTTTGTGTTTCAAAAGATGGGTGAGCAGTTGGTTTGCAAGCTGAACCCTACGTCTGATCTGGTGAAGAAGCAGCTCAGCCAGCTCAGGGAGCAGTGGCAGACCCTTAAACAGACGGCTGCAAATCAGACGAGGGCCCTTGGCGGAGCCAAGAACCTGCAGGAGTTCAACAAAAAAGTGGACAAGTTGGAGGCATGGATTAAAGAGAAGGTAAAAAAAACATTCCTCTCTTCTTCTTGTGCTATACTGAGTGAAAGAAGTAGATTTAATTCCAGAGTAAAGGCTATTTTTGCTCCTTTTTGAAGCCAGTTTTATTAAACAAATTGAATAAATTCTTTGCAGTTTTAAATAATATTGTTTTTCAGCAATTTGTGCAGTGTGGTATTTTATTTAATTTTATTGCTGAATGCATGATGGTAACATCTGTTAGTTTATCCATGTTCTCATTTTCAAATTTAACACTAATGTGAAACAGAACGAAATGTGAAGTGAGTACTTCAGATTATTCAGTTATGTTAATGCACCTTCATTTAAATTTCACAGAGAGTTCACTCCTGAGTCTGAGCGGACACACAGCTGTAATCAACAGTTGCCCAGATAATTGGCACCAAAAAAACAGCACTTGCTAATACAGGAAATTAGCTCAGTATCCCGAAGACATGTCTTGTTTGTGTATATTCACCGGTGCAAAACATCTGCCTGTCATTATCAGAAAGCAATCATCTAGTGAGTTTTAGGCCTGTGTTTACTTCTCTGTTCATGTCCATGTCTGGCACAAGGCAACTGGTGATTGATAATGGACCTGTGGGAATGTAAAGGAGGATGTTGCTTATGAAGTCTATAAAACATCCATCCCTGGAGGAGACGGCATTCTCCATTTAGTTCCTCTCATTCTTTCCTCTGTGCATTAGTATCAAGTTCAAAGTTTCTCTCCTAATGCTGATGGCTATTTCTGTTTAGCATCCTCCTTGGTAGCAGGGGTAATGGGGTTCATCCTGGTGCCTCTGAAAAGTTATAATGGTTGGGCTCCTAATAAATTGGGGATATAAACACTGACTTTTATGTGTGCCAGCAGGAAGAGGAGCAGTCTCTGGTGAATGTCTTGGGGGAAAATGTTGACAAAATGCAGCTGACCAGGAGAATCTTAGATCTGAAACAGGTGAGCACTGTAAAGGAACGAGCAAAAGAGCTATTAATAATTAACAGAAAAAAATAAACATGCTAAACAACATTCTTGAGGTAAAGTTATACACATTCCCATATGTTATTGGTTTATATTACAATTTTGTAGAGGTTTCCAAGTCATTTATCTATGGCTGACTGTAATTTGTCTCCCAGGTTGTAAGGTAAAGACAGCTGAGCTCATAGTTGGATTGTGTTCCACTGTTTCCCTGCAGGATGAGCAGCTATACAGAAACCTCCATGAGGAGATCAACCACTTGGCCCTAAAGCTGGAGAAACAAGGGAAGACAGATGGCAAAAACATCTCCAGCAGGAGGAAACACATCAATAAAATGTACACTTGGTCCCTTAAGTTGAACTGGTATAGTGCATGAGGCATTGTCAATTTAAAGATTAATTGAAGACTAAAGTTTTTTGTATCGCCATCCGTTGTCTGTGTAGGTGGCTGAAGGTCCAGTCTCATCTGAAAAACTACCATGAAAATCTTCAGCTGGCCCTGGAGGTGTCCTCGTTCTACCAGCAGGCTGATAATACATTGTTTGCTATTAACAACATGGTAAAACTCCCTGGCAGCTTAATTGTCTCTTTCCTACTTAGAGCTGAGATTCACATTTTACTCAAATGTACTGTTACGTATGTTTTCTTTCAGAGGAAAAGCATATCTGCATCCAAAGAGCTGGACAGCTTTGGAGATAGAGAAATCCGTGACATTGCCAGTCAAATCATGGTAGGAAACGTCTTTTCACTTAAAGCAGCAGCATTTGGTCAGATCTTGTAAACGTGTTGCAGAAGTTTTCTCTAACTAACCTACAGGCCTGTGTGTGGTAGATGCTAGATGTGAGTGTGTCCCAGCTGTCTAATCTCCATCCTGCCCTGGCTGCTGGCGTCACACAGAAGCAGAGTGAGGTGAAGGACTGCTGGGCACTTCTTCAGAAGGTTTTCAGGTGAGACAGCAGGCCAAGGATACCACCGACAACTTTGGTGGCCTTGTGAATACATGCGCCATTTCACCCAGTAATTGGTCCTCCACAGGTCTCCAGTGAGCTGGAACTGTATTTTGCTGTTATAACTCCTCTGGTACCTGACATTAAAAGTCTCCACTGGCAAAACCTAGAAGAACTTTTCCAAATGAAAATTTTTTTTTTCTTTCTCTCTCTTGATTAGGCATGTTTAATTTGGGTTTGTATCACTGAATAATTCTGATCATAAGTGAAGGACCGGTCTGTGTTTGGAGAACGCCTGCCATTTGGAGCATCGCTCTCCACACACTTTTTGAATTATAATATTCAGTTTTCTGCACTGTTTTGGAATTTCACAAAATGTCTGATTATTGAAAGCTTTGAGGTGATGGTGAAGCATGAGGGGATCATGAAACACTGTCACTTTGTTTTGAGAAGTGCCGAATCAATGAAGATTATTATTATTGTTATTGTTATTAAAATCATTAGGATCCATCTTCCGGAGACAATGAATATTCATGCCAAGTTTCACATCAGTGTGGCCAGTAGTGTTCATGTTATCTTGTACCGCATCAAAGCAGAGGACGAGCCAACGGATAACAATGCAGTCCTTGTACAAGTCAAAAAAGACTGGACGTTTTCCATGTTCATAACAATCCTCAAGTCCAGAGTTCTGACATGCATCTCCAACATCTCCTGCTTTCCAAATATTTCTCAGGCTGAAAGCTTCTCATGTCTGTGGGCTATTTTTAGATCCAAATATGACATCATCTCATCTGTCTTATCAGCTGTGTTTCATGGCTATTTAAACCAAATAACACAAACACTGGTAGAAAACTTCAGAGCCATAATTGGAGTTCATCGTGGACCTCTGAAGCCCTGCTGTCAGCACCCCAGTAACCTCCTGCTCTGCTCGTCCTGCAGGAGTGACAGGACCACACTCTCTCCCACTGGCTCCACTTTCACCAGGGAAGATGCCGACCCCCTGACTTTGACCCGAGAACCCCAGTGCAACGTGGGAATGGAGACACAAAGGATCATGGGAAAGGAGGTGAAGGAGGAGCAGAATCGTCTGAAAGGCTGTGTGGTAAGTAGCTTCGGTATTTCGTTCTATTACTGGAGAAACCACACTGTGGCTCTTGACTGTGAGAGAACAACGCCATCAGTGCTGGCAAAAGATGAGCTCAGCCTCTTCCAGTGCTACGACATCTGTGGCTGCAGAAAGTGACGCACTTTGTCCTTTGGTTTGGAAAATGCTTAATTCACAATTTAAGCAGGTTTTTCCTAAATAACAGTATTTGTGGAGGCTGTCAGATGTGCTGTAGAGTGGTGGTTTCTATTCCTGGCACCCAACATACTGCAGGTTTTCCATCCTACCAGCTAGTTAGCTACACTTAATAACATCATGTGATGTCCCACTTGTGAGGAAGCCCTTGATAAAAGGGTTAGGATGAATACCAGTTTGTCTCAGATCAGTGCCTGTATAGAGTAGATCAATATGTAACTTTGCTCTCTGCTTTCCTGTCAGGCTTCTCTATCTCCTGACAAGAACCTCAGTCTGCCAGGGTTATGAATATTGCCCTGTAGGAGTCACAGGAAGAGCTTTTAGAGGTGTTATTTACCCTGGCACAAAAATTCCATAAGTTTCCATGAAAAATGTCAAGCCGTGACTGTACAACATGGTTGAACGGTGGGCCAGAGCAAATACACTTTTCCTGCCGACCCAAAATTTCACTTTATGGTAGAATAATATCTTGGCTTTCGACCGCTCCAAGAAAAAAGTACACAAGTCATTGGATTAATACAATATTAATAGATGGTCTGTGGGTCAGTACAGGGTGAGTGGTCTATCTGCAGGGTACGGGGATTTCTCAGACATGACATTCCCCATACTGTAGGCCTACCAGCATTTTGTTGAACACATGGGCGCTCTTAAAGTAATCCCACTACCCATAAACCTACAAGGAAATACTATTTGCGTCTTTCAAAAGAGGAGGTATTCAGAAACTTAAGTGTGTGGTATGTTAAAAACCAGTAATTATGTGTATATATAGTCTTTTAAGTTAGCAAATTAAATCCCTGTGCAATCCATAAATTGAATGCATAGTGACTATTTGTGTTCAGCCCAGAGGTATCCCATAGTGCAATGCTTCTCTCCTCTTCTTGACCCTGAGTTCTTGTGAAGTCCCTGCTGAGCCTCTGGCCTCATTTTGCCCAGTGAGAAAGTGCCCAGATGCTTGAGGAGAGAAAACTTCACTCTTTCCATCCTCCTTGTTTTTCTGGTTCAGTTTATTTCCCTGCTCGTGTTTTTAGGTTCTTACTGGCCCTGTGGCTTCCCCACCTGTGACAGGAGCCCATCAGGCCAGCAAAGCCTGGCTCAGTTGTATCTCTCAACAGGCGCCGAGCCCTTTCACTGCAGTTAGTGGTCTTTATTGGACTGGGAGCTGGGAGTTACCTGGGTGCACTGTCTGTGGGAGCCCCACTCGTTACTCTTTATGGACGGAATAATGAGACACTGCAAACAAAACCCGGGAGCCAAAAGGCCAAAGTCAGAGCCAGGGACAACCACCAGTTAAACAGTAAAAGTAATTTGTCACACACTTTCGCTGCACTTTAACTTTAGCTTCTGGATGTGCTGAACTGATTACAGTGTTTTTAAGGGTACGAGATGCAGCTGCACACGTCTGTGAGCTGGTAGTGACTCTGAGACATTTGCATCCGTGCTGGTAGACAGCACTTCCAGATTATCTGCAGACACATGTTTGCACATACACACTTTATTTGTTGTAGTCTGCTCAAAACTCTGTTGATTAAAGGTAACTGTAAATGTTTTAGTGTCTGTATATGTACGTGTGTACATGCATTATAATCTAAATGTCCACGTCTGTGTTTGCAGTGGTATGGCCTCTTGTTTCTGGAGGTAAACATGGCTATCGTCTGTTTCTCAGGCTAATTGTAGCCAGATGCTGGGGCTGCAGACCAGATGGGCTTGGTGCTAAGTGATAGTTCTTGGCTGACATCACTTCATAGCGCACTGCAGAAAGACACACAGGGGAAGAGCAGCTCAGTAGAAAAGAGATAAGAATCAACAGTACCCAGATAGGGACATGTCCTGAAATAGGAGATGATTAAATGAAGCCAAAAACACAGAATTCCATTGAATATGACACAGAAAATCAATAAACAGCTCTTTTTTTTTTTTTTTGCTGCGGCTGACATAATTCTTTTTCATATGGCAGAGTGGGATGTTGAGTGCACCACAGGAGTTGTTTACAGTGGAAGCCACTGTGAAGGATGAAGGACAGAAGCAAATATCTGAGCAGGAGACATCAGCGATGGTTATCAGCCCCGTCAAATGAATCACACTAGAATGTTAGTTTTGCTGTTTTAACACATAAATGGGCCGATAATGTGCCTCTCTGAAACTCAGACTGGGCTATAAAATGACTGGCATGTTAGTAGATGATCTTAGACCCCTTCAATTTACTGCATCTCTCGCATAATTTTGGAGGCGACACTTTTCTGTCTGACTCACTTCTTCTATAAGCCCAGTCAGAAAATGACATGGTTCAATTAAATCTACTCCATAAAACACTATTATTAATGGTTGTTTTGTGCTTTTTGGCTGTTGTGTAAATTCAGCATTTCTGATTTTTTTTTTTTTTTAATTTGAAAGCACTAACAGATGCATATTTTCCTTGCAGATTGTTGCAGAGACCTCACTTGTGCCAGCGCTGTTTTTACTGGCACATGTAAAAGACATTATGTTATATAGAACAATTAACACAGCATGGTCGACATTATTCATAGAGTTAGACAGAGAAATGTCAGCATAAGAAAATGTTTTAGTAAATTCAGAGTTTATATCTACTTTATATATTTATATCTGTCAGATTTATGCCAACCAGATTTGGTAAGTAAAGAGAATATTTTCCTTGGTTGCAAAGCACTTCACAGTTACAAAGAAGTACAAAGAAATTCATACCAAAAAAGAAAACATTTTAATTTAGTGATGGTGACTGGTTCTGTTACAATACAGCCGTATGCAGTGGACTTCAGTTGGTATAAAGACCCAACAATCAGGATATCCCACTCTGTAATAGTTCAGATAAATCTAGCTCTCACTGGAAACCCTGCTGCAGAGTCCTTTGGCTAACCTTTAAAATACTCAGATGGTTGTAAAAGAGTCTTAGTGGCTGTTGACGTCTTTAATATATTTCTGCACATAGACAAGGTCTGTAGCTCTGGCATTGACCTTTCTAAAAACTCCACTGCATAGTTTTAAACATGGACAGCAATGGAAATCAGCATCTGAGGCTGAAAAAGCACTGCTGCTATTTAATGAGAATTGGGGATAGGGGATTTAAAAAAAAGGGTTATATTTCCAACTGCAATGGCTCTTTGGCGCTTTTTAGTCATCAGAGTGGTATAGCACATGTTGGCAACCTTGTTAGGCTTAATGTGTCCATTCATAAAGCAATTAGAATTTATTTAAACTTTTGCTGCCATCTGTAGTATTTTATTACAAACTTTGATGCTGTCAAACAGAAAAAGCAGCTTGTATCTTTAGCCTAGTCTGGGTTATTTCACTCAGAATAGCCAGCGTTTGTAAGAAAGTATGCTTTGGGTCATTTACAGGAGAGACTTTACTATACTGCGGGCAGCTGTCCATGTTGTCCAGCCTCCAGCCACATCGTAACATTCACATTAGCAGTGAGCTGCAGCAACGCCTCATTGTCTAGTGACTGATCACAGCATAAAATAAACCACTATCTGATATGTTTATGCATCCAGTCAACATTTATTTGGGTGGATGGCTGACAGAAAAAGCAAAACATTACATGTCATGTTGCTGATCTTTTAGATTTTCCTACCAGGACTTTTACTCTTTTGTCCACAGAGTGCTGTTGAATGTGGGAGTGGTAGGAGAACACCGAGCGGCCAGAGCCAGGAACAGCAATCAGCGAACCACACCTCTTCGCCCGTGGGAGACAGCCCTGCCTGTGCGCATGATGTCATCGTCAGACATCAATTGAAGGGGGAAAGGTGACATTTCACCCTGGCTTCTCCCTCTCTCTTTCTGTGACTTACATAATGATAGGTCTTTATGTAAGTCATAATTGGAGTCACATGTCTGTGTTTTCTTTGCAGCAGGAAGCCCAGAGCAGAGCCCAAACTTGCCACTGCCCCACAAGGCCACCCACAGCTTCACACACAGCTTCAGAAGTTCACCGTGTCTGCCGACAAGGTGACTTGACCCCTGCTAGACACAGCTGGGTTTCCCTTTACATCAGAAATCCCCTCTCCAAACTGTCTGTACACTTTACAGAACATTTGCTGGCACAGAAATGGTTTGTCTTGCATTAAATCCTGTGACCTCAACCTCAGAATTCATTGCCATGAATCGGCAAGTCAGCACTGCAGTTGTACTCATCAGTTAATACACCCTTTTTGTACCCGGCCACAAACATCATGTCACATTTTAAAATGAGACTAAGTTGTCTTGTGTTCAAGTGTGACTTGAGTACTACTGTTTTCTCATTTCCAGTAACCGTCTTGATTTTTTTTTTTTTTTTACCAATGCTGTGGGTGTGCTTAAAGGTCAGGATGGATAACATCACCTGGACCTGAGCTGCTGTGGCTCTTGGAAGCTAAATGCCATCTTTGTTATTCTGCAATTACATATTCCCATATTTAAACTGTTCCTCTCTCTAACCCTTTCCCTCTTTATCTCTTCTCTCCATGTCAGACTCTGTCCTGGCTGAAAGACAACGTGTCCATGGCCACACAGGTGTGTTCAGTAGCCAGCTTCGATGGGCTGGAGGCAGCCAGGAGGTGTCAACACACTCTGGAACAAGAAATCCTCACCAACAGAGCCAGGATAGAGGTGGTTAAAAGGGTAAGCCCGAGGCATACTGTCACATTCAGTTTCTTTTAAAACATAAGCACTGGACAAATGCCTTGAATGAAAATATTCCCCATATTTCGCAAACTGGGAACGCTGACTGAGGTCTGGTTTGTGTATTAATCAAATAATGAGCTGACATTTCATCTGAGACAGCTTTAGTTACCCAAAACTTCAGATTAGGTCTATATTTCGCAACATAAATCCCAGGCCTAAGTCATCACATGCTCTCATCGGTTTAACGCCCCTTCCTCAGGAGGGCCGCGGGCTGGTCCGTGCACAGCACCCAGGCAGCGCCAGGATCGAGGAGTTCCTGGGCCAGCTGGAAGTCCTGTGGGAAGAGCTGCGGAGGAGGCACCAGAGGAATGCTGTGTTTCTGCAGGCCTCAGAGGAGCTTGGTTTTAGGGTAAAATTCATAAAATAAAATATTTCATAACAAGCACTCATCTTTAGTCATACTGAGTCAATTACTTATGTCTGAAGTTATAGGGGAACTTTATGGTTATGATGGATGATTCTGGATCAGTACTACCAGCTTTCTGCTGGCTCAGAGCCTGGGGTGTATGCATACACTCATAGTAAGAGGCTAATTTACTTTCATCTTTACCACCTTAATTGGCAGAGTCTGTAAGGTATAGGCCAATCCAGGGGATATAAATTGTGCTTCCACGTAATTCAATTAGGAGATGGAAAGAGGCTGCAAATCCACGCAGATTTATGACTTGGTTGGAAAGCATGAATCATTTAGTACAAAAGATGTACTGTAGGTCAGAGTGTGTGTTCCATTAGGTATACCTATTATTGTCTTCTACTGTCTTCGTCACTTCTGGTTGTTTCTGCTGTGCACTGAATCACTTGCCAATCACAGCAGGAAAAACCCCTACATTATTAGCCTTGTCTGCTTCTCTACTGTAGGTTGTAAAAGTGCTCCAGGCCCTGGGCAGCCTGGAGGCCTGGCTGGAGTCTGTGGAGCTCTCCATGAAGGAATCTGCGCTAGCCGGTGACCCTGAAACGATGAGCATGGCCGAGAGGGAGAGCTGTCTGCTGGAGAAAGAGGTGGCAGCACGCAGCCTGGAGCTCAGGGCCCTGAGGCAAGAGGTGGACCGCCTCCAGGGCCACAGTCACCCACACACACAGTGCCTGCCAGCACGCATGGAGGAGGTGGAAAGAAAGTGAGTTTTTTAGAGGAGAGGGAAAGGCCAGGGGTAGCCCCCTGATGTCTCGCATCACGGAAGACTCATCCATGTTATGGATGAGTCTTCAGACTTTGGTAGTTTTTGCTCGTCACTGTGGTCAGGAAATAAAGCAAGAATTTTGTCAGTGTTTCCAAGAGGTCACAGGTTTGGGCTTGTCGTGTCTGCAATCCAACATGGAAGGGTTTATTCACAAAAACCCCCTTTCTTATTTAAGACAAACAGTTTCACCCCATAAACCACAAAAATATGTATCCATAGATCTCATGAGCTGCTTTTTTTCTCTGACCTGTCAAAAAATATTCTCTGTGCGCTCACTCATTGCAAGGCTCAGGTTTATTCATTTGTGATTCATGCAGCACTTAGTGAGGTCTACCCCACAGTCCTGACATGCACCTCACCCACAGCTTGTCAGTGTGTGTCAGAGTCACCCATTCCATGTTTGCAAGATGACGCTTCTCTTTCGTTGGCCGTCGTAAGACAGTTTGTTGCCATGGACTCTCAGTAAAACCTTATGATGTTAGTCTTTTTTACAGGACATACCTGTGTCCATAAACACAGGCTCAGACTCTGTAAAGAACACAAAGCTGACCAAAGAAAATAAAGAAATGGAAAGGGCTTAGTTTAAGTGTTTCCAGGGTGTGGGTGTTATGTGGGGCAGGGATGGACGCTTGTGCAGTCTGAGGGACCATTGATGCAGGTAGAGGCTCTTACTGAGCAGCTGTAAGACAGTTGGGATGATATCATTATTTAACGCTATGTACAAGCAACTTAAGGCTCATTTAGTCTGGAAAAAACACCCTTTCAAATTGCTCCCTTTACCGTCTCTAGTATAAACTCTCCATGGACAGAGTACGTTCATGCCCTGAAGTACAGGATATGTTTATGTGACACATGATATATGATTACACAAACAGTGATCTAGCATGGTGACTTGCACTCAGTATGCTGCTTGTGGTTCTGCTGAAGGATGTGGGGTTGTATATGCGGATGTAGATCACAGTTAAGGTGTAGCTGGTAATTAAAACATTCCTGCTGGTGCGTGTTTCCCAGGTACCATCGTGTCCAGAGTGCCCTGACCCAGCAGAGCTCAGAGCTGCAGGACACAAGAATGCTGACTGAGTTCCTGGAGCGCGTGGAGCTGGAGGAGAGCCAGGACGGTTGCCAGTATAGCCTGGGCCAGGTGAGAAACATCTCACCGGAGGTGAAACCCAGGGGATAACCTTGGCCAAAGTTAAAAATAAAAAAAATAATAATTTAATCTAACAGTACAGAAAGCTTGGTTTTGAGGTTTTGTATATTTGTCCCCATGTTTGTTTGTGCTCCATCCGAAAACAAGGAGGTGAAAGAAATTCATTCATGGTACTCACAGTATAAAAAAAAAAAATAAATGAAAAATAAAAATTCAACAGCAGTGTGCCTTTCCAGAGACAGTGTCCTGACTACTCTCAGTAATCCACAGATCTCCCTAAAACAATATTCCATTCACTTCCATTGTATTGGGGTGGCGTCAGAAACCTTAGAGACAGATACGAATATAAACCTTAGCAAATAAAATCAAAACTGTATACTTGACTAAAAACCACTGTGGTGAAAAGGGATGTTAATCTGGATTAACAGACTTTTTATAATACTGGTCTAAACTAGACTAATCAATAGCAGCTCTCTCTCTGTATGCCTAACAGCCTCTCCACAGTGAGATTTCCTCCACTCCTCCCTTGCTGGGACTCCAAAGCAGTGGCGGCGGTGAGCCCCTGATAGAAAGCATGGGGGACCCTGTTGAGGAACTACGGGAGGCTGTAGAGATGCTGAATGACACTGTTAGGGAAAGAGGCCGGTCGCAGAGCCACGACCAGGCCATCCAGGAGCTGCTGAGCAAGGTGAAGAAATGGGAGTTGGGTTAGACAGTGCATGCATATGGGAGCTCTAGTTCAAGTTCATTAGAACTGATGATTGCTAACAATGTTTGTTAAGGTACAATGAGCTTAGATGATGCTGAATGGTTTTTAAATCCCTCCACTTTTGTTACGAACAGCTGCACAAACCAATAGAGCCACATCTGGTTTCCTTTTGTCTGTGGCTGTGTGCTTTAATAGGCCCCAAACGAGCCACCACTCCCCTTCACATGAGTGCTTTTGCGTTAATTCGATTTATTCTTGGTAAAGAAGCAGCACACATGTCAAAATAGAACATACACACATGCCCGGAGGCGACTTCATGACACCATTTTAAACACTAATTTGCAATGTGGCTCTCATTGGAAAACAAATAATACACAGTGAAGTATAATGACTTAATGGCATCCTACGAGTACTCATGATGACTTTGTACCTCGCTAGCATGCCAGCCTGGCAGTGCGCGTGGAGGAGTGCTTATGCTGCACCAAGGAGCTCAGCCTGGACATCCTAGAGAGGGAGACAGACATGGCCGTCCAGTGCGAGCCAGACCGCTGCGGCCTAGAGGCTCTGCAGGAGAAGCAGGACCACCTGGAGGTGAGAGGAAGATGTCGGCACATGTTGTAATTATGGTGTAAACATTTAAAATGATTCACTGGTGCTAATACGATCCAGTATTCCATTTCATTGACGCTGGATTACTGACTTCTCTGTGTGATGAAAAAAGGGGAAGCCCCCCTCTCTTTCACGCACTCGCCTCCAACACATTGTTCCACAGTGTGTTTCCTGTTGTGCCAGATTTTCTCACATCTAAAAAAGGGCCAGCCCACCCCGCTTAGTGCTGTGTTTAATTTATTATATAAACTGCACTATGCAATCACACACGTACACACATAGAGCGTGCAAAAGTTTATTATTCACACAGGATATTTATTTATGCTTGTGTGAGTCACTCTCAAAGTGCGTGTGTGTGAGTAAATGTGGTGGGGTGTGTATGTGCGTCCGGGGGTTACGGGGTTGGAGATGTGAGGTTGGGGATGGTAAAGTTCTGCGTGAGTCATTTTTGGGCAGTGTTATGTTTATCACACACACACACAGCTGTCTGGACTTGATACCACTGAAGAGCAGAAATGACCTAATCTCCCAAACTGAAATAACTGTGCCGTCAGCAGACAGGCATTCACAACTCAGTGTTCTTGAGACTTACTGTAGCTGAGAAACGTTTAGAAGTATTACTCCCAGAGAACCCTCAACGCTATTAATTACTGCCTCGTCAAAAGGAGAAAAAAAGTGGTCAAGATTGCAAGCTTGCTATAGCGTGGCAGCCCATATGTAGACCATATGGTCCTCTGAATTATATGTATAAGCTATGGGGATGAGGTCATAGCCATACGGAGGTACAATTGATACAGTCTGTCTGAGTGATACCGGGTTTGATGGGAGATGATAGATTTTCACTTTGATTCTCCGCAGATTGACTATGAAGTCATCAGGGAGGAGGTAAAGGAGATGGAGAACCTGGCGTCACGGTTGGAGGAGCTGTGCCCAGAGAGAGTGCACGTACTCAGGGAAAAGATCCAGGCCACGCTGCAGGCCTGGACCGAGCTGGGAAGGAGTGTGACGGAGAACAAATCACGTCTGCGAGAGTTTGTGCAGCTCCAGGACTTCTTCAGGAGCTACCTCGCCATGATGTAAGCAGGGCGTGGGGATGCTGTGACCCCTTTCTGGGCCAGACGTTCTTTCCTAGTTCTCTTTGTGAGAACATCTGCCCATTACAATATCTTTTCAAGGGAAGAACAGGATGTTCTCCTTCTCAAGCTCGGGTCCCTGGTGCAATGTATAATTTAAGATGTGCTAAGGCGGTCAGTGCAAGTTTCCTGGGCCGAGTGTGACAAGGCGATGAATATCTTCCTATCAGGGAGAGTCTGGTCAGTCTCATGTTTTGTGAATGTATGGCTTTTCTCACAGCCCTGTTCCTTGTCTCCTCACCGCCTCTTACCCCACCCCCACTCCTCTGGATAGCTCATGGACAGAAGACACCAGGTCATGCATTTTCTCAGATACCGCCTTGCATCTTGGGAAAGACGGACAGAAGCCACTGGCTACAGAGCTGGACAAGCAGATTGAGCAAAAGTTTGAGGAGTTTGATGAGCTGGCCGCCGCAGGGAGGAATCTATTAGACAAAGAGCACCACCTCACACAGATGGTGAGCAGGATTACACACACCTATGACTCACTGTGATCGTTGAGTGTATTGTTGGATTTTTCTGATTTTACAAACCCTGAGTAATGTCTTGCAGGTAAAAGAGCGCATGGAGGAACTGAGGAGTATGCTTGGATGGATCTTGGTGCACTGGAGGGCTCAGAAACAACAATGGCTTCACAAAAAGAGCAGACAGGAGCCTTCACAAGATAATATTTATTCTGAGGCCACAATGTGCTCCCCATCAACAGAGGTAAATGAGCAGAAAGGCTTTTAAAATAATAAATTGCACCTTTTGTTTAAAATGTCACATTTCATAGATGGACTGTACCATCACTGGTGATGCGTGGAGCCTTCTTTTAGGTTTCTTTGATTAAAAGAAAAAAATCCAAAAGAACCTATAATATTGCCTGAAGTAGTGCTGAAGATTATGACCAGTACCAAGAAATAAGGATATCCCCCCCAAAAAAACACTATCATATATAATCATAGTAATCGAAATAATCATCATAATAAAAAGATTGACTCTGTGGATAGAGAGTGGGAGAAAAAATGCTGGCGTAACACCCACACCTAGCATGTTTCCTGCTATTAGAAATAAGTTTAAAACAAGCATCAACGGTACAGACTAAATAACTATTTACCAGTGTACCAGTTAATTTTTTTTTTCTTTCCATGATTTCCCAAACAGAGCCTAGCTCCTGAGCTGGACGCCTACCAGTCCCATCAGTCCCCACTTGTCCCCTCCGATGAAGACAAATTAAAGGCAGCAGGAGACAGCCAGCCCTCATCCCTCCTGCCCAGACAAGCTGAGCAACAGGAGGAGAAGCAGACAGAGGATGGGTACGAGGTCATGAACAGTATCGGACCACGGGGTGGTGAGGCTTCCTCCTCAGAGTCTCCCAAACCCTCTATTGTGGTCCTCAAAGAGCCCAGCAGCCCCTCTCTAGGAGGCACGGTCAACCTCATCCTTAGCTTTGGTAACACGGGGGACAGCCAGGTTCAGGTGCTTGACCCACCTGCTAGGACAGATGAGGTAGTGGAGGAGACCTCTGAGCCTGTCCACAGGGTGAGAAACACATTCATCACTTCACACTAAGTCACCAAACATCATTACAGAGTACCAGTATTACTGGCTACATTCATTTCTCATTCATCAAATGATAGTCGTTGCTGTCCCTGAAGGACAACGCAGTAACATTCATTCTCTGTGATGACATGCATGGCATCTCCCTTCTAGACTGCTGTTCATTCCTTCCTCTCCTTTGGCCTTCATGTCTTCCTTTTTCCCCATTTTCTCCCTCAGCCCACTGTGCCTCAATCTTCTGCCTGTAAAAACTTTTGGAGGCGCTGCCAGGGGCTTTTGGAAAATACTTTGGGTAGTTTAAAGCGAAAGAAAAAGATTTATCGGCAAAGTGCAAATGAGGTAAATTGCGCGGAGTGAAATGGAATTGCATGCTGCGTCTCGAAGTGTGCTGGGGATGCATGCTGTGTGTAGTTTTTTTTTTTTTTTCAGGGGGGCAGCATGCTCTACTAACCCCTGTTAGAAGGTACAGCCGGTCTACAGCTTCCCTATGTTGTTGCCCTGTCTGTTCGCTGTGAGTAAGAGGAAACCAGCCATGTCAGAGTGCTATCATATTTGCACTCACTCCATCTCCAAAGACAACAAACCATTTTAACTGTCAGGAGTCTGTTTTTAAATGAAGTATATTCTGTAGTGATATTTAATGGAATGGGAAACGAGATGTGCTACATTTACAGTCCATTTGTTAACATATAAACTTAATGAATGGATTGCAGTGAATGTATGAATGTAACTGTTACCAGTTTGTAACAAGTTATTACAGTGTATGCAATGAATTTACACCACATATATAGTATTAGGCCAAACCATTTATTTATTTCATTTATAGTACAATTATATGTCAGATCTGTTTCTGCAACTTGAAGTGACTTTAAGAACTGGATTACACATTATATTCGAGGGAATTATATTTAAAAATAGCCTGTGAATGTTATTAGCAGTATTGACATTTAAAGGAGTCACGTGTACGTTCATATACTGTCATACATTCCAGCCTTTACTTATCTACGTATGTTTGAGGTGCTGAAAACAAAGGTGTTTATTTTGGGTTTTCTAGAGTGAAGGTGAATCCATCTTTGCAAGAATCTGTCAGTCATCATTTTGCCCTTTCAGCTTGTCTTGTGTAAACTCAGGTGAATGGCTAGAATCTTAACAGAAACTCAGACAGTGAATCAGTATGATCCAACTTTCCTCCGACATTAAAATGTTTTTTTTTAGACCTCAGCTTTTACATGAGCTACGATTTAAAGCTGGAAGGCACTGATGACAGAGGCATAATGAGTGTGATGAGTATGAAAACACAGAGTCATCTCCCTGCTGCGAATGTTGACAGAAGCTCTCTCTTCTCCATCTCACCACAAGCCTGCTGTAAACCCGGTCTTGGTTGGTTCTCCATGGCTGTGCCACAATTGTGTATAATAAGTGACCTCACCCTCACTTCCTGTGAAACTTGTGCTCCAAAATGGCTCCCAGCAGGAGTGCTCCAGTACAGGCGCAGCCATTATACAGAGAACTGGTGCTGAACTTTCAAGACAGGCCCCCAGACTGCACATCATGATTTATAGTCTGGGGCTTCCACAGAAACAAGAGATTAGTCACAGAGTTGAAAGGTCAAGCCATTACAGCTGGCTATGACGGCATGTGCAGCCACATGTGATTCTGATTAAGCCCTGCAAGTGTGCGATTGCAATCATGTCCGTGTTCCTTTGTCCTTTCATCTAATTTTTTTGTCTTTCTTGTTTTATTTTTTTTTATACATTTGCATTGCTGTGTGAGGCTCATACATTCCGTTGTTTTTTTTTGTTTTTTTGGATGTGTGGGGTGTAGAGAAACAGAGGCTGATGTTTGTCTCTGAAAAGTAGCTGATTGTCTTTGTGAGTTTTGCTCTCATGTCATCATTCATCTGTAACACATAAAACAGCTCTTGTTCTCTCAGACGACTGCAAGGCTCCGGGCCTGCAGCACGCATGAGTCTCTCTGGGGTTAACCATTTACGATAACGCATTCACAGCTTCAGTGAAATGAGAGCTCATTCACATGCCTAACATCCTTTTCTCTCTTTTTTTTTTTGTAGGTAAGTACCTACTTGCATGTCAAGGATAGCAACATGGCTTCGGCCCCTGTGTATGAGAGCATCACCCTGCCCCGCCAAAAGAGCCGCTCTGCAGCCTTAGCCTCCCCTACTTTCTCGCCACCCGCGTCCTCCTCGCCCTCTTCTTCCTCTGTGCCTGCACCTCAGACGACCAATGTGACCTTCCACTCTTTGACGGGGAGCGGCAGCAGCTCCATCTTCAGCAGCCTCAAGAGAATGGGCAAGAAGAGGAAGAGAAAGAGAGACGCTCGCAGACACACGATCCAGAAAATCATGGGAGTGGAAGAGCAAACAGAAGAGATGCCTCATTATGCCTGTGAGACAATCACATATGACACGCATACATGGCCACTGAAGGAAGGCAGGAGGAAGAAGAGTTCATCAAAGAGCCCAGCCAGTGGGGATGGAGTAGAAGCTATAGCCTACATGAAGAATCCCTTGTTGAAAGACATTGATACAGAGGGTTCAGGAGAATACAGCATTATTCCATATGCTGTATCTGAGGGGCCGAACACTTTATCTTCCACAAGTCAGGTGAGAAGCCACTGCAGATTCCTCTCTTTGGGCTCTGTGCTGAGCTTCGACCTACCTAAGGACATGACCCTCATCCCCAGCATTCAGGACATCATTACCATCGCCCCCCCTGAGTCCAAAAAAGGAGCAAGGACTGATCCGGACCCCCACTCTCAGAGACACTCAGCCCTGAGCTCTTTCAAACAGACTCGACCCGCTCCTGTCGTCACACACAGCTCATCAGATACCAGCTTTTCTGAAACACAGACTTTGACACTTGTAGCCAAAGCTCTGCCTGATGCGGACAAGAGTTCCCAACCAGCACCTCCTCTTTCCCTGGGAGAAGATGAGGATCAGACTGTACCATGTAATGACCTGTCTAAAACCCAGTTCAGTCTGCACGAGGATGCAGAGCAGGAGTGGGACAAAATGTCATCAGAGGTTAAAACCAGTACAGCTGACAGGGATGGGACCAGCCAGCCTTCTCAGCCCCCTATTTATGTGAACCAAGCCCAAAGTACAGCTGCACATAAACACTCGCATGAGTGTCCCAGTGTCCACACACTCATCCGAGACCTAAATGGACACAAGTACCACAAAGGTGCAAGACACCAGAGTGTGCATGAAGAGAGCCCAGGACTTCAGTGCCTGAGCCAAGCTTCTCACATGGTAGTGAATCTGAAATCAACCGTGAGTGTGAGCGTGCGTCAGGACTCAGTGGACTCTGGGATCTCCACTTCCAGCAGCATCAAGCTCTGTACTGACCCACCGTGTCCAGATATCCCGCAGCCTAAGGGAGTAGTGGGGAGGCTCATGTCCCTTGAGGTGGGAGGTTTAGACTGCGCTAAAATAAGAGAGAACAGTGTGACGTCCTCGGGTCCATATTTGGACACTGCAGAGCTGGAAACAGAGCCTGTCCACCTCGACCACCAGCAGTTTGAGGAGGAAGAAGAAGAACTGGAGGACATCTGGAATCAGACCACTAACTACAGACAGAGCATCTGTTCAGACATCATGTACCAGCCCAACCAGGAAGACCCCGTACCTTCAGACCAATCCAAAGAGCATCATTCTCGGTCACCTTCACCGAAGACCCCGGCTGTGCTCTACAGAAACCTGGTCACAGCCTCTGCACCCAACCTCCTCGTGGCCGAGTTCAAACTGCCGCCCTACATTCAGAGCTTCCTGGGTTACGACAAGGAGCAGAGTCCCAAAGGTCACCTCCCTCCACTGGCTATAGGGGACAGGAGGTCCTGGGCAGCATTTCCTAACAGGGAACCAGTCAGTAAAAACGCTGTGACAGTGAACGAGACAGCATCTGATCCAGTGAAGCTGCCGGACATAGGAGACAATCAGAGATACATTTATCAGTACAGAGAGGATGAGGAGGAGGAAGAGGAGGTGGAGGAGGCAAAGGTGGGGGAGGAGGTGGATGAGCTCACAGGTTGTCCGAAGGTGAGGTCAGCGTTTGACACACTGTGATGTTTACATCTGAGAAACTGTCCTGTTACTTTTCTCTTTAAAGGGTCAGTTCATCCAATTTAAAAGCAAATCACTCACCCTAACTGGTTCATAGCTATTCAGATTATTTTTTTTTTTTGCCCTGATTTGTAGAAACAGGTCTACTTAAAAAACAAAAAAAAACAAAACAAAACAAAAAAACGAACATTAACGTATCTTTCCAGAAACAATGCCCTGGTCACTTTATTATTCTCAAGGAAAGTTGTCTTTGGCTCCTCTGTCAGTATCATTAAGACATAAAAACATGCACACATACACACACACACTATATAACAAAGAAATAGTCAAAGAAATAAAGTAGTCCCCCATGATAACTGCAGGTTTCTGATGGCAAAGACAGATATCTCAAAGCCAAGGTAAATGAAACCAAAAATATCTCCATGTCTAGAGGTTAGTGAGAAAATAGATTTTATGTAAATTGGGTGAAGTGACCCTTTGACACACTCACCTCATTTACTAGAAGTTTAATTAATGTGGTAGTTATAAATAAAACATCCACTCAAGATTAATAAGCATGGCAGTAATTATTTGTACTATATATATGGAGAGAGAGAGAGACTTTAGCTGTAAACATGTCGACATGTAGTTACTTTGTGGATATTAAAAACAACACAGCTGCATGAACAAATAATATTCTTGTCATCAGTCATGACTGTGTGATCTTCTCTCTCTGAACAGGACCAGTCCATGAGTCTACTCTCGGTTCATATGGATTTGGATGGGACCCGTCAGCAGAGAAAAGCATTGCAAAGCTTAGAGGACATGGAGAAGCTGGTGGCCACAGGAGGGCGCTGTTTCACCCTGGTGAGACAATGCACTCTGCATAGCTCTTTGCATATGACAAATATGGCTCGTATGATTAATCCCAGTGTTAATTCAAACAGAGTGGGAAGCCCGAGCTGCAGGCTATGGAAGGAACTCTTGAGAGGAAGCACAAGCTGCAGCTGGGAGGAAAGAAAGTAAGAGAGGGCTCCTTTCAGTGTTTAAGACAGCGGCACAGTCAGCAAATGTAAAGCTCACAGTCAGCAACACACACGCTTATCTTATTTTTACAGGCGGCCTCCAGGGGCTGGAACTCCTACCATGCTGTCCTATATAGACACACCTTGTGCTTCTATCAGGATAGAAAGGATACACTAAGGGTAAGCAGAAAAAAAAGTAAAGCAAACAGAGTTGGGAGAACAGAAATAATAAATATTTGAGGTGGATAGTTTGAAGTCAGTGACGATAAGTCTGTGCTGTGTTGCAGAGTTCTGCATGTGGTCTGCCACTGAACCTCACGGGAGCTGAGTGTTCACCTGCACCAGAGTACACCAAAAAACCCAACTGCTTTCGACTCCAGTAAGATTGTAATAACTACCAAATCACAGTGATGGTGTTTTATAGAACAATTTCAAATTAGTGACAAGTGTTTAGACGTGTGTGTGTGTGTTTGACCCTCAGGCTCCGTGATGGGTCTGAATATCTGCTCAATGCCCCCTCACGCTTTATGATGAAGAAATGGATGATGAAAATACAAGCAAACACAGGTAAACATCATTATTACACAGCTCATTAATGCCAATACTGAGTTCATGTTCCACTGGCATAATTCATTTGTATGTTTCTCTTATTTTTTTTTTTCTTGAAAGGTCAAAGTGAGTCTGTGTCTTCAATATCAAGTGTTCCTGTTGATCAAGGCCTCCCCTTTTCCTTGTAAGATTTGGTTAAACAACTTCTTTGCCTTTTATCTTTATAATAATGGTTTATAAATAATAATAATAATAAAAAAAATGTCACTCACTCCATTCAGAAATCCCTCCCTCTGCTGTCACGGTCTGGCCAAATGCCACTGTTCCTCCCAACATGATGTCACCTCCACGTTCCCCAGGCGCAAACCACCGGGCGCCGCCCAAACCAAAGAGATTGTTGTCCTCACCAGAGAGTTCAGTCAAATGCCACAGAGTCACTTAAGGAGTTTGGATGAGCAGTCGACCATCTCATCCTCACATGGAGGCTGCTGTGGTAAGACCTTCTGCTGTGTAGACAAAAGCTATATTTACCTGGGGAGGGTTTACCGAACATGCATCTGCTCCGCGTTGACACTTAGTGGAAGGATTACAAGCACCACCCTCCATTGTTGGCTACTGAATAGCCCCACTGGGCCACTCATGGTTAGATGATGCAGTCCTCCATGCTAGTTATTGATCGCACAGGATTTGTAATGATTTTATGAACCATGCTTCTTCACCCTTGAGGCTGCTGTTGAGATAAAAAAATAAAATAAAATAAAATAAAATAAAATAAAATAAAATAAAATAAAGGAATTCAGGATTTCATTTAGCATTGCAGTGTTTCAGACTGCTATGATTAGTGCTCCAGATATCAAAAGACTGAATGGCTGCTGCAGGTGCAGTATTTACCACTAGGGGGAGCTAAGGCATTGTCTAACTGCAAATGAAATAACTGGAGCATCACAGAAGCACAGGACAGCTCACATCTGTTACCACAGTAAATTTTAGATTTTTCGTTGCTCAGCTCTTCTGTTCTTCACTTCTGCTTTTAATAATTTTGTCCTTCTCTAGATGATGATGATGATGATGATGATGATGAAGGCAGTGTAAAGCAGACAGTGACTCACAGACTGTCTGGAGCATCCAGTGACAACACGTCTCCCTCCCCTCACTCCCCTGTATTCAGCAGTCAGGACTGGCTCAGCAACAAGCGTCGCTCCCACTCCTTCACATCAGGTCCGTCTGCAGTTATTAATCTGAATGATCTATAACATGTCTGTGAATCATAAACAGCTGTTTTTTGTTTTCTAATGCTCTGTACGCCGTGTTTCCTCTCAGCAACTTACCAGAAGATCAAGCCCGTGTTGCATAAACCGGGAGGCCTGGAAAGAGGCTCCAACTACTGTGTGACTCTGGTGGTTGGAGACAAGTCATCAGACAGCGCGTCCACAAGCCGAAGCTCCGAGCCTCCGCTGCTGGCCGGGGCCGGGTGGCAGCAGGGCGCCTATCAGGACTCTGCTCTGAGGAGCTACGCCAGCCTGCCGCGGCCTCGCAACAAATCCGTCTTCAAGAAGTTCTTTGGGAAAAGGGACCTCTGAGTATTTTGAATGAGTTTACTAATAAAGGGTTTTACAAATAGTTTCTAATGTGCAGTGCACATATTATGCAAAGAAAACGCTACTACTGACTGTATTTATATTTACTTGATTAGAAGAGCTACCACGGTTTTATTTTTGATGTGTTTTATATAAATCACCTATGGCCTGAAAAGTCCTTTGAGTAGGTCCTTTTTACGAGTATTTATATCGCTCTTCTTTACTTTCCTTGTTCATTTGAAAGGAACAATACTGTGTGAGTGTGCACTGCGTAGTTGTAGATTAGTTAACTGAAAAACACATTTTCCCACCAGTCTTATTTTGTGTTTCTTTTGTATTTTTTTATTTTTTTTGGGGGGGGGGGGGGGCGGGGTTGTGGTGTTATTGGGTTAAACCTTCCTGCTCAGCGGGGGAATCATTTTTGAAAGCAGATTTAAGAGAGTAATCCCAGTGATATCACCATGACGTAAGTATTAACAATATACTGAACATACAACACTTACAGTACCAGAAAGTGTTGTATGTTCAGTATATTACACTTACTGTACCAGATCATGACAGCTCCCCTCCCTCACATGTATGTGTGTGGCGCAAAATGTTTTCTTTCTACTCATACAAAAAGCAGCAGTTTGATACTGCTGGAGCTTGTTTGACATTAACACAATACTAACTGTAGCAAAGGCTATTCATAATAAAACATTGAAACCAATGATTTGCTGCGAATCGATGGAGATATTTATTTTCCTCACACTCGTGTGTCAGTGTTATTCAAGCTTTGTTGTCACCGCTGGAGGCTTTAAAGAGAGAAGGGATTAGATGAATAGATTAAAGGCCAGCCCAGGCTAACAACATCTTCACATCATTAGCCTTATTTTTGCATATTAAAAACCTGCCACCGTTCAAAGATGCGATTCAAACAAATCCATAATCACCACTGCATTTAAGCTGAGGAACCAAGGATTCTCCACAGACATTATGGCTGCATAATGAGTCATATGCATAAAGAGTTTGCAAAAATTATACAGTTTAGTATCACAAGATATTCAGCCATCCTGTCAGAGGGACAGATTAGATGCTGCAGAGCAGGGAATGGCAGAGAGATGGACCTCTTTATGCAAACTAAAAAATTTTTGGGAAGATTTGGAAAACATTACCAACAAGAACATTCTAAGTGCATGCTTACTCTGGAAATTTCAGGTACAAACACTGTTAAACAGGTTAAAATATCTTAGAAACGTTAATTGTTGACATGTGATGTTGTGTGGGAGATGCAGCTGAAGTTGAGGCATTTACGTGTCGTGAAAGAGCCAAAAGCTGCTGAAATCAGCTGAGGTGTGATCGCTGAACTGTCAGTAGCTGTGAAAGATAAAAGTAGCTGAATGATCATCGTTGAACGACAGATCTCAGACCACGCTGCTGCACCTTTCTCCCACGCTTCACCACATACACATTTTTGCAGAGTAGCACTATAATTCATACAAGAAAAAAAAAAAGAAAGAAGAAGAAGCGTTGCGTTTTGGCACAACCATTAGACCACCTTTCCATTCCTACAGCACTGCCAAAAGTCACAGTGTGGTCTTGGCATGTATATATGCATACGCACATGCACACGGCAGCTACAGTAGAGTATGGAATGGAAACAGTTTGAGAAGTTTGTGCGTTTGTGGTGCAAATTTGTCAAAAGCATCCAGCGGAGACATTAATCATGGCAAGTCAGCAATCTGTGAATCATTATCAAGGCTCTATAGAGCTGTATGACTCAACCTCTCACTGCACTGTAAATGCTCCCTACGTTTGTTCAGTCTATATACAAAATCCCCATGTAGGTCATGTTCATGTGCCACTGCAGTGATCTATATGTTATTAGTGTACAGCATGCAGGACGAGTTAGTGATCCATAGTGACATACAGGATATGACCGGCAAATTGACATAGCTGCACACATGCACATATGGCACCTATTTCCTTGACATGCATGGACTACAAACATTTGGAATTTTTCCCTCCACAATAAAGGCATTTTTTGTGTGGTATTCCTCTCTGTCAAGTTTGGAATGACAGCCACATCCTTTGCGGCCCTGAGGGATGCAGCACCGGTCAATCGATTGATCACTGTGCCCTCGATCTTTGTGTCCTCTCTTTGTACCCTCTGACCTCCATATCATCTGCTGACAGCTCCCACTGCTTCCTTCACAGGTCTGGGGGGTTTCACCCCTTCCCTACAGAGACAGTGATGTGTGTGTGTGGGTGTATGTCACCGCACTCTGGTGGCTTTTCCTCTTGAGTGTGGGAATATATGGCGAGGCAATGGATACGTACACCACAAAACACAACGCCCACGATTTTCTCCCCACTTCAGCTGCTGCATTTCCTGCCTCTGACCACTAACAACAGCTCACGTGACACTTCCTCCTAAAGGTGAGGTAAAGTCCAGTCCAGGTTTTGGGTTGTAGCCAAGTAAAGGGTGACTCACAGCGGTTAGCACAGTCATTCAAAGAGATCTGGAGATCACAAAGTACTATCAAGGTAATGTAAAAGGAGAAGGATGTCCTCAGGCCTCGACCCCCTCCCCTGCTGTTGATGGGAAATGGTCCTTTGTGTCTCTGGAGGGACACATCTTTACCAACACTCTTCACAGATTTCTGGAGGGAACAAGCTGCTCTTTAAGCCCTAACATCAAATTAAGTATTGATTCATGTCAGTATTTTTAGAAAATAATAAATGCTGCTCAGTTTATGAATAATAAAGGAGAGAAATTTGACTTTCCTTTTATTGTCTTTCACATGCTTCTTTGAGCTTTGATCCCAAGCTCAAAAGGTGGGCCTGCGGTGTGGTGTGCTAGTGGCCCCGGACACAGGCTTTGAAACCCAACACCGCCTGCCTCCAGCAGCCCCGGGGAGCCCATGAAAGTGATGTAATGGGAAGACTGGTTTAGGAATCATCGGTGGTGGGCAGCAGGGTGGAATAGTGGTTAGGAAACCCAGATCAAGTGACTTCATTTCCAAAGTCTTTGGATCCCATTTGACATTAACAGCCCACCTGTCCATTTCAGCGTATGTTAGTTATGCTCATTAGCACAATGAGCTGAATTTAAGCTCAGTTATAGCTTTCTGGGAAAGTATCTGAAATCACAACGTCTGGCTGTCGTACTTTGCGGCCCCATGCAAAGCCTTGTGGCAGAAACTGTGAGAACTCACATACCCAGTACATGCTGAGCAATGACCTTGGTTTAAGGGAGTATTGCTAAGTACTTACCACGCGCAGGCTTTGGCACTAAGAAATCTGACAGCACAGATGCTAAGAAGCTGTAACTCCACATCTTACAATAAATCATAGGATCATCTTGGGAAATAAACAGTGAATTTGACGTCCGGCTTTGGGAAAGCTAATGCGGGTTTTTGTGTATCAGGGCCTTTGAACAATATGTCAGATTTTCATCAGACACACTTGGCATTTTGGCCAAGGGCTTCCCGGACAATATATCATAATACGTCTCCGTTCTACAGCTGTCACTGTGCCTCCTGGGCTGGTACCACAAAATGCAATAACTGGAGAGAAATTTCCTCATCTAAGCACCAGGTCCCCACTATCCTCACCCCTCCACCACCGCTCCCTCCAGCCAGCAAGCTCCCTTTTGTCCTGGATTATTGGTAAGCTCCTTGCATTTCTGTGTCTTCCATATGTGGAGGGATAAAGGGCGGAGGGTGCCATACAGACATCTGTCCCCCAGAATGTGTCTCAGCGATATGGATATTAATTCACTTCATATTCATTCAGGCAGATCTATATGGTCTTTCATGCAGCACTCCTCCTGCTTAGGACACATCAATACATTCAAGTCCCCTGACAGTGAATCCAATTGTTACAGTTACACAGTTGTTATGAAAAAAAAAAAAAACATTACCATGATATGCAGAAATAAAATAAAGATGTGTTTTTGAGTACGGACAGAGTTTTGACCCTTTATGAGTTTGAATTGATACTGCTGTATCAGGTATTGCTGTTATGATATTATGGAACTTTTTGAAGCAGCTAAAAGTCTTTCTGTTTTTGATTTAGGAACTTTCACCCACTCCTCCTGCAGATCATTTCAAATTCTGAATTTTTTTTTTTTTTTTTTTTTTTTAGGCTGTCTTACAAAAACACAGTCTCTCTGATCTACCCACGGATTCTCAGTAATGTTCAGATTAAGCAACAGTGAGGGCTGTTCCAAAAAACTTCAGCTTGTGTTTCCTGAAGGACATGGTGAATTTTGTGGTTTGAGCTTTGGATCACTGTCTTGTTGTAGAAGCGAGCCTCTTTCCTGTTTCTTGACTTGACTGCGGGACATTTGCTTCCAGATTTTTCTGATGTTTAGTTGAATCCATTCCTTCCCTCTATCTGTGCAGTGTTTCCTGTGCCACTGGCTTCTAGCCATTTCTCCACATAGCCTATTTTTAGCTGTCTATTTCAACCCTTTAGCCATCACTTTAAGCTAACGGCTCCAACTTCTCTGCTTCCTTGCTAGCTTTCACACACTCTCAACCCTGCAGACTCAATATGAGGACATTTATTCAAATAAAAGAAACAAAATGTTTGACTTGTGTTTTTTTCCAAATTAGATGAGCTAATCTACTCCATGGCTGGCAATCACTGCTGTAAATGATAAGTCCATACTATCACAATATGGACAATATGGTTTCCTAATTACATCATAGCACATCAAATGCATACACACACACACACACACACACACACACACACACACACACACACACACACACACACACACACACACACACACACACACACCCTATGCTCTGCAAAACTGGCACGGTCTTTGTCACTGTTACATAACCCATCTGCTACCCTCCTGCAGGGTGCTGAGGATCACCTTCCAATCCGGAGAGCCAGCTCCCTCAGCAGCACCCGCTTGGCTCGCCCACCACGAACCATACCATCAACTCCAACTGCCTGTTAAGTCTGCACCAACAACAACAACGATGCAACGCCGTATGTCCACATCAGTTCAAAAATACGACCACTGCAATGTTGACTTTGAGGCCAATTCAGTGACTGTTGGTGCCAGTTGATCCAGACGTACGTCAGCAGCGGCCACAGAACAGATGCTGGCACAGCAGCGTGTCTGACGCAGATCACAGCTGGCAGCTCTCTCTGCAGCCGGCCTGACAGGTTACATCAGTTATACAAGCAGTGTTAAAAAAAAAAAAAAAAAAAAAAACAAGCCAAAAAAAAGCCTTCCATGTATTTTCACTTTCAAATGACCTGAAGATGTTCCTGTGTTGAAGCAAATACCTGTACCAGAGGGTTTCTATAAAAAAAAAACAAAAAAAAAAAAACCTTGATACAGCTGCCAGACTTTGGAGCTCATGCAGAGTCAGTGAAATTCCACTTGCAGCCAGTCTACAGTATGTGTGATCTGAACTATTGACAAACTCATGAACCCTGAATGTTCTTCAGTCTCTAAAAACCTACTTCAGCTATTTCTAATAAACCTTTATTTAGAATTTATTTAAGAATATTAAGAATACAGCCACTTTGTCTACAGCAAAAGGTGGCAAAGTGCCAGATTTAATTCGCAGCTGTTTGTTGACAGTCACAGAGTTTGACAACATGCCTGGTTATGGTGTGCTAAAACCTTTCAGAGAGCTCTTTTGTGCTGTACCATTAGAGCAAACCCTTCATAAATGCACTCTGACATCTCTAAAATCCTATATTCAGTGACACTATTTATCCCACTGTAAGCTGACTGTGCACGGATAGAAATTCCATTATCTCCCAGGACGGAGCAGAAAATCCGCAAAAGTGAAGCACATTTTATTTGCATTGCTGAATGTGAAAACAACAGTAAGGCTTATCAGCTGTATGAAAACATTTGCAACTGCTAAACAAATAAACAATTTCCATCTTTCACTTTTAGAAACAAAACTATCTCATTGTTGGAAGACAATAACTGTTTATGTTTTCTGTTCTATTTTCTGTTCGTGCTGGTGGATGAATAAACCATGAAAGGACTGGACGTAGCTGTACTGTTAAATATTGATTGGTTTTCAGTGAGCACATCCTCAGGTTGACTAGGCAAACATAAGGGAGGCTCACATAGCAAAGAGCTAAATGAATGAACAGGGGCACGGCTTTGTTTGCAAACGAATTTATATTATACACTCAAAATGAGAAACGCCTGCTGGGGTCTGTCTAAGACCAAAAGATAAATAAAAAATAAAACACATCTGTCCTGAGGACTAAGCAGTCTTTGACTCTGAAAGCATGGGGTATTTACACACTAGCTGAACAATTCCCCCACTGTCCATCTCACAATCAATTATTCAGCATGTGATCCATTTTGAGGCAGTATGAGGATGAAGGAAAATGAATTGTGTACATAAACGCACGCATGTGACACCCTAACTCTTCCAGCAGCTCAGGTTAGGTCGCAACCCTGTTCTGAAGCGTGTGTGGATCCACTGAGTAGCCTGGATGTGTGTGCTGTATGTGCACTGACACAAATAAAACTTGTTGTCAGCACAAAAATACACACGAACCGCAGGGTTCTTCCCCCTCTTAATGGCTCTGAATCTCCATGTTAGGTTGTGTGTTTTAGACACTCTTGTAATGTGGCTAAAATGTCCTGCAGGATAGCATTTCTGTTCTCCTTAGACACCTGAGTGGGAAAAGAAATGAGCCGAAATCATTACAGATGGAAAGTAGGTAGGTAGTCTGCAGATAATGTAAAATTATACAGTCTGTGTTGCCAAAGATAAACAACATGAGAACCGTCTTGTCCTGTGGGATCTAAGACTCAGAGAAAACACTGTCCTTTTTGAGATTATCAAACCACATGTTGTAAACACCTAATCTCTGACCTACTGTCTCATAACAGAAATTACAGATCGTCTTTGCCAAAAAATATTTACACTGCCTCATTACCTTGTTTGATATAATAACTACCCCAGCGCAGTGAGCACTTTGCATGACAATATCCATAACTGAGTCGTCCGTGATAAATTATTTTGACATTTGAGACCACCCTTTGTTGTTGAATCAGTCACGCATGATTTAGAGTTAATCCTGCTATAGGAGAGGGATAATGCAGGGCATGCCCCTTCTGCGTTAGTGAGCAGACTGACTGCCCTCCTAAGACCAAGTGGATGCAGTGTGAACAGTGTCCTATAGCTATTGTGAGACTTATAAGCTCCTAAACTGACCTAAATATCTCTTTTTTTTTTCCCAGACAGTGTGCTAGTATTTGTACTCACAGTAAAGACCTTGACGTCTCTTCTGCTCCGCACTTCTTCTACAAGACCCAGTGGTTTACCCTTGGGGATGGGGATGGTGCCCAGGATGGTGCAGGAAGAGCTATCTAAAGTCTGTCTCACTGCCCTGATGAACGACTGGCTGAAGAGCTCCATTTTGCCAATTTCGTCAATGACAAACACCTTCCTGCTGCCCCCGACTGCCGACCCCACCTGCAGACGACAGATGTCAGAATTAAGCAAGAGGATTTAGGATTAAGAAGATGTTGCTTGATGTTAGCTACAATTTGGAAATAAAAAAGGAAAATAGTGCAATTTGGAAATCTATTAAGAAAAAGATAAAACAGGTCTCATTGGTGGTCATGTGGATAATCTACCATGTGGCACAAGCTCATCATGTTAATGTTTCATGTATGTGAATCTCACTAACTGATAGTATGACTGGGACAGCGGTTGCATGTTACACGCAATGGCTGATCCACTGTGATTACAGATATGCTTTAAGTGAGATGAAAGTGGAATATGGGCCGCCAAGGCATAGACACCTTCCTTTACAGCACATGTGTAGGCGTCACTCCGGGCTCACTTACATGCCGAATTAATCACGGTCAGTGACAGCCAGACGGCACCACGAACACTAAAAATGTCACTCTGGAATTTACAGGGTTGCAAGCTTTCAATTATTCCATCAATTCAGAGAAAAATCAAAGGTCCGATGATTTGTTGAGTGGGGAGACACGGGGGTGTTAAGCTTGCTGTGATCTACTGATGAGGGCGAGTTTAAAAAAATGCTGCCGTCTTACGTTTCTGAAGAGGGGGAGAGCCAGATTTTCAAATGAAGGCAAGTCAACCACATACTGCCCGACAGTGTATTCCCGTCTGCCGTGAGTCGCCCCAGCGACGTCTCTGCAAGTCGAGATGAGGTGAAGGTTAGTAAAACCAAAGTGATAAAAGAGAGCAGATAGTTAGGTTTAGATAGGATGACAGCACTGCTACCTGATTCTGGACAGGTGGCCCCTCTCTCCTGTCACGGTGACGACATCAAAGCCGACTCTCCGGCCTCCCTCCCTGACCTCCTCTGTGTAAAACCCTTCAACTCCCACTCCTGATGACACTAAAGCCTCACAAGCTTTCTGTACCAGAGTGGTTTTCCCCACACCTGTAAGCACAAAGGAGCCGAAAAGAAAACAACCACAATGAGAAGCAAATGACCGAAGAGAGACGCAAAACCACCACAAAAAGACGCAAACCCACCATAAAGAGGCTACAAAGAGACACAAAACAACAAGGAAACCAATGTGTCTCTTTCAGTCCAGGGATCCTAACAAAACATAATGCAGTCTGACCCAACAGTCAGATGTGTCATTAATATCAGTGAGGCTAAATACTACATTGCTACATTCTCCACAACTGTTATACAGTTGAATGAAAACATCTTTCAAACAGTTTCAACACAAACTGAACATTATAACCGTCACGAAGGGAGAATTTATAGCAGAACTGTTCTATAAATAACGAGTTAGTGAGTAAGATTAACTAAAAACCTGTCAAACTGGTGTTTAAATGGGACTGCTTGTAAAAACGTCTCTTCTATCTGTGGGGAGACTTAAAGGAGTACCATAAATATCTAGTTATCATTACACCTTACGAATAGAATTCGATATTATTACACGAAGAGCTAAAACAAGCTAATTTTCATCAGACCCGGCGTTAACGTTCACTGAATGGGACTCTGGTCTGGATTTACAGCGACTTTAACTTCAACAGCACCGAACACACTGGATGTGAAGAGTGTTGTTACCTGGAGGTCCTGTCAAGAAAACGTGTTCGAACATTTCTGTTCGCACCACTCAACGTGCTGCTGCAGCTCTTCCGTACACAGGTTTTTTCACGCATGCGTAGTAAGCGCTAGACTTTATTTTGAAAAACCCAGCGAATTCCTCTGGGATGTAGGTTATTCGGCGCGGATTAAATTCAACATTAGTAGATAAAAGTTGAACACTGTTAAAAACTTGTCTTGTTTCATAAATAAATTATGATGAAAACAGACATTATCCAACTTTATAGTTGAACGATGTCTACTTTGAATACTCATACGTTAGCAGTGATAAAAGCAGTATCCGTATACTTTAAGTAGAAGGACAGATACTACTGTGTATTGTATTAAAAGTAAAAAACCTTGCATTTAAAATTTCACCCACCGGAAGTAAGTTTGTTGTCAGCTAAATGTTATGTCTATTATGAATACCCTCTCTTAGTATTATTATTATTATTATTATTATGTGAGATCTTATTGGATCATTACTGATGCATTTAAATGTAAGCATCAGTTTAAAGTTGTAGCTGGTTGACAGGTTACTGTATATTTTTGTGTAAGTAACTGAGTAACAATGCACTGTATTTTAAATCTTTAGTACCTGTTTTTAAACTCTTAATCTGAAAAGTAACCAGCAATTACTGCTGGCAGATTAAAGTAGCAGAGTAAAAAGAAAAAATTTTGTGGAGCACAATCATAAAGTCAAACCAAATTTTCCACCACTGTAAATTAATATGGTTCAGTTGTCCCACTGCACCTCAAAAACTGGACAAGAAACTCTGAACACAACAGCATCATGCAAAGCACAAGAGAGCGGTCTGAAAATCAATGAAATACCTGTTTTGCTTATCAAATAATATCATGGGAAACATGCAAAGTAGTGGGTGGTATTTAAAGGCATCCAGAGCTGCTCTTGGAGCAGTGGCAGAATTTCAGTTTGTGATAACTCTACTGGAAACTAGAGCTTATAAATTTAACGATTTGCATAAACGGTGTGCATGGAGTGATTTTCCATCCTCTTATATGTTACTAAAAGACTCATAGTCCAACGCTTTATGCAAATGACCAGGAGCCTAGGGATGACTGAGCGATTAATACATAAAATGATCACATTATTTCCACGAAAAGCCTGTCTTTATTCCAAAAGGTTGTCAGACATAATAACTGAAAAACTCACACATGTACATATTTGCAAGATGTGTACAGTACAATACTGCAAATACTCATCTCTTTCACTTGGTTTGGAGAAATAGTGCAGCCTTAATGTTACAGTAATGTACAGTTATATAGTTTTCTTTACATAGTGTAACCAGGGAGCTTGTTGGCCACTAGCTCAGAGATATGCCGATACTCTTTTCTAAAATCTAGAGATCCAAGCTTGTCCTCTAGTTCCTCCGCCTCCTGTGGTTCAAAGGAGGATACTGATTCTGCAGAAAATCCTCGAACTGGACCGCTGTTCTTGGTTGACTCACTCCTTTGACCTCTCAGTGATATCAAACTCTCCGTGCTGGAGCTCCTTTCCATTCTGCTGCTCTCTCTCATCTGCTTTCTGGAGCATATGGTTTGTAAGGAAGCCGACCCGTCTCTGTCACCATCATCAGAGGAGAAGCTGAGGGCAGAGGCGTGGGTTCGAGGTCGAATGATGTGTGTGCCCCTCAGAGTTCGCTGTGGAGAGCTGGGGGCTTTGACAGGCACTGGGAGGACAGCTCTCTTCTGGACAGATTCAGAGGCAGAGTCAGAGTTGTAGAAGTCGTGGCGGACGGGAGACTTCGGAGTTTTGGCTCTAGAGGGCTCGGGGCTACTCATGGGGTCGGGAGAATAGGCATCACTGGGTTCAAGACTGTTAAAGTCATCAGCATAGTCTGCTTCCTCGTTTCCTTCCCCACTGGAGTCTGAAAATGAAGACTTTGGGCTGCTGTGTCTGCTGCTTCCCGAGGATTCAATTTTCTCTCTGTTCCTGTCAGATTCAGACCGTGATTGATTTGATTCACTCTGATGCTCGTTCTTGTCTTTGTTTTGGGCAGCGCTGTCGCAGTCCACACTGGGGATGTGAATACATTTCAAGTCTCTTCTCCCAGAAAGGGAAGGTTTTTCTGAAAACATCGAAGAGTCTCTGCCTTGTTTATCAGGAGCTTTCCCCTGCAGGTTTTTACGTTTAAGTGTGGTTGTTTCTTGCAGTGCAGAGTCCACTGTGATACTTTGTATCATTGTCTCAATATTTTCATTGATACTGGAGCTCTGATTTAATACTGATTTCCTTTTGCTGGACTTCATGATTTGAATTTTTGACTTTGTCTTTGCTTTGGCCACACTCATCTGTGTTTCATTCTGTATTAATTCAACACATTCACGACGTTTTACTTTAAGAGGTGAAATTTGCTTCAGCCTTAGATTAAATGTTTTAGTGGTTCCATAAACAAGCTTCTTCCTAGGAGACTTACTGGAGCTTTTACTCTCAATCAAAGGCTCTTCTTGTTTGTCTTTCTTTTGTACAGATGTAGGTCTAACTATTGGAGTAGAACAGTTTCTTGGGGAATGTAAATGTTTAAAATGGGGACTAGTCCCATGTCTGGTTTTCCACAGTGTTTTCCGTGGTGTGTCTCCATGCTCATCTGAAGGCTCTGCAGATGCAGGCCTGTAAATCCAGGCTAGATTGGGATGAACAGAGAAGGGCTGGTGTGGGCTGTGGCTGTTTAACTGTGACAGCTCAACAAGAAGAGCATTTAGTAGAGGCAGCTGTCGTAAGGCTTCCCCATGGACATTAGGACTCACCCCACTTGTTTCTTGCTTTCTTGATGTTTTTGTGTTATATCTCACTCTCTGGTCCATCACTGAAGAATTTGGGCCATCAATTGTATTTTCAGCCATCTCATCCTCAGAGCATGAGTCTTCAAATGTAAAAGCTTCAGAGTTTAGAGTCATTAGTTTGTAATCCCCTACATCATTTTTGCTTTTTTCCTCTGCAGAATTACTGTAGTAAAGATGTGGGGGGCAGAAAACGGTTAAATTCTCCTCATAACAGTTTTCAGTTTCTGCGACTGTTTGAGGAATTTGGGTTCTTGGTGTGTTTTCAGTGGCAACACTGTGTTCAGCGTCATCCTGCTTGTCCTCACTGACTAAGATTTTTGCCTGTGCTGGTCCCTTGTTTTGGATGTTTCTGCTAACGTCAGACTTGTCCATTGTCTGTGAATGGCTATTCCCACAGTCAAGAGGCAGTGATTCTGCAGTTAGGTTGTCCACCTTGATGCTTTCTTCTACATGTTGTCCTCCATGCACACTGGTGGCTTTATGATCCCTCCTGTCTGTGATATGTGGTAATAAACTAGCTCCCAGACTTAGCAGTTTGTAACTCAGGGAAATCGATCCAATTTTCTCCCCTGTGAGACTGCACATGCTAAAAAGCCCCCTTTCTCCGTGTGAAGAGGGAGCACAAACACCATGCTCAGTGACATCCTGCCTGATTCTGTCCATCACTTTAGCCAGTGATATCAGCGAGGAGCCAACTAATTTGGGAATCTCCTCTTTCACATCCAACACCATAGCATAGAGAGGGGTGTTAGATAGATGGGTGTGCAGTGAGTTCAGGTTCATTTGGAAGAAACACGACTTGCCTCTGTTAAAGATGTATTCTCCTCGCCTATACTTGTCATGCTTTTCTGGTTGGTTAATGTCTCCACTTCTGTGTTGAGGCTGATAAATGAGCAGCGTTGGGAAATCTAGCAGTCGCACTCCAAGAGCCAGCTCATCGGATACTTTGCTGTCTTTCTCGATTCGGATATATTCCACCAAAAGCTCAAATGAAAACAGAGTCTCGAGAGTATCAGTATTTTGCCCTTCTGACATCTTGAAAACGGTGTGACCATGAAAAAACATACAAACACCCAGCTAACTAGCAAGCATTTAGCTACTCCGCAAAGTCGAGCTTTTAGCTTCCATCAGCTCCATGGAAACAAACAACTGTCGCGAGCATTATACGTCACACAATTCCCAGAGTTACCTAGGAAACGTAGTTTCAGAGGTCCTTTCGGTATATCACCGGTCTAAAATTGACTTAATTATCAATCATTTTCTTCATTTATTTGTATTTTTATTTAATTTTTTTACAAATAAAGTATTGTTTGTATTTGTAAATACAGGTAATTGCGGCAGTCTATTTTTAAATCTAAACAAAAGAAAATGAAAAAAGAACAAATGCAGAATAACAAATTTAAAGGTAACTATAAGAAAACACGACACATTACAAGCATAGGTCGAAGTGATATGGATATGATAACTTCTTCAGGTACAGTTTGGGAGAGCAACTTTTCTGCAGTTCACCAGATGGGGCCACTGTAGGCTTGCTGGGCTCGTAGACTAAAATAGTCCGGTGGTGAATGGCAACAGGGCCACCGGACTTGGGTTACAGAACAGGCTCACGACTCGCCCTTAACCTGTGGCGGACATTAGTCAGTTAGTCTCCCTTCCGTAACAGCGTACAAAGCCATGGTAGTGATTTGTCGGGAGTACAAGGGAAAGTGAAAAGCGGAGTTTGTGCTCAGCGTCGGGTGGGCGGAGCCTTGTTCCCTGCGTGCTGTCATCACAGGAGATAGGTGCTGGATGGATATCGCTATGGTCCGTGCGACTTCAGTCTGGAGGCTGAGAACGAGAGAGTGAGAGCAGATGAGAGACCGACTACCACCGATACAACTGGTTTTTACTCCTCAAGGATAAATAACAACGTTAACAGTCTCGCTAACCTGGTCAGGGCACCGCTCACGTTGTAAGGTAAGACCTAAATGTCCTTTTTTCTCCACCTGAACCGAACAACAAAGTAAAAAGTAGGGCTGTAGCTAAAAGTGAGGGGCGATATGAACAGAGAGAGCAGCGAAAGGCTACTAGAGACTCACTGGCACATTATAGTGGTAACAGGGCACACAAAGGATAAAGTTACTCTAAGCCACCCTTAGCAGATGTAATTTGAGCGAGAAACAAAAGAGCTGGAGGAAACGATGTTTCAGCAGGAGCCTATCTATAGCCTATATTTGTGTCTATTCATAAAGTGTATCGCGTGAGCTATGGTACTGTTGACTTATACTTCACTCGTTTGTTTGTTGATTTATCAAGGAGCACGTTAGCCTCACACATAGTCCAAATTAAATGCAAAATACCTTCAGTTTTACATCCATTCCCGAACATAGGCCGATGTTACGTTATGTTACTCTTATTAAAAAAACAAAAAATATATGTATATATATATTTATTTTTTACTGTCAATGATAGTAAATGTTAACGTCATATTTTTGCTGATGGTGGTAGTGGCCGTGTGCGTGCACGTGTGTGCGCGCGCATGCTGGTGACTAACTGGACTTGATTTGCACAGAAATATTTTTGAATGAATTTGTTTAGTGGAGTGCTTCCATTAAAACGGTGGGGGGCGATAAAGGCATCATTGTTCAGCTGGCCGTGGGTAATAAAGCCTTCGCATACCCACTGTAGGTGAAGGCCACGGCTAAATTCTAACAGGCCATATTTAAATGCTCTGCCAAGTCCAGTGTGAGATGCTTTATTGTTTATGCAAGCAGTGGTCAAAGCTAATCACACTCTCTACTGTGGTTTACTGTTGTATTATGTGCTTATTTGTTTTGGAGGGGGGGGGGGGGGCTTCAGTTCTCAGAGCAGGGGAAGCTTGTCAGTATGTCCAGACAAAGAACAAGTTCCTCTAACATCAGAGTTGTTTGGATTCTCCATAAATAATATTCGTCAGCCTGCTTGTACACAGCATGTACAATCTTGCTTTATTACTGGCTGCTGTTGTATTCAACATACAATGCACTGTATACAACAGTGAAAGAGTAAACAAGTGAAATGTTGTTTGTCTTCCAGTGCTGTATCCTTTGTTGTCTTCCTGCAGGAAGTTTATCCTCCACAATAACTAAAACTTCAATAAAGGGAAATGAATAGGGCTATGCCTCTGCTGGTGGCTAGCTGCAGACACAACAACTAGGTGCTCTGGGGTGTAAATGTAAGTTTCCATCGCTTAAATTTCAGTGCTCTGGATTTACGTCCTTTTGGCTTCACAGCTCCCATCTGAACAGATCAAGCATAAAGATTTCCCTGCTCCTGGAGGGTTAAAATCAATAAGACACCATTATTTTTCACAGGGGTTTATGTCTGGGAAAGATTAGTTTTCTGTGGGGCTGTGCTGAACTAAGTAGGCACAGGAGTGTTTTTAGATGGCTCCAGTATGTTCATGGCCTGGTATAACATTTAACATATTTTCCTTTTACACCAAAAACGTTTGGCTTAACTCCAGGTCTCATAGGTCTGCACGACAGGGAGGCAATTTTTCAACTGACCACTCTCGTGAATGGGCATAAAGGCATCTGTAGTGATGTGTAAAGAGTATCTGCTAACATTGCACACAAAGGGGAAAACAACCCAGTTAATTTTCTTATCATGCAAAGGTTTCTATTAGTTATCTGGTTTTCCCACCGAGTCTGGATTTATGTTTTCCTCATTATGTACTTGCACACAATACTTAACCTATATGATCTTTAAATTAAGGGTGTTTCACTTGATTCTTGGCTTTTTGTTGGAAGGTCTATGTTTTTTGTTACATGACAGAAGGTAAGGCAGGCATTTTCCAGATAGATGAAAGATTAAAGACAAGATCTTCCCTAATGTAGATGAAAATGAGGCTTCCAAGGTACCCCATCTCACCCATTGCCAGCAGTGCGCTCCTAGAGGGGGACCTATTCAGCAGCCATAATAATGACAGTGCCGAGGAAAATCTTTCAATCTTAGCTTGAATAGAGATCTGTGCATTCTGCCATCAATAGAGTGCAGAGAGGGCCCTGGAGAAGAAATATGTTCTCATCTATTTCTAAAAGTGCCTTCTGCACGACTAACCAGACAATGGGTAATTGAGCCGGATAGATATGTCTTTCAAAATAAAGTTATGTGCACAATGTGTGCTCAGCTGAACAATAAGGCACCTGTCAGGTTTGGCAGAGAAACGGCTTCCTGTGACATGCCCGCAGGCCATATCCAGTTGTTATCATTGCAGAGCTGTTTAGGATGTCTTCTGGCCTTGTGGGCTTGGAGACGCCCCACTAGAGTTACAGCCGTTATGTTGCGTTTGTGATGCACATATTTCCTGTACAGATATTACCCTAACACCCAACTGTTTGGGGGCTTTCTTTAGGTTTGGGAAAATACTTTGCTGTAGTGGCTGATTTCAGTCTTCTTGGCACTGACTGGTCTCCCGGTCTTTCCTCTTCTTTGTCTCTGTTCCCACGGTTCTTTGCTACTGACTAGTCATGATTTGGAGAACAGCAGAAGGAAAAAAACTTTTAAAGGATTCAGATTGTTAGAGGTGATGCATTTCTCCTCATTGTACCATAGAAGCATGCCAAAGCATGTGGCGCCCCTTTCCAACAGATCCTGCACCTCATGCATGTGATGAGGATCAGGAAACCTGGTCTGGTCTTTGCCGGCTGACCAGCTGACCGGCTGGCTGACTGGATGGCTAGCCAGGAGTCACAATAGGCCTCTCCAACCAAATCCTGTTGCTTCAAAACCAACCAACCAGCAGACAGGGGATCACATGCTGCCTGCTCCTGTTGTGAGAGCCAGACTTTCTCTTCGTCTTTTTGTCGGCCTTTGTTTTGATTGCAGTCTGGATTTTTGGAAGCATTTAAGCCCACTCATCACTGTCAGGGAAAGCACAGATGCCGTCATTAGGTGGATGTTTTTTTATGAATCGATTCCCTGTTCCTCTGGGACTCTGTTTGTGGTGGAAGTGTGTGCTTTACTGAGCAATGTTCATATTGCGTGCAGTCCTGACAAAGACTGGTAATTAGTCTCCCTTTTGATTTGGGGTATCAGTTAAATTTATAACACTGACGATCACGCAAAAAGCTCCTGAAGTATCTGCCTCATCGGTGCCGGCAATGCTTCCCGTTACTTTGGAATAAAAAGTAGCAGTAAACCTTTCATATGATTATCTGAGGAATGTTTTAACATGGTTACCAAAGTATCTCGCCAGTCTCACAGTTTCAAGGTCAGCACGCTGGGTTCTCTTAGGGTTGTTCATAATTTTTTGCCTGGGGCACACATTATACAACTTTTCATGTGTAATCAGTGTAATGGCATCAAGACGGCATGTTTAACAGCTTGCTCAGGCACTGGCGTATGTCAGCGTGCATCCCTGGGAACCACAGGAAGATGCCAGCAGCCCTTCACCACTCTGTATTTCCACTATTTATGTGATGTGCGCAAATGAGATGTTATGGGTTGTGGTGCGTTTCTTAAGGACATATGTGGATTGTGCCACTTTGCTTGTTTATGTATTTGTGTCTTCTAGACGTATCAATGGTTAATCTGACATTGCTGATGTGGTTAAGCCTTATAGTAGATACAGTAGATTAGATGCAGATGGACGATGCCTTTGGTCAGATGTTATGTCTGCCATTTAACAGCATTTTACTGAGAGTTTTCTCTGTTCTGCTTAACATGTTTTGTTTTAGGAGTGGCACAGTTTTTAACTTTTTTACGGTGATGTTGTTTAGAAGTAAAACCAGATATTATTAGTTAATGCTGTTATCTCATTAAAATAGCTGTTACACCAGCCCATCCCTTGGTGCCTTGTACATCTTGTATCTGTTCTGCTCTTTAACTTCCCACCATCTTCTTGCCACTTGTCCAGTGGCTTGCTGTCATGCCGGGCACATTTCAGTGAAAAAGCAGTGCCATGGCTGGAGGGGAAGCTGCTGGATGGAGCAGATGGTATAATGACAGAAGTCGAATGCTGATCGCGCCATTGCTGGTGACGGCATTGTCATCCTCTGCCGCCACACGGCCGAGCTTCTGAGGCACAGAGGAGGAGGTGAGATGTGGGGGGGGGGGTTAAAGGCTTGAGGCCTCAGACTTTGCCATCACTGCCTGTTCATGCATTGCTAGACCATTAATGGAAAAGACTGAGGCATCTGATAACTTTAGCTAGAGCAATGGATGATATGTGCTTCCCTATATCCTTATTACAGCAGTTTTAAATTACTTTTGTTGTATGGCAGACGGTCAGTAAGCAATGACATATTTCAATAAATCCATGCACTAGATATTACTACTGTATCACTGGCCATGAAAACATCATCATATGGCCAGCTTAGGCCAGCTGTGATCTTACTGTTTAACAATGACCTTTTGAAACCCCATATGACAGACATGGTTCTGGACTGTAAGCTCCATCCTACACACACGACTGGCAGATGGAGCTGCATATGATTTGTTCTGTATGGCGGCGGTTTACAGATGTAGCCCTGATAGTTAATGCAGACGTGACTATGAGGTATATGTTTCCATCTGAAAGAAAATCATTAACCTTCCAGATAACATCCTTGAGCCCCAGACACAATGGCAAAATGTGGGTCATCTCAGTTTACAAATAATTACTGAAGATGTTGAATAAGAAGATTCTTGTTGCCTTTAGTTGTCTCGCCCCACTGGTTATGGACGGAGGCTTAAAATAATGGTGCATTTATACCTGCAGCTTGATCATAAAGCTGAACAGCAAAATGGAGGCAAACCACAGCCTTGTGGCTTTGCACTAAATCTATTAATCTTCCTGTTGTGAACACACAATAGTCATATTTAGGCCTTTCTCATCCTTTCACAACACACTCTGCCCAGTGGACAGCAGTACAAATACCCCTTGTCAGGAGGATCACTCTTTGTTTCACGAAGCCAATCATTTAATGTCACTCCAAAACACATTATTTTCATGCATTATGGATTTGCACCGGTCGAGCATATAGGAAAATGTGTCTTGCCAAGATGAATTATGTCTACACCTCCTGTTCCCTTGGGGACTCATTAGTGTCCATATCAGGAATGTTGGGAAAAGGCCATTGAAAGTTGCTGACTCTCCGTACATGTTTTGTCTACATGTCTGTCACTGGACCACAATGGAGAGAATGAGCGCTGGCCAGTCATTAACCCGATGGCCACTGCGTCCAAGGACCAGTCGTGACCCGTGGGGTTAACTCAGTCTGTGTTCCCCTCAGCGGAGCCAGACAATTGGGACTACTGACCTCTTTGGTCGCAGCCAGCTTCCAATGGGAGATAAGAAGGGATTTGGTTTAGTGCCGGTGTGCATACCTCCTTCCTACTGTAGCGAAAAAGAAAGGGCCTGTCTGAATAGTCAGACAGGACTGGATGTGGGTGATACAGCCACCTTGCATGCCATTACGGCCTCTGTAGATTTTCTGTGTCTCTATCTATTCATTCATTGAATACCACTTAAGTAAAGGTGACAGGTATGGAGCTCTAGAGCAACATATATTAGATGTTTAAAATAAATAAGCATAAAACACCGAGCACTTGCCAATAAGAATTGATAAAATAATGAAAAAATTACGAGTTGAGAATGATAGTGAGATGGGATGGATGGAATTTGTTCACAATTTGTTGGTTCATTTTTGTATTTTCTTGTATTTATTCATAGGATTGTGTATTTCATAATACCCATTTTTGTAAAATTAGCCATGGTGGTGTCCTCGAGGGTACAGTAACCCGGACCTGTAGTCATAGAATCTAGGCCGACACTGCACGAAACCCCCTCATTAAAACATCTGCGCCCTTGACTGTCAAATCGACCTAGGGTAAGCCAAGGAGCAAACAGCCATCAGATGAGTTGTTTTAAAGTGTAAAAGTACGCTGACTTGTTTCTGATAGAGGTTGATTGTAATTAACAAGTCAAATGGAGCAGAGCCGTGACAGATGTGCCATAAAGTGCTCAGAGTGTTTGCGTGTGTGTGTGTGAAGGGGGGGGAGTCATTGAGGCATTGCTGCTGGAGCCAGTATCCTTCACTTAACCTCACCGGTGCACTGCAATGCCTCCATACTGTTGTTGAGCGTGAGGTTATGTCGAAATTCAATTTAACCCACATGCACAGTAGGGTTGTATCAGCAGATATTAGACTGTAAACTGTGAGGCACTTTCTTGAAGCAGTATTTCCTCAAGGTGTAAAGATCTCAGAATGAAAGAAAAGTGTATGAGATATTCTGTTATTCAGGTTTTTTAGAGGGCTGCTTGATGCCGTCTTGTTCTGCTTTGTGTGCAGTTCTGGCAGGAATGTACAAGTTTTCTGGGTATCAGCCTTTTCACAGGAAGGAAATTTCTCCTAAACAGCCCTTTATCAATTGTGAGAAACTGTCTGTTTTTTTGTTGGTTCCTTTCATGTTGCCAGCTCACTGACATGAGACAAATTAGAAAGTCTTGTCATGGTCTGTAGTCTGTCATTGTGTTTTTTTTAAAAGCGCTGACAAAACATATTGGGAGGAGGATGTTATTTTTGTTTGTATTTCCACTGGTCCACAAATCAGATGATAATGAGTCTAGTGCAGTGAATATACTCTATGTGGTTTATCCTAGGAAAACCCAGAACTAGAACAGAACTTTGGCCAGTCGCACTTTCATTTTCAGTGTGTTTTTCAAAGTGGTGTGATGCAATGTATTATTCTGATTGTGTTATTATTTCATTTGACAGCAGCGGCAAGCTGTCAAAACCTTTTTAAGTGTTGGTTAGAAGAAATTGGAGGCATTATAACATTCTTCCAACAAGCTTTTTTCATTTTCTGGAGGTTTGTTTGGTTAAAATAAACTTTCTACTGCTTTCAGTGTCCTTGAAATATAAATATTTTGTCTCTTGTAGTTTAGTTCAGATTGTGCTTTTGAATTATGCACACCATTAAACCAGAATATTACTATGGAGTCTTTGTATCCACTTACTGAAGCACAAAAATGCCTGTACATGATGTTGCCTTTGGCCTATTCTTGTAACTCGCTGTTAGCATAGACATGGTAGTCTGTATCTATTTTAGACAAGCCTGAGATACTGGAGTTACTGGTGTGTGTGGGAACCCCTTTTTACACAGAGTGGAAGGGAAGGCTAAAGCAGAGAGGAGGATGGACTGTGCAGGGCGTGCAGTCTGCCGGGCTTTTCCTCGTACTCGGGGGCTGCTGCAGCAGCAGTATGATGTGTTTAAAGGGCACCGGTCCAGCCAAGCAGAGCTAATTCGAAGCTAGAGTAGTATATTCCATCTCACTTGTTTTTACCCCTTTCTTTGCTACATCATTTTGACTAGCCTTCCTTTTATGCGATTTGTAAAGGCTGTTGATGGAGTATAATGATTTGGAGTGACAGTGGCCTGATTTTTTTTTTCTTTTTCTTTTCTCTTGCTTCTGTCATCGCACTAGTCTGTCAATATGGACGAGATCAGTCCCCCGCCCCTCCTCCTCTCCTCCTCTCCGCTGAAGTGTATTGAAAGCTGCTGTGGATGTTTGGAGGTTAGCCATAGGGGGTGGGACGCTGTCCAGAGCTACAGGGGCAACACATTTGATACTGAATGCTAGCCTTTATATGGGTTTACTGCCTTAAAAGAAGAAGGAGCAAAGGGAAAGGAGATTACGTAACACATTCAGGCAAACACTGTCCTACACACTATGTTAGGATCCTAACTAGAGGCCCCCGTATAAGTAATTCTCACAATGCCTAACAGTTACACTGTGTGTTCATTCAGTGCTTACCTTCCCCAGGCTATGTTTACTGGAAGCCCATGGAACCTCTCTGAAATGTAAACAGGACTGCAGGGCCACATACAGTTCAGCACTGAGCTGTATGGGCCCGGGCCAAAACACAACGAACACACAAATGCTGGGTACACAGCCAGGTGCTGTATATCTGTCCACAGGAGCAGCTGTATAATTACACTGTTCTCATCTGTCTCGAGATAATCTGTGTTTAGGTGGAGAACGCAAACACCAAAGGTCAGAGGTCAAAATAAGCTTCCAGCTTGTTGATGGATTCACTTTAATATACTTACTAAAAGTTGAGAGTTTGTTCTTCTTTTTTCCTCCAGTGATACTTTGCTGGCTAAGGTCTTTGCGGTGCACATGCATTCACGACGTAAAACGCCAAGCGTATGCGTGCCAAGAATTCAAGTTTCTCCAGCAAAAATCTTGTTAACCAGATTTCTCCCTAACCCCTCCCTGATTAAGGAAGCATTAAATCTCATTAAATGACTCTAAACAAGGTTACCGCAGAAAGCCAACAGTAATGAGGTTAGTTAGATGCATGTAAACACACTTATTCTCATCAGGTCACACACGAAGATCCATTCGCTCAGGTGGTGACATTTGACATTTTCTGGGGGAGGGTAAAGAGAGAAATGAGTGTCAGTTAATTGTTTCCTGTCATTTTGTTTAATTTTCACTGAAAGGCGGCCTAGGTCTGGTCCTCCCTGAGGAGACTTATGTCCCCAGACCCTGCTCACACAGCCAGTTCCCTGGTTCGTCCATGCTGCTCTGTTTGTTGACTTCATGGATTGCTGCTGCACCATTGCTTTGTTTCCTCTTTGTTTTTGTTGCTGCACTGCAGAGTCAACAACATTGTATAATGTGATGGGTTTGTGAATATTTTCTTACCATAGACACTGTAAAAAGACACATCCCTTTCCTTGAGCATCTGCTTGATATGATTTTGCTCCAGGGAGTCCCCATGCTGGGAGACTGTCATTGTTATTGAATGGTAGTACAGTCTGTGCTTTCTCAGGGGGTGATAGCAATACTGAGAATTCAAATATTTCATATTTCGGAGGTGCTATTTCAAGGTCAGATGCATAGGGCTAAAGGACTCTGTCTTTCTTATTAACCAGACAGGTTGACTAATGTCTTATTTATAGCAACAGCCCGTGGGAGTCGTCCATGTTATCAAACCCTGCTGGATATAACACTGCATTCGCAGGCTACCTAAATGAAAGCAAGGCTTTTCTCTTGATACTGTTGGTTGGTTGACCCTGAGTGCATGTTGTACAGCTGCCAGCGCCTGGTGTTCTCTCCAAAGGCTGCCATCTTGGTGACATTCTTCAGAGCCTGCTGCAGTGTAGAGATAAGGAAGTGAGGAATAAGGAAATCTGAGCTTATTTGGGATGCTGTTGTAAATTCTGGCCAGCTCTGTGATTAAGGACAGACACCTTCCTGTGCGCATTTCTCATCTTGTGCCTGATCTCTGCTTGAGTGAGGTGGAAGTACATTAAAGAATCTAACTCCAGCTCTTTTTTTTATGTCATTCTGAATTGCATTAATATTAATGCCAAATGACTTCCATGTGCATTTACCAGTAAGGTCTCTCTGGAGGAAATGCTGCAGTAAGCAACACAACTGTACCTCTTATAAGTGTGGGGATGTTTGTATTCTTCCCTTCCCCCATTCATAGGAAGCGCCTCATCAGATCGTTGGCCTCGATCAGTTCTGAAGGTCAAAGGTCGCTTGATCACTGGGGGCTTCACGTCAGGTCAAATCAGTGCACTTGGTTCCTGGTGGATGGAATGAATTCATCCGCACTCATCTCCTTGGACACTTTTCCCCATTTAGCATTCAGGAAGGGGGATGGTAAGATGGTGGTGTAACGAGGTGGGAACAACAATAAAGGGAACATGTGACGGCAAAAAAGAACATTCGTGTCTCTTTGTCCTCTCAACACTTCCCGTACACTGTGCGTGTGTATGTGCACAGATATTTAGCAGGAGACGATGATGACCAGTTGACTGGAGGAATGGGATGTGTGAATGTACTGTATGTGAGGGTTTTTTTTTTTTTGTTTGTGGCAGCTGACTCCTCTCTAAATCAGCGAGATCAAGGATGTGCTGATGAGTGGCAGTAGAGAGGGAAGCAGATTTTAGAGTGCAGTATTTCCCCTGATGCTTTGGTGTATCATTAACATTATTAATCTGTACACGGAGGACAAAAGCGTGCCGTGTGATTGTGAACACGAGGGCGTCAGTTCATGCAACACTGCGTGCTTTTGTGTGTGTTTATACGTAGGTGCGTGTGTGTGGATGGCTCTCAGTGGGTGGTTAGTCTTTGACACCCTTTTAGCCACCACACCTCCCTTAAACACACCCACCACATGCCATGCCAGCTGCAGCTGTTGTGCCTCAATGCAAGAGATGTAGAAAATTCCTCTCACTCTGCAATTAGAGCTGCAGATTGCTGAATAGTGCACATTGCAATGTCCTAAAATTGCACTTGGTCGCCTTTCTACAACCAAGAACACTGAGTAAATAGAAACCGATGAGAGTGAATCATGAATACACCGGCCCTAGTCTGCCTCCGAGTTGACAGATTGTGTTTTGTGCAAGCTGCTCCTTGTGATGTGCTGTTACCCTGGTTAAAGAAACCAAAGGGTGGAAAAAGGCCTCATTGATGGGGTGGGTTTCTCACGCTTGACTGAGAATGTTCGCTTTCCATCGAGTCAAGTGGTGTATTGTGATCTCAACCAAAGAAATGCAAATATATAGAACAGATGTACTACCTCTTTTTTCCCCGTTTGTCGGCAGGAGTAATCCCTCACTCCGGTGGAGATTGTTTTGGGTGCACTCTGGGTGCAAGACTAAAGTGTTAACAAGGGAAAAGCCATGTCACCCTGGCACATGTGATGGCTGCCCGCCTTTCAGGGCCTTTTCTCAATAAGGCTAGATGCTCAGGATAGATAAATGGAGGCTTTTGTGGCCTTTGCCAGGGGGAGAACCACACAATGAAGGACACACACAGAGCAAGGTCTTTTCCCGAGAAAACAGCTAAAAGCAGTGTTTCTACAGTCCCTCCTCCTTTTTCTCTTTTGCTCCCTCCTTCACTTTCTCCTGTCTCTCACTCTTACTTGCTTCCCGAATCTTTTCCTCCTCCGTGAGAACTGAACCTTGCTCCCATAATGTTTCCATAAACGGGCTGAGGGAATGGAAATAACTCAGACCATTTCCCATTGCCTCCCTCTATCCTCTCTCCCCTCACTAGCAGTCTCTTTACAGGGCCGTGGACAGTACTTAAGCACACTTCCCTTAATGATGCACAGTGTTTTACACTGCTCTGAGCACTAGCAGGGTGCACGTTTAAGGCATCTCATACACCCTGGACATGGTAGCTTTAATATAGCTGTACTGTTACTACTGCATCCTTCAACATGGCCAGGAGACACTCAGAATTACAACTTATTTTATTCCTGTTCCACTAAAATCGTTTGGGTCATGTTTACCTTTCGGTCCAGCCATTATTTACCCGTCCCCGTCTTTCTACTCTCTGTTTCTCTTTTCGGTTTTCCTCTCCTTTCCCCTTTGTGACTCTTGGCACATTGTTGTCTTGACTGTCACGTTGTTGCTGTTTGGGGTTTTACATGTACATATGCATGTCGGTTGTAGCCTACATCTGCAGGCCATCCTGCCAGGACCGGGCAATCTCTCATGTGGGTGGCTGCCCTGGGAACAGATGTTTTTGATGCCACTTGTAGGGGAAACGCTTTGAAAGTGACTCCATAAAAGAGATGCCAGCTGCATGACAAACCAGGGCCGCCTAGTTCTCAGGAATTCTTTCGAAGCCATTTTCGCTCTGAGCTCTGGAAACATGGCCTGTGGAGAATAAGAAGAGTTTTCACTTAATCAGACTTTTCCCTTTGGAGGACTTCATTAATTACAGGAGGAAGTTGCTGTGCTGGAACATATGCTCCAGATGGCCACAGAATTGACTTTGAGAAACTTGTTGTTATTGTTTTATATTGGTACCTAGATTCTGTTATGTTTCTTTTTTCCAGTCTTTGAGGAGTAGTAGACTTTCGTTGTGGATGCCTACAGCGTGTCAACAGGTTGATACATTTTGGGATGTAACCCTTGTTACGCAGCTTGCTTGTAATGTTGCTTTCCAGTTCTCCAGCCAGCCGCGGTGCAGGCATCTGGCGTGCTCCATGGTCATCTAAAAAGCACTGGCAACTTTGCCCATACTGCTGTTAACAATATGGTTTCCAGCGTCAACTTTACTTTGCTTCCTGACTGCCTGCTGCCACTGCACACATCCGTGGAGCAGCACCCCTGATCTGGCATGCAGTGCACTCTCCCCTGCCAAACTTCCAATGAAAAGCAGCTCTCTGGCCAGTGATTATTATTCACGCGCTAATTTTAGCCCATGCAATCGTCAAAAACCCTTATTATGTGCCCTATGGATGAAGCACGTCATCTGTGGCGCACACGAATGTGCTGAGCCGGAAATATTGGTGTCTGCCAAGTTTTGCCAAAGTACAGTTTGTAGGTTGCGGTGGTAATGCTGGTGCTCTGCCTTAGGAGTTTTGTACAAATCCTAATCATATGTTCATAGGTAATGAAAGGGCCAAACTGCAAAATATAAACAAGACTTGGATAAAAACTGCCGAAGCCATCCGCAATGTGCCAGTATCAGTGTTGGAGTGTTCAAAAATTAATCCTTTGGTTTGCATTGCAGTGTGATTACAGGAACAGAAAGATTAGTTTGCTTGTTTTTTTTTTTACATATTTTAGAGGTCCAAAGAAATAAAATTATCCAATAATTTAAATGAAGCACAACATTTTAAATTTAAAGCATGTGTTTTGATTTTCCAGTCATTTATCTTCTGACCCCTCTGTGGGGAGATTGGAAATGACTGCTCTGAAATCAACAGGTTCACCTTTTTATAAATTTGGTCCAGTCCTGTTATTGCGTTGCTTTGTTTTGCTCGAAACACATGGCGTGAACAGCGTGTCTGTCCCTGTGTCTGTTCACCCGATCACCACTCATCTCTGTGCTGCTCTCTGCTCCTCTCTCCTTTCCCTCCCTTAACTTTCTGTCTTTGTTCTGAAGGGAGGTCTGCTGTCACTCAAGGCTGTCATATGCAGAAAAAGTTGCCTAGCAACAACACAGAGGGATGCGAAGCCACTGTTTACTCTCCACCCCCTCACCTCATGTGCCCACTACCCCCTTCTCTTTCTCTCTCTTCCTCTGTCGTAGAGATGGAGTGGCATGGGAGGGTAGTGGAGGCAGCGCAGCCTCCTGCTCTCTGATGAATTCAGACAACAGATACAGAACAAACTGAGAGGAGGAGAGAAGGTGGGGAGAGGGAAGAGGAGGGGGGCGGATAGAGGAGAGTGACATTCAGAGATGCTGTGTCTGCCTGTTGCCTGCCAGCTGCTATTCCTCCCTTCCTCTCTGCAGGAGGAACAGGCCATTTCCCTAAACAGCCCCTCTCCCACTCTGCATAACTAAGGAGAAACTTGTCTTACCACAGCATGTCGTTATCAGCAGGACTAAAAATACTGGACAGCAAATGTATCACATGCCTGGCTATCGTCACACCCTCATGAAAGAGGGCTCAATCTAAGCGGATACAGGTGCCTTTCATTCTCTCTGGATTATTAAATGTCCCCTGGTGGAAGCAATCAGACAAAAGTCCTTTGTTCCTCACCACATTATGCTGTTTTAACTTGTTTAGTACTGTAATTACATAGTGAGGCAGAATGGCTTCCACACTACCATACTGAGTCTGGTTGTCAGGTTGGCCGCAGAATGACAAGAGGTTGTTTTTCAGGAAGAATAGATGTGAATACAGAGGTAATATATGAATTTGTAAAAAGTCATCTCTCAGTAAAAAGTTTTGCTAAATGATTATGGAAAAAGGAAAAGTTCAACATTATGGGAAATATACCCTTCCACCTACTTGCCAAGAGCTGGATGAGAAGATTGATACTTCTGTCATATGAGTCTGCTAAAAATGAAGCTACCAGGATAGACAGGAGAGACTGAGCTCAGTTCAGCTTAGGCGCAGGGTGAAGAGGCTAACTTGGCTCTGTCCAACGGTAATAAAAATGTGTAAAAATGACAAGCTGTGTAGTAACTTCCTGGAGCTTCTGCTCAATGTCAGTTCACTTGGCCAAGAAATACTCACATTAATCTTTTCATCTATTTTCCAAAATGTCTAAGTACTAAAAATACATTCTTTTTGTTGGATTTTCACACGTTTTATCATATTAATTAAGATGACCTTTGTCCAAGCCCTCAGTAGTTCAGTATATTTCTTAAAACCAGTCAAAACTCTGCCCAGCATTTGAACTATAAGCTGTGAAAGATGTTTTTTTTAGTGTTTGTGAATGCAAGTCATCTGTATGTGTATCCGTTTGTGTAATGACTACCCCTGGTATGTAAATTACCCATCAGACCCGGTCATCCATGTGCAAACGAGCCATGCTTGTGGGATTGTGTGTTTCTCCACAGACCTCTCTGCACATGTGTGTAGGCTGATGAATAGTTTGTCTGTTTGCTGGGACGCAGTGACAAGAACTGCTAAGTGTTACCTCCTGGGGCTTCCCACTCTTCAAATAAAACCCTTTCCTTCCCCTCAACTCAAATCAAAGCTGAGAACCTGCGAGCAGAGGCTGGATCAAAGCAGACTGTGGCACAAAGACCTGTACTTGCTGCCATTCATTCAGCTTGATTAAAGTCTGTCATTTCCTGCTATTAACATGTTCCTACCTCCAACCAGAAACAGACAGAGCAAAGCAGTCATCAGGAAGTGGTTAGAATGACACTGTTTTAGTGTTTTTCCAATTAAGCTCGCAGAAAGTCAATTATGTTGCACTGTGCAAGAGGAGAAATATATCATCAAAACTCAATTTACTTCACAGAGTTGTTCTTCATTTAGCTTTTTATGTGTCCAACGAATGTTGACTTCCTCAGAAATAACACACTTACACCGAGTTATACCTGGTAGTTGCACAGCATAACTGCAGTCTTCTTGTTTTGGCTATTTTCGGGCATTAAAAGTGTTTTTCTCAGAGGTGGCTTAGTGGGTGCTGAGTTGGTCACCACATTTCATCACTGACTTCAAATCAGAGTTGACACACCACGCTCACCTCAAACAATGAGCATCGGTAAACAGCAACTGATCAAACACTTAAGAACAGCTGACACTGCCTGATGTCTTCTGTTAAAAGTTGAATTAGAACACCACAAAGGCCACAGCTTACGACCAGCTGACCTGCAGTTGCGTAAGAGGAAATAACTACTCAGAAATCTGGATTTGTAACCCAAAAAACAAGAACACAGCAAAAAAAAAACTAAATGTTCAAAACTAGCTCACACAGCTCTGTGTGAACTAGTTTAAATTCTCTTACTAAATGTTTTTTTAAAAAATGAATTGATAATATGTCTGTAATTGAATGGCGCTGTAAAGTTTGACCACTCAGCAACAGCCCTACAATGCTCAACAGTTGTGTCTGATGTCGACTGTTCAGCCCAGTAAGTTCTTATTTTTACCAATTTCGAATGGATTCACCTCTTACTCTCTTCCACTACGAACGAAATACCAGGACTGACAGTGTTAGTGCATAGCAAAGCAAAGCATAACTTGACAGTGCCATTTGCAACGTGTTGATAGACCACTGACTTATTATTTCCTACCAGGCAGGGGAAGAACACACATGAATGTCAGCAGTCTGCTTGCTGTCAGCCTTTGCAGTGTGTTTTATTTGAAGATGTGAGGCAGTGCATCTGTCCTTCTGTGTAGGATGCTAGAGTAGCGTCCTGCAGAGATGAAGTCCTTTGTACTAGTTTTCCTACGTTTTTCTCCTTTGCTCTTAGAACTATCACAAACTCTCTCCCCTCCATTCCTCCCCCCTGTGTGTTGCTCCCGCCTCTGCTGAAGGTAAAAAAAAAAAAAAATATGCGGGCTCAGCATATGGTATGTGGACAGAAGGATTATTGGTTTTGAAAGAAGGACAATTCTCCTCTTATCTCAGTGTGTTTAAGGTGGTCATGGTTGCTGCTCGCTCTGTTTGTCAGACAGACCTTTGTACCAGGCTGTAGTTCGTAGGAGAGGGAATGGATAAGTGGATTCCTCCATCTCCCGCCGCTCCAAATGTGAGCCATCGCAAGGAACTTAGAAGGTCACAGGCTTGACCTGGGCATCTTTTCCCAGGAACAATAGCTTTTCCCCCTCTTTTTTTCTTGTCCTTCCTGTCAGCCAGAGAAGAAGCTCTGAATGTCATGGTCCACTCTGTGCCCCCCATCCCCCCTCCGACCACCAACACCAACACCCAGCAGTCTCTCTCCCCCCACCCGCCACAGCCACCTACTTTTCCCTTACATATGCTAATGTTTCAGTCTCATTCAGCTGTTGGTGGCTTTGTCACAGGGGGAGGGAGAGGGTTGTGTGCATTAAGGGGCAGCTGTATGCATTTCACTAAATTGACTCCCCAATGGCTGCCAGACTTGTCCCGATTTCACTCTCTCCTTCTTCTTCTTCTTTTTTTTTTTACGCCGTTCTCTATTTTCTCCCCAAAATAGTCATTGGATAAAGGAGCAGAAGGAAGAGTTGTGGTGCTGTTGTTTATTTTAGCGGCTTTCTGCTGTGAAGTGCGGCGGATTTCTCTCTCCCTTGTGTGTTTTTTTTTGGGTGGCTTGTACTCAACAAGTGGCTGATGGATTTAATGCACTTGGATAGGATCTCCACAGTGGGCTCATTACCACAGTGGCTCACCGGGCTTTGTGTCCTCTGCTCTTAGGATTTATGGCTCTGATGAAAAAGGGCTCTCTTAATCAGGTAAGCATAGCAACCGTTGATGTCTAATGTTGGCCTTTCATGTAATGGTCTAATAGGAAAAAGTGTAAAGGCTAAATAACGCATATTGACCTCAGTTTTACTTGCATTTATGTGCAGAATTAGCTTTCTATAAAGTCTAATTTTTGTAGACAATGAGTATGTATGAGTGGTCTAGCCTGTGGTATATATCCGAGGAGGAATTTATGAGAGTGTGTTTCTGGCAGACACAGCACAAAATGTTCTTGCGAGGTGAATAAACGAGTGATTCATCTGTATATCTGTGCTTACTCCCATCCCCCTTACTGTTACCTTCCCTTCGCATCCTCCGGTTGACTAAACTTTATTCTGTGTCAGTTGTGGAGCTTCCAGCTGCTGCCCAGAAGTCCAAATTGTCTATCTCATGCCAGATTTCTGTCAGCAACACCAGACCAAGTGTGAAAACCAAACTTTGAAAAGAAAATGAGTACTGTTCAAGCGAGTAAGAGGAGGGAGAGCTGGCCCGTGGCGCTGACACGCTCTGAGGTCGCTCAGCCGGTCAGCATGTATAAATCCCGCTCCCTGAATGATGTGTGTGAATGTGTTTGCATCAGTGTGTTGGTTCTCAGTCTTAACAGTGTCACACAGCTTACCTACGTCCCTCCTCTGCTGCACTGTTCCTTGGCGATAATGTGACAATCTGGACTCTAACTGACCTCAGCAGAGGAGCAGAGGAAAGGATGTTCTCAGAGCTTTCGATCCAAACTCCTCACAACTCCTTTAACAGCTCGCCTTTTGCAAGATTAGAGTGCTCTTCTCACCATTTCTCTCCTCTTCCCCTTGTTTTCTTTCTCTCCTTACACTGAGAGAGAGTGCACTCCGCTGACAGGCTGTCATTGGTATGGAGGTAGCTGGGGAAGCAGCAGGCTGCTGGGAAGCGGCAGAGGGGGGATGTGTGCTGATGGAAATAGGTGGTGGTTTATTCTGGAGGCCTGCTGGGCCACATCAACCCTACATGTCCCTCTCTGTCTCCCAATAGCAGCGAAGGCCGGTGTGGCTAGGCCCAGTTTCGGGGGGCACAGATGGTCCCTTTTGGAGGAGGGCCACAGCACAGTGCTCTCTGTTCGTGGGGCTCCGCTGGAGCAGCCAAGAACAAACACGGTCTCCTTCTGTTGGGAACATACAGGAGCTTCAGTCAGTGAGACCTGAATAGGCTGTGGGAGCGACATGTAAAACTATGCATGTGTATCTTAGGTGTGATACTGATGCTTGTTGTTACGTAATAGTAACTGACATTCAACTAAGTGCTTCGTGATAGCAATGCATTCCTAATAACACGGTATTCCATTAGTCATATTAGTCAGTATTCATTAATTTTGTATCTGAACGGGGACTCTCTACTTTATCCTTAGCCAAGTTTACAACATCACTTGAATCTTTTAACTTGGTTCACTGTGGGTCTCTGTTTTCCGTGGCGCTTGTTTCTTTGTTCTCGTGTGAATAAACAGGGAAAATCTGTTGTCCTGTCTATTTTAATTCTCAGATCACCCTGAAACAACTAAAGGACAATGGCAGTGTGCTGCCTGGCAGGCGCTGGGCAGATAGCCAGCTGGCAGAGCAACAGGGCAGGAGACTCCCATTTTCAGTGCAGACAGGAGGAGGTCTGCCTCTCTCCCACTTTACCTACAGCCAGCACAACCACTATTGAGCCGTTTTATATGAGGCTCAGTCCAACTTAAGAACAGGGGCTCTTTTCTTTTCGTAACATGATTTTACCGCATAGCTCGGCTCCACACCTTGTCAGTGTGATGATTTGAAGCTACCGTCAGCACTGTGACTGTGGTTAAGGCTCCACTTGATGGATTGCTGTTAGTAATTATGTTGATCTTGGCAATGCATAGGTCGTTATTTCAGTGCTGCAGCTGATGCACAAGATGTGCTTTATGTTTGCATTAGAAATACAGATACAAATGAGTGATGGATGAAGTATCCACTTACTTGTAACAGAGTGACAAGAGGCAGGTTCTGTTTAAGCACCTTAAGAAGACCTGTGGTGGCTGTTTAACGAGCGTACAGCATGCGAGAACACTACTAAGTGATTGTTTTAGAAGCATAAATGCTGCGTTTGAACCATTTACATACGCAGCTTTAGGACATGCTGAGGTTCTTCACAATACAATCAATTACTCTGAAAGACTCAATTGATGTTTCCAGAGAAGCAGAGATGGAAGATATGTGCAGTCATGTTGCGTGGATCAGTATACGTGTAATTGGATTTACCTTGACTCCCCCTTCTTCTAGTTCACTGGCTTCTACACACAATCATGGTGTTTCAAGCCACTCTCATTTCTGGCAGACCCCTTTCCTTTGTCTCTTACAAAGCATATGGTTGATATTATGAGATGTGAATGTGTGCAGGAAATGAAAAGAATTTTTCCCTTTTGCAGTTTCTGTTGGGTAAATACTTACTGTTTCCTGAACCAAGTGAAATGGAGTCAGATCACTGGTGACCCCTGCGCTTTAGACTCAGCTGTAGCCAGCACATTCCAGATGGAGCTACTGCTAGCACGAAGCAGAGCAGACTCGGGGGTGTACTGGTGTATGAAAACAGACTCGTGTTCCTGTAAGCTGCCTCCGTGATAAGACAACGGCTGGAGGGAACCACCAGTCTAAACCACAAAGTCCACGGCAAAGCAAATAGTTATCTTTTGTTTAATTTTTACATGTGAGAGCCGTAGCTGTTGACAGATGAGGTGTGGCGATATGACTGCGTTGGAGGGCAGTGATCTCGGGTTAGCGCTGTAGCCACAGGAGCAAATGTCAGACAGTGCAGCCCACAGCATATCTCCTTGGCTGCTTGTATTCTGGCTGTTGTCTGCCTCATATCTGTGGAAAGCTGTTCAGTTTTCACAGGCTGTTTTGGAAGTATTGAAGTCTTTTTCTGGTATGAAGCAGCTTCCTTTTCACACAGATTCCTGTCTGGCCTGCTCAATGCAGAGGAGACACAGGTGAGAGGATTTTTACTTGAGTTTTATATAGATCAAAATGCAGACAGAGCATACAGTCTCTTCTGAAGTAGCACTCATGCCAGAGGTTAGACTCCTGCAGACACAGCGGTGCTTGTTTGATACAGGCTGTGTTCTCTATAAGTCTGTGCACCTGGGGCACTGACTGGGCATTAGTGAATGTGGGCATTTCCCACAGTGCATTGTGAGGCCCAGCACTGGGGAAATGATGAGACAGTGAGGGTATATGTTTATTCTGTGCTGTCTGACCTCCTTTTTTATCTCTTCTACTGATTGTTCTTCTGCTGTTGGGTCAACCTGGGTCTGTGCACGCTGAGCTGTAAACAAAAAGCCTCTAATCCGTCTCTCGCTTCTGCAGAAGCTGCCTCCGCTCAAACCCTCTCCTTTTTTTTTTAATGCAAGCACAGACACCGTGTGTGTTTGTGTGAGTGTGTGATTTCAGGCATGGTCAGTTAAATTGGATCGTGTCAGAATGGTGAGTGGTGATGACATGACACTGTTATGCTTTCTTATGGGAGATTTTAGCTTGGAGGGACACAGTACACATACACCAGTGTTAAAGTTGGCAACTTGTTTTGATTTAGTTTTAATCTTCAGTGTTTTCACGAAAATGCGTGTTGGATTTAGTGTAGCTTGAGTCAACAAAAACTAAAAACATTTTAGTCCCGTTTTCATCATACATTTTTAATTGTTATGTTCTCTGTGGATTTTGAGGCTACAGGTGTCCGTGTCCCTCTGATCTGCAGTAGTACGGACTGACTCATCTCTGTAGAACCAGATAGCATTTCCAAATTCTGCCTCTATAAACAGAACCACTCTCTCTAATTTAATGTGGTGCAGTTGTTCCTGCTAACCCAGCATTACTGCACCTATCAGTGCTGTTCACTGCAGAGCAGTGAGTCGTTCAGAAGCTGGATTCGCTCACTTGTTCACTAAAATACAGTTCAGTGGGTTTAATTTGAGAGGAGACATTAATACTGTGATCTCTGTTCAGTGAACATCTAGAGGATGGTTCAGAACATTAATCCTGGAACTTACTTACTTTTCCTGATAGCCACACTAAAGACAGACAGCCCACTGAAAGTAACATTAATGTTAGCTCCTAATCCACAGCAGTTGATAGTTACGTTACCTTTTTTATAAATGTTAGTGTTCTGCCTGCATGTTTTCATAGTTTGTCTCAGCTGTTTTGTTGTCTCTCATGTAATTCTCAGTGGGCTGAGGATGAATTTAGTCCATAGAAAACCATTTGTTTGTCTTTCAGATTATTGTTTACTTTTTATTTGTTGGCAAAAAAAATGTAACACATTTTCTGAGGTAACTTTTTGTTTGGTTTTAGTTTAATTTTTGACATGAAATAAGGTTGTCAACATAATTTTCTTCATTGCTTTCATTAACAAAATTAACAGTGACATGTACAGGCTGTCAAAATAGAGAGGAGATTGCAGATGAGTAGTAGTGAGGACTTTCAAAAATGGAAATGTCATGTCCTCTCAGGCAATATGGCAGATTTGCAAAAAATTAAAAGCTCTGCACTGGGCTTTGATTGGTGTAGTATATGTAGGCCTCCAGTTATTTTTGAATTTTACTTTTTACAAAGACTCTTTAAAAGCACCCTAGCTGTCTGAAAATGTTGTGATCATTTCAATAATTTCAGTGCAGCTCTGAGAGAAATTCATTCCATTAGTAATGTTGAACGAATACACAAGGATGTCACAAGACTATTGTTGTTTATTTTCTTTCTTTCTTCATTATTATTATTTTACACTGAAAACTAGTACTTATTTGTAGATATCACCTTTCATATTGCCTAGATTAGATATGAAGTACAAGTAATGTACTGTAGTTTAACATTTACAGAAGCCTGAAATGATCTTACCTAAGATTTTACCTGAATCACAGCCAAAATGCAAAAAGTGCCAAAATCTAGTGTTTGAAATATGGCACACATTCCTCTCCTCATCTGTACCAGTTTTTGCTTCCGCCTCCTCGTTTGGTTTAGGGAACAAACACATCCCCCTCTCTGTTTTTGGTTGTAGTAAAGCAGTAACAGAACCAGGCCTAAACAATCTTCTCCCCCCTGTCGAATGAGTTGTAACTTTCACTTCAGCTGGAGCTGGTGCAGCTTTTCATTTCAGATTTCATCGTCAGGATTTCTGCAACTCTCCGAGGACAGACCTCAATTTACACCCAACCATATTCATCAGCTTTTGATTTCAGCAGCCAAACCTGATTTGAAATTGGGTGTACCAGAGCTCAAAATGGCACAAAGTGATTCATGAGAAGGAAAGGGTGGGATACAGGGAGACTAGTGGGCAAGGGGTGGGTGAATTTGGCTGTCTGTTTGGTCAGTGACAGTCACATCCGTATATCCTCTCTAATGGATGATGCTGTCAGATGCCGCCCATCACTTGTGCAGTATTATTTTTAATTCTGTAGCTTATTACTTACTCAACCCCACTTAACCTAAATAAGTACTAAGCATCTGTGGTGGTTAAATTCTCATCCATGTGAATATTTTTAATGGATAACTAGGCTGGATATGGTTTGCTGTTAGTTTGCACATATTAGGCTCTGTAAAGCAGCCGGCTGGAACTCATTTCATTGGTTTCCTTACCTCCCACTGAGGGTGCGACCCTTCATTCACGCTGGCCATTAAAATCTCAGCATTACTCCCTGCAGGCAATATTGGCACATTGGGGTGTTCGGTTGGTGGTCTGACCACAATAAGAGAGGGTGGAGTTAGATGATTGGGTTCTTACCGGCTCAGAAACAGGGAGTTATCACTTTGTACAGGAAGGGGTGTGTTTGGCCATTAACAGCAGGGCTTTTAGCATCAGTGCTAATTTGAGGGTCAGCTGGTGGGAGAGTCCTCCCTGTTGTGAGGCTGAATTGTTGGACCAGTAGATGAAAGAGGAAGAAGCTGAATGGTGCATTTGGTTTTCTTTGGTCCATACTTTCATAGCCTCAGTCGGTGTGATCAGTGGTACACACACAGTCCTAACACCCCTTCACAAGTGTCGGTTATGGAGGCACTTGGGGAAGATGGTATGCCTGGTTTCCCAGGCCCCAGTAATGAACTCTCAAGGATAACATCGCCCAATTAATTGGTTCTGTGGTTTAATTGCATGAATCTCTTTGAGCAAGGTTTGGCAAAACTCCCATTCTTTTTTTTTTTTTTCTTCTCGCTCCACTACTTTCACTCCTCTTCTTAACCTCACATTCTCCTTTGCAATAACCCAGTTAAGGTAAAGAATCGCTCCACTGAAGCAGAAACACAAGTGTTTTCATCAGAGTGGCGATAACCGTGTCTGGTTGCAGTCATACCCCTCCTTCTCTTGCTGCAAGTGTGATGAATTTAATATCTGTCCTCCCCAAAACCATTGCATATACCCCTCCCATTCCCAACACGAGGTTGGAACAGCTGCTCACAATAGAGGATTGAAAACAGAGCTCCCACGTTGTTTTAAATCAACTCCTCAGAGGACGAAACACTAACACCGCGTGCAGCGCAAATTTGATCGGATTTGAGTGTGGAGTGACATGGAATGTGATTCATTGTTTTTATTGTAAGTTTATTGAGGAATCAAATGGCGGGCAGTGAAGCATAAGCAACGTGCCTTCGGGTTTGTTTGCTTTCCGCTTGGATTTTTTCCTTCCTCTCCGTTAATGATAAACACATTGTGACACATCCAAATGTCTGACTGGCTGCAGCGTCTCAACATAAAACAGCAGAAGGCAGGTAACAAGGAGCTCAAATAAATGGGGTTGTGAATGCACTTAGAAGGACTTGTAAAATTTGCTTCACATAGTAACGCTGCCTGACTCACTATATGACGAAGTCCATGAGCTGGAAAATTGGTGTAATCGTCTTGGCCTCTAACCTACATTGCACCCTAATTTGGCTGCAGGAGGGGAGGATGACTGCATCACGGCTTGGCCTCAGCTCTGGAGGTTGAAGCGTCTTGGGGACAAGGCCAGCTACTACTTCCTGCTTGCAGAGAACAGAGGAGTATTAATATGGCGCAATTACACAAGGCTTTATTAAAGATAATTGGCCATAATCACAGGCCTGTGTTCGCCCTGGGCCCCAGATTGGCCCAGCAGCTTGGTTGGGGCTAAATAAACATGTTTGACTTTGACCTGAGGAGCAATAGGCTGGTGACTGTGGAGGATGCTGCACTCAGTGGAATGTGAAAATTCAAGAAAGTGAAAAAGCATGGCTCGAATGTAATTGCCTCATGTGAAGGTTATGTGCCTTCTTTTACCTACTCTCTACTCTTTTACCTAAACTCCAGCTGAATAATATAATAGCACAGTGCTTTATATTACTTTATACTTCATGTACTATGTGGGCACTGGCTAAACCATACAGCTAAATTGTGCCTGTGATGGCCATACATATGCAAATCTTGATATTTTGCACAAATAATTGCATCTTCTCTGTGACTGTCTGCAATTTTAACATGTGATCTACTAAACCTGTGCAACAATAGTCCCTCCAGTTCATGCAGGTCTAAGACGTGTCATTGTGTGACATGTTTGGCTTCTCAGAGAACCACTGCTACCTGAAACGGGCTTTGCTGCCAACAAATCAGGCATGTAAAGGATTTGGCATTCCTCACAAGAATATTTTTAACGGGCTAATGGCATGCCCCTGCTTTTTGAGCAGACAGTATGTGCCTAATTTCTTGAAGTGCCATCAGCTCTGAGTGGATTAGTCTTAATAACGTTGTTCGCAAATTGTGTTTGCGAGTGGCGTCAAATAAAGCTTCAGTGTTAATGTATGCAGTGCTGTTTTGTAGAACATCCTTGCATTAGGACTTAATTTCCATAAATCCTGTTTGCAATTTATGTTTTTTTTCACTGTTAGTTCAAGTATCTAAGGAGCATCTGGATCATTTACAGAACTGCAAGAGAGTTGCAACCAAACCCAACAAAAAGACAGTCCACAGCTTTGTTCAGAGCGACTTCCTCTCACAGTGACAGCTGTGTAGAAGTCGTAGAAGTGACTAATGAGAAGTCAGTCGGTCTACTGAGTCTGCCAGAGTTGGCTGACATCATGCCGTGAGTCCCGCTCTGGTGACATGGCCTATCAGTGATAGTAGACTATTCATCTCAGGATGGTGGACAGAACGTGTTCACTTTTCTGACAGCGTATTAATATCTGCAGGCCCTTTAATCAGGCCACAGTGTCAGAGGATTATTTTAAGACCTGGCAGAACCGCTGGGCCTCTCCTCTCTGGATGAACTAAGATGAAAGACAGACTATCCAACATCAGAGACAGAAAATGAGTTCATTACTGTAATTAGGCCTCTCTTTCTCTCCCATCTCTCCTTCTCCATCCCTTCCCCCTGTTCACCAGGCCTTGTGTCTTAAACACCCATAATGGCAATGCATTACTCCAGTAATAAAGGGCTGTTAGCAAAGCAGACCGCCCACCCTCCATCTGCTGCTTCTCTTGTACACACAGACACAAAGGAAAGGACAGAAAACAGCCTCCTTCAGGTCAAACAGAAGATAGATTCTGCTGACCAAGAGGCTTGTGGCACTCTCCATTGGTTGAGGGAGCTGGGGGTTGGATGTGAATTGAGACATGGTACCACCGTGTTCATTAATCACTGTCGTAGGGAAAGTAGCTAATAGATAGAAGGAAAGGGAAACGCAGACCACCATGTTCTCTGGTTTATCCTGTCCTGTCCTCGACGTGATATAATGGCCAGCTCACCCTTTCCCGACCCCATGTAGCAGCACAGTCAGGCAGAGACTGGACACTATGAACATAAACAGACTAGTCTCCTGTTTTTTTTTTTGTACTAGGAAATCACTAACAGTGGGAACGTAGGGTGCTATATAACACAATCAGGAATGAAAAGACTTTTAAATTTGAATTGATTTTTAAATAATGTGCTTTTAAGGGAGGGGATATTTGCACTAATGCACTGTATTTATTTATTTTGTTTGTTTTTTTTTATTGCTGGGTTTATAGCTCGATGTTTGTCCATCTTTTTTTTTTCAATTTACATGATGACACAATACTGTCCTACAGTGATAATAAATGTTGTGTTGAGTGTTTTATTCGGTTTGTCTGTGTTGACAGCATTACACCCTTCTATATTTTTTTAGCTGCTCAGCGCAGACTACTGTGAGAAGTCATTCCTGCTGTTTTGTTGTCATGCATTGAGATTACAGTATGTCACTTCCTTTGTTCTTTCTCTTCTCAGTCGTCCGTAAAAGCCTCTGCCAGAGTGTCACCATTGATAAAGCTGTTTGCACAGGTGGCACATTTTGCTGTCATGCTCTAATTGTGAGTGCGAAAAGACAGTGTTTTTGTCAAGCCTTGACATTTGGGTGTTGGTCAGCATGAGTGCCATACTCATCTCTGCTCCCTGTTATCCCTGGGAAAGAGACCTGAGATGGATGTTGGTTGACTAGAGAGACCTAAAATAAAAAGTACAAGAGCAAGAATAGAAGATACAGGGAAAAGAAAAACTATTCCAAGATTCTCTGTTTGTTTTGGCCACTGGATTTTTCACGTGGTGTCTTGGGGTGGTGGACATTCAGTGTTTGATTGAGTGGAATCAGCTTTTTAGCTTTTATGTCATGAAATAAAATTAACCAAGATTTCAGAAACAGTAATATCTTTTTTAAAAGAATTACCAAAGTCAAATTACACCAGATCTACACATTTAAACTTCATATGGTGGTCATTTTCAAAAACAGTGGTTACTTTGGTTCTTGATTGCACTCGCACATTGATATATGTGTCTATGATTCAAGCACCAGTGTGGGAGATTAGGCTGCATACCAGTTTTCAAATGGAACTGTTTTTTTACTCAAAGATTTTTTTTTTAATTGAGAAATAATAAAATCAAACTACTTTGGCCTTTTCATACACAAAAACTGTCTCTGTTGGAAATGTGTGGCCTTGTTCACTACACTGCAGCCAGTCAGATGATCCATTATTCATCATTTGCCAACTGCAACGGACAAACATATTCCCCAGAACAGTTCTCGTCGCTACATTATGCATTCACATGACACAACACAATATCTTGCTGTCCTCTCTAAGCTTTGACACACCAGACAGTTTCCTTCTTGTGATTGAAGCTGTGTTCATGACGAAACCAGTCTGTAATGGGAGGGAGAGGATGGTAGATAATGTGGCAGTGGACCTAACAATGAAGTTAACATTATGGGTCTATTCCTACACATTTAGGTCATGAATGCATTAACCTGTATTTGGCCCAGGCAGAGGCGCATACTTTATTATTACAGTGTTTCCAACCCGTCCCTGGTGTATTTTGTCTAGTCTGGCTTGAAGCTAATCTTGATGTGGCCCTTTTTTTTTTTTTCCCAAAATAGTTTATGCTCCTCCTTAACTGTGAATGACAGAGAAATGTAAACAGTTGTCTGGAAACAGAAGCTATCATATCAAAGGCCAGTGGACGGAGCTTAAGTAAAGACTGGGACTCTGGGCCCAACTTTATCTATCATGTTCACAGTGAAACCTTACAGAGAGAATAGTTTTCACAGGGCTTATCATCCTCACTAAAGCAAAAAAGCAAAACCCTAATGGTCCAGTACCCAGCTCTCTGTGGTGTGTGTGCGTGGGGTAGGAGGGCTGCTCAGTAACTCATGGGGTTTTCACATGATTGCAGTACTAGGAGAAATGAGGCACACCACCAGTCCCAAAGAACAAGAAAAAAGCATTTAGGTCAGTGTAGGAAGACTCGCAGTCTATATTGCGGCATGGTGTGGTGTGATCTTCCATGCAGATGTCAGGGTTTGAGGAGATAAATCTAGTGTAACGCTTCGCTCACTTAGCCCCCGTGGACCTACAGTATACCTAATGGCATGGGATGGGATCGATGAGAGAGGGAGCTGTTTGTGTTTTGTTTCCTGTTTCTGGAGTTGCTCATTTCCTCTTGGAGTTTTGCATTCAGTGTCAGTATACAGTACCGTCTCTGTTAGCATCTTTATGACATTGTCCATGTCGAAACGTTTTTCACAGTTATAGAATGAGGCTATATGACCAACCTGGCGCGACAAAAGTCTACGCGTGGCTGATGTTCAGGGACATTACTTATGGATAAAAATGGAAACCATGTGAGTCTACCAGTGTGTGTGTGTGTGTGTGTGTGACATCTGAAATACCCAGGAGGGAATGAAGCTGCTTTTCAAGGACAGCCCAACCAGTGTTCTCACTCTCCTTCCCTCTGTCCTCAGATGTTCAGGTTAAGGAATAAAACTGCTGATGTCAGCCTTTGTCTGTTTATTATTTCCCCACTCGAACAAAACTGAACAAGGGGAAAGGGTAAACTTACAAACTTTCTCCTCTGTTTTTTGTTTGTCATAGCCAATTTACCTCATCAGGTCCTTGTTAATTTTCCTCCTAAGCAACTACATCAGAAAAAAAGCGAAGTGGAATTGGCGGTGAATATGCAACACTATCCCTTCTGTATAATTTGCAGGCTTGATGATGCTGCGAGCGGTTGGATGAGATCTTGGTACATGTGAACATTTAGCTGAACATCTGCCTCTTGTTGCTGTAATTTGCTTCACCACCATCTGTTAGGCATTGGCTGGAAGCACCAACAAAGATATACATCTATCTAGTTATAAACCCATCACAGTACCAACTCCTCTGGAATGCACTAATTAACCATACATAGTTCCAAAACTAATATAGTCCTATATACCCCATGGTGAGAGTTCATTACTAGATAACTGGGCACAGATAATGCAGGTCAGCAATATGTTCATTTTTATGGTTAAAGCCAGTGTGCTGTGCTTTGGGGCCGTTTTGAAGAATACAAACTGCTTTTTCTTCTGTTTTAAATGAAAATGTCTGACTTACAGTCTTATAACCCACTTGCTTTGTGCTCACATTTTCTTCTGTGTTTTTGTTTCTGTGTCATAGATCCAACTCTTCCAGCTGTCGTTCTGCATTGGCGGCACGCTGTGAGAAAAGACTCCACTCTGCTGTGCCTCAGCGCTCCTCAGACACTTGTCCTTGACATCCAAATGCTGTGTGTCGAACGTCGTGCCAGCCGCCTCCTGTGAGTTATGACGACGGCTGCTTCATTGACTCTGGAAAGAGGCTCCTCCTCCACTCACCAGTGAGCAAATCACATGATGCAATGAAGAAGGGTCCGGGAAGTCTGCTCTTCAAGGGGTCTGCCAGCAGGATATGAGTATTTTGAGCCCTGTGTCGGATAACAAATCAAACCTTGTGGGAATTGTGGGAAGCCCAGAAGAATACCCCAGAGCCATGCAGTCAGAGGAGCTATTCAGCAGGAAACTCAAAGCCCTGAATGGTAGCATGGGACCACCAACCTCCAACATGCAGGGGAAACCTGATGGTTCAGGCAAAACAAATGGTACTCCAGCAATGCCTAAAATGGGCGTCAGGGCCAGGGTGACAGAGTGGCCACCAAGGAAAGACGGATGGGACGGACGGCCTTCACCGAACTATCAGAGTGTGATACCGGTATTTCAGAATGGCCAGCAGGAGCATACTGTGGAAATACTGGAGCAAGGTGAAGCAGTTTGTCTGGAAGTAGACTACTCAGACAAATACACGTTGAGTGACCTCCTCAGCCATTCCCCTCTGAAAGGTCTCCACCCTATCCGTCAACGCAGTAACAGCGATGTCACCATAAGTGACATTGACTCTGAGGACATAATGGACCAGAACGCTGTCAATCCAAACACGGGGGCCTCACTGCACCGTGAGTACGGCAGTACGTCCTCCATTGACCGTCAAGGCCTCAGTGGCGATGGTTTCTTCACCATGCTTAGGGGCTACCGAGTGGACACCCTAGACCACCGTAGCATACCACCTCTGGGTTTCCCCGAATTGTTGCGCTGTGACGCCTCCCTCTCCCCCAGCCTGCAGACAGCAGCCCAGATTGCCAGGGGTGAGATAGTCCACATTCCAGGCTACGACTACATAGACAGTTCTCTACTCTACAGCCGGGAACGGGAGAAGTCCTTCATGAGGCGTCTCAAATCAGAATCGTCTGAAACGTCTCTGTTCAGGAAACTGCGGACCATAAAGAGTGAGAGTGACGCCTTGCGGCTCTCAATAGAGGATGACCGGCGACCGCTCAGTTTCCAAAAATGCTTTGCCCACTACGACGTCCAGAGCGTTCTTTTTAACATCAGCGAAGCGGTAGCAAGCAGAGCTAACCTTAGCCAGAGGAAGAACACAACTACTGGGGCTTCAGCTGCCTCAGCTGGAGCCAGCACTGGAGCCGGTGGAGGGGCCGGAGGTGGAGCTGGGCCTGGACCTGGACCAGGGGCAGATGGTGGAGCAGCAGGATGTAGCAGTGGAAATGCCCCTATGTTTGAGTCTCCTCTAGGCAGCAGGGAGGACTTGAACCCCAAGGAAAATCTGGATGCTGATGAGGGAGACGGGAAGAGTAACAACTTAGTGCTGAGCTGCCCTCACTTTCGCAATGAGATCGGTGGTGAGGGCGAGAGGAAGATCTCCCTCTCCAGAGCCAACAGTGCCAACTACACTGGTGTGTCAGAGAGTTGCTCTTTTGAATCATCTTTAAGTTCCCATTGCACCAATGCAGGTGTCTCTGTACTGGAGGTGCCTCGAGAAAACCAGCCAATCCACAGGGAGAAGGTCAAACGATACATCATCGAGCACATTGACCTTGGAGCGTACTACTACCACAAGTACTTCTATGGCAGAGGTAAGGAGTGCTTATGATAAATGTGCCTTATTTGTGTTCATAGGTTACACAGTGATAATACAGGAGGTTCTGGATGACTCACTGCTGAGGATTATTAAACTTTCCAGGCCAAATCCATTTCCTTGAAACTAGACTATGGACAATGCCGTGTGAGAGCAAGTTCCCAAATGGAACAGCCTCTGCTTACAGGGTCAGATATCTTGACGGCCCAGTTATTTTTGTAGGACCAGATGAAATAAGGTCCAGAACAATAGCAGGCTTGTGTTGGGTGCGAGGGTGTGTTTCACTTCCTCGGGAGAGGAGCGGTCATGTCCTCCCTGTGATACAGCCCTGAACCCTGCGGAGAAGCTGTGATTAGTCATGTGAGAAGAGAGAGGTGAGCGAGAGGGTGTGTTGCAGCTGTTCCCCGTGGGGGCCGCAGGGGTGTGAGGACCCCTCATATGAAACTTTAGGGTCAGCAAAACTACGCCAAGGTCCCAGCTCCTCTCATTAAAACACCTATGTGACTGACGCTGGAAATACCATCCCGACCCCGGCCCATCACTGCATTATACATATCTGTTTTTCCCACTGTCTGTGCGTCTGTGTTTGCTGCTCTCAGCAGATTGGATTACCCATTCTTAAGCCCCCTAGAAAACAGCTGCTTCACCTTTCACACTCACAGATGCCTGAACTTCTTCAAAACGATACTCTGTATTAAAATATTCCTCTTTGCGACAGTGTGTAACCTCACTCGAGGCTCAGTGTCTCCAGTCAAGGTTAATGAGACCATTACAGCTCTGTTCTACTTACAGTACGTTTGAATGTGTTGTGGAGGTTACTATGATAATCATTTACTGTGAAATGTTGCCTCACTCAGTACTCGTCCTGTTGTAGTTGTGTTATGTACTTAACCTCTTTCTGTGCCAACCCAGGTCAATGCATAATTGAAACGCCCCCTGTTGCTGTCAGTTTAGTTTTGATGTTATAATTTTTATGGTAGATGCCTTTTTCACAGTATGTGGGTCTAGCCCTTGCCCTTTTTTCATGAGGTGTTTTATTGGAGAGACAAGTCTGTCATCGCCTCCACTTCACAGCAAACACTCACTCACACACACACACACACACACACACACACACACACACACAAACAGGCACATATCTGCACACACACTCACACAAACATGACCGCGTGTCACCACTTTAGGGCAGGCTTTTATCAGCCTGGGCTGAACATTGATCTTATTGATTGCCTAAAGCCCTCCTTCCCTCAGCAACAGGAGTGTTTTTTCCCCAGGTGGCTTTAATGGACACAGTGTTTCATCCACAGGCCGAGCCTTGTTACGTACAGGTCATGGTCACATACTGTATGTGTGTAGACGTACAAATATAACGACTAATGTAAAACGTGTGAAAATATGTGACTTGGAATAAAGTTTTGGTGCATCAAATATAAAAAAAGTAAGGACATACAGTCAGCGTTGGAATTTTTTAAGTTTTGAAAACATTTCTGCAGAGTGACAGGACGTAGGAAAAGAGGCATTATTTGACATGACAATCAAAGTCATCCGTTTTGCAACCTTTGGCAAACTGTCAACACCAAGTGATGAGCACCAGTGACATGTTAAAGAAATGTGATGACAAAAAGCTTTCCTTTACAGTCGACAGTGTCTTACTCACTGTGCCGTGGGTATTCAGATGCCTGCTGGCCTCATATACATAGACAGGCCGCCTACCACCATTTGACCTTATGCCTCACAGAGCATTCCCCTGCAGTTCACTGTCCCCGACAAGCCAAGCATTCCTCAGAAGGTTAACCCTGCGTTGCTTCTATACAGTTAATTTATTATTTATGCTGATATGCGTTTTGCCCCAACGTTGATGCCACAGTGACAGGGACCAGCATATTTACATCGCATGCTCTACGTGGCGTGGATGCAATGTCTAAACGTCTGCAGAAATCTCTTTTTGGATGTCAGTGCTTTGAGCCCCTGCTGAGGTTTTTCTTTTGTTGTCTGCTGAATCCAGGTCTTTCTCCCTGGCTTTAGCCTGGATTAGGGAGTGTTTGCTTAAGGCACCGCTGTGCGTGTGCAAAGCTCTGCTCCTGTCCATGCGCTAAACACGCACACACACAAACAAACACACTGTAACACATAAACTGTTCATAGAGTGATACTATACGTTTGTGATATTCTCATTGAGTATACTTTGTTTTGAGTGTCTTATTTAGGCAGTTATAATAAATTTAAACACAGAAACTAGTACTGGTTCATATAATGCGTAAAGTGATCACAAGTCCAAAGCCCTGTGACCCCCCGTAGTGTTCATTTATATTCTTCATTTGACCCTGTAATACAAATCTGCTGGAAAGACTGAACAACAAATTGGCAACTTTGCTATTCTTTAAGCCTTAACAGAAATTAGGCTAAAATGTTCAGCCTCTTAGGAGCATTATTATAATCGGTACATTTCACAGCAATCTGCCCATGAGATTATTATAAACTTACTACACAAATTAACATCTTGACCTGAGGGTGACAAAGGAGGAAATGTCATTGAGTGTCCACAAATGGAAAAAATGTTCATCCTCAGGGGGCATAAAGGTCACAAGGAAATTTAATGAGAATCCTCCCATTACAGTTTGTCGTTTTTGTGTGCACAGGAGAGGTGAGGGTGTTACCATGAATATGCCCTGGAAATTTCCTGAAACTTTGTCCATCAATATTTGAAATAACTAGTCATAGATCAAAGAAAAAAAAATCATACCATTCACTGCTAATCTGGCTTGTAACCATCATCTAGGTAACAAAGATCCACCAATCTGCCTCAACTTAGTCTCAATTGAATTATTTATCTGACCAATTAAACATCAACATCCACAGTCCCTGCCACAAAACTCCTGATTTCTAAAAGATTCTTATTCTTAAAAATCTTCTTTTTTTGGTTTTGGCCAACATATTAGTCCTTAGTCTTAGTCCATGAATTTGTTTGTAAGTCCCAAAAAATGTCAAAAACTCTTCCTGCTTATGTTCCGCTAAAGGACACAAATACTCTGAGGGAACATCCTGGTGGCCCCTTGGACTAAAGCACATACCATGTACCCACTTTGTCCTGAGTTTATATGTAGCCAGGAAACTTTGCCTTGTCTGTCTCACCCCATATTTCCTTCCACCCTGCACAGTCAATTATCCAATAGAAACAATAAGCCATTAAAACAAAAACAAAAGCTTGACTGCAGTATAATTTCATTTTAGCATGTTTGGTAAAGCCAAGGTTTGCTTCAGTAGCAGTAGCTGATTGTCTGTCTGTAGTGCTGAGAGTCAGGCAGATGATTCCAGGAAATAAAAAGCCCCAAAACGTGTTCTCTTGTTGTTTGGAGGTGTGCGTGTGGTGGGATCATAAATTAATAACCTCGAAATAAAGAATAGAAAAGATTACTTTTTTTTTTTTTTAATCTGAGTCCCAAATTCATCTTTAATTCTGAGTAATATTGAACAAAAACATATCTATGTCTGTGAGATGACTTTAACATGTGTCTGAATTGTGAGAAGCAGCATGGTTCATGGATTATCTGGGTCAGTGATGGGTCAGAGTGGGTCAAACTATCCCGGGCTGTATTTTTATTCATTTATTTACTTTTTTAAATCTCAGTGCTGCTACTACAAGCCAGTTTCTAATCCAAAATGAATCAATTCCAAATCTCCACTGGGACGAACCTACTGCTCTTTGTAATCAGTGTCACAGCTCATCCACAGTCAATTCACCAAGCATTTTTACACGAATAAAGTATGTGGACTCAGTAATGTAAATTGATATTCTGTTGAAGCAAAAGCAGTGATGTGAAAAGCATCTTGCACAACCTTAAGATGTCCATGAGTGAGTGGTTTTTCAATTCTGAGAAGTTGATATCAACAGTTAATGTGATGCTGAATGTGTGTTAAATCTGGATCCTTCTTGTTTTACCTCCAGAGCATCAGAACTATTTCGGGGTGGATGACAATCTGGGACCTGTGGCAGTCAGCATCCGCAGGGAGAGGTTGGACGATGGAAAGGAGAAAGATGGAATGCAGTACAACTATCGGGTCACCTTCAGAACCAGTCAGGTAACTCTAACACACTGATGTACACTTTTTTTTCCTGCACTGCTTAATGTCATACACACATACAGTGTAGAACTATTATGGATGCATGGTAGGAGAAACCTGCGTGATTTCTGTCGCTCCATCAAAGAACTGTTTACCATCTAGAACTTGCTTTAAAAGGATATTTCTCATATACTGCATTCAGCAAGACACGTTAAGGTCACTCAGCTCAGGGCTCAGTCAAGCAGTTCAAGAATACAGGAATGCTTCAGTACCCCTGAAAACAAGCGGAGGCTTCTCACAGCGCTTCGTACCCAAATCTGCTCCTAGCTCCCTAATGTGTCCAGTGATTCTGTGCCCAGTTAGCCAGTCATGCAAACACTCATGCAGTCTATCAGATTCAGCCTGATCACCCTTGGTCTCTCACACTCTCACGCGCACATATGCACGCACACGCACACACACAACATGATTAATCCACAAACTGAGTTGCACAGTCTGACAGTCCCTGGTGGTACAGAAAGCTCTCCTTGATTGATGCTGGGTGGTCTCATCCACTGAATAATTCAGGTGCAACAGATGCGTCAGGCAGGGAAATGTCACTGATATCTAGTGCCATTCTTGGTTTAAAGCACCACTCCCACGATAAAACAATGTATCTGGGTCATGGTAGTCCTGCAAGTAGCACGCAGACAATGTTTTAACTCCCCGACCACTGGAGCATCTATTTGCATGTGCTCCTATCATTTAGCCTCACTGTTCTGCCTCTCTGCCCCACTCTTACTCTCCCTTCCCATCTGAGTCTGTTAAGTAATCTGCTCTTCAGAGAGCTTCTCTATCAGACAGCCATTGACTGCTGACATTCATGTCCACAGGCTGTATGGATGGAAATGGGATTTATGGATGAAAATGTGTCTGTGATGTTCCAAACAACAACACAGTGTTACAGAGTGGGTGTTGTAAAGCTGTTTGGGTCAACGTTTACTGGCACATTAATGGTCTTAACAGTAAAATAGCACTTAACATCTTGTGCTCAGTTAGCCTGTCTTAATTATTTAGAATGTGAGTTTCTGATGCCTTCCAGTGGAGCCGTAATGGAGCCATTGCCCTAAATAATAAGCCATAACATAAAAGGAGATTATGACTGACTCACACAGCAGTCAGGATGTCAGCACGGTTCTCCTTTCCAACCTTTTGAATGATGAAATAAATCCAATCTGGTCCACAGACGCGTTACATATATACAAAAGCATACTCAGAATTATCACATTGTACAGGGGTAATAAAAGGACCTCATAAGACACACATGAGACTTAATTAACTGGATCCCCATCGTCTTTCCTGCCAGCTGACCACACTCCGTGGAGCCATACTGGAGGATGCCATTCCATCCACTGCGAGACATGGGACAGCCCGCGGCCTGCCGCTGAAGGAGGTGCTTGAGTACGTCATCCCTGAGCTTAACATCCAGTGTCTGAGGCTGGCCCTCAACTCCCCCAAGGTCCCGGAGCAACTCCTGAAGCTGGATGAGCAGGGGGTGAGTACCTCGAGATGTCCTCCAGATTTTGTCTCCTTCTGACAGAGCCAGGCTATCGGTTTCCCCCTGTTTGCAGTCTTTATGCCAAGCTAAGCTAACTGGCCACTGACTGTAGCTTCCTATTTAAGAGGCAGATATGAGAGTGATATCAATATTCTCTTCTAACAGTTGGCAAATAATCAAAGAGTTAATTCCTTTGAGGAGGTGTTACGTAGTTCCTCATAAGGTAGTAGGAAGTAGCGAGACAGTAGGAACCTTTGTTCCATATGTAGGCTGCTTATTATAGATGAACACAGGCTCCGGATGGAGACATAAGACAGCCAATATCACACTTAAATAAAATCAATACAAATCTCACACTCTCTGTATCCAGCATCGACTACTTTGACACACATTTTCAGTTAATAGGACACTCAGGCACAAGCTAACTCACTTTTGACAACTTCGTTCATCTGAGAGCAGGTGATTTGGTATTCTGCCTGGATGGAGGAGGATGTCATCTTGCATTATCTCTGTTTGAATAAAATGGCTATTAGTGATATGGGCTCTCTATATTCACAGGTGTCAGAGATGGATTCATTGTGTGATCTTAAGGCCTTTATTTTCTCATCTAATGAAACTGCAAGATGGAAAGGAGCGTGGGGGGATTAGCTAGGGCTGTACTGCTTGTCTTACTATCAGAGAATTGTCTGCTTATTAGTGTAATTACTTTCGTTAGCATGAGCCCATCCTTCCAATTGACAGGGGAAAGGCTCTTTATAATAGAAAGTGTCAGCCGTGTCCCTCTTGTACATTAAGATTTTGTTAGACACATAAACAAGAGCAGTATAGTGTCCTCTCTAAAGCAAGTTAAATGCACTTAAGATGATGACAGACATTGTGCATCCAGTTATCACAAAGTAAGTGCTCTAGGAAGTTTATTCATGCCAGATCTCAAGGACCTGATACGGGAGTTTGTTCACCTGCCATACAACTCCCCATACCTTTGCTATGAGAGACTGTCTGCAGATACAGACTGACACTGACACACAGGAGGAAAAAAAGGGCAATAAAGTAACGTAAGAAACTACTTTAAAAGGAGGAGAACCCAGGCTACATGGGGTTTAAAGCTCTTCCAACTGGCACTCCTCCTCACAGACCTCAAACCAAACGCCCAGTGGAGGCCAGTTTTATATTTGGACATCAGTATTTTTATACACCCCTGTTTTAATCATTAATGTTTTGCTTGCCATGCAAATGTTTAAAATGTCGAGCACCCCGTAATCTACTTTTTTAACCAAGCTGGACCTTCACCGCCCCTGTAATGTGTTTATGTGAAGAAGCAAATGTTGGACAGGAAGAACTGCAGCTGAGTGCTCTGCCAGGCCTGTTTTGTTTGTTTTCATGCATAATTTTCTTCTACCACATGTAGAAAGTTTTATCTAGCCCTCTGTTGTTATATAGTTCAGTGTGTGTCTGTGTGTGTGTGAAAAGGCTTCTTTTCGCTGTGAACAGAAACCGTGTCTGGTGAGTGAGAGAATATCTTGGAGCAGCCCTCACAGTATCCCCATGATCAGTTCTGCAGAAAGAATATCCCCGAAAGTCGTGTTGTATACTCTGCTGTAATGGCTCTGGATGTAAGAGGAGAACAGAGCATATGTGAATGTATTTTAGATCACATTGTAGATCACAGTGAACTGACTGTGTGCAGATGCACTGGCAAAAGCATTAGGCAGTTAATCAGATTTGGAGATGTGATTTTTAGGTGATAGAAATCACAACAATACATTTTTCTAAGAAAGCCATTGATGTAAAATGTGTATCTGTTGTTTCCATCTAAAGACTGAAATCTGGAAAATGGTAGAGTTCTTATTAAATACAGTTTATCAGCTGCATCAGTTCCTAAATTAAAAAAGCCATTTTCAGCTTTAAATAATAATTCTTGATAATAAAAGAAGGGATGTGAACAAGATAAAGACTAGCCTGATGGTGTCTCTGTGACCTCTAGAAAATGTAACTGCAAATAATAATGTTTGATGATAGTAAAGACAAGGCCAGGGAGGTCAGAGAAAGGATGATAATATTTCCCTCTCAATAATGCTAAACAAATTACCTTCTTTTTTAACCTGGAAGGTTCTGTCCACTGCAGTGCTCTGTATAATAACACGAACAAAGAATAAATGCATGACATTTCCCAACTGCCAACACTGCCTTTCAGCTTTTGCGGTGGTCTTACAGTGGTCAACAGGTAAAGCCGTTGGAGGACCATAAATCGGTCCCAATGCCCACAGCGACAGCTCAACTCTAAAGTATAATTCAGCCTTAAGTGAGATTTGTTCCACAAGTTCAAGAGAGTAATCTACCACCTACTGAGGCTGTTATTGCAGTTCAAAAATTACCTCTGCTTTATGTAAATCAGTCCCCTGTCATGATATTGAAACTTGAGGATTAGCTTGGTGAAATTGTGTTGTGACCAGAATGTTTCCCCTTCATTTGTTCCCGACTTTTGGGAGCCATGTCTGCATTGCAGACAGATGTCATGGTGATGTTGGGTGTTGTGTTAGGACACTGCTGTATCCCTCAGGTGCGTGTCAGCACTCTCCAGGGGATACACTGTCCTCATTTCTCTCTCCGCTCATTAAATATCTTTCCATCTTTGCATTTATTTTAGTTTTTTTTTTTTTGTTTAGTTTTTTTTTTTTTTTGTTAAAGAGAAGAGGAGGGACCACTTTTTCAACACCCTGCAGCACTGGACAGATAGAAAGAGAGGAACACTGGGGGGAAGAGATAAATAAAGAAAGACAAAATTACTGCTTTCTAGCAATTTATGCTTAAATTTTCAGCAAGTAGAATATTTTAGTTAATCACAGATCCGTTAAATGGGATTTTTTTTATGGCTGCTCTACTTTATCAGAAGCTGATGCCACCAAAAAAGACATCAAAGGCGGTTCCACAATGAGCTTCACCTCAGGAGCATTACTCATCTGTATATATGTGCTGTGTGCTCTGATGTGCTTGCACTTTTCAGGCAGCGACATATTCGCTCCAAAGGGCAATGTGATTGTCCTTGCCATCGGCCACTCTGTTAAGAGGAGCAGGAGGTTAAGTGAGTCCATATAATGCAGGATAAAAAAAATAGGAGACCACATCATTGCACATCATGCAATTTCCACTGGGCTTGATGGTGTAATAGCTTTCCGTCACCACAGGAGCTTTAGTGCAGAGCAGACTGCCTGATAGAGGAAGTCACCATGACAACAGTGTCAGGGGCACACCGGGAACTGATAACCTGTAATGGAGGAAAAAGACAATTCCAATTTGTTTCAGTATATAGATCATTGGTTGACTTTGACATTTCAGAGAAACCCTTTTCATCTTGCCATATTGACACATTGACCCTTGGTCAAGATCAAGGTGCTGTCCTCAGCTGTGACTATTGGGCAACAGGTGCCAAACGTAGGGGTCCTTTTTTTCATCTATCTTTTCTCCTTTGACTCCCTGTCTTGGCCAGCATCAGTAAGCTATAAGCCATAAATAAAAGATTCATATTGGTGGAGAGAGCTCTCGCTCTCGCCGTGCAAGAGGAATCACTCTGGATGTTTTATTTCTTCCTGTCTCTTCGAGAGACAAGTTCATATCAGACCTGTCATTTCTGGATAATATTAATGCTTGCAGTGAAAACCTGTGAGATTTGGCGGGCTTGTCTATGAATACTCCTCTTTGTGAATAAGACATTTATCTTTATTGATGCGCTCTTTGTTGACTAAATCAAGAGTATTTTTAGTGGGGAGTTGGGGTGATCAAAGCTGTCGCCATTCAGAGCCTCGCACCAGTATTTCACAGCTACAGTGAGGACTTTGCCAAACAAAAGGATTGTTTAAGAATATATTTTATTTGGAAAGGATTAAAATGCTGTTGCTGGCAGTTTGTAGAGTTTTCTGCCCTAAACCAAAGCTATTCTCTATATGTCGGTAATTCACTCCCTCAGCTCTACAGCTGCTCTTAAGTAGCAGCTATTAGCTCAGCCTGATTTATGCCCTGCTCTGAGCTCCAGAGTTCATAGCCTGGCTTCACAAAAGGGAGTTTTAGCTCTCTCCTGGAAGAGTTACGAATGCCTTCACATTAGCTGTGACATGATGGAAAGTGGGCACTCGCATGCGTTGAGTGCATAATGTACAGTATGTATGAGGGTGGCGTGTGATATCTATCAGCAACAGGAACCGATACTTACTCACTGAGTGTCTGTGTATGTTCCTCATTCCAGCTAAGCTTCCAGCACAAGGTGGGAGTGCTTTACTGCAAGGCGGGCCAGAGCACAGAGGAGGAGATGTACAACAACGAGAGCGCCGGACCGGCACTCGATGAGTTCTTGGATCTGCTCGGCCAGAGGGTGCGCCTCAAAGGCTTCACCAAGTACAGAGCTCAGCTGGATAACAAGAGTAAGATAAAACGCACATCGCACGCACCAAACTAAACATTTGCAAAGTGCAAGCCCACACATTTCTATTCCTGCTGAGAGCAGATGCTGTGCTGTTTCATATTGCTGTAAGGGGGGCTGCAGTGTTTTTTAAGCCTATGTATCTTATAACTATCTTGGTTTCTGTTTGAGTACATCATAAGTTTATCTAATACAATGAACTTTTGTGATAAAGCCTGAGACCTTGATTTCCCTGTCCTGTGTTACAGCCGACTCCACAGGCACACACTCTCTCTACACCACCTATAAGGACTATGAGCTGATGTTTCATGTGTCCACCATGCTCCCCTACACGCCCAACAACAGACAGCAGGTCAGTAAACTCCACACTTGACGCTCTATCCCTTCCAACAGACCACCATGTTTGCTTTTCTATGCAGTGAGCCGGTGTCTAATGGTGGTAATAAGTCCCCGAGCAGCTTCCTTTTAGGATATCTTCAATCCTGGCTGCTGCCAATCTTCCCCAGAGGCTCATTTTGCCACAGTAATGACCCATCAGTTCAAAGCATGAGCATTGCTATGGTAACGGTACCCCATAGTAGGATTTTAATCAACGTATCCCCAGGGGCTGGATCTGACGTGGTATTAGATGGGCCCCTGTGTCTGTCTGCACTAACAAGTGGAATTAAGTGGATATAGTGGTGGACTAGTGAGTGATGGCCCGATAAAGCCGTGATTACCGAGGTTCATCTCGGTCTTCTGCACTGCTTGTACGGAAGTACTTTTTGTGTCCATAATAAAACCTGTGGGCACAATCCTGCAGTGTTATAAACAGTGAATATACTGAAGGAGCTGGTAAGTGAGTGTGTGGAATCAGGCAGTATCCACAGCGAAGCACTGCACAGATCTAATCTGCCATGTGCGTCTGATTGGCAGGATTTGGGGGTTTTCTTTCTCTTTTCTTTTCTCCTCCAATTGTATTTCATGAAGTGGGATAGTTTATTTTAATCCCCGGTGGTAATCTCCCAGCAGGCCCAAGCAGAGCTCGCCCCACTCATCCCTTCATCCTTCCCAATTCACCTCTTTACCCTCTAATCCCGCTTGTTTCGGGCTCTCGCTGACCTTCACTGACAACTTTATACCAGCCAGAGAATGAGGTTAACTCTCTGCACAGTCCAACAATACAAGCAGACTGGATTGAGTTTGGGAGAATATGTCTCCTTCACCCAAAAAGCCTAAATTGGGTTAGGTGAATATATCCCTTCTACCCAAAAAGCCTCTTATTCTGATTTTGAACAGAACATTTCAGCTTCAAAACATGGAGCTATGATTCTGCCAGATTCTGAGTAGATCTGCAAGTTACCTCTGTAAAAGGTTTGGTTTTCTGCTTGTGGTGCTTGCACAGATGCCACAGACATTACATTAACACAGCTGTGTTATGGAGACGCTTGAATACTTTCAAATCAGAGAGAATGACGCTGCTTGTGTGGTGTCTTTCTGCAAATTGTTCTCAAACTGTTGTTCTGTCTTACTTCAGGGCTGCACAGGCCTTCATTTAGCAAAACTTGCATATTCTCACTTTTGCTTGCAAGACACTTTTTTCATTCTAATCTTAATTTTAAAGATTATGTGTGTGTTTTTAAAACCTTCTGCTCTTGAACTGTGTGACCATATCCACCCTATACAAAATGTCTGTCTCCTTGCATTTGACTCTGTTTCTCCCTCTTTTTATAGTTATTAAGGAAGAGGCACATTGGCAATGATATCGTCACCATAGTATTTCAGGAGCCCGGGGCCCTTCCTTTCACTCCAAAAAACATCCGCTCTCATTTCCAGCATGTGTTTGTCATCGTCAAAGTCCACAACCCCTGCACTGATAACGTCTTCTACAGGTAAATAGAGCAAGCATGCACCACGCCTCCAAGGCTCTCTCAAAGCTATTTTACTCAGGCTGGCAAAAAAAACAAAACAAAAACAGAAGGAGAGCAGGGTAAAAATGCAGCATTTGAATTTGGTGGCATTGAGTCAAACCGCCAGATATTAGCACGCTGCACCACGGGATAAGAGGTGCACTAATATCCTCAAGACAATTTAGGGGAAGGTGTTTATCTTTTGATGTGCTTTGCATAAATGTCTTCATGCCAAATGGCTCTACATGAACTTTTAAGAGCACTTAATTTGAAAGAATAATAATAATAGCCTGCTGAGTGCTTTCTGTGGTTTCTGTCATGACTTCATAGTAATGTGCGGGAGTCACGAGGCACTTTTGATCTGTTCAGTGATGATACAGTTATTATCTTCAGAGACACCTTGAAATTATGACTTACGACTCTCTCCTTGAGTGTTTCTGAAGTCAAGACGACTCTTGTTAATAACATAGCATTTGCTGAACAGACCAAGATTAGTCTGAACTCCTCTCAGTCTTTTCCACCAGAAATAATTTCCCAGAAAGCCATATAATTTCAACACTTCAAATGGCTGCTCATTATCCATACAGTTCAATACTCCTTCATTTCTTTTAGTTTCTCTTTAATGTCGCCAATACATTTGATTTATTGATTTCTGTCCTGTTTTTCAGCGTGGCCGTGTCCAGATCGAAAGACGTGCCTCCATTCGGGCCCCCCATCCCCAAGTCTGTGACTTTCCCAAAGTCAGCAGTTTTCAGGGACTTCCTGCTTGCCAAGGTCATCAATGGAGAAAATGCCGCACACAAGTCAGAGAAGTTCCGAGCCATGGCGACTCGTACGCGGCAGGAGTACCTGAAGGACCTGGCAGAGAACTTTGTTAGCACTGCTACTATTGACTCAGCTGTCAAATTCAGCTTCATCACCCTCGGAGCCAAGAAGAAAGAGAAGGTGAAACCCAGGAAGGATGCACATCTGTTCAGCGTGGGAGCCATCACCTGGAGTGTCCGTGCCCGGGACTTTGGGCAGTCGATGGACGTGGACTGCTTGCTCGGCATATCTAATGAGTTCATCGTCCTCATTGAGGAGGAATCAAAAAATGTGGTCTTCAACTGCTCGTGTCGCGATGTCATTGGATGGACCTCAGGGATTATGAGCATTAAGATCTTCTATGAGCGTGGGGAGTGTATCATGTTGTCTGCACACGACAACTGTGGCGAAGACATCAGGGAGATGGTGCAAAGATTAGAGGTAAGACCCTTAAAGACTCTACCCTACTACATTAATATCTCTCATTTTAGAGATCTCAACGTCTGCAGGATTAGAGACTAGCTGATCCTTTGTAACGTACTCCATACCCACGTCTTCTGTACCACTTTCAAATAAAGAGATTTCAGGGAACAAAAGACAGATAATCGGTTTTATAGCATTGCATCCCTCTCACAGAGGGAGTAATTCACTCTCTGTTTGCACTGTGTGTGGTTAATTGAGGGTTTCGTCCTAGTTTGATATCCACTTTCTTTTTGATAGAACGAACATATTACTGTAAAAAAAAAAAGTCGTCAAACCAGTGGTGTGTCAAAAACTGATGTAATGAATTGGCCAAGGTGCACCACAGGTTTGCACTAATAGAACAAACACTCACTGACAGATGAAGGAAAAAAAATCTTAACTTAGCATCAACATTAGCCCAGTGATGATGACACCTTTGTCTGCTCAGCCACAGGGCAGCTTTTGTGCTCCAGGAAAACAAAAGACAGAGAGCGACAGCCTCACAATTTCAAACCACTGTCTACTGACACTGTACCTCCCTACGCATGCCGCGTCCATCTTTGCCTGCTGCTCAGTTTGGTCACTCTTTTGGAAATGACAAGAGAGCATGTGCTTTGGTTTTCTCTTTGCTCTACAGTGCTGGGGCAACAAAATTGTTGGCTTGATGGCCTCATCTCTAACAGCTTTTTCTTGATGTATAAAAACCTCTTTGTAGTGGTTTTAGTACCAAAATCTAAAAATACAGAAGACCAGTATATCTCACCTTAAAAGTGGCCTATATGTAACTCCCATAAAACAGGCAATAACACTCTGTCATCAGAATTGCCCAGTAAATCTGTTATGTTTTTCCACTCATAAGCTGCATGGCATATGAAGGAAAATGGCTGCCTTTGCTTTAAATGGTGCAGTGAGGCATTTTACTTTAGGATAGTTGTGGTCTCTCTGTGGTGAATTAATACATTCTGCAAATATTGCTCTTGCCATTGTAGCCTTTCTACTAACCACAAATCTTGTTATTTTATTTTCACCATTATGTCAGCAGTGTTGTTGCTTGCTTAACCTATATGCATCCTGTCAACTCTCATGTGCTTAAACTCTTCGCTGAGCTTCCGCTGTTTTATTTTTTTTCCTCGTGTTTCTTTCACTGATTTTTTTCCCCCACAACACTGTAAGAGTATGGCTTGCAGAAATAACCCAAAATGCACTTGTGTTCCCGACTTCTTCCTCCTGCCCACGTGGTCCACCATGGGTCGTAAAGAGACGGGAGTGTCATTTGAATGTGAAACTGTAAAGTGAAATTGAGTCCTGAGAGGATTTCAGACCTTCTGTTGTTAGCTTTCTTTGGCTCCTCGCGCAGGCTCAGCGGAGGTGTACGTTCCAACGTTAAGGTCACACAGTTACAGATGTTGTCCTGCTCTTTGTCAGGATAAACCATTACGAAACATCACAACATTGTCATCAAAAAAAAAAACAAAGTCGGAGCCATTCCCTGCGGCAGACATTTCATTTAGTGAGATGAAAGATTAGCGATGATGTGATTTTGGCCCGTTCTTGTATTGTCTGGATGCAGGTACAGGAGGAGGCAGCTTAAACAGGACACCAACCCAGTTTTGAAGGGGAGGAGAGGAAACACAGACACATTTTTTTGGGTCTGACAGACTAAGAATAGAGGACACTTGGCCTCAGACTACTTCACTCCTATTGAGAGCTACCCACTTAGTCCAAGTCCTCTCATCCCCATTCTGTAGGTCTGCCTCAGCCATCTGTACAACTCTGTGGCTCTGGTCACGTTGTATGAGTTTGAGGTCAGGTGGGTTTGGGTATCTTGAAGTGAGAAAAAAAAAACAAAAAACAAAAAAACAGGTCAAAACACCTGGTTCCTCTGTCCGGATGCTGTCATCGGATTCTTTGTTTCCACCCCTTGTGTTGCTGCAGAGGCTTGTTTTTCCTTTTCTAGTTTACATCATTTGTTTACTGAGCTTCTAGTCAGGCAACCCTTTGTTTTCTTGAAATTATATTGAGGTTGAATCACAAAATCCAAACCTGAGCTGTGCATGACCTTATTTCTGCCTGCCTGCCTGCACACTCTCATCCACTTATCCCTCATAGTCCCTCTTTGGCAGTCCCTCATCAACAGTCTTGAAATTTCCAACAAACCCAAGCCAGCAAATCATTGGTGCAGCCAGTGACATGGGGGTAACAATCCACTTCCTTCTATAAACCTGAACAAGAACCTCATTCTTCTGAGGATTAAGGTGTAAGATAATTACACCTTTTTTATTATCACATTTTGCTATTTTCAGAAGAGCTTATAAAAAGAAGACTGAGTAAAATAAATGTTCAGATGAGCACAAAGGTTCTGCATATCCCAACCACATCAAAAAGCACAAGATCCCCAAGAAGTATTTACCATAATTAATCTTAAAAGGACACGGATGTCATTCAGTGTCTACTCCACTCATCATAAGAAAGGACAGAGCAGGATATATTAGCATTTGTGATTAGCCAAAGGACATCACTTCCTCATTCTCTATGCTAATCTCCCCTCACATTTAATGTCCACTTACCCGCGGGATTTGTGAGGGATATTTCACGGGAGAAGCTCAGAATAAGTATTAATAAGTTGGTGGCTATTTGTGTTACTCGCACAGACGGTGGAGCGGCAGCAGTAGGCACTTTTTGGTATGAGCTGACCGTGCATTCTTTGTCCCAAAGGTGTCTGTGTTTTTCTAAATGTCCCAGAGGTTGACTCGAATCATGTTTCATTGGTGGGATTTACAGGCTGCCGGACCTGTGATGTAATGCGAACCAGAGTGAACAGATTGCCCCACTGTAACACACAGAGGAGCCTGGTGTGAGAGCACAGCTAAAAGCTTTGTGATAACGCCCTGCTCTCCAGGGTGTTGCTGAGCTGGGTGGCCGCGTGTTCAACTTTTGCGAGACAAGTCATCTTGGCTCGGTTGCAAAAGAGGCTCCTTTTTTTTGTTTGTTTGTTTTGTTTTCTTAACAAAGTACATACAGTCTCCCCCATTGTGTGTGTGTGTGCTGCAGGGCTTTGAATGCAACACATTTTTCACTGTTTCCTGACATTTTCTAGACTTAACAATTAATCAGTCAATTGAGAACATTATTAGCAGATTGAACTATAATGAAAATAATCATTAATTACAATTACTGGGTTGCAACAAATGATTATTTTCTTTATGGCTTAATCAATGTTGATGAATCGGTTTATTATTTAATCAATAAAATGTAAAAAAAATAGTTAAGAAAATGCCCCAGGTGACATATCTTAGTTTCTTATTTAGTCTAGCCAACAGGCCAAATATACTCAATATACACTAGACATATAAAATAGAAAAGCAGCAAAACTTTAATTAAAACATGATTATTGTTCTGTCAATAGATGAATGAGTAATTGGACCCCATTTGCTCTTCTCTTCCCCCATTAAGCAAACTTGTTCTGTACAACATCGGAAGACACTGTCCTAAATTTAGGTACAGATTTTGTCTATAGGTTTATAGGTTTTAGACAAGGTTTTGTCAGGCCTGTGAAACATACTACTACTACTACTACACATTTTCATCAGTGTCAAAGCTACTTCTGACTCAGACCTCTCGTGGAGGATCGGTGCCAGCAACGCAGCTTGACAACAGATTTGAAGCTGACTCTGTTTGTTTCTTAAGGGCAGTGTGGTGGTTTTATGTCACCAGTCATTAGAGCCAATGATAAGGCTCTGTTTGGAAACACTTTGGTCAGCAGGACACCCACACATACCACTGTCCCTATCAAAATAACTTTACAGGCTGCAAATCCCTCCTGTGAGATAATGAGTGTCCTGTTAGGTTCAGCCATTATAGATTTGGGTCGTTCAGAGGAGAACCTGGGCACATTAATTTTGTGGTTGGGCCGAATAAAGGGCCCTGATGAAGGCATTTAGAAAGCCATTATTTAGGCCTAATGAATTTCTGACAAAGGGCAGTTTGATTCACGGTCCCTAATACCCAGGCCAATGTCTTCCTCATACACAGACCATTTACTTCCAGACTTTACCCCCAGAGAGCGTTTGGACTTCACATTTCCAATTTCTTTTGCCCTTGATGTTTTATGTAGAATGATTGTTTAGTTTGTAGGTCATCTGACTGAAGTGGTTTTATCTCTTTGAAAACTCTTTTTTTCGTGGGGGGGCAGTATTTATTGCAAAACGAGACTGAGACTATGATTTAACTAATTACAGGGTGAGCTCTTTCCTAAGTTAATAAAATTTTAGGGTTGTGTCTTGTCAATGCGTGACAGTCCATCATGGTTGTCTCGGATCCCTTCACACTCAGTAGGGTAGGATTTCTGCCAGTGTGAGAATCTGGTGGAGTGTTGACAGGCCATACTCTGAGTTAATGTGTCCCTGAAGCCAGCTGCCATTCTGAGGCAAATGGAGGCAGTCACCCACAACTGAACCAAGACTAATCTGATGGGTGATTAAAGCTCATTGGACGCAGTGTGAGCTTTTTTTCCCCCAGTGATTCTATCAAGAAAACTTAAAGGAAAGTGTCCAGTCCTACTTTGCACCTACACTGCAGTCCAGCCTATATATAACCTCACCTTATATCATCAAGGTGAACATAGAGAGGCTCCACTTGCTTGTTTTTCACCTCTGTTCACTTTGGTGGTTGTGTGTTTTACTAAAATGTTGCTGCTGAAGCACATGGGATGTTTGAACTTCAGCTGAACCTGAATTACATTAAAGCAGAGGATTAGTCCAGGCCACCGCTGAGCAAAGTGAGCAACTGAATTTGCATGCAAGTACACAACAGGGACCAGAATCTGCTTTAGGTTTCATCCAAGCACGCAATTGGACAAGCAGAGACTACTGCCCACCAAGTATCCATGGGTAAAGTCTCAAGCCTCTGGCTCCTGAAAAAGGGGTGAAAGGGGTCTTTTTTTTTCCCAAGTTGGATATAAACAAAGTGTGTTCACCAGTTGACAGTTGATGCAGATAAGGTGTTCCTGTATAAACATTACGCTCCAAAGTCCTTCCTAGTCATTAACTCTGACTAATACTCTCAGCTCTGTGGACAAGTCTGTGTATCAGGGGCCAATTAGATCCTAATTCCCCATGCAGCACCCACAGAGCTACTGTAGTTAGTGTCCACAGAGACAGGTGTGTATTTTCGTTTGAAAATTGTGTGTGTTTTTAGCTGTCTCTGTGCAGCTCCCGGGCTCAGTGACTTAGCTCTGTGACGTACCCTCTTATTAACTTACATTTTGAATAAGCCAAACAAACGCACTTGTGCACTTCTGCGAACTGTTTTCCTGTGTGTGCACGTGTGGTGCTTGTATAGCCCAACCCACACACATCTATTAGAGAAGATGCAGATGCATACTGGTGAAGGCTACTGTTTTAATATACTGTATTAGCTTAGAAAGCTCTTATTAAGGGATATTAGGATCACTCAGCTTCCAGTCTTTCTCTGTCCATCTCATGCTTCCTGTTTTCTCATTGCGGTTGTGTTCAATCTACTGCCCATTTCATGTGCTGCACTTTGTTTTCTTCCCAAGTGTATCTAAAGTCCTGCTATCTTAATGTCTGGATCAGTGCCATCAAGAGAAAATTGACGTTCTTTTATTGTAGATAATGAACAAATTGATTTTACTGTGGTTCCAGATCGCCACCAGAGGTTGCGAGACATCAGAGATGACTTTGCGTCGGAACGGCCTCGGTCAGCTCGGTTTCCATGTCAACTTTGAGGGCATCGTGGCTGACGTGGAGCCCTTTGGTTTCGCCTGGAAGGCCGGGCTGAGGCAGGGGAGCCGACTGGTGGAGATCTGCAAGGTGGCTGTTGCTACTCTCACCCATGAGCAAATGATTGACCTACTGCGCACTTCCGTCACTGTCAAAGTCGTCATAATCCAGCCTCATGAAGACGGCACCCCCCGAAGGTAACTCCTCTTTGTTTTCTTATTTTATACCTGACTACTAACACTGCAGAATAAAGATGCTCACACAACTTGCAGACTCCCTTTTGTCATTGAATCGGGGCTGTGTGAGACAGAGAAACAGGTGCTCCTCAAAAGCGAATGAAGTCGTAACATAGGACCGGTTTGTATTCCTCATTTTACCATGCAGCTGGGGTAAATTAGCTTGACATTTGCTCTCATATTTGAGATGATTAGCATAAAGAAATGCTTACATACTGTTTTTGTTGCACCAGGGTTGATGTTGTTCTCCACTGATTTCTCTGGAGAGGAGACTGTCTTTGTATTGATGTGGCTTTGTTGCAAGAGAAAGCTCCAGCAGGGCTGTAGAGTCACTCAGACACGGACAGTCAGCGTTTCTCGCTAATGATAATGAGAGGAGCATTTTGATTAATGGCTCAACTCTCTCTGCCATTGTCTGACAGCTCACATTTGCAGATTGCGTTTTTCTAACCTCACCCAATCTTCTATTCAGCAATTAGGATGGGAGTGTTTGGCTTTTTAGGGACACACACCCATGGGGAGACTCCATCGTCCCCGTAATGAAAAGAGAGAAGCATATTTCAAACGATCTTTTGTGATGGGAAGAGATGACGGTCTGTGTAAAATGCTTGTTCTGAAAGCACATCTGCTTGTTTTGTCTGTGAGAGACAGACAGTCCTGTGAAATCATAATCCATCACTCTTTCACACTCACATTTCCAACATCTTTGTTTTGCTTGTGCTTCAGGCTGACAGATTTGTGTAGCAGAAAATGCCGTTCCCACTTTCTCACAGATAACCGCAGCAGAATGATTTTTCAGTGTTCAGAGAGAAATACCTTCGCTTAACCGCGTTTGTGATGTTGCTGCTAATGCTAATGCTGTTGTTAGCTAAATCGCTAAAATTAAAAACCTGTGGATGACAACAATTAATATATGTTTGCACTGTTTACATATTGTTTGAAACCTGTGTGTTTTTAAACATAAACACAAGCGTAATTTGATAAATTGCTGGTGAAATCTGTACACAGAAGATTAGGTCTAACGTATATTGTTTGAAAATAATACTACTGGCAGCCTTCCTAAACATTCTGCGTATATGTGTCAAAGACTGGATAGTAGTCACATGTTTAACTGTGTTTCAACTATATGCTCTGGTTTGGCAACAGAGGAGTAACATATTTGCTCCCCCAGATGGTGGGCTAACATGCCTCGTCTGTGAATCCAACACAGCAGCCTCTCTGGCAGAACCGACGTCTAATCCTCTTACCAAGATCTGTGATGATACATGATGATACAATCATAATCGCAGTTCAGGGAAGCAGAAAGCAGACAAAACAAACATCTTCCAAAACTGGTTCTCTGTCAACAAACGTGTGTCCGGCTCCCAGGAGATGTGGTTAAAGGATGGAGGATTCGGCAAATAAATTGTTTGGCCTGCTCTCTCTGCCAGTGGAAGACATCTGGCTTGGTTTGAGTGACACCACTGAAGCCTGTCAACGTACTTTAGACAACTAATAAAAGATGGTTTTGAAAATATGCCACATAGCACTGTGCCCAAAAGTATCCATTATATCGTGTTGTATGTCCATAGTGGTTGGTGTGATGCATAATGGGCCGAGTTTGACCCATATATGGTGTTTCCTAACAGATGCATATGGCAGATTAGTAGGTATTACAGTTGAAGACCATACTGGTCAGTGCTGTTGAGCTTTAGTGGGAGATTTCTCCATCTTAGTGAAACACAGTTTCTCATCGTCGTCCCATGAGAACCAAAAGGCTCCATCTCAGGTCCTGTGAATTTTCTCCCAAGGCTCCAACAAATCAGGAGGTGAGAGGTCAGGTGAAGAATCTCAAGGACCCTCAACTCTTTTCGCTGCTGCGTCTTTGAGTTGCTGAAAGTGTTGGAGTCAACAATAAGCGCTCCAGTTTCTCCACTATTATCTCAATGGAAAGGAATTCAGCAGGGCCCCGAAGGCCCCAGTCAGTCCCCTGTGGCCAGAGAGATGGGGGTTAGTTTAACAACAATGGACAAGAGTCTCATGACCTCCAGACAATGTACCCTGGCTCCACACTGCTACTATGACAAGCAGAAATGTTTTCATAAGCACATGTAGGAGCTAAAAGGAGTTTGTTTCCTCTTCACTGTTTTGAAATAGTCAAAAAATTATGAAGTCTTATAAATTTTGTGATTCCCCCAGAGTCATTGGGGACTGATGGGGTCATCTGGCTGCTAAGTTTGTGTTGAATGAAGGTCTTTCGAAGGGACATTTAGACCACTGTGTAGAAGTGTTTTGTGGCAAACCTCCCGAAGCTGTTTATGCCTTAAACGGTTTTACCCCGCTCAGTCTGAAGCCAAAGCAGATATGGCTCTAATATTAGCCCTACCTAGTACTGTATTTATTTACACTGGAGGCAGGATGTGGTTTTAGCCCAGTGCAATACCAGAGGCTTTTCCATCATCACTCCGAAAAGCTTTAAACAAGTTCAACATGTTAGCCTTGGATCAAACTAATGAGAAAAAGATGAAAAAGATTAGCTCTTTGAAACAGGAATGCAATGTACAGAACATGGCAGTGATTGTATGTTTTGGTGTACGGTCATCAGAGATGTAAGAGTAAACAAAAGGATCAGTACAATATGGATTCAAACGGACGATCACTACAAGACACACAAACATTAACAGAAACAAAAAGCAACTGCATTTTCATTCTTTTATGTTTCTTATAACATATTGTGCATTTTAGGTTTTAGTCACAAAGATTTATGTTTAACATGGTGGGTAACCTGAATTTAAGTGGGTTCAGCCCGCACCAGACCCCTGCTGATAATGAGTATTGCCTGTGACATTCAGAAGGCCACTTGTGACCTTTCCTTTGAAGTGTCATCAGACTTGTCATCATGAATTCTCATCTGGACTGTAGTTAAGCCGGATTTCTCACTTCCCATGCCGACACCCTGTGAAAGAGAGCACTGCCAAACCAAAACTCGGAGAACCTGCATCACAAATTGCTCGGTTTAATCCCCTCACATTCTTCACAGGAGCCGTTCTCCTCCTTTGGATCAGTTTGCAAAGAAATCACTGAAAAAGGTTTTTTTTTCTTCTATCTTTTTTTTTGGGGGGGGGGGGGAGGGGGGGATCTATTCACTTTGAGCGCACCTTATTTAATGAACCTCTTGACAATGGTCTGCAAAGGGTTGGTGGAGGTCACAACCTATGTGGCTCTTTGCTGTGACATGGACTCTGACTGTGGGAATGGATTAGCACGTCGCTCAGTCGTTGCCCATGTCATTAGAGTGACAGCTCTCTGACTGAGGTCTAAGGTCTTGTTGTCACACTGATCTTTTGTAATTCGTTAAGAGCCAGTGGCTGAAGGAGCTGATTGTTCACCGCCAGCAGGCCACTGAGCTGAACTCTTTTTTTCTGGAAATGAGAAATGATGTTATTTTAGTAATGTTACGTCAAGTTGTGGCGATTGTGTTGTCACAATCCAGTAAGTCAGACATAGCTGTATTTTTAGTTGAGTGGATGTTAGTTTTAAGTTGTAGATGTTCTCTTTCCCTGCAAGCTTATGTAGGCCATTGTGGTATAATTTATAGCCCCTCACATTAAGCTGGAAGAGTGCAGCAGCAATTCTTGGTGGAATCAAGAGGAAGCAGACAGTATTATTTCTCACCAGTCCCTGGCTTCCTACTCTCCTCATGGCTGGCTGGCTGTGTCGAACAGCCTCTCGTCCACCACGAGCCTCCAGCTCAGGTTTAACTGTTGACCAAACACTGGTTTCCTGCTGTTTCTTCATGATTTATACACAGAGGGTCCGAGTCCCCCTATACATTACAAACAAGAAGCACATTCCACATATGTCAGGCCAATACGATGGGTATTTCCACGTCCAGCAGAGCTTGTGGGACACTGGGGGAGAATATTAGGATCATAAGAGAAATTTACTTTGTCAGTTCATAGTCGTTCTGGTGCGAAAAACACAGCAAGAGACAATGCCTGAGACCTTTCCTGTTGACAAGCTGTTAGCCAGGTTTAGCCTGTTCAAAGAGTAATGATGTGTGGCAACCTGGCATGACCACACACACACAGTTAATCAAGGTAATGAGTGGGTTAGCAGCCGTGTTTAAAAAAAAAAAAAAAAGCAATTGACCCACAGTTGAGGATTTAACACTCCTGTTAGCATCCTTTTCTTCTGACGTGAACAAAAAGTGATTGAAAGACCTCCGGAGAAACAATAAAAGTAATGGGATAATGATTTTATCGCTTAGATCACTTATCTCTGAGCTCCTCATACATATACATTAGCCTCACCCAACAAGATAAATTCCTTTTCCCTTCATGAAAGTGGCTGTAATACCACTCATTACTCTACTGTCCCATATATCAAATCAGTGATGCGTGCTACCTACATGTAGTCAATGAATTATGGAAACGACGAGATGTGGAAGATGTAGAGCACGCCATTGACAGCCTTTCATCATGGATGAGGCCAGTGTGGCGTTGACATTGACCAGATGTGAGAGACATGTGACAAGTGAAGGATGATCTTTTAGTTAGATCTCATAGCACCCACAGCTCCAGTGGGAAGCTGGCTGTAAACAGTCCAGCCACCCATGGCCCAGTTTGATGAAAGGGTCTCTCTGAGAGGGATTACTCGCCCCCTCCACTGTAGCCTTTGCAATCAGCCAGCGCACCCTCCTCAAGCCCCGCTGTGTGTACATGTATGACCACAGCAAAGTATACACAGCTTTCCACCCCCCAGTGGATCCCGGAAAATCGACGTTGGAGGAGGAGGGCAGTGTAATCATTAGGGTCATGCTTGAGATGCTTTTGGAGAGCTAGCAGAGCGCCGTGGCTGTTTAACCCTGACCCACCATCCTGTAAACCCCTCATCCTTCCAAACATACACACACCAAGCCTCTGCTCAGCCCCAAAGACTAATGTTGCATGAAATGGCATCACAGGCCTTGTCCATCCCAGAGATCTTCAGCGTTGTTAGCAGTAATGGGATGGAGATGGACGGAGGAAAAGTGTAGAGCTACTCAGGGGAGACCCATATCTGATTAAGTGGAAAGCTGAGATTTCCCCTTCTATTAAAATAGGCAAAGTGTTTTCCACTGTTTTCTAGTATCTCTGTATACTGTGTCTGTATCTCTGATGTGCTCATAAGCCCTCAGTGTGCACATTCAACCGTCTGTGTCTCTGCGTGTCTGTGTGTGTGTTTACTGTCGTCCATGAGCAGGCATGTGTGTGCCTGTACATGGACACCATATCTAGATGTCTGCCTCAGGCTAAATATTTCTGACAGCATTAGCGTGTTTTGATGTAGTCATGGCAACACAAAGAATCCCCTCCCCCCAGTTTTTACCGAGGAGATCAGGGTCAGTGGTTTTGCGCAGTATAAAATACCAACCTGGTAGTACAACAGCAAAATGTTACTCAATTTTAAATTTAATTGACTGAAACCACAATAAAACATGTAATTGAATGTAATGTAAGGACTAATTCTTTTTATTAAATTCTTCTTATTCTTATGATTCATCATCAGTAATTTTAAATTAACTGGAGATATATACACACTGCTGAAGTAATAATAGTGGAATAATGTGATATTATAAACTGATGGACTACATTACATCAAAATGCTTTAGTCTGAGATTAATATACTGTCTTTCCCATTTTAATTATTGGTAAGAGGTGAGCTGAGATTTAGATGCTATTTTTATAAAGCATACATGCCATTAAACTAGGATGTTACTGTTGTCTTTTCATCCCACATTGCTGACCTTTAACCTTTGCTTCCTTTCCCATTCTCCCTCCCTCTCAGGGGCTGCTCCGAGCTCTACCGCATACCCATGGTGGAGTACAAGGTCGACAGCGAGGGTACACCCTGTGAATACAAGACACCCTTCAGGAGAAACACCACCTGGCATCGGGTGCCCACAGCTGCTGGTCCACCTCTGTCCCGAGGCTCGCCCACACAGGGGCCTGATCGCCTGCAGTGCCAGCAGATCCTCCAGCAGCACCAGGCAGCTATCCCACGAAGCACCTCCTTTGATAGGAAATTGCCCGATGGGTCCAGGTAAACTCTTTTTCCCCTCTCTTGCTTGTTTCTTCCCAGAGTTGTACATATGAATTAAAAAAGAAAACTAATTTTGTTAAATCTGCCATCATTAACTCCCACTCCTTTCAAGACAAGATGAAAACAAAGCTTGAGAATTGTAATTTAGTTGGTAAAAGTGATGCCCCATCTAGAGTGATCTGATGACAGCACGGTTGCATCAGAAAAGGTGGTGCTAGACGATGAAAGACTTCTTTAAATTATGAAAGAAGCTGCGTTCACTCCTTCAAAGTGATTGACACACAGTAAAGGAATGCTGCAGAATCTTAAACAAAATCTTGTTTATCTGCTTATAAACAAACATAACTGTTCTGCATCAAGGAGTGTTAGATTTTTACGAATGTAATTTCCAAATTTGACTGCTAGCTGAAAACCTCAACTTTCATCAGTCACATCTAGCAAGAAGCTTTTACCTCATATAGTGTGTACAATAAGATTAATATTAAAGTAGTAAACATTACAGATACAGACTAAAAATGTTCATCTTTTGTGAAAGTGAAAATATCGTATCGAGATAAGATCACGGCAACATTATTTACAGTGGTGCACAAAAGTGAGTGAATGAGAAAATTGAACAAAACAAATGAGTAAATTTATTATTTTAAGACATTTTTGGAAGTCAAGCTGGCTACTCAAGGTTTTTTTTTAAAAAGCTGGACAGAACAAAGCTTGCGATCAAACATCATGACGCTCAAAAGATCCAATCCTTTTGAGATAAAAATCTTTGAACTCTCAGCCTTTCTCATTTAGAAAACAGACACAGTAACACTTTGAGGCCTTGTTATTTTGTTCAGTTATTTGCATACATATAAATGGAGCATTTTAGTCCAATGAATTCACGGCTTCCCTTTCATATCCCTTTAGATGATAAGGCCACACTCAGACTTTGTTCCTGTCCTAGGCTGTCTCTCTTGGACATCTCCATTGAGCCATGTAAAGCAGTGATTTGTTCGTTCTAATGAAACCCCTACAGTCATGATAACCTTTCCAGTGTGTCACACCGACCCCCCCTGGTGTTGCCTGTACTGACTATACTGGGATAATGGCTGCCTTCTCTGCCTAATCAGAGTTCTTGGCAGTGGGGGCACTCCATTCTCCTTCTCTCCTTTTCTTTCTCTCTCCCTATTCCTTCTCGTCCCCGCTCCCTCCCTCTTTCTGCACCCTGCAGAGGAGGAGGTGATGGAGACACTGACACGGCTCAGCTCATCTCATCCAATTACTACAGAAACAAAGAGAGTGCTCTTCCCGGACCACGATATGTAGCACCCCAGAGGGAGTGGGAGTAGAGGAAGGAGGGTGAAGGAGTCGTAGACTGAAGAGGCCAAGCAGGAGGGAGAGAAACAGGAGGGGAATATTATACAGTCACATATTCTAGAAAAACAAATCAGCATGAGGCTCCACTGATGGAAAAAAAAATTAGCATGTAGCTTATACATGTTGCTTATTTTATTTAAAAAAATTTTCTTGTTGTGTGGACATGCAGAGCTCATAGTTAAAAATTAAACTAAAGTTTCATTTAAAAACAAAACCATATGTTGACACTACCAACACTTGAACACTAAGGCACACAGAGAAGTCTGAACAGTCAAGATTAACTGATAAAAGATTGAAATAAAGAGCTACATGTAAGGGATGAATAGTTGAAATAGCTCACAGGAGCCTAATGATGGTTAATGGATGGCAAAACTTAATGGACATATGGTTGAAATAAATAGTTAAGTTATTGGAAAACCATTGAAATTATTAGCTGAAAGCACGTGATTAAAATAGACATTGCTGTAATGTCCAGCTTCTGCCACTGTGGTAGTAGTAGGAAAACCTAAAGAATAACTTTTCAGTTGTATAAAAATATTTTCATAATAATGTCCATTTTTATATAATTAATAGTGTTAAATAACATCTGTCTTAAACTCGAACATTTTTGGAACATGACAGGTGGTTAATCTGTCAGGGCTGTGAGGGGATGTTGGACAGAAAAGGCTGGCAACCACTGATTCTATAGGACACATGTGAATCTTTATTGCTTAGATGAAGCATCATCCCATCCTCATATAGCAGAATCCAGATTTGGCACCATAAAATATGACACCTACCATGCAGCCAACACAGACTGGCTGCTAATCTCTGTAGCCTCAAATGTTATTCCAGTGCAGAGAGAAAAATGACATCCAGTATTTGCCCCCCTCCCCCAAGAACTTTACATTATGTCGAGGGAAGAAGAGATGGAGAACAAAAAGCAGCTGCTGCTGTTTGACATTAAAGTGCCTGGACCCGGCATAGGAGACTAACACTTCAGCCAAGGAGGAAACATAGCGGTCTGGCCAAAGCATTGGATGATGTGTGCTGCGATTGAGTTACTGACAGCTCAGTGAGTTTCCCATGGAGGTCTAAACAAAGGAAACATGATGACAGCAAAAAGGGCTGATTCAAAAGAATGTGTTGGCTTCTGAATGGATCTTTATATCGTGATTTTGGAATCACAAGTTCTACTGGATCATTTCTGTGAGGTGAGGAGTCAAGTTCATAAAGACCCAGTTCTCATTAAGCAAATATATAAGCAAAAACATGTTTGTATGAACAGGATAGAATATGCAGCTAGAGACTGGAGACTTAATGTGAAAGCCATCCTGCCTATGTTTTTGCAGTCATATTTCCATCTGCTCATCTAACCTACTTTGGTGTTTAAAGGAAGGCCTCAAGGCAGCAGACATAACTCCAGTCCAGTGTTTATTTTTCACCCCAGACCTGTGTGAGTCAATTCAGGAGCAAAGTCAAGTTTGTGTTTCGAAGCCGAAATCTCAAGCATCCTCTTACATTCAGAAGCTACTTCTGCCTTTACTCTACGTACTCTTGGGACTTCACCATCTGGATTACTCACTGAGGCTTATTACCATAACTAATCTCTCTTTCTTGTTTGTCTTTGGAGAACAAGGCACACTCTCCCTCACTGACAGTTCTTACATTTTCTTAAAGATTTTCCACGGTGCTCACATGCAAAGGACAATTCTCTGGAGTGACACCCAATAATGTAGTCATTAATTCTGGACAGTGAGGGAGAGGGAGAAGTTTTTCAAGTTTGTCTTGAGATTTCAGCTTCTAGAGAGTCAAAAATCTAATTAATGTATTATGCCTATAACTGTTTATAATAAAAATCTGTACAGATAAAGCAGTGCTGAAATGATTACAACAGCAATTACGTGATGAACAGAAAATTAATCATCAGCAGTTTTTAAAGTAGTGCTGCAACTAATCTTTTAACTCATTTATTAAGCAAAAAATGTAAAAATTTGCAGGTTTCATTGCATCAAAAATTAGGAATCACTGCTTTTCTTTCTTTTATACCATTGTAAATCATATATCTTCTACTTTTGGACTGTTGTTTGAAGCAATTTCAAGGCATCACCTTAGCCCTTGGATATTGTGATGGGTATTTTCACTGCTTTCTGGCATTTTATAGCCAGTCAAGCAATTACATGCAGCCCAGAACTGAATATGTATGATAATTTCATATGCAGACCAAGTTGTGACCTTCTATCACAGCGTGTGACACTTGTATTATCTTCTACCCCTCTGTTTCTGCAGGACAATGCAGGATATTGAGAATCCCCAGGTCACCTCCTGTAACAAGGGAGACCAGCACTACCGCAGTTCCCCCAGTAACCAGTCCTCCTCCAGTGATCCAGGACCCTGCGGTAGCAGCACCTGGTCTCAGCAGCCTGGATACGATGGGTACGGTGCCTCAGAAGTGTTACTTTTTTTGAAATGGCCATTAAGTAGTCCCTCCAGGATTATGTGGTTTTACAGTAATGAATCCAGCTACAATCAGTCTCAGCACTATTTCTCAGAACTTGCAATTTTGCAAAATGACAGCAATTTTTCCACATGAAATGACCAAATCATCAGAGCACTTTTGGCCAGTTGTTACACTATTTTTCTGGAAGTGATCAAATGAAACAATAAAAGTATGCCTGCCGTGGTCCAATACCACATCCAGACCTTAAAACAGAGAAGATGATGAAGGATGATGAGTTTCATGTATGATATTTGTTTCATTTAAGGTGTATTATTATAGTTTCCATTTAATCACCCCAAATCCTTAGTTACGTGATTTCATTCATAAAAACATGAAGGTCACCCCAGACATAAGCGAGCACTTTGTAAATTAAACCATACAGTTTTATCACCATTAAAAATCCAAGCTAAGTGCAGTATTTTTCATTGTTGTAACTTTGAGCACTTCTTTCCTGTGCTCAGGAGATTTAAAAAGGATGAGCACTTAAGTATAATAGGAAGTGATTATAAAGAATTCTTTCTTGTCCTTTAGTATTTTCTGCTGCGACTGAAGTGCCACTTTAGCAAACTGCACTGCAATTTTGGAGAAAGCCACTGAAAAGGATTTTTTTGTTAAAAATAATCACAAAAATTGTAATTCTGCGGAGAGCAGGAGAGAGAGAGAGAGTTGAGCAGACCTTGTAGCTTCTGCCAATATGACTGTAGCCACCACATTTTCTTTTTGTCATCAAAGTTTTCCACTTCACATGTTTTGTTACCTTTACAGTTCTTGTCAGTATAGATCTCGTTGCAATATTCTGCTCTTTTTCCTACTCTCAGTCATATAATGGTTTGCAGGGCAGCACAGCTTCAGACTGCACAGACGTTTACATCTGTCAGACCGAGTCTTGTACATGAGCAGAATCCATCAGAGACCAGTGTCTGTCTATAAGTGGTTACAGACCATGACAAGAGGCTTAGCTCCACGCTGCTGCCTTTCTGTCAGAGGCCTCAAAAGTGCTCTGAACTCTTAGGGATCACTGTGCCCTGTCAGAGCTGCCACGATGCAGAACAACACACGCTGACTAGCCCATTGATCTCCAGTTAGAGTCTTTGTTAAAGATCATGAGACACTGTGGCCTCTGTTCATCTGCTGTAACCTTTATTAGCTCTTTAGGGTTTAATTAAGACCCGCATTGAAAAATTTGCTGCTCTTTCCCTTTTGTCAAGAACAAGAGAGAGCGCCTGGCATGCCGAGTCGAATGAAAGGAGGTCTCTTGTCAGCGTTGTCTGGCAGCTTCTTTATTCTATTATAAGCTCAAGTGATTTGACCTTAAATGATCTTGAGCTAATTGCTGTACGTCTGCAGTAAATCTGTTGAAGTCGTTGACTAGAGTACAGTGCTCACACTATAGACAGAAAATAGTTTACAGCCCATTTTCCCTCTCTTTCTTTCTGCAGGTGTCCCTCCCCAATCCTTCATGAGCGTGCGGGGGACATCCAGGGGGGAGATGGGGAGATCCACAGGGAGAGAGAGCCCACTCTTGAGAGAACCAGATCTGCAGGTGAATCTGTTTTCTTTGAATTTGAGCAGTCGTGATCCAGGTGCATATAATGTGTGGGAATCTATGTTTTAAAGGCACGTGACCCAGGGTTTTCATCACCTTTCATCACTTGCACTTACTGTGATTTATGCTGTCTGTTCAAACCTGCTTCTTCTCCACGCTCACCTCGTTCGTCTTGGTTCACAGAGGCCAAATGGCACATCCCCTCCACCAAGATCCTCAACCCTCTGAAGCAAAGAGAAGGAGGAAAAGACTCACCCAACAAGCTGTCCAGGGTAAATGCCTGACCTACTTTCATTTCAGTTTGACAGAAGCTGCCCACATAACATTTAATGGTAGTGTTTTGAAATTGATTGTCAGCTTGCTTTGCTGCAAGTGTTTGAAAGTTTAATGCAGCCTCTACAATGTGTGCGCTGTGTTCGGAGCAGAGCGTGTGCACTGCCTAACTCTGCACTGTCAGACCTGGTTTACCCCCACATCTTCGTTTGAATCGGGGTGAGGTCAGATTGCCCTTGTTTATGGGCTTTGCAGCAATCAGTAGCTCAATTGGGCTGGTTCAACCTCATGTCGCTGCCTCTAGCTGCTCTTTGCACTTATCACTTTCCCTTCATCAGCTTGCTAACGGGCGTCTCATCTCCTCACCATTTGTGGTTTTCTCACACTTTTCTAGGACACATTTTCCTAGAAGGTTGAATATATTAAGTGTTTCAGCCTCTCATTTTACCCCTTTCTCTATATTCCCCACTATCTCATTTATCTTTTTTTTTTGGCCCATACAGCATCTCTCTTTGCTTTCTCCTTTGATGCCAGAGGCTGGCACATACAGCTAACAGCTTCTTTCTGTCCTCTCAGTCTGTATTGCATTAACCCAGGCCAGGGGATAAAAAATTAAACCATTCTCTTGGCACTGGATGTCCCTAATGCACAGAGCTTGTTTTTTCAAATTAGAGAAGCTGTACTTGATGTGATGTGATTTAAGTTTCGTCCATGATTTAGCGGTGTTTAGCACAGCATAATGAAGAAAACATGACAACTCACAATCCCAAGGTCATAGATTATATTCTCTCATTAAGCTTTGCCATTAACCCCATTCACTAGAGGCCAGTTTTTTTGGGTCAACAAATTGATTAGTAAGGCTGCCGATCGACATTATGGATACACTGAATCTAAGTTGGCCTGACCCAGCTCTCTGACGAATAAGCCTGACCTTCTAATCATGATGTAGCTGCTGAAAGTATAATACACCCCTTTAAAGATGATTAAGGGGACAGTTCATGTGGATTTTTCATATAAGCACCATAATTTAAGAGGTCACAAACAAAGTATGTGACATTCAGCATATTCTGTTTGTATTTCATCATGTTACTGTCATCCAGCCTGACAGTATCGTGGGCCTCAAGAAAACAAGCTGTCGCCTCAGTCAGAGACACATGAACATGTGATGTAGCCTGTTGGGTAAAGCCCTCCAGTCTGGTGTGCCAAGCAAGTTAAAACAACCGTAAGAATTATTCGCAGCTGCTGTTTGACCTCGTCTGATTTACTGTATTTCTTTCTCCTTCACCCCACTTGCTCTCTCTTTCTCTGTCTCTTTCTGTCTATCTGTCTGTCTCTGTGCCAGACGGGGGATAAAAACTCAAGCCACTCAAGTAGCAACACACTCTCAAGCAACGCCTCCAGCAACAGCGACGATAAGCACTTTGGCTCTGGAGACTTGATGGACCCAGAGATGTTGGGCCTCACTTACATCAAAGGCGCATCCACAGACAGCGGCATTGACACTAATCCCTGCGTGGCCCCTGGGGCCCGGGTGCTGCTGCAGGTCAGGATGGGGGAGCAGGGACACCCCTGGGTGTCGGAGCACCATGAGGACGGGGTGTCGGAGGAGGATCATGGGAAACTGTACTTACCACAGGGCTACGCTTCTGCCATTATGTCAAGTCATGTGACGGAGGGCAGCATTGGAGACCTGAGTGAGATCTCATCCCATTCAAGGTACAGTGCAGAGACAACTCAAGTATTTTATTGAATTTTTTTTTATTCGAAGTGACCGGTTAAATGTGTAATTTCCGATTGTTTTAGCATCAAAAGTTTGCTGTTTTGTTGTACTTTGTTTTTGGGTCAAGTTAATGGAAAACCTGAATAAATAAGTGGAAACTAAGTGCTTACCTACACAGCCAAGGGGTCATAAAACCAAATGTTACTGCCTTTTCAGTCACTACATTCAACCACGTTGAACACCTATGGGAGATTTTGAATGGACATGGTAGAAAGCACTCTCCAACACTTCCATTAAAACTACATTAAAACTCCAGTAGGGTTTCAAGGACTCTGAGCCAAGAGGCATTGAATCTGTGGAGACAGCATCGTAATGTGGTGGTTCCTTTAATTTTCACCGATCTGTATTCTGCGACTAATGCCAGTGGTGACTCTCTGATGTTTTTTCTCTATGGGCAATTACTTCATTTTGTCGTGGACCTTAATTCGAGTGTGTTGGGTCATTGATTTGCCCGCTGAGCAAAATTCACACCCTTTTCATGGTATATGGCTCAGAGCACAATCCACTGTTCAAACATGTGAATGTACATTCACACATTCAGCCCATTATCCGTTCTGTTAAACACATACAGACACAAACACACGCACAAAAGGATGGTCGCTGGCTGTTGGCTGACCTTTTGTCCCAGCCGTGCTCCCTCACTCCTGATCCACAGCCCGACTCATCCAGCTGTGCTGAAGCTGGTGGGTGGGGCTGCTGTAAGGCTGGAGCAACACGGGGGGTTTCATCACACCGACATCCAAGTCCTCCTCACCAGACTGGGGCCCATCTGGGAAAGAGGAGGGGTGTCAGATAGGGTTGGCCCTGAAGCCACTCATAGTCTGTCTCTATGAGATAGAGAATGGGTATCTGTTTGTTTCTGCCACACAGGAGTATGTTACCACAATCTGTTCAGATCATTGACCTGTTTAGGAGGCGTCAGAACTGTCCATTCCAGGGTATCATTCAGAAACAAGGAAAGAGCCTGTGCCATCACCTTGACTACTCCGATGCTTCCCACCTTTTATGTAATGGTCTTTGACACCAGAGTGTCATCTGAACAAACAGTGAAGCAGCAGGAGCACATTTTGCAGGGTGTGGTCCAGATGGTCATGAATATGGAAACAGAGTATGCCTCCAGCTAAAGCCAACCCTAAGGTTCCAGGGTATTTCAGGACAATGCTTTGTGTTTGCTGAAAGTTTTCCTGCAAACAACAAGATTTTAAAACTAAAATCTGGCATATTTATGAACCTGTGCAGTTTATTTGTTGACTAACAGATAAATTCTGAGTGGGAAGGTGAAGTAAAGGATAAAATGTCCTCCGTTATAGTAATGATGAGATGAATGGGAAACTAGAGAATATGTGCTTCTCTTAGGAATGCCTTGAAATTGTAATTAACAATGTGCGTAAACAAAGAGCAAAGACAGGTGATGTAGTTTAAGCATATGGGAATTTTGTAAACCTTTTTGCAAAGCTGAAACAACAGGAAACAGCAGTTAAACACATCAAGTAGATTTTGTGGTGTGCCTCACATAAATATAACCAGAAACAGAAATGGTAGTGATTTTTTTTTTTTTTTTTAAGAAACGGAAATGTTAAGAACTGGGATAGATACCACCGGGAGTGAGTGGAAAAATGTGTCTTTGTGATTTGAATGCACTGACCCTTTAATCTGATTTGTCAGTTGATATTTAACTGAATAGTGAAAGGACAAAGTTCAGCAGGAATAGTCACATGATAGATTGAATGTGAGTCATCTTCCAATGTAGAGCAGAGGTGAAGCAGCTGGAGTACACTGTATGAGGAGGAAATAATGTCATCCTGTCTGAGCCAACAGCCGTGCTGAGCTTCAAAACATAATTTTGAGTTAAAAGTCATCATCATTTCTCAACATCTGGCTTAGCTACATTGCTAGGAGCCTCTTCTCATTTTTCATTGTTAATGCTTGGTTATGTTTTTATTACAATTTTATGTTTGTTTGTTTTTTTTCCTGTTTTTAAATTCATTCATTTCGTGGTCACTTTTGAGTTACATTATTCTTTATTTCTTTGCTGTCTGATCAGTGGCTCACACCACTCTGGCAGTCCCCTGGCCCGTGGGGCCAGATACTGTATGTCTGCTGACTCCTCCAAGGTGTACACCATCCCCCAGACCAGCAGTTCAGGGCCAGGGCCAGAGCCGGGGCCGGGGCCCAGCTCAGAGGCCTGTGGACAGACCAGGCCAGAGCCCGGTTGCAAACTTCCAGTGGGCACGAAGACGACTGATGATGATGGTGAAGCCCACAGCACTGAGGGACCCCCCAACATTTCAGAGTGTGGGTGAGTGTGTGTGTGAGAAAGAAAGAAAGAAAGCAAGAGAGAGCATGTACGAGAACATGTCCAAATGTGCTCTTATACCACAAAAAACATAGAAGAGTTAGCACAGAGTTTGGTCTCACATGGTTCACATTAAGTGCAACGCCAGCTATCATGCAAAAATGGATGACACACTTTTTAATCACGCTAACTGGCCTCATCAGCACTGTTTCTGTCACTGTAGAGCGGTTTCCTCTCAGACTTACTAGTGCACTTGTGCCAGACCCATTCCAACACAAGTGTCCCCCCGTCAGCCCACCCAGTGTGCACAAACCGGTCTTGATTGAAGCCGACAGCCACAAAATAAATAAGCTCAATGAAGCCGCGGACATAATACACTTGGCACATGTCACTTGTGGTTATTGATTGTTCCCGTGAAGCCGCGTCCCCGTGGACTTCCAGGCTGAGCCTCTACCAGATCAGCATCTCTGCTGGGAGCCAAGCAACAATCCACAGACAGCAGCTCACTGCTGTCACACATGCAGCCCAAGGACACCAGCCACAGAATAGCCTGTAGAAATACTGCAAAGTAAGAGGGATGTATAATGTCACTCAGCCAGGTTCAGAACGTGTAGTCTCCTCAGACTGTATATGAGCAGTGACGACTCACTGTATCTGTCTGATGATTAAATGGTTTGCTGGAGAAAACAAAGAGCTATTGATGGTGAAATTGAAACACAGCTTTGATGGTGTGAGTGTAGGTGTGTGTGTATGTGTGTGAGTGTGTGCTTGTTTGAAGGTGTTTGTGTGCCGGCTCGGGGCATATTTTGGAGGAAAGAATGTGAGATTTGCCCTGGAAGAAATCCCCTGCTCTAGGTCCCAAGTAATTTCATTTGTGCTGTGAAATTTGCCACTTAAGGGCTGTGTGATTGATCGCATGCACTGAAGTCATCTTCTGCCGACTTATGAAAAAGCTCTGTAATTCAGTTATCCTCCCCATTGTTTGTTTATATATTCCTACAGTTTTATTTCATCTTACGTAACAGTGCCTCATGATAAATGGCCTAATATTACTCACAGATATTGCTCTAACATAATGAAGTTTCTCTTCCCCTCTTCCTAAAAAGTTTTCTCATTTGCTTTAACACTGTATGTAATGCAGGATGTGTAAAGATGCTCCTAACCCTCGGCTGTTTCTCTCTTGCTTCTGCTTCTTGTTCCAGAGGAGCTGAGAGCTTGTTAGCCTTCCTTCTCAAAATGCTGTCTGAGCATTCAAGGTACACAGTCAGTTAAAGTCAACCCCTGTGGCCCTGATCTGACCCAGCCTATCCCCCACACCCCACACCCCACCACCCAACCCCTCCCACCACGCAACCCCACCCTTCCCTTGTCTCGGACCACCACCTCATATGCTGGCACATGCCGAGAGTGGAGGGCAACCAGCTGTGCATCAGTGGCTGTGACATTTCTGCTGTATCTCCTACAGAACCCTACTGCTGTGTACTGTCCACCAATACCACCTGCCAGGCCCAGGTCCAACATACTCTCTCAGTCCTTCTAGTTACATTTCTATTATAATGTTACTAAGGATATCAGCAAATATCCGGAATTTCTGAAAAATAAAATGTGAGCATTTGTGCGCGTCTACATCAACTACTTTTATTCCAGTAAATTCAAGAGGATGTGAGAAAATCACACAATTAATCAAGCACAGATATATCACGGCATTTTAGGCTGCTTCCTTCCCAAGATAATGAATTTCTCAGTTCTGAACAACATGTTCCCAAATGTAGTTACGTGCACCCAGACACCCCTGGTCTTTTTTTTTTTCTATATTTTTTGCCTTTCTGGTGAAGTGGAGGCCTGTAACAGCAATTGGCAGCATGACATTAAGTCCTTTTATACACTAGAAGAAGCACAAATAGGCACTGTAACATCAAGGCTCAAGCAAAAACAGCTCTTTCCATCAGCCTTTATTTCATTTTCTCATCAAATTCTTTTTCATTTTTTTTTTTTATTTCAGGCATTAAACATGTATTAGAAACAGATGTTCCCACACAGTAGAATACCCTTTAATTGCAAAGGTCAGGGCCTCAGCGTTGTTCCAGTCTTCCTGTAATCATGGATCGATCACAAATTGGACAAGAGCAAAGTCAAGACACGGGGGGAGAAGAAGGGCTTTTAATGCCAAGGCACGAGTAAACAGAGCTCAACAATTTGCACGTCTTTTTCTTAGGTGCAATTGAACCAGAGATCTCATGGATCGCTCACAATGCATCTGGCTATCACACATGGACATTTGCAATACTCGTCTATGAATTTAGGCCTTGGTTGCCATGGTGCCAAAAGCTTACAACGGGGCAACTCTCAGCAATAGCGTGTCTAGGTAACCATCGCGGCCAGGCAATCCTATCGTCTCGCCCTCCAGTATATCCTCCTGTGACCATATAACACCCTGCCAACACCACTTAGTGTGTCATGCTCACAGGCTGCTCACTAAAAGCAGAGGTCTCACAGCCACACAACTTCACCAGCCAGGTCGGTCGCGTCCTCCCTGCACTGCCTTGTCTCTGGGTGTATTTTCTGTCCAAAACCCTCTTTTTGCTTTCTCTCTACCTCTGACAGTGCTTTGCTGCGTTCTTCAAAGTCTCTTTAATCAAGGGTTTGGAACAGTGAGACGGGACAGGGTGGAATTGGAAATAAGTTTTCCTCCCTAGCTCCCTCTCAAACCCTGTTACCCCACGATCACCTGACTAGCATGGAGCAGGGAGGCACCTGATGTTGGCATGCCAAGAGGGATCCACCTGAACCCTTTGTGTGATACTGACATTATTTTCTAAATAGCTGGGGCCACCTTTCAGTCCAAGCTGTGATGGCTCAAGGCCTCCCTTGCAGGATGTGACTCGTGCCACCCTTCTGATGAGTTCTGCTCTTCTTGTGCCCTCTGTATTGTCCACAGGCAGCTGTATGCACAGGAGGCTGCCTGCCGGCTCCAGGCTGCTGAGCGGGATGGAAAATCGCTGCAGAGACTTTCAAAAGAGGAGTACCTTAAAATGATGCTGCCGGACAGCCCTCCGGGAGAAGACAGGAGTCGGAAGGTGAGGTCATTGCGGCTGACTGACTTATCTCTAAAATATATGATTATTGTGATGTTTTGTGTCAACAAAAACCTTTTGAAACTGTGAAATAAGGATTAATAGCACAATTGCATGACATTGTAAGCGTCTGTTGCAACCCGTGAGTCTATCTTCTCACGCTGGCTAACATCCGTCGTACACACAAGGCCAGAGCCAGAGCAGATAACCTCTTGCTGAGAAGCAAGTACAAGCAGGAGACACTGCCTATCAGCTGGACCTGCTGCTGAGCGCCACAGCTGATAGTTCTTGTCCTCCCCGACGCAAGACTTTTTCAGTCCCCACTGACTGGCACAGACTGGTTAATTTAATTTATAATGGGGCCTGAGTTCACTCAGTTGCGATGTCATGGATTAAAGGCAGGAAGTTGCAGAGAGTGCATCGATGTTTGATGTTCCTGGGTCCTGCAGACTCTATTAATTGCATCTTGAGTTTCCTGCGCCGTCCCCCATCCCCCATCCATTATCTACCAGGAAGGGACCCTGGAGACATACAAATGGGTTATTTTTGAATGCTGTTCAATTCTAATACAAATGCACTTCATCCCTTGAGAAGACAAGCATGTCCTCTGGCAAGGGAAGGTCTTGTCCCTCACATGAAGCAGTTCAGTGCACTGATTAGCTCGTCTTGCTGTCGTGCACCGGGCTTACAGTATGTAAAATGTGGAGAGAACACGCAGCGTCAGCTCCAGTCTAAAATGAAAGCAGGTGTATCAGACCCGCGCTGTGATTTCACTTCATTTGGTTCTATTTTGTTTCCCGCAGAGAAGGAAAGCGCGGTAACCAGTACAAAGGTGCACGGTGCTGCCTGTTGGATTCAAAGAGTAGTACAGTCTTTGTTGTATATAATACAGTGTGTGGAAAAGCAATCTGGGAGAGAGATGCATGAGGGAGGGCACAGAGCCAGACGCTCCAACCATATACACATCTGATCCCAATGAACACATACTGTTCTTTTCTGGGAGCAGCTTCGCTGGGACTGCATGTTTTCAATCATCAGCTGGCACGTAAAGGAATCAAATTACAGTAATGACAATGTTGGGAACATCATTGATTCATTTCTGATTTAATACAGTCTGACTTGCTTAATCTCCTAAGTAATTAAACAGAGTATACGGTTAAGGTTAATGCGTGTGTCACTTCCGGTAGTCACCCGATGCCATTCTTTATGTGGGTGAGCAGGTGCAGAGAGATTTTCCTTGCCAGCCGAGGTGTCCGCTGGGACGCCCTTCCACAGACAGGCAGACTATTGTGTGGCTGACGTAAAGGAAAGGCCGCTCACAGCTTATTCTCCCACAGCGTTCCTCTTTTGAACCTCCTGTGGGAAAGAAAAAAAAGCTTTTGAATAGGTGGTTGTCCAACACATCCTCCCAAGTGGCACGTCAGAGGGTTCAAACACCGGTTGTTGTCTTTGTTCGGTGTGGGCAGCGAGGGGAAAAAAGTTCGGGAAATCAGGGAAAATCTAGGTGGATGTGTCACCGCTGCCTCGACTGATAAGAGCGGTGCTGTTGTGCAAAAGTATCAAAACACATTACAGCCCAAATCAGCCTGGGACTGTTGCCAGCTTAGGTGCATTTAGGCACACCGAAATAGTCAGTAATTTTGCAGGTTTTATTAATACAATATTTTGTGCATAATGTGCACAGCGGGTTCAGTTATCCAGTGCCAAGATGTCTTCAGAGAGCCTGATTTGATGCTGTAGCTGTAATAAATAGATGGCTTCTGAAAAAACATTAAGCCCTATTGCAAATGGTTTCATTTGCCGTGACTCCATTTATTGGAGCTCTGAATCTGTGCTATTTTTGCTTTATATAAGAGAGCAGCAAATCCTGTTTAAAGTTGTTTTGATGAGCAGGAACCTTACGGGGTCTAATCTTGTAAAGTTGGGTGGGAAAAACTTGCAATAAGAGACAACCTTGTTAACTTAAAGCCTCTGAGATGGTCTTTGGACGCCTCGTATATATGCTGCTTTGAATTCCACTATATATCTCCGCTTTAAAGACGTACTAGATGTTTGTTAAATTCTCACCGTGGGATTTGTGGGGGGGGGGTCTGTCTTTGAAATGGAGATGGTTGGGTGTTGGCTTGTGGGGATACCAGCCTAGTGTTGGTTACAGCTTGGAAGCCAAAGGCAGGCATTTACCCATCTGGCCAACTGCCCCGCATATCATTTGTGGCTACTTTTGATGTCACTCCTGCAATATTTATGTAAGCTAAACGGGACAATGATGGATGGGACTGGTGTTTGTGGTTTTGTGTGTTTAAACAGGAGATCCTCTGTCAAAATTCTGGCCACGGACGTGAAACTCTAGTATCTCTGCAGTGGCATCCTGTGTAATTCTTCTCTGTGCACTGAAGACATCCCCTCAGGACGATGCTGCTTTTCAGGCCCTCACAGCTTTTGTGACTGTTACCTGCCATGACAGCGTGGCTGGTATTGTTTTCACCTTGTGTGTCTCTGTGTGTGTGTGAACTTATACTCCTAGCTTTGTGAGGACCAGTTTGACTTATAGGGAGGGCATTTTAGCCGGTCTGCACTTTCTGACACGCCCTGTGTGTTTTTGTGACCGTGTGGTGTGAGATCATGGCATCATGGTCTGATATCAAAATGAAGGTCGCGTTTGAAGACGGGTGCAGTCGACCCATGAGTACTGTGTGCTCATGTGATAATATAGTAATGACTACTGAGTACCCAACATGTTAACAGGCATCACAACTGGAGTGATCCCATTGGAAGATGGTCTCTAGTTCTCCCTAAGCTTGAAGTTTGCTTTTGACCTCTGCATTGTCTTGTATTTGCCTCTGTAAGTTTGTAGATTCGTTTCCTTCAATTCTAGAGAGAATGCACAAAGCAGCAGGTACAATTGATATAAATACTTTCTACCTGCAGCTTTACTAAGCTGTGTCCATTGGTCTTTGTCTGGTTTGCAAACAGGCAAACAAAAGAATTCTTCTTCTTCTTATTCACAAATATGATGAGCCCTGCATTAAATCAGCATATCCAGGAGTTCCTCTGTGCTCCGCATATTGTTCCTGAAAATCCCTGGATAATAGCTCGTGCTGGAGTTTAGTTAATTTCTGGTGTTTTTCAACCCAGCATATTTATCATAAATGTGGCCATTGTGACTCAGTGGGTCATGCTAACTTTGCGTTTGCTACCTTCATTTGGGGACAAAAAAAAGGGACTTGCGCAAAACAATGTATATCTGGGGAAGCTCTATAGCTTTCAAAAAGGAACATGACTTTAACACAGAAACATTTGGAACGCTTGTCTCTGCCTCCGACCAAAAGCAAACACGGAAAGTAGCACCCTGAAACAGGCATTATGGCTAAGTATAAGCTAACACATTTTGATAGAACAGTGTTCTATCACATTCTTTTATATCTTGATTTACAGTATGTACGTGGTGCCTCCGGTCTGATCCTCCTCATAATATAATCTGCCTTTGCACTTGAAGAAGTTGTTTTGCAAAGGTCCTTCTTTTGCAAGTTTTTATTTTGTACAGACTCGGTTGTCCTTTGTGTTTGTGCTTGTATTGTGTGATTGTCTTAAATCAAATGCAAACAGATTTCTGGCTTGTCTATCAATGCATCAGCAGTTTTTCTTTTCCTATATTGTAACACCTGCACTGAGTCTCCTCTGCTGTCTGTAGTTTCTCACATAAAGCTCAGTGACTATTGGCTGCTTCAGCACAGTGACCTCTGTCACCACCTCCACAAGCCCTGTCCCCTGTTTTTCCCACTCTGGCAGACACTCTTCCAGCTGTGCTCAATCCATCTGCATTTTCCTGTGAGCAAAGCCTGTAATTGATTCCTGACACTGCTCCCTGATGTTCGCTCCTTACCCACCCAGCTGCCCGCTCGTGTAAACCTGCTGTGCCGCGGGAAAAGCAGGGAAGGTGCAGACAGCGGGGCTATATCGTTGAGGGTTTGGAGGTCATACGGCTTCATTCTTTGCATTGTTGCGACTGTCTCTTGACATGTTGTTCTCCTTTTTCTTCTCTCAGGTGTCAGCAGTCGGCAGTTTATCACCCAGACGCTCCCTGTACCGGACGCTGTCGGATGAAAGTGTGTGTAGTAACCGTAAGGGTTCATCCTACGCCAGCTCGCACAGCTCCATGCTGGACCAAGCCATGCCTAATGACATCCTATTCAGCACCACCCCACCTTACCACAGCACACTGCCTCCTCGCATGATCCACAACCAGGGAGCATCCAACCTAAGAAGTAAGTACAGAGAATGACATTCTCACTGGGCCAGCTGGTGCAAAAGAAACATCTAAAAACGTGTACAATACTTGACTTAACCAAGGATGCTGCAGAGAAGCAGCTTTGAAGAAAAGAGACAGGAAGGCTAATATAGACTTTGCCTGCATGTCGCTCTTGGATTATCATTCTTCTTCTCTGGCACCAGACAAGAGCCAGGATATAGATACTTGTTCGAAGAGCCACTTGTGTTCTACCGATATCATCAGCACAACTGGTACACACTCCAGCAACACTCCTCAATATAGCCAAATAATTCGAACTGGATGAAGTAGTGTGCGACTTGCAAAGGGGCCTGCCACTCTGCCTGCATTAAGCAGACACCTGTCACTGCTGGCCAGTATTCCCCTCTCAACTCCCAGCACCCGCTGAATATGTATTAGCAATGAGAGGTGCGACGTGTCCTTCCTGCGCTGCTGCAGGTCTTTAAGATCTCTGACATGAACATGCCTATTTTTCCATCAGGAGTGTCACAGTGTCTGTCATACATAATGTTTCATTCACTCATCAGTCCCCGCCTGCCTCCCCCCATCTCTGTCCCTCCCGTCTCATTTCCATACCGTTCCTCACCCGTCTCCAGCTACCGTCGTTAGATAGAAAATGGCTTTTGGAAAGATGTTTCTCTCTTTAGCCTCTTCTGGCTGTCAACCTGATGGATTCCTGATTGTTTTGAAGGGTAGTTGAGCACACAGGCTTACTGAAACAGCCCAATTTGGTAAACCGTGAATCACTCAAGCTCCGAGACACTGGATAAATTGAAAGGAGAGTGTCAGCATCACCTCCAGCTCTCTCTGTCTCTTCTCTGCTTCTCCACTCATGTTTTTCTAAACGCCCCTCTGCAGAATGTGAGCTTGTTTATTGCATTCCTTGTCTTTCAGGGCTGAAAGGGAGGGAGGGCGGGAGAGGCAGAGGGGAGGGAAAGGAGATATTGATTGAAACATGAAGACATTCACTTAGACAAGTCATTTATCGTCCCTCAGACAGCGCCTTGCGAGTGCTATGCAGTGAAGGCGGTTTAATGTGATGCTGGGCTATCATCCTGTCACACTGATACAAAACAATTCTTTTCAAAGTTAAATTGTTTACAACCTTTAGACAGATTTCTTATTTAGGTGCAACCAGATTGGAGTTGGACTTACTTGAAGGTATGATTGGATAGGAGCTACTTTAGCGAGCATAGACAAGCTAGTTGTTTTGATGTGCAGGGCTTGAGTTAGGTAAATATTCTCTTTCTCTTTTAGAAGCGATGACTTGTTTAAATAAATCCCCTGCCCTCCCCCCTCTAAGCCCCCCCTCCATTCTCCCAACCCCTCTTGTCTGATGCAAACTGATGGGCAATTCAGATTAGTCCTGAACTCAGACCGGGCCCGGACACTGATCGGAGTGCCTGCCTGTCTCTGCAGATGAGTTTTGGTTCTCTGACGGCTCCTTGGCGGACAGGTCCAAGTTCAGCGACCCGGGCCTCATGCCCCTCCCAGACACTGCCTCGGGCCTGGACTGGTCTCACCTGGTTGACGCAGCACGAGCCTTTGAAGGTAACCGACCTGGCTGAAGCTGCTGGCACCTTGTGCAACCTCTCCCCCCCTTCCTCCCCCTAACAGTCCCGGCTGCTTAGCACGCTCGCGTGTGTGTATGTGTGTCTGCAGTCTGCAAGTGCTCGCTGGCTTGCATGTGTAGGTTTGTGTGAGCTGTGTGTTTGTGTTTCTTCTCGTGTCTCCTAAGTGCTGTAGGAGGTGACTTTTGGGAATCCTTCAGCTTTTTGCGTTCTTTGCTCTGAGGCCCTTTGTGATTCCCATCGAGCGCTGTAACTTGGAAAAAGCGAGCCATCATTTCTCAGCACAGACATGGAGCCAATTTTCACACCATAAAGCCAGCAAGTGACCACTCAGGGAGAGTTCTTACAGCCAAGCCTTTTACTGTTAAGCTCTTGGGTTGATAGTTTGAGGTAATTTCTGGTCCTCTCTTGGCCTTTTGTCCATTAAATCTGAATATGGTCCACTGAAAGATTTTTTTTCTTCTGAAAAATGAAGACAGACATCTCATCTGACCCAAAGCGACAGACTCTTTCCTTAGACAGAGAAATCTTCAGTTTTAAGATGGACTGTTGTTTCTCATAAATTGTCTGAATGGCATAATGCGTTGGGGAATTTTTTTTTGTTCTTGGTGGCGCCTGACTCCGGGACAAGTGATTTAGGAATCAAGTACGCACATAAATTTACGAAGAATTACAGCCTGTTGTCTTCACAGACAACATGAGTGATATCAAACCCGAAAGCTGTCTTCAAAACTCGGTCTCATTCCGTTTTCAATTAATTCGATTTGACACGTCTCACCACTTCATGGTCAGCATCATCACTTTTGTTCACTTTAAGTTGAAGTGCCTTTTTGACCACTCTCATGCCAGCGTATTCCCCATCATTCACAGAATGTATGCCATGCCATGAGTTTCTTTCCACTTGAACTCCGCCTGACCCCGAGACCAGGGAGCAGGCAACGTAGCATGTGACTATTCATTTGTCATAATTAATGAATCCTCTGTAGAATTTCTTCTTTGATACATTTCCTGCTGCATAGCCTGCAGCATATTATTTAACGAGAGTGGAATCAGTGGAGATGATGCAGAGTCTGACTGGCAGCAAGAAGGCAGTTGTCACGGCAGCCTGGCTGGCCCAGAAAAGCGCTGTGTAAACTGGAGGCTTGTTGCCGAGCAGAAAGTGGCTCGGGGCTCCCATTGTGCCATGTATGTTTAACCAGCTCTGTTTAGAGCCAGGGGAGAAGGATGTTGGCAGGGATGTAAAGCATTTATAGCATTCATAACCTTGGTCTTGTGGATCCTGAGAGACTGCTCATTTTCATGATGCAGAAAGGCAGTTTGGATTGGCTTGCAGCATCCGCGAAAAACATCGTGCGCTCCTCACTTTTGAAAGTAGAAGCAGATGGAATTAAAAACGGGCTTTGGTAAATTTCAGCAACAAAAGGCTTTTGGTGCAATAACCGAAAGCTCTCATTGTCAACAATTGGATATGTTTTAATATTCCCTCGCAAATAAATACGGCACAGTATGTTCACTCAAATAGATTGTTGTGTTTTCTCTTCAGCGTAATCTGTTTTTGTTTAATTTTTAGCCGTTTGTCCACTAAATCTGTGGACACACCAGGTCACGCAAATATGACAAGCTGCTTTTCTGCCCCCGTCACAGCTTTCCTCGAAGTCTTTAATCTTTCTGATGCAGCCATCGACTATCAGGAAAATGTTCATTCATATGTAAATGAAAGCATGGTCTCCCCTTCCTGCCTCGTCTGAGCAACCAACTCTGGGCTCCATCCAGCTTTTGTCTTGAAGTGGATTAGCTTTCATTTGGGGCCTAAATTAATGGAAGGCTTTCCTTAATCTTTTCTATGAATATGCAGATTCTCCTATCTTTAGTCTCAGACCAAGGGCTTGAGAGAGAGAGAGTGGTTTCTAAAGAAAAGAGCATTATGCCTCAAAACTGAGCAGTCCCTAAGCATAACATGCCAAGTTTGGGTTTTCCATGGGGCTTTGAGCAAGCTTAAGGGCCTGATATGGTAAAACAAGCATGACTGGTGCCTGACAGCTCTCTGGGAATCAGCCCATTATGAGCCAAACAGCTGTCAGAGGAAACTCAGAGGGGTGAGGGCACCAGAGCAGCACCCACGGGACTTACTTTATCTGTGATAGTCAAGAAATGCTCTGTTTACCACCGTGTTCCTTATTGTCTGGTTATAGGTCTCAGAGAATGGGAGGACCACCTTCAGTGGCTTTGCAGCAGCACTTGAACCTGAACCATTCATTCATACAAAGCATGAATGAATCACCCCATCCTGTCAGGAATGTGTGCATGTGTGTGTGTCTGTGTGTGTGTGCTGCTCTCCTCTATTTTAGTTGCTTGTTGACACCAGGAAATGCATTGCTGAACATGTTTTCCTGTTTCTGATGTTAAGGGCAGATTATGACCTGTTACGTCACCTGTTCTGTCTCCAGACCAGCGCGTGGCGTCTTTCTGCACCATGACGGACATGCAGCGGGCCGAGGCTTTGCAGATCTCAAGAGAACTGACCAGACGGGTGGTGGAGGCGGAGGGAGCAGCACTGGAAGCAGAGTAGGCTTTACCGACAAACACAAACACACAAGCACCAATGCCTGTGTATCAAGTGAATAATTGACTCTTAGCTTAAATCTGCCCCCAAATTGGGATCTTCCAATTGTAGCTTAGCAACTGTACCAAGGTACAGCAGGGAAATATGTCAGTTGCCCAAAAACGTGGTACCTGTGAACATAGTAAACTGGAGCTTGTTCGTTGGTGCAGCGTTTGTGCCTGCGTATTACCAACGGCAGACGATTCTCAGCTCCAGACCAAACATGCACAAGCTACTGTTAAACAGCAGGTTTGTCATATCAGACATCATATTTAGGGTTCAAACCCAATGCTGGTTTCATTTATATCATTGGTATCGATCGATTTCGCAGCAGAATAAAGTGATTATCAGTTATCAAAATTAACAATATATTGTTTTAAAACCAAAGATTGACATCATTGAACTGAAGATAACTAGGTACCTATTTCCAGAGGACACGGAAATACAAATCCACTGTGTGTAGAACCAATCACATTGTGCTCTTTTGCATACTAATTTGGTGAAGTGAACATGTTCTCATCCAGAAAAAAAGCCACAACCAACTGTTCATCTCTCAAAGGAAGGAACCATTTTTTTCCAATTAATAAAACTTTCAAATCTGCCACCATCATTGTTGTAAACATTCTTGCTGTAGAGAAATCTTGACAGGTGTATTAACAGTAGCTAAAGGCCGCAGCACTTAGCACACTGTCCATCATCAGCCTCTGTGTCCTGGTAGAAGCTGTCATTGTGTCTTATTTATGTGATAAATGAATCTTTCTTGAGTCTTAATAACGTCCTATGTTGCGCTCCCCAGCAGCAGCTCCCCCTCCACACTAACTGGCAAAGTCAACCAGTTGGAGGTGATCCTCAGGCAGCTGCAGCATGACCTCAGAAAGGTATGTTCACATACATCCACCTTACTTCTTGCTTTCCTTTTCCACGTCAGCGAACAGTGCACGTCTGTGTCACACAGCTCAGGAGAATAGGCATTGAGTAATGGGTGCCCTGAGGTCTGTGTAATACAACCTCGTCCACTTAATTCAATATCCTGCTTCCTTTCCTTATTGTGTCCCAGCCCAAATTTTCCCCACCTCCACTAATGTGCTTAAAACGGAGAGAGGAAATGCACTTTTATCGGGACTGAGAAAAGGCTGCTTTGCCATGTTAATGCCTCCCATTTACACAGCACTGACGAAAGACGGATGTTCTTGTAATAGCAGGGGGCTTTTATCAACCTCCTTTTGTATCCTTTTATTTTTGTTTCATGTCCCCGGTGCTGATTGTGTGTGTGTGTGTGTGTCTGTCTTGGTGTGTTCAGGAGAAAGAGGATAAGGCGATGTTGCAGGAGGAGGTGCAACACCTGAGACAGGATAACATGCGACTGCAGGAGGAGAGCCAGACGGCGGCGGCTCAGCTCAGGAAGTTCACAGAGTGGTTTTTTCACACCATTGATAAGAAACCTTGAGAGAGAGAGAGAGAGAGAGACCCGCAGAAAGAGAGGGAGAGAGAGAGAGAGAGAGAGAGAGAGAGAGAGAGGGAGTGCAAGAAGGCCTTCACTCCTCCTGGGCACCCAGTCAGCTCCTACTTAAGACTCCCAGATGATTCACAGGCAAACAAACTTTAAAACAAACCATTACCGGCCCCCAGAGTAATCAAGACTCATTAAAAAGCCCCTGCTTTAGGAGACTGTCTTGCAGCCCTGTGTGCAGAGACTTGAAACCCTGATCTGGACCTTAGTTTTGGAACCCTCCTCTGTCTGAAGTGCAGGGCTGTTTATGATGTTAACGGTTTCTCCACACTGGCAAACAAGACACTTGGGAAATGTCCCCATATCCGGCGCTGGAGAGGAATTGAGAAAGGCAACCCCCGGGGGCCCCGCCTGAGTCCCTGGGATCTTCTTACAGTAGTGGAATGTAAAGCTCATTTACTGTAGTCAACATATAATCTACCTACGTATGTCACGTCAGTCTACTGTACTGTATGCTCAGCTGTACTGTATCGTACTGCGCACACTGTCACACAGCTGTTTCTGTGCCGGCCTTCACGGACGCAGGAAAGTAGGGAGGGTGAGGCGAGGAGGGGGGGGGGGAGGGGGAGGAATGTACTGGACATAATGAAGTGGTACTTACTGTCTGCTTGCACCAAGAGGAATCCACATGTGGCAGTCTTGAAGCGTACGGTGGGGGGGGGGGGGGGGGTGAGAAGAAATGAATGTAGCTCAACTGAGACCCTTTTGTTTTCTCTGGATTTCTGATTCCCAAAGTCACAGAAGTTTCAAGGTTTGATGTTTTAGGCCATTTTTCTTTGAATTAATTCCACTTTTTTTTTCTTTTCCTCCGTGTTAGTAGTGTAGGGTCACATGGCAGTAATTTTGATGTTTAAAGGTGCTTTTCCCTACACACGTTTGTCAGTAGTTTTCATTCACTGTCCACGATGTCCTAGCAATAACAAAGTGGTAGTTACAAAACTGTGTTTAAAAAAAAAAAAAAAAATTTAAAAAACAGAAGAAGAAGAAGAAGTTAGCACAAACGTGAAGCGTTCCTGTTGAGAAGCAGTTGTATTTGACATGTATTTATAAAACAGGAAGAGACTGTGCCTAAAACTCTTGGTTGTAAATGGATTGTTTCTCTTTGCTTTTAGTTGTCTTTTATAAACACATGCCTTGTCTGTGGCTCACTGATATAAAATTATGTGTATGGATGTGTGTGTGTGTGTGCGTGTGTTTGTGTGCGTGTGAGTGTGTGTATGTAGTTTATCACAGCAAAATGTGTTCTTATGCAGTGGTTTCTAGAGCAGTAGAGCAAGCGCCAGTGAACCACACTTACAATGCCAAATGTGTTTATTTCTGTACATATCTGCCACAGAAGTGTCTTGTATTTAACACTATTATTTAAGCTTATTTAACCTAAAGTTGTTTATTTTATTAAGGGTATTTGTTTTGGGGTTTTTTTCTGCACTAAGGAGAGATAAAGCTCTGTGTATGTTGTAAAGTGTGTAGCTTGCCAGGGCAAAAAAAAACCTATATATTTAAATATATAAATGATGATTTTGGAGATTCCAACATTTGGATGCTGCTAGAAAACAGTTTGCTGGTTTGTATGCTTTTGAAAATGTCTCTCTCCATAAACTGTCTCATCCCTGGTGGGACACTGGTTGCTTTTTTTGGTTTGTTTTTTGTTCTATTTTTTGCTTTTTTTTTTTTTTTTTTTTTAAATAAATGTAGTTGTAAAAATAATCCATTCCACAGTCTTTATTATGTTTCTACTGATAGATTTCCAGGGAAGCGTAATTTGTCCAAGTTTAGTACGCTAGCCCCCAGTGGTGTTAAAGGATGAGTTCACTTTTTTTTTTTTTCAACTTTCCAACTAACAAACAGTTCGACATTTTGGGAAACATGATAGAGTGAAAAGTTTCAAGCGAACTTTGAAAACTGTATTTCCAAATGCATCAGCAGTGTATGTCCCGATCAGCCAGCTGATGCCTGTTCTCAGGCTTAGACGAGAGACAAAGGGCTAATTTTGAATAATACATTTCTTGAGCTCCCGCAGGAGAAAACGAAGATAACAAGCCTCTTCTATCAGACTTTTTCATCCTCTATTTTGTAAACAGCAGGTGTGCTAAGACTTTCGAATGGAAACATGAAACCATAATGTGTTTGTGACTTGATTCCCTGTGAGTTGGTGTGCTTTAAATAAATGACAGATGTTGCTTTCACCGCAGGGACGGCAAAGGATTCGCTGAATAATTAATCATAAGCCTTTTTGGGTGCAGAGAGAAAAACAATTAAATTTGTTCCTGCATAAACCTCCAGCCCAGCTGCTGGAGTGTGGTCCAATCTATCACGTCCTCTAGGGGCTGGTGGGTATGCAGCTGCATTGAATTGTGGGTAGAGCTGAGTGCTGGCTGTGTCCTTTTTGGATTTCGTCCTCCCCCAATTGGTCTTACCTGTGAGGGACTTGGAGCCAGTTGCTGCTGGCATATTTGAATTGTTTTTATTTTTGCACCACCTCTGTGTCAGCAAAGAGCGTGTCCGAGGTTATGAAGCAATTTCAATAAAAAGAAGTAGCTTCATCCAAGTCTGACCACTTGGTGAATGAACCTGGAGGTTATAATATTACCAGGCAGCCTGTTCTGACTCTCCTGGGAGGCTCCTGATCTCTGTCTGACCTCTCCATCAGGCTGCTCCGCTCCATAGCTGCCTATAAAATGCCTGGACGGCTGTGTTTGTGTGTAAACGTGTGTGTGTGTGTGTGTTTAGGAGCTCTGAGTCTGGCCGGGAGCGACGGGCAGTGAGATGAGGTAGTTAATCTACATGTGCGTGTCCGGTGCCAGGACAGCAGATGGGAGCTCACACTGGCACAAGACGAAAGTGTGTGTCTGTTGCAGATGGAGGAAGATTCCAAGGTGCATTGCGGAGGGTCAGATCAGGAGTTCGACCAGTGACTGAAGAGAGGAGAGGCGCCAAATGACTTTGGCAACAGTGGAATCTGGAGAAATATCCGTGGACAGAGGCCGGGTCAGTGGCAGAGAGCGAAAATGAAAAACAAGCCGCAGCAAAAAAGATACACGAGTCCAACCCAACACTACAATGACGTGCTGGAGTTTTATTAGCCTCACAAAATATGCTGACAAGCAGTAAAGTTAGACCCAATCCAATAGGTTTAAAATCTGCTCTAACCAGATGGAAGAGCTCACAGTCACACAAACCATATTGATTTCTAATATTTGACTGAGTCAGCAGTTTAAAGGAATAAGGGCTGGGGCCGTTTCTCAGGAGCGACGGTCATCCTCCACTACACAGATTTGTTGCTCATCACACATAATAGCATGTGACTGGGACACAGTTGTCCTGCTTCCACAGTCCCCACAGCAAATGCCCTGCCTGCTGTGAGTGTCACCCTAGTCAGGATCATGTTACCCAGAATAGGGCTCAGTGTGCCCAAAGCACAGCTGGCACTGCGAAGAAGGAGGGGGAAATCTGTCGACTATGTGTGTGTGTGTGTGTGTGTGTGTGTAGTTATTGCTTGCAAAATATCAAATATCAGTATCAGCTTCAGCTATCAGCTTCCCTGAAACAATGGATTCGATTCTGTGTTTCCGCTGGATTACTGTTAAAAATCAGCTCTAGGATTTCAGGGAATTATTCATAAGCATCAGAAATTTAGTTAATGCATTATTCAGAACGGCTCTTGTGTGTAATCCTCGGTTCAATATTTTAATACCACGTTTTCCACTTTTACCTGAAAGTTAGATGTATACAGTATTGACCGCTACTCTGGTATTAAGCACTGAGGATGGTTGAAAAAGAAAAGGAAAATTCAATAGGCTCGCCTTTAGTCTTGCCAGACAGTTACAAAATCTCAATTGTGTTCTGTGCCTTCGAGGCGTAACGGCAGGATTAGCTCTCTCACCTCGACTGCTTATCTGTGCAGCTCATCTCTCCTCTGCAGGTGCTTTGAAATTCCCTCTCACTCACTGGGGAGCTGCATCTCACACACAACACAAAAGAAAGGAAAGGATAGGGGAGAAAAAGAAGAAAAAAAAACGGGAGGATCCTCCAAACCAGCCGACAGTCATCTCCCCCCCGCCCCGTCTGCCTCCCGGGTCCCCACGGACCTTCACTATCTGTCAGTCAAGTCACAGGTGACCACCCTCTTAGCTGAACCTAGTGAAGGGCCACATCTTATAAGCCGCCTCCCTGGCCTCAATAGAAATCAGAAAGGGTAAAAAAAAAGAAAAAGAAGGGGAAAAAAAATCTTTTTTCAGAAAGGTCAGTGCTGGCAGAAAATCTTGAAATCTCACACATCCAGCAGAGACAAAAGCTCAGCAAACCTCTTGTGTTTGTAGGTGTGAGAATAAAGGGACGGCTCATGTCTCGTATTCTCTGTGTGTGTTGTTTCACTGCCAAATTAGATAAAGAGACAGGAACAAATAGATAAGACAGGGCTGCTGAATTATCTTCATTTGCCGAGATGTCCTTGTCTGTTGTCCTTTCCAGCCGCCGAGCAACAGCGAGCTCTGCTATCGATTCTCAATCGGCTTCTTCCAGTGCAAACAGCCCCGGCTGAGAGGAGGCATTCAAGAAGGCGTGGGGCAGGTGGTTGAGTGGGCGGTGGGTGGTGGGAGGAGTTCGCACCCAGATCTCTATGCTGACTTTTTTCTTTCTTTCTTGTTTTTTTTTTTTTCAATCTAGGATATTGATTATGTAAAGTTGCATTAGTCTGGCCTGGCCTGTGTGGCTGAGTAGACGGGTTGTTTTAGAGGGTCATGAGAATATTGATGTCTGGAGAGTGAATGGTAGGTGTGAGAGTGGGGGCGTATAGTAGAGAATAACAAACAACCCCCACTGACCCATCATCAGCAATAAAAGCTTAACCGGAGAAGAAATCGATCCTCTGTGTGAGAGGGGGAGATACACAGACACTGGAAGGTCAAATGCAAAAAGTGTTTGAGCCTTTCTCATTGGCACAGTGAGCTCGGGAATGAGTGATGGCAGAGAGCGTTCACCTTCATCCTGAAAAACTCACAGCAAAACTGTAAAAGAGAGCTTATGCTGCGCAGCGTATGAGAACGGACCTATCACAATCTGCAGGCAGATATTGTTTGAAATGTTCTTCTCGCCTATTTTGGTGTTCTTACTTTGATTATTAGGAGAAATTTGTGTTTGACATGAACTCATTTACCACAGTAGATTATGCAGAAGCTTTTGGAACGTGACAAAAAAATATGGGTCAATCACAAGAGACTGATTCAGATCATGTCATTCAGTCTTCCTGACACCCAGTTTTTTCAATCGTATTCTCTTCATGTGCTGGGTTGTTATATATCAGAAGAAGCAGATGTCTGGATTTTGAAGTGTGGACCAGATGTCAAAGTGTAATAAAACAAATCAGGGGACTGTTAGAGTCGTTTGGTTTCGTCCTCTGGGAACCATGAATGTCATTTTATGGTGATACAACCAATATTTGTTGAAACATTTTAGTCTTGACCAAAGTGGTGACCTCAACCACCAAAGGACATTACCATGCATAGAGCCAGGCTGCTAGTGGCTAAACATGACCTTTGTCCCAGGTCACTGTCGCCAGTATTTACATTATCAAAAATGTTCTTGGAAGTGTATTTATACCAAATTTCTCATCTTATGGTCCCCACCTGAGGGACTTATGTGTGTTCCTGTCTTCTTGCATGTAAACTCTCAGTGAAGCTGATCAGGAAGAGGTGCCTCCTGCTCCACATGCCAGATGGTGACATTTATACGTCTTTATTCAGCGTGTCAACAAAAGTAATAAACATTCGTCTATGAGCTCTAATAAAACAGAAAAACCAGAAGATTTTGATTTGTGTTTTTAATTAGTCTGCTTAATAGCAGGACTTCATGTTCACGAGGAGCAATGAAGCAAACCCTGAATATTGGTATATTCCTGAATAGCTCATTAACCGGTTCAATAAATACAAATTAATGTTCACTTCTTCCTCTCACAGTGACAGCTCAGTTTATGATGTGGGAACAAAGCTCCACCATCACACTCCATTGTAGTGGAGGATCAGTTTGGCTTAGCTTACTCAGCTCAATTTACCATTAAAATAACATGTGGTGCTGGACTTTTACATATGACTCATCAGATCATTTCTCTAACTGCTGTATTTTCAGTGTCGATCATGTTCACATCCTCCAAAACTACATTTACCAGTTTAAATGCATAATGGCATCATACCCACACACTTCATGATAAACATATTACTGTATGAGTGAAATAATGAGACAAAAAAAAAGCACTGACCTGTACAACGTGATAAAGACATGAGGGAAGAATTCTCCAGCTCAGCACACGCACATCTGTGGGCAACATGTTAAAGCTGACCTCTGACCCCAGCCATTATTTTGCATCGATTGCTTGTGCAATCAATAACATGCAACATAAATAAGGCTGACTGTATTTGCATGAAGTAGGTATTTCAAAATGAACAACCTTTAATCACAGGAAAACAAACTCGCACACAATCCTCACATGTGCTGTTGTGTGTGTATGTGTTTTTAACTTACTTACTCACGACTTATTTGTCTTTGTTCCCTGGTGCAACGTAACACTCTCACCATGCTGCCTGTGTAATTTATGTGTGCAATAACAAAAGTGTGAAGCTCAGGTGATCTATACGTTAAAGACAAACCAGCCAGATCTCCAGGGTGCAAGAGATTCTCACTTCCTCTTCATTTTTATTATACATCCAATTCACATGCCATCCACCTCCTACATTCAGCTTCTCTGTGGTGTAAGGGAGTTTGTTGTTTTGGTTTTTTTTTCTTTTTCTTTATATTTTTCTTGCTCACTGCAGATAAGCCTGGGTGGCTCCTCCCTACTCCCTTCACCAGCACAGGCTGATTGCACACACCTGTGCCCAATCTGAGGGCAATCAGCACTCCCTCAAAGCATAAGAGGCTTGGAGTTCATGTCCACCCTCACCAGTTTGTTTGGTCATCTCCCGTGGAGACTAGATCTCTGTAGCTGTGTTTGCTGTGTTACTTTGTAACTTTTCTCTCTGTTTGAACTTTTCCTGACGCCTACTAACCACCGTGCTGTCCTCCCCCAGTTTCCTCTGTTTTTTTTCCCACATGGCTGTGCTAGCACACAGTTGTGTTTTTTTTTTTTGTTGTTGTTGGTTTTTTTTTTTTTTTTTTTTTTTTTTACTGTCATCAGGTCAAACTTTCAAATACTTTGGTTTATGACCAAATACCCGAACTACTAACATTCCCATCAGCCTCAGCTGTACTTTCTATTTATTGGCTGACATTTTGTAACACGGCCTGCGCTTTCTATGTGAATCAGGTTCCAATCCAATACTCCCCAGGTCCTTGCTAAACCAAGATGATAAACATGGTGAATACACTAAGCATCAACATTCGCTTTGTCATTACAAACTAAAGCACCAAAAGTGCCTGAGCACAGCCTCACAGAGCTGCTAGCATGGCTGTAAACTCTCAGTCTTGTTCTTTTACAAGGTACGGAGACGAACTCTGCAAAATCACAAAACACTACGCCTTTGATGTTTTGTGGTTGTGAGACCAAGCTTTTGTATAAAGATTTCAAGCAGGGGAAGCTTCTGAGATAACATGATGCAAGGATCAGAGGAGAGTGGGACAGAGAGAGAGAGAGATGGGTTGATGATGGAGACAGAGGCTTTTTTGTTCCTCTCTTTCTCCTAATGCTCGGCTTATCAACAAAGCCAGGTACCAATCTGCCTCCCTTCTACTGCATTCCTCTGTGAAAAGGCATCTAGCCTGGATATTCTGCAGCTGAACGTTATGCACTCTGCAGCCAAGGACAGACACACGCTGAGACAGAAATAAGGTTCCTTTTTTTTCTGGTAGCACCTGCTTTTCTCCAACTTGTGGTTACTGTGATTGTGCCCTTTCTCATGCAGTCTCTAATCATCAACCTCTATCTGCGCACCATGTGACAATGTAAATGGGCCGGGGAAAGGAAAAATAGCGACATTAAGTGCAAGTGCAAGCCTTGTGGCAGCTTTGCGTGTCTGCGAGCAGCTGGAGGAGCTCAAACCACAACAACATCTTCAAGGAGCGAGGTCAGGTTTCTCTCACACCACCCACTGTGCTGCAGGCCAAAATATAACAGGGCAGGTGGGCAACCAGCCAAAATTATATTACTAATCCTGCTCTTGTTTATGTTCATCCCAACACAGATGTAGCTGTGGCGTATCTTGACATATTCCCTAAAATTCCAAATTGAGGAACAGTGTGTGTGCATGTGTGTGTGCATGCGTGTGTGTTTGTGTACAATTCATCATACTGTTTGCCATCATCCTCTTCCTGTCGGTCTCCTCTGGTGTGTTGTCCAGCTACAACAAACACAGGAAATCAACAAACAGCTCAGGTCTGCACCTCGCAGGTCATTTTAATATAGTTTTATCCTGCTCAGAGAATAAATGAAAAAAAGTTTTCTGATGTAGTCCCTTCAATCATTTTCAATTCTTATTTCTATGCATATACAGTGTGCCCCATGGTCCTTCACTCTGATCACTCTGTTTAAGCCTCGATTCAACCTCCAGGAACATTCTGTCACTTCAGCTTAATCCAAAATTTCTCTAAACATTTTCACTCTGCCAGTCATGCTTTCCATATTCATTCTTTGTAATATTGGAAAACAACTTGAAAGAACTTGGAAGTGTCATTAGAAATCATCTAAACTCGGCTTGATCAAGTGTAAAATGTCAGCCCTTAAATAATGTCTCTCGTTTCACCTACGATAAATCTATTAAAGCATCCGTCTCTGTCCTCCGCGGCTGAAATAAGAGGATCACGTTTCGTCTCTTCTTCTTTGAGGTCATGCAGTTAGAGATGCTCACTGCTTTTCATTTCTGGGTTCAATTAGTTTTGTGGTGTATTCCCGAAAAGAACTGGAGTTTGACAGAGGAAAATATTTCAGCGATGTAAAACATTAACTGTAGCCTCAATAGACCAGAATTCAATGCAGCATAAATGCTCGTGTTTGTAGTTAAAACTGTGACTCACTGTTCTCTTGATTTGAAAGCCTCAGCTTCTCCACCGTCCACCAAACTACTCCACTGTTGCTTTTGATAACACTTTCTATTGTTAGCACTGTTCTTAGCTATGCATGTAGAGTAATCCACTGCTGACTGAATAAACAGTTGCCTGTTTTGGGGGATGCTGAGAGGCACTCTGGGAGATGTAGGAATTTACTCAGGTCAAGTGGGTTCATCAACAAACCCATGATTTAAACGTGACAGACTGTTGATAGAGTAAACAAGTATGAAAGATAAGATCATTCATATGGCTTGCAGCTTTGCACATGTTTAAGTTCAAGGGAATAACATGCATCAGTAAAACAAACCCATACATCGGTGTAGGCACCAGAACAAAGACCAACACAAGTTTAATTGCTTTCCTCTGCATCCTTGCGTGTAGGGATTCAAACACACGAGGCCCTAAAACAAAAGTTATTCCTCTTTAAGTGAGCAAAACAAAAGGCGACATCTCCTCCCATCACACTTCGCTCTAGTATCACTTTCCTTGCCAGGCACTCTGGCACTCAGTGTAATGGAAGCATTATATAGGGATGAAGCAACCCAGACTTAAAGTCTGGCTGTTGATGGGAACAAACATCCGCCCTGCTCCTCCTACGCTTCACACCAAGCACACAACACACAGGATCTAATGAACCACCATCTGGCGCTACAGCAGACCTGGGAGTCTGCCCTGCACGGGCAGCTCACAGAAACAAGTTCCCAAGTGGCTTCACCACCAAAATACAAATTCACAAAGGCAGTGAGGGTTAGGCTTCAAATGTTGGCACCAAGTACAGGCTAAAAGAGATAAATTCACTATTGTTATGAAGTAAGAATTAGTATCGAGTCATTTGTCTGCAAGCTGAAACATCAGCGCTGTTTGTTAGCTGCAAAACAGGAGTGTTTCTAATCAAGAGCTCACGTTTGTCCATGTGTCAGCATTGTGTTAACATTTTTATGGTGCTACTAAATGCTCATTTATTCCATTTGGCTGTATAAAAAAGGGCAGGTAATGGCAATGTGTGCTTGTGCTGTCATAAAAGAGCTGAAATGAATTTCTCTGTGTGCATGAAGGCGAAGCGATGAGAGATCACGATACAGGCGGCTGAAGGTTTGCACATACAATAGGTCTAATTCAGCACATAAAGGCAGCGCATTGTGCAGAGGAGATGTGAGCGATAGCAGAAATGAATAGCAATTGAAAGGTGTGAATGGCATTTCTCATTAAAAGCAAACACACAGAGAGGCAAATAATCTTCTGATCCAGACTATTCATGCTTGTTTTAGTTGGACTTTCACACTGCTTCCATGTGAGAGAGAGCTGTCAGCTGCAGAATTACAGCAGAGGGAGTTTTTTTTTCTTTTTTTTTTCTGTCATGGTAGAAAGGAAAAGGTCTCTTTTTGTCTGCCTACCCTGCTGCCACGGCGCAAATGAACTCCCTCCTCCAATGTAGGGTTTGTTGTCGCCCTCCACGCTCAGCCGATGCTGAGTTTCCACGGTGATGGAGGCATGAAATGTGCCCAGTAGCCAGGCTCTACAGTATGAGTGGCCATACAATCTCATTTCTTTTGTCTTCTGACCATTTGGGATGGCACGCCTGGCTCGCAGCATCATACAAATCAATGCAGCCTGGCACACACGTGCATGTAGTAAATTCCTACAAGCCGCAGCTCAGCCTCCAGAGCTCCTCAGGCCTTTTTGAGTTTTTCCAAAGCAGGGATGGGAAGGTGAAGGGTCATCAGCTGCAGGGATCAAAAACTTTGGTCCAACCATTCAGAATTCAAGCTTGAAAATCACAGTTTTTAATCCGTCTGTTGTGATATTCCACATGTCTGTGTGAGAGGTATTGGTTCGGGTTCTCACTTCATTGTTAAATCTGGAGCACTGAAAGCTTTTATCCCTGAAATTGATGAGGATTATTATTAAAGCAGTATCATAACAATGATTATTATTATCATCAGTATCATTGCAAGAGTTATAGTAATGGTCCTACAATCAACCTTGATTATGAGAATTATTAATCAGTGTGATGAGGATGATTCTGATTATTACTCCCACTGTTACTGTGATTCTATGTGTCTGTCTGTCTGTCTGTCTGTCTGTCTGTCTGTCTGTCTGCCTGTCTGTCTGTCTGTCTAGAACACATAATTTACAGTAAACCAACTGTAAAACCAAAAGCACTGTACTGTACCAACAAACAGAAGTCTCATTTTGTTGACTTTTTGTTGCCTGGGTGTGTGTGACTGTTTTCCTTTTTAAACCACCAGCTCAGCAGTGACTCTAATGAACTGCTTATTGTCTTTGTATAAGAGCCTGCTGCTGATTAAATGTGGTCATGGTTACATGAGTTGTCTTGACTTCTTGGTCTTTGCCAGCTGCTTTTCACTGAGTCTGAGCCCGGCCACACAGACCTATTAGTAAATTCTTCTGCGGGCTTAACGTCACTTCTGAGCAGTGGGTGTAGACGTGATTGCTCATATTTGGGCATGTTTCCAAATACTTAAGTAAAATATTACTGTGTAAGCTATACAGCTTTGCCAGGATAATCCTGATTTAATTTTGGTTGGCTGATTAACTTTATATCTTGCTATCTATTTGCTGGAGGTTTCTCATGGGGGCTTTGTTACATTTTAAGCAGAGTGAAGGTAAGAGAATTAGTCTGCATTACTGTGTAACTGATCTGATTTCAACTGGGAAACTTTCTCTCTTGAACCTCTCAGATCAAGGCAAATGGAGGAATCTGAGAGCTGTGTGGTCACTGCTTCAGTGTACTTGTCGCTGGAGCTCGCTATGATGAGATAAAGCAGATTAAAGTTACAGGGAAAGTTAAATTCTTTAGGTTGGTTTGATGAAAGACGTCAGAGCCCTGAGGTAATTTTATATCAGAAATGAAAACGAAGGGAACGTCATAACTGCTGCTTAATCTCCTGCTACAGTAAACTAATTGTTGTTGAAGGAATATTCAAACCTTTGAGAGCGGTTTTCTTTTGCTTCTCTTTGTGGTGATTTTGTGTACTTTTAACTGAGTTCTTTGACTTCTAAACAAGAAATATAAACAGTATTGTCATACAGAGAGCCTCTGGCCCAGGGGCACTCTGATGTCTCGGGCCCCTGAGCCTGGGCCCGTACAGAAATCCATCCATACTTAACTGGTGTGTGCAGGACCAGAGTCATTTGTTAAATCCTTACAAAAACTTTTTTTTTGTATGAATTAAACAAAGAAGACATAAATGTGTTAATTAGCATGCATCGACTGTGCTAATGAGGTCAGAAATAGCAGACAGGAGGCCGGTAACAGGGTCTACCCATCTCTAACTATCCTGACAGGACTGTAGTCTGCAGACACAGCCCCAGTACAAGGCCAGCTGAATGAGGCCTGAAGAGAGAGGATAACTCATGAAGACAGCTGGAAAGAGCAGTCGATGTTCTGCAGTGTCATGTTGTGATCAGACATCACAGGCACTTCCCTTCTACAGCCCAAACCCACAAAGAGGCTGACAGAGACAGCGGAGCAGAGGAGGGAGGGAGCGAACATCCACTCAAGGACAGCGGATAGAGAAGAGCATTCGTACCTTGCACCAGTTTCGAGTTTTTGTCGGATGACTTTGCTCCCTGCTCTGTCGGGCTGTTTCTTTTGCTCTTTGTCTTTTCTCTCTCTCTCTCTCTCTCCTTCTCTCTCTCCCGGCTCCTCACTCTGCCCGAGGCAAAGTGCAAATCAGCTGATGTCTGCACAAACACAATGACCCCAGGTCTTGTGTGTTCTTGAACCAGCAAAGAAAGACAAAACAGCAAAGGAAAAATAATGGGGAGGGGGGAGCAGCTTGGAGAATTGCAAAAAGTACTCAGTGTAGCATTCCTGCTCTGTCACTGATGGCACATTCCTAGATGGCAGCCATTTTATCAAGGGCAGATGAGGAATAGATCAAAATGATCCTATCTGTCACAATCCCGTCAGTGTTTAAACCAAAAATGTTGTTCTGTTGTGTAAACTTTTTCTCTCTTGTTTTTTTTTTTTCTGCTTTGCCAGTTGTGTTTTGGTTTGACGACACAAATGGCAGAGGAGGCCCACAGGTACGGTGCAGTCACCTTTACGTCACTTCTTATTTAGGTCAGGAAGGTTCACATGTATCAGCCTAACAGGTCACTAACCATGAACAAACGGACATCTTTCGATTCATCTGGCAGAGTGTGTAGGTGGGTGTACGGGTGCGTGTGTGCGCTGACCACTATGAGTTTATACCTACAGAGAGGGAAGCAAAGATCTACAGTACTTTTTTTTTGTTTTTTAGTCATGCACTCTTCTTAAAGGTTATCTGCATGGACAGATTGTGAGAAAATGGACCCCTGTGCACACACAGGTAAAAGGTCCCCCGACTTCTCCTGGATACAATCTCCAGACTGAATAAGACACTCCATTTGTAGTCATTTTGTGTGTCTGTTTGTTGTCTTTGTGGTGTTTTGTGTCTCTTATTGGTTGTTTTGCATCTAACTGTGGTCATTTTATGTCTCTGTTTGGTCATTTTACCACTTCGTGTGGTTGTTCTATGTTTTGTAGTTGTTTGTTGCTTTTATTTATTCATTTATTTTCTACGCTTACTTTCCACCTCACTCTATATAAAGGGATAATTAGGTTGTTTTTTTTTTTTTTAAAAGGCCATCATACCCCCATGTTCTTGCACCATATAATCTGAATAGACTTTTTTTAGATGACTAATATGGTGTAGATACATTTCTTGATAGTGTTTTAAATGTGTCCTCAGATCAAATAAATCCTGAAGTGCTCAAGAAAACAGCATCTCCTTCACAGCTGCAGTTAGCAATTATAGAGCCGTGACCACATCTGTGTTGTTTCCACATCTGCCTTATTTCACACACCAAGCCGCCTCTCATCTGCTCCAGAGCTGAAGGTTGCGCGACATCTCACCTCGGCGTGGGGTCACTTTAAAGAGTGATGAACTGTGTCAACATTCCTAACAGTCTTGTCACCCTGTATTTTTCAAACAATCCCTTTTCCCACCAGAAGGATGAGATGCTCAGCAGCAGTGTGCGGATTCTCTTTGAGGGCAATGACACCAAAAAGCACATTTTACCTCCAGGGATTCTTTGGGAATGGTCAGCGGGTCAGTGGTTGTGTAATAGGCTTGGGGCTTATGTGTGTGTGTGTTGTTTTTTTTTTTTTTTGCTGCCTGTAATCCTGGACATCCTCATCAGTTTTTTTTGTCTTAGTTTTAGTCTTAGGAAAACAGGTAGAAGCATTTAGCTGATATATTTTTAGCTTCGTGGGGCTCTGGGGATGGCAGTGTCAAGCAGTTGGTCCACAATTTGGTCTTCACCCGATAAATGTTTTACCCACGTGTCCCCTGCCTGTTTCACAGACACAGAGAGGGATGGAGGGAGTATATCGATTGTGGTCTGTTGGGTCAGCTGTAATCCACCGTGCCATGTAAGAGGTCCAGGTTTGATTCCAAGGTCCCACCAAACAATTAGCAACCAAGCCTGTGACAAATATGTTACACTGCTGCACATGACCCACAGGACACAAAGGAGTGTGATAAATCACATGACGACAGTGTATTAGGTGACAGTGAAAAAGACAGTCTGAAAATTTCAGCTCCCTGAACTTACTGCTACGATTAAAGCCAAATGTGGTGCTTCAGTGTTGGTCCCAAAACACTCAATTACAGTTAAATACAAAGGAGATGGTGACCAGGGTTACAGGGTTAAAAGGAGGTGGAGCAGGTTTAATTCTCACCTTCATTTTCTTTTCTGAAATGAGGAGAAAACACATCTTTCATTTGACCAAACGTTATTTTCTCAAAGGCAGTTCTGGGAACAGAGGCAGTGCATATTTCAGTTCTACTAGTCTGTCTGGATTCAACTCTTCAATAACTGTCTGGTTACATGATGTTACAGAGAACAAGATTAAAAAAATGGAAATAACTACATACATTTCTTTGAAAAGACTTTGAAAGTTCTCAGTTGATCTAAATTATTTTTGATGTTTCCTCAGATCTGTATGTTTTGGCTACTCATCTGTCCCTCCACTCAAAAAGAAACAGGAGATTTCCCTGTTCCTGAGGAGATTTACACCTGATCTGCATATTTGATAGTTCTCTGTTTTTTGTTTTGCTTTTTTGAGAGCAATGCACTTCCAGTTTTTCGTGACATCAGCCTTTTATTCCTGTTGACTTTGAATGCACTTGTTGTGAAGTGGCTTTGGACAAAAGTGTCTGCCAAACAAATGTGTAACTTAATATTTACGTTCATTTTCTCTATTTGTAGAGGTTGAGGTATGATAGGTTGCCCTGATAAGTGTTCAGTGGCAATTTCAGAACAAATTTCTAGCAACTGTTGATGGTAATAACATACTGTTGAAGCTTTTCAAGTCTGTATTTCCCAGAAATCACTTCTCAATCAAACAGTCTGTCCTATATTGTTCTCTGTATTGTCCACATTCTCCTACGAGACACTGGTAACCAAGTGGTCTAAAACACCAAATGTAAAATGTTTGTTGTCTAATTTTGTTATTATTGTTATTGTTATTGTTATTTTTAATTCAGTTTATGTGTTTGTACAAGACAGTTGTCATCAAAATGCCCTTATACTGGCAGACATCAATTAACTGATTCTTCACAGAGCTGGCAGATGAAAATCATTAGCAGCATGTACAGTATGTGATCTGAGAACTGAGACAGAAACCACAGGATACATGGTGTGTCTTTATTATTTCATCACCTGAGCATCTAAGAAACCCAACAACTCTCTGTTCAGAGCCAGCTGGCGTTGTAATTCTGTCATTGGTATTTTTATGTGACTTTACAAATGAAGTGTTCCTTGTCCATGTCCTCAGCGACTGGTTTATGTCTCCTTCCAAGCCTCGTGAGTCACCTCCATCTCTTCAAACACAAGACATAAATAAAATAAAAAGATAAATAGCTTCCCACAAAAGGATCCTCTCCTGATCTTTCTTTAAAGAGGTTTGGAAATGTACATTTCCTAAAGCCAAGAGATTTTTTCTCATAAGGTGGAAGGGAACAGAAAGCAGAGGCAAAGGCAGTTCTTTCTCATGCGCACACATCAAAATGACTGCTGTCCACCCACACAGAGATGGCAGGTATAATCAGACTGTCAGTCAGTGGGAGCAAGGACCAACGCATTTCACAGTCAGAGTAAAATGAGCGCAGGTCATGAACGTATCCATGCATGTAGGTCAGAAAAAGATCAGTAAAAGCATGCCACCGGATCACGGATAGGGACACCTCCACCCAGGATCCAGCTCTGTGTTGATGCTGAGAAGGTGTAACTGAGTCCTCCTGTCAGAAGCCTAATCCCTCACAGGGACAGATTTAGCTGCCGCGTCTCATCAAGCTTTCATCTGAGTCCAGAGCTGATGTCACTGAGTCCGCAGCCCTCGCTAACCAAGTTATGTTAAGAGCAAACAGCTTCACACCCGCTCTGCATCAATGCCGAACTGATGCTGCCGTTAAAGGATATAGATGGCTGTCAGATGAATTAGTGGAGATCTCGCAGGAGGCTCCCTCCTCACCGACAAAGAGCATCAGGAAGATTTGGAGGGGGTCAGCACAGACTGTCAAATGCCAGCGAGGTGTGCTGGTGATGAAGAGGAGATCTGAAGCAGCCTCAAAGCTCTGATCAGTCATCCCTACCCCAAACCCCTTAAACCCCCTCTGGTGCCTGCGGGGCCGTGTGAGGGCACCCTGCTCACCACACACAATTACCCTTTAAGCTGTTCCTAAGCACAATTACCTTTGCTCCATAGCAGAGCAACACATGGTATTGCAATAACGTATGGAATGGTCATTGATGGCGTGTGTGTGTGTGTCTGTGTGTGTGCAGGGGGGTGGGGAGGTGGAGGGGGTGTTAAGTTAGTAACACTACCCTTTATTCTGTCTCCCAGTTGGAAAGAACACACCCTGATCAAAGTCTCTTTGAAGGTCTGTATTTATGGAGTTAAAATCACAACTCTACTTTAGTGATTTGAGTTTTTTGTTTGTTTGCTTGTTTTTTGGTTTCTTTTTTTTTTTTTTACATCTGACTGTTATCTCTCACTGATAATCTGCAAAAGGCAAAACAAACTGCTACAGGTAGAAACCAATCTTGTGCTTTTTTATCCATGCTAGCGGCATGACATTCCCATCAGCCCCAGCTTTGCTTTCTGTTTAGTATTATTTCTCAAATTTTAACATGCTAAACTAAGATGGTGAGCATGGTAAACATTATATCTGCTAAACATCAACATGTTAGCTTTGTCACGGTGAGTATGTTGGTGTGCTGACATCAGCATTTGTCTCATAGTGTCGCTGTGAGTAAATACAGCCTCACAGAGCCACCAGCATGGCTGTAGACTCTAGACTGTGATCCTTGTTGCTGTTTGAATTATTTGAGAATTCAAACTACCTTTCACTGAAAGCAGAGCCGTTTCTGCCACATCTGTCTTATACAATTTATAATGCATATCCTGACTTAAGCGCATCTGACTGATCCATTGTTTATGGTGACACTGCACTCATTTCACTCAGCGAGTTAACTGTAGAGACCTTGGTGACTGAAGCAACAAAAATATCACCCATGTTGTACAAAACTGTGATTAACAATGAAATGAAACAGAATTTAAAATGTCCACAAGTCTGCAGATGTGTTTACAATGTGTGAGCGTGTGAGCATGTGTGTAGGGGGCAGTTTGGACTCATGCATGCACCTCTTTACATGCACTTCCTTTGAAAGCTCTATGCACGGCTTGGTGACATCAGTTGTTGAGATGGTGAAGTGATTAATTTCTGTGTCAGGTCTTGGGGCTGATTGGACAAGCCTTTTGGGAGACTTGGATTGATTGGATGGTTCCTGTTTCTGTATAGCTGCAGCGGCTGTGATGGTGGAGAGTGGGGAGAGAGGTGGGGGTCGGGTAGGGTAGGGGTGAGGAGCTACACGGTGGCTCTCTCTCTGTTTCCCTCTCCCTCTTGCTCTCTCCCCAGAGATCGGCCACAAATTAATACAAATCAGAGCCCTCTTCTCTGGCAGAGCCTTGTCGCTCACCTTCCCCCCAGGTAGGAAAAAGTAGAGAGGACGATGGAGCAGGTGCAGCCAAGTGCAGAGCAATTGGAAGAGAAATGATTGGAATATCAGTGAGTGAGCGCTTTTGTGCTTGAAAAACAATGTGTGTGTGTGTGTTTGTGAGAAAGAGAGAGCGAGAAATAGAGAGAGAGACAGAGAGAGAGATATCAGAGTAAGATATGAAAAACTATTATCTTAAAACATATGGTGCCCCAGTTTTGTTACTGACACCTGTATATATACAATGTCTTGGTTAAGCAGCTGGACAGATGTTTGAATTTTTAAATCTTCAGCTGTCATTTTGATCAAAACTTATTCGCATATTGAGGCTCAACAGATTGGTAGAAGCCTTGTTAAGCAGACAGGAAGGGAAAAAAAGTTAAAGCATTTGTTTTCTCCTGGATGTAGAGATGTTAATGCTGCTCGCACCAAATCCTTTCTGCATTCATGTGACTCAGAATGAATTAAAATCAACGTTGGTATGATGGTTGTCATGTCAGGCCACACAAAGGAGGCAGTAACAGTAGAGTGATGGCGGCAGAGTGACCCCTTCTGGTCTGATGCCCAGCACAGTTTCCTCTAGTCTGAGGACAGTGTACCCAGTGCTCCTAGTCTGACTCAGTGGTTTGTCCTGCTGTATTCATAGTCCCAGGCTCTGTCACCGGTCCAGAAAGGATCAAAGCATTTTGTGTAACAGCCAAAACCCTATGTCATCCTCAGGAGCCTCACAACTCTTTTGAAAAGATGCGTTTTTACTCGACTGTCTCATATGAATATGTATATATGTGAATACAAATATGAACTGTCTGTAGTATGAACAGTAGTTAGCTGTTAACTGGAGGGCAGAGCCAAATAAAAAGACTGACTGAGTTTGTTAAATCCATTCTGAATATGGTTCTGTTGTGATTTGTGTTGCTTCAATGAAGTCATGTAGTCCATTACTTCTAAGTGACATTTCTTATTTTTTAATATCAGATAATCTGATATGTGATTCCCCAGCTTCTGCATTGAAAGTATCTGTCATGATTAGCCCCTAAGGGGGCTGTTTTCTGAATCCTTTGCTTTGTTTTTGTTTTTTTAACTCTTTTGTGGACATATGGACATTTTGAACTCTGGTTTAGTTCTGTTAGTAGTTCCTGTTTTGTCAAGTTATTCTTGTTTTTCTCTCTTCAGTTTTGGTTGTGTATTTCCTGTTTTATTGTGAAGTCTTGTCTCTAGTGTATGTGGTCTTGTTCTACTTCCTGTCTTTGTTTGGTTTCCCTCCTTTTCTGATTGTCTGTCCCGCTCCAAATTGGTGTAACCTGTACTTACTTTGGTTGTCTTTTGATCCCAAGTAAGGACTTTTGGAGTTTTCTTTGTGTTTTATGTTTTGCCTTTTTTCCCTTCTTCATGGATGATTTTTAGTTAAGTTTTGTTCTCTGGCCCTGGACTCTTCCAGTGATTTTGAGTTTAATTAAAAGACTCAGTTTACTCATCGCCTGTCCTGGGGTTTTTGCATTTGGGTCCTCTCTTCCATTGTGTTCCTGGCTGCCCAGTTGTGACAGTACAAACTGACCAAATGTGGACCCAGTAGATCCAATCTGTGAGGCTGACTTAGAGCTCAAGTGCTCGCTCCTTCTCCAAGACCTAGTAGACATGGAAACTCTCAATAAGGAGCTTGCTGAAGTCACACGTTACCTTGATGGACTGCTTGAGTGCCAGCAGCGGGCCTCAAGCTTCTGGGAGAAGGAAGTAGCTTAGGTATTGCTCCGAGAGTTAGTTTGAGGTAAACTACAAGGTGTCCTTGTCAGATCCAGCTCTGGTTGACAGCCAGGATTTTATAAAGAAACTATGCACCCTCTCTCATCCCAGTGTCTTGGGGGTCCTCTACAGCCCAACTCTCCCAGGTCTCTGCTGCCCAGCACCTTAGAGTCTCCGCTGTGCAGCGCCCTTGCCAGAGCCCAGCGTAACTCACGGCTGGGTCTGTAGTTGACTGCTCCCAGTGATGCACCATCTTCATCTTCAGCATTGAGGGCCCTGGTCATCTTCCTGCCTGTTCTTGAGTCTCCTGTGTCTGGGATCCTGGCTGATGATTCATGTGTCCCAGCAACAGGGATCCCAGCCAACATTCTGCCTGATCATGAGCCTGGCTGACACCTTAATCTAACCCTAACCCTAACCTCACTCAAACAAGAGTGCTACGTTTCATCACCTAAACTAACCTCCCAAGCTGCTCTAGCTGTATGGTCGGCCTCCCAAGCGCCTTCGCCTGTCTGGTCTGCCCCCTGAACTACCTCGCCAGTATCTCTGGTCTGTGTGTCCGGCCTCCCCAGCATCTTCGCCAGTCTGTCCAGCCCCCGGATTGGCCTCCCCAGCGTCTTCGCCTGTCTGTCCTCCTGGCCGTCCACCTGAGGTTTCCTGCCTCTCTCGCCAGCCCTCTGCTGGCCCCTAGAGTGGTCGTGGTGGGCGGGGGGTAGTGTCGGGATCAGCCCCTAAGAGGGCTATTTTCTGAATCCTTTGGTTTGTTTTTTGAACTCTTTTGTGGACATTTTGAGCTCTTGTTTAGTTTCTTTAGTTCTGTTAGTAGTTAGTTGTTAGTAGTTCTGTTTTGTTAAGTCAAGTTATTTTTGTTTTTGTCAGTTTTGGTTTTGTATTTCTTTTGTATTTCTAGTTCTATTGTCTTTGTCTGATTTCCCTCCTTTTGTGATTGTCTGCCCCGCCCTAATTGGTGTCACCTGTTGCCCATTGCCTTGTGTATATAAGGCTCATTGTTTCCCTGTGTTCTGGTTAGTTTGTCTGTGTCCCCACCTAAGTCTGCTTGTGTCTTTACCTGTGTTGGTTCCCCATGTTTGTTCATCTACCTGTGCCTTGTGTTTTTTCTCTCACTGACTTACTTTGGTTGCCTTTTGATCCCATATAGAGACTTTTGGACTTTATGGATGATTTTTAGTTGTTTAAGTTTAGTTCTCTGGCCCTGGACTCTTCCAGTGATTTTGAGTTTAATTAAAAGACCTTTAGTTTACTCATCACCTGTCCTGGGGTTTTTGCATTTGGGTCCTCTCTTCCCTTGTGTTCCTGGCTGCCCAGTCGTGACAGTATCAATGTTTCTAAAAAGTTTGATTAAAATTTACCCTATGGTGGGTTTTGATTCTTTCTTGTCAAACATCATTAATGTGCAGCAAACATCTCATTTTAGCGGGCAGGGCTCTATTGATTTTTCCATCACATGACAAACATCAAATTCACCATGTGATCTTTCGTGTTTCATTAACAACACTGACCTGTTTCGTTTTAGTACAGAACATCAGAAATCTGTGGGTGTTGTTTGTGTGTCTGTGGGCAAAGTGATAGGTTTTGTTAACTGTGAAAGATCTTGTGTGACATTAATCCTCAGGGGACAATACTGACACTTCAGATTGACAAATACTTTTCATGTCGCTTTCATAACACAGCGTGTCATTGTGGGAGAGAGAGTACCTCAGACAGAACGTGGCCTTTAGCCCATGTCAAGCACAGCTCTGTGAGAATAACCTTGGACACTTTCCTTTGATGCTGCCTACACATGGAGATTAGCAGCCTGGTGTCAGTGTGTCAAAGCTGATTTAAAGGTTCCATATTCTAACGCTCACGGTTACATATGTACACTTCATGTGTCTCAATTAAACACTTGTGGTGTTAAAAAAAACTGTGTTGATTTGATTTTCCACTGCTTTTCTGAGGGCCACTTTCTGTCCTAGCGACACATGGTCAGATTTTGCTGACAGGCAGAAGTAACTGCCCACCATTCATCACTAAACGCTCTGATTGGCTAAGCATAGATTATCTCACAAGGCGGTCTGGGATCAGATTTGGCGGAAGGCTATGGTCAACATAAAATGTGAATCACATTGTACATGCACAGCTACATTCACAGCTTATACTGCTCACGTAGCTCTGTGCCGATCAGCTCACCTGTCTGCCCTGACAGCAGCCACGCCGCCACTCCCTCATTCTCGTTCGCCTACTCACTCACTTCGTTTGTTTGCTGTGAGCAGTTTATTGGACAGCACATTACTAAACCTGCAGAGACATGCTGTGGGTTTTAATTGTGCAACCTAATTTAGTAAATCACTTATTTTAAAACTTGCCAGTTATTGCAAAAGAAGGGAAGAACTTCTCACACAAACTTGAGATTGGAATAAATGAATAGCTGTTAGAAACCAGTCCTGTACTGTAAAGTACTTAGTGGACACAGAGAGGGGCCAGTGCAGAGGTTGAGAATAGCTCTCATGAAACCACTCGTAGTCTACCTTGGCCCCATTAGAGACCCTCATGGGTGGAAACACTGTATGGAGTGGATGGACAATTTGTAATGGGCCCCAGGGTCTCCAGAATCCAGCCCCATCAGTATCACATGTGGGGCTCACATGGACATGTCGTCCATTTTATCATGTTCTTCCGCTGGGGATTCACTTCTGTCATCCATGGCACTTAAATGCAATCAGTGTGCCAGGGACCAGAGCTCATTTGCTTTACAAGACAGTGTTTACTCAGATAATAATGCTTCTTGTATGTAGGTCAGTCTGAGTCTAGTTGTTCTTGTACAGTTTTGTCTCGTTTGAAAATGCAGCAGCAGGATGACTCCAGGGCTACAAGTGGGTCGCAGAGGGAAGCTTTCAGCTCCCTTGTTCCTCCCCTCTCCTCTAGCCCTCCTCGTCTGTCATCATCCACACCCGAATGCTTCTTTATGGTTCGGCCTTTAGTGAAATGGTCCATTGTGCATCAGTCTATGAGCTCAAGAGCCCTTTGTGCCCCCCCCCCCCGCCCCGAAAAAAAATTCTGTCCACACTGGAGCAACAGTACAGTTAAGACTAAAATGTCAGAGATCAATGGCTTTATAATTCATGACAATGAATCACTTAAAACCGCCTTTGTGTTTAGATTTTGTTCCTCAGGATGCTTCAGGGCAGCAAAAATTGTCAGTCTTGGTCACATTCGCCTTTATCTCAAGCTTAATGAAATGTGGCTCCAAATCCTCCCTCGAGGCTATTTTTCCCCATGAAACCTGTATGTCCACAGGGTAGAACACCATGCAGTCCCCCTTTTCCCGAGGCACCACTAATCACCTCCAAATCAGACGCCTTCAGCAGTTTTCACAGGACAATAGTGTTGCCACTGTTAAACCCTGAGGCAGATCACCATACGGAACAAGAGCAGGAGGTATCTGTAGCAAAATTGGAGCACCATATGTTTCTCAAAGGGTTTTTTGATAATAGTTTTCCCTGATATGATCGTGCACACACACACACACACACACACACATATACACACATATAGAGAAAGAGAGGGATAAAGAGAAAGAGAATGAAGCCCGAAAGGCTCAGGGAGGAGGAAAGCCCTAGATTTGCTCACCAGACGGGCTTTACTGATGAAAGCCTTGTAAGTATCACTGTCACATACACTTACACCTGCACACACACACAAAAGACAGAGCCTTGGGCCAGCAAAGGACAGACTGGTGCTCATAGTGGAGAGCTTGGTCTTCATGGTTCACATGTGGTGCTCTCTGAAGCTACACTAAATCAGGTTACCTCAAAAACGCAAGTCAACTTGAGTTGTAATTCTTTATTATTTATATCCATTCTTCTAAAGATTTCCTCCAGACACATAGACATACAGGATAAAAAATATAAATGACCTAGTTAAAAATTACATCCACTCCTCACTGGAAAAGTTCTGAATTGGAGAGTGAGAAAGTCAGGTACAGAAGCCAAACATCACTGCTCTGCATATTACTTGACACATTACTCCTGTGAGTTTGTCAACTGGACTTCAACATAACGCAGACATGAATTATTTAAAGAAATGGTTGGGAGATCCACTTCTTCGCTCTCCTGAAGTCTTGCCGTCGCCATGGAGTTGCCAGGCAACCAGCAGAGACTCTAGGGAGTCACGTGGCTTCTGGCCAAGAAGAAGTGTGGCACATCACCACTTTTAAAGCCAAAACTTGTGTTTTTACACTTCCATTTTTTTTTACAGATTATACAAATGAAATATACCGTGTTAATTTGTGAGCTTCAGTGATGCTAACAGGCAGATTTTGTTACGTACGGACAGTTTACAGATCCGTTTCCCCCTGTTTCCAGTCTACGTGCTAAGATAAGCTAACCACCTGCAGGCTGTAGCTTTATATTCATCCTACAGAAAAGAGTGTGTATTATTAAGTGTGTTTTCCAAAGTGTTGAACTGTTCCTTTAAGAACAGAAAAGGTACAGGAGTTAAACCACAATGCAGTGTCATGGACAACTCTCTGCAGTGTAAGACAGGAACGCTATCAGCAACAGTGAGTTAGTGTGTTGATGTGTTCTGACAGTGACAGCAGAGGGGATCTGCTGTCACTCTGAATGACTCAGCTCAGCAGACCAGGCAGCCAATAAATCCAAGCAGAAGACAGAGGAAGAACATATTTGCTCATCAAAAAAATGGAACATCCAAAAAGTGTGCATCTAAATCTACCTTTAATGATGAGTCTTATTACAAGGCAGCAAAATTTATATTAAATATCAAAAGATTTATATTGACTTTGTGCATGTTGTGCTCCATTATAATATCACAAAGAAATATTCTGCCATGGCGAGCAAATCTATGGTTTGGAATTGCGAAACGCTGGCTGGATTTGTAAGAAGTAAAGATCTGAGATGGGCACATCAGTCATATTCAGACAATGGCAGCACTGGAGAGCAGTGGCTTCTGCTGAGGAAGAGAAAGCCTCAAGGATCCCCTTCCAGCAGATGGGGGTGTGTTAGCAGGACAGAGGCAATTAGGCCAGCTATAATCCTCCATCTGCTTTCCTCCATTGCCGTCGCATCAGCCAGAAGCAAGGTTGCCCCCAAACCCCAAAGACTGGACACCTACCGCAGCAAGAAAATCCCTGACAGAGCACGATGAAACTAAGTAAACTCCGCCAGCTATTTTTCATTTTAATTGAATGAACTGAGCTGTGGGCATCTTGTAACTGAAGACACTTATGTGCACATACTGTGAATACATAGTGGAGAAAAGACACAAACATATTTTAGGCCCACTGCGGTTGTAAACACACTGTTACCATCGGTACTGTTATGAGATACTGGTATCATAAATCTCTACATCAATAATAATGTCTCCAGTTCAGTTCTCTTGTGGTCTCGGTGCCATTCACTTCAGTGAACGTCTTCCACAGCAGGAAGACATGTGGCTGAACCAGCTGTGATCTGTTGTCTGTGTGGGTCTGAGCGGAAAATGCAAGCATATCCTGCTATGATGCTCCAGAGTCTACCTTCGTGATGACGGGCTTAAGGTGTCAGTATGCTTCAAATGAAGTGTTTGTCTGGCTGTCAAACAGCGTCTGGAACACCTTTGTGACAACAGGACTGGGGGGCTGCATCTGGCAATTTTTATAACTTTCCAAAAACCGACAATCTTGACACTGATACCCACTTCATGCAGTGATTGGTCGGTGTAAGGAGGTGAGAAAGTATGTAGGATTTTAACTCCTCTGTCAAGTATCGAGGAAAGGCTTGCGTGTGCTGATATTCCCACTTGAACAAATAAAACAAAAATAAATGGATTACACATGATCCTGTCAGTAATCCAGGTCAGTAAGTTCAAACACGTGCTAGATGTTCAAGAAAATTCAGCAAAGTATGAAGCACAGCTATCCAGCAAAATGTGACTTGAATCAGTTTGAGAGGTTTTTCTCATGTGTTTGGCCCTTTTGCCTCCTGGAGCATCCATCCAAGGACCAATTACTGCAATTATCACCATGTCTTCAAACTAGCCTGAGGTTAATTGAAGTTCCACTCCTTTATTCAGTCCAAAATCTAAATTAAAACTGTCTCACGTTGCAAAAACACTCCCAACTTTGTCAGTATGTCTTAAGGGAAAGAACAAAATGTTTCCACTTCCAAAAAGCTGCCACTTTTCAAATTGTGAAGAAAATTGCCTTCTTGATTGGATTAAATTGGTGTTGAACTGACCTTGCCTCCAGACCTCCATTGTCACTGATGAATGTGAATGCTGCACATTTGCTACCCTATGTTATAATCAGGCAAATTTTGGTCTGGATGGATACCACTGAGCAGAGAGGAAGTCATGGCGACTGTGCACATACTGAACATTAAGAGACCATCTGCTGGTTTCTTCTGCCTGTCTGGAAAAGACATGACATTTGCTGGTTCATTTGAGCTGTCTGTCACTTTAATTTTTCTTTTACCATCACAGTGTCTGTTAGTTACTGAATTATATGGGTTACAATGTGCTTCGGTAGTTAAAATCTAGATTATAAAAATATGTTTGCTTATTTTACTGTTGCCTATAGCCTTAATGACTTACAGTACTTATATAGGAGGGGACTTGACGCATAAAAAAAATCTATGAGTGCATGTCACTCGAGAGAGCATGCTGTAATAAATGCTAGATAAATTGCCTTCTAGGACAAACATGGATAAAGAATACACTGTATTATAGGACAAACATCCAGATGTCAGTGGAACCAGGATAGCCTATATATCATACAAGCTGCTTTCTTCATGCCAACCTGCCCCAGGGAGAGTGTGCCTCAACAATACATAAGTGTTGCCATTGCCACCAGTGGTGCATTGACCTTCTGCAGTGGTAACAGGTCACAGGGAGTACAGATCCTGCCTCAGGACTAATCCTCCGTAGCTAATCATCCTGACGAGATGAGACGGAAAGAACATACCAAGCATTCACATCAATCAAATGAACTGCCTGTTCACCGGTTTGAGCAGTTTTTAGCACCTGGTATTGCGCTAACAACCTATTTATGTTAAGACTAATTTAATCTTGATTCTGTGAACTCCAGACTGCACACTCACCAGAATGACCAACCCCCAGAGGAAATGGAAAATGATTCACTCAGCTAGAGAAAAAGTGAGTCCTCTAATGTGTAGTCATGTTCCTCCACTGAAAGAAAAGGCTTTTTTTTTTTTTCTCGGAGCTGTATGGAGGTTTGCTCCATCCAGCGCTCTATCCGGGGGCTTCAGCTCTCTCAATGCTCTGCTGGAACACAGGCTGAGGGGTCAGTGCATTAGCAACTGTTATTCTCCAAGCCTGCAACTCAGAGGAAGAATGAGGCTCCATAGAGGAGTAGTCATGTTGAAGGTACTTTTTGAGCTTGGCATTTTGTTTAAAGAACAAAATTGTCTCACCATAATAATGTGAAATAACATATAACGAACAAATAACAACACAATACAGCTCACAAAATTATGAGTGATTATGATGGAACAAGTAAGGAACGCATCAGATACACGCATCAATAACTCACTAAAACGTAGCTTTATTTATAAAATGACCACTTACTTAATGCGTTGTCTCTGATCAATAGAATCAGCTGCTCAACTGAACAAAACCTGCGTTAACAGATTTTTTAGCCACTTGGGGGCAGAGCAAGCTATTAACCCAACATTAACATGTCATCTCCTAATAAAGTTGTTATGGTGAAACGTGTTGGTAAAACAGAGCAACGTGGAGCTGAGGGGAACGGCAGAGTTGGAGAATAATTGATCATTTGCTCTAAGATGGATCATTAGCCTGCACATTTTACACAGAAACGGTTTCTAATCAAAACAGGCTGTGTGTGGTTAAAAACACTGTGTACATTATGTTTTTGATGATCAAATGAACTCCACATGCAACCAAGCAAATAACATGACAAATACAGAGGATTTCGATGTAAAGTCTTTAGTATAAATGCCAAAAAATAGTTTTGAGACATTCATCATTTAGTGCCTTTACTAAAAATGAAGTTTATTTTACTATGTGCAAAAAAGAGAAACAAATATTCCTCATCATTCTTTTTGGCACAGAGAGATAATCATCATGTAATAAATTAGATATATCTGGATTGATTACTGGCAGCGCCATTTGGCCTCCAGATAGAAAAAAATTACATCTGGCATGCACTACTGGCTCAGGCAATCAGTGTAGCCATGGCCGCACTTGATGAAATGCCTTCCGAAAAGGCCACCTCTTCACATTTGTAAAAGTCACCTTCCATTATCTTCCAATTGTGGGAGTCAGGTGTTCTTTGAGCTCTGTAATGTTATCTTTTACAAGTGTGGCAGGACCAGCCTGACATTTGTAAACAGTCACTTTACTTCTTATTCCCTCCATTCAATGTCTTTACGACCAATCAGATATGGCTCCTGTTCTCCACACTGCTGGGGCTGCAGCCAGCTAGACTTGCGGTGAGAAGCCTTGCAGAGCAGCACTCATCTTCCTGGCTAAATGCCACAGTGTCATCTTGCTGGTATTTCACAGAACGGCTCTTCCAAATCATGTGTCTCATGCCACTCTACCGAATGTGAACAGATTTAGATTACATACACTGGACTTATAATAACACAGCAGTGTGGCTGGTTGGTAGCCGATTTCAAATAGGGTGTGTGGGTGAAATGCAATGTGTAACTGGCAGAGAAAACTAGAGTGTGTGAACTGGAAGTGTGAAAGATAAGCAACAGTCTTCCGAGCATATTGGAAAATGTGCAATCTGCGGTCTGTTTGGGTTTTAATGGCGAGGCAAGAATCTCAATTTATTTATTTGGTTCACATGCACCAGAAACATCAGTCTCATTGTATTCAAAGTAAAACAGTTTCTGTGGACACGTCTCTTACCTTACGATGATAGATGATCCAGCCCTTTATTACAGGTATTTCTGCTGTTTTTCATACTTACAAGCTAATTACAGACATTTAAAGGATCACAGACTGTTGACAGCTTAGCCTTTCCAAGCTGGAGAGAAGTAAATTACCTCTGGGCTCTGGGCCTTTGCTGTAAATTTTACAGCCTCTTTTAAAAGATTTTTATACTGCATTAATTCTCACTGTATTATTCAATATAGTTCTTGACTAGATTTGATGATTGATGACTTAAACTTGCATCAGCTGTTTTTTTTGGCCACCTGGGGGCAGCAGAAACAAGCTGTAAAAAAACAAAACATAAAAATCATGACTTTTTATAGCAAACTCATTTGCAAACAGTTGCTCACATCACCTGCTTTGCACATCCAGCTCATTTGGAGTATTTAGAGAATGTCATTAGCTAGTATTAGCTTTCATTTGAAGTCGTGTTTCAGGCTGCCTGAATAATGTAAGTCATGTATTCACTTTCCTCCTAGTGGATTTATCAGCGCTTTTTCACAATAAACAGCTGCTGTCTGGAAATGAGGTTGACTGGAGCAGTGAGAGTCAACCAAAGCATCAAGGATGTGGGCTGTAAAACCAAAACAGTGAGCTGAAAGACATTAAATAATCTGTAGAGCTGGTGGGACTCGCGGAGGTAGGTTAGTATTCTCTGTTGAGACCCCTTTCAAATACAAGTGGGAACTTGAGCCATTGTTAATGTAAAAAATATCAACTATAGCAGCACAAAAGGAATTTCAGCCTTGTTTAGTTAGTTCAGTTAGTTTTTGCATTACTGAATGCAGTCCAATGCCACGAAACCCACAACATAATAAGCACATTGTTTAAGTGGCTGATTCATCACAAACCCTCCACAAGGTGTATTAATAAAAATACAAGTTCGGGTGCAGTCATGTTAAAACTAGTGTAGCCTGTGGGACGTGTGCATGTAGAGGAAATGGAGTTGTGCTTCTGGCAAAATGTCCGCTGATAGAAGCTAATGTAGCATGGATAGCCTGCGAGACGTTCTGCATGTGCTGTCATTCATTTCCATTATACCTGAGTGGGAGTGCCAATGGAGATATCAATCAGTCTGTGGATACTCATGCTGACGCTGTCATGTGCTGCCATGCTGGAGTGAGCTGTGACGGACAAAGATGGATGACACTTCCTGACACAGGGAATATCTTAACGGGAGAATAATTAGCTGAATGCCTTCACATAGGCCTCAGAGGTAGTTGAATTTAAATGTTTATTTTGCATGAGAAGCTGTGGGGAAAAAAAAAACTGATAGAGTGATGCTGCAGAAAAAAAAAAAACAGAGTCCAAGGGTTTGCTGCCTCCACGCACGTCCAGGTCCACCAGCTACAGAAATAGGTCATGTTGTGGTAGAGGAACACCTGAGCCAATCACTGGCTGGCAAACAGGATCATAGTAGTCTCTCTGGGTCTCTAGCGCTTTGATGGAGCAGCGTCAGGTGTCTTTTCAAAAGATTTAAAAATAGCACATAGCTGCTCCCCGAGCTGCAGATCTGCCTCCCTCTCACTGTCATTAAGCCCAATTGGAGCGGTAATTGCTTATAGCGAGGCAGTCAACCACATCGCTGATGGATGGAACAAGACGACGAGACTATTTTTAGCAACGCTGCCATGGCTGTGGATGGCAGTAAGGGGACACCTTTTATAGCGGCAAAGCATTTTCTCATCACGTTTTACCTTACAGGTGCTGCCAAACCCCAAATCTAATGTCCTCAATACAGTATTTAATGCATTTATGCAAGAATTGAGAGAGAGAGAGAGAGAGAGAGAGAGAGAAAAAAAGGCAGAACTGGAAGATAATTGGCACCATTTTCTCAGTGTGCATGGCATCAATATCAGAGATCACAGAGTCTTATTGTTGACCCAGCCAGGGAGCTTTCACACAGTGAGCTTCCCTGATTGTTTTGTCACAAACATAACACACACGCGAGCAGCAGGCCGATGAAATGCGAGCACTCCTCAAAAAGCAAAAGAACAATACACCCCTCTTTTTCAATCCGTTCTCTTTTCTCATGGGAGTTCCTCATTTTCTGGCTGTTCGGAGCAACCAGCCAGAAGGTTATTTTTCACTTCACCACCTCACCTGTCCTGCAGTCTGCTCGGTGACAGATAAGCCCAGTGGGTCTGCTCGCAGTCTTGTGCCTGCAGATGGTACGGCGGTGCTGATGGGGCACTCTGGTGTACTGGAGACTGCACAGGGATGTGCAGAGGGGAGGTCTTACAGACTGTGAGTAATAGTAACACTATCTGGACTGTGAAGTGCCGGGGATAAATGTTGGGAATGGATGAGCCAGCGCCATGGCAACAAAAACAAAGGTAGGGCAGCATAGCTAAGACTCCCAAGGCGACTGTCCATGCTCTTTTCCTGGATTTCCCTTATCACCAATAACAAGATGTTGACTGGAGCGGACAGTTCCTTAATGCTGGAGGGTACCATTGATTTCTATACAGTATTTGTACATATGCTGCAAGAGACCACACTTTGCACATTTTTTCCCATTGCAGATAATTCCCAAATCAGATACAACTTCTACTGGACGCAAAATTAATTATATTCTAGCAGAGTAATGAACTGCGTGTGTGTGTGTGTGAGAGAGAGAGTGTGAGTGTGTGTGTGAGTGTGTGTGTGAGTGTGTGTGAGTGTGTGTGTGAGTGTGTGAGTGTGTGTGTGAGTGTATGTGTGAGTGTATGTGTGAGTGTGTGTGTGAGTGTGTGTGTGTGTGAGTGTGTGTGTGAGTGTGTGTGTGTGAGTGTGTGTGTGAGTGTGTGTGTTTGTGTTTGTGTTTGTGTTTGTGTTTGTGTGTGAGTGTGTGTGAGTGTGTGTGTGTGTGAGTGTGTGAGTGTGTGTGTGTGTGAGTGTGTGTGTGAGTGTGTGTGAGTGTGTGTGTGTGAGTGTGAGTGTGTGTGTGAGTGTGTGTGTGTGAGTGTGTGTGTGTGTGTGTGTGTGTGTTCCCCTAAAATTGTTTTTACACTTTTTCCAATTAAAAAAATGTCTTTCCTCACTTTCTGATAAATGAAGGCCAGTGGAAGATATACAAAGAAAACAATTAGCAAAGAAAACAGAAAAAATGTTCCAGACAGAGGTAGAGTTTAGTCATAGCTGTTCCCACCGTGTCCATGACCTCCGGGATGCGCAGAGACAGATTTCCCCTGGGTGTTTACAAAGGGCTCCTCAAGTTCACTTCCTACACTGCAGGAGGAAAGGCTGCTTTATAGGAAACCTCCTGGGGAGACACAACAAAGTGACCTCATGGCTCTGCAGTGGACTGGCTGCAGAGCAGGATATGGCAGCTCCCTCCGCCGTTCCTCTGCCAGCTGTATATTAATAAACCTCAAAGACCTCAACTCTTAATACGGCTGCGCGTTTGCTGTCTGCTTCTTTTGCCCTTGAAACTGCTGTGGCCTTAATTCATTATGTTATATGATGTTCCAGCCTGGACAAGGTCAGTATGAGGGCAAAATGCAGCTTACTTTTCCATGTTGCTACAGAAATCTAGAGGAGATCAGACTGAGGTTATTTTAAAGAGATTTAGTTTGTTGTCATGAAGAGGTCTACAAAGCTTTATTTGCTGGATCGGTGAGCTGGTTTTTGAAGAAGACCAATAAAATGACACATACAGTTTGTTTTTTTGGGATTTTGGGATTCTCAGCAGGATAAACTAAACCTAATTACCTCTATTCTACATTTCTGTATGAACATAAAAACATTTCTTGGCAGACAGCCCTGGTAAACTGAGAAACCATGCTTTCTTGCTGGCTCATGTAATGTTGTCATCTGTCTTTATTTCTTTTTTTTAGTACCAAACAAAGGCCACTGCCTGTTGAATACTACTCAACCCAAAACAAGAGAGAGAAGCTTTAATACAAAATTAGAGGTTTTATTAGCACTAAATGACCCAGTATGTGAAAAACAGGACTAAACGCAGAACTAAAGTCAGGAACAGCTACGTGTCCTAATTCTTGGGAGAGGCTCGGTATCTCCAGATGTTAAACAGTTCTTTAATGTTAAAGAATGCCACATGAACATCTGCTCTCTACAGTCATAAACATATCATTGGATCACTTTTACAAAATGGTTTTCTTTCTTGGTCTCATTTTGACAGATATTTGAAATTCTGTTAATGAATTTTACATGTAATGCCTTTATGAGTATAATTTGAATTAAAAGACAAAGAGACAAGATGCCTCTGTAATATAATAGCACATGGACTCAGCTTATGGTTATACATGATGTACAGAGTGTGGCGATGAGGTTAAATAGGGGTTAAGTCAGATTAATTTAATTCAGGATGTGCATTTGAGTATTTGACATCGGTGAGGATGGATGGATGTATTGGACTTAATCTATAAGTGTTTGGTGCCACTCTAATCAGCTGATACACAGCAAGCTCGTCTGTGATTTTCCTGTTGACTGAGGAAGCTTCCACCTGCCCTAGTTTTAACAGACCATGATAAAAGTCAGTGTGTCTTGTGCTGCTCTGCCCCTGTGGCTAATTATACAGTTGTGAGAGTCACTGGAGCAAACTAATATATGAAGAGGAACCACTGCAGGACAAAAAAAAAACACTGTCATGATGATTTAATTAAACTCTGCTAAATTAGGGAAATAAACCTGGTTTGAAGCCTAAGATGTTTTTTTTTTTTTTTTTTTTTTTTTTTTTTTTTTTTTTTTTTTTTTGTTTTTTTAGTTTTATATCGTTTTAGGCCCTGTATTGATTTTATGAGACACACAAATTAAAATGTACAAGTTACATTTGCACCCCAGAGGGAAAAATAACTCCAAACAAAATTCATTGTCTGTGATTTGCCTTGTCAACCCAAGTTTCTGCCTAAGGTAAAATCAGAGCAGGCTATTACAACAGGCTATTCTGTGCATTTACTGAGCCCTGATCTGCAAACAGATCTAAAGTCAGTTTAAGAGATCCACTGTCCAGAACAATCGCTCAGTAAACACACACACACACGCACAGGTTTTTAACCTGACTGCTGAGTTTTTGTTGGTGTCATGACACAACACGTGGCTTTAATCCACTCTCAGGTTCTGAGATGAATATTGATATTTTCATTTAAATTTATCTTGTCTCCTGTAGCTGTGAGTCTGCTTATCTAGGTTTACCACTTTCATTTCATATGGATAATTCATGCTGCATGATTATCACGCAGATGTAGGCAGCTGTAATTCCAAACATTTGTAGCTGTACAATGTGATTAATAATGCATCAAGGGACAAGAGTTCCTGTGAAACAGCAAAACATTGCAGGACTGCGCTGCATATTCCAACAGGCATCTATTCTCAGATATGCGTTACAGCCTGCATCTTTTACAGATATACATCCTCCCCTACAGGAATACACTCATCGCTATCTGTTTTTTCTGTCATTCACCATTTCTTCCCCTCTTTTTCACCCCACTCACATTTTAAATTCCAAATGGCACTAATGTCCTTGGGCTGCTCCTCATCATCTGTTTGTTGCGTCAGTGCTGAAAAGAATGGGATAGTTTGAGAGGCCACATATAGCTGCTCTTGACACATTTATTAAAATATTGCACATCTCAAGGCTAAATTGCTGTAAATAGCACACTGGGCTCTTGTCAGATATGCTGAATTTTGAGTGTGTGTGCACTCGCACTCGCATGCGTGAACACAGAGTAACCATCCTGTAACAGAGACCCATGGTTCTGTGTGATGAGTGTTCATCACACAAACTGACAACTCAAATTGGTTGGTAGCGATTTCACTGAAGGCTTTTATTCACACAAAGGGGATATATTGTTGCTATCAAGACATTTTAATGCTCCAGTATCCGAACAGCGAGACCCAGACAGTAACCCCTTTCAGCTGGAATCAACACAGCCAACATAAACCGAGCCAGATGTCAACGAAGGGTCAGCACAGTAATCTACTATGTAAAAAGACCTTATGTTAATAACATTAATACCAGGTCACAGAGGTCAGCAGGAGAGATAAAAAGAATAAAATAGCTGAAAAATAATGGAACAACACTCACTTCCCCCTATACAATCATGACATAGTGGTCAAACATTGATCTTTTAATATATCAGTCTGTCATAGCTGTCCAGCTCTGATGGAAGATCCCCTCTTGATGACAAATACATAAAAGCAGTCAGTAATAATAATGCAATTTTTAATCTCAGGTTTGGAGCTTTGAGGAGGGCAATAGTCTGACATGACTGCACTCCTTTTAGCCATTTTAGCTACTGTTCTTCATGAAGGAGCAAATGAAAAACTGCCTCCTTTAAAGCTGTGAGGGGCTTCGTGTTTGATGCTAAAGTTAGATTTTGAGCGGCGTATCACTTTAAGGAGCTGCTATCTTGCCTAAAGGGTTTTGTGTCAGACAAAATTGTGCATGAAATGCTGTTATATTTGTGAATGAGCATGGAAAAATGTAATGGCATTCAGTTTTCAACTTAAAAACCAGCAGCATTAGCATAGGCCATCAAAGACCAAAATTTGGTCACATCCTACGTTATCATACAGTGGTTCAGAATCCTAGATTTTTTTTTTTTTTTTGGCTATTTGATGGCAGATAAATGAGAACCAAAGCAGTTAAGTGCAGAATCTGTGGAAATTCCCTGTGATTCATGTCAAGCAACCCCTTTCACTAAATATATAGTCATGTGATCCATTGTTAACATGAAAATATTGATCAGTGCAGCTTTAAGCATTAATCAGGACTGTTTTACACCGGGAGCACCAAGTGACTACAGTTTTCTGGCTCGGAAGATAAAACAATCAGCAGTCCTAGACTCAGAACCACACCCAAAAAAAAGTGAACTTCAGATACTGTTGGTAAGTGACGTCTCATGTAACTCATCCTCCATGGGTGCAGGCTGGTCCAGACAGACAGAAAGACAGACAGCTGCTGAGAAACAGCATCTCACATCACCAGCTTCCTCCACAGGACAGGAGCTCCTCTAAGTCTCATTAGGCCAAACTGGCAGCTCAAGTGAAAGGCAAGAGGACCACGCACCCAGCCTCCCATGGCAAAAAACCTCCCCATCGCTCCCAGGAGCTCTCATTACTTCTCTCCCCTCCCCTCTGTCCCCCAGCCCCTCTCCTAAAGGCAGCCAGCTCCATCCATCACATCTATCGATCCTGCCTTCCCCTGGCGTGGTACCTGTCTGTTTTTGAGACTAAGTGGGAAGGATGGCAGGGCTGGCATGATATTTCAGGTTTCCAATGACAGCCACGTCCCCTAGGGATGTTACAAGGTGAACCAGTGGCTGGGATTCTTGGAGGAAGTGCTCCACCGTAGATCTAAATGAAGGATCTCTCCCTGGACGAATTAATAACAATATGTTTTTCCTTCCCAGACACTGAAGTAATAATCAATTCTCCATTGCTTCGGCTGCTCTTCGCACTTCTTGCTAAAAAAAAAAAAAAAAAAAAAAACAAGTCTACCCCATTCCTCTTGATACTTCACATGAGATGGCAGCACAAACATCTCTTTGCTCAAAATGAACCAAACCCCTCCTTTTCCTCTTCTTTTTTTTTTCCAAAACACTGTCATAACTGTCGTCTAAAGTCCGACAGTGATGTTTCACAAAGGAGCGAGGATACTGTAAATCTTTTTAAAGCAATTTGATGGTGTGTCACACAGAGTTCCTCTTGACTTTGATCTTATTACTATGATGGTTTTTGGGCAGAGGAGCAAGCTTAAGCTTTTAAAGCAATTGCTTTTGAGAAAGCCAGTTTAGGGCAGTCTGACATGAGCACTTGTTATACTTCTAACTGGGATTAAATACACAGTATGTGACATTGTTTTGAAAACATTTGTCTTTTAACCAGTTTCATCCCAAATGTTTTCAGTTCACATATCATAGACAATTTAGCATTTTTGACCTAAGACAGTTTTTTTGCATCTTCAACACAGTGACAAGGAACAAGGATTTTAGATATAGTTACCCCCCCACACAAACCCCACCCCTACAAACATTTGACACTAAAACTAATGATTCTAAAAATGCTTTGATATTTCTTCTAAATGTTATTTATATTTGAATGTAATTTTTATTTAGTTACTTTTAAGCTGTATTTACATTTTGTGTTGGGGGATGGGGGGGTGGGGTTACAGCATGGCTCACGTGTCTCCTCAGAAATGTAACTCGGTGTCAAGACTACAGAGCTGTCACGTGCAGACCACAACAACTGTGATCAGCTTCGGCTGCTTATGTTGTCTCCTGACATTTCTGATGCTGGTGGAAGTTGCTGAGTGAAGACAACATCAAAGAATATGAAGAGAGAGACTCTCTTCATATTCAATATCATAACCAATAATCTCCTCTTCAGTATCACAGTATCTAGCAAAGCCGCCTCCACAACAAACCCTCTGCTCAAAGCAATCAGCACTCTTTATCACAGTGAACCGAAGAATGTAAACACAGCGACGGCATGGCAGCAGTGCCCTTTTCTGTCACGACGCAAAATAGAGGTTACCTAGATGTTGTGCCAGTTCAACAAAATACAGAAGACGAGACCTCTGTGTCCTCAATGGTACACTTACTGTGCAGGTATGACCGTGGTTGTACGATACACCTATACAGCTCCTTACTGTATTATTTTTTATGCTAACTTCCTGGTACTTTCTTGATTCATTCCAAACAACTGAAACTCAAAAATACCTCACTTATTGCATGTCAGAGGAGCTGTCCTGTGAAAGTGCTGCAAGGAAAATGGGAGATAAAACATGGATTGGTTCAATCACTGTTATGATGTATGTTCCTCTATGAAAATGATATTAAAGTTGGAGTGGAGCTGTAAGAGTTGCTGTCATTGTCACAGCGGTGCTATTAAATGGTCCTGTTTCTCAATGGCCTTCTTCTCTGTGTAGAATTATCATCACACAACTTCCACTATCAGTCCAGTCCCAGTGGTTCACAGTACTTACAGGCTCTTTTATTATTGAGGCATATCAAACATCAGATGCTTGAATCATCCGGGATCTTTTAATAGGAAATGTGATTTTCTGTTATTTTTTCCTCAGGCACTTACCGCTCAGATAGATCACATGAAGGCTAATTATTCCAAGTTCAGGCTGAATGTTTAAATATGTAAATGAGTAATATTTCTGACTGGGTTCCTGGAGAATCAGTCTCTCTCTCTGCACTTGCACAGACACATGTTGCACACACACACACACACACACCTTTCATTTCGGTTGTTTCAGGAGAAGAAGAAGGGCTCTCAGTTTATTATGTGTAATTTCTGAAAGGACCGACGTGTAAATCAGATATATTAAAATGAAGATGAAAATAGACGTGTGCTTTGCGTCTCTGGGTGCATTTCCTCCAATCCTGTTATTTCTCATACAGCCATAAGTGATGGAAATAGGTCTGTTTCTGAGGGGACTGCAGCTCCCACTGGTACAGTGTTTATAATTAAGTGCAATTTTCAATGTCAGGATCAGACCACAGGAAAACGAGTAAGGCAGGCTATTTCCTGTTGTCCCTGTTTCTCATTTGTGCCATACTTCCTTTACTGGTTTGAAAGAGAAAGATGCAGATTTTGGGTTTGGGGAGTCTTGCAATTAAATGATTTAAAATGCTTATTAATTCCAGTGGAATTTCCTCCCTGTTTCATTGCTCAGTTGAATTTATTCAACAGCTGATTAAAGTGCAGAGTGAATTTGAATGAGCTCCTAAAACCACCGTAATGAGTCAAATAAAAGGCCAGCTGCAGACAGTGGTTAGTTCAGTGTCCACTCTCTGTATGAAAAAACACCTCTCAGGAGCGTTAACTTCACTGACTCAATGACCAGAACTGACATGCAGTCACTCACGCATCACAAAGGTGTCAGTTTCAGAGGCAGATGCAGAAATCTCTGAGGATGGGAAAGGCATGACTCTATAAAAAAAAAAAAAAAAACTTAATTTGCATTCATTAGTGGTGTTTGTGACTCTGGTTGAAGCGATGCGAGAGGAAAAGCAGCAACACGATCTATGAATCTCCCATGGTTCAGAGAGTTTGTACATGTACCTGTCAGACAACATAACAACTCAGCAGGGAATCAAATAAACAAATTCAGATTCCAGACCCAAATCCCCCTGGTGCGGACCCACTCTTAAAATCATTCATTCATTCATATCCAGTCAAGAAGTAGTTTTCATAAATCCAGTGGAACAAGGGGTGGAACAACATCACTTTCATTTGCATGCCATTTCAAGTAAATTTATCTCACCTCACTGCCAATCTTTATATCAGTATATTTACTGATTTATTTTTTAGTGCAGAACAAGAGTATAAACACTGCGTTTGTCTGTGCAAGCTGCAAACGTTAGCATGTCCAGCTAACTATATGACCTTATATGCTATATATGACCTTATTTTATCTTACATTAAGAAGTTCTCGCTTTAAATCAGCCGTATACATAAAAAGTTAACTGGTAATGATGTTTTAAATTTTAAATTAGCTAATTAGCGAGCTAAAGCTGATAAAATCTGCTCGCCACAGTAGTAATTTCAGCCAACAAATCAACAGTTGCCAGCTAGAAAGGAGAAGCTGCTCCTGTCTGAAATAAAAAACTCATTGTTTCAAAAGTAACCACGGATTTGGAGTGATAAATCTGCCACTGTAACTGTATTTATGGCGTGTGGGAACATGATGCTTGACCAGAGTAGCAACAGAAACTAAGAGGAGCTGATAAGTCTTGATTGTATATAAAAAGTATGGTAAGAAAACACATTAGAGAAATATATTCTAATACTATATGACAAGATTGAACAATATCTTAGCAACCAAAGTGCTGAGACAAAGGACCTTACACTGCATGGTGCTTCATTTTACATAAGGAAACATCTCACCCTGCTATATCTGCCTGCTGAAAACCATCTGGGTTTTTCTCCATGGCCATTTTATGAGCAGAGCTGCCACGTGGGACACAGTATGGTGCAAGCACAGATTCAATTATGGGGTGGGGGTGCTTAGCAAAAAGGTGTGTGCGCGTGCCAGGTTCTGTCTGTACCCTGCCTGAAGCTGATCGATGTGGAGACTTCTGGCCTGGCAAGTGGTTTGCAACCTGGCAGTAATGTGAGAAAGGCCCATTGTGCTGCTGTGGAAAAACCCTGATAGCTCAGCTGTGTTTACACCCCAGAGCGCGAGACTGCAGACACGCCTCTGCGGATCCCTCAATAGCCCCCTGCTACAGAAACACAGGGCAGAATCAGATGGAGACAAAGCAACACCATCCCATTTCCCCCGCCATGTCCTCTGTGAAGCTGCCTCCCAATTAGCCACACTGCCGCTGCCGAGGTGAGATAACAATAGAAGCCCATGTATCCCCTAAAGACCTCACTAGAGGACCTTTATTACCGTATTGATATCTCCTACATGTCACCACTGCCCTCACTTGCCTGGCAGCATGCCCGCACATTTTATATGAGGGAAAATCACCAGAGGGGTTGTAACTCAATACAAGAAGAAAACAGCAGGACACAACATTAGGCTGAATGGTACATGCTGTAATTAGTGAGATGCTGTAAAGAATAAATATATGATACAGCAAGTTCAAGCTGCACAGAAAATAAAAAAAAAAACGATTAATGGGTGAAAGTACAAAATTGTTTCTGGCAAAAAGTCAAGTGACACCCAGTGAAATGAACAAGTATATTCTGAGCTGACGTAAAATAAAAACAACACAACCAGTGGCAGATAAAATTATCTAAACAAACAGCAGTTGTAAATACTTATTTTTTTTATGTGCTCACTGATATTTTATCCTTCAGTATTTTCTACATGCATAAGACACAATTGTGACAGATATATTTATATATAAGTACAGAGCATCTCTCCAAGCATAAGCTGCTTTAAGGGAGGAAAAAAAAATCTAAATATTGCATTTCCACACACACAAAAAAATAAAGTGTTCAAGTTAGCTCACATTCTGTAGCACCACAAGTGAGTTATTTAATGGACTAAATTACATGTAATTGAAGTCCAATTGTACGGAAAACACACAAAAGTGGCTGGCTGACCTAAAAATTGAGCATATGTTTTAGTTTATGTGCAAGACTGTTTCCAGTAAAAGATGTTTAGATTGTCCACTTGGTCCTCGGCAAAAAATGCAAACAGGTAGATGTTGCTGTGTAACTAACATCACTGAATCACTTCGCTGGCTGTACAGCTTTTTTCTTTATGTAGTACTGTTACACAATGTTATAGGATTTACCATAATTCATTAGCTTTTACTTGTGACGATGTTGATGTTGTTCAGCAAAAGTTACACAGTCTTTCTTTACAGCTGATAATGTCTCAACTGGTTTGCAAATAACAACAAATCACAACAACTGAAAAATTCTCCATTAACCAAATAATTATCAAACACTGGTAAAGTTTTGACAGTAAAATCTGAAGAATAAAAGTGCTCAGCATTAGTAGGACATGACATGGAAACCTGTATCCAAAAACACCTTGAAAACAATATTTTTTCTGGCTTGGTGGCCTAAGGCACTTTTTACCTGGTTTAAACTTAGGCTGGCAAGATCTGAGGAACTTCTAAAATTTGCTTTAAAGTGTCTTATATTTTGCATCAAATCCTTCATATTTTTCCTTTTTTTTCCATCTGAAGAAAAAATCTTACACAGACTTTCTAAGACTTTGTGCTGGAAACTTTCAGCAGTACCACAGAGGCTGGTTGTAAAGCGCTTTGAGTGAGGCTTTATGGTAAATGGATATGGGGTCAGTTCTACTGCAAAGCCGGGGTCAGGCTCTCAGAGAGCCAGTCTTTGTGTGAGTGGTCATAAAACACTACAGGCATTTCAAATGTCCCAGCTGTCACTGAAGTACTGGTCCTCTTCTTCTTCCTCTTCCTCCTCTTCATCCTCAGTCCTATTTTTCATGAGGTCATCATCTAATAACTCATTCACTTCCCCTTCCTCTTCTTCTTCCTCTTTGAGCTGCGTGAGCATGCTTTGCAAAGTGGCTTTTACTTCCTGAACTTCTTTTTCTAAAGACTGTGCAGAGTGAGTTAAGGAAGAATCTGATGCTTCAGACAAAGAGTAAAAAGCATTAACATGCAAATAAAAAGCATGCCAGCAGACAAAAATCAGGGCAAATGTGACACCTGTGTGCCCTCGGTGGGTAATGGTACTGGCAAAGGGAGGCCAAAACCTGATGAAGATATCAATCTCCAATTTTGGCCACCAAACGGATTACTGGGACAGATCATCAAGTCATACCCAATTTAACCCCATCCAATTCACTATTCATGAGCTCATCTCATTTGTGGAGCTGGGTGGCAGTGTGGGGGACCCAAGCAAACAGACTGCCCAGCTAAATAATTCATAAAACATCAATGAAACGGGATAGAGGCTGTCATCAGTGGGGGGATTGTTTAACCTGCTTAGAAACTCAAATTAATCGTGTGAGTGTCCAGCTTAAGTGGCAAATCAAAGGGATGGCTTTGATGGCAGATGGGACCTGATGGCTCGTTTTACTGTCTGAATGGACACAGATTGTCCTCATTCATAATTAACCAGCCGTTAAAGAGCGTTTCATGAATAGTGCAGAGGGCTCGACAAGACTTTTAAGGCAACATGATCCAAATGGAACAATGAGGTTCAGAATTAGGTTGAAGACTTTTAAAACTGTCCACAGAGATTGACATCCTTTTGTCTATCCATCTTTGGTTTTCTTTTCGACCCTTGTCTCCGTGGTTGTCCGTCCGCCTCCTTGTGTTGAGAGCGGGGACTCAATTAAGACCCTTAGAGACGGGAGGTTTGATCTTCCCGTCACTATGGCAACAGCAACAGCATCCTAAACTCAGTTTCTGTTCAATTTCTGCAACACAATAACAATATTTTTCTGTATTTTCAGTGTCCTCAAGTGTCCACAGCACTTTTGCATAGCAAGAGAGCCTTGACTTCAAAAAGCCAAAATGAATGACATGTGAGGACATGAAAACAGAGAGGTGGAGAGAAGCGGGCCAATCTGTGTCTATCTCCGACTGCCAGGCTGCATTGATATCACGCACACAGTGGAGGAGCCTGTACTGACCCCTGACAGCGCAGCGGGGGGAAGTGAATCTCTAATCAGATGTGAAAACAGTCTGGCCACACTAAGACAGAGAGAGAAGGACGTACAGTATAACATAGTGCTTTAAGAGGTCCTGAAACTAAATAAAGCTCTTCAACATATTGGACAGATTGGGAAAGTATTTCTGGCAGTGCGTGTTCAAAGAGGAGAAATGAGGCGTGATGGAAAAAATTACAATAAATAAGTAAATAAATAAATAACCAGCTGGTTAGGAGGAAATTTTTCTTCATCCCTGTGTTGAAATCACCTTTTCTATCTGTCTTAATAAGCCCACAGTGTAGAGGGGGAAAGTGGAGCGAGAAAAACACACTAATCTATTTCCAATCAGCTTTCTAATTAGCGCGGAAAATGATGCATTGTGACCTGTAATCAGCTTCAACAGTTTCATTTGAGTCATTATCATGGATATTGCAATTTCCTCCAAGCCAGCACCAGCGAGTAAAAGTGGGCAGACAGAGGAGGGGCGAGGAGAGGAAGGGAGGGTCAGAAGGAGGATGGACATTAAGATATGACGGTGAGCGGAGCCATTACAGTGACATTCCTCTATCTGCCGCGGCGCTGCCCCTGTCGGCCAACTTTAATCTCAGCCCACTGTGACTGGCAGCCCACATCAACAGCTCTCTAATAACCTCACTTGGACTTTAACCATTTCATTTTCCAGTTGGCATGTCCAGCCTGTCAAGAAAAATCCTCTGATCCCAGTTTATCTTCAATTCCCTCCCTGAATGGACCCATAATGTCAGATAAGACAGGTGTTTTTTTTTTTCTTTTCCTCAAAAGGCAAAGTCACCAAAAGCTAACATCACTCAGCCTGAAGGCAGTTTGGATGTATACTTTTGAGAGTCGGAAGGCCTTGAGGAAACTAGGTCCTTAAGATGGATCGACAGAGACAGAAAAACACAGACAGATAGTTTATATGATGCATGTATACTTAGAGAGCAGTGAAAGGATATGGGTGAGGGCCCGATCCCGGTTTAGTATGGCCGTCTGCAATTCATCTTCCAAGATCATTAGTCTGTCACTGATCAGCTCGCAGCGCTCTGTCAGGTCTGCAGCCTCAGCTTCACTGCACCCGTCCTGGCAGGAAAAGGAAACAAGGGATGAAATGATGGGCACACAAAGAAAGGGAGTACCAACAAATGAATCTGCAGTGGTTCAGATATATGGAAACGGTATTTGAAAATGAATAAACACAAAAGTCTGTTTAACAGTAACAACAAGCAACATACCAGGTAAATAAGAATATCTTTCAGTTTTTAGTATACTGGTATAACAAGGCTACTAAGAAGTTTGGAAGTTTGGAAAAAAAAAATCTTTGGGAAAGATAATATGTTGCTGCTTGTAATGAAGCTCCTCCAGAGCAACAGAAGACATGATGCTCACTGTGATGAGTAAACTGGAGTCCCCCTTTAATAAAGAACCATCATAATAATCTACAATGCATTTGTGTTACGACCACGCTTCAGAGCATTGCTAATGTCTTAGCAGTGCATAATGACTGGTAGCTGTAAGGCATTATAGCATCAGTACTAACTATGTCTTGGCTGTGTTGTTCTCAGAGGCTCTGAAACAAGTGTGGTGATGATATTATGATACAGCATCTTGTGCTTCATTAGTTGCCATAACTACACAGATAACAAAGATCCACGCAATCCTTGTACAATCCTTGTCTTGTATTATCTCATAAGAAAATAATGAAAACCAGACCTGAGCTTATAATTAACTTTAAGTGCTGCAGAGTTAACACCTGTGCTGTGTGTAGTCTTAAATTATATATACCACCAAACCAGTTCTCATATAAAGAAGATAGACTGACGACACATTAAGCCTCTTCTACAGAGAAAATGCTGTGTGAATGTTATGGTATTTTGATTGAATATGTACAATCAGTTATATTATTGATTAAAGTTACAGTATGGAGGCCTATTTTAGACAATATAATGGCTGTTATACAAGCATTTTTTTTTCTCAACACTTCTTGACATGGGCTCTTTTGGTCTCCCTTTAATTTTAGTTTTAACAGTGATGGCAAATGTGCTTTTATAACCATGAGTCAGAGCTCAAGACAAAGCTGTTCAGGGTTTTTCTAGACTGAGTTCATCCTGTTCACATTAAATCCTTTACATTGTTTCAACCAGATGCACGTCTGAAGCGGAAAACAGATGGACATGCAAAACATGAGGCTGCAAGAAAAAAAATGTGTTTAGTAATACCAAAACCATAATGTAAACAATACACACGAGGGTGGGGGTGGGGGTGGGGGAGGGGGGGCATCATCAAGTTAGAGGTGTATCTGCAGATCACCTGAGGACGCTGCCAGGCTGAGTGTGTATTGGAGGATGGTGGGGATGTCATGTTGGTGGAGGAGCAGGGTGCAGTAGGGCAGAGCATTGAGAGAGCAGAGCAGGCCATAATTAGAACAGGCCCCTTTGCAGACATCGTGTCCTAGTTTCTTCACACTTATCAAGCATAGAGAACACAAACACACACACCAGGGTACACAGTCCACACTTCAGGCAAACAGACACACACTCACGTGCACGCAGACCCAGAGCTCTTGTCAAACAACGCACAGAAAGTCTAATCTGACTCATAGCTGCAGGTAGAGAATATCAGCTCCCTGCAGCTCAGAGGTGTCAGAACAATCACTGGAAAGTCATGTCTCTGGTCTCTGTCCTGGAATAGCACTCCTGCTCCGGATGATGTAACACCCCCAAAAAAATGTACAACAACAACAGGCCTGGGGCGCAACAATATGTACCAGTCATCCCCGATGCAATTAAGGAATTAAGTAAGACTTACAGGCAGAACAGCCCACAGGAAGCAAGATTTCAAGAAAGCATTACGTTTTTGTTTTTGCTTGTGAGGCACTTAAATGAACAAGTGATCACTAACACTAGTCTGTCCCCAGGAGCCATCTTATGTGATGATGGGAAACCCGTCTGTCCACACCAAGAAGAAAGAGAGTCAATTTATAGATTCACTGAGATGTTTGTTTGTCAAGGTTAGGAGTGTCTTTAGCGGATAAGAGCTCCGTGTTTGTGTAGCTGATTGATTCTATACATTACAGCCTCCAGTCAGCTTTTATAAAGTCAATACAACCACAAGACAGAAAACAAAAGCTCACTTGGAAACATCCCTGACAGTTTGTTAGCAACTTTTATACACAAACCTTTTTAAAAAAAACTAGTGCAACTGTTGAAAAGCTGTTATTTTTGCTCCTGGTGGTGATCAAAACAATACAAATAACTATCTCTGCTACCTCTGCCTTTGACAAACAAGGAAACATGGGAAATGAGATTTCAACAACATGTCAATTTGCATAATGGAATCCCAGGCATACATGTATTGGCGTGTTAACTCCTGATGCACATTAGTGCTGATGTTATTAGACCAAAAGTAAACAAAGCAGACTACAGAAGCATGAAGTTAAGCAAATTATTTAGGAATTCAATATTAAGAATCATGCATGCACTGGTGCGGTTATTCAAGCAATAATGAGTGAGAGGTAGCAGGTAGCTGTGTATGTTCCCATGGGTGCTGTTAGGCCCGACGCTTTGCACTGGGCAGGCAGTGCAAAGCAACAATACTGTACTAGCATTAGGTCATAATTGCTTTTACAAACAATAAAGTAGCTGAATTCATTTTAAACTCAAGAGGAAGTTAACTAGCTTATGATTAACTAGTATCTGTTTTCACTGATGCCCTGTTAGTACGTTAGTAACTCCACGCTAAGAAATACTATCAGTTTCCAAAACCATGTACAGTGTAAGATGCTGGCTGTAGCTGTGTCCCAGTTCCATACTACGCACTGACTGTACACAGTATCTACTGTGCTAGTCTTTTTTTGTAAACGCATACAAGAAATGAACGTGTGTTATCCTAACAGGAACGATGTGTGCGCCTTACTGCGAAATGTCACTGACAATTACATTTCACAAGGAGAAAACAAAATGCTTTTTTCCGATAATGTGCTACTTTTATTTAATGCTTTTTTTGGTTTTCATCGTGGGACAATGGTGTCTTATCAACAGTACACTCAAAAATCAACCTTTTTTTTTCAGGCTGCGTACTGACAGTTTTGAGTATACTTCATTTTGTCACTATTCAAGCGTCAAGTAGAATTTGGACACAGGTTCAGGTTTAGATTCTGCTGTTTGTCTGCACTTCTGTCCCACAATGTACAAATCTCCACAGTTTGGAAAAACATGGAGCTTTCTCTTTGTGAAGTCTGGCTGGTTTAACATCAGGCAGCACATGTACCCACTGGAACCAAATGGCAAAGCTGATTTTACATACTGTACACTTAGGGCAAAAAAAAAAATATACTTTTATAACATATAAATATTTAGTATATAGTAGCCACTGTATGGGGAATTGTGACACAGCTATCATCTCTGGTTAACACAGTTCTAACAGGGCTGGTGTGAATTTCATGCCATTATCATCAAAACTATCTGATTAACAAATCTAATCAAAAGCCATCAACATTTCAATTTAATAATGTCTCCATTGTTGTCTGGTACTGCAGGTCAGCATGAAAAGGGGAATGTAGGGACCTTGAGAGGATAAAAGAACAATTAGTAGAGATTAGAAGAAAATGGAGTAGTGCTAAAACACACACTCGCACACACATCAATCAATCTCCATTGTGGTAGCAGGGCAGCAGCTTGGCAGCAGCTAAGTGGAAATCATTTACTTAAAGTCATTATGGAAAGGAGAAGGAGGTCAGACGCCCTGCAAGGCAGAGAATCCAACTCCTCCGCAACGCTATCACAACAGCATCAAGATAAAGATACCAATACCATTTAACAGCCATCAACTGAGTCATTTGACTCAGTGATGCATCGTAGTGACTGAACCATTTTATGTCAGCTAGTTTTTCCATCATTCAGTGTGCTCTAAATTGCACACTACGTGTAGATGTACAAGTCACAGTCCTATCCAGCTTCTGCATGAGCATAAACTGGCAGTTCGCTAAGCAAAGTTACTGCTGCTTCAGCTGTCAAGCTTTCCATTCTTGCATGTACACTTTACAATCTTCATGGTGCAGCTTTATCGCTCAAAATTTGATAGTTGCCAAGCTACAATCACGGTTTGGAAACGTTCAATCTGCTGCCCTTTAAATCACAGTTTTAAATTTTAAGTTTTGAACTTAAAATTTAATTTGTGGGGAGCAGCGACTACAAAACTGGCCAATGGTTTATAAATGTCAAGTCAAGTCAAGCAGGTTTTATTGTCGTTTCAGCCATATACATAGTATACAGTGAGACAAAACAACGCTTCACCGGGAACAACTGGTGAGATACACAACTGTTAAAACGCAGCAGAGAAAAGACAGATGCAGTATAGTGCACACACGCTATTTCAAACCACATACACACACATTGCGCACACACAATCATCGCACATTTCTTGCACACACATGCACAGCCACAGAAATGGTTGTGATCAAGTGAACCTTCTCTGTTTTGCTGGCTCTGACTCATGTTATAGGCACCAAATTACAGTTTCTTAGAGCATCAGGTACACATGCCGGGGAATTACAACTGTAAACCCAGGATTACACGTGCACACACCATTATCAGACTCACATCACCACATTCTGGTTTGAAAACCTGCGTAAGACACTCCCTTTACAAGTATGAGGTGTCTTTGTACTGTTTGGCTACCAGGTGTGAATGTGTATAAATGTATGAATTTAAAGCAGGGAGGCGCTGAAAGGAGAATGCCCACTCAGCAAAATCCTCCCCTGTACAAATGAAGGTCTTAAAAACCATTGTGCAAAGTCTGCGACAAACAAGCCCGATCTCTCATGTAGATCAGTATTGATCAGACAGTCACAAAGGTGACAGGGGTCATGTTTAAGTTAAGGTCAACTAATGGATTCTTCTTGTGTCCCAGTAAGCCCAGTGTCAGTGCAAACTGACACTTTAATTACACTGATAACATTCAGCCACACACTGACAGTGTTACCAACCTCTGGGTGATTATCCTCCATGCAGAACAAAAACTCCTCCAATTTCTGCAACAAAAGGGAAACATTTGTTGAGGCCACACAGTCACAAACCTGCTCATGAATAATTGAAAATGCAATTATGTTGGCTGTGTACTGTACGTGTGCAGCACCATCGTAATGAGAAGAGGTTGTAATTATTCATCACCAAAACTGACAAGGAGAAAATAGATTAACTGGCTCATCTGCTCTGCATGTTCCTTTGTCAGTATTCAAAGTATGTAATTGTGCATTCTTCACTGAGGAAGGAGTTAATTACTACACCTATTGGAGGCTAACATATTGTTTGTGGCTTTAGGGTAAGTACATAAGAAGGCAGAGTAACAACCAATAACAATCAGAAAAGTTTTAATTATTATTTTTTTTTAATTAAAAGTTGTGTGACGTGTAACAGCCTTCGGTGCTTTGCTCTCCAGTAAATGCAGGTGCAGCTGACCGTCTACAACTCCTCCGACTGTATCTTATGTGGGATCATTAAATGGTGCAATTTTAAACCGGTCACACAAACGTGATTGTCTTCGCTCTCTCTCCAATTACACCCATTTCACACCAACATATAATCTGTCACATGTAGTTTTCCAGGTACAGATTGCAAAGGTTTTCCTGGCATCCAGCTGATAAAACACTCTACTTCTATTGCTTGTTGCCTTGAGATGAAAACGCTCACATCTACCAAATTAGGGTCCACATTAAAGGATTTCTTTATATTTGGGTCCTTGAATATTAAGAAAAGCAGAAACTTTTAAATAAGCTGGATGATATAGTAAAACATGCCTTATTTACTATTATCACTTACTATTTTTCTACAATCTTTTCCCTTAGGAAAAGAGCTGAAGCGCAAAATTTGCTGTTATTCACCTCCTCTCGTTCATAAGGGATTAGAAGGTGCTTGTTCATATGAAAAACATGTCAGCTGGTTAGTTGAGGGAACTGAATGTTTTGTCATTCATTAAATCTTAAATGTTTCAGGGAGTATTTACAGTACAGATGTGTTTTACTTCTCTGCCCATGGACGTCAGAGATTCTTTTTGTGCAAACAAATTCAGAGTAAAATTGTGACTCATATCACTCATGTTCTGAAACATTCAAGGATTTCCATGAAAATCTCACACTTATTGTATGTATTTTTGCAGTGAATTCAGAGAACATTTTACTACACTGAGCTCTAATGTTTCTAGCTTAGAGGACACAGAAAATAGAGTGCAAGGAACTGAGACAGAAAAAAAAAAAAGGAGAGAAATGGTTGGCTGTCTCACCTTTTAGTTCTTGGAGAAATGTTAGGAGGGGCCGGGCTTTAGGAGCAGAAAGAAAAGCAGAGAGACACAAAGGGAAAGCAGGGAATAGATCCATGCAGTTTGTAGAATGTGGTCAGGCAGGGCAGGGACAGAAGACATCAATGCAAAGTGTGTATTTATGGATGCACAGAGTAAAACTGTGAGAGAAGTTAAAGAGGTTGCAGCAAAGTGGGAGAATGAAACATGACAATTAAAATTCCACAGCCTCTAATTAGAATACATGCAAGTGGAAATTCTGCCAGCAGCACCAGTAAAGACCATCGACAAACATTTTCATCATCAATCCATACTGAAATAAGTAAACTGAAATGCAAAATTTACTGCTGGAAAAATGTGAGCCAAACTAACAAAATATACTATTTTATTTTTCTATTTTATTATTGCTGGTTTGTTGGCTTTGTTCCTATCTCAGACAAGTGTGTCAGACTACGTGGGCGGAGGAAAGTGTGAGGAGAGGAGAGATTGAGTCGGGCTCAGCCCTGAGGCAGTGGACCTCAACTCACTGTGGGATAGACCAACACAGAGTATGCACACACACACGCAAACACACACACACACACACACACACACCACACACACACACAAACACACCACACACATGCATTCCCGCTGAACGCATGTAATCATGCAGAAACAGACTCTTAAATCTGCACTCTGTAAAACGAAACTCTTAAAGGAAGCTAAAATGTTTCCAAATGGTTGCCTCCCTCACGCCCACATTTTCCTCGTTTAGAAATACCTTCGAGCTAACGTGCTAATAGACTGCTGCTCATCTCGCTGCAGTCGACAGACTTTTATATTCCGACAACAGCTGAATGTCCTCTCCAGTCAAGTGGTAAGATTGACAGAGCAGGCAGACTTTATCTGAGGTCACTTTTCACACCACAGTGAAAAAAGGAAAAAGAAAAAGCCAGTGAATGTGAGAGCAGGCAGTTCTCATTTGACCTTTCGGCTGCAAAGATGGGTTATGTGAAGAAGATATGTAAAATTTCAGCTATGGAAAGCCTCAATCTTTTATATTCAGGATACTCTAAATCTCTGTCTGCACACATCAATCTGTCATGAACTCTGTAATGCATGCATGGGCATTTAGATAAATAATTCATCGTGTGTTGTTAACAAGACATTGTTGCGTTACCTTAGTGAACTCTGAGTTCTGTAAGTTAGCATCGGGACACCAGCGCCCTCCTAAAGCAGTCAGCATTGCGCAGTCTTCTTCTTCCTCCTTTGTGCATGGTTGGGCTGGAGGATAAGCCGCGGTAGTGGGGAGGTCTTCGATGTCTGCTCCACTGCAGCTGGGAGTCCGCAACTGGAGGCCTCGCAAAAACAGGTGACACGCTTCCAGGTCAGCTTCCCAGATCCGCTCCAAGCCTGGACAGCCACAACTACGGAGAGAAAGAGACCAGCATGTTATGATGCAGTCAATCATTTACTATACACATTTTGGACACAGCATAATGTAGACACAAGAAAATATAAAGGGACATATATGTAAATAGCAGTGGTACATAAAAAAAATGCTTCAGCCTGTTGTGCAAATGTTCAGTGAATATACTTTCATGAGGTTATAACATGCTAAATGTACGGTAGTATGTGGCAAAAGAATATAGACAAGAGTTGTAGACACCATGATCACACTGACACGCTGATAACAGGACATACAATACTATGAAAAAACTAAATATACATTGAGTTATAAAATGAATGTCATGGCTGTGCCTGTGCCGGCTTGATAACTGAGCACAGTAGTTTCTCAGGCACAGTAAAGGACATCATTAAGGACATCTCTATAATAAAACCTTGAGAAAAGAGTGACAGGGGAGAAATGAATCACTCAAAGATTATAATTCCATTGACAAAATATAATGAGAGTGATTGTCCTCCTCACAGGCTGCCCTTTTCTTCAAAGAGCTGCAGCAGAGAGGGAGAGAAGAGCGCCTGGATGTGTTCATCTCTGCTGGGGTCACCAAGCAGGAGCTCAGGGGAGGACAAGAAGATTGTTTATTGTTTATCTACTCATTGAATTACAATAACTTTTTCACTCCCCCTCGCCCTGACCCTTGTGACATCTCAGATGCAAGTTCTGAGCGCAAAAACAGAAGAGAACAATTAAAGCAGCTCCATCTGACTGATTGTATTATTTAGAAAATGGGCAACGGTCACTGACCAGTGAAGTCCTCTGTTCATTGTCCCACTGTTTAGGTAAACACAGTTCTAACAGGAGGGAAACAGAGCACAACACAGCACCTGTTGTTTGGCTGTTGGGTTCCCAGCAGAAGAACAAGTCCACCACAAAGCAGTAGCTTATTTAAATCTCATCTGTACAGTATAGAGTCTATAGCTGGTAAATGTTTGTGTTCTAATCGAGAGGTCACAAGCTACTCTGTCTTTTTAGAAAAAAAAAAAGGCTTTCCTGCCTTAAAATCCAAAAGTCCAAATGTCCCTGTTTTCCACCAGCGCTTTAAACGCAGAATGTATCTGTGGATCTCTGTGGAGCTGGAGATCCATAGATACACGCAAATGTAAACTGATCCATGTGTATCAGGTGATCTGTGGGCACACACTGAACAATCAGTCACACCTAAACTCTTTTAGACATTTGTGTGAGGTTAAAAAAACTGCAAATAAAATATCAATATTTATGCATGTTGTGATGTACGCATTTGTAAATCGTCTCTAATCTCCCTCCATATTTTATGATACCTGGTCTACCATGGTGATAAAGGTGTTGATGTTGAACTATAAGAAGGTCTTTCTAGCATTCAAAAAAAGTTTTCCCATTTAATTTAAATGAAATACTCCTCCACAGACTCACATTTGAGACCTCTGACCTTTAAAATATTCATATTTATTCCCCTTCTTCTCTCTGTGACCTTTGGGTAACAAATCATTCCCAAATAATTGTGGTCCACAGGTGACATTTCAGGACCCAAATCCATTGATCTTGGGAGAAATTATACCTTTAATGTGGTTTAAGAGACACACAAAATGCAAAAGTTCCACACTAAAGAGCATAAATATTTCAAAGTGTGGGGGGAAAAAAATCTGTTTCTACTTTACTCATCAATAACAACCTTGTTTCCCAAGTTGCAGAAAACAAACTAAAGCTGACAGGAGGCAAGGATGAAGAAGAAAGAAATATCCTCCATCTCAGTGTGTGCCGATTTCCAACCCAGGGAGAGATTCTCTGTCACAAACACTAATTCTCACATTGAGCGGTTCGGAATGATAAAAAAACCACTACACAAACATACTTACATATAAGGCTCTATAATATATTCAGTCATTTCACCTAGAGTGTGCCTCCCTGCTGCGCAGTTAGATTTGAGAAATTGCTCGTTCTCCATCATATGTAAACAAACTCAGAGGCAAAATGCACCCAGACAATATTATTTAATCTCTCCCTCTGTTCCTTCGTCTCTCTCAGCGACGAGGCCGACCGAAAATTGAATGCCACTTGTTTTCCAGCCCATCTCCTGCCTGAAAAGGCTGCCAACCTCTGTACCCTGCCAACGCACGCCTCTCAGCCGTTCTCTAACCTTCATTTGGCACACAGACAATAGAAAAATTGCTCGGCCCCGCCACTCTGCCCTCCCTAATTCGCTACTCTCCGCCGCTGCTTCTGAATTCTGCTATAGTGGGGACGCACCCAGTGAGCCATGCCATTGTTATTTGTCTCTTCTGAAGTGGAGAGGGACACACACACACCCCCACAAACACACACACGTTTGGGCACATATGTGTTAACTTACGCACACACATGCCCATAAATCATTCTCTGTGGGGATTCAGTGTTGTACAATCATAAATTCCTCTAAAAATGTCAAAGCCTGCTTCATCTATCACTGAAAGCTCCTCTTCAATGACAACCACAATTCATTACAAATAACTGGCATTGGCATTAGGGCTCTGTGAACTGAAAATTCAGAAAACATGTCAGCGCCTAAGCATCCCTGTGATGGTGGGGTCCTGGTGCCCGTCGGTATGAACTCCTCGCCCGGGGGTTAATTGGTGGCAGCCGCTCGGCCTGCCATCTGACAGTGGCAGGCTGTGGGCGTGCTGCTCTGCTGATGGCCCAGTAATAAGAAGGAGAGACAGGCAGCCACACTCTCTCTACAGTCTCTCACCCCCCCCCACCCTGTGGGACTGCTGACTGACAGGACTGCTCTTTCTCCTCAAGGCACACAGACAGTCACAGAGGAAGGAATATAAATACGAGTGTTGAACGAAGGAGCAGTAGTCTGGTCCTGCTGGAACCAAAAGGTTCAGTTAGACCTCTCCCGAGTGAAAAGGCACAAAGCAGGTCTACGCACAATGTCTGGCCAATATTGTGAACCCAGCATCAGGTCATATGCTCCGCTGCATTTCAGCTTTCATGCCTGAATACAATATCAGACAGACTGTGAAAAACAGCGCCTATCTTCAGGCACAGCTGGAAGTTTTGGCCATCTAAAGATCAGGCTATGAGTGTATTTTTGAAATTAGCGTCCTGAATGAAATAATAATTTGTGCGATTTTCACCTCACGTCAGTCTCCAATGTTGAGGAAACACAAAGGTCATAAACACGATGAGAACACACAGAACAGAAAGGAAAAAGGGAGACGGTAATGTCTCATCTTAATCATGCATCAGCATCTCAAATAACACCAGCTGACGAGAGGTGCTAATAATATGGTGAAATACAAGGTGATGACTGCTGGATGAGGTGTGATGGATGGTGAATGAAGTGAACCGTTTGTAAGGTGGGTGGCTTGATGTCTGGGGAGGTTTTCACAGCAGCCAGTTGAGCAACCATGTGTCCCTCTGCTTCAAGCACCTCACACTTCTTTTATGTACATTCAAGATTTTGTACATTAAATATGATAATAGAGATTTTTTTTCACTCGGTTCTCCAGCTTGGATGCTCTCAGCATGTCTTCGATATTTACTAAGAAAACAGGTCTCGTCTGAGTATTTTAATGACTTCTAGACCAGTGTATCCATTAAACATGACAAATGACATCCAAATCTCGACAGAAGATTGCATAAATATAGGAAAAATACGAGAGGTATTTCCTAATGAAACATCTACATAATGTATTAAACAACTGTGCGGTGCTGCTCATCTGAATAAAATGTTTTTTGTTCTGGTGACACACTTACAGCATCTGCGCTGCTCTAACATCCTGTTCTAGTCTTTAGCAAGGAAGAGATAATTGGTTTTTTCAACACCATCCATCTCCACGGAGACCAGACATCTCACCAGTACTAATCTGCCTCTCTCCTCCCCTCCGCCCCCCACTCCTCCTCTCCTCACCTCCCGCAACCACAGCACTCCATCAGCAGTAATGTACATTAGAAATGATGGGCGCATGTCTGTAACTGAGTGTGTGTGTGTGTAAATAAATGTGTATATTCTCATATGGGGACAACCTCCCTTTCAGTCAAGCCAAATATGTGTCACTGTGCCAGACTGGAGCTGGTGGATGTCACATCCAGCTCCTGAGTCATGTCCTGTTTGTCTGTGTGTTCCTCAATACCAGTTTAGTTTCCTGTTTTACTCAGTGATTACCTGCCCCACCCCTAATGTGTTGCACCTGTGTCTTATTGTTTCCCCGCCTCCTAGTGTATTTAAGTCCTGTCCTCTCCTTTGTTCTCTGACAGTTTAGTCAAGTGTTCCAGCATTAGTTCCTTGTGTTTCTCCCTGTGTGATTTGACCTGGTTTGTCTTCTTATGGTTTTTCCCTTTGCCTCACGACTTTGATACCTCTGCCTGATTTTGGACTGCCTTTCTGTGTACTGACCCTGTTTGGTTAAAGACCTGCTCTTTGCCTTTCATTCCTGTGTATTCGAGTCATGCATTTGAGTCCCCTTCAGAGCCCTCACCCTTTTGTCAGTGGAAGCTACTGGCCTTCGCCTAAAGTCAGAGCTGTATTTGTGATTTGATCTGGAGCGCCTGGAGAGCCGATCAATTAATATAGAATGTGATGAACAGACTAAATTACTTTAGAGTAACCAATACCTAAAAGGTGTCCTTTAATGTGATTTTTCTTTCAATGATAATGTGGTTAGATCCATGTGATCTATGCAGTAGGCGGTCGAAGCAGTAAAGGATCTATTGGAAACGAAAAGATAGCCTCACAGAACATAAGAGCTCCATTAAAAGGGGAGATAAAAAACACCCAGAAGCCAGACTGTTTTAGAGACCAAGCATTCAATGAACAATCATTTTTGTACTGGTATTGGTAGTTTGGGACTAAAAGGCTTTGATATTAATTTCCTTGGGAAAGTGAAAGAGGCTTTCTGGATTTATAATCTCAGAGGCATACAGTACATTAGAGGACAATGAGTGGAGATTTTACAATTTAAGAGTTTTATATACTTATTTTTATAGTAATTTTGGGGGCACTAAACCGATTCTATTCATGACAGTCTTCTATCATTTTTTCTGTAGCTCTAGAGGGAGTTTTCCAAAGTCTGAACAAAATAAGAGTCTACTACAGTCAGGTCATCACTAATGTCAGTAGGATTCATCCTCTGAGAACCATCTATGTCTGTAAAAAAAAATTGTGCCACACCATTAAATAGTGGTTGAGATATTTCAGTCTAGACCAAAGTGGTGCACTGACCGACCCGACCAACTTCCCTAGAGCCATACCATTTGAAAATTATTAGAAGATCTCTTCAGAGTTATCTCAACTGGGGTCTGAAGATGTTCAACAGAAAGCCTGTGGTGTAAACTGGAGGTGTGAGGCTTGAAAACCATAGGAATTAACCAGGCAGGGAGGGTCTACCAAATGCTACCGAGCAGCATCATGGGAACTGTAGGATTCAGTGTTTTTGGCTCTGTAGTGCAAACTAAAAGTCTTTGATTTTGATAGTTCTTTTTAAAAATGTGACTGCTGTGAGTCAGAGCGTTTTGTGGCCTTTGAACTGTTTTGACAGTTTTTTAATATTCGCTTTGGCCGTGTTTTTTTATTTTGAAGTTTCTGTGTTGTCATCTACTACTACTAGGTGTGTAGTTTTGCTTTCTTGTACTGTATATATACATAGACTGTTTTTATCCATTTTGTAAAATACCTTGACAGATATTTCTTCCAATAAATAAATTAGTGTTGCCAAGTCTTTCTTCAGACTTTAAACATTAGATATGTGGTGTGACCAGATACTCTCTAAAAATTCAAACAAACAAAACACAAAGCAGCCATCAGCCCTATTGACAGAAAAGGTCCCGAGGCATGCTTCCCTGCTAGGCACTGAGATCGCAGCCATGTTGCTCCTTGACCACGTAGACCCCTAGCCTGTGCATCCCTCAACAACAAACAGCCGTGCAGTATGTGACTGACTCCTGGCTCCCATCCAAAGAGATGACCCTGCCTCTCCAAGGATGCAACACAGAAATCTACCCCCTCTCACACACCACAAACAGAGACAAGGGTCAAGCAGACACATGGCGTCTCTGACAATTTAGGCTTTTCCTGGCTCACAGTAAGCCCAGGAATCCTGACCTTCCTTTAAAAGACAGAGTGAAAAACACAGCTCGTATGGTGTGCACATAAACATTACTGGCCCTATTCATCCATCTGTAAAACACAAATTGTTCCAAAATGGTGCAGAAGAAGAGCCGATCGCAGCTGCTCGGTGCTGTCTGTCTGCTGGGGAGATGAGCTAAGCAGCTCTAATCTCCATAAGGAAGCAGAAACAGGCGTATGGTGTCAACAGTTGACTGGGTTCCACACCCTCCGCTCGAAAAGTCAGCCACTCAGTGCACACCACAATCCTGTTGTGTAACTGTCAGGCGGGTTGAGCGACCACCCGTAACACAACAGACCTGTCCTGATTGATTTAGGAGCTCTGAGACGCAGATAGAAACAATGAAACACACTGAAAGAGATATTGTTTTGTCTAAAATGGTTATGGGGGGATGGGGCAGGTGGAAACTATGTTGATGTAGAGGTATAAAAAAATAAACGTATAGAAAATATGTGAGAAGGTGGGAAGAGGAAGACAAATTGCACGCGTGAGAGATGGAGTGAAATGTGAGAAAGGGGCTCTGGGACACAGAAGCATAGGAAAAAAGGTGTGAGTGTATGATGTGGTGGGTGAGGTGATGTATTGGGGAGACAGTGCTCTGGTTAGAGGACAACAGAGGTGAGAGGAAATTCCTTGGAGGCTGTTGCTCTGTTTATGTCTTGTTGTTATTTTACTCCTGTGAAAAATTGAGTCTTTCGAGAGAGAGAAAGAGAGAGTGAGAGAGATGGCACAAAACACTCTTACCTGTGCAATCTGTCCTCCAATAGCTCAATATACTTGGTAGTGTTCTCTTTCAGTCGGCTTTCTGTACAGAGAGAGAAGCACAAAGAAAACAACAGCCTGTTACTTGCACTTCATTTACTACTTTTATTAGCCACGATGGAGTATCCTAGCAACAAATCACAGCTCTAATACCATTAAAACTGACTTGTCATTAGCTATCTTGTACATGGGCTCTATTAAGAAAGGTAGTCATCACAGTTGGCGAAGGCATTATGGGGAGAAACTGCAACAGTCGAGTTCAGTACAAAAGCCCAGCTGGCTCTCTCTTAAGACAAACACACAATTGAAGAAAGATCATTCCCACTGCTCCAAGAAGGGATAAAATTGGAGACGGCCTGAGGATAAAAGGAGATTTTAGCATGGCATAGGTCCTTTCATCGCGCCAGATTTTCTGTGGGGCATAAAGTTGGATGGATAGCTTATGTTGCTTCCTGCTCCCTTCTGCCAACAGTGAGCTGTGCCTGAGGAGGCAGACACAGGCTGGCTGAGCGTTAGTCAGGATGGAGAGGAGGGCAATCTGAGCACCATTAATGAGCTCATGTATGAAACATGAGAATATGCCTCCCACAGCAGCAGATCTTTGAACACAATAGGATGCACTTATGTCAAATTGCACGGCGCACATATATGTCCACACAAGACATAACATTCGATACAACCCTCCTCCTCCTCACTGAAACACACACACAAAGCTGGCCTGATAAATCTGCTCATCCCAACATTTGTGCAATTCAACAACCAGTCAGATCCAGTACTTGCAGTGGTTCCCAAATTGGGAGTCAGTGCCTCCCAAAGAGGTCACAAGATAGTTATATTTTCTTGCAACATACTGGATACTTTTATCCCCAGAAGCCTGTAAATGTTCAAATTAAATAATCTGAGAAGGAGGGAAATTAACTTGTTGGTTAAATGGACAGTCTGACATCATGGGCCTGTTAGCTTAGCATAGCATAAAGATTGGAAACAGAGGGAAAGAGTTAGCCAGGCTCTGTGCAAAGGTAAGAAAATCTGCCTAATTAGCCCATTAGCACCTTTAATACATATTGTGTGCTTAATTTGTGCTGCGGTTTTGTGAGACTATTTCTTGGCTGGGAACAGTTACTTACTTACTCCAAGAAGTCACCCCCTCCACCCCCGTGTTTACAAACTCTCAGCATAAAAGAGAATAACAGTATTTCCCAAGAAAGTCTAAAACTACATATCATATTGACAAACTCTATGATGAAGGGTTACGTGTAGAAATTGTTTCATTTTTAGGAGACACGAGACAAAACTGTGTAGTGCCATTTAGCTTGGTCACATTGAGCAGAGTTCACACAGAGAGAAAGTCACCTAATTGGGTGTTCTGAATCACACTGAGGTTTGAAATATAATTTGTATCATTGTCTTGATGGTGGTTATTAGACAGCATCAGCTCCCGGATGAGACAGGCTGGGGGATGGCACAGCAGGAAGTAAAGGAAAATGTCTGAGAGAGAGTGGCTGTGACACACACACACACACACACAGAGTTACACACACACATTCCCGTCCATACTTTACTGAAGAAATGAGATGGAGATAGTCAGGCTATTTATGGAGGTTGCATGTGTGTGTCACAGAAAGAGAGATCTTGCCTAAGAGTCGTCTTCATTCAAAGTGACCAAATCTGTTCAATCAGAGGGAAAGACGGAGGCCGCCGGAGTAGCTATCACATATCTGGTGAGCAGATCTGGTGTACGTGGACCAGACAGCTCACTTACCACCCCTCTAATTGCTATGTGAGATCCTATCCTACCTGACAGAGTCTCCCTTGTCAACTTCCATTCATACCGGCTCCGTTAAGCAGCGTGCAAGGAGATAGCCACTGAATAATACATGGGGGCATTAAGCCTGACTTTGGATGGCACAGAGCATGTACAGATGTGAAATGACAAAGTAGGCTACAGCTCGAACAAGAGCAAGAGCCAGATATAGAAATAATATATTTTGAGGAATAGAAACAGTCAACATGAAAGGCAGATGAAAATGGGAGATACAGACATGTGTTAACTTAATATTTCTTCCTGTGCTGATACTGTTATTCGCAGTGGAGAGTCAGTATGCCATCCTGTCGTCGCCATGCCAACCGGTGGCAAAACTAGTGAGCCTTTTCGGGCGTGACAGATGAAAATAATCTTTTCTTTATAGAATGGGACAAGACATCCAGCAGCAGAGCCTCCTCCTGCGCTGAGTGGAACCAGAGCACTGGGTGATATTACCACTTCCTGTAAGTCTGCGGGAAGCTGCTGTCATTGGCAGGCCATGCGAATAAAATTGGCACTAAAAAACGTATAAAGAAGAGAGCCACTCTGTTAGTCCCTGATACATGCAGCAGTATATTTTGGTGTTGAAGGAACTTCACAAAGGCATTCAGAGAGCCCGCATTGGGAAATTCATGAGCTTAGCCTCCCTTCACACCAGTGATCTCAGCAGGCGCTAAACATCACTGATTGCTGCCAAGGAACCCTGGCCAAAATCGAAGAGGCCACACATTCATAATACAAACAGAACTGAGACACTATTGAAAGATGATGAAAATGTGTTACTGGATGTTGCAAAGAGGCCATTTGCTTCATATAGGTCAAAATGCTCATTCATTAGCCTAATGAAAAAATAATTACTGCAGCTAAATAGATCTAAAGTTGATAAAAAATGACAAATCTAATGATTATAATCAGTGATGTAGACAGACCGAGCAAATGGAGCAGACATATCTTACAGTGATGCACAGTTCGTGATGATAAAGTTATAGGGTTTAATGAGCCTGCAGAAGTTAACGACGGCAAGGTGTTTGGATTTTCTGCTGCATTATAAGCATTTAAACTGCTCTCTAATTGAAAGTGAATAATGCAGTAATTTCTTCACTGCCTTGTAACAATAAAAGCACCCAACATCTGTGAGACCTTCGTGTTGTCAAACAAATTAGAGGCGGCTCCGTGCTAACGCGGCACCGCCAATATGCGTGTTATAAAAGTCTGCGCATAATAAGGCAGAAGAGAAATTGTGTGTCTTTGTAATTGAGTTGAAGGCACCGACTGTGATTAATGTGTTTAAGCTCGGCTCGGTCTGTTTGAGTGCAATAGCACTGCAGGTAACACAAACACTGTCAGCATATGCAGAAGCTCACATTGTATGAATGTATCTGAACTTAACAGCAGCCCAGCAGCATAGCTAATGGAGGAAGAGGGACAGGCTGATATCTCAGACAGACACTCAATAACCCATGATGCTTTAAGGCTGTGGGACCACAAAGCATAGCAGTACACAGACTGCAGCTGGCACGGCGTAACATATTGTGGGGCTATGCACGAATGCACAACAAAAGGAGTCATTTGACAAAAAATTGGCTGTGTGTACAAAATCTGTGCTTGGGTGGATATATATATTTTAGTTCTGGGTGCTGAATTGCTCGAACTGAAATGTTAGATATCCTCACTGTCATTATAACTCAAGTCAAACTCCGTAAACAGAGTTTGTTTAGAAGAGACTCCAAACTTAGTTTGCCGTGGGCTGCAAAACAACATTTTGTAAGAGGCCCAAAGAAGAGGAACCCTCCCAAAATGTGTGGCAATAAAAGCTCGAAAACACTTTCTCTACACCGTCTTAGTTTAGCGTGTTAGCATGCCAACATTTGCTAATTAGCACTAAACACAAAGTACAGCTGAGGGTGATGGAAATGTCCTTAGTTTTGCAGGTATTTAGTCACAGACTAAAGTATTGGACTACAAAGTGATGGCACTAAATGAAAAATCAGTTGGTAATCCATCCAGCGGTCATTGATACATCACAGTGGGCACCAAAGTAGAGAACTGACAGACCAACACTGCCATCCCTAGCATGGCTACAAACAAACAGCTTTACTTTGTTTGCAGTGGACCTACAACACTGTGAAACTCAGCCTTCCTCTGAGTAGTATGGATTTAAAGAAAGGAAGCTGATTGATGCGGTGGTGGTAGCTATTGTAGTGGTGCCTCAATCAACTTCTCTTTGTTTTTGCAGTAATTCTTATGGGTATGGATGCTATGATCCTCCTGACAAATTCACAATGGAATGACATCCTCTACTGAATCACAGGAAAAAATGAATACTGCCAAAACTTCAGAGACAAAAACCAGGAAACATTCTCCTGGGTCCACTTAACCACTACACCACTCTCAATCATTCAGACGCTCTTTAGGAGAAGAGCTGTCACACATTCCATCATGTCCTCAACAGAAGCACCCTGAAAGAGGCAGAGTCATGAATAAATCATATATGTCCTCGCCTTCACTATTGGCACTCCATTAAGAGGAAATTGCATTTGTTTAATAACTCAGAGTGACAGTATTTTGATGTGCACTTCAGTTGTTGGACAGGTATGCATAGTTGCGTTTGACCTGGAAGGGCTCCATCGACCTGCCTTGAGGTGACACTGGAGTGGGAGCTGTCTGAAGAAAGAGTAGATGGTGGAAATTCAGAAAAAGAAAAAAAAAAAAACACTAATTAAATGTCCTCCACCCACATGAGGAGCAGACAACTTACTATCTTCATCACAGATGGCTAAATTACCTGACTGCTACAGAATATACCTCCTGCATACTAACAATAGAATTAAAAGAGTACTTGGATAAATCAAGAGGGACACACACTGATGGTGCCTCCACATTTCAATGTCCTCACTCCTGGGGGTCATTTACTCATCTTATTCAGCTCTTCAATTATTTATTTGTAAATTTCGTATTACTCCAGATCCCTCTTGGGGACAAAATTATACTCTCAGCAGGGAATCAGACCTCTGACTATAATGGGTTTGGTATTCATCAGCACTCACGCCAATGGCAATTAGGGACATAATGGCTCCCAGGCCAAAAAGCCCCTCACCCCTGAGTACACTGGGTGGAGATGCTCAACAAGCTAAAGCTGAGTAGTTGAACTGTATGTATATAGATTTTTTTTCAGATTTTGTCAAGGTATCAGATGAATAATGTGTTGTTTTACGTTTCATGTCATGATAACAGACTTTTTCATGAACAGGCACATGGCTTTCTTGTTTTAAGATGACACTAGTGTCATATGCATGTGCTAGAATTACCTCAGAAACCAAAAGGATGGCCATCTTGACTTTGAAGTAGACAGTAATTTCTAATCCCCTCTAGCTAAAGAAATGGTAATGTGCTGTTTGTGGGCTATCAGTTTCCAGCTAGCGTGTGCCAGCCCCTTATTACCAAAAAGGATGACAGTTTAATGAGCCCCTTGCTTGGTGTCAGCAACACATTGTGAAATTGCGCCTGCTGCCATATTGTGTGCGCCCACTTGAGCATTTGAGAAAGCCACACAACCAATCATTAACTTGCCGTCTCTTCCCACATTTGTGACGCGTTTCCCACCTGATTCCTGTTCCTTTGTTTAGCTGGCGCATTTGCATGTCACTTGGTTTCCCAGCCTAAGTGTCCTCGAGAGCTGCATTATTCTGTGTGAGGCACTCAGTGTATTTAAGATACTGATGCGAACTTGAACATGTCTTTGGTGGTTGTCAGGGAAGTGATTCATTCTGTTCCTGGTTGTTTAGCAAGTCGCGGTGCTCAGCACTGTACTTTCATGCACATGTGTGGAATGAAGAGAAACATAATTGGTTTTGCAAGAGAAAAGAACCGGTTTCTACTACAATCGTAGAAAATTATGGAACTCACACGAACAAAATAACCAAGTCCATGCATCACCCTATACCCCATGAAAACTCCATGCAACTCACCCTGATTGCAACAATGAAAGGGTGCCCCCTAGTGACAGCAGAAGGTGCATTCAAGACAAGACAATGGCTCGACACTAATGGTGACGCTGCAGCCACAGGCCCTAATGATCTAGATTTAGAACAGCGTATGTTAGATGGCTGATTGCACGCCTTGGGGTTGCAGCAGGAGCCCGATCCAGAGCTCCAGTCTCCAGTCCTTCACAACCTGCTCTGGCCCCCGTCACTTAACCATTCCCCTTCCTCTCTCTGTGCTGCCCGTCTCAGTGCCTCAGAGAGTGAAGTGACCTTTTTTAGAAATCTCCCTGTGACTGATGGAGTAGAGAGAGTAGCACTGCAGGTGGTGCCATCAAAATCCATTTATCTCTCTGCCAGCACCACCAGGACAAACCAATCTAACCCCCTCCCTAGCCTCAACCCTAAAAAGCAAGCCCTCTTCTTTAAGCAGCATTCAGATCTCCTCTAGTTGAAGTGTGTGTGTGTGTGTGTGAGCGCTGATACATCATGTCTCCACTGAGTGGCTCGGAGGTAATTGGCTACTTCACACAATCTAAAGCTCATTTCCCCTGCACACCCCACCACCGCTACCCCTCCTCCTTCACTTAACAGCTGCCAATCCTGCTGGTAAATCATTTGATGCCAAGTCCCTACTGACAGCAGATCACCTCTTCATTTGGGAGAAAAGTCATCGTCCATTGATGTCGTCCCCGCATGAAGCGACATCAAGAGAGGACTTGTCTTTCAAAGAGCTCTCATGATCCAAATTTGAATTGATATTTGAAAGGTGTATTCAAAGAAAGTGAGGCACCTTTCAAAAATTCGACAAACGTTTTCTTGTCTCATTTGGCAGGTGAAAAAACACAGATTTGTTCCCTGAGATAATGATGCATATATTTTATTAATATTTTTTAATTATTGGCTGCCCTTAGAAAGTCTTTATTACAGTAAGAAAGATGATTTGTTGCTTTTAGTTCTGTTCTACTGCCCGCAGCAACCCAGTTTCACCTCTAAGATGAAAACAGTTCATGTGATCTTAATGCAGACCGGTCTCAGTGACTCACCGTGCAGGGCCTCCCTCTGCTCCAGCTCCTGCCTGAGCTGCTGCCGCTGCTCCTTCATCCTGGCCAGCTCCTGGCTGCTCCCCGAGCTGAGGCTGTGCAACCTCTTGGCCAGAGCTTCTAGCCGGTCCCGCTCCAGGTACACTGCCTTCATCTCAGCCTTCAGCTCCTTGGCGCTGCTGAAGTCATTACCTGCACCGGTGCGCCACAGGAGGACATTAAGCTTACACTGCCTATTAATGAGCGCCTCAATCATAAATGGCATAATTAAGCAAGGCTAATGGTGGGCAATGCAAGTAAATGAGGTAAATAAAAGATGTGAAATCTAGGCAGGGGTGTACTGGGGTGTGGTTGAGTGGAGACTTACCTGATATGGCCGCCAGTTTGGCTTCATGCAGTGCCAAAAGCTGCGTTTCAGTCTCACTGACTTTCCTCCTCAGGCTGCTGCCCAGCCTCTGACTCATGACCACCTGGGGAAAATAAGGAGAAGAAGAGGTAGAGGAGAGCGCCGGGAGGTGGGGGGGGGAGGGTGGTAACTAACAAAACCTTTGCAGACACATGGATCCCACAGGATGCATAGCTCATTTCCAATTCCCGTTTCATTTTCTTCCTGACACTCATTCTTACAAGACCTTACAGATTCATTTCCGTCCTTCTACGCTCGCCCCGCTTTGAATACACAGCAGAGCATCAACGCCGATGTGTTACCTTGTCCATAACCTTTAGAAAGAAAGAAAGTGCATCTCCTTTCACGTGGACAGACAGGGAAATGTGAAATCTCCATAAAAGATGCCATTAGAATGTCAGAGAGGAAAAAGGCCCTGAATGTCAGGGGACTGATGGGGATGCAGCACCTCAGATCTGCAGTATTCACAGAGGAGTTGATGGCTTCAGATGCAGCCTGTCTGGCCCCCATCTGCCCTCACTCTGCCCTTTAAACCTCTGTTCTTTCCAATGTATTCACTTTGAGCTACAGCCAGATACAATCCCCATGATGTGCTTCCTTCTTTTGAGGAACTATTTTCACTGCTCAAAGGGATGTGGAGCCGGATTTTCTGACGCATTTTCTTCCTGAATCTGACACAGTTTTGTGCAACACTTTGAAAAGGCTGTCAAATAGGTTGGTATTTCTGAGGCAGAACATCTCCAGGGAATTTTCTTCCCACAGAAATATAGAAAACATTTTTTTTTTTTTTTTTCAAACAGGCTTGCATAATTTTATTTCACACATTAAATGAACTAGAAGCTGCTCTGGAGTGCTTTTCAAACTGCAGAAATTCTGACAGTGGTGATTTAATTTCAAAACATCTGGCTATTTGTCAATTTTGAAAGAGAAAGTGAAAGTTACTTTCATGGCAGCAATCATTTAGTCACAGCAGGTGTGCTATTTTCCACATAGTGGATATTTCATTTAGCGGCAAAACTTTTCATCTCAACTCAACAATGGACAAACTCGTGGTTGTGGTACAAGTGCCTCTTTGTAGAAAGCCTACATATGATGACGAGTTTCTAAAGGCCATAGTGACAGTAAAAGGTCTTTACAGAGCCCCCTGTCCCCTGCTGTGCCTCTCTCTCTCTCTCTGTCCTTAAACTGCTACTGCAGATTTCTGCTGCTTCTGGCTTTTTCCAGCTGCAGACATCTATGTCTAGAGATCAGTGAGAGGGAAAAGCAAACCCCTGATGAGCAAGTGGGAGCTCCAGAGAGACAGACACATACAAACTGAAGCATGCAAAGCCATTCACACACACGAATACACCACTGACATGCATAGAAAACCCACAGAATTCATAACTTCACTTATGTGAAGTGCAGAAAAAATCAAATTCTTGTACTTTTTTACAGTGCTGCTTTGTTTTACAGAAGGTTTTTGGGGAGGATTTATTCAAAATGACATCTCCTGCTGTTTCTGACTCTTAGCCTACAACTGTAGAGAGTTCACTGCCTTGTCAAACAGAAATAAGCTCATGAATACAGACATTAACATTTAGTATGCATATTTAACACACCGAAACTGGCACACAACAGATACTGCCTATTTTGACTTACTGCTCATTAGATATTTATACACATTCAATTACTGTTGGCATGCTGAGGGGAGGCCGAGCTGCTATGGATTAAATCGTGTCAGAGGAAGAGTGGCTTACTTTAGCAGTGGCTTCCTTGATGGACAGATTCAATGCCTGCTCCTGCTCCTGGAGCCTGCAAAACAGAAAATAAGAATGTTACAGTGCAGCACTAAAAGTCATTTCTTTCATGTGGTGGCCTCCTCTGGTGCAAAAACATAGAATAGTTTATCTACTATAAAGAGAATTACTGAGTCTGTTGTGACTTACAGTATCTAAAGAATGTCTCCAAACAAGAAGCATCCGAAGCAGCAAAAACTTTAAGCAAAAGCCTGCAGACATCCACAAATAGAATAAGAGGTTCACATACTGTCTACTGTGTGATCTAATTCGCTGCACACTGAAGTCAAAAAAAGGCTGGTAATATATTATATTACATTATATTATATATATACATATTTTCATCATTTGATCATCTAATTGATTAATCATTTTGTCAGTGATTTTGATTTTGACATTTTTACTTTTTGCCATTTTGCTCAAACTTGCAAAAATCCTCTTTTTTGGCCATTTGAGGGTAAAACAGCAAATTTGCAGGCCAGACAACCAAAGCAATGAGCTAAAAGACCTTAAAACAAGAAACAAGTTTCAAACACAGGACTGACATTTCATCATCTTTAAAATTATATTAGCAAACAGTTGCTTACTTGCATCCAGCAGATATAGAGCAACAATATCATTAATTTGGAGCTGTCTTTCTGGCCACCTGGAGAATGTAAGTCCACTTTGTTTGCGATCTTGTCCTTAAGTGTGTCAGCTAACAGTGGGTTTTCAGAGCCTTTTCACTGAAAACAGCTGCCTGGTGCAGCCTAGAAAAAGGCCATGAGAGCTGGGCTGGACGGTTAAACAATGAGCTGAAACTCACACAGTCTAAAGCTCTAACCATCCTTGGTGACAAATCCAAAATTTATGGCATCAAATACTTTGTGACCCCTCAATAAGACAAAGTCTCCTTGTAAAGAATCACCATTCACCAGGTCCAGTATATAGGAGTGCTGTCTGTTCTTCATTCTCCAGTAACTCCTCCTAGTTTAAATGCCTATTATGTCTTCAAGATAATAATACTGCCCATTATTTTTAATTTCCAAACATAAAATGTTGTATAAGGACATGAAATATGACTCTTTCCAAGAACATATTTTAAAACCATTTTGCAATTATGACAACTCACTAAAGGCAGCCAAGCTAATAATAAGGTAGTGAGATGATTTGTTCCTTAGTCACAGCTTAAATCTGTCATTTCACTTTAATCTGTAACGTGCTTAGTTAATTGAAGGCTCTGTTATTCTTACAATACTGCCAAGCATAACTAAAACAGAAAATATCAATGGGTGTGTTTTCAATGACGGGTCCATTAGATTTAACCGTCTAGATGATGCTTCAGATACCAAGGGTAAATGTTGTATTAGTATGTCAACCTGCACGCAGGACAAACCATTAAGGTCACATTATTTGTTGACAGAGATATAAATCAATTACTAGATTGGAAAAATGAGCATAAAATCCATTATGCACAACGCAGTCACCTTGAGACAATCCCAGTTGTCTCAGATCATAAAAATCAGTTTGCCCTTTACATGTTATTCAAGCCGATGTTCAGGGTGAGTCAGAGTAAAATGTTGTCCCTGAACCTCAGTTTTGCAACAGCGCTTTTTAGGGATGCAGCAACTCTGGATGGTGTGAATTTTTAAATCCGGGAAGCGCAAGAAAATACACCTTGATGTGAGAGAAAAAAGCTGTGTGTTATTTAGAAAGGGGACAGCAACACAATCATCATGATGACCCAAAGCATGCCACTCGGAGATGTGGAGCTGAATATCCAATCTGAGGTTGCAATTTCAATCAGCAGCGAGAATAAATGCGTTCCAGTTGGGGTGAGAATATGTCAGATATCAAATTATGCCAGTGATGGCGGGTCACGCCACAGAGAAGGCGATAAGTACAATTTACATGTCTTTCTAACGAGTGGCAAGACAGAGAGGCTTTCCACAGTGCTCCCTCGCAAGCTATTAACTTCAGAGGATATGATGCAAAGTAATCATTTGCATCTGAGAAAAACCATTAAAATTCAAAGCAGGTTCAAGCAGGTGTGAGGGAAGAGGATTGAGGGCACAAGGGGATGTGATAATGATAAAGAAAAAGTAGTTGGAGATGCTTGATACGTCCTCTCTGAATCTGAAAATCAACAAATTGTCCTTCGTTAAGTCGTACAAAATTAGTGCACTGCATTACATTAATTTGGGAGGCACTTTTGTCTAAGAAGACATGAAATGCATTCAGCCTCATTTGGAGTAAGAGCTCAAGAGCTAGCTGTCATCAAAAATTACATGCGCATCCTCCTAAACATCTAAAAGTAAGCAATTTTTTCATGTAAAAATACTGTACATCCAGGATGTAACGCCAAGTGTCTTCTTTACAGTTATTTGTGATGTTCATTTTCATTTGAAACATGACTCAGTTATACTTTGTTGGCACTAAACAAGACAGTCCTGCTGCAAGATTCATTCAAAATGCCACTTTGTTTGTCAGAGGATTAATGAAGCTGGGAGGCAGTGATTTAGTGAAAGAGAAGATCTGCACTGACACAGCCTCTTCCAAACGAGGTAATTTAATGATAAGAAAATACGTGACAAGATACAGGGAAAAACATTCACGGACTGATGACTGTTGTAACGTCACCACCAGCTCATGGCTCTCTAGCAGTCCCATCTGGTGACTTGTGGTACTGCAGTAAATACTGCACCTGCTCACTGCTTGATAGGGGCTGAATGAATCGGGGAAAATGTAGGAATTAAACTTATGTAAACCTGTTTTCAATTGCCAGTGAGTGAGGGTAACGCACATGATGGCCCACTCAAATATTTTTTTTTTTGTTGTTTTTTGTTGTGGTGTTCTGCAGCGTTCAGGCTCAAACAATCCCAGTTTCACTGCAGTGACCCACTGGGGAAAAAAAAAAAAACTTCATGCAAAGGTGTAAAATGCAAATGTATATAGTGTGAATATGTTTCTTCACAGAATTCTCCAGAGTGCAGTTTGACATTTAGATTTTCCACATAGATTTTCACATTTCTTCAGCTACACTGGACTATGCAGAGCAGCAGCACATAGAGCCAAATCCCTAATATGTGCTGAGATGTGAAATAAATGCTTTTGTTTCCTCATTTGGATTTGACTCTCTTTATGCACCGGTCACATGAAAATGGCACGAGTTTAATTTTCCAGTCCAGTCCTGTGCCAGGTAACAGCAGGTTTGATTCACTAATCACCAGGAGCTTGCTCATCTCATGCAGTCATTCTAATGGACTTTTTTATGACACATTTGAAAGGACAAACTTTGGAATGAGCCTATTTATCCTATAAATGTGCAGTTAGTTACTATGTAAGGGTGCAATCAAATACTCAGCATCTATAAAGAATAATCTGGAAGAGAACAATGTGAGAATAATCCGGAAAATTTTGTTTGTGTGGGAGACCCTGACCTGAGCATGGAGGGTGGTGGAGAAACGGAGATCTGCATACGGTTTTCAGAGGTGACAAGGTCCTGCAGGGTTCGGCTCATATCGCGGAGCTGGGCAAAGGTGCAGCTCCTCAGGACGGAGCCCTCCAGCTCCTCAGCCTCCACCTGCTGCTCCTCCTGCTGGATCTGCTGCTCCAAGCATAGACTGCGGTCTTTCAGCTCTGCCAGCTTCTGCTGCAACTCAGCTATCTCCTCCTGCACAGGTGTAAATACTTTCATCTATGACCCTGCGGTTCACTTTCAGGTTTTACTCATCAGTTCTAGTTGTTCTTCTGTCCTCTGTGTGTGTGTTGAACATAACGTTGTTCTTACAGTAAAAGCTGTGTGTTATAAGCATTAACAATGAGATTGGGTATTTCACCATTAAGCCATTTTAAATTTAATATTAATGACAACTCCAGCTATTTTAGAAACGTCATTCATCTTTCATGTGTGAGGAAGGAAAATGTAGTAATGGGGCGGGTCACATCAAACAGCCTGGAGACACACATGTGACACAAAGAGCCAGAATTTAACATTGTAGGCTTTCATGACATGACGCAAGCTGAATTTACCTCCACCATCCTTTTCTCTCGGATCAGACGGTCCCTTCGATGCAGTGGACCCTGCAATGAGTCGGACCGCTCCCCTGCATCAGGCTCTGCAGCTTCCCTGCCAACCAGCCACAAACATACACAGTCACTGATGGTTTTATTTTTAATCATGACTTATAAAATTTTCATCCAAATTTCATTGTCCTTAATGTGCCATTATCGCTAGACGTTGGCAGGGGGGTCTATAAAACTGAGTTGGCATGTTTTTCCTGGTTTTTTTTTTAGCATTTTAAACACTGAGTTGCTGAGATTACTGAGCATTACTGAGTGAGCTTTAGGTTATATTTGTTCAGGATGCCCTCTGGAGGGACCCCACCTGATTCCCTTCCTGTTAAAAGAGCTATTTTTGACATCCCTCTGTCACTGCTCTGCACAATATAATGGAGAACAGAGCACGATCACAAGGCTTATAAACTCAGTTTAACCACATAAATCTGTGAAAATACAAATTTCCCCAAGAGCCAAACAACCTGTCGACTTCAATACTGCAAACCCAGTGGAGCTGTGTAGCAACACGGTACTGTTGTTAATCACCATGTAATTGTGACAGATTGTGATTAAATGACAACATAATGTTATTGTAATAAAGAAGTCTGCGGTCTAAATAGAGCACAGAAAACCAGTACCAATTAGAGTCTGTCATGAAATGAAATCTGAAACAAAATAGGGATCTTTAATTCAAGCACTTTTCATTTTACCTTTCACTCTGCTTAAATGTTTTTTGACAAAACAAATAATCAATTAACTGAGAAACTCATCTCCAGATTACTTGATAAGGAAAATAATCATTAGTTCATTAGGTGCCATACTTTACAGCTGCAGCAGGTAATCTGAATTATGTTCTATACTGAGGGGCAGCTTTTGAATTTCTCCCCTTGGATCACTGAAATCTTATCTTAACCTGTGTTAATACCATCATAATGTTTCTTTCTTCTGGGTGTGGCCATTGTAAGTAATATATATATTAATAATGCATCACAGAATCACTGTTGTCATACTATTGTGTGACTGACCTGCGCTGACTGCAGTCTGCCCTCTGGAGGGCGCTGTGCACCACCTGTCTGAGCTGCTCAAGGAACAGAGCCACGCTGGGCTGTCTGGAGGGTAAACCCAGCTGCAGGGCTCCTCGCTCCTTGCACAGCTCCTCCAGCTTTTTCCCAAAACGCTCGGCTGAAAACACACAGACACACACAGACACTCTGATTAACATGAAGATTCATTACAGAAAAAGTTCAGTTAACAGCAACAAGGTTTAAAGTCATAAGCTTCTCCATGCAGGTACTGCTGTGTTGTACAGAGAGCAAATTACTGTCGGTCACAACATCTATGCTGCCTGCATTCGCTGAAATAACATGACTCCACACAAATCATTCCTTATTCAATTACCAAATTAGCCCCAACTAGGAAGTAATTAAAGAGAGCAAACTGATAAGACAAGAGGTCATTCATATCATGTCAGTCTACAGAATCCTTCATTTCTTGACCCTGTGAACACACATGAAAGATTTGGAATCAACCCTCTTTCTGTTGGCTTCATGGTTAGAGCTAAAAATAATAAATATCTAAGGGGAAAACATCCAGCTTGTCATCAGCAAGAAAATCTAATCAACTTATTTCTTGCGTACAACATTTCATGGAAAGCTGGAGTTTAAAATGTCAGAGAGGAGTCTGTGATGTACAATATCAAAAGGCAAACAGAAAACCCGACAGGACATACTGACCCAAATAATCACTGGCCCTAAATAGTTCAAGGTCTACAGGACCTCGACAGCAGATGCTGGTATTTATTTCTGTCACAAGGGCCAAGAAATGGGTCAGAATACAGTCGTCTTTTGAAAATAAACTTTCCACAGGTCAGCTTGAAGAAATATTTAGGTCAAACAGCATCTTACATGAATGCAGTTTCTCCTGGACATAGATGAAAAAAGATTACAGATTGCATGTGTTAGGTTTGAGGAGTCACAGGTTCTTTCCCATCAAAAGTCCAAGAAACCCGAGGAGCACCAAGGTTTTTCTTTTAAATAAATGTGGAATTTGATTAGTTTTACCTACTCTCCAAACACACAGTGGATTCAAGATCACATTCTGTTTAACCCGTTAGCTTATTACAGACTCAGCTACCAAAGTCATGGTGACTCTGCCCTCAAACCAAGAAAATAATGATATTGTATGTACGATCTTCTAGTAACAGGCACAACACACACACACAGGCAAAAAAACTCACTAAACTCTGCAGTAAGTTTGACGTGGTACACATGTCAGAGTTAGTGAACAACAAACCGTTTCTTCAGCGCTAATTACTGTGCAGCCTTCTGCCCTCACATGCTTGATTGCACATTTCAGTATGAACCAAAACTAATTCAGTTAGCAAGAAATCCAATAAAGGCATCGGAGTAACTTCCTACATCTTCCCTCATCTTTAACACAAATTCTGACTGAACGTGTCAATGAAATCTCAACCTAAATGTGGGCTACAATCCCGCAGAGTTACCATATGTTATGCTGCTACAGCTTTTTGTCCACTCAAACTGTTAATTTTCATTTTGTACTGTCCTCTGTCCAAACATATAATGTATAACATATAAAAAAGAGGGAAATCATTTATTCAAAAAAAAAAAAAAAAGTTACTGCAGTTCAAGGTAAGCTCTCTCCAATCCATCCACAGCTACAGTATCTCATCATCCAAATCTGAAACGACCTACTTATTAACCCAACGGCTCAGTGGAAAGTCTTAGTTCACCTGCGTCATAGTCATCATCCAAAATGGCCTTCTGCTGGAGTCTCTGCAGCTTCAACATCATGGACTCAATCTGAGAGGGAGATACAACAGACAGAAGACAGGGCAGATTACCAAACAGTTTAAAGGGCAATGTTCTTTAAACAGTCACCACAGACTAAAAAAAAAAAAAGGTGTGGGTGCAGGGTGCAATGACCGTCATTTCGTGATACCAGGTCAGCAAGTTGAGGACTGGGTATGAAGTTTAAAAACTCATCATTAGAACTTACCAGAACTACTGCTAAGGTTTTCTCTACCTTCTCAACCTTGTCTGTCTCAGACAATTTAAGAAGAAAAAGAAGAAAAATAAAACATTTCTGCGTCATAAAATTATATGGTAATACTACAACATACTGCAGTCATGTAACAATGTAAATATATGTAGGTATGTGGATCAAACATAGCTAATCTTTCATGTTAAATGAGGAAAGCTGTAAATATTATTTTAATTCTTTTAAGTACACAGTAGGAATAAGGTGTGAAGGCTGCAATTTTCCCATTTTCCCCATTTACTCTTTCATTACACAATATGCTGTCATGACTAGCTCCTAAGGGGGCTGTTTTCAGAACCCTTTTGTTATGTTTTGAACTCTTTTGTGGACTTTTGAACTCTTTTTTAGTTTGTTAAGTTTTGTTTATAGTTCCTGTTTTATTTTGATTTATTTTGATTTTCATTGCCCTTGTGTATCTTGTTCTACTTCCTGTCTTTGTCTTGTTTCCCTCCATTTGTGATTGTCTGCCCCGCCCTAATTGGTTTCACCTGTTGCCCATTGCCTTGTGTATTTAAGTCTCGTCGTTTCCCTGTGTTCTTCTTGGTCCTTGTCTGTTTCCATGTCTGTGTCCATGCTTGACTCTGCACCACGTCAAGTCCTTTTGTTTGTTCATGTTCCTGTGTCTTGTGTTCTCCCCCTCATGGACTTACCTCGGTTTCTTTTGTTTCAAGTGAGGACTATTTTATTTTATTTTATTTTATTTTAATTTAGTTTTGTTTAGTTTTGTTCCTTAGTGTTTTTCTCCCATGTGCATGATTTTTGGTTCACTAATTCTGCCTGTCTTTGGGGTTTTTGTGTTTGGGTCCAAGTCCTTGCCCCCCTCTGTGACATATGCCAACACCATTTTCCCCAAACTGCAGCTTTGTTTCCTAGTGCTGTACCCTACATGTACCAAGGAGTTACACAAATACTGAGAGTATAACTTTCTCAATTCCTCTAAAATGCCCAGTTGTTACTTCCTTGTTCCCCATAGTCTATTTTTCTCCCACTGTACCTGAAACCCATAAGTATTTCATTGGTACCTGGTTTATATAATAAAATTACACTGTAAATCATGCCTGTTTCATAAAGTGTTACCAATTACCAATATTTTGGGACATTTCTCCAGTTTTTTTTTTTTTTTTTGTGAAATACTGAGTAGCAATACCTCTTTTAGTTTTACCTCGAGAGTTAGCTTAGCACAAAGAGTGGAAACAGGAGGAAACTGTAAACGGTCTGTCTTGTACAGATTAAATGAACAACATATAATAATGTTCATCATAACGAACAACATTTAATTTGTAAGATTTAGAGTTAGCCTGTTAGCTGGTTGACAGAGCCAGGCTGTTTCCCTTGTTTCCTGTATTTATGCTAACTGAAATCAGTTAACTGTCAACCTGTTTGGTCTCTGTGTTGATTCTGAACCTGGTCTTGAAATTGATTTAAACCCAGTTACCATGATTGTGACTACAACCCCGCATTTCATTCTCACATCAGGAGTCTATCATACCCACCTTGGTGTGAGTGCGGTTGTTTTGGAGGCAGTCTTGCAGCACGACTTCGTACTTCTTCACCAGGTTGTCCCAGCCTTGATCGGAGGCAGGCGTGGCACTCTCATAGCCAGAGGTGACAGAGGAAGCGGAAGCTGTGTCTGAGTCCACAGACAGCGAGGAAGTGATCTCTATGTCCAGAGATCGGGAATCGCAGTCGGGCAGGCCGGAGGTAACCTCCCTGCCACTCCACAGACATTCCCGCCAAAACCTCCCGCCTAATGACGGCTCTTCTTTCTCCGCCTGGCTGCTTGGAGCGGAGGAGGGTGGTGATCGGACAGGAGTTGAATGCTTTAAGACATCTGTCAGTAAGGTTGCTGGTTTTGTTTGAGGTGAACTAGGTGCTTTAGTTGACCAATTAAGTGGTTCTGGTTGCCGGGCCAGTGTGGCAGTGGTTGTGTCTGTCCTCTGGCTGGAGTTGAGCGACTGTTGGATGAAACTGAAGCTGGAGTTAAAGGACTCCTGTGGTGAGGACTGTAGTGCCGGGCTTGGGCTTACCCTGAGTTCACTCTGTGGCAGTGAGGATTGATCCTGATGGCTGGATGTACCGTTGATGACACTGAAGTCCACATGGGGAAGAGGATGGGAAACAGAGCAGATAACGTTCTTACTCTTCTTGGAGCTACATGTGAGTTTATCGGGCTGCTGCTGATTTATCGAGGACACTTTGACAGCAGGCGTTAGACTCATCCCCTGAGCGTTTGTTGCCTCAGTGATGTCAGTGTGACGTCCAGATTTTCCATTCCTCATGCAAGTGGTCCTCGCGTCCTCTTCCTCCTCCTCCTCCTCCTCCTGTCCATGAGTAGTGCTCTGTAGTCTGGACTGCTCTCCTCTCATGTACCCAGGTCTTCGGTGAAGCCTCTTACGGCCAGAGCTGCCAGCTGTCCCTGATGCTCTGCCACCTGTCGATGCAGAGATTAACCATTAAGCTGGGCAACACGGTCATGAGGCAGATAAAGAGTGAGCTCTGAAAACTGGCAGGAGTAACTGTGCAATCGTGAACAACATCAGGATCATGGAATGCCAAATGTGCCAATTACTCAAAAATATAAAACACCATATCATTAATACCATCAGTGTGATAAAACCAAACCAAAATGAATTTCACACAGTCCCACCCCTCTGCCCTTAAGGCTAGCATCGCACTGCTGAGTGAATGAAAAACAACTTCGGCAGCTGTGTGACATTTCCCAGGGTTCTGCTCCAGCTGTTGGGAAATACCAAAGCCACACAGTCATTTTGAATTATAGACAAGCCTCTCAGTGGAAGAGCAGACTAAATGAACAATATTTCCCTCTGAATTCGTTTCTGTTTGAAAACACAGTCATATTACTGTAGACTCGGCCAATCTAGGGGCGTAAGGGCCTTGTAGGGGTGGAGTGGAAGTAAAGATGAATGAGCCTGATTAATGTTGGAGCTTTAACTAAACAAAGCTGCAGTGACACTAGCAAAGCTATCAAGATCCAGGTTGGCCCAATTTATTCAGACAGCACAATAACAACTTCTAATTATGTAGGGGATGTACGACACATTTAAAGCTGCAGTTCATAGACTTGAGATGAACTATGGAGAACTGCAGAGACAGATGACAGGTCTCTATGTGACTACTAGTTACTCCTTTCATGTATGTACATGTAGTCATTTAAAATAAGTACTGATTAGTGCTGCTTTAAATACAAGATGGATAAAACCAATGTATAATGAAGCCTATCATTCTCTTAGGTTCACTGTCAGCATAGTGGGGGCAACCTTATCTTTTGTGTCTATAAACTCAGTTTGGGAAAGGTTGAGCTTTCAATTGTTATTGGCAGAAACTCAGGTGAAGGTTTCCCAGTATTGTTAATGGAGGCTGAAATGGAGACATAGCCAATCCACACAACGAGAAGTGATTAAAAAATATGAGTGCAAACAGTATTTGGTGTGAGAGCAGTGCAGGATGATAAAGTTTGTGTTCAGAGCTGGGCACCTGCTACAACTCCACATGATTAATACATATAATGTGTAGGATTCAGAAAAGGAGACAGGCTGAAATGTGGGGAATCAACAGCTTCTTTGTGTACAGCTGCACTGCTCCCTCTTTGACTACTGGCTCTCAATTTTCTCTTCCCACTCACACAAACACACTAAAGACACAAAGAGACACACTGACACTTTTGTACTGAAAACAGTGGGAGCAGTCATATTACTGTCATTGTAAAACCCTGTTAAATGTTTTTTTTTTTTTAAAACAATCTAACAACACAATCAATTTTTCAACAAAAATTGCATCTGTACATAAGACATGTCACTACTATCTAATTCCTAATAATAATTTATAGGTGTAATTTCCACACAGTTTTTTTACCTTCTGTGTCTGGATCTGTATGTAAAGACAGGAGCACAGGGCATCAAACAAACCATGACTACTACAAAGCAACCACAGACCATGGCTCAACCCCCCGTGACCTCCAGTGATGTCACTCCTAAACCATCCCATGTGACCGGAGAGGAAAAGACACAAAAAGACAGCACTTAAGGGAGAGTTGGGATGTTAGGCAGGATTTGGAGTGAGAGTAACATAGGGGTGTTCCCATTGTGCCCAAGCTGTGTATGTCTGTGTGGGCAGAACAGAGGACAGTCTTCAGTAAAAGCCTTCTATCCACTGGGACCACCGCACTAAAGCTCGGGTTACATACAGCTCCATTAGTGTTTCTTTGCAGACGTGGTCGCTGTTCCATAACCAATTTAAGAAACCTAACACTCTCTGTAGGTACAAAATACAACCACATGCCGTACACCATCTGGTGTGGTGAAGATATGATGTAGAGGCTACTCTAGAAACTCAAAGAGCCCAGGAGCTGAAAGAAGGACTCGTTGATAGAGAGTGTCACTGTATCCTCTCTACGCATCGATTACACAAAGACGGCCTTTCTCAGTAAAGGGGAAGGAAATGCCTCAGGGCCCATTGTGTGTGTGTGTGTGTGTGTGTGTGTATGTGTTTGGGGGCATCTACATCATGGCTGAAGCCCTTCAGAGGTATGTCATTTGCTGCTTCCTGTCCAGCTTTGTGCAGAAATAGTTTGCCAGGAATTACGGCAGAAAACACAAATAAGCAGAAGGAGACCTAAAGTGGTTCGACACTGACAACTAAACGATCCCATTGAAACAATAGCCGCTTTCTCAATGTAACTTGTTGCTAACGTGAAAGAAAACGCTGCCCAAAGCCTGAGAAAATTAGGCGTCTCAGCCAGAAGAGGCAAGATTATTTACCTTTGGAGATTAAAGAGGCCCTCCCCTGAGCCCTTAGGTTCAACACCACATCCCATTGGTCGCTGAGAGCATTTCAACCAAAAAGCAGAGGAATGCAGAGGCTCTCATAAAAACACAAACGTTTGAGGAACAACCTCACGCACACACACACACACACACACACACACACACACACACACACACACACACACACACACACACACACACACACATCTGCATGTCAGCAGTCTCTAGAGAAGCACTTCACCACTTGTGACCAACCACAGAAATAAGGAAGTGAAAGTCAGTGTTTCTTTTTCCTTTGGACCATGAATATGACATATGATGACCTAGATGTGAATCTCTCTATATATCTATCCACACAGCTGAAATTTAGCCTATATTAATTGACAGGACTCTTAATTATAATCTATTACACTGCATCTCTGCTCTGCTCTGGACTGTTTAAAGAAAGCAGCTCCACACTTCCTGTATGGTCACATGAGGACCATAAACCAGCTGAACATGGTGTTTGTGTTGTGGAGGTACAGCAGAGAGAAACTGACTTTGTGAACACGAGTACACCCCACAAACCCAACTCAGACCATTTAATTTCTTTGTGCTGCAGTTCTGCACTAACAGCGAGAAAGTAGACCGCTACATCATACAACCAACAAGTGTTCAAATCACTTCAAACTGCATTTTCACTAGTGCCCTACAAACAAACTAAATAAATAAATAAAAACTTTTACTTAGACTTTTGTTCACTTCAATTATGGATTAATTTTCTTTACTGAAAATGTTGCTAATATTAGCAAAGAAAAGTGGCCCACACACAATATACATACGGCAAAAAGCTGATAATTGCTTTTATAAACTGACCTGTATCTCAAAGGTCTGTCACATGTTGCATGCTCTCTGACCAGCTGCTACATGTTTTGGGGTCAAGCCAGCTGCTAGCTGTGCCTATAGCATATCACATGATATCAAACTATGGCTGCCTGTTTGTTCAAGAAAAAAAACAAAACAAAAAAAACAAAGAAAGAAACGTGCTACACCTCCTGACTTTTGGAAAATTTCAAACTAATAAAAAAGGAACTGAATAAACTCTTACAGAGGATAGGATATGTCTGCTTACAGGTATCCCATCTGAACTGAGTTTATTACAGAAAAATACTGTTTGTATGTGAAATATGCAACTTAGCTGTGCAAGACAGACAAGACAAACATATGAGAATAAGTCTTGTCTTTACATTGTCAGGAAAATGTGGACTAAATATACATTTAGTCACTTGGAATTCATCTCCTCCCATCGCTCATCCAAGAGACTGACTCGCAGGGAGCTTTTGACCTCTGTGACCTGTATGACAGGAAACCTTCACAGACCTTCACTTGATTATTCAGTGATATTAAGCACCACAGTGCACAGCAGCATGTGGACTGTTTTGGATGAGACATCCTCAGACCCTCTCTCATCTAAGGGCCCTCTGCTGTTGCTATTGTATATATTTTTTCTTCTGTTTATTCTCATCATCTGTGGCTTAGCCCTTATTCCTTATCCAGTTATTATAATTAATAATAATTCAAAACTGCCTTCCTGATCACCATCATCGTTCCCTCTGCGTATGATCTACAGATCATTGGTTGATGTGAACAAACAGCCGAGGATCATTTGAAAAAGTTTTATTTTTCTTTTTACCTTCCGTGACTTCGCAGCGGTGAAGCAGAGGGTTGTTGTGACATTCCAGCCCCATCAGTCCAGCAAACATCTTTCCTTTCATAAAACGCTCTTTGTAGCCAGAAGTCAAAGATTGTCAGATAAACTACATGGAGTTACATCGACCATGTTTTAGGAGAAGTGGAGCCAGGGAGTAGGACTGATCTCATTTCCGCTGTGGAAAAGTGAATCCAGACTGTTATGTTTTATTTTTTTCCCCCCAGCAGTTTTGGAATAACGTGCGAAACCGGCTTTTTACGCGCGCTCCTTTGTCCATAAGAAACATTTCCTGATGAAACCAAGTATCGATCCTCGTACATCAGATTCTTAGATTTCTCCTCTGTGGCAAACAAGTGGGTTCAGCTGCACTGGAACAGACGGTCTGAAGAGAAAAGATGTCTTCATGTCATTTTTCCTTCTGTAAAAAAAAAAATAGGAGGGGGAACAAATATCCGATTGTTTGGGTGTAGTGGCTGAAGTTAGAGCCGTGATAAATGTGTGCCTCATCGATCAGTTGATCAGTAATCCGTTACTCGCTGCGCCTCTGCGTCGTCGTGCGTCGTGTTGGAGCAACGTGAGCAGCTCCGACGTGTTCAGGAATTTGACTCCAGACTCCTTCAGACCGCCTCACGGCCACAGCAGGCGGCCTATGAGAGCTGCAGCGGACACATCACCGGATTAAACACTGCTGCTTTTTGTATCTATGCACGCTTTTATTTTTTTAGGACCATTATGATTTCAGCGCTGCTACTGGGAGAGGAAATGGGAATTATGAAAATAATCATTTTTAAAAAGTCTGAAAAGTCTGTCTGAAAGTCGCATTTTAAGATTTAAAGCTCAAACGCACATGTATAATTGGATATAGTAATAAATACTATTACTGTAGTAGAAATGGTAAAACTCTTTAAAGGTGTAAAGATAATTTCTTTCGTGTTTGGCTGAAATTCAAAACACTAAAAAAATATCCATTTAAATGAAGTCATTGAGAATATATCCCTGCACTGTTGACAGACATATGTTGCCAGACTATGTACAATTTGACCATAAACATGCAGGGCAAAAATGCATGCACTGCTCTTAACACATCCTTACTTAAAAACAAAAGTGATCCTTTGTGTTTGCGGTGGGGGAATGCATGAGAAGAGGCCTCACATAGAGCAGAGTCTTTTTATCCTCCGTCCAAATGCCCTATTCATTCAGCTTGGCTGGGCTGCAGACTGATGGACAAGACTCAGTGATGAAAAGCTCAGTTCAGCTGACACAACAGAGCGGAGCCCTTACTCAGCCTACACCATGGAGGATAAAAGAGCTGTGTGGCAGAAGGGATGAAATCCACTGCCTTGCATGTACGGCAGAGTGAGATCACCTGCGCAGGAATAAAGATTAGAAGCTCTTAATGTCCTTTGGCAAATAAATTAGCTAAATGACTGTCACTGGACATCAGCGCAGGGCTGCAGCATGTTTCCTCATGCTTTATTATCAACACCAGTGGATTTCAGGAAAACTCACATTTACCTTTAAAACTTTGAAACATTTGGTGACAAGCTTGTACTTTACTATGCTTGCACTTTTTTTTATATATCACCCAAGATAAAAAAAAAAAAGTATCATATATACCTATAACACCATATTTATATGTTCACTAACTGGATTGCTTAATTTATTTTCATATCAAACAGAAGAAAGAAAACAATTCTCAATTCTCAAACTCTCCAGCTCCTAGAAAAACAAAAGGCAGTGCATAATAATAAAGTCAGATACAAAACACTGTCTCTGAGCTTTTATAGCAGTAGCCTACATTGGCACTCATAGAAGACAGGAGTCAAGTTGTCCACTGCAGCACTAACATTTCCCACCAGATGGCACAGTAAAACAACTTTGAAATCCTTCCTGACAATCTACGAGAGGAAAACCAAGAGCAATGAAATAATAGAGTCCTGCATGTGGATAAATACAGAACTATGAGCCAGCAACATACCTAATACCTTACATTTATACACAGAGCAGGATTAGTCACAGACAGATTAATTTCATCATGAAGATCACTTTGACATTCTCACAGATGAGCACCTGCGGCTCAGAAACCACCGCAGCTGCTGTCCAGGATAGTAACTGGAAAACCTACAGAGGCGGTTCTGTTGTGGTTTGAATAATCAGGCTCATAAAGTAACGCTTTGTCTGAGGTTTAATCAGACAAAAAAAATTTTTAAAAATGAATAAATCTTGTTTCCCCGAATGTGAATAAGAGCTGCTGTTACTGATTATAGATTCCACCGAAATTAGATTTTGGCTATCCATGAGCACAGGAGGACTGTTTCTCACTGCCTTAAACATCCATCTGGATGGTAATAACTGACACCATCAGGTGAGGAGGATATCAGCTCTCTGCCAGGAATATTCCTCAGCACGCTCCAAACCTTATTTTGAATTTACACCATTGCAGTGTGGTGAGGACTGTTTAAGGAGGGCAGAATTAAGGAGGTAGGAGGTTGGTGGTGTGTGTGCCAGTGGGCCTGCCAGAGAATAGGCACGTACAATGTACAAAGGTCACATGTTCCTCCTCCACACAGTATGCAGTGAGTGCAAGCAGCCAATGGTTCCACCTTAGATTATCTGTGCACTGGAGAGAGGAGGGCAGAGAGAGGGAGAAAAATAAAAATAAACACGCATTATCAAAGCAGCTCAAAGACTGAGAGATCATGGCATATTTGGCACAGGACTTTTATTCATGCAAAACAACTGAAGTCATCAGATCTTTATCAAAGAAAAAAAAATCCATTGTCTATTGTAACAATGTTTTTCTTGTAATAAAGTCAAAATTAACAGGCATGTCACGGAACATTTCAAACATCTGTCAAATCCCATTAAAAATACATACAAACAATAAAACTGGAGCAAAACTAATGGAGACAATGACACCACAGAGAACATAAACAGTGTTGTTGAAAGCTATGGTTGATTAAACCACTCCTTCCTCAGGGTCGATGAGTGTGGTCCTACTGGAGAACACGTCGGCCAACATGTGTTTTGGAATCTCTGAGCCGCGGACACGAAGGGTGTAGCAAGCGTCCTCCACTTTGCCCAGGCTCTGCCGCAGTGTGTGCAGCTTCTTGGACACCTCGTACGGGCCAGTGTTGCCGATGTAGGAGAAACCGTCGTGGATCTGCCGCAGGAACTGGCTCAGCTGGAAGGGCGTGTCAATGTCGCCATTGCCCACGCTGCTGATGCACATCCGCATCAGCTCTCCAGTCAGGTCGGCGACACCCAGCAGGTAGTCTGAGGGCGTCACCTGGAAGGTCAGGACCTGAGATCCCAGCGGCATGGTTTCAGCCGCACCCTGATATGAAAACAGGACGAGAAAGAATATTAAAGAAAACAGATAAATGGACTGACTGTCCACAGACACTGTTATACCAGCAGGTTTTACACACAACACAGATGGTGACAACAATATTTACAAGAGGTGATTGTTACATTGTGCAGCTGTGCTTCTAGAAAAAAAAACCCTGAGCCACGAATCAGTGAAGTGTGAGGTGCTTTCACTACAAAAACACTGACGTTCTCGCAATTTTGTCTGCATCAAGTGACAGTGGCATTATCTTTGAATATAACAGGCAGGGTGGATAAAATGACATAATGACACATAATGCTTATAAACAGCGTACATAGCACCACCCAGTGTTGTCTTTTTGTGCCATAACCCACTGCTTTGAAAGTAAATGTAAAATAATGTAAAGTGCACAAACAATACTCTGTTATTCCTAAAGAAGTTGTTTGAGAAGGAATATGCTCAACTGCTTTCTTGCTGAAAGTTAGATGAAAAGATTCACACTCATGTCTGTAGTCTGGATATGAAGCTACAGATGTTATCTTTGGACAAAGCCAGGCTTTATGCTAAGCTAAGATGAGCGCCTCCTGGCTATAGCTTCATATTTTAGTGTACAGACATGAGAATGGTAGCCATCAAACTCAGGGAAAAAAGGCTAAATCTTGACAAATTTGTCTTTTTAAGGAATGAAAAATAGCAACAACACACAAAAAAAACATCTAAATATTAGTTTTCTTTAAAGATCTACCTTTTCCGCTCTCATGAACACCAGTCTGGCGTTGATCTCCTCCAGGCTGATGAGGCTGCGATGACGGATATAGTGCAGGAAAGAGACGGCCTCCACATACTCCTGGATCCCTAAAGCATGAAATTACATGAAAATGGATCACTGCAAGGGATTGTGGTTGCTCTTATTTTCTGCATTTATTTGCACGTGTGATTTACTAAAAATGACTAAAAAGAAGGTCAACTGTGTATCAAATGAGCACAGCACGTAGAGTGTGTATAAACACGGCGTGGTATCTGCACGGTATAGATCACAGATGCAGATAATGATTCAAATAAAACCTGTTTCCTGTCGCAGTCTTTTGATTGAGTCAGTGGCCATTTTCTGTGGTGGGCTGAGATGACCCTTCATTTGTTTTCTGGCCCTCTGTCAACAACAATCAAATAATCACAGGACGGAAGACTTTGTGTCTGAAGTTTACTTTTAGAGCGGCAATTGAACTTCAAAGGGACTCCTATCTCCCTGAGGCTAACCACAGAGTGCTACACAAGAGCCGGGAGGAGGATCTGTTTCGTCTCTACTTCACTTGGAATAACTTTCACTGCTCTTATTAGGTTTTTGGTCTAACCACATTTTTAAGTGGCCCAAAGCCACCGATTCCTTATTGACCATTAACAACAAACCTCTCTTGTGTACCAACCCTCCGATCTCCTATCCCCCCAATATTACTTATTTAACCTTTAACCCTTTAGCCTTCACCGTATGCCCTCCTCGTGAATTATTAAAGGTCTTGAAAATCTATTTTCTCATTCAGTTTCAGTTATTTCACCTGAAAGATTTCCATAACAGCAATTCAACACTGCCTAGATATGTGTTTACATTCTTACCAACTGTTTGTGAGCTGACCCTGTGTTTTACGTTCGTAGCATCCCATCCCAGTGCTATTTTTAGCTCAGAGAAAGAAACTTGTTTATCAAGCCACCAGAAGCGCACCTGGAAGTCGGGATAGTTTTCCCAAGTTTTGTTACCGTTGCTAAGCAGAGCGCGGTAATATCTGTGTGTGTAATATTTGGTTTTGTGTACAAACAATCAAGAAATTCAAAGTTGGAAAATGGTTTACTTGGCCACACTAGTACATCCTCTAAATTATTCACGGGTCATTTACATACTTGAAGGAACAATGTACAAATATGTGTAAATGCTCTTAAACAGTTAAATAAATTGGATGATCTGCCTATAACTCACTGTGTTTGCGTTAAATGAACGGCCTAATAAGCATACTTTTTGTGTTTATTTTGAGTTTTCCCAGTGCTTCATGCGATGCTAGTCAACATGATGCCAGAGGAATAAGATGATTGCGCCCATTAGAGACTTCATCCACCAATTAGAATATCTCAATAGAACATCTGATGACAGTGTTGTCAGGCCACTGGCAACATGAGTTCAGTTTTTGACTGTTTAAACTCACCTAAATAACACCTAAGCACATTTGTTCAAAACTTTCACTAATAATTTCTGCAAATAATAATTTCAGTGATAATTTGAAGGACCATATCTTATTGTTATGTAATATATAGTATAAGTTATGTATTTGGTGCCCAGCCCCCAGCTTTTATTTGAAGATGTTTCTTTTATCAACAACAACAACAACAAAAAAAATGCCACAAACATCTTAACATTTCCAGTGGCTCCACAGCTGTGACAGTGCCTTAGAGAGAATACAACACGATCTGAGGCGGACAGGATATGACATGAAAAGGTTACACAAGCTTTGAGGCAAGCAGGCGGAGGAGTTCGGTTCCTGAGTTTTCTGCCAAGAGCTGTTCGTGTTATTTACTCTGAAGCAACCGTTACCTTTGGTCACTGAGACCCAGAAAAAAAAAAAAAAAGTTACTGTAAATGATGTCTAAACAATGAGTCAGGGAAAACCAGACAAAGGTTCTACTGGCACAGCAGTTGGAAAAGTTGAGGCCTAAGTTTCAATACTGCTTAAATACTCATTGTTAGAGGTTTGCAAAATGACACGGCACATTTTCATTTATTGAAAAAGCTGAATGTTGTGTCTCAGTCAGACACATGGATGTCCCCAGATGATTTAAAGATTAACTAAGTTTAATGTTTGACCACAGAGTGGTTCATTGAGTTGCAGGTGAACCCTATGAAAAGCCCCACCGCTACTCTTGTGTTTGCACTGTCTCATAGCTGCGAGCTGGGTCAAGCTGAAGTGCTTATCAAAGCGCCGCACTGCCCTGTTATCAGTGGCAATTACGTTCTGATTTGGCCCACAATATCTTTAATGGTCCTTATATAAAAAAGCAGACCCATTACACATGCCTGGAGACTTCTCGTCCATCCAAGATTATCTGGAGAGCCCGTGCAGTGAGCCCAGTCTCAATCTAATAAAGACGATAAAAATGGAAAAAAAATGAAAGCTGTAATTGGTGGGAACTGCCACTGGTCACGTCGCGGAGGATGCAGCAGTGATTCCTGAGTGACCACAATCTAAAAATGACTTCCCCAGCTGCTAGATAACAGCTAACCCTCGCTCCCGGTGATGTTTTTCTCCAAACTCTGCAGACATTTTGGCTACGCTAACAAAAACTGATATTGATGCTAGTGGGAAAACAACTTTATCAGAGGGTGTGTCTATCATATCCATGCCTGAATCAAGGTCATGCTCTCACACTATCAGTGACTTTACAATGAATCCACAGCACAAAAATGGAGATTGAGGTGATAGCAGCAAAGAGAACTCCTCCTGAAAGCTCCTGTGTAATTAACATTTTAAATTGTGTCCTTTGCTGTAGCTTATTTAATTTAGAGATTTTTTTTATATTTAAAGAAATAAGAACCCTTATACATCTGTCACAGGTTTGTAAAAACATACTGCATTGGTATTAGCTGAAGGGTAGTTTTAAAGAGTTCATTCTAACTATTTAAAAGCTATAGTAATGCATTTAATTAAATATTTATTCTACAGTACTAAATCAAATGCACAAATAAATCCAGTTTGCTCATTGTGCATCTCCAAAATGCAGTATTTATTTATTTATTATTGATTTTAAACAAAAAACACAATTCAAAGTTCAACCAAAGCTAATATGAATAGTAGTAGTCAAACCAAGTGGGTATATTCCTGAGTTAATTTATGTTTAGTACAATATTCCCTCTTTGTGCTATTATCCCTCCACCGGAGCTCTGTTGGGAACTGAAGGACAGGATTTTGCACTTGAACTTTGCCATGTGTTTCAATTAAATATTAGAAAGTTAAATGTTAAGTTAAATGCGAATATTTTCAGTGGGATATTCAACATAGAATAACAAAGGATTCATTTGAATGTTTGCACTTAATTAGGTCGCACACTAATTAAGCTTTTACAATTTGACAAGTTTATAAAGGACCGAGACTTCAACCTTAAGGCAGTGGAAAAAAAAACTTTACTTACACCAAAATCTTTTAGAATGAATATTTGTTTTACATATCAGTGGAAACAGCCTGATAATAACATCCCATCACTTTGTAATGCTGTGTTTGTATTTGCATTTTCCCTGCTTTTCACTTGATATTTCAACTATAATTTTTAATATACATCTTTGAATTCCTCTTTTCATGAGCCAAAAATGAACAAGGGATTTCAAATGTCAGTCTAATTTCAAGCTGATACCCTTTGTTTGCCCTGTATCTTTGTACAATGATTTTTCTTACAACCTAGCCTTGAACAATTTTGCTCCTATGCAAGACCCCAATATAATGCCATATTACTAGGCAATGTACCAACCACATAAGTTTATTTAGGGGTTGTTTGCTTTTTTCTAAACAATATAACAGTTGTATGAAAACTCACCTGGAGTGAAGGCTCTGTGAAACTGATGGATGTCCTCTCCCCTGAGTTCTTCAGCAATCTGACCAATTTTCTGCCTGACTCCATCCAGTTTTACATCTGCTTCACTCAGAACATCCTCTGCCTCTGGTACGCTTCCAATCCAGAGAAAACCCACAGGACAAAAGTTAGATTTGCAAGGTCTACCAGTTATACACCACTTAGAAATGACCTCGAAAACACGTTATGTTGTGTTATTCCAATGCTTTCAGACAGTCAGTTCACAGTAGCACAAACAACTGTCTCCAGAAAATCTATTGTACAAACATGGAAATCATCTAATTGCGCAGCATTCTCTCACTGAATCTGAATGAAGTGAAGAAATCTATTACCCTCTCCAAACTAAACTGCATAGATTAACATGTCTTTCTACAATAGTACATACCTGGTCACTCTATGCAGAAGAAAAATGGTCCTCTTGCTTTCAATGGTAATGTCTCGAGACATCTTAACAAGACGCTCATATTTGTCGTGTTTGGTGTCAAGCTCCTGCTGGAAAACTTAAAGACAGAATGAAAATTTAGTTTGAACACAGATATCATCAAAACGCTGCTGAAATACCGCAGCCATGTGGGTGAAAAATGTAATCAAAACACTGAGGATGCAGTCACCTTTGAAAGCAGCAATGACAGGTGAGGATGGGTTGGCACTCATTTCACGGTCCTGCACTGCATCAGCATTTCTCCGCGGACATCCTTCACCTGACACGAGGCAGAAAAAGTCAGACGACGTTCCAGTTTACATTTAATAATAAATGCCTCCGGTTGCTGCCGTTTTTTCTAAATTGACCTTGTCAAAGTCAAGGGCCACACCACCAATTTTGCACATGACGAACAGTTTACCTGTTTACCATGATGCTGTCAGGGTTATTTTGATTGGGACTTCTGGTTTATATTATTTAAAGGGGTATGATTTGAGGGGCCAAACTCGTTTTAGGGACTAAAACATGGGACACCTCAGCCTCTGTTGGACTGTTTTAGTAATTCTTTTTTTTTTTTTTTAAATATGTCTCTGGCAAGTCCATTCATTTAATGGAAGAACAATACTAAACCACAGGAAAACCTTTTCAGGATATGAATTAAAGCTGAAATAATGATTCAATCAACTAAAAACTGAACTGCAACAATTTAGATAAATTAATGATAGTTTTAGTCCGTTATAAATCAAGAAAATGCAACAAATTCACTGGTTACAGGTTCTCAAATGACTACATCTCCTGGCTTTCTTAGTTTTATTTTTTTCCTGATAGCTAACTGACCACATTTGGGTCGTAGACTGCTGGTCAGACAAATCAAGCCACATGAAAACATAGATTTGGGATCTGGGAAAAGTTTCAGGGCAAAGGACCACCACTCGTACTACTGCCAAATTAATGAAACTTGCCTTACAGTATGATCAAGGCAAACACTGCTGTAATAAACAGGTGGTACTGGTACTTTAAACATCAGTATACCGATCATCTCTCACTATAGTTCAACCACAACAGCCAGATTGTTTTAACATCTTTATTGTTAGCTAACCAGTCAGTTGCTAAGCTAGTGAGTTATCCCATGCTGATGACAGCAACCAGCAATACACCGTGTATGACAAATGTATAGCTCAGCCGGAGGTAAGTAAGAAGTTGGACTTACCTTCTCGCTTATTCATGCCGTCAGTGTTGCAATTTATCCTATTTTATAAACCTGTTTAAGCTCTGTCAGAGTTATATTTCAACTGTTTTAGCCACTAACGTCCGTGCTGCCAACCCGATATGTAACACGGCAGAGAACTCCACATCTGTCAGGGATTATCTAGGTCATAAAACGAAACGGCTCCGCTTTCTCAGAAAAGTAACCATCTCTGGGCATTAATAAACAGACTGACTAAAGTCTAATACCAAACCTGCTTTTTTTTAATAACAGGCATTCATGTGGACCTCATTCATCGCTGGGCTTAAACGCTGTTTACACGCGTAGCAGAAAATGAAGCGCCGTGCATGTTGGGAGATGTAGTAACACACCGAAATGTGGCATTTGTTTCTATTACACTATTTCCCCAAAGGTGCTAAAGTCATATATGTGCTAATTTTTATTTTTGAGATGATTCAAACAAAAACAGATACAAACCGTTTAAACTATGGGCAAACCCCTCTTTATTTTATACTTTAAGATGCAGAACTTGTCTTGAAATATAACCATTTATGCTTTTGAGCTTGTGGTTAATTTTTTTTTCATGAGGCATTCGGTGTCATGCATGGTTGATTGCTGCAGATGCTGTATCTGGTAATTATAAATCATTGCTGAGTTTAACTTATTCTGTAGGGAGTGACACAGGCACGCCCGTGCAGCCAAAATACTTTCTGTTTCCATTTAAAACCCAGACTTAGCAACCAGTCATCTCCAGACTGCCATAGATTGGCCTCTGTCATTTGTTGCTATTAAAGTATGTTTCATCCAACGTTTCTTGATCTGATTACTCGCTTCTCTCCAGTAACCCCTCCTCCAGGGACTCCTGCAGACTGTGTACGTGCCACACGACTGGTGCCAACTTGAGCTTGCGCCTTGCCTCTGCACAGTACACTCCCTGACATTCACAATGCCGTTTCACTTACTGGTGTCATGAGTGATAGGACCCATCAATGTATACAAATATATTCATGTGTGCATAAGTTTATGATTCATAAAAACAAACAAAAAACAACCAAAATGTGTTAAAACATGCATTCCGATAGTCGATCTCAGTCACTCTCAACCTCAGTCACGAGCTTCATAAATCGATCACTAACAAATAAATTGGTCTATTTTACCTGTACCAAAAAAAAAATATTAAAAATATTCTTTTGTTGTGTGAAAGGAATTTCACATATGCGAGCCAGGAATGGGGGCAAAACACTCTGATGTTGACGTTGACCGATGAGGCCTTCACGTGCTCCCTTCAAGCTCCCACATTCTAGTGTTTTACGCTCTGGGTTTTCAATTCCTCTGGTTTAGAACCACAATGAAAACGACACAACGCAGCTGTTCTTGTCATGCTTTCCACATTTGTATTGTTTTATAAATAATAATACATACGGCTAGTTTGTGCTACTGTAAGAGGAAAATGCTAACCAGACCTTGCAGAGATGCTCTGAGCCAAAACTGTAGGCTCCATCATTTGTCTTTGAGCAGCTGGCACAATTTACATATCCTACAGTCTGGATCACATGTAAATAAGACTGCGACCTTTTTTTGCAAAGCCATCTTTGTAAAGTATTTGAGATTCGCCTCTAGCTCTATACATAACCTGGATGATGTGGGAAAGACATTATGTTTTGTAAAACCGAGCTTTACTAAATCAGTAATTTTATTTCTGCTATCCTATATGTGGCGGTGGATCCAGTGTTCAGGTCTTTTGCTTAGTGTAAAGGTGGCAATACAGTGAAATACAAATACCTCACCATTATCAGTGAATGTACTTGTTTCCGCCTCCTATAAGCCAGACTAATAGAGACTAATCACTCTGGTTGTATGGCTGGGGCCGACGGGTCCAGTGAAGATGACATATGTAACTATTTTATTTTTTGACTGACAATTAACGTGACATGGTCCCTGTTGCCCTGACATGACAATGATTAACTACTTCCACGTGTTCCGACGCATTTGTGAACTTCATCTATCCTACAGTCCGCGAATGCATCGCGGGAGGGGCGGTACTTGTGGTCAAACGTCACAGTGGGCTGGACCATAGATAGGCTGAGCACACACTGAGCGGCGCCATGCACGACACCGAGACTAACCGCTAGCCAGCAGAAATGCCTCCTGAAGACCTCGACCCAGCCCGAAATGTTCTGCCCAGGGCACACGCTGTCGTACTATTTCACTGATACAAGATGTGAAGAGGGAATAATTGTGACAAAATGGCGAGGTTTTGAGTCTTACTTTTCTGTTTCGCTCGGTGTAGCGTGGCACAGGCAGTGGATCGTTTCCAAAGTTGTCGGTTAGCAGGGCGCGTGTGAAGGATCGGAATTAAAGGCGCAGTGCACCCGTTGTAGCTGCAAACATGGAGAAGAAGCAGCAGAGCGACTTGGACCGAGACAGACAGTACTGTGAACTTTGTGGGAAAATGGAGAACCTCCTGAAGTGTGGCAGGTGCCGGAGCTCCTTCTACTGTAGCAAGGAGCACCAGAAACAGCACTGGAAGAAACACAAGCTCATTTGTAAGGAAGCGGACAAGGCGCAGCTTCCCAAACAGAAGCCCGAGCAGGATCCGCAGTCGGGGGACAAGGCACCAGAGAAATCCCGAGAAAATAAAAGCCCCAAGCAGGCGGACAGTGCACCTTTAAAACAAACCGCGAACACAGAATCACCTGGGGACGGCGACAAACCGGGAGAGGACGGTTCAAACAACACCGCCACACCTAACGGACAGACTAGCTCATCCCCTCACAAACTTGCCACGGAGTACATAGTCCCGTGTATGAACAAGCACGGCATCTGTGTGGTGGACAACTTCTTAGGGGCAGAGACTGGGCTAGGCATTTTAGAGAATGTCAAAGCCCTGCACAAGACGGGCAGGTTCACAGACGGACAGTTAGTCAGTCAAAAAAGCGACTCCACTAAAGATATCCGAGGGGACAAAATCACGTGGATAGAGGGGAGGGAAGCCGGCTGTGAGAAGATCCGCTTTCTGATGAGTCGCATGGACGACCTGATCAGATATTGTAGCGGCAAACTGGGAAACTACACGATAAATGGAAGGACAAAAGTAAGTATTGCAGCAGGTAGTCTGAAATCTAGGGTATTTTTCATGTCTGTAAGCCAGTGGATGGTTGGGTGATTTACACAAAAAAAATGCAGCAATCAGGATCCATGATGCCAAATTAAAAAAAAATAAAAGTAAGTCTTGCAGGTGTGTGGTAGCATTACCGTCGTTCAGCAGAGATCATACTGGTCACTACTTTAAGATACTGTGTCATGAAGGTACCGTTACTTTCAATATCGACTAATGTGTTTGCTAATTAGACCCGACTTTAAGTTTAAGAGGCTAGTAAGTCCTCTCTAACTCCAGCTTGAAGCGTGGCTAATGCCCTGAGTCAGAAAGGTGGATTATTTCCTCAACACATACCATTTGCTTCCAGCGTGCACCAGGGCTGGACACATTTTGCTCGGTTTTTACGAGTTAATGTAAATTAATTTGCACAAGAAACGCAGCACAAATGGCTACGAATTCAGGAGGGAAGCACCCCATCCCCCTCATCCCCGCCAGTGCACTACTTCAAACATCTGAACAACTAATGATTAATAGCTGTGATTAAGTGTCTCTGCGATTGTTTCACAGCAAAGGTGTTCCTGTTATAAACTATGCAGCCAAGATGTGTTGATTTGTGGCTTTTGCTGCTTTTCCTGCATAAGTGTTTAATCTTTAATCAACTACTGTAATGTATAACTCATTGCTTGATTAAAACAAAATAAACTGATATCTATATTTTTTTTACATGATTTTCTGCACAGCTCAGAACAGAGTGCTACGAAATGCTTATTTCCTGTTGCAGTTTAGTATCTGAAACTGTTACAGATACAACCAATACAGTCTAATACAACAGTTGCACAATAAATCGTACCATCATGCAGGTTATAACTATAATTTTGTTACCAAACAGCTGTTCAGAACAGTGTTCATTCAGTTGTTTGGTAATTTTAGAGGCTGTAGTTTCACTTTAAAATAAAATGGGAAGGGCAATTCATTATAAGCTCCTCTCAGTATAATGCAATGCACTTAACCAGCAACACAAAGTACAACCTCTAAAACAACCCTAAATGAATCAGCACGTCTGAAACGTATTCAACAAAATCGGAACATTCTAAGTTTCGTGGAGGGACAGTTTATTGCTGTCCTGTTGGGCTGCAACGGCCCATGATTTTCTTACATATGTTCTATACAATATAAGAAAATAGTGAAAAATTCCTTTGTCATCTTCAGATTGTTTTGTCTAAACAGCACAAAATGCAAAGATCACAAAAGACAGGAAAAGCAGCAAATCCCCACCGTTGAGACACTGCAGCTGGGTAGACTTCAGCTTTTTCACTTGAAAAATGAGTTAAATCATTATTCAATTATCAGAACTTTTGCAAATTAGTTTTATCCATTGACAAACTCATTTATCATCTTATTGTTTCAGCTCATCGGGGCTGTTGGATTACACTGCATTAGCTTTAGCTACTACAGGTGTCCCTAATAAACTTTCAACTGAGGGTATACTTGCAGCATGCACAAGCAGATGACTCAGTGAGACTGTATAACACACTGCAGATGTTCTCCATAACATTCAGCTCTAACATATACGTGCTGCTATTAAATGCGCTAACAGGAACAAGGAGGACATCCTGTCCACGCTGATAAAAATTGTGCGTATTACATTAGACGTTTATGTGTTCATCATTTTTATGGTAAATAATAGGACGTGTGTGAAGGAGTGGGAACCGTGTGTGAAGGAGTGGGAACCATATGGCGAACAGTGGGATAAGTGTGACCAGGTCAGGCAGCATGAAGTCCAGCTTTCCTGCTGAATCATCTACAGGGACGCTGTTCTGTATCTGACTGTGACTCCTGGCCTCGTCGTAGAGAGGTGACAGGCTAAAAGAGCTAAGCAGCAAGCATGAATTCAGTTCAGTATCTCAAACAGACACAGTTGGTTAGACAGAGCATTCCTATGTCGAGAGGAAGACCTAAATGTTTCAAGGTTGGTGGTGTGGGTAGAGGAAACTGTGGGCAGCTTCTGTTTTACTGGGGTGTGTTTTCTAAGAAAGTCTCTTTAAATTAGCACTGTTTTCAGGCCGGTTCTTCACAGACTATCAGCAGCAAATGTACTGTGAAAAGTTGTCCGATTACCTTGTTGGTCATTTCTAATGGTTACCTTTTTGTAACCACTGTGCACAATTTAAAAAAAAAAAAAAAAAAAGTCTGCGTCAGCCCAAAGCAATGTCAACCTTGCTCTGGCTCGGTTGTTGGGTTGCGTGTGACCTAGGACTATTCTTTTAACCAGATCTGGTCGCCGTGACCTTGTGGCATGAGACCGACCACAGAGGAGATGAGCTGCTCTCAGCCTCCCCCCTCTTCCTCCTCTCCTGGGGGAAATGCTCTGAAGTAGATTGTCACTGTTTCAGTGAATAGATGTCAGGCTCAGTGCCTTTTCCAGGCAAACCAGTTTATTAGGAATGCCAAGATGAAAGGAATGCAGTGTAATATTAAAGCCCTACAGTAAATCCTACCTTCCTGAAGGCTGAAGTGATCAGTTTTTGTCGAGACTGCTTTAGAGACTTTTTGATAATTTTTGTGGCTGTAGTTGGGGAGAGGGTTTTGTTGCAATGTTTTGTCCAGCCAGTATAAATCAGTAAGGGCAGGCATAAATATTACTAACATCTCTCAGTATAACATAGCACAGTTAAGCAGCACTACAAACTGCAGCCTCCAAAACGATCACAAAGTTGAATCGACACCTCTCTGGAATAGTCCAAACAATAAGTGAACATTATAACTGTCTTGAAGTTAAATTTTATTGCAGCACTGTTGATGTTAGTAACCTGATGCATTATATGTGAAGTGCCTGTCTTAACTTATTGCCTCACAAATTAGTTATTTTATTTTCTGATCTGTCTCTCTACAGTTTTTGTTTTTACAGTAGTTTTATTTGCTTTGTCACTTTTGTTTCATTAGGTCTGTAAAGGCGTTTAAAAAATTATGGGACATGCAGTTTTTTAAGATAGCCACGGTTTTTCACCTGATGTGGTCTGGATAGAGGATTAGGATTAGCACATAAAAAAAATGATACTCCTGAACACTAAGGATAACCCCACTGAAGGTAGTCACTGTTTTATATTTGTCAGTGTGCCTTATCATGTACTGCTATCACAGTGCTTGACATTTAAAGGATCTAGCAATGAAAGAGCACACACTGGATTAAAGCCTGTGGCCTTTGCTTGCTTCAGGTACTTGGTTTTGTGTGCTGGCACAGAGCTCTGTTTGCTGTATGCTGTTATTTTAGGCTGCTCCTGTCCAGTGTTTTTTTTTTGTCTGACTGGTTTTTAGTAAACCTGAAACTTTTTTTTGGAAAGCACATTATTTCAGGTTGTGATGTTGATCCACGTATCTGGCCACTGAATCAAACACTGTTAGGAGCTTGACTTCCTCACCTACTGCCCTAGTTGCCTTGGCAAACACACGCCTGGACTGTGACCAGCGAAAATCAGCATGACTTGCACATATGGAAGGCCGCCAGTATCACTGGCTCAAAGGGATACAACACAATGTAAGCACAGTTCGCGTTGGGAAAGATAGAGGAAAAAGATTTTGCCCAAATAGTTATTTAATGTCATTGTTTCCATTTCCCCTTTTGACTTGATAACATTGTGGGAAGTCGCAGGCAGCAGGACATGTTTGTTTCTCTGCAGCTCCAGCATGTTGAATGCTCTCTGATGCCATTATAGCATTATCAGAGGACATGTAAAGAAGCTTGTAGCAGCAACATGATTGACCTGTCTCTAACCCACTGTTCCTGTCTGAGTGATAGTATGCCTCAGCATGTTAGCACAGTGGCTTACTAAGTGAAAGCTGCATTGCATTCTTACTGCTAGTGTAGAAAACTAGCATTTATGCAGTTGTTGTACATGAAATATGATAACTGTGTCTATAATGTTGTTTTGTAGATCAGTATAGAATTTAAACACTGGATTTAGATTAAATAAAGCCTGGTCCTACAGGAACTGGACTCAAAACAATATAATGCAGTCCACACAGTTTTCAGTATGCTCAGTCTGATAAGACAACACTGCACACATTTAGTTGACAGCAGCGTGACTGTCTCAAGCACAACTCTCTAGGGTGAAAAACAAAAGGACACTCATGGAAGGATAAATTCCTCCACAGTAAACGTAATGGTACACATTTATTGTGTGTCATGTTGCTAGATCTCCTCAGAGATTAAAAATAATAATTAAAAAAAAAAGACAGTCGCAAATAGAAGATGGTTTCTGAAGATTCATAACATGAGTTGTTAGCAGAGACATGTCTCAACCAACTCATTTTGCATTTAGTTTCAGGTAAAGGAACACACCCAGCGCTGAAACGATTAGTTGATTAATGTAGTTGTCAGTCAACAAAAACTTAATCCGCAACTACACTAACAACTGAGTGATTAGTTGCTGCTTTCAGTGTAAAAATGCCAAACACACCTTGTTCTAGCTTCTCAGTTGTGAGGATTTATTTGAGAGTGAATTCAGTATCTCTGGGTTATGGACTGTTGATCAGATTAAACAAGATGATTTAAAGATGTCACTGTGCGGTGTCAGTACTTTCTGACATTCAGTTGCCCAAATGATTAATGGATTCATTGAGAAATTGTCAACAGATAAATCAGTAATGAAAATAATTATTTGTTACATCCACAAATACATCAGAGGGATGGATGATGTGATTAAAATATTTGTAAATTTATATTTCAACACAAAGATATATTGATAAAAAGTAAAATTCCACCCAAAAACTGTTTGTGAGATAAAATACAAATGTCTTTGCTTGATGTAGTTTTAAATAACTTACACATCAAGCTGCTTTATCACACTGATGAAAAAATACTGTAAATTCATTATTGCCATAAAACAGTCCTGCACTGTTTTGCAGCATCGCTCACAATGACCTTCGAACCAGTATCGCAAAATTTCTGTTGTTCACAAATGTACATTGTGTATATGTATAAAAGTATATTGTCCTGTCGTTCAACTAAAGCCAAGCCTCTCAGTTTCAGCTAAGAAGCAGTTAAACCTAAACAAGATAAATCCACCCCCCTGTGCCAGTGTGATGGTCGATAATGAGCAACTGAGTTTTTATACTGTTGACTGTTGAGTTATTTGTTGCGTCAGTTGTAATATCACAGAGCGTCTGCAGACATGTGTGCTTTCTTAAGGAAGTTGACCGTTGACCTAAATCTTAAAGCTCTATATAGTAAGCAGACTAGAGGAAGTCATGTGGTGGTGGTCCTCTGAGCGGTGGAGCCAGCTGTACATTATGCTATAGGCTGCACGAGCTGCTTCGTTCCTTCCTCCTACAGTACCAGCATGCCCGACGCAGCACCTTGCATGCCACCTTTTTCCTGCTTATTGTTTTACCATCAGAAAGTAAACAATAAATGCAATAGTTTTGTAGTTAGTCAGAGCACACACAGGGCTCACACACCACCCGCAGTCAAGTGTGAGCTGTCCTGCCGCCAGCCGTCTCCTCCGCAGGTTTCCAATGATGTCCATAATACACACCATTGTTATTATTATCCAGCTTTCTATGTGTGAGATACCGGACAGATAAATGAAGGCTGGTAGTTAGATGCTAACGTGTCGTATGGTTGTAATATGCTTCATATATTTTGAACAGGTGCTCACTTGCAAACGTGAAGCATTTTATAGAATTTGCAATGAATCCAAGTTTGTTCTTGGTTATCTCACCTTGATATGCTGTGACTGTCTAAGCAGCACCTGGCCACAGTCCAAGTGGAGCCTTGAGAAAGAGGTCTTCTGTTTTTGACTGTTGACCGCAGCTGTAGAGCCGACGGACGGAGGATTTATGGCGAGCAGAGCATGGCATCTAACTAATTGTACCCGTTAAAACCAAATTTATAAAGTGATTAGGATAATTTTTTATTGTGAAAAAATGTGTTTTTCAAAGATTCCAGTTAAGTCATTTGTTATAATTAGCCACTTTATCGTTCTTGTGCCATAGTCCCTCCTGCCTCTCTACAGAAGGAGAACGGAGCTATGAGCTGATTGCTGATAAAGAGCTTTGACTCTTTGTTTCTACCCTTTTTTTTCTTTCTTATCCAACTTTTTTAAACTTTGACTCAAAGCGGCCTTTATATATTCAGCTTTTCATCTAATATTTCTTGCTGTGCTCAATCTTTTACCACTGGCAGCGAGAAAGTATCAGTGACTGATCCAATTACAGAATGAGCTCACTTGGCTCTCACACAGGCACCGACGTAGCAACTCAGTCAGGCTGAGCAGTCGCTAAGAAGTCACCGCTCCAAAACAGACACGGCACTGTAAATATCTGCTCTTAGCTTTTGTCATCTGAGGATATCACGGCAACCTAACTGATCGTGGGACAGCTTTAAAGATGAACTGGCGCTCTCTGATTCTGACTGGTTACTGTGTGTGATTTTATGACTTCAGTTAGTAGAACCAGTAGGCCTGTTTGTGTGAGTGGATCTCAGCATCAAGTTTGTTCCAGATGAAACTTAAAGCAGTTCTCAGAGTTCAGCCTGTGCATGCGTTAACAGCAGAACGTGCTGAAATCCTCAAGGCCGACAACTTTACACAATCTCCTTCAGAGTATTTGCGTAATGATACCAGAAACAGTTCTTGCATTTCCGCTGCAACATGTTGAGGGTGAAGGGTAGCGCCACCGCTGTATACGTCCCCCTATTGTTCACAGCCTACAGTAAAGAAGAAAAGAGTAAACTAGGTCATTACTTTAAACAGGGATTTCCTCTGGAGGCAGCACCACTGTCTGACAGATAAAACACTGAGCTATACTGGGCTGGGCCCCAAACTGTCTTGGTTCCCACACTCCCCTGAGCTACAAGGTCTTCATCTCAACTGTTTGTACTCATGTTTGGATAAGCATCTCTTCTGTGAAGTGAGCAGACCCCTCGCAGCTTTTCCTTATTGCTCCACCCCAATTCATGACCCATAACCGATAGCATCGTAGTGATCAGTGCGTCCTTCAAAGTGATCAGCAGAGTAGAAGTTCTCTGAAGTTACGTCTCCTTTGAGCAGATCCTCTCTTTCAAACCCCCAAAATCAGCAGTGATGAACAATTGGAGGAAATGCCCTGTCAGATATGTAGTACTGTTGAAACAATCGTTCAATTAATCAATCAGTTAATAAACGGAAATAAATCAACAATTTTGATAACCGGTTATTTGTTGGTTGATTTATTTATCAAAAAAAGAAAAAGTCAAAAGTTTTCCAGACTTTTCAAATAAATAAAACAAGTAATTTGAAGATGGCACGTTGTGATCTTGGCAGTGTTTCCCATTCATTGATTTATTTGTCACAGCCCACCACAGTATCAACGCTGACCGCCAGCAATTTTCTATTCTGAATACTTGCTCCATCCATTCAGATGAATATTAAAAATATATTTTCAAAGACTCAAAAGGGCACTTGTGGGAAAGCTCAACAGTCCAACCAGTGTGATTCACTATCCAGTTAATTTATTTTGAATATTTCCAGGCTTCATTGAGTGCTGCTGTGGCAGCTGAAGCAGCCAGAGAGGGTCAGGAAGGGATAGTTGTAGCTAATGAGAGAGATGTAGGAGAGGAGGAGGAGGAGGAGGAGGAGGAGGAGGAGGAGGACAGCAGCCAACATGCTGCTGTAGGAGGGCTAGCTAGGTTAGAAGCAACAGCAACAGATGAGATTGACAGAAAACACAGTCAGAGCTGTATTTATTGTTATTTATTTGTCACTAAGTATCAGGCAACTAAAATATTTGCAGTGGACCATATGTACAGTGTTATTTAATAAGGTATTATATGCAGTATCATACGCTGGGAGCTGAGGTTTAAAGTGGGTGGTGGAAAAACAGTTTTCTGCTGCTCCACTGATCTACGGCTGCGGTAACATGCTGACAGCTGTGCTATGTTACTTATTGTTTTGTTCAGTTTTATGTGCACAAGTTTTAATGGTAAGGACATTTATCCAACATTTTTTAAGTTCTCAGTGATTTATACAGTGAGTTTTGGTTAGGAAACAAAGAATGCAAACATAACTTTTGCAAACAAAAACTTTGATGACAAGACATCTCCTCAGGGGGTTATTTAAATGTATCTGTTTACCCTTTACTGCAGCTGAAGCTGAGATTTTAGTCACACAGAAAATCTGAATTTGTGCATTTGTAGCATCTACGTGGTGTGGCTGGAGCCCGTGGGTGTCAGGGGCTCAGGTGGTGGAGAGAGCCATCCGCAAGGTTGGTGGTTTTATCCTTAAGCTCCCCCTGGTCCCGTCTGCATTTTGCAGTGTCCTTGAGGAAGACGCATAACCCCAAGCTGCTCCTGATGAACAGACAAGAGCCGTGCACAGCAGCTCCAGCACCATCAGCGTGTGTGTGTGCGCGCATTGTTATTGTGAGACACTGTGGAACACACTCAGGTTAAAAGCTGTGAGTGATGGAGGTCTCAGAGTGCCAGATTGAATACAGTACAGAGAGATTTCTCTGTGCTTTTCAGCCGTGACTTTCCGACATTATGGAGGCTGTCTGCTTTTAAATATCCACTTTTCTTGATTTTGTCTGCTTTGGACATTTTAGAAATCTGAGCTGAACACGAAGTGGATTCTCTGACTTCAATTACACAGTCGATACATCTCGTTATTCATTTATTAATTTTTTTTCTGTACTTGAACAGAACATTTTCTACAGAACTAAGATAATGTAATCATTCAAAAAATAATTCAAATATTAATAAGAAAGTACCACAATGATTTTAACAGAGACATCCTGTACAAAATAAAGATGTTATTAAAGATAAAACAAATGGTAAATAAGGAAAATAAAATGAATAGAAACCAAAACCGTAAACACAATACTGTATTTCAAATTATTATCTCATACTGTTAATGAGTGAATTACAGAGGAAAAAATTCTCAGGTTTACTCTCCAATAGGTCTCCCTGTCTGGTCAAATTCCTCCTCACCCGCATGAGCAGCAACAGGGCTGCCTCTTCATTTGTACGCTCCTTGGCACAGCTTTATAAATCCATTTGATTTCATAATGAATTTTCATTTTTTATGATACTGTGGTGGCCGTGACGAAACTTCAGGCGTACCACAACATGTCCCTATTTAGCAGAAACACTGAGATTCTGTTTAGGCTCCACAGAATCATTCACACACACATTTTTGTTCAACATCAACCTATAAACACATTGTAGAGATTTGCATTTTGGGCAAGGGATGGAAATTCTTAGCCGACAGCCTTACTTGCCATAAAAAACACAGATTCTGTTAAAAGCATCATTATTCCATGCTATGGCCTGGAGTTACAGTGCACCCCTGCTGGGCAGTGTTTTTTCTTCTGCTTCTTCCACTGACAGCACTGAAGTAAGCGTCAATTCAAGCTTTTCCCATTTTAACAGAAGGTGTTTTGTTCTAGTACACAAGGTGCTCACTGTGTCTCCTTTATGTTACTCACTAGTTTTTTGTTATTCTAACACGACAGGTTAATTAAGATAAAGTCCTTTACTGGCAAAGCCATTGCATGTGTGAGTCTGAACTTTGGCACCTGTTTGCACTTACTGTTGGGTGTATGGAGAAATCACTGTAATATTTCTATAGTAATTTAATTATCTCCTAAGTAACTTTTGTTAAGTTGAAGGTTTTGGTTTGCATTTATATTGCTGTGGAAACACCTGAACAGTCATATCCTTGAACTTAACCATTAATTAATGCATAATTTAGAAGAGCAAAGGCGTGTGTGTTGGTTTACAGTAAATCGGTGGGTCTAGCCTCACATAAATAATGTTAGTTCTGCCTGTGCTGGTCTCATCCCATCCAGTGGAAGCTTGATTTATTTGAGGTTTGATTTGCAGATGTCTTAGACAAATTGAAAATAAACAGTAGCACACAACTTGTGTAGAACAGATTAGTCTCCCCCCACACAGAGGGATCCTCCGTCTATAGTCTCCTCCTCAGTTAAAAAGGGATTTAGTTAAATGTTTTTTTGGGGGTTTTTTTTATTGTATATTGGGGGAAAATAACTAATTATGTTCAAGAATATTACCCTGACTTTGGCACACTGTAATGAATGTTTTTGTAACCTCTCTGTGAGCAGTGGCGTTGTCTCATGACAAAAATAAATATTCTTTCATAAAGTAGCTATAATAATGACACTGAAATGGTTCTTTAATGTTTCTCTTTTACAGCCAAACTTGAAGATTAAACTGGAGATTAAAGCTGAGGAATATTTTTAAAATTTCCTGAGTTGGAACAGATGGGCTGTGTCTCACCTGGGTAAAGTCAACTGAGAAACAAACACATCTCCCAACTTGTTGAAAGTGCAGGGAAAACACAGCTTGTTAACTGGAAGTTACATCAGACTTGTTTCTGTGAAAGTAAACATAAAAACAAGTCTGTTTTAGTGGAAAAGTGGTTTGAGATTTTTACATAGTTTTGGATTATTGAAGCAGCATTTTGCTTGTGGGTGCAGAAAGTTGGTGTTTTATAATGTTGATTATGTTCCTGCTCAGTCAATGTGTGTCTGTGGCATGAGGTTAAGGCCTTTCGTTTGGCCTTAATGAAGGCCTCTGCAAGCTACTTTGATGACCTCTGCTTCTCTCTCTGGTTCATTTTCTGTCTGTAAATGCCAGTCAGCCTCTGACGCCGTGCCTGTGGAATGTAAACAAACGGCACAGCGAGCGAGGTCAACCTCCTAATGAGGGCCATCTAAGAACGCGGAAAAATAAGTGACTGAGAGGAAAGGAAGCTCAAATAGGGATAAAGGTCAGAGGTGAGGATAGCAAGGAAGAAAATCTTCCTGCAGTGTGAATGTTATAATAGGATTTTTTTGATACGAGTAGTTTAACTGGCATTTAAACCAAGTTATATTAAAATACTTAGCTCTGTCAGGACTGTATCACAATACCATGTTTAGATCAGAAAAGAAAAGAAAGGGAGTTTTGGGCATTAACATCCGTGATCTTACAAAGTGGTAATACATGTTTTATTGTGGAGAGTCAGGGTTTTTGTTTTGGGGTTTTTTTTTCCGTCAACATTTTGCCAATACAAACTCCCGTTCTTTCACGCTGTCCATTGCTGTCGCTGCTGCATTTTTCATCAAGGTTTTAGCTTCAAGTGGCCTGTGGTTCCCCAGCTGAGGGTTTGATCAAACGCTGTGTCTCTTCTGCTGTGCTTCAGCTTACTGTGTCCTCATGACCAGATCACATGAAAGGCAAACAGGAGTTAAACAGCATGTCATTCAAGGTTGCCGTTTGCAGACATTAGCTGATCTGCTCTCCAGCTTCATGTATTTTCTGTGGACAATTGGTGTACACACTCTCTTTATTATTCCTGAAATCCACACTCCGTTACTCTGATTGAATACTTTCTGTTCTGTGCTAGCAAGACAAATGGCATATACATTTTCACTTCTGTTAACAACTTCTACATTTTAGCACACCTCTACCTGGCATCCTCACAGTGTTACAACTGACCTTTCCTGCAGGAGTTGGCGCCTTATAGAGTTTCTACAGCTGTCCAGTTGAACGAGGTGAAAGGCAAAACTGCTATGTCTGTGTTTTTGTCTATTACCAAGGCTCTCACACCTTCAGTGAGCCCCCACACAGACACACACACACCCCACCCTCACACATCTGAATCCACACAAACACACTTTTCCTAGCAGTGAGATGACTGTTTACCCATCTCCAGCCTTGCAGCGTGAGCCGAGCAGTCAAGGGTGGGAGGGGTGACATAGCCGAGGATCAGCCAACCTTCCTCACGCTCTGCACGTAGCATGACCATTAAAATACTGCTCCCTCTGGAGGGAGGCCAGGAGTCAAAGTTTACAGCAGTTCACTCTTCTCTGCTCCAGCCCCACCCCTCTGCTTTCTCTGTCTGTGCCCCTCTCCCTCTTTTTCTCTCCCTCTCTTTTTACACACACAAGCACACTCAGACACACACACACACACACACACACACAAAAGCTTACTGTATTGCACCTTGCTAACAGGAAGTCCTTTGTCGCTTTGCGAGCCCCTCACCCGCCTTGATGATTCCCAGCAGCCAACATTCTTCTGAGACCCACCTTCTTCTTTTTTTTTTTTCTTAAATCGATAAAGTAGTTTGTCAGTTTGTGCAGCCGGAGGAAGACTCCCCACCCCCCTCATCGTTATGTTGGAGTTTTGTTGTTTTTCAGCTTTGAAGGCCCTGATACTGTGCATTCCAGTGGTAGCCTGCATCACTCAGAAGATGTGAGCACAATGTGGACTGACGCAAGCAACTACGGTCAGATGCGCAGGAAAATAAAATTCAGACGCATGTGTGATGTGGATGATTCCAACCCCCCCCACCCGGCACTGAGGGTTGCCAGACTGCACGTTAAGATTTGCAATACAGTTGCAGTATGGGACAGTAAAACTAACCTTTTCAAATGTATGTGCGTGGAAACACTTGCATAGTCTTAGTTCAGTGATTCTTTTCAGACCCTTGAAATGCAGTTATTTTGAAATATCGCATCCTCTATCTTTTCTCTGCACAAAGGATCATTTTTCACATTTCACACATTAAAAGTGACATTATTTTGCTTGGCACAAAACCAAGTGAAGGAGTTTAGTCTGCTGTGAATGTTTATAATAATGTTGCTATGGTTTTATGTTGATCCAACTGCATGAAAGAATGTGGAGGAACTTGCCTTTTGTTTGTCGTATCACTGCTTAGACATGATGCATGAGGGCTCAGTCTGCCCTCTGTGTTTGTGCACGTTCGCTGCTCACCTCAGCTCCTCTTTCAAGTCAGAAAACACACGCAGTGGCACGGTGTCACAAGTGTTGGTTGTAATTTCCAGTGCTTCTGGTTTGAAATCTGTTATACTACATGCATATCGTAGGCAGTGTAAGAACTCAGTGTTTTAAGACCATGGAAATGGATGGATGATTTTTTTTCTTCTTCAAAATTTACATCATGTTTTTCCATGGAAGTCTCATTTCTGAAGAAAGGACAAGGGTTTCTGTCACAGTCCTCCCAGCAGTGTGCGAGTCACCACTTGTGTGCGTCTTATTCCTGAGGGACTGTCAGTGTTGTATGAGTGCATTCGCTCGCTGTTTACACCAAGAAGTTTACAAGAGCTCATAGGGGTTCACTGCCAACACCCAAGCAGATCATGCAAGTCTTAATAGAGCAGGAAAAGGCAAGGGGAAGTTGACGTGCAGCACGATATCTCCGGTTTATTTTCTCGCTAGTTTAAAGTTTATAATGAGGCAGCTGGGTTGTAAGCAGCCTGTGCTTGTGTCAGTCTTGGTGCAGGTGAGGTAAGGACAATACAAAGTGGCTGTGCCAAGTCTACTGTATCCTCTTCAAGGGCCAACAAAGGCACTGACTGACTGACTGGATCCACGCTGGCACTTGCATTTGCATTGACACGCACAGTTTTAATGCAGCCTTGACTGTCTCTCCTTCATGTTCAAACAGCACTGCTGCTGTTCAGTGACACAAATGAGATCTAGAAATTGTAAGCATACGTTTGTGCTTCCGTCACCACATATCACATATCTGTGCTTACTAATCATGCTTTTCATCTTCCTGTCTTCAGGCAATGGTGGCATGTTACCCTGGAAACGGGACAGGATACGTGCGCCATGTGGATAACCCCAACGGCGATGGACGGTGTGTCACATGCATATATTACCTTAATAGAGATTGGAATGCCAAGGTATGTGAGTGATGTGTAGAGGAAATAATGTTCATCAATGACAGATGATGGATTTTACAATTTGAACTTTTTCAAGTTGTTTCTAAGTTGCTTTTTGTCAAAAACAGTGATTCAACTGATTTATAATTAGTGCTGAAATAACCATCAGAACAAAATAATATGCAAAAAGGACATGTATTTGGTCTTCATATTCCAGTATGCTTTCCTATCACAAGCATATGACAAGTCAGTCAAGTCACTGTCTCCATGGCAGGGTCGTCACCCTCCATCCTGCTTTATTCCTCACTCCACACCCGTGCGGAGTCAGTAGCAGAGGTTACGTGTCAGTACGTGCTGTCCGGCCACTCTCCCCGTTTATAATCCCATTTAAATGCAGAGATCCTGCTAATCCAGCCACACCCAATTAGCGAGAAGAGCGCCCCCATGCTGCCTTTTGACACATTCATCGCCCTTCCTGCAAGAAAGTGGATTTTCAGACAGACAGACGATAGATTGAGATGTGACTGTTGAAGTTTATTTGTTTGCTCATTTTACGAGAAATTACTAAATGGATTAAATAAGCATTTCAAATAATTCTAGTTTTTTGATGCACTTGGAAGAGTGGATTTGTTTTACTGCAGGAATGTTCATAAACATCAAATATAAAAAAAAGAAAAGACTCTGAACTTTACTGTCGCTGTCAGTGTTGTCCTGTGTGGCAGAACCTATTAACCCGGTGCTCAAAAGCAACCGCCTGCCCCGAGGTCTGACATAAACATTTAAATAAAGGCTTAGCTGTGGTCACAGATCAGACATGAGAAGAAAAACAAATTTGTACACTCAAATAAATAGAACATAATGGCATATAACATTGTCAACATTTTCCTGTTTATTCAAGATATCACAACTATACTTTAACTAGAATAATACTAAGCATATCTATGTACCTCCACCCAAATTCAAAACAAAACTGCATTAAACCCAAGCATTTTATTAAATTACATTGTCCATATCCTGACAGCTTTAATTATTTATTTTGGATGTTCATGTTGCTCTGTGTCCACCTTAGGCTACACAATATAGAGCATGTGCAGTTAAACGAGAGCAGCCAACATCCAGAGTATGAAGGGATTCAGCATTTGCAGGCACACGAATACTAAAACACTGCTGCTAGCCTGCTGCTCAAGCACTGGGTCCTCCTCCCTGACTGGCCATAGTAGCCACAACAACCTGTAACTTCAGTTCCTACGCCCACAGTAAGTTTACATAAATTTGAGAGATCAAGTTAACTATCGTAATTTGTTTTTCCTCAAATGACACCTGCCAGGCGCCACATCTTTGTCACTACATGCACAGATTGACAAAAACATAGGCTACACTGCAATGTGCTTAGCAGTTAATGTCATTGGACAAGTGGTTGAGGAACTCATCTCTAATTGAGAGACATAAACAGGATGTTGCACGCCAGGAAGTAACAGTAACACACTTCATAACAGAAAGCAGAAAATGTCAGGTAGAAGGATGGTTTTCATGCCTCTCCAAGGAGCCGGTGACATGACAACACGCATAAGTAGACGGGAGATTGTCTTCCAGACTTCCTCACATACTTGACCTTCAGACCTGTATATGAAAATTACATAATTACAGGAAACTCTGTTTTGCCTCAGGGTGCTAGAATGTGGTAGAATGCAGGCCATGCATGAGTCTGTCTTCTGTCTATGAGCACTACTAAACAAGGATGGCCATTTTTGGCTGTCATCAAGCAGGCCATAGGGCAAACTGAATGAAGAGGTACTGGGGACCTGTCTCTGTTATAACATAAAAAGCTAATTTGCTAAACTGTGAAATAACTGAATCACAATTGCAAAAGGATATACTACGTGTCCATTATGTCCTTTGTTGACTAGTTTCAGCCTGTGACTGCTGCTCCTCTTTGTTGATGCAGTTGCTATGGTTTTCAAGACCATTTCCCCTGACATATTACATAACCAGTATGTACTGTAGGTTTGTTTTTTTGACCAGTGCTTCTGCAAATTGGGCACAACTGACTTGGACCTGTTTAGGGTATAATAAGTGTCTGATACATTCGTATCAACGTGTTGTTACCCCATCACACTTTTTTTTTATATACAGCAGATGCTGATTAATGGGATTCAACCTAAGCTCTCACCCACTTTTGTCCCAGTGTTGTACATGATAATACCTATCCTGTGTGTGATCTGTCACTTGCTCAACACAATCACAGCTTTCGCTTGTTTCCCTGTATACTTTATCTTTTCCTGCTGACACTTTAACAGTGTACATCAGGTGGTCTGCTCTTATGTTAATCATCAAAGCTGTTAAATGATTTCTCTTGTTATGTTCACACACAGGCTTCAATGATTCAGTCGTGTCATGTTCTGGAACCTGGTTGGACATGTGAATAATTACAATCTGGTCTCTGATTGGCTGTTTTATTAGGCATGTGATAAGCTGTCTGTTATAGAATGCGGTTGCCTGGATACCAGGGTTCCATGGAAGAATGACATGGCTTTGGAATGTTCAGGTTCAGTTGTTCCAGTTATTTACCCCCGATTTTCAACATCATGTCTCTTCAACTGCTTCACTTCTTTTTAAAGTAATTATGAAAGTGCAACATATAGGTGCCAGGTTAGCTTTATTTATACTGTAAATCAAAGTTAATGTTGAATGTTTCAGTTCACATTATACAGTAGGTACATATAGTTCACTGTATGTAATTGTATGATTTTAAAGTATCAAGGTGTGATAATCATAGAGGTCTGAGATACTGAAGTATTTGTGATATCCTCAAGCCTCCTGAAAATCCCAGTTTGGCACATCATGTACTTCTGTTATGCATGACCAGTCACAAATTTGAATGTTCTCGTGCACCCATGTGACAAAAATTAAAGAAGCAAGCTGTACTGGTGGGAGGACAAATGTACAGGCAAAAATCAAAGTGGAAGGAAATGAATCAGGCACAGGAAATACTATGCTTTCTGTTACTAGTACAGATTCTGTACAAGGTACGTTTTAGGGTCTAAAGTCCAGCCCAAAATAAACAAATGCTATTCAGGATTGAAATTTTACACTTTACAAATTTTCACACTTTACAATAACAAACCTTGTTGTGAATGATCATACTGGTACCGTATGTGGTGGTAAACCATGTGGCTACCTTTTGCGAAGTGCTCTGAGCAGGCATGGGGGTATCAGGTTTGGCAAGATTTTTATTTGTTTAAGTGGGGACAGGGTGTCGTACATGGAAAAAAAACTTTTTGTTCCATCCATAGTTTTCACCACCCACTCGAAGAAAACGAAATAAGAAAAATAAATAATCTCCATATTGGTCTTGTCATGACCTTTTTACCATCCACTGTTGTGCCTGTGGGTGGTAGCACTTTTAGAACATTCTGAGTACTTGTTCGAAAGTTACATAATATTACTTCATTTTCTCTTTAAAGCCCAGAAACACAAATCTTTGCCTCTGGAGGCTTTTGTGCCTCCCTCAGAAATCACATTTAAAGTCCTCAAGATTTTGCTCTTGGTTGATTTGGCTGCACCCGTTACCACGGTAGCGGCAAGTGTCATTTCATATGACAGCAAACACTCGTTGAGCAGCTACATTGTCAGAAATACAGAGGAGCAACTGGTGTATCTGTTTACAGTGCAGCCAAACAAACACGCTTTTAAAAACCAAACTAATAATTGTAAGTGCGATCTGATTTCATGTTGTGGAAACACAAGTTCCATGACTTTCTGCAAGATTTAAAACTGAAGTGCCAACAAAAATAAATAAATAAATAAAATCGATCACAATCAGCACTAACCGCTGTGACAAATACAATTTATTTCCTGTGGCTTCTTCACTACAAAAGCCTCCCTGTGTTTCAGCAGTTGAATGCTTTTAACTAGCAGCAGTGGGTAAGGTTTGGTTTGCATTAGCAGAAATTTAATCTAGCTCTCATACGGTTATAGGAGCGTGAAGAGTGATGCTGATACCAAAAAGATATTAAAAACGGTATCTGTGGAGAACATACACGTCTTGTTTTCTGTGAATCTCTCGTGTGTCGGGAGGTAATTTGTATCCAACATGACAACGTGGACTCTACATTATCAATGAAAACTATAATATAGTGAGTGAATTAATAGATTGAATAGCTATTACAGAAAAAATGATGGCCAGTATTAAAAACAAGGTTTGAGTTTGCTCAAAAATCTTAAGGGCTGTATGTGTATGTCAGTGTGTCAGAAAATAAACACATTGGCATATCCATGCATATATATGGAGTGGATTTTGCTTATATGGGATATATTTTTTATCTTTTTTATGTTTTATATTAATGTGCATCCAGTGCAGAGTCATGTTCTCCTTTAATAAATCCTTCAGTGACTGCAAATGCCTGCACTCATTTTCAGGTACATGGCATGTTTGGGTTGTACGTGTTGTCATTCAGCATCAGTCCAGTCCAGCTTGATGTAGGTCACAGGGTCATATCCTGCAGGCGGGAGTCAACCTGGGTTCACTTTAGCCTGTACAGCGTAGTTTTCTGCCGACTGAATGTTACCACCAACTTGGCTTTACGTGCAGTTGAACAATTGTTAACATCAGCGGTCCTTGAGCTGCTTACGTGTTGGAGGGAAAAAAAAACATTTCTCCTGTCTTCTTTGACCCTATTGTGCTTTATTTAGTTTTGTCACACCACCGGCATTCCCCCTCATTCAAAGCAGTGTAAATGGGATTAGCATTACTTCTCCGACAAAGGGTGTGAACCTTTTTGCTCTGCTAGTTTGCGTGTGAAGAGAGGGGCCTATCATATCAGCTGTGTGAGAGTTAAAGCGGCACGCTTGCAGCAATCTGCTTTTTCACTCTCCAGGTCCTTTATCCAGCCGGAGCAGTTTTCCTGTGGGTTATTCTTCCTATCCCTCCACAGGAAAGCCGTCCCCCACTGCTGCTTCCTATCCTGAGCTTTCCTCCTAGCCCTTGGAGTCGGACAACCCTTTTCCTTTAACATTGTCGTCCTACGCTGATAATGTAACAAGCCCCACATATTGGTTATATTTGGGTGTCTTTTATATGAGTCGCATGTGCAGTTTTCGGGGTACTTTATCTCCTCTGCCTGAATGTTTACCTTTTAATGTGGAGGAAAACGATAGGAATCAAATCCAGAAACATGATCACTGCGGAGGCTTCACTTGGTGTTTACTTCCTCAAGTCTCTCTTTACCTTCCTGCTATTGCTTTGTCCTGATTTGTATACATAACGGGGTTGTTTCTTCTTGTTCTGCTCTTCCAGGAACACGGTGGCCTTCTTCGGATCTTCCCAGAAGGAAAGGCCCAGTTTGCCGACATAGAGCCCAGATTTGACCGTCTGCTGCTGTTCTGGTCAGACAGACGGAACCCTCACGAGGTTCAGCCCGCCTTCACCACCAGGTCGGCATCCAAGTCTGTCCACTGCACACGCTCAGATGATCCAGTCTTGCTTTGCAGTGACTCACCGCTTCGATTCTGTCTCTGCAGGTATGCCATCACTGTGTGGTATTTTGATGCGGACGAGCGAGCCAGAGCTAAAGAAAAGTACTTAACAGGTAGGACTTTATGGACAAAATGACATAATTCTGTTTCTGCAGTTTCCTTCTCTGCTTTTTTGCATTATCTCTTTGTGTGTTTGTGTTTCCTTTGTGTGCAGGTGCAGGAGAAAAAGGAGTAAAGGTTGAACTCGACAAACCATCAGATCCCAGCTAGTTGGAACCCTGCATCCCCTACAAACAGCCATTAAGTGCTCTGTCCTAAGAAAGTGGCCTATAGAGAGCATGTGTGTGTGTGTTTTACAAGGCAAAACAGCAGACTTTTGCTAGAGTGGGTGGAAGATCCATGCTCATGGAGACAAAACAAACAAATAGACAGTAATTTCTGTTCATTTTAAGCAAACCTGGACGACCCAGCGGACCTTGAATGTCATGACATTGTACTTAAAGGGATTGTGTGTTGTTGTTGTTTTTTTTTTCTGTCATTTCACCTCTTCGGTGGACAACGCTTATGTTATAGCTGACATTTTCAGAACATCACTTCAAACAGGAATTAAACTCAGAGAATCTACATCTTTTTGCGTATAGGTTTTTGCAGTTAATTCCTTAAAGGTACAGTGTTCTGCATATTCTTAACGTGTTATGCTTTTCACATGGAATCAGCTGTTATAAGCTACTGTATGGCAAAATGTGCTCGAGTTTGCAATAATATGAGGAATGATCTGAATTAAAAACACCCTTTTTCTGACAGAACCTCGTTGGTCTTAGTTTGAGTTCATTCACCTGCAGCACAGTAGAAGCGAAACTGTGCCGTTTGCCGTCTTGCTGCTCCTGCTCCCTGTCACACTGATACATGAACCATCTGGATTAGAGACAAGTTAGCAGTATCAATACACTGATCGGACTTGTGGGTAAAGGGCACACCGTTTGCCTCTGCCTTGCCTCCCCTCCTGTTTGCACTATGTACAGCTCCATGCCGCCCTCTGCTGGAAACCTACTGTGTACTGCACCTACTATTTCTGTAAATTTTGTGGCTTTATGGATAAATAAAATTCCATATGGTGAAAATGAGTTTCTTAACATTTGGAGAAAAAAAACCTATTTAGCTTTAGAACAGCTATCAACAAACCAGTATTACCCACAGTACATCTGTGATCATTATCCTTAAAGCAGAACTGAAAGTAAGGTTGTGTGACAGAAATATTGTAGCTGCACTATAATCAGTAGTGATTAAAACATTTTAATAGATCAAATGGTAAATGACATTATCAACCAGTAAATTATTGTATAAATAACTTAAAGCTGATTTTTCTGAAGTCATTTAAAGGGCTCGAGCATGTACCAGAGTTGGCTATTTGTTTTTCGGTCTTTGATTTAATTTATCAGTGTCTTTATATTTTAGCTTTCTGCATCAGGTGACAGAAGCAAATCAGAAGTCGTGTTACATGAGTTCCACAATCTCATAATATTTTACTACCCATACAAAGCTTTTCCAAGACAAGCTCCAAACTTAAGTCTCAGAAATACACAGTGAGGATGTTCCTGTTTTGTAAATGAACAACCACTTACCTGCTAAACTTTAAAGTATTAACTGCTGTAACTTTCCATGGCACATCATGTATTTAGAGCTTTCAGAATGCAACCGTCTTTGAAAACAGTTCATCAATAAAATGGGGAGAAGTGAGAAATATACATCAGGCCTGTTGTTCTTTTTTTTCTCAGAAAGGTTCCTCACTCAGGAGCATGTTCGAGCTTTTCATGTCCAACCCTGAACCACAGATTCAGCTGTCCTCGATTATAATCACTGCTTAAGTAAGTGCTTTACTATATTTTATTTATATTTTATTATATTTAGTATAACACTGCTTTGATATTCCACTACTTGTTTCCTATCTATCTGGAACAAGGCAAGTTGGAAAACAGTAACCAACCAATTTACAGCTGGGTCTCCTGTAAATTACCGGTAATTTGGTTGTGAGTTACCATCAGGGTTGTATGTTTATTATGCAGTAGTCAAAAGTTGCTCTTGGTCAAAGTAGTCAAAAGTTTCTGAAACATGAACAACCCACTGTCAATGTATCATTAAAGCGTTGGTGCAATATTAAAAATAAAAGTGCATTTTCTTACAGCATTTAAACATTTTTAATATGAATTAAATGAATATCTCCTCTATATAAACAATCTGTATGAAAAAGAACATGTTCATAGACATAAAATAGTAATACAGTACATATTACAAAGGTCAGGAAATATATTAAGCAGTATTCAATATAAACTCTACAATGAAAAATGTTTAAGAGCAGTCAAAATTAGGTCATTCTTTGTACAAGGAGTGTGCAAAAATTAATGTCCCATCAGTGGACCTTCATAAAATGGCAAAGAGAAAAGTTAGTTCTTCTTCTCTAGACAAAATAGAAAACTGAATATATGAAGTTGAGGGCGAATTTCAACCCCATGTGCCTCGGTCAGTAAGAGAGACTGTGCAAAAATATACAGATTTAAAAAACAAACAAAAAAAAAAAAGGAGTCACTGGGTGAGCTCTGGTCAGTAATGGCTGAGTTCCTCTGGAGGAGGAGGGAGGTGGAAACTGTCGTCCCCTCCGATGTAGGCGTTGATGCCGCTGGTTTGGCTCCCCCACTCGAAACTATCAGCAGCAAGACTGGACAATGAAAAAAAAAATCCATTAAATTATGACATTTGACCTTTCTAGCTTTTATCCTATTCATAGTTCACATGGCAGGATTTAGAAAACAGATCTTGGTGGAGTTTTTTTTTTTTTACCTGGCCTGGATGTTCTGAGGCATGACGCTCCACGCTAGATCGTCATCGCTGTCATAACGACGTGGGTTGTCAAAAAAATAAGCCCTAGAGGAGAAGACATGGCCAGGAAGCCCAGTGCCGCTCTGAGAGGACAAGATGGACACGAGCAGGACAGTAAACATAAGATGTCATTATGAGCAATAACAGTAACTGGTTGCATTACAAAACTTTCTGAAGTATTTCACATAATTTATTTACAGTTTAGAGCTGTGGTTCCCAACCTGTCTGAATTATTACCACGTTAAATTAAAGCAAGCCCACATCACAGGCTGTATTTATCTGTGACTTGTGAGCAGTTCCCCCAAAGACTGACTTTCACTTTAAATTGTTGAAATGACAAAACTGTCAGATTTATCTTGTGACCCACGGGAGGATTAAGTGACCCCCTGGGTTGGGAACCGCTGGCTCAGGGTAATTGCTGGCTCACCCTGTCTAGGTTAGGCTGCCGAACTCTGAAGAAGAAAACTACGAGAGAAGTGGGCAGCAGCTCCCATACAAACAAGATCACTCCAAAGACGATGTAGCCAGCGTCGCCTAGAGTCGACTGTAAATCTGCCTGGAAGAAAAAAACACATCACGGACATTAAAGACTCTTTATTTCCCAAAGGCAATAATCACAAGGCAGATAAACACCAATAAAGCAGATCCTTTAAGGCACTGTGGCCTCTTTTTAGTGGCTCACCTGGTCTGAAACGTTGTACCAGTCGTAGTCAAAGGAGTTGATACTCTTGTTCGAGAGTCCCAGGACGACCAGGTTGTAGCAGGCCCTGGATGAGTACAGGAAGATGACGGTGGCTCCGATAACTGTCACCTGGCACACTGACGTCCCCTGTACATGTAAAGGAGATTCATTAAGAAAAATAGACAGTATATTAACTGCATGTCCATTTTTGAGAAACAAAAAAATGTGACCTACTCCATTTAAAACATTTGTGAAATCATATAAAACAGAAATAACATGGTCAACTGAACTGTATTTTAGGCTTGTGAACGCACCACAGTAAACCCAATCATGCACAAGAGTGACGCCGTGTTGCTAGGGAACAATCACTATGTACAAAGCATAAATTATGGGGAGAGGTGTATCTTTACACAAGGGTGCTATATGCAGCACATTATACCTTTTGATGCCAGTCACAAAATGACAACCAAAGCCAATCAGCTACGATTATCCTGATTTCTCCCACTTTTTCTTAATGTTTCTCTCAGTGGGACAGGGGGAGTGTTTCTCACCTTGGACTCCAGGTAAATGTTGGCCAGTGACATCTTGGCGATCTTATAAAGACACAGGGAGAGCGAGACGGCACACAGGACAAAAAGTGTGTCGTTGATTGCGACCCTAACCAGCACAATGGTGTGGGTTTCAGCGGAGGACATCCTCACCAGCAGGGCGCACACTAAATTTACGACTAAAAACACCAGGCTGATGAACAGGAAGAGCAGATACAGCGGCAGCCTGCGGGTCATCAAACACACACATTTTATTCACATCAAAAACTGTTATAGTCCAAAGTCTAACTGTTTATTTTTTTAAATTATTATTAAGTCAGCCAAGATAGATCATGTAAATAAAAGAAAAATATCATTTAATTGAAAATGAATGCCTGGTCTTACCTGTATCTTAAAAGCTCTGGCGCATATTTGGACTTTGCCTTGAAAACAACCTGTGAGACAGAAAACAGAGCCTGCATCATGCAAATGCATCACGCTATTCCGCCAGCCCTGCTCTCACTTCTGTTTTCTTCCCCTTCAGAAAAACAAGATATCTTTTTGAAACAGGAAGCTTACAGCAGAAAATGGCAGAGTTTTGAACTTGGGAGACATAACGGTCACACAGCACGGGGCCACACGCAACGCTCTGTGCCACACTGTCAACTGTGACTCAAATCAGCACAAGGGGATTATGCTAAAAATAAGCTTTAGGTAGAGGCCAGAGAAGCTATTATGTGATATTTGGATTATGTAAGCAGATGAAGGCGTGATTCACTGCATCACACTTTGCAGAGGGTCTGAATGAGAGTCTATTACCCTGATAGCAACAGGTAATATTTACCAGAGTCCTTGCTATCAGATGATGTTAATATTAGTGCCTGAGTGTTATATCAAATGTATTCAATGCAGCAGATCAGCTAATAAATCAGTTATCGTTGTTGTTTCATGACCATATTATCTATTAACTATAATATATAAAATTAACTTTGATTAAAAAGTAACCAAACTAAATTTTATTTTAAAGGTTTGCTTTTTTATGTGAAGCACAAGAGTGTAACATAAATTATTGCTTTAGACATCAGCGTTATGATTTTATGTAATTTTCATACTTTTTCCATTTTGCGATATGAATCTGTCGGAAAAATACTCATATTTAGAAACAAATTTATAGAGAATTTGTCAGTTCACGTAAAATTTCATTGGAGTAATTTCACCCGCACAAATCCCAAAAACATTCTGCTTTTGTTTTTTGTATTATTTCACACTGAATCTCTCTGAAGTCATCAGCTTAGGTTATGGGAACTTGTGAATGACATTTTTCTCTATTTTTTAACTATTTACATTTTATAGACAAAAAACGTAATTATCCAGAGATGAATCAGCAATGTAAATAATTATATGTTGCAGCTGTATCCTTTGATACTACTATCCTTGTGATATTAATTTCAACCATATGTGGTTTCATGGTTCTACAAGTGGGGCTCTCATTTGAATATGTTCCACAGTAAAGCAACACAGAAGCTGTTTTAAAGCTATAATTTAATTTGCTTTGTCTCTGAACAATCTGTACTGTCCAGTTACATTTTACTACTAATGGCAACCATTTTCTATTTAGTCCAGTGGCTGCACACTGCCTAAAGGTTTCAGCCCCTGGTTCACATTAGGGCAAAATCTCCTCCAGACAAGTTCTATCACATAAAAATATTCTACTTGGACTGATAATTCAGAAGTTTGTCAGTCGGTTTGATGTGTCCAGACAAAATTGGCCTCAAAATTACATGAGATGTCATAAAATCATGTTTGCAGGAACAGGTCTTATACCTCAGCACAAGGAAACGTTCATTCAGATGAATGTAAAACAGCCTTTCAGTGTCAAACACACATTATTACACATTATTCTGCACAGTGAAGGTCAAACATCCGGGTGAAGTAACATTTCTTTTGGTGGAGGGGGATTTAAATCAAATCTGAATCTCTGCAGACTCAATAATCATAATACATAATACTGTCCTCATATTACCAAGAGACAGGTACAGCTACGTGACACTGTGCTGACACTACAGGAGAACCTGTGACTGCATGAACAGCAGCCGAGCCTGCTAACTCACCTGTGCAAAGTAAAGGTTCATGAGACTGAGTGTGAAGAACTGCAGGCAGACGGGAAAGCAGTAGAGCAGCCAGAAGGGAAAGGGCCCCAGAGTGTTGGCTGTGACAAAGTTCTTGAAGTAGAAGGAGAAGAGCACGGTGCGCAGGGCCGACCACAGCAGGCACAGGAACAGGAACACGGTCTGGTAGCTGAAGCGCTTGTGTCGGTAACGCAGGACCAGCCAGAGCTGGACGTAGATGAAGATGAAGAGGAGGGAGTAGAAGACGGTGTAGACCACCGTCAGGCCCAGAGTAACGTATGGAGGCACGGCCGGGCTCAGAGTGGGCAGAGGCAGAGACTTATCCATCGGCGACGACTCCTTCTCCTCCACCGGGGCCTCCATGACCTGCTCTCGCGGGCCGTGGAGCAGAAGGGACCGGAGCGGAGTGAAGCGTAGGGAGTGTGATGGTGGTGGTGAGGGGGGGGGTGGGATTCTGCCGGTGTTCGCCGCCGGTCTCTGGCTCTCACAGATCCAGCCTCTCGGCTCTCACGCCCTGCACGGGTGAGGTGAGAGCCGCGGAGAAAACACAGGCTGGGAATGTGGCTATCAGGAAGACGGAGAGGAGAAAAGCAGGAGGGGAGAAAACAAGACGAACTTCCTGCTGCAGAGCCAGAGACAGCCAGAGAGAGCGAAGCACATGATCAGTGATGAGAACGAGCGGTTTGACAGGGGGCAGAAGCGGGCAGGAAGCTGCTGAAGGCTGCAGCCTGGAGCTCAGAGAGAGGACCAGCCTCCCGCCCCCGCCCCGCCCCCTCGCTACGCATCAGCTGACGCACGCTACTGTACCTTTAACCCTGTGATGGGGCTTCCCAGCGCCGCGCGGATCCCAAGAGAGCCGCTCAGAGCTGTGAGGTATGTTTACTTTCATTTTACTAAAGTGCATAAACATATCACATTTTTAAAAAATGAATCATCCACATTCAACACTGGGAATCTATACACATACTCTACTGTGTGGAGGCATTTATTTATTTTCACAAAAAGAGCAACAAGCCAAAAATAAGAAAAAAAATAGTGCAAGCAATTCAAAATATACCTTGAGTTTTGCTGTCCAGGCTAATTTGTACCTATATAACATAGCCACAGTTTATGTTGAATCATAAGTCATGGTTAAAGGGTCTAAAGTGCTAAAAGGAGAACTTCACCCATTTTGTATTGCATTTAAATAAAGTTGGGGGACTTGCAGGTGATGGTGTTTGCTGCAGGGCTCCCCAGGAGCAAAAATGGGCCCCTATTCAGCCCCAGCCCTCCACCCGTCAGCCCTTGTTCCCTTACTTACATGTTGAAAAATAGAAAATCCATTTATGAGGATAAACCATGTCAACATGAAATGAACTTAAATACTGTATTACAACTAGAAATATCTACTGTGTTGTAAAAACCTTTGGTTTTGTACATACAAGCGTTGTTGGCAAGTCCTGTAGTCATTATGTTTTTTTGTTCTGATTGAATTTCACATTAATTTACCCTCACTATTAAACATTCTTGAAAAAAAAAAAAAAACATTTTTGACAAAATGCCAAAAACCTGTGGTGAACCTGATCTTCAGAGGGACAACAGTTACAGTGTTGATCCATAGACTGATTTTAAAAGGGTTAACCTGATGTAGCAGAGGTCAACATGTCCTGAGTTTTAGTTGCTATTGTGAGTGAAGCTCCAAAAACTACAGTTTTCATAGTGCAAATCAGTCTTTCATCAGACCCTCTCTGCCTGGGAAACGCCTACGTCTGTCACAGCCCCAGGTTGTGATGCATGGTTCCATTAACAATTATGGCCGAGCCGAAATGATTCTGATGACATTTCAGGGTGATTTTCTCAAATTTAACAAAAGCTCCTCCAGGATCACGGAGGACATTACATGGCTGTTTTCATAGACTCAACAGTACTTCTTGTGACAAGTTAACTGATTTTCGTGTGTAGAATCACTGGAGTTCCCCTTTAATTCCAACCACGAGTATCTCAGGTCTGATCAGAGAGGCAGAATTTGGTTAAGAAACCAAAAGAGAAATCTGGGATTGGGGCATGTGAACATGAGTAAGGCCAAGGATGGAGGTCACCCGAGCTCACCTCTGACCAATGTGATACATTAATCTTTTCTCACACAGGGACACTGCCACCCAGGCCCCACACCAACCAGGAAGCTGTCAGCTACAGTACTTCCATCTTGGCTGTGAGACCTCAGTTTCTACATCCATACAGCTGGCCCTGGCCCTTTAAATCTCCCACATCAACAGTGAATGAGTCAGTGAATAGAGGAATAAAAACAGTTGTGATGAAATAGCACTTCAGTCTGATGATCAGGCTCCAGCTTCCTGCCACACACACACATCAAATCACACTCTGCCAGTTCCCAGGCAACACAGTCGGAGAAAATAGCCTCAGATGAACACCAACAAGTCACAGCTAATGACATCACTGTAGACATCCCATCAGCCACCTAGAACCCGACAAGGCCCCAGTATGCATCACCTTTTAAGTGCAGTGAACATCAACAGCATTATAGAAGAGTGTGCACATACAAAGACATGTAATGTTGTTGGGTGAAGTCATTTAGTTTCAGGCCTGCTGACAAGTCCTGCAGTCGTGATGATGAATGTTTTCTCTTCTGATAAAATTACACAAATTAGTCCTTTTTTGACATTCTTGAAAAAATATGTATGAATATCAATTCATATTAATCTCTGAAAACCTTTGAATTCAATGGAGAGTATACTCACAAATGCAAACTTCACAAAATGACCAGAAGGTGGCACCTTTCAGCTGTTTATATACTGAATATATATGGATGGTAAAGCTAGGAGGGATGTTGATGCAAGTTCCTAAATTCACAAATGGATGGCCTCTCGACCATGCACCGTGTACCAGTACCATGTTATCAGTTTAAAAGTTTAAAATCAGTATAGCAGAATAATATATATAATATAATCAGAATATTTTTTTAAATTATTCTCCTTTCAAAAAATAAGTTATGTATATTTTCTCAAGACGGCTCCTGAATTCAGCCTATTAAGGAGATAGTACCTGAAGTGGTGGTTATCTGATTTTAGAACCGTAGTTGTAGAGTATAAATCTCTATCCTTCAGCCTCAGTGTAAACATAATTGTGCTATTCAAAATTTACTGCTAGTATGGTTCAAAGTCTACAATGAGCCGACAGCAGATTGAGAAATGTTGAGTTTAGCTGAGACACAGTCGAACGATCCACACTGTTCTAATACGTTTGAAACAGATAGAAAACAATAATGTACTGTGGCTGTTCATGCTCTCTGTTTTATCACAACAGATAAAGTGGGTGAGGGGCTAAAAATGGAAAGTTTGCCTGGAGGGTGATGCCAAAGAAAAGGCCATAGAATCGCTGCAATCACAAGGATTTATTTAGCATAAATGTACTCTGTAAATTTCACAGCAGTCTGCCTGCTACATCCCATGTAAAAAAAAAAAAGAAGAAGTTTTGGCCTGAGGGTGGTGCAAGAGGGTCGCTCTTTGAGTGTCCACAGTAGAAAAGGGCAGTGGCTTCCAACCTATTTGCTTTATGACCCCTTTAAAACAAATCAATGTCTACTTATGACCCTTCATCCCAAGTTACGGCCTCAGTTTTATCTGAGCAGTTCGACCAGAATGGTTTTGATTTTCCTTCTTAGATTATTTCATTTGAAGCTTTTAAAGAAAGTGGAAAAATCCAGTATTTTAAAAGGAAAAGGGAAAATTAAGAAAAAAAATCAGTAAAAGAAATAAACATATTTTTTTTGCTTCATGTGTTACACCAAATTCTCAGATAAGGATCAGTTTAATATCCATAGGGAGTACTGTAATGTGGGTATAGGATCTGTAATATATAACTTGTACTTTCAGTTTTGATATCTGTGGTGGAGTGAAACCATGGCTTAGTGGTGGACATGGGAAAAGGTCAGGGGGTCACCAAAAACACTGTGAATCATTGTCTGGGGATTAAGTTTGACTGTACCAAACGTAGTGGAAATCTTGGCTGTTATTTGGAGGCCTTATTTCCACTTTCAACATACACTATTATGGACCAAAGTGTTGGTCAAAAAGACATTTTAGGCTGATGGTAGCATTACACATAACAGGTCAGAGGTCACCGAAAATCATTAGGTGTAACGGGGACCCTGAATACCCATATTAAAATGTCACGGCAATGTGGCCAACAGTTGCTCAGATAACTGAACCAAAATGGGGGACGGATGACTGACCATCCGTTAGCAGGGCAGAAACAGCTCCAAGCTGAACCATATTACCAGTATGCCCCTCATTATCCCAGCTGGAGTGGAGTCTGATAGCCACAGCGGCATGCCTCAAATGATTAGTGTATGGTACAGTGCTGATATTGTCCTTTACATAATGTTTCAATCAAACCGTCCGTGGGGCTCTGTTGCCGGTAACTGGTCCATGCTGTGATGTCCATGCTCTGTTGCCCCCTTGGCCTGTATCCAATCAACTACAGTGTTGTCCCTCTGAAGATCCTCAGACCTCCCACTCAGTGGCCCCTGAGTTATAATACCCTATCATACAGAGATGGCTGCTTTCTACTGTATTGGCAACATTGGAGCAATGAACTTTAAATAAAAGGATATTATGTGAAATACTGACTTCTATGCTTCTCAGAGGCCACTCCTGTCCTCAGCTAGCACTCATAACTCCTGCCATGCAATGTTTTTGTTTGGCAAAGTGGGCCAAACTCCATCTCTGCAGATGTCTAGTCAAACGTGCCAAGCTGACCGTTACCATTAAAGCCTACAGTAAAAACCACATCACTTCAGACATTTGTTTTCAGGGACAACATGAAAAGAAAAGTATATGCTACCTCTCATTGGTGGTTGTATGAAAGCAGTTCTCAGTAGTTTCCCTCCGCTCCGCCCAGCGTCAAACTCTCAGAGACAGAACTTTCCTCGTTGGAGTCTGTGCGTCACTCGCCTCTAACCTGGCTTGGACAAGACCACAGGACTGCTCCGACTGTCTCTGAAACACGAACAATGGGTTGGCAGGAGCGAGGATGGCTCGTCTGTGCGAGTTTTCTGGGGTTTGTGGCCTCGGTGCAGACCATAACGCGGGGAGAGCTTTTCCCTTACGGTCCAAGCGCAAGAGACAGTTTGCTGGAGCCGGGGAATGACCAGACGCACCGACTTGAACTGCAGAAACCAGTTTTATTTTATGATGGCACTTTCGACAGCATCTTTGTAAGTTAACCCACTGCTTGACACACGGTCATAATATCAGTATTTACCACAAACGCGTGGGATTTGGCGGTCAGAGTGGACAGTACATCGATCTTGCGCAATTGCGCATACCCCAGAACGCCTGGGCAGTTCTACGTGAAAAGGGGGTCAGTAGTCTCAAATTTAAACAATTCCTGGAAGTTGCAAAATGTAAGCGGGGCAGAGTATGACTTTTTCTGTCGCTGTGGAATATTTTTAAATATTGATTTACTTATCTGAGAGGCTGCTCTATCTTGTTGAATGTATGTGTCCGTTACAGGTTCCCCTAAGGTTATCGTTTTACTGTTGACACAAAGAGCAAAGTGCTGAAGGAATCTTATTTTGCAATCCTATCCAAGACATGTACCGATGAGTCCCTGCCATATAACAGTGTGCTCACTAAGAGATGCTCATTTGAACCAAATATGTACGTTTAAAAAGTTCCCATCCTCCAACGTCTAAATAAAACACAGTATGTAAACTATGCAAACAGGTGACTTTGGAGGTTAGTCTGCAACCTGGTGAATTCTTAAAGACTTCATGTGTTTATTATTTGTCGCTTGCATGTAAATGACAACATTTAGCTGAAAGCTGCACCATTGTGTTGGACAGACAAACAGCCCTTTATTCCCCATGATTCTCCCTTTCAAAGAAAATTGCTGCATCTCTGTTTTAATTGTGCAGCATGTGGGTAACATGCTATCAGAGAGTCGTTATATGCAAAAGGTATTTCCCTTCAGGAACTGCTGATTATCTCCACGTTATTCCTGCATCAGCCACCACAAACATATTTCTCTACTGTAGTCAAGATGCCCTAAAGATTTTTGTTTTTATTCATGAGACAGCCTGCCCTGAACTGTCTGCGCCCTGTTAGGGGAACAGTAATGCTTTTCATACCAGACATGGTTATAGGAAAAACATGTTCTCTGATCATTAGGGGGGTTAATTGTCTCCTTCTGAGTGTGATTCATATTCCACTGAACCCTGGTACATCTGTGTATCTTTCTGTGCTATGTCACTGAAATCAGAGTTACTGATCATTTTCCCAGTTTTGGCAGGAAGTTTCTGTAATGACCATCAGTGTGCAATCTTTGGGCTCTGTGGGGCTGCTCGTCAGGGGCAAGCACAGGAAACCATGTGGCCTGGGCCAGGAATAATGCTTTCCCCTGTTTGGGAAGTGCAGAGTGTGTGTGTGTGTGTGTGTGTTTTTGACATGAACCCAGCTTTTCTTTTTTACAAGCCTCGCATGTGTTCATATTAAACCTTAAGTGTGTATAATCTGTGTTAAATGGCATCTTGTTTGTTCATTAGCGCTTTTGTGGGACATAGCAGCTGACTCGGATCATTACTCTAATGAGTCTGAAATAAAGATCAAAGTGGGTCAGGCTGGATTGAGTTTGCCTTTGCTGTGAAACAGTTCTAGTTGTGTCATAAAGAAAGTCATACAGTGTCACAATCGCCCATTTCTTGTTATACCCACCACCAACATGAGCTTTTTATTTCAGATCAACACCAATGGTTTTGTTGCCACAGCAGAGCCCACAAGCGAGTCGACATATCTTGGCAAAATGCCCCCAAGGTTTGGCATGATAGCGGCTCTGCAAGGAGACCTGGACACGAGTGATGGTGTGGGGAAAGTTTTCTTCCGTCAAGACTCTAGTCCTGATGTTCTACGTCGGGCAGCCGAGCACATCAACAGAGCCTTCCCAGAGGACGATGAAGTCAATCCCACCCATGCTGTGGTGATCACCTGGGTCGATGTCACCAGCCACGAACCTCAAAGCAGGGGTGATGGCATCGACAAGAAGGTGAGCATCACACAGTTATTCAAGTGATCTGAGGAGAAACTGGTCATTTATGTGCTCTCTAATATTTTATTACACAGAGAAACACCTTCCAGCTGGTTATTGCATCCTTGGAGACAGCCTCATATGCTATTGTCCAGTATACAAGAGATGGGATACAGTTTTCCTCCACTCCTGCAGAAGACAGTAGTGTGGTCATGCATGCTGGCTTCAGCAAGGGGTGGGTCCAGGGTTTCCTGATTTCCCGCCAGGGACCATACTACCGCACCACCACTAACGATGAGGCATCCGTCCGGGCTTTAGCAGAGTAAGTGTAACAGCATGGATAATGTTTCATGAACAGTGACTGTAAAAGTGTTTTCAACCCACAAACTAAACTCTTTTAGGGAGACCAACTCTGGCCTGCGGGGGGTATGGGTGTATGAGATTGGAACTTCTCCCTATTTTACCAACGTGGCTCCAGGTGAGGTCACTGACCTGCCCACTGAGGCCACACCACACCAGGCCCCTGTCGGCTATGATGAGGCCACTGATGCAAGGAGGCCTGTGTATACTGATGGACAGCAAATAGAGTACCCTCCTTATAACCCCGAAGGGGGGCAAATTGCAGTCCACCCTGTTCAGTACCAGCCACATCAGCCTGAGAACCCAGAAGTGGTTGTGGTGGACGACACAGATATAAATGTGGATGGTGAGTCTACTGCAGAAAGACTTTATTTGTTGTTCTGTATATTTTGACACACAATTTAAAAAATACTTGTATTATCAGTGCTGAAAGATAACAGTTATTTAATCAATCACCTGTTCCTGCTATATTCTTACCGTGCTTTTCCATGTTTTCAGTGTTCTCATACAACCTTGGGACATGTGCAAACAACAGGAATAAATGCTCCCAGTTTGCTGACTGCAAAGACTACTCTGGTGGATACTGCTGCCACTGCAGGCCCGGCTTCTATGGGAATGGGATACAGTGTGTGGCAGAGGGTATGCTTCTGCTTTAAGTGATTGCTACATTTATAACAGTAGACCTAAAAGACTAAGACATTGTGTTAGGCTGCATTAATCTCTGAGCTCTGTACCATCCGTTATCCATCTCTACCAACCGTTATCTCTATTCTAGATTTGCCAATTTACCAATAACTTTTTATTCATATTTTGTAAAATTGCAGCTTATCTTAACCAATGAAAGTGGTTGGTATCACTTGCTAATTGAAAGCTAAAAAAATAACTAATATAGCAAAAACATTACAGACATGCCACAGTTTTAAGTTGAGCTTTTCTTGTTAGCTAGCTCCTTCTTTTTCCTTTTTTAAAAAAAACTAATATCAGTACACTCATAACAATTCTGTAAAACTGTATATTGTAGGTAATGCATTTGGTGAATTGTTATATTTATCTATATTAAATGTTTTAATATCACTAACTAGTATGTTAATGATGTGTTAAACGTGTTTTCAAACTGCAAATGTGTTTTCAGTTTGAAAACACATTAAAACACAAAATTAGCTGATGTAGATAGATGTGGAAGTTTTTTAGCATCTGTCTTACAGTTTCGCTGACTCACTTCTTGTTCCACGAGTGTCCTAACACAACTCCTGAAATTAATGTCAGCAAGTCCCTGGGTACAGCCATGAGGTTAGGTTGCTCTGCTCTGGGACTAACGTGGATGGTTTGTTTCTGCAGGAAAGCCACAGAGGATGAATGGTAAAGTGCATGGAAGACTGTATGTGGGCAACTCTCCTTCTCCAGTGGAGTTCACCAGCAACGATCTCCACTCATACGTTGTGGTAAATGATGGCCGATCCTATGTCGCCATCAGTGACATCCCGCACACTATTGGGCCCTCACTGCAGCCCCTGGCAGCCCTTGGTAGTCTGATTGGATGGGCCTTTGCTCTGGAGCAGCCTGGCTTCAAGAATGGCTTCAGTATTATTGGTGAGGGGAAACGTTCTGCCACTATACTAAAAATATTTAATGATATGACATCACCCAACTTTTCATGTGATTTTCTCATCTTTCACTTGGTTAGAAAAAAAAACATTGTTGAAGATTCAGGAGGCTTATCTCTGTCAACAAATGTCAGTGCTGCTACGAGCAGAGTTTGTCTTACAGCTGCAGTTTTATTCACTGTGTCCAGCTAAATTCCCCTCACATTACCTCAGCACAGTCAGAAGGCGGCGAGCCAAAGTTCATCCAGGGCCAGGGCCTTAAAGTTAACCTCCTCTCTGTCCTCTGAAGGTGGGGAGTTCACACGGCAGGCTGAAGTGACCTTTTTGCAAGGGAATGAGAAGCTGACCATCAAGCAAGAATTCAAAGGCATTGATGAGCACGACCACCTGGTGGTGAGAACTACCCTGGAAGGCCAGATCCCTGAGGTGCCTCTTGGATCCACTGTACAGATCAGCCCTTACTCTGAGATCTACCAGTACAGCAACAACTGTAAGATACAGTTTAAACACAGAATTAGTTTGTTTTTGTTGGAAATGCCTTTTCAACTTTTGTAATCGTAACTGAACCCTTATAATGTGAAGACTGAGAAATCATCCACTTGTTTCTTACCTGTCTATCATAACTTCCAGTGATCACCTCATCCTCCACTCGGGACTACGCAGTGACTTTACCAGATGGCTCCACTGACACCAAAACATATCAGTGTCGTCAGACCATCACCTTCCAGAGCTGCCAGCACGACGAGTCTTCAAGAAACATGAAACCTACCCAGATGCTCAGCGTTGACCAGGTCTTTGCCATGTACGACGCTAATAATGAACTCATCCGGTTTGCCATGAGCAACAAGATCGGGGATATCAATGGTGAGGTCATGTAGATTATTCTTGTCTTCCTGTTTTGGTCTGAGCTCACTTCCTTCCTGGTGTACAACATATAACATCCTGACCAAGAGACGGTTTTGCTAAATGTTAGGGCTGTTATTGAATAGAGAATAAGCCTTTCCCATGGAATACTAGATACAAGTTAATGGTATAGTAACAACACTGTCCTACATTTTCAATTCTCAGGAGGGGAGCCAGAAGAGAATCCATGTTTCACTGGAAGACACGGCTGTGACACCAACGCTGTTTGCCGACCTGGACAGGGAAACCAGTTCACCTGCCAGTGTGCTGCTGGCTTCAGTGGTGATGGCCGCATATGTTACGGTGAGAAAAAAAAAGACTTTTGTTTGCTTTGTTTGTGCAATAAAGAGATTATAGTAGCCCCTTGATTCTCTCCACCAATGTATTTTCTGCTTTCAAGTAAATCATACTGTTTCCACATCTGTTAAGAGCCATCGTTTAATTACCCCAGACTTTCTAAAGCCTTCCTTCCTGGGGAACTGCACAATCTTGCCAATTAGTCCCACATGGTAAACAAAGTGACCCCCTACTCCCAGACCAGGTTAACATATCCAGCGTGGAGCCTTATTCCCAGCCTACACGCTATACCACCAAGGGTCTTTTACATTGAAGACCAAACAGGAAGCTCCGAGGCACATACAGTTGAAAATGGAAGGAAGCATTTCAGACAGATGCTATCTTGAAACATTTGTAATTAAGAAATCTAATTAAGTCCACGCCTCTGATCTCCCAGAATCTGATAATGAAGAACACTGATTTGACAAATCCAGACTTCAGAGCTCGAAACTCTAACTAACTCTAATGTGGCAGTTATTAGCATGTCATAACTGGCTCCTCTCTTTATCAGACATTGATGAGTGCAGAGAGCAGCCTCAGATCTGTGGCTTCCATGCTATCTGCAACAATCAGCCCGGGACCTTCCGCTGTGAATGTGAAGATGGATATCAGTTCAGCAGTGATGGGCAGACCTGCATTGGTAAGTGGTGTTTGTGTGGTGCCAAGTACAATTACATATTTCAGAAATCTCACCTGGTGTTTGGGATACACAGGTTCAGACGTAAACTGTAATAAAATGCATTAAACTATTACGAAGAACAGGGTGAGCAAGACAAACCACATGTATACTTACTAATCATGAGTACACACGTACAACTTTTAACCAACTGTGGTGCAGTGACATTATCATTTCATAGATTATCTAGTAGAAAGTGTAATTAGGTTTTAGGACCCCATTGCATGTATGACTGTCATACTCCAACCTTCACACCACATCAGGACAGTCCTGAATCTTGAAAGAGTCACAGAAAGTTGCAAGGTTAGCCTGATCTCCACTTTCTCACTTTTCTACTTCTCCTCAGAGGTTAACCGACCTGTTGACGCCTGCGAAGAAGGCACCCATACCTGTGACATTCCTCAGCGTGCTCAGTGCACCTACACCGGAGGGTCGGCCTACATCTGCTCCTGCCTGCCAGGGTTCATAGGAGACGGTAGAAACTGCCAAGGTACACAGAGACACTAAATACATGCTTGTGCTGAAAAATGTTTGTAGGTTACAGAAACTGGGCCTCATTTCAAGGATACAGAATATTTATCATTAATAGTTGTGCATCTATTTAAAACACAGTGCTCACAGTATATTATAATTAATTCATTTAGTACATAGCTTTAGTGTTTACTACTGTAGCATTAGATTTAAAGGACAATATCAGTGTTTTTTTTAATCTATTAGTAATTAATTGCTTGCACATTTTAAGACATAACTACTACCTTCCAGTCAATCAGTTTAGAAAAGCTATTAGAAACAGATCTTTTGATCCATTTTATTAATTCTACTCCCTATGATTTATTTAATGATTGAATTTTAAAACAGAATCACAAAATAACATTTAAAAGCAATTTAAATGTTTTATTGTGTTATTATCATTGTTTAACATATTCATTCTGACAGTTCATTTGGTCTTTTTCTGTAACATTTACGGTTCCCATTTTGTGAAGGCTTTAATTTGAAGATAGCTCATATAATTACCGACATGCAAGCAGTGTGCCTAAAAATGACATGACATCCAACCCACAAAGCAGCAGCTGTGATTGGCCAGACTGTTGCCAGCACACAACAGCTGGCCAATCAGAGACCCTGCGGCTGCTTTGTGTGTTGAAAGCCATTTTATTTTCAGGTGGTGCTCTGCGTATTCATCTTTAAATTAAAGAGAGCCATCTTTAAATTAAGAGGGAGAAGGAATAAAATAGGCAGACACTTTTGTAAATGGATTGACTGCATGATTAAACAGAATAATAAAACTTAATTATGATTTATTTGATGTAATGATCTTTGAGTGTATTAACTAATTATTTAAATGCAAATGTAAACATTTTTAATTACTCAGAATGTGTAATGGGTTATAATTAAACATTGCATGACCTATAATTGTTCCTGTGGCACACTCCAGGCTTTATACTTGGTGGTGTGCAAAGGGACTGTAGAATCTAAGATTCGAGAGTTGGCAGCCAAAAAGCTTAGCATTCATGTGGTCAGAGACTCGTTGTAGAGGAAGGAGGGAACATAAGCTTACAAGGACGTTGTGAAAATGATGTGATTTTTGTAGCTTCAGGCAATGAAAATGTTGGAAATTCATCCTCAAATCTCTGGTGTCAGAGAATCCTCTGTTAAAATCTCACATCCGTGAAATGGCCAAAGGTCTTCTGATACCAATGGCTGCATACAAAGTTGAAAAATGAACAGAATAGTCCTTTAACACAAGTAGTCCAGATTTCAAATCCCTCACATGGAATTTAAGGCTGTAATTGTTAAACCATCTGTTCAGCAGTGGGGGACTTGTGATTGGTTGCATAATACATCTGCAGTGGTTGGACAGTGAAACACGAAAAGCAGATGGGCATTTGTTACGTGGAAGTCCTGAGTCGGTGTGTAGTTTTTTTAAAAACATTTTTGGCTGGTTCTCCTTAGCACTCATTCATAGTTTCCCATTCTTTCCATGCTTGTGCTGGAAGTTCTGCACTTTCGAGGACCCAGATCATACTGTAGACCTCTGGCTATAAAAGGAAGCGACATGCAGAAAATATTTTAGCCCATGATGTCTGATTCTCCTCTGTCCTCACTCACTCTTTTTTATCCTCCCTGAAGACGTAGATGAGTGCCAGTTAGGCAGGTGCCATCAGGACGCTGTGTGTTATAACACCCAGGGATCATTCACCTGCCAGTGCAGGCCAGGGTACTATGGCGACGGTTTCTACTGCTCTCCAGGTGAGTCTTTAGGAATGTCATCACTTTCTGACAAGCAAATCCAACACGCTACTTAAACAGTTCATCTTTGTTTTAGATTCTAAAAAATTTTAAATAGTCTTTGCTGCTACAAGTTTACTTTGGATATCTGTTGTGGCAGTTCAGACATTTTGGTTAAAAGCTTTCTTTGATATAGTTCAACACTCAGTAAATAAATGGAAAATGGATCATTTGCATTCACAGCATTGTTTATTCCACTTGGAAATGAGCTCCTCGCCAGAGTATATTGGTGCCAGCTGGAACCTGTTTTTCATTTTCTTCTGGATAGCAGAAGGAATTTAGCATACCTTATATGGGATGTAGGAGTTTTTGTGTGGCTGAATTTAAAGCAGAAGAGAAAAGGAAATATAAATGAGCTTATGAATAGTTTTGTGCCATTGTCTCAGGGTATTGTGATCAGTTTGGAGCTTATTTTTCATTTTTCTCCTCAGAGAGGACAAAAACACAATGTGAGATTCACAGAGACAGTCTCCTGGATGAGTCTAGTCCACGGGGCCCCCGGCCTCCCATTGGACAGTACATCCCCACATGTGACGAGAATGGTGCCTATGAACCAATGCAGTGTCATGGCAGCACAGGACACTGCTGGTGTGTGGACCGAAACGGACAAGAAATTCCTGGGACTCGCTCTGGACCTGGCAGCAGACCAATGTGTGAGTAAATCACACATTAGTTTAGCACGACAGATGGCAAACGAACAAAAATCAGATACATTTTGAAGAAGGTGGCGGGTTTCCTCTCCAAGAGACCCCTGATTTTTTTTGTGGTTTGTCTCTGGTAGGTATTGACCATGATGGTGGGCCACAACCTATCGGACCCACCCCTCGGCCCGATGTCCACCCCCTGCCTCCAGGAACACACCTGTTGTTTGCCCAGAGCGGCAGGATAGAACATGTCCTCCTGGAAGGTTATGACATGAAAAAGGATGATGCAAAGCCTGTCCTCCATCTCCCTGTAAGTCTCTCTTAATAGACCCGTCTTTTAGAGAGGAGGCTCTAAAAGTGGTAGTAGTAGTAGTAGTAGTAGTAGTAGTGGATTTTTGTGGTTTGAACCGCCTGCCAGGAATTTTAAAGTGACATTGTTTTACATGTCAACTTTCCTTATTTCCGCTTAATACAAACATTTTTGTTGAGATTTTAATAGACTTTTCTGTTTATGAAAAGCTCTTAGGTTAAAGTGTGTGTTATGACATTTCACTGGATTCATGTCTGTCCATGACAGACAAATGCTTATAAGGTTGTGTAAGTTTAAGAAAACAGCAATTCTAAGTCCATCTCAGGCACACTGTCAAGTCAGGTTTTTTTTGGTATGTGTGCTCATCTAGATTATAGCAGAGTAAACAATCAAAAAAGTAGCAGTATGTCTGTGTACAACATCAGCTCAGCCTCTTACTCAACAGTCTATCCCCTTGCTGGTACTAATACTTGCATTCTAGCTCTGCGACTTCCCCATCTGCTTCATGCATTCAAGGCTTGCACTTTATTGGAGGCACATGGTGACATTCACACTAATTGCTAACATCAGTCCGACATCTTTGGAACGACAATCTGCATTTCTTGTTACGCTGACTTCCTAACCAGCTGGCCTGAAGTCTGGCTGAGTTGCTCATGCTGAGTATGTGGCTCTGTTTGTTTGGATTTATGTCTAGACGTTAATGTCAAAAAAACACATCTGCTCCATGTTTTTATCTCCAACCACTCTTGTTTGAACAAAGTGCACTTCAAAGATTGGTTGTTGACCCCTCCACAGGAGAAGGTAATCATTGGAGTGGCCTATGACTGTGTGGAGAAAATGGTCTACTGGACAGAAATCACATCACCCTCAATCAGCAAAGCCAACATCCAGGGGGGAGAGCCCATTGCCGTCATTAGTTCAGGTAGTATTACTGTTCACTGTTATCCTTCACTCTACGGGTTCTCTTTCATTTTCAGCCATTAATGAAACGGGAGACTGTTTACACAAAACAAAGAAACTGATTAAAAAAATGTAACCTCTCAACAGGTTTGGATAGCCCAGAAGGTATCGCCATTGACCACTTGGGGCGAACTATGTTCTGGACAGACTCTGTGAAGGATCACATTGAGGTTGCCTCTCTGGACGGGTCTCAGCGTCGTGTCATCATAAACTCTGATCTCGTCAATCCCCGTGCTATTGTCACCGACCCTACCAATGGGTTTGTAAAACTTTTACACTTTATTAATTTGCTTCTTTAATATATAACAGGATATAAATCTATAAGTATTTTTCTTTAAGTACTGTTATAAGCAAATCAGAATTGTAAATTCATCCCTTTTTAGTTCTGATTAAGTGGGACATCTGAATAAAATCCAACACACTTTATGCTGTTTGTTTAATCTGTACAAGAAATTATGCAAAATTTGCTTAGCACGAAGTGAATAGGCATACTTCTCAAAAGGTTGAAATTTTGCTTTAAGCTGATAAGATATAAGATGTTAATTAGCGAGCTGTAGAGGCACTGTTAGGTGGATTTTGTAACCTTTGGAGAGACCCTGGCTAACTTCTTCCCTGTTTCCGGCCTTTATGCCATGCTAAGCTATCATTGTATACTGTGTAAAAATGTATCTAAAATGTATATTTAAATTCCTGGCCTGTCATTGTTTGTTGCTCAGTTTGATAGTGAATTAATTCCACACCTGCTCTTACAACAGTAATCTATACTGGTCCGACTGGAACCGCGAGGCTCCTAAGATCGAGACGTCTTACATGGATGGATCCAACAGAAGAGTGCTGGTTAAAGACGATCTCGGCCTGCCAAACGGCTTGACCTATGACTCTCAGAGCTCTCTGCTTTGTTGGGCAGATGCAGGTATTGTACTGTACATTTCGGACAGATAGCTCATCTGTGAAATGATGTCTGCCTTGGGATCAGCATTAAATGTAATTTATCGCCTCCAGGCACACACAAAATGGAGTGCATGCACCCTGGCCGAGGTGACCGCAGAAAGGTTTTGGAGGGGATTCAGTACCCTTTTGGAATTACTTCTTTCGGGAAGAACATCTACTACACTGACTGGCAGAGGTTTGACTTATAGTATTATCATAAACCATATTTAAAAAGGTTGATACAAACAAATGTTGCAGCAAGGATTCAGTCAGACGTTTTGTGTTATTCTGTACAACCTGGATATATTTAAATTATTACTCACTGGAATTTGGTGTTTATAAATGAGAACCAAAGGTACTGTAGCATCAAGGACTAATCCATGGTCCGCTGTGCAACTTAAGACTCCAGATCTGTCAAGGTAGAGAAAGGAGAGGGTGGGTCAGAGGTCAAAAAGCTCCCCACACTTCAAGCATGGGCCCTTGATGTTCTCCCAGACTCAGACACTCCCACCCTGAAACCATGGAGCTTTCTTCCCATGATTCCTTATGTTAGCCACTACAAAATGGTGGGGGTTGGGGTATCTATTTCTGTGTGTGTGTGTGTGTGTGTGTGTACGTGGGGTGAGGAGGCATCTTAAAAAGTGACAGCTGCTTGCAATTTCTCAGCCTCAGCGTCTGTGAGTGACCTACCCAGGGCCTCCCTGTGAGCTCACCAGGCCTGTAGCCTTGCTGGGGAAGGCTGAGAGGTGGTTGTGGTGGGGGAGGCACACACTTCAACAGTTTACAACAAACTAAGTCATTTATGGCTAAGAAGCCTCCCCTAACCTTTACTCATTCTTGACAGACTTTATACAAAACACAAGGAGGCAGGATGCTGGCATTTCTCAAGCTGGGATAGTCCCGGATTTCTAAACTCTTGTGCCGATTGTGTTTACAACAGGGATGCTGTGGTTGCAGTAGATCGCTATGCTGGCAGGGAGTCAGACGTGTTCCAGCCCCAGAAACGGACCAAGTTATATGGGATCACCGCAGCCTATGCCCAGTGCCCTTCAGGTATTAAGCCAAGTTATCGCGCTGCAACAGGACCACATATTCACCTTTAAGACCTCGTGTGCTTTCAAAGTTTTTACATTTTTCTTTCCATGGGTGTGTCGAAAAAAACATGTTTTCATGCCTGTAGTCATCTTTGATTTACATCTAACACCGATGAGCAGCCGCAGTACAGAGCCATTCTTAGTAATAGCTTGACTCTTGTTCATTTGGGGGCTACCTTTGAATAAGGCGTATTATCCATTCCCTTCATTCTTCAGGACCTAGGAGGTCTTGTGACCTCTTGTGCCCTCTATGAAACATTTTGAGAGCAGTTTGCAAGGCAGAAAAATCGCAGGTTCACTCCCCGACCTGAATGCAACAGGAGGAATTCTGCAGCTAATCATCATTCAGTGAAGGGCTGACTGATGTTACTGCAGCACCAGGCCTCATCCTCCCTTCTCGATAAGGCTGCGTGCATAAAGCCAGGGAATGTGGAGCCAAGGGAGAGGGGCCTCCAACATCTGGAGTTTGCTCTGTGTGTGTCTTTTTTTAAGAATGCATGTGTCTGTTTAACAAACAGTGAAGAGGCTTTTTCCTGCTGTTCTTTGCCGTGGTGGCGCATGATTTATACAAATACCCTAGGATATCCTGCATTGATAAGAGCTTGTTCATTTTCTCCTTCCTCCAGGACAAAACTACTGTGCTGTGAACAACGGGGGCTGCACTCACCTCTGTTTAGCAACACCGAACGGCCGCTCCTGCAAGTGTCCCGACAACGCAGGGAGTGTGGGCTGTGTGGAGAGAGACAGCGGGTACTAAAACGAGTTGGCTGACAGATGACGCTGTTTGGATGTTTGACCGCAAATTAGGAGCCAATCAGCATTACTAAACTATAGCTGCTGAAAATGCCACTGAAAACCAGAGGTGAACTTACTGTGCCTTTTATTGCTCAGTGTTATGCTTATCTACATTTTTTTACATTTCCCATTGCCTTTATAAAATCACATTTGCATTTCAGAATTGTAAATATAAACACTATTATATTGGTTTCTTTCCTGAGTGCACATAAACTGAGAATAAAGCTCAAGAGATACATACAGACGGGTGACAAATTAGAGGAAGAACCTGAAGAATGAATGGAGAAACAGGAAGACAGTGCCCACGCCCACAGGACACGAGGGGTCACTGAATGGTTTCATGGGTATAAAAATGGTGTGAATCATATGCTGTGGCTTTCACTGTCACCAGATCTCAACCCAGTTGAACACCTATGGGAGATTTTGGACCGACAGCACTCTCCACCACCATTATCAAAACACCAAATGAGGGTAAATCTTTTGGAGGATCCCTCCAGTAGAGTTCCACAGACTTACAGAGCCGATGCTAAGGAGCACTGAAGCTGCTCAGATGTTAGGTGATGGCCCAACACCTTTCTAAGACACTTTATGTTGGTTTTTTCCTCCAATTTGTTACCCATATATAATTTAATGTGAAATTCATGACAGCAATACGTGACATCATCTAATGTCAGCTGTGTTATGGCATGTTTGGATTATCCCATAGGTTATCTCATGGAAGTATTAATGTGGAATAGGACTAAAAATGTTTGTACAAGCTGGTGGAAGGAGTTTACATGCTGGGCAACAAAAGAATAAACATTTTTCTAACATGTTGGGCTGCTGCGCCTTTGCTTCAGTGTAATAACAGCGACATCTTGTGTTCGGCAGAGTGTATTACAAATATATATTAACTGATTAAGGGGATGGTACCTGCTATGGATGAATAAATGACAAGTCTAAGGCAGATGTATATGTAAATATGTAGAATATCTAAGTATTTGTAAGGTCACATTTATGGTTGCTGGACCCCAATATTTTTTCCCCTAATAATATGCTCTTAACAGCTGGTACTGTAATACACAATCTGCCCTCAGGTGCTGAGAGAAACACGTTTGGTTAAATGACTTTAGTTGACTTTTCTGCTTTAAGTGAATCAAAATGCTGCCGCCGGCACTCTCAGTCTGTCTCTGTATAATGCCGCGGAAAGGGAGACACCTGTCTACGTCAGTGGTGCATTAAGGAGCTTTTTGTAAACTTGAAATATACATAAACGATGAGAAATGTAACCTTATTGAAACCACAATATTCATATGAGGGTTGCTAAAAAGAAACTAAAAGGTATATACTCTTAACATTTTAACAATTTAGACTCAAAGTTTAGCTTTTCAATAGTTAGCAAGCTACACATACACAAAATAAGACCACACTAACTGAATTTACTGATTCAGATAGATGTAAAAATTGTTGTCCCATCTATACAAACAACACCTGGACACCGATAAACTGGGCTACCCATGGCCCAGTTTATTTATTATACCTCATCTTTGTCTACGCGTGGTTTTACTGAGATTTACCAAACGCGTCACCATTCCCTGAACGTAAAGCTTTGATTGATTGGGGAATTAGATGTGTGTTATCCAATGGGAAGCAAAACGGGAGTCTGTGAGCATGTCAACGGCTGTGAGAGCTCATTAGATATCATGGCATCCTGACCCTCAAACTTGTCTGCGAGGAATGTTTTGCCTTGGCTATCACCAAAACAGATGAATTAGCCATTTGGAGGAAATTCTTTTACAAGTGAGATTCACGGGTATCTTTTATTATCGTGTTTCAGCATGTTCTGCCGTGTCGGATTCACCAGAGAACTGAAAATTCAATTTTACCTACGCGACATTTGTAGTTAGATCTTGTGGTCACTCAGCCGCTGACGTTCTAGGCGGTACTGACGTTAGCAGGCAAGGAAAGAGGCGGTAGTTTCGTTGCCTTGCAGTCATTACTGAGGGCGAAATCACACACTCTAGTCTACTGGACGAATGCTAGCATTAGCTGGCTTTAATTTATTGGAAACGAAGGTATGTATGGAAATTGATTCTTCCCACTCGGAACTTGATATTATTACTTTCAGGGAGATTTGCCTGTAGCCGGACCGCCTGCTTAGCTTGGTAAACACCGTTAACGATGTGTTCGTTTCTCTCTGCTGCACAGTTTTGACAGCTGCCATACACAGTGCGATGCGATGCTACAGTCAGCATAAAGCTAACATTGTGATTGTTAGGAAAAGAACCAAAATTCCGCAATATTGTATTTTGTTATTTGGAGTGGGTTGTAGAATTCATTGGATATGGCGGCTCAGAGGCTATTATGGCATTTATGAAAATATTTTGGTTAAAATTATCGAGCCTTCTTGCTTATGTCTCTCGCTGTCAAGCTAGCTAAAATAAAGACAACGATCGAGCAGAACTTTCAAAATAAAGTATTAGTAGCAATGTTTTTGAGTAGTTCATTTCTTACTTCATTGTAAGAATATTGTAACCATCGAATTAAAATGTGTTGAGGTTTCAAGTGAGGTTTTAGCCTTTACCTTAGTTATCTACGGTAACAAGTTAGGTGCTTTTATTTTCAAAACAAAATCCAGTTACGGAAATGAGTTGCTTCAACCTGCCTGAGGTATTGACGCAGGTTTTGTCAGATACTAGCTAGCTAACCGAGTGTGTTGCCCGAGTCCGTTTTGTTTTGGTAGTGCTACAGTGTGTCAAGCTCGTCTGGCCGAAGTTTAGGTTCAAGTCAGGTTCACATGCGTCACGTTAAACTGTCAGTATCTCCATGCGCGGACTAAAGCGACAGTAGCTTTGCCAGCTAATTCTGTTTGCTAACCCTTGACACTGTATTTTTTTTGCAGAGCCTAATTTAAAAGTGGCGAAGCAGCGCAGTGAAGCATGAATCTGCTATGAAAGACTCAGGAGAACATTTGGGGCTTCGTTCGGTGCTGTCCGGGGCACTTTCAGTCACCTGGAGGACTAGGCAAACCAAAAGGAGAATTTTGTCATTCCTGACTTCCCCAACGCCCTGACCGGTGTTGTACCTGGAGGTGTGGACGACATGGCCAGTCTACAGCAGACTGATCTGTCATATGCGTGGGAAAAGTACATGGACTGTAGACTACAAGGAGCGGATCTGCAGGTAGGCGCTGCTGGCAGACACTCAGAAAGCAGGAGCCGGGGTGATACAGGCTCAGCTCAGGGGTCTTTTTCAGCTTACTTTTAATTTCCAGGACTACAAAGCAGTGGTCGTGGAAAACGCCTGAAGATTCCTGAAATGTTATTTGGAAAGCACAGTTGAACGCAGTTGTCTTGTTTGTTCTGATGGAGGAAAAATATTTGCTTTCATCTTGCTTCAGTTGCAAAACTGGCCATATACAGTATTTAATTTATAAGGCCTTAGAAAATATAAATTATATTTGATATGACATTTATTATGGCTCACTATGAAATAATGTTTAAAATGTTAAAATGTCATGGCCTTATCCAAATGTTTAGTCCTTGCTGCATCTCAGCAGTTGCAGAGTGCTGCTGTTGGTGTGAGATTTGCTCGATTCCACGCTAAAGAAAATGGTCATTATGGTCATATCATCCAACAATAGCAAACATTGTTCAGATACATTCTTTTAGTCCGCTCCTTGTCATTCATTCTGCCTAAATTACTGTTCTGTTTTTGCCTTAGCTGTTCCACATTAAGTTAGATCTAGAATAGCCTGTTGCAGAAATGCTCTGCAGCTGCGAGAGGTAAACAGTAACAAACATGTTAACATATGTGCATCTTCCAAAAAATCAAATGAAACATATGCAGGGAGGCATGCAGGAAACTACAGAGGCCTGTTTTTATAGGCTATTCTCCTTAGAAATGGAGACTTTGTCTTCAGACATGACTTATTTTATACAAAATGATATATAATTGTAAGACTGGGTAACCACAGGATGGAGAGTCATTCAGTACATGTTGTGTCATTGTGGTAGAAAGGAGCAGTAAAAATGATTCCCCACGTTGCTTAAGATCCTAGTAGGTCCCTAGACGCCATTTTTGGAGCCAGTAATTTAACTGATACACAGCATAAGCATGAGCAGTGGCCGCAGTGAGTCAGTGCACAGAGGTGGAGGCAGGTGTAAACCACATTGTAAGTGTTGCGCAAGAGCACTTACGTTATTGTGTCAGCATATCACAGGACTGAGTGGCGGTGATTCTGAAATCTCTCTCAGGCGACTGCAGCTCTTTTCAACCCCCCCCCCGGCACTAACGGCAACCAGATCACGAGACTTGGATTAGGATCAGACTGCAGGCCTAAGAGTGATCTGCCCTGCTCGCACACAAGGATGAGCTGATTTAGCCATTGTGGTAGTCCATTATTTTTGATGTATCATGTGTGAGTCGTCCTTTAAAGGCAGACCTGCTGTCATTTTTAAAACTAGTGAGTGCTGAGAAAGCCTGTAGGGTTTGTTTCTTTCTTGGAAAATAAAGGCTTCCTTCCTTAGTAGCTATCATGTCCATGGTTGTGTATTATTCTTCATTGCTTTGTTATTCATATCGGTGTGCATTAGGATATCAGCTGTAGAAAGGGTGCTGGTTTGTTCTCAGTTGCTATGGCAATAACAACGCTTGGACTGCAGCAAGCAGGCTCTGCCTTTCTATTAATGGTAACTTTTTATGTCACTTTTTGTTGTGACGGCTCCGCTGGGACGACTGTGTTGGCTCCGCTTGTCACCTTTGCAGTCATCAAAATGTTGTGTGTGTGTATGAGATGCAGAAAGATGGGTTAGTGAGCACATCTGTACTCTCCAGTTAGCTGATACTGTAGCTTTCCCTCCTGATTGAATCTGATGGGGACACACAGTGACAGGCTGCACCACTCACATGGATACTTTTGCTCTACTTGCACATGACCTGATATATTTCTCCATCTTATTCTGTCAATCCCATCAGTGTGCAGTTTTATGCTGTACATTTATACCACCTCACCTAAAGTGGCATCTTCTAGTTGCTGCAGTCAGAATACAGGTACAGTACGACAAAGTGATCATGGAAACTGTCCAAGGACTGAGAGGCCTCTGTTTTAGACCCATCAGACAGCAAGGCTCTGCCAAGCTGTTCGGTATCCAATTCTGTGATCACACTTTACAGTGAAATGTGTAGGGCAAAAAGACACCTTCTCCAGCAGTAATCAATAAGGTACCGTGAAAAAAAAGTGTGAAAATACTGGTGCTGCAGCCTCTCCCTTTTTCTCTGCCTCCCTCATTTTTTTTCACTGTGCATTCTTGTCTCTCATCTTTCTGCTTTTCATCTGCTATTCTGTCAGGATAGATGTCTCGCTGGTATTTCAATCACTTACCCACAGCATATTGATCAAGGACAGTAACAGAGCTGGGATGCTTTAATGGTTCAGTGGTTGGGATTTAAGGTTGACCTGATGTTTAACTTTTAGTGTTCCTCTTTTGTATTTCCTGTTGTTATTATTATTCTCAGTAGATACTTTCCTGAGAAAGCAGAAATACCACAAAGAGATTACTTTTTTTTCTTTACTGTCTGTAGTAGTAGTAGTAGTTTTTGGGGCAAAAGAAACTACAGTCTCAAAACTGTCGAGGTGCATCTTCCTTTACATTTGATACACATTTACTATATGGAGTCCACTATAATCCAAATTACTTTTCATATATCTAGTGTACCATTTACTTTAAGGTAGCGTATTGGTATTGTAGCTTCAGTATTATAGGATTAATGGCATTGAGCCTTTCTCCCCATTCTTAAGAATTACTTCCTTTATGTGGCACAAAAACTACCGCATTAGTGTGTACTGCCACAAAGGAACTTTGCCCTGGGCACACTTGTATCTGAAGGGACACTTTCCATTCTGCATAGTATCTTTGAATCTTGATGAGTGGAGTCAATTGAGTTGAATGGATACCTGGCCCGGAGCCGAGCAAGAGGCCAGATTTAGTTTCTTGTGAATTGTTTAGTTTCATTATGAGCTAACAGGATGTTTCAAAACACCAAAGTAGGGTGTTCTGAGGACTTCACTTTTTTTGTCATTTGATACTCTGGGGCTCCAACTAATTGATCTTTGCTGGTTTTGCTTCACCTTATGTCACATTTTTAATGCAGACAGTTGTAAGCTTGGACTAATGTTAAGTCCAGTTGGATTTAGATTTTTGCATAAAAATGGATGACGAATAGTTTTCCTGCAGGTGATCTGACTCATCTCGTAAGTATCATTCTGTAGCTACTCGTACATCAGTCATGTCAGACAGTTTATAATCACGACAGGCTGTAATCTCAAATAACATAGTTAAATACAGTCATTGTCTGAAATTGGACAAACCTGGTAACAAATTCCAACCACATTACTTGTCATTAGCTTTCTAAGCTTAGCACCGTGCTTTACATTCCGTCTGTGTTAAAGCCCTGAATCCTTGTTTAAAGAAGATTAAACTTGTCGAGCAAGGTATAAGGCAAAATGCCGTGAATACTAAGGAGGAAGTAAAGATAGCAGTTCTGGTTCACCTGCATCCCTAAAGTTTATTTTTTCACTTGTCACGACTGAACAATGTGAGTTGCACACTTCTTCATCTGTGGAATATTTTTGGTAAAAGCTGCACTGTGCACATTTCCATGAATGCATTATCTTAGACAATGTCCTGTGCAGTTTGTCCACCATTCAGGTCAGCTGTAATATGTATAACTGCTCTAACTACCTAAAGCAATTACTGATAATGTGCACAGATCATACTCTACATCTGAGGAACTGAGAGCACTGTAAAGTGGGGAAAAGTAATTGGCACTTAAATTGGTCTCTCCTATAATGTTCATGGAAAAAATATTCTTGATATTATTTCCTTTTCATTTTGAGGCTGGATGACATCAACTAACCCATATCCAGCCTTTATTAAAATGCCTACACTTTGATTCTAGTTAATTAGTTATTTATTGGATGATTTTTCTAATATATAAATTGTGCCAATATGTAAGGCCTAAGGCTGCAGTGTTTCTCACTCAAACATTAACAGACATCCAGTACAGTGCATTACCTGCCTTGGTAGATGGATAACAGTACTTTTTGAAAAATTGTGGGACTTTTTCTGCCAAGTCATTTCCAAACTCACCCCCTTTGGACCAGACGTTTTCATGGTTAGTAATGCCTAACCTCAAGTCAAGCTGGAGGTTTGCGTAAAAGCTCCTCTTTCATAATTTGTTAACTCAGACCAGTCACAGTTCAGCTACTATGTCAAATCCCATTCACCATTAACATACTGTATGCAGGTTTCAGTGCTGAAAACATATATGTAAATATATATATTCAGGCTACTGATTTAAATCATATCTGGAGTCACATGAGTGCGATGAATCTGTTTATTTTTCCAACAGTAATTTAATTAACACTCCAACACTGTTATTGATTATTGCGCTTCCAGTGAAAAATAAAATGCCACAGTCCAAACATGTGTGTGCAGTCAGGCTCTGATCATCATGTCTTGTGATCATCATATTACTTTGATGGGTTTAAAGGTTGTTGATCATTGTAGTTTTGAGCAGTTTCACTTTCCTCATTTCTAGTATGTTCTCACATTGTTTACCAACATGTCTTCAGTGAAGTGGCTTTCTTAGTCCTGCTGGTTGACCACAGGACATATTTCACATCTGCATTTATTGTTCCGCTCTTAGTTTCAGCCTAACGTCTACTGGCTAGGGTCTTCAGGGCTGTTCCAAACGATTGGCTGAATGGATGAATAATTCATTTCTCTAGTTCTGGACTGAGATAGACTCCAACACTTGCTCTGCCTCGGCTTTTTCCACCCAGTGGTGTGTTATTAAGTCTGATCTCTCCCTCAAAAAGTCTCTCAGGTCACTAGGGAAGAGAAAGGCCAGAGCAGGCTTTTTTGATTGTAATTTTGACCAACACCGGCTCACACTCTAACTCCCTGCAATGAAAACAATGAAGCAGAGAGCAACACATTTTCATTTCCTGCACAGTCGCTATGCTTAGATAAAGGTCACTGGTTATAACAAAAACACAAACATGCTTTTTGATGGTAGCCTCTTGACATTTTAGTGTGTGTGTTAATGGAAAAAAAAAGTTATTTATGGTGTTGTGTGAAGCAGCTCTTCTCTCTCACTTGCAGTTGGTGAGGAAATGCGGAACGTTAGGGGCTCCTCATGATGCTCATCACCGAAATATCAAATTAGATCAGTGGGGATCTCAAACCGGAAAAAAACATTGCATAACCAACGCCCCACGTCCTCTCTCTCACGAGGACAGGATCACATCGCTTTCACTGCCCCTGCCAAATTGTAGTCTATCCAATTATCCAAAGAGAGCTTGAGAGGGAAGTCTGTACCAGCATGGGTGACTCAGCCATCAGACTCCCATGACTAGGCCTCCCATGATTGCCATGTTGGAGAAAGACACAGGTCACAGCCTGTGTGTCTGAGCAATTAGGGGAAACTCTGGCTTTCAGTATTCAAGGGTGTATTCTTCTCATGTGAAGCCAACCTCTGAAAAAAGAAAAAGATAAAACATTAACAACGAGCGTTAGTTAAACAAGCAAAAGAGAGTGTTTAACAAGTGTCATTGTCAGTTATGCTCTTCTGTAGTTGAACTTGACCTCTGAACTTCCTGGAAAAGGAAAGAAAAACAATATAAAGTATTCGTTAAATATTATTAAAATCAAGAGTTTTTGTGACCGGTTCTTAAAAAAATCTATGTTGTTTCTGTCTCCCTTATCTTCCAGCTTAAATTTGTATTCATGAAGTGAGTTAATTCCCCACTGGTTAAGTAAATTATTCTGACAACAAATAAAAATATAAAAAAATAAAAAAGCAAGAAAAAATATCTCTTGACATATAAGCCTAAGTGAAATCCATAGCCTTATGTCTCAACCACCCAGATTGCCTCTGTCCGTCTACATGACAAATGAGTAAATAAAGCAGTTCATCACTGCAGGGGAGAGGTCAAAGCTTTCTTTTTGTTTACAGAAATGTGTTGTCTGAGCTTTGTGAACTGTTGATTCCCTTCCTAAGCTGTATTAATTAGTATTGGCAGTCTCTCCATTATCAAATCACCCTGGCTGGTTTGTGCCGAGTGCATTGTAATATTGGATTAGAGCCTCAGAGGAAAAAACAACCCGGTTGCTGGGAAATCAGTGTTATCGTGAACCACTCAGTTTCCCATTCCCATATGAGGAATACGGCCACAACAGGTACACTGATAACACAAGGACAAACCCAAGTCATTTCAGACACTCATTTTCATAGATTATTTTAATAGACTGAGTGCACAGCTCCAGGGCTTATTTATTAAACTAATAACAGTTTTGGCAGCCTTGAGGCTTTGATTTCCTGACGCTCACTTCCTCTGTTTATCTTTGCTCTCAACTGTTGCTGCATTTATTTCTTTCACCTTTATGTTATTGTCAGCTTTCATGTTTTACCCCTGTCCTCTCTTGTCTCTCTCATGAGCCATTCATTTCTTTTTCTTCCTTTTCCCGTCTCCTGTGTGTGATGTTATCCAGCCCTCTGGTATGCAGTGACTCCCTCCCTTCCATCCCCTCTCTGCTTGGGTGGGTTGTTGCCTCAGCTGTTGAAGTGTCACCCTCTCTGCCCCTTCTTGACCCTGGTGAGTGTGGTCCAACTCTGCATCTTCATCACCTGGACCTTTTAGGACATAAATGTGTGCATCCCATTAGTCCCATGATATTAATATTGCACAATTGCTAGTTACATTTGTTTTAAAGCCATTCATAGTGGTAACAAGAACCATAAGAACAAAACTTGCTTAGACAGTTGTTACACAGGAAGGAAGTTGACTCACCATGAGCCGGGCCCCTATCCTCACCATGACAGTTAGCAGCAAAAGCCGAAGTGTGACGGGACCCCAGGCACCTGAATAACCGATCTTGTGTTTTAGACATGGAAAGTGAGACAATCAGTTTCACAGATATGCTTAGCTGTTTTCCTGTTTTATTGCACGGAAACTAGACATAGAAAGCACATTGTAAAAGTCAATGACACCATATTACTCTGTTTGTGTGGCTGTTTTACATTGCTCACTTTCTGTTTTCGTCACTTTATGTTCTCAAGTATGTTATGCTTATAGATTCCATAGAAAAGTCTATGTAGAAGTGTCTGTCCATGCAACTAAAGGATTTGCTGGGGTGTCACTGTGGCATGACTTGGTTGTACAAAGGTATCACTTCATTCAAATTTCTACGAAATTATTCTACTGGTTTTTTGCTTTTGTGGGGAATCCAAGGGCACAAACTAATACTGGTACGCTGTCATCTCACTTATTAAATAAATTAAATTGGGTGCCAGTGTTAGCCGAGGCATATTTCCTTCAAAGCAATAGGAATTGAAGGCAGTCTGAGTTTTTCGTCAACAAACAAAGGTTATGTTTCTGGGCAGTGTTACTCACCAAATTGCATTATGTGTATCCTTGAGATCTATGTCGATTGTGCTTCCTGTCTCATAAAACACTTAACATAAAGCACATGTTTTGAATATTTAAAATCCTGCATTATGTTAGTGTTTTCTTGCCATCAATCTTCCTCTTGACAGCCTTTGCAATGCTTATTTTGGCGCTACTGCCAACAATTGTCAATCAGTAGGACAGCATGAAATAGTCGCCTAAAGTGTATATCACGTTGCCTCTGTGCTCATGCATGTGAGCTGTAAAAGCATTGCTCTGTATCGGTGCTACTGGTCAAAAACCCCATAGGAAGCCTTTTGTGGACAAACTGTTAGTGAGTGCATAAGCCACAAAATGGAAAAGACTATGTTTTAATGGTGTCAGTAGCAGTTGAGTAGACATTTACAGGCTAAACGTCAATTTATTTTGACCAATATGGTGAGTTTAGATCACTTTTTCATGGCATCTCAGGGCCTAATTTCCAAAAGACCACCTTAAGGCTAAGATAATCTTAGTTCTATTATTGGTCAGTGGACTGAGATCATCTTAACCTTGAGATACTTTGTTGTAATTCAGATAAAGACACTAAATCAAACTGCCTTCATTTCAAAGATCTGTGTATTTGCAGATGTATGGTGAACCCACAGACTACATTGTTGTATGCATCCCTTTAAAATAAAAATAATGTATCACCTTCTAATTTCAGTGAACTTTATGTGTTTATTGTTTTTTCCCCATCAGTAACTGGTGAATGCCATCAGAGGTCAGACTGTATGTAATGTGATTGGCACTGTGTGGTATTTGTTCTTTGGCTTTGTGACCCAGACACTCAGCGCAGCCACATCAGTCAGGGATCAGTGTTGCCTGAATGAATCCAGTCAGTGGTGTCAGATTAGCAGAGGCGTAAAGCTAGCTCTTGTGTGGTATAAGGGCCAGCAGGACGCTGGCTTAGAGGATGACACGTCCGCTGGGAAGGTATTAGCACACTACCCTGAAACCAGTAATGCAGTTAAAAGCAGTCAGGTGGCTTGTCTCGCTGTTAAGAAAGTCCCTATTGCCTTGCCAGCTCTCGTGGTGAGAGATTCCCGCTCTGTGGTCAGACTCTGACCGCAGCACTGTGACAAAGCTGATTTCATCTTTATAGGGTCTTTGTTCCCTCAGATTCAGAGACTCTCCAGTACCATTCCTTTATTGCCGATCGTGATTTTAAATTTTACAATGTTGTGCTGTCCACCAGACTATTCTTTAAAGTAACAAGGCTTTACTTTTGAACATGAATTTCAGGGGTTTGCTCTGAGATGAAATCTAATCTTTAAAATATGACTTGTGGTTCTAGGAATTTAATTCTTTTTATTGTGATTTTTGATATGTATCCAAGTATAAATGGGTGTTTTTGTACAGAAAGCTTAGAGAGGAGACATAAAACATACAGACTTGCAGCGCTACATCTGATCTCATAAATCAATATTGGAACAATAGTTCCAAATAATGACATTAGCTGCTCTCGCATCACTTTCTAATCTACTGTACCGTAACAATTACAAAACGTAATGTCATTGACAGTCATGTCACAATGGGTTATCAAGTGAAAGGATAATGTTTTTGTGCAGTTCATATTCATTTCAGTTCTTCCTCATGTCAGTGTGAGTAATAATCTGGGTTTGATTCATGTTGCTGCTCTCGTGTCTTATCTGTCTCTCTCTGTGTCTTATCAGGTCAGCCTTCAGAGTCTGGAGAATTTTCTCTGTCTCTTCCACTATGTGCAGCATCACCCCAACCACAGTACCAAAGATGCACTGAAATTCTGGTAAGTCTCATCAATATTTTAACTTCTTAAATGTACCATAAATTGAGGTTTTGCCTCACGTAGCGTGGGTAAAACTTTGATGCATATAATGAACTCTCATACAGCAGCATCACAAGTTGCAGCCTTGAAAAGTACTTAGTGTTAACACATCGTATCACATACACATAGTATCAACACATCAATGACAAAACTGAACATAAAAGGAGTAGTAGTAGGCAAAGAGTACAGTGAATAATCCTACAAATTCAAATTTGTGTTACTGTAAATGATACACAATCACACAACATTGGTCGAGTTTTAAACCTTGATCAGGATAAACACTGGTGACATAAGCCTGAGTGGATGAATATGAACATGAACATGAACATGCAGTTGCTTTAGTTTTTGTTTCCTTGTCTTAACCAAAGAAAAGTAACTGCAGAAGTGACAGATTTATTTCCATCATTTTATGTCCCATCACTATAGTAGAGGGTGCAGGCATTATGTAATCATGGTGCATTAGCTTTTGGCGTACCTTGCTGCATAGATTTACATATTGATGAGGGAAATTGTGGGACATTAGGCACCTCAAGTACCTCTTGTTTGTATTCTGTTCAGTGTAAATAAGTCACATACACACACGCTACCTAGAATTAAGTGAGTGCATTAGCATTCGTGAGCCATGTGTTCCCTCAGCTGAAAAGTGATTCATTTAAATGGGGTTTTGGTTAAAATGCCTGAAATAATGTCCTTGTTTAAAGACAAGCTTAAGGCAGTTTAATGTTTTGATTTGTGAGATCAACCATTGGATTTTTCCATATTTTAATCCTTGAAGCTTTTATCTGCAATAATTAAGCACTTTGCTAACAGATGTTGTTGAAATTGATCTACAGTGCATTTTTCACAAAGTCTTCATGTCACTGTACTGCCATAAACTCCCCTATAGTTCAGCTACCCACATGATTTTTATTTTTGAGATTGCAGATTTGCCAACGTATTTGTAATTAGTTTGTTTTAAATCACTCATTCATTCATTCATTCATCTTCAACTGCCTATCCGGGGCTGGGTCGCGGGGGCAGCAGTCTAAGCAGAGACCCCTGGGGTTGGGGCACACATGTGAGCACCTGGCGGCCGGGCCTCTCCCTACGGGGCCCGGTTGGGCAGAGCCTGAAAGAGTGACGTGGGGCTGTCCTCCCGTGGACCCACCACCTGCAGGAGGAGCCCTAGGGGGCAGGTGTATTGCGAATCGGGCAGTGATCGAAGGCGGGGGCCTCGACGACCCGATCTTGTTGTAAATCGCCAGTGTGTAAGTTAGTCAGTGTAGGGTTACCTTTACGTTGAAGAAGCTGTGAGTGTTGTAATGTTAGCACAACATGAACACAGGTTTGCCTGGCACTTGCCTCTTATTAATATGAATTGCACTTGTATTAATCATAGAGCTTCTTGTGGCATCAATCAGAGCCCACAACAAAAAATCATTTTGATTTATTGATGATAAATGATGGTTGTATTGATGTAAATGATGTGTTAAGTTGTCATTTATGAATGTCCATCATAACTCATTGGAGTCCTGAGTGACACTTTTAAACAAAAGGAGTAAATGCTCCATAATGAATGCAGTCACTCCAAAATATACATCTTGTGTGTGCACACCCTTGATGCTTTATTGTTTGCAGTAGAAACAAACATAGTATACTGCACTGATGCAATAAATCATGTGGATAAACCATGTTTACCTCCTGTGTGTCCAGTATCCAGCGCTGCATGTTGCACTCTTACATGGGCTGGACAGATGCTAACCCAGATGATATCTAAATGTTAACCTTTCGTCACTTTCTGTCCTTTAATCTCGAATGAAACACACACACACACACACACACCAGAAGGACCTGAGCTGAGTAAAGCCGCTATTGAATGAATAACTTATACGGAGTAACTCAGTTGAAGGGAAGAACATCACAATGATTGGCCAGAAGGGAAACACAAAATGTGAGTGCTACTGGAGAGAGATGCCTGTTTGCAAGGGGAGGACATCATGGAAATCAGTATCTCTGTTTACTAAGTCTCTAATCACTGTCTTGTGGTTATGGTAACACAACTGTGAGGGTGGTGGCAAAAGCTGGTGAAGAAATTAGTTAAAGCAATGCTGTTAATATTTAACAAAAAAATGTGTGTTGCAAATGTGTGGTGTATTCTTTTTGAATTATGTTAATCTCTCTTGGCCTTTTCTGAATTTGGTGGCAATGCAGCCCCAACTGTAAGTAACAAATTTCATGACATATTTAGATAATACTGTACATTTCTGTCTTTAATAAAATATGAAGATGCAGTTTGGTTAAATCACAGTAATTACTAAATGTGAATAAGTTAAACCTGAAATTGGAGCACACTGATGTAAAGTATGGACAGTTGAATTTCCTTTCTGCTCAGTATTTCTGTAGTTTTAAGTGCATGCTGTGCTCCTGCAGTATCCTTATCACCCTCATTACAATACAGTCCACCAAAATACTGTGTGTACAGCGTTAGAGAGATAAAAAGCAATTGTGAGCTTGTGCTAGTTTGAGTGGGCATGTGCTCAGACTCCCTGATAGCATGTCAAAGCCTTTTAGCGGTGTGTCTGGCCTGTTTGACAGTGACCTGTGACCTAAATAAACTCCATTCAGCTGGCAGACCTGTTTCACCCAGATTAAAGCTGAATTGTCATGGTGAGCATGAATTTTAACTGTCAGGTCTCTAAATATTTTATAACAGAGTAGTTGTTGCAGATGACCGTTCAGTTTAACTTTTAAGGAGTCGCTTAATACAGGTTAAGTTTGATACAGGCAGAATTCAGTTCTTACTGTAGTGAAAATGTCCTGGAAATTGATCTCTTTAAAAGAGTGGAAAGCATTTAGCATAACGTGTTTAGCCAGTTATTTTTGGGAAACCCTGTGGTCTCAATTAGGAGATTAGACCTGCAATTAATAAAGTAAAACATCAAATGCCAAAATAACATGATTTGTGCATAATTTTGTTCGAATTAGTGTTGACAGATTTAGTATTTTTTGGAAACCTTTCAGTGTTGATAAGAGACAGGAATAGAATTAGGATTAATAAAAAAAATACAAATAAATCACTGTGGGTTTGCAATTCATGGCCATACGAATTGTTGCTAGCAGACTCTTTGGCTCTTTAAAAAAAGAAAAAAAAAAAAAGCCAAAATGGCTGTTATAGTGGAGAATACAAAGACACTTACTGTGAGTGATGGTTGATTATGGCGGTCTTGTCCAGGGCCTTGGGGGCTCGTCAGTGTTCCCAAAGCCAGTCCCCTCACCATGTGACATCACATGCTTTCATGTGATATGCTGATCTGCTGTGAATCTGGAAAGCTTCCATTTGAAATTCCAATTTAATGGAATTTGTGCTGCTGAACAGAAAATTCAGTCAGCAGTCGTGTGAGGAGGTATGCAGATACAGCCACTAGAGCTGCAGTCAGGCTTGGAGCAAACGCAAGATGACTGGTAGGAAACTGTTTGTCCCAGTAACATTTGGTAAGACGATAATTAACATATGTTAAAAAGGCGAGTGTCTGAAAGTGTTGGCGTCTGTGTTATTATCTCAGTAATTTCTACTGGTCTACTTACATTATCATTATATTGAAAGCTGGTTTGGACTGGAGCAGAAATGCAGAAATGTAAACATATAAAAGTGAAAACTAAATTATTTGTTCACTGTCTGATGGAGTAAGTCAAAGTTCAGTCCTTAGGGCATGTCTTCAGTTCATGTTGACAAATACATGTTGAGCTTGTCAACTGTGATTGTGCTGTAGAGGATGTGTGTGTCTTAAATGGTGACTGGAGAGAGATGTGTGTCTTCTGTTTAGAGCTGCAGCTTATTGTCAGTGGCTCTGAGAGGAACATGTGGTTGTGGCAGTCATAAGCATGCTAGCTTGGAGGCGCTCTATTCATAGAATAAGTCTTTTTTTTTTTACTTACCTTCAACCTACATAAGTCTAGCTTTTAAGGTTTGACCGTAACATGCATGATTATACCATGAGCTGGCTTTGCTCATTGAGATGGACGTTGCTGACATAACCGGATTGTCCAGATGTCACAGCGTTGTCAGCTTAGGCTTTTTGATCGAACTGGCTTTGGCTGTTTTTCTTCCTGTAGTGAGATGAAAGAAACAAACAGAGATGGGTAGAAACAAAGTGTGTTGTTTGGCCTGATGTTTTTAAAGGAGCGGTTTGGATGATTTCACAACTTTTCTTTTTCAATTGCAGTATAAACTCAGAAATCATACAGCTATCCAGAGATGACAGCCTGTTGGTTTGATTTTCCTCTTATGATGGGGACATATTCATGATCCCGCAAAGTATTTTGAGTGTGCGTACAGATGTGTGGAAAATGTGACCGTATCACAGGTGTGTAATGTTTTATGTCCTCTGTTGCAGCTCAGACATGAGTGGTGCCAGTAACACACTGGCGAGGGAGTTCCTGACTGATGTACATCAACTATGCAGTGCGGTGGCCCAGAGAGCGGAGGCACGGGAGGAGGATGAGGAGGAGAGTCACATGGTGGCACTGGGGGAGTACCTGGTCAGGGGACGGGGCTTCCTGTTGCTCAGCACCCTGGACTCAATCATTGACCAGGTAAGGAAAAGCTAAGCAGCCAAATCACACAATACGTGCATTTAAATTGTGGGATCAGCAATGGAGGTTGGAAAGTATGTGGGTTTTTCATTAATACAACATTTCAGCAACAAACGAGCATATCTCTACAGAGAAGGCAGCTACAACTGTGATTTCAGTTGTTTGGTATGAAAGTCCCTGTTGCCACTACTATTGCACAAGGAAGAGGTAACCCAACGTGCTGCTCTCATAGAGAACTGAAATCCTGCAGACTTGAAATGACAAATGTTAGTACAGTAGCTGCAGGCTGCTGCATTTTTTAATTAATATATTAAACTTTTTTCATGCAGCTTTTCAATATCAGTATGACAGATTCAAATGTCTGCACATAAGCCTGTGTGACCTCTGCTGCTACTAATCTCTGCTCATCAAAAGGAAACTGCTGACAGAGTGTGTAAGAGAGATACATTATAATGAATGTGCATCATAAAAGCAACAAAGATTATGCAAACATCGGAGCAGACATCAGCTCGTAAGATTAAAAGGGTATTTAATAACCACAGGGCAATAAAACTCAGGGAAATATAGGCTATGCAGTGATAAGATGCCATATAGTTTCATGTACAAACAAGATGGCATTCAGGAGAACACACTGTATATACACTTCCACTCGAGGTCAAACATGAGAAACTGAATGCCTGCTTTAATTTCCAGACACCGGTAAGCATTTCACCCAACTATTATACGACCACATGGCCAGTGTTGTCTATGTATTTGTTTAGTGGCCAATTAGGCTCCCTCTCTACATCTGTGGCTGGTGTTACTACAATTAGCAGGATGGGTATATCTAGGAGGAAATGAGCTCTGCAGTGCCCACGCGTTGTTTGATTGTCTGATTGATTGAAGAAAGTTTGCTGCTGCTGCTGCTGCACACAAGATGTTGATGCTGATATGCACATGCATTTAGAGCAGTCAATGCATATTCTTTGTATATATAACACAAAATTTATGCATAAATATTACACAAAATTTGTCTACTACAAGGCAAATATTGTACAGTGAAGGGCAAAGGTCTCTCTGTCAGAACCCAGTGTTTCCTCTGCCATCAGGCTGATGTGCTGGTCTGCAGACTTCACAGACAGAGCCCAGGCTGCAGCACAGTCAGTGTATTTACTGTATGTATTGATCTGATCTGTGCGTGTTTTTGGGTGATGTAACAAGTTCAGAGATGCTCTTATCCAGACTGAATTATGGAGCTTTCACATGACAACTTGAGCGCTGCACAGAAAAGGTCAGTGTTAAATCAGTGTAAAGCTGAAAACAATATGACTTTTGAGCATTAGGCTTTGGCTTCCTCTCCTCATCGGTTCCCTGCGTCAGACATGTCCCTTCTGCTGAGTCAGGAGTCAAGCTACATAAAACTGTGTAATGGTTTTATGAGGTGTTAAGGGCTTTGATGCTAATCATGTGAAATGAGCTTGAGAGAAAGTGCAACATCAGTGAATAAACAAACTAAATACCCACAAAACTGGGGGGTGCTACAGTGTGTCAAGGCCACCAAGGTGGACTGAGAACGTAAGAGCAGCATTTGGACAAGAACTCCATCAGCCATGGTTTCTTCTTCACACCCAACAGTGTTTTTTAAAGAGGCATTAGCACATAATGCCCCAACAAATGCATTATGGAATGAAATATTATTATGAATGTGACTGTGTGCATCAGCGTCCCTGTGGCATCATAACATTAGCTGATTTCACACACTTGTTATAGTTTCTATACTTTCAGTACTTTCAGTATAGAAATTCAATGCATTCATGTGCATTCTCCAGCTGTGTGCGTCAGCTCTGGCCTAGATGGAGTCAAGCCTGTAGTCACAGTCAGGTTGGGGCACTTATAAACATCTGATTATTTGCGTTGCAGATGAACTTGTCATTTGCAAAGCATGGTTTCACGTCCTGAATTTAATTGAACATTTATTTTGTGCTGGTTTTGTTCTATTGTGCTGTTAAATACTCCCACTGTGTGCAACCCGGTGTCTGTCTACTACTTCTGACACTGTTTAGATGACTCAGCTCTAACTCACTAAAGTTTTCTTTATGTAATGGCATCACATGTGTTCAAATATTTCACACATAACCAGGATTCTTGCAGGCATGAAGCTCTTGAGAAATGACAGGGATATCTTTTGAGATTTTTAATTCGTTATTTGTTATTTTTTCCAAGAGGCAAAGTGTTAAATGTCAGGGTACTGTCATGTACGCGTTCATCATCATACTTAGCTACGCCTAGCTAAACAGCTGTATAACTTGTAGTCAGATGTTGTTAGGGTATCCAAAAAGAATAAATCATTAGAGGTATTCATGAAAGTATTTAGTGAAAAGGCTGCTTGAATAGTGAGTTATTTAATTAGTCATTCGCAAATTAATGTCATCATTTCCAGCAGCTATTGGCTGTATGTAAACAGCAAAAGTGACAGACCCATTACCATCCCATTTTCCCTCTTTTCTCTTTCTCTTCATTGTATCAGTTTGATACATTGACCGTTCACTGTTTAATGGAGCTGTTAATTACTTATAATTAAATGATTGCTTATAATTAAATAATTAGAAAAACAAGAAGTAGCTAATTATAATAGTTTGGACATCTAAATGATCGTGGAGTGAAAGTGATTAAACCACGGCCAGCAAGCTGATCACTTTTTAATTCACACATGAAGGAGTAGGTTGATTGTTTTTAATTAACACATGAAGGAGTTGGTTCTCTCTCTGCTGTGAGGAATGCTCTGGATAGACATGAGATCCCCTAGGTCTCAGAAGTAAGATTGTCATGTAGGTGCTACATTGCTCTCTGAGACATTGTGCAGAAGACTAACTAACGAGTTAACTAAATTAACACAAATAAATACATTTCTAGTTTGTGGGCTGAAAAGAATTTTGGAAAATGATTAAATTCAGGTACAAATAAAATCTTAAAGTGTGTGATTTCTCTTTGTAGGACGTGGTGAAACCCCAAAGTGACTGTTTTTTTTTTTTTTTTAGGTATGCACTGTCTCAGTGGGAGTGTCTTGATGTGACATCAGCATGTGACCAAAGGGAGAGGGGCAGGGAGGCTTTCTAGTAACCTCGCTGTTTTTTTTTTTTGCCCTCTCAGGAGCTGACCTGTCGAGAGGAGCTGCTCACTTTGCTGCTGTCTCTACTGCCGCTGGTCTGGAAGATCCCTGTGCAGGAGGAAAAAGCCCCAGGTCAGTGCCCACAAATACTTATTCTGTTACCTGTTCATGTTGATGTTCTTGTTAACAGCACATACATCCTGCTATAATGACATGGGACTACTTCTTATTCCTGGTTGGTAACTAATGATTTCAATTTACAAATATTTTTGGAGTATAAAATTAGCTGTATATTTTGTGATGTGCAAAATCGTTTGTACAGACGAACTGAAATGCAGACTGTTTGTTTATATATTTGTTTCATTTTCCGTCTTTTACATAATTCTTTTCCAGTTATTACTGTCAATTACCAGCAATTTTTCTGCATTTTCTTTGGTGGTTTTATTTGAAGACAGTGTGTGAATGTGCAACATTGCTTTTGACTGTAAATGGTGTCTGTGGTGTGCTCATCAAATTCCTCATATTTATTTTTAATTTAGTACTTTACTGAGCTGCACTGTACTCATTTTGAGATGGATGAATCGGTTTTAATCATTTTAGCCAGTGTCTCCCGTATGATAAATCTAAGTGTTACAAACATAGTCTACAGAAGAGGAGAAGACGTGCAGCTGCAGATGCCTGTGACCTCAGGATGACACCGGTATTTAGTACAGGACTGCTGATCTTCTCTAACATGGACCCTAGACATTTTTACTTTTATTAATTCTTCCTCGCTGAAGATGTTTAACAAACAAGACATGACTGCTGACATGCAGCTGAGCTTTATGTTCCTCATCTTATACTCTAAAAAAAAAATTGAATTTTTTAAATACAAAATCCATGATTTTCGTGGTAGTGTTAAAATAATTGTAAAAATAAGTCTGAAATCCCAAAATGTGACATTAAGAGGCATGGACATAATATTACTTTATAACTTTATACTGTATAATTTAGGTTTGTATGTATGTATAGAAACACAGTTGGTACTTTTTGTTAATATGTATGTTAATATGACATGTTTCTGTGGTTGGACAGATTTCACCCTGCCGTCCCTACTGGAAGTATTCCTTAGCCGGGAGGTGAAGGCCGTCCCTCTCAGAGCAGGACAGAAGGCTGCAACAGATGACCAGAACTCTGCGAAGAGGTCCCGTGTCAGCAGCGGTACCTGGAAGTCACGGAGGTCGCGCAGAACAGTGCAGAGATACTCTGTGAAGGATGCTCGCAAGTCCCAGGTTTCTACCTCAGATTCAGAAGCAAACTCTGAAGAAAAAGCTGTCCCCGGTCCAGGTGGTGCAAGGAGTCGAAGATCACATGGTTCCACCATCAGGGTAAGCTGTCAGCATCATCGTTCAGAGGCCTCACAGTTAACATCCACCGCCAGCACCACCACAGAAATCATGAGCTCCCCATACCCACATCCGCGATCCCCTGGGTCCCAGACAGCAGACACTGAAACCCTGACAGACCCAGCTGCAATATCAATATTCAACCGCATGGAAAACTCACCCTTTGATCTCTGCCATGTGTTGCTTTCCCTACTGGAGAAGGTGTGTAAGTTTGACATGAGCATCAACCACAACCCTGGCCTGGCGGTCAGTGTTGTACCGACTCTCACTGAGATCTTAACTGAGTTTGGAGACTGCTGTGGGCCAGGGGGAGGGGGTGGAGGTGGAACAGGGGCAGAGGAGCTTGCTGGAGGCTGGACCGAAGAGCCCATCGCCCTGGTCCAGAGGATGCTACTACGCACCATCTTGCACCTGATGTCAGTGGACGTGAGTCAGAGTGAAACCCTTCCAGACAGCCTGAGACGCAGCCTGACAGACCTGCTGCGAGCCACCCTGAAAATCCGGAGCTGCTTGGACAGACAGACTGACCCTTTTGCTCCTCGGCCCAAGAAAACCCTGCAGGAGGTCCAGGATGACTTTTCATTCTCCCGCTATCGCCACAGGGCGCTACTGCTGCCAGAGCTTCTAGAGGGAGTGTTGCAAGTACTCCTGGGTTGCCTGCAGGCTTCCACACCCAATCCCTTTTTCTTTAGCCAGGCACTGGAGCTCATCCATGAATTTGTCCAGCACCGCGGCCTGGAGCTGTTTGAGGCCACAGTGCTGCGGCTGGAGGGGCTTGGCAGGGCGAGGGATTCTGAAGTAGGAGGTGAGGCTTCAGAGAGGCTACGAGGTCTCATTGCAGGGGTCTTCAAGATCATCAGCGCTGTCAAGAAGGCAAAGTCAGAGCAGCTTCATCAGTCCGTGTGTGCCCGACGGCGTCATCGTCGCTGTGAATATTCACACTTCCTGCATCACCACAGGGACCTGTCAGGTTTGCCCGTCTCTGCTTTCAAGCAGGCAGCTAGACGCAACCCCTTTGAAGAGGACGGAGATGGAAAGGAAGGGATGGAGGGTGATGTGGTGCGTTACCCTGAGCGTTGCTGCTGCCTGGCTGCCTGTGCTCACCAATGTCTGCGTCTCTTGCAGCGTCTCTCCCCCAGTGGACCAGCTGTTCTGCAGGTACTTGCTGGGGTGCAGGCAGTTGGAATCTGCTGTTGTATGGACCCCCGCTCAGTCGTGGGACCCCTGCTGCATGCCTTCCAAGCTCCTGGTCTGCGTAGCTACCAGTCTCATGTGCTCAGTGTCCTGGGTAGACTGATCCTAGACCAGCTTGGTGGCGGACAGCCCTCAGAGAAAGCCAAACTGGCCTCCTGTAACATCTGCACTCTGGACAGCAGCCAGCTGCCAGGCCTGGAGGAAACACTGCAGCATGGGGAGCCTTCAGCCATTTCTACCAGTCTGTGCTACCGCTCCCAGGGCATTCTGCCAAGTGGAGGGGGTGCAGAGGACATGTTGTGGAAGTGGGATGCTCTAGAGGCCTACCAAGAGCTAGTGTTTGGTGAGGACTGGCAGCTGAGCCAGCAGATAGCTGGCCATGTGTGCCACCTGACCCTGCGGGGCAATGCTATAGTGCAGTGGCAGCTCTACACACACATCTTCAACCCTGTGCTGCAGAGAGGGGTAGAGCTGGCTCACCATGCCCAACAGCTGGGGGTTTCCGCTGTTTGTTCTCAGGTCTGCAGCTATCACACGCAGTGCCTGCCTGTGGAGGTGCTGCTCATATATCTGCAAACTTTACCTGCCCTCCTCAAGTCAAGGTGAGCTGCTTCACATCCATTTAATATGTTTTTATGTTTCATTCATATGTTTTTATTCTGTCCTAATTTTCCTCGACCATCTGCCTTTTTTTCAGTGCTTGATTTAGTCACTCTGGTGTTTGCCCTGTAGCATTGCACTGCATTTTAGGATCATGCCTAATATGTGTTTTAGACTTTACATTTTCAGGCAGAAAGATGTGTTGCTGCAAACTGAACTTTGATGCAAAAATCATCAAAGTTCTTTGGTTAAGTAAATATGCAGAAGCATCAATAATCTGCGTTTAGAGTGATCTCTCGTTCCAGATGTTTGATTTGAAAAATGCTTTAGCAGATTTCTCTCCCAAGAAATGGACTGTGCTCCTTTTATCCTATCACATAAAGCAAATATAATCAGCCAGCTTAAAGTCAGAAACCTAATCCACTTGGACATTGTTTGTCATTAGATCTCTCTCTCCAGGTCATTGCTAATTGATGCTAATCAATAATTTATCACTACTTTGTGGACTGAGGGAGAGATGGAGGATTATTGACTGGCAACAGCAGGTGCTTGTAGTGTTTGTCTAGATGCATTTAACAAAATGATTATGTGAATACTGAATATCTCATAGGTGTGAATGTGTTTGTCTGTCCGTATGTTAACCCCAGTGGGCTGTTTATATTGTATCCCAGCTCCTGCGCAGTGCATGCTGGGATAAGTTATATCCTCTCGCGACCCTAAACTGGATCAGTGTGTATAGAAAATGGATGGATGGATGCTTTGAGATGTTGTGTCAGCAATGGGCTGATAGGTTTCCTTATTAAAATTCAGAGTGTGCTTTTCTGCTCTCTGCAGGTTTGACTGTCATTCAGAGTCTTTACAGCTGTGATGTTTTTCACCTGAGCTTTTTCAAAAGACATTTTTGGAAACAGTTTTAGGTTCTTATGTTTATGTAAAAGGCGTCATCATGCCATTCCTGTATTCAGTTTAATCTCACTTTTGGAGAGGATGACAAATTGGTTGTACCAGCGATTCACATTTGAATACCCTTTTTGTTCATTTACTTATTTGTTTATTAATGATAAACAGACAATATATTCTGTAGTAGCATACCAGTGAAAGTGTGAGTGCGCCAATACTTCGGCAGCAGGTGCAGGTTTTCATCTATACTCAAAGCACATTAAATAAAATACCTGCCACTATGTGAGGGCACAGAAGAGTATTGGCTGTTAAATTTAGCTGTTTAGTAGCTATAGAAGTGTGATGTTTTCTAACCGTTGTTGTTGTTCAGAACAGCTCTAATAGTTCCACTTTGTGTAGCTTTTAATTGTTTAACATCTTTATTGAAACCTCAGGTCGCAACACGCGAGGTAACTAATAATAAAAATGAACAGTGGCAGTTTAAATATGTACAATGTTTTGTTTGTTTTTTTTACTACAGCCCATGGCAGTGGCAGCCAAATTGCAATTTTCATTGCATGGCAAGGTCCAAATAATCAAGTTTAGGAGGATGGAGTCATTACTGGACTCATGACAGAATGGTGCACTTTCTTGCATATGATCAATCTCATTAGGTTAGACTATACAGCTCCACCTGCTGGGCCATTTATGTATGGCCCAGCAGGTGGAGGATTTTTTGTTTTGTTATTTTATTAATATTTTTTCTTTTCTTTTTGTTTTTTTTCCTAAAATATAGATACAAAATTTGTTGACCCAAAATAAAAGTATTGTTTTGGTTGAAAAGTGAAATACTCCTGACTTTTATCCACTGTCTCAGCCTTCTCCAAGCTTCAGAATTTCTCTAAACAGCACATAACATAATCAAAGTGGATTTTTGTAGTTTCAGGGGAAGCAAAAAATTGCCAATCAATCGCTGTTTGGTTGCTGAAGTGTTGAGTGTTTAGTGGTTTCACAAATGTAAGAAATGTATGAAATTCATTAACATGATTACATGTTGATTCAAAAGCATGCCAACTAAAAAAAAAATATAAGACAACCTAAGAGAGAGGTAATCTTTTCAAAGCTGTACATCATCTGACATCTTGCCCGCCTGCAGCTTTCTGCATAACAGAACTCCATATTTTCAGATGAGAGCATTAAATATGCAGGCTAATGGATAGTAATGATGGACTTGCACACCACTAATGAAAAGAGGAAATGTTCTGAAAAAGCAAAATCAATCAACTCTACATTAATTTAGAGGAAGGCTGGAGAAAGGGTTTGAATTAGAGAAAAAAAATCAGCAAGTTAATAATCTATTAAATTTATCTATTTCATGCACTGAGCTCAAAGCCTGGAATGAACATCTGTTTCAGGTCCTTATCATACTGCGTAGACAGTCCCGTTTTGAGATTAAAGTGTTTTTTTATTTTAGTCATGTATAATGTCAGCACGTCTCTTGGGAGTGTTGTTTTGTCTTGCCAAATGTTGATTTAACCTTCACTCAGAGGTGACGCATTATTCTTTTAAAATAACTTGCCCTGCTTTGAAACAGCATCATTTATTATTTATCGCTGCCTCAAAAGTGTGTGTATACCAGTAGTAAACAAATTTAATAGGGTAAAATATCAGCTTTGTTTTGCTAACTAAACGCATGATTCACATTCAGTTAACTGTGACACTGTGTGACAGAAATGTTGTCTTTGATGTAGCTCAGGGAAATAAACACACAACCACAAGTGCATTGGATAACAAAGCAAATGCCATGTTTAAAGCAGGAACATGGGCAACGTTATTGTGTCGTCTCCTTCACGGTTAATTTATCATGTTAATAGAAGCTGACTAATTTACTTAGAGGTGTTATTGTTTCCTGGAGGGAATTATATCTGCAACTTGATGGGAGGAAGTGAAATAAATGATGGACGCAGTGTGAAGGGAGTGGCTCTTCCTCTGATTAACTACTTGTAGAGTTTGTTAGATTAGACTGAGTGTTGCCATTTATTTTGATTGGTGGGAGATCTAGGAGAGTGTAAATGTGTGGAGTTCATATCTGCTTTTTTTGTCTATCCTTTCCTTGGCTGATAAGAGGAACATGCATAGCTAGGGGCTAAATTTTAAGTAAATGAAAGGCATAGTGCAATGAAACGTGAAAAATGAATGATGGGTGTTGCTAACTGCCTATATTTATACTGTGTGTGTGTGTGTGGTGTTTTGTGTTTGTGTTCTGTTTTACTTTGCAGAGTTTGTAATATTTTTTATTATGTTGCAGGGTGATAAGAGACCTCTTCATCAGTTGTAATGGACTCAATCAGGTGACAGAGCTTGTCTATCTGGACCAGACTCGCTCTTTGGCTCTGAAGGTGTTTGAGACTCTGATCATTGGCATTGGTCACCAGCAGGCCTACGGGGTGCTGCGGGAGCTGGAGAGTGCTGATGCTGAAGAAAGAGAAGCCGTCTTGGGCCTGGCTGAGGAACTGGGGTCCAGAGGGGCTGGAGAAGGCCCGCAGAGCCTCAGCAAGTTCTATGAAGGCCTAAAGGAGGCATATCCTCGTCATAAGAGCCGGAGCGGGCAGGGCCGCGGTCCAGGGCGCAGCCGAGCAGAGACCCACCTCCATGTTATCAATCTCTTCCTGTGTGTGGCCTTCCTCTGCGTGAGCAAAGAGGCTGATTCTGACCGCGACTCAGCCAATGACTCTGAGGACACGTCAGGTTATGACAGTACAGCTAGTGAACCTCTTGGCGGGCGGCTGCCTTACCTGTCCCCAGATAGTGTGGCCCTGCCCTCCAAAGAGCAGGTACGACGTGCTGCAGATGTCTGGTCAGTGTGTCGGTGGATCTACATGGCCAGCCCTTTGTTTCAGAGGCAGTTCTTCAGGCTAGGAGGCCTGGATGTCTGCTTGCGCCTCATGGCCATGGTAATTCAGAAGCTCTCTTGTAAGACTAAGGATGGAAAAACAAAGAAGAAGAGGGATGGTAAGGGCAAAAGCAGCCCTGAGTCCACAGTGCCAGCCCCTTCATTGGGACTGGAGGAAACGACTCATGATTCAGCCGACACCCTCGGTGCTGGTCCAGCTGAGGGAAAGACCAAAGATCCTGCAAAGAAGCTGGAGGAAGAGTGGCAACTTCAAAGCATTCGTCTGCTTGAGGCCCTGCTGGCTATTTGTCTACACAGTGCTAACTCAGCCCTACAGAGGATAGAGCCTGAACTTTCTTATCAGGTATGTCACTTCATATCACACTGATCAGATAATCCCTAACCACATCAACCACAAAAATAAACACCTCTACACTCAGTTAAACTGCTGCGTCTCCTCTTATCTATAGCTCCAGTCAGTGGAAGAAACCCTGTTTGAGGTGAGAGACCAGCTCTCTCGCTCAGGGGTTGTGAACTCTGACCTTGCTGTACCTCTGTTTGACTCTCTCCTGAGAGTGGCCTTGGCTGAGGTGACTTCTTGTCCTGATCCCCCTGAGGAGAAGCCAGACAGGGTGAGTCCTGCCTTGGGAGAACCTGTGAGTGTTACATGCACCTTTTTATATTCTCAAGTTGTTCGAGCTGCTCATATGTCAGGAGGCAAGTTCAGGTTATAGCCAGTCAGGTATCAGACACTTGATTCCTCTGCAGCTAGATGCCATCAGTGTTCATCACAGTGTAAAGATCCTGGCAAAATGTCTCGCTACTAATCATCTGTTCTGCTCAGTAGCATAGCAGCAGACCTGATAAAATTAAGCAAATTTCTAATGAAAAGTTTAAATGTTTACACCTTAATGTGCAAAGTTTCACACAATTACAACAACAGCTTCTCCCCCTATACTGTCAGCTTCCCACATAACATAGAGTACCAATATACAGAACACTGTTCTTGCCTACAGTTTAAATGTTGCTTTGCTGTTATCATCTGCTGTTATTTGAAAATAACAAATTAGGAGCACAGTGGTGGACTGGTAGGTTTTAAGGTACTGATCATGAACTGATACATCCCCAGTTTGCAGCCCACCAGAGAATTTTGTTGCATACCATTCCCTCCTCTCCTTCCCATCATTTCACGTCTCTCCTGTCAGCTGAATGATAGGGGTATTCAATGCCCAAAAAAATACTAAACATATAGCTACCTGTTGCAATGAAGTAAGGACCACATAAGTAAGTTTCTGTTTCATTTTGCTTTCTTGCTTGCTCAGTCTCTCTGTCTCTTGTGCTCGTTTTTATTTTTAATTAAATTCCCATCACTAATTTCGGCAAGTTGGCAAATGGGAATATGCCTCTGAAGCTGTCAGGCAGAGGTGGGAGGAGACAGTTGAGACAAACTGCACCATTTTTAAACAAGCATATGTGATACAATTATGGTCAGGATGACTGACTAGTACAAGGGTTAATGCATCAGATGAATAATAAATCTTTGCTTGATAAAGGTAATTTGAAAGACTACTTACAGTTGATTTTTTTTTTCAGAGTAAAACGAAGCAGACTGTGTTCAGTTACCACACTGTGTTACCTGCAACTTCTTTGACTAGAAGCTGATCACTGTGGCAAAATATAAGGAGCAGTGGTGTTTATTTAGGAGGCAAGCATACAATGAAAGGAAAACCATTTTCCAGCAAAGCATCGTCAAGCTTCAGGGCTGCCGTGTGTGGCCGCTCTGACTATGTTGCTAAGCAGCTGTTATCTCCCTGATGTACAACAAAACAACAGACGAAAATAATGATGGCCCTTGTTTAGAGCATGCAGCGGATGAAAGCATGGCCTCCTTTTGAAATCCAAAGAGATCATTGGGGTTATATATACTTATATACTGGACTGTTACGGTATATATACTTTGTTTTTAAACATTTTCACGCTAGTGTAACTTTTTCAAAATCACACATAAAAAAAATAAAATCAGTTGTAATATGCACACATGTCAGTTTCTCACAACAATGAAAAGGCGGGTGAGAACAAAAAATCCTCCAGTCACAGAAACTACTGCCTCCTCAATGGTTGCACTGTCGCTGTAGGCTACATTCATAAAAGACGCTCAAGACCATATATGGTTAGGACCAGATATGTAACTGCTTTTATTTGTTCTGGGAAGTGAGATGAATACAGAAGAAGAAATACAATGGCTGTCCTCACTAAAATGACTAACTGCCTGGCAGTTGGTGCCTCCTATCTCACAGCCTTAGACGTGTTTTCCACACGTCTTAAAATGCCTGTCTGACTAAGCCTGTTCAAACACAGGAGGATTTAGCTTTTTATATAATAGATTTACCTATTTCCTAAGAGCTTAGTTCTTTCTCAGTGAGCCCAGCAGAGTGTGATGTTCACTTAACCATTGCAAGTATGTGCTATGAAGCTCCAAGATTAGTCTTCCACTGCCAAGTTTGTCTACTGAAGAACTATTCTCTGAAATGTTCACTTCACCTGCAGTTGAATTTCACAGCGTTGTATTACGTTGAATGGAATAGATGTGTGTATTACAGTAAGCCAGTAAAGGGTTTAGAGTTCGACTGTTTACTTGAGAGAGTGTGTGTGTGTGTGTGTGTGTGTGGTGCGTGGTGTGTGTGTGTGTGTGTGTGTGTGTGTGTGTGTGTGTGTGTGTGTGTGTGTGTGTGTGTGTGTGGTGCGTGGTGCGTGGTGTGTGTGTGTGTGTGTATTTGCCTACGTGCACATATGATGACTGAGTGTTTACGTCAAGGAACTGGGCTGTGTGAGTGCCTCACAAGTCAGCTGATATTTGTCTTATGACCAAAATCTTGTATTTTCTTTTCTTTTCCACATCACTTGAAAACATTTTGTTGGCAATTTATTCGCTGTAGTAGCGGTAACACCGCTGCTTGTTATGCTTAGTTTGTTTTAGCATTACATTCTTGACTGAGGAGTTGTTGTTTTTTTTTTGTTTTTTTGTTTTTTTTAGGATTGGGTAAGATCTTGTGAAATGATTCTTATCTTACCAACTGCTTGACAGCTGACGAGGTGATGATCTTAGTTTGGTTGTATTTGCGCTGGAATTCATGACCTTTTCCTCTTGCCTCCCCTCCTCTCTTTCTCTCTCTTTGTCTCCTTCTTTCTCTCTCACTCTCTTTCTCTCAGAAGCTCCAGGTGTTGGCAGAGGGGGCGGCCCCAGCAGGCGATCTATCTGAGGAGGTGGACGAGGTGCAGAGCTGCGGCGTCAAGCCCCCAGGGGAGGAGGAGGGCTACGACGCTGACAGCGAAAGCAACCCCGAGGACATGGCCAAGCAGGAAGAGGGTAGGTCCATGCTTATTGCGACACCACACACACATGCACACACACACACACTACTACTACTACTACTCCCGTTTACTCCTCCTCAAGGCTCCACAGCAACTGCTCCCACCTCACCACTTCAAATGATAGTAGCTTAGGTAGGTTCATCATTATTCGCACTGTTTGCTTTACTTTTAAGATCCACTGCAGATTCATTTTTCACCTTTTTTACTTCCATAGGGCTATTTTAAGAAGACTGTAAATCACTTTTACTTCACGTAGTCCATCTCCTCTACCATTTGTTTTTGTTGGTGATAAATGTCAACGGACTGATCTTGATGGATTGAGAGGTCATGTATTGGTCTCAACCTCTGAACAAGTCGATTTTTAGCCTTGGGAAACCTTGCTTCTCCCACTATTGAACTGATAATTCAACATGTTTGCATTATTGCGTTCACTGAAAGATTTTACAGTATATAGCAGCATAGTTTTTCAGCAATTTGCTGGCTAAGAGCTGGTCAGTTAGTGTCATGTAACAAACCACATCCTCCTTTGGTGGGCTGTGGGGCGTATTTGACAACGACAAGTTGCTTTTTTTTTTTTTACTGCGTACATATGACATGGCAAAAACAAGCCTGTATGCTTTTTTTTTTTCTCCCCTCACAACAGCCTCTTGTGACAGCCCTGCCTCCCCGCTCTGGTCTCACAGGTTAAGAACGTGGCCTGATTATACCGTTTTTACTTTTTCATCCCCTCAGAATAGAGTCATTGTTTTACGGTTTACAACTGCAGGCAGTTACACTCTGTGGCCTCATGAGTTGGATCTTGTGACTTAAACTGCCCATCAAATGGAGACTTCAGTTTCCTGGAAACGTCCTGGAAAACTGTGAATCTTTAACGCTGACCTAATGCTAGACAAATAAATAAATAAATAAACTTCAGCCAGTGCAGTATCAGTTTCCCGGCAGTCACACTTTCTCTGGCTTTTTTTCTCAAATCAGACAGCTTATCCCTCCTTACCATTAAACATCCTGGTTCAGTAGGACTGTTGTCTCCTCCCAGTCCCACTCATGACAGAACTCACATTACATCTTATACTCATATTGGAGCATCTGCATTTCCTAAGCTCTTAACTTTGTTTACACTTTTACAGCTTCTTATATTCACTTATATATAAGATGAGGTTAATCTCTAATTTCTGTTGCATTTAGTTTGATCTCTTCACACTATGTATTCCTTTATTCATGTGTAATTGTATTGCTGCCATTGTAAATCACTGTGGGTTAACTTCTGTTTAAATGTGCTAAATGCAGCGGGGTCCAAAAGTCTGAGAGTGGTCCCCGCTGTAAGTAAAAGTGACTTGACTTAATTGAAATGATTTAAAAAACAGCAAAAATGACATGAAATATAAACCAGTGGTTTACTGCAATTAAACTCAACCTCAGACAAGACACAAGCTTCTAAATGTTCTACATAGAAATGACAGTTGGTATATGACCTGTAGTCTGTATTTGCTGAAAGCAGTTTGTATTTGGATCTGTCAGTGTATGAGATGGAGGCAAACTGTGCAGTTGTGCACGGGGAGAGAGAGTGAGCTTCATTAATAAAAAGGAGGTCCCAGAAGCCATATGAGAGCCTGCTGGGCCGCTCTCCTGTAAATCATGAGGGAACTCCCATGCTGCTCTGAGGCTGAACACAGGACTGAGGCTAATTCATTTTTATGAGCTGCCTCCAAGATGGGAGGCTGGATCTGAAGTAGGGAATGCCTGTGGACCATGAAGCTGTTTAAGCAACACAGCCTGGCAGTGTGTGATTCTGTTAGCATGTGTGGCGCGCCATTCAGCGTGACATTTAGCATCTCTCCGCGTCCATGATCAAGTCTGTTGTTGTGTCTCTGATCTTGTCCTGGTGTCTTTGATTTTTCTTGTAGGAGTGAAGGTGGAGTCCTCCGTGCTACGCGAGTTTGCTGCGGTGGTGGTGGATGGGCCCGGGCGTGGCGTGTTGCTGTTCCCAGAGATCTGCACAATGGAGCTGCAGCTTCTCGCCACCGGCTCTCCAGACCTGGAGGTTCTTAGTCATGTGTTTCACAGCTTGCTGGATGCAGTACACGCCAACCACCGCAATGCTGCCTTGCTCTATGACCAGGTCAGACTGATCACTTCTTTTTTCTACTTCTTTTATCTGCCTTACTTTTCTTTGTGCTGTGCTTTGAGGAATATGACTAACCCCTTGTTCTGGTCTTCACAGGGAGGAGTCAAAACCATACTGTCTGGCTTTCACAACATCCTCAGCCAAACAGACCCCTCCTTTACAGGTTTGTTGTTCCTCCTGGTTTATTTTTGGCCTTTCTGATGCTGTAGGATGTTGTTCATGTGTGACATCTAAGGGAAAAAAAACTGGGTACACTCAGTTTGCTGTTTTCCTTAGATGTTGTTTTTTTTTTTCCTTGCCGGTGACATTTCAACAGGGTCCTCAGGGTTCAAACATTCAAAATTTAAGTTGATCTCATTTGGCATTGTAAGACATTATCATTTGCAAAATTCAAGCAAAAGAAATATTGGTTGTACCCTGTATGGCTGATATTAATAATTCTTTTAACAATTTGTATGTAATTCTCAGACTTTATATCATGCTATATTTTAGATCTCATCTTGTATGCAACGTGCTTGTCTGTGGCCCTTTTGTTTTTCTTTACCAGAGATATTTTTCACCGAAAGCAGGTGCTGATGATGTTTTGGGTTTTTGTCTGTGGTGTTCTGGTGCAAGCCCAAGTGAATGAAAACTGTTTATGTAATATGCTCTTCATCGGTTTATATTCAGATTGCCAGACTGTGCTAGTGGAGCTGCTGGTTGCCATGGTGAGCCAGCGAATCACAGCGGAGGAACTGGCTCTATTGATTCGCCTCTTCCTGGAGAAGACCCCACCTACTGTAAATAACAAACCCTATCAGTTACTCAACAGTGCACTGTTAGCTTACGCTCAGGGTGTTGACTCTGATAGCTTATGTGCACAGTGTCTGTGCACACTCAGGCTCTCAGGAGGAACTTACTTGTTAGACATCCTTCCTGACACACTCACTTCTCACTTCTTGGTTCTTTAAAACTATTTAAAACACATAACGCTTCCCTGGGTCCACTTTATTCTGTATACAGTTACTGTAACACCAGGGTGTATGGAACAAATATGATTCCTAAACTTATTAACCCAGGTCTGTGTTTAATATGAATCTGGCAGCAGACATCATCAGTAACCTGTCTCTTTAGGTTTCCAAACGGGAAAAGAGTAGTTTATTTTTAACCATGTTCATGTAATGACATGTGACCTTTGTTTTTCCAGTTATGAAAATGAGACACATTAGTAATTGCAGTGGGCACATTTGATTGTGTTGTTCTTTTTGTACTGCTACCCAGGTTTTTCTGTTTTTCTGCATTCCCCTGTATTTTCTATGGCTAGTTTTATGCTTCTCTTTCAAGACTCACAGGGTTATTGCAGGTTTAATGCTGCGCTATTTTAGATGAATCACACAGTTACAGCAATAAAACTGCTCAGTAATGTGTAGATATGACTTTTCTTCAGTTTACTTAATTAAGGAATTTTTTAAAAAGTAATGAAAAAAAGTATAGATATGCAAAGTCAGCACACATCTATTCGTCTATTGTTTTCTTTATCAAATTTAAAATAAGAAACTGTTCTTCTCACTGGCCATTTACTTTTTTCATCTGCCAGGAGATTTTACTGAACGGCATCCTACAAGTTGTTGAAGCCAACGTGAATATGGAACCTCTCCACTTCCTGACCTTTCCAATAATCCTTGGGGCTTCAACGCCAGGAGGGGTTTCCCCTGGCTCCAGACAGAACGGTGCTGCTGGGGGTAAAAGTGTGGGTTTGCTCTGGAAGGGCAAACTGTCCCCTGGACGCAGAGAGGGGGATACAGAGTACCGACCAAGCCACCTCCGTTCCTCTCCCTGGCACATCGCTCCTCTCCACTTGCCCCTAGTAGGGCAGAACTGCTGGCCCCACATGGCCAGTGGCTTCAGCGCCTCCATGTGGCTGCGGGTGGCAGAGCAGGAAGAGAAGGACGGAGACAACGACAAGGGTGAGAAACAGATCCCTCACCGAGACCCTTTTATGCCTGATGTCCATAAACATGAACTGGGTCTGAGATTCTCCTCACATTGTTTTCCAGAGGAGAGTAATCCTGCAGTTGAGTTGCACCACGGCTCCTCTCAAGCTGGGACAAGATTAGTAGAAGAAGGCCTCATTCATATTCTGTCCATGGGCTCCAAGGCACTGATGCTTCAAGTGTGGGCAGACTTCTCTACAGGCTCTCTCACATTCAGGTGAGAACTGTTGTAGACTACAGCCACAAAGATGTGAGTGATAAATGGGTTACTACTTCATAAGTATTCATAGTTTTATTAAACTTAGAGGTATTGTACTGTGCTGTTCCCTCAGAATTTGTATAGACCCAAACGACGAGATAAAAGCAGGGCTGCTGGCGCAGGCAGACTCTGATGAGGGACTGCTCAGGCCGGGCCAGTGGCAGCACCTCGGCCTCACTTACACCCAGCAGCCAGAGGGCAAGAAGAACATCCATGGCCGTGTGGTTGTTTGGGTGTGTGGCATCAGGTGAGAAACTGTAATAGTAACAGGAAGAAAAGGAAAGTTTGTTTTTAAATCTGGTAAATTAGTGAACATTAATTTCAACTTGTGTCTTCTTTAGGAATTGTGAGGTTTCTTTGGACTATACCCTACCCAGAAAGTCAAGTTTATCATCTGACAGCAACAAAACCTTCTGCATGTTGGGCCACTGTACGCCGTCCTGTGAGGAGCCGTTGAAGCAGGGTGGACGCTGGAGCATGGGCACTGTGCTTCTCTTCAATGGTAGGACTCCTGTTAACTCCTGTCTTGTTTATCTGGAACTGGAATCATGCGTCCATAAACTCTTAGACACTTAATTCCAGTCAGGCACTCATCGTCTTAGGCTACACACTGATATGTGCTATCTGTTTTTTTTATCATTTATATAATTTATCTGTCCGATGTGCTGCTCCCTGGTGGTACATAGATTACCACCTTCTCCCTTGTAAACTGTGCACACTGGACATAAATGGCTTTTGGTGCAGCTATATTTCAAAAGTGTATCCAGTCTGGTGGCTGTGAAAGGCTACGGCTGGTGTGATGAGTGGCATGCACTAGATTCTCAGCATTCTCTCTGGAAGCTTACTGAATACTTCTCTTGTTGCCTCTAATTGGCTGTGAATGGCTTGCATCTAGGCAGTCCCAACCTGTGAACTCAACTGATGTCTTTACGCAAGCTTTAGCCTCTCCGCTGTCAGTGGAATTCTTCGTAGGTCGCAGTTCCTTCTTGGAAAAGAAGAACCCTGAGATTCATGAAAACACGAAATAAAACATCAAGGTGCACCGCGGTGCCTCAAGGGTCTCACTTTACATCACATCATATGTTATTACTTTATGGGTTATTGATGCAATAATATAAAAAATTCACTCATATACCTGATTCAGAGTCTTTTTTCGAATTTCTCATAATTCACTTTTCTGGCTTCCAAAAAAATGATATAACTAAAATGCCAAGAGATGCCTTAACAAAGAGACGAATCCCCTAGGTGTCTGGAAAATGGGAAAAAAAACCTTAAATATAAAAGAATATGTAAATCATATTAATATTTTCAGGCTTTTGTAATGTTTGTTACTCTGACTGTATGTTGTCTGCTCATTTCAGGGTCTAGAATAGGATCTGAGGAGGCCTTCTACCTGTACGCCAGCGGGCCTGACCTCACCTCCATCATGCCCTGCAAATATGGCAAGCCCAGTGGGACATTTTCCAAGTTTGTCGCTCAGGAAGGGCTGAAGTGTGAGCATGTGCGAGAGATTCTTATGAAGAACAAGGACGTGGACACAACAGCTTTGGTGGTAGGTCACAACACAAAACATGCACTTACAAAATAGAAAATAGAAAAAGAAATGTTTTACTGTCAGTGTTATTTCATCTGTTTGCCAGTTTCTGTTGAAATGCAGATTGGCACTGCTGCTAAACCCTGTAATTGTACTTTGTGATTCAAGTGCGCTGTAAGCATAGCAAATCCCTCCTATGTCTCATTTATTGTTTCATTTCACGGTGTATGAGTAATGTGCTGTTCCAATTAGTTGTCATTAATGATACAGCATGGTAGGAAGTAATTTTTCCCCAATGGAAAAAGCTATTACAGTTAAGCTGCTGCTATTTCAGTGAGACTGAAAATAGTTTTTCTCCCATTAAATGCTAATGGATTTGTTGATAATAGCTCTGCTGATAAAAAATGATTTCTGAATGATTTCCCCTTCAGGTCTTTTTAGCTCCTCATATATTCTAACCAAGTCTAGCCCAGGTGTTAATCCATGCTAGAGGCTAGTGGGGCACTTATTTAAGAACATATCTACTATATACCTAAAATTTGTAATTATTTAAGTTACTTAAGTTGCAAGATGACAATTAATTGCCTGCATTGTGTTTTTGCACAGGAGAGTTTGGCCGTAGTTTATGCCCCCAGCAGCCCCAGGGTCTACACTATTTATGAGCCCGTAATCAGACTGAAGGGTCAGGCCAAGACAGTGGTAACCCAGCGGCCCTTCAGCTCCAAAGAGGTGCAGAGTGTTTCCCTGGAGCCCAACGCTCTCAGGGCTTTGCTCCCCACTGAAACCCAAGGCCTGCAGAGCGTCCTCCACAAGATCGGAGGAACAGGAAATTTTGTTTTCCTCTTTGCACAGGTGGGATGATCCATACCTTTAATAAAGCTGTAGAGTCAAAGGTCAGGATTCCCAATTATTGTGATATTTACGGAGTTTTTGGAATGCTGTGAAATTTAGACAGATGTAATCCAGACAGGAGAGGTGACAGTTTCATTCAACAGTGTTCAACAGTAAATTCAGGAGCACAAAGTACAAACCCAGTTTTACACATAAGTCACCTCACAGGACTAACATGAAAATAATAATTTATTTGTCAAATGTCATAGAAAAGAAGCTTTTACAGGGCTTTGTATGGATATATATATATATATATTGCTACAAAAAAAACAGCTCTGCAGGAACATTTATTTTTAGCACAAAAGAAAATTACAACACAGTATTATATCTTAAAGTATTTTGAATGAACTACCTCTTGTTTGTGTTTGAACTCTGTTATAAGCTACACTTCTCATCCTGTTCTGAAAAATGTGTCCTAAATAATCATGCCACTTTCTACCAGTGCAGGATGAGGAAAGTGGTATTAGCGTTGTTGCAGTTTTCAGTTGAAACCGCAATTCAGTATCACTTTTAAAGACAGAGTTTGGTAATAGGCTCATTGTGCTTTAGTGAGAACCCAATTACTGTAGCAGGAACTGTGTGAAATCATATGAGAAGCAATGCAGAAATGCATCTGCAGACCTACATTGTTAACATTTACACATTTGGCTCAGTTTTTTTTTTTTTTTTTTTTTTCCCCCGTTTTTCTTTTCATCCCTCATCTCGGGCTCTGCGGTATCCAGACGGTGGAGCTGAGTGACTGTGAGAAGACCCAGGCTCTGGCCCTGCGAGTGCTGCTGTCTCTGTCCAAGTTTAACCAACACCGCATTCATGAAATGGACTGTTACCATGGTTACTCTATGATCCACCAGGTCCTCATAAAGTCCAAGAGCATCGTGGGATATCATATGCTGAAAGTGAGTCACACCTTGAACTCTTTGCTGTCTTCTGTTCCTACAAACTCTGCTGATCTGTGCAGGAAAACATATTCACCAGAACTTGTTTTCACCGTGAATCTGATCCAGAGCGACACTCCGGTGCCTCTCTGAGCCGGTGTCGGTGACCCTGCTGTTACTTGACCCTCTGGCTGTGTCTGTAATTGAGCTGTGTGATGGCAGTGTGCTGAAATGGATTCTGTCTGACTTGATGAAACACTGAACTCCTGCGGAGTCACACAGCATCTCTGATTGCCTTTGTCACTTTAGGCTTCCACATACTGGATTGTATCGCACAGAACTGCACTGATTAGTGTATCAAACACTCTTAATCTTTCCTATATGAAAAGGAACGTGCTGTGTTACAGTTGTTGGATTTTTGTTTCTCACTTGTACTTCAGGAAAATTAACCTTTTATTGGACTATAACTGAATTCACTTGTCAGACAATAAATAATGTAACTAACTGTGCATAAGACTGAGAGCTTCTGCCTTACGCCAGAATAGCAGAGACCCAAAGGACTGCAAGATTTATGACCACTGCAGTGAAGCTGGTCACAAATGATAGACTTTGATCAATACACACGGGGCCGCTCTGGGAGTAAATGGCATTGGTTTTGACGGAGTGATAAGCACTCCAAAAAATTTCATGGAGTATTTATTGATTTTTCTCCTGTCTTGTGTTCTGCACTGTAAGGTTGTTTCTGGAGAGATAGTGGTTATCAATATGTTTCGGTATGTGGCTGATTAGAATGAACAGCACTCTGGAAGTTTTTATAGAAACACTGTAGATGTGGCTGTATTTCTGATGTGGTGGGCATATTGTGTCTCTGTAGACTCTGCTGGATGGGTGTTGCAGTGGACCCATCCTCGTCCTGGGGGATGACGGACAATTTCGTTTGGACACCGAGTCCAACGCCGTGGTGCAGGATATCAGGCTCCTCTCAGATGTCCTGTTGGACTGGAAAATCTGGGCCAAGGCCGAGGTAAACACAAACATCACTCAGTACATGAGTGATTATTGTAAACTAAAATGAAGACCACAAATACAGTGTTAAATAACAAAGCCATAAAACCAAATACAAACTGAATGGTTAAATCTCAAATGTAGTTTGTTTAAGATCTGGTAATTTGTAGTTTTCTAATGAGACATGAAAATACAGTAACACACAAAAGTAAGAAAAGAAAATGCTTCTACTGCAGTTTCAGCTAGTTTTATCCCCTACTGTAAACCTGCAAATGTTATTACTGATTTCACACTTCTCTTGTTTCTCCCAAGGTTTGCTAATTCCTAATGAAGGACAGAAAACTCAAAACATCATCATCTAATGATGAGCTAGTAATAAATTCATACACCTCAGAGCTACTCTCAGTTGCAGGCTCATCGATTTCAGTTTTTACCGTGTTTCTTCCAAAAAAATACCCAGAATTCAAAAGCTGTAAATTGGTTTAAACTAATTTTCACTCAGTTTTTAAGTCCTATGAAACTCAAAGGTTTGGGGAGGACGCACTAATGGACTGCTTACTATGCACTCTGGCTAGGTAAACAATAAATAATTAAACTAAAAGTATTAGCAACACAAATGGTGTTTTTCATGCCACCCAAATTTTAATACTAAAAAAATAAACACTGAAAAAGCCAAAGTAGCAAAAATAATGAGTCTTACAAGCTTTGCATTCTGTGCAGCACTGTTTTACTTTAATGAGGAGTGAGAGTGTGCTCAACTCCACCATTAGATAATGAAGAACCATGTCTGTTTCTGATGTCATTCACTGTTTGTGTTGTTTCTGTCAGTGTGGAGTGTGGGAAACACTGCTTGCTGCCTTAGAGATCCTCATCAGGGTGCACCACCCTCATCAGGTCTTCAACATCCGTCAGTTCCTCAAAGCTGAAGTAGTGCATCGCTTCCTGCTCACCTGCCAGGTGTTACAGGTAGGTCACTGTCACAAAGCCGCTGTCACGATACCTTCCCTCTTTTTCGAGACCACTGCTAACAGCATCGCTGTTTGTCTTAAGGAGCATCGGGACGAGCATCTGACTGTCATCCCACAGGAAGTCTGCTTGTCGTTCGTCAAAATCATCCAGGAGGTGCTCGGATCACCTCCGGACATGGACCTGCTCAAATTGATCTACAACTTCCTCCTGGCTGTTCACCCACCTACCAACACCTACGTCTGCCACACTCCATCTAGCTTCTACTTCTCATTACACATAGGTGAGGAAGCAGTGCAGTTGAAAGCAGCACCTCCATATCAAAGCGCCATTAATTCAACGCACTGAGTTCTTTTGATGTCTCTGTTTGTCAGACGGGAAGCTGTACCAGGAGAAGGTGCAGTCCATTATGTACCTGAGACACTCCAACAGTGGAGGAAAGTCTGCCAGCAGCTCTGTGGTGTCACTCTCCCCAACTGTCTTCACTGAAGCTCCCCACGAAGGTACAGCTGCTCCCACTATATTACACTGACCTTAAAGCACTCCCTCCAAAACGGTGAAGATGATTAAATACAAACCATCACTTTGTTGCTGAGAATGATATCATAAATGGAAAGATCAGCAGTGCTTTTATGAGTGCATGTGCCTCCGACAAGGAAAATTAGTTTAACATGTTTAGCGCTGCGTCAGCCCCATTTTCTCTCTGTGATAAATTACAGTCACCAGAGTTTTATTTTAAGTACCTAATGTAAACACCATTACTTCTGGGAAAAAGCTGATGCACGAGCATTAGGTCATTATGTGTGTGTGCGAAACTCTCCCATCTCACTTAAAAAAGAAGATTTAATCTAACTGCTGCTCATAACAGTAGTTCTTACAGAACCCTTCTTTTTTATGCATCCTATGTATCTTTCTAACTGTGCCTTTTTTCCTTTTTTATCTAAGCTTTTATTGTTCTACTCAGTTTTACAGTTAAAAGCCTCTTTTGTCATCATAGCCTTGGTTTTCTTAATTTTTATTAGTTTTTAAAGGCTTGGTCAAACATATATTGTTGTTTTCAGGACACAGGAAGACATGGCACTTTTTTTTATATTATGGAGACAGACTCCAGTACATAAATCTAGAACGAAGTAATCAAATAATAAATAAATTGAGAAGGAAAAGGAGAAAGCAAAATAACAGAGAGAAAACATGCATATAAACATGTATATCTTGGGTCTTGCTACAGGATCACATATTCATAAAGGAGACTGACCTACCTTCCATTTTAATGTAAGCACAGAACCAGTCCCATGGAGACATCCCCTTGTTCTGATCGCCACTAATTCTTCTCAGCAGATTCTGTTTCTGCCATTGCACTAAACTGTTCTTTCAGTTCAAAAGTGCCTGTTTTCTCCCAGTGTCTTAAAATACCTCAACAGGCTGTTATTGTACCCACAGAAATAACCCACAATACAGACTTGGATATGTTTGGACTTAAAGGGGTTTATGAACCAAACCAATTTCGTAAAATTTCTTATACCTGGATTCAAAGTGGTCTGACCTGAACTGAATTCTCATGTAATGTGTAGTCTCAGTGGTCTGTGGTGGTATCCATAGAGTATTTTACGTTGTGTGAGCTTTTCCCTCACTTCTTTCATGTATTTGCCACATCCGGCCACAATTTTAGACCATTTATCACATTCACTTTCTTCTTCAGGGTCCCTCTGCTGTATCATTTTCACATTAAGAGAATCATTACTCAAAGAGGGAGTTAGCTGTTCTGTAAAACTGTGAGGCTTTGTGGTTTTCCTGTGGTAGTTCCAGATAGTTCATAATTGTGTTATCGGCCACATTATAAGGCTTAGACATAATACAACTTCTTATCTGTTAAGTGCTTCCAGAAATGTCCTTTTCCTGCCAAGTTAAATCAGTCTACTACATTATTGTATGACAGGAACACGCTGTCCACAAATAATTCGAAAGTAGTGCTTAGACCATGGTAATGCTACTGCTTCCATTAGGCAGTATTTATTCTGATGCGGATTGTGCGGTTGTACCTTAGGGAAGTTTGAACATTTTATGAATTCTGGTCTAAACATCTCGAGTGTAAAAGAACTGAGCTTATAATATTGTTGCTGGTCTGAGATAGTACTTCAATAAGATTGAATGGTGAACACACATTATGTTCAGTGTCCATCCAGTGTGCTTTCTCCTCTGCCACATCTCAGTATTTTGCTTTTTTGGCCATTTCAAAAGATAAATGAGGCAATCTATCGTCGTGGAAGCCCCAAGCCTAATTTCTGTTTATGGTCACATAACTTACTCAATTTAATCCTTGGTCATTTCCCTTTCCGCAGAAAATGTTTTATTATATCATCAATTTGCATAAAAATAATAGATGGTGTTTTGATTAGGAGCATCATAGTAATGTAGTTAAACCGGGAAGCCACAATCATTTTTATATTTCAGGCCATAAACGTGAAACCAAATTTAGATGGAATGGGGCATTGCTTCGGATTTAAATTAATTAATAGTACAACCTGATGGTTTTGAAAACGACTGGATGGTGTCCATCAGATGTGGTGTGAACGCCAAGGGCTCCGATATCACTGCTAGAACATCGCCTGCATAAAGTAATTGGGTGGGCCCGAACAGCAACTGCCAGTATCTCTAAAAAAAAAAAAAAAAAACAATTATGAACGGCAATGGATTTAATGAAGACCCCTGGTGTCTCAGTTAAAAGTTAAAAAGTTAAAACTGCAGCCTTTTGGATCTTTATATAACTTTGTACCCATTTTTAATAAAATTAGTTAAAGCCAAAGTGAGAGAAGATGGAGAACAAGAATTGCCATTATCAAAGCCTCATTACAGGATTTTTCTGCATTAAGGGAGATAGTGGTTATTGGAGCCTTTTTACTCTGAGTCATGCACATTAACTATAACAGCTATCGAACACATTGTTAGTTGAGGATCTAGTGTTTTTGGTTGTGGTGAATGGTGCTCGGTAATAACCACTACAGATGCATGGCTAAGTAAACCTTTTGCAAAACTGGGGCAAGGATATGTATAAACTGTTTATAGTTCTCTGTGGGAGTCCATCATAGCCAGGTCATTTCACATTTTTCAGTGAGGAAAATGCCTTCCTTATTTCAGTCTCTGTTACAGCCAATTCCAGTCCACTCTGCAGCCTGGGTACATTTATGTTTGAAAGAAACTGTTCCATCTCTTCTTGTGTCGTGTTAGTAGATACTGACCATGTGTCTGACTTTTCGTAGTAATGCTGAAATACCTTATTTGTGTGTTTGGTTGAAAAAGATTTGTCTGTTGTTCTGTACCATTAATTAATTGGTATCATACTGGAAAGAGACTTGTCTCAGTTATCTGGCCAATAATTTCTCTATTTGTTTTTTCTCCCATTCATAGTAATTTGTTTGTCTATACAGTCCATGTTCTGCCTTTTAATTATATATCTTGTGTAACTGAAATCAGAGCTTGTAGAGCTCCTGTATCAGAAAATTCACTGGACAGCTTCAGTTCCTTATCCTTAATTTCCTTTTCGCCTTCTTTAATCCTACTTAGATTCTCTTTGTTCTTTTCAGCAGCCTGTGCTATAAATTTCCCTCTTATATATGCTTTTGAAGCTTCCCAGACTCTTGTGATTTCCTCGGTGCTAACAATATTAATTTCAAAAGATGTTTTCTCATCCTATTCCAGTGTTTTTCTAAAGGAGTAATCTAGCATTAATGTGGTATTCATTCTCCACCTGTCTGTCCTCTCTGTATCTAAATAAGCAGTTCTGCTGGTGCATGCTCTGTGATAGTGTGAAAGATATTACTTTTATAATTCAGATAGCTATTGTATCTATCAGCGGAGTAGCTATTAAAAAGAAACGTATCCTGGAGTATTATTTTTGACAGTGTGAGAAAAAGGGTATGTTCCCTCTCAGTTGGACTGGTCAGCCTTCATATGCCTGTTAGCCCCACATCTCTTCTCAGCGTGTGCAGAGCTTCTCACTGTACAAGTTACCTGCTGGAATATTTTGACCCTCTGTGTTTCCTACAATTCCTAGAATCATATTAACCTCATGAAAGAAATGTGGACTCCCCATCTGGGCATAAATATTACATATATACCACAGACAATCCCTCTATTATGGCTTCAGTGCACACACTCCTCCCCAATGCATCTTTAGTTTGTTTTAAGAGAACAAAACTTGTGTTCCTATTAGAATGAGTACATCAGTACATTGACTTGAAAAGGAGCTATGAAAGATATGGCCCTTACAACCTGTTTTAAATTTCTCTGCCTCAACACTCTACAGTAGGTTTCCTGTATGAAAACATCTGCCTGCCTGTTTTTCTGGTATGACAGTATTTTCCTTAATTAGCCTCCTGGACATTCCTGAACTTTATGAAAAATAATTAGAAAAAAAAAACAGGTTTTGTCATATTATGCTCCAGGTCCATGTCTGCCATCATACATATGTTATTAAACATTGCCTTGGCGATTTATAAGTGCCTTTGAGTAATCACTTGCCTTGCTAGCCGTATTTTTGTTCCTATAACAAAACAAATCCAATAACCAACAAGAACAAACTGAATAGTGCATGACTGTCCTAATACAGCCGCTCCCTGAGTGCTGAACAGTACTCACAAGAAAAAATAAATCAAATAAAACTCTGATTTGGTCCATAGGATTATCACAGCCACTGTGCAGTAGCTTCTCTATTCAATTCACAACAAGCGTGTGATCTCTTTTCATTTTGCTCCTCGGCTTCCCCGTAGCCCCTCCTGCACGTCACTGTCATTTTCAGCTCTGCGGTTGTTTAACAGTTGAAACGTCGGTTGCAAGACTTTGCAAAGTTTTACTTTATTTTAGTCATTTCTTCAAATAATTTCTCAAGACTATCAGACAAGTTCTAAGTAGTAGGAGGTGTAACACATACAGCTTGGATTTTTGAAGTACTTTGATGTTGCCATTTCTTTAACCTTGCTTTGTGAATTCATTTTTTATTTCTTGGAAAACATTTGATAACCTTGGGAACGAACTGTATAAATTAAATAGATTTCGTTGTGGTAACTTACAACAAATCAATGAGATGAAATTCAAAAATATAAAAACACTTGACATTTTCTGCGCTAACCCTGTTTACATGAGATACCTGTTTCTCTGACTCACTGTAGTTAAATTTACAGTTTGGTCAGTGAACAGCCATGCTTCTGCTCTGCCACATCATACTATTCATCACAGCCACAGGTTTATCAATATTATTATTTGCACTGCAAGTATTAAACAATGGCCTGCATACAAATAGGCTCTTTGCAGCCATCAGTTAAGTTGAAAAATTTATAAATATTGAATAATTTTATTGTGTTTTTCAGGCCATCTTCCTGCTCCTTCCCCTGAACATGGAGGTGACGATCAGTCGCTACGCCCACCCAGTCTGGCGCCATCTCCATACTCCTCCCCACTGCTGACGCCTCGGGTCAGACACGGAAGCTCAAACGAGGCAAGCGAAGGCGACGCGGCCTGCCTTGCCACACAGCAGGCCCAGGGCAGCACAGAAACTCTCAAGAAGGGCGGAGGTGACGAGCAGCTCCTAAGCAGCTGTGAATCAGCCAAGACAATCTGTGACTCTAAGGACATAGGTGAGGGAGGAACCCAGCGCACTCCTTCCATCAGCGTGGAGGAAGAGCGGGATGAGGCGGCAGAGGTGGACAGCCTGGCAGAGGGAAGTGTCGGAGTGGCAGAGTCTGAGGACAGGTTTGACTGGGCCAGTGACGAGGCACCGCGCCGCCCTGACAGTCTGAGAGGGATCCAGTCCTTCCAGAGGAGCCACAGCAACCTGGCCAGTCTGGGCCTGGCCTTCCCAGCTCAAAATGGCTCATTGGCAATTGGCCGCTGGCCCAGTGCGGCTGACCGAGGCTCCATGCCTGAAGACTGGGAGAGCTACACTTACTCACCTGGCTATGAAAGGGCCCACAGCAAGACTGAGTCCAATGACAGGTACGCTGCCATGATACCGTTGGTACAACAAGCATGGCAGGCTTGTTTGAATGTGTGGTAGATGATAATACTGTGTATCAAGAAAATACTCTCAGGAAGTTTTAACTGGACACTTGATATCATCACTAGTGATATCATTAATATATTTATATTATTTATATATATAATTAATATATATAATAATACCCATACCAAACCTTAGCCAGGCCATAAATGATTGACAGTGAGCACTAACAGTCTTTTTTGTAATACTTTATCTAATTGTTTGTCCGTGTGGGTTTTGTTGTTTTACATTATTCCAAAATACAGAAATACCTTGACTACAGGTTTTCTTTGATAAAGAGGTTCCTGTTTATGGATTTGCATAATCTTCATCCTCCTTAACTTTGAAAACGATTTGCGCTTTAGCGACAGTTTCACTTTATTTCTACCTGCCAGCTGCTGGGTTAAGCTGACTGGAAATTAAAAAAGAGATTTGTTTGTTGTAATCCTGTTTTCACCAAAGTCACCTTATTGTTTTTATTAGACACAAAGTGAGCTGTCAGACACTGAGAGATGTGCCTGGATTCGCTGATGAATTTCAAGTCATCCAGAAAATTTTCAAGGAAACAAATAATTGCTTTAATTTAAATTCATGGCAGGTGTTTGTTTTGTATTCTTATTTTATACACAAGTGAGTGACACTAATGTCAGAAAACCTCAGGTTATAGTAGAATAAACTCTATGTATTTTCTTAACATACTTTTTAAAGCACGGATCAAGGAAATTTGGCAAATTATTCTTGCACAGTAATTCAGGACTAAAGTCTAAGCTGTATGTTTCTCAGGTCCGGTACTGAGGACTGCCTGGTGCTGATCTGCTGTGGACTCTATGATCTTCTGAAGGGCGTCTTGCTGCTGCTGCCTGATCTCATGCTTGAGGAGGTGATGGACAAACTCATCCAGCCAGAGGCCCTCATTGCCCTGGTCAACCACTCGTCACCTCTCATCCAGCAGGGTGTCATGAAGGTTGGTTCAGTATCCACTTTCATGAGTCTCATATACTGTAGAGCAGGCTGATCTATGGTGTTACCCAGTGTGGGATGTTTTGGCTCATTTTTTTGTTTTTAGCAAACATTTTTCTCTCAAATTGCTCACAGCGAGTGAAACTGTCACACAAGATTAATGTCAGAAGAAACGCTGTACCCAAGAGCTTCAAGTCAAATGACCATAAACCTGAAAAGGCAGAACAGCCAGAAAGAATTATGAAGAATTAGTGAGCTTTAGGTGCTGGTTGTCAGATTTTGATGAACAGTGCCAGGGAGTGGTAGCAAGAGAAGGTGGATGAAGATCCTAGCTACCTCTTCTTTGCTTAGTGTTAAAACTTTACTAATGTTCTAATCTCATATTATTCTCTCCCCTCTCTCTCTCTCTCTCTCTCAGCTGTTGGATGCCTATTTCAGCCGAGCCCTTAAGGAGCAGAAGGAGAAATTCCTGAAGAACCATGGCTTCTCATTGCTGGCCAACCAGCTGTACATCCACCAGGGCAGCCAGGGGCTCCTTGAATGCTTCCTACAGATGCTGTTTGGACGGCCGGTGGGCCTAGAGGAAGAGTGAGTACAGGAACGATACACTTACATTATGCAGAGGATTGTCTACTATATGAATAAATGTGTTTGATGTACACATATTTCTGCACGTTCTACCATTATTTTTCTTCTCTGTATTGCTTTCCAGTCTGGACCTGGAGGAAATGGAAAATATCTCACCCTTCAGAAAACGCTGTATTATCCCAGTGTTGGGTCTTATTGAGAACTCCCTGTATGAAAACTCCTTGGTGCACAACATCCTGTGTATGCTGCTGCAGCTCCTCAACGCCTGCCCCAAGCTGGCAGACATCCTGCTAGACCACGGGCTGCTCTACGTGCTCTTTAACACCCTCTCCACCCTCAATGGCATGGAGAACGGGTACGGCTGCCAGAACAAAGGATGATTCATTCAAACACCACCATGCGTTCATGGGTTTTGTCTTGAATCTTTGAGCCATGAATTAAATCATTAATCCTCTCGCTGTTCATTGATCTGGCATGTATGAGTGGTAGACTCACTTCCTGTGCTTCGTATTTTCTTGTTTTTCTTGTTCTCCCTCTGCAGTATTCCTCTGAATGACTACAAGCTCCTGGTGTGTGACATCCAGCAGCTGTTAGTAGCTGTGACTATCCACTCTTGCAGCTCTTCAGGGTCCCAGTACTTCCGCATCATCGAAGACCTCATTACCTTGTTGGGTTTCATGCAGACCAGCAAGATGCGTCGCACACAGGGTGAGGACTTGATTTCTGAAATTCAATACAGATGCAAAATACATCAGTGTTGTCATCGTCGTTGCTCCACAGTTCTGGGTGATATCAAGCTGTCAGGCTCTGCTGCAGAAAGAAACTGGGCCGTCACTTCATTATCTACAACTGCAGAGTGGAAACTCATTTGAGAAAAAAAATATATAATTTGAGAACTATCTCACATCTCCATCTTCCCACTAAATGGTTTTCTCTCATTTGTCCCTAAATTTGCTCTCTGAAAAATACCTCTCCCATCTCTTCCCCATTAGTGCTTATTTCTTTACAATTTTTTTTTTGTGATCTGACATTATCATTCTATGATCACAAAAACATTACAAAAGCATTATGGCTCTGTACATGCCACCCTTTATTTCTGGTTGCATTTTAATAATTATACTCTACTGTGTTATTGTTATTGTGTTATTGTAGTGTGAGAATGTGAGAACATTTGTGTATCCCTGTTTCTTTCTCTTCTTTTCCCCAAGTTGGATTCAGCAAATCCTCTTAACACCACAAACTTGTCATAAGTTTCTTGTGTCAACCCGATGAATAAGAACTGTTCATCAGAGGGTGCATGTTCATAAGATTTGATCATAAGCATAAGCTACAATACCAAATTTCTATATAGCTGCTCTTTGTGCTCTGTATGTGGACGAGTTTAATTGAATGAAAGAATGTTTCCATGGTGTAAAAGGAAGGATTTAAAATCAGCAGCTGAAAACATAATATATTTAGCAGTTTGAGTAGTTTTATTAGAGAACTCGAAAAATGAGAAAATATTATTGCGGCTGTTAATGCAGAGAGAGTTGAAGCTATAAAGAGAAGAGTATGAGGAAATCATTGTATGTGACTTGACTTATGTTCACTTATATCCCTCGCACGTTCAACCAAAGAAAAAAGATATTTGTACAGAAGCTTATTGTCGCTGACACAGGAAGAGCATCCGGTTAACATCTAACATGACAATGTTCATTGCCTTGCATTTTTTTTCCCAGAGATGGCAGTGGCTTTGCAGTTCCGCGTCCTTCAGTCAGCCATAGAGTTTATAAAGACGACAGCCAATCAGGAACCTCAGAAGCTGAGCAGCTCTGTTAATGCACCCAGCTCCCCCCATCATGCCATCTATCAGAAGCGCAAGAGCATCGCAGGTGAGTGTTTCAAACTGATCCAGCAGCAGAAATCTGGTCTGCAGTGTGGAGGTAGAATTGACCGCCATGTGTTTCCAAGCGTTTCGATGCTCCGCCCTCACCTGTCCGTTTATTGATCCTCTCCTCATCCCGATCTGAAGGTTCCATTGCCATGAAAGACTCCATTATCCCCCGCATCCCCAGACAGCACTACTGCTCCTATGGCCAGATCCCCCTGTCCCCTCCCTTCAGCTTCCTGTCCCAGGACTCCCCCCTCCCCTCCCCCTCAGGAGCTCCATCCTACATGCTCCACTGTGATGCAGGTAGCTGGGACTGCGGTCCACAGCGGAGAACATCCTCCCTGTTTTGGGGCATGTTTCCCACTTTTGCAGTGAACTCACCGCTTCTCCCCCACCCAACTCACCTTGGGGATTAATTTGCCCAGTACCCTGGTGTGCTACTGGTGCCTTTGTGTGTGTGCATGTTTGAATGCTTAACTAAATCAGTGTTAAGCATTTCAGCACAGATGGTGTTTTGATTAGTGAATCTTTATAATCGTCTTTGTGTTCAATGATATATGAGACGTTTGCATAACTTCACCCTGAACTTTTACTTACAAATGGTGTACCATCATGGGTGCCCAGTTTGCGTTCTCACAACTGAGCTCATACCAGTATTGTGCTTGTAGGCCGTCGCCGGTTCTCTCTGGCCCAGACCGACTCTCTCCTGATGCGGATGCGCTCCGTAGCCAGCGATGAGCTCAACCAGATGATGCAGAGGAGGATGAGCCAGGAAAACCCCATTCGTGCAAGCGAGACTGAGTTTGTCCAACGGCTGCAGAGGCTTGTGGTCCTAGCTGTCAACAGACTCATTTACCATGGTGAAAAAAAAAAAAAGTTCTTCTCCCACTTATTCATTCTAATACTCTCCCTTTTACTTCTTCACCTTACGTGATCATAAACCGAACTTGCTGTTTAATCCTTCTCTGTTTGAATCTCTCATTTCAGATGTGAGTCAGGACTTATTTGACCTGCTGAATATCCCCGACTCTCCAGACCAACAGCTTTTCACTCCAGATCCAGGTGATCAACCACAGGAAGAGAGCGGCTCCACCTCTGTCCCACACTCTCCTACTCCCTTCACCCTGCCACCTGCCAGCAAGAAGAGCTTTCAGAAAGACATCCTCAAACTCATGATGGACGGGATCAAAATTAGCCTGGTAGGGCAAAAAGTCACTGCAAAGCGTTTTTCAGCTGTACAGAGCTTTGATTTGATGACCATGTTGTGAGACCATATGTTGATGGTTCTGATATCACAGGGCAGCACGGGTCGGGGAGGAGCCCCACATCAGCAGTGGCGAAGGATTCTGTGGTCGTGTCGGGACACTTTTCGAGTCCAAATCGGCCGCCTGCTGGTGCACACGCTCAGCCCCGCGCTTCCCCTGTCAGACAGGAAGGAGGCGCTGGAGTTTGTGTTTGATCCCACACATTTGGATATCCTCAAGGAGTGCCTCAGCCCGGTTCTAGAGGTGAACGAATGAAATGCCAAGTATTATACCCCAAAAGTATATAATTCTGGTCATTTTTACCTGCCTTGTGTAGATCCAAGTATTTTTTAGGGTTTGTTTCATGGGAAAGTGTGAGCGACTGTGCAGTATACTAGCTTTGTTTGTCATTTTCACTCCTACAGACAAGTTTTCAGGCTTTGGTTCCAAAATAACTCTGACAGATGTTTTCATGCTCTTCATCAGCCCCCTTGCCTTGTCATTCTTTCACTCTACATCCTCCTCTCAGGGTTTACTGAAGGTCGGCTCGTCGTATAAGGCTTGATTCCTGTCCAACGTTGCTTGAAAAAAAATAGAAAATGAAAATGAAATTTTAATCTGTGCTTTCTTTTACTCTCCCCCTCTCTTTCACTCAGCATGGACCAAAGTTGTCGCTGTACCTGTACGAGATGCTGCACGATCACAAGGAGAGCCTCACCAAAGATGAGCAGAACGCCGTGGGTGTATTCATGACCTCGCTCAAGCTCTGTGGCCATCGTTGCATCCCACCCAACGCTCCACACAAACAAGACTTGCTCAGGGCCATTAAGGAGGTAAGTTCTACAAAGACAGCCTTTGTTAAAGGAAAGGAAAACAACTTCTAAGTATGAAACATGTGAAATACCAACTCTTGTGAAGGTGGATCCATAATTGCTAAGCACAACCTGTCCGCTTTTCTTCTGAGCCAGAAAAACACATGCTTAGAACGTTTTTACTTGTATCTTCATTCCTACAGGAAAAAATCAAGTATGAAACTGAAGAGAAAACAAGCAAAGCAGCGTGGGAAAAGAAAATGGCCAGCACACAGAGGAAGTGAGTCTGGGCTTTTTTTTTTTCTGATGTGAAATTGATGTTCAGTACAAGAAAACAGTGGTAAGAATCGTGTCTTTGTTCCGCCTCTTCTATTCATTTCATTCTTTCTTATTCCTCTGCAGTCTTATCCAGAGGCTTGATGGAAAGTCCAAGGACATTTCCAAGATTGCAGCTGATATCACTCAGAATGTGTCTCTGCGCCAAGGCATGGAGAGAAAGAAAGTCATCCAGCACATCAGGGGACTCTATAAGACTGACCTCAGCGCCAGCCGCCACTGGCAGGAGCTGGTGCAACAACTCACGCATGACCGGTGGGCATGGAAACTTATTTCTCACATGGGCTTTTCGCAATATCAGAAAGTGCAATAATTAAATCGTTAGTGTAATGATGATTATTTTTCTCCTGCTTATTTTCTGGTAATTTTCTCTCTGGAGAAAATGACATTCTAATGTGAAACAGTGTGGCTGCACTTTCTTTGAATAAACTGCAGCCGAGCTGATAATAAATAAATAAATAAATTGGAATGAAATAAAAGATTCTCTCAGACAGGCAGAGCCCCAGAATACTGTAGAAGAAAGTACAATTTGAGGCAGGGCTGCAGCCAGAGCAAAAACTACAGCTGCTACTGCCACGACAGCAGCTCTGTCAGGCTGCACTGACACACAGCTTACAGCTGCAGCTAAATACTAAATTGAAATTTATCAGGTAGAATATTTAGCATGTTCACCATCTTAGTTTAGTGTGTTAGCATTTGCTAATGCGCACCAACACTTTGACCTGCTGGTGTATAACAGATAAACAGTTAAAGGATCACCAAAGTTATTATAAGTGATTCTGGTGAGGACACGGATGTCTGAACAGATTTCATGTCAATCCATCCAGTAGCTGTTGAGATATTTTTGTCTGGACTAAATTGGGAGACTGACAGACACTGCCATTCGTAGAGCCGTGTTTATTCTCTTTTTTTTTCCTTTTCCACATTCTGTATGAAAAGTTAAGTGTTAAAATAATTTTGTCTTCCTACACAGTCAGCTAAATACTGTTTCAGAAACAAATGCTAAAAAATGTGGTGATGAACTTATGGATTTTGACCAAAAAAAAATCTTTACTGGCTTTTAAAAAACTCACCATCTGAAATTGATGTGAAATTGTAGAATATAAACTTCACAGACTGTTAAACCCTCTGTTTCCTAAAACATTATTGAGGCCATGACTTATCACTTGTAGCTGCTGCAGTTTCTTCTATATTGATATAAGCAGACAGAGTGTTTGAGGCAGCTGTAATGATCCGTTTCAGAGCGGTGTGGTACGACCAGACGTCCTACCCGACGTCCTGGCAGCTGGACCCCACGGAAGGGCCAAACCGAGAGCGACGGCGGCTACAGAGATGCTACCTCACCATCCCCAACAAATACCTGCTCAAAGACAGACGCAAGCCTGAAGGTGGATACACCCCTCTTGGCAAAATTCTCTCCAGTATTAGTGTGTTTGCGACCTTTAATCTGACCTTCATGTCTCATTTAGACACAGTGAAGCCTCCGCTCTCCTTCCTGTTTGAGGATAAGACTCACTCCTCCTTCTCCTCCACTGTCAAAGACAAAGCCACCAGCGAGCCCATCAGGTATAGCTTTCTTCCCCTCTGTCTCTCTGCCCTCCTGTAAGCCTTTAGTAAACATCATATCTATCTGAGGAAGCCAGGACGATCTGAAGAAGGCACATAAATGTTTAATCGACTTGTGCTTCATGGAGACATGTCTGTGCTTTATTCAGATGGTGTATTTCTTGTATGAGAAATGTCTTTTTGTCCTTAGGTTCACCAGACAGTGCATCAGCGTCGCCCCCTCCCGCGAGACAGCAGGGGAGTTACTTCTGGGTAAGTCACTGACCGTTGCTCACAGCTGCTCCATGCATAATATACTCAGCCAGTCACAAGGCACAAAGAATAATGTGCTCCCTCTGAGGCACTAGAGAATATTGCTGTGCCCTCACACACAAGTGTTTGTTAGTTATTCAGTGGGGGAAGCTTTTGTTTGTCTTGCTCTTAGTACACCAAATCTCACTCGCTCTGCGCTGTCTCACAGGAAAGTCTGGGATGTACTTTGTGGAGGACAATGCTGCTGATGCTCACGACAACCAGGTAAAGCCTGACATTACTGTCCCGGCTTATTCTCTGCCAGAGGGGCGGCACTGCGTTATGCGAGTCTGCCTGGCAACTCAGTACCGGATGTGTTTATGTGTTTGGACAGAGCCTTCATGGGGAGACCGAGGCACCCTCTTTCTCCTGGACGTACGAGGAGATCAAGGAAGTGCACAAGCGTTGGTGGCAGCTAAGAGACAACGCTGTGGAGATTTTCCTCACCAATGGCAGGACCCTGCTGTTAGCCTTTGACACCACCAAGGTGAGCCAAAGTCACATAAGGTAAGAAGTGAAGGAAGCCAGGTAGACAGTGGAAGGTCGGGTATTAAAGACAGAAAATGCTGAAATGAACGCTGACGTTGCTCGTACAGTAGATCTCCTGGCGTATTTACTTGAACTTTTCATTTCATTATCGTAAAGAACTGACTGGGCTTATCATCCATCACTAGACAGCCCAGCAGATCACAAGAGAAAAATTCAATCCATGTTTCATTTGAATATTAAAATGTAACCACACAGGATGGACTGTGATAAAAAAAAAATGACAAGATGAAAGAGCCCACTGATGCTCAAAGAAAAAGAGATGTATGAATAGACAAAGTCATGCAGCTTTGGGGGGGGGGACATTTGCTGTGAGAGTTAATCGTTGAATTGCCTTTTTGTTGTCCTGTCCTTGATGCCCGTCAAGCTCAGTAAAATTCTCTGCCAGGAATCAATCACGATAATAAGATAATAAGAAACAGTGCTAACATATTCTGTTAAAAAAAAAAACTATTATAATTTTACACTACTTTAAATACTGAAATATGGCAGGAGTTGGTACTTTTTCCATGTTTCACTCCAGCCCTGACACCGGTGTTGGAAACAATCTCACGGTTCTCTGTGTTTTTGCCTTAGTTCCGTGACGACGTCTACCACAACATCCTGACCTCCGATCTGCCCAACCTGCTGGAGCACGGAAACATCACGGCGCTCACACAGCTGTGGGGCTCGGGTCAGATCTCGAACTTTGAGTACCTCACGCATCTCAACAAGCACGCGGGCCGCTCCTTCAACGACCTCATGCAGTACCCCGTGTTCCCCTTCATTCTGCGAGATTACACCAGTGAGACGCTCGACCTGCAGGACCCGAACATCTACAGGTCGGTGCTGGACGGTGGCTCTGTTACTGTGTTTTGAAAGGTTATAAAATGCCACATTTTAGGAGTGTCATAGGGATTAATCTCCTGTCACTGATGCATTGGATACCACATCTGTCTTCTGTTTTTGTCATTGTGCAGGAATTTGAGCAAGCCCATCGCAGTCCAGTCAAAAGAAAAAGAGGATCGTTACGTGAATAATTACAAGGTAAAGGCCTCGCTTTACTTTCTCGCGTGCGTTACTTTTAGCACGTGCATATGTTCAACACGTTGACGCGTGCTTGTTGTGCAGTACCTGGAGGAGGAGTACAAGAAGGGCATTCGTGAGGACGACCCCATGCCTCCTGTCCAGCCTTACCACTATGGCTCCCACTACTCCAACAGCGGCACTGTGCTCCACTTCCTGGTCCGAATGCCCCCGTTCACCAAGATGTTCCTTGCATACCAGGGTGAGTCACACATTCGTGTTTGCTAAAAGTCAAGGAAAAGAAAAAAAAAAAAACACAACACAAAACAGCCGGAGTCTCCAGCTGCGTTATGTTTCACAGTATTTCTAGTTTCAACAAGCGCTGTTAACTGTTAACATGTTAACTGACTGACAGCCTGTGGCTCTTTAACAGCAGATAATTATCATACAGTTCCAAAAAGCTTTTAGCAGTGCCACCTGTCTGTGTTCCATTGACAGCTCCATCCTAGTTGATGCTGAGGCTTTTATTACTGAGACGCTGGAACCGAGCAGCGTGCTGTCGTAACTGTGTTGCGTCACATGTGTTAGCCATGAAAGGTTACTTCATCTCCACACTTTGTCTCTGATCAGCTCCTCGTCCTTCCCTTTCTCTTTCCTGTTTCTTCCGTTGGCGTTGATCGTTTTTTCATTCATTCGTCTCTCTCCTCTGATCCACCGAGGCGTCTTTTTGTGTGATGCTAAATGTATTCAGCAAGCGTGGTGTCTAAGGTCATGAAAGGGGATCTTTTCAATCAGTGAGCTGAATCTGTAATTAGATTGTCTTTGGCCTTAATCAGACCAGAGCTTTGATATCCCGGACCGGACGTTTCACTCCATGAACACCACATGGCGGCTGTCCTCCTACGAGTCCATGACTGATGTGAAAGAGCTCATCCCAGAGTTTTTCTACCTCCCAGAATTCCTGGTCAACAGAGAGGGTAATTATTTTTTCCACTTTCTTTTATACCTTTAACCTTTATAACTACATTTTTTATCCTGCCTACATTTTTCACAGCTTCTCATAAATTTAATATGTAACTTTTTTCATTTTTCTTTTTTTTTTGCCTGCACAGGTTTTGATTTTGGGGTGCGTCAGAACGGCGAGAGGGTGAATCACGTGAATTTGCCACCCTGGGCTCGCAACGATCCGCGTCTGTTCATCCTGATCCACCGACAGGCGCTAGAGTCCGATCAGGTCTCCCAGACGCTGTGCCAGTGGATTGACCTGGTGTTCGGGCTCAAGCAGAAAGGCAAAGCCGCCGTCCAGGCCATCAACGTCTTCCACCCAGCTGTAAGAAGCTGCTAATATCACATTTGCTTGGTACAACTGGGACAATATTGTTGGAGTTGTTATTGCTTACATCAGTTTTTTTGGTTTTCTTTTCTTTTCACAGACATATTTTGGCATGGACGTTTCTGCTGTAGAAGATCCGGTGCAGCGACGGGCCCTGGAGACGATGATCAAGACATACGGACAGACACCCAGGCAGCTCTTCAACGCCTCTCATATCAGCAGGGCCGGCCCAAAACTCACGATGGATGGAGAGCTGCCGGCAGCCATGGGACTCCTAGTTCAGCTGGCCTTCAGAGAAACCAGAGAACAGGCCAAGGAAATAGTTTGCCCGGTAATCTAATCTGCGGCGGTAGTGATTCTGGCAGCCCGCTGTGCACTGAGGAAGACATGACTTAATGCATCATCCATGAAATGATCTGCTGCTCACCTGCCAATTTCCTCTTCCTCCCCCGCAGAGCCCACTGCCATGGATCAAAGGTCTGAAGTGGGGTGAATATGTGGGCTCGCCCTCTGCTCCGGACCCAGTGGTGTGCTTCAGCCAGCCGCACGGGGAGAGGTTCGGATCCCTGCTGGCTCTGCCAACGCGAGCCATCTGCGGTCTGTCCCGCAAATTCTGCCTCATGATGATTTACAGCAAAGAGCAGGGTAGGAGGCCCACCACTCCGCCACAAGTCAGAGCGGATGTATAGGATGTTCGGCACAATGTCCCGCTGACTCCATCAATTTTGTGTTCTCTCCTCTGTAGGTGTTCGGAGCATGCACAGCACAGACATCCAGTGGTCGGCCATCTTGAGCTGGGGCTACGCAGACAACATATTGAGGCTGAAGAGCAAACAGAGTGAACCACCTATCAACTTTATTCAGTGTTCACAGCTTCACCAGGTAAATAGTGCAGAAAAATCCAGGGCACCTGTCAGAGAAAGAAAATACCGGTTTTCCTTTTGCATTGCACACATCTGAATTTAGGATTAACCAATGAGCTTTCAGGTTTCTCATTCCCCCTGTCCAACCGTGTGTTTCCTTCTCCTCCAGGTGACCAGCTGCGCCTGGGTGCCCGATGGCTGCCAGCTATTTACAGGTAGCAAGTGTGGAGTCATCACCGCCTACAGCAACCGCTTCACCAGCACCACGGTGGGTTTCCATGGCGACGTCCCCCTCTAACCTTCCGCCTCCACATCAACGCCCGATCCAACCCACCCACCTCCCATTACCCCCCACCCTCCCCCTCTTTAGACAGCTTCACCGTGCTCAAACGCTCGGCTTCATTAGTCACATCGCAGTTGCCCTTGAAACACATTTACACCGAGCCTACAAGTGGGATTAGGGGTCTGGGAGTTCAGTCATCAGAGAGGCTTTCAGACTTTCATCGGTCCCCACCACCAGGCAGCTACATTTCCTGTTTCTCTGTTCCTGAAGGGCGATTCAGTGGCAATTGATTTGTGCTGTTCAGAAAATCCTGTTGATTAATGGAGGGGTTTTTGTTTTTTTTTGTTTTTTTTTTTAGGAAATGGTTAAACCAAGATAAAAATGAGTCACATGCAAGTAGTCAGATGTGTACGTCCTCTGGATGTGGTCTCTCTAATGTGTGTCTGGATTTGAATGTCTTTCCTTAGCCATCAGAGATGGAAGTGGAATCTCAGGTTCACCTGTACGGACACACGGGGGAAGTCACCAGCCTGTTTGTCTGCAAACCCTACAGCATCCTCATCAGTGTTAGCAAGGATGGCACCTGTATCCTCTGGGACCTCAACAGGTCAGTGTGTATGAGATGTGAAAACACAACAGAAGGCTTTAATCATAGTTTTTGTCACGTCTTTTTTTTGTGTGTGAATAATCCGTGTTTTTGGCAACATACAGTTTGTGTGGACTTATTTGACTTTGTTCTGTGTTTCTTCAGACTCTGTTACGTGCAGAGCCTCACAGGCCACAAAAGCCCGGTGACGGCCGTGTCTGCCAGCGAGACCACAGGTGACATTGCAACAGTGTGTGACTCAGGTGAGGACAGCATCTCTCTCTCTCTCTCTCTCTGTAATCTCAGTGTATATTGTATCTCATCTCCAGATTAGTGCAGTGTGTTTCGGTCGCACAGTGTGAGTCATGACTCGTGTTTCTTTCTATCTAGTGGGCGGAGGCAGTGACCTGCGTCTGTGGACGGTAAACGGCGACCTGATTGGTCACGTCCACTGTAGAGAGATCATCTGCTCTGTGGCCTTTTCCAACCAGCCGGAGGGCGTGTCGGTCAACGTCATCGCTGGCGGGCTGGAGAACGGTGTCGTCAGGTGAGCAGAGACTCACTTTTTTAAGGCTAACATGTTTCTTTTCTCCTCAGTACACTGATATTTTTTTTTTATGTCTGGAACATGCTCAGGTTGTGGAGCACGTGGGATTTGAAACCAGTGAGAGAAATCACCTTTCCTAAGTCCAGCAAACCCATTATCAGGTATCATGACAGCTCTCCACCCACTGTAAATGTTCTTCAGTGTAAATATACAGTTTAATGCTGATGATTGCGTCCTCTCCTTTGTGCCTCAGCCTGACGTACTCGTGCGACGGCCACCACCTCTACACAGCCAACAGCGAGGGTACGGTGATGGCGTGGTGTCGGCGGGACCAGCAGCGCATGAAGCTGCCCATGTTCTACTCCTTCCTGAGCAGCTATGCTGCAGGCTGACTGCAAGAGGAGCTCCCCCCTCCCCCTCCTCCTCTTCCTCCTCCTCCTCCTCCTCCTTGGGGGGGGGGGGGGGGGGGGGCTTGTCAGCATGGCCTCAACCTCCCAGAACCTTCCTTGACTTTTAACTAAAGCCAGCCCCAGCTGAGCAAACTCTACCACAGCCGCTCCCAGCATCAAGAAATGAGTATAAAAATAGTATTATATGTATATAAATATATATTTATAAACATACTGAATGTTGGGTTGGGGGGTGGGGGGGTGGATGAATATTTGGCTGAGGCTGCAACAGACACTTTACACAAAATGCATTTCTGAGAGTATGTTTGGTTTGTTATGTCTTTCATTCTTTTGTTTCCCACTGTTGAGTTTCTGTTGTGCAAAGATCCTTGTGTGAAGTTAATTTTTTTTGTTTCCTGGTAAGCTGCTATCGTCTGGCCAAAGCCAGACCCAAAGTGCGAAGGCGCCCCCCCCCCACCTTCCTCCTCCGTCTCCCACATCGTCGGTGCTTAGATCTCCCGTGGCGTGTCGTCTGACAGATTGCTGTTGGAGCTCGGCGAGCGAGTCCCACTGACGGTGGAGGAGCTGGGAAGGAGGGAGCCCCTCCTCGCTTCTGTCACCGGGAGACGTCCCACTCTGCGGGAGTGAGACGCCGCTCTGCTGGGCTGTCGGCTCCACTCAAGTCTGAACACTAGTGTCATGGCCCCGCATCGCTTCGTATCTGAGCACAGTGGAGGGATGTGGGGACGTTGGGATGAATCGTACCTTGTGTTGACTGTTCTGTCCTACTTTTGCATGCTAGGATGACGCTGACCTTGACTGTGTGACATTTGCTGTCACGGTTCTCCTTTATTAATGCCTGCCTTGGCTGAACCTGTCCTTTTGCATTGAGAAATGCTGATATTCATTTATTTATTAGAAATCACCATGGAGGCTCATCGTTCCTTCTTTCCTTCCCTTGTGTTTGACTGTCTGCTGCTCAAATGCACTAAAACCTTTCACTACTGACTGAGCTTACTGAGACTTCGAGAGAGCAATTAACAAACAGCATTAGCTGCCTGAAGCTGGAAAAGAAGCAGACAGGAATCTTCTGGATGCCCCCTCGTTCTCACTGATGTGCAAAGCAAAAGAAAAAAAGGTTGTAGTAGGTGGAGCAGAGCATCCTGTTCAGCAGGCTGAGTTTAGAGCAGTTTGCATTTCCTGCACTGATGAGGTTTACAGCTGATTTCAGAATCTTATACACTACACCGATCAGTCTGGAAACCAGTCGACCAAACATTTCTCTCCTTAACCCACCCGTGGATCCATGCAGCTACTCTTTACATTCCCACGCAACTCACCGCACTTTCAGTTTGTCAGTTCCTACGTGTCAAATGGTAGTCAAAGCACTTTTTTATTCACTACCATTTAATTCAAGGAGAGCCAACGACCTGTGGTCTTACTATGAACTGAGCTTTGATTTAATTCCACTAATAAATAAAATCCAGAGAGCAATATCCCACAAAAAACATGCAATAGGTCTTTTGTTTTGTTTTTTAACTCGTGTCAAATGGGAAGAAAGCAGGAGTTTGTTCTAACACAGCTGTGAAACAAGCTGTTTTGCCTTTTGTGGTGACTGCAGCGAGCCTTCTGTGATGAAATGATGTCTTACATTTCACACTTTCTGTGTTTGAGTTGTTTACAAGAAAGGGAATATTTCTTATTATATCATGACGTCATTCCTTTTGTGTTGTTATTGTGACTTCCCCCCCCCCCCCCTCCCCCCCCTTCCTCCTCAGCCCACCTGGACTCTTGCTGTGTGCAGCGTCAGGCCTGTACAAGACATGATGTTACTGCGTTTGTTTACTGTGTTTCATGCTTGCATGTGTACATACATTTCCTCCTGGAAATTTATAAAAGTGTTTGTCTATGAGAACCACAACCTTTTTTCTCTTTTATTTCCCCCCTAACATTCAGATGTGAAATTGTATGAATATGTCTTCTTTTCTTTCTTTCTTTCTTTCTTTCTTTTTTTTTGAGAATGGTACAAATTTGAGAGGAAAACATGATAATGAACACTGTTTATTTGTGCTTTCTGACAGAGAAGGAAATATTTTTCAGTTGATAACTTAAAGCTATGCATAATTTAAGATCATTGTCTTTGGTTGCTTAAATTGTGTCATTGAAGTGACATCTTTGGGCTGGATTTGCAGTTTGGCACCTTGGACTGTGGTTCTGAAAGGTCATGTTTTATGTTCCTTTTTGTTTTTGTATATATGTGCGTGTGTGTATGTATGGACAAACCAAGTGATGAGTATATTATAAATATATATAAATATTTGATGAAATATTACTACATTTTGTCTTTTGTGTCCATTTCTTACATTGGGGGACAGAGGTGCGTTCAGGGTCATCGAAAGCAATAGGAAACCAAGGTGACTGCACAAATTACTGCATGAAATCAGATATATAATTTAAAAAATAAATATTGATTATGAATCAGATCGAATCGGGGTTTTTGATCTGGATCCAAAGAGCAGTATTGTTGTGGATGAGGCCCCTCGGTTACTATGGGGTGGGGGTGGGGGGTGGGTGATGGGGAGGGGGGGGGGGGCGGTGATGTCAAAGCTGATGTAAAAATGAAATGGGGAAGCCTGCAGATCTCTGGTGCCTTCTGCAGCAATAAAGCAAATTAAAAAAAAAAAAAAACACCAGATACCAATTTGACTAACAGGCGGTCTCGGTGCGTTTAGGGTCAGTTTGTACAGTAGACACACGCGTCCCGGCTTGTTGCTTGCTGCAGCTCCTGGTCCGCTGATCGAGTGCTCCCTGCCCCACAGCCTGTATCTGATCGTCATACAGAGGTTTCCCCCCCTGCTGCATGCGTAACATCTCTCCAAGTCCAGCCGTGGTGCTCACCAAGACCTCGCCGCTTTGGATCTCATCTTCCTACACGGAATACGCACGACTCACAGCTGAGCGAACCGCTGAGGCGAAATCCAAACGCCAGGATTTTTACCTCCTCGGGCTCAGTCCAGATCGAAACGAGGCTGGGATTTCCTCCTCTTATCATTTGATATTTGACAGATCCTCTGTTGTTTCCTTTTTTTTTTTTTGAGTGTGTGTGTGAGTGTGTGAGTGCGCGCGCGCGTGTGTATGTGTGTTGGGTGGAGTCAACCCGGAATTCTCCAAATTGGAAATCCATTGGCACATTTCAGGTAGGTCGGCGGCTGTAGCCTACATTAATCAGCTCGTAGCCGAGCAATGCAGCGAAGCATCAGGAGATGTGTTTTTTTTTCACGTTATTCCTTCATGCAGAATCATTTGTTATTTATATATTTGTTACGATGTGTGTGTGTGTGTGTGGTGTGCTGTTTTCTGCTCTGGCCAGGGCCGCAGCTCGCACTGTGTGTGTCCACAAATTTAATCCCCTTTAGAAATAAGAGTCGCCCATGTTTGACTTGATCTGCATCAACAATTAGCGTCGTTACATTTGGATAAAACAGCGTAGAGCCCGTCAAAGCCCCAGATAACAGCCGTGTGAGCCTTAGGATGCACGGATCGAAGGGAAACCTAAATGGAAAAGGCCTGATAGCTTCCCTACGAGGGTGTGATTAAAGGCTATAAATTGGCTTTAGAAGCACGAAGGGTGGGATTGGAGGATAAATTCACCGTCTGCATCCCCCCCTTTACAAAACATCTGCTTTATAATGTCCGTTTAAATGCTGTTCAATTCGACTTGATGCGATGTAAATGAAATAAACAGAGGTGCAAAAAAATCCTCAGTGAGTGTGAACAGATTCAGCAGCACCTCACCTCAATGAGATGCTTCTTATTTAAAAAACAAAAAACAAAAAACAAAACCCACACACACATCTGTGGTTCAGGTGTCATGGCTCTCTGCCCTGGCTGCCAAACTGGGACATTTCACGAGTGAGGGGGTCAAGGGGCCTGAAATGAGAGCAGATAGATCTACAGAAAAGCTCAAATACTATGCCGTTGCATTGATGCACATTGTGGAGAAAGTTGAGAAGATGAAGGTGAAGAGTGGGCAGATCTGCTCCGGGCTGTAGGTGCTGGGGCAGAGGAAGGAAAGTTGTTGGTTTGATTCCCTTGGAAAAGTCCAAGAGTTGATGATTCAGAGGAAACGAGGCCACACAAACACCCCAGCTGTCTGCTGAAGTGTCTTTGAGCAGAGCACAGGAGCCCTGTGGTGAAGCATGCAGCATGTGTGTTTGAATGCTTTGTATCTTCTCCCCCAGTCTGTAACTGTAAAGAATGATTTAAAGAAAAAAAGGGAAACTAATCATGCATGAACACTGACTGAAACATAACAAACTGCTGTCCAGCTGCTGCCCTCAAAGCTTTTTCTTCAGATAAAATGGAGCTTAGCTGCTGTAAAACACATTCCCCCAGACAAAATGGGTCCTTTGAATTAAAAAAAAAAAAAAGAAAAGAAAAAAAAGGTTGTGGCAGAGAATGGCTGCTCCAAGGGGGGGCAGAGATATCGCCCGGGGGGGCTGCTGCTTTCTGGATTTAATGTGATGTTCATTGACTCTATGTGTCCCCCTCCTTTGTGCCTCTGTCTGGCGTCACAGGAGCACCATGAAGGACGGTATCGCCAACAACAGCACGGCCAGCATCTCCCAAGCCAGGAAAGCTGTGGAGCAGCTGAAGATGGAGGCCTGCATGGATAGGATAAAGGTACAGGACTGTTTTTTTTTTTTTTTACCTGTGTGTTTGAGACAATATTTGTACATGCAAATCTGCAAGGTGTGAATTTCCAGATCACCTGGTTGAAGTGTCTGTTATTCTAAAAAGTCAGTTACAAACAATACTGTCAAAAACTCATCTCTCAAAAACTGTATCTCTGCTTGATGCATCTACAAACCTTGATGGAGGGTTTACAACAATATGTGTACATCTTTTAACTCTTCAGATGATTGATTGAGCCACTGTATCACTGCCATAACAGCTAAACACGAATCTTAAATGTTTTAAACAGTTATATGTTTACATCAATATTTATATGAGCTTATCCATAAAATGGGTCTGCATAAATATATACAGTGAAATCTACAGGGTAGAACATATGTGTGTCTAACTTCCAATTTAATTTAATTTATTTATTTTATATCCAAAAAACGGATCTCACACTTGGTTTTTATACGAATTAAGCAAACCAAATATAACCATGTTGATTGATTGTTGATCCTCTGAGGTGTTTGAAGGTGAATTTTGTTTCCTGTTTGGACTGAGCCAGGCTAACTGTTTCCCCCAGGTTCCAGTCTTGAAGCTAAGCTAAGCTAAGCTAAGCTAAGCTAACATGCTCCCGGCACCAGATACATATTTATGATACAGACAATTTTCTCATCTAACTCACAACAGGAGAGTGAATAAGAGCATTTTTCAAAATGTCCAAACACCATTCTATGCCTTAACTTAAATGGTTGTCTACCTTGTCCACAATAATACATTATTTGTTATCTCAGTGCATTATGAATGCTTTAACCCATGTGTAGGATGGACTGGGACAGTAGCATTAAACAGTCACCATCATCTTGTATTTGTCCTTCATGTTCGTTGAAACCAGCTCTCAGCTGATTTAACATTTCTGTTCTTTAACATTGTCACTCACGATGGACAGTTTAAAAAAAGGTATCAGAACTAATGCAGCAGAGCTACAGATACTGTCATTTTTAATTCATTCGTCCTTCTTCCTTCTTCCTTCTTCGTCCTCCGAGTGACATCACTTGACGCCTTTTATCGGATTTCATGCAGCTCCCTCTGGAGCCACAAAAGGCTTTATACAACTTTTTTTTTCACAGACATAAACTCACAAAATCGACCATAATGAGTTCCCATAATTTATGCCAACAGCCGCCTTCAGGATGCCAACAAATCAAATGTTTCTCAGTGTGGTTTAGTGCAGCGTCTCCTGACATGAAACCCAAATTCACCATGGCGGCACAGTGCAGGCCACACCAGGGAGACTCAAGTACCTCCAAAGTAGTCACTGCAAGGGATAAACCCTGAGGCATGATGGGTTATGGTGATCGGTGACCACCTCTGACAATAGTTTTCAGTCAGTTTGAGTTTTGAATCTTTTCTGAGGATGCTCATAGAGCGTGTCCTTTATTAGCGCTTTCATTTACAGGATTTCTCCTCATCACCTCGTGTTTGATTTGTGCAGCTGGCTTCTGAGCTTAAGGTTGCTGGTTCAAATTCCAACACTCAGTGAAAAAAAAAAATCCAGACCTTTAAACGTGCCATCGCTCTCTGTTGTATCCCTCATACCCTTAACCTCCTGCAGCTCCACCAGACTTTTATTGTGAAGCAATACAGGCCTCATAAAGAGCATCTGTCCTCATCAAACAACACCTGGTTAAATATTGACTCTTGAGTCCTATATAGTCTTTATGGTTGAGGTCAGTCACCATACTTTAAAGTGCCATAATACTGTTACTGTAAAGAGAGATTATGATATGACTTCTGCTCTACACAACAGTTTTCATCAACGACTTTTTTTGCAACTTAAAGGGCCGTGTCATCATCTCATTCAGTATGCTCCTCATGTGCTCAGGGAATGATTGCCCCACAGCCCCGAGGCTGTTCACTCAGCATTATAGCCGGGGCCTGGAAGCCTGCCATACACCATCATCCCTACTAAGCACAACAAAGGCTGCTTACAAGAAAACCTCCTCTTCTTGAAAAAAACAAAAAAAAAAAAAAAAAAGTGATTAGCCCCACAACTTCAAATTAGGGTTTAGGAGATGTTTCTAGAAGACCCCTGATTTAACCTACAAGTTGACTTTTTTATTTTTCAGTTATTTTGACTCAGACATTTTTATATATATTTTTGGAGGAGACGACTTGGCTTTCACATCAATAATCTTGTCTCTGAAAAAGTCATTTTTTTCCCCACTTACCGTGCACAGACAAAACTGATAACCTGCATAACCTACCTCCGGTCTGTACAAGTGCTTTTCTTTGTATTTTCTTTTATTCCTCTCTTATCGTCAAAATTGCAATCTATGGGACCCCAGAAGGCCCAAAATGGATCAAACAATTTGTTCAGAGTTCAAACCTTTTCTAACTTTGAGAATTCACACACAGCGAGTTGCAGACGTGTGAGCTGCAGAGCACATCCATCAAAATAAAAACATAGATCACTGTAGATGTACAAAGCATCATCTTTTCAAAATCCTTTTTACAAAATACCATATTTACTTTAAGTCCATACAGAAATGTTCAAGTGAAATAGAAATGATGTTACTGCTAATCTGAATACATTATTATAGATTCAACCCACAAAGAGTTTTTAAACAGAGCCTGAAACTTCAGCTGTTTAAACAGAGAGGAAAAGATGTAGTTGATCTCAAACTGACTTAAGACACTGAAGCACAACAGTTAGTGCCTTGAGTCTCCTCTCAAGTGTTTGACTCAAGTCTAGCACTAACATCATGCTCTTGTCATTAGTATTAACACTCATACACTTGATTCTATGAGTTGAGTTTGACTGCAAGGTTAATGCATGATGTGTGAATGCACACAGGTCAAAACGATGGGAGTTTAAAGCATTAAGGAATTTGGGCACGTAGACACCAGTCCTGTCAGACTGTCCACTTTTCATACTGAACTGACATCCGTCCCTGCCTTCTTTTTGGGTAAGCTGTCTCTCTGCTTTGTGGTCAGTTGTTGCACATTTATAGTTCTCAAGTTGATTCACATGATGGTCCAAAAAGGACAGCGACACAACTGAAAAAAAAATAGTTTTGTGAACCAGTAATGAGGAGTTTTCCATCTTTAGTTTGAGCGGACTAAAGATTTAGTTAAATTTAGTGGCAGTAGTTATCATGACTGACAAAAGGAAAAAAAATATATATATCCAAGAATGTCTCGGTATGAGTCACTAAGCAAGAACGACGGCACCAGCATCAAGCATAACAAGGCTGTGGTTGAATTGCACTTAAAGTTGTATACTGTTAATTGCTAGAATAAATGAGAATAAAATGAGAACATGCATAATAACCTGCTGTCACACCCAGAATAGAGTACAAGGTAAACTAACTCATTTATAGTTCCGCTGAAGGTGAAAGGTAAATGGTAAAGAGTGTGAAATGATGTTGTTATCTAAAATGAGCTGAGAAGTGTTTAGATCATAATGTCGGAATAGATTTGACTTGTCAGTTTTACTGTCACCTTAGCATTTTATGGAGGAAGATGCGTTGGACTTGAATGTAAATGAATCTTAAATGTCACAGTTGATCTTTATCTGAAAGGCTTTCACTCAGCCCCACAAAAAATTTAAGCGCTCTGGATAATTGACTTCTGCTGTCTCATTTGGCTGCAGAGGGCTGCATTTTTGCTCTGACGTGAAAACCTTTTAGCACCGAAAGACGGAGGAGTTGGCGTGTTTCCCTAAAAAAAAAAAAAAATGTTTTCATAGTGGCATGATTTAACATCTGTATTAGTTTCTCTGCGGTTGTTGGATGACTGATGGGCTAGCAGCTGTTTGTGCTTTATAACCACTTGACACATCAGATGTGGAGATCCAAGTAATTCTTTATTAACTGCCCCCCACAAAAAAAACAGTCACTGAAGTAGAACGTGGCTGCAAATGAAAGCAGAGAAAATTGCAGAGAAAGAGGAGAAAACAGATAGTTGGCCACGTCTGGCGATCCCTTAAATTTAATTAAGGGATCTGACGAGGGAGAGAGTGTATCAGTGACAAGAGCAGTCTCTGTGCTGCTGATTGAGGGATCACCACATTTTCATTAATTGCTCAATCAGCCAAAGGAATGTGATCTGTGCTAATTAGAAGGACTCTCCTTCCATCATGGGGCTGCAGTGTAATTACAGTCAGTCTGGGCCTAATGACACACACTGTGCAGTACCACTTTTTGTCCTGTGGGGCTCCCGCTTTCTGCAGAAACTCCCGGCTCCACTTGCATGATAATAATAATTATTGCATTTATGTTGATTATGAGAATAAGTTGTTTACTTGCATTGCAAGAGATGGCTTTGTTAATGTTTCCACTTTGTGCAGGCGTGGAGACCAAGATTAGTGATTGAATTGGGCAGTCTGAAAAGCATTTGAAATAAATATGCAGCTAAAATAATCAGCCATTAAAAGTAGTTACAATGCTGAGATTTCTTTTTGTCAAATTTAGCAGAGAAAATGTCACCTCTATTTTCTGAAATATCATCGTGACTCGTACTCAGTACAAGTACTCAGAGACCTATCAGATTTTATTAATGAGAGGAACTGAAATAAAACATAAACAGAGTCACAGCACAAGTAGTGTGAAGCTGACGTAAATAATAAAGATGTATTAGCTGGGAGAAGGTGTAGTTAGAGCAGAGAGCCAACAGAATCATGCAGAGAGGGAACCATGTGTGATAATACAGCTTTGTCATTCAACTTATTTTTTCTTTTTTTGGGGGTTTGGGAACTTAATGTGTTGCACAGCTGGATGTTGATATTCTCTTATTAGCACTGTCTGTGAAACAGGAGAGACACTTATGTGTTTTAGTTTAAAGAGGATATTGTGTTTGGATGGGGTTATACAAAAGTGTAAAGCAACTTTATTGCAAATTAACAAGTGTTTTGCTAAAATGCTAAACTAAGATGGTGAACATGGCAAACATAATAACCTGCTGCACATCAGCATGTTAGCATTCTGACATTAGCATTTAGCTCAAACTACTGCTGTGCCTAAGTACAGCTTCCCAGAGCTGCTAGCATGACTGTACACCAGTGGCGTGCATTGACCTTTATAGAGAGGCAAGCAGAACCAAAGAACTCCCCAAATAGCAAATCTCTCTTAGATTCAGGGCCTGTCCTGTCCCACGATTTTGTCCTGTCTGTCCTTCCTGTGCTGAAAGTCTTTCTCCTGGATCTTATTGCTCTGTCTGGACATCTTCACCTTTCTGCTCTCCGTCTTGGCTGATCAAGTGTTAGGATTGTTCCTTTGAACCGACAGTAAACCCATCAAATGTTCAGAATAGACGAAAAATAGAAAAATCACTTCTACGGTAATCTTTAAAAATATTTACTATTAACCGACAGTGACTCACTCCAGTGACACTGCAGTATCCTGTATTTTCCTGCCTAAATATCCTGTCTCAAACTTCCTTGACTAACAGAAAGGAAAAGATATTGATCTGAAAACTAAAAAGCAGAACAGAGTTAAGACTGGGGTATTATGGTTAACTGTAAATATTCCACAACTCACCCTAACTCCGTGCTGTTGCACATGTTGACTCAGGAAGAAAACTAATGCTGATCTGAGATGATAAATCACAGTGTGATTTGCTGCTACCTCTGAACATTTTAAGAAGAAAAGACTGTTTAAGTAATTCTCTAATGTGCAAGGACAGTTTCCACTCTCATCTGTTTATGTGTATAATAACGCGTGCTGTATCATAACTGATCTCCGAACGATGGAAGCTGAGTTAAGGACAGTTTGACACACTTGTAGTTAGCTATAGTTGGTCACCCGTCAAAAATCTCAGGATTATCTACAATGCACAAATTTCTAAAGCATGTTGTTCCCCCCTTTGCTTGACCAGCCTCAGCCTTCATCAATGGGACACAGCCACGCCCACGAAAATGACAGAAATGATAGATTCGACAGCTGATAGTCAACCTAGCTTCCAGAGACAATAACCTACTGCGGCCACAAGAGGGCGAGATGAATGCAAACGATCAGATCCCTTATGGGACAGAACGTTGTTCTAAGGGGTACGGAGAGAAATTGCTTCCACTTCAGTATCTGATTGATGTCTATTTTTTGCTTTAACTGGTCAAGCACTGCTTCTCTTGCTGGTCCTGATGGCACGCCACTGCTGTATACTCTTGGTGTTGTTTCAGCATGAGGTAGCTCAGTGGTTTCCAAATGTTTTGCTCTGTGTGTCCCCTTAAAATGAAGCAATGACCCCTCATCGAATGTAATGGCCTTAGTGTGGACATAAAGTCTGAACGGTTCGACCATCATTGTTTCCTATAAAACTGATTCATGTGAAGATTTCTAGATGCTCTGAAGCTGGGGTAGTATCCAGTATCTCACAAGAATAAAGCACATATTAGAAATATCATTTGAGTTACAGAAATATATGTTTACTTGTTTTTATTCCTATAATCTTCTTGTAACCCTTCATATTTGCCTTGGGGCTTCTTAGGGGGGTGCCAAACCCTGGGTTGGGCAACTGAGGCAAAGATAGAATGAAAAACACATGAAGGGATATAAAAGAAATCCAAATACATTTTCTGATATTTATTGTCAAACAGTTGTGTATTTTGACATGGACAGTTAGCTAACAAGGTTAAGGGATAAAGCTGGTGACATTTGATATTTTTCTTATTGTCAACTAATCCCATGTTAGAAAAGTGTTGCCTGCGAAGCTAAAGTCTGATCAAGCTTATTCTACTGTGCCAGCAAATGCATCTAAATCCATGACTGAAAATAGTCCCCCAACCAATGCACTGTTTACTCTTGTTTGAGTAGAATTTCTTAAAGACCACAGTCCTCAGCTGTTTTAAGGACATTTCTAGGCCTTTTTTGAAACTGAATGTGTATTTGTGAGTGGTTTTAACAGATTTACGTCCTCAGTAGGAACGAATGGGGCTGTGGCTGAGTGCCAGAGGGTGGGGAAGTCAGAAAGGCTGAGAGACTGAATAATTCATTGTTGTTTTTTGTTTTTTTCAATGGGATTTGTCTAGAAAAATCACAAAAAATATAGAATAAAACCAGCCATGTTGTTCCTTTAAAATCCAGGAATTACAACCCCTGATATCGATCCACCGCCCTTCAGACAGGATTATTTTATGCTGTGACGATAATACTGTAGTAATCCCTGTTTAAGACCAAAAATGATAAGTAGCATGATGGAGCTTGTGCGTTGTATTCTCCTGTGAGAGCAGCAGTGGGTGAGGTGAAGTGGCAGGCAGGAGATCAGATGGCTCTGTCCTCCACATAGATCCCTGAGCCCCCGCCGTCCCTCTGATGCAGCTGCTCCTCTGCTCTCCATTTGCAGCCTCCCCTCCCGTTACCTCCCACTCAGCTCCCGAGTGGAAACCTGCATTCACATACAGTCTGACTGTACTGTAAAATTTATAGTCACTGTTTGACTTTGTAACTTTGAAAATTGCAATATGTAACTTTTCGCCTTGGGGCAGGAAGTGTGCTGTTAGTCCCATCCTCCCTTCCCCTCAGCCGGTCAAGGTCCCACCTTAACACCTGTCAGTCATCCTGATGAGTTGTCTTTTCCTCTTGCCTGAGGCTGAGGTTACAGGCAACAGTGCAGTCGCCACAGGCTGCTGACAAATCGGAAACACAGGCAATATGAGGTTTCAAAGAAAAAGGAGCCGTGCAGCGTTCATCCAGATTTTGGACAGGTCTCATCTGGATCACGTTTAGCTCCAAAAACATTTTCTGCCAGAGCGAACACGCAGCAAATCACAGAACATCATGAGCCTCAGTGCAAGTCTATCAGAATTAAAACACGTCACACAACTCTTCTCCAGTACACCATGCTTCATTCACCCTGCCAAATGTTTTTGGCTGTCCTACCATCATCAGGGTCATGTCTGATGTAGTCTCCAGTTTCATTATATAGGCAATCATCGCACGTCATCATAGTAATTAGCATCAAGAAAACAAATGTTACCATCAACCTTTTATAAATTTACTCCCAAAGGATAAAGAAATGTGTGAGAAATATATTTGTTTTCAAAATGCTTTTCACAACAAATAACTGTAAGGACTGATTATCTTGGGCCATGCTAGCGACATGGCAAAATTGGTCCTTCCGCCACGTCGGTCCAGACTGAAATATCTCGCCAACTATCGGACGGATTCCCATGACATTTTGTACAGACATTCTTGGTCCCCAAAGGATGAATCCTGATAACACTGGTGATTCCCTGTCAAAATTTTAATTTGCCCAGTACTAACACAGCACATGGTATCAAATTAGCATTATGCTCAAAGCACCACTGCACACAGAGCTGCGAGCATGGCTGTGGACTCTTTAGTCTTGTGCAAGACAAAACAACAAACTCTACCATCTTTCAACCAACATTTTCAAAACACAGCATATTCAAATTTAATGTAATCCAGTGAACTTAAAAAAAATGTTTTTTAGTCTAGTCTTTACTTGTCCTTCTTGGAAATTCAAATTGTAGACTCCTTTAAATGTCTGTTTTTGACACAGATACTTAATGTCATTGTGGAATTATTCTTTTGGGGGCATTTTTGCCTTTATTAGATAGTGACAGTAAGGAAATGACGCAAGAGAGATGCAACAAAAGTTCCCAGCTATATTTGAACTTTTAAGTCATAGAACTGAAGAACTATTTATAAGAAAACTGGAAACAAACTCAGACACCACCTGATGAAGGCAAGATAGGTCTAAAAGCTTGCATATAAAGCAGGGTGTACTGGAAAAGAAGGCGACTGGTTTCAACTTTGATAGCTCCAAAAACAACCCAAACATAATTTAAAAATAAGTTTCAGATAAAGAGAGGGATTCAGGCAAAGGAAACATCTCTGTGATTCTATTTCCAAGTTTTTGTTCTTTTGCAATAGTGATAGAAACATCTGATCACACATGCCTCTCCCTTTTCCTGTGTCCTGACATTTCAGGTATCCAAAGCAGCCGCAGACCTGATGGCGTACTGCGACGCGCACATACGCGAGGACCCCCTCATTGTGCCCGTCCCCGCCTCCGAGAACCCTTTCCGGGAGAAGAAGTTCTTCTGCACCATCCTCTGATGACCTGCCGGTAGAGCTGTACAGGTGCAGGCATGGCGTTGCCTGGCTTCTCTGTCTTCACCACACCTGAAGCTACTGGCCATAGGCGTTGAGTTTTGCCAGGTGGACACTCTGTTGTTGGTCAGTTCTGTCCTGGTGGCTGAAGGTTTTGGGGGAGTCAGCTACCAAACTGGCAACCCAGTGAGCGTATCATGTCTTGTTAAATAGGTTTGTTATTGCTTTGTTATTAGAGAACAGCCTTGCTCAGTGCTTAATGAGATGAGAGATGTTTTTTTTTTCCTTTTTTCTTTTATTGTGCTAGATCTTAACATGCCTCAGGAAACAGAAATTTGCCCATTTATTCCCTTTCCCTTTATCTGAATTTAAAAAAAAAAACATTAATCTTTGTATTTATCTTGAACACAATTTGAGTTAGTTTTTCATTGCTTTCAGTGCACAGGTTTGACTATTTGTAGCAACACTTACTGAAAGTACCACTGATATTTGACACTTCCCGCACTAGTGATTTCTGTTTCAATTTGCCTCCAGAGTCGCCAACAATTAACCCGCTCGTTTCAGTGCTGCAGTACGGCCGGATTCAGATTAGAGCGCAGAAACAGAAACCTTATCTCGAACAGTAAATTATTTCGGTTCGCGCTCGTAATAAGAAGCAGGTGGCTGCACATCAGTTCTGCTGCAAATAAATAAATAGACTCTCTGTTTATTGAAAGGTGCAGAGCTAATGTTTCAGCAGTGAGATGAGTTTTTCAGGGTTATCACTGTGCAAACAACCCTTAAGTCAAAAATTATTTATGAATCTGCCACCTCCTTCCCAGGCCCACTCTAATGCATTCTACCTTTACAGCTCTGTTTGATTTACTCTTCATATACTTCATCCACTTCAGATCAGAGACTCTATCACTTAATCCTGCAGGTCCCTGACTGGAATATTTTTACAAGTTGCAGGATACCGTTTCCTCTTATTTCCGTAACGGTCTCATTTGTTTGCTGGGCATGTTTCCTGAGCCTGATTCTTTTTGCCTGTCCTAGAGTGAATGGCACGGCCTTTGACATTAATGCCAAACCAGAGGCCTGCATGTTTCTCTGCTCCTTTTTGACGGCCCGCTCTGTTTCTGAGGGACTGTCGGTCTTTTAGAGTGTACAGTATGTTACAGTGCCAATTTCTGTGAGAGCAGTGTGATCTTCACACTGTGGTCCCACAGCCTTTTTCCGTTTCTGTTTGTTTTGGAAGAAAAAGCACACTGTCGAAACATTTCCTTTACATGGTAGTTGAATAGCATTTGCTAATTTTTACGATGAATTGTTATGATCGTTATTAATATTGTTATTATCAGTAGTATTATTGAATATTTGTTGCATAGCACTGACAGCTACATGACGTGTAGTGCTACTAAGCTTGTATGATACTTAGGAAAAAAAAACATTTATAAATCATGCAATTATTGATACTATCTGAGTATTTTTTAAAAATAATGGTAAGGGTCGGTTTACATAATATGATCCCTTCGGTGGTTCAGGCTTTTTGCATCATCGTTTCTGTAAAATTCTAAGAAATTTCCTCTTGGTACTTGAATAGCCATTTCATTAGGAATCAATCTCTGACACTGGACTGTCACCAACACAAACTATTGGACTCAAATTGTTTTCAGGATAACTATTGCTATTATTACCTATCTGAAAACCTGAGACTGACCTCAGGGCACTCTCACTGACCTCATCTAAAGGATGGTGCCAAATCTGAAACAAGATAATATAACGGCTAGAGATGAATATTGCATGGATTTATTTCTATCTATAACAGAGAGAACTATTATGAAATGAAATATTGCCTCTTCATTGACTTTCTGGGTGCTACTCTGCACATTATAATCTCATTGGAGTCCGGATATGTCGACAATGTGCAGCTGTATTCATGAATGGTATTATTGTTTTGGAAAAAAAATAGCATTTAAATAGCAGGCTTTGTAAATCCTTTGATGGATCAAATGAATTAAAGGAAAAGGGCAACCCAGATGTGCCGTGTCTTCACTATTTCTGCCTCATGTGTCTGACTGACGGTTTGAGATACAGTCTGTGTGATCACACTGATAACATGAAAAGCCGCGGCAAATCGTCGTGGGTCTCACAGAGGAACATGATATTCTGGTGTGTAGTGGAGACCTCCTGTGGCTGAGCTGAAGGCCATCTGGATGCACTGTTCATGCGTCCTGGCATTTTTTTTTTTTTTTTTTTTTTTTTTTAAGGATTATGTTTCAATTCAGCCTCTGCCAGTTTGTCCATTCTACTGTATAGCTAGAAAAAAAAAGGTCGCATGAATAATGTCCCTAATAATAATTCAGGGTATCAGCCTCTGACATCAACATTCAGATTATCTGTTGTCGCTATTTCGTGTGTCCACCCATGCATACATTTACAGCCTCACCTGGGAATAGACTGAAATTACCACTTTCTGCCAAGTTTGGTTGATAATGGTTATTTATTTTTTAAAAACTTTTTCCAAATCCTGCTGTAACTGTACAGATTGTATAAAATAACATGGACACCTGATGAATGACCTGATGAGGCGAGTCAGGCACCTTTTACTGATTTCTCTGAACCAATCCCAAAGGAGCAGGATGTAATTAAAGAGAAGCAGAGGATTTTTTAAGCCTTAGTGATGTAGATTATTTATCTATATTAAATTCAAGTTAAAGGTGCTGAGAACCTGTTTTATCAATGAGCTTCTTACTATGAAGGAGTGGGTCCAACATGAACATCCTGATTTTTCACAGTAGATATTTCTCAGTTTATTTTATTTTATTTTTTTGTTTTTCTTCTGACTGGTTTGAAGTGGGCGGGGTTCCGTTAGGAAAACGTCACAAACTTGTCAATAAAATCGGATCAGTCCACACCCTTAGAGTCCTGATGCAGCAGATTAGCTGCATTAGATGAGTTCTTGAGTGTTTAACTCTTAATAAGATCTAAGGATGTTTATTTTTTATGTACATTTCATCTATGGCCCAAAATCACAAATTTACGCCAGAGAGCTTTAGAATTAGTAAAACAGGCAGCACCCTCTTTCCTTAGAAGAAATTATACAGAGAAATATGAGTTTTATGTACCAAAAACTAAAATAAGAAATTTCAAGAAGTAGGTCTCAGTATTATTTGGTATGCACTTGGTTCTCAGCTGGGACCTGACTGGATAAAAAGAAATCTATATAGATCTGGAGAAAAGTGCAGTGGGTGTTTTGAACACTGCTGAGTGAAAGAGAAACTGAAAAGAATTACAAACACTAAATAAAAAGTAAATAAAGTAAATAGATAAATAGACTTCAACATGTAAATAAAAAGTTTAATTAGAGTCGAGCACGTAAATAGGATCCCAGGATAGACGAGGGTTGGCTATCCGCAGCAGAGCAGGATGTTAGGTTGCGTTTAAAGAAACCCTGCGCATGCTATGAATAGCCATTTCCTTTCAAATGAGTAATGTGTTGCAGGGAGAGAACTAAATCATTGTAATGAGTGTATCTATGAATACGACTCCACAAAGAATTATATAATGCACAGAAAAGTAATTATCCCTAGGGCGGTAGGTTATCTAATACCAGGAATCTTTGCTGGAGCAATTTTCCAAATTGAGCAGTGAGCCCCCAAAGTGTACGCAAAATGTACAAGAAAAGTAATAATTTCTGATGAGATTATTTATCTACAGTGTCAGCGGGTTGTTTGCAGCAGCTTTTCAATGATTTCTACTCATAACACATGGCATACAGTGTGTCGCATGCCAGTGTTTTCCATTACATTATTATTTGTCCCAGGAAGGGGTGGTAAGGTCTCTGAAATAACATTTATGCAACAGTGGAACTCCATTAAAATCAATACAAATGAAATGTTTACAAGCATGGCAGCAGGCGCTCTTTTTGGAGTAGCCCTCTCTTCCTCTGCTGGAGGAACAGTGGTGTTCTCAGAGTCGGAGGAAATCCTCGTCAAACATCCCTCTTCATGCACAATAGATTCTATTTAAATGATTTATGTGCAGCACAGAGTAACCGGTTCAATATGCACTAATCATAAAGCTATTGCGTGTCACCTGTGTTTTAGAGCCATAATATGATTCACAAGTTTTCTACTCTGCTTAAATGGTTTTTCTCACTTCATTAGAAATTTGCAGTGTGGTTTGAAGCAAAGCAAACCTGAATGAAACTTCTTTATGTGATAAACACTGGAAGGCCCACTTCAGCGATACTTTTTATAGCTTTTATCAGTGTTTTAGTGTTTCAATTCACTTATAAGAATGAGTAATAAACTATTCATTCTGCTCACTATCCCATTCTGTTTACTTTAATGTGGTTCGGGTGGAGATTGAAACTGCATGGGGCTGCTTTATTTTTAATGGAGGCACGTTAAATGTGTCTACACCTACTGTGGTGCTCACATTAATCTTTTTTTATAGGCTGTACGAAGCTAAAATAGCAAGAGGTAAAATTAGAATAGATTAATGCATCAGTAATAATGATCCAATAATATAATTTAACTTAGTGTAGTGGAAAAAAAATGTTGAGTCGTATTAAATCATTTAGTTTTCTGTATCTTATTTAAGTAATTCTAATTGAACTATAATAATAATAATAATAATAATAAGAAGAAGAAGAAGAAGAAGAAGAAGAAGAAGAAGTATGTTTTTGCCATGGTTTTTGCATGGCCACTTTGGCTAGAGAGCGTTGAACTCCATCTCCCAGAGTGCACAGCGACAGGGCATACTCGTCTCCCATTGGCCCAGCTCTCCGAGCAGCGGAGGCAGACATGAAGCAGTGGTGAGAGCCCGGCGGAGAGCTGCGGAGCTGAAATGAAGCGCACACACGGAGCGGCTCACACCGTGCAGCGCCGTGCGGCTCAGGAAGAGGCTCCGCGCCGCTAAAGCTGAAGGCTGCTCCGGCTGAATGAAGGGCTCCGTCCATGCGGAGGCTAGCGCTCACTCTGCTGCCCTGTGCTGTTGCCGTCCTGGTGCACTTGTGGTTGGCACAACGACCCTCCTCCACCCCGCTGGACAACAACACACACTCGGGTACTTATTGTTTTTTAAAGCCTAATCCCCGGGATTCACCTCCACAAAGCCTCGCAACTTTTCCACAGCCGAGCGGCGGGCTAACTTTGCTCCCACCGCCCCGGTGTGTGTGCTGTGGTTGGTAGTTTCTGTAGGAACAGGTAGTTAAAGCTTGTTCGTTTCACTCTGTGTTCGCGCTAGAGTGTGTGTGTGTGTATGTGTGTATGTGTCTTCACGCGTGTGTGTTGAGTGAGTGTGTGTTGTAGTAGGAAATAATGTGACTAACAGTTCAGTAGTGTTGGGCGTTGCTGGGATAGTCTAACGTCTGGAAACAGAGAGACTGGAGCGAGCTGAGCATCTCTGTCTTGTTATAGTGCAACTACTGTGCTGCCTTCAAATGGGTTATCACTTATTATCAGAGCGATACTGCAGGGTGAACCCGCTTTTTGTTTTTTTTGGTTTTTTTTTTTGATCATATTCATTTCCATGAGGTGAATAATAGGATGTACCACAGTAAGTCAGTGTAAACTAAATATCAGAAGAAACTGCTGCAGCATCAGGAATAGGAAGCAGATATCAAGCATGATTCAGAGTGATCTTTATTTTTTCTTTCTTTCTTTCTTTCTTTCATGTCTGGTTGTTGCCTTATCATTGTCACTAACTGCAGGTCATATTTTACCCCATGCTTACATTCAATGCCTCATCACTGTTTACTGCTGTGGCATCCTGTTGTTCGAGGTATTCTCTCAAATAGCACAGCTCCTGTTTTTGATCCAGATGAAGCGTCACCCTTCTATGAAGTTTTGGTGGGAGTGCTGTCGGCGAGACACCATCATGAGCTGCGACAAGCGATAAGGGAGACCTGGCTTGGCTACCTCAGAGATCACCCCCACTTCCAGCACAGGTCTGTAGGCTGGATCTTCCAACTTCACCACTTGTTTTTCATTTCTTTTTTCTTTCTTTCCTTTTTTTTCTTTTCTCAGATTCATATAGTGGAAACAAAGCCTGCAGCTGGCAGCAAATAACTGACTGCCCCATCAACCCTTTTATCTTTACCTGACTAGCGGCCAATACTGTTCTCTCTTTCATTCTTCCTTTTTGTCCATTTCCTTCTCATTCAGCGATCTAAGCACAGATAAGGTGTGATGGCCTTTAAGCAACCCTCGGTAACCATGGCAACGGAGGGTGGATAGATGGACAAGCTTTAGAAATCTTGTTGCCTAATATTGCGCAAAAAAAAAAGATGAATGCGACGCAGTAGTGTTTGTGCTTATTTTCAGAGTGGGGGTGAAGTTTATCGTGGGCAAACATGGGTGTCCCATTCCAGAGGAGGACAGAGAGGATCCGTACTCCTGCTCCATCCTGAACTTCACTGAGCCAGGTACCAAAAAAAAAAAAAAAAAACCCCACACACAAAAAAAGGAAAAAAAATCAGCCTCACACACTAATGAGCGGACATCTGCAGCTGCAGTATGGAGAGATGTTCTGTGTGCAATCTGTTGGCGCTTGCATGTGCAGTTGTTAATAGTGGAACTGAGGCAGAATAGCAGGAGATGAATTGAAAGATTTAAAAGAATGCATCTTCAGAAAAGAAGTAAAACACCTTTATTCATGTTCACCTGCGGCTCAAGGACACTGTTTTTTTTTCTTTTCATACCCAAGGCCGAAAGCAGAGATGTCTCCCAGTCAACGCAGCTGCTGCAGCCGTAGCTAGAACCGTGTACTAACGCTTGAAAAGTAAAGCCACAGTTTATGAAGCACTGACACACGTTATATGAAATAATTGACCAGACTCACTGTCAGATTGAGCGTCTGCAGTAAATTGTTATGTCTCTCACCTTCACAGAGCCAGTCCAATTCAGCCGTTTCACTACTTTTCCCGGTCGGTTCAGTGTTTGCTGCCTTCATGAAAACATAATTACCGCTCATCAGAATAGACGACGGCCTTTAAGGGTCATGGTGATGTTTTATTTTTCCGGCCCATTCTCTGCTCTCCAGCGTGTTAATGGTTGTAAGTGTTGATGATGTGATTTGCTTCAGACTCGGAGGCGGGCGGGTGCAGCTTTGGTGCGAGATGCTCGGTGTGATTGGAAGAGAAAGAGACAAAGGCTGCTTTTAAACACAGTTGGGTACACGACTCAGGATTCGGGTCAATTAATTGTTGCTGAAATATGTTTGTTTTTTTGTTTTTTTTGCTGCTTCCATCACAGGGATTTTTCTTGGGAGACTCTACAATAACGTGAAGGCTAATTAGCCTCTCAGACTTTTAGTGCTCCCAGCACAAGATGCTGGTGCTCTGTAGTGAGAAACGGTGAAATTTTTAATGACATTCAAAGACACTGAGCCTTCAGGGCTGATATAAAGACTTTTTTTTTTCTCACAGTGTTTGATTGATCAGTTTGCTGACATGTGACTAGTGCTGACATTTGGATAAACAATTAATGGTGTAAGTTTTTGTTTTTGTGGCAAAAATACTAAAAATCCACTGGTCCCAGCTTCTCAAATGTGAATATTTACTGTTTTATTTTTAGTCTTGTATCGTGGTAAATTGAATATATTTGGGTTTTGAACTGTTGTAAAAAAAAAAAAAAAAGGCAATTTCAGGAGATCATCTTGGAATCTGGGAAGATGTGATCGGCGTTTTTCTGTATTTCTGACATTTTATTGACCCAGTTAATTGAGAAAATAAACAGATAAAATGAAACAAACAATATGGAATACTATACAACATTCGCTGTTGCTTAACATTGAAAAAAGTCCCCAACAAATACTAAGTAACAGTAAATTTGCTGCTAATAATTTAAGATTTATGCCAAGTTTTATTCATTTTTTCTCTGAATAAACAATCAATCTCATGCTGGCCAGTGCTGAGAGAAGCACTGTTGTTGTTGTTGTTGTTCTGACAGGTTTGCACAAACTAAGCATTTATATTTAGTTAGCATAGGGAGATTAAATAGATCCTCACACACTGGTAAAATCCTGCAGCTCAATTCCACTCTGTCAGTGTGAGAAACACTTGGTTTGATAAACGGCTTCTCTCTCTTTGTCTGTGATTCCTTGCCCCTAATTGTCTTTTATTTTGGAGCAGGCAGCCGAACTTGTGTAGAACGTATATAAAGTAAAGAGCCTGCTTCCCTTTAACGGCCTTGATCTTTTCATTGATCTCCTGGGTAATAAACTGCTCTTTTGTAATTAAGAAACCACACTCACGAGCAGAAGCTCGCTTTGAAGACAGCAGTCTCAAGAACCATCTCCTCAAAGTGCTGATGGTGCAGCTTTCCCAGAGTCTGCCTTCTTCTCTGAACGCTCTCTCCCTCCCCCGGATCACCCGGTCTTCATCACTGGAAAGCGACGGTCAGCATGTTGGGATGGTAATTAATTTCACCTGTGCTTGTGCAGTAACGGCCTGCCCTCCGTCTGTCTCAGTGACAGGGCAGGATGCAGAGATAGAGATCGTGACAGTGTCTGACCCCTCGGTGCTCTCCCCGTCCGACGTGCCGGCCGTCGCCCTGGATTTCAAGGTCCTCCACCCGGTGGTGATCACCAGACTGGGGGTGTTTCCCAGCGGGAACCGGCCCGAGCTTCAGAGCAACGTAACGGTGAAGCTTCTCCAGCTGGACCAGGAGGTAACAGAGCCTCGACCTCTGAGCATAATGTATCCTGTATGCTGTTTTTCTGTGGAGCCTGGTAGATACACAGCTTGAGGGCAGCTGGTACTGCTGCTGTTTACAGCTTCAGTTATAGACACAAACTGAAACTCCGGTTGGATTATTGCCACTGAGAAAACAGTTTGTAGTGTTGGATACAGTGTAGATGAAGGTACCGAGGTAAAAACACTAAAACAAACAAGTAGCATTTCTTTGTGAATTCTTTATGTGTAAACAAAAAACTTTTTGCAGGAGGCTGTGGTTACTGCTCGCTTCAGTGCCATCAGCACAGGGACCATGGTGAACGGGGTGTGGTACAAACCAGTGGAGCAGTTCATCTTGCCTAAGGTCAGTTTTTCCACTTAGATCCCTGCCAGGACTGTAGAGATACTGAGGTCATGAGCCACCCCTCCAAAGACAAGAAAGTCTCTAACATGTTGTAATTATTTGGATTTGTCATAGTTAGCTGCTGGAGTCTATTTCCTGCAAGCTGTATTAAAATGGAGCAGTTCCTCTGAAGTAAATTCCTCTGAAAATCATAAACCGAACACAGGTTAAGAAAAGAACGGTCTGAGAATTAATATTTGCTTTAGTGCCAGGTTATTATGCATAGTTCTTTCCAAGAAATTAATTATTTCCCAACAGAAATAAAGTACTAAACATGATTTCAAATAGAATCTAAACCACAACAAAGTTGCTAAAACCAACCCCAGAACAATACAGAGGACATGACTGAGTGTCCTCAGTGGTAGCTGCAGCCCTAAATGTAATGTCACCGATGTTGGACAGAATAAGACCACACTGCATGTGCAATGATTGAGGTGTCTGTTTTTCATCCAGGGCTTTGAGGGGACGCTGGTTTGGGAGAGTCTGGACTCTTCTGGGTTGACAACAGTCAACTCCTCCTCTGTGCAGCTCAACGATGGAGGAGGTGTCCTCAAGATCTCCTCTGTACGTGTTCATCACACGTGGTGTCAAAATAAATGTATAAAAAAATTCTCTCAAGTTTTGAAGTGAAGAAAAGTTCAAGTAACCCAGTGAAAAAAAAAACTTTCTTTTGCTCTTTTCTTGGAATTGCAGATCGCAGAGGGCATATTGCCTCATAGAAGTGCTCTTGGATTTCCCGGTTTGGCTGGAGGGTTCACATTTACTATCTACGGTTGGTCCAGCCACGTAATTAATTCTGAGCATTTTATAAAAACAGTTCGATCCAAATCGCTCTATGAGCCAGCTGTTGTAAAGGAGTCCCTATGTAAAAATTCCGAAAAAACATTGTTCACTCTGGCAGGTTATGAGATAAGCTCCTTTTCTTTGCCTCAGGTCTCCTGCATACATATCAAATAACATGTTTTTTTCCCCTCTCTACCCTGTTGTGTTACGTTATTGATTTTACCTCCTGTTTGCATTTTAGCTTATCTGAGAAAGGGTTTGTAGCCATTTTGGTGAAAAGAAAATTAAATTCACCACTCAATATCCCCGAAAACGGAACTAATGATTCATTCTGTAAACGGTTAGAGTTTTATCATACTGCTTTGCCAGCCAGTAATTTAAGTTATTATCCCTAAAAAGTGCCTTAATTTATTAAGACTTTGGGGGAATAAAAAGTTAATGTGACTTTTTTTTAACACCTCATTGTGAACCCATCATGACTTTCCCCATTTTCCCCAAATTTATTCCGTTCTTCTGCATTTTCTTTGTCTTTACCCCTGTCATGTACGTCCCTGCTCCTACCCCCTGCCACCTGTGTGTCAGATGGAGACGGTCTGTCGGGGCTCCTGCGGGGCCGCCCAGCCAGGATGGAGCAACATGCCTCCAGGCTGAGGCAGGAGGACGCCGCTTTGCAGCGGGAGAGCCTGCAGCACGGCGACATGGTGTTCGTAGACGTGGTAGACACCTACAGGAACGTGCCTTCCAAACTGCTTCAGTTCTATAAATGGTATGCCAAGTGCTAATGACTCAATTCTCTGTTTCCAAATTGCCTGGGCCCTCTGAGGAAATCAGCAAACCTGAAATGAAAGCGTGTCGTCGCCTCAAAATGTCTCGTCGTTAGAATCACGACTGCAATCACTCTGTCAGGGAAAAAGTACTGTTGTGAGTCATCAGGTAGCAAAATATACAGAGTGGTCTTAATCTTTGCTTTGGCAAGTGTTTTATTTAGTTGCAGCACCTTCTTGCCCTTCACTCTCAGTGGTATTTGAAAGTAAATCCACTCTGGGATATTGCAAAAAAAAATATATATCAGGTGGGCTTTAATTAAGGTTGCAAATTCCCTCTCTGACAGGTCTGTGGGAAACGCTGACTTTAATCTGCTGCTGAAGACGGATGATGATTGTTACATCGACGTGGACTCAGTATTAATGAAGATTGACCACAAGGGTCTCAAGCGCAGCAATTTCTGGTGGGGGAAGTAAGTACAATATGATGTCCCGTCCTGTTGACAATGTATATTTTGCTTGTAATTTTTCGTCCACTTGTGTTTGGAACTTGAAAGAAACAGGAATACTCAGCGTGGTCACAATGATGAAGTGTCAGGTGAAAGGGAGACATGATGTGACAATAATATATCTGCTGTCCTGACCTAGTTTCAGGCAGAGCTGGGCAGTGGATCGCATTGGGAAGTGGCAGGAGCTGGAGTACGCTAGTCCGGCCTACCCGGCGTTTGCCTGCGGCTCAGGCTACGTGGTCTCTCGTGACCTGGTCCAGTGGCTCGCCAGTAATGCGGAGAAGCTGAAGGCCTACCAGGTGGAGTACCGAGCACCGAGCGGCTGCGGGGAAATAACGAGCAGATAATCGTGAATATAATGTGAGCAACCTGTCCTGGATGTCTTGTTACAGGGAGAAGATGTGAGCATGGGGATATGGATGGCAGCTGTTGGACCACAGAAATATCAGGTAAAAGAGGGAACATTGCTTGAGTGACATCCAGAGCTCCAGTGAAGCAGGATAATCACAAATGATTTGTTTTTTTTTGACAACAATCAGATATATTTATACAAGACAACTTATCAGGGAACAGTGAAGTCCAGATTAATAGGACAGCCAAAGGACAGCAGATCATATCAAGCTCGCTGAGACTCATTAGGTAAAATTCAGCAATGCACTCATGCACACCAGAAATGAAAACATACAATATAAAATAACAGTGTGCGCTGAAATGATAAATGTCTTTTTCCTCTCACTCTCAAACGTGTACACGCTGATTTCTAAGAAAAACATGGCACAAGCAGGACTGAAAATTGAGATTACTATCATTTTCCTCTTCGTGGAAATTCACTGTTTCATTCTGTGAACTGATAACCACTGTGCTTTTTATACTTTGTACAAAATTGTATAGTTCACTGGCCTTCTAGCACAGCCTCACCATCCTTATCACGTCTCACTGCACAACACTGTTTGAACATGTGACAAATAAAAACCTCTAAAATCTGAAATTTGCTTGCGGAGGCTGTGGAAACGCTGTCACACTTCAACAGGATCGTTTTGTTCACCGGTTTAATCTCGGCAACATGTAGTTCAGTCACAGCGTATCAAAGGTGCATGTTAACAATTTAACCTGAGTAAGGCCTGAACCAGTGTATGACTAATACCCAGATCAGTCTGTGCATGTTAACGCAGCCACTGCTCTGCCCCCCCACCTCCTCTCATCCCCTCCACCTTTGCTGTTGCCAGGACCCCGGCTGGCTGTGTGAGAAAGAGTGCTACCTGGACATGCTGTCGTCCCCCCAGCACACAGCCGAGGAGCTGCACATTCTCTGGGACAGGAAGAGGGCCTGCGGAGACCCCTGCGGTTGTCCCTGGAGCCACTAAAAATCTGGCGTACAACCACACTCACCACGTGGCACTGTGGGTAAAAAAATGCACTCAACACTGGCTGTCACTTCAGTTTCTGTGGTTTCCTGAAAACCCCAAACTGAGCCGTTTCAGAGTTTTATCGATATTATATTATTAAATGATATAAACTTAGGTTTTTGGAAACGTGTGATTTTCTGTCGAGAAATGATAAAAACTCGGAGAGTCCATGGCAGGTTCTTAATATTAACAGAATACTCTACCAACATAATAAACCATTTGCAGCTTCAGAACACATTAAAAACACATTTAGCTGTAGCAAACTGTCAGTATTTGTATAATAAAATCAGATATTAAATTTGAAAATGTCATCAGTGGAACAAAAAACAAAAAATGTGGGAAAAGATTTCGGGTTTAAAGATGTTTTAGTAATGTGGTAACTGACGTTGGTGGACGTGGACCATGTGATGGTCACTGTGTGCAGAATTACTGCTGTATGACTTGAGTACTTTGTAATATTATAATTACTGATACTCTGATATATGACAGACTCAAACCTTTTGGTTTCAAAGGGATATTTGATGGTATTTTACAGGTGACTGCTTTACATTGCTATATTTTGTAAATTATTGTCTTAAGCTTTTCATCCTCCTCACTATTTGTAGATTTATGACGAGCTTTCTCACAAACACACACAGTTTGTACTGTAACTGTCATTGTGCAAATAGTGATGTGGCCTTACTGTGCGTGTTAGGCGTCATACTGTACGTATGTTAACACAGATTTCAGTCGGTGTATTTGCAACACAGATTTTTGGAACTTGACGAAAAACAGTCAGAGTGACTGTGAAATAGACTCACTAGTTTAACACTGGTTTTACGAAACCCTCCTCACAGGTAATAAAGATCACTTAAGAGAGACTGATGATTTAATGGTTGTTTGTTTGTTTGTTTTGAGGACGATGCTCATGGAAAAAAATTGCTGCTGATTTCGTGCTGGATGCACATCGGGTCCAAAGCTCCGTTTTATCCGTTAGTGCTGCTCAGTCTTCGCCAGAGGCACGCAGTCAGCAAACAGACTTTGCTCATGCTGTTACAGAAGTCCGTTTTCTCGACTTAAAAAGGAATATGAAATCACTTTGATCTCTAGCCGTGATTGTTTTTTCCGAGACAGCGGGTCGGACACCGCCGGAATGATGAACAGGGAAACCTGTGGAGCGCTTTAGCCCCGAATTGATCAGTGGCTTCATGTTAATCAATAGAACTGAACACAGCCAGTCATCAGCTTGCACCCACAGACACTTGAAAAATGTTGACAGGCAGCAAATGCGGTTAGATTTTTTGAGCATATGCTTTTAGTTGCTGCAGCAATTTGTTTGTTTATTGAAGTATAACCTTGTGATTGATTGCTGAGCCACAAGAATTAGATTGCTTTCGCTGCATATTTTTGTAAATTATGTACATATTCTACTAATGGAGGATAATCCAAGTTGTTTTATTTTATTTAGGCCTGTCCCACCTGCCAAGAAATCTATTCCTGCAATTAACCTGACATTAGAGCACTCATTCCTCTTCCTCCCCATCTTATCCTTTTGCCTGCTCTCTTTCAGTGAGCTGCACAATAACAAAGTCATATCCGCAACTGTTCCACTCGCCTACATAGATAAGAGACGGTGCTTTTCACCCCATCAGCCTTTCTCACTGACTTGGCTCAAAGCCCTTCATTGTGAACTGAGAAAGGCGTGGAAATGACAGATTAAAAAAAAAAAGAAAAGTACTCTACTTCTCATTTCTGCTCTGCTGCTTCTTTAGAAGATGAAGTTATTGGATTTGTCTTAACTTTGATTAACGCTGTGGGGATATTGTCATTCACTGATTTCAAATGTTTAAAGTATTGGCACTTTTTTTTTTTTCAGAGATATGCTCTAAATCCGCTTCCTTTATTCATGCCCTGTTCTCTCACACGTAACCAGCCGATTAAATCAAATCAATCAGCTGAATCCACCTCCGTCATCACAACTCGAGACAAATCGCACCATGTTTACTTACAATTTGCAGTTGCATATTATGTTTGTATTGTTTTATGCTTCATAGTTGGATGAAAAAAGGTGGCTCATGTATTGGCATAAGTAAGAGTTAGATGGTGTGAAATAATGTGTCAAAGGGGAACACTACTCAAGAATTCCTTTGTTCTCTGAGAGATCAATATTTGTGAACATGGAGTCGCTCCCAAAACTAGATGCTTGAAGACTAAAGAAGCAGAACTGGAAGAATACTGACAGCAAAACAGGACAGAGTGAAAATACATCTCAGCTCATTACTGACCCAGAGAGCCTGATTCATCCATAGGTTTGACTTAAACAGAGCCCACACGTTTTGAATCGTCTCTGCCCTGAAGCGTGTGCGTAATCTTTGCTAAGCGACGACAAGAGTACAATTCCCCGAACCACTGACTTATTTTCACTCTATTAATATTTTGCCATGAAAGTGCAATCATCCGTTTAGCCTGTGACAAGCACTGCTCTGAGAAAATAGAGGGAGTTGGGCGCTTGAGTTAATTGTATTTATAAAATCCTTTTCATCTTGAGTCTCACCTCTCCCCAAAACTCATCTTCTTCACGCGCTGCAAGATTGAATGCAAGACTGTGTTGACATTACAAATTTGAGTCTTATTCTCTTCATGTCTGGCTCTGGCAGACACTTCATTTTACTTGAGTGTTTGGAGCCTTTGTCTGACGTACCCCCACAGCCCAATCAGACGTGGCCCTCCATCAGCACTGCTCGCCATGCTCCAAATAAGTTCTAATGAACTGATTAGAAACTGGGTTTTGTTTTACACTATTATTGTGTGCATTGTTTTTACATATAAAAAGGAAGTTGTTATTGTTGATGTCGCTTTGCTTTCATGCTACTACGACTTGGAGTGGTGGAAAACTGGATGTTCCAACCATTCATCCGTTTCTTTTAGCAAAGCATTTCAACTATTTGTCTCTAACTTTCGTTAGTTTTGTTTTTTGTGGTTGATACATTACTTTAGCGAACTATTCCAGCTATTTATTCATTACTTTTAACTATTTCAAATGTTTACTTTCACACAGAAATGTAGATATACTGATTTTTTATTTTTTATTTTTTTGTTGATTCCGTGTGCCACTTTGCAGCCGTAGAAGTAACTTCCCTGCCAATTTACAGATTAAATGCCACTAGTGAGGGCATGTGTTGTACCTTTGCATTTTGTTTTAGAGCACTGTGGAAACACAGCACATTATAGATATTGGATATGGAAATTAAAACCTACCTGTGTGGTGTCAGAGTGAAGATGCCGTGATTCAGATCAGGCACAGCTCTCCCAGATCTTAGAAAGAGGAGCTTACAGTCTGCTGAGTGGTGTGCATCTGCATACTCATTCAGACAGCTCCAGATTCTTAGACTCTCCTTGCAGAGCATTACACATTGCTGTCAATCAGCCTCCTCTTCCCCAGCACCCCCTCCACCTCCTCCTCCTCCACCTCCTCCTCCTCCTCCTCCTCCTCTGTGTGCGCTAAAACGAGGAGGAAATCATTTATTCATGACACCCGGCATCCAAAACCAGTATTTCTGTCTGATTCTGATTCACAGGAATGAGGGGATATTATTAGATATACAACTATGCCCTAATGGGGCAACATTTTCCTTCCCAATTTGAAATCGCACCCTCAGATTTCTCTCTCTCTCATTTTCCAAGCAGCTATACTGTCTCAGGCTGGTGAGGTTAGGGCTGTCACTTTTTTTTTTTTTTTTGGGCAAACATTTGCAGAACACAGCTGTGAAATATGTGACATTGTGTATGGGTTAGATGATACATCCAGCAGAAGGTCGGCAATTAAGACAGTATACATAATTACGCAATGTCTTTGACAAAGTGATGGAAATACTGAGTGAATCACGGAGTTTCAAGTCCACTTGACCCGCGCTGCAGCAACATGGCAGATTTACTACGACAGTATTTGTGAGAGATAATTAGCTCAGTCGTTACCGAACCATTACTGACAATTATTCTGTCTTAAGAGGATCATGAATTGGCTCATCTGTCTGATGATGAGATTCTTGGAAACCACTCAGTCGTTTGATGCAACCTGATGCAACACCATATATGGAGGAAAAGGTCATGATGTCAGTGACGTGAATCCAGTTGCTCTCGGTTTAGCATTCAAGGGGCTCTCCGGCAGTTTAGTAGCATTGCGCTTGTTCAAGGCTGGAAGACTTGAGCAAGAGACAGATAAAAAAAAAGAAAAGAAAAAAGAATTGATACAGCAGGAAACGAGACCTCCAACAACACTGGATCCTACATTTCCCATAATTCAGCTGAATCAGGGTTAATCAGGGTTATTTTCTCAGGCGGTGTAGTACCTCCCATGATGAATAAACAGAACTTTATGTTTAAAATTGCTGGAGTGTCCCTTTAATCAGTATACAGTGATTTCTAAACTCAAAGAAGCTGTTTCATGTAAGCTACGATTATTGCAGGTAGAAACAAGTGAGTACTTTGTTCTTCCTCTTTATGCCCAATGGGACATGAGGGCGCAGTGAGGTTTTTACAAATAACTGAGTGCTGGCAGAATTATGCATGAGAACACGTGTTGTTCTGGGAACAGTGACATGAATATGATAACCACACTGGCATGAATATTGTAATGTGAAGGAAGCTTTTTATGCATCAAGTGACATTAAGGGATGATTCTGTTGATGCTCTACATTTTGATGTTCAACAAATTCCATGAAAAGACCCAAATTAACAATGAATTGATCCTGCTGACAAGAGTTTTCCGGCATACGCCGCCCTACTTTCACTGATAGTCACTTGTGAATCGGCGTCTGGAAATAGTCCCCAACAATAGTCCCCAACAATAGTCCCCAACAATAGTCCCCAACAATAGTCCCCAACTTCTTTAAAAAAATTAAAGGATATATTTGGGGCCTATTTATTTAAAAAATGTAATCAGCAGGAATGAATGACGCTTGTTCATACAGGCAGAGAGGGACTAACACACCGTTGGCTTTGGTCATTTCATGGGATTTGTTGACAGTGACAGAAGTATAGAATATAACCAGCCGTATCCTTAAATGTAGCTGGGAACAAGTGAATGATTCTGCCCTTTAAACCATCTTTCATGGAACATGATTCAAGTCCAGTTTAAAAGTCACATTGAAACCATTCAGGAGTTTTGTTAGTGGTTTTCTTCAGAGGCTCTTGTAGAGGAATAAAATGTCCTGCCAGTTGCTCCAGTGGAGCAGCTCAGCAGCCCTACAGTGAAGGGACTGCGTTTGTTCTAGCATCTCTGAGGTGTAAATGTGTAAAACTGAACATCTGTCAAGCAAAGATGCACCTGAAAAAAAAAAGAAGAAAAAAAAAAAAAACCCAGCAGTCTCAGAAAACTTTGCATTTATTACCATTCTCAGCAATGACGTTTTCCAAATTTTGTTGTCGCCACAAGATGATTTATGAAACACCCATTGGAGTGCTACCAGGAAACACAAATGTGTAAAGCGCAGCCCGGTGATAAATAATCCAGAGCTTGCAGAGGATGAGGGAGACAGTGAGTGAGCCATGTCGTTCTTCACACAAAAGCTATTCTGTTTTGCTCTCAAACAGAACTCAGACACTGTGGGTGGAGAAAATCAATCTAGTCAACCTAGAGAGTGGGAGAGAAGAAATGAGAACCGTGAGAGGCTTTGATTATTGTGATGGACTTAAGTCAGCTCTGCAAAAGCCACTTCATACGTCTCTGCTGTTTATCAAATCAGAAACACATTTGCATCACATTTTTCCTGCATTTGTGGATGCTTGGAAGGAAAATTAGTAAAGGGACCCTTTTTTTTTTTGAAGATTTTGACATTTTGATGAATAGATGTATTTCTCAGAGAAGCCAAAACACTCACAATTAATAGAATTGCAGCTGCCAAGTGCAAGAGCTTCGGTGAGTCAACAGAGCTGTCTGGGACAGATAGCCTCTGTCCACAGGGCTGCGCTTCTTTTCAGCAGCTGAGGGAAAAACTCACCACAGGATTGGCAGAAACGGCAGATAATACAGGATTTAGACGACTGGTGAAATCAGAGCAAACTCTCAGCTAAATACCAACCACGTCCACAGTAAGCACTCTGTGAGTATTCAGTCAAGGTTCCTCAAAACAAAACACATGGCAGGCAATTCTGTAATAACTTGCATCAGCCGCCTCGCCTCGCCTCGCCGCCTGTGCTGTTCAGCATGCAGCTGCGAAAAGTATCACACATGGATCTGGTGCAGCAGGAGAAAGCTTATGATTAAATATACCATGAATAACGATGGCTTAGTGTTTTGTAAGGGTGGGGCCATGTGTGTTAGGTGTGCGGGGTAAATGTTTTGGAGCATGATCCTCGATAGGACATCAGGTCCAGTGCAGGAAGAAGTCCACAGCTACAGTTAAAGGCAGAAAGACGCACATGCAAACAACTTGTTTTTCAGTCACATCTTGATTTTCAGTTACACCCATGTGCTCAGTAGATGGTGCTGCTCGTCCCCAGAGTAGAGTCCCTCTATTCCCCATCACGTTAAACATGATCATGTCACAACAGTGGTGACCGAACCAGCCGCGATGCCACAGACTCATGTGGAATTTTGTTTTCAAAGCCAGACGAGGCCCGCAGGTTATTCTTAAATGTTTTTTATTCAATGAATGCAAATTAGTTAATAACCGCAGCTCAGTGTCTACCTTCAAATGTCGTAACTGAATCAGCCAAATACAATATTAGAGTTGTGAAGAGCGGGGCTGAATCTGAACCAGATGGAAAACAGTCTGCAGTAAACAAAAGTGTCAACACAGTATTCGTACACAGCTGAGCATAAACAGCGTGAGCATATTACATAACAAGTAGACAAGTGAGTAGCAGAGGTCTCCTCTACAGGATTGGCACTCCGGCGGCTTAATGACTAAGGATCCCCAAATCACACATCATGCGCTCGAGACATTCACATCTTATTTTAAACAGGGACTTCAGAAATAACATCCAGCATTCGCTCGGCCCGAGATAAACAATTTCCAATTTGGTGGCAAAAGATAAAAAAAAAAAAAAAAAAAAAAAAAAAAGGAAAAGAAAAAATACATTTATATGCACTGTATCACATCAAAAGGAAGGCTTTTAAGCTATTTTTGCCATCTTGTTATTTTTCCATTTTCAGAAAAGCAAACCCAAAGCCATAAGAAGTCCTTTTCTGTTTTCATTCATTTCTTCCACTGACTGCACAGATACACTCCGATACAAACATCAGTGATGTGTACTTTGTTAAGCAACACTTGAAGGATGCACACGAAAGATAAAGGCAACATTTGGGGCTGCTTTGCTGCATCACAGCTGCTGGATGCAGTCAGAGGTGAATTCAAGTGTTCAAGTTTAATGATTAACTGTGACTCATAAAAATGGTTTGTGAGTGTAACATGGCAGTGTATGCGTGCGTGTGTTGTGTTTTTCAGGAATGTGTATGTCTACGTCGGTGTTATTAGAGAAGCGAGTGTGTTAGTGGAGTGTGCGGGGGTTAGGATGTGAGTAATGCAGCGGTCAAAGGTGGATGAGGTCAGTGGTTTTGGCTGGAGTGTGGCTCAGCGCTGGACTCTGCTGTGGCTTCAGCCTCGTGATGCATTTGGCTGAGGTGTTTGACCAGGCTCTCCAGCTGAGGGTTTCCCCCAAAGTCCCCGATGAGACGGTAGGCCTCTGCCTCCAGGTCCCGCAGAGTCTGACGGGTGTAGGCAAATGAGCCTACCTTCTCCAGGTAGTCCACGCAGTATCGTTTGATGTCCATGTTCTCCGTGCGCTGCCTCAGAATGTTCTGCACCTGGGTGCTCTCGGGACGCGACCATATGGCATGAATGGTGGGGAAAGAAAACTTCCCCTCAGTCAGGTCCTCACAGAAGCTTTTGTTCTCGCTGTACTCGCGGGAGCTCAGGTTGGCGTAGTCGTCCCGGATCTGAAAGAAGAGACCCAGCGTGTCCAGAAGGGGTTTCAGGTCCTGTTTCCAATCTGAGAAGAGCTGCATCAGGCCCACAGCCAGGCCAAAGAGCCCTCCGGTTTTCTGCAGCACCATGTTGCGGTACTCCTGCTCGGTGGGACAGGTGTAGGTGTCCCTCCAGTGAATGTCCAGGCCCTGGCCGCGGTGCAGCTCCAGAAGCTGCCGGGTAAACACTTGGACAGCCTCAGGGTGCTCCAGGGTCAGCACCTTCTCCAACCCCAAGAAGTACACGTAGTTGGCTGAGTTGATAACGGAGGGAATGCCATAGATGCTGTGGGCCACAGGGAAGCCTCGCCGCAGCTTGGAGTTGTCCTCAATGTCATCTATGAGCAAACTGGCGTTGTGTAGCATTTCAGTCACCTCGATGATCACCTGCGTATATAGGGTTATAGTTATTAATGTGCTCTGACTTTCCAGGTATTGTTACAAATGCCAACATGTTTTTTAAAGCATAAACATGCTTTTCCTACGCTTGAAATTGTACCAGAGACAGTAACAGGTTTTCAGGAGCTCTGTGTAAATTATGCATTACACCTTGTATACAGCAGAGGGTGCCATGTCTACACTCTTGCCTGCACTGTTCCACCACTGAGTCTTCATCAGCAGGCTAAACAGTTGTTGTTGAAACAACCCCGGCAGTCAGAGAGAATGAATACTCACTGCAATCCCGTCAAAAATTCAGGCGTCGTGCCCAAGAGGGAGCGACTGTGGCTTGATGTGCTTAGAGAAAGTGTTGGTTAAGCAATTAGAGGTGACACTGCAGGGCTTAGCGCACTTTCACCCCCTCTACGGAGAGAAAGTCGAGGGCTGAGGACTTAACCTCAGAGCCACCACAACGAGAGTATTGACAATGGCTCTGTATTAACATGCATGCATAGCTGTCGTGAGTCAACGGCTATGAGTTATATAGATACTTTGCTTGCTTTAACTTGGAGTAGTCATCTCTCAGTGGAGCACACAGCCATAGTAAGCCGTCCTTAAACTGATAACCAAAAATGGCTTTGTTTCAGGTCTATGTTTGACGCGAAACAGCCAGGGTTGCCATCAGGTGTCTGCTGTCCTGAGCTGGCAGCGCAGCCTGCTTGGAGTGCTCCGCTGATTTAAAAGACAAGTGGTGTGGCCTGGTAATGAAAGCTGTTTGTATGGGGCTGGGGAGCACAAAGAGAGGCTCAGTGGGTCAGGCAGATGGCCAAGGCTGGGCCGGTGGAGCAGTTTATCCGCCAAACACAACCTTTCCCTCGGCAGGGTCCCGACTCTCGCTCACCCTGCAACCTCAGTGAGCCACTCACGAGAGAGGGGGTGGGAGGGGGGCTGGTGGTAAAGCTACAATGGATGCATACATGAATGAGAGAGTGGAATATTACACAGACCCACTTGAGGATTCAAATGTTCATCGCGAGCAGAACACTGGTCTTTGTGAATTTGAATTCCGTGGCAGGATAAAGGAACAAGGGCACAATCAAGAACAGATTTAAAACTCACATCAGCAGTGGCCTCAGATAACAACAGCAGCTATCACACCCAAACACAAGCACCAGCAATTTTAAAGTTTTGGACTTTGAGTGTCTGCGCTCTCTCAGGAATCTAATTAGTCAGCCTGTTGCTGTATAATGCTGCTGTTTAAGTGCCGAGTGCCTTCACTGCTCCGCAAGACTTCATTGATTGTCACCAGTGGTTACTGACACAGAAACTCACTGTGTTTGCTGAAGCTCCAATCAGTGAACCATTAAGAATGCAGAGACTCCTTCACAACAAACGAGTGCACTGAGTCCGATATATCGAGGGGACATAACTCTGAAACAGACAGGTCAGTTACGTGCACACGTAAACCTGTCTCAGTTAGCGAGCCCGCACAGTTGGTGCTAACCACCGCAAGTAAACCTGAGTCAGACAGCAGGACTGTTGAAATCTGGCCAAGGGTTTAACATAGTCATCCCCTCGTGATCACACACCACATCTACTGGGTTGTGTCATTCAAAATGGTTGTCTCATTCATGTAGTGCAGTGGTTTTAGTGTGAAAATAGAACAAAATATGGCAGATGTCGTTCCAATTTTTGTGAAATGCTCAAGAAGACACAGTGTAATCTTAATCTGGGATTTACAGTTTGTATGTTTCTTTAAATCATGCAGTTTGTTGATGTTGTATCCCTGCTGGTTGTCCTCATTAATGGTCTTGTATTATTTTTGATGTTGTGCAGTTAAATCATAGACAATCGCCCACAATCTGGATAATGGAGCTCCTATCTAATTAACTAATCGACAATACAGGGTTTTCCTGCAGTGTTTTGTAGTGGAAGTGGGCCAGCTTACTTTACACAAACACCACTTTCACTGTCATAATAAAAAAAAAAACATTTAGGGAAAAAAGCAGTGGAGGTATTTCATACAGCAAAGCTCATATATTTAATGAGTGTGGCTGTTGTTTAGGCCGTCATCGACTAACTATACTGATCACAAGATAACGTGTGTCAGGATCTGTCAGACTAAGTACTGCAGTTAAACAATCTTCCTCGAAAATATGAATGTACAGTCTAGTCTGATTCGGCCTTTACTGCAATACAGTCCACTGTTGTCACAACTTCTTATCTGCTCCGTGTGGTGATAATCCTGTACCACATTACAGGTTGTGTGCAGGTATTTGACGTGTTTGAAAGGGATAACTTAATGATTACACTGTCCATTATTTCTGAGTTGCTACACATCGTATTTAATACGCTAATTAACCACCTAGATCCTAGTTACTTCCTCACAGAGGCAGCTACATTATAGTTTCACTCTGCATCGCATTAAAACCTACAAGAAGCTCAAAGCCCGAGGCAGCAGACTCTCTCGTCTCATGAATGACACGTTGTCAAAGTGAGACACAAGACAGTATATAAAAGCTAACCTTTCAACAGTGTCAGAGAGAACAAGAGGAAGCCAGTCAGTGAAAGGTTGCAAGACAACTGCCGCAAAGTGAGGGAATTTCCCAAACCTCCACAACCTGTGCTGCGCAGAAGCACATACGGGGTTTGACAAAACATGCACTGCCAAATGAATGAGACAGTGTGCCACTGTCACAGCCTCCATCTATCTGAAGGCACGGTTGTTTCCATGGCGGCGACTTCTTGGCAGCAGTGTGCTAATGATGATGAGAGGAGTGCTCTCAGTCTGTATGATGGGTTCAGCACGAGTTTACAGAGCTGCTACACAGAGAAGGGGGTGGGGGAGGTGGAGGGAGCCACGGGCGGGGGGGGGGGGGGTAGATTAAAACTCACTTTTATTGCACAGTGGAAGATAGAATGACCAAAGGAGACAACAGTGTGACCTTTGAGTTTTGCCTGCAGAATTATGATTCCTCTATTAGGGCAGGGTTTAACATTCAGGCCGAAGGGAGACCTGTTGAACAGCAAACCTAATGAGATCTAGCACTCTCAGTGCTTAGCATGCTGCGCTGTTAAAGTTACCTGCATTAAAAAAAACACAGATTAGTCTCCATATCTTCATCACTGGACAAGCAGCCAGTATTCAGCCAATATATAGCATTAGCCAATGCTAATGCTATCAGTATAATAAGGTCAGTGGCCTGTTCTCCCTGCGGGGACGTGGCGAGGGTCCCGCTCAATAAAACCAATAAATCCTAAACGGCTAATTTGAAATTAATAAGACTGAGGAAAAGTAGGAATGCCAATCAGCCGGCTATCCGTTTCAATATGTCTGTCACAATATAGTCAGGCAGCATCCAGGAATATATTACAACAAGATAATGGATGAGTGGACGCGCATGTTTGCCCAGGAATCTGTGACATGAATCACGCTAATCCTTAGTTCAGGGAGGTGATCAGGAGCACAAGAAGCTGAAAAAGCAGGAGTCCCACACTGGAGATTAATGTGGGTGCAGAATATCTTCAATACCCAACAAACAATCCCTAAATGCTTCCAAGTATTTGCTTCTCACAACCATTTACTGCCCCGTCTGGCATTTACTGTATCGTTAAACAATTAACTTCCATGACCTGCCAATTTTCATGTAAAATGCATGAAGCAAAACTGATTTTCAGACTTTCTTTAAAGATAGAAATCCTACTTAAAAAATAAAGTCCATCCAACTCCAAGGACAAATGTAATTATGGCTACCCATTTGTCAGCAATTGGCTCGACAGCAGCTCACATGTGGCGAGTTAAAAAGTTAAGTGAATATAATTTAATGACACCTCACCTCACAGGGAAAATCTTGCTGTAGCTCCCTCAATCCCACTCTCTCTCATTAGAAACTTAGTATGACAGAGACCATGTTTTAAACGAGCAGATTTCTGTGCACTGATGGGATTTATGCCAGAGTCTATCCAAATTGATTTTTGTCCTTTCAGATGATGTAGAACAGGGGTGCTCAAACCTTTTCTGAACCAAAACCTACTTTTAAAGTTGCCAGTCGGCCAAGATCTACCAACCCGAATAGGATAGCTGTAGCCATTACTGACAGCCTACCTACATATTTAATTTACACACAGCAAACAGAAAAGTAAACTAGATTCTTTTTGGAAAAGTGGAAGTAAATGTATTTTTCAACCTGAGAGACCTGAGACAGCCGGCACTGGGAGAAGGCAGCTAGTTTCTCATACTCAGGGCAACAGGAGCTGGTTGCCAGCCTTAGGCAGGCCACAAGGTGGTCATCTGTTATTACCTTCGCCAAGGAAGTTGTGTTTTCACCTGTGTCTGTTGGTTGTTTTTTGTTTGTTTATTGGTTAGCAGAATTATGCAAAAAGTATTGAACCAATTTGCATCAAACTTGGTTTAGGGATGGGCCACGGGCCAGGGGAGAACTCATTAAAATTTGGTGTGGATCTGTTTAAAGGAGCAGATCCAGGATTTTTTTAAAAACCCACTTTCCTTAACATTGCCAGATAGGGCATATTTTTGACAATATTTGGCCTTGGCAGAGGTATGCACTCTACTGAGTGCCATTCTAGTTGTGGATTGTTCTCTGACTACTGTAGGTTGATCCAAAAAGTGCTGTCAAGTTCAAGGAGCATCTTCCGAGCTTGGGAAGCTTTTGTTCCAGCAGCAGGTTCCAGGATTTGATCTCAATGTCATTTTGCAGTGTGAGAATCTCATTCTCACACTGCAGAGCCAACCAGGTGGAACAGTGATACTACTTTGGAGGCAATGCAATCCACATCAATACTTGCACCAAATGGAAAACACAGATAGCTGGCGACAGGCTCCATGGATGTGAAGTCAGTAAAGCTTTTCTGGGATTCTGAGGGATGCTCTGAACTTGGTCCTCATAACGTGCACTGTCAAGCTGACGTTGAGGTTCTGTCTGCATGTGAGCAAAGTTCTGCCGCTCACAGCTTTGGAGCCGACTTGACAGCGGCTGTAGTTTGCTTTTACATTTGTTCACAGAACTGATAACGTTGATTATGTATTTGTCCTTACCCTGCAGCTCTGAATTAAACTCACTGAGCAGGTCGGGAACACTAAATGCAAAATCCACTGCTAATTCTCTAGCTGCGCATATCCTGCATGTTTTGAAAGCTTCAGAAAATCTTTTTCATTTCAGGCAACAAGTCAGTGAAGCCCGCCAAAAACGTGGCTGGGCTTATCCATCTCACATCTGTGTGTGTAGCAGCAAGTCTGTGTGTTCTGCCTGTTTCCTCCAAGCGAGCACAGAATAACCTTCTCTGTAAACTCCTGGCCCGAACAGAACACACAATCTTCAATCTAAAATGTTCCCGCACAATGTTTGCCGGCGAATTATACAGTGATAATTAAGGGAGTCCGGGAAAGATTCACTTTGTTTGCCCAATGCAATGAGCCCACTAGTGTGGGTTACCATCGCTGCAGCACCATCAGTTGTGATGGAGACGAGCTGAAAGTGGGGCAACTGGATCTTGTTAACAAACTCCATGAGAGTGTGGGAAATATCTTCGCCTCCAGTGAGTGCGTAGCTCTTCTTTTGCACTCCTGTTGCCAAAAACCATTCTGATGAAAACACATAACTGTGCCACATCCACCATATCAGTCGAGAAAACGCTCAAATGCGTCAGTGTCGTTCTTCGGTTGCTCCTCGACATCCTCTGCCATTCCCTCATATTGCCAGTGTTACAGTATTCTGGGAAAATTGCACGTCCTTAGTAGCAGCTACGATATCCATTTTATTCTCATAGTCATCGAAGACTCGCCAAATGCATCTTTAACAACTTTGTCGTCCTTAAAACGATTTCTTGTCTTCAGCGAGAACGTGGCCGACGTGATAAGATGCTATCGTTGCAGCCTCACTCTTGAGTTGGGCCTGGTAAAAACTGACTGCTGTGTTGCTAACTGATCCTTTGATTTCAGGGACATTTCTGCTACTGCTTTAGCAGGGAAATCTGTCTCATAGCTTTTGTGCACCGTTTTGGAATGCTCACGGTGAAGTAAGGAGAAATGGACTTAAAATTTAAGAAAACAAAAAATGTTTTTAAGCGTCCTCCCAGTGTGAATGAAAATGATTTTGAAGTTTTGGGATTTTTTTATTTTTTATTTGTGTTTTGCCAACGTAGCTGGCTAAGTTGATCATGGACAGCTCTTTTGTGAAGGTGTTCGTGGCAAGATGGGACAACAGAGGTTGCTCAGTGAAAAAGGAGTGTGCACCCAGGAAAATGCAGAAAATCTTTCTATTTTACAATTCTATTTTATATTGACTACACTTCTCACAACTGACTAGGAATCAGTTCTAGTTGAGCACCTTCTGCGTTGTCAAGGAATATTAAGAGGAAAAGGGAAGACAGAAGAAAATCACTTGGCATGGGTGAATATTCAAAGGAAGAGAAGTTAATCTTATTCAGCAAGTTGTCTGACCAGTAGTAGGAGGGGTGGATTTAGGTGTCACGTGACCAGCATGCACACAAACTCATTAAGACAAATACATGTCCAGAATGTGTGCACCATAACCGGAAAACAGAAACTGGTAAGAATGAAGATGAGTAAATTCAGTAAATAAAGCCACACACGATTGGCAGTAAAGCTTTTATCTAAACAAACTATTCTCTTTAATCTTTAAACAAATTTCTGCACCTGTCGCCAGGGACGCAAAACAAAAGTCATTCTGTTAGATATGGACGTTATGAACAGTCTACAAACCATTATGACATCACTGTTAAGCAATCTGCAACTCCCTATAAGCGGAAGTGGAGTGTGGAAACCCTGTGATGTGGCTAAGGTCCTATTTTACATCAAAATGTTATTCATCTTTACATAAATGGTGAAAACAGTCTCAGTGGGCAGGTCCATCTTGTTAGATGATATGACTGTATTATGGCTCTGTTGTATAGTACTTCATTTTGTTTGTATTGTAGCCAGTAATGTTCTACTTTCCTCCAGCATGTTTTACTTTCTTTTTAAGATATTTTTCAGAAGTGCTCTTATTGATATTATTGAATAAAGTCATTATTAATGTGCCACCACTGAGCAACTCGAAAGCCCTGAGTCTTGAGTAGACATGGAAATGAAACGGTAGATATAATAGCTACCTTGTCAAAAGGGGCCTTTTCAAACTGGAGAATAGAGAACAAACAGTACAAGTGTTACAAATATATCCACAGTGGGCAGGACTTCATCAATGTGAGAGTTTGAATGATGATAATACTAATGATTTAGGAAGCAAAATAGCTTAATGGCCCAATCAGTGACTTTTTTTGACAATATTACCTACAGACATGTTCGGATATTTAATTCATTCTAGGGCTGCATTTACATGGAAATCATTTTTCTTTGTTCAGTTTTAAGAGGAACTCCCCCGTGCTGTTCTGGGGATGGGGGACTGCGTCATAAAAATGTTCTGGTAAAACCCAGAAGAAACATGAATGCAACACAAGGTGCCCTGATCTGACACAGCTTGGTATCGTTAAGTCCTAGCAAGTCCTAACCCACAGAACCTCTGATGGGCTCACTTGTTCCCCAAACTGGCTTATCAGCCATTCACCAGAGTAGCACCAGACCTTTTTTAGAATCGCTCTACAAAATGTGTGATGTGGGCGGTGATTCAGAGGTCTGGAAACAGGCTAATGGACTGTGCCTTTAAGCAGTCAAACCTCGCAATCGTCTCTTAAAACAGCTCATCTACTGACTACATGTAATGTAAATGGCTTTGCTAATAGTGACAAACCCACAATGAATCAGTCATCACCCAACTCTGCTCCATCTACACAGGCAAACAAAAGGCATCCAACTACAGCACTTCATGAAATCAGCAGTAAGCGAAAGCTGCATTTTTAACCACTGGATCAAACAAATATAGAAAATGAAAATTGTTTTTGAAAGTGTTGCTCCACCTTTTTCCATTTCATTCCACTTGATCCTCGGCAGCATTAACAGCCCCCTGCGATAAATCACGGATGCTCTAAGCTATACACCCAAGCTTCGCATTTACATTCAGTTAGGAACAACTTGGTTGGCAAAACACCCTGGTTGCATTACAAAATAAATTGCCTGTTCGGGATGAGCACAGCATCATTTCACCTTCCTGGACCCGTCTGCAACAATAAACATCTGATGATTCTGAATGTTAAGAGGCTTGAAATGGCCGATTTCTCACCTGCAGTTTGTCCTCTGGAACATTGAGCCAGTGGTTAAATGCTTGAGCCAGTTTTGTCCTCACCTGCTTTCCTGAGAAGAGAGCAGAAAAACAAAACTTCAATCGTTTTAATAACGACAGACGTGCATACAAAAAAGATCATCGCCACAGTGAAGCTCATTCTGTGTTAAAAAATTTGGTTTTACTGCTTATTTTAGTGGTTTTCCTTTACGTCCTTACATCATTGATATTTAAGAAATCAGTTTGTTGACTATATAAACACAGCTGGTGTGTGGTAGCTACATATTCCAACGGAACGAAACCTTTTAAGGAAATCTGCATTTTTTTAGAACTTGCATCAAGCTGTCATAGTTTCAGTCGATATATCTTTAGGTATGCATAATAATGATCTCACTCTCACTGATGTAGACATAGAAAGTTCTGCAAGAAACAGCTTTACAGTCTAAACATCAGCCTCACACAGATTTACAATATCTGAACTCCTCTTATCAAAAGCTGATCTAAGTATGACAAAAAAGTCACAGGAATTTGTTTTAAGTGTTGCACGATGTCAAAATGATCACATCTTATGAGCCAAAATGGGGAGACGACAATGTCTTTTCTTACGTTTGTCCAAATTAAACTGTGATGTTAGGTCTGTCACTTCCCCAATGACAAAAATGACCAATCAGAACTGAGGAAAAAAAAATGAACAAAGATGGTCTCCTAACCAGCAGGAAATTAGTGGTCGGTAAAGATATTAATTTCTCACAGTTCAGTTTTATTCCCATTTGGATGTAATCATGTTCATACAGTTTTTATAGTGAAATGTTTAAATGAAAACCACATAATTTAGGCCTTGACAGCATAATATCTTTAACCTTGTGAGACCATATGCTGCTGCCAAAATACTAAGTACTACATTAGTCAGTTGTCTCTACTACATTTCAAATGCACTATATTAAACAAAATGTGGTTTGGTTAAAAACAAAATATGTTACAATGGATTCATTTACTGCTCTTTAAATTCAAGTTCATATTTCCTGTGATAATGTCTGCTGTGTGTACACTACAGCCTTTCATCATTTTAGGTATTATGCCAATGCCATGATCCGGTGTGACTGACAGGAAGTGAGCTCTAGGACTCCTCGGCAGCATAAATGGCTTTTGATGACCTTTCAGCTGCACGTCTGCACGTCTCACCACCTCTTTCAGCACCATGCAGTCGCTGACAGTGAAAAAGACTCACCTGGCAGCTGCAACAAGTACTTGTATGGCTCCAGCAGAATTCGCTCAGAGGCTGCTTCTGAGTCACCGTCCATTGCTTCAAATTTACACAAATCTATGTTGGAGGACAAAGGACACAAAAAGTAAGTAAAACCAAAGAAGACTGTCATTTTTTGTGAGATAAACGAGCGCCCTTGAGTGTACTGCAATCAAATGTTTGTTGGTGTATGCTTTGTTTTGCAGTCTCATAAGCCTTTTATAACAGGGTCAAAATAAAATTTAGATCTGGGAGGCAATTTGCTTTGAAGATATGTTTGAAAAATGCTCTTTTGGTTGTTTTAAAAAGCAGTTTATTTTTGATTATTTCATTTATTAATTCACATGTGGCAACTCACTGGTTCATGGAAAGTGAAAGAGACGAATGGTATTTTCAGTTTTACCCATTTGAAGCTAATGAAGGAAAAATTGTTTCATACCAAAATACAATGCTACATGACGTCACGTGATCTGTTTTGCATTTAGTTTAGATTGTGGGAAATGTAAGAAAAGTGAAAAACTATTAAATGCACAAACTGACAATGCAGAGCAATACAAGTGCATATGTTAAAAAAAAAACACAAAACAATGTACACTTTACATCTTCAACATCATCATCATCATCAACAGTTACTTTACAAAAGTATGAGCCCACATTACAGGTGATTTTCTGCACTGGTGTAGCAACAGTTTGAAGCGACAAGAGTCAGTCATCCCTCTAGCCTGTTGCTGATTGAGAGCTGGCGTGTTGAATAATGGTGATATTATTGTGCTCTGAATGTTAATACACACAAGAGAAAACAGAAGTAGTAAAGAAGTGTGTAATTATAATTAGTGGTGCATGTGGTGTATTTGCGTTAAGTTACTTGCATCTGTTATTTTGCATGACCAAACTTAAAGCTGGCCCTTAACAGACAGATTGGAGAACCAGCGTTAAGGAGACAGAATCGTAATAGAACAAACAGCAGAAAGGAGTTTGTGAACATGACAAGAACAATGACAGACTCAGAGCCCAGCTTAGTATAACTGATGTCATATAACTGCAAAAATGCTGCTACGCACTTACCAGCATAGTCCACAAAAACGGTGTGGGTATCATTTGCAAGTGTTACTTTTACCCATCTATTGCAATTCCTTTAAATAATCACATAATTGAGAAAGAAGAAAAGCAATGAAAGATACAAAACTAATGTGCTGGTTGTAAAGCTTAACATTAAAAGTGTTCTAACTCATCTAAAACAAAGAAGAAAATTAAAGGCTTTGACAAGTATGATGAAATACATGTTCAAATACAATTTCATGTTGTAATGAAATGGGTGACTGATACATGTGCAAAGTCGTGAAATCTCCTTGTATATAATGACACACTAATCTACATAAGTTGAACAATCATGTTACTGGTGAATCAAAGAAACTGGTGACAAGTGATGCAGCAATAAAAACAGAAAAGATAACCATTTATTGCAGCTCTGCTTGTGATCAAATGCTAATGCACAGATATTTATCATTTTTAAGTTATCAGACTGCCACAACATTTTCTATTTAATAACACAACGTTGCAGTCAATTTCCACCCAGTTACAGTACAGAGAGAATCCAAAATTATATTAAGAAAGACCTGATCCTTTGTTGGGTAATAGCTGTATGTAGAGAGTTAATAGCATAATAAGTACAAATGTACTTGGCCCTGCAATAGACTTAATACACTGGTTATTCAGTGTGCACTATAGCGTCACCATACTGGAAAGTGGAAAACAAACATATAATAAATACACATTTTTATCTTCATCTTGTTATTAACATGTCACTCACTAGAATGATCAAAATCTAGATAATTTGCCATGTCAGTCATTGCCATTTCACTTGAAAACACGAGCCCTCATTTCTCAGTTCAATCGTACCTATTCCATACTGTTGAGTTTAAAAAAACAGGAATGACAAGTTTTTGAAGAAAAGTTTTGCAGCATGTTTTGCAGTCATATTGACTATGCGCATCCCTTTAAGTGAAACTTAAGACAATACTAATGAAGTTTAAATTATATATAATGTATTACACATGTATAGCAAAGTTCTAAAACTAAAATGCTTCTGTGACATCCAGCAAATTTCCTCCTTAACTCCACCTACCTTTGCTGCGATGTGTCGGTCTGCTGACTTGCCGGTCCTATATTCCTGTTAGCCAGACTGCAATTTCGTTAGCGTTAGCAGGCTAACATAAACGCGCCGTTATACCACCATTAAGCATGTCTTTCTTTCTTTTTCAAAATAAAAACTTTCAATTCAACGCTGGTCGACCAAGGCACACTATAATACTGACAGATCCACACTTTCAGATCATTTTTAGGTCCTTGTGTTACTGGCGAACTCGCTGTGGATGCTATGCTAAGCTACCATCGCTTCCGCTGCGCACTGTACAGACTTTACAACGCAAGCTAGTTTTGATGAGGTACATATATATATGCTTCGGCTTCTTTACAGAGCAGGCGCAGAGTAAGTGGAGAACGTAACATGGGTGCCTAGGACAGTGTGTGCTGCAGTTATATTTCTACAGTGCCCGGTGTACTCTTACGACCTGTTCGGAAATGGAAAAGACACGGCTCCGTGTCAGCGGGCCAGTCTGTAAAACATATCGAACAGACCCAAGTGTTCTAATGCTAGCGGTTGTAGTTTTTCAGCATTTTTTCTGTCTATATTGTGACAACCACCCAGTAGGATTACTTCGTACACTTTACCATCGATATTTTTCTCCCAGATCAGCCAATAGTGTGCTGTTAAGGCGTTTCCCTTTACGATGTTATCCAATGGGCGAGCAAAGCTTTGGGAGGGGCGGGCTTAATGTGACCGTCAATCATTCTCAGGAGGCGGGGAAAGGATCACAGAAAGAGCTAGGCTAGAGGAGCTACTCAACAAGACAAACAGCAGCACTCTGCGAAAACGACTTTTACCCATCCGCATCCAACATCAACCGGGAGCCAGCGGACGACGTTAAAACCTGTCAGATTTCTCACATAAATGTTCCTATGGATTACTAATACACTTTCGTCGAAAAGCAGAAGTGTTTCTCAACTTGACAGCATAGGTAAGCTTGCTTTTGTTCGGCAAAGCCATCGCTATTTTGAACATTTTTACTAGCTTGCTTCCCTGCTGCTACCAAGCCAACCTTGACGTTAGCTAACTTGTTAACTAAAGCTCTGATGTGTTCAGGGGGATTTAAGGAAATGAATGAATTAGGCGACTGGGCAGCAAAAAGCTGATGGTCGAGAGAAAACTTGGTCAGCTCGATAACAAAGTTATGCTGTAGCCAGCCAAATTAAGCTGATGAGCACAGTGAAAGGTTATGCTACTCCGGGATTGAATAGTTGCAAGCCTGCTGGACGAGCACCGGGGGTGTTGTGTTGTTGAGCGGAGGAATCCTCGGAGAGGTTGTCGTCGAGCAGCGCCTGTCATGGTGTTCCCTAATAGGCTTCAAAAGTGATATTCCACAAAACCACTGGCGACCTGCATAAGCTTGACATCGCTGCGGGATGTGATTTGTCGACCAGAGACTAAACGGTGTAGTTTCACAGGTAAATTGCGTTGTCAGGCTTTTCTTTTGTGCCACCAGTGTCGTTAGCGTCTCACGATTGACTTGTCCGGTGTAGGCTGAAGCAGATGGGCTACCTTGTGTCAAGGAACTCACCCGTTTGATCAGTTGTGGCATTATAACCAGATGCGAGGTAGACTATTTTTCCCCTGTGCTTAAGAGGACTTATGTTATTCTCAGTGTTGTGCGTGCGTGACCAGTATTTTTGCACATTTCCGTAGGCAGGCAACATCATCGCTGAAAAAAAAAAAAAACTGACTGGGCAGGAATCATTACTGAGGAGGTTTAAATGGGCTCGATGTTTTAGTTAACCGCGGAACCAGGTTTTGGGACCGGGGGAGGAGGAGGAGGAGGAGGAAAGACGGCCGAGGCTTGGGCTGTTTGTGTGCGTTATTGTTGGTGGTGGTCAGTCACTCACTTGCAGCGGCTGGTCTAGCAAATTGTCTGGGGCGGATGACATTGTATCCTCCGCGATCATTCGCCGCGACCATGAGCCACAAATGAGGGCTGCGACCTTGGCTTCTCTTATAACAATTAAAAAAATGTTGTAGATATAAACGCGATGTCGCCGCGTTGCAAGTCTTCCTCTTAGCTTGACCTTGTTGCGAACCGTTCCGTCGACTTGTTTCTTTGTCAGGAGCAACCTCACTCAACGTTACTCAGTGAACAGTCAGCGAAACGCCAGACCAGTCGATGAAGAGAACATTTTGTGAAGAAAAGAAAGTGACTTTCAGCGGGGCTGCACGGCCGATACTCGCTCCCGTTCAACTTAACGCTGTTAGCACGGCACGGCTTTAATATGCCATTTCTCTAAAGGTCTGGTTTGGTAGCTGTGTTGTCTGCCCATAAGCAGTGTTATTATCGCTCTATTTTTTGCTGTCGAGTGTACTCTCCGCAGAGAGCAGCGCACTGAGACAAGGGGGGAGAGAAGCGAAAACGAAAACGAACGGTCTCGGAGCAGTTTTCTCTTGTAACAAAAAAAAAAAAAAAAAAAGAAAGAGGAAAAAAAAACGAAACAAGAGATTCGTTTCCGATAGAGAAATGGCTCAGACTGGGGCAGGTGAATTGCGACCACCGTTCCCGCAATTTCCACTGTTTGTGCGCTGAAGTGTTCTCCTGTTTTAGCCGACTGTCAGCTACAGAAATGGCGTCATCCTCTGCTGTGGTGTTGGTATAGTCAGTGCAGTGCAGACAGCAGGCACACCACGCTGCCCTGCTCAAAGAGCCCAGCGACGTGCGGCTTTCTTTTCGTTTATTTTTTATTTTTTCTTTCTTTACACTAACCATCACTCCATCCTAAACTGCTACATTATCCGTGCATTTTGTGTGTAGCCCCAGAGAGGACGTCGTCTCTCGGGGCCAGCGACTAGTTACTTAGTGTTCGCTCGCCCTTCGTAGCCACAAGCCAAGTCTGACTGCTCACTGACTGACTGACTACAGTGCACTGGGCATTACATAAACGGCTTTAAAGGCGCTGCGAATGAGAGTGATCAGCCTGCCACGGTTTACTTTGCAACATAGATATCGTCGGGAATGTGGCTCGAAAGCTCTGGCACACATAGTTAGGGTTATTTATATATAACTTTTTTTTTTTCCTCAAATCAATTACAGCTTCGGTGCAACGGTAATCCCCGAGAGGAGATTTCATGTGCGGAGGATGTGTTTTCTTTTTCTTTTTTTACCCCAAGCAATGTAAAGTGTGCATCTACCGCCCAGCTTTTTTTTTCACGGCACCCAGCAGTGTAGCAGAAGAAGTGATGTCATCATAACATAACCGTGTCTTGTTGTGGCAGACTGAAGTTGGCACTGTATCTGTGATGCCTAACAGCTTCTCCGACCTCTTGTTTTCAGCCCCAGATTCGTTACACTGGTCACCTAGAGGACTCATTGAGAGATGAAGGTATGTTCATTAATTTTTCTTGAGAATGCTTTTAAGTGCTTCCACGGGGAAACTCAATCACCTAGGTCTACTACTTCTGCATTTTCATTTAACTCCTGTGTAAACATGCTTTAACCGGCCAAATCAAACATAAAGTGTTGAATGTAATATCAGTACTTTATATGCATGGATTCATCCTCTTGTTCTCATGAATACAGCTTGTGTGAACTTGTACTAAATGTCAATTTTGGCCTTGTTCAAACACAAGGAGATGAAGGTCTTGGACATAGGCCAGATTAATACATTCATTTGATAAGCATGATATTGAGTTTCCAGTGGCTTCAGCTGTATTTGCAAACACAATTTGGGAACTGTAATTTCAATGTTATGCTTTTTGTGCTGTGTTATTGAATTATATGCTGAGAGAGGGCCTGTACAAGCTGTGCTATATGTGAAGTTCATTTGATCTCATCTTATGAATCTTAACACATGCTAAAAGTATGGTGCATAATGATATATGAATAATAGAATAAATGAACTGTAAAATTCACAAAATATTCAAAGGTTCTGTGATTGTTTCCTTCAACCCTATTCAATTTGGAAAAAAAAGTCACATCTGTCACTGTCTGGGGAAAAGGCTGTGATGTAAGGTATTTAATCTTTGCTTATAGTTTCAGTGGATCGCAGTTGCGACTGTTATGCCTGCAGGCTGTTGTGTTTTAATTTGTCATTTGCTGCCATGTAAGAGATATGTAGAGTTATAACTTTGCAAAGATGTTTCACTTTAAAATTAAGTGGTATGACACACAGAAACCTGGACAGGAGTGTGTATTTTTAGTCACATTTTTATTTGGCACCCATCACATATAGTTTAACAGGATCGTGGGAAAGAGAATAAAGTGAGGAGAAGATGTGAGCACTTTGATACGCTTTGTGATGGGAGAGTTGGTGTTGGGCAAATTAAAAGCTGCTCTGGTAATGATTTGTAGTGTGTCACTTTGCCTCTAATGGTGTTATGCTTATTGTGGTTAATCAAACTATACCACCACCCACTAATAGACATGTTAGCATTCTACCAAAGTATCCAATTAAATGGTGCAAAAGCAAATTTCAGCACATCATGTAATGTGAATACAGCTTTATAAATTTGGTCAATACTGAGTAAGATGACATATCTGATACAAAACTTTTTCCTCTGCGTCAGAGCCATTTTTGCTGTCTGTGTTCATACTTGTCCTATCCCTTGTACTAGTAATGCTGACTTGAACTGCAGGATGATTTGCGGTTATATAATGACCTGTTTGTTTCACAGGAAGGCAGTGGAATTCTGATTGCCATGACTAGAAATACATTTCAATTAACAGAGCACTCAGGCAGAGAAGATGTAGACACGGGGGTTAGCAGACACCTCCTAACTCACACTTTAGGCTAGCTTTGCTGCTTAATTTCCTGCAAGTGTCTACTTGAGTAAAGCTTAATATGTGAAAATTCATTAAACAGTTGCCGTTAGTGCCCAAGAACATTTCGCAGTTATTATTCTCTCCAGCTGGATAGAAGTAACCTTACATTAGATGATTATTATGCTTACATTTGTTTATCCACATAACCGCTGACAGGAGTGAAGCATTCACCCTGACATTTGTGGTTTAATGTTGTAGCATTTGTTGTTTTCATCCGGCTCTGAGTCGTCTGGCTCTATTGATGCTTGAGGAGTGCTCACTCTTTTTACTGCTCTGTATAGGAGCATCTGCTCAATGTCCAAACTGTAAATTGTTCTCTAACTAGGACAGCATTTCATTATGTTCACTTAGCATTTCATGTCTCTTTGGCTTTAGGTCCACAACCTTTCTTCATCTACTGCACACAGTGTTAACACTGTGTGCTGAATAAAACTCTTTAAACATTAGACATCATGAAAGTGGGCTAATGTGTTGGATAAATATTTGAATTCTTTAGCCTGATCCATCTAATAACTTAATCTGAAAATATCATGTAAATGCCTATGCTGGAATAAAGAGTCCAGAAGTAATCTGATCCACTCAGCTATCACACTTTGTCCATGACCGTGGTTTCTGAGACAAGATTTAATAAAACCGTCTCAAGCCTTAAGACTAGCAGTCTAAGCTCATACTAAATATTCTGCCATTGCAGATTCAAGCACAGTCCTGTGATGTCCATGACATTCACCCACTCCATCCATTCATTAGTAACACAATGGGGCAGTCTACATGCATGAAATTGTGTGACAACACAGTCGTACCCTCAGTAAATGACCAAAACATGACCTTGCACAACAACAACCAGAATGTTAGCTTACTATAAATGTGACTATATAGTATTGAAGACAAAATAAAGGGGAAGTCCCCATATTTTACTGATGAAGTGCTACCCAGCCTGTCTGGCATGAGACCTACGATTTAAACCATAAAGTGTAAGTTACAAACTGCAGCTGTGAGGTTTGCAAGCATTTAGGAAGCATGGCAGGTCTACTGAGTGGTGCTGTGGGGTTGCTTTCAAAATATAGCAGCCTCTGCTGTTTCAATTTTGACCATTCTGTCTATAATATGTGTTTGATGAATTCCCCTGGCTTTATGGAAGTGCAATAATACATAATACATTGCTGGAGTTCTCCTTAACCAGCTGTCTATCCAAAGTTGCCCCAAACTTCACCCATAGAACTGTGAAATTTCTTTAAAACTGTAAACATCTTTGTTGTTGTTATTATCATCCAAAATCCAAACGCACAATTTTAGTACAATTTTTCAAAGTTCTGTTCTGAGAGGCTGCTGATACTGCAGGAGGAGTGGGGTTGTTTGACTGCCCTAAATTTTGGGGAATAATTGCAAAAACAAAAGGTGTTAAGACTGTTAATTTTTTTCCTAGTTTAAAGCTGCCATGGCATTGCCAAGGCAACTCCTGCTGAAGCACCAGTCACTGGAATTGTGGTGACTCTGTTTTGGACAAAGAGGTGATTCACAGCAGGATTATTGTACATGTGAGCTAGGCTGGGAGGGAGCTTAATTCTTTCCTGCATGCCTCTTGCATGTTCCTTTGTTCGGCCTACAAGCCTATTCATTATAGCACAATATAAAGGGTCAAAAACTATTGTTTATAATATTTCAGTAATGCTTCCTAGTGCGTTTTTAAAGGTGCACTTTTGTGTGCTTATACAGGCATCAATACACTGTAATTCTCACAATGAAAAAATGATTTATACATTGGAAATCTAGTACACTTAATTGATTTTTTTGAGGGGTATTTATCTGTTATGTCATCTAGTTTCCACCACCCTAACCTGGTACAACCCCTGAATATAAACCATTTTATGCTCATAACACAGTCTTGCGTTGTTGTGTAACTTCAAACATACCAACATGCAGTAGCGACGCATCCATCCTAACAACAGCGTGTGTGTCATTTTAGCTTTAAGAGGTGCACGGACTGGATTGCCAGACTGGGGCATGGCAACAGTAAAACAATAAATTCAGATTTTCTTTAATATTAAGAACGCAGAGAGAGTGAGGTGAAATGTTGGTGTGAAAATAAGACAAACTGCGGCTGATCTGAACAGCAAGGTGTAGATAGTAGTGAGCTTTGCCTATAATTTCATTGTTGGCTGTCTGCTTTTACATCATCTCTGCATCAGCTCTGAGTTATGCTAATTATTAGTTATTAGCAGTAGGGGCAGAAGTAGTCAGATGCTTTAAAATAGCAATGCTACAGTAAAAAAAATGCTGTTACAAGTAAAAGTCTTGTATTCAGAATATGTAAGCGCTACCAGAAAAATGTTCTTAAAGTAAAAGTACTCATTATGCATAGTCAACCCTGTCAGTGTAATATTTTCATGCTTTATTGATTTGTCATTACTGACATTAAAATATAAGCAGCATTTTACATACATGCTATAGCTGGTTTAGGTAAATTCTAACTATTTACTATGCTGTAGCTTAATCGATAATAATGCTTCATATTATATAAAATGATCATGAATTTTGTATGTAAGATCTTAAAGTTCACACACTCATAGTCCACCCACATGGGGGTTTTCACTAGTGATGCTATATGAAACCTTTTCTCGTGTCAGTGTGGGTGTGTACTAAATGTGCTTGACTGACATCTCCCCGACCCTTCTTATTATTATTGTTGTTCCTGTCAGGGTGAGACAGCTTACCACATCATGGATTTTATTAGCACACAGAGTTTGATGAAATCATCTAACTCCCTGCATAGCTACGCCCAACGTACACCTTGACATGTCTGACGAAGATAATGAGGAAATAACAATCTGAGCAATCACATGCAGTGACAACAGTCTGTGATGGTGAACAACGTGCAGCTAGAATCAATGACTCCTCCAAAGACTCATCATGACAACGTTGTTAATAGTGGATGACCATGCAAATTGGTAGGATAGAGTTCAGCAAGGGTGAGCTTGTGACTTGTGAATCTGCTGCGGGCTGGTTGCACCGGAAACACATTATTGAATGTGACAGTCACATTGGTTGTAATGGTAGCAAGTGTGAGGCAGAAGAAATATTTTGCAGAGACTGGTGCAAGTGTATCTTAATACATTAGCAATGGGTGTCTGCATGTTTCCATGGGACAGCCACCCAGAAACAACCTGTGGTTTGTTGAGTAAATGACCCGGGACTCCTTCAGTCCCTCCCTGATGACAGACACAAAATGAGGCCATACACCACAGTGAATTACAGTCCACGGTGTACATGTCGCACGCCGCAGCTGTGCCATCAGTATTTTTTTTTTTTCTGCAGCTTTAACCTTTTGATAGCTGCCAGGGAATGTCTTTTTACTGAGCTGTGGAATAAAAATGCTATAGTCACTCCGCCTGTCGAAGAAATGCACTATAAGCAACGGCTTATTTTCAACCAGCGCTCTGTGGAGTTAGCTGTTAAATTTTTCATGACCTGAGAGTCTTTATTGAACAGAAACGGATCTCATTCTGCTGTTGCCAGTGTCACTCCAGTATATTTTGTTTTGGTACAGCTGGAATGATTTCAAACCTCTGACTGAATGTAGCGGCATTGTGTGCTTTGTTTTTCTGACTCGAAATGTTTAAATACTGAGTAGGCTTCGGATCACTAGTAATCAATGAGGTGCTGGTACTGTTTAAATTGTCTGTGTGATTCAACAGCCAAAACAGAAGTACTTTATGGCCAACAATCCTGGTGCGCCATCAGCTCCGGCATTTGTTTTAGTTGGTTCCTTTGTGGAGAGAAAAGAAAGCTTTTATAGCGTGAATAAATTTAAGTGCTATCTAATGTGATAGCTGTGCATGTCAGACTGATATCCAAGTAGATCATCCCTTTAATTACCATGTGTACCTTTTTTTTTAATTCTCTCAGATGCGATGTATTTAATTCAAGCCTAAGCGACAGTTTTTCGAACAGTTTAGGTTTGTTTCTTTCCGTGCCAGCCCCAGGTGCGTTTTGTCACCCCATGCCAAGTCACATTTGTATGTGTTTAATCAAGCACGTGTGCCTGGAGAGTATTTTCCACATCACTGGCACTAGGTGAATAGCCAGAGAGCTGGTCTTGATTGTACTTCTGCTGTTACCATTTGGTTGACTTCTGCGTGCAGTAGCTGAAGTGGTGCTTGAGGCTTCTGATGTATACCGCTCTGCTCTTTTTGTATGACAGAATCTTAGGTGAGAGCAGCTCTTGTTAGGTGCGTAGCGTTGTTGTGAGCTGGCGAGGGGAAGTTAGACTTCCCAAAAGTGCAGGAATTCTGCAGAATTGAGCTTAGTCATCTCGATCGGTTAATTTTTGTGAACAGGGGAAACATTGTCTGTCATTCAGCGCCAGCAGAAGCAATGAAAATAAAAAAGAAGAAGCCAGTGTTTTTTTTTTCCCCCGGCAGCTGTAGGCTAAATGGGAATCCAATCCAAGGAATGGAATTTTCTTTCATAGTTTCAGCTGAATGCAGGGAGGCGTGGCATTATCAGCAGAAACAACAAACCGTCCTCTATTTATGTTGGCATGTGAGCATGACAAATGTAAATCTGGCCTCAGTAGTGCGTTATCACCCCTGGCTTGTTAAGTTGGCGAGGTTTGGCAGCTGTCAAGATAACCCAAGCTGCCCTCTCTGACTCACTAACATGACTTTTCCTTTAAGTAGAAGAAATGAATAGGCTTAGAGCAGGGGAAGCAAAGGGAGACAAGTATTAGTATGAAAGGGGAGATGGAGCAGTGGTGTACACAGTGGCAGTCCAGCTTTGTTTTGCAGCCATGACTGACAAGAGAGTTGGTCAGCCAGTGGAAATGGCTGCTGCGTCATGTAAACCTGGTGTTGGCGAGGGCAGCTGGTGCTGAGGCCAGACTGCACTAAAGACTAATGAGGTGTTTATCTGAGAGGTAGGGAGGCTGAAAGTGCGCTGGACTCTGCCCCTGAATCCCATCTGTCAGAATCCCGGAGACACTGGAGATGAGGCGCCCTGTCCTGGTCTGACTGTGACAAGCTCACAGCCTTTTTAACACCCAGGATGTAAATTGTCAACCTGTTAACAAACGCGTCTGTGCTTTTTTTTTTTTTTTTTTTTTTTTGTATTTGCAGCCAGTTTGGTTTTCGATCGATTAGTGTTTGATTTAGAACAATTTTACTCTGCAGGGACATTTTGATAAAAGGAACATCACATTTGCATCTTAGATATACAGCGAACAGTGGTTCCTATAAGTTTACTTTAACCTAATCAGCATCCTAATTGTTCTTTGTTTTCAAGCAACCATACAAATTTTAATACACAGCACTGTATCTGCTTCTACTTTTTGATAGTCAGAGGATCCCAGTGCCATGCCAGCCAAACTCTGGTTGTCCTGCATCATAATTTGGCAGACAATTATTAATTGTCAATTAATGTAGTAGTGGTTGTTGTCTGCCTATCCAGATAATCTTGACCTCTGTTGTATGTCTCATAACTAAGTATTATGAGATCTTCTTGGTTTTGTGGTTTGAGTGTGTGGCCCAGAATTGCAACATGCTTTATTTGTCTGTCAGATAGGATTAATGAGGGATATGAAACCCTTATGTTCATTTGGAAAATTGGACATTGTATTTTTAATAATATTGCTATATCAACTATTACTGATTTATAAAGAAGGGCAACATTTTGCCTGTACATGTGCTGTGAATTGAATGTCCTTAATGCTTCATCTTTAAGTTCAAATACAGTATTCAGTCACTGTTAAGAGGCGTGTTGCACCTGCAAAATGTTGCTGAACTAGACGGAAAAAAGGTTTTTGTTCCCCTCCCCCAAAGCTACTGTGTTCACTTCTTCTGATGCACTCCATCAAAGTGGAACACCTCTTTAAAACTCACATTGTTTTTTTTGTTTGTTTTTTTTTCATGCCACTCAAGGGTTTGCTCACGTGCAATAAAACATAAAGAACATATTCAGGAGTTTACACAAAGTCAGCAGGTCTATCCTCTTGGCTGCAATAAATAAAGGATCTGACTTCGATAAGGATTTATGAAGTTGATAAAACCAGCTATAGGAGCGGATTGCTTTGGGCAAACAAAAAATGTTGACCCACAGACATGTCAAAGGATTCATGTGCACGGGTGTAAACTTTTTAGACCTTAAAGTGGTTTGGTCATGGCACAAGTATGTGCCACAGAGGCCTACAGCAGCTGGTGTCAGTGATTAGTTCCTCCTCACTGGTTTGAACGCTGCTGTAGTTTTTAGTTGGGATGGCGACCTGTAGACTCTTTGCCCTCCTCGTGGGAACAATGAACAGCTGTTGTGAACACAGACACAGCCCCTAAGATTTATGTCTGTGAATAAAAAAAAAACATTTTACTGTTGACACATCTTCCTGAATCTTATGAGTTACAAACATCTGAAAGTTAGAGCCATCATTCTGTGGAGAATTTTGTAGATAAGCTGATGCAAAATTGTTATGGAGCTTGTTCACCACACTGGGCATTAGTACACTTCATTCATTCATTCACTCATTCATTCAGAAAGTGACAGAAAATGTGTTTTCTTGTTCAGTGCATTTCTAAAAAAATATTACACATTTTTAGTTTAGCACAGAGGAGAACCTGATATTTTCCTCAAGTAACACTTTAGTTTAAACCTGCTGTCAGAAGTGTTGGCCGAGTGCACATATGACTTATTGCAACTGGTCTTGATGTGTCCTAACAGCAGGAAGTGTGGCCCACTTATTCTGGAAAAATGTCTAAATATGCCACTGATAGGTTTGGCTTTTCCTCAAGCCTTAGAGAAAAAAACCCTCAGTAAATTCATCTCCACTCTACATGAACCACACACACTGTGATTGCCCTCATCCACACACTGAAAGTCTGTTTTCTCTGTGTACCCTACCATCCGCAAATCTGTTCTTGAGTTGGGAGGGGGGGGGTTGATAAACATCAATGATGACACAAGATGGTGCTATGTGTTTCGGATAGCTTCTTCTTTGTAGTCATCAAAGCAGTAGTGAAGTGGCCTTTTTGTTTGCTCCCTCAGAGGCTTGTTTTCCAATACCCAGAGCAGATGGTATGTGTTTTCCATGGATGAATCACTGAGCCGGGTGGGTTTTGCGTAGCTGGCCTAGACTGTGCGAAGCTTGTATGTGTGTCCACCTGCCTTAACTGTGAGAATACAACTTGTGTCAGTAAGCTGTAGATATATATAAAAAAGGTTTTGAACTCACTGGTTTGTGTTTTGTTTTGTTTTTTTTTACTTACTCAGACTCTGGAGGAGCCCCCCTACTTGACAGTAGGGACGGATGTGAGTGCCAAGTACCGAGGGGCTTTCTGTGAGGCTAAGATTAAGACTGCCAAGAGGCTAGTCAAGGCCAAGGTAAGTCACATTTCAAAGTGCTCATGATCCAAAATTAAAAATGTATTGTCTGTCTGTGTTATGTGTGAAGTGGAGTGCAGCAGGGCTAGGGGCTCTTGTCTTTCTCTTATCACACAGCTCGGCTTTATTCTACATCCAGAGTGGTTAGATAAGAGATGGCCACATTTAAAAGACACTGTCCAAAACATTCCTCTAGAGAAAGGGATGTTGGGATGATTAGAGGGTGTTCATATTAGACTTATTCTGAGAATTTGCTTTTTAATTATTTTCTTGTCTCTGATATTGCCAGCTGCTCACATGCTGGAGCACTACCACCTGGTTTGGATTGTTAGTACTGCTCATACAGTTGAAACACTGATCGGGGGGGGTGGGGGGGGCAGCTGTGACAGATGCAGGGTCTGGCCTAGCCCACCAGGTACCCATCGCGTCCTCAGGCGTCCTTCCCGCCCACCACTTCCACGTTTGTTTCCCCATTGGTTTTATGCCTTGCTGATGAAGGCATTGCATGATGCACGTAGTACAGTATCTCATTTCCCAGTGGGGCTGGAGCATCTGGATAATACAATAGAGACAGATCGCTTGTCTCTCGTTCTGCTAGAGTGTGTGGGAGGAACAAAGATCGGATGCGGGCTTTTTCACTGTGTCAGTGCACTATAGTTCCCCCTGTAGAGACAAAAGAGCAGCGATGTTCTGCCATTCTGGCACACCAGCTGAAATCATCAAATGATGTGGCTTTTTGTCTCACGGACAAACAACATGACAAAGTAAACCATGTGATGTTCTTAGTTGAAGCATTATGGGCTAAAACGAAGCTAATAGGACAGTCTCAGCTCATAAATTAATTACCATACTAATTGGCTGAGTGTGGGGTTTATTTTGAGTCGCTGTAATGTGAATGTGAGCTCTGTTACACAAACGTTGAAACATGGCAATTATTCAGTGGTTGTTGTGAATCTGAATATTCCACTGTAATGAATTCCTCTTTAGCTCTTTGGTTCATTAATCTCTGTCTGCTTGTTTAACAAAGTCGGTGGTTGCAGCATATGGCAGCTGGTGTCTTTTTACTGATTTTAAGACTCAGTGAAAGGATCTGTGTGACATTGTTATTTATGATGATGATCTATACTAAAAAGTCAATTAGCGCCATGTCAGTATCGCTTTACTGTGAAAGGTTCGGCACACATCCGATCAGTCAGGGCTACTCCCGCGGCACAGTAACAAGCCATGTGTCAAAAAGTGAGTGCTGCATGACAGGCTCGACGTGCTGCGTGCTCGTGGAGTAGTTTTACTTTATAGCTTTCCCTGCAGACTGCAAATAAAATAATGTCTAAAATGAAAAAAAAGTAAAATAGATTTATTTTCAAAAGCAGACCTCTCTCTGCTTAAAGCTAAGCTGAAAGCATTCGTTAAGCAGATCCAGTGTAAATGTTCATTGGATGTGCCTCTGCTGCTTAACCAGGTGACTTCACATTAGTTGCTGTCTTTTCCGAAAGGCAGAAAACAGCTGCACCTTTATCCACAGGTTTTCCATCTGTGGTGTCGAATCCAAAATGCTTCCACATGTAAATACATACATTATAATCCGTCGAGCTCAACTTGCGGTTTTCCTCCATCACGCATAATGTGAAATTTTGAATTTAGTCAGATCATTACAAATCAAATATTCCTCTTTATAAATATTCCTATTTCTTAGTTTGAAATGTTAACTAAAAAGTGATAGCCTTACTCCTGTTTGCTTTAAAGCAAATGAATTTTAAGAGTTTTGAATTTTAAACGAGACAGAGTGTCTTATGTGTATTATGTGAAGAGACAGGAGCGGAAAAGAGAGACGGGGTCTGGAGGAAAATAAGTCAAACAACTGGAGTTGCTGTTTATTTTCATCTGAGCTGTCACAAATACAGTCGGCACTTGCTGTTAGCCAGGGATCATGTCCTTTTGCTGTTTATGGCCAAAGGACACAGAGTAAACCGCTACTGTCAAATTTGCTTGAATAAATCAAGATCAAAGTTCACTTTGCATTCCTGTATAAAATAAGCACAAACATAACTGTTTTGCATTTTCAAGTTGTAAAAACACTCACTAACCATTTTAAATTTAGTACAGTGAAAACATCCTGCAATTCAGTGATATTTTTAGGCTTTTAGTAAGAAGGAATCTTGCAATATAATGGGACTGTGAGCTCCTGATGGTAAATCACTTCACATCACATAAATCTCCCAGACTAAAGCTCTGTTTTATCAGAAATATGTTTTCATAATCTTATTCCAATATTTGTTGTTAAGTCTAAGCTGTGATTCGGTTTGTGTGTGCAGTTGCAGACCTCTGCAAGAACAGAGCTCACAGTTAGGAGGTTGTCAGAGGTTATTGACGCTCTCTAACTGGGTCTTTGGACAGCTGGAGTCACCCTCCTCCTGTCTGTGGAGAGCAGAGCCTCCTGCTCGTCCATGTGAGGAAAAGGATTCCTTTTATTCCACCGGGCAGGAATGTCATTATCTCCATAACTGATGAAATACAGCCTCAGGATGCTTCTTATTCCTCCCTATTCCCCTCTTATTTTATGACCTGACAATTCAGCAACATCTTACAGTATGTATTCCTTTCATTCACTGTCTTGATCCTGCCTTCACGGCGAGACTTTGATACCTGTTTCTGCTGCTGTTACATTTGAATCCGACTCCAGAGAGCATTGTCTGACTTCGTTACCTGCAGGCTTGTTTTCTGAGATGGGTTGCCTCACATCTTCTTCTACCCCCTTGAATGGCGGCTGATTCTAAACTAAATCACAGTCAATAAAAGTGAAGCCAGTTCTCCATTATAATTATGTTACTATTTTACTAGCACCTGCTCTCAAAAATTACTTTAATTTCCCTCAGGAAACAGAAAAAGAAGCACATGAGCATTTTGATGTATGAAGTCGGGAGGGGCATTTGTAATACTAAACAGCTTCTCTGCTCCTGGCTGCTTCGACACTTTTCACACATGCTTCTTGGAAAATCTGCGACAGTAAATGGTGTGTGTGTGTGTGCGTGTGCGCGTGTGCGTGTGTGTGTGCGCTGCCAGGTCGCCATGCAGATGCAAGATTACCACAGCGTGATCAGATTAAGATCTACCATGGCTCACTTAGGGGAGGCTGCAGATGCTCAGAGGGGGGGGGGGGGGGGGGGGGGGGTGGTCAGTTAGTGTCGCCCCTGACATTCGCAACAGAAATCCACCACAGTTGACGCTAGCCGCCGCGGCACAGTTGCCAGTCGATGTTCACTCACTCAACAATGTCAAATATGAGCCACACACACATGCTGCTGCCTAATGACACCAAGAACTCTTTACTGGCATGTTATCTCACACTTGTAACCTATAACAAACCTTGTCTTGCTGAAAGAGTCCATCATTGTAATCAGTGTGTCACAGTTATGAAGTCCAGCAGTGTTCGTAGGGATGTGCTTCCTCTGTGAAGTGGAAGATTGATGTCGCCCAGTCAGGCCTATGGGGAATTGTTTGTTTATTCTCGTTACTGATTCTCCTCCCCTGTTGCCTCCCCCCATTCCGCAGGTGACCTTTAAACCAGATCTGTCCACAGCTGAGGTTCATGATGAAAACATCAAAGGTCCTCTAAAGGTAAGGCAGGAAAAAAACGGAGGAGATTGATGTTGTGGCACAGGCAGAGGGAACATGATCATAACGCATGTATTACCTTTAATTAACCTTAATTATATTGTTATTTCTAATTGAATCCCTTTTGTCTAAACTTCAAATTATGTCTTTTTTTTTTTTTTAGTTCGGCTGCCTTTGGTATCAAACTAATCACCCCCTTCTCTTCCAGAGCGAATGCAGAAAAAGCACAAGAGCGTCGCTCAATAAAGCATTCGCTCTGCAATTTAATTTCAGCCATTTAGGATTCCTGTAGCAGCAACACGGGCATCTCATTACTCGAAAAAACATCATTAGACTATGATAATAATTAGCACACTGACATGCCAAATAACAGCAGTGAATCCGTCCAACAGGTGGGTGCTGTTGTGGAGGTGAAGAACCAGGATGGAGTTTACCAGGAAGCCACAATCAACAAGCTGACTGATGCTAGTATATATACTGTTGGTAAGTCAATAACAGACTGCCTGCTTTTTTTCCTCCTCTCGCAAAGACTCGTTCTCTCCCTACAGCTAGCTTATAAAAACATGTTTGTGTACAATGAAAATTCCGAAGGGTTTTCAGTGTTTGTGCTTTCCTTAGCCTAAGCCTTGGTTTTTGCTCTGACATGCATTGTCAGCTGTGAGACCTTTATATAGACAGGTGTGTGCCTTTCCAAATCATGTCCCCTCAACAGAACTTACCACAGGTAGACTCTGATGATCAAGAGAAATGGGACCCAAGTTAAATTTCAAGTTTCTTAGCAAAAGGTCAAAATACTACTGTGATATTTCAGTTTTTCCTTTTGCAGAAATTTCTTTGAGTGTCGATTGATGAAGGGGGAAAATATTTTAAATGACACTAATAAAACGTGAAAAAAAGAATGAAGGGGTCTGAAAACATTCTGAATTCTCCTGTGTGAGAAACTGGAACCAGCAGAGTTTGTAAACCTTTACTCGAAAAATGTAGTAATTGTGTATTAAAACTGTTGCTCTGGTCTCGTGGCAATTTGTGACTGCAAGTCTGTCAAGCGTGCACAGTTACAGTGTTGGATAATCCAAAGCATACAGTGTAGAGGCTGCTGCACAGATCTGCAGTCTCTCAGCAGCTGTCCCTTGCTTAAGAGAGCCCATGGGGGTTTTCCCTGTCTTGAACACTCTCATCTTTGCATTCATCAGTGGGAAAACAAAAAAAAAACATAAGTCAGTGCTGACGCTACCTCAAGTGTTTCCCCCCTCATTGTTGTTGCCAAGTACATTTGAGCAGTGAGTAATGAAATTTAAAGGTTCACACATCTGGGTTTGTCTTTGGGAGAAATATGGTCAGATGTGGAATGAGAGGTGATGGTGGAAGTTTCTTGGATGGTGGAAATGAGAGAAAGGTTCTTTAACATGATGTCTATTATTATTATTATTATTAAATTTTAGTGTTATTTGATATGGGCTCTCATTGTGAAGGTCTGTGGAGATTTAATATCAGTTAATGCGTCAGACACTTCCCCTTGTCTTTTATTTTACTGTTTATTCCCATCTTTGTCTGGCAGAGGGTCCTTGAAGCTCTAATAGAGGCGTGAGCTGAAAGCGACTCTGTCACTGCCTGCTGGAGGATCTATCTAAGCCTTAAAAGACGAGCATAATTTGTTTTTAACGTATCATAAAGCAAGCAGACATTTTGTAACCACAAATGTGTGTGTGTGTTGGTGGACTCCTGGCCTACATACAGCAGCCTAATAGTTTGTCTCTCATCTCTGCAGTGTTTGACGATGGCGATGAGAAGACCCTGAGGCGTTCCTCTCTCTGCCTGAAAGGAGCGCGTCACTTTGCAGAGAGCGAGGCAAGTATTGTGCTGTCCCGCAGCATTCTAGGGATACAAGGCTATAGTTTTAAAGTTTTTATTTAGTCACCAGCATTCTCACATCTCTAGCTAAAATTAAAACAGTCCCATACTGGCATTTGGAAATTCGGCTGTGAGATATGTGAAATGTAAACTGATATCACAACAAAGTGCCGGGTAAATCCCTCTGTTTGTAACTGACGAAATCCCATGAAGAAAATTTCTTCAAGGTGTACTGGATAAATCTTTTGTCTTCCAATTTAGTATCTGACAAGGTGGCACTAAGGCTCTTTGGTGTTGTTTGTCTCCCCTGCAGACACTTGACAGACTCCCTCTCACCAACCCCGAGCACTTTGGCACACCTGTCATCGGCAAGAAGGGCAACCGAGGCCGACGATCGAACCCGATGTGAGTATGGCGCTCTACCTCTGCACTTCCTGCGGGGCTCTCATCAAACTTAATATGTCAAAGGTCTGCGATGCTGGTGGGGAGGGATTTTTTTTTTTTCCTGCCGGTCAATAACAGTCATCAGTAACATTTCTAAGTGTGCTGACAGCAGTTAAACCCAAAGATTTCCTCTCATTTCCATCCCCTCATACACAGCGCCTGAGGCCTGGGAGAGAATAGCCTACTCACCTCCTCCAGTGTCTTAACCCTGCCGAGCTCCTGTGTGTGTGTGTGTGTGTGTGTGTGTGTGTGTGTGTGTGTGTGTGTGTGTGTGTGAGAGTATGGCGTGGTCTTGCTGAATTTTATCTCCCCCCCTCGACTCAAATGTTCCAGTGGGTGTTTAATGCTCAGATGTGCCTGCTCCTGGTAGATGGCAGAGTTTTCATCTGGGAATAAGAACTGCTCAGGGTTTTTTTGGCACTGGATATAATTGTGGCTCCACTCTGTTATAAGGAGGACACTCTGCTACATAATCTCATTCTCTGACACCCATTGCTAATGGCACTCAGAGAAAAGTCAATATTACTCTAAACATTGATGGAATATTGACTTGGAGTGGTCCCTGCTGCACATTAGCACCTTGGACCAGTTGTCTTCCTGTAACACTAACAGTCTTAACTGTTGAATAACGAGACCTGACAATCCAGCACAGATTGAGATAAAAACAGGTGCATTGCTTGTCTTAAGAGTTAAAAATTAATTTTCTGTTTAAAGGAAAAGTTCAACATTTTGGAGATCATGCTCATTTGCTCTCTCAGAAACAGGTAGCCTGCAAATAAATCTTCTTTGTTTAACCGTGAGGTTGCCAGGCAACCGGCAGAGACACCAAGAAAGCCTGTTTAAGAAATGACATATAACATGCTAATTACTGAGCTTCGGAGGTGCTGGCAGGTGGATATATATGTTACCTTTGGATAGACTCAGGTGAACTGTTTCCCATGGTTTCCATTCCTCATGCTAACCAGCTGCTGGCTGTAGCTTCATATTTAGCATACATACATCAATCTTTTCATCTTAACTTGTGCCTAGGAAGTGAATAAGCCAATTACTCAAAATATCTGCACTGTCTTAAAAGTAAGGGTGACTGTTAAACATTCCCAGCTACGATGGTCGTTATATGTGGAGCAAACTATTTCCTAAATAAATTATAGTCTCTTCTTCATTGAGTTGCTAGACTGCTTTGTTTATGACTTTGATTCACAGCTTCGTTGTTGTTGTTGTTGTTGTAGTAGTTGTAGCAGCCTGGCTGATTTACTGCTCTTGAGTTGTGCCAGACAGTGTGTGGTGCGTGCGTGCGTGTGTTTGTGTATATGCACATAGAGCCGTTCTCAGAGCAGGCCTAGTGAGGCATAAAAAGAGGACGGAGGATCTGTTCGCCTGCTGGTGCTGCTTGCAGGATCACTGGCTGCCTGTCTGCTGGCCGCAGTCAGGGCTGTGCCTGTGCATCAGGATGCCTGTCAGACAGCAGAGAGTGAGCCGGCTTGTCAATACACTGATCCTAATGAGTGAGCTCATCAGTAGAGTGGACCTCATGTCTCGTTGTGCCACATGATGATAAGACTAAGAAAGGTTGCGGATGTTTTTGTTGTGACATGGATTGTTAGTCTTGAGACTTTCTGATGTTTTCTAGCTGGGCTGCAGTTAAAAGAAAAGATGACTGGTTAGCAGAAATCCTCTGCCTGTCTGTATCAAGAAAGACCCATACACAGGGTTTTATTTTCCTAACTTGCCTATATATATATATATATATATATATATATATATATATATATATATATATAATGTGGATTTAATATGAAATGCTGAAATCTTTTGCAGCTCTATGAGCGACCAGAGTGGTTTTGATCTTTAAAGTTACACTCCTGTGTAAAAGTTGGCAGCACTTTTCTCAGTCGAATGTCAACACTTTCAGCATTAAATCTGATTATGTTTTGCGACACCAACCAGTCCCCGTTGCTGGGGAACAGATTTTGATGACATGCGGTAGTTTATAACTAACTGCAGCTGGAGACTGGCACAGCTTTCTGTGCATCCAACCACCATGAATCAAGTCAACCAGTTTCATACATTATTTTGAAAAAGAGGAAGTTCTAAATATCTTTTCTTGGGCTGCAACTAATGATTACTGTCTCAAATAACTGAGTAATCATTTACAAAAAGTCGTAAAATAGTGAAAAATGACCATCGCAGTTTTGTGACCCACAGACCAAAACCTGAAAATAATACATTTTAAATCTCTTCAGAGAAAGAAACGCAGCTAATCCATACAACAGAGAAGCTGCAACTAATGTTTCACATGGTAATAATGCCTTGGACTAAGCGGTTTATAAATTGACCTGAATTTACCAGATGTGAAGAATTTAAAAGTTTGTCTTTATGAGCATCTGCACTCTCACGGTACCTTTCTAAAATGCAGTCCTTTGAATAAACTGTCCTTTTGTCCCACAGTCAAGAAGAAGAGTTGTCTTCATCTTCCAGTGAAGAAGAGGAGAGCGATCAGCGGCAGAATGAGGATCTGTTCGGCAAAGTGGTCTGTGTGGAGGGGGTCGCCACCGGGGACAAAAAGAAGACCACGTGGTATCCTGCTCTGGTGAGCTCATAGTCTCCCTTCATTCACTGCTCTCTGCTCCATCACTGTGAAGAAACAGAGACCACTGCCGCTGGTCGTCTAGCACACTCACAGCATTGTGCCATTTCATCTTAACTCCTGCTTATATAACCTCAGCACTCCGCAGGATTATGGTATTGCATTTCACCCACCATGAAAAGCTGGAAATGTGCACGTTGTTGCAGTTACAATAGCTGATTTCTGTAAATAAACAAACTTCCTTCAGCGGCTCCCTGACTTCTGTAGTTTGAAGAATTTCAGAGCTTGGTGGAAAAAAAAAAAAAAAGATATGACTTGTTTTCCCTGATGTGTGCAACAATGCAGCACAAACATTGGTCTGATGTTGTCAGTCTTTCCCAATCCATTTCTCTCCACCCAACCTTAAGTCTCAGCCACCGTTTGCGCACGATAAAATGGTGACAGGCGTTGTTTGTTTATGTAAGTGTTACAAGTATAACTGGGAGAATGGGAGAGGGTGTGGAAAGCTGTCCCTTTAACAGTGTAGTCAGCAGGGCCCCACCTCCAGGGTTTGTTGTTCTTGGCTGGCTGTTGACTGGGCTCCATGCTGCCTCCTTGTGACAGCCCAGAGAAGTACATTACACAGTAGCCTGTCATTGTTTACACTGTGACCGTATGGCAGAGGGGTGGAGTAAGTACTGGTAGATGTCTCATGCATCTGTAGCACGCAGTGTGCTCTTAAATGACCAAGTTAAATAAGAGTCAGAAGAAACAGATCTACTCGTGTGAGCTTCATTTGCACTTTTGCAGCAACAGCATATGCGTCCAAAAGGGAAATTATATCACAGAGCTAATGTGAATCATAGTGGTCAAGTAAAAGCATCCACCCTGCGAGCGTGTGCGCGCTGTATATACAGAGAGAGTGGGAGCAAGCAGGCAGAGTCCTGCTGGAAATCGGATCTCCATAACAGCAGCACAGCCTCGTCTGGGTTAGACCCCGGCACGGAACAAGTCTCGGTGTTGTGCTCCTCAATTCCAGTAAACAGCAGCAGCACATGCTGCGTGTGGGCATGCCCCCTCCTCACACATCGCTCTTCATCTCTCCTGCCTGTTAGTCTTTGTTTCGTAGACAGCACATTTTGTAATCTATCAACGTGGCCTTTTACTGAAACTACTTTAGTCATTATACACACACACACACACACACACACACACATACACACACACACAGTACCAGCTCATCTGACCTATTAACTGTCTCTTGTTTCTGTGCAACAAGGTCATCTCTCCGGACTGCCACGAAGACGTGACGATGAAGAAGGACAACATCTTCGTCCGCTCTTTCAAGGATGGAAAATTGTGAGTCGTTATTAATGTGCTGAAAGCCACACGTTCACCATGTGTGAAGCACTAATGATTATCAGTCAATTATTTGTCATTTTCATTATCACATTAACTCATAAATGATGTTTTCAGCTCATTATTTAATCAATAAAAAAGTCCAACAGAAGTTAGCGTAGCACAAAGTTGCTGCTTACTGATTTGTGATTGTTGGCCAAAAAACACTAATGGGAATTCAATTCACATTAGGGGAAAAACAAGCAGCCCTTTGAGAAGCTTTGAGGAGCAGATGATTGGCATTTTCACTTGATAAATTATCTAAGTCGTTTCTGATTAATTTTCTGTACCTCTATTAATCAACGAATCATTTAGCACCGGTGTAAAACATCCCCGTCAGAATTCTTTGAAGAATTGTTTTTTAATGGGATATATGTGCAGTGAACCTTTGCTAGAAGAGGCACATGCACACAAGAAAATGCTTGTGTGCACTCTATTGTAAAATATAGTTGCACAGTATTATGTTTGCAGATGTCAGAAAATTTCAGTGCATATTGTTTTTGCTTTTTCTTGCCTTTTTGTGTATTTATACTTCCAGTGTCGTAAATCTATATTAACATAGTTTGAAGTCTCATGGGAACGACAGTGTGGAGATTTACAGACAGATGTTGTCATCATCTTGTCTAACTTAATTAGTTGTACATGTTTAAAAAATGATTTACTGTGATTCCATGATACATTATTTGTAGCTTTAGAAGATTTTTTTGTTTGTTTTTGAGTTCTGTTGTTCTGTTGTTTTATTTGTCCTAAGGCTGTAAGCTACAGGTGAGATAAGGTAGTGCAGCTTCCCCGCAGCCTGCCCACGGCGTGGAGCCACACTGCCAGATTGCTTTGTCTGTGGCAAAGAGAGGAATAAGTCCTATCAGGAGTCTGCACTCAGCTGGTCGGTTGTTACTGCGGTCTCTCTGTATGTGGGTAGAAACGCGCTGTAGCCCACACTCAGATTAATCTGGTGTTTGCTCGCCGCTCCAAAGACTACCTTACTGTCTGTTTGAATTCCTCTGATGACAGAACAGTCTTGGGCCTGCGTTCCTTTGTAGATATCCCCCGTAACTCATCAGCATGACCCTTAATCTGTAGCTGAAGACATACGCGTAGCACAGGAAGTCTTATCACTTGTATTTTGGCTAATAGTCAGGTGAAGGGTAGAGCTGATGTGAGGGATAAGATAAGGAATGATATATCAGAGAAGAACTGGAAGTCATAGACTTGTGAAGTATTTCCTCTTTGAGCCCGGTGCCTGGCCTCTGATGGTTGTTGTTGCAAATTAAACCGCACAGTAGCAGTCTTCCTTTCTGTTCTGTAGCAATTTGATTTCAGTCATTGAAATCAGCATAGTGTATCCAAGGGTGGGAGCAAGAAATAATAACGCAAGATGTCGGAAAATCTATATAATTGTTAATGAGATTTTCAGGTTTGTTTTGCTCCAATCCCTTTGCTTTAATGTGGATGGAATATCAAAGATGAAAAAGGTAAACCGTCGCTGTTACTCATGTGTGACGTGATGCATCAGTCTGATCTATCAGGCATGTCTCTTTGTGTTATGCCGCAGTTTGATCTATCACAGGTTTTGCAAGTGGTCCCTGCAGACACAAGATTATAGTTTTACTAAGACAGAGAAAAGCTTTTTTTTTTAAAACAGAGTTTACCACATATAAGCAGTGCAGAGATCTTTCAGTATGATAGCAGTTTTTCACATGCATCAACACCAGCAGTTGTACTGTTTCTGCCATGTGGCACCATTTCCTTTAGTTCTTTTTGTACATGCACTGTTTTCAAGTGCTTTTCTATTCTTTTAAAACACACACACACACTCCACTTGTCATTGTTTGTTATTGTACTTTTTATCATTTATGTCAGCCTCTTCTTGTCTATTATCTACGAGTTTTTCTAACTTGCTGCTCCCTGTGTGATTTGTTTTTTTTTTTAAGTGGGGTCACATCCATAAGCCACGTGACCTCTCCCTGAACACAGCGCCGGGGTCAGTGTGTTCACTTTCCTCTGGAGAGTTTGGTATTGTTAGTGATGACCGTTCAGCGTGCCTTTCAAAAACAATGGCTTTGCAAAACATTTTTTAGGGAAAGCGAGGTCACAACCAGAGGGGAGACGGGAGTTGTCAGGAAGTGGTTATTCCTATTTAGTCAGATCTGGTTACCACGGAAACAATGGAAACAGAAGTTGCTATTTTTTCTTTTTTGGCCGGCTCGCCACCTCGTCTGTGCTGTTGACATACAGAGAGAGAGAGAGAGCTTCATCATTGTCCGTAGGTTCGTAACTCAGACTTTCAGAATCAGTTGAACAAAACTAGGCTGCAAACCGGATGCAGTGTCACATTTAGAGCTGAAACAATTACTCGATTCATTGATTAGTTGAATGACAGAAAATAATAACTCTTTGCCCTGATAGTGACATGGCATGGCTTTAGGGATGGCAAAGCCAGTTGGTCCATCACTTTGGTCCAAACTGAAATATCGGATGGTTTTTCCGTTTTTCACCACCCTCGGGTCAAAATTTTACTTTTGTCCAATACTTTGAGGAAACTAATGACATTCCCATCAGCTACATTTAACATACATTTATTAGCATTCAGCTCAAAATGCAGCTGTGCCTAACAACCTCCCAGAGTTGCTTGCGTAGCCGAACACTCTTAGTGTTGTCTTAGTTGCATTGGTGAACCCATGCCACTCTAATTACAAAACAAAGTGTTGTTTTTTTCGAATTCACTCCATGACAAGTCTAGTCATTGGATCAGCTCAGCTGTGTACAGATACCACAGCAAATCGTCTCTCTGGCACACGAGCCAAGCCTCTGACTGCTTTCAGCTTACAAGCTCCACTGATCCATCTATCTGCCAAATCACCAGCACTTTGCCCAGCTGCCGTAGAGATGCTGTAAGAAAATAGGCTCTGAATACAGCCGTGACTTGTGAGGCTGTTGTTGGTGATTTGCTGTGAGATAAGAAACTTTGGGGACACTTCTCTCTCTACCAGTGTTTTCATTAACAGGATTTTAGACTGGTTACTCTTCGCCGCTATCAAAGAGATTATTGACCTACTTTTGTTTCATGAAAAACAAACTTCAGTGTAAACTTTGGCTGGCTTACTACTTTTACTTGAAGTCACACCACAGAGCTGAACCTTGGTGTAGTAACATTCAGAGCTGCCCACGCTATCACTTCGGTGCACATTTTAATCAGAGCTGCTGTGTTTTGCAGTTACATGGTGCTGCGAAAGGACGTCCGCGAGATGAACAGCGATTGTCCTCCGAAAGCCGACGCGGGGCTCAAACCAGGTGAGTTTAAAGTAAAGCTTTGAGAGGTAAATCTTACACAACTGGTGCATAGCGTGCACCTAGTCCCCGACATCTGTGGGCTGGTCTGTGTGTCGACACACTTGGCAGAAAATGTTCACAGAGTGGGTTGCAGTGAGGCAGACTGAAGAAAGAGAAGTTTTGTTTTTGTTCTGGGGAATGTAGCGGTGGAGAGCGCCTGTCACTGTCGAGTCTATTTTTATTTGAAGTCCTCACCAGGCTTTTTATATAGTGCCCCCATTTTTCTGCTGCAGAGCTCTTACTCTCTCATAATTACAGTTAGGAAACAGCTTTGCATTATCCCAGTCTTGGTATTCACAGGTGGTTGACTCACAACTGTGATATTTTCCGCATTACAAAAGCGTAAAACCAGCATCTGCCAAGGTGGTTAGATGCTTCTTAAAGCCACCTGTGACATTGTGGCTCAATGCTTCTGCTGCTCTGCGTCAGTGCAAAGACTCGTGACAGATTTTCATGCTGCTTTCTTCCATGGCTGTTTTTCTTCACGTTTGTGTCGAAATGTCTTTTCGTACTGTCGTATTTTTGTATAGAGGTCTGTTGTTTATTTGAACAGTTGTATTAACATTTTTGTTTTTGTGAACCAGCCCTGACAGTCAGTTTTTGCCTGAGGATGCTCTGGTTTCATTCAGTGTGGAGTAATTCACTGTTTGATCAGTTCACTACTGGGATAACACATGCACATATGCAGTCACACATATATACATGCACACCCTCCAAACACCCAGTGGCAGATGTTGTGAGATTTAAATCAAAGAAGGAAAATCCTTACATATTAGAATATCCTTCTGTTCTGTTGATTCATGATTTTTTTTACATTTTTTTTTCACTTGAAATATCACGTTGTTTATACTTCCCAAGAGCAATCTGATTCAAACATCTGTTCATATCTTATCTCTTGTTTATTTAACCTGAAGATTGTTCTCTCTCTGAAAAAGCTTGAGTTTTACAATCTCAGTTTTGCCAGATAACAGCAGCAGCGAATGATTGGCAGCGCTTAGCAGGTGCGGTTAATACGTCGTAATGCGTTTTCTGTGTGCGTTCGACAGCGCTGGACGCGTCCTTTGAGTTCCAGCAGCAGCAGGTCGTGCCCAGCACCTGGAAGACGGAAGTGAAAGAGGAGAGTTCCAGCAGTGAGGACGATGATGAGGATGAAGAGGAGGAGCAGGAGGAAGACGCCAGCGGCGAAGAGGAGGAGGTAGTGGCTTCTGCGCACGCTCTTATCCCTACAACCTCAGAGTAAAAAAAAACAAAAAAAAGAAAGAAAAGAAAAAAGAGATTCTCAACTTCTCTTGTTTCCTGTCTGCAGGAGGAAGTGGAGCCGTTCCCAGAGGAGAGGGAGAACTTTCTCCAGCAGCTCTACAAGTTCATGGAGGACAGGGGTGAGTCCAAAGAGATGTTTACAGAAACATTTCGCTTCTCTTAAACAAATCTTTGTGATGCAGTTATTTGCTTTAGGTGCAAGCTTTAAAATTAAATGCAGTTTGTGACAAATTCTTCACCCTCTCTCTGAGATTAGATTACAGGAGAGTTAAAAAAAAAGTAAAAAAAAGCAACAAAATAAAAGATAAATAACACAATTTCTATATTTTCTGCCTTTTATGTCTGTACCCATACCTCACTGGGCTCTACCGCCTTTAAGGCTTTTTCTAAACATTTAATTTTCTAGTTTACTTAGTCTGATATGGTTCATGTGCAGTTTCATAACTTGGATTGTCTTTTTACCACGAGAAGTATCTATATGTGTGGCTGCTCTCTCACATGCTGTGGTCATTAATGGTCATAAATGTTCAGAAGAGCAATGATGGAAAGTACAAATACTGTACTTCAGTACAAATCTGAGGTACCTTTGCTTGACTTGAGTGTTTCCTTTTCAAGCTATTTCATACGTTTATTCCACTACAATTCAGAGTGTTGGGTGTTTTTTCTGCTAAATTTATTTGATACCTTTAGCTGCTAGTTTAAAAAATTGTTTTTCCATTCACATACTACTCCACCTTACTCCGTTTAATTGTATCTTTGTGTTTACCATCCCCAGGAACTCCCATCAACAAACGGCCTGTTCTGGGCTACAGGAACCTGAACCTGTTCAAGCTCTACAGGCTGGTGCACAAACTGGGAGGCTTTGATAACGTGAGTGCCACTTGGACAGCAAATTCCTCTTGTTGTCCTTTGAACTTGGTCGCACTTGGTCGTCTTGTTTAATGTTGACTGACGGTGGAACTGTCTCGTTCTGTGTCCACTTTTGAGCAGATTGAAAGCGGCTCTGTTTGGAAGCAAGTCTATCAGGACCTGGGAATCCCTGTGCTTAACTCAGCCGCTGGCTACAATGTCAAATGTGCTTACCGCAAGTACGTACAGGCGCTGCCTCCACAGCCTTTACCTCAGCTGGGCAGATGCAGCTTTTGTTTTTGTAATTTTTCACTGAGATCATTTTAAGTGTTTCTTTTTTTTTTTTTTTTTTTTTTTTTTTTTTAAGCCAACTCTTAAAAAATAAATTGAGTTTATATCTTTGCCAGATTTACTTTTAGCCGTGCAGCTGTGTTTGGAATGTGTACATGTTTGAGAGAAGTAAAACTACACGTGAGGATGTTGATGAGGAATGTGTTATCATGCAGGTACTTGTATGGATTTGAGGAATACTGCACTTCCACCGCCATCACCTTCAGGATGGACCTCCCCTTGAAGCAGGGTCCCAAGGGGGAGGTGAAGTCTGAGGGGGAGGCAGGAGGAGCGGCTCCCACACCCACCAGCTCAGAAGAACAGAAAGCCCAGGTGGATGGAGAACCCTGCAGCGCACAGCCTGTAGTCTGCAAGGTGCATTCTCCTTAATACTGTTCGATTAAAAAAGTTTTTTTTTTTCCTTTGTTATATTCTTCAAACCTTTCACTTAATCACTGCAGAAAAGCCATACATGTGCTTATATTAAAAGCTTCCCTCTCCCTTAGGAGGAGAAACCGGATGTGACCCGAAACAAAACGGAGTCCGAACCATCAAAAACTGACGGAAAGGACAGCACAAACGACGACGACGACGAAGAGGACGCTCCCAACAAGGGAGACGCAGATGAGGGCTCATCGACGGCTCACCTCGGAGCCGAGAACATGAAACAGGAGGGTGACGAGGAGCAGGAGAGCAAGGACAACTCTGGGTAGGTGGTCTGAAAGGATGGTCCCTCCACCAGGGTGATTTTAAAAAGTAAAAAAATAAATAAAAAAATAAAAAAATAAATCCTCATGGCACAAACACAAGCTCCTTGCAGGGCCCCGTGCGGGGCTCCTGCATGGTGACACTGTGTTGATAATATCCAGTCTGACCTTCATTATTTAAAAAATTTTTAAAGTTTCTCCAGACAAAGAGACATGAGGCATTCACTTTCCTTGGTGGCAGTAAAAACCTAAAAGACCATTAGCAGATGGGAAGCAGTGACCCTTCTGACCTTAATGATACTAATACGCAGTATACCCACAATCCACCTCTACCTGCTAACCAGAGAGAGGAAAGCTCTCCTCTCTCTCTCTCTCTTCTAACTAAGCTCTTACCCACTGCCCTCTGTGCTATTATTATTTCTTGTGGCTTAGTCGGCATCAGCTGGCAGAGACATCTCAGAGCACCAAAGCCTGACTGCTACCTTTCACCTGGCATGTCATGCTGTGCTCTCTCTCTGTCTCTCTCTTTCTCTCTCTCTCTCTCTCTCTCTGTCTCTCCTTCTCTCTCTCTCTGGCTGGGATTGTTTGACTGTGACCAGCCTCAGCCCACTCAGTGCACACAACATGGCTGTGCTCTCCTTGGTTTCTCCCCTTTCCTAAATTCTTATCTCTGGTCCCTCTCTTCCTGTCCTCTCCCTCTCTCTTTCTCTCTCTCTCTCTGTCATTTTTTGGCTTTTTGATGTTCAGCTTTATTAAATGTTCCATGTGTGTGAGTGTTGTCACTGATGCATTAGCACATTAGATGCAAGACAGCGCTTCAGAGAGCAGTAACCTTTAGAGGAAGAAGGAACTTTTAGTGTTGATAAATGTTTCTTCTTGGTAGTTGAATGGCTTGGTAACAGATTGTCTTCATCTAGGTCACTGTTGTGCATCTAGTTTAGACCTGTGTTTGTTCGCTGTCCAGTTTGATACTGGTATTAAGGTTGTTTGGGCAACTGGGGACCAGCTAGAAAACACGGCGAGAAAACGTTAACAGTCCACATACTTAGTTTACTGCTTTGTTTTTTTGTTTTTTTTTTGTGTCCAATTGAAGGATCGTAAAGTTCTCCCAACTTTATGATGTCCTGATCATACGCTCTTGCTTTAAGTTTCCCCTCTTTGTGTAGTTTCTGTCAGCCATGGCTGTGGGCACAGGACAGTATGATCGCCATCAAACGTGGACTTCCTCACAGTCCTGGAGGTTCCCTGATCCTTTGGCTCTTACAGGATCAGCGGTCCTCACAGTTGGCGTGGTGCTGTGAGGGTTTACGGACTCACACGACAGACGACCTGCAGGCTTATCACGGTGATACCAAACCTGCCTGGTGTTTTACAGCCGCATTGGCATTCATTCCAGCAGCAGACACTGTGTGCAGCCAATGGGAGCTGGTTTACAGTGAGCTTAATGAGAAAATTATGTTTCAGTTTGTATTAATGATGGTAATTAATTATATGAAGTGAAACTCTTGTTCTACAGTAATTGTTAAGTTACTGCCTGAGTGCTATTTACCTTTTACCTTTTCCTCCTGACGAAGCTCTGATGAAAAGACTCGCAGTGATATGAACGGATTAAAGTTTCATTGCTCAGGTTTTGAGGAATTTAGAAATCTTGATGTGATGAAGCGATGCTTTAGGATAATTCCTTTAGGGCTGCAACTAATGATTACTTTCATTATTGATTAATCTGCTGGTTATTTTTTGATTAATCGAATAATAATTAGGTCTATAAAACACCTGAGAGCCTAAGGTGATTTCATCAAATCTCATGTTATGTCCAACCAACGGTACAAACTTCCAAAATATAATATTTATGTAAGGTCAGCATTTTGGCACGTTCGAGAACCTGGAACCAACAAATGTTTTGATTGAAAATAATTAATAAATTTGGAGAAAAAAATAAAACCCCAGCAGATTATGATCTGTCGATTGACTAGTTGTTGCAGTTCTAAATTTGCTGTATCTGTGTATGTGTGTGTGTGTGTGTGTGTGTTATGACCTATCTGTGCTTACTTGTGTTTCATGACCATATTATCACTGAGGGGTGGAAATGGTCTATGAAACGGATCATGTGCAGTGTGTTTTCAACATCAGTTGCCATTTAAAGTCCAGTGTGTCCCCAGTTCGTAGGTTGGTCACAGTTTGTTCAGTAGTCACGCTCGGACTGCCGCACGAACAAGTGCGTCTTCTTCACTGTGGCCCGTTGAAAATGAGCTGTCAGCAGAGAGCACGTTGCTCTGAGCAGTTAGGTATGAGAGGGATTGTGTGGAGCACTGTGGTCGTGGCTGTTCTTCGCGGGCAGCAGACCAAATTGGATCTCGCAGCCGTGCTTCCTATCAGCGCTGTGGTCTCGCTTTAAGTTGCCGCCCCTGCCTGCCAAGTTGTGCTTTGCCGTGCTAACCTGCCCCTGTGGCCCCTGCGCCTAAACCACTTACTGGCTCTCCTGCACCGCCCGTACACCCTCCAGCTTCGACATCTCCTGACTGTTTCCCACTAGCTCCTCCTTGTGGCTGCTTTGTTTCTTACAGCGTGTGTGTGTGTGTGAATGAGAATCCCGAGTATGTTGTTGTGTGGACATAGGGTTAGATAGTCTAACAGTAGTGTTATTTCCCATGCAAGATGACTGATTTTTGCCATGAAAGAATGATGTTTTATTTGCTGAATCACTCCATGTACTGTTCTTTGACTGGCTTACTGTAAATGATTCAGTTGTTTATCCTGCAGTTTGCTGTAGGTTACTCTGGACTAGGACAAAAATGGAAAGTTTATGCTTCTTTATAGATAAGGGCCTAGTGTTGTAATGGGACATGGCAGGCAAGGGTGGAGCAAAATTAATTAGAAAAACAGGCTTTCAAGCAGCAGGCAGTGAGTCGGGTGGGTGGCTGTGGGTGGGGTTCTGTGGTGTTCAATGGGGCAGCCTAGGGCCAGGAAGTGCTGAACTGTTTTTCTTGCAGGGATGACAGCAGTCAGGAGGGGGAGGAGGGGGAGGAGTTTGAGTGTTACCCCCCGGGGATGAAGGTGCAGGTGAGGTATGGGCGAGGCCGCAATCTGAAGACGTACGAGGCCACTGTGAAAGAGGCAGACGTGGAGGGGGGAGAGGTGCTCTACCTGGTGCACTACTGTGGCTGGAACGTCAGGTAAGACAGGACCTGGGGAGAAATCACCTAACGCCTATATTCACCCTAAAGAGAAAAAAAGAAAAACAACAACAACAAAAAAAAAAAGAAAAGAAAAAGACATTTCTTAACCTTCAATTCAGCTCACGGGATCACCCCTACATGGGTATCCCCGCAGCAGTAACACATCCCTTCCTCACAATTCTGCTTCATCTAATCCAGTCCCATGGTCAGTACTCTGATTATGGAGAACACTGGGCCATCTAGTGGCAGAAACAGAATTGAGTTTTGGGTCGATGTGGATCACTCCTCAGCTTCCCTCACTCAGTTTTGACTGAATCCCCTGTCTGTCTGTCCCCCAGCTGTCTGTCTCTCAAATGAATCTGCAGACAGGCTGAGCTTTTACCTATTTAACTCTGGACATAGCCAACCAGTTTGGTTCTGGTTCAACAATTTGTAGATCCTACAGTATGGTGTCATAACGTGAGCTACCCTTCTCTGAATTTTCTGAAAGGCCAACCAAAGTGCTGCTACACTCACCTCTACCTCTCAACCCTCTCCCCCCTCCCCAGTGGGTCAGGGTTAATGCAGTGTTAAGTAGAGTGTTAGGGTACCATGACACAGAGGTTAACTAGTGCAATCAGCATTTCATTGTCTCAATGTTGTTGTGTGGTCCTCTAGCACTCTATAAAAGACAGTGGGATGTTCTCTGCATCGTGTCTGTCGTGTGTGATGTCGTGAAACTTTTCATTTTCCTCATACGACACAAGTAGCACCCTTGGTACTGTTGGAACTTTGTTGAATATGATTTGTGTGGTGGTCGGTGTTAATATTGTTTCTTTCTTCATCGTAAGGGTTTGTCTTTTTCCACATAACACCATGGGATTTCTTCCTTTGCTGTTGAGGCTTATTGTGTCACAGCAACATGTTGGGGTCAGACAGTAGAGGTGTCTGTGTGGTGGGTGGTGTGAGAGATTTTTTTTTTTTTTTTTTTTTTTTTTTTTAAAGCTCCTTTCAAAGATCTGAATGATGAAATTGTCTCTTGTCTTTGTACTTGATTTTAGATATGATGAATGGATCAAAGCAGACAAGATCGTGCGGCCCGCCAATAAGAATGTACCAAAAATAAAGCACCGCAAAAAAATAAAGGTACGGAGTTTGTGAGAGTTGTGACTTTTCAGCTTAAACTTTGGTTCCATGTCGTGAAGCGAATCACTGACCGTGTTAAATTCTGACAGAACAAAGCTGAGAGGGAGCGAGACCGGCTGGAGAGGCTCAGTGACAGAGAAGTCCTCGGCCCTTCATCCAACGCTAACCGCGTCCCACGCTCCAAATGTGGCCTGAGTCAGGATGTCTTTTCCAAGATGGACGAGGGTGAGGACAAAGGGACTCAGCAGTCTCCAGTCAAGTCTATAGAAATTACCTCTATCCTCAATGGCCTGCAAGGTAGCACCACTCATTAGCCTGTAGTCCTCATGCACACTTACTTAAAGCAGATTAGGACTGTTTGACTCTGAAGTGGTTTATTTATTTGTGTTGATATCCTGCTGAGACTAACAGACGTCCTGTCTTGTTTGCCTCAGCCTCTGAGATGTCCACAGATGAAAGTGAGCATGAGGAGGAGGAGGGAGAGCAAAATGAAGAGGATCGTCCTGGTTGCAAAGGCAGCCTCAGAAAGGCCCCGCCAGAGCCGGCGCAAACATCAGAGCGCTGGGAGAGTGGGACGCCACCTGAAGGATCCAAACCTTCTCCAGTCTCAGCAAAGAACCAGGATTTAGTCAGTGCAGAGAGCGCAGATGCTGGGAAGCGCAGAAGTCAACCTGAGTTAGAGGGAGAGGCGAGCACCAGGAAGAGGAAATCTGACAGTGCGGCAGAGAAGACCCCGAAAGGCCAATCCAAAGCTAAGACAAGGAACACCAGGAGTGCTGACTGGTTACCTGGAGGCTCTCCCAGGAAGCTGGAGGAGAGGGGGGCCGGTCCCGGGGAGGAGAGGGGGGCCTCGTCTAACAGCAGTTCAGATGATGAGGGCGCAGCGCTGGCCGAGTCCCAGGCTGAGGGAAATCCGCGGGGCCGCCCAAAAAACAAAGCTTCCCCTTCTAAGAAGTACAACGGGATGAAGGAGAAGAGCAAAACTGGCAGACAAGCTGGGTTCTGGGAGATTCCTGAAAAGAGGGCCAAAACATCTGGGAATGCAGAGGAAAGGCCTGCTGTCCGCTCCAAAGGACAAAAGGACGTGTGGTCCAGCATCCAGGCCCAGTGGCCGAAGAAGACTCTCAAAGAGTTGTTCTCTGACTCAGACACAGAAGCAGCCAATTCTCCTCCCCCACCTGTGCCCTGCCCGGAGGAGCTGAGCGTCGAGCAGGACGCTGGACCTGAGGACGAAGCCTCAGAGGAGCAGATGGAGAATGACAAACTACAGGAGTTTCCAAGCAGTGGCAGTAACTCTGTGCTCAACACACCGCCAACAACGCCCGAGTCCCCCTCAGGAGGAGGCAGTGCTGTGGAAGACTCTGGTCAAGCGCAGCCTTCCTCCCCGCCACCGTCCACACCCCCTGCCTTGCCTTCAGAGCCGGTTTCTGACGCTCTTCCCCCGGTACCCATACAGGAAGAGGTGGCAGGCGGGCGCAGTGAGACGGACAGCAGCACGGTGGAAGTGGAGAGTCTGGGCGGGGAGCTGCAAGACCTCCCTCAAGACGAAGGGGCAGGTTCCCCCTCAAAGGTGTTTGACGTCAGCCTCTCCTGCAACAGCAGCAGCACCTGCAGCTTAGAGCTGAGCAGCAGCAGCCAACAGGAGAACGAGCAGAAGTCCAAAGGTACAAATAATAGCAAATGTACTATGTCACGTATTTTTCAATGACAGAATTCACTCTTTTTCTTCAGGATGGAACAGCAAAGACACAGTGACATCTCATTTCACAGTCTGCCTGTTCCCTCACCAGTTTCTCTCTCTTTCTTTGTAGCGTCTGTGAGTCAGAAGCGGCAGAAAGAATCACAGACAGGTGGAGCCACAAAGAAACACAAGCCAAACCGCAAGAGCCTAGGTGTGCCTCCCAAAAAGAATAGGAAAACAGGTAAAGAGAGCTATAGATAGAATTTCCGACTTCCCATTTCCAATGCCAGCAGTACTTTTATCAGCTGTAGAATTTCTGTTTCGTATTTGTCCCTTTCCTGACATTGTATTACAGATTTACAGGTGAAAAGGAAATGAGATTTTGCCCGATCATTGTCTGATTTTTATTTTTTTTTTTCCCCCACCTCTGTTGTCTACTCTCCTCCAGCCAACAGCAGTGACAGTGAGGACCAGTCTGTTGTTGAGGGCACTGCCAAATCCACTGCCTCTAAGAGCAACTCATCAGACGTGAAGGCTGCCACTTCACCCAAGTGTCACGGACGGTCTCCCCCCTCGAGCCATAAGTACCACAAGCAGAGTGACGCCGACCACGGCCAGCACCGAGACAACCACGGAAGATCGCCACGTGTGTACAAGTGGAGCTTCCAGATGTGTAAGTGTCATGTGGCCAAATAATCTAGAATTCCCCTCAGAAGATACCAGACATACCAGGAGCCATTGAAATAGTCAAAAGCAGCGTCTTCTTTTCAGTCTATTTAAAAAAGATTTTAAGCCTAACTCAGCTTTTTTTCTACTTGTGATTTGGGTGAACTGCTCCTTTAATTAAGCTTTTTCTTTTCATTCTGTTCACCGAAGTCGAATTTTATTTTTTTCTGTCAACAGTGTGTATCTGTATCTGTGCCCTGTTGACCCTAAACTCCTAAAACAACAAAAAACAAAACATTATGCTTTCCACTTAGCTGACCTGGAGAAGATGAGCAGTCTGGAGAGGATTTCGTTTCTTCAGGAGAAGCTGCAGGACATCAGGAACCACTACCTCTCCCTCAAGTCTGAGGTGGCCTCTATTGACAGACGACGAAAACGCATGAAGAAGAAGGAACGGGAAAGTGAGTCAGCTCTTTGTTATTTCAGCATTGCTGACCAGGATTACCGGAGATGGGCTGCAACAGTTTTTCTTAAATCCATGATGTAATAATTGAATTGGCACTGTTCAGCTTATGCTGACTTAGCTATTAGCAGTTCCCGTTTGCATTGTGACCATGGCTGTACAGACAACTGTCAGTGGATTACTATGATACTGAAGAAAATTTTAAAATGTGATGATTCTCAGGCAAGTTCAAGTTACAAGGAGCATCTTTTTTTCTGAGAGTTTTAAGATTTATGGTTGTTGATATAATGATGATATAATGTCTTCAGAATCACTTGCGTTTTAACAAGGCTAATATTATACTTCCCACTCCTGACGTATGTCGTCTCCATCTACATGCCTCAAAACTGACTATAACCAAAACCTGGTTTCTGTTCCACAGACACGGTGGCTGCTTCCTCTTCATCGTCCTCCTCCTCCTCCTCCTCACCGTCCTCCAGCTCACTGACTGCGGCAGTCATGCTGACACTGGCTGACCCTCCGGTGTCATCCTCATCCTCCTCTTCTCAGAACTCTGGGGTATCAGTGGAGTGCAGGTGACAGGACGAACCAGCAAGGAGCCACCGCACCAAGCACTTAACCAGCACCCTGGGGTCACGGCCCCCATTCCCTTCCAACAGGAAGGACAACTCAACCTACATACTGTAACTACTGGGGCACAAAAACCAGACCAGAGACAAAAAAAAAAAAAACCACAAGAAACAAGCACTATTTTCTATTGACAACTGTTTCCTTGGCAAGCTAATGGCACTTAAGTGCACTTTTATGAAGATTGTGTAGGGGGATGAAATTTGTCAAAAAAAATATACAAAATTGTCTTTTGCGCTCTCATTAATTGAACATTTATAAGAATTGTTTTTGCAAGCAATAATTGTTTCCATTTGATAAAGTTGTACTGGTAAGGGATGATTTCCAGTGAAGAGCCCTCTGTGCTCTGTCCTCATAGCTCAGCATGGTCCGGCCCGTGCTTGCCATGTTATTATTATGGGGAATTCAGAGAAACACTGCCACATTGGCATTAAGGGTGTACGAACTGTAACTTTGTCACGTTTTCTCTGTCCACCCTCATTAAAAAGGCCTTCGTGTGGTTAAACCTCAAGCGGCTGACGAGGCTCCTCTCATGCACAGGCTCGTGGTCCTGTACACGTGTCCATTGAGTAGGTGTAGATAGAGAGGCTTTCAGACCATCATAGGTCCACTGACAGCCTCAGTGGATGAATATGGAATGATACTGTAGTGCCTTTTTGTTCTGTTCCGTGGGGCACTTTGAGAAAGGACAGCACTTTTTTTTCCCCTGATCCTCCTCTCAAATCAGAGGGTCAAGCTGGAATAATATGTCCCTTACAAAAGACTGAAGAATACTGTGCGAGTGAGCAGGCAGTGAAGGGCTGAGTCTGACAGATAATGATGGTTTTTATCAGCTTATGGTAACATTAAAGAATTGTAAAAGCAGAACTCCTATACTGGATCACCTGTAATCTACTACTGAATACTCATACAGCTTGGGTACAACTATTGAGTCTGGCAGTGTAAAATGTGCAATGATGGAGTTGGTTACATGACTTCAGTTCATCAGCGTTTTTAAAAGCCCATCTGCTTTATTTTATTATGTTCTCATCACCCATATAATCCCTCCCCTTCAGTCCCCGTCGTCTTCACAGAAGATTTGATGGTGCACACCTGCAACTGGATCAAGTAAACCTGAAGGCCGCCATAGGAGGTATTTACAGCACGTTTTCAGTACTGCAGAACACGCAAACGAGGCTGAATTCCACATTTGCTGTGTTTCTCGCAACATGAAGTTATTGAATTAAGCATATTTTTGCTTAGTAAAGTGACGCATCTCTTTCTAATCTTACTCATGATCAGTAATGACATGCCAGCTTCTTCTCATACTCACCCCTACCAAAAATGTTAGGTTCTGTTTCCTGTACTATGACCAGATTAAAGGTAAAGATATTGTAAATGTGCATTTATATCATAAAGTGACGTATGTGTATACATTTCTGAAGACATCTCCAGTGTTTCCTTTGTATAGACCCCCTACTGTATGATAACCTGAAGTTGCGTTTTGTTTGGCACTTGTATGTAATTGTATGCTTTTGTTATACATTTGTATATTGAGAAGTGTTTTGAGTCAAGCTATTTAATATCTTGCACTGTTAATAACATGTACTTTTCTGTACAGACAGTTTTACGGTTTTAACTGTAGTTTGAGTGTAAATACTGAGGGTTACAGCATGTTTGTTCTCCCCCTTTGTCCTTGTTCTTTTCTCTTGTAGGAACAGATTTATGAGTTTGTTTATGTTGTTCTGTTCTGCCTCTTTCATCAGTTTCAATAGTCTTTTTTTTTTCTCTCTTCCTCTTTTTTTTTTATTTCATGTTTTGCTTTAGTTCATATTCTGTTTTGTTTTTCTGTAGCTTGTGCTTAGAAAAGGAGAATGGTGGTTTTGGATGCGGCTGAACTATTTTCTGGACTGTACATGGCCTGAAGCTAAAGCTCTATGAACCTGTATATGGAAAATGGTCTGGATCAATAGATAAAGAGAAAGTAATGGAGCTTATTGAAAAATGCTCAATAGTATTTATTAGGCTCATCTGATGATGGTCATTGTGTAATTTATTGTAAAAATGTAAGCAAAGCAGAAGCCTCTGTTTGAAATAAATGCCATAGTTTGTGAAGTACTTAGTGTGTCTGCTGCCATCAGTGGGGGAAAGTAACTTTTGCATGTTTGAGTATAATTTTGAGGTATTTGTACTTTACTTAAATATTTCTACTCCATTTCACCGGGATTTTTTAAAACACCTTTTTACAGCAGGAAAATATTGTACTTTGACTCCACTACATTTATTTGACAAATGCAGACAAAAGCATTCAGCAGGATAACTTTCTCTTTTTAAACTGTAAGTGCATTTTGGTGGTGATACTTTTGTACTGTACATTTTCAAATTCAGAGCTTGAAGTTTTTTTTGTTTTTTTTTTTTTTTTTTTAACTTAAAGCATGCCCTGAATAAGTTGCCCTGGGGCAAAATTGTACAACTGGGGCTCTGTAAATCCTGTTGACTCTGCTCTCTCAGCATACATGGCTGTCAATGGTTACTCGAGCTTTTAACGTCCACATTACGTTCTGCGTCATGACTTACGTAGTTCCTTAGCAGCGTGCTAGCTGCTAGTCAGCTAGCTGCTCTGCTGCGTGCTGTGCTCCATGAATAGTATTCAGATATGATGAGCGGTAGGACGAGCGCGGTTGTTGCCGGGGTGTGCGGAGTCCTTTTTATCGCTTACTGTGTTTACTTTGACAGAAAGCGGCGGAGTGACCCTCGCTTCAAGGAAAAGCTACGTGAACGTAAGTGTCTTGAGCTGGAGGAAGCATGGGGAAGTGTTAGCTCCGTAGTCCAGTCACAGCAGCGGGAGCAAGTTAGCTTCATCCATGTGGCAAACATAGATCAAGGACCCTGCATCAGAAAACTATATTGAATAATTATTTTTAAGTATTCACAGCGTATTAATATGTACTGTAACTTAATTTCCTTAAGCTATGTCGCAGGATAACTAAGTCGTGGATGTAGCATGCTTTAGCTAACAGCTCAACTTTTAACCATGTGTTCGTCGTGTTGCTCAACAGCAAACTAAACATACCAACTCATTTAAAATCGCCTTTTTCTCTCCACACAGGTAGACGAAAGCAAACGGCTTCGAGTGCAACGTCTGGACTGGCAAAGGTATGTCCAATGGTAAACCGTTCATTTCAGCTGATTTTTGTTTCTCGCTGAGGCCTAAATGTGCATGTGTCACGCTGTCTGTTGACTTTGAAGCTGCCTGACTTGAAGGATGCAGAAGCTGTTCAGAAATTCTTCCTGGAGGAAATTCAACTTGGCGAGGAGCTCCTATCACAAGGTTAGACCCACGTGACCAACTTGAAGTTCTTCTAATGATTCCCAAACCACATTTCTCGTTTAAAGTTTAAAGTTTTTTCTCGTTTTTTTTTTTTTAATTTTTTAACCAAGGTGAATTTGAGAAAGGTGTGGACCACCTGACCAATGCGATTGCAGTGTGCGGTCAGCCTCAGCAGCTGCTCCAGGTGCTCCAGCAGACGCTGCCGCCTCCAGTCTTCCAAATGCTTCTCACCAAACTGCCCAGCATCAGCCAGGTGAGGGTATATCCTGCATCTCCAGCTAACATTACACTGTGATGGTTTGGTGGCGGAGCATCCTTAGTAAACCCCCCAGTTGCCATTTGTGGTCTCTGGGACAAGAAAGGGTGCAAGATCAATCTTAGAATTATCCAAAGCTGAGAGTCATGTGTCAGTAGCTCTTGGTTATTTCACCTCTAAGACAGAAATATAATTTCCTGTGTCATTTGAGAAAGTGACTTGTGAAGTTTTGCTCTTCTGTAATTGTTGCCATTTGCTTTTTTTTGGCAAAATGTCTTAGTTTTTTTTCCTGTTTTTCAGCGGATCATCAGCTCTCAGTCTTTAACAGAAGATGACGTAGAATGAATGTGAGTGAATGCTTTTACTGTTCCGTAAAGGGATTTCAGACACTGATATTTGTGCACTGTTTGGTGTGTGTGACTGTGGTTATGTGCGAGTTGTGAGCCTGATTATCACAGAGTTTGATCTTTGGACATCAGATGTCGGCAATCCCCCTCTGTCGTAGCACTCTGTGGTTAAAGAACTTTGCCAAGGTTACGTTTCTGGGAAATGCTAAACACATTCCATCTTTCTTGTTTCCCACCGGGTTTCATGTTTTCTTGCCTTCTATTTAAAAATCATTGTATGTTGTCTTTGGGGGGGGGGTGGGTGGGTGGGTGGGGGAGGGTTGTGGGTGGGGCGTGATGATGGTATGTACAAAATAAAAATCAAGATATGCAGATGATTTGTTACATGTTGCTGCACTGTTGACTTACATGTGAAATGTGTGTAAAGGTGTCTACACTAAACCGAACCCTCTCCAGTGGAATACTATCATATTAGATTTTCGGAAATTCTTCTTGCAGTGGCGGTTAAATGTTATTTTTATATCCCAGTCTTTCATATCTGGACATATTTTTGTGTTTTAAAAATTCTACAATAAAACATGAAAACACCCTTCGAGGTTCTGAGTTTCCATTGGCCAGTAGATGGCAGTAGCAATGCACAGGAAAAACTGAAGCATTTACAGTTTTGAAATATGGAGTGTAGGCAGTTTTTATCTGCTTGGGGAGCTGGAGAGTCATTTTGCTGAATGGAAAGTGTTCTGTGTGTAATTCAAGGATAAATAATGCTCAAGACTTTTTTGTTTTTAAATAATGCCATAGGAAAAAAAGGGTGTACACTAGAAAGATGTTAAAGAACATGGAGGAAGTGAGTGTAAACCAATCTCATTAGACTTTAGTGCTAGAACCTGTAAATGTATGTTAAATAAGTTGGAGAAAAAAAAAACCTTGAGTCTTGACCTTCAACATGTTAATGAATCCTTGCCACTGGTTAATAAAATACAGACCTGGCCAGGGCAAGGTTGAATTGCCTGAGCTGAGAGTATGGTATTTCTGTTTTCAACCAGGGAGTTGGAACATATAAGCATGTGTGTGTGCGTTGAGCCACAGTGTCTTTATTGTGAATGGCTTTATTGTGTTTGCAGGAGAGTGAAAGTGGAGCAGCTCGTAGGGGAAGGGAGTAGGTCTGGTTGAAAGTGTGTCTCTTGGAAGACAAATAGAGCTGTAATTATTTTTATCCCTGTCTGCAGCTGTTTTTCTAAGGGCTCTGGCCAGAGCTGCCCGGGCCCTGAGGTTGCCAGGAAGCGAGAGCAGGGGAAAAATAGTTTTTCTACATTAGGAATGAAAAATTAAAATTGAACAGCGGCCCAGAAATGTTGAGTGAAGACTAAATGGTAGACAGTGTTCCATTTTCCATGAACTCATGCGTTCACTGTGAAGTCTTTTCTTCAGCACTCCTGCTATTTTGCCATTTGGTGGAAAAGGAGAAGCCTGTCAAGAGGTCTGCAGAGATGTCTGGCCCCAAGTGTGTGTGTGTGTGTGTGTGTGTGTGTTTGTGCGTGTGCGTGCAGAAGAAGTGGCTCGTTGTTAATCTCTCCTTTGGGGAAGCAGAGGAGAAAAATAACAGACTGTGTTGGAGGTCAGGCTGGAGCTGTGGTCTGCTGCTGGCACTGGGGGTAGGAACAGGTTCAGACCCCTCCACAGAGCGTACCACTGGCCTGCTTCTCCTGTAAATAAACACGCAGCTGCTGGACACGCACTCCGTCCCCTGCAGACTGGAGACAGCTGAGGGGTCAGTGAAGGATACCAGATCAGTGCCGCCTGCTCTGCCATCATAAAGTAAAGAAAGTGAAACAGACTTTGACATAGGGCCGTGACATATTTGATATTAGCATGACACAGCAAATCTTTTGTTTTTAATCTAAGAAAGAGCCTGTTCTCTGTCTCTCAAAGCTCAGTTGAACGTTAATGTAAATGTCAATTAAGTGCTTGTTCTGTATCTCTCGACTCAACGTCAGTCATTTAAGTGCATTCCTGTTTTATTTGAGTCTGTATGAATGGATTATGAGTCAGCTCTTCATATCTGATGAAGCGGGCAGGGGAAGAAAGAGGGGAAATAAAGAAACTCCTTCCTCTTGTGCAGTAGGGGGCACTGTTGCTCCAGGCAGCAGTGCCCACCCCCCTCTGCAGACTTGTATGGTCTTCCACTGAAGGACAACTGAATGGGGAGAGCTGAGAGCATAACAGCTCCAGTTGACAGCAATAACAATGGCTATGCCTGCAGCACAGAGACCATGTGGTTTTTTTTTTTTTTTTTTTTTTTTAACAGTTTGTAATCCTTTTTTTCTAATGTGCTCGTGATGACAGATCCACCCTGTTCACTCATTACAGGTGGAGGAAATTGAAGGCAACATTAAAATCTGAGGATAAGGATGTAGTGGGGGCTCTAACCAGTTAGGACCAAACCAGTCTGACTGCCATTGCAGTTTGTTTACACAGATTCTGATCATATGTCAAATGTTGTATTGGGAATATTATTATCAGTCGAGCCTCACAACTCATTACTGGAAACCTTGTCAACAAATGATCCACAGCATTAATTGCCGTCTGTGTTATTCCAGTTTTGGGAGTTGTGAATGTCAAAGCTGTAAACGGAGTGCCATACACACACAGATTGTATCTGACCGGTGGAGGTGTCTGGTTATGTACGAGCAGCTGTGTTCGGGAGTTTAAGGCGGCCAGAAATAACTCTGTTGTATGTGGTTGCTATGGTAGCTTCACATAGCCCTGCAAAGCAGCAGGCTCTCTGCTGCACCGGTCTGCATTTGAGATCCTCTGAGTGTTACCTCTGAGCAGTTACCTCACAGGGAGGCATTTGCTGTCTGATCACTGACTGTCAGATGGAGGCGTCGACAGAGGCCGCGAGTCCTCTGGCGTCTGTGTTTTTAGAACATGTTTTCCCGCCGCCTGATGATGCTCAGAGTCACACTGTCTGTGCCCTGTTGCTGATGTCATGGCTGTGGTACCAGAGTCTGCAGCCTACTGTACGTTGTCATGGAGGGGGCAGGCTGGGGAGAAATATGAGACATGTCCAGGCTGTGCCAGCAGCTTTAATAAAGACTGCTGCTCTCCCCTTCACTGCCACTTGTGTGCACAGCAGCAACACAGTGTATTAATTACCCTGCGCCTTCTCTGTGTCATTCACCAGTGAGGGAAAGAAGAAAAATTTCCAAAGCACGTCCTAAAAATAATGCAGCACTGTACGTGCTCAGAGTATTAACTTCCACACAGATGACCCATTTTTCCATCTCAAAGGGTCTGAGGATGGGTGGAAAAAAAAAAAGAGAGAAGGGGCGGCGGTGAAGCGGGAGGGGAGGCAGCACTGAAGCCAATCACGTGAATCTAAAGCAGGCTACACATCCTGGCGGATTTCTCTCATGCTCTGTGGGGCAATGCCTTACTGTCGTCTGTTTTTCCATTTCTCTGCTGCTCTCTCTGTGGTAATTGAACTTGTATTGCTGCCCTTCCTCCATGCAGGTTTCTTCCCTCCCTCATGTGTAGCCTAGCCTGTTGCTAGGCTACACAGCCCTGTTGTTTACATTCCCTGTGTGTTTGAGCTGCAGGGTGTGGACAAAACCTCCCCCACCCGCAAACCACCCTGACACTGCCTCACTCTGTCATCCTGCCCCCCCACCCACCCACCCACCCTGCCTCCAGTCTCCACCTATCTCCCCATCACTAGATCCCTGATTAGGGTGAAATTCAATAGTACTACTCTGCCTGAGAGAAGTAAGTGCGTCACATGATCTGTGAATTCCTGTTTACGTTGGGTGGTTTTCATATTTTGGAGGGGGTGGGGGGGATAATAGCAGCAGAGCTGCATGGGAGATAAAATATATCACTCAGCAACAGTTCTCATCCTGTCATCTGTCATCAACATTATCTGTGCAGTCTAGGCTAGGAGTGAAACTAGAAGAGGGAAGTGAACAGGAGGGCGAAGAAAGGGTTAACTAAGCAGACTGCATGCACAGTTATTTTTTCCCCCTCTCTCTCTCTCTCTCTCTCTCTCTGATCTGCCTTCCTGTCTCAGTGCAGTGCAGTGGCTTTGAAAATCATGAGAGAGTCAGACAGGCTTGTTTTGCATACTGTAGGTCTCCTGCATTGACTTGTAGCAAATCCCTGCCCTCAGGAGGCATGTCAGAGGGGATTAATGGGAAGGCTGGGGCCTCACAGAGTTTCCCATTGTCGCAGCCCAGCCCTGCACTGTATTTTCATCCCGCAGAGTGAGAAAAGAGTGAGCAGGTGGGGTGGTGGTAGTGGCGGTGGAGGGGGGGGGGGGTTCATCTTGTGTGTGCAATGTGTGTGTCAGTGCGGGGGGAGGGTGGAGGGGCTTGAGGTGGGGTGTTATACAGTGGTGTTATTTCCCTCTGCCCTGATTCTTTTGAGCTGAGCTGAGGGGAGGGGAGGAGAGTGTAAATAATGTATTTGGAGCGGCGGGGTAGAAGGAGCTGGAGCTTGACCGAGCTTGGAGCGGGGAAGGGTTGAGCGGCCATGCTGCTGCACAGGAAACTGGGGGCTGGTGGGGTGTTGGGGGTGTGCGGGGTGGGACGGGGGGTGGCAGAGGAGGAACTGTATGAGCTACAACAACCCTGCCGTGGTGCTCTGGGGAATGTGGAGCCTCTGCAAGAATGAAGCAATCCTCTACTTCCGCTTTGTTCACACAGTTTTACCAAGACAAGTAGTTTCCTGCTGCAGATTGCCATTAATAATGCAATATTAATACTAATGTGGTAATGTGAAATGCTGTTTTACAACAGGCCTGGAGTACGGATTTGAACGGTTTCTTGGGATGAGCAAAGCCAAGTGGAAACCAGTCCTCAGGCTAAAGGACAGGACCAGACCTTGTCTCACTGTAATCTGGGCTAAAGTATTGTTCTTACACAAATAGTTTCTACATTTTGCTCATTTTCATAGAGTTAGATGGGAAGATTGTTACCACTCTCATGTCTTGAGAAAATTTGACCACTTGATCATTTGTGTTTATTTGCTCAACAAGCAGTCAATGTACCAAGTGTATAGACATTAGCTGTAAACTAGCTATCAATGCACGCAGCAACCATGTCTTTTTGGCAGTTTGCCTTCAGCTTAGCCTCTGACTGAACTCTAGTTCTTTCTGTTATTTCCCTCCAATCTCCCCCCTTTTCATTTCATGTCAGTGTGTTTATGAAGCTGATTCATACACACATAATTTCCACTCAAGTTTGCAACCTCTGAGGACACGTCAGTTTGTGTTGCCCCCCAGCAAATTTGCATCTAATTGTGTCTTCCCGTTGACTTTGTATGCAGTTGTGCTCTCGTTAAAGTTCGCCTTGTGTTTCCTCTGAACATAAGGTTAAGCTCTCAGGTTTAACATGTTTGTTAACTGTTTTGTTTTGAAAACCGAAGCATGAAAATGACAGTTTGCAGGGGTTCTGTGCTGGACTATGTTTGGACCCGTGCTTTGTTGAAGTCTGCTTCCCCATCGAAATCCACAACTTTAACCCCAGGTCCTGGTAGGTGGATTCTGCTAGCTTTGGACAGGCTAGCTATGTGCAGTCTTTGTGCAGCTTTGCTGGCAGTAGCTTTGTATTAGGAGGACAGGCACGAGACTGGCATCAATCAAGACAGCAAATAATCGCATTTCCCAAAATGTCAAAGTATCCCTTTGAGGCTTCCCTCCTTTCAGCACACCTCAATTTAAGTGTGATGAAACCGTTGGCTTGCACCATTATACCATCAGCTCTTTATTTCTGTCCTTATCTCTCTGTGTTGGTACCTTCTCGCTCTCCCTTGGTGTTCCAGCACTTTTCTTTCTCCCACACCTGCTATGTTTTATGGCAACGATAAAGGGGACCTCAACCTTGAAACATGATAGAGCAACCCCAACCCCCACAACTACAATCATTAAAAAAAAAAAAAAATCACTTTTGCTCTCCTTTACACGTAACGTAACCTTGGTGTAACTTTTGTATTTTATCTTCTTTTCTTTGGCTCGCAGAACTCTGTTGCCGTATCACCCTGTGCAGCTCGGCAGCTACAACCCACTCGTTCACCCGAGAACTACAAAGTGGGTTTGACGCCTTGCATCTTGTGTAACCACGGTCTTTGAAGACTTTGGCTTTGAGCTCTGTGTCTCATCAATTCCCTACGCAAAGCTAAATTTGAATCTGAGGCGAGCACATAAGGGGGTAGCTTATCTGCCCCACTCGTTTAATGTTATTCATTCATGCACACTATTTTTATGACAGGCTGTGCACGCAGAACTATTTTACATTTTTTGTTGTTTATGTAACCATCTTCAGTCTGCATATGGATGTCTGTGTGTGTGTGTGTGCATGCTTAGAAACAGTACAGTAACTTCCTAACTTCACATGAGAGACAGCACTGGTTGCTTTTGTAGGATGCATGAAAAGCGAGGGGGGCCCCTTGATACATTAAAGCCATGTTCTGCATGAAAGTTAAAAGCTGTCACGGGGGAAGAAAAACATCTGATCACAAGTCTGGCCAGTTGTGGGTCTTTCTGGGTCATGCTTTGATGTTAATTCACATCTCAACATGAGGGAGAGCAGAATGCAGAAAATAGAGTGAAACAGATATCCCACCCCCTCTCCATTTCCAGTCGAAACCATAAAGTGAGTGGTACTTATCACAGCAAATTCCTGACTTATTTGTCATCTGGGGCCCTGGATTTGTCACATTAAATCTGCTTTTCTCAATGAACTGGGGAGGGAGATTACAGACTCACAGTCAGTGAGATAATAGCAGCGAGTTGGGTATTGACTCTGAAATGAAAGTCCTCAAGAGGATGTTGCGGAGAATAGAGCCACGCCATACGCAACCATCAGATTCTCACGCTGCGGCTGAAGCTCTTTCTCTGTCCATCTGGAAATATGATTTTCTTCTGCCCCCAATCCATTTGAAATACCGGTCGGCCTTGCAATTGTTCGGTGAACTTAAGCTGCCGAGCCACGCCACTCTTTCCCATTCTTCAGCCCTGCCAGAAAATCCTCTTCAAGACTGAGCTGATCCACGACGCAGCTCAATTCGCTCTCAATGTAAGATGAGAGCAAGAAACCAGTTGTTATTCCGTTCTTTCTGTTTGATCACCTTACACGCAAATCAATCGGACTGTTCTCACAATTTCACAGTTTTTTCCCCCTTTCTTTTTTCTTTTTTTTTTACATTTTAGTCCTCAGCACTAATTTTTGTTGATTTATTTCACCATCTTGCCATGCCAGCTCACAGTAACAGATCCAGAGTTTGCTTAGAGATTCAACTGAGCCACATCAAATATCCTCTGTCTGACCTATTTTAAACTAAAGCCTTGATCTCCCTCCATGTTTGTTTGGAGTCTATTTGTAGCTCCTGTGATGATTTGATATTACTGCCTAAAATATGAGCGACTTGTTATGTTTGTTTTCAAACCGCAGTACTACTCTCATTAGCATATAAAAGGCTTTTTTGATATCCTTATCTACTTTGAGGTGTTTCTCTCCATAAATTATTTCACAGGGTAGGGGAGTCAATCTGACAGATAAGTTCTTTACCATTTAGTTTCACCCAGAAAGCCCGCATTCTTGAACTTGATTTAAATTTAATGGACTCGTAGATGATTAATGAATCAATTATTGGATGCAGCATCTGATCTCTGGGCAGTTGCGGCAGAAACACTGACAGCTTTTCAAATTGAAAGAAGCATAATCATTGTGGAGAGTCGCCCGCTGCCAACTTAATGTTCTCCTGTAATTATAAATGCATGAAATAATTAACAAACAACTCCGCTGCGAGGTCTTTACACGTCAGGTCATTTAGGGTCGGCAGCAAGGGACCGGTGGAGAGCGGCGCTCGCAGATGATTGCACTTTGTCTGATAGGGACGGTAACGCAGATTGAGTTAATCTTGTAGCGAGAAATGCACTGTAGGCTTTTAGTCCAGATGACGCTCAGTGTGAGGCCTCTCTCTCTCATTTAGGTCAGTGAAAGGCTCAGTGAAAGCATACACCAACCCCTCCACCACCACCACTACCATCCGCACCCTCTCCACCCCCGCAGCTCCATTCTTCCAGAGGGACGGCTTGTTGACATCCATTAGGAGGTTTCCCAGCATTGAGCCAGGCCAGGAAAGAGGACTAATGATGTAATTCCCTGAGAGATGACATTAAAATGTCAAAGTGCCGCAGCTGACATCATCCATTTAGCACAGATTTTCCAATAATATACATTTGTCTTCTCTTTTTCCTTCCCTCAGCTTTCCTTCTTAGAAACTGGAGCTCCCCACTCATGCCAGTGCCTCCAGGCTCTACTTAGGTGTGCAGCCACACGATGGAGGACAGACTGGCATAAGGGGGGATATCATCAAACCGTGTCTTCCCCTGCAGCTATAGATGCCCTGCTCCAGAAAACAGTGTTTTGAACAGGCTATGTGTGTCGCATTACATTTATCCCTCCCTTTTTTTTTTTTAGCTGATGCTAATTCTGCACAATACAGACCTTCACGCCCTGCAATACTCATTCCTCCACCTCTTCTACAATTCCTAACACATGTGGGACTGGCCTCTGTGTGATTCTAAGTTAGCTATCTGTATTTATCCCAGAAAATTGTGATCCCAGCTGATTTTAATTGTGTTAAGAAGTGTGACAATGAAGAGAACATCTTGTACAAATTGCATGTTCTACCTGCCTGCACGCCGCAGCCCGGTGCCTTTCACGCTGGTCAACAAACACGCTGTTTTTCAGAGAGAATGTAGAATCTGAATTATATTTCCACGAGGGAGACTTGACAGCTCCCTGTTCTTTAGCCCAGTGAGTGGGCAGGCTTAGACTTCAATAATGGATGCTTGAAGGGAGAGTAAGTAGACGTGAACTGGAAGCAGAGAAGGGGGCTGCGCCTCACTCAATAATGAATCAATTGATCCCCCTGCAGATGATGGATCAGGTTGCTATGACGACAGATGCACTGTTACCCGGAGCATGGAGAAGTGGTTCGTTTCCCAGAGCCATACACTCAAGGCTGTGAGTGGATCTTGGCTTTAAATGTATGGTGAGGCAGGATGTGATTAATAAAGGAGGTGAAAACAGAAAATGTTAAGAGGTGGATTAACGCGGCCAGATGGATATTCTCCAGTGACGAATTACTGTGGAAGAATCAGCAGTCCACATCACATCACGGTACACAATTCCAAATCAGCTTTTTCTCTTTACCATGCACACACATGCAAAGATGCCGCAGGTGCATGAGATTATATTGGCAATCACCCCCTCGTTGATTAATCGAGGCGTTCCTGCTTTGATGGATGTCTTAGCACCGAGTCGGAGATGAATACACATGTGGGTTTTACTGTGCACGTATCGCTGGCTTCTAAAAAACCAACATGTTTACCGTGTCTGCGTGTGTGCGTTCAGTTGCCGTGGTAACGTGGCTGATGCTGGGTCCAGCTGGGACCGTGTTGCCAAGTAACAGCTGAGTTATGAGAGTGGAGGAGAGGAGCGTGGGCATTGTTGGGGGGTGGGGGGGAGTGGGTGGAGGGATCGCCGAGGAGGATATGAGGACTTCTACAAAGACAGCAGCAGCGAGCAACAAAGACTGGAAGCATGAGGGGGGAAACATCTCTGAGAGTAAAGAGGGGGAAAAAATTGTTTATTTAGGTTAGAGCTCTGGAATGAAAAATAAGATGTTTTTCATCTCTCTCTGTGCCTTCCTGCCAGAGAATAATAATACTTAGGGGCATCGCAAAGCATCTCTAGTCTTTGGAAAAGGCACGCAGACAAATTAAGCAATGCCAGCAACATAAGTGATGTGCTCCATGCTAAACAGCATCCGATTCCTTTCATATGTGTTGTATTGCACCTGTCTGCACTGACCCTGCTTTTAACATGACTGCACAGAGGGCACGTAGCCTGCAGTGACTCACAAGCAGGCAGAAATATCGGAAACAGTCCAGCTCCAAAGCCCTTAGCTGTAAACGATCGCTCGTCCTTTGCAGTCCAGGAGACTCAGGCATGGAGCTGCAGCCTGTTGTTGAGTCAGCACTGGTTTAGCATACACACAGACAGACAGGGAAGGTTACACTGAACTCACTCACTGAGTTTCATGGTTGTGTGCTGTGGAAATATGGCCTGTAATCCATTAAGTCATGTGAATGGTTAATGGTTTGTGATAACAGCAGCTGGCCGTGTTTTTCAGCCGCCGTGAGGATTGTTTCAAAGACAGGTTACACCCACGAAACCCCATCTGTGTGTCAGATGATTAAAACAAAAGGATGACGGCGTGTTCTTACTATCCATCTACTCTCATGAATCATCTTGACCCAGCCTTAAATCTGCTCCTTCCTCGTACTCACAGCATGATTATGCAGTTTTACTGTCACATCAGTAATGTCTCAGGCTCCCGGCTCAAATTATTTTGTTCGTGCTCATTAAGAGCACATTTTTCTGTCTTCCACTGGCTGAGCAGTCTGATTTGTTGTCATGGAAACTGATCATGAAGAGCCTCGGTGCTTCATTTGGGACTAATTGTCATCTCCCAAACAAACACGCATGCTCTCAGACTCACACTCGCTGCTGAAATCGCAGCATTTGTCGCTCTCTTTGTTGTAATATTCTCATGCTCCAGTACTTCTCAACAATAAACCTCTGCCACAAAGCCCCCCGAAATCCTGCACAAGAGTGAGTGAAATAGCTGAAAACAACAAACCCGGCTAAACAAAACAGCCATTGAAGCTCCTGGAACAGTTCCCTAGCCGCTTGCTTCAAATAGGCTTGATGAATTTTCCACCACATCAGCCTGGGAAATGTGAAATTCGACACTTGATGCATGACTGACACATTCAGTCCTCGGCTAATGGGTGCGTTAAGTGACATGTCAGAAGATCAGAGGACACTGTGTCCTTCCTGATTTGTGCAGTTCGGGAATTACAGGTGGAGACAGGGCGAACCAGAAAAACAAAAACAAAGCAGCCAACGTGGCCCCACGCTTTATATAACAGAGCTTGCCTGTGGCGATTGTGCAATGCGGTGCAGTTGTCTGGGCTGATGTAAACAGAGCCTTAGTGCCTCTGGAGGCTCAGCCATGTGCCTTGATGCAGCAGTTATGGGCACATGCCCTACTTTCATAAATCAGAGCTGGAAAAAAAAAAAAAAAAAAGGAAACAGCATGAGGAGAGAGGAGGAGGAGGAGGAGGGGTGAGAGGGGATGCCGAGCGAGCAGGAGAGGGAGGGAGAAAGAGATTTTTCGAGGGAAGGGGGGGGGGGGGGGGGGGGGGCTGAACAAGGCTCATATTGATGTTCCAAACACAGCTGCAGGCGTCAGCTGACTAGCTGGCCTGGAAGCAGCCCCAAGCTCTGCCTCCTGCCTTTATCAGCTTACACTGTGACCTTTCTCTCTCCACTGGAATAGACCCCCCCCCCCCTCTAAACCTAACGCCCCCCTCCATATCTGGCCCGTTACCACACACTGTCCACACAGCTCCAGTGTGTCCGGACCCTGTCTGTCCTCTCTGACATCTGACTTCTGCCGGGGGTTTTTGTATCTGCATGCCTCCAGGAACACAGGCTCTCTTTTCGGCGCATCAGCACTTTCGTTTGTCTCACATGGCTTGGTTTTCAAGCCTCGCCCCACACTCTTACACAACTCACCATGAAGTCACTGTTACTCCTCACATTCACACCCGATGGTGGAGGATAAAGAGAGAGTGATGATGACGGGCTCGGTTTCTTTGCAAATACGCATCAGTTCAGCAGGACTCTTAGGCAACGTGTTGTCCTCGTGTGTCAGATTTCAACCAAGTCTTCCTCGAAAAACAAGGACGGAAAGAGGGATTTGGATACTATGCTTAAGCTGACAACTCAGGTTTGGACATATTTAGTGAACCTGAAGTTAGCAACAGTTCAGGGTGAGTTTGAAGCAGCAGCTGTCGTCGAGAGTCTGTCCCTGAGGGACAGTAATCAGCAGAGGTAACTGTCAATCACAGGTCTGCAGGCCCCATGGGCTTTTTCTCAGAAAGACGCCCCCTCCATCCAAACACACACAGCACACCTCCCCTTGATGACGCTCTTCAAGTGTTACTGGATAGTGTTTCTATGGGAGCTGTCCACCCACACACACACATACACACAGAGCAGTGCCTCCTTCCCCTCCCCTCCCAACTGTTTGCAGGAAACACTCATCCTTCTCTGGAGATGTCGCTCGCGGCAGCTCATGCACTCATAAATCCTGGGCTCCTTTCTGGGAAATGAAGGGCTTGAAAGACACATACATACACACACTGGGAAGGGAGAGGTGGTGGTGGTGTTGGTGGTGGTGGTGGTGGGGGGGAGATGCAAAACACAGCTTGCCAAGTATATCTCCGCTGGAGAGGTTGGATTGAGTGTCTGCCTTCTGTGGGAGGCAAATAAGGAGCATATTCTGCGCTTCCCCGGTTACTGTGTGAGAATCTGAGACACTGCGGTATCCAGGCAGACCTCAGCGATACCCAAAACATCACAGGAATGAGAAGTGTTTGGCGGTGGAGGACAAAGAGGGACGGATGGAGGGAGCAAATAAGAGGGAAGGCAAGAGAAAGAATAGAAGCGTTTAAAGGCAGCCATCGCCGGCTTCAAATGTCAGTCAGCTCCCGGTTAGACAATGGAACACAGCTGTTGCTAAGCTTTGAACTGCAGCTGTCTGTCTTTTGTTGGCATTATTTGTGTGTACATGTGGTCACGAGTTGTGTTTGAACATGGGATTGCTATAAAGTATTACAGGAAGATTCAAATGTAAGAGGGTGGATCGAGGTCACGGGGCGTTGCAGAGAGACACATGAGTAGGTGGCGAGTACGTCCGATGTTCCTGATTTAGACACCCTCAAGCAAGAAGCAGCGAGGGACGAGGAGGGGTGGGGTGGCAAAGAGGCTGCCGTGCTCAGTCTGGAGTGGGCTGTAATGGTTTGAGGTTGAGGGTCAAAGAGGGAGGGAGATGAAGGACAAAGCTGCAAAGGACATCTCGCTCAGTAAAAAAAAAAAAAAAAAAAAAAAAAAATCTGCATCTGATTGAGGGTTGAGAGACGAATCTGGAAATGAAATTCGATTGCCTTTCTTGGCGGGTTCGTGACTGAAACGGCCTCAGTGTCCGTCACGCCTGAAAACTCCTTCAAGTGCCTCATTATCAGTGTCATCTGTGGATCACTGGAAAACATCTCATCCTCATCTCAGCTGCTTTTTGATCATCCTCCAGACAATGTGCCATTAGGCCTGGACTGATTCTCTAAAGCACAGCTCAATTACTCAAGGGGAGACTTATTAGCATATCAGAAAGCACAGGCGTGACTCTGCAAATAAAAGAACACATTAGAACCCCCCCCCCCCCCCACACCCAACCACCACCACCACAATATGTTTCAATTATTCATATAGTGTAAGAGTGAGCAGATAGAACTGCGTCACACCTTGATTTGCATCCAGCCGAGGAAATTAACATTTTTTGAGCTCTCACTCGCATTTTGGAAATTTTACTCGAGCCGGTGGTGTGAGTGTGTCCGTCAGCATTGTCGCACGCAGACGATTAAGCAGCCTGACAACACGCCTCAGCATCAGTGTGCCTTAAATGTCACTTTTCACGCTACACCGTTTTGTCACAGTAGTTAAGTGTGCCACCCTGGGTGCCTAGTCAGCTCCTGCCCAACTACACAAGGCAGGGCTCCTCAATTATTCATAAGAGGGAAAACACGCACATGTGGTCTCACTTAGCATGTGTACGTGTGTCTGTTTGGAGACGGATGATCTCATTTCCCCCAGAAATGATGTTTCAGGTTTTGGCTTTTTAGTGAAACGAGGGTGACGAACTGTCACGCGGTTCAACAATGAAAATGTCAGTCAGCGCCCTTCATCCTAAAAATGCCTTCACGATAAGCGAAAGCACCTCAGACAGAGTCAGCACTATGTTACAGGAATTCGGATGGAGGGGAGCAACCAGAATATCAGCGCTTGTGTTTTTAAGTGTTGCGTGCAGCGAGGTTAGAAGATGGGGAGTTGTAAACTTCAGCTGGACTAGAGAGGGGAGTTTCCCTGAATAATATATCAGCCCTTTGATTCAACCCCTGTCTTACTATTTTTCTGCATGCATGAGTAAATTCCTATGCGTGCTTGTCTGTGCGGCTGCCTGCTGCAGTGCAGGGCTCTGCGCCGCTGCTGTACATGAAGAAATGTGTGACTGTGTGTGTGTGTGTGTGTGTGTGTGTGCGTCAGCCGCTGACTTTGTGTTCATTCCACAGTAAATTGATCTGGCTGCTCACTAGACTGGATGGAAAAGGGCCCGGGGCGAGAAGTGCACACTGCATCAGCAGATGGGAGAGCCCACTGTGTTGCCATCACACAGCATTCCTCCTCACTGGGCATGCTCAGTGGGCCACGCCCCACACACCCTTCCTCCCAGGGCCTGTTTGAACCAGTCCGTCGGAGGTGGCGGTGGCGGTGGCGGTGCTCTCTCTTGTTTCTCATCTGACCTTCAAAGCCAGGCATGGGGGACAGTAGGTTGACAGGGGGAGGAAGGGAGGAAGGGAGGAGGGGTGTTGTTCTAAAAGCTCTTTGGGCAGCAGGGCTGATATGTCACTCATTATTTCCACTCTGTACTTTTGCCCTGTCATGGCCTTCTCAGAAGCATGCAACAACTCGGTGCCTCACACGCAGAGTGGGCAGAGGCCTCACCACGGTCAGTTATCAGCAGAGATGAAAGAATGTAATCTGTCGTCATCGTTTTATAAATTCTTGGTAGTAGTGGCTATAAACTAACAGCTGATTGAGAGTCTCTTAAATATTTCATATCTTATTGACATGAGCAAAAAAATACACAAATAGAGAAGCAGATGCAAAAAGGGAACTTGCATAGTATTTACACAAAATGGTGAATTACAGGAAGTGAAGTCATCCTATTCACCGTATGCTTCACAACTACGTAAGTTGTGCAAGGTGATAAAAATAAAAACAGGGACTTAATTTAAATCGCTTTAACTGAAGTCTCACATATTACGCTTGAAACAGAAGTGTATAATTAGAGGTGCAGTCATCCTCTGCGACTGATTCAGCTGAAAGGTGTAAATGAATGCAGGAGCTTGGTTTCTAAACTCACAGCAGCAGGCTAATATTTCAAGATGCCCCATGATCTCATTCGCACTAAAACAGTTAAACTCGATACAAAAATAAAGATTTTTTTTAAAAGGAAATCTAGTTTATGTTTATGTTTGTGTGAAAATATAAAACCACTGCAGGTACAGAATGAATATTATAATGTGATTATAGTTTCTGATTGGCATAATTTTGTGGCCTCCTGCCCCCGCTGGACACACCAAAGTTTACACATCATCACCATTATCGTTGCACACGGCCTGCTGACAATGCAGGGAACTGAATCACAAGCTGAATGCCTCCATGAGTCACATGGCATGCTACAAACAGAGAGACCTTTTTTTTTTTTTCCCTCTCAAACCTAAATCCCTCAGGCTTTTACACATTCTCTCTTTGTCTTGCCACCACATTCTGCTTGTCTCTGGTCCTTCCGTCTTTGTTCGCTCCCCTCTCTGACTTGCACGGCTGGCTTCCTGTTTATGTCAGGCGAGCATCAAGCCAATCAGCTGTGAAGGCTGTGATCCTCCTCGTAGCTATTTACTACCCTGTGGTCCGTTTAAAAAAAGACTGAAAACGAGCTAAGTTTGGTGCAGGCTGCTGAGTAAGCAGACATGCAAAGCTCCAATCAGAGCCCACAACTGACCTATATACATCTCTCCCCTTCTGCTCATGAAAGTGTGCGTATGTGGCTGTGTGTTTTTAACTTCCAGAAGAGTGCCGCCTCTCACTTGTATGAAGTATTCATTTATTTGCTTTGCATGTTTCTCGCAGTGCAGCAGGCTCTGCATGCTGACACTTTTTTGTTGCCGCTGAGGGCTGGAATGTGCTGGTTTGCAAGTTTTGAAGATAACAAAGCAGCATGAGGCGGCGGCGTGTAAACTTTGGATGAGGTCACGGTCCGCCAACACAGCGTGCTGCGACATGAGAGGGGATTTTGTTCTGGATTCTCCCTTGGAGGTGTCATACCTTTGCTCTGTTTTTCTGTTGCCTTGTTTTGCTCTGTGCGCATTTCAGATTACAATTGCAGGTTATCAAAACTGCCAGCCTTAGCTCACTTATTATACGGCTGGAGTATAGTGGAGACTGCATTTCAAAACAACAAGAATAGACTATGCGGAGTGTGCACAGGCCTGTTCATGTGTCCAGCCAGTGCCAGCTCTCTCTGAGTTCACAGAGCACCATAAATCTGTTAGACAGGGAGAAAATATAATCAGGGCTTTGCTGGGGCATTTGAGTTCACTGCAGGCATTACATGAGTACTAATGCCTGATTCAACACTGGCTCTGGCAAACATGCCTGACATTCAGTGTTTACACCCCTCAATGAAAGCTGCTAGTCAGACAGTCTGATAGCTCGGCCTGGAATTAGATTCTGGAAGTCATGAGATTTCCAGGTGGCTTGGCTTTCCTAGAATTGTTAAGCAGGGATTTTTCAAAGCGTTGCCAACACACATTAAACTGAGGACACCCTTCTGTAAAGAATTACACAGATACGTTTCCTGTTCTTATCGCACATGGCAATGCCTGAATCCAAGAAACAAACACATAACTCTTTTTTAAAATCCAGCCCACAGAGCGCATTAAACGAATAAACCTCCTCAAATTATGTTACTCCACAGCTAGAAAAGATAAAAATACAACAGAGTGAAAACAGAATGATAATAGTGGAAGAAAATGGAAGCGCTTGGACCTTTTCAGAGAAAAGAGGCTCCCCTATACCATTATTTGGAACACAGAAATGCATGAATAATGAATCTGTGCTGAACTCCTGCTGAACCCTCTGCACCAGCACCGAGCCAGAGATCAGCACCACATGACATCCAACACACACACACGCACCCAGTGACCTCTGCAAAGCTCCAAACATGCGAGGCAATCTGCTGCGGAGTATTGTGTCTGCTGTGTGAATCATTACACTGTACTGCACCTGGCTGCAGTTAAACAGAGCACTTCTCCTTTGATAAACCTGACGACTGTTGGGAGGCCGTGGAGGACACAGCCAGACAAAGTGGAAAGATAAATACAAACTGGTGACCAACCGGTGTTGGAGCGGCTAAAGCTCCCGCCCTTTTGGCAGCTGAAGTGTGTGTGTTTGTATGTGTATGTGTGTGTGTGTGAGTGAGTGGTTCAATGTTTAACCCTTGTGTCAACAGCTCGCATGTGTCACAACAGCATTCCTGTGAGGCGCTTGTCTTGTGACAGAGCAGTTTCATAATGGGAGCACAGCTCCGACTGCCCGCACGCATTGTTTCGTGGCAGGAGCTTTGTGTGTTGGTGTAGGATGACTTGTCGTCTGACGAGTTTCATGTTCCTGCGTGTTGTGTGTTAATGAGCAGAAAGGTGAAGTGGTGAATAGCTGGGTTAACTACTTTAAACAGCAAACACAGCCCCCTGTTTACCCAGAATGAGCCTCCCTCCCTGCTCTTCCTCTCTGCTGTAAATGGTTAACTTGGCAAAGATCATGTGAGAGCTGGAGAGCTTTCTTCTTTTTTTTTTTTTTTTCCTTGCAGTTACATGGGAGGTGAACTTTGCTCATCCTGTTGTTAGGCAACAGCATTTTTGATCAGAGCGATTTTATCATGTTGGGGGAGAAACAGAGAATGCAGGGCATGCCACACAGGGCGGGAAAGAGGACACAAATGAGCTCTCTGCAAAGATGTTTCTTGATGAGCAATGTAGATAATGTACATATGAAAATAAAAGTGTGGAAACAGGGGAAGGCAATGTGTTCAGGGCAACCCAGGGTGTAGCCTGATTTGTCAGTCAGAGTGAAACCATTTCCGCTTCAAGGCCATCTGGCTCCTCCTTCCCTTTGTGTGGCAACACGGTATATAGGTGAACTTTATCCCTCTTTGTTGAGAGAAAGCACATTCAAATGAGCACAGAGCAAGGTCAAGTTACACATCTGTGTGCCTGCTGAACAATGTGTGTCCCATCACCTAGCAGAGGGAGGGGGAGGAGTAATCACAACCTTTCATATGTTAAAACAACTTGGAAACAGCCTCTGCCCAGACCTGTATGTTGACTTTAGTAAAACAGCCCCAATAAACACCCTGTTACGTTATCATCACAAACTGAAATCACACAGATATCGTTCACCACACCCACCTCAACGTGCCCTTTGGCCAGACAAGTTTTCTGCAAACACATGCTGTAAGACGGCTTTCTATCAGTGGCGTGCTCATAGTCGTTACAAATTTGCACAATACAAACACACGGGTTCATATCACCTCGGGCTTATCAGGCTTCTTCAAGGGCGCTGAACTTTCCCACAGCGCTCCCTCCGCTCAGTCCTTTTGTATCCCTTTGGGACCTTACTGTTGCGTCAAACCTCGCCTATTCATCTCATGTACTTCCCACAGTATTACCGTACCACTTCAGCAGAGCTTGTTGTGGTGGCTATGACTAAACTACCCGCTATGTGTCTGTTAGGCATAATGACTGTATGTATGACAACATCTATCATTTGCTTTGTTGCAAAACCGGCGTGAGGCAATGTGATCTTAAATTCCTAAATAAAGGCTGTCATCACTTTCATTTGTCTAAACAACATAAGCTCTTTAATGCATAGAAACACTGGGATACTTTTCAATCAATGGAATATACCAGTTTATGTTAACTTGGGTATTTGTCTGTAGCTCTGGCCCTCATTCCTATAAGCTAATAATAACATTTTACTCACAAAAGCTATCACTTTGTCTAGTTTGAACGAAGTTAAACTAAGGAACAACTTGTTTGAACTAATTCAAACGCAGCTCACTCATAAACTAAGTTGTAGATTTAATGTTGTTCTCTTTATTTGTGGTGTCTCGGCTCATTCCAGTGTCAAGCTAACATTACCTTTAAAGTAGGTAACTGTGTTTGACAAAGACTGCAAATATACTTAGTTTTTCCATCTATGGTTACATTAGTCCTCAGATGGTTTGTTGTCTTGTGTACACATTCAGCGTGACTCGCTAGTTTTCCCCATTTTGCTTTAGCATAGACAACAATAGCCTTCAATTCCTTATAGAGCAACAGGAAATGTAAGAGTTGTGATGGACAGTATACATCAGAAGTGTTGGACTTACAGGACACAGCTGGCTGTGCTTAAATTATACACTGAGAATTTTGAATTTGAATGGTTTGTTACAGATTTAATCTCTCTTTTTTTAATGTTCAAAAAGGAGTTTATAATAAAGTTAAAGCCCCAATTACCAAAGTTAAACGAATCCCCAGGCTAGCTGAATGTCCAAAGCTATGAAAATAAGACATGAGTTGTAAAAAACTGATTATCCTTTATTGACTTCTCTCAACTGTCCCTGAATTCACATACCCAAAGTTGTACTTGTGACTCCAGCTCTATTTTCTATTTCAGCTCTTCACATCAAGCTGTTTTCTGAGAGGAGGCTTTGAAGTGGATGAGGGAGGTGAGGCATCATGTGCCCAGATGTGCAGACACAGTGGTTAAGGGGACTTCATCGCACAGACAGGAGGACAGCACTCATCTCCTGCCTTCCCATCTTTCACCTCGGCAGAAGGCTGAATGTGACAACCCGTGCACCCCAGCTGCTCGTGGTCCAGGTGGGCAAAACCACAGGCGCATAATGAATGCCACACCATTGTGACAACTTGCACTTTTATGGAAAGGGGAGGAAGGACATCTCTGGCACAGACGCTCGCAGTGAACGATGAAACATCCTCCATAAACCAGACAATCAAAGAGAGGGCAGTGAAGCATCTGTGGAATCTGTGACGGAAACCTCGGCTGATTTATGACCACTACCAAAAAAGGGGATGTTTCCAAGTAAATGTTTCTGAGCTTAATTGCGGGAAAACAGCAGAAATATCACTTTCCAAATGTAACCGCAACATCTGTACATGATGCATTACGGTTGCTTTTATCCGTGATCATCCGTACTTTCCTGATCTGAATAAGCCACATGCTATCTAAGAACGTTTTTTTTCCCCCAAAATTAGGTTTTCCAATTAGGTCAGTGTTTGCCATTCTTGGTTTTTCTTCTCCTCACAGTCATATTATTTTGTATTCTATACATCACAGAAATCTCTCTGTACATCCTTTTGCTTTCAAGGCAAATGTTACTAGAAAAGGAGTAGCTTTGATCTCCTTCCAGCAGTAACCCTTAAATATCTTCTAGATAAAGGCGTAATAAATATGCATGTTCACACATATTTGTGTGTATTATTTACCAGGCTTTTATGCAACTGTTTGGCTGAAAGCATTCATTTATGCAAAGGAGAAAATACAAATCACTCTCGAGCTAATGACAGGAAAGGACAGCGGAAATGTGAAAATGATGCCCGCACTTGAATATACAACGTGCTCTGCACCTGCAAACCGAGCCTGAATGCTGCGTTAGCTGCTGTGCCGGAGATGTCAGAGTCCATTTTCTAGCGAGGCAGCTCAAAAATAAACAGGAGCTCCGGTAATAAATAAGCCTACTTTGGGAAGGTTTTTATTTTGGCTCAGAGGAAGAGGTTACATAACACATGAAATACTCCTCATTCTTTTCGGTTCAACTAGAAAAAAAAAAAAGAAAGCTTTGTCGAATAGAGATGCTGGAAAAAATGCTGTGTCCAAATATAAGCATGTGTAAAACATACACTTTCAAATACTTACTGTACATACATATACATACACTATGCTCTTCATAGTATACATTCACACTATGAATGTATACTATGAAGAGCCTTATGATGTGCCAAGTCCCTTAGGACTTTGCATGAGGATTAGTCAAGGTGTAAGAAGAAACAAGTGCAGTGCTGCTGTAGGAGTGGCTGTGGATGGTGCCGTCCTTCTGGGAATTAAAAATATGTGTGAGAGAGAGAATGAAGCAGAATGACATTTAGAAAATTTTATCTGAGTCGGTCACAAAGCTGGAATGACTGCACAGTTCAGTTCAGCATGCTAAACACAACAACTATGAGTCAGGCATGAAATGGCCTTTTATGGGCAATAAATTAAGACGCCATTTATATGTGCAGGTCATGTTACTCACTCTAATGAGCATCAAATACACAAATGCTAAACCTGCAGTCTCCTTCAGTTAGTTCAAACCACTGTAGGGCTGCTACAAGAAAAAGGCCAATGAAAGGTTGTTTACATCAACGTCTGGTTGCGTCTATACACACACACACACATATATATATACACACGGGGGTTTCCACTGGATAGGAAATTATGTCAGCAGTTCACAGTGCATGCAAGCTCACTTAAGCACGGCATTACAGTGGCAAAGTTCAGGTCTTTCTCTTCCTGCTTGCCAAAATAAACCTGTGCTGTAAGCCACTGAAACAACCTTCTGTTTAAAAATGGATGTGAAAACAATTGCATTCATTTACATTTTTCTGCGGGGATTTTTTCCTCCACTTTCCCCTCCCAGCCCTCTGCTATTTACTTAAGTCGTCTGTCCCCCTGACAAGCCCGGCAGATTAAGGGGATATGTTACCATCTTGTTTTTTTTCTAAATGGATACACATGTGGCACATCTGGGTCCAAGCCTGACTCATTACTCACTTTTTTATGTTCCATTCTCTGCAGCCATGGCAACTGCTGCATGTTTGGCAGAAAGCTTTTGAAGGCAGTGGAAAAAGAGAGAGAGAGAGAGAGCCAAGGGAGGGAACATAAAGAGAGAGAGGGAGGGAGGGAGGGAGAACGAGCAAGCTCTCAGTAGTTGGCCTACATCCAGTGTAATCATGCCATGGAGCCGAAATGAGGCCTTTGGCAGCACACCAGGTTTCTGAGAACAAAGATGTGAGCTTCTAATGTTGGCGGTGGGGCCTGCTTGGCATCCTTTGCCATTTCCCAGCAGCCCTTGCCTTGGCCGACTGCCAACCCCCCCCCCTTCACCCCCCCGCACCCCATCCTACCCCACCCCCCCGCTGGGACTGCAAAGAGGATCAGAATAAAGAGAGAGACTTGTTTTTCACTCGCCTCTTGCTCTGGCCCAATGACATCACCTCTGCAGCCTCCAGCCCCCAGATTCCAGCCGCCCAGCACATTTTTCCCTTTTTTCGCCGTCGACCCTCCATTTTATTTGAATTCCACCATTTTATACCTACATCAAAGTTGACTCCTCGCGATGCTAATTTCTGTTTTCATTTGAGTTTTCAAGCATACGCTGCACGCAGTTTCCCCGCTCTACACATGCATCCACAGAACAGAATTAATCCATTCAGAAAATCAATAGATCACATCGAGGCTAATGTTTCATTTTGAAAAAAAGAAAAAAAAAAGAAAGAGGAAGCCAGCAAATATGACAGATGGATGCTTCGACATTATCTTTCAGAGCTCCCCAAATTTCTTCTGTCCTCTAATCCTTGCAGTGCAAAGCTGTAGCTATTAATAGCACCACAAACAGGATATTTATGGTAGTTGGGGGTACCGTGATAATCTCCATGGTTACCTCTCCTTGTTACATATACAGGAAGTCTGTAAGGCATGCACATTATTCTTTACAATCACTCTCCTCTGCCACTCTGTTCAGCTATTAAGCTCCAAAGTAGGTCAGTACAGCAGATGCTTAACTTCAGTTATATGTCCTCACACTGTCCTGTTACAGCCTCCTTTTATGTCGGTGCAACATGTTACAGTTTAGTTCAGTGCGCGCCTCAGCAGTTGTTCTAAAAGGGTTATATAACGTGATTGTTGGTGGGGAGAAACACAGAAAACATCCAGCGGTGTACTCCGCTTAGGCACAAAACATCAGAGAGAATTCGTAATGGTTCACTCCCATCAATAAAAGATGGCCACTATAAAATTTAACAGGTTCAGAAAGCGATAGAACTAAAATAACGTCATCTGATCAGGCCTGTGATGCTGTCACATGCTGGGTATTCCCCTGGCCGTCACCTTCCTCTCACTCTTTATTTAGCTACTTCATGTCTCAATTTACTGCTCAAAAAAAAAAAAAAAAAAAAAAAAAAAAGTTCAGAGCAGCATTATACAGCTACTCCATTTGGTTTAGTGGCAAGGCTCAAATGAGATGGCCACCAGCCGGGTCACACGGTAGTGATTTTACTGTATACATGGTTCATATTGCCAGTCAGAGCCATCTGTGCATGTCTGGCTTCCTCTCAGACCTTTGTCGCCTCTGTTCAGAACACCTCTGCCTTTGCTTTGAAGCTACTGTGGCTTTGTTTTGTTTTTTTCTATTTGTAATCAATGGATCTTCTTATTATAGAATCAGGTCATTTAGGATTTAATTGAATCACAGCATGCCTCCGTCTTGCATAATAGTGTGTAGCTATTTGCTTGCACAAACATCGACTGAGTGGAAACCGAAGGATCAAAGCATTAGGCAACTGTTTCCCACCAATCTTAAGGAAAGTCTTTATTTTGCCCCTCACAACAGTCATTTCCTAACTGTGTCATAAAGCCTAACAACACTTCCTAGTGTTGTTCACCCAACAAGGACTGAGATTGAGAGAAAGCGGTGATGGGAAATACAGTAGTTTACAGTCAGAGTAACACTGAGGGCACTAAAACCTTGTGACGTCTGCAAATGTTCAGGGAACTTTATTGTCTAGCATTGTTTGTTTGTGCTCAGAATATGTCAGGAGTTTCACAACAACAATCGTGTAAAATCATATGACAACTGCGCTACAATTATATGCGCTTGGTGGCAACAGATGAGCAACACAACTGCTTCATTTTGTTTATAGAAACCCTTTAAAGAAAAGCCTCATGCCACAGTGCGTGATCATGGCTGCAGGCAGGGAGCCAAGTGGCCTGATGTCCCTTAGATGGGTGAGGCGGATGAGGGTACGTGACTAAACATCTTGCTTCCTCTTTCCAACGTCACATGGACTTGCACAAACATATCCTGCTTTGTGTCTGCAGGTTTCAGACGCATTGCCTCACCCAAAGCCTGAGGCTAAGCTGCAATGAGTTGGAATGAGACCAGATGAGAGGGAGGAATCTGAACTAGTGGGACACTCCTCCAGTTCAAACCTACACTTTTACCTCAGGGGATTTTGGCTGGGTTTTTGGTATATGACCTGTTTCTAGTAATTTTTTTTTTCCATTATGTAAAACACACATCATGATAGTGCAGTCATTAATCTTAGTACACCTCTCAGACTAAAACTTCTTTCATTCTTTGTGCTGTTTGATTGTTAACTTACTCACAAGACAAAAAAAAAAGTCTGAGTCTGAGCGGCTGATTCATTCCAGTGTAATTTCATTTAGTGGTGGCAGATTTGGATGACTGACTGCTCAGCACACAAGAATAAAATGTGGGCAGAGCTATATTCATGCTGTGACCCCGATCCATTCAAGTTTACAACACACTGGCTGGAAATCCCCACCTCATGACAGAGCTTCCTGGTTACTGGCTAATGGAGGTGCCTTTTTCTTTCTTTTTTAGATTAATACTGCAGGGAAAACATTATCTAAGCGGTGATAAAAAATCCCTGGTCAGTAGCCTACACATTGACTTCATGCTGGTAAAAGCTCACACACACATACAAAAAAAAAAAGAGCAGCAGAGAAAAAATGTGGGCAGTAAAATCTCTCTGTTAATCCAAAAATATTCCCTGTGATTTTGTGCTATAACAACAACAGCAACAACAGCAACAACAACAAATGTCTTCTAATAGTGCTGCACAACATTTTTGAGATTCTATTCCTACACATTGCCATTGGATTACAGTAGCCTTGTTGTTTTTCCTAGGGTCGACCCACCTCATTCATTGCACAGCAGCAGTAGTAGTAGCAGCTCATGGCGTCGCGGCGCTGTGCATTGACAAAAACAAGCTGCAGCGAGCGTTTTTCAGCCTCAACCGGATAACGCTCTGAATTTAGGACAAAGCAGCAGTCAACTGGAGGAGCTGGAGAGTCTCTCGGTTGTTGTTTTTTTTTCTGTCGGTCTTTCGCCAACCTACAGCCACACACACATTTATTTATCTACTTATTTAAATTAAAAAAAATCTCTTACTAGTCGCAGACAGGCTGGTTAACGACAGGATGTTTTTTTTTTTTTTTTTTTTTTTTGATGATGATGATGTTAATCAAGCGAGAGCCGTGGGTTATTCCCTTCGAAGGCGGAGGCGGTCGTAAGGCTGAACTGGGTGCAGTTTTGGCAGAGGTTCAAGTCATTAAATTAAAATACAAAAAATAAATAAATAAAATAAATAAATAAAACAAAAATAAATAAAAGCAGTGAGTGACAGAGGCTGCAGTAAACTCGGGGGTGGTGGTGGTGGTGGTGTAAGGTGGTGGAGGTGGGGGGGTGAGGTGGGTGTGGGGGGGGGGGGGGTGTCTGTCGAAGAAATCAAGTCAATAGAAACTGAAGTGGAAGCAGGCGTTTAGAGCTCCTCCGTGGTGACGTCACTGCTCCACATTGAGCCAGTAGTAGAGAGTCAGTGGAGATAGATAGAGGAGCGCCGTAGTAAAGTACACACTGACATGAACTTCTCCCTCTAAAACTTCAACGTTGTTGCTCTAAAAGTCGGGAGAGGACGAGTTTAACCAATTTTTTTTTTTTATTGTTATTATTTTTTTTTTCCCCACCATCTCTCTCGACGGAACGGAACTTGTGCTCTTTATTCGCTTTTTAAAGGGGGAGCCCGGAGGAAAGCGGGAGCAGGAAGAGACACATTTCGGGTTTCTTTTTTCGGGGGGTCGACGACGAGCGCTATGTCGTCCGCGGCGGTCGCTGCCTCTTCCAGGAGGCAGTCGTGTTATTTGTGCGACTTGCCCCGCATGCCGTGGGCCATGATCTGGGATTTTACCGAGCCCGTCTGCAGGGGATGTGTCAACTACGAAGGAGCAGACCGCATTGAGTTTGTCATCGAGACGGCCCGGCAGCTCAAGAGGGCTCACGGGTTTCAGGAGGGCAGGTCTCCCGGGCCGGGGAAGTCGCAGCTTTCCGGGAAGGAGATCCAGGCGATCAACCACGCTGCGGCCGGAGACCCCGGCTCCCGGCCGCCGCAGCCACTGGACCGCTACCCGCTCTCCTCCGACCGCCCGCCCAGGCTGGGTCCTGAGTATCAGTCGGGCAGACAGGCGAACGGCATTCCCGTCCCCAATGGATTTCCTAAGCCCGACGAGCCGCCGGAGCTGAACCGCCAGAGCCCGAACCCGCGCAGGAATAGCACGGTCCCCCCGAATCTAGTGCCTTTGGTTAACGGGAACATGACCCCGGTGCACGCCGTCAACGGCAGACCGGGCCAGATGGGGCTTCCCTCCGCACTGGCGGCCGGTAGTCCCGCCGACCTGGGCAAGAGACCCGCCTCGGTCTCCAGCACCGAGCACGACAGAGAGGTGAAGGAGAAACACAGACCGGACAGTCTTACGCCGGAGATCTCTGAGAGCCACAAAAACAGGGCAGACCCTGACTGGATGGGCAAGGGCAAAACGGTGAGGGATCTGATGGCTCTGCACACTTTCGACAACAGGTTCAAGAAAGACCATGCGGCCATGCAACAAAGGGTTATGAGCTATGAGGCCAGCGCCACGGCTTCCAAGTCTGGTAAGCAACCAGCAGTGTTTAAATTCACGAGGATTTTGTGCAGTTTTCTTTTTTTTAGATCATCTGTATTAACCCATTCAATCTCAGGAATGGGTTAATAATGGACAAATGGTACACATGGTATCATGTCTGCAAAATTCAGGTTGCATAAGTGTGTTTTTTTTTTTTTTTTTTTTTTTGTAAGCTTATATGTTGTGCTGTTTGCTGTCATTGTTTTGTAGCCTGTGGTGCAGCAGGGAGCAGCAAAAATGCACGTCTCTCTTCCAGTGTAATTGCTGATCCTTGTCTGAGCTGTGCAACTCAACTGTTTTGTTTAACCCTTTCCCACCTCCAGACAGAGGAAAGCACCCCCGGAACATGAAGAGAAAACCGTCGCCTGAACCAGAGGGAGAGGCGACAGCTGCCAAGCTCAATGGAGAAGGACAGCAGTGGTTACCACCACCTACTGACGGACTGAAAATGCCTCCAGTTCCCCCGCCAAGCTTCGCCTCTCCCCCCTCCACAATATCCCCCCACTCCCGCACCACCCCACCTGAGGCGGCCCAGAATGGCCAGTCCCCCATGGCGGCGCTCATCATGGCGGCAGACAATGCAGGTGGGAACAGCTCCCCCAAGGACGCCAACCAAGTCCACTCCACCACCCGGAGGAACAGCAGCAGTCCCCTGTCGCCGTCCTCCATGAATCAGAGGAGGCTGGCGCAGAGAGATGCATCTGGTGCAGGTACCCCCCACGTGCCAGGCATGGACCAAGTGCACCCCCAAAGCATTCCGGACTCCTCGGTACCAGGCAGCATACCCCTGTGCTGCACGCTGTGCCACGAGCGTTTGGAGGACACACACTTTGTTCAGTGCCCGTCTGTGCCCTCTCACAAGTTCTGCTTCCCGTGCTCGAGAGAAAGCATAAAGCAGCAAGGTGCCACGGGTGAAGTGTACTGTCCAAGTGGAGAGAAATGTCCCCTGGTTGGCTCGAACGTACCGTGGGCTTTCATGCAAGGAGAAATCGCCACCATCCTTGCAGGAGATGTCAAAGTAAAAAAGGAGAGGGACCCTTGATTTTGTTTGAACACTTCTTTGGGGAGGGGAAGCAAAAATATGAGTATAAATATATAAATATCACATACATACCATTCAAACAAACTAACGGACTTGTACATATTGGACCCAAGGGAAGAGTATACTTCGTAAACATGGTTGTATAATTTTTGATTTTTGAATACATTGTGTTTCTATATTTTTGAAGATAAAGGTATGTACTCATTATAATGGACTACGTTCCTCTTTGTTGATGTTTAACAAAACTCTTGATGTACTTCTAGGTCTGGTGGCAGTTCCTGTTTAACGTAGAATGTGACTAATGCTACTCTACGAGCACTTGGCAAAACTGAAATGCTTTTAGCTGTACTTGTATGCACTTGTTTAAAAATTGCCAAATACAATTTCTGATCTTGTATGAACATATTGTCTGAGCTTGCTTCATTTGAGTGATTAAGTTACACGAGGACTGTGGACAGATGATGAGATAGGGCTCTGTGCTCTGATACGCAGGCTTGTTGTGACGGCTCAGGAGACTTGATTTACGCTCTGCACAACATAAGTAGGCTACTGTTTCAGGCTGCAGGACGGCGGCTTTTTTCTGCACACAAGCCTTTTTCGTGATTCATGGAAAAGGCATGGTTGGAGAAAAAAAACAAACACATTGTTCCAAATTTGCTCCAGTTTGTGCATCACTGTAACTGATTGCAGCGTAACAGAAATAGGTGCCAAGTCATGTTCAGTCAGCTGGAATCTGTTGAGTCAGTAATCTGAGAAAGTGCACGATTGTCAACATGATACCATGGTGTAACCATGTTGTGTAACCACAAATTAGGACTTTTGCTGAAATTAACCACTCTGAATAACAATCTTAGTGTTCGTGCTGGCGCCACATATTTTCAAGCTTGTATGCAAATTGTGTTACGGCGTTATCAAGGTGTGCAGGTTTTGATTTTAGGCAAACCTGTTATTTTCTAATAATCGTACTTTTGATTCGCTAAGCAGTTGACAAATCACAATTTATGAATAAAGTCAGCATTACAAACTACCTCTAAGCATGATTTAGGTGCATAAGCACTGCAGCAACACCCCTTTACTTTGTGTGTTTGTGTGTTACATTTGTGCCACACTATCGCTGATCCTGCAACATTCTTCCACATGCTAAGACCAGATTTCTGCCTCAGCATGATGTGTGTGCTCCTTCAGAGTAAACAATAACACTGTTGCTGCCTTAAATACCAAACCTCGGTCTGTGTCTCTTCAGATGCAAATGTAATTGTTGCAGATTCATGGCAGCACAGCCATAAAAACAGCAATTCTGTCTCCGTAATGGCCAGCAGGCAGCCAGACTCATCCCCACGAGCGATGAGCGGCTCATGGGGTCGTTATGTGACAAATTGCAGTTACTGTGTCTGAGAGAAGAAGCAAAAGAGACTGTTTTTGCTCCTCTCAGACAAAGAACTCTCACTCCCCTGTAGCTGACACTGCACCAAGTGGAGGATAATATCTCGTGAAGAGGGGGACTTGGTGTAGTCGGCAGTTGCGTAATTATTTGAGGCACAATCTGCTTCCTGCCCATATTTTTTATCAAGCTGTCAGTGCAGCCCCCAAAATGCAGCAAGAGCTCGCCATCCAAAAGCAGGGTTTTTTTTTGTTTGTAACTAAAAGGCCCCACATGCAGCTCCTACGTGGTTTCTTTAGCAGTTCACTTGGTGCCTATGAATCTGTTCATCACCTTGGGATTTATTGACCTCACTGCACTGACAGACGTGTTTCTAATGTATTTTTGCAGGCACCTCAAAGTCTTGACAGGGATTACCCGTTTTCTAATAAGCTGTGTGGTGTCCTGATTAGCTGATTGATTCATAATGTTGAATGAAAACATAGCCTTTGCACCCCACTGAGCCAACTCAGAAAGGCATGGATAATTATTGTCCCCCCAATTACTGAGATGACTAAAAGTGAGTCATGGACAAAATTGACTCTCAACAAAACACTGAGAGCAAATAAGAGCTTTTCCAAAGGGATCTGAGACTCGTCAGCTTTTGACCGTCAGAAACCTGTTTTTCATGAGTGCGCATTTTAAGGACAGCTGTTTGTTTATAGTCGTTTTCCGTTCAGTGGAAAGTTATCTTATCAGTTGGACTTTAAAACCAGAAACGCGGTCCAGTTTGATAAAGGTTAACACTTTACTGTGCTCATCTGCAACACACCCACTCCATATTTCATATTACATACTGTTCTCAGAGATTTTTTTTATTTTTTTTTTATTAGTCGGCACTTTGACCTACTTGTTCCTTCTGACGGTGTACTGGGAACCAAATTGAAATTGCCACATCTGAGAATATCAGAGCTGAGAGCCAGGTTTTCGTAACCTGGCACAAAGTATGATGCACTTAGACACAAAAGAACATTTCTCTCTCTCTCTCTCTCTGTCTCTCTCTCTCTCTCTCTCTCCACTCATCAAGATTTATCGCAGCACAGCCAATATCTGTTTGTTCAGTGCCGACTAAAATAGCCTGCACCTTATTTAATACAGTGATAATGTGTCCCTGGAAGTGGCTCTGTCATAACACAATGCTCTGGTGTTGCATAGCTACCAGTGAAATCGGTGCACAGCAGATGCTCCGGTGCAGCCTTGTCGATTCATATGCAGGAGGGAATATCTCTGAGAGATTTCAGTAAACAACCATCGTGTGTAGACAAGGTCAGAAAGAGTTGATGGCATAAAGTTCAGTTTTAATTTTTCTGATTATATATTTTTTGTTTATACTACAACTTGAGTGAAACATCTCCTCTGTTTTCAGTGTAACCATGCAAGAGCCATTTGCGGTTAATGACTCACAGGCTTTCATTTTGTTTACTTATGAGAACCTTCAGGGATTTTTAATGATTAAGCTCCTGCTTATGAGACAGAAGTTTGACTTTGATGTGCTCTTACCCTGGAACTGTTTTATAGGAAACCTTGTAAGACATGTCGTCTGAGGCTCAGCCAGGTGAAGTCCAGGTGAAACTGATATCACCTTGGGCAAAGATTAATTTAGGTTCCTCCCCCTTCCGATGCTTTATGATCATAGTTTTTGTCTAAGGCTACAGTACAGTTGATCTTACTCTCATGTAGGTAGCAGGATTAAATCCAAGTATTTGATGCTCCAGCTGTGAAATATCTCTCCAGCCCAGACATTCTTTATCAGGCTGCTGCAACACATTGCCCAATCAATGGTCATAAAATCCCTCATTGACTGTTTGATTGATTTACTTGACACAATCCTGTTAATCAAGCTAAGTGAAAGGCATTAACAGATAGGTGAAGAAGAAAGTGTGTTCTCTCCCTGTCTCTCCCCCGTAATGGTTAACTCAACTGTAGGCTGGTATCCAGTGTTACACAAAGATGTTGATGTGATAGTAAAGCCATAACTGTGTTGGTCAAAGTTCATCTTTGTTGTCTTTGGAACATGAGGTGCATTTTTTTTTTTTTTTTTTTTAACTGGCACGTGCCTGCTCAGTAAACATGGGTTTGATGTTTCTGGTTCAGTTGCGCTACCTTAATATTGATAGTGTGAAGAAATATGGTGCTCCAAAATTACTTTCTACAAATGATAATCGCATTTGTAGACATTAATTTTGACATAGCAAGAGCATTTCACCGACAACATCCAAACCGAAGAGCTCCGAATTCTAATCCTTAGGCATTTATTTTACATTAAAATGTTGAATATGGTCCAGTGGGTGGGTGGAGGGAGGGAAGGCCTGTGTGGGAGACAGTGAAGCACTCAGTGTAGCCAGCTGTTTCACTAATGAATCTATGTTTAGCACAATAAATCAAAAGGCATGCTCGTGCTGCTGTAATCCCCTGAAAGCAAGCGGAGACAGGGACGCGCCAAAAGGAGAATCTGGTCCACATTTCTCCGCTCCCAGTATAACTGATCCGCTTGGTTAATTTTAGACCTGTCAGGGAAAACAAGGTCACAGCAAATGTTGTATCGAGGACACGCTCGGATCTGCCTCTTTTTCTTTTCATCAATCAAAGTTTCCCTTTGGAGTTGGGCTCGGGCTCCTGTGAGACTAGTAATGACGGTTTCTCTTCTCAGCACTGGGGGAGAAGCTGGAGCTCCAACCAGCAATTAGGAGGAGCACAGCTGAATCCGCAGGATGTGTAAAATTTCCCTTCTGATTCTTGGCTCGGTCCAGAGAGGGGGGTTTACATCTGACTGGTCTGGCCTGTTTACCATGAAGGCCTGCAAAGTTAAGATGATTACAATGCTGCGTGCCAAATTTGCTTTCTCTCAGACTGGTATGAGACCCAATTACTGCAAAAGGCCTGTGAACTGTTTCGTGTTTTCTCTGCTGGAGTTCAATGAGTTCGAATCGTTTTTGTATTGCACTTTAGCTATTTTCTATTTAGACCACTGAACAGAAACAGCACAGATCACTGTCCTTAAAAGGTCACAGTAACACAATCAATATTTAGGATATTTTAGAGACATTTTTTCCATTACTTTGTTTGGCTCGGAATGTCTTTATAAGTGTGACCCTCTCAATTTGTAAACCTAATTTTCCATTTTTTCTTGCGATCGAAGATTTGTCTGCCTTGTCTTTCCATCCTTCCTTTTCTCTCTGACTGGCGGTTACGCTCAATCTCTCGATATTCCTGTGTTCTTCCTCTCTGCTGTGGTGTTGCTGTGAATCAAGTCTGTGAAATGGAAATGAGGACTCTCTCGCTCTCTCTCACTCTCAGCCTCCCTCTCTTTCCAGACATCAAAACGAGGCTATGCCTCCAATGTTTTTCTCAGATCTTGGAGTGCTGCCAAATCTTATAAGTGGAGCAGAGAGAGAGAAAAAGAGAGAGAGATAGAAGGGAGGAGGAGGAAGGAGAGAGCAAGCAGAATGCAGAGGAAGGAGAGGGGGCGCAGGACAAAAAGATGAAAGGAGAGGGGATGAAAAATGAACGAGGGAAAGAGGCAATGTGAGAGATGAGGACAAAGCATGGGACTGATCCAAGAGCATTTGGGCTTTTTTTTTTTTTTTTTTTTCATATTATAGCCGAGCCCAGCACAATCCCTCCTTTTTCTGCTGAGCAACTACTCCTAGCTTCTGGCTCAGGATCAGCTGATAAGATGGCGTGCTGCTACTAGACTAAATGAAAAATAGGAGGTGAGAGAGAGAGGAGTATTATCTGCTGCGATTGAGGACTTTCAGATACAGAATATGGCTGTAGAATGTAGCCTATGAGGGCCTCTAAATTTATTCCATTGTACAAATACATAGAGATCCAACAATAGTGTTAAATAATAGTCACGACTTCCCCTTTTCTCTGTCTGAACTCCTTCCAGACATATATTTTTGGCCTCTGGGAGGGGCATGCCAGTCACAGTAGTAAGATGCTTGTTGCCACCTCTGACACGAGCTAAAGTTAGATCTAGCTGTCAGTATGAGCTGTGCTAAAAGTAAACACGCGAGCAGCTAGCACTGCTTTGCTCTGGAAGGATCCTCAGCCAGCTGCTCTGCTGTAGACTTTCAGCGCTTTGGCAAATTACAAATGAACTACAGTTCATCAGCATGCAGTGCGTATTCTGAAAAGACAGTGAGACAGACCTTTTGAAAAACACTGATACAGTCTTAGTGATCGACTGTCTGCTGGAGTGTTGCTCAGAGATGTAATCTTCCTTTGTATGGCTGGTGAATGAGCTTTTGGCTGAGCTGCCAGCTTTGTGTTGATTGTGGTGTGTGTAGTGTATGTGTGTAAAGGCATGGAAGGGTAGCAGGTGACTGTCTGTCCCTCTGCACCCCCGAGGTGCTTGTTTAGTCAGCTGAGAGCCTGGATTCAAATGGATGTGATGGTTCGTGAGGGCCATCTGGGCGCAGCCTTTTAAGCTGAATAATGACACAAAGCCTGCGTCGAAAAATACAGAATGTGCCTGACGTCACGATACAGGAGTTAAGCAGATCGTTTAAAATAATGGGCTGGTACAGAGACTCATGTTAAGATAAAAAGGAGACAAACCAGCCACACAGTGATATGATGCAGTAAAAATGTTTTAGCTGACCATCTGAATGCCAACTGTCTTTGCTTTGCTGCAAAGGGCCTGATGAGGGGACGGGCTGGTGGGCTGATGAATGGCTCGGTTTCTGGGGTGTGTCAGCAAATCTGTGGTGATGTATTATGGGATGCTCATTTCCTCCTGTCCCTGTCTGTTCTCCGCTCGCTCCTCCGTCGGGCCTCAGCCACGGACAATTATCGTCAGTTCAAGCTGGGACACAGCGCTCAGTGTCTGCATGCAACGAAATCAGCTGCCTCCACCGCAACCGCACAATTAAACTTTCACCATCACGTTGCCAAACAACAAAGCGCCACAAAAAAAATGCCTGAGACAACTTTTATATTCTGCATGAATCCAGGATTCCATCGAGATCCTCATTGTGTTATGCATAGCCTTTCATCTCCTTGAAGGCATACAGTTGTCAGAAGATAAGAACAACACTTAGATATTCTGTCACTTTTGTTTTTATCTGGGAATATGTCGTGCGTACATGCCACACACACACACACACACACACACACACACACACTAATACCCATCCACAAACTCGCTGCAGTTTCTTTGTGTGTTACATAACTGTGTGTGGGAGCTATTTCTCCTCTGAGTGCTAATGTTGTTGTCAATCAAGGCTTTATAGTGGCAGCCACTGCACAATCTCTACAGAGGCAGAATAAAGCTTTTATCGCCTTTGTTCACTCTCCCTTGCCAGTCAAAATGTTCTATTCTCCAGCTTTTACCTCCACCTCTTGTTCCTCCCTCTCTTTGTGTCTGCGATTTTTGGAAATAATTTTCTCGAGAAGTGTTTACGTCGTCTTCCAGCAATGGAACATTTGAGTTGGAGTTAAGGAGTGAAAGGAGGTCAGGTCAATAGAGAGAACAAGCAGGGACTGTGTTTGACAGGTGTGTGCTATTATTGGAACCGGTGACTTCGAGTGCATTACACAATTGTTTTGCTCGGACAGGTTTATTTAGACCTCTAGCAGAGCTTTCAGAGTATCTGATAACTGAGGCAGAGCATGTCACAACAGGTGTTGGGGGGTCGGGGGTGGGTGGATAATGGTACAGTAAATAAGAGAAGGATTTTTATAGCTCAAGGTTGATCGCACATTTGGAGTGCTTGGAGAGAGCATTCCCGGATTTAATTCTGCGGTACTGGCACAAAGGCGATCCAGTTGGTTGGATCCAACAAAAGCACACTTGTATTTAGCCATCATCAAATAAAGTATGCTAATGACAGGTTGTGCTTGATATACTGTATACATGTCTGCTGCTCTGTAATGATATAATCACAGAGCAGAAACAGCAGCCGCTCCCCTCCCTTGTCCTTCTCTTTGGCTGGAATGTGCAGGGGGAGAAAAATGATCCAGTGTCATCCGGAGTGATGGAAGCTTCTCTGTTCAGCCAGAGGGATATGTTCAGGGGAGGAGGGGGGGGGCGGATATTTCTGGTTGAGTGTGAGTTTGAGTAAGTCCGGGCACCAGGCCAAGCATGCCGATGGAGGGGAAGGGAGGGGCGGGAGGGTTTTGGAGAGAGAAAGGAGAGAGATAGAAACCCTTTCGGGCTGGCGCACTGTCAGCTTCACTAGCACACAGCTGCTTCTGGAAAATTCTGCACCCTGCCCTACTAAACCACCAGGCATGACATGAATAACAAGAATGGCCTAGCCGTCAACAGCGGATACTTTTTCTTTTGACGTGGGCCTAACAGACTGGTACAAATGCCCTGGTCTTGCACATAGTGGAAAAGTCAACAATGAAGGGGACACCGGGGCACAATGTGGAAATGAAATCCCGGGTTTAGAAGGCTTTGTCTGGACAAGGACGCAGTTGACACAGACCCTGAGGGCTTTGGAAAAGGCTGTGTAACAAAATGCCAACTGATGTGTTTTGATGGGGTTACTTGCTCACCAGCCAGTCACTAATTGGAGAGTAAGAACCCACTAAATTGCTCTCAGTCAGCATGGAGCTTTTGCAAATTTCCTTTCCGAGCTGCATGTGTCATTTATACCCTCATGCGAAGACAGCGGCGGCAAAACAAAGCCGGCACTTGAAAAGGCACGTACTAACTGGTATGTGTTGCTATGTTTCTAACATGATCAGTCAACACTTGCCCCGGGTCTAAGTACAGCCTTACCAGCAGTGCGTGAGTGTTGCTCTGCAGATGAGATAATGCTAGCCCTTATCCGTCCATGAGGTTGTTAGCCATGCACAGCCCTCCCTGGTGTTGACATTTCCCTGCCCAACCTGTCTGAACACATAGGGCCATGGAGGCTCCTCTCGGGCTGTCTGTATCCATGGCTGATAAAGAGGTGAGTCACCCGCTCATCTATCCTGCTCTCCTCCTCCACTGCCTGGCAATACTCTTAGCCTTAACCCCCCCCGTCATCCTCGTTCACAAGGCCTTATGTGTACATCCAGCACATGGTGGATTGTATAAATAGCAGCGACCGCGTGGCTCGTCGCTGACACCTGACATTTTCATGCCCCAGCAAGCCGCTGATACATTTGGCGCTTGGCACGCATTCTTCTCCCGGGTTTATCCATCTGTTGATGTAGAGCCCAACCCCCCAGCCACTACTATGTTCTTGTAACATAACACAAGGCTCGCCTTTCCCTCTATTCATCTTAACATGCAAGCACTGCATGGCACAGACTTCGCCCCTCCCTCCTCCATGTTTTTCTCGGGCTCTTACTCGCTCTCCTTCCCCGTCGCACTGTCTTTCTTTCCCTCTCTCTGCCCAACACCCCTGACACACACACACACACACACACTACACAATCCACCCAAGTCATTAGTCTTCAGATTGGCGTTCAGCTGGTCTAAGAAACCAACCAAGATGGAGAAGGAAAAAATGAGATGGGAATTGGGCGAAGCTGGAGTGATAATGCTGGCAAAAGACAGAATGTGAGATTGTGTGCAGGCAGGGTACTTCCTGGCTGCCTGCCAACTTCCAGCAGCAGCACTGCAGCATGTCAATATGTGCGTTGCCAGGGAAACAGAGAGAGCACACACAGCAACACAGCCTTATCATTACACTCTTATCATTACACTTTTTTTTTCCCTTTTCCTTTGAATTTAAAATGCTCTATAAAATTGTATTCCTCTCCTGTCCAGCCAAGAGTGTCATCAGGGGGGGCATGATACAAACTGTGCTCATGGTAATCACCGCCCCGCCCTGTACTTTGCACAGGGGCATAGCTAACCAGTAGAAGTCGCTGGTAGAGCAACGACATGGTCATGATCCCTCACCAGGTTCCCACCTATGAACATAGCCAGTTGAGTTCATTGAAGCCTGAAAGTCTTACTATCAGGCAACTGATTTTGAGTCTTTGCAGTGATGACCTGAAAGGTTTCAGCCCTTAATTTGGATGAATCCACACTTACAGGTGCTGGATTTTCAGCCACGTAGGAGTTTTGAAAATACTCCAAAAAAGTGGCCTCTTGGAGCAAACAGAAGTTACATTGTTTTAAAAATAAAATTCAGAAGACAGAATATATATTTTCTTATTCAAGCACAAGCCTTTTTTATCATCAAAATATGTCCTTCATGGACTTTGCAGGGTGTGAATATCTGTGTCCTCACTGCACTTGTTATCAGGCTGGTGATTGTACCCTGCAGCAAACAGCTTGGCTGTGAGTTATTACTGGCAGGTCTATACTCCTCCGTCAGGCATTGTGAAAGAATGACCTCAGATACATCAGGCAGCGTGGCAGCTCTGTTGCAAAGTCACTACTTGCAACATAAGTCATGTGTTTTAGTCTGTTGAGCCACAAAGTGACACAGCAACCTAATAAGTCTGTCTCAAGATATGACCTTGATCGCAGCTACCCTCTCTATCAATAATACTTTTTCTCATTTAACAGCGATAAAGTTCAAAATATGTATTTCACTGTTAGCTTCGTGTTATGATACAATCTGTCTCTCTTGAACTGCCTGTGTTGTACTATGTGTAAAGCAATTGCTTTGCAACACAAGCTGTCTAAAGTGATCTAAACAACAAATTGCTTGCTCTTTATCTCTCGACTTGTTCTCGGCTCTATCTGCTTTTTATTAATAGGCCATGATTTACCAATAAATGAATGAATACAAAATAAATGTAACCTTCCACATACACATACACGTGTAAACACGTGTATGTGTTTGAACAAAACCCTAACCCTAACCCTTACATGCCACTTATTCATTTACAATCAGATAATTTGATGGTAGCCTAATCCGCACATACAGTACTACAGTGCAGCAGAAGGACAGCTAAAGGATAACTGTCAGCCACACCTAGCCTTGCGCTCTTATCCAGGTCTGGCTCCGTCTGTGCTCGTATCACTGGAGGGGAAAGGGGGTGTGCCAACTATAGCACCTTAGTACTTTTTAGAACTCTATCTGTGCCTGTGAGTGGTCTAACAGCTGCTGCAGTGTTTGAGCTTGCTTGGGGATGCAGATGAAAGTGCTGATGTGTCCTGTTATTTTGGGTTGTGAGGTGCCCTGGGGGCCAAGGAATTTTTGGAGGAGACCGGGCATGACTGTTGGGGGGGTGGGGCCGTGCCCAGAGGGGATCTTAGCCGAGAGTCTCTCCCAGAATGCAATGTGACCCTCATTGCCACATGGCGCTGTGGGAATCCTGAGGGGCTGTGGAATTGCTGACAGCACCAGGCTGAGAGATGGGCACAGACATGAGCACAAAGACTGGACGTGCTCTCTGTCTCTGATGATTGTTGGTATTTTTGGCTGTCTTTTGCACTTGACTGGAAGGGTTGCTGATGGCCTGTCATGCTCGGAGGATAGGTTTTACTCATTGTTTGATCCTGCCTACTCTTTATCTCGAGTTTCGAAACAGATTCTTGACACTGAAAAGAAAAGTGATTAACCTCAGAGTCAATTGGTAATCCATTTAGGAAATAGTCATCATCAGCAGATGGAGTTTGAACTTTGAAAACTGAACTTTTATGTCAAGATGGAGGAGCAGCAGAATCTTATACAACCTTGTAATAGTTCACAAGCACTGCTATCAATATTACTGTGACTTTATACTAGTATTTGAATAAATACAACTGATATTATAATTATTCAAGATTTAAGAGATTCAGAAGAGCTTTAGTATCACTGTATGCTGAGTCATTCAGAGACATGAAAATAACAATATAAACTGTAACTACCAAAATATACAAAACAACAGTATAAAAATAACTGTATTTCCAGTGCTAATACTGGAAATATAAATAGACAATATGAAGCTTAATTAGCAGTTTAGCAGCTTTTTTCCACTTAGTATCATTAATGTTGGTAGTATTGACATTCTTTGTAAAATTATACAGCATGTACTTGATTGGTCCACTTTTCTCTTATTAGTTTTATCTCTTACTCTAAACTAAAACCTGACCTGTTGGTTTTTAACAAACACTACCAACTGGTTCCTCAACTTGTTGTCAATAAAAATCAATCTTGTTTTTTTCCTTACATCTCTCACTGACCGATGATGTACGAATATCTGAGGAACACACAAATTTCTCGCAGGCTATTGTGCAGACAGTCCCATCGCTGTGACAGTCTGTCACATTGACTTGTAACGTTGGTGATACATGACTTTCTAACTCATTCTGCTCTGTCTAACCTACTCTGCATCTGTTAGAAGCAGCTGCTACATGCCTGAAATGTTAATGTCAAACATCATACCACCATTAACACTCTCTGCTGGCTGTAAATGTTACCATGGATCTTTGCACAGACATTACGCTCCCATTTCCATTCACCTCACATGTTGTGGTAATATTACAGCCTGTTTGGCTTAGTGTGTGAGAGAAAGATGCCATGTCATTTACTTAATTACACATCCCCCATGGCTCACACCTCGAAAACTACTTGATTTATTTGGTTGCCACTTGCTGAAAATTGTCCAGGATTCCCGGCGTCTTCTCGTTCCACACTTCATCAGAAAAGCCTCATCCATGTACAATATGACACTATATTAATTAAGAGGGATACTCACAGGTTGCTCCATAAATCATTTTTGCTCACATTTTCATGCTTGGTCTAACATTAGCAATTTGCATCTTGTTCCCCTCATAACAGTGAAAAGGCAGAAGACTTGAGAAGTCTTCATTGTCATGTTATCCTCGAAGGAGTTTGACGATAACCTTAGAAGGATGGATATCTCTGCTAACTCACTGATGTTGTTCTCCGTGATATCATTAAAGAGGCAGCTGTGCTGGACAGAAAATGAAAGTGATGATGCACATTTCTACCTGTCACTTGACATAATTTCCATGGCCAGTATCGGATGCATTTATCAGTTTTAATTTCTGTATTAATAAGTGTTTTGAACATATAATATATAGTGACTTTGAGAGACAATACATTTCTCTGTTTTTATAGAGCCTCCTTAATCGATGTCTGTCCATGTATATGCGACTGTTTGAGCGCAATAAGACCCACATGTGTGGGTATGTGTGTGCATTAAGCGCATTATTGCATTGTGATTTCAGCACTGGAGGATAAAGGCAAATTTTCTCCTTCAATCAGATGACAAAGCTTTGGTTACAGCATTTCTTATTATATTATGTGTTAATCTTGATTCAGTTCGATCTGAATCATGTGACTGTATGTAGACAAAGGCCTGAATCAGACTGCTTTGTTATTTTAGCCGCTCATGTGATCAGCACTCAACACCAAAGGGCCACTCTCAGTCTCACCCCCCGCCCCCCCCCCCCCCCCCCCCCCACACACACACACACCTTCCAGTCCTCTGCAGACCGACACAGAGAGAGTCTGTTACCAGAGAAACAAAGGTCAGTGTACTGTGTCGTCACATTTTCAACTCACAGGACGAGTCTTGAAAGAGAAAAAAGGGCTGCAAACAAACATCCTTTGTTTTAGCCAAAACAAGACGACGTTTGTTGTTGCGCTCTGGGCTGTGATGTCATCGTCATGGTTCATCCTCTCTGTGACCTCTGGGTTGATGATTTTCAAATAGCTTTATCGCGGCCCACAAACACAAACATGCGTGTATTCATCTAATATCACAAAAATAGATCAGTGAGTTCACTGTGTTTTCATTGTGTGAATCTGGTCTTTTTTCCCCGGTGGGAAGCTGTGTGACTCTCTGCTTGGTGGAGCTGCACAAAACTCTATGATCTGTGCTATATTGTCTGAGTGCCATCATTATCTGAGGCAGAGGAGAAGCTGAGAGACATCAAACAGATTATAATGCAAGAAAGAACTTTGGCCTTTTACAGTTAACTCTTTAAATCACAGCATGCCTGCAAGACTGCAACGGCTCTTTCACACAGCAAACTGAGAACTCCTAATGCAGCCGACCTTTGACGATGGAAGAGAAGATGTAATCCTCATGATAGATGCATCAGGCTTTGGCCTTGGGCTGATCTGAATGTTCTACTCCCATAAGGCCCGGGAGGCTAAACGGGCCAAAGCCGACCTCATCAATACACAACCAAGCAACACTCTGGATCACCTCAACTGCTGCAATTAATCTTGGCCTTGTAACAAGGTGACAGGCCTTTATCCGAACAACAAACAAAAAGGGCGCTTTACTGCCTGATGGTGATGGCGGGGGCCAGGCGTTAATTTGGCTGTGCCTCTGTAGTTATTATCCTAATAAGTGAGGTTGCACACCGCCTATACCTGAGATTAAAAATTCAAATGCAGAGTGATCAAAGAGGGATTACACTGCTAAGCTTGCTGTAACAAAAGAAGAGGTGGAATATGAACACTGGGAAAAAAAATTCTATTCACCTGCTTCTTCAGTGCTTGTTAATGTGATTTATACTTGAGAAGATGTTTTTTTTTTAGTTGACCTTATTACCATGCTAGTCAGTTTTAATCCACGACACTGAGAAAAAATGGTTGTAACATCTCGTTCTGGGAATAAAACTGACATTCCTTCTGTTAAGGGAATAGTAAGACATTTTGGAAAAAAATATATTTGCTTATTGCAGAGAGTTAGATGAGAAGATCAATACTCACTCGAGTTTGTTAAATATGAACCTACAGTCTTCCAAGTAAAAAGGAAATAAGTAGAAATACTGTAATGGGGTTTGGTTAAAATAAAAAAAAATTCTATTTGACACAAAAGCTGATGACCAGGAATGGCAGCCAAAGAGCCAGACCTTTATGGATGACAGTGGCAGGTGTATCTGACATGTGCTAAAATATATCTTCAGTCTGTGTCTGGCAAAGTCGAGTCACGTCAGCTGAAGCATTGCATGACTTTGAAAAGTCACATTTAGTGAAGTAGGCTGGGTCATTTTAAGTAACCCTTCCAGTTTTATGTAAATCAGATTTTTAAATTAGCTCTCACAATGAGTTGCCTTCTGACTGGAGGATGGTCCATGACCTGCTTTGAATACAATACAACGCAGTGCAAGGGGGGTTAAGAATTACATAATTGTGCATTGTTTCCTAGATTCATACTAAGCTTTGGATTCATTAAAATGTGATTTGTTGTAATGGGCGCCACGTCTAGCGCATAATCAGCTGAGTACACCATGATTCAAGAGATTGCATAACCTTTATATTTCATGAGAGTTCGTTTGTGTTGCCTCATTCTTGTGTCTGTTTACAGAAGGAGCGTATGAGGAATGCAGCTGTGAGTCAGCACAGTGGAATGGCAGCGAAAGTCGAGATGCAGCAGAGGTCGGATTATACAAGGTGATGTGTGAAAGATAGAGTTAACGTCATCAGTCCAGTATGTTCTGATGAATTCCCAAAGCATAACTCAAGTCAGTTCAGTTGAAACCTTTTATGAGGCCTGTTCACCCTTATTATGTAGCTTTGTTCTCTTGTCATCTGTGTTGATTTGCTATATTTAACCTTGTGTGCTGTTAACAAATTGTACACAGGTAAGAAATTATAACTTTCATATTAATAGGTGTCAAGAGAGCCTGAAAATGTCAGCACAAGCAGCCTGATACCCACAAGTGGGATGGTCCCTTGTAATGCTAATCTTGAGCTATGCAGCATTAATTTGATCTGATGTCTTGGTAGAGGAGATCAAGGTCAAAATTGAAGAACATAAAAGAGCAGCAGTGGTCATCAGGATAAAATCCAGTTGTGCTATTACTGAGGGTTTGATACCTTGAGCTACACATAAAGCTGACATGGATGTCTTATTTTATTTTTGTTAGATTCCTCCAACCAAGAATTGGGAATTATATCATTCTATATTTATTCTTGAATAGTTTGCAGTATACTCCTACACCTATGAATTTCTGACACTTACCGAAATATTATGGGTTTTCTCTCATTAAAGTGTAGGATCATGAATATTCTAAATATTGGGAGTCATCAATTGAATAATCATAATAGACTATATATGCAAAAGTATGTCTTTTCTAATCTCTGTCATTGATTTTGTAGGTACTGCTAATAATATTTAGTTGAAATTGGAGAAAAGAATAAAAAAAGGCACATGTTGACATTGCGTTTAAATGTCAGTAGCAGTGATAATAAACTACAGGATATATATACAGAACAAAATGTAAAGAACTTGTCCTTTTGAGACTGTTGTGACCACCGTGCTAGTGCAGCCACATCGAGTATAAACACAGAAAGCTTACCCCCATCTTGCTGCCCTGAACACGACGAAATTGTGTTATGTCAGCACACAGAGAAGCAGCAGTAAATTGGGAAGCAGAGAGGTACAAAGAGGTGTGGAGGGAGGGTTGGAGGGAGGTGAGGAGAAGGAGGTGGGGGGGGGGGGGTCTGTGAGATTCAGGCTGTACCTGAGGCATGGAGGGGTACATCATTATTCAGAGCAGCGCTTTGATGTTGAGGCTGGGTGGATCTCAGGGAGCAGGCAAGAAGCAGTTCTAATTAAAACAGTAACAATGCAGCCTGAGTTGCCCTGCAGAAACGGGGTCTTTGAAGAGTCACTGAATGCCCCATTTAGTGCCGGCTGCCCATAGATAACAGCAAATATTACATTGACGGACTCTAAGGCTCCTGTCGCAAAATGTGTACTTTTTTTTGCCACAGTTCATAAAGACTTTTTCTCGGTGAATGTGTGTGTGTGTGCGATGAGTTCTGGGTGTCCTACTTTCTGGGTTCTTTGGTGGCGTTGTGGGCCTGACAGGAGTGACAGATTGAGATGGGCTGCTGGTACTCAGAGGCCAGGCAAAGACAGGAAATCCTGTGGGATCTCGGTATGACAGGTAGACAGAGGAGAGACAGAACTTCATTATCACTGCCGCATAGGGGAGAGTTTGAGTATTAAATTTGCATCCCCAATCAACACAAGAAAAATGTTTCTGCTTTCATATTTTTTTTATTCTAAGGCATTTTACCTATAAAAACCCCAAATTCAGCTACAAAATTTCCCTCATCCCATTGATAGTGCTTTTCCCCGGCTTGTATATAACGCAGATTTTCCTCTTGTCCGCCAAAACATGTTTATGTCTCTCCTCATATCTACTGAGGCATATTGCAGTGAAAGGCACAAGTGGGCTGTGGAGAGAGCTGAGTGATGCTCTGAGACAGCAGCAGTTCAAAGAGACTGTCTGCATAGAGAGAAGGGTCTAATTTTAACTTGGAGACAGAGGGGCTCATGAAACAGCTCTCTGCCTGACTACAGCTCAATTATTCATCAACACAAGAAGTCTCTCAACTAAAAAGCCTGACACGTTATTCATTCCCCCTCTTCTCCCATGCTGTTTCATTCAGACACAAAAACCAGCCACCCACACACAGACCAAAGCTACCCACCCTACCCTCATCCTGAACCATACAGTGCCCTCCAGAAACGCAGGCATGCTTTGGTGGAGATGAGTCAAAAATACACATAATGAGGTGTGTACTGCGCTGAGGAATTTTACAAATTCATGGTTTCAAAATGCAAACTGAACTTTTATTTTGCAAGTGACAGTCATGTAATCTTTTGTTAACTGCAGTTGTCTGGTAACCAAATATTTTGAATCAGTGTATTTCCCAGCTATGATTAAGTATGAAAATAATACGCCTCAAGCACATTTATTCCCACAGATTTCAACAGACATTTTGATTTGATTTTTGAATCAGGTTGTGAATTGTTTTGTTGATAAAATAATGTCAAGGAGCTGATGGTGGCTGTAACCTTAAAAGCACCTCATTTATTTGCAGCTCGAATGTTTGTCATTTTCACAAGTGATGAGGATATGAAACCAAAGTCAGAGTTCAGGAACTGTTTTAGGGGTGGTGGCTTTGTCTGATGATTCATTTTATGTTTTGAACACGCTGCGACAGGCGTCATCTCTGACAGATGACCTGTCATGTGACATCAAGCTGACTACACCATAGCTGGTCATGTAATTGGAGAAACTGCATAATGAAGAAAAGTTTCCAGTCACTCACTTTCCTTTTCCCAGAGTCCTGAGGATGAAAGCTTGGTCTGCTATAAATTGTCTGTTGCTACTGGAGTAGTGACGCTCTGGAGGATACAGCTGAGCAGTATTTTCTTATCTCCATGACAGCAACTCCGAGAGGCCATAAAACATTTCACTATTGTAAATTTTCTCTTCTGAGCTAAGTTGCAGCTTTAAAGATCCCACCGAGCCTCAAATCGGCTTCCCGATCTCCATTTATTTGCTGATTTCTCTAAATTTGCAGAAAACACTGAAGAGCTGATTCTGATAATTCAACATGCGGGTCAAAAGAATCAACTATGCCAGGTCATATTACTGCAGCTGCACATAATCTCTGTGTGACTGAGCTGTTACCAACTTGGAAATAACTTGTTGACCTTCACTCAAACAGCCACAGATTCCTGGTCAGCACAAGCAACAGCTCGTCCCTAAGCCCTCTGACTGACGTGCGGATGCAGCAGTCTGAACCTGTTGAATGTTTGTAATAAGTTTATAGCTTTGGAAATCGCTGGGTGGCCTTAGGTAAGCAGTGCAACCCCAGGCAATCTGAGAGGGGATTTGTGCCTGCTGTGGTAATGACACCATTTTAAGACCCATCCAGACAAGCTGACAAATTAATGCTGAGGCTGTGTTTTCATGTTGACTAGCGACTGTAAGGCAAACAGTGATAAACACACGGCTCTGCCTGTCTAATGGACAGTGACAGAATGATGATGTGTGTGAATTTATGTTTCATTTTAAGAGCTAATATCAAACCCAGTGAGAACTAAAGAGGCTTTGTGTAAATATCTAACTCACTATGCCAGACATATTTTATTTGTTTTCAGCAATAGGAAACAAATCCAAGTGTGGGTGCATAAATCTGCAGGATCAATAGAGACAATACAATAAAGGATCCTCAGTATTATTGCTCTGCAGTAAGTACTTTCCTGAGCATTTTTTCCTCATGAAAACAGATTTATCATCATTTTCCCTGCCACTACATATAATGCTGTTGGTCTTTGTGGTGTGTTTGCGTTAATGTGGACAGTGGCTGTTTTTAGTATGAGCTAAGTCTATCTGTGACAGGCAGCAGGTGCTGTATATCATGTAGCCAGGGAGATAGGGTTAGCTAAAGACAGTCAGGTGTGGTGCTGTTTGTAGATAAGGCCACAGAGGCTAACTTTAGCATCTGACAGGAGGAAAGAAAAGCTGTGATTGCTGTTGCTCTGGAACATTGGCTGCGGAGATTGAGGTGATTTCCCCAACTTATCTTCTCTGGACGTGTGTCAGCTTTAGACAGGTGGTCAAAAAGTCAGGAAAACACTTACATTTGACCGTTTTCTAAAGTCCTCCCTCGAAAAGCAATTGTCCCATCACAGCTTAGCGACTAGGTATGTTGGAGTTTTCAGACTATTGCTTTCCAAGAACCAAAAAAATAGAAGATCAAGACTGCAAGGAACAGATTAGCCACTAGCTCACAACCTACAGTAGTAACCTGGCTTACCTCCAAGGCCTGTGAGCACATCAGTAAATATGGGTTACATTAGTTTATGGGTTTACAGGTTACATTTAAAAGCATGCTTCAGGACTGCCACATCTACTGTGTAGTATTTTTCCACCTAGTGAAAGCTGATACTGGATGATATCAAAGTTTAGGCTAACGTTAGCATCTCTATCCTGCTTTTAATTAGATTTGGAGATGTTAGTTCTAATCCTAAAAGCCTTTTGTCATTTAATGTTAAAAGTAAAGTTTGAGCTAAGTGCTGTTAGAGTGAAATTACCATCTGCTCCTTTGTTTTTCCTAATCATACTTTTTTCAGCAAAGAGCTAATGTTAACTTAATTAGCTAGCTACAGCTGCTAAAATCTGCCAGCAACAGTTGCCATTTCAGCTGGCAAAATCGACAGTTTCTTGGTTGAAATTGTCTGCTTCTGCCTGAAATTGAAAACCCAGTTTAAAAAAAAGAAAGAGAAACTGCTAATTACAATGTTTGTGTGGTTAACTGGCCACCGTTATCACTGTAAACTGCACTTGTGCCATGGCCAAACATAAAGTTTGTCATAGCAACAGAAACTAACGGTGACAGTTCTTACAGAATGGTCAGTCGTAACGCTTCCATCACTGGGGAGGCTGAGGTCATGGATAATGTCCTTTCTTATCTTGCCACTCTAAGATGGTGTGTGTGTTTTTTTTTTCCAAAGTGGAAGAAGATAAACTGCAGGACACTGCGACAGGGACAGACCACAGAACACTTCAGAGTTTCCTGGCATCATGGAAACAGCAGGGCACCCCCGCTCTTCTCAGCTCATAGCTGGTATCTGTTGACTGTCTGTCTGTCTGTCTCTCTGTCTGTATGGAGGCCTGGATAAACATGTGTCATGGCATGGAAGACTCTGCCAACACCCTTCAGCTTCACAGCCATCTCCACCTACTAAACTGTGTGTTCTCCTGACAAGCATTTGTCATCTCACATGCTAATGACATGATTTAGCCTCACAGATATTTGCAAGGATCATAAAGTTGCTTTGATGTCCCTCCCCCCTCTCGCTTTCAGTGCGATAGGAGTTCATCTGGAGTCTTATTCCCGCACAAGTTTGTTTTTCCTGTGTCGAATCTTATGTGATGGTTTGGCAAAAAAAGCTCTCTGAGCAATGCATCATCCCTTTAGAAGCTGAATGCGGTGCCAGGCAAGCTAAGTATTTGGCCGCAGGCAAAGAAGGCAAGAAACTTCTTTTTTTGCGTAGTGAAATAAGCAAACTCAAAAGACACAGCATTAATTATTCACCCTCCCTGCATCAGTCTGACATTCTGATTATGACTGGAGGTGGTTACAGGGTATCAGTAAGGTTGCAGAATAGTATTTTTATATAGTTGTTGCTATAATATTTTTGCTGCCAAGAAGTATTGGCCTCTATGATGTGTAAACCGCCTGCAGGGCATCAAAATGAATGGTAATAATTCTTGTGGAGAGAATGTAGCCTATTTCATGGGCAGCTCCCCTGGAAGGAAAGACAAGGAAATTACTAGTCTCATTATTTTGTGAATGACATTGATGGTCATTTTGTTTCCCTACTTAAAATAGGCAGCGCAGGAATGATTACTGGGTAAAGCTAGAAATGGTTTGCACTATCTGTGTGCTTCTGTAACAGACAGAAATACAGAGATAGAGAGATAGACACTGATACTCTGATACTTCAAAGAAGGGTGTTGGCCTCTCTGGTTTGATTGCAGGTGAGCAGGTTTGTCAGTGTCTGCCAAAATACTGTCTCTGCCAAAACAAGCAGCCTTTAACTCCCGAGGGCTGAGCTTGGAAAGCTACCAGAGACTGTACACACTTCATGAAACTGTGCTAGTGGTTTTGGGTCAGCCCAACACAGTCATCTTTGTTTTGTTACTGCATAACATAAAAATACCATTGTATGCTAGTCACATTATTGCTACGGTCTTTGCAAAACATCAGAATGTGATCTGGTGCAACAGATGCTCTGACACACTTTGTGGAGGTCAGAGATTTGACTCACTGCACAGCCAAGGTGGAGTTGATTGAATTATAAAAGCTATTTACAGCCTTCAACGACAATAACAACCTCAGGCAAATAATGAGCTTATCTACTATCCCACTGCTCACAGAGACAGATTTTGTCAAGACTGGGCAAAACAAATTCACATCCTGGCGGTGAAATGTTGCAGCAACAGTTCCAACAACATCAGTACAAGTCTTTCCTGTGGTGTGGTTGTGTCGGTAGTCTTGGCAGGCCTGCACAGAGAGGGGTGCACTGTGAAAACTGGCATGTTGACGCTTTCATGCCACTGTCACGCTGTTCACAAGGTGCCCCGGAGGAGTGTCACAACGCATTCTTCTCACTTAGTAGAGCATGTCCCTGTCACACTCCGGGTTGCCGTAGTCAGACGGCATTCCCCTCCTGCCATCTGTCGCTGGTATTATAGTCGCATGCAATAGTTACTCAAGTCACCCAGGTTCAAGCTTTTCTGTGAGGTGCTTACATGCTTTACTGTGTTATGCTGATGCCACAAAAACAACAGCAATCCTCTTTTTTAATATTAAATGTGTATAACCAGATTATTGTTTTGGGGAGGAGGTAGTGGACATGTGTCCAAAATACCTTTGGTTTTCACTCAATCTGCTAAACATCCTGAATGTGGTTATGATGAGAAATGCCAGCTGGAATTCATAATAAGAAACACAAACAAGCTCCAGCACTTGATGGTCTCCAACCACTAATTTCATGACAGTAAGCACAAGAACAGTCCATTTGTGTCACTCACAAAAGGAAAATATGTTTGGTTGTTAACATTGAGCTGATACTAACTCAGGTTACTTGTCAAAGTCTCTGGTTAAAGTACTGGTAGACAGAAAGAGGAAGTCCTAGCATAGTAGTTTACGTGTCACACAACTACCACATTCTGAGTATTCACTGCCTAGTACAACATTTGTCATGTTGCGGTTTCCCTGTACCAGTTTTGCATTTGGTCACATGGATGCTGTTTCCATGTGTTTGCAAACGGTTGGTTGTGTTTGGTGATGTGTCTGCCCATGTGACCGGGGTTATGTGAGTCACAGGAAGTGGGTAAAGGGTGAGATTTAGTGCTAAGAGCTTTAATTAGCACAGAATCGTTATTTTCCAAGTATAAGCATGTTAGGATGATAACACCCAACCAAAAAAGAAACAAATCTAGAATGTGCTCTTTAATTTCATGTCACACAAGCGACAAAAGACGTACATCATTACATCTCAAATAAACAGTATAAATGTAAGTTCACATGAGACCAATTGAGGTTTAATTTCATTTCTCATTTAAGGACAAGGAGCTATTTTTATTTATGTTGCAATCCCTTGCCGTTCAAATAAGTGCAGTGTTTTGTTGGTCTGTCACATCAGCTGCAGCAGAACATTGGTTAGCTATGTACACCAGAGATGGAAATGAAGCACATATACAGAACCTAATTGCAATCAGGACTTAAAAGGCTGCAGCTCGGTTGGAATGTATGATGTGGTGGGTGCATAAATCAGAGATAGAGAGAGTGCATTATGCACAGTTCAGAAAAGATGGACATCATTTGTCTACTTCCATTTGGAGTTCAGGCACTCAAGGCAATTTGACTGCACTGTTTCTCTTCAGAGGGCATCCATTAGTTATTGGCAGAATAGCTCAGGGCCAATAAAACACATTGACTTCCACCTTTGCATCCTATTTCCTTTCCTGTCCAAGCCCTTTGATGCTTCATGCTCTCCCATTGCATTTCAGGGAATGGATCTTATTTCAGCGTTCTGCACGAAACGACACAGGGGTGTCCTCTGTGGAGTTTTTGGTAGTTTTTAAAGCAAACATGAACCACATCTGGGAGTGCTGGTAACGTGTTCATGAGTAGCTTTTGGATGGTAAAAAAGAATAATTTGATGTGTCACCTTGGAGATGGCAGTTGACAGCTGTTCCATGCACAAGCTGGGCTTAATTGGCGGGGAAATTAGCCTGACCTTGACTGCGGCGGTGCGGCCGCCGAGTCTGCCTGCCACTTGAAATGACATTGTTGTAATTTTCGACAGCAGCGAGCAAACACTCTAAGCATTAATTATATGGTGGAATGTGCCGTGGTGCAACGGACGCACACAGTGAATACTTATGTAAGCTGTCGCTCCAGTCTCCATAGTAACCCGCCGCATTCTAACACATGCCTCCTCCTATCTACCTCCCCTGAAGTGGGATGTTTCCATAGAAACCAGGCAGCTGCCTTTGATGATGGCTCTCATGAAATGACACCCGCTGATAACGCTGGCTCCTCCGAGTCTCTGAGAGGGAGGATGGATGGGCGGGTGGGTGGCGATGGTGCTGGGGTTGCAGAGACAAATTATGGAGAAAGAGAAAGCGAAAGACAATTATTTCTTGCAGAAACTGAGTCACGTAACCGCAACACAGCTCGCCTCTCTTTCCCAGCTGGAGCGGTTTACCTGGCTCCAAAGCAGACAGCGACAGGAACACCATGAACCAGATGAGACGTAGCAGAGACAGCTCTCCGCCACATCAGGGCTGGCATGACTCGCATGCCTCATGTTGATTCATGTGCCATAAAAAAAAAAAAAAAAAAAGTGTCATCAAATTTTTGTGCCTTGGCTGCGAAGGTTAGGGTTAGGAAATATTTCAAGAGAGGTTCACACACCACCATCCACTGCACTCTTTTATCTACGTCTTCAAAGAGATAAGTGTCAAAATGTCAGATTACTTTCCTCCTCTTATTTGCATTCTTGCCATTTGCTCTACAATCATTTGACAGTGGCAATACAACCCACATTTTCCATTGCAACTCTTTCTATCTGCTTTTCGACCCTCCTTTCATACCAGTGCACTTATCATGTGAGAGAGATCCAGTTGCATCAGGAGCAAACTGTTTGTGGTTAGAAGTGACTGTTATTCATCAATGTTGTGCAACATCCTAGAATAACCAGATACCGTTCTTAGCAGTCCTAACTGAAATTGGCTCTGAATCGACTCCTCCTCCCTGCTAGCAGTAAACCGTGCTGCGTGGGTTTAGTAGGTGCTGTCTGGGTGTCAGTGGGCAGATGAAATTCTAACCTGAATGTGTGTCTCCTTTCCTGTGGGCTAATGCAGCCTGCACGCTGTTCGCTGGTTGGAGAAAATAGCTTTGGCACCGGCAAGCAGATCAAAGTGATCAGACAAGTAATCCCCCATGAGTCAGAAGGGAACCAGCTTGGGGGAGGGGATGTGTGTGTGTGTGTGTCTGTGTGCATGCATATATGTGTGGGGAAGGCCAGAGCAGCTTTATGGTTCTTATTTCAACGCTCTCCCTTATTCATATAGATGGATAAGATGCAAGTGCGTGTGTGTATTTTTGTTTATAAGTGTTAAGACACATGAAGTCCTCCTCCAGTATTTTAATGTGATCTTCCTGTAAGGTAATTTCAAAGTTACAGGGTATTTTCGCTTTGACTGGCTCAGAAAATCACCCACTGAACTCTGTAATTTCCCCTTGTGAGGACAGCCAGCTGTGTCACTACATGTCTCACTCTGAGCCAGGGCATATTCAGCAACAGCACCCTCGTTTCAAACACATATTTTATGGGCTGATGATCTTATGTTTCTGAAACTGAGATGCATCATTCTCACAAGCCAAATGAACTAACCGCAGTGACACAGACGTTACCAGTTTGTGGTAATGCATCATGATAGAGATCGAATGTACAGCCCCCGGAGAGAATGAAAGGAAAAAAAGAAAGAAAAAGCAAGAAAACAAATAGAAGCATGTAGGAACATTAACTCAGCATTAACTCAGTGAGACAAAAATGTGATTGAGTTTTAAGCTCTGCTACATATCTTGACCGCACACGCGGTGCTCAATCTGACTTTCATTAACGTTGTCTAGCAAGAGGCAGCACTCAGCTCTGCCCTCTCAACTGATATGTCACTGATCTTTAAGATGTCTAGCTTCTCTCTTTGCTCTTAGATGATTGTAAACCTGTGAAGTTTTAATAGTGAGTCTGAGACACTTTCTAATGATTAAAAAATAAGGTTCCTGAGAAGCCTCTGTTGCGCCTTTGTGTGTGGATTATCTGGTAATGAAGAAATGTCATTAGCCAGTCGACTCACTGGGAATTTCACAGACTATGTACGTGTGTGAGAGAAAGGTATTGTGTGACTTCAGGTTCTCATTTTGAGGGAAGTGTTTTGATGCTTGGTATGACTCACATTTCCCTCAATATATCGCACTCAGTGGGTGTACTTGCCTTCCCTCAACAACATCTAGTCAGACACTGAGGGCGGTTTAAAGCACAGGTGCAAGTGAAAGTATTATCCAGGCAGCAGCAGAGCCAGTCAGGGTTAGGATGATGCTTGTTGGGGCTTTGTGCCAAAGAGGAAGTTATTCTGCTCTCGAAGGCATGGTTGTGAAAATACTGTACACTCACACAGATGGCCACGATGAGTCATGTCACAAGGCTTCCTCCTTTTCTGCTAGATAATCCTCATCAATTAGATCTATTGTCGGCTGGCTTTCCACACTAGTGAAATTGATGCCCGAACACTCGACGGCAAAGAATCTGGGCCTCTTTTTCCTTTGAACGGTGACTCACCCGTCGGGGAAGAAAAATCTTTTATTGTTGGAGCTTTTCTCTTCAGTGAGTTTAGATGATTTATTTACGAAGCCGCAGGCATTCGCAACTAAACCCTCCCACCGTGTACTGTCATGAATAAAGACGCAGTTGCATCATAGTGGTTTTCATCAGTTACCACTAAAGGCACACCCAAAAAAGTAAAAAAACTGCACTTGTGGGAAAGACAAGTGAAAGGGGTCTTACCTGTCCTGCTCCTGTTTTTAGCATTCGAATGAGGTTTTGCTTTCATGGTATCAGTGACGGGAAATGGATACAGCCACAGATTTTCTGAGGCAGATGTGCTACTGGTAACGTTATCTCTGCGCATACAAAGACACACGCACTAGTTCACACACAAAAGAAGCTCAGTGACAAAAGAGTCAACAGCGAGACAGTATATCACTTCCTGTGCTAAACTTGACCTTTGGACCCAGTGTGTAGTGATACCTCAGACAGGTGTGGTAGAAAATGGGCAGAATAAAGAAGCAATTAGACACTGTGTCAATGTGACATGTTTTCATAAGGTTTCTAGCACATTACCCCGTTGCACATGTGCTAGCGAGATAAAAAACTGCAATTTTTGCTACAAAATAGTTACTGAAATCTTTTCTTGTCTATTTCCAAATCGGTTTATCACCTACTTTAAGTCAAGCTGCACAACTGTTTTTAAAGCTGCACTAATCAATATGTTTTTTAAAATAAAAACATCAGCTTAAATTACATGTGTAAGGCGAAACATGTTGCTTGTAGCGATGGACCCACGTTGAACTGTCACCCAGCTTTGCAGTTCCCCTCAGCTTAACAGTGCGTTTTAGAACCTTTTAGCTCATTGTTTTCATTTTTATAGTTTTTATGGACTTTTGTTTTGGTTCACTTGTTTCCAGATGGCATAACTGTCAGAGTACAGGCTCTAAAAAACCCCATGTGTTATCTGCCCAACACCAAGCGGCAGATGACAGAGAAAGTTAATGGGTATTGGAATTATATGTTTGTCAGCTGTCCAGAAACACAACTTTGAATAATCGCTAATATTGTTCCATGTCTGCTGGATGTGTAAATGGGTCATCTATATTTGCCATAACAACTTTATATGGTGATCATTTTTTACAGCTTCTCCCAAGTGTTTTTTTTTTTAATAGATTTTTCCCTGAACACACACAGGAACAACTAAAAGAAATACTGAATTTAAAAAAAAAAAAAAAAAACTTAAATAAAATTTCAGACTGCATTGTAGTGGTAAAGGGGAAAAAACACAGTTTAAAAACAGCTGAATATGAATAAGTAGGAATTCATCAACGTGACTCAAGCTGTGAAATGAAACTAGAATGAGGTTTGGGAGGGTGAGTCCAAATCTCAAAAGGAAAAGACTGCAGCACCTCCTTCCTCTTTGTTAATCATAATTACAGTGTACGGTATTTGTAAGTCTTCATGCAGGAGGAGGTGTGTAATTCAGTGTGACTTATAGTCTGTCTCTGTGAGGCGCTGTGATGGAATCTGTGAATGGTACAAACGCATGTGTTGTTGTGGTGTGAACAACACTTACATCATGATGTAGGTGTGTGACAGAGAAGAGCTTTGCTGTACAAGAAATGAGGACACTGCATCTGTTCACTGCTGAAGTGGGGCAGCTTCTATAAGTTGTGTGCATGCATGACATCAGGCTGTGTTTTTCTGCTCAGGCAGCACTCAGATTTTGGTTTTTGAGCACAAACTTCTCGTTTGCTACACTGTGTACAGAAGCCTTGAAAATAATTTGCAGGGCCGGGGCGCGATGTCAAATTTCTGAGGGTTGTTTCTGTTGATTCAGGGGAAAATCCATTTTACAGCATGTGCAGCCAGCCAAGTGTCCAATTAGTGCTGCAAGAATTTTTTTTTTAACCTCATCGAGACAGAATTGGAATTACATTCTGTGAATTCTGGAGCCGTCCTTGCCAAGGTCTGACACAAGGGAATCAATGACTTCACTGAAATATCAAACTGTGTCATAAATTATAGTGTTTCATTGCCTACAACCTTGATCCGCTGGAGTGAGGCAATTTCACCGTCTTTGCTGTTGAAGATGAGCCGCGGCACTCAGCTGCACTCCTGCGGATATTCAAATAATTGCCCTCCGCTCTGTGTGAGAGAGAGAATGAATTTGAATAATGTATTGCAATGGGAGTGAGGCCACAAGGCCTCCGAGGTCGTAAATTCTGCTGCTACATCAGCTCAGCCCACGGGAACGGGAGGCACACAGGGTTGTTTATAAAATGCCCTTGGAAAAATGAGTCTAATCCCCAGCCAAACCGTAAGCCATGGGGAGAGCATTAGATAACCCACAAGCTGCAGAGTAATGAGAGTAATGAGGGAGATGGAGAAGCAGAGCCAGGACAGAGAGAATGCATCCATTTATTGGCTGTATGCTCTGATTGCCCACACCATTTGAGACAAACTGGAGCCTGACACAGTGCTGGAGTCCATTTCGTCTGATCAGCAGCAATAAGAGCTTTCCACAGCCAGTGAGTGCTCCAGGGCCTGCCGCAGCCATACATCATGCACAATGTCTGACCACTCAAATTATGTCTGTTTATCTAGTATCAACATCAGTGATCCATTGTGACTGCCAGCATACTCACACTGACTTTCAAACATGACACTCTTGACCCACGAATATCAGATTCTTACTGGAAATGTAACACTGAGGTTACTGTTGTACTTTGGAAGAATTTTACAGCACTGAAAGTGAAAGTGAAGTGAAGTGTTTTCCCTTAGACAACAGAAGTAAATGGAAACAAAAAAACAGTATTGTTGACTGTTATCCTGTCATCACCCCACCTCTGTTTTCACACTGCTAACAACTCTATCCTCCTGCTAGGTGAGCGCTATGCTGCAATGCAAATGATGCTGCCGTGATAGCTTACACATCTAAGTGTTAGAACGTGATCGGATGCCTAGGGCGATGAGGCACACGAGCTTGACTGCAGCCAACTTTTCTATTCAACTCAACATTTTCTAGATGTACAAGATGAATGCACTTTCAGCATATTGTTTCTCACATTGCTTGTGGTGTAAACCACAGTACTGTTCCATCACAAGAGAGCACAGAAAAGCAAACAAAGACTTTTTACTCTCTTTCTCTCTCTCTCTCACACACACACACACACACACACACACGACATGACAGACTGGCCTACCAGACCCAGAGCCCAGATTCCCCAGCTCCCTTTGATGTCTCATTAGCAGCAAAAGCAGGCTTCCTCCTACTTAGCCAAAAATGAGAGGGGATGGGGGGTGGGTGGGTGGGGGGGGGGGGGTGCTTTTTTGGATAGGGTTGTCCTAAAGGGTACTTTTGCAGAGTGCAGGTGAGCCATGCGGCTGACTGGCTGGCTGGCTGCAGTGTTATTGTCTCCAGAAGGGTTCCTGTAAATGAGGGCTGTCTGCTGCTGAACCCCCAACCCACCCCACACCCCCCAGCCTTCTTCTGGCAGCCCACCCCATAAAGCCTGGGTGACGGAGCAGGTAATAAAGGGCCTGAAGGCAATGAGTCAGCACTTTAGCCTCCATTTAATTTCATCTGAATGCAGAGCTGACCCCCCCCCATACACTCCTCTCCCTTCTCTCTCCCTCTGCAGTAGACTTAACCCATTCCTGCCTCCTGTGACAGACTGAAATGATTGCATAGCAGCACATCCAGACCTGCAGAGCAAACACTGTCTCATGGCCGTGAGGGGTATTTTTTTTTTTTTTTATTAACTGCAGCCCTGTCACCCCCCATCCCACCCAAAAAATGCCTGTAAATCAAGACTGTGTGCTCTGAATGTTTCCGTCCTTTGTTGTTTTTGGTGTGCAGCCTCTTAAACTTCACCATGCTGACAGTGAGAGTTGGTGTTGGAGAAGCAGAGGCGGGGGCTAGGAAGGGAATGTAGGCCACACATTCCTTTCCTAGGAGCTGTCTGAGCACAAGCAAACACTGCCGCACAATCAGACCAGGATTTCCGCCATTCCACAGTGTGGGCCAGACTCTGTGAGTTTTCCTCTCACTTCGCACGAAGCCCTGGCTCTGATCCCCCACTGATACTCGCAGCTCCCAATCTTGCATGACGCGTGACTTTCCGTCCCTAAAACAGATCCATCTCCCTCTATTAAAAATGATTGCTTAGCTGTTGCTCTTTGTTTTGCATTTGTTTTGATCAATCCTTCCAAACCGGATGCTGTTCAGAATGTGTGTCACGCCTAAATATGCACACTCAGTCAAACCTGCAGTGTTTGTTTTTACCTCCCAACATCCTGCACCTACAGATACTTTCACATTGTGGGTTTGTTTTACCTCTCTATAACACTTGCGTAGGTCCTTCGTCATCCAGTGGCTAATTATGGTTTGTCCCTGTGCTGTTCCCTCTTCTGCTCCACTGGGCTCTCTCATTTTTACTTATTGTTTGTGCCGTTTCCTGGGAAGGAGTGATGACATTGTCCAGACCTCCTCTCTCCCTTCCTTCTTCTCGCTTCTCCCCCTCCCATGATAACTCTCTCTTTCTCTTTCTGTCCCCCTCACTTCTTCCTCCTCCCTATTTCCAGCTCTCTGCCTTTGTGTCTCATGCAGCTGCAGTACAATAACAGTGTTTGAGTGCAACAGTCCAGACAGGACTTTGGTTTAAATAAGCACCCCCAGGGCCATGTAATAACGCAGCAACTCCCTGCCCCAGTCTCCCACTCAGTCCCTCAGCACTGGGGCACTGCTCCACAATACATTCCTCCTCATGCACCCTGCTTGCTGCTCAGCCAGCCAGCCAGCCAGGCAGCCAAACCACCATAGGAAAAATACAGAGCATGGAACTGTGATTCACAGCCCTGATATAGAATATCACCTCCTCCCTTCTCCCCAGTCCAACAGCTGGTTTCCTGGAAGCAGACTTGTGCGGTGGGAGTTCGGGTCAGGGAGGGAAGACTGAGACTGGAGACTGGAACTGAGGAGGCCCTAACTCTGCTCCCTCAAAGGCCTCTCTTTTCACATCTGCAACTCCCCACCGCAGTGTTGCAACATCTTCTTGAGCAGCCCATGTTTATATGAAGGGGGGAACTTGCATTGTTGAAAAAACAAGGTTTGACGTAGTGCAGGTTATCTCATAATGACATCAGTTAAGGTCTTGGTTTTTACATCCCTGCGTGTTTAGAGGTGAAAAGGTGAAGTGGATGTGGGCGGAGGGTTTCTTTCTCCAGCTGTCAGAGATAGATGACTTGTGCCTCAGAGAGCTGCACAGTTAAGGTTGCCTGTATTGTTGGTGATCTGGGAATTATTAGCTTATCACTGAATAAGACCATCAACTAAATGTCTGAATTGTCAGTGTAATTGTTGGCATCTGACCTGTGACAATATATCCCTCGGTGACAATAAAATCTAATTTATCCAAACCCCTCAGGGATCTATGTCATCCATGACAATAAAAGAATCATTTAGCTTAAACATGCCACAGAGTCATTTTTCCTTTCATACACGGTTTAAATAGTGTTCCGCTGCATTTTTTACATTTGCAAGTAGAGTGTCCTTAACCTACTTTAGAGAGCATGTCAAGTCATATGTCTCTGTGGCCTTTCCTGTCTACACAATGACCCTCGAGTAGAGGAGAAGAATAGGAGCAGGGCTCACTTCCCTCCTGTGCATGAACAGCCTAATTTAGGAAAGCGTGTCAGCGTGAACCTTTGTCACATTGCCGGGCTCAGAATACCCATTGTTCCCTTGATAGAGTCATTCCACTTAGAAAAGGCTTTTAAGAGAGCAAAGAATATCCTGCATCCTGCGCCCGCACAGACACATCTGCATTTGCATGCATGCACCCGATGAATTAGTGCACACATACTGGCCACTCGCTTACACCCTCACACACGTGCATGATATAGAGAGATTAAGAATGGAAGTAGGCTAGCATGAGATCATGCATGCTCTGGCTCATTAGGTACATTTAATACAGTCTGCCTGGAAAGCCATCTGTTCCAGGCGGATGGTGCCAGATATGATGTGATGCTGGCAGCCATAGTTGTTCCTGTTTACCATTTTGAAAGATGGTTGTTATGTGGTAAGCCTAGACTATATAGTCTGAAAACTCCTCTCATAAAAAGGTTCAGTAGGAAACCCAAGGGTTCTATCCACCAAATCATGGAACTTTTTGACACATAGAGGTTTAACCTTAGATTTATACAGAAAATAGGGAACAGTTGGACATTCCTGGCCAAGAAAAGTCATTAGCCAGTTTAAGTGTTCCCCCGTTTCTAGTCTTTATGCTATGCTAAACTAAGCTAAGCTAGCTAAGCTAAGCTAAACTACGCTAAGCTAACAAATCTCTGACTACAGTTACAAATTTTCCATATAGACATGACAAATAGTGTTACCAATCTTCTCATCTAATACTTAGTAAGAAAGCAATTAAGTGTATCTCCCAAAATGTTGAACTAACTTTAGAACTTTAAATGGTTCTTCGATTTGCCAGCTAGCTGGAGGACAGCTACAGTACCATGCTTGGGCACTCTGGCAACTCCATTTCAGCTAACACAGGTAACGCTCTATTTTATTTAAATATTTCTCTTGCGCTTTATCTGTCCCTGTTTCTTTAACGTGAACATCCGAAAAGAGGATGCGTGTGTGATTTGAATTGTGTGCTAACATGCCAGTTAAATGTCAGTTTAAATGTCAGTTAAGGCTAACTGTTGGCCAGCCAATTATTTAACCCGGGCCACGTAAATGTCAGCTGAAATTTTCAAGCTTCCTGCAGCGTCAGTGTAATTTAAGTAAACCAGGTGGATCGCCAAACAGCATGTGCTAAGTATTGTACTGTAGAAATCGCTCCATGACTGTGACATATTTTATTTCAAGAAAGTAGTTTGGCTAACACTGATGCTAGCTAAATTTAGCCATACTGGTAACACAGCCAAGGTGGCAGCTATGTGGGCTATCTCTCCTTTAACTATAGTTAAATGTGTAATATTACAAAAAATTATTAAAATTAGGTACTTTTGGCTAACTCTGTTTAAACATACATGCAAAAATCTGAAATTATGGACTATAAATGCAGTGTAAACAAAGACCTGGCTAACCATGCTCCAGCTAATTTAAGCACATCTATGTACGACTTATAAGGTACGTTTTCACTCAGTATTTTCACCGATATACAAATGTCAAATTGAGTTTGGTCAGTGCACCAGGAGGTATTTCATATCACTGTGTGTGTGTTGTCTGTATGGCTGCTTTATTTTTGTGGTTGTGTGTGTGTGTCACTGCAGCAGGATATGTGTGTGTGTGTATGCGTGCGAATCCGCAGAGACAGAAAGCCCCCATGCCTCTTTGCAGTTGCCAGCAGCCCCCCTCTTCTCATCTCTGGCTGGGAGGGTCTTGGGGATTAACTTTCCACTTCTCTGATCCACTTTTCCACAGAGCCAATAGCTATGCAGGTCTGGAAATGTGTTATGTGGCTGGGAGAGACAAAAATCAAGGCCAATTCCAAAATAATTTATGACCCCTGTTTCAAGGTTATTTCTGTTCTTTACCTTTGCTGCCTGTTCATTTCAATGACCTCATCTCCGCTCTGAATCTGGCCGTAAACAAGTACGTAATTTGAATTCGGAGGACTTTTATTACTATATGGAAAGCATGACTTTGTTTCACAGATACAGTCATCCAGTACATTTCCGAGTTTCTCACTGTTGCTAGCATTAAAATTCATCTCGTATTGGTTACATAAGCTTGTTTTGCATATTTCCATTAAGTTTTTGTATTCACGCTCCATTCCAAATCACAGTAATTGCTTCCTCCTCTTGCCTTTTCTGAGAATGAAGAGATTACGCTCTGCAGCTGCAAATGATTTTGTTTTACAATTGGACAGGGAATCCAAAATTAGGATGGGTGAATACATAGTGACAAAACTGAAGCTTCATACTACAATTTCACCTCCAGCTACCACAGCTCTTAATGCACTACGGTTTATTAGCGCAGTATATCTCGGATTTCAGGAAGCACTGTGAGATTTCAGGAGAACGTCATTCAAACCGCAGGGTAGAGATATAAAATGGTGACTCCTTTAGGAGACGGGATTGAAAGCATCCATCAAGGCAGCCAGGGAGGAGGGAGCTGAGGTATTCCTTTGAAGTGGGTGGCTCAGATATTAAATAATTGAGTTGTTGGAGATTAAAGTTTCAGAAGCTAATTTGGCCCCCTCCACGGCCTGTCACTCAGGGGCTCGAAGAGTCTGCAGCCTGCAGACGACTGGTGAATAAGTGTGACTCATTTCCTGTGTGTGGCTGGGCTGAAGAAACCCTATATCTGTGGCAGAGTGAAACAGGAAGTTCATCCAGGGCACACTCTGTGTCTCTGACTCATAGCGAGGGTGACGCCATTTTTGTTGTCCGAGTTTTCAGGAATCCAATCCTCCATGTGCTCAAGCAACAAAGAGGCACACAGAGGTTTCACTTCCCATCTTTTTTTTTCCCTTCACAAACACTCACCATAGTTGCTGACAGCTGAACTGTTATGTGGAAAGAAGTTCATTTGCTGATGCAAGAGGAATACGTTGCTTGTGTAAGCCTGGATTTCAGTGTTATTTAGATGGGAGGGTTTCGGTTTCAGTCACTCTGTGCTGACGGGGAGGCTGAACAGCCTGGAGGTGAAAACTCTGTTATTTTTGTCTAGAATGTGCCTCTCAGCTGACATTGAAACCTAATTTTCAAGCACCTTGAGGATGACACTGTCCATGTGGTAAAGTAATTGATATGTATGAGGGCATATAAACACAAGCACATTGTCTTTGAGGACAAACAACAGACTGTTGAAGGAGGTGTAAGGACATGGTGGTGAATTACCCATCCTGCTTACTTTTCTGTCTGTCTCTGTGTGACTTAATGCTGGTGCTGCGGCGCCACAGTGATTCTACAATGACTCAAGCCCCTGCAGTGATAATGAAAAAGAACAGCTCCATCTTCCCGCACCTATAGATTGGCTGGATAATTCCCGGGTGTAAGGGGCTGTAGATTTGTTTTCCCGAGTCTTTAACCTTGCGAAGATGTCAAGATGAATCAGACTTACAGTAGATGTGGCCCAGCTGAGGCCTAAACTGTCTCCATGGCTTTGAAATATGAGACTCAAACGTCTGGTTCTGCAGCTTCCCCTGTGGCCCTGAGCTCACACTCTGAGCTCTTTTGTTTACAAATCCTCTTTGGAAAATTATTTAACAAAACAAATATGTGGTATCTATTCACCTTGTATATTCAAATCTCCACCAGTGACATCATGCTAGCTCAACAGCAGGTGTGAACACTTACAGCATCCTACCCCTGGAGTATTTGTATTGCTTAGTGTAAATCTCCTGTCACCTGGGCCAATAATATGTTTTGACTGTCAAGGGTCAGAGTTAGCTCAGGGCGGTGTTGCTATGTTGCAGGGGAAAACAGGCCTCCTGTTGTCATGTGGGCCAGAGGGCTGCTGGGATGAAGAGCCAAAGCCCTGCGGTGTGATCAGTTTATGGAGGAGGACTATGTTTAAGAATGAGCCCCTGTGGGCTGTTTACGCCTTGCTGAACCAGCATTACCCTCATCTAGCTGGAGGAAAAACAAAGAAAGCTTATAAACCAAAAATAAAATACACATTATTATGGCTGCCTAGCTGTATTATTACTGGTTGCTTTCAGTTGCATCATATACTAGACAAACTACATGTCACTTTGTATTTTGTAAGTGTGTTTGCAATCTGACAGAACAAAATGTGGTGGAAAATAGAGGTATTTTATTGAGCATGTGCACATTTATTGGAATTTAAAGGCTTTATTGAGTTTATAGGAGATGTTTTGGCATAAATCAATAAATACACACACAAGCACAGAACACATTGGCAATGGGCACTATACATTTATTCATTTTCCAAAATATTACACCAGCCACTGATGAAACATCGGAGCTGTCTAATATCATATATATATATATATAATATATGTTACCAAGGAAATGTCAGCATCAGCTCCAGATAAACACACAGTATTATGACTAAAACAACAACACCAGCGATAAACACAGGGGTAGCCTTCAGCGGGGCGACTCGGCCCCTCACCTGCATCCCCCTTCTGTTCATCTTGATCCAACCTGAAAACTTAACTGTGTCTCTCTCTCTCTCTCTCACACACACACACACAAACAGCCAAAGGGATCCTGTGTTGTTTTCAGTGAGGCACTTAAAACTGCCTCTGTCACTTTACCTCTTGCTTTTACTCCACTGAGATAATGTTTTCACTGCCTTGAGGGATGATCTCTAGGATGAACCCTACAGATGAAAGAGAGCAGTGTGACGACAGGTGAAAAAAAAAAAAGAGTAAACACGACTTGGCGGGGAGTTTTTAGTGGTGGCAGCTAAACAAAAGGCCCACAGCAACGTAGATCCCTCCCTCCTCTGGTATGGTGGCCAGGCATGCTGGAGCTCTGTCTGCGTCTGTGCTCCTGTGCAAACTAGCTCCGCTTTAGCTGCAGGCTAGGGGGGAGGAACGGTAGGCAGGGTGTGTCTGCTTATCATGGAAGCAGGTGGGCAGATTGCACTCAGAGGTGGAGAGGAGGGAGGGAGTGAGGTAAAGCAGGTGGTGTGATGCTACTGGCTTTCTCCCAGCAGCCATGGAGTGCCAGGTTGACATGACACCGCAGATGATGAAATCAAGCAGACATGTAGTGTAGCCAGTCACCTTTTCAACACGAGAGACACTGTTGACACTGTCCAAATGCAGCCTTCCAAGGCTATTCTGTGTATAACCTCTTTCTCAGAAACACATACAGTATGTAACATTTGTGTAGCTATCTGCACCTTTAGCTTTAAAATTTTTTAGTTAAACCAAAGTACAGAAGTCTAATCAGTAAAATGTACTGATAGTATCAAAAGTAAAATAACTTACTATGCAGAAAAACAACCCCTATGTGAAATAAATCATTATATATACATAAATATTATATTGTTAATACAAATACATCACTGCATAAGTAAGCTGAGCTAGTTTTACTTTATATACAGTTCTAGTGGTTCCTAACCTAGGGGTCAGGCCCCCTCCAAAGGGTCACTAGATAAATCTGAGGGGTTGTAAGATGATTAATAGAACAGGGAGAAAGAAAAAACAAAGTCCTGCAACACATTTGTGTTTGTTTTTTTCTTTTTTGGGAAACAATCACCAAAATAAAGCCATCTGAGAGGTTTAAGGGAGAAATGTCTCATAGACATAGACTCTATATTCATAGACATCTAAGACTATCAGGGCCCAAAAGTGAGATAAGAAATGAAAAGATAGGGGCTGGGAACCACCATTTTAATCTTTCTCTTTCTCTCTTGTGTAAATGACGTATTAAGTAAGTGTGGAGGAGTAAGAAGTACTATTTTTTTGTGTAAGTAGCAGTGAATGGCACTAGTCAAGTAAAATCCAAGTACCTAATAGTTGCACTTAACTAAACGTATTCAGGTGCTTTTCACCACTCCATGTGAATTCTTGTAGATTTAAGAACACATACTGTATATTTTTCATGGTAATGTTTCCCTTTTGGTCACTTTACGAGACCTTTTTTTTTTTTTCTCCAAAGGTTGTCCCAGATATCTGGCAATGTTTGATCTAGGCCAGCTCCACAGCAGGGTAGCCAAGGGGAAACCAAGGAGCCAAGTTAACTAGTTCATGTCAGTCATCAACTTATTTTAACAGATATAGGTTGCATTTACTGTGGAAAAAACATAAGGCAGCTACTTCCATGAAGAGTTTCTAGTGAAAAACACTTCATGACCTGCTTTCAGTAACATATTCTCACATCCCAGAAAGATTTTTCTGACACTAAGCAGCTTACTTTATATATATATATATGTGTGTGTGTGTGTGTGTGTGTGTGTGTGTGTGTGTGTGTGTGTGTGTTTATATTCATTTTTCCATGGTGTTTGCCAGGTCAAGAAAAAAAAAATTGATAGTGAAGTTCAGGCTGGGGCTAAACAAAGCAGCCGCTGTCATAAGCCATCAAATTCTAATAAGGCATAACCTAGTCCTGGGTGGGCGAGGGAAGCCGCTGTTTTTCTGCTATTTCCATTTATAGACTGCACCAACAAGACCCCTGGGAGATTGCTCGCCATGACTCATGTCTCCAGTGCTTCTGGTCCAGACTACACTCTCTCCCCCCATTATCATCCCCGAGCACTGCTGCCTTTTTCCACCCTGTAGCTCGCTTTGTGTTTATCTCACTTTTCTTATTTTCATTATTTGTTCAGTATTTCTCTGCTTCTGCTTTCATTCATGCAATATAAAGCCTTGTAGGACCGGACAGAGAGCCTGAAAAAGGTGAAAGAGAGGAGGGAATCAATGGGAGGAGTGAAGCGAGAGGGTCTGACCAGCCACTGTAGCTGATGATGAAATCGATAAGCGGGGCTGAATCGGTCCCATGTAAATAGTAGCTATACAGTACAAATGGCGGCCATTTCCCAGAACTGTTGTTGTGGTGAAACAGCAGCGTCAATATGGGGGGATGTCTCTGTCTGCCTTTCCCAGCACAGCAGCCTGCAGGCTTTTCACCATCACGTGGTCTGCTTGCCACCCCCCCCCCCCCCCCCCCCCCCCCCCCCCCCACCCCCCTTCTCTCTTTGGTTATATTCCAGTCACGGCAACCCCCACCACCATCACCACCACCATTCCTCTCTCCCTCCACCCCGCCCCGCCCCTTCTGTGCTCTGTCAGGTCACCCGCCTTGTTTGTTCAGATGGAACAGAAGAGGAAATGAAAGCTCTGAGTCCACTGTTAACCCATTCCTGGGACTTTTGCTTCACTATCGTGTGCATTCCTGCTGTTTTTCACCTTGTTCTTTCCCTGCTTTGATGATGATTTGTGTCTACATCAGGCAGCAGTAACCACGTTTGATCTTCTCTGGTATGGTATGGGGAAAAAAATAGCCTGCATAGAGTACGCAGCTAAAAATACAAGTGAATCTCAGCTGCTCCAGATACGATGGGGTGAAAAAGCTGCACCACATTTGAAGATAATAACTGTGGTCTACTTAATGTGCAGCTTGGGATATTCATGCATGTATGACTTCACTGGAAAAAATGCTGTGTCAGTGTCTAGCAGACGATAAAGTCATATCCCTTCCTTATTCTGTTTGTTAAGGTTCACACTTCCTCAAATGCATATGACCCGCTGTGTTTGTACACTGTCATATTGTGTGTGCGGGGGTGCATATGTGCGCTTCATGTTTATCCTCCCGTCGGCCACGTTCTTGCTTGGTTACTATGCAACCAGGTCAGAACAACATGGACACCACAGTAGCTGAATGGCCATTTTGGGTAAAAGCTCTCTGCAATAATAAACAGCTTCTGGCACAGAGAAGTTGTTTTCCAGCTGCAGATCCTTGCCAAAATACAGAATTAACTGCAATACCATTTACTGCTGTGGAAAAACATCAGCCGTCCAAACCCACATACCTTCAGAGGCTTTGAACAGCTTGTAATCCCTCAGCAGCTAGATGGCTCTCAGAAACAAGCCAGCTCAGGCTGCTGCCAAAGAAATTACTGCACAGTTATAGTGTTACGTTCATATAAACTAAAGTGTTCTCTCCTCACTCTGTTGGAGAGCGTTTTTCACAGGACAGAAACGTAATTGCGTGAGCTTAAATTTCTGCTTTTTATCTCAACTTGGCCACAGCTGGCTATTGTGTTCACTGGGAGCCCGGAGATGTCTTTACATGGGGAAGATAAGCCGTAGAAGCACAAAACAGCTGCCTTGGATTTTTACAATGTTGGAGCAGGAATGCTTCATGCTTATTTTGAAGTGGCTCCAAAGATATTTGGAGCGATTTGAGGCGAGATCAACTGAACTTTACCCTCTCTCAGAGGAAGGGAAGAGAAACAGAGACGCTGTTGCTGCCAGAATCTGTGAAGCTCAAATGAATTTAGAATTACACAAAGTAAGGCTGTAATGTCAAACATTACTGTCCTGTGGGTCGCTCGTTTATTCACGTGTTTCATTTTAATCCACTGGTTATGTTCTGCCAATTATCTCTTATGGGCTTGAATCAGTGAAAGCATATGTGAGTACAGCTTGTTCAAACTGTCAAGGCTACAGTTTGTGCTGAGTTGTGACTATAAGGGCCGCGCTGTGTTAGCCTTGCGCTGACATGTCATCATCATGGCCTCCATGACCACTATGCCAGGTTTCTTGGAATCGCTGGGAACAGGACTATTTTCCCTGGCAGCGGGCCACGTTAAACAGATCAGTCACAGAGTGTGTTTTGTAATTGAATCAAATAAACAGGATAAGCTGGCCAGTAAACAGTAGAAGGAGGGCAGGGCGTTGCAGGAGATCTCAGGCGTCTCAGGTACTGTTCCACCCACTCTGTCGTGGCAGCAAGTTCGTGTAGGTCAACCGCCCTGCTGTCAGTGGCCCCGTGCACATTCACTGTACTGTACACAAGCTGAACAAGGAGAGTGGGGTTACACTTTCATACACACATGTGGACAATTCTGAGAAGTAAATACAAAAACAAGTAGTTATATTACATAATGCTACTTATAAATTCTGTAATGTGATCACAACTCAGAACTTTAGATGGTTTTTAAACAGTGGTGCAAGTGCTACAACCTAAAGGAGCAGCAAAGGACAGAGAGGACACAATGCCCTTTTCTCTGCCTTTTTCCTGTTGTTTGTACAGTACAGGGACATTCAAAGTTTACTGTACATGCTAGTTTGGCTGTAGTTAGCTTGAAATAGCATCAAGTCAGCTGCTCATTTTCAGATTTCTGTTTACAGTTTAGCCCAGTAAACATCTTTTAGAGGGAATAGTGAGGATGTTTAGCTCCACTTATGCTAATTACAGTATATTTTGCTCTAAGCTCTTGTCAGGTCATGGTTGGTGAGCGTTTTGAACACAACTAGCTGTTACAGTCAAGTCTGGTCCCTGTAGGTATTTAATGTAGAGCTCTTCATTGTTGCTTTTGCAGTGCCAGCTACCAATTTTGAAGTTAATTTAGAGTATTGAACAAAAGGTTAGAGGAGTGAAGTGATATCCTTTGATCTTACTGGACTGAATGGAAGGGACCAAAGGTCATAATCCTGCCTGAGGACACAGAGAAGGTCATCTTTGTGATTTGTGGACAAATACATGATGCCATTGTGCCCTGGGCTGTATCCAGGCAGGGCTTCAATCTGCAGCCGGCCCTCCCCCTTTGCGATCAGTTGGCCTGGGCTGTTGTGATTGGGACAGTCTGACAGATAGACCATGATGAGAGTCAAGGCTGAAAGCCAGGCTCTGTGATTGCAGGGCCAGGCCAAGCCAGGGATGATGCAGGCCCAGGGAAACAGAGAGCACTGTGGACAGCCCTGGCTCTGGCCCTGGGGCCCCTTGAGCCCCTCCTGTGCCTCAGAGCACTTCCTGCCTCTGTCATTCTACCAGCAAATCCAATCCCTGATCAAAGGCCAAGGAGAAAAAAGGGGAAGAGAAGAGAGAGGAGACAGAGAAGAGAAAAGGGCGAGGGAGATTGACGTGTGTGTTGGGGGGGAAAAGGGAGAAAACAACAAGCCACTCTTTATCTGACAGGGGAGGCAGCTGCTCGGGCCGGGGCACCTGTGTGCCTGCTGCCTCCCGGGACGACGCCAAGCTCCGCCCTAGCGCCCACCAGTGCCAGAGCCATGAAAAGTTGCCATGGCAACACCCCCGGCCCACAGTTTGAAATAAACAACCTTTCAACCTCACCCTCTGAGGAGGGTAACCTTTAGATGATCTGTTGGCAGGCTGAGGTTGCACTGGCACCACTGACATGACTAGTTACACCTCTGCCAGGTTCACATTGTACCTATTTCATGTGTAAATATCTGTTTGTGGAAATTGAAATTAGAAGTGCTCAATTTCTGAAGGCAAAGGAGCAAACCCACCTGTTCCTGTGCCTGCCCGAGGCAACACAGAAATCCTGCAGGACTCAAGCAGCACCATTGTTTCAGGGCAATTACCCAGGCCAGATTAAAAATCAGCGATCATTGAGCAGATGTCCTACCTCTTTCTCCCAGCACGGGGGGGGATCTTATTACATCTCACTACCTGGGGTATGGACAGTGGAACCCTTACCTTAGGATTGGATATGTCCTCTCTGTTTAGAGTCTACACACACATGCACACACACACACATACTCAGCGGTGTAGAGGACAAGGCATGTGGTTCTAAGCAGAAGTGACATCCCATTCATTTGAGCTGGTCAGGGTCTGATGTCCCCCATCTTATCTTACAAGGCTTAGCGCTGTGAAATGACATTGGCCTGACTCCAGCAAAGACCAATGCAGTGGCTAGCATTGCTGAAGCTGGCACACTCTACACTGCGCACACACACATACACATACACACAGCGACGCTCGGCTGTCTGTCTGCAGCTTAAAACTGTGTTATGGTTAAATGCCACCGTTCAGTATCATTTCACAGCTGTTAATGTTCCGAAGCGGTCACTGTCTGTCATTGCTAAAAATACCCCTGACAAGAGCTCACTAATTGATGTCACACGTGAGACCGAACTTGTCAAGTAATATGCGTTGATTGCTTCATAGATTGGTTCTATGAAATTGGACAAGTACACTTCAAATGTTAACTTGCTAAAGTCTGCGCTTTGAATATTAAACAGGCTGAGATCGCTGGGCTCACTTGAAAATCCCCAGTCTTATTTGCCTGGATGTGTTCTCTGGCTTGTTTTCTCAGCTCTCGCTGTTCGTGGTCACTGGTCGGCGATGATGCAGCAGGATGAGGAGACGGTTGCCATGGTGAGCACACTCACAGGAGTGAGAATCTGTTGTGTGCAGGACTTGTGACATAATTGGCTTCATTAATTTTCTTGTTAGGAACAATAAAAGATGTGCAAATATATACAAACAGACAAGTAATCTCCTAAAAGCATCACAGAAGCGAGAGGATTCAGGGACATGCAGATACACACGTCGTGCACACACAGTACGTGCATTATGTCAGCATGATCACACTGACTTACTGCAGGTAGGGAGGCTACATATCCACCTCCTGTGTGTGAATAGCTTGGATGTGCACGTGTTGAATAGACTGAGGCAGAACACGAAACAAAACCAGCAGAAACAGATGACATTTTAATAACATGTTGTGTGTTCAGTCATCACCAGTATCGCACCATATTGCTTGACTGGAGGTAACAAATGAAATCTTGTCAGTGTGGCTGTGCTTTAGCCTGCTATCCATGTCAGTTGTGTCATTTGTCCGGCTTCTTGTCAGCTTCTGTTCTTTTGAAGGTTTTGCTCTTTCATCCCCCTTCATTTAATCTCGCCCGTCATGACAGCAGCACTCCTGTCCCTGTGTTTCCATGCAAGGTGGGTTCACAGGGACCAGTGGACGGTTGGAGGGGGGATGATTGATATTGGCGGGGCCGGCAGCTCTGTTACAACGTGGAGCAGTGAGCATGCGGCGCCGAGAGATGATAGAGGTGGTGTATGACAAACGAACAGGTGATGAAACGAGGCCTTTGAAGGGAAACTATTTCTGTTCCTACCTCAACCGTTCTTTATTTACTTTTTTGTTGTTGTGTTTCCACTGAGACCAAAAACAATCTTCAAATGGTATAGAGCCCAGAGGAATGAGTGGGATATTTCATTTGGTCCTTTACTTCTAACATTTTTCCAAACTTGAAGTAAAAGGCTGTGAAAAGATACTCACATAAAAACACCAAACTCAGTTTTACTGGTTTGAACATCACTGACAACACTGTTTGACTTTATTCACACTGACTCTTTGCTTCGGCACATCCTCTTGATTGCTGAATAAATCTGCCTGGGCATTGCTTGTGCTCTGCTCTGCGTAGTCCATTAATATTCCAATCATCTTCTATATCAGATAAAGGGGAGAGACAGACTCCTCTTCATCTCTCAAAACACCAGCTGTGCAGAGCCGTGAGACATCCACACATGCACATAGAGCTGTAAACAGAGCACTGCAGACACATTAATGGATTCATACATGCAGGCAAACTTATATAATTGAGGAGTTTGCAGGCGGCGGCATCAATTTTGCATGGCGTTCATCCTGCATGATTCACAACGTGCACAGGCTCTTGTTCTATCCTTAGATGAATTCACAAATTTCAACTCAAGGCACCTGCACACTATTGGAAAAGGGCAAAACTGGGGAGGAAGTGAGTGCCTACATGGGCAGATATCACCTCCTGCAGTCAGATGGGTGTTGATATGCTTCTGGCACCCCCAACAGTCCCCCCTTTCATATCCTACTCATCTCTCCCCTTCCTCCTGCCAACCCTTCATTTCTCAGAGCCTCTCTGTCACTCACACTCCACACTATCCTTGTGTTTTCCCCCCTCAAACTCAAGAACTGCACTGAAGCAGTAGTTTTACCCTGTGCCCCTGGGCTTTGCTGGTCCCCGCTCCTCTAAAGCGATTAGTCACTCAGGCATTGAGTGGACCAAGAGTCTGGAAGCTTCTGATAGAGGACGGCTCGCAGCCCGAGTGACAAACTCAAGGACGTTTTAGTGTTGTTGTTGCTGTTTGTTGCAGTTGTTTATGTGGAGGGCTGCGTGAGACTGTCCAGCTCCTGGGGGCTGAGTCGAGGCAGTGAGCCATGGTAATTACATGCCACTCGTCACAGTGCTTTCTCTCTCAGCCCTGACCATCGCCAGCAAAAAGCTAACAGCTTGTAGGTTATCTTCGTAATGATTCACCCATCAGTTCACATGGACACAGCACTCTCCCGTCTCCGTGCACACAAGCACTCATCTCATGGTCTTGCACAAACTCACCCACTGCACAGCTAAATTTAAATACATGGATGCGGCCTTGTACGTGCAGCTCAGCGTCACAAACACTAGGCTCCATTTCCCTTCTGAATTTTGATTTTCTGCACTCCAGTGTTTCATTTAGTTGTATTTAGGATCAGCTAGACGAATCTGAAATACAAACCCATCAGACTGCATCTTGACACACGCAGGGTAAATTTGTAAGGTTGCTGAGCAATACAGTGGGTTACCTTGTTTCCCAGGAAACAACAAAATCCAATTAAAGGAGCCCATGAACCATAGCAACATGTGGTAAACACAGCATGGCACCACCGCGAGGTTGTTATTCAATCATCAGAAGTAAAACAAACAATTACTGCAGAATGACCCTAATGCAGGAACAAATGAGAATTTATGCATGAGGAAGCGTGGGTTGGGAATGGAAGTGATTCATCCCTCATACATGTCGGCAAGGGACCGCTCGAGCTCCTTATTCACAAGAATAATGATAATACTGATGAGACAAGCATTGTGAGGAATTTATTATTTTGCTGTCTAAATGTCTTTCATGTTCAAGACAAAGCCTTTCCAGAGGTTCTACATTTCAAAGAGAATCCACAGTATTGTTGTTATTAGGATTGATGGAGGTATGTTACCCATGCTAATTAACTGCTGCTAATTGTGCGGTTGAATAAATTAGAATCAAAAAGGTGGCTTCTTAGAACTGATTAATTTTTCATAATGCCCCATCTATTTCTTTTCCATGATATTTTATTTTTAAATGTTTAAGAAGGTCGTAACATCTGGGGGAGGACTGCTGGCTGTAGGTGGATGGCAGATGTGCCAGCTATGACTGAGACACCTGGAGAATTAGCCGATAGGAATTCATACATCCCCACCTCTTAATTTGCATCCCCAGTATACGGTAGATCACCTATACAGGCGGATGTGTATTCTCGTCACAGGCAGCGGTGGCGATGAGGAATCCATATGAATAGGAGACGTTGTAATTTTATGGAAGAATCACATTTCAAAGCTGGCTCACTCTCCCAGTTGCCATGGCAACAGTCTAACAGAGTTAGGTTTGGATGAGTGGATGGGTGGACAGACAGACTAATGCAGTAAACATTTATCCATACTGCAGATGTTGCACACTTCATTTTAATCCCCTTTAAGCAGAATATAAACGTAATAAATAGTCAATGGAAATGTATAATTTCGTTGTAAACAGGCATAAGGACAGTTTAAGCTTAGATTTAAAAAAGTATATATTAAACGTGTTTATTTAAGTCTACAGTTATGAGGAATCCAATCCACTTATACTGGTGAGCCAATGTCTTGTGAAACTGCTGCACACTCATCATGTCATGATGCCCTTTACATATTTTCTCTTTTTGGCTGATGGCATTGTTAGTGAGTTAGCAGCCAGATGGCCTGTGTGCATCTACAGCTGACTCACAGGAGCCTAACTGGTAGCAGAGGCTTTGCTCTCCACTACAGGCTGTTAATCATGCTATTCTGAGCCACGGTCAGGTGTTTCTCTCTTTCCCCTGATATACGACGTTTAGCAGAATGGCAGCAAGATTAAATCTTGCGTTGCAGAAATGTTGCACGGGGTAAGAGATTGCCTGCCGAGCTGATGCAGGATGTGATTGAGTCGTCCTTGTGATTGGAACCCGGCCTCCCCTCCTCCTCTCCTCCGCCTCCCCCCTGTCTTGAGACTAGTTGTGGCTTGTAACCATGGCGACAGCTGGTCTTGTTACCTGCTTGGAGGGGGAAGGAGGGGAGCTCGTGACTTCGAAGATTGGGTTACTAGCCACGGCGGATGGAGGGCGGTCGAGTGGGGGGAAGGGGGGACTTTACACAAAGGCCATACTGTTCTCTGCACATCCATTCACCGCTCGAGCAGCCAGGGAGGGAAACAAGATCAATAGCATGAAGTAGTTGATTAGAGTAACTCAATATTACGACTTAAGTTTCCAGAGATGCTTTTAGAGCGAGCTGAGAGCAGCCATATCAGGCGCTCTCTGTCTATCTCTCATGTAAGCAGACAGAGTCATTGCCAAGCTCCACACACCATGAATAAACTCCTAAACGTGGGATTGACTTCATCGCTCCCAACAGGAATCCTAGTGACATATATTTACTTTAGCCTCGTGCTGCGTTCACAGGGCTTACACTGAAAGGGAGCAACAGAGTTTAATGTGCTCTCCCCAGAGATCTGAAGCAGGTTTCGTTAATGTTACACATAGAAATTACTATGTGTCACAGCCATCAAAGAAACCATCTTTGAATTGCTTTGGTGTTTTCTCTTATTAGGCTCACTAATTTGTCACTCATCCTTTTGTGGATCCGCAGTATGTACCTCGCCCTGACTAGTCTGACTTCAAGGCCCCCTTCGGTCTTTATTTACACACTGACTTATTATTGAGAGGCTGCTTTACACAGAGAAGTAATTAATTTTTGACTAATGATGTGCCAGTTGCGTGACAACAGCAATTACATCTTAATGAGTGAAAAGCTTAGTGTCAAATGATGGAGATGCAGCTGGATTGGTGCTAAATAGCTTTAAACCCTTAGAAAAGCCAATAGTGACAAACATGGGCAGACCTATGTACACATTTTCATCTTCAAATATTATCTTGTAGGGTGTGATTTATGTGGGGGCACTAAAGTCTGTGCTCAGCGAGTTATGCATTTTACGTCTGAAAGGAGGACAGCAGACAGAGAAAAATCTTTAAAGAGACAGTTTTCTGAGCTTTTCAAATATGCCAGGAGGACTGTCTGAGGCTCACCTTTGTATTTTCTGTGTGGTTTACTTTCAGCAGAGTGAGTTGAAGTCAACACTGAAACTGTACATTCACTCAGCACCGAGCAGCTGTGCAAATGGCCTCAGGTTTCCCCCAGAAACAGGCCAACGCATTCCAGAGACGCATCAATGGGATTTGTTGTTATGATGGAGCGAGGCTGGCAGTGGCCAGATTTGGAAGGACTGTTGCCATGGAGACCACTCGAAGGGCCAAAAGCAGCTGTAGACAGTCAGCTGATGCCCTTTGGGTAAATCCTTTCAAACATGATTTGCTTACTTCTTTATTTATTTATTTCCCTTTCAGCTAAGAGAAATCCCCTCACGACGCACAAATTGCCTCCGCCATTTTGTATCCAGTGAGAGGATGTAGGTGGGAAGCTGCAATATGACACACCATCTGAGTTGAACTAACACGTATCACATCAAAATGTAGGACACATCACTGTAGAGCCACAACAATTCACCCATTAATCAATTAGTCTCTCTAAATAGAGAGTCAATCAGCAATAATTTAATAAAAAAATTCATTGTTTGAGTCACTTTTCAAGCAAAAATGCCAAACATTTTCCTGTTCCAGCTTGTTAAATGTTAGTATTGTCTGCTTTTCTCTGTTTTAAATCATTTTAAATTCAATATATTTGGGTTTTGAACTGTTAGACAAAACAACAAATCTGAAACTGTCGCCTTAGGCTCTTTATAGGCAGAACAATGACTCAATAATGAAAATAATTAGTTCCAGGCCTACATCACTACTCTTCAAGCCTCTGGAAAAAGAGCCCTTCTGTTTCCAAGCCCACTTCCTTGTGTTACACTCCATATTAATGTATTCAGCATGTCACCATGTGAGTCACATGTTCGCATGTGCCGTCTCTGTCGAACAGGCTGATGTCTGTGTGAGCGCTGGTGAATTGGACCTGTTTGAACAGATAATGCAGCCCAGCATGTCAAAGAGGACAAAGGTGATCTTTTCTGGTCCGGAAGAGAGTGTGTAACACTATCTGCAGCTTAAACGGAGTGAGACAAAGAGTCAGGGGATCATCATGTATCACTACTGCCCCTATCCTGCAGGAGACAACAGTGGGTGTGTGTCATGGCTCAGTTTCCACTTGCTGTTTTGTGCAAGTCATGAATGATTTTCTTACAGCGTGTCATCTGACCTTGCCTTATGATCAGCAATTATCATGCTACAACCAAGACAGGAGCAATGTGATGTAGCCTTACAACTCCCTAGCATTTAATGTCAGGACTAGCAGGTCACAGCCTGAATACCTTCCAACATTCACGTCATGACTGCAGGTGATTATACTACACAAAGTAAAGAAATCTTGCTGAGCATGTTTGAGTGTTGGGGAGTTTACTTAGGTAATCCTCATTTGTTTATAGCCGGTGAAACAGGTCATAACAGGTGAGACATACATTATCTGCCAGCATCACTGTTTACTCTTTAAACACTCACTGGTGTGTGTCTGTCTGTAACTTATAACAGTTTGAAATTAAAGTTACTATGGGTTGGGTGCACGTCTCATTGTTCTAGGAAATTTCTGACAAATGATTTCACGTCAAACAATTCCACAAACCTGACGGCCATTACATGGTCCAGGAAGGACATTTTAGCCTGGCAACAGAGAAAGGTTTAGGTGGGTGTGGGTTTGTGTGCGCACGCAGCCTTTGCGCTGCAACTAATCCGGCTCGCCTTACCTCTCTCTTCCAGTAATCGTGGGAAAGAATGCAGCTCCTCTACTGTACTTGTTTTCCTTTGTATCGGAGGTGTGGCCGGGTCGTTATGTGAAGCGCTGCCACTGCTTCTCATGACAGCCATGCCTCCAAGGTGTCACCTTTCCAGATCGTCGTGTTGATACTGTAATGGGGAAAGACTCCAAACAAACTGAAGCTGGAGTGACCTCATTTGCCTGGGGCGGTTCACAGCGCACAGTCGTGGTTTCACTTTACATTCATCTTTGTGCTCCGAAACGATAATTAGTGTGAAAGATGATTCAGATGGACCTGGTCCAGCTTCTCTGTCAGCAACAGAAATGATTAGGATCTTTTTGCTAAAACCTTATTGGAAGAAATTGTTTAATGATGTAGGTCATTACACTGTAGCCAACAAGAAACAAACTTAGTGCATAAAATTGGTGATATTGATCCTGTTTTGGAAGTATGTCAGCGGAACTTTTACCCCGATTTCCTGCGTTTTAGTTGCTGCCTTTATAAACACGATACAGAGAAAACCATTTCAAGAGCGTGACCCCATACTTCAAATACGTTTTCAGTTTGCACAAGTGCTTTCGCAACTTGCTCTTCAGTTCTCTTCTGTACACATCAGCAAAAGGCCCCAGAAGGATAAATGCTGACCACTTGGCTGAGGCTTGGTAGGGCTCTGCCACATTTGGGCCCATTTAAAGCAATGTTTCTCAGCCCTCAGCAGCTGCTTTCCATCTAGTGGCATTTTCCTTGTCTACCCCCCAACGCCACCCTCCCCCTCCACCACCACCAACATCCCCTCTTTCTTCACGTCAAACTTGGCAGGCAAGTTTACACTCTGATTTTCAAAGCCGCCCTGTTCTCTGTCAAATGTTGCGTGGCAACATCAAATGCTCTGCCGGACAGAGCCTTCCTGGGATTCCAGCGTGGTGGGCGGATAATTGGAGGCAGGCCTCAGTGGATCTGGCAGATGTGTGATGAGTTTTTACTGGAGCGTTGTTTTTTTTTTTTTTTTTTTTTGGTGCGTATGTGTGTGTGTGGGGGGGTGAGAGACGGGTTTCAGAGGGAAAACATAAGGGCTTTCTTTGTTGTTGTTCCCTGCTCCCCCTCTAACGCTGGCCACAGGGGCGTCTTATTGGTCCAGTGGCCAAGTAAGGGCTGAGTGTGGCAGTAAACATTGCATAGAGACACGATATCTGAACCCAGCATGTGGAATTTGATGTCTTAGGTCTGACTCACAAAGACTTTAAGCCTCCAAACATTTCCACATGTCCTGTCCTTTTTCTGTGTTTCACTTTTCTGGAAGCTGTGTTTTTTTTTTTCAGTTGCCTTTGCAAGAAACACCCAGATAATTACTGGGCACTCTTGTCTGGGGGTTGACCGCAAGTTTGGATGAAGGTCACTGCAGTTGCTGTCAAACATATAGTGATTACAAAGATGCTCAGGAATTTCCCCCCTTTTCCCTCCACCCGCTCACCCCACTGTAAAAGCAGGAATGCTGGACTTGGATTCTTAAGTTTTCCCGTCCATCCATCATTGAGCAAGCATAACAGGGACCCAAACCAGCTCCTCCCAAGCCAAGGGTGGGCTTCTACTGAAAGTGCAAGAGGCCAGGGCTCAGTGGAGGGCTGCGGGGAGGGAAGAGAGGAAGGGGGGGGTGGAGGTGGGAGGGGGGTGGGGGTTGTTCAGCTCGGGAAATTGTTAGACAGAGAGGGAAATAGACAAAGGGAAAAAAAGACATGCAGACAGAGTTCCAAGAAAAAAAAAGAATGAAACACAGCCCTCCCATGTTTTTGTTAAGTCCCCTGGGCTCATGCAGACAGTATTAAGTTTAATTTTTTTTTCTTTTAACACAGGAAGGCGGTGCAGATGTTCCTGAGAGCAGGCCTGCGGTTTCCCTGTTTTCCTTTTGCTAGTCTGTTCCCGGCTCTCCAGTGTTGCCAAGGCGCTCCCTTACTCGGTGCTGGCGTTTTTGTTTTTCCTGAGAGTGGGGCTCCAACAGGAGGGTCATCTCCAGGCCAGCTCCAAATGAGAAATAGTTGGCCGGCTGCCCTGGCGGCCGCTCAAATCCGCCCTTTTGAAAAGATTACTGTGCTGCTGCTGCCGCCGCCTCCTGTGGGGCATGCCAGATCTGCTGAGGGGAGAGGAATGTGCAGGAGGGCTGGAGGAGGGAGGGTGCAGAGTGGAGAGGGGGGCACCGGGGGGCCACATTTCATTCGGCCTCTTTCAGAAAGTTTTTCTCATTACTTTTCTTCTCCCTCTCCTCCTCAAATGTTTCAATTTCTGCTGCACAGAACAGGCCATGGACTGTTCCCAAATAAAACCTGACAGGGTTTTTCCACCCAGCCAAGAGCTGTGTGACACAGTCCAGCTCAGCTGCCTCCCTCCCCTGGTTGTCTTTTGGCCGCTTGTTTTTGTTTCTTAGGGACTAGTGATGAATGATCGATTGATAGCGTTAAGGCCCACTGTGGGACTGCCGCAGGCTATCTCTGCTAAGCTGCTTTGCCTGATAGGCTGCTGACTGCGGAGACTCCAAAGCCAGAGCAATAAAAGTTGATTTGTGGGGGCATTGTGAGAAGCCCCAGACACTTAAGAGAGGTGTGCATGTCTCCTCTGGCCTGTCACAATCAATACTACCCCACCACTGCTGGGCCTCTCTGCCTCCACCGTGTTTACTCTTAAATAATGCATCACACTCTCACACAAATACCTTCCATTCACACCAGGGATGGAGACCATTAGCCGCGGCCATGTGGAACAATGAAATACAGCCTCTGTGTCCTCCTTCTTTTTATACAACCAGCAGATAGAGCATTGAGTGTTTCTGCAAGGCATCATTTCAGTGCTGCCTGACCTAATTGAACAACCTCAACATCCAATCTTTTCATGCTCAGATTACACACCTGCCTGGTTTCAGCTCGGATTAACCTCTGAAAAGAACTATATAACAATTAGTGGAACAATGAAGATAAAAGGCCTTGCCTGAGCTAGGTTGTCTGAACCTGACATATTTTGCCCCTCTTAACAGCATGCCCTGAGGGGACACATGCTTCCATGTTGTATTTATGAAAAACAGTTATCACCGTCTGTAAAATGGCATGTTAACAAGCCGTCAAGCAAAAGGAAACACTTCTCTGCGAATATATATTACTGTTTAGGATTTTCTTAGTGATCATGTTCCTGGAGACTTTGATAAATGCTGAGTAATTACATCACTGCTCCGCTATAAGAATGCTGGAGCCTCCCCAGGGATCATTAACTGCTGACGGATTTGGAGTGATGAGGCCTCGGTGGGTGGTCCTTATCTGAGAGTCAGGAAACAGGGCCAGACCCATAAACACCCAACTCACCACAGAGGAAGCACCCGTGTATGGAGACCACACCCTAAGTTGCTGTAAACCTTGAATGTGCCCAAAATGTAAGAAAAAAAAAAAAGAGCTTAAAGCTTTGTCCAAATGTCCGACTCTCACAGCACTCATGGGAGCAGCTGAGGCAGAGAAAACAACAACCCAGCTTGGTTTAATTTGCAAGACTGGTCTGTTCCAGTAAACATCAGCGCGCATGCAGGCAGAGTCAGTGCCTTGCTATCAGTGTGTCTGCTCCACGCTGACACTATAAGAAGAGCAGTGTGTGTTCCTGAGTCACATCATCTGCTTAGCAACACGCTCGCTGGGGAGAGCAGGACAGAGCGATGTGATTGGGGGAGACCAGGACCCTCAGGACACGGAGCGCTAATTGCAAAGCTGTTTTTCTCTTCCATTTATAACAGATGCAATACGCCAGCCACAGAAAAGGGGTTGCATAACAGGATTTTACTGTAGATACTCCTCCTCTTCTGTGGCTCTCTCTCCATTTCCATCCCTTTTTGCACCCCCACCCTCTCCCTAGCAACTCCATCTCTTCCTCTCCATTCCCTCATAACAGCTGGAGCTGAGCCAGATGGCTCTGATGCTATTTTAAAGATTAGAGATAGACAAAAGAGGAAAAGGCTCTAGTATTTTTTTTTTACATGTTTAGACTGCAACCAGTGTAGAAAATGCACTCTTTTTTGTGTGTATTTGGGACACAAATGACAAATCCTTTGTTAATTGGTTTGGAGGCAGTGTTGTTGACCTGACTGGGGTCTTTGGCAGTCGTGACAAAGAGCTCAGTGTGGCCAGCCTTTGTGCTGCAAAGCTGGAAGAGTGGTTTCCATATTGGGACAATATGCGCTGTGACCTCTGACCCTGCTCAGAGGCGGCGGCTAGAGAGCACTCAGAGATTCGCTATCCAGAAACACAAAGCATTCCAGGCTCACACACATCCACAAATAAGAAAACAGAAAACATGTTGGCACAAGTAGACAGCACACACATGCACACCAACTGTTACTTTTCATTCGTCAACCCTCTGGGCCAAAAATTACACATGCAAGCGTTTTGCTGTCTGACGGGGGCAGGGCAGACTTGGCTGTGGGAGCTGAGAATATTTGCAACACATACACACACAGACTGGTGATCTCACTCTGTAAGAGAAGGCGAACATGAATTATTTGTTGCCACGGGGCCAAGAGAGAGAGAGAGAGAGAGAGAGAGAGAGAGAGAGAGAGAGAGAGAGAGAGAGAGAGAGAGAGAGTGTGTGTGCGTGTTGTTGTGCTTTGTGGGAGATGGGAGTGGGAATTAGACATAGCTGTTGTATGACTTTTTGTTCAGTACAGTTTCCACATCGGCCCCAGAGAAAACAAAGAAGAATTACGCAATGCTGTTACTCAACCCTAATTTGAGTCTTTCATGTGAGCACCAGGAAAAGGACTGTACAGTGTTCCAGGACGTGTGTGCATGTACAATGAATACACAAATTATAAAGGACGTCGGCTTTAGCACAAAACATTTCCTTCTCTCAATCTGACTGATGCAGAGTGCGGCGCTACTGCGTTGTACTTTCACTTTGTGCATGCATGCATGTTCATGTGTGAGAGTGCATGTCCCCTTATCAGAGGAACACATTCTTATGCACTCTTTGCATGTTTGAATGACTACATCTGCCATCCACAATAACCCTCGGAGTGATGTCCAATGTGCTGAGTATGTTCTGATGTTTGTGTGCTTGCTTAGCGAGGGTGATGGGAGGATAGTCCAGAAATAGAAACGTTTCATGAAAACATCAGAATGGAGAATCATTTCACTGTAGAGGCTAGTTTCATAATCGCCCTGGAGGAACCGAGGCTTGTCTGTTCTATTCGAGCTCCCTTTTTGCCCTAATTCATTTCTGCAACTCGAATGTATTTAACCCAATGTCAGCTCTGACTACCCTCGCTCTCTTATCCCAGCCTTTTCTCCTGTCAGGTCATGTTTGTTACGAAAGAGTTGAGTGCTTTTTTTATTTATTTTTTTGCTTGGGAAGTGCTGTTAACCTCAGAGCTATGATGATGACTGAGTTACAGTATGCGAGGCAGCAATCATCTTGCCTCTGAGTGCCAGTCAGGAGAGGGGAACAAGTACATGACTAAACAAGGTGTGGCTGTGCTGAGATGATTTTCAGAGGAAATCATTTTCTTGACCAATCACTCTCTGACTCACTCTGTTTTTTAGGACTCTCCCAGGATTTGAGTGCAGCACTGACAGCAGCCCAGTCTCAGAGCCTTTTCTGGCAGGATGCACAACAGAAAATGTTTATGTAAGTGGTCAAAAATAGGGAACACATTTTGTCATGTTTGACATCAGTTATGAGTTCCCAAATTCTCTCAACACAGCATCGAGCGATTTTTCAGTGTGCCTCTACTTTTTGTTTTCTGAATAACAAGGCAAAGAGTTTATAGCATGCTAGCAGCTCTGTAAGGCTGTGTTTAGATATTGTGGGGTATTGAACTAAATGCTAATATCACATATTAGCATGCTAGCATTTGATAATTAGCATCAAACACAAAATCCAGCTGAGGCTGATGGGAATGTTAGACATTTTTTGGGGAATAAAACACTGAACACTTCCTGGGGACCATTAATATGTGTACCCTACTTCACAGCAATCTATCCAACAGTTATTTACAGGGACAGATATTTCTGTAACTGGCCAACAAACCAAGAAGCCATCACTAGAGCTATTGGTAGCCACACTAGCGTAGCTAAAGATCTAAGTAAATCAGGAGACAGCACCCATTCCACAAATGATGTCCCACATGATTTACTGAACATTACAGCACATACTGTGGCAAGTCAAGTGCTAAATTGAGTCACATATTTCATAACATGAATGAACAGCAGCTTCTGACAAACGCAGCATTTTTGCTGCTTTATTATTGCAGAGCCAGCCAGTAAATTCCACAGGGGTGTCTCTGCTGACCTAACATAATGCCCCTTTCATCATATACATATATTGAATATGTAAACTGTCCCACGCCTACAATCCTCAGCATCCTCAATAATGTGAAAGCCATACAGTGTGCGCAGTTAATCACTGGGATGTCCTCACTTGCATACAGATGATGTTAGCATTTATATATATAGCCTATCGAGCCCAAATTAGCAAGACTAAAGCTAAGCTAATCCTCAAAGAGGACTCTGTGCTTCGTTAAATGGTAAATCTAAACCTGTCTCCCCTCACCATATACCCACAGAACCTGCTAACCCAGCCTGGCTCCATCCTGAACACTGGATCAATGTGTATACAGATCAATAGGCTTATTAGAGCTGCAGTTGAGTGGTGAACAAAGCCGATTAGCTGAGTCTCCACAGCATGTCCCCTCAGGTTGAAGAGAAAAGGTCACCAGTCACAAGGTTGTTGTGGCCTATAGAGCTGCTGGTTGTACATACTGAGGCGACCCTCGCTCTCTCAGCACATATGATTAATAGAATTAGAGTCTGGGAAACATTGATCAGCACTCTCTGTGCTCGCTCTGATCCATCCAAAACTCCCATTGATTTTTAATCACATTTAGCTCCCTTTCGGAACAATCTTTGAACTGCTGCCAATGCTAATGTTTGAAGGAACCACTTAACCCCTTAGATTTGAAATTATTTTAAAAAACAGTTAAAAAAGAAGTCTACATCCAGCTTTGTTTCTAAAGTCTCCTGCCAATGCTTTAAAGGTCAATGAGTGCAATAAGCCTTCATTTGAGACTATTTCTGTAGACGCCTGAGGCTGAGCAGTGAGGTGTGAGAGGATGGCGAATCTATGACAGTCAAAGAAAGTAATGTTCTCAAGTCAAATGATCTGACTTGAATGGAGTCACAGCTAGGCTCAGTTTTGTTACCTTTTTACCAGAGAACGTGTCTGAAAACCTGCCAAAAGACACTCAGGACTTTGTGAGTTCTGCCTCTATAGGTGGTATAAGACTGCATACATGGATGGAATGAAAGAGATGTATTCATGCCTTCAGGGTAATTCCTTGATGATGGTAACCAGGGACCTTATAAATCTTTTAAGTCAGCAACTTATGGACTTTCAGTACCTAACATGATCATTCAGTGGTGTGTACACTGAAATACTTGACAGCTTATTTGCTTATGTTCAAGTGTACTTACTGATAAGATTGAGTCAGGTATAAAATAAATGCTAAATAAATAGTTTGTAAGGTGGTTAACTTTTGAAAAAAGACAAGATAAACACTGTGGGTTTCATGTGAAAACAGAGATGACTGTGTTTAATTGGAAAAGTAACTTTCCCAAGACCTTTGCATGTGTGACTACCATCCTAAGGCTGAAGATGAATGGGCTGCTCTTTCTCCTTTTCCACAGAGATATAGGCCTTGTGTTTTGATTCTCCAGCTTGTGAATGGAAGGCTCTCTGCACTATACTCCGTGTCCTGAAACCCAGTACTAATGGGGGGAGTAGGACTGTCTTGGTCGGCTCTGACCCCCTGCACAAAGGCCAGCTTTGACTGGGAGGCTTGTAATGAGTTGGAGGCGGGAGTGGAGCAGAGGCCAGGGGAATATCTGATGACTAAGAGGCTGTGAACGCCACTGTACATGACTGTGTGATTAATGAATGCAGCATCATCACAGATTGGCCTTCACCCAATGCTCTGAGATCATCAGCTCCACTCCTGCCTCTATGTTACAGAGTGGAGCAGATTAATCTAAATAAGGAAATGTATACTTTAACATACAGATTATTTCCTTCCAGTGAGGCAAACCTGCACGTTATTTGGGTACTTTTTAAATCACTGAGGTGTGCTATAGTGTGCAGATATTGATCTGAAGCCTTATGTCTTGTGTGCTGGCTCAGGGTTTATTTGCAGCTGCTGTTACTGGAAATGGATCCCTGGAGCGATCTGGATTCAGCTGATCCAATTAAACGCTGTGAATAATTGATCTGACAGTGAAACTGAGCCCTGTCACATGGGAGAGGTGACATCATCATTTAAGGGTTGAAACCCTTACTCCTGTGCAGCTGGACTGCCCCGGGTCGTTTGTTCCACAATCAGTCCACTGTATCTGATTACCGCCTGTGAAGGACACAAAGCAGACCATGAGGACAGAAGGGGAGGTTACACTGGCATTATCACGCTCAGCAAGACTGTACAAAGACAACAGACTCACTGATAGCCGGGGCCCGGAAACTCACAAGATCGTCACATGTTTCAGTCTGCAAATCTGAACCCACTAAGCTTAGAGAAGTTCTGATTTCATCTGGTTACAATGCTGAAGCTGAGGTTACTTTGTATGAAAGCAAACAAATCTTTCTTTGTTTCCTTTTACACAATCCTTATTTACCTCTCATTTAAGGGCTGTGCGAGCTGTGTTGCTTTGCGTGCTACAAAAGCCATTTCTAAACAAGACCTCCATGTGAACCAGATGGACTTTGCGTGGGTCGATTATCTTCCTGGCCATGAAATAAGGTGCAAATAGGAGCCATCTTTGACCCTGGCCTTGGAGGAAGCTTAGATTGTAATATCTAATGAAACCCCTCCAGAGAGGTCTGCTCCTGCCGCTCGCCACCTTTTCATCTAGATCTGCACCACAAATGAGAAAAGGAGGCTGTTGAACATCCAACATCTTGTCTGAATTAGACTCGAACCCTTGGGCAGGAACAGGGGGAGGCCCGTTCTCCATGTCTCCCCTCAGTTTCTCACGAAGGGAGAAAAGGGTGTGGGGTCCCGTTTATAGCTGACTCTCATGCTGCAAATATTTTGCTGGGTTGGCACTTCTGATCAGGTCATAATGAACTCATGGGCCTGATGAAATCATCCAGGGTGTTAGTCATTGTGCATCACTGTGTAATACCCAGGTTGGTTAAGCAGCATTATTATTGTGGAAAGTCTAGAGACTCATCAACTGAGCCTGATTAAGACAAAGGCATGACTAGTTTGTCCACAGCAGGTGTGTGGTTGACGGTTCCAATCTTAGTCATTCGACTTAATTCTCTGGCCAAAAAGGGCAATATTTTACCACTTTGATCTTGAAAGGAGACTAGAGAATCCATGCTGTCCGCCCAGGCAATAACTCTGGTATCTGCAGAAAAACATGTTTGCATAAATACTAGTATCAGTCAGATGAAGAAACATTTTGGGAAATATGTGTTTTCACTTCATTTCTGAGAGAAGCTGGATGAAAGTATTGTTATATCTCTCATGTCTGTGCTTTAAGCATGTATTTTGGAATTAGCTAGCTTCGTATTTAGACTGAAATGCCATTTTGTGTTCATGTTGGTCTGTTTCTTTTTGGGGGTGGGGCATTTGTTTTCTTTTTGCTGTAACCAATCAGTGTCTATGCCACAGACATCATTTTCAGTCGGCATGGCAACTGATGTAGCTTTTGCTAGCAGCAGTTCAGTAACGGGTTTTCATATCTCTAAGTCAACAACACAGGCTGCGTCAGTTTCATCCATTCTTGTCATCACTTTTGTGGGCATTTTCTGTTACTATTTTTCATGACTATAGCTTGGTAGCTCACAATGCAGGAAGATTATAGCAACATTGGTTGATTCTTTCTCCAGCTGACGGAGACAGCTAGCTATGAGGTCTAGGCACCAATTCAGAGGTCTGGAGCCAGGCTGCTTTACCTAGTCAAGCATAAACACAGGAAGGAACAGCTAGTATGGTTCTCTCCAAAATATTTGCCTATCAGCACCTCCGCATTTCACTTAACTAACACTTCCTATCTCATTTGATTAATCCATATACAAACAGAAATGTAAGAATGATATGAGAGTATACACACTGGACCTAATTCTTTACAAACAACACCTTACTCTGGGAAGTCACCGTGCCCAGTTGTGGCATGTTCCAGTCTTTTATACATTTTTGTTTGTGTACACATTAAACAAATGAGATGCAGTGTGTTAATTGGTGTTGCAGAGTGCCAGGTTAACTCCACCCCCTCCATTTCCAATCTTTATGCTAAGCTAGACTAAAAAGCCTCCGGGGCTCAGCCCGACTTTAACCCTCACCCAAACCTGTCGTTTTCTATGGTGCTTAGCACCACAGAATTGAACGCAATTTAGACTTATCACTAACCAGTAATCTTCATGACGCTTAATAATAACCTCACATTAATCTAAACTCTGTAAAACCAATCACAGAAAGCAGCACTATGGGGAAAACAATTAAAAAGAGGAAATACACTTTGACACATGAAGCACATTTCCCAAATTAATAAACATTTCAAGGTGAGCAGCAAGTTGAACTTCAAACACTGATATGCAAATTCAGAGCAATATCCAAAACTAAAGCTACAAAATAAAAGTGAGTCAACAGCAGTGGTTTGCTGTTAAAATTTTCCTGGGTTGTCACCTCTCCAGTAATAACTGCCAAACTATCTCAAGTGCAGATAAACTTGATTCAAGCATGCTTCCTTTTTTTCCTATGTGCAGAAGGTTGGCAAAAGCAAATATAGATGTGCCCACACATTTCTCTATTAATTGAGTCACTGGAACTTCATGTGGGCAATGAGGGGACCCTGTCAGTTAATTAGACAAGGGTGGTGACGGCTCCATCCATCACCTTACGTTTTCTTTCACCCTGAGACCAGGTCCAGTTGGAACATTTCCCTCATCCGTCAAACCGGAGAACATTTCCAACTGCAAAGACCACCATTGAGCGGAGAACTGGAATGAAATCTTTCGAGCAGCACACTGACATGAGCTCGACCTCCCAAGAAAGGTCATGTGGTGTAACCATGGCAACAGGGAACACCACCGGTATGTTAAAAAGGTAGTCTGGAGGGGTGTCGGGGGCGTCTAAACTGAATCCATGGCTGCGGAATTTCAGTGGGTGGGTGCGGATGCGTGTTGAATACTAAAATATTCTCTCTAAATGAAGTCGGAGTAGCCGTGCCTCTATTCATTACACCACTCTGATGTTCCATAACCATTAACATCTGCTAAAGCTCAATACGCACCACGACACATCCAGCTCTCTGGACAAGGAGGGTATTTTTAGACATGTACTCATTAGTGCTGAGAGATCATTTGTAATGAAGGACGGGAGGGGCGAAGGAGGCCAATAACACAGTGAAAGATGGTATCCATATTCAAATACCTGAGGAGCGAGTGGGTTTAACTGTTGGTGAAAAGAGCAGAGGTGAGAAGTGAGGGGCAGGCCAATCAAAGATTTTGAGGAGAGCGATGCAATAAAATAGTCAGGGCAAGGTCAAGAAAATTATACAGCACATTATGCATTAACCGAATGCTTCTAGCTCTGCTTCTAAAACACAGACAACATATGTAACCTCTAACTAATTACATATGCTAATAAAACCGCTATGTACTCTGGACCGGGATCAGACCTATTGTTCTCGCTGGGATCAAAATTCCTGCAGTAATTCAGCCATAATTCAAATGAGCTCGTCAGTTCTATTAGCAGAGTGGCTATCATTCAGAATCATGCATGGTATCGATTAATGGCATCTCCTCACTGAGAACCGTTCAGTTATACCTCTTTGAAATGATATATATTCTGCAGTCAACATGTGCCATATTTCCTGTTGTGGTCATACAATGGTGGTATTGAATTGTGGGAGTGTTATCTGTTTTTCTATAATGGGATTCTGATTTAATTCGCTGCAGCAGGGAAAGTGCCATGCAATCCGTCTCCTTCTCCAGGTAGAGGTTAGATTGGATAAGAATATAGTGCCATTGTCTTACAAAGTGAGGACACAAACACAGATAGGGGTGGTAGACAGACCTGCCACTTCCCTCCTCCCTCAGCTCTTAGAGTAAGATGTAGCCTGATACAACAGTGCCCCCTAGAGGACACACAGTACGTAGTTAACGTGTCTGGGAACTTTAAACAACCAGGGGCAAATCCAGGTGTTTTTCCAGACTGAAAATTATTCAGTATACAATGTTTATGTAATGTAATTAGCATGGTGCACTTACTTGAATATACTTAAGAATGCTACATGTGTTAAAGTGAAATATAGTCAATCCAAAGCCAACCCCCCCCCCCCCCCCCCCCCCCCCCAAAAAAAAGAGAAGCAAAAGCCTTGTAATCCAAACATGCTTCTGCGTGTCCCAGACTTGTCCCACCAGCCTGGCACTCTCGCTGGCAAAACAGAAAAACACAGTTGTGATGGAGGGACTCATTTGCCAGAGCGGCCTTTGCTGCCACACAATTAGCAACAGAACAGTGGGCACACCAAATACCCAAGTGCCACTCCACAGGGAGGCCAAGTTGGTCTGTGGCTCCAAATGGAGGTGGCCAATTTGTCTGGTGACTTCACTGGCATGTCGGCCCAGTCATTGTCCTCACAGGCAGCCAGCAGATGGGAGAGAAACGTGGCCAGGTGCTAAGAAGGATAGTCTCTGATGGAGTAATAATAACATAATATCAATATTAAAATGTATTCATGATTGAAAATGATGACATGCGATGAAATCTAGCCCCCACATTAATGGTGTGCAGTGGACTCTGCTAGCTTATATTTTGTCACAGATTGTGTTTTCCCTTTGTAATATACATTAATACACAAAATATATGTATACATGTGTATACATGTGTAAATTGTATATATGTGTACGTTGTATATTGCTTATCATCACCAGTATTTGATTACAAAAACTAGTGATGCTGTCCCAAGGTGGAATTGACGAACAAACAAAGATAGAATCTAGTTAATCTACATATTTATTTATCTATTATTAGAGCCCAACCAGTCAAAGATATGTTTGAGCACTTCCAAATGTATTTAAACATGGTGACAGAGTGAGAGGAAATGACATGCAGCAAAGGTCCCCAACTGGAATCAAACCTGATACCACTTAGACCACTAGGATACAGGACTGTGTGCTACTCAGGAAATACTGTATTAAAGTATTTATATAATTTATATAATTTATATTTACAGGTATTTAATAAGACTGATAAGGATCCCTTAAATTCAGCAAAATATTGAATTTAAGGGGTCCTTATCAGTCTTATTAAGTACTTGTAGTGAAAAACCAATACCAGGTGATGTATCAGTATCTGATTTTATGATGTATATGTGAATTAGCCTTAAATGAATATTGGTTTGAATATTGAAATGAATATTGATAATGATTTCTTTCTGAGGTTGATTTTATTACCTTCGGACAGAGCCAAGCTAGCTTTGAACTATACCTTTAAAAATTAATTATTGGTTGAGCTCTAATTTTTATTTTTATTTGTTGCATCAGCACAAGTTTTTGTTTGCCTTTATGAATTGGTGTTTCCTTTCCCGACAACATTTGAAATGAAATAAAACCGTCAGAGATTTTATCATGCACATAGATGTCATGAAGAGGATGCTGAGCTAATGTGTTAGGGAGAAGGTACAAATGCACTGGTCCTTGAAATATCATAGAGAAATGGATGTGATGTCAGTAATCAATAAGCTGCCATTGATCACAGCTTCTCCCAGCCATGAGATAATGTAGGCTGCAGCATGGGAAAAGCTCTTAGGGGTGGCATTATAACTGTAATGTTCTCTGCAGAATGACATGCCTGTAATGACAAAGCACAGCATGCGCTCATAGGAAAAAAGAGTGCTTACAGACCTTGATGAAAAAATAAAAAGAAATGCACATGACAGGATGGCGAGTGTTATTCAGACAACAGGGTGTTGATTTCTGGGAAAGCGGCTCAGGAGGCTGGAAGTACGAAGACAGATGGCCACATGGTGCACCGATTCCCCCTATGAAGCTTCACACACAACAAGAAATCCACTTATGAGATGGCTCTCTGAGCGTAATGCCACTAATTTGGGTCTGATGAAGAACACAGGAGCCCAGTGCCAGCAATGGGGACCCTCAACCATCCCTAAAAGGATTTTTGAGAGCCCAGATGTGCAGCGCATTGAATTTGATTCAGCTGTGTTTATCCCTGCAGGGGCTTTTAAAAGGACATCTTATCAGGTTAAATACAATATAGAGTACAATGTAGAGTTTTCTAGAGAGCAGAAATGTTTGTGGCCTTTGTGCTGTGTCAGTGCACCAGTAGCATAAATACAAGCTTTGAAAAAGCCCAAATATTCATTACATCAGCCAAAACTTCCTCACGTCTGAACCAAAATTAGTAAATTTAATCACACACTGACAATATTTAGTGGTGGAAAACGACTAAGTACATTTACTCGAGTTCCGTACTTAGGTGCAGTTTTGAGGTGTTTGTACTTTGCTTGAACGTTTCCGTTTTTGCTACTTTATATTTCTTCTTCATTTTATTTTATTTTAGAAGAAGATATTACACTTTTTACTCCAGTTATTTGATAACTGTAGCTAATAGTAACTTTGCAGATTTTGATTAATTAAACAAACTCCAGTGTATAAAATAATTAAGTGATGTACACATTAACGCATCAGTAATTACAACCCAATAATACAATATACATTATTCTGAAGACCCTTTCTGCATAACATAGTACTTATACTTAAGTAAATGATCTGAGTGCTTCTTCCACCACTGATTAAGAAAACCTGCATTAGGGCACAACTGGCCCGCTTGCTGACACACTGAACTTTGTCCAACAAAGGATTCACTGACTTTGACTGGTATTGATTTTGTGGAGGTACCAGACAGAATAGGCTTCTGTCCAATAAGGATCAATACAAGTGTCTAGGGCAGCATTTTCTAGGAGCTGATATCAAACCCAACTCTCAAACCCCTTGTAATGAATTAATTATACTGTGTTTTTAGTCTTGCTGGCGGCTTGGCAAAATTGGTCTGTTGGTCCACAGTTTTGGTCTGAGCTGAAATAGCTCGACAACTGCTAAATGAATTTCTATTTTTGGGACATTTGTAGACACCAAAGCATGAATCACTGACCACTGTTTAGTGCTAATAAGCTAAACCAAGATGGTTAACATGGTAAACATTATAGCTGCTTATCGTCATACTGAAGTTATCGTTTAGATTAAGTACAGAGCAGCTAGCGTGGCTGTAGACTCTTGATCTTCTTTCATCTACAAAAAAACCCAGTTAGGTTGAATTTCTGAGAAACATCCACAAGGTAGAAGGATTAACTTTGTTTGCAAAGGATGAAAAAGATGTTCTTGGCAAACAGAGGACAAAACTATGTGACTGAATGATGGAAATTGACTATGAAATGCTGAACATGTTAAAGTAAGACATGATGTGCTGCTTTTAGCAGTCACAGAATGATTTTACGAGACCCCCTCCAAGAAAAGGAAAATCCAGATTTAGAAAAAAGATCAAATTGTAAGTATTAAAAAATGCTTTAAATTCATCTTTGAAACACACAGCCTGAAGTGACCTTTGCTTAAATGTGACCAAACCCACTCAGGCAGAAAAGAGGTTTAACAGCTCTCAAACACAAGACAGGCGGGCTGATTGCAGAGAAGGAGGCAGAGTGTGTCTGCTTTTAGAGGCTGTGTTGGCTCGAGTGAAGCCAAACTGGACACAAATCATCTGGAGTACCATCCAGAGGGGTGGGCGTGAGGGTGGGTGGGAAGGCAGAGCAGATAAAACGAATCCTAAAAAGCTCCTGGCAGCTGAATAAAACAGCCCCAAAGGCTGTCTGTCATGGCATGGTGTTCAAGCGTTGGCCCCCTCTTTCTGTTTCTGGCTTTGTTCATGTCCTGGTTTCGCAGCAGCTTTCATCTCTCAGCCTATCATCTCCCATAGGTGCCTGCGTAATTACTACTGACACAAAGAGGAAGAGGCAAACATGAATCCACAATCATTACAAAAGTAATTAATTCTTGTCGATTCATTCTTTCAGTTCATTTGCTGGTTTGATGAGCTTGCCTTTTTTTCTGGCTTATTTCTCTGCAGCCTTGCTAAAAAAAAAAACAGAGTGCTTTCGACTCAGTTAATCACCACTGCCATCACGCTTTTACTGTCACTTATCATTTAAATTATTCAATGAAGTCATCTCACTTGATCTTGCTGAATATTCGAATTTCTAGACTATAGACACTTCACTGTAGAGCTTTTAATAACACATCGAGATGAATCCTATCTCATAGCTTCAGTCTGCAGGAGCAGGTGTAGAAGTAGACGCCTCCTTCTGAATCATTTAAAAGCAATAAAAATTGTTACTTCACCATCTTTCAGAGAAATGAGCCTGTTGCCTAATATTTACCGCAATTATGATGTTTATGACAGCAGTGAGGGGGATGTTCAGATGTTTCTGTCCTTGATTTGGAAGGATCCATCTCGCAGTAAACAACATTAGCGCTGGTGGTTGCAGCGAGTACATATTGTAACCTTCAGCTTTAACTTCAGCTCAAACTCTGACACCAAGTGTGCAGTTTATATTTCCTCACAGAGCACCGTGAGACCTGTTTAAGTGAATCCTTTTTTTTGTCTCTTTCTTCTTCGTATTGCCTCCTGAGAAATCCACACTAACATCATGATTGCATCAGCTCACGTGTCTTTCCTGTGGACATGAAATTGGCGCAACAGCTGGGCTGTCAGGAGGTGCCATTTTTGCTAAAGAAAATAGGGGAATAGCTGGCTTTCAGAGGATCCTCCTGAAACGCTGCTGCTCCGCAGTGAACTGCTGAACTCCAGATGGGGCTGACTCTGTGACTTATTAAAGATTTACCAGGTGTGTCTGCCGTCCTGCCCTTGACCTTCAAAGCTGCGAGGTGGGGCTGTGACTGCATGAAGACAGTGAGCATTTGGGGATTAGAGGGGGGCAGGAAGTTGACAAACAACTTTTCCTGGCTTTGCCAGTCAACGGCGTTGGCAGACTCTCAACGGAGGGAATGCAATATCATTTGTAGTAAATTACCAGCCCACACAAAGTGACACAAGGCAGCGTAAGTCAAGTTGTACTGACAGCTCCTTCAGTTGCCACACAGAGCACACATCTGCCAAGTGAGCACACACTCCCATACATACCTTATTTTACCCACACGTGCTAATAAACAAAACACACACACACACCAACACAGAAAGACCAATTTAACATGAACCTCACCAGAAATCTCTTTAGAGAAAATTCACACTTCATTTGAATTTGAGTGTTTATTTATGGAATAAAAGTTGGAGAACTTCATTCAAGCTAATTATGTGTTTACTACCTATCATTATAATTCAACATAAACTTACTTGTAACAGTGATTTTTCTTCATGCATCACATGGAGTATCCACCCCTGTTTCTTGAAAAATACAAGTTTATTTTTAAGCTGTATTAGAGTATACATGCCTTAGCGTAGAGGCAAATTTGTTTACATCAGCTACATCAGTGAGACTGGCAAGACAAACCAGGGCAGGAGTGTCAGAAGAAAAGTCTACCCAGCAGTGATAAACAACAGCAGCTAACCAAAAAAAAAAAAAATCTTGTGATGTGAAAATATGATTTCTTCTGTCTGACAAGCCTGCTCTCAGGAGACAGTGTCTTCTTTTTCTTAGTTTTTCTGTTTTTAAAGAATAAATATAAGTGAGAAATAATATTGTAAAATATGAACAAATATTTGGCTGATGTGGAGCCAAGTTTTTCCAAGTCTGTTGTCACTGATTTAAAGTGCATGTAATCATGTAATGTAGATCAGTTGAGAGTTCTCGTATGAGTTTTATGTAACTAGACTACTAGAGCTTTGGGGAGGACACACTGTATGGGTTGTGAATCAGGTGGATTTGAATGAACATGAGGTGTTTTTCTTTAAAATGGGAGAGCTCAGATACAGAGGTCAGATTTGATTACAATGGCTTGAAAGGGAAAAGTGACAGTAGATCTTTTTGTCTTTTTTTTTTTTTGCTTCCCCAGAATAATTGTGTTGTTATTCATTTACAAAAAGTAACTTTCACAAGGTCTAGAAATGAGGAAAAAAAATGAACTGTGTGAAGTTTCCATGCGTTGTTGTAAACAGGCTAAAAACATGTTAAATCACTGTAGTGTAGTGGCTCTTTAAACAACACTGGCAGAGTTCCTTAAGTGGAGTGGACAGTGGCAGGATGTGGTTCTGGGGAGGTGGAAAGTCCAGAGAATAAGCCAAGTGGGGCCTCCAGCGAGGCGCAGCATGTGGTCATGCTCCAGTTAACTGGAGTTCACCAGAGGTTAAGTGGGCTATAACTTGACAACAAAAACCTCTGAAATATATGTACAGGCAGGGAAGAGGACAGTACTAGCTGAGGACTCTTGTGTATCCTCAGCTGTCACTTTGATTTTGATGTCTGCTGGTGGGAGATAGTTTCAAAATTCAGGGCCTTCATTTGTGACTGGCAACATGCAACACGCATGCATACTCTGTAAAGCAGCAGCAACACAATTGACAAGTAGAAAAATGCTGTCACATGTATCTAAACATGTGAAACCAATAAATTAAATAAAAATTGACTGTCAGAGTCATATAGAGAGGGTCTACAGAAAGAGGAACACTGTACCCTGGCAGACTTGTTTAACAGTCTGACTGCGTGAGGATAAAAGCTCTTACAGAGTCTTTAAGTCCGAGCTTTCATGCTGCAGAATCGTCTGCCTGGCTTGAACAGTGTATTACCAGGGTGTCGGGAGTCCCTTTGAGATCCTGAGAGCCCTGATCAGACACCGCCTGGTGTAGATGTCTTGAAGGGCATGAAAGTGCAGTTTTGCCTTTGCAGCAAGGCTGATTCCTAAAACACACAGAGCAGAACAAACTCTGGTTGCTGCTTCTGCAACGAGGCTACGCACAGAGTAATTGTTTGCTCCAACCCCTGGGACTTAGGGGAGACACTCCACTGCTGTGCTCCTGACTGGTGAGTCCATTTTACCCCCGGCTACACGGTCCAGGCCACTGACTAGAGCACTGCTTCAGTGCCCACACTGCTCTCAGAGGAAGTGACCTCAATACATCCAATAACCCTGCTTGCACAAGCACGACAGCTGTGGAAGATTGGAAACACACCAGGTTTCTTATCTTAGATGCTGCTAAAATGAGAGAGTACATTGTTTTGGTGGTGTAAATGTCAAAGGAAGAATGATTCAGTGTTTAGTCATGCAGTTATCTAAATGACATCTTAAAATAAAAAAAGAAAAATTTGGCTAGCAGCTGTCGGTAATTATTGAGGAAGTGAAATAATATTTAATCACCACGAACCCAATTTTGACTTTCACATAACTGAAGCAGCAAAATGTGATGCACTTCATTTATGTCTGGAAATACCAGTATCATGGCTCTACAATGGTGGCATGGTAAAACCCATAGAAATGTGTTCTCTATAGGGAGGAGAGGTTAATCCTGGATGTACAAATGTTTATTTCAGCAGCTTCTTCTCTCCTTACAGCTTCTGCCACCATCAGGGCCTAAGAGGCAGCTCCATGACTAATGAACCAGAAATCAACCAGATTATTCAATCTACATGAAGGCAGTCCATCCACCTATGGCCTTTATTCACGGGCACTATGCAAATGTTAGCGCTCTTTGCAGTACGGTGATAACTGAGTTACCATACTGAGCCGCAGGAGCTGATTTGTGCTGATTACCGGGGGCCTGTGTGACTGTGTGCACCACAGCCAGGTGATTGTGTGGGATCCTGTGTTTGGCTCTTGTTACTGTTGTTTTCCACAGAGATGCTAATCATCCAGCATGCGCCGGAGGCATGATTAAATGCCACACGGCTCCCTCGGTTTTGGCCCTCTCACTGTGAATAAACCTTTCTCACCCACAGGCTGAGGAGGCCTGGAGTCTGCAGCCATGCTCTGAACAGCCTGAGCTGCACAGAGCCACAGCTCCCCCTACAGGTCACACTGCAAGTGGGCAAAGTGGGTGAACCGTTGTTTTCACATCATTCCAAACTGAGCTATTACACATGGATGACAATTATTTGTGTTGGACCATGTGTTTGGTTTCACTTGTCCCAAAACACTGTACACTGTAATCTAATGTTTTGTGCAAGTTATAACTGGTTTATCGTTGCCTGTATTTCTCTCGTAATGTTACCTTCATCACAACAAAGCAGTCATCAGTCATCTTTGGAAATAGGAAACTGTGTCATGTACTGTAAATGAAAAAAGAAATAAGAAGGTAAGACTGCCCTCTTGTGGTGGATCCAACTGTAAATTTTATTACCATCTTGACTGTGGGAAAACTGCCAGTAGTGTAGTCTCAGAAGAGCAAAATTATGCCTTTGTTCTTCACAATTTTCTAGTGGAATACTCCACTAGAAAATTGCCTTCCAATGCACAAAGTAGTAGTCAAGTCAAGTTGACTGGATTGCTAAGTTGACTTGGAGAGCTAAGAGACAGAGACAAATGATAAACAGAAGTCAATATGAAATAATACCAGTTATGGCCGGTTTATTTTTGTGATGTACTGTACAACACATAATCTCCAGGCTTTGAAAAGAAAAAATAGACATTGCCCATATGTTGTTACACATGTTGTGTAAGATGTAACTTACACCTTTAACAAAGACTGTCAGACATAGATAAACATGCACAGCTTTACATTCATCTGTCAGTGCAAACAGTGTGATGCAGTCATTTTATACTGCACTCCTAACATGAATGTAATTCTCAAACTGCACATTTCTCATTCTTAATCATCCAATAACAATGTTTTAAAATAACAATAAGAGCTAAGCCATGTCAACATAAACAGACAGAAAGCTACAAAATATTTCTACTTTGTGCGTTCACTTGAGAACTTGGAGACTGTCTATAACACTGCCAGATCTTTGAGGTGTGACGTAAAAATAATACAAACACATTTAAAAAATTGCATCTAAGAATTCAGCTTTACAAAGCTTAGATTCTTATTTAGAGCCTCCAGAGTCCTACAGACTCTGTCTTTCTGTTTCAAAGGTAAAATGATTATCAAGTATTACAAGAGAATTAAGGCAGCATGCAACTTATCTAATTAAAAAAAAAAAAAAAAAATTCTTCTGAAATTCATGACATGATCTTTTTATTTTTACTTATCCTCAGTCTCCATAATAATGCATAATATTTCATATACTCTGAAAATCCTTTTTGGACATTAAAATAGACCTTCCAAGTACATGTACAGGATATGATAAAACAACCATGATGTTTTCGGTTCTTCTGTTACTCAGACGGTCCTGTGGCGCGACGCACTGTCTTGAGTGTTGAATCTCTGAGCACACTTTTCCAAGTCTAACTTGAGCTTACTTGCCTCAGGTCGGTCTTCTGGCTTCAAACTCAGCATTGGCCTTATGATGAAGAACTGCAACAGAATAAAGAACAGCCAGTGAGAAATCCATCCAAACTGCAGCATTTCTTCAGTGCACAGCAAATTCCACATGTGGACATTACATGAGCAATCAACAAAGGTAAATATTTTAAAGTGTTACTGCTATACTCCCCAAATACTGTCATCTGATACTGACCCCCTCTACTCAGACTTAAGTAACCTGATTACAGTCAGCTTTCTCCAGTAAGTCAGTTTCTTAAACGCCATGTAAAAGAGGAACCTGGTTCCCCGAATTGGCGTAGAGGATTATTAGAAATTACCTGGTTTCCCCATGCAGGGAACACTGATTTCTCTGCCATGTATATGGGTAATCAGCTTTTACAAGCACACATATGGATGGAAGATTAAAACAAGCAGCAATTTGTCCTTGGATTTGAAAAGTCTTAGAAACTCCAACACGCTAAAACAGAAACTAATATCAAATAGTGCCAAAACAATTTACCATTGTTCAGTTGCTCTCTCTCTCTCTCACATACACACACTTATATCTTTGTAAAGACACTCACTGATATATTGCACTCCCTACTCCCTTACCCTAAGTTTAACATTCCAGACTAAATGCCTAACCCCAACTCCAACCTAAACCTATTCTGACTCGTAACCCTCACACAACCCTTTAACATGCTTCTGACAGACTTTCTGTGCAGATAGGCCATCTGAGTAACTACAGTGCACATCCAGTAAACACACTCTCTCATTTCCTGTGTAACATGGTTACTGAAGAGCATATCAGCTTACTGACTGATTCTTATTCCAAGTACGCTGCCAAAATGTTGACATACCTCATTGGGAAACAAGTCTGAAAACTTATTGGGAAGTTTCTGTCTCCTGGCATCATCCCATACCTGGAATTCATGCAGTGACAAAACAGGCTTAACACATCTGATAAGTGGCTCAATTATGCCTTGGTACCAGGTATTAATGACACAATAAGCACAGTGTTGTTGTAAACAACTCACCTCTTGTCTTTCATGGGCAGTGCAGAGTTTCCAAAGAAGTTCAAAGTATATCAGCCCCAAAGCAAATATATCAACCTTTTGGTCATAAGTCGTCTCACTCTTCTGTTGTAAAACAGGAGCACAGTATTAACAAGAGGCATGAGGCAGCTAAATGTCTCTCCTTAATCATAACATATTAAACAACACCTTGTATGCTCAATTTAATCAATTGAATAGTTAATGAAGCCATTCTGTTGTAGATGTTTTTGTTTGTAGTAAAATCATTATATGACATAACTAAAGGTGGACAAAACTGATTATAATCTAACTTATTTTTTTTCCTTTGGTGAAGTTGCTATGAACCATGATAACACACTCCAACATGTGGCGTTTAGTGCTGTGAGCAGCAGTTAGGATTTCTCTCCCTTTGACAACCAGTATTTAATAATACAGAGTAAACTGTCCACATAGACCATCTGACCTGCTCAGGAGCCATGTAAGATGGGGTTCCTTTGCACACTGTTCTCTCAATCAGGTTCTCAGCATCGCCATCATTCTCAGCATCGCCATCATTCTCAGCATCGTCATCATTCTCAGCAGTGACCAGACCAAAATCTCCAATCTTCACTTCTCTGTCCCGTCCGAACATGATGTTGGCAGGCTAACCAGAGAGGGAATGAAAGAAAGAAAGAAAGAAAGAAAGAAAGAAAGAAAGATGTAGCTCCTGAAGTGATGTGATGTGATAAATGATGATTTCATTCTCCTTGTCTCACCTTCAGGTCTCGGTGGATGAGCTTCTTGGAGTGAATGTACTCGACTGCGCTGACCATTTGCTGAGCAATGGTTAGACTTTCCTTTCTTCTCTTGGAGTCTTTTGTCACATTCTGAGCATTTTTCTCATCTATCCACACTCTAAGAGTTTTGGTGTCACACAGCTCCATCTGAATATAGAGGTACCCTTTAGGTGGTTTACTGGAGGACCTGGAATAGTAAGAAAAGACAAATATAGAAATAACATACGAGTAAGTAAGGATTTTAAAGAGTAACTTAACACCCATTAAGTTACTCTTTAAAAAGTGGTTAAGACTTACTGTGATGTGCTGTAGCTGTCATCCACACTGTCCAATGCGTGTCCTGAATCCTCTAACCAACTTGAGTAGAATCGAACAACGTTACAGTGAAGGAGGTCACACAGTGCCGTCGCCTCTTGTACAGCTTTTTCAATACTAAGGGGTACAAAACAACAGCTATTAAAAACTTTGAACATGCCTGGAACCGTTACCTTCTGCAATGAAATGCAAATGAAAAACACAAAAACATAAAATCATTCTTTAGCTGACTTACCTGTAACATGGGACAATCTTTACAGCAAAATCCTTCTTCATCAGTTTGTGTTCTGCCTTGAAAACACGGCCAAACGCTCCTCCGCCGAGGTACTCCATGGGGTTAAAGTCTGATACAAATCTTTTATTGCTGAAGCACACACTGAGAGAACAGACATGTCTTTACGACTGTGTGTCAGCTTTTGTAACAGACAACACCCAAACTAAACATCACAGAAAACAGAGTAACACGCTAGTACTAAAATGTGATGATTTAAATTTCCTTACTCAGAAGTTTCTGACACCGATGACGCCTGCTCACTAGGACCATTTCCTGTTTTCATTTCTTCAGGAATCAGCACCTCCTTAATCAACAAAATAACTCATGATTTAGAGATTATACTCTGAATAAAAAAATAAAATAAAAAAATGTTTAAAAAATACTAAATTATTAAGATGATTCAACTGTCCAATTGGCACTGTACCTCTTTGCTGTTTCGACTGGTGTTTTGAAGATTTTCTGCAGGCCTATGAAGACATGAAACATGATTAGCAGCAATAGTCATTTTGTGATGTAATATTTTGTGTATATTATGTACTGTAGCTTTAGAGTGACTCTGAAGGTGACTTACTCTTTTTTGGGCCTCACATCAGGATTTTGTTCCTTTGTAATTGGAGAAAATATAGAAAATGGTGCCAGCAGAACTTAAGCAAGAATTTAAAGACAAATCAAACTGAAGGTAAATTGATTTAATAAAATATTGAATCACAACTTGTTTTGGTTTGTTCTGAACAATCGACCCCACAGTAATCCTCAACCACATGATTCCACATCCTCTTGCAGAGAGGAGAATAGTTTGAAACGCCAAATCAGCCATAACAGAGGGAAAAGTTTACTAAAATCTAAAATACCGTGATTTGTCCCTTTAGTTTAGAAGGATTTATTTCTAGGTCTTTTCCTTCCAGTATGATACAGACTGATGATTAGAAAGGTGATAACAGACCTGAACCTTGGGACGGTTTGATGCATCACGGAAAACATCTAAGTCTGTTGTACCGTTTGCCACGCTTTTTGATTTTGCATCACAGAACTCCCTTGGAGAATACAAAGATACATTAATAAACATATCAACGTTTCATTAATTGACGTATCAAACTCCTCCATTAATCAGTGTCTTACGGTTCAGTTTGTGGTGTGTCTGGTTTGACTGGCACTCCATCATCACATATAGCTGAATAGAAACACACCTGAAACATTTAAACAGAAAGTCTTTAGCTTTACTGAGCCAACATACATAGTTCAGTTTAGTAGATACTTTTCTAATGAACTGGTACCGAAGGATTTTTTGCCAAACTTTCTGTTGCATTTTCTGTCTGTCTTCAGGAGTCAGCACATCCTTAATCAAAAAAGTAACTCATGATTTAGAGATTATACTCAAACTAAAAAATACATAAAAATAAAAAAAATTTAAAATATTTAAAAAATACTAAATTATTAAGGTGATTCAACTGTCCAATTGGCACTGTACCTCTTTGATGTTTCGACTGGTGTTTTGAAGATTTTCTGCAGGCCTATGAAGACATGAAACATGATTAGCAGCAATAGTCATTTTGTGATGTAATATTTTGTGTATATTATGTGCTGTAGCTTTAGAGTGACTCTGAAGGTGACTTACTCTCTTTTGGGCCTCACATCAGGATTTTGTTCCTTTGTAAGAAAAAATAAAATACACACTTTTTTTTTAGCAACTACTGCCATCTTTAAGGATATCCAAACCAGTTAATAAGACATGCCTCTGTAGATTTTCTTTCAAATATGAACACTCAATCCAACATGCACCATTTTAACAAACAATAATCATACCACTGGTCTCTGATTTTCCGTCTCAATCAAACCTCTCAGAGAACTTTTAGTTGCATGCTGCTTTGCTTCCTTTCTGTTCCCCCCAACACCAATGGGCACATTTTGGCCATTGACTATGGGCATCAGGATGGATCTGATAAAGAATTGTTAAAAGCTATAGTTACGGCCAAGACCATGGCAACATATATATATATACACACACACACACACACTTTACATTTATTGTTTGAAAGAAAACCCAGATGAAACTTGTCTCTCACCAAAGCATGTCTATTCTCTCACATGACCAAACCCAAATAACTTTTTTCTTTTTTAAACTGAAACTAACATTTTTTTTTGGCCTGTCAGACATTTCACAAACTATTTTACCTCCTTTGTACCTGAACTACATTATGATACATTTGTGAAATTACGCTACAATGCAATACAATTTTGACATCACAGTAAAATCACAGGTGTAATTTAGCAGATCAATAACGGCTAAACTCCATTTAGTTGCTTCATTTTCAGGGTCCTGGTACTGTGCATGGTGGTTTAATGTCATACTGTCATGGCTGGGTCACCTTAACACAACAAGGCCATTGTTAATGTTATGAATATTATTATAATAACTCCAGTTCTTCTTTGACAAATCAACATGTCTGCAGTGAATAGTGATGTGTCCGTCACGAATGAAATGGCTCTTAGAGCCGGCTCTTTGAAGTGTTGTGGTTTGCAGTGTTCTGTGTTGTTTCACTTTAAATTTGTTTAAAAGAAAAAAGCTGAAAGTTTAATACTGTTAAAAGTTGAATTGTAAATAGTTGTTTTTTGTATTTTTAATAATTTATTTTTTATGTGGAGTAAATAAATAAAGGCATATTTATATAAAAAACATATATAAAAACTACATATTTTTACATTATTGTTGATAGTAAATTAATTTAACTAATTTAATCAACAAAACAATCTGAAGAGCTGCTTGGGAGCCGAAAGAGCCGGCTCTTTTTAGTGAGCCGAGCCAAAAGAGCCGGTTCTCTAAAAAGAGCGGGATTTCCCATCACTAGCAGTGAAGTAGGCCTGTTGGAGTGGGCGATTTCCATCACTGTCCAACAGAGGCCACTATAACTTATTCTACATTAGCGAGCAAAGCTGAACGTGCACTCAGAGGTAAGAATAATGTGTAAAAGAAATGTTTTCAAACAGAATATTTGGGTTTTACGGGAACAAAACTTCGGGACATGCACTTGTGCAAGTCTGGTGTTTACCAGACATGCACAAGTGCATGTCCCGAAGTTTTCTGGTGTTTACCAGACATGCACAAGTGCATATCTGTTAAACGCGCCGGCCAAAGTGAGGACCTCGGGAAGAATGACGGTCACCTATCGAGTATGGCTCTAACTCACCTTCCAGCGCGTCCTGGGCCCTCAGAGACAGAGCCCTCATGTTTTAGCTCCGAGCCTTTTCTTCGTGCAGAACTTTTCTTTTCCATGCCGAGCTGTAAAACCTCGAGGCTCCGCAACAGTTTCCGCTGTTCAGTGATTTAAATTTCGTCCACATCCGCATGCCATCCAATCAGAGATGCCCGTCTAAAACGAATAATGACGATGACGTTTTTCCGCTTGAACATGAATATGTCTCCAGAGCCGTGGGAAAAGTCACATGACCATCACGGACACATTTATACAGTACAACATTCATTTATTCAAATGTAATACACACACACACGCACGCACGCACACGCATAGTTTATTAGGCAGTTTATTTGGAGCACGTGGTTTGTGGAGCTGTCTAATTGTAGTGCATTATATCGTTATTGCAGAGCTGTTTCTGTTATTTATCCTCACTGGTATAAATAACACAAACTGAACATCATTACCGTCATCAAGGTGGAATTTATTATTTATTTTTTATTGCAGGGCTGTTGGATTAGACTGCATAAACTGCAATGGTTTAGCTAGGGAGACTTAATAAAAGAACACACACAGTCACACACACACACTTTGCTAGCAAAGGAAGACAGACTGATGTACTGACAGTGTACTACAATGCTCTGCAAACAAAGTAAAACCATAAATAAATCACCATTTTCGCCCTCAATGACCATTATTTTATTTTCCACTTTAACATCTTTCAATACAAGGCAAAGGCTGTCGTGTGATATCACTCAAAATACATTTACACACCACAGAATACATTTCCAGCACTGAATGAAACGTCAGATATTGACTGAGAAATAACCAGCCACATGATTGGTTAGAATAAGAATGTGAATTAATGTAAAAGTTAAGTATTAAAATCATGATACAGTTGATTATGTTTCCATCATGCTCCTGTCGGCTAAACCACAAACACAAGGCCCCAAATCCAAACACTGCCATTTGTATGTGTGTGTGTGTGTGAGTGTGTGTGTGTGTGTGTGAAAGAGAGATAGTTGAATGTGAAGCCTTGTGAAGTACTTTGTTTGCTTATGGATCTCAGGTTAAAGTGCTATACAAGTGCAGTAATTAACCATTTTCCAACCAAATCATTTAACGTAACAGTATATCATATCATCAGATCACAGACCGATCAGAAGAGACAGATTTCCATAATCTCCTGTGATTTATCACAAGCTGTTGTGAATATCAGACAGTTACATTTTGCTGATGCATGTTTTTTTGTGTGTTGAGTATCTTGGCCCACTCTTGCAGACCTGCCTTCACTGTGCTTGCTTCAGGTCGCTGTTCTGGGTTTGCACACAGCATTGACTTCATTATTTTGTTCTGCAAAAAGCAACAAAAAACAACAGCCACTGAACCAACAATAATAAATATTTCTGAAACTCCACAGAATTTCCCACACGTGGACTGTGCACAGACAACTGACCAATGTAAATCCTTTTAAACTGAGACTGAAATCCTTTCTGGCACCCTGTGGGAAATACTGTGGCAGGTAAATAAGTCTCGATAATAAGAACACGGTCATGTACCTCTGGAGAAAAAGTCATTGAAAACTGGTTGGGAAACTTCTGACTCCTGACATCTGTCCAAATCTGGTGTTTATGAAGTGATAAGAGAATGAAAGAACATGTTAGTCAAGGAGAGATAACAATCTAATTACGCTCTGTTGAACATTGCAAATAGTTAGAAAAAATATTAAATAAGAGATTAAAAGATGATCAATAAAGTTCCATTGTGATATTTATACTGCTTTTATTACATAATACACTGAAAAGAAATCAGCTTCTGGTGTAAGGTTAGATGCTTTTAAATAACAGACATAGGCCTATGTGATATGGTGACTTTGTCAGGGAGAGTCAATTGTTAAACTTCTACACACAATGTTTAGTTCCTGACATGAATGACTCACCGCACATTTTTCATAGACCGTAGAGAGTTTCCAGAGGAGCTCAAAGTATATCAGCCCCAGTGCAAATATGTCCACTTTTCGGTCATAGTTCCTCTTACTCTTCTGTAATAAAATAAAAATGCAGTATTAAGTAGTATTAAGTAGTAGGGGTGTAACAATACATGTATTTGTATTGAACCGTTTCGGTACGGGACGTTCAATTCGGTACAGGGCTGTGCACGGGTGAGTTCACGTTGTGTGTGTTTTGGTTACATTCTGCCGCTACACGTGTAGGTACACTTGCAGGCCGTGTGCATAATGGCTACTGCTAAACCGGAGCTTGAAGAACCTTCCCTGTCGCTAAAGTCGCCTGCTTGGGAACACTTCGGCTTCCTAGTTAAATATTGCAATGGAGAAAGGCAGGTGGATAAGACGAGAGCGGTGTGCCGACACTGTTCAGCTGAAATCGGGTACGTTTCCGGCAACACGGCAAACATGCTAACTCACCTGAAACGACACCACCCGAGTGTAAATATCACCGCTACAAGAAAAAGGAACACCTTAGTGCAAACGCAGCTGGCATCAGCATTCAAGCAGCTAGCGAGAGGGTATTTTCAACCGCTGGGGATATTGTAACTGCCAATAGGTCTGCACTTACTGCTGACAATGTGGACAAGTTAATTTTTCTGGCAAAAAATATGAAGGTTGAGTAAAACTGAACAGGGCTTCATGCTGGAACTGTCAGTGCTGCGCTTTACTTGGGTAAACTTAAAAGGAATTCATTTTTTATAATATTTCATACATTTGTTGTTTATTTGAGAGTATTTTATTTAATTTGTTACCAGGCAGCACTTTGCAGTTATTTTATTTTCCTGTTTGTATGTTACAATAAATTGTTGGTTTACAAACAGCAAATTTAGGTTTTGCATTTTGTTCCCATACTGTACCGAAAATGAACCGAACCGTGACCTCAAAACTGAAGTACGTATCGAACCGTGATTTTTGTGTATCGTTACACCCCTATTAAGTAGTGGCACTTCATCAGTTTAACATGTCCTCTTAATCACCACAACAGATTAAACTCAATAAGTATGAGGTAAAAGGAAAAAAATGGATATAATAAATACAGTATATTGACAGGAGAAAAAAGGAAGAATGAAAAAAGTACAGTTATTTCATATGCATTCTGGCATATTTTAATGCCTCTAATGTTGGAATAGACCATCTCACTTGTTCAGGAGCCATGTAAGATTGGGTTCCTGTTCTGTTGGTCCTTTCGATCGGGTTTTCGTCATCGTCATCAGCCTCAGCAGTGACCAGACCAAAGTCCCCAATCTTCACTCCCCTATCCTGTCCAAACATGATGTTGGCAGGCTAACCATTGAAAAGCAAAAGCGGCAATTAAAAGTAATTCACATCAAGCCCCTTGAATGATGTGCAAAAAAAATTACATGGTCAGATTAGTACCTGTTGGAATAAAAAGTAATTAAAAAAAGAAAAGAAAAACCAATCAACAATAATGCAGTGGTCTCTCAGTTTTACTTTGAATTTTGGTCAATCTGTCCATTACTTCTGTTTCCAAATATCTTAATAACCATTGGATGTATTTGCCAAACAATGCAATGTGGTGCAAAAATATTCAGATGATCAATACAAATACTTTTGCTGATCCTCTGAGTTTGAACTTTTTGTGATTGCAAGAGCAGAACGTCTTAACAGCTGGATGGTTTCCCTGTCTGACAGCTTAGATACATATTTCCTCCATCAGTCAAGAATGATAATCTGGTGTGTAAATACTTAATATGGGCCTTAATCAAGGTCTGACTATGAGTCTAAAAATCAATCTTGAAAAAATTCATTACTCATAAACAACATTGATTTTGTAACATTAAATATAGGACAGCTTCAAAAGCCTGACTTCAACCACATACTGATCTGACAGCAACCAGCATTCATTGGTAAGTGGCAGCACACAGCTACACATTAACTGAAATGCCAGTTTTTGTGTATATTAATGAGTTAAAGCCCAAGATATTGGATCAACTTTGTCTCACCTTAAGGTCCCTGTGGATGAGCTTTCTGGAGTGAATGTACTCGACTCCATTGACCACTTGTTGAGCAATGGTTAGACTCTCTTCTCTTCTCTTGGGGTCTTGCAGAGTTAAGCTATTCCTCTCACTTATCCATTCTTTAAGTGTAGTGTCACATAATTCCATCTTAATGTAAAGGTACTGTGACAATGAATTACTGGTAGACCTAAGAAGGCAAAAGAAAAAAAAGCAGTAAAGTGTCACACCTTCATTTTTAGTTCATATGTAGAGTACAGTAACACACTGTGAGACTTACTCAGAGGTGCTGCTACTGTCCTCTGCACTGTCCGGTTTGTATTCTGAATCCTCCATCCAACAATGGTAGTATCGAACAATGTTACGGTGATGAAGCTCTGATAATGCCAACACCTCTCGCAGAGCTCTTCTGATTGAAGAATGACATGATAATGGCTGAGTTAATAATACTATCAAACTATCCTGTAATGCATCTGTTAAAATTCATCTGATAAAATAAATGCTGCACTGTACACTGCACACTTGACTTACTTTTTACCACAGACAACCTTGATGGCATAAAACTTGTCCAGCAGTTTTTCTCTTGCTTTATAAACACGACCAAAGCCTCCTTTGCCAAGTCGCTCAATGGAATCAAATTCTGATGTAAATCTGAAGGTAAATAAGGTAAAAAAAAAAAGAACACAGTAATGTCTTGTACATAACTGTATAACTATACATCAATTAACAGAAAAGAACTTGCAAAAGTATATTTAAAAAAAAAAAAAATTTTTCCATACCTGGACTGAGTTGATGTATTTCTTTCAACAACAACCTTAGAGAATAAAAAACAGATAATACGGATTTAAAATACTGAAGAGCAGGGACATACAAACAAATACTCTTATAACACTATTATTATTATTATTATGCAGAATACACTGTGCAGTGGCAAACTTTCCTTTTAACTGTTTTTTAACAATTTTGAAGAAATAACAGACCTGATCTTTGGTGGGGTTTGATGACTCTGGGGGCCATGTCGAGCCACTTATACCTGTTTCCATGCTTTGTGGCTCACTAAACCCTCTTGAAGAAAACAGTGACAAACATTAGTAGACCACAGATTTACTTACTGTAAGCTGTACAATCTGCTTTAATACTGAGTCACTGAAGAGACTTACAGTAAGGGTGGCTGTGACATACTCCTTTGTTTCACCTACAATGCACAACAGTGTTTCGTTGTTATAGTGAACATGTTGGTTAGAAGAACCATTTTGATTTTTCATCAAGATAAATCAACAGATAAGCAAAGGTAGCTAGTCTCAGTAGCTGTAACTATCAGTATTAGTATGAGACAGTATTATTTACTACAGCCTGAAGTAATCTCCCTCTCTCCACAGCAAAAAGTAAATCACTACCTGGCTTAAATATCTTATGGTAAAAGGTTTTTCAAATACAAACAGGTATGCAGTGGTAACTATGCTGAGACACTTGCACACCTCATGAACTGCTGCAGAAAGCCAGAGTGGGAAAGCCCAAAGAAAACTTTCTTGCTCTAACAGTGGCACTTTTTAAATAGGAATCCTTATGAGTGTAGACTATTGATTATCTGCTACAGATTTTTTTAAAAGAGAGAGAACAGACCTGAGCCTTGGAAGCCGTGGGTACATCTGCAAATATTATGGAGTCGGTTGTGCTCATTGGCACGTTTTGTGATGAGGATTCACTGCAGAATACAATGACAGACATGAGTACAGATTTCTTAGTGTACAGTATACTGATAGTGCAGTTATATAGTTACAGTATTTAACTATTGCCCTGATACTAATGTCAGTAAGTGCTTACAATGAAGTTGATGCCGCCGACGTAGATGATGCACCATCTTCAGATGTTGTGGACCTGACAGACACCTAAAATGCGCAGAAAAGTTTGACATAATGTTGGACTTAATCTTTTAAGATAAATTTCACATCAATGGAACCATTCCATTCCAAAAAAACAAAGAACCATATATTATTCTGCCAAATTAAATCTGATGATACGGAGGGAGTAGAAACTATTAAATACCTTGCTGTCCCAGTCGGACTGTTCTTGAAGAGCAGACCAGGCCAGCTGAGCTGCATTTTGTCTGGCTTCCTTCACACTCTTTCCCTCACCCACAGGGTATTCCTTGTTGTCGATTTTTAATTTGTAGAAAAATCTGTTTTGTTTGTTTAAAAAAAAAAAAAGTTCAGATCATTGTCTTAACGTCTTAAATTTTTTAAAAGCTGAACATCAATCAGAGTTAGCATACAGTGTCTGTAGTGTTTTTTCAGGTTACAGAGCTTCAGGTTGAACTCACTGAAGGTTATGAGGTGGGCCACATCGCCTGTCTTCGATGAACGTATGGCTGCGCTGTGTTTTCTGACAGTAGTGGTTGACAATTCCTATGAAATTTGTCTCCATAAAGCTGTTGTCTCTGGAGTTCACAGTCAGGTCTTCCATCTTACCACTGTAAAAAACAGATAAAGTAACTCTTCACATTGATGGAGACATCAGAATTAAACAGTGCATTGCTGTAGTGAAATACTCACCAGAACTCATCAAAAACGGTTTGGTTTAATTCCTCATGTGTTTGAGCAGGTGTACAGTTCTCATCTGCTGCCTTAGAAGAGAAACAGTATAATTTTGAGCTGGTTCACAGTAGACTGAGTGTGTGACACCCTGCAACACAATACATTCTTAGGTCAATGATGTAGCTGAGATAAACTGGTGTTTCACTACTTACCTCTGTTTTACTGCCATGTATCATATCATATACAAGCCTGGCTGCTTCCTCCTTGGCTGCTCTCTTTGTTTTCCCAGAGACAGCTGGGTAGTTCTTACCATCAACCACAAAGCTGCATGATCTAATATCAATAAAAAAAACATTTTATCTACTGCATTTTTAAATGGTGAAAAGATACCGATGAATGTGGATGCAGTTAGGAGGCTTACGGAACAGTGTTGTTTGGTCCCGGTCTGGTTGACTCCAGAGGCTTTACAGACACCCTGTTCTTCTGACCATATTCATTGAGCCAGCATATGTAGTTGATGTTACTGATACTTGTCTCACTAAGTGATGTGGTGGAAGCTTCTGCTCCATTTGTCTGTCAAGATAATAACAAATAAACACGTGTAATGACTTGGTCTTTTTACTTTTGCAATCCTGCAATCCAACATGTTCAAAGAGGAAGAATAATCTCACCGATTCAACTGAGTCCTGGAGTTTGTTCTCCAACAAGCAGTTCAGGGCATTTTTTGCAGCATTATACCTGGCTTCCTTCTTGTTCCTCCCTACTCCATGAGGATACGCTTTCCCGTTAAGAACTGCCCTCTGGGTGAATCTGTCGAGGAATTGTCACACATTAAAGTTGGCATGAAAAAGTTGTCAGTGGGGTGGGGCGTGGGTTAAATTACATAAATCTGCACACTTCCATTTTCAGCCTCTAGGAAGAAATGTTTAAACACATCTTCCATGTTGTCACTAATCTGGGCTTGGCTGGCTTTCATGAAATACAGCCTTGTTCACCTTCACCTTCACACACACACACACACACACACACACACATATGTGTGTGTGTGTGTGTGTGTGTGTGTGTATATATATATATATATATATATATATATATATACATATATACATATATACTACCCTTTGATCACCCATACCTCCCTAAGGAAGACACTCTCGCCTAATGGCGCTCCCATTTTGATGGAGCATGTCAGCAGAATAATATGCAGAGACATGTTTAAACACTGATATCAGACATGTATCCGACTCACGTCTGGTTATGGTCCTGTCCGACAGAGCCCAGGTCTTCATAGCGCAGAGCAGAGCGGGTCCTCTGCGCATATTCATTTAGTTTAGCTACGTAGTTTCCAGTGTCCATTAAAAATGAAATAGCGGTCTGACTTTGAGCTAAAATTGTATAAAAGGTACAAAGTACAACGATCAGTGTCCTAACATCTCTCCCCTTCCCGTCCTCTCTCAGGTCTGCGTCCTCTCTTTCGATTCAGCTGATTTTAGATTCACTATAAGTTTCGATTTCTTCGTCTGAGACACGCTCACGTACTGTAACCATCGAAACTGAAAGTGGCCAACAGATAACCCGACGGCTGGTAAAATTGGCACTGATCTGATTTTGTTATAGATTGTACAAAATTGTATGTCCAGTGGTGTGCGCAGAATGACTAGGATCAACATTTTAAAAGGGGGCACCTCCTCCAATATATTATAGATCAGGCTCACCATAGCACCTGCCATTAGCCATGGCAGTATCTGCAGCCACAGTTAGCCACAGCCAAGGGTACAGCCATAGCAATTACCACAACCACAGTAAAAATCGAGTGTCCACTTTTTTAAAATCATGCATTAATTTGGGAGAGAGAATGACTGAATGGCAGCAAAGGGCCTGGGCTGGATTCAAACCCAGGCCACTGTGGCACCTGACTACCGGTGTGCCCCTGTGTGCCCACTCCTGCTGTGGCTGCAGTCAGTGGCAATGGTTACAGCCTTAGCTCAGTTTTCCTCTCAGACTGGCACATGTGGTAGCCACAGGATAACTTTGGCCACTCATAGGGGCTTGGAACTTGAGATGACCAAACTGAAGCACATCCTGGGTAAATTTCAAGCCCCCCTCCTGATCTTCATCTCTGCACGCCACTGTCACCTTCTATCACAAAGCATGATTAGATACTTGACAGCCTGATAGCCGTTGCTTAGACAATTTTAGACACCCTCCTGTAATCTTTAGTGTTTTTGGTTGCAGTGGCACAGACTTATGTGGTTGATGATGACTTCCTCTCACCTGGACTGAACCTTTAAATGTTTCTGGAAATCAAACAAAGCTCAGTGTTGCTTTGTTTTTCCACTTACCTGTTTGCTCGTACTCCTTCCTTTAAACGTGTTTCATGCAGAAGAAGTCGACTCTGAAGAGTTTCAACCTATTAAATTTTTCTACATGAGTCAGAACCCAGTGAGACCTACTACACAGTACTGTATTATTCTTGAATGAACCTTCAACATCATAAATAAAATATTTTAACTGCTACAATCACTAAAGTAATTGCAGGCTCACAAAAACATAAACAGAGTGAGGACATATTTAAGACATTTCCTGGTTTATTGTATTTAACCCACTGCTGTGCCAGCAACACTGCTAGCATCCCCCCAGAGTCAATTCATATTCCTTCTGTCAGGAACTGCAAATGCAGCTATTTGTAGATTTATCCACTGGATCCTGGATCCAATGTACAGCACATGTTACGAAGCAAAACCTGTAATGCAACATCCCTTTAAACACACCTAACCAACCAACAAGGAGTTACTTATTTCAGTACCAGTTTTCAAAGTAATTATGCAGCCAGGACGTGATTACCTGTTAAAAATGCACAATGGCACAATTTCAGTGTAATATTGCATTGACTGATTATAAAATGCATGAGGTTATGTGTTTTATTCCATCAAGAATAGTACCCCATACACTACACGATCAATATAAATTTGTTCAGTTTTTAAAAAAGACATTCAAAAACCTCCACGTGTTAAGGGAAATGATTCCGGATTTCGTGCTTGTGAGGACTGATGCTTCTGTCTGTTGTTTGAAGGTTTCCTCGCAATAATTACACAGTCCTACTGTCACGAGACATAGCTTTACTTGTCGTAAGTGTATCACTGAGGTCTTCCAAGTCTTTCTTAAGTTTACTAGCCTCGGGTCGGTCTTCTGGTTTCACACGCAGCAATGACTTTATAATTTGATTCTGCAACAAAAAACAACAAAAAGGAAAGCTGTTATAATCTCCACAATATTAATAAAAGCTGCCAATGTGTTTGAGGCTCCACTCAGCTGTATTTCCCTCAAGCTAACTTACAGTACATCTTTCCCCCCTAACAGCCACCTGTTTGCATTTGACATATTGCTTACATAATATACACGTAGTATCTGTTTTGGCTCCACATCATTTGATGTTCCTAAGATGACCTCATGAACGGTGCAAACCCTTTTACCTCAGCCTCAGCTACTGCCCTGCTGGTGACCATTACAACTGACTGCCATCCTGTGGAAAGCACTGTTTCATGTGTCAAGTAAATTGAAAGAAAGCTGATGTACCTCTTGAGGGAAATTGCGCAAAAATCCTGGAGGAAGTTTCTGGTCTCTGGCATCGTCCCAGATCTGGAATTCATGCAATAATAACAGGGAGAAACTGTCACACTGTAATGGTTTAAGTCGGGCAGACACTGTACGGACTTGGCCCGAGTTTACCCCTCACATTGGTTTTCCTTCAGCTAATTTTAAAACTTCTACCAGATTGGTTGTTCTTTGGTCACAACGCCTGATTAATCACCTGAACGATCACTGATCAGGTTCTCAGACAACAGATTTCTGTTATGTCACAAATTTTGATCTGTCTTACGGCACAAGCTGTTCCATGGCGCATTCTCCCTCACAGCTACTGTCGTAAGATCATTACCAAACTTGCTTTGATATTATTTGAGTTGTATTTCTTCAAGCTATCTGCTCCATGTTACTCTTTTTTACTCACAGATCACAGAATTGCACAAAGAAAAGCTGCTTTTCTCTCTTTATGTAAACACTATGGATACAGACGTCTTGTTTGAATAAACTTGTGTAGTGTGCGTTAACACAACATTAATAAAGGTGCACACTGTCTGCCCAGTTTCACCGGGACACTTGTACAGAACAGAGCCACTGTCAGTGTATTGTTAGTAGTAACACCTGTGCTTTTACCACTATAAGCCTAAATGTCGGCTGTGAAAATGAACTAGGATTTTTCTGTGGAAATTTAAAGATCCATTATCTGTTATTATATTATTATTATTATAATGTTATATTCTCTCTGAACAACTCACCGGTTTCCTGTCACCAGAGAGGTTCCAAAGAAGTTCAAAATATATCAACCCCAAGGCAAATATGTCCACTTTTCGGTCATAAGTGCTCCTGCTCTTCTGTTATAACACAAGAACACAGTATTAACAAAATGCTCTTTAGCTGTACAGCACCACTCTTCATTAAAATCTTTAAAACTTCATCCAGACAACCAGTATTTAATGATAGAGCGGAAACTAAAGTTAATGTCCACATAGACCATCTGACCTGCTCAGGAGCCATGTAAGATGGGGTTCCTTTGTACACTGTTCTCTCAATCAGGTTCTCAGCATCGTCATCATTCTCATCAGTGACCAGACCAAAGTCTCCGATCTTCACTTCTCTGTCCCGCCCGAACATGATGTTGGCAGGCTAACCAGAGAGGGACAGAAAGAAAGAAAGAAAAAAAGATGTAGCTCCTGAAGTGACGTGATGTAATAAATGATGATTTTATCTTCCTTGTCTCACCTTCAGGTCTCGGTGGATGAGCATCTTGGAGTGAATGTACTCGACTGCGCTGACTATTTGCTGAGCAATAGTTAGACTTTCATTTCTTCTCTTGGAGTCTCGCAGAGATTTTTTCACGTTCTGAGTATTTTTCTCATCTATCCACACCCTAAGGGTTTTGGTGTCGCACAGCTCCATCTGAATATAGAGGTACTTTACAGGTGAATTACTGGTTGACCTAGAAGAGTAATACTTGCTTTTAATAACCTTTTAATACCTTCATGCTTAGTAAATAAGTACAGTGCTGTATGGATTTCAACAAGTGTACTTGACTTACTGTGAAGCACTACTACTGTCAGCCGTACTGTCCCACTGGTACTCTGAATCCTCCATCCAGCATGTGTAGTATCGCACAATATTGCAGTGATGGAGGTCTGATAATGCCCCCACCTCTCGTAGAGCTTTTCTGATCCAATGGAGTACAAGAACATGGCTAAGTTAATAAAACTTATTTTATTCTGCACAGTAATTTTGTTTTCATGAAAATACTAGACAACACTCATTGAGAAAAAGAAATACTCAACCCACTCTTTGCAGCGGACCATCTTCACAGCATAAAACCTCCCCAGCAGCTTGTTTTTTGCCTTGAAAACACGACCAAAGGCTCCTTTACCGAGGCGCTCTATGGAGTCAAATTCTGATGTAAATCTGAGATAAACACAAGTATTGTTGAGGCAAAAAACTGAAAATACAAAAACGCCTGAAAGCAAAGTACGGAAAACATGCTAAATTTTGCAATTTAATGTTTTCATTTTCCATACCTTGACTTTACGGACTGTGTTGCTGTGTTCTCACTCAGATTACTTCCTGTATTCTTGGCCATTATATCCTTAATGAATAAAATAAAGCCATGATATAGAGATTAAAAGGTTAAACAAAAACCAACAAAATAAAGTGGCATAATTAATATCTTCTTACTTTACCTCTTTGCTCTTTCTGCAGGCATTTTGGAAATTTGCTGCAAGTCTAACCAGACAAAAACAATTATAATGAATCATAACATCAAGTAAAATGTGTCCTGCTGCTTTACCGTAGATGACTCACCTTATTTTGGGCTTCACATCAGGACTCTGATCCTTTGTAATGGGAAGTAGGGAAATATGGTCAATTATACAGTATTTAAGCATGCACGCATTCAGAATCCATTATATGAGGGACAGAGGCACAAAGAGTGCAATGCAATAATGTGATTTGATTAAGCAACTTGATGTAACTGAAATAACAGACCTGATTCTTGGGAGAGTTCAAAGAACTGGTCAGCATGCTTTTTGATCGTGCACAATGGGACTCCCTTGGAAAATATAGTAAGACACATTAGTAGAATATTCTCAACTTTAAGCTTTACGGTCTGTTGTACTCCGTGGTCAGTGCCTTACGGTGTGTTCAGTGGGGTGGACTGCCTGAGTGGTGTGCCATCATTGTTCAGAGCTGACAATAAAGTTATCTGGAAGCACAAAAAGAAGCGTTTGTCTGTTACACACAGTACGTGTACATGTTTTGGATTGCAACAATTATGCTGACGTGTGCTGATTTGACGCAGTGGTTAAAACAACAACAAAAAATGAATACCTTGCTGTCCCAGTCGGACTGTTCTTGAAGAGCAGACCAGGCCAGCTGAGCTGCATTTTGTTTGGCTTCCTTCGAACTCTTACCCTCACCCACAGGGTATTCCCTGTTGTCGATCACTAACTTGTAGAAAAATCTGTTATGTTGAATAAAAAAAAAAAAAAAAAAGAGTCAGCATTCAGTGTCTGTAGTGTTAATTCAGGTTACAGAGCTTCAGGTTGAACTCACTGAGGGTTATGAGGGGGACCACATCGCCTGTCTTCGATGAACGTATGGGTGCGCTGTGTTTTCTGACAGTAGTGGTTGACAATTCCTATGAAATTTGTCTCTGTAAAGACTCCACCCTCTGTCTTTACACTCAAGCTTTTTGTCTTATCACTGTAACACCAAAACAAATCAGACGCGAATTAAAAACATTAAGAACCAAACACACTCAAAATGAAACACTACATCGCTGCTGTTTGTTCTCACCAGATTTCCGACACATTCTGTTTTGACTCTTCCTTTTGCGTATTTGATGTGTCACTGATTTTCTCATCGCTAGTCTTAAAAACAAAAACAGTATGATTTTATTATGACTTCATAATTGTGTGGCCAACATTTCAAAATTCAACTTGAACATTGACAGAATTACAATTATTGGCTGTCATTTCAATTCCTTCCTCCCCTCTGCCCTTTTCTAGAAATTTAATTAGGCCAGGAGAAACTAGTGCATCTCACTACTTACTTCTGTAGTTTTACTGCCACATATCTCATCATATACAAGCTTTGCTGCTTCCTCCTTGGCTTCCTTCTTTGTTTTCCCATAGGCAGCTGGGTACTCCTTATCACCAACCACAAAACTGCAACATCTAAAATTAAACAAACATTTCATTTAATGCATTTTAAATGGTGACTAAACAACTAAGAGTGAATTAGTATCCACTGTGGAGACTTACTGTGTAGCATTACTTGGTCCAAGTCTTGTTGACTCCACAGGCCTTATCAGCACCCTGTTCTTGTGACCATATTCATTGAGCCAACATACATAGTTGATGTTACTAATAGTTGTCGGGTGAACTGGTGCAGTGGAAGCTTCTGCTGTATTTTCTGTCTGTCGAGAAAACAGCAAACATACATCAAGTAGACGTGCGACGTGAGTTTGTCTTCTATACGTTGGAATACAAAACCTGACATATGTAAATAAAGCAATATATTAATCTTACACAGTCAGCTGGTTCTCCCAACAAGCCTCTCAGGGCATGTTTAGCTGCATCCTGCTTGGCTTCCTTCTTGTTCTTACCCACGCCATCAGGATACACCTTGCCATTTAAGACTGCTCTTAAGGTAAATCTGAGGAGAAATTATTAGACCTTTGTCAAACAGACAATAGGACGCTAGAACATGGTGTGATGGAGGATGCAGTGCAAAGACATGAATCTGCAGACAGTCAAGTCATTAACCTGACCTAGTGCTGGACCCCCTCAGCCCCTCATCTGGAAACTAGAGAGGTGGTATCAAGTCATTTGTTTTATTATATGTGAACAACACTGTGATATGTGTATTACTATTAAATTAAATTAATTTTCACTCCAGCAGCAGAGCTGGTTATCATCTGGAATTTTTCAGCACTGGTGTCTATATCTAACTCGATGCTAAAGACACAGTTCAGTCAATACTCACTTAACACATAACTTAGTGTAACATTAATTGCATGTGTGCTTTTAAGGCAGTAATAGCTGACAAAGGGCGTTGATTCGTGAAAACAACACACTGAGATAGGACCGCAGGATAAACAAGTAAGCAGGGTAAACTGAATGGCCTGAGCACAACATATAGAATACGCCTATTTTCTACTATTTCTACAATCAAAAACGTATACTATTTGGCAGATAGTCACGTATAACTACACACTTATGCCAAAGTCCATGTCAATGTACATATATCCTTCCATTCAGTAAGAGTCCCCAGATCTCTTGAAATAATACATTTTATTTTGTATTTTATCTGAAAGCAAACTCACGTTTTAATGTGGTCCGGGCCAACAGAGCCAACGTCCTCGTATTTCAGCACCGAGCGTGTTCTCTGTGCATACTCGTTTAGCTTAGCTACGAAGTTTTCCGTTGCCATTATAAATTGACAAAAAGTCCGGATGCCAACTCAAATTACATACACATACTTACATAAACATGAACAGAAAACAAAGCGCAAATCTGTAAATAGTACATCTTTTCCGCTTTCATCTCACTCTGCCTCCATGTCTCCCAAACGCTGAGCCCACTTTCGATTCAGATTTCACAGTTAAGTTTCGTTTTCTCGATAAACGTCAGAAAACGTGGCGCCCTCATATGACTGAGCAGTGTCTGAATATAATGAATAACATCACGAATAAAGTGTAACACTGGGAAAAGTGTATGATATATATATATATATAGTTAGCTAGGTGTGTCTCTTTTGGCTAGTAGCCGTTAAGGTATTAATGTTAGGTAATCTGTTATTAATTATTTTGATTGATAAGCTTAACTAACGTCTGCTTGATATCTGCTGTCAGTTTTGTTGGCTGCTGTTTGTAGCTTTTATAAAATGTTTGCCTACCTGTACGCTTATTTTGCTGCTTAGCATTCCACAACTACATTTCCCAAGAAGCTTTATTACAGCACCTGCTAGTAAGACTGATGGGAGCTGTAGTTAATTTAAATAAACACTACGATACATTTGATACAAAATCCGTTTATTACATTTCAGCACTTCAGAAGAACAAATGAAAGCACAAAGGCAGCCATAATGAAGTTATCAGATACAGAATATAACATTTTCTGCTAAGAAGATAAATAATATTGAAATCCAGTACTGACAGGACAGAATATCGAAATAATAATAATTTCCACACTCATTTAAAGTTTAGGGGTATAATGACATCTTGTATTTTGTTTGGTAATTCAGACCTGTTTAATGAAAACACAGTGCATCTTTTCAAAATATAAATGTTAAAAAGGTATCATAAATTTCCCACAGGACTTTTAAATGTAAAACAAACAAACAAAAAAAGACTACCACTGACAATTAGCACTGAAGTTTTCCAGAGATGGCCAGCAGATTCAAAAAAGATAACCAAATTAAATCTTGCTCCAATCCTGATCACTTTATTAACTCAGCTGTGTAAAATGCTGTCTCCACTCACACATATAATGATTCTAGGGGTCAAACATTTGTAACTATGTTTTCACTAGGAATATCTGCACAGATTTTTTATCAAGTTCATTCATGGTCTGCTGCTGTATCCCCAGGACAGTTAGAGCACAAGTCCTCTTCATCTGTAAAAAAAAACAAAAACAAATATATATATATAATGTATCAGCAACGGCAGTAAAACAACAATAAAACTACAGCCATGTTGCCATCACTCTTACCATCATAGGTGGTCCCACACCAGATACAGTAAAAATGGATTCCTCTCAAATAGGATGTCAAAATTTGCAGTTTGTCAAATGACTGTAACACAGAAGCACATATCAATGTTTCAATATTACACAGGATTAACCATCACTGATTTCTATTAGACACATGTCTTGCACCTTGTGCCAGTACACTTTGTGTACTATACTGGCAAAATCTGCTATTATGTGCTGTGATACAAAGGTTGGCAACAAGACTAATGAAATAATTAAACAAATTTATATCTAACAAAATGTAAATGAAATGAAACATAAATGCTATAAAAGTGTAGTAGCAATACTATATACACTGAATACCAACAGTTAATTCCACAATCTCCTCTTCTTCCTCCTCCTCCTCCTCCTTGTGAGCATCTTCCTCATCATCGGCGTCTGCTTTTGGCCAGTACCAGTCTTCTCTAGGGACAGTGATGCCCTGAAATGAAAAGAGAATTTGCAGATCTAGATCTTTCCTCTGTGATATTGATTCTGTATTTATCCATGGTAACTGTGATGTCCTGATAAGCCTTTGCTATTGTCATAATTCTTCCAACCTTCTGACTGTCAAGCTGTTCACAAGCTCGCTGACTCCGTCTGAGATCTCCTTCAATCTTACGCTCCTCTCTTTCTGTCCTTACTCTTGACCTGGAATGAAAAAGCCCAAGATTACACACACAGACTGTGACACATTGGCCACAGTGCATCTCGCAGACAGCTGCAAACTTTACCTAAAATCTTCCAGCGATTTGGTCTCATTCTGTTGTTTGGCTCGTACTTTCTGTCGATATTGTTCAAGTTCCTCCTCAGCTTTTCTCTTCTTCACCTCTTCCATTCCAATGCCACCTCTGTCTGATTCAACATACACATAAAGCTACATGGTAAGCCATCAGTTGGAATGCATGTTGTCATCCAACACATTAAAAAAAAAAAAAAAAATGTACTGCCCACCGGTTTTGATGTTTAGAGGAATTGGATCAACTCTCCCAGCTCCTGAAGAGGTAACACAGATTTACATTAATACATGCAAGAAATGAAAAGGTTGAAAAATAAGACAAATCAGTAAAGCAGAAACTTGCCCTCCTTCCCGAGGCCTTGACCAGCTTTGTAACCCATTTTTTGCAGAAGTGCAAATCCCTTGTTCTCGTTGCTGATGGAGCTCTGTAAAGCTGCTTCTCGACTTTCCTTCTCCTGCTCCTTGTAGGTCTTCTGCCGGTTCTTAATGTTCTTCTCCTTTTGCTGCGCCTCCCTCTTCATTGCTTCTTTTACCCGCTTCACCATGCTGACTCCTGGTTTCACATCTTGTCTGACAGAGGAACATTGGGAACGTTATTGGGATAAGTGATAGTTATTCTGAAAGCAATGACTGCAAACTCCCACCTCTATATTTTCGCAGCTGACACCACAGGACAATAAACTACATAATGGTCCTCAAAGCAACATTTTCGGCATCCTCAGGTTTTAATAGAGAACACTAGAAAAACAAAATATTTACATTTTACTTAGAAATGCATCAGACATATAGTCCTCTTCCTCATCAGACATTATGGCCTCGCAAACAAAGGAGAAACAATGCAGAAACAACAGCTAGGTACAGGTAATGTCTAACTATCCGGCTGAGTATTTGTATTAGCTTCTACAGTGTTTGGTTCGTTCACAGATACATTCCGAGTAGTAACAAGGGAGACGGAAAGTCTGAATTTCCGGGAAATAATTCCGGAGAACGTATGCATTTTGAGTGCTTTGAGAGACAACTGAAAAAAGGTTAAACACAATGAAATACAGTTTATGTTTGTTATATTAATCTGCGTTTTCTGTTTTTGTTTTTGCAAATTATTTTATTGGGTCCACATCGGACGAACTTTAATGCGACACCGCTGATACTCGTCGTCATTCATCCTGGATTATCGAAACACGGGTAGGATGAACAATTTGGTCACTTATATCCCTCATGTCAGGAGGTTGTTGTTACAGAAGGTGTTTTTTAACATTTGAATGTTTTAAAATATGATAGATAGGTGACGCTTTGTTTGGGTCAGAATGTGTAGCCGGAGTTTAGCTTATTCCTCGTAGGAACTAGCTAGCTTGGGTTGCTAACTGGCTCGCCTATCAACAGCTGGAAGGAGGCAGCTGTCAGCACAGAACTGCGAAGTGTTAAAGCTTTAACATTTCAGTTTGCTACACTTTATACGACAAATAAGGACGGGTTCAATAACGTCTGAGCCAGTGACAGCTGCTGTAATGTTATCATTACTTGTGTCTCTGGTATAAATATAACCAAGTCGTTGCAAGGACGGGAAATGGCCACAGAGCTTCAGTAACTCAAGTACTGTTGTAATGTTTTCTACATGATAGCTAATCTGACTGGATGAAGGGGCAAATATTAGACATGTACTGACAACGCACATCCCCTAACTTAACATTGCAGAGGCGAGGGTGTACAGCACTGTGTCAAAAGGTCCTCGCCATGGAGCTGGCTCACAGTCTGCTGCTCAACGAAGATGCCTTGGCCCAGATCACTGAAGCAAAAAGGCCTGTCTTCATCTTTGAATGGCTTCGCTTCTTGGATAAAGTGCTTGTGGCTGCAAATAAGGTGACTGTTCTGTTTTTAGCTTCGTTTCTTTCTGAGTTTCATTAGAAACAGTTTGTGACTTTGTTTTGGGTTTGTCTGGCAGGTGGATGTGAAGGAGAAGCAGAAGAAGCTGGTGGAACAGCTGACAGGACTGATCAGCAGCGCCCCTGGACCGCCAACAAGAAAACTGCTGGCCAAAAACCTTGCCACACTCTACAGCATCGGCGACACCTTTACAGTTTTCCAGACTCTGGATAAATGCAATGACATCATCAAAAGCAAAGATGACACACCTGCGTACTTGCCAACAAAACTGTAAGATCCCATTTATAATCCCAACAGTATTTCTTTATATGCTATTTAAAATAAAAAAACAGTCACTGTGTATATTTCAGATTATGTACATTTGCATTTAGATATGAGCTATTCAGTCATATTCTGTTGCCCCACCTTCTGGGTATCAGCAGTTAAGCCAAATGTTAATCTGCAGATTTCATGTTTAAAAGGGGGGATTAAGTGTACATGAGCAGATACTGTGATGTTTTTCAGAGGTTGACACAGCATCTGTGGTGTCTAGCAAGGTTTTATTCATGATTTTTTTTATACTTGCTTGTTTCTATACAGATAAATGTAGACTTTGAGGGCATATGGAATATACATGCACATGGGGGTTGTGTGTTTAAAGCGTTGAGGCTAAATCTAACTCATGATGAAGATGATTGATTGTGAAATCTCATCTGATTATGCTATTGCATTGTTTATCAAGTAATTTGAAGTGATCTGTGATCAGCATGCAGTAACTTTTCTTACAGTGCTGCAGTGGCATGTGTGGGAGCCTTTTATGAGAAGATGGGCAGGATGCTGGGAAGCTCCTTTCCAGACACAATTAATAATCTTTTGAAGGCATTAAAGAGTGCAGAGGTAAAACTTTTAAGAGTGCAAAATTTCAATGCAGTTTTCCATTGTCTTTTGTAGCAGGAATGTATTAGGTCAACTTGTAAATTGGAATATTGGAACAGCAGTGAATAATTATTTAGATTTATTATTCAGAAACCTGTGTGACATCTATTTTAATTCTCGTATTTTTGCTTTTACTTTGTTGATCTAGTCCCAAGGCAGAGGAGAGATCCTCCTCAGCCTGCAAAAGGTGCTGAGTGGGCTGGGTGGGGCTGCAGCGTCATGTCACAGAGATATCTACAAGAATGCCCGCTCTCTACTCACAGACAGGTCCATGGCCGTACGCTGTGTGGTAGCAAAGGTTAGTGTCAGAAAAATGTCTCAATTAAACTATAAAGGATTTTTTAAAAGTATATTAGATTTAGCAGGTGTGGTCATTATCATGTCCCATTCTGCTGAATGTTTGTGAAGGTTCCTTGCACTGATTCTTATAACCCCTAGAACCAACACCTATTGTAATGATCAGAGCTTTTCTTCCAAAAACAAACTTTGCTTCAGAAATTAGTAGCTTTTATGTTCTTAACTAAGCTAAGCCAATTTAATGTTTTTGTGACATCTGCCAGCAATATCAAGTCAAGTCAAGGCAGTGTTCTGTGCTCTTGTCATATAGATGAAGGGGCCAGGTGATTTTTTTTTTTTGTGGTTGTGGTTTGGGCAACTTTTTAAGGTTTTTCCCTGTAGGACATAAGTAAAGCTGTGTAATTAGAAGCACAGAAATTCCGCTGACTCATATTTGTGCTGTGTCATGTATGTTGACCAAACTCAGATGTGTTGTGCAAAGACAGACTTCCTGTTTAAAATACATGACACCAACTGAACTATATATGGTACAAGTTGTGTGGCCTGTATATATTGGTAGGTGTATATTATGTAAAATCAATCTTTTTATGTGCTCTTAAAGGGCCGTTGGTTGCACAGTGTTGAAACACCAAACACAAAAGAGGTGTTTTCTGTACAGACATAATATAAATGTGACTAAAAGGCTCCATCTTTATTGTTCTCGTCTGATCAGTGCCTGTTGGAGCTGCAGAATGAGGCAGTATTCATGTGGACCACAGAGCTGGAGAACATGGCCACGTTGTGTTTTAAGGCCCTGGAAGGATCCAACTATGGGGTTCGGGTAGCAGTGGCCAAACTGCTGGGGACAGTCATGGCTACTGCTTTGATGCCCAAACAAGCAGCTGGTAGGTTAAAGAGTTGATTGTGTAGTTTATATTCAGCTATGTTCATGCTAAGTAAACTAGCTTGCCACTCCTGTTCTTCAAGATCTCTGCTTGTTTTGCCTCAGTGATGCGCCAGAATGTGAAGCGGGCCACTCTGGAGGAGGTCCTAGAGCTAATGGCCACTGGATTTCTGCGAGGTGGATCTGGCTTCCTGAAGAGCGGAGGGGAGATGTTGAAGGGGGGAGGCTCTGTCAGCAGGGAGGTGCGGGTGGGCGTCACACAGGTGAGCTGAATTCTCAGAAATTCTCAGAGAACCTGAGCCTGAATTGTCTGGTTCAGCCACTTCACACGTAATCTTTCTTTATCTCCCTCAGGCCTACGTTGTGTTTGTGACTACACTTGGTGGTCAGTGGCTAGAGCGCAACTTTGCCACATTCCTGTCCCACGTTTTGGACCTGGTGTCTCACCCGCGGGCCACGCAGACACATGTTGAGGCCGTGTACTCACGCCGCTGTGTCTCCTTCATGCTTCGTGCCACCCTCGGGGGCTTACTTGGGGAGAAAGCACAAATTGCAGCCGGCAAAGAAATCTGCCAAGCCATCAGCAAGCAAATGAGGGCTGTGGGTAAGGAGGATGGGGGGGAAATGTCACGGTTCAGAGCATTACAGAGTAAGTACTCATCCATTATCATTTTTAATTCACCCTTCATTCAGTTTGTAAAATTTCTTGCATGGTTTGCGCTTGCGGTGTACAGGGAAAAAGGTTTTTCTTTTCTGTCTCTGGTGTTGCATGTGGAGATGGCTTTCCCTGTTTCTGCTCTCTTATTTGCTTTCGGCTCTTGCTTCTTTTGGATCACTCTCCTCTTTCTTCGCATCTCTTTTTAACCACAGGCAGCATCAGAATGTCAGTAACATTATTCATTGCCAGCTCAGCATTCAAGTTACTCATGCTTGCATTATTTCGTAGCCTTCATGGCTGTTTCCCTGTGAATTCTTATTCTGTTACTGCATCACAGTCCCCACGGAGCCGATAACATTACTCTTTCTGAATGCTGACATGTGGCTGACACTAGCAGAAAAAATGCATGTGCCACTAAATTCATAGACACATAGTAGGAAGAAGCCATTCCCACCCCACATCAACAAGAAATAGTATTCACTCCTTGTGCTTGTCCATTGTTTAGTTTTATTTTGGTCACAGTGTCTCTGCTCTATAACAACACAGCAGACATTTTATAATCAGCTTTATCTCATTTAAAAGGGATGATTCTTACTCTGATTTGCTTTGCAACCTTTAAACTATTGTAAATTATGTCAAACCTACATTATTTTGTTCTAATTGATGTTAAGGCAGAATTTGAAAAAAAGATGTTGAATGTCTGGTTTCTCTAAAGACATGGCCACTTCACTGTTCACTTTATAATTGCTGCTTGTAGCTTTTCCAACCAGCTGGATCTGTGTGACTTCTTGAAATGAGAAATGTCTGTCCTAAAAGTGACTTGGAAAACCGTTTCCTGGAGCCATGATGGAAGCGGGACCTCCTAGTGTCTGTTCTGTTCTGTATTCAACAGTGGTTCCCTGTGTCCCAAATTGTGTGGGGAATAAAAACCATGACTGCCACAGTTCAAGAAGCAGCTTTGAATCTCTTCCTAAAGTCATTTAATCCACATTTTCCTTATGTGTGATCTGTCTTGACTTCTACCTATTAAGAGCTCTGATGATTTCAGTTCTTGATAAATGGCCATTAGGCTTATCAGCAGTTTAATTAACCTTTGTACATTCTGTTCTTTTTGTATCAAAAAATCCTCTGAGCTCTCGGTTTTGGCGTATACCAGTGTCTTCTTCTGCATTTTGAAGTAGTAGCTTTGTATTTGCAGAACTTTGCAGCTCCATGACGTGTGACAGCAATGCATGGCCTAATGTGGTCAGTCAGTTATTACAAGCAACAGTATACTTATTTAATAGTGCCAAAGGATTATAATTAGATTCTTAAACAAAGTCCTGTGTTCCTGAGAATATATCAGTCTATGTTGATACTGATTGAAGGCCACCTTATCCATCAGTGCTGCACACATTCTGAACTATGAATGAAGTAACATATTGTTATATCTTCAATCTGTGAAGATTAGTAATAAAAATGAAAACATTTGAAGCTGATTAATAACTTGATCTCTTTCACCTTCTGTTTTATTTTGACATTTTATTCTCCCTTGTTTCTCTTTTTTTTTCTCTTTGTTTCTTGTTCTTCCAGAGGCAGTAGTGAATGACATCAGTGGAGAGAACAAGGCAGGGGCAGCAGACGTCTCTGCCAGTCAGCATGTTATGGTGTGCGCACTGAAAGAACTGGGCAGTCTAGTTCAGAGCTTGAGTGCCACAGCTTCACCGCTCATCCAGGAGCCTTCTATAGGTGAGACACATAAAATACATAATAACATCTTACATCCACCTTGTTTAACTACCTGAAGTACTCACTGAATCACATAAGTTGGAATCTCCAGTCAGTGGTGGTGAATTTAGACTCAGTTCATTCACAGCTTGAAACACATTTCATGTTCTTTTCCCCAGGACTCCTCGAGACTGTGACTTCAGTGCTGCTGCACCCGAGCATGGCAGCTCGCTTGGCGGCTGCATGGTGCCTGCGCTGTGTTGCTGTGGCCCTGCCCTATCAGCTGACCCCGCTGCTCGATCGCTGCGCAGAGCGAATCAACAACCTGAAGAGTTCACCTGAAGCTGTGAGCGGCTACAGCTTTGCCATGGCTGCTCTGCTGGGAGGCGTACACCAGTGCCCACTGGGTATCCCCCACTCCAAGGGCAAGGTGTGCAGCCTGTAACGATACACAGATCAATCACCGATTCACTTTTATGGGTTCCTTCTCATTTGTTTCTGTCAGTTTCTGTCACCTCACCCTGATTGACATGACTGTATCAGCCTCACTGATTACACTGTGTTCTTCTCTTGTAGTTGGTCGTGATTATAGCTGAAGATCTCCTGCGGACGGCTGCTCAGAATAGTCGACTGTCCCTGCAGCGCACGCAGGCTGGATGGCTTCTGTTAGGGGCCCTGATGACTCTGGGTGAGTCTCCTAGACATTGCTTATCTCTTGGCTTTGATTTGTCAGTTATACTGTCTCCCTCTCACCACCGACATGGTCACCGCATTGTGCCCAGGTCCTGCCCTTGTACGCTATCACCTCCCCAAGATGCTGCTGCTGTGGAGGAATGTGTTTCCTCGCTCCCAGAAGGAGTTAGAGGCAGAAAAGGCCAGAGGAGACTCCTTCACCTGGCAGGTCACCCTGGAGGGCCGAGCTGGAGCGCTGTGCGGTAAAGAAACACCGTCCTGTTTACTTTCACACTCTCTATAATTTCAGCAGACATAATTAGGACTAATAACCCTTTCTCTTGTAGCCATGCGTAGCTTTGTGGCCCACTGTCCCGAGCTGCTTACAGAAGACGTGATCCGTAGACTGATGACTCCCATTGAATGTGCCATGACCATGATGTCTCAGTGAGTGTGATGCTTTTAATCATGACTGTCTGTTGGATGACAAAAAACAGAGGTGTTTTATCTTTGTTGGAGGATTTCAGGATTTTTGTACAGACAGTTCATTAATTTTGTCATGTGTAATAACTCTTTCCTGCTTTTCTTTCATTGTTTTCTGATCATATATCTAATGATTGTTATGTTTCCACCTTTTTTTCAGTGTCCCTGCCATCATTAAGGTCCATGGTGCTCATCTGAAAGCAAGCGCAGCGATGGTGAGGCTCAGGTTGTATGACATCCTGGCTCTGTTGCCTCCCAAGACCTATGAAGGTAACAGAAAAACTTCTGCACTTTTTTTTCACCGAAGTTAAGAACATCTATAGGAGGTGTTTTAAACCCTGCAATCCTCTCGTGTAGGCAGTTTCAATGCCCTCCTGAGAGAGCTGGTGGCTGAGTTCACTTTGACTGACAACTCAGCCAACACCACCACCTCCTTGCTGCGCTCTCTCTGTCACTATGACGACAGTGTGCTCATGGGCTCCTGGCTACAGGAGACTGACCACAAGTCCATAGAGGATCAGGTTAGTAAAGAAAATAAATGTTGATTCTGTTTGTGTTTCTATAATAGATATTTAGACAGAAAGCTTGATTATTTTGTGTTATTTGATTAAAGCAACAACCTCCACTATTATAATCAGATTTCTTAGGTGCTATACAATGTTTGGTCTGTGCTATTGGTGTTAATATTACTGCTTTACTGTTCCTAAACAGCTGCAGCCCAACAGTGCATCTGGCAGCGGAGCTCTAGAACACGATCCCTCCTCCATCTACCTGCGTGTCCCTGTAGGTGAAGCCATCCCGGGGCCTCTCCCTTTGGGTGTGTCTGTCATCGACGCGTCCGTGGCTCTGTTTGGTGTGGTTTTCCCCCACGTCTCCTTCAAACACAGGTGAAAAGTGAAGTTGGAATGTTAAAAATTAGTTTTTTAAAAGGCTTTGTAAACAATAAAAACTAATTTTATATTTGTATTGGCAACATGTCAACATTTTGCATTTGTTTTTTGTGATGTGTTGGTTTATTGTTTCTTTATACTCCCTGCTGCACTATGAATCTTTGTGGCATGCTCGTTTGTAATATGTTCCTCCTGACTTTGTACGTGATTCAGGCTGCAGATGCTAGACCACTTTGCAGAATGTATTAAGCAGGCAAAAGGTGTTCGACAGCAGGCAGTCCAACTGAACATCTTTACTGCAGTGCTTAGTGCCCTCAAGGTGAGCAAACTTGCTTTATATCCTCTTAAGACGAGAATATCATGTTTCGTTAATTCATTAATTGTTCATACATTCAATGAGAAATAATGTATGTTTTTCTTTCTGCCTGGCTGAAGGGTTTGGCCGAGAACAAGAGCACTCTTGGTCCTGAGGAGGTGCGTAAGTCGGCTCTGGCCCTGGTGATGGGAGCTTTGGACAATCCTAACCCCATCCTGCGCTGTGCTGCTGGAGAGGCCCTGGGCAGGATGGCTCAGGTGGTGGGAGAGGCTACCTTCATCGCCAGAATGGCGCAGACCAGCTTTGACAAGTAGGATTTTCATATTTGTATCATCTGTGTTTTTTTTTCTTTAGTCTCTGTTTTTTGTCCTGTTATTTCTCCTGTTAAGAACAAGAGAGACTCGGGTCAACTGATCCTCATTATAACCAGTTACACACAAAAAACAGTTTTTAAGATGTTTTCAGGAAGATGATAGTTTCAGTCGTTGATTGTGAGTCATCGGTCTTGAACTACTTCTCTGTCCTTGGCTTTAATCATGTGATCCATATCTCTCGTCCTTCTCCTCTATTTCCAGACTGAAGTCAGCCCGTGATGTAGTTTCAAGGACAGGCCATTCACTGGCTCTCGGCTGTCTGCATCGTTATGTTGGAGGAATTGGCTCAGGCCAGCACTTAAAGACCAGCGTCAGCATCCTATTAGCTCTGGCACAGGATGGGTCCTCTCACGAGGTCCAGGTACAGTGAATTACCCAGGAGGAATATACTGTATATTAGAATTAATTCATAGTTGGATAAAAATAAGGGAATTAAAGTGGTTTCAATGATTTTTTGTCCCTAAGCCTCTTCTGTCTGAACTGGATAACTTAGATGTTGTTTTTAATGTTGTATTTCATTTCTAATTTCATAATTTGATGGGAAAAAACATCAGCCTTTTTTAATCATTTTTGCTTTACTCAATTCTAATTCAGTTATTGTCTACCCTTTTTTTTTTTTTTAATCAGACTTGGGCTCTGCACTCTCTGGCTCTGATTGTGGACTCCAGTGGTCCCATGTACAGAGGCTACGTGGAGCCCACTCTGTCCCTGGTGCTCACCTTGCTCCTCACTGTGCCCCCATCACACATAGAGGTGCACCAGTGTTTGGGCCGCTGCCTGGGAGCTCTCATCACTACTGTGGGACCAGAGTTACAGGGTAACTGTGGCAGAAACACCACAAACTTTGTTTCTATCACTGTGACATTTAAAAGCCATCTCGACCAGCAGATGGCAGTGTAATCAATTTTTAACCCACTATAGGCCACTGAAGCAGACTTCTGTCTCCTCTAACTTCAAAAAATGCTGTTTCTTTTTGTCTGTCACTCTACTAGGAAATGGAGCCACCATCTCCACCATACGCTCGTCCTGTCTGGTTGGTTGTGCCATAATGCAGGACCACTCTGACTCCCTTGTGCAAGCGGCTGCCATCTCATGTCTGCAGCAGCTGCACATGTTCGCCCCTCGCCACGTCAACCTGTCCAGCCTGGTGCCCTGTCTCTGTGTAAGAGATGAGTTTTGGGCCACAAGTACAGTGCTTATAGTTTATCTTAATCTTAATCTTAATCATTTCCTGCTGTGCTATGGGATCCCTGCAGGTGCACCTGTGCAGCTCTCACCTGTTGCTGCGTCGTGCTGCTGTGGCGTGCTTGAGACAGCTCGCCCAGAGGGAAGCTGCAGAGGTCTGTGAGTATGCCATGAGCCTGGCGAAGAGAGCAGGAGACAGCAAAGACAGCACTACAATCAGTGAGTATAAATCATGTACCTGACAAGAGCATTCTGTTTAGTTATTATACCCCAGCGAGACACTGTGACTCTGTCATTGTTTGTCCCTGGTTCAGATCTGAACATCACAGAAACCGGTCTGGAGGGTGTTCTGTTTGGCATGCTGGATCGCGAGACAGACAGGAAGCTGTGTTCTGATATCCATGACACACTGGGCCACATGCTGTCTTCTCTTGCTGTGGAAAAGCTTTCTCATTGGCTGAAACTCTGTAAGGATGTCCTAGCAGCTACTACAGGTAAATCTACAAAACAGCAAAATACAACACTGTACCATTTTCTGTTTCTGGGGAAATTAAGGCTGGAACATAAAACAAAGTTACAGCAGTCAGAGAAGTTAAGACATGTTTATTTTTATAGCCCACCCAACCATAGTCCATCTCCTCTTTCAGATGTAGGAGGAGCCGTTGCATTTGAGGTGGAAAAGGATGAGGAAGACTCCGAGAAAAAAGACGAGATGGACGATGACACCATGTTCACAGGCCTGGGCGAAGATGACAAGTCAAAACCCTCTGTGGCTCCGCGCTGGGTGACGCGGGTGTTTGCCGCCGACTGCTTGTGCCGCATCATCCTGCTGTGTGAGAATGCAGACAAAACACACTTCGACCTGGCAGCTGCCCGCTCTGCTCAAGCCAAGAACCCCAAAGGTACAAGTCACTCTGCTGCCAGAACAGAGTAGCTTGAAGTTCACTTACGGGTTTGTGATTGATTGATGCCACGCCTAGTCTTTTGTCAGTCCAATTAAATTAGATTTATTTTTTGGGTTGAGTATGTACAGTATATCTGTATCTTCTTGAGGCAGATATAGTGTCAGATGCTGAAGAAGCTCATTCATGTTCTTTTATGTAAGGATAGAACCAAGCTAGAGATGAGTAAGCAAGAGAGGTAGTGATATGTTTTTTTTTTTTTTTTTTTTGCACTGTGACAGATAAAGGAGCCAGTATTTATATAAGCTCCTTGGAAATAAGGAAGCATTTTACTGGCTAGACAGTGAGAGCACAGTGTTGTAATTTTTGCTCTCTGGAAGCAGCTAAGCCAAATTTAGTGACTGGGATAGAGTGGATGGTTGGTCTGCAGGTTGGTGTATCCAACTAATCCCTTGAAAGGTACACTTGAGCTAAAACTCAATTAAATCTCAGCCTCAAGGTCGATATCTGGTTTCTTTTGAATCACTGCAAGCACACACTGAAAACTGATTTGTTGTTCTCACTCGTATTTAATCTTAAATTCACTCTCGCTAAGAGGAAGGTGTTAAAAAGCAAACACAGAGACCTTGGAGGAGGCGATAGCTGCAGCTTTTTCTAAGGATTACTGAAGCAAATATTAAACAATGACCAGCAAATGTTGAAACAAACACAAATCTGTCATAAATTTTGTTTTCTAATTGATTAATGTGGCTGCTCCCTGAATTCACAATCCTTTGAATGATTAGAAATGCATTTCTATTCCTCACATAGTCCGTCTGGTCTTTCCTCCCATCTAGGAGATCTGTTGGTGCTTCATTTGTCTGACCTCATCCGCATGGCCTTCATGGCGGCAACAGACCACAGCAACCAGCTGAGGATGGCTGGCCTGCAGGCCCTGGAGGACATCATTAAAAAGTTTGCGTCCGTACCAGAGCCTGAGTTCCCGGGGCACGTTATCCTGGAACAGTACCAGGCCAATGTGAGTCAAAAGCACATCAAATTGCATAATGGCACGTAAGTCCTCAATTGATAGTGACACAGCAAATGTGAAACAAACTGAAGAGGTGAACTTCTGCCATCCGTGTGTGCGTTTAGGTCGGAGCTGCCCTCAGACCTGCATTTTCACCTGATACACCATCTGACATAACAGCTAAGGCATGCCAGGTAAGACAGAAAGTTTTATAGGAAAATTTTTACAAACTAAATTAATTCACATTTCATTCAAAAGACTTCAGAACCCTCATTGATGTTTGCACTACAGAAATGCAGAGATGCCATTAGCACCTAGAAACTAGCTCTGTTTGTGCTGTAACATTCGTGCTACTGAACAAGCTCACGTACATCCATATATGTTGGTAGTTGTTAGAGGCCTTTGTAGCAATGCGACTGCATTAACAGTTAATTACCACTGCACAGTGAGTCATCATCCTCTTGGAAACCAGCAGTGTCAAATTTTCTGCCTTAATACCCTTTGACTTACTTGACTGATGTGATGAATGAGTGACAGGGGAAAATAACAAACATGCCTCTCAGCGGTATTATTAAAAACATTACTCTCTTTGACATTCCCCTTTGTGTCTCTGGCTGGGAGTTTGTGTCCATTGAAGCTATTTCTGGACTCTCCGAAGAACAAAAACTTGATCTCGGGGTTTCTCTTTTCTCAGGGGAGTGATTAACTCAGAGCAACATAAAAAAACAATATAAATATCCATAATGTCTTGTATCCTCAAGGTGTTAAAAGCAAAAATACACGATAAAAAGAATCTTTAATATATTCCTACGCAGCTGCAGAGAAATGTGAATAAGCACAGCAGCAAACGTGTTTTCCATCATAACACAATTGTAGCCATCCTGAAAGAAAGCCTCCTCAGACCTTCTACCCTTGGCCGTCTGACACTAATAGCAGTTCTCCTCAAAAGCATGTAATCTTATAAATGTGTTCACCACTTGTGCGGCCATAATGCGTCAGTCCTGTTCATTAATAACTGTTCCTTGACACCCTCACCTCCTTTAATGGTATGTATGATGGTTAATCAACCTGGAGCACTTTGTTATGTAATGTAGGTTTTTAGTTTTTCTCAAGGGTTGGAAGAGAAGTAATCGCTAACAGGTCTAAAATTCAATTAGTTACACCATGTACTACCTTGACCCTTCTCTGTGGCTACAGGTGTGTAGTACATGGATTGGTAGTGGCGTAGTCAGTGACCTCAACGACCTGCGGCGAGTCCACAACCTGCTCGTGTCGTCACTGGACAAGGTGCAGGCTGGGAAGGGTTCATCCAGTCAGCTGTACAGTGAGAGTGCGACCACCATGGAGAAACTGGCCGTGCTGAAGGCTTGGGCTGAGGTGAGACTGAAGACCCTGATCAGAGCACTGTTCCATATTTGTATTCCATATTTATTCCACACACACACACACACGACTTTCTGTCTCAGGTGTACGTGGTGGCGATGAAGATCAAGAAAGAGGCCGAGTCTAAGCCTGCCAAGCCAGTCCGAAGCGGAGAAGACGATGAGGATGAGGAGGATCTAGGCGCCGGTGTGCTTCCGCCCGACAGCCTCATCACCTTGGTGCAGCCAGAGCTGCCGTCGCTGAGCCGCCTGTGGCTGGCCATGCTGCGAGACTACGCTCTGCTCACTCTGCCTGCTGAGTTCTCCAGTCAGCTGCCTCCTGACGGTACAAGGCAGACTTTTTCCTACTGAATGCTGAATAGAATCTAGAAATGTTTAATTCTAAAGAAGATTTTTAACTTTTTCTCAAAAGTTGAGATTGTATTCTCCAGAGAACTTCACCAGATGTCAGCAAAAAAACTTCACTGTTATTTGGACAGTTTTTGAAAAAAAAGAAAAAGATATATCAACAAAATTTCCCGTAGTTTACTGTTAAATAGACATTTAGATTAATTTCTGTATCTGTATGAATTTCAAATTAAATAGGAAAGTAATTTAATGTAAAAGTATTTTCCCACTATTGTGTGTCTGTGTTCAGGTGGAGCGTTTTATACTCCAGAGACTATAGACACAGCAAGGCTCCACTACCGAAGCTCTTGGGCCCCTGTCCTGCACGCTGTGGCCCTTTGGCTGAGCAGCACCGGGTTTGGAGCTGGTGAAGAGAAAGAAGAGGTCCCATCAGCTCCCTCTAAAGCTCCTTCCCTCCCTCAAGGAGCCCCCTCCACCACAAAGAGCTTTGAGGAGTCAGTCAAAGACAGGATGCATCTAATGCTGGGTAAAGAGACACACAGCCATCATTTGTGGTCTAGAGCATTTACAGTATTTTGCTGTGCTGAGGTGGAGCACCTCATTTACTCAGACTTAAAAACAAGCAAAGAGCAACTGCTTTGTGTTTACCTCCCATCCACAGATCCACCTTGCATCTGCTGACAGTGAAAGGGTGGTAGTGGATGAGAGGAAAAGAAGAAAATAGCACGAACACACCCTAAGTGCATTTCTGTGTTTTGTCTCTCAGGTGTCAGTATAGAGTTTCTTTGCTTCCCACGGCCCGAGGAGCCCATTGAACATGTGATGTCTTGCCTGCAGGCGCTGTGCACTCTACTAGAATCTCCTTGTGCTAAGACCCATATTGCAGAGGACCAGGTAAAGACAGTAATCAGAGTGAAGACACTACAGATGTACGGAAGAGTTTTTACTTTTATAGGTTTTACTTTTATATGTTGCCTGAAGTTCAGACACACCATAAACCAGGATACACATGGTGAAAAACAAAGGTTATATTTCTCGGTTGGTGGAGCCTTTGAAATGAGGCCTTGCTGGCTGTATGACGTATTTGGCCTAGAAGTGTGGACACAGTGTGTGTCTGTCTGCTGCGGTCACACAGTCATTAGAGTCTCCTGTCACAGCACAGACAGTGTGTGCATCACAGGGGGAAGATCTCTCTTGCTTTCAGCCCATTTTATAAATCAGCTAAGCTTTTCTGTACTTTGAATAGGTAAAAACTGGTACTTGAGTTTCATATAACAAACACAATGAAAGTTATTCAAATGCGTTTTTATTGGAATTGAAACGTCGATCTAAACATTATGCTGCCTGTCTTCCATGTCTCTGCATAAAAACTAGGCCACTTACTAACAACTGCTTGTGGACCTGTTGGCAGTGAGTCATAACGGATGCTGTGTCGGGCATTACACTGCAGAAATTAAATAGACACCCTCTCTGAAAATCAGTGTTCACAATTCCCAGTGTTTCACAGTGGCATTACAGTAATTGTTATTTCTGTTGTAGCTGTTGGCAGTGGAGCTCCTCAACGTACTCCACAGGCTGCTGTTGACCAGGGACCCTCCTGCTGTCCAGCTTCAGGTCACTGCTGTGGTACAGGAGACCATCAGGGCAGCACAGGACCATCTGCAGCGACAGAGGTCCAGCAAGGGTCAGCAACTTATCACTAATCATTATATTACATTACATCAGGGTTAATTACTGTTATATTCTGAAAACACGAACTCCCTGTGCTGTTTTGTTTAATCGAAAAGGTGATTTAACTTAACGGAAGAGTGTTAAGATCAATATTATGTTAGTTACGTTTTCTTTTTTCATAGTAGAGTTGGATCAGTTATGTGGGTCACTGTGGTCACTGTGTTGTTTTGCTCAGGCAAAGAGGAAGAAGGAGAGAAAGACTCTCATCCCAGCCTGGGGGAAGGTGGAGACACAGGGGAGCTCGTCCCTGGCAAGTCTCTGGTGTTTGCAGCGATGGAGCTGCTCGTGTTCATCCTGGTCCGCCACTTACCACAGCTTAATACACGTGTGAAGGAGTCACCCAGCCATGTGCCACTCAGGCCTCAGCGACTGCCCGAAGAAAGTGCACGCCTGGTGGCAAACACAGTCTCCATATTGGCCGAACTGCCCTCGCTCTGCTCTCCTGCCGGTGAGGCCCGAGGCCAAGTGCAACAACGTGCTCACACCACGCAAAATATGCAACTGTTCATCTTCGGCCTGCTCCAGCTTTGATCACTTTAGAGCACTTTGCCTTCCTGCTCTGCACTGTTCAGATTAGTGTGTTATAATGATAAATCATATTTTTATACTCACTAAAAAGCCTAGTTCTGCTGTGGTTTCTTTGTGCCTTTCATTTCTCAGATAGTATTATAAGCTGCTTTATGCATTTGTGTCAGATTAAGAGTATGAATATTATTAGCATAGCAATGTGGTCCTCACTGTGAAAAGACCCACTTCTCACTTGTTTTTTTTTTTTGTTGGTTTTTTTGCCTTTACAGGGAGCATGACTATCCTACCCACAGTGCTCTTCCTGATCACCGGGGTGCTGAGGGAAACTGCGGTTAAGACTTCTGACAACTCGGTGCCTGTGCCTGTGTCAGCCGCCCTGCAGGGCATCAAGACCATCATCACCTCCCCACTGGCCCGGGTGGAGAGCATGCAGACACAGTGGACTGGCCTCGTGAGAAGCAGCCTGGCATCTGTGCTCGAGTACTCACAGCCGGGTAAGCAAATACATGCGGATGTTTGACCGTGACCTCTGGCCTTTCTGTAGAAGAGACAAGAAAAAGAGTGTTTCATCCTTATTCACTGAGAATACGCTTGTGTACTTCTGTAGATGAGTCCAGACCTGACATGGATGAGATCAGTATGTTGACAGCGATTACACTCTTCCTGCTGTCTGCCAGCAGTGAGCTTGTAGGAGTGACAGTCCTGCAGAAGGGCTGCATGGACCGCTTCCGAAACGGCCTGAACTCTAGTGATCCAGCGGTAAGGGCTGTGAGAGTGGGAGAGACTGAGAATCTCAACCTGGACAAATTTTAATTGTCTGAGAAAAAGGCGTATTTGAGTTTCCAGATGTTTGTTACCAGTGTGAGTGAGTGAGATTCAATTCTTTTTTCCACAGGTTCAGGCCCGGTGTTACCAGCTGCTGTTGTCAGTGTTTCAGCACTCCAGCCGTGCCCTGTCTACCCCGTACATCCACACTCTGGCTCCACTCATGGTGGAGAAGCTGAAGGCAGTGGAGCGCAGTCGGCCAGGGACTGCTGCTGAACTGCAGGCTGTGCAGGAGGGCATCAGGGTCCTGGAGAATCTGGTCGGCATGGGTGAAGAGCAGAACCGTAAGTATACCTCGGCCTAATGGACCACTAAAGTACCATATTTGTTCCATTAAAGTGTTTAGCTCCATTTAAGTAGGTCTCATAAAGTATAAAGCTCAGTGCCTTTGGTTGTGTGCTGCTAAAGATCAGAGCAGTAGTGCATTAAATCCTAAATTTAGAATCCCTGCACTAGTTTACTGTCAGTATTGATTTAACATTATGCTAAATTATGTATGTAATATTATTTATTCAGATTTTAAAAATGTGTATTTTGTTTCTTTATCTTGTTCCTGCATTTTCTCATTTTTAGTTCCCTCATAAAGCAAATTGCAAAAACAAAAGCGTTATTTGAGATGCAGCTATTGTTATGCCTCACATATCGATGGTATTCAGGTACTTCTACATTTGTTGTGTTAAGGGATACAACTAGAGATTTTTTCATTACGAATTAATCTGGCGAATTTCTTGGTTAAACAACTGATCACATGAAAGGTCGGGAAACAGTAGAAATATCCATCAAATCCTCACATTGGTGAAACACCAGAGAATATTGGGATAATTTCTCTTGAAAAACAATTTCAGTGGCTATTTATTTATCAAAATACCTGCTGTTATGTTGATCAACTCATTGATTAACGATTGCAGATCTAATTTGTTTTCTTATGCAGCTTTGTTAATGTCTCTTTGTGTTTACGTGTTTAATAGGGGTGCAGCTGCTCGCTCTTCTTGTACCAACGCTCATCTCCTACCTTTTGGATGAAAATGCCATCTCCTCTGCTCCCCAAGTCTCCAAAGGCCTGCACGATTTTGCCCTTCAGAACTTAATGCGGATTGGCCCCCTCTATCCAGCTGCCTTCAAGATAGTAATTGGTGCAGCACCTGAGCTTAAAACCCGCCTGGAATCTGCTATACGGGCCAACCAGGCCAGCAGCAAAGCCAAGGCTGCAGCCAGGCAAGCTCAGCCAACTGTTCAAGCTGCACCAACCATCAAACTCAAGACGAGCTTCTTCTGAACACTCAAAAAATTAATGTTGTCTGTTTTTGGTTTGTTGTGTTTTCTGTTAGCAGAGTACCAGCCATGTCTGTAACAAGTACATTTTCTTAAATGTATTTATTTATTCTACATCTCATCTTTATTTTTGATGAATGGGAACTCTTTTTGAAGTCAAGAAGGCAATTATGTAAATATTATTAAAAAGCCTTTGAATGTTCACTGGAAAAAAAAAAACTCACTTTAAAATCTTTAGGAAATTTTGATTTTGTGAATGTATCATTTCTGGACTTGATGCACATTTAAAAGGGACTTAAGTTACATTTTTGTTTTTCCCGAAGGTTCTTTTTTCCCTTGATCTTGTTCTTTTGTTGTTTTTGTCTGGTCATCATCCCTCACGATCCAAAAGTTGTTGTTTACTGTGCCATTTTTCTCACTGTGATTTTGTATCACCATGAGCATGGCAATTATTTTATTCCACTCATGTGTATTTCTTTAATGGAGCTGGTTTAGTATGTGGCCTTATGGTCTGCTGATTGTTACTGATGTGGTTTCTTTCTTATTTTTCCTTTTTTTTTTTTTTGAAAAGGTGTTTTGCTCTTAAATTATGCTGTAAACATTCCTACCACATGTCCTAAAACATAACTGAGAAATTAGTTTTGATCATTATTTTTAGCCCAAAATGAAATTCTATCAAAATCTGTAGAACACCAGAATACTAAAATCAACATGATTTCAAATTGTTTTTAGGCAGAAATTAACATTCACCCAGAGACGGTTAATTTGTCTGCAGATTAATGGGGGAATATTACATCAGTTAGATATAATTTCATGTATGTGCTACATATCTCAGATTGTTTTTCTAATTACTGCTTAAGATCCATAGATACGTGCAATAGCTACATGAATAGGTGAGCATCACCTGCCATCACAAATTGGCAGACTTGATGAAATGGCCCTGTGTAATATTCCACTCTCATTTCTTTGAAATGTGAATAAAGTTGCTTTGACCTCACTCCGCTGTTGTTTGTAATTGGTTGCACATTTTTAGCCGATGGCTGAACGCAGCTTGGGGAATAAAAACCGATGCAGCAGCTGTGATATAATGCTCAACTGATGTTTCCTGTCTGGGTAAAATAAACAAGGAGAGTCTCCTCCTCCGGCCAGTCAGGGTGAGCGAATCGAGCGCCCCCAGCCAACACGCTGTGGGCGTGACCGTGGTTGCTGACGTCACTCAATGACAGCTAGCTGTCAGAAAGTGAGTTCATTCCCCCGAGCCGAGGAGACGGAGCGCCGTCGATAGGTTTTTGCCCTTCCGTTCGTAACTAGCACCCCCTCGACTCAGCGAGACAACGGACAGACCTTTCCACCGAGCCCGGCCATGGACGAACAGGCGGGGCCCGGCGTGTTCTTCAACAACAATAACAACTCGGTTTTGCCCGGTGGTGGGAAAGGACCGCTGCCTGATGGCGACGCTGGGGAGGCGGCTAGGGCGCAGTACAGTATCCCGGGGATCTTGCACTTCCTGCAGCACGAATGGGCCCGTTTCGAAGTAGAGAGAGCACAATGGGAGGTGGAGCGGGCCGAATTACAGGTAAAAAACACCACATTTAGTGTACACAAGACCGCATATCAGTGGCACTACTAGGGCCTTTCTAGTAACTCGGGTTGAGTTTCTCTGTTTGATTGTTCTGGTTACCAGGTTAGCTTGTTAGCTTTAGCTCAGCAGCTAATGGAGCTGCAGCGCCCCCCCTGACCCGACTTCACGGCGGCTGTTTGCGACCTCCTTAATGACTGAAACCACTAAACTTGCTTGCTGCTCTGAGGAGTTAGAAAAAGCAATTTTCCTGTAGGTTTATACAAAACTGGTGTAATTACGCGAAAGTTATCGAAAGCTACCATCGCTAGCAGAGTTGTTTAAGTGTACTGGAAAAGCGTTTTGTAGAAATACAAATCGGCTAACGTCACCTGCCTACTTATAGCTAAATGTATAGCACCCCGCCTTGTTTTTTAGTGCACTTAATGTCTAAACCTGGAAAAAATGTGACTTGGAGTAAAGGTAGTAGTTTTCTTTAATTTTTTGAAATCTTGAGAGTTGTCAGTGATAACCGACAGCACACACCACAGAAGAGACTTTGGAGTCATTATGTCTTGTTTATGAATCTTACCCTAAGCTAGCTGCTATGTCACTGCCACTCCTGAAGAGAAAATCAAAAATGCAGTCGTGTCTGTGGCAAAAGTCACATTGCTCTTAATTGCTCTTATTAAGTGGTCCACTCTTTTGTGGCCGTTTGGCCAAATAACTCAAATGTTCGTGTGTTTTTAAGACGTAAGAAGGTAGCAGGTTTACAGGTTGTGACCTACAATTTTTAAAGGGGAAAACAGACAAAAATTGGGACACTTAATGTTCAGTTTGCTTAAACTAGTTAATGTCTTGGCAACTACCCAAGTTCACTGTGAAATCCTTGTTTTGTTGTGGTTTCAAGTCTTTGCTTTTTTGGTTCAGTAGAGGAATGCTTAATAATATTTGAAGCCCCATGACTTGTATGTTTGTGACTTTAACTGATCATAAATTGTATAAGAAATTGTCATCTCCAGCCTACATGATCTACTTTTAACACTTTAACTATCTACAGTAGGGAAAATAACTTTGGATACCATGTGCCAGACTGTTCCTTTAATCCAGATTTTGAGTAGGCATTGTTACGGCTTATTTCTGTTTAACATTTTCTTCTACTGTTTGGAAGAAAATTTATTTATTTATTTATTTTCCATCATTTTGACCCAGTCATGGGGCCGCTGTTGTTGGATCACAGACAGGAGCCAACACTGACTTTTGGGGTTTGGCAGCAGGCTGCTCTATGGACTGACTGACCTCAGCTAACAAAGAGATGAGAGGGAGACACAGCATTGTTTTTAGATTGGTGACGTATACATGACCAGTGTAGTAAGGCTTTGACTCATCAGCCTCATGCAGCGCTTTCAGTCCGGCCCGTGTATTAAGCTTCCTGTCTGCTGTCATGAAGCAAGCTTATCAGCGAAGTAGCAGCAACTGTGGCAAAGCACTGTGAGGTTGCTAAATGGCTTGTTGGGTGGTTTGTTTGTGGCGGCAAAATTGTGCGCGCTCAATTTGAGTTCTTGTATTTACTGCATCTCACCATAAACATGAGGCTGGTGTGTGTTTTGAATATCATTTGATCTCCAGTAGACAGTTAATTCTTGCTTACTCATAATTGTATTCTAATCACTTTTTCTTTCTGTGTAAGTGCTGCACAGTATGAGAACAATAATGAAGGATCAAGTATTGAAAAACATTGAAAATCCAAATGGGATGTAACCTTGTTGTGCCCTTGAGGGATATGTACATATTTCATATTACCAATATATACAGTATTTTTACCTGTAGAGGGTTTTGGTGGATTTATGTTAGGTGAAAGGACCACTGTGAAATAAATTCACTGAAATGAACACAAATAGACACCTATGAATAAACCTGCAGTGTGCATAGATCCTTAGTGGTGTTTGTCATCATGTCCACTTGCATGTGTTTTCATTACAGAGTCAAAACAGACATATTAATCTTGCGTGCTTTAAGAAGGTGAAATGCATTATTTCAGATAACAGCCCTTTGAGTGTACACAAAGCGATTACACAACCCAGTGAATGCTCAGTCCCCTCCCAGTATTTTTTTTTTCTTGTTGGTTGTGCAGACATTGAATGGAAAACAGTTGAAGCTGTGTCTTATGTCTCTGTTTGGGAGGAAGGCGAACCCCAGGACTTGTAGGAATGTCATCCAGCCAGCCTGTTAGGTCATGCTCAGAGCCACTCCTCACTAATGGAGCAGTACAGAAACTGTACTGTATATGCCTGACTTGTCCTTCTGATGTGCTGTGTCTGTGTAATGCATAGGATGCTGTCATTCATGATTAGACTCCAGTTGAGTGGTCATTGACAGTCAATTGATTGACTCAATCAATCTGATTTGCTTAGCGAGTGATAGGTTACAGCTCTGGTCAGTCCGTCGTATGTTATCTCGGTAATTAATGTAACTAAGGCTCCAACTAACAATTATTTCATTATTAGTTAATCAGTTCATTCTTCATTCTTTAAATTGTCAAAAGAAAATAGTGAAAATAGCCTTTACACATCTTCACATGGTTAGTTATGTGTGACAGTCCAAAAAAGATGAAAGAGATTAAAGATACTCTGTCTGCAGAAAAACCACAGAACAAATAAATTTCTGACATTTTTGCTCAATAAATGGCTTCAGCAATCAGTTGTGGGCTGCAACTATTTTCATTATCAAAGGAGTAATAGCTTGTTCTGTAAAAAGCTATGCTGAAAAATGTCCATCACTTCTTGTCAGAGAAAACCAGAAAATGTCCAAATTTCAGAGGCTGAAAGCAGAGACTGCGATTTCTGTTTAAAAAAAACAACTGTACAATCACTATCAAAATAGTTATTGATTAGTTTCCTATTGAGCACTTGAACAGTGGTTTGACTAATCATTTGAGGTCTCAGACTAACTTTATTTTGGCATGGAAACTAGACGATGGCTTAGCCCCAGGCGAGTGTATTTATTTTTAATTTGCAATGTAAACACAGCATGCTGCCACTGACTTTAAAACACTGTTTTTTTTGACATTGTGAAGTTTCACTATTATCTGTTAGATGTTATCAGTGCAATTGCATGACATAATAATAGCATGATGTTTATGTTTTACAATATTCAGTTGTCCAAATGATTTCTTGCAAATTGACATGTGTTTTGGCTTTACACGTCTGCAGAGATTTAGGAATTAATACATAATAGTAGAGGACAGTATGTCGTATTCAACGAAATCGCTTCTCTTAGAAGCAGCCTTATTTGACAGTGTCGTATTTGGTCTTTTGTTGTCACCCTGCTGCACTGATTAGCACAGATCCTTTCTGAGTCTGATGACTGAGATTGAGTCGAGTTACGCCCTGCACAGGCCAGGCAGGGCTCCAGTGTGCTTCATCAGCCCTCCAGTTATGGGGAAATCCCTGCTCCACAGGGTATCTCCTTGCCAGAAGTATCTGTCAGCAGCCAGAATTTGACACCAGGAGAAGGTTGAAGGTGACTCAGGGTGTAAGGTGGCTTCATGTGGGTGCAGACGGAAATGTGGTCCCACTTTCTACACTGGATAGAGGCTTTTCTTGTATTTCTAAAGGGAAAAAAGCTTTTAACAGGAACAAGATTATGTGGCTCATATTATTCGATTACTTCTCCCCCTGTCTAACTGTGGAGCATCTTTGAATTAGCCTGCCCCTGTTAGATGACTTATTGCTGTGATCTCATGTTTACTTTCACTAATGGCAAAGCCTGAGGCATATTTCTCTCAAGGGTGCAGCCATAGGAAGGACTGAACCATGCACAAACATACACATACTGTGGCATTCAGAAATTCAGAAATGGGAGTCACCGCCATTCCTCAGCCGATACTACATCAACCCCCAAGCTGCAGTTATTTTTGCCCTCTCAGTGTGCGCCTGAGAGTGGGAAAGCACAAAAAAGAAAAATCAGAGCACACGCTTCCTCTCCAAAAATATAAGTACTGGTTACTCAGTATTGTTGCTCTCAGATATTGACAAAGACATTTAAAGCTCCACAGATGTTAAAACAAAAAAAACAGTTCACACAGACACTAATGCTGCACAACAGCTCACATCCTTTCTCGTGTAACCAGGGTGTACAGTACACCACAAAGAGTCAGCCCCATCCTGAGTTACTGGTTGAAGACAGACTGTGGTAATGTTCAACTGAAGCAGCACAGAAACAGTCACTGCAGCTCATATCGAGTATTCACTGTGTACAGATAATAGTAAGTAGCTGAAAATGGTTTGTGTTTTTCCTGTGAGAGATCCTGGAGGGAGCCTTGTTTATTAACTAAAACCTGGTCCTCTGAGCTTTGCTCCACTGTCCCCGTTGGACTCGCACCAGAGCCTTTCTCTGGGCTGTAGAGCTGCTTTGTCGGCCTGTTAATTCCCCCTTCTCCTTCCTCCATTCACACTTACAGCCTTCGTCTGTCTACGTGGGTGTGCGGGACAGCTGCCTGGGCAAAGTTGCCTGCTTCCCCCAGTTTTACAGTAAATCTGAGGTCACTGGTCTGTCAGAGTTGTAAATTGGTGTACTCATCAGATCAAACTGTTGTTTGGTCTGGTGTTATTCACACTTTTTGATGGCACAACCGTGTTTTCTTGCTTTAAAGTAAATGACAAGAGAGCAATATATTTTTCCATACCAGTACAGTTACTCTGTATACATCTATGACTACATATAGTATTTGATTTTACAGTGCAACTTATTTCTTTCAAGGTTATAACAATGGATTTTTTTAACTGGATACACACTGTTTGACACTTAAGACAGAAGAACTAATGTCTAGTGGACCCTGTGCACTGATGAATGGATCATGTGTTTGTTCAGCACTGTGTCATCGTCGTTGTTGTTCAACATTTATGTAAAAAATCTAAAAATAAAATAACAGAGGCTGCTTGGGCTGAATTTTGTAATATGGTTCACACACATCTATTTTTAGTTGCAAATGCGAGTGAAACACTCTCACTTTCGGACCCTGATACAGCAAGGGACCGTTTCATTTAGAAAAACCATATGTCAGCATCATACTGACTTTGTTTGTTTACAGTATGGGAGAATCGGCCCAGCTTATATGATTTTATTCTGCACCTTTATCTGCATCATATGTTCAGAAGGAATTTTCTTATTCTTTCTTGTCAGAATCAACAACAGAACATCAGTGTTCTCCATTCTGAAGATTTCATGATCACTTCTGTTCCTCTGGTAAAAAAAAAAGAAAAGAAACTTCTTCTCACAGAGTTTTTTTTTTAAAGAATATTTATTCAGTCACCTGAAGCTAAAAAGTGAAGGCAGAGTCCTGTTTGACAGGCCTGATATGCTAGAGAGACAGGACAGGCCAGGGGGCACCAGCTGCCGCCTTGCTGGCTCTCGTGGTGGCTGACGGCCTTTTTTTGGAAGAAAATGTGTCTCTGTCTGAGCCTGTTCTATTTCTCTGAGTTCATATTCTGAAATAGAGCACTTTACTAGCTCTGTGTGAGATTCTGGCCCACATCAGTGTAATTTCAGTTTCTTAATAAACTACGCAAATGCACATTGTTGCTGGGAGGAAGGACGTTTTGCACCAAATGCAGACAAACTTACTGCTTTTTATAACATCAGATGTTTCATTCTTATGCATTATTTTTCTTCCATCTGCAGCGCAACTTTACTCTCTAGATTGTCAAGCTGGTGTTTCAGCTTGGTTCTGCCAGGACCACTCCTTACAGTCACATAACCCATTTGTCAGAGAAAATGCTGATGTTGAAAAACGTAGCTCTGTGCCTCCATATGTGAGTGTGTGCATGTGCACCATGTAATATTAATGCAGAAACATGGGATGCAGCACCCTTGTCCTCCAGAAGCCCAACATAGTGCCTTTGTTTTCACCCCATGTAAGGTAGCACTGCAGTGTCAACTTGATGTGAGCTGTGTGACAGCAGAGTGTAAAATGAAGCTCAAGTGGAAACTCGTGATGAGGTGAAAACAACAAATCTGCATTTCTGTGAAAACTGAAGAGAAGAGAGAAGATGTCTCTGAGGAATCTCTGGTAGTATAAGATTTTTCTTTTTGTCTTACGGGTTTTGTAAGGCAGAGGTGAAAGGCAGAGCTTAGCTCATTCCGGATAACTGAGCAGAAATCTTTATTAAATCGCGGTTTGAGCAGCTCACTGTCTCACCCTGACCCTCAGAACAGTCCTGAATCTGTGCCCACGTACATGAGCAGCGTGGATCGATTTGCAGCGTCTGCATTTGAAGGACTGAGTTCCAGCCATGATCAGAATCCTCTGTATTTCGCAATGCTACTCACTGCTCCTAGAACAATGGATTAAACCAGGCAGTTTGTGTGATACCCACGCCCGACAGTCAGTCAGTCAGATGGTTGTGTAATATGTGTAACATACAATCAGTGTGGAGCCTTTTCACAGAGGCTTTTATAAGGCAGAATGTGGTTGTGGAAAGGCAACCAGTTTTAGTGTAAACACTTAAATTATCCTCACCCACTTGAGCAGAGAAGGAGGTGAAGAGACAGCTGGGTGTGAAACTGCGGTTGGTACTTACTGAAGTTCCTTTGAAAGAGGAAGAGGATGATCCACCTGAACTCAACCTTAATTTTTACAGATCAGTCATCATAGTCACAATCAGCTCGTTGCACTAAGGGTGACTGAAATTATGTTAAATGTTATCTGAGACAGGATAGATTTGTCATCATCAGAAATATTGCACTACCATTTTTACTGTGGTTGATGTTCCTTTAATGTCTCTTGATAAATGTGATCATTGCAGGCAATATTATAAATCAGTGAGCAGGTGTACTATATGGCAGTATTTGATTGTATGATTTTTTTTAAACTTTGATCTGTCAGGTATTTTACTTGCTGGATTTTCCCAAAAATGTATCTGTATGAATTTGTGATCCTCAATAATGGCTTTAGACGGTGTTACAATTTATTAGAGTCTTACGTATATTTATAGAGTTTGAGCCCAAGCCATTAGAGCTACAAGCACTGTCAGTACTGCTAGTTACTCTCATAGTGGGCAACCATCAGTTTTAACAGACTTTAGCAAATTAAACATTTATGCTGTTAACTCTGGTCCAAGTTGTATTGATTTAATTATTCATATATACTAGAAATGATTGTTTTATACTGCTTGGAAGTACTGAAAAAATGTGAGGATAATAAATAATTCCAGGTCCATCATACTTTCACACTTTGGGTGATATGACTATGAAAACGTATCGAATTTCCTTCAGTCACTTAAAACGTCTTGACTCTAACTTAATATAATAACTTGGGGAACCCTGCAGAAACCCTGAAATCTACACATTATTTGTTAACAGTTTCTCCACTGATTTAGCTCATGTTATATATCAATATTGTATTTATAAAATGACATTAGCTGTGATTGAGTATTTTATCCATACCACCCACCTCCTCAAATAATGCTCTCCAAAAAACCTGTGGTTCAGACAGATCAAACAGAAAAGCATCAATCTTTTGACACTGCTTCACTGTCTGTATTTAGTATGTCGAAGTATGAGCGAGGCTACCTTTGAGTGCTTTCATGAACTTTATTTCATTCTGTTTAATGAATAGATCAATCAGTTAAATCTATAGGAAACAAATGAAATTGGACCTGGGCAGTCTACACAACATTATAATTATATTATTATGACAGTTAAGAGCAAAACCATATGTTTGCATTCTTGCTTATAAAGATCGTGAATTTATCCGACCACAGACTGAAGCTCTTTAAAATGAATTTTTATGAGGAACTGTAATTTTCAGAATCATGAGTGTATACATTTATCAGTGGTAATGGCTGACAGATGTTGGTGTTTTATCCTGTAAGTGGCCAATAATATTTATGTTAAAAGCTACCTGAAGTGAGCTCTTTCAGCCAGAAAGTGGTTATGTTGATCTGTGGTGAAGATACACAGCTGTAGCCGTGTTACAGCAGTCCCCCCAGCACCTCAGCCTTGCTTCTGTTGTTTTGCTGCCTTTCTTTTTTTTCTGTTGCTTCTAGTGTAATGGCATGTGTGGAATGTACTTGGCTAGTTATCAGGTCGGCCATCGTGGTGCTCATTGGTTTGCGGTAACTGTGAGAGTGAACCCGGTGTTCACTGAAAGAAAGGTTGTTTGCATTGTAAATGTGGGATTTACACCAGTTCCCTTCCCTTCTTCAGCTCTGACCACGGTCGAAGGGACAGCGTGCGCGTGTGCGTGACCATTTTGTTTGTGTGTGTGTGTGTATGTGTAAGCCCTGAGGTTGTATGAGTATCCGCTCAATTTCTTTTTCAAATGGAGTGAGCTCAGTCTTGCCTCTGAGACGTACTGGATTTTTCACAGTGTTCACTCTGTCTAGATTAAATGGCCTCATTGTGTTGTAGATGTCTTCAGCGATGATGCAGAACAAGTCTGGAAGAAAACATGTCTGGAATTCACAAATCTCAGACTTTAAGGTCTGGTCTGTGTATAAATAGCAGGGGTATCGTTTATAGTCATCGTACATTCATTGACTGAAAATTTAAGTTGACAAGCCTGAACTCTTTTCCTCTTGTCCCTGCTGCGTCGTAAGACACTGCCAACGATGTGTGGTTAAATAGTCTGCATGTTAAGTTTGTTATTGTCGTCTCTAAAGATGAAGAAATTAAACTGTTTCCTTGCTTCGATTTAAATTGGTAGTGCAGCAAACAAATTCAGCTAACTTAACTGACATCAACCTAAATAATGCAGAGAAGTAACATAATATTTGTATCTCTTTAATACCAAACATCATTGGAAAGAGCTAATATATATATATGTTAGTGCAGTTTTATGTTTCTGTCTTGTATGACCTGAAGCTGCAGTCAGTCCATTTTTTCTCATTTTACTTTTTATCAAATAAAAGTAGAAAATTAAACTAGGCTTGACTAAATGCCAAAGCAGAAGAGACTGTGACCAACTCCCTTACCTTATCTTACCAGAATTTAGCCAGTGGCTGGAGTTTATTTTCCTCCCTAGCCTCCTTCTTCCTCCTTTTCCTGTCTCTGAAAGGTCCTGCGCTCTTAGATGGATGCCCCATTCTACATGTCTCTCACTCAGACAGACTAAGGAGCCCTTATCCAGCAGCCCAATAATGCAGTCAGTGTGAGTCCGGGAATTAAATGCTTCCTGTGTCTCTTTATGGCCCAAGTTGACTCATTGCATTCCTCCCAAGGTTAATGTTTGATGGAGGAGAGAGGAGGAGAGATGGTGAGCCAGAGATTCACAGAGCGGCATTCTTCTCTATCTCTGGCACCGCAGGACGCCAGGGGTCCCTGGGCCAGTGCTTCATGTGGATAAGGAAGTGAATGGTTGCTCACTATCTCAATCAACACAGACGTACAGTTTTCATCTACAGTTAAAAATGAGTCAGTGTTCAATCTCCTTTTGTTGACGTGAGATCCTATACTGAGTGCATTCAAAATGACAACCTATCAGGCCGTTCTTACTCTTTGTCATTGTTTTGGATGTGAAATTCTCGAAGCAGGGCTTTACTGTGTGGCCATGCTTAAATTCTCATTGTGGAAATAAGTGGGATCTTTTCCCTGTTTAAAAAAAAAAAAAAGAAGGAGACATTTAATAGAAAATGTTAGCCTAATGAGGTATTTCTAGGCTCTGCGGCCCTGTTGCATGTGACACCGTTGCAGTGCCCTGAGGCTGTGGTCCTCACTGATATTTGGATTGGAGTCACTTTAGCAAGAGTAAGTTATTTTTGGAGCCGCGCAGTCTGGCCCAATTCAAACACTGATCATTTTCCATATGCAGTATTTTCCCTAATGCCTTATTTGTGCCCCTCTATGTGCCTCCTCTCCCATCCTCTGAAGACAGCACAAAGTGATCCTTGCTTTATTGAATGTAAGCAAAGTTATTCATTAGTTATCATGTACACCACTTTTTTTCCTGTCATATCCTGAAACCTCCTTTTTAATCTACCTATCAGGACACGTCATCATTGTCAGCAGGTAAAAAATTAATTGCCTTCTCACTCTCTTCTCTGATTACTGGGGCTTTGCTGGTATTTTTTTTTTTTTGTTGTTGCTCCATGTTACTGTAACTGAGCTTATAAATGCACCAGAGGGCTTTTTTGTGAAGTTTAACTTGTTTTTGTTCTCTGTGTTAACGCTCAATGATGCTGGCTCACGGATGTGGAATGTCAGACGCATACTAAACGTTGTTAACATTGTTGTCAATCCTGACTGCATTAGTATAGATCCAGCTGGGGGGTAGATGCACATTAAGCAGGATGAATAAGGAACTGGAGACTGTGTAGATTTAATAGGTAGGTGATGTATGTGCTGTGCTGGCCCACCTTTCAAGAGCATCAGTTGTTGGCATCTACGCAGACTGCTAGCATGTGACTGGTGCCAACTAAACTTGGTCCTGGACCAGTACCCTAAATCCTGAGGACACTCAAACTGTAGCAGGCAGGTTGCGATGAGTTCCTCTGCGGAGAACTGTGGAGGGTAAGAAATGCTGTTATTAATACAAGGCAGATTGAAGTGCTGTCGTGACTCATTGTTGCAGGCAGCAGCAGCGCTGCTTGCTATCCGTGTGAAACTGTGATCCAGCCCACTCAAACTCGCACCATCCTCTGCATGTAGAGTGAAAGGCAGGGAATCAAGTCAATATTCATTCCCTTTTAAGATGTTAACTCGTGGTTTCACAATTTGAGTCATTCCCAAGAGAAATTTTCTTTTTTGAAGTTCGACATGCGCAGTTTGACTTGTGACTTTTCTTTATCCTTGGATATGGAACCACCGTCTTGCCACCGTTCTTCTGTGGTTCACTGTTTAAGGACTTTGTTTGCCATTTGCGTTAATCCAAAATATCCAGTTACTCTGTCATCTTCTTCTAACCACAGAGTGGCACTTAAGTCCACCTCTTATGTTCATCGTCTTGCTGGTAATTTTCAACAATTGAGATGGACTCTGAGAGAGGGTGTAATTTTGATAAAGTGCTGAAATGGAAACAACAGCGTGTTTATCCTCCATTCTGTAAACAACACAGCCTTTAGAGAGCTTAGCAGCCTCTGCAGCCGTTTGGCAGTCTTCACCTCACTGTAACCCTTAAAATACTGGACGGCCTGTGTGGACAGAGCTTGTTTTAATTGAGAAATGTAAAAAATTATGAAAATTAAAAAAAAAAAAATTCATTAAAAAATTTCCATGAACTGTAATCACACCCAGGTAACGTCACTCAAGGTTAATGCTAGCCGTGTCTAAAGCTGATTCACAGATTTTTTTCCTACCAGCTACCAGGCTGTGGCTAAATCTAATCAGCGATAATGGAGAAAATAATACCAGATGAAATATAGATTTTTTCTTTTTCGCCATATGTTAATATGACACATTTTTGCTTAGTGTGTGATCTTCTCTGCACTCTATACAGCACTGTGAGCTGGCCTCTACTGCTCTCATTACTAGCGAGCATGTGTGCGCACACGCGCATGTATATGTGTGTGGTACTCAGCAATGTAATGTAATGTAATGCTGACTCAGACTGAGTGCGTCAACAGCTGCTGCCCGTTACTGAAGAGAGACAGTGGTGTGGAGAGGGAAGGGATTTCTAGAGGAGGGTGGGGGACGGTTGATGTGCGGGAGAGTGAGTAGGTTAGATTAAAATAGAATAGTACAGATTGGCTTTTTATTTCCCATCATGCCACGCACATTGATTTGACATCGTCCTATTTCAGTCTCGACAGAAGTAGTTGTCTTTTAAGTTAAGTCTTTGTTGCAAGCTAGTTGAAAAATAAGATGCCAAAACACCGGAAACATTGCCTCTATTTATAAAAGCAGCTACTGTATGCCTCTTCCTACTTTAAAATGTGACCTGACAATCCTATTTTTGTTTTTTGTTTTTCAGGCCCAAATCGCTTTCCTGCAGGGGGAGAGGAAAGGCCAGGAGAATTTGAAGAAGGACCTTGTGAGGAGGATCAAAATGCTGGAGTACGCGCTGAAGCAAGAGAGGTGAGTGTCTTTACCGCCCACTTCTGCTTCAGCCCACCCACAACACACAAAAATACCTCAGCTAGTCTCCAGCGCAACAACTGCAGTGATTCCATGTTTCGCATGCTCCTAAAAATAAAGTCCTGCCTCTGAGAAATACAGAGAAGGAGAACGTGGCATGAGATTCCGACTAGTCAATAAATCGACATCTAGTGTGCCTGCACAGAGCTAGCTTACTCCAGAGTGCAGCGCTCTGCACATCTCTACTACAAGATTTTTTTTTTGATAATTTGTAAAAGGATTGCTAGTGTTTTAAAAGAATTTCCAGTGTACTCTTCTTGTGCATATTCCGTGCGCACCAGACCGATGCCTCAGCTGGTGTCAGCAGAGGCACTAATGGAGTGAGAGAGCCAGAGAGATTCCCCCGAGTCCAGCTGGTGTGATGTCTCTGGACGAGAACATGTGTTGGCAGGAAGGCTTTGTTTGCTGTCGGATGCTGATGACTCTGCCCCATCCTTGGTGGAAGGACGGGACGGCAAAGGAGGAGAGAGAAATCCTCTCTCCATCCAAGACGAGGTCACCGTCGCAGCTTGTTTTCTTCAGCAAACGAGAAGAATTTCATTGTTCTCATTGTCGTGTTCACTGGCCCGTCGCCATCACACTAAAGTTCCCTGTGGTAGTGGTGGTGACACACTTTGCATTTGCCTTCCTCCTTGACACATGGCTGCACCCTGCAACAGAGATATACTGGTGATTTGAACACGTCCCTGCTAACGCTGCTTTAAGCCATCGAGCGTATCATTCAGACACACTCTGACACAGGTGCTCTCTGCAAAACTGAACAAATAATCCTTATTTATTTTAGATACATTGTATCTAAGTGTGTATGTACAAGTATTTATGACAGGTGTTTCTCTCAGCGTAGCTCAGGATTTATTATTAAATTGTAAATCCAGGATATGGCAACCTGGGACTTAATTATGTTCTGTGTACACAGTTTTCCTGTGTAATGAGGGATTATTACCGACATTTCAGGTGTGTTCCCTGTCAGTTTTACCTCTAAATGAAGTGGTGTGTTTGTTTACAACCTTACTGATCATCTGACAGCTTGGGTTTCGTGCCCAGTAAGAGTTAAGTTGTAATAAAGCAGAATTATACTTAGAACTTCAGTCATATTATTGGATGTAGCTCACATTTTTGACCGTTCCTGTGCGTGTGTGGAATTTTGTGAGTGGAAAGCAAAGCATTTCTGAAATTGGCGCAGACAATCAGAAAAGTCCTCCCTGGGTAAGTAAAGGTTGAGTAGAAAAATGAAAACTGGGATGAGTTAAGAAATGAAAGTGGATGCAGGTATCTTAATTTTAGCTGTGAGCTGGGAGATTGTCAAGGCTAATTAGAGCCTTAACACAGCTGAGTTAGACAGGTGTCAAAATAGGTTAGTGCTCTGTTGTTCCTGCAGTCAGCTCAGAGGTGAGCTAAATTCTCCTACCTGTTCTCTGCGAGGAACCTCGTCATTTGGTAGTATGTATGGAATCGCCCTCTGGCTGTTTATAATGTATATTTATCTGCTTTTTCCCACTGAGATCACCGTGGACCCTGCCTCAGGAGCAACACTTAACCCAGAATTACTACCACTTTCCCCGGTTGCTAAGCAACAGGTCATGTCTCCGAGGGTATCTGAAAGCAATATCAGAAATGGCTTTCTGAATGTAGGATGTACCCAATTTAAAATGAATTTGATTTTGATGGGGGTTGCTGCCTCGGTATCACGAAGGGGGTAGCGTGGTGGAGGCTGTGTCTAAAAAGGTGTGAGAGCTCTCCTTGTATTGACTCTTTTATCACTGTTATGGATCTGTGTGCAGCCACTGGAAGAAAAAGCATCTCAGAATTGCCAAGGTGGAAACAGATAAAAGCCAACATTATTGTTTTTCACGTCTTTTTTTTTTTTTTTTTTTTTTAATTGATAATGCCAGGCAAACTGTAATCACAAACTAACAAATTAAATAATTGAAGTTTTTGTTTTACGTGTGTGAAGAGTCTAATGATACAAGTTTATTGCTTGTATTTCAATTTGATGAACATTTGCTACCACAGCTACAATGATTGGTCAATTAATAGAAATTTAAACAGTATGTGTAAAAAATGATTACCAGTTGCAGCTGTGTTTTTGTATAAAGATACATCTGCAATCTAAAAAAAAAATCCTTTTAATGTTGTGATATTGATTTCAACCATGCAGCCCTACAGCTCTACATACAAGTGAATGTGCCCAACATGATAGTGTGTTTGAAGCAGAAGAGCAAGTTGCTTATACAGACGCTGCACATAATGAGTCGTCTTCGTGGACCTTTTCGATCAGCCCTGTTTGCTTATTTGTCTGAATCCTTCTGTTTGTCTTTACTTCCAGAGCAAAGTACCACAAGTTAAAATATGGGACAGAGTTAAATCAAGGTGACATGAAGCCTCCGAGCTACGACTCTGGTAAGTCTATGGAGGCTCAAACGGCCAACTCCACCTCTTCATACTAAATCACCGTGATAGTTGAGTTCACATACCTCAAGTGACAGGACTGTTACGCATGCGAAGGCTGCATTCGTGTTGAATCTTGTTTGCTTCGATAGACTTCTTCACCGTGTCCTTTCCTAAATGCTGAAAGAACACCATTGTTGTTACAGATGTACTATACAAATAATGAGCTGCTTGAAGAGTCATTGAATAAAAAATGTGATCAAATTGCTTTAAAATCATGTAGACTGGGGGCATTTGTCACCTTTTCATTTGCCTCTTGTGGTATCTATCCATGCAGATAGGTGTGGTTTTATTTGTCCAAGTTATGGTGTATTTACCTTGGATATTTTTGTCTCCACCCAAATACAATGTTTGCGAACTGAATTTCAAAAGAAAATCAACTGAACTGTTTCCAGAAACAGTGTCTCTGTTATTCTCTATGATCCACAGAGCTGTCAGCAGTTTCTAAAGGGACCAATTCTTCTGTAGAAAGCAGTTCCAAAGAAAGCTGTTGATCCAGAATAACAGGCACATTGTTTCCCGAGTGAAATATTATTGAATTTTATCAGTGTAAAACAGTTAGTCAGGCGACAGAAAATGAATTATTTCACCTATTCTTCCAAGTAAAAGTGCCAAAACTTACCTGCTTCCAGCCTCTCAGTTGTGAGAAATTGCTGCTTTTCTTTTTCGTATGTGGTAATAAACTGAATTTCTCTGGTTTTTCCAGTTTATGGACATCACATTGAACCATAGGAAAGCAATTTCACCTCTTTTCTGATGATTTACAGACCCAGCAGCTAATTGGGTCTGTAGTTTTAATTCTGTGCGCTCCCCAAATAAAATCTCATTCTGAACAATCTGATTCACACTGTGAAAGCTCCCAGTGAAAAAAAATTACCATCACCACAAACAACTAAGTCCATTTAAGCCCTGAGGGTTCTGGACAAGAGTTCTTAAGATCTTAGAAATGTGGAAAAAACCCAGGAAAATAAAAAACTCTCTGCATGACTCAATACCACTAGAGATAAGTAAAAAAAATGCCCAATTAATGAGGCTTAAACTACTTTATCCATCTAAACTGTCACTCTTTAGTTTTCACCCTTTCCATTACAGTGCCTTGTTTTACCCCGGTATCACTCCTGTATGAGCGCACTACATGTTTCATGTTGTGTTATTGTAGTTTAATTGGCCTCTCATGTTCAAGTCCTCCACCATCATTAAGTCAGATTGTGATATTTCCTCTCCTCTCTCCTCATCTCTATTCATGAGGGCTGTTCAAAGCGCCCGAGCCCTTGAAGTGTTGATGAATGAGGGGAGGTGAGGGGGAGAGGTGTTAGGTGGAGGGCCTGGAAGCGGGGAGACGAGGAGTGGGAGGTGTTGCTCGTATGGTGGCGCACCTGCCCGCTCCTCACCCTTCTGAATTAGGCATGACCCACTTTTTGAGGCACCCTCGTCTTTCTGCCCCGCCAAATCAACCGCTCGACGCACACACACACATACTCACCCCATCTAAATCTTATTAACACGTCTCTCTGCCCCATGCAAAATTCCCAGCTGACTCGCGAGCGGGGTGCTGACGTTGTTGGATATCAAAGTGAGCTTTGAATCCCATCATTGTTTGTTTTGTCAGAACTGTAGACAGTCATAAAGAGTGTGTGTTGTTCTGGATGCTGCAGGCACAGACACACGTCGTTGCTCTTTCTAGTATGTCATGGGACGCGGCTGGAGCAGAATCCAGCCATTTTGAAGGTGTCGGAATGCATCATTAAATATCAAATGTCTGGTTTTAGCATCAAGAACAAGCCGCTGCTAATTAGTTTCAAATCTCTTCTCTCTTGCTATTGCTAGTGTTGTTGTGCACACAGTTTTATTAGGGCAATAATTGCCTATTGGGATGTAAATATTTGGACTGAGGCCAGTTATTAAAGTTACACATGTTTACAGGTAGTTACTCAGCTCTAAATCCAACCATGAACTACAGTAAAAGATGTATGGAGTGAATATACTGATAGTGCTTGTGGGCGCAGCTGTTGCAAAAATGTTTATTTCACCGGCACAATTTAAAGAGAAGCCGTATCCTCCTCTATTTAGCTCTAATCCACCAATGTTGACTTACTGATAGCAACTAAACGCTGGATGTGTGGAGTTGCCAGGATGCTGCGATGCAGGAATGTTCTGGTCCTGTTTACAGAGCGGAAATAATGTCAGAGGCTGTGCTGTTTGTGGAGCCCTGATTTGTGTCCTTCCCTTCTCCTCCAGATGAGGCCAATGAGAACGAGACCTCTGGGTCACTCAACAATCAGCTGTCCTGGAAACAAGGCCGGCAGCTCCTCAGACAGTAAGTGGACATGTTTTTATCCCTCTCTGACAGCCTTCAACCCAGAAAACAAAACCAATGCATTAAAATGAACTGTACTGAAATGCCAGGGTGTTGACAGGCCCCTGGTTACGGGTAGTATAGTCACTTGTCTCAGACTAACAGGTTTTATGAGCTGTGTCAGCAGGCCCCAAAAAAAAGTGTGGGAAAGAGCTCCCTCACATGGGCTGCAGCAGTCATTACCTACTTTGTGTTTTCTTTTTTTTTTCTCCTGCGGTGTACCCAGTGGGCTCAGGAAAGTGTGGTTATCATATCATCCTACTCTCCAGTCAGTCTCTGTAAATAAACGGGGCTCCAGCCTTTGTCCCAGACGCCATCAGGCAGCTTCGCACATGATCTGCCCCAACATGCCGGCTGATGAGGCGGCCAATTTATTCCTGACTCTGTGTCAAGGGACAGATCAATGATGTGCTAAGACACCCCTCCCATTTCAGTCAGTCACCCACTCAAATTGCTAGAGCTCCTTCTGCATCCCTACATGGTAGGTGTAATATTTGATGAGCTGAGCTGATACTGTTAACTAGACCACTGCCAGAGGACATGACACTATTCACAGTAACAAGTAATTGACTCTTCCTCGTCTTTGACTCCATTGACGTCTTACAATAAAAGTAATGCAATGATTTAATTGTCCTTTGCAGCATTACTAAACACTTGCACAGGGCCTCAGTATGTTTCTGCACTTTTTCACCACGCAAATTACTCTTTATATTTCTGATTAAAACAAATACAACCAGGTTCAAGTTCATTTACCTTGTTCCAGGTACCTACAAGAAGTGGGCTACACAGACACTATCTTAGACGTGAAGTCACAGAGGGTCCGAGCACTACTGGGACTTGCTGGAGATGGAGCTGGGAGGACAGGTGAACGGAGCAGTACCGAGCCTTTGGTCAATGGGACAGACACAAAGGGCGCCAGAGGGTGAGTATGCTCTTCTCAGGATGCTTATAGACTGCACAAGGTGGAAATAATCATCTGAAGGTGGAAACAAAAAGCTTTTGTGTTTGTGCTTTTAAAAGTAAACATCCCAAGAACAGTTACACATTGAGTGCATGCATCATTGTTCCTCAACAGGAAAGCTGAGCTCTCTGACACGAGTGCTGTACTGGAGGCCTTCAAGTTCATTGAGAATGCAGCTGCTGAGTTCAGCGATGAAGATGAAGAAGAGGATAGCGAGGGCAAGGACAGGACTCATGTGGAATCCAGGACAGTAAGAAAACAGTCTGCCCTCACCTACTGCACTCACACAAAGTTAATTCAAAGTTGTCCTTGTACTACTAATAATGGCCCTCTATGTTTTCGCCCAGATCTTGAGAAAGAAGCCGCCATCATCGTCGTCGTTGCCCGCCAGCATGGACACCACTGAGGACCCCGACACAGAGGAGGCACTGAAGGGCTTTGACTTCCTGTCCAGCTCTGACGAGATGGACACCTCGCCGGAGTCCAGAGGCACCGGGGACGGCACAGACTGGGGTAAGTCTTGGATCGGTCAAGGACAGAGTATGAAGCGCAGAGTTGGAATTGGATGAAAAGTATGTAGACGCTACAGATACAGTTATAGTACATACAGTATCAGAATGTTTATTTATTTTCTCTTGCATAATGATGAGCTTGTTTTTTGATCTACAAATACAATATATAAGTTTCAGAGGCACTGAAGTTTGTTATTTACTTTATCATGTAATACTATAATTTTCCTGTTTCTCTAAATTTGACTTTTCATAGTTTGGTGACTGTTCATGGAGTACTCGTCATTCATATATCATGCTGTGGTCATAAATCATGATGTTTGGAGTTTCTCTGTTTAACCCATAGTTTGTGATCTCTTCCACTGTGTGTTCCCATAGCCAGCCTGTGACCACAATGTCTCTACCACTCCTGTGTGTCGTCAAGTCAACCTGATTCCCTTTGAGTCTCTTAGACTAAAGCCAGAAAACAAAGGGGGTTTAATGTCATGCTGAGGTGTATCTTAGTATTTGAGTTTGAGTATTTGAGTCATGCGTATACAACAGTTTGATGATCACAAAGATTTCACGGCGAGGATTCAATGATTCGATTTTTTTCATGACTCAAAATCCAAATGTTCAAATGAAAGAATTCACCACATGGTATTAACTTCCCTCTTACCGCTCTCACCTTTTCCAGTGGAAAAGAAATCCCCTTAAGTTTAAACCAGATGGCTGTGAATGCTTCTCCCAGTTAAAATGAGTCTAATATCACTGAGGTGGTAATAATGTTCACTTAAAGAGAAGATGCTCATCTCAGGTCCTAAAGCCTACAACTCTCCTTGAGGCTTGAGAAACCTCCAGGAGAGTAGGAGTCTGAGAGAGGTCTCCACCCTGCCAGGCCACTCGGGCCTCGACCAGGGCAGTTCCTCAACAGCCTCTCGGTCTGGTTTTGTTCCCCCTGTGTAGAGAAGGACGAGCAAGGTCCCATTTCTGAGGCCTGGGACGTGGACCCGGGCCTGATAACCAAACTCAAGGAGCAGTACAAAAAGGAGCGCAAGGGGAAAAAGGGGGTGAAGAGTAAGTCCTGTCAGGCGTTGCCGCCTCCCTCCCTCCTACTCCTCTCTCTGTAGAGCCTGACTTTCAGCCAAAAGGCCTCAGATCAAAAACAAAACATCTTCACTGTTTTTCTCTCATCTCCTTCTCGAGCTGCTCCCTCTTATGCCTCTGCCCTCTTGTCTGTCATTTCATACTCATTGTTTCCTGTTTTCTACTGCAATGTACTGTCTGCAGTATGAAATCTGTCACCATTACTGTCCTACCCGAACAAACTCTTAATGCTTGATGCATGTTTTTCTGTCCCGTTGAAATGTTTTACTTTGTATTCACGTCATCCTGTCCACACTGTCTGATACCAAAAGATTCATGTGAAAGTCGGTCGTGATGACTCGTCCATCTGTGTCCCATCTGGACCAGCACTAGTCTACACAGTCATCTGTTTCCTACGTCGGTATCTTCTCCAGTCATAATAACATAATTATCACCATCTTCATCCTCATCTGTCAGCCATGTTGATACTACAGTAATAAGTATTTTGCTGCAGTTGTAAATTGATGGCAATTAAAAGCTTTTTCAGTGACTCGGTGAAGTGACTCAGCTGAATACTACTGCTCTCAGAATAACAGCCCACTTCAGACTCATTCAGTAGCTGAGAGCTCTTAGATTTTACATTTATGAGGCCCAAACTCTGCATTGCTGCTGTTTTATTTATTTATTTATTTATTTATTTAATGTGATTGAGTCATGATATCAACAACTCAGTTCATCTCACTTTCTTCTTTTTTTACACCTCGCTTCCTCCTCCTCCTCTGGCTTCATCTATTTTGGTTTCCACATGCTGGACCGGTGCCTTATCACTTTTGTGGGTGTGTGGAGGAGATCTTCAGGAGATCTGTTTGGGGTGTTTCTCAGGCAGTTGAGCCTTCCGTGTATTGTATTTCTTTGCACCGGGGGTTCACATTTTTATTCTGAGGGTCCACAAGTTAAAATGCTTGCAATAAATATATAAACAGCCATAATTTGCTAAGTTCATAGTTCTGCCGGGGCTGAGACGTCACAGAATCCAGCACCAGATCTTAAATCACTCCCTCCACACAGCCCACACTAAGAGATAAATGTGCTTCAACACTTTTTCTACTTTTTCAACTTATTTAATAAGGACTCTGCTGCTGACTTCCCTTCATTATCTCTTCTTTTTACATACTACATTAATTTACTTTCTTCCCTTTCAGTGCTGCTTTCCTTCCATATTCATCCTGTGTTCTCTTTTTCAGCTTGTACTCACAATTTTTTTATTCTTTTCACACTTTTTGCTTCTTTTTTTTTTCCTACTCCAGTCTCCATCACTGTATCTGTTTGGTAACACTGTTGACCTGACTCCTTAAATAGGGCCAAACCGGTCCAAGCTGCAGGACATGCTGGCTAACCTGAGAGATGCAGAGGACCTGTCCCACATGCAGCCTCCATCCACGCCCCAGTCCCGGCCCAACGCGGTCCGCTTCAACGAGCACGATGGAAACCGGACCGATGAAGGTGCTCCAGCAAAACAATACGAGCAGATTGTACCATTAACGTGTTCACTTTTTGTTAGACTGGCTTAAATTCCCTTCACCCCTTGTGAACTGTGGTTGTGCATTTATTTGTTTATTTGTTCTTTCCCCCAGTCGAGGCGCTGACCTTCCCGCCCACCTCAGGGAAGTCGTTCATTATGGGCACAGACGAGGCCATGGAGAGCGAGCTGGGCCTGGGGGAGCTGGCTGGACTCACCGTGGCCAACGAGGCCGACAGTCTGGCATACGATGTGAGTAGGAAGAGGCAGAATGGATTTTTAAAGCCATTTCTCGGGGCGGGGAGACTATTTTTGCTCGTGTTATCTGTTGGAGAAACAACCATCCCACCTTCCTCCTCTAATCCACAACAGATTTACCACACTCACATCATATGCTGAAAACTTGCCATTCGTGTCTGAAACTGCTATTTTTATAGACCGTGTCACAGGAAGCTGCTTTGAAAGTAGTACTCGAGGACATCAGTTATTTTTTGACATCATATTAACAACAGTAATGTCAAAGTCACATAAAAATACACCTGAGTAGGTTGTAGCGCGCTTTTTGAAACCAGGCTTTGAAACCTGTGATGGCAGGCTTTTACATTGAAAATTGTGAAAGGATCAAAACACAGAATTAGAAAAAATGAAGAAATGGCATCAGATGAAAGTCATTTAAAAATCCAGCTGACTGCACCCCAAAATTACAGAAAAATGAAACCACTTTGGGGTTTTTAATCTCACTTTTCCCAACATTTTTTGTCCATAAGTATTTGACTGTTTTGTCACTTGTGAAATTAAACAAAAAAACTTCAAAACTGTTTTAACTGTAGCTCAGTTCAGCACAACTGAGTACATGTAATGAAGCTGTTTAGTTGGTTGTTGAGTTCTGATGAGGTGCCCTCTCCTCAGATCGGCAACAATAAGGATGCCATGAGAAAAACGTGGAACCCCAAATTCACTCTGCGGAGCCATTTCGATGGGATTCGTGCTCTGGTCTTCCACCCTGTGGAGCCCGTCCTGGTCACCGCCTCAGAGGACCACACTCTCAAGATGTGGAACCTGCAAAAGACCGCTCCTGCCAAAAAGTGAGATTATTTTGACCCACAACACCTCTGAACATGTTTAAAACACACTCTTCCACTCCAACAGACTGATTTTATATAGACTTCTGCTGTTAGTTTCATTTATGCTTCTCAAAAGGAGCAAAAAGAACAATATTAGATTTACTTCTGTGTCAGTTAGCTGTCCAATCGTCCCTCATCTGCTCTGTTAGAGACACTAATACAGTGTAGTGTGTGTGTGTGGTGTGTGTAGTAGTATCAGTTTCTCTGTACCTGAAGCAGATGAGTGAGCATCAGTAGAAAGAAAAGCTTTGTTGTGGTTACAGTCCCATAAGTATTAAAGCTCAGGTTTGTCGCTGCAGGTTCACACGTTTCTTCATGAAACTGTCCCCATGTGACAAACAACTGACAACGCACTCCTCCACGAGACTCATTACATCACGTCTCAACTCTGCAGCCCACACACAGTCTGTGGTGTTGGGTTTATTTTTAGAGGCTGAAGTCATTGTAATGTGATGTGAAAGTAACGATAAAACAGCAACTAATGGATCGTTGGCCCAGCAGCAAACTGTCTGTCTGTCTGTCTGTCTTGTATGTTAGATTAATGAACACGCTCTTTGCCCACAGGAGTACATCTTTAGATGTGGAACCGATCTACACTTTCAGGGCCCACAGGTAAAAACACTGCACATGAATGAAAACATTTCCTGTTTCACTGTTGGTTTAATGGCAGGACGTTTTTATAATTCATCATTATTCAAACCACAGGGGGGCTGTACTGAGCGTGGTGATGAGCAGTACCGGGGAGCAGTGTTTCAGCGGAGGGGTTGACGGTACCATTCAGTGCTGGAACACCCCCAATCCCAACATCGACCCCTACGACTCCTACGGTAGCTATTTAATGTCATGTGCTTAGTTTTTGTGCATCTGAGTGTTTTCAGATCGAACCGACTGACTTTGGTTTGTCTTGTGTTTTCTGTGACAGACGCATCAGTGCTGCGCGGAGCGTTGAGTGGACACACTGACTCAGTTTGGGGTTTGGTCTACAGCAGCGCACACCAGCGCCTCCTCTCCTGTTCCGCAGACGGGACCGTGAGACTGTGGGACGCCAACACCACCTCCCCCGCCCTTGCAGTATTCAACGAAAACAAAAGTACTGACTTGATTCATGTATCATGATTTTTCATTTCTCTAAATGTTTGTTTTTTTTTAATGATTAGTGGAACTTAAATTTCTCTGCTATTCTCTCTGCTAGAGCTTGGAGTTCCCTCCTCTGTAGACCTGGTGAGCAGTGAACCAGCCCACCTGGTCACATCCTTCACAAACGGGCAGATCGGCCTCTTCAACATGGAGACCCGCCAGCTGGTCCTCAGTCTGGAGTCCAATTTGGAGCCAGGTAGGTTTTAGAGCTGTGGACCACTAACAATGGTTAGTGGATAGCAGCATTTAGACCTCTGATCAGTGAAATTCTCCACATTCAAGTATAACACCTGTTGAATACAGCCGTTACAGTTAACGTTAAGCCAAAGTTAACCTGTTAACCTGACATCAATACATAGAATATAATATCTCCACAGTTAAGATGTTAGTTTATGATGATTCCTTCCGGTAAGTCTGCCTTCCTGCTGTGTGCGGTCTCACATGCTCTTCTGTTTTTAACCAGGCACCCCCTGTCAGATCAATAAGGTCCTCAGCCACCCGACTCTTCCCATCACCATCACAGCGCAGGAGGACAGACACATCAAGTTCTTTGACAACAATAGCGGGAAGCTGATTCACTCCATGGTGGCTCACCTGGAGGCTGTCACCAGCTTAGCTGTAGATCCTAATGGTCTTTATCTCATGTCAGGCAGTAAGTACCTCTTAACCAGTGGCTCCTTGTGCTGTTTCCAACACAACTTCTTCCTCTTTACACATTAGTTCATTGATAGATGTTGACAGTTCAATCTTAGATCCACCCAGCCATTGTTGTCTCAAATACCACAAACTACCACTGTTTTACACATAAAAGTACAACTATTCCCACTTTGTGAGTCTGAAGAAGGGTTTTCCCAGACTCCATATTGCCACCACATGTACCTCAAAGGCCTGTTTCCAGGATTCAAGGAGAAATATGCTTATGCTCACAGTTATTTGTTGCTCTTCCTGAGGATATCACAATAAGTTAAATTCTGGAATCGCTGTTCCCCCTTGTGCCACTCACTTGTAACCACTCAACTCCTCCACAGGTCATGACTGCTCTATCCGTTTGTGGAACATGGAGAGTAAAACCTGCATCCAGGAGTTCACGGCTCACAGAAAGAAGTTTGAGGAGTCGATCCACGATGTGGCGTTTCATCCGTCTAAATGCTACATCGCCAGCGCCGGCGCAGACGCCCTCGCAAAGGTGTTTGTATGACGCGGAGCTGCGTCTCTCCCTGCAGCCCCGCTCTCTGACTCAACCTCCCGTGATCAGGGACCAATAGAGACACCGCAGGGGAAGGACCTTCAGACATGGGTCCAGTCCCACCTCACACAGCCCACTGGTTTCCTGTCGGACTGGCAGACTATGTAGCCGCTAGCCTCAAACGGGCCATGACTCTCCATAGAAAGGGTCGGCAGGGAGGCCAGTCAGGAGGAGAACTGCTCTCTAGTCCCCCATCTACCATCCAGGCAGGCCTGGGTGTGACCGGCTACAGCGCCCCCCGCAGACAGACTAAAACTTAACCTCCGTAGCTAGGAGGCTCAGGACAAGTGTTAAAGAGTGTGGAGTGGAGAAAATGAGGTTTCAAGCCGGCCTTCTGCCCCTTTGACTTCACGCTCACCCCAAAAATCCCTCAGGCCCTCGGCCTTCCCTCTCAGACAAACCAAGGTCCGGGCCCTTTACTCCAAGTCAGGTTTTGTGTTGTGTCGTTCCAGAAATGTGGGGTACTGAAGGCTTGCTGGAGCCGTCGTGGAAGCCCCTCACTTCTTCTCTGCTTCCCAGACTGACTCTGCTTGCTGGCCTGCCTTTATTTTCCTTTTTAAAACACGTATTGACAAATGTGCCTTTGCTTTCAAAAGGTCTTGAAATTGTTATTTTAACAAACTCGTTTTGGGGAACAGGGAGGGAGGGGACGGCGGAGGAATGGAGCTGGTTGTCACAAAGTTGTCGATTTTAACATGGGATGTAAAATTACAAATGCTTATAATAAACAAAATATATATTCAGTCTTAAAATTTACTGTGCAGCGTGAGTTTGAGTGCTCCTTTTTGATAAGTGTGGTTGGAGAATCAATTTTGTGCATTTCAAGGCAAAGCTGGTAGATACAGACCATTAAATATAATGCCTGTTTGTTAGATTCAAGTAACTGTACACTTCAGAAGTAAGATTACAACCATATGTGTCCAAAGTAAACCATCTTGGTTATATAATTACAATTCAAACTTGGTTCTAGATGTCCATTTTAGGAATAACTAAATGATTTTGGCCAGTTTGCTCTTGTTTGAATTGAATGGCTTGTACTGTATGTAGTTTTCCCCAATTGTGTGGACATGCCTGATTACAGTGTGATGTATCATGTCCAGATCTTTACAGTAGTCCAGTGTTTAGCAGGAAATTAGTGCAGTACTGTAGGACTATTTGAAATAATGAGTTAACCATCCAACACTGAGGGAAAGAGAAATGTCCTGCAAATTCCAGTTCATTGAAAACTGTGTGAGGAGGAAACGATCCTGGGTGAAAAGAAAAAAAAACAACAAATCAATCAAGATGTTGTACGTGTAGAGTACAGCTTCAAATGAGCCATTTTCTCAGTCACTGGTTTGTATATGAAAGTATGTTCAAAATAAAACCTGCTGTAAAATGTTACCTGGGCTCTGATGTCGCTCATTTGACGATCGTGAAAGCTGTTTGCAACTTGCAGAAAACGAATGTAATCGTCAGTGTAGATCAGGGGTTTACACAGATAAACCTTTTCCCCTGTAATTTCTAAGGGAATTTATGTAATCATGATTATTCTTGATGAACAAAACATATAGTGATATTCTTGGAAAGTGTAAGTCACACTGAATCTTAAAAAATATGTGTATCATGTCTGTGTGTTCAAAGTCATGCAAAAGGATCAACAAAAGATTCAGGACAAAACAGCCGCTTTCATTTCTCTTCATTTTCTTTATTTTATTAAAAATTGCAAAAAAAAAAAATATTGATCAATTATCTGAACATTATTAGCGAAAGGCTTTTAATATGCATATGTACAAACAGGACATAACAGAGAAAATCATAAATACTCTTTAAACAAAACAGAAATGCCTGCAATGTTAAAAGCAACCACACTATTAGAAAAAAAAAGAGTGACGAGACGACTTGCTTTCATTCCTGAGAAGCAAAGTTAACATCTGCCATCACTCTGTACAAAGATATACAAGCTCCTCTTTCCTCACTTCTCTCACAAGTCCACTTCCTTGTTCCATGCTGCTGACTTGCCACCTCTCATCCACTCATTGGTTGCACATGAGCCTCATTTTCACCTCCCACTTAAACACCAGCAAGATCAGCACCATTGTCATAGCGAGGAACTTTAACAATGTCCCTACTAACAAATCTCTCCTATTAGGAAGATCAAAATGCACCATTTCTAAGAAAGTATATCCTCTTGACAGAGAATTGTATAAAAAGCACCGTATTATTAAGTTTATGAAGTATGTTAAGCCAAAAGAGGAAGTGCTAGGCATGCTTTAATTCTACATTTCTCTGCAAGCACCATATCCCAGTAAGGCACCTTGATGTCTGTTAATCAGTCTGGTAACACTTTCTAATGGAACCTTTTTTTCTATTTTGTTTATTGAAGTTTTGAGTTGGCAAGTTGTGAAAAATCCCTTCAGCTCCTCCAGCATGTCACTTGCTTTAACCAAATTATAGTTACAAATTTGCCATTTGTAAAAACTGACAAGTTGTTCATAAATGAATTTTGGTCAAGATGATCTTCAGCTTGTTTCCAGAAGGTCAGAAGGAAAAGGTGTCCTCCATTGGAGGTTTGTGTGATAAACTACAAAGCCCAAAAAAAAGAAAATAAACCAAAAAAGATAAACACCATCTAGACGGATATTTCACAACCTGGCAACCCAAACTTATAATTGATCTTCAAAACATTATTTATTGAAATTTAAAAAAAAACTTGTATTCACAACTGATAAATCTGTTATAAAAGATGATCTATTAGAAAGTGGTACCATCATTTTAAATGATTAGGAGTACTCTGTTCTCTTTACGGCACCAACAGAGAACAACTGGCACTACATGAGATGTCAGTGTGTCACTGTGTATGCAAACCCTTTACTGTTAGCACCATCTGTATATTTGGGACCGAATGCTGATTCACTTTTAAGATTTGTTGTTTTGTTTTTTTTTGTCTAAACCCAAAATCCTCACCTAAATTCAAATCCCCTCCCTGTTCAAATACGGGGGAGCTGCAGCCAATCCAGCACCACCATCTGGGCAACAGAGTGAGTAAATTTACAATCAGCGTTCTGTTAAGACAGCCCACGATCGAGATGTCCCTCTTTACGCCTCCCCTCCGACCCGTCTGTCCTCAGTTTCGGGGCTGGGAATTGAACTCCTGGCAGATGTTGTTGATGATCTTGGGGACAAATTTGTAGAGGTTGTCAAACTCGTCCACAAAGAAGGAGTGCTCCTTGTCCGGGTCGGTGGCAATGTACTCCAGCTCGTCCTGGGCTGCCCAAGCGATGCCGATGGAGTAGGCGATCACACCTGGACCACAGGGAGGGACAGCAGATTATACACACACACACACAGGCCTCCCATGTGTTTGTCACACCAAACACACACTGCATGGCACCTCAGTGTGGACACACACCAGACGAAACAACTTTTTTGTGTAATTATATTGTTAAGTCTTACTCCTTCAGACTTTAAAGTGTTAAGAATCTAAAAAAAAATCAAGTTTTTATTTTATAATCATGTTTTTTAGTTTTTTCAGTTTGATTTGAAAGTGATTTATAGATGCAAAGATATAATCACTGCCTGATTTGACCATATCTGCCTAAAACCTCCTTGTTTTCAGGCTCAGATGTGGTTGGCCTCTCACCTTGCCGGTGGACAGCCAGTGCAGGTGCCCTGACGTCATCATAAGAGCGACCGTCAGTGATGACAATCATGATCTTGCGCTTGTTGGGCTTGGACTTGCTGAAGAGCTGCTCAGCGGCGTAGGTGATGGCAGCGCCGGTGCTGGTCCCGCCGCTCCAGTAGTTGATGCGTTTGATGGCGTTCAGCAGCTCGGCCTTGCTGTTGTACTGGCCGAAGGCAAACTCCAGCCGCTGCTCGTAGGTGTACTGCACAGCCCCGACGCGCGTGTCCGTGTCAGAGATTTCAAACTCCCGCGTGACGTTGGCCACGAACTGCAGCACGGTGCGGAAGTTGCCGGTTCCCACGCTGCTTGAGCCGTCGATGACAAAGGCGATGTCGTTGGCGTTGAGGCAGGTTTTGCTGCACACCAGGCGGTCTGTTTCGCACACTCTCTTCACCAGGGGCTGCACGGTCTTCCTCAGGGCGAACCAGCTGGACACGGGCAGGGAGAAGAAGCCGTTTGTCCGACACACAGCCTGTGGGATGAGGGACACACTGTCTTTCAAACCGGTATGTTGTTTAAATGAAGCACTGACACACCTGTGTGACAAATACCCCACCTTGTCAACGAAGTTGGCCTCAACCAGGTTTTGTTTCTCATTGTCGTCAGGGCCCTCGATGGTGACAAAGAATATGTTGATGCCAGACTCCCGAGCGAGCCGGGACGCCTCCTCCACCTTGTCTGTGGGCCAGCCGTCCACCAGTGCCACGGCCACGTTAGGAGCCCCACCTCGGTTTCCATTGGCATCACTGAAGTACTGCTTGTTGATGTAGGAGAGGGCCTTTCCTGTCAGGACACCAGAGGGCAGCAGAGAGACGGTTAAACGACATGAACAAGATTGAAATGAAGGTATGAATCTGGGAGAGGACAAGATGAGGGAATACAACCAGTCTGTTATTCTGTTGTTACTCAGCTTATGAATAAAAATACACTGAATATCAAATGAAGCCAAAAGACACTCACACACAAAAGTGCTCATAATGTACATTTGTTGGACTGAGGACTTTTTTGGGAGCTGTATGTTTTTCCTGACCAGTATGTAGAGAAGCATCCCTCGAAAAACAAACTGCTCTTTGCCATATAAAAACTTTACGTAGCAGCCTATTTTGTACACAAAAATACACACATCTCTCTGTAAAGTGCATTGCTTTATTTGTGTACTATCACAAAAAAGTGTTATCCTATCATTTCGCCTGTCATAGTTTTGTTGGTGGTCTAAACAATAGTGGAACAGGAGAGGCTCTCCACTCGCACTGTTGTCTGATTAGAGAGCGCCTCTTGGCAAACACAAATAACACATATTTGTATCAGCATGCAAAATTTAGCAAGTCATAAAAGGCACATGTGGCAGTGGGTGCATGCTGACGCACTAACCATAGCAGAAAAACAGCACTTGCCCTCTGAAAGCTGACCCCCATGGGCTGGTAAAACCAAAAGTTTTCTGGTCAGAGCAGGGGAAAAACAGAGCTTACAGAAGCAGGACTGTAATTTAGCTAGCAGTGTCTCGCAGCAAATTTAGATTTAATTCTATCCTCGCATGTGAAAATGTGCCTGGGTAGTAAACCATGCGATAATTGCACCTCTTTCACTTTCACACTTGTGTTTGTAGGCATTTACTGTAGCTGGCAGCTAACAGCAGGTCACTCACCCACATTGGAAAGGCCTCCCTTCTGCACAATCTTATCTATGGCTGACTTCAGCTCTCTGGAGTTGGAGTAAGTCTTCAGACTGATCTCTGTGACGGGGTCATCCCTTCAGACAAAACAAAAAGCAAACATTATGTTTTGCTGTCTAAAAACAGCATGTAATGACACAACAAGAAAAGTGAGGTTACCCGTATTGGATGATGCCCATCATGGGTCCAGCCACACCCACGTTGATGGTCTGAGCCACCTCAGCCAGGAAGTCCTTCTGGATCTTAAAACGTCGCTTCCCAATGCTCCAGCTCCCGTCCATCAGGAAGGCCAGGTCCACCTTACAGTCTGCAGAAACAGGGAACACCAGTTTCAGTAATGTGTTTGGTAATGGATTTGTTAACATTTGAAGCTATAATATGTGAAATTTGTACATTGACGTTTGACACTCTGCAGCAGTGGTAGCAAAAGCAAGTCAGTGCGGCAAATGTTAAAAGTATGTCTGGAGTTTTTGACCACTGGTGGTGAATAAAACTAAGTTTGCACAGCAGAGATCATGCTGTAGATCTTGCTGAATGCTCCAACTTTCACCAAGACTGTCAATATCTTATGCAACAATTCATAATTTAAAAGAAGCAATAATCAGATATCAACCCTACACAACAGTGGCTTTAAAGATGTATGAGGGACATACTTGGGTCTCCCTGTGACACAGGTTCAGGTGCTCTAGGTACAGGTTCTTGCTCCCTCAGAGTGAAGCCTGAAAATGAAGAAACATAAATCTTTAAAGCTGAATAAGAAGACAAATTCATAAATTTCACTGGATGTCTTGTGTCCTTTAATGATCACTGACATGTACATTCTTAAAATTATAGGAAACTCCATCTCGTCAGCAGCTTTCATGAGGGATAGTGGGAAATAAATTTAATTGACAGTCATCTAAGGCAATTTAATCATGTGTTGTCAAGGAAATATATCCTCCTACATTTTCTGCTCTCTTATTACAAACCAGGAGAAAAGGTCAACTTTGGCAGAAACAACCTGAAAGTTTGTCTGGTAAAAATTTCCGTTGAGCACAGTGCATTCACAGCTGCCCGCTTCGCAAGAATCCCAAACATTAGCAAGTATTTGTTGTGGCAAAAATTATGCCAAACAGGAACTGATTTTATCCTCAAGCAACCATGCCACTTTGACTCCAAATCCCTTCAATTACAGGCTGAGCAGAAACCCAGATGCTTTTCCTTGGATAGCCTTGGTTTGGTTTGGTTTGTACTTACAGTCAGAAATGAGGAGTTGCTGGCAAAAGGACTCGTTTAGGGGCTTGAAAAAGGAGCATGTTGCAGCGCAAGCTATCTTACCTGATTCATAAAGGTTTGCTTCTGGCTTCCAGGCATCCACTGGCTCCACTGCATAGATAATATCATACAAGCTCAGCGTTAGCACATTTCTACCACAAAGCAGTGAGCAACTAACAACACTCACCATGGTAGCTACACAAAAAGGTTGATCTCTCTGTCTTGATTTGAAATTATTGTACCTTCTTTTGTAAGCGCTACTCATAATTAGAAAGCTAAGGCAGCAGCCGTTAGGAAAATCTGACAATTTACTGAAGAGAGGGAAAAAAAATAGGGTTGCTTTATAGATGCTATGTGACTTGTCCAAGCTGATACCTTCCTGGATACAAACAATTGTTTGTAGCCATGGTAACCACTGCTCACCTCTAGTGTGGGTTGTATCCAGCGGCATCTTACGGCTGACATCTGAGTCGGTGGATCGGGGCGCTACAGGTAAAGACATTATCAGCGATGACAGACTGAGAAAAATGACGCATGTGAAACAAATGTAAACACACCGTGGGATAACAGGCTGCTCCCATCCACTCCAAGTTTCATTTGGTTGGATGTGTGGTGGTATTTTTGTGGCGAGTGCTGGAAATGGCTCAGCCACTCGGTTTTCCAAACCATATCCCTTTTACTTAGATTTGGAGGCTCAGCTGTGTCATCAAACACATGGCACCATGGCCTGTAATCTGTAAGTGAAGGCTTTCTGCATGCCCTTTTGTTTCTTGTCTTTGGGCCATATTGTTTAAATTTTTCAGTGTGAAGGCTGTAACTAAAAAGTCAAATGTGTTTCCCTTTCAGCAAGCTTAGACGAATAGCTTTGAGGAATACATTCGTTTTCTTTCTTGCTGAGAGTTAGATGAGAAGACCAATACCACTCTCATGTCTGTGTACTAAGTAAGGAGATAGAAGCAGGAGGTGATTATCCTAGCTTAGCATAAAGATGCAAAGCAAGGGGAAAGAGATACTGTGGTTTTGTCCAAAGGTCACAAAATCAACCTTCCAGCACCTCTACTCAGGCCACATAACAGCTTGCGTTTCACACATTCAAATGGCTCGCATTTGACACATGTAACCCCGACGTTTCACCCATTTTATGCTTGTAACTACAGTTTTTCAGTAAGGGGCTCTGAGCGTTTTGTTAAATTTGTACACAAATAAAAGTCTAAAAACAATAAGTGGACAGATTCTGTAACCTCTGGACAGAACCAGGCTAGCTGTTTCCCCCTGTTTCCAGTCTTTGGACTAAGCTAACTGGCTGCTGGGTGTGGCTTCAAATTTTATTAGACATACAGCAGAGTGGTACCAAGTTTCTCATTTAACTCTTGGCTGGAAATCAGATAAGCATAATTGCCACACTATTGAACTATCCCTTTAAGTGCCATGGCCCAATCCTGTGTGGCTAATAAACTGCACTGTATGTGTTAGGACATCTCAATTCAAAAGTCAAAATAACCCAAACTAATTAATTTAAACACTAAATGAAATGGGAAAAGAAACAAAAATACTCTTGTCCTGGGTGAGAAAACAAAAAGCGAAGTCACTGATAGAAAAGAGTCAAACAGGTTTTTATACCTAAACCCAATGACGATATGAAACCTGAACCCAAGGACTTGTTAGTTCCCAGTAAAGAGAATAGAAAAAAAACACTTACGGTACGGTCCATAGTTATAATACCAGCGCTCATACTCTGAGATATCAGGCCTGTGATCCCGAGCTAGAGGAGGATGTTTTGAAACCTGTTAGTTTTCCCGCAATGAACCTCAGAGAGAAAAGCACACATTTCCATGGTTGTGATTGGTGACATGTTCTCCCCATCCAATCCCACACCAGTGAAAACAACGGCTTTGTGCAGATTTATCACCTCAGAGTGTTTCTCTCTCTTTCTCATGCCATCTACATTATGCTCTTTTCTTCCACCCTTCACAAGAATTTCTCATATGGCAGGCAGATGGCATGTAAACACAATGTCCTGAGAGACACTGCATGTACTTACACATGGAGACAATTCAACACATACAGTACATGGTCAGCAGATACCAAACTGTATCGCTCATACAGCACATGCACATGCAATTTAAATGGATCCAAAGTGTAGTAACCTTCCACAGTGAGAGGGGACAGTACCACACCAAAGTGTCATGTGCTGTCCTAAAGAGAGGTTGACTCACCTGTAATCTCAGGTGCGTCTGTCTCGCTCCATGTGTATCCTGAATCTGGAACTGCATAACTAATATCTGAGTGTACAGCAGAGAAGGTGGAGGCATCAGCAACTACAGGGGTTACATTTAGGCTGCTGAAATCCTTCATTGTAAACTTTAAAAGTAGCTCTACTCCATTTGACTTTTGATTGTGATAGACAAACTCTTCCCAAACTGTTTCTGAATTCTAAATCTTTATTTATCACTGTGTTTACAAGACCTCGTTGTTGGTATTGGATTAATAAATTAAAAGCCTAGAGTGAGTGAAACATGGAAAGCTTTTAGAAAACAAAACCTTTTCTCACAAATATTGCAGCCATATCATACTAATCAAAACCCCTATGTTTATGATTTACTAAAGACTGATGAGCCGTTCTTTCATACCTGCTGGTCGTCGAGCTCCAGGGAACCAATCGGGACGAGGAAAGGAGGGAGGCGCCCAATCCCTTCTGGGAAAAGCTGTGCAGGGGAAGATTAGAAAGCTGAGTTCATGAGAAGCATCAAGGAGAATCATGCTTGTGACCTCCACTAAACCTGCCGCGTTATTAGTGGGGTATGCACAAGATGTTCAGCCCTGAGTCAGACACTAAACACTCAAGTCTGTCACTCAGACAGACAGTGGCTGAGCGACTGGGGGTTATTTGGGTGAAGCCTCTCTCTCTCTACCTGCATGGTGAGAGAGACAGAGGGAGGTAGATCTCTGAGAAAATATAAATTTGTGTTTTCTGTCTGTTGCTTCTGGCATTACAAGTTGTTTGCACAGACTCAGAGTTTCACCTTATAACGTGGCAAACATAACATCAGGCAGTTAAATAGGCCAGACTCTTTCACGGCTAGAGGTGAACTGAAATGTGATTGAACTCTAGAAGCCCAAACAGCTGAGCAAAACCATAACAGTGCATTGCATCTGTCTAAACTGACTGAACCGTGACAACACACTTCAGTTAACCCCTCCTTGCGGTGGACGGGTAGCTTACACAAACACGCAGCCCGGGCTCTGAGGTTCCCATCGAGCGGCCGCTAGTGAGCAGGGCCTTTGTTGACTGGGACGGGCTGGGAGAGCCCAGCCAGCCACCCAGTGAAGCGTGGGAGTATTATTCTAAAGTTAGTGTCAAACCAAGGACAGTGTAGATAGTAGGACGCAGAGATTAGTCTAATCTACTGTTGGTCAAAGGCCCAGCACTATAGAGCAGACAGCAGTGTTTTCTTTTTCTGATGAAACAGGTGCTTTAAAAGGATTGAGTTTAACTCTCCCGATCATAAACACTTCAGTGATCACTGCGGCCAGGAGGTCAGACCGGGATCGGGGATACTGATCCTTGCCTTGGGTTGTAGCTCAGGCTAAAGTATGTCTGAAGGGATTTATATAGAATTTATATAAACCGTATTTGCGTCTTCAGACCAACACAGAGACCCAACAAACCAAATCCTGACACCTTTTTACAGACGCTTTTCATTAATCTTTGTGGTTGTCAGGTAGGCATATCTCAAAACAAATACGAGGCTAAACTGGATCGTAACACTTCCAGAACTCTGAGCTGTAACTTTGAACATCTGTTTGGGGCAGCCGGGTGGCAAAGTGGCCGGGGTGAAAACCTCTCAGCTCGTAAATCAGAGCTCAGAACTCTAATGTCTCCGAGCATCCACCCTGCTGGAGTGTCCTTGAGATAGACATTGAATCGCTGCCGGCTCCAGAGGCGCCGCTGTGTAGCTGATCCTGACCTCTGACCTCTGACCTCCAGCATAAAGAATCTCCCTAAGGGGATCAATAAAGTATGATGTTATTATCCACAAGCTGCAGATCTGAATAGCTGCTCTCCGCACTGATCAGACATTTCTATAACACACGTCTGCACAGCAACATGTTAGTCAGATAAATGATGTACTGGCTTGAAACAGCTCACACTGCATTTTAGAAATCATATCATACAGTCAACCGTCATTTAAATGGATATAGTGTTGTCTTATTTTAGGGATCCATGGTTTTGCATTCCACAGAAGCAAAAACAGAAGCGCATTCCTCAGTGAGCCAAACCTCGACTGGTTTGAATGGCGAGAGCTTTCTATTCCTGACAGCCCAGAGAGCGGACCCAGATCCTGCAGCACTGTGGACTGGATCATACGTCTCTGTGGGAGCAACACAGGGCCACTTGGTGCTGCTGCTTTCATCTCATTCTCCCTCTCTGCAAGCATTTACAAGGGAGGGGAAGAGGCCAGACCAGATGGGATCTGTCACAAGATGTTATTAGAGTACTGACAGAGCGCGTTTCTCATCGTGGTCTTATCTAAAAGAGAAAGTTGAGAGTTCTTTGCTGTCTCAGACATTGTGGAGATAAGGCACGAGATGAATTCAGGACAGTAATATCATATCATTGCTCACCTTTGAGGTATTTCAAGGTACTCGCTGCTCATTTTTTCATGCTGGGTGCAGTGAAAGTGGAGTATCGTTTATAGAGGACTGCCTATGCATTGAACCATATCATCCCACAGAAGGTAAACGTTAGCGCAGCTTTATAAAACATTTCAACCAGGGTTTTATTGTCCTAGTTACTCCCCCCTGTTTGATCAGGCCCGTCTACTTTTCTACGTCACTGAGTGTCTCTGCTTGTGCAGCTTGAGGACTCCCGCTCAGGATCTGGAGATACTTACCAGGGTTGGACTGGCTCATGGTTGGAGTCCGCTCGGGCGGGGCTGGTTGAACCCTGTTAAAAGCTGTTTGTAGCAATGAGAAACAGGCAGATAGGAATAGAGAGGAAAAGGAGGGAGGAGGGGGGTGGGGGGCAAAAGAGAGCTTCAGGTCTGGCGCTTCATCCACAAATGCAGCCCAGCTGTTTTGCTTTGAGCGAAGCTGAAGGCATTTTCTCCGCAGCATGATATCAAAAACAAAGGGATATATGCTGGGTGTATTTACAGGCCTTAACTCAGCTTCATTTGCCTCTTTTCATCTTGGAAAATGAAAACATGAACAAGAGGATGTGCCTGATGACAGAGAACAGCGGCCATCCTGAAAGGAATGTTAGCTGATATGTTTGATGGAGTGGATTAGTGGTGACCCTGGGGTGAAGATCACAGGGGCTTACGGGTGTGGACGCGAGGGTCAGACTTACAGCAGGTCTACGTCTTCTGGATTCTTGTTCCAGCAAAGACATCTGTCCCCTCTTCTGCCCTTGACCCGCATTCCCTGTCAGTCCCAACTCGTTTTGCCTTGTTTGTTACTCTGTGTGTGTGTGTGTGTGTGTGTGTGTTAATCATGAGGCTGACCTGGGCCGACTGGAGAGGATAGCTGTCTCCTGATAGCTGACCCTGCCTCTGGTCTGCGCAGACCTGGGACCAAAATTTAGGAAACAGTGAGACCACACGAAACAACATTCTTCAGATTAACTTCAGTGGCAGGTGAAAGGCTAAGATATTATCTGTTGTATGATGACCTTCACACATTTCACAGTGGTTTAATGTGTTGTTTTTGTAATAGCAGTGCTAAGATAATTCCCTTGAGTGTGGTGAAAGTATTATATGTAAAACAAAGTGTAAATCAGATCTGTGCAGCAAATGTGATCATTGATGGCATTTAGATTAACGGGCCTCTCCTTTAACAGTCATTGTAGATAGACTTAGTGACCACACAGGCAAAAATAATAAGCGTTTAATAGGAGGGCTAATAGTTCTGAGACCACTCCCATGTTAGCAGTGTGGCTCTAGGAATGGCAGCATTGATCAGCTGGTCCACCTCTTTGGTCCAGACTGAATCTCAACACGTATTAAATGCTTGTTAATACAGAGTGAATATAGTTGCATCCTTGAAAAAAAAAAGAGAACAGAAATTGGCCTTCTCCAGAACATTCTGGTCTGGCCCTGTGTTAGCAGACTAGTAAATGTTGTTTAAAGCAGCTGTGCACACACGGAACGGAGATGCCATGCAGAGTTTATGTCTGTAAGTGCAGAGATAAAAACAAAGAAATGAAAGGTAGAATGAAAAAAAGACACATCAAGATTAAAGCTTGGTTTACCTGCACTGGTACGCTGTGGGTATCTATTCGGATAGGCACTTCCTCTGAATACTTTGAAGAAATGCCATGGTTTAGTTCAACTTCATTTGTTGTATTTGGTGTAAAGGACTTTCCAAGAGCTGCAGAATCAGTGAGAGTATTGACATACCTTGGCTGGGACTCTTTCCTTGACCATTTTGTGACTGTCCTATACCAATAACACAATGTGGGCAAATTCAGACAAAAATCTTTGTTTTACATGTAAATTATCTTCAAAAATAGCAAATTCAACACAGTTTTGGTTTTAGCATAAATCAGTAGTTGAGGTCATGGCCGTACCGTTTTAAGCTTTTAGCTTAAAACAAGCGAGATGAACTGATTTCACTTACTGAAATAGTTGTGTCGCTGATAATGACAAACTTGTTTTGAAAACAGGACTAATGATACTTTTAATACTGTGAACGATGAACCCTGATGTACACGATTACCTTAAGGACTCGTGTAAAGCAAACACCCCCATGCTCAATGTAAACACATATTCTTGCACACCCCAGTGGCAAGCAACACCACAGCATCCCTTCATGCCACCAGAAAAAAAAACAAAAAACAGTGTTGACCCCTGTTTGCTTTGCTTCACTTACTTGAACTTGCGGCTGCCACAGAGGCAAGGTACGGGTGACTGCTGCCTAGATAGAAGAAAGACAAACGGGGTGCCAATATGGAGAGGAGAGAGATACTGTTACAGAAAATGAAGGAGACAGAAATGGTTGGGAGGTTGTCTGGCACACAGCCCATCTCATTTACACACATACCTCAAGATACTGCAGCATTGTCTACACTCTGTAGCTGCATTTCTATCCAAAACAGGGGCAGATGACTCTCAGCGATTACCGTCTGATAATGTTTCATTTAGTAAGAGCGATGAAAGGTCTGGTGATCAAATGTACAGTTAAGTCAGTCAGTCGAGCAGCTCAGCAGCGACGTACTAACTTCATCAAAGACCAGCTGTAATTTGTTATAATTGCAGCCGTGACTTGTTATTACCAGCCACAATCATTCGTCTTCATCACTCATTTTCACACAAACCAACGCTTGTTCTGGCAAAAGGAGTGATTCCGGTTACAAGCTGCTAATGTTGTTAGTTCGACAGCAGCAAGGCGGCACACTGGCTGCAGTGGATCTTCTGTGTGGATTGGTTTTACTGGATCATTAACAACATCCTGCATCCAAGTAAATACACAATCCTCCACGTAACTAACATACATGGATCCATTGATTTAGGGAAAAGAGTCGGCTTTTTGTACATGTATGTCTGCAGAAATGATGTATGATTTAAGGGTGTGTTTGTTTAAATCACCTGCATCCCTGACTTTGTGCACAGCAGCTCGAGCTCTGGCAGTGGTGGGTGGTGGTGGAGGCGTAGTGGTGGTGGTGGGAGCTAGTGTGGTGGTGGTGGTTGGTTCAGGTGTTATAGTTGTGGTGGGTTCAGGTGCGATTGTTGTGGGCAGCACCGTGGTGACCGCAGGGGATTTAGCCTCCTTTTGACCTGTAAGGAGACGACAGATGAAGGCGGTCATACACAAGATGGATGGACAAGGAGGAAGCATCTACAGTAACTGCTGAGTTGTAATGCATTCTTCGCATTCTTCACCAGGCTGCAGAGCTTCAACTCCTCATTCAACCTGAGCGAAGTTCAACATGCCAGAGTCATTCACAGGGACATCTGTCTAGTAATCTTTTGTCCTCAGAAAGCACTGATCTGGTGATGTCTAGTTCCAGGTAGCATTTCACTGACTATATTTCAGTACGAAACAAGTCCTAAATATATGCTAAAATATAATAAATAAAATGCTGTTGATGTATGTCAGAGTCTAAAAAAAAAAACCCCTCTCACTTGTCTTCACGTAGGTCGGTCTTGAAGGGACGTAGTCCAGGGTAGATGGGTAGATGACTCCTTTCTTGGGCTTCCCCACTGAAACACAACAGAGACACCTGTTGGCTGGGGGGCTAGTTCTGAGGAACTGAGTTTAACATTGTTTACTTCATCATTAATACCTGAGACAACAAATGACTCCCTCCACTTTGGTAGAGACAGAGAGCGCACCCCGTTGGAGTTGCTGCCTTTGTAGACATTCTGCCCGGCCATCTTCCTCACGATCACCTTTCCTCCTGTGTTGGTGATGACGCCACTGAGGACGCAAATTTTTCATTGGATATAACTCATATAAGACAAGTTTGACTGCCACAGAGATGTCTCACACAAGTTTTATATCACAGTTTACCTGTGGATGGCTGCATTGCAGATGCTGGAGATGGAGGCGAACACTCCTGTCCCGTAGACCTGCTGCTTTGTCTCCTTACAGTGTGCGGGACATTTGACTATGAACTCAGGGAGGTTAATCTTTCCCGCCCTGACGTCACACTCTATGTCTGGAACGACTGTGGAGGGACGAGGAAGTAGAGCAAGACGGTTCAAGACAGGATTTTAGACAGGTCAAGATTGTTTTTGTTTTTTTTTTTTTTAGATCAGCAGCATTTCAGTTACTTAAAATAACTGAAGCCCGAACAGGGTTATGGCATGTAGTTATAAACTGCTTTACAGTCAAACAGAATGTGAAATGCTGTTTAAACAATAGTTGTATAGTTGTATATGTATAAACTTGCACTTTCTAGCCAACTTCAGCCCAGTTTTAACCTAAATTACTAAACACAACACATTTTGGCTTCAAATCAGTGCTCAGGGATTTACGGCACATTTTTCCTCAACAGTCGCAAAACATAATTTTATCATAAGATTATTTTTGTTTCCACCTCATAAATAAATATTGTAGTGTTTTGCATTATGCAGGTTTTTTTTTTTTTTTTTAAAGAGAGTTGCCTGCAGTGGAGAGAGCCAGTGGAGACAATAATACTGGGCCTGACGGAGATTACAGGCTTGCTTGTTGATGATGTCTACCTTGCTTTGGTTTCTTGTTCTTTGATCCGTTAGGCTTGGCCCAGCAAGCACAGGACAGGAGGAGCGCTGCAGGTGAGGCAGAGGGAGTTTCACATAATAGCAGACAAAGTAACATAATCATCAGTGTGTTTACTGTACACACAAGACTTCTGTGACGGAGGATGTTGCTGTTCGATGGTGTGAATGTACGGAAAAGTGATCCTGAAGGAGACAGCATCCAGACTACTTTGGTAATACGATATTTATATGATAGTCAGTGGAGATTTATTTGAAGCCAGCATGCTCCTGCAGAGAGACAGAGGGCTGCTCACCGAGGCAGATGGCAGTGAGCGATGCCCTGATCATGATGGGTGGTGAGCTGGTTCAGCAGGTCAGCCAGACGTTCTTGTATGATCTCCCAACCTGAGAGAGAGGGGAATCAGGAGCATCTCATTGTCATCATTTGAAACCCATTTCCTGCTTCCTGCTTAAACGTTGGACATTTTAGTCAGCGTTTCTGAGTGTGACAAGTGTTGGAGAGTCAGCTGGAAACAAGACAGAGCAAACTTGTGCCACTGAGATACACTTTCCAGAGATTTTTGGATAAACAGCAGACATACTGTGGACGGGAACTACACAAAGAGCTGAATGACTCATTCAGTGAATGTGGCCAATTAAATACTTAGAAAAAAAATTTCTGTAACTCTTGTTGCATCAACTTCTAAGATCAGTCAGAGCAAAATAAGGATTGTATTTTAGTTCGGTTTCATGTTCAAGTTCGGTTACAAGAGGCTGAAAGTATTTGCCAGAAGCTCAACAGCAAACATCTGGGCTCTGAGACAAAACAGCATGTCAAAGTCCTCCTACTAATATCTGCGGAGTCAGACTCAATTAGAGAGCACACACAGACATAATTTGATGTGTAAGGAATGGGGAACTGTGTCAGATGGCTTCACTGTTTGACATCAACAACCACATCAAGCCACATTTGAAATACAGCCTGTTTACAGTAGACACGGGAAATTTCTTTCTCTGTCTGTCATTCAGATTCAAAAGTTATACACATGTAAAGACATAAATCAGAATTGAAGCCTGTGTTCACAAGAACATAAGTGGGTCACTGAGACCTCCTTCCAGATGCTGCAGGTCAGTAGTAGTAATGACAGTGCTGGTGATTACTAGAACAGCACACTCTGAATGAAGACACACGGCCAGAGGAAGTTTCATTGTGCTGGCTGGAGGGATGAATTACTCAGGAGAGCCACCCCAGTCCCTGCTGTGCGCCAGGGTTAGTGGGATGGCGCTTCATACTGGTTAGGTGATGACTGAGTCCTCCCTGTTAACAGAGGAAGGCTGTACCTCCCATGAGAGCAGCATCATGTCTGTCACAGGTTAAATCTGATCAAGTGGGAACATGTGATCACAGCGACCTCTGAAGCAGGGTCGCATGTGATGCACTTCTCACTGACATTTACACTTTGTATAGCGATTTGTATATATTGAAAACACAATGTAAATATACACCTGTGTTATCAGAACTGTGGATTAATGAAGAAGATCGTTCCCCGAAGGGTAAATCTGGATGGTTAAAAGCCCTGCTCCAGTGAGCTGTCACTTTCAGGTGTTAACGTGTGAATAGGGTGCTTATGCTGTCTTGAATTTTTGATCTCATTGACTGTAACTTCTGGAGGGCAAACATTTCCCAATTTCTCAAAATAAAATTCTGCTGTCTGGCACAAATACTGGTAGAGTACACCCATTAACTTTCGTGCTGAACGTTAGGTGAGGAGTTCAGTATCAGTCTTGTGCCTGTACAGTAAACATGAAGCTACAGCCAGGAGTTAATTAACTTCGCATGAAGATGGAAAACAGGGAGAAACAGAGAGTCTGGTTCTGTCCAAAGGTGACAAAATCTGCCTACCAGCACTTCTAAGGCACAATTATTAACACGTTACATCTTGTTTCATCCATGCGGAAGTGTGTTGGGCTGGTTGCCTGGAAGCCACAAACAAACAAGCTTCTGACAAAGCCAAGTTAGCTGTTCCCCCACCGTTTCCAGTCTTTACGCTAAGCTAAGCTTCAGACACGACAGAGATATTAATCTTCTTATCTAACTTTCAGCAAGAAAGTGAGAACTTTTCCACAAAACTACTCCTTAAAAATCAAGACTGAATCACCAGTGGTCTCCTAAACAATGTCATGTAATGATGTAGGATTTTTAGGTGTTATCTCTATCTTTATGAATACACACCACAAACATAACATATCATAATGAGGTAAAAACAAATGTAGCTGCAGTGATAGGACTTTCCCTAACGCAGCTCTACATTTTTTATCTGACATTCATGAGCACTGACATGATTTTTCCACTGTGTTGTGCTTTGACAGGCAGGTACATCACTGCTGCGCAGTCAGGACTACAATTTGTCCTTGCGGGGGAAGAAATCTGAGGTTGGGAACAAGCCGGGACAGATATGTACATCTACCGTACAGGAGACAGACCTGCAGCATAGGAGAGGTGAGTCAGCACGCTTCACTGGATAAAGCAAACTACAAAACTGATCTGTCATTCACCTGCGAGGAAATCTTAACTGTGAACACCACGTTCCTCAGTGAAGAGTTGCTTTCAAATATGGCAAAAGGAGTATTTGTTTATAATGACGCTGTTCCTCTGAAGTGTCCTTCAAGAGAGGCAGGACATCACTGTAGGAAAAATTGAAATGTGCAGAAAAAAAAATAACAATAATTTAAGACCTCTTAATTTGTGTTCTCAGTGAGAGCCTCTAACTGCCTCCTTCTCTGAGAAATGAAATGCAGGGCAAATGATATCCTTTGACAAACACTGAGGAGAGTTTCCTGTACAGTAGATAATAGATCCTGAGGGGACTTTACAGAGACACAATCTCACACACACAAAACTAAAGGAACCAAAAAATAAACAGAGATCTGGGATAACTTATCACATGCTCAAATAGCTTTGGAGAATGCCACGGTATGTGAGGGCTTTCAGACTCACCACTTACCACCACCATAAATCACACACAGGGTGTGTTACTTATTGTGTAGGTGTTGTATATTTTGCATACACCTGTGTTAAACTTTGGATGAGGCATGGCTTGTACCTATAGCACAGCTTCAACTCTCCTCTCTGGTGACATCGGCTATATTTTCCTTCATACTGAGCATCTTGAACATCTAATTTCAGCAGGGTGGGGACACAAATAAAACAAAGACTGTCAACACGCTGACAGTCAATTACAAGAAACTGTATAAAAACACGAGCAAAGCGATTTCACAGCCACTGCAAAAGATGAAAGGTTCTGTGCAGGGGCCTCAGTCACTTTGTAGAGAACCCAGCAGCTCAGACAGGTCACATAGTTTTAGGAATTAAAACGCAACTCAACTGGGGACAACTTTCTGACTACAATGTGGATTATATGCACAAAACAACCTTAACTAAAATTTCACAAGGCCAAGCTGTTTTGCACAAAGACGTCTACAGTGAAATGAACATTATCAGCTCCTGTGAGCAAATTGCAAGATTTTTTTGATGCATAAGCACCAGAAATCTGATAATGCAGGATGAAAATCACACCTGGCAGGAGAGGCACAGGTATACAATGGCTATAATGCAAACAGGATGTACAGTAGCTGTCTGTGCCTATTTCAAAGGCCAGCACACAGTGGGTTCTCAAAGCATGGGCAGACCACACACACCTGTGACTGGTGCACCACAGACTCAGAGGCACTTTCCATCACTTATGGTGAACTTTGGAGGCGTGCAGCTTCATGCAAAACACAACGACAGTATTTCAAGCTTTCTCAATTTCAGCAGCACCCACATTCCTTGTCCAGGGTGGCCAGTGTGAATACAGTGAGGGGAAGCACTAAAGGGGAATGAGGTTTATTTGATAACCCGCTGAGAACTTTGCTCTGCCATGGTCCTGAGTGATGGCATGTCTTAAACAAGACAGTACTTACACACACCCAGTGCCAGGGAGTGTTAAATCCCAGCATTCACAGGTGTCAGAATTGTACTGTAAGCATGTTGTGCCAAGTGTTGTAACAAGCCAACTACAGAACCACAGGAGAGATCAGACACAGGAAAGCTAACATGTCTCTGCAAGGTCACTCTTGTAGCCTTTTGGGCTGCTGCTGCTGCTGCTGCAGCTGGGGCACTATTTGTTTATTGAGCATAGAACAAGCTGAAGTTCTTTAATTCTTGGCACTAGCCTCAGTGCAAGCCAGAGCCTGTAGTCTGCTGCTGGACATATAGAGACCACCTGTGCTTAATCAGGCTCTTTCAAACCATACCGAAATGTCAGAGAGGACACACAAAGAAATGTCAAACATAATGTAGAAGAAATTGAAACAAAAGTAGAGGAATTCAGCTCAGGCTTGCTGCTTATTTACACTGGCAAAATGAGTCTTTTCAAAATAAAGGCTTAGGTGACGTGAAAAGCTGGATCCTTTTCCACAGATCTTTTTTTTTTTTTTTTTTTTAAATCACCCATGAGAAGTAGCTTACAGTATGAATGGTTATGACACGGCTAAATTCATTCATCTAAAAACCTCACGCAAGGAAAGAGGAAGAGGGTGTTTACAAAAAAGGAAAAAAAGGAAAAATAAACAGAAAGTTATACAAACACTGTCTTTAAGCAACAGTGCGCTTATTTGGGCAGCCTGTCAAATCTCACAAGCTCAGCTGAAACGAACCAGAGCCATAAACTGTAAAGGAAAAAAGTTAATAAAAACCAAAAACGCAAAAACCCTGTGCAGCGTTGATTAAAACTGACCTATTAAAACTGAAATGAGCTTTTACACAATGGACATCAATTACGCGCAATTACGCACAATTTAAAAAGTGAATAATTCATTCACGCCACGCAGAAACAAACGCAAAATCCCAGCTTCACATGTGGAGCTGCTTGTTTGCTCTCTCTTCAAAACCATCATTCATCTCCGCAAGGAAATGAAGGTGAACTTACCTGAGAAGGTAAAATAATCCTGGCGTTAAAAAAAAAATTAAGTCCGTGCGCAGTTTTCGAGCGAATCTTTACTCTTTCATGGAGAACAGTACGGACTAGCTGGCGTGTGTGCAAGTGTTCCACCTGGACTTTTACTCCTGCATGATCGGAGCGCTCATTAAAAGTGGAGAACGGGACGGGGCCAGAGTTTCCCCTCTTTGCCCGTCCCACTTCAGGCTCTCAGCTCTTCAGCCAGGCAGATGAGGATCAGTAACCTGGGGCCATCAGGAGAGGATGCAAGGAGCTGGCACCCTGCAGCACAGCAGCGCAAGCATCTTTTTGTGTGTTTGACACAAAATGGTTTTAGCATGCCCAAGAGGGAGATTTGCTTCACATCAGCAGTTTAATCTGCATCTTTTTTTTCTGTTATGTAAGGGAGGAGAACCCGAGCTATGACTCTGTTTATCTGTTCTGCAACTCAATCATCCCATCCTCTGACTGAGAAATAAAACAACCAAGAGGAGTGTGTCAACTCTCACCACAGCAATCACTCCTCCTCCATCAAATAAACCAATCAACACCTGTTTGGGAAACAGACACTGCCAGTCACATCCACTGTCACTTTTGGGGTTTGTGGCTTTTGCCTCCTGCTGTGGTCTGCAGTACATGTGCACCCCCACAGCTCTCCTACAACACACACACAAACACTGTTCTGCATCAACCTCTACTACTCTAACAGGGAGCGCCTGTTGTTTTATGCAGATTGGCACCCAAGCTGCTGCTATTATCCACTATGTGGTTACGCTGAAGCTGCCTACCTTTTTTAAGGTCTTAAGGGCTTCTGTAAAAGAGCTCATTGTGTGTGTGATTATGGTATTTGCAGAAATGCAAAAAAAAAAAAAAAAAAACACCTCTAATTTTTTTAAACCTTCATGGTTCAAGTAGATAATTGCCCATTGATGCTGCAGGGAAAAAAAAAAAGATCAGGTACTATTTTAGGGTTGCTCATTTTTCTTTCAACAGAGCCATTAGTCTGAAAGCTTGTCAACAGAGGGAAGTTGTCCTAATTTCCCACACCCATGGACTGAAGCAAGAGTTTTCACAGTTTTCAGTCAAAATGGGGCCACCATGCAACTGTCAATGAAAACCTTTGCTCCAGCCTGCTTTTACCTGACTGACATGATGTTGCTTCAGTGGATGGAGATGTACAATGACAAATTTATTCAGGCTGATGGTGTTTGAGAGTGAGTGCTCGGGTCTCTCCGGGGGATACATGGGAGATCTGATGGCATGAGATCCCTCAGGGGCAGCAGGGGAAAATGGCAGAAGACTGTGCCATCACACGCCTCAGCTGAGTGGAGGACATCTCATTGATTCAGATTTTATCTTGCACCTCTTGTCTCGCTGCATTATAGACTGCACGTTCTATCAGCTGGATACATCTTGAGATGATTCAGGCATCGCATTGTTCCATATGTGGCTGGTACTACTTTGGATGGAACGATCGCTGAAGGAGTCTCTGTAAGGGCTGGAAATGAAAACTCATTTCAACACGTGTGAAACAGAAAATAATTTATTAACACAGGTCACACATACAGTTAACATGGGTAAGACCAAAAAATACAAAAATACTCTTAATCTCCCCTTGTAATTCAAGTATTGGCTCAAGTCAAATGGGAATAGTCTTCAGAGCCTGTCACACCAGTACTCTGATGTTTCGATGTGTGAGGGCACATTAATGTTGAAGACCTCCTGCCCGTCAGACGGAGGAGTCTGAGGAAGGCTGTTGACCCCTGAGTCGCTGTCAGGATTGGACCGGTCCAGCTCTCTCGCCATGTATTTCACCTCTGGCTTCTGGACAGGAAGCAACGCAGGTGGTGGTGGAACCTCAGCCTTAGGTTTGATGTTTTTAAAGTTTTGCAGACGCACCACCTCCTTGCGCTCTCGTGTGCATGGCAGCAGCACAGAGACGTCCTTGCGGAATTTGGAGCTCATGCCAAAGTAGATGAGCGGGTTGTAGAAGCTGGCAGACTTGGCAAAGAGACGGGTGATGATGCTGGTTGTGCTTGGCACATGGAAGCCCCAGGCTGACCACATCGACACCACTGCATATGGAGACCAGGCCATGATGAAAGCCATGCAGATTACAATGGAAATCTAGAGAGGAACATGAGGGAACAATTGTCAGGAGTGGCATTATGTGAGACAAGTTTTTTTTTTTTTACTAAGAAGACAATTTTAAGAAGAGCTTTAAAGAGTCTCATTTTACTTTTACAATCAAGTTTTTCCAAAGAAAACCTCGGAAATAAACTTTTTTTTCCTCCTGGTCGCTTACCCTTGTGACATCTCTCTCCACCTTCCTTTGGCGGGCGGTGAGGAAACCATCAGCTGACATGGCATTAGTGCTCTTCACTGTGTTGATTATGGAGATGTAGGAAAAGAGCATGATCATCACGGGGATGAAAAAGCAGAAGATGAGGATGGAGATTATGTAGGACTTGTAGATGGTGGAGTAATTGGCTTTGGACCAATCCACCTCACAGGTGCCATAACCTCGATCTAAGGAACAGAAGACACAGAGGTCAGATGAAGACTTTAAACAAACAAATAAATAAATAAGCCTTGTATGCCATTCTTCTGTTAGGTTCGTGTGTGAGACCAGACCTGTGTAGCTGCCCCAGCCCAGCAGTGGAGCAACAGACCAAAACATTGCTCCGGTCCAAATGCAGATGAGTGAGACAGCGATGGTGTTCATGCTGATACAGTAAGCTGTGAAAACACAAATACAACATCAAATTCCAGTGTTCGTGAAACAGCTGTTTCGATTGTGTGCAGTTTAAAAAGGTTGAATCTTATGACTTTGGCAGACACTGGACAGAAAAAGTGAGAGGCACGTAAAGATCCAGCATTCTTGACTCGTTATGAATGTGAAGATTGTGACATTTATTGAACAATGAGGTCTTTTCTTACATAAACAGCCTTTGCTAACATCTGTGACTGAAAAGAACTTCTATTGACAAAGTACACATGGCTTTGTGTTCAGGGGAAGAAAAAAAAAATCTGTCGGTCTGCTCTATTTCCAAGTGGTGCTCGAATATCTTATGTCAATACATACATCATACAGTATGTGCAGTACAGTTTCCAAAGGAGGATATACAGTCCCTTTGTTGCTATGGGTTACCGCATTACCTTATATTGCTGCTTACCTGCACAGGTTTACAGAGTTTCACTGGCCATAATTCATTTAATTTGGACCTAAAACCAATCTGCATTTTTTGGATTTCAGTATCTAGATCAATATCTGTCATCATTTTCAGTAGCTGAAGCTGCGTACTAGCGCATAATACAGTTGATGATATCCCACATGTACCACTGATCTTCGCAGTTTAACCACCAATGTAAAAAAACAACCCATACACAGGTTTATATAGCTTGTGTTTTGTGAAAAACCACAAACCTGCCAAAAACTCTAGCAAGAGAAGCAGTTGCTCAACCTAATTTCCATATAATTAAGACATTCTTCAGCATCAGTTGCACCCGAAAATAGAAAATGTCACCTCAAATTAACTTAATGACATGTTGGCGAAATGTAAATGAAATTGCTGGAGACAAGTGGTAGTTATTCCCACAGCTGAAGTTGGTAATGAGGTTTCATTAGCACTGAAAAACACACTTTTCTGTCAGATAAGAACTGCTGGAATGTGAGGAAGGCAAGAAACGTCGGTCTAAACTTTTCTTTATGTTCCTCTCACTTGAATTCAGGGAGGTTAGATCTGACCTTTGCTTGGGTGGCATCCCTTTATGTATCTGGTGACACTGATGACGGTCAAGGTGTTGATGCTCGCAAGGCCGAAGAGCAGCGTGAGGAAGCCATCTATCTGGAAGCAGAAAGAGAGAGAGGGGCTGGTGAATCATGACATGGCATCTTTGCCTCAGGGTATGTATCCATCGCCTCCCTAATTGTTCCAGACCTTTTGTCCGTTGAGTTTGTTTTTGCTTTGGACTTTATCAGATAGAGATGCTACAGCTGGAGAGCTCTTCCTGCCTTATGGCCAATAATTTCCAGACCCAGAGCATTTCCGTTTTTGTGATGTGTGCTGCAGGCTTTTAAACGTGCCGGATCAGCATTGGGAAATTAAAATGGAAACTTTCGCTAAAGCTGTTAATAGATTTTACCTTGATTTCCATAAAAATCTGAGGGAAGAAAAAATTGAATGTTTGCCTAATACATTAAACCATGAAGCTTTTTAGCATTCAGTCCATTGTTGTGGGAGACAATCTTTTAATCACAGCTCTTCTTAAGGGGAATTAAGCTACTATGTTTCGGTCGGGCTCCAACTGTGCGACACCCAGCTCCCTGCTGTGCTACTTCCAAGTGACATGGATCAGTTAAGGTCTCTCACTGATTACTTTCTTGATCTTCCTTAGTCCTAATCCTATTACTGTCAGTCATCACGTTTTTTTTTCACCCTCACAATTGGCAGGTTACTGGACTGCCGGCGTCTAGACCAGTATGATTTTATCATTTTACCACTAGTTTATTGCACATTTTCTGTTTTCATAAGAATTTAGGAGCAGGTGCAAAAAGATGCCGGCTTCTTGAAATGATGTGATGATTGGTTGAAATGATTTGATTCTCCCGGCTAGTCTTGCAGAATAGTGTTTGACCTCTGCCTCTGGCTTGGTTCACAAAAAAAGATGTTGTGAATTTTGGATCAGAAACAAGTATCAGAAACAGTGGCTTCAAATCAGAGTATTTTTTATACACCTTGTATCCTGGTTTGACAGTTCTTTCTCTGTATTCCCCTTTGCAACATAAAAAGGTCCCATAAGGCTTCAATTCAATAATATCCTGTCCCATATGGTGCAAAACACTGGGATCTGGCCCAGCTTGCAACCATTCATGTCCCATCATGCTCCATGGAGTAATCTGCTAATGCTTCTCACATGCCTGTCTCCTTCGCCTTCCTGTTCCTTCCCTCCTCTATTTCTGTCACTTTTCACCTTTCCCTTGTTTACTTCTGACGCTTCCACTCTCAGCCCACTTCCCTCAGAAGAAGGTGAAATTACAGGGACGTACTGCTGTGCCATTGTCCTCCTTCACCTGAAAACGTGAGACTGGATGTCTGAGAGCTGAAATCATCTCAGAGGCTGTATTGAAACCTAAGAGCAGCAGATCTCCATTTGCACTATCTCAACCATTCAGATTTTGAGGTTTATGCTACTGAGACTGAAAGTGTTTTAGTTACACCAGCTTGTTTTCGTATGATCCCTCAGAGAGTTTGCTCGCTGCAGCACGGATATCACGGTTTCCACCACAGTTAGCCTTGAGCAAGAAAAATACCCTGGATGAATTCCAAGCTAAGGTATGAAAACTATTTCATTTCAAGCTGAGGCCGCAAGAGGAGGAAACCGTATAAATGCACAGTATATCGTAGAAATTACACACAACAGCTCATCTTTTAATTTAATACAAATTACTTGTGATAGTTCAGCAACATAAGAGCATGTGATTACATTATGCAACAAATATCCACCGTGCAGCTCTTATTAGTTTCCTGTTTGGTTGTTGACAGGTGCCATGCTGCTAGTTTCTCCCATTTAAAGGCCTCCACAGTGGTAATCTTATTATGGATTTAACCTCCAGCACACATGGCTACCAGCATAATCCCTTGCACATACCCACACACACTCACACGCATACGCACTTTACTGTAAGACTTCCACAGATTCTTTTAATGTACTTCATTAATTGGGATTGGCCAAAGAGAGCAGATGCATACACACGTTTTTTTGCAACTCTGCACACTCATCACTTTCAAGCCGTTTCAAACCAACATCACTGGGCTTTGACTAATTATATATATATATAATTTTTTTTTTTCAAATACTGTAAACAATTTACTATTCTAAATTTGTATGTCTTGTATGGCTTTTACCTGGCAGGTCCAGATCCAGGTGATCAAATATCCGTCATCCCTGAAGATATTGAATATTTCTAGGATCCCTCTGGAGTAGCCGAATACTGAAATACTGGCATCAGAGATAGCAAGATTTAAAGTGAGGAAATCTGTTGGCTGAAGTGAGGCCCGCTGCCTGTACAGGACAAACATCACTAAACTGTTTCCAAACCACGACAGCCATCCTACGGAGAGACAAGCATAAAGTATATTTAGTGAATATTTAATCAACCACATAATTATATATAGTAATAGAGTAATCTAGAGTATTGTACAGTAGTATAGTATATTATAGCATAGTTTGGTAAAGTATAACACAGTTTAGCATGTAAGGCATAGCATGGTATACTGTAGTAGAGTAGAGTAGAGAAGAGTAGAACTGAGGTGTGCACAGTACGCAATAGTAGTAGAAATTGTAGTACTATAATAGTAATCATAGTATAGTAAAGAACAGTTTAGTAGAAAATACTACAGTGGAGAGTAGCAGTGTGAACCACATAATTTTAAAGTTTAGCAATGATGAGTAGAGAAGTCAGTCGTATAGAGTCATTTAGTATAGTATAGTGTAGTATGGTACAGTGTATTAGCAGTGTAGTAGATTGGAGTATATTAGAGTGGATAGTACAGCAAAGTGAAGTCAACATAGTGCAGTGTAGTATCGTACAGTATAATATCATATAAAGATTAGCATATAGTAGAGTAGAGGTGTGTAGAGTGAAGTAAAGTAGAGTAGAGCATAGTATATATAAGTATAATAATAAGTATAGTAGAGTGTTATAAGGTGTTGGATTATACTGTTCCTGGTTCGTGACCTCTATCATCGTATTAACTGCTAAACTACTTGGCAAAACTCGAGAATAAGTGAACAGAGATGAGAATCATGGACAGAACAGAGGAAGTTCAGAGTTGAATATTTTTTCTCTGGAGTTAGATAACAGCGGCGAGGAGCCAAGAGAATCCCTTTTCCTTTTATAACTCAGTCTCTGTGTTACACAAATTCCCTCGACTGCATTAGTTGACGTGTACTGACAGAGAAACAGCACCGCCGACACAAACCACACTGTCTATGAGAGTGGTGGACTGGCCTTTGGAAACAGGACAAACAACAGTTGTTTTTGTTGTTGACACTTAAATAATGTCATTCTTGCTAGTACTCGGCCTACGGGATTTAAAGGACAAAACCATTTCTGAGGGTGGATATTTTTTGCAGTACAGAGTCATGGAAGTCAGAACAAGTTTGAAACTAAAACGAAATATTTCAAGCATTTTGACAGTAGTCCATATACAGTGTGTCAGTTCACAGATATTAACCTAGGTTGCTTTTGAGTAGTGTAATGGATAATGTTTTTGGTATTGGGTATTCTCAGTAAGAATTCAGCCATTGCTCCTGAAATTCCTGTACTACAGTATAACATTTCTACTGCAAAGTATACAAAAAGAAACACTGCAGCATAACATTTAAAATTTTATCATATATCGGTATGTGACAGTTGACGTACCCAACACTAACAGGTAGACTCCGATGATGGTCTCTCCTTGTTCAGACAGAGGAGGGTCTGTATGCAGAGTACTGAGGTTATTATTCCTCCATGGAATATTCACTATCTTCAGAGGGAAACCCTTCAATGTTATTTCCATGGCCTGAATTTCGATGCCAAGGCATGAATCCTTGCTGTCCTCAACAGTAGCTGTGCTCTCTTCTGCTCTCAGTAGACACTGCTTACTGTTACACTAGTAGGGATGACCGGTCAGTTCATTTTAAATCCAGCTTAGACACAGCCTAATGCCTCACCACTCACTGTCCAAATGATTGCAGCTGTAATCCTATCTATTTCTTAACAACTAAGCAGATAGAGATTTTGGGTGGAAATCCTAGCCAACGGGGAAATGTCTAGTCAGCTAGTGGAAATCATTTTTGAAGGGGTTTCGTTAAGCTTAAATTAATTAAAGTCCTCAGTAGAATCCAAAACTACACTGATGCTGAACAATTTATCAAATTCTGAGCTGCCTCTTCTGTAATTATTTGTTAATTATTTATTTTCTTGCTTCAGTTTGAAAAAATGCTCTTTTTTCTTTTTCTCTGAATCATTCACTCTGAAGTGCACAATCATTTGTGGCATGTGAAATGTCCAAACTTGTGAAAACTCCACAAAGTCATTGTATTCAGTCAAGAAACAGTCTGGCACGTAACTCATCATAAAACCACATTTTGTTTTTAAGCTTCAGTTTTTGTACAGATTAAAGGTGCTACGTGTCCGTTTTTGCTACATAGCCAACGTTAGCAGAGCTTCAGCCTTCCATACATTTACAATACAAGAGGTTAGAATACGCCCTCTGTGCAGTGCTACTTCTTCATCCTCTCATGCTGAACTGAGCAAAGACTGGACCCTACAGTGACTCACTGTTGCAAAGTGGTATTTCATAGCTATGAGAGTGGTATTGATAGTCTCGTCTAACTCTCTACATGAATGCCAATAAGTGTATTTTCAAGAATGTCTGCTCCAAACCTCCCCAGCACTCTGTGCTCAATACCGCAGACCAATATAGGGAAACATCTTGTCACTTTCTGTTGTCTGATTGTTGTTGGAAGCAGTGTGTAACAGTGTTACTGAACAAGCTGCACTGTATATGGTCTGGCAACAATTTACATCATCCTAGCCGTTCAAAAAAAAAAAACAAATCGCTCTGCACTTTGAAAAGTCCTGCACCAATGACTATGAACCGGCACCTCCTCTCCAGAGACATGTTCTAGTTTTCACTAATCACTTCCATTTAGAAAAGGTCATGCAGGTGATGACTTCAGTCCTGCCAGCATGACTGCACTTAGCCAAAATGTAGAGCTCATTCATCTAAATGTACACTGAGGCCACAAGTATCATATAAAGTATAATTAAGCTAGTGTGAGCTAATGTGTGCACTGACAAATTCACTGTGCTCTGAAGTCAGTGTGAGAGCACCTGGCACTTTTAGGGTGTCCGATTTGATTTACAGTAGAGCAGCCAGAAACAAAGAAGGCAAACTAAGCCATAGGGGAGTTATGGGAATTATGGGAACACATATTGGTGCAATTTTATTGATTAAAATCCTTTTGTTCTATGTAAATTTACACATGCACAACATCTCCCCTCCTCCACCCTTCTCCTCTTCACAGTGAACTTCTCTGTGGCAACACACCTACCGAAGGGGTAACCTGAACCACCGCCCCCCCCCTACCCTCAGTCTGTGTTTAAATCACAGTGTGCACCTTGTTTCTCTCCTCTGGCCGCCACAGAGCAGCTCTGCTGGCCCTCAGGATGTGGAGGGAAGGGTTGCTCCTGCTGCCAGATGCCTCGGTGCTTCCGAGTCCTCCTCATCAAACCTTTTCTTTCAGCCTGTGAAAGCCAGTCCGGAGAGAGAGGGAGAGAGAGACGAAGCTGAGGGAGAAGTGAACCTCTGACCTTAACTGTCACCCGTCCAGCAGGACAACACTGAACCCAGTCATAGCTCACCCCCACCTTCACCCAGAAACGCCAAACAACACAGCTTCAGCTCTGCAGTGAGCCCTGTGCGTGCAGCCCACAGCGACACAGAGGTTTTCTGATGCCTCTGTGGTATGAGTCTTCTGGTTAAAGTGGATAATGTGATAATGGCTGTGGGAGGCATCTTGCAGAAACCTCACAGCACAATGAGGCCGCTCATAGCCAGATGTCAAGGTGTTAGTCTTCACTGCGTGATAAGTTTTATTGTTTTTAATGCAAAGTCATGACATTGTTGTTGATGAAATTTTCATGAATGGTCTTCACAGCTACAGCAGTTAGGCATGCCATTCTCTCAAAGTGAAAGTTAGCAGATTATACCGTCTGACAGCAGACGAGCAGAGGTTGTTGTGCCGTCAGTGTTGAAGACAGCTGCTACTGAGATTACGCTGCGGCTAAGCTAAGTGGTCAAAGGCCAAGGAAGAACCTGCGTTCAGCAGGTGCTAAAGACAACACAAAAAAGGTCAACAGCAGAAATGAGACAAGGGTGTGAAGGCCAGATCTTGCAGTCTCTAGTCATCCTCACATTTATGCTTGGCTTTGGAGAAAATGGAGCCTTACATGTTTTTAAATGATCCGGTTTGTTAAGCTAAGCACAAAGCAGTGGCATGCACTGCAACCTGCCCAATGCTCAGGTGTCAGCACGTTACAGGAAGACATCAAGATTAGCTTAACTCTGGCCTGTGTACTTTGGCACGTGTGTGTGTGTGTGTGTGTGAAGCTTGGCGATCACAGTGCAGGCACAGTAGGCCACTGTATCATTAGGCTTATGATGATTACTCTCTCTCCCTCTCTCTCTCTCTGTCGAGCGAAGCCTGGGATGTGAGGTTAAAAGCTCACAATTTTCCAAATGGAAAATCACAGACACAGATACTATTATGGAGGTGTGTGTTAAAGGCTACGAGCTGTCTGAGGGCAACAAAGCCTCTCTTCACAGAGGACATACACCAGGTCAAGAGACCAATACAGGATCTGCTTAAAAAAAAGGTCTACACACTTTCTGTCTCGCTGTCTCTGAACGAGAGGCACAGGCACTGCTTGTATGAAGGCTCCACACAGTATGGAGGTAAAAGGCTTGCCTGTCATTTTTTTTGGGTCAATCTGTGCATGATAATAAAGTGCGTCTTTCACAGCAATACATTTTTCTATACTTCCTTGTTGTCCACAGCTATTTAAAGACACAAGATCTTGGCCAACGTAGCCTACAGCTATCTATAGGAAATCTGACATGAGTCTCTGGTCAAGGAGGTTTGTCAGAATCTGGCCATTTTTTGTTCTGTCCCTAAAATGGCTGGTGGACTTTTAACAATATGCCCGTCAACTTTTTTCTCATTTTCATTTTCAAGGAACGTCCAGCTGACCTACAGGTGAACATGGCAGATGTCCAGTAACAAACCCCTATAAAACCACCACTGCCTGCCTACAGCATGTTCACACCTCCTTCTCTTAGAGCTAATATTAGGTCATAGAAGTGAGGAATTCGTTGTCATTCGTGTTACTATGGCATGTAATAATTCTACAGGAAAAGTCTACATTCCTGTGAACTGATGGGTCCGCTAATATAATTTGGATGAGCTGTGAGATGGATATTAAACGTGACGCTCCACAGATTTATGGTACAGCTCTTAGATTTGTGAAATGCTCCTCATAAGTCCAAGGCTTCTGAAATCCCTCAGTGAAACCCACAGTTTATGCACAGACTTTACCACAGGTACAAAGACTGGACTGTTTTTCCTCTTCCCTCTTGCACCAAAGCAGTTCCCTGCCTTGACAAGGCAAGCCTGCAGCTGCAGAAATTGTTGCTTAAAATATAATTATTTTTTAAGAATAAGTGTATGGTGTTACAAAGCTTTGGTTTTTCTGTCCAGTTTAATTTGCTCACGGGAAAGGAGCACTTTATGTTATTGGTCTTATCGTAAATGTTATATTCAGGAGAAAGGGTTGTACTTCTTGGATAATACTTAATGATAAACCTCATAGGAAAAGGAGAAGAATTGTTCAGTATGTATTTAAAAGCAAGTGAACACAGGCTCTGTGTTGAGCGATGTGGATTGGTTTTGTGGCTCAAGATCTTTGGCTCTGAACCACATGCAAACATTTATTTGGGCACTGGGTCCAATTTGCAATTTCTCCTCCAGAGTCTATTTGTTTAAGCAGGTAACTTATGTAAGTAGGTCTCATTTAGGGTTGAATACGCATCTTTTCCGAAGGAGTCTGTACATCAGTCTTGACATGAGGAGATATTTTGCCAAAAATGTGCATGTGGAAATGTAAAATCCGCAAATAAAACTCTTCACATCCTGTTGGGATGTGGACACAATCGGATGCAGAAAACACGGATCTTTTCCAAAGGCAAACTAAAGCACACAGTCACATCTTCAGAGATTTCCAAGGATCTTTAAATTGAAGCCCTTACTGTCTGGCCAACTGTTTGATGTCGACATTCTGTGGCTTTTGCTTCCACTGAAGCTTACCTGGAGTAGCTGGCAGCCTTGAAGCTCTGTTTGGCACAGTGAGGAGAGTGCAGATAGCTCTTTGCTCCAACGTCTTTGGCTTGAGTGAAAGGTTTGTGCTTTGACACTGGACCCTGGATACTCTCCTCGGGCCTTCTGGGGATTGAGGAGATTAGTGACCGAGCTCCTCTGAGGAGCTACAGCTGCAGGAGTCTGACAAACTGACAACCTATCACACTGCAGATCTCTTTGGACATCTTGAGGGAAGTCCACCTGTCCCCCAACCTGATGTTTTGTTACACATGGGCGTCTCTGTCGATGGTGGAAAGGGGTAAACAAGCTTGAAACTGTCAGTCAGGATCAAAGCCACATCAAACAAGCATTTCAAATCTCTTTAAAAAAGCGTGACCCCGTAACAGCGTAGATGTTCTCAGCTGTCCTGACGCCCCGTCAGTTTTGGTGAGGTGACCCGTGTAAGACAGGAGGTTAGTGGGCCGCGCCATTATCCTCTCCCTCAGCAACAACTTGTCATCTTTAAAGATGACACACTTGCTACACCTGATGACCCATGACACATTTCTGTTAGGGCCTAATTAAGAAGGAAAAAGACAACTTTCAAATTGACCTGCTGCCCACTGGGTGAATGTGGCCCCTTCAAAGCCTTTGATTATCAATTACTGATTTTCAGATGTGGCTCTAAATGCTTAGAGGATGCAGGACATCATAGAAATGTGAATGCACTAGACCAACTGAATCACCACAGTCATGCTTCTGGAAAGTCCATTAATTTATACACTGAGCTGAGCTTTAGGCTAAGATAAGCTAGCTTCATGTTTACTCTACAGGCACAAGAGTAGTATAACTCTTCTTATCCAGCCCTCAGTAAGAAAACGAATAAGCATAATAAGTGTCAGACCGTTCTTTCACAGTATTTATCCTACCTTACTTGCATGTTTTACACATCTAGAAACAAATGAAAATCAGGGCATGCAAATCATGAGGCCATTGTGTTGCATCATGGAAAACTGAATACATTTTGCCCTCTGGTTATTGATTTCAGAAAGCTTTACTGAGAGAAAATAGGTCATCACAGTGACAGAGATAGATGCCAGCAATCTCTGTCTCTCAAGAACTAGCTGCTCACATTGTAATTATAACTATGGTATATCATTTAGTATGTACTGAACTTAGACAGAGTTAGACACAAAACATGTATCTATGACATATAAGAGTATGTATTTGCTCATGGTGATTCAGTATGTACAGAAATATGCACAGGTCAGGAGCAGGTAACAGGTAATAAATGCACATGATGTACAGAGATGGATAGATGCACAGAGTATATGGTGGTTGTAGGGTTCTTAAAGTTCTTAAAAGTCTTTTCAGCTACTCTCTCCAATTTATTTCATATGTGAAGGTTCAACCTTCTGAGGCCTGGTCTCACTTAAAAGGAAGCACTTTTCCTGACCACCTGGACAACATACCAGACAGTCCGTATAGTGACTCACTCAGGCGTTCAACGCCCAGCTGTAGAACACCTGGCAAGATCTGGGCGTCCACTTAAAATACCAGCCACATGGTATTGTAAGTTAACAGTATGTGTGTTTGGTAGAACAGCTGAGCTAATAGATGAAACAGATACTGTTCTGATCTCCCTTATCTCAATTAAAATCTCCCTAAGCATTTCTCATTACAGTCTGTTTTAAACTGCAGCTAAATTTACTTGTCTCATTAATCAGCAAAGTAACACCACATAAAAATCTGAGCTGTCATAAATCTGAGTGATGAAAGGAGCGTGAAGAAGGATACAATAAATCTACTCATCCTTTGAGGATCCCAGTGGCATGTGTCCCATAAATAATGCCTCCTGATATTACATCAGAACAGTTATTAATCTGGTCACAGTTCGTAACTTAATCTCTTCATTTCTCCCAGCATTGCACACGAGAAAGAGTGCTAGCAGCATGGTAGCAGCTTGAGCTGTGGTAAGGCCAAGTAGCTGCAGCAGCTTCTTAAACCTGCAATAACTGAATTTTGGCCAGTTTATGAGTAATGTCATCATCTGTTTGGAGTTGTGTTTGTGGACACCTGGCAAATGTTCACTGTCTTTTAGCTCTTTTTTTCATCTCTGCCAACTCCTGAGGGAAATACCTGGCTCTATAGCTGCTAAATTCTCCACTATGTACACCAGCTACATGCAAACTGTGTCTACTGTTTCATGCTGAGCAGTGACTGTAGAGTTAGTTTTTGGGCTTTTTCACTGCATGCTATGGCCAAAGATGGAGCTATTAGAGCGGTGAGAGTGGTCAAGAATGTTGTAGTGTTTCCTCTTCCATCCTTTTCAGTGCTGTGGTAACAAGCTCTGTGGCCTCCAAGCATGGATATCTGTGCAATATGATGCCAGATATCAGTCGTACAACTGGGCACACTGCAGAGGTTAATTCACACTCTACTGTAATTATACAGTGATTTACACAGGATGCTGCAATGGTGCACATTAAACTTTATAACCCTTGGTGCTGAGCTACCCTATGATATCTCAAAATCACCATCTAACACATCTAATAATCACTGCAGTCATTTACTAGCTCAGGTTTTCTTCCTGTTCCATGTGAGGTAGTTTCTCAAATGGCATCACTTTAAAAGTTATTTCCAGATGCTGCTTTTCCTGTGACTCAGCCCTCATGCGATTCTCCTCAGTGACATCTACAGTATGTGTGAGTTCAGTTTTCTTCTTGACATATGCAGTGCAGCAAGTCACCATGCAAGTTGATGTGATAGTTTTCCAAAACACCACCCTCAGAGTGACCCCCTTCTCCTGCCAATCCCCCCACCACCACCATCAGACACTTCAGGGCCCTGTGTTGTGGATAAGGAGACCTCTGTTTTACAGGTCATGTGACAGAGGTCAAGGTCTGCTCCATGACCGAGTGCTCCTCGACAAGTACAGTTTCAAGGTCCGGCTACATCCTAGTCTGATCCAGTGGTAAGATTTTCTATTATGGCAGCCATTCCTGGTGACACATGTTCTTCAAACCAGTGATTCCCAAAATATAAATTTATTTGCATGTATAAGTCATGGATTTTGACCCTAAGGGATCGCTTTAAGTTACCCCACAGAGCCACAGAATGAATCAGGGTTCCACAAAGTAAAGATCTTCAAAATATTACAAATTGTGTGATGTGTGTGTGCTATGTTGTGAGTAGTGCTGTGAGACCCTGAGAGATGCTGTAGGACACAGAGAGATGAAAGAGCTCCAGGCCTGTTCCTGGGCGTGCGGCCAAGGCAGTCTGCTTTGAAACATCCTGATGAAACTAAACCTCTCCGTAGGCTCATTTCACCAGGACGTCTTTGATAGAGTTTGATGTGCTATAAAAATGGACTGTAATACGTGACTTAATTCTTAAGAATATGCTCAGTGTTAAAAGTCTGAGCTTCTATAGACATGTTTTTTGATCTGAAGGTTTTGTTAAGTCAGTTTCATTGGACTGAAGCTGTATTATGCATCACATTTCACCTCTATAAATTAGTTCCCAAAATACAGTATGTTTTATTCAAATCATTGAAGGAGGCTCAGAGAGGGCATGCCAACATGTTCAGATCTGCAAACCTGTGACTCTGTAAACTGCTTCAGTCCTTTCAGGTCTGTTGCTAATACCAAGGCAGGAATGTGTGTGTTTTACTGTGTGCTAAACTCTCTCAATACCTGCCAAAGCAAATCAAATTCAAAAGGCCTACATTTAATTGCTTTCATCTTTGTACATACCTGTGCCACCACATACAAAAGAGTGTTTGGACAAGAGCAGCTGTGAGTGTTTTGTGGTTGTGATGTTATATTAGTAGAAAGCCATGAGCAAGATGCTTAAGATATTGAAAACAAGAACTGATCTGCAGGTTGATAGTCCCTCTCCATGTCAACTCAGTCAATTTGCTGTGATCAGGTTCAGTTTTTGGCCATGCTGGCTGCGCGGCTCTGCTGCTATAGGGACGGCAAAATCAGTTGGCCAGTCCACTACTGTGATTCCTACTCTCTCAACAACTTACTGACTATTGATAGACTTGAAGTTTTACACAGGCTTTCATGGTCCCCAGAGGATTAATCTTACTGACTTTGGAAATGCCCTGAGAATTTCCTCTTGTGGCATCTTAAGGTTGACATTTTTGGTTTTTAAGTGAAATATCTTGGCATCTAATAGATGGGTTGGCATGAAATATTGCTCATTAGCCCGCTAATAAGCTAACTCATGTTGAACATGGTAAGCACTGCTTGATAGCATTGTTACTGTGCGCGCATCATAATACTGATATTATCAGTGAGCTTAAAGCACCACTCTAAGTACAGCCTAACAGAGCTGCTAGCTTGGCTGTAGGTTTCTTAGACCTGTTTATGTGTAGTTTATGTCTGACTAATGTCACAGTATCATCTCAGACACATCCAGTCACCTGATCTGGCCTTTTAGTGCTTTAAGTGGACTTAGCTATAAAGAGGTGATAATTTAGGAGTCTTTGCACTGTCCTGTGAGAGTTCACTGAGAGTGCAGCTGAAGGTCATCATCACTGTCAGCTGAAGACATTTGCCAAGTGACTATAACATATGACTACCATCACTTAGGGCTATAAATATAATATATAATATGATCATCATCAGATCTGTTTTAAGTATTAGATTTAATCCTGGACTTTAAGGGCAGGGTTCACAATAACCAGGGAGTGTCAGTCAAATGGGAATGGGCTGGTTGTCTGCCCAGTGAACCTGACCGGGGTCAGAGGTGGAGCTGAACCACCACTCCTGTCCTCACATGAATGACCCGAGGGAAGGGCAACAAAGAGATAAAAAGGGGAGGACCAGGGGAGTGAGAAAGTAGCATGACAGACAGACAGAGAGCATTATTCTTGTGAAAATGCTCAAGTGCTCACTGCACTTTCACTTATCATCAAGTGTTTTGGCTACACACGAGTTGAAGGAATGCACCGCAGGGCAGCCTGCAGCTCACCCTGACAGTACGCCTTTACCCTCAGCATCGGCTCCCCACCCCTCCCTGCGTCAAAGCCACGTCCCAACATGTCCACCTCCGTCCAAATTCAATATGCATCCTAAGCATCATCTGGGGAGGATATTTACCCAGTCAGCAGAGGGATAGCACTGTTCTCCATCAAATAAATGCAAGTTGCCCTACTTAGCTTTTACACAAATCTTGTCTGATGTTTTGACAAGAGAACCATCCAGATGTGAGGCTGAAAACAGATATTTTTAGAGATGTGTTGACAATCTGCTTTGACTGATGTTGAGTATAATACATCTGCACAATTTCCATGAAGTCAAAGGCAAGGTTTTGGCTCCTGATGACCTCACCGAGGTTACTGAGATTAATGGCTTTGCAGGTCATGTGCGGACATGACTGAGAGTTTGCTTCCCTCTGTCCACCTCTGCCTTTTACTGCTTTGTGGCTGCGGGCTGCTGTGGCAGAGAAAATACATGAGCTTAACTTGGTTCACTCCAAGGCATACACAGATGTGATGAAGCCGCTCTGAGAATATTTTTTAAAAAACACTTATCAAAAATCGCCCATGGGCTCAAACAATCCTCTCTGTCTGGTAGAAAATCATTTACACACATGCTATAAAATGTTGCTTTTCCACAAACTGTTTCCTTTCTACACCTCGCGAAGAATGAGCTGGGCTCCCAAATTAGATAGTGAAGTTGTAAGACCAGCTATTACTGACCTTACCACAGACCTATCTCTCTGCTAGAGTGAAAATTTAACAGACAGACAGTCAGGTGGTTACTGTAAACTCTTTCCATGAATACAAATAGTCAGCAAAAGCAAACATCTCCTGAGCCAAAAGCATGTACACTGCTTTCATTATGGCTTTACTAGATTGCATCTTGAGCTGAAAGTGGATGACACAGTTCAACAATTGTTGTTTTTGTTACTGTGTTTTAAACAATTCCCACTGCTTACACGTCATATCTGACCATCATTTAGATTTAAAATTGTGTAGCATTATCTCCTAAGTACCTCGCAATAATTGTTAGTTTTGTGATAAATTGTCAGTATCTGAACAGCGACATTCTTAAAAAGTAATGAAATTTAGCCAACTTCCTCATGATGTCTACAATTTTTGATTAAGACATACAGTTAGTTAAACGATACAGATAGTTATACGTATAGTTAAACGAGAAGATTGTTAGCAGACATGAGAGTGGTACTGATCTTCTCATCAAACCTTTTTAGTGTCAGTTTTTCTAGACAGTCTAGCTTTCCTTATTGCTCTTAGCTAAGGCTGACCTAGCATAAATATAATAAGCCCATGTTCATGTATGTATATATGTACATATCTAGTAAATACCAACACCCCCATTTTTTCCACTCTCACACACCCAATGATACACACACCATAAATAAATAGTGAACAAGAAAAATAAATTTGCTCATAAAAGACTGATGTTTCCATTGGATACAAGATTATACTTGGCTTCTTGCCTCCCATGAGAGAGAAAGATAACACTCCCATGGTAAATGAACTTATGTACTGGGCGTGCAGACCAGTGGAACAGTAGCAGCCAGTGCTGCAAAGTGGACACGACTCAGCCCTGAAGGCTTTCCACTGTGTAGGGCCTGAATCACATCTTTAAACCAAGGGTGATAAAAGGGCCAAATCCCAAATTTTGGAGGAAATCCCTTTCCACCAGCTCAACAATTTACAATCAGGCTTTTCTCAAAAATGCTTAAACTCAGAGCCAGAGTCCAACATGGTGCTGCACACAGGCAGTGCACTGTCTTTTGGTCTTTTAGAGTCTAACCTACTACTGTAAGGCAGAACAACTGACAAATGATGTCTGATTTATAAGGAATACTTCCACAAACTCAAAGAATATTCCCAGCAGCCTTCAGGTGAGACACGTGCACTCAGTATAACAAAACCCTCTCATCCACATACTGTTTTCATAATGGACCTCTTGAAGAAACACTCGCAGACTGTTTGCTCAGTCAGTGAGAGGTCCTCACTGTGTTGACTATTATTCTACTCTCTACAGGGTGGGCTGTTTCACTGGAGGTATCAAATGATCACCTATTCTGTTTTCCCTTGAGTGGATGTCGTGGTCAAAGCATAAATGAGCCACTGTGGAGGTGCAGGACTCTGACACGCAACCAAAAAGAGAAGCTGTCAATCACCTACAAGGTTTAAACCACCTCAATAATACTCTTCTTCTTCTGTCAGTTGCAAAATGTAACGCTCATCATGTACATACGATAATCAGTTTCTACTGTAATTACAGGTTGCATTGAGAGAAATTACTTGTAAGAATGCTGATATGAGGTGATTAGTTCATTTTACTACCTGTTTGGCACATATTTTATCCTCAGACAAGTTCCTAAGTTGAAAGGTGGGAAAATAACATGACTAAATGGTCCTCCAGCTAGTCTGTCATAAAGACCATTTGTTTACTGTGCAGGATGCTCTGAGAGAAGAGTAAACAGAAAAAAAGGTGATGACTAAACCCTAACCCCTAACACTCTCCATTCCCATCGGGCGTCATGAAAGAAGCTCTTCAGTCATGACAAGTTAAAAAACACACTCCAGCCAACATCTCTCCCCTGGGGGGAAGAGAGTAGTCCTAGGTGTGGTTGCAACTCTGGGAGCGTGTGTTTTGCATGTTGAAGACTTTTTTTTTTTTCTTTTAATTTGTTTTAATGATAACTTCAAATGGAGGACAAACATGAAAAACTTTAATTGCAGAAAATGTTTGCCCCTGCAGGAACAGATGAAGCAGCTGCCGGGCCACATAAACCACAGGCAACACTACCAGCTGACCATAGGAAGGGCCTTTGGGAGAGAGGTAGGAAGTGACATTTTTTTTAGTGCGCTGAAATAAAGATCTATGACTTACCACAAGCATTTACTAAGCTTGAATCAGCCATGGCCCAACAGCTGGTGACCCCTGTCTGAGCTGAGTCTCCAGCCTTGTCATGGGGTCTTGACCACAGTGCTGTGACCTTTTCTCTGTAGCACCTACATGTATGCACATGAACACACCAAGGCTCTTACTAACCCTGACCCTAACTATCATGGGCACATACCCGAGACTGCAAACTTAATCCAATTTATCATTCAAGCTGACAGTCAACACAGCAGAACATGTCCTTTATATTTATTAATAGCAGTTTACTGCATTCCACACGTGTGGTTGCAGGCAAAATATCTTCAACTTGAAGCCACATCAAGGACTGGTGGAATGCAAAAACTGAACTGTAGCACCATCTGCCTACAAGACTGAAGTGTGTAGATAGGCTTCATGAACCTTAAGTATCTCCAGGCCTGTCCCACATATAAATTAGAAACGATATGTTTTGAAACTTTATTTTAAAAAAATGCTTTTCTTGCATGTGTTTCTCTTTATGAAAAACAAAAGACAATACACTTACAGAGCCTTTTTTCTTCCTTTTTTGAGATACCTAAAACCTTTCAACCCTCACCAGTATTTTTTTAAGAATAGGTTTAAAGGCTGCCATTAAGTTTACAGCACATGAAAAGATGTTGAAAAGAGAGAAATTGCTGCACTGTATCAGTGTAGTTTACTGAGCTGGTATTCTGAGTTGCATGTAAGAAAGTAGTTTGTGGTCCCCTATTAGAACATACTGACAACACCAACTTGATTTCTTTTAATTACATTCTTTTCTTTTCTGTGTATCTTACATATGAATTTTCAGAGAAGGGCTGATGTGACACGCCTCCTTTTGGGAGACAGAACAGACATCTGTCATCAAATCTGTAAAAAAAAATCATAAAACAGGAGGCATTTTTATAAATGTATTTATTGCTTCATGAGGAAAGTGGGGGTTCAACTGAATGTCATAACTGAGCAGTGGAATACCTAGACCCTACTTTCAAATAAAAGTTCATTTGTATCTACAAACAGTACATGCACATGGAAAAACTTTATCATACAAAAGCACCACATGGCAAATCTCCCAATAATCATCACTCTTTCATGTGTACAAGCACAGAGAGCACTTGGTGATCAATACCATCAACATGTCATCATATCAGGTAACTAATGAATGAGTGAAATTATCTAAACAGGCGAGGTTATGTCAGGATTTATAGAAACTTGCTGCCCCCTTGAGGCAAGAGAAAGGTCATTTGTAATTTCTCAGTACATCACACATCAAATAAATAATGCAATTTCAAGGACCAAGACAGTGTTTTAGGTGCATAATTATACAGTCAGGAACCTTATTAGGAAAGCCTTTCCATAAAACAGGAAATTTACCCTTGATGCAGCCAAATGTCATATTATTTATACATTTTACTTATGAGGCTTTACCAACCCACAAAGGGTTTGTTCCAGGTGTTTAGGTTCAATAATATTAATGACGTTTTTAGAGCAAAACAGACGAATCAAGTGATCTTACATGTGACAATGAAATGTCAAGTTTAAAAAGCTGTTGTGTCACCAAACTCTTTGTTCCATTTGGCATACATATTAAGAGTGGCTGGGCTAACACTGGGCTTGATTCGCTTCAGGGAATCCTGGAAGTCTTTCATGTTGATGTTACGCATCTGTGGATGAACAAAAGAGCATAACTATACAGATAAATACAATTACATAACGGCAAATGAGTTTAAAGGAGAGATCTGTAGTATTGTAAGTACTTTAACGGCATTATCTCACCTCACTAGCAGCCATATGCCGGACCTGGTCTGGTCCCAACTCTGTGCAAGAGAGGTTTCACATTAAAATCAAGCCCATCATGGAGGCCAAAGTGTGAGAACATAATCAGTAAAATATGTAACACAAAGGGGTCATACCTCTTATCGGCCCCAGTGCAGCATCTTTGGCTAATGATGTCAGATCACTCCCTGAATATCCTGCAGTCGCTCTGTCAAGTTACACATCCAGGAATTAAAGCAATGTCACATAAAAATGACTTAGTAAAGGCTGTGGGGCACATAAATATGAAACTCACTTTGCAAGATTGGACAGGTCACTTCTGCTCAGTGGATTCCCGTGTTTCCCCAAAAGATTTTTCAGCAGTGTTAATCTTGTCTGGAGGAATGAGACAGAGACAGTATAACTTGATGACATGAAAAATGAAAAGATCACATTTCAGGTCTAACAAGACACTGTGTTTAACCTGTGATAAATTTTCCAATGTAAATACCTGCTCATCTGGCAATGCCACATAAACCCTCTTTGCAAACCGCCTGTAGATAAATGAGACAAATGGTGGTGACCTTGTATGAAAGAATTACTGTTTTATTATTACTATTCATGTGGGATTGTATTATATACCTCAGTACTGCTTCATCAAGCTCCTGAGGCCTGTTGGTGGCTCCCATTACAAGCACCCTATCATCTGTTCCTGACTGCACCTAAAACCAAGAGGGACTGTTGTGAAAATAACACCATAATCTGTAATCTGAGATAACAGAGACTTAAATGCCCTGAAGATGGTTCACGATCAAATTTCAGAGGATGCTCTTACCCCATCAAACTCAATGAGGAACTCAGTTTTTAATCGACGAGAAGCCTCGTGTTCTCCCTCCCTCCTTTCACAAAGCAAGCTGTCCACTTCATCTGAGCGTCAAATTAAAAAAAACAATTTGAAGCATATTTATGAGCTGAAATCAGGGGGATACAAATTGCACATCTATTCCATAAAGAGAGTAATACAAACCGATAAAGATGACAGAGGGCTGTAATTCTCTGGCAACTGCAAAAAGTGCTCGTACAAGCTTCTCCCCTTCTCCCACCTGTGATGGAGTTGACAGGAAAGGTTAAAATAAACAACACTAACTTTAGTGTAGCGCTGAGACCTACTCCTGGAAAAAAGCCTTCAAAGTGTTTTCTTACATATTTAGAAGTCAAACTGGCAGCGCTGATGTTGAAGAATGTGGCTTTTGACTCAGCTGCAACTGCTTTGGCCTTGTAAGAGGAAGCAAAGGCTGTGATTCAATCGATATCCCTGAGGCAAGGCTATCAACAGTTACATGCAAATGATGAAGCACAGTTTGGTCTGAATGAATCGGTTTGTTGTGTTGGAAAGAGTGCTTAACTTACCAGCATGGTTTTCCCATTTCCAGGCGGGCCAAATAAAAGTAAACCACGTGCCGGAGCTCTCAGGCCAGTAAAGAGCTAAATGGCATGGGGAAAAAATATTACATCAAAATCTGAAGAAAGCATTAATGTGGTAAGCAGGGACAAAATCTTCACAAGTGATCACCTCAGGTCTTAAGGCAGGTAGGATGACAATCTCTTGGAGTGCTTGCTTGGCCAGATCCTGTCCCGCAATGTCTTTAAAGGACACAGACCCTCCACTACAACGAACAGAGCAAACTAATTTCACTGCTGCGTGGTGCAAGTCAATGAAAGCAAAATTTACAAGAGTTGTAATAACATTTCTTCTAAATACCTGTCAACAATTTCATTCAGAATCAAGTTGGCCAGTTTGCTGTCCACATTCTTAAAGTTTTTCATATCCCTCTTTGGTGTCTGTTTCACCGCTGCAGGTTTTCCATTTTGCGCTCTTCCCATCCACGGGGTCACCTTAACAGGAGGAACAATATCCCAAAAGCATTACACGCTGAATCAGGAGCTGATATCTTGCAATAACATACAATTGGACAATTAAATGTAATTTTTTTTTAAAATCACCTTTGAATCAGTTCTAGCCACAGGTCTGACAGCAGTGGAGGGCCTAAGTTTAGTGGACACAGCAGGCACTGCAGGCTGGCTTTTAGGAACAGGCTTTGGTTGTAGAGCATTATGATTTGAGGTCCTCTTAGGATCATGCTTCAGTTTAGATGCCAGTGTTGCCTCTGTGACACAAGAACAGTGTTGATCTTCAGCATCCTCCTTCAGCTTGGATAACATTAACAATATTACTTAGGTAAAACTAGTGGACAGAGTCTAGATGTCGACCAAGAAGCCACTTACCTAAAAGGGAAAGTCTGTCTTTCGCCATGGTGAGATTGTTGACCATTTTATCTTGAAGTCTCTTTGATCTGTCATAGTGCTCTCCTGCTGACAAAACATGGAGTGTATTAGGCTAAAGCATGTCAACACTGCACACCATGTACATATGGATGTCTGTTTGTTACCTTGTCCCGTGATCTCTATTGCAATACCCTTTTCCAGCTCAGCAATACCTTTCTTGTACCACTGCACAGCCTCTTCCTTTTCAGCTGCCATCACAGAGAAAACTAGGTGTTTATTATGAACTGTCACACACAACACATCACATAATAACACGTAAACTTGACAAACGTACCTGTGTCATCTTCGTCGACCCTTAATGCTTTCGATATATACTCAAAAGCCTGCTTATGGTAGTTTCTAATAACTTCACCGCTGTCTTTCCCTCTACTTGTGTTTATTTTGGCCGACATTACTCTCGCGATACTCTCTCCCTGTTAAACGGATACGGTCAAAATTTCTTTTTAAATCGCATTTATAAAACGCCCCTATCCACTGTCTGTGGCTTGAAAACAGTTGTTTTATCACATATGTAACGACAATAATGGCTCCTCATCGCTTCGTAAACATTTCTATTGCTTCCGCTTTCCTGTGTGTACACTTGATTACGGTCCCCAACTCCTCCCTCAAGAGTGCCTGGCAGCAGACAATATGGCGGACGTGCGCAAGAGGAACCTCCGTGTTGTTACCTCCGTAGTTGACAGGAAATCACTTGATCTCAGCAGCGGAAGTTATTCTTCTTCCTGTTTTTTCCCCCTCTATGAAGTAGCAAACAGATTTGAAAAATGAACAGCATTCATTCATTAGGAATATTTGGAATATTATTCATTCGTTAGGAAGATAACTAAAAAGAAAGCACATCTGTTAAGCTGTATGCAACTGTACGACAGCTGTATGACACTGCAATGAAATTATTTTACTGACAGAACAAAACTCTCTTCTTGTGTCTTGTCGTTGAGCGGGTCAACTGAGGACTACACAACCTTTTCTTGTATGCATACTCTTACCCTTATTATTCCACCTGCATGTTTTTTGTTAATTTTTCAAGTTAAGCACAAGAACTTGAATGGAAATACAAGAAATCTTACCTCCAAAATACTGCAAAAAATGTTATCTGCAGCTGCAGTGCAGAGGTTAGCAAATGGAAAAAGAGAGAGAAAGGCTTATGGCTTATGGAAATAGGTACAACACTGTTAACATACGTGTGAACATTGTAATACCTGCTTCCTCTGCTCAAAGGCACTCTCTGTTTCATGCCTCCACTCATCCAGACAGCTTAACCTGCTTACATGTCCTGTGCAATTTACACATACATTGCACAGGACACATAATTCAATATTTCTATGCTAGCCCCAGATTTTCTTTGTGGTCATTATATAAAGTGCAAATTTATTTAGGAATATGAGCCATGTATGCACAATGAGCTAAATAAAGTGCAATAAAGACCTTAAAACAATATTTCGATACAGAGTCCCTCTCCAAGACAGGTTCAGCTCACAATATGAGTTGAAAGTCCTTTCAGCTTATATTGTCATATTGTGTTTTCATAGTGCAGAGTGGAGGAGATGAAGAGCACTAAAATGCCAGAAAATTATTGGACCACAGCTGTTGTGCTCAATCACCACTTAACTAGAGATTTTACCTGAGGTTTTATTGTTGTCATAACAATGTGCTTCGCTCGTTCATGTGGTATTTTCGTATGATGAGAGTGATTTGTCATGTAGCGACTGTGCGTCCTGCGTCCAGGATGTCACCGTGTCCTCCACGCTCTGTGATTTGCAACTCAGATTGTGAGAGTGGCCAGATATAAGCGTCTAGTTTGGCATGCCAAGAAGCTTAAACATGGGCGATTTTATTTTGTCAAAGCCTTGATAATTGCACATGATTTCATTAAACTGTCCACGATTCATCGTGCGTAATGGCCCACACAGTTCTGTGCCCATCCAACTAGACACATCTTTGTCTTTTGAAATATGATGCAGTGTGACAGAATTGTGTCCTATTGTTCTGACTAAATTTTATTGCCCTAAGAAGAAACAAGGAAAGTTTTCGCAAACAAAAACGGGAATTTGAACAGGGTTATGGTACGGATCTGTGCTGTGCAAATGTGTGCTATAAGGTGGACTAATTCTTCCTTAACTTTTGGCAGAAGAGACAGTACTGTACGCCATCCAGCTCATTCTGGCCGAATGCAACCTTAATCACTATGCTGTTCAGCACCTCATTACTGCTACTCTGTGTAGATTAAAAAGAAGATAAAAACTAATGACTTGGATCACCACAATGTATCATGTGCTGCAGACAGTCATTGTCTAAAATGTAAAAGAAACTGCACAGTGCTCCTGTCAGCATGGTCTCTAAATGAAGAAAATTATGGTATAAGATGATGATTAATCATTTCTGTGTAAAATTTTGCAGTGTGTACAGCACAATAGTGGTTCACCTCAGGTGTGGGTATAAAGCCAAATGGTTTTCTTGTAATACTCAGATATGAAAATGTTTTAGTAAACTGTTTCCTCTTGAGGGTTTGTTTGTGTGTGAAAGGGTGCAACTGGTGGTGATGTGCACAAACATAAAATGATAATTCAGATCCATGTGGCTCTGAGGACGAGGAGTCCACTGTTGTGTGAACAGAACAATGGACCACTCTCCCTGGACTGTTCCTTTGAGGAGCTCAGTACTGGTAGCTGTGATGGCTCTTGGGCAGAGGCCCCTGGATCTCCCTCAACTTCTGGCCTCAGCACAAGGAGGCACAGGGAAGAGAGTGACTGAGAGGAGGCTGCTGCAAAGAGGCCAAGGTGGTCTGATGACAGCGACTCAGACTGACTCTGCAATGGATGGACTGAGAATCCTCCTGGAAAACACTAGAGCAATCATTAAGTCAGCATTAAGCCTCTCATCATTTCCACATCACAGCGATCAGGATAGCTGCATGATCCCTTTTTGCCGCTGACATCTGGCTCTTGTGTCTGGCGGTACCAGTCATTTTCAAGGTAGCTTTTGTGTCTGGCAGGGCTGTTAACATTACAGGTATCTTGCACTTTTTTTCTTTCTCCTCAGTTTGGCACATTAGGTTAACCTACCTTTCTTTCACACTGAGGGTCATCCTTTGCGTCTGGCAAGGCTGGCGACGCCCCAGGTTACCCCTCTTGTCTGGCAGGGTTGCTGACACTGTGCCAAACTGTGCATGTCGCCTTTGCCAGACGCAAAAGTATAAGTGTCAATTATTTTGCACAAATAAACACCAGGGGTTATGGTGTTCTAAGCAACAGACAGCGATGCAACACAAACATTCACTTTTAGACCATGCAGAGAAATCATTCTTAGCACTACATTACAAAAAAGAGATTCTTTTTCACAATGTAAAAATCATATAAAATCATCAGGGATTACTAAGGGTTTTTTTTTTTAAATACCAAATATGAATATTAAAAGTGCTACCTGATGTTTTTCTGAATGAAAATAATGGCTTTAAATGTTGTATATAAGCCATTCTGCTTCAAATGTACTCAAATGTTGTGAACATGTGAATATTGCTTTGGTTCTGAGGTCAGGGGTCCTCCCTTGTTCAAACAGTACAAAGTTTATGGCACTTGACAACTCTATTTTCAACTCTCTCATTTGTTTTAAGGATTTTGGTCTATAAAGTTTTGCTTATCAGTGGGAACCTGTGGAGTTGTTTGACTCAGCTCAGGTATATCCCACAGTAAAGTGGACTCTTTATGAAGATATAGGGATTTGTTTCTATATAACCCAAATGACACATTGTACAGTGGGCCTTTGACTTTCCTATCTCACTTTTTCCTTCCTAGTTAATAATAATGATGATATTTTTTAACAGTAAAAAGATCCATTTACAAACATCAAAGTATAGGATAAACAGTAAATGTGTTAATATATAAAAAAAAAAGAAGCAGCTCTGAGAGGAGATTTTTCCTTTTCATCAGTCGTAAAGCCATGATTGTCCACATGGTCTTTTTTAAAATAAAGAAAACAAGGGGGTTGTTTTCCTTCATTTAAATCTATTAATAAATAATTTATTTGCATTTTAATGCAATAGCAAACACTCCTTCTTGTGAGAGGAACACGCATAGCACTTCTGGCTGTCATCCTGCTGACGGTCCTGCTTCTATTGTCACACTGTACCCGCTCACCTGACGGGCAGAAGAATTTCATAACCAAACCATCATCTTAGAAACGGCCACGCCTCCTACATTTTCCACGAATCATTTTGTGTTTGCTAATCCAGCAACCAATCAGAGTGCTCTAGCGTCACTGTGATTACCGTGTCAGATACGCCCCTTACCTGGCTCGGCAGACAAACCAGTAATCCTTCAGATCCCGACTGTGACAACCAATGGTTTAGGTTTTGCTCTCGTAGCTGTTCAGTATTAGCACATTACAAATATTTTGTAGTTTGTGCCTTTCTAAATTTGCACGATAATTTCGCCAGACTGACAAACAAACAAACGGACTGTTAGCTGCTCCTTCCAGCTAACTTAAAAACCGGTAACAACACAGCGGCCAGCTGACGGAGCACTGAGCTTGTTAGCCTGCTAGCCCAGCTGTCTCTCCAGTAGGACTACCCTTTGTCTTTACAAGCAAGTGAGCTAGCAGGCGTTGTTTCTTCTCTGGGTTAGCTAACGCCGGCTTTTGTAGTTTCATTTTTTTTCGCCTGACAAGAGTTAAGCAGACCAAGATAGGCGGCTTGGGAACCAAGATGTCGAACCGAGTGGTGTGCAGAGAAGCAAGTCACGCCGGGAGCTGGTACTCTGCTTCGGGTAACTGTCAACAGACCCCCGTCCTCGTTAGCACGCTGAATGCTAACTGGCAGTTGTTTTTTTCGTGACAGTATGTTGATTTGGGATTGTTGTTGTTGTCTTTTTAAAAGATTCTATACAACCTTCAATATCTTGAGCTGAAAACGGTCAGATTCATGGCTTGCCACAGCAGACGTTGATAGCTAACGTTAGTGTTGCAATGCTAATCCAGTTGATGAAAAGTCGGCTAGCTATCATTTAGCTGGCAATGATTGCCTCATCTCTTTTATCTCATTTGGTGCATGGTTGGTTTGAGCCTATTCAGCACTTCCTACCCGGGTGGTCGATGGAAATATTTCTAAACAAACGGACATCTGCCGCACCGGTGTTTTTGACATGCAGTCAAATCTATCAATTCAACAACAGCTAACTTAGCTAACATTGCAGAACTTCCTGGCCTGCTATGTGGCTAGATTAGATATTTCCCAAACAGCCTGTCAGCAACTGTTTTAACCAAAGCTGCTGGTATTGCTGTGGTCTCGTTGGTCTCTGACCCAGACTCGCTTAAGTTAAGAGTAGAAATACTCCCTGTCATGAAACAAAGGACTGGGTAGGGCAGGGCAGAAAACTGAAGGTTCATGTTGCACCCCTTCCCCCATTTCACTAGCTAGCCGCTAGTTTCTTTCTGTTAAACCCTGCAAGCCTTCCTGTTTATCATTTTTAAGCATACCTTACTGCACTGTTTGTAAGAACCGTTTGCGACAGAATATATACAGTAATTAAACACTGCAGAGATGTTTATATAAACAATATGCCCATAAGCTCATCTGAAGGCTGAGCTAGCGTTAATCTCCCCTGTTCCCGATGTCCTTGTTATTTTTTTTTTTTACAAAACTAATTATATCGGTTGTTTGTTTTGCCGCAGATTTAATTAAGCTGTAACATAAATCATCTAGCTGCCTTTGATTGATGTTGACATAGCGTTAGCAGGGCTGGACACTGGTAAAGAGTAACGCTACTAGTTTGTACAGTCAAAGAGATCAGCGTCTTTCAGTATAATCAGTTTAAAATTTTACTCCTTGGGAAATGTTATGTTGACATACTGGTACCTAAATTTACCTTGATCTCAGTGATCTATGCTTGTGGCTTTCATATGTCTTTCAAATCCTATTTGTATTGATCAGGCAATACTGTCGTTAGTGTCATTTGTTAGTGCTTGCCCAGTAACAATTCAGCAGGTCTTGTAGGCAAGCAGAGAGAGCAGAGTGTGTTGGTGGCTCATCTTTAATAATCCAGTGATCTGAAATAAAATATATATTTTTTAATTTTTCTTTTAAATTCTATCTATTCAGGATCCCAGCTGAATGCACAACTAGAGGGCTGGCTGTCCCAAGCACAGTCCACGATCAGACCTGCTAGAGCCATCATAGCACCGTAAGCATATGTTGACAGTTGGAAGAACTGACAATCTGAATATGTCAAATGGCATCTGTGATACCATCTCATTCTAATTTGACATGTTTTTGTGTGCAGCCATGCTGGGTATACCTACTGTGGTGCTTGTGCAGCACATGCCTACAAGCAGGTTGATCCCTCTATTACGTAAGTCATTCAGTTTTCTATCTCTCTTATTCAAGAAAATGCTTTGTATGACTGTTTCTTATCTTACATTACCCCCCTACAGAATGAACAGATGTTAGTTTAGATAGTAGAATATAGTGCCGGTGGTGTGCCTTTTCTGAATGGAGTGAGAGAGATAAAGTCCTGTTGCCATTCAGTCGCAGGGTGTTCATCCTGGGACCTTCACACCATGTGCCCCTCTCCCGCTGTGCCCTGTCACCTGCAGACATCTATAGAACACCTCTCTATGACCTGAGAATCGACCAGAAGGGTATTTACTGTTTTCACTAATTGCAATGTGATTTCTACCTTTTTTTGTGTGTCTGTTGTTCAGTCTCACCTGCCAACACACATGCTAACTGGTCAATTATTTAGAAAGGTATTTCAAGAATTATGTGACAGAGCAACATAGCTACAGTTTGGGTTACTGTTTAGGTTTGTTAAGTGTTTTTGAGTCATTTTGGGACACTGCACTTAAAAAGATGACGGAATACAACCATTTACCTGTGTTTGACACTTATCTTGATTTTTCAAGTGTAGCCTGAATAGAACTCCAACATGCAGACCTGGGTCTGCAGTTTTGGGAGGTAATATACTTTTAATCATCACCCAGGGATAAGACAGTTCCCTGACTATTAGGATAAAGGCCTTCTCAGTGATGAGGTTTCACTCAGTTAGGTACTCGGCAGGATTCCCAGTTTAAGTGATCTCCAAAAATGACTTAATCAGTAGACATGGTCATGATAACATGCACAATTTAAAGTGAAGCTTGCCTCTGTTTTACAGTTTATGCTGACCTCTGGAAAACTGGGTTGTTTGAGCGGATGAGTCTGCAGACAGATGAAGATGAGCACAGTATTGAAATGCACTTGCCTTACACTGCTAAAGCCATGGAGAGGTAATGCACATAGGAGTGCCATTCACTAATCTAAAAATGGAAACTATACACTTTCAGAAGGAAAGATCTCACAGAATGAAGCCTTTTCTATAAGCTTAACTATTAGTGACCAAATGAGAACACAGTATAATAGTGCTTTTAGTTTGGTGCTTTCTTTTTATTGCCTTTCTATGCACACTGTAAACCAGGATCACATTGGGGCAGGGACACACAGAAAGTATGATATGCATAATTGATACATCCTTCTGTTAGTTTGGCAGGAGTCAAAGGCATTTTCTTGGTTCAGAAAAGCAGGGATCAGGTACTATGAAGTGAACTGAGCACTTTAACTGGACCCATATCGTCCATACAGGTTCAACTAGAACCTGTGGAAAAAACCCTAGTAATATAAGATAAGATAAGATAAGTCACACCTATTAGTCCCACAATGGGGAAATTACATCCGTTACAGCAGCAAAGAGGAAGATACATGTATGTGTTTCATGTAGGATATAAAGGTGCAACTCACTGTTGTCAGCTTATCTCACAACAACAGTTTTCCCATTATTTTTCACTGATGGATGCTCGAGCTGTGTTAATGCAGATTTTATTTTCACCCATGCCCATTGGACACAATTTTGACAGCGAGGAGCAGGTATTGTATTCAAGTTGTTTATTCAATAATCTTATGTTGCAGCCACAAAGACGAGTTTAGCATCGTCCCTGTGCTTGTGGGTGCCCTGAGTGAATCTAAGGAACAAGAATATGGGAAGCTGCTCAGCAAGTATCTGGCAGACCCTTCTAACCTCTTCATCATCTCATCTGACTTCTGCCACTGGGGTAGGTATTGACAAATAAAAGCACCCATTCTGTCAATAAAAGTACAGTTTTTATCTCAGTTTTATTAATTATCTCAGGATAATTTGGCCCTAAATATCTCAAATGTGACATGTCTGTGTCCAGCTTTGTATTGATGTCCATCTCTCCTTTGAAGGTCAACGGTTCCGCTACACATACTATGATGAATCTCAAGGGGAGATCTACAGGTCTATTGAGCATCTTGATAAAATGGTAACCACAGCAATGTATTGATTAAAATGCAAGATCAAATTATGCAGAGAAAAGTTTTTGATTATTATCAGCTACATGCACAATTGTTGTGGTAATGAAGTACATATTAATCAGATTTTAATATTACCCATAGTATGTGCTACAAATACATCATGTTTCAGGAAATACACGACTATAGATTTTTCTTCTGTTTTCACTCAGCCTACAGGAAGTACTGCTATTAAAAGCTCATACGAAAACTTTTCTAGAGATTACGAAATATGTGAGTGTGAAGTAAACATAATTACACTGAGAAACGTGAAACAACAAAACAGAAACATGACAAGTTATTGTCTTTCTATGTTATAAATTTTGATGTCATTTTTCTAAAACACTAAAGTTTTATGACTTTCATTCCACTTTTTTTCTCTACTTGTGAAGGGTATGGGCATTATAGAGCAGCTGGATCCCACGTCTTTCACCAACTACTTGAAGAAGTACCGCAACACCATCTGTGGGCGTCACCCGATTGGAGTGCTGCTAAATGTAAGTACCACAGAGGAAGAGACTCATAGGTATTGCCCATTTACATGTGTAGGTAGTAGTCTAGTTAGCCAGACATGGTAATAGTGAGAATGAGTCATTCTGTCCTTATTGCCTGCGTAAACACACATGGTGTGCCACATGGTGCGCAGCAGTGACCAAGTGGATGTTTGTGTTTTGCAGGCTGTGGCTGAGCTGAGGAAGTCAGGTTTAGAAATGAACTTCACTTTCCTGAACTACGCCCAGTCAAGTGAGTGCAGGAACTGGCAGGACAGCTCCGTGAGTTACGCTGCCGGGGCACTCATCGTTCATTGAGGTCGACTTTCGCAGGGGCCACTGCAAGCGCCGCCCCCCTGTCCTTACTATCTATCGCCATAACCTGACCCAGACACCCTCCCTCTCACCCCACCCCCAGTTACGCCCACTATTTGCAGGAAGGACCTAGACACTCGAAGCCAATACAGTCTTCTTTTTCTGTCTCTCCCTCAACTCTCCTCCACCTTTCTCCACCGTCCTCTCAGTTTGAAGTGTGTCTCAGAGCTTTTGGTTGATACATTTTGCTTGAAGTGCAGATTTGAGATTATGTTGGAGCAAATGGTTTGAGGAGATGGGAAGAGTTCGTATTAATTTGGCTCGGCGTAAGCGTCGGGAGGGGGAATTCTTATTTGGGTTTTTGCAAGGACTGTAGTTGTCCTCTTAGTCCCTTTTTGTTTTCCTGACAAAACGATGGATTTGAGTTGTAATGCAATCTTTACATTTGGACTCTTGGCAATCTGTGCTCATGTAATTTGCCTCAGAAAAGGAATGAAAATAAAACTGCAGATCTTAATGGAGAATACTCAAATGTTGCCAGATGAAAATGAAATGAGTGTTTTGACTGACTGCTTTAAGCTACATGCAGCTTAAATTTTGGAAATAGTGTCATAGGTAATTACTACCGTTGCATAACATAAAATGTAGTTGCTAACAAAGGGCTGCACACAACAAAGTTCACTAACCCCCCTGTACAAAACCAAAAACATTATTACTCTCATATTAGTTTATTAAATATTATCTTTTATTCATATTCTATTCTTTTTATTTCTCCCTTTTTTAGTAGTAGTATTAGATGTGATAGTATTTACTCAAGTAGTGTGTAGATTTGAATAAAAGCAGTGTTGTCAGTGAAGCTGTAAAACCAACAACATGGTTTGCCCGTTAAATTAGTGAGTGCAACACTGCTCCCAGATTCAAATTATATGCTTGTAGCATCACAGACATATTTTTGCTAGGGCCAGACAGCAGTTGTGGGTGCCACAGAAATGTAATCAAAGCTGGATATTGTGTATATGACTCCAACACTGACACCTCTAGTCTTTGTTTACACTGCCACCTTGAATCTCTGTAGTTATTGAATTGTCAGTAGAGGAGGCTCGAGCAAAGGTTTCCTTTTTGCTAGACTTGTAGACGATGTCATTTGTTACACATTCAGTTCTGTAAGAGAAGCAAAGCTTTTGTTTTGACCTGAACAAAGCAGCAAGAGGATAAAGGCTTAGATGGTCTGCTTAAACTGTTAGAACTGTTACTGAATCTGTTCACTACATAGTAATTTACAGCTCTTTTTGTTAATACATTTTGATTTAAGAATGCCAAATGTTATTGGAAAGATTTAAGTCTTCATCCTTATTTAAAGGTTTGTTTTCCAGTTTTGTTACTTTTCAGTGAATGAGAATTCACGTTAGTATCAATTAGACGAGGTTAGCTAGAACAAGTAATAGATGGCCCAAGTTTTTAAAGATCAGCACAAAGTCATAATGATTTAAAGTTTAAGAATGTCCCCCAAAAAAGCAGGTGGTGCTCTTTGCTGTATTTCAGATTTATTGGATGTGAATCTGTTGAAGAGTATGAATATTTGCATTGTGAAACGTCAACAAAAGGATCACAGATATTAACACAAGAAAAGAGTTATTTGCTGTGGAGTCCTGTTGTCTGAGATATTTAATATTTTCAGAGATTAACAACCTGAATGCAAAAAAAAAAAGTTTCATAGTGGCAGTATAGGCTTTGAATGACACTAATGATATAGGCAGAACACAGTGTCTGCTGTCCTGTCATTTGAGTGACTGACTGACTTTTGCTGCTGAAGTCAAGTATTCCCATTGAAATTATGCAGTCCTCTAACATTGGCCCCCCTCTCTCAGCACCATAAGCATTAAGTTACAATATCTGGTTGAACCAAGTGAGCACAGACTGAAAGATGAATCCCCAGACTCACTTGACCTCTGACGTTAATTTAAGGGAAACTAGTAAAGCATGACACACTGTGCTATTGTGCCTTTTATCACTGTTGCACATATACATATAAAGCATACTCTCACTTTTAGTCTTATTTTAGAATGTGTACTTTCAGTTTTTGTTTTTCCACATGTACCCCCTCCCCCCTTCCCTAGTGCCCAACAATGTCTGCAGCTCACCCAGCACTCCAGGAGTGTGTGACCTGTCCCCTCTCATCTGTTGGTCTAAAATGGCACCAACTGTTATCTCCTTTCTCCAGCAGGGAGTGGTGTTCTGTTTTCTCCACCTCACCTCATTCCTGTAGAGAGAGACACAGGCTGAACCTCAACACTGTTCATTTTCTGTTTATGGATCTTTGTTTGTCTTTTAGAAATGGTTTTTGTATTTTTTTTTTTTTTCTTGCTTAGAGAATGGGAACTTACACGTCACAAACCTAAAATATACTACTTAACTACTCCCTAAATGGAGTTGTTTTGATCTCAGGTTCCACTGACAAAGCATCCCAAAAGGCTCTTCAGATAAGGCCGAGGATTCATGTTACAAAACAAGTAAAATGTACTGAAAAGCATGTCTGCTCTGGTGTCTTGTTCTTCAAGTATTTACAATCACACACAATATTGTCTTGGGTTATACATTTTAATTTGTTAATCACTGGCTTAAATGGATATTTGTTTATTCCTCCAATGTTTTAATAGATTAATAACAACATTTAAGTTCAGCGTTGCAACAGTTCTATCAGTGTATCAGCAACAGTGCTGCATACTGTAAACTACTCAAGAAGACATTCAGGTTAGAATAAATATCTACTCTGTTTATTCAGTGTCAGTTTACAGTGGACATTTAGAAATGTCACCAGCAGAGGGAGCTGGATGGCTGGAAGAATACTGTAAAATGAACACAGGGTTCCTTCATTTGAGGAATAAAAAAACAATCCAGAGAGTATATGTCTATAGATAGCACTTTGATAGGTACACCCAGCTAAAATGAATGCAGTCTAATACAATAGTCCAGCAGTAAATCCTGCTTTCAAGACGATTATAATGCTCAGTTTTTGTTGAAGCTGTTTTAGAGAGACATTGGTGCAACTGTATGGTTATTTTTTTACGATGTAGTTTGCACTGCTGTTGGACTGTAATGTGTTATACTGAGAGGTGTTTCTGTTATTTTGTCCATCACATCTACATCAGGGAGGGTGGGCTAAGTATCCGAAACAAGTTGAATCAAAACCTTTCCAAACAGTTTGGTTACTCGATTTCCAGCATCTCTGCCAGTTCATCTGTTTTTTGTTTTTTTCCTGACCACCGACATCAAATAACAGTTGACTTTCTTATGAAAATCTGTTCACTGCAACTGACACTGGATTAACGAGTTTGGATGCTGGGACACATGCACTAGCTATAACAAATGCTGCTGCCTTCCAAATGACTTTCTGTTACCAGCCCAGCAGCATCCGTTGGAGGCAGGAGTCTTAGCTGACAGAACATGTGTGTATGTATATGGTGACTTAGAGCACGAGTTCAGTTTTCATAGAATGCATAACTACAGCTCACAAAATACAGGATCTCTCTGTGATACCTATTGTCAGATTATTACAAAAACATTTGTATGTCAAGAATTTTTTTTTCAGTTGCTTGAGCAGTGTTTTCAGTGAGTCATTCAGGGAGGGCAGGTTATTAATTTGCTAATATTTTTGCCTTTACTGTGTATGTGATTTATAGTCCTTTTCAGACTCAGATCACTTGGCTGAATATTTAGGATCACATTAATTTCACTACTGTACTCTTATTGTACAGTAGTGAAAACATTTACACTGGGTAAGGGAATTTAAAAACTCATTTACTTATTCTGTATTACATGCACATCTGGTTATCGTTCCTGAGACACATTTATGCTAATAATGTCATCAGCATTTGTGGCTGCTTCTGGACTTTGATGACTTTAGTGTGAACTTGTGATGAGTTTAGTCGGTCCTGTTCAAACTGGTAATGAGTAACACTGAAAAAAGCATCATTCAAAGTCAGTAGGCCACCCTCCACTTTGCAAATTTATTCACAAACAGAGCCACATAATCTGAGTGCAGATATTGCTGACTGTGTTGGTAAACAAGATGGACAGGCTGAGTAGGTATGCAGGCAGGGTCTTTGGCTGACTGCAGCACCAGACAGATTTCTAGCACTTTATGGTGTTTTTAATATTCCATAACAATCTGTTCTCTCCTGTTGTAGCTTCTGGAAATTCAGCAACTTAACAGCAGCCCTTGCACCTTTCCAAGGTGGAAAGCATAATCATAACCTCACCTCGAGCAATGTTTGTACCCATGCTGTGAAAAAGGGAGCATTCTCATGTTTCAGCAGGCTGACACACCTCTCTCTTTGCTTTGGGAGGAGTCAGAGTGTTTTTTTAGATCCATTGAAGATTAGTTTATAAGCAGAGAAGATTACTGTAACACTCACTGACCCTGAGGCGCAGACCTGCAAGATGCAATGCTATGGGGACTTGGTCAACTGTCTCAGCTGTGGGATCATATTGATAGGACTCGGGCACTTGGTCCATCACAGGAAGACGCAAACCTCCTATGGGCGCTACATGGTACACTCTCCTCCAGCTAGGACAGTCCCAGCCAGACTAGCCTGGTTCCTCCAGGAGATACCAGCTCTCCTGATCCCCCTACTTTTAATGCTTACCTCGCACAAATCATCTATTATGGGGAAGCACCTGCTGCTCGGGACCTTTTGCATGCACTACTTTCAAAGGTAAAAGCAGAGACATAAGCTGAAATGTAAATGTACTTTAAGATATAAGAGCGTGATCAGTGTGTATGGAGTTGTGTGCGTGAAGGTGCACACCCCCATTCATTCAAAATACAAGCAGAGATTAAACTGTCAATTGGGCAGTTGTTGTTTTTTTAATTTTTACATTTTAATTTTTTGTAATTTCAATTTAATATGTTAATAACACTGGTTTTATGAGGATCAAACCAGTGTTAGATATTAACTCTGATGAGGATCATAGTTTTTCTCATTTTTACTATACTATACTATAAAACATCACATTATTTTTGTTATATTTGTCTCACATTTACTTAGCCTGTTTGCATGCAATGTATTTTATTGAATGGAAACTGTGAATTAATGATATTCATCATGGATCTGGCATTCATTACAAGATTATTTACTCCCCATATTGTTTCATTATGGTGCTGATTCACCAGTGAAACATGAAACAAACTGAACACATTTCTTTAGTTAAAACTCCTGTTCTTAATGTAGAGTGAAAATAATTGCACCCCATCATTTTGTATCTCTTGACAGAAACAAAATGTGTTATTACCGTCTTTTATCATCAGTGTGCAGTGTACCCAGAGTTACTAGATGAACAGTCTGTTTTCAGCCACTTTGCAAGTGAAAGTGAGTCACTGAAAAAGAGCTTTGAATGAGATCTCCTGCTGTTATAATCTGAAGGCTAAAAAAACGGAGGAATGCATTTGTAACCTCCCATGTGGAGTGGAGTGGGGCTTAATGGTGCTCTTTGCCTGTACTTAAATGCGAAATCATTTTCTCAGAATACGTCCACCTGCTTGTAAAACATGTCCTTTGCATGTACTGTAAAGAGCAAATTCATTATCTTCTTTTTCCACCTTCTGTATCCACTATTTCCTCTACAATCATAGGACATTTGTCTATTCCCTACTAACCAGAGGACAGCCTTTCCCACTGGGTGTGATGGTGGCAGCAGGTTTCTTTTGCTCTCTGAATGGTTTCCTGCAGGGACACTATCTGCTTCACTGTGCTCAGTTTGATGATGAATGGTCAGCTGACTATCGCTATAAAACTGGTAGGAACAATATTTATTCTTTGCTCATGTTTGAAGTTTTAAATCTTAAAGGCATACAGGATTGTTTAAGTCTATTTATGTGCTGCACAGATTAAGAAACTCTGAAATGTTAGACTTTTTAAAAGTCAGTCATGGACAAGTCAGTGTTTCCTCTAGGTTTAGTACTCTTTTACGTTGGAATGGCCATCAATATACACAGTGACCATATTCTGCGTAAACTGAGGAAGCCAGGAGAGGTAATTTACAAGATTCCTACAGGTAAGAAACAGAGATTCCACATCAATAAATGTATATCAGTTCTGTGCTCGTAGTGACATGTGGTCTTCTTAATCTCCCACAGGAGGTCTGTTTGAATATGTGTCTGCTGCCAACTACTTAGGAGAGATCGTGGAGTGGTTTGGCTTTGCTGTGACCACCTGGTCCCTTCCCGCTCTCTCGTTCGCCATGTTTAGCCTAAGTTTTATTGGACCAAGAGCCTATTACCATCACAGGTGCCTAAGAGATTCCCGAAAAGTGAAGCATTCCTGACACAGTACATTAATATTCACGCGTCAAGCTACCTACATTACAATATGCCATTTCTGACTGTTAGTTATGTTCCCTCTGTTACAGGTTTTACCAAGAGAAATTCAAAGACTATCCCAAGTTACGAAAGGCTTTAATACCATTCATCTTCTGAGAGACAAAGCACCTGGTGGTCATCTTGTGAGGGCAGACAATAAATGAGCCAGCAGCAGAGGACAAGCATAGGAATCCACACTCCTATTGTTGTATTTTTAAGGAAATTTTTTCACTAATTTTACTTCACAAGAATCTGTTTTGATTTTGCTTGCAGTTTAGCACAGCAATCGCTGTATAGTATTGTACCATTTCCATTAGAACAGATTAATTGTTCAGCTCTTCCTATACAAACTGCTACAAGTTGAAACTTGCAAAAAGACACTGATAAAATAAGTAGGTGCACATAGGAAGAGATTTTGTGACAAAAGTTTATTTTACGCTAATAGTAAACATACAAACTACAAAATAACATATATGACTAATAACATATCTCATTACGCTTATTGTAACTTGGTTTGGATTTCACCAGATGAGGTCTGTTCGACTGTCTACAACATGTCATAAAACACTGTAAATAGGAAGGTGTTAAGGTGGAGGTTAGTCTTTTTCATTTTCATAGCTGTCAGGTAGTGAGTTCCTCTTACGAGTCAGCAGGTTTAAACTGGTAACATTTTGGGTGTAGCAAAATGTAATGGAATGTATGAAATGTAGCGTAGCAAAATGTAATGGAAAAATAGGGGTGGAAAATTACCACAGAAACATGCAGGTAGTTTTTTGGTGCCATGTTGGTAGCATCTGTCGCTGCACCTCCTGGTGCTGACCAAAGGCAGCTGCTGCAGAAACGTGCTGATGTTTTAATAGTGAAGATTGGATAAATTGCTCCAAGGAAGTCTTCTGATTCATTAAATTTATATACTCTCTCAGGCATAATTTAAAGGTCTTTATAAACTGTGATCGTTTGGAAGTGTAGGTGAGAAGGCTGATGAATTAGAAACCCAAAACTAATTTTGGATATCCTGTATGAACTATGAAATTCACTAAAGGGTGACAGATTGTTAATAGTAATTAGTGTTTTTTAGTAATATTACTGACAAACATAGAGGCTAAGCATGAGACCACAGCAGTAGTACAGAGGCGAGACATTCCCAGTGATGTCTAATTTTATTTATGCCTTTGAAAAATACAAACAGCATTCATTCCTCACTTTGATCATCACAAACCAGAATACAACACTAAACAAAATACCTATTCTACTAGTTCACGTCTTGAATTATGTATCTCACATCTAGTGCAAGATTAGCAGTTTCTACAGCCACTTGCAATGCATTGAGTTTAGCCGTGAAGGAGTCCAGCACACATGGCTGCAGAGTAGTGTCTCTAGACGGGGATGCGGGTGAGAACTCTGCGTATTTAGTGCTCAGATAAGTCCACTTCTTACTCGGGCTACTTTCCACCAGTCCACAGCCACAGAAGCCCAGGCTATCCTCCATGTGTCCTTTTATGGTATCTGCAGGGAGAGTCCAGTGGTGAGCATGAGTCAGATCAATTAAAGAATTCCCACCGTTGTGGTCCAGTGCTGTGGCTACAGACTCCAGAGAGTGGCAGAATCCCTCCACACCAAGAAGGTACTCGGCCTGTGAGCACCCTAGTACCGATGCTGCTTGTGTTACCTCATTATTGCTCTAAAATGAAAACACAACACAATCAAGACATGTTTTAATGAGATGGCTTTGAAAGTATGTTAAATCACTAAATTCTGACTGGTTTAATCCTAAATATTGGTTCTCACCTTGTGTCTGATGTAAGCAGCTAAGTGGGTCTCAGTACACCCACCTCCAAGTAAGGCAGATGGTTCCCTTAGGGTGAGCCTCAGCACATGTTCTGTCTTCTGGCACAGCACCTTTAACAGATGCACAGACAGACATTAAGACATGAGTTCATCTGTCACATTTACCCCCCATTAAAGGACATTCCAAGCTGATGTCTGTGTGTAAAACCCCCCCCAACATTTTAGGTTTTAGAATGAGTTTAAAAACATTATCTGATGCCAGTTGTCAAAAGTGCAATAGAAGATGTGAATCTCCCCCCTGGCTTTGTTAGTGAAACATTTTTTCAACTGTGTTTTATGGGACCATGTAACATCAATGATATTTCTGCTTTACTGAATAATATATAATGGAGATTGTAAATCTTAGTGGGAGAGAGATCCATCCGACATTATGAACTCAGCACTCCTCACTTTATCTTACCTTCAGCTCACTTAGCATTGTCTCGTTCCTATGGCAGAGGACCATAGTGCAGATGGCTGACTCCCCAGTGGGGTGTAAATGCAGCATTGTCTTGGATCCAAACTGCCTTATACTGAGATCCCCCACCTTCCCGTAGGCTTTGGCTGAGAGTGTGGTATGTAATGTGGCCACTGGCTGAGCACCTATTTGTTAAAATAAACAGATATGAAATAGGATCTCAGATACAGAGCAGAGTAATTGGAGTACAAGGTATATTCTGCCTGGACAGTAGACTATGTTTGTGTATTCCTACCTCTATAACCCCCCCTGCCCCCCAAGTCCTCTTTTTACATTGCTATAACATTATATATGTGCTTATTCCAGTGTTTCCTTAACTAAAGCTACTGTGTATCACATATAGATTGAGTGATATAACTATATTTGTTGCTGTAATATTACATCAGATCAGATCCCATCATTACTATGACAAGATCATGTTACTTGTAGCGTAATGACCTTCACCAGAGTTAAAAATAAAGTACTTGTCTTGGTACTTGTCCAGACAACATGAATCTGTAATGATAAATGGGTCCTTGCTTTCATGATGGCCTACCTGTCAGCTGAATAAGTGGCTCCATAAGAGTGATTCCCAGTCTCTCTATCACAATGACACCTTGACTCCTCAGGTATTGCTGCAGGACCGGGTGGATGACCTTCTGGCAAACAAAGAGCTTCACCTCATCTTTAACCACCTGTTTGCCGAGCTCCAGGAGTTGATCCAGAATTTGCGAGTCTGTATCTACACCTGAGTGCACCTCAATTGTCCCATCTCCAAGTTCAGAAAGGTCTCCAGCAAGGGATGCACTGAACAACACCATACGCAGTGAATTTGAATTCAGGTTCTCTGCCTTATTGAGGCAAAAGACATCAGGAATGTCCACTAGTAAACCTGGTAATACTGCAGAGTTTAGCACAGAATGACCTTCAACAGAGACAGTCACTGTCTTGCCCAGTGTGACAGTACCTGGGTTGTCACAGGGAACAGTCAGCAAAAAAGCATGCACAGCCAACTTGCTGATGTGAAGTGTCTCTTGCTCAGTTAGCACACACGCTGGTTTGCTGGAGGTAATACTGCGAGCTAATGTGATCAGGTTCTGGCTGCTGCAGAAGTCGAGCTTCACTTTGCAACCACAGTCTTCTCGTTGTAGGTAACTGGTGCACAGACCCAACAAGTGCTTGTTCAATTTGATAGCCACACATCCTCTAAGACCAGACTGCCTCGCTTGCTCAATAAGAGCCAAACAAAGAATGGCAGCAAACAAACCACAGTCACTGAAACGAGAAACGTGGTTGAGAATCGAGGTCTTTATCAGATTGACAAAAGACTGTGAGGAGGAAATGGCTGGTAGGAGAACCGAGGAGGTTGAGGTGGTAACAACGTGCCCTCCGATGTTGTTATGAACTTGTTTTAGTCTACCTGTCGGACCAAAACAAGATGTCAGGAGCTGCCTGAGCAAACTAAGCTTGTTACAAATATCAGTGTTGTCCAGTGGTAGATCCGTACAAAGAGATCGAGATTTCTTGACTAGTCGAGACATCACTTACGCAAGGTTGTCGAAGCGGTGGCAAAACATGGGACCACTTTGGACCAATTTAAGTGGCTTGGCATGATGTTAAACACTGAGTTTAGCGTTACCTAGAACGATTTTTTGTGACCATGGTGTTATTTTAGACCGCCGTGCAAAATTTGAAAGAAAACGCTACCTTCAGTGCTTCCCTGTTAAGCGCCCTCGCTTGCAACACTCCGATGTTGAGACTTCTAGATTTGCCTGATCAAAATGACACACAAATTTGCAAAGTCCCTTTATTAAGTACACTAAAAAAAACCAAACAATGTTGATTTTACCATATGGCGGCTATTGTTTGATAAAAAGAAATAGTTATATACAATTAGGAAACATATAATTTCGAGATTAAGAAAGGCTTTTTCAATACACGACTCGTTTCCATGGTAGCAGTCAGAGCGTTGGGTCCTAGTGGGGGCCTATTCGGTTAAGAGTTGCAATCTCTCGCAGGTCCTTACAAACTGTTGCTGCCAAGACAGAAAATCGACCAAGATCTCTACGACACCAGTTGCCGGCTTTATAACAGAGGTGGACAGTCGCTTAGCTTCCTTACTCAGAGTTCCTGAGGTATGTTTTTGGAAGAAGCCATCCTCTGAAAGCTCCGACGTAGCCTCGCTTTGCAGTTGTTGGACTACAAACGGGATGTGACGTCGTTTCCTGTAGCCTTCTCGGTTGACAGATATTCTAGTTTTTGTTAATTTTGATGTACTTACACAACGTTATACCGAGTGTATTTGTTTAACACGTGTTTTATTGTAGTTAACGTGTCATTTTCTAATTATGGTTTAACGCTAGAGCCACTTTTTTGTTTCTTAATAGTAATCTTTCTTCTTTTAACCCCAGCTGTGAAGACGAATTGAACCGATAAACTGTTGTTTATGAACTACTGTTAAACTCTCGCGTTGCATCAAACAGATAAACTGTAGTCATTGTGCTAAAATGCTTTAGCTTTAATCTAACGACATGTGAAGAGGCTTCGTTAATGTAGTCTAGGTTGATCTGCACAAACTGACTGTAGCAGACTGAAGTAAGGTTACAGTATATAATGTTAACATTAACTAACATTAGCATTAACACTAAAAGGACTAACATTACAGTATATTGCGTTTAGAATAACCATAATAAATATCTGTAAGAAACTGAATTCTGTGTCCTATAAAGTTATGGCTGCAACAGATTAATATTAAGGCAATGTCGCTATAAATCGGGTTACCTGTGGAGCACCACAAACCCTGCATAAGTGTCAGCTAGTGTTATTAGGAGGGTGTTAAACTAAGTCTACCATTATTACATGTTGCCTACAATGTATGATCATTGGAGACTGCTGTTTTTAAGCTGCCATGTGTAATTCATGACTATACACTTTTTCTAGGCAAAACTGACTGACTGCTGTGTTCACTGCAATGGCTCCTCTCAAATTTGTCATTAATGTAAGTGAAAATAAAATATACAGTATAGAGACCCTTGTTATGAAGTGTTTTATTAAATTCTTATACTGTTTATTACAGTGTTATATTAAATAATATTGTGTTATTAATACGTTCAGTATGTATATGCAACAGTTAAGACTTTTTGTGAGCCTACCATTTGGATTAAGCTGAGAGTATACATAGAGGACGCTGCATTCAAAAGTTTTTTCAGAAAAACATAATGCAAACTGTTGTGTATTACATTTGATGCAGTTATCTGTTGTTTTGAACAGTTATGACTTTAAAGTTTAGGTTTTTGAATTATATTTGGCTAGAACCTGCCTCAGAAAAGCAAACTTGACTCCCTTGTAAAACCTAGTGCTAAGTTAGAGTTTCTAACCTATGCAATTTTGCAATTTTGTGTGTCCAGTTTGGCATGGACACATTTAAAGGAGTATAGTCTAATCACAAAAAAAGAAAAAGAAAAAAAAACTGTTGACTTAAAGTAGAAGGTTATCATCTGAACATGTGTTAATGATACTCTTTAGTATCTTGTGAACATGTTCATGATAGAAAATATCTTGTTTCTGAGTAAAGGAGGTTTTGGGTGCTTTCACTGACCACAAAACCTCATAATTACTTTAAACAAAATGTTTTCCCACATAGAACGCACACAAGATGCTAAAGAATAAAGAATAATATGAATCTGCATTTGATTAAGCTTTTCAGCTTCTATTGCCAGCATTCATGATAAACAACTATGTTTGTGCTGCTGCCAAACAGTAGAACTGCTTCACACACTACTTTCAGCTAGTGGCTTAAGTTATTATGGTCTATCTTAAACCACTGAAAAGCTGTTATGCAGTTGGGGAAAATATGTAGCACAGGAATATATGCTTGTGTCCCTAACATTTACAATATTACTATTCTGTTGGAGCTCCTTCTGTATTGCCTGCAATGTCCTACTGTGGAGGGCAAAACAATGTCCTCCACAACGTATTTGGCCACTAGGGGGAGGTACAGATACACGTGTTAAACACCTTAGCTCCACATTCTGATGTTGTTATTCATCCTCAAGCAGACATTATTCAGAGTTTCTGTTCACCTTTTGCAAATCTCAGCTGACTGCCTCCCTGAGAGCCTTTTGTCAATGGACGCTGACACAGAGCAGAGGAAACTCATTCTATTAAAAAGCCAAGCTGTTCATCCTGAGTCTGATGCTCTGTCAGGAATAATGCACATCAGATGTTTTTGTTAAGTGCATGGAAAGCCGCTGGTCTCTCTTTTGTTGATGTTTCATTTATTGAGAGTTTTAGAGGAGGGCTGCAAACATTTGCGCTGATCTCTCACATCCTCCATAATGCCATGTGTGCCTAGTTGACCAGATATTGCATTCACTCCCTTTATTTGTTTCATATGCATGCCTGCATACAGGCTACCCCACCACCCCCCTCAGCTGGTTGTGGGAGAGTAAAACCCTGGAGGTTCACGGAAGGTTCCTTCCCACTGGGCACATAATGATACTGTTGTGTTACGCTGCCTGAGAAAATGCACACAGCCTCTACCATGCTTAACAAACTAACCACAAACAAGTATGTTAGAAGGGATCAGTCCAAACAATAGCGTTCAAGGCGCTACCCTTGGCTCTTCTTTTGCAAAGCAAGCACCACTATCCCCCATGTTTTTTAATGAATGGATTAACTTGGAATATAAAAGAACAGAAATCTGCTCAGAGACACCGTTGTCACAAAAGCACGTTGCAAACTCTGTTTTGCCGGCTTACAGAGAGAGAAGGTTTTTGAAGCAATTATGGGTTATGTTCTTGAATTCACCAAGCCATGTTTAGTAGGCTGTTCAGCAGTGTGTTTTATGATCCTTTCTCCTAAAATGTTTTCAAAGTAGCTCCCTCCCTGGTTTGTGGAACTGCAGGAGGTGCTGGTATGCTCCTTCTTAAATAGGCTTACACTATAGTGACCTGCCACTTCTCAGACCTCCCGAAAAGGGCCTGCAGGCTAAGACACTGATCCACTGAAGCGCTAGCTTTCTGCCAGGACATTACTGCTGTAGAACCCAGCAATCTGCCTTCTATTAGCAACATGCACTGCTGACTTTCTAACCATCTAATGTAGTAGGCTGAGACAGAGACCAAAGCGTTTTTAAGAATAAAAAGTTTGAGGTATCACAGAGTAGTTTAATGTCAGAGGTTTATGTGCTGTTTAGTGTTGTTGTCACTCTGTAGATGAGCTCATATCGGACCACACATTGTGTTTCTGTACAAAATCATTGCTGTCTGATTAGAAACATTTTGACACTCTTTAACTTGGGGAATCTTTCACAAGAGAAGGTGACAGGTTAAAAAAAAAAAAACAAAAAAACGCTTTCATCTCCGCACTGCATTACATTGCTGCACAGAATTCACATTTCCTAATGAGGACACTTCTCAACCTGCTATTTCTGTCTGTCTACTTCTGAAAGATTTGACTGCCTGAGTTTTGTTTGCCGTGTGTTACCTGGAGATATTCCTGTCTGTTCTTGCTGCTGGAATTCCACTCCTGGGTTGTGTCTCTTTTTTATCATCAAATAAAGAGGACTCAGGTGTGCTAACATTCACCTGAATGAAGGGAGCTTTGCACACGAAACACTTCTGTGCACTATCTGTAAATAACATTCGCCTCAGTAATAATCAAGCCTCAAGCTTCACTGCTCAGTATCTGGCAGTTTGAAAAACTGGAAAAGAGAAATGTCTTTTTTTTTTAAAGGGGAAACCCAGGTGACTCACAGCACAGAGAGAGCTGGGAATGAGGCAAATAAAGCCTGAGAGCGAGGTTGTCACACCCACAGATCTAAAGAGCTCTCCTGGGTTCTTTGCAGACTTGCAGAAAAGAGAGAGAAAGTCAGAAAAAGAGAGAGACAAAGGGAGAGATGCAAGTTTTATTGAGTGAGACCGCATCTGCTGCCCCTTCTCTCCCAATGTAAACATCTGTGGCTGGTTAGTGTTAGCCTCTGAGCTAAGTGCAGTCCGAGAAGGTCTGGTTCTTATATGGCGCGATAGCAATGGCAAAGGGCAGCGAGGTGGGGAGGCGGGTGAAGCTACTCATAGAGTATGGGCCCCGTGCCCAACTTGGAGCAACATAGGAGGGAGGATGGAGAGCTGGGTCTGGGAGAGAGATAAGGGAAGGTAGAGAGTGTTTTGGGAACTGAGAGTGATATAGACCAGAGCTCCTAAGACCAGAAAAGGGAAAGTGAGAGTGAGTCTGAATCAGGAGTTGTTTATTTACAGACACGTTATATAAAGTATATATAGAGGACTTCTCTCATGTTGTGCTGTGGATTGTGGGTAGCTTTTGTCTGTTTCTAATGTTTTTGTCTTAGTTAACCTTTTTTTTTTTACTTTAGGCCATAGTTATCAGATTGGCAGTGGGGAGAATTAGGATAGAGAAGCTGAGCTTAGCCTGCAGGAAGACTCAGTCCTATTCATTCAGTGTGTGACAGCACACAAAAGATGGCACAATAAAGGATTGGTATTAAGTAGCGCTTCTTGCTGCCTCTCATTCAGTGTTCAGCTTCTGTTCATAACTCTAAAAGGCCAGTGCAAGGCAGAGGACAAAGCAGTGCTGGCCCACTTTAGAACGTATGAAAAGAGTAACTTCCTCTAGAACTTGGCCCTTTATCAAACCTTTCTTTCCAACAACAGTGACAGTTGCTCAGAGTATCGCCTTAAATGTGTCAAAGCAAAGTACACAAAATAGGATAGCTTCAATGAGCCTACTAGATTTTTTGGGGTCCTTTCAGATTACTTTGCTCAAGGAAGACAAGGTTTCTGTGGTTTGTATTACATCTACAAAGTATTAGGCTGCTTGCAGAGATCTCACTAAAGAGACCAAGGGACCATAGCAGGGCTTTAAGGGGGGATACATGGGGGTCATAGTTCATGGCAGAGTTCAGCTTAGAGATCCACTGGTCACTCTTTGTGCTGGGAGTTGACAAATTTAGACCACATGATGTGATTGTATTCCGAGCCTTTGTGTAAAATTAGATTCTGCTGCTCATTTGGTCTTATCTGCCACACTCAACTCAACATCCTTTGTTAAAGCTCCAGTAGCTACACCGAAAGAGCACAGCCTGGATTCAAAGATTGACACTTTAGAGGGAAAATCTGTGCCTCCGGCAAACCGCAAACAGCAATTTTGCAGGGCAAATGAATTGTTTTCTCATTAGTGTGATTGCATTAGTTTGCATTCCTGACAAAATCCCCCATTCCTGAGAAGCTCAGGGTATCACATGCTGTTTTTGTGTTAGGGGCAGACCAATGTTTATCATTAATGTCCAGTTCCCAGTCGAGTCTTGTCTGCTGCTCTAATGTGATAAAAGGAAGTTAGTCTAAGGCTCGCTAGATGTCTGGCTTTCAGCCCAATGCACACTCAATCAGAAGCTCAGAAACCACTTTAGGGGATTCACCCTGCTGTGCCTCTCTATAAGGACCACACTTATACTGTCCCCTTCATTCCAAGATATTGATCAAATTAACCTTGTGTGGCTTTTTAGAGTTTGCATTAGCTTGTATAATTTTGAGTTATGTACAGTGCCTTAGAAGATTGATCTTGTGGTCCCTGTCAGGATTTCCACGCATGTCAGGAGCAGAGTCATCATGGAAGTGAATTAACATTTCCCTGACACACTGTCAACAAAAACTGAAAACTACAAGTTAAGGATTCATTGCAGGGTCATTATACCTGAAAAACCAGTCACTCATGCATAGTGGTAGAGTTCCTATAGTCATCTGCAAAGCCATTCTTAGGTCTCAAAAGTCAAGAACTCAAGTCTGAATACCAAAACGCATCCAGCGTGTGTCAAATCCCACCCCAAGAAACCACTGTGGGGGCTCATCCACTAGTCAGCCCCAGTTTCGACTGACAAGGTCTTGACCCTCTGTTGCTAGGCTTTCCCACACACTGGTTATTGTTGGAGGCAGTCAGCTGAGGCCACCAGTCATCCGTAGACCGACGTGAGACAAAGGGCAGAGGATGGAGAGAATACTGATCTACAGGGACGAGCTGATACTGACAGGCAGCATGCACACATTTTATACACAAGGAGCTGGCACATAAAGGGGTGGGGGTGCTCTGTTCTGGTCCATGGCATTTTTTTTGCCTTTGTGAAAGTATGTTTAGGTACAACAACCAGTTCTTTCCTTTACAATAATCTGTCTGCTAAGAAATTGCTATTTATCCATTTTCTATTTTTGTGGTTTTCACATCTTGATGTTCAGATTTTTGTACTCAAGAAGATAGAAGATATGGAGGGATAAATCAGAGGGCCACGGATTAATGCATTGTTTTATAAGAGTTTTAGAATAACACAAATTTTCCTTTAGTCTTGGTGACACTGTTGCAGAGACATACTTTAAAGCAGCTTGCCATATTCTTGCCATATGCAGCTCGCAGAAGACAAATACAAGCAATGCCTGAAACTGACTGAAACATTCACTGATCAGTCATATGGTGGCGCCCTCTCCTCTAGTTGACCTGCAAGTAGAAGTAAAGAAGCAGCTTCACTTCAGTTATTATTTACAGAAAGACAATGAGAAAGGAAAAAGCTCCTATGGGGGAAAAAGAAGGCAAAATATTCCGCAGCTTGACTTGCTCTGGGCCAGTATGTAGCCTTTTAATGTCAGTGAACAGTTAATAAAACTTTCTCAACCTCCTCCTTTAAGGAAGGAGCTAACCTAACTCATTTCAAAGAAGAGGAGAAGACAACTGGATGGAGTTTAGAGTAGGGAAGTGTTGACCTGTGTCCAGAATTAGGACCTAAGTAGCAGAGGCCTTCCCCTATACACCCTGTTCATTCATTCTCTCGCGTCATCCTGAGAGCAAGACAGTCTGAACATCCCTCATGTCTGGATGTAGAAGTTAGTCATTCTGTCTGCAATACATCTGCCCAGGGGACAAGCCTGGCTCTAAACAAAGCTTTTAGTGTGCATAAGTTTTCCCTGGTACTAAATGAATAACCTCTTCTGTTTGTACATACTCTTTTCCAGTTCTACACTGTAAGCCTGAAATCAGTGTCTGGTTTTGTCTTTATATGACTCTGTGTTTTTGCTTTGCCCCATTCAGTTCAATGCTTTTTTGCTTCATTATCACACTGGGTTTTAGGGCAGTACTTGTTCTTGTTCTTCTGTGTCGTGTTGTGGGTGGTCTCAGTCCATCCATTACTTCCTTGTCCATGGAGAGGCGAAGTTCACACGAGACCCACATCCATTTGCTCTCTGCAGCGGGCAGCTTTTGCACTCATGTGTAAACCATAATCAGGCTAGCCTGAGAAAGATGTAACAGCAACTTAACCAGCCGCGGCATTTCTGGCCTCCCTGTCCCTTGTAGCTTATTGTCGTTGACACAATGACGTAGTGCTTCAGGAATCCACTCTGCAGCTACTCAGCTCACTACACAACTCGAAAGTTGTAGTGCAGAAGTGCAGAAACATGGAGTGCTTTAGGGTAGATCTGAGTTTTATCACTACCCTGGTACAAAGTAGCATAATCCTCATTTATGTGGTACATCTTTAGACTTTTTTTGCTGCCTTATTGTGACCTGAGGCAGTGTAAAACTTATAGAACAGGAAAATACTTTTTATGCTGAGAGAGGGGAAATATGAGGAGACAGACAGGACCATACTACTTTGTAAAGAGATTGGCAGAGAGATGGCTAGACAGGGAAATGGGAGGGAGGGGACATGCTGTGAGAGGCCTGGGGTGATGTTTGAGGACATAGGGGGTCGTTGTGGTTTGTCTCGCTGTCAATCACCCACACTTTGATTTCCTTTGTTGTCTGTGAGCTCAATGCCCCTCAGCAACCTGTGGCTGTCCTTCCTCTTTGTGTTACAGTGTGGGAACTTTGCTGTGCTGGTGGATCTCCATGTTCTGCCCCTGGGCGGCCAAGAGGACGCCAGCTGGTTTACTACGGACCACATCGAGGTACAGACACAGGGAGAAGGGCGTGTGTGAGAGTGAATGTATGGCTTCTGTTCTGCTGGGGGCCTTTTCAAAAGACAGCAGTAGCGTGGAATCTAAAATGACTTTGAGCTTTCTGTCTTTTCTTCTTGAGGGGTTTTCATTGTTGCAAAGCCATTCCTATCTCTCCACCTAGCCACTTGTGGAGTTAGTTGCCTTACAGGCCTTTCACTTGGGACTTATACTGTCCTGTTGTTTTCTTGTGCTCATCATTAATGATTTTTTGTAAAGTCAAATCAAAACTTTGGACCTCTCAGCAGTCCAACAACATGTCGCTGTACTGAAATATCTCCACACTGTTTGCAGGAGGTTACAGGTCTGGTCCGAGATGCTGTGGAATAAAGGGTTAAGCAGTACACAGAGTCCCTCCACAACAGAAGACACCTCAAACAGAAGGAGATGGCACCTGCTTCAGCCTTTGTTGTGATAGGTAACACGCCGTCATGTGACCCTCATTATGCTGCACCAGAGCCAAATATTCTGGGTATTTATTATAACATAATGTAGTGCTTTACAATCCCTTATTCTGTATAATATTGGCTTCTTCATGTGTTTACTTAGAGCATTAATTTAAATAGTTGGTAATGAGTGCAAGTCATTACCATTATTCTGTTTTGAATTCACTGTTGCTCATTCCTCTGGAATGCAGTCATCTTTGTCTTCCCTTTCCTTGTCTTAGGTGTGTCTGTCATCAGCTCTTGAATAAGTAAAATCGCTTACTTTGGCTATGAGCGCAAAACCATTATTTATTCACTTGGACGTGAGTGCAGAGATATGTCTGTGTGTATTGATGGGAATGGAATTACAAAACAGTCTAAAAAATATTTCAAGGTTACCTTTTTGAGAAGAGTGTAGGTGGAAAGACAACAGAACTAGTTGGGACATGGTGGCTATCTACGCCCAGGGTGTGACCCGCGGAGGCAAGAGCTGATAGACGTTTTTATATTGTGTTGCACTGTTTAACTTGGCACATCTCAGTTGTGCCAGGCATTTTGTATGTGTAACATGTTAATCCCATTAAAATGGCTAATGTTTGTTACCCTTCTGGTTAATGTGGTGTTGGCACACCTGCGTCTATCTGCTCTTGTACTTAACTGGATGACACCAAAAACAGTTGCCCTGACACATACACACATACCGCTGTATACACAGAGAGTGCATATCAATAAATTATGTGCCAGTGTGAATAAGTCAGTTCATCCCTATGCGAGTACATTCCCTCAGCCACCCACACACGTGCCTTTGAAGCACTGTAAGCCTAACTTCAGAGGAACCCCCAGCTGCGTGTTGTAAGACAGAAAGGTTTGTCACAGGTAGCAGTTAAGGGCAGTTAAACTGGGCTCACTCAGCGGGGCAGGCCTGACTGAGAGTGGGATTACAGGGCAGTCGGTCCCATAAAGTTTCTCTTGTGGCTGCAGCTCTGCCTCTCACGCTACTCCCCTCCACTTAAGTCTTCTCGTCCACTTAAACAGTGTGTTCATGTGTGAATTTGTTTTCATACACAGATACATGTGTACATGTTACCCAGCGTTTCTTGAGAAAAAACATATAGTCAGTAAGCAGCTTGCAACCAGGCGCGCATGCGTGCACACACACACACACACACACACACACACACACACACACACACACACACACACACACACACACACACACACACACATACACACACATATCAGAACCAGTGCAAATCAGAAGGAGCGATAGTGTGTTGGAGAGATATATCCTCCCCCTGGGCTAGGTGTGAACAGGCTGACAGGGTAAGGTTACTGAAAAGCCTGACTCATATTCCCCATGACAGACTGAGGAGAGACAGACATCTCTAATGATGGAGATCACAGACTGAGGCTCCACACACACACTTTCGTGCACACATTCACTACACTGCATGAACAAGGGGACTATCAGTATTTCAGCAGTGAAATATGCATGTAAAAATGATTAAGCTCCTCTCAGCTCTGCCAAAAAGAATGTAACCAGTGGAACATGACTCCGTACCATATCGGAGAATTTTCCCCTCTCAGAACATGAAAAGGTATTGTGCCTCAAACAGGCCTGCATAGTTCATGTGCTGTAGTCCTATTAAAGGTCTTAAGTGAGTGTAATGACATTCTTGGTCTTTTCATTGTCCCATGTGAGGGAGGCAGCAGAGCACTAAAGGTGGAGACTGTGACTGTGAGAAGTGAGCAGGCAGGCAGGAGCCATAAAAAGGGGAGGACAGACTACAGGCTTAGGGAGGGTAGCCCAGCAAACCTCAGGGTGGGTATTAAGTATTGGGGTCGTCTGTTCTGCAAGCAGGTCAAACGTTAACCTGCTAATCCTCACAGGACTTTCAGACTGTCCATACCAGGGAGCGAAAGCCAGTTTTCTGCGTGTATCTGTTTCAGCAGAAGACCTGTTTGCATGTGTGTGTGTGTGTCTGTGTGCAGCGTTATGTTACTTGAGAGCAGAATTAAGCTGGATATCCTGCAGGGAGACATGTATGTACTGGAACACGTGCACATGCATGTTGTTGTATATAGAGAAAGGTGTTGGGCAGGGTCGTACTGGTGTCTGGGCCAAGAATGGAGTGTGGTGCTATGTGTGGGATGGTATGGGCGGGTGGGGGGGCTTGTATGAGGCGCTGTTTGAGCTGGTGCCAGTGTGAAATCACAGGGGCTTCCGCCAACAGACAGCAGTAAGAACAGCATAGCAGCCTCAGCTGTTGGCACTTCAAATGAGCCATCAACAGCTTTTAACATTCCAAGGGCTTCAGTGCAAGTGTTTGTATCTGAGTTATCTCTATGGGTTATTGTATTGATGTACTTATGGTGTGTTGGGTGTGCATGTGTGTGTGTATAGCACCCAGTGAACATGTCAGAGAGGGGCTTATCCCATATCTTCTGCCAACATAAATCCAAGGCATTTCTTCAAATCTCAGCTGCAGAGGCCAATTTCCAACTGTCAGCCGCCAACCCCCCCCCCCCACCCCCCCAATTTTTTTATTTTTTTACCCAGGCTACTTGAGACTTCATGATTAGCTCATAGTGATGTGATTTATTTATGTTTTTAGAGAGATGAACAGAGGGAACTTTTCCCACCAAACATTTTGGCTCCGGACAGGCAGAATGGACATGCTAGACTTTAGAAGCCCAGGGAAGGGGAGCTTGGGAGAGGCCACTTGCATTCTCCCTGGTAGACCGTGTTGAACACACCCACATTTCTCAGAGTAATTACAGATTGAAAATGAGCGGATAATAGGTTCTCTGTGCTTTGACGAATGCATTTTTGTCATTCAATATGATAGTTGAGTAAGGAAGCTGGTGGTTATGCTCTACGACAAAAAGAGTGTCACAATTATCTTCATGAAGATGCTACTGCTCAGCAGAAAACGTGTTCATGTCAGACATGATGTGTAGGCTGCCTGTCCAAGAGACTGTCGCTTATTGTATATTATTGTATATTATCAGAAATTACCATTACATTTTGCATTAGATTCAATCTTGTGTACTACCAGTGGTGATTGTGCACTATCTTGATTTTCATTTGCTCTAGTATTGGTTTAACTCAAGGACATATTAATTGTGTAGTTCATAATGGGGTATATATTTGTGTGTATGTGTAGAGTGTAAACTGAGAAGGCCCATTTTACATGGATTTAGTTAACATGCCATTTCAAACTGCCAAAGCACATTACCAGATGTCTTATGTCTACTATTAGTGTTCATACAGCCACACTGATTTCTCCATGTGAGGCAGAGCTCGGGTGTAGTTTAGCCTGGTGTTTGAGAGTCTTCCTACCAATCAGAGGAGTTAGAGGAGCCCTGGCAAAGTGGTACCTAGAGTCTGTTTTAGCCCATGGCAGAGCTGGTTCCTTCTTCCTCTCCCTGCACAGGTGCCAGGGCTTATAGGGAGGGAACACCTGCCAGCCTGTTTCCCCATGGCCACGGCAGGCTGGAGAGGCATTTTCCCAGGCTCCCCGGATGAATGGTCACTAATAGCCGTGGGAGAGGGCTTTGCGAGTGCTGCACAGTGTACCACTGACTCCTCTTGGCAGCCCCATGAAGGGGGCTTAAGGCAGCCTGGCCATGGCCATTGCGGGAAAAGCACAAGTGTTGCTGGATAGCTTTACTGTTGGAGAATGTGTTTACGAATGACCATCTCCCTCCCAATGAAGAATGCGGAGGATGTGTAGAGACTAAAAGGGGGATGGTTAATTTTTGCTCTGCCCTGTCATAGATTTGGCTTTGTTTGGTTTCCTGGCTCTTTGAAGGCCTGCAGCCCCAGGCTAAAACAGTTTATCAAATTTGGAAAAACAGCTCAGTCAAAATGCAAATGAGACTTTCTGTGTACAAAACACACAAACATGTAAATCATTACATGTGTTTTTGGATGCTCGTTTTTAATGCGAATCGATAAACGCCTACTTTTCAGCCTCTTGCTGAGACAGTTCACAGCGCTTTTCTGATGACAGAAGTAATTTTGTAGTGACAACCGGTATTAACCCGCCTTGTTTCTTCTCAGTGCTACCACAGCGATTACTATTTATGTGAGTGGCTGTTATGTGGGGACTGGTCTGTAAATAGAGAGGCATGCCTGTGGCAGAGTTACCTGCCCTGCTCTGTGTTACTGGGCGTGAGGCAGGCTGGGATTAAGGCAAGGGGGAAATGGAGACCTGTGACAGGAACAAAGGAATTCCAAGGCCCAAGCTGGAAATGGATCCTGATCAGAGTAGCCGCTCCAGCCAGCCTGCCCCTCTCCCCGCTCGCCCTCCCCTAGCCCCTGCTGGGCAACCCCCTTTCCCCTGGTGCTTTGTGGTGTTGCTGTGGCTCTTTAAATCCTTCCTGTAAGCCCCCGGCCTTACTCAGCAGCAACACATAGGACAGTCTGACTCCACTGTTAACCCCCCTCCGTATTATTGCACACACACGCACACACTTTTGTTCTTTTTTTCTCCTTTACAATTTTATGGTCTCTCCCCTCTCCTCTCCTGTGCCCTCCATGTCTGCTCCTCATGTCGTCTCTTCATGTTCTCTCACTTTCTCTTCTTCTCCTTCTCCGCAGGGTCAGCTGCAGTCTCTTAGGACACAACCGCAATCCCCGCCATAGCTGTCACACCACACTCTGTTCCCATATAATTAGGGCCTGAGCCTGAGCCTGAGCACGGATCACATTCATGTGACTGTTCCCCTTTACCACAATCTGGTCTGGGAGACGGCACACACTCCCTTGAACTCATGCTAAGTGTTCAGCCTGACCAGAATGCCTTGTTTCAGGAATTACTAAAACGTTTCAGAGGATGTCGTTGTTTTCCTCTGCTCTTTCCTTCACTTCAAAAGAAATGGGTCTTCGTCACATGCTCTTGTGAGCTCTGGATTTTTCCTGTGGGCAGGTGTCGTTGTAGTGCACACTGCCAAATTTGCCTTGTGTTGTCAGTCTCAGGTAATTCTTTCCTGGCCTTTTGTTTGCATAAGGTCAGGGTGTTACAAGATTTTAACTTCTTTTAAAAATAATACAATTCAGAACTTCAGTCAGTTCAGCAAAGAATTTTCTTCTTTTCCTCAGTGTCTTACCCGAAACTAGTAGCAGAACCTAGATAGTATCGTGATGTGTGCCATGGTTCATCCATTTGGATTTATAAACACAGGCTAGCAGATTTACAGGGGATACAGCAAGTAGAGACAGCCTATTTCCAATGAGACCTTGATCTGAGTTTTAAAGGGCCAGCACTGTGCATAACTCTGCACAACATTAATCCAAAGGAACTTAATGCAGTATAAGCAGTTTGCATCTTCCTCTTTCTGAATGCTGTCTAATATAAACAGAGGCAGCACTTTGAGAGATTTGTGGCCTCTTGGGCTAATTAAGATATAATGATGATTGAATATGACATTTTGTATTGTGACTGCATTTCTCTCATCAGATTATGTTTCTGAGAAATAGATTTTTTTTCCCTCGATAATTGTTCTGTGCTCCAAAATGCTCCCCACCACTTTAGTCACATGCTGCATTATGGGTTGGCCTGAGCTACCATGCTGCGGCGTATTTTGTAACTGCGATGAAGGGGTCACCCAAATGTTAAATTGAACACTCATGCGCAAATATTGTTTCAGGTGGACGATGTGCAGGATGATAAGGCACAGTGCTCTGCTACGGCCGTAGTTACAGTTACACACAGAGAGTGATGTCCTTCCAGGAAAGCCCCCACTTACATATGGGTAACTTCCTCATGCTCTCTCATCCTTCATCACTCCACCCCTCTCTCTCGCTCTAAGCCCCAACTCTCCACCCACACTTGAGGACAGAGGGAGGGGGTCCACATCAAAGCAGAGATGTCAAAAGAGCAGGAGTCTCAGGCACTGATGTCTGACTGTCCTGCTGATTCAACTCCTGTTCATAAAGGGGTTTGCGTGGGAATAGCAGTTCTCCTGACATACAGTCACTACATATACATGCACACTAGAAACACGGTTAATGAGAGAAATCAGGTTACTGCAGGAAATCGGAGAATGCCTTTACATGCAGTGCAATAACCAGGTTACTGTAAAACTGCGTTTACATGCAGCTGGTGGGTAATCAGGTTTCTCTTCTTGTTTTCTTGCCATGTTTCTGAACCAGTGCTGGCATAATTTAAGTGTAGTAATGATATATAATACTGCAGCCTGAAGAGTGTTTTTGGTGGAAACATTTGGAGTAACTGACTGAAAGGCCACTCATTTTTTCCTTATTGTGCACAAGCCTGAAATTTAAAAAGAATCTTCTGTTCATCTGTGGAAACAGTCTTATTTAGATTTATTTACTTCAGTTTTAACAGCATTTTAATCAGGCTTTGGACCTAGCTGTTTTGCATACAAGGATACATTGCCACAAGTTATCATCTTTTCCTGTACTGTTAACACTGCTGCCACGTGTCCCAAATATTATCATGCACATCTGCTCTTATAAAAAAAATCCTGTTAGAATCCCAGTTAAGCAGATACACTTCCAAGAATTTCCTCCAGCAGAAATCTAGCTGTGTTAAACAGGTTTCTTTAATACCTTTCCCTTATTATAGAAATCTGATTTCTCTTTTACATGGCTTCAGTTAAGTCAGGCTACTGCTGAGGGCTTAGGGTAATAAGGTAACTTAACTGCATATAAATGCCCTGAGAGAGCACACTCCCTGAAATATTCCTTGTTAAAGGCTATTGACACACTGTGTTCAGGCTAATACATGACTGGGACCTGCTAGGAGCACCAGAAAATCCTCCATATTGGAGCAGAAATGATGATGGATTCTTGCATAAGTCACAACAACAGCATGGGTGTCAGGAATGCAGGTTGTGAGAAGAAAGAGGTTGTGTTTTCTATGGCTGTTTTAATGATCTGCTCAGGATATGACTGAAGTTAATGAAGTCTTTTCCATGGGGACTTACCTTTGACTCTGGTCTGAATGCCTCTTACCCCTGTCTGTTCCATTTTACAGTCCTAGTCACTCTGGATGCCTTTTGGTTTGTTGACTTTTCTTTCCTCTCATTGTTTTCCCGGGAAGTGGTGAAAGCTGCAGGGATGTGTGTGTGTGTGTATGTGTATGTGTATGTGTGTGTATGTCTGTGTGTCTGTCTCAAAAGTACAGTATTCTAGCCTTGGCACCAACCCTGCGGAGTCTGTGTCTTTTTTCTGCAGTTGTCTTGCGGTATATTACAAGATGGCAGAAGTCTCTCCATACAAGCGGTTACAATATTATCTACCCCATTTCTGAAAACATGGCGTGCTAGCTTGTTTACTGTTTTATTTGACCTGTCATAATATTGTTGTGCATTTGGGTTTCAAAACAATTAAGCAAGACCATCTTCTCTTGAAGGAAGTACAAATGAAACTCTTTAAAGCCTCTGCTCTGAAGATTTCAGTATTGCACCACTGTGGGCCACAGTTGCCACAGAAAGGGGCCACTCATTCCCAGAGGAGGCACCAGCAAACTGTTTGTTAGAGAGAAACATGAATGTAAGCTTAGCACGAGAGAACCCGGGCAGAAGGCCAAGAGCAACTCTGCGCTGTGCAGGACGTTATAAAGTTGGAACAACAGCTGATGTCTCGGGCCATGGTGTTGCACTGGTTCCCAACTCTGTGTCCAGACATCCCTGTCAAAGTTGTCCTGGGAAATGGCAAGCTCAACCCACCAGGGAAAGCAATGAGAATAGTTGTAGAGCTAGACACAAGGCTAAAGAGTCCAAAGGACTAAATCAAAACTTCTAAAAACACAGAAAGTCATGAGTGTGCAGTGAAAGATGCTCGATTCCTGGACCCAGAATGGGCAGAGAAAACAAAACAGAGATGCAGATCTGCATTCCTCTCTGGGTAGACATGCAGAGTGGGCGATGCTTTGCTATTTAAAGAATGACAAAATATCTGAATATTTTTTCCAATAAAGGAATGCTGCTTTTTGTAAGTACAACCATGCTCTACATAACCACAGAGTGTTTATTTAGTTTCCCTTTGGGATTGATGAAGCATTTTATTTAAACCTTGTTGGCTTTTCCAGTATTATTGCATACTGCATGTACACCAAGTATTGAAGGGACAGACTTCAAAAGACCCCAGCTTTAGAGACAGTTCAGTTAGGGAGGTGATCCAGTAGCATACACCCTCATTAACATTAACATGTGTCTTCTGGTTCATCAAGATGTCCACCCCGTATAGTCCATTACAACGCAGGCAGTGACACATTTTTGTTGTTTTGGCTCTCTACCCCAGCACATTGGATTTGCAATGACACAATGACCATGAGGTTAAAATACCAATGTGTAGCTGTAAATTTAAGGTGTTTACATCCACCTTAGATCAACTATGTAGTATTTGTAGCTTCTTTACTCGTAGTGTGCCCGCCCCCCCAGTTTTACAAGGTCAAACAAATTTTGTACTTTGTAACTCAAATGTTTCTTGAGAAATTGTGTTTCATTTCATTGTTAAGTCTTACACACAGAGAGCAAAAGTCACTGACTTTGCTTCTGGTGGTCACTGCTCTTAAACTTACAGCCAAACAACCATGGAGGTTTTTAGAGCTTAGCAGTGGAATGTTTGTGAGTGGCCATGTCAATCACCTGACCTTATTCCAACATGTGTCTCACTTGATGAAGGTCAGTCTTAAGCCTAAAAACTGAGCACCACTAGGTAAGTTATCACGCTAATGTGAGCAGCCAGTACCCTTCAGGCAACACAGACTGCAAGGCATCTGCAACAAATATGCAAAAATTGTCTTTATGTAAGTTTATGTTCCTTCGTTCAGTTGTAATACGGATATAAAATGTCTAGAATTGCTACATTATGAATGGAACATGCATATGGACATCCATGAAAATCCATTTTGATTTGTTTGATATTTGTCTGTCCTCACAACTAGTTAAATGTTTTTAGTTGGTATACCATAATGGGCCCTCAGGTAGAAGACTAACAGTCACTTACTTAAGAAAAGCTGGTAATATGGTGTCAGCTGTCATGTTATAAGCCAGATGGACAGCAACCACACAAACAAGAAGTTATGAATGTGAAGTCTCATTATCTCATTATTAAGTTTATTCCTGACAAGCGACCCTTCCTGATGTGTCTGCTCAAAGCCTCCTTTTAATTGTTCAGTTTAGAGAATTATTTATCTGAGAGAATTTATGTATATTAACAAATCAAAAACAAAGACTACGCTGTCTAACACGTGAATTTTGCTGGAGGCTAAATTTCTACTTAATAGCTTTTGAGGATCAGACACATTCCCATTGGTGACAAGTGTTACAGCTTGTCACCTGGATAACAATTTTACCCAATTATCTTCTCAAAAATATTGCATGTGATTGCTTAGTATCATAGTAACACAGGCATTTATATTTCAAACGCCTTAATAGCCCTTTCACTTGATTTTTTGCTTTAGTTTTATTTTAATGGAGTTTAGGATGTGTCCACAGATGACAGACTAATTTGAGTGATTTATTCTTTCATTAATTCATTTGTTCCTTTTTTCAACTTTGCTTTGATATTTTGTTCTCTGAAGGAATGACCTTGGTAGCAAATTCAGCCACAAGCACAGAGAAAAAGAAAGCAGTGGTGCCATTAATCACTGGCCTTTGGACTTAACCGTATACCTGTGGCCGTTTTGTGGCAAACTGTCTCTGTAATTGCATGTCATTATCCAGTGAATCACAAGACGGCTCCTTTTTGAAGACAGTAATTAGATGCTTTGTGCCGGTGCTGAGATGACATCAGTTAACAGGGAAAGGGGAGATGTTCACACAGGCCCCCTCGCACTTGTTTGTGGGCCAGTGCTTTTACCATGCTGCCTGCTCTGTGTCTTGTATGCTCACCCTGCTTATGCAAGTTTTTCCAAATTTTATTGACAAGTGACTGTCAGCATTGTTGCCGATGGGTAAAAACCTCCCCCCTTCCAAAATGTCAGCTTTTCAGGAATCAAGACAGCCTCATTTTCGGCTTTGATGACAGTGTGTATTTGACATTATCCAGGGAGTTCTGAAAGAGCTTTGAGTGCAAGAGGTCAGGATGTTCTCAAACTATGGAAGACATGTAATCCTTAAATTGAAGTTGAACTACTAAAATCCCCATAGTTAGCAGCTAATGAGGTTTTCACACGGCAACAGCAACATGACAACGCCAAATAACAATGAGGAATAATAGATATGTGGTGGTAGAGTCAAGTATAATTTTACAGTCACTATATCAAGAAGAGGAAAAGGATAAAAGTAAGGTACCAAATGGTGAGCAGACTCAGCTTCCCAGCACTGTTGTCTTGTTTACAAAGAACAACTAGATAGCGTGTTAGCCAGACCATTGCTTTTTCAACAAATTCCTACAAGATTAGGCAGCAGGCCACTTTTTCTGCCCAGCACATCTTACATACCATGACAAACATCCCATGACAAATGGAGCAGAGGCTCAAGCCATGGTTTCTCTGCTTGTGCCAGAGTGGGAGGTCAGTTAAATTAAAACAGAACGAACAGTTTCTCACTCTATAAATCAGTTAGCTGGTTTTGTGGTACGCTGGGCTTTAGACTCAACATTCAGCAGTGAATATGTCTATCCTTCTACAATATGTGGTGGAGTGGGAAATAGTGGAACTCATATGAAGGGTTTTATATTGTATGAAAAATATTTGCATAGTATGTCCTTTGATTTACCGCTTGATCTCATTGTCTGAAAAACATTTGCACGACTGAAAAATGATTTGAATGCCAGCAGTGACTGTTTTTGTCACAATGTTAAATTGAATAAAGTGTTATCAGTGTATCAACCTGGTGTCTGCTTTTTTTTTTTTTTTTTTCATAGGCAAAAACTTTAACCTGGTTGCCAATTTTCTGAAGCGGCACTTCAACCTCAGATGTATTGTGAAGCAGCTCTATGGGGGTAAGTAACCTACACATTTTCAATTAATCCGTTTCCAGTTAAATAAATCAGAAATAGACATCTCAATGGCTCATACTCAGCCAAATTTCCCACAGAAAGAGCTAGTCATCTGTGCTCTGCATGTTGACTTTTCTCCCCCTCACTTGTTTTTATGTCCTGTCCCTACCTGCTCAGGGTGTTGTTGAGAACAGACAGCCATTAAGTGGTTCCCTTGAGAGGCTACTGAGAGTGGGAGAGAGGGGGATTGGAGGGCTGTCTATGGAAGGCAGTGAGAATCTATCTCCATGGCCCATCTAGTGCTTATGACCCTTGGCCACCTTTTCATGGGACTAACATGGCTCTCTTCCTGTCAGTAAAGTTAATATCTGCTCCCTTGGGGCTTGGATGTTGAAGCAGCACTGAGCTGCTGCAGTCTGAGATGATGGCTTCTCTCAGCAGGTCCGTTACACATCAAATTAGACCCAGTCTCCTGGGGTCAAAGGTTGTCTCATTTGGTCCACTGAGTTAGTTGTACATAGTGGTCAGGTCATGTGAAAATTTCATTAGCAATCAAACAGATATTTTAAAGCAATATTATGTAAAGATTTTACCTTCAAATAAGAGCTTCAAAATCATTTTGATGCTACACAAATCCTGGTGGGCTGCCATATCAGAGATGGCTCGAAGGACTTTTTACCGGCCTTCTCTGTGTACCTTTCATTCAGGGTGCAAATGAGAACATGCTGTGTGTGTGCTCCAGGACTCACTGACAATGTACATATGTAATCAATCCTCACTAATGAGCGTTTATGAATTTGACAGTTGGCCAGTACTTACACATTGTGCCTTAAAACTTTTTTATTATAGTCAACATGGCTTTTTTCTGATTTAGTTTGTCTTGAGGCTGGCTCTACAGAAAAGGCCACCATTTCATGAAAATCACATTTGGTGGTTAAATCTGCTTGTTAGAATATGAGTTCTAATTTGTGTAAACTTTAAATTTTGACCTGGGTGGGCTGTCTCAAAAGAAAGGATTGTGGAATTTCCAAAAAAAAAAGAAAAGCATTTGTCCTCTGCAAAACATGAATTTGCTTAGTAAATTCAATTGCAGTCTTTCTGTTAGATTGATTGATTTTTTTTTTATGTATCTTTAAGTGTGAGAGTGAAGATTTTGGCCTGATGGTGGCCTGGGAATTCATCTTCAAAAAGGCCAAGAATTCCCACAATGAATTTCAATGGAATCTGTCAAGTGGTTGTTGAACAATCACTCAACATCCAAATCCACCCACTGACATAGTCATCCTTAGTCATCTTCATCTCATACCCTGTATGTACAAGGTGTGTACATTAATACCAGTGTGTGGTATATGCAAGCTGCGTGCCTGCTTGACAGAAGTGCATGCACTGGCTATGTTTGTAAACCACTAATCCACACAACTGAACCGAAACCAGTGTATTTAAAAATTGCTACTGAGGAGGAATATGAGCTTTTACAGACTAAGGTCATCACTGCTGCAAAGCCTTGTGAGGTTAAGAGGTTCATGGTTCCAAGATGAGGAATATACACATTTTGCCAATGCTCCTGTTCATTTGTTCATGTGGAAAGTTATGTCTTTATCAGTAGTTTCTTCTGGATCAGTATTTTTTATGATGCATGCCGTCATGAAACAGGAGGCTGTGTAACTGGTCAGATATTGGCCAGCTTTGTTATCCAGTTGAGGTGATATGTTGAGGTCAACTGGAAAGCTTACGGACAATTAGATTTATTATAATAATGTAAGTTTTTTTCTTGTAAATGGTCTCTTCCTTTAAACCGGATGAAAGAGTCATTGCTCCACGGAGCCATGGTTAATATAAAATTTTCTAATATTTCATGCTGTTTACACAGCTCATAAAGGTCAGCGGTTATCTTTAAGCAGCCATTTTCTTTCTTGGTCTGAGGGGTAGTAAATACTTGGTGTTTGTAGATGTAAATTCAAACCTCCACCACAATTCCCTCTGTCTGACTTTGATTCATAATTAGAGGTGAGCCTACGTTATTAACAAGCATGGTCTGTGCTGTTCCTTTGCCTGCTTTCAGATTTGCGTGTGTTTCCTGAACGATATGTTGTGTGTGTGAGCTGTCCAGAGGATGCCTCAGTACACCATGGAAACCCGAGCCTGGCCGCGGTGTGTGCTGTTTATATTCCTCTATTTCCTCTTCCAGTCGCCTGGCCTGCATGGGTCTGTGTGTTATTATAGGGATGTGTTGCCAAATTGTGCTCTCGCTGTATATATGCTGATCCTTTTTACTTGAGTGGGGGGCCAGCGAGAAGGAAAGAGAGGATGACAGGGAGTTGTGCAGAGTGAGGTGGGGTCCAAAGCTGCAGAGTCACCCTCTGCTCCAAGATTCTGCCAATTCACCCCAGCTGTACAGTTTTAGTTCTTTTTTTGTCAAACTCAAACATGGGATTGTTGTAAACCACAGTGTCACTGGTTGGACAGAAAATATAGCCAAAAGCAATTTTGTACACTTTAGCTCTTGAGAAAGTTTAGACACTTTTAGAAGTTTCACACACTCAAGATTTGTTTTCGAAAAATGTGGCAGGGAACAGCAAAAAACAGATTTGTTTTCCTTCCAAGCTCATTGTGGTACTGCAGTTAATGCGGATATTGTCAGAACATAATATTCTTCTTATATAAAAATCATGGTTTTTACCTACCCTTTAACCACTTTACTCTAAGTGTAAACATTTAATATAGATTTGCATTGATTTATTGGACTCAGATAAAGTGGGTATTTCCTTGTGAAAGACCATTCTGTGTATATCATGTACTCTTGCCCATCTACTACTATAGTTGTTTTTTTGTCCATTCATATTACAGACAACTATCCTTTGGTCAGTGCTCATTTGATCCCAAACTCCCCAGAGTATTCTGGGAAATAGTGGTGGAGCCTCTCACCTTGGCACTCACATCAAGGGCAGACATTTCTCCCATCACATCCCATGATCAGTGACCAGCTGTTTTTCTATGGGGTTTTTGCTATTGTTTCCCTTTGAAATGTCTCTGCACTCTCCACAGTTTGGCTTCCAATGAAAGCAGTGATTGTAATATTTTTAGTGGAGCAACACAGTCGTCAGTGAAAAGTTCAGATTGTGTAACCAATTTTCCAGTTCAAGGAGGCATTGCTGTCGATTGCGTTCCTCTCCTCAGGATGTGGTTCTCTGGGCTCATACAGTACAAGCACTGGGAATTGGAGGGTGGGAGTCTTGCGGTGGAGCTCTCACTAGCTCTGCCTCGAGAGTGGTTTGTAAGGGAAAGATACCAGACAGCAAGGCTTAAGTTTCTCACATGACAAAAACAATTATTTGCTTACATCCCCCGCTCTGTTTTAATTTTTCAGATAAGAAGTTGCCATTTTAAAGTTGCCAAGAAAGTCAAAAATCTAAATGAAAAAAGTTTCTGCAGTGAGTCACAGCTGATGTAAGGCATAATAATGTTGCTGTCTAAAAATAATGGGGTTTTTGGAGTTCTTTGTCAAAGCTGGTCATATGTTAAAGAAGGGGTCTTTCATCCCACAACTCTTGACAGCATGAGCCTGCTAGTCCCAAAAAATTGCCACGTTTCCCTGGATTTAGGGAGGTTTCGGTTTTGTTGTTAGGATTCAGTTTATGTGACTTGTTGAACAAAAATGCCTAACCGCAGTGGAAATGCAGAATCATCAAATTAGCGCTTCTCATAAGGTCAGGGGGTTATGTTGTGAGGGAACTAAGGTGACATCATGTTTGGCCTTATGTCCTGTGAAAGCCAGAGTCTCACTCCCACACTTGAAAGTACTGTATGTTTTTTGTATACTGTGAGCTCTTATTAGTCATTTTTCGGCTGTGGTTCAGTTAGAAGAGGAGATGGTGAGATTTAGTCATTTCCAGTAGTGTAGAAGGAATTAGGATGACAGTTATTACTGATTTCCAGTATTTAAAGTCAGTACTGAAACCTACACATTTGTTTTGAGACTACAGTTTGTGCAATAGATGTTTTAGATTTGTGACATCAGAAACAGCATTAAGCATCATTAAAGGAGAATAAAGCTCAGTACTAACACAATCTGATCCAGTTTGTTGAGATAAGCAATTTTACAATTTTAACAGTGGATCAAATGACTACCTGTAATGCAGGTTTAAGGTGGGCTTTAAGGTGGGATTATGTACAGTGGCCTAGAGAGGTCGATGCTCTGCAGTTTAAGAAAACGTACGCAAAGAAACAATAACAACAAATGTGCTGCATATACACAAATAGACAAACATGCTACAAATGTATACAACTCTTGAAACTCTTGTGGCCGCTATAGTTATACTTGAAGCAAAGGAGGATCGAGACAAAATAATTGTTTGTCTTTCCTGGAAGGCATCAGATGTACACAAGAAAACTGAAAGAAACAGTTGTGTAAACATTGAAAAAAATAGAGCTTAAGAGAGAAGTTCAAACCCTGTTTACTTTTTCACCTTCACACACCTGGCTACCGGTAATTGCTGCGTGAAGTTGATGTGATTGTTGAATGTCGATTTCACAAAGTTACAGAAGTTGTCAGACATGAAACTAATGGGGGGAGAGGGTTTCAGATGCTGTTCAAGTGCTTTGGTTTGCTCATACTGACACTCAAACAAAAGTTGTGACTGCCATGTCTAGAGTTGTTGAGTAAAATGAATCCTGACATCCACCACATCTGTGGGAGCAACACTGGCTGTTTGAAATTTGATCTATTAAAAGATGATCAGCGTGATGCACTCTGTGTGTTATGACCTGGAAACCTAGAACCTACTTTTGCTGTGCAGAGCTAGGACCATTTAGACCACTGCGTTTGCATGAGACAGTGAGAAACAAACAATAGGCATCTCTTAGACAATGTTATTTTTGAATCTTGACATTTGAAGATTTATGTCCTCCATAAAAAGCCGCTCCTACTGTGAGTCAGCACCAACAGTGAGGAGGGCAGCATGGGAAGGAAGAGCTAGTGTTTAGGATTTAGGCTGTTGTTTTCTAGTCAGGCACAGAGTGGGCAGCTGAGGTGAGTGACGTGCTGGGCCGCAGAAGTTTGGATCAAAGGCAGAGCAGATGTGTTTCCAGTCCCCCCCCCCCCCCCCCCCCCCCTTCTGAGCTCTGGACAAGCCTGTGTGTTTACTCATGACCTCAGCACGCCTCTGTTCTTCACAGCTCGCAACAGCTAGCAGCAGCACTTTCCCAATCATCCAGTGTCTGCTGATCCCCTCTGCACCACGGCCAAATACATGGCTACAGTCTCTTACAGTACATGATCGTGTCTCTTCATTCCAACCTGTCTTAATCTGCTTTCACTCATTTGCACGAACTGAATCAAAACAGTTAACCGCTTGTTTTAATCCTTGCACATGGGTGGATCCAAAAACTTTTGTCATTGTTCAGGGATAAGAACTGTCCTCTATTTTAGACAAGTATGTGCCCATGCATGTTTGTTGACTTTGTTGCAGGGAAGATGTGGTGAGCTTAGACAAACAGGGCATGTTTCCTCTGTGGGAGCAGGGTGGGTGGAGGGTGAGGGGTGGAATTTGTGGACTTGTTTCACGAACATCTCTGCAGGAGGTGTTTCTGCCCTGACAGTTAAATAGTGTTGTTGTTTCTTGGTAGAAGGTTTTGTATCCTTAGTTATGCCATTGTAGAGCTGTTCAAAGGCTTTATAGAGAAAGAATAATTCAGTTTTTTATAACTTGAGTAGTTTGACAGCTTCAAGCATTTCAAGTGGTATAATTATTTTGTGACAGATGACTGAATAACTGGCTTCATAGGATGGCATCTCACTGCTTTTGTGTGTTAGGTGAGATACAAAGTCATCAGTATTAAAACTAATCCAAGAACAAACAACCTGGCTTTCACTGTGGCAGAAAATATGAGTTGATTGTTGGTCTGAGCTTTCCATGCTGCAAGTTTTCTGACTTGTCATCTTGTTTTCTTTCTTTCTACATTTCATGTTTTAGCTTCAACGAAAAGCTTGCAGTCTCCAGGGAGGGGTTGGGAAAGGTCTCTGAAAATCTTTGCAAAACCCAGCGGATAAATTTAAAAATGCATGGTCATCCAACTGTTTTTTTTCTTGGTCCCTAAAAATATGAATGTTTGCAGAAAATGTATTGTGTTGTGCAGATGCATAGCCATTGGCTTTTATGTATACTAAATAGGGCAAAACTATGCTGGATGCCAATATAGCTTATAAAATCCAGTAAGACATGTCTTCAAATACCATTCCTTGTATGCAGCAATGGAGTATTTTAGACCACTCAGACACTGTTTGGGCATATCAGCGCATTGCTTTCAAGTGCGGCTGCATTAAAAGATAACCAGCATAATCCCCCTATCTGTGTTCCTACATTATCTTAGATGGCAGAGGAGAAACTGTTTATTCCCTGTATTTTATGGAGCTTGTAGTTGGTTATCTTTTTGAAGTTGTTTCCAAGAGTCATTCGGAGTTGGGGGGAAAGCTATGAGATTCTGTTTGGTACTGTCCTTTTAAACCAAATGATTCATTCTCTCTGCTCTCTGCTCTCTTTGCCCACTTGCCAGGCTTATCTCTATAATCTGACATCCAGATGTGCTGTCCTTTTGCAGCTCCTGTGGTGGAGCCATGTTGTTTTGGAGGCTCGGGGAGGGCACTGTTAGTCTGCTCTACATGTTGCATCATGAGAAGTGTTTTTCAGCTTTGTGTGGGGGCGAGCAGACTGGCTGGCGGTGGGGGGGTTAAATCCTTGTGGCTGAGGGAGAGGTGGTAGCAGCAGTGGCTAGATGTTCTTATTTACCACCATCCCTCCCTTTTTTCATGGGACTTCCTCCAGCTATTGGTAGTTTGCATCATTCCGCACAAGATTCGGCCACCTCAGTTCCCACAGAGTACGTACTGTTTTATCCACATAGCTTGTGATAATTATAATGTTGTTCAATCTCTCTCTTTCTTCCCCGTCAATCTTTAATTCCTCTGTTTTCTTCTCTAGTCGCTATAGACAGAATGTCCGACCCCTGGTGATAATAATTCATGCACCATCTCACTCTGTCTGACTTTCTGTCTACCTTTCTTCTTCTACCAGCTATGCATATCCAGCCTCTTCCTCTCTTCATGCTTATAACTTGCCATCCCTCTGTTCTTTCACTTGCTCTTTTTCACTCTTGAAGTCGTGCCGACAGGAACAGAAAAGGAACTAAACTTTCCCAGAGAACCTCCCATTGGCTTCTTGTTGATTTTTCTTTCAAGTTCATTTTCAAACAGCATTTATTCATATTAAACAGACGAGAATACATATCAAGGCATTACAATGCAAATTAAAGCTGCAAGCAGTGATGGGCGGGCCCTCGCACCCCTTGCGAGCTGCGGGAGTCGCAGCCAGCGCAGCCATGCACAAGAGTCCTCCTATGTCCTCTCCTCTCTCCTGCTCTTCTCCTCAGAGAAGCACAGTAGTATACAGCAACAGAAAAAACATGGTCCCCTCCCAGTAGGGGGCGCTATGAATGTATCATCATATGAGCATAGACATGAGTTGAGAGTGTGAAGGTCATCCTGACTATCTGTGCAGAGCAAACATGTAATTTGGTTTAATGGACAGTGTGTTATTTGTAAATTTAGTGTTGTTTAGAGTTTGTGTAGACATTCCAATGGTGTTATTTTCAGCCACATATGTTAAGAATACCAGGATGTCCTTGGTTAAATATATCCTGGTATTTGTGGATTTATATATGAAAAAGTTAACTTTAATGGACATTTGTAGTTTGAGTGAGTTGTGTTTATGTGACTACATGTGTAATGTGGTTACAAGAAAGTTGCACGTTAAGAAAAAGTACCATGAAGTTTGTCAGAGGACAACTCATGCAGTCAGTGTTCAGTTTGAGAGATGTTGATGAAGCAGGTTTAATGGAGCCTGTTGTGTGTTTGTGTGCTCTTTACATGTCCAAATCCTTTGCTTTCTCTACTTTCTCAACAATTAAGAACTATTTCAAATCATAAACAATCATGTACATCACAACTTACCCACAGACGTGGGTATAGCTATAGCAGTAATACTTACATATATGTCATATACATTATTCAAAGTAAGGTTTCCTTCATTACAACAGCATTTCCACGAATGCCATATCTCATTCTAACTAGATATATATATATATAATATATATTTAAGAAATGCAGTTGAAATATAGGTTTTGCTTTACCTTTACATCACTTCAAAAAGCAAAAGGCACTGGTTATGGTTACACCTAGTACACTAGGGTGGGGTTCAATTCCCTGCAGTGCCCTGCTAATAGATTGATGATGTAAGATCCACACAAAATCCTAAATCTACACAGCTTGTCATGACAACTCCATGTTAACACGTCTAGGTAGAATGTATGTATTTCCATTATACAGCTCACATGGCAAACTGACATTTATGGCTTTTTATGGCAAAAAAAGTCAACATTTTTTTTGGCCTCAAAATGTCATAAAAAATGTCATAGTATAGTATGGCGTAGAAATCGGACAAAAAAAGTCAAAAATTTTTTTGACCTCAAAATGTCATAAAAAACGTCATAGTATAGTATGGCGTTTTTTTCGGGCAAAAAAAGTCAAACATTTTTTTGGCCTCAAAATGTCATAAAAAATGTCATAGTATAGTATGGCGTCAAAATCGGACAAAAAAAGTCAAAAAATTTTTTGACCTCAAAATGTCATAAAAAACGTCACAGTATAGTATGGCGTTTTTATCGGGCAAAATAAAGTCAAAATTTTTTTTGACCTCAAAATGTCATAAAAAATGTCATAGTATAGTATGGCGTTTTTTTCGGGCAAAAAAGGTCCAAATTTTTTTTGGCCTCAAAATGTCATAAAAAACGTCATAGTATTGTATGGCGTTTTTTTCGGGCAAAATAAAGTCAAAATTTTTTTTGACCTCAAAATGTCATAAAAAACGTCATAGTATAGTATGGCGTTTTTTTCGGGCAAAAAAGGTCCAAATTTTTTTTGGCCTCAAAATGTCATAAAAAACGTCATAGTATAGTATGGCGTTTTTTTCGGGCAAAAAAAGTCAAAAAAATTTTTGACCTCAAAATGTCATAAAAAACGTCACAGTATAGTATGGTGTTTTTTTTGGCCAAAAAAAGTTGAAATTTTTTTTTTGCCTCAAAATGTCATAAAAAGTGTCATAGTATAGTATGGCGTCAAAATTGGACAAAAAAAGTCCAAATTTTTTTTGACCTCAAAATGTCATAAAAAACGTCATAGTATAGTATGGCGTTTTTTTCGGGCAAAAAAAGTCAAACATTTTTTTGGCCTCAAAATGTCATAAAAAATGTCATAGTATAGTATGGCGTAGAAATCGGACAAAAAAAGTCAAAAATTTTTTTGACCTCAAAATGTCATAAAAAACGTCATAGTATAGTATGGCGTTTTTTTCGGGCAAAAAAAGTCAAACATTTTTTTGGCCTCAAAATGTCATAAAAAATGTCATAGTATAGTATGGCGTCAAAATCGGACAAAAAAAGGCAAAAAATTTTTTGACCTCAAAATGTCATAAAAAACGTCACAGTATAGTATGGCGTTTTTATCGGGCAAAATAAAGTCAAAATTTTTTTTGACCTCAAAATGTCATAAAAAATGTCATAGTATAGTATGGCGTTTTTTTCGGGCAAAAAAGGTCCAAATTTTTTTTGGCCTCAAAATGTCATAAAAAACGTCATAGTATAGTATGGCGTTTTTTTCGGGCAAAATAAAGTCAAAATTTTTTTTGACCTCAAAATGTCATAAAAAACGTCATAGTATAGTATGGCGTTTTTTTCGGGCAAAAAAGGTCCAAATTTTTTTTGGCCTCAAAATGTCATAAAAAACGTCATAGTATAGTATGGCTTTTTTCGGGCAAAAAAAGTCAAAATTTTTTTTGACCTCAAAATGTCATAAAAAACGTCATAGTATAGTAAGGCGTCAAAATCTGACAAAAAAAGTCAAAAATTTTTTTAACCGCAAAATGTCATAAAAAACGTCATAGTATAGCTTTTTTTTCGGGCAAAATAAAGTCAAAAATTTTTTTGACCTCAAAATGTCATAAAAAACGTCATAGTATAGTATGGCGTTTTTTTCAGGCAAAAAAAGTCCAAATTTTTTTTGGCCTCAAAATGTCATAAAAAACGTCATAGTATAGTATGGCGTTTTTTTCGGGCAAAAAAAGTCAAAAAAATTTTTGACCTCAAAATGTCATAAGAAAACGTCATAGTATAGTATGGCGTTTTTTTTGGTCAAAAAACGTCGAAATTTTATTTGACCTCAAAATGTCATAAAAAACGTCATAGTATAGTATGGCTTTTTTCGGGCAAAAAAAGTCGAAATTTTTTTTTACCTCAAAATGTCATAAAAAACGTCATAATATAGTAAGGCGTCAAAATCGGACAAAAAAAGTCAAACATTTTTTAAACCGCAAAATGTCATAAAAAAACGTCATAGGATAGTATGGCGTTTTTTTCGGGCAAAAAAAGTCAAAAAATTTTTTGACCTCAAAATGTCATAAAAAACGTCATAGTATAGTATGGCGTTTTTTTCATGCAAAAAAAGTCAAAATTTTTTTTGACCTCAAAATGTCATAAAAAACGTCATAGTATAGTAAGGCGTCAAAATCGGACAAAAAAAGTCAAAAAAATTTTTGACCTCAAAATGTCATAAAAAACGTCATAGTATAGTATGGCATCAAAATCGGACAAAAAAAGTCAAAAAATTTTTTGACCTCAAAATGTCATAAAAAACGTCATAGTATAGTAAGGCGTCAAAATCGGACAAAAAAAGTCAAAAATGTTTTTGACCTCAAAATGTCATAAAAAACGTCATAGTATAGTATGGCGTCAAAATCGGACAAAAAAAGTCAAAAAATTTTTTGGCCTCAAAATGTCATAAAAAACGTCATAGTATAGTATGCCGTTTTTTTCGGCCAAAAAAAGTCAAAAACTTTTTTGACCTCAAAATGTCATAAAAAACGTCATAGTATAGTATGCCATTTTTTTTGGCCAGAAAAAGTCAAAAAAATTTTGGCCTCAAAATGTCATAAAAAACGTCATAGTATAGTATGGCGCTTTTTTCGGGCAAAAAAAGTCAAAAAATTCTTTGGCCTCAAAATATCATAAAAAACGTCATAGTATAGTATGGCGTTTTTTTCATGCAAAAAGAGTCAAAATTTTTTTTGACCTCAAAATGTCATAAAAAACGTCATAGTATTGTATGGCGTTTTTTTCGGCCAAAAAAAGTCAAAAAATTTTTTGACCTCAAAATGTCATAAAAAACGTCATAGTATAGTATGGCGTTTTTTTCGGCCAAAAAAAGTCAAAAAATTTTTTGACCTCAAAATGTCATAAAAAACGTCATAGTATAGTATGGCGTTTTTTTCGGCCAAAAAATGTCAAAATTTTTTTTGACCTCAAAATGTCATAAAAAACGTCATAGTATAGTATGGCGTTTTTTTTCATGCAAAAAAAAGTCAAAAATTTTTTTGACCTCAAAATGTCATAAAAAACGTCATAGTATAGTATGGCTTTTTTTTCGGCCAAATAAAGTCAACATTTTTTTTGACCTCAAAATGTCATAAAAAACGTCATAGCATAGTATGGCGTTTTTTTCGGCCGAAAAAAGTCAAAAATTTTTTTGACCTCAAAATGTCATAAAAAAAGTCATAGTATAGTATGGCGTTTTTTTCATGCAAAAAAAGTCGAAATTTTTTTTGACCTCAAAATGTCATAAAAAACGTCATAATATAGTAAGGCGTCAAAATCGGACAAAAAAAGTCAAACATTTTTTTAACCGCAAAATGTCATAAAAAACGTCATAGTATAGCTTTTTTTTCGGGCAAAATAAAGTCAAAAATTTTTTTGACCTCAAAATGTCATAAGAAAACGTCATAGTATAGTATGGCGTTTTTTTTGGTCAAAAAACGTCGAAATTTTATTTGACCTCAAAATGTCATAAAAAACGTCATAATATAGTAAGGCGTCAAAATCGGACAAAAAAAGTCAAACATTTTTTTAACCGCAAAATGTCATAAAAAAACGTCATAGGATAGTATGGCGTTTTTTTCGGGCAAAAAAAGTCAAAAAATTTTTTGACCTCAAAATGTCATAAGAAAACGTCATAGTAGAGTATGGCGTTTTTTTCGGGCAAAAAAAGTCAAAAAATTTTTTGACCTCAAAATGTCATAAAAAACGTCATAGTATAGTATGGCGTTTTTTTCATGCAAAAAAAGTCAAAATTTTTTTTGACCTCAAAATGTCATAAAAAACGTCATAGTATAGTAAGGCGTCAAAATCGGACAAAAAAAGTCAAAAAATTTTTTGACCTCAAAATGTCATAAAAAACGTCATAGTATAGTATGGCGTCAAAATCGGACAAAAAAAGTCAAAAAATTTTTTGGCCTCAAAATGTCATAAAAAACGTCATAGTATAGTATGCCGTTTTTTTCGGCCAAAAAAAGTCAAAAACTTTTTTGACCTCAAAATGTCATAAAAAACGTCATAGTATAGTATGGCGTTTTTTTTCATGCAAAAAAAAGTCAAAAATTTTTTTGACCTCAAAATGTCATAAAAAACGTCATAGTATAGTATGGCTTTTTTTTCGGGCAAAAAAAGTCAAAAAATTTTTTGGCCTCAAAATGTCATAAAAAACGTCATAGTATAGTATGGCGTTTTTTTCATGCAAAAAAAGTCAAAAAATTTTTTGTCCTCAAAATGTCATAAAAAACGTCATAGTATAGTATGCCGTTTTTTTCGGCCAAAAAAAGTCAAAAATTTTTTTGACCTCAAAATGTCATAAAAAACGTCATGGTATAGTATGGCGTTTTTTTCGACCAAAAAAAGTCAAAATTTTTTTTGACCTCAAAATGTCATAAAAAACGTCATAGTATAGTATGGCGTTTTTTTCATGCAAAAAAAGTCAAAATTTTTTTTGACCTCAAAATGTCATAAAACACGTCATAGTATAGTAAGGCGTCAAAATCGGACAAAAAAAGTCAAAAATGTTTTTGACCTCAAAATGTCATAAAAAACGTCATAGTATAGTATGGGGTTTTTTTCGGGCAAAAAAAGTCAAAAAATTTTTTGACCTCAAAATGTCATAAAAAACGTCATAGTATAGTATGGCGTTTTTTTCATGCAAAAAAAGTCAAATTTTTTTTTGACCTCAAAATGTCATAAAAAACGTCATAGTATAGTAAGGCGTCAAAATCGGACAAAAAAAGTCAAAAATGTTTTTGACCTCAAAATGTCATAAAAAACGTCATAGTATAGTATGCCGTTTTTTTCATGCAAAAAAAGTCAAAATTTTTTTTGACCTCAAAATGTCATAAAAAACGTCATAGTGTAGTATGGCGTTTTTTTCGGCCAAAAGAAGTCAAAATTTTTTTTGACCTCAAAATATCTTAAAAATAAAAAACGTCATGGTATAGTATGGCGTTTTTTTCGGCCAAAAAAAGTCAAAATTTCTTTTGACCTCAAAATGTCATAAAAAACGTCATAGTATAGTATGGGGTTTTTTTCATGCAAAAAAAGTCAAAAAATTTTTTTACCTCAAAATGTCATAAAAAACGTCATAGTATAGTATGGCGTTTTTTTCGGCCAAAAAAAGTCAAAAAATTTTTTGACCTCAAAATGTCATAAAAAACGTTATAGTATAGTATGCCGTTTTTTTCGAGCAAAAAAAGTCAAAAATTTTTTTGACCTCAAAATGTCATAAAAAACGTCATAGTATAGTATGGCGTTTTTTTCATGCAAAAAAAGTCAAAATTTTATTTGACCTCAAAATGTCATAAAAAACGTCATAGTATAGTATGGCGTTTTTTTCATGCAAAAAAAGTCAAAAAATTTTTTGACCTCAAAATGTCATAAAAAACGTCATAGTATAGTATGCCGTTTTTTTCATGCAAAAAAAGTCAAAAATTTTTTTGACCTCAAAATGTCATAAAAAACGTCATAGTATAGTATGGCTTTTTTTCGGCCAAAAAAGGTCAAAATTTTTTTTGACCTCAAAATGTCATAAAAAACGTCAAAGTATAGTATGGCGTTTTTTTCGGCCAAAAAAAGTCAAAAATTTTTTTGACCTCAAAATGTCATAAAAAACGTCATAGTATAGTATGGCGTTTTTTTCGGCCAAAAAAAGTCAAAATTTTTTTTGACCTCAAAATGTCATAAAAAACGTCAAAGTATAGTATGGCGTTTTTTTCGGCCAAAAAAAGTCAAAAATTTTTTTGACCTCAAAATGTCATAAAAAACGTCATAGTATAGTATGGCGTTTTTTTCGGCCAAAAAAAGTCAAAATTTTTTTTGACCTCAAAATGTCATAAAAAACGTCATAGTATAGTATGGCGTTTTTTTCATGCAAAAAAAGTCAAAAATTTTTTTGACCTCAAAATGTCATAAAAAACGTCATAGTATAGTATGGCGTTTTTTTCATGCAAAAAAAGTCAAAAAATTTTTTAACCTCAAAATGTCATAAAAAACGTCATAGTATAGTATGGCGTTTTTTTCGGCCAAAAAAATTCAAAAATTTTTTTGACCTCAAAATGTCATAAAAAACGTCATAGTATAGTATGGCGTTTTTTTCGGCCAAAAAATGTCAAAATTTTTTGACCTCAAAATGTCATAAAAAACGTCATAGTATAGTATGGCGTTTTTTTTCGGCCAAAAAAATTCAAAAATTTTTTTGACCTCAAAATGTCATAAAAAACGTCATAGTATAGTATGGCGTTTTTTTCGGCCAAAAAAAGTCAAAATTTTTTTGGACCTCAAAATGTCATAAAAAACGTCATAGTATAGTATGGCGTTTTTTTCATGCAAAAAAAGTCAAAAATTTTTTTGACCTCAAAATGTCATAAAAAACGTCATAGTATAGTATGGCGTTTTTTTCATGCAAAAAAAGTCAAAAATTTTTTTGACCTCAAAATGTCATAAAAAACGTCATAGTATAGTATGGCGTTTTTTTCGGCCAAAAAAAGTCAACATTTTTTTTGACCTCAAAATGTCATAAAAAACGTCATAGTATAGTATGGCGTTTTTTTCATGCAAAAAAAGTCAAAAATTTTTTTAACCTCAAAATGTCATAAAAAACGTCATAGTATAGTATGGCGTTTTTTTCGGCCAAAAAAGGTCAAAAATTTTTTTGACCTCAAAATGTCATAAAAAACGTCATAGTATAGTATGGCGTTTTTTTCATGCAAAAAAAGTCAAAAAAATTTTTGACCTCAAAATGTCATAAAAAACGTCATAGTATAGTATGGCGTTTTTTTCGGCCAAAAAAAGTCAAAAATTTTTTTGACCTCAAAATGTCATAAAAAACGTCATAGTATAGTATGGCGTTTTTTTCGGCCAAAAAAATTCAAAAATTTTTTTGACCTCAAAATGTCATAAAAAACGTCATAGTATAGTATGGCGTTTTTTTCGGCCAAAAAATGTCAAAATTTTTTTTGACCTCAAAATGTCATAAAAAACGTCATAGTATAGTATGGCGTTTTTTTTCATGCAAAAAAAGTCAAAATTTTTTTTGACCTCAAAATGTCATAAAAAACGTCATAGTATAGTATGGCGTTTTTTTCATGCAAAAAAAGTCAAAAATTTTTTTGACCTCAAAATGTCATAAAAAACATCATAGTATAGTATGGCCTTTTTTTCGGCCAAAAAAAGTCAACATTTTTTTTGACCTCAAAATGTCATAAAAAACGTCATAGTATAGTATGCCGTTTTTTTCAAGCAAAAAAAGTCAAAATTTTTTTTGGACCTCAAAATGTCATAAAAAACGTCATAGTATAGTAAGGCGTCAAAATCGGACAAAAAAAGTCAAAATTTTTTTTGACCTCAAAATGTCATAAAAAACGTCATAGTATAGTATGGTGTCAAAATCGGACAAAAAAAGTCAAAAATTTTTTTGACCTCAAAATGTCATAAAAAACGTCATAGTATAGTATGGCGTTTTTTTCATGCAAAAAAAGTCAAAAAAATTTTTGACCTCAAAATGTCATAAAAAACGTCATAGTATAGTAAGGCGTTTTTTTCGGGCAAAAAAAGTCAAAAAAATTTTTGACCTCAAAATGTCATAAAAAACGTCATAGTATAGTATGGCGTTTTTTTCGGCCAAAAAATGTCAAAATTTTTTGACCTCAAAATGTCATAAAAAACGTCATAGTATAGTATGGCGTTTTTTTTCGGCCAAAAAAATTCAAAAATTTTTTTGACCTCAAAATGTCATAAAAAACGTCATAGTATAGTATGGCGTTTTTTTCATGCAAAAAAAGTCAAAAATTTTTTTGACCTCAAAATGTCATAAAAAACGTCATAGTATAGTATGGCGTTTTTTTCGGCCAAAAAAAGTCAACATTTTTTTTGACCTCAAAATGTCATAAAAAACGTCATAGTATAGTATGGCGTTTTTTTCATGCAAAAAAAGTCAAAAATTTTTTTAACCTCAAAATGTCATAAAAAACGTCATAGTATAGTATGGCGTTTTTTTCGGCCAAAAAAGGTCAAAAATTTTTTTGACCTCAAAATGTCATAAAAAACGTCATAGTATAGTATGGCGTTTTTTTCATGCAAAAAAAGTCAAAAAAATTTTTGACCTCAAAATGTCATAAAAAACGTCATAGTATAGTATGGCGTTTTTTTCGGCCAAAAAAAGTCAAAAATTTTTTTGACCTCAAAATGTCATAAAAAACGTCATAGTATAGTATGGCGTTTTTTTCGGCCAAAAAAATTCAAAAATTTTTTTGACCTCAAAATGTCATAAAAAACGTCATAGTATAGTATGGCGTTTTTTTCGGCCAAAAAATGTCAAAATTTTTTTTGACCTCAAAATGTCATAAAAAACGTCATAGTATAGTATGGCGTTTTTTTTCATGCAAAAAAAGTCAAAATTTTTTTTGACCTCAAAATGTCATAAAAAACGTCATAGTATAGTATGGCGTTTTTTTCATGCAAAAAAAGTCAAAAATTTTTTTGACCTCAAAATGTCATAAAAAACATCATAGTATAGTATGGCCTTTTTTTCGGCCAAAAAAAGTCAACATTTTTTTTGACCTCAAAATGTCATAAAAAACGTCATAGTATAGTATGCCGTTTTTTTCAAGCAAAAAAAGTCAAAATTTTTTTTGGACCTCAAAATGTCATAAAAAACGTCATAGTATAGTAAGGCGTCAAAATCGGACAAAAAAAGTCAAAATTTTTTTTGACCTCAAAATGTCATAAAAAACGTCATAGTATAGTATGGTGTCAAAATCGGACAAAAAAAGTCAAAAATTTTTTTGACCTCAAAATGTCATAAAAAACGTCATAGTATAGTATGGCGTTTTTTTCATGCAAAAAAAGTCAAAAAAATTTTTGACCTCAAAATGTCATAAAAAACGTCATAGTATAGTAAGGCGTTTTTTTCGGGCAAAAAAAGTCAAAAAAATTTTTGACCTCAAAATGTCATAAAAAACGTCATAGTATAGTATGGCGTTTTTTTCGGCCAAAAAATGTCAAAATTTTTTGACCTCAAAATGTCATAAAAAACGTCATAGTATAGTATGGCGTTTTTTTCGGCCAAAAAAATTCAAAAATTTTTTTGACCTCAAAATGTCATAAAAAACGTCATAGTATAGTATGGCGTTTTTTTCGGCCAAAAAAAGTCAAAATTTTTTTGGACCTCAAAATGTCATAAAAAACGTCATAGTATAGTATGGCGTTTTTTTCATGCAAAAAAAGTCAAAAATTTTTTTGACCTCAAAATGTCATAAAAAACGTCATAGTATAGTATGGCGTTTTTTTCATGCAAAAAAAGTCAAAAATTTTTTTGACCTCAAAATGTCATAAAAAACGTCATAGTATAGTATGGCGTTTTTTTCGGCCAAAAAAAGTCAACATTTTTTTTGACCTCAAAATGTCATAAAAAACGTCATAGTATAGTATGGCGTTTTTTTCATGCAAAAAAAGTCAAAAATTTTTTTAACCTCAAAATGTCATAAAAAACGTCATAGTATAGTATGGCGTTTTTTTCGGCCAAAAAAGGTCAAAAATTTTTTTGACCTCAAAATGTCATAAAAAACGTCATAGTATAGTATGGCGTTTTTTTCATGCAAAAAAAGTCAAAAAAATTTTTGACCTCAAAATGTCATAAAAAACGTCATAGTATAGTATGGCGTTTTTTTCGGCCAAAAAAAGTCAAAAATTTTTTTGACCTCAAAATGTCATAAAAAACGTCATAGTATAGTATGGCGTTTTTTTCGGCCAAAAAAATTCAAAAATTTTTTTGACCTCAAAATGTCATAAAAAACGTCATAGTATAGTATGGCGTTTTTTTCGGCCAAAAAATGTCAAAATTTTTTTTGACCTCAAAATGTCATAAAAAACGTCATAGTATAGTATGGCGTTTTTTTTCATGCAAAAAAAGTCAAAATTTTTTTTGACCTCAAAATGTCATAAAAAACGTCATAGTATAGTATGGCGTTTTTTTCATGCAAAAAAAGTCAAAAATTTTTTTGACCTCAAAATGTCATAAAAAACATCATAGTATAGTATGGCCTTTTTTTCGGCCAAAAAAAGTCAACATTTTTTTTGACCTCAAAATGTCATAAAAAACGTCATAGTATAGTATGCCGTTTTTTTCAAGCAAAAAAAGTCAAAATTTTTTTTGGACCTCAAAATGTCATAAAAAACGTCATAGTATAGTAAGGCGTCAAAATCGGACAAAAAAAGTCAAAATTTTTTTTGACCTCAAAATGTCATAAAAAACGTCATAGTATAGTATGGTGTCAAAATCGGACAAAAAAAGTCAAAAATTTTTTTGACCTCAAAATGTCATAAAAAACGTCATAGTATAGTATGGCGTTTTTTTCATGCAAAAAAAGTCAAAAAAATTTTTGACCTCAAAATGTCATAAAAAACGTCATAGTATAGTAAGGCGTTTTTTTCGGGCAAAAAAAGTCAAAATTTTTTTTTACCTCAAAATGTCATAAAAAACGTCATAGTATAGTATGGTGTCAAAATCGGACAAAAAAAGTCAACATTTTTTTTGACCTCAAAATGTCATAAAAAACGTCATAGTATAGTATGGCGTTTTTTTCGGGCAAAAAAAGTCAAAAAATTTTTTTGACCTCAAAATGTCATAAAAAACGTCATAGAATAGTAAGGCGTCAAAATAGGACAAAAAAAGTCAAAAAATTTTTTGACCTCAAAATGTCATAAAAAACGTCATAGTATAGTATGGCTTTTTTTTCGGCCAAAAAAGGTCAAAATTTTTTTTGACCTCAAAATGTCATAAAAAACGTCATAGTATAGTATGGCGTTTTTTTCGGCCAAAAAAAGTCAAAAATTTTTTTGACCTCAAAATGTCATAAAAAACGTCATAGTATAGTATGGCGTTTTTTTCGGCCAAAAAAAGTCAAAATTTTTTTTGACCTCAAAATGTCATAAAAAACGTCATAGTATAGTATGGCGTTTTTTTCATGCAAAAAAAGTCAAAAATTTTTTTGACCTCAAAATGTCATAAAAAACGTCATAGTATAGTATGGCGTTTTTTTCATGCAAAAAAAGTCAAAAATTTTTTTAACCTCAAAATGTCATAAAAAACGTCATAGTATAGTATGGCGTTTTTTTCGGCCAAAAAAAGTCAACATTTTTTTTGACCTCAAAATGTCATAAAAAACTTCATAGTATAGTATGGCGTTTTTTTCATGCAAAAAAAGTCAAAAAATTTTTTGACCTCAAAATGTCATAAAAAACGTCATAGTATAGTATGGCGTTTTTTTCGGCCAAAAAAAGTCAAAATTTTTTTTGACCTCAAAATGTCATAAAAAACGTCATAGTATAGTATGGCGTTTTTTTCGGCCAAAAAAAGTCAAAATTTTTTTTGACCTCAAAATGTCATAAAAAACGTCATAGTATAGTATGGCGTTTTTTTCGGCCAAAAAAAGTCAAAATTTTTTTTGACCTCAAAATGTCATAAAAAACTTCATAGTATAGTATGGCGTTTTTTTCATGCAAAAAAAGTCAAAAAATTTTTTGACCTCAAAATGTCATAAAAAACGTCATAGTATAGTATGGCGTTTTTTTTGGCCAAAAAAGGTCAAAAATTTTTTTGACCTCAAAATGTCATAAAAAACGTCATAGTATAGTATGGCGTTTTTTTCGGCCAAAAAAAGTCAAAAATTTTTTTGACCTCAAAATGTCATAAAAAACGTCATAGTATAGTATGGCGTTTTTTTCATGCAAAAAAAGTCAAAATTTTATTTGACCTCAAAATGTCATAAAAAACGTCATAGTATAGTATGGCGTTTTTTTCATGCAAAAAAAGTCAAAAAATTTTTTGACCTCAAAATGTCATAAAAAACGTCATAGTATAGTATGCCGTTTTTTTCGGCCAAAAAAAGTCAAAATTTTTTTTGACCTCAAAATGGCTTAAAAATAAAAAACGTCATAGTATAGTATGGCGTTTTTTTCATGCAAAAAAAGTCAAAATTTTATTTGACCTCAAAATGTCATAAAAAACGTCATAGTATAGTATGCCGTTTTTTTCATGCAAAAAAAGTCAAAAATTTTTTTGACCTCAAAATGTCATAAAAAACGTCATAGTATAGTATGGCTTTTTTTCGGCCAAAAAAGGTCAAAATTTTTTTTGACCTCAAAATGTCATAAAAAACGTCATAGTATAGTATGGCGTTTTTTTCGGCCAAAAAAAGTCAAAAATTTTTTTGACCTCAAAATGTCATAAAAAACGTCATAGTATAGTATGGCGTTTTTTTCGGCCAAAAAAAGTCAAAATTTTTTTTGACCTCAAAATGTCATAAAAAACGTCATAGTATAGTATGGCGTTTTTTTCATGCAAAAAAAGTCAAAAATTTTTTTGACCTCAAAATGTCATAAAAAACGTCATAGTATAGTATGGCGTTTTTTTCATGCAAAAAAAGTCAAAAAATTTTTTAACCTCAAAATGTCATAAAAAACGTCATAGTATAGTATGGCGTTTTTTTCGGCCAAAAAAATTCAAAATTTTTTTTGACCTCAAAATGTCATAAAAAACGTCATAGTATAGTATGGCGTTTTTTTCGGCCAAAAAATGTCAAAATTTTTTGACCTCAAAATGTCATAAAAAACGTCATAGTATAGTATGGCGTTTTTTTCGGCCAAAAAAATTCAAAAATTTTTTTGACCTCAAAATGTCATAAAAAACGTCATAGTATAGTATGGCGTTTTTTTCGGCCAAAAAATGTCAAAATTTTTTTGGACCTCAAAATGTCATAAAAAACGTCATAGTATAGTATGGCGTTTTTTTCATGCAAAAAAAGTCAAAAATTTTTTTGACCTCAAAATGTCATAAAAAACGTCATAGTATAGTATGGCGTTTTTTTCATGCAAAAAAAGTCAAAAATTTTTTTGACCTCAAAATGTCATAAAAAACGTCATAGTATAGTATGGCGTTTTTTTCGGCCAAAAAAAGTCAACATTTATTTTGACCTCAAAATGTCATAAAAAACGTCATAGTATAGTATGGCGTTTTTTTCATGCAAAAAAAGTCAAAAATTTTTTTAACCTCAAAATGTCATAAAAAACGTCATAGTATAGTATGGCGTTTTTTTCGGCCAAAAAAGGTCAAAAATTTTTTTGACCTCAAAATGTCATAAAAAACGTCATAGTATAGTATGGCGTTTTTTTCATGCAAAAAAAGTCAAAAAAATTTTTGACCTCAAAATGTCATAAAAAACGTCATAGTATAGTATGGCGTTTTTTTCGGCCAAAAAAAGTCAAAAATTTTTTTGACCTCAAAATGTCATAAAAAACGTCATAGTATAGTATGGCGTTTTTTTCGGCCAAAAAAATTCAAAAATTTTTTTGACCTCAAAATGTCATAAAAAACGTCATAGTATAGTATGGCGTTTTTTTCGGCCAAAAAATGTCAAAATTTTTTTTGACCTCAAAATGTCATAAAAAACGTCATAGTATAGTATGGCGTTTTTTTTCATGCAAAAAAAGTCAAAATTTTTTTTGACCTCAAAATGTCATAAAAAACGTCATAGTATAGTATGGCGTTTTTTTCATGCAAAAAAAGTCAAAAATTTTTTTGACCTCAAAATGTCATAAAAAACATCATAGTATAGTATGGCCTTTTTTTCGGCCAAAAAAAGTCAACATTTTTTTTGACCTCAAAATGTCATAAAAAACGTCATAGTATAGTATGCCGTTTTTTTCGAGCAAAAAAAGTCAAAATTTTTTTTGGACCTCAAAATGTCATAAAAAACGTCATAGTATAGTAAGGCGTCAAAATCGGACAAAAAAAGTCAAAATTTTTTTTGACCTCAAAATGTCATAAAAAACGTCATAGTATAGTATGGTGTCAAAATCGGACAAAAAAAGTCAAAAATTTTTTTGACCTCAAAATGTCATAAAAAACGTCATAGTATAGTATGGCGTTTTTTTCATGCAAAAAAAGTCAAAAAAATTTTTGACCTCAAAATGTCATAAAAAACGTCATAGTATAGTAAGGCGTTTTTTTCGGGCAAAAAAAGTCAAAATTTTTTTTTACCTCAAAATGTCATAAAAAACGTCATAGTATAGTATGGTGTCAAAATCGGACAAAAAAAGTCAACATTTTTTTTGACCTCAAAATGTCATAAAAAACGTCATAGTATAGTATGGCGTTTTTTTCGGGCAAAAAAAGTCAAAAAATTTTTTTGACCTCAAAATGTCATAAAAAACGTCATAGAATAGTAAGGCGTCAAAATAGGACAAAAAAAGTCAAAAAATTTTTTGACCTCAAAATGTCATAAAAAACGTCATAGTATAGTATGGCGTTTTTTTCGGCCAAAAAAAGTCAAAATTTTTTTTGACCTCAAAATGGCTTAAAAATAAAAAACGTCATAGTATAGTATGGCGTTTTTTTCATGCAAAAAAAGTCAAAATTTTATTTGACCTCAAAATGTCATAAAAAACGTCATAGTATAGTATGCCGTTTTTTTCATGCAAAAAAAGTCAAAAAATTTTTTGACCTCAAAATGTCATAAAAAACGTCATAGTATAGTATGGCTTTTTTTCGGCCAAAAAAGGTCAAAATTTTTTTTGACCTCAAAATGTCATAAAAAACGTCATAGTATAGTATGGCGTTTTTTTCGGGCAAAAAAAGTCAAAAATTTTTTTGACCTCAAAATGTCATAAAAAACGTCATAGTATAGTATGGCGTTTTTTTCGGCCAAAAAAAGTCAAAATTTTTTTTGACCTCAAAATGTCATAAAAAACGTCATAGTATAGTATGGCGTTTTTTTCATGCAAAAAAAGTCAAAAAATTTTTTGACCTCAAAATGTCATAAAAAACGTCATAGTATAGTATGGCGTTTTTTTTCGGCCAAAAAAATTCAAAAATTTTTTTGACCTCAAAATGTCATAAAAAACGTCATAGTATAGTATGGCGTTTTTTTCGGCCAAAAAATGTCAAAATTTTTTGACCTCAAAATGTCATAAAAAACGTCATAGTATAGTATGGCGTTTTTTTCGGCCAAAAAAATTCAAAAATTTTTTTGACCTCAAAATGTCATAAAAAACGTCATAGTATAGTATGGCGTTTTTTTCGGCCAAAAAATGTCAAAATTTTTTTGGACCTCAAAATGTCATAAAAAACGTCATAGTATAGTATGGCGTTTTTTTCATGCAAAAAAAGTCAAAAATTTTTTTGACCTCAAAATGTCATAAAAAACGTCATAGTATAGTATGGCGTTTTTTTCATGCAAAAAAAGTCAAAAATTTTTTTAACCTCAAAATGTCATAAAAAACGTCATAGTATAGTATGGCGTTTTTTTTCGGCCAAAAAAAGTCAACATTTTTTTTGACCTCAAAATGTCATAAAAAACGTCATAGTATAGTATGGCGTTTTTTTCATGCAAAAAAAGTCAAAAATTTTTTTAACCTCAAAATGTCATAAAAAACGTCATAGTATAGTATGGCGTTTTTTTCGGCCAAAAAAGGTCAAAAATTTTTTTGACCTCAAAATGTCATAAAAAACGTCATAGTATAGTATGGCGTTTTTTTCATGCAAAAAAAGTCAAAAAAATTTTTGACCTCAAAATGTCATAAAAAACGTCATAGTATAGTATGGCGTTTTTTTTCGGCCAAAAAAAGTCAAAAATTTTTTTGACCTCAAAATGTCATAAAAAACGTCATAGTATAGTATGGCGTTTTTTTTCGGCCAAAAAAATTCAAAAATTTTTTTGACCTCAAAATGTCATAAAAAACGTCATAGTATAGTATGGCGTTTTTTTCGGCCAAAAAATGTCAAAATTTTTTTTGACCTCAAAATGTCATAAAAAACGTCATAGTATAGTATGGCGTTTTTTTTCATGCAAAAAAAGTCAAAATTTTTTTTGACCTCAAAATGTCATAAAAAACGTCATAGTATAGTATGGCGTTTTTTTCATGCAAAAAAAGTCAAAAATTTTTTTGACCTCAAAATGTCATAAAAAACATCATAGTATAGTATGGCGTTTTTTTCGGCCAAAAAAAGTCAACATTTTTTTTGACCTCAAAATGTCATAAAAAACGTCATAGTATAGTATGCCGTTTTTTTCGAGCAAAAAAAGTCAACATTTTTTTTGGACCTCAAAATGTCATAAAAAACGTCATAGTATAGTAAGGCGTCAAAATCGGACAAAAAAAGTCAAAATTTTTTTTGACCTCAAAATGTCATAAAAAACGTCATAGTATAGTATGGTGTCAAAATCGGACAAAAAAAGTCAAAAATTTTTTTAACCTCAAAATGTCATAAAAAACGTCATAGTATAGTATGGCGTTTTTTTCGGCCAAAAAAGGTCAAAAAATTTTTTGACCTCAAAATGTCATAAAAAACGTCATAGTATAGTATGGCGTTTTTTTCATGCAAAAAAAGTCAAAAAAATTTTTGACCTCAAAATGTCATAAAAAACGTCATAGTATAGTATGGCGTTTTTTTCGGCCAAAAAAAGTCAAAAATTTTTTTGACCTCAAAATGTCATAAAAAACGTCATAGTATAGTATGGCGTTTTTTTTCGGCCAAAAAAATTCAAAAATTTTTTTGACCTCAAAATGTCATAAAAAACGTCATAGTATAGTATGGCGTTTTTTTCGGCCAAAAAATGTCAAAATTTTTTTTGACCTCAAAATGTCATAAAAAACGTCATAGTATAGTATGGCGTTTTTTTTCATGCAAAAAAAGTCAAAATTTTTTTTGACCTCAAAATGTCATAAAAAACGTCATAGTATAGTATGGCGTTTTTTTCATGCAAAAAAAGTCAAAAATTTTTTTGACCTCAAAATGTCATAAAAAACATCATAGTATAGTATGGCGTTTTTTTCGGCCAAAAAAAGTCAACATTTTTTTTGACCTCAAAATGTCATAAAAAACGTCATAGTATAGTATGCCGTTTTTTTCGAGCAAAAAAAGTCAAAATTTTTTTTGGACCTCAAAATGTCATAAAAAACGTCATAGTATAGTAAGGCGTCAAAATCGGACAAAAAAAGTCAAAATTTTTTTTGACCTCAAAATGTCATAAAAAACGTCATAGTATAGTATGGTGTCAAAATCGGACAAAAAAAGTCAAAAATTTTTTTGACCTCAAAATGTCATAAAAAACGTCATAGTATAGTATGGCGTTTTTTTCATGCAAAAAAAGTCAAAAAAATTTTTGACCTCAAAATGTCATAAAAAACGTCATAGTATAGTAAGGCGTTTTTTTCGGGCAAAAAAAGTCAAAATTTTTTTTTACCTCAAAATGTCATAAAAAACGTCATAGTATAGTATGGTGTCAAAATCGGACAAAAAAAGTCAACATTTTTTTTGACCTCAAAATGTCATAAAAAACGTCATAGTATAGTATGGCGTTTTTTTCGGGCAAAAAAAGTCAAAAAATTTTTTTGACCTCAAAATGTCATAAAAAACGTCATAGAATAGTAAGGCGTCAAAATAGGACAAAAAAAGTCAAAAAATTTTTTGACCTCAAAATGTCATAAAAAACGTCATAGTATAGTATGGCGTTTTTTTCGGCCAAAAAAAGTCAAAATTTTTTTTGACCTCAAAATGTCATAAAAAACGTCATAGTATAGTATGGCGTTTTTTTCATGCAAAAAAAGTCAAAAATTTTTTTGACCTCAAAATGTCATAAAAAACGTCATAGTATAGTATGGCGTTTTTTTCATGCAAAAAAAGTCAAAAAATTTTTTAACCTCAAAATGTCATAAAAAACGTCATAGTATAGTATGCCGTTTTTTTCGGCCAAAAAAATTCAAAAATTTTTTTGACCTCAAAATGTCATAAAAAACGTCATAGTATAGTATGGCGTTTTTTTCGAGCAAAAAAAGTCAAAAATTTTTTTGACCTCAAAATGTCATAAAAAACGTCATAGTATAGTATGGCGTTTTTTTCGGGCAAAAAAAGTCAAAAATTTTTTTGGCCTCAAAATGTCATAAAAACGTCATAGTATAGTATGGCGTTTTTTTCATGCAAAAAAAGTCAAAAAAATTTTTGTCCTCAAAATGTCATAAAAAACGTCATAGTATAGTATGGCGTTTTTTTCGGGCAAAAAAAGTCAAGATTTTTTTTGACCTCAAAATGTCATAAAAAACGTCATAGTATAGTATGGCGTTTTTTTTCGGCCAAAAAAAGTCAAAAAATTTTTTGGCCTCAAAATGTCATAAAAAACGTCATAGTATAGTATGGCGTTTTTTTCATGCAAAAAAAGTCAAAATTTTTTTTGACCTCAAAATGTCATAAAAAACGTCATAGTATAGTAAGGCGTCAAAATCGGACAAAAAAAGTCAAAATTTTTTTTGACCTCAAAATGTCATAAAAAACGTCAAAGTATAGTATGGCTTTTTTTTCGGCCAAAAAAAGTCAAAAAATTTTTTGACCTCAAAATCTCATAAAAAACGTCATAGTATAGTATGCCGTTTTTTTCCTGCAAAAAAAGTCAACATTTTTTTTGACCTCAAAATGTCATAAAAAACATCATAGTACAGTAAGGCGTCAAAATCGGACAAAAAAAGTCAAAAATGTTTTTGATCTCAAAATGTCATAAAAAACGTCATAGTATAGTATGCCGTTTTTTTCATGCAAAAAAAGTCAAAAATGTTTTTGACCTCAAAATGTCATAAAAAACGTCATAGTATAATATGGCGTTTTTTTCGGCCAAAAAAAGTCAAAATTTTTTTTGACCTCAAAATGTCATAAAAAACGTCATAGTATAGTATGGCGTTTTTTTCATGCAAAAAAAGTCAAAATTTTTTTTGGACCTCAAAATGTCATAAAAAACGTCATAGTATAGTAAGGCGTCAAAATCGGACAAAAAAAGTCAAAATTTTTTTTGACCTCAAAATGTCATAAAAAACGTCATAGTATAGTATGGTGTCAAAATCGGACAAAAAAAGTCAAAAATTTTTTTGACCTCAAAATGTCATAAAAAACGTCATAGTATAGTATGGCGTTTTTTTCATGCAAAAAAAGTCAAAAAAATTTTTGACCTCAAAATGTCATAAAAAACGTCATAGTATAGTATGGTGTCAAAATCGGACAAAAAAAGTCAACATTTTTTTTGACCTCAAAATGTCATAAAAAACGTCATAGTATAGTATGGCGTTTTTTTCGGGCAAAAAAAGTCAAAAAAATTTTTTTGACCTCAAAATGTCATAAAAAACGTCATAGTATAGTAAGGCGTCAAAATAGGACAAAAAAAGTCAAAAAAATTTTTGACCTCAAAATGTCATAAAAAACGTCATAGTATAGTATGGCGTTTTTTTCGGCCAAAAAAAGTCAAAAAAATTTTTGTCCTCAAAATGTCATAAAAAACGTCATAGTATAGTATGCCGTTTTTTTCGAGCAAAAAAAGTCAAAAATTTTTTTGACCTCAAAATGTCATAAAAAACGTCATAGTATAGTATGGCGTTTTTTTCGGGCAAAAAAAGTCAAAAATTTTTTTGGCCTCAAAATGTCATAAAAACGTCATAGTATAGTATGGCGTTTTTTTCATGCAAAAAAAGTCAAAAAAATTTTTGTCCTCAAAATGTCATAAAAAACGTCATAGTATAGTATGGCGTTTTTTTCGGCCAAAAAAAGTCAAGATTTTTTTTGACCTCAAAATGTCATAAAAAACGTCATAGTATAGTATGGCGTTTTTTTCGGGCAAAAAAAGTCAAAAATTTTTTTGGCCTCAAAATATCATAAAAAATGTCATAGTATAGTATGGCGTTTTTTTCATGCATTAAAAGTCAAAAAAATTTTTGACCTCAAAATGTCATAAAAAACGTCATAGTATAGTATGGCGTTTTTTTCGGCCAAAAAAAGTCAAAAATTTTTTTGGCCTCAAAATGTCATAAAAAACGTCATAGTATAGTATGGCGTTTTTTTTCGGCCAAAAAAAGTCAAAATTTTTTTTGACCTCAAAATGTCATAAAAAACGTCATAGTATAGTATGCCGTTTTTTTCATGCAAAAAAAGTCAAAATTTTTTTTGACCTCAAAATGTCATAAAAAAACGTCATAGTATAGTAAGGCGTCAAAATCGGACAAAAAAAGTCAAAATTTTTTTTGACCTCAAAATGTCATAAAAAACGTCAAAGTATAGTATGGCTTTTTTTTCGGCCAAAAAAGGTCAAAATTTTTTTTGACCTCAAAATGTCATAAAAAACGTCATAGTATAGTATGGCGTTTTTTTCGGCCAAAAAAAGTCAACATTTTTTTTGACCTCAAAATCTCATAAAAAACGTCATAGTATAGTATGCCGTTTTTTTCCTGCAAAAAAAGTCAACATTTTTTTTGACCTCAAAATGTCATAAAAAACATCATAGTACAGTAAGGCGTCAAAATCGGACAAAAAAAGTCAAAAATGTTTTTGACCTCAAAATGTCATAAAAAACGTCATAGTATAGTATGCCGTTTTTTTCATGCAAAAAAAGTCAAAAATGTTTTTGACCTCAAAATGTCATAAAAAACGTCATAGTATAATATGGCGTTTTTTTCGGCCAAAAAAAGTCAAAAATTTTTTTGGCCTCAAAATGTCATAAAAAACGTCATAGTATAGTATGGCGTTTTTTTCATGCAAAAAAAGTCAAAAATTTTTTTGACCTCAAAATGTCATAAAAAACGTCATAGTATAGTATGGCGTTTTTTTTCGGCCAAAAAAAGTCAAAATTTTTTTTACCTCAAAATGTCATAAAAAACGTCATAGTATAGTATGGCGTTTTTTTCATGCAAAAAAAGTCAAAATTTTATTTGACCTCAAAATGTCATAAAAAACGTCATAGTATAGTATGGCGTTTTTTTCGGCCAAAAAATGTCAAAATTTTTTTTGACCTCAAAATGTCATAAAAAACGTCATAGTATAGTATGGCGTTTTTTTTCATGCAAAAAAAAGTCAAAAATTTTTTTGACCTCAAAATGTCATAAAAAACGTCATAGTATAGTATGGCGTTTTTTTCGGGCAAAAAAAGTCAAAAATTTTTTTGGCCTCAAAATGTCATAAAAAACGTCATAGTATAGTATGGCGTTTTTTTCATGCAAAAAAAGTCAAAAAAATTTTTGTGCTCAAAATGTCATAAAAAACGTCATAGTATAGTATGCCGTTTTTTTTCGGCCAAAAAAAGTCAAATTTTTTTTTGACCTCAAAATGTCATAAAAAACGTCATAGTATAGTATGGCGTTTTTTTCGGCCAAAAAAAGTCAAAAATGTTTTTGACCTCAAAATGTCATAAAAAACGTCATAGTATAGTATGGCGTTTTTTTCGGCCAAAAAAAGTCAAAAATGTTTTTGACCTCAAAATGTCATAAAAAACGTCATAGTATAGTATGGCGTTTTTTTCGGCCAAAAAAAGTCAAAAAAGTTTTTGACCTCAAAATGTCATAAAAAACGTCATAGTATAGTATGGCGTTTTTTTCGGCCAAAAAAAGTCAAAAAAATTTTTGACCTCAAAATGTCATAAAAAACGTCATAGTATAGTATGGCGTTTTTTTCTTGCAAAAAATGTCAAAAAATTTTTTGACCTCAAAATGTCATAAAAAACGTCATAGTATAGTAAGGCGTCAAAATCGGACAAAAAAAGTAAAAAAATTTTTTGACCTCAAAATGTCATAAAAAACGTCATAGTATAGTATGGCGTTTTTTTCGGCCAAAAAAAGTCAACATTTTTTTTGACCTCAAAATCTCATAAAAAACGTCATAGTATAGTATGCCGTTTTTTTCCTGCAAAAAAAGTCAACATTTTTTTTGACCTCAAAATGTCATAAAAAACATCATAGTACAGTAAGGCGTCAAAATCGGACAAAAAAAGTCAAAAATGTTTTTGACCTCAAAATGTCATAAAAAACGTCATAGTATAGTATGCCGTTTTTTTCATGCAAAAAAAGTCAAAAATTTTTTTGACCTCAAAATGTCATAAAAAACGTCATAGTATAATATGGCGTTTTTTTCGGCCAAAAAAAGTCAAAATTTTTTTTGACCTCAAAATGTCATAAAAAACGTCATAGTATAGTATGGCGTTTTTTTCATGCAAAAAAAGTCAAAAATTTTTTTGACCTCAAAATGTCATAAAAAACGTCATAGTATAGTATGGCGTTTTTTTCGGGCAAAAAAAGTCAAAAATTTTTTTGGCCTCAAAATGTCATAAAAAACGTCATAGTATAGTATGGCGTTTTTTTCGGGCAAAAAAAGTCAAAAATTTTTTTGGCCTCAAAATGTCATAAAAAACGTCATAGTATAGTATGGCGTTTTTTTCATGCAAAAAAAGTCAAAAAAATTTTTGTCCTCAAAATGTCATAAAAAACGTCATAGTATAGTATGGCGTTTTTTTTCGGCCAAAAAAAGTCAAAATTTTTTTTACCTCAAAATGTCATAAAAAACGTCATAGTATAGTATGGCGTTTTTTTCATGCAAAAAAGTCAAAATTTTATTTGACCTCAAAATGTCATAAAAAACGTCATAGTATAGTATGGCGTTTTTTTCGGCCAAAAAATGTCAAAATTTTTTTTGACCTCAAAATGTCATAAAAAACGTCATAGTATAGTATGGCGTTTTTTTTCATGCAAAAAAAAGTCAAAAATTTTTTTGACCTCAAAATGTCATAAAAAACGTCATAGTATAGTATGGCGTTTTTTTCGGGCAAAAAAAGTCAAAAATTTTTTTGGCCTCAAAATGTCATAAAAAACGTCATAGTATAGTATGGCGTTTTTTTCATGCAAAAAAAGTCAAAAAAATTTTTGTGCTCAAAATGTCATAAAAAACGTCATAGTATAGTATGCCGTTTTTTTCGGCCAAAAAAAGTCAAATTTTTTTTTTACCTCAAAATGTCATAAAAAATGTCATAGTATAGTATGGCGTTTTTTTCGGCCAAAAAAAGTCAAAATTTTTTTTGACCTCAAAATGTCATAAAAAACGTCATAGTATAGTATGGCGTTTTTTTCGGCCAAAAAAAGTCAAAATTTTTTTTGACCTCAAAATGTCATAAAAAAAGTCATAGTATAGTATGGCGTTTTTTTCGGGCAAAAAAAGTCAAAAATTTTTTTGGCCTCAAAATGTCATAAAAAACGTCATAGTATAGTATGGCGTTTTTTTCGGGCAAAAAAAGTCAAAAATTTTTTTGGCCTCAAAATATCATAAAAAACGTCATAGTATAGTATGGCGTTTTTTTCATGCATTAAAAGTCAAAAATTTTTTTGACCTCAAAATGTCATAAAAAACGTCATAGTATAGTATGGCGTTTTTTTTCGGCCAAAAAAAGTCAAAAATGTTTTTGACCTCAAAATGTCATAAAAAACGTCATAGTATAGTATGGCGTTTTTTTCGGCCAAAAAAAGTCAAAAATGTTTTTGACCTCAAAATGTCATAAAAAACGTCATAGTATAGTATGGCGTTTTTTTCGGCCAAAAAAAGTCAAAAAATTTTTGACCTCAAAATGTCATAAAAAACGTCATAGTATAGTATGGCGTTTTTTTCTTGCAAAAAATGTCAAAAAATTTTTTGACCTCAAAATGTCATAAAAAACGTCATAGTATAGTAAGGCGTCAAAATCGGACAAAAAAAGTAAAAAATTTTTTTGACCTCAAAATGTCATAAAAAACGTCATAGTATAGTATGGCGTTTTTTTTCGGCCAAAAAAAGTCAAAATTTTTTTTGACCTCAAAATCTCATAAAAAACGTCATAGTATAGTATGCCGTTTTTTTCATGCAAAAAAAGTCAAAATTTTTTTTGACCTCAAAATGTCATAAAAAACATCATAGTATAGTAAGGCGTCAAAATCGGACAAAAAAAGTCAAAAATGTTTTTGACCTCAAAATGTCATAAAAAACGTCATAGTATAGTATGCCGTTTTTTTCATGCAAAAAAAGTCAAAAATTTTTTTGACCTCAAAATGTCATAAAAAACGTCATAGTATAATATGGCGTTTTTTTCGGCCAAAAAAAGTCAAAATTTTTTTTGACCTCAAAATGTCATAAAAAACGTCATAGTATAGTATGGCGTTTTTTTCGGCCAAAAAAAGTCAAAAATTTTTTTGACCTCAAAATGTCATAAAAAACGTCATAGTATAGTATGGCGTTTTTTTTCGGCCAAAAAAAGTCAAAAATGTTTTTGACCTCAAAATGTCATAAAAAACGTCATAGTATAGTATGGCGTTTTTTTCGGCCAAAAAAAGTCAAAAAACTTTTTGACCTCAAAATGTCATAAAAAACGTCATAGTATAGTAAGGCGTCAAAATCGGACAAAAAAAGTAAAAATTTTTTTTGACCTCAAAATGTCATAAAAAACGTCATAGTATAGTATGGCGTTTTTTTCGGGCAAAAAAAGTCAAAAATTTTTTTGGCATCAAAATGTCATAAAAAAACGTCATAGTATAGTATGGCGTTTTTTTCGGCCAAAAAAAGTCAAAAATTTTTTTGACCTCAAAATGTCATAAAAAACGTCATAGTATAGTATGGCGTTTTTTTCGGCCAAAAAAAGTCAAAAATTTTTTTGGCCTCAAAATGTCATAAAAAACGTCATAGTATAGTATGGCGTTTTTTTCGGGCAAAAAAAGTATACATTTTTTTGACCTCAAAATGTCATAAAAAACATAGTATAGTATGGCGTTTTTTTTCATGCAAAAAAAGTCAAACATTTTTTTGACCTCAAAATGTCATAAAAAACATAGTATAGTATGGCGTTTTTTTCATGCAAAAAAGTCAAAAATTTTTTTGACCTCAAAATGTCATAAAAAACGTCATAGTATAGTATGGCGTTTTTTTCGGCCAAAAAAAGTCAACATTTTTTTTGACCTCAAAATGTCATAAAAAACGTCATAGTATAGTATGGCGTTTTTTTCGGGCAAAAAAAGTCAAAAATTTTTTGGACCTCAAAATGTCATAAAAAACGTCATAGTATAGTATGCCGTTTTTTTCGGCCAAAAAAAGTCAAAATTTTTTTTGTCCTCAAAATGTCATAAAAAACGTCATAGTATAGTATGCCGTTTTTTTCGGCCAAAAAAAGTCAAAAATTTTTTTGGCCTCAAAATGTCATAAAAAACGTCATAGTATAGTATGGCGTTTTTTTCGGCCAAAAAAAGTCAAAATTTTTTTTGACCTCAAAATGTCATAAAAAACGTCATAGTATAGTATGGCGTTTTTTCGGCCAAAAAAAGTCAACATTTTTTTTGACCTCAAAATGTCATAAAAAACGTCATAGTATAGTATGCCGTTTTTTTCATGCAAAAAAAGTCAAAATTTTTTTTGACCTCAAAATGTCATAAAAAACGTCATAGTATAGTAAGGCGTCAAAATCGGACAAAAAAAGTCAAAATTTTTTTTGACCTCAAAATGTCATAAAAAACGTCAAAGTATAGTATGGCGTTTTTTTCGGGCAAAAAAAGTATACATTTTTTTGACCTCAAAATGTCATAAAAAACATAGTATAGTATGGCGTTTTTTTCATGCAAAAAAAGTCAAACATTTTTTTGACCTCAAAATGTCATAAAAAACATAGTATAGTATGGCGTTTTTTTCATGCAAAAAAGTCAAAAAATTTTTTGACCTCAAAATGTCATAAAAAACGTCATAGTATAGTATGGCGTTTTTTTCGGCCAAAAAAAGTCAACATTTTTTTTGACCTCAAAATGTCATAAAAAACGTCATAGTATAGTATGGCGTTTTTTTCGGGCAAAAAAAGTCAAAATTTTTTTTGACCTCAAAATGTCATAAAAAACGTCATAGTATAGTATGGCGTTTTTTTCGGCCAAAAAAAGTCAAAATTTTTTTTGACCTCAAAATGTCATAAAAAACGTCATAGTATAGTATGGCGTTTTTTTCGGCCAAAAAAAGTCAAAAATTTTTTTGACCTCAAAATGTCATAAAAAATGTCATAGTATAGTATGGCGTTTTTTTCATGCAAAAAAAGTCAAAAATTTTTTTGACCTCAAAATGTCATAAAAAACGTCATAGTATAGTATGCCGATTTTTTCGGCCAAAAAAGGTCAAAATTTTTTTAGACCTCAAAATGTCATAAAAAACGTCATAGTATAGTATGCCGTTTTTTTCGGCCAAAAAAAGTCAAAAAATTTTTTTGACCTCAAAATGTCATAAAAAACGTCATAGTATAGTATGGCGTTTTTTTCATGCAAAAAAAGTCAAAATTTTTTTTGACCTCAAAATGTCATAAAAAACGTCATAGTATAGTATGGTGTCAAAATCGGACAAAAAAAGTCAAAAATTTTTTTGACCTCAAAATGTCATAAAAAACGTCATAGTATAGTATGGCGTTTTTTTCATGCAAAAAAAGTCAAAAAAATTTTTGACCTCAAAATGTCATAAAAAACGTCATAGTATAGTAAGGCGTTTTTTTCGGGCAAAAAAAGTCAAAATTTTTTTTTACCTCAAAATGTCATAAAAAACGTCATAGTATAGTATGGTGTCAAAATCGGACAAAAAAAGTCAACATTTTTTTTGACCTCAAAATGTCATAAAAAACGTCATAGTATAGTATGGCGTTTTTTTCGGGCAAAAAAAGTCAAAAATTTTTTTGACCTCAAAATGTCATAAAAAACATCATAGTATAGTAAGGCGTCAAAATTGGACAAAAAAAGTCAAAAAATTTTTTGACCTCAAAATGTCATAAAAAACGTCATAGTATAGTATGGCGTTTTTTTCGGCCAAAAAAAGTCAAAAATTTTTTTGACCTCAAAATGTCATAAAAAACGTCATAGTATAGTATGCCGTTTTTTTTCGAGCAAAAAAAGTCAAAAATTTTTTTGACCTCAAAATGTCATAAAAAACGTCATAGTATAGTATGGCGTTTTTTTCATGCATTAAAAGTCAAAAATTTTTTTGACCTCAAAATGTCATAAAAAACGTCATAGTATAGTATGGCGTTTTTTTTCGGCCAAAAAAAGTCAAAAAATTTTTTGGCCTCAAAATGTCATAAAAAACGTCATAGTATAGTATGGCGTTTTTTTCGGCCAAAAAAAGTCAAAATTTTTTTTGACCTCAAAATGTCATAAAAAACGTCATAGTATAGTATGGCGTTTTTTCGGCCAAAAAAAGTCAACATTTTTTTTGACCTCAAAATGTCATAAAAAACGTCATAGTATAGTATGCCGTTTTTTTCATGCAAAAAAAGTCAAAAATTTTTTTGACCTCAAAATGTCATAAAAAACGTCATAGTATAGTAAGGCGTCAAAATCGGACAAAAAAAGTCAAAATTTTTTTTGACCTCAAAATGTCATAAAAAACGTCAAAGTATAGTATGGCTTTTTTTTCGGCCAAAAAAGGTCAAAATTTTTTTTGACCTCAAAATGTCATAAAAAACGTCATAGTATAGTATGCCGTTTTTTTCGGCCAAAAAAAGTCAAAATTTTTTTTGACCTCAAAATCTCATAAAAAACGTCATAGTATAGTATGCCGTTTTTTTCATGCAAAAAAAGTCAAAATTTTTTTTGACCTCAAAATGTCATAAAAAACATCATAGTATAGTAAGGCGTCAAAATCGGACAAAAAAAGTCAAAAATGTTTTTGACCTCAAAATGTCATAAAAAACGTCATAGTATAGTATGGCGTTTTTTTCGGCCAAAAAAAGTCAAAAATGTTTTTGACCTCAAAATGTCATAAAAAACGTCATAGTATAGTATGGCGTTTTTTTCGGCCAAAAAAAGTCAAAAAACTTTTTGACCTCAAAATGTCATAAAAAACGTCATAGTATAGTAAGGCGTCAAAATCGGACAAAAAAAGTAAAAATTTTTTTTGACCTCAAAATGTCATAAAAAACGTCATAGTATAGTATGGCGTTTTTTTCATGCAAAAAAAGTCAAAAAAATTTTTGTCCTCAAAATGTCATAAAAAACGTCATAGTATAGTAAGGCGTCAAAATCGGACAAAAAAAGTCAAAAATGTTTTTGACCTCAAAATGTCATAAAAAACGTCATAGTATAGTATGGCGTTTTTTTCGGCCAAAAAAAGTCAAAAAAATTTTTGACCTCAAAATGTCATAAAAAACGTCATAGTATAGTATGGCGTTTTTTTCTTGCAAAAAAAGTCAACATTTTTTTTGACCCCAAAATGTCATAAAAAATGTCATAGTATAGTATGGCGTTTTTTTCGGCCAAAAAAAGTCAACATTTTTTTGGACCTCAAAATGTCATAAAAAACGTCATAGTATAGTATGCCGTTTTTTTCGAGCAAAAAAACTCAAAATTTTTTTTGACCTCAAAATGTCATAAAAAACGTCATAGTATAGTATGGCGTTTTTTTCATGCATTAAAAGTCAAAAATTTTTTTGACCTCAAAATGTCATAAAAAACGTCATAGTATAGTAAGGCGTCAAAATCGGACAAAAAAAGTCAAAATTTTTTTTGACCTCAAAATGTCATAAAAAACGTCATAGTATAGTATGGCGTTTTTTTTCGGGCAAAGAAAGTCAAAAAAATTTTTTGACCTCAAAATGTCATAAAAAACGTCATAGTATAGTATGGCGTTTTTTTCATGCAAAAAAAGTCAAAATTTTTTTTGACCTCAAAATGTCATAAAAAACGTCATAGTATAGTATGGTGTCAAAATCGGACAAAAAAAGTCAAAAATTTTTTTGACCTCAAAATGTCATAAAAAACGTCATAGTATAGTATGGCGTTTTTTTCATGCAAAAAAAGTCAAAAAAATTTTTGACCTCAAAATGTCATAAAAAACGTCATAGTATAGTAAGGCGTTTTTTTCGGGCAAAAAAAGTCAAAATTTTTTTTTACCTCAAAATGTCATAAAAAACGTCATAGTATAGTATGGTGTCAAAATCGGACAAAAAAAGTCAACATTTTTTTTGACCTCAAAATGTCATAAAAAACGTCATAGTATAGTATGGCGTTTTTTTCGGGCAAAAAAAGTATACATTTTTTTGACCTCAAAATGTCATAAAAAACATAGTATAGTATGGCGTTTTTTTCATGCAAAAAAAGTCAAAATTTTTTTTGACCTCAAAATGTCATAAAAAACATCATAGTATAGTAAGGCGTCAAAATCGGACAAAAAAAGTCAAAAATGTTTTTGACCTCAAAATGTCATAAAAAACGTCATAGTATAGTATGCCGTTTTTTTCATGCAAAAAAAGTCAAAAATGTTTTTGACCTCAAAATGTCATAAAAAACGTCATAGTATAATATGGCGTTTTTTTCGGCCAAAAAAAGTCAAAATTTTTTTTGACCTCAAAATGTCATAAAAAACGTCATAGTATAGTATGGCGTTTTTTTCGGCCAAAAAAAGTCAAAAATTTTTTTGACCTCAAAATGTCATAAAAAACGTCATAGTATAGTATGGCGTTTTTTTTCGGCCAAAAAAAGTCAAAAATGTTTTTGACCTCAAAATGTCATAAAAAACGTCATAGTATAGTATGGCGTTTTTTTCGGCCAAAAAAAGTCAAAAATGTTTTTGACCTCAAAATGTCATAAAAAACGTCATAGTATAGTATGGCGTTTTTTTCGGCCAAAAAAGTCAAAAAAATTTTTGACCTCAAAATGTCATAAAAAACGTCATAGTATAGTATGGCGTTTTTTTCTTGCAAAAAATGTCAAAAAATTTTTTGACCTCAAAATGTCATAAAAAACGTCATAGTATAGTAAGGCGTCAAAATCGGACAAAAAAAGTAAAAATTTTTTTTGACCTCAAAATGTCATAAAAAACGTCATAGTATAGTATGGCGTTTTTTTCGGCCAAAAAAAGTCAAAATTTTTTTTGACCTCAAAATCTCATAAAAAACGTCATAGTATAGTATGCCGTTTTTTTCGAGCAAAAAAAGTCAAAATTTTTTTTGACCTCAAAATGTCATAAAAAACATCATAGTATAGTAAGGCGTCAAAATCGGACAAAAAAAGTCAAAAATGTTTTTGACCTCAAAATGTCATAAAAAACGTCATAGTATAGTATGCCGTTTTTTTCATGCAAAAAAAGTCAAAAATTTTTTTGACCTCAAAATGTCATAAAAAACGTCATAGTATAATATGGCGTTTTTTTCGGCCAAAAAAAGTCAAAATTTTTTTTGACCTCAAAATGTCATAAAAAACGTCATAGTATAGTATGGCGTTTTTTTCGGCCAAAAAAAGTCAAAAATGTTTTTGACCTCAAAATGTCATAAAAAACGTCATAGTATAGTATGGCGTTTTTTTCTTGCAAAAAAAGTCAAACATTTTTTTGACCTCAAAATGTCATAAAAAACGTCATAGTATATTATGCCGTTTTTTTCATGCAAAAAAAGTCAAAAATTTTTTTGACCTCAAAATGTCATAAAAAACGTCATAGTATAGTAAGGCGTCAAAATCGGACAAAAAAAGTCAAAATTTTTTTTGACCTCAAAATGTCATAAAAAACGTCAAAGTATAGTATGGCTTTTTTTTCGGCCAAAAAAGGTCAAAATTTTTTTTGACCTCAAAATGTCATAAAAAACGTCATAGTATAGTATGCCGTTTTTTTTCGGCCAAAAAAAGTCAAAATTTTTTTTGACCTCAAAATCTCATAAAAAACGTCATAGTATAGTATGCCGTTTTTTTCATGCAAAAAAAGTCAAAATTTTTTTTGACCTCAAAATGTCATAAAAAACATCATAGTATAGTAAGGCGTCAAAATCGGACAAAAAAAGTCAAAAATGTTTTTGACCTCAAAATGTCATAAAAAACGTCATAGTATAGTATGGCGTTTTTTTCGGCCAAAAAAAGTCAAAAATGTTTTTGACCTCAAAATGTCATAAAAAACGTCATAGTATAGTATGGCGTTTTTTTCGGCCAAAAAAAGTCAAAAAACTTTTTGACCTCAAAATGTCATAAAAAACGTCATAGTATAGTAAGGCGTCAAAATCGGACAAAAAAAGTAAAAATTTTTTTTGACCTCAAAATGTCATAAAAAACGTCATAGTATAGTATGGCGTTTTTTTCGGGCAAAAAAAGTCAAAAATTTTTTTGGCATCAAAATGTCATAAAAAAAACGTCATAGTATAGTATGGCGTTTTTTTTCGGCCAAAAAAAGTCAAAAATTTTTTTGACCTCAAAATGTCATAAAAAACGTCATAGTATAGTATGGCGTTTTTTTTCGGCCAAAAAAAGTCAAAAATTTTTTTGGCCTCAAAATGTCATAAAAAACGTCATAGTATAGTATGGCGTTTTTTTCGGGCAAAAAAAGTATACATTTTTTTGACCTCAAAATGTCATAAAAAACATAGTATAGTATGGCGTTTTTTTCATGCAAAAAAAGTCAAACATTTTTTTGACCTCAAAATGTCATAAAAAACATAGTATAGTATGGCGTTTTTTTCATGCAAAAAAGTCAAAAAATTTTTTGACCTCAAAATGTCATAAAAAACGTCATAGTATAGTATGGCGTTTTTTTTCGGCCAAAAAAAGTCAACATTTTTTTTGACCTCAAAATGTCATAAAAAACGTCATAGTATAGTATGGCGTTTTTTTCGGGCAAAAAAAGTCAAAAATTTTTTGGACCTCAAAATGTCATAAAAAACGTCATAGTATAGTATGCCGTTTTTTTCGGCCAAAAAAAGTCAAAATTTTTTTTGACCTCAAAATGTCATAAAAAACGTCATAGTATAGTATGGCGTTTTTTTCATGCAAAAAAAGTCAAAATTTTATTTGACCTCAAAATGTCATAAAAAACGTCATAGTATAGTATGGCGTTTTTTTCGGCCAAAAAATGTCAAAATTTTTTTTTACCTCAAAATGTCATAAAAAACGTCATAGTATAGTATGGCGTTTTTTTTCATGCAAAAAAAAGTCAAAAATTTTTTTGACCTCAAAATGTCATAAAAAACGTCATAGTATAGTATGGCGTTTTTTTCGGGCAAAAAAAGTCAAAAATTTTTTTGGCCTCAAAATGTCATAAAAAACGTCATAGTATAGTATGGCGTTTTTTTCATGCAAAAAAAGTCAAAAAAATTTTTGTCCTCAAAATGTCATAAAAAACGTCATAGTATAGTATGCCGTTTTTTTCGGCCAAAAAAAGTCAAAATTTTTTTTGACCTCAAAATGTCATAAAAAACGTCATAGTATAGTATGGCGTTTTTTTCGGCCAAAAAAAGTCAAAAATTTTTTTGACCTCAAAATGTCATAAAAAATGTCATAGTATAGTATGGCGTTTTTTTCATGCAAAAAAAGTCAAAAATTTTTTTGACCTCAAAATGTCATAAAAAACGTCATAGTATAGTATGGCGTTTTTTTCATGCAAAAAAAGTCAAAATTTTTTTTGACCTCAAAATGTCATAAAAAACGTCATAGTATAGTAAGGCGTCAAAATCGGACAAAAAAAGTCAAAAATGTTTTTGACCTCAAAATGTCATAAAAAACGTCATAGTATAGTATGCCGTTTTTTTCGGCCAAAAAAAGTCAAAATTTTTTTTGACCTCAAAATGTCATAAAAAACGTCATAGTATAGTATGGCGTTTTTTTCGGCTAAAAAAAGTCAACATTTTTTTTGACCTCAAAATGTCATAAAAAATGTCATAGTATAGTATGGCGTTTTTTTCGGCCAAAAAAAGTCAACATTTTTTTGGACCTCAAAATGTCATAAAAAACGTCATAGTATAGTATGCCGTTTTTTTCGAGCAAAAAAACTCAAAATTTTTTTTGACCTCAAAATGTCATAAAAAACGTCATAGTATAGTATGGCGTTTTTTTCATGCATTAAAAGTCAAAAATTTTTTTGACCTCAAAATGTCATAAAAAACGTCATAGTATAGTAAGGCGTCAAAATCGGACAAAAAAAGTCAAAATTTTTTTTGACCTCAAAATGTCATAAAAAACGTCATAGTATAGTATGGCGTTTTTTTCGGGCAAAGAAAGTCAAAAAAATTTTTTGACCTCAAAATGTCATAAAAAACGTCATAGTATAGTATGGCGTTTTTTTCATGCAAAAAAAGTCAAAATTTTTTTTGACCTCAAAATGTCATAAAAAACGTCATAGTATAGTATGGTGTCAAAATCGGACAAAAAAAGTCAAAAATTTTTTTGACCTCAAAATGTCATAAAAAACGTCATAGTATAGTATGGCGTTTTTTTCATGCAAAAAAAGTCAAAAAAATTTTTGACCTCAAAATGTCATAAAAAACGTCATAGTATAGTATGGCGTTTTTTTCATGCAAAAAAAGTCAAAAAAATTTTTGACCTCAAAATGTCATAAAAAACGTCATAGTATAGTATGGCGTTTTTTTCGGGCAAAAAAAGTATACATTTTTTTGACCTCAAAATGTCATAAAAAACATAGTATAGTATGGCGTTTTTTTCATGCAAAAAAAGTCAAAATTTTTTTTGACCTCAAAATGTCATAAAAAACATCATAGTATAGTAAGGCGTCAAAATCGGACAAAAAAAGTCAAAAATGTTTTTGACCTCAAAATGTCATAAAAAACGTCATAGTATAGTATGCCGTTTTTTTCATGCAAAAAAAGTCAAAAATGTTTTTGACCTCAAAATGTCATAAAAAACGTCATAGTATAATATGGCGTTTTTTTTCGGCCAAAAAAAGTCAAAATTTTTTTTGACCTCAAAATGTCATAAAAAACGTCATAGTATAGTATGGCGTTTTTTTCGGCCAAAAAAAGTCAAAAATTTTTTTGACCTCAAAATGTCATAAAAAACGTCATAGTATAGTATGGCGTTTTTTTCGGCCAAAAAAAGTCAAAAATGTTTTTGACCTCAAAATGTCATAAAAAACGTCATAGTATAGTATGGCGTTTTTTTCGGCCAAAAAAAGTCAAAAATGTTTTTGACCTCAAAATGTCATAAAAAACGTCATAGTATAGTATGGCGTTTTTTTTCGGCCAAAAAAGTCAAAAAACTTTTTGACCTCAAAATGTCATAAAAAACGTCATAGTATAGTATGGCGTTTTTTTTCTTGCAAAAAATGTCAAAAAATTTTTTGACCTCAAAATGTCATAAAAAACGTCATAGTATAGTAAGGCGTCAAAATCGGACAAAAAAAGTAAAAATTTTTTTTGACCTCAAAATGTCATAAAAAACGTCATAGTATAGTATGGCGTTTTTTTCGGCCAAAAAAAGTCAAAAATTTTTTTGACCTCAAAATCTCATAAAAAACGTCATAGTATAGTATGCCGTTTTTTTCGAGCAAAAAAAGTCAAAATTTTTTTTGACCTCAAAATGTCATAAAAAACATCATAGTATAGTAAGGCGTCAAAATCGGACAAAAAAAGTCAAAAATGTTTTTGACCTCAAAATGTCATAAAAAACGTCATAGTATAGTATGCCGTTTTTTTCATGCAAAAAAAGTCAAAAAATTTTTTGACCTCAAAATGTCATAAAAAACGTCATAGTATAATATGGCGTTTTTTTCGGCCAAAAAAAGTCAAAATTTTTTTTGACCTCAAAATGTCATAAAAAACGTCATAGTATAGTATGGCGTTTTTTTCGGCCAAAAAAAGTCAAAAATTTTTTTGACCTCAAAATGTCATAAAAAACGTCATAGTATAGTAAGGCGTCAAAATCGGACAAAAAAAGTCAAAAATGTTTTTGACCTCAAAATGTCATAAAAAACGTCATAGTATAGTATGCCGTTTTTTTCGGCCAAAAAAAGTCAAAATTTTTTTTGACCTCAAAATGTCATAAAAAACGTCATAGTATAGTATGGCGTTTTTTTCGGCTAAAAAAAGTCAACATTTTTTTTGACCTCAAAATGTCATAAAAAATGTCATAGTATAGTATGGCGTTTTTTTCGGCCAAAAAAAGTCAACATTTTTTTGGACCTCAAAATGTCATAAAAAACGTCATGGTATAGTATGCCGTTTTTTTCGAGCAAAAAAACTCAAAATTTTTTTTGACCTCAAAATGTCATAAAAAACGTCATAGTATAGTATGGCGTTTTTTTCATGCATTAAAAGTCAAAAATTTTTTTGACCTCAAAATGTCATAAAAAACGTCATAGTATAGTAAGGCGTCAAAATCGGACAAAAAAAGTCAAAATTTTTTTTGACCTCAAAATGTCATAAAAAACGTCATAGTATAGTATGGCGTTTTTTTCGGGCAAAGAAAGTCAAAAAAATTTTTTGACCTCAAAATGTCATAAAAAACGTCATAGTATAGTATGGCGTTTTTTTCATGCAAAAAAAGTCAAAATTTTTTTTGACCTCAAAATGTCATAAAAAACGTCATAGTATAGTATGGTGTCAAAATCGGACAAAAAAAGTCAAAAATTTTTTTGACCTCAAAATGTCATAAAAAACGTCATAGTATAGTATGGCGTTTTTTTCATGCAAAAAAAGTCAAAAAAATTTTTGACCTCAAAATGTCATAAAAAACGTCATAGTATAGTAAGGCGTTTTTTTCGGGCAAAAAAAGTCAAAATTTTTTTTTACCTCAAAATGTCATAAAAAACGTCATAGTATAGTATGGTGTCAAAATCGGACAAAAAAAGTCAACATTTTTTTTGACCTCAAAATGTCATAAAAAACGTCATAGTATAGTATGGCGTTTTTTTCGGGCAAAAAAAGTATACATTTTTTTGACCTCAAAATGTCATAAAAAACATAGTATAGTATGGCGTTTTTTTCATGCAAAAAAAGTCAAAATTTTTTTTGACCTCAAAATGTCATAAAAAACATCATAGTATAGTAAGGCGTCAAAATCGGACAAAAAAAGTCAAAAATGTTTTTGACCTCAAAATGTCATAAAAAACGTCATAGTATAGTATGCCGTTTTTTTCATGCAAAAAAAGTCAAAAATGTTTTTGACCTCAAAATGTCATAAAAAACGTCATAGTATAGTATGCCGTTTTTTTCATGCAAAAAAAGTCAAAAATGTTTTTGACCTCAAAATGTCATAAAAAACGTCATAGTATAATATGGCGTTTTTTTCGGCCAAAAAAAGTCAAAATTTTTTTTGACCTCAAAATGTCATAAAAAACGTCATAGTATAGTATGGCGTTTTTTTCGGCCAAAAAAAGTCAAAAATTTTTTTGACCTCAAAATGTCATAAAAAACGTCATAGTATAGTATGGCGTTTTTTTCGGCCAAAAAAAGTCAAAAATGTTTTTGACCTCAAAATGTCATAAAAAACGTCATAGTATAGTATGGCGTTTTTTTCGGCCAAAAAAAGTCAAAAATGTTTTTGACCTCAAAATGTCATAAAAAACGTCATAGTATAGTATGGCGTTTTTTTCGGCCAAAAAAGTCAAAAAAATTTTTGACCTCAAAATGTCATAAAAAACGTCATAGTATAGTATGGCGTTTTTTTCTTGCAAAAAATGTCAAAAAATTTTTTGACCTCAAAATGTCATAAAAAACGTCATAGTATAGTAAGGCGTCAAAATCGGACAAAAAAAGTAAAAATTTTTTTTGACCTCAAAATGTCATAAAAAACGTCATAGTATAGTATGGCGTTTTTTTCGGCCAAAAAAAGTCAAAATTTTTTTTGACCTCAAAATCTCATAAAAAACGTCATAGTATAGTATGCCGTTTTTTTCGAGCAAAAAAAGTCAAAATTTTTTTTGACCTCAAAATGTCATAAAAAACATCATAGTATAGTAAGGCGTCAAAATCGGACAAAAAAAGTCAAAAATGTTTTTGACCTCAAAATGTCATAAAAAACGTCATAGTATAGTATGCCGTTTTTTTCATGCAAAAAAAGTCAAAAATTTTTTTGACCTCAAAATGTCATAAAAAACGTCATAGTATAATATGGCGTTTTTTTCGGCCAAAAAAAGTCAAAATTTTTTTTGACCTCAAAATGTCATAAAAAACGTCATAGTATAGTATGGCGTTTTTTTCGGCCAAAAAAAGTCAAAAATTTTTTTGACCTCAAAATGTCATAAAAAACGTCATAGTATAGTATGGCGTTTTTTTCGGCCAAAAAAAGTCAAAAATGTTTTTGACCTCAAAATGTCATAAAAAACGTCATAGTATAGTATGGCGTTTTTTTCGGCCAAAAAAAGTCAAAAAACTTTTTGACCTCAAAATGTCATAAAAAACGTCATAGTATAGTAAGGCGTCAAAATCGGACAAAAAAAGTAAAAATTTTTTTTGACCTCAAAATGTCATAAAAAACGTCATAGTATAGTATGGCGTTTTTTTCGGGCAAAAAAAGTCAAAAATTTTTTTGGCATCAAAATGTCATAAAAAAACGTCATAGTATAGTATGGCGTTTTTTTCGGCCAAAAAAAGTCAAAAATTTTTTTGACCTCAAAATGTCATAAAAAACGTCATAGTATAGTATGGCGTTTTTTTCGGCCAAAAAAAGTCAAAAATTTTTTTGGCCTCAAAATGTCATAAAAAACGTCATAGTATAGTATGGCGTTTTTTTCGGCCAAAAAAAGTCAAAAATTTTTTTGACCTCAAAATGTCATAAAAAACGTCATAGTATAGTATGGCGTTTTTTTCGGCCAAAAAAAGTCAAAAATTTTTTTGGCCTCAAAATGTCATAAAAAACGTCATAGTATAGTATGGCGTTTTTTTCGGGCAAAAAAAGTATACATTTTTTTGACCTCAAAATGTCATAAAAAACATAGTATAGTATGGCGTTTTTTTCATGCAAAAAAAGTCAAACATTTTTTTGACCTCAAAATGTCATAAAAAACATAGTATAGTATGGCGTTTTTTTCATGCAAAAAAAGTCAAAAATTTTTTTGACCTCAAAATGTCATAAAAAACGTCATAGTATAGTATGGCGTTTTTTTCGGCAGAAAAAAGTCAAAAATGTTTTTGACCTCAAAATGTCATAAAAAACGTCATAGTATAGTATGGCGTTTTTTTCGGCCAAAAAAAGTCAAAAATGTTTTTGACCTCAAAATGTCATAAAAAACGTCATAGTATAGTATGGCGTTTTTTTCGGCCAAAAAAAGTCAAAAAAATTTTTGACCTCAAAATGTCATAAAAAACGTCATAGTATAGTATGGCGTTTTTTTCTTGCAAAAAATGTCAAAAAATTTTTTGACCTCAAAATGTCATAAAAAACGTCATAGTATAGTAAGGCGTCAAAATCGGACAAAAAAAGTATAAACTTTTTTTGATCTCAAAATGTCATAAAAAACGTCATAGTATAGTATGGTGTTTTTTTCGGGCAAAAAAAGTCAAAAATTTTTTTGGCATCAAAATGTCATAAAAAAACGTCATAGTATAGTATGGCGTTTTTTTCGGCCAAAAAAAGTCAAAAATTTTTTTGACCTCAAAATGTCATAAAAAACGTCATAGTATAGTATGGCGTTTTTTTCGGCCAAAAAAAGTCAAAAATTTTTTTGGCCTCAAAATGTCATAAAAAACGTCATAGTATAGTATGGCGTTTTTTTCGGCCAAAAAAAGTATACATTTTTTTTGACCTCAAAATGTCATAAAAAACGTCATAGTATAGTATGGCGTTTTTTTTATGCAAAAAAAGTCAAACATTTTTTTGACCTCAAAATGTCATAAAAAACGTCATAGTATAGTATGGCGTTTTTTTCATGCAAAAAAAGTCAAACATTTTTTTGACCTCAAAATGTCATAAAAAACATAGTATAGTATGGCGTTTTTTTCATGCAAAAAAAGTCAAAAAATTTTTTGACCTCAAAATGTCATAAAAAACGTCATAGTATAGTATGGCGTTTTTTTCATGCAAAAAAAGTCAAACATTTTTTTGACCTCAAAATGTCATAAAAAACATAGTATAGTATGGCGTTTTTTTCATGCAAAAAAAGTCAAAAATTTTTTTGGACCTCAAAATGTCATAAAAAACGTCATAGTATAGTAAGGCGTCAAAATCGGACAAAAAAAGTCAAAATTTTTTTTGACCTCAAAATGTCATAAAAAACGTCATAGTATAGTATGGTGTCAAAATCGGACAAAAAAAGTCAAAAATTTTTTTGACCTCAAAATGTCATAAAAAACGTCATAGTATAGTATGGCGTTTTTTTCATGCAAAAAAAGTCAAAAAAATTTTTGACCTCAAAATGTCATAAAAAACGTCATAGTATAGTAAGGCGTTTTTTTCGGGCAAAAAAAGTCAAAATTTTTTTTTACCTCAAAATGTCATAAAAAACGTCATAGTATAGTATGGTGTCAAAATCGGACAAAAAAAGTCAACATTTTTTTTGACCTCAAAATGTCATAAAAAACGTCATAGTATAGTATGGCGTTTTTTTCGGGCAAAAAAAGTCAAAAATTTTTTTGACCTCAAAATGTCATAAAAAACGTCATAGTATAGTAAGGCGTCAAAATTGGACAAAAAAAGTCAAAAAATTTTTTGACCTCAAAATGTCATAAAAAACGTCATAGTATAGTATGGTGTCAAAATCGGACAAAAAAAGTCAACATTTTTTTTGACCTCAAAATGTCATAAAAAACGTCATAGTATAGTATGGCGTTTTTTTCGGGCAAAAAAAGTCAAAAATTTTTTTGACCTCAAAATGTCATAAAAAACGTCATAGTATAGTAAGGCGTCAAAATTGGACAAAAAAAGTCAAAAAATTTTTTGACCTCAAAATGTCATAAAAAACGTCATAGTACAGTATGGCGTTTTTTTCGGCCAAAAAAAGTCAAAAAATTTTTTGACCTCAAAATGTCATAAAAAACGTCATAGTATAGTATGCCGTTTTTTTCGAGCAAAAAAAGTCAAAAATTTTTTTGACCTCAAAATGTCATAAAAAACATCATAGTATAGTATGGCGTTTTTTTCGGGCAAAAAAAGTCAAAAATTTTTTTGGCATCAAAATGTCATAAAAAACGTCCTAGTATAGTATGCCGTTTTTTTCGGCCAAAAAAAGTCAAAATTTTTTTTGACCTCAAAATGTCATAAAAAACGTCATAGTATAGTATGGCGTTTTTTTCGGCCAAAAAAAGTCAAAAAATTTTTTGGCCTCAAAATATCATAAAAAACGTCATAGTATAGTATGGCGTTTTTTTCATGCATTAAAAGTCAAAAATTTTTTTGACCTCAAAATGTCATAAAAAACGTCATAGTATAGTATGGCGTTTTTTTCATGCAAAAAAAGTCAAACATTTTTTTGACCTCAAAATGTCATAAAAAACATAGTATAGTATGGCGTTTTTTTCATGCAAAAAAAGTCAAAAATTTTTTTGACCTCAAAATGTCATAAAAAACGTCATAGTATAGTATGGCGTTTTTTTCGGCCAAAAAAAGTCAAAAATTTTTTTGACCTCAAAATGTCATAAAAAACGTCATAGTATAGTATGGCGTTTTTTTCGGCCAAAAAAAGTCAAAAATGTTTTTGACCTCAAAATGTCATAAAAAACATCATAGTATAGTATGGCGTTTTTTTCGGCCAAAAAAAGTCAAAAATGTTTTTGACCTCAAAATGTCATAAAAAACGTCATAGTATAGTATGGCGTTTTTTTCGGCCAAAAAAAGTCAAAAAAAATTTTGACCTCAAAATGTCATAAAAAACGTCATAGTATAGTATGGCGTTTTTTTCTTGCAAAAAATGTCAAAAAATTTTTTGACCTCAAAATGTCATAAAAAACGTCATAGTATAGTAAGGCGTCAATATCGGACAAAAAAGTAAAAATTTTTTTTGACCTCAAAATGTCATAAAAAACGTCATAGTATAGTATGGTGTTTTTTTCGGGCAAAAAAAGTCAAAATTTTTTTTGACCTCAAAATCTCATAAAAAACGTCATAGTATAGTATGCCGTTTTTTTCATGCAAAAAAAGTCAAAATTTTTTTTGACCTCAAAATGTCATAAAAAACATCATAGTATAGTAAGGCGTCAAAATCGGACAAAAAAAGTCAAAAATGTTTTTGACCTCAAAATGTCATAAAAAACGTCATAGTATAGTATGCCGTTTTTTTCATGCAAAAAAAGTCAAAAATGTTTTTGGCATCAAAATGTCATAAAAAAACGTCATAGTATAGTATGGCGTTTTTTTCGGCCAAAAAAAGTCAAAAATTTTTTTGACCTCAAAATGTCATAAAAAACGTCATAGTATAGTATGGCGTTTTTTTTCGGCCAAAAAAAGTCAAAAATTTTTTTGATCTCAAAATGTCATAAAAAACGTCATAGTATAGTATGGCGTTTTTTTCGGCCAAAAAAAGTCAAAAATGTTTTTGACCTCAAAATGTCATAAAAAACGTCATAGTATAGTATGGCGTTTTTTTTCGGCCAAAAAAAGTCAAAAAAAATTTTGACCTCAAAATGTCATAAAAAACGTCATAGTATAGTATGGCGTTTTTTTCTTGCAAAAAATGTCAAAAAATTTTTTGACCTCAAAATGTCATAAAAAACGTCATAGTATAGTAAGGCGTCAATATCGGACAAAAAAAGTAAAAATTTTTTTTGACCTCAAAATGTCATAAAAAACGTCATAGTATAGTATGGTGTTTTTTTCGGGCAAAAAAAGTCAAAATTTTTTTTGACCTCAAAATCTCATAAAAAACGTCATAGTATAGTATGCCGTTTTTTTCATGCAAAAAAAGTCAAAATTTTTTTTGACCTCAAAATGTCATAAAAAACATCATAGTATAGTAAGGCGTCAAAATCGGACAAAAAAAGTCAAAAATGTTTTTGACCTCAAAATGTCATAAAAAACGTCATAGTATAGTATGCCGTTTTTTTCATGCAAAAAAAGTCAAAAATGTTTTTGGCATCAAAATGTCATAAAAAAACGTCATAGTATAGTATGGCGTTTTTTTTCGGCCAAAAAAAGTCAAAAATTTTTTTGACCTCAAAATGTCATAAAAAACGTCATAGTATAGTATGGCGTTTTTTTCGGCAGAAAAAAGTCAAAAATTTTTTTGACCTCAAAATGTCATAAAAAACGTCATAGTATAGTATGGCGTTTTTTTCGGCCAAAAAAAGTCAAAAATGTTTTTGACCTCAAAATGTCATAAAAAACGTCATAGTATAGTATGGCGTTTTTTTCGGCCAAAAAAAGTCAAAAAAATTTTTGACCTCAAAATGTCATAAAAAACGTCATAGTATAGTATGGCGTTTTTTTCTTGCAAAAAATGTCAAAAAATTTTTTGACCTCAAAATGTCATAAAAAACGTCATAGTATAGTAAGGCGTCAAAATCGGACAAAAAAAGTATAAACTTTTTTTGATCTCAAAATGTCATAAAAAACGTCATAGTATAGTATGGTGTTTTTTTCGGGCAAAAAAAGTCAAAAATTTTTTTGGCATCAAAATGTCATAAAAAAACGTCATAGTATAGTATGGCGTTTTTTTCGGCCAAAAAAAGTCAAAAATTTTTTTGACCTCAAAATGTCATAAAAAACGTCATAGTATAGTATGGCGTTTTTTTCGGCCAAAAAAAGTCAAAAATTTTTTTGGCCTCAAAATGTCATAAAAAACGTCATAGTATAGTATGGCGTTTTTTTCGGCCAAAAAAAGTATACATTTTTTTTGACCTCAAAATGTCATAAAAAACGTCATAGTATAGTATGGCGTTTTTTTATGCAAAAAAAGTCAAACATTTTTTTGACCTCAAAATGTCATAAAAAACGTCATAGTATAGTATGGCGTTTTTTTCATGCAAAAAAAGTCAAACATTTTTTTGACCTCAAAATGTCATAAAAAACATAGTATAGTATGGCGTTTTTTTCATGCAAAAAAAGTCAAAAATTTTTTTGACCTCAAAATGTCATAAAAAACGTCATAGTATAGTATGGCGTTTTTTTCATGCAAAAAAAGTCAAACATTTTTTTGACCTCAAAATGTCATAAAAAACATAGTATAGTATGGCGTTTTTTTCATGCAAAAAAAGTCAAAAATTTTTTTGACCTCAAAATGTCATAAAAAACGTCATAGTATAGTATGGCGTTTTTTTCATGCAAAAAAAGTCAAAAATTTTTTTGACCTCAAAATGTCATAAAAAACGTCATAGTATAGTATGGCGTTTTTTTCGGGCAAAAAAAGTCAAAAATGTTTTTGGCCTCAAAATGTCATAAAAAACGTCATAGTATAGTATGGCGTTTTTTTCATGCAAAAAAAGTCAAAAAATTTTTTGACCTCAAAATGTCATAAAAAACGTCATATAGTATGGCGTTTTTTTCAGGCAAAAAAAGTCAAAAAATTTTTTGACCTCAAAATGTCATAAAAAACGTCATAGTATAGTATGGCGTTTTTTTAGGCCAAAAAAAGTCAACATTTTTTTTGACCTCAAAATGTCATAAAAAACGTCATAGTATAGTAAGGCGTCAAAATCGGACAAAAAAAGTCAAAAATTTTTTTGACCTCAAAATGTCATAAAAAACGTCATAGTATAGTATGGCGTTTTTTTCATGCAAAAAAAGTCAAAAAATTTTTTGACCTCAAAATGTCATAAAAAACGTCATAGTATAGTATGGCGTTTTTTTCGGCCAAAAAAAGTCAAAAAATTTTTTGACCTCAAAATGTCATAAAAAACGTCATAGTATAGTAAGGCGTCAAAATCGGCCAAAAAAAGGCCAAATTTTTTTTGACCTCAAAATGTCATGTCAAAGTTTGGGGACTTTTTGAACACGTTGAAGGGGTCAAATTAGCCGACAAAGCGGCGGAAGAAAAATAAAAGAGGAGAATAATAATAATCCCTTTAGTTACAATAGGGCTTCGCATGAATTTCATGCTCGGGCCCTAATGATGGCACCCACATCTTTCACAGAACTGTTGTTGTTGTTGGGGTGTTAGAGAGTGTAGGCAAATGCAAGTTTGTATGTGTGTCACTGTCCCAATTCCAAATCCAAGGCCAGCTGTAGCTCTGGGTAGACGGACTGTCAACAGCGTAAAGACTGAACCTCTGCCCACACTCTAGCATGACTCCATCTCTGCACAAAGGGCAGCCTGTGGAGAACTTCCTGTGTGAGGATTCTTGCATTTGTGGGCATGCTGCAGAGACTGTAGAAGTCAGACGATGTGACTCTGGGGGGGGGGGGGGGGGGGGGGGGGGGGGTGTACCTCTTCTTTTGTTGAGCTCATTTCTAAACTCTCTCTCTTTCACCAGTTCATTCTGTAGTATCTTGTCCCTTGTTTTGTGTCATCTCCACCTCTTTCCCTGCTGCCCAGCCTCCCTGTTCACTCCCCTCTGGCCTCTTTATTCCATCCACCACAGAACAGAGTACAGTTTCTAGGTTTCAACACCCAGAGCAAAGCCACAGTGCCCCTGCAGCTTGGGACAATTACTCCTTCCCCCTTGTGGGTCGGGTCATACATTGTCACTGGTATCATGACATGTGGGAGAGGGCTTTAATGATTTTTTTTGTCTGTGTTCTCAGCAACTGGTGGATGCCAGAGCTTACCACATTGGCTTTCCCCGTCTTAGAGTGCACATTGATCATTTTACCAACCAGTTTATAGAATAGTAATGATCTGAAAAATGGCCGATATTAAATAAACATAGTGGCCACAGCCTTGAATTTTCCAAGATTTAACTTCTGTCTGGTTGCATTTTCCCTGCGCATGAATCTATATTGTTTTTAGCCATGCTAGCGGCATGACTCTCTGGATGACAATGTCATTCAGTCCACTTTGATTCCGACTGAAATATCTCAACAACTATTGAATGGATTGCCATGGAATTTGGTCCACACATTCATGGTGGCCAGAGGATCCTAATGACTTTGGTGAACCCCTGACTTTTTATCTCGTACCACTGGCACATCACTTATCAGTGAAATATCTCAACATCTACATTGTGGTCTGGAACACACAGATACTCATTGTCCTCATTGTCCTCATTGTCCAGAGTAGGCTATGAGTCCTACAAACATCAGTGATCCCCGCACGCGTCACACTATGACAAGTCGGCGATTATTTTCTGAAGCCTTTGAGGTGGTTGCTTTGGACAGTATTAAGTGGGGGGCTAATTCTTTGTGCCAACTGGGGTGTTACTAAGTGTCTCTGAAGGCATTAAAGAAAGCATTCTTTTTGTACTATATCACAGTTCAAATAATATGGTGACAGCACAGTTTGGTGTTCAGGAGGATAAATTTATATAAACTTGAACTGTTGATCATATTCAATTACAGTATGATTTTTACAGAAGTCTAGTCATTGTTTTGTTTTAATGTCCAACAATGCCAGATGATGACAGCAGTCTGCTGTGGATCCAGACCTTTCCAGGAATAATATTTTTTGTTTACACCACTTCTGTTTGTCCTCTCTAGACAGAGCTGTGCAAACTAAGCAGATCAGAATATTTTTCCAGAGTGGGAGAAACCCAAGAACCTTTAAACAGCCCCACAAAAACAAAGAGCACTGTGCTTCAAAAGATGTAAGTATGATCTAATGCAGAACTTTCCAACCCCACCAGTCAGAGAGGACACTAAAGTATCTGCTCATATCCTCTTATCCTTTTAACTTTTACAGTGCCAAACAAGCTGGTGTCCAGCAAGAGCTCTGTGGTTCCAGTATGGGGGAACAGCAAGTTAACCAGCGAGCTCGTCCCGAAGACCAAAGAGGGGAACTTAGAGCTGGAGAGTCAGAATCAAGCCGAAAAGAGACTCTGTCCAGCTCTGGACAAAAAGCACCCCCAGAGACACACCACAAGGTACCTTGCCAGAGTGCTTTAGTTGAAGCCATGGCTCAGATTGAGACTACTCGAAAGCAGGGCCTGACCCAGGAGCAGCAGACTGAGAAAAGTCCTCCAGACAGCATCAACCCAACTGGGGCCTCAGTAGTTTTCTGCCAACAAGAAATCAGTCAGGAGACCAGCAAGAGCAAGAGGTGCAAGCTGAGCAACGCAGGGGAAGACCCTCACCCACAGAGGGCCAAGAGGACGTGTCTTGGAGGACCTCCAGCTGCAATGCAAACTCACTCCACCGATTGCTCCACACAAACATCCAAGCATGACCCTCTTCCTCTGCCGCCCCTTCCTCCAGACGAAGCCAAGGCAGAGTCCAAGGCTTTCCCAGTCTCCAAGTGCAAGAAAACCACACTGGAAGTAGAGCTGCTTACTCCAGGGAAACGCGCCCAGAGGCTCCCCCTCACAAGCAATAACACGGCACAGACAAACCAAAACAGGCTGGCCGCAAGTCTGAGGGGCCTATCTGTCAAGCCTGCATCCTCAGGCTCCTCTATTAGTTCCAGATCCACACTCGGAGAGGAGGGGAGCGAATATGTGCCCAGAACCTCTAGATTACGACGACTGAAGAGGTCCTGAGGGGGAGAAACATGCTACAGTAAAGATGCCTGACGCCACAGAGATAGAGATGATATTGTGTCAGGGTACATGTTTTACCCCACGCAGTCTCCTCAGATGACTCGCATTTGAACATGTGTCACATTTTACTACAATATCTGTTCTTTTCACATGTGCTGTACAGACGGTGCACACACACACACACACACACACACACACACACAAATGCTGAACACATAATGGCAACTGATACACGAACGTTTGAGTTACACTTTGTCAAATACTTGAAACAGACTTTGCCTCCACCCATAAGTAGTGGTGGTCAAGAGAGGCTCGCAAATGAAAGTCAAAAACCTTTAATTGGAGTTTAGATTTGGTTTTGTGTTAAAGATTGGGGATTTCAGACAGGCAGGAGCCATGCAGTACGTCATGGCTTTCAGTCTGAAATACTGGCTCCTACGTGTCTGAAAACTGTCCAGTTTCCCCGCTGAAGCTCTGGTGTGATTGATTGCTGTTTCCAGATTTATTTCATCACTCTCTTCTCAAAAATGTCTTTTTGTAGTTAGATTTCATTCATATGCAATTTGCTCGGTGCTTAGTTGCTAAGCACCTGAGATGTATCTTTAAATTTGAGGGTATCATGCAGCTTTTAAATTGAACGTGAACCAAATATGTGTGGGTATGTGAGCAGTATGGAAGTATTAGTGGTTTTATTTGGGTCGTCTACTGTATCGCAGGTTAAAATGTAGCTGCTGTCGTCACCCCAACAGTCAACAGGGCTGTTGATGTCACTCAGTTGGCCCAGGCCTGCAGAGAGAATGGGACAACCAGGGGCCAACAGTCACTCATATGACGACGTGTGTTAACAATACATTATTGAATTATTGAACAATACATTACTGAATACATTACTCCTGATTTAGTTTTTACTTAAAATACATTTTGTCATATAAATAAATTTGTTTTTCCCAGTGAAAAAAAAATCTCTCTGAATATTTGTGGAAATATGCAAACAGGCTGATAATTTTCTGGAAGCAGCCTCCATAAAAAAACATGTAGATCACTGAGCATTGTTTTGCTCATACACAGTCCAGACGGGCTGAAATTTGACAGCAAAAGTCTGTCCAGCAACAGTGATGTTAGCAATAAACCAGTGCTTCTCTGTTCCCATTCTCTGTCAGTTATTAGCGAGTGTAACCTGAGACGCAGAAGCAGAAGCCAATTTTGTTCTTATCAAGACAGAGACAGTATGGCACATTAGTGAAACTGAACGTAATGTTTTAAGTCCTAATATGTCATTGTCAAAAGGTGTTGATAATCTCATGCTTTGGCTCTAATCCTTTTAAAGAGATACTGCAGAAGAATACGTCTTAAAACCAGTTCAACCCTACAACGTAGGCGTCTCAGGCCTTACAGCTTGAAAGGTTTTAGTTAAGCTTGCTACTTAAACCAGACCAACAAGGGCAACATTGTGTGGGGATCATGAGGAGCAAGGGTATTTTTGTCTCTAGGATTGACTTAATACGAGGATGGCTTGCTACAACGTAATTAGCTGTAAACACATTTGGACAGAGACCTTGCTCAAGTCTATGATGTGTCTCCAGCAGCAGTTCCCACGCCAGCTGCATGAGAAATCTTTCATATGCTCAGACATGTTTGGCTTGATGCATCACAGACAGACTCTTCACTCGCTCTCCAGAACAAAGACAACTTTAATTCTCTTTTCATACAAAATATTTAATAAATATGACTTTCAAAAATATATTGCCAGATCAACACATAATTCTCAAGTTCATAACACAAAGTCAAAAATAGGACAAAATGTTGCCATGATCTCAAAGGGTTAACAAATGAGATAAAACATGTTTGTCTTTAAGAGCCTCATTTTTTTTAAAAGAAACATGTGCACAGAAACAAAGCAGACTCTTGCAGAGCAAGGCAGTGTATTTTTTTCTGACTCTACAGTGTTCCCATTGCCCCCCTACTGTTCAAGTACTCATGGTCTAGCTTATGATATTACGCTGACTAAAGCAGATGGGAATTCTGGTGTGTCTCTATTGATGTGACTTGCATTGCAAGCTGGTGGATTTTGACAGCCTTTGAAATATGTCAATGGGTTAAACTGAGGCTGCTGAAGGATTTTTGTTCCCTTAAGTATTTACCCATTAGTGGCAAGCAATATGTCTGCCACCATGTCCATCCCTCGCAGCAGCCGTGATCCTTTGTTGTCCTAACCTCACTTGTCTTCAATCAAGGTCCTGGCAACAAATAATGAAATGTCAAATGAGTGGAAAAACAAAACAAAAAAAGTATTTCTTTCAGGCCCGAAGTGCCTATCTTTGTCTTTGAAATTCTTTTCAAATTTGGCTTTTATAGAATGTGTTGAAAAAAAACATTTTTTTAAGTCACTGAAAGAAATGGTAGGCTTCCACAGCTATCAAAACCTTCAAACTAGACATAAATAAAAAGGAATGATATCTTAAGGCTCTTGATTATTAAGTTAATAAATCAAATATACACAATGATTAATAAAAAAAAATGTACATATCTACATGTTCTAAATTGACACATAAATTCTTCATATTGGCAGCAACTGCTGACATTGAGCCCTTCCCTCCCCCTCCCCACCAAAAAAATAAAAATAAATAATAAAGTCGATCTTTTTTTTTTTTTTTCCTCATTTGACAGTTGCTGAAGTCTAAAGCTGAAAAGGCACTTTCTCCAAACGGAACTAGAAAGAATTCAAACACATACTAAAAATAATTAGCTCTAGTGTTGAACACGTCGGGTAGTTTTAGTCATTGTACAACAATTACACCAGGAGCCCCTTCCATGTGTCCACTAAATTTAAAAAAAAAAAAAAAAAAAAAGGGAAATGAAATGCATAGGAAGACACTTTTGGAACTAGTTCTACAGTGAAATGTATACCAGTGCCTTGTGTTTCCAGCCAACCAAAGCAACTGTCACTGCCAGTGTAAGCCAGCTTGTCAAAACTTAAATTAACACGGGGAATATCTGAAAATACTGTGGGGTCACGACTGACATTACAGTTTACTAACTACGCATGCCAAAGCTCCCCCGTTTCACCCACCACCGGGGTGTGAAGGCATAAGGCTTGGTTGCACAGCAACACAGCTGTCTGCTATACAATGTAGTCCATCCTGTTTATGCTGTTTGCTGTCTCCAAGTCTCTGTTGTCCTGTTTATTAGTCCAATTAGGATGTTTGGATGTGGAGTTGGGATTGGAGATGGGCGTCTTCTCGTCCCTCTCCACCAGTGTGTATGCTGGCTGTTTGGCAAAGCGGCTCTTCTGCAAGTGCCTCTCCTTGTCGTCCTCATCCCCCTCGGGATGATTTGTCCTTATTTTGGCAATGATGGAGTTCTTGTTTTCGTAGTCTTTGATGGCCACCGTAAGGCCCACGTGCTTCTCTATAGGGTTCTTGATCTGGTTGAGCTGCTCCCGCACGTTGTTGGTCGTGTTGTCCTCGGAGCCGGCAGCCGATGTCCCGTTGTGGTTGCTCTGTTTTCGCCGGCGGCGCATGCACCACAGCAAAATAAAGACCAGCACGAGGACCCAGATGACAATAAAGATGGAGCTCAGGAGGGGCACAAGGTAATCTGACGGAAGAAAAGAAGACAATCGCAGGTCAAAGATATGCCACAAACAGAAAAACGTTAAGCCCCAGTTAAACAATACACAATAGGTTTTAATATTTACTATGTCAAGCTTTCTAAATCATTAGCATGCTTTTGTCAGTGCAACCTGACCTCTAAGCCCTGAACAGGGGAGGAGGCTGCTTCTATTTGGCTGTGGCGGCAGCCTGCTGTCACCGTGCTGATGAATGGCGGACACATGCCGGAGTCTTACTATGAGTCCAGCCAGTCACAGTACGAGCCAATCTGAAGCCACGTAGCCAAGCAGCTCTGCTCTTTTCCATCAAAATCCTTGGCTAGGGTTCTTTTTAAGCTCTATTACAACTGCCATGAGATGGCAGACCTGGGCGGCCCGAGGTGTGTGGGAGGTTTAAGGAATTATTTTTCAAACAGGCATATTTTTCTTTGGTGCATTGCTGTCATATTCAGGCCTTGGCTCTATCTCATCTGATCTTTGAAAAAAAAAAAAAAAACATTGAAAAAAAAAAATCCTCCCACCCATTTCTACACATGCAAGTGTGTGCAAGTCTGGAAAACTTCATAGGCAACAAGCAGAGTTTGTAGGCGGTTCATACCAGTTTTACTGGGGCTTGGCACGCGCACTTCTGCAATAGCGGAGATGATGGTGTTGTTGGCGTTGCGTTTGCTAACCAGGTCGATTATCCTGTCTGTGATTTCTTTAATGGGGCTCCGGTCCAAACGATGGTCGTCGGTAGACTGGAAAAGCCAGGAAGAAAGTGAAGTTTCAAATCTGCTGGCTTAGGATTTTAAGTCCTATCTTGTCTATTGATTGTGTTTACTTGCTCAAACTGATGACACAAAACAACAAAACCCAAATCCACCACAAATCCCATTGGAGCATGTCTTAGTGCTGCTAAGAATGCGCGCTCCAGGCTGTAAATCAACAAGGATTTTTTTTGAGAGAGCATTAATAGAGGCAGACAAACATATGGCAGACTGAGAGTGGGAGGAGGGACTTACGATGCAGACGTGGATCTCGTTGCTGGCTGAGAATGAGGGGTCACAGGTTATGGACACAGAGTGCTCCAAGGAGAAATTCTTCACTAAGTACAAATGCCTCAGCTCCTTACACACTTCCTCCACAGTCAAACCCTGGACAGGAAGAGGAATTGAAGCAAATTTTAACGCACATGGAAAAATAGAAGGGAATGAGGAAGAAAAAGGAAGAGCTAGGCCTGCATTTGGCAATAGGCTCAACTTGCTATCTAGTTGGGATCCACCTCATTTAGATTAAAGACCACAGGCTCATATACTTGTCACTATCTGCTGTCATGCTTGTTAGGCAACTGGCAAGTGATGATCCTGTGTGGTGACAGAGTCGCCAGTGGTCCTGTTTAGCTCAAATCCATATGATCCTGAAATTAATCTCAGAGTGCGGTAGGGTTAACAGGGGATTGGCATGAACAGCAACGTCATGAATGCCTGATTTTCAGAAAAACCAAAACTTGGATGAAGACAACAAGACACAGAGAGAAATATCCCACCATTTTTTTTCTTCCTGGAGCACATTTAAGTACAACTGAATTTTTTTTTCTTGGGGCAAAGAAATCCTTTTGCCCCAGAGGGATGGTTGAGCACTTCTGAAAACCTGATCTTTCACAGTTTTCTGCTCCCATTCATTTAACAGTGGTGGCATGAAAAATGACCTTAAAGCCCTTTAATTCAATCTCTCCCTCCCTGGTGCCTAGGTAACTCACTTGAGGCATGATCTCCTTGTTGAAGGTGAAGGTGATGTTGGCGCAGCTGTTGTCCTGGTAACTGGAGCTGGGGTGGCATTTGGTGGGAGGCGGGGGAGGGTTGGAGCGCCAGCACTCTCCGGAGTCGAGGCAGGGCTTCACAAAACAGTGGCCCTCCCTGATGGGGATGCAGCTCTGACCTGAGGGACACCCGCCTCGGCCTTTGGCACCCAGTTTGCAAGATGCAGGGCCACACCACATCTGGAGAGAAAAGCATGATGGGAAAACAGTGTTGAGATAATGTCACTTTTTTTTTTTTTTTACAAGAAACAAAAAAGACTAAGGCTTTTAAGGCCATCTAGGGATGTTAAGGTTAGTCTACCCCCACTTTGTTCCAGACTAGGGATGAACAGATCCACATTTTTTCACTTCCGATCCAATCCCAATACCTGAATTTGGATATCTGCCGATACCAATACTATTCCGATACCACAGCTCTGTTTGCTTTATATGATATGTACGAATGTATGCATGTATGTCCCAAAAGGCAATTTGGGGTAAGAATAAGGTCAGAAAAACAGGAAAAACTGTTAACCCGATACCGATACTGGATCGGATAGGCCCCATTCCTATTCCAGACTAAAATAGTTCAACAGCTAAGGAGTGGATTTACATTAGAATTTTGTGCAGACATTTGTGGTCCCCAGAGGATAATTCCCACTGACCTTAGTAATTCCCTCACCTTTTTTACTCTACTGATTTTTAGTGAAATGTCTTGACAGCTACTGGGATCAGGATTCAGTCTGTTCCATTTTTTGGGCTAAGAAGAAACACCTCAAAACTAACATGCTAAACTAGTGGTGAACAGGGTAAGCAAACCTGCTAAACACCAGCATGTCTGTAATGTCACTGTGAGCATGTTAGTATGCTAATGTTAGCATTTAGCTCAAAGCACCACTGGGCTTAATTACATTCTTGCAGTCTTGCTAGCACGGCTGTGAACACTTGTTGTCTTGCAACATTTCTATCCTATAAAACCTTTTTTTTTTTTTTAACAAAAATAAATGAAATTTCTCTGATTAATGTAAATGACTAATTGTCAAAACTATCATCTATAGAATAAACATCTGTAAACACAAAAAGATCAGCAGCCAAACATATTAAAATCTTCAACACACATTTATCCAGATATTTGAGGCCAGATTTTGGCATGTGACAATTTACACTTTTGCTGTACAACTGAAATGTATCTGTAGCACTGGGCACCAGAGATTCAACACCCAGCCCCTAAAACAGGACTGTAAACTGGAACAGCATCGGTGACACCAGTTTCTCCCAGTCAAAGATGTTAGTAGCTTTATAAAGATTCATTTTTCTCCAATGCACCTCAAGGGATATGCTTCAATAATCTGTATGAAACACACAAGCTACCTTTTGGAAAAATATGGTAGAACCAACATATAACGGTGTTCCCACATTAACATGGCGGCCTGCATCTTACAGGCCCAGATCATTTTCACCCCATGATGCATGTTCTTCCTGGGGGCACCATTGTTCATCTGCTGGGTTAAACAAGCATGATAATGATAGCACTACTCCAGGCCTATACTGTATATCACCCAGTCTTCACCCAGTTTGACTTTGGGAGATTCTGAGCTGGCATCTGACACCTATTTCTAACACTGCCATTGTGTTTCTTTTCAAAACAAATGGCATCATCTCTGTATAGAATTTAACACTCCCGAGACAACTCCACCCCGTGACACAGTGCTGTTGTGGCCTGACATGGCCCTACCTGAGATCTCTGAAGATAGTGGAGTCTAAGATGCAGCCAACCATGCAGCCTTTGAGTCTATTGCCGTTTATTACAGTTATTCTCCACAGCACTTCTCACATTAGTAAACAGTGACATCATGTGCTCCACAGCTGCACAGAGTCGTCATAAATACTTCACTTTTGCATTACTTCTACGTGTAGTTAGTTTGTTTGGACATACCTTTGTGCACACAACTTTCCCATTGGAACAGTGGCAAGTGTTGCAGTCTTCGTCCCATTTGGCTCCGTCAAGGGTGATGTGGCCGTTAACAGAGCAAGGTTTTCTCGTCACTGTGTTCAACACGACGCAGTGTTAGTAATATAAAAGAAACAGTGTGTTATGTGGATTTTGTCTTCTATCATCTCCTGAGGACTTGTACCTTCTTGACAGTGAAGCCCAGTCCTGTCTGGTGGACACAAGCAGCGATATCCGTTGATCTCATCCACACAAGTGGAGCCAGAGGCACACGGAGAGGACTGGCACTCATTAATATCTGTCAGGGGGAGACCCAGAGGTAAGACATGACTCCTTTGTGAAATAAAGAGCACAGCCAGACAGCACACAAATATTGGGTTAAGCAGTCAGCACACAAATCTAATTCCTAGGCTAAATTCACTGAGGTCATGTGTCATTTGAACAGTACATACACATACACGCCAGTTAATAAAAAACAAGCAAACATGCTTTAAATCAGCCCTGGACGTTTTTGCCCCATGCAGCTTTATTAAAAGCAGCATCATTAGCAGGTATGCAGGAGCTAAAGGCTGGACTTAGTAGAACAAAGGGTTTGCAATGGGAAAGAATGTGACCATCTGAAAGCCTTTAAGAGGGAAAACAATCTGTGTAATCAGTGTCAGAGAGCATGGCTGATTAGCTGTTGGCCCGCTAAGCTGGTTTCCCCCGGGGACAGCAGCAGGGCCCGGTGAGGTGACACCGAAATGGCTCAGCCTGGCCTGCAGCCCAATGCACAGATAATTGGCCGGCTAGACCTTCCATTTGGAGCGACCAGGACGATCCCGCTGCCCGGGCCTTCTCTAACTGACGGCTCAAAAAAGAGGGATCAGGGAGGAGTGGGAGGCAGGGTTAATACTCACTGATCCGACAGTCTGGACCCGCGAAGCCTGGGGCGCACTCGCAGCGGTACCAGTTATCCCCGTCAACACAGGTTCCACTGTTGTAGCTGCAGGAAAAAAATTTAAAAAAAAACAAGGGGGACTGAAACTTCAGTTTGTATCTCTGGATACCCCGAAGGTTAGAGACTGACATCTATCCATGCTTCTTTTATATCAAAACCATTTCAGGCTGGAATTTTCTCACCAGTCAACATATAATAGCCATTCTCATAGGCAATTAAGGCAATCAGACTTGCTCTTTTTATTGGACAAATGTCCGTGGGTTTGGGAGTGAGCTCCAGTGGCGTGTGGTTAAATAAGAATCGCACCTGGGAGTTCACAAAAGAAGGTTAGCGGATTGCATCCCAGAAATTACATGGAAGGGTGTATGCCTTTCTCAGCAGAGAAACGCTGAGAGAGAAAGCCTGCAGGTGACAAACTATGACACCAGAGGAGAAGCTTGTTTACGTCTGTCTGACTAAATCTTGAGGAAGTGTTTAGCCTGCACTTACCATGGGTGGGGACTGCAGTCGTTGGTATCTGAAAAAGGAAAAAAAAATAGAGGGAGGCAGAGACAGACAGAAAGTAGTAAGTGTGCTGGTTTTCATTCTCTCTCTCTCTCATGTACAAGTGTTTGGTGCACATGACAGCAAAGAGCACGTCTGAGCTTGCGTGTGCAGAGGCGTGTTGGGCTGGTCGGGCCTGGACTGATTACTCTGCTCTATTCACAACACAGAGCAAACAACCGAGTCGACTCTCACTCTAAAAAATGAGTTCCAGCCCCCACCACCACCACTGCCACCACCTACAACACCTCCACACCCAGATTCCCGTCTTGGCTGTTTCTCCCTCACAAAAGTCGGGGAATTTATGTTTTAGAGTACATGTGTACAGGGCAGGGATCCCAGGGAAGCCAGGGAAATGGAGGAGGGCTGTAGAACAAGCCGACATGTCACTGTTTGGACAGGAATGCAACGAGAGGGGAGAGTGGGGTGTGTGTTGGAGGAGGAGGAGGAGGAGGAGGAGGAGGGGGGGAGAGAAACATCTGTCTCCACTTTCCTGAGCCCCTCTCTCCCTCCTCCTCCTCCTCCTCTTTCTCCTCTCATGGCCGCCAGCAGCCAGGGACAGAGGAAAGAGATAAAAAAATAAATAAATAAAATAAAAAGGTACAGATCTAGAGAGGATGAGAGTGAGATTTAATCAGATGCAGGACTTCACCTCTGCACTACGTAGAAAGAGGTTTATCATCATTTAAAAGCAATAACTGTCCACTGTTATCCCTTCCACCACTCCCCCTTAAATAGCACTTACTCTGGGTGCACGTGGGACCCTCCCAGCCTTCCTTACAGACGCAGGTGAACGACTCCCCGGTCACCACACAGGTACCTCCATTCTCACACGGGTTTGGAAGACAACTTGAGTTTTTGGCTGAGAGAAGAGGAAAAGTTCGGCTTTTGTCAGTGAGTTTTTTTCCCCCCAAAACCTTACACAGGATTATCAGTGCGATCATAAACCTTAAATAGTCACAGGAGACTGCTGTTGGTTTGGCTTTTTTTTCCTGTTGGGTTTCCGTTTTCTCTGAGGGAATCTGCATTCCATGACTTTGAAGTGTATTGTCAGTGGAATCTGGGATTTTAAGCGAATATCTGTCAGCACTCACAGGAGAGGGAGAAATGGGTGAGGGAGGAGCGCTGACAGAGAGAGGGGATAAAAACTGTTTGCGGACCTCGCAAATCTGACAGATCTGATTAATATCTGAGACAAGACGGAGCTCTCCCACAAAGCAATCTTCTCCTGTGTGTGTGTGTGTGTGTGTGTATAAATATGAAGCATTAAACCAAACCGCCGTAACTGCGTGACTCACCTATGTTGCACGTTGTACCCTCCCACCCTGGTGAACACTTGCACTGGAACGTGTCGCCCTCGTCGTGACAGGTGCCTCCGTTGTTGCATGTGGCTTCATCGCACTGACTTTCGCCTGGAGAGAACATTTCAAATCTTAGGGCTGCTTACAATGTGCATTCACACACAGAATAAACACACTGTATAGAAGAAAGCGTAATTATATACAGCCATAAGCACATACCATTAGCCTGCACAGACAGACTACATGGGTGTGGAAAAAAAAATAAAAAAACAAAAAACAAGGGCTCTTACGGGAGTGGCATGTCTTTCCCTTCCAGCCATTCTTGCACTCGCAGAAGAAATCAGTCACCAGGTCTCGACATGTCCCTCCATTATGACAGGGGTTGGTGCTGCAGTCGTCGATGTCTGGTGGAGACATTGGACGGGAGAGTGATTTATGTGCAGTATATCAAACACATCATCAGACAGACGTTTTATGTTGAAACATGGATTGAACTGTTTCCATGGGTGCGTGGGTTTGTTTTGACATCCCAGGACAAGCAGTACTACTCACTGATCTCGCAGTGGTCACCCTCCCAGCCGTCGCCGCAGATGCACTGGTACACGCTGACTTTGTCGATGCACGTGCCTCCATTGCGACATGGGTTACTCTCGCAGTCGTTGATGTCTGAAATTTTAAAAAAAAGCGGGGGGAGGGGGGGGGGGGGGGGAGGCAAGAAAATTATAAGACTGGGAATGTTTTTTTTGATAAATGGTGATCAGTTGTGCATTGTGTTCCACACTGTGAGTGAAATCTTACTCTCGTGACAGTAAGTGCCTCTGAAGCCCTCTTGGCATTCGCAGCTGAACTGGCCTCCAGCCTGGCTCCGGCAGCGGCCGTGAGGTCCACACACATTTGACGAAATGTAGCGCTCTCCTCCCGGTGTGCTGTTGGACGCCACAGCGACTGTGCAGCTGTCAATCACTGCGGAGAGGAGAGGCACAGAGATAGTAAAACAACTGGCGAAGCCTGTTTGAACAAACACTTGTTCCGGGTCATAAAATGTGGTTTGTGTCCTCAACTTAATGTGATGAGGAGGAATGGGGGTTTAGCTTATTGCTGGTATTAAAATGCGAGTTGTGCAACCATCTAATAGTCTATACTAAAAAAAAGAAAACACGGAGGGAGATAGCAAAGAAGTAAACAAGAGAAACAGTAAGCGAGAGACGAGATTAAGTAAGAGATCTGCGCAGTAACAGGCCTTTACAGATAATAATGCCAACAAGTTGGTAAAAATTCCCATCCCCTGAGGAAAACAGTATCACTGTAAGGATGAGGAAAAAAAACACAGATTGGAGAAACAGCGATAAGCTGTTATGCTTTCATAAGCAATTCAAAGAGATCTTTTTCACTCTGCACTGAAATCCCTTCCTTTCCCCCTGTCTGATCAGGTTAGGAGTGCGGGGTGAATTCGCTCCCCTGTAATCACTTAATTCTTGCCAAGAGCAGAATCTCACCGTCTGGTATCTGACTCCGTGGTTGGTCCACTCACTCAATTACACACACACACACACACACACACACACACACACACACACACACACACACACACACACACACACACACACACACACACACACACACACACACACACAGAAAAAATGTGCACATTCATTGAGGGGGAAAAAGAAGAGGTAGCCCACCAAGTCATTACCAAGAACACACACAGTGCTATCAGCCTTTTGCCAGATTTTCAGCAAACTCAGAGGAGGGGAGAATCATTGGAAAAGCTTTGCTGAAAAGATGGAGGGGGGCATTCATCAAGGGAGCTACACTTAAAAATAAAAAAAAGCTCACCTTTGCCAAATAACTTCTGTATGAGAAACTAAAATATAGGTATTGCCCTCAGGGGAAAAATGTGGGTAAAGTGCTCAGGCAAATGGTGAAGATCTGGCCTTATTCAGCAGTTCACTACAGCACGCTATGCAGATCACCTTTCAGAAATGTTCTGGAAAAAGAGCGAAAAGCTTGCGGTTATTGCCTGTGGGAGACGTACCTTTACACGTGGTGGTGCGACAGTGGTCTTTGAGGTGAGAGCAGTTCTTGCCCTCGTAGTCCTCCGGGCAAGCGCAGTAATAGTCTGTGGCCAGGTTGAAGCAGGGCGCTCCATTCTGACACGGGTTGGGCGAGCAGTAATCGATATCCAGCTAGGGCAGAAAGGTATTGAATAGAGAGTGGTGAACCTGATAGCTGACATAGTTTCTGCTACACTAAACAGAGCAAAACCCACAGCATCCTCCCTACAGGCTGTGCCAGGAAATAACACACGCACAGCGCTTAGAGGAAGGGGAAAAACAAGGCAGAGACATAGGAGCCGTCCTCTGAGTCTGGGCTTCAGCACTGAGGAATGTATCCCGCTGTAGCCAGGAGCAGCTTCAACAAAGCACTCCCTTTTTAGAAGGAGGACTGTGGAACAACAGCCATTAAAGAGGGTGGGGCAGGAAAACTTTACAACGAACCCAAAGATTCAGCAATGCTGGCAGAAAGGGGGCTATGGGGGTGGGGGGCAAGGGCTTCAGATGCTAAATGATAGCAGGAAGGATGAAAGCACGTGTGATGCATGCATACATGCATGCATGTTGGTGGTGGGAGTCGTGTCTCACCTGGCAGAGATTTCCTGAGAAGCCAGCAAGACACAGGCACTGGAAGCCGTTCACGTCGTCCTGACAGCGGCCGCCATTCAGACACGGCGAGCTTGCACACTCGTCAATGTCTCTTTCACAGTGCTCGCCGGCGAAGCCAGGGGGGCACATGCAACGATAGCCGTTTACCAAGTCCTGAGAAGGACAAACCAGGGTTAACCTCATGCAGCCACAAATTTGATTAATGGTCTTGACAGGGTGGGGTCCAAACAATAACTGTCAAACCAAAGAACAGAACGAAGAGCGAGGCCGAGATGGGGTGAAGGCGAGGGGGGAGGGGGGCAGAGAAGGGCTGCAAGTTTGGAGGAACATTATCACAGCTCCGCATTTATTTCAACACATTTTCCTGGCACCGACTCAACACAATAATGTTTATGGTAATTCAATCTAATGTGGTCAAGGAATTTGTGTGTCTCTCCCTTAGAAACCCCTCTGAACCCACTCCCCTCAGATTTGATTTCAGAGAGGAATTCCACAACAATTCCTGCAGTCAGTTTGGAGAGAACAGTTTACTGCAGCTATTTATATAACCGCTGTAAATGTCTCGGGCTTCAACAAAAAGCACAATAAAACAAACAAACAAGCTGGCAAGCAAAGCAGTGATACCAGACAGAGCTGGTCCGTTTTTTGACCCAACACGTACCTTGCAAGTTCCCCCATTCTGGCACTGGTCCTTGCAGTCGTTTATATCTGCACGGGAAAACAAATCTGAGGATTAATTCTGAACAGCTTGACTAAATAGTCTGTCTTTGAAAACAAGTCTGTGCTTTATGTTTCCCATGCTAGGGGCCTTTAAAAACATTGTCGGAGCTAGAGAGCGCTCTGCGAGAGTTGTATAACGTGGCCACGGAATCAGTGCAACACAGAAAGTATTGAGCAATCCTGTCTGCTGCCAAGTGAAACTAGTGCTGGGATTGTTTCGAGCCACCTCTAATCACCACAGCCTTGGCCACACACAGGGATAATAATGATACAGCAGATTCATTTACACTGCAGGAAAAGGCTGTGCTCGTCCAACTGTTTGCTTTATGCCTTCATATTACAGCTTTAATTCAGGCTGCTCCGAGAGGACAGAAAGAAAGAAATGACAAGGAGGCAGGAGCTGGACAGGTGTCCCATTCCACAGCTGCTGCTGACAGCCTTTGAACTCACTGATGTCGCAGTTCTGCCCAGTCCAACCAGGGACGCACTCGCAGAAGTATCCGCCAATCAGGTTGCGGCACGAGTTGGCATTGACACAGGGCTTGCTGTCGCATTCATTGGCATCTAGAGAGGGAGAGAAGGGGTTAGTGGCATTCACATGTGCAGCTGACAGGCATGAAGTGGTGGGACGAGGTCGGGTGGCTCACCTATCAAACATGTCTTCCCTGTCCACTGCGAGGGACAGTGACACTTGTAGCCGTTGACCAGATCCTGGCAGGTACCTCCGTGGTTACAGGGGTTTGGAGAGCAGTCGTCAACATCTGTGCGAGAGAATTTAATTATTGGTTGTTCAACATGTTTTCTGTGAGAGTGATGACACTGAATGGGCGCAGGTTGAGTGCTCGCTTACTGATGGTGCAGGAGGGGCCGCTCCAGCCGAGCGCACACTGACATTCGTAGCCTTGACTGGTTTCTGAGCAGCTCCCTCCGTTAGAGCACGGATTGGACAAGCAGGCATGTTCCGCTGGGAAGAGAAAGACAGTTTTGCAAACAGGTCTCTCACACACACCCTGGTGAGTCATTTTAAGGAGGAAAATTCTACCCTCCTTTTGTCAATTTATGACGCTTATGATTCTTCTGATTAAATCTTAAATCACAAAAGGTATCTCGCATTGGAACAAATTCCGCCTTTTTTGCAGAAAAACTGACATTCTTCACAATAAAACAACTCAGATGTAAAAATGCACTTCAGCTTCTGACTCTCATCTCAAGAAAACCTCACTCCTCTGCCCCGGGACCACTCTGTCAGCAGAACACACCCAGGGGTCGACTCACCCATCACCTACACCCCCCCCCCCCAACTCCCCCCGATCTCACTCGCATTACCCGCCCCGGCAGACCACACCACCAGGAAATCATCTTTCATGCTAAGTTGACCTGACCAACGCACCGTGACTTCCCTCTGACTCCCCGCCATTCTTCTTCTGAGAGGCGGCACAAGATGAGAGAGTGGCGGGAGGGAGAGCGGGAGGCGGGTGTGGGGGAGGACAGTGGGGGTAGCACGGCCCTGGAGTTTCTCCTTTATGGACAAGTTAAGGATGAGTGGGTCCCAAGTGAATCAAAAATTAATCATTCACTCTGGGAATAAGTAGGCAGTTGGAGGTGATCGGGGGACGGCTCTTGGTATGCCATGGGGAGGAGGGAGGGGAGAGGATGCAGCGCTGCACCCTGGGGCCTCTGTGTTACAATAGCCTGACGTATCCCCTGGTCTGTGGACCTCCTGTTACGAAGGGCACGGTTTCCTGACATCTCTGCAGTTAAGCTGTCAGCACCCTGCGCCGCTTAGATTTAATGAGGAAAAAACCATCATCTCCATGGTAAGTGTTCACAGCAGCTGAACCTTAGTACCACACCCATATGTCTGGAACGCCTGAGGAGTGAAGGGATGACCGGTTCCTGATGATCAAACCGGTGGATTACCTGACTCGGGGGCCACTCGTGCTGGAGTGGAAACCGATTATTGCCAAGTTACCACCTCCTCTGATTACAAACTGAAGGCACCTCTGACCTTTTGTCTGCAGGCTAAGCGAGTCCACAACCTCCCCTCTTATTTTAACAGGAGTTTGTCTTATACTTAAGATAAAAAATGTTCACTGGGAATCTTGGAGCTGCTTTGCTCCATTGTGTTGGACAAAAATTCTTCAAAATAAGATTTAGCCAGAGCCACGTGAATTCCTTCTGTCAGCGACCTAAAAATTCAATTAGCCTTAAAGGGACAGTTTGGCAAGTTGCTATTGCACTTGCACAAATTTTGGGTACATGGACAGATTAAGCAAAGAATGGTAAAACTCGATAGCATCTTATATTCAACACCAGGTCAATGCCAATGTCTTTCAAACTCCAAACCCCAGTTCGTAACATGAACTGATAAAGATTTAAAGTTTTAATCTCAGTCTGAAACCATCAGGGTTATTCTAAGTCTCCAAAAAGAACTACAGAAAACAATAAACAACAGGCTGAGTAGTACGCGCAAGGAAAATGGGGCTAAAAGTTATGTTACTGAGCATCACTGACACTCACCTCTCTCACAGTTTGCACCAGAGTAACCCTCAGCGCAGGTACACTGGTACTTGTCAGGTCCTGTATTGATACATGTCCCTCCATTCAGGCATGGCTGGTGAGTGCCACAGTAGTTCAGATCTGGGAAAGGAGTGTTTCACACAGCTTTAGTTTGTTTTGACACAATGCGGGACACTCCTACAGCAACTGCAACTGAAATAAGAGAAAGGAATTAACCTTTATCGCAAAGGTGGCCGCCCCAGTTGGTGTCGCAGAGGCACTGCCAGGGCTCTACACAGGTGCCGTGTACACAGCCTGGGTGGGGGATGCACTTGTCACAGTACTGGCCCTGCCAGCCATAGAGACACCTGCAAGACATAGAGAGAGCCCATGCCATCAGCCTCAGGAGTGGGGCAAAAATCAGCCCAAATTCTCTTTCACAGACACAGACGCGCCAAAGTGACACATGCAGAACATTCAGGCTAATTCACAATGATCACATCCAAGTCAGATAATCCCTGCGGTATCTGAAAATGCTAATATCTTAATCTTCTGTTTATTCCAAATTCCTTCACGAGCAGTACAGCGATAATCTGAACTTAATGAAGTACACATCGGCGTATACAGCATGGCGCTGCAGAACTGAAACAAACAAAGAGGCAGTATTCTTGCTCTCACAACTGGGCTGCGTCTTAAAAGACCACAAATGAATCTTAAGTAGCAGGGTGTTTATGCAACAGCTTTTAAACAATACTTGGGAACAGGGAAACAGAGGAGTATTTAGCATTTTACCAAACAGAAAAAAAAAACAAAACACTAAATTACAGTTCCAATGGGACCTTTAGCACTGCTAACATTAGCATGCGGCCAGACGCTCCCTTTAACAACACTCTGCCTGTGGCTTGGCAGTAGCGACATCCTTGCAGAGAGGAGTGTTCAGCCCTCCTCTCGGCTGTTACACTGGCTGCTCATCCTGGTTCCCATGAGTCAAGAGTCAGGCTTGTGCCCCAGGGCCGAGGTGGGGAACACAGCCTGCTGACCACTGAAATGTCCAGGTCCATAATTACACTGATAATGCTGCCCTTTTCTTCCTGGGCTCCATAATTAAGATGGCAATCCAACCCCACTGATAAGTCTGCTCTTTTAAAGGTGGTGAAGTGGCGATACAGTTGCTGCTGTGGAGCCTAGCGACAGGAAGCAAAGTGTCCCTCTGGGGGAGCAGCGCGCTGATTAGCCCCAAGAAACGGATGGACTGTAAAAATAAACGCGGTGGTTAAGCAAACCTCAGTCTGTGATTAAAGAGGCTATTCTTAAAAGTGTGCTAATCCTCTTCATGAGAAGCGGAGCAGGATTCCCCAGCAGGATCCCAAATCACTTACAGTTATTACACACCCAAATTACTGGGGAATGTGACATTACATTGTGCAGCACTGCTGATGCACATAAAGATTTCAACCCTCAACATGAAAAACAGCCCTCTTAAGAATCTGTATGTTGTGGCTGTGCAGTTAATGCTTTTCAAACCAGTTTTCTACTGTGGCAATTTTGGTCCACAGGTGCACTGTTATTACTCTGTTAGAAACAATGAAAGCTGCGGGTATCATTAAAAACTGTGGCTAAAAGGAAATCCCACAGAGCGTCATTAGTTGAGGTTCTGTGGACATAAAGTCAGTGACAACGAAGCTGCCCTAACCTGCAGCCAATGCTGCTATGTACTGCTGTTGTTTAACATTTTACAACAGCCCAATGATGGGAAACTACTCACTGGATACACTAGTAGTAGAGCTGGCTTGGAGAGTTTGTTGGCAGATAGCATATAAACAAAGTTAAACCCAGAGCTTTAAATATAGCCACACCTGCACAGAGACTAAAGTATTTCAACCTCTTGTTCTGCCAGTGGCCACACAAGCACTTACAAGAAACCTGATGATGTCAAAAGCTTGGGAAAAAAAACAAAGCTGGTCCACAAAATGAACAAACCTGATCATCCCTGTGCTTGATTCATGGCCAAATCAGACAACTAAGAAAGCAACCCATGCCTGAGCTGTGGGAAGACTCGGGCAGTGCAGGGCCTCCTCCAGGATGAGGATGAGATACAAGTGTGACTGCACACAATACCCCAGCTCTGATATCCATCTGCGCCTGGCTTTTCCTCTGGCTGTGTGCATAAACAGCATTAGGAAGCCATTAGCTACACAAACAATACACTTTAAGGCTCATCCGAACGTTACACGCGATTTGACTGATAACGCTTGACTCATTAGAGGGAAACACATAGGCTACATTTCCAACATGGAGTCTTGGCAGTTGAGCCTCTCCTTTACCCAGACTGGCAGCTCCGGTCAAAAGCTCCTCGAGAGATTTACAAGCAGCTCAGCCTGCATCTCTGTTAAAGCCCGGGTACTGATAGTCTCTTGGCCAGAACACCAAGCACGTACAGGGAAAGATCCGTGCCATGACAGAACTGGTGCTTGGACACAATCCCTACATGTCTGAATGATCCACACCACAGGCTTCTGGCACCAGTCTCCACACTAAGTAAAGGCACTTGAACAAACCATGTTTGACATTTCACATAATAAAAATACAGTAAAATCACATATAACAGACAAATAAATCCTAGAGAGCAGCCTCGGTCACTTACTTGCATCCACCTGGCTCCTTGCATGATCCATGTTCAGTGCTGCAGCCTTGTCGACATATAGCTAGAGGAGGAAAAAGGAGAATCATTTTACTGCCTGGTAACTAGGTTCAAACTTAGCTCCACTTTTAGCACATTTTAATTTTAGCAGTAAATGATATAATTACTACCCTCTATGAAATTTCAGCCTGTGAGAACAAATACAGCTGTCGACAAACAAAAAAAAAGCTGGCCCTGCTCTATAACACAATAAAATATTTAATAAGAAATTGCCCAGGCTGAGTTCCTGTGGATAAAAGTTTCTTCTTTATTGTACAGGCAATGAAAAGCTTTATTTGGATGGAAAAGGAAAGGAGGAAAATGCAGCAAGAGTTCAGAGACAAAGTCCTCCATTCAATGAAAATGAAGCAGCAGACAGTGCATCAGCATGAATCACAGATTACAGTCTGACTGGTTGTGTAAAAAGACTCATTCATACTGACTAATACTAATCAGGCTGTCTCAGGCTGATTTCTGATCTCAGCAGGGCTCACCTGTGTTGCAGTCAGGTCCGGACCAGCCTTCCAGACAGGTCTTGTTTCCATTGTAGTCGCACGTGTAATGGCCGAAGAACTCATCCCTGGGCCGACAAAACTTGTTGCAGCCGAAGCCGTAGTAGTGCTCATCGCAGCTGACTCGGATCTGGTACTCAAACTGGGCCACAGGGCCGTTGTGAGTCAGCTTCTGCCAGTGTGGGCTGGGGTTGATCATGCCAGAATGAGAGGCTTTCTCTATCAACTTCCCATCTGCATGTGAAACATCAAATTTGACAACATCAACTTTCACTGTAAGATTCATTGTTGAAAATATATATTAAAAAAAAAATTTTCAGCTAAGTTAGTCTTCATCAAATGTTTGAGCCAGGGAGAGAACAGTGGAATGTAACATCCTACACTGCATATTTGAGAGTTGCGATGTTCTCGCGGTGATCATACGGTGGGAACCCAAAAATGCCCCAAAAATTCTGACACAAATTGCAGAGCATCTCTGATATAGCACATTATATATAATTAAGAGCAACTATGTGTGCTGGAGAGGAAGAAAAGTACAAGGAGGAAATGCAGAAAAAAGGAAAAGAGTGCCTGTAATGAGCACTCTTAACTGCTTTTTTTCTCACGCTCCCTCTCCAGTTCTCTGTGGATGGTTTCTGATTCTCAGGTTTACAGCTTGAGGATATTACTGGTCTCAGATGCTGTCTTTTGCATCTGCTCAGGCAAGGACAGAACCGCAGCCACCATAAATTACAGCATGAGGACACCAATGCCACAGTCACTGCTGGGAAGCCTGCCAGTGTACCATCAGCACTTTTTTTTTTCCAGGCTGCTTTTCTCACATACATTCTTGTACTAACAGCAGTCGAAAAAAAAAATCTTGAGTCAACTTTTTTTTTTTTAAACACTTAGTACACTTCAGATGGGGAGCAAAGGCTGAGCTGATATTGTGACTGCGCAGTACTTATGGAGACTTCCAAACACACGGACTTAGACCCAGAAACAGACTTATTTTCATGTCAAACAGGAAGAGGTCACGGCTCTGTCGAACGAGCAAGGACTGATCTGGGAGCCAGGGGCTGTAATGAGCTTCACACACAGAGCAAACACACTCGAAATGAGCAAACATGCTCAGCCCAGTACACTGTACACATAAACACAAGCCCTGCACATTAACACCACTCTTTCGCCCTCGCATGCAGCACTCACTACCTGATATCCAAATCTTCCACCTGGGAGAGAATGAAAAATGTGTCACAGGCGTTATTTACTGCGCTCACACGAGCAGAGGTGGCTGACCGCTGGGTGAATCGCCCCTCTGTGTAGTATGATGCAATGCAATGCAGCGGGGGATGGCCTGCTGTCATTTATTTACTGTGCGGTGGCGTGTATAGGGGGGTCAGGGGTGCGCTGAAATCACAGTGCCTGGTAACATTTCGCAGTGGTCTGGAATCCAGAGCTTAGCCGTGCGGCATTTCTCTACCGACTGCTGGCCTGCAGTGTCAGGAGTAGCACATCCTTACTACCTGCTGCCTGGAGTTAAACATAAATCAGACATGCTTTAAAAAGCTTAGAAAGGGTCACGCTTGAGCATCATATTAATTTTATACAGAGATAATCAAAACTTCTAAGCTGTAAAAAGGGGACTCCTTTTCTCAAACACTGGACACCCACAGATAAAAAAAAGTGCTCTGGAGCAGAACTTTAAAAATATTATTGCCTGCAAATTTACGTAAGTATAAAACTAAAACCAAGCTTTTTACTTTGATTAGGAAAGAATCTAAGTAAACCAAACACCAGTTAGAATAGTCACAACATATGAGGCTAGCAGGGCTGTGGGCTAGCCTGGTGGAGCTCAGAGGGGCTTAACCAGCATTGACTGTGTACATTCAGGGGGCTTTTCACACCAATGCCCTAATAGCTCTCTGGGGAGCGGCAAATACAGCAGAAAAGGCCGAAACCTTGCTGACCTCGAACAGACCTGCATAAACAAGCATGGGATAAGGCCCTCCCTCAGCTGGAATCATCATGCTGTCGCCAATCGGAGCACCGATCAGCAGGAACCCCGGCACAGTTAACGACCAACAAACCAAACCTGGCAACCAGAATTTAGAGTCAGCACCTTACCACCATATTATCCCAACATTCATGGGAAGAACAGCCACAGTCTTCAAACAGTATGCTAAAAAGTCCTCCAATGCACATGCTCTGAGCTTAAGACTGCAGCCCACCTGTGCCAGAGGTAATTTTAACCTACGGGACAGAATAGCTCAGAGGGCTCGGCCCCCCCCACACTGTGACTGCAGGCTGGTTGCAGGGCCGGGCTGGGCGGCCGGATGAACTCTGTGTTTCACGCCTCAGTGACAGTGAGACAGTGTGACCCCGACCCTGTCTGGCAGCACCTGCCATCAGTCATCGGACGAATGAAAACATTTTCATAGTCCTCTACCTCGCCACACTTCCTTCTCTCTGTCTGCCCCCCCCCCCCCCCACCCCCATCGCTGTCTACCCTCCTCGTCCCCACTTCTGCTTCTGCTGCTTCTTCCCGTCCTGCTCTCCAGCCTTACAGGCACCTGTCAACACACTTTCTTAACACAGACGCACACCCCCAGCGGACCATGTGGAAGAGGGCAGGGGATTCAGGAAGAATAAACTTCCTTTTCTGACCCTCAACACGACTCCTCCCAGACACTGCCTTGAGGGAGGGAGGGGGGAGACAGAAAAGAGAGAGGAAGGCAAGATGGAGATGCCACATTCAGTACTCACCACTGGTTTCATTGTTGAAGTCCAAGGCTTCCACTATCAAAGTGTAGGACCTCTGAGGAAGACAAGACAAAGATACAAGAAGTGTTGTTAGCGAAGAGCAGGATCATCAAGCAAACGCTGTTTCATGAGACAAAACTATAAACATTATCAGTCAGTGATCAGGTGATAGTCGTTTTGTAAAACATATAGACTGTGCAGAGAACCGCAAAACGCTTGAAGCCTTCTGTTTGTTAGCAACAGTGCAAACGAACTTGTAGGGCAGACGTGTCCAAACTGTTCCACAAAGGGCCGTGTGGCTGCAGGTTTTTGTTCCAACCAATGAAGAGCACACAGTTTGACCAATCAACTGTCTGAAGACTGAGATCAGTTGATTAAATGAGTCAAGTCTGGTGTGCTGCTGCTTGGTTGGAACAAAAACCTGCAGCCACACGGCCCTTTGTGGAACAGTTTGGACACCCCTGTTGTAGGGGGTTCCCGCATACGCTTCCCGTTTAACAAGAATCACAAAAACATTAATCACCTTATCAACAGTCAGGTTTGATGTTAAATAAGCAAAGGAAAGAGCAAATTTCCTTTAAGCCTAAAAAAAAAACAAAAAACAAAAAAAGAATCCAAATCCAAGACTTTCCCATTTCCCGTGACCTCGCCAGCCTTGCCAATGAGGTTTCATCTCCCTCTCATTGAGTTGGCTTCCAATGAGGCCTAGTACAGGAGCTGCTAACTGTTAACTTATAACAATGGTCCTAGTTGATCTGATTAAGAGAGGATAAGCTTGCGGTGGGGCAGAGGTCTCTGTGGTCTAGCTGGACACCCACCCAGCAGGAGGGTGTCTGATGCACGGAAAAATGAACCGGTCTGCAAAAGGATAGACTCTTGAGTAATGACTAGAATGAGTCCAAATAAAGAATAGCACATAGAAAGGGATACTTCACCCCTCAATGCCAAAAATATGTCTTCATCTCAGCCACGGTAACCTTGTGCTCTTTAGAAACAGCTTTTCCCAAATACACTTTTTCCACATGTTTAGAAAATGTGGCGAGTGAAGTCAACTGATGATTTCCAGTGTTCTGAGAAAGCACATAGTTGGTTTGGTTTTGCAATGTATATGGGATTTTCAATTTCATGCTAATTTATAAACCTCTAACTCTAACAATGTGCAATGAGTGCTGCGGACAGTCCAGCCTGAAGTGTTTAAGGACAATGCTTTTTAGGCAAACTCAACACTGGCAGAAAAATGAAGAGTGTATGTGACGGATGGTGGGGCAAAAAAAAAAAAGAAAATGCAGGAAAGGAGAGACAGAGAGAGACTGAATGAGTGCTACACTCTGGAGGGCCTGTCTTGATTTCAGCACTCCCTAAAACGCTTTGTCTGATTCAGGGTCGGTAGCGCTCACACCAATATCAGCTTACACATTCACACTGCCCTGTGCCACAGTCATGAGGGAGCGAACAATGTGTCTGCGAGCGCGCACGGCAGACTCGGAGAGAAAGTATGCGATTGTGAGAAAGTGTAATCCACTTGCAGTGTTCGAGTATCCACTAGAAACACCTATTTGTTATATTCACACACATGCTCACCTCTAGCAGCGCTGCTTGGAGGCATTTCAGAAATCCTGCATTGCTGTTATGTCCCTTTTTGCTGCGGTGACTTCATGGTAAACAAACCCACTCAAAAGGAAAACCCCTGTTCACTTCCCTCAGAAAGAAAGAAGAAGGTATGACTCACTCCTGAAGCTTTTTTTTTTTATGGCTTTACCTTGTTTTGTCAGCCATTCAACTTTCCATCTTTCCAGGAGCCATCTGTCTCATCCTGTGCCAGTATTTTACTGCAATCAGGGCAGCTATTATTTGAAATTCAGTGCTCATCAGCAACACAGGCTGTACAGTATATTCTGACTCACAATTGGTTTCAATCACTAGACACAGAACTCGGGTAAGTGAGTCAGATGTAATGTGATACCGTCTATTACTACAACCCAACCTACAGCTGGTTATATTAACACTAAGAACAAAAGTCCTCTGGCTTCCCTTCAAGCATTAAGCACTATCATGTTAATGCTTTGGTGCTTTTCCAGCTTGTACAACTGCACCTGAATGCATCATCCCCAGTATCTGCACTCCCAACTACATGTCTACATAGACTTTTGAAACATGTTTTTGTTTGGGGAACATCTATTTGGGAGGGCCACCCAAACAAATCCCACACATATATGACACAGAGCAATACCAGTGGTGAGCTCATCGTAAAAATGGGAAATCAAATGTAACACCACTGTGCAGACCAGAAATGAGGATATAATACGTTTCTTGAAATTTTTAAATTAGATCATCATTGCAACATTAAATTGACGTGGTTGTGAGTAATACGAGAAACCATAAAGGGGGAGTAAAAAAAAAAAAAAAAAACTGGCCTTGCATCAGAATTTGTACTCTATTCAAATAAAGTCACCCCTCAGTGAACTCTCTGAACATTTCTGAACAGTGCATTATCAGTTAACAGGCAGTTACATTAGGAGAAACAATGGATCCCTGCCAACTGAAAGCATCAACAAGCCTGGTCCACCTGCTACATAACAAAACTTCACACTGTGTTCAGGACTGGTGGGGGAAAAAACAATTGTTAAAATTGCATTGTGCTGGACTGTTGTCAGAAGGCATAAAGTTTAATGGGTTATTGGCCGATTCCTTTAAAAGCAGATCTGCAAAAACATGACAACACACCCATATCTTGCAGGATTTGGACTTGCCTCAACATGGACGCCATTGCTGCTCATGTTATTTGCCTTACATTAACATGATTGAGGCCCACACCAAAAAAACAACAACAACAACAAAAAGTCTCAAAGTATTGACACGTTCATTGTTGCTGTATCACTAACAGCACATCAAGTAAAATGTCATAATGGATCCATCTAACAAGTAGCTGCACCATTACTAGGATGTTTAGCTCCAGACCAAATAAGTGCTCCCAGAAAGTGAGATACTGCCTGACTCCTCATTCACTAACACTCCATAACTCCTCGGCGGTTATCAGCTTGGAACCGTCTGCCACTGCCAGGTTCACTTTTCCCAGGCTCCCAGCTGACTCACAACTTCTCTTTGAACTACAGAGCACACACACTCTCTCTCTCTCTCTCGCACACATGTGCGTGCACACACACACACACACACACACACACACGCACGCACGCACGGACGCACGCACGCATGCACGCGCGCGCACGCACGCACACGCACACGCACACACACACACACACAAATGTCCAAGTGCAATAAGTGTGGCCATATGTCTTCTTATCTTTCCTGGCCAAGTAGACACTGTCCAACAGACAAGCAACATAAGCGATAAAGATCATTCCAGTTCAAATCACAATCACTTGCCAAAGAACACTACTGAATCCCCTCAGTAGGGGAATTTTCCCAATACACACACACACACACACACACACACACACACACACACACACACACACACACACACACACACACACACACAAAAGCCTCTTTCCCTGTCCTCAACTGAAAATGGAGCCATCTGATGTATCATTACAAGGAAATCTAACAAAACAAAAACAAAAAAAGTATGTCTCATGGAATAACAGACAAAAGCCAAAGGTCTAAATAAAGGCAAGGCAGAACAGATCAGACTAGTCTAGGCCTCCACTCAGCACAGAGGAAATGTAAACAGTCTAGTCAAAGGGATGTTGACCTTCTGTATCAGTTTTCCTGAGTCAATCACTTCAATAGTATCAAACTGAGATCTGTCCAATGACTGGGACGGCTAAGTGACACACCCTGTTTGCCATAAAACCGAAGCTCGGTCATGAAAAGACAATTCACACAATCACCTTCAAAGCCACTGAGTGTGTTCTGATGGACTGGGAGGAAGGAATGCAGTGTTTGCCAAGAGATTTTCATCACAACAAGAGTCGGTGAAAGACTGTTATACCATCAACAGCTTATTAAACATCCTGTATAGGTACAGCAGCCCAGTGATACGACAGGACCTCACTCTGATGAAAGAATCTCACCTTTTGCCAACTAAAACAAAAGACAGAGCAAACAGATTTTGGATCTCTGGCAAGGCAAACAAGATCAAAACATGAACCCGGGACCAGGACTGAAAGTCATATCGAGCATTTAACTGAACAAACAGCCAGTCAAGAGCATTTTGCAAGGGTCAGTAACCATTAAGGGAAACAATAACAAGGCCCAGGTGATCCCAATTAAATGTATTTTTGATGCATGTCACTTTTCCATTTAGACTCCAAACGACTCTGAGAGGCAGCAAAGCATCAGAGGCCATTATGTAACGTCACAACTGACACAACACTGCGAGTACACTGAAAAAGTTCTTGTTAAAGTAGAGGAAAGGGTGAAGAGGAGAGGGGGAAAAAAAGAGAGAACATATCTTTTCCCTCTTTCACTTGAGTAATTTGCACTTAACTGCCACATCAGAGCAAACTATATAAGACAAACATGTCATTACTCCCGCAGCTGCCGACAGCGCTTACCGTCAAGGCAGAGCTGACTATTGTTCTGCGACTCACCTTATCCCAGTTCTCAGACTGCTCTGGTTTGTCAACAAATCAATCATGCCAACACCTCCCAGGTCAGACAGGACACGCCAGCGTTGTGTTAAGTGACAGAGGGAGGGAAAATTACGCTAAAAAATGTAGGCACAATTAAATCAAATGTGAGAATAATTAAGGTGCCAGATCAAACTCGGGCTTGAGATGACAGGGAGTAGGAATTGCTCAAAAAGAAGCTAGTTGGCAGTTAAGGAGATAAGTGCTTATAAAAGCTCAATCTCACCCCTAAAGGACTGACGCAATCCCATTTAAAAAGGTCTACCCTTGCCTCGTATAAGCGCAACCTCTGCAAATATGCTGAGGTGGCCACAGAGGCAAGGTCACAGTTTGCCTGAGAGCCAACTTCATCACTGCTGAGTCTACTACAACTGCTTCCTGTTGCTTGCCCCGCACTGGCATTACAGCTGCACTGACTCTATTATGCTCTGTAATCCTCACTGTAGTCACTGAGGGCACACTATTGTCCCTGCTTGATACACTGTGAGGGCCTGTGTAGCTGGGCCCTCACTCCTCTGTGGAATAAAAGCATGAAGCAGACACTGGCTCAATCCATACACAGCTCTAAAACACAGATGTGCTCATGTTAAAGATGCCCAGCCGACGGCATTCAGCTGGACGCCTGGCTCTTGCCCTACCTGATCTAAGCACATGTGTGTAGCCTCATTAAGTGCAGCAGTTACTGTGGGTGGCAAGGTTAAAGCGATGAAATGCCTGGGGTCCAACCGAGCGTGACTTAAACAAAGCCCTTGGCCTGGACAAGAGGCCAACTTCATGCAGCTCACAAGAGAGGATGAAGGGAGGGGGGGGCTTCATGAACTCAGAGTACCCAACAACCCAGTTGCACCACACTGCCATCTGTCCACAACAGCCAATCAACTTATGAAAAGGACAAAGAGTGATATCATACCTAACCTGACGATTGTTAATGTGCACTGAAGTAAAGCACTTGAGAGATTTTAACGAGCGGCTCTGTCCTTTCCCAAATCTCAGCCTAGGTCCTGCACTTGCATTAAAACAATTTAATCTAAAGCTGAGATGTCTCAGTTGATCCCCTGACTGTACAGTAAAAAAAAATTCAATGCTGCAAAGCATCATTTTCTACAAGATTCGCTGGCAAGTTCTGGGATTTATCTGCTGTATTAAACATGACTTCGCTGGTTCAAGGCCATTTTTGGAGAGAAGCATCCATATTATCAGTGTGTAAGAAAAGAAATATGAGCAAAGCCTGCAGAGTCCTCAAACTTGAATTGGCACCAGTTTTCATTTCAGAGTCAACAAGTACTGTTTGCACGTAGGAAAGATTTTCAACCAGTACGATGAAACTAATCTAGCTCTGAGCATTCATGCCAACTTAGTGTTGCCATAGTGTGAACATAAACAGAAACCTTTGTCTTTTAAAAAGGTGTGAGGCGCCAGTGTCTAAGTGGAGAGCAAATAAAAAATACAGACCATATCAAATTGCACGCCACCCTGCTGAGAACATTGTTTCACTGGCTATCAGATCATAGGCAAAACACAAATTCAAATGATCTGCTCTGCCCCACAGGTAACACACAGAAATGTATGACATGAAAGGATCATGGAATCATGCACGATCTTCCAGTTCTTTCCCTTATTCTGTCTGTTTGAAAGCATCGCCCCGCACAAGAACTTCCATCAAGATTGAGGTAAAAATAACCTTGATGTAATTGGACACACACATACCAGCGGACTGTGCCTTTCACCCATCAGGCACAGTGGAGGAGTTTGCGGGCCAAGCTGTGGGGCCAGTCAGTCTGTGCGCAGTCCTGCTTTTTTCACTACATCGAAATGCGCTCCAGCCATGACAAATCATATCTCTCACCGAGCTACAACACTCCCACAGGCCTGTCAGGCCAATTTATTTACTCTATGAAGAAGAGCTGACACTTGAGGAAACCAGAAAGTGGGTTTTCACTCTGGAGTTACTGTACTGTGCAACATGAGCAGCTGCCAGGGAGGCAGAGGAGGAGAAATCTGTGAGAATGCAGCTCATCCAACTTTTTATCTGTTGAATCATGCCAGACAAGGGGAAAATATTCGTGGAGGAACAATTCAAGAATGAACTGTATAAAGAAGTATCCAACCAATTTATAGCAGACAATGGATTTTTTTTTGAGGGGGTGGGGGGGGGGTAAACTTCTTTCTCTTGAAATGTCTCATTTTTATTTGTTTTTGGTGGCTTAAATGTACTGAACCTGTTTTCTTTCCCTGTGTATTATTATGCCCCTAAGCCTATTTCTGAAAACTGAAGTTTTATGATGATCAAACATGCAAAGTAGCTTTAAGTCTCTAACACTATTTAGACAGAACAGACAGCTCTAGGCCTGATGGAGAAAAATACCTGCAGCTGGTTAATTGGTGCAAGATAATGGGGAGACCAGGGGGGCCCTTCCTCAAAAGGGTAATTCACAGAGAGCTAACAACCAAAGGAGAAACTCATTCTTAGTTTGTTGTGCTTTCTGTCCGCGTTTTGGTGGGGGTGAGAATGACTGACGGACAGTAATTGCACAGAATTGCCTTGCAAACAAGATATTTTCTCTCCTTTTTTCCCCCCGTTTGGAGAAGCAAAGAAAGTTTTTTCTTTAAAAAAAACAAAAACAAAAACAAAAAAACTCTCTAACTCACCGGCCAGGCAAAACTGAAGGGCAAAACTATCCTGGATTTGTCATTCCTGACAGAGCTCTTGAAAGAAAAGGTATTCCCTCCGAGGACAGGCGTAGATCCCATTCCGAAGCTGCAGGGCCCTGCAGCAGAAACCCTCGACTGGTATTCCTTCAGGCAAACTTTAAAAAACGTATCGCACTCGTCCCGCGTGCATTTTCCGTCCGCCGTGCTCCGCGTGCCGTCACAACACATGCCGTTCAGCAACTCTCCGTTCACATTGTGCATCGATAAGATTTGCAACTCGAATTGTCCAGATCCCTCTGACACCTGTTGGGAGACAGATCGGTGAATGCAACAGGCAAACAAACCGTGACCTGGTTATAAAAGCAAAGTTTTTATTTATTTATTTAGCCCGTCGGTTACCCTACATTATTAGTTTGCACTTGCCGCAGGTAAACTGTGCACACAACCTAATGTATGAGGCATGGTTACATGAAATGTTAGCATAGCCGCAAACTTATAACGCCACACACATGGAATCAAAGTACATCCGAACAGCTGAAGTGAGGGACCCTTCCCCGCCGTCTCCCTCCACCCTCCTCCCTCAAGTAATCCACATACCTTCGCAAGAAAGCAGAGTAAAAAGGCAGCAACGACCGAGCCCCGTCTCAAAATCATGCCTCCGGACTGCTGTTGCCACTCGTTTGTACTAGTCGTCTGGCCGACACACGGCACCAGAGCTCTCCTCTGGTTTGAACATGCACGAGTGGGGGAAAACAACACTTTGATCAGCGGAGCACAGGTTCCCGATTCATAGAAAACCTCTTCCTAGTATGTCCCTCAACTTCTCCGAGCGTCTGCTCTTCTTCCTTATCCGACAGTTTCCACACTTGTTGCTGAAGAAAGTTTACACAGTAGCCATGCGGCGGCCGAGCCCTAGTGCTTGCTAGCTGACTCACTGACTGACTGACTGCTGGTCCGAGCTGGAGCAGGCTACACAAGTTCAACAGGGACGGGGGAGTGTCCGTATTCATGAGCAGAGTCCGCTGAGCCCGCCCCTATCTGCTCATGAGGATCCTCATACACTCAAGATTGCTTCTAAGAACTCTTTGGCAGTGATGTGTTGGAAAATAAAAGTGGAAATAAACTTTGGCCAGCAGTGATATTGATAATCATAAGTCATCACAACCACAAACCCAAACATAAATGAATTATATTTACAGACAAGCATCAATTTATACCTCTCCCCCTCCTTAAGGAGACCTTATCTTCCTGCATCCTGCGTTAGTTGCATACTACACTCACCACAATTTATAATATTATTTCACCCCATAAAGATTTATGTCAGCTTAAAAGGTGGGTAGAAAAAGTCTAGCTGGTTTTACTCTGCTCTACATTTGTGCCACTGGGCAACGCACTAAATCATCTGGATTACAAAATGAGTTTGCATCAAGGCCAGTAGCTGAGTCAAGGGCATTTTCTTAAATGCATGGTATGTTAGACATCTTTCCTCATGTAAAGCAAGCCTTGGAGAAAGAGCATTAAATTGCATAGTGAAAAAATAGTCATCATCTACACATTTTCAGAATAGTTTTTTTCTGATTAAAAATACTTTTGTTATTATTTTTGAAATGTAAATAAACTCTTAATGTGAAAAGCTAACAACATGATGGTATCAGGAGTTGCACACAACAGTGCCCCAGAGTGGCAGACCTGCAGGTTTTATGCCTGCTTGAGGAATGTCACGCATTTTAAATGACTTGCAATCTAATGCTGTTTCCCAATAATCAACCACTATGTTTATGGTTAAACATAAAAACCAGGATGGGTTTAAGTGTGAGAGAAACCCCTGCAGAACAGATTAATTCACTGCTGTGGCCACAGAAACACAGAAATACACTGACAGGTTGCTGAAAGATATTATTTCCCCAGTACACTTATGGTGTCGAAGGGCAATTGCGACCAGGTGTATCTCTGCAAGAAGGTAATCTGTGAAGTGGATCAGTGATTACATGAGAGGATGAGGAACCCCCCCACCCCCCCACACACACACCCCACCTCACCCTGCCATTGTGGTTAGTGATTTGTGTGGACCAATTACACAGGTCATTCAATGGGTCACAATCAAGGAAGCACAGTCGCGGCCCAGCAAAAAGAGGAGTGTATCAATCAGTAACTATGTAACGTTTCACCATCACACTTTATAGCCGTTTATGAGGGCGTCACGCGTCTCACTTATATGTGTTCGTACCTGATAAGCAGTGAGGTCTGGCATTTTCTTACTGTTTTTTTGTTAGAAACATACATATAACTGAGGTCTAGTTCATTTTTTTTTTCACTGAAGTAGCTAAGCTTATCTTATCTTTAGTTTAGATGCTTCAGTGACACAAAGATGTGGATGATAGCTTCTGCAGAGATTTCCCCAAGTGTCCTTAAATATTTGTCTTGAAAGATCTTGTTTAGTAGTAGGTGTAGTATTGTGGTGAAATGTATTCACGTTCACAGAGAGAAGCTTCTGAGTGTTATTTCCGCCATCCTAAATCACTGCTGCCAATACTCAGACGTCACGTTTCCTGTGGTTGAACTTCAAGATGAAAGGTACGGCTTCCTCCTTGCCCGCCTCAGTCGCTGAACTGATAGACATCTCAGGTTACAGGCCTCACTGAAATGCTCTCTCTGGGTAATTAGGGTTAATTGGAGAAATTTTTAACCCTAGGGAGCATTTTTTTTTTGCCTTGATGGCAAAAGCCAAAATTGAGTCTAGGGATCGTAGATGGTTCGGGGTGGGGGGATGTGACGGGATCTCGTCTACCGTGCCCCCATGACCTGCCCAGAGGTGATGCTTGTGTTGGGATGATGACTGAGGTGGGGGAGAGCGGTGGTGGTACTTAAGTCCAGTGAAAAGAAACCATGAGATGCACGATCCAAGTGGATTATTCTAATTTTCTGAGGTTAAATGTCAGATATGCGAATAAGTCTCAACATCAAAATGTGTTTCACTCATCCAACATGTATATACACATTAGAAAATGTGTTTTTAGAAAGATGTCATATGTCTATATCTTTGGAAAAACTTTATTTTGCATTTGCAGATGACATGTTATCTAGCAGAAGCTAAGGAAGGATGCCTCCTTGCTTTATGCAGCTCTTCCACTTGATTCCATGTTTCCTGTCTATCGTACAGCTAATAGGTATCTAAGCAGCGTGCTCACTGTTCCCTATAAGCATGGTCTATAGTCGTCATGGAGCACAGACAGGGTTTCTCCTCTGAGGCCATGGTGCTAATCTCCTGCAGCCTTAATGTGATTATGGTAATGATCACACAAATGACCCCTGGGCTTTGGGGGATCCGTGGTTCACACATTCTCACACACAGGCTGCACAGGCGTTGTGACTCCACTGGCCCGCATGCGAGACCACCAGACTGAGCCAGTCCTGGTGGCCTGCTCCTGTTCTTCTGTCCTCGCTGGGCTTGGAAGAGTGGAGTGAATGACCAAATGAATTCCAGCCGGCAACAAAAGAGCTGAACGGCCATGAGAGAGATGGATATCTTTTGTTGTCAGACACCCAATGCCGTATTCCAATCCAATTACCTCAGCCTTTTGCAACCCCTGCTATCGCAGTGCATGGCATTGAAGCCTGCCTGAATTCAGACTCGGACCCCTAACAAGAATGTGGTGGATTAGGTGCTTAGTGAGCACCCCCCCTCCCCCTACCTTTACTAAAATCTGTGGCGCACTCTCTCCTAAAAAGATTTAGAAGTACCAGCCATCTATTTTAAATTTGATCTCATTTATTTTAATGTCATTACTGTCTGGTTCCCAAAGACAGAGAACAGAATAATTTCCCCCTGCATTCTTGAATGGTCAAAAGTGACGTGGCTGTGTTGCTCCAACAAGGACTTCTATTGTAGACAGTCAACAGGGAGAGACAAGAAAGTACCGTGTGACACAGTGAAGGTGGATTTACTCTTCTGCATCAGGGCGTGGTGGAAGTGACGTGTACATCAGCCGCTACACCTATTCAAAAAATGTACCTACACATCAGGGCTATGGGGGCCTGCTTAATACCACAAGAGCAGTGAGCGGTCGGCTCGGGTGTCTTGAATATTCTCCTACTTGTTTCTGCTTCCGGTTGAGATTTTGTATTGATTGTGAAGACAAGTGGAACAAGATCAAAGTCCGCCTCCACTCAAAGATGTGGTTTGCTTATTGTGTTGCTTCATCTGGATGTTTGACCTTCACTGTGCAGAGTGTGACACGGTTTCACGTTCATCTGCTGAAGGGACAGAGTTTATCTGTGCTCACCTTTAATCTCTGTTTAGCATGTGGACAAATTAGATGAGCCAGTCGTCATCCAATATGCATCTCACAAGTGTGATGTGAAAACTTGAAGCCTCCAGAGCAGAGACACTGAGAATGGACTTTTCAGTGAAGGAGGCGACATGCCATGTCCAGCAGTTAAACTTCTGAAGTGAAAAATATTTGTGTATTTATAGATTCTAGATTTTGAGATTTTCTTTTAACAAGGTAACAGATTCAAAGCATTAAGTAAAGTACAGATATGTAAAAAAAATACTTAAGTACAGTGACAAAGTACAAATACTTTGTTACATTCCACCACTGTTTTCTACAAAATGTGTTCTTTTACTATTAATATATTAAATAAATGCTTCTGTATTTGTACTGAAGCAGGATTTTAAATTTTGTTTTTTTTGTAATGGAATTTCTTTTTACAATGCATCATTGGTACTTTTACTGCAGTAATGCTGAGCAGATACACAGCATGTTTTGCAAACTGGTAAACCCATTTCCAGTGAAAACTCCATCCTAGCCACATTTGCCTCCCTCTATCACAAAGTGAATGAAAGAATATAAACATGGTTAATTCAAGTTTACAACGAAGCACATGGCCTATTCAACTCATCTGTTTGGTGACGATCAACACCTAAATAGCCAGAAAGGCAGTGATGTGTAAACATAAAGAAATATCGTGAGTTAATGAATTTACACTGTAAAGTCAGTTAATCTGCGTGTGAAAGATATGTGGGATGAAAAAACACATGCGAGGAGGAGATGAGTGTTCAAACCACTACAGAGCAAAAAAAGGGAGGAACTGTCTGTAGTTCAGTGTTCGGCCCATTTAAAAGCATCACAGTGTTTACATGGTGTGTTTATGGGAGCTGCTTTTACAGAACGTGTTACAGATGGTATCAGCAATCGTCACTCAGATAAATATTATTTTCCACTGTTAAAGGCGGCGGCTTTGTTAGTTTCAACATTTATTCGAAAGCCCGTTCTGCGAGGTGATGGTATTTCGATGTTTGAGTGTGTATGCGGTAAGTACCTCACTGCGGTTAGTGCACTGGGAGTCCAGCTGCTATGTGGAGGTTAAGTAAAAATTGGATTATAGAGGGTTAGGTTGAGAGCAAGGGTTTTGATTTTCATTGGTTCAAACTGTGCTTAATTGCTGTGGTGATGCTGTGGGTGACTCATTCATGTCATGTTTATTCTAGTTGTCTTTCTCTCATTTCTTTTTTTCTTCCCAGAGCGGTGCTGTGTATGTCAGTGACACAGAGGAACTGCAGGGATTTAGGCGGTTACTTCTCATGTCAACAGCATCATCAGAAACGACTGGATCAGCACTCTGAGCAGGCGCACATGTGCCAGGTTAAGAAGCTGTGAATGGATCATCAGTCTGTGTGTGTCCTCGCACATCCTTAATGGCCAGGGAGGTGTTTGATCCTCTGAAGGGAGGGGAGGCCAGAGGGCTGCAGTCAGTGAAACAAATCAGATTATCCCTGCTTAGGCTAGTAGCCTACTACTCACCAGCATAGCATTTCCACCTGGCTAACAATACCAGGTCTCATACTGCTGAGCTGACCATTGTGATCATGTGATTAAGTGATTTGTGTGTGAGTGCGTAATATGTCATAGCACAGTTGTTTGGCTGTGGAGAGTCAAATCTGCGTTTGATTAGATTTGTCCCTGCAGTGGAAAAGGCACTCTGAGAATAAGCTGGCATGCCCAGGAATGTTTACAGCTTAAATCATTGATCAGTGAGACAATGTCTCAGGTGGGAGGATGCAAACTATTCAGGCAGGAAGATTAGATCCTTTGCCCATCACACCATCCGAGGTGGTCTCCCAAAGTTAGGAGGGCCTGTGTGTGTGTGTTGCCCATTGCCCTCAGGATCAGTGAGTTAGAACAGAGCTCTCTTCAAAGAGGATATTGGCCCTTGCTTGAGGTGAATGTGGCTAATTACCTGAACTTCCTATCTGGAGGAGGTGACACTGATAAAACTCTTCCTCTCTTTTGTCCCTGTTTGTCGATCGCGTTGCCCTTCAGATCGTGTAGGCGTGTGTCTGAGGAAAGAAAGAGAGACGATCACTCTTCTTCTTGTAAGCTCTCTGAAAAATGACCTGTAGACTTGTTGAGAGGAACTAGAACAAGTACATAAGCCCAGTCGAAGCGACATCCACTGCCAGCCTTGAAGGAAAATATTGATGCTGGCAAAGTCTTGACGTCCCTTGCACCATGACGTAGCGGTTTTTCCATGACACGTTCGATGATTGCTTCCAAATGGGCCTGTCAGTTTTAATATAGGCGACCCTGGCATTTCACTTTCCTCTAAAGTAAACAAAATCCACTGGCTCTCCCACACACACACATGTACAGAATGTGTGATCACGCACCAGGAATTGAGATAGAACAGGCATTTGTGAGCTGATATATGTTTTCATGTTCAATCTTCTCACTCTTGAAGGAGCAGGTTTGAATTGATGTTGTTTTTGCAAGTTTGCAGATTGAAAGCCACAATGTTATTTCAGGAAAGTGGAAGTAAGTCTGTGATATGACATTAAAAACTAGTATTTGGTGGTAGGAAGTTTGAAAAGAAAAAAATGAGATTTAAATCCAATAGAAGAAGCCTGTCAGAGTGTTTACTTTACACTTTTCCTCACAGTAATAAATTAAAATACAGTTCAAGTGTGCTCTGTTAATTTTATATGACAATAAACTCATTTCTTGTCATATTTAGTGCTGGGCTTAGACCCAATGCCAACATTTAGTGAGTCAATATACTGACAATTAGATTATACAGTGTCAACTAACAAGGGAAGGACAGTATTGAGTTTGTTTATAGACGTGTGTGTGACCGCACTGCAGGAGAAGTGGAGCGGTCACAAAGAGCACGGACATATGTGGGAACAGCTCACTTACAAGACACACGGCAAAACCGAATATTGGACGGGTCCACTTCACTGGAGCATGTCAACTACCTGTTAATGTTAAACTAATGTGCCTACTCTCATTCCCATTGTGAATGCGCTGCTAGTTTAAAAGATCTGGCACACAGTGTAAATCACCATGTACAAGTCTAATGGTAGGACAGAGTTAACTTTTTTTTTCATTTTATTTTGTGCCTGCAGACAGGAGTGAGCTATTAAACCAACTTGCAGCTGAATAATATGCGGCCTCGGCCAAGTTTTTGGAAGCTGCGATACTAACATCTGACTGTTAATTTTTTTTTTACTTGAGCTGACAGACTTTAACTTTGCATGTTGTTACCATATCCTGTACTGTAGACAAATTACATGTTTTTCAGACAGTTTGTGAAGACAAAGAAAATGTTGCGCTTCTGTTCAGTCTGTACGAAAGGAGCCGTGACACATGATCAATGGTAAACCTCAGTATGGTTGAATTTCACTATGGTTTAATAGGCAACAGGAGCGTTTTATTGCCATCTCTTTTTTTTCTTGGCCATGACTCTCAATATTCTGTGTGAAGTAGTCATAAAGCTGTCAGTAGGAGCAATATTTTCCACACAGCATGATGACAAATAGCATGTAGGCAATGTATGCGTGGGTGTCATACAGACAACATACTGTAATGTGTAATACTTTCTCTAATTATCAGTTTGGCTCATTGGATTGAACTACGAAAGCTGCTTGTTTTGTTGGTGTAGGCTAACTATCTGGTTAGACTGTACAGAATTATATTACTACAGTTTTCTTGCTGTTGTTTTCTGTTTCTTTTTTTGTGAATCTCACTGCCTGAGTTAAACCTAAATGGAGTTAGTGGTTTTAGTTATTTAATTATTCAGCAGTTCAGTCCATAATGCATGTGCTCAGAGAACTAATTAGAAGTTAATATGACTTGGTAAAGAGCAGATACTGAGTAAAAATAATCTGCACAGTGGAGAATGAATACCCTCATGCTGCTATCTTGTTACTGCTTGGCTTCAACTCTCATTGTTTCAAGTTTTTTTTTCTTTTTCAAGATAAAGAATGTTGAACTTCTTTCTCCTCAAGAAATCCTCCAAGCTGTCTGCAGCTGAACATGCTGGCCACATGATTTTGTTTCCAACATGATGTGAAGGCAGGGAAATTCTGTGCACAACAGAGCTGCATCCAAGAAATCATGAAAAGTGAGAAATGGGAATGTTCAGGCTCATAATTTCCTTCTTCCTATACCTCAGAGCATTCCAGTGGTTGGAGTGGGAATAAAACAGACACCCAGAAAAAAAGCTGCATAGATTTGGCTGTGTTCAGTGTACAAAGGTACAAACAAACAAACAAACAAAAACATATGAAGAGCTGCATATTTTGCCAGTATCCTGCTCCCTTGAATCAAGCCAAGTATAGATGCTCAAACATGTTTAAAGGCTTTAAACATGTTGCTATTTCTTTATTTATAGCACTGTCAACCTATACATCCAATCAGCTTTAAGTGTGAGAACAAGTCTCGCCTTTTGAACTCAGGTCAGAAAGAGGATACCTCTGCATGGTTGGCAGACTCGCGGCCCTTTGAAGAGGTGTCCGTTTGCAACAAACTGGCATCTCTGCTTGGTTCTGTCCTCCTGTGGTAACTCCACATTAAATGGTCCAAAACACCAAAACAAAGTGTTCCCATTAGCTTCAAACGAGACAGAGAAAATAAAGCATATTTGAGTATTGATAAGCAAAGAAAACAGTCAGCAAAGGCAGAACGTGACATGGCTGCACATGTTAACAGAATTACCCAGAGTCACAATCTGCACAGATTAAACTTTCAAGTAGTTTTGGAAAGAGAAGCTAGAACATGGAGGTTGTAGATCACATAGAGGACAGTGAATGGAGGAGCTTCACAAACCATTTAACAGTATAAATATATGACTGTTGAATAGGCTTGGCTGCTTTCCTGCCTTACAGTGATGAGACATATTGCTCTTTTAATATATTGCACATGTGACAGTGTAATCGTGCCTTGCTGCATGCTGTCTGGGGCTGGCTATAGGCTGGCAGAAGCAGACAGTGTTTTGACATGAGGGTGCCTCAGTCTGTCACTGGCCAAGTCGACTTGTGCTGAAAGAGAGCGGACCGCTGGCAAGTCTCACAGGGTCTCACAGAATCAAGGTCGGCGCAGCAGAAGGGGCCCAGTGTTTTCTTAATTCACTGACAGACACAGCTAACTCTGTTTATGATGACGGCTAAACAAAAACAGTCTCAAGACCTTACTCTCCAAACCTTGTTTTAATTATTTTTATGTGATAATGTTTTTCACTCTGACCTAATCAGAATCCCTGAGTGCAGTTTAATGTGGTGTGCAAATGCTTGAATGTCTCATCTCCCTCAGTGCATTATGCCTTATGTAAATCAAGGAGGAAAAAAAGGGGAGATCTTTTGTGTCTGCACATCTGACATTCCTTTGTGCTAAGTTAAAGGCTTGTCTTGTGAACTCATGCTTCACTGCTTTTGTGGACTATTGTGGTTTGTGCACGTTCATTATGAGACGCTTGCAAGTGACATGATGTTAGCTCTGAGGGTTGAAAGTGAGAGGCTGCGCTCATTAACGGGCTCAGAATGAGTCTCCTAGTCTGGGACCAGTCTGTCTACTCCTAACTCTAACCCTTCACAAGAATGTCTCCTATGCAAAAAATAAATAAAGTAAGACCAACATGAACGTTTAGTCATGGTTACTGGAAGCTACTCGGAAAAAAAATGCTATAAACTTCATATTAATTCTGGCTCAATTAATACAGAGTGCATTCACGTTAACCAGCAATCATTTCGCTCCAGTGATCTAAAGGCCATTGTCACACAGGCACTTGAAGAAGTCTTTTGTGTAACAGAAGAATGGCAAAGTGACCCCCGGCAGAGCAGAGCAAGGCGTTTCTTCAGCCCCACCGCCCGCTCCTCTCAGCAGCCCGGAGTAAAATTTCAGGGTCCGAGTGGCCATGAGTGTTGCTGAGTGATAGGCAGAGAGAGGAGACCCTAAACCCAATAGCTTTGATGATTGAAACAAAACACAGAGCCCCCCCCCCCCCACACACACACTAAAGCCTGCAGGTCTGTGACTAAGCACGCCGTCATGCTTGCATGAGGGTTGCAGCTCCCAAAGTTATAGTGTATGTGAACCTTTTCTTGCTGTATGTTTAGTTTAGATATGTGTACATTAACAACTCAGTCCCAAAGCTAGAAACAAGCTGGGCTCTAATACAGTCCACTATCATCAATCAACACTTGCTGCAGTTGCCTCAATGATGGGCGAAGAGAGGACCAGACAGTCTTGACAATGACAGTGATTTTGTGAGGCCAAAGGTGAATCTGTTGGGTCACAATTCTTTGACCTTCTATGACATAAAATGCTATTTTTGCAAATCAGCACCATCATCCCCATTCATTCCCCGTCTCCTTTCAAGTCCAGATACTGTAGTGTGATGTTCTTATGCCGACAGAATCCATGGCGAGGTGGTACAAAGCTGGGGTGACTGGGGTTGGCGCCTTGTGTTCCACATGCTGTTAAGTTTATGCTGCTAAATTAAATTAAAAAGTTTAGTCATGCGTCAAATCAGTGCTGACTTTTTTTTTTCTATTTAACCAAGACCACGATCTTTCCCTAACCTCAACCAAGTGCCAAAACCTAAAAATGTAATAATGTTGTTTAGGGAAAACGAATGAAACACATTTTGCAGACTTGGTGTGAACATTTCAGTCCTACAAACTTAATGGCAAAACAAGTCCTCTTAATGGCAGGATGACATAATCAGTTATTTCAAGAAAGTAACATATAGACGAGTGGGAAGCAGCAACAGATTGTCATTGTGTACCAGAGTCAGAGAAAAGCTAGTAAGGCTGTTTGGTCATTTTGTTGCAACTCTGTTACAAGCTCTGAATATTCAACAGTATAGTTGATGCATTTTTTTGGCCAGCGAAATATTTGTTTACCCAACACATGGATGTGAATAATGTTTTCAATATTTTGAGGCATAAACCATGTCCTGTGGGTGTGTTTTCCTATAGGTGTGGCGACCAGCAGTCAGCTGGTTGTGGCTATTGAGGCTAGTGGCCGCAATGTTGGGAAATCAGAAGACAATAATAAAAGCAGTACCAAGAACAAGCAGTACCAAGAAAAAAAAAAGGGAAAGTTTACCTCGGCTTCATCCTGGATTACTGATTCAAAGTTGACAACTTTTCAAGATAAGTGGAGTGTTGGGGTGGGAGGGAGGGTGGGGGGACGTAATGATAATAATGATAAGGATCTCGCTGACTCACAGTGTAAAGTTGAATATTCCTTCTGCAGAGAAGTCTCACAAAATCATCGTGTTTCCTACAGAAAAAAAAGTAGTAGTTACTTGTGTTTTGTTTTTGTTTTTTTGTACACTTTTTAAGGTAGCAAACAGACACACAATAACAACTACCCTGTTAGTGCTGCTGTAGTAAAAAGTCACGCATATTTATGTGGACCCATTTCCCAGACACTCCTTATAGAAAGTGCCACTGAGCAACGTGCCAGAGTCTTCCACAATGCATTTGATCATCATAAAAATGATTTATGTTAAGGTTTTATGATCTGCCACCACTGAGTTTAAGGTTTGGTGAGCTCCGAGTTACAAAAAACAACTTGGTCAAGATTAGTAATAGACTATGATCATTGCTTGCCTTAAGGTTAGGCAAAGGTTGACTGTCAGTCATTTGGTTGAAAATTATAATAATTCTTATAATAACAATAATAATTCTTCTTCATTATGTTGACAAAAAAACATAAACTGGGGAGAACGATGCTTAATTAACACAATTAACACAAAGGCGCCACCAATTACAATTTTATTTTTTTTAATTATAGCTCTTTGACATGGTTGCTGTCTAACATGTACGGTTATTACATGACAAATGTTCAACATCAAAGGCTCAACAGATCTGAATCTCTTTGATGGTTAAAGAGAAAATAATTCTCGGAGACTTTCAACTCTGCTGCACGCCTCACGTCTTCAGGATGTACGAGAGAGAGACAGAAAACACTGGATGGCAAAATGTTCCAGGCTCATGGGACGTGTTTAAATCTGCTGCTGCTCAGTCAAAGAGCAGATAGCGGCTCCTTCTCATTTTATTACCCTTTAGAAACATACTCAGAGTATTATGTTATCAGACTGGGAAAAGGGAGGGAGTGTACAGACAGCTGAACAAAGGCAATGCAAACAGCTGTGCCAGGGCAAACAACACTCAGATTATTTGCAAGTGAAAAGTTAGGCAGGCCGGGCTAACATAATACTGCAGTGCAATCATAGCAGCCTTAAGGTGCTCTTCAGTTTGTGTCAGTATGTATATTTGGTCATTTTATTCTTTCTCAGCAATTTTCAAAAGTTGACAGTTGTACTGAATTTGAGTTTGGTCATTAAACTTGATTATAATCATTGGTATCAAACCCTGATTAGTTCAACATCCCACTCAGCTAAAGGACAATGGCTTTAGCCTCATGTCTGCTCAAATGCACTCAGAGAGCGGTTCGCAGACTTGATGGTTTATCACTTGAGGTGGCTGGCTGCAGTAGGAGGATCAGTGTTGATACAGCTGATCTCTGTTATTCCAAGTGAAATATATGGCCCTGTTTGTTTTCAGAGATAGACCCAATGCTTTGCTTCAAGTTCATATTTATCTATCGAGGGAAATATGTGCTTTTTACACAGTCTCTCCTCCTCATTCTACCACTGAAGAGGAATTAACTTCCATATGTCTTTATTACATTCAAAAGCTTTCAAATGTAAGTCTCACATTTCTTAATGGAAAGCATTATGCATCATAATCTGACTCCTCACTTCTTTCTTCACGTTTAAAACAGAGCAAAAGCACCTCAGTTACACACAATTATCCCCCTGTGAAATGTGTATGATGAGAGGTGGTGGAGTTTATGAACCGTGTTCCAACAGATATGAACCTTGTTGCCCACGGTGTTCTGGGCTTTATAGAAATGACACCCCTCAACACCCTGAAGGTGTTGAAAGAGTGCCAGTAACAGTGGAGAGCAGTAATTTTAGAGTTGCGTGCAAGGGACAATACCTTGTGGAGCTGCTGCACACCCATGTGATGGATTTCCCCCTCAAGAAGGTTTGATTGGTATCTATTAGGGGGAAAAACAGGAAAATGAGTAAAAGCATTGTTCGATACTCTTGGCAGGAGTCAAGGTAATGCTCTCTTTTGGAGAAGTCTCAGCAGACTTATGTTACAAGAAGAGAAAGCGTTGTTACATAGCGCTGTGAGACATATTTAGATGCAACAACCATCCAAGAATTCTGGTAATGTTATTGCTTTAAAATTTCTTAGGACAAATTGGTCTTTGCATTTGCTCTCACACAATGTGGTTTGGACACATAAGACGATATTCAGGTTAGATTCTGCAGCATGTGGTTGAAGTAATGATATTACCTCAGTGGTGCATGAGGCAATACAGTATTCTTCTACGTCTTTGGAGGGAAGGGGAAGTCCCCGCGCCTGTGTGCTGTTTGACTGGACTGGTTGAGTAATGCAGCCTGGGATTAGGTGGAGCAGCCTCACAGCAGCAAACCCTCCCTCACACTGATCTGTCTGGACCCACACAAGTGAACGGCTGGATCAGAACCACAGCTGGCCCGTGTCCTTCCACTGTATAAAAACCATTCATACTCTAGTGTTAAAGCTGGAACATACATGTTTTTTGTATAGTGTAAAGTAGTTATAAATTAACTAATAAACAGGATTTTACTATACATCCTCAACCCTTGCCAAATATGTAGGAGAAGACATGTATTGGCCAACTGATTTATGTTCACTGGCCATGTTTTGTTCTGATGCAGGAGGTGTAACATTCATATACCACTGAGAATTCATCATGACAATAAAACATGCAATTGCAGCATGTTTGTTTTTAATATGAAACGGCAATGCAAATCAGATGATCAGGAACAAACTTTTTAGGAGACAGAGTTAACGGCATTAACGGCTTGTGCCTCTGTGTGTACATTTCTAATTCCCTTGTTGGCCACAAAATGGCATTTGAATGAGCGAATTTCCACCTGTTTTATGAGCATTTTAAACTTTGTGTAAGAGGACCTGACTGGGAATGCCAGTAAGCTTGTGAGGACAAAAGGTGACGAAAGGTAAATTAGCAAAAACAAAGATTTAAGAGATATGTTGAAAGAGTAAGTGAAAACACAATTGTCACTCTTTGTATGTTGCAGAAGAAATGGGCTGCATTTAAGCAAGAGGTAAAACTTGCAAAAGCAAAGATTTGCAGAGCTGCAGGACCCTCACTCTCTTGTTTTGTTTCACCAGTCACAGCAAAGCTACTGGCGCTCACTGGCAATTTTGTTGCAAAAGTCTCTGGATGTTTAATGTAAGTTGATGCATTTTTTTGGCCAGTGAAATATTTGTTTACCCAACACATGGATGTGAATAATATTTTCAATATTTTGAGGTAAAAACCATGTCCTGTGGCTGTATTTCCTATAGGTGTGGTGACCAGCAGCCAGATGGGTTGTGGCTGTTGAGGCTAGTGGCCGCAAAGCTGGGAAATCGCAGCACAATAACACATACAGAAAGCAGAGTGGAGCAAAAGGAAAAAAAAAAGAGCCAAGATTGGCGTTTCTCTAGCTCAGCTTCATGCTGAATGCTAATTCAGGGTTGACAGGTTATCAAGATAAGTGGGAAGTTGAGGTGGGAAGGAGGCGGGGGAGAGTTAATGATAATAACGATAAAGATCTTGCTGACTGACACTAAAAAAATAGGATATTCTTACATCATACTAAGCAGTCTGGCCTATCACTGTGTTTCATATAAATAAAAAGCACTTCTGCTACCAAAGACTTTGTGTATTACTTTAAACATTTTGGTAATTTAAAAAGAAAAAAAACAGCCACCCTGTCAGTGTTACTGTAGTAAAGGGCCATACCCATTTTAGTGGACTGACTTTCCAGACACTCACGGAATGTGCCCGAGCTCCACCATATCAAATCTAATACGACATGGAGCACTAATTTGGTTAAAATGAATTACAACGCTTCATTGCATCAAAGCATCAGAATATATCAGTGGCAGAAAAACAACTCACTGTGTAATATGTCAACATTAAATCATTAGACAGATGTGGCGGTTTAAAGGCACAGTTAAGAAAATGATTAATGCTGGGATGTGACAGAATGAGAATTAATGAGCAATCCAATCATATACGTGGTTAAACAAACTGCCAAAAACAGAAAACACCCCTCATTTAGTGTTGAAAGACAGCAGCAAATATGTGTCAGGCCCCTCCCATCTTCACTGCTATCTTGCAACATCTCAATGGAAAACTAATCAAGCTGTAATTTACAAACACACAATTGTGCATACAAAGCACTGGGTTTGCCTAATTAAAAAAGAAACAATGATTAGTCTGTGAGAAGCGGGGAGGAAAAAACTATGCAGAGCATCTTGATAAAAGCTTCATTATTCGATTGTTTATACAGTACCGCTGGGACTTGTCACATATTTTTCATGTAGTAGGTTTTAATTCTGAAGGAGGCGTGAACTACACCACTAACTCTGCACCAATCAGCTTTATAGAACTGGGTGGAAATTGGCTGTATATTATCAAAAGATTAAAATCTAAGCTGTGCGGTGTGTGCATGTAATTCATGCCATATCCTGTGAGGGCCTCAGGTTAAACAGGCAGACTTAAGCTACATGAACATGACTTCAATCACTGTGAGGCCCCATCAGGAAACAGAGGAAAATTCGCTGCTGGCAGTCTGTCGTGAGCGACATTAGTTTAGACGGCAATGGAACAGCAATTATTGAGAAAACGTGTTAGTTATAGTTTGTGGGGTTTTGGGCTTGAGAAGTGTTTTGATTAAGAAATCACATTTTCAGTTGAGTTTAGTGTAGTAAAGACTGAGGTGATGGATTGGGTGTGTGGGGCACTCAGCTGGTTTGTATTTCTTGAGGCAGCGGTGGCAGCCACTCCGGGGTGTCTGCAGTTTAGTGTCCTTGGAACAGCTCAGCTAGACTCCCACATTCAGGTCCGGGCTTTAGTCCCAGCATGCAGCAGTGTGGCGTGACAGATTGAAATGCTGAGGGAAGTGTTTAACCCCTGCCACCCCTCCAATTAACCAACTTGTGTCCCATTTCCTAAAGGATCTTGAGAACATATTTATTGTAGAGGGGCATGTAAGAGTGAGATCTTCCTGTCCCCAACTAAGGTTCAGTCACAGTGTTTAGCTGAATGGTTTGGTTTAGCATATTTTTAGTCCTAAGGTTTGGGGTTAGTAAGGAAGGGTCTGACTTCAACCAGCTGCAGGTATAGCAAAAGGGATTTTAAAGCTTAACTAACAATTGAATTGTCATCACTTTTTGAGTAAGACAATATAAGTTAGTAATAAGTAGTCTGAACTCTAGTTAGCTGACTCTCATTCCTGGGTTCAGACGAGGAGAAAATAAATGACCAGACAGAAAACTCGAATTGTAACATGGACTAACATGTAGGGTCAAAGAGGAATGATTTTGGGAATGCTCATATAACAGCTCAGGCTAAGCAACAACTAGTCACATCGGCCATTGGCTCGTTGTTCAACTGCCTGTGTAGTGGTACTGAAGTGATGTGAAGAAGTTTTGGTAGCAACACACACAAATATAACACCAATCAAATTATAGTACCAACATCTTCAGTCAAAACCAAACATTCATGCACCCACACAGTAATATAATTTAACAGGATTTGCAAATTAAAGGTTTGACTGAAGTACAAGTTACAACCAACTTCAAGAATACTGAGCAAAAATGCATCTTAATTTCAGTCTGAATTTAAAGAAGCACAAAATAGTAAGTAATAGTAAGTAGACAGATGCACTTTCTCCCCTTGGTGTTGGTGAGCTTAAGAAGATAAAGCTGAAACTACATCTCTGACCTCATCTCATTGTCACAACTAACCATAGTGAGAAGGAAATGCAGTGGTGTTCAGGGATAATGACCCTTTTCTCTGCAGACCTCTTAAAGGCTCCCAAGCTGCCAATCAGCACCTGATTAACACCAAAGGCCTCCCCCTTTCCCCTCCCTGCTTTCATCTCTACAGTGATCTACCCTCTGAGTGAAATGGAGACTGCGGACTTGTCAAAACCGAGTCTGTGGACAATCTGCATCTTGTTATTAGCACCTCAACAGGTTTTACCAAAGCCAAGAAGGAATAAAACTTGGACGCACTCAGTCGTCTGTGTTTTTTTTTCTTCTTCTCTCCTCAAAGCTTGCAGCGGCAACGAAATGATCATTCTGCTTCATCATAACCCCATCGTGGTTCTTTTGAAAAATGTTTCAAACCAGCTCTTAAATTTGGTTACTTTCTTGGACCTTTCTACCTACTCAACACAATTGCTTTGAACTCGAGTGTCAGAAACTGAGAAATTCAATCTGATCCACTTGAATGCCTCTCACTGACAACTGAAGAAAATCCTCCCAGGTTAACGATAGGTCAGCGCTGAATGGAGGACTTAGGCCTATACATTTACCGAGTCCTGAGAGAGGGGCTATCTGATGGTCCATCTGGTTAGCAGGTATAATAGAACTGGGTCACAGGTGAGCCACAAATGGTTTATGTATGTGTATCAGTGAGTCGAGATCTTAATGGTCCCAGTGATTCATAAACTACTGTTGGAGGGCTGTAGGCTTATATTTCAACAAAGTAGGCAGCTTATAGTACTTAACTTTTTTTCTTTTTTTACATGGACCAGACATTATTTAAAATTGAACCAGAGTTCCAGCTAATTTTCATTCCATACTTATGCAGGAGGAGAGAGTAAAACACAAATTTGGGTGATTGGGCTACACTACTGTTTGTGTTCGGGGGCAGAGTGGAGCGCACCGCTGTAAAAGGTAGTGTGCGCTTCTACCTTTACGTCACAGGACAGAATGAGAGCAACACGGGAGCAAGGCAAACAGCACAATGATCGTTTTATGTCAATTATCTCTTTTTAATCGTGGGAAGCCAAAATCTAAATCGTAATCGATTTTCAATTAATCGCCCAGCCCTAGAAGGAACATTCAGTAATGTTCACAGAAATCTTTCATATGTCACTATTTAAAATTACATTTTTATTATTATCATTATTCATTATTAATGATTCCTATTTTTATTAATAATTTTCATTATTATTAATAATAATACTTATTATGAATAATTTTCATTATTAATAATAGTGACTGTTTCGTTATTATGTCACTGGGGACAGCATAAAGGGACAGCATAAAGGGACAGCATAAAGGGACAATGATGACATCACTCTTTTGTGATGTCACTGGGGACAACATAAAAGGACAGTGATGACATCACTCTTTTGTGATGTCATTGGGATCAGATTTTAAAAGTGTATAAGTAGGACACTCCACAAAACTACATTACTATCAGCACAATGGAAGAGGCAGGTCAGCAAGAGAGGACACCAAATGCAACACTAAGAAAGCGTTTAGTGAAGTTGCTTGTTGGCCTACTTGTTTATCGGACAAGAGCTAAAACTGAATTGAATTACAACACATCAGAAGAGGCCATCATAGAGCGCTTATTTAATAGAATATGGACCGATGTTCAGGACGCTCATTTTGAAATAACACCAGATACCTTAGAAACTTTAGATAAGGCTGTGCTAAAGGAACTGGTCAAAAAATTGGGCAGCGAACGTCAAGTATTATTCCATATGATGTCTGAGGACCCTGTACATGAAAATATAATTACTAGTTGTTTCATTACACACCTGTTGAGACCAGCAGGCTATAATTTCATGCATGGATTCATAAGATTCGTAAGTGATCATTGGCTCTTCTTAGCAATAACCACAATATCAGCTATGCTACTGTTAAATAATTATGAGATTGAAATTTATGTAGGATCGTATGTTGCACTTATATGATGCCACAAACCAACTGACTAACTGAAAGCCCAAGACCATCCTTTAACACTGTGGTATCTGGAGGAATACTAGTGTCCCTCCAGATGAATGCCTTTTAAATGTGATATAGTCAGTAATGTTGTGGCACGGGTTTTCGCCAGGTGCTCTGGTTTCTCCCATTAGTTTCAACTAATAAAAAAACTCCTTTAACACTGTGGTATCTGAAGGAATACTAGTGTTCCTCCAGATGAATGCCCTGTGATAAGGAGTCAGCAATGTTGTGGCATGGGTTTTCTCCAGGTGCTCTGGTTTCTCCCATTAGCTTCAACTAATAAAGTATATATATATAAAAAAAGTTCTGTTTGGATTTCTCATTCCATTACTTGTTTGTGCATGCTTTACTTGACATCAGTACTACATTTCTGTGAATCCTGAATCCCACTGCTGATTTCCAGCAGCTCAAAGGGACAACATTGAATCGGAGTAAAACTAGAAATGAAAAGAGAAAACAGAGAAGAAACTAGGGCTGCTCGATTATGGCAAAAATCATAATCACGATTATTGTGATTCATATTGAAATCACGATTATTCAAAAACAATTATTCATTGATTTTAGAATTTGCTTCTATTGAATGCAATGGCTAATGTTTAATTACAGCTAAACTGACAAAAATGAATTAAAAATATATAAATAATATATAAATAATATATATGCAAATAATAAATAAAAATAAATATAAAAAACTATGTGGTAGTGTTACTCAATGCCACAACAAACTCCAGTGCAAGAAGATTCGGCTTCTTCTGTGTCTCGGTCAGCTCCGTCTTTTTTCTCCAGCTGTAGGAGAAGATGCTGACCAGTTTCTTGCAGAGGCCCATTGCACGGGTGATCCTGGGATCCTTCACTGCATTCTCTAAGATTACAAAAATATATGTATTAACACATTATCATGATGATCAAAAAAATGTATCATGATGATCATTATAAATTTATCATAGCTGTGAAGGAGAAAGATTTGACTGTAATTTGGCTGTGTGTGTGGAGGGATTACAGAGAAGCTGACATGTAATATCTTCATTACATTTTTTTTGTTATTAATTATTAATTAATCACACAATCAGGAGAAAGAGAACCTACTCACCTATGGCCAAGTGGAGCCTGTGCCTGAAATACTGCAGCCTCGTCCAGCCATTGATTTCAGCCGCCAGTCCTAAGTTTGAGGCATTGTCTGTGGTAATACAGACGAGGTTCTCCTCCTTTAAATCCCACGCAGCCATCACTTGCCTCAGGCCATCGGCAATGTTTGTCCTTGTGTGGTCTTCGGGAAAGACACTTTGTCACTGTGAAGACCGTGTCAATATAATGTAAGGTGAGGCTTGACCACAGGTCCGTTGTAGCGGTGAAATATTCTGTTGTATGAACATCTTGTGCAACTTTCTCAAAGTGCAGGCAGTGCAACAATGGCAGTGTGTAACACTTTTCCAAACTAGTCACCAATTTCTTGAACCCCAGGTTGCTAACAGTGCTACACACACAAAATAAAATTTATACAACTCGTACAGTCAACAGAAGTTTAATTATAATTCTTCTTCTAAAGCTGCACTGAAATGGTCCTTAAGTTGAGAATGTAGCTTTGTAAAAAAAAAACAAAACCAAAAACATACAGTAATAGTAGCACAAGTGAAAAAGTTTACACACAGCGTTACACAGCAATATCTGTCTAAGGTTTTTCTAACAGTAGCCAACATAAGCTCTAACAGTCATTCCAGACCACGTAAGACAGTAGATGCAGCCCTGTGTTCATCAAATTGAGAAGAGATGTGATTTGTTTTTGAAGAATTAAACCTTTCATCTGTAAGAGTGAAGAATTTATTGTTTTGTCTTTCAAAGCTTACATGGTTTTGATTTAAAGCTACGAAATAACAGATCAGAGTTACTGTGGTCAAATGCCAGTAGGTCAATATTAATTACATGTTTGTTCATTTTTATGTTAACACTGCACTGCAGTGTTTACATATGTGACGTCTACTTCATAAAAACCTCGTCAAAGTGTGTGCAAGGATAAAGGAACACAGAAAAACACACACAAAAACACACACAAACTGTGTGATATTTCTGATGACAAGGCACTTTCTGTAGGTTTACCACATTCAGCTCTATTAGGAGCATGTTTATTTGAGTCCAGCTCAACAACATATGCATATAGTATTTTATTACTAAAGTATCGCCATAGGACTTTCAGGGGAGATTTGGGGTGTGCTTTCAGGAAAACACAACCACTTATTAAAGTCTAGACGCAACATAAAACCATCAGAAGTCCTAGAGTAAGCACTCACAGGCTCTCATGGACAGAGCTGTCAGTGTCTGCTTAGCTACGCTGGTTTTCTGCTGCTGTCTGTGAAGTGTGGGGAGAGATTTAGTGCAAACATCAGTAGATGAACTGTAATGAAAAATGACAGAGCAAAAGAAATCTACTTCACAACATGGATCAAACAGTAGTAGGACAGCAAGAGCATAAACAAAACCTTGGTCACTGTCTTATTCACCAGTTCACAATATAAGTTGGGGTGATAATTGTACTGTTAATGGCCTGCAACAAAGGGATTAAAGACATAAGTCTGATAATCCTTCAGCACGCAAACATAGAAGCGTAAAACAATTCTTCTTGAAGATTACCCAAGCTGACTTGTGCTATTTACAACTCTCACAGATTTTTACTGATGGTTTCCTTCGCAGCTGAGCCAAGACATTCCACAATATCCAGAGGTCTCTTCCCTGCAGCACAGTGAAGATATCTGAGCTAGATTTACAAGCTCTGAAACTGCATTTTGGTGGCTGAAACTGCATGCAGAGGAAAAATAAAGCTGCAGGCAGGGCTCACGGCGGTAAGCAACTTTTGGTTTTAGAACAATTTCCTGTTCCACTATCTCCTATAGGTAAGGTCATGGAGAGCTATATCCTCCACACAACAGATTCTCTCTTAAAGATAAACCCATGAGTTTAAACATCCTAATGATATCATCCTAATATCATTAGAATTAGTCAGGAAAGCAGAGTCTCAGCAGAAGGTGCAGTCATTAATTTGAGAGCTTCTCATGTAAACACTTAGGTGTCCTTAATGGTGACGCTGGCACATTAGAACCTTACAAAACAGCAAAGAGATTATTCTACAAATAAAATGCATATGAGTCTGTGAGTATGCGTTTTGTCATTTCAAATAGTGACTCAATATGGCAATGACCATGACGTGGTGACCTTGAATAAAAGGGGGAAGAAACTTTGAGGGCTGTCTGCCTCAGCCTCGGTCAGTATCTCGAAATTCAAAGAGAAATCGTGAGCACTTTTGGAATGAAAGCATTTCTCTAATCTTTTAGCGAGACATTGAGATAGAGAACATAGCAAGGTGAAAGGAATGGGGCTGCCTGTGTCTGTGCACAGGAACAGGTCTCAGGAGTCCGGAGGTCTGGCCCGCTCTTCAAATGGCACAGTGTTTTGTTGGGGAATGTGCAATTATGGAGGCCAGGCCTTTGATCCAGGTTTTCCATCAGGGCTAAATTGTCCTCACATTGAGCGCTGCAGTGTATCCTTGGGCACTCCTTTATATTCTGCTGCTCTTTCATGTGCACCCCTCTGGAACTCAAAGCATCCCCTCTTGAAAAGTGAGCTTTGGCCTGTCCATGGTCCAGTGCAGTGGGGGAAAAATTTGGCCATTACATCTATGTGTGTGTGCAAATGACCATACACTATGTAACAAATCATTTTTATAAAAATTGTGGAAGAGTTTGTTCACAAGTTAATACAAACATTGTGAAAACTTGAAAGTTAAATAAGAAAAGTTTAATTCCTATAACCCTCAGAAGTAGCAACTTCATGAGCCTCTTTAATGATTAAATTCCAATGTTTAGACACAAAATTCACCCTCTCCTACCCTCATCTACAAACACAGGAACCTTGGAAACAGCTGTAAAACCTGATGTATATATTTAAGCAGCTTCCCCAACCAACTTCAACAATCACATTCCATTAAAGTAGCTGTAATTAAACCTTTTCTTTGACAGCCTACTCTTGATCTGGGTGTTTTCACCTATATCTAACCTTCCCTGTCTCTCTAAGATCCTTGAGAAAACAGTGACTTCCTACATAATTAAAGTTCATTTGAGGATTTTCAGTCAGGATTTAAAGTCCATCATAGCACAGAGACAGCATCAGTGAAGGTTACAGATGATCTTCTAATTGCCTCGGTCAAAGGACTTGTCTCTGTACTTGTCTTGTTAGATTTTAGTTCTGCATTTGACATCACTGACCATCACATCCTATTACAGAGACTGGAACATCTAATTGGCATTAAAGGAACCACACTAAGCTGCTTAAAGTCCTATTTTTCAGATTGATTACAGTTTGTACATGTTAATGATAAATCCTTCACTTACGCAAAAGTTTGTCATGGAGTTCCACAAGGTTCTGTGCTTGGAATCATTTTTTTCTCTTTATATATGCTTCACTTAGGCAATATTATTAGGGAGCTCTCTATAAACTTTCAGTTATGCAGATGATACCCAATTATATTTATTAATGAAGCCAGATTAAAAGAGTAAGTTCACCAAGCATGCCATAAGGACATAAAGAGCTAGATGACCTGCAATTTTCTGCAATTAAACTCAGACAAAACTGAAGTTATTGTACATGCCCCTGAACACGTCAGAAACATATTATCTAATTATATAGTTACTCTAGATGATATTGCCATGGCCTCCAGCACCACCATTAGGAATCTGACAGTTATCTTTGATCAGGATATGTCATTTAAGTCCCACATAAAACGAACTTCATTAACTGCCTTTTTCACACCTATGTAATATTGCAAAAATTAGGCACACCCTGTCTCAAAAAGATACAGAAAAACTTGTCCACACTTGTGTGACCTCTAGGTTGTATTATTGCAATTCCTTAGTATTAGGCTGCTCCAACAAGTCTCTAAATGCCCTCCAGTTGATCCAGCAAAATTAATATAAGATAAATGCTGCAAGATCATATTTCTCCCACATTAGATTCTCTACATTGGCTCCCTGTAAAACCCAGAACACAATTTAAAATCCTTGTCCTCACCTAACAAAGTCTTTAATGGCCAGGCACCATCATATCTGAAGGAACTCATAGCACCCTATAACCCCACTAGAACACTGCAGTCCCAGAATGCAGGCTTACTTGTGGTTCCAAGAGTCTCCAAAAGTTCCTCTACCGTGGAACCATCTACCAGTTTGTGTACATGAGGCAGACACATTATCCAGTGGGCTTTCCTGTCCGATAAAGCTTATAGTTAGAGCCGACTTAGGTTTTCCTTGAACCATCTCCTAGTTATGCTTCTACAGGCCTAGACTGCTCCCATGATGCACTGAGCTCCTCTCTCCTCCTCTCCCTCTACATCTGTATGTATTCATATCCCATTAATGCTTCTTACTAACTTGACTTCTTCTCTCTCCTGTAGTTTTGTGCTTTCTCAACTCTCCTCTCATCTCCTGTCGCTTTATGCAGAGATGTCTGGGTCTGTTATTACTAACCAATCAACGGCCACCATGATCCTGCGCATCACTCGCTGCTACAGTTATTATTATAATTATTATTACTATTCTTCTTTTTATTATTACGTGTATTATTACCATTACTATGACTATACATCTTTATGTGGAACTTGCATTGTGCCATGTTCTCTTTCCTCTTGTTCTGTCTTTCCCCTCTCAAGCCAACTGATTGAGGAAGATGGCAGCCCACCCAGAACCCGGTTTGACTCGGGGTTTCTTCCCATTAAAGAGTTTTTTCTTGCCACTGTTGCCAAGTGCTTGCTTATGGTGGAATCCTGGGTCCCTGTAAGTAATACAGTAAAGAGTATGATCTAGGGCTGCTCTGTATGAAAAGTGTCCCGAGATGACTTCTATTATGAATTGCTTCTATATGATCTGACACCATATAAATAAAACTGACTTGACTTGTGAAAGTGTTGAGTTGTGTGGTAAAACAATGTATGCAAGTGCTGGTGTATATGGTATGTTTGGATGGGCTGAATTTCAAATAGCATGTGTTTAAGTGTGTGGAAGAAGTGTTTGTTACAGGAAGTTTGTTTGCCCGCACTTGCGTGTGTTTGAGTCTGTGATTGTGATTCTTTCCACATGCTCTCATGTGTTATCTGTCCTCCTCATAATAACTACCACCTCTGTCAGATTAACCAGAGGGACTTTCTTTTTTCCTTTTTCTTCTAGTGACCCCAGTTACTCCTTTTTTTCCCCTAACATCAAGGTTGAATGCCTCGTATGCTTTCTTCTAAAGGATTCTTTCAAACACTTAATGTGCCATGAGTTCATATGAGCAACCATGGAGGCTATGAAAACCCAGTGGACGCCTTGGATCATTAGATTGGTTTCCTAACAAGATGAAGATGATGTGCTGTCCTCTGTGTGTGTGTGCTCATGTGACTTAATTGTGTGACATGACACTACAAGTAAGGCTCTATAATAATCTACCCCAAAGTGAGAACAGATGTTTTATAAGGAAGTGAAATAACAGTGCCTATAGAGGTGTTTTACTGGAATGTTCTTCACATGTTTTCAAAATGCTGAGTGTTGCACGCTTTCATTTACAATCATTTGCACTCTAAACTTACTGTAACCATGTGTACATTGGAACCCTTTACTCTGAAGTCTACGTGCATCTGCGGAGGAATAAAAACATTTCTCGAGTCCATCAAACCGTGAATATTGCAAGAGTTTTATTCAAAGAGTCCCAGAGAGAAATGAAGCGCTTGCGACATTTCTGCACAAAAACAGTTCAGAGGAATGATTTAGTCTTTGAGGAAACTATCTGGCCAAAAGTAACAGCTCTTTAGATGCTGAACCTAGAATTGTCCTGTCTCCAGACATCCCTCATCATCACAGTTAAAGCAATTAATCTAAAAACTAAAACATCATCCAACTTCAGATATTTTAGCCATGCTAGAAATTTTGTAGTATCATTCACATTCCACAGAGCATAAATCTGAATGATTTTGGTGGTCCCCAGACCTTTATCATCATGAGGTTGACATTTTTCCTGACATTTTTTTTGGTCACAGGTTTTGACAACTATTGGATGGATATTTGTATGTAGTGCCAGTTAGCAAATGTTACCATGCTAACACGTTAAACTGAACTGGTGAACGTTGTAAACACTATACCTTCATCACACTAGCACTTTTTCATCAAGAAACAATATGCTTATTCATGAGGCTCCATGTTGTCTGTCTTCAGCACCTGTTTTTCCTGTGGTGAGCATTATGCTCTAAAAAAAAGAATGGGCGTAAAAAAGTGACAAGCGTGGTCAGAGGCACTACGCTTTCAAGTAGTATCTCTGTGCTCACATCTGATTTTTGTGAACGTAATATCTCAGGAAACACCTTTAGGGAATTTGGCACAAACTTTCGCTTGGACTCAGGGTTAAACTGGTAACATTTTGATGCTCAAAGGTAATAGGTCAAGGTCACTGGGACCTCACAAAACGTGTTTTTGGCCATAACTCGAATTTTATTAAAATTCCTTACAACATATATTAAATGAGTCTGGACAGACATGGCAACTTGACTGCTCAGCAGAGGCATACACCCGCGAGGCGATAATTCCAGTTCTATAGGAGTGTCAACGTATAAATGCTGCAAGTTGAGTACACATGACTCCAAATGTGACAAGCTTCTACTTGTCATAAACATAAAAGCTTTATGCCACCATTTAGATTGCTTACGTCTGCTGTTTTAATGATGAGGACAGTATGTGCCAGAAGGACAGGTTCTTGGTTTGTAATCATACTTTCTTCTGATTATAAGTTACTCTGAGCCCCACTGTTTTTCCTCATGTGATGTTTCTTACAAGCCTATGTAATGAGCTGACAGTCATAACTGAAGGTGTCAAAATTAGAGATAGGAGTTTAGCTAGAATGCCTATGTACAAACACACAGCTCAACCAGAGGTTTGGGGAAATTACTAGGTTTCATATTTCATCTACTTCCTGTGGTTGAGGTAATAGCTTAATCCCACAGCCCCCCAAACACCCCAACACTTTATCGGCCTCCTGCACCCCAACCCCGACCAGTTAAACTGCTCTCAGAGTTTGGAAGACCTCAGCTGTTGAGCAGTGTTGAGCAGCTGTGTTAAATAGCTGCAGGAATGTGTTTTAAGTGATCTTTGCGTTTTGGATGAGACCAGGCCAGGCCAGGCTCCACACTCTCCCATTTTCTCTCTCCGCTGGCGAGGTGCCAGGCTGTGCTGCAGGGTGGTGGGTCCCCCTCTGAAGGTGATGGTGTGTGTGTTGCGAGCATGTTGGTGAGGCTGAGCCTTCGTTAGTGGCTCCCACTGTGGTGAGGAGAGCCCCTACGTAATGTCTCCTGTCTCTGAAGTCTGGGCCTTTGTGCTTGTGTTCACTGTCACTCAACTCCAAAATAAACATGTACAGTATCTTCTACACTCCCAAAGACCACGGGTAACCTGCACCATGTCTCAGAATATCCATTTGGCCCTTTAATAGATTTTTACTACGCTTTATCCACTGCCAGCTGCTCATTACACTCTCCAGACAGTGTTCTGTAACAGAGGAGTCAAGACGGGGAACTTCATGTTTTATCTCTCAGGGGAATAAGCCACCATAAGTATTAAATAACAATTAAATGAGTCAGACATCCCTTTCTGACACATAAACTTCAGATGACTTTGAGCCTCATCTTGTTTGGATTTACCAACACAGCCACACAGACCAAAAGAAATCCTCAATGCCTTTGCTGTTGCACTGAAGGTTTCAGGAAGCATGAGTGGAAAGAGATATTCCAAACCCATGAGACACATTCCCTTCTGATAAAAATGTATTACCACAGACAAAGGGAGGTGCTTGGTAGAATTAGATCGGACTGGGACTGGTGCCGATGAGAGCTTGGCTGGCTGCCCTGGCAAGCCACACATGAGCGTATTTAATTGCCAGACAGACCAGAATAATTCTTCCATAATCTGAATTTATACAGTTACTTGAGTGGGGCCATAACACGCTGACAATGTGTGTTGGATATCAAGACGGAGTGCCTGGTGCACATCAGCAGAGGCAGAGAAAAGGAAGGACGGATAATGTGGGTATTGTCAAGTTGAAGGGCCCCATCACTGTACCAGTGACTGTAATAGCCGTGAACAAGCACTCCTTCAGAGCCGACCTTCCACGTCTCCATCAGACAGCGGCAGGGAGACATAAAAACCGCCCTCAGCCCTTGACAGAGCGCACTTGTCTAGGGACGGCTTTTCAGTCTGGTTATCTAGTGAAATGCAGACGTGCGAGGGCCCCTCTGTGCCCTGCAGAGTCAGTGGCAGGAGTGAGAGCGACCTTGCTTCCTCTCAAGGGTCCTCTGAGTGCCACATTCATTAGAGACCTCCTGTCATGAAAAAAGGATAGACAAGTGTGTGCGTGGGCTATTTCTTTGTGCATGTTTACGCATCTGTACATATATGTGTGCGTGTCTAGTAAGGTGCCAACATCTTCAGAGAATGATAGATACCTCTAGTGAGGTCAACACTCCCCCATACCCTGAAAGCGTCCCCGTGTTTTTCCTTGACCCTTTCAAAAGGTCGCCTTGCCTTGTTGCATCTGTCCCACTCTGGAGACACTCAAGGAGAGCGAGTGCTTTTTAAAAGGCAGGGTGCAAGGCTGGGCTTCTCTTCCAGTTGTAGATCTTTCATGCCTGCATGGCTCCGGCCTTGAAGAGCCATGAAGGATTATTCTGTGTGGTCTAAACTCTCCCCGATGACAAGTCTGTCAATGCAACCTTAATCTGTAAGTTCCTTCATGTTCATCTAAACATGAATCTTGGAGCAAAATTTCAAACAATTTTAAACTAATGGTTGGCTAAAGGAATGTGTTCCTCATTTAGATTAGATGATATTCAGTGATAGTCAAAATCCCACCTTCTGGCACTTCCGAAATCCTGACAGACTTCTTAAAGGGCATTGGAAACAATTTTGTTTCCTTTTTTATCTTCAGTTATTTACATAAAGGGCTGCAGGAGGATATTTATATTTAATAGTAAACAGTTATTTAATCATTCCTAGTTTTAGTTTGTTATGATTTTCATTTTCTTTTAGCTAGCTGAAAGGAAAGGAAAATGCTTTGAATATTGCATAGATTACTGTAATTTTGATTTCTGTTTCCACTGCACATATTTGTCATGCAGGTTAGGTTTTCAAATTAAATCTAGCCACAGACTATTCTCCTATTGTCTTCAGTCAAAATGGATTTGTTTTATATTATTTTGCCTACCATCTTCCAAATGTAATTTCACTGAACATAGGTTGCGTGGTCGCGCAATTGAGGGTTTTGAATCTGAGGGTAAATCTTGTCATCTGGAAAGTACATAATAGAGGTCCATCTGCAGGTCCATCTGCTATCTACATCCAGCCCATGCATGACATTAGATATTATCTTCCGGATGAAGTGGATGTGTTTTTGGTTTTGAGGCAATCTGATGATTTTTTGACTTACTGAATGTATTCTTTCCTTGACCAGGGGGTATGTTTTCATCCGTCCCTGTTTTCTGTGTGATGAGTGCTCGAGCCCCAAGTGTGCAGTAAGTACTTTTCATTGCTGAAGGCGGTGTACAGTACCTACTGCAGAGTCCAGTATAGATGTTTTTGCTCAACACCAGCTATACTACAGCCTGTATGTTCAACTTCCCCCCTCATGCATTTTCAGTACTAATCTCTCCCCTGAGTATCAGTACTAATTAGAGCTCACTACCTCCTGTGGCAAATCAGTAACATAATCCCATCCAGAATCACAGCTAATTGAAGTTGTGTGACCAGAGGTGACTGTGAAGCTCAGCTTTTCCAATAGAAATTAATTTATCCCACCATCAAGCAATTGCACAATAGGAAACACAATCTTGCCAGTTCAATAACAAATTCAATTGCAAGCTTTCCATCTCCAAGTACTAATGGTACAGCTCTGAAAAAAAAATCAAATATAATAGATATTCTTTTTATTCTATTATTGTGGTTAGCCATGAAATTGCAAACTGTGTAACAGAATTTTCCGGGGTTGTACAACTACATGATAAATGTAGCTGACACATACAATAGCTTGGCTCTTGGAAACTTCCATGCAACATGGAGCAGAAACTTGAGGCCTCAGTTGTGAAGTGATGGGCTGGACGCGGAAGAGGAACCCCCTGCTTGGAAGCAATTTAGGCTGAAGGGATGCACTCTAAATCATCTGTCTGTGCAACAAAGGAGAAACGGACCTAGCAGCGATAGCCTTTCAGTGTGCTAACGCTCTTGTCTCGGCAGAAATGTTACTGACTTTCTTTCTTAGGCTAATAATAACATGGAGAGATTTTTTTCTTTCCTGCATTGAAACTGCAGCATAAGGCTGTGTGTACTCTGTATGAGTCAGCAGAATTATTCATGTTGCTAGACGGCACAAGGATTTCCAAACACAGAACCCAGTTCTCATCTACTGTGAGACTAATAGCCTCTGTTTGACTTGTGGAATTATAAGAGAGCCGAGACAAGAAACAACAGCACATGAAGGAAAAAATAACACATAAAGGATTGTGGAATGTTTTAATTACAGTAATTTGGATGAGGAATTACATGTGGCTATTGCGCTTTGGGTGAAATGTATTGTATGCACTCCAGGGCTAGGCTATCATTAGTGAATGTGTGGGAGGACCTTCACAGCACGGAGCTGACCTCACACTGTAATCAAATGGATCCAAAGGTTAATAAATATTCACTGCCTAGGAGCAAAACAAAAGCGGTTTGCAACCTTCTAAAGCCACTTCTAAATCCCTGCTTTATCATTATGGAAACTGTTTGGCTTTGTCTGCTGTAATAGTTTTGCCACAGTGTCTTACAGCCCTGATGTGTTGTATACGACGGTGTCAAAGTTTAAAATCGGTCACAGGATGTCGGGCTGTGAGAAAACTGCGTACGAGAGAATACATGAAAGCAAAGCAAGGGTACTGTGGTTGACAAAACTACATATTGTGATAGAGATTGAGAGAATGAGGACACGAGCGAGGAAATGGGAGAGAGGAGGGGAGAGTTCAACAGCAAGGGAGTTAGTGGGGAGGGCAGAGGGAGGGATAAAAGCAGGAGGCCCAGACAGGCTAGAACAAGAAAGCAAAGAAAAATATCTAATTGGAATCAAGTGTCCTGACAGAGTGCGTGGGCGACTGAATTCCGCAAAGCGTGCTGCTTTTCCACTTGCAAAAAAAGAAGTGCGAGAGTGTAAGAGAGAAAGGAGGAAAAAAAATAATTGAAAATCCCCTTGCATTTGAGTAATTTTATTTCTGGGCGGGTTTGGTTTAAGACAAATGATAGAAGGGTGTGGAGGTCGGCCACAACAGCATTTCCATTTCAAACTCCTTTTAGCTAGCAGGCGTTACACACCATACTGCCTGTGTGGTTGGCTTTCACACAGAGGAAATGCTACCCAATGACAAACTGAAACCACTGATTAAATTTCCAATTTCTAATGAATCCTAATTGCTAATGGGTGTAAGTGAGCGTGTGTTCATGTGAGGAAGGATGGAAGGGGTCAAAGGGCACTGCTTGCCTGTTAAGGGGTCAGTTTCTGAGACTCTTTTTCACTGATACTGATTCTATACTCTCTGTTGTTCATCTGGAAAAATGCTAAGGAGGTTTGATTTGTTGGGTTATTCCTGAACACATATATCTTTGGATTAAATTCATAACTGCATGTGGGGGAGACTATTTACATGATGATAAAAAAATAAGAAGCACTTGACCGGAACGTTGGGAGTGAATCGTAAATCACTGCATCCTAAACGTCCTACTTACTTAAAGGAATAAGTCAGCATTTTGGTAAATACGCTGATTTGCTTTCTTCACACAAGTTAGGTGACAGGACAGATACCACTCTCGTGTCTGTATGCTAATTATAAAGCTAAGGTAAACTCGCAGCCTCATTTTGTTTTGACCTGGATACATATGCGTGTGTCAGCAGTAGATGGTCGTTGCTCGGCGTATGATCCTTCATGGTACATTCATATCTCTTCACACATTCCCTCATGTGGTTAAAAGTAGATCAAGGCTTTGAGCTGCAGAGTGGAAATGATATCTCAGCCAAAGGAATGATCTCCTCTCCTGTCCGTTGACCTTTGCTTGTCCAAGGTAGAGCTCGCAGTTTGCTTTCAAGTCCTGGTGAGGGACTTGGGGCCCCCGCAGACACTCTGCCTGACCACCATGCAGAACCACAGGATATAGCTTTACACATGACATATCGCAAAGGAAGCTGGCCAGATTTAAGCATGATATGCATGTCAGTGTTTTTCCTTTTTTTTTTTTTTTTGCTGTGTTTCTGTTGTAACTGATGAAAATCAATCCGTGGATGTTTTCCCATCATGCTGTACTGTACTGTTATTCCTGCTGTGTGGGCTTCCCCTTCAGAGTCCTCTGGTGGAACACCGTGGTTCTCTGGTTTAGGAGCTCAGACACAATGCTCTCTCTCCCTCTCTCTCTCTGTCCCTTACTCTCTCTCTCTCTCTCTCTCTCTCTTACTCTTTTTCTCTCTTGTTCTTTTGAACACAAAGTGTGTTCTACTTTGGTGGCTCGCTGCCCCCCCCCCCCCCCAAATAACACATGTAATACAGATGAGTGTGAAGAGAAAGAGAAGGGTGGGTGGGACTTTTCAATATAACTGTATGTACTCCAAGACCCCCCAGAGGAATATGGGGCCACCCGGGCAAATACCAACCACAAGGTGACAGAAACCGAAAGTATTAAAGCTCCAATTCAGGTGAAATTTTGAAGAACCTTTCATTGGAAGTGTCAACATTCAAGACGAGGACGGTTTTAACTTTTGCAAAGCTTATAAACATCATGAAAATTAGCATCAGTCTTCTAAATTCGCTACTTAATCTGTAAAGTGCAGTATAATGATGGCCAACTGTAGTCTTTGGTTATGTTATGTGTTAATTAGTCCCACTTCTGCTGTAATTAGTGGTTAGAAGAGCAGAGACATTGTTAGTTCGGGGTGACGTTGGTGCAGTGGGAGTCACATCTGTAACCATAAAACACTCCAAACAAATAGGGCTCAGAGTGAGTTTTTCCAACATATTTCTTAAATGGAAAACCAGGTTTTGCCCCTTCCACTTATATCCCACCACCTGCGACAGGGGGAGTGATCGGGGACCACTTTGAGTAGTGTAATTGAAAACCTAAGGCTCTCTGCGGTGGACACGCTATTTGAGACTCACGGGGCATAGAGGGAAACTTAACTCCAGTTATTGTTCGCTGTATAACCATAATCAAGGGAACACCCTTTCTCACTATAAAGTCAAAAATAGTGGCATGAAGTGAGAGTCCTCTTCTGCTAAAAGTCCATTACGTGCATTATAGAATTATTTGTGGACCTTGTGGTTAATTAGAAACAAAAAAAAAAAAAGAGAGAATGGAAATCTGGTGTATTAGAGCAGGTCTGTGGGGCCACTTGTGCTCCAGCTGCAAACAGGAGGACATTTTTCATTAGAGACGGTGTTGTTGCTGCATTGTTCTGCAGCGTATCTACACTTGACATTCAACTCTAGCCGTGAGGCAGGGTGTACCTCCCTTTCTCTTAAAGAATCTCAGCCGAACACTCTCATCCTGACACACCCCTTAAAGCATAAACATTAGGAGATTCCTGGCTGATAGCTAGACAGTCCCTCTCTGGAAAGTCCGTCCTTCACAGTTCATTCATCCTGTTCAGTCAAAGGTCAAAGCAAAGCCTCTGGAGGCCGGCTACAGGTCATGCAATTTTAGAAATCTCTATGAGAAGTGGCTCGGAGACAAAAAGGCACTAAACAACTCATTTAATCCCTTTTTGTTAAATATTGCATTGTCCATGCACAATAGAGTACTGGCCAATTACAATATTTTCTTTCAGTCTCTCAACACCAATGATTTTATTTTTATAAGCCACAAAATGACATTTTACATGCTGACCTACCCACTGACCACACAATGATGATGCACACAAAGACCGCACTGGTTTCCCTGTAGACTGAAAGCAAAATACAGAGAAAGAAAGATGCAAAGAAAATCTTGCTTTTGTAAAAATACGTAACAACTACAAGATTAGGACCTACTAGTCCCATACTACCACAGGTATTCAAGGAGAAAGGAAATGAGTTCCTTAATTCTAACCAGTCATTTTCACTATGTTCTCACGGTGACGTGCTAAAATCTATTATATGATATGATATAATATATCATAGAATATAATATAATAGGGATTTAAGGATCCAGTGATCCTCTGACAATGACTTAAGGCACAGGTTAAAAAAAAAAAAACGCCATTGACTTATTTCATCCACTACTAAACAAATTACTTACATTCTTTTCATCTCATGTGGCAAACACGATTTAGGCCACCTGGAGAGTGACCTGAAGGCATGCAATGGCAGCTCACCACAGCTCCATACAGAGGAAACAAATGTCACCTATCTTGTGATAACACGTCATTGACCAGTCCATGTCTCCCGTCTACTACGTTGGCAAAGAGAATTATTTTGCCAACATGTGTGGTGATCATCAAATGTGTTATTGCTAAACAGAAAAACCTGCTGGGTGTATCTTGTGAATACCCTTGTCCCTTACAGAGCAGACAGACTTTGCCCCTAATCCTTCCTCTGAAGTATGCCATTCTCACTTCTAATGGATTTTTATGATGTTTTTTTCAGTATCTTGTTTAAACTCCTATATGTGAAGTATATTACAACATCGTTTTAAAACTGCTTTAAAGCTGGTTTTAGAAAACTCTTAAAGTCTACACCTTTCTGATGATAAATATTTTAGTGGCGGAAAATAAAGTTGCACTGGGACTGAATTTAAATATGTGACTGAGGACACAGCCCCTCAGAAAGGATGCTGGGTTTGCGGTTTTTAAAAGACTTATTAATAAACCACCGGCTCCACTGTGTAGTTATAGCATCATTGGCATAAGTGTAAAGTGTTTTGGCAGACCTGAATATACTGTATTCCTCAATATAAACAAAATGTGGTCAGTTCAAACTTGATAATCTGATAGACTATCTAGCTTTGTGGAGGCTCAACTGTATTTTATGAGCAGAAAAGGCTGTTTGTAGCTTTTTAAACCATCCTCTACTTTTAACACAACTTTGTCCAAGCTTATTAAACAGTCACGCATCACCTCTTGAAAATTGTTAACTGAGCTGTACTCAGCGTGCCATGGCACATAAACAAGTGTAATGTTTGTTTTCTGACCTCTGAGGAGAGCTCACGGTGTCTGTTACTGTAACTAATGGCAAAGAACTTGGGCTGCCTTGCCCCTAACCCTGTCCAGATGGGACGTCTGAACATTGGTTTGGAAAAGTTAAAAATAGTCCGCAAAGTAACACTTCATCTATCATCCTCGGCCCTGTGGCAACCAGCTGAAAGAGAACAAACCACGTCACTTCTTCTCAACAGTGAAGGAGATGCTGGAAGAGCTCTGACATTTACAGAGATGTTGTTTTCTTTTTTGTGGAGCAAAGAAAAGAAATTCTTCAAACACATAATTCAGACCATCCCTCTTTTAAAATGTCAGATTCAAGCATGAAGAACACAGACGCAGTTTTTTTCCCCCAGCACAGTGTAGTGGACTAATTCATTAAATCCAACATGGAGCCTGGATTATTCTGCTTTGCTGTTAACACTAACAGCTTTCAGGGTAAACCACTGCTGCCAAGATGATTACATTTAAGTAACTGTTAAATTACATGATATTCTAGAAGGGAAAGTGAATCAGGACCATTTTTGTCCTTGACTTGGCCTGTAAGCTGATTCAAGCAGGGGACTGTGTTCACAGGAGTTTCACAGAGTCTCTGTTTTTGCTCAGGTGTTATGGTGATATGCGCCTCAGGCCCAGAAGTATGCTATTTTCAACGGCGTGCATGTCGTGACATATTTTTGGTACAAGGCTGGTTGGTTGTACATGCAAAAGGGCTGCTGCAGGTGTGTCTGTGTTTTAACGTGTTATCTTGCAAGAGAGAACAAGGGAGGACGCAAAAAAGGAAGTGAGAGAGGAAAAGCGAGAGTCTGATCAAGCTCAACAAGGTTCACCACAGATGGTTATTGTTTAGAATTCCAGGGTCATGATCTCATGCTGCGCTCTCCCTCTATCTCACAGACCCTGTAGGCTATGAATTAATCAAACAAAACACTAGCCTTGATATTGTAAGTACTCTCCTATCAGATTACCGACTACAGCCCCTGTCAACAGAAATCGGATTACTTCAGCAATAGGTAGAGACACTTGTGATTATAGTTGTAGCCAGCAGCGCTCTGGAGAAGAACGCCAACCCTGCCAAAGTTCAGGAACTAATCTTTTATACATCGAAGGACATCTGCAAGCGCCTCACTTCGAGTCTGTGTGACAGAGGTAGACTTCCTTTCTCTCTCTTTCTACTGTGTTTACTTTGCTGTTAACCACGGGGGATATCCTGTCGGTGCACACTCTCTTTCTTCTTTCTGTGTCTCCTCAGCCAATCACGGTCACGGGTGCACGGAGGATGTCAGCAGGAGAAGCCTCTGATAGATAACGCTCCAAAAAAGCCTCTTTGTTTGCACAAGACGACCAGCAAAAAAGCCTTTGATGGGATGAAGTGTCCCGCCTGTCACCCACCGCCTCACACCTCCCATTATCTCCCGTCTCCACCTCCCTGCGTGTGATCCCCGAGCACAGCAACGCAGGGCTGAAGCATTTAGCTGCTGTCAGTCAGCAAGAACGGGGCTGCGGAAGAGGACATAGAGGAGCTGTCTTGGCTGACTGCTGGCAAACAAGCCACAGAGGCCCCATTACTTTCCCTGCTTGTCAGGAAGGAGTTAACCCCGGGGTGTGGGGGGGGGGGGGATGCCAAACATTTGGCTCAATGGTAACTGAGTGTGTAATTAATGCCGCAATGTGTCCAGTCCCCAGGACCTTCTCAACCTCGGGACCCTTTCTCAGAGTCTGGAAGAGAGGGAGAGGTCAGCAGGAGGAGAGGGGGGCATCCGGGCCCCCCTTATGCCACTGCATCTGTCCAGAGAGGGGATATAGACTCCGTTGGGGCCTCAGGCGAATGACCCTTGTCAGCCATGAAGTTATGGGAGACAACAGATTGGTCTCTGATGACGGATGTGAGAGGGCATTTCACAGTCCCATGATTTACATTGACTTTTTCCTAAAACTATTGATGTTTGGAGGAAAATAAATTTAAGAGCTTGGCCACAGCATAACTGACCCAATTAAATCACTTTAGCAATTGTTTTCTTGTTGTCGCTTGTGAAACAATTTTCGCATTGCAGCTGGTGTTTTATTTATGCCAACGTTTAATGAGCTCCGCTTCAAAAAATGCTATTTAAGGAACAAGCTTCGTTTTGAGAATGTCCGCTACAGTATGAATAATAGATCCACATAAACATTTTGGCACAATTGCTGAGGGTAACAAATTACTTTGGCTCTGTCTCTCTAGACTATTGATATTAAAATAACAGACGGCCCAATCACTGCAACATCAATCAGGATGAATGTTTTTCTTTTTGGTAGGGAGGCTGCTATAAAACAGTTTCTGCCGTACATCAATTAACACTTTGTAGATATTGTTAGTATTGTCTGACTTGGCCAGTTTGATGGAGTAGATGAGTTTGGACATGTTTAAGTCTTAAGAGGGACAGGTCATGTCCTATCTAGTTACATCAAAGTCCCAGAAGAGAGCAAACTACTGAGGATTATGTGCAGCTAGCCAGTGGGCATTTTGTGTATGGGTGTGGTGTGTCTAGCTGGTTCTGGATTTTAATGTCTTATTGATTAATGCCTTTACAGCTAAGACCGATCTTATCGTGACTCATATTTTGTTTGGAACTGTACTCTGATTCCTAAATTTCCTTACTTGTTCATTTTTTGGCTAAATCCTGCTCTCCAGGCAAAGATAGCTATGTCTGAGTTAACGTCGGCCTCTCGGAGGCTGTGAGAGAATTTCTGAGTTGTATAAATAAATATGGAAAGACGTTCATAGAATTACACTTGATCTGGGAAATGTTGCTGTCGGCCATGTCATTCCGTGTTTGTCTCAGATGCTGGTAACTAGTGATTAAGTGCATTTTTGGCCCCAACCGAGATCAGTCAGCCAGTAAACAATAGTGTAATTGGTTGCTTTGTCAAAGTTTGAAGTAAACAAATAACACGCTTTAGTAAGAGACTTGAGCCAGAAAGGAAACTGGCATCAGCAACCACGGCCTCAAGTCTTGAAGTCAAATGGCCTCCTATGTAGCTCTCCCCACCAGGAATCTTGATGACCAAAAGCCATCTAACTCTCTTGTCAATGGTGGTGAGAGCCGCTCCACCACATGTGAGCATTCCTGGGGCACCACGGCCTCACCACAAGCTCATATTTATCGTGTGTGGTTGAAACGCCACAGAGGAGCCCACAGCCAGCACATAGCTCAAGGAACACACACACACACTCACACACACGCTGTATACTGTCTGGCCTCACTCTGCAATGTCTATCCAGCTCCTCTCCTCTATAATATAGACAGAATCAGCAATATTGTCAATGTCAGCAGTCCAACTCCTGTAAAACAAGTCTGCGAAGACGTCTGGCAACCATGAAGTCACGATATGAGCAGCCTCCCATCAAGATCAGTGCACTGGAACTCGCTTAAAGGGTGACCTACCAGGCTGGTACAGGGTAATTACTGCTCTTCTAAGTCTTTTGTATTTTAATTAACCCAAAGTTAATGGAGTTTAATCACTAACACCAAAAAAAGTGCCCTCTCTTTACAATGCATGGAGTGTGTGTTATAGGAGATATAACGACTGTCAGATAGGTTGTCTCTGACACACACAGGCCATTAGCAGCCAGTAAGAAGTGCGGGGAGTCCTTCCTCTGGGCCCTTTGATTGTGGACTGTCTTAGTAGTTTTAGTGGTGCTCGGCTATTATCATCCTCCAAGGTAACGTGCAACAGTGCTTTTATGTCTTCCATGAACTTTGGACCCAGCTGGATGTGTTTAGAACTGTTATAATGTAACAGAGGTTCAAAAGATTTCACTACCTTCCATTTAGCTCTCCTGCTGACACTGTTGGGCCACTTTAATATGCTTCCACACAGGTCTGGATCTCATCAAGGCCATATGAGGGAAGGGAGAAAGGTGGGTGGGTTGACAGGGGGGCTGGCTTTACAGGGAGAATCAATGTGATAAAGTACGGATCCATTAGCCGCAGTGGTGGTGAAGCCTGACAGATACAACTGGCTTGTGGGTTGATTAGCACAAGTCAAGAGGGTGGCATTACATGCGGGACATTATGTTGTGATAATTGCTATCAAATGGGGGTCGCAGTGCTTTGTTTTGACTGCATTTTAGCAGATTACTTCTGCTTTTAAGGTGTGATATTTGACTACAGTAACATTTGGAGCTGTTTGAAAGAAAAGCAATCTCGAAAAACCACACTTTCACAGCTTCAAGATACCTCACAGCCCCAGAGTGTCAGCCCAGGCATGAGTACAGAGTATTTTCCTAGGCTATGGCGTCACTTTCCCCTGGCCTCTCTGGAGAGTGTGGTGGGACGCTGTAAAACTTTACTGAGGGGAGTAGTGCGACATGGGAGTGTCTCACCTCCATTAAAGTCCTTGCCAGGGTGCTGTGGCATTTAAACACTCATAAATAAATAACGGTGAGATCTACAAACCCCTAACATGTTCCCCACTCTGAGGGGGACAAGCAGGGGGGGACGCAAGGGGTACAAAAGAGAGGGAAGGGTCAGTGAAGGCATGCTGGTCTAATACCAAACTAAATGACTCTCAAAAAAAACTTTACAGTAACCACTAATACCCACTGGCCCTCTGTAGTCGCACAAAGCCTCAGCCAAGCCTCTGCTCCCTGGGAGAACAAGGCCACCAATATAGTCATCATAACCAGGGTGTTTTTCTTACTCTTGTTTTACAGGCGAGGGGTTAAGTCACCAGCATCTGGAGGCCCATGCAGCAATTGAGGGAAGGTCAGTGCAGGAGCAGGCTTTTTCAATACTGTGAAATAAATTGCTTAACCAAAGAGTAAAGTTGGAGTGGGTGAGGGCAACTTACACAATGTAAATTTCAGTCAGGTGTGACATTAATAGGCTATATCCTGCTCTTGGCAGCGTGAGTTTGTGCCTGTTGTTGGGAAAGTGATGAGTGTGAGGCGGGGAGCCATGGATTGATCTGCTGGCAGAGGACTTACACAGAGAGTGAAAGGGAGAATTGGGAGAAAGTGGCAGGAAGCTGTTAGCACCAGGGCAGGCTGACATCACCAGAGCCGATACAATCAAATTCTGGTTGTAAACGAGCCCTCCAGTCCAGAGCGAGAGGGGCTGGGCTATGTCAGCCTCCTGATGTAATGCGTGCTGCTGTGAGTCCTGCTTGCTCTGCATGAGGAGGATTTGGAGGGATTTTGGGTGGGCCTTTCGTTGTGGCGTCCCTCTGGTGTCTAGATGGACAGTGCTGGTGAAGTGAGATTGATCTGCTGTTGGAGCTGAGCCCTGCGAACCTGACAGTGAGCAGAATGAAGAATGAAGACAAATGAAAGGCCCCTGCAACTGCCAATGATCTTCATCGGTTACACAGAGAGACAGAGAGCGAACAGGACAAGAGCTTGAGCACAGTGTGTTTACCCAGGTGTGTGCTGCAGCCTGCCAGCTGCTGCGGAGCAATTTTGAAAGCAGGGCGAAAGCTTAGCTGTATGTACGAACGTGAGCAAGAAGAGCGTGTCTTTCACAAAAATGGCTTGGTTTATTATTTTCTGAGGGCAAATCAAGGCTGGGCTCTCCCTCAGAAACATACGTTTCATAGAACCCCTGCACTGTATTCCCATACACGCACCTTTCTTCACTAGGAAAAGGAAATTTTCAACAATTGAGATTTTGATATGTATGCACAAAACTTCACACAAGCTGCTTTCAAAGTATTCACAGGAATAATTTACCTGAATTTAATCCGAGCAGTTTTGCCACTTAATTTTCCACAGAACATGTTTTAACACTTCAGGCTGTTCAGCGAGTTAAACAGGACCTTAAACACAGAGGTGGTTTTCACAGAAAAGTTTCTGGCTTGTCTCCTTAGTGTATATCTGTAACACTGTGGATTCATATTCCCAACCCCAAATTTTCACTCTGCAAGAGAGAAGTATTGCAAAAGCTATTGGCAAAAGAGACTGACTACAAGCTATTTTTTCACTTCAGTGTATGAAAGTATTAGAGTGGTAGTTGTGCCAGGAAAAGTAAATCCTCCAAAGCTCTGTGCATGCACATGCAAGTGTGTGCATGTGCATTGGCATGAGTGTGTACTTATAGATGTGTGTGTGCGTGTGTGTGCAGACGGAGACAAAATCAATCTCATCAATTCAGTAGGGTATTTCCAGCAAGTCCACTGCTTCTAATTACAATAGACCTTGCAGTCATTGTCTGTGTTCTCTTTCTTTCATTTGTCTGCCATCAGCATCATATGGTTGTAGTTTGCATTAATTCAGATGTGGTCCACATTTGTGTTTGTAGCCTCAGTAGTTTAATCTCAGCCCAATCACAACAGAAAGGTATGTTCCGGATGCTTCTAACAGTGATCCCATCCCTGCCCTCTGGATATAGAAGACTAGCTATATTCTCACATGTCTATGCAATAAAAAGCACTGCTCGCAGCATAATCATCAGCACCCCATCCCAGAACACACACGCACACACATACACTCTTTGCTCTTGAGCAGAAGAGGGCAATGTGAAATTGTTTAAAACACAAAAGATAAGATAAGAGCTTGAAATGAGAGCAGTTCGCAAAGTGAAAAAAAAGTATCCATATGGCACGTGGATGCTTTCTTTATGTTAAAGAAAACAGTGTCGAGAATGTTTTGCGTTGCAGGGAGTTCTGAAAGCTGCACACATGGAAGGAGGTCATGCCAGCTGCATTCAAAGGAACCTACAAATTAAAAACAAACTCTAGTGCAGGCCGTTTACTCTGCAAAGTATTATTTTTTGAAGCATTGTATAAATATGTGGAGTGTGGTGTCCACAGTAAGACTTCCATATCCCTGCACACAGTCTGTGAGGTCCTGCTGTCCTTGTTCTACTGTACGTCTGTCAGTATGTTCTGTTAAACTCTGTATATTGTCCATCTGCCTCTGCACTAATAGTGCCAAGACAAATGCCTGTACATTTATTTGTCTTGGCAATTAAAACCCCTTTGCTCCTTTATTCAGAAAGTGGAAGTCATTGCAGCGCAGGCCAAAAACTGGAATTGATCCTCTGGCCAACAATAGGCTTTGACAATGAAAAGAAAATGCAGTTTCTGTATGATTAGTGGGATTGTAGGGAATCAGTTCGTTTTATTGCTCTCCTAATGAGGGCCAATCAGGACAATAATGAATGTTACTGGAGCTGGTTTGGTGCCACATGCTGCAAATGTGACAAATTGGCTCTGGTAGTCAGTGCGGTTTTCCACAGAGCTGATCTGCCTTGACATTTGAGAGGGTATTCCTCCTTTGGCAGGGACCGTGGAAGATAATGGCAGCCACATTACATCAACATAGTGCCACGCCAACTGCTCAACTGATGACACTTTCAGTGATGCAATGCTTTAATGCGCTTCCCGTCAATGGCTGTCATACGGCTCTCAATCCCGGTTATTTCTCAAGCTGTGTTGTAACAGATAGTTACACAATGATTCTATTTTAAAGAGCACAGAGCGACCTCCAAAGGGATTACAGAGACATTATCATATATTTCATGTCTATTGAATATGTCTTCATTAAAACATGGATCAAAATTAATATGTCAGCCTTATAAATCTCCTCTGACACTGTCTGTGCATGTGTGGTCCAAAATGAAAAAGAGACATCAGCAGTGAAAGGCCTAAAAGATCCCACATTTACCTGACTAAGCCAAGATCTGTGTTCTTTAGGAGACAATTTGTACTTGTGCAGACAAAGAAATATCCGCACCAAGAACAAGGATATCATGTACAGTATGATCCAGTGGTGAGTGTGTGGCTTTATGGTTTAGTATAAGGTAAAGTATTTTCAGATTATAATGTTGAAGTGCCTGAAAAGTCCCTTCCTCTGTTGCTGCATCTTAAACTCTCCTCGACTTGATTTGAGTGACACTCGACTCTTAATACAATCGAAACCCAAATAAGGAACACTGGTTGGGGAAGCTCATACTTAAGGGAACAGCGATTATGTAACAATATACATTTGAAATTGTCTATATCTACTACAAAGTCCTTGCCAGATTAACCTAAGCAGAAACAGCCTGTGATTTAGATTCCTTTGTGTACAGTAACTGCACTGCTGTAATGCTGGTAAACAGAATCAGTCTAGGAGAGAGTTTATTCAGGGTTCCACCCCAGAAGAACTATGCAAGACGGAGATTATTCTATTTACTTAACCACATTAATCATCCCTGTGCCCTTGTTGGATTTATTGTCCTGGATACTATCTGTTGATCAGCATTTTGCTTCCATCCTGAGCCAGGCCACCATAAATTGTTTACTATAGTGAGAGCAAAAATATCCCTCGAGCTCTGTGGTGAGTTGTTAAACAGTTATCCCGACTTCTTCAGAGTGTGTAAAACTCAAAAAAGCAAATCCCTGTTCACCTAATGCCTGACGTTTTTTTTTATTGGATATTACTCTGGATTGTCAGGTGTGGGTGGGCTTGGCTGTTCTTCAGCCTATTAGCTTCAAGCCACAGACTCTCATCTTGCCAGTTTAGAAGTTGCAGCCAGCCAAGACAAGGTGGTGGTCTAGATTTCCAGAAATCAAAGCAGATTGTTGTAAATCGTGATCATCACTTCCTTTCTGCATCCAAGGAAAGCATTTTGGAGGTGGTAGGAGATTATTCTACCAGACGCTGGTGTAATGTAGTATGTTTGGCTTTACCTATCCATCTGGAACACATTACACAACACAAGGTACACACTGTCATGGCAACACGGGCAACATAGTCCCAAGACCACAGCCAGATCATCAAGGTCGGCGTTCAAAGAAAACAACTGATGTCACTCAAAGTGTTGAGCGGAGGCATCAGGTACGTTTTAGATTAGTGTGAAGATCAGCACGTTATCCTCCACATGCTCATGCTGCGGATGCATGAAAGTGCTGCACAGTTGCATGTACTAGTGACCGCAGAGCCTTTTAGCTCAGTGGCTGTGGTCAGGAGACTCCTTGCTGGGTGCTGTTGGGAAGGGGCCACACTGTGGTTAATTAGTGGGCAGCGATTTGGCCCCAAGAGGGCCAGGTCGGCCCACCAGTGAGCTCACTTCCCTTCGTCTTCACACTCACATGCACGGCCGCTCCCCAGCTATGAGTCAGCCCACAGAGAGCGAGAGAGCAAGAGACAGGAAGTCATTTTACCCGCATCGGGCCCATCTCCAGTCTCATCGCCTGCCAAGTCTGAGTAGTGTGATTACAGGCGAAACTGATTAAAACAAAACAACTTAGCCTCGTACCCCCTCCTCCTCCTCCTCCACATATATACAGTACACATGGACTGTGCCCCCCCTCCTCGCCACACACACACACACCGTCAGGAGAAACAGGATGTTAACAGGATCCTGGATGTGATCTTTTTAGACTCTAATGGCATTCTGATGGAACACAGGTGCCTCCTGAGAGTTGCAGCACTTACATTGAATACACGAGATGACTCAGTGCCTGCTTTCCTGGTTTAATCATTTAATGATTATTATGTCTTTAGGTATTTCCTCATGCTCATGCCTGAGTACCGCTCAGGAGCTTCAGTCTGGTTTCGTACAGACAAAGTTAAAAGACTTGATAATAAAGTGATGAGAAAGCAGGTCTCTGTGGCAGCCACATAAACCGCCTCTGACTTTTAAAGGATTTTCCCTGAGACATCGGATGCAGGTGCTCTACTGAGATCAAAGAGGCCAAGTAAACCTACTTAGTTTGAGAATTCCAAGAGAGCTGATTAATTCAGCCGGTCCCACTGTAAAAATGTCTTGTAGTTTGGTTTGAGAACCCCCAGCTAATGATGTTTTACTCCTGCAGAGCAGTTAAATAGGATGATGAATTTTCTTTCACTGTAATGGAAAAAAAAAAAATTCCAGTGGGGAATCTGCAGGTAACCTGCGTTGGGTTTCTCATTTTTAATAGATCTGACGCCTTGTTGTCTTTCAAAGATACAGTGCATCATGGCACACATGACTATTATTATATGTTATGTGATACTTGGAGCATACATCAATAAACAACAGTACCTATCAGTGCCATGTGCACAAGGCTGGGGGAATTTAGCGTTTTGGAAAGTTAAAGGAATGCACTCAACAAGCGCAAAAATGTCACATTATGTCTCCAATGACCCTGCCACACCAGCTACATTATGTAGTTTTTAATATGGCATTTTAGCTTACTCTGTAGACTGGAGAATTGGGTCAGTGATGGACCGTTTCCAGAACGCAGCGAACATTTTGCTGTTCGCTCATCAAATCCACCAAACATGCGAGTCCAACCCAAGGCAGTGAACCAGTGAGGGTGAGGAAGCCATCCGGCAAACAAATAAGGCTTTCACTGTAGAGCCTCTCCATTGCCATGGGAACTGTGTGTTTTACTGCGCAAATCAAACATAATAAAGCATAATAAAGTGGGTTAATACATGTGTACAGGGCTGAAGTAGACCAGAGTGCATCGGAGCAGGGCAGAGAAGGGGCAAGTAGAGCCAAAAAGGTTTGGGTTTTTAGTAAGACACTGCAGCTTCACTCAGACTGAGAACACTTAACATTGACAATGCAATAAAGCAAAAATGCTATGCAGTTGCATTGATGTTGAAACCCTGTGTTATGAAACCAACCTTTTTAAAAACTTCCAACTAATGATGCATGTGAAGTTTAACATATAAAAATGTGACGTCAACCCAATATTCTTTTGCAATCCAACGCACCCTTAAGGCTGATGATCGTCAGTTATTCAATCTCAGCCCATGTCATTCCAGTTTTGGCAAAAGCTGATATGAAAGAATTTTTGATCTGTCAATACATGTTTGATTTACTGTCTTACAGCATCATAGGCAGTTAGATGGCAGAGCATTCAACTTCAAACCATGATGACAGGCAGCTGCCCTGTTGAACTTATTTTTGATCAGGGCGCTGAAACTCAAAAAGCTACAGGGGCGCTGCCCGCCACCTTTAATATCTCTGCGCTGTCTGCTGTGCGTACAGTGGTATTTCTTTCTTCACTGTGACATCCTTATGTCTGCTTTTTCCATTACTGCACATTCTCGACAAGCCGCTCATTCACAAACCTTCTGTTTAAAGCGAGCATTCAGTGTTCCCTAAAATATTCCAAATCATGTTTCTCATTCTCCGCAAAAGAAAAAAAATCCTCTCACTGCAATGTTAAGCAGCTTTTTGAACTGGGATTTATCCTCTTGGTATGTTTATGCCAAGTACTTGGATTTGGCTTCCGTGTGCACAGTTCCTGTATGAGCATCTGTCAAAGTGGTCATAAATAACATTTATTCAGTACTGAAACAGCTTTTCCTCCTGGAGGCTTCCAGCAGGAGAAGATAAAATGCCTTACACAAACTCACAACTTTGAAACAGTGGCGTGTACAAACACAAATACGATCAAACACCTTGGGGTATGTGCACACACATACACACTTGTACTTTTACTTTCACCTGTATGATCTCCACCCAACACTGTGCTGGCACATTTTACTCAGTGCGTTCACGAACCTAGATACACCCTTCTTCTCATATCTGTATAGTAGCGATAATGAAGCTGGACACATTCCAGACTCTCCTTCAACAATGCTTGATATTGTACTCAGCACTACTATAGCGAGCAGTCGAGAGCACGAGGATCACAGACCTAAACACTGCAAACATAAATGAGATCAGTCCCTATGGATGACATGCACCCAGTCATTACGGAGCTTAAGGATCAGAGCTTTGGCTTTGTTCCCTTGTCATGGTGTTTTAAGGCTGAAATCCTCAGGACTGTGAGTGGTGACTTCTGATGAGGCCTCCTCACCTCAAACACCACCCAGTCCTGTATCATGTCAACATACCACATCTAATGGTCACCTCAGGGATGAGTGGATTTTCTGCCTGGTTTGTCCCCAATGCAGCCTCCTGTAACTGCATGTATCCCCGCTGAGTGAATGTTTCACAGACATCCTCACAGGGAGTTGACACAGGATGACACGGAGCTTGTACTCGAACACAAACTGTTTTACAAGGAAGGGCGAACCAGAGGTGAAGCGCTGCTGAGAGCAATAGAGGTAAATAGGCTACACAAAGCAGCAGCTCGCAGTGCAAATACTGCGATGGGCAGGAGAGGAGGCTCGCAGGATCATTACCTATGAGGACTGAACTTCTTGTTTTGACACGCACAAAACATACCCCAGAAAGAAATACTGGTGACATGAGGGCAACAGTTATGGGTGGAGTGATTGAGTACCTCCATACTATCCGCAGTCACCTGAACATACACGCAAAGCCTTCTGCAGAGTATGCAGGAGCCATCTATTTACTTTATGGTCACATCGTACAAGTTCATGAAGGTTTAGTGCTACGACGCACATGGAGGCCAGATTTATGTTTCTCTCTGGACTGTGTTCACAAACCATGACAAGACATCTGATGATAACGATCATGTCATGCAAATGAAAGCTTAAGAACAGCTACTAAATGGACCTTGAGGTCAGACTATTCTGTCAACTGGTGTTTCAAAAGGAAAAAATGAGCTCTGAAGCTTAACTTTTAAAGCACTGACCACTGACCATTTGTTGCCTGTCACTCCTGGTCTCTCTCTCCTATAATTTCCTGTCAGCTATCTACTGTGGACATCAACTGAGACTTAAAATTCACGCCAAAATAAGGAAATATAATTTAGAAAAATGGTGTTTCTCCCTCCAGTAGAGTTTTAGAGACTTGGCAAGGTGAAGTTAAGCTGTTCCAGAGGCTCGTGGTGGCTGAATACTTTACTAAGACGCTCTGGTTTTGCCATCCCTCTGTATCTGCCAAATGTTTATACTGTAATAACTGCCTGTCCCTTACTCAAGCATGTAACTACTGTAATATGTAACATGGTGTACCAAATATAATTTTACATGTACCTTCAGTAAAACCACACAAATAACAGCACTGTACCTTTTGGGTGTACAGTATGTAAGCGACATGACAATCTTGGAGCACAGGCTATACAGTCCCCTTGGCACTAATGGTCCTGCACCATGTGTTATTATATATACAGTTTGTGTGTGTTGGTGTGTGTCACCAAGTCACATTGCTTGTAAATGTGCACTTGGCCAATAAAGGTGATTCTGATTCTGTAACTAATGACTTGCATTTATCATGTTTTGTAACCAGATTACTGTAATCCAGTTATGTTAACTTCACAACTCAGAGAATAAGAATAAAGGGGGACTTTATGGCCTGAATGACTAGCGGTCTCAAATGGGATGTAATGACAAACACTCAAGCTTGTTTCTCAGTTGTGAAACACAGATCCTGAGGATGCAGAGTCCAGGCCTAATAGCTAAAGAGACTGGCCTGGCTACAGCCACTAATTTGTAGTATAGTGGTCATTACTGAGAGACAGCAGCCAGCTGTGGTGTACTGCTGCTTATCTGGAGGTAATGAGAGGTAACATGGGTGTAATGCGGTTCCATGCGCACATATTTGTCTCCACATCCAGAATGTCTCTTGTCTCACCCTCTCTCTCTCTTTCTCTTTCTCCTTTCTCCCTTCTGTCAAATAAATCCTCTGTGGCTGTTTTGAAAAATCTCTCCACCTTTTTTTTCTGCCAAACATTCTTTCTCCCCCTCTTTCTCCTACTCCTCATTAAAACTCGTGAGGAAGAAAGAGTGTTTAGTGCGAGCCCAGGAGCCTCCCACCACCACCCCCAGCTCAGTTGTGGGAAGGGAGCTGTAATGGTTAATGGAGGGAGGTCTCACCCAGGGAGAGAAAACACACACATTCAACACACACACACACATACACAGATCAGAGAGCAGCGATCTTTTTATTTTTTTGGGGTGATGTCAAAGGCGGCAGATGAACAGAACATGTCTCGAGCAGCAGCGGCACTCCTGATGGGACTCAGGTGATGGAGGGGAGAAGGAGAGAGGAATAGCCCAAGGAGACATGGCGCTTGTCTGGCCTGTTTCCCGGCCTCCCGTGTTGGAGCATGAAAAGGAGCAGGTCGTTTACACCCCAGTGAAAAAAGCCACCATAGCCACAGCAGCACCTGGATGTTATTTGGGCTAATGGACTCGGGGCTTACTCAATAGTAATCAACTTGGGGGGGCTTGTCCCTTTGTTTCATGTGCCACCTTTCCCCTGCACTCCCTTTCTTTGTCTCACACAACTTTTCTCTCCTCATTTTTTCCCTCCTACCTGTACCTCCCACTGGCTCCTTCCCTGTCCTTATCTCTCCCCACCCTTTCCTTTCTCCCTCTCACGTGTTTATTTTATTTTGCGGAGAGCTGTGTTATGACAAAGACTTCACTCCCCGGATGTATGCAGTCAGTGCTTGTGTCATGCCCTTATGAGGTATGGGGGCCCTCACAGCTCTGCCAGCCCCACCCGGTCTGCCCTTCGCAGGCAGAGAGGGCTGGGAGGAGGGGCTGGGCAAGGGTGGAGGGGGTGACTCCTGTCCACACCCTGTCCTATCCTGCCCTGTGTTGATGGAAACTTCACATACACACACAAACAACCGTCTAAACAGATAGAGGATAGCTAGATTCATGCAGAAAGATTATTTTATCTTTTTTTGTCTTCTGTTCTCGCGGACAGTTGAAAATGCTGACATGAGACTTCCTGGCACAGTCCGCTTTCTTCTCTTGCTGCTATTACCTCATTCACACAAGCTTCAGTACGGTTCAGGATTGTTTACCATCTATCACGAAGTCCCACAGGGCTAAAACCTTTAGCTGAAGTCATGTAAAGCTCGATAGCTGCAAAGCATACTTCACGCAGCAGACTCATTAATCCTGGCCCTTTTCATTCAAATCACCAGAGGGTTATTCTTGAACGCCCTCTCTGTGGAGTGTTTTCTATCACAGCAGCTCACTCTCTTTGTCTACTTCTTTCATCCTCCTTAACAAAAATGACAAACACATTTCTTTGTTCACCATGAAATTCATTCATTTGTCACATCATGTAAGAGCCTCTCACCCCGTGACACAAGGAGCAGAGGCAAGGGGGATTTCTGGTCTTTGCAAAGAGCAGCTCGCGGACTGATTCAGATGGAAAGTTGAGGTGAAATAATGATAGATTGGAATTGGGCTGTAAAAATATTTTGTTTCTCACATCTTCTTCAGTTCACTGGTGAGACAACTGGTTGCTCTCAAAACCAAAGATGCCACCCAAGACATACCACTTAACATGGACTCATGCACAGAGGAAAAAAACACAGAGCTGTACATTAAAAATAAACCCTGTATGATAAAAGCTGTCAAATGTGTTTCCATAAGTCTCATCTTCTCTCCCCTTTCTAACAGCTTGAAAGTGAAAACAGTCTTAAGCAAAATGTTGCATTTCATCATTTTTCCATTCTTTAATTTTCACCGCAAAGCCTGACATGTTTTAAGAGGTGCAACCTAATATTGCCTGAACTCCAGGACCTACCACAAAGATCTCTGGGTAAATGGGAGGGAAGGAAGTGCACAGACAGGAGGATGGGCGTGGATGGAAAAGTGCGCAGTAACTTGGCTGCAGCACACCCTTAAGTAACAACACATGGCAGTGGAGGAATTCCTCATTTGCGGACACTCTGCATGAGCAAGGATGGGAAAGGCTGTCCGGTCTGCTCGCACCGAACGGCCGGCCGGTTCTGAATGGGAAGCTGATAAGGCTCTGCCATACCTAATTCCTTTCCATGTTCTCATCCTGAGTAGGCATCACAATGGGCATGATTCATGGGGGTAATTCCGCCAGCTACTGACTTGGCTCCTGCCTGCATTTGGGAAGAATGTGACCTCACAATACGCCTCTTTCAGGCCCATCCCTGTCTGACTTCGACCAGCCTCTCCTTGAAGCCCCCTTCTGTTAAAGACTGCAGAGTGAGGACAAGGGAATGCAGCAGAAAAACCAAGGAAGAGAGGCTAAGCTGAGGGGGAAAAAATCCAGCAAACATACTCCTCCTTCCCCATCTTCTCTCTTCCTACATCACTCTCTCTCCCTCCTTGTCTAATAACTAAATGATGTGAAGTGAGGAGGGGAATTTATAACAATGAACTTGAGAGTCAACCACTGTGACGACCACAGAGACAAGCCTTGATTGCGCAGTGGAAGTTGTAGGTGTGATGTCTGTTTTATGTTTCCATGTATCAGCCACAGCGGCTACCACAAGTCTAGCCTAAGTGATGATCTGAACATGGACACGTGATGCAAAGCAGTGTTTTGTAACATGAGACCTCCGAAGCACTCTCTATCTAGTGCTTAAACAAACTGCAATCATCGTGGGTAATTATTTAGCTGTATTAGGCCATTTGAAGCTCGGTTAATTCCTGGTTACATTCCATCTGTCACAGACACAAAGGCCCTTGTCTTTATCTGCAGTCGGCGCTGAAACATAAATTACACCGTGGAGTGGCTCAGGCAAAAGTAAGCTTACCATGGATGGAACATAAGAGAGTATAATCACAATCACTGGCAATAGCGAGTTAAGAAAACATGTGGTCTATAACGGTCTTAAAAACAATAAGGATATAATAGTGTTCTTTAATGGCCTGGACCTTTGCATTCTTCAGTTCGAACAAGATTAATTGAGCAGCCAAAAGACATATAAAGTGGAACAAGGTATACGTTTTATCTTTTAACTGTATCAGAGCTTTAAGGATGAATGTGAAGCAATCATGAGCAAACTAATTCAAACTGAAAAAGGAGAGGGCAAGAATATATATCTTAACCCAGGGAAATTTTATCCTCTAAAGGAGAATGTATGTAATTTGCAAGCACATTAGGCATAACCCTGGTCATCAATGGCTCTTTCTTGGATGCAGATCTAGCTATTCTACCTCCTTTAAAAAAAAAAAAAAAAAGTTCAGAGAAAATAGACTAATGCCTCAGTGGTCCAATAAATCTCTTTTTTATTCAAGCAATTCACCCCTACCCCATTTAACTTTGCTACAAAGGAAAATGACTTTACAGACCTTCACCGCCATCAAACGCTGAACACACATGATCATAAACACATACGATCTGGCACAAGTAAGAGCAAGCCCACACTGGCACCCACACTGTCACACCACACACATAAAAAGGGCGTTGACACATACACGTTCATAAGCAGAGGTGGTTTTGTCATGTCACCCTCTTTAACGTCCTGCTGCAGTTTGCCTCATAGGAGGAGAAAATATGGTGTGATGTCACCTCTGGCATGGCCCCGGTGTCTGAAAACTTTTCATGCGCCGCCCCAGTGAATGAGAGGCAGACATTAGTCAGAATAAGAGTGGAGACTATCTGTTCTCCACAGTTAAAGCTGGTATTTGTTAGCGTGGACCGCTGCCAGAGCAGAGCCACTGTCTGTTGACTGCAGATCAACACAATGCGGATCAGATCCTTCAGACGGCACAAAACATCCTCAGTATGTAGCTGTGCCACTCAAAAGTCTTCCCTGTCACTCATACTGGCAGGGTCACGCCGCTCCATCAGCACCACTTGTACTGTTAAAGCAGCCCGACGGCATCGTCTAAAAAAACGCCAAGTGGGGTTTGTCATAATAGAGCTTCATCTGGCCATCAATCTTCATGCTCTCCCCCTGTGAGCAGCATGGACCGCGTCTTGTGTTGCAGTTAAAAGCTTTGGCACTGCTCTACCAGGCCTGTGATAAATTGATTGCTCTATGAAGCCTGTGGAGAATGTTTGGAGATCCCGATCCATCCTCGCTGTTTGTCACTGTGCATTAGCAGTGAATGAGGGGATTCCTGAACCCTGACTCATAAGCTCCCTGGGCAAGCACCTTTCACATGAAATTTAGCAAGGAATAGTCAACTGGAAATGTACGCTGCATACCCATTCAGAAGCTTTGATATTTTTTTTTTCCAAAGTTTGAGTGAAAAACAAAAGCCAGAGGCTTTTTTTGGGCAAACTGTGTCGGCAGTTAAAAGAACTAGACTGTTGAAGGACCAATAAAGTAATAGATTTTGGGCAATTCATCAAATGCACGCGCTCCCTGCTTTTCATCACTGGGACCACTGCGATGGAGAACGTTCACCCAAGTCTGCTCTTTTCTCTTGTTTCTGAAATCCTGAAACCCTGAAATTTATTCCAACTATTGTTCCCAGGCTAAGTAAATTTCTTATTTGGCAAAAAAAAAACAAAAAACTTCCAAGTCGATACAAAAAATATTGTGGCGACATTACAATTGCCTCAGTTCTTTGATAATATGTGCAGGGCTTTCCAACATATCACAGGCTTATGTTTAATTGCTATGCACAATCATATGAAGACTTTGTTTTTGTGTTTGTGGGAACTTTTTCTTTGCTTAGATATTTGAATTTAATTCAACACAACTCTATTATCCTCAATAAATATCTCAGTTCAGTGTTCCATTCATTGCCTTCAAATCCAGATCAGATATCACTGTTATCTCGCCCGTCCTCATGGCTGTCTCAACATTCCTACTCCAGCTGACAGGTCTATTGAGCTATGAAGTCAAATAACAAAACGGGAGAGTGCTTTTTCCTCACTCATGAGAAAGTACACTCATCCTGTGGGTAGGACAGAGTTGACACTCAGCTAAATCCATTCAGTGTTTCTATTTTCGTGCGACGTCTAGACATAAAAACATTTTACTAGAGACCAAAAGCCACAGCTGGGTTCTGCAAAGCTGGACTTGCCTTGGACTGGCCAGAAAACACTGTACTACTTCTTGGGATAAAGCAAGTGTAAACTATTGGTTATCTGCCAAGCACCTTGCAGGGTGTATATTTTAATTCCAGAGATAAATTAGAGATGATGAAGTCATGTGTTTACTTCCTATTATGTCTCTGTGCTGGGAAAAAGATTGTCTGCAGTCATAAAATGTTTATATTAGTGTATTTTATGGGATGTTCCTTGTATACATAATTGTTCGCAGAGTCATAAAAAACAAGGCCGACAAAGTGCAAATTAAGGGGTTTGTGGGGGTACTGACCACCTATTTTCCAAAGTCAAAGTCACAACATCTGTAAACAAAGTAAATGTGTTCAACGCTCAACACACACCCAAAAGTGTGACCGCAGATGATGTCATTCCAGGGTAATGAACATTTGGAGCCGAGTAACAAAAGCTGTGCATTCAATTAAAGATAAGGTTTCTCACTGTTCTCATTTAAAGCTTTTGTCTCCTTGAAATGTATTACTGGCGGAATAAAATGAGATGCACGCAGTGGTTCATACATGTGATAAACAAACAAACTCCAAAACTCCTTTTTTTCAGTCATTTGCACCTGTACTGGGCACAAGCAGCAGCAACAACTACTAAAACACAAAAACCCTAATGTACAAAACAAAAATCTAATCTGTCAGTGATGATGAAATAGTTTGGGTACTTTTTTTTTTTGTAACAGGCTTTGTGAATCATACTGACTGCATCACTTCCCTTTTGAGGCTTCCTCTGTTTCCTGCAGCTGCAAAGTGAATTTCAAACGTCAGCATCTTCTGAGCCTCTACTATACACTTCCCTATGTACGCATTCATAAAGTGGCACCATTCATGCCTGAAATGATAGAAGGAGGAGCATGGGACACGTCAGGGCCGCAGTTGGCTTCAAATGAAATATGCATGCATGCACACACATACACACACACTTCTAACACTGGACTGAACTTCCTTCCTGAGCTCTCTTTTTGTTCAGTCTTTACAGAACTACATCCTTCACATTTTGTGCATACATTGAAGAGAGACTGTCCAAAAATATGCAATCTTATCCTCATTGGACAATTCATTGAGACACACCTAAGACACGCAATGCCACAAAGTTCACGGTGAGAGAGTGTGCTTTTCACACTCTTTGGTTCAAGCATACTAAATACTAAGGTAGAATACTAAGAAGAAGAAGAGCATTTTTTAAGAAGGGGACATGATGTCTGTACCAAAATTTATGTCAATAGTTGTCAAAACATCCCAAAACCATATGGTGGCACTAGAGGCAAAGTCAGGGGATCACCAAAGTTATTAAGATACATCATCTGAGAACCAAGAATGTTTGGACAACATCCATTCAACAGTTGTTTAGTCTGGACCGATGGACAGATGGCCATCCTTAGCAGCAGTTTTTAGCTGCTAATGTGGTTTAAAAACAACTTCATTTTGTTTCAGTGTTTAACAGGGCCATTGTTGTCTTCCAAACTCAGGACCTGAAAGCTAAGTAATCTATTTGCAGGTCTGCTGCTGTACCCAACATCAAACACAATATGCATTTTGACTGATTTCTTTCCTCCAGCAGAACAAATTCTATTTTGTTCTAATCTTGAGGAAACATATTGGTATGAGCAAGCTGGTTCAATAATGACTGAAAGGCCTGTCTTGATTAAAAAAAAAAAAAGAAAGAAAAAAAAGGACTAAATTAAGCCAAACTCTGATACAGTAAATGGGAACAAAAAATACAAAGAGTCAGCAGGAAGAAAGGGCCTCCATTAGCCTTCACTGTAGCCGCTGATGATTGATATGATAGCAAGCCCATTCAAACTGCAAATTTTACACATGATTGAGGCTCTATTGGATGTAATGAAATGGCCTTCCTGAATATTGCACTTGAGTGACTGTGTGACCACCAGCACAATAGCCGCTATTATAGTTTTGGGCCCTCAACCCATTTTTTATTGTACCAGGTTCCACCATGTTATTATTACAGAACTCAGATTGAACCCGCGGCTTTGGTTTCTTGCTGTTACGGATGTGACCGTTCTCTCCACCGGGAGCAATTCACAGAGTGTTAATTGACCACCGCAATCACTCAGCAGATTTATGGAAAGTCTGAAGGGTCACAGGAGACTTCCAGGGGAGGCCGTCCAGGGAGCAGGGCCGGCCCCAGAGCTGCGACTAGGGAATTTCTGGCCTTTGTGACTACACTACAGATTCATAAACTCCCTGACTTCCCACAATGACCTCAGAGGAAATGTACATTATATAGAAAAATGATATTTAAATGAGCCAGAGAGGAAAATGAAATCATTTTGTGGGTGTCCTTGTGTGGGGTTTTGCGTTGATTAACTTGTAATCACGCTCCACATAATAATTCCATCATGGTGGTTGCTCCATGTTGCCTAAATCTGAAAAACAAACACTATACTCCCAAAATCTCATCTATTATCTTCAAATACAGGAATGACCCAGTTTGTGGCTCTTTGTCAGCCACTCATACAGATGTGCCTCAGTCGCTGGGGGAGGAGTTGTAGCACAGACAGACTAGGCGCGGGCACTGGGGTCCATCTGGCCGATTATAATCAGCTTTAAACAACGGAGCTACAGACAAGGAAACGATACAAAGCGCATGTGTAAAAGCACAGATTTGACTGCTAGCCACGGTAGCTAGCATGTAATCATTTTTATTTACATTTGCTTATTTGTGAAGACACAGCATGAAAACACTCATATGAGTTGCAGTGTGAGGATGGGTTTTGGTGCTGAGCGATGAGATAATGATGATAATGGTTGTGATCATTGTTTATCCTCCAGCGCAGTGTGTCAGTATGTCAGAGTATTAGTTTTGAACGACTGTGCATGTGGCCCTGCATCTGGACACTCTTAATACTGTTTAATCCCTCTCTGTCAGCCAGCCAGGCATGTCCTCATGCCAACACACTATTTACAGTGTGTCACTTATCTTCAAACAGAGAAAGTGAGCATCCAACAATGTCTTCAGTTTAACCGTACACTCCTGGAATAATGATGTTCTGGGACCTTTTTGTATTAAGGTAAGTACGAACTGTCTTTTTCACTCTAATGATACATTCACCTTTTAACCCAGCCTTGTATTGCTAACAATGGATACTGTATGTGTAGAGTGCTATGAAAACAGGAGGCAAAACAATATAGCTGCTTTTGTAAAGAGGGGGTGAAGGCAGTGCACTTCTCCTTATAATAATTTACTAACACTGGCATTATTCTGAATTTAGTGGATCGTTTTTGTGGACAGAATGGTTAGGAAATTGCTCCTACGGTTTTACATGAAGCAGTTGAGAATAATTGCCTCAGGCATGCCAATAATTTTACAGTGATTATGTGATAAGCTGTATCATTTCTTTTGATGAAATGCATAACTGCCTTTTTGTGCGCGCTGCCCGGACCTGATGATTTACGAGGGCTATAAGACTGTGTTTTGCTGCATGGAGGCTGCATGGTGCATGGAGTCTGAATGCCATGCCTGCTTACACAGAAACGCAGCACTAATGGGTTTGTGTTACATTGCTAAATCAACTCGAGCTGTGAAGCAGCTCCCAGCAAACCTTTATGATCCATTAACCACCCGGCATGGTTTTGCCAGGGTGCTTGTGCCAGCTGGCAGAATCTGTCAAGCCTGTATCATGAGCAGCCTCTGCCAGCGATAGCTTTACTGAGGTTTGCAGAATTCCCCCCCGCTCTCTCGAGCTGATTACATACATGTTGTTTTCTCATTAGTCGAGGCTCCTCGTGGCCCTGTCTTGTGGAAATGGTTGATGGAACGAAGGTAAACGCAGAGTGTACAATATGGGAGACTTGATGTCTGCAGACAGCTCGGGAAGAGAGACAAGTCTGTGGAGTGGTTTGAGTTTGGGTGGAGACAGCAGCATTTACTGTAGAACTGCAGACAAATATGCATGGACCCCACCCTAGGCTAGTGATCAACTCCTCTGTCATCAGTGTCTGTATCACGCAGACAGAGATTGATATCCAAGGATCAGATTCCTCGGGATTCTTCTTGCGAAAGAAAGTCCCATTTTTCAAACATTTGGAAACTTGAAAGGTCTCTGTAACGCAGTTTGACTGTTTTATTGTGTTATTCATGAAGGCTGGCAGCACTTCTGCAATATCTACACACAAATAAGCTCCTGATTTTTCCAAGTTGCTTTTCGACAGTTGTCAGTTGCACGGCCTATTTCTGAAAACGCGTAATGAAATTTTTATGCCTTTTTTTTTGCGACCATGTAGTTATGAGGCTGTTATTGTTAAATATTGCAGTCGTATTTGCCAAGCTTTTCTCCTGACTACACTCATATCTGAGCTCTTTGTGGATGACTAATTGTCTCATGTTTCACAGCTCATGTATTATGGGTGAGTGGAGGCGAAGAGAAAAGACAACTGAAAAAAAACTAGAAAAGGCATGTGTGCAAAGAGTGACTAAATTTACATTGTAATTGATAATCACTTGGATTACATGTAATCCTGCTGTTGTAATATTTCATTCTTAAATCCTGTTTCTACGCCTGAAGTTAATATGATTTATCTACACGCCCATGGTTTTCAAGCTGCATTTGTTTTACGACTCTGCAGTCAGATGAATGTAGGGGAATTCCGAGTAGATTTTTATCAGATTAAAAACACTAGCGAGCCAGTATGGCTGTAAAATCTACATGTATTCACTGAGTAGATGCTGTTATCTAGGTCACAGGTAGATGAGATAGGCAAATCAGAAATGTCCTCCTCCTCTGGAATGAGGCACTTTCACTGGGTCGGATTGTGAGCGAGATATCAGGAGCAGAGGAGGAGCAGAGGGTCATGGTGGGCATGAGCAACAGAGGGAAAGAGACTGACAACAATAGTTCAAAGCCTCTCGGTTTGTATTTGATCCATTGTCCCCACTGGTCTTTAGAGACCACCATCAACAAGGCATCGTCTTACTCAGGTTGACAGGGTTTTGTATAGCTAAGATGCCCTGGGAGATTAGGTTCAGGTGAAGCCCAGGTTTAGAGAAGAGTGGGAGGAACGGTATTTCACTATTGTTTTAGGCAGTTTCTGTGAGAACCGAAGACAGTTTGGTGAGACTGCACTTGTTCAAATGATAGATTACGAGTTTTATCTGCAACACAAGCTTTAATTACGTACACCGTTTTGTTAGTTGGTTAAAAAAAAATGTGTGTAATGAGGGAAAAAAAAAAAGCTAGATAAGCAAATGACTGTTTCTTCATCTGATAGGGATTGTAAATCCCTCCTAGAGGATTATCACAATGGCCTATTTTACTCCTCACCAGATTTCCCTCCTGTGTAATTACCATTTGCCTCTATCGCTCTCACAGTGGCAAAATTGATGGGTGGAATATCTTGAGAAATATGCGAGTAAAAGCCAAAGAGGGAAACATCTCAGAGGCACACCACAATGAATGAGAATTTGGAGGATGCTAATTAAACAATGTCATGATTTATTGTCAGTAACAAAACATTTACTGTTTCAATCCCAGAGGCTTGGCTTCCTGGAAAATGTATCATTTGGTCACAGCTCTGTTAACGTCTTTGCTTCACTTCTGGTTGTAACTGAGGGTTTAGAAAGTCAAGACCTCCAACATTATACAGCGTGTGTCACGGGACCTGTGTATATTTATTTAAACGAAAACTATAAGACAGATTATAGCTTCTAGGGACGCCTTGGCCCTTTCTACATTAATAACTTTTATCCCGAGGTCCTGTTTGCATGTCGAAAAACTATTCAAGGTAATACAATCAATCAGCAGCCACAGAAATACAGACCAGTTTAAATGGCCGGCGAGTTCATTAAAAGCTGTCAACAAAGATTTCTTATCTTTCCAAACTCTAAACTTGTTACTATTGGTAAAACCTTTGTCTAGTGTCACATATTTAAACTGAAAAGACTTCCTAGAAAGCTTCTCTACATCAACATGCGCAGCACCCTGGCTGCAGGACACAGGCTTTTGGCCGGCTCATGAATGGACGGGACAGAGATGTTATCTGGCCTTAGGGAGGATGTTTGGAGAGTGGGAGTGGAAGGCAGTGGGGCTTCAGTGTGCTAATGCAGCTAACAGCCAGGAAGGCAGAGTGTTGACTCTGCAGATTTCAGCCAGCTACTGATGACTATGGGGCTAAATACTGACCCCATGGACTAATAAAGAAAATCACCTCAGGCACGAGCCGCAGGGGTCAGAGGTAACAGCATGGCTGGGAAAAACACAGGCCGTGGCTTTCGATCACTCCTCTGCCTAATTGAAATGACAGTTGAAGACCGGTGGGGGTAACAGTGTTTATTTACGTCTTTGTTACGCAGTGAGCAAGCACAAAGATATGCCTGGCCCGGCCAGGGATGACATCGCTCCCGTATGCTGTCTGGCTCCGGGATCTCTGCACTAGTACAATAAGGACTTCCTGTCTGCCATCAGATTCCCCTGCATTCCACCCAGGCCCGGGATGAGGCGATGGGGGCTGCTGGGGACGTGGTTTTGTGAAAGAGCATAAGTCCTAATCAAACTGACAATATGGACATGTTCCCTTCTTTCTGCCCCCAAGCTGACCCTCGGTCTGAGCTGCTGTTTATCAGGGATCTGGAACAGGCTGTGATTTGCTGAGGCTGTAGTGAGGATGGTTTCCTGTGCTTAAACAGATGCTCAGAGACGACCTTAGGGAGACGCCGAGCACCTGACTGTCAACACCATGTTTCACTGAGCTGATACCAGCTATTTCTATAACGGCTCTGCATCCAGTCTTGTTGCAAGGCAGTTACTGTACAGGTAATAATACTACAGTACAGCATGATGGTAGAGATTAATAAAAACACATCTAAAGATAAATAAAATAACATTTTATGATTCTAATATTATTATTTGGCTTCTATTATACTATATCTAAATAAAAAATGTTTGTTGATGAAAAGTTTTTTTGTTGTCAGGTCACTATGAAATTATGTGGGTGGATTTTTTTTTGTCACGCAAAAAGAAGTCTGGGTGGCAATGAGCACATGCTCCCAGTAGCTCTTAATGACCCAAAAGTATATTGCTGATACAACAAACAGTGGAATATAAGAAGGCTGCACCGACCAAGAGGCTTAACCCTGTACTGCTCTCAATAACAACGAGGGAAAACAGAGAGAGGAGGCGAAGGATAAAAAAAGGAAAGAACAGCAAATAATGGAAAATGACACATATGGCGATATAATGCGATTATAAGGTCGAGTGAAAACAGAGAAACAGTTGCTTTCCGATTGACTATACTGGTGTAAAAAAAAAAAACCCTGATGTTGCTATTTGAAGAAATGGGGGAAGACAGTGTTCAAGCTCTCCTGTTTCATCTGGGGTCAAGGTGAGAGAGCAACCTTCAGCAACCTGAGTAACAAAACAGCCTACTGCTGTCTAGCGTGACTAGACATTGGGCATTAATGGCCTCCTGAGAGGACCGTCAGCACAGGAAGAAAAGAACACAAATACTCCCCCTCTCACACCCCAGCAGCACAGAGGACAGAGGCGATTATATGTGAGTGTGTGACAGCATACCACAAGAATGTGGTTTAAAGGATTACACAGATTTTAGATCTACTGTCAATTCATTCTTAAATTTAGAGCACAGACACCAAAGTGATCCATGTCTCCAAAGCAGATCGCTGACCTAGATGCTCCACACCAGCTCTTTAACAGAACCTATTATCTGTGCAGTGTATAATCTATGTGGTTTCTGACACAATAGATAAACCTGGATGGAATAAGTTAATGGTACTGAATTAATAAACCATCAGACAATGTATTTACAGAGATAGTAATTTCCCATGTGAAATGACAGGAACCGCATTTCCACAAATAGGACAGCACAAGTTCCTAACAGGAACAGTCCTTTGTGTCATGCAAATTCTGATAATGGCACGAAGATGAATAAGCCTGTGGTCATTTCAAATGTCTATTCAGAGCAGGAAATGAGCAACGATTGTGCTGCCTTTTTTCTAATTTAGCTACTGTGAAGGTTCGGGTTTCAATCGACACCTCATTCTGTGAAATTAGAGGATCACCGCCTTGGTTTCTTAGATGTTGGCGACGTGTATGAACACTGACAGTCGTCTCAGGTGATTAACAAGTATACAGTATGTTTGATCCCATTGTGTTTTCAAGGTTTTTGCTGAAAGCATTGTAGGTGCTGATTACTTGTGATATTACGCTCTCAAACTTGGCCTTTGTGCCATCCTGCATAAGAACTGCCAGACCTTCATAGGTGTGTGTGTGTGTGTGTGTGTGTGTGTGTGTGTGTGTGTGTGTGTGCCTCCTTCCTATTCACTAACTTATCTAGTACAGATTTCGTCTATTGTTTGTTTTCAATTCTTGAATGGACTTTCCTCACCCTGAGATACAAGCAGATAAGCACACACATGAACATGCCAAAACAAGGAGTGTGTGTGTCTGTTGGGATTTACTAATGTGCCAGAGAGTGGAAAAGCACAATAACACATGAGACGTCACAGCAGCACATGCTCTATTTAATGTTTATGGCATATATCATATAGCACCAATCAGACAGGTTGGTGCAGTGGAATGGATAAACAAGCTCAATCGTCTTCCATGAAATGGTGGATTTTATTTTTAGATCTGCTCTGTTTTCCCATGATCAAGGCAGTGACAGAGAAAAATCAGCCTGTAGTTCACTCATCATTTCAACTGTAATGCCTCCTCTGTCACACTCTTGTGTACCACACGCATAAAACATTTTAATAGTATTATTTATGTTCACAACACCAATACATAGATACAAAGCCTTCTTCATGAGGGCTATTGCCAATAAATGCAGCCACAAAAATTTTAGCCTTTTCCTTTAACATCCCTGTCACTGCAAACCCCCCACTACTAATCTACATACATATGGCAGTGCAGATACATTACCAAATGCTGACAATAATGAGTGATTATCCACAATAAGCATTAGACTGAAGACTGCTGCACAGGCTGCTGTTTATATTTCAGCCACTGTTTATTACAGAAAGTTTTGGCCTCATGTTAAAGACAATCCAAAGACAAAAGGGAGCTATACTGTTACAGCAGGACTAAACACAGTATAATAGCTGCTTTATAAACAACTGTAAGTCACTTTGAGAGTCTCGTAGATAACTTGTCTGTTAGAACTCTCTGAGTCTCTCTTTATTTCTTACTCAATAAAACGGCTTCAGGATTTCTCCCTGGTCCCATTTGTTTAATTCATGGCTATTTCCAAAAAGTAAACACATTCCCTTCTCATTCAGCCATGGCATGAATCTAATTAGAAGTTGAGCCTGCGCTCCCAGAAAGGGTCGCCAATCTTCCAAAGGATCAGATTTATGTGGCCTTAAATGGAGGTGATTTATTTGTGTTAAAAAAAAAAACAAAAAAAAACTTGGTTATCGTTTAAATGTGGTTCTCACTCTGCTCCCATAGTGGTAGCCAGCAGACAGCAACTCTGACTCGCCTCCATGTCTTTGTCTTTATAAATTTCTCCCATGAACTGTGTAAACTACAAATTAGTCATCTTATGACCTGATCAAAAACAATCACAGCCCCTTGTAACTTTTAACTGGTTAGCCAGTATTTACATTCCTTTAGATTACAACTGATAGCATGACAGGGGATAATTTTTCCTGACTGACCTACATGCTGATGTGTATAAATGTTGGTCGACCATGTCAATACTTGTTTAACATGAAATGGTATGCAGTAAAGGAAGTTAAAAGAAATTAAGCCCATTGCCTGGACAAAAAAAAAAATCATTTTCTCCCTTGAGAATCAAACTGACAAAATCTAAGCAGACAAAGCAAATCTTTTATGGTGTCAGAAGGCGTTTACATATTATATTCTGATGCTTTGGACCTCTGTCATGTCTCTAATGCCATTGACCTGTTGGCAAGCTTCACCTCCTAGTGCTAATACTTCAATGAAAACCTCATGAGGCCACGGTAAATTTATCCCAAAGAAAAGATGTCCCTGAACAGTGCTGATTGTGGTGAGGCCCGTGACTATTGTTGCCATCTGCTCACTATTTCCTCCTGCAAGGAAGATAATTGAATCTGAAATCACTTTTCTCTCTTGGTTTAAGAGTGAGGGTCGTGTTTGTCACTGAAGTCTGCAGCACAATAGTTTGGGCCCTTGTTTGTGTTCTTTATAGAGCTATTTCCCCCTGGTTGTCTCTTGCAAACATCTGCCCCTAAGTTTCCAGATCAATATGGAACATCTAATAACCTGCCACACTTAATTAGAACCCCATCACTGCCTTTATGAGAGGCATCAAAGGGCACCGTGCCCAAAGGGGGTCATGCAGATAAGACTTCAATGGTGTGCTTTGCAGGGCCTCTGCACAATAGAGGATGCTAAAAATCTTTAAGCTGGTTTTGTGAAAATAGGTCAGTGTTGGCAGCTGTGGGTAATGTGTCCCAGGCCTGGCCTGTGGTCCAGCATGCTGCTTGCCATATTTAACACCCTTTGTGCCATCCTCTCGGCACTAATCTGTCTTTTCACTGAGTGTTAAAATTAATTTGCAGTGATTTCTATGAGGGCACAGGCATCGTTAGGAAACCTCAAAGGGGCTACCAAGTGGACAAGTTGCCAATAGTGGGCCTTTGTCTTTGGTCTGCCCCTTTCTAAATGCCCATGACAGCAGCTTTGAAATGCTTGCCTGATGAGGCTCAGATGCTCCGGCTGCGAACATCACAGTGACCATACTTGTCCAGCTGTAAAAAAAAACACATCTCATAACAAAGAGAAACTCAGGACGGAAAACAATACCACAGACTGGATTCCAAAACTGTCCCGAGTCAGAGTCCAGTCTGCACTGCTCAGTGATGTATCATGATAATATTTGTTGGCTCTGAAATTACAGATAAAACTTAATTTGATTTCTCTTTATTTCCTCAAAGCTATCTCAACAGCACGCGTCCCGAAGGAGAACATCAGTGAGAGGAGATAACCGTATCACTTCAGAGCGCTTGGCATCAACACAAAATGGGGTTCCCATGGGAAAATTGTAGACACAAGTGTTTAGTTGAAACTTTCCAGTGGTGCTCATAATGCCATTAATTGTGTGCAGGGAGAGTTAGAGAAAGGACTAGCCATGGAGAGCCCGGGAGGAAGCCACATCTTGTAAAGCAGGTTTGTGTGAGCCTGCTGCAGTCTGCTGTGTTGTATGCAGTCAGGGCTATTGTGTCCATGCTTCTCCGGCTCATATCTTCGGTGTTTTTATTTCTTCTTCCTCTTTTATCTTTCTTTATTTAATCTTTCTCTCCCGCTCAAACCCCCCCCCCCCCCCCCATACATAAACTGTCTTGCCCCTGACCATTAAACAAGAAGGGAGAATTAATGATACAAACATTTCTGACGTCTGCAGGACTGTGGGCCCCTTTTCTCTGTCAGTCTCACTCTCACTCTATAAAAAAGATAAAGCTATAAACTTAAAGCAGAGAGAGGTGGAAGAATCTGAGATGGGGAGAAAAAGAGAGCAAAAGAACTGAAGTGAGAGGAGGGAAGTGGAGGGGTTGGGGTGAGGGTGGGTGTGGTGGGAGAGTTCCTCTCATCAAATTAAACTTCCATCACCGTCAAAGACATGCTCAGATTCCAGCAAGCCAATCAGCCAATCTAAGACAAATGATTTTGTTGAGCTTTCCTGCCACACTGGGCGTGGGAACAGCACAGATTCTCATAAAAAAAAAAAACAGCCTGTAAATTATTTCCCTCCTGCTTCAAAGACCTGTACAACAAAAAAAGGTTTGTGTTTATGTGTGGCGTTTCTGTGTTGTCGTCTTAGAGCCTGCCGGTCTCGGACAGTTTCTACCGTGCATGTTCGAGTGTAAACAATATTTGGGATCTGCAGCTGCCCGCTCACGTGTGACAGTCTGAGACGCAAAATACAAAAGGATGCCGTCTTTCATTCTCGTAGATAAATAAAACTGTTCAAGGGTCATTTAAACCAGGGGGGTCCTGTTGCATTTTGCTTTTCTCGAGGCAGCTTTTTGATCAAAGCCGTTTGTAGGACTGCTTTCCTCTCCTTTCCCCCACGCGCCACCCCCCACCCTCACCCCCCAAAAACCACGTCTGTCTTGCTGCTGCTAATCATTGGTGGTCTCCTGACTGCCAACAGTAATTGATTAGGGAGCGGAGGACTGGCGGCTGAGGGAGGGGTGGAGGGGAAAGTTCAACGCAGAAGTTCTCAAGGTCACTGCCCTCTCCACCCCCCACCACCCAACTCCTTTTCTCATGCTATTAGGTATCAGCCACGGGGGAAACTGCAAATATTTGGCACACTCAGTCTGACTTCCAAGAGGTTCGGTGGCGGTGAGCACAAACAGGAAGATCAGTGTAAGCAAAATGGACGCATCTGTTTAAGAGAAACTCTGCGGTGAAAAGGCTCGATTTGTGATGTGTTGAACTATCTGTTGAATCAGGAACTCAACATCCTCAGCCGAAAATGCTTATTTTTTGCAGACCCCCCTCGCTGCTCTGAGAATGCCGCGGTGTTGTTTGGCCCTCTGCGGTTGCTCAACATCCTTGACAATATAAAGAGGGCGGTGGATGTTATTCCGAAGTAATAACGTCTTCCATTCCTCCTGGTTTCACAGGAAGAGGTGACATTCCGTGGCTCTGGAAAGTGACTCATGCTGCTGTCTTGTTTAGTAAATGCAATTACAGACTGGTTGAAGCATTCTCCTTTCCTGTGAATTAGACCAGAGAAAAAGCCTGTGTGTGTCTGTGTGCGCGCGTCTGTGTGAGTTCTCTGTATGGCCAAACAGGGTCATGTTCACCGCAGGACTACTGACTAGTCCAGCCCATAGCCTGATTATGGACCCAGATTCTTGAAGCCTATGGAAACATGACTGTCACAGGAAATGTTCAACATGTTTCATAGTGCTGCAACTGAGCAAGAGGTGAGGGTGTTTTAGAAAGGAGCCCTCCCAGAGCTGAGGGCTGGTGTTGATGTTGGCTGCACAGCCGTCTGGGGGCTGTCCAGAATCTACCACTCTCTGGTTGTGAGACCAGCAAAAACACACTCAGAGCATGCTCAGATACTCACAGACCTATGTCTGGACATGTAGAATAACTCACTAAGTGCAATGAAGTCCGGTGATGTAACTTCACAAATGCACGTAGAAACTCACACTAACCGACGAGGCTGAGTTAAAGAAATAATTGGAATAGAGTTTAAAATTGACATGGTCACTCAGAGAGTGGAGACTAGTGGGTTTCAATGTCAGTCTCAGTCATCTCTCCCACAAATGGCCCCTGGCTATGGCAGCTGTGAGGCATTCATCTTTGTCTGCTCTGTCACTTACGCTGTCTCTCAACATTTATCATAAGGAACTCATTTTTCATAAATCTGCCAGGAAGGTCACAGATTTTCAGCTAATTTCAAACATAACCCGTAAAAAGGAGACGGAACATTAATCCTACATATATCTTTTTGTTCCCCTACTGCTTATGTATATTCAAACAACATGTAAAAAGGATTATGACAAAACTTGATATTCTTGCAAATACCAGATCAAGATATCATGAAAGCCGGCATCACTAGGCTGCGAATGAAAAGCACTTGTGTGGTTTAACTTTATCCAGACTTGTGAATACCAGAGGAGGTTGTTCTAAGAAGTGGTGGGTTCTGTTTTATGTCCTGTCAGTGTTGTGCATCCGCTCGCTACTGCCCCCCTTTGTTGGGCACGCAGTATTGACCAGGATTATGTCACAGACCCCTACTTCCAAATGGAGAGTTATACTCCGCCGCACAATGGTTTAACAATGAACAATCATTCAATTTACATACATTACATATCTTTTTTTCACTTGAATGTTGAATTTCAAAAATGGTTTGCAGCTGTTTTTAAGTGGAGGGCAGATTTCCTTTTTTTTTTCTAATGCATGTTCTCCTCACTTCTGTTGCATCCTGGTCTTTTAACTTCATACTCAAATCAGAGGTAAACCGAACCCAAATAGTTTCTCATCTGCTACTAATTTTTGAGGCCGTATTGTTCACTTCATATCACATTTTCTCCCAGTGGAAACCAACATGTGGATCTCTGAGTGACAGGGGTATAAAAGCACTTTTCACTCTACTACAAAGAGTCTTCAGCTCTGCACAAAGTCTGTCAATAGTCAGCTTACCTCCCACTGAAATCACCTCGAGGTGCAGTAATTTGTGCCTAGCAACAAAGTCTTTCTGGAACTTTACTACCTGAAGAGCTCAGAGTAGCTAAAAAAAACAAAAAAAACAAAAACAGAATGATCTGCTTATATCTGCTGCCAGCGTGCAGAAATTATGCCACTGCACGTCAACAAATTGTTTAGCCTAATTTGAGATAGTTATTGTGTCTGAGGTCAGCTCTTTTTATTTGGGAAAAAAATAGTCAGTGTTGTTAAAACCCCAATTAAGGCAACCTTTGTGGTGGATTTTAATTTAAACATAGAGCTGAATTTTCCATATGAGTGTGCGCAACATAACATTGGCACTTATTTTTACAACAGAAGAAAGATATGCAGAATAACATTAAAACTCTCGGGAAAGGCAGTGTATGAAATCTGGATTTCACACACAGTCAGGTAAATGTCTTGCCTTTTGAAAACTTAATTGTAAACACAGTAGCTACATTTTTTTTAAAAGGCGAAAACCAGGGGGGTAGACTTGGAAGAAACTGAGGCAAGTAGTGGCAGAGTTAAAGAATAGCAGCAGCTTCCTTTTCGCTCCAAAGAGAGAACGCAAGGTGAGAGGTGGATACCGCTGGAGGACTAATCATTCTCATCACTGTCACTTTTGGGCGTGAGAAAAAAACATGGATATCATCTTTTCATGCAAACCCTCAATGTGGGTGGTGTGGCAAAATGGTTTTAAGCTGATGCTGGGTGACTTATCATGTAGCAGAGAACAGGACTGGGCCTGCGGAATGAAGGAAATGTCATCTGATGCCATAGGGGCTGTATGAGCCAAGCATCCGCCAGCACATATTCTCACCTGTTTCCAAAAAATGCTGCAAGTCCCCGACAGATGACCTGCAGAGAAACTGAACACTGATTTATAATAATGTAATCAAATGCCCTGCAATGTGCACTAAAACACACACACGCACACGCACACACACACACACACACACACACACACACACACACACACTATAATTATACAGATGCACAGCTAATTCTATTATTATCAATTTACTTTTCTTATTATTATATTACATATTGTTCATGCCACGATTTTATTTTGGCAGGATATTGCTGTCTTATTACAGCCCTTTGAAACCAGAACTGTATGTACAATGATGCTGCTTAACATATCAAAGCATGCTGATTAAGCCCAGCATTCATTTCAAGTGTTCACCTGACCCAGCGAGCATGAATTGGTCCTTTTTTTTTTTTTTTACTCCTCTCCTAAGCAACGCATGCTGCCGATGAGTGTTAGTGTTGTGTGCAGATGCTGTGGCTTCTATCACAGGGCAGTTTTTATATCCCAGAGGAGGGGATGGTTGTTTATCTTCTCCTCAGTCTGCAGAGGTTTATCTGATCGTGAAGTGAAGAATGGCGTGTTTAGCTGTATAGTCAGTGTATGTTAGGACAGTCGCCACTATGGCAAGTGCAAATGCAGAGAAACAGCGGCCTCATAGACACCCATGGAGAAAGAGCGCTCAGCGTCTCTCAGGCAGGCTGTTCTGCTGCTCGTGTTTGCGAGGTGAGGAGAAGGATCCTCTGCAGGAGCAGGAAATGAAGATTAATGGGGGCCCTCAGCATCCACGCTTGGATCAGCGGGGATCAGGTGAGAAGGAGGCTATCCAGATTACAGTGGAGGATCTGGGGATAGTTAATACCGGCTTCAGCCTGCTTGACGAGGACCCCTTGACCCCGAGAAACAGCATGGCCCGCTCAGCCAGTTCTGTCTCTGCCTGCCCAAGGGCTCTGAAAAAGAGGCGACTGAAGCCTCTGTCTTCTCTGCCTATACGACCTCAGGCCGAACCGGCCATCGCTTCTACCAGCAGAGAAGATGATGAAGAGGAGGAGGAAGACCCACTGCTGTATGAGAGCGGCACTGATAGCACGCTGGCTTCTGGAAGTCTCCTGACACCACCTGTCATTAATCTGATCCCACCCACGCCCTCTGATGTCGTTGACGACGATCAGTTCTTCGACATTAACTCAGAGGAAAGTGTGGCACATACGTCTGGCAGCGATGGAAGCTTTGCTGCTGGCGATCAGGAGAGTTACGAGGAGGAGACGGAGAGCGTGGAGGCAAAGGAGTCGAAGGAGGGGCCTGCACTGGCTGAGAATGGGCTTGGTGCTGATGGTGCAGCTGAGCCTGAAAAAGGCCTAAGTGATCAATTTGGAGAAGAAAGAGAGGTTGTGGAAAACAAAGAGGAGGATAAAGAGGAAACAAAGCCCAGGTTCTTGCGTAGCGCCTACCAGGTGGCTCCTCTCCCTGAGAACCCTCAGAGAAGTGAGTGTAACAGTGATAACATCTCCAGCCCTGTTTCACTGAAATTTACACTTAATGCAAGACTCTGATATTCTAGGAAATGCATTTGTTTGCGAGGAGATAGATAAGACTGATGCCAAATTAGCTTCTGAGTGTTCAATAGTGAAGCAGCTCTTTGATGTTTAGCCAAGGACAGTCAGGCCCTGTCACAGAAGACATTTTGACATGTCACAGTAATAAAAGGATGTGAATGAATAATGAAATCAGTGATCCCTGAATTCCATTAAGCTGCTTCAGTTTCACGGTTGTGGCATAATGTGTGCTGGCTCACTGTCACAGCTTATTGGGAAACTTAAATACAACATCGTTATGCCATCATTAACGTCACTAACAACACTTGTGCTTTTCCTTTAGGACAAGTAAAAATGTCTGCTGATAAATTTGACATTGTTCTTCTCATTTCACTGCAAGAAAAGACAACAAGCTATTTACCAAAACATTGGAGTGTCTCTTTAAGATTCTTTATTTAAAAGGAATGTTTTGTCACAGTGGTTGTCTTGGTTTCTTTCTCTGCACAGGGAGCTTCAGCACTGGCATAAATCTTTTGTCGTTTACAGAGCACAACTTGGGTGAGTTTTCTTGAGGTAAAAATCACAAATTATTGGAATTTAAACCTTTCTGTTTCCATTTAGGCAAACTCTAGGTGAGAGGTAAATGGCAACAGATGATGGTTGGTTTCATCCAGCTGTTGAGCCTCTTCGTTTTGATCTCAGTCCCCATTCAGATGAAATTGCAGTCATTATGTGACATGGCTACAGTACCTCGAACGTCTCCTTTGGGAGTTGCAGAAGTTCCCCTTTGTTGGAATCCCTTTTTAGCCATTGTGTGTATTCCCAGTGCGTGGCTGGGCAGGCGGTTCCCAGGTTTTGGGTATCTGTGACTCAGCATGCTCTCCTCCCTCAGTCGCCTCTCAAAGAGCTTACTTTCTTTTCAAACCAGAGGAGGACAATAATACTGGAAACGATAAGCATCGCGTTTGCCTATCCATTACATAAATGTGCTGAAAAGTTCTGACTCTAAAGCTCTGCTTTGTCATTAACCCTGTGTGTGTCTGTATGTGAACAGTTGTCAGACTTTGTCACGCACCAAACCAAGGTTGTTCCGTCTACCTCCGTGTGTGCGTGTAAGGATGTAATGTGTTGTCTGTGCTAAACAGTCAAAGGTGGGAGAGCTCACTCATGCTTTGACTTGTCCTGACTGAGCACAGCTGAGACTGTGAACGGTCCATCTCTCCGTTACTGGTGATTTCACCCTTTAAGGCAACATCAGACTGTGTCCCTGAGCCTGCCCTAAATTTCCTGTCCTTCTTTGTTTTGATTGGGCTTTTCCTGGAAGACCGTGGCTGTGTGAAGTCTGAACATGGCTGTGGTAGGGTGGGTGTACTGCTACCCTCCATTACCGTTCTCAGACAGCTCTCCATCTTGTGTCCCTTCTCCCATGCATGGCAAAAAGAAGTCACAGAGCGACTGGAAGTCATTTTCTCTGAATTTCTAAGACACACTGTTATGTCTGAGGTCAGCTAGAGGAGGGTACTCTTACCTGTCTTCATGTTTAGCCAAGACTCATCACTTTTCTCACTTGGCTGTTCTTGTAAAGACAGTTGTGTTTTGCATGGAGAGTGTTCTGAATTTGCTAGCTGTGGGCCAGATTTCATGATCCTCCACAGAGTGACTCACAGGCCAGCCAGGTGATGAAGAGAGTGCCAGCTCGCTGCCCCCCGACCCCCACCCCACACACACACACCCGCTCCTTGTGCTCCACTGTCTCTCCAGGACCCAGACAAGATTCCACTGCTGACACACATAAACCAATTACACTGTCTTATCTGATTCTGACTCCATCTAAACTCCCATCCATGTCAAACCAGCCTTTCAGAAACAGGCCCCTGAAATGAAAAACATGTGTTTAAGAAATTAGCCTGAATTTTTTTGTTTGTAAACTATTTGAAAAGACTACTGTTTTTTTTAATGGTAAGGGGAGGGGGTCCTGGTGCTTCAATCTGTGAAAGTATAAAAGTTAAAGCAGTTATAACTCAGAACTGAAAACATTCCAACATCTATCACGATCACATCACAGAGCTGTATTGCCTGAGAAAGCCAGGGCTTAGCTTTGGATGCCATATTCTCAGCCTCATTCGTCTTGCTTGTTATGATAGCAGGAAAAAAAAAAAAAAAGATATCTGCTCGCTGACCAAGTGACATTTGGAAAATGTAAGAATATGTGCTTTCTGTGGGAAAGAACATGGATTGTCAGAGAAGTATGTCATCAACCAGACGAACGTTAGTTTGTCTGACAGGTTGCCAAGCAACCCCATCTGGCTGTGTCCAGTATCAGCACCAGCTAATGCACTGCAAATAGACCTGGTGACCTGAACGCCAGAAAAAGGGAGAGACAGGCCTAAAACCATAAGAACAGAGTGGCTTAAAAGGCTGAAAACCAAGTCTTCACTAAAAGGTTTATTTTAACATACTAACTAAAACACATCTATCTTAGATGTATTCTTGCGCATTTGTTGACTTATTTTCTCTATTGCTGCACAGATGACCTGAGCAACAGAGATGTGAGCTGCTCCGACATGCTGAAGGCTGAACTTCGCCGGCTTCCTCACGCTGCCAACATGGACACATTTTCTCACCAAAGGGTATTAAGACCATGCAGTGAAAGTTTTTGCCCAAAAGGTTTTCTCATGATCTCTTCATACTGTATATCACATGCTCTATCTACGGCCAACAAGGCCCACACATGCACCTTTAATGTATTTAAAGGTATCTACAGAGTCACTGCACATTCCTGAAAGAAATGTGCCTTATCTGATTTAGACTGTGACTGTGTATTTCCACTCATGAAGTTAAAAATACAGACCGACTGTAAACTGATTAGACTGGGTTGGACTCTGGTGTAATGTTAGCTGAAACTTGTGTTACGTGACAGAGACCGATAACTCGCTCCTGTAGTCTTGGGGACACACCAACCAGGAGCACCACCTTCCACGCTCTAACCCATGCCGCGGACCAACACCAGGAAGAGGAGGGGTCACCACAACAACGGCGCATAACTGTTGGTGAGTCTGGTATTATTACATTCTAGACAATGACAATTATGATTGATATTTGTTTCAAAGACTGCCTTACAATTCTGTTTTTCTTTATGCCGCTTCCATGCAGCATCATATATGCCTCAGTCTAAGGATCAGAATGGAAACTTCCCTGAGAAGGTACTGTAAATCATTAAAGCAGGGCCTTCAGGGTGGCATCAGTGCACAGCCCAGAGCTGGTGCAATTACAGAATATGCTCTGTTTATATTTCCCAGCTCCCTTGATCTGTCAAAGCAATGACTCTGCAAATAGTCTCAGGATTTTAGTCTTTGTGTCCAGGATTTGCCAAGCAAGATTGCTCGTATCCTTAGCGATCCATGTGTTAGCTGAAACACAAAACGGAAAAAAGAAAAAAAAAATTAAAGGCAAATTGCTCACGTCCTGCACTTATTATCTCCGTGCATTATCAGCTGTCTTATTTTCCTCTAGTACCCCATCAATTACATATGAGTCATTTACACAACATGTATCTTCAGCAGCCACACCTCACTCTAGCGCCCCACGCTGGGACTCCAAATTGGACGAAATGACTTAAACTATGGATTATTTATGTGCTTTTGGTGAATTACAATCCAATAGGGTTTTTTGTTTAAAGTCTCTTTACGTTATAACAGTGAAATCACTAAGACAAGGAAAACCTTTCACCCCAATTTATCCAATCACTCCACAGTCACCTTGTAAAGCCTCTGCTGGAACCAGGGAACAATACTTTTCTTCCCATGGACACCATAAACAGAGAGTCTGTGACTAAGGCAACAATTACATAGAAACCTGTGTTTAAGCTCCCCGCTAAAGTAAACATTTCTTTGTCTTTTTTTAAGCATTTGTTTACGGTTAAACACACAAATGCGTTTATTTGCTGTGATATGCCGAAACATGGATATCCCACACAGTCATACTTTCTTTGAATGAATCAGTGACACAGAAAATGATGAATTTCCTTGGAGTTTAACCATGTTTTGTCTTGATGTCTCAATGCCACCCACTAAATAGGTTTTTGTGTGCACCAGTTTGAGTCTGAATCATCTTTGTGCATTATGTCCCTGCTCTTTGTGCAATTCCTGAGAAAATTAAAAATATATACATATATTTATGTACTTATATACTTACTTAATACTATATATACACACACACACACACACACTGTATGTAACTATGTAACTGTATCCTCTCATAGCAATGGTTAAAAGAGTATGTTGCCCGTGTGAAGAGCGTTATGATAAAATAATAGAGGGCGTAAAACATGTTTTAGTGTAGTGTGGTGTTTAGAAAGACCGTTGCTCCATGTCAATCCAATGCGGTATGAGCAGCAGGTATGTAACCTCTCCCTCTCCCCAGGACGTGAACAGGCAAGTGGCCAAATCTCTCAGGGAACTGAACACAGCTGAAGTCTGCCAGTGGTTTACCAATATTGGACTGCAGAAATGTCTCCCTTTCATCAGAGGTGAAACACATTCTTCTGTCTCCTCTACCAGCCCTGTGGCTGCATAATGAACATCGACACTGATTATCTGATTTATCTTGATCCACCTTCTTTGAACAACGATAAATATTTGTCTTACTGTCCATTTTATTTACAGTCTGTGCTTTAGGTTAAACTGTTAGATATAAGTGTCAGCTTCCTTTTTCACTTCAAAACATTGTTACATGCAGACATTTCAACATAGTCCAGTTCTACTGTGACAAATATAGATTATTGTCATTATCTTATGAACTATCTTAGTAATTCTGACATAAGCACACACTAAGGTTTGGTATTGGCTTTTTCAAATGTTTGTTATGAATTATGGTTTTCTGGCTACAGTACATCTCTCAGATTTCTTGTGGTGAGTCCTGTAGGTGCATGACAAAATGTTTTTCTTTCAGAGGCAAAACTGTGTGGCACAGACATAGCTTCAGTAGATGTGAACACTTTGGACATCCTCCATATCACCACACCAGAAGAAAGAGAGCAGCTGCTGTCGGCTATTTATAATGAGCTGCACCCTCCCAGCACCATCACCCAGAGACTCGACTCTCTGCTTGGTACACTTTCATCTTTACAACACGACAAATAAACATTTTCTGGATATTGCACAAATGAATACTGTTAAAGAGATGTTTACTCGTGTTTCTTTTTTCGGTAATAGAGTCCATAGGGCCCAATAACGTTGAGACGTTCACTGAAACATTGGTATCAATGAGCAAGTCTAAGTCTGCGCCGCATGTGAGCTGCCTGAGCATGAGTCGACGTTCCCTAAAACTCAGGTGCAGCCCCCTTATACACTTATTCATTTAATGCTAATCTACCGAATGTCTCAAACAAATAACAAAATCAGCTACATATTTTAACCTTTTGGCTTTTTCTATAATAGGAACAACAGCCAGAACTACATGGTACAGAGGAATTCTCAGCTGATAGAAATCACTATTAATGGTGAGTAACTAAGTTGGTTGAAAGTTTTAATATATGCAATATATGACAAACTGAAAAAACATGGAGAAATATATGTGAATTTACACCATATGCTGGATGCGAACATTAAATGAAGTGCAATGGACTATGTGCATACTGTATGTGCAGAAATCTGTCTGAGCACACAGCTTTAGATTGTATTAAAAATATTCACTTACTGTACATATGGTTAGACCATGCACCATCAAGCCTGACAGCTGCAACTTTATATTTGTAATGGATGCTAACTGTATGTGAGGCCTCTACATTACTTCTGACTGTCATCCTGTATTGCAGCCTCAGAGAGGATAGTTCACCTTCGAACCCCGAAGGAAACAACGGTGGGAAAAATCATGGATTCGTGTATCAAGATGCTGGGAGTGACAGAAGATAAAAGTCTGTTCACACTTAAAGAAAAGCAAGGTGCACAGTACATGATTTACAACACATCATATAGTCTTTATCACACAAAAAGAAATACTATAAATGTATATATGTATCAATATATACCACACATATGCTTTGATTACAAGGTTCTTCAGAAGATCTCTCACCAGATCAGCAGATTGGGAGTCTACTGACATCAACATCAGACAACAGACAGCTGGAGCTGCACTTGTGTAAAACGGTACACTTCTTAGACATATCAATTATAGACAATTATGCTGTATGATAGTCATCAAGCCACATCACACAGAATCGCCCTGTTTGCTTTTCCATCATAGGAAAAACCAACAACTATTGCCTCTGAAAACAGTCCAGAAGCCGACAGCTCCAATGAAAATGGTGACGTCAAGAAAAATGTCCAGGGGAACCAGGCAGCTAAAGAAGAGAGGATTAGGGAGCTAAACCAACAGGTGGACTCACTACAAAACGCCATCTTTCAGGTGACTACCTCTGTTGAATTGCATGTATAGCTGTATGCAATAGACTGAAATTTGCACTACAATACATTTAAAAACACCCTATTCATTTAATGCTAAGTATTATGACTAAGTCTTTCACCCCAAAGATCCAGGAACTCCACCACGGCCTGGTAGCATTTTGCTCGGAGTTAAAGAACATGGACGGAGATGTGAACGTGAACAGGCTTGGCTCTGCCGAGCTGAAGCAGAGGCTGGAGTTGGTCAAAAGCCGACTGAACGACAAGAGGCAGAGCCTGCAGACCCTCAGAGACAACATTAACAACTCGACTGCTCACAAGAAGAAGTAAGTGGACTGTCTCTGTTAATTAGTAGCTTGTTCAACAACACATAAAACTTTTCCTCCCCCTTCCAAAGACATAAAAGGCAGTTCGATTACAGACTCCAGAAATGTCCACTGATCTGAATATAAATGTAACTGTCTGCTGTCTGGTTGTTTATGTAGCCTGTGTGTTTGACGCCCATTCACATATGATGTGTGAAGGTACTGTGAACCTAAAAAGTAATCAGGAGCAGAAAAAGTTAATGTCTAAGAGAATACATGGATATGGCTACATAGCTAGCAGTTGAACACTTTCATGTGTAAATACAAATTTCATAAACCATGTTGTGTGTCTTTGACCTTTTCTGAAATGTGGCCTTTTGCTATTCAGACAGCTGGAGGTTCGTCTCTTGGAAAAGATGACGCTGAACTGCCAGGTGTTTAAGGAGGAAATTTCCATGGTGCATCTCAACCGACAGGTGGCTCACCTGCAGAACGCTCTGCAGGAAAGCAAGGTACCATCGATCAAATTCAAACGATTAACATCTTCCACAGATGGTTTGAGCTACTGCAGAACTGAGCTAACAAGTTAAAGGTCTGGAGCTCAGTCACAGGAGTTTAATCAACAGCATGTGAAACAGTTACACCAAAATGTGGGAAAGCTGTATGGCCTGAGTCAGAATGTTTTGATTGCTAAAAATACACAATGAGAAAGTGAGATTTGCACCAAAACAATGCTAGTTACTGAGACAAGCATGTGCGGTATGAGATACTAAAATCCTACTTCTGCTGAAGAAAGTTAGTCAAGTTTGGTATTTTTGGACCATAATGCCACAGCAAATGTTGTTTTGCCTCTGTCTTTTACCATATCAGAACAAGTTGTGTAATATAAACAGTATAACCGGCATTTTAATGAATGCCACATTGTAATAATCACAGACTTAGAGGAAAATTCATCTAACGAGCATGTGAAGTTTGTGTATTTTTTTTTTTTGTTGTTTAACTGTCCAACAGTACAAATAACACACACTATGAAAGGTGGTAACAGCTTCCTGTTGGGTCGGGCTATTACTTAACACTGTTATGTCAATCATCTTTGATCTTCTCTTCACTGTTCTCCTGATTGACAACACAATGCGCCTTTCAGTCGACCCTGATTTGTTAAGCTGTGCAGTTAGTCCCCGTTGTGAGCATGGGTATACAAGACTGAGTGAAGTCCTTTGGATGAACATGCACTTTTTCTGAGAAAATGATGTTTAGTGCTGACATCCGAGAGCCTGTGACCACACCAACAATGGAATGCGTGTGACAAAAGCCACTGGGAGAGTGCAATGGAGAAATGGGCCAGAGTGTGTAAAACTATCTGCGTCTATCCCCGGAGGAGCCCACTTCTTTTTTAATGTGGCTCTTTTATCCCGTTGGAGAAGCCCTAACGAGGTGCCATGAAAGGACACACGCGGCTTCGGCTTTGAAAGGTGCCCCGTGTCACGTTGCCGCCCCAGGGCCACGCTTTTTTAGGTGCTGAGTTTGTGGGAAAAGCAGCAGCGCTAATGTTTATCATATGACCTAATCAGAGTTAACACACAGGTCAGAGCTGAGGAGCAGCCTGGGAACTGATGGAGCTGCTGCTCTAATAAGGAGCAGACCGCCCTGTGTTTGGTCTTGTAGGCTGCCCCGCATTACAGACAATAAGGAAATATTTCATCATCGGCAGTCTAATCTCCAGGATCTATTGCAACTGGAGAGCATCAATAAAGCAGCCGAGAGGGAAGGAGAAAGAGAAACAGAGGGACGGAGTGAAGGGAGGAGGGGAAGAACAACAAATGGCGGAAATGATTTTAAATAAGCAGTTTAGCTTGGACAACTCAAAAACTTCAGACAGACTATTAAAGAGGGGAAATTGGTAGAATTACTGTTTCACCCACTCTTTAGTCTCACATTTTCTTTGAGGATGGATTGAGGTTTGAGAAAAGTCTGCCACCTCTTTGCCATGGCATGCCCCTGAGTTTAAGTGAATGATAGGGTGTCTCCACTTTTTTTTTTTTTTATAGAAACAGCCAAGATACGAGTTGCGGTTGATCGGTGTGGTCAAATTGTCTCCCATTACTCTCTCCTCTATTTTCTACCCCAAGGTTCATTGTGTTCAAGATCTCTGCTGTAAGAGCAGCCAAGACATCCGCAGTCAGAATGACAGCACTGAGTTTAGAACAACTACAACACCAATCACTGCAAATGAAAAGCAGTCTCTCCAACTTAGCATCTATGTTGTAAGGCCTGTCAGAGAATCATTTCTCACACTGGGTGAAACAAAATCCTTACACAGATCATGTTTTAGCTTCCTATGATGGAGGAAGATTATCCTTTGCAAAGTGGGCGAAGTACCCAAACTCTCTTTTAGTGAACTTATATTCACATTTACCCTCTTGAGTGATGATTACTTTCCTGCGTCACCTTTGTGATCTTCAGTAGCGGCGGTTTAATTGCCTAGGATATGTGCCCTGTGTCTGGCCCAGGTAGGTTAGGATATGATCAGATCTTGTGGATAAACAAGAAGAATATGAAGAGAAAATTCCTTTGGCTCTTGGCGTGTGTCCAACATTGAGGCAAACTAAAATGGAAAATGATGTGCATTAGAATGGATTTCTCAAGGGGCTTCAGCTGCGTTTCCGTAGATATATCCTGTCTGGCCCACTTGTCTGAGCAGAGAGAAGCCTTAGCTTTGACCCCTGACCCTGGCAAGGCGGCATCTATTGCTGCAAGGCATTCACACGCCATTCAGGGAGAGGGGGGAGTATGCCAAGAGGCTGGATAAGGGAGCATTGGAATTCAGTGGTCAGACTCACAAGTTATTTTCTGATCCCTGCAAGTTACTTGTGGTGTGATCTCCTCCAAAGCTAATCATTACATCTTGGTGGTGTCCTGGCTTTGACGCAGCCTCAGTCTTATCTCTTGGGGACCAGTGGCATCTGTAATCTTTAAGGCTTCATTACAAGAAATATAGTTACAATGTCATGTCAAGGAAATGATAACTAAGTCTGCCTCATGTTTAAGAGATACTGAAACACAACATTGAAAGTTTTAAAGACAATTTGACTCAATAGAGTTGGGATAAAAAAACAAAAAACAAAACAACAACACAAGGTGTTGAACTTTGCACTACTTTTGAATCTCATTAACTATCTGTCCATTAAGTTAAAGGGACGGTTTGACAATTTTTGAAAATACGCTAATTTGTGAGCATGAGCTTTAGAGTTGCTAGTGGATTTTTTTAACCTTTGGACAGAGCCAGACAAGCTGATCCTCCTGTTTCTGAGCAAGAAAACGAAAAGTTGTATTTCCAAACATGTCAAACTATTCCTTCAACTTTACTTTACTTACTGCAAATAGGTTACTGCAGGTAAAATTTTACTATATAGGCTGAGAGAATCTGATTTCATTTAAACAAAATGAAAGCATGAAATGGCCTGTAAAAATACTACTTCTTGTGCCACACAGAGACTTTTCATAAAATTACATTAATCTTACATTAATCTATTGCATATGGGATAAGTCTTAAGATCTGGAACATTTGCACTTAAGCACTCTGTGAATGTGTGTGCATGTGTTTCTGCTGTCTCTGCATTCAGGACAAAGCTCGGAAAAAGAGTCTTGCCATCGGCAGCCTGAGCCAGCTGGTGTCACCGCGGTCTCCTGCCATGCTGCTGGTTGTACAAGAGAACCAGGGCCCTGATGGCCATTATGGCTTTACATGTCACTACAAAGAAGGCAGCGGACTAGTGGTGGTCGAGGTGGACAACACTCACCTCTGTATAGATGACAGGTAACGCACAAACGCATATGTAAGAATTTCAATCCAAGTAATTTATCCAGGTTTAATGATCAAAACGTTGTTAAGTGTTCACAGAGGCCACTTAGTTAGTGAGAGCAGTATTCAGTGTCTCACTCATCCCACCCCTTTCTTTCATCGCTCTGTTTTTCTCTGCTTTGTAGCTATGGAAATTAGATATTGGCTCCAAAACAAGCAAACAGTGTAATACTTGGATGCAGAAGAGAGTGAATAGGAACAGATAAAAGAACTTCATATAATTAAGCAATTACAGAATTACAGACAAGCACTTAGATACCAAGCACTCTCAAACTCATGGATTCTCACACACACACCACACACAGTGCAGCTGACATCCCTCTATGAGACAGTCCAGCCAGAGAAGGAAAAGTCTGCAGTGCAGAGACAGAACCACAGAAGCTGAAAACAGTTTTTTAGGCCTCTCTGTGTGTGTTCACTTATCGCATCTGTGCCAATGTTCTTTACACAGCTAATGAAAAAAATACAAAGGTTTGCTGTTTTCCTTTTATCTGGGTGGCTATAAATAAAAAGTAATGAAGGGAATTTTTAATGAGCTTTGTGTAAAGGTGATGTTTTTAATATTTCATGCTCTGTGATTTGTGAATTCTTTGATATTATTTGTTACTTGTTAAATAAGCATTACAGAGGTCCTGCCTTTAGCTGCAATGTGAACGTTGCCAAATAAACATTTGATATTTTGAAGGAGTTGAGAGAGAATTTCCCCATTGGCTTTTCAGTACAAGTACAATACAGTCTTAATGTTATCAACAAAAAACTCAGAAGACTAATAAATTTTCTTTTTCTAAATATATAACTGGGAATGTTGGACTTTACTGGTGAAAATTTAACACTCATTGTTTCTACATTGTCTCTTTGACATGCGGGTGTGTTTTTGCATATGTGTTTGTCTGGGTGTGTGGCCTCGTAGACTGGTGGAGGTGAACGGTGTACCAGTGGTCAACTCTACACAGGAAGAGCTGACTGACCTCCTGATGCAGGAACCCAGTGCTCAAATTGTCGTCCTTCGCCAGCCCCCGCCAACCCTCACCGCCCAGCAGCACCCGCCACCCCTGCAGCACACGGTCAGCCCTGACCCCATGCAAACGATCTGCCCAAAAAGGGATGCGGTCACCATGGAAACCCCTCCACGACGGAAAGTGATGGCCATCTGATGACACGATGGAGAGAAATACTGGCAATGAGGATGGAGCAAAATGTTTGTTTGTCTGTAGAATGATCTTTAATGTGAAAGGCCATATCATATTTTGTTATTTACCTCCATATGTGAACATGTTTATTGTGTTAATAAAATGTTCTCCATAGATTGTTGCCAAAGTTATGAATGTCAAATAGTAAAATGTGCTTTTTGTGTTTTTAGATATGTAAATCACTGTGTTCTTGGTAGATATTAATGCATAATCAATATTTTTTCAATGTATGTGCAGAACAATCCCTATGAGAAACACGTTCTTGGGAAAAAATAGAAAGAACACAAACAAAGACTGCATTCATTTCTTCTCTCTGCTGGGATCTCTCCTCGTTTTAGATCATATTCATGGCATGAGGGAAAAATGAAAAGGAAAAAGAAGAAACGGCGAGGCAGATAAAGCTTTGCTCCACTGGATATGTGATAAGCAGTTCTTTTTTAGCATCCAGCAGAGTTACCCAACAACAATGCAAGCCTGATGAGGACTCTGTATGCTTCACCTTTTTAAAGTACAGATAGAACTGGATAGAGTCAGAAAATATGTGACGTAGTGTAAAGACACGTCTGCAGGCTTTGTATCCTGTCTGCAGGCTTTCTTTTTTTTTTGCAGATTAGAGCCTAAGATGGTCTGAAGCAGTGTTCAGAGAAGAAATTTTCTTAAAAAATGAGTCACGTCTCCCCTTTGCATGTTGTAATGTAATCCACTGTGCTGTAGGAATAAACCCTTGGGCCCGGAAATGCCTCATTTCTCAGCCTTGTTCTCCCTCGTTAAGTGGCAGTGGATCATGCAAGTCTGACAGAAAAATAGCACAAATGCTACCAAACCCTGACCCAGACCTCTGAGGTCCAAAGAGCCTGAGAGGAGAAGTGATGAGACCGGTTTCACTTGTTGGTTGATGAGAAAGGTCCCAGGTCAGTCACCAATACATTTGTGTGTTAATGGTTTTGCAATCAAAGGCAAATGAACTTCATTTAATCCAGATGATGAGAGAGATGGTATTTTCTGGTTGCCAAACAGACCCACAGGGAGGGAGGAGTATGATACTGGCAAGCTGGAGATTTGAGAGACTTACTCACAGACATGGGAAAATGAAGTCAACCATGCCACAACATGTTCATTTACCCTCTGACATAGATGAACCATAATGACATATCTCAGGAAGATTAACAATATAGTGAAAAGTTATCAGAAGCCACAAAATAATGCATTGGCAGGGTGTACACATGCACGGCTTCAGAGAGAGGCAGAGGGAAATGAGAGAGAGGAGACACGGAGAGAAAGAGACAGTGAGAAATTTACAATGATGATCCTGCTCATTGTCAAAATTACCATGCAGCAAGGGACTGAGGTCAACCCGGTCTATTCTTCCATTCAGCACAGAGGAGACGGGGAGAGAATTTCAAAGCTCAGTAAAGTCAAGTCACACAGAGACAGAAGGCAGAGGAGAGAATGTGTCATGGCTGCCTTTATGGAAATAAATTAACACTGGAGAAAATGAGACAAAATCCTATAAACACTGCTGCTGGCGAGAGAAGAAAGACACCGTGGGATTCCCAGTGACCAACACACCCCAGAACACACACCAACAGGCTTTGATACTCCAGCTATAAAACCACTGCGAGTTGTCAATCTAAAAAGCAGAAGAAATCCATCGGGGTGAGTAATTGAAGTGACACCATGAAACCTACACAACGTTTTTTCAAGACGCCGTCAAGTCAAGAGGATGAACCACAGGACCCAGCGACCTACTGTATGCTAGTACAGAACATCTGCAGTGAGTTTGAACTGTACAGTGGCCTCCTCCTATACTTCCAAGGCGCCTCAGGTTGACCCAGGCTGTACCTGACACGTAGTGGCACAGAGCAACCTACACTGCATCTGGTTTGCCTTAACAGCCTCAGCAAAGCTACATCCAGCACACACTGATAAGCTCTGAGGCCAGCCCGGTGTGGCTGGATTTCTCTCTTTTGCCCTGTGAGCCCCTGCTTCTCACTCCTCAATCCCCCTCCCTCCCACCTCCTTCGACTCTCTAACCACCCCATGACATTTAAGGGTGCCTGGCATCCGTTTGAAGTGGGAGAGGGGGCATTAGCTCTGGTTTCCTGCCCAAATCCCACACAAGCCAATAAAATGCATGCAGGTCTGAAGCGAACCAAAGGAATTCCTGTCCACTAAACGTTAAACAAACAAGATTGGCATTTAGCCTTATATTACACTGTACAGTGTAAAGGATTGTTGCTTAATGCAGAAACCATTGCGTCGTCCTGCTTTGATCATAATCCGTTTGTGTGTTTGTGACTGTCTGTCTGCTCCATGAGACTCTAAATGACAGTTAATGAGGTAGATATTGAGATGTTAATTAGCAGATAATAGTTATTAATATATGTAAATCGCCTCACATTTTGATTTTCACGTAGCTTTGTGCTATACAGCATTATGTAGCTAATACAGCCACACACCTTCCTGCCTCTTATATTTCAGTAATCACTCAGCAGCAGCGAGGGCCAGGAAGGCCAGAGTCAAATCCCAGGGGCTTCTGATTTCATTTTGCTGAGGTGGAAATGGGACTTCTGCCTTTTCCTCTGGCAAATCTCACACTAAGTAGCGGCACTAGGCACTTGAGAAAGTCCCCGGAGATATTTATGTGTTGACCCTCTCCTGGTCAACACTGCTGTGTTATTTGACCTTTGTCCCTGGTATATACTCGCTGCAGTCACCGCCAGGTCAGGCAAGCTGAGGAAGTACTGCCATCTACTGGCAGTGTGGAAAAAAAGCTTCACAGCATTGTTTTGAATATGTGTGCACAGACGAGAATGTCTCTTGGGGTTGATTATGAAGGGATTCTGATTAGATCCTATTATTCATACAGGGCAGGCAATGTATAGCAATTATCTCCCATGCCTGGGTGAATACCCAAGGCTGGAAAAATCACATGCTTCGAACTACAATCACTGATATAATCCTGTGGTGGATTTATCTCATTAGTGTGCAAAACACACACATCTTTCTCGTCCAGGTGCTGAATTGGAAGAAAAAAAAAACCCAAGAAACTATAATTTTTGCCTTTAAATTTGGTTTTAAAATTGACCATTCATCAGGTACAGTTCAGAGCAATCAGATCTATCTGATTACTCTTTTGAAACATGAGAATAAATCTGTGTTTCTAACCTCAAATCATAAAGTGACACAATTTTCAAATCAACAATGTAGCATGTGTTAAAAAAAAAAAATCTAACAAACCCTCAGCTAGTATTTATTGTATGTGACGTGTGTTTTACAGGAGTTGCTCTAAATTACATTCAGCATTTTAGAATGAGAGTGTTAAAATCCTGTTGTTAATGTAATAAATATTATTTACTATGTCGCACAGTCAGATTAAGAATAAAATGGGGAGAACATGCATGATTGATGACTACACTTGGAGGTTAATGTGGGTTTAACTACCAGAAATGAATGTGTATAGCCTGGATGTGACATGGGGCTACTTTTCAAAAGCTGCTGAGAGACATTTTAACAATCTCAATGCTGCTCAATTAAAAGGCTAATGAAAAGGCTATTAGGATTAAGTCTAAGGTGTGCTCTGGATGAGATAAATATGTTGGTGAAATTGCTCTGCATAGCCTTGCCAGCAGGCAGCGATTGAGAAAGGTCAGCATAAGGTATTAGTCATTTTCTAAATCCATTTCCTCTAAAATATAGAGAGCATAATGGCCCGTGTCTCACTCCAATAAAGGATTTAATTAAAGCAAGATGAAAATGGTGATTAGAAAAACCATTGTGGAACACAATCAGCAAATAGTGGCAGGGATATTTTGAATTGCGTGGCAGAGGCATAGCGCAGACTACAAAGGAAGAAAAATTCATAACAAGAGGAAGAAATCAAATGAAAAAATGAGGTGGATAATACATCAAAAGGGTTTTAAGCCTCTGATGATCCTTGGCTTTCCTTCTTTTTTTTTTGGTAGCGGGTGTTGGGTTTACTTGTGTAATAAAAAGAAAAACCTTCCCACACTCTGAACAACAAGTAGTTCATTTATAAACCTCTGGGCAATTTCTGGCACCAGGAACTGTTCTGGCATTACTTCTGTGCTGAGTGGAGTAGGCTCGTCGAGCAAGGAGGCTGAGAAGCAAAAGCAGAGGAGGAAAAAGTACACAGAAGAGAAAAGTCAAAAACCACATTGTCTGCTGGAGCAGACCCTGAAAGCAGGATATTTCAGATAAATAAATGAGCACAGTGAAATGATGCATGTGTAAGTTGTGACAAAGATGAGCATATATATACGGTTCAGCTATTTTGTTTGTTGTATGACATACAAATCATTTGGTGATATAAACATTATTAGAAATCTCTTCTAACCAAACACCCTTTTTCCATGAACCACCCACGATCACACTCTAGATGGCAGTATAAGTCTCAGTATCCTTCTCGTCAGCTACACTAAACACTCTTGAAAGTATCTCAGTGAAACCCAACACTTGCAGAGAAGGATGTTTCACAAGCATCGACGTTTGAGAGACTGCCAGGCAAATCCTCAGCTCGGGCTGATTATTTGCTCCTCGATGGTTTGGAAAGTAGGCCAAGGCAAGCAGCACTGATTCTGATTTGCAATAAGGGTTTGACACAAGCAGCAGACATAAAACGTGTCATGTTGAAGAAATAAATTAAAAAAAAAAAAAAAAAACAAGGTTCGATTTGTTTTGGTGTTTGCTGTTTCCAGCTCCAGCTTGACCAGCTGACTGACACACACCTGTGCTGGCTTGTGTGCTAAGTCTTTATAGGCAGGTCTTTTGTTCAGCTTTCTCTCTCTTTCTCTCTCCATCCCGCTGCAGCAGCACCTCTGTGGTGCTTGGTATGTGCTCTTCATTCATTTAATCATCTGTTTCACTAAACGCTCATTCAGTAAACTACAACACTGGTGTTGTGCCCGTTATTTTGTTTGGCGTGCGAGCCAACCGTAACACAGGAACAACATGTGAATGGAGGATATTCCATTGGATCCCATGTTTACGGGAAACGAGAAAGAATGAATTTGTCACGTGCAGCGTTACAAGGCTCTTCGCCCTCTTGCTCGACTAATTTATTCAAGAGACATTGCCAGCTAATGGAGCAGCTACGAGTACAGTAAATGCTGTTTGCCCCCTGTTTTGAGAACATATTCAGCAGCACTCAAATTAGCAAATTAGCTGCTAACAGAGGCAGATGTTAAGTTGTCACAGTAGAAATCTATGGTGAGACACTTGTTGCTTTCAACACACGATGTATGAAACAATAACTAAAACCATCATTTGCTGCTTTTACATGTACATGAAAATGTGACAGTGTAGATTTTATTACCCTGTTCTGCTTATTTTAAACTAGCACACACACTCACACACCCACAGTACACACAGTGTTACATCCTTTTTGGGAGATAATATTACATATAGTCACGCTGACACACAAACACACACCCACAGACAAACAACATGCTGAAGCATTTTACATGTAACAGCATGTATACCTGTGTACTGTATGCACTACATCTGGTTCTATCTACTCCACACCGAGGCACAAACACACACTCACAGACACGAATAAAAGGGTTTATGGAGAGTGGTTGATGGTGAGTGAACAGGCCAGAGGAGATGGAAGAAGCACACCGGGGGGAATGATGAGAGGAAATGATGCGCATGATGAGTGCTGAATGGTTGGCCAGTGGGACAGACCCTGTCAGACTGTCTGCTGAAAGGGTGGAAGACAGAGAGAGAGAGAGATGACTGCAGAGAGGACAAGAAAGAGAGATAGAGCGTGAGAGAGCAGGAGAAAAATGATGATCAGTGTCAAAATACTATTACCCTGTGACAACTAAGGTTTTCCCTGTCTTGTGCTTTACGACCACTGCACTTCCTTGCGATTGTGCTGCATCTCTGTCATGCAGCTATAGCCAACCAACGAGTGATTACTACCTTGAAGGGTTCAGATATAGAAAAGCGGGCCAGCAGCATGTTTTATTCAGCTCTTATTACATAAATTCTGTGTTGCTGTTCCGATTCCTCCTTTGCATGAGTATTTCTGTAGCCCAGAAATGTCTAAGGCTGCCGGTGCTGTATTGAGCGTCGTTTGCTCCTCTTGTCTTCAAGCTTTTCATCTGCAGAGCGGGCCCTCACACAGAAACAATGATGACCCAGTTCTGAGTTTGTCTCTGTCTTACAGCCAGTTCTCTTCTGTCCTAATCATAGTCCCTCAGCTCCGAGAGCTGCTGCGCTACCAAGGCAGGGGAGAGAGAACGAGAGAGAGCGAGAGAGAGAGAAAGGGAGAGGGGGAGGAGAAGACAAGGAGAGATAAAAAGAGAGAGCGAGAGACGGAAAGAAAGTCAGCATGAGAGGGAGGAAAGAGAGCTAATCTCCAAGGAGGAAGAAGAGAAAGGATGACAAAATATAAGGATGAATAGATGAGTTCACAGATAGGAATAGAAAGGGAGAGAAAGACAGAGAAGGTTAAACCACTGCACCTTCTCTGATTCGTTCCCTATGGAGGGCACATCTAAAGGCAGGATTGATTCCATGACAGGTTGTAGAAGAAGGGAAATGGAGGCCTGATGCACCGTGCTCCTTCATCTGCACAGATGTCTCTGGAGATACGGGAAATCAGGTCATTCTGTTCATCATCAGGTGTGACTATACATTTGCTGGCAGGGTTGAGGAACCCTGTTGTGCTTATGTAATATATGATATAGAACCACACGTTTACATTAGCATACCTGAATTTTAAATAAGAACATCCAGCTATGCACACAGATTGATTTTTTTTTTTTCTGAGGTGATGTTGCGAAAATGAAAATAAAGATGTTGGAGTGACATTAAAGTAAAAGCAACTGATTGAAATCACTGGATTAGGGCGTTTCTTGGAAGCATGTAGTGTGAATAACTGCATCTTCACAGTTCTGCATCTCAATAATTTACTCAGATGGGTTACATATACTATGGTAAGTCTCTGCTAATTTCACTGACATTTATTTCAAAGATGCCTGTGTGGAGTGGAACAATGAAGCGGGAACACAGAGTTAATATGCTGTGATGTATTGAAGAATTTGGCAAATGAAAAGATGCAAATCCAAAAAGAATAAATGCACTTCCAATTCCCAATTTGTGTCTCAGAACTTCAGAGTCAAATTTTAATCATTTGGGGGGTTAGGATTTGATTTTAGAGCAAAAGAATAGTTCAACATTGTGGGAAAGTATTTGCTTTCTTGGCCAGAGTTAGATGAGGAGATTGATACCACTCTCATATGTGGTTAGTTTAGCTTAGCATATAGGTTGTAAGCAGTGGGAAACAGTTAGCCTGGCTCTGTCCAGAGGTTTTAAAAAATGCCAAAAAATTTGGCTCAGCTCCAGGAAGCCACCACACTTGATAAGGAACGATCTTCTCAACTAACTTTTGACTAAGCATACTTCCAAAAAGAAATATTGGTTTAGGCTAAGGTTACACTAGGGCTCAGGTTGGAGCGGTGATTGTTTAAGTTAGAGACTGAATATCATCACTGAAAGGTCCTTTTATTACAAAGACACTACTATATGTGTGTACAGGCTACTGCTGTACACACATCTTGTGAAATCATGCGCGGATTATGTGCAGAATTTGCAAGAGAATTTCAAATCTTACCCAGAAAAAAAAGCAATAGCATTCTGGGACAGTGGCTTCATGTTGATGTCGCTCAGGTTTACTGTTGGTGATGCAAATGGACAGGAGAGTAAACACTGGACAAATTGTGCATCCAGCCTGAAAACGTCTCCCTCTCCCAAACACCCTTGTCACTGGGGTTAGTGCCAGCTGGGGACTGTGGGGATGGATTTGACCTTGTCCGTCTCCTCATATCTGGCAAAGTACTCAACAGAAGCGGTGACATTTGATGATGATAGAAAATGTGGTTTATTAGAGAAAAAGTTTTTTTTTAATGTGAGTAACTGAGTTTGAGAATGCATTGTGTCCACTAGCACAGCCCTTCGATCATCATTACATGTAATGTCACCAGACAGGATGGTTGGAGTCGATGTGAACCATACACTGCCTCACTGTCTTCTCTGTGTCTGGGGGAGGGGAGGTGTGAATGAGACAGAGTCAACGGTCAAGGGTGCCAAAGCTGGAGAAGCACAGAGTTGGCACTGTGCTGGCAACGAGCTGGCATGAGGAGGGGGTGGGGGTTTCCTTGCCTGGCAGCGTCTGTCTGTAGGAGTAGGGGGACCAGATCTCAATGACTCTTAAGCTGTCTGTTTTATGCTAAGACATGTATCCATCAGGGAGCATGGCTTGGAGTCCAAAGTCACACAAGGACGGAGATTTAGCAGGGCCAATAAGAAGACACCAGCTACACGTCCTGAATGACACACAGCGCCGCATCTGCATAAATTTGTTTGAACAGTTATGTTTATATTAGTTGATGTTGCTTCATCTCATTGACAAATCAATGCCAGATGATACTTTTTATAACGATGCAGTGAAAAGTGAAATTTACAACAATATATGATTTACAACAATAAACATAGAATTGACAGTCTTTAGATGCATGGTTTAATAGGCTCATAAATATAGACATCTGCGCTATGTTTGTGTTTGAGTTATCTGTGAGTTTAACTGCATCTGTTTCGATTTCCACCCCGTGATATATATCTCTGACATGAAGAGATGAATTACACCCTCAGCTCATTTCCTCTTCCTTCCCAACCTTTACACAAGGTGACCTTGCGTATAACATAATTTACAACTGAATGACATGTTTGCTGTTCATAGGGCTGCCAAGCTGCATCAACAGTGCTAGTGTTGTGACACATTGCTTAGCCGCTCTGTAGCACTAAATGGTACAATTCAGCGAGGGGGGGAATTGTCGTTGCTTCCATATGCCTTCCATCTGCTTTGCTTACACTGATCCTTTCTTTCTACAATGAGACTGCAAACAGTTATGGCATGTATGGGTGGATAAACAAGGCGCAGATGTCATTTCGGTGTGATCAACAACCTCCAAATCATCTTTCTGTAAACTGTGAGCTGAGCTGCCACAGAGCAGAAGGACTGAATGTGGATTCAGCACTGAAACAAAAAGAAATGCTCCCCGATGATACCAGACTCTTGATTACTGCTACAATACCTATTGTGAAAGTGTAAGATGCAGCCACTAAGCCCTAACTGGACTTCCCTGACTTCTCTTGCGGTCTAAATCACTGACAGTATTGGCCGCACCTCGTCATCTTGTCCCCATGCTCCACCAACCAGTGGTGGCTGATGATGTGAAATATTGATTTGCATGTCCACCCATATCACCACGCCTTGGCTTTGCTGTCAAGTTCATTTAGAAGAAGCCTCTTTAATGGCCCTTTGATGCCAAGCTTGTGGCAGAAGCCAGTGCAGAGGTGGAGAAGGAGGGGGAAGAAGTCCCTCAGGGTAGAAAACACTGGAACACAAGAAGGCAAAAAAAAGCATAATGTTGTGTAGGGATTATTATAATCTAGCACTGGGTTTAAAATGAACAATACATTATACAGTTGTGTAAGAAGCCACACACAAGTAAGGTATTTAGGGCATAAACCTGCAGTTATTCATGCAAAGGGAATAAGTTGCTTGGTGCATCAAATGAGGTTGTACACTATATTTCCCAATTAGTCATTTCAGCATGGATACACTCTTCTGCTTCATATAAACAGCCAACAGCCTTGCCTGAACTTGGACACACACACAAACACACATAGACAGAGAAACACGCATAAATGGCTACACGCAGGCAGACACACTCAAAGGGTAAGAAACACTGGTTTATGAGTTGCTTTAGAGACAGAATGGCCTTTGCAGAAAACATGAGGTAAAAGGTTACTCATCACAGAGTGAGGGTCAGTGTTATGTCCCTGGTTCAGTGGTCTATAGACAGATTTCAGGCCGAAAACTAATGCCACAGGAGAGCATGTGAGAGATAACGAGGTGACCTTTTCATGCACAGGATCTAAATGACAAATTGATGTTAATGTCTTGACTCAAAACCCCTTTAGTCTTTCTCCAAACAGCCTGGGTTTTTGGTTTCATTCCTCCTAGCAGGAATGACTGCATCAGCCCCTGCTGAACTCAGCTTGTGAAAGTTTCACACAAATCAGCTGCTGTTGATAGCTGATGGGTTTGTTTTCCACTTTTTTCCCCTCTCTCTCTCTCTGTGAATTTTAGAAGCTGCTTCAGTCAGACAACGACAGTTCATCATGAAGCGAGAGAAACCAGTGGCCTTTATTCTCACTGCCATGGTCTCTGACATCGTCTGAATGGCAGAGTGAAGAAGAAATCAACTGAGACAACAGAGGGAGGCAGACAGGATGGGGGGTGGTGGTTGGGGGCACAGAGAGAGGCCAGAAAAAAAAGATAGATAGACATGGGTTAGGGATAGAATGAAGGAGAAAGACCACATCACCGTCAATGAGACAAAGACTCCAAAGCCACCTTGTGTCAATGTCCTGCCGCTTGAAAAACACACCACTACATGAAAGCCAAGGCATTCTCTGTGCGAGCCTGAAGTGTGCAGACAGAGGTGAGTCACAATATACACTTGAACTGGGAGAGGCCAATTCAAACACAGCCATGCGGGAGCAGATATTGCAGGCAGCACTGTGGGATAGGCTGATTATGGGGGAAGAGGAAAGGAGTGGGTGAGAGAATGAGTAAGGAGGATTGGTCTCCATTACGCTCTCAGTGTGAAATTCATAGTCTTTATTGTCATAATGTCATTAGCTCATTCTGTGTCCCACTTCTGAAGATTTGCATCATCCTCCCTAAACCCCTGTTTATTTATTTATTTTCATGGAAAATATAGGTCATGCATTCATACAGACCATACATTTTTAATAGTTTTGCAGCTTTAATTCAAATGTCTACAATCTGCCCCCTGTGAGCCAATCTGCTGCAGACGCTGAGTATGAATTAAGCACAAACAACACACACACTCACACTCTCACACACACACACACACACACACACACACACACACACACACACACACACACACACACACACACACACACACACACAATGCGTAGCAGTGAAGGGTGTCTTCTCAAAAGCCTGAGGTATTTAGAAATACCCCCGCTAATACGTCTGTGGCGTGATTGAAAACATCCTCTTTTGAAAATGCGTGCTATGATATTCAAGGTGAAGAGAGGACAGAAACCTCAGCTAATAACTGTGGCTGATGAACAAACCCAGGATTCTTACTCCATGGCGGACATGCTGTGCTTTGTGTGAGTCACTCTGGGCGACAACCTCGGGCAAAAATCCCAAACAAGTCAAAGAGAAATATAAATTAGAAATGTAAAATGCTATATCTTATAAACCTGGCAAGAACCCAGCGGTCACCTGGACCAAAAGACATGGGTACATATTTAACACGCACAATTTTTGGGACAAAACCACAGAGTATTTGATCTGTGTTTGTGTTGATCAGCCATTTCTAGGGGGCATAAGGGAGCCCAGAGGCACAAACTGGCCTTTTTCCTCCCCCAGCATGTTCTATCATTTCCACTCTTCTATCTATCTATCACTGAAGAGCAATGGAGAAAGGGCACTCTGTCTGCATCTTCAGTACCAATCGTCACCACTGTGGTTATATGAACCTAACATGGATGCTCAGTCAAATAAGTACTCTGAATCTGCCAAGCTAAAAAAAAAAAAAAAAATCTGAAGACAGTGCAGAGGACAAGTTATCTTTGAATGTGACTCAAAATTTCATGCGGGTATTAAAATCCTGAAAATCCCGGAGAGTTCTGCAGGCAAGGGGGTCTGTTTACAATGTCAATGTCAACCATAAAATATGGACAAGGACAAGAGGCAAAATGCACAAAACGATTCCATGTGGTAGATCAGACAAGATAACAGCTTAAGTGTGTAGAATATGAGCGGTTTGGATGTTGTACCAGCACCGGAGTGCTGCTACCACAGCCACATTTCTGTGGTATTTTAGTGGATAGAAAGGAACAGGATTGATATTGTGGTTCCGCTGGTTCATTTCACAGCCATTTAAATCTGATTAGACTGTGATCTGTACCCCTCTGTCTGAGAAAAAGGGAACAGCGCCTTCACTTTTAAACAAGGTTTCCTCTGGGAGGCAACTAAGCAATAACTGTCTCTTGGATGATAACAGGAGATAAAAACGACAGTGAGAGGAAGACATTAAGAACTGTTTGATTCTTCATTTATTACTTTTCTCACATCAGCAGTTTGCCAAATGACACTGCATTTCAATTACCACTATTTTTCCCCTATGGTTAAACCCCATTTCTTTAAATGTCTGCCAAATTACCACAGTCGGCCAAGTTTGTTGCTTTTGATCTCACATCTGTTTAAAACCTGTTAAAATCAGTGTCGATTCCAATCATTACTGATTACATTTAACTGCAAATAAAGCGATGATAATGGGGCAGTGTATGGAAGCTTTAACATCACATATAACATATAGTTGTAGTATGCAGATTAGCAATTCAGCAGGCTCTCTGGCATCTTTATGCAGGGAAGGTATAGACACTTCTTTAGGATGGCCATCATCCAACCGCGGCAACAATGCTCCAAATGAAATGTAAGCTGTTATTTTATGCTTGATAAGAGAAAGATAGACAGGTTCCTCAGCTGAGTGCAACCATAGTATTATATCTTGAATGCATTAAATGGGCAAAATCAATAAATGTCTGCACTGTCAGCTTGCCAGACCGGAAAAACACATTTTTTTATTTCACGCTCTGTCTAAAAATGAAATTGCCAAGAAAACAGAATTTAACCGTGGTTAAGACATTAGAAATGGTTACTTTCACTGTGTGGCCATGCTCTCTGCCCACCAATCCTCTGATTACAGCCTCCAGCTCAAGTCTTAGAAGTACATGAGAAGAGAAATATGATCACAATACATCAGAATTTCAACTGATTACTCTGGCACAGCAAATTCTTACCATAATAAATGTTATAATTTTATCATACTCTGTGGGTGAGCATTTATCTGGTACGTTCATTAAATATTTCTAGAACAATAACACAGTAACACCAACTGCCAACGAAGTGATTAAGGTAATCCAGTAAATCTTAAACAGAACTAACCTACATCAAATGTAATTTATGTGACATGAAAAACTAATAACATAATATATTCCACAATATGTGTGACAATATTTGTGCTATTTAGCTCCACTGACACTTAAAGGATGGTGCTGACCAGTTGGTCAGTTAGCACTAAACACTGTTATTTAGTTAAGAACCTTTTTTCTCTCTTCTGGGCAAACAGTGGTATTTAGTCATTTAATCACGTTGTTATCATCAATTACTCTCTGACGAAAAATTATATACTTTTTATGTTTGTTTCCCTGCTTTGCCCCTGCAGCGTGGTGGGTGCCCAGTACATGTAGAATCCCAGCTGTTGTTGAAGCAAAATCAGGTTTAGTCCGCTGGGTTCACAATTTATCAGGTTAGTGCATAATGTCATTATATCATAACTTAGCGGGAGCAGCTGCAGAGGAGACACCAGGAAAAGAGGCAGAGAGGTAGAGAGAAAGATTGCACTGATGAAGCACAACGCCGATGCTTTAGTGAGTCAGTGCTCTGATTATGTGTGCTCCTTGTATGAAAGAAGAACAGAGCACCAAAACTCATTCACTGGAGATGCGTCTTCTAAGTCCTTCGCCTCAAACAGCTTGTAATTTCCATGTGCAACTTACAAAGTACCAAAAGTAAACTGGACAAATTGTTCGGTGTGCATTATAAAACTTGTGGGCAATATAGAGAGAATATAGAGCATACACTTGATATGCAAAATCTGGGATCTGCATGATGGAACATGTGTGGGCAAGTACACGTGTGTATATATTTGTTTTGTCACAGCGAGTGCTGCGGTAAAATAGCAGAGCTGACAAGCACACCATCGGCCCTCGGTGGCACATCAGGGACAGCTAGATGTTGTCAGGCAACCATAACACTGATGGAAATGGGATGATTGCAGCTCACGGGCCCCTCCCTCTTATAAATCAGCTTCACAGCTCTCAGGGGTGGAATACAGCAGCGACAGTCTGCGCCACACCTACTGTACAGTACAAGAAACCCTGCAGCAAACGGTGAGTGCAAATGTTTGTTTTACTCTCCTGGCAGATGGAGGGGAGTTACTGCATCAAGATAGTTTTCGAGGTGTCACACTTTGGCAGGTAAAATACCCTAAATCACACTCATGTTTGATGTTTTCAGCACTTAATAAGTTGGCTTTTGTTTAAAACTCAAAACAGTTAAATCATATGGTATAAATGACAAAATTGCATGCTGATCCCTTTGAGTTTCATCCTGTATTGTAAATGTGTATCATAGATTAAATCCAATGTACAGTATGCTATTTAAAACTGGATGTATTCACTTTTAGACCGGAAAATGAGATGTCCTGAAGGATTTAATCTACCCACCTGACAAATAAATAAATGAATAAATAAAAAAAAACAACAACCATCTTTTACCATCTTCTTGTGCGATGTTCTTCTCTTATAATAAGTATGTGCAGTCTTTTCTCTTGGCATGGTGAATGTGAGCTGCCAGGCATTTACACCACCCACATGGGCTGTACCACTGTCAGACAAATCTGAAATTAGAAAGCAAAAGTGCGGCATGCAGCTCCAAAAGCAGTATCATTCTAATTAGTCACCTCTGGCTCCTATTCCAAAATAAATTAAGATGTGAACGGTCTGAATAGATTGTTTTGGACCCATAGTGGCATTAGGCTTTGATTGACGTTAGCACTTTTGAGAATGTGAAGGCTTTAGAAACCACAAATATGACACTGCTTCAGGGTAACATCACTTTTTGTCCTGTGTGCCTAAATTGCTTGGCAATTTATTGTATAAAGGGGTGTTTTAATGTGCATCAGTGCAGTCAGTCATATCTCAGTGAGATGCATACATGAGCATGAGCAAACAGATCCATCCATCTACCCATCCATTAGCCAAACCGCTAATCCTTGAAGGTCGGCGGGGGACTGAAGCCAATCCCAGCTGACACTGGGCAAGAGGCGTGGTACACCATGGATAGGTTATCAGTCTATCACAGGGCTGACACATAGAGACAAACAACCATTCGCGCTCACATTTACCCCTTACGGGCAATTTAGAGTCGCCTATTAACCTAACCTGTATGTCTGTAGAGCCCACGGCTGTGGCCTTCCGGTGATGTGGACCGAGTAACAGCGTTTAGTGTGAGCTCCTGCATTTTCATTGCTAAATATCTTGACCTTCACGTTTGATTCAGCTCAAACTGGCAAAAACGAAAAAAAAAGGCTTCCAAAATCGCTAAAAAAGACTCAGGGCAAGAAGAACACCATAGATAGCAATGCTGACAAACCACAAGATGGTGTTACTGAGACAACATAGACAGTAAAAACGTAGCCCTGCAATGCCAAAGGCCATGGCCACAATTAAGGCGAATATTACAAATGTGATAGAAGCTAAGTTTGACTTCCTCCTACAAAAATTTGGAGATATCAAGAAAATTACAAAATATAACCAAGTGATTAAACAGAACAAAGAATTTCATCTGTGGAGTACAAAAACGCTGAGACGGAGAAGTGTGTTTCATACCTGAAAAAAGCTATAGCCTCGAGTTAGTTGTGACAGCCCATAATTTTTGTTCCTGATCACAAGGTTTGGTACAAGGGGAGAACTAGGTTATGGATAGTAAAACAGATACAAACCTAAGACAGCAGAGACACAGAACATGAAAAGCTAAAGCCAGAATGGGTGGGTCAAGTATTTTTCTCATCCTTTAAATCCAACAGCAGAGGAGTTTGCATCCTCTTTAACAAACAGCTCCCATTTACACAAGAATGAATGAGCAATTATAAAGTAATTGCTCACCAACTGAGAAATGACTTTATAAAATATATAGCAATAGTTTTATGGTGGTTTATAGTGGGGCCCTTTACAAGTCCAGTAAACGATGCAATCTTGCAAATGTGGGCTCATGAGTATGCTACTAATATATCCATCCGTAATGGAGCAAAGGACCTACAGTTCAGCTGCATCGCCTTCAGATATCATCTCAACTCAGAAATAAGATGCACCCGAAGAAGTCAGCTCTGTGTATGAAGTGTAGAAAAGAAGCTGGTAGTTTTATACACACTATATGGGCCTGTGTGCATAAAAAAAGACACCAACAATCTTAGATATGCATGAGGTAATATTCGACCTTCTACCCAGGGCATATCTGACGTACTGGGCTGATATATTCTGGAGAATACTTCCTAAACCAAGGAATGATGATTGAATGCTGAGGAGAGGCTTTGTTATCTGTATTTTTTTTTTTTTTTCAAATTTAGTTTTTATTTACTTATTTACTTATTTACTTATTTTTATGATGTCCCACCATATTTGTGAAATACAGCAAGACTGTGCTGTATTTCGTGGGACGTTTTTGGAGGCACTATCTCAGGGCAGATTAGTCATCAGAGGGATTTGGTGTGTGTGTTTGTGCGTCAAAAAAAGATGGTGAAAAATTACTTTGCATTTGTGTTAACTATCTATCTCACTTTCATCACAGGAAAAAAAAAAATATCTTAATTAAAACAAGCCATAATCTATCATTCACTGCTGACCTTTCAGCAAAGTTTACTGAAATTAATTGTGCTGAGAAATTACCAGGTGCCCGGGGGCTTAGCACACACAACAAAGAAGAGAAAACACAGAATCTTTCAGCTGGCAGTCTAATTGGCACTGTGCATATGTTTGATTTGCATGCATGTAAAGGTTAGACTCTGACTGTCCACAGTGACATTGCCACCTCTGTTGTCGTGGGTGGCTGGCATTCTAAGTGTCAGAAAACAATATACAGGTGGGACAAGGTGTCAGGAACTATGAGACTGACCTCACCAGAAAAACAACAGCAGAGACTGTTTGTCCAACCCATGTTTACACTTACCTGGCAAGGTAAATCTCCCAGAAGCTACAATAGAAGTACCATTCTTTTAATGGTACTTAATTATTTGTGTGCCTAAACCCAAACTTTGACCATTAAGGTCACAGTTCAGAAAACATATAATCTCATTTGTCACATGAGATCATATAAATCCTTTTTGTGGCATTCATATACGTCCTGCCAACAAGGACACCAGATTAGAAGGCAATGACAAAGGATCCTTTTTAACATTTAGTCTGGAGGATTTGCTGGGAATCGTTCTTCATCTGGGCAGTTGGCCCTCAGGACTGTTTAAGTGGTTTTAATAACCTCTGTTTCTACTCTTCCCTCCAGTCCTCCACCAACTGTTTTACTTACTTACACTGAGCCAGCCATACATTTCCATCATAACTGAATGACCACAACTCAACTTATTTTAGTAAATAAGTTTAAAACAAAATTCATTACAACCTGTGTGGCTTCTCTTCTTGTCTCTTTCACAGTCTTTTTGTGAAACTGTCACATGTAGCGCGGCTCTCAAGGGGGACACACAGCCTTTTGTCTCAAATAGCCATTATTTTGTCTTTGCCAGAAGCAACAAACCAAAAGCTGTTTTAAAGATACCACTGTGTGGCTGGATGGACAGACAAATGAGAAAAAGTTCACAATATTCCACAGAGATCTCAACAGGTTTGGGGCTTCAGTTGTTCAAACCCAGTGAATTTAACACACTGCCAGAGACAAAAAACAAACAAACCCCAAAACAAAACACACAAACAGAAGAGGTATTGAAAATAAAGCCAAATATATGGTCAATTTCCATTATTGTCATCTATCAATACAAATTGAAATGGAATGAAATGCTTTTTGTAGGTGCCACCACATTATCCTGATTAGTGTCATTTTGTTTGTGTAGCCGATAATAAAATTGGAAAAGGTCAAATTTTGCCCCCGTGGGTCTGCAGGGCGGCTTAGGAGAAATCATGAGAAATTAGCTGTGAGAAGGTTAAACCATCCACTCTCATCCCAGCAGTAGGTAATTAGTATAAATGAATAAATCTAGGTGGTCATGGCGTACACTAGATTCAAATTGCTGTGAAAAATTTAAATGTTAATGCAGTGTCAGAGATTAAACTGAGGGAGCGAGATGGGAGGAGGTCTGGGGTAAAAAAAAAAAAAAAAAAAAAAAAAGGATTAAGAATCAGCTTTGAAGGGCTTTTCCCATGTGCTCCACAAAAGCGTATCTCACTTTTTGCTTTTCCACGGCTTTCTATAGGGACTGCTTTCACTCAGTTCAGAAAACCCAATCTCCTCTCTGACCTTCTCTTGCCCAGCAGTTTCTGTTGATTAACACACAACACACACACACGTACAACTGCAATATGGAATATTGGGGTCACCCGACAGCATCCACATTGCAACTACCTATAGCTCCTGACCACAATGCTACAGCAGCTCAATAGCAGCATCTCAGTGTGACGCTAAACAACAGCTCTACATTTTAACATGCTTATTGTATTTATACATGTTATTGTTCGTCACCACTCTAGCTCCCTAGCTCCCTCTCTCTCTTTATATAAATGCCACGGATATGATCTAGACAGCTGAGCACATCATTACTGTTATCCCGCTGCCATTCTCCTCCTGCTTTGTTAATACAGTAAGGAGATGTCCCCTTCTATCTCGACAAAAGGACCCTCATTACAAACTATCTCTATATCTCTTTTCCATCTCTCTGCTCTCTCTCTCTCTCTCTCTCTCTCTCTCTCTCTCTCTCTTTGTTTTCTCCATGCTTGTATGTGCCTGGTCAGCACTCTGCTCCTGTGGGGCTCCTTTGGCGCAGCTTGAACACATAAGGAGTCTGTTTAGATCCTCATATACATATTTATCACAATCCAAGACAGCACAAGTCCTATGGTAATTTACGACTTGAAAATGCATAAGCTGAAGATACACTGAGATGTACATTGTGACACAAGCTTCTTCTGTAACTACGCCGGTTCCTGCGTCTGCATGTGGACACAGACATGTTAAATCACATCACAGGACAAACCATATGGCCAGCCTTTCAGGCATCAGCGGGGACTCCTGCCAAAACTGAAACAGCTTCGTCAACACCTTGCTTCCCATATTTTAGGTACAGTGGAACATGGTGCTGTACCGCAGGGACAACCATGTGCCATGTGGGTCTCAGAGCATGCAGGTCTGAGCTCCTACAGATCACTAAACTGCTGATTTTATATGACAAGCACCTCCTGTCTAGTTGACATTATGCTAATCAGTGAAATCACCTGGTGTGACTTAGAATGAAAACCTGCACGATATAAACCCAGTCACCAACTCAAAAAGTTAACAACTGAGTGACATCGTGGATTAGTTTATATATGTGAGATTACTACAAGCATAGAAGTCTGTGAAATCTACTGCTGAGCCAGCAGGGGTCTTGGATGCTCATGGGGGTGGAGATGTGTACCCCACCGGCTCCCCAACCCCCAATGATATGATGATAAGCATATCAGGATACAGCATATAAATATTTGACTGGAACTGAAATGCAACTGGCACCAACTTTGAATAAACTCTACTGAAAGCTGAATATTTTAAAGCAGAGTGCAAAAAGTGCTGGGTAGCACTCTGTAGCTGCCCCAGCACCCACACTTCAGTAGTATCTCCTCGTGGAGATCTCAGGGAAAACAGTTCTAGCCTGACATCAAAACTCATGTCAGCAGAACATTAAGCATTTCCACTGCAGAGCTTTGCAACCTCAGAGCCTCGGAGCTGCCTCAGTGATCTATGTAAAAGAGATAAGCTGTGTCCAGACCGGAGTAGTATTGCAGGACGATCAGTGTTGGTTATGTAATTTAGTACATTCCACGTCAGTGATTTTAATGAACGATATGAGCTCATAAAGTAGTGCTTTATTATTCTCATAAATTAGTGAAGAAGCAGATCCTGCTGCCAAGTATTTGTAATTTATGAATCACATATTGATCCTGATGGTGGTAGAATGAGAGAGAGGATAAGAGAGGATCCTTGTATTTCCAGTGTGGGAATCTAATCTGTAATAATCACAAATAATTCTAATCTTCACAGGACTGAACTCACTGAAAATCACCAGTAAAAGGCCACACTGCTAGATATTCCTGGTAGCACTAAATGCTTTTAAGAGAGGGTTTTTTCAGTCACTCCAGGCTACAGCACTGCCTTTTGAATACAGGGTGTGTTTGTCAGGATTTGTTCAAAGCGTACATTTCGCCTTTTAAAAATGTCCCCAGACAAATTTCAGCATTTCTCCATCTCCACTGAGCAGTATCCTCCATCCTTCAATGGTTTACCAGAACCTCTTTGAGGTTGCAAAATCAGAAGCTAAAAATCATTTTCCATTACCTCTCTGAACGCCTCCCACAGCCGAGCTGTCACTTCGGTAACAGCAGGAACTCTGGTCTCTGTGGCCTGCCTGTTCCTGTGTGCTGAACCAACACAAACCAGAACCAGAAAGCCTCCATCTTCTGCTTGGCATCACTTAGATTTTGTCAGTGATGGCTGGATTTTGTCTCAATAAAAGACTTCCAGGTCAGATATTTTGAAGAGGGGTTATTTTGACCTCGTGTCCCCAAGATTCTGCACAACACAACATAATCAGATTCAGATTCATGACCTCCACTAAACCCTAATGTACCACAACGTAAAAACTTGTTTACTACCTACTGCTACCATCTGATACAACTCATGGCCGGGTCTTCATCAGCTGACTGCTGACTGCCCACTTAATTACCACTCTGCCTCTCAAGCTTTTTGTTCTCGCACAGCACACACGCAGGTTGTAGAGATAATGGTGGCAGATTTAGCACTTGATGTAAAGCTACATGTCCCAGGCTAAAAGCCAGCAGCCTCACCAGCAAATGAGAACGTAGGAGACATGGAAATAAAGGAGCAGCATTTTCTTGTGCTGCATCAGTAACAGTAAGCTCAAGTAGCACACAGAGAGCAGCAATGACAAGGGAAAATTCTGACAGTTACCTCATTCTGACATAACCCTGTTAGGATGCTTGGTGCCAGGTTATATGGGAAAAGAGATGATTTGTGCGAGTGAAAGCCTGCCCTTAATACAGAGGGTGGAGACACCCTATTGTTAAAAATGAGGATAACAGCACTCATTTTCAGTCTCTTCTGGAAGATTTTCAGACTGTTTCACTTGGTTGTTTACACGGAAATGGGAACACATGTTGTGTGTTAAGGAAGTGATCAGACACAGACTCCCTAAGGTGTGAGTGGAGGGAGTTTTCGAAGCTATTTGACCACCTGACATACAGTTCTGTGGAGTATAGTTTCCCCGCTGCTAAAGTTTGCAAACACACTTTCTAATCCATTCCTCACACTACAGCTCTTGTGTTTTTCAGGTAGAAAAGGCTAAAATAACCCTTTCAAACTCTTAAGGATACAGAGTATGTCTCTTGTTACTATCGCTTCAGCATATTGAGAAATCCAAAGCTTTAAAGATTTGCCGTGCCTAGTTACAGTAGTCAAACTGTAGGTTTAGTGAAAAGTCAATAATGGTGAAAAAAACTGGTGGATCATAAATCTGTGAAGTTTTCCATTTCAAAGTCATGAACCTCTTTGCACCTGAACATGGTGTTTGGTCCGAATGATCTATAAAACAGTGCTGAAACTTACAGTAGCTTAGGCACAGCTCCTCCTAGTCTGACCTTTCCAGGTTTCCCAGTTGTAACTTGTCAGTATGCAATATACAACAAAACTGAGAACAACCCTGGTTAGCATTGCTAAAATGTGAAGTGATCACATTTAATACAATTATATTTGTTTTTAGCAAAGCCTAAGGAAATAAAAGCCATTAATTTGAAAAACAGAAAGATCTACTTAAAATATAATGAAAGCTGCATATTTAAGAACTGACTGCAACAAAAAGTCACACCCCTCACCCTTGGTGAGATTCCATTACTCTTCTACTTCTTCTTCTCTTTTTTTTTGTCTGCTTGTCTTTATTTTTTTAGACATATTTGATCCTCCAGGGCATGGATGATACCAGTCTTGCACAAATCTGTGGAGAGATCTGCCATTCTTCACAAATTATTCTTTTCGGCTGCTCTTTGCTGGAGGGGTTTTGTTGCTCTACCTTTCAATTTAAAATATTCCAAAGGTGTTCTATTGGATTGCATAACTTGGCCAGATCACACTTTTTGCTTCTTTACAAACTCTTGTGTGATTTTTGCTTTGTGTTAAGGATCAGTGTCTTGTTGGAAAATTCTTCTCCTGCAAAGCTTCTTGAGACCGGGAGTCATTTTTCAATTCAGTATTTGGGTATACAAAACCTCCAGTGACTGTGGTAGACCTGACCACGTCCACACCAAACGTACTGGACCAAGTAAATTTATTTTGGTGTCATCTGACCAGAGATTGCGTTGCCAATAATCATCAGACTTATTTACATGTTCTATGGCAAAGTGTTTTGTGCTGTTTAATAAGTAATGATTTTCTTTTTGGATGCTGTCTGCAGAGCTTGACATCATGCAATGTTTTTCACATTATCTGATCAGTCTGTTCTTCAATGCAAAGTTCAGTAAATAGTAAATTGCGTGTGGCGTCATTTTTCGTGGAAGACCACTGTGCCTTCTGTTACCACTGGTGCAACTGTGCTTTGGCTTATGTTCAGAAGCCTACTGATGCTCTTGTACCCTTTCCATCTTTATGAAGTCTCACAATCTGGTTTCTTACTTGTTCAGGCGTTACCATGTTGCATTAGACACAACCCAGGCCAAACATGCAGAAGCTGTGGTGTTCACAGGTTATTTTCTAACTTTGGTCATGCAATGAGACTTAACTGGAAAGAACAGGTGTAATCAAATTAGTTGCATTGATCACAGGTAAACTGACTTTTTTTTTTGCACTGACGTTGAACTTTGGGGCCTATGTTTTCAGTCTATCTCACCTGTTTGTTTTTATTTATATTTAAGATGAAATACCCCACAGTTCAACTTAAAGATACCAATAGTACCAATTAGGTGTTATGCTCATACAAACCAAGACCAGGCTCAGACAATAACAAGCCCCCTCTAACACAAAACTGTGAGTCCATTAGGGGAGGCACTGCACTACGTTCAAACAAATAAAGTGAATTAACCGCAGGGCACAATATGTAATACTTTTGCAAAGACCACCTCATACCACGCGCAAAACATTTCATCACGCTGAAAATTACGGCTATCAAGTTCTATATGACAGCAGAGAGAGGGCAATAAGTGAGCAACAGTAGAAAGTGTGTGGGAGTGAGCGTGTGAAAATGTGGTGGGCCGGGGTTATAAGGTCTTCTCTACACGGTCCACGCACTCAGCAGCACACATAAGCACACACACACACACACACTCTCATAGACACACATACACATATACACAGCTGTAAGATAGACAGATAGAAAGATAGACAGACACATACATACATGGAGAGATACATAGATCCAAAGATAGATCCTGTATGTGTTGGGTAAATGTGCCTATGTTAAAACGGCTGTTCTTGTGCATGTAATCCAGAAAAGCTTGGCTCTTGAATCCGTCCTACAGTCTCTGGCTGTTCTGTTCTCTCCAGGCAAGTAAAATTACCCCCATACATCTTCTGACTGTGACATATTGATTGTAAGCCGAAGGAGAGGCTATCGTCTCATCTACGGTGCTAGGCCATTTGCTGGACAAGCCATTGTTAAAATTTCATGTTGAACAAATACATGATCGGTTTTTCTAATTGAATGTTTATTTTTGTCATCATCAAACTTGTTTTTCAGTTTACATTTTGACAAGATGATTAGGCAATGGTGGCTAAATCTGAGATGAAATTAGTGCTGTGATGGTCCTTGTAAAGACACAGAAAAGAAAAATGGAGACACAGGCCAGCGTCAGAAGGAGAGCCTGGCTAAACCACAAGTTTCAGTTTCATAAACACATTAACTTGCATATGGACATTCACTTTCACACACACACACACACACACACACACGAATACACTCACAAACACCACACTGTTCTTGTGCATGACTGCCGGCTCGCTCTCTCTCTCTCTCTCTCTCTCTCTCTCTCTCTCTCTCTCTCTCTCTCTCTCTCTCTCTCAGACCCTGCTGACTAACAGTTCTCTTTTCAGGAGTTCTAAGTCCCGTCTCCGCCATCACTTCCGCCCCTTCCACCTGTCAGGTGCCCTTGTCTGCTTTAATGATGGCGGAGGAGAGGGGCAGGAGGCTGTGGGGGGTGTGGGGCGAGCACTGAACGAGCTGCTGGATCCTGTCCCTGCTTCCGTGTGCCAGGCCCGCACCACAGTTCATTTCCCAGCCTCGTGTCTCCTCCACTGTGCTCAGCCAAGCCTCTCAGCAGGTGTCTCTCAGCAGAAGAGTTCTGCCACTACACAGGGCCGCAACTCTGTGCTCACACTAAGGACGGCAAGCAGTCACCTCCACAACACAGCTACTGACTTCAGTATTCACTGGGTTTCGAAGCAAATAGTAAGATCTTACTACCAAACTCAAATAAGAATGCACCCCTTCTACCAGCACTTCAATTTTTATGATAGAATTTCAATTTGATGTCCTGCAGTTTACAGTGAGTACAGGCTGTCTACAAGCCACTAATGCATATATTTTTTTATTCTTATAAGAAAACCCAGTAAATATCATTATGTGTAATTATATAAATTAGCCATTATCCATTAATGTTGAAATATGTGTAATCCTCCTTCATATAATACTTAATGGAAACTCATTGAGCTTGTTGATAATAAACTGAAACAGTATGTGCTGGTGTAAACAACAACAGAGACAGAGTAACTTTATTTATTTGAGGTATCTGACTAGGCACTAGTTTTTCCAGCTTTTCTGGCTTGTATGTATTTCGCTCTGACTGCAGTTACTTCTAAAAAGATGAAGGTGTCCTGGTGTAACTACTTTCAAGATAAACGTGCTGCCCTGAGTACTGTCATCAAGAAGCAATCAACAAAGGCACAGCTGGACTTCTGCTGCTTTTTAACTTCACCTTCTGAAGCTAATACACTGGGGCTGGAGTATCGCCAAGCACTGTGTTCTGGCGTCAGAAAATAAAATGATCTGAAGCCTCAGTGTTCACTGTCTTAGTGACATTAACTCACAATCATAAAAAAATGACAGTTTGAATATATTGGAGGTTAACTATATTAAAATGGCTGATAAACATTTCTTTAATTTTTGTGATTAACTGAAGACTAATGGCCTTTTATGACCATAATGCCGACTGCTGTGCTACTACAGTGTACAATGTTTTCCTTTTCTGTGAAAATGTGTGACTGCGCGATGACAAAGTGTGAGACAAAGGTGATGTTGACGCTGTGACAACACCATCATTACTTCCTCCTCTCACTCCTACCACTGAATGTGTGAATAACAAGATTACATTTTCTGCTGATGAATGGAGAGAAAATGCAATTAAAGGAAGCAGGAAGCCATTCAGGGTAATATAGAATGACATCCTATTTATCATATGGGCTGCCAGACCACTATGCCAGATAAATCACAAAAATTGCTGGTTTTACATGTGTACTCTGTCAGCAGTTATCAATGTTGATTTTTATACATTACAGTTTCAGGGACCTGGATGGCTGTAAAATTGCAGAAAATTGATCTAAATTAAGACTGCTTATGGTGCACAGTGGAATAAATAATTGTTAAAAGCTGCAGAGTAATATTAGGACTTCTCTCTTACTATTGTCATTGTTTTTATGTCTGTATACTACATTTGTATCCCGCTGTTGCTTGTGGATGTGGTTACCAAGGTAACATCTCTAGTGGCCTGCAATTTGAGAGTATGGTGCCCTGTAATGTTGGCTCCATGTTACCATAGCAAATTTCTCTGTTCTACAGCACACACACTATGAGGAGGCTTAGCGGGCTAAAGCTCCTCAGTGTAGCAAACACTAAGACAGTTAATTAAGGTTTATGGAAAAATCAATATTGTGACAGTGGTTCAAGCAAGACTTTCCCAATTAAATTTATTCACCTCATTCTGCTGTTCTTTGTCAGTTTGAATTTCAATCTTTAAAATATAATATGAGTCAATATGCAAATAAATTATAACTACTACTATAAACAGTAGTAACAGTGCTGCTTAAGGCAATACTATTATCAGTGCAAGGTAGGCAATTGCAGTAGTAATATTAACAAAACGCCATAAAAAAGAGACATAAAACACCAGACTACTGTTGCATCAAGTATGACAGCATTTCATAACATTTTAAACCACCACCACCCAAAAGCTAAATCATCCCAGAGCTTTAAATAGAATACCCACCGTGCACAGGCCTAACTAGACAAAAAGAGCAAAGGAACCGTATGCATTATACATAGTGTAAAGAGTGCATTACATTTATAGCCCCATGTACTCTCCTGAAGAGATGACTTAACAAGGAAGCTTAAGCACAAGCACATATTACTGGCTGGGACTGGAAGCAGTTGGTTTTTCAAAAGAAAAATCTCAGAGAAAACTGTCGATGGTATTACAAAAGAGTTTCACAAATTTGAAATGCAAAGTCAGGATGTTAATTCAAATTAGAAATATTTAAAGATACAGGAATATCAGCACATTGCAATATGCCACATTATCAAATTCTCATAGCATAATAATAACGTCTGTTGTGTATATGATGTGTTATTGCTGTAAATCTTGCATCTAAAAAAAAAGGTTTTTAACTGGTAAAACAGTTTAGAGGTCACAAGTCCAATCAAAGCAGTAAAGAACAATGAATTGCAAATTCAACTGTTTTTATACATTTATGAAAAGCTCATTAAAGAAAAAGAAGTATGATTGTCAGAGGATGCATGAATTAAGCAAATTCTGCCCTTAAAAAAAGAGCATGTAAATTTGCATTGCCCTTTTGAATTATAGCACGGAGTTGCTGTAGTATAAACTGAATGCTGTGGTTTCAGGTAAATCAAACAGAGGAAGTAACACAGTCGATGAATATATCATTCTTATGGAGCATGGCTGTCACTTTAATTGAGACGTTGACTATTGCATATTCAAGTATGTGCTGCACTAGGCTGCATTAGCCAATCATGAATGCTGTGAGCTGCCATTGGCTGAGCTCCGGAGAGAGCCGTGTACCGTGCTGTGAGGGGCGGGGGGTTCTCTATCTCCTCTGCACTCTCCCATTCAACCTCTGTAGTCAGCAGAACGAGTAGCTGAGCAGAGCAACACAGCATCCACGGCTACAGCATCCTGCAGATGACTCTGCTCCATGGAGGAGAGGGAGGGGGAAAAAAAAAGAGAACAAGTGTTGGAGAGAAAAAGGTAGATCCACAGATGAAGAGAGACTGAGAGAAGCACAGAAGGAGTAAGAGTGGGAAATGAAAGGAATTGAGTAAACACCGCTGCCCGCCTGAGGACCACTGCAGCTGTACTAAATCTGGGGCTGTCAGGCCAACCCTCAGCAGAGCAGTGAGTGAGAGAGGCAAGGGAGCAGAGGAGAAAAAGAAGTGATTTGAAGAGCCGATCACATCGCTCTGGAAGAGCAAGAATGGGAACCCCGAGAGCTTCTCCGTCAGCAGATCAAACTTCACACAGGAAAAGTGCCTTTGCATCACCAGTCTGATCCTGCCTCTTAAGAGGAGTGAAGAAAACGAGCAAAACAAGAAAGTTATCCTGTTAGTTTTCAAAAGGTGACACCTCACACCGGATCTCTGGCTTCTGTCCGCTGAGTTCAGCTCAAGTCTCCGCTGTCCTCTTCCCAAATCCCCCCTTGGTCCTCCCTCGCACCTGCCGGCTCCTGGTGAATGTCTTCTCTGCATGAACTCCCACTGCTCGGCAGTTGAACACACTCATGGTCGATGCCAAGGGAAGGAACATGAAATGTCTGACTTTCTTCTTAATGCTTCCCGAGTCAGTGAAAAGCAAGTCAAGTAAGAGCTCCAAGAAAGGAAATGCGAGTGGCAGCTCCAAGCTGCCCCCAGTCTGTTATGAGATAATCACCCTGAGGAGCAAGAAGAAGAAGAAGATGGCAGCGGACATTTTTCCCACCAAAAAGCCGGCATCCACCACCACAGTGCAACTGTACCAGCAGCAGAACCTCAACAACAACAACACCATACAGAACTGTAACTGGCAGGGACTCTACTCCACTATAAGAGAAAGGTAGGCACCACCAGCAAACCTCTGTGAGAAGTAGAAACCATTGCTGTAGATCAGTTCTTATCAACATTAAAATCAGAGGAGATGAATTTGAAATTTCTCATAAGTTCAGCAGAGTTCATCTGCATTTTAAATTGCCAATTTTCTGAACAGAATTTCCATGAAATTTTAAATTGTATCACAAAACAATGAGTTAAGGTAATTACTGAGATCTGTGTGAGTTTGCATATGTGTGTGTTTGTGTGTGTGTGAGAGAGAGAGAATGGGTGGGTGTTCCCTCTGCCCTGCCCTCAATTTGCTTGGGGTATCTCTGTTTACACCCTCTCCTGCTCCTGCAGACTTTGCCGCTCTGACATAACAGAGGGCGGACAGGCACCGGGTGCGTTTGATATGCACAACAGGCAGAGGCTGCTCTGTACTAAAAGCAAAATATTTACCTTGGCCTATCAGTAAAAGACCCCAGCTGTCCAGAGCAAAGTGTGCGCTTTCCGACCTGGCTTTGTTGTCTCTCCAGAACATCATGGGGCTGTTTACCCACCCCTGTGACATGTTCTACCACTCAATAATATATGAACGCAGCTTTATTGTTGGTCCCATTCTTTCACAGTGGGGATTTTCCATTCAGTTCATTGTCTCATTTGTCTGTCTTTATAGAGACATAAAGAGTTTAAGTTAAAAAAAAAAAAAAAAAGATTTGGCAATGAAATCACTTTTGTGTGTTAGTTTGCTAAGGAAGACTTTTAAACCAATGTCTTCAGTTTTGTCTGAAGTAACTGGGACACTTGGAGACACGATCATAAAACTATTACTATTTTTGTTTGAACTTCAGCTAAAGACTCCTGCCACTAATCTGAGTTTTAGTATTTACATAAAAATGAGTTTATGTGATCCTCCTTCATCTAACCTTAATGTCTTAAGGTAAAACACAGAAAGCATATTGCTTTCTGTGTTTTACCTTCTTCTTCTCTAAAACAAATGTACAGATTATTGTATGTAAAATTCCTTTTTTTTTGTGCTTCTTCCCCTTTTTAGAAATTCTGTAATGTTCAACAATGAACTGATGGCAGATGTTCACTTTGTGGTGGGTCAACCTGGAAGAACCCAGCGGCTGCCAGGACACAGAGTAAGAATTTCATCAACCTGTAAAATCACGGTGGCGGGAGAGGAAATTAACAAACAAGCAATCAGCCAGCCCGGCCCAGTGTTGTTCATATCATATCAGCATAAAAATAGTCTTCCTCATTGCCAGCAGTAATGGGACCAAAATCCTTTGTGCTCCGCTCTCACTTCCGCACCATGTGTCTTTTCGAGACAGTCCTCAATTATTTATGTAAATGAGGCTGAAAGATAGAGGCGCAGAGTGAGCGAAGGAGGAAGGGATATCCTCTTCAGCAGTCATCTCACACAGAACGGATCGCCTTTGTCTCTGCTTTAGCTCAGCTTTTCAAAAACTGCTCTGCAATTACTCAACTTCTAATCAAACACATCCAGCAGAACGCAGTTACAATGATAAGGCATAGACTAAGGTTCATTCAACTCCGCATCTCACACCCTAGAAATACTTTTGTGTTCATTTACTTGATTAGCTTTTGAATTTTTGAATGACAGTACAATGAATCTACTACAAAAAGCTTTGATTATCATAATTGGGCCCCGTATTCAACCTGTTTATCCCAATAGTAACCTGCAGGTCGACATCCTCTGACTTCTTTGTTCAGTCCACCCTCTGACCTCATTGCTCTTTCAATGTGTTCACATAAATGATTGATTAAGGTTTACAGTTGCATAGACGGTGTGATTCATCTAGAAGCACATCATTATGTCTACTCTATTTGAATATGATTATAACATTCACATTACATCTGGTAAGTGATTTTTGTAGCAAGGAATTTGACTTGGCTATCCATTCCACATCTACACTGTCAGATGAGCCCTATATGGGTCATCATTTTGTTCTTTAAATGGGACCCAAATGTATTATCTATGATTGGTAGCTGCAGTGCACTTTGTGCATTTATAGAATGCAGTTATGGAAGGACAATGTGGATGATTCGACTGCACTTTATGCTGAGACATTATGCCGATGGGATCTAATGACGTTCAACACGGCAATCTTTCTTGTGTCCATTTGGCAGGAAGTCCGATAACAAAGTTATATCCTTCTAAGATGGAGGATGCAGCCAGCAGCTAAGAGCAGTAATATATGTGAACATCTGTAAAATGCAGTGGGTCAAGAGGTGGAACTGATCTTATTCTAATATGCATTATATATCTATACTAGTCTCTAAATCCACAGAAAAGAGCTGCTGCCTTTCAACTGACCTCTTTATGAAAAAAAAAAGAAACATGAATTTCAGTGTGTAACAACAATAAGGAGAGTGTTTTGAGAAAGCAGGTTTGCAGGCTTTATTTTAGAATGGGTTCACTGCAATTTAATCACTTTAGAGAAAGTCTGTGTGCCTTTTTTGAGAAAATTTATACCACCCACATACTCACCTACACATACTTGTAATGCGCACACACACACACACACACACGCATAACACAGACATGCGCACAAAGACCTAAAACATGAAATGCGCCTGAGTATAATTACAGGATTCAGAGTCTTGTATACAGTGCTTATTACTGAAATTATTAGTAGCCTTGTGTTGCATCTGATTTCATCATAAGTTCAGATAAGTCATTAATTTCAGTAAATTGAACTTTTGTTGCACTCTGTTCAGTTGTGTTATTAGGATTTCCTGTTTTGTTTTGTTTTTTGTTTTGTTTTGTTTTGTTTTGTTTTTTTTATCAGAGGAAATCTTGTTCATTAGAAATCTGCCTCCCTGTCCTCAGGGGAAATAGTAACTGGCTGAGAACTGCTCATTATGAGAGAAACTCAACAGGGTCAATCTCTCCAGCAGTGGCGGTTCTAGACCAATTTCACTGAGGGGGCCTGGCTGGGGCCAGGGGTTTTGATAGAGGGGCACATTAAACCCGCAGCAAAAAAGACAAAGATTCGAAATCTTGTTTGACTTTTTATTTTAATAAAACTTGTTAAACCACTGATAAGAGGCTGCCCTACTATTACAGCAACTGTATTCTGCGGTTTTGGTGATTCCGGGCAAACCGGTCAACAAATGAGTCGAGACTCAGTGCTTTTGCCCTCCTCGACTCGATGCTAAGGACACCCAGATTGCTTAATCTGTCGTCATTCATAGTGGATCTGAGGTAGGTTTTCACAAGCTTTAATGTGGAAAAACTCCGTTCACAAGCAGCAGTGCTGCAGCTCTCTGATAGTCCCTCCACGTAACCATGGCTTGCTTGTGCCGCTCAGACCTTGCATGCAATGCAAACCCTCCTGTTTTGTAACATGCTTTCTTCCAGTTTTTGAAGCCAACTGGTGAGTCAAAGACTGTGTCTTGGCTATTAGGAGGGCTAAAATGTCTGCAAGCGTAACAATACGCAGAGTCCAACTGTTTGGAATATTCAAGCCAGGGGTGGATGTGGTACCAGGCTGCCTTGAAGCTCCTCCTCCTGTCCCCCATCAGGGTCCTTGGAAAAATCTTTAGGTCCGGCTGCATTGGTGGGTCTTGTTTACCTTTGCTGATGTCTGTGGAGAAAGATAAACCGAACATATGTAGTCAAACATAAATTCTGCATGGACACAGCATATAGACTAAACTGCTATACTTAACACTGCTTAGGCACTCAGACACACACAATTGTCTAAACTGTATTTATTTATTAATGCTATTTATCAATTGTATGAATTAATTCATTTTTTATTGCATTCAGTAAATATAAATTAATATATTCTAAAGCCTGACCAGGGACACAAAACATAGTGTTCTTTTCAACATCACATACCTGATGGTCCAGTGCTTGTAGATGCACAAATATTTTCTGTCTGTGTCTCACACTCCGCCTCTATCTCAGTCTCAGCTTCCTCACCCTCAGGATCTTCATCTGTCTCTCTCTGCTGCTCTGGGCCCTCTCTCTGAAAATCAACGTCTCCCATGTCCCCTGACTCTCCTTCTGTGGCGCTCTCAACTTGCTCCTCTTCAGCTCTCTCACCACCATCATCTGACTCTGTCTCAATGTCTGCACCATTCTGTGTCTTTTTCTTGTAGAAATAGGACGTAATGTCCTTTTTTCTCTTCATTTTTCACTACAGACAAAAAGCAATTAAGAGGAATTACACTTCAGCAATCCTACCATTGCGGGCTTGCTTGGTTTTGTGTTGTGATAACGTACGTTAAGAATAGTAACTAACGTTAGCTAGAACCATACAATCAACTTAAGCTGACATTAACACCTGGTGTTCTGGCAGGATGCTATTATAATTCATAAAGTTAGCAAACAACATTTCTTTACCAGAAGTCTTACCTTGACAGTGTAAGTTCGTTCGTCGTTGTTCGTTGTAATCTTCCGACTGCTTCAGGCTCGTGTTATGGTTCGCGCTCGTTTTTTAAATGGTGCAGCGCACTAAAAGGTCCGACTAGAATGTTAAGCCACGCACGTTAGTTCTACCTTCGACGTCGGCGACTCGGCGCTACTGAATAATCTACTTTCGGAGGGGGGGCCACAGGGGGGTCCAGAATCAGTGCTACAGGGGCACTGGCCCCTGCTGGCCCCTCCCCAGAACCGCCACAGCTCTCCAGTGATTAGAACTGAAGCATTGTTCAGTATCCACGAAGAGATTTGTGTGTTTTATGTAAAAAGAAAGAGCTACATGTGAAGTAATTGGATTTAGTGCAATTCCCATTTCAAATAATATTTCTGTTTTTCCAAATGGTTCTGCATGTCATGTGGTTTCCAGTGAAATCACAGGCAAACTATGAAATATTTTCTTTTCTCTTTTCCCTCTGTCACTTTGTTTTCTCTTCTCTTTTTCAACAGTATGTTTTGGCTGTGGGCAGCTCAGTGTTCCACGCCATGTTTTATGGTGAACTGGCTGAAAACAAGGATGAAATCCATATTCCAGATGTGGAACCAGCAGCATTTCTGGCCATGTTAAAGTAAGGATTCTCCTCTGTCTAAACTCTTCAACATCCTGTACTTCCTTTGACTGACCCTGTTCTTGGGATCTTACAATGCCTTTAAACAAATAATGTACAGTCATCATCTTCATCTTTTTTTTTTTTGATGTTGGTGAAAAAAGAGTTTTGTTCCTTTACCTCAAAGGTAGAATCTATATGTATTTCCATTTCAGTATGCATTCTTTTCATGCTGAATCAGTCCATATTGTTCTCTACCACCTCCTTGCTGTTCCTCCATCACTGTTATGTATGAGTTTTGTTTTCTGCATCCTTGCAGGCAAGCTACAGTAAGAGGTAGACGAGGATGTAGGAGGAATACTGTTTTGTTGGCTGGTTTGATTAGTTTGCACAGTGATTTCACTCTATTTAAAATCCAATTTCATTGTCTTCCATCAAGGTTTTGAACAGATGCAGTGATGTTATCACTTAAATACTGTAACATCAGTCACTTTCTGCCATTATGATGTAAAAAACTATTATTATGCATACACACGCATACTTCAAATTAAGTATATGTATATCAGATCATCATCTTATCTCATATATCTTATCACATCATATCGTTTTGATGGTTGATCTGTTGTCTATGAAGCTTAGAAAGTCACATTTGTGTGTCAACAGGTACATTTACTGTGATGAGATTGACCTGAGTGCTGACACAGTGTTGGCCACTCTTTATGCTGCCAAGAAGTACATTGTCCCTCACCTGGCACGTGCCTGCGTCAACTTCCTGGAGACCAGTCTGAGTGCCAAGAATGCCTGCGTGTTACTCTCCCAGAGCTGCCTGTTTGAAGAGCCGGAGCTGACACAGCGCTGCTGGGAGGTGATTGATGCCCAGGCCGAGCTGGCGTTACGCTCGGAGGGCTTCTGTGACATCGACTCCCAGACCCTGGAGAGTATCCTACAGCGAGAGACACTCAATGCTAAAGAGATAGTAGTGTTCGAGGCGGCGCTCAGCTGGGCTGAGGCTGAGTGCCAGAGACAGGAGCTCACCTCTTCAACTGACAACAAGCGTAAGGTTTTGGGCAAGGCCATGTACCTGATACGCATCCCTACAATGGCTCTGGATGATTTTGCCAATGGGGCAGCCCAGTCGGGCGTGTTGACGCTTAATGAGACCAATGACATCTTCCTGTGGTACACAGCAGCCAAGAAACCTGAGCTGCAGTTTGTCAGCCAGCCCAGGAAGGGCCTGACACCCCAGCGCTGCCACAGATTCCAGTCCTGTGCCTATAGAAGCAACCAGTGGCGTTATCGGGGTCGCTGTGACAGTATACAGTTTGCAGTGGATAAAAGAGTTTTCATCGCTGGGTTTGGACTGTACGGATCTAGCTGTGGCTCAGCAGAGTACAGTGCCAAGATTGAGTTGAAACGTCAGGGAGTCCTGCTGGGACAAAACCTCAGTAAATACTTCTCTGATGGTTCCAGCAATACCTTCCCGGTGTGGTTTGAGTATCCAGTCCAGATCGAGCCTGATACATTCTACACTGCCAGTGTGGTTCTGGATGGAAATGAGCTGAGCTACTTTGGACAGGAAGGGATGACAGAGGTGCAGTGTGGGAAAGTGACATTTCAGTTCCAGTGCTCCTCGGACAGCACTAACGGCACAGGAGTGCAGGGGGGACAGATTCCTGAGCTCATCTTCTACGCTTGACAGGCCCTGTATTTGACATATTTGACTGATTTTCAGTGCACTTACGGAAACTAGAAAACGATCACTTTGTGCAGAGTGTCACTTTCTGTTATTTATTTTTGTCACTACTGTGGAAAACCAACCAAAAAAAAAAAAAAAAAAAATCTGAAATCAGACCTGTGAAAGGGTCTTGTGGTGGTTTTGATTTGGTAAATGGTCCACTTGAGTAGGACCAGATCTATTTGCAGATGTTGGATTGTCAAAATACGCGGATGAACAAAAGTCCTACAAGATTAAAAATATCTTGCACTAGACGTGCATGTATATATGAATATATGTAAATACTGAAATGTATATGATGCCGCAATTGTGGCCAATGCTGGCCACAAAGATATCTTATATGATGAATATGCTACAGTATGTTTATTATGTCTATGCTTGCATAGAATGCACATATAGAGCAGCAATACTTCACATTCTATATTCTGCAATGAGCATTTCCTGTCATGACTCAGTCTGGACCATCAGCGTTGTAATCGAATTCAAAAAGGCTGTATGATACTCAAAGCAACATTTCAAGCCATGATTACGGTCAAAAACACTGTTTGTCCTGTTGTAGTGTGTAATACCCATTAGGCATTTGTATTTGAGTGGTTTCAATTGAATCTGCAGCTTTTTGATACTTTGAATCTAGATACAGGGCACTGAGAGAGGGCCTGAGGGGTCTTAGATTAGGGAGCACTAGATATAATGAGACACACAACCCCTACAGTATCTCTCTGTAGCATGTTGCTCTGCACCTACACTCATCTCAGTCACTCCAGCGAGGTGTCATTTAGATCAGCGTCATTATGTTTACAGTGAAAATTAACTTAAAGTGATCACCATTCAAAAGATTTCTCTGCTTTTCTACTGGAACCTGGGCAGAACTGTTCCATTTCATCTGATGTGTACTTCTAATTGTTCTTCCGCTTTTGTTTTGTTTAGAGCAAAAAAATCAACGATCGATCCAGTCGTAGAAGCTGTAACTTATGGACATTTACTCCTCTTTGTTAAGAACCCTGTGCACTCTGAACTGCTGAGCACTCCCTCCCAATGTGATCATACAGTACCAGTATTTGCAGAGGCATAGTGTATATGCTACAGAATTGCACTGATGTTGGTTTGTATTTTGTTTTTCTGGTTATTTTTAAAGGGTCAGATTTTTTTTTTTTAATCAATGTTCTACTGAATATTCTTTCTGGTGTAGGATAAACATCCACAGGCTTGTCTGCTGATGACAATAGATGGGCAAACTGGTGTTCATGTCCTGTGTTTACGTGCTACAGTGCTGGGAGACCAACGAATGTGTATGATTGTTGATGATGCAAATAAACAAAACAAGTGGTACATATTGGCTCGTGTACACCATCTGTAAAACAAAAGCAGAGCCATCACACACCACATACTTTGTCTGAAATTAGGAGATGGGGACAGATGATGCCCTTCAGCACTGCAGTGATTTACAATGCCAAGGAGAGCAGTCTGTTGATTGATGATCCCTGTCTTGATGCCACTTATACAGCCTGCTTTTTGTCTGTCAAACTCTAGTTCTATCTGCATCCCACTGAACTATGCAATACTATACTCTCCACCCTAATAATATGAATTTTAATAAGCTACAACTCTAAAGTATGGAGATGCCTCTTCTGTAATGGTGTGAAGAGACAGACAGAATGGCAAACTCTACAACCTTGAATTTTTACAGACTGAAGTCATAAAGAATGGCTCCTTGACATGACCGTCGCATGTTTTCAAGTTGCAGGAGATAGCAAAAGAATGATACTATCTCAAATGCCAAAAAAAAACAAACCTTAAGTGTTGAATTCCCAGGATACCACACTGGCTGGTTGACCCATGGTCGATCTTGATGTGTCTGTCTGCTGATAAGAAAAAGACAGCGAGTCTCAAAAGAGGATTTCTGCTTCTGCTTATATCTCTGTTTTACAGACATCCTAAAGAAGTTGTGCACTTGTGCTGCAGAAGTTAAAAATCCCAAACACAGATACAATTGCCCTGACAAAACAATGAATGAACGACAAACGAATTAATTGACAAAGACACCATATAGATTTTTGAGTTTTACTCTCTCTAAGTGGCTGAAATGTTGTAAAACTCAAAAAGAAGATGAGCCATTTACTGAATCTCGAGACAAATCATATCTCTTCGTGAACTTTATGTTCAAAGAGATAATCACTCCTGGGAGCTTATGGCAGGTACTTGATTACAAGGCACTCAATAATGCTGAGACCAAGTTTGACATCGCCAATGAGCATGAAGCCCTTGATGAATTGAACTCAATATGTTGGGGGACTTGGTGCTTCAGCGCGATTTTTCATGATTGTGGCGCTAATGTTGTAAGCAAGATCATTAATTGCACTGGAGGCAGCAGGGGACAAAAATGTGCCAGGAGTCAGAGGCAGGCTTGCTTTCCACAGACACAGACTCACACGTTTTTCATTTTGCATTTTGATCTATGGCAGCGAAACTGCAATTCTGGTATAGTACAGATACAGTGAAATGGAAAAAGGAGGACGCGCTTTCCCTCATTTTGCTCTCCCAGAACAATTCCTACTCAAGGCTATTGACCTGACATTTTTTGGTGTTGGTCACAGTCAATTCAGAAAGCAGGAGAGCTGCCAGAGGCTACCAGCTCACTGCCAGAACTGTGGCGGGAACAGCTAAGCTCTTCATGGAGCACATTACCAAAAGATACTGTTGAATCAATACCAAGACTTCAATCAGCAGATGTGCTGGAAGCTCTAATTACTTGTTATTGCAAAGTAGTACTGGTCTTCCAAAACCCTCTCAGATATAAATCTATCATTGACCCATTACATGATGAACATTGTATTTTTTACTTTATGAGAAGTGACAATTATTGGGGTAAACCATTTTAATTATTTAAATGAAATGCAACTAAATCCTGCAGTGCCAGGAATAAAATGCATGACTGGGTATTTAATTATGATTAAATTATAGTTTGTCAAAGAGGGAAAACATAAAGAAAAAAACATGTATTACAGATAAGGAAGTCATCCAAATAGAACACGTAAATGATAAATATCTCCTGCAATTTTAAATATTGTTCACTCACATATACAATGCTGGCATCCTGTCTGATTTTACCACAGAAATTTTCATATATAATTCAGAGTGTTTACAGTCTTACATCTGTTTATCAGCATATAGAGGAAGATGACATGCATGATTCATAATTAATCATAAATGTGATTATGAATTCTTTATATAACAGACAAACTTTGGAATAAACATATGGTTTAGTGTTGGAAGGGAAGAAGGAAAAAACAGAGTTGGCGGATACTGACTCAGACTGGGCACATATTGTGCAGGAAAGTCTCATTGAGGGTTTAATTACTGATCAATAAGAATTAAGGATGAAAAGATTCAGTCTGACTTGAGGGAGGACTCTGGATTACCACTGATCAACATTCTTAATGCTCTCTCAGGGGTGCAAACTCATGAGGGGTGAAAAAGGTGACAAAGATGCGAGGGGGGTTGGGTGGGGCTTCTAAAAATGAATATGGTTTGTGCTCTTTACAGCTACCGCAGCTGCCCAAACGTCAATTAAAAGACAGGGCTAACATATGACATTTATAAATTGATTTCACAGCCACTGCAACTACAAGAACAAAGGTCACAAGGTGATTTTAATTCTGTTGTTTTCAGTGAGCTTGGCATTCGGCCCTCTCAAGTAAAATAATTAGGCTACTGTAAAAAGCCTTCCCTTTAACTACATCATAGGTAATGTAGGTCCATGTCTAGACCATTGTATCATGAATTTGTCTAACATTCCAAAACAAATACAAAACGACGGTGTAATTACATTGTGTTAATTACATTAACGTGAAGTTTGCACTTTGGCTGAGGAGCTCAACTCATGTTGCAACTGTCAGCAAAATGCTAACACTGGCAACATTAAAAGAGTAGTCCCAGAGCCATAGTCATAGTCAAGTCATAGCCAAGTCATACAAGTGGAATTTGGACTAACAAGTACACTAGCTAACGTTAGACTCTATGGAAATAACGATAACACCTAAGATACCTCCAAATCGTGAAGTTTGATGAGGAACCACATTTTGTTTTTAACATATTAAATATCAGTCTGTTCACCGCAGGCAATCACACATCCACTCCTCAACATCCTGATAATTTCCTTCCTAGCAAAATGTCAATGAATAAATAATGGCCAAAGAGAGGAGGGAAACACAGCTGTGGGTTTAAAGAATTCATCAAAGAAAATAATTTAAAAATATGTTTTTTAATTCAACAAATCTCAAAGGAAATCTCAAAGCCCTTTTCTCTTGCCTCCCCTTAAACCATATGTTTTCTCTAAAGGTTTACATGAATCTGTACAACAGAATTGAAAGCACAGTTTAGGTTACGTACTGTATTGGTGCATTCTGAGTGCAAAAACTGCCCAGTAAATGTTATGAGAGCATCTGGCAAGGGCTGCTGAAGGTTAAAATGAATTGCTGTAATCCAGACAGATGTAAGGGTATCTGAGCCCCCCCACTACTCTTATGGCACTAACCTCAGCCTACTGGCAGCCAGTCAAGCAGGAACAAGGCAGAGGGTGAGAGGAGAATGGAAAGAGGGAGGCAGAGGTAAGTGGCAAGTGTGGCCTGACTAGTATTCAGGTGACACAGTCATTCCCTTGATAATTATCACACAGATTATTAGTGGACAGGCAAACTGGCAATTAATCACCTGTGAGTATGGCAAAAGGTCACAAAGTTCAGATGCAAGGTGCGGGTGGAGGCAGGGAGAAGACAGGAGTTTGACTGATAATAGATACCATCGCTTCTCTGTCATCCCTTTTCCCAACCCTGCGGTGCTAAAGACCGGCAAAATATAGAGGATATTATTCCCAATAATCTTCTATCTCAGAGCTGTTGCCTCCAGTCGCATGCGGTTGGGATGCACTGCAGGATCGAGCCTGCGATTGTGTGTCTCATTTATCTATTTATTTATTCATTGCTACCAGGCAGAACTAAATCGTTTCAACAGTCTGGGGCATTGAGAGGCCAGCTTTTATGTTAGATTAGCCTGTTTATAGCGATGTCGCTCGGCTCCAGATGGATCAATATGGTGGGGATTTCTGGAGGTAAGCGCTCCGAGTATCAGGTGAATTATGATTGCTGAAAGGAGCGGAAATACATTTTTGGTGGACAATGGCTGGTGCAGAGCCTATTGAAAGCATCCAAAAATACAGACAACATAGTGACAGAGTATCGGGCACACACTGGTAGTAAATCATTTTCCCTTCCATTGGTGCACAGGTAAATACCCTGTTTACATAATTGTGTGTTTGTCCTATGAAATACGATCCCAGAGGGTATATGAATGCTGCACTTGGGCAAAAAAAGTAGTTCTTTCACACACTCTGAAAAGTGAATTTGTTGGTGATGCATTATGCTAATCAAGCTATTTATTCCCACAACTATGGTCTCGTATACCTGTCAACCACAGCCATTACGGCAGGCCGTGATCAAAACCTTGAATGCTGGCAGCTTCCCACTGAGAGAGGTGATGATGTCTGAGCATGCTACTTTTTGTATGTACTCTAGAGCCTCTATTCATGCTGAAGCATGTCCTCTAAGGCAGCTCCATAGCTTTGATAGTATGGAGTGAGAGGTCCTCTCTCTCCCCAGGGTCTGATATAATGAGAGTGAGCTTACTAAACATGATCTGCAGCTCTCTCAAATACGCTACTTGAAACAGCTCGAGCCTGAAACAGTACAACAAACAGCGCTGATTCATTTGTACACATGCTCTCACTCCATCTCTCTTTCTCTCTCTCTGTGAGCTATATGGGGGGGGGGGGGGGGGGGGGGGGCTAATGTGTTTTAATGTGTGATAGAGAGTGATACAGAGATGGAGAAAGAGAACAGAGAGGCACAGGAGCCTAGGTTTATGTCCATTCATTCAGATCTCCCAGCACAGGAACCCTAGCTTCCCAGTTCAATTATTTCCTGTAAGCACAAAGAAAATGTGAAGTGACAGATTTTAAATGATTGCATTCACGGTTTGCATTTGTAAAAACATGAACAGAAATGTATTATATGGTTATTGCCTTTATTGAATAAAGGTTTTAACTGCGCCATTTCTCATATTCGGTCACTATCTGCTTTAGGATCTTATCACATGGCAGCAGGGTAATCAACAGAGACATTATACTGGCAACAAGGTGCTTCTTTTGTGGAACAAATCAGAAATATGAACTAGACTGAGAGTCAGCACAATTTAACAATGCTACAGGAAAGCATTCCCTGTCCCTGAATACACATTCAGAAGGGGGAACTTTATACTGCTGAATGTCCATTTTCTCCCTATTTAACCTTAAAATGACCGAACATTTTCCCACGCGTGCAATTTCTGTCTGAATTATTGCAAAGAGTGTAATAACATCTATAGCAGAGTGATACTGTGCCTGTGAGTTCTTTGAAATCCAGCTGAGCTCTACGAGCCTGCTTTTCTGGCCTAATTTAAGAAGTGGAGCGCTGTCCCCTGTTCCTCTGCCCTTTTTCTGTCCCAGCTTACCACAGTGCAAACTAGTTACTGTGTCTAAAAGTCCACACAATTAGCATCGTTCCAAAAGTCATTACCTAAGCAATTCTGTCCTGAAGCGTACTGTAAAAGCTCGTGACAGACAATTCATTATAACTCTGAAGCGGAGGTTCAATCAAAGAGGGATGGAGAGTAACACACCAGCATTTACAGCCGCTCCACATTTCTGTAATCTGTCCACATAAACATCCCCACAGCTGCACGATCCGGGCCTAATTGTCAAGCTGACGATGAATTTGATGTTGGCGAAGCAAAGAATCTTTTCTCATCTTACCATTAACTCGGATAATTAGCCACAGCTGCCTCAACTGTCAGAGAGAAAAGGGGTTTCAGAGTGAAAGTAAAATGTCAGAACTTATTTCACTATGTTGAATCAGATAGAGAAAAATACCAATCAGGGTTTAAACGCATGGCACCATCAAATGATTGCACTTCAACAATACAATATAAGACAGATATCTTGTCTAATTGGCAGGTGAGGGTGGGAATTCACTGTTGCCTAGCTTTAGATCATTGCAGAGATTTATTGGAGCTGCCATCAGTGTTAATCTGACCTAACTAAAACTCCTTGTGCCTATGCTTTTTTGAGTCGAGCCACACACTATTCCCTCACTGCCCTCAATAATGGCCTCAATTTAAGCTTTACTGTGCCTTACCTTCCCCTTATTTTCGCTTCCCTTTGAGATACCAAAGCTTTTCCCGCTCTAAGCTGCTGGAAATAATCACAGGACATGAGATGAATAAAAGTGTTGTGTTTTGTGGAGGTTTTCTTGGTTTGACTTTGTGTGTTTAGTATTCTTGTGCAGGCAGCCTAGCTCTAGCTTTACGTATAAAACATGCCCTGTACAGAAGAAAGCCAGTTGACAGCTCTGATAAATGCTGCCGCCCTGTGCTGTAGCTCCTATGAAAATAATGAAATTACGTGTGAATGATAGATAAAGAGAGCATCAGATCTTTATTTGAAGAGCTCATCTCCAACAACCCCGCTGTCTGTACGACTGTGAGTAATGTGTGTTTATACTGGCAAGCAGTCATACATGTACACAGGCGTGGGATGCGCACCATGCATTCATTCAGGGAAGGTGGAATATACGCTTCATATGTTTTTTCACATTCTAAAGGAGGGAGAACACTACGTGATTACATGACTGACAGCGTGTGGGCAGATGTCATTTCAGTGGCATTTCCGTTGAACCCGTGACGCTGTCATGTTTATCGACTATACAGCAGTAGTGGGATGAAAGGTAAAACAACAACCAAGTGAACAATCACGTTGGTAAACCACAACATAAAAATCAGTTTTACATAATATATTTAAAGATTTGACTATAACAAAATGTTGGCTTGATATATTTGCTGCTGACATATTTAGCTTTTAATGTGAATGTGATTAATTTGTTTCTGTTAAACAATTCATGAGTTTATGACCGCCAGAGAGAAATACCCTACGAAAAAAAACCGGGATGAATCCTTTGGATTCCCTGACAGATAATTTGAGTTGTGGAAAATCTTGATCACCCCAAGGCAACAAAGAGTCAACAGAGAGATGTTATATCAACCAACCAGTACTGCAGCTAATTCCAACATAATTTCTTTAGCTATCAATTATTATGTTGTCACCCAAGGCAGCACTAAAGCAAACAGAGCAAGAACAAAACATTTGCAAGCATCTACTGCTAAAATACAACTGTTTGCAATTCTTGCAGAATTAGCATTCATGAATAAAGGCAGAACAATAGAAAGTAGTTAAATATGCTCAAAATGTGCAAAGTCAGGAATTATGCACTGGTAAAGTAAGCAAGATACTATGTGAATAATCTTTCATCAAAGTACCAACAGTGGGTCTACTGAAAAGGTACATCCTGTAGTTGCTACTCTCACTTGCACAGCCACAGTATTCTCAGTTTACAAGGAAAATGAATTGGTCTGAATACAGGGTTGCCAGATCTGAACACCCCCCCCCCCCCCCCCCCCCCCCCCCACACACACACACACACCCTTACCATCTCCCTGCCCATCCCTCTATTGCATAGAAGAGGCATATGAAATATCAAAAGGCCAAGTACGTCAGAGCTCAACAAGATTGGAGTGGAGGGGATTTTCCACCAGTGTGCAGAGCTGCACCTCCAGCAACACTCATGACCGCAGGGAGGAGGAGGAGCAGCTGGAATTCCATTTCTCAATGATGAAATTCTTTTCATCATGCCTCTTTTGCATAACAAAGGTGCATAAAATGCATTATATACAGCAATATGTAACTGTAAACCGCCACAAGAAGCCTGTCTTTCCAACGCCGTCCTCTGTTTCCAGGAATAGAAGCAAACTCTTGTGCACAATATCTGCCATTCCCTCGGAGAGGTTAAAAATATCACCTCCCACCACCACCACCTCGACATGACAAGTGTGCTTGAGTCACTAACCATACATTTAATGTGATTAGAGTGCTCATGTAATTTCAAAAGTAATCTATCTAGTGACTACAATATGTGTGGATTGCAGACCGTCTGCTATTTCCTGATGTTATTCATTCCTTGTTTGAATACATCCTTTTAAATTGCCGTATCATTAAAGTCTCGTGAACCAGTGACTTGTTTCTTTCCACCCCACACACAGACGGGCGAAGCACAGTGAAGGAGATGTAGGTTTGTAATATTTAATCAGAGGTCTATTATGCTGATAAAAGGGGATGGGATGTGAAAAAAAAAGGGCCATTACAGTTGAGGATCCATGCCAGGTGTCACTCTAATTTAATCGAGCCGCTAAAGACAAAGAGGTGGCCTGAGGGAAGCCTCTCAATAACAGGCCTGACTGCAGATGACAAGTGGCATAGTAACCTGTGATTGAAGGGACAGACAGGAGGCTTTAGGGCAGCCTCTCTATGCACAAATGACTAGACTCGGTGGATTAAGGAGTTCAAAGACATAACATTTTTTATTTATTTATTTTTTTTCCTCGATGACTAGAAATTAGAAATAAAATTCTCACAGTAACAGATTTGAGGCTGAAAAATGTATGAAGTAAACCGACGTAGATTTGTTATTCCCTCTGAAATCAGCACATTCTCTTGTCACGGCTTCTAAACAAAAGAGAGGAGGCCGTTTGTTTTCATCATAAACATGAGGGCTGTGGGAGGCCGAGCATATGTGCAGGCTTCACTCAGCCCTTGATAAAGGAGATATTTCACTTTCTCTGTGCCATATTGAATTTGTCTATGGCTGAACCAACTGTGATCAATAGGCTCAGATGTTTCTCTATCTGTAGCTGTGTATCATTGCTATTTAGATCAAACTAATCCCTGATAAGGTCTGAACAGAGATCAGAGAAGCCCCTGGAAACAATAGTCTTGGTAAGCAGCAGATAAAGCAACACTGGCTCAAAGTTTTTTTGTGCCAAAGCTTCAGTGGGCAGTGCAGCTAAATATATCTTGATGGGAGAAAGGTCGACTGATCCTGAAAACTCACTGGGCACTAGCGGGAATGAATGTGGACATAAGCAGATGCATTACATAAATTATGCTTAAGCAGTGCTATCCAAGTCATTCAGATATTCAATACAGCACTTCAAGACCTCGAGAAGATTTGCAGGATTAGAGGTTGTAAGCCAGGCCAGCTCGATATATTGATCCCCTCCTCACTGAGAGCTGCATTCAATTTCCCAACAATTAGATGCACCTGAAGGTTAATATGGTGCTTTGTTAATCTGTTGTGTTGTCTAAAACTAACTCTCTCTGTCTTTCCCTGTTTGTTTTTATAGCATATGCTGGCGCCGCTCTGCCAATCTGTTTGGCTGAAAGGCTCAAATCTCTGGCAGGGCACAGTGCATACCAGTTTCACAGAGGTCATTTAGTAATTAGTAAAGCTATGATACTAGCACATTAGAGAAGAGGCTTTCTCTCACAATACTGCTAGGTAAGTACTCTGGACCATTTCTAGGCAACATTATTGGCCCGGGTAAATTGGGTTGGTCCCCGCTATGACCTTGTAACCACACTAACTCCTCCCATGACCGCAGTATGTTTTTAATAGGGCTGCCTATTATACCCAGTGGCAATTTTGTTTCCATCCATTCCCGCTGGCGGATTTCATATTCTGAGGATGTTGCTGGACTTACGGCCGTGTGAGAATGAAATGCCTCCCATGGGATCTGGGGGATATTTCTCTGGTGTGGCATACGTTGGGGGCTCCGAGAAGTAGAAATGACAGCAACATTACATGGCTGAAATGAAACCTCCCCATAATGTTATCCATTTTTATTCATAAGATACTACGACATGCCTCTCATTGGTTCCTGCGTTCAAATGCAGAGCGGTGGAGGGGATTTTGTAGCAATTCTCAGTAATAAATCACAGACAACTAAGAATTATGAGGTCAACAGAAATATAAAGTGATGGTGTGTCCATGGATGTGTAACACACATGGTATGATACAATGCTCACATGTGTTCATTCTATACAACCACAGCCACAGGCAGCCCAATGAATTCATACATCCTAATCTCGTGCTGAAACTGAGCGGCAGAGCGAGGAAGGGGCTGATAGTGACCAACTCGGAAGGAGATTAGCCACAGAGGATTTCGCTGCTGTCTGCTATTTTAGGGGGAAACTAATGGCAACTGAAAAAGGGAAACAATGACTCCAGATCTGGAATAAAGGTAGCTAAAGCGGACATGGGTGGGGGGAAAAAATGAGTCCTTCATTCAATACCTTTCCAGGTGAAAATGTAAGATAATGCTTGTAGTTACTGTCATAAATGCTCTTCTCTATAATTCTTGCTCTGGGTGCATTATTACCATTAAGCCAAGCACACCTAACTTCTCCATCAAAGAGCCCTTTTCCATCAAAGCTGATATTTTAAGCAGCTGGGACCATTACAGTGTAATAATTGGCTGTTTTAAAACTGTTTTTCTCTGTTCGAGCACTGTAAAAGGGTTTCACACGTCCGCCATGCAGAGGCCACAGTCATCTAGAGTTTCCATGCTAGCTGTGCAAGAGCTGGGAAATGGGGAAGAAATCGGGCCTGATGGAAAATCTATTGTGATGGCTATCTTTTTTTTTTGCTCCTAAAAGTGTTGGTTTTACAGTTACTGTGGTACAACTATTTATATTCTCTCATGCTGGTAGACCATTTTGAACTGCTTCCCTCATACAGAAGTGACAGTACTGCTTACCGGTACAGCTAGTATTCACGATGTTCTTCCCCAAAAACAACACTAACCTCCGAATCCAATCAGTGTATAAAGGTGTCAGTAAATCCAAATCCCTGGTCCACTCTACCTGCCAGGTTTCAGTCATTTTCACCTGCACCATCCTCCCCTCAGCACCATCCTACTGTCACCTCTGCTACAGCTGATTTGGCAAAACTGAGAAACGAGATAAGGTGTGAGGGCGCTTTTTACTGCATGTGTATATGTCTTTGTGTCCATGTTGTAGTACTCTATAATGTATGTGTATTGTTGTGGATGTTACAAACTCAAATGTCGCTAATCAGTCAATATTCAATAAGACTGATCTTGCTGCTTTTCCATTTAAAGGCCGCTGTCCTCACTAATGACTAATAATCCATGAGGTAGTCAATGACTCATACAGGGAAGTGTAAATCCTACATGAATGCACGACATCTATATGTTCCCTCAAGGATACTGATTCACACCGTATCCAGCTCTAGGTGACGTCACACTGCCATTTTTAAGGAGCTGCTCTACGTGTGAGAGGTCCCTCCGGGGAAATAGCTAATGTAGCATACGTTTGTCTATGTGCGTCAGGCTGGAAGTAAGAACAGGGGTAAAAGTAAAAGTAAGCTTTCTTACGGTCCCTGTGAGGTGTATATAGAAGAAACCACAATACAGATATCCCTCACCTCCAATTTCACTCTATCCTGTAGAGCTGCTAATTTAAACCATTAATTCAAACCCACACTGTTCTCAGAATCCTTCCATTTTCTCATCTCCTCACACACCCTCCTACTTTGCCTGCTGGTGGTGGATGGAGAAGCAGCTGGGGGTACTGCCTCAGTAATTGGAGAATCCTTCTGAAACATGCAGATGAAGCGGGGTGAGAGGGAAAGGAGCGAAAAAAGTGGAAGAGGAAAACGGACTACATTCCTAATTATCCACCCCTTTCCTCCTATTCCCTCTTTCTTGCTCTGACAGGGTTGGAGTTGTACAGTGGAGGCTGCTTCTGCTTCTAATGCTGGCCTCTGCATAATTAGACGTAGTGTACGGGGCTGAACAGGGATTGATGCTCACATAAAGGCCGGAGTGAGGAGGGGGGTTCAGAGGAAAGCCGGGGCTTTGATGAGAGGGTTAAGAGCACTGTCAGCACACTCACTCTTACACATGTTACAATGAAACACCCTGTCAGCTGACACACAAGCTGCCTTACACGAAACTTGGACACACAGGCGCAAGTGAGATGCGCATCCTAAACATGCATCATGCACAGAATACGGCCGAAAACATCAAGTGCATTTTTGCAATCAGAGATCTAAGGCTAATCAAAGGCCGGTGCAGTTCAGTGCATTTTCAAAATGAGGGGCAAAAGAAAAGGCAGCCCCAAATAGCAAATAGACATCTGAAATAATATTACTCCTCTGCAATGAAAGAGAGCCAATTTCAATGAGGTGACATTCATTTCCTTTCAGGTGGTGAGAGGAGAATGAGATAGGCTGTCTGCTTTTAATATATCTAACAGTGTCAGAGCCCCCGGTAGCACACAGCAGAGGCAAGCACATAGGGAGATATACTGTAGTCGACTGTATTTGTCAAAGCACAGCACCGAAATTGTTGCAGGTGATTGTGCCTCTGTGAGTGTGTTTTGCTGTTTGTGTGCTTTTCTCGCCCGCGTGTACAAAATACACTCTTGCATATGTGAGTGAATGTTAAAGTCAGGATGTAAATTTTCTTTCGCCTTATGAGACAACCAGTACTTGTACCAGCTGTTGCTACAATTCAGTGAGTCAGGAGGAGATGCAGTCTTACTTTTGATTCTACATAAAAGTCTGGATGGCAAAATGAATTGTGGGCATAAATAACCCAAATAAGATTTTGCCAAGGCAGTATTTCTATTTGGTGTGCAGTGTTCCTGAAAGTGGAAATGTAAAGCAGATGACCCCTCACTGTGAGATGATATCAAAGAGGCTTCAACACAAATGATATTGTCATTGTTTTTTTTGTTCAACAAATTAAAATGCAGTTCTGTTTTCTCTGCAGATGTCGCAAGTCTGTTTCCCACCCTATTTTTTTTTTTAATCTTAATATCTATTTCACTGTTTTTTATGCTACAAATGATTTGACAGCCATATTCTGGTTTATTTTTCTCCAGGCAATTTCATCTTTAATAAACACACACACCTCTTTGCAAAAGCTAATTCCCACTGAAATGACGAGAGCAAAAGCTCTATGGAGCATTCTTCCCATGATTAAACCACCTACCGCAGCTAAAGGGGGCTCAGCACTACACCTCTTGCAGGGCGCCGAGCTGCTCTTATCACCCCACCACGAGGCTGTAGAGGGGTAATAGGATTGTGACTCACGGAGAAAGTGCCATGCTCACCAAGCAGGGGAGGGCTGAGGCACAAGTGTGAAGGGCCTCTGCGGCTGTCCGGCATCATGAAAGCAGAGAGGAGCAGGCAGGGAGGATGTGTTCTCCTCGCTCCATAAATAACCCTGCTAAATTGCAGGCTTTGGAGGGTCAGTGGGACACTGGTCTGCCAGTGTATATCTGAAGGCTGGGATATAACCCATAATCCTGCAGCCCAGAAAACCAACAGCACAGCAGTTACAGCAAAATGTCTTTCCTGCAAAATGGAAGCCCGGACGTTTATGAGCTGGGAGAGAGAGAGAGTGTGAACGAGAAAGAAAGAAGAGAGAGTAAGGGAGAGTTAAGGGAGGATGGGGGTGATTTTATAGTTTGTAGTCAGTGTTTGAGTGGTAGACTCCTTCCTTTGCTGGCTGGGTCCCAGCAGCAGCACAGCAAACACTTTGTACTCGAAGGAGGGAGATGAAAGCCTCACTGGGTCAAACAGGGATGGAAAGGGGAGGAGGAGGAAAGGCAGATGCAGGGAGGAGGGGGTTGCCTTATTTGATAGACAGCCGAATCACTTTGGTTTCGGATGCCGGCTGGGTGTGACTGTTATCATTCACTGAGACGTCTTGGGGTTAAGCAAGCATTCAAAGATTAAATACTAGTTTTAAAAGTTGCACTGATTCTCTGTGATGATTTGAAATCAGAATCCTGGGGCACCCGAGTGAAACAATCTTCTTCTGTTCACCCCTCGACAGCGCGCATTCAGTGCTGCGGGGAAAACCATTCCACCTGTCAGCACTTAGGTGAGTGGGTGTGTATTTTAGTTACATCAGCGCCCTGATGCTCATGGGAAGGGCAGTAAAAGGCACCGCAGGTGGTGGAAGACTGAGATGGCCATGCTGGTTGTTTTGATAGAAAATAAGTGGCCTGAGGCAGTGAGCAGTGGATGGAGGGTTATAGCAGAGATTTAGGGTTATTATTGAGAGGCAGGCACGGTGTAACACTCTAAGATGCACACGGACATGGGGCTTGATATCTCTATCAGACTGGTGAGATAGGTGTCCTCCCCTGCAGGACTGATTACTTTATCTGGAGGACCATAAAGCATACAACAGGTAAAGACAGTGCAGACTACGGTAATAAATCTAGCCAACACAAAGATTAAAAGTGTCTCACAGATGATTTTTTTTATACAATTACTGCAAACAAATGATATTTGTTCAATCTTGCTTTGCTGTACCAGATAAACATGATGAGACTGAGAAGATTGGCAATTAGGAATGCAAACAAATACTGGTGTGAGGTAGTGTATTCATGGGCACACAGGTAAGTGAGTTTTTGATTATGCTGAAGTGTCTTCTCATCTGCATTCCGTATTAGACCGTAAAGCCTGTCTTTAGTTTGATTGATGGTACTGTTTACCGCTCACATTCCCATCAGAACAGTTTCATTCATATCACACACGCTGGATGATGGGAAGTCGCTATCTGATGCTAAAAAAAAGCTAAAGTCAAGGTCTGAATATTCCTGTCCTTGTGGATTAAGGACTTTTTGGTTCTTGTGAAGGACCACACAGAACACATCTCCCTCACAGAATAGCTGGATGTAAATGCAGAGAAAGAGAAAGCTAAAAGAGTTCATCACTGTGAGCTAAAGAGTTCAACAGTGTGGGTGACCAGGTTGGCAGATCTGCAGATAACAGCTGGAAGCTGCGGCAGAGAAAGATCATGGAATCTGCACTTTCACCCCCTCGGTCATCTGTACTGCAGTAATTCAGCTTCTTCAGGAACGCTGTCTGCAGATCAGCATTGCAAAAATACACTACCTTTTCACAACTGCTTACATACCATAACCTTCTGACTTTTGCCATTTGACCTATTATAGATTGTTTTGACCACACACTATATGCTTCTTTGTGTGCCACATCTGTGAACCAGTGTGTCAAGAAGGCCATTGGCTTTATCTTTAATTTCACTAAATCTGAAATATTTTCATAAAACTAATGATTAAAACTTAATAGTTTAACATATAAAAGAAAAAAAGTTTCTTTAAATACTTAGTCAGCAGCTATATTCACTACTGTCATTGGTGTAAAATTTGAAATATTATTTTGGAAAAAAAACCCCTCCATCATCCCAAATCTGTTTTTCCTTTCAATTCTTCAGCTCTGCAAATTAAAATTTCAGTGGCAATCACATTTGTAATGTGCCTAACATCAAAATGATGGAATTTAATTTTTCATCATTTGAAAGGCAAGAGCATTATATTATCAAACCAGCGCTGTGCATCACACTGTGATTTATCTCAAAATGCACACGCATGAAATTATCAAGGCAATCATAGCAAAACAAGACTGTCAGCCAATGTCATGTGCGCCACAAAGGACACGGCTTCTGTTTTCCCTGCGTTTGCTATATTCCTCTTTATTTCTTGACAGGCTTGATGAGATAAAGTGATGAGTGGTAGGAGATGGGTGTCAGGGGGAGACAGGGTCTTTCTTCTGGGTGCCTTTCGGTGGCTATCAAGGCTTCTGATCTGGCTGAGAGCATGCCTGCCACTGTGAGAGGGTCAATAGCTCTCAGCCCACAACAAAACAGGCTTTTGTTCTGTGACTGACACTGAGTCACCACACACGTAATTGGTGTATAAATGTCTTAATGGGAAAAAGGAGGATTTCACCTACTATGGATGATAGAAAAAAAAATAATACACTTAAAGAGCAAGCTGAACAGGAAATGTATTGTATAAGGTAAACGTGGAGATGGCAATCAGTGTGACAATGGTAGAGTGGGTAATGTCAAAAGAACGTGTCATGGTGACACTGGTGCAGCCTGAGAGATTTCACTGCTATCTGCTAACACACATGTAGCTGTATGACAGGACTGAAAGAAAGGTCTTGTGTAGATGAAGTATCATATCAAAAATCTGCACTGCTACTGATGGAATGTATAGATTCATGCATTACATGTAAGCCTACCAAAAGCAAAGTGTGTCAGCGTGTGTGTGTATATATATATGTATAGTGTGGATGTTTAATTGATGAGCAGTCATGTAGTAACTAATGTCACATACTACATTTCAATATTCAAATGCAGCAGGACTTTTACTTTATGAATTTTCCATTTGTAAATGCCCTGTTTTGCACATCTGGCAGTTGTTGACGGTCACTTGACAACAGGAGGTATCTTTTTGTCATCAAAAGACTCAGCTTTCTTTGCACAAAGATCTTCTCTCTCTATTATTATGTGTGGCTAAACCTTCTCTTTTCATTTATGTCTAACTTGTCACATGAAAGGACGTTATCTCTTCCTCCTCTAAAGTTTCTGCTGTCTGCTGTCTGAATGATCCACTGGTCTGATCCACAGGGTTACAATATGACTTTGATATCCTTTGTACAATACAGTATATCTCACATTCATTTTCCTCCTCTGGTCTTCTTTCCCTGTCTGTCCCTCTGTTTCTCTCTTCTCTCTTATGTGCAAGAAGCAGACATACTGTACTTTGTCACTGGGTGAGCTTATGCTTCAAGACACACAATCCTGTTAGGAATTGGCACAGCTATGTCCATTTGATGCCAATCAAAATATTACAGTCTGTTCACTGATATAATGAGCTATGGGCATAATGCAGCCAGAAATGAGGCTTGTTTATATGTCTACCTGGTGCCGTTTGTATTGGAACAATGCCATATTGGTTAAGCACCCAAATCTGTTTGCCCTGTTTTACAGTTTTAAGTGTGTACGCGCATGTGTGTGCGCACTGGTGTTTGAACCTCAGCAGCAAGACACGGATACTCTCGTGTCAAAGTGATGGGCTTTACTAATATGAGCCAACAGTCTGATCAGGATTCAGCAGGTGTTATGCGTAGAGGAGACTGACGTCTGCTTGGGACTATCCATCAGAGCTAAATGGCAGATGGTCCTCTCTGCGGCCAGGCAGGAAGTGCACTAACACAATCGCTGCAGAAACACAGGGAGCACTCTACCTGCTGATAATCCACTTACGCACAGACAAAGCTGCTTTAATCTGCCCGCTCCTTTCCTGCACACCCCCTCGCCACACGACAAGGCCAAGCTCCATGCTGGAGAATCACCGCTGATCCACCGCACACATGCACACAGCCTGAGCACTGACAGGCCACGTTATAATGAATCCCTAATCACTCTCGTATGTGACAGGAGGATCACGGGCAATGAAAACAAATGCTCGAAAACAAACAGAACATTGCCACTTAAGTTTTTCTTGCTGTTTAGTTTATTCATTTTCTGCAAGTTCTATTTATGCACCTGTTTCAGGTGGTGGAGAAACTGATATAGCTATAACTGATATAGATTATATCAGCTTTGACCAATAAGAAATGAGAAAAAGAGCAAACGAAGGAATCAGGTACAACACGTACCGTGAATTAAACCCTGAATAAATATTGTGCGAGGAGGCTGAACAATGCTTGTGCTTGTGGCACTGGTACATAATGAAAAACACTGTAAAATTTGAGCATAATTCAAAAATGATCTTAGTTCATTATTTACAGTTGCAGATGACAAAGTTGTGTTGTAAACTTGACTGTAAATACTGAAACATCTACCTGTTGTTTAGTTACTGACCTTAAAGTATTGCACACAGAATACTGCTCGGACCTAATATTTTTTATTAGATCATGTATTTTATGTTTGTACTGATATAGACTGTATATCTATTCAATCAACTAGGAAGACGGTGCTGTGTTGAAGTATAGTGTAGCTTTTTTCAGCTAGTTCTAGTAACAGTTAAGATCATTGTTTTGTGTCAATAATCAAAATGTCCACTGTGAAATATCCATGTGGGTCTTAAATGTTCTGTCTGAGAGAAACTCAACACTTGAACAGGTACACTTAATACAAACAGCCACAAACACTGTGTCATAATTTGAACATCTGTTACCCTTGTAATATATCACAATATAAACTGTTAATCCTTAACTGGGAAATTCAATATCTATATACTACAATGCACAAAATGCATTACTTAATTACTTACATTACTAACAGTACACAGCCATTAAAAGAACAGCCCACTGGATGATTTGAAACTGAAACGAACAAAGCCTGCAGCTTCACAGACAACTTTTAAATCATCCTTTAAGTAGGAGGCATATAATAACATTAAGCATATTTTGTGCACTTAATTATGCCTGTGTGTGTTTGATTTGTGTTGATTTAGTGCACTTTAATTAGCACAGATTGCCACTTCATATTCGGGGCCAGGATGATTATTAGAAAAGCCAGTCTTGGAGTTGGATTCTGAGGTGCAACAGGCCAGGACCTGGAAGTCCCACAGGGAGTCATTAGATAGGAAGATGAAGTTTGATTGAAATGTTTTGCCAGGCTGTTCATTCTGATTGGGCTTCATTAAAACAACACGGACTTACTGAGGCTGAGCAGGAGGATGTTATGTTTATCATTCTGGCATCAGAAAGGTCTGCTGCGCTGAAACTCTGCCCAGATCAAAACGGATTTATAGTGGGTGTCACGGTTTCTGTATCCCGCAGTGCAGAGCTGTTCTTGCTTATGAACTCATCTGTTTAACAGTTTGAATAACGAGTTGTCCTCTTTTCTCAAGGCGTGAGCACTGGAGCTCTACAGGGAGGAGGTGTCAGAGCGGAATAAGAGGGAGAGAGGGAATGAACAATTAGTGTGGAGTGGTGGAACAGTTCCACGTCGAGGCAGAAGCGAAAAGGGGAGGGAGGGAGCCCTGAAAGAGGCCAGGTGCAATATCGCATCCTTCCTGTCAGAGGGCTTAAAAGGAGGGCAGAGGAAGAGCATTTAGCTCCAAGGGACGCATGTGGAATGCTGACCATAGGTTGGAAGAATCGACTATTCAGAGAGCGTTTCTTCCATGCCCTATCGGGTCGGGGAGGTATCTGCCAAGTAAAAACTGTTGCCAACGTCTTCTGAAGGTGCTTGGAATACCGACAAGGAAAATCAGGTCTGGAGGATGAGAGCTGTCCATGATCCCAGCAACTGCGATACTCTGCTGAGACTGCATGCTAGTGAAAAGAAGCTGAAGACACCATGAAGTTTTCTTTTAGCACTTTATTTCATGAGAATATTTTTAAGGAGCACTTTTCTCCCTTTAACCGTCTGTCTTCTACACTGATCTCTCCGCCACTGTCGTTTCTCTGTGTGACTACTCCTGCTTTATATGCACTGTATTCCATAAAAATCAATACAAATTACATTTCTGGTATGTCAGCAGATATGCTATGAATGTCTTTTCATGCCACTTAAATGATGAAGAATTTTAAGCACTGCTATGTTCTACTGTGTCTCTGCTGCATCATACCACATTTGTATCAATGAGAGAAACGTTACTGTGTACAAAGAATATTGTCGTAACATGTCTGAATACATTTAAAGCAACCCACAGATAATGATTTTTGAAAAGTGGTAACACAGGAAGGTCAGAGAGTTGTAATGTAGCAGAATACAGGAGACATAGATGGAAGGCTTTTCTACAGCTGTCCACATTTGGTTAGTCACACCTGAATTTTTTGATTAGATATTACAGTACTTCCAACTGCCTCCAAATCAGGACGATTGTTTGCCTGATTATCTATAATCTGCTTCAGTTGAAGCTGTCCTGTTGTTCTTTGTTTTAATCTATGCCTCAGTACAGCACTTTTTGCTTTGCCTTGTGTCTGTGAATGGTGCTACATAATAGGGCTGTAGTTAAGCAAAGAAAATCGTGCTTGACAATTGCAACACCGGCAATTGTCACCGACCAAAGAGAATTTGGTGCCTTTCCTTGTTTATACTTTGTACATGTATTGTAAAAAAACAAAAGTGATGTGTCCTCATTCAACTTTTTGGCTGATTTATATTTGGTATTAGAGGGCCTCTGTGTACATGGTTGTAAGCTTACATCATACATCAAACATTTTAGTATGGCACATAAATTTCAAAATCAACCGTTTATTTTTGTCACAGAGATTAAACAACACTTTGACTATGGAGCAGGAAACCTGACGAAAATGTACTTCATAACACCTAACCCGTAAAAGCTGTGCCTCACTGGCAGATATTAAATCTCTCTCCTATCCACTCTGCAATGGCCATGAGTCCAGCCCAGTAAAGGCTAAAATGTAATGGTCTTTTAATTTCTGATTGCCTGTCTCTTTGATTGGCCTTAAGTGCTACCCAATCTACTTCCAGTGGTGATTACTATGGGAACTTGTCGGACTGGTTAATTGGTTCTATTAGTAGATTTTTTTCTTGAAAGGGCTTCCCGTTTCTCCCAAGGGCATCAGGTGTCAAAAGAACAACACTTCAGCCTCTTAATGTTAGGAGGACCGCTCCAAATTACACTCCACTCTAAATTCTACAATTACAGCAATTCAAATATAAGGACACTTACGTAATTATGTGCTATTAAGGAACTCAAGAAAATTTGAGATTAGTTTATAAAAGACTAAGTCACACTCACTGCCACTGCAGAGTTTTAATTGTTCTCTCAAGCTGGGAGAAGATTTTAACTTGTCCCTTGAACGACAAAGGAGCAGCTCTGCTTTTTGATCATCAATGTGCTTTAAAGTGTCTGTGGTGTCTTTTTGTTTCTGTTCAGAAAGAGACCACAGGATGTCCTTGCTTGGTCGTTTTCTGAAGCAGGGCATAATTCCTGCTGAGAATTTGTGGTGTTTGTCCATCATTGATTAGGAGGTCTGTTAACAGCATGCACTAACATCTCAGTTCTCTGGTGAGATGAGTGCCAGGTTCAATAACTATCCTCTGCTCTCATAGCCAGTGTCTTTTTGCTTGTCACAAGTATGCAAAGCATTGTCTTTCAGTCCTCATTGACATTTTTGTTCCAACGTCAATATCAGCCACTTATTCACTCAGTCACAAGTACAGAAAAGGTCTTGTGGGTAAAAAAAAAACAAAAAAAAAAACAAGGACACAGTGTTCTTCAGTGTTCTTTAAAAGTTTTGCCTTTCAAGGCAGCTGAACAGTTCTTGTCATTTCTAAAAAGCTTTTCTTCCTCCTAACAATTTAGGGTGAAAAATAGAAGAGACTGGTACTTTCTACAAAAGAAATGTCAGTTTCATGGCACTCGACAACTACAGAAATAACAACGAGAGACCGACAGATTAGAGTTGTGAGAAAGTGAGAAAGTATACCAACCCACACAGTAGTACTTCTCTGCACTTCTATTGATCAGTTTGGAGACCTCAACCAGTTCAGCAATGGGAACTGGTAATGCAGAGGACATGTTCTCGTATCAGACACTGAAGGACACTGACATCTAGCCTTAATGTTTCTCATTAGGCCACTATTGTGGACAACCAGTGTCCTGGCAGTGATGCCTCTGGGTGGCCCTGTTTGTCCTTGGAGGACTTCCTCCTCATAGTTTTTAACAACACACTGAAAAGTTTTAGTTAGGGGGGATGAACTGTGGTCCATTAATGCACTGAGCAGGTCATATAGACTAATGACCACAATGACTTGAGGTGGGACAAAATCAAAGCCCGGGCTTTTTTGACAGTTGGCTTCCTTTTGAGGAAAGCCTTATGGATCTAAACCAGTAAAAACACCTTTTTTTTTGAGACAGCAGGAAATAGCCTGGACATGACGGGTAAAAAAGCAGATGTGTAAAGCTGCTGCTGTAGTGACTGAGTAGAAAGAGAGACAACTTCACGTCCTCTGCAAGTAGGCAGGTAAATGCCTTTTAGGACAACTGAAGCAAATGAACTGTTGCTGTAGAGCTTCTAGGGTGTGCAGTGAAGATTAAGCACTTACGAGAATCAGTGATGCATATGGCCCACTACTGAAAAGACAATCAAACTGCATTGTCCATCAAAAACAGCTTGCGTTTCTCTATGCAGTGATTCCGCCGTGAAAGCCCAATGTGTTATACAACTCAAGTGCCATTTGGTACCGGATTTAACGAGCAGGAAAACACAAGAGACATTTTTTTTTCAGCAGCAATTGAGGTGTCCGTGGATGTTCTTTAGGGCTCTCTAATGAATAAATGGCCAGGCAAACGCAGCCTGACTGAGGAACATGCTGCTGCCCAGCTCCAGAGTTAAAAGCCCAAAGTGAGATTAATCACTGCTGCTGAGGGGGATGATATTCTTTGTTTCTGTTAATTTATGGTCTCTTTACAACTGAGACCCTGAACCAACATCATGCCTCTCACATACTGCATGTACTCCGCCACTAATCATCAACAGCTCCTCAGGCACCTCTTTAGCAAATTTTCACAGCAACAACAAGATGAGTTGTACATAAACAAGATATCAGGGCTAATACACTATTGCTTCCATGAAAGTAAAGGTGCTTGAAGCTGTTATTCTGCCTTCGTGCTTTCTCAGTATCTATCCATCAATGCTACCCTTTTCTTCACCCGTTCAGGACCTACCTAACACAAGGTAAGAACGAGTCAATGTTGGAGTAAGATAGAAAGACCAAAGGCCAGCACAGTATGACAGAAAAAGAGCCGTGTGTATATGGAACCGACTTGGCATGGGGATAGACAGCTTTTAGTCAGGAGGGCCCAGCAGAGGATCAAAGTGAACAGCAACTCCTCTTAGCCAGGTCTGATGTGGGAACAGAATAGTCAAGCACAGCTCTCCTAGCAGTCTGAACATGACTCGTGGTATGGTGAATATTTCATGGCAGGCGTCACACAGCTGACAGTAGAGCTGGCCACAGGGCAGCGGTGATAGAAGAAAGTGTGTACAGTGGGGTGCTTTTTTTTTGGGGGGGGGGGGGGGGGTCATTAGTATTCATAAGGATGAATCTGTACCACATATGAACACAAATGTGCACACCATATGAAGTGCAGATAGACACACTTTCTACTTTCTTTCCTGGCTTTATAAGGCAGCTGGGATGTTGACCAGTAACTTACTGATATACAAAATTCCCCCTGGGGTCTATACTAAAGAGTCTCTCTTGGAAACAGTACTCCCCTTGAAGCAGAGCGTGCACTTTAAATATTGTATAACACAAAGATGTGGCATTTTTTTCTGATTAATAAGGTGCCTGGTTATGTACTCCCTCATTGTCACCCACACATTTTCATTTTTGTTTAACACAGAGCTTACATAACTGCACTGCATTAAGCAAAACCATTAAATGCATTGTTGGTCTTCCAATAGTTTTAGAGGGCAGCATTCAGCACTGACTGCGCTGTAACAGGCTCTCCGGAGAGGCAAAATCATGTAGTCTTATTATAGAGGAGACAAATCAAGTGTACCAAAGCCCTCCCCTCCAGCCCTACTTTCTCAAGGTTATTTTCAAAGATAGCTAAAGTCTTGGTACAGTATGTGGGTTGGGCTTTAAGTAAGCCCTGTCACCGGAGACATGGTGTAACCCCATGCAGTAGAAATGAGGGGACTTCAGAGGCCACAGAGAGACAGGGGTGTGACTAATTTAAACCCCTGGGAGGCCTGGATGGGCGCTGGCTTTTGTCCCGGCAGAATAAAAGTCAGGCCACTTTCGATCTGGATGCGTCGCGCTTCGCACACAGCAGAGGCACTGCCGACTTGCATGTCAGCATTATAGCACTTAAAGGTAATTAGATTTAGACTTTCTGCATCATAAAGTATGACCGCCTTGAGAAACCCTTGAGACAATGGTGCCTGTGTTCTGGCTAGGAGCACAAAACAGACTTACATCATATCAGAATCGCCACATTCCACAGTGAAATATGATTATGGACTCCAGAGAGGCATGTTCCCTCTGTCAGTGATACTGTAGCCGTCCCGCAGTATATCTCTCAACAGCAAGCTGACTTGCTCCACTTCCGCTGGCGGGAAGGAATGCCACTTTTACAGCTCACTGAATTCAAAGAGATGAATCTCTGCAAACACCCTGCCCACTCTGATAAGTATGTTCTTATTTACTCAATTCAGGAGCACGCATCATCAATATCTCTTAATAGAAACAGTCACATTCTCTATTTTTAAACATATTTTACGGTGGAAGACTGCTGTAGCATTGTATCCCTTTTGGTGGGAAGCCAGGCATCACTAACATTGATTTATTTTATTTTATAGTGCAGTATAATGAGCTACCTTCACTTACAACCTGTCACCATGCATTACTCTCTGACCACACCAAATGAAAGCTACGCTTGCCTTTCAGGCACTTTTAAATGCCCATCTAATGCCATCCCAAGATGACTACAGAAAAACAGGCGCAGTGTGCGTGCCGCTTGCATTCGTTCATCTCCGCTCCTTCATCTCATGTGATCAAGGTCTGCTGTTCGTTCTGTTTTATTCTTTCCATATGTAAATGTATGAGGAGTTATTTTGAGACGGAAACTGAGATAAAGCGCAGCACCTGAGGGTGAGATGTGTATGAATGCCCTGTTTCAAACGTTATATCACAACTTTAGCTGTGAACGTCATTCCTCTGAACATACAGCACGGCCCTGCAGTGGGATCAAAATCCTGACACCTGAATTTATTAATTCTTTATTATTTATTGGTCACCTCATTCAATTTTTAAGTGTTTGCTTCTTTCTCTTCAGAGAGTGGACATCATTTTCCTTTCTTTTCTCAAGAAATTACTTCACCAAAGACTTGGGTGATGAAATTGCAACAGTTGAGCTAGAGGACCGAATAAATGTGGCCTAGAAAAAGGTGCATGCATTAGCATGTCTTCAAAGCAAGCAACACGACCCTGCCAAATCTGACTTATTAAGAACATGACTTGCTGCACAAGAGATTACTTTTCGCAGGTACAGTCAAGGCCATAAATATTGTGATGGTTACACATTTTTTGATCTTCAGGCTCTGAGGGACATGACTTTTTGCTCAAAAGAGCTCACACCTGACTCAGAGTTGATGGAGAGATGAGACTTGCCATTTAAACTGAGACTCAAGAAGATGATAATGAAGCTAAAGAAAAAAAAAAAAAAATCTATCAGAGAGATGTCAAAGGTAAAGAGTTTGCTAAGATCAGCAGTTGGGTGAATTCTAAAAAAAAAAAAAAGCAAAAGCACACAAGAAATCTTGAAAACGGCAACCTAAACGGAGGAGCACAGGTCTTGTGGATGACCAAAAAATCATTAGCATGGTAAAGAAAAACCCCTTGAAGACCACAGAGCAAGTCAAGACTGTTCTCCAGGGTGAAGGCGTACATGCTTCCTTGTCAATGATCAAGAGAAGAGAAAAAAGGGAACTAGTTCATGACCCAAAGTCACCCCCTCTTCTGTCAAACACGCAGTGGTTCTGTTATGGCTTGGGCAAGTATGGCTGTCAGTGGAAAGACAGGCATGTTCCCTGTCATTTATTGAGGATTTCACTGCTGACAGAAGCAAGAGGACGAATGCAGAGGTGCGCAGGAGAATTCTGCCAAATGCATCAAAACTCCTTGACGACATTTCATCATTCACCAAGACAACGCTCCTGAACACACAGCTATTTCAAACCGAAGAGCTTTTCATTATTGAAGAGGTGGAAATATCACTGGCTGGTCAAGACAATCACCTGATCTCAATCTAATTGAGCTGCGTTCCACTTGCTGAAGGCAGAGGAACCCCACAACAGCTCCAGTGAAGGCAGCACCAGGGAATATATAAAGCATCTTGTGATGTCTATGGGTCAAAGACTTCAAGCAGTCATTCCCTGCAAAGAATTTTCCACAAAATATAAAATACGATGATGTTGTTTGACTTGTGTATCTATCCCACTTCAGAACCCTTATACTTTAGGCATTATGTGTTAAAAAGGCTATATCTCCCACACAGTTGTGAAGTATACTTTCTCATATTAAAGCTGATACTTGGCACTTAAATTTACTATGCTTTATCTTATTTCAAATCGAATGTGCTGAAGCACAGAGTCAAGGGGACAAAAACAGTGTTACTGTCCAAATACTTAAGGTCTCAGGTGTATGTTTAAGAGAAGGAACCTCTCCTAAATGGTGTGAATATATCAAAACAGAAGGTTCCAAAACGTGGAGGCAAAAAGCGTCTTGAGTCCATCTGTTGTATAACTCCTACATGAAGAACAAAACTATATAACTATACAGCATCAAGATTACAGCAGGGCAGCCCTTCACATCGGCCAATCTAGCCTGAGGCTGAGATAAAGAAACATCCAGATGGTAAGTCTTTCTCTCTCTCTCTCTCTCTCTCTCTCTCTCTCTCTCTCTCTCTCCCACACTCGACTTCTCCCTGTTTGACTCCTGACTGCTGTTCAAATCCTGCTTTGTCTGCCTTGGTTAATAATGACACCACACGGACATATCAGTTATAATGCAACTATGCACTAAGTGCTTCTCAGATCACCATCACACTTACTGAGTATAATGCACTCAGTGTCACATATTACTGCCACAATCTTACATATATTATTGTTAAGCATTTTAATATATACAGAACAACATACCATGTAAAAACAACATGACACATATTGATCATATTTCTATTTGATCCCAAACTTTTATTTTTTACGAGTTGAAAAAATAAAACAGTGATATGCAGCGTGTCTAATGGCAGTTGTGTGTGTGTAGTACACTGGTGCTAGGCTTCGCAGCAGATGCACCGGCCTCTTCACGTGTATGCACTAAGCAGGAGTAAAGGATCGTCATCCAGGCAGGTAATTGGCTGCTGTTTACATTGCCGTTGGCATACCCCTCCTCCCCTGCTTGACACATCTGTAGTGTTCATTAGAGCTGAGGAGCTCTGTGCTACGCCGTGTTATCAAATCTGGCCTCTCAGGCTGTTCACTTCGCAAGTTCCAATTTCAGTCATCGAATCGGTGCTCAGTGCTCACATTCATGTTGGGAAAATCAAACGTTTAAGTTAAATAGGCCTTTGAGTAGGTTTAGAAAAGTAAACATGATGTATTATGATGTTAGATATTGTGCCATTCAGATTTCTATTGAACCTATATATCAGAGAGCTTGTGGTTTTTCTTGTTTGTTGTTATTTTGTTGTTTAATATGTTAATGGTTTGGTTGAACTTGGACATAGGAGGGTTGAGAACTAGAAGATAGCGGAGAAGCAGAAGAAGTGGTGGACAAAAATGGAAAATGGGTTTATGCAGGGAGACGCTGCAAAGGCGGGGAAAAGCGGTTTAGAGAGGAAGGCTTACCCCAGGTGCTCCAGTGCCAGATGGAGAAACGGCTGAATCAAGTCCAGGGAAATGCGCTCGTCATCAGCTCCAGCCTCAAAATCTTCATTAAAGGCCTAACCAAAGTGCAAGGTGAGAGAGAGAGGGGTACATGTAAACGCTAACAACAGCTCATGAAAGGACAAATTAAAATTCAAAGTGGTTTCACAGAAGAGTGATTTAACTCTGAAATCCAAGGCTTAATAGATTAAATCACAGAATTATGTGCATGCCAACTTTCCTATTAATTACTGATTTCTATATTAATTGTGTGTGCAGTAATACGAGGAGAAAAGCATGAGTGCTCTTTATTATCTTCATTATGGAAGTTAGAACATTATTCACCAAATGCATCCTTTAATGAATTACATTATGGTATGTATATCACATCATCAGGGGAATTTGTCACACCACATTCTCTCTTGCCTCTTTGAGAATGCAAATGACGTCGCTTGAGCCACGGACGTGGCAGTAATTTACTTATGACAGGAGTGGTAGTGTTTTGCTTTAATCATATTAAGTTCGTACGCTAAGCAACTTCACTATTTGTAGCTGTATAACAGTCTGAGTCACCATCATATTGCTATTTATCTCTATTTGTAACAAGATATCAAATAATTTGTTGTCATATGTCTTTCTTGCTTACTGCAGACTATCTGAGCCTCCTATTCTCAGGCTGCTCACTGTGATTATATTTACTGCCACAAAGATGATGCAAAAGGTGTGTAATGCAGACAAGTACCATTGAATGTATTATGGCTTATATACTCAAGATGGAAATAAAAGTTATCTGAAATGCAAAACAGCTGCGTTCAGTAACTATAACGTTGATGCTACATAACACATAGCAACTAATAAAGAATGGATAGTTCAATTTCTCTGCATAAAAAACAGCCAATCACAGAATATCTGTTTAACACATACTGAAAATTCTTCTTCACATTTAGTGCTTCACTCATTCTTCTCTAATACACAATCCTTTACCATTAACAGTCAGTACTTTGTCTCTTTTACTTCCCCTACATACGTATCTATAGCTGTTCATTAGTATCTGTGCTGCCTGGTGGGATCTCTGAACGTTTTGTATGTGTGATCTTATTACTAATGTATCTTCAATGCACAATTCTGCACTCGTAAATTGTGCTTTTGATCTATTAAATTACAATCTGAGAGCTCATGTACTTTTACAGGTTCACTGTGAAGTTTTAATTGGAAACAAATACAGATTCCCTGTATATAAACAAGATTTATGACAACTACTTTCACAGTGTACATATTAAATCAGAGGACTAAGATGCCTACCAAGGCAAAGCTGGCTCCGTGTCTCATTATGTACTGTGCAACAGTTACGTTGTTCACAACACTTCGCCATATCTTTCCTGTCTCTTTCTCCCTCTCTTCAATTTAAGCAAAATTATATGCAACAGGCCAGTGGGAAATCATTTCACTTGTGGCTCTGGGAACACAACAATGGACTGTAATAACACCTGACCTGCAAGGTGTGAGGTGACAGTACAAACCCTCTCCAAGGACGGCCATTCGCAGCCAAATCAGCAGGTGTTTGTGTGTGTGTGTGTGTGCGCGAGTGAGAGACAGAGAGTAAGAGAGAGAGGAAATGTATGAGAAAAAAAATAGAGATTGTCATTTTGAAGGCACCATGTGGAGTTTTAATTACAAACTATAATTCTAAACTAATTAAAAATAATTAAATTCTGTTCTCATTCAACATTTTTCACAAAAATGCGCTGCATGTATCGTGATGCCCTAACAAACACGCTGAAGGGTTTTCCTACCTCAAAAAGCAAAGCCTTGATTTTGAATGCTCTAAACTCCAAAAATCCACCCATTTGAACACCTTTAATAGATGTATTAGGGGTCAAAAGATATTGCAGCCAAAGTCCCTCTCCACAAGACTGGTTTACCTGCACGTTTTATCTCCCATTCCTGCTAAGTTGTTGCTTATCAATGCTACATGACGCTCAAACAGAAAACCAGGCTGCTTTTGATGCTAGAATATTGTTGCTTGCCTACAGGTGTCATATTAAGTGTAACTAATGTAGATTCAAATTTAAGCACAGATGCTACAATCACAAGAATCTATCAAGAATCAAGAGTCTTTAATGTCATTATGAGAACATAACGAAATTTTGCAGAGATTCCTGGCTTAAAGGCACACATATAAATAACACAAACATTTAAAAAGAACACTTGTGAAAAATATAAAACACAATATAAAACACAAAGTAAGGTAAATAAAGTGCATAATGACATACATCAGTATATTTATTAGATTTCTGGAGCCACATTTGATTCTACCCTGCAGATATAACAACTTATCCCATAACAAGTATGTGTGAGATGTGCATGTAAGAGGAGACATCAAATAGCGTCCATGAAAGTCGGTCAGTCTGGCCCCCATCACTGCTATGTCAGGGCCCGGACAGCCCCACTCAGGGACCTCGCTCTCATTCAATTGCCTTCCTGATTGCCACGGGAGATTAGCTGACCTCAGGACCCGAGAGGAGCTAGCATTACTCACCTTGACCGTGCCCTCTCTGCTCTGCAGGTTTCCAATCAGAACTGGTGCCAAGCTCCCATTCCTCAGCAACCGCACTTGGAGGTCATGGCTCTCTGAAACATCTGCTTGTGACAAATAGCTGCTGGAGGGTTGGCCCACAAAGGCAACACTCGAGGGTCTGAGTAAAAGAGACAGGGAGAAAAGGAAAAAGGTACAGTATGTGAACAGGACAGGCCTACTGAGTGGAGAGCCCCCAGGCAAGGGGATGATCCTCCAGGCAGCTCTTGTGCAAAGCGCTAAAAGAGAGGAGACCATGTTATAATCATAGAATATCACACTGAGCAGCTCTCAGGGAGAGAGAGTCAAAGTAAAAAGTAAAATGTAGGATGCTAATAGAGTCATACTTTTTGTTCAATTACTATAATCATCAAATACAAATTTTGTTGGTGGGGAGGATAATGAGGGGGTTTGGGCACTGAAAGATTTTATTCCAAGCAAACAGGCCAATAATATTAGTAACATTAACAAGCCCCGAAAGTCTTTTCCACAGTCCAACCTCTTGACTCTCTTTGATCATGCATGCATCGCATGCTCACTCTTGAGAATTTCTGGTATAGTCCCCTCTGATTACCGTTGTAGCGTAGATCTTACCTTCATTTCACCTCAAAACTTTGAGAAAACATACTTACGGAAGGAAGCCGAGAGAGGAAGACAAACAGGGGGAGAGAGAGTGAGTGAGAGAGAGAGAGAGATGGAGAGTCCAAAGATGTTTTAAACATGAGCGGGTTTTGTTGCCTGTGTTTTGCTCTCAGCCATAATTAAATTCTTAATTAGTGAGCCCTCTGGAAGAAATACATGAGGATGGAATTCAATTTAGAGCCCTAACTCATTTGGCCAACAGTAAAGGAGAAGAGAGAGGGGAAGTGACAGTGTCGAGGTATGGAGGCAAACCCAGAGGCAACAAATGAGCACATCGTTTTAACTTTAACTCGCTGTGTTAATGTTGCTCCTGCAAATAAAGTTGTATCCTCTAAATCCTGATGAAGATCTCAGCAAACCTCTGTTGCCCGTATCGCAACAGAGGTACTGGTATACTTGGGTACAGACATGGTTAGGTTGGCTTTTTCAGAAATCAAACTTTAGGCAACAAAAAAAGTAGGAGTCTGAGGAAGTATTGCACTTGAAATTCATTCATCACATCTACCCTGTCATGCACACCTTATGATCCAGATCATCTCTCTCCTTAACCCTCCGAGTTAACCATGCCACGCTGGACCAGGAAACCATCAAGCTCTACCCACAGGCTGGCCTGATAACTTTAACTCATCGAAGTGGGAAATAGAGAATCCATTTTTTAATATGTCTGCTAAGGTCTTCAGTCACGCCTGGCCTCTCCCTGCGCTTGTCTGCCCTACCCCACGAACGGCTGTGACATAGCTGTGAGGCTCCGAGGAGGAGTGTGGATTTGCCGCAGCCCTTTGATGTGTCAGCAGTGCGTTGGCGGCACACCTCTGTGCAATATTGAAATGTGATGCAATGACGATAGGTGAGGGTGAGGAACTGCCAGTGGCTAATTGAATGTGCTCTGCCCTGCATGGCATTCCTTGGCTCTAGGTCCTCAATTCACCCCTTGAAATTGTAGATGTGTTGTGTGTTTGTGTATGTGAGTGTGTGTGTATGTGTGCATTTGAGCAGATGCATTATTGTACCACAAATAAGTTTATGTTTGCACGTGTGCCAGTCTATGTTTGTGCGAGTTCAAGCGCAATGAGCAAAACACTAACTCCAATTGTTCTTCTGACCTGTTTTTCATCTAAAAATAAACTGATGTATAAAAATAGATACATTTATTTTGAAAAATTTGCACTCTAGTCAGACTGCCTGGCTCTGCGAACTGATGGTGAGCTAGAGGGTCAACTCCCAGGTGATCCCGTGTACATGGAGGCAAGCTGACAAATTTACTCGTGGTCCGACCTTCACGGACATCGCAGAGCTCTGCTGATCTGGAAGTAAGCAGCCGGCATCCTTGGAGAACGGAGGCCTCGCGGCCGGTGGAGTGGAGCTGCAAATGAGGGGGATGACTGTGCAGTGAGATCAGCTCTGCAGAGGCGAGGGTTTAGAGGCTTTAACGTGTACGCAGCACATGTAATCCCCGAGCCCCAGGGTAGGACCATGTGCCAGTAGGATTCTCAGCAGGGCTGCCATTCTTACTGAGGACTGAGTAAAGATATTTTATCATAAATATTTTATCATAAATATTTACACGTATTTAATCATTCTAGGACGCACCAGTCGTCTTCCTCTTACTTTCCACACAGTACAACAGACTCAGGGTTTTGATGTTTATCTTTTAGCTATATCATAAAATACACACTGAAGGCACGGCTTGTTTTATAGCTGCATCTCTCCTACACATGGGTTTGCTTTGATTCATCAAGCTAAATCAGCAGGTTTAATGAGTGTGTGTGGAGAGCCTGCTATAACCACAGTGTGCCGCTCTGCATGATAACTCCATCATCTAATCAACTTATTAGGAGTACTATTCAGAACATCATGGGTATTGGATTATTAATGCTTCATTTCCTCTACAAAATCTGGAAGCTCTGATCTCCAGAACAATGAGAGGATGAGGACATTCTGCTTATTGAAGTTTACTGCGTTCTCCACCTCCTCTTTCTCCTGTCTCTACCTTTCCCTTTTCTTGGTTCACACCTCCCAGAGGGAGGTTGAGGAAACCACGCATCAGCACTGCCACATTGTGCAGGGAAAAAAAAAAAAAAAAAAAAAGCAGGAGGAACAAGGCTCTTTTGCAGAATATTGCTGTCTTGTAAACCATAAGCATGGTAAGAGTTAGTCATTATTTTGTGCAGAATCTGTGACAAAAAAAAGACAAATCTGCTCCGTAGCACATTTGTTATACTTAGTGCTTGGAAACATCAGCCATAGGATGATGCTATAACACGGATGCCCGTATCACAAATAATCGCAATTTTGACCTTGAGCTCAATGCAATGCAATTTATGTCACATTGTGTACATGGACGCAAAATTCACAATTAATTTCAGTCCTTAAATGAAACATGTTAGAAGACCTGATTGTAATAGTGTACTTGTAAAAATCTGCACTTTTCCACCCAGTGTTAACACAAGAATATTCTTAAAATTGAGCCAATCAGCCCCCAGGCTGAATGACTCTTCATTTTAGCTTGGTCGTGTTAAACTAAGTGAGAGTTTGAGATGCCTAATAGCAACTGAGAGTGCCGCTTGAAATCCTGTGAATATTACCCTCGTAAGTATAATCAATCATGGTGAGGAGCTGATCATTTCCTTTTCAAAGTAGCATTACTTTTCCGGCTGTAATCATATCCTTCGTCATATCATGTCCTTGAATTCATTTTCCCCTCTTTCTGACCGAGCAGCCACTTCATGACATATTGTGAGCATGTGAGCAACAGATGATCCAACTCATAATTTATGCAATCAGATACATGTATGAGCTACTCAGGGGATCTTGATCTTCTAAGAGGTCTTTAGAGGAAATCAGTCTCAAGAGAATTGGAAAAATGTGAACACTGAAAATGACTGATCTGATCAGATACACATGGGTTAGCGTTGGTTTATTATGGTAATGACTACAGCGTCCATAAGTCACCCTGCCATTTTGAAGAAAATGGTTTAAACACATACTGTATTCACACACTGATATGCATGAACAACTGAACAGCCAAATTAAATCAGATTACTGGATTAAAAGCAAAGCGTAATCAGGATCTTACGCACTGGTGACGATTCTTAAAAGCAGCGTGTGATGTGGGTGCCCATTTAGCTCAAAGGAGCTGAGGGAAGCTGTTTAGCCAATGGAAAATTACACCTTATGATGTCTTATGAGTGGCTATCTGAGCAAAAATAAATGAAATCTGAATCCCTCTCAAGCACCCCTGTGTCACGCTGAAGCACAAGCCATGGTTCGGGGCATTAATTGTTTCTCTGCTATTCAATAAGTGATACTCGCTTCAACAACAAGAGAAGCTCTTCTTTTCTAGAATTTATGTTTTCGTCTGAAGCACCTGTCAGCCATGACACAGCCTTGAGACAAGCTTATTTATTCCATCACCTGTCTGCTACATTTCTCTGAGCGCTTGCCTTGTGTGCCGCCGGCTTGACATACTGCAGGGAGCCCATGATATCTCCCTCTATTAGGAACCCGACTTTAACATAGGGAGCAGCTCCATGCTGACATGCAGAGCAGACTGATGGGCGCTGTGCTACTTTTAAATACAATTTTCTGCTGGTTTGAGGGGGTTAATTATATCTAGGTCACTGTTTTTTTGATGAGATCTAAGGATGTGTACCAACCGGCACACAAAGAAAAAAAACAAAAAACAAAACAGCTGCATATAAACAGAAACAAAAAAAGCATAAAAGTGTTTGCATGTGCACGTGCGTACATAGACAGCAGACAAAAACACACTCATGCACACTTGTGCATAAACACAAATACATACAGAGCGCAGAGTGAATTCACAAATACTATGTTCAGAAGCCTCCAGAGCAACTAAGCCACTGGATGGCTGCCTGGAAACTGGGTTATCTAAAGCTTTAAATGCAGTCTTTTTTTAAATTCCAAGTAATTCTTTTAATCTTCAGCATCTTGAATTTGCATTTGCATTTGCGTTCGATGCTGGAGAATGTGTTGAGCACTGTAACAAGCGAAGACCGTCTGTTCCCAGATTCCAGTCGGGGCAGAACTGGTGGTCGTGGCCCAACAATGGTGCCGCACAGTGTGACAAGACTCTCTGACTGAAAAAAAAATCAGATGAAAACGTTACCAGTAAACTTAAAGACCTCAGACACATCTTTCCACAGGGTGCTTTCTCTATAAATAGGCAAACAAAGCAATGTGAGGTGACATAGGTGGTATGACCCTTCATGCTGTGGCCGTCTAACATCTTACCCCCTCCTTGGTCAGTTAATTAGGTCATTCTCTGTGGGGGTTGTTAATATAACCCTTGATACTGTCATATGGGGTAAGCTTAATGCTTGCAATCCACTGTGCTACTGTGCTAAACCTGTCAATCTACATTCATAAACAACATTACAGTGCACTGAAATCTTCCCTGTCTACTTGAAATTAATGAGAGGTCCTGTTATTGTGATACCAAAAAAAAAAAATACAGATTTTTTTTATTAGACTTTGTAGCCTATTGCTATGTTCTTGCACTGATGTCACCAAGATAAATCCAAGTGCATTTCTCATACTGGGAAAAAATATATTCACATTCTGATTAATGAAAGTCAGTACTTCTGTGCTCACTTCAGTAATTTTTTAAAGAACGTCTCCCTACTTGTGAGTAAGTGTGTGAGCAACTGCAAGTGAGCAATTTTTAGACATTAAGAGTAATGACTAAAAAGATCTGTCCTTTAGGGTGGCAAGACACATTATTCTGGACTGTACAGTGATCAAAATAGAAACCATCTATAAAACTTGCGCTTATAGGAAACGCCTTCACCCATCAAATTGTGTGAGAGGACCATGCCAAAATACATTAATTTTGATGCTGCTGACGGTGTGGTAAAGAAAAGGTTATGCCATCACTTTGAAACACACAAAATGTACTGGATAAGGACAGTAAGTAGTACTATCTAGAAGTACTTGCAGTGAGGTTTTTTTTTCTCCCTTCTTCTAACTAATTTCATAATGCCTCAAAAAGCAGCTCTCAGACACACCAAAAGATCTGTGGTTCAGTTTGTTATGAGTCCAAATATAATCAGAACCATTAGGAAATTAGCTAATTAGGAGAAGACTTTAAGCACAAGCTGTTATGGATATCCTGAGACAATAGATAGATAGCCAGCAGCTCCTAATGTTTGGAAAATGCAGAATACTGAAATTCGCCAAGAGCCAACTTGAAGAGCCTTCACAATGTGTAGCACAGGCCGAGTTTGCCAAGGAGCACATTTGCAAACTCCCTGAAAGTGCTTAACTGGCATGAACACCGCAGAAGGTTAATTGGGAGTGCAGACAAATCATTTCATTGCCTTTAACCACAGTTTGGTCCAAAGAAAACAAACTGTAAGCACAATTCAGCCATTAGAGAGGTACAATTGTGCACTCTTTCTTCCCTCACTGAAACATCTTAGCATTTAACTTCACAGCAACAGTAGCCATTTCTTAAATACTGATCACCAACTTCATCAGCTGGAACATCATTATGCAGAAACTGTTCTGAATTCCTATCTGCAATTTGCAGACGCACCCTGGAGTGTTGCATTATTAGGTTGCTGCTCTGATTTATTCACACTGATGCTGTAGATCAATCTAAATGATGTCTTTCATTTCATGGGTTGTTTGGAATGATGCATGTTACCGCTCTTTAATTGAGATGTTCAGCCCCTCCCCAGCGTCCCTTCCTGACATTTACCGGGGGTTCCGATGAAAAAGAGAATTTGCATATCAAACACTGGTAAAACCGCTCTCCCGGGAAATACTTTTTTCCACATAGCACTGTTATTTTCTCTGTTGTTTGTTTATCTATTATTTTTGTGCATCATGATTATTTGATTATTTGTAAATGAATGTGTCAGGAACGTTTACAGCATGAGGTTTAGTGATGTGAGGAACTGGGACGATCTGAGGGGCTACTGTTTTCAAGTTCACTAAACAGCTTGCAACACCTCTGTTAGGAAGGGGTGCTTACTTGAGTCCAATGTTAAAGGTGGAATTTGAAATCATCATAGTATCTGAAAGGGTTTATTATACACTGACAGTGCAAAGTACACAAAAGAGACTGTCCTCAATTTAAAAAAAAAAAAAAAAAAAAAAAAAAAATGACACCCAGTGTTACCAAATTGGGTGGCTCAGTGCACGCCTGTATGTGTACGGGTCAGATTAGAACCACAACGGCTAAAAAGTCCGTCTTTTCTCTTATAGTAAAGAATGCCCCATCACATGTGGCAACATCCCCCTCTCTTCTCCCATCACCACCACTAGCCTTCATAAATAATTAAAGATTTAATCTGTGATATTTTCAAAGGTCAGCTTCACAACAAAGAGAGAGAAATGCCAGTCCTTCCTCTTGCAGGAGCACATTCGGTAATCACTCCCACACTGGGTTTGGTTTATGTTTTCACCCAAAAACCTCTATCAAGTGGGCCGGCAGATATGATGATGTGTGTGTGTGTGTGTGTGTGTGGAGGGGGGGCTGGAGCGGAGTGAGGAGGAAAAGGCGGGGAGGCCACCATAACCAAACAATGTTGAATCCACCATTGTCGTAAAGACACCTCATGAATGTTTCATACTTTTGTCTGGAACTGGGCAGGACTGATGTCTAGGGGAGCCACCGTGTCCCTGAGACCTGGGCTACTGTAGCTCGGTGACAACCTGGAGAGGATAGCTCCCATTTAGCCTGGCCACAGGTTCAGACTGAGAGGCCACGGGCACTTTCATGCATAAATATCTGCTTCATGCATTAAATGAATGTGGTCCTGATGGATTTCTTCTCCTGATGCATTATCAATGAGACCCACTCTCTGCATCACAGCCCCAGTCCAGACAGAAAGGGCTCTATCATCTATTTCCCTCTTGAGTGCTTCTCTCACCTAAGAAGCAATGGAAGTTTAAACAGACGCCTCAAGGTGAGCTTTGAATCTTTAAGTAGTGAGGCGTTACTGAGGTAGATTAGGGTCTTATATGTTTTGCAAGTCAACTGTTCTGCCCAGTTGAAATAATAATTACCAATCATATCTACTTAAAATAATGTATGTCACCAAAAATACCAACAACAACTGACTGAAAAACAAAGGACGTTGTACCTGATCTCCTGAAAGTTATCCCCTTATTAATGTTTCCTGTTTTTTAGTTAGACATATATTGTGGTAAAAATGCTCAGTGACCATACTAACACACACTGAATATGCAGGAGTTCTACAGCAGAGAGAGTTATTATTGAAATATATTCCTATGCCGTCCACTCTGTTAGTGCAGCTGACTCATCTGCTTGTTCTTTCCCTCAGATTTCAGCTCAGAGCCAAAGGTTTCATCTCATCATGCCACCCATGGCAGTAAGACTGTAAGACTCCACTGGAATAGAAGTTTCCCTACACCTCCGTGGTGTTGAAGGCAGCCCCTCTCTCTCTCTCTCTCTCTCTCTCTCTCTCTCTCTCTCTCTCTCTCTCTCTTGCTTTCTGTCTCTCACGCATTCACACTTCATGACACACTTGACTAGTATTCCCTTTGTGCCGTCTCGGAGAGTGGGAGGCTGTCAGACAGATATGAGAAGCTGATTGGTTTATCTTGCAAACAAAGTGCAAAAGACTTTGATTTGATGTTGTTTTTTGTGCATTTATAGTCAAACATCAGTAAACTGGTGGAGCTTTTGTTTCGGGGATATGTGCTGTTGTTTTTTTCCATAAATCAGGTAATTGTTATACACATTACTGTCCACCTACCAAAGCAGCACCTCTCCTTTCTCACTGTGCAGTCTCAGCTCACTCTCAAACCCAATTATCTTTGCCAGCTCTTTTTAATATTAGCATTGCTTTCTGCAAACTGCTTCTTGCTACTGTCTTTGTTCGTACTTATTTCAAGGTGTTTTGTGACAAGTGCATACATTATAGCAGTAGGTAGGATTTACACAAAGACAGAAAAGGTGTCAGCGGATGCAGGCTGTAGGCTAAACCGTAAAGAAGACATTGTCGCAATGACACCTCACCGGCTGTACATCCTGTTCTTCCTGTTCACTGTACAGTCTCTTGTTCTCTACTTTGTCCTTACCCATGCCTTTTCACTCTACCTGAGCTTGTTATTTGTCATTCTAGCTATCTAACTCTCTATCTAGTGTTCTTAACTGATATCTGATGGCATCAATTAATACAATATGGACCACGGTGCCTGTAAGAGCTGAACAAGGCCAGAGATCCAATTTGAAGAGATAAAATGGGAGATCAAAATGTGTGAGTGTGAGAGAGACAAAGTGTGAGTGGGAATTCGTGTGCGTCTGTCTGCATAATTACATGCCTCCCTCATCTGATACTCACCCGCTTTCTGTGGGTCTGAGGGGTGTTTACTTGTCAGAGGTTGTGTCTGGTGTCCTCTGTTTGTGCACCTACTGTTTTTAACCTCCACTCTGCCTTTGAGTTAGTATGTTTCTGTCAGGCAGCAAACCTTACTTGGCAGGCCCAAAACAGCCAGCCTTTCCATTAAACATTCATGAACTGCAGTGCAGTGGCACCAATGTAGAAAGGTCACTCAAGAATAATCGGTTTAGTCAGGTATAGCTCTGTACATCAACTGGCCTACCTATAATAAATAAATGCGCTCCCTACAGACCTGCACCTGGTAGCCTGTTCCTTTCATAATAGAAAAAGAAAATCCCATTGTTGGATTTCGCTACTGAATATGGCACTGAAACCAATGATATGATGCAGCCCAATGCTGACAGGAACTACAAAAAGAAGATTTCTCCCACATCATCTTGTCTGCATTGGTTCCCTGTAAAACCCAGAACAGAATTGAAAATCCTTCTTCTTATGTATGAGGCCCTTAATGACCAAGCTCCATTGTTATTTAAGACCTCACAGTACCCTATTATAACACTCCGCTCTCAAAATGCAGGCTTACTTGTGCTTTCTACAGTCTCCAGGAATAGAACTGGAGACAGAGCCTTCAGCTATCGGGCTCCTCTCCTGTGGAACCAGCTCCCAGTTTGGGTTCAGGCGGCAGACACCCTCTCTACATTTAAGATTAGGCTTAAGACTTTTCTCTTTGATAAGGCTTCTAGTTAGGGCTGGCTATATGCTGGTATAGGCTGAGGCTGCTGGGGGGAACTCCCATGACGCACTAAGCACCGCTTCACTCTCACCCTCTCTCTCTCTACCATTGCTGCTGTTATTACTAATAACACTATTACAACTGTAAGTATCACTGTTACCATAATAACAACGAGTCAAAGAGATTAAATTCAACAATATATCTGGCAGTTACTAGTCTCTCTTTAGGCATTTAAAAGGGAGTTTAACAGGAAGAGACTTGCTCGTGTTGGATTTTTCTCTATAATGTTGTGAGTACTTGATGTATGTGAAGATTCTCAGTCATCCAGGTCAAGGTTATCCAAGAGGAGTTGAATAGAGGGCAACTGGACTTGGTTGTAGAGGTTTCACCTCTAATCTAAGAGACTTCTTCAGTTCTGAACTGAACTCTTCCAACTCACACTGCTGAAGTGCGCAATTATGCTCAGCGAATGACAGTGAATGATGGCTATAGGCATTTAATGAACTGAGAGAGAGGACTCTTGCAGAGTATGTCCTACAAGGCAAGGTCTGTGTGTGCACTTCTCCCAAATACAGCTGTTTGCTGGTTCACCTGCAACACTCAGTGTATTGAGTCCTTATATAAGCAAAAAAAAAAAAATTAAAATGAACGTGCACCATAAGCAAATGGTGTTGCGCCACTATCAGCCCTTTGGCTTTGCATCTGCTTGAAAACAGTCATTGCATTTAAGGGCAGTTCTCTTAAGTACACTGCAGTGGTGCTGTAAACACAGACTGCTTAAATGGTTAGTCACTTTGCATAGTGTCATTGCAGCATTAACCTTATCATTTTATCTTCAGCAGTTGCAGGTTGTTTAAAGCACACAGATGTAACTGAGGCCATTAGAGAGTAATCGCAGGGGATCTGATTCAATGGACTGGGAAGGGCTGCTGGAAGGACCAGCAAAACAAATCACATTACACCTCAATTAACACCAGGGAGGCCTCTGGAGTCCAGTTTCATTCTCAGCAATAAAACTCTGTTGTCTCTCTCTCTCACTAACACACAGTCTGCATGCAAATAATCCACATGCTGTACATCTGATGAAATGAGAGCAAGAGCAAACAGACTAGAGAGGAGAGACGCATTTTCTGTACAGTATGATCGCAGCTTTGGCAGAGCTAGTTACAGTACAGAACTGCAGTGACTCTCTGACCCTGCTCGTCTCACTCGGTTAATTATGAAATGCTGCATCTGGCACAGAGGGCAGCGAGCTGATAAGTCTGCCCTGTGGAGTGGGCGAGACAAGGACATCACAAGACAAGGACAGTCCCACAGAGTGCCCACTGTACAGCTCAGGGCCAATTACCCACCTGCTTCATGACTGCAGCTCCGGGGTGTCACTTCATGCTAATACCAGTCCCATAATTGCTGTTGTTTTCCCAGTTAGAGGGTTATGGAAATGAGATCTTAGCAGGTTTTAAAAGCCCCTCAAATTAGACCACATAACTGGCTGGCTTTGTTCGGATCGTTAGATTCAAGAGCAGGAATTACTGAGGAGAGACACTGTCAACTGCTAGTATTAAACAGTCATTAAAAAGAGACTGGAATTTTTTGGTAGCATTTTAATCTAATTATATGGTAAATTAAGTTTAATTACACCTGTTGAATTCAGTTTTGCAGCTATTTGAAAGCAATGTTTCATTTGCATACGAAAAAAAAAAAAACACAAGACCGATTCATTATGTAAAATTAAATCACCTTGTCATCAAACTAAATTATCAACTGCAGCTACACTGTTTTCCCACGGCTCTAGTCACGGAATATTACCGAAAAAAGTAAAGTAAGTGGTAAATACATACAACAGCAGGAAGAGCACTATCTACTACCTTTGTTGTTATCGCTGTCACTATCTGTTTTTCACACTGGTTAAACAGCACGCTGGAATAACGCGTCTGCCATTAATTTCAGAGAGGGAGAAGCTCCATCCTGCTCTCCGTCTCTTTGGCGTTATTTCCCTCAGGACATCACATGACAGGTTCTGAAAGAAGCAACTGAAGGTCAGAAAAAAATTGTAGGGGCTGGAAGGCCAAGGCACGTACTTTATTATGACCATCATGCCAACCCATGACACTGCTATTATTATGGGGAGTGATACACTGATGTGCAAAATAGAAAAAAAAAAAAATATCAGTCCAAGGCTTGGTCTCAAAGGGCAGCTCTCTGAAACTGCCTTGCAAATTAAATGTACAGATGTTCAATAATTAAAGCAGACAGCTTTGTCTTCAGCGGCACAGCGTGATACCAATCTTATCAGAACCATAGCTACGTCCGGGAAAAAAAAAAAGAAAAAAGAAAAAAGGTTTTTTGAGTGGAAATGCATCCCTTCCCCAGACTCTTGTGACTAATCACTCAATTCTATGCTTCAGCTGGCTTTTGCCTCCAAACATATTAGTGAAGATGATGATGAGTGACATGAACTTTTACATCTCGCCCCAATTAGCGAGCCACTCTTATGCCCCAACATTTACTATGGGAGGAGGGTTGACACATGCCTGTCAGTCACTCACCTCTCCTTTTTTCGCCTCTCTCTGCCTGCACGCAACCCTCCCCCTCTCCTCCCCCTTGCCGCTAGACTCAGACAAGCAAGCCTGTTGCCACCAGTGCCACAGCCAGCCGCCATTATGCTCAATGTCTCTTGTCCCTTTTTCAACTGCAGACAGAGACTCAGCACAGAGGAATCAGGAGTGTATAAACCACCACATGCTAGAATACAGTCAGCACTTTTCAGTACTGGAAAACCTTTTTATTCATTAGCTTGTTTACAAATGTTTTTGCTAAATTAATTCAGTCTTCCCTTACCACTGAATAGGTGGGGAAAGTTCTGAATAGGTGTTAATTTAATTTGTATGGTTTATCGGTCTCTGAAAAATAAAAGCCAAACTGAATACGTTTGTGTTTTTGCCATGACAACAGTTAATATCAGTACATCAGTGCAAGGACTATCAGTACACAATATTGGCTAACAACAGCTTCAACCACGAAATGTGTGTGTAGCTGTTCAGTGCATATCCACAGTGATGGTAACATGAGCAGACAAACTACAGGGACGTCATTTCTCAGCACCGAGCGTGAAATTGTGCAGTTTTAGCACTCCAGCTTTTAGCACCAAATTAGAGGCAAGATTTTGAAAAATATCACCTAATGGTGAGAGTTTTTTCTACTGTAGCTGTGACATGAAATACTGTAACCCACTGAGGACCGATGTGATCGGGAGGAGGAGAACGTTGTGTTTCTTTCATGGTCTAATTAGCATTCAAAGCTACACAGAAAACATTTTTAGCTAATTCAAACTGGCAAGACTTACTTAATACACTGATGACATCAGGCCCAACCCCTTACTGTCTTCTGTCCTTTTTTTAAGGACAAGCCAGGCATTTGAGAAATACTGTGTTAAATGCATCCATTTGTTTTATTGATCTCTCTTTCACAGGGTGAAAGTGAACCATTAACTTCTTTCTTTGCTCTGGGAGTTTCCTGTATTGACCCGTTCCTCTCTAGGACCCTTCCAAAGAGAGAGTACTGAGAGTGGAGCGAACAGTAGACAGTCCAAAGATGAGCAGAAGCCTCAAAGAACACAAAGAATTTCATGTATGTGTTAAAAATAAATAAATAAATAATAATAATGCAGGAGAAGGGGGAGAGAAAAAGTCAGGTGATAGCTGTTGAAACTAAATAAAACTGTGATTGACAGTCAACAAAGTATTATTTATTATTTATTTACATTTATTAATCAGGGAGTTGACAATACTCATGCAAAATCAGCTGGGGGAGATGTATAGCAACAGCAGCTTGAAGCTCACTCTCTCCCTCTTTCTCGTTGACTGTCCCTTCACTTCCCCGTCATCTCCCTTCTGGGTTGTTACAACAGGGTGACAACAGAATTTGGGCCAAAAGTTCTTTTTACAGACACAAAAAGCAGCAGCAGCTAAGAAACTGAACTCGGTGACACGTTCTGTCTTTCTATCAATCTTCTCCGCTCTGTGTCAGCATTATGGACAGCGCCGCACCTCCACACACACCCCCTAATTTGGCCGCGCTCATTTCACCATTTCACAGAACAAACACCCACTTGCTTAGCTGTGAGGCTTCACGTAAACATTTGCCAAAATGAAAAGCATTAAACAACTTGCCAGCATGCAGTGCATCTACTAGTGTGTGTGACAAAGGAGGGTGCGGCTTATGAGCTATAAATGCGGGGTCGTGAACACCAGCCTGATTATTCTGGTGGGGGCTTGAGTCAAAAAGGTTGAGAACCGCTGTACCAGGTTATCTGGTGCGACATGAGCTCTTGTGACTAGCCTTTATTGCAGCCCACCAGAACTCCACCTGCTGATACGGTTTTCTTCCTCCTAATAATAGAACCATCCTGCTCCAGCCTCCTCTCCACATTTCAAAATTGCAGTAATTACTTGTTTTCAAGCTTGTGCCCCCCCCCCCCCCCCCCCCCCCCCCCCCCCCGCCCCCCCCCCGCCAGTTTGCACTAACCATTGCATTCATACCCAGGTTTAGGAAAATAAGAGGCATGAGAGTCAAGTTCTCACCATGTGTTGCCTCATGGAAGCCAGGATAAAACCTGCAGTGCAGAGACAAGGAGTCAAAGCTCTGCGTGGCTTATAAGGCTAATTAACATTCCTCTCCAGCTGAAGCTGGAAGAATAACAAATATTGAATGTGACTTTTAAATACAGTAACTGTGATATTCCCATTTGAGGACTGGCAGCGTGTTGTAAATGAGTGGAACAGCAGTGTGTCGTAATGTGGATTGATACTCTCATAACAACTGTGCTCGACTAAGCAGGCTTTCAGAAAAAAAAAAGCCCCTTCAGCTATCTGTCTCTCTTGCTCCTTTTATTTCTCTTTCACTTTTCGTAGTAAATGCAAATTTGATAGCATGGCAGACCAGCTCAAAGCACAACTGGTCCCACTTTTCTTGTCGACTGACACACTGATATGCATGGTGGTGGTTGACGGTACATAATGAATTTTCCCGTATAGGGTTTATCGTGGCTTCATATTTTTGCGTACTGTGTTCACTGCCACTTTATTGTCGTGTTTTCATCCACTTCTGTTGAACACCACAATAGTGTGTGTGTGTGTGTGTTGCATAATTAACAGCCATCTTCCAAACCTGTTCCACCGATAAAGTCTGATTATTTCACTTCAGTTTCAAAAGCCATGCATTGATTTGAAATGCGTTTAATTTATTTTTGGACAACAACCTAAAAAAATCAAATCAATATTTCACACTAAAAGCCACTCAGAAAATCAACACCTTTTATGATCAGTCCCGCTCCGCCTGCAACAAAGCTCAATGAAATGTTTTAAATCTCAGTCTAAGTCAGGTCCTGTAAACAGACCTTTTAAACATAAAGGAAGCTCAAAGCCCCAAACAACCTTATAACAATAAACTGAAATGTTTGTCACTAAAATTCAACAGTGCTCTCAGTCAATCAGCCTTCTACCTCAAAACCAGACTGAACACTAGAATGTGAAACGTCCACATGCCCATCAATATTGCCCTTTGTTCCAATTTGTACTTTATCCAACACCATCTATGAATGATTCTAACTGAAACTACATGTTGTTGTTGTTGTATTAACCATGTCTTCCTGGCAAAAGAATCATGAATCAAACTAATTATAATATATGTACAGCACCTGCACTCACAAAACACATGCAGAAGTACAATGCTGAACATCTGAGCTGTAACCAACACCTCCCTCCACATATCCTCATTTATTCCTTTTCTTGACAGCCTGGGCTCCTACAAACACCTTCCCCTTTACAGCAGGAAAATGGCTGTCTGCACCACTGTGTGTCTCATCAGCTACGTGTCCAAAAGACAACATTTTCTCCACCCTATCTTGAACACGGCAAACTCCCATCTATTTCTACCCGGACACATTTTTCCCAGTGTGACAATGACTTCAGAAGGGCCCAGTGTGTTGAGGAAAGACCAATCCGTTAAAATCAGCCCATGTCGGTCCATACATCAAACACCGTGGAGAGGAGCTCGCTTCCAGGAGGCCCTGCCTTTTCCTGGCTGTCCAGCTTCCTATCTGGAAGGCTGACTGACAACATCAAGGAGATTTACTGCAAAGTCTCAGTGGGCCTGGTAGGGACAATCCCAGCAGACACAACACGGAAATTACAGCTGTGTGTTGAGGGGGGGGGCTGACTTATGTATGAGATATTCAATGCTTCAGCAAAGCCCATTCACGTAAAATTACTATGCTAATAAACGCAGCTACCTATATTATTTCAGCAGCATATAAATATTTCAGATTCTCTCATGGTATTAATAATCTACTTTTAGGATCAGCAGAGTAAAGCAATGTCTATAGAGCGAGAAGGGGGTGATGCAGTGGGGAAAACAATGGGCATATGAATGCAGGACATACCCTAAGAAGATATTTTCTCTAGCCCCTCAGTGACTCATTCACAATGTCTGCAGGTCTTAATTAGGGTCAGCACAGACAATAAAGAGCCAACCCGACCTACAGAGACACATAAATTTACAGCAGGGTCCACACAGCCCCTGGTGATGTCTGCAACATCACCCATTCCTAAATCTTCTTGCTTCATCTTTATTCTCCACCATCTCCCTGTCTCACCCAACAAGTTTGTCACTCTCCTTCTCTGTCATTCTGCTGCTCCCTCATACTTTAACCTTTCAAGCCACAATCTCACTTTCTCCCACTCTCTCTATAAATATCTGTCTCAGAGTCTGTCTTTCACCCCACCCCCTACCCCCCTTCTCCCGCTCACTTCTGAAGAGAACAGGGGAATCTCCCATCCCCTGTGGATTTGAACACCCACTCAAGGTTAGGAGCACTGCAGCTGCAGGAGTTCACAGACCATGGTTTTTACTGTCACACAGGACTAATTGAAGATATTTGTAGAGTCCACAGCATTAATAGCCCATACTGTCAAACACAAACCACCTATCTGCTTAAAGAACCTAAAGCTTAATTGAATTTTACGGTCTATAAGGCTCTAATACAAAGTGATGTTTCAGTGTGTTCCCCCTCTCCCCAAAATAATACAGCGAAACACAATTAAAGTTTTATATGCTATTTAGCTGAGTGAAAAAACACTTTCTGTATTCTTATTCCCAGCAAAGCAAAAAAACAACAATGCAGCCATTTTGTGCATCAACCTTTTATGATTTTCTCATGGAGCGTTGTGCTGAACTATACATAGCCACACTCTCAGCTCTCCCTCCTGGCAACCAGCACAAACAAATACACATCCACAACACATAATATCACATTTCTGTCATTGCAACATCCAAATTTAAGGAATTTTAACCTTATTCTGCTTGTAACTCTCACATGATAGGAATGTCTGAAAAGGGCTTAAATGTAAAATGCAAATTTAAGATAGCACAGTAGATACAAAATTCAATATTCCTTTTTTTCATGTTTCTTCTTAATGCTGTCTGATGTGGGTATTAAAATGAGGTCAGCCAGGCCTGACGAAGAAATTACATGATTTAATGGCCCCCCAGGGGAAGTTTAAATATAGCTCTGCATTACAACTGGCCTCCAACAGCACAGCATGACATGAGTTCATCCATAAACACTTAAATCCTGGATGGGTCCCGCTCTAAGCCCAAGTATTACAGTGAGCAAATACTACATGTCAGTGAAAACCTGTCTGTCTACAGAGGTAAACATATTTGCTTATAACCAAAAATATTTCAGCACAGGGAAAACATGGGTGGGGTATAGGAAGCGGAGTTGGGGCTATGTGTGTGTGATTGTAGACTGAGGTGCTGTGCCCTGCACTGCCACAAGGGGGAGGGACCACCAATCCCTCTTGTAGGCTATTCATCAAAAACTGTTTACTGGTGAAGACATTCTGGACACTACAGAGAGTTTTGTAAACACACATAACCCAGTTTTTAATCCAACAAGCATCCAAACACAGAAAATTAATGAGGCACATAAACTCATTAGAAAAATGAATGCTCATTGAGACTAGCACAGTTGTGAACATAAGTATATCAAAAACATGTAGGCAGATCAAATGTGGATTAGTATTCATTGTGTATTTAAAGAAAGTCCACTTTACATGACATTCACATAAAAGCAGTGTAGACGGAGATGTTCCACTGGGACCTGCAGGGAGCTTATTCCCTGTATATACCGTTTCACTGTTCATCTGTATTCAAGGTAGGAAGTCTCTTTCATGAGCACTTCAAAATATTTTCCCCCATCATATCTTAGAAAGGGAAACTGCATGTAATATTATTAAATGCAGAGGAGAGAAGCTAAGGTGAGAAATGCAGGGATCAGTCCTGCAGATTAAAACATCAAGCAAAGAAATGAAGTCCAATCTTCAGCCACACTGACAAACATGAAAGATGCCAGCTGAAGTGTAAAATGGAGAATTTCCCTGCAGAGATGAGCCTAATTTTGTGATCAGCCTTTAAACAGATCAACTTTAGTTAAACTCACAATGACAATTTGTTCATCCACAAGATGTATGACTTGACATTCAGTGTTGGAAACCTCAAATTACAAATCACAATTGTCTAAATATGGAAACTGAAGAGAAGATTTAACAAAAAAAAAAACATTTGTGAAGGCAGAATGAACAGTGCTATCCAGATTGACATAGCTAATGAAGCCTGGCAGATGTAGGTTACATCTGGTCCCAGTGGTAGAAAGCAATCCTGTAGTGAAGGCAGGGAGGCACCAGACGCTGTGACAGCTCCATTCAAGACTCCAAGCTGAGCGCTGAGCTAAGAGGAGGTGAGAGCTGTGGATACCTTTAATTAACTAAGACTGCGGTGTGCTACCCTCCATTCAGTCATTCTCTTTGTAACAGTCAGATGCAGGCTGACTAATCCGGATTCACGATATGCTGTTTTCTCTGTGCTTCACTCAAACTGCAGTACCCGTGATCTCCCAGCACTCCTCTGTCAGCCTTCCCACGTTCCTAGTTTACCCTCACACAAGTGTCAGCCTGCGTTCGCCCCTCCCTTCCTGACAAGGGTCTTGAGTTATTAGACAACACCAACCCTCATCAGTTAGTGTGAAGTGAAGGCAGCTCTGAAGTGATGGCTGATGACACGCGTCATCCCACAGGGCCTGAGTGTTTTCAGCCAAAACATCACACAATGCATTCAAAGAAGGTCTGTTTCCACCAGCTTTGCAATTTAAATGAAGACTTAAGACCTCTAGACACATGTCAGAGAGACAGCACAATTTCCGACTGTGGTGGGCTGGGAAAGGAGGAAATGATGTCTGTCAAATGGTGAATAGTTTTGAAGGATAGAGCCTCGTACCTATAGTGATAAATGATTTGTGTTAAAATGACAAGGAGATAGAAGATATGAGACAGGTTGTAAAATGTCCCATATTGCAGTTCTTCAATCAAATGTACAAACTGTCCAAACACACACAAGAACAACAGCCAAACAGAAAGTAAACAGAGAGCATAAAGCAGACACCGTCCTCCAAAACATTTTCTAATCTCACAGCATAATGTTCAGACATGCACTGACATTCCAGACTCACTTCCCTTGAACAGTATCACTTGGCCTATGCGCTTCTCATGTTCTAATTGTGCACGCCCAGCGAGAGACAAGCTCTCCAAAACAGGAATAGGTCAGTGTCAATATGTAAAGAAAAACCCTCATTACACTGTCACAACACTGTGCATTTTCCGATTTACTGTGCATCCACAAACTAAGTGCACCACAAGACCACTGAGTAGGCGTTGACCTTTTACTAACAAACAATCTCTTTGTGTTTTGCCCAGAAGGGAAAATTTCAACAATGCGGCGGACACCAAATTGTCAACAGCCTCCATACAGAAGTAAGTTTACAAGGCTATTTTGATTTGACCTATGCCAATAACAGTATGTCTGATTTATGACACTTCAGTAAATTATCAACTAGAAAGGCTAACTACAGTGACTGCAAAGTGTGCACACTTTGGTGTTCTAAAACTGGAGTGTCGCTGTGCTCTGCAAAAACAATGCCACAGTAGCTGTAGGGTGTGTAAAGAACTGAACTGTAACACATTACTGCTTAAAGCTAAAGCACAAAATACAATCTACTAGGCTGCATGGACATGTAGGGAATAATATTTTCCTTTCACTTACTGTGCATTTAGGACAGCAGACCACACACTGAATGTGAGTCCAAGCCCCTGCAGTCCTTCGGAGACCTTGAGCCAGAAGCTGACACCTTCTCAGGTCCAGATGTAGCTGATCCTGACCTCTGACCTGTGCGTGCATGAAAACAAGCTCTGCATCAAGAAGACAAGTACCACATTAAATCATATTATATACCTCACTTTTCAGAAGTTAAATTATTTTTGTTTAAACTGTGCAATCTGAATGTTAGTGCAGATGCTTAAATAATCCGTAGAGTACCTGTGAGGACTATTATTATTATTATTGTGTAGTCAGATTACTTTAGGCATCAAACCGTGTACAGTGCTGATGATGCATTTTGATGTGTACTGCTACTGTATCACTGCTGGACTGACCTTACTCTAAGATAAGATAAGGCTTCAATAAACAACATCTGCAAACAAATCATCTGCAATAAGTTTTCTACACTTTTTATTGTTTATCAGGCTGACCCGAAATTAGGTGAGCAAATGAGAATATAAACTTTTACTTGTTGATGTATTTGTAATATAAGCATACTCAAGTAAAAGCACTAAAGTATAACTTACAAAATGTACTTCAAGTATCAAAAGTACACATTATGCAGGAAACTGGCCCCTGTGAGTGCTATTTTACTGGACTGTTAATACTGATGCATTCATTTGTAAGCAGAATAGTAGCTGGCTAAGGTGCAGCTATTTATAACTGCATGATATAGTCTGAGAGTTGTATAAAACATTATATGTTTTGTATGTTAAAAAAAAAAAGCTTAATCTGATAAAGTGACTAAAGGTGTCTAATACTGGAAACTGGAAAACTAATTTGAAAAGCAAGTAATATTCCCAGACTCAAACTGGATGCATAGTAAAGGTGAAGTGGGGTGTTTCACAGTGCTCGAAAGTTTCACACAAGGATAAAGGAGAAGAGGAAGTTGGCACATTTACACGATATCGAAACAGTGAGATCACCGAAGCGCGACTTTCTTTGAGCTTATGGCGACATTCACACACCAGCTCAGAGGAGGCTGAACCGAAGCAACAGCGGGAGGAAGTCACCTTTCTAAGTTGAGCAAAGCACACCGGTTATACCTGACCGTCAAACAGAGGAGGCAGACGCTGCGGTGCCTTCAGGAACATGGCAAGAACTGGTGCAGCTAAGGGCAGCTCCAAAACACTTTTGAACCAGAACGGACTGAAATGCGAAGATAATAGGAAGAATGGCTATTACAACAGCAGAGAGGTAAAGTCGACTGGATTTATATGCAAAAATATATTAGCACGATTACTGGACTCAGGTATTTTACCACAGCCTTTAAATGTTTGTTTCATTGAGGCGCTTTACCTGAAACGACCTGTGTGACGTAGGCAAACTGTAACCCACAGAGGATTTTCACCCACTTTATACAACCCGCAAAAACATCAACATAACGCTCACTAAGGCAACATGCACGTAAAAGATCATTATAAATCATATCTTTGTAATTTTAATCTCCTATAGCATATGCAGAATGTACCGATAGTTGATTCGTGATAAGGCTGCCTAAATAAAAAAAATAAAATATGAAAAAAAAATAAACTTTATGTCATGCTTTTTACAAAGGTTAGGCTAGTTTCTTCTAAAAGAACAACGCAAACGGCAATGAATGAAATAACGACCTCGCCCTGAAATTCTTCCGTTTTGTCAAAGCAGGTTGTCTCTGCCCTCTGGCAGGTTAGGTGAGGAAGGTGTAGTCCCTGTGCGTTTTTGTTTACACTTTTCTCCGTACATTGAAGCTTATGCATACTTTTGTTTGTTGAGTTACCGATGGGTTAGATGTAACAGACGGTTTGTCCTTGCAAATTAAGTCACCAGGTTTGCTCAACTGATTATTTTAGTTGTTTTTTTTCCTATCCGAGTGTATGAATTTTAATGTTATACACTCTCCACATTACTAACTGTACTAAAATGCAACACCACCTGTAGCTGCTTCGGTTAGTCCAGCAACCTAAGTTTTTGTTTGTACTTTAAATAATAATAATAATATGCCTCACTTTTAGACTCCAGATGGTTTTACTTAAAGCAGCCGAGTCTGATATTTCGCCGTCATCTTGACCACAGTCCACAAGTCACTTAACTTTTTTTTTTACATGAGATTCATTGATTACAGATCGAAACGTTAGCATCATATTAGGAGTCTTTGCAAAAGCTAGCTAAAAAAAGCTAGGTGACTTTTAAAAAACCTTAGCAGCTAACATTGAGTAAGACCTACCGCTGGTAAGATGGAAGTTTCTGGTCAATTGGTTTAAAAAGAAAAAAAAAAAGAAAAAAAATTACTCCGTCTGCCACAAGAGAACCGAGATTTTTATCAAGCATCAATCAATTCTCAGCTGTTAACTTAAAGAAACATGGCAGCCGGAAGTGACATATCTCCGTGGGCGCTACCAAAATTGCAAGGGTTCCTTTATCAGATATTTTATTGATGTTATTTACATTTTTCATATTAATATTTCAGGTTCATATGTTGTTGTTTTTTTAACTCTTAAACGTTTGTACACATTCATATCATAACACTAATACTTTCTTTTATAGTTTTTTTTTAAGTCCTTAAAAATCAAATGTCACTTCTGTCTGTCATCTTTAGTTAAAGTAAGAGTCCTTACTTTAGGATAAATGGATTAAAATAGTCTTCATTGTGCAGCGGCAGGGATATTTTTGCTCAAGAGGGACAGAAACTGGAAATATACCTTCATGAAGTCAGTAAGTTATTTAAATCAAGCAATAATTCATATGTCTGAAAAACAGGTGCTAGCTCTGTGGCTCCTATGCAAATGTCTCACATGGAAAAACAAGAGGCACAAACTAGGGCTACCACCCCAGTCATCTGGAAATCTCCTTATTTGAGTAGTATAGGGAACGAGTTTTTTTTTGTTGTTGTTTTTTGGGTTTTTTTGTGCAAGTTGCATCCTTTCAACTGTCTCTCAGTCTCAGTCTTTCAACACTCTGTAGCTCAACAGCAACTTTGCTCATGCCAGTTTACATGTAATTTCTGCTTCCCTAAGACTTGCAAGACTGCACTCCCTGTAAACTCCTTATTATTATTATTATTATTATTAGTAGTAGTAGTAGTAGTAGTAGTAATAATAATAATAATAATAATAATAATAATTTTATGTCATTTAGAAAAAATACAACAGGTACAAAATTATTAGTTATGTTGGATTATATACACAAAATCAGTGTGCACACAAAATGACCCCTTTGTATAAATTATTTTTTAGATATTTGAATGTTTACAGTACAAACTGCAAATCTTTTATTTGGTGTAACATTACTATGGATAGTCCTCCAGTTTCTTCTTGCTCCAGGGTTGATAATATGTGTTAGTGACTTCTGTAAGTGCACCAGTAGGCCATTGTCTGTCTTCTCCTTTTTATTTAGATTAATTGGTGTGTTAACCACAACGTTTTGCTTTTATTCAAACAGTATTGTTTTTTCCTGTCTCATCTGCAATGTAAGACAGCTTATCTGGGCCTCTTGTTGTATAGAAAAATGGCCCAGGGACCAGTGTTGCCTCCAGGCAGCACAGGCAGGAGTCCTTTGAACAGGCTCCCATGTACGTGGCTGTCATGACATACCTGGGCTTTGGCATTGTCACCCTGTTTGGCTACCTCAGAGATTTCCTCAGAGCTGTGGGCTTAGAGAAGTGCCACCTCGCCCAGGAAAGAGAGGAACAGAAGGTAGGTAAAACATGCAGTCACCACAAACATAGGCATGTTGTTAGGCATGCACACATAACGTAGACATACACATTCACCCAGACATTTGGAAGAGAGGTGCATGAATGCCTTGGGTGTTAACACATTTTGTTTTCCCCTAATTATTTCAATTTTTGCTCTTAAGCTCTCCCTCTGCCTTCTTTCTTCATGTTCTTCTGCACTATAATGTTGCCATGGGTGAGACAGGATACCACAGAGAATATCTGTTGAAGACCTAATTAAATCTCAGAGGATTCAAGTTCTTTCTTTGTTACTGTGCTTTAGATTCTAGACTCTAGATCAGGCTGCAACATAAGAGGCATTGTGTTGCCACAGATTTCATTTCTTTAAGCAACTCATAAAAAAAAAAAGCTATAACCTTAAAAAAAGAAATGCTGTGCCCATATTTTGTCATTATTTTGGTAAGGCAGTGCTGTATGTCCATAGGCAGAGAAAACAAAACAGGCTCTACGCAGAGTAAGCAGGCAGTTTGCTCTTTGTGTTTGACAACAGTCACTTGCAGTGTAAAATAAAGGTTAAAAGAGCTTTACTGTATGTGGGCTCTGTTGAGATGGTGGCTTCATTAGATCAGACACACAGAGGAGCTTACAACTCATCAGCAAGTTGTACCATGGCATCACATCATTGAATAAGGACACTACAGACTATGTGAAACACAGTCGTCCTCCACCAACTCCCGGACCTAGAGAGGCTTCTGTTGGAAAAACTTTTTTATGATGCCCAAACAGAAGTCTAAACAAACTGATGCTCAGCTATGCTGCTGGAGGGAATGGAGAGAAATCATGGTTGATCATGCTCATGTTTTCTGGTCTTGTCCCTCTTTTCAGTCTTTCTAGAAGTTTGTACCAACAACCATCTCAAAAACCCTGGGTTTTAGTATCAGTATCAGGACATATTCCTTATGGACTAAGAAAAAATTATATCTACCTCCTAAAGATCTTGCTAACAAGTCAAAAGGCCATACCAAAATATAATTATTATAATTGTTACATATTATAATTGTTAAACACCTACATCTTCTGAACAGATGACACACATACTACAGATATTCACTAAATGGTGTTTATTTAGCCAATAAGACAGATCTATCATAATTATTGGATACCCCATGTGTAATATTTCATTTTAAATTTGCAAATTTGCCTTGAATTACTGATCATCCTATGACCTTGTGTTTGCTCTCTGACTTTTTGTTTCTTGTTTGCTTTTTGCTTCCTGTCCTTGCAACATTAAAAAAGTTCCTAAATAAAAAATAAAATAAGACTCACAGAGAAGCTTACTGAGGGCAAAGGCTCTAATAATGTTTCTTTGGAAATACCGTTGTCAGGGGATCAATGTGAAGACTGTCTTGAAGTACTATGAAAATATACAGTACTTGTAAAAGTACTGTAGATATAACTCAGGTAACAGCTGAATTGGTGGTTTGAATAATTAGGAAACTCACCTGCCTTGTTATAGTGCAGAGACGGGCATACTATAATGAACGCCATGGTCTCAGGGGGTTAGAGTACCAAATAAATAATCATGTATTTCGCTGAAGAGTCCCTACTTATGTAGCAAACTACTTTGAGAACCTGGGCAAATGTATCTGGTCACAAAACTTAATCACAGAATGCCTACTTTTCATGTTTAGCAAGGAAAAGCTGTATTTTTCTTGTTAATGCTGAAAACAGCCTGTTCATACTTAAAGAATGTACAGTATCTTTTGTTTAGAAGACCACAGCTTTGAAGAAGCTGCTAGAATTTATCTCAACATGACATCTTTTTCTAATGTTTTGTTTGATTTGTGATTGCTTGTTTTGTTCTAGTGTTTTAGCTTTTAGTGTGATCAGAATCAGAGAAGTCAAATTTTCTGCTGTTATTGTTAAATCATTCTGTGACATCCTAGTTGTTGAAGGTGTTTCTGTCTGCCTTCAGGATTTTGTACCACTTTATCAAGATTTTGAGAACTTCTACACCCGAAACTTGTACATGAGAGTACGAGACAACTGGAACCGTCCCGTGTGCAGCCTGCCAGGACCTGTCTTTGACCTGATGGAGAGGGTGTCTGATGACTACAACTGGACATTCAGGTATAGTGTGATCAAGTCATGTATGACAGACATACTGATGGCTATTTCTTAGCTTAAGAATTTACAGCTGTTTCCTCAGCTTCAGACAGGCCTACAATCATCTCACCTCCGTAGCTAGAAACCAAACAGCCAAGAGCTAATAGGGGAAAATAAAAAAAAATGGGTTTTTGTCATCAGGACGGATATGTCAGTCCTGAGTTTCTGGACCACAGTTGATATTCCTCTGTGCCGCACAGCAGGTTCAGGGAATATATTATGAATAGGAATGTGAACAGAGCCATAGGGAGGGGAAATGACACTATGAATCAGGAAAGAGGGGTATTACAGGCCTGGATTACATGTTTAAAGAGGTTTAATGTGACTGGAAAAAGTAGAAATGGGGCAGTCAGCTTGTCTTATGTGGTGAAGTGTGGTGACAAGAGGTAAAGAGACATGCAGATGGGTTTTGTAGCAGTGTGCAGGTTTACATGAAGAAGTAGGTCAGCTGATGAAACGGAGCTGCAGCCTTTAAATGACACCAAAGCTCTGATGATGTACAGCAGGGATGTGCACCGTTAACTGACCATGTGCACTTGTGTGATGTTTACCTGACCTTGGTTTACTGCAAGAAATGCTTATACTTAGACTTTCCATCTGTTCTCAGTTTGCTCACTGTGAAGTTACATGTGTGCTATAGGGCAGAATAATATCTTGATTCTGGCTAAAATGGATTGTGAATATTCAATGAAATGAAAAGAATGCAATTGCACTTCTCATGAGCAGAGCTCCACTGATGAATAACAAGTTTATGATTAGCAGTTATATTTACTTGACTGTTGATTATTTTCTATAGCACCTTATTAATTCTCTGAGTGTGTGTATGGGTAGGGAAAAAAACAGAAAGGCTAATTGATTCTTAATGTTTACATGCTTGCAGATTTACCGGGAGGACAATACACAATGCCATCAACATGGGCTCTTACAACTACCTCGGTTTTGCTGAGAACAACGCTGATTTCCTGAGAACTGTTGCAGACAAAACGCGCCAGTATGGGGTTGGGGTTTGCAGCACAAGACAGGAAATAGGTGAGGTTGTGGTCAATGTAACTGTTGTATGCATATGTGGCACTTATCCTCTTAAGCTAGTTTCAGTAAGGGTAAACATTTTATCTTTAGCAGAATGTCCACTTCACAACTGAAGTTACTCTTTTATTCTATCTCACAAGTCCTCTAAGTTTCTTGCATGTGCATGTGCATCTATTTTAAAAGTCTCTGGCAGACCCCAGTGACACTGAAGAGGCTGAGAATCAAACTGGAAATAAAACTCCATCTCCCTCATCACATATGCCATCATCTATTATCTTTCTCGTGAATTATACTGCCCACATGTTTAATTATCTTTCACTGCCTGCAATGTAATATGAATTATTCAACCTTTGTTAAATTATGTACCTTTTGGGCATAAGCTGAGATCATTACATACTGGTCCACGTTGCGGGAAATGATATCACAGCGGAATATAGCATTATGAAACACTCTGGACATTATGAGGGATGCAGAAAGAAGGTGTGCGATGGAAGTGTTAAAGAACAGCAAGGATCAGGAAGTGGGGTCAGTGGTCTCAGATGTATTTTGAATGGTGTTTTATCTTCATTGCTATGGCGTTTAAGTGACACCATAGCAATAGTGCAGGAGTGAAATCTACTGACCGGCCATCAGCTGTTTGATTTTTTTGATCAAAACCACCCGATGCTTTAACATGATGGAGCTCGTTGAACAGGCCTCACTCAGCAGAGTTTACTCAAGAAAAGTAGCTACTTTTCTCTATGACAGTGATTTTACGTTTCGTTTTTATTTATTTCTGACAGCAATATCTGCTGAGTGCAGGCTAGAGCAGGGTGAGCTGACAAACGCGAGCTCAGAGCGAGTGGAGTCGCTGCGTAGTGTTGCATGATATCAGCAGTTTGACAAGAGCTGAAAAAAAACAGAGGAATTAAAGGGCATGTAATCATTAGTTGTACGTATGTTTGTCAGAGTGAAACTACACCCCCCCACCCCACCACACACACACACACACACACACACACACACACACAAACAGGCCCTCTCCACACCATCCATTATTCATTTGTGTGATTTATTTATATGTTTATTTCTCTTTCAAAATGGGACTGTTTTTCCCTGAGTTTGTAATCTGTGTTTCAGCTGGCTCACTGAGAGGGTTAAGGAATAACAAGCATTTCTCCCGTGAGACCTTATTAAGCATCAATTATTAAAGACCCCAGTGTCTCTGTAGTAGAAGTGACGCCATTATCACTAGTGTTTTAGTTCACATGCAGCAATTTGTGGTGGTAGAAATCTTCAAAATCAAAATTTCCTGGAGGTGTTTTTATTGAATTTGCCAGCACTGACTTTATTCAAAACAAAAATCAGTATTACTTCTGCTTTCACATTTCACTCTCCCAATGTCAAGTTGAGTTCAGAAGTTACTTAAAACTTAGAAATCATTCTCCTGCAACTACACTAAGTGCACAGAGAACGCAATTTGAGGTGTTTTTTAATAGGCATGAGTAAGTAGATACAAAGTACACTGAAAGCACGCCTTGTGAATAAACAGACACGTCAAACATTCATGGATTTGTATTAATGGATAGCTCACTGTTCCCACCTTTCCTGCAATCATTAACATACTGTAAATTAGATAATGATGTCAGGCATTGCAATGAATGACAAATTACTAAGAAATACTGTAGTGTAGCTACCAAGCACATAGTAGTAAATATTTCACCCTAATGCGTACACTTGCAGTATGTACTAATATAATTGGGCTGTTTTGGGCTGTTGAAACTAAGCCGGATGTTCTGTATTTGTCCAGTGCTTTTTTTGGGGGTCGTTGTAAAGGCTTTGAAGAAAAACCTCAGTCACAGCTTTACTATGAAAGTGACGAATTTAGCTGTGACGTTTGTAAGCACAATCTTTATTGTCTCCTCACAAGAACACTCTTCAACCCTAGCAAAAGTTCTTTAGCTTTCTCATCAACAAGCTTTGATGATTGTGGTGGCGGGAAGGTGACCTTGGTAACTCAGAGGACAGATAACCCCATTTAATGAGATGTATAACTAACTCAAGTAAGCAAAGTAAGAGAGATCTAATAAGGACTCTGCTCTCTCTTACCTGAAGAGTATGCAGACCTACAGCAGTTTTATGAGGTTAGCATATCAATAAGAAGGCAGAGCATGCCTATAAAGCTAAGTAAGATGTTCTGTGAAGACAGCAAATGCCAGTGCAGTCTGATTAAAAAAGCTGCACGTGCCAGGAGGGGCTGTGAGTCTGAGTGGTTGAGGAAATGTATGAATCGATCTGACTTGGCGCAAGACCTGATGGAAAGCACCGAATGGGAATCACCATAAAGACAGAGCTGCTTCACTGCGTTATGGTTTTAAACACATCACTCAATACCCATTTTCCAGTCCTTCCTGAAACATTCAGTCTGTTTGAACTTTTTAATGCCTGCTCTCGTTGGTTACTGATTGTTATTGATTATGACTGCAGTGGTTAGTATTCCATGCATATGCAATTAATGTACCATTTTTCCAAGATTGCCTTAGTGACATTGCAACATCTCAAATCCAGGCCTCGTTTTCATTTACAGTGCTGATGGGATCCGAATTGTTTTCATCTTATAGTTTTTCAAATAACTAGATTCAATAATACTTTATTAGATTTATATTTTACTAACAGTTTACTGTAGCTCTGTTGTGAGGTTGACAATTGTATCTTTACAGCAACAGTCTCTAAAATATCAACAATAAATAGGTTAATATACTGTGTTATTAAAACACTCATTAACAGTTATCAGTTGCATCACTAACGAGTTATACGTATTTCCAGAGTAACTTTAAGTCTACAGTGTAATAATTAATGACTACTATAATACTCATAGAACTGCTATAGTAGGCCTACAGTATTTTTCTGTGACATCTGTTACATATAACACTGCCCAGAGCCAGCAGAAATAAAATACAGTATATATGAACCCTTCACTGCCTATCTCTCTGTAGCTTACAATTACTGTAACAGTAATTCTTTTTTTTATCAGCTGGCCACAAAAGCAGTACTGAAAGTGCTGCAGACATACGGGAAAATCCCACTTTTATTGCACGAAATAGAACAACACCATGTCATGTGACGTATTACAATCTGATCAATTTTCTAAATGAATTCTACTCCCCACCTATCACACTGGGTTATACCCAACTGCCTCAGTCCCAGAATGTGCTGCAGAACCATTTTTAGACCTTGCAGGAATTGCCTTGATATTACCTGGGAATGAAAAAGGGTATTTGAACTAAATTACAAATTTACCACATCTTGAATCTTTATAAACCTCTTAAAATCCCCAGAGAGGTGTGGGAGGTGCTGCGTGTGATGGTAGTCCGGGCTTTGCTTTTGCCTGTGGGTCCTTTGGTTTTTTTTTTTATCAGGAGACATTCATCTCTGTCAGAACTTGTGATTGGATGACAAAGACCAGCAAAACCCAGGGACTAAAGGACTACCAGATAAACCAGCAGGTACAGAGATCCTGTCAGGCTGAGTTCTCATTTTGTGATCGCTGTTTTGTAGGAAACATGAGCATCCACGAAGAGCTGGAGAAACTTGTGGCCAGTTTCCTTGGAGTAGAGTCCTCCATGACTTTCGGGATGGGTTTCGCCACCAATTCAATGAACATTCCAGCACTTGTTGGGAAGGTATGTGATTTTACACACTAAATGCTACATACTGTATGTAGGAAATCCTGCTTTCAATGGGTGTAATATTCACAGAGCAGCAGAAATTAATCTAATTAGCTTAGCTTTTGTTCCTTTCTTGCATATGGCCTAAATTAATGAATAACAGCCAACTAAACTCAGCTTCGAACAACTCCTGATCCCCCACCATTAATTAAAATCGTAATTAAACATAACAGTAGCCAGGAGGACAAGGCTCTGGGCATTCATAGCTGCTCTCAGACACATAGACAAGGAAGGGCAGGTTTTGTTAAGAGCATCACTCAAGGGGATGATTACCCATACTCTGGCCTGTCGGCGCACCAGCCTGCCTCACACAGACGGCCATGGGTTACCAGGGGCAACACACAGCATGAATATCTGTGATTGGACTGGACAGGAGGAAGAGGAGGATGATGGTTTAAGTGATGAGAACGGGGTCACTTATGCAGCTCAAGAGGTGTAGCAGCCCCTTAGGCTGCAGCCCCCACAGTAACCCTGCAGGGGCTGGGGGTCAACCCACACTGCCAACTCTGTCCTACAGGGGACAGCCTGTGCCAGGACGGGCCTCGCTGTGCAGGCAGAGTGACAGCTGCTGGTAGACCAGGGACCAGGCCAGCTGAACCCCAGGCCTAACCGAGGGTATCTGTCACTGAGACGGCTTCAACATACCCACTACAAGGGTTCATTCAGACTAATGCAGTCAAATGCTTGGAGCTTCAGAGTTGAATATGTTAATGCACCGGAGAACAGCTGAATTAATTTGCATGCTTATTTTTATGGAATACGAAGCACTGTATTTTCCATTATGAAAATTGTGATGTGTCTGTTGGTCGAAACTTCATCAGACATGAAAGAGGTGAAAAATGACTAATGTAAACATTACACACAACTATTACCATACATAAAGGACCTAAACACAGGGCATTATGACTTAAGCATGGAGGGGGGCGGGGCAAGAGGAATAGGCTGACAGATAATTGGCCAGGTTGATCTCTTGGAACACCAGCTACGTTACAGTGCACAAGGAGGCAGAATAAAAACACAAAATACATGTTGAAATACATAAAAAAAAAAAGTGATTTTTCAGAAAACAAACAAATGAAAATGACTTTCCTCCATATACAGTAATGCTGATGATAGGTTTACTATTTACAAGCTAATTATTTTTAATTAATTATTTTAATTACTTTCCAGAGTTGTTTGATATTGAGCGATGAGCTCAATCACACGTCTCTCATCTTAGGGGCCAGACTGTCAGGAGCGACCATCCGGGTGTTCAAACACAACAGTAAGTCCAGTAACTTTCAACAAAAATACAATACACAACATAAAGTTATAAACAGTGAGAACCACCAAAACGTATTTGTTGCCTCTTCCCTGTACCCGCCAGATCATCAAACAGTGTCTTTGTTGTCCAGAGATCGTCTCTTGATGAAATTTGAATTTCTGTCTGTGAAATTCTGCAGAGTGAACACTGCTGCTCACACCGTGCAGTTTTTCTTCTGTTTGTTCCAAACTGTTGATACTGACAGAAATGTATTATTTTCTGTGCGGTACAGGATTTGCCTTAGGAAATAGCTACTTAACATTCTGTGTTTAGAGCAGCAAGTAGGTTCAGTTTACAGTCCTGACTGTGTTCTATCCATCAGCAGCAAAACAGCAGAAGTTTATTTATGAAAATGTCTTCTTACTTAAACTCCCCTTTCTCTGTTATAATATCAAATTACATACTGTGAATAGAAGATAAGGGAGAATTATTAAGCATGAATGATACAACATTCATTGTGCTTGCACTGGAAACATCCCCTGCTCTTTCAGGAGACAGGACAAATGAGCCAGTCCTCTGGCAGCAAATGTGTCCTGACAGGTACAAGCAGAGTCAGTTATGGGTCCTCTAAGCAGATCCCAGAGGCCCGTCTAAAGGCAAAGAGCCCTTAGGCACCTGAGCAGCTGACCCCTCCTTGCCTCTCTACTTCTAGCACCAGACTCATAAACTCTTTTATTAGTACAAAGCCAATATTTACTAAAAGGGTTATACCAGTGAACTTAGCCCCAGCAAAAGATTAGCAAAAAATAAATATATAGTGATTTTTGCAGCAATATTTATTGATAAAGTCACTCTAAAACTTCTGAGATCCTTTATTTATGATATGAGATGTTTAAAGTTTTAAGTGGCCTTTCTTTAAGGGAGATAGGATGTCACACTAGAGAGAAGATGAACCGGTTTGTCCAGTTTATCCAGGTGTGTCAGGCCTACTTGTTGGAATACTTCAAATAGTCACAGATGAAGGGCTCACCTTTTGAAGGCCAGCATTCTTATTCTTTCAAACAATTTAAATGTTTTCAACATTTGTTATTTTATTTTGTTTTTTCAAGCAAGTGGCATTTGTGCAACCCCGTCAGTGCAAAGACAGGATAATAACATTTTATTGATTTTCACAACTTGTATGCACGTCTTGTGGAGCAGCAAAGACTGCCGTCCTCCTCATCACAGTCGTATCTCATATCAGACCATGTCTTATCTTAAATCAGTTCTTAACTGTGAAACAATCTTTCCCTGCTTCTTGTCTGTGCCAACCGCTGTGGATTCCTCTTTCACTGTCAGGTTTCCTCACTGATTACATTGGTAACATTAGATGTGTAATGCTCAGTTGGGCTTCAGGAAGTGATTTTATCAGAAGAGCATCTTCTGCCTCTTAAGCAAACCTGTTTTTGTGTTGAGGCAGCGGTATCAATCATCCATGACACATTATTAGCTATGACAGGTTTACTCGCAGCTCAGCTGGAAATGGTTGGATTGCAGTGAGGCTTTGAGTAATGCTCCTTATTAGCTACAGCTATTTAATACTGCCATCTGCTGGTGTGCAGCCGAGGATCACCGACAGCGTCGCTTGTACCTGTTAGAAACTCTTAATGCCCCTGGGAAATTATTTTGTCGAAGCCAAAATTTCAGTAGTAATCTTAAGCAACCATGCAGACTGTGCTGAACAGACCTTTGGCCAAAGCCATGTTTAGCTCAGTTAGTAATCCTCTCTGATACAGACTTTGCAGGTGCTCATTAGCATCAGAGCGCAGTATTTCGTGTGTGTAGTTTGTGGAAGGTGTTTCTGTCAGATAAAATAGTTCCTTGTGTACTCTGTGAACTGCCCTGCCCTGTGGAAATCATTACTCTACTTACTGTTTGCTTTTTGTTGGTGTTTCTTGCACACTTTGATTTGATTATTGCTAGACTCTATATATCGTTTATGTTTGTTTTTTTTGTTTTTTTGTTACATATAAGGTGTTGAGTATACGTGATTTCATATTACATCAAACATTATTGTGTATTAAGTTCTTTGTGTGATTTTGGATCAGATTGTTGAGCTCTTGTCTGCTTTTTCACTCCCTCTCTCATTCTCCTGTGTGTGTGTGTGTGTGTGTGTGTGTGTGTGTGTGTGTGTGTGTGTGTGTGTGTGTGTGTGTGTGTGTGTCTGTGTGTCTGTGTGTCTGTGTGTCTGTGTGTCTGTGTCAGACATGCACAGTCTGGAGAAGATGCTAAGAGAGGCGGTTTGTTCAGGGCAGCCTCGGACTCACAGGCCCTGGAGGAAGATCCTCATCATGGTGGAAGGCATCTATAGGTCAGCCATCGTTATACAACCCACACACAGTCCCTCTTTCTCTCTCCCTCTCTCTCTCTGACAGACACACATCTTGGGTCAGTTGAGCTGTTGTATCAGTCTTTGTTAGTATGGGCTTCCAGGTGGTTTTTGAGCAGAGTTTTGCACAGCTAAACTCAGGTAGAAATCTTAATTTGTAACCTGAGGAGAGCTTTCAGCCTGTGTTTAGCAGTCCCTGTAATGGTCTCTTTTTCAATTGCTTCCCTCTCCACCCTTGAATAATAGATAGTGTGTGTGTGTGTGTGTGTGTGTGTGTGTGTGTGTGTGTGTGTGTGTGTGTGTGTGTGTGTGTGTGTGTGTGTGCGTGTGTGTGTATGGTTGGGTACCGTTTGATTACTGGAGAGAGGAGAAAGGTATTGTGTGTCTCTCTCGGCAGAGAGCTATCCCGAGTCTTAGTGACCCTCTCCATCTGCTCATTAGCTCCAAATCAAGGCCAAATGAAGCCACAGAGATTGACTTGGCTACACCCCCAGCTCCAACTGTTTGTCATGGCCATTTTCTTTTCTCCTTTCTTCCCTCTTTTTGCCCTCAATTGCGCCATCCATTTCAGGCCTCCTAAACTAAAACATGACACATTAATCATGCTTTTTGTCCACGTTATGTTTTCCTCAACACATTTATTCACATTCAGCCAGCTGTGACGTTTACTTAATTGTTTTATGACAGTCTTCTTATCAAAAAGAAGAATAAAAGCTTAAACATGGTCATCATTTGGTGTTAACACAATGATTAGTTCCACAACAGTCCTGGTAATTTGAGAGACAACTCAATTGCTCATCACCATGTCTGCTTTTAATAGGCAGTAATGTCTAATGCCAGTCTCAGATATTAGAGAGAAATGCTTCTTTTTGGTACAGCACTGAAAGAACTAATGCTCCATCTATCATCTCCAGCTAACATCAAAAAGCTTGGATAAGGAGTAAGCATGCTTTAGCTATATCCTGGGCCCGCCTTTGATGTCCACATCGGTCCTGGTGAAACCCTGTCTTATGTCATTTAGGCTGCAGACGTTCTCAGCCATAGCAAAAATAGCAGGTCTGGGATTGCTCCATTCCCCAGCCATATACTTGCTCATGCTGTCTATTTGTAGCCTTAAAAGGCTTGCATCAGAGGGGAGGACGAGATCGGAGAGAGGTGGGAGTAAAGTGAAAGAGGCCAGCAGAAAGATTCATGGAAGATTGGGGCATTTCAAATTATGTAATGTGCATTTACGGACTTACTCTGCAGATAAAGTGAGGTCGGGGTCAGATTCTTTTCCTTCTGAACCTTATCATTTTAAGATTTTGATGCTATGTATGTGCCCTTGTTGTCCCATTTACAAGTGTATTCTTTGTTGGTGCGATTCTCTGTCATTAGCATGGAAGGCTCAGTGGTGCGACTACCAGAGATCATTGCTCTGAAGAAGAAGTATAAAGCATATCTGTACCTGGATGAAGCCCACAGCATCGGAGCAGTGGGACCATCAGGTCGGGGCGTGACCGAGCTGTTTGATGTGAACCCAGCTGACGTGGACGTGATGATGGGCACCTTCACCAAGAGCTTTGGGGCTGCTGGAGGCTACATCGCAGGGAAAAAGGTTCTTTGGATTTTCTAACTTCAGCTTTATCTGCCTTCATTTCTTCAGTTTGTAGTCAATAGTTCATATTTTACAGTTGTGTCTTTTTGAATTTATCCAAATATCTGAAATTTCCTTTTGATTTACTGTTTGTTTTTCATCATGTGTTATATGGTTATACAATTCTTTTACACCTGAGAAATTTTAAATACTTAATTTTCTTACGCACATTTATTATCAAAGTAGGCCTATCACCAGTTCATAGCTCACCTGTAGAAGTCTGAATTTGTAAACACTGCAGTAGATCAGTCAGGCCGTACCATTAAGGCTGAGTCCTTACTGCAGAGACCCTAGGATTGAATCCATGTCATCCCCTCTCTCTCTCTCTCTCTCTCTCTCTCTCTCTCTCTCTCTCTCTCTCTCTCTCTCTCTCTCTCGGTTTCCTGTCTCTGCACTGTCCTATTGATAAAGAAAATGCCCCAAAAATATAATTAAAACATTTTTAATTAATCTTTCTGGACCAAGTCAAGGTCAAGATAAATTTCAAGATAAACCTCAGTGGGATTAATCACACTGCAACAATTCCTGTAGCCGTGCCATTCTTAGAAAGTCACATAAGTGAGCTGACTCTCTGATACTTCCCTGACATTGTTTAAACAACCTGGCAACCACAGTCTGTGTAACAAAATAAACCTGTTTGGCTCCAAAGCTGGTTAAGATACATTACACACTATTTTACCCACTATTTTGTTTGGGACTCAATCACACATCCCACCCCTCTCGTAGCTCTCATGTGTCTAACAAATGTTCCCCGGGCTGTGACTCCGGGCCTTTGTAATTCCTTTTTACTCCATTAAAAAGTACACTTTAGTACATAACCACATTGGTTTTGTGGCAGTTGATTAGAAAGCAACACAGGAAACGGCCATGTTGTTTGAATTAGGTATTCAGAGAGGGACCCTTCCTGCTGTTGCCTTATGTTGGCTCAGCCCTGCTCTGCCATAATAAGAAGGTAAAGCTGGCAGAGAGCCAGCCCCTTCTTGTGGCAGGCGTCGGAACTGCGCTCCAGATTTAACGGGATGACTTTTAACAAGCATGATAATGTTTGAAGTATGAACACTGCCTGGTTTGACAGCTGGCTGTAGTAAACTCCTGGAAGAAACAGGCAGGAAAAGAGAGAGAAAGCCTTTAGATTTGACGCATTTGTTGTTGTGGTGAAGTCCCCCCGAATCTTACATTAAGTAGATTTGGGTTGACCGACAAAAAAACTCTGCAGATGTGTTCTGGAAAACAGTCATGTTATAGCTATTTTATGAGAGCACCAAAAATAAATGCCCCAGTAAATACGCTCGGAGCTCCTTCTAATTCACTTCAACCTTGCTTGAAGGAGACATTCTTCATTCACCCTTTACTTAAAGCCTGTATTGCACTGAAATAAGGTTATGGAATTCATCCACTGAAGAGCCAATAGTGTGTGTGTGTGTTTGCTGCTCTGGCACAGCTCCAGCTCTGTGGCATTGTGGACATGCATTGGCCACATCAATATTGCGGCCACAGTGCGGCTGAGGAAACACTGTGAACTGTCACTCCACGCCCCAGAAGTGAGATGGATTTCGGACATGTTCTCTTAACCCGGTTTATCTTAGTCGCACCGAAATCCTGCAGGGCCCTAAAGCGGTGAAAATCCCCCGCCTTAAACAAAAACAGATGTCAGGTTGTTTCAGGGTTCTTATCCTACATTTGAGCATTTCCCCTAACCCCCCCCCCCCCCCCCCACCCCCCCACTCTCCCCCCTTCTAATGTGTGTGAGGAAGCCACAGCCGCCGCCGCCCAGTGGGGACAGATGGCAATGAGTGGAAATGGTGGCCAGACAGCATCTCCGGCTGTGTGTCATCACCCCGCACCCACTGGCCACCACGCAGCCACCAAGCAGCAGCCCATCACAGCTCCAGGCCCTCTCCCAACCTCAGACCACTTACACACACATGCTCCAGGGATCCATGACCGAATCAGTTTCCTGAAATCCTGCTCTTCTCTTGACAAGCACCAGCGGAATTAATCTCCTGCTGACATTTAGGAATAATGAGAATGACGGTCCTAATTCTGGCTCATTTCAGCATTGGTTCTTTCTCAGATTAGTGCACTGGCTCCTTCAGAGTTCGAGAGCAGGAAAGGATCCAGAGCTCTTTTATAGTCAATGCCAGGATTGTCATGGTGACAGAGAAATGACTGGAGGTATTGTAATTGATTCTCAGGTGTTGACTATACATGAGCTCTCTCTAGTGGTGCTAAAAGTAAAGTGCAAGGCCACGCTTCTGTGTCACAGAAGATCTGAAAAGAACTGTTTATGTATGTAAATACAAACACAATCTGATTTTTTAAAAACACAAATATATTGTAAATATATTATAAAGTATCTCTGCTTAGTTGTCAGTGTGTGACTCTCTGTGCTGTATTGCAGGAGCTGGTGGACTACCTGCGTAGTCATTCTCACAGTGCAGTGTACGCCTCGGCCATGTCCCCTCCTGTCACTGAGCAGATCATACGTGCCCTGAAGTGCATCATGGGAAAAGACGGGAGCACAGAGGGTGAGTACGTGAGCACAGCGGGTCTCCATCCAGTGAATGTCACCCTCGATCTCAGTCTTATTATTCACGTACTCGTCAAACCTCATGTTCTTTACGCAGACAAATATTATGTCTGGCTTATAAAAATTTTTACACCTTTATATAATCTTTATGGAAACAATAGCAAACCAAATCCAGAGGACAGTACCAATGTTAACATTAGGAGTAAGTCCAGACCTGCAGGGAAAGACAAACAGCTGCTTGGTCAGAAAATGTGGTAGCAATTACAGGGGTCTGCAGCGTTAGAGGGAGAGAGAGAGAGAGAGGGGGGACGTGCAGACCCTGAGCACACGTGACCCTAACGTAGAGGAAATCATTTTCATGTGTGCGTTGTGAGGAACGTTGTACCTCTGAAAAGTTTCTGCTTTAATGGCATCAGACACAGGGGCAGGGAAGTAGTCATTACCAGACTAGTCCCTGATACCGCCACAGCAATTCTTCTTGAGTTGTTGTAGTTGTAGTCCTGACAGTAGCTGTAATAGAAGGAGTATTATTGAGAGTAACGTTAGTTCACTTTACCCAAAATCTATGAGCTCTATGAAGCAAAATCAGGCAGCTATGGAAACCGTGTGGCATCCAAAAATACAGAGCACTGCCTGTCGTAGAGAGCTGTAATGGGTTAATCACTCTAAGGACTAAAGCCCGGTGTCTTATGGTGGAGGTATATTGTAGTTTCGTGCAGAGATGAGTAACTTTCTCATCTGGCTCTGAACCAGACATACTTTGGATCTGACGTAGCTCAGTGAAATAGCTGTTGTGGAAAAATCAGTCTTGACCTGTCTGATAGAGGGGAGGGAACACAGCAAACAGAGCAGTCTTTCAAAACATCGGCCCCAGTGCCCATCAAAACACTATAAAAGCCCACTGTGACAAGAAAGATCACATACCGTTTGTATATATACGCCTGATAAGTTTTTATTCCTCTTTCTCTCTGTCTTCCTCACTCCTCTGCATCTTCCTCTTTGATGTTGAATTTCTTACTTTAAAGCAAAGTGGTGGAAACAGCTTTGAAACAGGGGGAAACTCAGACAGACACTAACATCCACACATTCTCACCTACTCATATGATCTGTGTCTGACAGCAGGTTTTTGACCTCCGTGCCCTCTATCATAGCAAAGAGGAACAATTTACAGAATGGGGGCCTGTGCTTTTTGGCAGATGCCTGAAGGTTGCCCCCCCCAAACTCACTCTCTCTCTGCTGAGATAAGGGGATTTAAAGAGCTCTCTTACATCCCTTTGAAAGAACTGCCAATCTGTTCCCAGGTAATCAAAGGGAAACTGAGCTATGTTCCAAGGCTGAGCCGTGCCAAACTCTGCTGCAGCCACAGGGCGCGACCAGGTTCCCCAGCATTTCACATTGTATGGAAACGCAGGGGGTTAGCAGAACAGACCACCTCTGCTGACTTTATCTGTAATAAATGTGATGCTTAAGCATTATTTGTATTCAGTTTCAGTCGTGGCTACGCTCCAGTGGAAGTCCACAGTCCACTCATTTTGTGCGAAATCCATCGCATCCAATTTGCAGACCCTCATTTTGGCAGCGTGCATGCTGTATATACCATGCCGTCAGGCAGACAAAACTGAACCATCTGCTGGCGCAGCTGAGTTGCAATCATGAGCAAGTTCATAGCGGAGGCTGGAATGGCCCAGATGGAGGTGCAGGACACAGGATGAGGTGGCATTGCATAGAACACTAGACACTACATTAGCTACTACTGACAGGTGATGTCCCTCCGTGCAGGGGACAGTGGAAATATGGAGAAAAACAGCAGTGAGTTAGTGCTTTATTCATGTACATCTGGTGGTGTGCTTTTTTATTTATTTATTTATTTATTTATTTTTTAATTGGAGGCATTAGACGGATCCACCAACTGGCAGAGAACACCAGATACTTTAGGGCCAGGCTGAAGGAGATGGGCTTCATCATCTATGGCAATGATGACTCACCTGTGGTTCCAATCCTGCTCTACATGCCCGGCAAAGTGGTGTAAGTACATTTAAACTTTCACCTCCAAAAATCTCCACCTCTTTTAGAGTAAGATTGTCAGAATATTTACTGTGAATAGACTAATCCTCAATCAATAAATATCAGCTCCAGTGTGTGTTGTTGTCCTAAGTAATTTCAGGTCAGCTCACCGTGTGTCATCTCTGAGTAATTTGGATGGCTGCCATCTCACAAGCTCCAAAGTTTCCGTGAATCAGTAGTGTAGACTGTGTCAGTGTAGACTGGGTATCTGTAACCACTTAAGAAGCAACATCAGGTATTGATTAGTTATAAATGTGAGCCACTCAGGTATAATCAATTGGGTATAAAGTGTCTTTCAATGCCAGACACCATTAATATCCATGAAAAGGCCAGTTCAGCCCAGTAACCACCATAATCAGAGGCTACTATTGAATTTTGCCACAGGAGAAGCTTCTGGTTTTACATTGATTTCATGGGTGAGAGGAAAAAGAGTTGAATTTTTAAATATTTTCTGGAAAAACAGACATTTATATAAACAATTATAGTGCTGCTTTTTGTTATTTCATGATTTTGATCCTAAGTTTTCAAAATCTACGGAATTTTAGTTTTGAAACAATACTGATGTGTATTTCTTAGGTATTTCATGACAATTAAATAGGAGTAATATATCTGTAGCTACGCTGCTTTATATTAAATCTACTTCTGGCCTATACTTTGTTAAGCCTTTTTGGATTGCCATTGTCTTAATGACATATTTTGTGGCAAACTGTCCACTTTGCCACAAAATGAGGAATCATTCATCGCTTTGCCTCAATGACGTAAAAGGAATCAGTGATGTTCCTGCTTCAGCCTCTGAAAATTGCTGGGGTTTTTTTTTGTTTTGTTTGTTTTGATTTATCGTGCTTTGCAGAAATTATCACTAGTCGTTCATACCACACATCCCAACCACACAATTAAGGATTTGGAAGAGGCTGGAAAGAGCAACATTCCTGATGATTTTTAATGTCATGAGGAAAAGCGGCAGATGCTTCCTGGTTCTGAGGTGGCTTATGGGGTCACTGCACATTTTGGAAGCATCAAACCTTAAAAATGTGAGAAGTATGTGAGATAAGTTGTTGTATAATTTTATTTTCTTTATGTAACTGTTGCTGTCAGTTTTTCATGTAGGTTGCACTTTGTACAGATACTCACACAGTGTATAAACAGACTCATGAGCACCATTGACTTCATAGACTAGTGGTGTTGATACTGTTTGTGAGTGGTGGTGTGTTACACTGTGTTTGTAATTCTGAACATACATAAGAGAAACTATCCTAGTTCTGCGTGGTAATGGGAAATATGATGTTCAGGATATTCTAATTTCAAGTAATATGATATAACCACACTACAGATGACTGTTTTTCTTTGAATGTATTGGAGTACGTTTGTATATTAGAGCATAAAAACACTGATAGTTGTTTCTTTTTTTTGTCGCTAATCAGGGCTTTTGCTCGAGAAATGCTGGAGAGGAAAATCGGTGTAGTGGTAGTCGGTTTTCCAGCCACGCCGATTACAGAAGCCCGAGCTCGTTTCTGTTTGTCTGCAGCACACACCAGAGCCATGCTGGACCAGGTACACACACGTGCACATAGACACACACACACACACACACACACACACACACACACACACACACACAGGAATTTACCAACGCGAAATTCCTCTCTGAAGCTTTGGAGAGTATTTTATTTCTCTTGAATTAAACATCTACTTTTCCTTTGTCCTCAGGTGCTGCACCATCTGAACGAGGTGGGAGACCTTCTCTGTCTGAAGTTCTCACGGCGAAAATATTCCTCTCCGTCTGACCTCTGTGACGAGACAGACTTTGAGCTGGACAGCTGATATGACCCTTGACACCCTCACTTCACAGTGTCAAAACTAAGTCTAAGTGTCTATGCCACAGCAGACCCATAAACGCACAATGTAGAGTAACACCCATGTCTCACTGCAGAAAATGGGCCAAATGTTTGGCAGCTGCTTTTTATATGTTTGTAAAACATTGCAATTTAACAGAACACTTATGTGTGCTTCTTAAAAACTGCAGGAAATATTGAACTATTGTATTTCTGAATACATTCGATTGTGAATATATACATGAAATTATTGCACAAGAATTGCTGTTTCGTTGTCAAATCTTGAGTTTTTTATCTTTTTATAGAGGGACAAATCGCATATTGTTATTTTCAGTTTATGAGTTCAGCTCCTCTGCACATTCGAAGACAGTTTTAAAATTTTAAATCAAAAGGGAGCTCCTCTTTTTACACATTGTTTTATTGTGATTACTCATCTATATTTAGACTCTGAAAACTTTTTTATAGAAGCATTTTGTTCTTGTCATAAATTAATATCAGCCACCATCTATTAAAAAACCTGTTTGTTGTTATTATTATTAGAGTGTGATACACTCTAGGCATTGACATGAAATTCAAAAATATCTCCCTCCAGTGTATGACTGGATTACTAAAAATGTCTGCTGATTTTCCTTTTTATGTTATTTTATTTTTATTTTTATTTTTATTTTTTTTATTTTTTTTTTTACAATAAAACACAGACACCACACCTGAAAACTTCCTGAATGTGAAGGTGATTAATTATCTGAGTGGCAGGCTCCCAAAAGTCCTGAACCTTCCCTGTGGGACTGTGTTAATTTCCCGACACACGATTATTTACACTGTTCACGGCTGAATTGAATGAGCAAAATATGACAGAGACGCCTTCATCGCGTTCCACAGCTTTTATAAAAATAAATGTCCTCAGCGTTAACACCGCTTTCATCTCCACAGTAAATGATAACCTTCCTGTAGCTAATAGATCACGCAGCAATTACTTTTTTGACATGCCATTAAATCTCAGCAACCACTGCGCAGAATAAAAAAAGGTGTTATGGCTTGTTTTGTGGCGAGACTGCTCATATTCATCGAGTCGTAACAGCTTAATTGTTGATGTTTTAAAGACCCGCTGTTCTCTTTCACACACAAAACTGCGTAACAGTTGTGAAGGTAAGCACGCAGAGTATGCAGCACCTGAGCCAACAGAAACCTAACCTAGCAATTAACACTGAACTCTAAATTCTTGTGGTATGGGGTAATCATTTGATTAACACAGAAAGGATTATAGACGGATGATAAATGTGTCAGATTGAGTCTAGTTGACACTTGTTTGCTTTCAGGACCCTCCCATGTTTGTGTTTTTAACGTGCCCATAAACAACATAATGATAACATTTTACTGGATGGAATGAAAATACAATGTGTGATCTTTGGGAAAAACATGGGAGATGAACTGCAGACACAGAGTGGAAATTAAGAAAAGTTAAAAAAAAAAAAAAAAAAAAACTAATTTTCCCCTATAGAAGAAAACCATTGAAATCCAGGCTCTATAGTAGATCCCTTTGTTCTGTAAGTGAATATTCACATCTGGCTCCTTTAGTCAGAAACAATACAACACAGTTTCCTTAATCTTCAAAATATGTGATGTCATACCAATGTACTGTTCCATAAAGATCTGGAGGAGACGGGAAAAGATGGCCTCAAATGTTGCACTGGGGTGCACTGACGTCCTCAGGATGTCTGTTATTAATTTGTGTTTACTTTCACCTTTAGTCTAAATGTGAACATTGTTAAATTCATTGCAGGTTTACAGCGGAGGACAGATGTGCGTAACGAGAAACTCAAAAGCTTGAAGTCATTCTCAGACATAACGCAGCGTTACAGACACACTGTTTAAATACGAAGCTCCGCTGTGATTGTGCAGAAAGGCAAACAAAAGTTGCTGAGATTTCGCAGCAACGTTTTTGTCCTGTTGGAAAAACAGTAGGAAAAATGCTAGTTTTGGGGAATCACAGATATTTGAGTTGAGACTTGAAGTGCAAGAAACACAATGAATTCTGGAAACGAATCTCTGATGGAAGTCTTACATAACCCTAAACATGAAAACAGAAATTTGATCTAGTTCAGTGTGTATAATTGCTATTTTTTTGGAAAGGAATGCAGAAAGTGGTTGCATATTCTAACAGTCATGCTGGCAGCCAACCCATTTCTTCTAAGAAATAATGTAAGACAGGATTTGTTTAATATATTTTCTGATGGATTATTAAAGAACCGGTTAGTGACAAAGTATGGTTAATACACACTGACCGTCAGGCAAGGTGGGAAGCACATGTCTTGCCAAACTTCCCTCCAGTCACTTCAGAGTTTCAGCAGAAGTGGCAAATGGTCTGCGCTGGCATTCAAAACATCTGTGCAGCCAGACTACTGGTGGCAAGGCCCCAGAGACCTGCCTGCCTGCCTGCACCAGCCTCTTTTGAACTGCAGATCCAAATACACTGCACTTATTGGAATGGCATGTAGCTGCTATTCTGAAGGGGGATCCTCTGCTACGCCTTTGATGTCCACCACTGTGTCCAAAGCAGGCAAGCCATTCTCAGTGCTCTCTGTTTTCCATTTAGACAGAGATTTTTCTATTCTGGAAAAGGGATTTTTGAAGTGAGGCAGACAAAAGACAGATTTACATGGTTTAGACAGCTATGCTGTGCCTGGAGTAAGTAAGACTATAGCTGAGGACTGCAGTAAAGCCGTGCACTGGGAACTACTTGTTAACAGGGAGCATAATGAAGTTGGCCAAGGTGGTGTGTCTCATTTGTACAGGAGATAACTTGGAGCATTTACTCTGATATTTTAAGCCTAATTCAACATTTGATCAGCCTTATTGGGTATTTGTGAGATGAACTGGGGCAGATTTATAGACAACATATAGACAAATGATGTCAAATATGTAATTAAAAGGTGTTCAATCACTCCATCCTGCTCGTCACTGACTTTCTTTGGGATAAGATCCAAGCTGCCTCTCAGCTTTCTGGCACACATGGCACATTTATATCTCAGCTGGAAGTAAACTGAGGGCCTGAGTTGACCAAACTTGTCAGAATTAAGATGGAAGTTCATTTCAGCGAAAGTCACCTATGACACCTGTAAAATGAAATGCACGATGACCTTTTGTAGGTTTTCTTTGGCTTGTATTCAACATATTCAACAGGCTGGTTGATACGGAAACTGTGTGATGCAGGAAAAATGACACCAAATGCATATTCATATTTCACATCCCAGTTATTCATGTTTTAAGTGTATTTGGTTTTTTAAAGTAAATAGGCCTATAGTAATCTAATTTGGGTGATGCTCTGGCTCTGCTGCTGCTCCACTGTCACGAGCCTGCCAAAGCTGAGCATTACGCGCCATTTGGCTACAACATCAAGGATCGTGCGTGCGCACAACCAAATAATCAGCGTGTTTATACCGTGGATTTGAGTATGTCCTCAACTAATCTCTGAAAAACGAGTTTTTTTTATGCGAGCTGTTATGACACTGACAAATAACCTATGACACGAGGTAATAAGATCTTATTAGTCAGCAACGTTACTGCGCCGCTTGTGCCCAAAACTGAATGTACTGACTTCAAAGGTGACAAATAATGTCAGAGACACGGTCCTTTCCGTGCCTCGGGGTTCGGTGAGCTGTCAGCCATGCTGGAGCGGCAGCATCCCCGCTTGGTGCATAATTTGACACAGCGACCTGTCCTTTGAAGAGGACAATAAACAGTCTCAGGAGGGCTAATCGCATTACGCACCATTTGTCTTGCTTAAGTGAAGTGTCACAGCACCTTCCGTAGCAGTGTTTTAGTCACAGGCTGAGACAAGGCTGCTGCTGTACACATGTCAACAGGAGAGGCGGACCTCCTGTAACGCGCCCCCGGGTGTCTTCCTCTGCGCCACGACCCGCCTGTGTGCCCAGTGCACCTCCGGGGACCACCAAGGTTACTTGAGGTTGTTTCAGGGAGTCTTTATATAGTGGCATTTCATAGATATTATAAGGGTGACCTAATCAGCACACATATCAGTGGGATGATGCCTAATGAAATGGGGTAATAATAATTATTACTTATTACTATAAGATATTTTGTAGTTTCTAAATATCATGTCATTTTGATCACGTGACTATAACTTACACGTATCTCATCTGCAGAGGCAAAGTGGAGAGTAATATACTTTTGGGGTGTTTTTCAGTTGAACTTCCTCAAGAGTATTTGGTGTTAAGCCCGGTCGGACTCCAGTTTGGGGAGGACTGGTGGAGAGGGACGAAAGAGTTAACCAGGGGGAGGGCGCCTGCACAGGGGCGTATAGTATAAAACCACCTCATGAGCGCACAACAAGAACAGCGTGTGTGTCTTCTAGTAATCTGTAGGTTGATATGGTTGGACTTCTTCTCAGAGACGCACGCCAACTCTCGTCTTCATTTCTCCGGGCTCTCAATCCGAAGCATGATGGATAAACACTGTTTTTGAAACAGAACTCCACCGTGAAGTCTTAACTGGGAAGACTTATATTTTTAACTACCTGCACTTTTTGTTTTTTGTTTTTTTTCTCCAAAGGTAATCTCGTCGAATAACGCGTTGGACAGAGCAGAATGTGGACAAAACAAGAAATGCGTAAGGCGTCCGAAGTGGAAGTGAGGAAGGGAAACTGAAGTGTGAGGCTGAGAATGTGGCGGGGACACCACGGGGCAACTGGGCTGCAAGTTTCCTGAGCTTGGAGATTTGGCGAGGGCGCAACAAGAGCGGAAAGTGTTAATGCGGCGCGCTGGATCAGCCCTGCAGTTTTCAGTACACTGTGTTAATTGGCAGATCAGCGCATGAACTCATGTCCTATTTGTCTTAAAATCAAACTATATGAACAATCAGGGAAAGGGGGGGGATTCATAATTTAGGACAAACCCACAGTTTACAAAGAAAATCCACTGGGTCCAAATTGATTTAAGCTTCAGCACTTTTTTCTCTTTTTTTCCAAATTGTTCGACTTCCTCCCCTTCGATCCTTTTCCCTTCATTTTTGCAATTCTGATTCCCGAAGTGGCTCCGAAGTGGTGTTGCGGCTCCTCGTCCCCGGCGGATCCGGAGATTGGAGTCTCTGCACCGGGAGGAGGCGGAGTCGGAGCTCCGGCCACACCGCAGGCTCCCAAGAGCGGTCGCGTCAAAAGGATGGTGCGACTGGCGGCGGAACTGCTGCTGCTCCTGGGACTTCTTCTCCTTACCTTGCACATCACGGTGCTGCGGAGCAATCCGCTGCCCCAGGGAAATGAAACTCTGAGCCTGGATCAGGACACAGCACTTACAGAGGTGAGTCGGGGAACTTACTAGTAGTAAGGTGTTTTCCATAAGGCAGATTTCTTATGGGAAATGTGATGCCTGTCCTGTGAGTATTTAGGGATTGTTGACATACACAGGGACGTGCTCTCCCTAGGGTGTCCTAGGGATGGAAGATGAGGCAGGGGTCAGAGAGCAGCCCCCCTTACACCAGACACACCTCCCTATTGTTGGGGGTTAAATGCTAGCTGCAGGCACTTCTCTGTCATCATGGGCTCATCACTGTCATCCAAGTGTTCACTTGATGGGGCTGAGGGTCAGACCCCTGTCGGTGCCCCCCATCAACACACATTCCCCTAAGTTATGTTTGGAGAAGAATTTGGCATCAAGCTGACTTGATCAACCCAACTTGATTTCTTTGAGCCCACATATGCTCACAGGTGAGGACAAGACCACAAGAAAAGACCAGGTATTAGGCTTCAATGTCGAGGGAAAGACAAAAAAAAAAGAATAATGTGAGAAAATGAGTTTTGGAAATCTTTAGACACAGGTGTAGTCTGGACAAAATATAGTTTTTAATGATGCCCCCTTTTTTTTTGGTTTGCAGACCAGTTTAGGACTTGCCCCAACAAAATTTCACAAGGGAGACATTTGTCAACATGACACCACTTAAGATAGGTTTAATAGTTTAACTGCCCATTTTAACATCAGCGCAAAGCACACAGACTCCAGTAGAGCCCCAAATCCTGACCTGAGGGTTAAGACGGGTCTGGGATCAACAGGCTTTTTTAGAGAGTGTTAAGCATCCTTCAGCTGCTCTTTGATGTATATTTAGCATGCTACTGAAATACTGTCTTCATGTCCCAGTGATAAATGGGTATTTATGTCAACTGGAATTGTCTCCTTTCATAAATGGTTTATTAGGTTTTAGGGGGTGAAATGAATGGAAAGAATTTTTTTTTTTTTTTTTTACTTCAGCAGAGGATGGTGAGGGTAATTTCTCCTTATCTCCACTGTGGCTGCCATCACTGTAGCCTGACCTGCGCATATGCAACAGCAAGCCTGTGTTCGGTTGGATGTTAGGGGCATGCAAAGCTGAGGAAATATTCCAGGAATTTATCGAATGTTTGTCACACAGCCAGAACGCTGGATCGGACAAGCGGGATGAGACGAGGAACAGGAGGCAGTGTCTGCTGAGGAATCACAGTAAAAAAAAAAAAAAATACTGAACACATGCCACATCGCTTTTGTCGCAAGTTCACATTTACATAGAGATTCTGGCTTGTGATGAAAGAGCCCAAGGTTTTGGCTCATGAATGCTCTCTGACTACGAGCAGAAATGCTTCACTGGTCCTTCACTGAGGAGAGTGATGTCATCTTTCAGCCAGGCTTGTCACGGCCCAGGGGGTGTATTGTCACCCCAAGGTGTCATATTTAAAATGCCATTCACAGAAAGACAAATGACAGGATGCGGCTCCATGCACCTGTAGTGGGGAGAGAAAACTCTTTGGTCTGAGGCACATTATCATCATCAGTGGCCCAGGAAGGGGGATTCAGCCACTGTAGCAGTGTATAGTTAGAGTGATATCAGATTTAAAGAGTTTGTCCAACAGGATCATCAACTATTCAAAAAAAAGACCTGTGATTAATAATGTTCTTAAACTTATTTTCTTCTTCCATTTTCAAGTCCTATGTAAACAGCCCCACTACTACGAATCTTCTCCGTTTGAGAATGTAAATAAACACACATACACCCAGTATGAGGCGTGTGACAGGGGAAGGATAGTTTTCTCTTCCACCTACATAAGTGTAGTGCTGAAAAGCATCTGGCACAATGTGCCCTGCCTTCATTTCCTGCCAGCGTCCCTGGGGGAAGGACCCCTGAGTTGCTCCCAATTGAAAATGGAGTCATGCCCCTTTAAGCAGCCCTCACAAAGTGAAAAAGGGGGGAAGCGGGAAAAGAAGAGGAGATACTGTGAGGAGGGAGGGGGGGTGGCTTGTGTATGCAAGTGTTCATTCATGGCTTTTGAGAGTTGGGGGGGGGCGGGTGGTGACATCCTGGGAGGCCCCGGATGAACTGAGGAATGGTGTGTCACTTTTGATCTCCAAATTAAAGCATGTTCCTCGTTGTTGAGGACGATCTCAGATGAGTGATAGGGACTGTAAAACAGGGCGTCATCGAAGAGGAACATCTTAACATTTAAATAAGTTACTCCTGTGTGCTGTTACAGCCTGAGCTGTATTAGCATTACACAAAAATAAGAAAACCTCATGTTCTTCCTCTTTGTGTTTAAAAAAAACTCCACTCAGAGTCATTCAGAAAAGACAGAGAGCGGCATTTATGTCGACATTATCAGGAACTGACAGACTTTACACAACTGATACACAACTGCCATTCCTTTCTGATGAGTAAGACCTACGTTCCCTGTAGATTCTTTCCATTATTTTCAGCTCAACTGACTGTCCTCACTTGTTCTGGGAAATACTGAGACAAGAAAAAAACCCCAAAACATCATAAATTTGGACGTGTAAAATTTCACGTTCTCTCCTACACACTTCTGAGCTCCTACATGGAAATATAAATTTAGTTAAATCTCAGTACTTATGGGAAAGAGCTGTTTAGACTTCCCTCTCTGTTTCGGCCCAGGTGACGGTTTTCAGCAGCTCTGTCTCACAAGTTTTCCTATTTACAATTCTGCTCAAGGCTTCAATCAGCAGGGTTTAATTTAAGGCTGATATTTTCCTGTGTTTTGGCAGGATTTTGATGTATTTACTACACCTGTTGGCACCAAAGAGAGTGAGACAATAAACTGAATGTCAGTTCTGTGTGCACATTCCTGTGGCATCTATTGACATAAAACACTGAAATCCTCTACAAGAGAAATTATCACAACATATTATTCTTTCCTAGGTCTTTTGTGGATGATGTTGGTTTCTAGATTAGAGAAACAGCTTCTAATTGTAGTGTTGTAGATTTAAATTCATTATTGGGGGTTAGTTATAGGTTAGGAAACTGGGCAGCACTCACATTTAAGTGTTGGATAAATTAAGGTGGAAAAAGCAAAATGGTACATTAATAAGTGTCAACAGGTGATTGCACTGTGTGTTTTGTAAACCTTCATTAGACTTTACCTTGGCTGATCTGGATTCAGTTTGTAGCCTGTGTAGTTTCTTTACAACTGACAGTCCCACAGCAAACTGTCCACAGAATTAAAGCCTGCTGTCAAGCATAGAAAATCAGAAAACATCCCTCAACATCAGAGTTCAGTGGGATGTGTTTTAAACATTTTAACATGAAACTCACTGCAGATATGATCTTTAGTTTTAGGTGGTTTATGGAAGAGTTTCAGAATCAGTGTGATTTATGTTGCTTTCTTAAGTTGTGTTTTTAGTTCCTAAGAAGTTTGATATCAAATGATTACTAGTTTGCAGCACTTCTGTAATATTCTGTATATATCCTTGGTTAAAAGCTGAGGTTTTATCCTACTATCAGCTCCATAATCTAAGGCCTAAGCGTAAATCAAACCGCATTTGTGCTAATGCTCCTGCATTTGCCCATAAACTGACAAATTCACTGTGTTTACAAGCAGGCTTTTCAGCTCCCACACTGAATGAAACATCATCACAAGTGCTGCTCTGGCATTAATCAGAGAGCTTTGAAGTCTGACTTTAAATAAACCAAATTTATGTCAGGATTAGATTATCTGCGCGTCATGTGTAATACAGCATGATATGACACAACAGAAGATTCAGATAGGATTAGACTGGATAATGGAGGATTAATCTGTCTGCAAACACCGTGACTGGGTTTCATGACCCAACAGTTTGTGTATTTTGAAACATTTGTGGTGCCATCTGCTTTCTTCCAAAAGATCAACTCGTGGAGAAAGTAGCAAGTCATTACCCAATGGAGTCCTTTTTTTTTTTCAGCATCTCTTTGTCAAAACCATAAAACACTGATATCTGGACTAACAAGCTCCTTGTGTGGTCTGCAGTAAAATTTAATAAAGAAAATATAATCCACCCAGAGGAGATCAACCACGCCTGTTTACTTTATTTACAAATGTATGTACTACGTGTATTTACATTGTGTCTGAACCTGTAAGTTTTGTGTTGGGGCTGCTCCCTCAGTGGAACTCAGTTACAGCCACTGAGTGACTTCTGAAGGCTGGGAACTTGAAAGGCAGGGTTATCACGTGGTCATCTCAAAGCCCAAGTACTTGCGATAGCACCAAAGAGGGTCCTGTGATGTTCACATAAAGGGTCGATAGCTGATGCACAATCTGCGCCGCTGAAATGGTCTTTTTCTGCACTCAGCTCTCAGCCATAATTGTCCGGTTTGTGGAAAAAAGACATTTGTGGTTTTAATCGGAATCTGGTTTTTCAGAACATTTTTTTTTTGTCAAACTTTATGATTTTTAACATAAATTCTCATAAAAACTCATCATCTTATCTGTAGCGACTTCCACCTCTTTTTAATTTGGCGGCTGCAGACAAAATGCCGAGCCATCTACAACGCTTCTTCCTCAAAATTACGGGCAATTGTATAATCGTTGTAATTATGGCAGTTGCTCACATTAAAAGATGCGATGTGAAAGTTTTTCAATTCTTTGAAATGGATCATATTATCGTATTAACTCCATCTGGTCTTTGGATAAATCTTAAATGGATGGGGAGGTCTTTCCTGTGTAGCCAGTCTCTGTTCCCTCTGTGGCTGAATTCATGTTACATGTACATTTATAATCCTTCCTCCCGTGCTGTGCAGCTCCATTTACAGCATCTATATTGTCCCAGAGTGCACCTTTGGCTGGACACAAACAGCTCCACTGGGGGCTTTTATGCCCACCACAATGTGGCTGAGCTGACACTTTGTCTGTGACTGGCCACCGCAACTGTACAGCACTGCTGCCATATTCTCAGGCCTCAGCCCGGCCACAAAAACACTAGGGAGGAAAAAAGGGGGACACGAAAAAAGAAAACAAGGAACATGATTGATGGCTTTCTTTGATCTTATTTTCTGCCACCCCAGAATGATTGCTGACTACTTATGGCTATCTGTCCAATTGAGGAGTAATTGTTCCTTCTGTGCATACCTGACGGGGGGGGGGACATATGCTTCAACCGTCCTTTTGGGACAAATTTACAACCGCCAACCCCCCCCACCCCCCTCCCCACCCAGAAGACCAAATGTTTTTCTGTCTACAAGAAGAAGGCAAATGTAATTATTTTGCAATGTTTGCTTAGGTTTCTCCGTATAACCCCAGTGCAAGAAAACCATCTGTCTTCTCCCAGCCAGCACCAGAACATGCTATATATGCCCACATCGCATTGCTATGGTAAAGCAGCAGCGTACTCTGTGGGTTAAAAATGGAAAAATATACAGTCTGTGACACTGGCTCTGAAAGCAGCCTGTAGACGGATTGTATTTTGGTGAAAGCAGACAGACGCCCAGAACTCAGGGTGATGTTTGTCCCACTGTCTACAGGATTTATGACAGAGGTCATGGCCACATGGACCTCTGTCAGCATGAGAGATCTAATGCTGCTGAGTGTGCAGATCCTGTTTGAAGTGACATTAAGGACCATTCATCTTAATATTAACACAAAAATAAATATAAATTAATATTATGTCCCTTTCTCTTCTCAGCAGAACAACATAAATGCAAAAAGCAGCTCCTCTGTCCAGCTGGTTCCTGAGGACCGGCGGTCTGGTCCAGAACACCGGCTGGCCCTTCCCTGGGCGCAAGGCAGCAACGTACACAGGGACGGCCCTGGCACTTTCCTCCTGGATCTGCACAATTTCCCCGACCTCTCCAAAGCCGACATCAATGGACAGAATCCCAACATACAGGTGATCATGTGTGTCTGTGCACCTGCCAGTGTGCTTTGATGCTTTCACTCAATTGTAAGACATGGCTACTCAAGCACATAGGACAGGAAGAGCAAACAGGAAAAGGGAGAACAGTTTGGTGCACATCACTACCCCCCTTTTTCTCCCGCTTCCTCCTTCCTTCTCCCCCTGACCCCCTTTTCACACTTCCCTAGCACACTGCGAGGCTTAAGATAGACACTGAGGTCTCACGTCCATCATAATGACAGCTAAAAGGCAGACGCTAACCAGCAATGCCTCACTACTAACCCATGTGCAAGGAAGACAGACAGCAACTTATGTAAATGTGTGGCAGGCCCTTGCCATAAGTCCCCTCAGTGGTGCAGATGGCCGAGAAACCGCTGCCATGTTTAAATCATTCCCCTGTCTAATCCAGCGAGGGGGGTCTTTCCATTTCTGAGAGCATCACTGCTAAATCCGAGCACGAACAAAGTGTATTAACATCTCAAGATGTGGGAAGAGAGCAGAGCAACCAATTGAGCAAGGGCGTGAGGCTGTGGGAGAAAGGGGGGGGGGGGGGGGGGGGGGGGGGGGGGGAGTGGGGGGGTGTCTTTGATCCTGGGATTCATCTGGCTTTCATGGTCTGGAGGAGGCTGAGTAGCCCTTTGAACTCTGTGTTTAGGTGGAGAGGGCCTGAGAGGTGGGGAGGGTGGCTGTGGGGCAGGGGTGGTGGTCCCCCCTCATCTGGGAGGCACATGTGTTAGGACAGAAAGGGGGAGGGGGTAATATTGTTTGTTAGGGGGTATCAGAAAGTGTCACCTCCTGTTCTGTCCTAGAATCTTATTTAATCATCTTCTTTGACGACTCTGTCTTGGAAAATCAACTTTAAATTGACTCCCGTCCTTTAATGCAGGTGACCATTGAAGTGGTGGATGGACTGGAGGGCCATGAGCCAGAGAAAGGCCTCCGCAAGGAAAACAAACCCAGTTGGGCTTCTCCTAACTGGAGAAACTGGTGGCCTCATACTTCTTCGTCCTCCTCCTCTTCCACCACTCATCAAACGGAGGAGCACGATCGCTCCTACGGGACCAACAGCGAGGACAGCAACTTCCTCAGGCCGCCGGCGGACTGGGACAGGAGAGGGGCCACTGGGGGAGGAAGCAAAGCTCAAACTGAATATGGTGAGACTGAAGGGAGGGCGTGTTGTGTGTTGCGCAAGGAAAGGGGCGCACAATGCATATTGCAGAATATTTAGCAAGATCCATAGGCTCTTATTTGAGCACTTATTTGAGTCCAGCGTTTCCACAGATGGTCATAGTCTGATGTGGAATCTGTAATTTGCAGATTTGCTGATTTAAGCTGTCACCATAATAAGTGCAGTCGTCCCAGGCGAGCCTTTGGGAGCCCCTGATTGAAGCCTTTAACACTCTTTTATGAGATGGATTCCTCTGCGGTGCGGAGCTAGCTACGTGACACAGTTTAAACGCCTCGCGACATCAAAGTTCAACAGCAGGAACGGGGCCAGAAAGCGCTGTTAGGCTGCCACACCGTTCTCACAACGCTCTCCAAAAGTAACCCCACAGATAAATCTGCTGTGGAAGAATTTACACTCTCTGTCTTACAGCATGTGTCCGGCCCGTGTTGAAGCATGCCCAAACCAACATGGTCAAAGAGGAATGCGTGTGCTGTGGAAAATGTCATTTTATCCACTTGCACTTGCACTACAGCGGTTAGGAAGGCGATTTTATCATCTTTTTTTGTCAAACCATAGCCCATGTTTAATGTTCCTGGCTTATCGCTGCGGTCAGCTCTCATTCGTCCTCTGTTTCATACCACGCTAATGGACAAGGAAATATTTTATCATCATTACTGTCCTGGTTTTAAACCTAATAATCATAATTGTGGACAAGCAGTGGGGGTCATCCATCACAGGGCATTCATAATGCATTCAGTTGTGGTTGTGGAGGGCAGATTGTTATCAAGTTTTCTAAATTATGAGTTTTGTCGGAGTGGCCACCAAGTCTTTATCGGTAATATGCTATGAAAGGGGGACAGGAGCAGCTAGACAGCTATCTGGCCTGTATTCATATAAAATGCTCATAATGAGGGGCAGATGGCAGCGGGGGGAATTACTTCCATCCCAACGTGCCCACATAAATTCTCCTCATTGATGGAGTACTGCTTTCAAGATGTGTGTGTGTGTGTGTGTGAGTGTGTGTGTGTGTGTGTGTGTGTGTGTAGTAGTGATGGGTGATGGTGGTGGTGGGGTTAGGTGGTCGTAGAGCTTAGCATAACCGTTTCCATGTATACCCATTACAGTGATCTGCTCAAAGATAATTGGAGTTAAAGAGGATTTCTCGCCATTTCACTTCCCATTTGCAAACCAATGCATCACAGATAGAGCGACTGAGTGGTGTCCTGTGCCACGGATACTCAGGCTGCACGGAAAATTTCTGTTTGTAAATTGCCCTCCTGGATCCCCTGTAGCTTTGTTCAGAATTTGCTAAATTCTTCCCTGTTACTTCACTTACCGAACACACAAACAGTGCTCTGTGCCTTGGCTCAACAACTATGTGTTAGCATGTACAGCATAGTGTATGCACTTATGTGTGTGTGTGTGTGTGTGTGTGCAGGCTTACGTAGTATCAGCTTTAAAGGGCAAAGTCAAAAAGAACCTCGAGCTCCTCTACTTCTCCTTTCATGTCCGTCCCCCCACTTATTATTAGTGAGGCATGCTAACATGGCCCCAGTAAGTTCAGCATGTGGCCTGCATCAGAGCTGAGGATCTCTCTCACTCTTTCTCTCTGATCCAGACTACATGGATGGAGAGGGGGACTGGAGCAACTGGTCAGTGTGCAGTGTGACCTGTGGAAATGGGAACCAGAAGAGAACCAGGTCGTGTGGTTATGCCTGCACAGCCACAGAGTCCAGGACTTGTGATATGCCCAACTGTCCAGGTAAAGCGATGATTTTGGATCAGAGAACAAAAAAAATCCACACCAGTAAAAAATAGTTTGGAAGTGAGTGTGTGTTGATTTAGTAGTTTTAATCTTTTGATCCAAGCCTCACTGTTAATTCATCTCTCTGTAGGTATTGAGGATGCCTTCAAGACAGCAGCTACCGAAGTCAGCCTGTTAGCTGGAACAGATGAGTTCAACGCCACAGAACTCTTTGGTGTCGGTAAGATTCTGCCCGCTCCTGTCTTACTGCAGACTATCCCTCATTCAGATGTTCTGACATTATCAAAGGTAGTTCATCCATCTGGCCGTGGAGTTCCTGCACACACTTAGCATTCTTCATGCTCGGGCTGCGGTCCATTACTGTCCAGAGATGAAAAAGTGCAGCAGGGCAGGAAGAGCACAGTGTGCCGCTGCCCACTCTGTCTTTACCCGTCTGTTCTTAATCGACCCAGTGAACACACACCTTCAAGTTAAACACTACACCTTCTCACACTTCTGGTTTCATCTTCTTACGATGGCGAGTGTTGAGAAAGAGATGTGGCGTTTAATAGTGTCATCATTTCTTCCAGACACAGACAGCTGTGAGCGATGGATGAACTGCAAGAGCGACTTCTTGAAGAAGTACATGACCAAGGTGGCAAACGACCTTCCCAGCTGTCCTTGCTCTTACCCGACCGAGGTGGCGTACAGCACAGCAGACGTACACGATGCTCCCACTCGCCGAGATTTCCGCTGGAAAGACGCCAGCGGGCCGAAAGAGAAGCTGGAGATCTACAAGCCCACGGCCCGTTACTGCATCCGCTCCATGCTGACGCTGGAGTCCACCACGCTGGCTGCACAGCACTGCTGCTACGACGACAACATGAAGCTCATCACCCGCGGCAAAGGGGCTGGCACGCCCAACCTCATCAGTACAGAGTTCTCAGCCGACCTGCACTACAAGGTGGACATACTGCCCTGGATCATCTGCAAAGGCGACTGGAGCCGCTACAATCAGGCCAGGCCGCCAAACAACGGGCAGAAATGTCCCGACAACCCTCAGGACGAGGACTACTACAAACAGTTTGAAGAAGCAAGGGAATTCTAGCCCACTGTCGAGTGAAAAGAAAAAAAAAAAGACAGTGCTTAAATATTCAGCTAAACCTCAAAGATGGTGCTGAAACCATTTTTTATTCTGTTTTAGGTCAAATAACAACTGAACTTTTAGGCTCTGAGGAACAAGACTTACTGCTCTTTTGAACCAAGAGGAATTAAAATCCTACAGAGTCAGAACCCTTACTTGGTCACAAGGAACTTTTCTTGAATTAACCAAAAACAGGCACAAAATGTTGCTTTGTTTTTAATTTTTTTTTTTTTTAAATAAAATATGCCTCTGAAATGTTTGCCAGTAATTGTGTTGCCAATTATAACTCAGATTTGTTCACTAAAGGGAGAACTGACTTTGTATTCTTAAAAAAGGGAAAATTATTATTCTAGGAATGTCCGTTTAGATTGTGTCCATGTTCGTCTCCATAGATGATTGTTTATGTTTGGTGAATCTGAGAGGCCTGAGATAATAGAATAATGAGATCCTTCAGGAATGTGTTGAGGGTGGGGGGTGAGGACAGAGGGCAGGGTACCAAACTTATCCCATGTTTTTTTTTTCCCTTTTTTGTCAGTTGCAGATATCCAGGTTCTCATGTAAGCTTGTGAGTATGTTTATTTAGCATGCACATTTTTTTTTTTATTTTACCAATAATTTACAACCATGTCCCTTGTGTCTCTGAGGCAGATCTTCATTGTAAAAAGCCTGCATTATTTTTGTAAAGTATTTATTAAGCTGTAGCTGCGTCTGAGTTGAGTGTCTATGACTGTGGTCTCTGATTCACATACTGTATGGCTGAATGCTAACTTGAGATTCCTCGCTAGCTCAAACTTTGCCGTCATTGTGCATATCCCTGTCTCAAGTTAGGATTTACACCATAATACACCGTAAAGAATGTGTGAATTCAACTGTACGGAAAGATTTTTGAAATATAAATCTATAAATAAATCTCTAAAAAATACCAATGACTGTGTTGTTAGAAAAAAGAAATCTTTGCACGTATGATGTTCATGGTAAATATTAGCAAAGTTTCATCAGCTGCCATTAGATTTCCCTCCTGCTGTCAGAGGAAATTTATCTGCAGGAAAAAAAAAAGCATCTCATCAATTAAACTCGTCCAACAGGCTTAAGCCAGTGCACAAGACTTCCATTAGTTCCATCCAGTGTGGCTCTCAGGCCAAGGCCTTTTGATGGGATTGTGATATTTCTTCAGAGGGCGAGGAGGGTAAGATTCCCTTGAATGCGACTCAAATAATTTGTCTTTGGCATGTATCCTCACATTCCTGAGTAATTTCTCAGTGTACACACACACACACACTCACACACACACACACTCACACACACACTCACACTCACACTCTCACACACAGTGAATGCTGTCTGTCCAAAGCAGGGACCTCTGACCATTCCCTCTCTGCTGAGTGCTGCAGTCATTGTCACACAGAGAAAGCCATTCATGGTGCCCTCATTCCTGCAGTCTTGTGTACGGCACAGCTGCCCGGGTGCAGGGCTTGTCTTTATAATGAAGCAGGTCCCAGCATGTTCCACACCCCTGAGGCGCTACTTGCAACCGCCAAGTTGCTTCACTAGTCATACAAAATTCCTCCACACGTGTCCTTCGACCCATTTATAAAAAAAAAACAAAACAAAACAAAAAAAAAAAAACCAACAGCCTTTTATCAACAACCCACCCTCAGATATTTACCATATATCACTCACCTTAAAATGCAGATGTACCTGTGTCTCAGTACTATCAGACCCACACAGTGTAAAGCTGTTTTTAAGTCTTCTGTCCGTCTCTTCAGTAAAAGCATGGTTCAAGGCTAAGATTATAGTAACTGGCATGGATCGTTATCTTAGCAGACCGTCTGCCGAACAGGCCATGGAGATCAAAGCAAGGTACAAGGTCTTTATTTTGAAACATTAAGGCCTCAAATTGATGACATACCTCCACTACCATCCACCCCCCCCACCCCCAAAACCAAACCCAATATCTCTTCTCCAGACAGGCTCCACGTGTCTCAAGAGCAGGCAACTACTCGTATCCCCTCCTCACTTTTCATCTTGCATTTCTTCTCCCCTCCCCGACAAACCCTTTTGCACAACTTGCAATGTGATTCCTGTGCCCAGGCGCAGGTAGGAATACGGGCATGAGATTCAGAGGTAATTGGTGCGAACATGTATGAGAGGGCAGACACACGCACGCGTACACCAGCGAGCGTACACCAGCGAGCACCGAGAGTGCTGAGAAAGCTTGTAGCGTTGGTTGTGGGATGTCTACGAGGCCTCGCTTTTGTGTTACTATTTCCAGGGCTCTACTCTGGTATGTTTCAAAGGATGCAAAGCACCATATTAGTGGTATATTGTCAAGGATCCGAAAGGGCTCATTAAGCATCACCAAGATATGATTGTTGGTATTTTGCCTCTATTTTTGTTATGAGAAGGAAATTATGTCCAACATACTCACACTGTTTTAGACCAAGCTTGACAGGGCTGGCTCTGGGATTTCTCAGTAGATCTCTACACAAGAGCTAACTGTGGGAATATGAAAACAAGAGGAATTAAAAAGAAGAAGAAAGCAGTGGAAACTTGGATGGTGTTTGTGTTGTAAGAAATCTCAGCTGTTCTCCAGGACTTTTCTCTAGAAATATTTCACATTAAAGCAAGTCCAGGTGGTTTGTTGTCCATGCCGGAGTTCACTGCAAGGATTTTCGTAAGTAAATAACTGGGGTGCGTGGTGGCAATCAGGCATCTCTTTGTTTTGTGGCGTAGTGCAGATGTGGCAGAACCATTTTTAGCCTCTCTCCCTCACTTTCTTTCACTCACTCCCTCTCTGTGCTACTTTATGGGTGGTGTAGCACAATGCAGGAAGTGTCTGGGCCGCAATACCACAGGGCCCTAACTGCACGGCAAACCTAATTAAAAGGTTTTTCTTTGGTCTTCTAATCTGGAATAGCTGACCTGGACCAGGAGACTGCTTATCTAGGCGTGCTGTCCCTCCCTCTCAACCTTCACCCCCAGTGTCCTACCAGCAAAACAGGGGCGGGACTGCGGGCTCGCCATAGGCTCGTATCTTTGGCACGACGAGTTGTGGGAGAGGAGGAGTAGGTGGTAGTGGTGGTATTGGTGGTGGTGGGGCGGGGGGGGGGCAAACATGTGCCTGGGTGTGCAGCTGAACAAACAGGTCAAGTAGCTGTGGAGCATCTGAGAGGGCAGACTGCCTTACTTAACCCCTGCTGCCAGGACATCACTGAGATGCTGCAGGGATCTGCAGCCACACCATCTACAGCAGAACAGTGACAAAGCACATAACTAAATGCTCTAATTCACTTGGACATATAGTATCACTGTACAATGAACATAATCTTCGTAGAAGGCTGTCATGGCTTGAGTGGTACCTGCCCCCGGCTCTCGTCTTTCTATACCAGTTCAAACAAAAGCTAAAATAACACGCAACCGCTCATAAATTCACACACACAACGCTGTGGGATAAATGAGGACAACAGAGGGAGGAAAAAAAAACTCTGCTTTGCCCCCTCATAAAAGAGTTATTATATCCAGTCATGCTTTTCATTGAGCTAAACTTATGACTAATGTACCACCATGTTTTAAATGCTCTGCTAGCATCGTGTGCTAATAGAAGTGAGTGGAAATCAGTTTCACTCAAACGCAAATGGACTTTTAAAGAGGCAGACGTTATTTAAAATCCAACGGATCATTACATAGAAAAATAATATCCACTTCGAGTCCCCATTCACGTGCACAAGACCACTGGTTTCATTATGAGACACGGAGCAAACGCAGGCACAGTGAAATTCTGCACCGTGCTCCTGAGAGGCCAGAGCGAATAAACCACTATGATACCGTTGAACTGCTTGGCTCACTGCTGTGAACATGATAAGAGCAGATCCTGATGTGGATAAAGGTCAGTGAAGTCTGGATCTGATTCCTCAGGGTCAGTTCTGGCTCGGACCGACAAAGGCAGCTCCACACACTGTCTGGTTTTTTAACCCCTGTGTGTGAGTGTTGATGTTAGACGCTGGCACAGAGGGGCTGTAACGGTGTCGAGGGGGTTGGTGGCCCTGAGGTGGTGAGGGAGGCCGCGTTGCTGTGATTCACTGTGACAGCACCGCTTGGCATGTGAGGACAGCGAGCCAGGCAGGCAAGGCTGCTGCCTTTGATCTTTATTTGCTCCACCGTCTGTTTTGCATTTAAGAGCCTTGCTGAACGCGAGGCATTGGATACACCTTGAATGGCCCAGGACCTCGTCCACTTTTTAAAGACCCAGGATCCTTTTTCAAAGCTAAGGGGATCCAGGACAGAGAGGGACGAACAAGGCCGAGGGTCTCCCAGCAACACAGATTAGCTCTGAGAAAAAAAAAAAAAAAAGGCTGCTCTGTAATAACACATAATCAAGCTAATGGAGAATGGTGTGAGTGTGGGTGAGGGGCAAGGTAACATACGGCTCCTTTTAGATGGACCCTCAAGATCAAACCGGGGTCGGGGGGGGCTGCAGAACAAAAACAAACATGCACAGCACCTCCCCGACCAACCCTCTGCTGCTCCTCCTGACCCGTCAAATACATTTTGCATGCTAGTGATGTCAAAAGACCGAGACATCTTACACCTGAGAGGCAAACCGGCTGGATATCATCAATACCATCCCACAACCAGGCATGATGCACTGACAGCGAGGCATCCCTCTCTTCAAACACTGAATATATTTATCTTCTCCAACATCTCTATTGCACATTCCTCTCCGACACTGCAGTGGCCACGATCCAGGGCCAGCAGCTGGACAAACTCTTGCCCTAGAGACTGATAAAATTAATACAAATAACTGCTGTCTCTTAAAAAAAAAAAAAAAAAAAAAAAAAAAACACTCAGAGGAAGAAATAATTCTGACAAACACAGGAGAAGGGAAAATTTGGTCTCGTAATCCACACGTTTTAAATGAGACGAGGGCTGAAATGTCAGAAAAAGAACATCTTTTCTGTGTGTGTGTGTGTGTGTGTGTGTGTGTGTGTGTGTGTGTGTATGTGTGTCAGAAATGCCCGGCACACATTTTTAGCAGTCACCAACACTACTTGTGAAACACAGGCCTCAATATGTCCCCTCTCATGTTAAAATGTTTTAGCATGCTCACAAGTCCTTCTGCAGAATTCTTTCTCCACTCCAGTTACTGTCCAGCATGTAATTTACTCCCAGACTATACATTTTTGGCCGTCCCCGGTTCAGATTGTGATATTTTAGCCGCCTGTTAGGGCTTACACAAACTGCTCTCCAAATAGCAATGTATATCTTTTTTTTTTTTTCTTTTTCTTGAAAAAGTCCAGTGGGAACAATATGCCTCATGTCATGGAGTTTAAAAGACTAAACATAGATGCAGAAATGTAGCAACATAGATTTTAATTACGTTTTGAGCACTGTAGACAGCTGTGCACATATTACCATTTCTATAGCTTATACCATTTTATATTAGTTGCATTGTCAAGTAAGGAATATTTGTTGAGACTGGAATTCTTAGTAGTAACTGAGTGAAACAGCAAAACCAGAGAAATCGATTATCCCACGAGAAGTATCAATTCAGGCCATTTCTCCTTTCAAGTACAGTTCTCAACAGCACCATTTTATGGGCTTGATGCATAAATTAGTTTTTAGCTGTCTTTCTTTCTTTCTTTTTTTTTTTTTTTTTTAGCAAGAAAATACACATCTCTGTCAATGTGACTATACAAATATAAATTGTTATCTTCTTTAAATGATGACGAACAGTCGTGTTTGGTGGTGGGGTCAAATGCTGCTACCTGAGCACTATGTGTGTGCATACACATACATATACACACACATATGTATCAGCATTACTCTGGAAGTGCATAGCTTCCTGCTGCTTGATCAACTTTATGCCTGTCAGAGAACAGAAAGTGGCTTACTGTAGGTTTTGTCCATGCAATAGCTATGCATTCACATTTTAAAACAATCAAAGCAAAGCATTCTATGGCTGAAATGGTTATAAAATTCATCATGATCTAAGATGCACATTATGCTACATTATACAGTAATGCTGGAGGAGGATTAAGAACAATATGCCTGCACGAATAGAAGGTGGAAGTTGGTCTGTACATGTTAACATTGTAAATTGCTTTTATCGTCACTGTTCAACTCTCACAGCTATAAACGCTTCATTCGTAACAATTACTTTGAGTCGCAGGCATTCCACAAGGTGCGATCTGACATCTTTTTAAACATGAGAAGAATCCTACGAACAAAACAAGGTCTTGCATTTGAAATCCCTAAAGGTTTGAAAATAGTCACATCTGTTCAGCAATACAAAATAAAATGAACATCCACCCTGTTTTACCTAAATCATAGCTTATATACAAAAGGAAGGACGTCACTTTTAGTAGGGGAAGAGTAACAAACAAAAAAAAACAAAAACGGTGCATCAACTCTAATCCAGGTGACACTGGAGAGCCTGGGGGTGGGGGGGTAAGTTGGCATAGAGTACATGCTGGAGGCAGACGGTGGCAAAGGGAAGTCCTGTAAGTGCACTAAGTAGTAGCTAACACTCCTCCCTCCTTCCTGGACACCTGTTAAAACAGCTAAAGCTCATTACTTCTGGCATCAAAAAAGGTGGTGGGGAGGTGAGAGAGGTGTGTGTCTGTGTCTGTGTGTGTGTGTGTGTGTGTGTGTGTGTGTGTGTGTGTGTGTGTGTGTGTGTGTGGGAGGAAGGGTATGTATTGGAGTATTGCTGAAGAAGCCCAGAGGAAGGGGCGAACGCGGCTCACTCCACTACGCTCATCAGTCGGCACACACCTCCCTCGATGGCCAAAGACTGTCCAGGAACAGTCCCGGGTGGTAATCTGGATATGTGTGTCTGCAGGCAATAAAAGAACAAACACACACACACACACACACACACACACATATTGAGAAAAACATCCATGGAAAGATATACATACAGAGGAAGGGCTACATGGCGAAAGGGAAACACACAACAGCTTTAAACTTTCTGATTTTCACATCACATATGTTTAAAGATGGTGTGGATGATGATGGAATATCGAATATCAAAATCTAATTTAAGTAATATCAAAGACAAGGGTGATAAAAAACAATGCAGCCACATACAAAGGACTGTTACTGTTGCCTCATGAGCACGTAGCCCTTAAGTATGAAGATGCCAAATGAGTATTTATAGAGAGAGAGAGTGAGAGAAAGGGAACACACTGCTAGTGTTTTGTGTTTGACCAGAGACAGAGAGCAGTAAGAGGAGGAGGGGAGGGGCAAACACAGCTGTGAAGACGGGAGTGATACTTCCACCGGGGGATCAAAGGTGACTGACTCTCCCTGTGCCAATAATGGCTGTCATCCTCCTTCCTCTCTCTCTCTCTGTCCACAGAGGGCAACACTGGCCCCAGCCTTTGGGGGAAAGAGTCCATCCACTTACCGACCAGACCACTGAATTGGCCAGCCAATCACTCCTCCAGTCGCAGGGCGCCTTCACCTCTGCTGGACTTCTTTTAACGTAGGCCTGAACTATGGCCCCTGGCACCCCAAGGGCAACTGCTGTCACTACAATGGGACAACAGCCAGACAAGGCCATGCACACATGGCAACACTCTCAGGGGCTATTACACGTCCAGTACCCCTTTCTGTGTTCATCTTCTCCCCTTCATCTTCTGAAGATGAGGTTAAAGAAAAGCCTGTTTTGAGTGAAGGTCCACAGCTGAGTCACAATCGACTAATGGTGACATGCTAAACGTTTTCCTTTTGATGTCTGAGGGAAAGAGTTTTGCAACGTTCTTTTTAAATTCCTACCACACTGAATACACAGCTGAAAATACACTGCTAGGCACAATTAGCTGTGTGACTTCATGTATTTTGCAAGAAAACTGTGTCTGACAGTGACACCAATGTGCCCTGAACTTCACCCCTGCATGAAAACGTGCGCCATATGTTAAGACCTTCATTTTTTTTTTCTCAATCTGACAGAATGGACAACATGAGTCAGTAAGCAGGAAGAGTTAAGGCCTTACTAAACCAAACAAGTAAGTAATTACAGCACCACAGTGCTAAGAGCATCGCGTGCCTTTCACAAGCTGCAGCGCTAGAGTTCATAACTCTAGGTTACAGGGACACAGAAGTGAGGATGAGTTGTGCTTTAGGCTCAAAAGTCACACAACAGATGTCCCGACACTTCTGTGACACCACCTGGTCAGCATCAGACAAATAACGCTGCAGCCTCATGTGTAAACACTGAATAACAAATTATTCAAGTTTTTTTTTGTCTGTTGTTCCAACATTTACTATATTTTATATTTTGATTATTAGTCTATCTCTGTTATTTGATCCACATAAAGAAAAATGGTTTAAATCTTTTGGTGATTCAGCTCACTGCGATTAGTAATAAAATGGAGTTCAGTACCAACGTACTTAGACAGAAATTTGTTGTTGTGCAAGTCCCAATATGTGGGCACTTACATAAAAGGAAACTCTGGTTATTTCAGTGGGTGATTGTGGCCGAGGACTTATTATTACCATATAAATCACAAACATGATCAGATTATTTGAAGACCAGTTTATACTGGTTCAGGATTGTCTGTTAGTGGCTTCGATGTCCATCACAACAGCTCCTTCACAATGTACCGTATAATAAGTCGTGTTCCAGTTTACTTGCTTTAATGAATCCTTGTTGTGGAATCTATGTTTACAGACGCAGTGTAAACTAATTTTAAAGTCAGTGGGGTAGAAAGAGGAGCAAAAGAAACATAGAATTATATGATAGCTGGGCAAGATGGACGAAAAGAAAAAAATTAAGACACGCAAACCTCCAGTGAGCCTGTTGTCAGCTTGTTACCCAGTGATTGAAGTGACCACATGACAGGACTACGGCTGAGTCAAAACATAACGTGAAAAACACAGTTCCATTGTATCTTTGGGAGAAAAACAACATTCTTTGGTGATATGAATGTGTTTAGGAGCTAGAGAAGCCACACATTAACACCACAGTGCAGGCCAAAGGATAATTTTAGCTCTATGACTTTGCTGCTGTTTTTGTGTTGTGGTTTTGACATTCTTTTCTTTTAAAATAAAAAAAACAAAACAAAAAAAAAAAAACAATCATATGCTATTTATTCTCCACGCGAGATGGATAATAAAAACAAAATGTACCATAATAAAAAGCATTTATCTTGTAATATACAAAGCAGACAATAACTAGGAGGCCTGAGTTGCATGCCATCAGATTTTCTCTGGCCTTACACAATTTGAGCAGCTAAAGCTTTGTAGTGGTAATGATGTCCAGGAGGAGGGAACTGAGCCATGGTGGCGGTGCTGTGTACCCTACATGACAAACAATAAAACAATAGTCTGTTTCAGAAGTGCCAGAAAACATGGCTCGACGTTCTGATGTCCCATCCAGTGCAGACACAGGTGAGTGTTTGACTAAAACCAGATGCTCTCCCTCTGCAGCACTGCTGCTTTATAGCTATTTTACAGTCTAATGTCAAAGGGATTAGGATACAGATTTAACTTTCCCCACTGAAGAGCAAGAAAAACATGAGAAGAGCTGCCAGCTCAGTGTATGAAAAACCGGCCTGACATCCAACACATTTTGGACCAAACTACAACAAGCTTCAGTGATCTCCTAATTTATGAATCTGTCATTTGTCAGAAAAAAGTATATACATATAAATCGGACAGTTAAAACAAAGTGGAAGAGAAGCAGACATGCTTCAATACAAATCCAGTCTGACCTCTGTCCTAAATACTCCCGCTACTGTGTATCAGCCCTTTTATGTTCTTATCACAGAAACGCAGTGGAAGATGGACTTTGACTGGCTGGTTAGAAACGCCCAGTGGGATGCTAATAGGAATGGGAGGAATGTCTGTGAAATAGCAGCTGAGGCGGTGGATGGCTCTCTGGCTCTATATGCTTTAGCAATCTCTGCAACTCAGTGCACCGCAAAGTTTGTACATGTTTAAATGTGGATAAATTATTCAGGCAAGATGTTAAAGTGCAACAGGAACACGAAGCCTTGTCAAGGTTTGTTCAGTAAGTATTTATGACAACATAGTCAAGCAAATCTTCACTAGAAGAACTCATTAAGTACTGCAGCCTGGTCGCCAGCATCACCCCTCATCTGCGCTGCTCCCACAGCAACAGTGAAAGATGACAAAGACCTGGAACTTCTTAGGACTGAAGTTAACACTTAAGTTTATCTCCACAGAATCTGCCCAGGTGCCACCTCCTGGGTTTCCATGGCACACAGACCGCTTTCTAGGCTGGGTTTGCCGACATCAGACAACATAATGGGAACACAGCTGCTTTAAAGTTCCCATCTCTGATTATTATAACTTCACCAGATTGGAGTGAAAACAGTTGCCCTCCAATGCCACCCCCTCAATGGATGGATGATGTGTTGGTAGTGAGCAGGGGGCTAACTCTGGGCCCAGCTGGGGAGCAATGGGTAAAAGCATGAAGGACACAACAGCCACATTCTCTGGTATGCAGATGGTGAGAGCCACAGAGGCACACGGGGGCTTTGTAGCCTCAGCCCAACAACTATCTGTCTATGTCTCTATCAGACTCTGATAGAGCAGTGTGAGGTTTGGTGGAGCAGCTGTGTTCTTGGCTCCACTCTCCAATATCACTGTGTCACCAGTGCCCCCCCAGTCCTCCCCCCAAGAGGAAGTGGATACTCTCTCCCAGAGGATCCAGAAACCACTACTGACAGACGATATTCCTGGATCCTGCACCCGCTGGGCACATTAATTTTGTAAAGAACATTGTGCATGCACTTCTTAATGAAGTGATGCTGGGCGACTAGTTTGCCACAAGAGATTTTAAAGGTGCTTACTTTAATGCTTGTGTGTTGCCCAGACCCCAGATGTTTCTGCAGTTTAAATTTTAAGGGATATTCTGTGAGTGCTGTAGCTTGCTTTTCTGCTCCTCCCAAGTTCTTTGCACCATTTCTGTGGGTTTGCAGACAGAGCTGTGTGAGCAACTGTGGCAAAAAGATAGTTTGCAATAGACTCGTCTGGTACGTATACAGGTGACCAAATTCTCCACTATTATCTAGTTAATATAACAACATTTTCTGCTACACCAGTCATAGAACATTATCTTTATTTTTATTAATAGAAAACACAGTAGATACAGTACCACTGTACTCCTGTATTTTCCACAGTCAGTCATAAACACTGCTGCATGTCCACAGTGAGGCTCAGTGCAGGTACTGAGGACAGTGTGGAGAAACCCTCCACTAATGCCTGCTAAACCTCCAGCTATTCATTCATTATATAAGAATGTAAACAAAACAAAAACTAACAAATAAAAGCAATGTTTGGTGATTGAAAGTACCCCTGCACTGCACACAGTTCACTGTGTTCTACTCACCACTTTACATTGGCACAGGCGTGAAAGGAGAGCTTGCACACTCACATTCCACCACAAAGCCCAATACACAGAGCACAGCTGACAAATATGCAGATTGATACTGATATCCCCAGCGGTACATGACTTTCAGTAAACTTTATGGTGCTTTAGGACCAGGTAGGGCCAGAGAGGGGGAGTGACGAGAGAGATAGACCAAGAAACGGAGAAAAGAATGGGTGAGGGGGCGGGGAGCGCGGGATGGAGGGCAGAGACTTTGAAATCTGAACCAGGCTCGAACAACAGTGCCCTCTCTTCATGCAGAGTGACAGCGATACATTAGCCAAACAAATCAGGCCGAGCTGAGACTCCACTTAGAGCCAGGAGACCAGAGCATTAAGCCCTGTTGCTTAAGAAGTCACACAGGCTGCTTCACATCACTCAATTTGTGTAGTTAAAAGCTTTGCAATTAAAGTTAGTTAAGGTCCTGGAGGAGGATCACAAAGCCAACCTCAAATATTCATGATGTAGTCATTTATTTTCCACAGAACTATAAATGTAATGTCTATTAAAAAGAGTTCTGCAAAGATTTTCAGCCACATAATCCAAAAGCCAAGGTCACCAGCAGACTACATACCAAACAAGACAGCAAGCACAGGTGGTTCAGGGGAAAAACTCTTGCCTACGACCGCAGGGACCTGGGGTTTGGCTTGGTTGTGCCTTCCAGTGACACAAAAACCTTCAGTGTTTGCAGGAGGGAAGGCAGTGATGGATTTAGTGCTTGTCGTTGCACCGGCAGCTCCTGCTGGTTGGGAATGAGGAGTGGGCATCACAACCTGCACATCACACCCTCTCCGTAAAACCCATCACTAACAGGTAAAAAGTAGCGTATACACCCTGTGCATCATGGGAGGCACTTATCTCTATGGTATATGCTCTCACCAGGTCAACAGTGGAGTTAGCAGGGACAGGGCCTGCAGTTTACCAGGACTCTCCAAATTGGGAGAAACTATGTGGCAAGAAAATTGAAAAAAAGGACAAGATGGCTGGCTCCAATCTGCAGGTGAAGGAAAAAACAGATGACCTAAATCTCTTATGTAAAAGGTGGATCCAGAATGAATAAATCATAATCCAGATGCACCCCTGGAACAACACACTGTGATTTGTCTAGATAGACTACGTTAGGTACATTTTGGAAGTGCAGTTAGTGGGTGAAACACATTTTCTCCCAGTTCAACTGTTAATGTGAATAAGATGAATAAATGGAATAAGTTCATATGAGGAAATGTCAAATACCAGCCAGGAGTATCACTCTAACACACTTCTGTTCAGTGCATTTAGAATTATATTTCTGCAGTCAGGCAGAGTTTACAAATCTGCCATGTTACTTAAACCAGGAATTTTTTTTTTTTTTTTTAAATGATCTTATTCCAATTAACATTATTTCATCCTGGAAAATATGATGTAGCACGGGCCTTCATAAAAATCAAATCTATGGCTTTAACTACAGGTCACAAAGGGAGACAAACTAGTGCCCATAAATTACCAGAGGAGCAGATTCAATTTCAAGGCACTGGCACTGGTCAGTGATGCATAAATATTATAGAGTACATTTTATGAACTCCATTATATGAGCCTACACCCATGTGCTGTGTTCTGTTTTGTTTTGTTAATGAGGTAAGGATGATTGTAGTCCTATATCACCCAAGTGTATTTGAAGCAGTGCAAGACATTTTGTTTTTATGGAAGCTCACCTTTGCTTTGCTGTCTTGGGCAGACATGTAGCCAACACACATGCTCTCTGTGGTGTGACTCCATAGGAACTCCACTGTGAAAATATACGGTTTAAAAAGGTTCATTACATAGTCAGAAGGAGAAAATGAATTATAAATATATATGTATATAAATGAGCATGGAGGAAGAGAGACCGGTGAGCGATGAACAGACTGTGTTACTGAAGTTCAGTGTGACAAAGTGAACAGAAATGAACAGTCTTTCCATCTGGCAGAGGAGGAACATTGGCAGGTGACTCAGCGTGTTAAAACTGCAGTAAACTCTGAGCATGCCCATTATTATGAAAATATATGACTTGCAGTTGTGACGTAACTTCAGAGGAAGGCAGAACTTGTGAGTTGGATTAGAAACTCAATTCCAGCACCAAAAGGATGTGGTTGACATATTGTTTATTCTCGTAAATCAACACAGAGCCCTTTGCAGTCCACAGTAATCTGAGGTAGTCCGCAGTCTGCACAAGGGCTACGCTCCTTAAACAGCATCAAACAGGGCCTGTACATCACAGAGTAAGTGGTACTTTGGAACATTTTAGTATTCAAGCTGACATAATGTGTCATATAAATAGCACTTCACTCCACGTTTGCCATCATGTTTAATTTGAAATCAAGATGTCACCCCCCCCCCCCCCCCCCCCCCCCCACCCCCCCACGCTGGAGAAACATCTGCTCTACTCTGTCAGTGAACTTGAGCTCATCCACTGGTTTCTTTGGAACTGAGCGTTCGATTTATGCATCATCTTAAAATTAACGCTATGGGCGAAGGGTAAAGATAAAACCCACAAGCAAATCATATGGGCTAAACTTCAGAGAGAACTCAAATTCCACGATGGCATCTCTGCAAAGGGAAGGAGCGTTCTTGTAAGCTCCAGGTAAAGAAACCAGATCCACCAATACAATCAGCCAAACTGGGCAGCATTCAGAAGGCCTCCACTTGTCTGAAGATTAGTGGTTGATTCCATAGTGGGAGGTCTCTGTTTGAATCTGAGATGAAGGGTGTGAAACCAGAGCCTGATTGTGCAAGTTAAAACACAGACCACCCGCCAGGAAAGCCGCAGTACCTCCTCCCCCCTCGCCCTGAGTATCTGAGGATGGATTTTTTTTTTTTTTTTTTTTTTTTTAATATTAAGAGCAAAATCTTTTCTTACCATCAGCTGTTGCATGGAAGTCTGAGTATGATTAGGCTTGAAATAATTAATGTCTTACCCAATATACCCTGAATATTTTGAGATGGCTGAGCTTCCACGCATCTGCAGCACCGCAGGACAATTACTCCACCCAAGACACGATCTTCACTGGCCAGAAAGGGGGAGCCTGGACACACAGAGACAACAACACACTTGAGCTGATGACTATAAATGGAATGAATTTTGTACAAATGACAAGTTCCTCCTCAGTACACTTTTAGTTCTCCACTCTAACACATTGAACCAAGGATAACACATGAAAAGACTAGACAAAACACAGCCCTTTAAATCAAATCAAGGTGATGTATGAGAAAAAAAATCCTTCCATTCAAATTGTTTGCCTTTTTGGCAAAGTTAAACAACTGAAAGCAATTATTCTGTCCTGATGTATTTATTTTATTTAGAAGACTGTTAAATAAAAATATTTCACTGTATTTGTAAGAGCAGGTTTTAGCACATAACATGTCAATGACAGGCGGTGTAATTTTTTTAACTCCCTGCACTGTATACACTCCTGTAACACAATATTTAATTTGAAGAAAAACATATAACTCTCAAAGACCTTTAAGCTTTACTCTCAAGAAAACAAAGAAAAATGCATTGTGTAGAACCCTTCTTGCTCCCTGACTAAACTTCAGAAGAGGCAAACTTGAATGAGGTGTTGTGTATACAAAAAAAAACTTGGATTGGTGGATTAGTCTGAGCAATAAAAGAAAAGAGGGTTTGGTTTGGAAAAGAGCAAACTAAAAACAGCTACAGCATGTTTTTAAATGTCTCTTAACATCAACAAGTCAAAGAAAAACAGAACCAATTGATGAAAATATTTTTGTCTGCATGCCATTGTTTCTTTGTTGCATTTCACACAGATTTTGGTTCCATGTTGTAATGTTCCCTTCACTCTATAAAACACTTTTTTTTTCAGGGTAGCTTGGACAACATTCACACAAAACCCTGGTATTTGTTCTACATCTTATAAAGGCTCTTAACTTTCTTCTGTTAAACATTCCATAATAACTGTGACATACACTCACCATGCACTTTATTAGGAACACCATACTAATACTGGGTAGTTCCTGCATTTGGTCACAAAACAACCTCAATTCTTCATGACATGGATTTTACAAGATGTTGGAAACTTTCCTTTGAGATTCTGCTCCATGTTGAAATGATTGTATCACATAATGTCTGCATCTTTGTCAGCTGCACGTTCATGCTGCCAAACTCCTGTTCTATCAACCCCCAAAGATGTTCTATTGGATTCAGACTGAGGCCACTGAAGTTCACTGACCTCACTGTCGTGTTCGTGAAACCGACTTTTGCTTTGTGACCTGGTGCATTATCATGCTGGAAGTAGCCATTAGAAGATAAATGGTGGCCATAAAGTGATGCACATGGTCAGCAACAATTCTTATATCAGGCTGTGGTATTCAGTCCATGATTGATTGGTATTTTATTGATTTTACCATCACACCACCACCATCAACCCAGACTGCTGATATGAGGCATGTTGACTCCATGGATTCAAGCTGTTGAATCAAAATTCTGACCCTACCATCTGCAGCCTCAGCAGAAATCCCGATTCATCAGACCAGGCTACGTTTTTCTAGCCTTCAACTGTCCAGTTTTGGTGAGCCTGTGCCCACTTCAGCCTCAGACTTCCACTCTTAGCTGACAAAAGCAGAACTTGATGTTGTTTTCTGCTGTTGTAGCAGAAGACTGATTGGATATTTGTATGAATAAACAGGTGTACAAGTGTTCCTAATAAAGTGATCTGTGAGTGTATTTGAATGTGGTAAACATGTGAGCAGTTAAATTATCACCGTAACGTTCATTATCATCTTATCCTTAACAGTCAAAGAAGCATAAAATTAATGGATTGACAGAGTTTTTGAGTATGTGGATGTTTGTGTTTCTGTGTGTGTTTGGCAGGTCTATAAACACATTAATCAACAGTTACTGCATTACACAAAAAGATCTACAAGTACCGATGGTGTTGTGATATTGTATTGAGAGAATCTGTCTTAAATGTGTGATGGAAGTGGAGCGAGAGGCCTCCACATAACAGACACTGTCATCATTGCTCCTGCTGAGGCAGGATTTATGGAGCTTTGTTTAACTTAATGTGCACCTTGAAAGGAAACAACAGAAAAATTAAGTCGAAATTGACTTCATGCAGCCTGTCCAAATGTCTTGGATGTTACAGATGTCCACGACAAAGCCAAACTGGGACGGACTTCTAAAGAAGGCCAGAACAAGGCAGAAACCACCACATGTTTCCACATGTCTTTTCTTCCTCTGCTGTCTTCTATGAGCTATCCCAGTGGTCATTCACAGGCGCAGCAAACATAGTTAACAAGGCTTTCTAAAACTGACCACTTCTGAGAATATGGCAAAAAAATTACATCTTCACATGAACTTTCAACAAAACAATTATGTCTTCCAAAATTATCTGTGGCTGTCAGCTATGATGTGTGGGACATCTGAAGGCCCTGTTTAAACAGTGAAAACGATCCATAAATCAAAAGCTGTCTGTTCTGATTCTATTATTTCTAACGTTTCCAGTTGTTAGCTCATTCCTTATGTTATGCAACATCTGTTTGTTAGTTTTATTCTTCTCTCTGCATAACTGTGTCTCTTTCAAACACGTTCTCGGCTGACAAATGTGCGTGTGTGGAAAGGAGCGGGAATCGGGCTACGTGTGGGTAACTCACTGATGAACTTGTTTTGCATAGCCTCCAGCAGTGCTTGGTGGGCATCTTCAGACTGCATGGCAGCAGAGCATTCCCGTGCCAGCATGGTGCGAATCAGATGCTCTCCGCAGCCTGGCAAAAGACACACAGACACAGCTGAACCTTTAACATTAACTCATAGTAGCTCACTTCTTTGTTGCAAGCACGCGTGCCTGAATCAGAACTTCACAAGGTCTCTAGTGAGTTAACTTTGACAGAGCTGCAGCACATGTAGAACAAAAACCATTTACACTCATGAATTTGAGGCACATGAAAAAAAAGAAAATGTCTTAAAAACATTAGTTGTGTATGGTATTAATCACATTTTGATGTTTCACATCTTGATGTTTAAGTGAATTTTGAAGAGATCAGTATGTAGGAGCACTTCCTGATTACCACTTGGAATACTATGCTTTGATATTCAAACCCTATTAAAAAGATCATATTTTCCAATATATCTTGTTACTAAGTTACGTAATGGAAAATACTACAAAATTAAAGGATTTGCGTTTTCTGCTCATATAAAACATTTTGTGCTACTGCAGTCGTTCTGGCATGTTCTTCTCAGTGTAATTAAGCTTTATTACTTGGGTTGAAAGTTGACAGTCCCCTGGGGGTTGCCAAGCGCAGCTGCCTTGCTCAAGGGCACACTGACAGTAATTGCTGAAGGAGGGTTCGAGTTTCTCGTTCAGTTTCCCTGCCCAGATTCCCAGCTGGTCCTGGAATTTGAAACCGCAACCGTCCAGTATTAATTCCACTTCTGTAACCTCTGTGATCTAGTTGGCTCACTGTATAACTGCAGTGTGTGCAGTGTATTACCTGTAACATGTATCACCATTACACATTTATGCATTCATTTTATGTTAATAGGTTTTACATTTACATGTTATCATAATATGTATTTTTAGAAACCTGAATTTCCCAGTTAGGCACAACACCAAAAATATTATTCATTTAAATACGGAGGGTAAACAAGACAAAACTATTTTTATACTGACTAACTGTAGGGAGTTAAGACATGAAACAGTGGAAGAAGATAAAGTGACTGCATGCCAAATGTAACATTAACAGTTTTTATTTGATCAAAACTTGCACAGTAACTAAACTGCAGTGTAGACGTTTTGTGTTAAAAGGTTTGTGTGAACATCTTATTCATGCTAAAACCTAATTCTCTGGATTAATTCAAATTAAATCCGAGTAGTGCCAGCAGAGTGTGTTCCCGTGGACTCCAGTTAGCACCTGAATCTGTCTGATGCTCTTCAGTTATGCTGCATGTGGTCCATAGAAAGGCCCAAGGAGAGAAACAAAGCATTTTGGGAGCTTTTAAGCAAACTAGAAACCATAAAAAGCATGGGCAGCTTGTACAAATGTCTCACCTTTCCCTCTACCACTTCCAAGTCAAAACATAGCAGGTGTGCTTTTTTATATCTTAGATAATATGCTACGTAATGTTAAAGGACTAACATTAAAACCAATATCTTGCTGCTGCTAAGGAAATGACAGATATTGGAGGCATGCTGCATGCTTACACTATGATCTTTCTCAAACGTAAAACGGCCAATACTCAGGAAAAAGACAAGAAATCTAAAAGTGAAAACAAAACACATCTGGCAAAAGCTCCTGTGAAAACCCATAAAGGCTTAAGAATATAGCCTTGTTGTTTCTGTAAACACAAATGAAGGCCCCATAAAATATCAGGTAACTACAACAAAACTGAATGCAGGTCCGTAACTGTGGAGACCAGATGCCTGGAGCAATTTGAAGTTCTTTTTTAATGAGAGCGGAATGTCAGATTGGCCAGGTACTGTGCCTTTCGTACTGTGTTTACCATAACCCACTCTGTCCCTGGGGAACTGGATATTATGGCAGCACAAACACAGTTGAGCAGTTGCAACTGCAGCACGGAAGCCGTGACTAAAGCAGCAACACAACAGAAGAGAAATGTGAAAATAAAGAGGCCAACAAAAACGGAGATAGAGCATGTGACAGCCAACAGCACCAAGAGTAAACAGAGAAGTTCATGAGCTGTTGTCTCACTGGCCACAGCAAAGAAAAGGCCAGATGAAGCAGTCAACACATATAAAACAAAGACCCACATGAGCCGCATATTACAAAACACACTAGGATGAGGGCCGGGAAAGAGAGGAGGATGGGAAAAGGGGTGGAGGGTGGTGAGGGAAGAAAGAGTGACATATCGGGTGAGGATCATACTCCTCGTGTCAGACTAAAAATGATTGTTTTTCTGCTTCTTTTGATGGGAAGGCCTTTCATGTACGGAAATTAAAAACAGGTGTTGCACTGGGACACACATTATGCTCCCCATTCCCATAAGGAAATCTTCTTTTTTTTTTTTTTTTGTAGTAACATCAAAGGCAAAACCACAATATAGGAAGACAGGATGAGGTGAAAATACATACAGAGCAAACATCTACACTGATGAACAACAGACTATTACCAAACTAATGGTCTTATACTGCTTATATAAAGTAATAAATGCAGGGTAGATCAGTGGAGATCAGGCCAGACTACTTATCACCTTTAAGCTACGGACTACAAACCTTTATCAGATCTTTATCACCAAATTGGCATCTTGTGTGATCATAAATACATATGCACATAGAGTGAAATTAACATGATTCATTTACAACACTACATACTTCTGAGGATACATCAAAGACAATAGATAAATTAATAGAAACTATCTGGATTTAAACAATAAACAAACAGGGATTTGTGGTCAGTTTTTGTTTCAGTGAAATGTGCCAGAGAACAGAGCATTCACTGAGGCATACATTTTTCTAGGCCATCTTGATTGCAGATATTATACTGTCTCTGTTATAGTTGTGTTTACAGTACAAAATCCTAATGTTTCCATTAAATAATAGGTTTGGTATAACTGTTTTTTCTTGTTACACAAGCCTGAAATTTCTCACTGATTGCTCATCATATAAACACACAATCTTCACTGTGCAAAACGTTGGCTATGTTAGAGATCCAAGTACATACGACTCAAGCTTCAGCCTGTCTGATCAAATCAGCTCGGCTGCACTGAGATGCATTAGGCTTCAGATCCACGTCAAAAGGTTTTAATGTTCCCCAGAAGCTATGTTGCAAACATCTACACATCTTAAAGAAGTGGGCTACTATACTTTTGCCTTTCCACCTCACATACAAAACCATACAGCTCACAACCAAGCAAAGCTGCTTGCAGCTAAAGGAGACATGCACTTTCATTTTTGGATACACTAAGACTCAGCTGTATACGTTGTTCAAATACGTTCAAGAAGAATACAACTTGTTTTTGAAGTGGCAGATTGGTCCTGAAAGCAAAGGACGTCTTTGTCCAACTGACTCTGTGTATTAGTTTAAACCCCAAAGAGCAGGTGCCTCAGGAGATTACCCTCCATGCTCCTGTGTGTGCTGTCAGCAGAGGATGGACAGAAGCAGGAAGTCGGCTGCTGTTGTTGAAGCTTTTTAAATCACAAAATTCACAAGGCTCTTATTGCCATTAGTGGAAAGAAAAGCTCTTTTTACATATAGTTGTTTTTTATTTTTAGTAGTAGATAGTTCTTTTTACACAGGTTTTGAGACATCGTCCACTGAATCTTCTGACAAGTCAATACAACAGTAATGAATGGTATTTAATGGGTGTAACTATGAGGTGATGCTATGTCTTACAGGGACTTTATTTTCTTATGTAGTCTTTGCAATCTTTCTATCTTTGAATAAATACTTTAAAAGCATTGTTCTGTGTGATAAATGTGATATGACAGAATCTACGGTAGCCAGAGCTGTCTGAAGAGCTCTGATTTTCCTGTGATAAATTATTGACAAGGTTTAAGAGATTGTAAAACCTTAAACCCTGATGACCGCTGCTAAACACAATGGAAACCCAGCAAGATTGCCAGCTGGAGTAGTTCAGCTGTCCACCTCTGCATGAAGAGAAACAATAGCAACCACCTACTTCCTTCTATTCCTCCTCCTGAAGCTGACACTGCAGACACAGCAGACAGAACAGCAGTATGTGACAGGTGAAAGCTATAAATCATCCACCACGGCACAATGTGTTCCGGGGTCGGGGGTAGTGAGCTGAGCGTCAGAGACAGTCTTCAAATGAAACAAGAGTAAGTGCAGAATATCTTACATACTTGTATACTTACATACTACCATACATATACTGTGCTTAATACACAGTTAGATGTACCATCTTTCTGCTGCACTCCCAGCGGTTCTCCCTCTATCATATCTACAGCAGGTGTCCCATGTCAAATGTCACTGCAAATCCAAAGAGCTTTGCAATGCACCTGGCATGCAGCTGACTAACAAAGAGCAGGGGAATGATGACTCAATCAGCTGAGGAAGTGACTGATGAGAATCACACAGCAGGAACGGTTGGAGGTCATTGGAAAGTATTATCTGGCTTTTTGAAGCCTGACTCACTGGAGCTAAATAAGAGGCTCACATCAAATATCTGTTTCTCATTCACGTACTCTCCAAAACAAAAGGCAGGCTAGTGGTAAGCATTAACGGTGAGAGGAAAAGTCACATGCACACAACTGCGAAGTAGGTTGTAGAGAGTGTGCTGTGGTATACCTGAGGTACTCACTGCTGTAGAGTAAGGGTTCATGTTACAGGCGTTTTCGGCCCAGCAGCCACATCCATAATGAGCAGCCTGAGCAAAGAGAGAACATGAAGAGATTTTAGATACAACGCAGTTACGCGGCTGTTTCAGTCTGAATATTTCTGTTAAGCAAATGCTGCAAATATTGTAAATTCTCAAATAATAACTTACTTGTATAAATAAAAACACTTCTGAATAAAAACTCATACTAAAGGCCGGGGTGGTCATTTCAGCCTAATGTACAATTCCACATCATTAACTACACTAGAACCACATGCCATACTCACTACTCTATCGCTCTGAGCTCCAGGTTTTTTAACGTTAAAAGTGTTAATGAGATTGAGGTAGTAAATCCTATTTGTTCATTCATTTTGTTCAGCCTCCATTGTTAAGTTGTTGATTTTTTTCCAGTTAAGCTGCTGTTAATGCAGACTCCTAACTTCCTGCAGCTGCCTCAAAGTAAAAGTTTTTCAGCATAGAAATGTGAAAAAAAAAGATTGCTTGCATCACCATTAAAAAAATGGGGCACAGCGCATGAGGATGATAAGAGGGAATTCTACTGGGGTGGCTAAAAAGTTTAACTTAAAGTTTATTTCACTGAACAGCAGCACTGTCAGATTAACACAGCAAAGGGAAAAATAAAACTTTGGTAACAGCTTCTTTGGAAACAGGTGCTCACTGGCAACTCTTACCTGCTGCTTTCAGTCTTTCTAGAGCTGCACTTAACATTTGTCCACTAGAAGGCATAAAAACTACAAAACACACAGGCCTGGCATGTTATCACCTTATTAAGTTGTTAATGGTTAAAGTGTTGGCAAGAAATTGCCTGTACACATGGAGCAGACACGATCTTTCCACTGGCATTGTGTTTATGGCCACTTGAGGAGACCAAAAGGTAACCCACATACTAAGCGTTTTGAAGCATTTGTGATATTCGTCGTTCACTTGTGTCATGGAACAGATGCATTTCCACGGAGCCCAGGAGATGCTCATCACCCCAGGGCCCCTGTTTATTTACACCCTGAGTCTATTCAGGAGCTCAGTGAAGCATCATATCCACTGACAGCTCTTTAAATCACTGCTGTTCATTTGTTGTAAACTTCCCAGATCTCAGTGCGACCAATATATGGAGGTCTTTTATCTCTGTTTTGGTTTCCACCAACTCCTAAGAAAAATGTCTGAGTCTTTATTGGCTGGAATCATTTAACTCTATTCACCATTTAGTCACAAACTGTCTGTTGTCATTGTGTCTGTGTGAGAGAGAGAGCAGGGCAAGGAGGGGCTGACAAATCAATGCACTGCACACAACTCTACAGTCACTTCAGATTTTACCCATCTGACATAGTTTAAAAAAAAACAAGAAACAAAAAAGAAACAAAAAGAAAATCAATATGTGGCGGGCATTGTTGATATTGCGACATGCTGCCAAAAATAAATCAATGCATGGGAAACACAAACAGTGTAAAAATAGTTTCAGTTCATTATGAAACAAGCAGGACAAATCAGACTGTGGCGGGCACAGTCTAGGTAATTAAAGGGAAACACTGAAGCTCTGTGGAGCTGCAGAGTTGAGTGGTAATTCTCTGTGGGCTCCTCACAATACAACATTTAACTCAGCGTTAAAATCAAAACTATTGATCAGTGCTTTGTTCAGTAGTACTCTGTCCCTTTGGTATATTGTGTCGAGGTGTTTTTGCAACTTTGTTCAGGTTGTCGATGGGCATCGTATCTTAGAGTTAGGTCATTTAGGAGGGAAAAACATTTTCTTTTATTTTAGCTGCTATTATTCCCAGCAGCACATCATTAGAATTTGACAAAAGCTTGTTCTCTATATACAGTGCTGTATAGACTACATGTTTACAGAATGAATTAGAAATTATACATTATGATGGTAAAATATTTCATTAAAAAAGGACAGAGAAATAATGACATGACAGATACAGTAATGAGTCCAATAATAGCTGTCTCAAACAAAAGCCTGGTTCAATCTTTACTTGAGTTACATAAAAATTTACTATTTAATGAAGTAGTTATATAGATAAAGAGAATGACAGTAGAGAAGAGGAGACGAGGGTCAGACTACCTGGCCGACCCTGCCGGAATGTTTCATGGCCAGGCCTCCACTGGACACTGCTGCAGCTACATTCCCTTCCAGGTCGACCACAACGGCTCCCACTGTGTCGAGACACCCCGAACCGTTTTCCTGTGTCACAGTAAGAAGAGGAGCACATTAACAGAAGAAAACACACAAATATATACAAATGGACATTGCCAGGCCAAAAAGAACCAGAGCCAGCAAATTTTGAATTGCTACAAAGAACATCATGTCACTCTTTATCAGTGTCCTTAAATGAAACAAATCCACATTAATAATGACTATAACGCTTTTGGAATTATAAGGATATGCTTTAGATTTTCCTAAACAATACCCCAACAATACACCATCATGAGACAGGTGCCTATACTTCACTGGAAAGATTTTATTGCTTGGCAAAAAGACAGAGGCATAAAAAGAACAGTGTGTATGGAAATTAAAACCAGATTTGCTGCAGTGAGGTTTTCTGTTCAACTTTCAAGTTTCTAATAGCCATTCTTGATACAAAAAATCGGATATTTCCCTTTAAATGATTATATGTAAATGGCAGAGAAAAAAAATGAAAGATAAGGTTGATACTAAAGTCCTGTAAAAGACCTTAAAACTCTGAACATGGCAGAAGAAGTAAAACCTTAACAAACCAAAGCTCTCATTAGGCAAACTAGCCATTTGGCACAAAAATCAATCACATATCACTTGAAAATGCTTAAGTCAACAAACAGTCCATCTTAGCTGTTAGTGAAAAACAGGTCCAATGGAGCATAACGGGCCGTGGACGTTTACACGTTCTACTCCATTTAACACAGCTCACATCTGAACCAATATAAATTCTCCCACCCTCTTTTGTGCCGCTGCCACCTCTAGTGACTTTACAGCAAAATGAGTCTGCTCTCAGCTGCTTTCAGCTCAGCTCATCGTCAGACCACTCTCCTGTTGTGCTGCTCAGGGCGCTGAAACTTTGCACTACCTCTTGTCAACACTTTAATCACTTCTTGGAACCAAACCACTTCTGCAACCTGGTAACGCCATTTCCTTTAATGACCCTGTGAGATCTGAACTCTCAAGCTATTTCTTGATGCCTTGCTGAGTCGTTTAATTCCCTTCTTGTATAAAATACTATACTGATGTTTATTGCCTTTTTATTTTTAGCTAGTTTGATGACATATTTTCTCATGGAAAACTCTGCAAGCATGAGAAATCTGACTTAAGGACCACACCGCTTTCATCGCTGATAACAGCCTCAGTCATGTTGAATTTTGAGTAAGGCATACTTGACTCCTGCTCTTCCCGTTGCTGCTGCTGTCCCTTCCTGCCTCTGAAGGCTGTAAGCTTTATTTTACATGACAGACTTCTGAACACCTAATACCTTTGGTTTCTTCTCAGCACACTATTTCTTTCAGTGTTGAATTTACTGCATTCAGTTTCTTCCATTCTTTTCTACACACAATGTATTCAGTATTCAGCGGACCTTGCAACACCTGTTGCTGTGAGAAAAACAGGCTGAGGTTTCACTTTTTCTTAATAATTCTGAGGAATTCGATAGTCTTAAAAGAAACACTATTCAATTAAAATGAAGTAGTTTTATCTCTAGGGGAAATTGGGGAAAATGTTAGATTTCATTTGAGTGGCCAAAAAATTTGATGCAAGGCCAGATTTGGTCAACAGATCACTATCTGTTGACCACCAGTAAAGAACATTTTGTTTAGCACAAGCCGTAACAGCATAGATAAAATATGATGTTTGCTGCAAGGAATACTACTACAAAATCAGCAGGAAGAGGTGGGTCCAAGATTACACTTAATGTCATTAAAATAAGAGTTCTTACTGATAACATAGTACTCACATTTTCACTTGATTGTCGTCTTTTCTTTGTCTGATTAAGTCCCGTGTCCATTTTCTCTGCCAGCTCCATCTTTCGCTTGTTCCTCTTGTACGCTGATAAACTGAACTCTGTGTGTGTGACAAAATATTCTCCTTCTACTGAATCCGCATGAGTGATGTTTTTTAAAGCAGTGTTTTGGTTCAGTTTTGCAGCTACAGAACATGCATTTCTTAGATGGAGACTTTTTTTCTGAATCACTCTTGATAGTACTCACTGGTGGCCATTTTCTCTGAAGGGCATGGTGGTATTCCATGGCTGACGGCCCAGTCGTGTGCTCCTCGCCCCACTAAAAAGCTGACAACAGAAAAAAAAAATTAACAAGTGGATATAGTCACGTTAAAACAACATTAATTAATAACCATGATAATCACCAGGGTGGTATTCTGCCAGCTGATAGTTTCCCTTTCTGTGCTTCATTCAGTAGACGGTTTGCAACTAAGACTGGGTTCTTAATACCTGAAGGAAAAGTCAGAATTATCACAGGGCTGGCAGTTCATTCCATGTGGTTTTATTATAATAGAAACAAATCAAGATACTCAGCTCATGATTAAATTTTATGAACATAAACAGTAATCCTTTAAACAAATCAATATGGGCAAAATAATGGTTTTTAAATAAGAAAAATAGGAATCATCAAAAGACCAAATCCTGAGACTTTCTCTGTAAGTTTCACACTACAGGTGAAATGAGTATTATTTGGATTTTTGTAAAATCTGTGTTGACATTCTGTGTAAATTGTTAATATTTGTTTAGTTTTTTTTCCAGTGTACTGATTGAGTTTACTATGAAGTGCTGCACATTTTCCTCATTTCGCCATTGTTAAACAAGCACACCTATGAAACACCTTTACTTTGTTTTATATTTTTCAGTGTTCAAGTGTTCTTTTCAGTGTTCAAGTCTCTTTTCTTTAAGTGTTTGTGTTATTTATGTGTGCCTTTAGGCTGGGAATCTCTGCAAAATTCCGTTATTTCACATAATGACAATAAAGACACTTGATTCCTGATTCTATGAATGCTAGGTTGGGTTTAGCCTTTGTAAACACACCCTACTGAATTCTGAGAGCTTATGAAAAATGTAGGTTGGCAAATATACATCTGACATCCAAAGCAACTGTTACCTTGCGCAGATGTGGTAATAAAAACAATCTGTTGTCGAGTGGACTGAATGTTAAATGCTAGCATTAACTCCTGGCTTGTTGTTCGGAAGAAATAAAAATGCTTTTGTTGAAAGCCTTCAAGGAAAACTAACTGTGATTATGATGAGGTGTACAAATGAACAGCATTTATTGGTTGTCCTCCAGGTTAACAGTGGTTGGTCTCCCATTGTAAGGGTTTATGATTCTCACCAGTAACCCAAAAAAAAAAAAACTCTGAGATAGTAAAATGTAAATGAATAAAACATATGACAGGTACAGGCTTGGCTTATTGTCATACTTCCAGGTGACTGAACTTCACAGCCACAACAGCATAGCAGTGTTACATAAATATAAACACATATGTAGTAACTCACCACTAATAGCGCCTACAGCTCCGTAATGCAGTGACTTCCCATCCATGATACTTGCATCACATTCAATTTCCCCTGACAGATTAAGGTTGGAACCCATGCCTGCGTTTGTAAAAGGAGAATCCTGAAAACAATTAAAACAGAATTTAGAATAAAAATTTATTTGTGATTAGTCGTTCTGTCACTGTTAATATGCTGAAGGTAAGCCACTCTTACATGGATAGTTTAACCAAGACAAAAATGGGTACTCTTACAGTCCTAAGTCTTAATGTAATGGCAATGTAATCAGTCTGCCTGTATGCATTGTACAACAGATCATATGCCTATTCTAATCTTAATCTTAAAAAAAAACCCTCTACATTGCACTTCTCTGTACATTTTGCAGCTGCAGGGATTTCATCAGAGCTATTATTCTTTATTCCAACCCTGCCCTGAGGAAAGTCATTTCTTACATCATCCAACAGGATGTGCGTACATGCATCAGGGGCTGGAGCAGAATAAAGTTGTTTTGGATAAACACATACACATGTCAAATTAAGCTTCTTATCCTTACTGAGTGCTTTTTGGATGTTGTTTTGTTTTCTTTTTCAGTCTTATCTGGGCCTAAAATTGTGCTCTACATTCTGCGCATGGATTGTTATTAACTTTAGTTAAAAAAGGTGGACTTTATATAACCAAGCCTGGATCATAATCGGTGTACCTCAAGTTCAACCAATGCTGCAGCCACTGCTTCCACAGCAAGTGCCCCAGCTTTGAGCTGGTCCACAGCCTGGTAAAGACAGAGAGAGACATCTTGTTGAAAGCAGAGCAGCTTTCCTGTCAAAACACCAAATAAACCCTCAGGCTCATTTTAGCATTTGTACAGTACTTTAACTACATCAAAGTCAGTTATATAGCACTGTGATAAGATATTTACAGAAATGAATTCTTTTTACTTTTTCCATGACACTGTGTTTCAGTCATAAGGATGGAAGGAAACTGAAAGGATGGAAGGAACAATGAGTGAAACTAAATACAAAAAGAACGTGTTTTAGAGAGCCAAAGACTTTCTTTCCAAAAGCAAAATGATCTTAATGCAGCCAAATGAAAACTGGAATGACTTCAAAACCAGAACTTTAAAGTGCCTGAGTGCTACAGCCAATACACAGATTGGAATCCCACTGAAAACAGGCGGAATGACAGCTGTTCACAGATGCTCCTGATCCAACGTTTGCAAAATATTCGACATGAGCACAAGGTTTTAAAAGCAAAAACTGGACACTTTCTGTAGAAGCTGGAGCCATTGATAGAACAAGACCAGACCACATTTATGTGCAAAAACGTAGCAGAAAGAGTTTACATTTACTTCAGCATTTAGTAACTTTCATTCAGCTAATTGGCTGTGCTGCCCAACCTGATCTGATAGTCAGACCAAGTGGATTATGAACTATTAGACTGCCTTACTAAGGCTGACTTCATTGTATGGATGAAAGCATATTCATTCCACGTTTAACACATGTAAAAAAACAACAACATTTATTTCTGTTAGATGTTTTTGATTTGCCATGTTAAATGGGTCTCAGCAGAATTCTTTGGTACTGAAACATTATTATTAACATATTTTGCATTTTTGCCAGTTTATCTAGATTGAACTAATATTTCTAAAACTAAAATTCTATTAAGAATAAGACAGATTGTTGTCATAAGCAATACAATATGTTGCTTGTTTGCACATATACAAATTACTAGGGAAAATATATAAAAGTAAACTTACTCGCTGGCAGGCTCTTTTGCACACATGCTTGTACTCCTTGGCCTTAGATTCAGAATGGTATCCTGCTCCTGAAAGCACATAAAAGGGGAAAAAAGTGTCTGACCATTCACAAATTGATGGTGACTGGCCTCCTCATAGAAGGAAACTATATTGGGAGGAGACATAATATTTCAGCTCCAATTCCAGTCAATGCTGTACAACTATGTTTACTTTTTATAAGGTCATACTATTTCTCTTAATTCTACTTGTTAATTAAAATGTACACACTTACCTGCATGCACTAAAACAAATCCACCAACACCTTTTGGCTTTTGATTCTTGCTTGATTCCTGCTTTTTGGACCACGAGTTGGCCAGGGGAGAGGAGGGTTGCTGCTCTTCGGCAGAATTCATTAGACTTTCCATAACCCCTGCATAACTTGACAAGCCTATCATGGCCTATCAGACAGTGGTAAGAAAATCATTTCCATGACACACCTGTGACAGGGAAGGGAGTACAAATATTACCTCTCAGTGATAATACAGTACAAAATGATTTAACTTTCTTGATGGACAATATGAAAACCGCCTCTTGCAAAGCAGCACGGTGGTTCTTAGCCACAGCTGTATGCAAAGCTTTGGGCACCCCTAGATAAATTACATATTTTGTAATAGACATAAATACCACTGCAACAAAGAGACATTTAAATAAAGTCTTTCATTTTTTAACTTAAAAATAAAAAAAAATTAACATACATCAGCTCATTCTGGATGCAAATGTCCTGTAGTCAGTCAAGAAAGTGAAATTGACATGAGGCTCTCTTCTGCAGCAGGACAGTGAGACAAAGCAAACCTCAAAATTCACCATGAACTTCTTCAGGAAACAGAAGCTGAACATCACTGAAAATCAGTGAGGAGATCTTACACATGCAGTGTGTGCAAGACAGTACAAGACAAAGTGGGTGAAAAATACTTTAATCAAAAATAGAAAGACTATGGCAAGAAAAAGCATTTGCAAGCTGAGAGTTTTGCCAAAATTACAGGCCTCAATTAATGACAAACATTACATTTACTCAGGTACTGATGACTGCAAACAGCATGCATTTGACGTCTACCTTCTATCTAATGTCATTTAAAAACATGTCATTCATAGTCCTGAGCCACGAGACAACAATTCAAAGCTTGTCCCTAACATTAAGGTATCACCCATCTCGTTAACGTAAGTTGACGTTATCAACTTTGCAAACATTTCCTGTTGTTCATGTATCGTTACGCATGTCGCTTTAAAATTTGCATTGTTAAACAAGAATAACTTAGTTTGTGTTACGCCGCTATTTAACGAAAAAAAAGAATGACAGTGCATTTAAGACAAATAAGTTGTTTTAAGTCAAGCTAACAGTCCTGTGTTTTCGTTAGCTTGTTAGCTAGCCGCTCGCTAACAGGCAAAACAACCTAAACTTACAGTTTTCACTCCTCTTCTCTCAGCGACACAGCTGCCCGCTAACCACGACGTTACCTGACATGTGCTTAATACACACGAGCGGTAGCTGGACTCATAAATCTAATGGAGACAAACTTTGCTGTCACACACTTTCACTCCTCTCTGCTATCCATAGCTATTAGCTACAGCATACTAAAGTACTTCCTGGTTCAGATACACGTTGCTAAGGAAGTGCGCTCAGTGCAAACATTGCTACACGTGGACGAAGCTGCACAAAATAAAACTAAGACTAGATTGTTGGAAAAAAAAAAAAAAGAAACTTGCAAATGTTGTTAATTTTCATCCTGTTGACATGCATAAGCTAAATTAATAGACATAAAACGAATACACTGGATGGAGAAAATACATGATTCAGGAATCTAAAACATAAAGTAATTTTCATTGTTATTATTCCAAAAATTATTTTACATAATTAGATAAATACATAATTTATGCAATTATGGTACATGGACCAAGATTTTATACCATGGCCCATCCCAGCTTACTAATGTTCATTTTCAGGGCATAAGGTTTCCACCGCAATCTCAGGTGGCTCTTGTGTAACTGTCACACTCTTAAGAGAAAATGATTTTCCACTGTTGATCAAGTTTTAACATGCTTTAACATGAACTACACTAAAATGAGAGGGACAGTCAACCAAATTAGAAGCAAATATATTTTCATTTACCCACAAAACAATGGTGTTTTGTCTGACTGTCTACAGACTACTGGCCACTAACAGTAAGGAAATTAGCATCCCTTGTATGTCTCTACAACACATTTCTCATGACTTTGAGTGTCACTGAAAAATTATGAGAATAAAAACAAGCTCTCTGTCTCAGATTCTGATGTGGTGGCACCAAAAACTGAAAACTGGACATATAACAGCAATGTCCCTGGTTCAGTTCTGCTCATGGAGCTTTGTTGCACGGCATGTTTCTGTCTCTTCCTCTGTTTCCTGTCCCTCAACACTGACAGACTGTCAAATAAAAAGGCAAAACTGCCAAAACAGTGGTCTCCCACCAAACCAAGAGAACTTTTCAAATGCATTACAAAAGAAGAAAAATAGCCTGAGGACGGCACCAGCAGCTGTTTGTCATTGTCTTATAGTGTTGAGGGCACATCTTTCCTATGAGTCACACTTGTTCAAATTTTCTTTTATCGCTAAGTCTAATTTTCAGCAATTTATTTTAATGATACTTCAGACATAGTAACAGGGTTGACGTGTCACATAACCAACCAGTGTGTACTAATTCTTGCTTGCACATCTCTGGACTGCCTGCAAGTTGTCAGTCCGATTAGATAACTGAGAATATTTCATCTTTTCATCAAGGCCATCTTTTGGTCAAGAGATATTTTCAGAGGAAGTTTAAGTTAGATAGCTGAAAATCAAGTCCACAGTAATCACTTTGCTTTCTCCTGGACAACAGCAGGGTGGTAGGGAAAAGAAGTTATACACTGGCATTCTGAAATTTTGTGCCGAGCCTGTCAGGCAGCTGATAACCAAACCCTGCAGAAAAACATTCTTGCCTCATTGTGAAGAATGACTCAGTATTGCTTTAGACACAGATAAATACAAGTAGCTCTTAAACTTTAGAAAAGTTTATAAGCCTGCCATTTCCATGTGCTTATAACTCTGCAGCCTTTTTCCTCTTTCAACTTCCCCCTGTCTACACATGAAAGATGTTTTGTCATTATGGCCCGTGAGAAGTGAACTGCAAAGAGTAAGATACATGGCAGTTCTCAATATCGTTGGATGTATGTAAAAATGATTGCTCCCTCATGAGATTCTTCGTGGACATAAAAATACAGTTTGAATAAAATGAAGAGCTTTCACTGACATCCTGCATTATACCTTCATGTCATCATATTTTCTATCTCAGAGACTGTAATAAAAGCAGCTTTATTACTTCAAAATTTGAGTTACTGTTGGTCTATACTGCACCACACACCGAGAAATATCCCTACTAAATGCAAGAAAGTAATATAAATAAATGTACATGTTCAGCTCATGACTCCTGATCATCTAAATTCAACTCTAGACCTGTATCGTTATTGACTTGAAACAGACGCTTTTAAGTTTATGGTCCAAGCAGAAGTTGTATGGGTGGACCAAAACAAGCACATTCTTCAATCATAATGTGCAGCGTAATGTTATTTGCTTTGGATCAAGTCAAGAGAGATGAAAGAGTGCCGTTGAGCAATTAATGGAGAGAGAGCTGGGGCCAGGGTGCAGAGTGCTGAAGAGGGGCCAGCAAGCCTTTAGGGGGTGGCTTTAGTATCGCATACCATCAAATCTCTGTGGAAACTTCTTCTAGCTGTTGTTAATGGCGTGCAGAGGAAAACTGCCAGTTCGGTTTTAATAGACGTGTTATCTGTTATGGCCACACAGACTGCAGACGTGATTGATTTTAGGCCCTCTCCACTTGATCCATCTTGAGACAAATTTAAACTTGCACAGGTTTTTTTGTGATCGAAGCAAGTTAGATTGTAGCTATAAAATTACTCCACCACAACCTCTAAAATCAAGCATGTAAACAGTTTATTCTTAGAGAGAGCCACATAACCTGATATTTTTAAAATATCAGTACAAAATACTTTCATAATCCTCTAGCTAAAGAAAAGTTAAAACTGAAATTCCATTGAGAAATAATTTCACAAATGACGGGCGGATTGCTGAAGCAGAGGGTCTTTGTGTTGTATAGTGATGTTATGGAGTAGATAGGAGGTCAGAAGCAGAAAAAGCAAAGGTCAAGAATGCAAGACTTCTGCAGCATTAAGAGTGAGAATATAGTTTCTGTGATAGTGTTTTTCCTGTAGAATTTCATCTGTCCTTGTATATTCTGCTCTGGCATCTGGCAGACATTGTAGTTACTCACTGGATGAGTAACTATGTGAGTATTTACATAGTGAGAGCTAACACGTGATATTTTGATTTGTTTCAGAACACTACAGTATACAATGGATTAATGAGATTTCACCATCTCTGTCAATGCTTTTGTCTTTTCTTTAATTTTAAAAAAAGGTTAAAAGTCAAAGTTAAAAACACTATAGGGTCATGTATAAAAATGGATTTTTGTGCTGGAAAAAAGGGAAATGTAGTGCCAACACTGTGTGAGTGGAATTATCCTGCTAAAAAAACTGTTGATACATAGAAGCCATAACAGTTTGGATCACTTTTGTGCATATGCTTTGAACATCTGAACATCTATCCACACTAAATCTATTCAACTCGAGTTCAGCCAGCGATCAGGAAGGAATTCCTGCTGCTTTGAGCAGGCAGAAAGCAGGCATGCTCTGGTGTGAAGAGACATGCTGGACGGGGGCTTTATTAAATAGAGTAAAATAAACAAAGGGAGCCGTTGCAACACATTTTGCCAAAGCTACAACCCACAGGAATCCTGCAGGAAAAGAATACTCACAGTGTGATGCTTTTTTAATCCAACCCCAAACCCATTCTGAGGATGCAGACTAAACAAAGTACCACTCAGTAAACCACTATAGTCACATCAATACATCACAATGCATCTCATGACAAATTGCTCTCAGCTGAATTACAGACTAGATGCGACTGTGAACTACGACAGAAATGCTGTAGGAAATTGGAAATGTGAGACTATAATCTCTAATCCTGAGAAACAGGGGCAGTGGCCAAAACAACAGAAACAACAGTAAAACAGAACTAATGAAATAGTAAATATTATTGTGTCAAAAAATGTAAAGTGGTACAAAAAATTATGAAAAACCCTTTTGTGCAAATACATACGTATGTAAATGCATTTGTCCCTTACCAGAGGAGTCAGAGCGCAGGTGTCTAGTGTAGAACATCACACCTGAGGCTTATTTCATATCTTTGTATAAGACACTTAAAGTAGAAAATCACAATAATAATGTATATATGTATATATCTGTGTGTACACACACACAGATATATACATTTTTATATGCAAACATATATAATATATACATTTTCAGGGGTTTTCTTGTAAACTGCAAAGTACAAGCACAATGTTTGCAGACAGGTGTGTATCAGATTAAGTCTATGCACAATTAAGCGAGTCTCTGTGGAGTTACTTGATGAAAGTTTTTGGCTCTTTTTGATCAGAATAGCGAGCTGCTGCTAACATCTGTGGAACAGATGAGCATAATATTTGGCAGGACACAATGAACGATATGGGCAGACAAATATTTGATTGAGAAGGTTGAAAAGAACCCACACAAACCACCACTCTCTGTAGCGTTTTCATGTTCAGGATAGGCATTGCGTCAAAGACAGTGCTAAAAGATCACAGCACAGATTCTCTGACAGTGCAGGAGAACTACAAAACTACTTCACCCTCTGTTGATTGTGAACTAGAACTGTTTTGCAAAATATGTTTAAAATGTCGGTAAAATACTGTGGTATGTCTACATGTGAGTGTATGTATGGAATTTGGCTGGAAGATGCAATCTATGGATGCACACGGTCAAACCTTATCTGAGACTTTCAATAAGAGATGTTTCATGTAACCCTTTTATTATCATTGGCAAGATAAGAAAAATTATGTAAACATTAAATATTTCAAGCCCTCCGCTGAAAGCCTCAAGGGCCAGTTGCACATAAATGGCTTAAGCCCAGTTTTTCACCGGAGATCCCCACAGAGCAGAAGTAATCAGTCTACACTTGAGGCTTGAGTTAAAGCTGTGAAACCACCAATTACTGCTCTAAATAAATGTGTTTTATCATCAGCCACTGACTTAAAACAGACATGATGATACAATTCCTTCCTCCACAGAAATTTACCAAACCCAATAATACCTCAAACCCATCAAAAGGGCTCACGGATATTGACATAAGAACACATAAAACAACAATTGCCATAATTATAATTACTTCAGCTTCTGGGCACACTTTAAGTTAGGGATAATTTTGTGCATTTTTCTGTAGATAATTGTATTGCTTGCTGTAATTATGTTGCTATGATCATAAGTGGTATATGAAAAACAAGGGTATCAAGCCAGCAACATATTTGACAATGCAATGCTCTTGCTAGTGATTTGCTAGTGTAGGTGCAGCCACTGGTATAATCTCCTTGTGCTGTAACCATGACAATAACAATTGCCTACGCAGGCTTACACAAATAGATCCTCCTCTGTTTGGAGTATTCAAATTGCCCTGCAGAGCCAACTATGCACTGGGAATAGCTAGCCAAGTTGTATATTTTTGCTGCACATCAGAACAATGACTGAGCCACAATGATCAAATAATTATCTAGCAAATGTAAATGACACTGTATGTAGTTATTTCAAATCACCCTCAGATGAAATAACAATAAAGCTAGTACAGTACAGACAACACTGTCATTGACTAGTTGTTTTTAGTTGTTTTGTAACTGGTGATTGAGTCAGAAAAAGACAAAATAAATAAATAAAGAAATAGGAAAAGAAAGAATAATAATAATCATAGTAACTGAACCCAGGGATCCACAGTACAGCATTTAATAACACTTTAAGGCTCTCTGCACCCACACAGGTGTTTTCAGTTATTCTGGCTGATTGGAGCTCTAGTCAGGTTAAAACCTGGTTGAGCTACACTTGAAATAATATGATAGCACAGAACTCTATGGACCAATAAGAATTACAACATGGTATACTCTCCCATCCAAACAGTTGCAACAATACTAACAGGAGGGTGAGGCGGATATCAGTGAAGGACAGATTGTACAGGCTCAAGATGAGGTCTAATCAGGCAACATAGGTGAAAACACCTGTGTAAATGGACTATGGCCTCATAGGGGTTAGAGTTTATAACTAAACTCATAGTAGTCATATAAGTTACTATATTTCGATATAGTTCATAACAAGTAGTTCCTATTACCAGAAAATGTTTTCAGTGTTGTCAGGTCTTCCAATGCCCAATGAAGGGTCAAAATAAGGATTCACATTCTTGTTCTTCTATAAAGGAGTTTGAACCTAGATCCTGTGATCGGAACCCAGTCTCCCAAATAATACACCTCCTACTAATTTCAAAATATCAGAGAAGTTACATTGGATTATTTACTCCAAAATAGGCTAAAAACATCAACCCCTACATGCGTCAGTAAAGAGTATGCCAATCTTTATAAGATTAGTTTTGATTCATAAACCTCTTCAAGGATATTGTATGTGATGCCAGCTGGGGCGATTAGTTATCACTTAACTGAGTTTCTAAATTACTCTGACTGTTTACTGCTGCTTATAGTGTTGCAAGATTGACATCTAGTGGTTTGGTTTGAATAGTACACAGGGAAAACTGCAATGGCCACTTCATTCAAATCACAGATTTGTTTAGAAACAGGTCAGGGGAGGATACTTTAGAGTTTGTTATGCCCTGTGTGTATTATGGGATCTGGCTATGAACAGAAAATGACAAAAACACACACTGATTTATTATTATAATATTTTGTAAATCCACATCAGGTGTTTAAAGTGGGAACTAATTAGGATATTTCAAGGACAAATTATGAATTTCTGTACCAGATACGAGATCTGATTACTTTGTTTTAATTTCCTAAAAAAGGGCAGCAGCTCAATTAGATAGAGATCTTTAATTTGACTGTAATATGGGAAGTCTGGTGAACACAGTCAGAGATTGTTACCACTGGGGTTCAAACATGAAAGTCTTTTTGCCCTGTGTAATATGAATTTTAGATATAAGCTCAAATGGAGCTTCCACCTACATAAAAAGTTAAAGCTGTTAAAGTTATTCATGTATTTATTTAACCGAGCATTTTCACTCGGTTATAGTGGCTGAAATATATCAGTAAAATAAACCTCAATTTTAAAAAATCTGGATCTTGATCAGGGTACAGCTTGGATGAAAGACATTTTCCTCTCTCAGATAATGTCAGCGGTTTTAGGAGCAGATGGGTCTGGACCAGAGCAGAGCTAACATAACAGATGACAGACGGTGGTCTCTGGAACCAGGCTCTCACATATGACAGCCTGACTTACTGGTATGATCTGGTCCATCCTGTGAGATACTGTCTTCTGCCATGAACGAGAGCAGGTTACCATGCATCTTTATCCATTCGTGTTTATCATCACAATTATTGCAGTCACTTTATAATAGTTATTTCAGATGTTACTGGCCAAGATTGTCATCAAAACTGTCCTCATGTTGCTAAAATCCAAATTACAGTTTATAGGCCGGAGTCAAAGCGCGGCGAGTTGCAAGCATATTATTTGAACAAATTACCCCATCATTAAACTTTGAACAAACCTAAACTTAAATTTCCATAAACGTTCTTGTAAACAATGTTAATTTAAGGTTGGTCCTCAAGGCCAATGGCTCTTCAGTAAGGGCTCCTCATGGCCACAATATTTATTAGATCATTTTCCATTTTGTCATTCTTTTTTTTAAAATAAAACATGGGTTTTATGGTTAGGAATAGTAAGCGGCATGAGACTTCACTAGATTATAAGCAAATTTTTTATAACATTGGCCTACAGAACAAATATAATACCACTAATATCACTGTATGCACTTGTTTCCTACACTTTCCTTTGCAATAGGATCACAATTTCACTAAAAATATCAAAAACGCACGGTAGTATATTGCCAGAAATAAACCTACTAAGAATTATTTCTTTATAAATGTACAGGAGTGTTTCCTGGTTAAGTTCACTGGCAGTGGCACAGAGTAAACTCGACTCTGTGTACTTTGCATCCGACTGGCCCGGCGTTACTAGCCTACCACCTCTCACGCCAGGAGGACGACCCGCCAGAAACAACCTACCCTTCGTGCCCGCTCTGTGGCCCTCGCCTGACTGACTCGTTGCCCGAACCAATCACACACCCGTTTCCTCGTTTTCGCCATCCAATCACATTGCCAGGATTTGTACACATAATTTACGGCGCAATCACGGTAGGTTGAGACCACACAGCTCCACAGAAATTTGACAGCTTCACAGGTGAGACAACCGTCCAGAGGCTGTTTCACTTTACATTTCAGTTTTTTCCCGGAACACAATTCACTGTGAGCCTGGGGTTGCCACAGTCAAAAAACAACCTTTCGAAGTCTAATCATTCCGGCAGCATGAGCAAAAAGAAAAAGGACTGGAAGACTGAGAAAGGTAAGGCTTGTTTTGGGGGGGGAATGAGGCTATCATGTCTGTGGCAGACAGCATGAATTCTAACCATGCAAGAGGACTGACAGCCACTCTCTCTGTTTTCTCCGTGTTACTGTGACACTACTTACTCTCCAGACTGTTAGGTAATCCCATACGGTGACTGTACAGATGTTAAAATGATGTTACGACTCATGTTTGGCTGCCGTAACGCATGCTTGACATTCGCAACAACACTGTTCACATAGTGCCCCTTGCCTGCTTATTAGCTTGCATTTAAGGTGCTCACTGTTTTTTTTCCTCAGTCCTTATGTGCGAGTTAGATTAGCTTGCCCCTATCTAACACATCCTACAATCTTCCACCTGTGTGATACACGAGCAGTAGCTTACTGAGTTGCAAACAACCTTCTCTGCAACTAAATTTTCCTGTAGCCAAACAGCAGTCACACCTCGGTGATACAATGGAGCAGAGAGACACGCACATGGAAAGTTGCATGTAAAGCTAGGTGTGAAACTTCTCTGTTTGAATCTCAAGTGCTTTAGGTTTCAGGGACATGTACAGCATAGACCTGCTGGTCGCAAAAAAGGGGCAATTATTTTATTTACTGGTCATTCATTTCTTGACACAGTGGAGCTGTTTCATGCTAGATGTTTTCACTCGCCATAGCAGGTGCAGCACAGGTGTTATTAATCACATTAATCAGTAACGGCTCCATTCCATTAATGGCACCTTATGCATTTTTTGTCACAGAGTGAGCATGCACAATGCCAGAGCCTTGACACCAGTAAACCCAGTTGGAAAGCAACCATCTTTAACGATATTCATTACACCTGTGGTCTTCCTGCTTTGCCATGTCAGACTGTAAGTTATGCCGAAGGTGTCTCCAGAACCACTTTTGGTATAAAACCTCAGTATCCGAAACAAGGCTGTATGTGATTAAACTGTATTTCACATTATATCACATAGGCTGAAGTGCACTACTTGGTTCAGACAAATTTTCAACCCTGACCTCTATTTAGCAGGGATGTGGCCGCAATTAGTAACTGAAATGAAGATTGTTTCTAATTACTGGTAAGTTATTAATTATACAAGCCACCGAGCAATCGTTGGCGAGTTATTAATTAGAATTTTATGGTGGTTAATTTTTTTTTGTGTGAAATACTATAGTTTAGTCAGTGTCTTGTCATCAAGCTTGCTGACTCATGACTTATTATTTTGGAGTTTATGGGAAATTTTATATGATGGATATTAAAATTCTCTGAGCGGAGGTAATAATTAATCTTAGGCAGTCATTTTCAGTTTGGCAGGTAGCAGCATGGAATGAACATTAAAGTAAATCAGATTTCATATTCTGAGCATATACTCCCTCTAGCTCAACTCGCTGTAAGAGGAGATCAAGGCAAGTCAAAATGTGAAAGAAACCCTGAAACTTAAGGAATTTAATATGATTATTTTTTAAATAGTGGTTTGGCCCAGGGCTAGTCTGTTGGGTGAAAATGTAATATGTAGCACCAGCAAAGATGGATTATTGGAAGTCATGTTGGCACCTGTGGTTTGTTCTTTGGCAAAATCAGCCTCATATTAAAAATTTGGGCAAAAACAAGCAGAATTGTACCAGGATGTGGATTATTCTTAAGTCTGAGAACTTTATTAAACAAAATGAACTAAATAAGAAACCATGAAAAAGAACTTTAATAGTGAAACAAGACTTAATAAAATCAGATTTTATGTAACAGGTAGTCATATCTCCTTCCCTTTTGTGATCAGAAGAACTTGACCTTCCTTCCCATATAGAACTCAGAAATACAGAAAAATCAAATGAGGCTTTGCATTGGTGATGTGATGGCTCCAGTAACACAACCTTGTGTGTAGACACTCATATTTAATAAAATACATTTTGATCCCTGTTATCATGGCAGCTAAGTTAAACTTTGGGATTCTTCAGTGACTGAAAGTTAGGAGTAATGAAGCGCTAGTGTAGTCCAGAGAGCTTTGCTGTGTTCAACCTCAGAACTGCCTTTTTATTCATCCATGTAGAATAAAAGCAGCCTTGGGAATGACAGGAGTGGGCAAGAGGGAGAGAAAATACATAAGGGATAGAACGGATATCCCCCACTGCTGAAATACCTCTGATGTAAGCCTGACCTACTGTGGGATGTTGCCAGAGGACGACCTAAGGAACCTTGTGTATTTTTTTTTTTAAACTAAAATACAGCCAGCCCCTACTGCCTGAATATTTTTGGCTTTCATTCGTCAAGTCTCATAACTCAAAGTCCCTTTAAGGAAAACAGTACACAGTTCCTATGATGTAGGGTATTGTTATATGCTACACATCAAAGCCTAGACCTCAACATGTTGTTGTGAAAAGAGCCCAATTTAGTAAACCATTAGTCTGCTTTTGTGTGGTGCCATATCACATCCAGTTTACTTTAACTGTTCTACAAAGGGGGTGTTTTAATTGACCAAAGTCTACAGTGTGTGCACTGGCGTATTATGTGGCAAAGATTTCATAATGAAGCACATAATTAGGATGAAGCTTGTTTTGCAGAACAGCCCAGCGCTGTCTGGAGAAACAGTAGCAAGCTGACAGTCTTTTGCAGTGAGTGGAGATGACCACGAGGACTCAAGCTGTGAGGGCTAACGAGTGATACAGCAGTGCAGCAGTTAAGCGTCAGCTGTGTGATCTACTGATGTCAACCAATTATGTTGGAAAAGTACTTGCACAGTTCAGTCGAGGTAGCAAGGGGCTTAAATATATGTACTTGACAAGGAACAGTGCAAACAATGGGCCACTGTACAACAACTCATTTAAGTTATTCAACAAGCTATTGATAATATAGTCACATAAAACTCAGTGCTAGGGCAGAGTAGCAGCACAGAGCTGTGACAAGGTAGGACAAACATTTTAGAGAGTAATGAAGCTTTGGCAGTATGGTGTTATAGTGCAGTGGGTCTCAGCTGAGAGTCATGGAGACGCAACAGTATGCACATCTTCATTCCAGCCAATCCAAACCACAGCCAGTTTCACTAATTAACAACCACAGCCAAACAAGAGGGACTAATGAGTGAGATCAGCAGGTGGTGTCTGATGGAAACAATAACCTGCATTGTTTTGGGTCTCCATGGCACATGGCTGAGAACACTAATATAGTACACTGGGGTGGACCATCATTCAGTCACAGTACTTCAAGTCTTGGATGGCGTAAGCTGTCTTACTGAAGTGTGTTTGAACAGCACTCAGAATCCCTACCAGCTCCAGGGGTGCTCTTTTATTGCTGATCCTGTGCCTTGACCGTGGAAGCTAAAAGAGGATTTTAATGCATGAAGCAGAATCACATGATCAAAGTTCACATTATTAAGGATCACCTTTTTCATAAAGTAAATTTAGAGAGCGAGGGAGGGGGTGGAGCAGAAGCAGCGAGGAGCATGATGTGAATGATTATGCTGATAATGGCAGTACCTGTTGAGCGCTGGAGGAGGAGTCTAAATGGGGGCAAGACCTGCAACTACTGCTGATATGGATGGTGGTTAAATTAAAGTAGGGGCACTAGGAAACAGTTTGGTGTGATGTTAAGGAAAGTAAAGAAATAGAACACTCAATTGATGGAGATTCAAGTGAAAAGTTTTTGACCTTCAGTGAAATGAATGTTACATTTGTTATCACTGGTCTATGCCAACACCAAGTTTATTTCCCTTTATAATCTCTTTTTTCTTCAATATAGTGCACCAGTGTTATTCTTGCTAAAACTTATTATTACTTTCCTCCACAGAGAGACTTCTCAGTCTAAATTGGGAGGCGAGACGCAAGGAGTATCGCCGTCAAGATTTTGTATGTCTGGACAAGATACCAACCTGGAGAGAGGAAAACAGAGGTAAGAGAGAGCTTATTGTCTGAGTGTGTCATGTCTACATTACAATTTTATGTTTCATTTAAAGCATTTTGCCCCTTCTTATGTGTTTAGCTGCACTTCCTTACCATGTGAAATTTCAAGCAAACCTCCAGGCCCTTGTCGAAGAAGGAGAAGTGATGGAGAGAGGTAGAAATGTGCTGTGTCAGAAAGGCTGAATAAGCCTTATATTCATTTCAGATCTGGCTTAAATGGATGTGAGGTAATTCCCCTGGTTGCACATGAAATGAGGCAACGAAAGGAAAGGAAGTAGAGAAGTGTCACAGGACAGCATAACCCACATATAAACCCAAATAAGAATGCATGCTATCACGAGCATAACATGCTAAACAACATGTTGCTGTCTTAAAAATCTGTAGACAGGGAAACAGAAGATATAGTAATTTTTAAAAACCATATTGAACGCTGGAAACATTTTTTAAATTGCCTTAAAAATAGGCCTAACCTTTTCTTTTTTTCTTTTTTTTTTTAGAAATACAATTTGGAGTTATTCTGCGGAAAAAAACATCACTTTCTGTCATGTTTATATTACCTACCTTGATAATCATACATCAGGGACATTAGTAATGTTATATGTTGTTGCTGTTCCACTTTCGGCTGTTTCAAATTCGCATGTTTTAAATTGTTGTTGCTTGTTGTTTTACGCCGGATGTCCTTCTTGACGCAATCCTCTATTTTATCCGGGCTTGGGACCGGCACAGGGGTCACTGGCTGGAAACCGCTGTGGCCAGATTCTGGGATTGTGGGAGGGAGCCGGAGTACCTGGAGAAAACCCACGCAGGCACAGGGAGAACACGCAAATTCTGTGCCCAGACCGGGGCTCGAATCTGAGGCGACAGTGCCAACCACTCCGCTACTGCACCGCCCCCCCCCCACATTAGCAATATTATATAGATTTATTGAACTCAGGTGCCCACAATTGAACATTGTGATAAAAAAAAAAAAAAGTAAAGTAACATATTTCTGCAGTTAATTTTCTTTCTTAGTAAAATGCACACAGGTTATACTGTGTTTTATGGACATTAACATTCATTAGAAACATCACATTATGTGATTTGGATGATGGGGAAAAGGTGATTTTCTGTTGTTTTAGGAAAAACGTAGTATACAATAGAATATAATCTGACATGATTTATTGTTCACCAAACCAATATTTTTTTTCTAATTAAATTACTGGAGAACATAGCATAAATCCTGGAAATGCAAAGTTGAATTAAAAGCAAAGACAAAAATCAGTTAACAAAAGCCTTACAGTGTTCTTAAGCGGTTTAATTGCTTATTCTAAATCATTACTAGTGATGCTACAAAGTTACTCTTATTAAAAGTAACCTGTTGAAGTATGTACACTTGTACGTCATTATGGCTCTTGAAAACATTAGGCAAACTTCATTTAGATTCAAAGTACTGGATTGCAGTTTTTCAATTAGCAGCATGTTTTTCCCATGGGCTTCTGCAGTATTTTTTATATTTATCCCTTTTACGTAACATTTTTCAATAGAAATAAAGCACTTATTAAAGTTACTAAAAGATAGCAATAATTGAAAGACTGATATAAATTTATTAGTGTAGTTTGCTTAACATGTAAAATGGAAACTCTGATGTGTAACTAATGCTGCTGGTAGCTCATCTATAGAAAAGAATGAGGGATTTAGACGATTTATACCAGTGCGAAATTCTCATGAGCTACAAAACATAATGTAGTTTATGGTTGTGGCAGTTTGTCTGACTTTGATATAAAACAGCACAGGCTACAATTCATGTTCAGCGAAGCGAGGCAGAATGGCAAATTGTTTAGGTGAGATTTGTGATGACATCTGTTGTAGTATTTTTCTCTACATTAAATTAAACAAGGTATAATAACTTTATATGGCAGCTTGGATGGCTTCTAACTGACATTCATCTTGGCTCAACTTTTACAGGAAACAGTCACAGAAAAACTTGTCTGGCTTGTTACCCACAGAACTTACTAGCTAATAAAATGCAGCTCACATTACAGCACACTATCTACACACAATCTAGTTTTTTTCACTGTATTAAAAAGGAAGAAAATGACCACTTAAGAGTATACAAACTAAAATTCACAGTTTTCAAATGCATGTGAGAACCCTTCATGAACCTACTCTGTGTCAAAGGAACAGATATTGTATATATTTTCTGAGTGACACCTCCATAAGTTTATGTCCCTCCTTGGATTAGTGCAGCAAGTCAAAGTTGTTTTCTTTTTCAGCCAGTGACAAAGAGGAAGGGATGGAGATGACAGGTGGAGGAGGGCTGAGCGATAAAGTGTCTCTCTACAAAGGAGACATCACCGTCTTGGAGGTGGATGCCATAGTCAATGCTGGTAAGGACCCTGCTCTTCAACCTTTGGGAGCTGTTGGATGTGTTTCCTGCTTCAAGGCAGCTGAGCTCTTCAGTTGTCCTTGGCTGCCCTCTGCTGTTAAGATTCAGAAAGTGCTGGTTCATGAGACACTGCACAAGTGATGAGTGTGATTGAGATAAACTGGATGTGTGCTCTTGTTCATCTGACTTCCCATCCACTGAAATCCAGTGAATGTTTAAATTGTGTTCTTCTTTTTCTCTCTCATTGTAAAGTTTATTATTCCAACTCCTTCTCCTACCATGTGCCACTGAAACACAAGGATGAAGGCTGAGTTACTGTTGGTTTGGTTTACAGTTCTAATCGTTTCATTTGTCATGAATGTGGAATGTATGTGCTGTAATGATTAGTGCTGCTGTTTAGGAAAACTTGGAAAAGATCTGTTACAGCGAGTAAAATGGAGCATGTAGAAGCAGAGAGCGTTAGCAGAAACGCCTTTTTCAGAGATTTGTGCTAATGTTATGTAATTTTCTGCAGTCTGCTCACAACCTACACATAGAGTCAGAGGTGTTAAAAGATTGCTTTACCTGTTGCTTCTGCAGCTGATGCTCGGGACCATTTCGCAGCTGCTGTATAGAGTTGACAATCCCACACCATATCCGTGAAGTAGCAGTACATTAAGATGTTATTCCTTCGCGTTCTGCAGTTGTGTTTCATAACTTTTCCCTCCTCATGCAGTTTTTTGAGAACACGCACGCACACACACACACACATTACAGTCCACTAAGCAGTGTGCATCTTGTGTGAAATTAAGGCTTTGTAATTTATGCAAGATTAATAGATGTGAAAAGCAGACTGCTCTGTTGGATAAGGCTAATGAATTTAATCTATTATGTAAATACCCATCCTGCTGAGGTTTGGGTGACATGACCTTCTGAATCATCGTCAGCATCGAGAAAAAGACAAAGATGTGGTTTTGCACACCTGACACACACCTGACGCACACCGAAATGTCATGACAATTGTCTTGCTTTTTCAACATTTTGACCTTTACAAATGAAGCACATGTAGCGGTTATTGTGCAATTTAAGGAGCTTGTTGTTTGTAGAGTTTTGTGATAACTGCTTCATGTCTGAATGATATTGTTGTATGCTATTTAAACATATATGTGTGATCTACATAGATAGGGATTAAGTCCCTGCTTGTATTTTATTAATGGTATGAATCAGTGAGGCCACATATTGGAGTTATAGTATATATTGCTGCTGCAGTATAGACTTGCAGGCCTGAAACCCACTTTTCCCCATTTTATTGCAGACATATATTAAGTCCATGTCGTTTACAGTCAATATTTTATACAAATGAAGGTTAAGGCAGTGGGTAAGGTAAGCAGTATTTCTATTAAGTGACTAGAGAAACAGGGCCTATGAGAATGGAAATGAGGTTCAGGAGGGAATTTTGCAGGCTTTTGTTTCAAACTGTTGAATACTATTGTTCCAAAAGCAGGCAGTTTACTTCAGCAGCTAATGCTGCCAGACGTCCAGGCTCTGATTGAGCTACATGTTAGCCAAGAGGCAATTCGTTCTGTTTAGCCGGCTGTCAGAGGGTCTGAAAGGTTGAAAGACCTGCTGAAGCCTTTTTATAATTTTCAGAAGGTCTCAGCAGCTGGCCGACTCCTTCTCTATTCGTACTGCAGGACTAGTTGTCTTTGTGGTTGAACTGATAAGAACACATATTAGTGGAGTTTATTGTCCACTGTTGTAACAGTAGAATGTTGTGAATGAAAACTGAAAAGATAATGCAGGCCATGTTATTTTTAGGTCATTGGTAACATTGGACTTTGATTTTACATTATGACCCTTTGTTATGTGAACTACGGTTACAATCTATTTATTCATTAAATAAGCTAGACATGCTCTGGCTGTAGTGGCTCTTGTCCAAATGTTAGTGAGTAACACAGCTCTGAGCGGCATGTGAACAAGCATTGCGGATGCTGAGCAACGTTCCTTGATAAGATCTTTGGATAGTTTGTTCAACTTCTTTCCTTTCATCTATTCACTGCTTCCAATCTCTAGCCTGCAGTACTTCCATTTTCTCATGCTGTTTTTCATTTAGGCTTGGCACCAGGAGACTGCTCTGTGTGAACTGTGGGACTTTTTGAGCCCTGTGAATGTATTAGTCTTAAGCTTAATAAACTGTCAGAGTGTCTTTGTCTTATGAGTCGAACATGAAGTGCAGGGATACTAATTGTGCATATGGTATGTGTATTTGAAGGTTGGTGTATCAAATGTATGGACACTTTTAAAGGGCTCATTTCCACTCTTCATATATTCAGCCGACTTAATGTGCCCTTTTGTGCGCTCAGTGGTAGTTCAGCCACAAGAGCAGGTTACTGGTATAATCCTGTCCTGGCCCATCTTCTTGCAGAGTTTAGTCCTGTGGTTAAAAAGTGTAATTCAGTAGTAGAGTACAATAGTATAGTAGTGATAAGACAGAATATTGAAATTCTGGTTATGATGTGCGATGTCACCTCATCAGGAAATAAGAAAATCTGCAACATTTCTGCTCATGTGCTGCTAACATTTGTTTTTTTAAATCTTTTTTCTTTTTATTTTATCACATAACATTTTGAACATATTTTATGAGCCGAAGACACATTGAGAATTTGTGCAACAAGGTTTTGTCATGACAGCAGAGTACGTGGGTTGCAAAGAAGAAATGCCTATAATTTTAGGGAACATGGGCCAGCATGGGTACTGCTTTTATGGTGGCTGCCTATAGATTTTAGAGGGCGTCAAGTTGCTTTATGTCCTCTATTAAAGTTTAATTATGAGGCTCATTGAGTTTTTAATTCTTCCTTAATTCTGTTTGGCTGGAGGTCGGACAGGAGGTGCTCAAACTGTCACCTGGGTGAGAGCCTGGAGGGACCAGGACAGGAGGGGCTGCGGTGACAATCGGTAAACTGCATCCTGGAGGGCAGGATGGTCATATCATGAGAATGTGGCTTGGGCTGCAGCATCCAGCCCCGACAGATGGTCTAACTCTTCCTGCTGTTTAGAATTAGGATGCATTGGTGTCCCACCACTCTGCGTAAAATGTTAGACCCACTGTGCTCATGCACCCTGTCTTTATACTCTTTTTAAGAATAAAAACAGCAGGAAAACAGAAACTCTTTTGCCCTCAGTATTGATTTCCGAAGTGTGGAAGACTTTTTGCTCATGCTCTTATGCAGGGTGTTTTTTTCTCTTTTGTAAAATAGCTGTAGTATGTTCAGTATGCAAGTGACGATACTGTGTTGTTCTGTAATTTTGACAAATACCCAGCAATTTCGCTGATTGCTAATTCATCGACTCTAGTAGCCCATGACTTTGGCATATATCTTTGGCTTGGTATTGGACAATAATAGATGGAAAGAGCAGACTATCGCAGTTAATCAAGTTTCATAGAAAATTGCAGGGTTCACTGGAAGTTGAAAGGACACTCAAACTGGGTTTTAAATTTAATGTGTGTCATTACTGTTGCTTTTACATGGCAAACACAAGATAATGTCTTCCATTTTTCACTTTGTCTTTGTGTGTGGAGTTCATGTGAGTGTCACCATCCCTCTCAGATCAGAGTGAGGTCGTAAAGATAGTGGTGAGAAGTGGAGAGGATTTCTCTTATGATGATGACTGTGGTAATTATGCAGAGGGGTTGACTCCTAATCCATTACCTGCTGTAAACCTTTCCCATCTTTCTGTATTGGATCATTTTTTACAGGAGCCAATTTAGTGTGCACAGGGAATCTGGTTATGAACACTATAAAGAACCTGAAGGGGTTGAGATGGGTGTGAGGAAGGCAATTGGTATTCAGTTGTATGGAGTCACTTGTGCCGCAGCCATCACAGGTTTGATGAGAGTGGTGACCCTCGGAGGGCAGAGTACCATGATCCAGGGGAGGCTGACTTTTATAAGTTCTTTGATATGCAGTCGATTCAGACGGTCTTTGCCTGCGGGGCTTTGCTTGGCGCACATGGAGCATTGTTTACCTGCACTGTCATTCGAGCATAATGTACGGGACAGAAGGCCACATGCCCTGGTCTAGTCAACACTGATTAGAATATGTTATTCTGTGATCAGAGCACGGTAACATGTAGAGGTGCATCTGTTCTCTATGTTTTGTGAGTAATGTCAGTCACTGTAAAATTCTAAATTAAATTGTCTTCTAAATCAACTTGTCACTGTGTTTAATTCTTTGCGTAGATGAAACCTGAACATGACGTGGATTTTGTTATTAAGTTGTCTGAGATAAGATTTGAATAAGAAGAACAAATGGTAAAATAATAAAATTTACAAAATTTGAATCATCGATCTTTACTCATGTATTATGAAAAACAATAGTATAAGCAAACATCTCTGAGTGTTCCTTTCTTTTTAAGGGTCAGGGAAGTACGTGGTGGCTCCGGTTCATCCTTACCCACTTATTGAAATCCTCAGTAGTTGTGGCAGCACAGCAACAGTGCAAGATAATGGTGTGTAATGTCCAGAGAATATTATGTGGTTCTCTGAGTCACAAGCCTTAATGGAGAGCACTGCCTTATTTATTAGGGAGTGACTCTCTGAGTGCTCTGGTAATATTTTAGCCTGCAAAGCAGAAGGCTTTCCAGAATGAAAAGTAGATGTGGCATTTTTATTCTCTCGCTTAGCTCTTGGTCTATAGACAGACAGTCTAAAAAGACAGACTTTTCATTGTCACTCTTCCCAACTTTAGGGTGCTTTTAAAGGTCTAGATGTAATATATGACAACATATTCTCCTTTTCTGTTTTGTGAAAGCCAATACTCCCTTGTGAAAATGATTTGCTGTCCAAATGCTTATTTTACTGCCTCTGTCTAAAATCTTGTTGGGACACTGCATTACTGTTGAGGAACAGGGACATTTTTTAATTATTACTGAAGAGGTTGTCTCACCAATAAGTCCTTATGGACTAACGCCAGGCTGTACCATGACATGGCAAGAAATGGTGTCAGATTTACAATTTACTTTTTACTTTTTCATTTCCCTTAGTGATTGTTAAAGCCTTTGGCTTTTGGTTTTGCTTCCTACTGTTTTAGGGATCTTGTCAGTGTAGAGTCTTCATTAGATTTTCTGACAGGCCATGGATGGGCTGCACAACACACTCAGCCCCCAGAGAGTCTAGCTCGACGGGTCTATCTGTCTCTCTGCAGATTCACACCCTGTGCCATAACCTCCCTGAGTGATGCAGCCATGCTCCCCGCAATATGTCTGCAATTCAGGGTTTCTCACTCTCTCTCTGTTCTCTCTTTCACTGTGCTGCTAGGTATGTATACATGCAAGTACACACTGACACACACACACACACACACACACACACACAGGACATTAGAAACCATGACAGTGGACTGGTAACTTCTTGAGCAAACTTGTGATTGTTGCACTGTCACACCATGAATGAAAATCAATGCCCCTGGCTGAGAGAACTTGCTGCTCTGTTGAACAGTGAAATGACTCCAGTGAGTGGGTTGCATTGGGTCCTGCGCTAAAAGGTCCAGTTAATCGTATCAACTCAGAGAGATACAGCGCAAGGACAGAGTTTTCCCTGCCGTCGGGGTGTAAATGCGAACTGAGGTGACAAACCAGCTGGAGAGCTTCCCCTTCTTCCGATCGCAGCTCGATTTCTCCCCTCCCAGTGTCCATATTGTGAGCCGCCTCGCCGCCCACCTCAGTGTTTGGTCAACGTCAGAGTTGTTTACCTAATCTCCTTGGCCAACGTAGTGCCAACACGACCAAATAGAAATAATTTTTCACGAGGTGTAGCTAATGGAAAGTAATCATGGGAATCTTTGCTGTCAGTGTGTATCCGGCTGGCACTTAGAAAAATGTCTCAGATTGCTTGGACTGCTAATGGTCTATGACCGTATTGAGTGTTTGGGAGAATGAGCCTCCCCTTCTTTCACAGTCACGCATTTTGTGACCCAGCCAACACCCTCACTCTCTCGCCCGTGCTCACACTTGAAAACATAAACGCCACACACACGCACACAAAGCGGTGTTTAAGCCCTGAAATGGACTCTGTGTCTTTGGAGACAGTTGCCATTGCTCATGAGGAAACCCGTCACTCAGGTCAGGTCCTCACTTGTCTCCCTGGTCGACAGAGAGCTTAAGTCATTGTTGCCAAGGTCAGAAAGTCGCTGTTTGCATCCCTGTTTTTCTTCCTGCCCCCTTCCTCTCACCTCTATTTCACCACACCCTCCCTGTCCCGAGACAAACATTTCACAAAACCAGCCTTATGCTGCACACACGCCAGATCCCATCCATCAGGCCTGTGAGTAATTGAGAGGGTATTCAGATGGGAACATCTAGTCTTTCACTAACCTCCTGTTCTCTCTTCCTTTGCCCCACACAAGTTGAGAATCTTTGATCATAGTAATCACTGTAGAGGTTTATAGAACATTGAAAGAAAAATAAGTAGTTAAAAAGGAATTTGAACACCATTTGCACTCATAAGAAGATTTACATTCATAAGTGTATTTGTGGTTTAAGGTTAGCTATAACCCAAAAAACTCCTTTTTTAGAAAATCATAACAACATAATGGTTTCTGAGTGGGTGCTTAGGGATGGTGTCAGCAAAAGGAACCATGTCCTACCCCTACGCATACAGTATGAGAAGGCCTGCCTGTGTATGTGCATATATATGTGTGTTTGTGTGTGCGTGTGTTTTGAAGGCATGATCCTCTCAAGCAGATGAATAAAATGTTTTGTAGCTGTATAAAGCAGGTAAAGCTTTCATTTAACAGGAAACATAGCAGGCAGACCAGTAGATGAACGGAGTCAGTGCTCATAAAGCTTATGTCTCTGCTGACCTGTAGGGGGCACTGTGGCTCTACCTAAGTATCACTGACATCCCTGACAGCAAAGTTTGAGAAGTGGGATGACTGAGCTGGTTCTGCATTTTAGATGGATATACCCCTTTTTTCTGCTTCCCCTTCACAGATGTTCCTTAAGCACTGTTTGTGGTGACAACTAGAGATTCCAAGGCATCTTATAGATTTTCAGCACCTGCTTCTCCAGTAGCCTGGAAAAATATTGTGCTGTTTTTGGAACAAAATGAAAAAAAAAACACATAGATGCTGATTTTGGAGCTCAGACTTCAGTTGTTACAGTGTTATTAGCATAAAAGAAGTGAAAGTGTGGCTGTGCTGTTCTTTTCTAGCTGGAGATGTGTAGATATAGCATGTGTACAGTTTAGTGGTCGACCTGTTTGGGCTTTTCAAAGGTCGATGCTGATATTTAGAGAGCAGGGCGACTGATATATAATGTATAATACCAATATCATGTTTTTTTTGCATCTGATAAAATTATAACATAAAACATATATACTAAAAATATAAAATCAATATTTTAAAATAATATCTAAAATATAAACAAACATGTAATAATAATTATGATAAATGAGACACAAAATTGCTGAACTTCAATTTATTTACATTTACTAATTTTATTGTCTGCATTGTCTCTATTTTCTTAAGTAGATCTGAACTGTCTGCAGGACTCACTTATAAAATGTATCAACTAAACTAAATAAATGTCCACAGGTAATCAAAAAATTCAACTCTGTAAATTAAAAAACCTTATGAATGCAAAGTAATTAAAGGAGGGTGCATGAGAGTTACAGTACAGGGCGCAGAATGAACTTTTTCACCACCTTCCCAAACCTCTCACAAAGCATATTTTTGTATTTTTGTTAAGGGTTATTGACAGACTCTGTTATAAGCCAAATAGCCAGTCTAAGAGATCACACACATAAAAAAATAAAAATCTATCCAGAATTCTTCTGCTAGCTGGTTATTAATGTTACTCTGCTGCTGGTAAACTTTGCACTGGCATGATCCCGTATATGAGCACCATCGATGAACACAGTTTGTTTGTTATGTAATGAGCCTAAGATGGGCAGACCACAGGCTCACCTACAGTAAAAGGCTTCACAGTTACACCCGCTTACAGTCCCACAAACAACGAATCGGATAAATTTTTTATGCCCCTGGCTCGTCAGGGGTAGGACTCGGGGGTGGTGACGCCCATACAATAGTTTTTTCTGGCCCGGTAAGCTAGTTTAGCTGGTTGGCAGACAGTATACATTGTATATGATATCAAGAGTGGCCGGTTCAAAATATTGAGCTTTGAAAGGTAGGAATTTAAGTCTAACTGTTTTTTTTTTCAGGTAATCTTACATCCAGCATCAGCACATTTCCCAGTGTTCCACAGTGCCCACTGATGTCTATCTGTACAGAGTATCTTTACTGCAGAATGGCCATATTGGCACAAAGGGAAACGCTAGCTTCGTTCCACAGCGTCCACACCGACAAAAGCTGTCTGCAGATGTGTTGGTAGACAATTTTTTTTTGGGGGTCTTGTGAGTGCACTGCCAGTTACCTCAAAATGCCAGATAATCTGCCGACCGATTAATCGCTTGATCACTTGTGTAGTTGTGTACTTGTTTGCACAAAAGAGGGAGTGAGTTCTTTTATTTAGAAGAGAATGTGTGAAGATGCTGGGTGAGACTGGCTCTTTACTGACAGAGTGAAAGTGCAGGTGAAAGGAGAGGGTACAGGTGAAAGGACAAGACAACCCCTGAATGCTGACTGTGTCTCAGGACAATCCCCTGACAGTGTGCTCTGCACGTACATCAGCAGGTGATTCACAGCTCTTCACAATACCCCACTTTCAACACCAGTTTATTTGCCCTGCTTCTGCCCCCCCCCCCAGTGTTTTCTTCAGTTTCCTCATTTCAGGTTCAGTTTGTCTCAGTTTATCTCTGGCCCCCCAAATGCTGTAAACCTTTGCGGAAACAAACAAATGCAAGCCATGTACACAGAGAGCCCAGCAAAAGTGTGCACCTTAGCAGAAATACTGATGAGCTACTCGGTTACGGGCCTGCAGTGGCAAGGTTTTCTATAATGGCTTCCTATGTATAATGGCAAGGTAATGGTGCAGGTAATGAGCAACATAATGTTACAAGTAAGTAAAGGAATATAAAGCACACATTTTGGAGAGGGCATTTTCTTTGAGGGATGCCATTTTCTTTCACCAGACACTCCATTTGATAATTTTATGCTTTAGCTTTACTTTACCCATTTCTACAGAGGGCATGCAGTGGTTAAAATAAATTCATACTTTTGGAATATGTACTTATGTTGTAGCAGAAATAAAATAATCCAGTGCAGTGCTACTGTGACTAAGACTCTGTCAAAATTTCACCTAGAACATCAGTGCTTTATGGAGATATGAAATTGTGTCCTTCCCACTATTTTCCTGTTTGCTAAACAGAAAAGTCACTTTGTATAAAAAGGCCTCTAAGCAAGTGAAATGAAAGACTGTGAGGTTTGCTGAGTGGCTTTAAATGAGAATACAATTCCTATAACCCAGGGCAGTTCATTCAATATTTGTGAGCATGTTCGAGTTTGTCTCAAAGCCGAGGAACCAGGGGCCGTGTTCATAAAAACAGCTCTCAATTGGCCATTTTCAATGCATTTGAAAATAACTGATGTTTCTCTCCTAGTTTTAAAAGTTTTATTTAAGAGCAATTCTCTTAGGAATACAGTTCTGTTACATTTCCAGAAGCTTATTCTTAAGTCCTTCTAAGACGGAGGTTTGCGTCTAACTAAGCAATTAGGGAATAAACACTGGGAGGAGATGCCATTTCACTTCTAAACTACAAAATATTTCTCAAAGAAGTTTGAAGAGGGTGAGCTGGAAGTTCTCAAGCATGGAGTTAACATTTAGACAGTGTATGTAGCAACAATAATGATGCTCGCAAGAATAAGTTGATGTGGTTAACTGGAAAGAATCAATCCAGTGTTAGTATTTATTTTCTCAAATCCAAGATTCATCTGTCTCATAAATCTAAATTAAACAAAATGATCATTTCTGAACAGTACATCTTTTCTTCCAGTATTTTTATACTCAGTTAAGTAGTTTAACAACTTAGTGTTCATCCAGAGAATTCTCCTTTGTGTTGCAGGTAATTTTGTGATTTAAACTGTAAAACATAGTTGATCACACAGTAATTATGGATGCACATAGAGTGGAAGTTATGATCCGTCACCTGTGTCTCATATGAGGCTGACTCATATCAGTTCCTACTTGTGTGTGCTTGTCACAGGTAGATGTGCTAAAACAGATGCATATGTTCACTAAAAATTAATTTCCTGAATCAGGAAAACACTTTTCATCTCTGCTACTACAAGTGCTGCCATCACTGGAAAGATTTTTTTTGGTGATTTTAAAAAATGCAGTCTTGTGTGCATGGTATTTTACTTTCTATCCCAATGTTACAGGGGGATGGATTTAAAATAGATTTAGTGAGAAATATGATCTTTTCCTCAGAAGATATCCTTAAAAGTATATATTGAAAATCATGTATATCCAGAAGCCTACTGGAATTGATTTTCTGCTAAGTTAGCTGTGTATGAATAATAGATAATGGTTAAACAAAATTCGGATAGACAGAAATCATCATTAATTTAAGAATAATGTTTGTATTTGTATTTTTTAAATTCACTTTATCACTGTATCACAGGTTAAATTCTTCCCTTCCTGCCAAACATAGTGGCTGCGTTTTCAAACGTTAGGTAATCCTTTATCTTTTTTAATAGGATGTAAGAATAAGCATTAAGCTGTACAAGCTATAGGTGTCAGCTTCATGACATAATATAATGTCAGGCAGCCATCAGTGATCTGTTAAAATGTGAAGCCCATTGTACTGAAGACGTTTACAGAATATTTTTAGACTGTTTATGCCCAAATAATGTTTTATAGCGGCACTAGCAGTACAGAACCAGAAAACATACACATTATCCTAGAAAATTACCCTAAGGTACCATAAGAGAGACCTTTTCCATTTTCTTTAATGAACCTGGTTCATAACAACAGCAGCCTTTCCTAGATTGAAAAAAGAAGATATAAATTCAAAACAACATAACTTGTGAAACCTTACAAAAATACAATAAATATGAGAAGAAAATGTGTTCTAATGCTTTTTGGGAAACAATCAGCTGCTTGACTGTGACAAAAAGCTCTTAACTGTAATGGTTCTGACCTTAAAAAACACTGCTCAACAATGCACATTAATAGAAATTAGACTGTCCCAAGAAAAACATGCTGACAGACAGTGGTTTTTATACGCACTTGTACGAGTACGTGGGAACATAATGACTCTTGGTCTTAAGTTACTAAGTGCTAGTAATGCAGATCCTCATAAGACGTGATACCATAACTCTGAAACACGCATTGTTATATCACATTGTCGGAAAACATTGTGATGAACTGACCTGTGATGATATTTTCGTTCAACATGCTTTATCCATTGTGCACTCAGAATGAAAATCCTCTCTGTAAATGTACTGACTGACAGATGTACTCTCTGAGGCTACGAGGCTGCACAGTTGTTGCCCTCGTGTATGTTAATGAAGCACTGAGTGGACATCCTGATGAAATGGATTTCCCTTCTGTTGACACAAGTGATTGTGTGGTTACTGTAGGGCTTAGGAAATGTGGACTCATTATAGACAAAGACCTTCGTTCAGCGAAATGGTAATAGAAACGAGGCTAGGTTCTGTTGGCTCTGATGAACGGTGAGCTGTATGTGAAATGTCTGCGAGATATGATCCTATTAGCCATGATGGAGTTATTATTTTGACAGGTCTTACAGCTTACAAGTCAGTGTTTGATGTAACTACCCTGCAAACAATGAGTACTAATGAACTCCATTAGTTTTCCAAAACCAGAACCCATTTGGGCTCATTTATGACAAAATGATCTCAACGCTGTTCACTGTATTACAGAAGGAAGTGTATACTGCACAATTTCATTTCCTCAGTTGGTCATTTAAGACAGTTAATAAAGTAGAAAGGCCTTGCATACTGAGAATATTCAGTCAGATGTTTGGCATACTGGTCTAGTCATACTGTCTAACAAAGCCGAGGAAGAACAGAGATTTTAAGTTGACTGAGAAGTTAGATTGGATTTTATTTCAATCACAGACAATTACATGGGAAGGAATTTTTGATAAGAGTGAAGAACAAGAGGAGACTGAAAAGAGAACGCTTGTGTCTTGAGTGCCAGTGTGTGAAGAGGTGGTTAATGCAGCAGGGTTCAGAGGGTTGCTTATATGGAGTAGTTATAGACAAGCTGATGATTTGTTGTGATGTACAGGGGGGGGGAGCAGTGAGACCTGACTTGGAGATTGTGTGACCTCAAACAAACTGCATTTGTTTAACCTCGCTCAGCTGTGGAGCTATAATGGGATGATGGTTTCTGCCATTAGCATGATGAAATGGACAAATAAGTGACTTTAGTGAAACCCACTCAAGTAAGGGGCTGCAATTTTGGTTGGCCTTTGATGCTTCAGTTGGCTATGGAAACAATTTAATCTCTTTAATAGAATCTTAGCCCCCACCCCATGCACAAACAAAGCAGATTAAGGTTCCCAATAAGGCGAAGCCGACGCAGTCTTTGTGATGGAACAGAATTCTCAATACTGTGGGTGGTATTGGGGTTTTTGTTTGCCATGTGTAGACACTGGGGAGAGACACCCTTAACACAAAACCAATGCTTCAGTTTTGCTGCATTGTACTTATCTTACTTTATTTAATGAAGCAGGGTTATGATCTTGGATTGCTTTTAAATGAAAGATCCCACCAGGACAGCAGCAGCACATTATGTATTACATTAAGCTACGGAGAGAATGATAAGTGGATATATGGGTCGAACAAATGATAGTTTGGGTGAAAGATAGATAGAAAGATAGACATGGCATAAAATAAATAAAACATGAAATAAATTCATACGCAGATAAAATAAGGCACATTAGCTTCTCTGCAAAACAATGAAATAAAATATCCCTGTACTAAAAGCTATATCTAGGTTACTGCATTATTGTGTTGTGCTTCAGCGCAATGGTGAAGCTAATTATATCTCGAGTGGCTGAAACTCGGGCTGTTGTAAATAGTCAGCTCCTAAGGAGCTTCCACACAGTCCTGCTTTTTTGAAATGAGCACTAAGGAAGTGATCCGCCGTCCTCTCCTGCCAAGAGCAGGTGTTGATTGATTTATAAGAACATAATTTGCTGTAGATGAATGTGGAAGAGGAAAAAGTAAAGTAATGGAGAAAATCTTGTGTTTGTCATCTGTGCTTTTTTTTTTTTTTTGTCATGGGTTGTGCCACTTAGACAAACATGAAGACAAGGTGCAAAGACACTGTGTATTTATAGGTATACTTTGAAAAGCTGCCAGGTGAGGGGAAAGAACTGGAAGGAAAACGGATATGAGGAAGTTATAACAGGCAAAAGACTCAGAGGAGAATACTGTGTACTCTAAGCAGATTTAATTTCCCATGTTCCCTGGATAATCAGGCACCACATGGCCATCCTCCAGCCACCACAGCTCCCCAGGGGCCTGTGCCGTGTTGTTGATCAAACACATCACATTACATTTGATACAGGTGCTTTTATCATGCATGGCTGTCTTGATGAGTGGTGGAAAAGATGGAACAAGTTAGCTTCATACTGTGCGTCCAGCGGTTTGAAAAACTTTTTTGCCAATAGACACAATTACCCCTCTAATCAAGTGATATCTGTTCAAAATGAAAATCCAAATGGACCCAAGGCAAAAGCACAGATGTTCAGATACAGCATTGTTGCAAAGATATATATTTGTGAGAAATAAATGTGTCTTTTTACAGTCTCACTGCATGTGTGTGTGTCTGTTTATATGTATATATGTTTATATATTTACACATGCATGCACGCACACTGTGAGCATGTCATCAGATGCCAAGTTTTCTAGCTTTTACAGCGCTGTTGGCATGATTCCCTACTCCACTTGTGCTCTCTTTCACAGTTTTCTTTCATAACAGAACAATGGAAAACCATCGAGTCATGGCTAAAAAGCCTTGATATCAAGCCTAAACAGAAAATGACAAAGCGGTGTTATTATTTTAACATTTCCCTTCGTGATATAGGCTGTCGCCTCTTCAGTAAACATTTTTGTTGGCTCTCTTCTCTAATGAGCTTCCTTGTTTGTCTCTGCTGTTTTAAGTGTGACTTTATTGTATGTCTGTTATACATAACTGTAGCTCAAGGGAGTTGCAGGGTTGAGAGGGTGACATATGGGCTTCTGTATAAAAGGATGGAATGAATTATAAAGCATTGCATTCAGTATCAAACTTTGTGTGACTATAGTTTCTCAATGCATTTAATACAGCTTATTTCTGGCGCTGAGCTCTTTCCACATTTATAGCTGTAAGTTAGGGCATGAGCATTTAATTAGTTGTACACTTTGCTTTCACTACCTCCACAATCCACACTGCACCAAAATATAATTCCATGAAGACACAAAAGCAGCAACACAGAAACTATATTATAACCTTTGGAGTACAATTTCATGCATTCATAGCAAAAAGCAATTACTTCACCTCACCTTCAAAGGAAATATGTGTTGGCCATCTGTCGAATTCAAACTCCAAACAAATGAGGGGCTGTATATTACCAGAAACTTGGGATGTCCTCCTCTATTGTAAAAAAACAAGGAAATGCACTCTTTAGGAGAACAGCTGGAGAGGCGGCATCAATAGCTGATCTTCAGGAAAGAGTGGAAACTTGCAGAGAGAGGAAGGATGGCTGCAGCACAGGTTTATAGCCTGCTGGCAGTTTCTACTTCTTCATCCACACATGTTGGATTGAAGGCAGACTGGACGCTACAGTGACTCACTATTGCATTTGAAATCATTTAAAACAGGGTAAAACATTCTGCTTATCTTGTTTTCACCAAAATTCCTTTTCAGAGCTTAACATCTGATGCAGACACATAGTTACAGAGCAGGTAAACATATTTAGGAGTGCTTATCAAACTTGACTGCCCTTTGAGCTTGAATACTGCAAATTACTTACTCTGACATCTTCCCTGCCTCTCTTCCTTTATCCTTCTTGAGGTGGTCCCCTCGTTCACAAGCAGAACCATGCACGTCACATACTGTAAGGCTCTGCAAACACAGAAGATAATATCAGTATCTTGTGCTACTGAGAAAATCATTGTGCCATGAATCATTATAAATGCTGGTGAAGTAATGGAGTCATCACATTTCAAGAGTGGTTTTTGCTTCTTCCTTTAGGCATATTGGCCAGTTGTGTAGCATGATGTTTTAGCACTAAGCTTCCAGTTTCCAATCTTAATAAGTCCAGCAGAATAGCGCTGCAATAGCACTAATTTTGCACCATTGTTGAATTTAATTGATTTATATTGAGGTGCATTTCTAATGCTATGTCAATTAATGCATATTAATGGGTGGGGATAAACACTACAAACACTTCTGAGTATGATGCAATGCAATACAACAGTGCCTCTAAGTCTGTGTTTGGAAAAAAACAGCCGCAGAGGTGAATCAGCAGCTTCCTCACACATTGTCAGCAACAACTGACCATTAAAAGTTTCATAAAGGTTTTATTGCACAGCTATTGTTTTGGACTGCATCACATTATATAACACTGCATTTCTTAACTGAGATTTGTGGCCTTCAGGAGACATTGCCTGAAATAGGTGAACAGAGAAATCGCTCAATGTTTGATTTCACTGCAGAACTGAAAAGGTAATGCGGGCATACTAATCTGTGATGATGTGTTTCTCAAAGTGTTTTACATTACACAGGAGCACTACTATGTTAACGGAGTAAAGGCCTGAACACAGCTACACAGTGATTTCCATTTAGAAGACAACTCAATTAACTGTTGGCCAATTACTGCTGCCTGTGCTCCTGAAATTAATGAAGAGGCACGTCAGCGTAGACCAGCAGGATGGAAGGAGAAGTAGAAGGTCAAGCAGTATTTTTACTGATGATTTTGTCCTGCGCGATGTTTTGTCCAGCCTAACTGCGACATTTTTTATAACTTGTAAGCAGGACATGTCGAAAGGAAATCTAAAATGAGGCGAGGTCAAAACGCCCATGATACAATAAAGTAATCCTGTCGTAGTTTTTGGTTTATCTCTTTTCTGAATATTCCTTGTCACACCCGACAGCTAATTTTTGGGATGCATTCAGAACAGATGTGCTTTTGTTTCTCTGAAATGCATCAGTCCACACCAACTCTGAAAGACACGTGATGCACGGTAAACAAAGAGGCAGAATACACTTAACTTCCAGACTGTGGAGACTGACAGCATAAGGGAAAGAGGGATGAGAGTAACTTAAAAACAAACACCACTTCTTTTTTACCAGTGATAAATTGTAACTTTTTGCTTTGTTGTTATGCTAGGTGTGTGAAGAAACAGGATTTCACAGTTTGCCTGAGGCAGCCGATAGCTTAAAGACTCTGACTCTTCTGTGAGATACTGTTCTGGGATTTGCCAGTATGAAAAACCAGAGATCTGGATTTTGTGTCCTGGGATGCTACATCTTTTAGGCATTTTGCTGATCTTGTAAATTCTTCAAGAAAAAAAAAAAAAAAAAAAAAATTTGATTTAAGGAGCTGGGTTTGACTGACTGGCAGGCTATACCCCCAAATGAGAGTCTTGGCTTTGGGTGCCTTAAACTCTGTCTGTGATGAAATGGACCTGAAGTGGTGAAACACAGCAGTCAGAGTTGAGAGGCAAGTGAAGGTTGTCAGCTGGCAGAAGATTGATGTGATTCAAAACAATGAGTAAAGTCCACTGTCCCCTTGTGGCAGGCCTGCACAGCCTAGATTCACAGTGTGACACTGAGGTAGAGTTGTGCGATGCGGGCATTAAGCACAGAGAGAAGCAGGGCTCTATCATTTTAGAATTTTTTTATTATCATTTTAGAGACTGTAATGTTTGCTGTTAGCCATAATAAGCACTTTCTAATTCAAGTGTTTTATTCTAATTGTTTTGGAACAGACTTGCTTCCTGAAGAAGCAAGCTATAAACAAACAAATAAACTATGTCCAACAGAGAGAGGGCAAAATTATGTTTACCCATCCTCAGACAATTTGGCACCCCAAAACGCTGTTTTTTGTTTTGTTTTGTTTTTGTTTTTGTTTTGTTAGACTCATGCAAGTTGGCACCAGATCGTCAGTCATGTTTTTTAGCGGAGCTTTCCAAAGCTGTGCAAACACACCCAGTGCCACTTTGTAGTGGCGACCAGGGAGATCTTGTGTTTGTCCCAAAAATCCATGTGCGTATGTTTCAGGTTTGGAAGTGTTAAGAAGCCAAGTAAAGCAGCATGGCATGAGGAGTGCATTGCCTCCCTCTGTGAGCTTTATTATGGTAAACTTGGTTTAGGCTTTCACTCTAAACACCAGCTGGTGTCTCAATCACAACCGTCTGCTGTGGAATGTCAACATATTTAGATGTTAACAGTTTCTTTTTTTTTCAAGACAAGAAATGCCTGGTGCAGACGATGAAATTTAATCTGCTTTACAGGTATTTTTAATTAGAATTTTTGGGAGGTGATAGTTTCATATACTGCTGTATCATTAGATTGTTTAATTTTCCACCAGTGTGTAAGGAGAACTATTCGTTGTCAATTGCAATTGTTTATTTCTTTACAACTTTGGCTCATGAGTTACTATTGAACTACCTCAAAACTCCAGATAACACCATTGACAATACTGACAATATTCCTGATGTTGTTAATGCCTGAATTGGCTCAATCACTCCTGCGTTGTGAAGGCAATTATTTTGTATGCCATCGAAAGCAAGCTGTAGCACGATCCAATTTCAGTTGCTATCCCTCATTTATTCATGTTTTTTTTTCCCTGTCACTTAAGGTCAGACAGACATGTATTTGTGCTGCGTATTCTACAGCACTGTCAACATTAGCCCGCTGGCTTTCATCTGACCCAGAGCTGTGCAGCTGGAGGCAGCCATGGAATGAGCAATGGTAAAAGAAGTGATCTGAAGTTGATTCTACTGAGTACAGTGATGCTGCTGCTGATTGAAACTCCTTCTCCATCTCGCATCCTGTTTTTGTTGAAGGCTCCCGCCATGATTGGTGAAATCCTGCAGAATTTTAATAGTTGCTAACTTTGGTGATAGTGTAATAATGTATACTACTTTTTAATTAAATGCTTCTCATCAAAACATTCTCCAAGGTTTTCAACTTAGCTGCTGGTGTTTGTGTTTCCCTCTTGTTTTCTTTCTTGAAGGGAGCAGGGATGTTTGAAGAGCCAGAGCAGTGTTACACATATGAATAGCCTAGATGGATTTTTGTTTTCACTTTTGCCATCTCTCAAATGCGTGTACCTGCGAGCCTTGTCTTTGTCTGAGACATATTCTTTTTCATAGTGGCGTGGGGGGGGTGGGGGGTGAAGATACATGTGTACACATTGTGTTTCAGGCTTATTCCTGAGTTCCTGCAACCAGAGAGTTGATGGAGAGGTCTTGAAAAACCTGTGTGCTTGGAGATTAATCGTGATAAAAGACAACAGGTCTGTGCTTTATACTGCCAAATGTTGCATGGGACAATGTACCACTCCTGCCTGCATTCTTTGGCTGTGTTTCATTCGCTTCCTTTCCTTTCCCACGGCAAAGCATTTGTAAAAACAACTTTGCGGGTTAAAAGTTATGTTAATAATCAAACAAAGGAATATGTTGGCATTTCACACCAACAGTTACAAAGGCCAAGGAGCACACATTCACATATGCTCACACAATATTTTGTGCGTGGGCGAACATTAGGGTCAGGTCTGGGCTTCATTAGGGAAATGCACTCAATTGCAATTAGTGGTAAACATATTCTTCTGTGCACTTACCCTTTGATTGCATTGTTATTGCACAAAGGCAAGATAGATGGCTGTATATTTGACGCTATGTACTTTTTCAATTAGCAAAGTTTTCTGGGTCTATGGCTATGTGTCCCCCGGGCACAGTACGTGAAGCAGACAACCTGAAGAGAGTAAAGTTAGGTTTGAATTCATTAACAATTAGCTGAACCAAAAACACATTGGATGTTACAAAGGGAGATTGGATAGTACAAATGGAGGAGTTTGTGGTTTCTCCCAGTCTTTTTAGTACCAAATTCACCATCTCACTATATAACCAGCCTTCAGGTCTGAATAATTTAATATACAGGCTTGTCCTCCAAGAGACTGCTTTGAACTGGCAAATCTGACAGTTTCTGACAAATGTGACATAATTATTTCATCTTCCAGAGCACGGGAAGCGAAAAGCATTCAATATTAAGCAATTTTAGTGGTGGCAGTGCTAATACAACAATTTGTGGGAGTAGTGGTGGAGCGACAGGAGGTTTTACCCATTCATTTGTACATTTATGACTGAGGCAGTGTCCTCCCAGTCAGGGCCACAGCAAGAGGCCAGGAGGCAGAAGATGAATACCTGATAGCTGCACTGCCCAGACATTAATAAATGAGCAAACCGACAGTTTACAGCTACCTCTCAACGTAACCTGCATGTTTTATAGATGAGAAGAATATCACTAACTGTCAGAGAATGAAAGGACCTCTCAGGATGGTACCATAATGGCCTCTCACTAAAATGAGACAGGGCTTTATGGGTGTTTATCATTGCACATTTCACCAACTTTCTTTTACGGCCCAAAAGGAGATGGCAACAAAGCTTTAGAGAACGCTGAAGCTTTTATTTCATTAGCCAATATGTCAGATTGATCAGAGAACACGGGCAATGTTCCGGTGCTTTATCATTCAGACAGCAATTAAAGTGAGAGCACTACTGTAAAAAGATCAAGTAAATACCTGCTGGTGTCTACTAACTGCTCCATTCCCCACAGGACTTTTAATGTTGTGCTTGTTTCATGTGATGTTTATGTGTGCATGATGAGGAGCCTTGGTGTCTTTCTGTTTACATTGTGTTTATCAACCCCGTCCCTCCCTACTTGACTTTGCATTTATTAGTGACAAGGAACAATATTAGTATGCAAACAGAATTGGTTTTTAAAGGGTCAAGTTAATAAAAGTTTTTTTCTAGACTAAATTCATAGATAGCCAGAGTTTTTTGTCAGTAATTGAATTTTTTTTTTAATTTGACTATTTTCGTGTAAAATATGCAGATTTTGTTCCAGGGCTGTTTTCTTGTCAGGGTGAAAAAATTATTAAACCTTGGGACAAAACTCTAATGAGCTCTGTCAATCCAAATTAATGGAATTCTTTTGTGGTTAGCTGCTTCTTAAGGCAAGGTTTTTTTTTTTTTAAGAACTGTTTTACAGAAACATTATGTACCAATGAAAAAAATGACAAAAAAAAAATATTTAAGTCTTCTAGATAGCAGTATGAAACTGAATATGAAAGGGTTAGGGTCACAATATGAGTTATTATTATTAGGTTATTATTATTGTTAATTCGTAGTAGTAGGTTGAGCCTTAAAGCTTATTTTCATAATTTACCATAGAGATTTAACCTCCAGTATGACTCTGTCTGTTTTAGAAACATGCAGGAAGTATCCAGCAGTTACAAGATACATGGTCACAAGGTTCCAGCCAAATCACTAGGTTTCCCTACATTTTTCTTCTTACCACAGGGAGGTCATCAAGAGCTCATATGCCTGAGAAATGCTGAATTAGCATTGAGTGGACAAAGATTGAGACTTGCAAGGAATTAGCAAGCAGGTAGAACAAAAGGGCTTTCTTGGAAGCTAACGGGGCTCATCAGTTTTCTCAATTAGTTGGCTGCTAGGAGACAGCGACTGAAACGACTTTGGCAAAGAGGGTTTATTACAGTTACTTAGAATGGATGGCCATGAAGGTGGAGTCTTAATAATTCCCATATTATCGGGTTGTGGTGTAATGAAACCATAATCAGTAATCAGTTTGGTATTGATGTATTTCAGCATGTGTAGCAGCTAAGCAGCAAACCTTATACATCGGCTATGCATGCAGATGAAATTGTAATCTTCTAATTGCTAATGTCATAATCCAAAGTCTCCATTTCAGGGCTCAGCTCTTCTTTCTAACATTTCGTTGTTTTCTTTCTCTTTTTTTGAGTTTGCTGATATTGTTTTTAGGCTGGTACATTTCGGGATCTCTCTCCTGGTGCTAGTGGTAGTCTTGCGTGTGAAGACGGAGATTTTGATCAACACTGGTCCTTAACCGTTGTCACAGAGTCAGGTGTGGGAGGGCAGATGTCACACGCCTGTGATACAGACCAGGCACCGGTGGGAGAAAGACTAGAGCTGCTGGCCCTCTTATTGCCTCGCTAATGCCTCAGGCCATCAAGCAAACATGCACCCCATCAGAGTAACTCAATAGCTCTCTCCACACCACCCTTCAACGTCTCAACACCTTTCCAAGGTTGAAAAATGCCTCGCACCAGTTAGCTCCCCAGGATGTTGACCCAGCAGTGCAGGTCATCACTCTGAGACAAAGAGATTCTTATCAGCCCAGTCGCCCTCTCCTCGCCCACCTCCAACCCATGCACCTTCACACGGTGAGCGATGACTTTTCTGAAACTTAATATCAGTGATATCATCAAGGTGCTTCTTTACCCCTCTCTTAGGATTGAGAGGGATGTTGTGAAAAAATACCATCAGGCACTTGGCTGACGGAGGGTGCCTCCAGGGAGTGATGGTCAGTTTGGTGCCATTAAGTGGTGTGTAATACAAGACTTAGAGAGAGAGAGAGAGAGAGAGAGAGAGAGAGAGAGAGAGAGAGAGAGAGAGAGAGAGAGGCAGGGGGATAATTGTGAATGAAGAGGTTAATGCTCCATAACTCATTTTCCTCTTTTCTCCCCCCAGTAATTCAACAGCAGGGAGAAATTACAAGCTGCTCACTCCATTATGTTTCTCTTTGAAACTGTGATGCATTTTTAGCATAATGCTTGGCTCTCCCATTCTCTTAAAAAATGGATATGTGCATGTTTCATATAGAATATTCCACAATACATTAGGTGAAATCCTAAGAATTAAAACAAAAAAAACCAAAAAAAATAAAACTTGCCGTGCATATGTCCTTCATTCGCGGCTTTTCTTGCTCCCAGTATTTGGGATATAAGGATTCCTTTCAAACATACAGAGCTAACAAAGCAGTCTGAATTCTCCCATGAAATATTACCATTGAAATCAAACCATGCTGATCATAAAACCAAATTGTAATTGGGCCAAAGTGTGTCAGGACTCAGTATAACATAATAATTCAGCTCTTATATTCAGGCTTCAAGCAACTGGTATATGATCTTAACTGGGTTATTATAAACAGCACATGATGGTTGGCATATGTAAGCATCCTAGATATTATGAACTCTGCTGTGCAATGTAAATGTTACAACCAAGATTTCAATTAAATAGCATATTTACAAGGATTTTTTTCCCCCTGTGGTGCAGCTAAAACAAAATGATTGCAGTTGAACTGTTATTGCACATGACAAAGTAGAATATATGTGGATATAAAAAAATCTTTAGATTTTGATAGTGATGAATTTGACTGTTGCTAGTGGATTTGAAGAAAAGGTTTATTTTAGTGGGGACAATGCTTTGTCCTTTGTACTAAACTCACTCTGTTGTTCATGGGTTTCAAAGCAAAATACAGTTTTCCATTTACTTATTTTAAAGACAAGGTGTGCACGTTACCTGCCCTGGAAAGGCACATTTCTCTGTCTTTGTTTTAACAATTAAACAACTCACTTTCATCTTCTTGCACCAATTAAAACTAAAGTTTGTTCCTTTAGCATTTCAGATGATGTAATCATGTTAATAGCAGTATAATACGAAAAAATTAGGCAAATATTATCCAACAATATTTGTACTCTGATGCATCTGTTTGCCTTCACTGTGCCCTACCTCTCCAGAATATGCACATTTATATTCAGTCCCTCAGAGTGTATTCATAAAGTTTTCATGAGGGGTGAATTAATTTGATCCCTGAATGCTTAGCTATTACAACTCGTATTGTGGCTGTCAACATGCATCGAAAGCCTGGACAGAGGAGATGTCTAAGACCCAGGCAACCTCATTACAAACTGCTGAGAGCTCCTTTCAGAGATATTGTTTTTATTGCAGTCATTCTCAGTCACAGTATGAGAGTCAGATGTTTTTTTTCTACATAATGTACCTAAGTGATTTGATTATAAATGTCCGAAATCGTCAACTAGAGGCTCATCGTAAGATCAAAATGAGCCCTTTTTTTTCCATCCCTGTTCACAACCACTCACCTAATCTGATGAATCCACTGTCTTCTAGTCAATCAGCCAAAGCTCACACAGATTGTGCACCTAATATCCTCTCTGCTTATCAACTAATCACAACTGAGTGCTATAATCAAATAATCAATGAGCCATTTGACCAGAGTCAGTATCCCACCTTCCAAAGCTGCCAATTTAGGTTTCCATTTATCAGCCTGATCTGACACTTAGGTCAATGGAACATCCTTTCATACTATCTAGACTGATTACATGATCAGTTTGCTTTAATCCAGCCATGTCGGCTAAACAGATAACTGTCATTATGTGACCAATTTGTTCTCTGGAGAGCTTGGAAAATGGACAGTGTGTAAAAATTGACAGACTTTCCTATTTGGCTGCCATTCACCCCTGAGGATCAGTGTAATGTACCGCGGCTGGGAGGCAGAATGGGCATTTACATTTTGGGTATTTAGCTGTCACACTCGTCTAGTGTGACATATAATGAGGAAAACAACAGCATGAGCTCAGATGCCTTGTTTACCGACACAGTGAGATGTGTTATGAGAGAGCAATGGTCAAAGTCACAGCCCACAAACTATAGATCTGAAACATATACCTGTGCTGCAATATTCATGTTCAATAGTACAGGGGGAATAAATAAGGGCCAGGCAGAAAAGTGATGTTATTTCTTTTCTTTTATCTGTAGTGGTGGAGAGAAAAGTGTCATAGGACATCAAACACGTTGCTATTATGTCCCTGAGGCTGTAGACAGCTCTGAAATTGAGGAAAAATAGCAGGCTCCCCATCTCTGATAGCTAGCCTCGGCTGTCTTTTCACATGGCAGGTCTTGACATTGGGGTGCTTCCACTCCCTCGTAATGAACACGGCTGTCTGCTTTGGTTGCGGGCCAGAGGTGGTGTGGCGTGGATAGGGAGCCGGTTTCATTAGCAGGGGTGAATAGCCAAATTTTAGGTCTCTGATGGACTGTTACATGGTGGGCCAAGTTTTTCTTTTGGGCAGTGCTGTCTGAACTCTGTGGAACTAAGCCGCTGTCAGTCCAGATGGGGTCTGGCCACAGCAGATTACCACTCCTTCACTCGAATGCTATTGGCTCTGAAGAATTATTCAGAAAGTAATACAGTGTAATCCCCCACTTCACCGTGACATTTGCCATTCATGGCACACAATCCCTTTGACACCTGTCAACAGTGCCCAAAACATGGCACCATTGTACAGCGTGCAGATTTTTAAGATTGGAAGAGGTTTTTAATTGTGTGGGCTGTGGGATAAGGTAGCAGAAAATACAGAAAGGAGTAATGACTAATACCAATTTGATATACTGTATTACCACAAGGACAGGTATTAGTGGAATGTGCGATGGTATAAAGAAACACTCAAATTAGTTTCCTCATCTTCCCGTCAGTTACAGTAGCACACAAGGATAATAATAAAAAAAAGCCTTGGAAATATGACCCAGATGGGATTATCATAGAATTATCATAGCCTTTTTTGTTTTAAATATAAATGGAGTTGGGAGTATATATGACACACAAGTACACCCTGTGCATACAGTTATTTTTTCTTTACTTCTGGGTCATATAAAACCCACCTCTTTGATTACAGAGCATCTTAATGTTTGTTTCTTATGTTGATGTGATCAGTGTGGGCATTACGTTACAGTAGTCTACTCTAGTCTAGTCTGCCATTTTCATCTCAGTGTGCAGTCCGAAAGGCAGACTGTACCAAAGTAAAGTTGAATCATGAGGTGCAATTCATTGATACACACACACACACCTGAATGCAGCTAGCTTAGTCAGTCTGATGCTGGGTTCAGAAAGAGAATGTGGAAAAAAAAATAGTTTTGCTATGTTTCACTGGATATCCTTCAGGGTGATTAGCTCACCAGGGAAACTCCCACTACCCCAGATGGCCTGTCCAGCCCTTTTCAGTACAAAGTGAAACAGGAATTTTGAGACATATGGCTCCTCTGTACTAAATGCACTAAGCAAAGATTGAAGTAAGAGCTGGACAGGCCTCATTGTTGAGGGTCCTTGTTTGCTTTTTCTTCTTGTCACTAAACGCATCCAGACAGTGGAAGACTGTCTGAGGTTAAGCTCTTCAAAACAGATGGCTGAAATCTGCTCAACTCTAGGGTTAAATACCCTCTTTATTTTCTCAGGTACCCTAAGTGTTATTTGTGTTTTACAGAAAGCTTGTGACATCAGGGTCAAACAATTGATGAGTTGGGTGTTTGTAAATACTTTGCTGTCTCCAGTTAATCTCTGCGTTTACTTCCACATCTCCAGTTGCCTTGAGCCATATGGCTAGGGAGAAGCATCTAAAGTAAAGCCACACAAATAAGTGTTAGTAATGCCTTGTACCCTGAATAAATACCACCCATAGTCTTGTGGAGGTACACATCTTCAGGGACTTGTGGGAAAGCATCTCTTCTTTACAGAGGAGGGGAGCACGGAAGGGTGAGCAGCTCAGAGAGCCAGAATGGGAACTAGTTAAGGGGGTTAGTGCACAAGGGAGGAGGGACGTAACTGAGGGCGTGGATGGACTTTTACACAGCCTGGGCTTAAAGAAAAGAACCTGGAGGATTTCAAAGAAGCTCCTCCACATTGAGCGGTTCAGTGCCTCTCACTGCATCTCCTTGTCATTCACACAGCTGAGCAACTCGATGGACAGCTGGGCTTCGGCTCAGCCAGTAGCTGGGAATGAGATGGGCTGTGAAAGCGATGGGCTGAGCCCGAGTCATGCTGCAGTACTGGGAAGAAAAGGAAGATGAGTAGAAGAATCAGTGGATTTGTCAGAGTGGCCATTAAGTCCAATTGAACCTTTAGTTTGTCAATAACGATGATTACTGGCTGGAGACTCAAGTGGTGTGGAGTGACAGGGCCATGACCTGCTCACAGTCCCTGTCTAGCATGAGTGGCATCACAAGGAAAGACACAACAATGCACATTCTTCAAAAAAAAAAATCTTTATATCCCACAGTAATGTACCATATATCTTAAAGCATGCATGGCAAAGTAAAACATTAATTTCTTTGTGTGCGTTTTAAGTCAACAATCTTCAGCTACAGTAATTTTGTCCTTCCCTTATATTTAACCGGGGTAGGTTTGTTAAGTACTAATGCTCTTTTTAGTGACAGCCTTCTCCACTCTCACACACTTGCACACATGCACACCTTGAAGCAAGACCCACCGTGTGGGTCGACCACTGAGCAGTTTGGGGGTTAAGTGAACAACATTGGTAATCCTTTCTCAGATTTATCCTTCCAGTCTGGGATCAAACCAGGTACCTTTTGGCCGCAAGCCTGCTTCTTTAACCAGGCCGCCACTGAATGTCACCTTAGTATGTTTGAGAAGTCTTCATGCTGTTTACAGCTGTAGACTTGCTCTACCGTTTTAAGAGATCCTGGAGTCAGAGTGGTAATCAGAAATGTCCCAGTGACTTGTGTTTGTGTGTGTGCATGCATATCTACATGTAGTCCTCTCTGCATTTGTGTTTGTGTTATTCCTCTGTCACAATTTGTCCATCACAGATGTCAGCAGCGTTCAGCGGGAAGTGTGCGTGATGTGGGTGATGCTAAAGCTTATCCCTCTGATCAAAGCAGACCCAAGAGAGTGATGTGAATGATGCAGGAAAGTAGTCTGTCATGGAACATACATCATGTACAATATGGTCCTGACGAATGTCAGACTAGCAGAGCTCGAGTGGGAGAAGTAAAAGGTTGTCAGGAAAGGTCCCTGCCTGGTGAATTAAATAAATGTTTCATGAATTTTAAACAGCTTGCTGTTTGTCCGCCTGCAGTTTTAAAAGACCAAAGGTTTAGAAAAAAACAGAGTACAGGCTGATAGAAGGAATCTGCATATATTTGCATTCATTTTGCAACACGTTAATTTGCCTCCTTCTCTTAGAAGTGCATTTACAGTGTATGTGTCTCTTGTGCTTCTTTCTCCGCCATGCCTCTATATTGGAACAAAATAGTCTCTCAAGCATGTCATTTTCTTCTCTCAATCTCAGATCTTTTAATGTGTTGAGAAAATGGAATCTCTCCACTCCGACTTTTTTTATTTGGCTGTTTTTAAAAAATGTACCTTTCCCTTTCAGTCAAGGTAAAATCCTGGTTTGGTCATGGTGGAGGTGTGAGAGTCTAGTGCAAATTCATTTGTCATCTTCTGTCTCATTCTTTACAATCGCTTTGTTATTATGTTTTAGAATATCAGATTCAGCTTTCATAAGAAACTGTAATTGTTTTCAGTTGATAATTACAACACTTGTTATCTGCTTGAGCCTCTCATTTGAAATAATGATGGAAATAGTAAATACCTGATGCAGTGTTCTGCGGGTTACAGGTACCTACCGAATACCACGGTGACTCATTACACAAAGAAATAGATGCTACTGAACTTTACGCTTTGTGCTTATACCCGTAGCCTCCTCCATCTTGCTTACCCTGGCCTTTTTTACTGCATGTTGCTTCTAAGGAGCTTCCCATCTCACCTTTGAGGAATTCGAGTGCTGTGACCCAATTTAGTTTGAAACATTGCCTGTCAGCGGAGTGTTATTTCCCCTTTAATTCTGAGGCTCTATTCTTGGATACATAGTTTAGCCATCCATTTACTTTCTTAATGGTGCAAGCTAATTAGATATTCTTTCATATTATTTGTAAAAATACTAAATTAACTAAGAATGGTTGGGTAGTGAGTAAGGAAAGCTGGTTTCATATCAGCAAGTGTTTTCCATTGCTCAAGGTTTCCCTGAGTAACCACATCTCTCCAGGCTGCAGAGATGCTGTTTTGAAGCTCAGCCATTCACTCTTTCACTTTGGCCTGGATAGTCAAAATCTGAATAGACACAAATAACTAAGCCACATCAATATAGTAAAAAAAGAATGCGTGACAAGTAACATAATTACATAATTACATATGTAAAGACAGTATATAGTTTGGTTCTCCCAGTGGCAACAACTCTAGGCACCCTTTTTGTGTTCTGTTGCGTTAAGATGGATGGGCGTGACTGTGCTGGCAGCAGGGAGAGGGAGGTCTATGCAGAGTTTATACTGATTGCTCCTTGATTATAATATCTGCAGCAGGTGCAGATGAGAGTTCTCATTTTCTGCTTACTTGAGTGTCCCCAGAAACTGTTTTAATCCTTAATAGCTATATTTACACGCACAGAGGATTCTGATCTTTAATCTGTGACTTTAGTTAGATGCTTTTTTTTTTTTGGTCTAGGCGTCTAAACTTGTAAATGTTTTGGCCCGATTTTACTTCAAGGAACAACTTTTTGTTTGTTGCGCATCAAAATGGACTTCATATACTATCACAGTACACAACAGAAGAATTAATACTTTTTTTGTGAGGTTGGAGGCAGATAAAATAACATCCCCTCATTGGCTCTGGTTTCTGGCACTGGAAGCTATGCCAGCTTCACTTGTACCATATGAACAAACAGTCAGGTCCCAGAAACACTTACTCAGTTATTACTGTAACTGCTTTGTTGTTGCCTTTGGCAGTAGTTGTTTCTTTAGTTTAATCTTTGAAAAAGAATTCAAGTTCCTCTTAGTTCCTCTGTTCTGGCGTCAGCAGGAAAATGTAACATAAACTGTGAGATTCTGATAGATTGGAAATGTTCATTGTAGATGGTAAAAGACAGTGTACTGCTACACCTGGACAGAGACGGTTTCGAACACACCACCCCTGTTACTGATGCATATAAGGCTAAAAATGGGAGAAATGTTCTTTTTAGAATATACTCTAATAATGAGAAACCTGGTAAAGAAGCCAGGGTTTAGTTTGACCTGAGAACAAATGCATAGGGTGAAATTGGTTTAGCATAATAAAGTATTACCTTGGACTGTGGTGTCAGAGGTGCAGCATTTTTATGTCCCCAATTTTAGTCATAATGCCTCAGAAACACTCATGTGCACGGCGTCCTTAAATTGACCTTCTGCCCTTTGCTAAGTTTATTCATTAGATAAAATAGAACATTAATTCATCTTTATAGTGAAATAAAACTGGAACTAAAATTGCTTTATATGAGCTCAGAGGTTGTTTTTTTTTGTACTGGATTTAAACTCCCATTCTTATCCATGTCTTTTCCTCTGCTCTGGGGACAAAGGATAAGTCTGAGCCAGCCACATTGAACCCTGACACATCTTACTCTTATTGGGTAATGGCTTGAGACAAGCCTTATTGACCTGCCTGAGTGATGCAGCTCCACAAGGTTTTCATTACAAACCTTCCAGCTTACTAAAAGGTCTTTTATATTAGCTGAGACTCAATCTCTTTTTGAGAGACATACTTGTAATAACTATTTGAGGGGAAATAACATTGCTTTATTGAACCGCGGGTTAATTCAATAGCTGAGTGTTGACAGAACCTGTAACTCCCATGTCTGCTGATAATCAGACTGAATATGCTCTAATGCCAGCCTGCAAGCATTAATATTGTAGGAGCACAGGAAGTAGTTAACCGTTTTCGCTGGTCTTTTGACCACATAAATTCTGTTGTACATCACATGTGATTGGATTGACTCAGTTTGCATCTCAGGACATATTCTCTAATGGATATCTGGAAAGGCAAACTTGTAAGGACTCAATAAGTTTCAATTCAGCTATCGCTCAGAGAGATGTGATGAAGTATGATGTGATACATTACATGATGATTTAGTTAAAGGCGTCCCAGCTTTCCCAAGCAACCTGTGCTCACATGCTGTTTTTTCCGATGTTTCCACTGTCACATTGGCTCGCTCACGAGTAACGTTGTCCCCTTGTGACTTGCACAGGACAACATTACTGTCTGGGCCAGTGGACTTCAGGGCTCAGTTGTTAACAAAAAACTGCTGTTGCCAAAATAGCGATCAAATTTACTATCCATCTGTTTTGTTGCTGGCTATGTGTATCTTGTTTTAAATTATACAGTAGAAAGCCAACAACCTTGGAAGACAACACACATGCTCTGTTGTTGCAATTTGGATCGGCATTCAAACATGGGACTTTTGAAAACATCTGTATTTAATTCCCTTTTTAAAATGAAGTCATTAAGCAAAGGAATACAACAACATGAGAATTTGATTATGTTTACAACAAACCTGGCTCTGCAGCATTAAATTTTATGAGACATTATTTCACATGTCAGTCAGTGTGCATTATTTTTAGTTTTGAGTGTGAAATGTTTCAGATGTGCGGCTGAAATACAATGAGCTCTGGTATCACCACGCTATTAAACAGATTAAAACTTCTTTGCAGAGGAGTAGATTGTTTCTTCAGTTCAAGGAAATGCCAAAGATGAAAGTAAAATGACCTCTGGGGCTTATGGTATAGAAACATCACAGATGTGAGAGAGGATAATAGTGGAGTGCCTATAGAGTGCAATGTGTGTGTGTGAGAGAGAGAGAGAGAGAGAGCTAGAGTGGAGGAGGAGGGGGATTACAACCCAATGCATAGTTCAATACTGTCTGCTGTAGTGTTAGTAAGGTTGATAAGCTAAGAGTCATGTGATTTCATTTTATCTGTTTCTGACATTACTTTTCTCGTCTTGTGCATCACACCAAGACTGATAGTAATGTCTGATATTTTACCAGTGAAGCAGAAACGGCTTCAAATGGCAGAAACTGCAGACAAGGGAAAGTCTTGTAATAAGTCTTGTAACAACAAAAAAACAAAGCCTCCTTTGCTTTAACTGAAATAATTTCTGATATGTGTACCTAAACAAGCTGAAATACAGTACCTTCAAAAGTTTGTCTTTCCAGGTTTTTTTTTTTCAGGATTTTCCCGTGATATTGCCTGATCTCGAAATATTTACATCAGACTGTAGCACTGTCCACTTCAGACAGTGCCCTCATTAACCTAGTGCCAGACTGATCTGTGGGCTCATCATTTTAGGCTCATGTTGTGCATATGAATATTGTTAAGCTGAATTGAAATTTATGTAAAAATGAAAGCGCCTCAAGCACGAGAAGAATACGAAATTCTCAAATGATGTGTGCAGTCACATTTTAATTTAAATGCTTGGTGTCATGCTGAATGTATCAATGACAAAGAGCTTTCAAACACATGCACAGATGTGTGGAATTTCTTCTTTCTCCTCACTGATTTCACTGTCTCAGTTTTTCTCGGGAAGAACTGGTAGGACAAGAGACAGTGTTTTAAGGCACATTTGATTATAAAGGTGAGGGAGAGCAGGTGTTAATGAGACAGAAATGTGTCTCGTCTCTTCTGCCTCTCAACACCGTAATTGTAGGAGGCCTTTTGTTGACAATCCCTGGAGGAAAACTGCAGGCACTCTCTGACGCCTGGGCAGTCTGATCCTATTACCTGACTCTATGCTAACATCAGCTTCAGTCAGCAGGTAGAGCACTACCACATACTCCCCTCATTCTGCTGCTCTTTTGTCTGAAAGGTGTGATATTCGGTGCAAAGTTATAAGAATAGCCTACTGATTAAATTACGACCTACAAAACCAGCTAGAAGTTTTACACCATCAGGCATCATTAATTTCCATCTTGTGCATATTTGGCACCTGTTATAAATTGTAAGGTAATAATTTATCTGTTTCTCTAACCCACAATGTTAACCTAATACCTAATATTTGCTAAAGGTACGTATAAAATAATAATGGCAATAATGATGATACCATTTTCACATACAAATAGGAAATATACTGTTTAAAAGCATGGCTTGACATTCTTATATTCAAAAACAAGTCTTTGATTTCTTGATAATAAGTTCTACATTTTTTATTGCAAGTTGGAGCAGCCAGCCCATGAAGTTGGTTGGTATAGCCTTATATAAGAAATGACTAATAATACTCAGAGTTGACAGATACATTTTCTGATACATAAACAGTCTCCTACAAGCTCATTTTTCCTCTTAAAAAATATTAAGCTGTTTGTTTATATTGATGGTACCTTTGATGATCCTATTTTCTGAGACTCTGCCTCTTTCTCTTTTTCGGATTTGTTGGATAGGAAAGTTAGAAAAAGTTACTCAGACACAGGACCGAATAGCTGAGTTAGATGACAGTTTTTCCTTATTTTCTCCCCAAGCTGCCACATTTGATTTGTCAGAATACTCCAAAAAAAACAAAAAAAAAAAGAAAAAAAAAAAAAGAACTCAAAACACTCTTTCTCTCATGTTATGTAAAGCTTATATAACAGAGGGATGGAAGAGACTTGTCTGAGAAGGTGACTCTGCTTTGGGATGGGGAACAATTTAAATGTCTCCTCCTCATGACTCTTCCATATCCCTCCATTAATCAAGAACTCCATTCTATAAAATATTAAATCTGGATGTAGTTGTGAGTGTTGGAGCAGAGCTGCCTGGCTTTCCCATAGCCCTCTCCTTTGTTATCTGGTGCTTACTAGGCATAGACATGTGGGATGGTTCAAGACAAATGGACCAAGAGGGAGGCCAAGTAATCAGCCATGAATTTCAGGTTTGAAAGAGTGAGCTCTAATTAAATTTGACTTGGCCTGATAAGAAGTTTAAGACGAAGGTTAGAAAGAAGAATGAATGGAGTAAAAATAAAAGCTCAATTTCTTCCTAAAGCCAAAGGCAGTTTTGAAGTACAAAAGACGTGTGAAAGGGCATTTTTCTTCTCAATGACGAGATATTTTTAAAAATGACAATAACATCGATATAATGAGCTACATTGCTATATCCCACATTTCTTTTTAAGCATACGGTTAATAAACTGCCTTCTGCGGACCATGTGCGCATATGCATAGGCCCAGTCAGCCACGAAAACAAATAGCAGCGTTGCGGTTATTAGCTAGACAATGTGCTGTATGTCATGTGAAAATGCATTTCTCAGATGGGTTGTCTTGGAAATATATGGCTTCTCTCTCTCTCTGTGCAGCGATGAGTCAGTTAGAACAGTAATGAAGTTATTTTTCCACAGAGTGAGAAATGGGAGAAAGAAAGGGAAATCAATAGTGATACCTTGAAGCTAGAGTCTGCCATCTAATCTCTCAGTGGTACTGGAAGTGCTTCATTTGGCCTTTTTGATGCTTCCCCACCCACACTCTGCTCACAAAACACCTACTCCCCAGTGTTTCTCATAAGTAAACATGCATAAATGGACCTCATACAAATCTGAAATATCAGCTTACCCATGCAGCAGAAATTTGGGGAAGCGGAGACAAGTTTCAAATGGAAGTCTTGTAAGAATTCAGCACAAACTGGGTGCTGCAATATGAATTCTTGTTTTTTTTTTCCCTCTCTCTTAATCATATTTTATTCAGTTTCAGTTTTCCATTTTGTCCATTTTTGGTGCCCAGCTACAAAATTACTTATGTTGTACTGTCAAAGGATTTTTTTTTACACATTCAGGAAAAGGGTGTAGAGGAGTTTGACAGGGGTGGTAAGTGACCTGGCACAAACATGTTGGTCCTGTCTGCTGTATGTTGATTAACCCCTCACCACACATATTATTGGCTGCTGGTGAAAAAAAAAAAAGTCTGCACAGCTCCAGTTACAACACTTGTGTTGGCCGAGGAATGTAAATCAGGAGTAATGGATGAGGGCCCATAAAAGCACCTGCACATGTGATGTTAATGCTCTGCTTCACATGATCCAGCATCTGAAAGGGTGAATCTAAAGGCCATGAATAAATCACACGCTTTCCAGCAAGCAGATATTTTGCTTTTCACATTTTCTGGCCTTTTTTTTCATTGCAAGAACGCACCTATAGCACAAATGACAACTTCCCCAGTTTTCTATCTATATTAATCACATGTAATAAGAATATAGTGAGTTTGGACTGCTCCCCTGGATTCTAGAGCCTTTAAGTTAATTCACCTCATTCCTCACCTGAAGCTTTAACCTCTCCACCTACAGCTCATCAAATAATGCTTATGTTAATATTATCTTCTTAATGCTTGGTATAAGAGTCATACAGTTCTTGTACACTGTGACAACTAGAGGAGAAGTGAATATATAGTAGGATGTGGCAAGTCAGAGAGTGGGTTTGAAAGGAGTCCTTATTTTCTGTCTGCTGACGCTGGAAATAGGACAGTGATTTGTGCCAAAATGTGCCTTACCCATTAGTGGTGTGTCAGTTTACATAGGGAAAAAAAGGTGGTATGGTTGCCATCGTGTCTATCTACCACCTTTAGTAGAAAGAGAAGTGACAGAGTAAAGTTTAAAGATGCCCTAATATAAATAATTAAAGGAGAAATGTGTTAGAATTGGCCAACTGTCTAATTCAAACCAATACAGGGCAGCATATTACCAGAACAGGATTTATTTGGTAAATCTAATGTTCCATTTTTCCATTTTGTGCTTCCTGATAGACTCAGCAGTCAAGAAAATCAAACAACCTTTGTTGAAAATATTATTTATAGAAATAGAGAACCCCACCTCATGTTTATTATTATTCTCCCCAAGATGTTATTCATTTGAAGCAGTCAACTCTTGTCATCTGTGTTTCTCTAACTGTTATTGTTAACCTAACAAGCTAGACACATGTTAAAGGCAACCGGAAGGTGTCGGTGGATTTTTATCTGCTGCGATATACTGAACTGAACTAGAACTGTGCGACTAATTGGTTGGCAAATAATTTACACTGCAACAGTGACAGTTGGTGTCCACTCATTCATCAGGGGGAGAGAGCAACACAAGTGAGTGATATCAACCGAACCAAGATTACTCAGCTCAGATGGGGCGTACTCCAATCAGAACAAAGACAGCCTCCTCATTACTGATTAGGTCCACAAGCTGTCAGCTCCATGTTTTTTTCCTCCTTTTTCTTTTTGGCGGGGGGTTTGCGGGGAATGTCAGGATCTGACAAATATATTTGCTATTAATCCAGTGCCGGTTTAATTTCTTAACTACCCTTAATGGAAATATCATGATGTTTAAACAAATAATCTGTGCAAAGTGCTACTGTTATTCAAACACAACCAAATTTAATTCTGTTACCATTACTGGAATGAAAAAGGGTTTTTATTTTCAGTTGGTGCAGCAGTCAGCTTGAAAGCTTTACTCTGGCAGTTATTGCCCATGCCAACTTATTAACTTATTTAGAGGAGGAAAGGCTGTCAGAAATTTCTGTACCTGTCCCATAAACCCGTCATATCCTCCTCATCATTACTGAGCCTACCCTTTCTCTCATATTGTCAGGCTTTGTTTTCAAATCTTAGGGATGTTTCACTGGAAGAGAAGCTCTTACCTATTGTATATGTCAAGGTGACGTAGTTATGAATCAAGCAGAGGAAACGACCAGAGCGTACAGCTGAACACTGCACATTACTATGTGCTGGTCCTTAGTTAAAACTCCATGCCCAGGGGGAGATTTCAGACACTCGCAGTGAAGTAAAGTTCTCAGCCTCTCTTCTCAAGCTCCCTCCCTCCTCGGATCTCTTTCTTCAGAGTTTTTCACCCTCTTCTCTGGTTGCTTGCTCTCACAAAGTCCTCAGATTCAGGTCAGAGGGAGCTGACAGTCTGCCTTTAGCAGCTATTAAAGTAAGGTTCAGGAGATAAAGGCCTCCAAGCATAGCCATCCATCACGGAAGGTAGAAGTGGGAAAGGTCCATTTTGGGCTCTCATTAGAAAGGTGTTGTTGGCCATCACAAAAAAAAAAAAAAAAAATAGAATTGTACAGTTTAAACGCTTTGACCCCCCAGAGTTTAAATATTTCAAGCTTTAAATCCCACATCTCTCCTACCACCTCCAACTCAGTGGACTATACATTTGAATGTCATTATGGCCTGATCCTGAGCTCCACATCCCCGTCTCCTAGGGGCCATATGCCTGAACTGGGGTTCTTGAGGACTTTGCCTCTCTACCCACGGGATGGAGGTGACTCCTTCTTCTTTTCCTTCAGGCCACATGTTAACTCAGCCTCTCTATCTGACTAAACTCAATTTCCTCCTCCACTGCCTCGAACTGCATCATCAGAATAGGGCGCAGCAGAGCCAGAGCGTATTCCCAATGGCCAGATTTGCATACGTGCCACTGTACAAAAATCCACTCTCTCCGAGAGTCGTTTCAGAGGCTTGTACCTCTGCTTCTTTCATTCCGCTAAGCTGTCTTTTTCCTTTGCTCCCTCATTTCCCATGGCTGCAGATTGATCTTATGGGCAGCAGATTGTGTGTGAACTTGCGTTTGTAAGTTTTTGTGTCTGAAGCCAATTCAACGATGCCATTGCAGTGGCTACCCTAACAGGAAGGAGACTGGCGAGCTAAACAGCAAAACAGGATGTAAGCCAATATGAGTAAACAGTTTTTGCAGGTGCCACATTAGACTGAGAATGTCTGTTGGCCACATGCCTGGGAAAGCCCCAATTAACAGCTATGCTTTGTGTACGCCTCAAAGTGGCTAAAGTCGACAGGCCTTTTATGGAACAAAAGAAACCCAGGTCACTACCAGAAAAAGCCTCATAGGCTTACACTGATTCCCCTTAAATACAGTCCTTGTAAGACCAAGCTGCACACACTGTGGAGCTGATCTGACAGCCAAACCTAAACAACTCAACTTAATCTTGATGGATCATTACAGTAAAGTCTGTTTTAATAAGATTTTAATGGGCAGGAGATGACTTTCAGATGCGACTGACAGCTTTTCTCTTGCCAGTGCCTTGTAAAGGCATTTGCGCTTGATTGTTGTTTTGATCCTCTCACATCTATTACATGTGTCTAATATAATTTAAAAAGCACGATGCCTTTCCTGGAGGCAAAGAGGTATCCTTTGAGGCAAAATAAAATTTGATAGAGCATAAAGGGTAATGTAATTTCCACTTAGGAGCTATCAATTGTGTTCTTCTCTTTGGAGGCCCGGTAGCTTTGAGCGCCCTTTCAATGGGCGACCCCAAACATCACTCATGATGTTTGGGGTCCTTGGTGTTAGACCTCACAGAGTGAATGTATATCTGTATGCAGGGGGTGATGGGATATGGGGAAGGTTGCAATGGGATAAGTCTTTGACTGACTCACAGACACAGACACACACACACACACACACACACACACACACACACACATACAATGCTCGCTGCATGGGTGGCAGTCCCAGGCGCACTCATATTTTTACAGCTGGACCCACATCCCATGGCTTCCACAGTTGCTTCAAAGTGTTGTTCAAAGCCTCGGTTGAGGATACAATTGCATGTTTCACTAAAGGGACATCTTTTGCCTGAGCCTCCCCACAAACGGGGCCTGAATGTGTATCATTTTCATTGTTAATTGCTGAATATGAACCATGACAATCCATAAAATCCTGTCTATTGACTGAATTGCACATGAGTATCTTATGTGAAACAAATGCTTAAGCAACTGGCCATAGGTTATTTTATATAGTTACATTTCAGATTGCTTAGCAATGCAACTGGGAAGGACACATTTGAGCTTGGACTTTTTCATTGATTCCCCTGAATAATTATGCTGCATCAGGCTCAATGTGTTTCCTGATATCTGAGTGTGGGTGTATACCTGGATGTGGCCTGTTGTGTTTAACAAACTCCCAGGCTCTCTCCCTCAATGGGTTGAGTGCAGACAGGGGAGACTGAGATATGAGCTCATAAGAGATTAAAGTTTAGTATATTTGATTGTTTCTCTTGTGTGGTGGGGTTTTTACAATGGCTCTGGCCAGACGATTCAGTCTGAATTAGCCTTAGCAGGAGGGAGAGAAGGGCCGCTGAGAGGGCCCACAGCTAATCCCAGGATATTGAGCAGGATTCCTAGGATGAGGCTTCGCTCCTTTGCTTTCCCAAGTGTGACGGTGGGGAGTGCGGGGGGATGAGGGAAGAAGGTGGATTTGGGGTCTCTTTCTCTCCTCGGTCCCTATTGTGCAGAGAGTTTTCACAGTTTAGGGGCACAGTGTCTAGGATTCTCTGTCCACTGAAGTGAGTCTTTTTTGGCGGGGGGGAACAGCCAGGCAGTGCCGGCCTCTGAGGATTAGGCCCACTGGGATAATCAGGATCAGTTCACAGTGTCCTCGAAGGGGGTCTTAGTCTATGTCCAACAGAGTAGGAGAAGGGACGCCGCTGTCCTGTGTAGTTGCTGGATCTGCCCACATCCCCCTCATACCCTAATGACATCTGCTTCCCTCTTTTCCCCTTCACTGTGTCCAACTCCTCAACTCTGAACCTGTTCAGATTCTGCATGAAATGAAATTTGGTTTGGCTTAATAATTAAAATTAGACCAGTCCTCCAGTGAGTCTGAGTGAAACATATGGTAAAACATATTAAAGATGGATAATTTTCCCATTTTTTTGGATACACATCATTGTGACATTTTTGTTATGACTGAGGTAAATGGAATTTTCGGTGTTCAGAAGTTAACATCCTGTCCTCCCTTCTGATTGTGATTACATATGTTATTTTCCTCTTGATCTTTTGTCTTGTACGTAGATGTCTGGACCTGAAAACAAAAAGAAGTTGCAAGAGAAAAAGATACCATTTTGTTGCAGCCACATCTGTTTTTTGTATTTACCCATACCTTTTTATATCTTCTGTGAAAAATTCTGTTCAAACAAAAGCCCGGGAAATGGGTGGAACAGAAACAAGACAGTCACCCAGCATATACAATAAAGGGAACACTGACGCAAACGGATACCCAGGTGGTGCAACCATTCTCACTTCATGTAGCACCCACATATCTAGAAATAAAGCAGGAAAGTACACCTTTTTCTATAGCACCATTGTTTTTTTGTTCTAACCTGACTTTTTAACACACCCTCTGCACAAACCTTCCTATTCTCAGCAGCTCTCAGTAACTTTTTATTCACAATTTTATTTTCTTTGGGATAAGACAGCAGGCTCGGTTCTTCGACTCTGTCGTCCTCAATTATTCCTACAGTAAGATCCTCCACAAATGTCGCTTGCCTTGTGCTGTTACCAAGATACGGGTGCGAACAACCGCAAGCATGTGGCTGAGCTGGTGAGCAACTCCAGCACGCGCACAGACAGAGCAGTTCGCTGCACAAAGGCCAACAAATAAGTGCTTTCATATCTACCCTCCCCCTCCTCTTTGGGACAGTTGAGGGGTTGAATGGAAAGCAGGGTTCGGGGTGTTGGTTGTGGGGGGGGTCACTCTGTAGTATAGGGGAGCCAGTGTTAGGCACATTGTGTTGCTGGATTTCATGGTTCTGTGTTCATCTTCTGTCTTTGGTTACGTCTGCATAATGATGAAATCAAGTTGTCTGTGAAATCTTGTTTATCTGTTGAACATCTTTGTCAGCGTTCAGTCGCCTCCATTATTCAGTGACAATCGTCATTTTTCAGAACTCGAGTCAGCATGCCGCGTGACAGCACTGGAAACGTGTGGCATTTTGTGGTTGTTCTTATGACTCCCATTCACTAAGCAACAGTTATGCTTTAATGCAGGTCAGTGTCACCTGATCAGACTTTAGTCTAGAGCATTGCAGTGTAGAAGTTGTATGTGATGTAAGCATCTTTCAGTTTATTCTAATAGCAGGTTATTGTTAATAGAAAATGAAACAATACCAGTAAAGCCTGATGCACTGAGGAATTTTAAAAAGCTTACTCATAGTGTCACAGCACTGGTTTAGAAAGACACAACTCAGAGACACTGATAAAAGTTCAAAACAGTTCAGTTTAATTAAGGCTCGGCAGGCAGAAGAAGGCAAGGATAAACTATAGGGGAAGTCAGAACGTGGGCACTGGCCGGTAACTGGCAGGCAGATAAACCAGGCAAAAGGCAAAATCAAAGAACAGGCAGGTAGTCGGAAAAAAAAGGCAGGCAACTGGAATAACAGGTCAGGAAGGCTTTGGCGTGGAAAGTAAAATAGACCACAGACAACAGGGAATGAGAGGAAATGGGCCGGTACAAATACTAGTAGCTGATTAGGGAATTGGGAACAGGTGAGTAAGTGGGTGCGGAAGAGTCATGTGGCAAAAAGGTGGGAAAGCTGGGGTTTCTGCATGGAGGGAGGGAGGGACTGGCAGGGTCTGAGAAGACATGATATTTAGTAATATGAAAAAGGCAGGCAATGAATGAATGACCTTTGACATACAGAAAAAACCTTTAGCAAAATAAAATCTACAACAAAAGTGTATGTGAGCCTAAACAGAACTAAATCCAAAATACATCTGAACATATGGAAAAGTAAAGTAAATCTGTCTGTTTGTAATTTGTCTACAGAACATCACACGGGTGCACAACTTGTTGCTGGTGTCAGTTTGTGCTGCATTGTGTGCTAAAATGTCGCAACAGCCCATCGCATGGTGTAATTTCATAGCAGCATAACTATCCTTTGGGGCAGGTGTAACAATATAAGCAGAAATGGCAGCATGCTATTAGTCTTATGCTCTTCTGGCAGGCACTCTGTCTCAATAGACCCCACTGCAGTCAGACAGTGTAGCTTATGCAGCGTTGAGAAAAGGGCTGGTGCTCCCCGAACACACAACATCTATTCCCTCTGCTCACAAGACCAGACCCACTTACTGGATGTTGTCAGACTCATGCCTCAGAGCATTGCAAGTTTTTAAATGTGGCACTTTTTCATACTTTTGTATAATTTCATGATAAACAATGCTGCCAAGGGCATTAAAGTAAAACATTACATATGTAATGTATAGCTTCGTTTTCACTATAGTACGGGTTGGCTGATTATCGGAATTAAATCATTTTAATTTTTTAAAATCTGATTGCCAATTTAAAAATTCTTATGCTGCTGCCTCTCCCACTCTGTGGTCACCATTCTGTGGTATCGAGCAGTGTCCCGCCTACAGCACTATCTGATTGGTTACACTTTATGAGTAATAGCCTACTGTTCCACAGATAGTGAAAGCAATAGTAAACATCAACAAGTTTGTGTGTTGATCCATAATTTAGCCAAATAATGAGCATAAAAATCGATAGGCTATAACGTTATATCTCACCAGGGCCAGTCATACTGTCAGTCTCAACCCACGACGAAGCTATCTTTGACTCTGCTTCTTGTAGAGAGGTGCAGGATATTGTTGTTAGAGACTTAAGATGTAACGAGACTGCATCTAAATTAATCTATAAATGAACTGCATGGATGGTTTACAGTTGTCAGAGTTGAATAGGCATCTTTGTTGCTATTGCACATATTCAGCTATTGTAATCATCAGTAATGAAGTAGCCTAGTTTAGAATGACAGTTAAAGGCTTTCCAAAGCTGTTTTGCTGTAATAAATGAAGCATAATCATGCATTAAGCATATGTCAGCCTGTGGCCCCACTTTTAACTCTCTCTCTCTCTCTCTCCGGCTCTTTCTCTTAACCATCATTACAAATGTATGCACTAAAGAAAAGGTCTAAAAGTGTAGTATGGGAGTATTACACTCAGTCAACACCAGGGAAGGCAGTCCGCCATAAATAAAGTTATTTTGTTTATTTGTTTGTTTATTAGAAATTTCAGTTAACTTTATAAGAAATGCTGCCGGGAGCTCGCTGCACTTTTTGTTTTAAGATAATGTTGAAAAGGTCTCTTTTAATTAAACATAGGCTTAAAGGCATTTCAACCAAGCTTTCTGCTTGTGTTATTCTAAATTTTGACACAAATGTATATCGGTCCTGCATGTAACAGATTCAAAATAACACTACATACCTGCATCCTTCAATTGTTATCAGTCTTCTCTCTGCCATTTCTTGTCCTTTTCATGTCATTGTCTCTCATGTCGCGTATGCATCCTGTGTTGTTTGTGCACATGTAAACGAGAATAAGATAAAAGGAAAACAGCCTTTTATCAATATAATGTTGACTGCAATAACCTGAGAAATGTTAAATTTCTGAATCTACAGAAAAATTAATGAGACCTTGATGTTAGTAGTGTCTGAAATTTGAACAGTTAATACCTTTCATTGTTCCACTCCAGAAAAAGCAATGCCATTACGCATTTTTCTGTGTCATGTCGCCCTTATACCCTGATAATAACTCTCATCGCCACAAAAAAAAACATACATCTTATCCCCTCTTCTCCTTCAAACCCACAGCATGAGATTTCATATTTTTATATCGCTTATTCCCCGTGTAATATATTTTAAATTAATGTTTGTGGTGTAGGCCTCATCCCTTGCTGAGTACATACTGTAGGCAGCACGTATGCTGCATTTCATCTTGTAAAAGTAGTTTTGGTGTGTCGCTCCCATCCTTTCTCCCACAGTGGAAATAACAGAGAGGGCCAGCTTCAGCGTTGGCTGCTCGTTGATGCACAGCTGCTCCACTGCCGCTTTATTAATGGGATTCAGGAGCTCATCTGAGTGTTCCGATAATGGAACAATGGAGGACCGTGCTTTGACAATCCTTCATCTCTGAGATGCAACAATTGATCACCAATTCAATTGCTAACTGTAGAAAATTGAATTTCTAGCCCTAACATTGTTCGTTAACCACGGTGCCGATGAGATGGCCATTCAGATTAATGATAATGGGAGGCTGAGATGGCTTCTGAGACGGCCTGTGAATTTGATTAGCTCCAGACGGCTGTGGAGACAAAGAGCAGCCAGTCAGACTCTTATGTGGAAGTACTTAATGAAAACCCTGCATGGAAGGTAATTGGGAAATGTTTGTCTGGCTGCACGCTTCTCAACTTACTGTACACAGTCTTTAAACCTATCTCGCTTCAATCTTGCTCTGACTGTTGCTTTTAAGCTCACACAGACACACAATTCATCTTGCTTATTAAAACGAAGAAGCTGCCTTAAAAACAAAAAAAAAACAATACTGCACAAAAAAAACGGTCCAGTCTTTTTAAGCTCTGTTGCTGTTGATGGTTTTGGTTGTCATGCTCAGTGGTCAGATTAATTATGGTGCTCTTGAAGGAGATTCACCAGTATCAAGATCTCATCTTTTAGCAACTTTAAATGGTTTTTCATTAACATTTTAAATAGGGCAATGACGCAACTGCAATTTTAACAACAACAACAACAACAAAAAAAAACTTTCACATGTGCTGTTATATTTTTTTATCCCCAGTCTTTATCGACCGGGGTTATCGGGGTTAATAGATTTTTTTGAACTTTTTTTTTTTCTACATTTTTCTACTCCATTGTATTTCTTTGTCTTAAAAAAGTTGGATTTCCACAGCAGTGCTGTACTTATCACTGCTGAGTCTCACTGTCGTATATTTTACTATGTAAATACCTGGACCAGTGGGCAAGTGTTTATACAACAACAACAAATTAAACAAATCTGACTGTCCACAGATTCATTAATCAACTTTGCAGCTCACGTTGTAGAAGAATTGGAGCTGGAGTAGGTTGTGTTTTAGTGTATTTCTTTATGTTTAGTCTTTGCATATTTTATTGCCAATTTGACAAACACGTCAAACACATGGTAAAAACAGTAAGCTAACTTGTCTGCATTAGTGTTTCACGCTTGAGGCTTTGATATTTTAATATGTTATGCTGTAAATATTAGCTTTTGATGTTTAATCATAATTAATTTAGGCTAACAAGGCTACCAGGTGGTGTGCACTCAGTGTACTGTTGGTGATTTAGTTCATCTAGAAATAATGTGCTTTTTTTTTTTGGATTGGTTGAAGAGTAAGTACAATTTCAGTTTATCAAGATTTTCTTTCATTGACTGCAGCCCACAGTATTTCCAGCTGTTGGGGGGCAAAATTGCAAAACAGATTGAAATAATAACTTTGTACACACATATTGGACATGAATATGCACAAAAGCGTGCCGACACACATCAATACAACAAGATAAGATAAGATAAGATAAGATACTGAATCTGAATTCAACATCACCATAACATGTCTGAACAGCTTCACGATTTGTTGTGAAGTAGTTGCAATGTGGCCATCTCCAGTTACTCTTATTAATTTTATTAGCATTTGTGTGCAAGACAAAAAGATGAGTGACTCACGACCATGACAGGCGCACCCTGTCTCCCTGACAGTCCTACTTATGTGTCTCAGCACTGACTGGTGGTGTCAGTGGTTCTAGTGAAACACTGCCAATTAAGCAGTAATAGAAATGGCTCACAGATATGTCCTGTGTTTTGATGTGATCTCTGTAGAGTGCCATTTCATGGATATGTGTGTATGCGTGTGTGTGTATGCGTGCGTGTGTGTGTGTGTGTGTGTGTGGGGGGGGGGGGGGGGGGGGGGTTGGGTGGCAGCTATGAACAGCTTCCTTTTCATGTTAGAGACACATCTATACTTAGTTTACGTACATTCGTACCAAAACCCTATGAAGGATAATGACATTGAACGTACTACAGTAGAGGTAAACAGGTTCACAGACGTGGCTGTTACATGCTTCTTTGACCCCTTATTATTACAGGACTGGAGATTCTCTGGATTGGAGATTAATTGTCTTGTTTAATTACACCTTGGTGATTAGAGGAGGGAGGAAGTGAAATCCCTGTTGCTGAATCTGTATAATGCATGCACCCTCAAAGTCAAAGCCTGTATTTTCAAGGATACTGTCCTCTTAAATCTGCACTTAATGGACGGAGACAAGGCTACAGTCAGCACCTCTGAGGAGCAAGTGAGTTTGTGTTTGTTTGCATGACCGTGTGTTAATTTTTGTGTGCTGATGTAAATGGACATTGCATGGGGAGTTGAGGGCGGTGCAGCAGAGACCCCTCACTGATGATGAATGCTTTCTTTACTGACTGGGATTCACTCAGTGTGGGCATATCTCAAGATGGGACACACTGTACGCTGTGTCTGTTCTCATTGTTACATCTGTGTCCATTTCCTCCGATACAGGCTGAGCGCCAGCTGTGTTTTGACCAGTGGGTCATTCGATTCCAGGGGCAGAACCAAGGGGATCTGTGTCCTGACAGTTTCTGAGAAAAGTGTCTTGTGGTTTGGAGATAAGTGCGGAGCTACTTTGTAATCAAGGCACAGCTCATGTTGAGCATCTTTCTTCTCAAAGCTTGCGAATAGCGTTTCTAGAGCCAAAATTGATTACAAACCTGTTACATTTTGGGCGCACAAGGCAGCCAAGGTTAATTTACTGGATGAGGAGGCCGTTATAACCCTCCCTTTAGCAAGTCTCTTCATTGGCCTATTTTAAATCCCCCCTGAAAACAGGAGTTAATTAGGAACACCAACAGAAGAGAAATCCAAGGCAGGACACCAGCTTTTATTTTAGACTGAAAAAGCGCAAATGCATTTGCAACAACCACACTCAATTACTTGCCAATACATTTTTGAAGTGCCTGCCTTGGACAGTGTGTTTTTCTGCTAATTCATTTAGATGGGGCAATATTATTAAAAAGTAAACACAATAGAAGCTCTTTGTGAGGTTAAACCTGCCTCTAATTAACAAAGAGCAAATTTGAAATGGGAATTAGTCTATGAAAGGGAGCTTGTTAATGAAGTGTGTGAATAGAATGAAAGAAGAAAGCATGCGGCCTTCCCTGCTGGAGAAAGGTTAATGACTGTATGGAGCAGACCAGGAGTGGCTTTCCTCTCACTGTGCTCTGGGTCCTTATCCTCGGGGCTTTCCTTCTAGTTGGACCTTTGTTCTGCATGAAACGCCACTGTTTCAAAACACCCCACTATGTCTAATTACTATCATCTTAATATTAATAATACAGCTTCATTATTAAATGATATGTTTCTTGAGCTATCCGTTTTTTTTACATTTATTTAAGTATGAGTCATATAGTACTTGAAGTGATATCCTGACATGCTGGCACTTCTAGTTTTAACATTTAAGTACTATAAAGGGAATACACATCTGTGTTTGGATTGTGCAGAAGCAGCTTCCCTGAGGACAAAACATCACATACTGTACATCTTGGCCGCGCTCACAATGTGGAGATGATGCAGACGACAGTGTCGGTACATTAGCTCACCACTTTGGTCACGACTGAAATGTCTCAACAACTATCGGATGGATTGTTGTGAAATTTGATTCGGACAGTACAAACCAAAAAAATGAAATGCGACAGAAACCTTCACCTGTGACTGTCTGAGACCGTGAATCCAAACAGCTGCTGCCAGGTTTTGACGCGCTCCCGTGCACATCATTACATCAGTCTTGCTTTCACATCCTCACATTCAGCTCATTGCACGAGAATGATGTGACACACTCTCACACTCCCTTGAGTTCATTATTCTCATTTTAGCCTGTAACAAGTTATTAGGTAACCCTGGATTTCCAAAAGAATGAACATTTTTAATATTGCCAAAGTTTGTGAATAATACCAGCATCATAAATGAATTACCTAATGGTTCTTGCAGATGTAACAACACTAAATTATAATAAAGCACTTTATGAGGCAAACTGTAGTAGCACTGCTTCTCCCCTGTTGTTGTCTCCTTCTAATGATTGGGCTGCTAATGTAAGATTATAAACGGTTAAAGGCTCTTTGAGGAAAACAAAGCCAAATCATTAAAACTATTGGTAGGACCCCCTCTGAGAACGCTCCTTTAGTTGCTTTCAATAACAATAACAGACTGATTAAACGTACGATTACAGGTTCTCCTCTCCTGCTTAACAAGACAGTTGTGTAAAAAAGAACAACAAAAATCTTTTAAATCTGAACCATCTCCATGTAATTGAGCCATTGGTTTTCTTTTTACAAACCTGGTCTTTATCAGCAGTGTGAACCAGCGTTGTTGCTTCCTTGGCAACTATATTGATATAAACAGTATTTTATTTGAAAATATATTGATATACTTTAAAAAGTAGATATACTGCCCAGCCTTACTGTTCCCCTTCCATTGCATTAATTCTACAGTGCTAATTAAGTTGTTGCAGTCAGTGTTTTTAATGAATGCTCACTGTCAAAACTTTGCTCATTTGACTCCACACCGCACTGTCTGAAGTCATATCGCTTGATTTTAATTGTCCCTGACTCTGTGGTGAAGCTGAACACAGACAAAGTATTGAGATTTTCATCCTTCATTTAAAACATATAGAACCACTGGGTGTAGTTTTCCTCAGGATGGTGATTGTTTAAGGACGGATCCCACAGACACAGGTGGTGATTTTAGTTCTACTTGTCCAAGATTTTTTTTAAGCTTGACACACAGTGGCTTATGTAAATAAGCAGCAATGATAACACATCAGAAACATGAACTTACAGAATTATCAACTTCGTGCATTATATTGATGAAAATGCCATTTCGTTATTCACCTGTTGCACCACTGCTGAAGTAGAATGTAGGCATTAGTGTACTCAGCATTGTATCCACATAAAGAGCTTGAATTTGGTGCTCAGGGACTGCACACAAACTGAAGGTTAGGACCTGATTTAGAAATAAAAACCAAATACAAATTTCAGATAAGACACAATGCAAGAAAAAAAAACTGAAAGGTTGAAAAAAAAAATCGATAATAAATTAATTAAAGTCGACATTAGAGATTTCAACTTAGGACATAAATTAGTAAGTTTCTGTTATGTATTACTGTTGTTTTTTGACTGTGCATTTGCCAACGGGCCCAAATATTTCACTTCAACAGATGTCAGTACAAGACATTCTTGCCCATCCTCTCAATCCCCTGATGATAGATTAGTCCTTTACTGGTATTTTACATTTTTTTTTGTCTTGTTTCACATCTTGCTGCCAAAGCCTGTTTTGGATTTTATCCATGCAAAGAATTTTTGAAATCTTCATTTTGGCAAATTATAGCCCAGAGCTTGGTGAGTTTGATGTGCATAGCCAGTCACTGTAGGCTTTACCACTAAGAATATTGTACTGTATCCTGAACTGATGTGATCATAATATTATCATAATATATCAGGACAGTAATGCACTCTTTACTTCAAAAGATGATTTTAGGGTTTTTGAACCCATGAAAGAACCCTTTAAGGACAAGGTTTTCATTCCAGAGATTGGCACAGTCTCTTCTTTGTATTTGTTAGGACAGCCTTTGCAGTGGGGTGTTAACCATAACTGTGAAAACTTCATGCTATTCCCACACACTGAAATACTATGCATGTAAATGTCATAGTGTTAGAGGGAACACCTGTAAAGCTTTGCTCTGGATCTTTTCTTCGTCCTCTGAGGCCAGCCACACTTCCACCCCGGTGTTCTATGTAAGCAGGGACTTGCTGCCTTAGGAGAACACAGTCTTCAACTATGGCTTCTCGGACTCAAAGCGTCTGAGGTTTCACTTGCATCTTGGCCCACCTCCTCTTCAACCCTTTTGCAAACCAAAATAGACTCCATAATTCATCCCAGCCAATCCAGGAAGAATGTAAATAAAGAACAAAAGTTGCCTGTTCTCCACATATCAGAGGGCCTCTCTGGGAATAGAGCTTTCTTAAAAACGATCCTGCTGCAGGCCTGACCCTGGCCATTTCTCTCCACTCCATTTTTCCAAAGCAAGACTACAGGGCAGAGCGCCATAGTCTCTGTGCTTTCCTTATCTCACATTGGCAGACACTGGGTCTCCCCATAGTCTGGATTTCCGTCTGAGCCTGAGCTCTTGTGGCCTGGCTGCTCCTCGCTCATCTACTCGGCCATCTCCTCCTTCAATCTGCCTCAAACTAATTGACTTTAATTTGTCTTTTTTGCCCTCCTACAGCAAAGTGTACCTTATGAATTCGTCAGTCGTAGCAAGTGTCAATTAAAAAGGCATCATCCAATAAAATCTGTGAACAAGTGATGTTAATTAATATCGGAGGTTTATGGTGTGTGGCACAGGTCCCGGCATGGCTCTTAGCACTTGATAACCATTCGGCCGTGCAGTTTGAGTGCCATTTTGGAGGCTGAGACTGATGAAGCTTGTCGGCTAACATGAAGCCAGACCGTGAAATGGCCTCACCAGGTACATTATCTTAACACAATCAGAGCATTAGCACCTTCATTTGGACACAGTCTCACTCTCATTTTTGACTTCCATCAAAATCACACAAATTAATAATGAGAATTTGAAGACTGCCTAAGGAATCTGCAAAAACAGTAATATGGGACTAGTGATTGCTTGATGTAATAAATTACATAGATTTTCTTACAGTTACTAGTTATTCTTCCATTATCTTTCTGTCTTGTTAGTGTCCTAAATTTCATATTTCCCCAGAGTCAGATTGCAAGTGTCCTATTTGTCCTATTTCCTCAAAATGTACAATGTATACTACTACTACTACTACTACTACTCCTACTACTACTACTAATAATAATAATACATTGTATAATACAATAATACATTGTCAGTGTTATACTAATCACACTGATTATCCAATGATGCCTAGTGCTTTAAGATTACAGCTTAAAAAAACATTCAGGTGGAAGGGCTTTACAAAAAAAGGCATTTACAGAATTCAATCTGCTGCTTGTATTGAATAATTGAATAACTCGCTCTTTGGTCTGGCGCCAATTTATGTGATGATTTCACATGATGAATTTGCATCTAACCAAGGTGCAGTAGTCAACACAAAGACTTTCTTACATTTTGCATTAGCAAAACAGTTTTGAAGTTTGCATTAATATTAATCCCATTTAACAGTTAAATCAAAAAGACACTCAGTCTCAAATACATGACACTTCACGCCTGTGTGTTCACAATACATAACAGAGCGACACACTTCAGGGAGAGTCTGCCTGTGCAGCAAGGGGCCTCAAACATCTAACAGAAGGACAGCTGTGGTCCAGCCCTAGTCCAGTTCATTAGATTCACAACACAAGCCTCACCAGCAATTTGACGACAAATTTTGGACAAGAAATAGTCATAAAATGTTTGACGGCCATATATAGTAGTTTTTGAACTGAACTTAAAGGTTAATTTCTGTAGAGTCTGTCAGTCAGTCTTGTCAGCAATCACAGTCTGTCTTATATGTCTTAAAAAGATTCAGTATTATCAAACTTTTGAAAACATTGCTTTGTGTTCCCAGCTCCGTGGATGTCACTGGACCATTTGGTGGAGCTAGTGCTGTAGAGATCACTCATGTTCAAGTAACACAACACCTTGATGGTGAATACTTCAGCCGTAATTATATGTTTCATTATACTTGGATTATTATGTTGAATTATGAGTCAGTCATAGAGGGAGTAATGAGTAAATCCATTCATGAAGCACAGTGTCATCCATAGAAACAAGGTCAGCCGTTGCTCTTAGCTTAGATTGCTATTCACTCTCTTGTAAAAGTTTATCTCAGCAGCTTCTTGAATAGGTCAGAACATAGAGGAATAATAGAGGGATAAAAGAGGAACTCTTAGCCAGGAACTTGCCATTTAGGAGAATTCCTAGTGGTAAGATAAACCCCTGGAGTTTAATGTATTGCCAGCTTAACATTTTGAAGTGTGCATGCCTGGAGGGTGAAGCCAGAATGACCATCACTAGGGACATGTGGTCTTGTTTCCATTATTCCTTGATTTAATGTATCACTCTTTGCTTCTCGGGCACATCACCATGTGTGCTTTCACAGGTTTATATTAATGCTGCATTGCAGCCATTTTTTTTTTTTGCCATTGGGGCATATGCTTGTAACAATATCCATATTGTTCATTCCCTTTCTGTGTGTGGTGGCAGCCATGACTTTTCTCATCCGTTAGCATCCTTTGTCATCCTCTCACCCTGTCTGAGTGTGTACTCATTTGTGTGTTTTCGCACAAACACACCCACACAAAAGGCACATCCACAAACATCCTTTTGTAGGTTGTATATAGTCTCTCACCGTAACAGGTAGAGTTAGGGAGGCGTTGTGTGCTTGTAAAACTAAACAGTCTTTTTTCTAATACTCAGATCTTCTTCTCTCTGTTGCTCTTTTTTCTTTCATTTCTTAGTTTGCTGTTTGTAAGGCCTATGTCTGTACTATTTATGGTCAGCCAAAGATGGTTTCTTCAAGACAGAAACACCACTCTGTATCATTTGATTTGAAAAGATAAACGGTGACATGTCTTAATACCGTCAATGTGGCCCGTCTTAATGACTTAGCTGATTGCATAACATCATTATCGGATGGATAATTAGCAGCTTACCAGGTACAATAGCTGTGACTTACCAGCAGGTTGTCAGTATTACTATAAGAGGACAACTTTGTAACCAGTAATTTAATGTCTCAGTGAATTGGTAACCTTTTCACATTCTTTCAAAAACTTACTTATTGCTAATTTGTTGACTGAACCCTTACTGGACCTCAACAACAAGCAGCTTAATCCTTTTCATGTGGATTATATGTTATGTTTACATACGGTGCAAACCAGTTTTGATTATTTCTGTTGCAAACCACCAGTACAGGCCTGGAGTTCAACTTATAGGTTATAATTGCAGTGTCATTTTCAATTCCAGTATTGGACAAATTACAATTAGATATTTTCCTCAGTTCCCTGCGGCCTATACCACTTATCCACAACTTAGCATAGACTCTTTGGATGTACCGTCCTTTTGTTTGTTTGACGGTCTGTCACTCTTTTTCCCTTTCTGACAATTATTTTTCTTTTCTAATCTCCTCTCTGTCCATTTGCCCTTATCTCTCCTTATTTCTGTTCTTCTGTAGCTTATAATACTGCCACAATCGTGTGCTGGTGGTTTGAAAGAAGCACTCTGACTGTATTGTAAACTCAAGCACTTAAGCCTCTGCACAAAAGATGCCTTTACCACCGACATTCCTCCGTGCCTCTCTCATTTCACGACAGCCAAGTGAGGAACCCTGCTCCTTTTCAGCAGCCTCTGTGATCTGCAATAAAACCTGCTAATTGCTGTCTCTTAAATGACAGGCATCCAATGAAGCCCCATTGTCTTGGTGGAGCATCCAGTCAATACTTCAGCCATTTGTTCTGCTGATTGGCAGGCTCTAGCAGTGTTGCCACGTGCCCTGTAATATTGATGTATTTTTGTGTTATAATCACTGGCCTCATTGCACATGGCCCTCGTATATTTCAATCTAAGACTGAGAGACAGACAGACCACAGCCTGGAGGGCTGGAGGGCCAGATGTTATACATTTGAGTAACCAGTGTGCCTAAGAGAAAAATGGCAATGGCATTCATGCACTCAATTGTAATCATGCTGCTGATGGACAGATAAGGGATAAGAAAAGTAAAAGCAAACACGCTTCAGAGTAAGGTTAATATTATTGTGCATAGGTCCTTATATGTCTTGCTCTGCCTGTTAGCACAGTGGAGTCCTGTTGACCTTACACTGTGTGTCTGTATGTACTGTGGAACTTTGCAATTTCTCATTTCTCCACACAGAGAAATTTGTCACCAAGACAAATTCCTCTGCATTTACTGTACCTATCGATTAAAGCAATTCTTTTTTTTTTTTTTTTTACTCTGGAATACAATTTTCTCATTGAGACATGGTCACACTCTTCACCTTCACAGTGTTTAGTATTGGGGGGCTGGACGTGATTAAGCATGGGCAAGCCGGCGCACAGTTTCACCTCCAACATGTGCAGTCACCCACCCTGGCTCACTCCGGGGCACGAGACAATGGCTGCCACGTTAAAGGTTTCAATTAATCATCCTCAGAGAAGATTTACATTTCTCAAGGATTTCTGTAAATGGTGTAAATGTGTGACCGACTTTATATTCAAATCACACTTATGTTTGAAGTGTGAGCTCAAATGGTCATTGAAATGACAAATTTCGCTAAGCAAAGAAACCACTGGTGATAATACATCTTCTACGCTCTGTCAAATACACATTAAAGCTGCTCAAATTAACTGCACCTCAGGACCAGACCAGGAGTCAGGGAAACGAGCAGGCGATCTAAGCAAACTGCTAAGTGGTATGTTTCTAACCTGTAAAAGAAGAAGCTAAAACATAAGTAAACGTTTGGTTTTATTATACTCATTAAAAATTCATAACATTTACCAGAGTCAACTCAGGCCATGTGTTTCTCCATTTCTGGCCATGCGGGGCGGATTTGTGGTGACAGACGGTGGCTTTGTGTGGTTAGGGAGTTGGCGGGTGACCCCAGAAGGAGCACCTGTCCAAGAGTGGACCTGCTGCTTGCTGTGCGTCATGCCTTTGGGTGGGTTTGGCATTAACCCCACTGTCATGTTCCTCTCTCCTCGCTACCCTCTCACCCCAGCCCTAAGACATACATAACCTGCCAGATCCAGTCTGTCATCACGGGATTAATTAAAATGCTACACAGCAAAGGCACTGAATCTCTCGGGGGCTGAGGTAGATGCATGAATGACATACATATGTTTAAATGTCCCCCCCACACACACACACCCAGGGTTCTTGTGTTTAGTCTCCTCAGGGGACATATATCCAAATGATCACATCCAGGGATGGATGGACAGATCTCACCTCAGCATCCTTTGTTTCATGTGTTTTCCAATAATGCATCAGCCATATTTATAATGTGAGACATTACTTATGCCTGACTAAGTGAATTCGCCCAAAACTATGACCATCTGGCTCATGCTGATGATTTGCATTTGCATAGTTTTTCTTGCAGTGACAACTATGTTGTCAGAGGTTCCAAATTACCTACTCTCGTCGCTGTGTTTAATTCATGCCTCTCTCACAAGGCACGCTATTCATCTGAAGGGATTCAAATAAATTGAGAAGAAAAGGGGGTTACTTATTTATCCCGGACCCCAGTGATGCCCCGACAGAGAGACAATAGAGGTGAGGGGTACTAAATGAATTCTGTTGTCCTGAGTGCTATTCCTTGCTATCAACATAATTTGATTAGTGACCTGGTAACTATGAATGTGTGGGACCTCTTCATTCAAGTCCACTGGGGCTTCTGGGGCAAGAGTCCATGTTACAAGGCTCAACCCCCTTCCATTGCGACCCTGCCCTCATGTCATATATGCACACAACCGGGCGGCTGGGTGATTAATGACCGAGCTCGTGGTGCCATTGACAACTTCTGGTGACTCTACACAAAAGCCATCACCCTTGTCACATTAGCACCAGTCTGGGAACATTTGGCTGTATGCTGCTGGCCTGAAACACAGGAAATATGTGGTAGACAGATGTACGTATAAAGAGCGCGTCTGCCTCGAGCTCAGCATTGTCATAGTTAAAAATAAATAATATGGTAAAATCTTTTCATTATTTCAGTATTTTTTCCCATTTTCCAGCAAAACTCTAAGCTTCAAGTTGGCCTCTGCACCACAAACAGTACAATCCCTTTATAATAACATCATCTGCTCAGCATGAATTTCCTGGCATCTCCTGATTTCATTAGTGCACTACTTCCATCAGTGTATGTCTTCTTCATCAGTTGTGTCTCTAGCTAATAATAATCCAGCATAATTAGAAAATGAAGAATGGGCCTGCCAGCATTCCCAGCAGTGTTTTCTGAAACTGGAAACTTTCTTCTTCTGCCTGAGTTTTTGTTTAAATGAAATGTCTGCATGTTAAAGGAGATGAATAATTAGTAGCCTTAAAGCTTCTGGTTATATTAAATTTTCATCTGACTCCTGAAGAACTTTAATTTGTGAGGTGCTCGCAATCTTTGCTTTGTTAGGTGGTAGGGAGAACAGTTTCACAAATGCGGTAAAAAGTGGATATCATTTAGTGAGTGTGATTATTTTTCCCTGATGAAACAGCTGCCAAACTGAGATCTCATACATGTACATGCTATTTTCCAAACTTCATCAGTGTTTTCAGATCTATCTGGCTTCCACAGGAAGAATGAAGTGTGAATTAATAAGCTCCTTTGCTGTCTTCCTCATCTACAGTATCCTGTTTTCACCACAGCTATCACCTTTAATAAGAATGGTTGTTAATGGCATCTGTGGCTGGGGTGTAACCTTTAGCACTCCAGCCTGGTTGCTGTATGTCTCACTCTGACAACGCTATGAACAGGTGGGATGTCTTTCAAAAATTTACCCAAGATGTTTTCATTTTACGTTTCAACCGCGCCATAAATGCATGCACCGAATCCACAGCTAAAATCCTGTAAGAAATGCAGACAGAAGCGCTAGAACCTGACAACACTGTGTATGGCTGACACGTATAGATGTCAGCTGGCTGCTCCGCCTGTCTATAAAGAAAATGTGAGATACATTTTACAGATTGTAAACATTACAAAAACAGCCATGCTCCAGTTACATAAGGATTGTGTGTTTCTGCTCAGTTTTCTACTCAGAAATCATGAATTTTTCAACACTTTAATGTTTCCTCTTGTAATGCTGAACCTGCTCATGCTTCACCACCATGAACAATCACATCAAGCCAGGCAGCAGCTGAAAAATACATTGATATGACCCAACTATTGATGCAATCATTAGATCTTTATTCTTGTATTCCTTCAGTTAATGGGCAGAAAACAAGCAACCATGGCTGTTTTGAACTTTGAACTGACTTCAACATTATCATCAAATACATAATTTGCATGGTTGCAAGGCTTTATAGGGAGTGTACATCCTTATATAACACAACATAAAGATGATACTGTGGATGAACGTAAAGCTGCAACTAATTATTGTCATTTCTGATTTTTCTGTTGAATATTTTTCAACAGATTCATTTATTGAAAACCTCCTAGTAACCAAGGCAATGTTTTCAGTTTGGCCACTGGTCCAAAACCCAAAGATATAAAATTTGTGATGATGGAAAAAGGAGAAAAGCAGCAAATCTTCACCTTTGAGATGCTGAACCAGAGAATATTTGACCTTTTTGCTTGAATGACTGAAATAGTTCATCAATTTTCAATTTTCAATTTCAATATCAATTGTTGAACTATCATTTCAACACTAGATTAAGAGTCGCGTTCAAGTGTTGTTGTGTCATTGTGCTCTGTGATTTGATAATTGTTTCAGTACATTGGTTGCAACAAAGGGATTACTGAACGTCCCAAGAAATAAGTGGAAAGTTAGATATGGTAACATTGCCAGATGTTAGTTTAAGCTGTGTGAGTGTGATAGTGTCTATAGACACACACATCACCCTGTTAACTTGAGCAGGTTTTAAGCAGCTGCGAGCTTAGGATTACAGTGGCTTAGATTCTTTGACCTCCCCCTCTCACCAGCCCAGTGCACCACTCGATTGAAAAAGATTCAGCAGACTTTTATTCAAAAACAAAGGAATTTCTCCTCATCCTTCTTCTCCCACCCCTGCCCTTTCCTTCCTTTTGGATTCTCAAATTCCTCTAAATGAAAAATGATTCTCTCTTTCTTGGTATTTTGTACAACAGACGGTCCCATTTTGCTCCCCCCCCCCCCCCCCTCGCTGGGGAGGAAATGAGTTGTGGGAGCAGATTCTTCTCACACAGAGATCTCAGTAATCGTGTGGCTGCGTGTCACTAGCACACCACAGTGACAGCAGCTTTTAATTAATCCCACATCCCACCACCCTGCCCTGCCCATTGGTGGTTTCTCCCCCAAACTTTTTCCTCTTAACTTTTCTCCTCTGTGTTTGACCGTGTGTGTTTGGATGCTGCAGTGGTGGTGGTGGGGTTTCTCTGACTGCTGTGTCTCAACCCGCCGCAGCGTTGTGTGCATAACTTGTATAGTTACAGGATGACACTGCTGTCACTTTTCCACACTTCTGAAAGCGGGAGATAGCTCGCTAACTGCGTTCACGTGTTTAAACCCTCTGATGTCAGCTCCACCAACTCTTGTCTCCAAGACTTTGGTAACTGTGACTGAAACTATGTGAGGACACAAAGTCCACATGAGATGCTAACAACCTTTTGTTGGCCTACGCCGGGTCGGGGATGTTACCCCTTTGCTGCACTGCAGTGATCTTCCGTCGAGGTGCTTGAGGACAGCGAAATAATGAGGCCTTGAAGTGTCTGCTGTCTCCTTGTGGTGCCCTGATGAATGGTGACAAGCTGTATTTACAATCCTAAAAGGTGCTGACACAACTGAATTCTGCACCTCTTGGAGAAGTACCAAAACCTCGCTAACGTTGAGCAAATGTCTACGCATTAGCCCCGGCTGAGATGTGGACGAGCGGCTGTCTGAGTGAATGAGGGGCATGATAGACTTCTCTGGAGAGTTGGACTGAGGTTTCGCCTGAAGGTCAGACTGTCAAAAGGGTAATATCAGACCTGCTGAGGTAGAGTTCTGTCCCACTCAGTCTTCATCCTCGAACCATCTTGGGAGACCAAAGACGGGCGTGTGAGCAGGAGAATCAAAGTCTCAGCATGCAGTTGATGTAATTTATACTGGCCTTCTTGTTACATCAGTTAAATGTGGACAGTGCTGCTTGATGGTCAGCATGGAACGTTTCCTGTCATTACTGATGAGCTGATTATGCTAGGTAGCTGCGTTTTCTGTGTTTTCCTCCTGCTCCTTTTTTCTTTCCTAGCCAAAGTGAATAAGACAGCAGCAGACCAACACTGCAGATACAAACCTTGGCTTACTGTTCAGTATGACTTGGCTGTAGCAACCATTAGGTTAGCAAAGTGGGCTAAACTTGCATGCGATTAGGCTGTCAACATCTGAAAATAATGAGCTGCAGACAGAGCCACACTAGCATGCAAATACTGTACTGACATTTAAAGCTGGCTTAACATAAATGAGAAAAGAGAATGGATCGAAGAGGAGCTTTAGTCTCCCACTGCAACGCTGCAGATCTACTGGGGGTAATGGACAAGTTGGACCCCTCAGAACCTTTAGGAATGAAATAATTATTCTCCTGCATCAGACTTCATGGACAAATGGGACTGAGGGTCGATTAAGTTCTAAGGGGGACGTGGTGTTGATCTCATAAAGGGCATCAGGAGATGTATGGCCTCTTACAAGATCATTTAAACCACTTAATGGAGGACAGAAATTAATGGCTGCCATAGAGCAGAGTCAATTATATGGATATTTTCATAACATATTGTGTATAATTCATAGTGTAATGGCACCAACACCAATCAGCCTCTCTGCTTTTGTTTTGGTTATAGCCTATTTTAAATGAGATTATTGACTCTGTATTTTGGGGGTACAGAATAAGATGCTGTCTTCATACAGTGATATAGATGCATTGTCATTGTCTGCCATTGTGGAGTGGCACAGTCTTGATGGCGGCGGCTCCTGTTAATTTGTATTAATGTCAGATAATTTAGAGTTGCCTCGGATGTATGTGCACGCCTTGTGCTCTCAGGCAAAAAATTGGATTCATTAAGAAGACGGAGGAGCTGGTTAGGTTTTTTGGCCCTGTGGTTTCAGGTCACTGAGTAATGTGAAGAGATGGAGAGGGTCCTGGCCTGGTGGATGGGGGGAGCTGGTCAGAGATAGAGGGGAGAGGACAACACCCCCACACAGAAGCGCATCACTCACGCTGACACGTCTCTCACAGGACACGCTGTTTTTGCCCCTATGCTCTTTCACCACGAGAACAGACTGTGCTTATGACTGAGAGTGACAAAGTCACATGACAGTCATTGTGCAACTGTCGGAAGGAAGGAGGGTGATGCCTTTAGGTTACTCTGCTTGCATGCATATCAATCAGTATGATTGTCTGTCCTTGTTAATTACATGTGTGGACAATGTGCCCTGGTTCACATGAAATCACAAGTACTGTAACATTCATAATTACATACGTATTGACAAAGCTCACTCACAAATGCAGACGTATGCATGAGTTAGCTTGAGCTTCTCATCAAGAGCAGTTATGCATGTGTGATGAAGATGGCTTGAAAATCAAACATCCTGTCTGAGATTGTTCTTTGCAAAATGTACAAGAATAGTCAAATGGCAAATAGTCAAAAGTCTTATGTTCGTCGACATGTCTTTGAGGATTCCTCCCCAATCTGTAATTCCAAGCAGACACTCATTTGCATGTGTCTCGGTGACTACACCTAGGCTTTCACAAGCATGTTTGCATTAATAGCAGCGTATTTGAATGATAAATGTAAAGAGCCAAAGAGATTAAATATGTAAACCATTCACTCTGTGCCAGAGGATAAATGTTGGGACTGAGGACTTCACATCAGATCATCAACAGCCATAGTTTCGTTTCTTTTCTTTGTTTATACCGCATTCACATGAACACACACACACAGTGAATGCAAATTTTACACACTCGCAAAAGTGCAGACTTTGTGGGAGGCCCTGAGCCTTGGTTTGGCGTCTGACCTCGGCACTGCTCTGCTCAGCGTTTAGAGGCCATTAAATCATGGGTCTGTTTGATGTGCAAGCTGTGTGCAACAGGATGCGAGGGAGAGGGAACAGCAAGCGCTCCTTTTATTTTTGTTTTAAATGTGTGGTTGTTTTTAGTGTACTAGTCTATGTGTTGAAGAAGCACACTTTTTACAAGAGCTAAAAAACAAGGGTTTTTTATTCTGGGTTAAACTTTTCCTAAAGAATAAAATGTTCAATATTCTTAGATTTTGTAGGACGTTACCTTTGACTTTACATTCTGTCTTTTACGCCCTGGCCTGGCATGCCTAATCAAGATGATAAACCATCTCACTTGAAAATCGCAAAGAAAAAAAAAACTCAGTGTTCCTCTCTGTATCAACTCATTGGCTTAACCTTATGCTGTGAGCCTTTTTTATGTTTTCCAAAGGCAATTAAGCCATTAGCTAAACATCTGACCTTTTCTTCGAGGTGTTTTTCCCCATAATTTCTGCTCTGTAATGAATGCCATGGGGTTTTTCCTGAGCAGAGCATCCTTATGGTGGACAGGCTGCCTATCTGAATCCACTGATGACTGCCTATGTTTTGCAGTCACTGATATGCATCAATTTTTCATCTTTTGAGATCCTTGAACTGAGCACGACCTGACCTCTAATCAGTCATAGGGTCACATGGCCTGTGCTTCTTTTTTTTCTGATCCTACTAATGGTGCTGACGGAGAAGAACAGTGCCCAGCTACTGGCCACGATGAGGTCATCCAGGGGTGCTTTGATAGGAGCATCTATAGGAATGCAAATGTGACCGGCTGCCTGACCAGTACATTACAATAGGAATAACAGCAGCCTGGGGCAGACAGTGCAGCTGCCCCCATTAGTTTTAATCTCTGGGTTACATAAAAGACAAACATAATTAGGTTCTGTGTGTGTCACACAGGAGACAAATGCATGCGGCATCTTTGGTTGTTTAAAGACTTGTCTGACCCCAGTGAGAACATGAGAGTGATTAAGGAATTGTTTAAAGGGACTGATGGGTCAAGGGGTCGTGAGTGATAAGTGAGGTCACATGGGGTTGTCGTCAGTCTGGTTCATCAATTTTGCCTCATACTTGGGTCAGCCAAAATGCACAAAGCTGCTCTGTTTAATGTATTATTTTCAGTGAAAGTCACAACAATAGCGAGCTCCTTTCACCATTTGGCTACGCTATAATTTATCACACAGGTGAGAGAGTATGTGAGAGCGGCTCGCTCATTCTCAGAGCTTTAAAGTGGTCAGCTCCGGTGGTCGTACTTCAAACGCCACTAACCCATGTGGGCAATTTGCTTAATCCCAAACGCCCACCAATAACACATAAAAGATGGTTTTCCTAACCAAAGAAATTGCTGTGATCTCATCGTCATCATACACACTGTTTGCAGTCATTCTGGCTCAAAAATAACACTTGAAACATTTGAAGAGGTTCTTGCTATTGCTGGACAGATGGACGCTGTGCTCAAGCAATAGGGCACTTTTCCATTTCTCAACATATGTGGAGTCACCTCATTCATCAACGAGAAGCCGATGCTGTGAAAGCAGCTGAGATCTCTGCTTACACATTTTCATCCTGGCCGATAATATCAAGAAGAAAACTGCACAGCTTTTTGTTTCATTTAATTTCCCTAAAAACAGACCATTGCACATTGTATTGTTTTCTTAATGTTTCTGTATAAGGCAACCACAAAAAGTGTGATAAATGTTATCTCTCTGACGAGGACGCTTTGCTCACTTCAGCGAGCAAAACAAAAGAAAAATGACCAGCATTGCAAGCTTTTATCATGTAGTTTCCTTTTTGCCTCAAGATTCTTTAATCAAATAAGATAGGACTAAGACCGAGCAGTCAAAGCACAAAAAGCTGTTGATAGCATTCATATGGAAACTATTACTATTCAGTATTCTAAAAGTAGACTGTCTGTTTACTTTAATTCCAAGTTAATGTGATATATATTTAGTGTCCAGGGAAGGGTTAGTGTATACTTAAGGTTTGGATCACTTGTGCAGCTTTTAGCGGCTCCCCTTACTGTAATTAAAGCTTTCACTGTGTTAAGAGCTTGTGGGTGTGTGAAAGTGGGTATGTGATATTTTTTTTGTGATACATACTGAATGCTTATGTGCTCTTGTGTAAGAGTATGGTCAATGCTACAGTCTAGAGAGTGTAATCTGGAAAGCATTAACTTTATGTTAGCTTTCACAAGATATTCTGTTGGACGCATCTGTAAAACAGGCTATTTTACTGCTTTTGCATGTGTACCTTTTCGTAGGTCCCTTGCCTGGGTGAGCTGCAACCATGTCATTAAGTGTGCTGCCTGGGGCCCAAAGCAGTGTGTGTGTGTATATACTTTGTCCTCTGCAGGGACAGGCATCCCCAGCAGGGTCTGCCTGTACCACCCTCCGTATGGTGGCTCGTCATTAGTTTTGTTCCGTTGCCCCGGTGCCTGGGAGATTCATCAAACCCTGGAGTCCAATCTCTCCACAGCCCTACTGCTACGCTACTGTGATATTTCTCTCTCTGGCCAATCGGATAAGTCACACATGGCTTCACCACACGAAAGAACAACAGCAGCCTCAAGCAGATGTTGCTCTGCAGACTGCCCATAGAGTGGAAAACTAGGTTTCAAGAACAGTATCAGAGTTATTGTTAAAGAGTTCACTGTGCTTTGGAAGGAGAGATGTGGTTTTGTGGTTTTGAGGCTATGAGCTAAGGCCTTGGAGTTCAGATCTTTGTGAAGGATAAAAATTCAGTAGGTTATGTTTTCATCTCCAAGCATTTTTAGATTGTGTGCCTAGACAGTAATTTGAGATATGATTGAATAAAGCAGGTCGCCTGTGGCCTTCTCTTTTTCTCCAGGGCAGTTCACATTTGTGCAAAGACGGAATTCTCTAGAGTAGCACAAAATAAATAGAGCAATCACAGCAAAGCATGATGGGATAATAGTAATTGAAGAGAACAATGAAAGTATTATTTTGAGTGGGGTTTGTTGTACTCGGGGTAAGAAAAAGCAGAGTTATTTTTGTCCACTTTTATTCTGTAATATGACCAATATTTTTCATATTCAAGTGTGTATGAAAAAAAGTCACTGGTTTCTTAAAAAGCTAAATACAATAAGCATTGGATCAAGGCACATACAAGACTGGCCAAAGGGCATACAATGCACTTTGGTTTTCAATTGTAAAGAACAGTTAACTTCAAATTGTGGCAACATAAAAGTGTGTTCATTTGAAAAATAATACAAAATAATACTCATAACAAGGATTTGCTGACACTGTGGTAATTCTAATGAAAGCCAACATGTTTTGTCTTTTTGGCCTGGTGACTAGAATGACGTATGGTACATGGTACTAAAGAATGCCGCCATTGTCATTTGGCCATTGTTGGCTTGTACAAATAGAGATAGTGGGGGGTCCTCTGTGTCAGCCTGTCCAGTCTGCTTGTTTTGAGGAGCAGAGAGCTCCTTAAGGTCAGTGTGCTTTATCTGCCCTGTGCTGTGGCCTACAGTCCTATCAGAAACACTGAAACCCTTCTTGTGTTGCTTTGCTGTGTTTCTTCTTCTTGCAAACAGGAAAAAAAAAAAAAAAGAAATCACACACTGAACAAAGCAGAGAAATAAAGCATGGCACCTCATCTTTAGTTATTCGTACTCAATACCAGGTGAATACTAGAGCAAGACTCTTGGTCCGTAGTATGTGGAGACAGCTACTGACTGCTCATTCTTTTAGAGGGCAACATGCCTGCTTTGCAAATTAGTTGATCAGCTGTGCCTTAGTTTACGTAATGTCATTTTTTTGCCTTTTTGTTTTTCAGACAGCCACAAAGTTAAAAGAATGACCTGTGCTTATACTACAAGGTTTTCTAAAGTCTGATTGTTCAACACAGCAATGAAAACCCACTTTCACAGTTGACAAGTCATCATATCTCAGTAGAACGCAGAGTTTCTTTTAGTTGGTTGATAACCTTAAGCAAAGGAAATACAGTACAAATTACTACAAATCCCTAAAATATAGAATTGCAGTTAGTTACAATACCCACTGATGGTTCAGTGATGGCCTGCAACTGGAACGTTCTCCGTCTTCATAAAATGTCCTTAAATATAAATTATATGGCAAATGTACAGAACATTGCTTCCTTAGTCTTATAGATCCAGTGTTTTATGAAAGTCTTGCCACTCTGTTTAAGTCACGCACTCATCATGAACGTCCATGCGCAATATCATGAATGGGAATGGTCTGAATCTGGTATTCCACTGTCTCTGTAGCTCCTGTTGTTAAGACTGTTCTCGCTATGTGGGCTTTTGTATAAACTCAAGCCATTAGGTGGGAAAATCGTGTGTATCACAAACTCCTCCTTGGACACAGGCAGGTGATTTATAGGTATCATTTGAAAAGAAGTCTCTCGTATTTCTAGGATGGAGTTGTCCTTCTTAGTGCCAGCTTCAGCATAGTCATCCTTTCTCCGGCGGCCTTTGTTGTACGTGCAGTTCCTGGAAAAAAGTGACCCGTTCCTGTGGACATACCAGCACACCAGTGCCAACATGATTATTGCCAAAAGAGCCACAGCCCCTCCAATGATAGCAGCCAAGGGCAGACTGGAATTTTTGTAAGGCTCTTTCTCTTGCTCTCTGTTTAAAGTTGTAGTTGGGTTGTATGATTTGTGAGAACCAGTCTCTGTCTCTATGCAAACAGGGGTCTCGTCTGACAGGTAAATGTTGCTGGTCTCCATGGGAACCATGCATATCCTATAGGAAGACTCTGGCTCCAGCGCGGTGAGCAGGTACTCCGTCCTCTCCCCCTGCACAATGGTCTCAGTGATGGAGCCAAAGGCAGGGCTGTGTCCCAGCTTTAGCCAACTAAGCCGTAGGGCAGTCATGGGCTGTGACACCCTCCATGATATGTGTATTGTATCAGCACTGCTTGACTTCACACTTATGGTGATAATCTTTCTGCCTGAAGAGGTGGTAGTGCTATGGTAATTCTTACCGAAGTCAGGCCCTTTTACTACAGGCCTTTTAGTCACAAATGAGGGCCACTGGGGCTGTGAGGGGCGTAAAGTGTTGGAGACTGTGCTAGTCTCATATGTGGGGACAAGTTCTGTATCTGTGCAGTCAAACATATCTGTAGTTAGGTCTTTAATTGCCATGCCTTTAACCTTATCAGGACCCTGGCACATGAAGCCACGTACATTGACCTTAGACGGCAACGACCGCAACCAGTCACGCACCCATTTCATCCTGCAAGTGCATTGCCAGGGGTTGCTGCGTAGCAGGAGCTGTGTGAGATTGTCCAGATCCTCAAATACACCCTGTGGGAGGCTGCTCAGGTTGTTACCGGACAGGTCCAGGCGATACAACTGCCTAAGGAAGGCAAAAGCCCCAGGCGGGACCCGATTTATGTGATTATCTTGTAGCTGCAGCTTCTCCAAGCTGGTACCTGGCAAGTTGGCTGGCGGCGAAGTCAGGGAGTTCCTCACTAGCGAGAGCTCAGTCAGGTTGATCAGGTTGATGAAAGCCATCTCCCCAATCCCACGGTTGTTGAGCAGGTTACCATCCAGGATTAGTCGCTTCAGGTTGATGAGATCTTGCAGCGACTGCTCTGAGATGGAGGAGATGCGGTTGTCATCAAAGCGCAGCTCCTCAATGCTCATGGGTAGGCCTGAAGGGATGGTGCTTAGGTGGTTTCTGGAGAGAAAAAGCAGTCTGAGGTGATTACTGTCCCTGAAGGCTCCCTCCTCTATGCTGACCGCTGATACAGAGTTATCATCCAGGTGCAGCTCCTCAATGTAGGGAATTTGGGCTAAAGAGGCATGGGTGATCATCCGGATGTTGTTCTCCTGAAGGTGGAGCTCTTTTAGCCCAAGAGGAAGGTTAGTGGGGAACTCATCCAGATTGTTGCAGTACAGGTAGATCTTCTCCACATTTGTGAGCCTGCGGAGTTCTGCAGGAATGCCCGAACTCTTAATGCGATTGTTTTGCAGAAAGAGCACTGTAGCATCCTGGGGTATACCAGTAGGGATGGAAGTCAGGCCACGGTCATTACAGTAGATGAAGGTCCCATCACAGCGGCAGGCTGAGGGACATGAGGCGGAGGTCACCAGGGGGTTAGCAAGACCCAGCAGCAGCCCGATCCTGATGAGGAAGAGGATAAAGGCCTTGCATTGACGCACCATCTTGAAGCTGTGTCGCCTGGCAGTCTAATCACTCAAGAGCCCCTGGGGAGAAGACACAAGGGTACATTTAATGCACAAGGCCTTTAAAGGAGAGCCAAATTCCTGTTCTCATAATTGCTGGGTGTTTGAAATGCTGCCTGCAGCACTTTCTAGATTAAATAACTGCTGAAAGAATTCAGTTTGAATTTCTCCTGTTAAATTGATATGAACTGATCATTTGGATTGCCAGGAAGTCACAATAAAGTGCAACTTTTTTTTTCAGATAAACTATTTGCTCCAGAGATAGCTTTTCATCATCTCCCTGAATATAGATTTCCTAGGATTAGAAGTTTAAGAACTAACCTGCATTAGAAAAATAACTGCTTTTTGTGTTTTCTTTTTTCTGATAAGAAATATTTCGACTTCTGAGCTGTGTGAATTGAATCTCTGTGCTTTTTTGGCCCTGGCTTGTGAAATGTAATAGCACTCCCTAGTTGTTTTACACGTTTCTGTATCTCAAGGCTGCCTTTCATCGCTACAGACCACGAGGGTGAACAAAGTCAGGCTTTGTTGATGAACTGTTGTGGAACCGACATACTCTTAAGTCCTGTTGGATCATTACCCATGCCTTGTGCCATTCAAATTCTGGGGTTTAACTGGCCTCCTCTAAGGTAGGGAAGAAATATCTCTGCTCACAGAAGAGGTCTGATAACCGTCTGTAGAAAATTAATATCCAAGAAGGACATGTTGAGATTACGAGATGAAATCTGTCATCCTCACTTATCCTTGCATAGCACGAAGCTATTGATCGTAGCTGTAATTGTGGTATGTTACAAAATTTTGAAAATGCGCATTAATTGTTTTTAAAGAGCAAGATATTGAATTGTAAACTTACAGCAGATAGCCTTCAAATTAGCAAAACCGTGGTGCAGAGCAAAAGGTGGCAACTGGTTATCTGTCCCTTTTTTTCACTATCAGTGTGTAGTTCCCTTCTAATTAGGCTAATACTGATTTATTGCTTTAATTATGCATTCCTGCCATGACCTCTTCCTGCACGTCTCATTAGAAATTGTGGTCTGGTCAGTGAGGTGGAAAGAAGCAAAGCCATCCGTATTTGTCATACCTGATTTATACGATGTAGTAAATCCTTTCCAGCCACCAAAAATCCAATCAAGATTTCCTCTTGAATTTTCTCTTATCCTCCCTGAAAGGAAAAGTTTGTCCAAGGGGTTTCTAGTGATATCCTGACCTGGTCAGTGTTTGCTGAGCTGATCCTTGTTTGGACGATGACCTCCTCTGTGTTGTCAGAGGCTCATGCTTTCAATGCCTTTACCATGGCAGATAAGCCTGTTGAAAAAGCATCCCTTCTCACTGACAAAGCATGCCCTCTCAGGTAATATTAAAAATCCTAATGGGTGTTGAAATTGTCAAGCTCAACAGCCATAACTGCAAATTAGATTTTTTGGATGTTGTATAGTGATCCGTGTGCAGGACGGGCTGAGCTTTAGCAAAGGCTCCTTTCTGCAATCAGGCCCGACAGGCATGATGAGTTGACACAAAGCTGGTCTGAGCCATGCCAATCCCCTGTGCCACAGGCTCAATCCAGGCCTGTTCACTTGTGTACTCCAGGTCTACAGGTAACCCAGAATCCTCTGCTCCCTTGTCGAGCCCGTATACACATTAATCCAGGGCTTTGGTCCCTTTTCCTGAAGCAGATAACCAATGTTCTCTTCTCCTCTAAGGGGAAAAGCAGGGCAAGGTGCTTATCCTTTGGGCCCAGCCTCCTTCACGCATCTGCAGCTTGACTCATACTGCTCCCTCCGCACACCTGGGATTGTTATCTGAAAATAACCAGAGACAAACATATTTAATGCCCACATTCATTTAAATTATTATCAAGTGAAATTAAATTTTGATGTAAAATTTCATTTTTCATTATATTGTTTCAAATGAAGGCCCAATTCTCTGCACAGTGTACAGTGTAAGTATTAGTTTCAGCCATTGGTTTTTACTATCAAACATAAAGCAAGCAAAATGTTGATACTGGGGAAATATAATTAGATATAGGAATTTTTGATACTGAACTCTGACCTCTCTTACATCGCAAATATTTATTTAGAATTACTCTTCAACGCTTCAAGGCTATGATTTAGCCTGCTGACCTTTTGCAGCCCGTTACTCTTAACAAACCACATTTCTTTTCTATGGTGATACAAGAAAGAATGTCCACTCATACGAAAGACAACAGTGATGTAGGCCCCAGCACAATGGCTGAGGGTGGAGCCCCTATGCCCTTCTCAGTCCAGTTCACTGTTTAGCCGAGCGTTTAGTGTTTTACAAGAGAACTAGTCCTGCGATTAAAAAATGCAGAATCTGCTAGTTTAAAAATGAGGATAGTCCAGATTCCATACGTGAGAGGAAAGGCAGGATCCAGTCGGTGCTTACTGAATTGCTCACATTGTTAAAAAGCACTCATGACAAATGAGGGCCATTTGAATTTCGTATGGAGAAGAGGATGGCTATTGCATACATCTCTGTCACTCCCAACTCTTCTGTGTGGCCCCTAACCCCCACCCCATGCTTTCTTTACATTCTGTGAAAGCTATTTCAGTTTGTAAAAATAGAATTTCCTTTGCCAAAGAAAATGTTATGTTTCCTCTTAGAACACAATAGCTTTGTGTCCTTATATATAACCGTCCATGTGACCTGCTGGCAGCCAGCGAGCGCTGTAAAACATGGAAAGGTAAATTAGGAACAAAGGGCCCAGCCATTTAACAGTTGTAGTCCATGACAAGGAGAAGATTAGGGAATTGAGAGGCTTGTAACTCAATTACAACTCCTGAGATGCTGTCTAATAATAACGCCCCCCCCCCCCTTCCTTCTGTTTCATCTAAACACGGGCCCTCAGTCCAGTATTACATTAGTAGTAGATTAGAGTCTGGGGAAAAAGCACCAGATGTGACCTCTACCAACTTCTGGAATAAAGAAGCCTGACAAGGGAGAAAAAAAAAAGAAATTCAGTAATGGAGTTTTATAAAATTGCGGGATGATGGAGGGATATGTGCTATCTGTCTGTTGGAATGAACTTTTAATGCAGCACTTAGTCAAGCTATTTCAATTTTAAATAGTCATTTTCACCTCATTTTGTAAAGTTCTCCATCCTCTGGATATTGTTAAGTATGTAGCCTTGATTTGAATCCTTGAATTCTGAACATTACATAAAAGACGGTAACTGTCTCTGCATTCCTGCCTTACAATGAGAACCCAGCAAGAACTAGCTGCGCTCGGAATAACAGGCTTTTAAGGTTGGCGACGGTGTGATTCCCTGCATGAATAGCCCCATATGTGATACGGTGCAACATTTCCATTTAGTTTGCTTTTCTTTGAGCGCCACAACTGCGTTACCTGCTGAAAGCACAGACTCTACATCAGTGTCCAGTAGAAAGGGGCGAGGGACATGGTTATTCATTTACGAACGCTGGTGTAAATGAACAAAAACCACACTGTGGCATATTGTCTCACAGGCCTCGATGTGTTATGTTATATTGTAGGTAATTTTTCAGAAGTCTGCTTTGAACACAGCACATCATTCTCACTTTACGAGGAGCATAGTCAGGCCTAGATGCTTCGCTGTTTTTTCCCCCTTTTCTTTTTCCACGCTCATCGGATTTCAGGAGAGTGGCCCCTCTCTATTGTTTGCTACAAGGCAAGCATGTAGACCTTGTAGCCTCAACAGAGGGGGTTTAGGTATTAAAACGTTTTATTCGTGCAATTTAAAAATTCCTTTACTTTAGACAGCTCCTTTTGCAAGCCGTTTCTTTTTCATTTACGAATTCTGTATACCCATGCAAATATTCACACTCATCCACACACACACACACATGGTACGTTCATGTGCACACAATCATTTTGAGAGCAGTGGGGGCTGAGTTAAACATTTTTAGTGATGGATGTCTTTCTCCATCGTTCTAATAAGCTCTGCTGGCCAGACAGGAGATTTCTTTAGCAGTCAAAGTGGCTTCTGCTTCATTTAATCTGAACTGGCAAAGTTAAATTGAGCATCCTGGTTAAAAAAAAAAAAAAGTGCATGCATGTGTGTGTGTACAGCTTGTTACCTTTCAGCGGAGAGCGTCAGAGGCTCACACAAAGCTGGACACTGATAGCCATTGTGAGCTCAACACGCATAAATGCACATTAGTCTGCAATAACAGAGCCTAAGACTTTGTGCCCTCTAGTCATCCACTGTACAAGAAAGGCTTTGGAAAAACTCAAATAGAAACAATTTCATGCTTGTCAAAAGTATTGCAGATTATAATGACTTTTAGTTTTGTAAAATACAGGATACTATTACATGGGTTACATTTGGGGTGGGGGGGCTGCAGAAGTAGTAATGGCTGACTGTTAAATTATTCATGAGCCCTGAAATTAATTTTGAACCACAGTGGAGCTCTCCGTTGGGAAATCAGTGCTGTTTGTATCTGCTGTTGATTATTCCTTCAAATTCATAATATAGTTTTGAATTATGATTGATTGCACACAATATAGTTATTGTTGATTATATTTTTCCAGGTTTTGGTCAGAGAAATTGTATTTTGTCTGCCACCTTACTTGACAAGTTGGTAGGTTTTAAGCAACACTAAAATAAGATCAGAAAACATGAATTGTTTAGGGCTGTACGATCATGCAAATAAGTGGACTTCACTAACCTGATACAAAAGCAAAATGTAGTGTCCGTTTGTATTTTCTTATATTAAAATTTTTGTGTTTCATAATTTTCTGCTCTTAACCGAGCTTAGTTTTTGTAAATGTTTTGTGTGCAGTGAAACCTTGCGTCTGCCATTTATCTACGTAGTAGTAAGGTGTATGTCAGGAGACCAGGCCGCGGCCTGATGTGGTGCTGAGACACAATGGAACATTCATGGTCACATCTGACTTGACAGGGACACAGAACACGTTTAAGCCAAAAAGAAAACGGGCAAAAAAAAATCCCTGAAAGATTCACACATTTGGTATGTGGCCTCCTGGCGCTGTCTTTAGATGGGCTGAACAGATGATACTTTTGCTGGGCCATTAAGAGCACAGAGAGGCCTGGGACAGACGGGGGTCTCTCTTTTGTAGCAGCCTGAAAGGAGAGATCTGTAGCAGCTGCAGTGGTTTTTCCCCCACATGGGGGTGGTAGGCACTACAGTTTTTCCTGAGTCAAATGGCTTGCAAAGGTTTTTCCTGCAGTGTTTATTCTTTGCAGCCATGTTTACACCTTCACTTTCACTAAGCAATCTGAAATTATTTACCTATCAAAGCTAGAGATAGATGGTAAAAAAGACTGAATAAATTATGAATAGAAGAGAATTAGGCCTCCTCAAAGTACAATGTTGAATCTGAAAGGTGTCTTGGTAGTTATAAATGCCTTATTATTACTTTTTTCCTACGGCATCATTCATATTTTATGCTGTAACAATACTGCCAGCAGAAGATTCTGCCTGTAGTGACCTGGTTAGTTGTTAATCTGCAATGAGAATTCCCTCTGAAAGCAATTGACTGGGGACTTTTGCCTCAGGCAGTCCTCAGTGAAGACAATTGGGTCTGTCCTAATGTCTACCATGTTTAACAAGCTATTTATTTTTGTCTCTCAAACATACTGAACAACAAAGAGCCACCATTACGAAGCTTGACAGCTGAAGTCGGGTTTGAATCCACCATTAGTGACTGAAATCAGGCTGTAGCTCACATATTTATATATAAATATATCAGTCATTGTTTAAAGCCTGAATGACCTTATCATTTCATGGAGATAAAAGGCTGTGTTAAATTGGATTAACAACTGTCCCTGCCCTGGTGTTGCTACTAAGTCACACAGCTTAAATACAGTGCATGAGAACTGAAAGCGCCCACTGTTAATGCACTGATCCAATAGGGATAAATATCAGGTTTGTATGGAGAGAGAGAAACGAGCCGTCAGCATCACAGATTTACATTCGGGTGGAGGTCCTGCTGTCAGTCGGCCATATGAGTGGAAGGTATTATCACACTGTGAGCCGTGTGTTCTTTCTGGATGCTTATTAATACGACAGTCGTAACAGAGCTGCAGCTGCACACAACTGTCAGATATTTGTTTAGAGGCGTCGCAGATGTACCGTACAGTATAGCTGTGTGCGTGAAATGAGCCGCTGCTTGTTGTGCGAACTGGTGCGTATATGAAACTTCAGTGGCTTTTTATTCCTGTGCATTTTCAGGGGGACCCTCCTGACTGCGCCCTTACAGCATATAGCTCTGATGGTTTTTTTTTTCCTCTTTCGCCTGTATTATCGTTAGACAGGCCCACAGTTTCACACAGTAAATGTAGTAGGACATGAATAGGAGCTGGTCCGCGTCGCCCAGACAGTGACGCCGGAGACGCATTTAGCGGAGTTTCTCCAGCTGCCCCTTCATGTCCAACTCGGCGGGATCTGCGCTGCAATTTCAGCTGCACGGCGGGGTGTCTTCTCCGGGCTGCGACACCGAGACTAAATCACACAGTCCCCCCATAATCCTATCAAGTTTGCGTATTCACCCCAGTTTATTTTCTCACTGGTTTGGGGAGACATCAAAAGCTGAATTAAGGAACGAAAATGGTTGTTTTAGACTGTCCCTGTTGCTCTCTGAGTGCTTTACACATGTTTGGACCAGTGTACCGAGGCAGGCAGAGTATGAATGTGATCGAGAGGCACATTTTGCGTGTCGCAACAAGAAATTCATCTCTACAGACAGACAGACAGAGAGAAACCGGATCTGGTGTTTGTGGTCTCTGTTATAGACACACGCAGAATAAAGAGGGGCGCATCACAGGATCGAGGCACCAAGTTGAAGGCACGAGAGGGGCTGACGAGACCCGATGAACAGTCTCTTTAAGTCTGATTTTTTTTAAATCTGGAGAGAAAAGCAGAAGGATTTTCCGTGCGTAAACTCAGGGACGAGCTTGGTTATCTGAAAAGAAAAGTACTCTCACGGTTTTTTTTTCGTTACTGTCGCTTGAAGCGTTACTAAGACTGCGAGACAACCACCTCAGAGAAAGCCAATGTATTTTTTTTTCCCCGGTTGGGCCGAGTATTAAAAAATAAATAAAGGGTAAAAAAGCATGGTAACTAATTAGACACAAGCAACTCCTGAGGATTCCGCATGACTTTAAATTCCTTCTGCCAGAAAGAAGATCCAAAAAAATGAAAAGGGTGCATTCCCAACAGGACTGCACCAGCAAAAAACGCACTTACCTCTATAATCAACCCAAAAAAACAAGGAAAGTAACAGGTATCCTCTTAAATTGGGGTTCACAACGGGGGAAAAAAATAATAATCCAATCCAGGCTATGAGGATTTCAATTCAGATCCAAAAAGAAAAAGAAAAAAAGGAAAATAAAGCTCCTCTCACTCAGGCTAGAGCTATATGGAGTTTATCTGTAGCAGCACTGCTATGTTTGCTGGTGCCCCCCTCACACACACACATACACAATCTGTAGGCTGTGCAAGGACATAGGTGCACGGGTAGATCTCAATACAAATGTGGAGTTGTGTTTGCCTCTAGCTTTGCTTCAATAGAGCACTGATGTCATCTGGAGGAGGGGTCTCTCTCTCTCTCTCTCTCTCTCTCTCTCTCTCTCTCTCTCTCTCTCTGTCTCTGTCTTTCTCCCTCCCTCCCTCTCTCGCTCTCTCTCTGTTTGGGAGATGCATAGGAAAGTTGCAGTGTTATATGGATACACTAGGGGGAGTGGAGGAAAGGGGAAAGGCACTCACATCCTTGTCAGATGTGTGCACTTAAAGAGGAGTGAGTAGTCACTGGTTGGAAAGCAATGCTCACTGGCAGAAAAAGAGGGAGAGGGGGGAAAAAAAGTGGAAATGTACTACAGTATGTGTGTGCATGTTGGTGAGATACACACAACCTTTTGCTTGTAATGGTTTGTTTCAGGCGGCGTGTGGTTTTGTTATCTCTAGTTAAATTAGCATTTGCATATTTGTTTGAGATGTGTCAGAATAATTTATAATTTGGGTTTTGGCATCAGGGGCTTCATTACAGATGTTGTGATTTGTCAGTTATCTCTGTTGCAGGTGCTGTGTGTTTTTTTTTTTTGTTGGGAATGTTTTTTTCTTTTCTGAAAAGGAAAAAAAAAATCCAGTGTTTCTCGATTGTAAAGCAAAACATCTGTCTAAAATTCAAATAAAAACTTTGCCTTTTCATTTGTGTGAAGCACATACCAGACAGTCTTTTTTTTTTTTTTTTTTTAACTGTAACATGTAATGAATATTTGATGACGTTGTCACAGTGAACCAGAATAATTTATAACAAGAATTTGGAGTTCTGCTAATTCCTAATATGTGTTTCTGTATGTGTGGCTGTAACTGTGTATATGCCTGTACATCGGGCATGTGTGTGTGCCTTTGTGTTGATAGAGGACAGACGTGTGAGTCGCTCTGACATACCTGAACCTTGCTGACATTTGCCCCTCCTGCTTTCTGTTAAACCCTCTTTGGTTTCACGTTTAAATGAAGCCAAACAGTGGGCTTGCTCCCTTCTAGGCCCAAAGCAGCAGTGAGTCACCCCGTTAGTCAAAGAGTTGTACAGCAGAGTTGACCCAGCCAACACTCTCTCCTGCTCTGCGTCATCTCCAGTGTCTCCCCCTCCGGCTACCTGACAAGGCAGACACCACAACCCGACGCACTGAGCTGCAACGGAGCAGCTCTGGTCATCTGTTGTTGAATATCTGCTTCCTGTTGATGCCAGTGGGTTAATGATCGGATTCGTGTGACGTATGCAGCTGTCCACGCAATGTGAAGACTCCTCTCTTACATGTCGTTCACTTCACTAAGGCCAAAACTGGGTTTTGTTAATTACATCAGTCATGTTATGTTATTCAGTTGTGAATGCCTGAGGGGTCTGCATTCATTTTTGGTAAACAAGCAGGTTCGTTAGCGTGGTGTTACTCACTTGTTCCGTGGATTGTAGCTGAAAAAGCTGAAATTCATCATGTTTTCTGTTTGTCACGAGAGAGCAGCTTCCCTGTAATAATTAATGACAGTTTTAAAAGGCAAAAGTTTTATTTTATTTTTTCTCTGGTGAGTGGAAAAGCCAGACTTTGCAATATACTGCACATGACCCCAATTTACTCAAAGTGATACAATAAAGCACGCTTAACACAAAGGCTCATTCATGTAACTTCCTGACAGACAACAGCACAACTCATTTAATATCCCCTTCTACACTCCATATCTGTTTCTGTACTCTGTTCTCTCATTGCCTGCTCATTAGCTGAAGTGGACCTTTACTCCCCACCAATGGTTATGGCCTCATTTGAATGGTGCGTACTACACTAAGCATCTGACCACCGCTGACATCTCATGCCCAGTTACTTTGCCCGGACAGAACGTGGTCCAACTCGAGCCTCAACACATCAGCGCACGGTTAAACCACGATTGTCATCTTCAGCTGGAGTGCCTAATTGAACAGACACTTAAGCTTGGAGCATCTGCCAAAACTACTTAGACATCCAGTGGAGTTTTTCAGATTTGTTTGCTTTCCAGCTGGAGTGCCTCTCACTTTTGTTCGAAATCAAATGGGATTCCTAGACAAATATAAATTGCCTGCCTGTATGCTGTTCACTTAGAGGCAAATCAGTATGAAATAAAATTTCTATTGTGTTGGGAAGTTTTCCCTGAGGCCTAATGTTTTGCTGGTGTGTTAATGAGCTTAACTATCTTATCATATTACTCCAGGTGTTGTATGCCAAAGGCTGCAAAGGTGAGAAAAGGTCAGTCTTGGACATCCTGACTTGATCCTTGTCTTCCCTCCAGAGAAACAGAGCAGGGAAACCTGTGCCTGACCTCACCGTGGCTTCCTCTCCTAAATCAACTACAGACACATCTGTCAGCGGCTGCTGATTGACCCTCTCTCAGACATACAAAGAGCCCCACTGGAGGACAACGGTGTTGGGTTTCTGTTATCTCAAGACCAGGGAAAATCTGTTGGCCCGTTCATCTTTTGTTCAGTGGGATAGGTGCTCTCCTTTCCCAAGGATGCACTCCAGTCTGTCTGGCCAATTTCACTGTGACAACAGACAACAGACAGGTTCTTTCCTTCTCTGTTGTGTGTGTTTGCAAAGCAGGACAGCATAGCTAAATATATTAAGCCACTTGATTTTGCTAAGTGCTGGCTAAAGTGCCTTTTGGCTCTGGTGGCAATAAAACAGCTGTTAAGTGTGTACTCGGTCTTGTCCTATATCAGAATGTCCTGTGCCCAGTTTTTGTCTCTCATGACAGACATTCGACCAGATAATTGATTTACTTCTTTGCCGTTGCTGTGATCAATAGATAGGGCTTGCAGTTGGCAGGCTGTGGTGCCCTACTTTTTGTACTGTTTGCCAAAACACGCGGACCCAGTCTGATTGCTGCCATGTAAGCTAGGTGTTATGGATATTATTTTATCTCCTCAATTTTCCGTTTATCTGTCACTTAAGCTTAGTGTGCGTTCGCTGAAAAGCTGTGAAATACAATAGGCCCCAAAACTGCTCAGGGGCTCACAGGGGAACAATGGAGACTGATTTCCTCTCATGTCTCCCTCCTTGCTCTGACTGGAATTCATTATTGATAGACTTTCCGTGTTCTTAACCAATGCCAAATTAAGGGGAACATGTAAAAGGCTGCTGCCAAAACCCCTGCTTTGTTTTTCATTTACCTTCTGCTTTATTTGCATATTCATCCTCTACAGGCAATCAGCAGCGATCTTTGCTGTGGGCCTTTCATCTCCGCTCTGCCATCCTGACAGGCAGCTTTTCAGTATCACAGCAGTTTAACTAGGATTTGTGGATGAGAGGTGCTGTTGGTAATGCTAGAGTATTTACATTTTTGATTTGCAGAGGATGTAATGTGTGTGACAGGGATAAAAAGAAGGTTTATGGAAAAAAAATAATAAATCAGCGAATGAGTAAATACGTTGACGGATGATGGATTTCATTAGTGTGGGTTTGTATAAATGTAAATGTAGGCATCATGGTTTTGCCCAAAATGCAAAGCTTTGACTGATGCATCTTTATGCATATGAATGCAGATGTCAGTTACATGAAGCATGGTTTTGCTATAGGCAAGATTACTATTAAGCCATGCAGTGAGGTACTAGTCTTTTCTGATGCAGATCCCAGATGTTGAGGGGTAGGTTGACCCCTTCATCTCTTGGGACCAGGATGCAGCCCAGAGAAAGAAAAGAGCCAACAACAACAACAGAGACTAGAGGGGCCGACATCCTGCTGCTTAGGCAAGCCCAGGGGCCTCGGTCAGTAGTCATTCGGGTCGTGTGTTCGTGGAAGAATGACAAGCCATGCAAATAGCTCAGTCGGCTGTTTTCCCTCTTGTCTTTTGTTTTCTTTGGTTGTTTTTTTGTGGTTGCTGTTGTGTTGTCTGTAGCAAGAGGAACTCAGGGATGAGCGAGTTCCATAAAAAAAAGGTAGAGGGGGGTGGGTGCTGACTTGTCAACCTTAGGACCTCCCATAGGTTAATGACCCCAAAACACAATGCTCTGTGATCAGATTAGATAGAGCACTCTGCCCCCACTGCACTAATCAGCACAATAAAGGAGATAAAAGATAGAATTACCATACAGTGTTTTCTCAGTCCAGCATACATCTCTAATGTAGCTAATTGAAGTCCTTCTTTCTTGCTTTGTAACTGGTTTACTGTTCCTGCACTAAATCTGTAATTAGCCAACTTAGCATCTTTTCTCCAGCCTTAGTTAAATGGTGGCATTTATCTTTACAATAGACTCTACGTGCTTGTGTAAGCGTCAACAGAACCTTAAAGACAAACATGCAGCTTTCTGATTTCCTAACTCAGCAGCACATTCCTCCGGTTTAAGGGCAGAGTTAGTGTGTGATGGAAATCTTGTGAGCTGATGGATGAAGATTGGGGGACTCAGATACCTTACTAGCATTATATATCCCAATATTCTGTCTCACTTAGAGAGGACTAGTGTAACTAATTGACCATGAGACACCGAGTCACTGGATGTTTGTCACTATGCTATGACCTCCTTCAAATGGAGGCTTATCTTATCATCTCTTCTACCACGTACATAGGGTCTTTATCACAACCTTGGCTGCTATGGTAACTGCCAATGGGGATTGGGCACGGCTATGCTAAAGATGCACTACTACCTTGACGGCCTATTTCTAAGTGACCTGTGATCTTTAATGCTGAATACCACTTAAAGACCAAATGAAAATAAACAGCAAGTACCTAACACCTAAAGAAAGAAAAATTCCATCACACAGTGCTTCAGTCCCTTGAGGTTTGTAGTTTGAGTGTCTTATGAAAGGGTCAGTCAGGGTTTAGAGCTGTAAGGAGAGGAAGGCAGGGGCAATGATTTCCTGAGAAGCAAACCAAGTCTTTGCTGCTCTAAATAAGATAAGATAGATTATACAATACCTCAAGGTCTGAATGGCTCTGTTGATTGGAACACATACAGGAAGCACAGTTTTTAGATAACAGCATTTTGGGTAAAGAGGAGGGGGTGTACTGGAGAAGAGATTTCCCATCACACAGACCTGCCATCATTGGGATCAAAGTGTTTTCCTACCTGTGCCAAACACCAACTCTGACTTTGTTTTCTCTATGATCTGGATGACTTTGTTTACTCTCACGAGTCATTAAAAAATTACCCTTTTTAAAAAAAATGATTTTTCAACTCTTTGTTTTTTTCCCTTTGCTGAACACAATAAAAAAAACTGTATGGAAAGAACAAAAGCAATGAGAGATTTTTATATGCCTTTGTGTTTTAGAGCCAACTTGGTACCATCAGTGCTCTCAACTTGGTGCCAGTGCTTCAGTCACTTCCGTATGTGGTCATCTAGAGCGATATAATCCAGTTTGCACCGTTTTGTTGTTATCTGTCAAAGCTGGGAACAGCTATGTTGACATATTGTCACTGTGGTGGTGAGAAACGTCTTCAGTTTAAGCTATTGTGGAAACTGAGGGAACCGGAGCCATTTAATTGGCATTAAACTCCACCTGAAGGTGTTTTTAGGTAACACCTCCAACCATCCCAATAACAGGAAGGTGTCTGTGCCTCAGCGTCTGACACCAGTGCTTTGGTTCTGATCCTGAGTGTCTTGGATATCGGATATCTTACTCCTCTGCAGCTGCCCTCCACATTCAAAGAAAGCCTATAGAGAGTGATGATGGGGGGAATAAAGGACCGGTTGAGATGAGGGGACGTTTATGACTTTCCTGAAAGAAGTGTTCGTAGACCACCCGCCCACCTATTAACACAAGAGCGTAAGGCGCTTGTGGTGGAGTTGTGAATGACACGTTTTTAGTAAAAATGGATGTAACTGGAGTAGACCCTCTTTATCCCACTCTGTTGCTGGGGTGTTTCTGAGGTTAACCTTCAGCAAGAAGAGATGCATGTGTGTGTAGGTGTGTATTACATCAGCGGTGAAGGGGATGAGGTGTGGGAGGATTTCAGTGTGGTGGATTGGGAGTGTTTGCATTTATCTTGGCCGTTGTCATGCTCTTCTACATGTGCATGAAATGACTGCAACTTTGGACATATTTTTTTTGTCATTAATACAAAGTAAGCCACTTGTTTTCTTCCTCTTACTGCCATGTAAATTCAGCGTATAATAAACATCAAGTTTTATGTAATATTTCAGTTTTGTTAAAAAGGACTTACATAAATGCTTTAAAAACAAAAGTGACAAAAACACCTCCCCAGTGCCTTCTAAAATAAAGAAGGAATAACACACCAAAACCTCTTTTACAGGAGAAATGGAGGAAAACCCTAGCAAAGGATCATGGTAGTGCTTACCTCATTCGTCCCCTACATGCTGATATGTACCAGTGGCACAGCATGACAAAAAGCAAATCATGGATTTAAATTAAACATGAAAAGTGTGCTTGTATATGACATAGTTATAGCATTTTGCTGCTTGCCTGCATCATGATAAGTGATAATCAACATTAAGAATGTTTATTTCTCATGAACACAGGACATGTTTTCACATGTTGAAATTCTCTAGTCTTTGGAGTATATGTCTGTGTCTCTATGTCTGTAGCAGAGAGACAGAAGTAGACAAAGGTTTGTGTTGGATTTTTAGGTCTGGGCCTTGGAGCAGCGTTTTTCTTCTTGCAGATCATAGCCTTGAAATATACCTTTCAATGCTCCAATTTCACAAACGAACAATAAAGACAAAGCTGTGACATTTCACAGGCCAGTAAGAACTCCTTTAAGCTGACCCATCAAAGACAACCAGTAAAAGGTAGAGGAAGTCAACCAGCAAATCACTGATAGAGGAGATGGGTAGATGTGTTGGGTAAATAGAAGTAGTGTCATTATAACCGACATCAATCACACAGGCAATAACAGAGATGTGAATTTATACGCCGTGATAAGGAAAAACACTGAGGGCAGGAGCTGCCAGACTTTGGCAGCCGCTGATGCTGTCTCAGCCTTGGTGTGAAAATGGCTGCGATTTGAAATGGAAATGGTCCCTTTCTCTGTCGAGTGTTATTGGTGAGCAGTCTTTTTTGTTGATTGAATAGTATCTACCTGCATCAAGTTTTCTGCATAACATTGCTATAGGCTCTCTAAAACGCATCCCTCTCTTTGTAAAGGTCACAGTTAATGCAGAAAATGCCAGCATTTTCTGTATGGAAACATTCATCACTGTGACTGGATCATTTGCAAAAGCTATTCTTTCTACGGCCATTTAAGCAGTTTACAGTCCACATTTCCGTGTTATTCTTTATGAGCACGTGAACTTAAAAGGCATTTTGCACAGCTGCACACAACATAACTAATAGTACGAACAGCTTCAGACATAGGTATTTGATGTATTGTTCTTTGCTGTGTTTCAGCTCTCTTTTTATTGTACTCTTCTTGTTGTGAATTGTTTTGCATTTAATTCTCTGTGCTTTTTTTTTATATATAACTATCTCTCTGCTCCTCCAGTGACCCAATTTCCCCACTGTGATCATTAAAATTTCATTATCATTATCATCCTCAGCAGCGTTTCTCTTACTCATGCCTATCACCTGAGTATCTTCCATGGGAAGCCTTGAATGTAAGCAAACACAAACCCTACATGAATTGTTTTTTAATGCTCTTTCAGCGTTGCATTGGCGAGTTTTGAGTTTGCATTCCTTTACATAGTTTGTAAAAGTTGAGCCAAAATTCTGCCAAATACATTAAAGCTCAGTGTACACTGCTGCAGCAGCAACAGCAACAGCCACCCCCAGCTCTCTCAGGATAGGAAAACCCCCAGAGGAGGCTCCATTTAACCCCTAAGGATTAGTGCTCATGCCTACTTTAGCATTGGTAAAAGGGAAAACGTCTCAGCACATTGAGTCAATAGGGATTCAGGCCCGCTCTACTGGCTTCCCACACAAAAACGGACAAAGAAAAAAAAAAGTGAAGCTTCAGCTCCAAATTGAATAGGGCTAGATGTTTGCCCTGTCTGCTTTACCATTTGCCCTTCCGCTGCCTTCACAGTACATTACCAGACCAAAAATACGAGGCTGTAATCTCAACAATATATTCAAAGCGAGTACCTTCAGCTTGACTTGAATATTTTGTCTGCATCAGTTATTCCACTTAAAATGGAAGGAAGATTTGTAATTGTGTGTTGTGTTTTTTTTTTTGTAATACCAGCAGAATATGGAAATGGACATATTCTAGTTGTACTTGTTCAGTGGTGTGTTTGGACAGTGTCTATACCCCCGGCCTTCTATAATCCTGTATTCTGAGCCGACTTGCCTCTGCTTGGAAAAGGGAAAAAAAAAAAAAACAACAACAGCCTGGCGGTGCTTCTTTATAAGCTTGTATTTTGTCTCTTCTCTCTGTCTTCCTCCCTCTCTCAGTCTCATAATTCACATTCTCCTCACGTCTTTATACTGTATCAGAGATACATAGTTCCCTGGTTTGAGTATTCCTCTGCCTTGCTGGTGAGGGTTGGTGGAGAGGGGCAGTGTGGAGAGACAGTCCGGTGCTGTGTCGGAGGGCGTGGCCTCTCTCACAGAGGTCCCTGGCAGAGCCGAGGCTCTGTCTGTTGACTTTAGTCCTCAGTTGACATTCCCTTGTGTTTGTCTAAGCTTTCATCACGGCTCCGTTCAAACAAGCGCCAGCAACTGATAAAACACATGCTCTCACTAACTCACACTGAAGTACACACACACACACACACACACACTCAGTGACACATGGGCAGACTTTGATTTGACTTCATAGCAACAGGTGATGCCTCACAATGGAATCATAGCTATAGCAGCTGTATGGTGTGTTTCCAGGACAGTTCTTGTAAAAAATGACACTGGACTTTTAAGTTTGAGTGCATTAACAGCTGTTCATGACATGGAAGGAAATCTGTCTCCAGCAGTATCTCTTGCTGCCAGAATACAGTAGCTAGATGCCTTTGCTTGTTAATTTGATTCTGGAGAGTACTGGAGTAAAATATCAGAGGGCTGGTTGTGTATTCCATTCTCAAGGAGGAAGAAAAAAACAGCTGTGTTTTTACACTTGGTCCTGTTGCTCTGCCTTGTACATTTTTTCTGTCTGAGTTGAAGAGTTGGAGCCAACCGACAGGAATTTATCTGCCAGTCAAGCAGGAGGAGTATCTCCTGGTGTGGATTGCCGTCTGTTCTTTGGTGTGGATGGCTTCCCAACCCGCCAGATTTCACGCCTGCGCCGGTGCCTCAGAGGTACGGTGGGAGGAGCAGAGATCGCAGGGTGCTGGCTCGGTATGGGGTGTGGGCTGAGAGTGACGTCATAGCCCTCAGAAAGGGAGAGTGCTATCATCCCAGTGTGGAGACGCGAGGGCTACAGAAACCAGGTGCAGCACACACCTGCGTGGATTCCCTCCACCTTGCTTAATTAGAGTTCAGAATCCTCCTAATAAATATTCTTAGTCTTGTCTCCTGTGTGTTTGTGTGTCTGTGTGTGTATGTATGTGTGTGTGGGTGGGAGCCGATGGGCTCAATTGGGAATTATCTTGCATTCCCTGGAGAAATCCTCTCTATCCTCCTCTCTGTTTATCCACAAGAGCATGCTGACTTCTGAGCTAGCCGCACACACTCAATAGCCCAGTACTGATCTACTGATCTATTGTTAAAATTGATTCCGTGTGAATACGTCTGCACGTTTCCTCTTAATCTTACTTTTCTCGCCAAAAACCGCTATGTAATCTCAGACTGTATTGAGTTAGTAATTAATGCCTGGCATAAGTGAGTTACAGTCACACAGAGAGACTGCTTTCACTGTTGTTTGCTGTGCCAGCAGGAGATTCTTATTCCTGCACAAGCGCGAGCGCAGAGAAAAACTGTTCTTTTCTGTCACCAGATCTGTCAGCGGGTTGGCGGGGATCAGTCACATCATTTGTCAGATCTGAAGCCGAATGTGGCAGAAGTATTCATTTTTCCCCTTACTGTAGTGTAACAGTGCTCTGTATGCTGTGCAGTCATCTGCTGTGTTATAATTGGGGCTAAGGCTGTTGAACCCCTGCATGGTTCTCTCTGAATGCAGTGACATAGAATACTCCGTAGAGACTCGGTGTGTGATTTTTCTCATAGTCTGACAGACATCTGAAGCTTCTCACATATCCACCGCTCAGTTTACCTGAGCCACGCTTTACTGTCTGTTTTTGTCGTTGTGAGACTTGTGTATGACTGTGGGGATACAAGTGTCAAGCATCGGTTTACGCCACATAAGGTCTGCTTATGCCCTGCTCATGATGTCAGTTAACAACAAAAAGTCACAACAAAAGAAAAGTTTTCTTGCCGTGGCTCCACAGCTCGAATTCAGCAGCAGTAACATAAGGTTATCAAGTGGAACAACTTCTTTTATTAGTTTCATACGACCGGTCTTCCCCTTCACCCTTTACCGCTGATTGCTGCCACTACCACCCACATCACATGGCCAGCTGACCTTTCCCCCGCCATGTTTAACAAACTCTCTGCCTTTGTTCATTCAGCCATGTTTCCATGGTGACTGGGCTGAGTCAACCCAAACAGCATGGTCAGGCAGCTTCAGTAGGCCCAGCAAAAGTCTGTGGTTTCACAAAATTCCAGGGACGTGGTATTAATGTGCCGAGGATGAAACACATCAAAACCTTGTTGCACGGTCCAACAGCACCAAGCACTCGTTGAGATATCCTTGTGCTTGTGTCTGATGACTGCTATCTGGAGACCAATATGATGGTCAGTGCTGTTGTTAGAGAAAGAATAGCGAAAGCCAGTTGTGTTTATGAATCACCAAGTGAGCAATTGCCAAGCTGTTTGCTTAGAAATGTGGCTGCTTTGTTCTAAGCCAGGATTTCTGTGGTCATTTGAATGGTGCCTTCTGGAAAAAGAAAAAGATAGCACTATGAGTTTAGAGCCCCACTGGCTCATCTGTTTACCCATTGCCAGTGGGTCATATTAAAACACACAGTAGCCTGGGTTTCTCCTGAGCTGGATCTCCTAGCACTAAATGAGAGGGGGGACATGTCAGGGGAGTGTGCTGTCACTGTAAAGGCCCAAAACAGATATGAACATGGACAATAGACGTGCTCTTAGCCCTGTTCATATGACTTTGGGAGTCTGCATAGGCAGACACGTGTTCACTTAGCGAGTTCTATGGTCATAAATTGTGGGTTGCGGACCTTTGCAGACACGGGCAGACAACAAAATTTACGTCATGCACACCCTCGTGACTATGCAGACCAGGGAAGTAATTTGAGCTTAATGCTCCTTTGAGACCTGCTTCCTAAATGCACCAGCAATTTCATAGTACATGTCTGAATCATGTTTGAAAAAGACCTTGAGTCAGTTGTTTTGTGAAAGTCATGCAAGTAGTCTGACTTGCAAGGACGTTTCCATTTTAACACAGCTCAAAACTCAGCTGAATGCAGTCGCTTTAACAGAAAACCTACAGCACACACAAGGTTAAATACACATTTTAAAGAGAGATACTTCAAGGGCTATTTTTGCTTCCTAAGCACAACACAGTGATACGTTCTTATTTGTTTTCATTTGGAAATAAAGTCAGTTCAACAAACCCTGAAATACTGTAAATGAGCCAATTTTAAGTTGTAGAGCAGAGGCTCCTCTTGCATCAGGTGAACCTATTTTTAAAAATGTCTTTATTTGGGATTTTTTTTTCCCTCCTCGTGTTGTGGGGCATCAGACAAAAAAACCCTCTCACATTAATCATTTCCCAAGTTTCCCTAAGTTTTGAAACTTTTGTTCATGCCAGCTGCTTTTAGGATAAAACCCCAGCAAAGGAGGTGAGAGCCTCCTGCAGTGCTGACATTCATTGCAGTTCATGGAGATAACCAGTTCAACTGTTAAGCAAGTTATAAAATCCATCAGTCTGGGCAGCCTGTGAGAGAACTGGGGTCACTCTTCTTCTTTGATATCACTGTTCTCCTGCTCTCTGACGCTCTCCATCAGTGCTTCCACTACAGTGAGGTCAGAAAAGGGCTTTAGAGCTCTCTCTCTCTCACATGCCTAAATGCCAAATACCTCAAAAGTGAGCACTGCAGCACATCCAGCAACGGTGCAGATTCCACGTCTGAAATGGGCTTCATGGGTATAAAAAATAAAATACAGTCATCCTAAATGGTAGTTATATCAATCCACTCACAAGTGGACCAAAGTCAAAAACACACACTGACATGTCAGTTAGGTGTAAAAAGCCAGAGCGAGAAGAAGTTATATGATTTTCAGTGCAACAAAACAGGTTTAAAATGAAATTATTAAACTAAAAACAAGACTATCGGTAAGGTAGGTCAGATATATAATAGTATTATATATTCTGCAATGCTCAGGTTCAGTCATTAATTAGACTGCCCTTCAAAACTGTAGTGTTTCATCCTCCTCTGTCAGTAAAAAGCTTATTAAACATCTCAGTTTTTCAATTTTCTGTTTTCATATTAAGTTATTTTTAACTTTGTTATTTAACGATGTTGAAAGACAAATTTGAGGGATTTGAAAATATTTAGATTAGATAAGCAGAATCAACAGTGGATTCAGATTTGATAAGAACCCCCAGCCAAATACTTCCTCTGTTGCACTGATTCAGTTAACAATATGATGACTTTTGCTATAAGAAACTGATTTTGCATGATGTGTTCTGAGATATACAGCCTAAATTTACTGAGGGAACATTTAGTGTTCAACAATCTTTCCAATTTTACACTCTTGATTGTGTCGGCCGTCCGCTTTAATTCCACCAGGTTTCACATGGAAATTGCAGAAGAGACATTTTTTCTCATTAGCTCGTCGGAGTTTGTGCACCAATAAACCAGCTATTTGTTTGTGGCACTTCTGCAGGTGTGTCTTTGGCTTCATGGTGGCCATGGTGAGATTGGCTGTGTGACTGTAATTACTAATTTAGCTTAAGTGTGGGAAAAACAAACAGAGTAGGAAAAAGCTGGAATGATCAGACGATAGCTCCCTTCAGCTGCCTCCAGCTCTAATCTTCTCAGGTAATTCTCCTCAAACCCATTGATTCCATGCAAGCGATTGAATTTCAATGCATCTCTGATGAGATGGGGGGGAAAAAAAAACAAAAAGACAAACCTACCTGAGCACTCAAATGGATTGGCAAGCAGATGCTCGGTCAAAGTGACAGGTGATAAGTGCTTTGGCAGGCTTTAAGTGTAATCTTTATGCATGTCTTGCTGTATGTAGCCTTCGCTGTCACTGCCCATCTTTCATATGGTCCCTCTCATTTGCAGTGCCTCTCAGAGCATTTTCTCAGCTACAGAGCAAGCAGCCCTCATAGTCTGATAAGCACCTGTGACCTTTCAGATGAAGTGTTCTGTTTATTTAAGTGACTACTTCACAACTGTCTACTTCACAAGGTGGTGCGTGGAGACATGAAATAAGAAACTCTTCTGGTACTTCATCAGCTCCGACCCTTCTGGCCTCATATGGTAATTTCTTGTTGAAATGGATTTTAATTTATACTTTTAATGCAAAGATAATAATTCTGATCAAAGCCTGTAGCATGCAGGATCAAAGTAGTTGTGTTGGTGCCAGAGGTGAAGATACTGTAAAGGCCAATTCATGGCTTCTGTGTCTGCATGCAGCCTAAACTTTGAGTCCGCGCGGCCTGTCCGCACGGCGGGCGTGCCGTCTGTACATGCAGTGTGCCAGACTGGTAAATTTGCTGCTCATCTTGTGCACCATATGTATGTACTGTTTATTTCTCTACTTCCTTGGTCCTGTTCTTGTAAACGGTTGCTCACACAGTTATCTTCCTTGCTCTTCGCCATCATATTTTCTAGTACCCACGTGTGGAACGTGTCTATGTGCACATACCCTATATCATTACCATTTGCATAGACCAAATGTGTGTTTTTTCTGTCCACAATTCACACATTATTCATTCAAAACCAACAACCTTAATTTGCAGGAGCCGTGACTTTAATATAAGGGGTGAACGCAGTCCTTATCTTGTCGTGGTGGAGCTTTACTGCTTGTGCATACACTGTACAGTATGTTTTGCACTCTGCCTCAGGATTATGTGTGGAGCAGGCTCTGTTTTATCCTAACTGCTGCATCCTTTATATAAGACTGCAGAGCACCTGCCAAATTTTACACCTCTTATAGAACAGTGGTCAGTTAAGATAAAGCTTCCTCTGGAAAATAAACAACAATACACATTTACTTATTGGCACGCCGACTTTAATCTAAAGCGTAACGTGCTGGAGTGCACATACTCAAACAACCATAGGTCTAATAAAAAGCCTGTCTTCTTTCACCAGTACTTTCCCTTCTATCTGTGCTTTCCCTGCTTGTGGTAATAGTGAAGCGTTTGAAATAACTCTGCTTTCAGAAGGCTCATTTTGAAATACTTAATCACCTTTCTCACTGTATTCGCCACGGAACCAGCAGGCTATGCAGCACATGCAGAGCAGCTTAAGATGCTTTGGCCTGTATTTAGCCTGTTGTGTATAGCAATTTGAAGCCCCCCTAATTGGAGTCCAGGGGAGATTCTCTGGGAGCTCTCTCTAAGTACTGCCCTGCAATTGTCTGCAGGTCATAGGGCAGCTCGGAGATTTGCATGAAGTTCCATGCCAGAAAGCATGTTTAAGCCCAGTGTTTCATTTAAAGCAGCAGCCACGGCGGTTGGAATGCGGCGCAATAGCTCTTCATTCCCCACACGAAATGGCCTCAGCCACCTTCATTTATTTCCCTCCTCACTTCATCTCACTGTATGCGTTTTTCATCTCTGTGGATCAGGAGCAAGTTGACGCTTTCAACTGGAGACCCCCACCACCATCGCCGCCACCACCACCAATCACATCATAACAAATCTCTGCAAAATGGACGAATGAAGACACCATCTCAACATCTGAAATTGATAGCAATCAGTAAATTGCTGTCTTAAGTGCGATGGTAATGCATTAGTAATGGGTTGTGATCATAACCAGAGAGCTGTGGGATCAGAGCAGCTAAGCCTATTGTCTCTAAGGACAAAACAGGGGTTGGAGCAGGCGTGGGTGACTATTCTGACTCCTTTCACCTAAGCCCACGAAGTTGAATTTTCCTGATCCCAGGGTCTAATCCCCCTTTCCCAGCCTGGCTCTCACTCAGTCAGCCATAAGGTCTTCTTTCTTTTCCTGTGGACAACTCACGCTTGCATAGCATCATTAGCTGAGGCTCAGTCCTACCCAGTCTTTAGCCCCCTACATAGTCCCTGTTGCTCTTTTTTTAGGAACGGTCACTGTTTCCAATAGCATTAAGTCTTTGGCTGTTGGACTGTAAAACTCTAATACCAGCATCTTAAGGCGTTTTTAATCCTCTTGAGCAAAGATCCATAAAACATGGTGATGAGACAGCCCATGCATGTGTCCCTCACAACTGCCTACATCCGCTACTGTAACAGCACCATTGTTAAGAAGGAATCAAAACATTTGAATTTATGGTTTCCATGTTATATAAATAAGAAACCCGTCCAAGCTGCTACTTTAAGTTGTCTGCTGTTAAAAGACAAAGTTTGGTCTATTCAGAATTAATACACTAGGCAGGAGACATTAACACTACTGTTAAATTGTTTTTTATTCTTTCATAAAGGGCAGTAGGAAATTGTCGTTTTCTTATTGTTGCAGAATAAAAGAGTGTGTGTAGCTTTTCGGGAAAAGCACGGGTATCATATGAGTCTTTATTTATTTATGTTTTTGGCAAAAAATACAATCGCTAATATTTACAGTGCATCAGGTTGCATGATACTAATGGTTACCATGAAATTTAGACTGATGGAAAAATCAAATGTTGTGTTTGTACAGAAAAAAACAAACAGTATCTCACACACTCTTAGTCTGTTCTGGATTTGTCTGTGTAGCTGTAATGTTCTTTACAACAGAAAGGCACGAGCCCTCAGAGGGCATTAATGCTAAATGAATTTAATAGCAACACATAGATGTTCTTTCAGCACGATTAGGGCTGCAGCCAGGCATGGTGTCGCTCTACAATTGCCTGTTTAGTGATGAGACTAAGCCACTCAAAACCTCCACATTCACGATTTCTTCGTCCGCCCAAGTGTTTTTGAACACCTCTTCTTCCTTTACTGAGGGGTGGGGTCATTATGGAGCATGTTGCTATCGAAATGAGAGTGGAAATTTAAAGTGCAGTACACACAATGAACACAAGGAACACACAATGGCTCCTCTAAGTTTAGAGCTGCTTCTCTTGCATTCGGTTATCAGATTTAGCCACTTTGCAAAGTGATACTCTTAAAAGTTCAGCTGAGAGGGGTCACGAGACATATTTTTGTTTGATGTAACAAAGCAGCCATTCATTTGTTAATGGTCACTGTTATCTCTCTGGTTTGTTCAGATTTGTTCGTCTTTCTTCTGGATTGTTCAGTGAACTTATTTTTTTTTCCTGCCGTAAAATCTGTGAGTCTAGTTTTACGCATTTACTCGCAGTAAATGAGTTTTTACTGGTGCCAAGAGCTCTTATTTCAGCACTGTGGTTAGGAGCACCAGTAGTTTTCATGAGGTGGCGAGTGTCACTACACATTTCTCACATTTTCACATCTGTTAAGGACTTAAACAGTGAAAGTCATGCATTTACAGTGAGGTGAGCTGTAAATAGCTTGCTCATATTGAAGGTGGAACAAACGTCCTGTTGTACAAATTCACAATCTGGCCTAAAGCGTTATTTATGTAATGTAATCATTTAGGAAACAAGGACGCGGAGCATGGGGGTGACAGCAAAGGTGTTAGCCGCACAGATGATCAAAATAATATGGCAGAAGTTATTTAGTCATTAGCAAATCAATGGCACAGGTTAAAAATGTGTTTGAGATGTAGCAAGTGTTAAATTACCGGACAGGAAATTATGCAGCACACAGCCTAGTGCTGATTAATGAAGAATCAAATTGTTATACTTCATTCTTTTCAGTGAAAAATAAAATGAGACAATTTAAAATGGATATCGTCTGATGTATTAGAGTAATCTACACATAGAGAATGGTTAACAGCATACATATTATATATTCTAACATACATTTTATATGTTATATGTTAAGTTATATGTTGTGTTAAGTATAATGTATAAGTAATTTATTGCACAAGCTCATTTAATACACTTGCACTGTTCTGTATCATATTGTAGAGAACATATTAAATCATGTGTTGTGCCACATCACATCCTGTATTCATCTAAGCCCCTTTCATCTGAAAGGAATACTAAACATAATGCAAGAAATGATTTATCCAAGACATGATATGTTCATTACTGAATGGAAAGTGTTGACTCCATAATCACTTCCATCTAAATGGGACCATCTACACACAATATATTGCTAACAACAACACGATTGTTGGTACAACAAAAGTTGATACATTGTACATTAGTACAATTTGCCATAACAAATATTTGCATACAGAAAGCTGCTGTGGACTGTTTTTTGTTTTGTTTTATTTTTTTTTCTAAATTGTGTAGAGATTTCTTATTTCCAGAGAAACCATCCATCCATTCTGCCTTTCTGTAATAAGGACATGACATAAAGTAAACAACCACGCTACACTCAATTTTCTTTCTGCTTTGCAGTGATGATTCGGTAAGGCCCGGCTGCAAAACTTTATACTGCAGAATCCCATAGAGGAGCAGTAATATGGTTCTGTAGTTAAGTTTCCTTCTCTGATTGGAATAAAAGGCAAACACCTCTTGCCCATCCGATGTTTGTGCTTGTGATGGAAAACAATTTATGTGCTGGATATATCCTTGACGCTTTCAAGCACAAACGCTGCTCCATCTCCATAAAGACCTTGAGCAAGTGTATATTTCAAAAAAATTGAACCTGATACAGTCAGACAGGGGGAACAAGAAGGGGAGTGAAAATACCTTCACCGCTGCCCCATTTTGTCGAAATTCCGTCATAATTTTAGGAGGCAATTAATCTCAGAGGAAATAATTGAGCCTGCTCTGCCAAAAATACTCAAGCAGGACTTGAAAGATGACACAGCTTGCTGGAGATAATGCTCCACAGAGCAGGGTAAACATGGAAGCTGAAGGCTTGCATAGTCATTAATTAGGCAAGGTATTCTTATTTTTCAAAAGCAGGAGGCTTCTCACTGATTGATGTAAATTCTTGAGTTAAACTCGAGACATTACAAACATATCAGAGTGACGTGACTCCTTTTGTTTTTAATTTTGATATCTGAGAGTGACCATCTCAAAGCAGAAAAGAAAAGAAGAAGAAAAGAGCAACAAAACACAATAGGAAGCTGTTTTTATTATTGTCTTTTATTATTTCTTTTTAAACCATTTTTATGCTTAGGCACTAGCTCTGATGGTCATCCTATAACTTATTAAACTGTAGTTACCACATATGTAGCCTTTGTTCTAATGACCACTCACATGATCCAAATGCTGGCTTACCACTACTACTACTAGTAGTATTTCCTTACTATTGGAATAGTGTTTACCATTGTGTCCCCTCCATGATTGAGTTTAGATTTAATTATGGTTTACTTATGGTTATTATAGTATACTGACCTTACGCGACAAGGTCAGTATACCATATTCTATACAATATACTGACCCATATACATATATATAAAAAATGTGTAGTAGTAGTGCACTGCAGTTTGGGTGCGTGGTGTACCAGAGAACATCATATTTTTATTTATTAATTTTATTTTATTTTTTGATTTTTGGTGGTTTAGCAAACAGAATCGCTGGATTTTCCCTGGAAAAGAACAAATAGATTATGTTGTAATGAAGAAGATTAAATCTGGGACCAGGATCAGCTGATAGTGAAATAAAATGACTGTACACATAATTCACTAACTCAGAAAAGTGGATTTAGTGTTAGGTTGTTCTGTAACATGAGTTGCGACAGCACTTTATCCTATAATGAAATGCCTTACATAAATGTTACAGTAACAGTGCATCACGTGGTTTGTTCAGGGCTGTTTTCTATGCATTGATTGTAAAACGAATGCATACTGTTAACCTGTGCCCCGCTGAGGGCAAGATAGAGATTGTTGGAAACTATAAAATGCTGTGCAGGGATGGGATCTTACTATGTTTACCACATAGATCTGACCCTTGGTTCTCTGCCAAATGTTTTAAAGCCATGTTATAGGTCTGCAAACCAAGAAGAATCTGGAAATAGCTATTCAGGGTACATTTGTGATCATAGCAACTCAGCAGGGTCCTTGTTTACAAGTAAATAGTTATTCAGTTATTACCTCTGCTAATGAACACAGTGTTTCCATACTGAGGAAATGTTTAGCAGAGAGAAAATGATCTGCAGATATTCAGGATACATGTTTTTCTACATATTATAATTATTGGCTTGGTGTCCGTTGCACCCATTCTTAGAAGTTATTTCCGTCCTGTAAAAAAAATACACAAATACAGTGTGTGCATAGCATGTTGAGTATTGTATTAAGAGGTAAAAAGAATATTGACTATCAAAAAGTATGGCACATGTGTATGCACGTTGCCATATTTCTCATTGTAGAGATATTGTGCAGTCTTTCTCTCCTTCCACCTCCACATTTTAGTGCATTGTTTTTTTTACACTGTATTTAGGCCACAAATCACATGGAAATTGCAGGTTTTGTGCACTTGACAAACTTGATTACCAATACTTCTTCCTTAATATGGACTGCCTGAAAGCTGCTGAGGACGCATACTGACCAGCTGCTTTCTGCTATTGTTTTTGATGAGTCAGTGCATGTGTACAGCTGTGATAAACCAGGCCTATATATTTGATAATTGTTTACTTGCAGTAAGTAAACCCATTTACTTGAGGTACAGGCACTAAGAAAGAAAATTATTTACGTTTGAGTTTAGCATGTATAGAAATGTGCAGTCACCATATGTATTGTTTTAATGATGCTCCGTTGTCACTGAAGCCGGGGGAAAAATAGATTTGGAAGATCCTTGTGCCTACAAGGAGCTGATGGAGGATGGATTTCTTTTCCAGTCACCTGAAATTGATTCACCTTGGTGTCACAGCTGTTCCATCTACTCAGGATTCAAGGTGGAAATAATATGAAAACAGTAAAATGGGGAGAATACAGCCCAAGCCCACATGTAAAAAGTGCAACCAATCACATGAAATTGTTCGGCATATAACGGTGCACCTGGAGAGGGTGAATGACGCTGCAAACATTTCAACGGGTTCTTAGTGGATGTCTGTGCAGGCTGTGGTGACTGAAGCCCAAGGCTTTTTTTTGTCAGTAACAAACAAACCATCTTGCCAATGAGAGAACATTAATTTGAATTTTGATTTACAATGGCTTTATAATAACCTTGAATCATCACAAAGAAAGTCAAAAGTAAAGAGCGAGAGTTTACAGAGTTTACAGAACGGGATGTAATATAATCTAAAGTACAATCCAAAATGCTGCAATAATAATATTACTTTGCCATTTTGTTGTTTGGCTTGAAAATGCACTGTTCTCTCAGTTGTGTTGAGATTGTGTGTGTTAGAATGCCCGACCCTAACTCGTAGCACCACACTCCATCAAAGAGTCGTTGGAAGTCTTTATGGGATGGGATTGGGAGTTTGATGGGGAATTAGGCGTGTCTTGAAAATACAATTTGTAGGGAACGTTTGTGCCAAAACAGAGAAAGGTTTGGAAAGTGAGTTTTAAAAAGCCAATACTCTCTGCAGCCGGCAAAGCAATCATTTGTCGTTGGTATTGATCAGCAACTCTATCAAGTCCTTCAATATATTATCAGTTATGAAGTGCATCAGAGAAATATCTTTAACGCCCTCATGCACAGAAGTCCCCCAGACGTCTTCTTTACTTGCAGTGTTATAATATGTTAACATAAAAGTGGCTCTGGACACAAAGGCATCGTTGCTGGGTACTTGATTATAAAATGACCTCATTGATGGCATGACATAATCAGTGTTTACAGCTCGTTTTGACAGGAGTGATGAACACGCAAGGGCATACTTCTCGTTGAAAGCCACTGAACAATGGAATTATCTGATCATATTTGCTGAAGTGAACATCCTTCCGCTGTCTTCCTAAACAAATGTCTTTTCATTTTCTTCTGGACCTCCTGTTCTCTCACTTGGCAGCCCATTTCCTGGCTGCATGCACTGCTGTTTCCTGTTCCTTGAATCGGAACGAACGGTGGTGTGTTTCTGTTGGACGGACTGCAGAGAGATCTGAAAGGAAGCTACAGGCTACCGGTCCTGAGAAGTTAAACAAGTAAAATCAAATCACAGCTGAGTTCATTTTAATAGCTTTAGGAATCACACACACTCATACACACCATTAACTCTGGCTTTCTGTTCTTTCAGTCCAACACAGGTTATCAGGTTTTAAGGTTTGTTTTTGCTGAGGTTTTTTTTTTAAAACCGCAGCACGTATTGTTACATGTGGAAATCAATTAATTATGCACCGTAGTTCCTCAAATAGTGACCGAGGCCTCGAGGCCTTTATTTACCCTCAGCTGCCGAAGCTAACAAGCCTTTATTTGGACCTGTCAGTCCCTTAGTTTTCATTTCAGTTACCTCATTTCTCCAGGTGTGTGTGTTATAGTGTGAAATAAGATGGCTACGTCCGTCAGTGTCAGCTTGGGTAAAGCTGAGCTCTCTCAGGGGGATGTCATGTGTAAGAGGCAGAACCTTGTATTAGAGGCAGGCCTTGATTAGTCATAATTTAGTAAAAAGCCTTATTTTGATCCACTCCCGTTTGCCTTGTTAAAGTTATTGCATTACACTGTTAATACAAACTCACATACGTCCTGTAACCATTTCAAATTAAAAGCCCTCCAGCCTTTCAATGGACAGAATCCCTGCATTTCTAAACATGGACAAAAATACTTTAGGTGAGTAATCCAGTCTGGCATTGAAGCCTGTTATGTTGTTATTATTTGTTATTTATATTTAGTAAATTAAAACAGTACGGCAGCACATTGTATGACAGGAACCAGGAGTTAATGTTTTTTTTCTCCCTGGCCTGTATTTAGGGGCCGGTCTTTATCTGTTTGTGTCGACCATGCCCCCAGCCATTATAGGAGACCCAGCTCTTAATTGACTACCTTTTTCATTGGGGGAAATACGGTACACTATACTGTATGTTATTACCAACCAAATCATTCAAAAATGCTGTAATCACAATTCAGTAAGCCCTCACTGTGATCTGGACAATGAAATGTTTCGAGCCAGCACTTTGATTTAATGTTTTGAGAACAGTGGCTGTTTTTTTTTTTCCACATATTGATGTTTACTGAGCCCTTTGCACCTCCTGTGGTTTTAGAGGTAAGTGTCTCCAATATCAATTTGATACGTAATATATCACATACCTTTTAGTGAGGAGCTTTTTATAGTGCAATCACTGAATGCAAGCTGATAAATTGTACTGTTGACCTCAAGCGAAGTTTACTGAACATTTAAAGTCAGAAGTGTCTCCTGACTTGAACAGAACAATGTGAGTGTCAGTCTGACTGTGTGAGTCGGGGACAGTGTGTTGCTGCAAAATGCTCCAGATGGGCAGGGTTGTATCTGCTGTTAGCGGGCTCGGAGGCATGAGGCCTGCGTGGAGCCTAAACAGATGCTACTCTTTAAACGAGACTTCTGACATTAACAGCGGTTAGTGCACTCCTGCGAGGCCTCCCTTTACAGCTGTTCTGAGGCCATTTCGTCTTTTAATTGGGATGGGAGAGATCATAGATTACATTAGCCGAGCAGGAGACACTGCGGGCCAGTGGGCTCCCACAATGGGACCCCTCCCTTTTTTCTCATCCTTTGGGCTGCAAGAATGTAGCCTCGCGCTTAATCAGTCTCCCATATGGATCATTGGCCCTCACAGGCCAACACAACTATTAGCGTGCAAGAGACAACTGTTCAGGAAGGTTTCCCAGGGAGAGCTCGTCTATTCGCTCCGTATGTATGTGTATGTTGGCAAGAGGAGAATACGTGTGTTTGTTTTAAAAAAGTATTATTGGAATCAGTTCTTTATGTCCTTGATATTTCTGTTACAAAATGTCACCCTAAAAGAGAAAGTACATAAATACATATCATTTTTCTCAAAGCTAGTATGCCGCCTGTCTAGACTGGGTGGCTGTAACCAATACCTGCTGTCTGGCCAGCGGTGACATATTATATATTTGCAGGAGACAATCCTTGTATTTATGTACAAGTTAAATATGCCCAGGAGACACCACTGGAGATTACATATCTGCAGCCAGAGTGCTAGAAAAGACTGACACACGGCTGTTAACTCGATTCAAACTTGATTAGGCCAAATTGAAGAATGAATGCTCCCTCTCTTTGAGCAATGAGGGGGAGGAAAAGCAAAGAGAGGTATTGACAGGGTATCATTGCTCCCTGAGCAGCCCACAGGACTCGAGGAGTATGTTTTTATACCTCAAAGGCTTTGAGGAAAGTGGTCAGACTTTGTAACAGGAACATACGGTAAATCCACTGAGGTTCTAGAGCAACTGTTTGTACATGTTGTTAGTTGGAAAAAGAAAAAAAAAAAGAAAAAAGACAACCAAAACAACAAAAACACATCAGGATATCCAATCCCGTCAGTCAAGAGTGAGTCTTTCCCAGTCCTCTTTCACAGGGCGCCAGAGAGAAGTGCACACACATGCTTTCCCCACCAAACAGGCATGTTAGCACAACAGGGAACACTGAACAGGGGACAATGAATTTGGGCCGATCCATTTCATTTAAGCACAGGGTGCATGGAGGGGTTAATCCTTCACCACTGGCATTGCTCTTGAGTTTCCACCTCCCCTGTCTGTTTTCTGGTTCTGCTCGGGTTAGTGCTCTCTCACTCTCTCTCCTTCACCCTCTCTCTCTCTCTTCCTTTCTCTCACTCTCTTTCTTTGAAACTTTGTCCAAGGGACTGACAGCTGACCAGCAAAATTATTTTCTGCAGTCCTAATGGTTTGTGTATATTACTTTATCACACAGCATCTATTGCATTACTATGTGCAGCTTGGCAGGCCTGCATTGTGTTCTAGCGGCTAAGACAGGATCCTGCTTCATCCTGCATCAGATCTCATTAAAGATGGAAGCGAAGATTAAACCACATCCTCTTTTGCACACTGCCGCACTGGGCAGGAGGCATCCACTTCCCTTGTACTACTCATAAATAAGACTGAACAGGCAGTTCCTGCAGTGGCAGAAATAATACTTATTTGCCACACCAGTAAAGGGCTTTTTTCATCAGACAGGCTGACAGATGCTCTGGACAGCACTATCAAGCCTTTAGTGTTGCAACCTAGGAGCACAGTCGATTTTGCAGAGAGACATAGTGTGAATCTTAGTGGGACGAAGGCTTTTGATGGGAATTATATGAAGAATGCATTTGACAGCTTTCTCAAGAGGTGTCATGCATATTGCATCAACTCTCTAAATCATACCAGTCTGGACCTAATTAAGATTTTTTTTGCTGTCTTCCGCCTTATGTTTTCATGAATTATGCTTTTTTTTTTAGTTAAAATTTAAAAAAAGAAAAGAAAATGCATATATCTTTAACTATCCCGTCTTTCTGATTTGTAAGGTATGTGACTTTGCGGTGCGTTATGCGGCTCAGTCAGAATGGGTTTGAAGCCATGTTTCTTTTTGTGCTTCTGTGTAGGAGAAGAGGAGATAAGCCAATTAAACGTTTTGGAGGGTAGAAACTGCAGTCCAGCTTCATAAATGATGAACACTGCGAGAGCCAGCGCCGGTCCTTCACTGGTGGCTCCTCGGTAATTAGAACTTCCATTAATGATCACAAAGTCCCTCTTCTTTGAAGTGGTGCCTTAATCCAGACAGTGTGACATTCTTTCAGCATGTTCAGGGAGAAAGCTCAAAGATGCTAATCTGACGCCAAATCTGAATTTAGCACTGCGATGGTTATTATGCTGTAAAGGAATACCTCCATCTTGGCATTAAATTAAAAAAGATTGAAAGAATTTGGTTCTGCTTTCAGTATTCGTGTCAGCATTTGTTAATATTTTGTTATTTTGTTTCTGTTTTCACCCGAATCCTTCATGCACAATGTGAAATCCATGCGCAGTAATTGTGTCTATGGTTTAATCATCAGCTTATTTTTTTTTTCTTTACAGGTTTTTAACTGGTGACAACTGTGATTCTGTTGGGAAAAATCGAAACCCACTGATGTACACCAGTTTAGTCAAACTTAGCCTACCTGCGCAGCTGCCGATTCCATTTAGGTCATTCATCCATCTCGCCCTCCTAACTGAATTGCATTTTAATCATGTATGCTTTTAGCCATCTGTGGCTTCAGTTTTCTCTCTTCCCCACAATGCACTCACATTTACTATTTGGAGACACATAGACAGGAGCCCTTTTGCTCACTGACTGGACTGCCTCTTGGTTGAGGTCACCTTGGAATACAGATAGATCTCTGCCTCTAATAGAGGTCACGGAGACATTTCCATCCTTCATGTTTCCAAAAAAGATTTTTTTTTTTTTTCAAACAAATGTTTCACAATTAGATTGTATTTGTCAAACATGTGGCTGACTGACCTGTGAGATCTTTCAAACGATTTGTCATGCTTGCCTCTTTGCCCTACGTGCTGGTAAACACACAAAAGGAAGACCAAGAACTGCAATGTATTTGTGTGTCGGGACTTGGGACCTGTCCCTACTCATACTCCCTGATTGTTTGGTGACAGGAAACACTAGCTGAGGTTAATTCTGGAAAAAGGATATATCACAGCACGGTGGCAGCCAATGCATTTCAAATGATGTGTCCTTGGGATGCAAGGTTACTGCTGAGTCCTTCTCTCACCAGGAGCAGCCTGGGTAACTATAGGTATTATTGAATGGGCCTGACAACGAAAAGGTCTTGTTGACTTGTGCGTTGTGTGTGGTTACACAGAAGGTCTGTCCGCCCTCTGACATTATAGTTGAGATGAATTTTCCAAAGCTCATTTCTGTGTAGCGATTCACCTTATTAAGACTTCCACCACAATAGCTTTTCGTGTTCCCTGTAACAACTCTAACAGCTGGTTTCTGAAGTTTTTGGCTTCACTGGGCACATTTATTTTATTTTATTTTTATTTAACCTTTATTTTACCAGGCAAGACATTAATACATTTACAATGACAACCTGGCAAGTGGCAGAAGACACTTGCAGGGGAGGGAGGGGACAAACAGAGACAAACAAAAACAAAGAAGAATCTTAAATAGTGGTAAATGATAGAGTAGCGCAGTAGTTACTAGCATAACTGATCTTGGATATCAAAATTGTGGCAGTATTACCTAAATGTACGTCACCAAAAATCACAGTCTTATCCCTGAATGTTTCATGCCTTCTTTTTTGTTTCACTCCAGCTGTCTTAATAATGAAACCACTTCCAATAACAAAACGAGTACGCTATGTCACATTGGAAAACAAAATCATGTGTTACGATGGTTTATTTTTCCTGTGAGTTGTTGGAAAAAAAAAATTGGCTCAGTGCATTTTATTTTCATGGAGTTCTTCTCAGCAAAACAGCAGAATTAATCCTCTACCTCTGTCAGTTTCTTTTGGCCTCCCAAACTGAATTACAAACAAATCCTTTACATCTCTCCCAGCTTTTACTTTATCACTTCTTGTTTGATTTTATGCAGAATTCTTTTACAGGCTGTCTTGGGCTCTCATTTCATCCTTTCTAGAATATGCTGTTTTTTTTTTAAGCCAGATTCAGATTTTTCTTCTTTTCCAGGCTCCTACCTACCAAAGATTTTTTTGCTGGCTTGGTGTGAGGGCATTTTACTTAACACTGTGATCTATGTCTTCAGGAAATGTCCAGTAAAGGCCATTAAAATAGAGCGCTAATGTTGGATTATTCATGCTTATTTCACGTTGCATACTGTGGCACTTTTCCATCTATTACGCTAAGTGCAAGGAAAAGGAATTATAAAGAGCGCTGAGTTAAATTAATCTTCGAGGGGTGTCTCCCCATGTGTTTTCTTCTCCTTCAACATTCGGCTTTAGAGTCAGCTTTGCAGTTAGTCTCAGTATGTGTGCTCCAAAAAAAAAAAAAAAACCCCTCCTTTTTCTTCAGCATGTGTAAAAGCCACATAAATTGGCTCTCCAGACGTGACAGGCCCCTCTCAATGTAACTAGTGTGCCAGCGTGATTTAGTGTTTGATTGGTGTTTTGGAGCTGCCAAACTGAAGCAGCTCTGTGTTCGCTGCCCCACCTCCTATTGTCGAGGCTCTAACACAGGAACATTAAAGCTGACAGTCCCATGTAAAACTGGCCTGGTTAGGCTAGAAGTACCACAGGGTTTGCTTCTCGCCATTGCTCATATTCTTTGGTTGCTCACCTCTAATAGTAGACGCGAACTGTCGAGTTGGTGCTATTTGAGAAGGACACATTGGAGTCCTGTGCTGGACCTTCACGGCAAAACTACTGTCATCTGTTTGTGCTGACTTAAAACTTTCCTGGTGGGAAAGGTAGCAGCTTTTTATAAACAGCAGCAGGAAATCTTGAAGCTACACTAACACTATATCATTTATTTTCTGCCCAATAATTAATGCACATCCTTTTCATCAGTACATCAGTGGGAGAAAAACTTGTGTAAATCTTGGCTTTAGCACATAGCCCAACATTAATATGGCTACAGCGGGTGTGTGTTGGGGGTTCAGCGATGAAATAAAGAGCTTGGAGGCAAGCCAATTAACGGTTGCAATTAAGCAACACTGCAAAGTTCAGCAGGAGGACGGCAATATCATTTAGAGAGATATAACCGTTGTCAATCTATTCTCCTAGTTAAGTATCCCCTAGATAACTATTTGAGTCTCTCAGCCTGCAACACATCTGTCAATTATTGAGTTTGATGGTGTTGATTATGTGTCCCATTCTCCTGTGTGTATGTAAGAGGAACAACTTCTGATACAAAAACAACTGCAAGATTTCTCTGCTGAAGTGAAATACAGTGTGGAGTTTTACATACAATGGATGATTTCACTTGTTCAGATAAATGTGGTTAAAAGGAGACTTCACATTATTCTCTGGCTAATGTCCTCTGATGAGTTGGAGAAGTTCTATTAAGCCAAACTGTATCCTTTATCTTAAATATCTTTAAAGTAGTAATAGTAATATTGCCTGAAAGGATGACTTCAGACTGGATGATGAGGCAACGAGAGGTTCTTTACACTGAAGGAGTGTCAGGCAGGCAGGATGTTTTCAGATCACTGTGAAGTACTGTAAACTTGATTTGAGAAGACTGATGGATCGAATCAGTTCAGTTGACGTAAACTGAATGAGTCTTAAAGCAGAACATCAAGAACCACAGTGGAAAAATCCTGAAAGATGCAATATTTAACTCTTTTATGCTCCTCATCTTGCCAATTTAATGTTTTATTCAAGCTCAGATTTGTTTGGTGGCACTGCCAAAACAGGAAAACACTCTGCCTGTCTGATTGTATATTTCTCATGGTGTCAGCACTGCGCTTTACTATTTCATAGGGTGCGTTTTCTTTAAAATCTCCTCGAATAAGCGATTGAAACAGGTTGTCTTTTTGTTTTGTTGTAACAAAAGGCCGCAGATACCAGCGAGCAGGAAATTATCCGTTGGGATTTTGTGTGAATGTGTTTGTGGGGAGAAAAAAAAAAAAACAGATGCTGTTTGAAGATGCACTGAAGTGAACATCGTGTGATCCATATATGATACAAAAGAAAGAAGCTCAGAACAGTATTACACTACTATTGTAGCAAACCATGACATTTCTGGATCTAAGCTAATTCTGCTGTTGTTCACAGGGCCGGAACTGTGAGGTAATACTGAATGTGAAAGCTGTATTTTGCTGCTAGTGCTGTAGTGTGTATATATAAGCTGCAATATCTTACAGATATCATGTAACAGTGTATGATATTAGTTTACAGTATTCAGTCCGGTCTCTTCTGAGCTTCAGTGATTACAGGGCAGAGTAACCCTTACATCTCCAACTTGTATTCAAAAACTACAACATTTCCTGTTATAGTTTTCTAGCCTGATAATGTGGCCTGTGATTTTGGGACAGCTCTGATTTAGAGATGGCACAACGGAAAAATGTCTTTGGGGCGCAAAACGTTTTTATTTCCATTACAAAGTATAGGAAATAAATAACCGTCTCAAAGTAAATACCTCCCATTATGATCAAACCATTACAACTGTCACTATTAATGTTAATACAGGAAGGATTATTTATGAGATCATCTCTCACGGAAGAAGGATTGGCCTATCTTTGTAAGAGCTTTCATCATGCACTTCAGTAGACTGGACTGACGTGTCTTCATTTAGACTGTTACACTTGATTTAGGAGCAGTCTCTACAAGTGCTCTGTATTTAGGCTGAAGGAATGTCTGATGTTTCTGCAGTTGCTTTAAGATGTAAAACCTTACAATATTCAGCCCTCTACCATTTTATAATGCCGCCCGATTCTCTGTTACATACTCTAGAGTCATTGTTTGTCATTGTACATTATTGAGTTATTGGATCTTTCCAAATTGCTTGAAATTTGGATTATTATTGTACATACAAGTTGCATAAATATAACAGTCCTAACTTTATTGATAAATTGTCTCTTTTAATTAGAGCACAACCCTGTGTTACCTGGCTCAGTACGCAGAAAAGAAGATTCCTTTGTGGTAGTGTTTTCTTCTTCACCATGGTAACGTGCAATAATACGGTGTTTCTCGTCTGGACTTGTGATGGAGTTGCTTCAGACTGATTGCTGTTGCCGCTCCAGGGAGATGAGTCTCTGTGACATAAACGGAGTGCTTCTGGAGCCGGGGCTCACTTCACACATCACCTCAACACTTACACCACTGTGATCAAATAGACGCTGGTGGGAATGGATTCTCTTAAGTGCCGGTTAAGTGCATTTTGCTAAGGAAGTAAGAGAAGTTAAAATACATTTAGTGTTAAAAAAAAAGACAATGCACTCTTTCTTAATGCAATGTTCTGCACTTAAGCTATATGGAGTCTAATTCTGAGTGTATATACTTTGGCCTGGCTATCAAGGCCAAGACCCTCATTTCCAGACTTCTATTTTCTGCTCAGAGAAAGCAGTGATATGTAAAAAGGAAGTCGATTCAGAAACCACACTTCAGTTGCTGAGGATCTCCAATTTAATGCTGTCCTGGCTCTTCCGTCTAGAGAAATCCCAGCCATGTTATTTTGGATATAGTGAGGGGAACTGTCTGGCTGCCTGGCGGGTACCTAGCTGGGGGTAGTGGACTGTGAAGGCCCTGAGGAGCCTTGTGGGTCTTTACCATACCAACAGGCCCGATCAACAGTAAGGAAGAGGCTACATTTACGCAGGCTGATAAATCCAGAAATGAGACTGGATAAATCTGTAATATGCAGCTCCTGGCCCAAATCCTGCCAGTGCTCCGCAGTGACAGTGGGCCCTGTGAAGTTTGCAGATAACCTATTTCATCTCAACCAGAAAATGATGGTGCCTCTTCAAAAGTTGAGCACACGTGCACAGAGTTGGTGAATGCTGTGTTATATAACACTGGATATTTTGTCCAGCAAACAAAACCTGTCTTGATTCCTTGACGGATTATTTTTCAGTATTTCGTTAGTCATCAATAGTTATATGCTGTAAATGTCACATGTGGTTTTTTTTGTGTGTCGTGTAGGATCGCCTACGGCCTGTGAGCAATGAGGTGTGCTAAGATGTCAAGACGTACTTTAAAATATGTGAAAATGTGCAACTGTAAACATTTTCATGTGTCATTAACTGGTTTAATTTGTGTACTTTAATCTGAATATTTATATGGACATTTGTGGCACTTTACTATCTCCACTAGACATTATTTAATAATATGATTGAATCTGTGAGGGATTTTCTTGCAGTGCTCTCAACAGCCTCTTTTTATTAATAACATGTGGAACTTATGTTTCATGTTTCCAAATTCTCTTAATTCAACAGTCCTACCATCGTACTGTGGCTGAAATATAATGGAACAAATTAATAATTGAATATGTAATTTCTCTGTGATTGTGTTTGTGGTTTCTCACAAGCCACAGATATTTTTTTTCTGTTGTTGTGACAACCACAGTGCATTTGTGATTAAAATAATGGGAACGGATCAAAACAGCTCCATTAATGAACCCTGCTCCCTTTCCACTGGCCCCCCTGCATCGTTCCTTCAGAGCCCTTGCAGTGTCTTCCTCCTTCATGTTAGTAGGCTGTGTCTTTAGTGTTGAAAACAATTATTAAGTAACACTTCAGTCGTTAGAAAGTTGTTTTCTGTGTCTAACTTTGGTGGCATTGACTTTCCCTTGGTGTCAACTTCAGAAGAAATACAAACTCGCGCTTTGCTGAGCCCACCTACAGCTTTATTTTCTTGTAATTTCTCCAAGCTCCCTTCTTAGGATTGGGGGTTGAGCAGATGCAGGTAGATGTATATTTATGAGGGGGATGTGTATTTCAGGGAGAAGCGGTGTTGTGAAAGGTGACCTTGTTAGATAAAAGGAGGGCTCGGAAGCCAAATGATGAAAGAGAATGGGATCATCCTGGGCTCATTAATGTGGATTTGAAGGTCAGGTAATTATAACAATAGACGTGTGGGCTGGCTTTGGCATCTGGTATTGTTGCTTTGTTATGAAGGTGACAAGCCTGCCGAGGAAAGGGATTAATCACTGTGACACCAGCCTGTTGTCACATTGATACATTCAGACATCATAACACTACTGCTGTAGTTCTTGAAAGAAGCTGCAAAAACAACATAATTTCAAGCATCAGCAGTATATGACAAGTACTTTTAAAAACATGAATAGGTTTAAGAAGCCACCCACAGTCTCCTGATATTGTAATGAGTATTTCAAAGTAAAAATCAAACCAAAATAGAATTCACATAATTATCATTGCATTGATTTTAATGGCTTAAGCCTCAGTTTTGACACAGAAACAAGTCTCGTACAAAGCTGGTGACACTGTCACAAGTCAAAAGCTGCTTCACACAACAACAAATCCACAAGACTGAGGTTGGAACAGTAACACACAAGCCGTTGTATTCAGCAGTGAAAAAGTAACCAGGGAACCTCACAGTCATCAACTGCATCTTTGAGCCGGATGAGCTTTTAATAGCTTGAACTGAAAACACAGCAGAGCAGACAAAAATGCAGCCCATCATGTAACTTAATGGAAATTTTGTTTGCGCTGGACGCTGACAGAGTATCGATACACATGAGAAATGAGACCTGCTTTGTGTTACCTGCACCAAATCAATTCAACATAACAATCCAATGAATGGAAAAATAGGTTTGCAACAAGGTCCTTCTAAAAGTTTACAAAGCAGAAAAACCCTGTAAATGACTGTAAGCTGGTTTGTAAAACAGGTGATATAAGGCCTGCAGTATATTCTAAATTAAATTTCATTTGGTGTGTTCTGCTATCAAACGGGGAGTTTTCTTGTTACAGCAGAAACAGAAGCAACGTGGAAACAAGGAGTTAAATAGGTTAAAAATATAGAATTCACATCATGTGAGCATTCACAAATTTTCTTCTTACACACTTTGTATTAATTAGAGGTGCACGCTCCATATTAGTGATCCTTGTTCTTTGCATTTCCTTTAACCTTGAAACCAGAAACTCCAGTCACCTCAATAGAATGTGGTTAATATTTCAGTAAATACTTTGACATGTCAGTATTGAGATGATGCTCGGATAGTTACAGTAAACTGTTGGTGTTGGTTGGTGTTGTGCAATCACAATGTGCACAGCTGCATCATTTTGACACCCTTTCGTCTTATTCCACATGAAACATGAACCAGGCTTTAGGCTTTTGTGTGTGTGTGTGTGTGTGTTTTGCTGGGATCCTGCCACCTCTGCCACAAGTTTGTCTGGCTCACTCTGGCTCCTCAGGGACCACTAGAAGCTATAAAGAACAAAAATGCCAACTAGTATTATCAGGCGAGGCAGCATGTGTGGTGTAGCATGCATTTTTAATGTGCCACAAATAAGAAATACCAATGTTGCCTCTCTTCTCTCATCCCACAACTGGTGCCTCGTTGAAGTTTTATTTCTATTTGTGTGAATTTAAGCAGCTACTAAAAGAAAAAAAGAGCCACCATCATTAGAGGTCAGAAGAGCCTCTGTTTAACCCAGTTCCACAGACACGAGATCGGTTTTTCTAGATATAAAGTTCTAACCTGAATATTTCTAGTTGTGTTGAGTTGTGTGTACGTATTCATGTGATTGCGTGTGTGTGTGCGTGCATGCATGCGTGTGTGTGTGTGTGTGTGTGAGCAGGCAGTAGAATTCTTGTTAGGAAGGCTGGTGAAGTGGAAAAGTGTCTGCGTGTGGAGCAGCACATTATTCCACTCAAAAAGAATTTGCCAAAGTCTTTCACTCCACTGACTCTTTGAACATCGACATTCAGAGCTGACATGTTAGACATCAGAACAGTATGAAGAGGAGCATCTAATGACCATCTAAGTGTCAACCCAGTCTACAAATGGTCGTCTTTTTGTTTCTCTGAACTGTTTTCTTCATTATTTCAGGCCTTCCATTTGCAGCTCATTGTGTAGTAGATGCTAATTTGTGCCTGTCAAATTAGCTGTGAATATGAGTTCTAATTAAAGCAGAATCATAGAGGAAGGAAAAAAAAGGTGTGACTTGCAAACAAAGAGCAGCTCTGTTGACTTAGTTTGTGCTTTTATTTGGGACAGTTTTCATGTGTAAAGTCACATTTGCTGAAATCACAGTTCGGTCTTTGTAGACAGGCAAGAGCAGCAGGGAGTGATACTGAAGACTGCTGATATAAAGCGCCATACAGTTGCTATACAATAAGGCAAAGATCGTCCCTATCGCAGTTAAACTGACTCAGATATATTCGCTGAAACTCCTGCTAAAATACCTGTAAGATTTGTGGACGCAGATAGGCCCGGTAGTATTATATTGCAGTGGCAGCCGTGGTTGATTTGAAAAATTGCAACAAGATTTTTTTTGGCTCGGCAACCTATCTATTTGCAACAGAGCAGGCAACCTGAACCATAAAACTTTTTTTTTATTAGTTTCTGTACCCCACCTTTTATCCCGGAGTCACAGCGGACCACACTATTAACCTCTGAGCTTATTGAGAAGCATGTGAGAGACTTCTCAGGAGGAGGTGAGTGTGTATTCAAAGAAGCATATTTAAAGGGTTCACTGAAGGTGGCAGGGACCAGAAGGTAGACAGTGGATCTGTTTACTGCCTTGAGGTTTTGTGGTTATGCACTAGCACTTCCCATTTAACTGCATGATCTAGGGCTCTGCTGACGACACCAAACACGCAACCCAGATCCACGCCTCGCTGCCTTTCTGCATACACGGGGCTCACACGCCGAAGCGCACACAAGCCGCTTTTATGAATGCCCTGCAAATATATGGTCACAGTGAGACTGCCTTTTCACTGTGCTTGTGTCTGCGCTGGCTTCTTGACGCCGTGCCACGATTCATAAACTGTGGCTGTGACACTCTCTGGCTGACGTTCCGTTATCAATATTTTCTCGCTGTGAAAATACACAGCATGTGAACCCCGCTGCATTGTCATTGGCTGAGGGATATGTGAGGCTGCTGTGGGGGTTGAGAGTTCAAAGGGCAGTCAGGAAGTGGGTGTTCCTGCAGTGACAGTGCCGACATGTGTTTGATGGGCCAACAGTAGACCAGGAGTTGCTAATGACCTACCATCTCTGAGCCGTCTGGGGAGCCCTTCCACAGAGATTTATTGCCCATGCTGTGGTTACTGCCGGGACGACTCTCAGCAGCAGCACTCCTGAAGAACTCCAAGCCATGGCCTACTCCTTTGGCTCTTTCCTCTCATTAACTGGGTCATTGCAGACCTTCAAGGCTCATCTTTACTGCTACAAGAAATACTCAGGTTCCCTGAAATATTAAAGCTCAAAGATCACTGCTGTATTTTGTCTAAAGTGATATGATCCTTGTAGTCGTTTTAGAGGTGCAGATGTGGTCTAATCCGTCTTTGAAGAAAAATTGATTCATGAAATTCTCTAGAGGCCGCACACTGGCAGATATTAGAGAGAGGATGGCAAAGTCAAAAACCCATTAAACATGCATTCAAAGAGACAACTCCACGTGTAGGTGCTCAGCCACTGGAGGAGGAACAGATAATGGTCTTCTGATAATACTAATTGTTGGCTCTCCCACTGTTTCCCTAAAGGCAGAAATGTGTTGATCCACCACAAGATAGCCAGACTGAGCCCAGGGCAGGCACAAACAGCAAGGAGAGCTAGTTTATAATTAATACACACACTATAAAATATGCATCACTCAGGATAATAGAAGCACTTTTCAGGCAAGTCATACTGAATAAGCTCACATCCTATAGTAGAACGAGTATTGCGCTGCTGCTGTAGGTTAGCTCCTCTAGCAGCTGTTTCGTATTTGTCTCATGCTTGAAGACAGATTGTTAAAGCAAGTCCCCGACCATTTTGAGATTTTAATGTCTCCCTTGATGTGTAATGCTTTGGGCTGAGCTCATGGACTCTGTAGGTTACAGATATTTTGTGTGCATAAGCGGCACAGTGCGCTTAAAGATAAACTGCCAAAACATGTGTCATGAAATTCTGATCATTAAAGGAGAGGATGCAGGGAGAGCGGGGAAATGAAAAGGCATAAAGCAGCGTTTTTATCCCCCCTCCCTGCTTCCATATTTATCAAACCCACCGCAGAGATGAGATGGCTGTCGAACGCTCCTCATCTCCCAGTGGGCAATTGCTGTGATCACACCAAGTCATATGTGGTTAGAAAGCATCTAACATCTCAACCTCCAGACTAACCCGTTCTCTACTACCACTACCCCACCTTAGACACACGCACGCACGCAAGCACGCACACACACACATACATATACACACACACACACACACACACATACATATACACACACAGGAGAGTTGTGTCTGATTAGCAACCACATCTCCGATCTCTGATTAGGTGTGGAGTAAATGAAGCGCCCCCCTCAGGTATACATTTCCATAATGTCAGGTAATTAAACCCCAGTGTTTTAATAGCTCAGGAATAGGAAGACTCCCCAGGAGACTAGACAATGATGATACACTTTCCTGAAAACTAGCTTACCGTCATTAGCTTGCTTTCAACTGGCACTGAAACTATTACTTTCACTGCACTGGTAATTGAATACTGTAATAAATGACAACAAGCTTAACATGTTTACATCATAGAAAAGATACTGCTGAGCTTTTCTTATACTGAATGCTTCTTAGCATTTTCCCTCAAATCCGAGGTATCTGATGTAATAGCCTTAAAATTTTAACTACATTTATCCATGGTTTTAAAATGTGAACACAAAATTTCCCAAGCTGTTTATTGAAAAAAATAAAAAGGGCTGTTTCTGGAAATGATGCACATCTGAGTTGTGTGCTCACTGTTGATGGCTGACAGATTCCAGAGCTAAACAAAGGCTGGGAGAGCATGAGCGTCTTTTTCATCACAGAAAAACCTGGAGAGGTGCTATTGTAAACATGACAGTGGATTGTCAGTACACCCATGTTTGAGTTGCTGTTTTTTGTGTGTGTATGTTATGCTTCTACTGTATGTGCACACACACACACAGACAGACAGACAGATACACATACATAACAAAAGCCCTTTGATGAAACAAATTCTGCAGTGGGGAAGCTTTCTTTGTTCCTCTGCCCACTCATATGTGTGGTGCTCAGATGAGAACAATGCAAAGCCATAATGGTGCCATAGAAAGGTGTGGAGACTGAGTGAACTCCAGAAGGTCCGCTTCTACGTATAATCAGGCAAACAAAAAATAGATAGATAAATAAATATAACATAATAATAACCACAGGACTGTGCTATCATTGGACAGCTCTCCCTGATACCACATGTTCACTATCTGTTGCTTGTGCAGCAAAACGTTTTTGAGAAATAATAAGCTTTTAACTTGGCAGCGTTCACTGCTAATGATAGCCAGCGCTGTTGCTGGAACTGAAGATCATTAAAGGCGTGTTGCGGTGTATGATTCTTCTAACGCCCTTTGTATGAACTGCACTTCAAACACATAGGCTACCTACTTTCAGTAACACCCAAATTAACAGATGTACTTTAAAATCCCCTCTAATCTTTCTCCTCGTATGTGCAACGGATGTATCTAACTGACAGACGCAGCAAAAATGAAACTAGTTTCATTTTTAATGAGGCACACTCCACGTTGAACAGCAGTCTGACGTTACCTTCCTCTGAACCGGTAAACTGTGTTTAAAGTTGGACATTCCAATGATATATATACAGGGCTCAGTCATATTATGAGTGTTTATGAACTCCACTGTCTTAAAGCTGACAGCAGAATCACAGCGAGTGAGGCTTTACTCCGAGGGTGATCTACATATCTATGTCACATGTGAGAATGAAGCCTCAGTCTTTAAGATCGCAAGCCTTGTACTGAGGAGGGTCTGCTCCAATCGGTTTGTGTGACATATTTCCAAAAAGAAGCAACCAGACCCCACAAAGCCATGGTGGAATGGATTTCCCTGTCGTACAGCAGCAGATACAACTACAGCAAACTACAGGCCACTGTTAATTGCTTTTAATGAACCACATGTTTTATTGAGCATAACCTTTGTCACGTTGCCAAGGAAGAAATCTGCCAAGGAGTGTGTATTTAAATGAGCTGCTGACTGAGTCACACGTTTGTTGCCAACTTGATAATTTAATATTCAAAGCAAAACACCGCCACACACAATGATCACTTCTGTCTATGGGAGATGTGAGAAACAAACTATTGGATGACATTCTTGTCACTTGTTACTGCTGGATGACTGTGGTGTTGTTGGAAGCTTGCGTCAAAATGCCCAATCTCATATGGCTAGACACAGATTCTCCGATGCGTGATTACACATTTAACTGAGAAAGTGATATAAAAATCTGTAACATAGCTGCGTGATCATTCGAGCCAGTTTCAAGCTTTTCTTGGCACTTTATACCAACACTGTATTCCTCTCTTCTCCTGTATAATCCCCCCCTCACAGCTACTGCTGTGATCAGAAAAACAAAACAAAGCGAGACAATAAAAGAAACTTCTCTTGTTTTCTTTTTCAGTGCTGTGAAAATACACTGAATGTGCTCATGAATCATTGTGTTCTGTTCTAAATCTCAGTGACTTTTTTCCGTGGTAGCTTGATTCATTAGCTGATATAAATGACACATTTGATAAATTATATCTACGGGTTTAGATAGTCAAATACGTGTATTTATGGGAAAACAGCAGGTAAAGAATCCAAACTAAAGTGGCCAGATATTCCTGACTTATCTATATTTGCTTACTCTTTGAAGTTTACTGACTCGTTTTTTTTCTCTTTTCAGCAAACACCAGTCTTCTGGGAGGAGGAGGAGGTGAGTGAATGGCTTATTTTTTTCATTATATCATCTCATTGTTTGTTCCTGTGGCATTAAAGCAATTAAGGTTGCACTCGTCAGATCTCTCCAATGGCACATCTATATTTTTTCTTCTGCGGGTTCATGGCAGACTTTAGTGTGTATTTAGTTTCGAGTGTCTGTGTTAAATGTGGCTGAACGTAAGGCCAAAACATTAGAGCGTAGCGCTGAGCAACCTTGCACCGTGCCACACTGAGAGATGGTCATTACTTTAGCGGCCTGCCGAAGAACATTATCATCAAAGCAACGGTGGAAATCCGAGGCAGCCGACCGTGGTGTGGGAATAATGGGCAGGGAACTCCAGTAGAATGCTACTGCCCAATCCCACTGTTCTTCTTTGCTGAAATTTGACTTTTACAGTGACATGATTGAAATAATCGTTCTTCCCCACGGTAAGATGAGTTGGGGTGAAATGCACCCAGTTAGATGTGGAATGTTAATTTCTAATCTAATGGGGATTTTTTTTTTTTTTTTTTGATGATGTGTGGGAATGGTATGACAATGAAATAAGGTCACTGCTTCAGCCTGGTTTATCCATCTGTGCTGGCTGTCACTTTGAATGTGTCACTGTCTCCTGACAGTCTTCAGCTGTGCAGGGTGATCCCAAACACCACATTAAAAACCGGAGTCTAATACAGCTAATCTATCCAGTATAATCCATATTTCTGTATATTTTTAAAAAATAGTTTGCGCTGTAGGTCTCTATCAGACTTATTATTATATGAGTTTGAGACCTTTCCTTTTAGCTTTCTTTACAGAAAATAATAAACAAAACCTTCACCGGCATTTACAATATGCCAAATATTTCCTTTTTTATCCACAGTGTGTGCGTATTCCTTTATTAATTTAGCCATACTTTTGTTTTTTATATCCTAGAGCTAAAAAATAGATAATGATGTGACTAGTTAAAATGTTGTACTGTATGTCATTTTATCTATCATATTTTTCCTCCAAAGTACATGCATACTTTTTTCCCCCACAAAAAACAGGATGTTAGGACAGAATTTTGCACTTTCCCAGGATGGCACTTCTTTCTGTATTTATTTATTTATTTATTCATTTATTAGGATGTGAACACCTGGCATGAAACATGAGTCATCAGAGGCAAGGGGACGGGCTAAAAGCAACATCAAAGCCTCAGCATAGTTAACTGCTCGGTGCGCATGACGCCCATTAGAGTGCACACAGAGCTGTTCAGATCTTATTCACATCTAATCACGGTGCCTGGAGAGGCCCTCATCTTGTCTTGATATGCGGTTAAGACTGCAAACTTTCCAGCCGTTGTTGCACGTTGGTGCGGGATCTCAATCTGAATCGGTGACATGGAGAGGGCCCTCAGCGCACAACCATCCAAAGAACTTCTGTGATTGAGATCAGAGGTCACGAACATGCGTCTCCATAACCAAGCCAGGCCCTGTAAAGCAGGGAGTGCTGTCCTTCTGATTGGTGCCTGCCTCGGCTGCAGTCAACTCTCGGTATTGATTTGCCACGTACAGAGAAACACAAGAAGCAATTTTCTTTGCTATTATGTTTTCATTATTGTTATTTTGTGGCAAATCATCTTTTTACAGTTCTTTGAATCTTAGAACACGCAGCCTTGATGATTGATCCAGATTCTTCTTCAACTGATAATAGGTGTTAGGGTGTTACAGATTGCTCTGTTTCAACAGCAGCAACAATAATATAGTCGAATTTGTGGCTGTCAACACTGGAACATGAGATCTTATGTGTCAATTAATGTCATACTTAGCAAGAAAACATTTCAGTTGATTGTGACCTGCAGCTGTGCTTATTAACTCCAGAGGAATTCTAATTGTAGCTGGTGCCATTTTTTTGAGAGCAAAGCCTCCTTTCATTCTTAATTGACTTCCAGCGATGCTATTCCTGCCAAGTTACTGGCACAGGATACAAGGTCAATTAACTGTAAAATGTTAAGACTCTCATTTTCTCGCGTTAATAATGACCACAACAAAATCTGTGTTATTTTATTATTTTTTTACATGTGCATTCTTGTGCGGCTTGTTTTTGTTATTTTGGCCATGCTAAATGAGGAGGTGATTATAGCCAGGGAGAGAGAGATAACTATTATCTACCAGAGAGCTGAAAATGTTTTTTTTTTTCCCCCCAAAACAAAGCTCTACTCCGTTTGTCTTTTATCTGCGCGGGGCCAAGAGGGGTTTTATCTTCCAGTGTCTTTATCACTCGAAGGTGGCTGCTAAACCTGCGAAACTGTTCTCTCTGTTTCACCCCGGCCCTCCCTCTACCTCTATCTGTGGTTTGGCATGTGAAGACCTCCTGCCTTGGTGGCAGCGAGGATCGATGTGAAGAGGAGATGTGCTCTCATATAGGGTCCTCCTTATCTCCCAGCTGTCTTCTCAGGGCTCTGCAGAGGGGCAGCTTCACAACAGGACGATCCATCATGCTGGCCTCACGCACCTGAGCCATGTTTAGTTCTCACTGCTCTGGAGGTGGGCCCTCCCGCCTGCGTGTGAAAAATGGACAAAGTCTTTAGTTGATGTATGTAAAGTTAGTTTACCACCTACACACTTTTGGAAGTTCTCTTGACTTTACATGGCTTTGAGGATTTTTTGTTATTCTGCTATATTTGTATTTTGAGAGAAAAGTTTCACCTTTCTACATATCTCATCGTTAATTTAAGTGTGACATGTGGTCACAGTAAGGAAGTAAAGTTTCAGCCACAGCAGTGTGACTAGGGTGGATTAAAAGTGAAAATCTAAAGCCCTGAATGAGATTTGTCCTGTCCCAAAAACCATGAGTATATTACTTATATTACTGAGCATTAGTTATGGAGACAAAAAAAAAACCTCCAGAAACTGATTGTTATGCCCTGATGCTCTCTTAAATCCTTAGAAATCACTGATAGAAATTCTTGTTGTCAGTATTATGTACACAATGAGGTTAACTAAAATGGCACTGTTATCTACGTTAGACATGTTGGTCTCTCTGGGATTCCATACGTACATAGAGGGAATAACAATGATCTCTGATAATAGCACGCTAAACGAGGCCTCTGTGAATAGAGGGTAATTATGAATGGTACCAGGTTGCTCATGTGATGTGTGTCACAGCGTAGCTGGATGCTGGCACAGTCCCAGAAGAATAGACCTAATGTAAACATCATGTTGTCTGTCTCCCCCCCTCTCCCCCCATTTGTCACATTCTCACACACCCCCTGACACCAATGGACACACACACACAAACACAAGCGTGCAAGCACACACTGAGCCATGTAATGATACCATGAAGCCCTGTGTAGCCAGAGAGTGGGAGCTCCACTTGCCTTTGATGTCTCCATCCAGGAGGGGAATTGGCTCATTAGCATTCTAACCAGAACCATTGCCCATTTAACACAAGGCTTTAACTAGACCACCCAAACAAATCGTTCTTCTCAGGTTGGTTCTCCTCCTTTTTTCTGCAGCGGGGCACATGCACGGTTGTTCTGAACGTCCTGACTCGGGCTAATTTAGCCACGGGCTGCTAACGCTCACTGAACTCACCAGCCTTTTTGTCACTGCTTACATAACATAGGCTGTAGCGCTGTGTGCCTCCAGCTCTCCTCTCTCATAAGTTTCCTAAACAGTGGTGTGAGTCATAGCAAGCACCAACACATTCTAATATAGGGGATTAATTATGCTTGCTGTGATTATGCCTGGATGTGGTGGTGCTCATGTGGTGCTTTGCCCTCTTCTGCAACTAAAGATGTCATCGAATGTAGAGTCACAGCGACATGACGAGGCAGGGCTTAGTGGCTCTGCTGAGAAAACGATGTGCACGCGAATGCTTATAAATTACAAATCTAATTAACAGGAGGACTACAGTGTCCTAGCTGTGACCTTTGGGTGAAATGTGAGAACACGGGCTTTTGGTAAATTTATCTGACCACAGGACCACTACACCAGCACTGCGATTTCAGCAGAGCTACGCAGTAACTGTGGGACTGGCTCTTACTGCAACAGAGTACTCCACCATCTTAACAAAAGAAAGTGTATCCAGTTTTGGATGTTTGGGTAATCCTTTATCAAGATTCCTAAGTGCTTCTCTGTGCTTATCTCTATCGCCATTCGTTATGCAAAGAGCTCTGTTTTCTTTTCCTGTCACCTCCAGGTGAACCATTATCCTCTGTCTGGCTCCTGCCCGAGGCTTGTTTATTGAGGAGATTGGAGAGGGCCGGGGCACAGTGCTCTGTGCAGGGGGAGGGGAGGTCGAGATACGGGACAGTGTTGGGTGACGGTTTAGGCTAGGTGGCCTTATATCCCCCTGTTGCAGCCATCTCAGTTCTGTGGAAGCATCAGAACTCCCCTACATGATTAATCACTCAAAGATGACATATTATTCTCATAACTCATAGATTGCACACTATGCTTGACTGATGGTCCTCAGTTCACAGATGGTAGTAACAGCCATTAGCATAACTTATGACAGAGATAGCGTATTTCCCCATGGAGTCGCCTAAATAATGTAAAATGATAAATTGAATGCAAAGATTCCTCAGTCAGCACGGTACTCTTGGGATTTTTTTTTATCTCCTCATATTTAGTGGGCGGTTAGTGACACTGATCTAGGTGCACCTTGTATTTGTGCTGCAGTGTTCTGTGTGCTTTTTTTTTAGTGTGTTTGAGACAGCGCTGATATAAATTTGTGTCTGTCCTCCTCCTTTGATTAACCCTGCTGTTAGGAACTATTTATGAGGGACACTCGCAGCATACATTTGTATTCTCTTACTGTCTTTGTTCATGTGATTGAAAGTAAAGTAAATGTATTTACCTTTCATAACAGGAGGTTGTCTTAAGGACAGAGCTTTGCAGTTGTATGCATTGGCTTGAGCCAGTGATATTCATTTAGATAATTAAAATAAAAAAAAAATCCATATTTGAATGGATCTTGCATAAGCAAAGAAGTCACTTTGTAAATTGCACTTACTTAGTAAAATTATAAAAACAACTTAATTCTACACATACCAAGTGTAATGCATTTCTGAGTTTATGCATCAACACTGCACAAGAAGCTACCACTCGTGTTGCCTCAATTAAATTTGTAACCTAGTGTGCTGACTGCATGATATGCTAGGAAGTACATCTCTTTATTGTTTGAATCAACAAAAGTTCATTCTGTGTTAGACAAGAAGAACATAATCTATTTCATTGCTTACATTGTTAATGGAATGGTGAAAGGTGACTACTTACATACCGTATGTATTGTTTATATATTACTATATCTACAATTATATAGTGACAGCAGTATCTCAGTGGATAGCTAAAGGGAAACATCAGTCATCATTTTGCAAAATCATAATGTGGGAAGTGCCCCCATGCTGTCAGATCATTTCACCCAATTACTACAGAGATGACGTAATTTAGAGGGCATCCCACTGAAATTAGCAGGACAAGGTCACCGGGGTGGACTGCAGTTTGCGATACACGAATAGTAATGGAAATTGCATTTCAGCGTGAAAGCGCTCTCCAATGCCATCTCTTTCTCCCTCCTGCCACCACAGAGAACAGTCACCATGAATACACCCCCCTCCCCTCCCCACACTCTCCAATCAGCAGTGATGGATGGACTAATTGATGCAGAATGAGCGGGCCATTCATTTTAGCCTACAACAGTGGGTTCCATATTTAGGATTAGCATCACATTATAATGGGAAGGGAAGAATATATGGTCAGGGAGTCTGAACACTGGAGGGAAAGAGGGGCAGTGTAAGGAAGAGTTATAACAAATGTAGAGACAAAAGGAGAGAGGGACAACGATTATGAGCAGTGGTAACATGACTGGTCAGTTGTGTAATGCTAAGCTCATGAGACATAAGAGAGTGCTCCGAGGGATTTATGGAGAGGTGTGCATCTGCGAAGAAGAGCGAAGCGAGAGGAGCTTATAGTTGCCACATGTCCTGGTATCCCTCTCTTACCCTATGAATCATTCATCTCTGTCCCCATGTATAAATCAAGCTGCCGGCCGTTGCCCGCGGCAGTCATGTCATTAGCTAGTTGACGGCATCACTTGATCTCTGGCACAGCAGTGTGGGTGAGGGAAAGGGCCTAACTTTGAACAGCACACATATCGGCATATCAAACTGCATGGAGCTTTCTGTGTCTGCCTGTGGTGTAGCAAGCTTTGTGGGACAAAGCAGGACCACACAGAGACACGCTCACTCAAAGAGACGTTTCTCCCTTGACACTCACCGTTGCACTTTGCTATCAAATGTGCACTTTCCTGGAAGACACTCTAGGGTATGTATATGTGTAATGCAGCGCTTTCAGAAAGTGTCTGTATCATGCACATTGTGTTTTAGTTTGTTGTTGATTGCACTTGACAGCTGGATTTTCCTGCATGTGCAAAACATTTTTTTGACACTGTTGGCACATCTGAATTAATTATTGATAATGTGAATTCCAAGTGCTTTTTATTTTTGAAAATCAAAAACGGTGACTACAAGGCTCTTATTGACAGGGCAAATGTGGATTTTTTTGTCTTGGCCTTGAAGCGTATTAAAGCATGCAGTTTTCAGCCTGCCTTAGCTTGTAGTGAATTTAAAAATCTGAGAGACTGAGGGGGGAGAAGGGGGGGGCTGTATCTCTTGTGATGGAGACTTGCACCAGAAATTCTCAGCACCCTGCCCACCTATTTTCAGTCTAATTTTCACACTGACACAGTCTCGCTGCTGTTTGCCACTGAGGGGTCATTTGAGGTGGAGGACTTCACTCCTCTGGAATCTCTCCCATCGTATATTGAGCCAGAGGACTGAGAAAGTCAGCAGCCTTATCAGTTTGAAATGCTCGCTCTGTCTGCTGCAGCTCAAAACCTCAGGCAATAGCCAAGCCTGGAGGCAGGTGAGGCTCAGGAGTCTCTGAGTGCTCTAACATTTCGCCTTACTGTCTCTGTTCAAAGTACAAAGTCTTTAAAATAATCAGAAAACTATTGTATAAGCAGTCCTTGCTGTTTTGAAAGTTATGTTATGTACAGCTTTGCACACGTTTTTTTTTTTCTAGATTGCCTGTAAGCAAACAACAGAAACATACAGTGCGCCATCTTGACTTCTCAGAATCATTTAGTTGAAAATAAATATATGTGATATTGGAGTCAGGTCCTCCCCTTCCCTCGGGGTTGCTGTTGTAAACATATTGCAGCTGCTTGCTTTCCTTTGTGTTTGACCTCTGCAGCCTCTCTCTCTCTCTCTCTCTCTCTCTCTCTCTTTCTCTCTCTCTCTCTCTGTTTTGCGCTCTCTCTCCTCTTTCTCTGAAGGGAAACGAAGGTGGCCTTTGACTTCAGTCAGGGGACAAGGAGAGTGATATTCCACAATCCCACAGCATCCTTACGTATATATATCAACCACTTAGTAATTCACTTGCTTCTGAGCAACAAAGGACCGGCAACCCCAGTTTAACGATTGTCCACCTTATTCTGTCTCCCCTCATTGTACGCAAACTGAGAATATGACCACAGGGCTCGAGAAGCGGGCAAGAAAGTGTCAATTTAGTTCTCTTCCACATTGCATCACACATGACCCCCTCCCAACCCCGAGTCCCTCTGTGCACCAGCATTTCTGGGTCAGTTGTCGAGATTTTAGACAACTCAAAGCATTACCAACCCCAGTGTCAGAGCACATTTGTGTCCAACACGGGCTTTATTGTGTCTGTTTGGGGGTGGATTGTGCATTTTGTTCGTCCGTTTTCTTTTGCATGTGTGTCTCTGTGTTTGTTACGTATATATCTGTGCGCATGTGACTGCGGGTTTGCATGCCAGCGTGAGCGTGGCATGACTGACAGAGTGGCAGAGTGTGAGCGCGAACATGACTGTGCTTGCATTTGCTTGCGTGATGGCATGTCTGTGAGTCTGTCTGAATTTAAAAGAGAGAGTGTGTGTGTGTGTCTGTGTCTGTGTCTGTGTGTGAGGTTCTTATTCTGGGATAACTGGATGCTGAGCTGTCTTGTCAGTTGACTCAGTGGTCAGTTTTGGTCCCGCTGCCCCCAGCAATGCAGGATGGAGTGATGAGATCTGACAGATGGGCACAGTTCTTAGCAGGGCACTACCCCATCCCATAGTTTCACCAATCATGGCAGCGCTGCTTACAAGGACATCACAAGAGGCTCCGAGAGATTAGCCACATGCTCACAATTGATTCAGGGACGGCTGACGTGCCAATATACCAATCATGCGAAACCCTATTATTTTCAAAACGTTTACTCAGATTGCACTCTGGAGAAATTCTTGCAAAGTATATATTAGGAAGACAGGGCATTTCCAGTAGGTCAGACAAAGGGTAAACAGAATTTGAGAAACATACACTCCACCATTTAACAAAATCTGTATTTTTGATGCACAACCTGACCTGAACACTGAAACTCTAATAAATGCAAAAGAAGTTTAGCATGAAAACTTCTTCTGGTTTGGTCGGCTCTGCTTTGAAGTTTAATAGAATTTAATTCCTTAACACTGGGGTTCCCATCGTGCTTTCCACTCTCTAGATCTAACAGTGGTGAAGGTAATTGAGGAACCAGTGGAGATCAATGGAAGAAATTAGCAGGACATTGACATTAAGCAGAGCCATTAAATCAATAAACAGCCAGGCGGAATAACCTTGTTCTTGCAGCCATTTAGTTTGGACAAAATAATAATTTCACTGTTTGTACTGTTTGGATTCAGTGTGTAAGTGCTCTGCAGTACTTCCTCTGAGCCTGGGTGTGGATGATTCATAATGCAATGGCATTGTTCTGTTTTGCTGTTAATTTGAACGCACAATATGAGACCACACACAATTTTCGGGAGGGGGGAAGCTGCCCCCGCTGTCAACATCAAATAGGTGTGGTAGCACATGTTTTGTTTACAGTTGCTAAATTGCTGAGTTCCATTTTGGTGTAAATGTACCATGTACCATTCTGGTATGTTATCTATAGCTGGCTTATGGACTTTAATTGTGCTGCTTGCTTTTTAGCAGAGGTGCACGTGCACACTGCAGGGCTCTTGTGGTTTTTGTGCTGTCTAAACAGCGCGTGCCATAATTTCACTAACCACTAGGTATCACAAAAGCATAAACGATGAAACACGCGGAGCGTTGATTGCTCTCAAGTACCTAATGTTTACAGTAGCGTCGGGGTGGCATATGGATCTGAGGCTCGAGTATGTGGCGGCTCACTGATAATAATGGGTCTTTGAACTCGCCGTGAGTGTAGGGGAAGGAGAATATTCACGTGAGTATCTCTAAAGAGCTGGTCGGTGGCTGATTAGTGGCACTTTTTTGACACTTCCTGGGCAGAGACTGACCTGCCACGGCGGCCTTTTGCCAACTAGTAACAAACTGTCAGGCTTTCTGCATCTCTCATGGGGCAGTCTAGTTAGCTGTGTCTGACAGGCCACTTGCCTACAAGCGAGGTTTCAGCCTAGGGAGGGCAGAGCGAGCTCCAGAGGAAAGCTGTCATCTTTTTGTCAGACCACAGGGAAGAGGAGGAGTTTCTCACTCCCCCTCTTCTTCCGTCTCTTTCTCACCCTCTATCTATCTTTCTGTCTGTGTCAGCCTGTTCCCCTGGTGAAGATCTTCACTTTCCCACTGCCTGTTATGCTCCTCTCAGCTTGGCCGTGCAGAATAAACAGGCTGGTGTCAGAGGATGAAACGCCAAGCGTCCCCTAGGAGCTGGGCCCTTCGCTGCGTTAACCCCCTCGCTGTTGCCTCTTGAGGGCCACAGCAGCCATCCCAGTATGCTGGCTGAGAGTGACACAGAGACAGCCAGTCGGACTGAGGTGAAAGACGCTCCATGTGTCCTTCCTGAGGGAGGGATGAGCGTTTATACCGCAGGGATGATGCCCACCACTCCACCTAATCCTCTTTTCCCAGACACTTCATTATCGCTCGCACTCTGTAGCCGCAGCATGTGTGTGCAGAAAGATCTCTGAGGAGAGCCACAGAATCTCACGTAAAGGTGGAGAGAGAGGAAAGAGAACTGAAGAAGAGGGAAAAAGGTGAGGAAAGATGAAGGCGGAGGAAGGTGGTACGAAGAATGACAGAGGGATACGCAGAGTAAAAAGTATGGTGGAGGTGGAGAACAGATGTCAGACATAGTGGGTGGTAGTGAGAGGAAAACAGTTTGCGTAATGTCTTCTCATTTTCCTTTGCATATTCATGTTTTTTCACAACAGAAGGCAAAACTGAAAAGGAACGAGGGGAAAACTGGTCCTGTCTTCATCAAATACAGCACTTCATCATTCAGTACCTATAGTACACGGGCTGTTTTGCTGATTGATGAGATGAGAACAGTTAAATGATGAGCACGTTTTGCAGGGTGAAAAATACTAATATCAGTTAAACATGCCATCTATGTGTAGAATCGTGGGTGTTCAAGGAGCATATCTTTAGGAGGAGGTTTCAGAAATTGAGTTTTCGGTTTACACAAACCAATTACGCTCGTATGTGTGTTGCTTTCTGCGTTGAGCATGTGCAGAGGTGTCTGCTGGGAAGAAGATTAATTTCTGAGTGGGAGAGTGCAGCAAAGCTATTTGAGCCCACTGAAACATGTTGGCTCTCCACTGTGAGACTCGCATTAGCACATGCCATAATTGATGGAGGAGCATACTTAGCAGTAATAATGGGCATTATAGGGCGTGGTATCAAGACATTATTTTCAGAAAGCTCTAATTAAGCTTTTTTGTTGTGGCTTTGGCGCAGCACTGACTGTCCAGTATCATCGGGAATGGTTTCTAAGCTGCTGATAAACACACTGCTTGCCAATCAGTTTGCTCTGGGCCTCCCATGTGCAAGGGAAAATAAACAAGTTCATCAAACAGTGAGAGACAGAGCTCCTCTCCACTGACTGTAGTCCTGGCCCTGATGAAGCAGCAATCAGCTCAGTGCCATAGGGAGCCATTGTGTTTACAGTCGGTGGGTGGATAGACTGCTACTAGCAAGGGGAGATTAGACCTTTGAGACCAGCTGGGACATTCCCACCACCAGCCAGCTCCACCTGTGAAATTGCAAACGAGACCCTGTCCCTTCCCGTCAACCTCCACAGCCGTTGGAAGGATCAACACCACACTGACACTTTCCCGATGCACTTCAATCAAGTATTTCGGGCAGGGGGGAGGGGTTGGTGGCTCAAGTAAAATAGAGCCGGTATGCATGTGGGCATGTGACTATCTTGGTGGTATAGGTACGACAAACACACACACAGCTGCAGTGCTCTCTGATCGTATCTAAAATGTGTGTTTTACTCCCCTAAAAGGTCAAGATGTGGGTGGCATAGGGGCAAAGCAGGGGAAACAGTTGACCTTGATGCCACTTCTGCAACAACTTCACCTCCTAAGTTCATTTCCTCCCTTGTGAATTGTTTGAAATTCTATATTAGCTTCTTCGAATTTCACTGCCAGAGCCCCAATTATTAGGCACGCGTGTTATTCATGTTATTACACAGTAGCTGTTTTCAGGCAGCGTGTCTTCTGTACCACATAAAAAAGTCATTAAAAAAAAGAAAAGAAAAAAGGGAAATACTGCAGGATAGAGTGTGAATGCGAGCCTCAGCTGACAGCCCCTGGAACGTGTTTCTCCCCCTTGGTGGGCAGCGGAGAAAACCTCACCAAGCGTGACAATAACAGAATGCCAAAACATGGATTGGGCCAAATGAGCTGTGAACGCAAACAAAGTAGCGAATTTGTTCTGTGGCGTTTGGGGTGGACATGTGTCCCCTCAGCATGTTAAATACTGCACACAGTCTTACTGACAGACAGGCAGGCAGTGAAACAGGAAGAATAATTAAGCAGAGATAAAAGACAAGGCAGAAAGACAGAAGGTAAAGAGAGCAAAACAATGCAGTAATGACGATGTCAGCCCAAGGATGTGTATGTTAATCACTCTAGCGCTGCTGCGTTTGAGAGCTTTTGTGTGGGAATGCTATTTGTCTGGATCCCACCTGAGATTTGTCATGCCTTATGGTAAATTTTTTGAAGCGTGAGCTACGCCAGTGGAATGGCTGTTCTGTTTTGTCGTCCTCCCGAGAATCTGTCTTTTTCCTTTACTGTCTGTTTATAACTTCGCATTAACTTACGAGTATTAATATAAGTTTGTCTCTGACTTGTCTTTGAGCGTATCTGTTTCTATGTGCGCTGTGTGTTATTCCTGGACCAGGCAGCATGCCCACACTGTCTCTGCAATTCTGAATCTAGCGCAGCTGTTAAATGTTTTATTTACTGAGCCTTGATGAGATAAGAGCCGAGTGTTTTGGAACGTCTGTCTGAGGACATCAGCGTGCCTCTGTGTGTGTGTATGCTTCTTTTAAGTGCTGATTGGTCATTTGGCATCCGTCCCCCAACACCTAAATGGACTCTTAGAGCAACTCAGGAAAGCCATAAACATAAGCAGCCGATGGCAGGGCAAGTCTGAAAGGAAAAAAAAAAAAAAAATCCTAATACACAACTCTTATGAATCGTTCCGCTGGGTTATTCTACAAATGGATTTTCAAACTTTTAAGTGTGTTGCTGTTTAGCTCGGAGCCTCACATTTTGTAGGGCTGGACTGTTGTGTATATTACATTGTTTTACTCCCTCTCTCCCTCCATGTGAGACTGAGGCAGACCAGTTAAGGAATCAAAAGGGCCAAACTGCATGGAAAATGGATCTGTGCTGGGTGGCTTGTTAATTCCCCAGCGTGCCTCCTGAGGTGAATCGCTCTCGATGCGGACGCTGCCTTTGATCATTCACAAAGCATGTCGCAGCAAGGTCTGCACCGGCACCCAACAGATGGTCATTAAATCATGCGTTTTATTTTACTGGAGCTTTTTACATTCCTGCAAGATCTGTGTGCTTTTATTGCTGCCATTTAGGATGGCTACCATGCTGATTAGAAACATGCAGAGGCTTTTTGTGAGTATGCCAATAGACCTGATGGAAAAACAATGAGCATACTGACATTTCATTAATTCTAACTCAACACTCTTTCCCCATTGCAAGGTTTATTTTACTCTCAGAGCACACAGAAGCGTAGTTGTTATACAGGATTAGCCTGTTATTTTTTTTTATTGATTACTGGAGGTGTTGTAAGTACTTTAGTATGAGTTCTTAACATTTTTTTTTATTTGGTATGTGTGGAAATGTGTTTAAGGCCTACACTTAATGTGTAATCAGTATGAAGTGTAGTGTTGTCTGCACTGAGGAAGGCCACAGTTTCAGTACCATCCAACCCTACAGAACCTAGTCCATCACCTGGGCAATAACGACAGATTTCTCACCTCCAGTCAACTGTGCTCCAAAAGCTTGTTAATCTTAGTGTCAGTCAGCGTCATGGAGACAGAAATGCCTAATTACCTTTGCATGATTGGCTACTGAGCAGAATAGGAAATCCACCCTAATGATGTATGTCATCTAGTAGGCATTTAAAATCGCTGACCTCCAGCGGCTACTTCAGTAAGGAAAGAAACAGAAGATCAAATCTTTTCAAGTCGATTATGGTTTGGGTCTGTAGAGAGATGCAGAGAGGTGGAAAGCCTGAGAGTAAAACTCGGACAATTATAGGACGCAATTAAAAAATGTTGATACAGAAGTCATAACAATTTGTGTACCAGGCTGAGCCTGTGGGTTTGTGGTTTGGTGGGATTTTACTGCTTATAGGATCAAACTTTTTATTTTCACTGGGTCTCTTCAACATAGCAGTTAATCTTAGCACATATCCAAAGATTTGTTTTCATCTGCTCCTTAGTGTCGTGGCAAAGCAGAATTTCTGGCTTCTCTTTTTCAGACGTCTATTCACGAGGAATCTGAAATATTTAGCATTGGCTGTTCGTTACCACAGTTTATAACCATCTCTTTATATTCTTGCTCGTCTAAAGGCAGAAACATGCGCGCCTCCCTCTTTATTCCCGCTTCAGTTTGAATAAGCATTCATTTGCATCAAATGTAAATCTTTATTGCATTTCAAACTGGTGCAAATGAAATGTACTGTAGCAAACACCCACACAAACTCCTACATCAAATCAGATTGTTGTTATTTTATAGTGAGAATTGAGCTGCACCCTACACCCTTTGCGACTCCTTTTATATTAACAGGCGAGATGAGGGACAAAGGCTGTGTATTATATTGGCATGGAGGCCAAAGTTCCTGACATGGCAATTTGCTGTCTTTTCTTTTGGGTGAGTGGTAACAATAGGCTGCTGTAGGCTCATTCGGGTGCCCGTGTACTGCAGTGTGAAAGCAGCTTGGCTTTTTGGCCCTAGGGTCAGTGCGGGGATCTCAAACACCACGACTGATGAGCACTAATCTAGGCTCCTCGGCAAACACAAGCCTTTCTCTGTAACCTTCAAGCCGTGAAACACAATTTACAGAGGTGGCAGGGGGTCGAGGCGACCATGATGTCAACAAGCAAATGGGGGGAGGGGTTTTAGAGTGTGCACAACACCCAGTGCATTTACATTACATTACATTTACATTAGGAAGTAACCTGGAGATACCATGACTTTTGGAGAAACCTGCTAATTTGGCCATAAACTCATAACCTATTAAGTGTTCACATTTTCATGGAAAAGATGCGTTGGAAAATCACTTTGTTGTCAATATCCTTTTTAGCATCTTGTTTAGCAATAATCATTTAACATTTATAAGTAATTTTTAGAAGTGTTTACTAGTGGTTGCTGATAAGGAGAGCTAAAACATAACTGTTACAGGTGATAGACAGTTCAGTCCAATACAACTATCCTGCAGCAAATACTAAATTGAAAATGTGATCCAGGTTTGTTTGGCAGTTGTTTTTAAATGATCATAAAGATGTTGGTTTGTCTCTGTGGTAATTTTTTGAGGTTGTAGCTTATTGAAGCTGTATTGTATTACATTATAATGTAAAACAGTGCAATACAATACATTTCTAATATTCTCTCCCTCCACATATGCAAATGTGGACAAACTTTAGAAACAACTTTACTGTGAAATATAATTCCATATGTAGAACTTATTGAAGATCTTTTGTATTAGATTTCATACTTGAGTGCACTGTGAGTGGTATATACATAGTGTGTTGTATTTAAATTTTGTTTTACCTGTGAAAGCAAAAACCTAGTAAGGTTAAATAATAAAATAACAAATTGAATCAGAAAATAGTGTCACTGCAAATATGAGTAAGTGATACTTCTGAAAAGTATCCACATGATCTGTAAAGAAACCCCATAGTTTTATTTTCCACAAAATATCTGTGTAAGAAATCTAACCTTTATAAATATATATCATTAAAATGCAAATTATTACGTTTGGAGAATAATTCATTAAAGATAATAATGCTCATTTTCTAGGTTTTATGGTTGTGCCAACAGATAATCTTCAGCATGCCATCAGAAGTTTAGTGTTGATCATGTCTGTTTTGTGTTTTTCCTATTAACCATTTCAGTGAGGGCTTTGTGTTAACTCCTTATTTGATATTCATGGAAATGTCTCCACCTGCGTATATATCTGTGAGAAGCAGCACTGCCCTCATGCAGCTAATACAGAAGTTGATTAAAGAATTTAAATGGTCCATTTAACCCCTAACACAGGCGAGTCTTACCTGTGTGATAGTACCATTACTTTGCAGTAATTCCTGCAGGCGGCAGCTCGAATTGATCCCCTCTCAGCCATCAGGAAGTTTTAGTGCTGCTATGTGTGTGTTCAAAGCCCAGTTTAATAAAGCTAGCCGGTCATGAGCCGTTAAAGCAGAGGAGAACAATAAATAAACAGACCTGCTCTGTCCTGCTCTACTCCTTTCCCCCTCAACTTCCTCCTCCACCACACTTCCGTCCAACCACATGGTGGATTTGCTCCATGCGGAGTTCAACATCTCGTCATGACCGGCTTACAGCTGGAGGCAGGCACTGAACCCCTAAGTGCTCGCGCTAGGCTCACCCTTTTAAGAGGGCTTCTTTGTCTCCCCTTGGGAAACAGACACACATCACATTATAATAAAATGCTTGGTTTTTTTTTTGTTGTTGTTTTTTGTTTTATCTAAAATGACATGCTGCATAGAACATTGATGTTTTTATTATTATGCATAAGCAGGGTGGTAGGAATGTGTTATGAGACTGCCTCCACTGCACAGGCCATCAGAAAGGCAGATTGATGTTGAGGGGCCTGGCCGATGGAGATAGAGTTTATCTGCTGCAGGCTGGGATATGAAATCTAATCACATGAGTGCCATGTGAGGAAGTGCAGCCACAGATGAGCCACTAACGCACACCATCACACTTGTATTCAACAAATGGTGAGGAATTTCTCTCTGCAGGGTTGAGACAGGCGATAAGACAGCCTCAGACAAGAACTCTCTCACTCCATAGATCTGTCTTTCAGGCAGAGCACAGAGAAACAGAATGAAAGAAGACGGTGAGAGAAAGCATTAGAGAGAGAGAGAGAGAGAGGGGCTGAGAAAAGGTTAGCTATGGAAAATGTAAAAGAATTTAGCACTTAAACTATTCTGAGCAGCAAAAATAATGAATCTCCCTGGCCTGTTTTTTTGGATTGTTACATTCACATTTTGATATATATGCATAGTGCATCCTCGCAACAGACAAAGCCCCCTATACATATGTGTTAACCCAAGGTTCACCCACAGCTCCGCACCACTGCAGCTGGAAAGGCTTCAGTCCTGTGTACTTCAGTTATATTGACAGACACCACAAATGGGAATTTAGCGCTCTTCGATCTATCAAGTACGAGTCTAGCCTACTCATATATTACTAGAAACAAGCAATGTGAATCATCTCAGTTTTTCCAGTCACCTACATTCTGTGCTACATTTTTCTTTCAAAGACATTATAGTATCTTAACTGAGATACTTTTCATGCCACAGTACCAGCGACAGCGGTGACTGGAGGCATTGTGTTTTCAAGTTGTCTGCCCGTCTTTCTCATTCTCATGATCGTAATATCTCAGGAACACCTTGAGGGAATTTCTTCTTTGGCACAACAAACGTTCACTTGGCCTGAAGGATTAGATTTTTCGTGGTCACAGGCCAAAGGTCAAGGTCACTGTGACCTAATAAAACACATTTTTTGACGTAGCTCAAACACAAATGTCTAGTAAGATAAAATGATGAAGTGATAACGTTTTACATCCAAAAAGTCAACTGCAAAAACACTTTTCAAGCCAATATTCAAAGCCATAAATGTGGATTGTGACCATATTTCACATTTGGTTGAATACTGAATTGGTGACACTGATCTTGGGTGCCCATCTTAAAACTGTGTGACTGTATAGATCTGTGCTGCCTAATTCTACTTTGGGGTGTAGCCCACTATACTCATTGTCCAGCATAGAGACAAGACCCTGTGCAATGTCCACGAAAACTACAAAACAGAGAGATATTATCTTCATCAGGAGGTCATGGTGGGTACAGAGCTTCACACTGTCCTCAAGATCCCGCTGCCCTCTGCACAAGTGCCTTGATCAGCCAGTGAGAGATGCAGTGCAGTGCCAAGGACATGATCACTTGCTGGCTTCCTACCCACAAACGCTGCCAACAGGGGTGGAAGTAAGGACTTCCATTTACTCTTGTTACTGTTTGTTTTTTTCTCTACTTGTATGTGTTGGAGGATTTTCCAAAGTCAGTAATTTCACTCTTTCATTTCACTACATTTGAAGTCAGAATTGTTAGACTAAAAACAAAAGTTTCTTGATGCAGTTGTGATTAACCATGTGAGAACACAGCAAATGAAAAGAGCCAAATCAACAGCTGCGGCAGACAAGAAGCTGCTGGTGAGTCTGCAGCATCATGGTCTGTGGCTGCGTGGGGTCAGGGGATGCATGGGGTGCGTTTGCACCTGGGCCAGGTCAGACTGTGCAGTAAAATTAAGGATGGTGGTGGTTAAACTTAGCATTGCCCCAGCATAGATAATGAAGAGTTTGAATCTCCTTTAATTACTCACTGATTTAATGCACCACCCGGTGACCACGGCAAGTGTCCCAAATCAAACACACTTTCTATATTGCATGACTGGCAGGTTGAGACTGGCTCATTGCTAAATGCTAAATTGCTAAATACTGATGGTGGATTCTTCAGCTTTGACTTCTACATTCAGTTCTGCTGTCAGTGTGGTGTGCACCACCGTTCTGCTGTTTTTGATCATCCCTGTGGTGACTGCAGAGCTAATTCAGGTCACTGTTTGAGAACCTGGAGGAGCTCAGTGACACCAGAGAGACTGAGTGTACTGCTTATGTCTTGCATTAAGAATGAATGATCAGATAGGTTGGATTCAGAGCAGATTGGGGAGGACTACGCTGTGTACACGACTCAGAGTGAAGTTCAGACAGGCGTGTGCAACACATGATTATTGTAATTCATTGTACAGAAGAGCAACAACAACTACTATGTTGCCTAGCAACGTAGCGTTTTGTTGACTGCAGCCTCTGTGTGTACATGTCATTTATACATTTCCTCATTTTCTGCTGCTTTACTCTGCTGTCAGTTCTATAAGAAGTGACGGGTTGTTTGATTTATGAGCCTTAATATTGATACATAAAGTCTAAGACACCTGCTGTGGTATTCAGGTGTTGCCACCCCATTTATATCAACAAAGGTAGGCTAAATAACATAGACGCCTGTCTGTATAATTCAGTACAGCTCAACAGCACCACACACCACATCCACCAAAGCTATCATACAGGTGAAACAACTCCTCTCTAGAACAGTTTCAATAAAAACTCAACTTTATTTTTCACAGGACTGTTGTATTAGATTGCATTAGTTTTATAGTTTTAGCTAGATGTACCTGATAAACTGCCAACTGAATGTATATTTGTAATGTCAGTTGTATGCACAGGCTGCAAAGGGCCTGACTGGAATTTACTGGTTTCTTTCAGTGCTGTTCTCACCTAGAAACGAACGGTATATGTACCAATTCAAATATATCTGGTAGCCTGAAGATGTTAGTAGTAGTAATAGTTTTATCAGATATCATTATTATCGCCATAACATTTTATACCCCTCCCCTTCTCCCTTTTAAAAATGTAACTAATGTTTACTCAGAGTAAATTTTAACTGGCTTGCTTTATACATTTCTCTCACTACACTTTTACACAAGTTGTGTCATCTCTACTGCGTAAAAATTTCTTCTAAGTAACAGTACTTTTATTTGAGTTCAGTTTTCCAGTACTTTTTTTTACACCCTGACTTCCAGCTGTGTTTTATGGAACACCCAGCCAAGCCAGAGGCAACAAACTCCAGCGAAGTTTTAACCGGTGATCCCTGGTTCTCCTCTCACACCTCTCTGTATCTTGAAACTTGGTTATTTTCAAGTATCATTTATTACCACACACTGCAGCCCCCTTCCCTTATAAAGTTGATGGTGAGGCTCGACAGGAAAGTAAAGCGTTGAAAACACAGCAAAGACTTTTTATTCACTTGTGGATGGTTAAAAAAAAAAATGTAGCTCAAACTGTCTTTGTTAGTTTGTTAGTCCTTGTCTGTTTGTGCTCATTTGTGCCTGACAAGTTCATTTAAGATTACTTTACACAGGACTGCCCATCTGTGTTCTATCAATAAATGGAAATGATTATTAGCCAGCAACGCATCCTCCTTATAGTAAAAAATCTAACCTTTAACTATCCTTTTAATCAGTTATATCATTTACAGAATTGTATCATGAGCATATACTTTCTGAAAGTGGTTTGGTGATTCAATAGGCTGCTACACACTGAGCACCCCCTATTATACCCCCAATCATAATGACATAAACACCTCCTCATGTATTGGTAATGTGCTATCTCCTTTTAACAAGGAGACAGCACATTATTCAACAAGCATCTCCTTAAGCACTGGACGCATATTATTTGCTATATTTGGAACCTCGTCTTTACTGTGATGTTACTACAACACTATATACACAGAGGCACATGAAAAACCTAGGATCAAACATATTTATCATTCAGTAAGTTCATTCCTCACCGAGGTTGCTACTTAATAGGCTGTGAATGTGATCCCATGAATATTATAGTAATGCTATTTATAGATGGACCTGCAAGGCTATCAGAATGCACTTATATAACATGGAACAGGGTGAAAAAAAAAAAAGATTCCTAAGGACAGTGGTTTTCAAAAAACTTTGTACCGGTCGGTGAAAAGTTGGCTACCAGGGCTGCAGAGATGTTACATAACAAATTCAGACAACTCAGTTAATGACAGAATAATCTTTTGGACAAGACTTTCAGACAGAGCAGGAAGAAGAGGAAGAGATACAGCGTTGAGAGAAACATTAAACAAATGAAAGAGATCAGCTTCACAGAGCCAGAGTTTTAATTCCTCCCTAAATCTTAGACCTGTAATTTCACCATGAATCTCGGTGGTGTTTAGCCTTGATGAAATGTTTTAAATAATTTATCTAAAAGAATTTATTTCAAGTTCAAGTTTTGTTGTTGAAAAGCTAATCTAAAACTGAAGTGGGAATTTCAGCGAGAGACAAAAAGGTTGATAGCCCCTTTGTTTAATATATTTGTGTTGTATATTAGCTACTAAATGTTTAATCCCACTTGTCCGGAGCTACTGTAACAAGAGTGTACAAAGCGAGGGAGTGTTAGAGGGCGTGAGAGTGACGATGACCTCTTCACCTAGTCAGAGACAGAGTCATCTGATCTCTTTAGGGAAAACCTACTGGACACATCTCTATCCCCTCTGCCTGTCCAGCATTCCTGCCCTTCACCACTCGTCCAACACATCCTTCGGGCTCCCGCTGAACTGATGACCCCAGAGTCGGGGTGCTATGCCATCCATTTGCCAACAGGGAGATTGTTTTTCAGCCCTTGAAATTTTAGCCTAGAAGATCAATGCTGCAGCTGGCTTGAGAGTTCAGGGCACAGAGGACCAGAGGGGGAGTGAGGTCAGGGTCTTCTCCTAGGCTCCCTGCGGTGTGTTTAGGGAAAGATACTAAACTCAGGAATCACTCTTTTCACTGACAGCTGAGGTTTAGTCTTCAACCAGGCTGATATACTATCAACTGTTAGCTATAGGTGTTGGCCCATGTTGGCTCAGCTCAGATGATATCTCACTTTGACCATCTGCACCGTCTTGGCTTGCAAATAAACAAGTTAATATAAAGATTTTATTTTATGTGCTTAGGCTGGGTAATTCCCAAACTACAACACTGTGCTGTTCCCCTCCCCTTCTCATTAACTAATCTGTGTAGTCAGAGGAGATGAAATTGGAGAAAATGATTTTGCTAGGCCCTCTTACACACCCACCCGGCACCCATCCCCCTCATGTGCTCTTATACACACACACACACACACACGCACACATTTTATCTGCAATTATAAAACTGGACTGAAGCAGAGCGATTTCATGCTTTCAGCTTAGTAATGGCATTATGCAAAATACCATTACCCTGGAAAGGACACTCCAACGTGTGGAAGCAGGTCAAGTGCTCATTTTAAAAGGGGGAATCTGTGGAGTTGTACAAAACAACACAAACAGCCATGTCTTCTTACTTTCAGCTTTAAGAGCCATTTAGGAGGGAGGCATTTTATCAAGAGTGACGGTGAGCAAAGGTTTCTTGTAACTAATGGTCATTGTTAGTTTTGTTTAAAAAGCACACTAGATGGAAACATCTAGAGCTCCCATACAACATTTCCCTTTCTTCTTTTCCTCTCTTCCCTTCTCTCGGTCTCGCACTCTCAGCGTGTAAAGGTGCTTTCGAGATTTTGGTGAATATGGCATAATGGAAGCTCTTTGTTTGCTCAGGTGCCGATCCTTCACAATGGGTGGATAATGGAGGAACACTTTAGACACAGATGTTCCCTCTTCATCACACTCCTTGGTGTGACCCTCTTAGGAAGCAAAGGGAGGGAAACAGAGCACAAGATCCCTTTAACCCTTTCACGTGTAGCGGTCACTACAGTGGACAGCCATTCAAAAGCCAATTTCTTATATGCCTGGGGTTTGGATGGTGTAGCGGCATATCGGTCACTACAGCAGACCATAGGCAGATGCCTAATGTAAGTGCAGTTAAAAACCCCAACATCTAAGATGGCTGACAAAATGTCAGGTATGCCAAGCATAATAGTAAATAATTGTCCACTTCTTCTACAGAACAAGACTCTTGCAGGTAACATCAAAGGAACAATATTAGTTCTCAAATATTGATTTTTGTAAAAGCAGAACATTGCAATTAATCGTGTGTCCACCAATGGACATCATGTATAACTGGTTTTAATTTAGCTATAAACCATGTTCTACTAAAAACTTGTGTGTTTATAAATTTTTGTTTATCGTAACTTTTTTCCTTAGTAAATCAGTCCACATCTGTTAGGATTATGTAATATGCAGCGTGTTTGCAACAAAAACAATATTTTGTGCTCATTAAATCTGCTGTGTGACTGGCATTTGATCATCATATTTTGTATGTCCTGAAGTCAGGTATGGCCTTGAAAACCTCAGCTCACTTAAAAACAAAGAATGCAAACAAATGATGTTGCATGCACATGAAAATTTAACATCTGTCTGTGTCCTGTTGCCTTGTGCCCTTTGTGCATTACTAGTCTTCATAGTAGACGAGGAACTGATGTACATTTCAAGATTGTAATTTCCCTCCAAAGGTGATGTTTTCAAATTGCCTGTTTTCATTCAACCAGCAACCCAAAACCCAAAGATATTCAGTTACAACAAAGAACAGTATCAAATCCTCGCATCTGAGAAGCAGCAACCTGCAAAATGAGGATATATTTTTTTTAAATAATAAGAGGAAAAACAGAGTAAAAAAAAGATCTTGGCTCTGGCTTTCATAATTCAAATATGAGGGTTAGCAGCAGTAATGTCGTCAAACCCTTCGCTCTAAAATGAGCTCTTTACATGTGGAAACTCTAATCTGACTTAATTGTTTACATTTTGTGAAAGAACGCAGCACCTTAGCCTGTTGCTCGTGTCGACCGCACTCATTTGCTTAAATCAATCAACCTTTGTTTGGCACAGTTAATGAAAGGTATCCCCACAGCTCAATGAATGTTCAATAACTAAGCATAAACAAAAGCAGCCATGGACCTAGACAACAGCAAACAGAGGCATATTTTTAGGTGTCTGCATGGCACACTTTTCCAGGAGTGTTTATTAGTTATGGGTCACCTTGAAGGCAGAAAAGTGGATGGAGGGCAATCAATAGCTAAGCCAATAAGGAAGCAAGAGGCTAAGGTTAAGAGGGTAATCCTTGATGGTAAAGCAGGAAATCTATAAAATAAATGATTTCTCCACTTCTGCAGGTTGGGGGAGGCTATTTATTGGAACAAGTTGGGGCACACACACTGGGTTACACCAAAGTGAAAAACGAAATAGACAAAAACCATGCAATTCAGCCTGACCACATGGCAATTTGCAGGAAGCAATACGAAACGCATTACACCATGTTTTTCTAAATCCTTCACAAAAGTTTCAACAACAGCCATAAGATAGTCAGATAGCTGAAACTGGAGGGAGCTTGGCGAGGGCAGGGGATGGGGTTGATGTGAGAGACATTGCCTGTGATGCTGGAGGTAGCAATTTCAAGCTGCATGTCAGCTTAGCTGCTTTTCACCAGACAAAAGTATCACCATGAAGAAAAGTTTTTCTATTTGTGAAACAAAACATTGAACCTGATCTGACTCTTAACCTGAATCTTAGCCACAGTTTTTGTAAACTTATAAATGAACGATTAGTAGTAAGTATAAAGATAAGCCACATTTTATACCACTGTATAAGCAGCATCAGTAGAATCCATTTTAAATATCTATGTCTGGAAATGGTCTTTTTACTTTAAAGCAGCTATAATAGGTACTTTAATAATAACCATATACAGCTCCCCTCATCTTTACAGTGTCATAGTGAGTTTCAGCCTGTTGTTGCCTGCCTGCAACTTAACTGTTTTATTTCACTCTCACAGCTTCCATTGCTTTGTTTTTGGCCTCTAATCTTGAAACTGCTGCCTGCCAAGCTAGAAAAGACACTTTTCAGTGCTTTTAAGCACTTACGAGCACTAGTTTTTAAGCGTGAGTACATGTTTTTACCGGAAATTAGCAGCATCTGGCTTCACTTGTTTAGCTAAGTGATGGTGTATCTTACATAAAGCAGTCTTAAATATCTCTGGTCCAAAAGTAAGGTGTCCTCTTTTTTTTTCTCCCTTGCTAAGGATGTTGTTATGCTGAGTTTTTAATTGAGCAGCTGGGATGAGGCACTAATGGTTTTTTCAGCAGTGTCTCAGCATTTGAAGTCTGACCTGTCAGTGAAAGCAACAGGGCAACATTTTCCTCAGTAAATAATTAACATCGCCATTCTCCCCTTCGCTGTGCTCGATGCATATTGATACAGGCAATTTGTTCCCTCATCTAAGCACTCAGGTTTCTTCTGTTAGACCAACACATGGCATACTCAGTGCATAATGGCCACAGCAATAGCTTGTTAGAGTAGATACAGAGACCATTTTTCCCTGGTGTTCTTATACAACACTTCTGCAAACCGTCCGTGGCAATCAGATATTGCACCCATCGTTACTACAGTCTAGAAATAACATTTTTCACTGTATCCGGACCAGCTTTGTACTAACTGTGTTGATGTGGATTGACCGCATGATGACTAAAAAACGTGTTTTCAACTACACAGAGAGACATCGTGAGTCACAGTGTCTCATGGATGGCTGAATAATCAAAGCAGCACAAAGAATGCCATATCTGGATACATCAACACAAGCACACCAGATACAGGGTAGAGGTCCTGGACGTCAGAAATGACTCATTTCCTTTGATAAAGATGTGCAAAGTGTAATCTACTGAACTTTTTTCCCTCTCCCGCCGTCTTATCCTGTCAAAATTCTACAATGACACTCTGAGAATTACTCGTGCCATCAACATATCCTGTGACTGAAAGAAATCATCAGATAGTACCAGCATGCTGGCATCGATTTCAGGTCTCTGGATAGTAATTAACAACTCTGAAATTACAACTGTAGCACAAAAGAACTGCAGCTTTCTTCTGTGCTCATCAGACGAGGATGACAGATGCTAGAAAAGGCTTGTCTCTCTGTCGTTTGAAAAAAATTTCGCTGTCTTTCTGGCCCGTCGCATGTGTTTTCCATTGTACTTCTAGAGTAGTGTTTTGTTCAGCGGGCTGAGCGGCCGGTCTGGAGCTGCCTGTCAGCTCGTGTCAGTCGCAGCATCAGTGAGTGGCTGGGTGTCTTTTCGTGCTCCAGTCATCTCACTGTCTGAGATGGCTGCCTCCACCCCACGAAGCCTAAGCTCTCAAACATCCCATTAGCACCTGCTAAGTCAACCCGAAACTTTTTAAGGCCAGTCTGACTTTGTGCGTGTAATTACTCTCGCTCGCTGTTTAAACCCAAAGACCTCTTATTCCCTTTAAAGGCAATTGGTTAGGTCATTGAAGATTACTGACTTAACTTTCTGTCTCATTCATTAGCTGCACCATTCAAATGATACAATGCCTTAGACTTAAGGCTGGCTCTACTTCTGATTTTATTTTCCCAGTCCCTCTGTTTCTAAAAATTAAAATTCAGTGTTTCATTTATTCAAACAGGCTATCTGCTGCTTTTCCAGCTTGTATCTGTTTAAATATAAACACTGTGAGGTGTTCAACAGGATACCTGAGATGTGTCGACTTGTTCACTGATATCTTTTAGTTATGTAGCTCCTTTGCAATACTGTGGTGGAACATCTCCCTCTCTTCAGACCTTAGGGATTTGTACCTGTCAAATCAGCCTCTCTGTCACTTGAAAAAGGATAAGATATGCCCTTTTGGCACCTTGCAATGCTGTAACAGTAGACGTTTATACTGCAGGATCTGAAGTTATAAGTGTTTGTGTTTTATAGTTGTTCTTTAGCTATTGAGCTACAACAATTGACAGCCCAGATTGTGTAGTAACCTGCCTTCATTAAATAATAATAGACGTGCTGTTCGCTTGCTAAAACTGTAAAGTTCAGATTTTGATTCAAATGTTGCTGGAGAGTGGTCTCTGTAGAGTACTGTGATACTACATTCGAACACTTCTGCATGTTTTTCCTTCATTAAGCGGTTCCCAATTGCTCAGTTTATGTGAATGAAGATTGCTGTTTGCCTGCACCTGAATGTTTTATTTTTCTTCCTATCTCTCCTGAATGGCCTTGTGTGCTTGGTAACCACCAATCTGCTTGTCACGGCAAATTTTTCCCTAATTCTAATCTTATTGAAAAAAAAATGCTTGCCAGATGCTAACAGTCTTTTGACACATGATTTCAAATTATGCTAAATGGCCTCATGGGTTGATGTGTCCAGGGGTTAATCAGGGTTGTCCTGATCAACCTCTGACACCAGGGTCATTCATAAGGTTGTGCTCCAGGCACGGCTCCATTGATAAGGGTCATTGAAAGGGTCATCCTCTCTCCCTCTTTAGTTCTATCCAGTTAAAGCATTAGCAGCTGAATCAGTGCCTGGTGTTCATTGGAACATTAATTGTGCTCATTGATTGGCATGTAGTTCAACTAAGTGTCCTCCGAGTGCTGCACAATAACAGGGTTGTTTTCTCATCTCAGCCAACAGTCATTCTGTTGTCAGCTCTGACGTAAAGGCTTGTAACATGGCTACTGTGAAAAACTGTGCGCTCTAAATAAGGTGGGCGTCACTGCCTGCGAAATATGAGGACACACTCGGCTTTTCTGTGTGCCTTTAGCCTACTATTAGATCCCATATCCTGGCAGCCATACTTTCTTCGGTGCAGGTGAGGGGTTGTCTGGCATCACTTTGGAGTGATTTCCAATCATCCACTCGATTTACAGGCCGTAGGGGAGGCACAACCTGTTATTGTACTCTTCACTGGAGCACATATTGAGACTTAAAAAAAAAAAAAAAAACACCCAAGAAGCATAGTCTATATTTTTTGTTAGCACTTTTCCATGTTTGAAAAACAACAATTCAAAAATACTTACTTGTGGATTTTTATTCGCTGTAGTATAGGAAATTGAATGTAGAGCCTGAGTATGTCTCTACCAATCCCCACAATGTAATTTTGTCAGTTTGTAAATTAATGTCATGAAGAATAGCGTGCAGTAGTGAGCAGGTGACCTAGGATGACCTTTACTGACACAAAAATCTGAGTGGTAAAGCTTTTACATGCTTGCACACGTCTATTTTTTCCTCAAGAAACTGAATCAAGGAGGAACTACTGTGTTGTGTTTGTAACTGTAAGAAACCTTAACCTTGATTTTAACCATATTTTTTCTTACCATACTATTATGTACAAATTCCAGTGGTTACAGAACGACATTATAAAGGATATGACTGGTGTCATCTCATTTTTCATGTTAATGGGTTTCAGCTTGTTTCGTCTCATACTTCTCCAGCTTAAAATGCACAATTATCGTGTACTTTAGCCAGTAGCCTGCACACCCAAGCTTTTAAATGCAACTTCACAAAGACTGTTCAGTGTTAGAACTGGGACAACACCCCCACCCATTTGAAAATCTAATTAAACTAAACTAGTTTTTATCTGTTCTAAATGTCTTCAGAGAAGCCATTCATTACGCCTGCCCTCCAGTCTTGTCACAAATATACTCCAGTATTACATTTATTTAATAAATAGGTTACTAAATGTTTTTCTGCTTTTTTCCTTTTTTGTTGTCTTCTCTTATGCATGCCTTATCGCTCTGAATAAAATATTTTAGCCCTTAGAAGCACATGGGAAGTAGAGACTCCCACCCTTGATGTCACCATTTTTATTGAACCTTTTAATCTGGCTTGTTGTGAGGCCACAATCCAATAACACATTTCACCTTAACCACCAGATATGATGAAAGTATAACCAAGTGATCAATGATGGGATTTACACTTTACCTCCCATTTTTCCCTGCCTCACTGCAACCATAGCAACAGGCCCAGGATAAATCTACTATTTAGCGAAACGACACAAGAATCACCCTTGGATTTGATCATGTGCTTTGCTCTGTTCCTCTTTTTCCCCTGTGCCAGGCTCCAGCAGAAATGGTCTGAGAGACTGATAGGAGAAGAGGAGAAATGAATGGCTCATCTCATAACTGGTTTTAGTAAACACATGGTGAATGGATATAGGAATAATTACATTTAGCCCCTAACGTGGAAGCGAGGCTCATCTTTTGCTGGATAGAGAATACCAGAGTGGGGTTCAGGGCAGGTGTTTTCGCTTTGTTGTGAGTGGCAGAGACACATAATGTCCCACGAAAAGATGAATGAGACGATCATGAGGAAGCTAGAACATAAAGCATTGTGCTAAATGAGCATGAACAGTTATATATTTCATTTTCATTCATTGCCACATATTGCACTTTTTTTAATTACTGAAGCAATACAGGAATGTTTGACCTTGAGTTGAACTTGAAATCGATTATATAATCACGTATGAGTAATGTTCCTGAGGATGTATGAAATATACTCTGACCAGCTAACAAATCAATCAGTAACTTTACCAAATAAATTAGTGGGCTAGTGGCACATTTCCTTTCATGTCACTACAACCATTGTGGGATTGTCCAGAACCTGCACCTATAAATTCATAAAGCCATGGTCCATTACAGTCTTACCTATATAAGACTTACCTATATATATAATGAACGCAGAAATCTTTTGTTAGCAGGCAAGTAGTTCTCATTAAAATTATTACTGCCTTCTCTGATATTGGCTGTGCAGACTTTAACATATTCAGCATTGTGTCTACCATCTGTTGTGGCAAAAAAACTTACTAAAAAGAAGTCACTGTTTACAACTGATTGAGACGATGGTATATTCTTGTTCCTGTCTTCCATCACACTGCCTGCTCCGGGGATCTCCGTCTAATTAGACCGATGGCAATGGGATGGCCGTGGCACCTGACAGAGAAGGATGGCTACTCAGGAGAAAAGAGATTATTTCAACACTGACTGCTCACAGTCTGGCTGTTCTGCAGTGCTGCTGCACTGGCCACACACTGTTGATTGATTTGCATTGCAGATTGCACAGACTTGGAGAGGACCTGGCTAGCTTTCCTGGCTGTCGCTGTCTTAAACCCAGCATAATCCCTGGCTAGAGGCCCAGTATGTTGCTCACCCTTTCATTAACATGGGAGTGCCATACACCTGGCCACCAGACAAACGTTTGAAGCAGCCGCAAATGAAGTAAATCAGTCATGGCATCTCACTGGTGACCGGTGACATTTGTTGTCTTCTGTTTGGCTTTTAGTCTCCACAGTAATCATTTTGCTGTAACTTGTCCAGAGAAAAGCCTCACAAAAACAAATTTATATGGAGGATGACATTATTGTTGTCTACGACATCACAGTACAACTTGTTTCGAAATACTACTGCTACCACCAGTACGTCTATTACTACTAGTTATTAAAAAGCAGCATTGATAAACGGTTATAGTAATTCTGCAATCAGTTTTATCAGCCTTTCTGAATATGCAACATCGTCTTAGCATTAACAGTATGTGAACATTAACACAAGCACAACAAATGACATTTCAGTGTTTGTAGAAACAGTAAGATGCAGATTACAAAGTGTAGAAGGGAAAAACAACAAAAGATATTTGTAGGTTGTGAGAAATAGATTTAGGTTTGTTTTGTGTGGACTGGGCTTTACAGAGCTGAAAGCTGATGTACTCACTGAGATGAAGGAGGTCGCCTGAGGAGATGTGCAGAGGGCAGGAAGAGATATATTCCAGGAGAATACAGATAGAGTATCAATGGGCTGTGCACTGTAAAGGAATAAGAACAGGAATGATGTGGTCATTTGGGCTGGTTGCAGATTTCAATACTATATTGAAACTGGACATTTATCTGTGAATATATACTTTATACTTTATATTGCAGTTATTAACAGATGAGTGTTAAACTTTAGTTTTTTGATATGCAACTGCTAATAGTTTAAACAGGTTAAGAGTCAGAGAGAGCAACTTGTTTTCTTTGTGTTGTGAAGCAGTGAGATGTAAAACACATGATAATTAAAGTGGATATTTTTGTGTCAGTGTTCTTCATTACAATTATTTCACTTAGGTTAATTGCATAGCTTGTGTTCCACCTTTGACTTGCATACTTAATAAACAACCTGCTTTAAAATATGAAGAAAATATAGACATGAACTCTTTTCATCCAAGTTTTGGATGAAAAGAAGAATTTGCATCTGCCTTAGTTTAATGATAGTGTAATATAGCTGGCCACAAACAGCAATAATAAACAAATGATGATTGGACAAATGCAATAATTGGATAAATGATTCTGAATTTAGAAAATCTGCATTTACTTGTATATTGTGTTAATCCAGCTCCAACATGCATTTTATTAGTACATTACTGTAATAAAAAGTACAGCCTGGGCTTAATTTGTTGTTTTGTGAGAGAAAGAAAGAGAAAACGGTTGAAATACAAAAGACATGTCAAACAAATAAACGACTGTGACATGTCAAGTGCTTTATTTGCATTTTTGAGCACTCTAGTAAAGCATGCTGTCATCTTTGAGTAGTGAAGCTGACATTGGTTAATTTCATGTGTTATTTCTGAGCAATTTTTGAGCAAATTATTATTATTATTATTTATTATTATTATTTATTTTTATTTTTTTAATCTTTTCCATGCAGATAAATATAAACCTAGGATGGAAAACATTTTAGTAGTATAGGAACATGATATCTAGGAGACAGGGTTAAGTATGGAAAGACAGTTGCTTGTAGTGATCCCTTATGGGTGTCATTTTTTTGTGCCAAGGTTTTATCATTAGTCATATGTTCAGAAACATAAATGTGCCCATATATCAAGAAGTGATAAGTAACCTAATATGTACATGTTTGTGCAGATTGGATAAGTTAGAAAACAGGTGATGTTTGTATTGATAAATATTCTTCACTCCTTTTTGCTGCTTTACAGAGTAAATATTTTGAAATGTCACTGCATAAAATGAAATCGCTGCCATTAAGGCAACCTGCACCAACTTTGAACCGTAACTGTCTAAAATTGAGGTTTATTTTCTGTCTAATTTGACGGTTTAAAGCCAGTCGAAGTGTCTTTGCTTTGGTTTGCACATTGGCAATGGGCTGTGATTACCAGAATGCGAGTCCTAACAGAATAGCAGAGAAGCTTGATATCAGGATTCTGGTGCTACCGCAACGTGCTATTGTTGGGCTCTCGTTCACACTGACTAATTAACTTTACAGCTGACATCTCTGGAGTCTGTGACTGAATTGAGTGAGACTGAGACAGCCCGTGATGCGTAGAATAAGTGCAAGCAGTTCCACCTTCAGTGTCCTTGCAGGGGATGAAAGTTTATGTGAATCTGTGCCCATCCAGTAAATATTTGTTAAGCAACTAACATTTGTCTTCTCAGAGTTTTGCTCATGTTCTTTTTTGTATGGCCTATTGTGAAATATCTCTGTGTTGCCATGTAATTAGTGTGAAGTTGGCTAACACCTCATCGTGTTTGACTCAAGGCCCAATTTCTGAGCTGTAAAAGCTCACATGCAGGTGGTCACAGAATCTCATAATACAAGCTTATTTGGGCGTGACCGGCAGATTTTTGCTGATTTTATGATCAGAGGTTTTGTGTAGCTCAGGTGCACCTGCAGTGCTGTTGAAGGAGAGGTTGGATAAGGAGGAATAAAATATCAGGTGGTGTTGTAGTGGCTTGCATCAACTATGACCAATCAAATTACATCCTGTCGACACCTTCAAAAGCAGGGCACTCACCACACTCACCTCAATGCTGCCTGATTTGTATTAACACTCCCCTCAGCTTCTATTCTTGTACAGTCATGACAAGTCAAAAAATATTAAAAGTATTAAGGTGATAAAAAAAAATCACTTGTGCCCAATTAAATTACAGTTTTACTTTCCTTCACCTGGACTATTGTAGGAATAAGACCCATAATGTCAACAGTAAATGACCTTTTTGGCTCAAGTTTCATAAACTGAAAGTATGAGGTTGACTATTTTCCTTGAGTAGTGCACTATTTTGTGAGACCTCTGGAGTCAAACTATCTTTAGTTTAAAATATCAACTTAATAAAATATCTGAAGAAATGTAGCTACACCCTCGCCTTAGCATCCCCCGAGAGAGAGGGAGAGAGCAAAGAGTCAAACCTCTGGTCTCTGTCTGTGAGCTGCACTGGCACTTCCAGTCTGATTGGTGTTTACCAAGGCTGTGCCAGGTCCCTGTGCCGGCCAGCTTTCTGTTTGCCCCTTTCTCTATTGACTAAATCCCCAGTTGTAATGCTAAATGCCAAGATCATACACAGTAAAAGCTCATTGCCTTTGCTACAAGAAGCACAGGCACTATGCTGCAGAGAACTACACATGGATTTTATTGTGAGGAAAGTGAATTAAGAATCCAAGAGTTTACATACTGTAGCAGACCACATTACCACTGTCTGTTTCGAATTTGATGCTCGGAGCTGCAAATGGAGATGGGTAGCAGTTTCACGTCTTTGTTCTATTGTTTTATTGGCTTGATTTTGAAAGCTTGAAAAATAAAACCCATGCGTGCGTATTATATCTCCAAAAGAAAACATTTGTGTTAATACGAGGTTAAAGCCTTTTATACGATCCAATCTGCTGAATCACATCCAGGGGTTGTCTGCTTTACGTTGCACTAGTATCCCTGCCAGGTGTATTCATTCTTACGCAGTGTGTTTGTCTTTGTGTCGAAAATATCATGACTCATGCTGAAGCTTGCCATCCACTCAGCTACTGGAAGCATATGAAATCCAGCACTTCTCTCTCCCACTAGCTCCCATTTCCTGCAATGGAAAATGTAAGTAATGACTGTTTTTGCCTCAAAAACAAGTACAGGCTGGGCATTCTATTAGTGCTAGTGTCCCGGTGCTCACCTTATCTATCTCTGTTGCCTGTTCCTCCTCACCACCTGCTCGACCAAGTTTTAGTAAAGCACGACCAAGCCTAATTTGGGTATCGGGTCACATTGCCACAGCAGCAGATGCAAAATATCAGATGGTAATGCACAGAGGTGATCACGAGCTGATCGTTGTCCAAACAGTACATTTGGATACTGACTGTATTTCAGTGCCAGATATTACATAGTGCCAAAGCCATCTTTTACACCCCCCAGACCTACACTAAGTACATTAGCAGTCTTGAATTCTGGCTTCTGGTTGGGTTACACAACACTGAACGGAGATCCTTTGACCCAAAACCACTTCACTCTGACTACTCTCATACCAAATATATGGCTTACCGAGTTATACTGTTTACTGCAAAAAAACAAAAAACAAAAAAAAAAACTGCAGTGCAACAAGACGTCTCTGCCCACACACAGTGGTAAATAAGCTCATCAGTTTCCCCTTTTCCCATCCCTTGTGTGTGTCTTAGTTTTGAGGTGCAGTCAGCCTTGACATGCAAAATAATCTGATTTTAATAATATCTTAAGCTCTTCTTTAATGGCATCAGCAATTATGCCATAAATGGATTTAATATATCTTGTCTTAGTATAAGACATGAAAAATGGATCATAACCTGCTTAAGAGGCTGTAAGGAAATCATCAGATTAGCTCCAAAACAAAGAATGTAGCCTGCTATTCTTTTTACATCCATCACTGCTGCTCCACCGCTTAGATGACATATATGCTGACCTGAGAGATTTAAAGTCAGAATTGATAACTAATATTCTCAGAGGTGACAGTGCACTGTATTGTAAGTCCACATATCATCTCGGGAAGGTCAATGGCTTCCGTCACAGCCTCAGTAACTGATATCCAGCTCTGCCAGGTTATGATACAGAAAGTGGTGTATGATGGGTTTTTTTTACATTGTGTTACATTTAAAAGTAGCAATAAGTCTTCTGTGATCCAAAAACTATAAAGTCTGTTTTTCATTATTTCAGCTTTTCTCTAGATTGAGAGTAAATAAGTATTTGTACTTGAGAAGAGAGGAAAATAAATTACGTCGACTCTTTTTTTTAGTTTGTTTTCTTTTCTTACAAACTGTTCAACCAGGAGAATATTGTTTGTCTCCAAATGACCATATCCACTGCTTCCTGGTGTACATCATAAAAACATTTTGGGCTGCGTTAGTGGGGGTGGGGTGGGGATTCAAAATTAATGGGCAGTAAGCCAAGCTGTGAACAAGCAGCTATCTGAATGCTGTCACTGTAGAGGCCATTATAGCGTTCCATTTGAATTATAAAACCTCTCCAGAGCAAGGTGTGTGCTGCTTGGGTGCGTGACTGCCCACCGGATAGCAGAGATAGGTCATTTCAGTGAAATGGTTGAATGGGAGGGTGACCAGGCATCTCCCTCATTATTAGACATGTCACTGTCACTCACAAAGGTGTGAGTGACAGAAGACCCTATTACCCTCCAAGATTCACCTCCATCCTTCAGAGATAGGTCAGCTTTTACAGTTAGGTGGGGGGAAGACAAAGAAAACGCTTCAGCAGTCGCATTAACATACCCCCACCGGTTATTGTTAGTTTGCATCACATGCAGCGGTGGCTTTCTCACAAATATGATATTTTTTTTATTAATTAATAACAATTAATAGGCTTTATGAAGAAGATCTTTGCCACAGTTCTGAGAAAAGTCCGCTTTTGAAATAGCCGGTAAGTATGTTAAGGCTGGTCTTCCCCAGAGAAAAATTATCTACTTAATTAAAAGGACCAGCAGGAAAGGCCTGGAATCATGACGGTATAATTATAAAAGCCCCATTTCTGTTAATCCTTGGCTCTGCAGCAAGGAGGCCCACATGGTGGAGCCAGGCCACGGCCACTAGTTAAGCACTGAGACCACACAGAGCTTTTACAAGGAGAGGCAGTTGGAGGACGATAGGCCTTTAACTGAGGATGTGGGGAGCTGAGAGCGAGCCCAGAGGTCTGCTAGAAGCTTTTTACTACAACGGAGCTTGGGGAGAAAGGCCCAGCAGCATCATTTACGAAGGACAGGGAGTCAACAGGCAAATCATAGGCATGCTTATAAGTCAAGTCTGTGAATAGTTTGCCAAGCACTGATGCATTGTTTGACCTGTAGGGGAACAGAGCTGCACTGCTGCAGTTGTGGTTGTTGTACATGTATAAAGCAAAGCAAATATTCTCTTAAATCATACCCAGCTCATTAGAATTGATCTGAATCATCAGCAAAGTGTCAAAATCTATCAGGTTTGGTGAACAGTCGTGATCAGGCACAATTCTAGAGGTATTCGCAAAACGGTTAATCATGGCAGGACATTAGTGCTGAGCTTTGTGCCCGTATGGAGGTGGGCTCTGCTTTCTGCCGGTTCGTCTCAGTGCCGGGGCCTTTGATTTGTGTCTCACAGCTGGGGCCGGGGAAGACGTTTCAGTGGGCAGCTGCGGACGCTTAATCTCCCCTGTGCTGACACAGGCTCAATTAATAGATAGCACACTTTGGGAGTCTGCAAGAAAGTTGTCAGGGTCCTGTCAGATAAATCACAGGAGAGGATTTCATGCTGGCTATCACAAGCTGTGGCCCCAGTGGCCTGTTTCTTTGTTTGCTTACTTTAAGTCACAGAAGGGTAATGATTTTGTAGCAGTGAGGCACACTGAGGCTTTCTTTCTTTTTTTACAAGTACTCTGGTTATCATGAATTATAGGCTACAGTTAAGGGAATCTCCATAATTGCATTTTTGTTTTTGATGCAAAAGCAATCAGTGTAATTGCTGAATAACACTTGAGAACTTAATACATTTTGAATTTAAACTTTAATGCTGTCATTTTACACTTTCACACCTCTGAAGTCAACACTGAAATCTGTGGGGATCATAAAATCCACTCACTCCTAAAATACCTTTACTTGAGGATCATAAGACAAATAATCATTTTGTTTTTGCTCATTTTATTCAATTTTCACTCCTTTTAATCGTCTTGTTTACAGTTTTACAGTGATGGAAAATGGATAATCATTTGGAGTCTGGTAATCTCCTTTTTGAAAGAAAAGAAAAACACTTACCTATGATTGTATTGATTTTGTGGCTTAACCTTAATTCTTTCAGGCTTCTTCTTTCTTCAGGCAGACATCACAGTGATGTTTATGATGAAAGGCTCACATTAATTTAACTTCTGCGCATCTTTAAATCCAGATTTTTTCCCTATTGACCATACAGATAAAATGTATCTAAGGCGAGAATTACATTGAACAACTATACAATAAACAATAAATATAACAATATTTAAGATAAGGGGAGCAAGCAGACAGGTGTGACGGCAATAACTAGAGTATATGCTTAGATATTAACCCAACAGTCAAGAGAAAATAGTATTGTTAGAAAAATGCTTTTTGGTTCTACTGTTGCCCAAATGTTTATTGTTCCTAGTTTAACAGCCATAACACAGAAATGTCATTAAAATGCCTGAAATTCCACTTCATGATCTAAATTGTTCTCAGTCCTCTCTTGTCCACAGACCAGTCATGTTGCCATAGTTCTTTATTTGCTGTACTTGAACAGGGATTTAAAAAAAACAATCTGCAGCCTCAATTTTCACAGGTAAATAAGGTTAATGATCAAGAAACACAAGAATACAAAACGATGATGACCTTTTAATTCCATAGCTCACTGTGCTTTTGACATGCTTCGCGTGCTGCTTTGCAAATGTTAATGTATTGTACAAAGCTGTAGGCTTTGCTGAAGAAGCGCCTTGCACCAGCAAACCCAAAGAACCATGCATAATAGCAACAGCTGTTCATGCATTTTAATCCAAAGCAGTGGCCTTTCACTGAATGGTTCCATCTTTCTTCATTTCCGCAATTACGGACTTGCCAGAGAGTTTGGCCTGAAGATCCAAGAGTCTGAAGCAGCAGTTAAACTTGCTCTCTCTCCTCACCGGCCTTAAAGCTGGCTATTCAGATTGCTCAATAATTACATGCATTTGTCTAGTCCTGTCTGCTGTTGTTGCTTCTTGGAGCAGCGTATGCATCGAACAAAGCGCTTCTGTTCCAACTCTCACCTCTAGCCAGGTCGTTCTTAGAAAAGCCATCCTTTACCATCATGCAGCAGGCTCTCTTGGGTGACTCAAAGATGAACTTTGTGCAGGGAAGTAATTTATGATGAAACTGGCCAGGATCCGCTCTGGGGGTTGTGTTTTCTAGCTGTGTTTTCTTAACATTAGTGTGTCCCTTATTAGCCTAATTTCTCAAAGAGGGCAATTTGTGCAGGAGGCGACATTTAATTATGTCTGGATGAAAATGTGTGTGTGTTCTATTGATTCCAAATAGTCCCTCATCTGAAGAGAGTTGGCCGTATGTTGTTAAGGAACAAAAAGATGCCTCCGACTGATACAGCTTCCTATCATTAATATAATACTAAAAACACATTAAAAACATGAAAGACTCCAAGAAGCAGTGCCAATAGAAGTAGTAGGCCTCCATTAATGTTAAGTAAAAATATGATGTATCTAATCAATAATTCACAGCTGGTTCTGACTCTTGATCTAGTCCAAGGGGAGCCCTTAGTGGTCAGCAGCAGGATCATACTTTGAAATTAGGAAAGAGCATATTTCATTTTATCTTCTCTGGCAGCTGATTTGCCCTTCACCCACTGAGATAGGTGGTAAGCTTATTGATAGGAGATGCTTCCTGGTGGTGGTGGTGGGTTCCATGTTGACTGCCTTTTGTACCAGAGATGTAGTGCTTTGCTACCCTGCTCTGAGAGCTCTTTGATGTCAGAATTAACCTCATGTCATGTTACTCTTGTTAATGATGTTTTAAGTTGCTCAGAAATCCTTCTATTCCTCCCATGAACCCAAAGAACCAATGAAAATGTGTTTAATTTTATAAACTACGAGATGAAACGCATAAACGAGGAGTGGCGGTTTTCATTTACATTGTGCTCTGATGCAGCATTTACAGAGGCTTTAATGACTAAGGTTACTCTGCAAGCGAGAATCATACCCATGCACAGACACACACATTTGTGGGTACACCAACACATGGACACACGTTGCACTTCATATTGGTTTTACTGAAGGAAAAATATCTGAGAGTCTCTAATACCATACTGTCTACTGACACTCACCTTCACTCCCTCTCTTTCCCGTGGCAGAAATAGTAAAGCTGGGGTGCCAAAGGTAATCTAACCTAGAAGACGAGGCGATAATAGCCACATTGACAGAGTGCGTGTTTGTAATGAGAGACTGGATGAGGAGTCAAAGGTGAAAAATGAGTGCGATATTGAAGGAGGAAGAGGAAGCTGTAAGAGGAGGTTTGTGTTTATCTGTGTTTATTAGGGCACCTCACACCCAGGAATGGAAGAACGGTTTTGAGTCCTAGATGGAGTAGTAGAAGACTGAAATAGTGGATTTCCATCAGGCAGGATACCATTATGTAAGCAACTGTGATCACAGTCTGTGATACTGAGACGATGCCAAAAGTGTTTCCAAATGACAGGACTGGTATCTTGAAATATATTTGTTACAGTTGTAAAAAACAAAACACCACCCATTCAAGTCCATTTAGGTCTGTACAGTTTTTCCCCCGTGCTGTGAGAAAATACAAATCGTTATAGCTAAGGCATGCAAACCACAAAAGAGACCTGGAAACCAAACAGGGCAGCTTGTCACACCTAATTTCGATAATCCTTTGTTCATACTCAATGCCCTATCAGCCCTATACAATTTACCCCTTAAACATCGACAGAATTTAAAGTGAAACTCATTTTGTGTCTGTAGATAGTCGATGTCTGGGCTAATTTTAGGGTTGGTTTTAGGATTTAAAATGGGGTCGAGCTCATTAGTTGCAGGGGAAAAAACTTTTTTTTTGATAGCTCAGTACAGGAAAATCAGCACTGGACAATCCAAATAAAGTTCTACTGACCTGCCTGGAGTTACTCTGAAAAATAAACAGTACCCCTGTCATGTAAAGAATGCAGACAGTGTGCGTCTTGGACAGAATGACTCCGCTACCTCAGACAGAGAGTCCTGCAACAACAAGACAGAACAGTTAAAACAACATCTTTAAATGTGAGGTCCAGGGCCGTCACTACTGTCGCAGGGAGTTCAGCACGGCTGGGGTTTGGCACCGAGTCGTCCGCAGCTGTCGGCCTCCAGGTTTCCAACGACAGCGTCACATGAGCTGGGGTAACTTAACCTGGCACTCCTTTACAGCCCTGGGAACAACAGCGTGAAGAGTGTGTGTTCCTAATATGTCTCACTTCAGCCCCTGATTCTCAAAACCAACTCTAGTTTTAAGTGCGGTTAAGTAGTACAAATACAGGCACAAAAATACTACGTCAGTATTTTTGAGCTTCACTGTCCTTTACTCATATGATTGGTAAAAAAAAAGTATTTCATTTTCTGAGTTAAATCTGTCGACAGTGAGTTGATCGCTGGAAGGCTTAATCTCAGCGTGATCAACACATCTACATATGGCATGAAGTGCGGTGCAGAAAGATTAACCGGGTACCATGGTAACATTAATGCAGCTATCTTTTAAATTGTTTTCAAACTAACTGTGTTGTGGTACACTGAAATAACTTCTGACTAACACACGATCCAAGAATCACAGTGTCAGCAGGAGGTGGAAAGGTGCTGTGAATGCTGCCAGAAGCTCTGTTTTTAAACAACTGCAATAATCCTGGCTGTTTTACTCTAATACAGCTATGATGTGAGAAAGGAGACATTAATAGTAACAGTGGAAAAGAGCAGGTTATGACATGGGATCAAAGCCATGAGTTGTCAAGAACAATATAACATATATAACAGTATAACAATATTATTCTAAGTAGTTTTTTTTTTTTAACCTTGCTAGTGGGGAAACATCTCAATTAAAATCACCTCCGAGAGTCGATTCATTATGTGTTTTGAAGCTCACATATTCTTTTTCCTCAGCAGTGACCTGCTGGTTACTCGTGAAGTTAGACACACTGGCAGCGCGGAGGTGAGAAGCACAATCCTCTGCGGTGGGCTACTAACCCACTTCACTGAGCAACTAAACACAACGTACGTGCCTTGCTTAAGGGCACCTCAGCACAGGTTTCTCTTTCACCACTTACAGGTCCTTAGTGTTACTCTCTGTATTCAAGCCGATAAACTTTCAGCCACATGCTTACATTTCTAAACCAGGCTCAAGCTGTTATTGTTGGCTCTGTTGTTGATACATCCTACTGTATGTTATAATAGTTGAAGCTGAAACTGTAACCCACTGGGTTTCTTTCTTCCGAGAAAAACACTTACAATCCTTGCTGACATATTTGTCAACTTGGGCTGAACCGTAACGATAATAACAACAGTGTTTCCACTGCGTTGCAGTGAAACCTGTGATTGTTGTGTCATTTATTCTGGTTCCTGCTTACATAGCAGTGCCAGGGGAATTGTGAGTCATGTAAGCCTCAGGTATTTTATGTCACTTTGGAGAGTAACATCTGTGACTATCTGCCTGGCATTCTATTAGTCCAAATCCCCTGCTTACCTGGGTATTACAGGTAAAATGGAGATTATTATCCCTTTCCTGGGAACTTGGTTACAGTAGAGAGCGAGCTCTGGCTCCTGTTGCATCCAAAATTGCCGCGATTAGGACACATAATCCAGTATCACAAGGGAGTAACCACAATAGCATGAATATATTCCACCTGACATTTAGTTCAGCCAGATCTCTGATTGGCACTTGATTAGCAACTAATCCATGTCATTATCTCCTTCAGTGAAATTAGTTGAGTAGAAAATGCTGTCGTAAATCACAGAGGTGGAATCGTGGAGGGGCTTTGATCAGTGTACAGCTCTGAAAGTGCTGCGAGGAGAGAGGAAATATGATGTTGCCATGGATACTACAAAAAAAATAGGTGAAAGGGAATATATGGCTTAATAGTTTCAGGAATGGGTTTGGTTGTGTGTGGAAACCACGACTCTCAGTGTGAGAGAGTACTGATAAAAGTTTTGGTTCCTACTGGCCAACCTGCTCCCAAGAAGAGCTGGTGTATAAGACTCAGTGGTTCAGCAGGTAATACCCACACATGGGTTAAAGTTTAGGCCTACCTTGGAATAGAGTACTACCTATTCCCCTCTGTTAGATTATGGACTGATATTCAGACTTTTCCATATCCTGCCAGGTAGAATCCAGCTCACCCCCCCCCCCCCCCCCCCCCCCCCACCTCCCCAACCCCCCCTCCTCCTCCTTCCTGCCCAGCCCATACTGCCTCCTCTGGCTCCAGTCCTGAACCTAACCCTCAGAGGAGCGGAAAATAATTAGGAGAGAAAATTGCAGCTGACACTATTTCTGAAAAGCAGGGTATTGTAATGAGAGCAGAGCAGGTATTCATTGTGTCTGAGGGAGCGATTGAAAGCCCTTGGTTTTCGGGCTGCCTGGGAGAAGCCCGGGGAGAGTAAGCAGAGCTTTGCTGAGTCCCTTAATGCATGTGGGAACGGAGCCTTGAGAGGACGAGGCAGAGGTGTCTTCAACAATGGTAGGAGCCAAGGTTACAGCTGAGTAACTAATTCAAACTGCTCTAGACTGACACACACACTCACACACGCACACACACTCGTCTTCTTTGTCTCTCTCAATATGTCTCTCCCTCTGTCTCTTGCTCTCTCCTTGTTCCCATTATGAGTACAGAGGGATACCGTCCAGCCACAGCTCAAAGTTATCTTCATTAGCCGTGCAGACTTGCTGGAGTGGCTGCTCGGGGAAGCTTTCTCTGAGCAAGGCACTCAAGAGAAGATGAATAAATGTTTTGTCCCACATAGGCCCAGCCTAAAGCAGTGGCAGGCTGCAAGGAGAGATAGATGAGGTATTAACTGTTATATTTTTCAACGGGGGCTGAGGAAGCCCAGTAGAGGGGTGGACAGAAGCAGATGCTGCTGCCTGAATATTAAGCCTGTTAAATGAAATGTCCTCCATAAAGAAGTCTTAACAGGAGCAGGAGAAATATAGCGCTGGGCACCACTGATTGAGCATCACATAGTCGAGCACACGTTCATCTCAGGGCTTCTGCTTGACGTGTGACTCAGGCTGAAAGCTGGGAGATGAGAGAGAGGTCGCTTTGATCGCCTTTCAGTACTGTGGTGCAGGTTTTTTTTTGGGGGGGGGGCATTTGAATGTGATTATTGCTATTAAGTATAATGGAGTAGGGACACAGGCATAATGGCGTTCAGGAGTCCTTTTGAAAACTACTCATACACACAGGGCTATGGGTGATCACAAAACTTCACAATACACATGAAATTTACTTACTATGAGGTTAGACTGTGTAGCTGCAGAAATTCAGTTAACGTCCACGTGAAAATGGAATTTTATTTGCACATGATCAGAATTTAATATGAAACCTGTGATCAAAATACAGCAGTGTTTGTGATTGTTGATTCTTGACGTTTCATTGTGAACAACTGGAGATTGCTCTGACTTGTCCTCCTTTCTGAAGTGAATGTAAATGCCATTCTGCGTTAATGAGAATCTGCGGCTTGCCTTTGTAATGTTGCAGGCATCCATAATGTAGAAATCTGCAGGGAATAATGCTGAAATCCCACTTAAACGAGAAAATAAATTGATGGCCAAATTGCATGTGGGTCATATCTCCACTTACGGGAACCCAGATCTGCTTTTAGTTGCCTAAATAATGAACACAGAAAAATGTATTCACAATCAAGTTTTGATTGCCTTGCACGCCACTGCAATTGAATTTGAAGTGACAAAGTACGTTTTGAAACCTCTCTCTGTCTCAGTGCTTTCCTAACCCTCTCTATATCTCTTTCTCAAACAAACAGAAACACACACACACACACATATTACCCACGATGCATCTGTTGTACACCACCCTTTCCGTGAAGCAGTCTAAGCAAAGCAGGTAAATTAAATCTGTAGCCGTACCATCCAAGATTCTGGCAATCAGCCAGATCAGTTCAGCATCTTCCTCTCTATTTACAGGCGCTGCGAACAAATTTCCAGGCTCGTAGGGACTCGCTGACACTAGATGCACAGTGACACACTCAGTGGCATCAGAAAGAGTTTCACAGTCACAGTAGCTTATGCAACCATGCACAGGAGGAGCACTGAAATGGAAGCTGAAACTATTATCTACAATCTAATTCTTCAGCTACTGAGATGAAACACAGAACCCTGTATGCTTTTGTGCGCCGGGTTCCTAAGGTGCTCATAGGTAAGAGATCAGCCATGCTAGGAAGTGATGAGAGAAAATGTCTGGGGAGGATGGGCTCCTGTGGGAACACTGCAAACTGAAGGAGGGCATTATTAAATTTTCCTAACCTGGCTGGCTTTATGTGACCACGAAAAGATCATAGTTCACTTTGCACCTGTTCGAGGAGTATATTTTCCTGTTCCTGAGCTGTCTATCCTGCCTGATTTCAAGTTGTAACAAGGTATTTTTCAAAGGAACAACCCAATCACTTTACTATTATTATGATAAATAAATGCAAACTGAAATATTCTTTGTATTGATCAGTCTGCGAAGACGTCATTATCGTTCTTTCTCTTTTTACAGCTTGACCAGTGTAGTGCAACCCCTTGTACTCTCTATAGATTCTTATTTTCACTTTAGTTCACCTAAATGAGAGGATGCCAGCTGTGTTGAAAGACTGAAACCAGTTGGCATGTTTAGTGAGCGGATGAGTCAGCTAGATCAGCCAGTAAAATGACCTGCTTACCTGATCTGTAAGCAATTAGCACTTGACAGTGGTCAAGTTTTCATCTGTGGTGTAGCAGTTATGTGATGTGCAGACTTCAGTGTCTCATTTTTTTCATATTACTTTCTGATTCTGCTCCAGTTTAGTGGTCAAAAGGTCACAAAGCCAGAATATACAAGGCCCACAATATGCTTACAGAATCAAGCATCTGCAAAATAACTTTTCAGCTCTTATGTGAACGGCAAACTGTATGTTTTTACCTTCAAACTCTCTCCCTTTTTTTTCTTTTTAATGTTCTGTATCACATTGGGATTGGAAACCTGCATTCAGATGATATATTCAGATGTTCAACAAAACTAAACTCCAAATGCTTTTAATACATAGATCATATCAAAACGAAGATATATGGTGCATGTTATGCAAAGATTATGTATAAAACAGACAGCTGGAAAGGAAAAGCAAACAGTGACTAGGAGGCCTGTCTGTAGAAATGGAGATATTAGATAATGTCGACTTCCCTATCACTGCTGTGACACAGATTCATTATCAGGTGAGCACATTTAGGTGCTGAAATCTTATTAATTCAGTTCTGTAATACAACACGATGGAAAAAGGTTTTGTTCAATGGGCGGAGCGACTTTATGTGTTCATAAATGAGAAGCGAGCTTATAGTCCCCGAGCTTTCACCTCAGCCTGTGCATTTAGCAATTCATGTTTGTGAGATGTTAAGAAGCAATTATGATGCAAATAAGTGTGTCTGATGATCATGGACAATCTTGTTTGCACAGTGGATATTATAAAAATGCCATCCTACAACCAGCACTACATCCGCTCTGTGTTGTGTTAAATAGCTTTCATTGTCACCGGAGCGATCCCTCCTCATTTCCACATCACTGTCAGACTCATGTTACTTTTTCAAAAAGCCATCAGGATTCGTCTCTGTCAACTGCCTGTCCCTCAGTCCATTAAAGATGATTGATAGAGCTAGAAAATCTTCCGCCCAGCTGTTGTCGTTGACTCTTCCCTGAGAAACTGAAAGGAGCTCAGAAAAGGACCATCCCTCATCAAAAGACCTTTTGTCTGTGTTGATGATGTGAAGCAAACTAAATTTTTGAAGATAGTGTATAACTAATCTCCAGCCCTTTTTTTCGCAGTTTTGTTTTCCTGGCTCTGTATGTGGAATAATTATTACATTACAGATGAAGACAGTGATTAGAGTCACATTTTGTCTTTTATCAGCAAAATAAATTCACATTATTATTATTTTTTTTTTATCTGCTCCTCAGTTCTTTTCTTTCATCAGTTCCGAATGTGTAAACATTGGTTATCCTGCGGGCTATCTTAACTCTCAACCATTTTAGCTTTGATGGATAAAGCTAGTCTGAGGCTTGTTCTCTCCATCGGCCAAGTCTTTACAAAGAGAAACCAAAGAAAAGACACTGTTGTGTCTGTTCGTCCAGCTGCTACTGTTCTTCCTCCTGGCTCTGTTATCCTCTAATGGCTTGTGAGGATTTTTACAGGACAACTTGAGGAGGATTTTATGATGTTTCAGTGTGATTGATAACATGCTCTTGGAGGGATGTCAGGCTTTCAGAGACGGATAATGTGGATTTCTATCTCTCTGCCTTCTTGTGTAAGACGTGCCATCAATCACGTGCATTGCGGCCTTAACCCGGTAAAATTAAAACCTTAGGGGGGCGGGGGGTGGGGGTGGGGTATCGGGGTCTCCGTAGAACCAGGACACACGCATCAATAGGGACTGCGACAGAATCAGAACACAGATCCACATCCTAACAAACTCACCACGGAGGACGGGACAGATATAAGATTCCCACCACCAGGCAGCCAATACAGTTAATGATCTGACTGTATATGGCTGTTGACAGTGGAGAGGGATTACAGGAAGAACAGTCTCATTTTCACTGTGTGTGGAGGCGGTATTAGATCCTAGCCCAGCTAATTTCATTCCTAAGCTCGTCAATATTTACCAGCAACAGGCTCAGCACACTACAGCAGACCCAGTCTCCCTGCAGAGAGAAGATAAAGAGCTGGGGAGATAATTTGAGAATGTCGAGATTCAGTAACCAGAATCAAACTCATAAACATAATGTTCAGCCTTTTCTTGGTCCTGTTCCTGTAAAAGGTTGTTTGTTTTGACGCGATACAGCACACAAACCGATAAGTGGCCCAGCTGGTTTGAGATATGTCATGTGCCTGCTTTTGTGTATTTCTCATCAGGTAGACTTTACCTTTCCTTGTACGTCTGTTTGTGTTCCAGTCGACGGCTGCATACACAAAGCGGCAGGGTCCTGTCTGTATGATGAGTGCCACTCACTAAACGGCTGTGACACCGGCAAAGCCAAGATCACCTGTGGCTATGATCTCCCTGCAAAACGTGAGTATCAGTAATTAATATGTTTTTCTTTGTTTGCTCTGTAATGTGTGTGGCAGTGCCTTGCAGGAATATTCTCTAATCAAAACTGCTGCCAATGAGGGCGACATCACCTGACCAGTTAGTGAACATTAAGATTTAGTGGTAAACATTGGAGCAGTGAAACGCTGTACAATCTATCATTAATCTATATTGTTTTTATGAAATAGCCTCATTTATTCAAACCTAAAGCTCCTGAACCAGCCGGTGGACTACGCTGGCATTGCATTGATGCAGAAAATCACTGCTAATGAAAAAAAAACAAAAAAACATTTTGTTTTAGTATAGCTGTTTGGATTTTACGGAGGATTGAAAATGAGTGAAAATGTGCAATATTTTGAACTGAGGCTGTAGTTTCTATGAAGTTTGGATAAACATGATTGAATTGCAAATTAAACTCTAAATCAAAGCACACATACACACACGTACTGTATATGCACACTTGCGTACCTGTTCATAATGGCTGGGGTCACATTGCATTCCAAAAACAGACTGGGGTGCTTTTAATGTCCAAAATAAAAACATTTTAATCATAATTTATTAGTTCTGAAAAACTCATTTGTAATAAATGGGGAGTTGTTATAGGGAGGATAATTAATATGATTGGTGCTTGTTGTATGGCTGGATGGGAGTGTCATCTGCACACAAACAAAGACATTAAGGGAGCTATTAGTTGCTTAATTTGATTGATTTTTCATCCCTGATTTATTCTGTTAACGGATCACATAACTCTTACTGTCACGCCATAAATGATCAGAAGAGGGACTGCAGTGTTTTCTTTGTTTCTGTCGCCGTCATAGATGTAACATTTTGTTATCAAGTCTCAGAAAGTTTGCGGTGTGTACGTGTGTACGTGTGACAAAAAAAAATCATAGAAATTTCTCATCTAATTTCTTTAGGTCATTGTCAGTAGCACATGTGTCACTTTTAAAGTTAGTCACAAGCTTCTTTCCTCGCAAACTTGAAATGGAAAACATGATGGGATGGAAGAAATGTCACTTGGTGTAATTCGGTCGAGACAAACGTCCCAGCAGTCCTAACCTAACCCTGAAGGATTTCCACGAGACAGCCAAGAGAAGACATTGAGGCCCAGATGAAATTAGGTTGTGTTAATACGGTATGTCGTAAAGATGTCAAACAAATGGAGCAGATAAACTGTGAGTCAGTCTTGTGGGCAGCCAGTTCAAGTGTCTGCACCGCCAAAACAGGGTTCACCATGACAATTTAATAACCTGCAATGTCACCTGGGAGCAATCACACTGGCACTGGGTACTGTTATTGTAATTATCTCTGGGCAAAAACACCTTCTCTGTGCTGATAACTCGTTATAGATTGTGTAGTTCTTTACTGGGAACAGTCAGTTCTTTTTTTTTTTTTTTTTTGAACGTGATGTTATTTCATATTAGAGCTATCTTTACTCCCAGCCGGTATCATCTTCTTATCTTCCAACTCTGATCACTGTCATCATCAGCGTTGTCTCTCTTCGTCTGCTCTTGGAAACTGACAGCCGCTTGACTTTTCCTTTGTGAGTGCTCAGCTCTGACAAGAGATCTCACTCATTCCCAAAGTCTATCCGCTGTTAGGATTTTGTTCCTTTTCCATTAATTTCTGTCTCTGACTTATTTGTTCCACCTACACACACATTATAAAGCTGCTGTGACTGCAAACAACAATCTATTCGTTTTATGAAATCTCAAATAATAGTCTGTCCACCCCCTCACCATGGAACAAAGTAAACAAACAAGACAACAGACAATTTTCACATTTTTGAATTTCCCGAAATTCAAGGATGTTACATGTAGGCGTAGCAAGAAAGGGTAAAAGCTTGCAGTGAAATGGCAGTGTATATTAGATTAATTGAAAGTTAATGTTATGCTGATGGCACTTTGCTGTGGCTAAAGCTAAATGCATAAAATGATTAAAATTGACATAAAATTAATTTTGATATTTGTATAATCAAATGATTAACTTAGGCAAACGGCCCCATGTAATTATTCAGAGTAGACGGATCATCATGATAACTGACAGAGGTGGGTATTAAAACCACGCAAAAGTAGTGTTATATTTATAACAAGCAGTTTTAAAGCTACACTGCAGCTTTTCCACTCCTAAACAGGAACTGAATATGCTTGGAGGAAATCACTGTCTAAATAAGGAGCTACAACGAGAGCATGCTTGTGGAGTTGGTTTTCACATCTCATTGTCTTGTCTGTCAAAAGAGTTAGACAACTGAAATGTTATAATGGTCATAGTGGGAGCTTGGAAAATAAAAACATTTGGCGATGTTATGAGTGCTTTCATAGACTGATATCTGTAGGCTGTCAGACGTCAAATCCAAGGACATTTAACTCATTAAACGGTACTGTCATACAGTGAAGTGTCAGGACTCAGTTAGGGAGAGAAATAACACACAGACCAACTTGGTCTTGTGTAAGTATTATTATAAAAATGGATGACTTCCTAAATACATTTTTGTATTGCCTAGAACATAGATAATATATATATTTTTTACATGTATCTACAAAATGTAATGTATACGTGTCGTCAGGCCTCTATGTCCACATTCTTTTCACATGCAAAATTGCTTCTGCTGACGCATATCTGCAGATGGTGGCTCGTCTACTCTTCCCAAGAGTGAGAAGAACACAGACAGACGGACCATTTACTGTTTACATCTTGGCAAAGCCCAATATTTCCAACGTGGGCATTCTCTTTCCAGTTTTGCCTGAACATGAGGCTGCTTTTCACAATTTTCTATAAACACATAAATCTCCCAGAGGATAGCGCTCCTCTTTGGGGACACCCTCTCTGAAATCTGTTCCAATGCATATAATTGGAAATAAGTAAGTCTAAACCCAGAATAATTCAGAACAAACTGTAAATCATTTTGCTTTTAATTAAATTTTAGGGATATGGGTTTGGCTTCATACTGTACCTCCAGCAGTCATCTTATGACTTTGCCAACAATGCGTGGAAATAAGCCATCCATCATACTATGAACTCAGCTATTAGTCTTGATCATACATGGTTTTTAGAGTCTTAAGTGTTATTTGAAGATATCACCCACAGTGTATTGTGTGTCACTTAACAAAGGATTGCACTGGTAAATTTAGTTATTTTTGTAAGAAATGGAGAAATTGCAATTTAAACCTAATCGTCAAAATAACTGGTAAGCAATAAAACGCTTCCTTGCGTCCTGGAGAACTACTTACTGCCCGCAGGGAAAAGAGCAGTTGATCTGAAATCAGAGTTGTCCTTGTTTGGAGATTTGATGTGCTGAGGCAATGGAAAATGACCCACCCCATCTCAGCCTTTTTTTTTTTTTTTTTCTTTCTCAAGACAAGAAAATTGCTCTCCATTACATCCCACTAAGCAGTTTAGGCTGTGAATCCCAGTGGCAAATGAGCTTTTCCTTTAAGAGGGCCAAGCACATGTGGGACTGATTATTATGGGGCTGGCCCAGGATTATTAATCAATGACAGTAATTACCCACCTACCATAGCGGAAAGACTCCAACCACCCCCACCCCCTCAAAAAAAAACTGTCTGTTATGTCAATCTGACAAGGAAATTGTCTATTTGCCCTCATGTTAGACAAGTTACTCATCTACTCATAGATTAATGATCAAATAAAAACAATGTCAAGTGTAACAAACTAAGTCACATATTTATGACTGTACAACTGAAAGTTGTGTTGCAGCATTGTCTGTGACTTTAAGTTCAGGTAGGAACTACGCCTAAAAAGTGGCCATGTGATACCTTTAGATGGGGTTTTCAGAACAAACACACACAAAGAGTGGAAATCACACCAGACTGCAAGGAAAGCTACAGGCTGGTCAAGTATAGTTGAGATGTTCTGCCCACTTCAGCTGTCAAAACAGGATCATTTAAAAAATGCAATAGAAACTTTAGGAATTCTACTAATCTTAGCAATTCAGTATGGTTGCGACTGACTTAACCATAAGTGTTAAAACATTCTGGCTGTCTACAGAACATATGCTAGTCTCTTTACCACCTGCAGGTGTTTTGTGCCACTTAAACTGCTGAAATCTTTATATAATAGCGTTCTTTATATAATCTTTATATAATACTGTCCCTGTTTTGTTGTGCTTTGTCGATACAGGCATCATGTTTCCTGTGAACATTTGCTATAGACCCGTTTTATAAAGCATTTTGGTTGTGTTGGATCTGGTAAAAAAATATCCAATAGTTCAGAAGGTATCTTTATAAATTCTCACCTTATAAGATGCAATGAATGAGCTGTTTGAATGGCTGTCTGCTAGAACTGCCCGGTATGATGCCTTTGCCGGCTGGGGTACTTTATCTGAGAACAGGAAAAGAAAAAAAATTTGCATGGTGTTCTTATTTGTGGGATTATTTCCATTTTGTGTTTTCAGGCCAGGCATTAGAGGACATTTAACAAAACAGGGGAAGTTGATAGTGTGTTTTCACTGCATCCAGCATGTTTCTGGAAAAGAAAAGAAAGGAAGGTAGAACCCTTTAGAGGTATTTTTCACATAATCATCTCGAATATCAAGATAGATTTGGTTGATAATACACGGCTCTTATCATGCACATTATATTTGTCTTTATTTTACCTTTTAGTCTAAAGGCACAAATAAATACTTCATCAGCTATTAGAAGTAACTGCAGCTTAAATCTGCTGCAAAGGTTGTTTAAGAATTAAAGTAGAAGCTGTATTAGAACAAAACCCTGATAACTCCATCTCTTTTCCTATAATTAACATACAAGTTACTGAACAATAACAATCTGCAATTGTATCCTTGTCGATCTTGTTTGCTGTTCATAGTAAAACACCTTATTTGCTGTGTGTGATAAGGTGTTTTTGCAATGCAAACGCTTGACACATCTGAGGATGATCTGCTGTGACTGAATTCTACAACAGAGTTGTCTGGATCTTAGCGTTATTATGCTGCTCCACAGGTCCACACTAATAACGTTTAGCAAAGACCTTGCAGGTTAATCTGCACTTACACATTTCAGCCCGAGCTGTCACAGTAGACCTAGAAGGTATTTAGAGTTCAAACTAGAGGTCTGCTTGAGAAAGTTAATGTCCCAGAGGAACTTTTAGATAGACATTGGTTGTTTTCACTCTACAGTTTCATCTGAAATCTTTTACCCAGTTTTATTTTCCTCCCTTGGGCTGCTTTAGATTGACAGTTCAAAACGTTTGTACTGTTTATTGTTTGTGTTGCTTCACCCCCCTCTCCATCCATTATTGCTTGAGCTCTAAGTATATGCTTTAAATAATGAATCATATTTGGATAGATGAAAGAAGGGCTAACATTTTGTATTATGATGTTGCTGTCATAACAGTGTCCTCTTTCCATTTTAATCTTTGTTAATTATATGTGGTTACAGTTATGAGAAAAAATCAGCCAAACATGCATGGGTCAATTTCTTTCACATTTACTGTATGAATACTGTTTTCATTTTTATCTCCTGAACGTGTCTAACCTCATTGAGCAGAGAAAATACTATGGTCTGCTATTTTACTGGTCCCTCCAGAGAAATAGTCCTTCATTGGGATTCATATGGGACGGCTTTTCACTCTGACTTATCACTTGTAAGGTTATAGATTTCAGCCGCTTCAGTATTGCCTCTTCCCAGCCGACTATGATCGTGTGGAGACACAACCTTATCCATTCAGCATCGAACCTTTGATTACTCTCTAATCTAAAACTGGATGCTAACTGTTTTGAGTATACTCAGCTGGCTCTCTGTCTCCACAATGACCAAGCACTTCCTCACTCTCCTCCACTGTGCACGCAACCTTCACTAGAACCACACACACAGCTCAGCCATTTGTTTATTGCCTGGACTGCAACAGCAAGGCCAGTCTTAGAAACGCGAATGCCAGTGACTGACTGACGGCTGAAGTTACACCATCAGTCGGCTGGCTGAGTGTCGGAGTTTCCTCATTGGCCGTTGCTCTTTTAAAAATGAATTGGCTCGAACAGTTTCTAATACATCATCAGGGACAAACCTTAGCTACTTGCTGTAGAGTTGCCAGTATTGCCCTGTGAGCGCAAGGTCAGGGTTTCCCTCCACAGGCATATCCTGGTCTCATAAAAGTCTGAAAATGGTGGACAAATACGAAGCAATGACGTCATGACAGTTTTCAACTACCAGCCACATACTAGGTTTTACTCTAGTCTTGTTTTTTTTTTTGGCTTGCTGCTGCCACACAAGCCTGTTGGCCTCCTGTATGCAGTGAATCCATATGCTGTCTATAACCACCATGTTGTTGCATCCAGAGGTGTTTTGCCTTTAATAACATCAGACATCTCTGCTTAACCATGTGCACAGGATATTGTGAATTGGCACCGTTGCAGTAATGTAGTTCCAGTGATCTGTCAGATACACTGACAGGCTTGATTTCTAGTTTAATAGATGCATACATCGTTTTTTGCCATCTCCTTAACCTTCCATGGTATTATCCAGTTTAAGCTTTAATGAAGCAGAGGTAGGTGCATATTGTGAATTTATCTCATTGGGAGAGGCTGCAACATATAATCAGTTCCTTTATTGTGTGTATTCTAAGTGACACTATATGTAATAGATGATAGACTGCTTTTTCTTTAGCTTTCTCTGCTGAAACATTCACCTGCTTACTAAGCTTACAGAGCTAAAATGAAGGTTATCAGTGTAATCGATCAAAGTCATGCTGATCCACTCATGGTTAGTGATGTATTAAGGAACAAGTATCATGAGGCCCTATAACATCAGATTTATCAGATTCATTTTCATAATTTCATTGAGCAGCAGGCTGTTTAACATTTCTTAGGATATGATTCTTGAGTCATCCTAACATTATAATTCTTTAACCTAATAACTCTTGACTTATATGAACAAGCACAAGACAAGTCTTTTTTTTTTTTGGTATTCCTATTCCTGGTTTTCATTGCCCCACTTGAACTATAGCTACATTAGAATATAGAAGTCATTTTATAAGCATGACAACTATACACATGCACCAAACAGCCAGAGATTCTGAATTGTTGTTTCAGCAAACTTGGTGATAGCTCCTTCAACTGTTTGTTTCAGCATCAGATTTTCAGTAAGTTTTGGTTGCAAACTCCAGTGGAATATGGGACCATAGTTAGACAAAACACCTTTGGGAGACCTAGTTCAGCTCACCTCCTTCTTTATCAGCTGCTCCCTCTCAGTACAAAATGGGAGCCTCTGGTGTTTACTGTAACTGCACCTGTGCTAATAATACTAATCATCAGCCTGTGATAAATTTTTCTCCCTGATAGCATGAGGAATCTTTCCCATGCCCTATTTAATCTGGGAGACCAGGCCGTCTGTTCCGTCTCTCTCCACTCAGCAAACACAGATAAATCACAGCAAAGTACCCACTATTAGTAAGTGACATATAGCTCATTCTGATTAAATTACCCCCAGAACATTATCATTCTGCCGAGCTTGTTTATCAAAGCAGTCTCCGCCCCATCACATACAGTGGGGCTGAGACTTTCAGAGAGCCACTGGACAGCCCATAATTTGTTAATTTGGGTAAAACTTGTGCACAGGGAATGATTTAATCTTGCTGAAGAGCTGCATTGACCAAGATGCTTCACTGTTTTGCTTTAAGTTTGGACTTCATTGTGTTGATGCATTTTAATGTGTCCTGCATCATTAGCAATGAAAAGATAATTAAAGATAAGATAATTAACTCCTTGCTTGAAAAAAACACTACTTCTGCCTTTTTATTCTCATACTTTTCTTCACAGTTATAGTAACTATCAAAACAGTTTGTTTTTGGATTGACCACCATACGTCCACCACCCATTTTGTTCTTTATCCAGTGGGTTTTTAGAGATTCCCATAATCCAAGGGGTTAATTTAATTTTCCCAGCACACAGAAGGACTGTAATGCCTTAAACATAAGATATGAAAATAACACATTTTACGAGATTTCCGTGCAACAGCAGTGCACTGTTAACATTGTTATCTGTGCTTTTCACAAATGAAATGGATAACATGGCAGACAGCTGAACAGACTGTACTTTATCTCGACATAATGGATCAAATAGACACAGTGTGGCTGTTACAAGGTGTTCTTTTTTTCCTCATTTTGAATTCAAGGCTAGAGTGAAAGAAATCCTTTGTTGTAGTAGATAAATTAGTGGGGCTTAACTCAACCCTGGTGGCCATCACGAGCTCAACCACACACACAGTGCTAAATCAACATCTTCTCCACTGCTCACTGTTAGCGCTCACATCATAAATGTCACTTCATCACTTCATTGCACACTTCATTTACCAGACGGGGTCTACCTCAGACTTTCTCAGACAGTTCTGATGGTTTTAGTGTTTTTGTCTGGTACCTCAATAGTAGTAGAAGTAGGAGTTTAATGATATTTTTTTCATCTTTATTATCAAATTTGCAAATAGAATCAAACAGAGAATCAATTATAGGAAAGTGAGCAACATTTCTCAAAATTTTTTTTTTTTTGGAAAAGTAGTAAAACTTTGATGCATAAAAGATAATGGTCAGACCTTGCTTTTGGGCATGAAATTTTAAGCTGTTTGTGATTAGACTCTCCACAATTTCAAGATGAATTAATGATTGAATAAATTGGGTGTGAAAAGCAAGATCGGATATCAAGGAGAGGCCAGATGTTTTTTTTTTTTTTTTTAGCATTATTTATGAGAGTAAAACTGCCTCTGCTTCTTCAGACTAATCAACTCACTCTGGCTTCTCAGTGGCTGTAATGGGTGCACTCTCAAGGAACAGAACAAACCTAATTTCACTGCTCGTCTGCAAAGGCCCAAGTAGTCCTCTATGTTCCTCTCTTTTCAGATATTTGTGTTTCCTTTGTTGGCTGGCCTGTCAGTCTTCCAGGCCTCTTGAGGACTGGAGTAATTTGGTAATTTTGCCTAAACGGTGATACTGTAATTATGTGGCATCAGCTGCCTAGCTGTCAGTGAGACGGCCAACGGTCATTCATCACCAGGAAACTAGAAAGGGGGGTGGCATCGTGAGTGATTGGGTAAACACTAGCAGAAAGAAAGGGTGGTGGTCTTACGCGAAAAATGGCTGAAAATAGGAGGTGAGAGGCCTTTGGAGTAATGGGGTGCCACACAGCCTGTGTGGCAGACTGGTTGTTTGGTTGAGATAGGGGTGCAACAAGGCATGCCTCGGCCTCTGAATGACAGTGATGCATCAGGAGGGGGCTTGTGGGTGGCAGATGAAGTGGGACCACTAGAAGGTCAGGTTTGAAGTGGAATGTGGCAGCAGCTCTGATGCAGTCCCGCCTTCCCATCACACAGCTCCCATCTGTCCACGTATAAGCCTGGCATAATGAAGGCTGTCCTTATAAAGGGCTCATCACCCAGTGGTGGCACATTTACACACAGAGAGACTGTAGAAGTGTTGTGGCTGCCAAAGTCTGTTAGTTTTTTTTTTATTATTATTTTTAAATCTTGATTTAATATTGAATTGTATTTTTTCACAACACAATAACAGGACACTTTCTAGTTAGACCACAGTTGTGGATGCTTGGAAGTCCTTATCAGATTAAAGGGCTACTTTACTAATTACTAATTTTCACCTGATTTTTCAAATGAAGTGTCTGCAAACCCTGCAATGGTTGATGCAGAGGTTCTACTCTAACTTCAGTAATGTGCCATTCAAAACTGATATAACTGACATATGTGAAATCTGTTTACTGTTGTATTTGGAGTCAGTGGATTCTAGACAGTGTTTATTATGTCAAGTAAGACAAAAGAAAATAGCCTGCACTTTGACCTTTAAGAGATATTTCAGTTTCATTTGACGTTTTGTCTATAGCCTCATAGGAGCTCCTGAGCAATTTGATTTTAAATCAATCAATAGTGAAGTTTTTCACAAATGGCTGCTGAGTCAGGAAGTAATATGTGACGTTACTCTATAGAAGCAGCCATTCAAACCAATGTGGTTTCACAGGTCATTGACTTTATTTGTAGTTTATATAGAGGATGCAGACTACACAGCCTAAAAAAGGAATCTTTCTTGTTTTTTGTGGAACACTTACACTGATCTCTCTCAACATCTCTCTGTCTTTATTCAAATTTAATTAAGTGCTCTGTTTTGACGATTGACTGTCTTGCTACAAAAACAGCATTGTGGCGTTAGGCAGGGCTTCAGGCTTCCTGATACTGTGACTAAGACCAATACAGAACACTGCCACTCATTCCCCTGGGACAATAGTGCACAGTTTATGGGTAACACTAGCATGTCTCCGCTGCTGACACTGTTGTTGTCTCGGGAAGAAAAGCGAAGTTTCAATCTGATGGCTTTGTTTACCTCTCATCCAAGACTAAGGATAAAAACTAATTAAGAACAGGGAGTAACAGACTCCTGTAGTGCCATTTTCACAGCTAATTATGCATGAATACAGCCTGCCTAAATAGTTGCTCCCTAGTCTTTGATGTTCTTTTCTCTAAATTGCTATGGTTACTTCCGCTCATTAGGCTTTTAAGATGGTAAACGTTGACAGGTTTTGTCTCCTTTTTTCTTCCCTTCACACCTGAGAATCCCTCTGCTGAAGATACGAGGGGATAGAGACACTGGTAGCCAGTTAGTAAGGAGTATGCTACTTTATTCTTAAATATAATCATGTGACCTGTGTGTATCCCAGGGTGCCATTCGTGAGTTTAATGCTGTGGATTTAGATCTGCACTGCGCTCCTTAAAATCCATTAACCTTCCCATAAAAGTGCATATGGCTCACTATAAACCCTAATGGGGAATGGGACCAATACACAGGAGCCTCTGTGTGCTTTCAGGGGGCACCACTTTTGAGGAATACGGAAATGAGACTCCATAAAAAGGCAAATAAAACTTCTTTTTGATAACATTATGGTGTTTGAGGGGTTCCCAGATTTGTGTCTAGCTTGGTTTAAGTGCTCTTTCAATCAATATGTTCCCCAGAAATTAAAGTTTGTATACCTGTGTGCAGAGTTTATGATCCAAATTTCGAACCTTTAATCCATCTCTGTACTTCTCTGGCCCTATTATTGTTCACACTGAAATAAAAGAAAGTTTTACATCCGCACAGCTTTATGTCTTGATGTAGTTTGGTTTTCAGAGTAATTAAGTGATTCTACACTAGGATAATTTAGCTGCACTTTAACAACAAAACACAACATGGGGAAACTAATCATCATGAGGTGGTTTTACTGATGACGGTGTAGTGTAAATGTGTGGTATCATACCTTCTTATTGAGCATTTAAAATAAATTAGATTTCATATCCAGCAAAATTAAGAGATCTTCAGAATGGGATTATGTAGGCTGCTTAATCACATTTAACAACAGTCAAGGGAAAACAGAGAAAATAGTCCAGTTTTGAAGTTGCTTCTTAGCCTACAGCGATTAAAGATGTAATAGTTTCTTTATATAATCACATATATTGAAGATTTATTTTGCAGTGACTTTAAACTGACTATAAACCAGGACATGTTTGCTCAAGCCAACATGTCATAAAAACATATGTTGGCCCGCAGTGCTGGTGTTCTTGCCATCATGCTGCCTCTGTTCCTCAGCTTGTTTTAAAGGCATTGCAAGGTGAGAAATGGCCCTGTGGCAAGTAGTTTTATGGTGATCACCTTGAGTCGTTACTCTGGCCAGGAGACCAGTGAGTGTAATGGATCTGCTGGGAGCCCTCAGTATGGATTTATGAAAGTGCACGGCTGGAGGGAAGGATCAGTCACCTGCCTCTGTTTTTTCCACAGACCAAGAGACACCAATGAATAACATCAGAAAGCTAATCCGAGACAACAGGGTTTTGACAAACATTGCACGGGGACTGTTTCTGGCAGTTGTTACTGATCTACAAAGTTTACTTATCTGGCTCTTCTCTGAACTTTTTAAAAGTCCAAACCATTAGATGTTCAATTTTTAATTGGGAACAGGCCACTGTGACTGCAGCGCTGTCTGAGAGGCGAGCTCCACATGAACGTTCACTTAGTCAGTTACGCACACAGACACACAATGCACAGTTCATCATGTTCTGCGGCACATGACTGTGCGCTGTAGGGAACCAGGACGTGTTGGTAAAGGTCCCCTCCATGTGTGTGGTGGTTAGGTTGGCAGGGGCAAGCAGGGGAGCGTCCGGATCAAGTTTCCCCCTCCTGCTGTCTTATTGACCCATCTGGTATTGTCTTTTCAATTGTTTCAATTATGATGGCACTGGTGTTGCTCAGCTCCCTGGCGTCAAGGCATGCATAATTCATGTGCAACACCCTGGACTCCACTCAGAGCTGTGGGTTTGAGCTGAATGTCAATACTGCCTCATGCCCCCAGTAGAGCAGAGGGTTGTCTGTATTGACAGCAAGGCAGATAAGGAGAGCAAAAGCAAGTGCTGCCAAAGACAGTGGATAGTGATGCTATCATGGAGTGTATAGGTGAAAAGAATTTCTTGTTTGTGTGTGTGTGTGTGTGTGTGTGTGTGTGTATGTGTGTGTGTGTCTGTCATCGAAAAGCAAGCTGTCCTCACAGCTTCTGTTTACTGTCGCCTGATATGTGACCTCATTATTGTCACCCCCAGACCTTAGAATCAATAGTGTTCAATTACTCATGAACCACAGACACAGCACTATTTCCTAGGAAATCAGAGCCAACCAAGGGTTAACTCTCTCATCAGGGATTTGATTTCAGCGCCCAAATCACCGGCTCCACCACGACACTGTACAGAGGCTGAGAGAAAAGGTAAAAGTCGATCAGGAGGAAAAGGTTCAGGGATTGTGACTGTTCATTAAGAGGTGTGAAGATGAAAGAGAGAAGGGGTCACATTTCTGACACCGTTCTGTGATGGAGGTGCTTCTGGGAAGGCAGTACATGACATCTGTAAAATGTGTCATTACTGGATGCCACTGGCAATTGTTTACCCACAGATTGGAGCTCAGCAGATAATCAAAAGAACTTTGTATTGTTCACAGTAGCAGGCTTATCCACCACTGTCTTCTGGCAAGACATTTTGTTATGACTCATGAGATGTAGGAAGTATTCATGTTTATGCGGTTTGCATGAGCGCTCAAGACTACCAGCACCATCTGTATTGCTTTAAAAACATTATTTAAACTGCTCAGAATTTTAAGATTGTTATTTCTGCTTTTTTTCCCAGTTGAATTTGAGGTTTCTTTGCCTATCCATTTTTTTATCTTCATCATCATGGTCGTGAAAGGCTCATTGATTCAGTACCTGTGGACCCATGTGGCTCATTTAGTATTCATACAGTGACCTCTTAGAACAACTCACCTTCAATTGCAGAGGTGCTCTCATTCACACTGGCCTACTGGCCTTCAGCTCTGTCTCTGGTCCCCCTGCAGTCGCAGTGGATGTGCGCAGAATAAGCTGTCAGAGCCGTAACAAGACGGAGATTTCACCCTGCTAAATGCATCTCTCAAGACCTCAGCCAGCACGAGCTAAATGATGCCCCCAGCCTTTAGGGGAAAACTCCACACTGGGAATATTAACCCCCCGCACCTCATTCAAGGACATTTGTTTAAGTGAAAAATTCCATTTTCCTGACATCAGTATCAGTGATAATGGAGCTGAGGGAAGCAAGTGGAGCCTATATTAAAAGGTTCCTGCTGTTCTGAAAGATGCAACAATTGTTGTGATTTTTTTTTAGAAATAGCCAGCTTTTATTTTCTGTAACAGCAGATCCGAGTTGACACCAATTATATAATTAATAAGGCTAATGAACTGTATTCATGGAATGTGTTAATTTAAAGTGGATAATGTGATAATTATTTTTAATGTCATCAGTTTGTTTCATGTTTGTCACACAAGCTGCCTGTTTTGCCAGTTGGGCCTTTGTGGCTGCTGTTTCCACAGACATGTCAGGGACTTTGTTGCCCTGAATTAACCCTCTCTGGCAGCTCTTGCTCCCTGGCTGTTGGCTTGTTGAGGCGAGACACAGCCTGAGAGGAAATGCTGCCTGATAGGCTGCACATACATGTTCAGTATAGTGCACTGTCCTTTAGTTTGATAAGGGAGCTTCATTTTAATGTGGCTGGAACTCAGTCTAGGTCTTTGTGGAGGTGACATTCGGCATGTGGGCCATGTAGACAGTTGGACAAAAACACTTGTGTTTTCTTAAGTTATGAAAAAAGAAAAGCTGAATGTGGTCATCTTTGATTTGTGTTAATCTTAGTTAAGTAGACTAATTCATTTGTTGTAGTTTTCCACATTGTACAGACGTTTAAAAAAACTGATGTATAGAAGTTGTGATATGGGCAAGAGTTAATAAGTGTGAGTTTTTCAAAATTAAACTGACTGTCAGTCTCTTTTATTCTCCTCCTCAAAAGGTTGTCTTGTTTGAATTTGAGGCAGCATGTTGTAGGAATTGTAACGAAGGAGGCATATTTTTATCTTTCCCTGTGTCTGAAAATTTCCCTGTGATATTTCAAATGTCTCCAACCAGGCTTTTTCATAGATAAGTGAAAGACACATACTTTAGCTAGTGTGACATTTACTACATGGACTGTGTGCACATGGAAGGAATGACAGGAAAACATCCTGTCTGTGACGGAAACTTCTGAGTAGATCTACTGGAGAAGACTCTAATAAGCTTTACCTCAGTAGTTAGTCATGACAGCGAGGCTCAGACACCCCGCAGGAAGGCAGAAATAGATAAAATATGGAGACAAGACAGCCATTCCTCAAACAATTGTGCTCTCTCCTGTGGAAACATTATTTTTCTGTTGATGTAGGACACAAAGCCAGGCTGTTGTCACCCTCTCCTGGCATGGCGACACACGCACAGCTGCTCACCCCACCCCTGTGCTCATCCGCCTCCTGCTCTGGGGCCATCGATCGGGGAGCTGTCACGCACTCGGGGGGGAAGTTGTATCACGGGCTTCTTCCCTGGCACGGCACTGCCCTTCCTAGGTAGAGTCGCGGAGCGGCAGGGGGCCAAGGGGAATGGAGGCTGCAGTGGGTTGTTGGGGTGGGAAGGGGGTGGTGGGTGGTGTTTGGTGAGCAGCTGCTTTCCTATGGATCACTTCATTAATATCCCAGGGCAGAAATTTGAGGGGCCGCTGCAGACTAATTAGCCCTGTCTGACCCTCGCGTCTCAGAGAGGTCGCTTCTCTCCAGTTCCTGCAGAAGCAATCCAAAACCATGTAACCCCCCACCACCTACCCAACACCCATTCACTGTCACTGTCTGGGGTTTTTTGTTTTTTTTTCTTTTTTGTTTTAAGAATACGGTACAGCAACAGAAAAGTAGACCTCGCCATTGTGTGCTGCATTACAACCTGTTGAGAGCCAGAAGTTTTGGATGCCTCTTGTTGGTGAAGCATCATATACTTACCATGCTGTTAAACTGTCCCTTGTCATTGCGTACCTGTCTTTATCCATCACTGTGTGTATGTTTGCGTAATGAGCGGTGTCTGTGACTCCCAGGGGGCAGCGGGGACAGTGTAGCACAATGGGAGCAGTGTGTGTGTGTTTGGTGCCAGGAGACAAGGAGCCATCCCTCATTAGTATCATCTGTTTTCCCAGATGGCGGGGTCAGGGTAAGAGGGAAGCTTGATGAAAGGACTTGTCCTGCAGGTTGACACTCATTCTGCCGCGCAACACTCACTACGGCTCCCGAAGCCAAGTTCCCAGCTCTCACAGGTGATACTAGGGGCTTTAGTGGGATTCACAGTCAGAGAGAAAGAGAGCTTCATGTTCTCAATCCTGCCGTATATCCTTCTACCCATGCTGCAACCTGATGAGTTTAACAGAAAGACACTGACGAGATGAGAAAAGTTCACTCAAGAAGGTGACATTTCAACTTGTTACTTGAAAAGTGAAAAAAGAATGCAAAAAAAGGGGAGGCAATTACTTTGACACCTACTACTCTCAAACACAACTTTACTTCTCATCTAAAATATTTCCCTCTAACATGCTGTAATGATTTTTCAATGGCTCATTAGAGTGGAGCCTGGGTCCTACAAAAAAGCCAGGAAGCCTTGTGTCATGGCTCAACACTGTGAATGAAGGCGGAATCTGTCTCTGCCGTGACCTGCAAGGCAGCGGCAGCTTCTGCGAGAAGGAAAGGATAATGAGTGCTTTCACATTTTACCTTGAAAACTCACCAAATGGCCCTCACACCAATTAAGAGATTGTTTTTCACTGGAGTGGCCATTATCAAAAATGACCTTCCAATTATTTTTCTCATTTTCCTCCTGATTCTGACCCCAGTATGCCTGGTCGGCCCTCAGAGCCTCAGAGGATGGACAAGGAATGGGTAATGGTTCTCCAAGCTGAGATCCAAAGACCCCAGACAGAGAGACGCTGCCACTGTAGTGCTACTATCTCCCCTGACTTATCTTTATTTTCTTACTATTGTGAATGGAAGAACACACTTTTTTTTACACACTCTATGCTTGAATAATGTTGGACCAATTTTTTTTCTTGTTCCATTAATGTTGTCATGCTGAACTTAACTCAAGATTTGGCTTAAAGATTTGTAAAAGCTGCACTCTGCAAGTGAAATGTGGAGTACTACTACTTAGCTCTTGGAACCTTTGAAATGGCTTCATCCTGTGCAGGATGCAGGACAAGTGGACATATTAGGATGGGCAGTGAAATGTGCACTAACAGACCAGACTCTCTTGTTTTTCTCAGAGTTTTTTTTCATGTATGTCTTGTATCTGGAGTCCTGTTGGTGTGCTTACCTGATGGTGACAGTTGCTGAACAGCTGCAGCAGGGTCACAAATCCTCCTATCTGTCATCGGATACTCCCTCTTAGCCCCCATTGCTCACAGCAGAAAGAAAAAAAAACACACACACACACACACAGAATAACACATATAACTATGAGGAGGTAGTTGGGAGATAAGATGGTTTATAGTAAACAGGGTTAAAGACTGAAGGGTTACATGCAAGCAGCGCAGGGATTTCAGTTATTTGGCAACATTTTTACTGCTTCAGTATTCATTTTGATCCAATTACACACCGATCATAGCAGTGTGTCATGCTGAGGGTTTGATACCACCTTTTCATGTCTAGTTAACACTTATGCCAATCTTATAATGACACCCCCAGTTATTTATTTATTTTAGAAAAGTCAAGAAAAAAATAGAAATACAACTATTGAGTGTACAATACAACATGAGAGCAGTTATTTGAGAATTTTTTTTTTTTTTTTTTTTACAAGTTTTTACAATTATTTACAGAATCTGAAACATATAGAAGTTGAAAATGTCAGTGACATGATAGTGCCTCCACAGAAGATATAGTACTCACCATGGTTTGAATGAGAGTTTGAGTGGGTTGATATGTAATGACATTAATTTAGCATGAGAGGAATAATGATTAAATGGTGGGAGATGTAATTGAAGTGAATATATTCAAAGATCAGTTGAATACAAAAAAAAAATCAGCCCTTGAAAAAAGGCTGTGAAAATTCAATAGGGAATGACTGTAAGCCAATAATGACTAGGCTGTTTTTCAAAAGCTGCGATTATAACCCAATCGAAAAGACTTTTATAATGCTACACTAACCATTCCCCTTTTTAATTCAGATTAAGACACAGGACTTTCCAACCATTCTCTCACCCTGCTTTGTGAAATAAAACGATAAAATTTAGACTTAGATGAACATTTGACCCCTGGCTGTGTTTCTGATGCTTCAGAGGTCATCTCAAGTCTTGCTACAAGAGAAGACATTGTTTAATTCATCAACCCCGGAACATCGTTTCTGTCAGACTGCAAGTAATGACTGCATTAATATTTTCAGCAGAGCAGCAGATACAACCTGGGACCAAAAGCGTAAAACTGAGATTCCACAAAACGACACACAGTAATTATTAAATCTACAAAACAGCCTGCAAGAAAACGGAAACAGTCATTATAAACAAAAACACAATGTGGACATGGGAATTGGAATAAATCAAATAAAACCAATTATCATGTGCAACTTTGTAGACAGATTCAGATTGAGCAGTATGGGCAGAGTTTCACTGAGTTACCTATCAACGAGTTTCGCTTCAAGTTTAGCATCACTGAGCATTAACATCCATACAATACAACAAAGGACTTCAAGTGCTGTATGATCTTTCTGCACACATTGTTACTGAGGATGTAATTAGCCGTACTTATATAGCCATTCACATCATGATTCACAAACAACCCACAAAGCACTAAGAATAATTTTAGGGTTCAAATCCTACCTTATCATTGGCTGTATATAGCTGAATAAATGCAAATTATGCACCACAGAAGTCTATATATCAAAGGTAGACTTTTTTTTTTTTCACTTTCACTTTTAAATCCTGTGGAGCCTCACTTTTACCATATAGCTGTAAAATGGCCTGAAAAAATCCTGCAAGAAAAGGTCACAGTGACTCTTTTCATGTAGTCCTAGATCATGACTGGTGCCAGTCATAGTTATTCTTTGTAGATTATGTCCTGCCATCTCTCATCCAAGGCAAATACTCTTATTTTCAAACTGTTTCTACTCCAAGATAAAAATCGGCATTCTAAATTTTTATATTCATAGCCTGAAAACGAGTTAATACTTGTTTTCATCACCTCTAAGTCTCTCATCATAGGAAATCTGAAAGCAGAGATTCAGGGCAGGTAATGGAATTAAAGATACAGCTAAGAGATGTCAATACTATGAAAGGACTATAAAAACCTCAGCCCACTGGCTAAATGCACATTGTAAAAGACTGAAGCAGCAGCTGGTGAGGTGAGTGCCCGCAGTTCTGATTGTGGTGTGTGGGATGAGGAGGAGATTCAATAAAAAAAATCTAAGGGTATTGTCAGACATGTATGCTTGAAGAAGTTCCTAGAGGTATTTATATTGATTTCTTTCAAAGTTACGGAGCAGTCTCATTGTGCATGGCTGCTTGGACTGATTGCGAGACAGGGAAGGAAATGTAAGATGTTTCTTTTTGTTTTGCTGATCAAGAGAAGAACTTTAACGAGACCTGAGCTCTGTGTGTTTGTTTGTTTGTTTATGTCACTCTTCCTGGCATGCACACTGCTCGTGGAAATTACAGTGTATAACCCCAGTCATGTCGCCACTTGGAACATGCAGGACACTTGTTTGCAATGTACAAACCAAGGAAGTATAGAGGAAATGCAGTCGTACAGCTGCTCTTGTTTATCGTGTGTGCAGTTGAACACATGCAAATTCAGGCCAAAATAATGCCTATCCGATGGATGAACAACAGCAGCAACACACTTGCTGCTCTCTGTAAACCATTCAGTATGAACCATCTGCTCTAGGAAAAGTACCAGAGAATAAAGAGGCATTGATGGTAGGAGGACAATAATCATCGTTGTTGGAAGGAGGTTCGTTGCATTCACAATCTATTTGCTTATTTTTGTTTCATTTTTGCTTTTGACAAAACCCCAGTGCGTTATTTTTGATTAACACTTGAAATATTTAAAGCTGAGCACCCAGATTTGGGCAGCTTTATAATTCTGTTGCATATGCAACAGAACTCCAATTCAGTGGAGTACATTATGAAACAGATGGTCCCTTAGCAACCAGACACTTTGATGTTAGATGATGTCTGGTCTCTGACTAGCTATGTCATTTCAATGAATCTACTGATGTGAAATGCACCAGGGCCCCCTTAACTAGCTCATTCAGAGGGATCGTACCTTCTTTTTGACTGAGAGAAGAAGTATGTCATAGCCAGAAAATAGGTGTGCACCCTGCATGTAATTAGTCTTACAGTATTAGTGTATTTTTACAGTCAGGGGTGCTCATTTGCAGGCACCTGAGGAGGAAATGAAAGCAACAAATCAGGCCATAAAATGTTTGATTTCTAGTTCTACTCTTATCGTGGCTCAGTAATACATTTTGACAATCCTGGTTTTACAAGAACAGTAATTGAAATCACAAAGAACACAGTGACATGAAGTACTGTAGCAGCAATTGCGAGTCAGTTTGTGAAAACTAAAAACATGCAAATAAAAAGATCACGATAAACTCATCAGCACGTTATTATGGTGTTCAAATTCCACAGTGTTGTGGCAGGATAGTGGATGTTGAAACTGGATCAACATTTTCCATCCAATAAAAGTAAAAAAATTTTGGCTCCATATTTAAGTGTCTAATTTAAAAGAAAGATAATAAAATAGTATGGATATTAAAAAAAAAACAAAAAAAAAAACAAACAAAAAAAAAAACACTTGTAATATCATCCGAGTGGATAATCTGTGCTGCTGAACTGGCCTGAAGCCACCATGGAGGAATTGTTCCAAGGTGAAATACTCCAGATGGCCCTCAACTTGTCAAGCATTTAGCAGTGACAACATTACCCCCTTTAGTTAACTAGGTGGATTGAGATCAACATTATTGCTGGTCAAAGCACTTCTCTAGAACTTTTATTTCATTTCCTTTAGGTTTTATTGTGTTATCGATGGAACTATATGAAAGCAATATCTCTCCCTGACTCCTTGTGCGGTCTTTGTGAAAGATGAGATTTTGGCATTAAACCCACCTGTTTCGCCTCGAGTCAGCGTGTGTGTGGCGTGGGTGTGTGCTTTCTCTGCGCACTCACAGGCACATGTATATATTTGTATGTTAGTTGACATTAGAGCAGGCGTGAGTGTGAAATTGACCACTTCAGCCACAGGGAGCTCAGGGTGGATTATTTGCCCCTGGAGAGACGGAGTGGCCACCCACACATCAGCCAACTTCAGTGTGTGTGTATTTAGTTGACAACAAAATTAGCTGTTGAGTTTCGTTTTCTGACTCAACACATCCACTTTACCAGTACTTTATCATTGGTTCGGAATTGCTATTGTTAGAAGAGCTTATTTATTTAGACTTTTTTTTTTTTTGCATGTGTATTTTTGGATTGTACACTTTTTTTCCCTCCCTCTCCTCTTTCACAGGCTCATCTTTGCCACATTGTTTTTCAATTAGCTCCATTGATGAGACAATTGCAAGCTTCTAAAGCTGCATCAGAAAGAGCAGGAGAGGAGAGTTTGAAGTGTGAATAACAATTCATTTGCCCAGTCTCTCCCATGATACGGTATGTGCTTATTCATAAACACAACCGATCCTATGTAGATACATAAAGAAACAAGCATGCCAAGCCGAAATGTCCTTGTACAAAATAGCTGTTCATGTTTCGCCAGACGTGTTTATTGACCCTGCCCTGTTTGCCTTTGTTTTCTTGCACCGGCTCCAGGTAGAGCTACTTCATCTGTTGCAGACAAAACTGACATCAAATGGATTTCTTTCACATATTAGCAGAGAGCCTCAATCTGGATTGACAGATGGTGGATGGCTTGATTACGTGTTTGAAGCACTTTCAAGTGGAATTAAAGGAATACTGTCTCATCCACGAGTTCTCCTTCCTACGTTAAAGGTCTTTAGTGTAGAGGTTTTTGAAGCTGGTCAGAATGATCAATCAGCTGCAGTCAGTTGTTACTAATGTTGCTGCAAATAATTGCTGTTGACGTGTATTGCTATTGTGCATTCTCTCTCTCTCTCTGTCTCTCTATCATCCATAAGTATGGATGATAGAGATGGATGATAGAGATGATGCTAGATGATGCTAGTATCTATTTAAACTGTACCAAGATAGTCTGTGAAAGCAGTACTAGCATGTGTGGATTGATGTGGTATTTGAGCCAGTGTGTTCAGTCACAGTAGGTGTGTATCTGTGTTGATTGCATGTGATATTAATCAGCTGTTAATGAGACGGTGTTGACCTTTCATTAATCCCTGAAATTAAACAATTTACCTCAGGTAGTGGGTGTGGCCTTAACCAGATCTTTGTGGTTTTAATGTCAATTTATTAATTCAAAGTGAAGCTTCTGTTGGAGATTACTTCACCGAATTGGGTGCATTGAACTGGGTGGCTCCCACGCACATGCACCGGCAACTTCACAACTGTGGTATGTGATGGAGAGTTTCACCAACAGCTCCAGTGAGTGATTCAATAATTCATGATCAGGAATGTGCCTGAAGCGGGGATATATTCACGTTTACAGAATATTCATGTTCACTTTATATTTATTTGTATCTGCATGCATACGTGAGTGTGTGTGGGTACTCGTACATTAACTGTACGATACAAATGTAGGGCCCATGTGATTTAAAAAAAAAGTTCTGTCACATTTCCATTTTGTTTCATAGGATTTACTAACTTATTCATGCACAAGCTAACAAGCTTCTTCACAATATTGATGGGATTTCTTTTGTTGCCTTTCAATGCTGCATGAACAGAAAATGAAAACCTTTCATTTGGCCCATGTTGTATAATTATGTCATCACGGTAAGGTTTAAGTTAGCTGACTGGTCTGAGTCTGACACGTCATGTCTGGCCTTCGCAGTTTAATGAACTTCTCAACTCAGGAGTTTTCGTCTGCATCACTTTTTAAATTACTTAACTGGTGGTCATCTTCAGGCACAGGATATCATCGCCAATAGGATAAGGCATTCAGCTAGCTATATTTCCAGTAGATTGCCGTGAAGATTATATATATTTTTCATCAGCAGCTCTCATGGAGCATATTAAGGCAATATCCCGGAGAGGTGGAATCGCTTATTTTTCTGATGCTATTTTGAACACAGTAGGATTGGACACGTGGCATGTTGCTGGTTAAAGAGGCGGATTACCTGTGGAGGTATTTCTGTTTTGATTTCTCCTCCATGGGAAGCCATTAGCCCGCGGGGGCAGCGACGAGGTCTGCCCATTATTCAGGGACAAGGTGGTGGAAATGGAGAGGGATAAGACACAATGTGCTCAGGGCCAAGCTGCTCACTCCCCTGACCTGCTTCTCAAATGGCTTTTCCACACTCTCATAAAAGCCATTGCGCTGCATTTTAAAGAATAATAGAATCGCTGCCTCCTCCCCGAGAAACTATTTTAGCTTTGTAATTCCTTGGCACTGGGGCATTTCTTTGAAGGTGACTTCACAGCAAGTTTTCTTTTTACACCTCGCAAATGCCTATAAGAAAAATCAAATGCTCCCTTAAACAAGGGCAGTGTGAGCATTGCTGCTTTTGTCACTACATCAAGCTATGTGAATGAGGCTGCGGAGAAAACGAATTGCGTCGATGCCTTTGAAGCGCAGAGGTCCATGAGGGCTGTGTAGAGGAGTCACTGCGTCTTTGTGATGCTTTCATCACTATTACACTTGATCTTTGTCTCTCAGTATCCTGCGTGCTTCAGTACCTTTAATTCATGCTTTCTTAACTAATCTTCACTCTGCTGCAAGATGCATGAAAAGATCCAGAGACGAACAATTTAAAAATACATGTGCTTTGGGATTTTCATCAGGCTATTTGTGAATTGTTTTTATTTGGGAGCAGTATAACATATCATTTACAGATAAGCAAGGCTTCAGTTCACCAGGTTACACTTAGGAACAGCATTTAAAATCGTATCTATGTGACTGAACAGTGACTTAGCAACAAGTATAAACATATTACAACACTGAGAGTTGACGCTTGGAGTCACTTGCAGCGTAAACTTTATTGTTATTCCTGTGTCTTTTGCTGACCAGAGCTGCTTCCGTGTCATGATCCATGTTCCTGCATATTCTACGCTTTATACGACTGATTATTATGTTAAAGCGTGTTTTGTGTATGTGCAAGGTGGCCAAATCAGAAAACCTAATTTCCCACATGACTGGTTGACCACAGTTAGAACAGTATATAGCCTGCCGCTACATAAACTGTATGAGCCATTCCTGTTAGGAAGAGTAAGATGTGGTCTTTACCCTTTTTCATGGCATCATCTGCTGCTGACTGCTCACCTGAACTGGCGGGCTCGTAAGATTTTTTGGACTGCTTTTGTGTGAGAGTCTGCAGTTCATTTTATTGTCACCGCAGGACGATGTGAGGGAGAGAGTGTCAGAGAGTACTGAAAACACTGAGCATCTCTGGTGACAGGTAGAGTATAGCAGGTGCTCTTATGTTGTTAAGACCTGATTCTCACAAACTCATACACTTTCTCACAAGCTGATTCTTTCCCTTCTGATAATTAACCATTGAGAAATTAAAGGGGGACAAGTTTGATAGTTGCTCTGGTGCTTCTACATCAAACTTAGTTGCACCATCTTTGAAAATAGTCTCAAAATGTGAATCAGTTGTTAAACTCTGGCGCCATGTAAAGAAATGTTGTCATTCTGTGATGCATCTTTCGCCTGAGTGGAAGATCATACACCTGGTTGAATTTATTGTCAAGTTCTTGACCACGGAGATATGTTTTCTTATTTATTGAGAAATTATTGTGAAATCCTTGCCCCCTTAAGCTGCAGGCATTTTGATAAGGAGCTTAGGCAAATATCACCTGCTGCTTTCCCTCCTTCTTTCTATTCTAAGTAGCACACTCACTGTGTTTATAACAGAAAACACACCACTCCTTTTTTCCCCTCTAATACCAGGGGACCCTGAAATTGCTCTTATTAATCAGAGCAGTGATAATGAGCAGTGAATAATAACCATGGGTGGAGGCCTACTGAATGCAATGAGATAGAAAAAAAGGGGAGAAAAAAAACCCTCACTCCCCTAGAGAGGTGTTTATTTGAGATTTGAGGATTTGAATGTTTCTGCTATTGTCCCTAGAGATTCAGTGTGGGTATTTCTGCCACTGACCTTATCCCTCACAAGTGTAGTACCAGCTGCCATTTCCCCTCCCTCCCCCTGCCCTCCCCCTTTTGCATTTTCTGTAATGCAATTTCTTTATTCCCGCCCTGGTGAAAGTAAGTTAAAAGGTTTTACAGTAAGACTTTAATGCTTTTAACCTTTTAGCTGTAATATACCTGCATTAAGGAGGCCCTGGAAGGCAAGGTGTGGAAAACAAAAAAAAGTCAATATCATATGTATAATGACCGTCCTAAGTATGATAGATCATACATTGAACATAGTTTAAAAAAAAACAAACAAACATTTTTTCTATAATTCTGTTGTTTATTTCAGGATCAGGATCAATCCATTTACTCAACCACAACCATTGCCTACACAAATTACTATATATATAACAATTAAGCAACATCTATACTACAGTCTATACTTGATAGTTATAAATAATATTCTGTGCTATGAACGCAATGCATTAATTACTTAAAAAGCACTGAAGCAAAAAATACAAACTTCATACAGAATATTTAAATATTTATTTATTGAATGTGTACAATATGGAACAGTATTCATCCAATGGACATTAGTGTATTTTCCAATGGAATTTGGATATATTTTATGTAAGCTTTAGAAGTATTATTAATATTATCAATACTACTACTACTACTACTACTACTAATAATAACAATAATGACAAAATGCATCAAATGTTGCTGTTTTTTCTATTTCTACCATGCACAGTAATGTTTTCTGTTATTGCATTTCAGTAGTCATTGCATTGTAATCAAACAAGCAGTTTAAAACTACTAGCACACTTTCTCACTCAAAGGAATAATGAATACGTCCTGTTTATGTTGATAATTTTATTAATAATAAGACCTGATCTGTCCAGCGTCGCCTGTGATATATGAGGGAAACTTTGGCCCTTACCACCACGGGTTGATCTTATGCTAGATTTCCTCACTAAGAGATTTATCGGAGCAGAGTTTACTTGGCTTCAGAGTTCTGGGGCACGGCATGGAATAATGGTGTTACTTATGGATGATGTTTGTGTCTGGCTCCCGAGGTTTCACAGCAAAACACATTATCTACCCTCTATCTCCTGGTGTGAGTGGGTGAGTGGACTTTTCAGTTCCTTTTTTACTGTCCACTGTTTTTTTGACTTTCATTGTAAAAGAACATAAAGTCAGAATGGAGAAAGTGCTGCCCACAATGTGTTTTCACATGCTGGGAGTAAGAGGAGCAGAAAGAGAGTCATACAGTACTCTTGTCTAAACCATTATTGCAGACCTTTGCCTGGGCTTGCCTCCAATCTCCTTCAGATTGGAGCTTTAGAGATGGTAATTGTTATAATAGCCACTTTGAGCAGCAGTAGTCCTGAACATTGAGGACTAGTGTCTCATCAACCAAATATTCTCCCTTCTTCTAGTTAAATGGAAATCAGAAATCATACATGCAGAAGATCATCGTCAGTCCCTCTGTAAAATTAGCTTTTGAGTGAACGCACTAACCATATGTGCTGCAGACTCAGTGCCCCCTTTATTAGTTACACTTTTACAGTCTAATGTAGTCCAATACAACCACTCTGCCATCACACTGTGTCTCTCTCTGTGAAGCTCATAATATTCAGGTTTTGGTGAAACGTGTGTTTGTTACAGATAAACATGTTGTTTACTGGGCTGCATTATGTTGAGTGTTTTCTTCTAATATTCTCTTTGTAAATTTGGAACGCTCCTCAACGCTCCTGAATATAATGCAGTCCAGTTCAACTCCACCACTAACTAAGACCTCATTTCTAAAACCTATAATTTCATTAACACCTCTATGACAGTGTCATCAAAAACTGAAAATTACAGGCATCATAAAGGTAGACCTTTTATGGCTGAACAGTTGCATTACACCGTATAGGTGTGCCTAACAAAGTGGACACTGAGAGTTTGTGTATAAATTTATTTAGTTAATCAGTCATAAACTAAATAACATACTAAATCCACACAGCCAACTGATGCACAACAGACACTCAACACACAGCAAAATGAACATCCTTGATTGTGGAAAATTTTGAAATGCATTTTATTAAAAAAGAAAAAAAAAAAGAAGAAAGCTTCTTCATCCTGAATTTCCCACAACTACTTCTGTTCCTTGTTCATAGTGGCCACTATAGTTGTTTGCTTTAGTCAGCGCCATTTGTTAGTTGGTTATGTTTGCCTCATAATTCACCCCCACTGGTGTGAAGTGTGAAGAAATAAACAAAACAAAGCTGCTGTCACTATGCACAAAGTTATATGTGGCAGCATATGTGCTCGTTGTACGATCAGTTGAGAGTGTGACTGGCAACACAGACAAACGCACGAAGTACTGCTACAATTTACTAGAGCTATTTTTATATATTTTACGGGTCTTATTAACAGTTTTTTATAATGTATTTTTTGAATAAATTTTGTATTTTCCTCTGTACTGTTGCTATGTTTAGTTCTCTGCAGTTGAGTCTTAGCTTGTCATTTTAATATGGGTTAGTTTATTTTTGTTTGTTTATCTTGGCATGAGCTTTTTGTGTGCTTTTTTTCCTCACCTGCACAGTAGTTTTCTCAGCTGCATAGTATTGTTGTTTATAGCTGCGCTTCATCAGTATATGTGCTTTTTCATCTCTCACCACAAATAAACTAGAGCTGAAAATTTATAAGAAACATAGTAGTATGTGATTCATATGCTCATTTCCTTTCTGTTCTCCTCATCCAATCATCTGTCCCCAGTTTTGAAAAGTACTGTTGAGAATATCCGGACTCGAACCAGCCTGTGAACTTCATCTGTTCGCATAATTTAAAACACAATATTGCATTAATGACGCTGTTTTTAGGTCATGTGCATCAGTGACTTAAATCCCACATTAGCCACAGCATGAACGGCACAATATCCTTATCTAGGTAGAATGTGACCGTCTCGGTCGCCTCTTTTATATCGTTTGGATGGAACAATCAATCCGTGATTAGATCACGTTATTAGACCGAATAGAGTTGGTGCAATGGTAAAATGTCATGATCTCTACGATTCATTTGAAAAGTAGATTGTGGACATCTTCGAGATCGATCGCAATATAAAATCGTCAGGTTGCCCACCCCTAACTGCAGTGATGAGGTATTGTGAACTGTAGTTTGTTCTGTGGAGCACTGTCTTTATGCCGGCAGCCAATTTGTTTTTGATAGCACATGATTAAATTTAGCTCAGATTTGCACAGAGTCTCCCTCCGTTCACCTTTCTCACCGAGAGCCAGGGAGCGCGTGAGGCTTTTTTAGATGCAAGTTGTGATTGATGAGCTTTTGATTGGAATCGCGAATGAGACACTTTCATTACTGTCTGTTGAAGTGCATCCTGTTAGGGGCAGTAAAGTCTATGGATTCCCTTTCGCTCTCGTGAGAGTGAGAGAGAGAAAGAGAGTGAGAGAATGGCGTCGCTTGATGATGAGACCCACTTAATGACATTTCTCATTTGGTTTCTAGCAAAGCCACGGCTGCTCAGAGCCTGGGGATCTGGAGGCCCAGATCACTTCCGTAAATGAGACGTCTGATGACTGACTTCTGACTAGCTTTTCGTCTCGCTTATATAGACAGAAATCTGGCCAATAATCTCCCCTTCACTCACACTGAATAAAACCATTAGTCAAAACTGTATACACAACAGGTGGACGGGTGGGGGTTCTGGGGGCTGGGGGCTGTATGCTGGCTTTGTGGACGGGCTGAAAGCCTGAGCAGCAGACAGATAGCAGAAAAGCTGTATTTACATGTTGTTGCCTTTGCTGTGTTAGAAAATCAGTTTTTCAGTTAATAAATAAACTCAGCTCGCTTTCTGAAGAGTAAGACCCAAGACTCAAGTAAGACCCACAGAGAAGTGAGAAGTGTAACTTCCTTGGCCAAGTTGCATGACTGTGTATAAAAGTAAGAGTGAAGAGACTGTAATAAGATGGGCTAATTTACAGGTCTAATTTGATTATGCTTTGTAATTAAATTAAGCTATAATGCAAAGGTCCCTTGGTATACTTCTCAGTTTGTGTAAAGCATTTATTATACCCCCTGCTGTGATCAATTAGGTTGTCAAGACAAGTTTTATGAGATACGCTCACCTCATAATCACCTCAACGGGAAACTGTTTGCATCTGCTCGCTCGTCTCTTCAGAGACCGGCTGCTAGTTAGGAATGACACAAATGCATTGTGGGAAAGCTATTGATTGTTTTCCACGTTTTTAATAGTAGTGGTGCCAGATTTATTCGCAAAATAGCACTCATCATTTCCTCATATTGAGGAAGCGTGACAGGCCATTTTGCTCCTGGCAGCGTCCCTATTTCATGTCACATTATTTCATGTTTTGTTCAGGTCACCTTGGCACTAAACAGGGAAGCGGTGCCTGCAGCAGCTGTGATTAGAAAAATGTTTATCAGCAAATGATGTTTCTTCAACAGAAACAAACGGCACATCACGATTGCTGCTCAATTAGCGGGAGCCAACTCATTTATTTTCAGGTTTCGCCTTAGGTTCTCTTCTTCGTCTAAGTCGCTTATTAAAAAAAAAAAAAAAAGGCAACAACAAAACAACAAAAGGCTACAACTCTAGTTTAACAAGACAATGAGCGCGTCCCAAATCCACGCTTTAAATTAATACTATAAAGTGTCATCATACTTTGCGCTAATCTGATTTTGACAGTTAGTATCAAAGAAATTAACCTGTAACCTCCTGATCTGTAACAAGAACTGATGCAGTAATGTGCTGTCAAACTCAATACCAAACAAAACGCAGGTTTTATTGAAACATTACCTCAACATAATTATCTGTCCTGCAACACTTAGTGGATTCAACAAAGTAATTTAGTTCATTTGCCAATATACAAGCTAAGTTAGCCGCCAAGTTGAACTTGGCTCTGTTTGTTTTAACTTTTCCTCCATTTTCAAATGTGCTACAGCGTGGGACAGTGTCCATTCACACTTCAATCAAAAATCTGGCAATTTAGGTAAGAATGTTGGCATTTTCGCTTTTACTTTTTTTCTTTTCTGTTGCTTGAATATTAACATTCTCAAAACATGCTTAGTGTTAACATGCTATAAAACTGGGATGCAGTGACGACCCTTGGCTACAAATATAACACCGATGTCAGCAATGCACGATGTGCGAACATGGAGTGAAAGACATTCAGATTCTCAATTGTCCTGTGAGCAACTGCTGATAGAGACAGTCTCTCCCTTAATTGTTACTCAGTTAATAATTGTCACAGTCTGATGTGATTCATCTCTGTTGTGCAGAGCAGCTAATCTTTTGTTCAGAAGTGGGGGAAAAAAAAAACAGTAACAGTAGCAGCAGTATCTGAGCCTTTTTAGTTCAGGCACTGTTGGGAGTTGGTTTGAAGCTTATATGAAAAACTCTGCACCAATCAACAGAAGGCTGCACATCGGAAAGGCACAATGCCCTCACTGCTAAATGATACCTGCAGCATGATTGGATCTGTTGATTTAGATTATGCTAATACTATGGTTCAGATTACACACACACACACACACGCACACACACACACGTGCACACACACACCTACACACACTTGCTGTCAAATACATTCAAGCACACACAGACAGACATACACACAACTCCACAATGTGGACTCCAGTGTGATTCATGTGAAAATTAAATGGCACAATATGACTGACATTTTCATCCCGACATTCCCTCAGCCTTCTCTCTCCCTGTTTCATGAAGTAGCTTTTCCAGAAGCTTCCTCCTCTTTGTGTTTTTTCGTACTCAGACTCTGTCTGTGTGTGTGTGTGCGTGTGTGTGTGTGTGTGTGCGTGTGTGTGAGACAAACAACATGCATCATTTAAACTGGATTTGTGAACCTGGCACCCAGCCATGCTCGTCTGTATTGGATGCAAGAGTGTTTGTAAGGGGGTTTTGGTGATTCATTTTGTCAAAGGGTGCAGCGTACGACCTGTATCTGTGTCTGCAAAACACGAGCAGCGTCCCAGTGGTCTCATCCCTGCCTGTTCTCTACACAGAAAAATGAAAGCACATCTCTCCTGCTATCACTCCACAATGACAGAGCATAAGGTAATCCCTGTTCATGAATGCTAGATCCCTTTGCGTCATGTGCATAAAAATAATTTAACTCTCCGTTTTTCTCTCCCTTTCTCCTCTGATGAGGTGTATGACTGCAGGCTTCTATATCTGCCTCTTGTCGTGTTGGAGTGATGCAATTAGGTTTGTATTCTCTGTGGTCTCTGTTCTGTTGCAGAACAGGATTGCCTATAAAATACCTGTCTGTGCAAGCTGCTCGTTCTGTGTAATGAGCTGACACCAGTGTTGGTCTCAGATAGCTGACATTTTTAGTTAAACAGTGTGTGAGTGTTTGGTTTGGGTTGGATGGATAACGGATAATAACAAGAGCACAAATACTATTTTGCTCTATGCAGGTGCTCCCATAAAACTCAAATCCACCAAAGTCTCAGTGTGGCTGTTTTTCCTTGCTTCCTGCCTTAACAATGTGTGGAGTGCCCCTAAACTCGCCTTATCAGAAGCATCCTGCCAGTGAAGGTCAGGGCTGAGGGGCAGAGTGTCAGAGTTTAACTAGCCCATGTCCTGATGGGTCTTCTCTGTGACTTGACCTTAGAGTTTTGGTGTTTTTTTTTTAGCATTCCCAGAATGTTGGGAACAAATCCACCTCCTGAGCCAAAAAGGCAATGCAGTTAAAAAGACAGAGTGTGCTGTCGAAGCACTGCAGGGTCACCAGCTACAGCAGTGTGTGGAGATTAAATGCTTGCAGATTACTCTGTAAATAGCTGATGACAAGACATTGCTCCTGACAAGTAATGATATAAAGACTGAAAGACAACCGTTTTTTAAGCGTCTTCAGAGGTTTTGAATTCACCTCTGCAGCGGCTTTGTGAAATGCCAGCCTCTGTTTTTGGAGAGGCATTGTTTCTTTACTGATCTGTAGCACAGCAACAATATGACTTGAGTTGTCATACTCCACCTGAACTGGCAAGAACAAACATTTCCTTTCCTGTTTTTTTTTTTTCCTTTTACCAAGGGCTGATGTATTATACAACAAGACCAGCATTTGTGCCCCTGCTGATTTTTCCCTATGACTCTAATTCTTCAGATCTACGGGAGGGTGGCACCCACTGTGAACTCTCTCATGCATGTGAACTTTCTCTTGCATGTGTCCTCTGCCTCCCTCTCCTCTCTTTTCTCCCTCTATCCATCTCTCTACGTTGATGTTTTTCTCTTCATGTCTATGCAGCCCTATCATTCTATTGCTTCACCACACTTTGTCTGCAGGTGCGTTGCATCATGTTTTCAGTACAATTGACAATTTGGTACAATGGCTTAAACTGAATTAACTCTAATATTAGTACTTCTTTGCTCATCTATTTTAAGTATAAACTTTTTACCTTTCATTTGAGCTCTTTCCCATTTCTGAGCTACAATCTGATCATCTGCTTTGTGGTTGATCAAATTATATAATAACTTATAGCTGTGTATAGCTGGTATACATATAATAGCTTTGTATGAATTTTATAGTTGATGTTTCTTTGCTGTCCACATAAAAAATAAAACCCATGACCCATATCTCCTAAGCTGGCTTCTTCTTTCTGTCTGGCATTTCGGGGTCTTGCTCCAAAATCCCCTTTGATAGCGTTGATTCCCCAAATCCTCCAAATGATATCATCTTAACGGGCCATTTTACAGCCTTTTTCTCCCGGTGAACACATTGCTCTTTGCCCAGAGTGGAAGAAGCCATTCTACTGGCTGTCACTTCATAGACAGATTCTGTGCTGCTCTTGTCTGGATGATGGATCTGGAGTAGTCAAAGAGTGCTGACTCCTCACTGACCACCTCTCCCTCACCACCACATGTCGGCTCCTTAGCCCACCAGCGAGGGCCTCCATGATGGATAGGGCATCCATCGCTCAGCCAAGCCCACAACCCTACCCCCCTCCACCCTGCAGGGCCTTTGTCAGTCAGTCCTCCCGTGGCAGCTCATGACTTGACACAGCAGAAAAGACAGACAGGTAAACACTGCAACCATATTGTTCTCAGCTTACCCGCTGTCATCCTTCTGAGGTCATTTACAGTTTACCAGCAGGTTCAGAGAGAGAATTACAGGTGCCTGGTGATGGATGCAGTTTTCCTTCTCTCTTCTCGTGCGTATCTTTCATTAACTTTCTAAAGATAAGGCTCTTAAAAGGATTTCTTATAGTTTTATAATGTGGCTCTGATTAATGCCATGTTTAGATAGAAGAAGCATTAATGAATTTCATAGTGCATCTGAGGTCTTCTGTCCTTATCGTGCCCTTAAACCGAGGTCAGTCCTAACATTAGTCTTTTTATGACCAAGCTTTTTTTTCTTTCTAACCCTAACCCACCCAGCAACACATCAAACACTTAGAATTTTATTGTTTTTTTCCACTAACTTGAAACAGTGCTGGATGGTAAATTGATTCAGGTTGTTTCCATCAGGAAAGTCGGAAGAGGCAAAACACCAAAAAGGGCCAGAGGATGAAACAAACCCGGAGCAATTAAGTGCTGCCGGTGGCCTGATAAGCTTGTTGAAGTGACTGATTTCCATTGGAATTGGAAAAGACCAGCAGCTATCACTGTGTTTTTAACAACTGAGTAGATAATTTGTCTGTTTCTCTCACAGGCTGTTGCTGAGAGGAACTTTGATTCAGTAGCTGGTCTCTTTTTGTCTGCGTTTCACTGAAAGTTACATTAACAGTTGTGAACATGGCAGACATTGTTCACTTAAGGGAGCTTCAGTGAATCTCAGCTCTGGTCCTGCGTATTTGGAGTCCCATTTGTGTTTCTTTCCAGTTTTTTATTCTCGCAATTTTAATGACATTTTGACACCTGGCAGCACCTACCATTTTATTGTAGGGCCCATTCATCGCCTTTAGAGTGTGTTATTTTCGACCATGGCTTCAGACAGTATTCGTATTACCTGATGTGTGAGGCAGCTGTTCATGTGTACAGGTGAGGCTGCACATGTGTCCTGATTTTATATGAGTCTGCCTGTGCCACTGCCAGTCTGCACAACAACTGCTAGCATTTGATGGAAACCTGAAATAGAATTTCAACTAGTCCCGTTCAGCAGGAGAGATAAGAGGGTGCAACGAAGTAAGCGTTATGACATTACATGTGATGGAAATCTTAAAATGCATGGCACAGAAAAAAAAAAAAATCAATAGCCTCTCTGGGTATGTGGCATTATGGCCAGTAAGATCCAATCACTGCGATGTTAGAGAAAATGTCTGTACGTTGTATGTTTGGGTGTGTGCATATTGTGTATGTGTATGTATGTTTTTCTACCGTTGTGTCTCAGTCATATCACATGACCTTGGAAATGAATGGGTCGGTTTCCAGTCGTCTGGCCATCTGTTTAATTAAATGCGGTCCTGTAATGACCGCTGGATGTTTGGGTGATATATGCTAAACTACAATAAAAAGATCTGGATCGGTCCTCAGCCAGATCAGACATTTTAGGTTCTTAATGTGTCTAATGTGCACTTGAGATGTGTCCCATTTACAGTGATAAGATGGTAGCATAAAGCAGAATGTCCTTTTCACTTTAGCTGGAGCCTCCCAGAGTGTCTCATCAGGAGACGGTATTCTGCCGAGGCGAGGTAATTCTCACTTGCAGCACATCCAGTCTTTTGGTTTAATACAGACAGCCAGTAGCTTTGGTTGATGAACATCCAGGAGTTCTCAGCCCCCTGAAATAATTTAATTTAATTAAAAATATTAGATTAATGTGGAAGTAAGTGACATTTAACATGTCTTCTACCAGTTTTTGGCTATCAGTGTCAATTACCAGGCAAGAATCAGGACTGATTGGTTCTCTCTTTGATTTTTCTAAAACCTGACATAAAAGTGAAACATCCAGTGACTGCTACACTGGTCCTTATCTGAGATTTTTCTGAGAAACACAACCCCAGTCCAGTAGACATACAAGTAGAACGTGTACAAAACGTTTTCTTTTTTTTTTTTTTTTTTGTTGAAGAATGGCCACATAGATCGTGCAATAAACATTATAATACTAAAGTAACAGTAGCTGTCGTACAGACAAAATTAGGCCCTCGGTGTTGTAATTAAAGACTTCTTGGTGAATCTTGGTGTTTTCAGCCTGCGTTTTATTGTCCTAGTTTTTGCAGTCATGCTAATAGGGTTCAGTGCAGTCAGTTTGTTAACTCTAAAGTATTATAGCTCCTCTGCAGCCATGGCCACTCTCCAGTACACACCCACAGTGTTAATGTAGATTTCACCAGTTAGCTTTACAGTGAAGTTAGCGACAAAGTTGTACACACAATTAACAAAGATGACAAAAGCTGGAAAAAGAAACAAGCAGAGATGTGGAATAATAAGAAGTTGTAATGCAAGAATGAAGAAAAACAGCCTCTGTAATGTTTATGTCAAGAGTGACAAACTAAACTCTGATAATCTATCAGTCCTTTACATTTAGATTTTACATTTATTTTTCTGGGTTACCAGGCCATAGCAAATCTAGCCTGAAGCTCTGCAAGGGGGAGGACGTAGAGAGATAACAATAGGCAGAGACAGATAGTGAGAGAGAGAGAGAGAGAGAGAGTTTGCAAACTCATCAGTATTTTTTGAAAATAACAATTTAACCAGTTTATATTTGATAAGGAGAAAAAAAAATCCATCTTCAAGCCTCCTCAGCACCTCCTTAACATTTCCCATTGAGCAAATTACTCCCCCTTTCAACGAGACAATTTCACCTACTGATTCTTGTGGAAAAGGCAACTCTTATGTAAAGGCAGATAATAAAGCCAAGTCCTTCAAAATACAAATTTATGTTCACTACAGTCCTGTGAAAACCGAGTGGAGCCGTGTGGATGATATCCAAAAAAAGATAAAATAAAGCACAAATACTTTATTTTGTGAGTCAGGCTTTATTTTCCAGGAGGCTTAGTTTTCCCTGGGAGAGAAAGTAAAACACAAAAACATAAAAAGAAAAAAAAAACGACTGTACTTTTATTAAAGAAAGTTGATGGAACAATAAAATCATATCCAACCATCTGCTAATGTGTTGTCGGAAAAGTGAAGTCAAATGCTTTTGTATGATATTGGTGTTCTACAAAAGTTATGTTTTCAGGTTGTTTTGGAGTTGCCCTGGTTATCCCAATCAGTGAAGGTAAAATTGGAAGTTGAAAAAGTCTATGAAGTGTGTAATGAGGTGACACCTGATATTCTCTCGGGTCTGTGTTGCATCGGGCTGTAAGGCCTCCATCTGTCAGGGGCCACCAGTGGCTAATCTCCCCCTGCACACTAGGAACTGATCTCACTCACCTCCAACCTGAATTATTCATTATTCACACACAGGCTTTAGCCCACACTGAACTCTATTTAGTCAGAGGAAAATGTCCTGTTCTGCAAGACAAACAGGAAGACTTACTTAAGTGTGAGGTAGCTGTTTTGGCTGCCCTGTCTCGCTGCACTTCTTTACTGCTCTTTGATAATTCACACCTTCTGCTGCTCCTTTGTGCTGTTCAGATGACTAAGTGAGGAAATGGGATGTGGAAAATGATCATCAATGCAGCTGGCCCGCTGACAAGAAAGGAACATTTTCTCCTCTGCTCTTAAAAAAAGGAACATGCATTCAAGCCTCTGCACGATTCATTGGGCTTCTCATTCATTACTTGCTTCTCTCTACAATTGTTTAGACTTCCAAAGATTTGGTGTATTTTTTTTTTCCTCTGCATTTTTGGTCACTTGCTCTTTTAACTCTAGGCTTTAAAATAATAATGTTTTATGACTTATTCAGATGCAATGACTATGCAATAGTTTTATGAATCATGGCAACAATACTAATTGTTTAGTTACTCTGGCATATAAATCATGCATTCTGTTGCTCTGCTGGATTTTTCCCTCCAGCTCTTCACGAGCAATTCCACATGAATATACGTCCCGTCGATTATATTCAGAGATCCCATAGCTGGTGATTGGACAGTGGTGTTGAGGGTGTTATGGAACCGCAGTTTACTTTTCAGTTATGCTGCTGCTGCTGTTCGTTACCAGAAACAAAAGGAGCAATTTAAAATGATAATGAAGCGTTTATTGTCTTATGGGGATGGGAAATGTGGCGTGTGGCACGCGCTGGCTCGTAAATCTCTGGATGTCACCCGCGGCGTGTAGATGGATCTCCTCTCCTGTGGTTGTCTCCAGCCCCATAGAGCGCAGCTTCGGCAGACTAATGAACACAGAGAGCCTTGAGAATGGTAAACAAGTGCCTGATTAATTGGCCCTCTGCTTCCATTATTTTAGCAGTGGAATACAAAATGTCCTACAATGGACCATATCCGATCAGTTTTCATTTTTTGTTATATACTGTATCTGCTCTCCTCTCCTGGCTTCTCTGTGAAGTACTGTGTCCCAGTACTCTGTGTCCCACTCAAAATAATGGAAAATACACTCAAACTATTTCCATTCAATCACATTACAAGAACAGACTTGGCACTTTAGACTGTATGAAACTTACCCGGTTTGGAAAAACAAGCAATCTCAGAAAACAGCCAACTGATTGTAGTTCATTTATCAAGAGGCCTTTAATCAGTTCTAGCCTTTTTTTTTCAAAGGCAGCATTTGTTTCTAAATTAAGCAATGAAGAAATATTTGAACTCTGAAATGTCCACCGCAGTTATTCACTATATCAGTCAAGCACAGCAGTTTTGAAACAGTTGACAGAGTGAATGTCTTTGGCTGTCAGAAAACTCTGGCTCATGATTTATTAAATTATCTTTTGATTTTTGTCTCATGAAAAATGTCATGGGACCATCTTTTTTTTTTTTTTACCCAAAAAATCCAGACTTTCCCTTACATTCCCGACCACATACACATTAACACATTAACACACACAAACACTTACACATACTCAGCAGTTGGTAAAGTCACATATTCCACCCAGACATCCATGTCTTGCTCCCTCATCAGTATTTCGAATGACTTCGGATACAGCGACTTGTTTCAGAGATCAGGTTGAAGAGGTGAAGACTGTGTCTGCCAAGACCTCGATGCTCCAAATCCTGCTTTAGTTTACTGAAATTTTAAAAAGGCCCAAAGAGCTTGAGCTCTTGGCTGCCTCTCCCCGCACTGCTTGCTGAATCATTGAAGGGCCATTGGATTATCAATGCATGAGAAAGTCCTTAGCACCAGCACTTTAGAGAAAGCCTAAAAAAAAAAAAAATAAAAAATCATTCAATATCCCAACAAGTACAACTCAACTGAATGTGTCTCCAAGAATATGAGTGTACTTCTCTGAGCTTTGTGGGTGCTTCTGTGTCATTGTGATCTGACAGCTCCTGTCAGTGTGAAGCCTACAGCACAAAGATATTATTCCACTGCCATTGCTTGGAAGTACCACTTTATTTATTTGTCCTTGGTTATTCTTTTAATGTTATTGTTCTTTGTTTATTCTATTTTTTTTCACATCAGATCTCATTTACGTTAAAATATTGATCGGTTGAACTTATACTCTTTTCCAGTGTTAGTGCCTCTGCAGACAGTTGAGGTGAATTGGCTTGAACTTTCATTAGCTGCTTGCTTGGCTGCGACAGGTGGTCAGAGTTGACCTCTCTGCACTACCTCAAAAATGTTATGTCTTCATCTCTGATTGAAAGAGAACGTGAGCCTCTCCAGACAGATCATTTTTCAGCTTTATGTCTTGACATTCTAGAGAGTGAGTAATTCTCTTTCATATGGACATGATAACTCTAAATCTCCATTCCTCCATTCAGCAAAAGCAGCTGCACCATTGTCAAAACTTAACAGGTTGTCTGTGGTACAAAGGCTTGATGTTGAAAAGAAAGAATGATCAAAATGCAGGCTTGCATTCAAACCTCTCATATTAATTTTGGCAAGAACATTTTGGCACAGAGGAGACGTTGTATTGTGAATGCGCTGCTCCCCCCTTACGGTTAAAAAAAAGAAAACGAAAAAAATCTGCACAATGTTCCCTCAAAAAATCACACTATTACTCACATTTTCCGTGCATCTGGTCTACTATTTCTTTGACTTAGACAATGGGCTGTAAATGTCATGATACATCATGCTTTACTTTTTTTTCTTAGTCGAAATCTCAGAATGTGTGCGAATGAATTATACACCATTTTTTTGCTGTTTTCTTACATAATTTCCATTCATTTGAGACAACTTTGCAACAGACATTTAAATTAGTGATCAAAACTTAGTAAAGCAAGAGTTCATCTACAGGTCTTGGCAGTTTGTTTGCAGAGAGTTTTCTACTTCTTCTGATCATCAGAAATTAACGTGTATTTGAGTTTAACAAGAAGCTTTTCACCACAGTGATCTGCTGTGGCATGAAGCCTACATTTCTCCTATACCTCTCACTGTAAAAGCACTGCTACATCAAAATCACAGCAGACAGCCTATATATATCAAATGTATCCAGCATACCCATAATGATAAAATCATAAATCTCCTCAGGCTTGTAGATAGCCTAGTTAGGCAGCAGTTTCAGTTCATTTTGTCTTGGGACCCATCCCTCTTCAACCTACCCTGCCGTGTCTCTATTATACTGAAGACTTCCTTGTTCACAGTGACTTAAACATATTGTAAAACACTGATTATTTTGTGAACTCCTGGTGATTCTGTGAGGTTGAGAGATCTGCTGGGTATTCCATACTGCTCAACAAAGCCAACAGAACAAGGACTTTTCTGAATACGTATGGTTGTCCTGTTGGGATTACTCTTATCTGTGGTAGAACCACGGAAACATATTCCTTTGGGGATCCGTCTTTTCATGATCACAACCAGCGTCTGAGTGTGACACTGTACGACAAGGTGAAGTCTGACTGTAATGCAGCATTTTTGTAGCAGATATCTTGCATTGCGCTTTTTGGCAAACAGAGTTTCCGGCTGCTGAGCAACTCTGATGGATGGAGAACAGAAGGTTGGCTTCCTCTCTTGCTTCCTCACTCTTTTTCTGAGAGTTTGGGAGCAATGTTTGTAATGCAAATAAGGACACTTCAAAGAATGGCTTATTAGCATTTTCAATGGGAGAAATGTTCCATTGTGTGGAGAATTTGATGATTAATTTTTTCCTTTTTTTTCATATGAAGCTTGTGTTTTCATTTTGCTTGTGAATTTGGCAGAGACATGCAATATGTGACTTTGTTGAATGTTAAGTTATATGACCTTGTTAACTCTTATCTCATTCTTCTGCCCATGCACAAGCATTTGTGCAGTAGGGATAATCAGCCATGTCTGATTTGGAAGCACAGAGATTGATTGGCGCTGTGTTTTACTCAGTGTTTTGGCACCTCAGGCCATGTCTCTCCCTTTGTGCTGAGGGATTCGGCAGCCCAGGCTTAGTATCATTATTTAGTTCTATATTAAGACTATTGATTACACTGTAACTGAGGCAGTGAGGCTGAAGCAAGTGACAGGCTGGTGGTATTATTGTTTTTTTATTCTGTTTTTTTTTTGGTCTGGCGTACTTGTTGTACAACTTGAGGGGGTGAGCAAATAACCTTCACTAGTACTACAGTTTTCTATATCTGTGACATTTATGGGGCACTAATGTACACAAATATACAATAATGTCACACAGCTGTCTGCAGTCTTTTCCTCTCAAACCAGCATGAATGAGCCAAATGACTCAAACATTTGGTGTGACTGCTATAACCTGTATGGAATATTGTTCACTGACAGTGACGCCTCGTCCGCCTGTGCCGAGCAGATGCCGATATTCCCTGCAGCCCCGTTGATTATGACTGGTATCATAGTAATTGAGCTGCTGTCACATTGTTGCCTGTGCTGAACTTCACGGACTGACTGGAGCCCCGCTCTGTCACAGAGCCTTGGGCAGGGAGGTGACAGCTGACGGAGAGACCAGAGCAATCACAGCGGCACATCAGAGAGCACCAATTAGGCTCTTCTGAAACATTTATGATCCCTATTGTTTTCTGAGAAAACTCAGAAAGTCCACACAAACACTTCACATCCTGTCTTCACTGTGTGTTTTCTTTTTCTTTTTTCTTTTTTTTTGCCTTCCCCAAGTTTAATCTGGCTGCTGCTTCCAGGAGAGACCTGGATGAAAGATGTCACCCACTACATTTATGCTGATCTTTTCTCTTGTCCCTCAAACAGGTGCCTGTGAGTGAGTCACCCCTCTTGTGTTCTAGAACAAATTTTGAGGGGGGAGGGGAGTAATGGCTGTTAAGAGCTTCACAAACATATGCAATGCAATTATGCTCAATTATGGGTGATCAACATTTGCATAATCTTTATCCCAGCTACTCCTTAAGAACCAATCAGATGTTGTTTTTCAGCATGAAAGTGACATGAATAATTTATATCAGTAAAATATATCTATTCTGTGGGTCTCAGTGATCTCACTGGCTATTCAGCCTCCTCAGTCATCTATCATTTATGATGGAGAGAGTTAGGAGGGCTCCCTGATTGAACTAATGAATGCAAATGCAGTGCGAGTCTAGCATGGGTCAGTAGCCACACTTCGTTTTCCCTGTACCTGTTTTCTTCACTATCAATTCGCTCTCAGCCCATAAACAAATCTGGCATGTCATTTACTGTGGCCGTGAAACGATTAATTTTCATAAAGAAGGGAAGAAATGGCCATCTCTTAGGTACTTGGGGCACCTGGTTGTGTTTTGACAGTGATGATAAGCGTACATGGCAGCTCAATTACGTTCTCAACACTCGTTTTCTGTTTTATTTAGGTGATGGGAATCCTCTCTGTGAGTGACCCTTGCGGTTAAATACATGGAAAGCTGCATTTATTGTAGCACCTGTGCTATTGCTTTCTTTTCTTTTTCCCATTTGGCACCCTACTGTGTCACATGACACTGTGGTGTTCGCCCACATACATAAAGAACATGTATAATAAATGGAAGGCACATGGACACGCTGCACAGCAGGAAGCCTCATGCATATATGCTGTCATATGTTTGTTTATGTAGTTGCCATGGCTCACAGAGAGAATAACATGACTCCAGGAACAAAAAAAAAAAAAAATCAAAGATGTTGCCATAAAACAAACAGGTACATTTTAAGAAACAATATATTATCTTTTTTTTTTTAATTAACAGTTATTAATCTTTTTTAGAGCTTAGAACTTTAGTGTATTGTACATTAGCTGCCTGTCATTAAACTGTTTGGGTAAAGTGAAATGGATTTCTTATGAAGTTAAATGTTATTTCAGACTCAGTTGTTTTTAATGACAATTATATAGATAGAGAAAAATGAAAAATCAACAGCTTATATTATAATGCATAGCATTAAAATACACATTCTTCAAGACGCCTTCGCTTTCAAAAGAAAACGTTTTGCGTGTGTTATTTGGTTTTCATATACTACCTGCTGGTTCAGTTTGTTCTGTTTGTTTATGTGGGATATATCTATAGTTGTGTACTACTGATTATGAACAGGAAGAATAACTATTGTGTCAGTAATTGGAAGATCTGTTCCTGATCCCAGTCTCAGGTGAAAATAAGGCAGATGATATTTCTTCTCCTTGTCAGCATCTTTATCTGCTGATTGGTGGTTGAGTTTTTGATGGACGTTGAAACAAAAGAGAAAATCCTAAAAAACCTTCTGGACATCTGCTCTGTGTTTTTCTGTGTCTTGTGCTGCCTGCATCATATTCTATGTTCGTATGGTTAGTGCGCAGACTGATTGTTATGCCATTTACCCATTGTTTCAGCAACAGATGGTTGTGGTATTCAAGACAATATAGTTTGTGCCAGTTTTTTGTAGGAAGTAAACTACTATAAATTCATTTTTCATATATTTCACTGTTCTTCTTTAAACTCTGACACTTTGTTTGATTCCATTTTACCCTCTGTGTCAAATAACAGAGGCTGAATCAAAGCTTAGAGACATGGATTGACCCAGGTCTTGCTGTGAAATTGCATCTGAGATGGTAAATTCTCAGTGGTCATTGAGATAAGACTCAGTCCTGACCGTTACCTCTAATGTTGTCATCACAGTAATAGGCCTCATGTGTGTTTAATATAGGAATGATCATCATGGATTTTGAGGTATTGTCTTCTGTCCTTCATGTAGATCTTTGATTCAGATCAAAGGAATGATCAGAGAATCAAAAAGCTTTGTCTGGCAGAGAACATCCGTCTAGGGGCTTCTAATGGACAGTGTCTTTTCAGTGTACAGCAGTGACTGGTTTTATTCATCCTGCTTATTATGAAGGGGGACACATAATGGACAACTCAAGGACATTATTCCTTCACTCTACACTGCTGCGCTTTTATGCACCATATTCATATATTTTAGCCAGCACTGAAACACCCGTTCCTAAATACAAAGACTGAGTGACATTATCTGCTGGCAGTAGTTATATACTTTTTTTTTTCATCCCAAGCTTCCACAGCTTTGACAGCACAAAGCACCCCCACTCCACACACACACATGCACAAAAAAAAAAAAAAAAAAAACACACACACACATACACGCTACCACCTCCTTTTCCACTCGTCCAAATGTGAAGCTCTACCAGGGTTGTCAACTATTGCCAACATGGCCCTACTTTTTTTCCTCAGCAGGCAGCCATCAGAGCCTGTTCTGACAGCTCTGCTTTTGATATTTATATTTCCACAGAATTTTAATTACTTTGTGCTTCATCTGTCATGTCACTCCATTGTTAGCGTGTCCGTGGCCACGTGCAGTTGTGCTGTTTTACAATGTGGCTCCCAGATACTGACTTTTTGCATTCGTCAACACATGGGTCCCGTTCTAAGTGTTTTCCTCAGGGAATTAGCATGTTGTGTTCACCTGGCTAACAGGACGATGCATGGTGCACTGTAGACACAACACGCGCAGCTTGCTCTTTGACGATTTCTGTTTTTGCTCATTTCCTGTCTCACCGGCTGGCGTGCATGTAGACTCCGCTACCTCTGCAGGTGAAGTGCAGACATTTTGCATCTGTTTTTATTTATTTATTCAGTTTTGTTGTTTGTTGTTCAGGGTCTGACTTAGAACTTTGGATGTGCGCTACTGCTATAAGAAAGGGATAATCCACAGCCAGGTTTACATTGAATGCACAATGCAAGAAAAAAAAAACATCCAGTGAGAAGCACAGTGTGGTTCTTCAAGTGTGTTGTACAGTACTGCATCTTTGAGTGCATTCTTTAATCCTTTACATATGTTTGGATTATCCTACTTACACCCTGGTCACTTGGCCAAAAACCAAAAATGAGCATCCTCACTTACTTTGGTTGAGGATTTTAGACTCAGAGGGCTATGAAAACACAGTTTCCCATTTCTAAAGCTTTTTTTTTTCCTCTCCTCATGATTGTGTATGTATCACAACAGCACTGACGTAGCGTCAATCATACGCCTCAGCTGCAGGAGAAGGAAAGAAACAAGCAACAGAAGAAAAAAGTAAACTGTGTTCCCTCCGTAAAGATCTTACATTTAACACACATCCACTCTCAATGTCCATCAATTACTATTGTTGTATAGGCAGATCTGTTCCCATCTGCTACTGTTTTGTCATGTTGCCATGGTTACACATGACGGTTAGTAGCTTATGGTGGATGTATGAATTTTGAAAACTGATTAGACGTTGAGTCAACTGCAGTGTTAAGCGTTCTTAAATAACCCCCCTCCAGCAAATCAAATACCAGTATAATTCAAGATCATGGTATGAACTGGATTGCCTTTTTCCTTAACTGACCCCAGAACAGCAATGATTCCACTGTTTTTCTTCTGAGATGTTTGCCAGGACAACATTTTTTTTTTGTTTTTCTGTTTGTTTGTTTTTTTGGGGGGGGACTTGTTTTGCTTGTCGTCTTAGCCAACTCAGACCAACTCAGCCTGACAAAAACTTGTCTCCTCTGCAGAACATGGTGCTTACCGATTCAGGATTGTGAGGCAGTAGTTACAGTAGTTGTATATTAATTTTTGGATGATGGTAAAATTCTGTGGCACAAATGCTTAAACTACATTATATCAGGCTGCAGACAATACATTCATTGTTGGTTTTGGTCCATTCAGGGGAATTGTTAGTCAAATATAAAAAGATCAAATAAAGGCAAACCAGCCTGTGTCAGAAGGGGAAAGCAAAGCAAGTAAAAATATATAAAAAGAAAACCACAGACATCACACACTGAAAGAAATCAAACACACAAACAAACAAAAAAAGAAATGCATTATAACCATGTAAGCACAATACCTACAACAAAATACTAGCGAAACGTGAAAAGGAGACTCATTTTAAACTGTTGATGTGCAGTTTACAGCTTGTTGAATTCAGCTCCATGTTTTCAATAATTGCAGCAAACTGTAATCACAACAAGCCAATTTATGATTTTTGTCGGCTGCCTGTGTGCTGATGTGATCAATCTTTACACTTTACTAATGAGCGAAAAACAAACATAATTGAACCAACACTGGAGGAGCACATCAATCCCAGCTACGTACCTCTATAAAGCAATCCTATGAGAAACCACGTTATCATTCCCAAAGATTTCCAGTTTTTGTCGCCTGCCATTTGTTCATTGTAAATTACAGTTGGTGAGACTTTAATTTAGTTTTCCAGCATCATTGTCACATTTCCTGCATTCGATCCTCCCACGTCTATAATCCTCAGTGAAAATCTGTTTAAAAATCAAAGCTGTGCAGATAAGGTGAGCTATATTTTCACTTCGACACAGACAGTGTCTCCCAAGAGAGAGACCAATAAGTAAGTAAGGCACTACCTTACTGAATGCAAAAGTGTTTTGTATAATATGGTAAGTCAGTGTTAAGTCATTATAAGTGTAAATTATGAGTGACATTTTTCATTTGAGCACATGTGCTTGGCTTTCACAGCTCCTAATACACGGTGTAAAATGGAGGAATGTTTTCTTTTCATCTCTCTGCTTGATTCACGTCTGCGATTTAAGCTCTGTTAAAGCCTTTAAAACAGTGTTTATCTAATCATAGCCGTAGTTTAGAAATTCGATAAGTCTGTCAGTCGGACATGATGTGATGGTTTGTTTTTAGATACTAAAATTTCCTGACAACCCTGTGGGTGGACGTTACGGGCGCTCAGCTTAGGTGTGCATAGTATCAGGTCTGTCATGTCAGAGTACATTGTTTGTGGCAGCTCAGAGACAGACTCTCACTCCACTTCCCCTCACGGCTGAACTCAATCCTTCCCTCAGTCCCTGGTGAAACGTTCCTCCTGCAGTCTCAGGCTGCCCCCCATGGGAAAACTATCAGGAGAATGTTCAGATTTTCTATGGAGCCGCATTTCTGTTGAAAGCCAGCTCTCTGTAGTCCTGATTGTGTTACTATACTCGCTCCTACCTCTTTGTTTATTCTGCATTTGACCTGTGAAATTATGCAAATGCTAATAGAGGTATTTCCATGGACGTATTATCTCCTCTTGTTTTATTTAACTTAGCTTTTTTTTTTTTCTAACTGCAATTCAATCCAGCAAACATTCATTTTCTGCACAGCCTTATCATCAGGTCCTGATTAACAAGAGACCAGTTCATCTTGAAGGAATACTGGTCACATGCTCCCAGTGTCCTGCAGGAATTTTAGGCAAGTCTCTGCTTGGAAGCTAGGCTCAGTGTGAGGAGAACAAGATGTCCACCTCGGACATTCTTTTGGCACAGCATCCTGCAGAGAGAGGCACTCTGTATTACTGCTTTAGCATCATGGGTAGAAGTGAAGCCATTTTCTCTTTCCTTGACAACTTAAGCAGAAACATTAAAGATTCATTAACTACTGTCAACTTGCAGATTATTTTAGAGTGCCACTCTGATGTCTCTCAATACAGCTTCATCCTGTGACAAATTCACATTCTCCTTTGTTCCTCAGTGTCATGGATTGAAATATAAACTGTACGGCAGCAGCATACTGAGAAGCACATGCACCGCACTCCGCACTGCAATGTGATAAAACCGAAATGTATTCTGTACTTCCAGTCCATTTATAAACTACATACAGATGATTATTCACTTTTTTTTTTGTGTTCATCCATGTGATAGTTTAAATCTAAAGTCAAATAGCTGTGTGTTTTTGATAAGGAGGATGTTTTTGATAGGAGCTGCTTTCAGAAAACAAAACACTTCTGTTGTTGCATCTTCATAACCTCATGTCCTTCAAAAGTTATTTAGAAGTTCGAAGTACGCAGAAGCCCCTACTTTTAATCATAGATGCGACCAGCTACCGTCACAATTTTCTCATTATTCAGACAGATGAAGATTTGGATTCAGGGAGCTGTTTTTTTTTTTTTTGTTTTTTTTTTTACTGGCAGTGTTACTACTCTCTATCCTGCTTACCTTTCATATAGCTAAAGGTTTTTGATCCTCTTGTTCAAGTCTTTTCTTCCTTTTGCCCCTCACCTGGATGAATGAAACCTTTTTTAAAAAATTTTGTATCAGCCAGTTAATCAGAATTTATATGAAATGATGGGACATTTCGGTGTCAGGGTATGAAAAAGCCACAAGAATTCAAAGAAGAGGTGACCAATAGTTGCATACCCTGCAGCTCATTTTATTTCTGTTTTTTATTTTATTTTATTTATTTCTGTTCTCTAACAGCTATACATTTGATATGCACCTATTTTCTACATTGTTTCTATAGAAAGCGCAGACCTTCTCAACACCTCACAATGTGGAAATGGAAACATGGAAAGACTTTTGCGGCAAAACATCTTATCAGCTGTTCCCTGCCATCAAAGTCATTTTGCATCTGGGGCCTCTCGGGTGCACAGGAGAACACACTTTGCATTATTTAGATGGGCAATCACTCAGAAATCCCTATGTGTTTGGCCCATCAGAGGAGCACGGGTCTAAAAATACCACCTCAGCAATGTGTGATTTTCTGTGTCATATCAATGGGACCTCCAGGTATGTACATTGTCTCTGAAGCCATATTTCAATGTGAAGGTGGCAAAGGGATAAATGTCTGTGAGAAGATTCGAGCTGTAGGTTTCCTCAGGAGGTGTCCTAGATTCCCCACTCTGCTGCAGTCATTTGTTTGATGGACAGAAAGACAATTATCCGTGAAAGAATTGTCAAAATCGCTGACGCTGGTAGACGCAAACATTTGTTCCAGGTCAGCATTATCATATGATCATTACTGTAATTCGCTCTCTGTCTTTTTGAAGAGGAAAATGAAACTGAAAAATAGCGTCCCAAATATGTAAGCGCAAGATAATTTTGGAAAAAGTATGCACTGCAGCTAAATGTCAGGGGCTGCATATTCACTCAAGAATTTATTATCCTCATCAGCATCATCATCATAAAGCCATTTTCCTGGCATATTTGAACGCACTTGTGTCGTAAGTACTAATAACTTGGCAGGGTAAGTCGCACAAGTCGACCAAAATTCATGATGTTTCTCAGTGTCATCTGCAATTCATTGCCATAGAAACACTCTAATCCAAAACCCTCAGGAATTAAAGCTGTTTGAGCTGGATGAGTTCAAATAAATTGCTGCTAATATCATGTATCAACAAAAAAACTTCCAGTTTTTTGGGGGGTTTTTTGTTTTGTTTTTTTTTTTCATTTTTATGCTTGTTTAGTACTTATTTGCTTAGAAAAACGGCTTCTTTTTCTAAGAGGAAATTTAAAAAAAAAAATTTAAAACATTGTATGTCTAAATGAAGATGAACTAATAAAAGGCAATCATATTTTTTAAAGTGAATTTTTTTCCCCACATATTTCCAGTGGAAGTGGCATGAACAGAGTCCATTCAAGCAGAAGTGTGCGTGGGTTTAGAAAGAAGCATGTAGCCCCTACTGAGTTGTGTTTTTTTGCATGGATAACAAGCTCCACAGCCAAGAGGACCACATCTCCAGACACTGTGCAGGCTTTCAAAGAGCAACCATCTCCTTTCTCCCCCTGAGCCCAATCTGGCCTTAGTCGTCAGGACATGTTTCAGCAACGTACCCTCTGGCATGTCCCCTGCTGCTTCAGTCCCCTGCTATCTTGATGGAGCTGTAGCCGCTGTCTTCCACTTGAATTGTTTGAAAATAAGTAGGAAAATGTAAAGCGAATGACTGTGTATTGAAGAAAGAGTAGAAAAGAAACATGAAATGATCAACAGTCAGAGAAAGAGAAAGAGCTGAAGTAAACAACATCATTATCACTCCCTTGGGTCTGGCCTTGTGAACTGGTCCAAAGTGTTTGTGCAAAATGGTTGTTATGGTTGTCGCTATAGTGTTTAGACAAGGTAATTATGGCGCACAGCTACAGACTTAGTTGAGAAGTCTCCCACCTAGTGCGTGGTCTTGATGAAGGCAGAACTAGAGGAAGGTGTCAGCGCTCGTGGATGTTCCAGTTTACAAACACTTTTAATGCCTGAGCGGCACGACGGTGCTGATTAACACGTTTCAGCGCACAGCCATCATCAGCGACACCGCTGACCGCTGCTCCCGTTTTTACAATATCTTTCTGTCATTTATCATCAACACAAGTCTGAAGATATACATACTGTACTATTGTCTCGTAAACAAATAGCAAGGGGTGTGTCTGCAGCCACAGAGAAATGCATATTTCTCAATTTCTCAGACAGAAGTGGGACTAAAAAAAATGCTAACTTTACACAAAAATGACAGCAGCCCTCAGAGAGGTTAGAGTGCAGAGGCGGTGAGGAGCAATGCCCTCGGAGCAAGATGGGCTTTGGTGTCTTTGTCAGAAGTTATTTCACAGTGATGGATTCTTTAACCACAAAGCAGCCATGAAAAAATGACTGGATAAAACATATATCATTTAAAAAATATTTTCAGGTTTCAACACCCATTGCTAGCTGAGTATTGTTCTTGATAGATGCCACTTTACAGTTGCTCCAGGCTGTGGTAATGTAGCTTATTTTTTCACCAGAGAAAGATGAGGCAGACACATCTGATCCCCAACATCTCATCCGGGGCCAGGCTAAGATATCCTTCTGTCTGTGGGTCACAATTACCATTCTAAAACTCCTCTAGCCCCTTGGTGGGGGTTGGCCAGTTTAATGCGACTTTTTAATTAACACAGGCATTTCATGGCTCTGCTTAACATTTAGGGTGCACTGTTCGGGGTGCGTCTTGCTGCCTCTTCCTTACCCCTCGGCCACCAGGCAGATGGTCAGTTATTAGCAGTAATTAAAACTCCATCATTGATCATGGTTTGTAATTGTATTTAATTTGAAATGTATTAATGATTAAAAGCCGCAGCTGCATGGTGTGAATGTTAATGGGGATGGGGACCAACAGAGGGATACAGAGTGTCAGTGGAAACATCTCATAGGGCTCACCCTCTCTGTTACCAGCAGACTATTCCAATTACATGTGCAGGTAGTCGTGCGCATGGCACAGCTTCTGTTTCAGAGACAGCAAAACTCGTTAGCCGAGGCTCGTTTCATCACTCCTCATTTGTTTATTTGTGTAGCTGATTTGGAATTAAGGCGGTAAACACATTGTAAACAAAGCTAATATCATTTGGAGGCAAACTGCATGCAATGACATTTTCTGGATCTAATGAAGACAAAATGGTGTCTTTGTTGTGGAGGGGTTCTTGAGGGAGCTGCGAGACCTTACAGAGAATAAAGTAGGTCAGCCGGCTGACATAGGGTGCCTGTGGACATATTCTTTATGCTGCTACTGCTTTGCACACAGCAGCCTCGCACAGAAAGGAAGAAACCATAGTTAACATTGGTAACAGCTTGTCATTAAAGGAAGATAGCCCGAAGGTGTTTATTTGATCGTGTGAGTGGTTCTTGTCCATCACATTGTTGAGTAATATGTTAAGACAATGTGCTGAATCTGTGATGGAGCAGTATGTAGTTGTGTGTCTGATATTGTACTATGTGTCTGTGAATTGGCATGTCAGTTTTCAGAGGAAATTTTATTTTTATCAGTTCAGTGGCAAGACATCAACGCCTAGAATTAGTCTGGAAGTCTTGTTCTGTCTCTGGGGAAAAAAAAAAAACAAAAAAAACCAAGATATTGCATCTTTCTGGCTTTGTGACGGTCTGTACAGCAGAATAAAATGATATTTGGTAGAATACAATATGTGAGAAACAATCAACAAACTAACTTTTTACTACCTTAAGTAGTCCTAAATACAGTAATTATTTATTGCATGCTGGGAAGTTTAAGCCGCACGTTAAAAGACTCAAGATTCTACCACAAAATGTGTCTTGTTGCCTCTGCCAGCAGGAGGAATCATGAACAGGACTTATTCTAAGAAAAGACAGATTGACAGCTACAGTTAATGACAGGAAATCTCTGCTACTCCTCGGACTCGTGTTTATTGATTTGTTGTCAAGAATATTATAAAAGAATCTGCAAAATCCTAGTGTTACTGTTGACCGCATGCTATGAGTGACAGTCAATTAAAATAGGAATTGGATCCTTGGAGCGACACTATCCAGATGAAGGCTCTGTGTGCCAAGAGCAGCAGTCTCCAGAGTCAACAACAAAATGGATACTTGGACTCTGTCTGAAACTGTTAAAAGAAAAGAGCTTAATTCCTCAGCAGCAGAAATATGTGGAGTGTATTCATTATTGTTGCATGGTAAATGCTGATTAGTCTCAGTGCTATATAAGCTGCAGTTTAGGTTTAGGTAGGCATAGATCAGGGCTAATATAGATTGTGTTTTTTTTTTTATTATTGTTATGGCACACACAATTGAAAGGTGTTAAACAGTAATTTTTGTATCTTTATAGAAAGGCACAGAGCTGGGTCTGCAGCCGGCTGTTTATATGCTAACGCCAACTGTCAACATTCACGCTCTTAAAGTGTTCAGCAGTGGAGTTTTGTGGAGAAGCAAAGTATCCTTTCACCCTTGTGGATTTCTGAAGAGAGGGAAGGCAAACGTAATGCAAGCCTTTTCTCGTCTTCTTATATCTCTAACAGCCACATGTTTGTATTGAAAATTATTCGGATTTTCTTTCTTTCTTTTTTTCCCCCCCTTTCTCAAAACACTTGCTTCTGAAAAGCAGCAATCCCCTTTACAGCCTAGTTCTCCACAGTGCAGCACGAGTGCTTTTGTGTGTCGATAAGAGTTTGTGAGTGCATGCGTCTTTGATCTGCCCTACCGGAGAAGATGTTGACGGTTTAGTGGAGAGATGCCGGTGTTTACTGTTGAGCTTAGATATCACCCCCCTGCGTACTCCACATGGAGCGGCTCTGTGTGCTTCTGTACTGCGGTTAGCCTTTTTCAAGCATGTCTCCAAATTCTGTCAACTAGCTTGTTCTCCTTTTAAAGAGGAGGCTTTAAACACAGGCAGGCACATCACGAGAATAAAATGATCCAGTGCAAAGTAATACCCCTTGGTAATTGAAAAGTGATGAGCCCTTACCTGCTGGTTCTGCGAGGATGCTGGTCAGTGAACGTTGAAAGCAGGAGCACATACGCAGAAGGTCTGATTTGACACAAGGATATTAATGGAGACAACTATTTATACACTGTTTTCAATAATTGTTTACAAAAAAAGGGGGAATCTCTTCTTTCATTTAGAATTGCGTTCTTGATGTGAAGTAATTGACAAATTGTGAAACTTAAGCATAAATTAATGGTTCTGAGTAAAAGTCGTTTGATTTACCAAGCGAATGTACAAGGATTCTTCTTAGCGGGCAAACAGAGATTCATTGACAAGAACAATAGTAGCACACAAGGACCATTGTGGGAGCTTCAGGGGATAAATACCTGGCGTTTTGTTGTGATCGCTGCCTGCAGCCAACTGCTATTTGAATATGACAACCAATACACCCAGTTGTCCATGGGGGTTATATTGTATTGATCTCCATTGATGATTTCCTTGTGTTCCCTCTGCTTTGCACCATGTGACCTTTGGACGACTCAGGCACACACAAAGACAAAGGGCACGTCACGGCAAATGAGTTATAGATTCTTTGCAAATGTGCACAGCATAGCATGGATTATTGCTGCGTTGTGGATCCTGTAGTTATAGTTCTCATGTCCATTTTTGTGGGAAGATTACTGACCACCACTGAATGTGACCTTCACAAGGATTACAGAATGAGGGGATCAATTCCAACAGTTTGACAAGTCAGTTTGGCTTATCATGATTAATATAGCTTTGTGCCGACAGCAAGATATGTGGGATCTGAAAAGCTCTCATTACAGTCATGTCAAGGTCCCTCTGAACTTACCAACAAGTAAATAATGTTTGATGAGTTGTAGCCACCGTCTTTCACCTTGACCCTTTATCTCCTGTCATCAATTAGTGGTGGTAGTCTTACCCTCCATGTTCAAAACTCTTATTTTCCTGCCTTTTGAGGTTCACAGATAAAGAGAGAGAAAGGATTCAGTACACTTCCATTGCGCTCATTTTTGCTGTGCCCATGATAATCATTGCAAAGAAGCCTCAGTAGTTAAAAAGTGTGCCCATCTGGTGAGGAAACTGGGACAAAGTGTACTTTAGAGGGAACAGAGGATAACTCTCCTGGCCTTTAGGGCTGGAGCTTGGGAGAACCAAGTGCTCTGAAATAGTTAGGTAAAGATGCTTATTTTTTCATTCTTTTTTTATTTTTAGATATTCCTCGGGGAGGTTGCATTTGTGTGGTTGCAAAAGGTCATCAATTTAAGTTTCCCTTTTTACTTGCTAATGAATGCTTGCACTGTGAAGAGCGCTTTGACTTTACATATCTCTGGTCAAGACGCAGAGACCCTTCTCGAGACGCTGGACAGGGTCTCACTGGATGTCAGCCTTGTTCAATACTAATGACGCCTTGGCATCACGAGAGGAGTCCACAAATTGGCTTTTCAACTTCTAGCCCAGTTCTGAACTCCCCCTCTTGCAGTGCCCAGTCTCCCAGGATTCGGGCCATCCCAGCTGAAGCGTTCAGAGCATCATTATTCTCGCATCTCTTATCTGGAGATGGGATCAATAAATCTATGGATCCTACCCTGACTGGACTCTGGTGTCCACCAGCCTCCTATTTTTCCTCTTGTCAATCCACGAGAACACTTATCTGCTGGAACAAGCTGATGCATTGTGTGACTCCTTGGCGAATGTTCATTAAGTTGTTTTTCAATGAGAAGCAGGGATCAATATCAGACCGTGGTGATTCATGCATACCTACCCTTATGCATCTGTGCATCTCTCCTAAGGATTAGCATGCCGGAAGACACAGACAATGTGGAGTCAATTAGTAGCTCATGAAATATATATCATTATGGAGCTAAAGCTAAAATTGCTCTTAGAATTTTTCCCAATTGCAATTAAGTCGCTGAACCAATGGTGCAAAGAGCACCGTAGTTATAATCTTGCACTTACAATTTTAAAAATGTTAGTATTGATGAATAATGTATCCTGATGTGTTATAAATGGGATAAGCCTTTGAAACACACATCTCCTCTTTTATTGTGACTGGCTTCTAAGATGCTCCTAAACAATATTCAGCTTCTGCTGCTATCAAATGTCTACACAGAAATATAGTGGACAGCTAATTCACAGTCTTGGCAGGCTTAACAGGGTTGTCTCCTTAAGTTATAAACACAGCACAGACCCATGGGGCTTTGAACCAAAACGCCCGCATCCTGTGTGTTCTTTTTTTTTCTTTTTCCTGCTTATTCTTTCTTTCTTTGTTTTTTTTTCTTCAAAAATTACATTTGAAACATTATCAAGGTGAACCAATCAATACTTTGCCAACTCTGTCTCACAAAACTTAGTTCAGGTTTGCTGGTTTGAGGATATAACCTCCTGAGAGTCTACAAAAATGTATTTTGCCTCTTTTTTTTTTTTTTTTTTTGTCTAATAATAAAATGTAGCTTTGTGTTCATGTATTGTGTTCACACTGACTCACCGGTGGCATACATATATTGCCAGGAGGAATATTGTTCTGTCATCAAAGCAAACACGGTTACATCTTCATTACATCAGCTTCAAGATGCACTTCTTTTACCCTCCCACAGTCAGTCCTTTCACTCTGTATCAACATTATAAACACCCAGACAGATACAGTATCAGTCCTTTAGCTATGACCAGCACCGAGAATACGCCTCTCTGTCTGTTGCTGTTCATGTGAGAGACATGTGGAATATGGAGTTCAACTTGGTACATAGTTTGCAACGATAGTAATTTTAATCCTGAGTAATTGAATTGAGCAGCAAATAGGTTGCATGTGCTTAACTGTGATAATGTAACTGAAAATGAGCAGTGATGTGAGTAGAACTACATTGTGGGTCTGCTTAAGTGTTGTATTCAGGAAAAATCGCTATGCTTTATTACACTAATAAGCTGTGATTTCATATAGCTTTTATGGCAGCGCATGGTGTCATTTAATAGTTACTGGTATTGTATGTTTGTTTTATTGTTGCTGAGTCACTGTAGGTAAGAAAACAGCAAACGACATTTTTCATGCTGGGATGTGAAAGGTAATTTGTCAGAAAAACAACAGTTTATATGGAGCTGTTTCCCAGTGTTGTTTGACTTTGGCTGATATAATCCCATATTCGGCACAAGTATTCACATTCATGTGTGTTTTTCAGAGAGGATGGTTCGCTCCATCTGTCAAATAGTGTGAATCTGGGACATTCTGCTTGCCTCGTGGTCTGAGGTGCAAACCGTGTAACTGTGAGGCAGAGAGTTCGGATCGGGCCATGAACCTTCGGCACATGTCATCCCAGTCTCTCTTTTTCCCATGTTTCCTGTTTCCATGTTTCCTCAGCCAGTCAAGGCAAAAATAATTCAAACAGACTTAATGTAAATGTAGTGAATCTTAATGAATGTTATTTTTTCTCCCACAATTAACAGCATCACATTGTTATTCTTTTTTTTTTTGTAAAATAATTAGATTAATCCTGCTCATAACTGAAAATTTGAGAAACGGTCATCTGTTTGTACTGCAGACATGTCAGGTATGCTGATATTTTATTAGGCTGTAGTTGTTGCTGCACAGATGTATCAGTACGCCCACATTCACTGGAGATTGCTGTGGCTGAGGTGTGGAATGACACTGACACACAAACATTTATTTAGTACATCATTAGATGCAAAAATTCCTTTAATGACTTCAATCCCTTATCTCTGAGAGGTAGAATTTCATAGGTTTTGTTCTCAATCAGTGCTTATTATTATTATTATTATTGTTATTGTTATTGTTATTATTGTGTAACTAGAGTTGTGCTCAAAATGCAGCTGGACCTTGTTATTTTGCTGACCAGCGACGTAGTTTTCTTGCTCCTCACTTAACCGTGGTGCAGGATCCCAGTGTGATGGAGCCTGGAAGGTGGTGATATATGGAACTAGCGAGGCTGCTGGAACAGATGGGCCTTCTGTACAGTATAGCGGACCGGTGGGGTGGGGTTCCACAGATTGCTCTTTGTTGCTACATGGGCGTGAAGCTTACTAATCTAGTGTAACTGATGACAGAAGACGTCTTCCTCAGCTGCTCTCTCTTAGGGGCTTATCATTTGCTCCTTCCCTGTATCAATCACCTGTGAGTCAGGCCATTTGGTCATGCCTACATACCTCCCATGGTGTCTCCAACTGTACCACATTATACTGGATGTGGTCATCCACATAAATCCTAAATGCCTCCTCCACATGGTGAGTTTGAATCTATGTGGTTTCATGCTGAAAAGGACACATGACAGAGTGGCAAAATGGAAAGACGGAGAACAGCAGGTGGGAGTTAAAGAGTTCACAGTTAATATTAGTTTCACTTGTATCCTGCTAAACAATGAAGATGAGGGATAACCCATTGTCTGATCAGCTCTGCTGTGGTCGTGTTTTCTATTCATGCGCTAATTTGTACATCCCACTTACCTCTGGCTCAGTTTAGCAGGAACAGGAAATGATCAACCTCCTGTTGCTTACCCTGTGGGACACTGCTGACCACAGCACTCAGTACTAAACAGCATTACAAAGACACCATTGCAAACAACATATGTGTGACTGATGGAGACCAACTGCCTTTGCTCAAAAGAAACATCAACATGGACAACAGAGAGTGTCTTTGAAGCAGCATTGTAGTCATCTGACAGGCGCAGCAGCCCTTTGGGGCAAGCCGAAAATGCTCTTAAGTGAAAGGGATGAATGGAAGGGAAAGGGGGAGAAAAGAGGATAGACTGACAGTATGATCTAATGCTCCGTCAATTTATGGATCTGGCTTAATGGAAAAGCTTGACTGTTTTTTTTTTAATCCCACAGTCAGGGTAACCACACAAATAGCTGTTTTTAACAGTGATTACATTTATGTACCAGTGGCATTTTTATGTGTTGCAGGGCAGAGGGAGGGATTCTGAGAAACTGCAATGTGGAGTCTAACCTTTGGATGAGAACCTTCTTGCCTTTTTGCAGGTGGCTGTTTAAGATTTATGAGGTCTCTCACGAATCTTGTTCATCATGAGTAGTTATTGACTCTCAGAGTGCCAGCAGAACGAGTGCGGCTTTTGGGCTGCAGCTTGAGAGGGCTGTCATTTTGTAAATAATTTGTAGTTGCTGACGTCTGATGAAATGTGTTATTAGGCCTGTCTCCTGTGACGAAGAATAAGGTGTTCATTTTCAATGTTTGCCTATTGACTAAATCATCTTCATGCTAGGAAATAAAAAATAATGTTTACAGTGCTTCATATTGATAAATTCAAACAGAAATGTTTTATTTATTCATGTATGTGGGCATTACATTCGAACTCGTTTGCCTCTGCGCTCGCAAAAACACAAAGCTATTAGAAAAATTAATATTTTGTCTCAGTGCGGTGTCCTGGCCTCAATCAATGAGGTCTTTTTCTGGAATCACTCAGCGTATTGGAAATGTCAAATCCATCTTGGTGGCCTCTGTAATGAGTAGTGGGGTGCTGGCTTAAAGTCATTCATTTTGTTTTATTGACCATTGAATTCCATAAGGCGAATCACACTCTCAGGCCTCAGTCACATGTTAATGAAAACACGGTGGACCTTGAATATATTGCTAGAGGTCCTTCCAGAGTCATAGCCATAGAGCATATTTGGACATGGCTGAGCTAAATCAAATCAACGGCAATGTCATGCACTGGCTGTATATAGTTGGTTTTGCACAGAAATAATTTGAATGTGTCCTCTCTGTGATTTTCCTCTTGGATTCCTGCTCTGGTGTAACCATTTCGCTGTGGTTGAATGTCTGCTGGGACCTGAGTCCTTACGTCAAGTTAGGCATGAGTCACAGAGACCAAATGTTAAACATGAGGGAATTGAGTACAGTTGAGTGGATCTGCAGTATCTCTGCTATCTCTCTTAAAGGGACTCTGTAAGAAATAAAGTAATGCAAATCATTATTTACCTGGTGAAAACAGATTACGGTAACGCCAGTGTTTTGTGTCAGTGCAGCTAAACCTGTTTCTTTGACATCCCTTAACGTACTTGTGGAATCTACCATTTATTTAACAGAAAAGCTTGATTATCAGCAATTCATATGTGGGCCCTCTCTCCACAGACGTGTGATTAAAGGTTAATATACTTAAGTGCCCCCTGGGCCAAGGACTTCATTGGACCAAAGGGTACACTTTTCTAAAGCTCACTATTGGACCAGCATATGGTATAGGCGTGTGGAGAAAAGAAAAAAAGATGTGGACACAATGAAAGAGCCGGGTAATTCCATTTGCAATTGGACGTAACACTTTGCAACAAGATACATGGGCAGAGAGGGGATTGAGTGTGTATTCAGCAATAATCCTGGAGAGGGGGAGGGCAAGAGGACTCAAGCTGTGCAATTACCAGAAGAAAGAAACAACACAGAGACTCTTCACATCTGCACAGAACAGCACAGTTATTTCTTAATTTCCTAATTCAGCACAACAAGCAGACTCAATGTTCCCTGAAAGAAGACCTTCCTTCTGGCTGAATCATTGCCCTATGTGCTCGTCACTCTGTGATGCTTCCAGCTGTATGCTAGATAGGTGATTTGATATGCTGTATGTACAGCATGTTGACTGAGTTGTGCTTCATTTGGTGCAAAGCACACTTTTGTGCGAGTGAAGTTTGTGGAGCTTTTACTGCTCAGCCAGCTATGTGGCAGGTATACAACTGTGTTGTCGTTTGCCTTTTCCAGTGACCCTGTTTTCTGTAGCCTGAAGCGATACCCAGGCTGTCCCTTAGATTTGATTTTGCCACAAAGGAGTCTAGTCAGGAACCTGGGGCCCAGAGGGGAAGCAGGCAGCGAGGCCTAATGATGAGAGGAGGGGATTTGTGGCCAGCAGTATCACCCCCCCGCCTCCCAATAACACACACATGCACACATCTTCATGTAGCAGCACGGCGACAGTAGGAAGGCCCTGGAGTGTCAACCCAGTTGTCTCTGAAGTCTGTCTACAGAGCCATGGATACTGTATACAGGTCAACATGGCGGCTGCAGTCTCACGCATGACGCGTGCTCTTCATCAAGCAGAACTGAATCTGTGTAGAAGACAGTGATTAGAATATAAGACAGGAGCTGCATCCAGAAACATTTTAACATTTCACATGCCTGCCATGTAAACATTTCAAAAAATGAAAATTATTTTTCACAGTCTTAAAGTCATCTGGCAATGCTGTTCTGTATATTAGTATATAATTATATTACTATTACTATTAATAGTGCGGTAGCATTTATTGGTATTGTTTTCTTCAAACCATCAATTTAGGTATTGTATTAACAGAAATATTTTAGAAGGAAAGCTGTAATCCTTTGCATGGCCAGTATACTTTATATTTGTGTCTATTTCTTAAAACCTTTGAGGTTATATATTTTAGGACACAATAACTAAAAATGAGGGTATACATAATATTCGTCAGAAGAAAACATTTGGTGGGATGGAGTGAATGAGCAGTGTTTTTCCCTTCCTCAGTATCCACGGCAGAAGTGCCCTTGAGCAAGGTACCTAACCCCCACCAACTGCTCCCTGGGCACCATAGCTGCCCACTGCTCTGGGTGTGTGTTCACTGCTTCTAGTGGATGTGCATGTTCACTGCTCACTGATGGGTTAAATGCAAAGGTCAAATTCTTGTGTGTGTAAAAACATACTTGGCAAATAAAGGATTCTTCTTCTCAAACCACCATGTTTTTGTTTCATGCAGTATAAGTGAATTACACCCAATGTGTCTTAACCAAATGCTAAAATCAAACCTAAAACTTATTTTATGCTTATTAAGCGGAGCAATAAACAGAAAAAATTCTCAGTGTCTATAAAATGATGATTTATTTAGTCAGGTGACAGTAAAGCTTAGGCTGGAGATGGTTTCATATGGAATACTGTAGTAATAAAACAGACACATCAACATGAGTAATTCGTATGTTAATCTTATGTTGCCAAGAGGAAGATTCTATTCATACTGTATGTAATAAAATTTTATAGTGCATTTCAGCAACCCTCTCAGGGTTTAGACATTACCTATGTGATATACGTGGGGTGGATGTATAGGCTTTTTTTTTTCAACTGAGTCCTTGTAATCAGCAATGCAGATAGGATTATTGTTATGTAAATGAAAGTATGTGCTATGGTCAGCAATTATCTTAACATTCCCATTATTAAATCGAGCACTACTTTTCCTCTCCATTGGGATTATACTAGTTGATAGGGAAGGACAGGCGAGAATTCTTTGTTTCACATCTCTGTCACTCTTATTCCTCCAGGCAGTTTGACAGCATCTTAGTGTCAGGATTTGGAGAGTCCCTGGCTTTTAACCATCTTAGCTGACATACCTCCATTTCTTGACAGCTTAAATTCATCCATCCCGTTGCCGTGTGACAACAGGAATTTTCTCCTGCCTATCCTTTTGCTCTTTTCTTCTCCTGCACGGTTGTGACTTTCTGCATTCTAAAATCAATTATCTTTAATGGCATTTGATGGGCAAAATGAGGCACGTCAGAAAATGTTGAGTCACTTCCAGTTTTTTTAGTGTCATTTCATCTAATTCCAACTGCAAACTGGAAAGAGTTCAAGTTTCAACTGTCACCAAGGAGGGACAAGGCGGGATTTGGAGGATGGCAGGCGTGGAAGCATTATTATGATCAAAGTCCTTACAGAAGCTGTCCTGCCTATCTGTCGACTACTGTCTTAATATAGGCTCTGGCTGTTAGTATTGTGTTCGCACAAAATGACTCACTTGGCAGCAGAAACAAATGGCCACTGCTGGCAATGTGTAATGGTGAGAAAATATTCCTCTGCTCCCTCTTTTCACCTCAGCTTGGTTCAGCTGCTGACACTTTTCTGTCCATCATAAAAGCTCAGAGCCTCGCTTTCTTTCCTCGGCTCGGCAGGTGTATAATATTCATTGATGGTACAGGAATAGTATTTTGAATATTGCCTACAAAATGGAATGCCATGTGGTGTCAATATTGCTTTTCTGGTGCAGAGAGGAGAGTGCGAGCTTCCCTGCAGATCCACGTCTAATTGGCTCGCTCCATAGTTTGTCGAGTCCTGTCCTGTGGCTGTTCTTCTGTGCCCATTCACACCTTTCCCCAGCATCCCTGCAGGTGGAGTGTGAAATCCATTTGTTTCAAGGCAGGAACCAAAGCGCTCTCTGCTCCATGACAGACCATTTTGTCTGCAGCTCCAGACAGTTCCTATTGAGCTAAACAGGTATAATTCAATGGTATAAGTCAGGCGGCTAATAGTGAGTCATTAGAGAAACTTTAACCTGAACCCAAAGCGAGTGTTTCTGCCTTGGTGCAATGGCCACCCATTGTTCCCATGTTGTTCCGGTGATAAGCAGACAATTAGCGGTTCGACTAAGCATCAGCAGGGGTCATGAATCATGAAGTCGCATCATGTCAACCTGGTCCAACCTGGGCAGTACAAAATGAACCCCTTAAGAAGCCAGTTTAATAGGCGTGCTTCCATTGTGCGCCTTGGCTTTTTAGGAGCCTCATCACTGGAACTGACATAAATAGGTCTTTACCCAACAGTGAAGAAGGGGCACTTAGGCAGTGTTCTGTTCTTATGGCATGGTTAATGACTGACCTTTTGAAAGTATGTACAGGGATAGCCCTGAGGAATGAGTCTGCCATCCAGAACCACTGATAACCTGCACGCTGACCTTGACTGCAGGTAAACAGCAGGTTTGTTTGTGACTTTTTGTAATAGCCACTCCTCAGAGGCTCTGTGTGGAGATTTAGTGCCTGGTGCCACAAAGTTTACTTCATGACTGAGGAATAGTACAGCCCTAATGAGAATGAGGAATTCAAAATGCTAAATCACCACAGTTAGGGCACCACCTGTCTCTGGTGTGCCCTGGTAATTATCTTGCATCACTACTTTCTCATTTCTGCCCACCGAGATGACATTAGCATAAAACGGGAATGGCTCTGCGTACACCAGAAGAGGCACTTGGCTGATTGGATGCCTGTCCTGACCCCCATGTCCAACACACAACTAGCAGGAGCTCTCCAGATCATAATGAACCCATAGGATGTTTTTTTCTGGCTTCTCACAAATAAACAAAGGGCTCAAATGTTAGACTTTGTATAAATTTGCATTAATGACTTCATTATGTTTCTGGACACTGTTCTGTTGTCACAATCAGCACTTCATTAAGTGATGATGGACACTTAATTGAAGTTCCTGTTCTGTTTAAAAGGTAGTTTGACCCTCTCACTTAATGTCTGTTTTTCCATAGCCAGTGGGAGGAATTTGGTAATGCAGGTGGGAAGGGGTAATGGGTAGGTGGAGGTTGGGCAGGGGTTGATGGAAGTGAGGATTGGCTCGCATTCTTCTTATTTTTAATATGTCTTGTTTATCAAATCAGAGCCCACTTCATTCTAACATCTTGGATATCTCACTATTGTCCACAACACTGGGGTAAAATCAATAAAAAGATCTGAGAAAGAAAAGGTAGTTTGACGAACTGCACAAGCAAACACCTGGCCCCATTTAGAGCAGACATAATGGATAAATGTTTACGAGCATCATGTGTCAACTTAATTTACTTGAACCAAGGTAAAGACTTTTAGCTGAATTTAAATGTGTTATGTAATCTTATACCTTTTTATGTTGACTACAGTGAGTGTGTGTTTGTGTGTGTTTCATTCAAAGTATTCTTTAAGGCACAATGAGTTGCCTGAGGTTACAGATTAGAATTTGATGGAACTTTGAAGTTGTGTCAAATTAGCTTGGGTACGGTATTTAGTGTTTAGTACCATTGCATCATGTATGTGTGGATATGTATTGCATTTGTCTTGACTATCTGAATGTCTTTTCTCTGTCTTTAGAATGGACAGATACCATGAAGTAAATAGGCTCAGAGACTGTCACTGAAGATTTTTCAGGTCGGACTGCCTTGTTTTGCAGCCTGCCAATGCTGTTGGCATTAGCTGTCAACACTGGGGAGTTGTCAATCTCGAACCACTGCGAAACAAATCACCTTGTGATGGTGAGACAGCAGAGTGAGGTGCAGATGAGACAGCTGATTACAGGAACACCTGTGATCAGAATACATTATTTGACAGGATTTATAAATAGTGTAACAGATGAGTAGTGGTACAGCACATCACAGCATCATGTGTCAGAAAAAAAAGTCAAGCTTTTAACTATTGTATATACCGTAACATAATTGTCTCTCTCTTTGTTCTAAGATAAAATTAAAATTTGATGACGGCCTCCACACATTTACACGTTTGGCAGCTGTCAGCAGATCATTCTGCAGCAAAGGAGGATGAAGAGAAACAGGCACTGTTGCTATGGGATAGGTAGCTCTACGGTAGTAACAAGACTATTAATATTTGTCTATTATTTATCTAGTGTTGACTCTGAATGAATTACCTGGACATTTTTTCGACCTCTTTAGTCTTTCCTGGGCCTGAGCTCTGTCAGATGTGCCTTAGGGACTTGGACCTAATAGCCTTTATCGATTTAGGCAATGCTGTATGAAAACCGGCTTTTCCCAGGTCTCATTTTAATGTGGCTTTTGCACCTATGCCCACCAAACTGTCAATTGGTTTCTGCCTCTTTATGGAGCTGTAGGGGTGAGTTAGTTAATGATATCACCACAGTGTGAAGATTAGAACTTAATTATCTGCCTGTGCCATGGACCTGGGTTCTGGCCCAACATATTAATCATATTTCTTGATAGAGTTGTAGTAAGGTGGAAAAGAAGCTCACATCCACATGAAAAAGGAGCTACTGTGCAGGGACGAATACAGGGTGGAGAAGAAAGACATCACAGTTTTGTCTTTTTCCACAATATTGTATTTAGAAGATTTTCCTCAATGCAAAAAAAAAAATCTTGCTTGCATTGTTGCATGCATACTGTCATTCATTAGTTCTTCAATGCTATCCTTGGCAGTTTAGGCTCTAGGATCAAAAGCTTTCAATTATTGTAAATCTTCTCAAGAACCTGTGTGCACTAATTGAGCCCTGTAGTCCAGATATAAAGTTTCATTTTAATATTCAAATCACTAAACTGTCCTGAGGCTCCTCATATAGTTCATTCACATTAGAGTTGTGCTTTGAAAAGAGTCTGAGAATAGAAACACACTACTTTTCAAAGTAAGCTTAAAAAGCACTTGCTCAGATGAACTAAATGGTAAAATGAGCTGTGCTGAATACCAAGGGGATGCAATCATTGTAGATGTTTTCCTGGAGCACTGCAAAAAAAAAAAAAAAAAGTCTCTTTTAACCATCCATTTACAGTTACACTTACACTTCTGACTTTTAAAAATATTTTTCTTTTTCAACAAGAATAAGTCTGCTATTGGGGTGGAATAATAATTTTATCTGTTTTCAGAACAAATCAAGCTGAGAATTGAGAATTCTGCCGAATGAAATGTCATTTTCTGGGTGCGAGTTCAATAACGTGCCTTATCCTGTCTTGCTTGAAGATATTGGCTCTCATTTGTTTAAAAAAAAAAAAAAACCCTGAATACTGCAAACCTGGGAACTAGTGGAATTAACTCACCCTACTGGCAAAATCTTCTCTTATCTTAAGGAAAATTTAGTTTAATGGCAGAATATTGTTTTAAGTGACTTGTTAAGATGTATTTTTGCATTTAATACAAATTGACATAATAAAAGTCCATGGCTGAGACTGAAAACATTTAACAATTTTATGTAATTGCACCATTTAGATGGCAGATATTACAGAAATTCATGTAAAACAGTGCTCAGCGTATGTAGAGTGGTGTAGCGGTTTGAAAAGAAACATGTTACTGAATAAACATCACAATATTTTTAAACCTATTTTATTTCTGCAGGACTTTTCACTATAATATGCTCCTTTTTATTATGATATAAACATAAATTTGGATTTCCAATCTAACTATGTTTCTACATTTCTCATTCCCTCTCTACAGATGCTTTTGTTTAGCATTCACCTTGTTTTTTTTCTGTAATCATTAAGGATCATGTAGAAAACCGTCTTATCTTCTGAAGGTCAGTATCTGTAGCAGTCTGCAGTCAGAGTCTGCCTAATAGAGGTATGTTTCATCAGAGGACTCCTGTACTTCCTGCGAGGCACATACAAGATGCACTTTTGATGTGGTTTTCTTTTGAGAAAAATACAAGACTGGTGATCGTAATGACATCGCCTGCAGTCCACTGCAGACACTGATTGAAGAGTCTATTTTGGCTTCAGGAGCTCTGTCAGTGGGACGCACGCTCCTGGAGCAGGTCACTGTGATCTTTCTGGCACCCGCTGGAGCTCACAAATAGGCCCCCCCTCCCAGTCCTCCACCACATGTCCTGGTAGAGGGATGTGAGTCCCCAAGGGAGGCTGCTTCCCAGCCAGATGTCAGCAAACGCTGCCTCCTACTGCTGCAGCACCTTCATTAACATACTGGCAGAACTGACAGGGATGAGAGAGCTTTATAAACCAATCATCCTACTCCATTACATTACTTTTTCTGATGTTTTCTTTCTAATGTGTCCACCCTGCCTCCCTTCCTCTGCAGCTGTGATGAGATCAGACAGGAAAATCAATAAAGAAAACACTGTGGTTTGACAGTGACATGAAACAGCCAAATTCACGCACGTCCGTAAAAGTGCCAGTTGTCAGAAGAGCTTTGCTTGATAAAATAGCTCTTTTTTTTTTAATTTGCTTTTTGGAGGAACAATTCTTGTTTAGCCAATCACAGTGGCTGGATTAGCCGCAGAGCATCAGTGATTGATTATATTTCAGACGTAATAAAAGAAATGCAGAGATTTCAAAACACTACAACCCTGCAAGTACAATGCATGACAAGAACAGTGACACTTTGACAATTACATAATGCTTTACATACATGCTGTCAACAGCCAAGGCATGTCATATAATCCATATCATTCACGCCTACAGTGTTTATCCGTATTTACACGTTTGCGCCCCTGCCAGTTTGTTTATTACACACCAAGAACCAAAATGCTCTGACTGATTAGCATTTTTGTTTTGTTCTAACAGGTGTGCGGTGTACTGCAGAGCTACCAAAAAAAAAAAAAAAAAGTAAAAGCTTCCCACCCACACAACAGGGTGACTTTCAGACCCACAATGCTTTGAAGTCGGATTCAAAGCATTAAACACAGAGGTTGGGAAAAGATAAGGGAGTGATTTCCCCTATTTTTTATTTCTTTTTTTTTTTTTCAACCATCCTTTCTCTTTGTGAGCGAGTGCAAGTTCATTCTCTTTGTGGTCAGAACAAGTTCATTTTTCATCACAAAGCCTCTGTTGCCTCTCATCTGCCAGTGTGGAAAAAATATGGATAACATGAAAAAATATGGAACCAGCGGCACGGTTTGCGTTTTGATTCAGGATCTGCTAAGTGCTAATAACATTGGGCTTGTTTGACTAGAGCTGTGCAGAATAAGGTATTTTCTCTCAGAATCAGGTGATAGAAATGTGAGTGCTCCACACTTGCTTTAACACATTGTCCAGCTTGAATTCTGTCTGACCATCTAACACCCACATGGTGGTGGTTTATATTCAGCTGAGTGGCTGAGAGCCTCTGTGTCAGGAGGTGAGGACAGTAAGAGGTTTGTCAGGAGGAGAGCACCTGTAAATAATTTAACTAGTCAGGGAGGAAAGGGTCATGGCTCCTGCATACATTGGAAGATTCTGAAGATACTATCGGGGGCTGTGGGCAGGCTTCATACTTGTCTGAGATACCTAGACTGTGAATTATTGCTCACAGACACAAACTCGCACAAAGATTTGTGTTTTTGTTTTCCCATAGTCCCTACAGAATCTCTAGGTTTTTGAATTGCATCGAACAGGTTTGCTTGTTTGTCAAGGTAAAGTTGAGGTAAGATTTAAATTTCACATCTTCACACTGAAGTTTATATCCTCAAGCTCTCAGATGTGTCACGATGGGAGAAAAGCTCTTACAAAATAAATGTTCAATATTTTGTATGATGCATCTGGTTTCCTAATGATTCAAAAGTACTAGTGTCTCCATTATCTGAGTAATTACTTTAGATGTGCATATTTAATAAACACATTGCTGGTTTGTTAGTGCGTCGCAGAAAGCCTTTTGAAGGCTATTATTAGACAGCTATAGGCTACATTAGTGGCATCTGTTATTCCCATGTTTTCTCTGTGCTTTCTGTGCAGGCTAATAAATCACATAGCAGTCTACAGCATCGTTCGACAGGCGGAGGTATAACAACACTAGTGTTGATACAGACACACCTATGTAACAAGCTCCAGCTCCCTCTTTCATTTCACTCCAAACCTCTACCCTGCAGCACTCAGGCTTACACAGAGGACACTATCAAAGCATCAGCCACGAAAAAAAAAAAAAAAAAAAGGAGACGAGCGCAAGCACATATATTTAGGAAATGCTGCAGTGTTCAGAGCTGTGGCAAATTGGTATTGTTACAGTTCCTCATTTTAGTCTGCTCTGCTTCACTGTGCCATTGCCCTGGTGGACTTTGATGGTGGAAAAGAAAGGATGAGGCTGGGATTAGTTTAATGCTACTAATTAACAAAAGACAGAGGAGAGGAACATACTATCTGGTGCTGGATGTCATGCAGCCCTTCAGCACCTCCGCTGCTGTTAATTACCTCTGGCGTTTCACTATCTCTCCTAGGAATGGACAGGGCTTGCATCTCTTGGGCTGCTGCCTGCAGTGGCCATTAGAAAAAAAAAATCAGATTTATCCCAACCAACGTGTAGCACGTGCTGTTTTTCCCGTCTGCTGTCAGGAGTAAGGCGAGTGTCAATCCCATGGTGACCTGTTAGAAAGTGAAAAAAAAAAGACCTCTCTAATTATTGCTATTTCTGTTTTTTGTGTGATTTTTCTTTGACATTTCAGATTTTTAAAAAAAATTCTGTTAATAGTGTACTTTTGAGTTACGTGAAGTCTTTCTGGCAGGGAATGTCTCCACACGTCCATTATTCTCAACCTCACTATTTTAGTGCCAGGCATGACAATTAGTCACATTCTTATCAACATTCCTCACATTTATTAAATGGATGATCTATCATGTGCTTGATATCCAATTAAGATAGCATTTGTATGGAACCAGATGAATAGTGTTAAGCAGTCAGCCTTTCCACTGTACAATAAGTGGAACCAGCAGCAGCAGACTTTTGTATTGTCCAGCAGAGCTAAGTTAAGCCCTGCTATTCAGTTTCTCCTGCGATGTTGGAGGCTCTAATGCTGCTTCTCTTTCCTGCTGGTTAACAAAATGGAACTATTCACCGATAAGCATTTCCTCCTTATATCCTAAACAACAATGCTGCTATCTCCAAAGGCGGCAGGCAACTGCTTATATAGATAAGGCAGCAAAGAACACATTCCTGGAGTAAGTTTCTACATAACTGTGACAATAATTTTGGCACAAATACGCTTCAGTTTGTGTCTCTTTTTAGCATGTGCTGCCATAAACCGGATGTTAATTACCAATAGCTGTTAATAGCCACCATATTGTTTGACAAAGTCAGGACTTTAAAATAGAGTGTCTGTGTTAATTGGTGGTTGAGGCATTTGCATCTGTTTCTAAGTCTCATCTGTTGTGCCAAGAACAGGAGCATCTGACTTTAAATAATTAGTGCAAAACTTTCTAATCGCCACCTTCAGAAGTTTTCTTTGAAGCTGTGAAACATCCTTGGCAATATGATGCCAGCGTTTCACGGTTTTGACTCATATTTCTGTGACAATGAATTCTCTGCATGCTGACCTCCTGAGAATATCGTGTGGCCAGAGGGCCTAATCCAGTTACAATGGGTGCATCAACCGTACTTTATCACAGGCAACAGTATCTACCCCTCCTCAGGCTGTGAGACCACACTCTTGAGAAAAGATGCCTCCAAGCTCTACTGTAGTCTTGGATCACGTTGTCCTAATCCATTCCAAAGCGTAACTACTACATCCTAGGAAAACAAAACTTGCCCTTGGCCAGAGCTGAGGGGTAGCTCACACCTGTCTTCTTGGTATGGTCTCTGTTCCTGTGTTGCTTCCAGAAGGGAAAACTACATAAACAAAAGACACACCGTTTCTCCTTGAGTCTCCCAGTCTGCCTGCAGAATGGATTCAACGCTAGATTCTTCTTTCTTTTCTGTGTGAAAATGACAGAAACAGTGGCTGATTATTTTAGGAATGCTTTTACAGATGAAACACTGGTGTATGTTATCTGCAAAAAGAAGTGTTAAACATGGATATAATAGTTTAAAAGTAGTATGGCCTACCACCAGTGTGGGGGTATATCTTCAAAGCTTTTGTGATTCATGACCTCAGCAATAGCTTTTATTTTTATTTTTTAGATGAAAATGTATTCAGCCTTGTCTTGCTGTCCTTATTATTTCATAACTTTTAAGTTTAACTTTTAATATGTTAGTTTTGTTAAATAAATATTCAACATTCTCTGGCCTGTAAAAATGCTTTTTTTCTGAACTTTCTTTTTTACATTCTCATTGATCAAACTTCTACTTATGGATTTTGGTTATTGAATGCTCCTGTCCGAGTAACCCAGAAATAAGTGTACATGAAAAATACGTCCCTATTTAAAAGCTCGACTGGTTTCAGGTAACAGGAAACTATTGGCAATTAAGGGCAAAAAGTCTGATTATTCCTCCATCTGCGTTGAATTTAACGCTTATCACAGTGGACATTGATCTCAGTGTCTGTGCAGGCCAGACACTGTGGGGTAGATGGTACTCAATCAGATAGACTCATTTGGGGATTTGTTTTGCCTCCCTCGGGCATCTGGTGCCAATTTTCAGAAGGGGTTGGACCAAATTGTGGCTGGATTGTGGATTATCATTCATTGCACTTATCTGGCCATTTCTGTCCCTAAAAGGAAAAAAAAAAAACTTTACAGTAAATACTGAAATATTTTCCTCTGGAGTTTGTCAAAAACATTGCTCTAATGTTTAGTATGGTCCACACATTCTCCTAATAACCACTCACAGTTCATCTTTCCTGGCTTTATAGTTAACACAGAGGCAACAAAGGACCATATGAGGAGAAAAACAGTCTCCACATGTTTCAGGATCTCTAATGTCTGTCTTTCTCTTTTCTTTCATGCTGTCATCCATTTGGCCCGATCAACTCTATCTGGTATCACACCTTTCAGGTAAGTCGTATACTAGCTGCAGAGTTTCTATTTGTTACTGTGGTTTTGATTTCACATGAAAATTATCTGAGGAACAGCTCATCTCCTCTAGCTGTCTTTAGTAGGTTGAAGCAATCACTTCTGTTGCCTCCTTGTGGCTCCTTTTTATCGATTGAGTGTCTCAATGATTCCCTGCTCTGCACTCAAAAATTACCTGCGCTAGAAGATATAGACAAATTAAAGGCCTGGTATTTTAAAGTAATGAAACTGAAAGACTTCTCACCTCTCCTCTCCTCTCTTCTCCTCTCTTCTCCTCTCCTCTCTGCTCCAGTGAAGTTTTGTAATTAGATTGTCATAGCACAGACTGCTCTTGGGCTCGCTACTGTTTTAAATGCAGATGACTCAAATGATTTGTCTCATAATTTCATTGTCACTGTTTACTTGACTTTGACTGCGTTGGTGTGACAGGGTTGTGGCTCAGGAGGTAGGAAAGGCTTAGGGGAAGTGCAAATCGTAGAAAAATGAACAGTGTTTACACTGGAGTGCTCTTGATGAATAATTAGTCCTTTTTTGTGTTCTTGGAAGATAATCCAATTAGAGTATCCACTAATGATTAACTCACTGTATAATAATCAGTTGCTGACACAATGGCACTCCAACTGTTAAACTGATTGTCAATGGGACTCATTGCATTTTACTGTGATATGAAGGATTGTGGAAGCGCAGAGTTATTTTATGAGACATATGAGTCAACTTTTATTCCATCATGCATACTCAACTAAATGTCCTTACTTGTACATTCATGCTCATGTCATGTTATTACAGAGGAGCATCGGAGGCACAGTGCTCCAGGGGAAGGTCAAAAATAGAGTTAATGGGTTGTAAATATCGTGGGAATGACCTTTTCTTGATGTTTTAACCCTCCCACTGTCCAAAGCCTAGAATTCCAGTCCCATTCCCACATTTAATTGCTGCCGACAGTACTTACAGAAAAGTCCTGTATAAAGTGGTCTGGCTGCTGTACAAGCGTGTTAGCTAAAGCCTGGCCAGATCTGTGCTGTGGTCCAGAGGAGTGGGCCAAAACCAACAGATGGGTAGAGCAGAGGAAACGCTGCTGCAATGTTTGTCCTGAACGCCATGCCGAGCGGGTGTCCCTCCTCAGAGACTGACCACTTGGCCCTACATCCACTGGGCTGACGCCAAGAGAGACAGAGAGAGAAGGGAAGAGAGAGAGAGATATAGAGAGAGAGGGAGCAAGGGGCAAATAATGGAGAAGTAAGTTGAGAGAGGGCCCCGGACCTCAGCTTAGGTAGATAACCTTGAGGGAAACTTCTCTCTAGCTGTCTATACCTGCAAAAATATGCAGACGTATACACACAGACAATATGTAACAGTCAGACAAGCTGCACATTTTTCCCAGCAGCACTTACTCACTGATGCATCATGCAGCCACTGTGATACAGCCTTCTTAGTATGTGTCATTCTCGTTCCACCTACCACAGCCTACTGTTCGCCAAAGTCTGCAGGTCAGTGCTGAGCCAGGGGCATGCTGCCCTCTCAGCAAGTGGGTGGAAGTAGAGCAAAGGGAGCGCTAATGTTTAATACGAGCTGCCTCCCTTCTCCCTGTAAACAGGATATAATATCTGCTCTTCATTAATGATGCAGGGCCCAGCCCTGTGCAGCAGAATGCATTAGAGCTTTAATCAGCAGATATGATTGCTTTGTACTCCGTCTGACTGCACTAGGGGGCCTCATGGGGTTTTAGTGGCGGTTTATGACAACTAGCTGTCAACAGAAGAAAGGACAAATGAAAAGAAATAAAAAGGTTTAATGATATTCAATCAGACAGCACCTTAGAATGGTTTTAAAGGGAGAATATAATCTTGTTTTTTTTCCTTCCCCATAACTTTTGGATTTGAATGCAAGGGTGTGAAGAATTGCTTAGTCAGGACTAGCATCTGCTTACTTACTTCCTTCCTTCACCGGTAGCTGTTCTGCTGGTTTGGCCCAAGAAACCAGAATTGATTCCAAATGCAATAAAAAAATGGCAGATAGAGTGAGAGGACCCTCAGAGGTGTCTTCAAAAACTCTTCCCAACGTGCCCACGTGGCTATGTCCCGCTTGATTTTCAAGTCACTTTTAATTCTGCTTGTTCTTCTTTTTCTTTTTCCTACCATCAAATTTCATGCCAATATAATCAAACACAAATATTTCTCAGCTCCCTGGGAGCAGCCTTGTCACTAATTAGAGATAGTTTCTGGGATGTAAAGAATCCAACAAGGGACAGAATTTTTTTTCCTTTTTTGGGACTCATCTGGATCCCACTGTTATTCTTGTACTGCACGCACACTGAAGGATGACTTTGATGTGTGTGCTTTTCTTTTTTCCTGGCCAAAATGTACCCCAGCTGTCTCTGCTGCATATATTATACAGTATCTATATCATATGTTCTCTCCATCATTTGAAGCATCACTATCCGTTGTTATAGGGTTTGACATCACTTTCCAGCTTTCCTGCTTATACCATATGTGAGGAGGCAATAAAATGCAAGGGGTGGCAAAAAACCCTGGCTCCTTGGCACCACTGTGTTGTATCTTTACAACACATCACCACCCAGCACCTCATGTGGCTGTTTTAATGACTGCTTGTTAACTGCAGAGGTAACAGTTGACTGTCAGATGCTTCTTTGTAACTACCCGAGTGTTTGAAACAAGGAAATCAACATTTTACTAGGTTTTAGTGGGTCTATTTTTAAACTGCAGTTTATTCTGATACCAGTAAAGAGTTCGTTCTCTGATTGCAACACACATCTTCCTATAATTGGCTTGTGCAGACAAACCACCAAAGACTACATAAATTGCTCTCTCTCTTCCTGTTTATGGTTTTGTTTTTACTACCCACTCTGCTATGAAGGAAGCTAGACGAGTTTGACATGAACTATACAGTAGAAGACATGTCATTTTTCATTATCTGTGTGATTCTCTGACTTGCAAGAGAATTTAAATGTTTTATCCCAAATAAGGCAGGAAATGACTTGTGTAACACATACATTCTCAAAACACAAGGAAGGTTAATTAGTGTGAAGCTGCCTGAGTGATATCTGAAAATGCCTTAGTATAGCTTAAGTATTGAATTCAGCGTCTTTAGAGTCCTTTATTTCTCTCAAATGCAAAAAAATATGCACATATACACACACAATCCTCGTGCTGTTTGTGTGGTTGTGGCCACATTATTATGGACCACACAAACACTATTATGAACCTGCCATCTGCTGAATGTGCGGGGACACTCTTATCGTCATCGTTCTTGAATCCCAGTCAATAGACTGGTTATGCAGGGTTTTTGGGCACACTTGTGTCCTGGAGTGAAAAACTGCTGAAATGGTGAACTGAATCAAAATGTATCTCATCAGACGGGGGTTTAAAGCTTCGGTCCAAGGTGAAGGATGAGAGCTGCCAAATGTGGAGTTTGCGCACGTCATATTTGTCTTAACACAGATCAGCCTTTCCTTAACCCTGTCAGTACATCTTCCCCTTCCTGTGTTGTCTTTGTACCTACCTCTCCTTTTAAACCAATTCCATAGAAACCCATTTCTATGAATTCAAAAGATTTGTATATTATGAAAATTCTTAGCCAATGTGAGTTTAACTATCACATGTCAACTGATTCACGAGTCAGTCATGAGTGGAGTAACATGCAATGCAATCTCTGATTTTCTATTTTCTGAATGCAGTGTAATTTGTGAGACTTAGTCAAGACTGTCTTGGCTATAGCCATTGATGAAACATCACACTATACAAATGCAAGGCTATTGCTAGACGTGATAGTACTCGAAAAATGCTCATGCACAGTTCATTAAAAAAGATGCCAAGGTGCCATTTATAATTATCTTAAGTGGAATTAAAATGCAATCCATTCATGACTAAGTATAGAAAAGTGAAACTTGAAACTCTTGAATTTCTGCTAAGAGGTGACCAACTTATCATTAGCACACAATGCACAGTGAGGCATTTTAATCAAAAGAAGGTATGTAGAGTCACTGATAGTGGAGACGTCACTTTCAGTCAAAAATCCACCACAAATAAAAGCACATTCCAGTGAAAAAAAAAAAAAAAGCTAATAGATCAGGGCTAAATTAAAGCTAGAATTCTGGTAAAATGCTAATTCACTGTTATAATGTATTAATTCTAGAGAATCCTTTTTGATTGACTGTGTCTTATTTTAAAACTACATTCTGAGGGGAAGTCTTAACCACCGCAGCGGGATTAACACAAATACTCTGTAAATGGACTTAGCATTAGCTGGAGATACGATTGTGTCCAGAGGGTGTGATGGTGTATTTGTTTATTCCGGTACTGGATGGCTCACTGTGTGTAATTTCAATCATCTTGGTAAACTGAGACGATATGTTTTCTATCTTCCATACCATCAGGGCTTCTCACCTGCTATAGATAACAGTATTAACCACTACCATTCTTCAGTGCTTCCAGTCCTCACTGTAGCTGAGGGTATTACAGGTGCAATGCTTCTGCTTTAAGCTCTGCTAATCAAACTTTTTTTTAAAAACCTGTCACATCACATGTAATTTATTTTCTGATTATTTTTTTCTATTTGAAACAGTTACACTTACCGTGTCACTGGATAATTATACTTTCCCAAAAGAGCCTTGATACCCGCAACATGGCTCATTCACTCACTTGAAGAAGAAAGGTGCTTTGTATTTATACCACCCCTACCTGAGACGTTTGAGATAAGGTACAGGGTGTCCTCTCCTTGATCTCTTTTAGGATGAAAATTATCCAGAGTGGCTGTTTTGATTCACGGCACAGGTCTTAATCCATGTCAAGAAGCTGTATAGGTCAAGACGTTGATGTACCCTGCTCTATTGTGTAGGACATGCTTCTTATTGAGATATCACCCGCAGGTGAGGTAATAGCCCCTCAAGGCTCCACTCTTAAACCTTCCTTCCCTCCTGCTGTCAAGCCCATGGCTTTAATAGCACTTCTCGACAAGATTCATAAAACACCCCTGAAGTTTTTTCATTGGACTCATCATGTTGTAGTGTCCTGACCTCACTGTGGCTGTCCCTATTTTAGGTGGACTTTGAAGAGTATGAGGTGCAAAGTAGAAGTTAAGTGGAAGTAATGCCTCTCACTGTACATAGCAAGGCAGAATTTATTTCTGTCATACACTTAGTGCATTGACTTAGCTCAGTGATGTCAGTTAGCCCTTTACAGAGGTGGCAATTTGCCTGGCAACATAAAACTGTGTTTGTTTAAGAGCTCATCAGGGATTATGGGCTGTTATTGTGTCAGTGGAAATCATCAGCCTGGTGTGGAAATTGCCTAAATGGATTTTGTGCATTAGCCATCACGAGAGATTTATGTAGTAGATATTTGATAGGTATGGTCAACACAATTTTAACCAAGGGGTTACCCTGTCTTATTAGAGAGCCGCCTGCAAGAGTTCAGATAACAGTGAACATGGAAATCCCTCACTTGTCCATGCTACCCTATCTCTCTTGTTTTCTTTGTGTCTTGTTGCATTTTTGCAGACAGGGCTGGGCTGTTACTGTTTGTTGTCACTGGAAGCGTCTTATTAGTTGTGACAGCTTGGGTCTGTCTCCGTACGTGATGGTGATTTGGCCTGGGGAGGTTACAGTGTCTGCTGACTACCCATGCCTTTCTTTATTGTAGCACCACCGGCCTCTTTGTCAGATGTTCGTCCGTCCTGAATGTGATGTGACACTCGCTTTCTAGTGAGGAACCTAATATGAAGGCATGTGAGGTCCCTGCTCTAAGGGAAAAAAAAAGAAAGAAAAAAAACTAATGAATGAGACCTATAAACCCAAATAAGGTATGACACCTGCCTCCCACACATTATCCAGAATGGCGCAAGTGTGACTCAAACTGTTTTCTGCCACAGGTAGAAGTCAGATGCTGTTGAAGGCTGTAACGCTGAAATAGGTTTCATTGTATGTGCCCATGGCTTCTTCTAACACCCTGCCAATCAAACTGAAGCAAACATGTTCCTAAATAGTGCTTTGGGCTTCAACTGCATGGGTCACTAATAACAGGCTTTTATGAGTGGGTGCAGGGCCAGGTAAAGCCATGCCCTCCCTGTAATTCACCTGCAGACGCCCTGCGGAGAGCTGAGCCCTCCCTTCATGTCGTCAGTACTTTGACTGACGGGGAGATGTACTGATGTGGAGGCATAGCCAGAATAAACAGACGCAGCTCACTGAACACTTGAAACCATAGAGGGATTTCCTGCCCTTGAGACATGACTGTTTTCACATACAGAGGAATGAATGTCAATCATAAAATTTAAAAATCCCCAGTATTAAAAAATGCCTTTGGAGCCTTCTTGTTTGCTGTAATACAAGCACCCAAGAGCTAGATATCTCTGTCTTTCTTTGACACACAAACACGCACAGACACACACACACACAGCTTATTGTACAGTGCAGTATTTTATTTATTTCTGTTTACGAGACTTCTCTGTCTTCCTGAATGCTAAATGTAGATAAGCTAATTTTCCTGAGCCGATTATCAGCTTCAGAAACAAGTAGGCAGACCACAGCGAACATTCAAACAGAGAATAAATTGAAAGAGCAGCAGAGAGGGGAAGAGGACTGTTTAGTTCCCCTCCTACGTAGCTGGAAATGGATCCCAGCAGTGGCATTTCTCTCTGGCTCAGTCCTGAGATCTGCTCGGCTTTAAGAGACACTGCTCTTTGCCATACTAAATGCCCAGTAATTCATTTGTCCTGTAACTCAATAGGAACGCAGCAGATATGATGGCTTTTAGAGAATTCCATTGTAAACAAAAGGAAAGTCCTCTCTTTGCGGGGACTTGGGTGGTAACCTCAGCTGCTTCGATCAACAATCAATTCTTCTTCTGGGTGTTTTATGCTACTGGATAGGTACTCTGTTTATGTATGTAAACCATTAGACTGTTGTTGTTGGGCAAATGTTTTTATAGCTTGTGTATACAGTGCAATTTCCAGACTGTAGAGTCTAAAACATGTAAGCCAACACAAGAATTTCCCCTAACTCGGCTTATTAGATTAGGCATGAGTGGAATGGTAGACCTTACTTTGACTCTTGTCATACAGTAGTCTGTAAAGAGGCTCCTGGACTTGTGTCAACTTATCTGCCATTAAGGCTATCTTTGCGCTGCTCCTCCTGAACTTTGTGACAGAGTTTTTCTCATGAGGTAAGCAAAGCACTTTATAACATATATTGTCTGGAGGTTGTCCTGACCTTCAACTACTTTTGCAGAGTAAGTATTCAAATCTATGCAGCATGGACACAAAAATGACTCAAAATGGCTACGCTCGCCTGTTTTCCTGTCACGGCAAGGGTATATCTGACGATGACTTCATCCAGGGGACATTTACATTAGTAAATAGCACAAAACTGACAGGCTCTTCTATAAATGAGCGAGTATGCTGTCCTATCAAACGGCGGGATGGCTGCTGGTGGGGAAATGGGACGTGTTAGGGGCATATGAACTGTATATGCCTGCTGACAATGATGAATGTTGGCTCCAAAATACAGTATAAGTGATTTCCCCCGCTTTATTTATTTATATACCCACAGAAATTGGGGCCGTTTTTGACCAATCTGATTAGAAGGCGACCATATGGGAAAGGAGAAGAGGAGGGGGGGAAAGCTGCAGCGAAGGACACTTGCCCCATGTAATAGGTCTTTTACAAATGGATATTGGCTTCTGTTGGAGTGCCACTAACAGCGCTAAGAAAGTGTAAACAGTGACCCTCTGCGCCACCTGGCAAACTCCTCCAGAGTTATTATATGGAAAATGTGAAGTGCAGAGACACTGATAAACTGCGCCGACTTACAGTGAACAGAATCATAGCTAAATGCAGTGTGGCCAAAAATGATGGAGGGAAGGTCTTTTTATTCACATTCAAGAACATTAATACACATAAATCAGCGTTCTGACATTCAAATAAATGTATGTATCTATAACGTGACTATTAATCAGTGTTAAGATATTCATTTATTATCATTTATTAACCATTGTCCACTATAAACAGAGTTCTGTTCCTGTGACTGAATGTTGTCTCAGTCCTGCTATCCTGTTGTTCTCATGGAGGCAGCAGCTATAGGCACGACATACATTTTAGGAGCCAAAGTACAGAACCCGTAAAGTTGCCTCTTTACTTAATAAAAGTGTTTTATAGGCCCTGAGGTTTTAATGGTGTTTACAAGGTTTGTATTAACGCAAGCTTTCTGTCAGAGACACACGGCCGGTGCTGCCGAGTTGTTGCAGCCTGGCTCTCAACATTCTTGATAAAACATAGCAGTTATTCACATATTGTACACTTGCAGAGAGTTTGCAGCCAAGACAGAGCAGTGAGGAAGCTGCTGTATGGTGAGGCTGGGGGTGTTATGAATTAAAATATCTTCTTCCGCAATTCATTCTCGTTTGTGTTCCACGGAGGCGTGTTGTTTGCTTGTTAAACTGATGGCAAAAAGGTTTCAGTCTCCCTTTGGAATTACACACGTTGTAATGTGTGTTGTTATTTGTAAGGGAGTAATTATCAGTAATTACACTTTTTTTTCTTTGTTTTATCTAACATGCTTAGCTCTAAGTTAATAGAAGATAAATCTCAACTTTGCATGCAGCACGTTTTGGGCAAATTTAAAAATTAATTGATAAAAGCTAAAGTGATTCAGTGAATCCAGGAGGAAGGTCATCTTGATCTACTGTAATTTTAAATTATTTAAAATGTTTTTAATAATTTACTAGGGCTGCACACAATTACTGTAATTGTGTGCATACATTTTTCTTAAACAGTTTTTTTTAATCGTGACAGTTACTGATAAACAATGATTATATAACCAATTTTCTGGCAAATCAAAAAAGAGCCTGTTAGGGTGATTTGTACTTGGTTTATTGGGTTTGTTTTAGTCCAAAAAACCCCCCGACATACAGCAGCATAGCAGGCTCTAAGGCAGCAGGCATGCACAGAGAACATCGGGTACCGGATAGCTCACTTCCACCATGCAAGATGCTCCTTACCATTTTGACTTTAATTACTTTTTTCTTTAATTTTGACTTTAATTACTTTAACGATTTGCACATTAGCACAAATTTCACTTATAAAATGCTGTACAACATAAAAATGAAGGCTGTTTTTGTCAGGTTCAGTACAATTTTTTGTGTAACCAACAGCACAAACACAATTTTGAAAAATATTTCTACAAACATGTCCACAGGCGATTCGAATACAGACAAATAAGTCCCACTTATTTGGTCAGTCAGAACAGTCCTCCTTTAAAATAATTTAAACTAATGACAAGGTGTCTTTCTGCCTTCAGGCTTTGTTTAACACAACATTACTTCCCTTTGGTCTGAGCTGCTCATACTGTCCCATTCAGTGTCTGTTTTACTTTAATGACACCTACGTGCAGACATTTTAACCTCCACTGACTACCCAGTATATCATACTGATCACTTCTGATGGCCTTTACTTTTTTCAGGATATTCATCGCAGTTCTCCTGATTTATCCTAGCCGTGGGGTGGTTCGGGGGCTAACAGGGTTGCAGTATCATATAAAGAAGTCAGTACATACGCTTTTTATTTGAAGAATCTAAATTACATTGATATTTACCAAGCCTTGAACACCTACCTGCTACATACTTTAAGTGAAAGTTTAAATGTTGCACTATAAATAACTGCGTCTGTGTTTCTATGTCTGGTTTTGGAATAAAACGGTAAAAATACCCATGCTGTTCTTAACCTTTCTCACCTGTCTTGATCCCTGTTCTCTCGCTGTGCTGCATTAATGTGTCTGTTTGTGAAGTGCGTCACCAGTGGCCTATTCATCCTTTAACAGAGGCTGACACCGGGCTCAGTGTTTATACACATCCAAAACGCTGTCAGTCTCTGTGATGATGTGTTGCGCTGCTCTGAGAGACTGCCATGAAACATATCCATCCTAGGTATGAGGCTCCATACCTGGGATGGATATGCTCCATAGGCCCAGTCCATTAACACGTCCGCCACTGATCCATAAATCACTGTCCAAGGCCTCCTCAGACACCTCCAGCCTGTTTGAACATTCTGGTCTCCACCACTATTCACATATGAACCGATGCAGATAAATCAGGTCTTGCTCTCCAACAACTTTCATTCCTTTTCCCCTCCTCCTGCTTATCTCCTCTCCTCATCTCTTCTGACTGGCAGATTTTTATTTTCCCACGGAACATGATTAAATTCTGCTGCTTAAAGTTTTTTTTTTTTTTTATTATTATTATTATGTTTTTGCTGTGCAGTCTTTGTTTGGCTTGCAGGTGCTGACATGATAGACTGTTGGGAGATCAGAGGCTATGCCTGGTCTTTTGAGGAAACTCATTCAGTTAAAAAACAAAACAAAACAAACAACACTCTTTAACTTTACCCTTAGTCATTTATAAATTTGAACATTTGTACATGGTTTGCTGAAACAAGTGTAAAGATAATGTGCGTGATTATTGCGGCTCACGGACCATCATCTCAGTGAGGCCAGAAATGAGAATATGAAGTGTCTCTAACATGTCTGCTTTGGCTTCTGCAAAGAGAGCGGGAAGCAGTTAATTACAGCATGAGGTTCACAGTCCTGGTGTCAGCATGTCTCTTGAAGTGCTACACACACGGTTCCTGCACACTGAGGCTGTGGGACCCTCTTACACTCGTGAAGAGGCAGTCAGCCAGCCGTCCCCCAAAGTCTGCTCTCCCTGTCAAAGAAATGGAGTCGTTGTGGTCTGTCTGATAAAGCTTTATCCTATCCCCTCGACAAATTAACTCATTAATGATTGATTTAGATTGAACATGTATGAAGAAACCATTCATCTATTCATGGAATCTCATTTGTCCGGTTTTATGGAGTGATGCTTTTGACAGGAAGTGGCAAAATGGAAAAACCCAATCGTGCAGGAAAGATAGGCTTTTTTATTAATGCCTTTCTCTCTGTCTGCCTTACAATCCTCCAACACAAAGAATTCATTTAAGTTTTTTACGGCACAAAAAGTGATGATGGGTTCTGATTAGAACTATTCTTGTTCTAAAATTGAAATGCAAGATATGCCATTTTATATGATTATCTTTTTTACATATGCACAGGTCTGTGAACCCCAACTTCAGCAAAGTTCTTAAGCTTTTATTCACTCCATTGTCACTCCCACTAAAATGTAATTCTTTTTTTTCTTGCATACCTCATACCCTTGGCATGAAATGTGGGACAGTGAACGTTAGCACCAAGAATGTGAAGTACTGTGGTAGAAAATGTTTCTTGATAGCAAAAGATGGTAGTGTTCCTCAGTCCCTTCTGGAGCATTGCAAATGCCAGCAGGAAGAACATTGGATGAAGAAGAAAAAGAGAAACAAGAAAAAGCGAGTGCGGGCATGGAGGGAAAGTGATGGAGGAGACAAGTGTCTGTGTGTGTGTGTGTGTGTGTGTGTGGGGAGGTGGGGGGTGATATAAAAACTGAAAGACAAGATGCCAGCTCATTAAACATGTACGGTTGAGAGACAAGGAGTGAAGAAAGGAGTAAGAAAAGAGGGAAAGAAAAAATCCTCTCTCCTGGGCTTAGAAGCAACCAGCCTGGGCATGGCTGTACCCTGTTGGCCTCATGCAGAGCAACAACCCTCTGTTCTGTCAACACGAGTGCACAGCATGTCATCACTGATAAACCCTCTGTGAAAACGAATACAGTCTAGTTCACAGGGAAAACCGATAATGTGGTGGTGGCAAGATCAGAGAAGAAAAGGCTCAGATTTAGAGCATTTTCATGCAGTGGCGCTGATTACTTTTCTCCTCTCATGTGTTTCTAAAACATACATTAACAAGAAATGCTGTAGCATTTGGATGTGGTCTTTAATGGAGAGGACCCCATTATTTCTTTCTACAGAGGCAGTGTGAGATAATATCAGCTATTACATTTTCTCAGAAGTCACAGAGGCCTCTGCACAAAGAAAAGTGCCTCCTTTCTGCTAGCTGTGAGTGTGTCTGTAAGGGCATTATTGTGCAGTCTTGGTCTTCTCAGCATTAGTAACAGCTGATGGGAAAGCTACATAAAAAGATTTGGTTTAGATGGAAGTTACAGGATTTAAAATAGTTTAATTCTTTCAGTTTGTTAATAGCAATTTTCTATGTCTTTCATTTATCCTCTCACTCTAAATTTATCAATGCAGTATTAGTGTTATGTGTATAGTTTGCAAGGACAAGTTAATCATTATAATTTTGAGGATTTAAGCTTGATGGGTCTGACAGCCCGAAGCCTGTTTAATGGCTTATTCAGAGAATGGAACGGGATCTTTTTGAAGCAAAATGTGTTCTCATAAGTCTGTGAAATAACTGCCCTGATAGGACTGTAATTACATTACGGCGCCATTATCAGTTGGCAGGTTTCCTAAGCAAGCAACTGTCCGATGATATGATCCAGTGTGTTGCCCCATGTTCCACTAAGCACAGTGCTGTGCTTGGTGGAACAGTGTGGCAAAGATTACATCACCGAACTGCATAGATAAGTGTTGTTCTCGTCAGACCAATGCAACCAAGGATCAAATGTTGTCAGCAGTTATTAATGTTATAAGGTTCTGATGTCATTAGTTATCCTCAAAGCACTTTTCCCTTTGCAGTAACTAGATCAGTGGATGCTTCTGCATACTGGAAGCAGAAGCATCATGTGTAAACAACAAAACTTGTGTAGTGTACAGCAGGGCTTCTGTGTATTTTGACGATCGCAGCAGGAAAGTCCTGGATTTGTACTTTTTTGGATTCTGGTAGTGGTCCCTTTGATGTGGAGTTTTCTGTGTTTTTCCTCCCACAGTCCAAAGACATCTGGGTCAGGTGAACTGAAGGCTCCAGAGTTGAGTGTATGCCGTTTCTTTCTTTGTCTGTGTCCTTGCCATGTGATGGCCAGGGTGTTTTCCTGCCTTTTACCTAATTCATGTTGAGGTAGGCTCCAGTCCTCCCGTGACCCGTGATGAGCGAGTTGCTGCCAAGCTGACTGACTGCTATCATCTATATCTGCATTTCTGGCAATGGCGTCTCCCTCCTCTGCTGCTGCTTCTGTGGTTATCATTATGAAGGAATGAGCAGGAGATAGGATTCCTTGTATCCTTGTTTAAGCGTGATATGCGGCTGTATGGGCTGAAGAATGTGTGTTCGAATGAGTTTTGACATTCACTTTGCTGCATGTCCAAACTGGTAGCACAGTGCATTATTCACTCATAATGCACTCTTTGTGTAATGCTAATGCCTTCTCCCTGTTCCAAATGCCAACAACATTTTACCACACTTGTCACTGCATAACCCAATTTAATGCCAGTCGACTTGCCAAATACTGAATGACAGTCAAAATGTTGTTGCTTTCTTGCAAAAGAGATTGTTGTTCATAACATTAGGGCGCGTGTGTGTATGTGTGTGCTCTCTTTTTTTGTGTATCTGGGAGGAAAACACTAAAAACTTTAAATAGCTGTAAACATTCCTCGATAAACTCTCCCAAGAGAAGTAAACATCCTTCACTATCCACTACCTTCATGTGAATTTCTGTGACTCATCTTTTGAGCGCCCAGTGTAATTTATCGTCATGCATTCTGTGATGTGAGTCGCAGCCCCAACTCCAGTGCTTTTTATTACATCCTTTGCAGGGTCCAGGTAAGAAATGTTAACCACGGGACATAAAGTTTCACTCCTGACTGATTGCTAGGTCAATGACAGCGATGCAGGGAGCAGCAAACAGATGCTTGGCTAAGAAAAGTAGCCAAGGATTTAGTGGGCAGAAAACGCTAGGATCTCACATTGGGAGGAAAAGACTTGCTCTCACATTATCAGCATTCACATTACAGGCTCATTAACAAGAATAATGGAGCTCAATAAAAGCAATCAGGCTCTGAAATAAACTACAATTAAACAACCTTATTTTTCCCCATTAGAGGAGGAGCACCCCTCTGGGCTGAAGAAGAAGGACATAGCTTCAGTCTTTTCCCATCTGCTGCAGACAGACATTATTGCTGTGCACTCATGACAGCCACATACTGTAAACATCAGACGAAGGCAAACAGGACAAAGAGGATTTTTGAGTGTTCCTGTTGTTTGAAGGCTTCATAATGCTTCTGCCATGCTAAACAAACACATCCCAAAGCTTTTAATGTCTAGTTACGCTGAACAAACACATTGTGTACTGTTGTCTTTCTGCAGAGTATCATTCCCTCCATAAATCCATCCAAAGCCCCAGCATGAAGTGCAGACTGTAGTGCGCAAACATGTCGCAGGGCTTTGCTTTCGGAGCTGCACCGCCAGGAAAGGCCTGTCTGCTTAGGGGCTATAATTTAATTGAGGGATTAGCATTACTGTGCAGGGTATAATATACTTCTTTCAGCACCTGCCATTTAACCTTGCTGGTGGTGAGCAGGACTTGCAGGAACAGAGAGAGGGGTTAGCTTTAATCGTCAACATGCTGGAGCCCTGAACGGTGGCTGGGAGTTTCAAGCCCCCCTTATTGATTCCAACAGATGGCAGAACCAGAGAGAGAGTTTTTCCGCTGACTCGATGCCCAGATGAACAGCAGTGGAGAGCTTGCCATGGCTTCATTAAATATTCAGTCACAGCGACAACACACCAAACATTAAGCACACACAGACAAGACACAAAAGAACCACTATAAAAGTGCCACAGTGCAGATATCTGAACAGAGCACAGAGCCATATCCAAGGAAAAAGACACTTACCTCATTCCCATGCCTTCTGAAATATTTAACAGCCAGCAACAATGGCTTCCATAGCTCAGTAAGCTTCATAATACAAGTCAGAATTATATTAATTATTCAGTCTGAACTTATTGGTTAATTTTTTTCTTTTAAGATACTTTCTGAGTTTCAACTTTGGAAAGATCATACATTTTCCTTCATATTTCCAACAGTTATCACTATCTATCAGTCTTTCAATCATGCTGTTTCAGAGAAACTGTAACTTAGCACTTCATGAAGCAGCAGCGGAATGAGTTGTGATGAGTCTTGGGAGAATTTGACGGTCGCTGTGAGACTGCCGTTGTGCATGCAAAACATTCCCAATGAACTTGGACCACCTGAGGATTTGTTTATGTTAGCAATTAACTGGAGGAAAGATGATTGTTGGGCAGGTCAGGAAAATAATTACAGGGCTTAGGCAATGTCAGGCATCACATTAGGCCGCATCAAGACCTGTCTCTGCTGTCCAGAATTAAATATGAAAACATGCAAATGAGGCTTTGCAGGGATGCACTTCCTGTAGCACTGCAATAACAAGCTCATTGTGATGCAGTGCCACTAGCATGTGATAGCTGCTATTTATTCTCTATTTTAATATGGACAGAGATTTCTAGAGCCGCTTAATCTGGGGCAACAAAATTGTGTTGAAGCACAAAAAAATTTTAAATTGCAATGATTATTTAAAATCTTAAGTTGTTTGGTCAAGTTCAAAGAAGCAGAGTTCTGCATTTTTTTTAATGTATAACTAACTGAATAGTGTTGTAGTAGCACTAAAGGTTAGCAGTTTGATTCCTGCTGGATCTCTGCATGTTAAGTATTTATTCACACACAGTGTAATAAAGCACATTAGGTGAGGCCAACCACCAAATTCCACATGACATAATGTGAGCATTCACGGTGCAGACTTTCCCACAGATGAATACCCACTATTACTCAGTATTACTCAAATAATGCTATTCTTTACATTAAAGAACAGCATGTCCTTGAACCTAATTTTCTATTCAGTGATCTTATGTGGACAGGAAGATGTAAACTTTAAATTTTACGGGATGTGTTTTTTAATGTCTTTTAGTTGGCAGATGCGGTTAAACAGAGCTCGCAGCTAATTTAATTGTGCATATCTGTTCATGCTTGATTTTCAATGTGTATTTGAGGGAGAGAGAGAGAGAGAGAGAGAGAGGAGTGGGAGAGGGAGCTTCAGGAGACACAAGCTTTGTAAACACGTACAGCTGTATCCTCTTAAAGCAGGCCCCGTGGCTGTCCCCTCTTCTTCTCTATGTGTAAGCTATCATGTATTTCTGTCATGATAAGGGGCAATGAAACTCAGGGCTTGAACAGCAATAATTAGTTATGTTCCACAGTTTCCTCCCTGTCTTGCCCTCTCGTCCTCTCTCTCTCTCTTTCCTCTGTTTGTTTGGTTGGGGGGGAATCATTGTGGTCGAGGCTGAATATGATTAGTTTCTGTTTTGGTTTCTTTTTTTTCCTGAAGTATATTTTGTTCCTCCTCAAATTCATTGTGCTGCAGGAGCAAAGACTGGACTCGGACCCACAAATCAATGTCTTATATTGAAATGCCCTGTCGATGGTTATGTTTGATGCTCATTATTTCAAGTTGTGTCATTCCGTGTTTATTCAGTGCCAAGACTTTGTCATGCTGTACTGGATTCTGTGCAGGCCGCCTCAGTCTTAGGGTAGTGTTCCTCTCTTTCTGTCTTTATCTTTGTTTGGATGTCTCCCTCTCCAGGATCACCAGACTGTGCAGCATAAATCTGATTGGCAATGCATCACTGCGGCAATGTGTTTTTCTTTCACGCAGAGATACTAAGTGTAAACTGCTAACAGAGACACATTGAAAAGGCAAATGTGAGAAAAGAGAAGGAAAGAGATGTTAGAATTAGTGGGGATGCTTTGAAAACAGTTACTCCATTCACTGTAGTCAAATATTGGATGTTAACTTTTTTTTTCCTAAGCTTTTTTCCACAGTGTGAGACAAGACCAGCACAACATTTACTCAGGATGTCAGCTCAGAGACCTCAAAGGTCAGAACTGTACAGACTGCTACCACTGTGCCGTCCTTTAAAACATTTTAATAGCTTCTACTTAGTCATTTTCAAAGTTTTATTAAGCAGTTTTGACCACTAGAAATGAAAAACTCCAAAACTAAATTTAGGAAATAGAGCTTTTATTACAAAGTGGATTTATCAAGTTGTTATCACTATCACCTTGGCATCCGGCAGATAGAGAGCAAATTATTTCAGGACACTGCCGTGTCAAATGTTGAATTTAAGCCTAGTATTAACTTTCTTGTCTCGGAATTTATGTGACACATCTTGAGAAGCAGTCGTTTCACGTTAGAGTCATTTGATTCAAAGCTGAAATCTTAAATAACTCTTTATGGCACTTTATATAGGAATAAAAATTTTACAGATCTTTATTAACCATGAGAACATCCCTGACTAATTAAGTGTCTGACAGTGAGAGTTAATCCTTTCAATTATTGTTTTAATCTATTTTTAACATGAGTTTTAAGTAAGCAGTCAATACTGTCACCACTGTCACTTAAAATGTTTAGATAACAGGTGGTTTATTTGTTAGGTCTAATTTCTAACTTCAGTATAATCATGTCAAGCCCCGTAAATTTATTTCAAATAGCCTAAAACCACAAATTTGCTATAAAGGGATTTACAGTCTATAAAACAAATGACACCCTCTATCTTTAGACCTGACTGTGTGTGTACTATAGTGACAATAGCAGATTTTGTCTTGCAGAGACGTCCTCTGTAAAGGCTGCTCTGGGCTTGTCCACTAGAGATATTCTCCTGGGTAATTAGGCCCCCAATAGAACCCAACAGAGCCACTTTTTTTGCATGGAATACAATTGTCTAACACTTCTGTTTTTTTTCTTTTTCTTTTATCCTGGCTTAAATAGAGAGATGGTGTCCTCTTTTTCAACGCTTCATTTGTCCTAATGCTCTTTTAAATAGGCTCCAGCTATAGAGATGGACAAGTATTCTTGTGGAACTGCTATGTGCGATAAGTAGCCTCTCATTTGACCGCCCTTGCAGGCCAATTATAAAGCTGTACCAGGGCAACACCTCTTAAGTCTTTCTGTTATTGAACCTCTCTGGTCTCTCCCTCAGTTTCTCTTTTTGTCTCTGTCATTTTGCCTCCTTTCGTTTCCCTCTCTGTCTTTCTCTCTCTCCCCCTGCGGCAAAGAGTAGAGAGGGCAGGCGTGGTGATGGCCAGCCCTAGTGTCCTTTAGTGTCCGATAACAGAGCCTTCCCATCAGCCGCCTGCCTCAGCCAAGCAAGGCCTGGCTAATGGATTTGGCTGGCAGGCATACATCCCTTCATCCCAATTCAGCCACCCTGCTCTCTCCCACACCTCTCAATTATTCAGTCTCCACTTCTATGCAAATGGTTTCCTATTGAGGAAAAACCTGCCATCATTTTCATCTGGTTGTTATGTGTGCTGATGCGTGGGACTCCCGAGACTTGTCGACTGTGACATATGGTATAGCTGGTGAGATGGAGCATGCTGCCTGCTCGCCGATCCCTCATCTCCTTCTAGGCGAAGCTCCATCAGACCTGAACCATTAGAGGCTGATATATCGAAGCGCCGTTCACAAGTGGTAACACTCTCTAGCAGTTCCCTAGCAACCGCCGCAAGCGCTGGTCTCTTTCACTGTAATGCTCAGTTGCTTAGCTACAGAGACTGAAAAACCTACACATGGCTGATCTCCCCATGGAGTCAAGGGCCAAAAATCGGTGGTATCATTCAGAAACTGGATCAATGAATAGACGCGCACAGGAAGAGATGTCACAATACACTATTCTCTAGCTGTCTGTGAAGTCTGGATATTACAAACATCACGTCGGATATTCTCTGCACTTGAAATTCCACCACCTCTCTCATATGTCCATGTTACAGTGTATTACCCCAACACCTGACATTTGAATTGAAATGATTACATGGTGGAAAGCTAGCATGTGTCTTGATTGCATTTGTGTATGTGCACTGCTCCTTGGAGGAAGAGGGTGAATGAAGGGCAGTGGGTGCAGGGGAAGAAAGGATGGGGTTGAAGGTTTTGGAGGACTGTGTAATTAAGGCACATAAAACAGCCAGCTTCGTCGGCAGCAGGAAGGTGTGCTGCTGATTTAGCCCTTCCCCTCCATGCTGGCCACCTGTTAGATTTATTTCCCAGGTCAGTGGTGGGCGCCTGCCATCATCAGGCAACCTGCTTCTTCCCTTGGCACCGTGGGAGGCCAGCAGAAGAGAGGGAGAAGAAAGGGGTTATACTTGCTGTATAGCAAGAAAACCTAAACCGAAAGCAGTTACCTTTGTTTTCCCCTTTTGTCAGCTGGGGCTGTGACTACCAGTTTAGGGCAGACTTCAGAAAACAAACCGTTTTTGTCTTGAGATACATTTTGAGAGGTGTTGAAAGTTCTAGGAAATATATTGTTTCCTTCTGCTGTTTTCCGATTGTGTGGAGAGCAGTGTGTGAGAGAAACTTACCCCTTAAGTCATCAGGGAGACATTGTGCCCTTCCAGTAGCCTACCTCAGCAATGTCACACCCCACCTTAGCAGATGCTTAAAGAAAACACCAGCAAGCGCATTTACCCCCATTTCACACTCTCATATTTCATTTTCACGTCCACTGAGGTTACCTTTCCATTTTCTTCTCCACTGCAGATACTGCAAAGTGAAAATGGTATGTTATCTGTTTATTTATGAGAACTGCAGTAAGGGCAATGTATTTACCATAGCCACAGATCTGTGTGTATTTTGAAGGCGTCTCAGAGGTAATTTCATGACTCTGTAGTTAGGTTTATGCTAACAAGGCCTGGGTAGACACACCCCCAGATGGCGGCATGTCTCTGCCCCCTGAGAGGCAGGCACCGCTGGGCACCATCAGGCAGTGGCAGGGCCTGCTACAGCCAAAAATAATTAAGCACGCTGTCACAAGCTTTTTGCTGTATTCGCACAAAATTTTCATCCAAGTCTCAACATGGGAGAAGGCCCCTGCCTCCAGTCTTTTCTTTTCCAGAGACTCACACACACATACACACAAACACCCACACACACCCACTGCAGCACTCACTGTTTACACATGATGTCACTGTCAGTGCAGAAGAAGTAGTCTTTGATCAAGTGTCTCAGAGGAACAGCACATTGTAAACAACCAATAAGATTAGATCCTCCATAGGGCTGTAACACCTCATTTATTATTGCACACTTTATCAGACATGCATGATAATGGAAATTATTATACTTGCTCGACCTGAAGTGCTGAACATACTGTGTTGTACAATTCATATTAATGTAATATATAGATATATTTGATTACATGTGTACAGTTGCATCCTTGCAGCTTCATGCAGCTCTAAATTAATAATTACAATGAATTGTGCAGCAGCCCACATGAGGTATGAATCCCATTCTTAGTTGTATGTTGGCAGACTGTGATGTCTGTGGCCACTGTTTCTATGACAACATGGTAATCAGTGCAAAACCGATCATGCAGTTTAATGCTACGCAGGTATACAGTGACATATAATATTTATCTTTATTTACATATCCGCCTTATTAGCTGTGATTGGTGTGATGGTTGCAATAAGTAATTGCAGCAAAGGAAACAGGAAGCAGCTCCTGCCTCTGCAGCTGCCTCTGTACTGAGCGGCTGAAGGCTGCCTCAAGCCTGTGGATTTGTCTTCATTGTCTATGCTGCATTTTTTATTGTTAAAAGGCAATACAGTGTCACACATATTCCATGCTACAATTAAAGTGCCTTAGGCAAACCTCCACAGTATTCCACTGAAGCCTGTGCTATAGGATCTTTTCAACAGCATCTGCATGTCTCTTTGGAGGTCTGTTATATAAAGGCAAACATTGTGCTACCCCTTAATGCTAGTCGCAGTGGGTCCTCATCACTCATGACAACAAGAAGGTCTAATTTGTGCTGTTCCACGCACAGAGCAATAAAACATGATAAAGCAAAGACAGGGAGGAACATATGTGGCCGAGTATAGAAACCCTAACTGTTCCTCATAGGTAGACAGATGCTTTCACAGGCTGAGCTTTGGAATATGCCTCAGATATCCCACAGATAGTTTACACTGGCAGTTACCAGAAGTTATAAATGTATCCACATCTTACTACTTGCATCATCTTTACCTCACCTTACTGAGTTATATAATTGTCAGCTGCAGGGCCTTTGGAGTGTAAAACTCATCTGTATCCATCATTTATCCTGAAGTGTACAGGCAGACTGACATTTGCTGTCCATCCTTTAGATTCTCTCTGTCTCTCCAGTCAGGTGTGGAGAACTATTTTCAGCTCTGTCTGAGCGGCAGCACTGATGTGTGCAATGTTTTTCACCTGCTCTTCATCATTTCATTTCATATCCTGAGCGGGTTTACTTTGAGGAAGTGCTATCTGGCTGATGTGTCGGTGTGTTTTTGGCTGCTTTGGGGTGGATTTAAGACATTGTTTTTGTTTTTTGCCTCGCTGCTAAAAGAGCATCCTCTCGGCTTTTACAAGCTTTCTGTTCCACATGGTCTGAGTGCCCAGACGTACCTGAATAGAACAGTGTTTGTTCTAATACCTGAAAAATAAAGGTTTTTATAAACTACTATGGTACTGTTTGAACGGAAAAGTTTTTGATAACATGAATCTCAATTGATTGTCCCTGGATAAGAAAAGCAGTGACGCCTATGTGTAACTGTATAACCTGGATTATTTACTTGGGTTTTTTTTTTTGAGTCTTTCATTTTTTCTCTCTCTTTCCATTTCTCTGTACTTCTCTGTACTGGTGTCTCTTTACGTTGGGCTTAAAACTGAAATCAGATGGTGAGGCATATTTTAAAGGTCACTATGGTAGTAGTAGGCATCTGCTGAATCTGGCAGAAAGGGAGACCTGCTTGTGTGCTTCCAGGCTCCAGGCTAAATGATTTCTCTTAGCCGGGGTGAAACTGATGGCTGATTGCTCAGCTCACCTTGTGCAACCTGGAGGTAAAAAACATTCCCCGTTAGTCCTACTGTGTCTTCCATCCACCACTAAGGTCCTTTGGTAATTTCTCTTGCTCTCCTGCGAATGTGTCAGCTAAAAGAAGCAACCTGTGCCATTTACTGCATTCAACTAAGAAGTTCTCATACCCCTGACCTGTACTCTGCTTGTGTAGAGACCACACATTGAAGCTCTTCTGCCACGTCAATCTAACATCGTACCCCAAATTACCTCATTAAGCCCACATTTTTGTGAAAGTAAGATAAATGCTCATGAAACATGTGGCTCTGATTGCCAAAATACTCTGAAGAACAAGAGACTGTTGTGCAAAAGGTTGGACTGCTATGAATTATGGGGGCTGGAGGGAGGGAGCAGGGATAGCCTCCCGTCCATCATGCTGCTGCACTCGGGCCAACACTGCTCACAGCACTTGTGTGTGACCCAGCTATACATGGGGCCTCCCATGTTTGTTGAACATATGGAAACATCACCCAGCTGCCTGTGTCATCAGAAAGCTCACCCTAAAGTGCACTGTGTCATTAGTACCATTAATGCGAGCCTGCTGAGAGATCTAGCGGCACTCTGTTATCTCCTGTTTGCTTTCCTTATCTGATGGCTCTGAGCAGTGCAGCTGGAAGGCCAGCAAGTTGCTGCCCCCTACTTTTAGAAAGATGAGACCACTCCAGCAAATGCTTCTCTTTTACTTTCCACCCAAACTCTAGTTTTTGTGTTATGTAAAATTTTAATCTTTTACGTTTGTTATGTAATGTACCCCGTCTGATGACATGACCAGATATCTCAGCTACTCCTAGGAATGGGAAAGGGGAAAAAAGAACATTAATTATCCATTGTTTAAAACGGTAACTTCAGCATTTTTGAAAAGCCTTTGAAAAGCAGTGGCAAGGTCAAACTCTGAGTTTAGCATAGTGCTCAGAAAGAGACCCCATAAATGTATGTATTTTAGCATTTCCCATGCCACTAAAAGGCAAGAGTTTATATGTGCTCTACTAAAGGCTTCTCCCTGGTGAGGCATTTCTGTCGGGGCTAACAAAGCGAGCGTATGCACAGCATGGCACAGCCCTCGGTACAGAAATGGCTGCATATGTGATAAATACACACAGCAAATGAATTGCAGTAAAGCAGGTGGGGAGCCGTCCGATGCTATGCATGACCTTGCATTTTTTTAGACATAAAGCTTTGGAAAATTCAGCAGTTCCACAGATTTAATTTACAACACCACAGAGAGACAGATAGACAGAGAGATACAGGGGGAATTGAAGGGAAGAAGAGAAAGAGAGATTGACAGAAGCCAGAGGAAAAAAAAACGACAAAAAGGAAGCAGAATTGAAAAATCTCATTAGGTGCTAATGAGATTAGCACCTAATGAGATTTTACTATACCATCAATCCAAAGCATCAGCATCCAGTGCACGTGTACTCACCGTGAGGTAACTTCAACTGTTTTCCAGCATGTTTGATCTGTGCTGCGCCATGTGGCCATGTGTTAGACTATGAGTAATGTATTCCCATAAGAGCATGTTTCTTATACCTTTTGGTCGCGTTGCACAAGCGGGCATTCAGCACACTGTGTATGTGTGTTCTCTGTCCTTTGAAGTATTATGTGGCAGGTGTACCACTGCTAGGTAGGTGCATTCTTTTTGTCGAGTCTTCCTCCCTGGAGGAGTTTGGTCGCAGTTCTTCTTCATCCACATGGGGCCCTGAAACTGTCTCAGTGGGTGTTTGGAGGGAGGGGTGAGAGAAGAGAGGAGTGTGAGAATGACCTCTATTTATTTCTATGGGGCCCCCTCACAGAAGTTGTCAGTGCTGCCTCACACTGATGGACAAGTTTTGATGCTGTTGTAGATAATCCATCTTTGTATGTGTGTGAGTGCATGGAGGAGTGTACCTTTTGGGACCCAGGTCCTGTGAGACCGCTGGATGGGTCCTTGTCACAGCTTCTTCAGTGGAGGTACCTGAAACAGGCACAGATAAGAGCCTGCTCTGGTGGCCCTCACAGATGGGGCAGTAATGGGGCCATACCCCAGTTCCACTGACTGAAGTCTCTGGGAAAAATAGGACCGCCATAGTCATTCTTCTGTCATTTCTGGGAGGTCATTTCTAGCACTAGCAAAGTGCCCACAGGTTATGTAGAAAAAAGACTTTTTCTGAATGCTGCCGTTGTGGTGGGTTGGCGGTTAGCTGCACTGCTTTCCTTCAAGAAGACAAACTTGACTCCCTGTCTGATCAGTATGGATTTTTTTTTATGGTGTTGTCCCAGTGTTTGCATTGTTTTCCTCTCTCTTTTGCTGTTTTCCAGTAAATTGACCAATGCTGTAAAAAGGAGTGTTGGTTATTAAACCACCGGGGGAATTGGCAACTTGTGTTGTTTCTTCCTATTACACAGACAAATTGCATGAATGGTTTTGCTTCTCTTAATGTGTTATGACATTCTTAGTCAATATTAGATAATACATAGAATCAAATTCCCTATAGCTGCAGTGGTAATCCTGAAGAAAACAACGAACATCAAATTGATTAGCTGCATCGAATCCCTCAGACCCACAGCTGGTTCAGTCGTGAAGGAGATAGTTTGTTGTGATTAGTCGTGTAATTAAACTGCAGAGGCTATGAATACATGAGTAATGAGTGGCACCCTGGATATGAAAGATGTTCATAAGTGGGCTGTCTATTTAGTGGAGCTTTGGGTTGAGATGGACCTAAGCGTCACCCGTTCCTGTTAGACAGATTGCAGGAAAAAATAGGAAAAAGCTGACCATCTTGTTTTGAGTGAAAAGTTGCTCCTTAAGGTCACTGCCCACTACTTCCACTTTACAACTTTTTTTTTTTTTTTTTTGGTGAAATGGACAAGTTTTGCCAACTGCAGGGAGCTGTTTTTGGTCCTCAACAACAAGTAACACCTACGTTAGCATTACTAAGCACTAAATGAATTTTTATGGTTCTAAAGTCTATGAATGACTGAATTTATAAATAAATTAATAGCACATCTTCTAAAAGGGAGCAGACACATTTGTAATGTGCCCTTCTCCTTTCTCTGCTGATTCATACAAAACTAACAAGTCTGAAAAGCGTCGTTATTTATACAGAAAAGATGCTCAAGTACTTTCCGGGACATGGCCAGATTAAATAACCATTTCACATTCACATGAAGACAGGCCTCAGTCCAGCCCTAGGGAGAGAGCAGCTCTTTCAGCATGAGATGATGCAGCCCCCTGCAGTTTTTTCTTATTGCAGCCTTGTGAATGTCAGCATGTTAGCAACTGTCTGACATTTTTTTTTCTTTTTATATGTCGTAACAAGATTTTCAAAGGCCTTGTGGCATTATCATATTACTTTGAACTCCTAAAATAAGAGAAAGCAAAAAAAAAAAAAAAGTCCTCCTTCTCAGTGCTTCAGGGCCACACTTAGGTCGACACTTGCCAAGCTTGTAGAGTTCATCATTCATTTGAAAGAGTGGGACGTCAAAAGTTATTGTCTGATTAACAAAAATATTTTTTTGCTTCAGGCTGTAATATAAAGCATCTCACTTTTTCAAGTCTTTTGGAACAAATGGGAGCATAGAAGTCAACAATGTTGAAAACACAATAAGGACAACACGAGCTGGAGGATTGTTTTGATCATTTTCAGCTCTGTTTTATATTTGTAAACAAACAAACTTGTCATTTGAATAATGCACAGGTGTCCACATCCACAGTGTCTACATATACACACGGAAGCCCGAACAGTAGTTTTTCTTAAGTTTTAATTTAATTTGATATGTTTTAATGAAACACACTTCTAAACTAAATATAAAAACACAATGAAACAGTATGAAGGTTAGTGATATGTTACCTTTGTGCCTTTCTTTTTGTCTCCAGTATGGAACTATTTCAATTTAAAATGTTCACCGTTAAGTTATGAGGGAGCTTGTGGAGATAATGTATACAGTTAGTAAGAGAGCCAAGACTTTGGAATAACGTGTTTGACAGCAATCTGCACCACCACCATCAAAATACCAAATAAGAGAATATTTCTTGGTCAAATGCAGTTCATCCCTCCAGCAGAGTCCAGAGATGCAGTCAGGTTGTTTTGGAGGCTCAAGGCGGAACAACACCTTAGAAAGACACCCATCTGTATTTGTGGTTATATTGGTACCTTGTCCTGCTGATGTTGTCTGTGTTGAGCTGATTTGTGAAATTGGTGTTGAAACACAGACAAAAAGAAGAGGCTTTATTTCCCTTTATTTCAAAATACATCATTTCATCTTTAACTGAGATATTAACTTTCATGTAGACATTTATTTTATGGCTCTTATTGCTAAACTGTTGTCTGCTGTCATTATTATTATCTTCTAATTTTATTATTACCATTACCTTACATTTCATCAACACTTGGTTTTTAAAAAGAAATGCATAAGTATTAACATGATACGTGTATGAATTAGCACAAAATTGAATATTTCATTTTAGTTTTTGATTGGTACTGTACACGGATTCATGGGAACTGTAAAAGTGTTGTCCTTGCTTTGTTGGAGGATTCAGGATTTAAGAAAATCTCCTTAACGAATTAACAAAACTCGCAGCTTGATTGTCCGCCGGTCCCCAAGTCTGTTGGTAAGGATGAAATACAGTGGTGCCACACAATACTATTTATTCCCATTTCCTAACCCTTACTTACCCAAACACAGACTTGAATGTGCCTTTGTAATTACTGTCATTAGGATAATTTGGAGAGCGTGTGGCACATGTTGCTGGAATGAGAGCATGCCTAATTTCTCCACCCGCAGTGTCTTCCTCCATCAAATCCACGTCGGGCGCATATGTCTTAATTGAAATGACGGGTAATAGCATCTGTGAAGGCCACATCACTTTCAGTCTCCCTGCAGCTGTGCCACCACAACTGTGTGCGTGAATGTGTACAGCTATGTGCATGTGTGTGTGTGCAAATCTTACTGAGATTTGAAAGATTCATGAAGCTCAACTCACCAGCTCAAGGACCTGCTTGCACAGCCAGACCCCCATAGAATTATGATGTACTGCCCCAGCTATTTGGCGCCCTAATCAGAGAAATGATGAGATGCAGTTGAAGTCAGGTAGAAACATCACAGTCTAATGTTCAGTGGCAGAGATGAAAGGCTATATTGAAGCTGTATGTGGTTTGTTTCTAACATTTAGTACAAAACGAACAGAGCTTCAAAAGGAAGGTTTCTGTTAAAGCTCCAGCATAACAGCTTCTGGGGAACCCAGAAAGTAATCAATAAATTTAGTAATTGCCTATTGTAGGTGGCTATATATATATATATATATATATATATATGTGTGTGTGTGTGTGTGTGTGTGTGTGTGTGTGTGTGTGTGTGTGTGTGTGTGTGTATACATATATACATATAGATGGATTATATCTGCCTGTAGTTGTCCAGCCCCATCAGATTCATCACAAGCATCTCTCAAAGGTGTCTCTAAGGGTGTCCCCGTGCCGTACAGGAAAATCCAAAAGTGTATTTTCCTCACAACATGAATTACCCAGTTACCCAGCAGGTCTGCTTCTTCTTACACACAACAGTGTCGCTGCGTGCTGGGTCTGGGCTACATCACCGCATATGTAGCCATGTCATTCCTGCAGAGACACTACTACCAAACTGAGGCTTGTGGATGCAGAGTAAGTGAGATGCTGTGGTTGCACTTTGTGTGACATTTTAGCTAAAGTGGCCTACGATTTCCTTTGTTCTCTCAGTTTCCTCAACAAAAGCTCATTAAAATAAATATCCCTCCATTCTCTTATAATGTTACATATAAAGACCATGTGCTTTGTGTGTGTGTGTGTCTGTGTGCGTGTGCATTGCTTATGTGTGGATTTTTCCTTTCAAACACAGTATAAATGTCTATATTTATTTTCACATTCACATTTTTGACCCTACCAACTGATATAGTTATATATATTCACTCGATACCTGTTTACATTTCTATGTCATATTGTGTTGTCTTGGTGTACTCTTTTAAGTTTACAAATTATAGGGAGCATGACTTGTTTTGTGCATCCACAGTCTCACCTCAGACATGGCAAAGCTGCTCTCATATTCACACTGTATTCAAGACATTCAGAAAATGCTTTGAATAACTGGAAAAAGAGCAAGCGGCAGAACTAGCGAGCTCTATTGAGAGCAGTGTCACCTGGCAACTCATTCAAGCTTAGAGGAATGTTATAGAAAGCCCAGAGCAGTGGAAACAGCTGGTGGTGCTGCTCAGTGACTTTCTCCCTCTGTCTTTACTCTGGGCCTGTCGTCCCTGTAGACACTACCAGGGCCATTCTTACAGCATGTGTACAGCAAAACAATCATCACACCCCCAATGTTCTTGTCCTTCAGTATGGGGCAAGTGCATACTCACTCACTCTCTTTCTCTCTCTTTCTCTCTCTCTCTCACACACACACACACACACACACACACACACACACACACACACACACACACACACCTACCTACCTCACCTTCTGTTCAGTACAGTAAAGCAGTAAAAATGTGTGCCAGCAGGCTGAGAGATGGCTTTCCAATTAAGTGGTCTTTTCTTTCACTCGAAAAGCTTCTTGACATTTGAAGGCAGCGTGGATTGTATTGTACTGTACTTCCTGTCTGTGCGGATGTGTGTGTGTGTGTGCTATATGTGCATGTCTGTAGTGTGATTCTGGAAGACTGAAACGTCTCATTGTAACTTACTGGCCTTGACAGTGTGGAGAAGCACTGATCAGTGTTTCATGGAAATGTCATGCTTCTGAGTCACTCAAATGGTCACCTACTCTCACAGTGGAAAAAAAAAGGTCCTTAAGGGGCCTCAGCAACACGCACATCCATTAATTTATGTAACATCAGATCTGTGTAGTGAAATTTTAGCTTTTCTGGGTCTGTGTGAACTCTTGTATTAACTAATTATCTGTCACAATCAGCAAACACATTCCTGTGAAATTGCATGTGTGCAGGTTGCTGTGTCATCATCCTTTGTAACTGCTCCTCTCCTGCTCTTTACCCCTTAGCCTGTTTAAGTGTGACAGAATCTCAGTGACACACACAATGGAAAAGCTCTTTGAAAGCCAAGTGTATGAATAATCACTAAGACACCCTTAATCCATTTTTAAAGAAGGGAATATTAATGCACTAACAACTGTATCTGCTCGGCATGAGGCAGATGATTCCAGGTCTGCAAAAAGCCCCCCCCCCTTCAGACGGGAGCTTCAGCGAGCATTAGGGGATCACTCTGCACTCTCTGTCACCATGACAACACCAGTTCCATGTCCGAGTGGGTGTACACACTTCATTTAGTAATCCTCAGTGACCAACATGGGAACAGCTGTGTGCATGCTGAGAGGGTCCAGGCTAGCAATCACTCCGGAATACACTTAATTACTGGAAATGTGATCACTCTTGTGGGCACCATAGAATTAGAATTTGAGTGGCAATGGCTGGCAGCTAAGATATACAGTGCATACAAATTTGTTTTGACTTTTTTATTGAATCATACTTATTTCCCTCATACGTTTGACGCCATTAACATCGTCTTAGAGCTTTTGTGTTTAGACAACATTGAAATGCGCATTAACAGGTAGATTTTTCCACGCCTTAAGATGTCACATTTTAGCGCGTTAACACTCACGTACCTGTCTCAGCCAGCGGGTTGTTCCATTCCTGTCTAATAGGGGTGTTAAAAAGGAAGTCTGAGGCACAGCTATTTTTAGCTGTTGCTGTTCCCAGCCGAATAGTTGGTGGAGCTCACAACCCAAAATATTAGGCTGAGCTTATGGCTCACCTATAATGCCTGCAGTTAACTTTATCACGATGATGCACCATTCAGTATCACACTTTCAGTTTAGCAACTCTGGATTACGTTTCATATACATCATTTCCTTTGCAATGTATACGCCAGCATCAGTTATTTATGCACAACATGCTACCCTGAAGACCACAAGCAAGTGCGCAGCATCTCTAATGTGTGACGTCGTCTAGAAACGCAGGACCCCTGTCAATGCAGTGTACCTCTCTGACACACTCTGAGCGAGTTACATGTAGAGATGAAGGAACAGGAAACGTTGGAGAGCCCTTTGAAGCACGATGCCATCTCTCAATTTTTTTTTTTTCATGGGCCATTGAGCACTTTGAAGAGACAGCTTCATGACTGACAAAAGATAGACATGTCCCCTCGGTTCACAATGACTGGCACTTATCTGCTGTCATGTCAAGATGTGTGGAAGCAGTCATTAATTGAAACCAGCATGTATAGAAAAGTTAAAGGGTTGATGTTTTATTTTGACTGGTTGCCAAAGCAAAACAGTGTTTAACAAGAACATGAACTGATAGGGCACTGAGTTTACTGTAGTACATAATAAATGCCATGCTACTACTACTGCTAATAATAATAATAATAATAACTGCTGCTCTTTTTTTTTATTTTTTATTACTATTTTTAAACTATAATGTAACTGCTTGCATTGTTCGTCAACTATTTAAGGGGAAAATCCCTGCCCGGCTGGAAGTGAAACATTCTTGAGAAGTTTCAACCCACTGAGAGTACTACAGCAAAAGATTTCCCTGTATGCTTTATTGTTGAACTATTCTTTAAATGATATTCCCTCCTCCATTCTCTTGTTTTTTTGTTTTGCTTTCATTTTGGTTTCATTTATGTTGTTTGGGGGGGAAAAAAAATTCAATATTAATGGCTCACAGACGAGATTTCAGTGAATGCTGTGTTACTTTATTGATCCTCTTTCTTCAATTTGCTCTGACGCATTACACTGTAAAGCCTTTCTAAATCAAGTCTTATAAAAAGAGACAGTTGTCTCACCAAGCATCGTGTCCTCGATTTAAAAAAAAAAAAAAAAAAAAAACATGGTTTCATGCTACAGCCATCTGCAATTCACTTTCCTCAGGGACAATTTTCATAATAGACCCAGCATCCTTTGTGATAGTGCTTTTACTGATATTATTATGCAAAGATTTTTTTGTTCTTAAGTAGGAAACTATATAACAATATATTTAATTAGTCAGCATTTTCATTGTGTGGATCCACCCTTAAATATGAGAGCTAGGTAGTGACTGAGCTACACTGTGACTATGAAACAATTCAAAAAAAGCTCAGCCACTGCAGTGAAATCAAGACTGCTGTGCATAAAATGCAGTCACTGATTTTCAGCATCAGTCATTGAACTTTATTGAGATGCTTAATTCTATTAGCAATGCTCTCACCAACTGATATGTCTATACTCTCCAGACAAAATCTGGCCTAACTCATATTAACAGTGACTACATTTAAATTCAATTTTGGTAGAACTTTTTAATGGACTGTAAGTCATTATGTGCTTTGTTGATTCTTAAGTGTGGAAGATAATTGCCATGGGCAGCATAAAGCTGGTTTGATTACTGGTCTGCTCACTCTTGTGAAATAGACCTGGGTGAGGCTCCCATATCTGCATATCTCTTTGCTACTCACAGGGCTGTTACTGTACTTCTGGGGTTGTTGGCAAGAATGGGAGAGTTCAGGAGCAGCTACACTACGGTAAATGTGTTCAAGTATTTTCAGCCCTTTGGAATTGTTATTACGTGCAATGTCAAAGCAGCCTCAAAGTCAGCACAGGCAAGTAAAAATGAAAGATTGATTAGGCTGTGAAGTGCTGGTCCCTCTCTGAAATAGCACAGCACTTCGCTTCTAAATGAAGTCTAGATATTTCAAAAGATTTTTTAGTTGCTAAGAAAGTGGCGTCTTTGAAGTGAGCATGTCCCCTTGGTAGTTATTCCTCAGCTCTCCCAGAGCTGAGGAATATTTTAGTAGGCTCATCAAAGATTTTCACACACTTGCTCTACAATTGGTGTGTTAAGGGGTCATTTTCTGTCCATTCCACCCTGAATAGCCCAGGCGTACTGAAAATCACTTGCCACTAGAAATATAGCCTGCATTAAAGTTGTCTTTTAATGCTTCCCCATAGTGTTTTGTATTATGTCCTTAGTATTTTCTTTTTATAATATCTGCATCAGTCTCAGGCTGGTGTGAACAGGATGTGGACATCTCTTCACCTCCAACCAAAACAGCTCTGCTTGCTTTGGTACATCTTCACTGAAACTGATGGCTGCTCACTAAAATTGGATCAGGCTTTGTATGAATAATTGAAAATCTGTTTAAATGTGCCTTGATCAATCCCAGTACAACTGATTATGGCACATTGGCTCTGATCTGATCCCTGTCTCCATTACTGTCCCATGAACTGGATCAGCTATCAGTTCTACAACCGACATCAACTATGTAAATCTCTATTCAGATAGTATATCTCTTTCCGTGTACGTTGACTGACTGAAGCAGCATAGTGCGTTAAAATTGTGCAGTGATCTTAAATATTGCTGCTAATTCATTAGTACTGTCACCAGTGTCCATGTGTGGTGGTTTCTAATGCACAGCAGTGGTACAGTAGTTCACAGTATGAGGGTTTGGAGAGCAACGCTATCACACCCTGAATTAAAATTCTTTGTGGTTTACATAAAGTTTATTATTAGTATGACTTGAGAAGTGCATGTGCGAATTATGCCTTACACTTGCACTTCTGTTGTTATTACAGCACTCTGTACCTGATGGGTAAATATTTTAAGAGCATCTTTGCCTTTATCAGTATTTGCCTCATTATTCTCTAGGGCCCTTTGCTGTTACAGAAACATCCCCTACAAACTAAAGGAAAAGATAAGTCACACACTCTGATGTGTGTGACTTATCACAAAACAAAGGCTGTGTGCACTCCAAATTTGCTTCTTTGTAATCGTATCCAGTAATGCATTTTTTTGCTGTGATTTCTTTCAAGGTTGATTGAGCTCAAACAACAGAAGAAACACCAACAGTAGTCTCTCTACCATACATATGCATAAAGCTGGCTTTTGTTTAAAAAGGGATTTGAAATGAAACCAGATACTTTGTTGGTATGATAGTCCTGATTAAAAAAAAATATATGATAAAAATAACTGTTTTCTGTTGACTGTGCAACTTGCTAAATTTCTCCATTTGAGTGTTTTTCTTTTTTACTGACTTTCAAACATTGATTGGAGAAATGTTTGCTAATCATGGCACATTAGAGGTCTAGAACAGGCAGTATAATACATGCACAGTGGCACATTTCCTCCATTAGTATGAAAAACACTGACTGTCAACAATTAAAAGGCTCTGCTGCATCCCTGTTAAAAGTTAGTTTATAGCAGAGTTGCTCATGCTGAGTGGTCCTAGTAACAAAACACAGAGGATAAATATTCAGACATGCCTGAGGAAAACAATTTGCCCATGTTTCCCTCAGTATTGTGGGTTGTATGCAGTAAGTGTATATGTTGTCATCACATCACAACATTGTGACAGTCAATATCAGTGTGGTTATAGTATTTAATTGGGTCCTTACACCAGGAGCCCTTACACCTTCAGCTGCTATGAAAAAGAACAAACCTGCAGGATTGTTTTTGTTTTGTTGTTCTCTTTGTTTGTTTTTCTTTGCAGAGCCTATAAGCTCACAGGGAAAGAAAGCATGGTTTGAATGGCAATCATCAGTCTTTTCTGCTTCAGTTGTGTTACTGACCTTGTAGCCCCAAGCAAATCCGGTGCAGATATCGGTGTAAAGACTGCTAAAAAAAAACATTGCTGGGAATGAAGTTCATTAACTACTGGTGAAACTGGCCAGGACAGGCTCTAGAAGGAAGCATTAAATTCCTTAATGATTTATTTCATGTGCTCAGAGAAAATTGTGCTCTGATGTGTCTAGTAATTTAGCCTCTGTAGTTCTGTTTTGTTTCTCTACTGGTTCGTTTTGAAATGGCAGGCTTTTTATTTCCCAGTCATTGGCATATTTCCTTATTTTTCACATGTGAAATCTTCCTCTTCATTTGTGGTGTGAAGATTTGAAATTTTCTAATACCGACTGATTCATTTCCTCTCAACATTCTAAACAAGAGCTTCCCTTTAATGTATTTCATCAGGACATTTCTCGTGATGTTTTCTGCATCCGCTATCCCTGCAATCAAGCCCAACCCCCGCAGTGCAAGAGGACCGCCAGTAATCTTTTCAGACCCTCTAAGATAGAGATTTATGTGCCTCTTGTACGAAGGTTGCCCAGAGATAATGATAAACATGTGTTGGTATGTGCCTCTCAATAACGAAAAAAAAAACACTGATACACTGAAATGTGTCTGTCAGCTAATGGATTCAAATAATGATAAAAGCTGAGGTTTTTACCAGGAGAAAAAGAACAGTGATGATGAAGACCCATGTTGGATGGATTGTCTGCCAGAGCTTTTCAAACTCTTATTGCAAAGAGCATCTTTGTATAATTTATGTATTGAAAACAGTGCGGCCATAAATAACCATTTCCTGAGTCTTCAAACACAGTGAAAAATAATGTATTTGTATATATTTAGAGGAAGCTTTAACCTTAAAGAAGGAATATTGTCAAGGTTAAACTGTCACACTATACTCACAAAGTTGTATTTGTTATTATTACTGAGCTTATTATTTAGATTTGCATTTCTGCAGATGACTGGACTGGAGTCCTATAATTCAATAAAATTCTTATAATTTTACAGCAGCTTAATGGTCTGTAGCACCTCATTGCAAATAATCATTGGATTTTGTTGGATTTAGAAAATGACAGTGCCTTTTCCTCTGAACAGAATAAATAACCTCAGTTCCACCAAGGGTAGAGAGGTCATTTGTGTTTAAGTTTACAGAGATACTGAAGCAGCTGTTGGAGTGTTTTGAGCTCTACAGCAACTGGCTGTCATTCCTGTAATTTCCTTCCTCAGTTACAAAGTGAGATATGTCTTTCACCTCAGAGAAACACGGCTGTATGAGTATTTATTTGATATGGAAGTGTTGGGGATGTGAGTGGACACATTTGTACTGGTGAGATAAGAACTGTTTAAAGTTTCATGAATTCACCAGTAGTCTGTTTTTTTGGCGCTTGCCCATACTCTAATTGGCGTGTTGCCGTTCTTGTAGTGGAAAAACTTCATGAATTATGCACGAAAAACAACTTACCACGTGTCCCATTATAACCACATTGCGCTATGCAATTTTCAGCCTGCTATTCTGGAAAAAGACAATGCTTCAGACAGCTCCATCCTCATTATAGCCCAACCTCAGCTTAGCTGGGGATCACTCAAACCCCTTGTTTCTTACCTTTCCCAAACAGAAAATCTCACCCCCTTAAGCAATACCAGTGAAAGCCACTTGATTATAGCAGTTCCTCATGCATTTTATCATCCTGACCTATTAAGCAAGCAGACATGCAACTGAGAACTAAATTTAATCTATAAATGATTTATGGTCAAGTGGTGTAGTAATATAGTTTACATTTATTCTGTGGGAAAGTGAGGCTAAGTGTTTTACATTATAAGTAAATGGTGAGGTTAGGTGTAAGAAAACACGTGAGGTTACTGCATTTTAAAACACAGGCTGTTGTGTTGTCTTTGCATGCCCTCACATGAACCGGGTCTGAATTCTCAGTATTCATACTTCAACAGGGTTTAATATTTTAGTGCACAGAAACGCGGACTTGATGTGTTAAATTGCAAATGTATGAGTCACAGTTGATCTATATTTAATGGGCCAAGAATTGAGATTTACCAGCCGCCACTGCTGAATGAAGTAAAATAGTTATTTTGGACTCTGAAACAGTCTGCTTTTGAATAAACAGAAAAATACTCATCAATCCCATGATTGACCGCATGAATAATAGATTGCAGTGGCAAAATATTGCACCCAAAACATAATGACCTTTTTGAAAAAAAAAAATTCAGGTATTTATAGTAGCAGGGGTTTTTTTTCTTTCTTTTTTGGTACACATAGAGTTGTATAGTAAAATGACTTTTTACCGTGTCATTGAAATCCTTGCAGTTAGTCAGCCTAAATTTCAACACCTGTGGCGAACCACTTGAAAGCTCCGTTGGCGATGCAGTTGCTTCCATATTGATTTTGACCTGTCCTGTCCGACATTGAGAAGGCCAAGGGTAGTCAGGCAGAATGCGGAAGATTTCTGTTTCTGTCAAGTCACTGCTTACATTCTCTTATTTTCCTGTCATCACTCCTATGATTCAATTAAGAGGCTGCATTCCTCAGTCTGGCCAGGCCAGACGAGGAAACCAGTGATTGACAGGTAAAGACATTACTATGCGAAGGGGAAGAGAGTACAGGGAGAGATATGAATATTTGAGTAGATGGCATAAAAGAATCTTGTAATTGATTTTCTATCTAAGCTGTCGTTTTATTTACTGAATAAATGCATTCATTTCAGGCAGTGGATTGTTATTGCTGCCGCCATTGTCTCGTTGTGACAACAAACTTTATCGTATTTTGTATTTGATGATGATTTTGCAGATTCTAAAAACTTTGACTCGACTGCTCAACTTGCATGGCGGACAGCTAAAAGGTTTTACACCGTTGAACTTATCCTCACACTCTGTCGCACTTCGAGAAATACTGCCGACCATGTATAACCTTGCAAGAAGTAGGCTGTGCTGAAATGAGATTTGTGTGTTGTCCCTTTCCAACAGATGTGATCCACACCGTGGGCCCAGTGGCCAGAGGTCATGTGGGCCCTACCGAGAACAATGACCTCACCTCCTGCTACCAGAACTCCCTCAGGCTGATGAAGGAGCATGGCTTGAGCTCTGTGGTGAGTACAGTACACTAACTCACACTCATTTGAGGAGAAATGTGTCTCTGTTATGTGCAGCTCGAAAGAAATAAATTATATGCTGCTGTGTTTTTGTTTGACAGTGAGTAAGCCTTCAGTGAGAAAAGCTGTGTTTGAAAATTTTTAGGAAATTGGGAAAAGGTACAAGAACAAAAGGATTTAGCATCTTTCATTTTAGATACAGTTCTGAAAAGCCTTAATCTTCTTTATTTAAACAAAAGCAACAGAGAACACAACAAAATGGTAATGTTCCATGTTCCAATGAAGGCTTTTCATGTAGACTACTTTGGCTTGTGATTAAATGAAAGGCAGGTCTTTGTATCCACCTCTCCATATTGCCACAGTGAATAACTATGCAGTTTTGCCTTTGTCATTGTTTGGGAAGCCATTTTTGGGTCAGAAAACTGTGACCTTTCTTAAATTCTACGAACTCTTCAAAGTAGATGTATCATTTATTATTTTTCATTTCCAAGAAATTTAATGTTTTGCACCAAAAAGCAATTTCGGATGTTTTGATTCCTGCGTGTGTCTGTGCCACCTCTTCAAGAAGCATTTTCATCTTTAAAACCCCGGAAAAGCACAAGGTTTGGAGAATGTGGCTGAATCATAAGGGCTTTAGATGAGACAATGCCCACAAAATTCACAGCTGGCAGCAGACGATCATTCACACACACTACCCCAGCTTCTAACCTGCTCTGCACCATATGTTTCAGTCTGGTCCACGTGATATATGGATTTGCCCTGCCCACAGAGGGTAAACAAATCAGTATCACACCAAATAGCCACAAATCACATTTTCTGCACCACCCAACTGCCCTGCAGCCTCATCAGAGGCCAATCAATGGAAGTACTTACCAAGAGAGAGGAGACATAGATGAGTGCCAGTTTCATTAAAGATGATTGTGACAAATTCCTGCTCTGATGATGACTTATTGTGAGTGCAACAGGCACCTCTAGGTAGCAATTAAATGGATTGTGAAGCCAAATGACTGGAGTAGTTATGTTAAGTGTTTTGAAGTTATATCAAAATCAGCAGCATGCCTGCTGATCTTTAAACTTCCCTAATAACAGTTACATCCACTAAGACATGATGAGCCACAATGACATTACACTAGAATGTCATTTGCCCAGTAGAATAATTTTCTCTGGTGGGTTTGAGGCTTCATGGGCAGAGGGAACACCAAAAACACTGGGCCCCTCAGGCCTCAATGCAGGAACACTCTTCCAGCTTGCCTGCTTTCTTCCACAAACGCCCCAGTCCCTGTTTTGTTTCTGGCACATTACAAAGATTTATTTAGTTTAGGCCTATCTCTTGATTTATTTATCCAGTAATCCACATATTTATAAGAAACATAGTTTCTGTTTTTACTGGGAGCCGGCAAGATCCTGTCTAATGTATTTATACAGCTGCCCGGTGTTGAGATGGCCTTCAGTGAAAACAGTGGTGTTCCGTGATTGACTGGCCTTGTAGGATGAGCCTAGTCATTACATTATCTTAGCCACAGTCCACTTCATCTCTCCTTGCTGCAAGGACAACAGAAAGCCCTTTTACCAAAAGGAAAAGGGAAATAGCCGTTTCTTTCTTCAAGCAAGGATGTAGCCTTGATTTAGTTTTACTCTAGTCTGCCTTGAAATGCAAGACTTACTTGAAGAGAGGCTCTAAGGGTCCTCTAGTGCTAAATCTTTGTTAACAGACAGTCTTGCAGTCTCTTGGTGCTAGAGCACAAAGAGTCCAAGTTTTTGGTTAGCTGATCAGCGCTAAGCTCATTTTGACTCATTTGAAAGGGTCTCGCTATGAGCTTTGCTGTGTGAGAGAAACAAGAGATCCCACCGAAAACGGGCACCCCGCCAAGTGTGTCTACAAAGTGGGCAAAAAGAGGGGTGCTACGTTTAGGAATCCTAGACAGCTGGCTCCCTAATGGGGATTCCAGGACATTATAAAGGAATAGGAGTCAAAACAAAGCCCAACACAAAATAAACTTGAGCTTGAAAGATTAAAAAGAAGCAGAGCTTGGTAGTTAATCCCTGTTTTTTTTTTAGAGCTCAAAGCCACCCTTAAGGCTATGGACCTGTACGGCTACCACAGTCATCACATCAAAATCTTCTTGTGACTGTAGCATGTCAAGACAGGGAGTTTGCAGGGAATGGTACTGAGTTTCAGCACTGAAATGCCTTTCCTTTACCTTAGGGCAGCTCAGTGTGTATGACTGAACATTTACAATTATCCCCAGAAGCCAGAAATTCGAGAGAAGAGCTTTTCCTGTCCCTAAGTGGTGTTGCACTGATTTACAGCTCTACTGGGACAGAACTGGGGAAGATGGAAAACGTGACTTTTTGGGGAACCGCAGACAATTCCTAGCTGAGTTTAGGGATTCTGAGTTTCTATGATATATTCTTACCAATGCCAACTCATTGGAAAATAACAGCTTGAATGCGTATACATAAGACCATAAAGTTATAAAGTCTTCTTTGTTGGGTAGCTCAGACAATGGATCATAAGGGCATTAAAATCACACCCTTGTTTCTTCATATTAGTTCTGAGAAATAATTGGGTAAATTTGCAAAGTTATGTAAACTGCCTCAAGCCAGAGAAGTAATTTTTATATATAAATATGTATATTTTTGGATAATGTTCAAGGTGGCATTAAATGTTGCATAAGAAAAAATAACCATCTCTAAACAAAATTGTTGTAGCTTATTGTTTTTTTTATCTGAAGTCATAAAACCCATGCTGGATACTTTGCCAAGCCCATATTGGCTGAAATGCAAGGGCAGATGTGCACATTTTGTTTATATGACTTCCCCTAACCCACAAGGCAAACTGTGAGTATAGGATGCAGCCTTAGTGAGGGATGGCCTTCAGATGAAAAATGACGATCAACCTGAGCCAAGAAACCTGCCGTTTAACCCCCACACTGAAGTTGAGAGCTGTCTGGAACGGTCCAGGCTTTAACACCCTCACTCCGTCTTAGTCTCTGGATAAATATCAGATGACTGGATGGCCCACTGAGTTGTGTTTTCCAAATCATTTGGTTGCAGTGCATGCTGGAAAGCGATAGGGTGTATGTGTGCCCGTGAGCATAAATACACAATGTCTTTTATGTCAGTCTTCCTTGGGCATATGTGAATGTGCCTATGTTGTTGCAATGTTCTTTGCTCATTTCTCCTCTGCCTGGAGGACTCTTATGCTTCAGTGGTTTCTTTTCTTTTTTTTTTTTTCTTTTTTTGTTGCTGTGGCTGAAAGAGCAGCAGGCTGTCACAGCTCCCTGGGCTCTGACTGACCACAGCCCACAACCAGGATGCCAGCATTGCAGGCTGGGCTTTGTAACATCACACAGGGGAGCCATGGGAGCTGTGCAGCCTGTGAGTAGAGTTGCAGCTCTGGGACGATGAGCAGCACGTTGTCAAACAGCCCCCTCCTCTGCTCACTGCTTGTTACACTACACTATGTTGTTTGCTTCCAAAGCAGGTTCAGGTGAGGAGCCAAAAAAAGGGAAATACATCTAGAAATATGGATTTTAGTGGATTGATTCTAGACATGAATTGTGATAGTAAAACTGCCTTGCTGGTCGATAGGAGTGAAGATGCTCTAGCAGGCTATCAATATTCGCTTGAACCAGGACATATTAAATACTTCTAACTGTGGTTGCTCTGATGTGCAGAGTCTGCCGTGTTGTTTTATTCTATTTGGAAACAGCTGAGATTGTTGGGAGAAAGTCGCTACTCAGCAGTATCACACGATTACAGTGACAGAATTTTTCAGAAGACAACAAACGGAAAGAAAATATTTTTCTGTAAGCTGTTTGTGTTTGTGTGTTAAGGTGGCATGCGGTGCGAAAGACGTGCATATTTTCACCACTGACTGAGACCTGTCAATCACATTATCTTGCAACTGAAAGAACCATTTCTTGCATTCAAGAATACATGTTCACCTGTGTGTTTTTGTATTTTAACATTGCACTCTTTGGGTATGTGTGTATTATATCTGTGCACAGTCAGACCCTGGGGGCCCTCCTCTCCAAAGAGCTGAAAAGCCATACAGTACATGGAACTGAGGAGACGGTTAATGCAGGTCCCCTGTCTTGGTTAGTCATGGAAGGCTGCTCAGATTCTTCCCTGGAAGCAAGTGTAGCATCTGTCAGGCAGAAACAGGCAGACTGTGTGGAGGGGGACGCCACCATCTGGAAGCCATTCGGCCTTAGACTCTGTTTCGTTTTAGAGACCATATTAAACAACCCTTAGACTGTGACCTTTAGAATAAAAGAATAGCCATGTTTACCCAAAACATCATTACTGTTTCATTTAATTTAGCCTTACTTTTGAGTGTTTGGGGAGTCTTTGAGGAGTGTTCTGTTGAGACAAAATAACAAGGATTTTAGTCTCAAGGGGATGTGGCCTCAAGATGCAGCGAGCATTTTAGTTGTTGACTAATGATCTTGTGGGCAACCAAGCCTCCTTTTTGCTCCTAATTTGACGCTGACAGGCCACAATTTGATGCTTTCCGAAAGTATCTGTCATTAAGCTATTTCTGGCAGCATGCAGTGGGCTGGCAGCTGTCAGTGTGGACAGTGACAGGGTCGCAGACTGCATTTAGTGGCCTCCTCTCTGACTCCCAGGAGGCCCTGGAAGTGTTTTGTAGTCATAACACACTGGCTTCGAGGAGATCCAGCAGGGAAGCCACAAATTGCCCGTTGAGAAAAATGCTGAAAGCCAAGTGGATTGGAGATGAATGGTGTAGAATGATAGGATTAGCCACCCTTCTCTGTGGGCTCATTCCAAGGCTGCTAGGAGCATTAGCTTCCATTCATTTTGCCCAACAGTGTTCCCAAAAAAAAAAAAAAAAAACATTCCCCACAAATGATATCTCATAGTGACACATCAGCATGCACACACTGCTCGAAGACGACAGCTAATAGCCCCTACGAGATAATCTGTTTGACATGACAGAGAGAGCAAGTGAAAAACAAACAGCCGCTGTATCAAAGGGATAAGTGACCATGCCCCCAGGGTGTCTGAGATAGACAACACGCTGGGGTCTGGGTGGCGAGTTGACTAACCTTGCCTTACATTGTGTTTTGGATGGCCAGTTTTAAAAGTATCTCCTTTGTTCTCATAAATAATATAAAATATGCTGTAAATAGATTTTACTGTTCCACCTTTATTAATGTAGGTCACTGGTGATATTTGAAAATGTGTTTTTTACTGCTGTATTTAGGTGCACTGGAGGGTCTTTGTCATTATTTATGTTTCCAAATACTACCATATCAAACTTAACGACTTTGTACTCCACCCTATTCCATTTTGGTGTGCCGACTCCCCAAGTGATTAATTAATTTTCATTTATGCACTAAACAGATCGTGCAACAAACTTTTCCTCCATCCGCTTCTCTCCCCTTCCTCGTAAATTACTGTCCGCGAGTGCAAGCGACTCCAGGTTTAATTATGTAATGGCGGAGAGAAGTACAGAGGCTTGCTTGTGCGTATACTTGGCTTCTGATCATAGCAAAGTAAACTGTGCCATTAACTGGGATAGAAGAATGAGAGGTTTACCGTGAATGTGCTAGCACGAAGCAGTTGGTCTTTGTGTCTGTATCACACAATATTCCATTTAGTTCATAGTTTGAATTCCTCTTTAACAAAATCCAAGATCATTTTCTTTATGACAATATAATATATTTGGTGAACTTAATTTGCACATGAACTCTGGACTCCCTATGGACTTTCACAGTCGGCTGCAATTATGTTGTAAAGTGAAGGAAAAGAGGTGATTTCACTGATTCGTCCCACACTGATTCTACCAAAGAGCAATTTTTTAGCAGTGTGCCTCTTCTGCCATATACCTTTGACTGCTGCATGCGCCAGTGCTTTATGAAGATAAAGCCCCATATGTCACAGGAGAGTATGATGTCTAAATGCTATGACAGAAAGAGATAATCCCACAACTATTTGCTTCTAATGTCAGGTGAATATGTTTTTCTTCAGCCCATGTCTCACATTTACAAGTGAGCATATTGGCAATACATTTTTAATGCACTCCTCTATGCCAGCAGATATAGTTTATTTATAAATTTTAAATTTAACTGCGCCAGTCGATATTTTTTCCTCTGTTGTACCTGGACATAATTACTCCTTAGGTTTCTTTTGGTTCCTTTTGTCAACATGTAAGCACTCCAGCAATGTTTATCGCAGTGTTAATCCAACAGAAGATCTAGAGTAGAACCAGACACCCAGCTGGAATGAGGGGAATAAAATCCAGTACACTGTGTGCCACAGAGTATTTCACCGGGTGTCACTCCCCAATCAGTGATTAGCTACAGTGTGTGATTATAACCCACCCTTCTTTGTGGCCAGCCATTGCCTGCTTCCACATACAGTACCTGCATGCATCGACAAAGGTTAATTAGACTGAAGCTTTCAAAAGGTCATGGCGCCATTTAAATTAGTCATTGCTATTTGTCTGATCCGAATCATTGGCAACACTGGGCCAATTAGATCCAATTACACCGATAGTGGTTGCGGTGGTCTGCCACCTAGTCTGCGTTAATGACCATTGGAACCCCAATTACCCCAACACCCTGATTCATAAGGAGGCAACCACAGCAGGAGGAGGAGCTTCAGGTCTTAGTAAAGGGAACAGTCCTGCCACATCACCTTCCCTTGACATTCCCTTCACTCCAGGGGAGGCGGCAGAACTTTATGTGAGGTGAAATATTAGGATATGTAAAATGTGACATTTCCACACACCTCGAGAGGGGTAATCACAGTTGATGGGGACTGAAGAGGTAATCTCTAGAGTGTCTATGTGGAGTGGGCTGATGTGAGCATGCTAGCGTCTTGATTACAAGCACAGGAAGCACATAGCAATCATGAGAAAGACTAAACCTGTCTCCCACAAAGGCTGCCCCACCTCGATGTTCTGTGAGAGAAACGGCAGCGGTTTTATTCTAGATTAATGTGCTCTGACAATAATAAAGGATCTTCAAATAATTTAAGTACTAAAGCACAGTCAAGCAGGATGAGACTCAGGCTCAACAATCAGGCTGGTTTCACTTCATCTTTTTCTCTGCGGCTGTACCTGGCTGCGAGGATCTCCCGGAGACGGTCTCCTGAATTTCTATGAGGCTCATATCCCTCTGCGGTACCATCTGAGAATAGAAGCGACAGCTCACACCCAACTGAGGGACTGTCAGAGGAAGTTGTTGATTAAACAGATGTCTTTCCTGCCGTTCGCCATGAGACAAGAACACCATAATAAACATGCATTATTTAAACATACCTGAAGAATGTGGGCAATATGGGAGGACAAAAAGGCATTTCTATCTGTCTTTGTCTCTGATTCACAGCAAGAATGAGAAAGTGACTCATTTCTTACCTCTGGTTTGACTCCCAGAGAATACAGCGTGACAATTAGCTCTGATTAACAACATCTCATTCAGATAAACAGTGGTGCTGGAATGAGTCATTTGCAACAATACAGATTTTTTTTTTTTTTTTTAAAGTCTCATGTCCTTTGCCTGAGGGAGGCAACTTTTGGATTGTTTTGTTTCCAACAAGAGAAAAACTCAAGTAGAGACAACACATGGACAGTGGTGTCTTGTTTGCTTTGAAGCCTCCTCAGCTAAACCAATACATATAAACGTCAACAAAAATAACCTCGTCCTTGCCGTACACCTTGAAAGCTTTTTCCTCCAGTAGACTCCCCATGTTTTTAGGGTTGTGCTCAAGTCTGAAACACTAGTGTCATCAAACATTTCCTCCAGCACCTGATAAATGCCTCTGCTTTGATCGAAGGAGCTGAGCCGGAAAGGAAGATGTGAAATACATTGCATGCAAAGCAGGCCTCCCTCATAGCTTGACAGTTGCTCTTCAACTCAGTAAATCTCAGCAATCTCACAGATACTGTAACAGATTGCTGTTCATCAGCAGCGGACCTTGGTGGAATGAGTTCTTGTTTACATCATTATGGTTAATTACCATGCAGATTCAGCCCAGCCAATAGTGCATGTACTGTATGTGTGTGTGCGTGTGTGTGTCAGTGCAGCCAGACAGAGCAGTCACACTCTCAGTTGTCTCATCGCTAATGCAGCTCTGTCCCCAGTGTAACAACTTGTGCTGCTCTGATGTGTTTGGTCAGTCTTGTGATCCCTTCAAGGCTCTGCCAGTGGGTGGGACCGTCCAAACACTGTATATTAATGAATAAGCAGGGAAACCCTCTGTATCCAATCATCCAGTCATCCTCTACCTCCAAATGGTCCACAACTCTTGGTGACACATTGAGCTGCAGCTGTGATAAAAAACCCAGAGGCACAAACAGAAGGAAGAAAAAGAATAAGAGTAATATGTAGTAATAGTAATATATTCATGCGTACATATACACACATGGATGCACACAAATATTTGTAAGTGTATACATAGATTCATACCTGCTTATGGACATACTCTCACCTATATAAATTAACTAAAGGGGATATCAATTATATAAAAATAATAATAATAATAATAATAATAATATTTGTTTTCCCAAGATCTGCCTCTGTCCTTTCATAAATTCCTTTCTGAGTTTAAGTGATTTCCTAAATTAATTGATGGAACGTATCTGATCCCCTTAAACCAAATGCTTTTACCTCCTGTCTCCTCATTTTAACTCTATAAGTTATTCTCTCTCTCTTTGAACTGATGGAGTTGAGGATTTCAGCCAGTTCTTAGTTATTTGTTTCACGGCTTTATTCTGAGTATTCTAAATAAATACTGATCTGCTTGCTGCATTAGCTCTGATGGTGATTTTCCAAGAATAATATTTAGAGGGTTGATTGTTTTTTTTTTCATGTTAAAAATACTCATGACACCTGCGATGACTGACTGCCAAAAGGATTTTAAAACAGGGCAGAAAAAGAAAAGTGGTTTGCCTTTGTCTCACCCCATTTTCTCCATCAATGTGATTTCATTGAAGTTTTAATTTTAGAAAGTGCATTTGGAGTAACAAGTAATGTTGTATATAATTTCAAAGCAAATTCCCTCCAGTATTTAGAGTCTGTTATTTTCTGATTTTTTTTTTTAATACTTGCTTCTGATCTCCTTCATTCAGTTGATCTCCATTTTTGCTGAATGCCATCACTGGTGTCCAGATATCTGAGGATTTTGGATAACCTTGTAATGGTCCTTAATCAGAAAACTAACTGGAAGGTGCATGTCTATAATAGACTGATTAAAAAAAAAACATTGAAAGACAAGTCTTATTTGTAAATATTTCTAAAAAAAAAAACCTTACTTTCTGGCAAATCTTAAACTAAAGACTGAAATGAGTTTACGGTACTGTTGGTCAGCATTTGTGGATGTGTTTTTAAACCTTTTGATGCCCAGAGTTTGCAGCATATTATCTGTTCTGTTTGGTTTAAACCTAAGTAACCAGGTTGTTATTTATTTTGTGGAATTTACTTATATTTTTCCAGATTTTTAGTGTCTTATCTGCCCATCTGTTTAGTCCTTTAATTTGTGAACAAACCTTTTTGTCTGTATATGGTCATGTCTTTATGGGTATTGGTATGGATTCTTTCTCAATCAATAGCCACTTTTAATTATTATTGAGTGCATAGTAATGAGAATGCTGAATCTCTGCGTTCCTTTTAATGCACTTAACTGCAGTCACAAGGTGAGACATTTAACATGAGGATGATTATGTATTAGGAAAGAAACAACATGATAAAGCATGCAGCTAGCCTGAGCATGTGATGTGTTTGCACTAATTGAGTTAGTGGTTCAACCCCTGGTGTGAATCACAGTTTTGCTCTAGTCTTGAATCTAGTTCCTCGGCCTCAAATATCTTTCTCGCAGTGTTTCATTTGTAGCTTTTATGAAGCCAGGTGTTGAACCCAGTGTCGACCTTGCCAGGGCCGTGTCCATGAAACTGGAATTTTCTGGTCTATCACAGGGTTCCATTTCAACAAGCTTGCACCCAATTATCCTTCAATCATAGTCTCCGGTCTTACAGATGTGTTTGGTCGAAGTACAAGGTCTCTCTATCGTAGTCTGATACACAGGGGACGTTCTCTCTCGCTCTGGCTGTACACATGAAATGTTTTCAAGGGAAAAAAAATCAGAGGGCTCTCAGATCTCAGATTAAGATGAATGTCACCCAAATAATTAGTTATTTGGTTACTTGTAGCTTTTAGACTGAATAAGTAGCAATTAGGAGCATGGCTCAAAACATGAAGATACAGCAGAGTATATTACAATAACACCTTTAGACATACAAATTAATAATCTGTCAAGCTGCTAAAGGGCTTGCTAACTGTCTTTTTTTATGTTGTTCTTTTCTTCTAATGTTTTGTTTATTCATAATAGACATCCAAGGGGATAAAAACTGAAAGATCTGTTTTTTTATAGTCCCTCACTCACTGATATTTAATGCTGCCCCCTTCTAATTAACACAAGGTAATTTCTGATTCTACACAATTAAAGAAATAGTGAATGATGACGAAACTGACTGTGAAATGTTTGGTTCATTAATGATATTTTGCTACAAGTCCTTCAACCTAAACAACTATATAGGGAACTTGTCCCTACTCTGAGGTACATGAGGGTAGGTAGACCTTTGTCATGATGGTAATACTAGTAAATACACTCTTAATGTTGTGGATCTGTCATGGTTTGATTAGGTCTGTGTATGAAAACTACTTGCTTGAAGTTAGAGGACCTTTGTTGACATGGTTACAGTAAGAAACCAGTCGTTAACTACTTTCAAATGGGAAACAAGTGAAAGTGCTATGTTTTGTCGAATCATTCATCCACCACAACCACCTCCTAGCTCTGACTCTGACCATGGGTCATAATAAGCTGCTTGCACAGATGACTTATGGTGTTGTTTTTTTGTAACAGACATATTTTGTTTTCTGATGGGAGAATGATTTGATGGAAAAAAGTGAGGGAACAATGTTGTCTCTCTGTTCCCCTTTGAAAAAAGTAAGATTTAGTTCAATCATATCGCCTTAAATAAGTTTTAATCTTCTTAATCTTTATCTTATGGTTGACGTTTTGTTCTTTCTAACTTATTTAGACTATTTTTTTCTTATTGTCTTTCTTTTTCATAACTTATTTCTTGCTGTGCACAAACTGGGACTTGAATCCTAATGCCATACAGAAAGTTCTTATCTCTGCTCTGAGATTATTTACAGTTTTTCACTGCAGGTTTTCTTCTGATTTTTCATAGCAATCCTTTTCCTACCCTTAAAACGTACGGAGTACAGCTCTTTCCTGTGTTTTGTTAATGCATTGGTTCCCGTGTGTTTTATCAAAGAGAATGCATAAGGAAGAGAGTTGACAGGTATTGGGAGCCTTGGGAGCGTTTGTAGTTCTTTGTGTGGTTCAGAAGTGCACAACTGCATGTCTGCTTCCAGGATATGTATAAATTCAGAAATGAATATTTATAATCGTCCCCATCTGCTTGGCACATATTTATGATCAGCATTGTTTGGTTTGACGACAGCAGACTGGGAATGGTGCATGCTGTGTTGACCAATTTGACCAGCCTGTATTTTTGCATATATATGAGACTCAGTACAAGATTCTGAAGACTTAAGTTGTACACACAAATACACACAAGTTACAAGCCTTGCCCCTTCATCATTTTGTTATCAAAACCACAGCAGTCTTCCCACAGGCTCAGGTGAATGATTGTGTGCATTGGCAGACACGCCAGTGTTTATGCTCTCCTACATAATTCTTTAATCACGGTGCTATTACCCCACACATACACCCAGTTTAGTGCCATTATTATCTCCCAAGGTCACAGCTAACGAGGGCTGACGCACCGTGCCTGGCCTGAGCTGATTGACTCACAGTTTTAAACTGGCTCAATCTAGGCCTACTCAGCAATTCAGGAGGCAATGCAGCACCTTGCACAGGTTTATGTGAGAGATATATAAGCTCTAACACTGCAGGAATGTCTTGCTTTGATGCTGTAGATTGCCACAGAGGTGTAAGACGCTTCTCTCTGGCCCAGCAAATGTTTTATCCAGTGTATTGGCACTGAGGTATGTGCTTGGATGAAGAATTCAAATTTACTTACTGAGATTATTTTGGTTGTTAGTATTGTGGCCGTGTTGTTGACCTAACATTTTCCTGAACTATATGCAGTGTGCAAGAAACAGGCCATTTCTCTGTGGGCAGCGTTTTGTTATTATTTTTCTGATCTAATTTGTGATAGAGAAAGCATTTAGCAGCTGAATATCACCTGATTTTGAATGTGGAGCCAGTCCTTGAGTTACACCCCCACCTTCCACATTTTCTCCTGTTCCAAGTTAATTAAAAATTATACAACATGTTAGCAATAAATCATTATGAAATAGTCCTACTGAAGTAATCATTTCATGGGGTAATTTAGCAGATTAAACACTTCTTTCATTGTCAACCAGTGACCTTAATATCGTAGATGTCACACTCACCTCTTATGAATGATGCCACAACTGTCAGGCTCATAGAACAGATTTAAATTTAAATCAGCTATTACTGTACCTATATCTACCTTTTTCATTCCATATACAGATGAATCTAGAAAGTCCAAAGATTTAGTCACCATGCCATATGCTGAATGAAGTGCTTGCGAGAGCGAACATGGGATGAATCCTGTTTCATGGTTTGACTTTTCACACACAGCTTTGAATGCCAGATAACCTCCAAATCTCACTAAGCTTAATATCTAATGTCACATCCATAAACCCCTGGTAATGACAATATGCATGGAATAAAATCCGGGGCTATCGTTAAGGTCTTAGCCCCCTCACACGAGAGCAAAGAGTGTGAGATGAAGAACGTGGAGCAAAAAAAGTGTATATACAATAATTTTTTATGTCTAGTCGAATGCCAAAAGCAAATGTTTGAGAAGATTTAATCTATCATGAGTAAAAGACCAGTGTGTGTCTGAAATGCAAATGTTCATAATTACAGAATGATTCTTGTGAAGGTGTTGTGTTTATGTGAGTGTGTGTATGTGCATGTGTGTGTACAGCACTTGTAGCACAGAGCTAGACATAGTGTTTGGAACGCACTTTTTGATCTGCAGAGCATTGAACTCTCTGGAGCAATGCCAGAGGACACCAATCAATTTGGATATTGAGAAAGCACTTCATCTGATAATTTCCCTTACAGGAAGTTTTCTTTTTTATCTGGACTCAGCACAGCAAAGTCATTGAGCAATTAAAAGAACAAGCACACCACAGTATTTCCCGTTCGGTGATGCAGTGAAGAGGCTCTATTATGATATTGGAAAGAAGTGACTTGAGATAAGTGTGCACATCAGATCGCTTTGGCTTGATCAAGGCCATCATGGCTCCAGAGTCCTAAAGCGAGGACTTAATGGCTCCCCACCTGAGCCCAGTCCTGCAAGAGTCCTTGGCTTTTCCTGAAAAAGGCTAAGTCATAAATAAGTGTGTATGTGTTTGGCACAGAGCTCCATCAGGCATTGTGCTGATGACCTACACGATGGTCTCTTACCTATGCGTCAACATGATGCCCACTAAATACTAATCGGGTCTCTCTGAGTTGTTTTGTGCTTTTATTACATTATTGATAAAGAGATATTATAGAAAAGCATGTAATTGCCTGCCCTGCTCCAGTGTTTTCTCTCTTTTTTCCAAAGAAAAGACATTTCCTGAGTGACAGAATTGTTTTGTTACATTTTTTTATTGCTGTAGAATATGAATCCTCTCTCCTATAGAGTGATGCACTACATTTTTGCTCCAAAAACATGTGATGTATTTGGTGCAGAGAAAATGGTTTTCCAGTTATAGTAACTAATTAATGCTTTATCAATATTCATGATGAACTCCACATTTAGAGAGCTGTAATTAGCTATATTATCCTCTGGCCATTTGCGAAAAAGTTATCCTTATAGTTCAAATCAAACCACAGCAACAACTCGAGTTTCTGACCAAACGGTATCCTCTACACTTAGATGTTACCTAGCATGGAAATCAGATATCATTCCAGAAGCAAACGGCACATAACAGGACCACTTGAAAGCAGCACTTAGTCTGCATGGGAGATAGAAAGAGCTGGGTGGACGGTGTCATAATTCACAGGAGCCACCTGGTGATTCCCTCAGTCACCTTCCTGTTTCCGCTCAGCCAGCTGCTCCCTGTACTCCCAATCAATCTGCAGTGGCACTGTTGCTGCAATTCACCGTGACCTTGAGTGGCATGTCCCCTCTCTTTCGTTTGGGATGTTGGTGGGGTTTGGGTCCCTCCTCATTCCTCCTCATTTAGAGTTGCACCTGAGCTCAGACCAAGATAGCACTACTTTGCAATGCACCTCTGGGATCTGACTACATTTAACGAAAAACTCATATACTTAGTTAGTAGCGGACATGCCCCCACACTGCTCTTTTTGTTACTTCTGGCTTGTGTTGCATATATTAACTGTGTTTGAGTAAAAGATTAAAAAGACAGCATCTACATCTTTAGGTGAAATCCCTTGTTTCTCAGTTTTTAGTTACTGCTTCTTTCCCTTTTTTTGCAGTAGATGGCAGCTACATGTAGAAATGTAGAAAAAACATAACTGTGTTCGAGTACTTGTGTTAAAGAATAAGCCTTCATATTTCTAATAATAATTATCATCCACTTCAAAAAGCAGCCTGAAAGTACATTTTTGTGCCTAAATTCTCTCTCTGAGCCTGTTTCCTTTTATGTTTTTTTGTTGAAGTCTCGAGGAGGTGGGGGATTTGTTGTTCTGCTTGGTTGACTAAAGACATGTACAGTCTGGGCCAGGCCAGGGTGGCAGAGTGGCTCCCTTCAAGGCCCCAGTGTGACAGAGCTGTCTCTATATGAAGGTGACCCTCTCTCTGGATCCTCCACTCTGCCCAGCTTGCCTGTCAGGTCCTACAGGCGACATGGTCTATTAAGCACCTTAATGATGACCACAGCTTCATGCACTCACACAATAGACCCTTACTCCCTCATATATCTGTGTATATTTTCAGTGCTGAATGTATCTGAGTGTATCAGTGTGTTTTCTCTGTACTGCAAAGCAGTCTAACTTCTATATAGCTAGTGTCTGAGGGGAGATTTTGATTAGGCCTGGACGCTTGGTAAAATAAATCTCCTTTGGGATTTAAAGGTGGATACTTTGAACAGTCAATCCTTCAGAGGGCTTTTACACTCAATAAATCCACTAACGCCCCAATGTTTCAAAACACTGCTTTTACAGCCTCATACTTTATATCCATATCCTGCACTGCAGTGTAAAAGTGACAAGACTGCTTGAAGATGGCAACAAGCCTTGGGGAGCACTCCAACCAACACTTTCACATCTGTTGATCCCCCATATCCTTGTACCTGCCATGAATAAAGGAACTTTGTGACGTGACGAGGCAGATGTATTATGTACTCTCCCCTTGAGCTTGGCAGGAAGAGGCCATGAGGTTTAGCTAGCTGGTGTGTGTACTTTTTCAGATGAGTGAAAATGTGGGGGACAGTGGATGAGATTGGGTCTCCTAGGGCATCCTCTCTGCAGTTTATCCCATCGTAATTACCTTCATGCAGTGTTTACATCCGGTGACCACCGGGAGCCTGTGTCCTCCTGATTCTCAAATAGGGTGGATTAAGAGCAGGTTGGGAACAGGGCAACACTGCCGCCTTAATGATGCTGAAGTCCCAGAAATTTAAATATTCATACCAGACCAGTGAAATTCTCTGTCTCTTGACACACAGTTTAATAATGTAATTTAACAGTAGCAGTCAAATCCCACGCACCGTGGCCCTAACAAACACACAGTGCTTCTGTGTCTTCTCTGTCTCATCGTGGTAATTTCACAGAAAACCTAAAGTAAACCTCTATGGTAACCTATTTTTAGAACATTATTGATGTTATATTTTGTTCACGGCACAAAAGCGGCAACATTGGACTATGGCTAACATTGCATTGCTCACATTTATACCATAACTATGTCTAATGGCTAAAGCTAACATTGATTAATTAAAGGCATTGCTCACAGGGCTAATAGCTAGGTAGCCACCGCCATATGTACATTAAAAATCCACAACAGTGGCTAACCAGGCATTTCAAACAAATTGTATTTCATTTTGATGATTAGCTTACTAATCGACCACAGAGTTGCTTAGGAGCAGTGCTTGCCAGTGCTTCTGAGAGTGTAAAAAAAAAATGCACCCAAACAAGCATCCTTTTTTTTAACCATTTATTCTTGTGACTTTCCTTGTCACCTTACATAAAATGTATCTGCATTACTGAATTCATATTCGGTCTGTAATGATAATGATTTCCGAGACAGCTGTGCTTTTATGTAGCTTCATATGGATCTAGACAGGCAAGGCTAAAAGCTCATCAAAGAAAGACGCACAAAACTGAAATATGCATTCACATTGTCACCTTTCAAGAGCCTTTTCATATGGAGACAAAGAGATACAAGGCCCTTTCTTTTTGCCGTAGGTGTGAATATCATTAGATCTACCTCAAGAGCAATAAATGCGAGTAGGTGCACTAGCCTTTGCCCATGAGACAATAAAACACATATGGAAATGAGCCGACAACGTGACTAATAGCTTACAGTTTTAACCACGTGCCCATCTCAGCAAAATGCCTGTTCTCTCAAAGTGAGCCATTATACAGTTATCAACAAGCCTGTTTCCCCTTTGATCTCTGCTTTTAAGAGTTGAGGATTTTACAGCCAAAAAAAGGAACACCTTAGAGAAGCCACTGGTTTGCATGCTGTATGCCCAAAACGAGGATAAAACGAACACAAAGGAAGCTGTCACTCTCCGTGTCCCTCCTATCCCTAATCCTTCCACTCCTGAGTCCGTGCCCGCCACAGCATCATCAGAGCTCAGATCAAAGTGTGAGAGTGGCCCACAGGTTTGCACAGAGGGAGAGCTGACCTCCTCAGAGCTTACTATGTCCTTGGACCAAAGTCCTTTTAAGGGCTAGACATATTCATTGAAAACCGATTCTGTGCAGTGTGCCTAAATTGAGCTTTACTTTGGCTCAGTGCTCTTGCTTTGTGGACATTCCCTGAGGCAGTCATCGTATCTATCGTGTCAGTTGTATAACGACAATTTAGTCATCTCATTTGAAAGCCCTTATGTTCATACAGCTGGAATAAACTGCTGTTGGAAATGTGCATTATTGTGTTTACAGTAAATGTGTTTGTACTCGTGCCCATGGTGTCCTGCAAGCTTAAACCTTTATTACTTAAAGCGCACCAGACCAGTATACACTGTAAATTGAAAAATAGTGTTTTCTCATGCTAATACGACAGAGGCCTTGACCTCTCATCCCGCTTCTGTTAATTAGTGTTGGTTGCTCTTACCTCTGGGCAAGCTCAGATTTATGGCTTTATGTTGTGCGGAGCTTTAAAGTGAAAGTGCGCTGCTGGGGCCTTGTCTGCCCACGGACTACATGGATAAACAGGCTTTCATGCTCTGAACCAAAGCTCTGGTATACACATGGATTCTTTAACTGCATGTGTGTGTGTGCTGTGTGATGCTGAAATTTAACCATATCTTAGAAGATAGTTCTCAGATAAGCTAATGAATTTTGGCATTTTGTGGTCATGTCCCACTGTTGTAGTCATATTTAGATTTTATACTACTATTACTGCTATTTTTGTGCTGTACTTTGCAAATTAAGTCCCTATATTTTCTAATACATTACTATCCATGGAATGATTTATTCAAACTTTAAAGGCGTACTCGAACATTTTAGGATTATTTGCTGACTTACTGAGCTATACATATGAGGATCAATACCAATTTCATCCCTGCACACTGAGTACAGAGATAGATCAGTCACGTGTTTAGCCGACCCTAGCAAAACACTGGCAGCAGAGGGAAATAGCTAGCCTTCAACAGAAGTTAACAAAATCCTTCCACCCATCCAGGGTTCTAGTTATGCGTCTGCCTGGCTGCACCACTTTTTCTTCTCGTGCCAATTCATCTCACCCCATTCTGCCTTGGCTCACAAACATGCAGCAGCCTGCCTTTTATTCCCCCACAACACTGCATCGAAGGCGTTCACACAGGCTATGTATCACTGGAGTTGTGCAAATGGGATGAACTATCATCAGTGTTGCGGAACTGAGTGCGATGAAGGCAATCACAGAGCACCCTGAGCTTCCGTTAACAAAGGGAGTTCATTAAGTCCATTAAATTCCCAGCTGACAAAAACATCCCAGGCTTCAAGTCTTGGAGTAATTATTCCTAAAGCACAAGGCCGATGAAGAAATCAGAAGAAACAGACTTGCCCAGTGCGAGACTGTATGTTTTGACTCATAGTATTCTGGAAAAACACAAACATTCACTCTTTTAATTGGAAAATGTGTCCCTATGATTCAATAATAATTATGTACTTACCATGCTTCCAAGGGGTCACTGCTGCACCAGTACAGAGCGCTCAATTCGATTTGCAGTTAATGAGGTTGGGTCTCTTAACGAATGTTAGTTTTTATTTTGTATGTAGTGCTGTGGGAGATGTGGTTATGGCCTATTTTATCATCTCTCATGATTCTGTGCAGATCTCTGATCTGCATTCATCTGGGCAATATTTTACTTAGCTTTTCTGTTTTATACGATTTAAGACACTGAATTAAAAAAGTCCAACAAAGTTATGGAGTCTTTTAATTAGCTGTAATGTTAAGTTAGCAACTTTGTATAATTACCGAGGATTATTTTTATGTAAACAAACTTATCTTATTATTGTATCCGTTGTGTTAACAAAATATGACTTTGTCAGTCAACCTTCAAAGGATGTATACAGCTATAACTGTGGGAATATCGAGTGTTATCCAAAGTCCTGATGTTAGTCAGGAATATGCTCCAGTAACACCCTCCTCTATTATGGGTGACCGTGGGGCTCTAGCTAAGAATAATCTCAGCGTTCACACCCTGCCACCCTGCTGACCACATGCTAATGTCCTTTCTCTGTTTTACCTTGATGTACTGACTCTCACAGTAACTACTGCACAGCAGCTCTCAGCCCACGACGGGTACCACTGGATCATTAGCATACCCCTAACCACACTCATCAATAAACCTTTAATGCTGTAAATAATGCAGGGCAACGAAATAAAAGTCGATTTAAATCATCAATCATCCATGCTCTCTTTAGATGGCAGTGGTGGTTGCTTAGTAGCTCTGTTCAAACTACTTTGGTCAGGATGCTAGCAAGGCTTTTGTCACATGAATACAGCCTTAGTTTGGCCAGTTCTTCAGTGGCCGTCCTTAGTATGCAATGTGCGGCAGACACGATTTTTGTCTCACATTGGTCCTGCCACAAAGACAGGGGCCATGCAGTAAGTCAGTTGTCCTCATATGTATGCTGTTCTGTCACCTCAAAATTCAGAGTGAGGTTTTGACTTTGAAGCCCCTTTGATATGGTGCTTTTGAAATGTTGAAGGACGCCTTGACAGGAAAAAAAAAAATGTTTAATTAGTAGCCTTACGTTGGAAGGGTACCATAGGCTGGCTTTCACATTGCAAGACCAGAAACCCCTTTTTTCCTTTCTCTGATTAAATGTGCTGTTGAAGTTGATTTATGAATGGAAATTAAAGTAATGTCTCATGAAAAATGCTCCCTAATTATTATTTTACTTTCATTTAGATCAACCACTTGGGAATCTTCTGCTCTTACAGTACAAATCATGAGCTATATTTTAGGATTACTGATAATTCTAACCTCCCAGCTCCATACGCTGCTAATCTCTACAGAGACAGTTTGACATGGGCTATGGATATTTAAGAATCCATATATGTCCTGGTCCATAGAGGGATATATGGTTTGTCTTGTCTCTTTTGCTCCATTTTATCTTCAGCATTTCAGAGGCTTTCCCACTTTCCATTACCTTATGAAATAGCCATTTTTCAGATAGAATCCTCCTATTCCCTGCTTTTGATCACTTTCTTTATGCCCACCTGTATTTTAGGCCTCCAAAATGCAAATGACTTCTAATGCTACACACTATGCACACATGCTCTACATTTCTGAAGCACTCATTGGAATAATCACAGGCTTTAGAGGCCCTGAGGCATATTAAACGATGTCTTCTACACTGCTGAGTGTTGAGGTTCTCAAATTCAAATCAAACATTTCGCTCAGAATTACCACGGATACATTTTTTCCTTTATTTGCAGCTTTCTTTGCTGACATCTTGGGATTCAATCAAAATGCTTCCCACAGTTTATAATGTCATGGCTCTTGTGATAAATACAATAAAAATTTCATAAGACCATTATAATCACGTCAGTGTGAGGATCTTAATCAAAGTAAAGTTCAAGGCCTCAAAGGAAGCGGATGTTAGATACCATAAATTGTCAAATAAAAGCTGATATTCAAATAAAACTTTAGTCTGTGCTCTGTTGGAACAAATAAAGTTTAGTCACCAATAAAGAATTAGATGGATAAGAATTACCTGTACCATAATGGCTCATGTGGTTAATTCTGGATTATATACTAATTTTTCAGAAATATTTGCACCAATACGACGATGTAGTCATCTTGCATTTTCCTTTAGTTTTTTAGTATTTATGTTAGTTTAACATAAATATTGTTCGTGGTTAATAAATCTTTGCATTATCAGCAAATTTAAACAGCAAACAGGAAAAGAAAGGTTTCTTACTAAAAGTCTGATAGGATATAAAGTGTAGACATAGAGGTTCATGTCTGATAACAGCCTGTGAGGGTTAAGGGGAGGGAGTAAGTAGTTAGTCAGTGGTGAAATGGTGTGGCGTTAAATGACACACACACAAAAAAAAAAAAAATGCCTATTGATAACATGAGAAATGACTTTTGGAGAAATTGGCGTGTTATTCATACACCATTTGGTGAGACCAGGCTGTTGCTGTTTTTTTCAGATCATGCCTGCAGAGCAGTCTTGATTTCGCATGCTAATCTAATCAATAAGTTATATTTAAAAAAATGTAAAATATCTGACTTAAAGTCTGCCTGCAGCCGTACAGAGCAGTGCTTGAATAGCAGGAATACATTTTGTTATTGAGTTTACCTGACATGTTCCTTGCCTACTCATTTGAATTCTGTCAATCATGTGCGGGTCATGTGGAGGTCAGTCAGTTTGTCTCACCAATGTGAATTTCTTTCTTTTGTCTTTGCTTCTCTGTTGCTCAGTGGTCAGTGATATAATTTCAACTGATATTGAGCAGGAGCCCTCATACATAAATATGAGCAGGCGTCTGGTTGTATGTGCCCTCAGTTCAGAGAACTATCATTTTCATGCCAGTCTGAATGCTCCCTCTTTAACACTGAGGGAATCACTGTCACCAGCGGACCTCTGTGGGAACTCACAGTGATATGAATAATGAAAGAGAACAATTTCAAACCAGAACTCGATGCTATTTATGCCTTCTATGTATTGGTAGAATACAGTATATATTTGTAAGACTACTATCCTAATGTGTGATCACCACACAATAGTATGTTGTAGCTTTTAAGTTTATAAAGTTTTATTCTAGTTCTCAATGAAAAGACCATATTGCATTCAGAAAAAAACTTTGTAGTGTACCTGTGCACTGTAGCTTTGGGCTTCAGGGTGAACTGTGCTTGACCAACCATACAGCTGGTCATGGACCAATGAATCAAGCAGCCATCAGTTCGGTATCTGCTTGTATTTGCTCTGCTGCTCTGCCCTATCCACAGGCTGCAGCATTTACACCTTTTTTCTGCCCATTCATCTCACCCCTGTCAAATGTTTGGCTGACAGACATGCTGCAGCCTTTCTTTTTTTTTTTCTCCCCTGCAACACTGCATCCATTGCATGGGCTGATGGTATTAGTACTGTGGAACTGAGTGCAATGAAGGCAGTCACAGAGGATCCTGAGCTTCATTATATCCAAAGAGAGAGAATTATGTCCATCTTCAGTACTGTGTCTTTGGTCCAATCCCAACACAGGCCCTTGCGGACCCACAAAATTGTGTTTCTGATAAGTCAGCAAAGGCTCAAGGTTGTCCCATTGTTTGAAGTAGCGAGTGCTTACAGGCCCTCTTGGGAACATTTTTAGCCATTTATGGACACTTTTATTGTAATACACAGTCCTACTGCAGGCTTGACCGAGTAACCTGTAGTTTTTAACATTATATTGTGACATAAGTTGAAACAGGGAACAGACAGAATCAGCAAACAAACACTACTTCATCTTATAACATCCGTCAAAGTTTGTTTACATGCACAGAGAACTCTGCTAATATTTATTCTTTAAAATGACACATTTTCGCATTATATTTGGATTAGAGTAACCCAGTAAACCTCACACTGTGATTATAAAAGACCAGGTTAAGATGGCTGGTGTATTTTAGTATAAAATATTTCACTGTGAGACGGCTTACCCTTTCCACAGGTTGTTTTCATTGCTGCTACTGACTCACATTCTCACAGCATAGCAGATACTTGTTAATGTCCAAAAAAAAGAAAAACAAAAAACACTGTGGTAAGCACCATGCACAGTCTCTGTTGTCTGGACTGTCATTTCTCTCCCTTCTATTAAATATTACCTACTGTTGCTTGGGGAAAGGATTTACTTGGTCGCGGCACATGTTCATACTTTATTGCAGACAAGACCCTAGAGGAGGACAGGAATGTTCTGTTCTGGTTTATTCATAACAACAAGAATTCTCCATCGTAGAGTAGCAAAGGTGTATGCAAACAACTTAAACTAAATAAGCTGTTTTCCATAGTGTCATGGCCAGTAAGTTACTCCCTGCATGTAAACACAGCCAGTGCTGTGGAGTCCTTAATGTACACTCAGATATTATTGTGATAGTAGTTACACTTCATCACAGCAGATATAAAAACAGGTGGTGGGACTTGGGCCATTAGGTTCCAGGTTTCTCACCCTCTGCATTTCTCCATCCTCCATTTAGCATAATGACACTCAAACAATCAGCGCTCACATTAGAATATGGAGTGTGGCATTATGCAGAATAAAAGGGTGTTAACGTGTCATATTTGAATATCCTGATCTGTAACCATGACATGCTCACCCCAGCAGCAGCAGCAGCAGGTAGCTGATTCAGACAGAGAGACCAGGCATGACCTACATGCTTAAAGAATTACAGCAGTCAACAAAGAGGATTGTCTTGGATTCATGTTCTGATACTCTGATGTAAGCCCACACTGTGGCAACAGTGGTGAATAATAACATACTTCTGGTCGCATTTGCACAAGGTCTCCCCTCGCCGCTGTGATTTATAAGCATAGCTTCCATCTGCAAACAGGCTAGGAGGCTTCAAGCTACGGGGGCAGCACCCTGGGTCCAGTGCTATTTACTCAGCCAGCCGAGACGAGGTGCTCCCCCGGCAGGATCCTGCAGTCACTGTGCCCATGCATGGTTTTCTTACCTTTACATGACTGCTCATGGCTACTCTGTGGTGGCTGCTGCATGGGACGGTGACAGCTACAGCAGGACAGCCACATTTTGCCACAGGTTGAGCTATCTTCACTGCGTCGTTTCCCGCTGCTTAACAAATGACTGAAAGCTGCAGGCTATCATGCTCTCAGCGGAATAACAGTGAATTAGTTTTATGAGAACTGTCTTTGCAAAATTCTAGTCACACTTTGAAGTCAATAAATCACTGTTTTAATAAGCTATGTCAATTTAAAAAATTAAAATCTGATTCCATATGGAAATGTTACAGTAAATGCTCATGAATTATAATTAACATCACATCCATTAAAAAGGAGCATTAATGTAAGAGAAGTATAGTTTTTCCAACCGTAAACACTGCAGCCACTCTGTATTGTATTTAATATACTGTGAGCTGAATAAGTATGCAGAGATACTGAGAGGAAAGGTGCTCCACTTTAAAGCTATGTGATAGATTAGGGAGGAGCTTTAGCAACAGAATAATTTCCCTGGTGACCAATTTCTGAACACACCCTAAGCAAAGAAAATCAGCAACAAGCCAACATGTCAGGCACTGCCGCATGCCAGGGTGCAGGCGGACATGCTGACTCACTCCTAATGAGCAGCCAGAGATAGAAATAATAACCTAAACTAGGAATCATAGGTCATGACTGTATATATACCACTGACTGTCCTAATTAACACTACACCTTACACGATGTAACCTGGTGTACAGGTATGCATGCTAACAACTATCAAAATAGCTTCTACGGTGGCCCAGTGTTGATGGGGAAGAACAAGAAAAATAGGCTTTGCTTTTCCAGGCTTCCAGTGTTCCATGCAGTGGGTTCCTTTGAAGTCTACTGTAGCTGTTTTAGTGCATTCATTGGGAGTATTCTTGACTTACATGCTGTCCTAACAAATTAGAAGGCACTGGCAATAATTTGCTTTCTGTCTCTAAAAGATCTACAACTCTGTTTGATCATGAACAGTTCCGGTGGGACCGACCATCACCATACTAAAGCAGGTACTACTGTAGTAAACAAATACTGTAGTTCTCCCCATGTTCACCTTAGAAAAGTTGCACATTTTAACTTTTCAAGATTTGAACAAAACTTGAAGCCTATTAATAATATTGAGCATTTTGGTATTTACAGATATTGATTAGCAGTATAGTTTATCATTTTTTGCACACCTTAGTGGGATTTATTGCTTGCTTTGTTGCTGATTTATGGATGAAAAGGAGATGTGTCTGCCAAAATGCTCTCCAGGCTTTGCAGCTTTATTGGATATATACTTCTCTTCGCTTTTGGCAATTATCGTCCTTTAAACAAGTAAGGGACATCCGCATGTGCCACAAAGGTGTCAGCATCCCGTTAAGTGATTACCTGATGCATTTTCACACCAGAGAGATCGATACTCCTTAATGGATCAGTCAGGGAACTTATAAAAAAGATTTTAATTGATTATGCTGATGGTATGTCATCGCCACAACCTGTGATGTGTTAAGGTTTAGTTGCAGACGGAGCAGACGTTCAAGTTGAAAAGACTGACATCGTGGCCTTTCAGCTGAGAGAGGATAACAAGGCTTCTGGCTCAGGATCGGTTTGGCAGCTGAGACTGGCTGGAAGCACTGACAGGAAATAATGCTCATCTCATCTGAAGATTAAATTCATTTTATTCTCTCCTTATTATTACACAGCTTTAAATAGAGTCCTCCTGCTAAAGAAAATTTTGATTCCTATTTGTATTGACTTATGCCAAAAACTGGCATTATTTAGGGAAAACCTAAAAGCATTGAGATTTTCGCTGGTCTAAATGCCAAGATGCTGCTAATGAGTCCATGGATTACAAATACACCTGAATAAAGCGCTGTGTTTCATTTTGTTTCGACACTCTGTGGTATTTCAAATACAAATTCGTTTATATCCAATCCATCAGATTTGAACTATTATTATTTATTATTATTATTATTATTGATTTTATTGGGGTTTTTTGGGGGAATATTTCAGCATTTTGTATCTAAATCTCTGCCTCTGCATGTGGCATGGGCAGAGCTTGGCACAGGACTAAAAATGGTCATGCTTTTCCACGCTTCATCATCTGTGGTTTGTGTCAGATCCAGAAAGTCATCTGGAAAGGTCAGAGCTTCGGTAAAAGATTTAAATCACCCCACAGAAGAAAGATTCACCTTGACAGGCGGAACCTGAAAACTGGTAAATAAGAATATAAACAGAGACTCATTCCTCTTTGCTTAAAGCAAGGACAAACCAAGCATTGCATTTCAAAGCAAGTGTCATAGGTTTTGATTCTTTAGAGAAAAAAAGTCTACTTATTTTATCAGTCTTCAATCAATTCATTATTTACTTATTAATATGTGAGTCATGTGTATTTCTCCTGTCAGCTGAAAAGATTAGAGGCACACACGATTAGAACCCTGACTACTTGTTTGTATAATTATATGAGATGACATGTATTTGCTATCTTTCTCTTTCAGATCTGTTAATTGTTTCTAAAATGAAGTGATCTTGGCACAGCTGCTAGCAACAGCATGTTTCTAAATACAACTTGACAGGGTCAGTTTGGCAAAACAAACTGTTGGACTTAGTTTTGGCGTTAGGAGACTCTGTCATATGGGTGTTATTCTTTGATGAATGTCTCTAGTGCTTTGTTGTTCTATATTCATCCAGTTGTGAGCTGAGCTGCTACTAGAGACGTTTTCCTTTTTTTTTTTTCCTTTTAAATTTGTCATCTTAGTGTATTAATGTTGTGGCCACACCTTTTGATGAATGCAGGAACTAAAGCACATATTCAGCTGCTTTTGAGGACAAATGGGCCCTTTGAAAAAATCCTTTCTCTTTACTGTTTATTAATATACTTAAAAAGATGAATGTGAAATGGGGAAGCTCACAGCAAGGCCTATGTATCACAATATATTTGCTCACAGAAGTAAAGAATAATGAAACTATTTTCAGCTGTAAAGCCATGCTTGAATAATATGTCTGCTGCAAAGTGCTACAAAGCAAGAACTATTACAAGGTGGTTACTTTTTATAATCATTTTGGAAAAGACAGCCATAAATACATGTAGCCTTTTGCTCTTTAGCTCATGAAAATATTTAAAATATTTATTCTGATTCTCATCATGTCTGTTTTGTTTTGTGCATGTGTCCCCCTGCGCTTTGGTGGTTGGAGGGAGGTTATTGATTCCTGCTATTGATCCAAATGTGGCAGCAATGTCTCTGTGATTTTGTGTTCATTTTTCTCATCATTTGAATCATATGCACTAAAAAGCCCCCCTGCTGTCATATCCCTGTTGCTACTGAGACACAGCTGAGTCACTGTCAGTAGTTTGCATCAGCTTTACACAGAATGAAATCTTTCTTGCTATTTAAATTCATTAAATTAACGACACGTATCAGTAGGCTGAAACAAAATTTGATGAGTGGAGTAGCCTCCACTTATCCTTGGGTACGTTTCATAAACATTGGTGGAAGGGAAGGTCTGCATGTGAGTTTGGGCTTAAGGCGACAGACAGGATCAATCGACCTCATTTGGATATTCATGTGTTGGAGATTATTAAGCAGTGAGCTCTACATGTTCCTATGAATTCGCATAAGTCTGATCCACTGTTCCCTCAGGCAACATATGCAAACTACGACTGTTATGGACTTCAGGTACGGGCATTCAGTACTAATAGGCTGTCTCGTTCATTGGGGCTACAGTACATGATAGAATTTTGTCCAGCAGCCTCCTTTACACAGCGGCATGATCATCCATCTAATATGTGTGTAAACAGAGGTGTTCAAGTCTAGGATGGATTTAATGTGTCGTTTTTTTAGAAGTCAGCAGAAAAGTACACAGTATAAGTGTGTGTTTGTGTTTCTGCGTTGTGCATGAGCGCTGGAGTGTGCTTTACAACACAGTTGTGCATTAGCATTGCCAGGATTTGGGCAAATGGTATTGTAAATTGCTCCTCTTGGGAATGAACAAGTGAAGCAGTAGAGGTAAACAACAAACATACAAAAGTAAATATTACGTATCCTACAGTGACTATAGTTTAATGCAGATGAAGATGTACGCAGTCATGCAGTATTTATGTCCATTTGCTGATGTTTGAATTTCTCTGCTGTGGATTTTATTATATTTGTTAAATAAAAATCATAAGTGGAGAGTGTTTACAGGGGAAGGGAATTAAATGAAGGACTGACTGAGAAAGGCTGATGACATTTGGTTTGTCACATCTATTTCAAGATCATGCCTTGACTGTCGTTCTCTCTTTTTTTTTGCACAGGCCTTCCCATGTATATCCACAGGCATCTATGGTAAGCGCAATCTTTACTATTTAATTTATTTTACTTTATTCTTGTAATTTTGGGATTTTTACTGTAAATACATGTTTTATGATCTGTACACATTATCACCAGATACACGCCTCATGTTGCAAATCTTGTGTCAGTGGCTATATGTTAAAAATTCTTCATCAAGGGAAGGGGTACACAAAATGATGTAACTACTATATTTACTAGGCTGTGACTTTGAAGAAGAGAACAGTATGGAGTAAAATACCAACAAGTTCACCTTACGCCATGATGCACAAAGACACTACCTTGTATAAGGAGAGCAAAATGTAGATCCTGAACAATGCTTATGCTCCCTTATGGGACCAGGCCTGGTATGTAACAGAGCATGACTGGCAAAGCGCTGTTGTGCCCATTAGACTAAAACAAAGTCACAATGAAAACATGCCAAACTTGTTGATATAAACAGGCTCTGAATTTCTGATGGGAAAAGATGTGAGATGCAGGGAAACCGCTGAATTGTACTGACTGTCACTAACAACAAGTCAGCAGCAGTGTGGCTCCATAAAAGCAGTAACAACTATGGTAAATCTATAAATGCCTATTTTGGTGTTTTTGCCTTTGTTAAAATGAAGCCAGTAACTGTTGAACATGATCAGAGATCTGTAATTGTTTAGGCACTCATCTCATGAGAGTCGTTTGGTGCTGTGATCAGCCTCTATGATCATATAACAGCCAAGAAAATTAAGACCATTTTACAAGACCAGGTTCTCCCTATGGCACCAGCAGTGTTCCTCCAAGATGGTTCTTATATACACATACAAGGATGATAATGCCCCAGTGCGCAATGTAAAAACAAATTAAAAGTGCTTTCTTAAACTCCAAAGTGATTTCATAACCCTTCCATGGCCTTCCCAGTGACCAGAACTTAACATTTAACCTTTATGTGGACTTTCCTTCAGAAACAATCATGTAAGCTACCTCTTAAAATGTTAGGACAGAAAACCAAAGAGGTTAAAAGCTTCTGGAGTCAAAAGGTGACCTTAATTCTGTTCACATGCTTGACAATTAATATCAGTTAAATGTATTTCTTTTGTTTTGTCAACCCTGTGTCTGTTTCTAAGCTGTATTATTTTCGGAGCTGTAGACACCTGTAGCACAGTACGTCATAGTAGACGCCTAATTTCGTGATCTCCTTCACTTGTGAAATTGTTGAGGTTTTGTTCTATACAGAGTTGGCAGCCTTTTAAAAAATGTAATACCTTGGGATTAATTTACAAAACCTACTGCAAATTAGTGCCACGGCTGCAAAATCTTGCATCACCACGTTTTCAATCTAACCGGGTACTTTCCAACACTGATAGTGTAAATGAGCACAACCACTGCTGAGTTATTTAAATGCACTGCTGCTAATTAAGACCTGATGCTGGGCTGTTTAACTGTACATGCAGACATTTGCAGCTGAATTGCAAACTGCAAGTGAAGCATCAACCATAATTGATTTTCATTTGATTTTTACAAATGCAGCTTTGCCTCTGTGATTTGCATCACTCCTGCTGGCTGGAAAATAGTACCATACCATAATTTCCACGATGCAAATATTTTGGAAATGCAATCATGCACCCCTCCTCTGACAAGAAGGGAGTTAAACAAGGCTTTCAGCTCAATAAGAGGTTATTGACTGATCACAAATTCCCAGACTATAAAGTAGTGCAGATGGAACATCACAGCTGAACCTCAATACAGATAGCATATATGAAATTAGAAATGTGCCAGACGTTTACTGGAAAAATTCATTATACTGAATTTCTGTTATGTATGTAGGCTAACTTCTTCTCAAATAGCTGTTTATGCAGAATAAAAAAATATGATAATTTATCAGGGAAACATCCCAAAAAAAAAAAGCCTGTTTGCACACGTGAATTACTAACTACCTTACATCTGTTTTTCTATGAAAAACCATAATCATGTCGTCATTACTCTTCCTCCTTTATCAACCCTGTATTGTGTCTAACTGGCAGCTGTCACCGAGTTGTGCACTGAAATATTAAACATGCCAAGATACAGTTACTGATTACAATTCGCTGATTATAGAGCCTGACAGACTGTTGCTGTGCTCATTAAACCTGCTATAAACACACTAACAGAGTGATTTCCCTTAAACATTTTTTTTTCTTTCCTCACCAGATTCTGGGCAAAAAGCATCCACCACATTATTAAAATCCAGGGTGCCGGTCTGATCTCTAAGCGACCGGAGAAGTAGTTGAAACACTCAATGAATTAAAAAAAATGAAGAGCTAATTATGGTGCACTAGCTAGGAGTTCAGCGGGCTGTCCGTTTATTCAACAGCTTTGGAAAACCACACAGCTGCAGGTCTATACGCAAATTCCCAGTCAGCACAGTTAAACGTCCATGCATGTGAATGGGTACAAGATAGTCCAAGTATCCTGATTTACAGCATAGGATACACTTGTTAGTGAAGCCCCTGTGTGTGCAGTATAAAGAGCCTTTGTGCTTATAAATCACTAGATGTTCATAATTATGCGCTCTGTGCTGGATAGAGCACCTCCCTCTTGGGATATTGAACATTTTCCAGCCATCACGTTTGCAATTCACACAGTTTACTGCACAACAACTCCTCATCATTTCCTCTCACCATCTCTCTCTCTCTCTCTCTCTGCAATATTGTCTGTTTTCTGCCACCTGTCCATACACGCATCTCAAAATGGCTATTACTGAAGTGATAATGACAAGAAGGGCTAAAATTGTAATTTCTTTCTAACTCTTTTCCTCTTATTCTTTCTCTCTCTGTCTGTCCTTCCCTTGCTGGTTATTTCACTGCAGAATTTACAGTCGGTGATGATAAGTTCAGCAGTCATTTCTGTAAAATTAATTTCCTCTTCTCATATTTTCCTGTCTTGAATAGAAATTTCCTACAGCACATTCGGCATTAATCTGAACATGTATTATCTTGTGTTATCATTGTTTTGTTTTTTGTTTTTTTTTTGTTATTGTTGTTATTTTGCCACAACTTTGTTGTGAGCCCATAGTAATTATGAAAACTCATTAGTTGCTCATTAGCGCCCCAAAACTCCCGCAGATCCTCAGTAAACTTGTTGGTCCCTGACTCATTAGTAACTTAAAAACTCCTCAGTAAATCCTCAGTAAATAAACTTAAACCAACTATGATGGACAGAACAAAACTCCCCGATTGCTTTTAAACTGTAAAAAGTTAATTTGAGTTTGTTGACAGTGATAAGACTTTTTACAGGCTGAATTAAAGAAATAAAATGAAGAATGTCAGGTAATGGATACATACAGGTCTATTTTCAAAATGGATCTGTCTAATTTTGGAGTACAAGAGCTCTATTGTAGAGGCACAAAGGTAGCCCACCAAATGTGTGCAAGAAGTGGGGTGTGGGGGGGGGGGGGTCACTGTTTGTACTGTATGCTGCTGATGAGGGCACTGCTTATTGCTGTTCACTGTGGTGCTGTGTGCTGCATTGCCAGTGGGAGCCTGTCATAGCACTCCACCAACAGCCCCGCACATCAAAGGGATAGGCTGTGCAGAGCCAAGCATGCAGCGGAGGGGGGGGGATTAAACAGCCTGTTCAATAAATAAACAGCTTAGCGCTTCCCATAACTGCATCTCCACAGAACAATACAGCTGATTAAGACTAAAGATCTTCACACAGCAGAGGGCAAATAGAGGAGGGACTTTCAAAGGAACTACATTATAGTACAGTGCTATGATGTTATTCTCCATGACTCCTCCCAGTGCCCCCTGAGTACTGCCATGTTCTGAAAGGGGCCCTGCTCTCTTGTCAGACGTTTTGACATTTTCTGTACATTTTAGATAACCTTTAAGGTCAGCTTCCATTTCAGCAATGTAAACAAAAGCTGTTTGGTGTGAAAGGCACATCGTCCAATGTCTCTCTCTCTCTCTGTCTTTCTATTTGAGTATCTTTTTATCGCTCACTCTGTAGAATACACATATATTTAGCCATAGTTTTATATATATATTTGTGTACATGGTCATCCACCCAGGTTCTATACTTATGCACGTGTGCTTGAAGCATTTCCACACTTGTAGTTGCAGTAGGAAACCAAGTCCCGTGCCCCTGACATTGTGACAGAGAGGAATCAGGAACAAGTTATCCAAGGCCTTTGTGGAGAGAAAAACAGATTTGTCAGGAAAGCTAATGCTAATTGACACTCTCTCTCACGCCTCCATATTCCAGGAGACTCAGTCACCACTGACAGATGATGGGAGAGCAGGGAGGTTGGGTGTTGCAGGGGTGCACAGGGGGTACCTTAGACACTCGGAAAGAAAAATGAGGGCTCACACTGCGCTGACAGTCCAATCTCTCAGTCCGGCCCATTAGCCACAACAGAATTTCTGCACGGATAGTGTGTCGGAGGTACCACCCATAAACAAACTGGTGCCCACCGTGGGCCATGAGGTCACCCAGCATGATAGAGGTTATTAAGTGCTGCTCCTGTTTGCACATCAATCACAGCCATGTGACCCAGGTTTAAATGGATTATTCCTTCCAAGGAGGAGACACCTCTCAATGTCTCACAAGATCAGTGCCAAGAGTCCAACTACCTCGACTTAGAGGGGTCATTTTCTCTTTTTGTATCCCTTTCTCTCCTGTCGTCGCTCCCATATATTGTCTTGTCTCTTGTAGTCCCTTTTTTTCCCTCACACGTTTTTCTTACTCTTAGAGACACACGTGTGCTCACACACAGGCAGAGGTACTTGCTCAAGCAAAGCCACATACATAAAAATCCCATTTCATGATGCATTGTGGAAAATTCAGCCTTGTGGAGATCACATCTTAGCTAGCGCTGAAAGAGCACTTTCCAACAGCATTGTAATGAGCAGTACAGTTTAGAAGGCGTCTGCTGAGATCGATCTTAACACGGAGCAGAGGGCTCACTGGCACGATGCAACAGCAAGGACATGAACATTAAGTCTGCTATTTACCTGACAGATGCCATTGAACACATGCATTTATAACCCTATCAAAACAATCAGAGGCCCTCAATACCACAGCGCTGCCGCTCCTCATAGGACAAATATCTCCCTGTTTACTGCTCACCCTCCACCTTTGGCTCATCTGTCTCTGTGACGGATCTGAGGATTGTTGACAGAGGAGTTTTACTACTGACTGGTGGCTATGGGAGATATGCGGATGTAATCCACCCAATCTCTACTGGTATGTCCACACTGCCATTCTACTGTACTGTCCAGATCAAAGGTGTCAAGCAGCTAAGATTTTTTTTCTTCCTCCTGCCAGCATCATGCTCTGGCTCTCTTCATCCCTCTCTGGGATTAGGAAGGTTGGAGACATTCATGGCACCTTATCTCTTGACAGTGATGGCTTCCTGCTAGCTAGCCAAAGATGGCCTGGGCAAGGTTCCCCTTCTCTTAAAACCTTGAGTTTACTACAGGGAGCTTAGCCCAGCTGGTTGGGAATTTCAAGGTACATAGAAGCTACGTGGTGTATCAGCGGGCAGCAGAGTGTGTGTGCTCAGAGGGAACAGGGGCTTCGTAGCCCATTTAACTGAGTCACACAGTGTGCATTGTACTCAACACTAGCCTTGCTCTACCATTTTCATGGATGATAAGCCAAATGTAAAAATACTTCCCACCCACAGGACAATAGATTTAGGCCTTTGAGAAACTTGGTTGAGCATTAAACTTCTGCACATCATACACTCTTCTGCATGTTTTTAAAAAGTGAAATGTCAGATGTTAATTTTAGCATGTAGGACAAAGCATGGCATCACCTATATGGAATGATTCCAAGGAAGGTCATCATCTGTTGTGCCACGGAGGCTGCTCTCTTTCTTCCTGCCTCTTTTTCTGCCTGTCTTCCTCACATAGCACCCTCCCATCCCTCTTTGTCTCTGTCTCCTTCTGTGGGCTGCAAAGTCGGTCATGGTCACAGCCCTGCCGTGTCCCAGTGTTAGTGTAGAGAGGACCTCCGGGCCATTTGACAGCCACGCTTTGGCGTCTAGAGTCCTGGGGCGCTACTCTGTCCTCCACCCTGGGTCACCTCACCTCTCCTCTGGGCCCTGATGGGGTGACAACCCTCTTACCACCCCCCTCTCTTGATGAACACATAGCACTGCTGCCCTCAAATAGAGCAGCCCACAGCTGTGCTACACCTAATGATTTCCTCATTCTGCCCAAACCTCAATGAACTAATCTAGTTTGTATTATAATGTACTTAAATGAGCAGAAGTTAGATTCTCTCTGCTCTATCAATATTTTATTAAGAAGGAAAAAACACACATACAGCAACACATACAAATCTTTTCTTTACAAAATATTTTAAAGACATTTCTGAACAGCAATCATAAAAAAGGATATATTTAAAAAGACATTGAGGCCTTTCAAAAACAGATAAATTCATGTTTTTTTTGTTGTTTTTTTCCCCTATGTTTGCCACGTTGTTTCAACACCTGCAGTGAATTCACAAGTGCCTGATACCTTGGGCCTCACATTATGCGTTACTTCAAGCTAGACAGCTCATCAAAATGAGTGACGAGTGTTGAGACGTGAACTTGACCAACTACAACTGAGGGGAAAGAAAGTAAGACCAACAATATGATTCTTATCTCAAGGGGAGGAAAGCTATATTTTGTATTTTTCAAGAATTCAGTCAGCATATGTTTATCAAACCTAGGCCACATACCCTCACAATAAATTAGCATGTGCTCAAAAAAAGAAGAAGAAAAAATAACTGTAGAAGACATAAAGCCCTAAAATAAAGCAGGTTGTAGCATCCTGCTCACAACATAAGCCCACTCAGGAAAAAACAAATGTGGTGTGGTCTGCATTATGTGCCTACCCATATATACAAACAAAGAATGGGAATGTATCATCTCACAGACATGTACTCAACTTGTTGATTTACTTCTTCTTGCTTTATCAGGTGATGCAGCTACTTCTCACTCCTTCTCGCCAGAGAAAAACACCTTAGCTATACAAGTTTGTTCTGGAAGTTAACTCTGAAAATTTAGGATATGAAAGAGAGAGCAATGGGCTTCCTTGTTCTTAAAACAAAAAAATCACCCCTAAGGCAGAGAGCACATTTACATTATTTTACCTACTTTACTTTTGAACATGAACTTCTCTTTCCAGCTCTCACAAAGTCAAGACAGAGTTAGCTGTGATGTAAACTGGGAGCTGTTTCATTATGAGCTGCATTTGTATTTTTGAGTTTCATCAAGCAGGGGCTTTTGCTCTGGTTCTTAGTTTCATATAATATACATAAAACCGTTTTCCTTAAAAGTCACCCAGGGTCCTGTACGAGTGTTCATAAAGGTGTTTTGCATACGACTAAGAGAGAGGCCAGAGACTCTGTCTCTTGGTTGCATCAGAGATTAGAGGGCTCTCTTTTTCTTCATATTAACAAAGGTCCAACATGCCTAAGATCATAGGAATAAAATATGTGAATTCTGTTTTAAGATGAATCTTCCCCGTGGCGTAACTCACTGTGCTGACGTGGAGACGTGGATGAAAATGTACCTTTCATTTAAAAGGAAATTAAACCAACTCATCTCTCTCATAATTCAATCATGTTTTTGGATTGTGGCTTAAAATGAGTCAAAGGTGAAATGACTGGAAGAAGACTGACTGAAAGCACCTGGCTTGTTGTCTTCTCGGGTCAGATTCTGTGATTATTTAACTTAATTCTGCCTGGTCACAGGTTCAGATTTGTTGTGGCGATTGAACCCGTAACTGCTGTTTCCGTCAACTTCCTTGGATGTACTATGCAAATGTTATATAAGCACACTGTGCCACCGTAACCCTTTGTTCATGTGCCATAGTCTCTCCCCCTCTCTCTGTGGATGCTGTGCTCTGCCTGGTGATGAAGTAGAGGAGCTTTCAACAGAAATAACACTGCACCACCTGAGTCCTCATCAGCGGCGCCGCGCTGCACATATCCCATCAGTGCGCCTCACTAAGACAAATCTCCCTGAGCCGGCCATATTCCCAGCATAAGAGAGAACCAAGCCAAGCAGTGCAGGGACCCTGGAGGGCCCACCATCACTGCGCCTGACGCCAGCTCTCCACCTCCTGACAGATTAGCTTTCACTGAACCCTCCACACAGCAAATGGAGCAAAAGAGAATGAGGAGGAGGTGTTGAGGGGAGAAGGTGTAGAAGTAAAACACTGAACTTTTTCACGTTGCGCGTACTTGAGCATATAAAAGAGTCAGCTCACTCAGTCCTTTTCTAAAGATTACTTTTTTGAACACCTTTAAGTGGATTGTGTCAACTGCACTAACAATGGTGCAGGGTCAAGAGAGACGGTGGAGTGGGATTGAGGGTATTTTATTGTGTCTGTTTTTCAGCATATAAACATTCTGGGCCAAGCTGACAGGGACAGAGAAGCACTGAGAGGAGATGTTAGGAGAGGTAAAGGTAGAGGATACTGTGAAGGAGACAAATGATGAGAGAGCGCTGCCGATGCACTTGAGCTGCTGCTGTTGACCTTGGGCCACTGATGCTGCTGTCGAGCAGAGTTCTCCTGGCAGGCTGCCCCCAGCTGCACTGACCCCTTTTTCCCACTTTCCATCTAACTCTCTTTCTTTTGTTTACATCTATCATTCTACTTTCCTGTTATCTTTTTCACTGATTCTATAGCTCACCTCTTTTCACCTCTCTCGCTCCCTCTCTCCCTTTCAGATCTGCTATGATTAATAGAGTTTGCTCTCAAATCAATAGAGCATTTGTAGAAACTCCACACTGAATAGATTAAATGTACTCAGTGCCATCTAACCACTGCTGGTGACCACTGCTGGTGACCGAAATGTCCAATAATTATAAGACCTGTCTTTAGCTTGAAAATAAATGTGCCTCTCTTCATCTCGCTTAGTATGGAGTAATATATAATGCGAGCAATAAGATGGGTCCTTTCTTTTTTTCAACAATTTGCTAATTTATTTCATTTGTTTATGCGCGTGCCTCTCTGACACTTCTCCCATTGTGCTTGCTCTTCCTTAACAGCTGGTCCTCTCTCCGTGGATCAGTTTTTCTCCTTTGTCTTCTGCACATCTGTTTGCCTACGTTACTTGAGGTGTGAGTTGTGAGTGTCGGTACACCTGCATATGTGTGCAAACGGATTTCAAAAAGGAAACATCACTAGACAAAGTGATATCACCGAAAAGGTTAAGTGTGTTTGGGAGACAAGAGGAGTCAGGTGACCTGCAAACTGATTTGGCATGCTGGATTAGGTTCTGAGCACACAGCTCTTGGGGCAGCTTTTGAAGGGCAGGAGCCGTGAACGAGCCGAACACTGTCTGCAGACACCGCCTAACAGAGCCATAGGAGCAGACTGGCTGTCACTGCCGGCTGGTATGCAGCTCACATCTTGCTTCACCCAGGGCTCGAACAGGAGCTCAGCTCAGCTCAGCCCCTCTCCTCTCCTCAGTGTAACTCAGCTACTCCTGTCAGGCTGAGAATGGGGAGGAGAAGAAAAACAGAAAGAGAGAGACATCAACAGTAGTCAGATAGGTGAGACTTTTGGGGATGAGGATACATAAAATATATCGTGACTGCCAAGCCACTTGATTTAGAGGATTTACAGGATAGTTATTGAGAGGCTTTGACAGCAGGTGGTCTGGAATGAAAGAATTCAGGAAATGTAATGCCGGATCTTTGCGGCTTTTCATTTTTCTTTACATCCGACTTAAAGGGTAGAGGTCGTTGCAGTACTTGTAAACCTGTTTCATAGGTCATAGAATGTTGTAGTTGTGGCAATGACCCAGGAAAAGAAAAATATTTGAGAATGTGACCCACACAATAACCAACAGGTTACAACTGTGGCATGGCCCTTGTATCAGTTGATATGGGCTGAAATTGAGGTCTTGACCTCTGTCGTTAGAGGAAAACGGTGTCTGCTCTAACCTGTGGTCCTTTATGGAGGTCAAGGGTTATAATATGGAAGAGGGTCTACTTAAAAATCCTGAACTACATCAGTCACGACTGGAAAAATGGGCCATGTTTGTTTGCTGGTTCCTGGTCTTAACTTGACATGAGGTATGCAGTGTTCAGGTTATCCTTGTAAGGCAACTTCAGACTTGCTCCAGGATTTGTGCAGAGGCTTTAGAGTAACACGCTGTCATCAGGTTTTGTGAAAGGCACAGAAGACCAGGCTCAACTATAATTACTTTGAAATGAAGACAACTGAAACACTGCTCTGTGACAGAGAGCAGCAGATTGTCACTCAGAGCTTTTGGTAATGGCATATATACTTTCCAACTGTTACACGGCTGGCCCAAGGGCTATTGTAGTCAATAGCTCACTCTAAATGTTGGGTCTTTGGAAGTTCTCTACTATGGCTGCAAATGAGCTTGAGATCAGCATCCAGCTGTCTTTCCTTAGCTGGCCTTATTAAAAATTAATCACATCGAAATCTGTGTGTTTGCAATCGATAGGTTGTGCTAACGCAGTGTTAGGGTTCCTGAACTGGCACAACTGTTGTGATTAATTCAGTCGTTAGCCACATTCCTTCTTAGCCACCCTAGCTTTACTACGTTTTCATTCTGGCAAACTGTTAAATTGGGTAGTGTGAATGATCACACATCTTGTGTAATTTTACCCATAAAAGCAAAATATTATTTAATTTTACCGGAGGTGGTAATGAGCAAGGTTGTGATCACAGATGTATATTCCTACACTTAGTTGTATGTACACTTTCTTCCCCTGAACTATATCTGTATGTGTATGCGTTTTCCAATCACTGTGCATCTGGCAACATATGTCTACAGCCGTTTATCAGACAGCTGGTCTCATCTACCAGAGACAAGCAGCTTGTGCTGCTTTCAATTGATTTAGGAGAAATGCTGTTACCTGTGGAGATATTGGTTTGTCTGTCTGTTCGCCTGCCTGTTTTTGTCTTCTTCTTGCATCTGTATGTTGGATACAACTGATATTGACAGAGTGTTTTTTTCCCTACTAGGCTTTCCCAATGAGCCTGCAGCTGACATTGCTCTGAAGACAGTAAAGCGCTGGATCGAAGAGAATCCTGATAAGGTAGGACATGCCAGGGTCATGCATGTTTAAAACAAACAACCGTCTATCTGAATACGCCTATGCATTTGCACAGGCGCTATCTATTTTGTGCTTTTTTTTTTTAATTTGCTCTGAGTGGAGATTATTGGACCACCAGAGAAACACAGAACACTAATTCCCATGCATATCCGTATCAGACAGACATCTTATCCACCTGCCTCGCTTGATCAGCCATTTAGTTTGTGGTCTGCATGGATATCAAATTAAAAGCCAGTCTGAGACTAATCAGGCCTTAAATGGTCTGTTGACTGTCTAATTGGTCTATGCTGGAGAGAGCTATTAAACCCTGAAGAACATAAACACAGCAGATGAAATAATCTGAAATTGGTTTTTATATAAGATAAATAAAAATCATGCCTCCCAAGAACTGAAGTCTCAAATAGTCTAGAAATTTCCTGTCTTTCACGCTTGCTGATCTGCTGTGCCACCACAATTTATTTGGTGAAAAACATACATGAATACAGTCATCTTAAGTGAAAAGCACAAGGAATGGTATAAATTTGACAAACAGACAATCACCTTCAATTTTAGTTATTAGGTGAGTAACAAAATAGTCATCATTTGAAATAACCATCACAAAGAGACATAATATATCCATCTCCCCTGTGGGAAACTGAAATGGATGTGGACATTTTAATTTCAAAGCCCCTTTTGCTGAAGATTGAGCTGCACGCTTCTGTAAGGATCTTTACCACAGTGAAGCCAACCTTACTGTCTTATTATCCAGACAGTGAGAAAAACAAACCCTGGTGTGCTAGTTTACAAAGCTACTTATTTATACTGATTTCTGTATGGCCTTGATGTCAGGTTGAAACTGATTATCAAGTATCTCTGTGAAGAGGTTACAATAGTGTGTTTTTTGTGCTACACTCAATGTGTCTGCACCTTTATGTGTGACTGTCTTGTAAAGTGTCAGTGCCAAATAACCAGGTCAGATGTCATGTGATCTTGTTATAATGACTAAATCAAAGCTAATTTTAATATAGTCAATTAGGAGATAGTTACATGAAGCTTTTTAGAGCAACATTATTATATGTAACATGCATTAAAAAATATATTTATCACCTTGATATATCTTCATTAACAGTTCATGATGACAGAATTGTGTCCAGTTGTCAGGAGGCCGTACAGAACATTTATCAGTTTGTGAGTCAGTGAGTGATGGTAACCTTCGGGGGTCATCTCTGTTTACTGTGACACTGTTTATATCTGTCACTGTGGATTGAGGTGTTTTATAAAGTTCGCAGCTTGATGTGCTACAACATCCCTCAGCTGGTGTTATGGATGTTGTGAACAGACAGCCAAATGATACAGAGCTGCTGGATTACTTTGCAGTTGATGTGCTATGTTTGCTGCACTTGTTCTCTGCCTGATGATTGCTGTAACATGTACTTGGGGAATCCATCAACACTCTGGCATAAGGAAGGCTTTATATAGCCATTGGTGACTGTAAATAACGAACTAATGTGCAAAACTGACTTTTGTGGTCGTGTTGTTCCACATCCAGAATTGCTGCTTGCCGTACGGAGGCTGCACTGTTGCACATAAGAGACAATTTTGTGATGCGCTGAATGATAGCTGTCTGTGGTGTGGGTAGATCAAGTGGAAAGTATTACAATTCAGGGAGTGGGGTAGACGTCTACGGAGGCTTCCCTGAACACTGTTTGGCAAAGCTTTGCCAGCACAAGAAGTAGATCCTCCACTCTAACTAGACCAAGAGTGAGTAAGCTTTTAACGAGATCAGAGAGAATAAAGTGATACATTTTACCCAGAAGCACAGCAGCACTTCCCTTACATTGGAAAGCCTTCCAATCAAACCGCAGAACAACACACACTGAAGCAGGAGGTCTTCTCTCCAATTTTCACTTCATTCACTGTTGTCTGGTGCTTAGCTGCTCTCGGTGCGTCCCAAAACTGATTAAAAAAAAAAAAAAAAAGATTCATGATGTAAAAAATATCTTTTTGTAACTAATTATGTCAGTTTAGTTTTTTACCAGAGAGAAATAGGGAATTTAATCAGAATTCAAATAAATGTCTAATATAATTTCATAATGCCTGAAGGAATAGGAAGATGCCTTTCCTGTCAGATGTGTTAGCATTTTGTTGCACATTAAATGTTAAGATGAATGTCCACTGCCTTGCGTGATATATATATATAGAAATCCAGTTTATGACTGCAGCATTTACTCGATTGACACACAAAGTGTCACCATGATTAATAGCTGACACGTTTCTGTTTCAGACTCTGTGTCGGCTGATAGGAAATTTATCAGCTCACGATTGTTTACTGCATGTTCTGGTCTTATCAAGAGCTTACAGTCAATAAAGACATTCAGAAAAAAAGCTTGAATGTACAGTGTTGTGCAAGTTGCTGTCGTGTGCTGTACCGTCAAACTGCTTGCAGAAGTTCAGTGTTACTGCAGTAGCTCATATCACAGATTCCACATGGCTTTCCAAAGATAGAGAGAGAGAGAGAGAATGAGAGGTTTGAAGCCCAGTTTATCATGCATAGAACAATAGGACTAGATTGCTCTGCTCACTCACCTCCAGCTCTGCGCTCTCGGCCCCGAGGAGCCTGTGTTGTGGGCGTCCACAGAGGCGAGTCATTTCAGGGCTATGATAAGGGCTCTGCTTTGGGGAAGATACTGTGCTATTGTGGCTGAATTTCAGCACAATGGGCTGGCTGAGGATCTAACACACTGGGGTGGCAGAGTACAGGCCACAGTCCCCACCCCCCCTCTGCAACCCCTTCCACAGACACACACACGCACACACACATTGTGTCATGATAGCATTGTCTGTGTATGTCCATCTGTTAATGTGTGTGCATGTGTGTTATCCAGTTGAGATACATGTGAATCTGGCAGGTTGTAGTAGCACAGGCAGCAATTGGACTGTAATTGTCTACTGATTGAAATGTGCTCACAAGAGGGTCTGAGGACACTGTTGCATCAAAATAGCAGAGGTGTGTGGGTGAGTGAGTGTGTGTGTGTGTGTGTGTGTGCAAGACAGGAAGAGAGGAAAGAGAAAAAAAGAGGAGGACACTGTCTGATTGATTAGCAGCGAGTTTATCTCCCAGGCCAGCACACTGTAGCTCTGATGCACTCACCAGCGTACAAAGGGCCCCAATGCCAGTGTGAAATTCACTCTTAAAAGCACCTAGACTTCCATTGTGGAAGAATAAACAGCCTCGCCATGGTCAGGGAGAACAGATCCTTTAATCTAGAGAGACTTGAGTGCAGGAATGATCCTTCAGATCACAATAGATGAAAGAATAAGGGAGGTCAGCCTCTGCTTCCCTGTATCATCCACATGAATAAATGAAATACAATATGTGGGTATGTGTAAACAACAGACTAGCAGTCTCTAATCTCTTCAAAAATGCACAAGAGGTTGCAGACAGAGGCAGTGACAACCCAACAGAACCAGTTCTCCATACGGTATCAGAGCAGTTTCCTCATGCTCACAACACACTCACTCCTCCACTCATCTGGCTTTGGTTTATTTCTCATTTTCAGATCTAATTTGGTTTAATTCAGGCTTACATAGGTTTAATCTGCAGATGAAAAATGTGGTCTGACACATTATTTGGCTGCCACGGATGTGCTCTGGATGGCCAAGCTTTTTAATGAAGCGTTTCGAGGGCCAGGCAGCCCAGCATTACTGACACAGACTGAACACTTGAGACAGATTGGGAGTCTGTAATAAGCTCTGCTGCGCTGTGCTGCTCAGGACAAAACTGATGTGTAGAGATTTCACCTTTCAACATCACTCTGGTTTGGGCCTGAGTATTAATCACTCCACTGTGCCAATGATGCTCCCAAAACAGGTGTTTACATCCCTGTTCCTGTTCTGTGAATGATCTGTTTACATTCGTAGCATTTGTCATTTAAGACACCTGATAATAAATTCCATCTCAAGCCGAGGCTGGAGATTTAACACTGATTTGTGACAAATGTCAAGTGACTATTAGGAATAAATACAGTATGGTGTATGTTTTGTATGATTATGCTTTTCTGTGTGAATGGATATTGGTTTAGGAGGCCGTCTGGGTTTTGGCAGATGGAGCCATAACATGACAACATTGAGGCATTCATTGTCATTCAGCTGAATAAGATGGATGGTTGCTGTTATCATGGCTATATTGTGCAGTTCACCTTTAGAAAATGTGAATTACATTTTTTGTGTATTGTGGCCAGCTTTATCACACACAAATGGCAAGCAGCGAGTAAACTACATATGTGCCCCCGTGCGTTTATCATTTACTATACCTGATGGTGAAAATGATGATGAATTGCTTTGAAGAACACAAAGAGAAAATACATTCAAAGTCCCACTGCTTTTTCAAGCTTGTCATTCGTATATTGGCATCTTCCAGACAGCGTATTTTCAATTGAAGGTTTATTTTATTGGTTGCACAGGCTGAAACATCATAATACATGTTACATTGCAATGCAAATTTGCACTTCCTCATTTTAGCCAAGAAAGTGGCCATTTTGTTAGTGTTCAACCCGTGAGTTTTTGATAGTAACTCATGGAAGTTGTTAAATTATTTTTTGAGGTGAACATTTTCAGGACTGGATATTCTACTGCAGTGCACAGGAAAATGTCTGTTTAGTCTCTAGATTACATCTAGATCTCTGCCTTTAAATGAATGGCAGCAAACATTAACAATTACTATTCCATTTGAGGCTTCCTGTTCAGCTCTGAAGGACACGTTACAAAATAATGTATTTTACTGGCAAAGCAAATGGACTTACTATCCAGTACAGTGGATATTCATTTACACTAGAGTGTGGACTGAAAACTCCAGTAAGTTCAGCTTAAAGTGATCAAAGAAGTCCTCTGTTGGAAAACTGACAGCTACTGGAACAGAAGCTAACACAAAGAGGGGCGGTACTTCAGCTCTGTTGGTGAGTTGCCTCTTCATGGTGTTTTTGTTGTCTAGTATCCAGTGAAAATCCTTTGCCAAGTGTCGCATCTGCAGCTGAGAGAGGCACAAATTTGCTCCACGCGTGCCTCAAGGATGCTGATGTGCCACTGATGGTTTGTGCAACTGGCATGGTGTTCAAAGCCAGCGCTGGTCTTTTGAAGTCAGTATCAAGCCCTTTTGAATCGTTTGCTCTGACTGAGAGCATCAGGGAGATATGGCCTGATCACGAGCTGAGAGCGTGACTAAACAGCCGGCTCTGCGTCCACATACTGCATTGTCTCTTGTGGATGGAGCAGCACAGTTTGACCTCAGAGAACTGCGCTCTCTCTTCAGACTCAGTCAGACACCTGCAGATTTGGCTATAGAAATGCTTTGGAGAGGGTGTGTGAATGCCTTATTAGTTTTCTCTGTCAGAGAATTACTTTTCTGGCAACAGTGCTAATGCATGCCATGTAGTCTAATACATTAGTGGCAGCCATTTGGCCTTAGGCAGCAGAATGGGGATTTTATGACTTTTATGATCTGGGGATTTTATTATCTGGCTCACTCTGGGTGATGTGATGTGCGCTCTTTGCTTCCCTTAACCTCAGGTTGGTGTAGTTAAATACTACTAGTTTCAGTGTTTAAAGAGATTTAAGGTGATATGGATCCAGTTTCTGAATTGACACGAGTGAAAGTTATTTCTTAAATGTTTAACTTTTAGCACTTTGTTATCTGCAGTTTTGATTAAGCGCTTATGCTGTCAACGATAAAGAAAAGTTTATCATGAGCAGCAGAAAATACTCTGACAGCATGCTAGAGTATTTTCAGTGTTTATCTGAATCATTTGATTGAGCGCTTGCCTTTAGAGAGACGAATGGGGATTAAGCCTATCATCTCTCTATCTTGTCCAACAACCAAGGTGTTGCTTTACTCCTGGTAATTGCAGAATGATCACCTTATTCTCTGATGTAAGGTGACTTTGAGTCCTGTGTTCTGAGGGGGGATGAATATTGAATGCGCTGTTCGTGCTTTGTCCCCCACTTGAAATGAAAGGAATTAATAAAGCGAATAAAACTCTACACACAGGATTGATTACAGACAAAAATGAAAGCCGTTTGTGATTACATGGTAGAATACTAAAATAAAGCTTTGAATGTAATCACTGTGGCTGTTATTGGGGATTACAAAACCAAACAACAAACACCTAATGAAATAATGCATAGCTTGTCTTTATGGTTAATACAGATTTCTGGTGCTGTCTTGAGACGACGTTAAGCTTTTTTTTTTTTTTTTGTGGTGAGAAAGAACTTGATGTTAATTGTTAGAAACTGATGTCTCCCATATCCAGGTGTTCTTGTACACATGCAGTAAGCCCACCGGTGTGTACAGCCTACCGCACTCTAACACATGGACGCTGAGATATGATGCCCTCTGAGTTCAGCTCTCTCCGTTCATACAGATACAGTTGTCCCACCTCCATGCTTACTGTGCTGGAACAAGCTATCTTAATGACATGCTAATTGATTTAGTGTAGCATAGATAGCGCTAGGCTGGCACACCGTGATAAAGCAAGAGTGGCTCGAGCTAGTGGTTCAGAAGAGGACAGGAGACTCATCAAACTCCAGCTAGCTCATTCTCTCTATTTGAGCACAATTTTACACCGTAATACCTCACGCCGAAGCATGGAGACCTTTACTGTGGAGGTGTTTTGTGTGTGCACAGAATGCGTGTGTGTTCAGATTGCTTAGTGCATGCTCTTGTAAGTACGGTGCGTGACCCAGTAAGCTCATTTGAAGACTGCTGCAAGTTCCGACAACACACACACCCACACAAAATCCTCTGCTGTGTTGTCACAAGAACATTCATCACAGGCATTAATTATGTAGTCTGTCTTTGGCCTGCAGAAACAGATAGTGATGAAAAACATTGTGACCACTCCACTGTTCTCTCATTCACTTGTTCTGACATTAAGCCATAAAGTCTGGGACACACAAATAACCTTGGTTAGAAACACACAGTAAGCAACATTATTACCACATAACCAGAGGTCCATTTAATGTACGGCGTAGTGACCAGAAAACAATGGTTGACGTGTGGCGAGTCAATAAGATTTTGCTGCAGTTTCACTTCTTAAAATCATCAGATTCCTGTGCTTTCTTTTTTCCTCACCTTTATTATTATTCTCCACAAACAAAAGCTCCGTCTAGCACCTGCAAAATAAACAAGATGTTGAATACAGTTCCCAGCTTTCTAATTCTTTTATTCAAAAAGTTACAGGGAGAAATATCTTAAAAATAAAGCTGAAGATTGGCTGCATCCACCATTTGGGCAACATAATGCGCAGTGGACTGTAACACAATAAAAGGTAATACCTAAGCAGCAAAAAATGCTCAGCCTTCCTGTTCAAATATTTGTAGCTGCAGGACGCCACTATTCATGCAGTGGCAGCCTCTTTCACCATTCACAGCCGGTCATTATCAACCACCCCATCAACTGACTTGCTTTCGGTGTGAATGTTGGGCCACGGTGCTACAGGCTACAGTGTGTCTGCTTCTGTATGGGGAGCACATATGCAGGACTTCCCAGTGCTACTGATGTTGTAGGATTGAGGCGCGGTTCAGGGAGGAGAGGTAGAGACCACTGTAGTGATTACTTTAGCTGTTGCTGTGTGATTGCACGGTCTCTGGCATGTGATTAGGGGGAATGGGCCGTATCTCTCACCATCTCGAAGGGGGATCAAATCAGCCTCAAAGCCTGGCTTCAGGCGGTGATGCATTTGAAAGTCAATGTTTTATTTCAAAGCATAAATTACTTGATCAGGGCACTATTTGCCCAAGGTTGTATTCAAAAGTAAGGGTTGCCACAGTTAGGGGGGTGAAAGAGGGTCTAATGTTTGCATATGTCATGTCACCCATGTCCCCATCACACTGGTTTCATTTCTGCATGAAAGTTAGAAATTGTCCACAATTTCTGATACACAAACAATTTTTTGCCTTTCAAAAACTTGAAACTTGCCTTTCAAAGAAAGTTCCATTTATAAATCTACATTAAACCAGTATAACAAGGTGTCAAAATTTGGCACAGTCTTTGTACAACCCAGCAATAAACAGAGAGTTACTCGAGATGAGACGAAAATTCCAGTGGTGCCCAGTTGATTCAGTGAACCATAAAAGGGTGTAAATGCTCTTCAAAGTTGTGTGAAAGGTTAAAGCTGTGGTTCAGGTCGAGTCGTGCTGAGTTCTGAAGAGCTAATCCCCCCATGCAGTTTACTTAACCTGAGAGAGCTTTCTATTGAGCTGCAAGAAGAATGATGTTGAAAACTGTGGGTCAGTGCGCATCATTACCAGGTGTGATTATGGACGCACATAAGCGAGACTATCTCTCGCAACCCTTGCCTTACCACTCCTGTGTCTAACAAGCCTTTAAATTATGCCATTGTTTGACTGTTATCTTCTACTTTACGGATGATCTTTACACTGCTTGACTGACCAGGGCATCTGTGGGGCACAGCCAGCAAGGCTAGTACAGTAGGAGTGGTGCATGTTGGAACTCAACAGGGCTTCAGAGATGAGGCTGGGCACTGGGGTCAGCTACATGGTAGAGCAGGCTGATGGATACAATAGCAGTCACTCGCTGTCTTAAGGCTATAGGGCTATAATTTGGATGGCAGATGCTTCCATTGTTTAGTGTACTCACTATTCTCCTTGTTTGAGTCCAACTCATGCTGTTACCTGCTGTACGAAAAGTTTTCATCTCTGTGAATTGTAAAATGACCTGTATAGATGTAATAGTAACTGTACAGATGAGGCTGGTAGAGCTGGCAAACTAGAGACAACCAAGTGTGTTTACGCCGCATTACTATGCAAATGCAAAAATAATTAAGCAAAGCGGCTTACTTTTTGTGATGTTTGTAATGGCGATGTGTGTTAACAGTGTGACCCAAGCTTGAACCTTCATCAGAGCTGTCTCCTCTTTCGCCTTGTGCAACGGTCTCAGACTGGATGCTATCTGCTGACCTGCTGTATCCCCAGGCTGTCTGAAGTAATCAAAGGAGGGCAGCATTAATTGCTTGACCCTGGCAGGAAGCCAGGTGGTCTGGGATGGGTCCTCACCTGCCCAGGGAAAGGTCACCCCTCATCCTCTCAGTGCCCAGCCTTCTTTCCTTTCTTTCCCTTCGACGTTTGCCACCAGGAAGTTACAGTCCATTCTCTGAAGGGATGCTGCAAAGTCACCCCAGCCAAATGCCCATCTTATTTTCCAAGCAGCAATGCATCTAACCTCAAAGAGTAATGACATTCTATTTGAAATAATAGCTAGAATTGGAATTGGCCCTGCTCGCTTTCCATAAACCTATTTCAGACAATGGTCCCATTCCTATTACACAATGTCTGTCTCTATACACCGGCATAAACATCTTAGAAGGTGCTGTTCCAGGAAGGGCAGGGGTTTCTGACTTATGGCTGATGCATTCATCAAGCTCGTGCCAAGCCAATATCACACTGTCAGAAGGGACCATGTGGCATTCTATCACCATGAGAGGCTGTGACAGAACAAGTCCTTTTCCATTACACTCTCTGAGGGCAATCTCTGATATTGCCTCTCTGCTCCTCTGTAATGCTGTTTATTTCAGTTGTTTGCACTGGTGGATTCCATATTGCTGGGTTTCCCTGTCTGGGCCCTAATCAGTGTGACCCTAACCGAATTTGAGCATTACTATGTCAGTAATGTATTGAAGAGTGTGGAGCTGCTCCCCTCATTTTTTTTTCTAAGTAACACTGAGCTATACCTGTGTTGCGTATTTATTCATTTATTATTTCCCATATTTCATTGGGGTAATAAACTGTATTTCTGTTTCAAATCGATAAATGGGCCTTCATACATTTCTGTACATTCACCTGCTTTCTCATTACAGACAGACTGCAGTGCAGGGCTCAAGGTTCTTTGATCTGTAACTGCCTAAATTCCTTTTTCTCATTTAATAGGCTGACAAAGGTTTCTTCCTCCTTATCCCAGACATATTAAAGAGAGCAGCTGATACGCCTTTCCTATCACTTTGTATTCTCTGTGTTTCCTATTTTTTATTCAGTGGAGGCCGTTAAGAAGCTGTCGTCCTGTAGAGTGGTCCCCAGTACACTCCTGTGTTCTCCTCGCCTGGAGCACTGAATTACTATTTATGTGCTGAACTTTGACAGTGCACCAGAGTCTGTCCCTGCTCAGCCAGCATAGCTTAAGCAGCGTTGCTATGAAGTTTTACTTGTCTTCTCCTTTTATGACTTCCTCTTGGCTGAGCTAAAGGTGGGCTGGAGTAGAGTGGGGTTGAGTAAATTGTAAGTCAGCTTCATTATCAAAACATTATCAGAGGCTTTGGTTTGCTGAAACTGCACAATGTCGACAAATTTCTTTTTTAATATACCCTCAACTTTCTCCCAATTCCTTTTAGAGTCTTAGATAATCTTTAAATCTGATGTCCTGGATCATCATGTTTCTTCAACTGAAAAAATCAATAGGATTTGTGCCTATATTTTAATCACTGTTAACAGTCTCTCCTGAGTGCTGAAATGAAAATGTACCCCTTCACGAAGTCATCGGATTAGATTTGTTCACAGTTATGTGATAAAAAGCACTCTCGCTCTGTAACGTGAACACTGCAGATAGAGTTTTTCATAAAAGCTTTGATGGACATCAAATCTAATCTGAAGGATACAGAGCCAAAGTATTCTGGCAAATCTGGTACGATTTTCTGTCTTTGATGCACAGTAATTCTGCTTTCTCATCTGAAGAGGGCAAACCTCAAACTGAGCAGGCAAAGAATGAGGTTATACAGCAGACATTCATTCTCCTGTGGGAACTCTATTGATTATCTCGCATGTCTGTCTGGCAATGGGATTTTTCAGCACTTTCATACTAGAGTTTTCTGTCAGATATTTGTCCTTACTCATAAAACCCGGAAAGTTCATGTTTTAAGTTGAGTGTCGATTGCCTTTTCCTTGTTGCTGTGGTCCATTAATATGTGATGGCAGAAAGCCATAATTTTATCCAGCTGTCTCATAAATTTTGGAAATGTCAAAAAAGTAAAATGTAAGTGAGCTAAATTCAGCTCAGCTGCATTAAAAAAAAGAATAAAAACGCCCTTTGAATATGAGAAATCACAACCTTTGTGAAAATGGCAGCCTTTGAAGAAAATATACTCCATATACTTAATTGCATTGGGGAGGCTTTTAATGATGTTTGAAGATGTGTTCTTTTATATACGACCCATCATAATTCCTAAAGACACTTTGTATCCATTCTGCATTGTTATCTCATTTTTAATTATCATAACTGGAACTAATGGTTCTTAGCAGACTTTGAAAAATCTGAAGGATTTTTTTTTTTTTTTTGCCAAGAGTAGTCAAAGAAGCAAGGTAGAAAATTACAAAGTCTGTGATCACTCTTTTGCTGTAAATTGTTGTCCTGTTAGAAGTCAGGATTGTGCTGTACTGCAGGCATATTGTAGAATAACAAGCTTTAGATAAAGTAGGTTCATCATGACAAACAAAGGCGGCTGAAATGAAAAGACTCTGCTGAGCCAAATGGGATCACGAGTTATCTTGGATATACTAATAATTGAAATATTAATTCATCAGAAGGGCCCGTGGTACTCGTAGTCAGCAGGTAAAAACCTATTGTCAAGCTGATATAGTAATACCAGTAGTTATCAATGCTGCATTATAATGTGACTGATGCCAGTGAAGAGCAGCTTAATCAGCCATATGCCGGTGTTTGGTATTGTTATTGAAGTGTAGTGAAGATCCCTGTCAACACCTGTGCTGTTGTTTGTGAACATCCTGGTTTAATGGCTTCTTAATTCAAACTGATGAAACACTGTATCAGGCTGAGTTTAGCTTGGCGTGTGGCAGGGAGGCTGAATGCAGCCTGTGCTGTAGTTCAAGGCATAACAATTATTTCATATGCTGTCAGACAGGCTCTCACAGCCATAGCCAAGCTCTTGGTCCGAGTTGTTGTCCTGTATATCATAAAACGAGATGGGATGTAATGAGGATAGACAGGCTGTCTGAGCCGTGACCTTCAGAGCACGCAGACTCCACTTGAGCTCGCTTCAATCTCCAAACACTGTGTTTAGAAGAGTTCTTCTCTCTGTCTCTGACACATCCTCTTTGCATCTAGTATCCTCAGATGTTTTCAGAGCAAGCTGTTTATGTAACACTGGCTCCAGACTGTAGAAAAACAATTTACACAAGCCTTTAAAAAAAAAAAAAAGAAAGAAAGAAAGAAAAAGAAAAAACTACAATGCAAAATAATTACCGACTTTGTGTCTGACGCTGTCAGGGCAAACTGAATGACATTAAAGTATGAGCACTGGGTAGCCTCGGCATTGGCACTTTTCATCCTCATCTGACAGACAGATTGAGAGAGATCTCTGGAAGGCTTTGAGCTTTTTTTTTTTGCCATTTGAGTTCTCTCAACACGACCTGATAAGACCCCATTCATCCTCTCTCCCTTCATCAGCCAGCCAGGGGTTGGACCATAACCAGATTCAGCCTGTCACATCATCGCTGAGCCTTCAAACGTGCTCTTGTCTAAATTCAGTGGCAGCTTGTGGTTTGGCTTTAGCAGGGAGATGATTTCCTAATGGAGCTAACAAAGACATCTTTCAAGGTTAGCTTTAAGTACGGCTTGTGTCTGCATGTACAGTATGCACACTTCTACGTGCGTGTTTGTGCGCTTATGCTTGTTTATGTACAATACAGCAGGATACTGCTGTATTACATTACATGGCATTTATCGATCTCCATCTCCACTAGGAGTCGATTCTAAATTGGTTCAAGCCAGCACAGCGTCAGTTTGAGTCATACAAACAAATCGTTTCTTTCTGGGTGCATGCTGGGCCTTGTGTTGTAGGCCTGAGAGGGCTGCATCATCTGACAGCTCTGTGGTTTCTTCTGACAGAATAGACTTATTTATGTCTCTCATCTTCTGTGCAGCCTCTCTGATGGCCCAGGCTACAAACCACAGAGACTGCACAGCTCTTGACAGGGTATCACACTGCAAAGCCCTCACACTCATTTTTGACTGGCAGCAGTCAACCTCCGATTTCCATGTTTCTGCTGCCATGAAATCTGCCTCTTAGCAGGTTCTTGACATGTTTGATGTGCGGATTTTAATGCTTGTATTATGAGACTGCAACTGGTGGGGACTAATGTTCCAGTCTGTGCCATTGAATTGGCTCTATGGATCAGCAGGAGACATATCTCTGTTATATAACTTTGCAAATATGTTTTTTAACTGTAGTTTTCTTTTGATGTTGACTTTATAGCAAGGAGAAAAACAGCAACACCGCAATCTTTTGCTGCATCCGAATATTGCAGCAGTAAAATATGATTCTATGTTTGTAGATACAGTACATGTTGGCTGATATGGGTATCAGTGTCTAACATTACAGACAAAACATTGGATCTGTTAAACTGTTTAATACCCCACTAATAGCTGTGTCACAAAAGGGCTCTAAGATGACACACTCGCTGACTTAAGAATAATAAAATTCGCCTCACTGTCATACCTTCGTCTACCATTCATCTTGGGGTTGCAATTCCGGGAGGGGTTTTGAGGAGAAAATTAAAAAGAAAATTGAAAGAATTTCAATTAAGTGATTTGCTGAATTGGAGGGAAAATGGCAGTGATGTGGAAAAGGCTTTTAATCTTGGTGAGCCACCTCTTGTTCCATTAAGCTCATATCCCCTGCTTATCTCACTAATCATTCCTCCCAATGCCAGCAGTCTTGATTTTTAATGAACCCATTATGTCCTGATTCAGTCCACCAGGACTGGCAGGCACACCATACTCTCATGAAGTGGGCTGGAAACAATCAAAGTACAATCAGGTCTTCGTGATGATGCCACGGCCCAGTTAGAGATGGAGCAAAATTATACAAGAAATGCCCAGTGTGGCTTTTGGTTGGTCAAAAAGCCTGCAGCCAGAACAAGAAAAATAAATTCTCTGCTAAGAAAACTCTATAGAGTTCCTGCCTGTGAGAGGAAGCATGGCCTCAGAGTCGTCTATGTCAAGTTGTTTGCATCATTACAGTGTTGTTCCTGGAAGATTGTCAGTACTAGAGAGGCTGTGGTATATAATCTCTGTGAGTGAAAAAGACAAGACTACAAGACAGTAGCTCAGAAGCACAAATATAAACTCCGGCTAAATGTAGTCGTCAGTGCAATTCCGCTCTTAACTGTACAGTTTAGTGTGTCACGTAGATATTAACAGAACAGAGATAAGTAATAACTGCTGAAGGACAGGAGGGGAAAGGATTGGCTCCTATTAGTGGTTGACAGTCAGGGGAAAGGCTTTATAATACTTAATGAACAGAAAAGAGGAGTCGTGTATTGTATTGTAAATGTAGATGATTCAGGCGTTAAGTTCATGGAATAACAAAGTGCTGAAATTCAGGGTTGGGTTTAGTGGTGACATCCAAGGCTACACCCTCTGTCTGTCAGTTTAATGCAGCGGTCCTTTTCAGCATCCCCACCTCTGTGCATGGTCTGATCTCTTTTTTGTTCTGGAGCTCTGTGCGGCTGTGTGGGCCAGCACACTTCAGCCTACCGCCTGCAGTAAAAAGCTAAATACATTCTTTGTTTTATTCATTCAACTGTTGTCTCAGCAGACTGCCTGTGTGCGAATTTTCTTTGTTGCATGTTGTGGTTTGGATGTGCATTCAACATGTTTGATTCCCCGCTCTGATTTCAATAGATAAGTATGGCAAACTTCAAAAGGCTTTAGATGATGCACGCTGTCTCGCCAGCTCAAGCAAGGACACGCATCCGCTCTCTCTTTTTTTTTTTTTTTTTTGTCTTAGGGCTCAATAATTTAGGAGGTGTTTTATGAAAATAAAGGCTGTATTTTATTGAAGTCATACAGGAAAAGATGAAGCTGTCGATGTGATGACTCAAAGCAAGTGTTTTCACCTCATGAACCCCCAGCCACTGTCTGAATAATTCATTGTGTGTGAATTTGCGCTCAATATCCAGCCCATATAACTTTAATTGTATATGTGCTTGCTTTTGGTATAGCCATGAACTTAAATAAACCAAAAGGAAGTAGTCTTGTTCCATTTTATCTTAAATTATAAAGTAATACTTAATATCTCAAAAAAATGTCTTTAATTGAGATATTCTCGGCAATGCTAGCAAGGAAAATTGTAATTTGCTTCCACTGTGTTTTCTCTGACCTCTCATCTGTTTTTAAGTCTCTGAATTCCAATACTGAGTAGAGATGGTTAAATATGTTCTGCCGTGTCGAGCCATGCTTAACCTCTCTGGCTTTTTCACTGTTACAAGGTTTTCCAGATTAATTCTCTCTGGGAGGAAACTAAATAATCACATGCATTTCATAAAATAACTTTATAACATTTATAAACATTTGGATTTGTACAATGTACCAAGAACTGCTGGGTGCACAGTGCATTACACAGATCTACTTTTCTACAGCAAGCCAAAATGTAGACGGCTCATCTTTTTAAAGGCTGTGAAACTTGTTCATGCATCAGCATTAATCAAATATCAAAAGTGCTTTTCAGTGTCATCAGTAAGATTTTCACTATTTCTGTTATAAAATTATAAACTCACCTTACTTTCAAGGTCACTGGGTAACTGACTTTTAATTGTAAAATTTTTAAATGTGCAACTGCACTTAGACTGTGTATTTTACTTGAATCTTTCTCTGGCCAGCCTAAAGCAAGGTGGGACTAAAACTGTGGAATGCCATCTGTGTTTAGAGCATTTGAAGATACAAATTTATACTTTGCATATGCCCAAGCGAGCCTAAAAGGAGCCAGTGTAAAAGTGGAGATTTTGTTATTAAAATAGACATACTTGGACAAGCTGTTAGAAAACACATATATCCATGTCAAGAGTCTTTGGGTGCAAAAAATGCATCTAAAACATTTCAAATGTGACTGGACTTTGGTCCTGGAGTCACACATATTTTACTCTCTCACTTTTTGAGGCCTACTCATAGCAACTGTTCCACATCAGTGCCTCTTTTCCTCATGAGTAAAATGACTTGAGACCACATTACATGGGAGAATTTATTTGTAGATTCAAAAATGATCTCTGATCATCTGCATTCGACAAGGCCATTTTGTTTAAAAATAACCTCATGTACAGTGTTCCAGCATGTGGTGCATCGGAGTGGTTATTTGCTGCGCCACATATTGAGACTGATATGCTTTTTCGAGCTGTGATAAGAAGTGGTGCTGTGCCTTTTGTCATTATTCACGCTTCCCAATCGATTCTCCACTATCCCATCCAATCGGGTGACTTGACTTTTATTCATAATTAAAGCTATCTAGATGCAAATCAGGGAAAGTCAGAGGGCATATTGAGCTAAGTGCATATCACATCTTACTATCCAAGGATGCATCATTTTTTAAATTTTTGTTGCAAACGCCTACTAATAAAACATGCACATGTCCTCATGCACACAAATGCACTCAAAGCCCATTTACCTTATTGTCAAGAGATCAAACAATCATAGCGCTGATTAAGACTTAATGTAAATTGCAAATGTTAATGTGATTACTTTTTTATGTTAATGTTCTATTTTTCTTGCCCATTTCCATGTTAAGTAGTATTCATTTAAATACTCTGTTAGTAATTTTCAAGGGGTTTCTAGGGGTTTCCCTGTTTATCAACCCAAAGCTCCATTATGGCAAATATTATCAGTGTTAACTATGTTTTTGTCCCTCTTCTGTGTCTGGTAATGACAACGAATTTAACTCTCAACCCAAGTTCATCCCTAGTGGCCTATAGGCAAAAGTTTGCATTGAATTAGTCAATTTCAAAATATAATTCTCTATATACTTCTTGCTGTTGAAGTGAATTACAATGTACAGAGAGGTGTTTCTGTTGTTTAGCCTACCATCACTGACAGAAATAGGATGGACAAAATGATAGAGACACCTGTTCGTATAACGCTTTGCAGTTAAACAGCACCACAAACTACATCCTCCAAAATAACAATGAAGTTGAATCAGCACCTCTCTGAAACAGTATCAACAAAAGAAGAGCATTATAACTGACATGAAGATTTATTGTAAATCTTTTGTATTAGACTGCGTTAGTTTTAGCTAGGTGTATTTAATAAACTGCCAACTGAGTGAATGTCTATAACAAACTCAAGAAATGTAACGTATCTGTGCAAGTTCCTACCCAACAATAATTTCATGCTTTTTCTTTCAAGAGAAGGAAATCCCAATACAGCAGTCAATAACTAGTATATACATATTTTCTGTGATGTTCATAAAGTCATTCATTCAGGTAATGTAAACATGATGACATGAAGATGATTTTGCTTTTTGAAAAGACACAAAATTGATTCTTGCCGGCAACAGAGCTCACATCACTGCTTTTAAGATGCAAGACTGAGCAGAGTACAGCAGAATCAACAAAATCTACCAAGCAGCCAAGTGTGACTAGCAAGTAATAACCCCACGTGCCAAATCATGCAGTTGTGTCAATCCCAGATGTGATTGATTATTTTGACAAGTGCATCTTTTTTTTTTTTTTTTTACCACTGTTTCACACAGAGAATATTCTACCTGCCTAATGGATAATTAGACACCCTCGCCGTGCTATATGTTCCAGCTTTCAAACACCACCTCTGTTCTGATGTATCCCTCTCACATGAAAACATCTGCCTTTTCAGTTGCAGTACCATACAACTTGTGAAGCGACAGCTGCGTCTTTAGTTTCCGCATCAGTGAAAAAGTGCTGACCAACATGTGGATGGGAGACTGTTCACAGCAATATTGAACAACACAAAGCTACAGCGCCCACGCCATAGAAACGTTAGGAGGCTTACTTAAGATATTTTAAACCTTTAATTTGATACTTTCATGTTTTTATGTGAAAGCTAACCTTGTAATGAAGAGAAAAGTAATTGATTTTCTTGCTTATGATCTAATAATGCAGCCTAGGGAATAGAAACCTGGAACCTTTGAAACCTCTCCAGTGATCACAGCCCAATATAGTCACTGTCTTACCTGAATTGTTTATTGTGTGATATGTATCTTCCATGGTGTGTGTGTGTGTGTGTGTGTGTGTGTGTGTATGCGTCTTTTATATTTTTGTTTGTTTGTCTGCCTTATCAAGTGTTTACTGTCGGCCTTATCCATATTAATTTTTGGTGGCTGTTATTGCAGCTCATTTGAGCTTGAGTGTGTGGCAGGAGAGAAGGTGGAGGAGGCAGTTTGTGTGTGTGTATGTGTGTGTGTTTGTGTTTGTGTTGTGTGTAGCACTCATATCAAGTTCTGTCCTGTTCACAACACACACACATCATTAGAAGCATCCAAACACAACATGAGTGCAGAAAAGACTATCATAACGTGTGAGACATGAATGGATTAATGAGTCATTTTTCCGTGCCATTGAGGTGTTCTAATTATTGTGTCAGTTTGAAACCTGTCCTCACTGAAAACTCTTTTTCACATGCTCACACACACACGCTCATCCACTGTTGCAAGGAAATACGCTCTAGCAGGCAGCAAATACAGCGCTCTTCGTTTATTCGTTTTAAAGAAACAGCGTGTGCTTGCTCCAGCTTGATTTCTGACCACACCACATCAGTTTTTTTCACCATCCTCAAAACTAGTGTGAAGAAACGTTCAAAGAGGTCTCTGACCTCTGATGAATAGCTATGAGGGCCTGAATTAACAAGGCAAAAGTTAATGTTATTGTAATTATCAGTGAGGAGTCTTACGGGAAATGATTTCCTCATCACCGGAGAGCCCGTGTGATCACATCTAATGCATTAGACTAATAATTAGATTCAAACGTGGCCTTTTTCATACTTTATTAATACCGTTGCCACCCAGTTTGTCATTGCTATGCCTATTTCAGGGGTCAAAGATGTCGTCAGCCAGCTAAATGGGAATTGAGTAATGACAGACGCATCAACACAGCTACATCAACATGCATGCTGAAGCAAAGTGCTTACTTAACAGTGTCCCTGCAGCTTGTTGAGTCACACATAATTATCATGCATGGTTTGTCTCATCAGGCCAAGGTGTCGAGGTGTAAAAATGGCCTTGGGTGAGACACAGCAGTGAGGCTGCGACTTCCCATTTGCCCCAGGGGAGATGGAGAGGAAGTAGAATTACTGTCCAACACAATACATCATCTTGTTATGTTTACCTATCACCCACAACCAGTGCGTATGGTTTAGGGACAAGCCAGCCTCACATTCAGGAGTATAATGGGATATTCTTAGACATATCTGTCACTGCAAAGAATTTATGGCAAGGAGTTCTTTTAAAGGTAGCTGTACGAGATGGAATTACACTTCAATATTTATTTGACAGTCCACGGCCAAGCCAATCTTTTCTCTAGCAGGAACAATACCACAGGTACACATATATCAGTCTGAGGATAGGAGTGCGACTGGCCCCTCAGGCACTGCTCTCTGTGCCACTGACTAGAGCCAGATGGGCACTATGTGTTCGTGGCAGTTTGTGTGTCAGAGTGGTTCTGTCAGCGAGACAAACCCTGCCTGGATGGCTCATAGTGTGTTTGCCGCAGATGCCCTGACTTGTGCGTCCATCATTGCCTCCCCTCCCCGTTGGCAACTTAAAATGCAGAGTCTGCAGAAAAAAAAAAAAGCCCCGATCTGATCCAGAGCTCCTGACAGAAGCAGCTGTGATGAATGAGGCCTGGGGGCACAGACCTCAGAAGTGACCAAGACCAGACCATTGCTCTGGACCTGCTGCTGCGATTCTGGGACCAGGCTTAAAATCTGTGAAATGCATGTGTGTGTGTGTGTGTGTCTGTGTTTGTAAATTCAAATCAGGATGTCACTTACTTGTGATGGAGTGTCAGAAAATGTGTGGTAATGTTTGCTATTAGACCAGCAATCGTATTAACAGGCATCTCACCAAGCATCTATCAGTACAGTAGCTCTGAGCCAATGCTGTTCAGCTAAATTTATTGGTTCATAATTCAGTGGAGGTGGTACACTATAGTGAAAATAATCTCATACACTGTTTTAATTTGCATCACGCTGGGATTTGTCACTGTTACAGATGATGCTGTGTGAAACCACCAGAGTCTTGTTAGGTAGAGTTGTGTGAGGGCTGACACGATTTGCATTATTCAGAGCATGCTGCATAAGTGTGTGTTAGCTCCTGTCACTCCATGAGGGCCCAAGGTGCTCTCCCACAGTGCACAGGAGGGCTCCCTGTGCAGAGCCTCCACCAAGGCCTACTCTGCTCTGGTAGACAATTAGAGACGGCTACTGTTGCCCATGGAAGGGAAAGATCAATTCCCCTGCTTCTTACAGGTCCTTCTCCATGTCAGTGAAATGCTCGATGGAGGAGAATACTCATGGGTGAATCCTGCCCTCGGCACTGCTTTCATTTCTATTTTCCCCTCATCATAGGAAGTGATTTCCACCTGCTCATTTAGGGCCTATTAAATATTAGAAATGAAGCTAACTGCAAGGGGCAGTTGTTTTATCACTTCACAATTAAATTTTCCTTCTAAAAGAAAAAAGTAACAATGGAAAGGCACTGCGTTTGCATCAGCAAGTCTGTCTTTTCCAATTGAATCACTTCATTAGCATAACATTAGCAGTCCTCAGTGCCCAGCTTTTTTCCACCTCAAAGACAAAGCATTTTCGGGAGGAGCTGGAGCTGGTTGGAGTTCAAGCTGTCGGTGAAAGTTGCGTGATTAGCCAATCCCAGCCTCTCATCAGCAGGGCCGCTGCTGACCCAGATGCCAGCAGTGGATGTCAGCAGTGCCCTGGGGCTGATCAGACCCCGAGTTAGTCCCAAGACTGTGACAGAAGGCGCTGCCTCTACCTTGCTGCGAATCTAGCCATTGACACCATCCTCTGCTCCACCTGTCCACATGCCTGGTCATAGCAGGAACATATGCCAGATCACATCCTTGCAAATTTGGTGCGAAACTGAACCAGTGAGGAGGTGTGTGTGTGTGTGTGTGTGTGTACATGTGTGAGAGATCTTGGGTTGATCCTTTTTACACCATGACGCTCACCTACTCAGCGTGACTAAATTAAAACTGGAACCAGGGCAGAGTGCGCTCCTTGATGTGACTCACAATTGATAGTCATAATTACAACGACTAGAAATCAATTAGTGCAAATGAAAGTGATTTGTTGCTACCTTTGCCTCGCTAATTGCATTGTTAAGAGGCAAGGATCCAGCCAACACAAGCATTAACCCCTCTTTGAGGAAAATCTATACAACTATCAGAGGAAATAGGTTAAGGCAAACATGTCTTTCATCAATAGTGTGGCATCAGCTTTTTTTTCCTTTGTGTCTTAGCAGCAGCATCTGTGTATAGATTCTCCAAGGACTTAATACAGATGCTCATGTTTCGTTTACCAGCGATTCTTATGAACTAGAGCTGGATGTGAAAAATATCACATGATGTCCCCTGTTCTGTATCTAGATCTACATTAGGAGTTGTATGTGCATGTGAGATTCTACTGTATGTATAGAATATGTTTCTTTACATTTATACATTCTCTACAATGATTTTACTGCATTAACCTGGCGTTGGCATCACAGTGTCTTGTTGCCTTTTTAACTAACCTCTGTCTATGTCTTGGTCTCTCACCCTGACACAAGGCGGGAAAAAAAGAGGTCTTAAAGCAATGTTGTTTTCTAATTGGTCTCTAATCGAATGTCACTCTGGATAGCCACAAGGAAGTGGATGGATTAAACTGTCCAGGCTACAGGTGAAACTGAGATAACAAGAGGATGGCTACCATGACAGCAGGACCTGCACGGCTCCTCTTGTCTTTTACTGTTACTCGTTCATAAATGAGAAAGAGCGTGCACATTCTTACAAATGTGTGTAAAAATTACACAATAATCACAGCAGTGATTAAAAATAAATCATATTGAGGCGAATGCGACAAGGTACTGTACGATGAATTTTGCAGTCATGTTTCCCTGCCATGCATGGAGTGTGTGAAGTCCTGTTTAGAATACAGCATACACTACATTACTGCATCTCCTGTGCACGCGTTTATGAGATTATGCACTGGTGTACCAGTCGCATCTCTTTGAATATGAACAGAACATGCCTGTAGACACGTCTTCACTATGATGTTATTTTACACAACTGCTTTGGCAAAAAGCCAGCCTGATTTTCATTCAACTTTCACTCAATTTAATGGGCAAATTGGGCAAAATGGAATGCATCTAAAAGTCAGTCACTGAGTTGAATGTCAAGAGTGACAAATGTGATTTAAAATATCATCTCCTGCCTTTATCACAGTAAATGCTTTTCCCGTGAATGTCATTTTATTGCCAAAGTTTGCCTTTTGCTCAGTGTGACTTGACCAAAGCGATTAATTTTGCACTGTTGTTGTTTTCCTCGCTGCCAGTCTCTGTGCCCCGGCACTGAGAGTGGCAGTTCAACTGCCTTGGGAGTTGAGCCACTCCATCAGCCAGTACATTTGTCCCTGAACTGGAGAGTCTGTTCAATCGGCTTCCAGCATTACTGCTGATAACCATATCAGAACCACGAGAACTGCTGCTTAATCACAGCAGTATCAGAGATAGAGTGACAGACGACATCTTTCACTGTCCCCCTTTGTAGCTACAGAACGTCTGATATAGAGTAGACAAGTCTCATCTGCTGTACTTGACAGGATACAGTTGTTTTTCCCTTTCCATCCAGATAGACAGGAAATAATAACTGTCAAAAAATATCCACTACAACGCTTTGGTTCTTCTTGTCATTTTAGAAAAACACTAGTGTATCCTGGGTAAAGCCAGTGCATAAAGACACTTCTTCCAGCTCAAATGGTCATGGTAAAATGCAGAAGTACACCAAACCTTTACCAGGAAATGTCATTGGAAGAGGCATCTGAAGAATTTTAGTTTTTTTCTTTGAACTTGGTGCCTCTCCAAGAAAGAGTTGTTACGTGAGTTGTACTTACAGAGAAAAAAGGGGAAGGGACCTTTAGAGAGATAGTATTTCTCAAAATGTCACATTTTTTTGACAGTGTAATTGTCCTTTGTAATTTCAACTTCAGCTGCAAAATCCAAATACAGTATAACACAGAGCCAGTTTAACTGAGTGCAAAAAACATAAGACCTGTTTAGTGTTTGTTCTAGTTATGCAAAACACAGAAATATTAGAAACAATGAAGAGAACAAGTTGAATAGTTGTATAATGAGAACTGTTATGTAACTCTAACAGTATTTTAGTATCATCGGGGCTGACCCAGAGCAATAATTCTTCAACCCTCCACAGCTACAAGACATTTACAAGCAAACAGTGTCTCCAGTTCAAACCTAATATTCTGGCAGCCACGCAAAGTATAGATGTATGCATGTTGTTAAGTGCTGTCAGTTTCTCTAAATGTTTATTTGGCTGTTTTTGTCTGTTTAATAGACTGCTCGACCACAAGAGATTTTTGGGGGTGAATAATGTTCAGATATTCATTATGTTTTTGCTGTCATAACTAGTTACAACACTATATACCAGTAAATACTGTGCAAGTGTTTGAATAAACAAGCCATGCTGTAAGCACCCGTTTAAAGGAATATGCTGTGAGAAGCTATGTGATGTAGGGTATGAGCCGCAGATGTTTAAATATGCTGTTTTTTCTTTCCACTGGCTAATATCAGAGTTAAACCCAGTCTTCTCTGGCCTGCCTACATGTTAGCAGTTAGGCATGTGTAGCCTCTTTGGCCCCAGCACAGTTACAGATGAGCTTTACCACAGCGATCAAGGGACCTGCAACTCGGTCCTGCTGCGGTGCCCAGGGCGACATGGCAGTGATGACAGCCCCTTCAGCAGCAACTCAGCTGGGAACCAGTCTGCCCCGCCATCCCCTGGACAATCCACACTAGTGGCTGGCACTGCCCTCACCCTCAGAGGGGAAGGAGAGAAAAGAAAGAGGCTCCTCAGGCGGGACAAGCCCTGTGAAGCATGTGGTAGAAAGTGGGGCAACTTGGTCACATCTGCAAGAGTCTCTCTGCATACTAATGTCTCATGTTTATCCTCTCCTGCAGTAGTGATGGCAGCTCAGTATCAGGACAATAAGAAAAACTGAATGAACATAACGGCAGGTATTCAGTATAGTTCAGTGAAATCAGACTGATCTCCTCTCGCTCCAGCTCTGTGAAATCCCATCGCTCTCATCACCTCACCACCAGTTCAGTGGTGAGGTGGGAAAGGTGGAGATGATTCATCCCCGTTGTGCCGCGTTGTTGTCGTCCTCTGGCGAGCTGTTCTGTCAGAGGGTTGTAAATCTGTGACAGCAGGGAAGGTTATTTGTTTGGATTTTGTTCAGGCTGACCAGCCAGGCCTGTGGACTGTGCTTGGTGTTGATATGTTCCTGAATGGTGGAAGCTGTATTGACAAAGTGCTGTGACCAGGGCAAAAAGGAGTAAATCACGAGGTCACCCTTACTGTGAGGGGACACTAGACCAGTGCCTAGCGGGTAGAAACACACCACAAGGAGCCTTTTTTTTTGGGGGGGGGGGGGGGGGGGGTTACATTCAATTCAATAGTAATTTTCTTGATATAGTCAATTTATTTGTGTTGGCTATTGTATTTGGACTCTTGTACATAGTGGAGTAAAGATCATAGCCTGCAGAAAAAAGAATTCTGTTTGTCTGCAGGCTGTGATCTTTACTCCACAATCTACAAACAATCAAACAATCTACAAGGAAACATGCCATTGTGAAGTGTGTACACTCAGAGCCCCTAAAAAGAGTGTACATACACACACACAGATATATACAAACACACACACACACACACACACACACACACACACACACACACACACACACACACACATATATATATATAAAAGCACAGCCATCCTACAGAGAGGCAATTGCTTGCTGTCACAGTCACATCCACTTGAAGGTCAGGGAAAATGGCACAGATGGCCTTTTGCACTAAATCAGCAACTTTTCCAAAGTGTGGTCAAACAGTCACACATGGAGTCGATTCACACACTATAACCCACTTGCACTTTGTTCTCTGAACGTCATGTCCAGCCGTACACATATATTAAGAGACCCTGAATAACACACACACACCCATAGAAACACAACCTTACACATCCCTTTGGCTTTCTGAATCTCATCATGATTTTTTAATCACAAACACAGTGACAGTTTTTTTATGGGACCATGGGTTTAATTTAAAATAAGATAATTAAGATTTAAAAATTGCTGATGGAAAATTAAGTAATTATGGATTAATACTGACATTATGAGTCGCATTTGCTTTTAGTTAAAATTCACATTTGGGGCCAGAATTATTCATGCCATAACTATTGTGAGGCAAATTTGAATAAAATCCTTTACAACTATGGCCACAGACAGGTCTTCTGATGTGTTGGCAGGTGTCACTTAAGTTTCTAAAGGTTGACCTTGTCAGTCACTTGATTTTAGGTTGTGCATTACATTGAAATCAGTATGAAAATTCAAATGGTATGATGACTTCAAATAGTAGGATTCAAGATTCAACAGTTTCTTCGTCACAGACATATTTTCAAGATATGCAGGTAAATGTGGGGGTGGCATCCAGACATCAAGAGGATGTGCTGAAAGGATTATGTGCAATAATCATCAGAGTAAGTGAAAAATAAGAATTAGGCAAAAAAAAAAAAAAAAAAGAAATGTAAGGGTAAAATTCCAAAGATGAAAGAATTAATAAACATGCAATATATTAAAATGAAAATGTGGATATTTTCATTATAGGAAACGAATGAATTTGTATGTTTTTGTTCTTCATGTTGTGAAGACATGCCGTACACTTTTCTTATTAGGGTAAAATAAGTAAAACAGTGTTTGTATCATTAATTATAGCTTTAACCCAGGATGTGGACACAGGTGACAGACAATGTGTGAATCTCAAAGAGGCGTACTAAATTATCTTTTAAATACACATCTGAGTTATGAGTCAAGGGGTCCTCTGCGCTTCTGTATTGTCGTGTTGTGTGTCAGGCCTCACCCACCTGGTGCATAATTAGGATTAAACAAACCAAAAAACTGTGAGTGGTATTTTACCCAAGCTTGATTGTCTCTCCATCAGCGAAGTGTCGTGGGTGTAAATAATAAAACCGTTTTGAGTTAAGCATGCCGAGGTCCTGCGAGGCCTGCAGGTGAGGAGCCGAGGCGCTGCGGTTGAGTGCTGGTGTCATGGGAGGAAGCGTCATGGCATCATGGCGGTGAAGCGAGGTGAAGAAATGAAGTGTGACTGGGTGGATGTGACAGAAAGTCTAACTGTCACCTGAGGTCCCTGAGGCCCAGCTGCTCCACAACGGGAGTTTAGACGACAGAAACAGTCATTAACCCTGTCACATTGATTCAGCTCTGTTAGCTTGTTTCTTCTGACCCATACTGTGGAATAAAATGACTGAAGGGCTGTAATGATATCCTTTTTACTGTTGTTGCAGTGTCTAAACTCTGTTTTGCTCAGTGTGCTTGTTTATTGTGTCGTCAAAAGCCCAATATAATGGTGTTTTGTTATTACTGTGACATATTTGATTTTCTCCTCCCTGCATGGCTGCTCAACTGCCTTTTGATTTTCTGACACCTGGGATTGTTAGGAAATACTGATAGAAACCAATGTTGTGTGATAATGAACAAATCTGCTGTCAGTCAGTGTTAGATCTTTCCACTTTTGTTGTATTATATGTCAGTCAGGATGTGTGCTGACACACAGATGCACACAGAAAAACACATTTGTGCTTCTTCTTTCCGACTCCGCTGCTTTTTTCTTATATTTTGAGGATGCTCTCGATTCTTTCTACCTCTTCGTCTCTGTTCGCATGCTGTTTGTTCATCAGACAAACCATCTGCTGAAGTTGTGTGTTTTTCTCTGCACGCCGTCCCCTCGGCGCACTGCTTCACGTGGTGGTGCTCTACCAATTATCTGATGCACACGGGATGCCCAGCGTGAGCCACTGCCCACTGCACAGGCTGGAAGTCTGTGTGTTCACACCAGGCAGCCTCTCTGCACGTCGCCGGATAATGGGGAGAGCGAGGGGGTGTCCTCTATTCAGCTCTCCTCATCATTCATTTGGTGAGCTGATTAGCTTCTCTCTGTGACCAGCAATAATCTGCAGTCCTGTGTATTTCATGGCCCATTTCAGAATTAGTGCATCTTTATATGTTCAAGCCAATCTACACTTGCCGCAGTGTTTGTACTGCGTAATAAGCATTGCCCCTTTGTGCAGTGTACCATGTAAAACAATAAGGCTGGAGCTGTGAGCAGTTGTAATTACACTCATTCTTCGTTGTTTTACTGTGTAGCATTTGGGTGACTTCAGTAATATTATATGAGGGGAAATGTGGGTGAACTTAATGGAAAGAAAATTAACAGAAGAGTCTTCAAGTCAGAACATTACCACCAAATTTCATTTCAAATCATTATTGATTTATGGTGAATAATAATTGGAAAGTGTAGAAATTAATGTGTGGCATTTCTTCATGAAGGATTTATGTGCCGGCATTTAGATCTTTCCGTCTGTATGACTGCAGTCAAGCGGCACAGCCGACTTTCATAGATTCCTTTGTGTCAGAAGATGAAAAACATCTCTCCTTCATCATCTACTGCAATACTTTCTTATGCCCTCTGTGTATCTGTCACCTCTTTTCCCCCATAAACCCGATCCTTATCAATACTTCATCTAAATTGATTTAGATTTTGCTTTAAAGCTGTGAAAGTGTGTCGTGTCAAGGCTGCCGTACAGCATGTCAGTAATACTTTTTGGATTGATCTTTTATTTAGTAATAATTGGGAGACTTAAACAGGGGAGATAAGCATGGCTGTGTTTTTCATAGGCTTTATCTGGTGTGCAGTAGGGCCCCAGTCAGCGCACATGTGGTAAGAGTTAGAAAAGTGAACCCATGCAGTCTGCTGAACACTGACTGAAACATACAAGTGTTCCTTCAGGGGATGGGGGATATTAGAAAAAGCCTGAAATTGAGAAATGTGATATGGGGGGCTCTGTGGAAGAAAAACAAAGTTATTTAAGCTGCAAGCCTTTCCTCTTATTAAAATAGTATCAAGCTTTTATTGAATTTAACATGTTTATGGTAGGGGCAGCATAAGCGGCCTCTGTGAGTGTGGATTTAGCTGCACCTCCGAGATAGTCATCTTTACTCACATTTTCATGCAAAATGTGACTTACCTAGTGTGGGCGTGCATTTATGACTTTGCCCTTGTCTGAATGTGTGTGTGAACATATGTCAGAGAAGTTTTTTTTTTTTTTCTCCCCCTCTCTCTCATACTGAAGGCTTTCCAGTGCAGCGTTCCTGTTATTTGTTAGCATTTTTGAAGGTGTTATCAGCGAGCCCTTTCTTTGGCACTCCATTACGTTCTCACTCTGTATCTAATAATCTTGTCATTTTCCACCACATTTCCTCTACTAAGCAGTCAATTAGTGATGCAATACTTAGCCGCCTTCAAAATCCTCTGAAAATCGTGTCTAAAAAGGTTAATGTAATTTCAAAAGCATAAAGTGGATGGAATAGCCTGGATGTGAGTGTGTCTTACTCATTAGAGTTCATCTCGAGAACCGACTATCCCAGACTGGAATCTGATTGAAAACAGCCATTGAAGAAGTCAGACTAGTGTGAACTAGAAAGCATTTGCCCCATGCATAATTTATATTCAGAGAAACAGTGATGTTGTAATTAAAAAAAAAAAAAAAGTGAATCTAAACTGTGGATCATTAAAAAAAAAAATTTAAAAAAAATGCATGTAGCAGTACTTCAGTCAACTTGTGCCCTGGCACCATTCTCATCTTGTCAGGATGTTTCTGTTGTTTCAGCAGAGCCTGAGCGACTGCAGTGCCATTATGTTCTTTGCAGTTTATGTGACATTTATCAACATCATGTCTGACAATAAAAGTTGAAATGTTATGAGGATATATAATTGAAAGGTTAGAAGGTAACACACAAGAGAACCCGTGTCTCATATCTAATTTGGAAGTATCTATCAGCGGTGTGATATCCCTGCTGTGGCTGTTACAGTTTACAGTAAGAGCTCTGGGTCCCTGAAGGCTCTCTGTCTGTATTTGTTATTTTTAAATTGGCAGAGTTTCTTTAACCTGGAGAGACCATAGATTCAGTTTCCATGAAGATAGGTGTTTGTTCTTTTCAGTACTATATTCTATACCAGTCTTCTTTTGCACTCTGCTGTATTTGTAAATGTTGGTAGGTTCCCTGTAATGTCAGGAATGTCGGTCAGTCTTCAAGTAGTCTCGATTGTCAGATAGAGTGTGACCCATCACACAGGATTACCAGCTACATTCAGAACTCATACGCAGGTTGTAATTATTCGAGTCTTGTGCGGTGACACTGTGCATCATTTCAGTCACTTCATTTTGCCGAAGAGCACTTACGAGAGTTCATGTAGAGAGCACTTGTTTAAATGTTTTTCAGATGGTGAATGCACTTTTCAAGAGGTTAACTTTCAAACTGCCTTAAAAAAAAAAAAAAAAACTGTAAGGCAAGGTTATTTTCATAGAAATCCATACTGTACCGTGCGAGCTGCACAGAATGAATAAAACCACATGAGCTGCCAGCTGCACATATTTACATCAGGTTTCCCCACAATCCACTTCTAAGGACTGTGCTCACGGCTGTCTCTCAAGGAACTGGTTTGTGATTCGGGGTGTACTGGAGGGATTCAAAGGACAACTTAGACATTTCAGTTACAGACTGAGAACAGAAGCAGAGCCAGAATCTCCCCTTAATCTTTGGAGTCATTGCTTTATGTCTGAATGTGACAGGTCACAAAGCCCGACCCAGGCTGATTCACTGCATCCAGCTCATGTTATCATCAGTATTGATTCATCTCCAAATGTGTCTTTGTACTCGTCCTGAAAGCTCCCTGGCTCAAGGGTACAGCCCATTATCCACTGCAAGCAAGAGAATAAATATTTTCATCCTCTGGCCTCACATGTATATCCAAACAGTAGAGATAAAGGCCTAACATTTGTGATGGGTTTATATAGCTCTAGACGAAAACTGATAATAAAACAAACTTGCATTTGGCACGTTCTAAATGCATCTTGAACATTTGACTCATTGTAGCCCTCTCCCTGCCTCCCCTACTGGAGAATAGCGATAAGATGTCTCATTTCCATTTACCTTTCAGGATTATTCATGGTTATGGAGGTGTTTTCTAGTTTTGTTCCCAATGCATCCTCAGTATGTCTGTGCTAAAAGCTTTCGAGCCGCATGCTGTGATCTTTAAAAAAAAAAAAAACAAATATTTTCTGCTAAATACTGTATTTTTACTATTCTCTTTTGAATTATACACAGAAATTTGAACTATAGCTGCTCAATGAAATAATACGAATACCACTATATTACAAAACACACCACTTACTGTATATCAGTAAATCAGTTCTTATCATTAGACATCACTACCACATGTGATTAGAATGTCATGGATACCAATTAACCTAGTAACCTGGGCTGCTGGGCGGGGTGGTGTTAGAGGGATGTGTATCACACAGATGTTTCCCTGATAGGATAACAGAGACGCTGAGTTTTTTGGTTTGAAAACCTGGCATCCTAATGAGTTCCCTGATGTACTTGTGTCCAAGCAGATAAAAGTGGGGACATGTTAGGCTGTCCTGCACTAGCACATACCCAAATTCAGATTGCCTCTGCCAGTTTGAGTTTTATGTTTCAGTACTCTTCATATTAGAGGATTGCTGGATGTTCAGCTTATTAGTTCTGTTTTGTTTTTTTCTCAGATTGATGAGAAACAACAAAAAGCAGTCCCATTTTGATCTCATGGCTATAGCAGCCAGTCGCTGACGCAGACACGTGGGAGCTGCTCTCCTCAACAGAACAATAAAGACCTGTGTTACATCCGTGAGGCATATAAACTGATATGAGACAGGAGCTCATCTCAGGTAAATTAGTTACCAAATTAACCCGCGCTGTGTTCACGCTGGACGTGTGATTGATGTGATCCCAGGTCTGACTTCTGACCCCCTAAGCCTGAAGTTGTTGTAGGGACTGGGGCTGCAGATAGGATCATCAGCAGACGGCCAATCACAGGGAGAGAGCCAGCATCAGCCTCCGCCTGGCTTACCTCGTGCTGAAACAGCATGATGGTGCTTTTATTAGCTTTTAACGGATTATAATTGTCTGCTAAGCACTCCTCTGTCCGTCACACAGATGGAAGTTGAACCTTAATCCTCATTCTGGAAGCTTTCCTGCAGTTTTAGGTGGAGAGGTTTTCATACACGTTTTCTTGTCTTTTCATGAAATTTCTAAATCCTCTTTTTCCCTCACAAACCCATGGGAGTCCAGTAAATGTCTCCTGACGCCTGGAGAGCTGGGCATTTTTATAACAGGCCATAACCTGGGTTGTTTTAATGACACTGTCCAAAGCACATCAACTGTCGACTCTGGAAATGCCTTACAGATGTATGATTTTCTTTTCTTTTCTTTTTTTTCTGGGGAATGTTGGCAAGTGAATCCACTAAGCACCAAGGCTGAACAACTCTGAAGTGTAAAACATGTGAGACGATTTATTATTCCTACAAAACACACATAGTCTCACATATGGGCTCGCAGCCTTGTGCCGATGGGACATCCACAGCTCTTTGCACTTAATCTTGAGCCTCTCATATAAACCAGCTAATTAGAATTAGTTTGACTACACTTAAGCTTGTGAAAAGCATATCATGGACGTTTATCCAATGCTTAATTGACACCGTAAAAAGAAATACATATTCATAAATACACACCACTGACTGCTCAAAGCTGCCTGATACAGAATGTCAAATTTAATTGGGGGGAGTGCTGAAAGATACTTGTGCCTGCTGATTTGAAATATAGTATATCCTATGGCAGCTTTGTTCATTCATATTCATACGGTTGCCACAGATTACTAAACTCTGCCAATTATAGCATACCATTGAGGAAAGATGAATTTCAATAAGTAAAAAAATGTAAATTTGTGTTATCATTCTAGGTAGTGACAATCCATTCTGCTTCAGCACCGATGCATTTTCATATTCATGACATAGTCAAGTTTCTTTCTCCCTCAATGTTCAGATTACACACGCAGCCCCCCACAGTGTGTGCCGTATATAACACAGCAGAGGTTACTTTTATCCATTTCCTTTTGGTTTTACAAATACCACCTCACTCATTTCTTTGTCAGTTTTGTGTGTTTTAAAGGTGTTTTACTTCTTCAAAGTGAATATTCTAAGGAAAGAATCTCTGCTGGTTGCCCTCCTCTTCACAAAAACGCAGTTTCATTTTGCAGCAGACTGGTGCTACAAAAACAAGGGGACTTCAACATGTCATACTGAATCTTAATTAGAAAAAATACAGTGAAAAACAAAGGGATGTTATCCACAAAAAACCCATTAAAGTTCAATCAAATGAAATAAGCAACTGGCAGAAATGAAAGTGCTGTCAGGCTCAGCGTCTTATCTGGGTAAGTGAAAGTAGGAGAGATATACCTCTGGGTCTGCGTTCCCCCTGTGCTGCTGTGATCTTTTCTCAGCTGCTTTTTCAATATGTCTTGGTGATAAAAGAGTGACCCACTCTCTTCCTGTGTGCGCAGCATGGGCTGCAATCGCAAAGCTGTCTGTTGACCCCGCTGACCTGCGGTCACCGCAAAGCAGGAAGTGAAGTCTATTTGAAATTCTCACAGGCTGCCATCTGCCTCAATTTTTAAACGGGCCTAACCCCACTAAACCATTTTACACCTCCATATCAACCCCACTCACCTTTTACTCTTCCACCGCCACCCCCCCCAACTCCACACTGCCCCCCCCCCCACCCCATGTCAGACAGGCAGCCGTCGGCCAAAACACAGCGAAAACCCGGCACCGACGCAGCACATGAATTAAAGATTTAGTCACAGCACACAGGACAGGATGCACACAGGACAGCATGTTACCTCTGTGCGTGCACTACTGTCAACACGCGCCTCTGTATGTTTAGGTCGCAGAGACAGTAGGACACTGATACACGGTATGTCAGAACAGAGCCACAGCCACATCCCTGTGGAGAGAGACGTATCACAGCACGCCACTGTTACTGTGAGCTATAAATATCTGATAAAGAGATGTGCTGCAGTCATTTTATGCCCGTCGGAGTTCCACTGTTTATTTAACCTACTTAAATTTTCTAGAAACCTCTATTTTTAATCATTAAAATGGAATTGCATTGTGTTCCCGTCTTGGAAGAATTAACAATAAGATTGGAGTGGAGATGAGCAGATGAGATAAGGCAGGCAAAACAAAACCATTCCAGGAGAGGAAAGGATATCAGACTAGAGATGCATTTGTGGAAATAATTCCATTTTCCCAGCGCACACAGATAAAACGAGGGAGTGTTTAGACTACAAATGTGTCATAGCCCTCTTATTAGCTTGCCATGGTTCCAGTAAGCATCTTAATTTGATTATTTGAGGAATTATGGGGAACTTGTGGCTCTGTTTGCCTTGGGCTTCTTCACAGCTAATTGTTTTGTTTTGTTGCTAAATCATAGCTGCCTGATATGATATGGTCTCTTCTATGGTCAGCTGTAGCTTGGAAACAAAAATTATTTTTCTGTTTTAGCTGTTTTATTTACTTATGTGAGAGCGCTGCTCATTTTGAAGGAAGCTATGTAGAACATGGGCTCTGATGCTCTGTGGCACTGGAACCACAACTTGCAGTTCACCACAGACCAGGATACTGGGCTGAGGGATGACAGGTGCTACTTGGAATAATTACTACACATGTAAGAATATATATATTTCTAGTCTGTACAGTTAACCAGTGGTTGTTGCCTTTGCTTTACAGCCTTTTCTGGAGTCTCCTGTTATTCCAAAGGTCCTCATTACCTGCCATCTCGACAGCTTCATTCATAATCTGAAAAGATGAGAAAAAACAGTCGGCTGAAAGGTCATTTTCTTCGTTTAGACCCTTGGGTTAACCCTTTATCCTCAGGCCTTACTTCTGGCTTGAATGACAATCTTGCAAACAGTCAGCCCTCTGTCAGTATTTCTCTAATGCCACTTTAAGTCATGCATCTCTAGAGTAAGGAAAATTCAGTCAAAAATAGGAAAATATCAGTTTGAGAGAATCATTAGAAATAATTACAAATGCAACTGTGAAAAAACACTGAGAGTTCACAAAAAACAAAAGAAAAAACCTGACACAGCCTCATTGTAATCAGCCACAAGTCTTGGCCTGTGTTAGCTCTGCCCTGTGTTTCAGATGGCCTGGCACAGACATATCACAGACTGATTAAACTTTCAGTGGCTCCTGAATACCATTTTCACCTCTCAAAGCAGCCAAGCGATAGGCTTTCTTTCCAGAGATCCCTCTAACCAATTGTGCCTAAAAAGCTTTTCAAAGTGCTGAGTGAAGGAGCACTTGAGTTTGAGGAAGGGTTATATTCTCCGTGCAGCAGGTAGAACAGACTGGTGTGGAAAGCGGTGATAAATACGGTTCTTTTAGTACAATAGCTTTGTAGGTCACTCTGTGGAGAGGCGAGGGGTGCGCTCACTCAGCCGGCTGCTCCCTCAGAGCCTGCGCAACCCAAAGACACAGAAACACGCAACCTTTAAAGAGGGATTTGAAAAGGTCAAAGCACAGGCATGTAGAATGGTAATATAGGGAGTGCACTTCCAGAGGTCACAGGGTCAATGTGGGCTTTTTTCCTCCGTGTTCCTCTCACCCTGTAGAGGTGGGTTTGTGGAGTATGTTATGATTGATTTTAGCACCATAGATGGTCACAAACATAACGGCATCTTTCTAGACTACATCATATTGTGTATCTCCTTGTGAGCTTCTTTCCCCTCTTGTGTTAGTTGACCCACTTCTGAGGATCTGGCAATGAAGGGAGAGAGAGAGTGTCCACCTGGACCTGGTTAGAGGTGTGGTTAAGATGGGCTTAGTGGGGGCTGGTGTGTCCCAACACACCAGCCTGATGTTTTTCTTCACTCCCTCAAAGGCCCTGTCCCTTCTCCTCTTCACCGCTCACATACTGTTTTAAGTGGCCGTTTGCCACATAAAGACGAATCACATTTCATTACTTTGCATCTGGTTTTTCCACTGGTTGTTACTTATGGATCTCAAGGTATTATATTAGCCCTTGGTTTCCTCTTGATGGAGCAGGGAGGATTTCCTTAAGACTGAGCCAGCTGGGTCTCCACCACATGACAGAGTGGGTGCTCTCCCTCTTTACTCGACAGTCCCATGTGATATCACTGCATGCTTAGTGACTCTTCTTCCTCTGATCTAATTAGTCCCTTGACGCATCTTTAACGGTACGTATTTATCAGGAACATTAATTAGTACCTAGACTGGATATATTACTTTGAAAATAGTGGATGTCCTTGTTTATTAAAGTATTAACAACAGGGGGGGAAATACTCTCTCTTATCCCCTGGTGTTAGTCACTTAGTGAGCCTGCTCATTCATCATACCCTTTCTGCAGTACGTTTTCTTCTCCTACTTATCCTTGTTTGTCTTTTTCTGAGAGCACATATAAAGCAATGTTGGATTAGCATTATTAATTACAGCAGCACTTTGTGACCCCATGTTACACAGTTGTCGCATTAACAAAATGTCACCCATCTCTTGTGGATAGTCACTTAGTTACAAGGCTGTGAGATAACTACCTCCTGCTTTGGTCCCAGTCAAGTTTACAGAAGCCTACAAGACATAGAAAGGAAAACAGTGCTAGAAATGGGAAAGCCATTGATTTTCTAAACGACAGCCAGAGCGAAACTGATACTGTATTGATTGGAGACTTCCTTGGGATAGTTGCAGAGAGCTGGAGAAGGGTTCTGAGGCTGGGCAACACAAGTCTGTGAAGCTGTGCTGTATGACCGTCCATCATGCGTGACACAGACTACCTCAGCACCTTGCCCTAATGTGGTTCCTGCATAGAAATAAAGCATCTTCTGCTATACAGCTCTTTTCCTCCCAGTAAAAACACTTTGCTATGCTGCAGTTCATGTAAATGATTTTTTTTTTTTCAAAAGGTCATCATGTCTCTGAAGCATGACCTGCTGAAACTCCCAACATGACAAAAATTATGCCGTGTACAACAATACTGAATAATATTGTTCGGTACTGAATAATACTGTAACTGCAGCAGCTCGCATCGACTTTCTTTTTTTCCATACTAGCCCAGAGTTATCCCACTAAAGTCAACAAGTCACTGGGTATTTTTAAAATTGTTGATGTTTTTATTTGATCTGCCAACAAGTGAAACAGTTTGATTCATATTCAAGAGTTGAGCACAGAGCTTTCTTCTACTAACCATGCTAATTAGACCCACTTTAGCAATTTTATTGTTACTCAGGGGGATCTTTTGAATGCTTTTTTTGGTTGTGGATTAGTCCTTGGAAAGCACAGTGCTGCCTATTTTAGTAACACACCACACTTGTGAGCTCTCTGATCAGTCTGACTGAATTGTGTCTCTAGTGTGAATGACCCAAAGGCACTTAAAGAGATCCCTTCTTGTTTTTAAATGGCCCTCACTGTGTGTTAGCAGCATCTTGCTCTACCCTTAGGTGCAGCAAGGCAAACATGCATAAGGACACTGACACTAATATAGATATATTACACTCTTCCGCAGTGAAATCATGCAAATCAGGGAGACTGGGGAGAATTACCTCTCTACCCCCCTCCCTGCTGCACTGTTACAACTGTGCTAGACTGTAGGAGATGACAAAATCTTGCCTTCATTGGGCTTCTCAGCAGATTTATTCATATATTATTTCTAACTGACTTTTTTTTTATATATTGAATTTTGTGTTAAACTCTTCTGACTCTAGGATCATGTAGTACAGTGGGATGTGTTTTGTTTCCATTAGTTCCATCAAACCAAAAGCTTTTTGAGTTCTTTGGTCTTCTTTTATAAGAAGTTAGAAACTGAGCTTGTTGGCACTCTGGTCTTCTCTTGATGAAACTGTTGTCATAGCAGGACTTGGCTAAATTTTCTATCTCCTACTACAAGTCCTTACCCTTATTTAGTTGAGCTTCCCCAATTATGTTTTTTGATTCTCATTGGAGCATCAACACCAAAATGGGTAATCATATTATATCCGGATGATGCAAAGACGCAGCAAATTCATCAATGAAGGTTAATGTAGAGGCTGCTGGCGACACATGTGGCTATATTGACAAGAACCTCCAAATGACATTTAATTGCACCTATGTAGCCACAATTAAGTTGTCACATGTAGACCAAGCAGGAGTCAGGCAGCGTGGGCAGTAATGTTGCCATAGAAAGGTCATAGGGACACACACACAGAAAGTAAAGGAGCAAAAAGGACATAAGGAATAAATATTATCGGAGGAAATCAGCCTTTAGCAATCTATGTTATGTTAAGGGAACAATATATATGAGATTTCAGAGTATGTGCTGAAAGAGCAATCTGAATTTTTATTTCAGATTTAATATAAATGGAATCCAGATATTCAGACGTGAGATGTGCGTGATGAGGCCAGCTGTAAAGGTAACAATGGTGTCGTGATAGTCTATAACTTGGCCTTTGACGAGATCCGCTATTACACAGCTGTTTCTCATCAAAAAAAGAAAGACTTAGGTGGGTGACACTAATTTACAGAAATCTCCATGGTTTAAGTTGATTAACCTGCTAAAAAAATCCTTGTGAGCCACTTACACATACAATATCTAATCAGCCTCCCATCTCCTGAGCAAACACCTTCAGGCACCTCCTATTGGTCTTTCTGCTGCCAGTTTGTGCAACACATAGGAAACCAAAACCAGACAGTTTTATCTTAATCACTGCTTTCAAAGACTGTTTTGGGCACTTTCTGTGAGAACAGAATTTTATTTACAATCCAATTACAACATCAACATCTGTGTCTGTCTACTTTGGTTGTTGACATTATTTTGCTGCATTTACTTTTGACTAACTGAGCAACAATTGTGCCATTTAACATGTTTCAGTTTCCAGCAAATATTCTGCTATGTTATTTCTATTTATTGATAATTTATGCTACATGTAATGTTAAACAATTTTCTCTACTTTTATGGTAATCCTAATCCACTGGCCCCTCGAAAAGTAGTTTACCTTCTGCCACTCTGTCACGGTAAATAAATAGCCCTGACACACTCTACAATTCACGTCAAACAAGAGACTGTAAATTTGCTTTGTGCATCTGACAAAGTCCAGATCAGATCTTCATTCCACTTTGTAAGTTATGTCAAACAGCACCTCTGCTTTGAGGCCTGCTTCCCTGTTTGATGTCGCCCACGCAGCCATATGGTATCGCTCTCAGGATCAGTATTTCTGTTTTTTATTTCCTGCCATTACACTTATCCTGTGCTCTATTCAACAGTGTGTAAATCTGCCATAACCTTACAGTGGCTATTTTGGCATTTTAATGTGAAAAGGCTCACCTCTTTTGTTTAAACATGTTCATTGATACCTATCTTTTAAATTGGGATTATCCTGTTTTATTTCCCTGTAAGATGCCTATAGACACCTAAAACCTCCAGTAGCTATTAATGGTATCACAGGATGGTTTTATTAATATAATAAGAAAGATTTAGATTTTGAGTGTGTCTCTACATGGCAAAAAGTCCACCTCTAAACTTGAGATGAAATAACGAGTACTACTCAACTGAATGTGTCGCTGTTTGGAATTGAAAGCAAAAAGGGCTCCAATGAACCTTCTCTCCAAGGGTTCAGTGCCAACTGTTATGCAGACAGTGGATGAGCAGGAAGAAAAGGAAAAATATTAATATTTCTGACTGAACATTGTGTTGGCATCTACTATGTACCCTGTTATAAAACTAACAAAGGGGTAATAGCTTTAGCTAAAAGAAAGTGTATGTGAAGCAGAGTACTTTCTAATGAATGCTCCCCCTGACCTTATGGCATTAAGCTCTACAGGAAAAAAAAAAAAAACACTGCATGCAGGTAAAACCTTAGAGAACTGGCAATGTTATTTGCATTTATGTAGAAAGGGATAGCACAGCCCACACACTTTCTCACTCATCTGCATTATTATGTTCAAGTACATACTGGCTGTAGTTCTTGGTTAATAAGAATGCACAGGACGAAGACTAGACTCCTAGCGACTGTAGGACATCTGTTCTAAAGAAATGCAGACATTGTTTGTTGGATAAATTGCAGGTCACCTGTGCATCCTCTGTGTCTCTCCACGGCTCCTGTGGTCTTTACATACATGGCAGCCAGATCCAGGCTTGTATGCAGTTCAGGGAATTTTGCCATGGGAAGCTGTGATTGGATTCCCATTCGTCTGGCAGCTTTTGTGTAATACTCAAACTGGAGAGGACCTGGCTGGATCTCACCACATATTTCCTCCCAGGAAACCCCCTCAGAACCAGAACCAGACAGGGCAAACACGCAGCTGCTGTGTGGAAAAAAACTGTTTCTATCTGACAAATAGCACAAATTGTGTAATGGCTTCATCAACATGAGGTGGGCGTAACAGGGCCATCTTAGAGGATGTCTATAACTGGCAGCAGCCTTCTTCAGAGAGGGCTGAGTTGGCTCTTACTGGCCTGCTCCCAAAGACTGTGCAGGTATTGACTGAATAAAATCAGGAAAAATGAAAATATTAGTGGTTTTGACAACCAAGCATGATAACCCCGGCATGATCCGAGAGAGCAGACACAGAGCCCGACACATCCACGCAATGCACCGATCCTTCAACTTGACATGTAATACTGCCTATTGGCGGTCAATATGGGAATTTGGAATGCAGCAAAGGTGTCAGAGGCCAGTTGTTGATTTAAAGGTGTTCAACAGGAGGGATGAACTCACACAGAGGAAGACTGCAAGATCCTAGAACGCAGAAAACATTGTGAAGCAATAGCATGCAACATTTCTGGTTTGATTTGAATTTTATTTTTATGATATACAGTAAATGTAAGTTTCTAGACTTAGTGTGGTTCCTGAAAATGCATGCATACCTTGAGCACGGGTTGACATGCTAACATTTCTGTCAGATGCAGAGGGACATAATGTATGTTACAACAGTTGGTGGGCCATAAAAGCTAGCAATCAACCACTAAAAGAGTAGAAATGAACTGCAAGGTTTTATGAAGTAAGAAATGTATTCAACATGTTTATCCCCTGAGGGAGACAAACAATGCATTTTAGTGAGAAACGCTGAATGTAAACAAAACTAAGCTTGTTGAAAACGCCACAGGAGACCTTTAACTAGAAGGAGACAAACTCCGTGGTGACTTTTACACATCTCTGCATGCAGTTTGAAGGCAGGTACAAGCCTCAGTAGCATAGCTCAGTGAATTATTGGACATCTGTTTGATCAAGTAGCAAGAAACACACCATTACGTTTCTCTGCAAATCGAGGTCTGTTATTTCTGGACTTTTTAGAAAAGATTTCCTCGTCGTTCCAAAGACATCCATTAACTGAGCCGCTGAAAGATGAGTTAATTAAGCTCAGCGTTCAGCATAGTTTTAAGTTACTCACAGAGACATAAGAAAGGCATGCATGAGTCTGCCTGACTCTGAGCTAGAAGGAAAATACTATATTTCTATTTTCAAGTTTTGACCAAGTTATCACACCAGCCCTTCACACATATACTCATCCATACACACACATAGACACCAACTGTGCCTCATCAGCAGAGGTTGTTACAGACCAGTGGCTGTCCAGAGGTCACATCATTACTAATGCAGCCATGGATCATAGATACAGCCCTCATATTAGTCCTTCCCTCATCATTCCCCTCTGACCTCGTCCGCAGCTGCACTACCTCTCATCTTTATGATTAGAAAATGGCCCAATCCTTCTCCCTCACACTCGCACTAATCCCCATAGACTCAACACCAGTATTCAATCATTATAATTATTTGACCATCCATATTAATTGACAAATTTGTCAGTGGAGTCTATTGCACCATTGGTCATGTGCCAAGAAGATGCTGTGGTATTGTGAACCTCAAACCTCTGGAGATACTGGTGGGACTGACATTTCCCTTTGAACTCCTCTAAGGGAGTTCTGAGTCCTCTTGTTGGTGGGGAAGGATTTTCATTACTGTCATTGGTTATGTACTACTAAACATTTAGTTGCAGTCAAGTGATGGCAGTTACTGTGCCTGTGGGAGGTTATTGACATTTTCCTTTACTCTGATGGAGCAGAGCTTGCTGTGGTAAAGCAACTACCTTAGAATATTTTCAGCCACCGTGTTTGGTGTGTTTGTTATTGGGAGAATTTACTGGAGAATTTAAAGTCCATAAAACCTGCCCTTCTCTTTCAGAAAGATTAAATATGAAAACCGTACAAAATACGAGGAAAGAATTATGAGTTTTTTCCTGCTGAAATTGTGTCTTTTTTTTTTTTTTTTAAATCAGATAACACAGTGCTTCTGCTGCTGGCAGCGGAAGCTGGCAGGAATGGCTCAAAGCCTGTGAAAGTCAAATGCTGTGTCTTTCAGTTTGAGAGAACAATTTTTGAAAATGTGAACTAAAATGCGAGATGCCTCAAGCATGCATGTACTACAATTTTTGTCTACAGTGCCGTGCAGCAGTGAAGCCTGAATAATACAGCAAGAACTACTGTATTTGTTCAGCTCTAATGTGTAAAAAATGTGAGGCACGCGCAGCATTTGTTGAATTAACATACAAATTGCTGATATATTATCTTATGGATTTTTTCCAGATCTAGCAAGACAGCATTTTCCTGTCAAAATGTTTTATATTCTGCACTGTGTACAGCCTCAGAAGCAGCATGGTGATGTTTTACACTGATGAAATAACCAGGTAGCTTACCAGAATCTTATCACCCCTATTTAGTCACACTGCGCTTAGCACTCATACATAACCATATACATAACCATTTACTGTTTTGCAATATTAGGCTGACTCCATCCACTATTTTATTGCTGTTATCATGATATACTGTAGTGGGCATCTAATGTCAACCGGCTTTGGAAAGTGAGAAATTGAGCTCAGCACTTTCTTCCAGTCTTTGGTTGTAACCATGCCTTCTCAAAGCCCAATGTCAGGCTTCTGCTTTGATGTATGGATGGAGGCGTTTTGTTCAAAGGGATAACCTTTTCTGGGCACTTCTTTGAAATGATAATTCACCAGCTTGCTGCAGGTGGAGCAGCAGCTCTCTCGGCAGACAGGGTCAATCAAAGTCAAATAGAGGAGCTGCTCACAGCTTCACCCGAGTTGTCGTCGCCGATGCCTGGCTGCTGCTGTCAGCCCTGCCACCAACGTAATCTCTACCTCTGGTAAAGCGAGTGGACATGAGGGATGTCACAGCAATGAACACATTTTAAGCAGCACGACGTGGACTGAGTCACTGTGCTGTCCCGGTCATGAAGGAGCAGGGAATGTTTATGAGTGTTTGAGTGTTTACACAGCTCTGACTATAGATACCTGTCAGACCCAAACTGAGGTTTTTGCTGCTTTTCCAAGCTGCAGGCTCTGTGTACTAGTGGTGAGAGGGGACGCAGGTGTGTGTAATTACATCAGTAATAAGGTCTGGATATGGTCCACCTGCCTTAAAATGAACCCTCTATCCAATCCAGCACCGCTGACAACAAAGGAGACGGGCGCTCGCTGATTATGGCTTTGATGATGCAGCTAGAAGGCTGTGTTATATGGGGAGATATTTCTGGCTCAGGAATAATTCACTGGAATTATTCAATCTGTCTCGAACAATGACACGTACTATCAGTGTATGATCACACACAGCACTCATATGTTGTATGTGTCGTGTCAGAGATGAATAGATCCTAAACAAAACAAACACAGTGTGTATTTAGCTTGTGTATATGTGAGTGTATGATATACACAGCTTATTATGCCCGGCCACTGTGATGGATTGGTGACCTGCCTAGATTCCCTACCATCCAGCGCATTCTGGTGTTTCCTCACTATGACATTGAGCATGAGCAAATAAAGCAAATGAATGAATCATTTCAGCCAGTGTTAATATTGTATATCCTTCTCCTGTCGCTGTTGTCCATCTGGATGCAACCATTCAGGATTCTGCATCAGCCGGTGGCTCAGTAACGAGGCAGCACAGGACACACAGACACAGATCTCCCTCGGGTTCGGGCTCCAGCTGGAGCAGACATGCTAGGGCAACCTGTCCCTATTATTGTTTGTGACAGAATCAAGAAGGAAATGCAAGTATAAAAAGTGCGTGCGTCGTGCCTGCACGTCAGATTCTGCTGGCAGTGCCCCCAATGTAATTATGGGCATGGGTGGCCAGCTATGACAGCTCATCTGTTAGCCAGCCAGTAGGAGTCTGGGGCACCTGGTGAGCCCTGCGCTAGAATGATGAGCCACAGATACACACAAATTAAAAATCACATGCGGTACTTCATGAAACGAGGTGCGAGTAAGGGACAATTTCATATCGTCTCATGCTACTCATTAATACTATGGCACCTGCATCTACCACAAACTGACAGCGCGAGCCACTCCCGAATCTTGTTTCTCTGCGTTTCACATATCTTGCAAATGAGTTATAAAGGCGTAGGTTGAACCCCTGGCATTATCATTTTAATTAGTCTCATCTTATCATATATTCAGAACTCAATTACATTTAAGGGGCATTGGTTTTTAATTGATTAGGCTAGATGAGCAAAGTGTTCTGCAGAGGATTTGAATGGAATAATTGAAATGAGATCCTTAACCTGCATCATTAAATATATCACGGTGCAGCATTTGTGTTGACAAATAACATCTGCACCATAAATGAATGTCTTTACAGTGTAATAGAAAATAATGTACCCTCATTGCGCCACTGAAACTGAAGAAGTGAGTGGCTCAACTTCTTCTCAGTATCTTTTCACATAGTTTCTAGGACTCATCAAAGATGAAATAATTAATTGGAAATTTCTCTGATGTGAGAGAAATGCATATTTTCTCACACTCGTGAGAAAACTATTTTTGTAATAAACCTTTGAATCCACTGAAATCTTAGCTTATCCCCAAGTTGAATGGGTCTGCAACAAACAGAGCTCAAAGAGTGATAGGTCAAGCCAGCTACACAGTCTCGCATCTTGTTGTGCAGAAGACGTTTCTGTTAAGACCACCATCCTTCCCATATGCAACCACGGGACCTAATCATATGTCCTCACCCTTTGGCAAAGGCCCTCCAATCAGGGATGAGTAATGACTAGGCAGGCTAGCATGCAGTGATCCCAGCTTTCTAATTAGTCTTCCATTAACTTTTTCAACCTTGGCGGCTGCAGGGTGCACACTCAACACACACATACACACACACACACACACACACACACACACACACACACACACACACACACACACATATATATACCTCGCAGCATCAGACCAAAATATTGGACCTCCACTCTAAAATCAAAAATCTAAAATGAAGTATTTAGTAACATTTTCTACTCAGATACATTTTTTTTTCGCCCTAATTAGCCAGAGGAGTATATTTGTTTTCTTTCCTGTGTTACTAATTTGTATCTTCCACCTTTAAATATTGTTACACTCATACAATATAATGGCATTTTGCGTATAATCTGTTTTCTTGTTTTGTCATGCACATTAAAATCACATCAATATAAAGCAGGTGTGAAACATAGTGATATTGTGGGTCATCACACGATGAAGTAACAGTGTATTTTAAGGTGTATAGAATTAAAAATGGCTGGTACATGCGATCTTGGTTCGGATCATATTCAGGGAAATTCTTTCAAACTATTCACGGTTTCTTCTTCTGTGTCTCTACAGTACTGTATGTGTGCATTCAGGAGATAAGCTGTCTCTGGTTGACATTGAAAGAACAAGCTCTTTTAAGTGCAGACTTTTGGAATTTACTTTTAGAAAGAAAAGTCACAGATCACCTTCTCTGTTGTATTTGATTTATTTTACAGTGTTATGAAGCCTTGGCCAACAGTGTTTGTTTGGATACAGACAGAATATCAATGCTCTACACTGGCATCTCTGGTTTCATTTGGCATCTTGGTCTGGCTGATATCTGTTAAAGACCATTCGATGTGTTTCTGATCTGTAGAATAAAAGAACTTACCCAGGCCTTCTGCAGAATTTGGAGATGCTGTAACAGAAACGAGACAAAGAGATTGACAGAGACAGAGCCAGAGAGAAGAGTCTACATGACATGGATACTAAGATTTTCCATTTGGTTTTGTTTTAGCACAGGTTGTCAGTTAGCTTAGACTAAGATTTCTCCTTTGCTTTATCTCATCAAACAACATAGAAATGTAATCAGCATCAGTGGTATTTGTATATGCACGTGCACAATGTACACATACTGTGTGTTTCAGTGCACGGCCTGTATTCAGGATTCATCCTGATCACTGTGGGCAGTGAGTTTTAGAATGGAGCTCTATAAAAGAGTAATGGAAATTCCTGTGGAGCTGCTGTCCTGTGGCCTTCCAGCACCCAGTGGTATGCACTATCTTGGCGTATTATCAGCACAGTCTGTTTGTCAGCGAGCCCATGACTTCAAAGGAGACTTAAAGCTTTCTTTCATTTTTTTGTCGGGGTTTAGGGGTTGAGAGAGTGAGTCTACATTTTATGAACAAAGCCCCCCCAAGACATCTAGCGAAATAAAATGTTACCGTCCTGGATGCAGCTCCTAACATTTACTCCAAAGCATGGATCATAAACTATTAATAGATATATGTCTGTATGAGCACCAGAAGGGTGCCTCTTTGAATTGGATCCTTGTGTTGGGCAGGGTCAGGAATGGGGCTAAAGCTGGCGAGCTTCCTTTATTCCCCATAACATCACTATCCTGGATGGAGGACGATGGTGGGTGGAGAGCTACCATTATGGCTGTTGTGTAAAATTGCCATTATTCAGTCAAGCGATTATCTGCTGCCGTGGTGTGTAATGCATCTCTGTGACTGTGACTGATCTCTGCACATCTAAGACTCCACTGGAGAAGAGTAAAACTGAAAGAGGTGACCTCTTTCTTTACAGTCTTTCAAAAGCTTAGAGCATGGCTCTTTTTACACACATTATTAAAGTATGGAAAGTGTGAATTGCGCATGAACGGCTTTATGAATTGAATTACAATTATTACAATTATGAATTACAATATGAGGAGTTAAAGAAAACACAGTTTCATGAGCGGATAAGTGGAAGCACTGGAGATCATAGCGCTTTCCAGCTTTATCATCCTCCTGCACATTTGGGCCAAAAACATTACAGTAGTAGAAGTAGTAGCAGTTTAGTATGCAAGGGATACATTTTCCCAGAGGGTGGAAAACAAAATGGTTGTCACATTTCAATTGAGCCAAAAAAAAAAAAGAAGTAAAATAAGTTATATATGCTGGAAGTCAATTAAAATATAATAATCTGTCATTATAAACTCCCAGGCAGGTCTAAGAACCAATGCATTTGTTCAGAGTTTTGTTTTACATCACTCTTTGTTGTGTTCATCAAACAGAAAGAGCCTTTTCACAAATGTAGCAGACTCTTACTTTGTTTTAGCAGCTGTCCAGTATACAGTACATAGATTTACTGTCAACAGTAAGGAGTGAACCCTCTGTAACAGCCGCCTCTGTCTGTCATCAACATATAAGACATTGCAGCTCTTGTTTAACGCTGTCTGCTTCTCTTGTTCCACAGCTGTCAGTGACATAAATTACTGTCAATCTGCAACACAGCTATGAAAAGGAGATGTAATCTTAGTTCATAAAATGATAATTGGCTAATTGTAGTTTCTGGATTGGTTGCATTTTGAGAACTTCAATCAAATATTTCTTATTATCTGACTCCAAAAGAGCACAAAGATATATTAATTCCATCATCTGCACTGTTTGTTGTGCCACTGAAACAGAAAATTTCTTGTTTTTTATTGAAGATTTTCAACTTCACAGATTGTCTTTTGTGAATGTTGTTTGAAGTGCCAATATCAAATTTACTTATTCCATGTTGTTTTCATGTTCAATCTTTAATTTTGGCTTTCTTTTCCTTAGTGGTCGGGTAAAATCACTTAACTGCCATTTTCTCTTGTAATTTTAAATTTGGATGAAAGTATTTTCTGTTGTTCATCTTTAATGTTGGAATTTCATTTCTTTGTGTGATACTGAGGCGTACTGCTCTGCTCCGCATCCATTCAATAATGCTTATTCTGATGTAACATGCTGTAATATTCTCTAAAAGCTGTCTCAGAGAATCGTTTGGGTGGTCTTCACTGGGAGGGCAAACTAATTACATTTCTTAGATTTCTGAATGGCTACGACTGTCGTGCTGTTGCAGATTGCTACCGTCAGAGCTCAACGTCCTGTTAGTTTTCCTGTCGTGTAGTTCACCAGAGAGACCTTTTTGCATTGAGCTTGTACACTAATTGCTTTCACATCTTTTTTTTCCTTGTTTCCCCCCCTGTGCAGATCACACGGGTCATTTTCTGCGTCTTCCTCGAGACTGACTTTGCCATCTACAAGAAGAAGATGGCTGTCATTTTCCAAGGTATGTGTGTTTACTTCTAACTGACTCCACCGCATATCATTAATACTGTATCACTACATTTCTTAACCTTTGCTTTTGTGAGCCGAACTAGCAAATGGATTGATGAATGATTAATATGCTACGTTTCTCCGAGGCCTCCTTTCAAAGATTTTGTGTATCATGTGATTTCACCACCGACTTAATTGACCATCTAGATCTAAGCAGCTTTGCTACCTTGCGTGTCCCAGGAAACATCTGCAGCAAGAGATATCTTGGTCCTGGAAGCAGTAGTATAAGGACCTGTCAGGCTTGGGTAACACCTTCAAATGTAAACAAATGCAATGCATCCAACAGTGAGACTTTATGTTGACAGTTGGTAAAACAAGTGTCGGGTTCTCTATGGATTGACTTAATAGCATTGGAAAAGTTAGACTTCTTGTCAGTGAATCAGCAAGCTGATATTTTACATAATTGTTGATAGTCTGATGAGACTTTAATGTCAGATTTGATTGACTGTAATAATGGTCCTCGGCAGTGAATGTCTTCTGCAAGAACTAAAAAAATTCGGGGATGCATAGCAACCACTGATCATCCTTGGTTACTGCTCCTCAATTCTGTATGCGAAATACACAAACATCCATTATCTTCAACTCCCACTCTCTTTTCTGTCCCTCTCTCAATGCCCTCCCCCCCTTCATGCCATCATCTTTTTTTTTTCGGGGGCTGGGAGCAGTCACCAGCTCTGATGGGGGCTCCGCGGAGGATTGAGTTGAATAGCCAGGGAGCTGAAAGAGGCTGGCTGGCTTCACCATCCTAGCATTACCTCCCATTTACCTCACTTTTCCCTTCCCCACCTCCCCAACGGAATACCGGCTCTCAGGCCTTCATCTCGCTGCTCCCAGATGGAGAGTGTTTTGTTCCCCCTGCGCTCCTGTCATCTGTCCCGCTCCCCGCCCAGGCTCTTCTCTGAAAGATTACATTCTGGGGAGAGACCTTAATTATATTGCCTGCCCCCATGCATCCAGCACCCGTCTCATCATATTAGTGCTCTGAGATGAGAATCTGGAGCTGTTGTTCTCCAGTTATCACTCTCGCCATTTACAAGTGCTGTCAGTGGATAAATGCCCTACATCTCCCCATGACTGCTAACAGCGAGGAAACAAAACAACAGGCTTTGTGTGCCTCACAACTGGGACTCAGAAAAGTTGTGAGAGTTACATTATTAGAAGATAACTCTTTAAAAACTATTGTTTATCAACATGCAATGAGTTGCTAATGAGGATGCCAGAGGTCAGCCCGTGATTAAATGTGGGGTCGTTCCAGAAGGCTACCACAGCGCACTTTGAGATGAAAGCCCAAGTGCTTCTCCTCATCACAGTGTCTCGCCTGTCACGTGCCCTTTGACCTCTGGAGTCAGGGCCACCTTTATCACTGCTCTTTGTGTATGTGTGAGCTAGAGACAATATTAATTCTACTATAGACCAAGTGGCTAAGAAAGTGTGACATTCCCACTCAGGGTCATTGTCTGGATGGAGGCAGAAATGTTTTTGCTTTCTTTTTTTTCCTTACACCACAATCGCCTGCACCAGCTCCAATCTTTCATCTCATGTGCATGTTCAAAGCTTTTACCAAACTCTCTATGGAAAAATATGCTATTTTATGCTGGTTCACAAGGAAGAATTCAAAGACAACATAATTACTGGTGCTGTGATTGTAGACTAGACACTCAGGAAAGGGAGTGAAGTCATATGTTTTATCCAGCCAGGCTGCACCAAGTAGATGAGCTTAACAGTAGTTGATAGATGTGCTTTAAAGAAAGAAATGCTGATTGGTATGATTGCACCATGTAGGGAACACATAACCTCATGGTGTGAAAAGACTTGCATTTAGCTCGCGCAGAATGGTAGCAGTGAATCAGAGGCTGTGAATTAGCTCTGCAGGTGTGCGCAAGCGCTTTCAGAACATCTCATCATCCTCTCTGCTAGAGACAGACAGTCAGGTAGATCTTGCTGCAACGCTGAAAGCATCACACAGAGGCCTCCGCTCATTCTGTCTCCTGCAACACCCTCTCGCTTTCAATAACCCTCTGTCACGACGACCCTCCCTATTCTCTCTCCCTCTCTTCCTCGCTCATTCTCACTTACACCTCTCCTTGTTCCTGTGCCACCCATTACCTCATCCCTCCACTTTCTATCATTCTTCCTCATTATATCAAGGAGGAGCTTCTCCACCACCTCCTCCATCAGCAAGATGTTATGGAGCTGTTGTGAATAGTGACCTTGATCTTTCTGTAATTTGTCAGTGTGTGTGTGTGTGTGTGTGTGTGTGTGTGTGCGTGTGTGTGTGTGTGTGTGTGTGTGCGTGTGTGTGTGTGTGTGTGGTCGTGTGAAACACAGGATCTTCCCTCTGACATCAGTTTCAAGCATGTCTGGAGCAGAGAATAAGCACAATAGATTCTTTATTGAAGTCTTACTATTCTCATTTTTCATCGTATAGCTGCTTTTCTCATATTCAAGCAATCTGTCAAGTGACAATGACTGGAGCAGGAATGTGTAAACAGGGCATTTGCATACAGGAAATTGCTTTATCACAATGTGCATTCCCACAAGCTGTCGCTATGAGAGAGCCAAAGTATGGGTACATCTCTGCAGAAGGAGGAAACTGAAAAATAGCCGGTGCTGACAAGAATACTTATGCACACCTGCATATGGGCACATCAGCCACGACACACAAACACATACATATAAAACGGGAAGTTGCACCTAGTGGAGTATTGAATAGTAGAGCACTGACATCACAGTGAAACATTAGAACAAATGACTGCAGATTTTTTCGCAGCCTTACCTGCCCAGTGTTCGAACAGGCCCGCCAGAGGAGCAGCTGTTTGTCGAGTAATGACGGAGTTCTCACAAACAGTCAGAGGTATTTTTATGTGGCGCCAGCCCGAGGAGCACTTCAGTTGTTTAGAGTCATACATTTTGTAAAGGAGGCCTGTTAAACACACATATGCAAATAGACAAACAAGCTAAAACGCACAGCAGCTTCACGTAAAGAGTTTTTGCCTCCCCAGTACCATTCCCCATCCATTACCCACCTTGCCAACTGGGCTCATAACCAGTGATATAATGACCTATTCATTACTTTGAAAAGACATAAACTGTGCACATCTCAAAGGTGCTATGACAGTCTTGCTGCCAGGTTAAGAGGCCCTTCACTGTTTGCATCGTTTGAGGGAATGCACAGAAATTTCAAGAAATTACCATGGTTGTATTTTTAGAAATATAAAGTAAGTAAAACCATTAATTGATTAACATATAGAGCGTAATCAATGCAATTAATCATATGACATGATCCTATTAAGTATTCAGATTGGGTCATAGATCGTGATTGACCACATGCTTGCCTTGGCACATATTATTTGTGAGCATGGGAGCAGTCAGGCAGCTGTGGTTGTAGAGAGTAAAAGCATGTTGAAATTGATTCTGGGTACACTCCTCCACTAATATGATCCGGGTGGCTGCCCACAAGCTGGGCTCCATCTCTTCTTCTCCTCAATCAGCCACAGTGCTGACAATATGAACACAGCCCACAGACCTGCAGTGGCTGCTGCATGCTCCCCAACTGTTTCACTGACTTTCCAATTGACATTTATTTACATGGCTCTTAATACACTCCCACCCTCACAACCCACACACCTACTACCAAACATCCATAATAGAAGCATCCCCTCAACCCCCCACTTCTTTGGAAGAAGTGGAGCTGTGGAATGCACACGCGTCTATCACACACATGTAATTCTTTTGACAGAGGATATGAATGGCCACAGGAACCCTGTGAGGGGTGAAAATGAAGTCTGTGTTGGTTTCACGAGGCTATCCCTCGGGGCAGGGAAATGAGGAGACCATGGTGTGTTAGTGATGTGGTTGCCAGAAAGCACACAGGCTCAGAGTCTCTCAGTCAGCTTTAGCAGACGTGAGGATCAGCTTTACTCACATGTGAAAATGCTCACGTTTGTGCATAAATTGCAAATGTGTAGAAAATGTGCAAATACATGTCCTGACTACCTGCTTATCAATATGTACAGTATTGGCTAGACATAGTTGCTTTTTGATAATTCAGAGGTTTAGGACTCCCTGGGTGTAATGCAGTTCAGTTCAAAACTTTTAATATAACAGTGTCCACACCATCCCTCACATAACAGCAAGGCTACTCCAACATGTGGAGTAGCTAGTTCTTTTACTTTCTTGTCAAGAATTTGATGAAAACATTAGTACTTCTTTCCAAGAGTTAAATGAGAGGATTGATTTGAGTTAATGTGTTAATTAATGGGGTTTAGATTGGTGCTGGTAGGTGGATGTTTTTACCTTTGGACACTGTTAACAGTCTAAAGCTATGCTAACCATCTCTGGTTTTCACAGACATGAGAGTGGCATCAATCATCTCATCTAACCCTCAGAAAGCAAATAAGCATGTTTCCTGATGGTTTCTCATCTGTTTGATATAGTTATCAAAAAATCCTTTGTGCTAAAGTAACCACGCGACTGTGTTGTCTTCACACCAAGAAAAAAAGAAGGAATGAAAGAAAGGTGTCATATATATATTGCTCACAAAAGTAAGTCACAAAAATTTCCTGTGTTGACGGCAGTTTTAAGTGGTAGTAGTAATGTTATAGGATGTGGCAGTAGCTGAAACACTCCATGTTTCCATTCTTGCACTATTGTTATATTGTATCAGTGGGCCCTCCTTTGTTTCCCCAAGCAGGGTTAGATTAATGCACTGTACCTTTTTATTCAGTGTTATACAAAAGAAAAGCCTGTCGCTGGATCCACAGGGAGCTCTGACGGTTACACTTCTACAGAACAGATGACAACAGCCTTTCATCAAGCTAACACTTGCTTTTGCTTGTTAACCACAGTGCAATCATTGCTCAGGCTCATGCACAGCCCTACACTCATATATATCATACATGTGCCCACACTCATACTGAGTATTTCATTCATACAGTATGAACTGTGCACATGACTCAAAGCATCTTGAGGCGTGCCGAGCTGTGCGAGATCTGAGTGTGTATGAGTGTGTGTATGTATGATGATGGGAGCCGGGAGCCGTGTGCAGGCTTCCACAGTTCCTCCCTCCCCATCTCTCACTCTGCAGTTCCTCCTCAAGCAGCATCCAAAGCCTCCTTCTCATCTCCCACTGTGCAACTCAACTTATCCACCCAGAAACACCTCTAGTTCACTCACTCTGTCTCATACAATAGACCTACAGAGAAAAGAAGAGAAAATCAAAGGAGTTTTTTTTCCTTTTTTTTTTTTTTGTAAAGGCGCAGTTGACCACCCCAGCCTGGAGTCCTTGTAATTTGAGGAAATGGGAGCTTTTGTGTCATTTATGCTGAGCATACCAGTATAGATTTAATTGAAAAAGAATGTCTCATGAAACACACACCCACATGCACAGTCATTTGGCGTAATAACTCACTAGATCCAAGGCCGTCTGGTGGGGGAATTGAGGGAGGCAGAGAAGGGTTGTTGGTATGATTTTGGAGCATGGCAGCTGGTGCGATGAGGAGGGAGGAGGTGAAAGAGTTTCAACATTTCCACGTGAACAGTGCTGTTTTTTTTTCTTTTTGCACTAAAAGAAAACCTATCATATTTCAATCACATTCTCAGGAAACACTACAGGTTCTGCTTTCATTGTTGACTGGTTTAAGCAGACAGTGTACACAGCGGTATGGCATCAAAATTCTGTGCTCTAACATTATAATCAAGGAGACAAGTTGTGATGACTAGTTGTATCATACATTATAAAATAGCATGGTTTGACACGCTGTCTTTTTCCCCCTCTGCCAGACAATGACATGGAGGTTACAGAGAAGCAGCTGAAGGGAGGTAAGTGACAGAATATTTCATGGTTGCCTTTTCACCTTAACACCTCCATTAAAGCACACAGAGGCTGAGTGAGTGGCGTAGCTTCAGCTCGTGACAGTGATTCGCTAGGTTTTATGCAGCAGATGAAATTGAACATTTATTCATTTGATGACAAGTTGAATCCCGGGCTTGGCACATTGCAGTTAAAAATACTTCATGTCAGGTACATTACATTACAAGAGCTTATATCCACAGCTAATTCCCAACACTGTTCTCTTCATCCGACTTATGGGCACAATGCCTTCAGACCACCTAAAGCGAGTGACAAAGCAACAGCAGAGCAACGTCCCTCCGCAGCATGCGCCAGGCGATAGCACAAACACAACTGTCAGCGCATAATGCTTTTATCACCACACCATCTTGGCGCACGGCCTGAAACTCCCAGATACTGCTTATCGGGATAAACTATTGACATTTGTCTGTGCAGTGATGTCCTGAATAAGCAATGACACGAACAGAGAGCCTCATGGAAGTATGTATATTGCTTGAATAGCAGGAACAATAGATCCAGTAGAGTTTAGCAGCACTTACTTTTTTTCTCCTCGGTAGACAAAAAGATGTCATTTTTATGAGATGTTTGATGAAATGTACTGCCTCTAGCAGTTTTCTCCAAGGTATAGAAGGTCTTCGAAAGCACTTGATGGCAAGATTTCTTTTCCAAGTAAGAGCTGGGGCTTTCCAGGTCTAACTGCCGCGTCCCTCGAAGACGTCACAGTACACGTGCAACCAACTAAGCAGAGAACAATGTTAGTTTTACTGTCTGTCGAAGGAAGCGTTCAGATTACCATAGATGTAGAACCAGGGTGCTATCAAAATGTTTTTCCCCCCCAAAGTCACCCCCATGATTTGCCAATTACACGCATCTGTGTTTTCAATGAGATTCTATTTTAGATGAACATAAAAGGGCTGGTTTATAAGTGCACTGTAAAATGTGATATTCCAGAGTGAAACAATGTGCACGTAATGGCTAAACCATAAAGACTTGGCTGGGAGGAACTGCATTTGAGTTTGTCCCATTGTTAGCGCCTGAGCGGCTACATTGTTTTCTGTCACTTTCCTCACCAGCTATTTTACACTGCACACAGTATAATAACATAGCACCAGACCATATCAAGCCAACTGAAATAACCCATGATAATTCCTAGCTCTGTTGTATCATCATGCTAGCCCTGCCCTGGTCCAGCTTGGCCTTGTTTGATGGGCCTCTGCGTCACTGCCAAGAACTGGCCTTTTATTCTGCTCCATCAGCCAGAGTTTGAATCAGCGCAGCCTGGAGCCTATTCAAAGGTTCAAATGGCTGCCATTCTCACATGGAATAGTGCTTTTGTCCCAGACTGTGCTCTGGAGTTAGTCTCAAAGCCTCACATTCTTTCCCTTTCTCTTACAGGAGTCATTTTTTTTTTTGTCAGGCAGGTATATAACCAAACAACGTAAGAATCACTGAGTTCTCCCACAGGCCCTTGTAGTGTGGTCAACCGAGACAGAATGTCCAAGTTAGAATAATCACTGCTACAAAGAGTTTGGCTTGCCAAGAGCCATCTTTACTCACACCATCTCTCATCTAACAGTTCAAATTGACAAGACGTCACAGCCTTTGCATCCTGATGGTGCTGGGAGATAAAGATGTGTCACTCCTATGTTGCTAAATCACCATTTCTTTTTGTTTATTTATAGATAACACACCGCCATCTACAAAATCCACAACCAAGGAAGAAAGTGAAGATAGCAACAGAGGTATGCCTTAGTATGAGTGTGTGTTTGTTTTATATTCTAATGTTATTAATGATGACTGCTTGTTTAGAACATGCCAAGTACCATTACTGGCAGGGGAAACACTGTACATTGATATGTGTGTACAGAAAAATTTGTTTTGTGTGTATGAAGTAATGGAGAGTGTTCTTGGTCAGTAATCTCTTGCTCTCTGGTGCCAAGCTCCTCTTTGGGGAAATGAATACAAGATGAAGCTTGGTCTTTTTTAAAAGAATGTTTTCTTAGAGGCAAACTTGTTTAAGAAGCCATTATCTGGCTATTCTGCAGTTTCAGCCCCTTTGGATGTGTAATATTGAAACAATTATAGGCTTCTCCGATACGATGGACCAAAGATAATTAGATTCTTACACTGGAGGGTGTTAGTAGGCAATTAAAATCGTACACCATCCATTTGTCTTCAAGCCTTAAGGTTGCAGGGAATTTTTGAAGATAGCAGTCATGGTTGTTTTCTTTAGGGAAACAGTTCCTCTCGTTGATTGTGAGAGGCTGGACCTGATAGCGCAGTCACTTCAAGGGCGTCAATACGTTCTGTGTTGTTAAACAAAGCATAATAAGTCATTTCTCCCCGCCTATTCAACATACCTTTCCATAATCCACAGCAGTAATTCAATATGATTCACAAATTCAATCACCAGCATTAGGAAGGCATAAGTATTTTGTAATAATCTTTATAAATCCTAATTTATCAGGCCCGGCAGCTTAATAGTAACTAATCCATTCACAAAAGGCCTTGGCACAGCTTTCTAGCATGGGAACACTCAGTCCTTGAGACAACCTCTCTCACAGGAAAAGAATGAAATGATTTTGTACTGCCTGCACTGTAAAGGTTAGGTCTGGTTCGATGTAGCACATAGAACGGATTAATCATAGAAAACACTCAGATGTCAAGATAGCACAGAGCAAGGGAAATGCGACCTGCAAAAACAGACCGTCAGCTACGTGAGACAGACGTTATAAGATGCTTGAGAGTCTTATACCACATCTGTACACCTGAGTAAGATCTCCTTTGGACAAAAACACACCATATTTCACTATCGTGTCTATAAAGTCAGCAAAGCAGGTCATCTATTTGGGATAGTCAATATGTGGAGCACTTTTTAGAATAAATTACACTCTGCAGCAGAGTTGTTGGAGTGTGTCTGTCAATATGCCTCAGTGTGATCCATCACATCCATCACTCTCCTCAGGGGATTCACTCTCCCCAGTCCATGGGTCAGGCATGAGGGGCTTTTAGCCATGGCACTGATGAAGAGAAAACATTAAGGCTTTCTTCACTGTTGTTCCATGATAAATACACTGGTTACAGTGGACTGGAGATAATTATAGGGCCACTCTGTATCACACACAACAAATGATACATTTACAGTTGTTTTGTCACCACACAAGCACAATGCTTCTTCAGCCTCCGTGGACCGAAGGAAGAAAACAGTAAAAAGCACAGACACAAAGCGGCTATAGAAAAGAGCACGTAACCTGTGGTACAACGAACCATTCAAACAACACAGCAGCTTCTCTGTCTTCTTTTAAACATCAGACAGCATCAGAACACATTTCACATCATACCATGTGTGCCTGTGTATTCAATTTATTTTATCTTACTCTGTTTTTTAAAATGTTATTTCACTATTTTTAATTTTTATCGCTTTTTTCTTGTGATCACCTAATGTCTCATAAATGTCTTATGAAGGTTTTTCGTTCACAAGACATTCCTGTCTATGTTAAAATGCTGAATAAATGACATTCTAATTTTATTTGCTTTAAGACCAGTGCAACTGGTGAACAGGGGAGCTGAAAAACAGCATTTCAGCTCTTCTTCAAAAGAAGCCAAACCTCTATCTCTCGTCAACTACAAATAACCCCGAAGTGTATTTGCAGAAAAGGGTCACAGATTAACTGTGGGTCTATGTGTATGTGTGTGATGAGCTGTGCTGTGATGTAATCCACATGAAACAGAAGCACAGCATGCAGATGCTGCGAGCCATGGAAAGAAAAAGAGACAGAGCGGGAGAGGGTGGGTGAGACACAGAGGCAAGTGCTGGCACAGAGGTCCAGGGCGGAGTATAGGCTCTTTAGAGCACACCTGAGTTGGCAAGCAGCCCCACAGTGTCTATTATTTGATATCAGAATGGTATTAGTGAGATTAGTGGATGTCACAGGGCACAGTAAAATGTGAACATTGAGCCAGAAATCAATGCCTGGCTGGGCTGTTTCCTTGGCATGCTTGATCTTTTTCTGGGAAAGACCTGTGGAAGAGAGGGGGAGATGGTGAGAGATGGCACAGCGTGTGGATGGACATTCAGATTAATAATTCTATGTGTGGACAGACAGTGAGCTTCTCCAATGCATGCCATCCTTTTCACCGTGGCGCCCTATCAAGCACCACTCACAAACACTTGCACTTACACATTTCATATGCAAAAGGTCTTTGAATGATAGCTGTTGGTCATCTCAGAGCCCTTTTTCCTCTACACGTCTCATGAATTTTTCAAGTTGCCCCTGTTTTTTTTTTTTGTCCTTTGCTCCAGTTGGCTTTAATGGAAGGAATAGGAGAGACAGGGCTAGGGGACGAGATAGAGCATAGCTAGACTGTGTGGGTGTATGAGTGTGTGTGTGTGTGTGTGTGTGTTTGTGTGTGTGCAAGTTAACTTGTTCACATTTCTATTCACCCCTTGAATATGAAATACTGCTTTTACTTCCTGCAAAATATCATCTGTAGCTGATGTTTACTCAACGGTCATGCAAGTAGGACACACGGGGAAGGTTGTTTATCAGCATCTAAATTGTTAATGACCTTGTGATACGGTACCTCTGAATCTGATGTTGACATAAATAAATCATTTAAGTGTGTGTGAGACTAACATTTGATTCAACAAAGTACTACAGCACTGTCACTCATTCAACTCCAATGCAGCTGAATACCTGAAATGTCCTTTTTGTCCCTATCTATATCTGAAAGTGTAATTCATGGGAGATCTGACATTAACAGTGTTGAGGTGTGGACTTTGGCTGAAGCCCCTCTGTGTGAAGTATGTCAGATCCTGATTCATGGTGAAGACAGTTAAGCACAGTGAGTATTAGGCAGGAAAGCTGTGACAATGCTGCCACCTGCTGTTTGGAGCACATGAGTGAGCAGCCCTGCTGGAGATGCTGGCTGGGTCCTTACTTTATGAGGAGACAGTGCTCTAATTGAACTTAACTTGAAGCCATTATAAATCACATCTGCCCTACATACAATCTTTTGTTGTCTGCTTTGTGTACGTATATATGTGTGTCTACCCACAATCTGTTCCATAGCATCCTTTATCACAAATTGAACAGTGTTCCATTCAATAAGCCAAATACGAATGATCAAATAACAGGGAGGAAATTACATTCAGCCTTTTGTCGTATCTGATATATTGTTGTTTGGGATCACTTTAGACACATACAGCAGCCACGCATAATTTTTTAACACAAAAAGAAAGGTTTCGAGTGACCTCATGGCCAGTAAAGCATTCATCTTAACCTGTTTTTCCCAAATGAAGTATTTTTTTCAGTCCCCTGTCTGTTGCTCCATCTCAAAATGCCAGTCATGATTAATAGAAAGGATTGCCATCTACTGTGTGTCACCAGCATTCTGCGTGATGGACAGAGGCACTTGAGACAAACATGCAGCACTGGTAGAACTGGCCTTTTTCCCATTTAATAGAGGCTGGCATTTTTATTGTTCTGAGTGCAGGGCAAAATTGCATAGATATGAAAAAATGGTTTCTCTCTGCAGCTTGTTAAAAAAGCAATTATGGAGGCTGCACAATAGCCATTGTAGAGCATGTTCTCTTATTGGTGTCATGGCTTTCATTTACTCAATTTGTCCCAAATGTCATTCGTTTGTGTGTGTGTCTGCGTGTGCATAAGAATTTGTCAGTGCAAAAGTAGGGTTGAGGGTGGGCGTGGGGGTAACAGATATGACGCAGGGATTAAAGTTGTTTTACGTCACTACTAAAATCTGTCTTCTGTGCATGGGTTTGGCATTTTTTGCTATGGTGTTTTACAGAAGTTGTAGTTGGGTCAATGCATCTTATGACTCTAAATCTGAAACTGATTAGGCAGTATGATGTCTTTATGTACATTATAGTGAGTGTAATTCCCCAGTGATATTCGATGAGACGAAGAAGTTGTTCTTTATGGATCTGTTTAAAAAGGCAGACCTATCATTGTGATACTACTTAGATTTAATATAGAGTTATACTATATATACAATACTGTACTATAGTACCATACCGATAGATTTTTTTTAGCCATGCTGTCTACAATTTTAATTTGTCTAATACTTTGCTTTATGACCAGTTAGCTGCAACACTTATGACATTCCCATCAGCCTCTGCTTTGTGTTCAACGCAAGTTAGCTAAATTAGTGTGGTAAACGTGGTGAAAATGTTAAACATAATAATGCTACCTTTTAACCTTTAACCAGCCATGTTAGCATTTAGCTCAAAGCACTGCTGTGCCTAATTACAGCCGACAGCTGCTAGCATGACTCTAAACTCCTAGTCTGGTTCTGTGGGTAGCCACTGCTACACATTTGAGATACTGTAACAATAATAAGTTTGTAAACATCTGACGCTTAATGCTATGTCAAAGACTAACAAAGCTAACAAATTAGCTGTTACATTTCAAACAGAGGAGGGATTTGTCCAAATGTTAGTAGCAAGAGCAGTAGCCTATTAGGTTCCCTTAGCAATAACTTTGAACATGGACAGAAAAAGCCATTATCATGTTTGAGCTTTTCTGATTGATAAATGAAAGAAACCCTTGATGTAAAAACCCGTTTTGAAAGTGAGTCCAGTGAAACAGGAGCTACACAGGACGTTGCTGTTTTAAAATGCGATGCCAGCTCTCACAAGATGAATCTTTTGCCCAGAGATGAACAGTTTGTGATCATTAGTATGACTGGTGGCTTTGTCTTTCAGAATGAATGACTGGCATTATTCCCATGCATGCTTGTGTTTGGCTGATGATTCCTTTCCCTCCCTTTTCAGGTAAAGAGGAAACAGGTGATGAAGAAGAGGGTGACAATGGTAATGTAGCTCTACGGACCATTAACGCATGTTCTGAGCCTCTCGGCTCTACCAGCGCTTTTTGATGTCATTTGTCATCAAAAATTGAATTTTCTATTTGCTGCAGTTCAGTCTTTCCATCCTGTGTGCCACTACTCACACACAAAAAAAGTTCTCTTATCACAGAAGCTTGGAACAAAGAAATCCCTCATTTATGTTCGGCTTTAGAAGTGACATTCTTTTTCCCTTCTTTTCTGTCACTTAATTTATGCATGTCTTTGTGGTTCCATTGCTCTCATACTGCAGTACAAAGACAAAGCTACACAAAGAGATATAATGAAAAGGTTGTCAATTCAACTCCAGGCTCTAACACTGAACTCAAATATTTTCCACCCTTCTGAATTCTTCTTGTTTTTCTACATGCTTGGGGAAAAGAAGACGTGGAGATGGCCAGTCAAAAGCCAGGTACAGTACACTTACATGTCAAGGCTCCAGCATGGATGGGGGTGTGATTTTGTGTTACTGTTAGTGTGCAGATTGCCACCGCTCTACACATCGCTCACTGAGAAGGAGGAAGCACACATTGATCTGACTCTTATCTCTAGAGGAGATGGGAATAGTAGGAGCTGAGCGACGTGCAGCTCATTGCTCTGGTTTTCACTTCAGCTCAGAGTTTGATTAAAGATCTACCCCGATCAGTCTTGTTAGCAGCAGAGGAGTAACTAGTATACAAAGCTCTAAATGCATCTGTATAAGAGATCCCAAGACTCTGATGTGTTTTTGTTGTGCTGGCAGAGAGAGCCTTAAATGAAATGAGAGTGAATGTGAGTGTGTGTGTTGCAAAGGGGCAAACATTAACTTTAAGCTAGAACCATTTCTCTTTCTCCGAATATCCTCTATGCTGCTGGTATATAATTAAGATTCTGCATTTGCATACTGGCAGTGAGCAGCGCCTCGCCTCTCTCCTGTTTTTGTTTTATTCAAATCCCATCCCACTGACAAAGATTTGACAGATAGAGCCTCTCTGAACATGAATTTTGTAGATATTCTATGAGAGAGTTATAGCAAATGCAGCCCTGGGATGCTATCCAAGACCTGAGATATGTAATTACTTTCTCATGAGACACAAACAGAGAGGTAGGACCTAGGAGGAGTAAAGATATACAGTTTAAAAACAACACCTGCAGGCTAATTCAGCCAAAAATGCAGCACTTCTTGTCAATTGTGTGTGTCTGTGTGTGTGTGTGTGTGTGTGTGTGTGTGTGTGTGTGTGTGTGTGTGTGTGTGTGTGTGTGTGTGTGTGTGTGTGTGTGTGTGTGTGTGTGTGTGTGTGTGTGTGTGTGTTGCAGATGAAAACCAGAGGCCACAGATCAATATGTTCTTCAATTATGTGGTCTTGGTTACTTTGTAAAATATAACCTTTGTGCACAGACTTTTATTAGCATGTTAATTTAAAGTGATTACTCTGCTACTGCACATTCTGCTTTGTGTTATTCTTTTTACACTGAATTTCTTTTTTCTATAACTAATACTATACATATTACAGCCCTAAGACAAGAATTTCCCTTCAAACTTAAGAAAAAAAACAACCTAGCTAACACTAAGTATTTAGCAACAACCAAGTGACACCCTTCAACACCAGCCTCTACAATAGGTCTTATATCCCAAACTGCTTCAAACACAAGTACTGTAAATCAGATATTTTAGAAGTCTACATTTAAACTTGCTTATACTGCCTGCACTTGTTCTTCAGAAAATGTAGCTTTTTTTAGTGTCTGACAGTTTTTCCTTCTTTCCTGACAACCTCCTTGCCTTTCAAAGTGGAAAAGAACAACCTGTTGGTGTGAAAATATTGCTGAGAGATTTCTGTCAGCAATAATGAAGTATGGGCTTGTTTTTCTGCCACATGTTACAGGATTTAATGTGAAGGCTTTGACTCCCTATGCCTGAATCAGTGCTACAAAGCTTATTTCTTTTTGTATTTCAATGTTTGTCCCTGCAGAGGAAAATTTGGAAAACGAGGAGCCAATTCAAGAAAAGGCCACAGAGAAAAATGAAAACCAAGAGAAACAGGAAGATATGGACATCAGCAAAGACATGGCTGAAGACGAAGACATCAGCAATGATAAGAATAAAGAAGGAGACAAAGGTTTTTACATGAGAGAGATGAGATTTGTTTATTTCTATCCTTTTACATCAAAAACGTCTAGGTACACAAGTTGTCGGTCACAGATATCACTGCCAAATTGAAAAAGATTTAGGTGACGGTCTGATTTCCTTGTATTTAATTGTATTTTCTCACTGTCTGTGGCAAAAATATCCACAGGGCAAAGAGCCAGACAGATATGAGACAGATATGCTGGTTGACGTAAAGACAGCATAACTGAAAACATAGATATTTGAATTTTTTGGTTTACCAGCAGTCTTAAATTACATGGTTGAGAGATGGAACACTATAAATGCACAGTAAGGGTTTTCCATGCTAGAGTGTTTTTTTATTTCTTCCTGTCAGTGTTTGAATCTATGCAAATCTATCTCTCAGCCCCGGAATAAGCAGAACCAAGTGAGGAGAAATTGGGGCTGAGATTGTGTGCAGTATTACAAGATTGGACGTAAAATATTCTTTCACTGGAGCCTCACAGTCTGCAGCATGTACATACACACACTAAGGGAATCATACTCACACTTTACACACACATTAACAATGCTGATCTAAGTAAAGACAGCGGGTCAAGCTTGTTTTTGCAGACGTGTGGGTGCGATCACCTGTCTCCAAAGATACTGATGTCATGTAAATTTGTTGCATAACAAGCATCACGGCTTTGCTTCTTTGTTCCAGGAGAGGAAGAGCAACCTGTTGCGAAGACAGAAGAGGACGAGACACCCCAGTCCACTGTGGAGATGGAAGGCAAGATCTGATTTGCTTGGTTTTGATTTGATTTGACCTGATTGAGAGTCTGACTGACTGGCTCTCTATCAATGTGATTTTCTCGTCCGGTTTGGTGTGTTTGTATACTTGCATCAGCATTGTTTTTGTTTGTCTGCTGTTTGTCAAAATCATTTTCCCCTGGAATCAGTTTTGGTTGTAAGATCTACTTTATCACCCATGCATCACATTGTACAGGAAGTCCTCAGGCACTGCAGGAAGCCTGAAATGGCATAACACATCTTGGAAGCCATGATGGAGGTGTGGAGAACAGCCAATCACAGCAGCTTCTATGTTTTTTTGGCATCTGTGCCCAGTGAGAAACTTTCATAGGACAAAGATGCACACAATATCCAGTTCTCCTTAATACATCATGCTTCTACCTTTTAACCCAAATAGGCCAGTCTGTTTTCCTTAATAAGCCTAACATTGTGAGCTGCAAGGATTAATAGCAGCTGTTTGGGCTTCAAAATAGCTTTGTAAATAATAAGGCTGGAAATATTCTATATATTTTTTTATTGTCAACAGCTGCCTTGAAAAGCATTGTGTGTATATCCAAAGCCTAGCATATCTTATTCCTCTGTGCCATAGACGTCCACTGTTATTCAGAACTATTAAAAACACATCAGTGAGCCAAACCGTTGCACTGGGTGACATGTTCATTCATTACAATGAACATGGGCACCGTAGTTTATTTGATGTAAATCCTATATACACTGTGTTACTTTAAATACTCACTATTGCACCAAATCTGTTAATCCACATCTGAAAATAGTCCCCATCCATTACACCTTTTCTTGTGTGAGTAATGTTTGTTGAAAACTGAGGTGCCTGGCTGTTCTAGGAAATTACTTTGCCTTTTTTGTTTGCATGTCTTTTTTTTTTCTTACACAGTATATTTCTTCTTAAAATTGTATGTTTTCAGTAGGAACACAGACGATGTGGCACAGACAGGGCGAGGAAGTTGGACTGTTCTTACACACTGTTGGTTTTGATTTTGTTGACAATAAGAAAAATAATATAGTAATTCTAAAATATATTAATTCAGACTAAAGAAAAGACAGTATTTAGAGGAATAAATTAACCCTTTAAGACAATAACCTTTAAATTATTCTGTATAGATCTTTTTATTTCTCTTTCATTTAGCTGGGCTGTCATATATTTAGCCTTTGCTCATATTCACCCTCACAACTGAGCTCCCCAATGAAGCTAGCCATTTTGTTACAATCAAAGCTCTACTCTTTCAGCGTAGCCTTCATCTAAGTTTTTTTAGTCGACTGCCTGGGATAATCTGTCTTTATTTATCCACATTTTTCTCCGGCTCACACGATCTCTGATTAAGGGGACTCTCTGGAGAGGTTGAGGGTTAGATTCATGAACCACCAGTGCACTAACAGAAAGGTCTGAGTCACTCTCTCACTTCTATTTCACTTTATCTTTGACTGACATTCAATTAATTTAGGGTGAGAGTGAACATTCAAGATAGATCTATCTGAGATAGCCTTCTCCATCCTCTGTGAAAAGCCATTGGAATACGTCCTACAAACACTACAGGCTTTCCATCACTGGAAAGCTTCACTCCAGCCTGTTGATTGTGTCTTGCCTGTGCCCGCCAGTGCCTGTCACTGTCCAGGGTTACCATGGGCTGTGTGCTGTGTGGTGGCATTGTCAAGCGGTAAACAGCAGTGTCATTCCTGATTGCAGGCAGATTGCATTTTTGTATAGAGAAGCAGGGCCTTGGACAGAGTGCAGACCCAAACTGTCTCAGATATTGAAACTCACGGAGGCCATCACAGCCTGGCTTAGCCATGCGTAACCAGTTATTCACAGGACAACACCAAATGATTCCAGAGCCAGTACCCTTTATTAAAATAATATCTGCAGAGGTTAAATCTGCTTCATTGAAAGGAGAAATAGAATGGCTCATAATGATGGGAGGAATAAGTAATGAATCAAACCGTGTGAGGATAGCTGAATGTGAATGTGAGGTTGCTACACACATACACACACAGACACATGCATACACCTACTCATGAGTGTGTGCGTGTCTTTCTTCTGCACTCAGTCTTACCTACTACCTTATTTTTTTGTGTGTTTGGCATTGTGTTATACTCACAAACAGCTAGTAATTTGCAAGCACAAACAACTGAGAGACGGTGATATATGTTTTGGATTAATTTTGTTTTCTTCTCTTTATACTGTCTTGGCTCCACAGACACAAGAGAGGGGCTTATTCTGATTGCGGGCAAAAAAAAAGTATACATTTGAGCAAAATCTTGCCAATCACTTAATCTAATTATAAATCTTTGATATACTGAATTATTTTTCCCGTCTGTCTCAAGGGCAGACACCTCACCTTAGACATCACCGTTTTCAAAGTGAGCTAACGTTGCCAACATGCTAACAGTGGCCAAAAAGAAAGATAAATCTTATGCTATAATCTGAGCAAGGAAAAGGGGGGAAAAAGGATTTGCTGCTTCTTGTAGTCTTTTCTCTTTAATCCTACACTAAATGCTCTTAGATTAATGCTTTCTAATTTCTTATTTGGTTAATTGTTCGGTCGTATACTCTGATTCGTAGGCCTCTCAGCTGTATCTGCAGCACTGTTGCAGACGTCAAACCAGCTACGATTCACCTGTGGCTGCATTTGATTTCAAAATTACCAGCTAGATACCTTCTAGTCCTCTGAGCATGTCATAGCAGGAGGCTTCACTGATTAACCTCATAATGAACAGGCCACACTGTACGTATTAGTGATCCCACATTGCAGGATGTGTAATTGACAGACACGTCTCTACACTTTTCTCAAATATCATCCTTTGCATTTGCACATTTATATCCACGTGCTCCCAGTTGTTGGCAATGTCTGTTGACACCCCGCTATTCTCACATAGCTCAATATTGCACATATGGAAGTGTGTTTCACAGCTAAGCATCTCAGTCCCAGCTCAGTCACACGAAAAAACACAAAGCTAAAGAAAACAGCTTTGTGTTTTATTCATTGTCGCTCTCATCATTATAACTTGTTAATGTAATAATTTATTCCATCTACACGTGTTCCCTTATATGAGATATAGTTCATATTACCAAACTATGCCATCTGTTGTTTACATTGCAGGTCTGTTTATATGAATACGCTATGTTCAAGCATTTAGTCCTGTTGTTCTTAGTTTTACAACTGTTTTCAATTTAATCCTTGATTATAAGCAGCCAAGAGCCGTAAGAGCCAAACAATATATAGCAAGTATTATATTCTGGAGGATTTTATTTAGCTTTCTAGAATATCTGTGTGGACTGCAGATATGTGAGGAGGTAGGCAGAGGAGAGATTTTGTATTTCAAATCAGGCTGCACCTCCATTATATAAACCATATGTATTAGATATCTCCCTGCACAGACAATGAGATTCTCTGTCCGATATTTGGGATGTTTTAAAGGCTCTCCAAATTGAAATAGGAATCCAAGCAGCCTTATTTTATGAATATTCATAACATGCTTTAAAATGGAAATGGAGGCTACAGTATATTGTTATTGTATTTGAAATATCTGTCCAGCAAGCTTTGTTCTGGTGACTTGTGAGAGTGGGCCCCCGCTTCAGTAAGCTCACGGAACACCCATAAATTAAAATAAGACTGTCTTTGCCTAAAGCTAGGAATAAATAAATCTGAGTTGTGAACAGAAATTGTTTTTCCTTCATGCAGTGTGATTCAGGAGTCGATAGCTATTGTCTTAGCTCCAAAGGTAAGATTTAATGGCTGCACACATTCTGTGCCACTGAAAACAGCAGCTCTTCCCTTCTTTCCAATCAAACCTGGAGCAAAGTTTCGACTATTAAGCATTTGCAGAGGGTGTGATGCAAGGCACCAACAAAAACCTGAATAAGGTTTGTGATGTGCACATCTGCTTCACTGCCAGTCAATTGGATATGTGCCTATTATCACCACACCTTTTTTTAAATGTGGCCTTAAGACATTCTGCTCTTTGATATATGCCTGAATATAAAGAATATAAAGCACAGACAACCTTGCAATTTAGGGGGCCTGAATATTCAATATATCCCTGCTCCTTATATTTTCCTGCCTTTGATAAAGCCGACCTCTGCTAGAGGCTGACTGCGATTAAAGCAGCTCCTTGACTACAGAAAGACGGTACAGAGAATACTTTAGAGGGGTGGCCTCTACCTGAGCGTGGCTGGGTGTAGACCAGACGGACGAGTAGGGGACAGACAGTAATAGCATACCAAAGCCAGGCAGGAGAGACCCTGCAGGGGAGATGGAGAGAAAGAGGATGGAGAGACAGACAGACCCAGCAGGCCATCACAACAATCTCAGTCTCATCACAGCAGAGAGACAAGCCACCATTACATCAGCCCAGAGGCTGCTGGAGCTGACATTCCCACTGCTCATCGCTCCCTTGATTTTTCTTGTTTCCTTTTCTCTCCTTAGACCTGTTGTGAAAAAAAAATCATAGCAACTCGAGTAAACTCCAGTTCATCCTCATTATCCACAAGCTTTTAGCTGTTTATCGTTACGTGATTGTCTTAAATTTCATGACTTTCTATCTGCAAATGGGTTTTTTGTACCCTGGTGGCCAGGATGTGTTAAGTATTGATGGCTGCAACTGCCTTATTTAGCACTGTGACTCTGCCACAACCGCTTGCAGCTCACTGTATGCGAGGCTCTGAGCAGAAAGCCCAGACGCATCCACAAGTGCCATATGGTGCCCAGAAACCACACGCACATCATGTACCCACCTCTCTCCCTTTTAAGATCCACAGACAATAAAAAAAAATGCATCAAAATGAAGGCGCAACGAATCCCCTTGTAACTATTGGCATGAGAATTGGTTTTATTCTCTTGTTTGTAAGTGTTATTTAGGGGATGTTATTGATTTTTATGTATTTTACTCCCCCAGTGGTACAGCTTGTGTGTACCAGAGCCACACACTGACACAAATGCCTCCTCTGAAATCCAGCAGACTTGCCATTGGCAATCTTAAAGTACACACAAAACCATCACAGCACAGTGACCCTGTGTGGCCGCCCTTTTGTTAAAGCATCAAGTACAAAGAGTGGAATTTCTTAGTAATCCATTGCAAATCAAAGGAGGGTTTTTTTTCTTCTTCTTTTTAGTATCTTGAATAATTTATCCCAGAATTCATTGGTATATTCCTCTCAGAATTTGTTGTTATTGAAGTGCGCTTTGCATTTACATTCTTTCATCTGCAATAGCAAAAAGGATTTGAAGCTTTGCTTAATTGGCTGTTTTGTGCCCTTTTGTCTTGGTCTTTTGTGAACAATGGGATACTGGTGATGTAAATCTAATTCTGGAGAGCAATGTGGTCTTTCCTGTGGCTATGAATTGTCAGCACACAATTAACTTTTGGCATAACATTGTACACTGTAACACTGAGTGGCTCCTCAGGGAGCAAGCTGCCACTGGCTGAAGACATTAGGCTATGCTTGTGTTTTATAGCTTTTTACGCTGCCTGTGAAAGTCCAGGAACAGTAGTTACAACAATCACAGCCCTGCTGAGGAATTGTGTTTGAATGCTGTGAGTAGACTACCCACAGTCTTATCTTTATCTGTGTTAATGCAGCTTTTATCGCTGAATTCCATTTGGCTTTGCTCCTCAGTCTTAAACTCGACTTGACTCCTTGTTTTGACTGGCTTTGTTAATTTTAGGCCACTGGATATCGAATCGAGTCTGTTTCCTGGTGATTGCAACATGAAAAATTTTCACTTTTCAAAATCTAAATTTTTGTCAGTCTGTTAATCCCTTGGGATTTTGAGTGACTTGGTTCTTTTCTGTAATTCCTCAGCACGACAGCATCCTCCATCATTTTGTAAAGTCTTTCTACTGATGAGAAACATAGGACTCTGGTCATTTAGCTGGAGATGGAGACCAACAATGTCGCACAATGTCCATTATTTTGGTCACCTCTGGCCCCAGAAGCCAGCTTCAAAGCGGGGGAGGGGGGCTCATCTAACAGGCTATAAGGGACACACTTTTTCTGTCCTCCTTTGAAGTTCCTCTTTTGATCAGCTCTTTTATCCTGTCTCCACCCCTCTGTTTGGTTCACAAAAACGGCAAATGAATCAACTCCGAGCAGAGTGAGAATTTGTCAGCCAACACAGATGCAACAAATGTATGTTTGAAAAGTCTCAAACACATTTTAGTCTCCATCGCACTCACACACACACATCCTTTAAAAAACACACACAAACAAAACACTGTTTGAGAGATGAGTGATCTCTGTATGGGTTGCCTGTCTCCTGGAGGCAGTGAGGAAGATTTGATAGTAGCGGTACTTCAGTCAGAAATAGAAGTAAACCCAGGCGGGATACTGACAACAATGGCCTTTGAGACTCAAGACACGATGACTGGGACTTTAAATCTTTAACCCTCTGGACTGCAAATGTCATTGTGTGTAACTCACTAGTATTTTTTAAATATTGACCCATTTCTCTCATCTCTTCAAGTTCAGCCACAGAGGGTTTAATGCAATAATAACAGTACAACATGATATAAGAGCTGCAACAATTAATCTATAAATTTACTTGTAGAGCAACAAGTATGAACTGGCAACTATTTTGAAAATTGACTGATTACAAGTTTTTTAATTAAAAAATGCTGTTACAGCTCCAGCTTTATGTTTTCTTGGCGGATTAAAATAATCATTAGTTGTAGCTCTAATAATATGATAGAGTTCAGTACCTTATCCTATGACTATGACTATGCTGCTATTAGAAAGTGATGCATCAGAGTATGTCTCTGTAATTACAGTATACCTCCATTAGCCCTACAGTATGTTGCTGACACACATACACACAGTGCTTCTACTGAGGTCTACCAATCAAGCTGCTCTCTTGCTGACCTTTAAATAATAGACAGCTGCTCTGCCAGGGCTCCTGGTTTTCACTGCAGTCTAGACGCGCTCAGTGATTATATTGACCAGTCCGATCCATAATCTCCTGTGAAAAACCTTGAGCTGCCCAGAAGAGGCATCACTTCATAACTGTTAATCAGTCAGCTGGCCTGAGCCGTGTCCTCTGTGACATACAAACATCCAGGCCTTTCCTCTATAAACATACCGATTCTACATCTACCTCAGCTGTGGTGTGTCCCATTTTAATGTATCGCGTGGTGGCGGCCATATCACCGTGTGCAAGACTGCCTGTGCCTTGATATAGTAAACCACAATAGGTATTGAAGACAGCAGCGGGGCAGCTTCCTGCAGCCGGCTCGCTAACAGCACAGAGAGAGTCTAAAGATTATGTAAAGTAATTCAGCGAGTGATGAGAGAGGAGCAGGCCACCACTGACAGCAGGTTTAGCAGGTATGTAGGTCACACAGGGGGAGGCCTCTTTTGCATTTTTTCCCTTCCATGTCTATTTTTGTGTTGTCTCCCCTTCTCACTTCATAACTTAATCAGTTATTCGCTTACTCCTTTCATCTCTGTGCATCTCCTTTTAGAAAAAGAGAGATCAAGAGTGAGAGACACTGCCAGTGGAGACAACTTTTTCTTTCTTTTTTCTTTACTTGCTTTCCTGTTTCTTTCAACCCTGTGTCTTATCAAAGGTTTGCCAGTGGTCATCTTCCCCTCATTTTTTGCAACATATGTTGTCAACTGTGCCCTCCCCCTTTCTCTTGTCATCTCTCACTGCCTTCTAATCTTCCTCACTTTCTCGGAGTGGTAGCTTAACCCCAAAGCAGATGGTGTCCTGTTCTCTTTTCAGTCATTCAGAGTACTTTGTGTTTTCTCATCTTGTCAAGCATGGCCCAGGCCTGTGTAACGAGCTCGGGCCTTTTCAGTCTGTTTAGAGGACCCTGACCCAACTCGGAGCCGCCCCACCACGACCGCCACTGCAAGGTTACCCAAACCCGCAGGGGAGCACAATGCTACTTAGTGTCCACAACCCCTCAGCCTTTTCTTAGGGAGAAGAAAGGCGGAATATTAATGAAGACTCTTGGCTTTTCAGGAGGATAGCAGTAGAGAGGGGCGGTCACAGTGTTTACTGAGCAGGCTTGTTTTCGTCTCCCTAGCCTGCAGGTCACAGCTCAGTGCTCTTTAATTGGCTCAGATTGTCAGACAGTGTTCCATCTCATAGCAAAGAAAACTCCGGCTATCAAATGCTGACCCCCCCCCCCCCCCCCCCCCCCAACTCACTAAATCCTTTTTTTTTCCTGTTTTCAAAGTGGCAGCTCATGCAACTAAGCTATTTCCACAAGCCTGCACTATAAACTTAACATTAACATATGAAAATGGGCTGCTTTCCACATTTACCAGCTCATTAGTTCTTTTGGTCGGGCACTTGTTGAGGTCCACTCGCTCTTGTTTTGCTTGAGCAGGGAGATGTCTTTAATTATCTTTGCAGTAGGCATATCAGGCCCAAAGCTATTAGTCCATGCAAAGTTCAATGAGGGGCTCTTTGATACTTGTTTAATATACATGGCCCAATGCAGACCAAGCCCAAGTCCCCCACAGACCACCCAGTTTGTACTCTGAAATTAATTCTGCTCTCTATCTTCTGAAAGGAGATGGAGCTTCTCAATAGATACTGGTCCTGACCTTGACATTTTCCTATCTTATTCTCTGAAGATGAAGTGCTATTGAGCAAGCACTGGCCCTGCTTGGTCTGCTTCATAAAAGAAACCAAAGACCTTTACCAGTTATTTGATCAGCTCATGCGAAATAGAAATACCTTATGCAATCACCAAAAGAGATTCAGTGAGGGAATGTTTTTCATTCGTGGTGTATTTAACTTGGGCATACTTTAGGGGGCCTCTCACAGAAGATACTGTGCAACTACTGGGAAGTGAAAGTAGGGTTTCCATGGCTTTCAGTAGCTCCTGGACAGAGATTGTGATAGGTCATGTCCACTGTTTGAGTGGGAGCAGCCGGACACCTGTGTGAGTCGGCTGGGATCAAAGCTCCAGGACCTGTTCAGACACAGCAGACCAGCTCGCCATGCCATGGTTTGGGGATCAAATGAACAGAAGAAATTCTCCAGGGGAACTGGCACTGTCGGGCACACACACTTCTACATCCCCACACCTCTATCGATTTTTATTCTTCCACTGCTCAAGAAAAGAGGGGCTGAATAAAAGACAGTTGAGAAGTCCTGTGGCTGAGGGACAAAAGGACCCTCCTGTTCTGCTCAAGGCTCCTGTCTGGAACATTAAGCAGAGACGGTTCCCATGCTGCCACGTGGGTGACCCACAGGGACTGCCTCCCCTGTCGTCCGACTGAGCTAGAATGGCAAGAACATTACAAGTGGTGCGGAAGCAGAACTGCTGCAGATCGTGACAAACACCTCTCACTGGTCATGATGTGAAATAATGAGAAAACTTATTATACCAAAGCTACAGCTAATCAAATATCTATGTCTTTTATTTATATGATATTTAAAATCTGAACTTCCCATTGCTGTTCAGTTCAGTTCAACGCATTTTTTATTATGGCTGAATATTGTGCTGCAGTACACTAATGCTGACCAACAAAACGCTAACTACCTCTTGTCTAATAAATGAATGGAAGGTGGGGGGGGGGGGGGGGATGTAATTTTCTGCTTGTCTGCATATGAGGGTGACTTATGCCTAACTCTCTTCCTTCCTCTCCCTTCCCTTATGTGTGTGAATGTGAGCACACACACCTTCTCTCATCCTCCCTCTTGATGGGTTTTCTCTGTGGGTTGTTTTCACCCAACGTCTGAAAGGCTGAAGTGACGAGAACTTAGAGAATGTGAAAGTTTGGCAAATGTTTAAAATGTTTTTGATCCCCTGCGTGACCTCAGTTCACTTGTAAATTAATCTGTCGCGAAACCTTCGCTGAGACTTGACAGATAACAAAAAGATAAACAGATTACGGCTCTCAGATGTGCAAAATATCCAGATACTTCTTTAAAACTCTCATTACCAGTCACCCTTGCTGAGGTTGCCTACAGTATCTTCATGGAGAAATGTCATGTACGTTTTAGTGTGAGCCAGTTACAGTGTGAGCGTTTTATTCCCTCTTTCTCTAGACCTTCACAACAACCCATACCATATCCAAATTCTCTTATCATGCATACTGGTAAATTACATACCAACATATTGGGTGGGAGACACTGTCAAGGACCCCTCAGGGTCCTTGTTCCCGGCTTTAAGAACCACTGGTGTAAGCTGTCTAGTTTCCTGCTGAGGGAGTCAATTCAGTCTTCTGTTTTTCTCTTCTTTTCCTTATCAGCTCTCTGTGGACTCTTTCTCTCCTTAGCCAGAACCTTGAGAGAGGCCCGTTTTTCTCTCTCCCCCCATCTTGTTTATGTGTTTACCACAGCACACTCACATCCTCCCCTAAATGATAGCCCCTCTACTGTCAGCACACAGGAGTCAAATTAGAGAGCGAGACAGACCAGTGTTGCTGTACCCGCCGAGCCTCAGGCTGGCAGGAGAGGTTGGGGCTGAAATCAATTGAAATTCTGAGCTTCTTGGCTTTGTTTTTATCAATGCTGGATATTAGAGGAAGAGGACGCCACCCTAGCACCAAGACTGTGTTGTTATTACCTGAGAGAAAGGAAGAAAAGGAGCATCTGGAATGAGGCCAGTGCTTCAGTGTGTTCCTGCTGCTGCACACAGCCGTGCCATGCTAGCTGGTACACAAAGGCAGACGTGATGAAGACTCTGTTCCGACACGAGTCTCAACGTCAGGAACATTTCACATGTCCCCACCATTAGCTTCAATATCTGTAACTTAATTATGTGGAAAAGCGTTAATGCATGGCATATCATTTCATGGGTATGCATAATTTATTGCATCATCATTGACGGCTTACGCCTGCCTCTCGCACATATGTGTTACAATGTGTGTGTGTTTCCTGACAATTTATTCCGTTACAGTGAGAATCTGCATGTGGCGGCAAAACTGCTTCTGCTGATTAATCTATAATAAAGCAGAAGACAGTAAAGGATAATCCCTGGTTTTTACAGTTTGGTTATTATTCTTGTTATTCTTTATTATTACCCATAGAAATCAACTATGAAAATAAAATAAAAGTTGTAAATAACCAGAATGATCCTTCAGATAGTTTTCCCTTACAAAAAAACCCCAACATAATGTTATTTCACCCTCTGGGCAGTTCCATGCCTCAGATCTAAAAGTAAAAAAAATCAGGGTGAGATCATTGTTGCTTCATCCTTCCTGCTACACACCAGTTCTCGAGTCCCAGTGGTGTCTCAGGGAGGAGAAATTTCCTTCCAAAATGTTGCAACTGATTAAATCAGTTTTATGTTAAAGAAGCAGTATATGCTTTCCATAGGTGGTAGCCTAGGTAATATTTAATGCCCACACTGTCTAAATGCTTTAAGAACCTCTGCAAACCGACATGTGTATCCAAACCTGCAATTGCTACCAGGGAACCTGTGTTTCTACAAGGGATTAAATGGCCTTGACCGCAGACTTGTTGCTGTAAATATACAGAACACTGAAACCATTTTGGATTCCACACGTTCTATCACGCCTAAGCAGTTTTATTTGTTTACATCATTGCTGGACCGCCTGGGGAGAGCAGTTATTTTTGTGGTGCGCTTTGTTTGGATGATTGTTGTTGCAAAGGGGGGAAACGCGGAGCTTTGCTCAGTGAAGGAGTTGTGTGACTATGAGGGGGTGGGGGGTATGGGGAGGGTCTCAGGCTGCCTTACTGGGCTGGTAGTCTGTAATTAATTTTGCATGCATCTCTCTCTCTCTTCTCGCACTTGTTTTGTTCTTTTTGAAGTATAACTCTTTAGGAAGGCTCTGAATTTCCAGGCATGAGAGACTGTTAAACATCACTGCAAATGTAAATGTGAAGCCATGAGTATGAAGTTGTTTAAATTCCTGGACTGGTTTGGAGATGATCTACTTTTCTGAGCAGAATGTAATTTGATTTTAAAAAAGAAAAAAACCCCTCAGTAATCTTGCACAAATGATTAGTCTTACTAACACCTTAGCCTTTTATCGACTGCATCTGTATGCAGGAAATGACTGTAAAGATGAGTGACATGTGCTCTACATTACAGATGCAGATAACTCTGAGATCGACACTGGCACCAGCAATGGAAGTAAGTAAAGACCACGTTTTTCCCCTTGAACTACCCAGCCTGAAACCTGCCACTTAACAGAACCCCCCCGCCCTGCTGTCTGAGGCCCTCATCCTTTCCTCCATTTCTTGCTTTCCTGCTTCTGCTACTCATGGGTGGATACTTCTGTCAGCATACCTGTCTGCATTCATCAAGTATCACAGTACATATTAGCCCTTTGATTATATGTTGAATGTACTTATTTCACAGGTAAGAGCTCCAGCCAGCATCAGGGCTGTGATGTAAAAACACACACACACACAATTATTAGATACTCAGATGTTCACATCCAGTTCAGTCCTGATGTTAGAAAGAGTTTTTGCTAGCTAGTGGGTAACTACAAACCCACTCAGCTTGGCAAGGCAGAGAGATTGTTTAGGTAAATTGATTCTTTTCTACACAGGATGAGGGGCAACAGATTGCTTGATTATCATTGCCTCTCCTCATATTTTCCCCTCTTCTCCTCTCTATTCTTTTCTCTCACCGTAGAGGAGATGAAAGATCATGTCGAGAGCTCAGAAGAACCCGATTCAATTCCAACTGACAGCATTCAGTCCAAAGGTAAGGGCATGGAGGAAGCACTCATACCGCACACTTACCTTGCACTCATCACTATTTATAAGCAGATTCTTATTAGTAGCCACAGCTGCTGAATTAAAATTCACTTCATCCGGAGAATCCTCAGCGCTGTGCAGCTGAGTGTTACCCAGCTTCGCCCTCCTTGTCTCAGTTTTTTTCCCCCCGTCTGTCTCCATCTCCTTGTCTCTGTAGGGGCAGGTGGCAGGCAGGCAGGCAGTTTGTACATGCTCCTTCAGGGCCAAATGCATTTGTAAATCCTCTCTCCGCATTTCAGGTCTGCAGCTATGACCCTGATATTTTAGTATAAACGTGTCAGCATGCCTTTGGAGATTGAGTGTGATGAATTACCTGCAAACGCAAATGCATATTATTTTAACATGCAGCCAACACTAACTGTAGGGGCAATAATCATGCCAATAAATCATATTTGATAAGGATACCACACTGTTGTTATTCTCAGGTCTCCATTGAGATCTAGGGTAATAAGACGGCATGTAATTTAAAAGTAGATATCTGTGGAGAGTGCTATGAATTTCTATGTCTGCGTTTGTTCTGTGTGTGGCTCTATAGAGTTGTTGAGCCAAAGAATGGGATTCAGATTTGGGCATTATACAGTTTCCAGGTAGAAAAAAATTCAGTAAGCAACTGTTGTGAACAGATTGTCGGGGTTGAATAAATAGGACAAGCTAGCAGCATACGAAATAACTTGGCAGAGACGGGTTGGTGTAGAAAAGTGAGCGCTTAAACAATGCCAGACAAAGCACCGGAGGAGCAAAAAAGCTTGTTGTCGAACAACCGTGTGGCCCCTGGTTGGATGTAGGGATGTCACGATACCAGTAATTTGGCATTCGGTACCAATGCCATTGAAATGGCACGATTCTCGATACCAAATTCGATACCACGGCAAAAAGCAGGAAACAATCAAGGCAGTTTAAACTGACTGACACAGTGACATTGTTTGAAAATATTCATTTAAAAAGTCAGTGTTGTATTTTGACAGACTGAGAGGTAATGATGGTAGCCTGCTAACATTATGAGCTACCCCTACATTGGCCTAAACAAGATAATGCTAGCCTTCGTGAACGTTGGGTGCGGAGCATACAACAGATGCCAGCTGTCGCAATTCACAAACAACCACCAGATCCTGACTCCTGCCTTTGAGGATAAGTTTAAGGTGTTTCCTCCTTTCATTTCAAATGTATACTGGCTTCTGGTTGTTGATAAATTGTCCCTGATGATCCGCCTCAAATGCAAAATATCTTCATACACAACTGACCGTTTTTTCCCCCCACAACTCAGTGCAGACCTGTTGCTGCACCCGCACGTGTTGCTGCCATTCCATGTTTTCTTCCCCATAATGTGCAGTTAAAATTAGCTAAAGTACACTATCAGTATCACTATCAGAATTTTTACCAAAGGGTTATAATGCATATCACTACCTTATATTGGCTTGTATAGATAGATATTGCAAATTCTGTTTATTGCTTACTAAGTGGTGCTGCAGTACAGCCTATCTACTCCACACTTTGGTCCTGTGCACAGTCTTGCTGTGGACCACTCTCTGGTCAAATATTCCCTCTCAGTACCAACTTTTTGGTCAGTGACAAAGTCAAAATCTGGAACTTTGCTGTAGATTTTCATAACTTTCTTGGTCTTCTGATCCTTGTGGCGATCCATCTGAATTTTCCACTACTGCCAGCATCACACGAATATTTCTACTTCTACGCAAGAACTAACGTCACCCTCTGGCAAAAATCACATCCTATATTTCCTACTCTATAGAATTATTGCAATATAACATGACGATATTCATGAACGCAACGGGAAAAAAAAACATTTCATTAGGATAAACTCTGGGATACAGTTAAGAGTAGCAAGATCAAATATTGTGCCTTCTTGGACTGCAACTACCAGTTAAGGTCACGGATTACTTCTTCGGTCGATCACGTTAGAAAATAGTGAAAAATTCTCATCAAAATTTCATAGAGCCCAAGGAGGTGTCATTGTATTGCTCTTCATGTCTGACCAGCAGTCCAGACCTTTAGGATTTTCAGGTTACTATCACATATGACAAATAAAAGCAACAAATCCTCACCCTTTTCATTCTGTGGGCTCAATGATCATTTCAGCCAAGCAGAGGTTGTTCAAAATGAAAGCGCCTAATCTTTTCACAGTTTCACAATCATCTCTTCTGCAGAAGTCAGAGAAATGAGAACCAGTGACATACAGTGATATTAAAGAAACAGTATTGTGTTCTCGATGTAACACTGCACACACAACACAGTAATTCATTCAATTCAGCAGGATAAAATCTAAATTCCGACCATGGATTTGTTTTACATCCAGACCCTGTTGAGAAGAAAGAATGACCGGCTGAGGGAAAGGACAATCAACCTCATCTGACAGCCAGCAAACTGTGCGACGGCCAACCACACTGGTGTCAGAGTGGCCCATGTTAGTATGGGCTCTGACACTGGCCCAGGGCAACCAGTTACTCATAAGATGCTCACATTCCCAACTTTATTTAGCCTTTTCCCTCTTTGTTAAGAAACCACTCATCCCTGAAGTATGTATGTGCTGTATGTATGTACAAAACCTTACTATAGGACTTGAACATATCAACCAGAAAAGATGAGCCATACCTCACTGTGTGTTAGAGTCATACATAATATTTCCAGCTGGGTGCGATGAGTTAAACCAGGTTCAAGTCTCTTTGTTGATCTAAACCCACTGTGAGAGCATGGTGAAGCTGTCAGAGGACAACAGCCACAGCTCCTACACGTTAACACCCCTGGCTAGGTGATGCTTAGCATCAGCCATCCTTTTTGTTCTTTACAACTCTAACACCACCGCCACAGTCATGATGACATCCAAAAGTGGAATTCCTGACAACACCCTTCATTTTTAAGCCTCTTTGGAGTGCAACACACTGACACCTGCCTTGTCTTCTCACACGCTACCGCAGCTGGAGCTCCATTGTTTAGTTAAATCAACCAATACCTTGATTCAGTAAGGCGATGTGCCACTTCCAGGCCTTTCATCTGTGAACATCCCTGATAATGTCTCATCTCTGCCACTGCTGTAACTGCAGCTTAACTCGTTTTACCAAGAAACTGTTCATCAGCACCCACGCACACTAAAGAGGATGTGAGTGTCTTTTAACAAATCGATTACTTCATTTTTTTTCCTCCCCTCCCCTTTTTTCTTTGCCATTACCAGTGCATGCCAGAAAATTGCTTTGAACTTCACCAACATAAACAGGAATTACAGTCCTCTTCGCTTTCGCTTGTCTCCTTACCCGATTGTCTATAATTGTATCGAAGGAATTTGCCTTATTTCATATCTACAAAATCACAATCACAGACCGGAGGAGGTGGTCCAAGTATGAATTCTTGGTTGTGTATTGCTTGCTGATGATTTGTAATTTCAAGTACATCATGTAATGGCTAATACCTGTTGTTAATGGTTTCTCGGTTTTTCAGTCAGTTAAAAAAAATAGTTTTGGTTTCTTTTAAATGTTGGTATGATTCATGAATTATTTTCAGTGGTGCCATACTACAGATCAGATGAATTAAAGTTCTATGAAATGATGCCTTCATACTTTGATGTTTGCTTTGCTAAACTATAACAGAAACAACTAATAAAGTTTAAGGTGGAAGCCATGTCTCAGCTTTTAATGTGCCTTGTCATGTGTCTTGTTTTTCACTGGTGTCATCACAGAAGCTAATATTTTATTTCGTTTCAGAAGCAGCTGGTACAGTTAATTTCCCCTCAGTTCATCCGTGTGAAATTGAACAACTGTAACAGTGCGATCAGACGCGCCTCTCTCTGGATAGACAGAAACAATTAGTCAGTCCTGTGATCTCCAGCACGCTGCCTCTCTGGCCCTAAGGCTCCCTCCTGTATCAAATCAGAAGAGATATCTGGCAGACCCTCTCACCCCAGAGCCCTCCCTCCCTCTGAGAAACTCACTAATGGCCAGAGACCTCACAAGGAGTTTGTTATCAAAGACTCGGCAGCTCTACAGACCAGAACCTCTCATCTCTCTTATCAGTGAAGAAAATGCTATCTTAGCAACTTTTTTATATCTTTGGTAAATATTTACTGATGTTCATAACTCCTATAGCCAAAATTCATGAGTAGAACAGACACGTGCCACAAAACTACTGCACATTTTTTAAGAATTAGTCACTAAAGCCACTGTGTAGAACTTGAAAAGTGGCACCTTTTGGCATACCTAGTGGCAGTGTTAAAAAACAAAACAAAAAAAAAACGCCTGCACCAGGTTTGTTTCATCATTCAACAAAAAAATGTGTATTGATCAGAATAAAGCTGCAAACAAACTTGAAGACAAACCAAACCCTATAAAGGCTGGAACGACAACTTCTTACACCCACAGACAGATATATTTCTTTTTTAGTCTTTACAACCAGAAATGGGCACATATTAAACGTCCGATGTAAACACATTGGGCAGTATGTAGACTATGATTACAGTTGTGTTGCCAAGGAACCACCATATTCCTGAAAGGGCACAAATTATTGCTTGTTCCTTTATGAATAAGAAATGTACATTGATCAAAAATAGTCTGATTTGCCAATTTACACAAACGACACACCTTGGATGAGATGGAGAGATGAGGGCAGCACAGGCTGTAAACTCTGAAGAGAGCTGGAGGTGAGATGACTTAATCAGAGTGAGGTAAACTTCAGGTGAACACCTGAACTAAACTTTAAAACAACAGGTTGTCTCTCACTCACAGCTCACATTAGACCGCCTTTTGCTCAATGCTTTCGACCGGTAATGTAAATATCAAACGTTTAAAATGCTTGTGCTGAGATGGACTGCAACTACATCACAAGGCAAAAAACAATGTGCAGCTAAGCTGGAATCAAAACAGGGGAGTTGAGGTTATATGATGTGTGTGTTAATCTTAAGACTACCAGGACAGCACAAGATTTCTAGTTCATCCCAACACAGGAAAATTAGCAAGTCAGTTGCCTGTATCTTTTCACCAGAGAAGAATCTATCAGATACAGGAACACAGTGTTTAAAATTTTACCATGTCAAGAGAGTTGTTTATAATTGGGTTATGAAGAACAATATTCAGCCAGTGTTGTCGTTTATGGATAACATAATGGCATAAAAAAAAGCATCAACAACAGGTTTCTCATCTGTTGGTGTGAAAAGCCAATGAAAAACAAATTTCTCATCACTTTAGCGGCAACCATGTTTACGTTCCATTAACTTGTCGCATGCCAAGCGGATGTCAGGACTGATTGTCCCTGGAACGGAGACGGTTTAAATTTTAATGACTTCATTTAAATGTTGCATGTCAGAGCAGTGGGTTCCCTGAATTTGAGCAGTAGGTAGTGTCAGGGGAAACGGCTTCATTGCACAGGCTTGCTGCTCCGCGCCTGCTCCGTGGCATACAAAAACACCTCAGTGCTACAGTAACAAACCACCTATTCCACAAATACAGCCTGCCGTCCTGGTTTACACCTAACCGCGTTGGGTTAGGTGTAAACCTAGGGTTTGCTTACATCGGAGTTATGAGGCTGAAATTGCACTGCAAAAACATCTCACAGATACTGTATCTGAATCCACAAATTAAAATACGACACATGATAGAGTATTTATGTATGTGACAGCACTGGTTGACCTGTGTAGTAGCCATGTATTTGTCAGTTTCTATCTGACGGGTCTTATCAAGCAGCTGTGGGGTCATATGACGCGATGTGCTCCGTTTATGCCATTTTCCAGATGAAAGCCCTGTGGACCTCTTCTTATACAAACATGCATTACCATGTTCTCTCTCTTTCTTTCAGCCTTTCCCACCGCTCTCCTGCTGCTAACTCCGCCCACTTTCTTCCACCCTCCTGCTGGCGACCCGGCACCACACGAGATGTTAACACAGCACAAACAAATTGGAGAAAAATAATTCCAGCTCTAAAGCTTTAAATCCCAGCGCTAGATAAGCTGTTTTTATCTGAGGTACAGTGTTTGTCCTTCATGAAAATTCACCTCACCCACAAGAGGCAAAGGCAACACTATAGGTGAACTAAGCCGAGATAAACACTCTAATTGGGATGAAAATTGACGCCATTCATTATGGATGCCTGTCTTCAAAGGAAGCGAGAGCCACTGAAATGTTGAAAGGAAATTGACTTGCAGCGCTGCTAGTTTGCTTTGAACAAGTGAGAATACGTCGATTAAACTCCACCAGCACAAGACGGTTATGCAGATTACATTTGTTGTCTGACTAAAAAAGCCCGTTTGTCTCATGCTGATGGCCCCTCATGACAAGAGAACTGAAGAGAAAGAGGATTAATAAACTAATTCTATCGCTCTCGCTCTCGCTCTCTGTTGCTGCTCTAATTATCAACTTGATAATGTGCTTATTCAGGTGATATGGCAAATTCTCTCCACTATTGCAGCCATAGATAAGGCTAGATGGAAACTGTTCCATGTCTCTGATATATAGTATAAAGTTATCAAAGTCTGCCTTTTTTTTTTTTTTTTACATTTTCTTTTTTTTTTTTTTAATCACTGAGCAGTAGATTAGGGATGAGGAAAGCAGTTCTCTAATGGTTTTTCCCCATCAGCTTGCTCAGAATAACAATTTAGCGATAATTCACGAGTGACACCCACACCTGAATTCATTTCACTGCTGTTTTCAAAACAAAACACGGCTCGGTTCAGTTTAAAATAAGACATTTTCGACAGGTTATGAAACGAATATGTGCGCAGTGGCTGTGTAGCAGTAAACTTATTTTGCTTAGCACCAAGACTGATAAGGAGCAGCTGGGGCCAATATAAGGTCCTAGATTTATTTTAATTGGAGACCCATAAACAATATCTGTTGATAAACCCCAGTTAAATTGGCATCATTAGCTCTGAACTGTCCTCGTTATTTATTATCACAGGTCAAAGCTTTTATGTGAGTGAACAAGCTTCCATTTGGATTACATCTAAATAAATGCATGCAGTGTGTTTGTGTGCAGTGTGCCCTTTTTAGGAGAGATAAATTGAAGCAAGAGATTTAAATGATAACATCTCTTTACAGAGCACTAATAAACTGAGTGCAGTTTGGAAAGGAATGAAGACTCAACATGTTGCTCCCCTTGTTAATGAATTTACTTCAGAAGTCATTAAAATTTTTCCATGTTATTTTTCCAACAGGAGAAATCACCCAGAAAGCCTAATGAAAGAAAATGAAAAGCAACGGCTCTAAAATGCTCAGTAATTAAATCGGACATTAATAAATGCATTAGCCTTGTTTAGCTGTAACTTTGTGAGCATTTCGGTTATGCTGATGCTCTCTAACTCATTAAAGTAAAATGTCACCTGGATCTTTAGTTTCCAGGGCTTCTGGGGATGAATCAGCAATGCATTTAAAGATCAAGAACTTACAAGTCAAGCTGAGGGGAGTGCAAGATTTCTCCTGGAGCCCTGCTGCGTCTCACTCCAGCCATCTAATGTGAATGCACTTAACTGCAAACACTGAACAGGATTGAACACTAGCAGAGCACCGGGGGAAGCTCGGGTCTAATGTAAAAATGTTTTTCAATTTCCCAGTTTTTACGGAATCAGCAGGAGACTCTTTTTAAAGAAATGAAAAATGTGAAGATGCAAAATAAACTATGTATTTGTAAAATCATTGGTTTCAACACTGTAACTTGCCTGAGGGTAATAGTGCAAACACTGAGCCTATCTTAACACATACCACTTAGTACAGTTTCAACTAGATCACTATTAGCTGCCAAATGATGCTAAATTCTGTTACAAAAAAAACTATACTTTCTCGGCTCTTTTTCACGTGGCTGATAAATTGTTGAAAGACATGCCAACAGCTGAGTCAAGTTACCACTTGAGAAAAGGTTAATTAACAACTTTATTAATTACTTATCAAAAAGGGGAACTCCTATTCAATGGTTTGCACTCCTGAGATTCTCTACCTTTTTTTTAAAGATAATATGTGCAGTTTTACAGTGTCAGCCATGATAAACAGAGTGCTAGCTAATCAAAACACATGGCACACGCTAGCCATATTAGTTAATACTTAATAAACCACTCATCTCCGCCTCTTACACACTATGTGCATGCACCTTGACACGTTCATGTGTGTCAAAGGTCAGCAGCAACATCGCTCCTCGTCCACTCAGTCTTCAGCAACTAGTAGTGCAGCAGTGACTCAACTGAGGGCTTCACCTGTGACCACAGAGCAGCAGTTAAAATATGTGACATTTTGTTTACTCCTACCGCCTTGTTTGCTCTCGAGTCTTAACGCCTGTTCTTGACCTGGTCTGAGTCTGACCTTCCTTCCAAGGAAATAAACATCAATGTACTGTGGGCCTTTTTATCCAAATGTATAGAACTACTGACACTGTAGTTACATAATTCACAGTGACAGTTCAAAAACTGGGCTTTGTTATGAATACCAAATTTGTGTGGACTTTAAGACTCCCGGAATCAGTCAACAACAAGGCCCCAAACCTGAATCAGTTCTATTTTTTCCCTCCTATTTTGGCCCCTCTGTGCATTTTGTTTATGTAGACGTGCGCTACCAGAATACTCAAGGGAAAAACTGTTCGGGCAGACATTTACATATGTAAGTCTAGTCATTTGAGTCTGTGATTGTCACTCGGGCTCATCTATGAGTTGCAGCACATACAATACGGTTTTTGTTTTTTTTTCCGGCAAGTGAAAAATAGTCAATAAGTACCCTAAGCATCATGGGAATCAAAATGGCAACACTATATTCCACTTAGTGTTTCTCAACTGTCACAAATTAAGAAATAGGTTTTTAATGGATCATATATTTGCCAAAGCTCCAGAATGAGCCAGGGCCCTTCTGGGAGTGGCTCACATTTTCCTAAGCTCCATGAGTATTTTAAATCACATTAGTGTTTGCTGGATGATCACTGTATTTTATATACTGCTTTCGTCTGTGGTAAAGATTCTTTGTTGCAGTGGCTATGTTGAATTAGTGAAAACAGCGTCACTGGTCTGACTGTATGTGTGTTTACTGCGTTAATGTTATGTGTTTTGTTGCAGATGGGGCAAACTCCCTGTAATAATCAACAAAATGAGTCACTGTCTTAAGAGCTATTCAAATTAATCCTGGCAGCAACCTCTGCCTGTGTGATTAACCCCAGACACTCAAGGCTATTTCTTGGCCACTGTTACTGATCACTGTTGCCAAAAAAAAAGTTGCCACACAAACTTTTGGTAACACACTAAAATTCAACACAGATTCCTGTGAGTGGCGTCATTTTAAAATCAGCTGGTAATCTACTGGTAGCTTTGCTCCTTTTTTCTTTCTGTCTTTCCTTGGTTTTTTTTCTGATGCCACTGCTGTTGATTGTTGACGCCACTGTGTAGAATTACGTTTACTTGATTATTTTCCCAAACAAATTTGAGATCACGTCTTTACAAGAAAAGAGATAGATAAGCTTGATTGCTTTTGCATTTCAGCATCTTGCCTGTCAGCGCTGACGGAAGCCAAATGCTTTGGAAAACTGTTGCCATAGCAACAGGCTGTAGTATGTGAGGCCCTATATGCATACACCATCAAGTGATTGGAGTTTAGCCGTCGAACGGTAATAGTAAAGTGAATGGACCATCCCAACTACTGTCCAATGAAGCTTGGCCCACTTGCTGAGGAAACGTCTGAGGTAAAGTTATGATGAGTTCTTCTGATAATCAAATATTTTTCCAACATAAGATAAAAAAAGAAAAAAACAAGCACAGCTGTGATGGTGGACTACAAACATTTCTCATTTCACAGGTGAGCTACAGAGCAGTTATGTGTCCTCCAACTGATCCTGGTGATGGCAGCTGCTGGTCGGTGGTCTTTTTACTTAAGCTATTCTGATTTGCCCATTGTGAAAGGCAGAGTAGGGAGTAGGGATATCAGACCATTAGATGGTTAAGGTGACATGCTCCTTTTAGAGGCGTCTGCCTGCATACCACCTCTCTCTATTACACGTATGCCGTTACATCCATTTCTCACTGAGGAAAGCCTCCAGTTAACAATGAGGAATGGCCACTGGGTGTGGTAAGCATACGTTCTGGTGTGACCCTTAGGTGCATACAGTATATGTATTTATTAATTCACAGATAAGGGTGGAGAGCGCTGCTCCTTCTCACCGGGATTCATTATTTTCTCTACCGAACTCCTGCTGGTTATGTTAATGTATCATGAATTTCCATAACAAAATAGGCATCAAGGTAGGCAGGAAAATCACTTCAACACAGCATGCAATTTAAATGTGCCATTTCACAACCAATCATTCAGCAATGAAGAGTGGATGGTTACAGATAGACACGCTAGTCATCCCTGCAAGCTACTGCAGGGGCAGGTGGAGGGTAAAGGACAACATGTAAGGAGAGCTGTTTGACTGTCACCACTCACCTCTGCTTTGTCCCCTTTATACTCTTCATTCTCATTGAAATGAATAACTCACAATATACTCTTCTCACAATTCATTGAAACAGAGAATTTTCACTTTTGTGTACTATGTCAATAATGGAGAAATAGTCCAGAATGCACAAAATGCACAATATCTGTGTTGATTAATGTTGATGATGCATAGCTGTATGAACTCCATTAATAAATATGATTCCATTTAGCATCATTGTCAAATTGCCTGAGCCTGCTGGAGAGGTGTTAACAATTCAAACGAGCTGATAGAGATGATTAAAATGGCACCAAGAAACACTTTTTAGGCTTTCCTGTCTCAGAATGCCACAGCTTCTCTGCAAGATGCAACTGACAAAACACCTCAAACTGTAACATACATGGAGATTTTCTCATTCACTGTTAATTGGCTCATTTATTCCTGCGTGCAGTGAAAAAGAAAAAAAAAAAGGTTTGTTGAGCTTAAACTTGACTAACAAAGTTTTAGAGCATGTCTGAGGCGAGTCGTGTGGATTGGAACAGACACTGACATTAATGGAGAGAGGCTAGAGCGTCTGCAGACAGTCCACGCCACCCGTCTCTCTTGTCTCCAGGCTAAACGCCTCTTGTCACAGCTGACAACTCCTGCAATTGATTAAGTCAGTCTTGCTGACAGGAAGACACAAGGTCACAATTATGATGAATGCTCTGTTGATTCTTTTGATATTATGGAGACTTAGGGAAAAAAAAAAAACTTAAAATTTACTTTTGTTGAGCTTATAGTAATCAGATTGGTTAGTTGGCATGAGATAATACTGATGGCTTAGGGTAAATTTAAAAATTCATTCCTTTGAGATTCACTTCAATGAATCTCAGACGTGTCGCCTTAACATTGCAGCAACTTTTCCCACTGGCTGTAGCAAAAGGAATGAAAATTCCATTTCTGGGGCTGCATCAGTTTATTCATCACACCATCCCACTGTGCAACTATCAGTTCACCAATCTATTAATGTAGCCTGTCAGATCTAAGCTTAGGCCCTCCTCACCTTCAGCGTCTGAGCACCTCAATATCTCCCATCACTCCAGCTCTTCACGGCTCAATACTCTCTGCTCTAATATATATGACCGATCCTTTCAGAAGCCAATTCAGAAGCTAACCACCACATTCCGGACTTCTATCAGGCCCTGATAACGTGAGGTTTGACCATCTGTCAGTGCTGCGACTGTTGGCTATAAACTTCACACTCTGTCTTTTTATTCATCTGTTTTTCTGAGGAGAGATGCAGCCAGTGTCTGAGAGCAACGGGCGGAATCAGAGGGAGGAGAGAAATCAATTACCACCTTTGCCTCTGCCTAAAACAAGCCGTGTCGAAGACCATCTACAAAAGGAGGACAAAAGGGGCCGGTGGCCCCTCAGACTCCCAACCCTCTGGAGACGAGGCGGAGAGCATCCTGTCAGGAGCTCTGACACACAGCCATCACTGCCACCAGCACAAAATAGGCCCCTGTCACACCTCAAAATGGGATCCAGCCACTTCATGTGCAATCAGGCCTACATCAGTGATTGATGACCAGAAAGTGGAATATGAGGGAAGACAGCAGAGAAGTGGCTAAGTCAGAAAAGTGAAACCATTTTGAGTAGTAACCTTTACAAAGCCCACACACTTTAGGATCCCTAATAGCACAATGGTCAATCGAAACTTTCTGTGATTGAAACAAGTGACTTAGACAATAAACTGTTACAGAGGTGTGAAAGTAACATGGTGGAATGAGAGAAATCCACATGGCTGTGTGTGTGCAGTGTGTGTGACCTGTCTTTCTGAAATGACCCATCATATGTTTGCTAATTTAAGCTCCAAGTGAGAATGATTACCTGTCAGGACTGAAGCCTGTTACTCTTTCCGATAGTCTATAGTTCTGTTGCATTTCAGTGATAAAGACATATATTCAAACTTCCCATGCAAAGTTTGATATTTTATTTGTCAGCAAGTAAGTGCTTTTTCCTATGACATGGAAAATCTCATGAGTTACTTTCTTGCGAGTTTTGCATTAAACACAATTAAACCTAATTTCTCTGCAAGTCCCTGAACTGCAGGTGAGGAAGCTGAAATTAAGCGAAAGCCATTAGAGAGAGAAAATAAGTTCATATCACTAATCTTTCTCACTGAAAATTATATTTGGGCTGTCACTATTTACTGAAAGGCTTTTCCAGATCATATTCCCATGAGTGATAATGAATGCTAAGTGGGTGAATATGAAGCCAGAAAGCAGAACTCTATCAGTAATACAAGAAATCCATATTGAAAAAGTAAATACCCTCATTCCACAGTTACTAGCGAGCCCTGATTGCTCCAGACATTTTGAATAATACCTAATTCCTCCTGCCACCTTGTCTCTAAAGCAAGAATGTCCTTTGAGGGGGGCAAGACTTAAGCAGAGCTGTCCTCACTATAGTTCAGCCACTGCGATATGAACTCAATAACAGACTGCTTTATTTTCTCCAGCCATTTGGTCCAAAGCAGCTGGTGAGGCCAGAGACAAAACACAGCATCTGGCAGGGGAGAATGTGGACCCCTCACTACAGCGTGCATGTGTGTGTTTGTGTGTCCTGGTATGTGTAGATGCAATAACATGAATGTGCGTGCATGGCGTCCGCGGAGAGAAGACGTGTCACAAATCACTGCTTCCATCCCACGCGCCAGGGACAGTGTGCCCATCAGCTTGGCATGATTACGGGCGTGAGAGAGGCTCTGATTGTGGGATGCTGGAGCGTGAAGCCACTGGAGAGGAACAGAGAGGAACGTGGAAGGGCCAGAGAGGACGGATGGAAGAATGGAAGAGAAGCCCAGCTGGCGGCTGCTTCTAATTGGGCTGAGCAGGTTTCCATGGCTGACCAGGCCCATATGCAGTGTGGATCTAAAGAGAGAGAGGGCCACAAGCAAAGTAGCAGGGCAGGCCAGGCTGTAGGGAAGGGGGAAGTGAAGGGGGAAGTGAAGGGGGGAGTGGAAGGCGGGCAGGCGGGCGAGAGGCTGGTCATGCTCCAGCAGTCGCAGCCTCTTTGTGACAGGGGGCAGAGAGAGCCAGCTGTCACCCCCTGACAGGAGCACGCACACTCCTCCATGTGTACTGATAACACAGGCTCGGCGAACACACAAAAACAGAAGCATAACAAAAAAGACACTTATGAAACAACTACTTTAATCAAGGCACTCGGCACTCACTGAGGGAGGGAATGAATGGGCCAAAAAACAAAAAACATGAAAGACAGAAAGAGACCTGATGAAAAGAACTCGGGGGTGTGAGTGTATTGCATTCTTCCCGCTGGATATTTACTGCGTGCCATTGGAAACAATTAGAAGTGATTAAAACGGAGGTGAACTGACAAGGGGAGTGTAGATTCCCCCACCACCACCCCAGCTACCCACCACCATGCCTGTTAGATGGGGGTGTTAGTGCGTGTCGTGCTCAGGGGGCGAATCGATTCACTTCACACTCTCGGCAGCATTAATTAATGATCTGTTCTCTGTATTGTACAGTGACTGGCTGTCACTCTGTACGTTCTTTCCTAACTTCAACTCCATCCTTACTTGCCAAACTCTCCTGAGTCCTCTCCTTTGCTTGCATGTCCTCTTTACATTTTACAAACACATAACACAACATCACGGATGCACTTAAACACAAATGCTGACACAAACAATAAATGTACCAATAAGGATTATAATATTGAAACAGAATATATGTTTGCATGGAACATAAATTCTTGGAGCGTCATTCATAGGCCTCTGTTTTTATTTATTCATTCCATTTACAACCGAGCAGATGTCTGGAGGGCAGACCACAATTCTGTTTATGAGAAAAGCACAAGGGAGAAGAGAAAGGTAGAAGTCAAACCTGATGTTCAGCTCATGGCTCACTGCTGCCCCCTACTGTGTTAACAGTAGAAGTCTACACATAATACACTACACAGGTTTATCCTCAAAGAGGCTGTGAAGCTGTTAGTGGGACAAAAAAAAGAAAAAGTTGTGTTCTTAATATTTTCTTCTAGCCTAAGGTCTCAAGTTTGAATTGTCTGTGCACGTGTCTACATTTTGTGTGTGTGTGTGTGCACAAACTACACATCCAGAGAATATGCACAGTGACAGCAGTCCTTGGACCTACTTGTCTGATATTTGTTCTGTCTACATCCTGCAGCAGTTTGACATTTTCATTGTGATTCTTTAAATGTCAATAAATCCCTGAAAAAAATTATACTAGTACTCAAGAAGCTTAATTATATGTGAAACACCTGTACTACATTATATTCATGCCCACTTACAATGACATGTCGGTGTAGGCGGGGGGGGGGGTTTGGTGTTGGTGCAGAAAGATTGGAGTGACTGCAGGAGTCCCCAGGGGGCCGCGAGAGACAGTAAACTAAGCCATGAGAAAAATCAGATCACCTTGAATTTGCATAAACAGTCTTCAAATGGTTATGCAGAGGGTATAAGTGTTAGCAATCCAAGCCTGAATAACTCCCAGCCGCGGATTAGTATTGGGTTCACCCAGGTCATTTAACACTTAAGACAGTCTCCAGGGAGCCTGTTCATGTTGGACAAATTGTTTTGCCTTTACGGCAGCTCTGCGCCGCACAGGGGTGTTAGTGGAGTTCTGAGGAGTAATTTGCTGCCTGTAGTGAGGGACACTTTGCACCCTGTTCCTTCCGTTCAGAAAGCGAGGGCCATATCAAAAATACTAAATGGCAACAGGAGCAACATCAGCACCAATTATATGGAAATAGTCCCTGTCTGGGTTATGGTCCCAGGGATGGGCTAAAGATGTGGGGGAATAATGAGTGAATACTTTTTCATTTTGTTCTTTTTGCTTTAAAAGCAGAGCAGAGGATTTTAAAGCACTCAGATGAAATATGGAACGCAGAACTTTGTGTACCGGAAACACAAAAAACTTTGCAAAGGTGGACATAGCTTGTCAAGTTATGAAAGGAGTCAGAAGGTTATCAAGAAACTCAGTGTGTGTGTGTGTGTGTGGGTGTGTGTGTGAGACCTAGAGAAAATTGCTTTTGTTGGCCAGGAGTCAGTTGAGTCTGGCTTTGTGACACTGAAGAAGAGAGCAGGGGCAGACATCCCTACAGCATCCTGCCAAGTGGGATTCACTGTGTGTAAACATCCTTCCTGCTCTACATGATGCAGTCACTTACACACGAAGGACGTCTGAGAGGGCAAACAGATGCTGGATGGTCGGCACCATGTTATTCTATTCCTCTGCTTTTCACTGACTCCCATAAGGCTTCTAAAGTATTTTCTGGTCTCGCTTGCATCAGGTGAGCCAGCACCACTTCTGGTCCAAAGCAGTGATTATTATCCCTGCAGAAAAGCAATTGGAACAAAATGCATCCCCAACTGAATACAGTATGACTGTAAAATAGATTTGTTGCTAACTAATTATGCATTTCCCATGCAATTTATAACACAGCAATGCCTCCAGTAACAGTTAACTTCTGGAGCTTGATTAATGACACCATGCTGGAAGCTGGAAGCCTAGAAATAGGAGGTGTGGAGAAGGAGCTCACATCGCCAGCATCAGCAGTCTGGACCCGCTCCGTCTGTCACTGCTCTCGCCCGCTTCCCATAAAAGTAAAATGCAGCAGGTTTGGAAAACAGCCTTGTCCTGTTTGTCAGAGGGCTTGTCGTAAATATCGTGTTTCTCAAGCCCCCAGAGAAGAAAGCTTTGGTGATAGCACTCATCACCACCATGGCACTTCATCTGCTGGTGCCAGCCACACTTAGTGCGAAGGATTGTTTCAGATAGCGCTAATTTGTTGTGCCGCAAGGTGATAATCATTTACTTACAGCTTCAATGAGTTTGATTTTTTTTTTTTTTTTTTCCCCCACAGTCCTACCGCCCTGTATCAGCAATGCTTTGACAGGGTTGTTGATCAATACCAATTTTGAATGATGACATTACATTTTGGGATTTCAGGCTTTCATAAGTCACTCTCTATTTCTGTTTTGGTGCAAAAAATGCCAAATCATTCACCTGTTCAGCGACGGAGGACCTTGCTACAGTACAAGCCAACAATCAGCATCACAAGGCATTTTGTCAAGCTAAATGACAAAGTGCTATTATTACAGTATATTGTATTTGTGATACATTACCTCTGTTTCTCTTGGGTCTCTAATTAAGTAGCTCACTCACCTCTATTGTGAATATATGGCTTTATTATTTGTTTCAATTACAGGCCTCTATAAGCCACGGCAGAGATTTATCTGTGTTGCTGCAATCTGTAGGTGTGTGGTTGTTAACTTAATGACCCTTAATGATTTTTTTTTTTCAAAAATAATTTCTCTCCTGTGCTGTTGTGAACCCTGCACATGCTGTACTGTGAGCACACCTAATATTTACCTGGCCAAGCAAACAGTGCTGTGTTACCTTCATGTTTCCACCCTCTGATGTAACGCAACCATGAGAATTGAGGAAGGCTCTAATTGGCAGTGAAAAGAGGACAACTTAGACTATTCTTATGGACAATTTCCTAATCTAACTTAACAGCGCTCCACTGACTTGAGCCCAGATTGAATCAGCACTAAGACGGCAGAAGGTGAAACCCAGCTGCTGCTAAAACAGAAGTGTGCCAGGCAAGTGCGTTCTAAATGAGCCATGCTGACATGAGGTGCATATACAAGCAGCAACACCATTTGACTATCAGCCATACTTATCATTCACTAGTCCCTCAGCCTATTTAGAATTAGCTGTCTTTTTGACTGGAGACCCATATTAAAAATAGTCAGGAGATTGATTTTACTGAAGGGCACACAGATACAAAATGCTAACATTACATTTCATTAACACTTCAAAAGCATTTCATGATTGTTGTAAACCAGTCTAATTCACCAAAACATTGCTTGGTTCTTCTTTGCAGAATATGCAGTATTTAACTCCTTTACAAGTTTATTTTGTGGAATATGTGGAAAGCTCTTCCGTTAAGCACTACTCATGAATATTTGAAGTTGCATGTCTTTCTCCAACCTTTATGGGAGCCTTAAGAAAACCATGTAAAAGCACATCCACTCGGAGCAGCTCCTCAACTGTGCGACCTGCTGCACAGCACCTCTATCTCCTCTTATTAGAATGTAATTAGAAATACTTGAGGTCTCAAAGGACTTCAATACCCTGCCAGCAGCACAAATATGAACTGGGCTTCTTCTTCAAGGCGTTAGCTTGTACACTGCACATTCAATTTATAAATAAAAGAATTACACAAAAGCAGCCACATAGGCAAGTCATCAAGTTGAAAGCTAATTAGCAGTGAGTGTCAGTGAAACAAACAAACAAAGGTAACTAACAGATCTGGATCCCTGAGCAATTAAAAAATGATGTGGTTGAATATCTTAACTAAAGTTAGTCAAAGTCATTCTTAAGGCTTCCTCCTCTACACTGTCATTAATCACTTCTTCTTAAGCATCTATACATTTTATCATCTACCCATCATCCCATCAGAATTCAAGGAACAGCGTCTTCATATCATCAGATCAAATGAGCTCAAAACTTTCACTCCTATTACCCACAGGAGCCAATCATTTATCAGTGGGCTTTTTAATAAATCGACACCCAGTCACCACCAAGACTCCCTCTAAAATCAGTACAGCATTTAAAAAGTTGTGGACTCCAACTTGAAATGGAGGCTTTGCCAACAGAGTTTAAACAATCCACTGAGGACTGGAGCTAATCTGAAAATTAAAGGCTGATTCTGACAAAAACCAAAGAAGTCTGATATCAAATAACTTTATATTGTTCTGCATATATGCACAATAAATACTCAGATTACCAATAAATAAATAAATAAAAATACAGTAACGTCAAATTCTAGGACAATCAGATCTCAAATGAAATATTCATTTCTTGTGTAGATACCAGAATTGTCACAGGACTGTTAGCAATGGCAGCAAAGCAGCCTCTTATGGAGGCGCCGGGTACAGTCACAATCAACAGATGGTGAGCACTGCCTCTCCCCTCCCTCCACCCCCCAGGGCAACAGTAAAATTGAGCTTGTGAAATCTGTCACAATCCATGGTGGTAAATGTCTCGCAGTTCCTGCAAATGCTAATGAAGCTCATGTGAGGTCCAAAACTGAGCAGGGGTGGGCAGGGAGAGAGTCCAATTTAAAAATGACAATGTGTGACAAACTCATCCTTTCAGAGGGCAGAGAGTTTTCTCTGGCCCGCGGACAGACATTCACAAATGAGCATGGCTCAAAGATGCCAGTGACATTAATGTCGCCATTGTGTCCGTCTCCTTTGAGACTGGCTCCCAACACGTTCCATCACATGCCTGGATAAAACCTGCCATTGCTGGCAAACACAAGCCTTCATTAGATGGGCTATAGTAATGAAGTTAATTATGATGTGCTGCTTTTGAGTGAAATGAATTTAAAACAGTGGGGGGTTCACATACTGGGCATTTAAAGGAAATCCACTCAGCTAGAACTGAACTTGTAAAAGTGCCCTTGATTTAAATCCTTTGAAAAGAGAGGACTGATGTGACTTTGGTTTTTATCTACTAATGAACAAATACAGATATCCTACTGTTTCACATCACACACACACACACACACACACACAGATTGAAGTCTTTAATAATTAGCGCCACTGTTTCAGTCACTAGTTCAAAGTTTCAGAGTGATGCCAAACAGTAGATTAAATCTTAAGTAAGTAAATACAGTTAACACTAAAGCTGAAGTGTGCGCATTGTAAATGTGATTTATTTCAAATGACACAGAAGAGGTTATTATGCAAATGTCTCAATTGCTTCCTTACTTCAAAAAAAAAAAAAAAAAAAAAAAAAAAAGCACAGCAGAGATTTGAGGGTGAGAATTTTAACCTTTGCCCCAAAACCTGTATTAGATAAGTCTGAGAGTCTGATGACAACTATTGTGTGTGATCTACTATGTGTGAGTGTGTGGCCATTCCTCTCCTGTGAAGCCTCCAACCACAACCAAGGGAATATGGCATGTGGTGACCTGAGATGGATAAACCTAAACCCAATAATCCACCTGATATCCAAGGTACATCAGCAGGTACTTACAGTATTTACTTACACATATTAAAATCCTAAATTAATGGGCTGGAACAAATAATCTCTTCTTATGAATAATTATGTTGCGTGATAAACAGAAGACCATTAGCACATGGGTATATGAGCTTAAACTGGTAATTGGTGCAGCTGAGTGTGGAGGCAGCACAGACCATAAAACAGGAGCTCAGGACTTTAGATGTAACTGAACTATGAGGAGAAAATGTGAATATAACTACCCACTTTGTGTGTGTGTGTGTGTGTGTGCGTGTGTGTGAGACGGAAATAATTATGTCAGTGGCATGTCAGCGAGACAACAATGTTTACATCGCTGCCTCTAAACACTCCAAAATCAACAACAAGCTTCGGAGTATGTCACAAAACCAGTTCAGGAGCCCATAATACTCAGTTCACAATTAGATACAATCGAGAGCAGAAGAGCATCTAAAAACATGTGTCTAACAACAACCAAAAGAAAATGGGCTCTGCCACTACAAGGGCTGACAGTAATTCACAATCAATATCATTACCAATATTGAACATAACTGGTTAGCAGACACCATGGCATTGTCCTGGAGCAAATATGCAATGCAGAAATAACACACAGAGCGCTGGCAAAATCACGACCTGCAGCACTGAATTGAATTATTTATCAGTGCACACAAGTTTATGGCAGCAGACCTTCCCAAAGGGCTACAGTGGCAACTGAGAACAGGTGTGTTTTTAATTACATAAGAAATGAAGCATTGTAACCAACAGAGTATACTATATTTGAGACAACAGAGCCAGTTCTTAGCAGACATTTTGAGCTTAGGTGTAATTAATAACATTACTAATGACTTCTTTCCATTTCATTTCTCAGTTTCAGACCTGCTATATGCATAAATTACTGGGGCACTTCATTGTGTTTTTCCACGCAGTGACAAGTCGAAGTCAAGTCAAAGCAGGTGATTTGAGGGATGGCATCACCTGGAGCAGCTGCAGGGCATGTAGCAAACACACGTCTCTGCTCCAAAAAGTTGTCCCACAGGATTGGCAGTTGTTAGTCACGGTAATATTTGCTGAAAGTTTAAGTAATTTCTCCATAGTTTGCGGACAACAGCACCCAACTTGGCAAAAAAAAAAGAAAAGCTTAAGTACACCGCCCAGTTACGAAGGGTGTGTTTGCAGGTAGCAGGATATGTGATGTGGGAACACATCGGTGCACAGTTAAACTCACTGCTGCCCTCTATTCACAAGTAAAGTAAATTTTTTTTTTTTGTATTTATATGTAAGATGCTTAAGGTCCATAAAAACAAAAAAATTAAAAAAAAAGTTCAGTATGTACCAAATTTAAAACTAGGCTAATAATGAGGAAGATATGATTAAAAAAAAACAAACAAAACTGTAGCAACAAACATCTTGCAAAAAATAAATTCACAGATGACCATAAGGTTCTATTTTAAAAGTATTATTAGTGGTGCGGTGCTACGCCCTGTGTATTGTTGTATTTTTATATATTGTTATTGTTTCTGAACAAAAAACTGAACAAAAATCTTAACTGTTTTATTATGATCATAATCAAAACCAACTAATTGAAAAATGTAAAATCATTCAATGATCATGATAATTCAAATTTTCAATTTTCATTCAAGTTTGCACATTGCATTCACTTCATAAATTCTGACGCATTGCTCCGCCCTACACAAAAATAGATAAGCTGCTTTTCTGAGTAAAAAAGTATTGATATTGGTATGGGTATCAGCAGTACTGGTCCTGTATTTACTTGATATGTGATCATATCAAATTTTGCAGTATGGCACACCCCTATTGTTTTGTTCCGTAATACATGACCTGTGATTTTATGGTCTGGCTCAATTATCACTGGCCAATCATTAGCCAATCAGAGATGAGAACCCACCTGGTTGTTAGAGGGTGGGACTTAAAAGGGGCAGATGAAGACCGCCAGGACGCTAGAAACAGGTGGACAGGGAGAGGCTGGTTGTGAGTTTATTCAAATCTGTAAAATACTGTTGTTCATGGGATCAAGACCCGGGACTTTGAGTCAAAGTGTAACCTGATAAATCCGGACGCTGAGCCGCTTGTTGGAGCTGATTTCAGCTCCTAGTTCAGCTAAACCACGGTACCACTGTGACCACCACGTGGTGCACCGAGTCAGCCATTACCGCGCCGGTTTGGAGGAGAGGAGAGCGCGTGTGCGCGGTACACAGACTTCCACCGAGTTTCGGAGTGAGAATGGAGACGGTGTGAGCGCACTGAGGGAAACAGACCAGGTGTATCAGCCTGTGAATCTCGCTTCAGATGCTGCACCAGAGGCGCCCGGGTCAGTACACCGTGGGCCACAGACGCCGCTTTCTGCTCACGCCCGCGCACACGCTCGCGCACACGCCCTCAGTGCGCGTGTCTACATTGCACTGGTCACCTTGGACAGACGGTTTGGAAACGGCTTTCTGGACTTCCTACGAAAAGTGAGTACACACAACATTTCGATCCATGATTTCAGACGAACCCCAACTAGCGCGCCAACGACATGGTTCCGAAAACAGTCACAGTTTACGGTACCCCGGTGCGCTTGTGCCACCTGGGGTTATGGTTTAAGGTGAAGCTTAGAGGTTCTGTAGTAAATATTCCTTCAGTCTTGGTGGTTTAACATATTTAAATTCTCGAGCGTGATGTGGTTCATGTGGTAAAGTTAAAGGCTGAATATGACACGCGGGACAGCGCAGCCGCACAGAGATAATTAGGCCTCTCAGTTCACCTCCCTCGTCCTTAGGTTATCAGAGGTATGTAGAGACATGCCTGTAAGTCCTCAGAGTTGGACAGGGACACAATTTTTACCCACATAAACCTTTATTAGTTATATTAGAGTCCAGAACTGCAGGTCAGTGCGTGCGGATGTATGGAGCGCACCTGCTGCTTTGGCTCACAGGTGCAGCAGCGGCCTGGGTGAAGGTGAACCTGAGGGCGGTGGTTCCCTCTGAGTGAAGCTGGGACGGTAAAATACCGTCATCAGTTTGATCAGTGTTGATTTTCCGTTTTACTAGAGCAGAATTTCATCAATAAACAATATTTAAAGATTGTGAAACGCTGCTCAGTAAAGAGGACATGCTGCCGATCTCTAAACCACCTGCAGTCAGTCTGAAAATCTTCATCTTTCACCTTCACCACAGTCATCCTCACTCAGACATCACAGTCTCCAACATGATCAGCTATGACAGGAATGTTCCATAAGCTTGATCACAGCAGGATAAATTATTATTCTGTGATCAGTGTGAGGTGTGTGTGTATAAAGATTCACACAGATGGATTTATATTCAGTAAACTGATGTCCACAGAGTCTGAGTGTTGGACCGGATCAGTCCATCCTGTGTCTTCAGGTGAACTGGCTCTGACCTGCAGACTCAGACTGAGCTGGTTCTTCTTCTTCTTCTTTCAGGTCCACAAACAGATCAGCATGAGAATAAATCAACTAATTGTAAGTGAAGTTTTTATTCTTCTGCTGGGCTGTGTTTGTGTGTGTGTGTCTCTTGCACACACACACGCATGCACACGCGCGCACACACGCACACGCACACCCACACACACACACACACACACACACACACACACACACACACTGCCAATCTGTCTCAACCTCTTTTTCTTTCTGTCTCACACAGCCACCATGCCATAATTATTTGTCCGCCCGACCGTTTGCCCCATCTGTCACTCTCTCTCCCTTGCACACTCACTTGCACTCTAACCCTAACCCTCTCAGCATTGTAGCGTCGATTTTGACTACGTTGGATGAAGAGGCTATACAAGGTATAAGTTTCATTTCTTTGATGCTGGGATGTCTGGCCGCCGTGCCATAACTTTTCCTCCTACAGAATTTGTTCCTGTCCATCCAATATAGCTGCCATTGGTTGTCTCTCTCTCTCTATCGGTCGGGCGGTCGTTTGTTTGTTTGATTATTGTTTGCTTGATTATTGTTTGCTTATCGCTTTTGACCATGTTGGAGAAGAGGCTACACAAGGTATTCGACTTTCATTTCTTTGATGCTGGGATGTCTGGCCGCCGTGCCATAACTTTTCCTCCTACAGAATTTGTTCCTGTCCATCCTTCCAACCTGGCTGCTGTCCATCCATTGTTTCTGTCCAGTCTTCAAGAGGTATATGGTATATGGTGTTTGCTTGGCCACCGTGCCATCAATTTACCTTGTCTCGGCTGCTGTGCCAGTCTCTGTCCTTCTGTCTCTCTCTGTCTCACTCTGTCTCACACACATACACACAGACTCACACTCACACCTCTGTCTCTCTCCCTCCCTCAAATCAGCCTGCTAGGGGCTGATCTGGGGGCCCAGCATTGCGGCTGTTTAGGGCCTGTCTCTCTCTGCCCCCCCATTAGCTTTATTGGCAGATTGGATCAACCTAAACACCAAATTTCCAAAGCAGACAGATGATTGGCAGAATATACAATGATTTATATCAGCAGTTATGTCACATGACAAAATGCTTCAAATAAGACAAATTAACTTGCACTTGTGACTTGCACATGTGACTTGCACAACACAGACAGCTGTTTTAAAAAAAAAAAAAAAAGAAAGAAAGAAAAAGAAACACAATCAGGCATTTTGATAAGTCAAACCCTCCTTTCAACTTTCAGTTTGGATAGTTAAGGTCAGGTTAGGGTAAGGAACTAAGGCATTGTGCTTCGGTGTGTCCTCACAACTGAAGTAAGACAAGAATGTGTGTGTCATAGATCTACTGTATATAGAAGTGATTGCTGTTGAGGTAAAAGGTAGTGTGAGCAAGGAGGCATCTGCAGCCACCATGTCGGTGTGCCACCATGTCGGTGTGCCACCATGTCGGTGTGCCACCATGTCGGTGTGCCACCATGTCGGTGTGCCACCATGTCGGTGTGCCGGCTGTCTCTTCGGCTCTGATGGCGTTTCCTCCAAGTAGGTGCTGCATTTTAGTTTAATCAGAATCTGAATGTTTGAATGAACTTTTTAATTATTTATTTAATTTTTATTAATTTTTTTTTTTTTTTTTTTTTTTTTTTTTTTTTACACCGTCTCCACATGTGCTTCCCTGTAAATTCTTTTAATCTGTTGATTAACCTTGTTATTTCCTGGCGATAACTACTCTAAAATTATCATAACTGATTAAGACCAAGACTTTGATAATGACTTGCCTGTCTTTTGACAGGTCTAAATAGAATTTTAGATAGAACATTGCTATTCTGATCTGGTTGTAAATGTGTTTCTGGTGTTGGCTTTCTCAAGCAGTTATTCAGCCCATGGATGATGTTTTCTGAATGCATTTAAAATCTGTATTGGCATCTGAGATACATTTGTGATCACATTTTTGATATTGAGTAAAATCATTGTTAGTTCAGTAAGTTGCTATGTTTTCCATCATTAAATGGTGGAGGTAGACAGGTCTGATGTCGATTGATTGGGGATCCTCCAAACTAAGACTTGTTTTTTTCTTAATAGTATTCAGCCTATGTCCTGAGCGTAGTTGCATTGCTGTCCATCATCACCACCCAAATTTCAATAGAAGCTTTATTGTACAGGGAGGGTGAGTTGACTTTGAGGTCAACCACTGGCTTGTCGCGTTCTGCCAAGTTTCGTTCCAAGGGGAGACTGGAGTAGGACATTTCTGGGTTAAAATAGGTGTGGTGAGGAAAAGTTTTGCAAGTGTTAGGGTTTTTTTGGCGTCGGCACATAGGGAGGCCTCCCGACAGGGGAATTTTCCCAACCCCTGTAGAGCTCTATGCACGGTAAATCGCGGACAAGATTCACTGCAGTATCAAGTGGCGTGGGGTTATTTGGGTCAGGTTTAAGTGTAGGTGGGTTCATACTTTTTTTCTTTTTTTTTTATTGTGTGGTGGACAGGATGAGGGAAGGAAGCCTGGCAGAGAGATGACTGTAAAGCACCCAGTTTGGGTATATTTGCTTCATTTTCCATCTAGTGATGATGATGAACGCAGTGACCAGGTTGAGCAATAATGAAATTTTGCTCCCACTGAGCTACGTCCTACTGACATATGTGAAATGCGACATTGTCATGGGCTGAATTGAAGAGAAGGTCTTAAGGATAACAGGCTTTGTTTTGAAGTAGAACTGCTAATTCTTATAAACAAATGTGAACAGTGACAGCCATTTCAGAAGGCAAACCTGAAAAGATGTTTACAGATGGTTTCACTATGTTTTAGAAGCCATGTCAAAAACACTGGAGGGGAAGACACAGTTAAGGCCTTGTTCCAGTGTTTGAAGAAACAGAGTGAGGAAGACATGTTGCAGTTTGAACAGACTATAAATTCTACTTAAATAATTCTGTAGCTGCTGTAGTTCGATTTTGAGTGAACTGAGGCTTTATTTTTTGGCTGAACCTCCAGTGATGATGTTACTCTTTTTATCCATGCTGTTTACTTTTACATGGTCTGTTGCACACATTGCTCACAAATTGTCAGTTTTCTGTCCTTTATCACCTTTTCATATACTTGACATTTTTTTTATTTTAGTTTAACTTTACATATTTATGTGGTTTTTTTTAAATTTTGTTTTCATAGTTATCTTTTTTCTTAAATTTCTTTGTGAATTTATTTAACTTTGTCATTTATATGAAGAAAACCTTGTATTCTGTAGTGCTTGATCATTTGTTTTGTCTTTTTTTTTTTAAACTTTTTACTTTACTTTTGGACTTTTCTGTCTTTGGACTTTGTAATTACTGCTGAGCCTCTGTGGAAGGGTTTGCAAAGATCACAAAACCATGGCAGAACATGAGGAGGAGTTCCACAGGCAATACAGAACTGGAATGTGATGAAGTTTTGAGTTAATGGACTGATGGATAGATGAGTTTGGAGACACCCCGCAGGGATGGATGCACTGGACTGTTCCACAACAGTCTGTGAAAATATGTGAAAGCAGCAGACACCAAAGTCAGAGGAAGTGAGAGAGCGGCAACCAAAGGTAAGATCTGAAGTCATGTTGAAGGTTTGCTTCAGTCTATTTGCTTTTTACTTATTACTAATGATTGTTTTTTTTTTCTCTGACTCATCTGTCCAACCTCAAGGAAGGCTGGAAGGGGAATGTTGTGGCCTGACCTGATCCACCAAGCTCTGGACACCGCCCAGAGCAAAAGCAGCAGACACCAAAGTCAGAGGACGTACTGGACTGTTCCACAACAGTCTGTGAAAGCAGCAGACACCAAAGTCAGAGGAAATGACAGAGTGGCAACCAAAGGTAAGATCTGAGGTTATGTTGAAGGTTTGGTTTAGTCTGTTTGCTTTTTACTTATTACTAATGATTGTTTTTTTTCTCTGTTTGACTCATCTGTCCAACCTTAAGGAAGGCTGGAAGGGGAATGTTGTGGCCTGACCTGATCCGATCCACCAAGCTCTGGACACCGCCAGAGCAAAAGCAGCAGACACCACAGTCAGAGGACGTACTGGACTGTTCCACAACAGTCTGTGAAAGCAGCAGACACCAAAGTCAGAGGAAATGAGAGAGCGGCAACCAAAGGTAAGATCTGAGGTTATGTTGAAGGTTTTCTTCAGTCTGTTTGCTTTTCACTTATTACTAATGATTGTTTTTTTTTCCCTGTGTTTGACTCATCTGTCCAACCTTAAGGAAGGCTGGAAGGGGAATGTTGTGGCCTGACCTGATCCACCAAGCTCTGGACACCGCCAGAGCAAAAGCAGCAGACACCAAAGTCAGAGGACGTACTGGACTGTTCCACAACAGTCTGTGAAAGCAGCAGACACCAAAGTCAGAGGAAATGACAGAGTGGCAACCAAAGGTAAGATCTGAGGTTATGTTGAAGGTTTAGTTTAGTCTGTTTGCTTTTTTCTTATTACTAATGATTGTTTTTTTTTTTCTCTGTTTGACTCATATGTCCAACCTTAAGGAAGGCTGGAAGGGGAACATTGTGGCCTAACCTGATCCACCAAGCTCTGGACACCGCCAGAGCAAAAGCAGCAGACACCAAAGTCAGAGGACGTACTGGACTGTTCCACAACAGTCTGTGAAAGCAGCAGCAGACACCAAAGTCAGAGGAAATGAGAGAGTGGCAACCAAAGGTAAGATCTGAGGTTATGTTGAAGGTTTGGTTTAGTCTGTTTGCTTTTTACTTATTACTAATGATTGTTTTTTTTTTCTCTGTTTGACTCATATGGCCAACTTAAGGAAGGCTGGAAGGGGAATGCTGTGGTTTGACCTGATCCACCAAGCTCTGGACACCGCCTAGATCTCCGGACCTCACCTCTGAAGGACTGTTGCAGCCCACATCGCACAAGTCCTCAAGCTGCTCTTTAAACTACAGGACATGACCAGGAAGTGAATCTGCTGCATCTAGGAGGTGGATGGACTGATTTTCTGCATAGTGAAGCTCAAGTGCTGATTAAGCACGGATGATGACTATTATTAACTCTATTGTTGGAACCGAAGTTTTACCAGCTCTTCACTTGTGATGCCTCAAGAGAACACGGTCTCAGGAAAGTGCAAACGAAGCACAGCTGGATCTGTGACGTTGACTTTTTCAAGTGGTTATTCAGCCCATGGATGATGTTTTATGAAATTCATTTAAAATTTATATTGGCATCTGAGATACTTTTGTGATCACATTTTTTGATATTGAGTAAAATCATTGTTAGGTCATTAAGTTGCTAAGTTTTTCATCATTAAATGGTGGAGATACACGGGCAGGTCTGATGTAGATCGATTGGTCAGCCTGTGTCCTGAGCATAGTTGCATAGTTGTCCATCATCACCACCCAAATTTTAAGAGAAGCTTTATTGTGCAGGAAAGGTGAGTTGGACTTTGAGGTCAAACACTGGCTCGTCTCGCTCTGCCAAGTTTTGTTCCAAGGGGAGACTGGAGTAGGACCTTTCTGGGTTGAAGTAGGTGTGGTGAGGAAAAGTGTTGCGATTCTTACGTTTTTTTGGCGTCGGCATATAGGGAGGCCTCCCGACAGGGGAATTTTTCCCGCCCCTGTAAAGTGCAACATATGTTCAATTGCGGACAAACGTCACTGCAGTATCAAGCGACGTGGGGTTACTTGGATCAGGTTTAAATGTAGGTGGGTTCGAAGCCTGGCAGCAAGACGACTCAGATAGCTCAGATGACTGTAAAGATGCACCCAGTTTGGGTATATTTGCTTCATTTTCTATCTAGTGGTGATGATGAACGCAGTGATCACTGTGAAAACCTAACACATGTGAAGTTTACCAGGTTGAACAATAATGATTAATTTGCTCCTACTGACCTACATTCTATTGACATACTTGAAATGAGACATTGTCATGGGCTGAATTGAACAGAAGGTCTTAAGGATAACAGGTTTTGTCCTAAAGTAGAACTGCTAATCTTTATAAATAAATGTGAACAGAGTGACAGCCATTTCAGAAGGCAAACCTGAAAAGATGTTTACACATGGTAGAGAAACCTTTCACTGTTTTAAAAACTATATCGACACAGTTAAGGCCTCGTTCCAGTGCTTGAAGAAACAGAGTGAAGAAGACATGTTGAAGTTTGGACAGACCATAAATTCTGCTTAAATGATTCTGTAAGTGCTGAAGTTTAATTATGGGTGAGCTTTATTCTGTGGCTAAACTTGCAGTGATGGTGTTACTCTCTTTATCCATGCTATTTACTTTTACATTGTCTGTTGCACACATTGTCGGTATTGTCGGTTCTCTGTCCTTTAGCGCCTTTTTTTTATATACTTATGTTAGTTATTTTAGTTTAACTTAACATATTTATGTGTTTTTCAATTCTTTTGTTTTCATAGTTATCCTTTTTCTTAATTTTTTTTATCGTGAATTTATTTAACTTTGTCACTTGGATGAAGAAAACCTTGTAGTCTGTAGTGCTTGATCATTTGTGGTTTGTGTTTTTTTGTTTTTTTTTTTTCTTGCTTTACATTTGGACTTTTCTGTCTCTGAGCCCAAAACATGGAGCTGTCAACCTGTGGATATGATTAGTCTGCAAAAGGTGTAAACTGCAGTAGGAGACAATAGTGTCTTCTCAGACTGTTTCCATGTACGTCAGGACATTGGACTTGCTAATTACTGCTGAGCCTCTGTGGAAGGGTTTGCAAAGATTACAAGACCACGGCAGAATATGCTGAAGAGGAGTTCCACAGGCAATACAGAACTGGAATGTGATGAAGTTTTGATTTAATGGACTGATGGATAGATGAGTTTGGAGACTCCAAGCGGACTTTCCAGCATGCAGGGATGGATGCACTGGACTGTTCCACAACAGTATGTGAAAGCAGCAGACACTGGCGTCAGAGGAATTGAGAGAGTGGCAACCAAAGGTAAGATCTGAGGTCATGTTGAAGGTTTGCTTTAGTCTGTTTGCTTTTTACTTATTACTAATGATTGTTTTTTTTTTTCTCTGTTTGACTCATATGTTCAACCTTAAGGAAGGCTGGAAGGGGAATGTTGTGGCCTGACCTGATCCACCAAGCTCTGGACACCGCCTAGATCTCTGGACCTCACCTCTGAAGGACTGTTGCAGTCCACATCGTACAAGTCTGCAAGCTGCTCTTCAAACTACAGGACATGACCAGGAAGTGAGTTTGCTGCATCTAGGAGGTGAATGGGCTGATTTTCTGTGTAGTGAAGCTCAAGTGCTGATTAAGCACAGACTGTGACCATTTATTAACTCTATTGTTGGAACCGTTTTACCAGCTCTTCACTTGAGATGCCTCAAGAGGACACAGTCTCAGATGCAAACAAAACAGCTGGATCTGTGATGCTGGCTTTCTCAAGTGGTTATTCAGCTCATAGATCACGTTATGAATGAATTGTCCAGCTGTGTTTTTGTTTTTCTTTGTTAGATTCAGAAACAAACACAATCTTCTTTTTATGTGTGTCAGAATCAGAGAAACCTTATTAATCCCTGCAGGGAAATTCTTCAGTTACAATCAAACTCCCAATAAAAAATGAAGAAAATGCAACGTAGTATGCAGAAGAGTTGGAAGACGGAAGTAAGATAAAAACATTTTTTTTTTAGATAAATTTAAATAAAAAATAAATATTAAAAAAACTACAATACCCACTCCTTAGAATATACATATACTCCCAAATCAGGAAAAAAATAAAAACATGTCTTCATATTTATATTTACATATGTACATCATAGGTCTGCTGTATGTAGAAGTGATTACTGTTGAGGTAAAAAGGTAGAGTGTGAGTAAGAAGACTGATGACAGGTTTAAATGGAATTATTGATAGAACATTTCTGTTCTCATCTGATGAATTGGTTGTAAATGTGTTTCTGATGTTGCTTTCTCAAGCAGTTATTCAGCCCATGGATGATGTTTTATGAATGCATTTAAAATCTGTATTGGCATTTGAGATACATTTGTAATCACTTTTTTTGATATTGAGTAAAATAATTGTTAGTAAGTTTTCCAACATTAAATTTTGGAGGTAGACGGGCAGGTCTGATGTAGATTGATTGGGGATCTTCCAAAGTAAGAGTTGTTATTTAATAGTAATCAACCTGTGTCCTGAGCATAGTTGCATTTCTGTTCATCATTACCAGCCAAATTTTGATAGAAGCTTTATTGTACAGGGTGAGTTGGACTTTGAGGTCAAACACTGGCTCGTCTCGCTCTGCCAAGTTTCGTTCCAAGGGGAGACTGAAGTAGGACCTTTCTGGGTTGAAGTAGGTGTGGTGAGGAAAAGTTTTGCAAGTGTTAGGGTTTTTTTGGCGTCGGCACATAGGGAGGCCTCCCGGCAGGGGAATTTTTCCCGCCCCTGTAAAGCTCTATGTACGGTCAATCGTGGGCAAGAGTCATTGCCGTATCAAGCGACGTGGGGATATTTGAGTCAGGTTTAAGTGTAGGTGGGTTCGTACCTTTTTTTTTTTTTTTTTTTTTTTTTTTTTTTTTAAATTGCGTGGTGGACAGGGTAAGGGAAGGAAGCCTGGCAGCGAGACGACTCAGATAGCTCAGACAACTGTAAAGATGCACCCAGTTTGGGTGTATTTGCTTCATTTTCCATCTAGTGGTGATGATGAACACAGTGATCACTGTGAAATCCTAATAGATGAGTCATGTTTACCAGGTTGAACAATAATGATTAATTTGCTCCTACTGAGCTACGTTCTATTGACATACTTGAAATGAGACATTGTCATGGGCTGACTTGAAGAGAAAGTCTTAGGGATAACAGGTTTTGTCTTGAAGTAGAATTGCTAATCTTTATAAACGAATGTGAACAGAGTGACAGCCATTTCAGAAGGCAAACCTGAAAAGATGTTTACACATGGTAGAGAAACCTTTCACTATCTTTTAAAACCATGTCAAAGACACTCGAGGGGAAGACGCAGTTAAGGCCTCGTTCCAGTGCTTGAAGGAACAGAGTGAGGAAGACATATTGAAGTTTGGACAGACTATAAATTCAGCTTAAATAATTCTGTAGGTGCTGTTACTCAATTATGAGTGAACTGAGGCCTTAATGTGTGGCTGAACTTCAAGTGATGGCGTCACTCTCTTTATCCCTGTTATTTACTTTTACATTGTCTGTTGCACACATTGCTCACAAATTGCCAGCTGATGCTGTCAGTTCTGTTTTTTAGCATCTTTTTTATATACTTGTCATGTTATTTATTGACTTTACATATTTTTGTGTGTTTCTGTTTTCATATTCTTTTTCTTAAATTTTTTTATTGTGAATTTATTTAACTTTGTCACTTGGATGAAGAAAAGCTTGTACTCTAGTGCTTGATCATTTGTGTTTTGTGTGTTTTTTGTTTTTTTTAATTTCTTACTTCACATTTGGACTTTTCTGTCTCTCAGCCCAAGATATGGAGCTGTCAACCTGTGGATATGATTAGTCTGCAAAAGGTGTAAACTGCAGTAGGAGACAATAGCATCTTCTGTGACTGTTTCCATGTACGTCAGGACATTGGACTTGCTAATTACTGCTGAGCCTCTGTGGAAGGGTTTGCAAAGATCATAAGACCATGGCAGAACATGCTGAAGAGGAGTTCCACAGGCAATACAGAACTGGAATGTGATGAAGTTTTGATTTAATGGACTGATGGATAGATGAGTTCGGAGACTCCAAGCGGACTTTCCAACATGCAGGGATGGATGCACTGGACTGTTCCACAACAGTATGTGAAAGCAGCACTCACCAGCATCAGGGTAAATTAGTCAGAGCAAGTGAGAGAGCGGCAACCAAAGGTAAGATCTGAGGTCATGTTGAAGGTTTTCTTCAGTCTGTTTTCTTTTCACTTATTACTAATGATTGTTTTTTTTTTCCTCTGACTCATATGTTCAACCTTAAGGAAGGCTGGAAGGGGAATGTTGTGGCCTGACCTGATCCACCAAGCTCTGGACACCGCCTAGATCTCTGGACCTCACCTCTGAAGGACTGTTGCAGTCCACAGTCCTCTTTGTATGTGTATCAGAATTAGAAAAACTTTATTAATCCCTGGAAGGAAATTCTTCAGTTACAATCAAGCTCCCAATAAAAAATGATGAAAATGCAGCATAGTATGCAGAAGAGTTGGAAGGCAGAAGTAAGATAAAAACATTTTTTTAGATAAATTTAAATTAAAAATAACAAATACAACTTTAAAAAATTCACCCCTTAGAATGTACATATACCCCAATATCAGAAAAAATAAAAACATGTCTTCATATTTATATTTATATTTACATATGTACATCTTAGGTCTGCTGTATGTAGAAGTGATTACTGTTGAGATAAAAAGGTAGAGTGTGAGTCAGGAGACTGATGACAGGTTTAAATGGAATTATTGATAGAACATTCCTGTTCTCATCTGATGAATTGGTTGTAAATGTGTTTCTGATGGTGGCTTTCTTAAGCAGTTATTCAGCCCATGGATGATGTTTTATGAATGCATTTAAAATCTGTATTGGCATCTGAGATACATTTGTGATCACTTTTTTTATATTGAGTAAAATAATTGTTAGGTCAGTAAGTTGCTAAGTTTTCCATCATTAAATGGTGGAGGTAGATGGGCAGGGCTGATGTAGCTTGATTGGGGATCCTCCAAAGTAAGACTTGGTTTTTAATAGTATTCAGCCTGTGTCCCAAGCATAGTTGCATTGCTGTTCATCATCACCAGCCAAATTTTGATAGAAGCTTTATTGTACAAGGAGGTTGAGTTGGACTTTCAGGTCAAACACTGGCTTGTCTTGCTCTGCCAAGTTTCGTTCCTGGAGTAGGACCTTTCTGGGTTGAAGTAGGTGTGGCGAGGAAAAGTTTTGCGATTCTTTTTTTTGGCGTTGGCACATAGGGAGGCCTCCCGGCAGGGGAATTTTTCCCACCCCTGTAAAGCGCTACGTACGGTCAATCGCGGACAAGATTCACTGCAGTATCCAGCAACATGGGGTTATTTGGGTCAGGTTTAAGTGTAGGTGGGTTTGTACCTTTTTTTTTTTTTTTTTAATTTCGTGGTGGACAGGGTAAGGGAAGGAAGCCTGGCAGAGAGACAACTCAGATAGCTCAGACGACTGTAAAGATGCACCCAGTTTGGGTGTATTTGCTTCATTTTCTATCTAGTGGTGATGATGAACGCAGTGACCACTGTGAAAACCTAATAGATGTGTCAAATTTACCAGGTTGAACAATAATGATTAATTTGCTCCTACTGAGCTATGTTCTATTGACATACTTAAAATGAGACATTGTCATGGGCTGAATTGGAGAGAAAGTCTTAAGGATAACAGGTTTTGTCTTGAAGTAGAACTGCTAATCTTTATAAATAAATGTGAACAGAGTGACAGCCATTTTAGAAGGAAAACCTGAAAAGATGTTTACATGTGGTAGAGAAACCTTTCACTTTATAGTGTTTAATTCTTTGTATTGTTTTATTTAGTGCTTACATTTTGGCTGTAATTTGGTGTCATTAACAGGATTCATTAAGCCAGAACTTCTCCATTATATAGTGGAAAAGGTCAAACTGAGTCGATTCATATTACATAAGATGTGATACCAATATGATAGTGCATATTAGTATCAGTACTTAGTTGTAAATAGTTATTGTTCATTTTGACTGTTGCTGACTCTGTCTTAAAGCTGTATGTTTACCAAGTGAGTGATTTTATGAATGAATTTCAAATCTGTATTGGCATCTGAATCATGTGTATGTTTAACAGCAGAAACCATAGCATTTGGATGTAATCCTAGCGAATTATTGTTTTAACTTTAGGTTCTTATGATATGGGATATTCTGCTGTTTCCAAGGTGCGATATTTTCTTTTGTGGTTTCAACAGGCTGCCACTTTCTGTCAATGATTGTAGCCGAGTTCATTTTTGACCCCCAAACATCTTCGCTGACATCTGTACAACAGAACGTGAATTTAACTCTTCAGCACCAAAGACAAACCTGTGAACTTGTGGTCAGACAGAATGGAGGCTGGGAAACCAGAGAAAATATAAAACACATATCTGACAGTCGAGCTACTTTAATTTAAAGTTTAAGTGAAGTTTTACCTGGTCAAGTTTGAATAAAAGTCCATTTGAAGGGCAGAAAATCAAAGCAGATTATAAAGAAACCTGTCCAACTTCACACTAGCTTTTTCACGTGTTAAATGCAGATACAGTTAGTGCATGTTGGTGTCACAGCTCTGTTTAGGCTCATTTTCCCATTCATGATTGTTTCAACCTCGACTATAACTTTATTTAAAATTATTTTTTAATTTTATATTTTATTTTTTTTTATTTAATAATTTTATAATTTTAAAGAGGAGAGGAGAATAGAGGCAGAAAAGGAGAGAACAGAGAAAAAGTGATGGAGGTAGAGGAATGGATTTGCAAAAGTGACATGGACAGAAGGCAAGGAGAGGAAAGAGGCAAAATTAGTGTAGGAGAGGATGAGAGGAACATAAAGGAAGCCTAAAAGCCTTTATTATATAAATGTATATATTAATTATAAAATTATTATAAGAATTTAATATTTTTTATTATTAAAATAAATATTTTCATACTAGTACATTTTTATCATTCCTCTCCCCCTTGTGACCCTTTTGTATCCATCCTACGCTCCCTCTCTTCTTCTACTCCCACCCTCTCTTTTATAATTATTTCATTTACAAAGATCATGAATATATTTTGGTTTCTCTTTTACAGTAACAGTACAGACAGTGAATGGGACAGCACAGCACACCGCACCACCCTCGCGATTTACTGCAGGGGAATTGTCTAGTTTCAAGTTATTTCAATTTGAGAGTCTTTGTTGGTTTTTAAACTTTAAAAATTACAGTCCATATTATTACTTCAGTATTAGCTCCAAGTTTTTACCTTTATTTTACAACTTTACTGTTTTGCCTTATAGGACAATATAGGGCAAACTCACCACCAGCATTATAAATTATCCTCTGGCCTCTTTTCCAAAGGCCTTTTGTTGAGATTAAATTGGGAAGCCAGCCTCTCTGAAAGATTATTCGATTATATTATTTTATTTGAGAGCAAAGATTAATTTGTAACCAGGAAACTGACTCTCCAAGCAAAAGAAACTAAAGGAGATGGGATAGTTTTAAGTTTACAAGTCCAGAAGTGATTTAGTTATTAAACTTTACAGAAACATCATCAGGGCCAGTTTACACCTCTGCAGGAGGTTGTGGATTAGCCCTCAAAACGTCTGAAGAAAACATATAAGTGAATCACTTATACGTTTTCTTCAGACATATAAGTGAATCACTGAATTTTTGTGACTGCTACAGGCTGCCAGAACTGTCAAGATTGACACAAAAAAGGTTTAGCCCATCAGCAGCCAAGCAATGAGAGAACTGACTGTCACATTCACAGGCTTCCAAAGGAGGAGGTAAACAAATTATCCTGTTATGTGCTGTCAATGACAGTGCGTATTAGGGCCGGAGAACCCAGTGGGAAATCACACAGAGTAATGATTAGAGATTCAGAGCCTGCCAGTGGGTATTTATATCTGCGGTCTGAGAGTACACTTCCCCTTAACCAGGCTGTGCCTAACAAGAGCTCCGGTCTATTTCAGAAACAAACCAGTCAGTGAACTCAACATGAGATTCAGCAGTTTTCCCGTTACAGAAAAACAAATTCCAAAGTTTAGATTTACTTCCATGAATACTTTGTTTTCATTGCTGAGACATAATTTACCCCTAATATCAAAGATTACTCTCTACCCCATAATTTGTATCCCCAAGGGAGGCCTTCATTGAAAAACAACACACTGAAGGTGTCACATTTGGTTCAGCTCCCTCAAGGAGGAACTCTCCAGCCCCTCATTCCACATGGCAATAGCTAGAACAATCACTAAATTTTCTAAATCACTAATAATCAGTGTGTTGTGATATTGGATGGAGACACCAACCCTCTGTTTCCAAATACTGCCACACTTTATGGACCCCTAACTGCAGAAGGTAATCTGGCAATCTCTCATTTTGCAGTTGTTATAAAACTGTTCATAACCTGCAAAAAATATTTGCAATACATTGGCTCTGATGTAATCTGGAAATGTGGAAATCAACCCATGGAAAATTAAATCCATAATTCTAATCTTTTTCCCACACACCAGACTACCATCTCCATTTCATTATATCAGGTTATGATTTGTCTGCCTTTTGTGTTTTATTCACAGGAAGGCATGATACACAGTAGGTAGCTTGCATGCTAATTAACTGTCTCGAGCAAAAGGGAAGAAAAACAACCCTCTCACATCCCTGAGCTTTCATCCTGGCTCAAACCTCACTGCTACGAGGTGTGATGTGTTTCTTCATTCGAGACTAAATCTCCATCCTTCATGCTGGAGCAGACAAGAGGACTGATTGCACTATATTGCCCCTGTAATTTTCCATGCTGGATGGGGTCACTCAGTCAAGAAAAGGAGCAGACAGTCTTTAGCTCCAACTCTCTAGATGTGAATCAAACTCGAGTTTTTTTTTCCTCAGACGCAGCATGATCAACCTATCCAAAATTTATCGCAGGTCCACGTGGAGTGGACAACGCTGACTGGCAGGGGTAAACCCTTTGAGCCGATGTGCAGATAGTAACCGTGTGGTGGAAGTTCAGTTTGACCTCAGACACAAAGAGTGCATCTTTCTAGTGGAGAGTTCAGTAATAAGGGTGGAATACAGATTCATGCAGAGTCCTCAACAGTGAGGGAGAGGCTCAGAGTAAAAAAAAAAAAAAAAAAGGGACCCGTGCCAAAGCTAACATCAGAGAGGAGTGTAGAGAGAAAGGAAGCCTGACAGAGATGATAGGAGGACAGAATATTAGACATTAGAGAAAGCAGTGAAATGCATCAGACTCTGAATTCTTTGTTTTCCCAAGTTAAAGGCTCAACTATCAGAGCCTATCTGCATTCTAAGTGGTAAACAAAACTCCAGAGCAGCAGTGGATTTACCTTGCTTTTATTTTTACAAACATTTTCACACATTTCCATTTCACAAAAAGTTATTTTCATTTAAAATATTTGAAACTAGCAACAACTTGACATACATGTGACATACATGATATACAACTTAAGTAACAATGACAGCGAGATAATTTTGTCTAAAATCCTTCAAAAATACTACAAAAAACATTTTTAGTCTTTTATTTTGAACCTTTAGCTAGTAATTATTTAAAACATTACACATTAGGCTGACAACCTCTTTGACAAAAATAATAATGGGGAAATGATGGGAAACTATAAAGGACAAAAACAGAGCAAGAACAAAGAAATTCAAGCGTTTTAAGGATAAAATGTTGGCATGTAACATAAAAACGAACAAAAACTAAACAGATCAATACTGAAAGTTTAAAATAGCTCATAGTTGTCACTGTCATTTTATGTTGAAGCTGTCTTTTGAACTGTCTGGATGGGATGCACTTTTGCCATTTGCTCCCTGTTAGTGAGAGTTTTCAAGCTGGGCTGTTCATTACTGGCTGTTCAGTTCTTGATCAGACATTTGACAAGTGATTAATCAGGCAGGCGGCCTCAGTGGAGCAACTGAAAGTTAATTTCCACACTTCTGCATGCAGAGATGAATTTGAAGCATGTGCAGGCAGGGTAGATACCTTAGTCACGCTTTCAGGGTGACCCCTGCCCTTCACATTCGCTAGGATTACATCCAGTCTGACAGCTCCACGCTTGTCCTCATCATGCACCAGCACGCAGCGCACATCTGAGCGTTGACGAAGCGTCAAGTCATGGAATAGGGGACGGTGGGGCGCTATGGTGATAGAGCTTGGGGTTGGGTGAAAGACAGCATCCTCCTGCACCAGACCAAGGTGAGTATCAGTAAGTAAAAGCTGGGCAAGAGGCTCAGTGCGGGCACTGGGGCTAACACACACCCCTACACTTGTGTACAGTAGTAGCTGCACCTCTGCCAGAGTGACTGTATTTTGATCCATGTTACAATGAAGAAGGTAAACCAGATCAGCAAGATTCCTCTGAAACTGACAGCAAACCCTAAAGCCAGCATCCAGCAGCAGGTCAGGTACATAAGCCTGACAGTCTAGAGACATCTTCATCAAGTCTCCACGTAGCAGTGGGTGCTGAGAGACCCTGATGTCCCCAGGGCAGATGACACCAAGTATGGCCCAGCACAGCTCTCTGGTAAGCTTCTGGCTGTGTGTATACACACCCAGGATGCTCTCCTCTGTAGCGCCCATCAAACGCAGACTGTGGCCTGCTACACCTATGTGCACCTCCTTCAGCTGCAGCAAGGGGAGGTGATGGAACAGAACTAGGGGCCCAGACTCAGTGGTCAGGGTATAGAGGCCAGTCTCTGCCAGGATCAGGAGGGCAGGACGGGGCTCAGGTTGGCTGCATTTAGCCACATTCAGCCAACAGAGAGCTACGATTTTCTGGGAGGGGATCACTGAGGTGGAGATGATGGAATTTAAAGCATCTATCGTGTCTAGCAATGGCAGAGTTTGCAGGTTTGAAAGGGACTCAGGAAATTCTATCAGTGTTTGACTGAAGATTTGGACATCCTCTCTGTTCTGCATAGTCCTTAAGTTCTCTAGTGCCTGACCTATGTCTTCGGATGCAGGGGAAACCTCCAGCTCACTCATGTGTTCCACTGGCATCAGCTCTGTGATCATTTTGTCCCCTTGTTTTACATAAACATCAGCCATGTCTTTCTCTTGCAGCAGGTCACCGATACTCTCATTCCTTATCCAGATATCCTCTGGGATTGGTGGCGTGTCATCTGGCATTTCTCCTGCTTTGCTAAAGGTTTGTGTTGGTGTCAGGGCTGGGAGTTGTGTGGTGTCAGGATTAATGCAGCCCTGAATCATCTGAGCTGTCTCCTCAGGCTGAAGTTGTTGAGTTATCTCCATCTGGATGTGCTGTATGAGCGGTAGTTCTTTCACTGTGGAAAAAATGTGACTATCCTTGAACAGAGAGAAGACAAAGCTCCCTTTAACCATGGAGAGGACCTGGCTGTCCTTCACTGTAGACACAACATTACTTTCCCTGACTAGGGAGACGACATGACTAGACCAGCGGGCCCCGACAGGCTGTAGTCCCTCTTCCCTGACTTGCTGCAATACTGTGCCAGAACTCCACAGGAGACGCCCTGCATCCTGGACCATCCAAGACACTCTGCTGACCAAAGAGCCTAGTGCTGAGTTTTGAGCTGTGCCTGTTGCAGTCTCTGTCTCACACACTCCTCCCGGGATCTCCTCCAAACCTCCAGATTCATCCATCTCTCCACAGCTGAACTGGCCCTCGAAGATAGTTTCCTCAGGTGGACCGCAGGGCGCCTGACTGCTGAGAGGCTTTTTGTCAAGTTGAGAATGAGTGCTGGTCTGTGGGAGGATAGACATGGAGTTAGTTCCTCCTCTGCTCTGCAGGTGGGATATGCTGCTTAATGAGCTCCCACCAGAGCCAGGTCTCTCCTTGTAGCAGTCAGCCACGACACCTTGGATCTCGTTAGCATTCCCCTCTGGCTTCATGCCACATCCATCACCCGGGCCCAGGACACTTGTCTGCTGGAGGCTGGCATCCCCTGACCAAACCTCCTCTCCCTTATAACTTGCAGCTCCAGCCTGACTCTGAGCTTTTCTCCATGGCCTCTCACACATGAGCCCTGGCCTTGATTTATGACACAAGTCCGTCTCCTGATCATGACCATCCCCGGTGCTTACCCCACCCTGTAGTGCGTCTCCATCCAGCTCAAAGTTAGTGTGAGGGAAGGGATATTTTCCAGGTATGGCCTAGTTTACATTGTATTGGTGGATGAGAAAAGGAGAGGAAAAAAAGTTTGAAAAATTTTATACAGAGTAATTTTAAAATCCTGTTTTATGGAATTTACTACAAAATAATTAAGGCCACTGCTGAGAAGGAACTAAAATAATTATTTCACCCAGCTCCCTTTAAAAAATAAGGTTATTTATGTATTCAATTATATTTGAACACATGAACAGGAAAAATGGAGTGAAGAGTAACAAGGTACATGTATAAACAAATATTTCAAAAGTGCCCTCACTGCAATATGCTTTCACAAAATGAGTGTCATTTCTTTGAAACCCCTACAGGACAGTGTAATAGGGTTTAAATATGTGCATAATAAACAAACAGAACAAACCAAGGGAAAAAGTATTTCATGCCTCATAAAAATCTGTATTGGACCTATTTGGAGAGAACTGACATTTGCTCGGTTTTGCAAAGACAAAAGCAACTTATACTTCAGTTTCATTGTGGCAATATAGTGTCTTGAAGAAAACCTATAGAACAAAGTCTCATTATATGCACAGTTTTTTAGCTTTATTTGATTTCTTAAAAACAATTAAAAGTCATGTTTAATTCAACTCAACTAATTCAACTAATAGATTGTTGATTAAATCCTTACTTATAATATATTTTATCAAGACAGTGATTTATTGTAACTGTAGAAAAAACTGTGAATACATACTGTAGTCGTGAACTTCTCTGTTGTGGCAGAGGTAAGACAGCTGCTTGGCACGTTGGACTCTGCTGTCTCTGCAGCCAGCATATCCAGCAGACTGGAAAAGGACATAGTGAAGATACAAGAACGAAATAATACATTTCATTTTCTATCAGAGAACAAAAATTGCGTCTTGATATGAGGAGGCGTGTTCACAATATAGCTGTGGTTATATGCTTATACATGCTGCCAGGCTCTTTGTTTTCAAAAGCAAATTTAATTATTTGCTGTGGTGTGACACTGGAGACTTCAAACAGTTTGCAGGCAAAAAGATTGCAATACCCCCCCCCCCCCCCCCCCCAAAATAAAAAAAAACATCCATTAGATTTGAAAAGCAAACAGCCCAAATGGCTGGATGAGATTAGAGCCACTCTACTAGCTGTGAAATTAAATAGAATCTGTGCATGTTGATTTGAGGATTTACATACAATACTCAGCACTCTGGAGGGGGGAGCAGAAACCAAATATACAGCTCAGAATGATTTCTGACAGTAAACAGCGGCTTTGGCTGAGCTTTGTGCGTTGCAGCAGGTTGACGAGGGGTGAAAGCGGGAGCATTAAAGCACTGACATCATCAACAAGAGGGACACAGTGCAAGTCCTCGTGACGCTTAAAGGATTTTAGCAGATCCTGAGGATCAGTGGAGAGGATGTCCTGTACTCAGCGATGTTTGTCTACCCGCATGAGTAAATGGAGAAACACTGATCTGGGATTCCCAGTGTAAGAAGCTGACCAAATTTTCTTGAAACTTTTTTTTTCCCTGTCACACACACGCAGAGGTTTACAGTGTTCTTGCTGTGAAATGACTGTGAACAAACTGGGTACACAAACAAAGCATTCATAAACATCACCACAGAGAGCACAGTTTGCCTCTGCCTAACTTACCCATTACTATTCTCTTCCATCTCTGCCCCCTTTGTCTTCTCCTCTGCTCTCTGTTGATATGGAGCTCTGCTGTTTTCCTGTGGAAGTCTTTTGATGTCCCAGTTGCATCTGTTCAGGTTTTCTTGGACCTGCTGCAATGCCACCTCCTGCTGGTTGAGCTCGTCTTCCATCCTCCTTGTCATCACATCATACATGCACACGCACACACACACACACACACACACACACAGATTTTACACATTTTACGAGGTATATCATTCAAATGAAAAAAAAAGTGCTTTCATACACACCCTTTAACACATCTCATACCATACTTTCAAACATTTCCAGTTCATTTTGTGGCTGTTTTATGAAAATCCAACCCAGATATTTGAAAGAGGCACCTAGAATGCTGAGTAAAAGAACACCTTAAAGTGACTCACAAAAAAGAAGGAAAAAAAAATCACATTTCAGAGCTAGATAGTTTTGTAGGTAAGATCATTCTAGCTGCACTAAAGCCTGCAGCAGGAGGCATTAAGTGGCACAGGAGCTCCTGGAGTGATGGACGTTAACCAGTGTAAAAACACTATTTCAGGAGATGCAAGCTCCTAATAACAACCTGTCGGTGGTCAGAGAAGGCAAGTAGTAAAGTTGCCACTTGGCCTTCTGGCCAGAGACGGAGGATACTGAGAGGGTTGTCAGATGAGGGACTTTAAGAGCTAAGGTGGCCATTAAAAGCAGCGTGGGTCAAACACCAGCTGGCTCGCTCCATTAGTGGGAGCTCTCAGAGTCCAGACTTGCGGGGTTTGAAGGAGCTGCATTTCAACTTGGCTTCAACATACTGTCTTTGTTACACAGTCCATTTAATAAAGAATGAAGAAGAAGAATTTATACGCAATACAAAATGCATGGGATGCCACAACATAACAGAGAGTCATTTCTTGCCTCTACTAGCAGTATCTGTCATAGACAACTACAAGTTCAGGAATTTACATGAATTATTTGATATTTTCCCAAACAAATACCTAAATTGTTTTTACCATAAACCAATCAATAAATTCATGGGAGAATTGACTATTAAAATGCTGCATGGCCTATTCTGCAAATCAGCACACTTATGGGAAGCATTAATGCCACATTCAGTGACCCAACTACATCATTACAATGTTTACACGTCTCTAAACAGGCAACCTCCATTATCTGTATTTCTATACTGAATAAATTATAAGTGAGGAACCCAAACACTCCATTTCTAAAAGAAAATGTAGAGTGGGGTATAGGAAATGTGAACAAATGATTTACTTAAAGGACTGTTTGAATTTAAAATGTAAGATTATTACAACCTTATGTAGACTCAGTTTTATGTATAACAGGATTATAGGCAAGGCTATGTGAGAGAAATCTCCATTCAGCTGGCATATAGGAACTTAAATATCGCATACGTATGAGTTGAATCAACGATCAGGGCAAATACAAAAATGTGAAGTGGTCCCATCCCCTAGGAGCAGGTTGTTAATGTGGTTGGCCTCTTCCCGTCAGAACTGTCAAGTGAGAAATTCTGGGTGCAACTGATGTAGCTGATAATGGGCAGGGTGCTTTTGTTGCGGTGGACCACCCCCTCAAGCAACTGCAGGTCAGTTGACACCTTGTGTCACTCCCAGAGCTGCACAGATACCCACAGACACAGCTTGAATTCAAATTATCTGCTCCTATTTACTTCTGAGTGTCATTTCTAAGATGACTGGACAAACTTTAAGATCAATTCTGTCCTTGCTGTGAGGGAGCTCATGTTACGTGAACAACAAGCTGAACAAGGATGGAATATATATCTAAACAAGAGATGAAAAAGACTCCCACCCCACGGCCAAGCTTGAATTCTTGAACAGATGATGATACAAGTACAGAGGAGGTCCAAAAAACATGTAGAATATAAGCTGAATGCAATGTTTAATATTTTATCCTGCATTTTCAGTAAAAAATGTGACCTACAGAAGAATCAAGTGCTTTTAGCAATGTGCCATGCTGCCATGTCGGCCTCTGTGTATTCTACATGTATTTTTTCTATACTGTTAAAAAAAAAAAAAAAAAAAAACAGCTGACAGTCCTGCTGCTGATCTGCCATTAACACCTACATACTTCAATCAAGCTTGGCCTCCGTCAATCACTGACTCCCACCGACTTCCATTCTTTTCCACCTTCCACCGACTCAGTAATACAGCTTTCAGTTTTTTAGATGTGCAGTTGACTAATAGTAGCCTTGAAGTAATCTACAACCTGTATTCACCCTTTTATATCTAACCAGTGTCAGAGTTGCACAGGGTTGCAGGAAATGGAATTGGATACTGAAAGCACTATGAACCACCTGAACAGAAACACTGCTTTTTGGGGATACAGCACGGTGAGGGGAAATTACATGTCAGACAGCTCCACATGCTGTAAAACATCAGGGTTTTCATATCATGAGAGACCACGAGTGTGTCTCAAATTGCTCACTACTACTTCAGTAGGTGGTGAATCACTGGAGAGTGAATTGGATTTTTGGGCACTAATTCAATGAACACTGGGACACTGACAGATCAATGACCTGTCACACAGCTCCAAGGCAGTGGCAGGGTATAAAGATGTCACATTAGCATAATGTCTCTCAGAGTTTGGTAGGCTATAGCACATAGTGTCTTTTAAATTATCCTGATGGCACATTTTTATAGAAGAATGAGTGAATCCAGGTGAAAACAGGTGCAGTCTATGTTTTGCTTTCAGTTCATACATTATCAGTGTCACATAGTGGTTTTAACTGGCCTAAATCCTAATCTAATTTACCTATGTAAACCTCACTGTCTACTTGTTGTGACAGAACGTCTGTCTCAGTATTGAATTTGCATCCTTGGGAGTTGGAAATTTGTCATGACACTTCAACATATTTGTGTATACCTGTTGTGTGACAAAATAATCTCAACTCAAAGTTCACTCAACTCGCTTTTGCAGAGCTTTCAACCATGTCAACTGTGAGACGCAGTCAACAGGCACAGTTGTAATCCTCATTATTATGCACATCTATAATAAAACAAAATCTAATATCACACACCACACTGCCTCACTTCCAATCAGTGCCTTTTTTTTCCTAATGCAATGTGGAAAATGTTCTGGGGAGCTCAACTTCAGGTGCACTGCAGGGATTTTGGAAATGGGACACAGGGCAGTTCACTACCTACTGAACTAGAAGGCTTTTTGGGACATGCCCTCGGTCGTAGGAGAAACGCCTGCTGTGATTTCCACTGGCTCAGCATGAGGCACTTCAGAATGGCTTTTTGCATGTTCCCACCTCTCCTCACAGAAATGCTGCCATGATTTATGGCTTTGATTTGCTCTACGGTCCCAATGAATGCTGCTCAATAAGTAGGCATATTGTGGAGATTGAGGTGGAGTGGGTTCAGTTACGCTGGGGTCACAGAGTGCACACATCTCTGCATAAGTCTCACCCTGGATCCTGCAGCATCACCTTGGACAGATTCTCTGTAGATTTGGACATGTCAGTCAAGGACGAGCTGAAGGCAGAGAGCAGCCCGCTCTGCAGAGAACAGAATGAGACAGCACTGTGAAATTAAAGTGTAAGAACAGAGTGGCAGCTGCCTATGGTAGATTTGCAATTATACAAATGGTTTAATTATAGTATATACTGTACGTCATCAGTAGTACAGTATAAGTACTTCCAAAAATGAGGATAAACAGTAAGAAAATATACCTAAAATAAAAGAGTCATACATGTTGGCTGTACACAACCTGGTCCATTCCTGTGATTCCATATAGCTCTTACAGTTTATCTTTAGCACTGTTCTTTCCGACTATTTCCACATTTTCACTCTAAAACTAAAAGGGAATGTAGTACAATTTACTCCTTATTGAAGCAGACTAGTTTAAAAGCCACTTTTTACACAACAGTCACACATGATATTCTGGCTGTGCTAGCACATATTCAGACTGAGCGAATGTGGAGCTCTTGAGACCATCTCATTTGGAATGAATGTTAAAAATAAATGGCAAAGACTCTTCTTAGAACCGTAGCTGGGCCTGGATGTGTCTACTTTACTTTGCTGTAATAGAGTGCAATTTTCAATAATGCAGAGAGCAGAAAGCTGTCAAAAACCAGAAGTACAGCTATGTCTACACAATAGTCTGAATCCATTTTACAGCATATAATGTTATGAGGCACAGGAAGTAATGCTTAAAGGGAACTTAATTTAAGTTGTAGGTTACAGTCTATTAACTAAGTCTTTTTCTATCACATGCTAAAATAACTTTATTTTACAGAAAATGTATACAAGGCCAGAACTTAATTTTAAAATGCAGTGACTACTATAGCAGTATTATCAGATTCTGTCATTGTCAGTGCTCGTTCTTAGCCAATTACCTCAGCATATCACAGTCATTTGATCAACGGAGGCTTAAAAACATCCAAATTTGATCATCAATAATCTAAATATGTGCCGTAACTTTCACTCTGCCATAAAGCTATGAGCAGCAAAGCACCCTGGGCAACAGTATTTGTATGCACAGTGTTTACTCTCAAGAATAGAAGCCTGTAGCTCAGTGTCGGCCTCTTGGTGACCTGCTTCACTAAGTGTGTTCTCACACAGACACAGACTGAAAGTCTTGCTTTATGTATACTCACAACTGTACCACTTTTTTTTTTTTTTTTTTTTTTAACAATTTTTATGATCAACCTTACTTTTCTTATTTGGTATTTTTCAGTAAATGTGGCAATGCGTTTTTTTCCTTGGAATATCTCCATAACTGTTGAAAATTAACAAACAAGCAGTTAAACCTTACAGATACTGCTCACTTACCACATTTTAGCTGTACACAGAGCTCCATTCATCTTATATAGGTAATTTCTGAGGACAAAAGCTGTACAAGTTGTGATTTAGGTGCAGACATCTGTCTTCACTTTGAAATTAAAGAACTTTTTTTCTGTTGACCCGTGTAAAAGAATAAAGTCCTAATTACATCCGTAATTTGTTGATGTTAAACAAGAAAACGATGTTCAAGAGAGTGAATACTTTTTATAGGTACTGTTCATAAAAAGACTCTAGACAGTTCATTGTTGAGTCGTTCTCAGAGCAACTTATAAATCAAATGCTCTTCTCCATATCTGTGTAGATACGGGTAAATAGAACAGAAAAGGGAAATAAATTCAAAACTGCAGTAAACTTGTTTTTAAGTTTATGTGTCTTATATTTTCAGGTATGGTTTACTAAATTATTTATTTAATTCCTCCAAGCACATAAACACTTGAGGGTGTTAATGCTTGCAAAACTTCCAAGAGTGCTTAAACATTAACATTATTGGAGACAAAGACTGGTTGCAGCTTCTTCTGGAGAAAGGCTGCACGTACTCACACAATGCCTCTTTAAAACACACATGAAAGTGAATGAAAGTGGAGAGGGAGCTGTTGCAAGATGGACAAAAAGCAGCCAGTTTTTAAAACCACTGCACCTGGCCTCCTCTCAGGAACAGCAGAGTGCTTTTCCAAGACTGAAAACCATTCAACATTGTGGAGAGATTGTTTGTGATGTGCTTGTCCGCCGCTTTTTTGTGAGCCAGTTAATCAGAGTTTCATGCTCAACAGGCAAAAACGAGCAGCAGCAGCTGAGAAGCGGGAAGTAGTTCTTATTCTCATCCGAATCAATCTGCATGGATCACACTGGTGGTGTTTTTGTGAAGTTCCTGATGTTAAGTGTGAACAAGAGCAATGTTTGCTTGAAGGAAGTAGGTATTAAAGTTGGTCGTTATGGAAACAAAGTGCATGATGCTGACTTGCTTTAACAAAATTACCAGCAGAAAATGTGCTGTCAGTACCTGGCGTTTCTCTCTGAGCTGGGAAGCTTCAGTTGGGTGATTAAACCTTAGTGTGGTCCCTCTTCCTAGCTGTATGATCACACCTGGAGGGAACCGAAGAGGTAAAGCATAAAAAAAAGATGGCAAATCACCAACTGACTTACCAACTTCTACTTTGCTATTTGGTATAAATGCTGCAGCAACCAGTGAATTATGCATTACACTTTGAGAAAGACTGGCAGAGGCAAAATGTGATGTGTTTCAGGACAGATGCAAGTGACAGTAATGGTGCTGAAAGTCTTCCAGGAAACCTCTGTAGGTGTGTCACAGTATCTATAATGTATAAATAAGGTGAGGAGCAAAATACCCTGGCCACGGGAATCCTCCTGTCATTGTGGAATTGCAGTGAACAGTCTCTGCGCTGAACTTAGGAAAACTTTACAAATAGCACAAAAGTTCTCCGACATTCCTCTCTGATGAGGTAGAGTGAATGAATTGCCATGAGGAGCACAATCCCCAATGTGACTGGCAGTGACCTGGACCAGGGGGATGATTTACCAGAGAAGATGGTCCAGGGTAACTTTAGAAGTCTTGTAAGGCTATAGAATTGAAGTGATATTAGGGTTTATATATCAGAGTCGCGCTCATATTGCCATATCCACAGATTTTCTCGAGGTTTCCTCTCCATTCTCCACCTCCTCTCTCAGCACAGCAAATACTAATCTTGGTGCTACTAATGACTTCTGACGAGTGACAAAGCACCTGAGAGGGCAGCCTGTGATGGATTCCAGCTGCTTTTGGACTGAAAATTACTATCATTTGTTCAAGAAAATAGCTTCAGATGCAGCCGTTTCTGAAGGGGATATTGGATAAATTGAAATGGTTATAAAAGAGACTAGCATAGCAGGGCCTGCGCTGCCTGGCTCTGTGTGCAGTTTTTATCTCTGGAAAGCAAAGCAGTGTGGATGAGGAGGCAGTAAGCAGCGAAAGCTCCCAGCCCCGGCAAGCAGGGTCGGCTCAGGGGGGCAGGAGTTTCAGCTCGGCTTGGCTCTGTCCTTTGAAAGGTTAATGATCTGGCCCACTTCAAACCTGTCGGCCCTATCAACTCCATCTGCCAATTAAATGGAGGGCCTGGGGCTTTGTCTGGAGCTTTGTCCGGGGCCTCTCGCCCTTCAAAATATTTAGTAAGAGAAATGGCATCTGCCCTGTGGAGAGCTGTGTTCACAATCCACTCATGCCCTGAGTGCGCTGCTGTGGGGAAGCCAGGGACACAAAGTGGATTTCATTTGCAGATGTGATGCATTGATCTCATATAACTGCATTCAAAATGGATGGAAGCATTATTGCCTCCCACTTGCGAAACAATTGTGAATCTGAGAGAAATCTTCATTATTACAGAGAGGCCTTGCCTGTTCTCCCTTGCCTTGTTCATTAGAGAACATCAGGAACATATTAGCTTTGCAGAAATGCTTACCCTGTGTCAGCTGGCAGGGATCGGTGACGACAGAGCCATTGACTGAACACAGTGCACCATCCTGAGGGATCAGAGTCACGGTCCCAGCGCAGTTCTCAAGCACACAATGTTCACTGAGGAGCCCGGGCCCATGAAGCACTACAATGCAATTAAATGTGAAAGCATATAAAGAAATACTGCTTATTTCCAGTTCAGTGGATAACACAGCACCTGGGAATATACTGTAGTAACCTTGACTCACCAATATCCTGACTACAAGATGCTTTATCACTCCCGATCAGGGTTTTGCCCTCCTGCAGTGGAGATTCAAAGGTCATAAGAGAGTACACAAGCTGTTATTTGACAATCTGTGTAATTAACAAAAGCAGTGGACCTTGGCTGGTAATGATTTCTGAGAGAACCATAGAGCAATGTGTGAATTATATTAAAATCAAATGCTGTATTTACTTTCAAATGATAGAGGATGATTCCAGTGCTGAGTAGATCTTCTTCAATGCCTATGAGATGAGGTAACTGGCAATCCAGGACCACTCCACTCCCCTCCTTCCTCAGGGCCACAGTCTCTTCCTATAGGACACAAGAGAATATACAGTGAGGGGGTAAAAAAAAAAAATCTTTCAATAGCCTGTAGCTGGAATGGCACACAATATAAAATAAAAATGCTGACAGACATTTAATGGCAACCAGCAGAAAACTGAATTCTTTATGACTGCTCTTCCTTGCCTGAAGGCCACGTAGAATAGCTGCGTTCCAACCATGTGTCGCCATGAAGCAGTAGAGTGGCTAACGGCGAGAGACACACCATAAATCATTCAGATTATCGTGGTGAGAGTCAGACTGTACATTGTGTTCAGCGAGCGAAACAGACGCAACGCCACCACCCACACACACGTACACGCAGGTGGGTTGTATACCATGCACCATTGCCTTTATTGATACATAGCTATCAACACTGTATGTTGCTATTAAAATACTCCCGGGCTTGTAAAGTATGTCAACTTTAAATAACACCAACAAACTTCAGCTAGTTCTATGTCATTTACAACGTCTGAGAAGAATATTGTGTGGAAGGTCAAACTGAAGTTAATTCCTGTGCCTTATACATGCACATGAAGAGGAAAGCTTGCTATGGCTTAAACATAAAGCTAGAGCTTTTTTTTATTTCATTGTGTATTATTATTAGTTGAGGAAAGTGAATAACTGAAGTAAAATGAATCCTTATAAGATTATTTAATAGGGACTCTTTCTCAAGGCATGATGTGTTGATTAATACCACACTATTGTGACACATTACAATGCAACATTACAGTTAGATGACAATTCAAAAGTCAGAAGACATTCTGCTTGTCCAGAAATCCCTGCTAAATATGTATTTAATGGTGTTACAGTACGTCTCGATAAGAAGTAGAGAAACTGATTTAATCCTTGAAAGCCATTTCTAAAGCACAGGACAGCAACACTTAAACCTCTGATCTGCTCCATACACCGCTTCACTGCCTCTAACAATTGTTGCTGAGGAAATTTAAAGCATGAGTCACACCACCTTACAAGCATGTGTGTCTGTCAGGACGCGATATTCATTTAACTTTGTATAAAATGTCATTTTAGTATTATTTCATTTCGAACTCGACTAAAAAGGTATGAGTTAAGCTTTAGAAAAGACCAGACTTCCTGCAGACAGAATGAGTTCGTTGAGCGGTTAATTTGCAAATTATTCAACAAGAAATGAAACACTTAGCCTTGGATGACCTGCTCGGTTCAAAAGACACACTGAATTAAGCCGTGAAGAGAAACTTAACTCTGGGCAAGTGTTTAAGGCCGGTAACCTTTTCCTCCCAGGGCAATGGCTGTGGTTCAATAACCCAGAGTCTACCCAAGTATGAGTGGCCCTATCAGAAGTATTCTTCTGTTAAGCTGGTGGACTAATGCCTCACATTGCCATGGATTATCATAAGTACCTCCCCAAGAGGCAGAGCAGAAAATCTCACATATGGAGGACTCAGAACCAACACTCTGCATAAACTAGTTCCCCTCTCTTTCAACCTCCTCCTGCTCTCTCTTGTATAGATTGGACTGTGAAGTGAGAGATGTGTCCACCAACAGCACCACCTCACTCATTGTGAGATGGGTGAAATCTTTTTTTCTAATGAAGAAGGAGAGGCATCGACCCCAGCCCCTGTACTTAATTAAAAGGGATTCTTCACAGACTTCATTAGAGGTGGGGAGCAGCCTGGCAGATTAATGCACTGTGTCACTTTCCTCAGACACCAGGAGCAGATGAGATCCTCTTATTTTCGCCTCACATTCGCACACATATCAGAGAAAGTTGCTCAACACACCCATACAGCCAGTCAGTATGTGTGTGTGCGCTATGAGGACCAAAAAAAAAAAAAATCTGCTTTCAGATTGAGGCAGCTGGTGAACATACTGTAATTAACTGTGGCCTAGACCAGCAGCCAGGCTCGGGCAGCATTTAGGCTTCCATTAAAAGCCATCATCTGTGGTTGGGCAGAATTTTTAATGGATTTTTCTTAGCGCTTTGACAGTTCAGGTTCCCGACTTGGTTAATATGCATTTCAAAACACTGTCCACACCAGTGATTCTTTGCTGACTGCCCATCAGCCTTGTCAAGTGGAGCAACTTGTGAACTGAACAGATTGGCAAGGACTGACTCCAGAACAAGAGAAAAACGTCTGCATTTGAATTGTTCTGTTACACTAAAAGTTTGATTTCCTGAAAGAGCTCTATTTACATCCCAGATTGCTCATCTTTATAAAATTTGAATGAATAATACAAAGGAGAAAGCTTTTGGGGCTCTGAGGGTCAAAACACAACAATATTTCAGATTATACAAAAGGTGCAACACCACTTGTGATCAGACAGAACCCAAGTCAGTTCAGAGTTCATTCAGTGGATGTGTTAAGATGGAGTTGATGCTAGATTGGATCAGGGACACTCTAAATGATACACTGCTGTAATTGTTTATTTCACTGTCCAGCAACTGATGACTCTCTTCCATCCTTTCAAACTCGGTTTAAATGTTGTACAAGGAAACTGCTGAGAGCTGTGTAATGAGCTTGATATGCAACTATCAGCATGTTCCCATGCATGTAACTTGTGGTTAACAATACTAGGTCAAAACCTACTGGTCGAAATTGTGGCAAAATTGAGAAAAACTTTTTGTGGAACCACTGTAAACAACTACTTCGAATGGAGAGTAGTTGCTAAAGCCTGAATTTAAATAAATAAAGGTTGCCAAATGGGTCGGAAAAGCCAATTCATTCAGAGCAACGGCCAAAGGGGAAACTGTAACACTTCAAACTTCATCAGTCAGTCAGCAAAAGACAGACATTCCTGTAAATACAGCTGGGCCCCATGGTTGTGGTCCAGCCAAAAACTAAGGGGTGGGGGAGCTCAAACTGATAAAAGCTTCTGGAGTGATTTTTCTTCTGCTACATGTCTCACTGCAAGTCGTATCAGTTAATGGGTGTCATTTTGCACAGGCAAACAATATATGCTGAAATTTTACACGTTTATAAATTTGTTCACTTGATCAAAGAATGTGACTGTTATCTCACTGATATGTACAGCTGATTTTAGGGTCCCAACAAGAGTCCTTGTATCCACAAATTACACCTATAACACATGTGGTCACCATGTGTGTTTCAAACACTGCTGATAATAACTAATTTTCATGAATTAAACTAAGAAAATAATTTTAGAGCCAAGATTTCCTGGAATATGAAGAAAGGCAAGCTGTAGATAAGAATATGAAAGGTCATGAAATGCTATAATGACTAACTATGATGTGTAACTGCTGACAGTATGAGGTAAATAGACATTAAACAGAACAAGGCTTAGAGCACTCAGAGCTTAAGTTGTGCCTTTGTGCTGATTGTAGCATGTTTAGGAAATACAAAGACTTCTAGGATCAAAGAAACACTGGTTCATTTTATCTTAGTGAAGTAGAGGTTCCTCCCACCGTGCTGTATTACATGGGGACCTGAAACCTGAAAGGATGGCTGGGGGAGCAGAATGCAACTCTTCTCATGAAGTAAAACTACTCACAAATCTGTGTACACACGTATAAAGACACACACACACACACATACATAGATATATATATATACATAGATACACACACACACCCCTGCAGTAGAACAACATTTCACTTTACCCTCTTCTTGCCTTTTTTGTTCTCTCAATCTGTTGCTGTCTGACTAGTAAGTGGCTGCTCTGGAATCCATCTCATATTAATTATTTTCCCTTCCCCACATGCCCTGTAACCAATCTGGGAAGCTGACGATGAATAACTTTGCATTCTAAATCTGCTTTGAATACAGAATTCAAAATTCTGTTTATACCGCTCTTGGTCAGCTCGTCTCCATACTTGTCTCCATACAGCTCAAGCAGAAATTTTCATCTAGCTCTCAGCAACAGAATTAGCTGAATTAAATACAAAATATATGAGACTCAAGGAGTTGGAGGAGACTGCTCTCAATTTAAAAACCATATGCTAGAGATAGAGAACATGCATATTTATAATATCATACACCTAAATAATGTGGAGGTTAGATTATATCAGGACCATTCCTTTTAAACAAAATATGTTGAAGGCCATTTGTTAAAAAAAATGACTCTAAATAAATTTCTCCAATCAGTAAGGCTTTTGTTTGTCAAGTACGCGTGCAGAATTCAAACTGGGGCTGGATGCGCTTCTCCGTACTGAACTAAGACACCACCTCTAATGTCTGTGCAGCATTCCATGCAAGAATCCCACTTATCATTTTTCACCCAGGCAGAATGCAAATGCACAGGAAGACAAATGTCAAATCCATAAAGTCATTCATCAAACACTTCAGTTTCACCAACACCAGTGTGCCTGCTGGTCAAAAGTGCGGTGGCCTTTTCGCCTAGATGTCACGTATCATGCATCATAACAGGTGCGTTTACATGGATGGGCACAGGTCTAAATAAGGCATATTTTTCACCTCCGCTCTGACAGTAGAGATGTTAGACGATGTTACCTCTGAGCATAAAGTCATCACCACCTGAACATGCAAACAGATTTCCAATACAGTAACTTTAATTAATATGCTGGACAGTCAGAGACGAAAGTGCCATATGTCAATAATCAAGACCTCTTAATTAGGAGCAGTGACAGCTGGTAATGAGTTCCAATACACTGTCATGAATAAAGGGCTGGCGAGCCACTAAATGTCACCTGCTAACCACCATACAGAGTAGAATGTTAATTACCTAACATGCACATATATAACCATATAACCACGATTCATGTAGAAGGAATATAAAATTCCCACACAATGTCTTCTTAAACAGTAGCTTCACAAAAGCAACCTGACCTCTTTCTCTGGTATCTGGTACAGGGTTACTACTGGCCGCTACAAGCCAGGAATGCAAAAATCTATTCAGAGACATCTTTCAAAGGCCACATCGACCCAACAGTTTAAAGCCACGCAAAAACAGATAGAGAGAATGCCCTGCTGGCATGTATGATGGAGACTAGAAGTCACTCCATACTCTTCATGACTGGCACGCAGCACAGTTCGATGCATAATGCAACAGGCTACTTGGCTGAACACGATGAGTCCCAAACAGATGACATTTGGTGTTATTTGGGAGGTTGGGCACAAATTCAACAGAGGAAAAAGTGTTTGGTGTAAACTCTGTGCTGGCATTGTTTGTTGCAGCTTGGGGTCTTGCGAGGATGTTGCCACCCTGTTCCAGCCTCAGAGAAGCCACATTGGGTTGCAGGAGAAGGCATATCTGTTCTGTTTCTCATTGTCACTCTCCCCAAATACTGTCCCACACTAACCTCACTATCATTACAAGAACTCAGCTTTTGGATGCCATTTAAATCTAAGTAGATGGAAAATTAAATTTAAATGCCAGGTTGACTCTAGTCTCATTACCATTTCCAGTCCATGAAGTGACTATGTGCTCTGTTCATAGGACTTGCAGTGACACCAGCTGGTAGGATGTCTACACTGCAAGCAGCAGCATCTGTCCAAACTGCTGCTGGGAGCTTGCTGTTTTGTTGATTGTTAGAGGTAATATTAATGAAGCCTCCGCAGTCTGTGTACTCAGTTGCCTTCTATTATTTATTTATATATATCCTTCTGTACCAAGCTTCAAATTGCACAATTTTGCATCAGACTTCACCAAATAGAGCTTTGGATATTGGACTTCAAAATGAAACGTATTACTAAATTGAAAATCATGGCACAGAAAACAAGATAGGCAACTAAAACACTGGCAAAAAGAGCACCTAACAAACTCCTGTCTTGTCTATAAACAACAAAGAATGCAGCTATAACTAAGGCTACCTCATGTGTTGTTGTTAAATGTTTACCTAATTCTGTGAAAAAGAAAAAAAAAACTTTAGATGTCAAACAACAGGGCTCTACTGAACATCTTCGGTTGTCTTTCTAGTACTATCTGATTAAAGAAATACAACAAAAAGCCAGCAGTTTATTCAGCACATCGTCTTGTTATCCTCTAGCTCATGTCCAAGAATCAAACATACCACACCAGGCTTCTGTGAGTCAAACAAACCACTGTTAAATTGGCTCAAGGATATTTCCACAAAAGCTGACTTGGGCTTCTTATCAATGCACTGTGAGAGTAGTTATTTCAACAAACTGGCAAATCAATCTCCTGTTGCTTCTGACTAAAAGTATTGTGGAGGGAACAAGCTCAAGCACATGCAGGGCCTTCTGGTGGCCTTAGTTATACAAGTAAGGCACAAAGAGAAAGCAAGCAATCACAGTTATTTGAATATTTTTTTTAAAAAGCTGTGACTTTTTAACTTTTTTAGACTTTAGACTTTTTTTTTTTTTTTTAAACCGTGGTTGATCTTTCAGTGTTAAAACAACAACCGTCGCGCATTGGTGTCTTTCTAGTGAAAGGCAGTGACCAATTCACTGAGTTTAAATACATGAATGAATCAGCGTTGTACCTGCAAAATACTGTGAGTCTCGCCCCATTTGCTGGTCCACTCTTTGGTGAGTACAAGAACCTGGGAGGAATAGCAGGAGTAACAGGTGTATTATTTACAGAGAAGAACACCAAAACACCTCTGTTCTCTATACTTGACAGAGGATGACTCACCTTTGCCTCATTCTGATGCAGCTCCTCCTCTACTCTGACAGAGGAAGACAGCTCCCCACAGGAGACCTGGAGTAGTGGTGAAAAGACAGCCCAACCCACAACATAACCTTTGAATAAAAGACTGTCAACATACATATTGTAGTGTCCTTGATGGCCTTTTATTTGAGCTTGAACATATGCAGGACCTGATTGGCTTCCTCTAGCAGCCTTCTGAGCCTGGTAACCTCTGCCTGCAGCTCTCTGATAACCTTCACACTGCCGTCTTCGTTCACTGTGGGAGAGTTCACTATGTGTTTAGCTCTACTGGCGTAGCGCAAAGTGCTCAGGGTCTCCCCGTAGTTCACATCAGCGGGAGAAACAGCTGCCACGAGAGGTCACAAGGGAGAAACACACACTGGTTGATGACAACTGGTGAAATATTATATTGAAAAACAAGCAAAAAAAAAAAGGATTATGTGGTTAACATTATCCTCTTCCATTTTTAAAAAACGTTTCAAGAACAGGTAATAATAAAGAGGTGACAAAACATTTTCTGTAAACAGCCTGAAATATCTTTACATTACATACTTGCTATCATAGTAGTCATGGAGTTTCCACCCAGGCTGTCTTTTAGTAGCCATGTGACCACAGAGTCTCGGTAGGGAATGAAGATCGGCTTCTTTTTTTTTGTTGACTGTCCTCCCACACTGAGGTCAGCTGGGAGGTCACACAGAAAGAAAACACAAACTCAGAGAAACTGGAGAGTCCATGTAAGATATGAAATGTTCCATCCTAACGATCTATAGATTCATTTTGGGAGCAAAAGGGTCACTAACCAATACTAAACCTTAAAAAATGTTATTAGTTTGCACTAAGGCCTTAAGATCCTAAATAAAATTCAATCATGAGTTTAATTCCAGCCATAATTTTATCAGAGTATAAATTATTTTTTCCTTCAAATGATGAAAAATCAATTTGGAACAGAACTAAACATCAAACTGAAAAATCTATAATAAAAATGTGCTGTAAAACAGGCAACCTAGAAAAGTAACCCCTATACTATGTGATATTCTGAAAGACATGGAGTCACTCCACAGTGAACAAAATCACAGTCCCCACATAATACAATCATTTTCCCATCCATTATTGAGCTGACTATCTCATTACCAGATAAAGACGTGGTGTCATGTTGTGTCAGTCATGCTGTGACTGCCATTTACCCAAAGCCGAGATCACACTGCCAAGGGTGACCAGGGATTTGTTGATGTTGGCACCTTCCTTCAGTCTGGCGCCTGTGGTGCGTGTGGCATCAGCTCTCTCGCTGCCCGCGAGGTCTACCAGGTGGATCTTACTCAGCGTCTCACGTGGCAACTCGGCATCAAACCATGCCTGTGGCATAAAAAAAAATATATATATATTACTGAGCAAACCTCATTTAGTTCAAAAGAGGCAACATCACAGAGGAATACTTAGCCGGTATCATGACAAAAAGTGCTACTTAAGATGGAAAAAATGAAAAAGCCTTTGAAGATGAAAAAACATGTTAAAAATTATCATTACACAAAACGGATACACAGGGCTAATTAGAGCTCTTGAGGGATGGGCTGTACTAACACCCAAAGAGTTTTCCGAGAAACTTAAAATAAATAAATAAATGTTTACCCCCAATTCAACATGAGACAGCATGAGACATGGCAGCAATGACAACTTCTGAACACGGCATTTCACCTGTTTGAAGCTGATGGTTAAGATGGCATGGGAGCGGCTGCTCAAGTCATTCATGCCCGTGCTGGCTGTGGTGCGGTTGGCATTGCCGAGAATGATCAGGTCCTCCATGTCACTGTGGTTATGTATCAAGTGCTTGGACAGATCTACACACAGGTTGTGATTTTCTGTATTAGATTTTCTGCATATCATAACAAGCTCTGCTGAGATGGTCTCAGGCTGGAAAATAAAACACTTAATCTTAAATCTTACTCTCAACATAGGGCCCGTCTCTGGGGTGCTCTCTCACCCTCAAGAATCCAGCATCTGTAGGCGTAGTTCTATTCTTGAGAAGGTCCTGCACGCGTTCATTATAGATCTCTAAATAGCTGGTGCCAAGAAAAACAAATGTGAAATCTGATCCAAGACTAATGAAGGGTTTCAGTGTTGACAGGTGAATGGCACAGCACCAGGTGAGAACAAAACAAGTTACTATTCACTGTTTACTATGAAACGAGGTGCACAGTAGGTTTACAGCCAAATTATTGTGCTTGCATTGTTCTGCTTGCACTGGCTATGAATAAACAAACATATGCAAAGTAGGTTTTGGCAGAGCACTTCCATCAATACTGTGGTGGGTGTGTGCAAAAAGCAAGAGGACTTGTCCGAGTGGCTGCTTCAAAAACAATGCAAGGCATGGAGCAATTAGGCTTTATGAGAGCGTGACAGTAATGAAATGGCAGGGACCACATCCTGTGAATGTAGCCATGCAGGTTTGTTTTTTGGCACAGTGTTGAGAACTCAAATGGGTTACAATAGTAGATGGTTTCTAAATGACTAGTGGCAAAGCTGGCATTATTACAGAAACAAAATTGGGAGGATTACAAAGCAAGTTACATATGATCCCAACTACCATAACCTCATTACACATATCCTACCAAAAATAATACTATCAGTTTTATTTTTTTAAATTGATGACTGATTGATAAAGTAATAAAGGAAAGCATAATCTATGAAACCATAATCTGTGGTTTTTTGCAAACATAGGTGTTTCCTGTGTTTCCTGCAACACTGACAGTCGTACTTTAATTTCACTGATAATACGAGTAGACTTTATCTGCAGAACAACGTGTAAGTCACACTTCTGCTGGGTATGTCCCAAAAATTACAGTACAAATTAGTTATTTGTCAAAAGCCGTCCCTCAATCATTTTCAAGCCATTCAACAGTTCTAAAGCAAGGCCAGGCAGAGCCAGTCAAATAAAAGCCCAATTCTAGAGCTGAATTAAACCCAAATAATGTGCCAGCAGAACAGATGATACCAAATGACTGAATAATGATTTCACAGTAGCTTGACAGGCTTAAAATCTTCAATTTTATCTCCAAACCTCAATTTTATCTCCGAACATAATCATTTAGGAGCAGAGCTGAGACACGAAATGGATATTATGATGAGACGAGATATCATCTTGGATTTTGATTATTATTTGATTATAGTAATAAAGCCTTAATCCTTTTTCTATTTTTAAAAGACTGCATTACAATTAGGTTATATTAAAAAAAAAACAGAACAACAACTAATTTTCTGTGTCATGCTTATTTGTGACTGAAGGGTTAAGTCACAGCCAAATAGAAAGTAGCCACGGTGCACTTGTTTTTTTCCATGTGTGCTCGGGTTTTGGTCAGTCACAGTGCCTTTGGTTATTGGTAACTGTGAAGTGATGAAAATCAGATATGTACTTGTTTGCTGCATATTTTTGCTATTTTTTTCTTGCTGTTTTCAAGGGTATAAGAGTCAAGCCTCCACAAGCCTTACTGCACTACTGAATTGACTGTGCTGATGATGCACCATCTCCATACAGCACTTCAAGGTACATCGTCACTCCTCATTTGTCTTATTAAAGCAGCTGTTTGAGTTTTAACTTCTTTAATTACCTAAAGCAACAAATCAACCTAAATCAACCATTTGGGAGGCAGTAAAGACAAGCCTGACATACTATCTCACATAATGTAGATTCTTTTTTATTTCTCTTAAACACATTTTACTGCATTATGACGAGTAAAATTGTATTACAGTAAAAGATCTGTGGTGGTAATACAATAATCACCAGATTTGCCTTTGACTTGTACAGTACTGTACAGTAATACTTTTTTTTTTTTTTTTTAAATTTAGTCTTACATCAGGAAATATCTCAAAAAGTGTCAGCCCAGCATGAGCAACAATAGCTTTGGATTCAGTTACTGGATCATTTTACCATAAACCAGTTTTCCTTACCAGCTCTCTATGATCAGTTCCAAGAAAATATCAGCAACTGCCCAGCCCCTACTGCTAGTCAAAATACTGTCCTGAAATCAGTTTGTTTGTTTGAAGTTTAATGATTAATGGTAAAAGTGCAAAACTGCAACTGTCCTGCAACATATCTTTGAGATAAAAAGAAATATCATTGTATGTGTGGCTGTCCCTTACCTGACCTCTGTGTGGAATGACACAGCATCACTCTTGCTTCTGTCAGATATCTCCAAGAACAAGCCTTCACAGATCCGTGGGATTAAACCTTTATCCTCCTGGCACATTAAAGGGAGAAAATTCCCCCATTTAGAACTCTTATTTCAAAATGATAGTGTTAAACATAGTGCACTTTTAAACGACAATTTCATTTTGCCCCCATTATGTTCTCTTAATTTGAATGTCTATGCTATGCTGTGACCACAATTCAGCACATGCAAAGACTGCTGAACAACACAAACAAGAAGTCATCTGATATGGAGTTACTGAAGCATAAAAGCAATTCCACTCTGAGCTGCATGCCCTCTTGTTTTAATTACAAAGTAACAGATAGTAAGCATTAAGAGGCATATATAATTATCTGGGATGTTGACAGCAGCTCTGCTGATGACCTTGCACAAGTCTCCTGGTAGACAAGCAGAAACCTCATTGGTAATGTGAAATTTCCATTGCTGTGCAAGGTGAGGAGAGAAAAGCTGTGGGTTGCTGCCCTCATCACATTTTCTGATTAGTGGGGAGAAACATGGAGATAAATGGAGAGAAGGTGAGGGATGTCTGATGGGGGTTTGTAATGTGGTGAGGAGTCAGTGCTGTGTGCACACACTAGGTTAGCAGTACTTGGGTATTCTGCGATGAAAGCTCTATAATGTTGGGAATATTTTTGACATCTTGCATGGCGATTCTTGACGTTTTAAGGGCTAATTTATAGGGCAGGTTGGAAATAACCTAAGCATTTTTATAGGGTGGCTACCCTGAAAGATACATTAAAAATGGCACTTTAACCTTAGAGCACTGAGAAAGCTGACAAGGCCTTACTTACTGTGTCACCCATCATGGTGTAGGATTTTCCCGAGCCTGTTTGGCCATAGGCAAACATACAGGTATTGAAACCCTCAAATGCAGCTTTCAACACATCAGAACCCAGGTCATGAAAAATCTAAATCAGATGAAGAAAGTGTTGGTAAAAAAATATCAGGTAAAAAAAAACAATGCATAAAACATGGGGCTCTTTGAAGGATAAAACAAAAACCAGAAGTCAGATACCCTCTCCTGAGATGCAAATAGGGGGCTTCCTCTGTCAGTTGAATCATATGAGAAGTCAAAAGAAAATGTCTTCCCTCTGTCCTTCAGCTCGTCCCCTCCGATAAGTAAAGGCTCCAATTTCAAATTAAAAAGAAAATTCCAGCTCTTAATAAAAAAAACTCATCAACTGAAGTATAGTGTATTTTTATTTTGAGATAAAATACCTTATGAATTGAGGTTGTGCTCCCCTTCACATGAATAATCACCTTCGAAGATAACTGCTTTTCTCTGTGGAGACGTGAACGTGAGTGCCATAATTTAGCGTTTCTTTTGAAAGCTCGGACAAAATAAAAGCAGTCATTCCATCTACCTCTTGTTCAGTGGACGGACTCGGACCGCAACTCTCAGTGAAGCCATTATTAATCAAAAATCAGTCAGAACACACCTGACAGCCAGCTCTCCCAGCCTGTTTCTACTTCTTCAAAAAGAATTCTGCCTCCGTATAAAGAAGTCCGCATGAATGAATGCTACGTCTTTCACAACTAATTATCACACCTGGGGCCTATCCTCACTTTTTCTTTGCACTTGGCAGACTTGCCGCTGGAGTGTATTAAGAATCGATAACCTGTACCCCCCCAAAAATATTTACTATTTTCTTTCTTTCTTTCTTTTTTAATCTTTGTCTTTGAATCTTTTAATACACTCTGACGATAGTCGACAATTACAAACTGCAGGTGTCTCAGGGTTTGTGCACTTAATTGATAGCCAAAGAACATATCCAAAGAGACCCACCCAAACATAACACAGTCTTAATTACTTTAGATCATATTTTGTTTTGCTAATAAATGATCATAAATGATTGTATGCTGTTAAAATCCACACGTGCCAATAATTTGAAAGTCAGACTGAATATGCTGCATTTGACACACATGGGAAAAACACAGCGCCAAACAGTGACACTGAAATGGTGTAAAGGCTAAACCGATGTTTGGGCGTCAAACGACTTAAGTTATCTGAGAAGCTGTGTTATCTTGTAGTCTTTGTTCTTAATAAATGTTGACGCAATAGACCTTTAATGCCAGGCCCAGTGGATATCTCAGTCTGCTGAGCTGATACAAAAGAGCCTAGTTCAAAGTCACACTGTGTGGTTTTTGCCAGTGACGTTCAAAATTCAGCAAACTGTAAAAAAAAATAAATAAATCATTGGTCACGTACAAACCCAGGCCAAAACCGACAAGAATAAACTGATTTTAATGTATTTATTAGCACATGATTCAGACGAACCGCATTTTCCAAATGGAAGTTGTTTTTTTCGAATATTTCCTTGTAACGCGAAGGCAGCGCTGAAGTCGAGCTGCGTTTCCCATGATGCTGTGCGGCAGGGACCCGGCGGGGACATTCAAAACTATGGCAGAAGTTTCGAATATACTTAAACCAACTTTAAACTCAGAAGACACGGAAAATATCAACAGCGGAGACAATGGGATAAAGAGGCGCCTTTCGTTTCCTTCAGAAAAAGATATTAGCGCTCTGGAGGAGCCGAATATGACATGTAAAGTCTCAACGTTACAGAATGTTCCCGACAACTCGAATTCATGCCAACCTTCTGCGGGAAACGCCGAGCAGCTCTCGCCTCAGGCCGTAAACAATTGTTTAAAGGCTAAAAATGCAATTGAATTGAAAGACGTCTCCCCTGAATATCGACTAAATTCAGAACAACATAGTGTAAACAATACTGAAGACAAGGAAAACACCGCTACGTCCTCCACGAGCATCACTCTAGGTAGGTAATATAAGCTATAACCGGTGTGCGGGTCCTCATGTTTTCCTAACAGGGCGGCATGATAGCAACATTACTGATCTCTAGTGCATTTCTGACACCCAGCGTAGAAGATGAGTGTGAAAGATCAGTTGCTGCATAGTAAAAACACTGCACCAAGGCACCAACAATCTTTACTTCAGATTGGGAAATATTTAACTATTTACTCCGCCACATGCATTAGTATAGAGCAGAAACGATTAGTCGACATCAGCAACTATTTTGATGAAAGATTAATTGAGGATTGATGGTTTGAAGTTGTTTGTGAGGCAAAAACAACAACAAAGCTCCAATCACTGTCTCATTCTAGTATTTTAATTGTGATGGGTTGAAGTTTTTCCACTGTTTTTGTTGATGTTGTGTGATTACTGTTCTCTCGTTACTTTGGAGATACAGGTTTTCTTATGAAATATTAAGGTCAGCATCAAGAATAAGATCAACAAAGCAAAGACGATTCTTTGATTTAGTGTTAATTATTAAAGTAGCTGAAATCAGCCCCACCTTGAGTAGCTGGGTTAAAATGCTGCTTACACATTAACACATCAGTTATTGTTATACAGTTAGTACAGTATATAAGACTCTGAAAAGAACCATTGTAAATAATGAGTACTTCTATGTACTCGTAAAAGTATTTTTATGAGTAAAAGTACTCATAAAATTTTTTCAATCATACCTATGTGCTAAAGCAAATTTTTCAGTATTTACAACTAATGCTTCAGAACATACCACAGACAGACAGTAGCTATATATGAAGCTTATGGGGAAAATGGCAACAATGGCCTTATTGGAAAACCAGCCTTGCTAGATTTCATTAACGTTTAAGTAGCTAAAATTGAGGAATGCATATCCATTGTTCACTCAAGTGACATTATTCTGGTCCTTGTTTGGACAGAAAATGCCCAAGCAGAAGACGAGTCCTCAGGCCAGAGAAGTATGCAAGATTCCAGTGTGGCTGCCAGTAAACAACATGTGAACACAGAGGACAGTGATGCTGAGGTGGTGAGAAGAGCACAGGTGGAAGGCTGCGTGAAAATCATCTTCCCTGGCACTGTAACACAGGAAGGCTGCTGTCGCTTTGTCAGCGAGATCCTCAAGTGTATTCTCTATCAGAGACAGCAACTACCCATGACGTACGACCAGCTGGTGTATTCCCAGAAGAAACAACAAGCCTCAGTGCAGGTGAATGGGAAATGTTGTCATGGTGCACATCAAACGTTCATAAATAAAGAAATGTTGTTGACTTGAGTTTAACTAAATGTGTTGAGTGAATGTTTCACTTTTCAGGATAAAGACACTGTGAGTCGGAGGCCGGTGCAGTCTGCAGACATGAACTGGCGGAAGTGTCAGCAAACCCTTCAAGAGCTAGAGGAGGTTCTGCAGCAGCTGGAGGTACTTTTTTCTCTCAGCAGGGTGCCTCGTGTGCTGCTCCTGATGGGTGGCTCTCTCGTGCTGCCCAAAGAGCTGTATGAGATCAACATGGAGGCGCTGGTATTGGCTAGTGGAGATCAATGTCTACGGGTATCCTCATGCTTAAGGCAACTTTTCCGCACTCTTTTTGTGGCTGACCTTTTGTCTGACACAAGACCGGTTCGTTTAATGCCCACCACAGTCTTGGTGCTGGCTCACAGGGATTGCGGTGTTGGCTGGTTCCGCCCTAAACTACAATTTAAAGTGCCAACTCGTGTAAAGAACCAAATTATTGCTCTGTCTACTGATCCCAGCACCTGCCAGGAACCGAGGGCTGAGGGGTCAGACTGGCAGGATTATGTGTGGTTTCAGGCACCCATGACTATCAAGGGCTTCAGCAACTGACCCAAAAAGTTGGGGAGCAGGATTGAAGCTCTCTTTCTGAATACTACAATTAAATTTTAAAGGCAGTACAAGAGAATTTTGAATTAGGCTGTATATATTTTACTGAATTATGAGTTAAATTTTTTTCTACTTGTGATTAAAAGTATGTCCATTCAAATAATAGTGGTTTTATTGACACAAGCAGTGTGGCATATTATCCTTTTTTATCATCTTCTGAAATAATGAGAATATGTTTTCTAAGATGCTTTGTTGGCATGTGATGTAACATCTGTTTGAGAACATTGTGTATTATTATTTATATTTAAAAAGAATGTTTTACATTAAATATCATTCATTAGGACATTAAACACAGAACAACACACACAATTAGTGCAATATATTTTTAATGAGCATAACTTGTGAGGTTTAATGCTTTATTTTAGCTATCCTTAATCCAATCTGTGGACACACTGGATTGCCAGTATCATTTGTGTATATGTTTACATTTATTAAAACCTTAATATGATTTCAGCAGTGTTGCAATTTTGTAGGCACAACAAGCAGTAAGATGTATTGTGGTGTGGAATGGATTATAGAAACAAGGATTTGTGTAAGTGCTCCATTTGGAATGATCAGTCAAAATCAAACACAATAACACAATCATCGTCTGTGAGTGCATCGAAGGGTTTAGAACTTCTCCACTTTTTTCACGAACTGGATGATGTCGTTGGCTAGAAGCTGGGGCTCCTCAAAGGCAGCAAAGTGACCACCTCGAGGCATGAAAGTGTAGGAGCAGATGTTTCGATACCTAATTCGTGCCCACGATTTAGGGCAGTGCATCAGCTCCGCAGGGAAGGCTGCCATCCCAGTGGGCACAAATATCGGTGTCCTAAATCAAAAAGAGAACACATTATTATGGTCACCTCATGATATGATAAAAAAGTTCTGCGAAATAAAAAACTGAGTTTTGACAGGTTAAATACTTACATCGAATCTACTCTTTTGTCAGGATTACTCTTCAAGTTCTCTTTGTAGAAGCGCATGGAGGAGACAATGGAGCCTGTTGTCCAGTAGATCATGACATTTGTCAAGAGGTCATCCAGGCTGAATTTCCTGTACAAATGCAGTCATTTATAATTAATTACACCCAGCAACAATCACACAACCCTTGTTGAATCTATCCCCATAGAATTTCTATGCTGACAATATTAAAATGGCTGAGAAGGAATGCCTTCTTGTACCTCTCCAGCCCACCGTCAGCCAGATCTCTGTTCTTCATATCAGTCCAGGTGGAGAATTTCTCCAGAAGGTAGGCAGCCAAACCTACAGGAGAGTCATTCAGTCCGCAACCTGAAAAACACCATTTAAACTATATTAAGAGATGAAATAGTGGAATAATGAGATCACTAAATTTTAATAACATTTGGGATTGTTTCAGGTAGTTCCTCATAAATGCTTTGAAGAACAGTGAGTTTAATCCATCAGCGGTGTCAGTGTGATCATCAGCATGAGTGAGCTTATTTCTTGGTTATGTCCCCACCTGCAGTGTCTGGTTTAGTGGCCTGAATGTGCATGTAGCCTGATTCCTTCAGTATGTTCCACACATTCTTTTCAAAGAAAGGGAACAGTCGGCGGACATCTTCCCGACTGAAGCCCACCAGGAAGGGCAGATAAGGACCAATCATGAGGGACATCATCACTCTGAACCCTCTTTTTGAAATAAACATGTTTAAGTGGAGGCCTTTCACGCACCTGGAAAGATAGGGTGTATAAACAGATTACAAAAATTTAAGTTTTACCTAAAATGAAAGGCCTTAATACACTTTAATTTATATTAAGTATCAGTTTATAACTATGAATGTTTTTCTCATCACAAACTATTCTTTGTTTGCTCCAGTCTCTAGGAATTTGTAATGTCATTGGTTTTTGGTCATTTGTGCATTTTGTACACTGCAAACACTGTTTCACAGTTTAAGTAACAATGTCACAATGCGTGCTCTAAAGAACAAGTGGGTGGTGGAAATTCCACTGCAGTGATAACTTGTTTTCAGTAAGGGCTTGTTTTGCTGGTTGTCTTACTGAGGCTTCATCTGTGCCATGTTGGTGGTGATGAGGGAGCCCCAGTCTCCTCCCTGCACATAGAACTGGGAGAATCCTAAACGCTCCATCAGTGTTAGGAAAACTCGGGCAGCAGCGAGACTGTCAAATCCTGAAAAGGTACAGGAAGCACATCTTTGAACACCTGCTGCTAAAGATGAGATACATACATGTAAGAGTGGAAACATAGGTTTATGGCCTGAGGCAGAAGGAGATGTGTTATACAGGTCTCGTTATGTGAGTGTGCTGTTCAGCTCCACTGTGAATATGGAGAGTTTGAAACCTTTGTGGTATTTTTGTTTCGGGTCATTAAAAATTGCAAGTCAGCACTGTCTGAGACAATGGACAATATTGGCCTTTGTGCAGTCATTTGCTACTTCTGTCTCATGGGCTTATCACCCAAGGAGGTCCTTGGCCTGGTTTGACCTGATTTGGCACCCTCAGACTACTACCTCTTCCCCAAGATGAACAAAGAGCTCAGTGGTCGCCATTTTGACAGTGATGATGGTGTCATTTCTGCTAAGGACCACTTTCTGGAGGTCCAAGATGCCAAGTTTTACAAAGAAGGGATCCATATATTCCATGACCATGGGACTAAGTGTATGAATATAGGAGGAGACTATGCTGAAAAACAAAAGAATGTGCTTTTCTAAAATTGACTCCTTCTAGGTTAGAAAACAAACTTATCAATCACCCCTTCATATTTAGAATCATCTACCTTGTTTATGAGGGGCCTCTGAGAATCCGTAGCCAGGGATCGAGGGGCATATGACCTCAAACACAACTCCATCCTGGTTCTCAGTGAGAAGTGGCAGAATCTTGTAGAACTCATAGAAGGAGCCAGGCCAGCCGTGAACGAGCATAAGAGGCAGAACCCTCTGGTTCTCACGGGGCTTTGGCCTCACATGGATGAAATGCACATCCAACCCTGCATTAAAGCAAAAGAATTGGAAGCACTGAAAAGAACGGAAGAGTGTGTGGACTGCTTTTTGGCCAAATGTTCAAATCATTATGTCTTCCTGTAGAGCAAAGCAAATCATGTTGATTCAGCATGAGGCTGTGTGTTTACCTTCTATTTTGGTTTTGAAGTGTGGATACTTGTTAAGCACAGCCACCTGCTTTTTCCAGTCAAACACGTGTCTCCAGTAGGAAACCACTTTCCTGAGATAAGAGGAATTGAAGCCATACTGGAAGCCGCTATCTTCTAATGGATCTGTGTAGCGGGTTCTGTCAATGCGCTCACGAAGGTCCTGTTCAATAAAAGCACTGCTGATTACTCCACATAAGCACCTAACTGTCTTATTGGTGGAACTTTTACTACTGTTAGTTTGGTAATTACTGATGAAAAGTGTAATTAACAGCTCAAAATGACCTGAATCTCTTCATCTGAGGTTTGCACTTGAAAGGGGTAGATTTTATCATCCTCAAACAGTGGTTTGTCTCCTGCTCCCCACCAGCCTTCACCAAGAGGAATACTTTTGACTTGTGATCTTTTGTGCACTATGTATGCCACTAGCCCCCCTGTTGCCACAGCTGTCCCTATTAGAAGCTGCCGCTGGACAACATCCAAACCAAAGAAAGTTTGCCTGCAAAGAGTAGAAAAGTTTGAGACAAACTCACTGCGGATAATTACAGCTCTTACGTCATTACAAATATTTTAATCTCCATAAAATTAGAGTATCTGTGATTTAAAAAAAAAGCCTACTTACTTCAAAACCTGAAGGCTTTGCATGGTGCCGTTCCAAAGGTGAGTGCCAACAGGTGATTTTTTTTTTAAACCTGCACTGGGACAGAGGTTAAAAATGTTTCATTTATCGAGCTGAGCTTCGAAAGTTGTGCTCAAGCAACCCCCCAAAAAAAGCATCCACCGTGTAATTTTGTATTTTTTGATATTTTTAAGTGAGCCTTAAGATAACGTACGTTAAGAGCTGGTTTGAAGTAACGACAAGAGGACTCAACGGTTTACAAAATGAGCTCCCTCGCGACTGGCTGGAGAAAGGAAAATTCCAAGAGAGATTGCTGATTGGCTGCGCGGCGTGTCACTCCGAGTGTAAGCAACAACCGGATGCTGCTCTTTACATAATAGGGAGGCAACGACGCAGATTTGTTTTGTTGTTGAGCTTCTGCTGAGGGCCTTCGCGATCACAATGTGGAAGCTTGTCTTCTCTGTTCTTGCGGCTGTTTTCGCCGTCGGGTTTGGTAGTTTCGTGGGGGGGGCCAAAGATATCGATATCAATGATGCTGGAGCTCGGGAGGCCCTGAATTTCGCCGTCGTCCAGCACAACAGGGGCACCAACGACCTGTACCTCAGCCAAGTGGCGGAAGTCGTTAGGGTTCAGAGACAGGTTAGTAAAGTTTAACTTGGGCTTGTGAATGTCTCTCAGACCGTATTGTACTGAAACGGAAATTCACTTAGTGAAATAAAGTTAATCCAGTGTATATTTAGGCTGCCGTGTGATAAGCCAGTTACAGTAGGCCCCTTACGTCTGTACCCGTTAAAATGGGAGGACTCCGTCAGGAAGGCCATTAGGAAAAACAAAGAAAGAGATTCGTTTGCCAAATCAGAAATGCGTCTGTGGTCCGTTGGGACGACCCCTGACGGGAACAGTGACAAGAGGAAGAGGAAAAAGAAGAAGTAAAAAAAGAAGAAGGAGAAATGTGTTTGTATTCGGGCCAGTGTTATTTCACTGCCAAACCCCCAAGTTAGCCGTTGAGATCCGTGCATTACTGTGAATAAATGCATCCCCTTCCAATACGAACACCGTAATCCTATCAAATCCTATCTTGCTCTGAAAACCTTTGCTTTACACACTAATAAAGGGTAATAAAGGGATCCTGAAAAGAAGCAGTTCTTTGCTGCAGATCAGGTAATATGTAGTCATTTTATACAGTGCTGATACAAGCTGAATGAATGGTAAGTCTCAGTATTTAAGGTATGTGTTCATTTGAAGTGAAACATTATTGCTGGGATGACCTGAAATCTGCTGTAGGATTCCTACAGTGCTTTATTATTAAAGTTTAAGAAGATCAGCATTTTCAGTGTTTTTCATCCACTTCTGCTTCCAGGTGGTTTCTGGCATGAAGTACATCATAACTGTGAAAATGGCAAAGACCCCCTGCAGAAAGGACAGTGTGGATGAAGTGTGTGCAATCCACCAAGACCCAGAACTGGCTCGGGTAATGACTTTATTAAGGGGCTACGACTACAGCTTCTGGGTGGGAAAGAATCCAGTTCATGTTTTTTTTTTTTTTTACTGTGGGAGTCATAAGACACAAATGTTTAAATGTCATACAGCAGACCTGCTCTTAAATGCTTCAGCAGTAGAAGTGTTTCATCAGACTGTGAAATAATTGTATACTTATACATGTATATACTTACTGTATAGACTCTTTGAGTCATCGAGCTTCGCTTGTTGCTATTACTATAGAGAGAAGGTGGAACTAAACAGCGGAGTGAATCAAAGGCAATTGGCTTGCAGCCTGCATCGTTACAAATACGACATCTCAATCAATCTCCTCACATGATTACACTGGCTGTATAATAAATCCTATGCTGTTCTTTGATGACCATAATGAAATGCAAAGATGCTACACCACAGTCATTTTTGACCAGATGACTACGTTTAACAAGTATTTCAACTTTAGTCTGATAATAATGATGGGGAGGAAAATATTTAATTCAATAATTAAATTGTTTGATTACATCTGACGTGTTTTCTAAACTCTTCTCCTCAGCCGTACGAGTGCACATTTACTATGTGGAGTCGCCCATGGCTGAATGACATCAGGATGGTGGATCAGAAATGCTAGACAGAGAACTACATGGGAAATCTTCAGTGTTGGAATCATTTGCAATATAACGTTCATATACTAACAATATGCAATGTCTGCCATCCTGTAAAATGATGGACAGTCCACAAAAGTATTAACATTTACAGACTTCAGGATAACATATGCAGCATTGCCGTGCAGAGCTACATTAATCTGTAGGATCAGCTTTGTAATACATAATCATTAAATCAAGCGATTAACAAATACTTCTGCACCCAAATGTTAAATAGTATATTAAAAACCAAATGCTGTTTTACAATGAAATTAAAATAGCACATCAACTTCAATGAATGTATCCATGTGTGAATTTGTTTTTCAGACCTACCACTGGTAAATACATACAGGTGTTAAGCATCTTTTGGTGTTCAGATGTTTTTTTTTTGGTCTCTATCGTCTGATATTGACTAAAAAGGTATAAATTCTGCGAAGGTTCTAGTTTTGGAGGAGGAAGTACATTTTCATGAATAAATAATAATCAAGAACTTTATTTGTCCCCTTGAGGGCCAAATTTTTATAAACATAATAATAATAACCACACGTTTTAACACATAATATGAACTAGCATCTTGACAAAATAATACACATTGTGTGACTGAAAAGGAGCAGGAAGAGTGGAAAATTAAGTTTTCTTTCATTTCCTTAATGGCATTCCTGAACGTGTTCGTCAATACGGATTTTATTTTGAAAGTCAAAAGGGAACCATTTCCTTTTAAAATAAAGCTTTTATTTTTTTAATTTCAGACAGCCAACTATTCTGTGTTTGAGCCAGTGATTTTACAGCCATTAGTTTGAGCAGGCAAGCCCAAATAGTGTGTGGGCGATGACCGACTATACATGATTTATAAAGGCTCAAGCAGTTTTAGTGGAACAGATAAGTTGACGCCGACAGTCAGGATAAGGTTTGTCAGTAACGAAGCTCCGCTACTTAAACATGAAGGTCCTAAACAAGGAGGAACTGCAGATTGCTGAAGGAGTTCTGCTTAAACACTTACCGAAGAGTTTTAAGGTAAGCGGCTGCACGCTCTTTAAAACAGATTCTTCCTTATGTCAGCGCTTAATCGAAGTGCACTTGTAAACCAGTGTAGCTCCAACCCCCCCTTTTTTTTTCTTTTTTTTTTAGGTCTACGGATTCCTATATGGTATTAACAGGAATAAACCAAGTACACTGGAGGTACTCGTTGATACGTGGCCTGACTTTAAGGTCATCATTTGCCGACCTGATCCCATGGTGAGTTCACTTCCCACTGGAGAACTGAGTACATCGATGCTTTACCAGAATGTCAAAGTTTTTGTATGCCACACTATTGTTATGTTTTGTGTTTGCCTGACAGAACAAGCATGCCCTGGAGCTGAGGAGAAAGGTGACATACTACAGCATGGATGAGCAGATTTTAAGGAAAGTGCTGACTGAGGAGAATGCACTTGACTGGAGTACTTATTTCCTACTTGGAGGTAGGTTTGGAGCACTGTAGAGAACAGGTCTCTTAATTATCAGTCATGATAGGACGTCAGGACAACACAGGTTAATTGTACTCAAGAACTGTACTTGATTATAGTTTTAAGTTATTGCGATTTACTTTTTTATTTCTATTTCAAGCTGTTACACTTCCACTCTGATACAGCTCAGAGTTAAACACCGTACACTTAACTACAGCTATTTAACAGCTGTTGTTACTACTTGTTAAACTTGAAATGAGCATTTGAAACACATAGTATGATGAGCTTATAAAACATGATTCATTATTAATGCATTAGTAATAATAATGTATATAAGTAAGTTTTAGTTTATACTTTATTAATCCCTCAAGCTGGGGAAATTACTCTGCATTTTACCCACACCAAGTGGACGAATACAATTAATAAAAGTTTAATGTACACAGGGGGCATTTCTCTGCACTGAGTACTTTTACTTTTGCTACTTTAAGTATATTTTGCACATTGTAACATTTTCACCACAGGTTTTTAACTGGTAATGGAGTATTGTTGCAATTTGGTTTTTCTCTTTTACTGAGCTACGGGTGTGCATATTTTCTCCACTACTGGTACAATCCTTTGCAAAGACAAATGACAATAACAAACAAATAACATTAACATGAATAATGTTTGTCCTACAGGATTTGACTTTTCTCATGCCCCCATGCTCAAACAAGTGTCTTCTGACAGAAAAGTTAACAACAAATGCTATACTTTGGTGCATCTTCTGTATTTGCCGGACAGCAGCCATCTTCTCACACCGACAGTTGACAGGTATGTTCAGATCATCAAATGTACTTTAAAGGATACATTTCAGTTAAATCTGCATCAGGGTAAAGTAAAACAATATTTTTTCTCCTCTCAAATGCAAGGTTATCAGAATATTTTTTCTCTACAGTGAGCTTGAATCAAGGATTTCGACACTTAACCTTTCCCATGTTGACCTGGTGAATAAGACCTGGAAGTTTGGAGGGAATGAGCAGGGTTACAATAACATTAAGAACCTTATCAGCAACTTCCCGTCATGCTGCATCACTAATGGCCAGGGTCAACCGGTGTCCTGGATTCTGGTATACGATTACTGTGCCATGGGTATACTGTACACTCTGCCAGAGCACCGAGGGAAAGGCTATGCCAAAGTGCTGGTCAGCACCATGGCCAAGAGACTCCATGATGAGGGCTACCCAGTCTACTGTTTCATAGAGGAGGACAACTTGGTCTCCTACAGACTCTTTAAAAGTCTGGGCTTCATTGAGGAGCCCTCATACAGGGCAGCGTGGTTCGAATTCAACTTTTGATTTTGTAACTGGTGTAATTTTTTTGCAATTCTTGTTTTGAAAGTATAGCTGACATATAAACATAACTTGTATCTTAATGGATAAAAATATGAATGAAATGTAACCAACATTAAAATGAATGAATAACACTTACTGTCATTGCTATATATGACATTTTAAAGTAATTGTAATCTTCTTGGTCATACTGTGCATTGTCATATTTTTTAGTCCAAACTTTACAGCTTCTCCAAAGCATTGCATCCAAAAATTGATTGTAAGAATATTGGTATGCGTTTAAGAGGCATTAGCTGACATAAATAAATAATAGTCTTTTATTCCTGTTTTAAAGAGAGGGTGTGTTCATCTTTGCATATTACTACAAAAGCCAGTTTCAAAAGTCAGTTTAGTCCATGTTCGTGCGTTACTGTCGTTTTTATGTTTTTAATATTTATTTAATTTATGCTTTTCACTGGCTGCTTCAACACAGCAATTTATTCTTATCTATCTGTCCATCAATCCATCCACGTTTTCATCTGCCTCACGCTACACAGTGGTGCTGGAGAAACAGTGCAACAGGCTGTAAACTTTGCCTTAAAATGGCCAAGGCACAAAACCCACTGTGATGGAAGTAGACACTTGTGTTGTGACTTGTGTTCAGGAATGTGCTCACGCTACATGTGCAGGGCGTCGAATTATATCTTTTTCCTGTTTATAGATATGGTGCAATGAAGAAAAGACATCAGTGATTATATAAACGTAGGCAAAAATCAGTGAACTTAAAGCTCATGAAGATGTAAAAAAAATTACAAATCTTTAATTGGTTTTACAAGATTTTACCTGTTTAACAAGAGGTAGGCAAACGAATTTTTTGTTTTCTGCTTCAACTTCGTCCTGAACTCACGTGTCGAAAGTGCGAATCAAAAGCCGCCTACAGGCAATTGTCCATCTAGTTCGGAGAAGCGCTGCATACTTCCACGATCTTCCAAACTGTACGCTGGTGTTTAGTGCAGGATCCGTGTTATTCCTGATTGGAAAGATATCATCAAGAAATAGCATGGAACTGTCCGGAGAGCAGCTGAAAATAGCCGAGGCTCGGCTGAAAAGATATTTACCTCGGTCTCAACAGGTGTGTAAAGTTATTTACCATATAATAAATTCATCAGGCGTCGCTTTTGAATGTACGCTACCTCATTACGAACTGATCCATTAGCTGGTTTACACACCTGTGTTTCATTTTGAAGGTTTACGGTAATTTGGTCCTCAGAAACAGAGTCAGGTCAGACCCTGTGACGGTTTTAGTGGACAGATGGCCAGAGTTCAGTGTCATTGTCTGCAAACCAGAATACGAAGAGGTAACTATTGATCTATGTGTTTATATAGATATATTTATATATATCGTTTCTTTGTCTCTGCATACATTGTCTTCACATCTCATTTTTCTTTCAGAAAGGTGATCTCTTCAAAGACGTTCTGATTTTTGCAAACAACGAAGCTCTTCTGGAGGAAACCATAAGAAAGTCCTCCGTTATTGATTGGACCAGGCCCCTTTGTCTTGGTAATTGCAATAAGCACTTTTGATCTTCTCATTGTCTCTTGAATAATAACGTGGGAGTCAGTTCATTTAACTCTTATCCTGTTCTTAACACACTGTATGGTCATTACAATACCGTCATGGCATTAATACACTGATTTATGCAGTCCTATTATTCAGCTTTATTTTTTTTAAATGAAGGAATTTGCCATTAAATGTTAATTCCTACATCTGTCAATAACTAGATGTAACACTGGAAATTAAGTTACAAAACCTGGACATCTGATGTTCTGTTTGACATGATTTTTGAACTGCTGCCTGTTAAGTCAAGGTATCAAGGTATAAACGTAAATGTGTTTTGAACTTTATCTTTTCTTTAAATCCGTTCAAAGTCCTCCCATTGTTTCATGTCATATTATTTAGTGATCCGAGAAATATATGACACCCTTTTATGACATAATCCTACACTGCAGAAAGTTACAAGGGCAAAGATCAGTACTTTAGTAGCATTTTTGTGGTTAAAAGACTGTAAGGTTGTCCTGTAACAGCAGAGCACTAGGGAAAGAAATAGGTAAATAAGGAAGGAGAAACTAGGGAGAAAGGAATTGATGAGAGGGGGTTTATATCATAAAGGAACAGAAGTCTCTATTATTGGATGATTATGTAAAAACATTTATTACATGTTTGCTAATCACAGCAGCTTTTTGATCTTTTTGTCTTCTAAACATATCCACTTTTGCACATTGAAGGTTTCAAAGCAAGGTGGAAATAATTTCTGACAGAATCTTTAATCCCATTTAAATAATACAGTTTCTCAGTACTCAAACAGAAATAGGAAATTAAGTTTCACACATTTGCAAACAGCTTTTCAGAAAAAACAACTTCCTTTCTCCTGTCCAAGGAATCAATCTTCAACACATGGAGGTATTCAAAGCAGTGGCATCAGAAAAAAATGTCCCCAGCAACAAACTGGCAGTGTGTCACATGATGATACTAGAGGACGTATCCAAGCTTCCATCTATAGACAGGTAGAGCCTATCCATGCAGTGATATATTAATTCTAGTGTGAGACAACAACGTTATGTCGGGTTTGTTAATATAACGGGATTCTGTTCTTTCTCCTTTCTGTTCTGCATCAGCTCAGGGATCTCCCTGAGCTCTCTGGATGAATCACATATTGGCTTGGTAAATCAGACATGGAAGTTTGGAAAGGATGAGATGGCTCTGAGGATGATCCGCAATATGACTGTACACTTCCCCTCCTGCTGCGTGCTGGATGCAGAGCGAAAGCCTGTGTCCTGGATCCTGACCTATGCATCGTGTGCCATGGGGATGTTGTACACTCTGCCAGAGCACAGAGGGAAAGGCTATGCCAAAGTCCTGGTCAGCACCCTGGCCAAGAGACTCCATGCTCAGGAATACCCAGTCTACTGTTTTGTAGAGGAGGAGAATGTGGTCTCCCACAGACTCTTTAAAAACTTGGGTTTTACTGAAGATCCCTCATACAGGGAAACCTGGTTTACTTTCAATGATATGTAGATTATTTCAATGAAGGGGAACTTATCTGTGTAATATGTTCTAATTAACTGATGAGGCCCCTATATTAACAAATTAGGTTCAAGATGTCAGCTAATGAATTTACATTTGCCGTGAGATAAACTGAAAATGCTAATTAGAAATTAGCAAAGAATGCTAATGTTTCTGCCTTCCCACTGTACAGGTGAATGTTATATTTTCACTTCAGGTTCAGGTGCCTTAAACTGACACAACCTGTCTCATGGACATGAACCTTGCAGATCTCTCTTCAAACATTTCACCTCTTTTCTGGAAAAGCACTTGATGCATGACTTGATCTGAAAAGAAAAGAAGAAATCTTAATGTAAATAATGTGCTTGTTTATCACCCTATGTTTCACTTTTAACTTTTGCCAACAGATTATTTAGTATCCTGGCCACTCTGATGAAAATTAAATTAAAACCTGTGGTAGGAAACACCAGTGCTCATTACCAAACAGTTTTTCATAACTTTAATAATCTGACTTATAAAAGGTCAAAAACAATGAGAAACCATAACAAATGACTAGAGTAACTCCAAACTACTACCTAATTAATTAGTTGTTAAATTGATTTGAAATTCCTCCTAATTCAACAAAAGATGAATCAACTAACCATTTCAGTTTCACTAGTTTATGAAAGCAAATATTATTTGTGAGACCCCGTGGATAACTACATAATTTAACTGCATGAATACATTTATTTCTGAATAAAATCCATGAAGTGGAAATGGAATTGAAATTATTTTGAAAGGAATAAGAAAAAACTGTTCTGAGTGCTTCACCTCTGTTCTGTGAACGCCTCAAGGCGTAGCAACCAAGTTTTCCAGTACTCTTGCATCAGCTCTGAGCTCAGCTGATGAGCATGAGCGGGTGAGCCATCCTTGTAGGCCACTACAATGAGTCCATTTTCAACCTGCAGTGAAAAGAGATAAGTGGCATATGAAGTTGAGTAATTTCCCCAGGAGGGATCGATAAAGTAATTAAATTTAAATTTAAAAAAAATTGCCTATGTGTGACACACTGTGGCAGACATATGGTAACCACAAAGATCAATGATTTCTATGAATCATTTTAATCTATCAATCTATTTCTATCTATTAAGTGAGGGACCTGACATCAGACTGTGAGACAGTTACACAATATGAGTGAAAATCAGAGAATTAGAAGGTCATCACATCATTTATCTCAACAGGACACCTGGTATTTGTAGTTTCCATCGCTGTTCAAAGCCCCAGCGTAGGCTGCCACTTGTATAGGGTTGTCATATGTGTTGCTCAGGAATGGTTTGGGCTTTTCTGAAGTCTTCCAGTCAATAACACATAGTACACCTCTGTGGACAAAAAAGGGGGTGAGTGTAGCGAAGGTAGTGTTAAAAGTCATGTCTGGTATGGAAAAAGCACAGTCTACCTGTGTCTGCAAATTTACCTGTAGCGAGCGACACAATCCACAATTCCCATGTAGTTCAGGGTGTCATGTTGTACAGTGCTTTCAATAGCTCTCACTGCACTGACATCCTCCAGTATGTGAGAGACGCTCTCCATGTATCCCTGTACCTCAGGTGGATGCTCTTGCGTCTCTGCGGGCTGTTTGTTCTTCTCACCTGACGTCAGAATATCCTCCAACACTGAATGGAAGCTCTTCCCTTGCCTAAATATATCTGATTGAAAACAACTGTGGGTCACTTGCGAATCTCACATCGAAGATTTCACATGAATATCACAAATACACAAGTAACAATTTGAAGTTAACACAGAGAAACGTGTTCGTAGAATGTTACAACGCTTACTCTGACTGTATTCTTTGAAGCCATCCTCTCCAAGCTCTGCGATCATCCTCCTCTTCCATCTCTCCAGGTAGAAGATCTGCTCTGGGGAAAGCGTCTGCTGAAGAATGCGGGTCACACTCGGCACAGAGGATCTGCCTTGGTCCCTTTTAAACAAAATCCGGGTTGGAAGTCCTGGTTCTGGCTCCTCTGTTTCTACAGTGTTTTCGCAATGTAAGAAGGGATGAAGGTTTTTAGGTTCCTTCATTTCTGGTCTTGTGGAGGGCGTCTGAGCTTTGACAACACGTCCATAAATGTGCTCGTCTTCTTCTTGGAGGGTCTCTGGGGTTTGGGAACTGACCCTGGAGGACATGACAGACTTTACAAGAGAACTGTAGCGCTCACTGTCCACCAAGCTGTATGGGCTGCGCCTTTTGGGGGATCTTAGGCAATTGCAAGCAGATAAGTTTCTCACGGAGAGGGAGGCGCACTGATGGACCATGATGGCTCCAACTGATACCACACGTTTAAGAATGAACATTTTGACGACTTTCACACAACAAACTTGAAAAACAGTCTCTTATAGTAGCTGCCTAACTACACACAACCGCATTGGTTTCGTTATTTTTTACAGTACATTTTGACGTCGGTACTTGCCCCAACTTGTCCCCGAGTTACTCCGCCAAATCAACACAACTGTTTCTAAACGACGCGCCTCTTCTGTTGCACAAGCTTCCGTAGCTGGGAATTGTAGTTCCAGGTAAGAATTCCCGACTGCAGTTGAAACAGTAGAAACTACATTACCCATAGGTTCATTGTATCATTGAAAAACATCCGTGTAGTCATTGAGTCGGAGACGGTACTCACTTTCGCTGCTCTCATTCACTATTTTTTGCTCCGGAGGCCTTATCTTTCGTTAACGGCAAAAACGTTAACCTCACTGTTTAAAGCAATTTATCATAAAGTCAATGCTACGTCAAACCACGGGTACAGAAATTTGATATGACCGATTTCGTTAAAAACCAATCGTAGCTTTAGTAAGTTTGACATTATCCAGTCAAATTCGTCGTAAGGCGGGATTTGATCTTTCCTCACCAGGATGGAAGCGAAAAAAACGATTTGACAGCTCGTCAGGCAGCTAACCAGTAAGCGGAGGGAGAGCTTCCTGCATATAGTTTTGTTATTTGGGTTTTTGGCCTGTTCTTGCTATTCAGTCGATTCAAATTCCACCATGACATCCACCTTAGACGAAAACAGCAAGGAAAAGGTAAGTTAAATGGCTCTTAGCACGCAAACCGCATCAAGAATCATCCCTGATAACATAAAGATAGCTAACAATGTTGGTTGCTTTCTGGCAAGTTATTACCGCTAACTTTTCTGCCTACATAACGCTAGCCTCCGGCTAAAGCTAGCTAACGTTTTATCGGTAAAGCTACCGAGATGTTTTTAGCGTTAACTTTAAATGAATATTGTTAGTCGGAATGTCTGCAGAGGAAAGCGTGGTTGGCTAATGTTACCTAACTTACTGAACGTGTTTAAACAGGCAACGGTAAACGCCATCTGATTATTGCAGCGTTTAACGCTAAAGTGACAGAAACGAAACATAACCTGTTTGACATTAAGGGGTCTCCTCGACTACAATATGAGTACATGAAACTTATGTATTGCGGAGCTGTGCAGTACACCGACCAGTGACAACTCACTGGACTGAGCTAAAATTATTAGCAGTCTGACAAAGTGTCAAGATACGTTAACTGTACGTTAAATTAAATGAGCATCCTCTGTTTTTTAGAGGTTTTGATTCAAACTTACGGTCATTTTGGAGAAAGTATCTAGATGATTTAGATTTGTATTGCTATACTAATATGAATTTATTATATCCATCTTATGTATATCAGTGAGATAAGACTACAAACTGCCGTCTCCAAAATGACCACAAAGTTGTATCAACACCTCTCTAAAACGGTTACAATAAAAACTGCACATTATAACCTTAGTGATGGGTGTACCCATTAAACTGGCACCTAGATGTAAGGTGTTTTCTTTCACAAGCAAGGCAGGAAATTAAATTAAAGACTATATCTGTTCTTTATGTCATAATATCAGAGATCAACAAGGGTGTGCAACTAGCTCTTAAACCAAACAACTGTGTCGACTGGAGTCTGTACTTACTGTTAGATCCAAAACTGAACTGCCTCTTCACCTTATACCCAAAACCCAAGGCTCCAAACTCATGGAAGAATGAGTGCTACAGTTTTGGGTGAGGGCTCCTGTGCATGTTAGGATTTTTTTTCTTCAGTATTGATGATCTGAATTCTGTGGACTTTGACAGTTCCCTGTCCAGGATGTTTTCCTGTTGTATTTTCTAACTGAACTCCAGCTGTGTGATGGGCGTTGAATCAGGAAGTGGATGATGGCTTTGGGCTGTCAGCATTGTAAATGCTAACACAGAATATTCCTCTGAGCTGTTTGTATGTTGTCAAGCTAGTAAAGACTTCAGTCACTGAGGATTTGTATTGGCACCTTACTGGCTAAGATTTTGCCGTTACTGTTACATCAATGAAATAGCAATACTGACCTATTATTACAATTCTTGGTATTACTGAACCAGTATTCAAATTGCAATGCTGTGACTAGTGTTTCTGCTACATGCAGTCCCACCTCTTACATAGGATCCCAGAGAAACATCGGAGAGCCAGGACTGTAGTTAAACTGCCAAAATAAAGTGAATCAGACTAAAGTGAATGAAATGGCATTTATGATGTAATTCAGAATGATGACTAAATGAGAGACCTGTTATTTGATGAAAACAACATTAAAAACCAATTGACCACAAAGATAAATTGCATTTGTAACTGATAAATTATATATTTTTATATATTTACATATTAGATCAGTCAGCAATATTTGTTTATAAAACCCTGGTGTATTCTTTCTCCTTAGATGCGCTCTGTGTCTGTGGATCTAAACAACGATGCCTCGCTTCTCATTGACATTCCTGATGCACTCTGTGAAAGAGACAAAGTCAAGTTTACTGTCCATACAAAGGTAAAAAAAAAAAATGTTTGTACCCTAACACCAAACTTACTCTTAACCTTGAAAATATTCCATAAGGATATTTGCTGATATGTTGACAGTTTTCGTTACAAAATAATGAACTCTGTTCCCAGACCACACTTAGCTCTTTCCAGAAGCCAGATTTCTCCGTACCCAGGCAGCATGAAGACTTCATTTGGCTGCATGACACTTTGGTTGAGACAGAGGACTACGCTGGCCTGATAGTGAGTTGCTCTGCTTGCAGACATGACTTGCATACACAGACAGAGGCTGTAATATCACTATATTTTTTTGGTATCTGTACCCATTGAAGAATGGAGAAGTTAAAACAGGGGTAGATGGGCTTTTTTGTTTTGTGTACATTCTAAAACAATCACCAGCTAAACTTTTGAAAAATGTTTTAAGAGTATGTTACACATTAAGACCATTTGCCTTGTCATGGATATTTAAAGTGATTCATATCCTGCTTTATCACTCATAGATTCCTCCAGCTCCCCCAAAGCCTGACTTTGATAGCCCAAGAGAGAAGATGCACAAACTGGGGGAAGGTGAAGCCACCATGACCAAAGAGGAGTATGCTAAAATGAAGCAGGAGCTGGAGGCGTGAGTGTGCTGTTTGAACAAAAGACAAATATGTTGTATTGAATCCTGTAGTCAGTGTCGTGCTAGATGCTTTTACAAAAGCTCAACTATGGTGTTTTATTTTCTTTTCAGTGAATACCTGGCTGTGTTCAAGAAGACTGTCCAAGTGCACGAAGTTTTCCTGCAGAGATTGTCCTCTCACCCCATTTTAAGCAAAGACAGAAACTTCCAGATTTTCTTAGAGTATGACCAGGATGTGAGTTCCTCATAATGCTGACTTCCTTTCCCGAGTTGTCCGTTGGAAAGAGAGGAAGTAGGGTTTACTGGACACTTGTGACACAGCAGGCTAACATCCTGCTGTGATCAGCAATTACACTTATCTATGTAGCCTTTTTCATCCAGTGGCAGCGGTGATTGTTTACAGAATTCGGCTAAGAGTTAAACACTTCATATATTTAAGTAGCAGTCTGATAAAAGAGCACAGGCTGCATGTATTTGTGGACCCTACTGTGACACATAATGACACAAAAAGTATTTGTGCATGCACAAACATGACTTCAGTCATCTTCCGCTCATAGATTTAACATATATCCTTTTCAATTCTGCCATTTTAGCTGAGTGTGAGAAGAAAGAATGCCAAGGAAATGTTTGGAGGATTCTTTAAAAACATGGTGAAGTCAGCTGATGAGGTCCTTATCTCAGGAGTAAAGGTGGGGCGTCTGCATGATCTGCTTGCAGTATTTGCACAACAGCATTACACATGCAGTGTCGTAGACTTTTCTCAGTTACCTTTTTTTCTGTGTGTTTGTTTCCTTCACAGGAAGTTGACGACTTTTTTGAGCAGGAGAAGACATTCCTGCTTGACTACTACAGCAAGATAAAAGATTCCACTACCAAAGCAGAGAAGATGACCCGCTCGCACAAAAGTATCAAAGGGTTTTTCACATTACCATATAGAGTAGGATTTTGAGTGGTACAAAGCTCAACTTGAAGGGAACCTGTGCTGTTGGAATGAATTCAGTAATATTTGGAATTTCATCAGTTTTGATTGATCATTTCTGTTATTACAGATATTGCGGATGATTACATTCACATCTCTGCTACTTTGAACAGCATCTCTGCTGATGATAGTACAGCAAATAAGAAGTGAGTGTAATATATAATTAATAATATATGTGGTTTTTTGTTGTTGTTTTTAAATACATACTGTACTTGGTGTTGAAGATTCTAAGCAATGGTTCTCATTTGGCCCTGTGTTGTGGACTGCAACAAATCAATGCATCTATGGGTCATTTTCAAGAGGCAGGGTTGTGATTATAATTGTATGTTTGTATTCACATCTTTTCCCTTATAAGTGTTTACATTTTTTTCTCAGACACCTGGAGAAGTTGTCAGACCTGTTTGAGAAACTCAGAGTAAGTGAATCCACATGTCTCAACAAACTGGGTCAGTTTTTTTTTTTTTATATTTGCCCTGATTTATTAGTACACTGTGGAAGCTACTGAATATCTTTGTTTGGTTCTCTGCAGAAAGTGGAGGGAAGAGTAGCATCTGACCAGGAGCTGAAACTGACAGAGCTGCTAAGATACTACATGAGAGACATCCAGGCAGCCAAGGTTAGAAATGTTAATCCTCTGCCCTAACAGAAGTGCATGATTTCTACATGGCTGTTATTTTCTGTCCAGCACATTTCCTGTTAAAATCTTTTGCAAGTGTGAAATTCAATGTTGAACTGATTGGTAGATATTTTACAAATGAAGGCAAGTTATTTTTTAAGTTGCTTCAAGTGCAGTTTCCTTTTAAGCTCTCTATTCATTCTTTTCTTTCTCTTGTTTAACTGTCTGGAACTTGTCTGTTAGGACCTTTTATACAGGCGAGCCCGGGCATTAGCTGACTATGAGAACTCTAACAAAGCTTTGGATAAGGCTCGACTGAAAAGCAAGGACATTCCCCAGGCAGAGGAGCACCAGCAGCACTGCCTGCAGAAATTTGACAAGCTTTCAGAGTCTGGGAAGAAAGGTTTGTACATCCATGCGTAATAGGTGCAGACTCACTCTGCACTTTCCTTGTGTGTAAAAGAGTATAACCCGTCCAAGCCCTTTTTAAACTGCACAGTGTTTTCCTCCTAGAGCTTACCAGTTTCAAGGGCAGGCGTGTAGTGGCCTTTAGGAAGAACCTCATAGAGATGGCTGAGCTCGAGATAAAACATGCCAAGGTGAGCCGCACAATACAGCTGACTGCTGCATAAGATAGGCAACCATTCTTGGATCTTTTGCTTTGTGATACAGTCTGATGATGTTTACACAGGTGACATTCATAACATTCCTATGGGAGCATACACTCACTGAGCATTTTATGAGAACACCATATTAATGCTGGGTAGGGCCTTCCATGATTATCTAAACAGCCTCAGTTCTTTGCGGCATGGATTCCACAAGATGTTGGAAACTTTCCTTTGAGATTCTGCTCCATGTTGAAATGATTGTATCACATAATGTCTGCATCTTTGTCAGCTGCACGTTCATGCTGCCAAACTCCTGTTCTATCAACCCCCAAAGATGTTCTATTGGATTCAGACTGAGGCCACTGAAGTTCACTGACCTCACTGTCGTGTTTGTGAAACCGACTTTGTGACCTTGTGCATTATCATGCTGGAAGTAGCCATTAGAAGATGGTAAATTGTGGCCATAAAGTGATGCACATGGTCAGCAACAATTCTTATATCAGTCCACAGTTGATTAGTATTATGTTAATTTTACCATCACACCACCACCATCAACCTGGACTGCTGACATGAGGCATGTTGTGTCCATGGATTCAAGCTGTTTAACCAAATTCTGACCCTACCATCTGCAGCCTCAGCAGAAATCCAGATTTATCAGACCAGGCTACCTTTTCCCAGTCTTCAGCTGTCCAGTTTTGGTGAGCCTCTGCCCACTTCAGCCTCAGATTTCTCTTCTTAGCTGACAGGAGTGGAACCTGATGTGGTCTTCTGCTGCTGTAGCTCATCCATGTCAGGTTTGGATGTGATGTGCATACCAGAGATACTTTTCTGCTCACCACAGTTGTAAAGAGTGGTGATCTCAGTTACTGTAGCCTTTCTGTCAGCTCCAACCAGAAGCCATTCTGCTCTGACCTCTCTTATCAACAAGGCGTTTCTTTCTGCAGAACTGCTGCTCACTGGATGTTTTGTTTTTGTTTTTGGCTCCATTCTGAGTTAAACTCCAGAGACTGTTATGCATTAAAATCCCAGGAGATCAGCAGTTCCAGAAACGCTCAACCCAGCATGTCTGTGTCAACAAATGTGACACAGTTAAAGTCACTGAGATCACATTTGTTCCCCATTCTGTTTGATGTGAACATTAACTGAAGCTTCTGCATGCTTGTATACATTGCACTGTTGCCACTTGAGTGACTGTTTGGATAATTGCATGAAGCAGGTGTACAGGTGTTCCTAATAAAGTGCTTGGTGAGTGTACACTGCATGTTAGAACTGTGATGGTGTTTACATGCTATGGTAAATCAAGCATATTCTTACAGATTAACATTGGTTTCATGTTTCCATAAGTAAGATATGTTGTTTACACACAAGCGAACACATTGGATAAGACACAAAAACATAATTGTAACCGTGATACAAGTGTGCAAGTAAGTGTTTTAAAAACCTGCACCACAATGTAAAGCATTGCGCCAATATTTGTGTTTCTCCCTTTTAAAATTTTGTTTGTGCAAGTTGAATTAAAAGAGGATACAGAAATAACACTTGGCTACTCTGGGCTTGCACCCACTGACAGTAATATGATATGAAGTATTTAGTGAGTATTTTTAATACTGTTACAGTATTAACACTGTTTTCTCCTGTCTCCACAGAACAATGTGACTCTATTGCAGGGATGTATTGACCTGCTCAAGAGCAACTGACATGCTTTCAAATCTTCCTGTCCTACCATCACCAAGTGACCAGTCATAACAAATGGAAACCTGGCGTCCCCGGGGCCTTGCATGGACATGAATCCAAGCCCCATCTCTGCTCCCACCCAGGGGTCTGATGCCACTTTAAAACCCTGCACGAGACCAAGTGTCTTGGAAGCAGAATGTCTTCATGTTTACAGAGCCCCCTGTCCTCTGGTCTGTGGTCCATTCTTTTCCATGATTTATGGAAGTCAAACTCAATGTGAATGCCATTACAGAACGAGGCTGCCACCATTAAGGTCTTCCATATTTTTTGCAGCACCGACACAGGTGACTTTTGGTTTTTTTTTTTTGGTAATTTCTTGATTTGTCATTTTTACATTATGCACATAGTAGAAATCTTGGCTTTTTGATCCTATTTCTGCCACAAATTCAAACTCTAACCCCCCTCCCTCATGTAAATATACCCTTCCCTTGGCTTGGAGAAAGTTTTTTTTTTTTTTTTTTTTTTTCCTTTGCATAGCCATAACCTACGTTTTATGATTTATATGCTTGTGCTTGCATTTTGTTTTGTTTTTTTTTGTTTGTTTGCTGATGGAACCTCTTTATAAAAGCAAAAGTAGTGCCTGGAAAAAACATCCTCATGCTTTGCATTCCTGGGTTCTGAGAGCAGAGTGCAACCAAACCAACCCTCTAGTAATGAAACTCGTGACTGACGTAGAAGACAAGATAGATCATCTTCAAGTGTTCAAAAATAGCTGCACTTCACCTCAGGAATGGACAGTTGGATTGGTCCGTATATTGTTTGTAAGAAGTAGCCTCAGATTCCACAGTTGTCAAAGAACCACACTATTTTTGCAAATATGGATAAATCAGATTTCAGTAACAGATTTGCGAAGGAAAAAAGTCAAACAATAGATCACTTTCATCTAAGAAAACTCAACATTAGTAATGACAATTAGTCTTCAGTTTGGCTTTATTTGCACAAGGCTCCCATTATACCCCTGCATTACATGTATTAGGTCTCTAGCAGTTTTTTCGCCCCAGCCACCTCTGCCCATTAACTCTTTCCTTTACCTTTTAATGATTGTTTTCTTTATTTTACTAAATTACCATTTCTTATTGACAGACTCCGTGTATCAGACGTGATATATTTACCAGATCTTCTAAACAGTTTGTTTATTTAAAACAGAAAGAAAAAAAAAAGATGCACTAAAGAGATGAAAAATACTTTACAATCATGACCAGGCAGGAGTGGAGTGTTAAAATGCATTATAGTTTTTTAAGAAATTGAATGTATTTCTAATGGATTCCAACTGTGTGAATTCCTTTCCATGATGCTTTTCTTACAGAACTTTAGCATTTTATAAATTTTTAATAATGGCATTGAATAAATCCTACTTTCCCAAGTTTGACCTTTGCAGTTCTGTATTAAATTCGAGGGTTTATAGTTTATTTAGTTTGGTGTCATACTATATTCGGAATTGCTTTTCTGTTGTATGAACACACAGAATTTGTATTTTAAAGAGCAACCCATCATACCACTAGGTGGCAGTATCCATCTGTCCATAATGTCCTATTTCCACAGAGTTTTAGTGTGAGGGCCCTTGAATTTAAACACAGCTGTATGCATGTTTGTGTTAAATCCATTGAACCGCAGTGCATCCTGGAGCGGGACATTGTGGTGTATTAGGTAAGCTTTAAGGAAATGCCAGAGTGCTCATGGGAGTCACCACCACCAAAATGCACATTTCATGTCCTACTTTTTAAGCAGCGCTAAGCAACATGGCCTAAACAAATAATCTGCAGTGAAAGACAGCATCCCATGTGAAATTGAAATTTGTGTGTGAGAGAGAGAGAGATCGTTCATCAAACACTTTCTTCTTGTCTTTGCATAACAAGCAGTTTTTTTAATCCAAGATATGTGCATAAAGACCATTTAACAGCACTTAGATAATTCCACACATGCAGCAGTGAAGGGATATACATGAGTGAGACATGAGCAAGGGAGGTTGTAATGAGCATGTGAATAGACAGAATATACCGTACCTGTTCATGATTGATTTGTCAATATTGACATCACCAGTCATGCAGACACAGTGACCTGTAGGGTTTGGTCAATTCACTGATTGGATGAAACTGCAGAGTAGAGCCAATGAGATCATAACACACTATCAGTACAAACAGATTAGTTTGCCAACTGCGATCAGAGCAAACAGGATCTGAAAGCATGGAATGAAAGAATTACTGCTACTGTGGATCCAAAAAACACGGCCTGGTTTTGGAACATGAAGAGGAATGTGTAATAAAAGGGCCAGACTTAAACCTGAGGTGTCTGTTTTAAGGAGCCAGGAGGTTTTTTTTTCACCTAACTGTCCAGATGCTTATCTGAGTGTATCAGCGTGAAACAGCAATGTATCAGTGCCAAATTTAGTCTTTTTCATGTTCCTTTTGTATAGCTGCTGTGTTACAGTGATAAAGAATTCCCTTAGTTCTAGCTGCTACTGTGTAAAATTTGTCTGTAGTGAGTGGTGTAAGGCCACCAATATGCTTGCTTCAAAGACTAGTTTTGCTGATTTTATTAATTTCCTTATCTCCCCTGAGGCACGCTTAGATAATTTACAGGCTTTAAATGCATGATAAGAAGTGAGATTTTACACAGTTTGAGAGCGTTTGGAGATGTGATCACTGGCTGCCCATTAATAATTAATTTAACACTGTATGATCCCAAATCTTTTTGCTATTGTGTCAACAACCTCAATCAAACACACACTGGTCACAGACAAGCAGACCCAGGTATTTGAGAATGTGTAATGGAAGGCAATGATAAAGCAAAAAGTAGAAAAAAGACATCAGTGCAGATGTACTTTTTTTCTGCAGTGTCATGCCAATATATGAAAGTGTGTTTTACCACTTTGGTTGCGGTCATGGTTAGGTGAACTGCAAAAAGCCAACAAGCCAACATCTTATTTCTGTTGACTGAGCCTGTGAAAGCACCTGCCTTATGTCCCACAGCTCTATCATTGTTCAACTGAAAAGTCATGATAAGTGCAGACAGAAGCCATAGAGAAGGACTGAAGCCATAAAGCATGAAGGCTACCTTAAACAGAAACCGTGTCCTCTGAAGAGATTCACTACAGAAAAGTGCACCTGCACAGCTTCCTGGTGTAACTGAACTGTCAGCTCTTCCTTAGTGAAACAGAACAGGATGCTACCTCCTGGTTCCCATAAGGTATAATTTGCTCACAACTACAGATTTCTAAATCCTTTGCCCCCTTTCTTTCTACATCCTGAGTTGTGTGATCTAAAGTAATTGTGAAGGCAGACCACCAGCGCTGAGGTCGTGGGCTCATATAGTAAATCTCTTAGACATCAAGTGTTTCTTACAACATTGTTCTTCTTTGGTGTGAAATATTGCAGATTGCAGGTTCAAATTTAAGGAAACAATACTCTTCATGGGAACCTCTTGTCAGTTTCAGTGTTCAGGACTTAGCAATCAAGTGACAAATCAGTAGCTTCCTCATGTCTGTGAATTAGGATCTCTCCATATGGGAACATTATAAATGAGAATTAACATAATATTGTATGGAATCGCATGTTTCTTTTTTCAGATTCTCAATGTCTTTTCTTCCTTCCGTAGTGGACATCTGTTATAAATGTGAGACTAAAAAGCTCATAGGACCAAAATGTTTTGCAAGTTGCATACTTTGGTAACAGACCTTTCCTAGGTCAGTGTGCCCTGCCCTGATCATTTGCTTTCATGCAAACATTACAAAAATGCAATCTCAAATTTTGAGTTATCCGCATGCATAAACCATCAGGACAAGTATTTTTATCTCATCACAAAACAGAATCTCTTTGAATGTAATTACTTATATTTCATAGCTGTTTTGTCCTATGTTGTATAAGTGAATGGCTAATTATCATCTTGATTATCACGTTATACAAATACTACAAGGGAGAGCTGAATGAGAAAATTTGGCCAATGTCAGACTTTAGGTAGCTGAGAGAATACAGCGTCAGTGTGAGAAAAGGAAGTGAAAATGCTACACTTCAGTTACATCAGCAATGCAAAGTGAAGGCAAAATCACTGATTGTGGTTCATGTTTCTTGAGGTGAAAAACACCAGCTGTATGTTTTGTGAAAGAATAGGTTTGTAACTAGAAAACAATCCAAGGTGCCACGGAACATAATTGGCTGTCAGTCACATGTACGTCAGTGCATAAGAAACCCCACTTGGTTGTGCGTATGGTAAATGAGGCTTCTTATTGTTCATATTCACAGAAAAGTCACTTTAAAAAACTTTTTCGCTGTTACATGTTAGAGCTGATGGAAAAGAGCATGTATTATGTTTTCTTCCAAGCTGTTATGCTTTCTGTCTTTTTCTTTATCATGTATCATGAATTGAATGTAAGGTTCTTTACCATATAGTTTGTTGAAGGCTCACAAGGACATCTGGGACTATACTTGAGCTACTAGTGCCTCCATTTAACAAACTGTTTTATTAAGCAGTTTGAAGAGAGGTTGTGTCAAGGGTAACTATAAAAACAGTTTTCAAGTGAGTGACCTGGGGTGTGGACAGAGAAATGTTCCACTATTAGAGCAGAGGAGCTCCTCATTCCAGTGTCAGAACTCCAACACGTCATATTTGATGAATCGCTTACACAGGTCCACATTGTATTAATGTGTTACATTAAAACAATATCATTATAATTGCCCTGTGATAGTGTTTTGGGCATTAAAATAATGGAAGGTGTGGTAAATAAGCCTGAGCCTTGAACGTCATTAATGATAACAATGTTATCCTGCAACTTGTAGGTGACCTTTCAGGTGTGGCTGATGATGATAATTTCTGTAGCTTTGCTTGAATAGCTTATATTTGAATGTGAAATGATCCTGAGGCTCTGGTCTGTCCAGTAGTGGAAAAAACCAAAAACATACTAAACGTAAAGTGGCAACAACATATTTGAAAACAGAGAATAAAAGTAGAAGTCCTGCTTTCAGCAAATTACTTGGGTAAAAATAGATATCAGTATGGTATCATTATGGTACCACTGTACAGCGTATTAATGCATCAGACATAAGATGCTAACTGGATACACATCTGATGGGAGTGAAAAAAAAAGTTAGAAAAAGTATATTTTCTCTGAAAATTCCTGAAAACACCAAAGAAAGGTCGGTAGCATCTGTTAAAAAGATTTACCTCCGCGCTTTACTTCAGTAAGCGTACTTAGTTACTTCCCATTTCAAACAAACCACTTTTGTTTGACTGAAGGCTGCACGATTCAATGAGCCTTTTCATGTATGCAGAAGACTACAACTCCCGGCGCGCTCATTTCCGGCTTGAGCGCGTTTCAGCCAATCAGAATCCTTCTGGATTCATGGTCGCTATCTGGGGCACGGGGCCAGCACGTCTAGCCAGCTCGAAGTGCCACGACTTCACAGCAGACCACGGATTCTCCAGCGGAGTGAGGGGGAGAGCTTTGGAAAAAAAGCAACTTAGCGATATAGCTGGATAAATAGGTAGCTTTGCGCAAAAGTCACTTCATTTGCAACTCAAAGCCTTTTGCCCTCTCTCCATTTCCCTTTGAAGCAAACAGACGCAGCTGCATCACCAGCGAGGTAACTGTGGGAATCTTGGAATTTTTTATTCATTGAGCCAGCGTTAGCTAGCTTTGAAAGCTAACGCCTGCTAACCACTTGTACAGAAAGACAGCCGATTAAAGTTATCTAAAATTATGTTATGTTTTTTTCCTCACTGGCTATTTAATTTCCTGTTTTATTATCGCTTTTGGAGCGCAGTTTTGTTACGTAAGCCGACTCTTTAGATCATAATGTGCAGGACGTTAGCCAAGTTCATTGATTCATACTGTTAGCTTCAGTACTAGCTTGCAAATAATGATTAAAAGCATAACACATAAAAATTATTACATAATTACACGCTCTCTGTTTGTTTTAATGCATGTTTTAATGGATGATGATGTAAGGTGTCGTTAATGTCTCATAGATCTCCAAGGCCTGTTGCAGTTGTGGTCTCAGTATAATAAATTTAGTAACAGCTTGAAATTAAATAAACTACCTTCGATGTTCTTGAAAGTCGGTATTTTTGTAATAAAGTATGAAATAAAAAGTGGGTGATTTTGTACGAATATTTCTTATCGTATGTAAAATTTCATTTTACAGGATGTCTAACACCAAGCCAAGTACCCGTTATAAAGAAAAGAAAAGACATGCTACATATTTTACCTCCCTGGTTTTGAAATGTTGATTCTACTTGTCCTAATGCACCCCCCTGTGTTCCATTGACCATGAATGAAAGCCAGATAGTTTTGACTTAAGGGATATATAGTTTGTAACAGTTACAAGTTTTTTATCTTAAAGACTTATCTCTTATGGATCTTGAGATACACTTTCATCTTCAGAGGGTCACTCTGAGTCAGTTTTCTTGGGGATGATACAACTGATAGTGATGGGGAAAAAAGATCTAAGAAGGTATTTTAGTGTCCCTAAACTGCCGTCTCCTCTCAGCCGACTTTCCTCCCCTGCAGGCTAAACTTTTTGGTTTGCGATAGGAGCCTTTAAGAGCCTTAAAGGGATAGCCGAAAGACCCTTTAAGATATGTTTTTTTTTTTTTTTTGCAGGGCAGGAAATTAACAATACCCTCCAGCCAGCTGCTGGAAGTTTTTGAAGTTGCTGTTAACTTTGTGTACTTTGTCCACTTTTGTCAGTAACCCTTTTTTGCCTCTGTGGTTTGATTTTATTTCTCTGCCTTAAATTCATGCTTAGGTTGTGTAATAATGTAAGTAGCTGATGTGTTTGAATCCCCTTTTCCACATGCATTAAACTCCATAAAAGCTCTGATAATTTTATCACCTACCTCAAATGTGAGAAAGTGACACGAGTCATTTTTTCTGTAATAGTTGCTCTGGCAGCTTGCCTATACAAACCTTTCCATAGCTCTTTGTCAGAGGTTGAGGATGAATTATAGCAGCAACATTAGCATAAACAGCAGTTATGATTATTTTTTATTTGTTAATGAAACATAATTATTATTCTCAAATATTAGCCATAATAATATGCGTTCAATCTGTTTTCTGAAATTATTTTTGGTGCATTTCTGGTTGTATAATGCAATCAACTAGAATGAGCTAGAATACAGTGGACCTATGTAAAATTACATTTTTACATAGGTCCACTGTATTCTAGTTAATCTTGTGTGATTTTGCAGCAACATCTAAAACTATAATTTCAATGTGTAAGGAAATTAAATCACATCTGTTAAATATACCACTTTTGAGGCGGGGGGCAGTGAAAGATGTTTCAAGTTGTAAACCATATTTTTAAAGAAATGTTTCCAAGAAGATTTTCTTCACTGTGTTTTGGGCAAGGGGGTTCTTAGCCTGGTGTTGGTATTTATTTGTTTACTTTGGCTTAGTTTGTTGTTGTGGCTGTATTACATCAGAAAGCCTAGTACTGGACTTCAGAATTAAGCAGTGTATGAGTTTTAACTTTGAGGGCAATTTTGAGCTGTGTGAACATATTTTATCATTGATAGAGCTTTAGGGGGTTTAAACAGCTGCTGATTGCCACACAGTCACACAGTTTGCTGATGAGATGTGCTGTTCTTTATGTATCCAGCCTCAAGGCATAGGTTTATTGGGATAACAGAGACACCTTGAGGCGGTTGAAGGTAAAGACTGTGGTTGTGCAGCAGCTGCTCTTAATATAGCAACTGTCAGTTTCATTTTGCTTAGGCACAGAGAATAGTTGTTGGTGGTATTATAGTTTTGGCTCACCTGTGAATTACTATGTAAAGTTCTTTCTCCGCTCATAGAATTTCCTGGTAATTAGTTGTCTACAGTACGCTGTTTCTTTTAGAAAAATTATCTTTTTAGTTTGTAACTGTGTTGACAAGTCTTCCACTCTCTTTTTAGGTTTACTGAATTGAACAATGGATATCTATGACACCCAGACCCTTGGGATAATGGTGTTTGGTGGATTCATGGTGATCTCGGCCGTCGGGATTGTTCTTGTCTCCACCTTCTCCATGAAGGAGACCTCTTATGAGGAGGCCCTTGCCAAACAACGCAAAGAGTTAGGTAAGATACAGGCTGTTCGCGCGGAGAAAAAGAAGAAGGACAAAGTGTCAGAGAAAAAGACCCGTGGAAAGAAGAAAGAAGAAAAGCCCAATGGAAAGATCCCAGAACAGGAAAAAACCGAAGAAGCTGCTGATGCTGACGCAGTCATCGAGCCTGCCGTTGCCCCAGTTGTAGCTGCTGCTTCTGCTCCTGCTACTGTCCCTGAGCCTGTCCCTGTCCCTGCTTTTGAGGTTAAGCCAACTCCAGCCCCAATGCCAGCAGAGACCCAGGCCAAGACTTCAGCTGAACCAAGCCCTGCTGCCGAACCCTCACCTGCACCCTCACCTAAAGAGAAAAAGAAGAAGAAGGTGGCTAAGGTCGAGCCAGCCTCAGCCCAGCCAGCTCCACTTGTGTCTGCCCCTGCACCAGTCAAGTCCTCCGCAGTCCCTGCATCAACCCAGGCCCCTTTGTCTGCCCCAGCGAAAGCAACTGCCCCATCCTCCACACCTGCCCCAGCCAAGGCTGCCGCCGCATCAGCTAAGTCTGCACCTGCACCAGCTAAGTCTGCTCCTGCATCATCCAAATCTGCCCCTTCTGTTGTTCCTGCATCAGCTAAGTCTGCCCCTGCCCCAGCCAAATCTGCCCTGGCACCCGCGAAGGCTGCACCGGCCCCAGCCAAGTCTTCTGCAGCCCCGGCCAAATCTTCACCAGCTCCATCAAAGACTGCCCCAGTGCTGGAGGCTGTCACTAAAGACGTCCCAGTGATGGCAGTGCCCCCAGTGGGATCGCAGCAGGCTCCCACTGTTGCAGCAAAAGCACAGGAGACCAAGAAGAAGTCCTCCAAGAAAAAGACTGAGCCTGGTAAGTATATGTTTTAGAGATATTTACTTACCATTTTGCAGTTATAGCTGCACATTTTATTTTTAAATGTGAATTATTTATTTTTTATCGTATTTGATCATTTCTGTAGTTTTGTAATGGTTATTGAAGATGACGCAGCTGCCAAAACGTTGAAATCTGCACATAACGTCAGCATGGGAAGAGAATAATACACACAGCTCACCAGTCTTAATATTCCAGTATGTTGTGTGCTTAAACAAGACTCTGAAGGGTATCACACAACCTGCCATTTAAACTGGTGCCACTGTGCCAAATCACAGCATAGCTCTACACTGTCTTTTGGTGCTTGATAACTTTTGCTTTTTTTTTTTTTCAGTAAGTCAGCTGTCACTATTCGTACTCTAATTTATGAGGCTTTTAAAACCAATAATTACCATTAATTAATAAAATAACCAATAAAATGAAAAAAAGATGCCCGTTGTTTGGCCTTGGCTAACTCTCCCTGCAGACGTTTTTGCCTGATAAACCATTCATCATTCACAACCCTTTCTCTTCATATCGAGGATCAAAGCCACTGTAGTCTATCAATAAACTGTTACACAAGAACCATCATTGTTAAAATTAGCCTTGTCCCTTGAATTGATGGAAATAGTTGTCTAGGCAGGAACTACATTAGCCATAACAGTGATAGTGGTTGTCTGAGTTGAACATTTGGAGGTGAAATGGGGGCATGTTTTGCACACGCATACACTCACGAACTAAGGCAGTAATACCCTGTCAGCACTGATGAACTTCTAGCTGTGTATGTGTGGAAAGTCGTGCCAGTGGCGGTGGTGGGTAATGTCTGGCACTCAGCTCTGGAGGGCATAGAGCAAGCCAGCTTGTCCAAACACCGCTGCCCTGTTTTGTTAGCTGACAAAGGCTCTCAGTGCCCTGACAATGGGTAGGAGGGGGGGAATTCTCCATTGCCTGAGGCTTGTCTCTGCCTGGTGCCACAGTGCCCCATCATTTTGCCATCCGAAATTGCCCAGGCCCCCAGACCCAAAGGACAAGTCGCAACCTTGTCCTTTTCCTGAGGCTGTGTGGGAATTCGGACTTCACTGTGACAGCCTAATGAGCTTTAAACCTGTCTGGGTTTTTAGTTTTAAACATAAAATAAACTCTGGATTCCCTATCTGTGTGTTTCATTGAAATGTTTTGTGTTTGTCTCTTTAACAGCAGCGGTGGATTCTGCTGATGCTCCGCTGTACCTGCCCTACAAGGCTCTGGTGTCCACGATCAGTAGCATGGTGTTCAGTGAGGGAGAGGCTCACAAGCTCATCGAGATCCTGTCCGAGAAAGCTGGCATCATTCAGGACACCTGGCACATGGTATGAGAAACTGCTGTCAGTGATGCAGAAAAAAGACACCTGCTGGACTAGACAGAGTTCACACACTCTCGTACTTCACTGAATCCATTCAAGACTTGAGAGGAGATTGACTCTGTTTTTTCTGTCTTTTCTGTGCACGTTTATATTTTCAGGCCACTCAGAAAGGAGACCCGGTAGCCGTGCTGAAGAAACAACTGGAGGAGAGGGAAAAACAGCTGGCAGCAGAACAAGAGGACGCATCTGCAGCAAAGAACCGTCTGAGAGAACTCACTAAGGTTAGACTTTGAAGTGTTGCAGATGGTGCCTAAATCCTGCCACAGTCTGGCCCCATGGGACTCCAGTACTCTTTGCATTAGAAAACAAACTTGGTGGATGGATGAAAATCTTTGCTATTCTCAGATCTTTACTGCTATTTAGGCAAAAGCTGTACTTTGACCTGAAGGTGGCAGCAGAGTAAAAAGCCATGTTGTTGCCTAAATTATGCATGAGCATGTTCTGACATTTGGACTGGCTTTTGTCCCGAAGGTGGCACTTATAGAAATGAGGTGATTATAATACATAGACCACACACATCCACCATGAAGCATAGGATCACTCAGTATCGTGGTATCCCACCTGTTTCATAAGATATGTTACTTATGTAGCCTGTGGGTGGTAGTAAAGGTCACAATCCATCCCTAGGGTAGCATGATTTCTTTCAGCAAATCTCATGGCAGTCTTTCGTGTATATTTTAAGATAATATATTTTAAGGGTAGGCTGGGAGTTATCCAGTCCCTTAGAGCAAGTTCTACAGAAAACCATGTATTATATTTCATGTGATCTTGTCCTGAACTGTGTGTGTATGTCTGAAAAGTGTGAAAAATTGTGTCATCTTGTTTTGAGGAAAAGTCCAGGTATTCTCACAAAAATTTAAATTCTCCCTCCAGGGGGATGATAGATATCTGTGCTTAAAATTCATGACTGCGCTGTCTGTTTATCAGGAGCTGTCTGCTGAGAAGTCCAAGGTGGCCAGTGTGGAGACGAGGCTGAGTTCCCAGCTGAGTAAGAGGGAGCAAGAAATGATTGCTCTGCAGTCTCGCATGCAGGCCAGTTACCAGGACCATGTAGCCCAGACCCAGAGGCTCAATGCAAAGGTTAGTTCTTATACACAAGTATTGCATTTTCTTAACGTGCAATTCAGATTAGCATGCTGAAGTTTTCATTTTGTATTGTATTGTGCTCTTGGGCATATAGTTAGAGGTAAAGAAGCAATTTTTCCTCTTTTGAAATTCATGTTTCTTGAGAAAGATTTAATGCCAAGCAGCTGGCCATGTTCCGTATACTTAATTTAATTAAAAAAATAAATAAATAAATTACTCCTCCAGATCCTGAGCCTGCAGGACCAGCTGGAAAAAGGCCCCAATGCCCAACTTGCCCGTCTTCAGCAGGAGAACTCCATTCTCCGCGATGCCCTCAACCAAGCCACCAGTCAGGCTGAGAGCAAGTGAGTCTTTGCCTGTCACAGTAACTGTCCAGCAGTGATGCATAATGGCACGCATTCAGTTCTTGATGTTGAAATTGATATTACACTCTGAAAATTGAGAACAGTTTGTACCAGTTCTCAGGTATGTTTGAAGCTTGGCCTATATGTTTGTGAGGCATGTGTCCTTACTCTCTCTCACTGTGTGTGTGTGTGTGTGTCTCTCTCTCTCTCTCTCTCTCTCTCTCTCTCTCTCTCTCTCTCTCTCTCTCTCTCTCTCTCTCTCTCTTTCATTATGTCCTCAGACAAAATGCGGAGCTGGCCAAGCTGCGTCAGGAATGCACAAAGTTAACCAAGGAACTTGGAGAGAAGACAGAAAGTCTCCTTGCTGATGAGCACATCAGGAAAGGGCTGGAGGCCAAGCTCTCTGCTGCTGAGAAGCAGCTCTCCTTGCTGCAGGTTGGCCTGGCCTGTGGGAACACCACATCGTCTCTATTAAAAAATGACACTGGACATTATCCATTTTCCACATGGAAACAAATTTATTCTGGCTTTTTCTCGTAACACATTTTGTAGTCTCAACAAAATGCATGCCTAGACCTTTCCCACCTATCCCCCTACCCTCTAATGTTATGGGACGTTTAATTGCCTTGTAATCACAGAGCCCACGGCTGTGCTGGAATGCAGCCATACAATAATGGGGCTGGAGGGGAAAAAGCTTCACAGCACCAGCTGGAATGTCTGCGTGTCTGAGCGTCTCTCCTGTCCAGCCTTCTGTAACTGGCTGTAAAAGAACAGGAACAGTCTGAAATTATTTACAACACGTAACTTTCAGATACGCAGAACATGCCTGTTTCACTTTATCTGTTCATTTGCTGTTTTCATATATATACTATCAGCCTACGCAGTCTCTTACTGATGGAATGCTGTTGTTCTGTACTATTACGGGTTATGTGGAGCAAGTGAGTCAGCATTTCCTGATAGTCAAGTGCTCATTTAGTTTAATCATTAACTAACAGGCCCTCTAGCAGTTTAAGGTCTTTAAACATGTTATGCAATAGCCCAGACCATCTGTCAATATACATTAGCCATGCTCAAATTATAAAAGATGGGGTTTTTTTTGTTTTTTTAAATCCTAATTTGTTTGACTTGAGTTTTTCTGCTTTTTTTTGTATGTGTTACTGGACTGTGATCAGCTCTCATTTATCATCAACAATTAGCTGCTTTGGCAGAATCTGTCATAGAGGCACGGGCAGGATAATCATCTGAAAAATCCCCTCAAGTTCAAAGCACTTCCTACAGAACACTTCCTTTAAAAAAAAGCTAAACAAATGGTTTGAGATGCTGTTAAAGTGTATATTTTTACTTTCCTGTTACACAACCTCAAGCCAGAGGATTTTTCTGGTTGTCCAGTAAGTGGGTTGTCTGTGAATATACTGTTATGGATTTGTCTTAGAATGTGTGAAAAGATATTTTCAGGATTGTTTACAGAAATGGGACGTGGAGCACATGCCCTGATACTGCCTAGTGAATTAATGCCTTGTGTAGGATAATTTAGCGAGTCTCTGCTGCCCTCTGCTGTTTGACATATTTCGATCAATCTTGTTTTCAGGCCAGCAGTTCAGAGAGTGAGCAGGCGCTACAGAGGAGGTTGGAGGAGGTGTGTGAAGAGCTCAGAACAACACAAAGTAGAAACAGCAGCCTGCAGGCCACCTTGGACAAGGCTCAGCAGGACAGCAGCACACTCTCAGGTCAGAGACTGGGGGAACAAGGTCTTAATGGTTACGATATGCAAAAGCCTTGGACTTAATTTGGCATCTTGATAGTAAAAATAGAAATAGAAATTACATCTTAGACATATTTTCTGGGACCATTGAGTGCATCACAGAATTAAATATGGAATAAGTTGCGAGTGCTGTGTTTTGTCCCTGCAGAATTTCAAGTGCGTACAGGGAGATTGGAGGAGGAGATCAGGGAGCGCTGTGCTCAGGTAGATGCCCTCAACACCCAGCTGGAGGAGACACAGGCAGAGAAAAACCAGCTTATACAGCAGGTGGCTTCCATCAACTCGCTGCTGGAGGACAGTCAGACTAAAAAGGAGGAGGATTGCAGTCAGGTAGGAGTCTTTGTCAGTTTGACTTTTCTGAAAAGTCTAAGAAGCTGACCCCACATATTAACTCTAAGGATTTTTGTCATTTCTGATTTGGCAGGTGAATACCGCAGAGCTGGAACAGCTGAAGCTCAGGTAAGTGTTTGATCCTCCTTTCTTCAAGGAGTCAACATCAGATCCAGAGCTGTTCCATGTGTATATATGTATTTTTTTTTAAAAATACGTTATGCTGTGCTCCCTCTACAGCCTTCAGGAGAGAGACAGCCAGTTGAGCACACTTCACGAGGAACTGAAGCAACTGCAGATCAAGCAGGAAGCTGCCGTAAGTGTTGCAGACATGTTTGGTTAAATCTGTTACCAAATAGTATCACTTGTCGATTGCTTAAGGAGATTAATTTTTATTCATACCTAGATGTTGACACTGTCACTGCTAATCACAAATAACCTTGTGTTCTAACAGGAGAACACTGTTGTTGAGCTTCAGCAAAGAAATAAGAGGTATGTTGCTTTTTACTTTCCACTTCTCAGGCTCTGATCTTACACACTTGCCACACCTTTGTCTTTCTCATTATTTATATTTTCCTATCTTTATAAATTGTGTGTCCCTTTAGTGAGGATGCCAGTCTTATCACTTCACTTCAGGATGAACTTAAAAACCTCAAAGAAGAGATGGTGCAACTTAAGAGCACACCAGTGAGTGTACCACCTCGATGTACTGCATGACTCTCCTTCAAGAGCTGCCCTGCAGAACAAAGAATTGTCTCCGTGACTCATTAATATGTCCTCTCTGTTTCAGCAGTCGGATAGCTCTGCAGAGCTCGGACAGCTACAGAACAGGTAAATGAGGGTGGCATTTGAAAGGATGAGTCTCCTGTGCTGTTAGGTCTGTTACTTAAATCTTTGTTTTATCTGTTTTGGTTCTGTGGTTAGCCTGACTGAGAAGGATGCCCTCGTCACGTCACTACAAGAGCAGCTGAGAGAAGTGAGAGAAAAGATGACCACTGATGCTGTAAGAGTCTCTTTGCACACTAGTGGCTCATCACTTGAAGACTGCTTTTTACTTAACCACCTTATTGATCATGTCATCCACTGTTTGAGCAGAACATCACGGCACAGCTGACAGCTCTTCAAACTGAAACCAAAGAAACTCTCCAGACGCTCTTCCCACAGATACCCTTAGAGACAGAGCAGGTAAGAAGAGGGTTGAGTAGCTGAATGATGTTTTATTGTGGTGATTTTGGTGATAATTGAGTAGAATAAATCTCATTTGAATTATTTATATCTGCGTTTCTCCTCACTTAGTCCAACTGGTTACAAGTATTTACACAGAAAGCTCAGGAGGCTCTCAGCCAGCAGAGCCAGGAGTCCCAGTCAAGCACAGCGTTGCCGGTAAGCCATTGTCTTATGCTGTCACTGTGTACTGGTTTGAATGGACCTAGAAAAAGAAGTTCTGAATGTGTTTTGTCTGTTTCAGGAGCTGCTTGAGAAACTGAAGGAGGCTGAGGAGAGCCATGGCTCACTGCAGGCTGAATGTGAACAGTACAGGACGGTCCTGGCTGAAACAGTAAGTGAGATCATGATATTAATGTAAAACTGTAAACCCTGTTCTCAGTAGTTGTAGTTGTTTTGTGTGTGAGTTGTGTGAATATGGGGTAAATATATGCAGCTCATTTCTTCCTGTTTGCCTTCTACTCTAGGAAGGAATGCTGAAACATCTGCAGAAGAGTGTGGAAGAGGAAGAGCTGGTATGGAAGTCCAAGATGGCTAACTCGGAGGAACAGCTGAGGGCTGTAAGTTATAGCATGTCCTTGAAATCACCATGACTTGGATATTTTTTCTACCATGTTTGCGAGCCCCTACATTATTTTTTAAAACCTAACAATAGTCCCTCTTGCATTCTAACAGGCTTTGGAGAAAGTCAGCAAGCTGGAGGCAGAAAACCAAAGTGTAGAACAGGTGGGGATTCATTTTTCCACACACACAAGTTTAAATAGCCCATAGAGGTAAGCTAACAGGTTTGAAATGATGTTTGTTTGTTTTTTTCTCTGCAGCTGAAGGAGCAGATGATGCTTCTGGAAGCCCAGCTGGAGAAGCAGTCAGACAACCAGGGGACCTCAGATGAGATAGAGCAGGTACATGAGCAGGTTAAATCAGGTTACAGATTACAGATCACAGCAGCCTCACTGAAACATTCCTGCTACTTTTTTCTTTGTAGTTTTATGTGCACGTTCACCTGTTCAGGAGGTGAACTCACCTGTTATTTGAATTTTACTTATTTTTACATATTTCCAAAAAGACTATTTTACATAAGCTGGTTAATTTAACTCCTTTCTATATTTGTATTTATTCTTATAATAATATTTTAACATTACAATGAGGGATGTTTTTAATATTTTCTGTGTGTTGTACTTGGTGTTATGTTGGTTATTTGTGTAGTTTGTGGAATAAATTACAATACAGTTAAATACCTGTCAATACCTGTCTGACATCTGTTCTTCTGTGCTCTGTGTTCAGCTGAAGCTGCAGCTGTTAGAGAGTCAGAGCCAGCTGGATTTGGCCCAGAAGGAATCCCAGGCACACAAGGAGGAGCTTTCACAGGTGACTGAATTGATTTACTTTCCCATCATACAGACAATAAATATTTTCTTATTTGTATACCAGTGTAAATGAGGTAAGATGGAGACATTTTATTTGTGAGCTGTCTTATGTCAAGGAATTTGTTAAAATCCCTCCTTAACGTACACAGCCAGCTAGGTAAGATGTCAGTGGAACAAAAGGGATTCGTGGATGGAGGTTATGCAACTAGTGACTAGCGACGGCTTCCTGTTACAGGTCAGAGAGCAGCTGGGCGAGATCATGATGCGGGCTCAGCGCGAACAGAATGGCCCAGCTGAGGCTCAACCCAGTCAGGTCAGGGTGCAGAGGTCACAGGGCACCCTTCACTTCCTGTCAGAGAGTACTGGACAGTGACTAGGACACTTCTCCAAAGATCTCCTTTGTTATCTGTTTGATTGTCCAATAATTATTTCTCCAATCAGCTTGGTTCAATTTAATAGAAAATCCAAAAGAGACATTTGTTATTGACATGTTACTTCATATCTATTAAGACAGGTTCTTTGTGATCTGGCTTATATAAGCAGCACGTAGTCAAACCCATGTCCTAATTCAAGGATGTAGCCACGATTCAGGGATACTGAGTTACAGATGATAAAGAAGTGCTGCACATCCAGTCTGTCCAGTTCTCCTCCGACACAGCGGCTGTTGCTATGCTAACCATTATTTGTAATGCCTGAGCCAATATAACTATCAACACTGCTGTTTCTCACCTTCTCCGGCATGCTCACCTCTCCTCCTTTGTTTTCTAGGATTCTTAACAGCAACAGAACTTTTGCGTTTAACTTGAGTCTTTCATCTGAAATAGTCTGAGAGGAAACTAACTTGGCACACAGGTCGAACAGCTTTTGTACATGTGTGTGTGTGTGTGTGTCTGTGCGTGGTGCTGCTGCTTTGGAACAAGAATTTTTTTTTTGTGTACACATGCGTGTGTTAACCATTTGGCTGTGTGTGTATTTATTGGATGTTTGGGAGTTTGAGCAGGTAGGCAGCATCTTTTGAGTCTTGTCACACCACAAGGTTACTAATGACCTCTGAATGGATAACATCTGTGTGTTGTCAAACCTCCAGGCCCAGAAAACTATTGCAGAACTTCAGGCTCAGCTGGATCTCCTTAAAGTTTCTGCGGAGTCGCCACAAACTGAGACAGAGGATGTTGCTCAGCTCAAGGTGTGGTAATGTGTAACGCAGAGAATTCAGACTTGACTGTGATTGATGCTTTGAGGTTTTTGTCAGCGCTGGATTATTAGAAATGCCAAACCTTGCAGAGTGTGTCAGAGCAACAGGTTGTCCTGCTCCTGATAGGAACCAAACCTCTCAGCTTCATAGTTTACACCTGTGGCTCAGAATTGTGTTTGAAGTTGTACTGTTCACCCTGAAACCTGGATGTTTCCAACGGTCATTGAACAAAGCTTTTATTTTCTCCAGCAGTACATCTTTGAAGTCTGTAAAGCACTTGGTTTATGGAGATTCAAGTTCAATATTAAATAAATAAGATATTATAAAATAAATAATGATATGAATAAAACAAAACAAAAAATATAAGCATCAAATAGAGCAATAATCTAATCTCAGCTCATTATTATCATTAATGTCTTGCTTATTTTTTTACAATAGCAGGTTGATTTGATTTGTCCCTTTTCAAAGGCTGTTTTTGCCTCACACCATCTTTCCCAGTGACAGTTGTATTTCATAATGCCACTCAGCTATTGCTTCGCTCTGAATGAGTGGACAGCTGGTTACATAACCGGTTCTGCCATGTTTGTCTTGATTGACAGATAAGACTCTGGGATGAAAAGTGGCATTGAGAAATAAAATGGTCATGAGGAAAATGGCACTGTGGAAAAAAACTGATGTGCAGTAAACTCTTATTGTGAAAATATGGAGGATGAACCTTTCATAACAACGAGCTGAGTTTTTAAAGGTTACTGATTTATTTCACAATTTTACAGTGACAGGATGTAGTGTGTAGGTTCTTATCATTGCTCATTTTGTGTCTTATTTATTTAAAATTGAACAGAGTGGTGTTCATAGGGTCCGCATTGAGTGCAAGTTTTGCTTTGAAGTAATGTTTGCCGCCGCTGTCACAACAGGAGCGCCTGGAGAAGGAGAAGAAGCTGTCCAAGGATTTGGGCCAGGCAGCCACCAAGCTCCAGCAGCTTCTCAAAGCCACTCAGGAGCAGCTTACCAAAGAGAGAGACACAGTGAGAACACTACAGGAGCACCTGGAAGGCAAGGTGAGACAACTTAGACTGGTGAGACTGCGCATACATATTTCTAAGCTCAAATTATTTTTAGTATGCTTGTCTGTTTTGACACTAATCTTTTTCTTGTTTCCGTTTTCAAGGGAGACTATGTCGAGCTGAAAGAAGGAACGTCTGTCTGACAGGAAGTTTACTGCAGACACGACACAGAACTGCCAAATATGCCTTATGATTACCATAGTTATGCATTCCAAAACAATTTCTTTCTTGTACTGTAGTTGATTGCATTTGTTGCAACTGTAGAAATCATGTTTGATAATATGAACATGTCAAAGTCAGATTAGAAGAGAGAATCCTGCTGCAGTCTTTACTGAAACACACATTCCATCAACGATTCTGGCTATGTCAGAAGTTATTTATCCCCCTGCCTTATATTCCAAACATTTCCCCATAGTTCAGTGTTAAAAGGGAAACCGATTGTACGTCAAACGTACATCAACCTGTGCAATTACTTTGTATGTCTTTTCTATGTGGTTGAATGATGGGAACATTTTATGGTTCAATGATGCAGTACCTTTAGGGCCTGCTTTCCTCTGTAGCTGGCTGCCAATAACAAACATTGAATTTGAATTTGTATGAATGAATAAACTACAGTGTCGCTCTATATTATTCCTCTCCAGTGTCACAGTGTTACATGAAGGTGCAATGAATGCAGACAGGAAGCAAAATAAAAGTTGGCTATTGCGAGTGCTTTACATTCTGAGATGGTTTCAGATCCGGTGTGAATCAAATGGCAAATCTGCAAGTAAAGTGCACCCTCCATCTTCCTCATGCTGCTTTAAAGTTCACACAGCTGGCTCATGGTAACTCACGGTTTTAAATCATCCTGCCAGGGTAAAAAGCTTCACAGAAACCTGTATTAGAACAGCCTTGGTTTCTGAAAGAAAGTCAGGAAGTATTACTGCACAGCAACATCCTCACAGTATATCATCATAGAGTAAAATGGAGGGTTATGAATTCTCATAGCACACCCACTAGTTGCTCCGGTGTCTTTGTTTTCCTGTAAAAGCACGTCTGGTCGTTTCTAAGGTGTGTGTACGTATGTTGCATTGCATTACTCAAAGCTTTGCGCACAGTAATTCTCAGGTTGCATCAAAGGTTACAGACACCAGGAAGTATCGTACAAGGTGGAGCTTGTCTGTGGGCTTTTTCAAAAGCCATGTATGGTTTTGTTTCGGGGATGATCTCTATCCGTGATGAAGCTGGAGCCAGCAGACTTTTAGCTTAGCATAAAAACTGGAAACAGGAAAAGCATCACCAGCATTTCTAAACGTACTAGCACAACTAATTAGCACACTATATCTCATTTATGTATGTATGTATGCATGTATGTATGTATGTATATATGTATAGGTGTTATATATGTCTTGTTTCTTGGCTGGAACCAAAAACTTCCTGGTGCTGGTTTTGTGAGTTTTTATGCTAAGCTAAGCTAACCAGCTGATGGCTGCAGACAGACATTAGGGAACAGAAAACATTTAGAGAAAAGCACTGCTTTAAATGATGATGCTGAATTGCAGGTGTAGAATGAGGCACAAGTATAAAATCTGTGCAACGGCGTGACCATTAAAGGCAGATTACTGCCTGTCTTGCAGTTTTATTTGAGGTATTGATATATGATCGAGACGATAAGCATTTTCTTAAAGTCACCTTGTGATCTTTATGGCTGCAGTGATGGAAAATGAAAATGAATGAATAGCATAGAATCTTTATGCAATTACAAGGAAAAACCTACTTGATATTGCTATTTTAAAAACAGTTTTAAATAGCAACCTTCAAACTGGGGTTAAGCCCAGAGTCATTTGGATAACAAAGTAAATCTGGCCTTTAAATCTAACACTGACAGGCCCAAGGTTTTCTGAATGGAGGCTGAATCCTTGTGCATCCAAGTTCTGAGACCAGCCCCCAGCTATATGTTTATCATAGCCTCCATTCATACATACTTACTCTTAATAACTGGAAACAAGCAGTAAATATGGGTTGTAATGTAAATAACTAACTTGCAAAAACAATCTCATAGCGCTGATAAAGGCCTTTTGTCGATCATGAATTTTTTTTTTTTTTTTTTTTTTTTTTTTTTTTTAAATAGAGAACTGACCATTGACTAGAGAGTCAAAGTTGGTAATGTCTCCTACCTAAACCAAAACCTGTTTGATTGCACTGAGAGAAGAAAAAGGAAAAAAAAGCCACGCACACACACAAAATTGATTGCATTGAATTTATTTGACAATACTCTGGCAGCAAACTGACTGCTGCATTTTCACCAAAACATTTTTTTTTCTTTGTAAAAGTCGTGCTATTCTTTATATGTGTTCATCAAAGTGTAACAGTCTAGAAAAAACAGATTTCTGTCAAACTTACAGGTCCTGCCATTTTGAACTTGTAAACTCTAGAGGGGTGTCTGGGGTATTTTACAGGAACTGATATAGTTGTACGCAGAAACTTTTATTAAACAGTCCGCAAAGGAAGATGAATGGTGTATACTGGAATAAACAGGGATTCAAACATTATGTATGTACATAAAAACAGCAAATTACTGATTTGAGAAATACAAATGTACCAAGAGTCAAGTGACAGACCATAGTATCAATGTATGGATATGTCAAATAATGAATAAAATTACATCTGAACAAAACTGATTTCACAACCAACTGTTGTGACAAACAGTTTAGAAGGGCACAGACATCAGAAGTTTGAGTTACAGGTATCTAATCCCATTCAGAGCCAAACCCTTCCCTTTGAGCTTTGTTGAACAAATCAAAAAAAAAAAAAACCCCAAAAATAAAACAGTCATTTTGGAATTATTGGTGTTATCTGAAATCTTTAAACTGACCTTGTCATAAAACAAGGGAGAGGTGGTTTGTTTAATGCTTAGGCCCACTTCATGCATGTCTCACATTGTGGCCCTCGATTTTGATTACACCTTTCCCCATTCTCTCCGCAAAATTATCCCTGTCTCCGTAATCTGAAAGGTCGTTCATCTGCAGCTCATGTTTGATACCTGTTGAAGACATAACAGTTAGTTAAAAAGAGGGAACACTATTCAACTTGGACTCTAATGCTGTAGATGTCTGGTCTAATTACTATAGTAATTAGACAGTAATCAGCAGGGAAATAAACGTGATTGTAACATCCTGAATTGTGGAGCTTCTATCTATCAGCGTATTTTTAAAAAATAAATAAGATGTGATAAAATTCACCAAAGTGGAAAAACATTTACCTGTCAGGACCTTCCTAATGGATTCTTTTGAGCTTGCGTAGTTCATTTTCTCTTTGATGGTTCCTGATTCAGGAGCCCTGATATGAAGAGAAATCGTTATGAGTGTTATGTCATTAAATACTGAAACATAATCATTCACATAATTACACACAAAAAAATGTGTCTTCAAGATAAGACTGGCTCTAAGATAGATAAGATGTGGAAGAATTTTGTCAAGATTGTATTGCTTGTTGACTCTCTACAGTCTGCAGTCGGTTGGACCTACCACATCACAAAGACCAGTTCCTCCTTTTTACTTGATTCCTTGGTTTCAAAGTGGCAGTCATACAGCATGTAGCGGCACTTTCTGGGATCCAGCTGAGAGAGGAAGAAGCTGAATATATCATCCACGTTTTCCAGGTCCTTTTCCCGGAAAATCTTCCCCTCCTCCACGTCGATGTAACCATTTTTGATTTCAAATACCACCAATCTTATACGTTCGGCCTGATCAGCATCGCTTTTCACTACTTTCATTTCATTGTAGATGTCCTTCACTTGGTCAGCGACTTTTACTCCAGACGTCTGTTTCAAGAAAACACAAAACAGTACCTGTCAGTGTTTAGTAGAAAAGACAGAAAAACAATCAAAGCAGTTGTCAGCAGCACTGGACTTGTTTTGTTGACACAATGTTTTATTAAATGTCCTCTTTGTAGAGTATGAACCCCACAGGTCCTGTAATACGTTGATGAGCTAAAGAAATTTAAAGTGTATCTGATGTTCCAGGTACTAATCCTTTAAGACAGACCACAAGAGACAAAGACAAAAAAAGACACAAATACACAGATATTTTAAAAATTGCAGCTATAATGTAATTATATTTCTGCTTTTGCTACTTACATTTACTTAAATTCTACTGTTGCAACTGTGATTTTGTCATTTGAATGACGATAAGAAAGGTGCATCTAACGATAACAGGCAAATGGTTGAATTTCATTCATTTAAAAAAAAAAAAAAAAGGTGACAAAGCAATGTATTTCACTGAAGACTGCTTCCTTATCATTTTAATCATGAACTTGATAAGTTCAGCACCAAGTCTAATTTGCTAGTCAAGTGCGTAAATTCTTGCCAGATGAGAAAATGGGATGCTTTGGGCCTTGGCTCTTACTTGAGCAGATCATGTTCACTTGTACTTTAGTTTTTAGACGGAAAGCAGAACTGAAAGACGAAGAAAACAGGAAGTTCTTCAAAACTAGACTCTGGAGAGAAGTGTTAACACTATTTAGGCACATCAGTGTGTGCAAATATTGTTCCAGCTTTTTAGCAGCAACGTGCCATGAGTGCAGCTTCCCTAAGAATTTTCAAGGCCTTGGCTCTGTCACATTCCAGTCATTGTGGAACAAGTTAGCACAAGAAAGACCGCCCCAAGGGATTCTCTCAGAACAAGTTTGAAACACGAACAAAGCTCCCTCCATTTTGGAGGCAAAACCACACCTTCAACAAGCCCTGTCAAACAACAAGCTCTCTTTTCTCTTTCCCAGCAAGCACTTGTTTCTCAAAAAAAAAAAACCCATCAAATAAAAACCTTACTCTCTAGACATATTAACAGACACGCTTCTCTGAGCTTAGACATTTATTTTTTTTCTTACAAATACTGTTAAATTGAGGATATGGCACTTCAAAGTGTCAGCATATCCAGATTACACGTCCAGTGGTGCACACAAATCACAAAGTTGTTAACTGACACAGCGCAAGTCAATCCAGCCAAAATCTTTGTGAAAGCTACTCACCATTTTGCTTCTGATGTGTGAAGGAGCTGGCAGCAGAGAAAAAATGGCAGCAGCAGTCAAACTGCTGAAGGGTCATAAGGAAGGAGAGCAGGTTGACTCATGGAGGAGGAGCTGCTGTAAATGAGCACACCTACCAAAAGTGGGCCCACCCCCCACCCTCTTCCCAGGTGTGACAGTTTCAGCTGCAACCTTAGCATATGCATTTAATCACATTATATTTGAAGCCTAAGTCTCAATGAATTTATGTGCTTCATTATTTGGCGCATTACAAAGCATTTTGTCACCGTGTCCACCTGCTGTAGTTTGGTAGAGTTCGACATCTACCTTTTTGAAGAAGAACCCCCCAGGTGAGCCTGAGCCAGTCATGGGTGGGAGCGGCACATTACACCCTTATATGGAGAACAAACCTGTCCACATTTTTAAGTCATCTGCCACAGAGATGCAGCTCAATGGCCTTATAAGGTAAAAGGTAGGATGAGTGCACAGATGTGCCAAAAGGATTTATCTATGTACCCGTGGAAAGAGAGCTGTTCAGATCAGATTCCAGTAGTTAGTAGTCAGATGTATAAAAACATGACAGGTTTCAGTTGTTTAGTGGACGCAGCAAACTTTACACATATCTAGCACCTAAGAGTTTCTGTCTGAATGATATAAACTTCAAGAATAAATTTTCATTTGTCCATTCAGTTTCACAGATTGACTCAGTTTCGTCCTCACAGTCACTGCAGTTTCTTTGACTGACAAAAAGTGACTCAAAATCAGAGTGTAAGCCCCAGCTGACCCCAGGCCTGTTCCTCTCTCTGTTTCAGAGGCCCAAAGTTACATATAAAGAGAAAGAAAATTATTCATATGTGACACGCAGGCACCTTGCTGTTGGAAAACTGCATCGGTTCAAAGGCTGCATAGACAAGTAAAAAGGCAACGGTTCAACCCCAGTCAGATCTTCAACAGGTCAAATAAGAAAACAAGACAAAAATGGGAGTGCATTTAAACTGGACCATTTTGTATTTCTTTAACGTCTCTTTCTTTCATCTGGAACTTCTCTGTAAAGCCCAGGAGTATAGCTAGGAAACAGGGCTGGGCCCCTGCCACTTTCCTCTGGTCCCACACCAGGCTTTTTCCAGTAGTGGAAAGTTACTAGTTACTTTGAATGCTCAGATTAATAATACAAAATACAAACAACAAATACATTATGATGTACTGCTTTAAGATGCCTTCATAAGTTAAATTAGCCCCACATTTACCAGCTGCAATATTAAAGTGATGTACATATTACTAAATCAATAGTTATAATCCAACAGCATATTGTACATTATTCTCAAAATGGTCATTTTGCATGAGAGAAACTTACTTTTGGTAGTATAAGTAAATGCTGATGCTTCTACTTTTCCACTTTTACTCAAGTAAAAAATTGGAATGCTTGTAACAGTATTTCTACACTGCGATATTTCTACTTTTACAGAAGTAGAAGTTCTGACGATTCAAATTACAGTCATGCAATTTGGAAAAAAAAACTTAGAGTCTGTAAGTGGAGGAGAATTTCACAAGTACAACCATGACAAATTTGATTTTATTTCTGTTTATTTTCAGTGGGTTTTTTTTCTGCATGACCTTTTGTATAATTACACAAAAGATACATGTAAGAGGAAATTTGTGAGTGTTCACTCAATATATTTATTAATCCATGGGATACTTATTTTGGCTGGTGGCACCCTGATGGAGCCCATTTTCTCTGTGTTATGCCTAAATATTTGCTCTGCATAGCTTAAAATAGCTACGTCACATCATGCCAGTCAGATGTGATTACTTGTGAGTAAATTTTTTTTAATATTTAGGGAAGACTCAAATGATTTCCTCAGCTTTCCTTTTAGGCCAAATGTGTAGTCCAACATTCGCAGCTCTGCTGTACCATAAAATGAAAAATGCTAAAATTGCCAATGACAGAAATAGTCATTTCCTGTGAGAACTGCTAAACTTGCTTATTGGCTAACAAGAGAATAATATTCAGCTTTTTCAGATGATGCACTTAGTTTAGGTCGTTATGGGTTATTATGTAGTGCACAATAAACCCCTCCTCAATGTGACTATTTTAGAGTCAGAGGCCTGTCCCACATCCTGTTTCAAAGAGCAGGGTGCCCAAATGTCAGCACATGGCAGTTTACCGGCCAACACTTGCATTGCAAGCACTGGAGTTTGTGACTTGTGAAGAAAAGCAGAAAAATCATTAGTATATGTCAAATGGTTGACAGCCTATTCTGCAGAATTACCCACAGAATGCTCTCATTTGGAGGGTTAAGAGTTGTTTTAAAGGTTTACTATTATGACTGTGGTAAGGGCTGGCTACCAGAGCTAATGGCAGCCAGCAGCAAATTTTCAGAGTAGTAAAAGGGGAAACACAACCCTGAACCACACAGGACAGGAAATGGCTGCTGCACAGCTCTCTGAGAGTTGAAATCTTCATGCTGCTGCAAGCACATTGCAAGTCTGGCCACAACCCGGTCAGTGACGTCAAAGCAGCAAACTCAACTCTGTGAGAACTCTGACATCTACTGGTAAATTACTGAAATACTAAAGCGCTGAAATTGCTATGTTAAATGTGACGTCCAGATCTGTTGTACTCTGTGGAGAGTGACATCATCTGCCAACAAAGACCAGCGGCCTCTGTGTACAAAGAGATCAATTTCTACCAAAATTCTTAAAGAGAGAAAAAACATATGACTAATTAAACTGAAGAAAACGAAACTTTTTAAGGAAAGCATTGGTTTTTCATATGGACAGCATCAGTCAAAGGCTTATCTAATTAGCACTTAAACATTTTGGAATACCTTCGCAGATGGTTTTTACATACATAACTTAGATACAGTCAAAGAAGAGTAGTTTTAATCATGTCAAAGTGTTTCTGAAGCTGAATTGCCTTTGGAGGCCTGCTATTGGCCGAGTCACCACAGTTGTGATTTAAGAATCACATCTAAACTTTGCTGAAGTTGCTTTTAGCATCTTTATATGAGGCTTATGAGTCCTACTTTTTTACTTTATAGTTTTGTTTTTGACTCTTAAGCATAGACTGTATGCTCATAAGTCAGATTGTTCTTAAGATCATGTTTTAGACAGATGAGGAACCTGCTTTCACTCGTACGTGTCACACTTCCCCTAGAGTTGTGTTGGTCTAGTAACTCTATACTAAATATTCCATGGAGAAAAGTCATTGTTTTTCTCACCTTGGTTCAAGTTTCAAGTCCCTTGGCTTATTGTGGACTTATTGTGTGACTATTATGATTCTGCCACTCAAATATACTAACCCCAAAAACAATAGGCCAGTTTCAAGTAACAGACATTGTTTGGTTTGCTAAGTTTACTACAATTGCCTACGGCATTCTAGAAAAAAAAACTTATCAGTGATATGTTGATGTGCTCATTTATTGTGAAGTAGCCTCTTTCAGTACAGAGGCAAATTTGTGGTTATTTTTGTAAGTGTTTGCAAAGAACCTACTAGCAAATGGAAGAGATGCTACACAGAGCTGTGACATATGACAGACTTTCTAAAATGCAGTCGGGGGGGTAAAATTCTTACGTATGCATTACGCTTGAAAGAACAGAGGGCATACAAACTGTATAAACATCTCTTTTTTTATTGAGTACCAAATAAACACATTATTATTTGTAGGAGATTGTGGATTAATTATGTTTGTGGATAATCAAACCCTCACTTATCATTTTCTCTCAAAATTAGTATCCATTGATTAAGTTGTATACGAGACACAAACTGACATTCACTGGAAAACATGTAAATATGTAGATACCATGACTGTTCAACACAAGAAGGATTCTTCAACTGCAAACACTCAGAGCTCCTCTACACCATCACCAGATTCAGCCACTGCAGATGAAAACACAAACACAAGTCCCTTTGTGGTCCATAAACCAAAGTTTCATATTTTTGTTTCATTATCACAAATAGGCTCTTACCTCCATGAAACCCAGCTCTATCTCACCAGACCCATCCTTGTCCAGGGCCTTGAAGGTTTCTGTTGTAAACAAAAGTAAACATCGTAACTCTATGTGATGTCTGCATGGACAGGAGGATATACATGTGGTGACAAGGACAAAAACTCACTGAAGAGTGACTCTAAACGGACCAGGCTGCCCACAAAGTTGTCAAAGTCAATGGTGAGGTCTGATTCGCTGTAGCGGGCCACAATTATCTGATGCAGAGGGTTGTTGAGGGTGAAACCTGTTGAAATGCAATAAGATGAAGTGAGAGGTAAAAACACAAAGGCAAAGAAATTCACACACCTGATTGTTTCATGCAAATCTCACAGGTATGCTCTACTCTCTTAAGTGTTAGAGGAACAAGTGTACAGTGTTGAGAACACAAAATATAATTTATGAAACAGACTTCTCACCAGCAGCCTCAACAGCTGACCGCATCTCAGAGGCGCTCATACAACCACTTTGGTCCGTGTCTCTGTCTTTGTATAGATCCTAGTGGAGAGCCCAACATGTTAATATTACTTTATGCTAAAGATGGTATGTCATTAATGTCAGTGCAAATAAATTAGGAACACACCAGGAACTTCTCAATCTTTGTCCACAGGATCTTAAATTCTACCAGTCCCAGCTTGCCGCTTCCATCTTTCTTTGAGGAAAATGTTAAGGAAATTTGCAACATGCCTCCACACAGAGTCATGTATGGCAGCTGCTGGTCATCTACCAGACATGTCTTTGCTAGTGGGTCCGTCAGTAAACTATACATATGCATATACATATACATATATATATATATATAAAGATTTTGTGAATTTCTTTCTGACAAATTTCTTTCTAAGGACAGGAAGGAAGGATACATCCAGCAGATTGACCATGCTGCGGCAAGTCTCGAGGCTAAACCCATTGGTTTTGATGTCATCTCCTGAAAATGAATGAAACACAGGGATACATTGATGTGAGTATCAGGTGCACATTAATGCACATACTGAACGTGTCTGAAAGAGGAGAAGGAAACTATTTCTCTTACGCTTCGTCACCACTCTGTTGAGGATTCTCTGCAGCTCGAATACAGAAATCTCCACATCCTAATTAATACAGATGCTGTGTAAATTATAAGAACAATGATCAATGATTGGAGACTGTGAGATGACCTCAAGCTTACTCACATCTCCGGCAAGCTGTCCAAACAGTCTCCTGAATCTGCTGCTGATGTCATCTTCATCAATATCAATCTGGAGATGACAAAGTTATAATTTTTTTTCATTTTTGTTTTATCAACTTCAATATTCATCTTCAAAAGAATACATCAAAGGATAAGACTTTACCTCCTCTACATTGCAGTCCACAGGATCATCAATCTCTCTGAAAACAAATGGTCATAGTTATATGGTCATTTTGTATGATATGATTACTAATATTATACTCTCTGTCATAATGGAATTCCCTCATTATTTGTGAAATGAACGTACTGGAAATCAGCCTGTTTCTCTGAGAGCACCCGCACATAAAAGTCTCCATTCTTGTTGGGTTCAAAGGTGGAGGGGACGATGAGGTATTCTCCAGGGGGAAGACAGAGGCGGCTGCACACTTCCCGCAGGTTGATGAAGGTCTCAGAGCGTGCTGCTGAACAGCTGCGCAGGAAGAAGTTTTTCTTCAGGTGCACTTGCCTTTGGCCAGAGTACTGGAAAATGAAACACATGCAGTATGGTCACATGAGGGCGCTGTATACCATCCATCTGACTTCTTACTCTTTTTTTATATTGTCTAGATATCTGCATGAAAAACTGAACGATAATGCAACAGCTGCTTTGAATACTCATTCCTCATGCAAAATGAGGGCTCCCAGCAACAAGTTCATCAAGAGTCTTCATCCTTGCATACGTACCTCCTCAGGCAGCTAAAAAAGGTAAAAACAAATCAAATATGAGAATAGGTGGAAATGTTACAAGCATAGTCCCTACTGACACAAGTACAACTGACATTGTCGTCTTACCTCATAGATGGCAAAGCCGATGGTCTCCATGTCCTCCCCCATTTTCCTCATACGGCGCTTGTTCTTCTGCATCAAGCCCACAATGAAGGTGCAGCCCTCCTCGCCATCATCGGGGTCGTCATCCACCTCATCCAGCTTAATGACAAACTGAGGATTCATCCAGAAGGAATCTAGGAAGCGATGAAAGGGTTAGTGGGGTTTGTATATTGTTTTATACATATTTAAACCAGCGATGGATTCAAATTTGGAGGGAAGATGATGAAACTGGTTGTACTTGGATAGTTTCTGCAGCCACCAGCTGACACGCCCCTTCTCCATGTGTCTTCAAACTCTGTCTCTGCCCATTTCTTGTACTCGTCGCCTGTGAGAGCATCAGGGGTGAGGTTACAGATCTCAAGGCGAGAATAATGGCGCAGGAAGTCAGGAAATGACATCCTGTGGAAAAAGCAGTATGAGGAAAATGGACAACATGATTGACATCATTTCCTTTAAAAATGTGCTTTTCTTCTTCTTGGAGTCACTTTGTTTTTTGGACATTGTGACCTTTGACCTTAACCCTCCTTACTCTAATGTAAAATGGAAATTTACAAAAAATTTCATGTCACTTGAACGTCTTCCACAATAGTGGTGAGTTTGATCTTCCTAACGTAATTTTAAATAACACATCCACTGACGTTATTTCCCATTTACATTTTGACTGCTCTTTGAAAGCTCTGGAAAATGCACTGGGGTTTATCTGTAGCGGTAGTATTCATATCAGGAGTATTTATTAGACTAAACTGGGTTGTAAACCGATGTTTGGTGTATGGAGTGGTTTCAGTGAGATTTACCAGAACTCCCCATCCTCAGAACGGTTAGTCAGCCTCTCCCGATCATCGTCACTCACATATCTCCATTCGGAAGAACTAGGAGAAAAGAAACATGGAAACTATAAACCACAAGACTGCTCTAAGTCTTAATTGTAATTTGTTTAATGTTTTATGTAAACATGCTACTCTTGGAGCTAAACTCAGACATGAATAGTTTGTTCTCAGTTGGCAGGATGGACAGGCAGAACTCAGCCACACCTTGAGCACAAAATTAAGCTTTAAAGCCAGAGTCTGTGTAACAACCTTTTTTTTTTTTTACAACAGGATTTACCAGCCATTCCATTGGGTGTGTTCGTATGTCTGTGCTACATGCATGACAGAAATACACACATTTAATACCCATGTCCAAACATAGGATACAGCTGTTTCAATTAGGCTGGGTCCTCTTACATGTATGAACAATGTAAGAGGTGTAATGGCATAGCTAAGAAAGGCAATTTATAAGAAACAACTGTAAGCAGTACAATTCAAATTTAAAGTTAATTTATACTCTTGTCACAATTCCATAGCTCAGTCTGGTGAGGAGTTTTGGACAGATATAATGGCTTTTCAGTACGACAATATGGCAATCCATCCAACAGATGTTGGGACATTTCACTCAAAACCACAGATGTCAATCTATTGATGGTGCTAAAGGATGGATATCTGTACCAAATTTTGCAGCAATCCATCCAATAGTTGTAGAGATTTTTCAGCCTGGACCAAAGTAGCGGACTCACTGACAGACCCACACTAGCGTCCCTACAGCCACATGCTGTTAATGTGCCTAAAAAGTCTCCGGAGTGGTTGCCAATGATAAAGAGTACAGCTGCTTACTTAGAGTTAATATGAGTGTGTTTACTGTATTTCCTGCCCTTAAAACTGCCCACAAGTGCACTGCACTCACTTGTCACTCCAGTCTCCATTCCACTCCACCTGACCCCATGGGTTTCTAATCCTGATCAGCTGCACCATGTCTCCTCTGTACTCCACCTGATACAGAATAAGGTGTCAATTACCCTCAATATGAAAAAAGATACAAAAAGGAAATGATAACAATAAAAAATATATATATAATAAAGGGGGTACAGATAGCAAGTAAATCAAACCTTAGCTAAAAAAATGGTAAAATCTAGTATAATATACATCGTTATTATTTGCCACTGCAGCTGCAGGTGTGTGTATATAATAAATAGACAGACACATTTGTTCACCTGCTCTGCTCCTGTCACTGAATAGGCGTGGCCCTTCACAAGCTTACGATACGTGACAGCTTCTGAGTCAGACGCGCTGGTGATCTGGGATAGAGAGGAAAAACTTGTGAGGTAAAAACTACCAGACTCCATGAGGACATCAACCATGTCCACATGGAGAGTAAAACAAGAAGGTCCAACATACATCAATGGAGCATCCCAGAAGGGAGCCTCTGTCCAGGGCCTTCTTAATGATTTTGAAAAGATGGGGATCTGCCGTGCTCAGGTCGTGCCGCTCAGCAATGCCTCCGGTGAAGTCCTCAAAACCCTCAGTGGTGCTGCCTCCAGAAAGAGCCTCGTAGCATCCATTCAGCCTAAAAGGAAAAAGTATTCATGAAGGACTAGACCAGAAAGAGAGGCACTGAAACAGACAGATGTTCTATTCCTCCATACTTGGCATAGGCCTTCTCCAGCAGTGCGCTCCAAAACTCAGAGCCCTCTGCTGAGTGAACAAACAGCAGCTTTCCATCTCTGGTGGGCAAACGGTCATCGACCACTACGTCCACCCATTCACCAAACTGCCAGAACTGAGAACCACAACAAGTAAACACACAACATGTAAGATCAAACCATCTGTTTGTGCCGATTTAGCTCTAAAACAGTACAGCTGTGGCTTGTGTCAAAATACTGTACCTCAAAGTGAAAGATGCCAGCATAGTTCTCCTCAAAGCTTTGGTCATGGGGGACAACCCGAGACAAAACCTGTTTGTTGAGAGTCAAGGAGGCGATGGCTGCCAGGAGCCAGCAGTCACCTGAGCACAAGTTAACAGGGTTAGAATAAAGGGAACTCCTATGTATAATCTCATGTAACAAACATGTTTTAACGTGTTGTAATCACTTTGTCATTATGACACATCAAAACATAGTGGGCATGCAGTTTGTTTGCACGCACACCTTGGATGTACAAAGTTAGGGTTTTCTCACACATATGCATCCATTCTGCCAGACTGGGTGTAGACAGAAAAGACTGACGGAGGTGTTTTGAGATGCTTTGTACACAGTGACAGCTGATGTCAGTGCACAAGAATTTACTGAGGGTTCTGACGTTTGGATGTCATTTCAATGTAAAGTCACAAAAAATACAAGCAAAAGGTTCCAGATAGACAAGGTGACAGCGAAGGACAGAAGGCAGCCAACATGAACAGAGCTGTTCCTTCACTCACTGTCTGCTTGCTGCGACAGTCTAAGATATGCATGCAAAGCCCATTCAAATATTTTGGAACTGGTGAGGATAGAAACACATGGAAATAGATATTCCATCAACATGCATTCGTGCCTGTGTGTCTCACCAAGCGCTCCTTGACAAATATCAGTCCTGGTCGCGTTTTCGACAATGAATTTTGGATTGGAACATAGCTCCTGAGGAAAAAGAGAGGGGAAAAAAACATGAATTAAACACTTTATTTGGTTTATAATTTGTTATCCAACCTCATGGTGTTTTTATGGATATTGTAATTGTGCATTATTTTTACTCATATAATTTTGGTGTGAAGTGTAGTCTATTTTGGGTGCTGACACACTGCAGAAAAACAATATAATTGAACCAAATCACACCCATATTTAGGCTGTAATGCAATAAACAACTAAACAAGGCTGGTGTTTTAATCTTTAAAAGCTAAAACGGATATGTGTCACTTTAACATAGCAAGAAACAGATATTCCCTGATAAGATCAGGATAAAACTACAAAAAACTATTCGGTATGTTGACAAACAGGAACTGGCCTAAGTCCCTGAGCAACAGCAATAATTACTGATTGTAAAACCAGCGTGTGGCTTATTGAGTGACTTTACATATAGAAAAGAGGACAATAAAGCAGTGCACAAAGTACTTATACAAAACCCCATTAGAAATAATATATACTCAGATATGCATTATTCTGTTTACACTGCACATACGAAAGAACAATAATAATAATCCTTGATTTCAAGCTTTCAAAAAGAACTTCCAACAACGTAAAGATGTAGACCCTGCATAAAACTAACTCTGATACAGCCCAAGGGTCGTATTTTTTTTCAGCATGCAAAATAACTGGGGTCTAACCATGGGTCTCTTCCAGGTGATCCCCCGAGTTTTGTAGGAATTCGGTCCCAGTTCATTGAAGCCTAAGGATGAGGGCAGAGCCTCAAAGCAGTCATCCTCAAACAGCTGACCTCTCTCCAGACAGCTTCTCCTCAGCGACTCGAAGTCCTGGTTCAGGTATTTCACCGCGTTTGAGTTGGATCCAATTCCATGGGATCGCTCTCGGTTGTGCTGAAGCTTCGCTGCAATGCCCGACATGTTAGAGGCTTGTAAGACGTCCCGACTGTCTGTCTCTTGGTATGTCTGTGCGGTTAGACGGGCTCTGTGTCATATGTGTAGCTCAACCGTCTCCACACCCTCACCTTGTGGCTTTTGGCTCACCTGTTTGATCCAGCCCCTTGTTCATCTGGCTTTGAATTATGGCCCATGATTGGCTCACATTGTCTGCAGCTGAAACTTGTGCTGGTCCATAAAAAATGTGATCAGTGGATTAAAATCTCAGCAGTATTTCTGCCTCATTTGGCCTTGCTAAGCACCACCCTTACTATTACATTGATAATTACAAACTGAAAAAAGTGAGGCATACACTATGTGATTATCTCATTTCACATTATTATCACTTTGTCACTTTCACATTTAATCAATTTGTGGGATCTCTGATGTTTTTAAATAGGAATAATTCAGAGGCGATAGTTTGTTAGTTTTTTTATTTTCTATCATTTGACACAAGTTTTGCGACAGCTAAAAAAGCAAACCCCCCAAGGAAAAGAAAAAAAAAAAAAGTGACAGAAAAAAGTAGATTTAAAAAATGAGATAATACATATGAGTTATACAACACAGCCTTTCTCCAAAAACAAGTTCAGCAAATATCATTTAAGTTTGCTCACAAAGTTCAGCCATTTTAAGCATTTGGTACTTATAGAGTGTATGAGAAATGCCTCTCTCATTTGGTTTACTTATTTTCTAAAACTAAATGTGAGCTGTAATGAAACTGTTAACTGATTGAATTTCATCCAGCTGATATCACAAAGGGATCCTTGCTTGTATTGTCTCCAGAGCTAGTAGATCGCCAGGCACAGCCACTGTAAAAGAGAACCAAAATATACAATAAGCGGTCTAACCTAGGAGTGCAGACAAACCAGCAGCTTTTGTTATCCTCTCACACACCTGTTGCAGGTTCAGCTCGATCTTCCCTGAGTCATCTCTTTCCAGAGCCTTGAACATTTCTGGTTGAGGGATAGAGAAAAAAAATACTGAAAAACATGCCACAACTCTCTGGTGCAGATCAGTATGAGATACAGTTTACTGAAGTGGTAATGTGGTGTTTGCTGACACTTACTGAAGAGCATTTCCAGTTTAATGAGGCAGCTCACAAAACTGTCAAAGTCTATGGCATACTGAGCATCAGCGTAGCGACTGACGATGGCCTGTAGCACAGCGCTGTTGATGTGGAAACCTGTGGAAGAAAAACATCTGTCAGTTATCATCGTTTCCTGTTAGTTTGTAGGATCAGTTTTGTTGATGTGGATCATTTCTGATCCTGGGGAAAGGGGTCAGATATTAGCAGGGTGACAATGGAGGAGTTATGTTACACAGCCTCGCCCGTGCTTGTTTTGTTCCTGTGGCAAAGTGTACATGAAAGACATCCATGTGCAGGGAGGGAGTCCTCGAACTGGCTCATCTAGTCTGTCAGTAACTGGCTTCACATGTTACACATGCAAACACACCATCAGCTATGCCAATATGTTGTTATTAGTTCCTGCTTAGTGGTCAGGTATTGCATAAGCAAGTCTTAGGCATGTCTGTTCTTTATGCTGTGTGTGTCTCGGAACGTGGTGAACAGGTAGGCCAACTAGTTTTGTCTGTTCAAAGATAAGTAGGGTCTGAAGTAAATACTATCCCCGAATCTCAAGCCATACAACTGTTACATTTTGTGAAAGGTCAAATGCAGGAGAGGATGATAGTTTTGCTGTGATCTATATCAGAAGCTGTAAGGTAATAATAAAAAATAATTTGTCTTTTAAACTGTGTAAATGACCAGTGGGACACTATTTACAGCCATTTGTTGGATTTTAGTGTATGAGATTTCTCATTTTGTTACCTGCTTTAGTGGCAGCGCCTCTCATCTCGTGGGAGCTCATGGTGCCAGAGTTGTCTGTGTCATGAGTCTTGAAGATCTCCTATATGACCCAGGCACCCAGTGAGTTGCGTTAACAGATACATCCAGGTTTTCCAACATGACCGTCATTTATTTAAGACCACATGAATCACAACTTACCAGGTATTTCTCGATTTTGCTCCACAGCTTATGGAATTCCATCAGTCCCAACCTGGCACTTTCATCTGTCTGGAGGATGTTAAGGTTTGTAAAAAGCTCGCTACATAAAAGCTTTGAATATTCATGTATTAGTCATTTATGTATTTTAACTTGAAGACTCCAGTCAAGGCGATATTTTGCACTGTAAAAAAGTTGGTGTATCTTTAATTTTACGCATTTTTAAAGAGGATACATCCATCAGACTGACAATCAGTCGACCTGTCTCAAGGCTGAATCCGTCTGTCTTGATATCAGACCCTGCAAGAAAGTAACAAAACATTGTGAGACTCAAGTCTTAAGTCAATGAAATAAAGTGTCTATACTTAATCAAACATTTGACAGTACTTACGGTGGGAGACAACATTGTTCAGTATTTCAACCAGTTCAAAGACAGATACCTCCATGTCCTGTTTGAAAAATGAATTTTAATTTGAAAGCCAGGTTTAGAGCTGTTTATGCATTTTGTTTACTGTCTGTTCTCATGTCCCTCTACTTACACTGCCAGCAATCTGCTTGAAGAGACGCTTGAAATGAGGATCCACATCGCTCTCAGAAATCTCCTCCTGCGAGAGAAAGACACCTATAAGTCTCTAAGTCACTATTGATGAATATAATTACTGGCTTTTCAGACTTTAGGCATTCAGAAACATCTGTGCCTGTTTAATTTAAATTTAATATGACCCATTTTCTTCAGATTCAGTACTATGGTGGAAAGAAAAAAGCATTTCTAAAAAACAAACAGTCAAATGTTTCATATGTGGAAGAGCAGCCTGTCATTCTGTGGATTTTCTTACCTCCTCTATTTTAGCATCAATCTCTTCCTCCAGGCGACTAAAAAATAGAAATGCACAGTTTGAGCACTCTCTGTTGGCGTGCAAGGAAACAACAAGTAGTTATGACTGTCAGTCTAAGACTACTGTGTGACTACAGAAGGATCTGGCCACTGAGTCTTGTCCACTAGATGGCAGTTAATGTTGAAGCTCTGAGGTCAACATTTCCCTGAAGACATTACCCAGTCAGTCTGCATATTACTGTAGCACAGATACCTGGTTGCGGCCTGTTTCTCTGAGAACACCCTGAGAATGAAGCTGCCATTCTTGTGAGGGTAGAAGGTTGAGGGGACTATGGCGTATTCCCCTGGAGGAAGTTTGAAGCGGTTGCACACTTCACGTGTGTTGATGAAGCTGCTGCTCATGGCCACAGCTCTCTGTCGCAGCAGGACATCTGGACCTAGATGAATATTGCTGCTGCCTTTGTACTGAAGATTAACAGGGGAAGAGTTTTATTAATGGCATGTCAGGCACCAACTCAGAAATTCACAATACAATCAAGTGATCCTCTTGATAATTGGGATGTCTGTTTTGCATTTAAAATCAGAATTTTAAGAAAGGGATCATTACTGGCGTATACCAGTACAAACACATACCTCATCTGGGACCTGTTAAAAGGAAACAGACAAAATTTTATAAAACATCAGTCAGTTATTAAGAAGGTGAAATAGAGAGGACTGATTTCATATGAAATATCAGAATGTTCTGAGACACCTTATAGATGGCAAAGCCAATGGTCTCAAGATCACGATCAAGCCTCCTCTGCTGTCGGCCGTCCTTTTGCATCAGCCCCACCAGAAATGTGCATCCATCCTCCCCGTCCAGAGGATCATCATCCACATCATCCAGACACACCACAAACTGAGGGTTGGATGTAAATGTGGCTGGAACACATTTTTTAAAAAAAAGTCTCATCCTTTATATGAGGAAGCGTAACAGAATTTCTTGCTCACACATACATAATACAAATTTCTCGCTTACCTGGGTTATTGCGGCAGCCGCCAGCAGTGGAGCCGATCCTCCACATCCCTTCAAACTGGTAGTGGTTCCAATGGCCCACGTTATTACCCATGAGTGTGTCTGGGGTCAAGTTGCAGATCTCCAGCTTGGAGAACTGTTTTATGAAGTCTGAGTAGGACATCCTGAGAACAGGAACATGTTTCTCATCAAAGAAAATAGTTTTATTTGTCACATTTTAACTTCATATCACTGACCTGAGTCTGAGCCTTAATAGTTACTGTGGTGAGATTATGATTATTGATCCATATTCTAGTATCAACAAAATATCTAAAATATTAGGTTAAAAACAGTAGATTTACCAGAACTCTCCATCTTCAGCCACATGATTCAAGTTTGATTTCTCATCTTCACTGATGTAGTTCCACTCCCTGGACCTAAATTTTGATTAAAAAAGAAACAAAAAACATGTATTAAGGAAAATCCTGGAATTAAGTAGCTGATGATTTATGCATATAAAAAACAATTACTTAACCCATCACTCCAAGGCCCCGTCCACTCCACCTGACCCCAGGGGTTCCTGATGCGGACCAGCTGAACCAGTTGGCCTCGGTAATGAACCTGAAGGAGAAAGCATGAGTTGGCAATGTAATTTGCATGCAGTGTAATGAAAAGAAAAACAAAAAACAAAACGGTTATTGTACCTCCTCTGCACCAGTGACTGAGTATGCGTGTCCTTTAACAAGTTTGAGAGCCGTAACTGCCTCTGTCTCATAGGCACTGGTTATCTGAAAGTACCAAGAACAGACATTTCATTCTGATGCCATCAGTACTAGATTATTATGGGCGTGTTTGATTGAAGATTGGGATGCAAATTAGTAGGAAAATAAGACTCACATCAATAGAGCAGCCCATCAGTGAACCCAGGCTCAGGGCCTTCTTTATAATTTGGAAGAGCTCTGGTGGAGCCTTATCTAAGGTGTATATTTCTGCGATTCCACCTGTGAAATCCTCAAAACCCTCTATAGTGTTCCCACCTGCCAGGGCCTCATAGCAGCCATTCACCCTGTCAGACACAGAGACATGTGAATACATTCACCAACTGTATATTGTATATTCCAACTGCATTAATGTTTTGATGAAGCAAAGGATATAACAGAAACAATCCATACTTAGCGTAGGCCTTCTCCAGCAGTGCACTCCAAAACTCAGAACCCTCTGCTGAGTGAACAAACAGCAGTTTGCCATCCTTGGTGGGCAAACAGTCATCGACCACTACGTCCACCCATTCACCAAACTGCCAGAACTGAGAAGAAAATATTCCCAGCAGTAAAGTTAACCTCAAATAACTCAAACTTTCAAGTTCGTTCAACAGTCCTACATTAAGGCAGTTGTGTGATCACACCACAAGTGATATGGGGTAAGTGATTTAAAATAATTTGATTTAAACACATAAACAGTGTGTAAACAGTGTGTACTGTTTTTGTTTTTTTTATCTTCTGTCACAAAGCTTTTGTCATGAAACAGTTCAACAATTGCAGTTCCGGATCACCAGTGGGCATGTTTTCATTAAGGTAAGTCATCATTCTATGGTCTGACTTGGCAAAAAGACAATGAAAGAAATGCAAAAAGAAAGAAAAAAGTCCTCTAGAAGCTCGGAGTTGGTGATAAGATGAAAAAAAGACTTTGTATGACCTGGAAGTGAAATATCCCAGCATAATCTTCAGTGAAATTCTGTCCAGGAGGAACCACACGAGCCAGGATCTGGTGGTCTAGAGTCAGAGAGGCTATTGCAGCCAGAAGCCAGCAGTCACCTGCACAGTAAGAGTAGATACATGCTCTAAGATTGGGCAACGTGTTGTCCACCACAGAGCAACAGTGCTGTAAACAGCATGTACCAACAAACCAAAACCTTTTGCAAGCTTAATGGGTGGAGGGTTCATTCCACGGATGTTTGTGGTTGTCTTCTAAAAACCACAATACCCCATCATTCATCCATTATCTTCCCCCTCACTTACCCAGAGCTCCTTGGCAAATGTCCGTCCTTGTGGCTCCATTATCTATGAACTTTGGGTTGGAACACAGCTCCTATAAGGAGAACCAAACAATGACAAAACTTTAATAATGGGTAATGTAATTAGACTCTTGGATGAAATACTGTAGGTGTAGATTGGATAAATCATTGCAAATGGATTGTCTAGTATGACACCACTGAAATGGGAGGAGGTGATCAAATGATTTTGATTTGGTGACTAAAATAAAAATTCACCCTCGAACAAATCTTACAAATAAAATATCGCTATGATCCAACACACGTGGGTCATCTCTCTCCCAAAACAAGAAATCAGGAAACCCCAAATAATCCTTTTGTTTTCAACAGACAAAACTCTGCATCTGTGTTTGAGTGTTGATATCCAAATCAGCTTTGGATCATCCACACACAGCTGTGGCCCACACAGATCATGCAAATGAGCTCAGAAGAAAAAACTAGTTTGCTTCTATAATCAGTTTTATTGTTCCAGTGTTGAATGGAGTATTTAGCACTTTTACCTGATAGCACAATATTTGGGGAAGAAGTTCAACCTCACCAGTTACAGCTACTCTTTTTAAATGCTTCACTTCCTCTTCCACAATTCTTGCTTTGACAAGATTAAACAACTGCGGCTGAGTAAAAACACACTTAATACTCCTTGACAAGTCACTGTCAAGTTCACCAACCACAGTATAATATTACAGTACAAACTGTGTTCCTTATTTGTTTTCATTGCTGTATGTGTATTTTTAGTGGCTTCCTACCGTTGGCCTCTTCCAAACCACCCCCCTGGTCTTGGATGAGTATGGTCCCAGTTCATTGTAGCCCAGGGATTTTCTGTCAGCTGGAAAGCAGTTGTCTTCGAACAGACGTCCACTCTCCAGACACTGCTGCCGCAATGTTTCATAATCCTGCTGAGAGAACTTCACTGCCTGCTCGTTGGTGCCAATACCCTGTTCCCTCTCCTGCTGATGGGCCAGTCGATCTGCCGTGGATGTCATCCTCACCTCTTAGTCGTATAGTAGATAGACTCCCTTGATGGTGGGACTGATTTTTTTGAGCTGAGCTGAGTTGATTTGTGAGCTGATCTTCCTCCAGCTGTACACAATCCAGACGTGTCTTTATACCAACTTCTTTTATAGCTGCTATAGGTGATGGGAAGACTGGGTGGGATCACAGACAGGGAGGGGCCTCGAGTGGACAGGTGAGACAAACAGAGCAGACAGCAGCAACCCTAAGCAAATCAGCAATGAGATGGCTGTGGCCACAGCTTAAATACAATCAGGGACACACCTAAAGGCAATATGAAGTACCACTGTCATTGCCTCATTTTCATTTTGGGTGTGCGTATTAGTGGTGGGCAATGCACTGCATTTATTGTCTTCCACTTTACAAGCAAAGGAAACAAACTATTTTCTTCATTTATGTTTATATGAAATTTAAGCATTAGGCATCCTCTAACAATCTATTACAAAAATGTCCTAACAAGAGTACAAGAAAAGAGTAAAGCTGTTTTTTCTCCACGTTATTAGAAGGGATTACATTCAGTACATGCTGCTGAGAGTTGAGAAAGGGAAGCTTAAATCCATGTAATGAAGCAACTGTTAAACTGAGCAAGACTAAGAGTGGTATCTGACATTGCAACACTCAGCCAGGAGGATGCAAATCAGCTTTGGAGAATATACATTATGCTCCAATGCTCCTCAATGCTAAGTAAAGCAAAAACCTAATCCTTAGTTAAACACTTCTCAAATTCGCTTTGATCAGATGGTAAACTCAGAAGCTACGCGTACCTCATACACTGCATATGTAAATAAGGATACGCATAAAAGGTAGTGCATGGTACTGAATCCACCCTTGTTTAAGTTACCTCAGAATGGAGTTACACACTAAAAACAAAAAAGACAGTTACTATAGCTGTCACATATATATACTCATAGGTATAGTACACGTGTTTGCACTGAAAGTAAAGAAGCAGTCATCATAACCATCATAAAGAAATCTCTAGCTGACAGTAGATTGTCAGAAACTTTTCTTCTTTAAAGAGCTGACTTTCTTCTGAAGTATATCTTTCATTGCCAGCCTTCCACACCCAGTGGACACAAGGTCATGTCAGATAAAACCTAAGTGAGGTTATCCACAGTGCATCCAAAGCTCGCTGAGGGAAGCTCATAGGAAGAAGGGCAGGTCATACACCACTGACTGATGTGTGTGCACAGTATTGTTTGTGCTTTTCAGGTTTACTCGGAACACTGGGGTTTTCACAGTAAGCACACTTCTGTGAACTGTGATCACAGACCTCTCTGTGTGGCGCTAGGTTAACGTGGTAGTAACCTCTGTAAGTGATGATGTATGTGTGCATAAGACACAAAAAGGACACAAATTGTTTAATTTAAAAACAAGCACAACTAACTTTTGTCTATAACGTAGATCACCTAGAAAGAAAACTCCTCTTCAAGTTGATTTTCTTGGTTGTTGATCTTCATGAAGTAGTTTGTTGACATATTGGACAAGAGCTACAATCACTTATCAGCAACAGATCAGCATTAAAAACACCAGTAATACTTTGATGAAAACATATTGTATGATGGGTTGTAATATCATATAAGCCATCACAAGGGCTTTTAACAGTGCTATCATGAATTATGTCTCTTCTTATAGCAGCAACTGCTTCACTGAGGCTATAATGTAATGTCAGTACTGATGGAATACATTATTGTTGGACTTGCGTGGTTGCACGATGCATGATTAATTATACATGTACTGTTGTTTTTACCAAACATCTAATAGACATCACATCATATGTTAAGAACATGCCACGTTAGTCTAACAAATCTCCTGGTCTTATAATAATCCATGAATTTAATTTTCTGTCACTGACAAATATACATACATTCATGGATACACAGAGCCTTGGCTGCATTATAACCTAATATAAGACAATATCATCTGTTGCTAGCTCGGTCTCTTGGCTTTCAGCCTGATAGATGTGGTGGCTGAAGACCTTTAACCTTTGCAGTTTTATAGATTTACTGCACTTTATCTCTCAGGTGACTCACAACTGTTTCAGTTTGCAGGGTTTATCAAGAAGATTGACACAGATGAGAGCCGAATTTCCCCCAGGTAACATGAGCACTTACACATGAGCAAATATTAACTTTGATAGTGATTGTGTTACATATTGATCTGTAAACTTTGTGGTTTCTAACCAACTAATGTGCACTGAACACAAAAGTAGTTTGTATATATTCATTATTTTGCTGTTTGCAGTTGTTTCTCTTTCAGTGAAGGTGTGTTTATTAGATGCATTTTTACTTAACATGCACATAGAGCTAAAATGATTTGTTTTAATTTTCCAGGTATTCAATTTTTGGTAAACCTGTTTCACACAAGCTCTACTCTATTAGCTAAAGTCTCACTCTACACTCCACTCTATATAAAACATTATTAGGAAGCTTTCTGTCACTTCTTTGAATTTAATTGGACCTTTTCTAATTGAATCTTTCTTTTTCTTTCTTTCTTTCTTTCTTTCTTTCTTTCTTTCTTTCTTTCTTTCTTTCTTTGACCAAAACATATTTAGTATAAATCGGCTGTAAATGATATGCTGTCCAGTATATCCAGTATATGTATTGTATAAAAAGCATGACATAACATAAAAGATGTAGTTACAACAATATATAGCTAGATAAGCTTTTCAGTTTTTAAGCTTATTTGTTTATTTTTATTTTTATTTCTCGTGATTTCTCGTTTTGGTCTAAATAGAATGTATTTCATTGTATTTTATTATCCCCATTATCCCCAGTACCTCTAGCGGCAGTGTGTGGTGCTGGGCGTGAGCAGAGGCCCCTCCTCCATTAGGGGCTGGCGTTGTCTGCAGTGTGTGAGTGAGTGTGTGTGTGTGTGTGTGTGTGTGTGTGTGTGTGTGTGTGTGTGCAGCAGAGAGGGCTGGACCTGCGCTCCTGGCTACCAAACCACTGCCCACCGCTCTTGATTTACTCGATTATCACCATCCGACTCATTTTGAAGGACTTGAAAGTTGCTTTTAAAGCGGTGGTGAGTGCAGTCGTCTTATTTATTTATTTTAATTCAATCAAACCGGCTTAAGGTTAACGGTGCCTCGTGGTTTTATTGTAGTGTAGGCCTCCAGTGCGCTGTCTTTGATTTTAATACACTGCATGCTGCAGCGCTAATTATAGTTAACACAGTTACAGCTGTCATATTGCGGTTAAACAGATTTTATACATATATACACAGACATCCAGTGCTGACTGAGTGTTGTATTGTTGTCAGAGATCTTTGGAGCAGGCCAGTGCTCATAAAAAACACAGGCCTACTTCTTTACTTCTGAACAGGTGCTGTAAACAGTCTGAGCCTGTATTACGTGGCTGACATACATAGTGCGACTTTTTGATAGTAACAGGCCTGTGAATTCAGCCAACGTGCGCGCACCATTATTCTGTCTTTTTAGGGGGGACCCTGTGCAGTAGTTTGACTGAGAGGGTCAAACTAGTTGGTTGGTTTAGGGTATTGTTTAGGTTGAAGTCCTATGGATGACATATCATCACAGGACTGCAGGGATCAGCTTTTCTCTGCTCATTGGGAGGGGGAAAAAAGAGATATTCTTTTGGTCTTTAGCCAGCTATAGTCTCTCTCTGTAGAACCTACAGGCATGTGGGGCCTCGGGAGGGGGGGCTATAAACACTGTCCTTGCTGAATTGTTTCTCTAAAGCACAGCTTGTTTTGGACAGCAACATATTTCATATATATATATATTTTTTTCTAACTCTGTCATTTGTCGTCATGTATCTCTCGGTCCCACAGCACAGTAGCTTCATCCAAGTTTTTTCCCTTTTTGCTGTGAATGCCTGGACTGTTTACTGAATTCAGCTCATTAGGATTCCTTTCGAGTGGAGCAGAGCGACATAAAAGATCATCCCATGCCCCAGTTTTTCCAGCACTGATTCGGACAAGGATAGCCAAGTGGCAACTTCAAATCTAACAGCCAGCTTCTTGACATATTTGGTTCTTTTTAAGTCCTGATCTCCTCTCTGAGCTATTATGTCCTCTCTGGAGACTTGGCTTGATGGTTGTGAACCTCTCTTGCATAGAAAAGCAAGTGCATTCAGGGAAAAGAAAAAGACACCACTGAGTTGTAAACACCAATGTCCATTAGGGCCTTCTTTTCCTGACATGCCTTCACAAGCTCCATCGACTTGGGGCAGTCCAGATTATTTGAAAGAAACCACTTTATCTTTACCAGTTCCAAAACATCAATGAATGACCTTTCTCTCTTTTTTTCTCTCATTCTCCCTCTCAGCCTACCTATACAGCCAAGGTATCATATTTCTAACTTGTTTTTTGTTATTTCTGGGTTTGCTGTGTTTAAGTTGGGGGGTGGGGGGTGCGTGCTGCTCTTGTCTCACATTTCTCAGTAATCACTTCTCTTCTGTACATGCTTTCTGTATTATTTCTTTGTGGCGCTTTGCCAGTTTTCTAACTAAAGTTTCCATACCTGCACCTTTACTTAGATTTTTACATGCCACCACTCACCATTATTGGTAGGAAGAGGCCTGAATCATTGATGTTTTCAGGATTTGCCTTTTGCAGGGCCAAGGCCAGGACTTTGGGAATACTGAGGTCATGAGTCCCACCAATGAACCCTCACTAGATAATATCCCCAAATCTTATTAGTCAATTGGACTTTTTACATTTTATATCCATCATGAAGGTCTTTTCCACACTGTGGAGGCCACACTTTTAGGCCTTTATTATTTTGGCCTAAAAGTGGTGAGATTTAAACATATGGAGTCAGAAATTAATGATTCACCTTATAATATACCAATAATGTGTAAGTTTTTAATTGCAGAATGTAAAATCCCCTCAGGCTGCTGAACTTACACATTCAGTAAATGAATAAATAGAATATAAAGGACCTGACGTCAGTTTCTTCAGTGGCTCCGGCCTTGGCTTTTTGTTATAATTTGCCTTGTACTTTCAGGTTACTAGCATACTGTAGAATCCAGACTAATTAGTTGAAGGCAGACTTAATTCAATCAAGAGAACAAAAAATCCACCTTAATCACTAGTGTAACATTATTTTTCTACACATGATTGGCTTACTGTAACTCTTAGACAAGAGTGTGCCACTGATTAGCTTTCTGCTATTTATAGATAGCACTGTGCATACCCACCCACCAGCCCCATTATTTTTATCTTCCACCAGTATGTATCCAGCTGGAGGGATATCTGCAACGATATACGCTAACAGGCTCCGGGCAGAAGGCATGGGCTCCAAGGAGCAGGCTGTGTTCTTTGCCAACCAGGACTATGAGGCTCTGAAACAAGAGTGTGTGGAGTCGGGCTGCCTGTTTGAAGACCCCTGTTTCCCAGCTGAGCCTCCTTCCCTGGGCTTCAAGGAGCTCGCCCCCTATTCCTCCAAAACTAGAGATGTGGTATGGATGAGACCCACGGTGAGAAAACTGAGCAGGAGAGATTTGTCCTGAGACCTACCACTAATCTATCAAACTGTTTAATTTATTTAATATCTTAGGCTGGACACAAAATAACAATTATATTTTTTATACACACATTTACAGATAGATTTGTGTTTTTAAGACACAGACTTCAGACCTGAAACTTGGAATACCTGGAAATACCTCACTCATTAATCTGTGGAATGCTTCTGGTCATATTTCATAACAGCAATTTGTTGCTGTTGATGACTTTATGGAGCATCACATGCAAACAAACATATCAATGACACTATCTTATTGCCTGTCTGCAAACTCAGACAGAATTGGACAAGTGGGGACAGGAACTTCTCAGACCACTGTCTGCAGCTGTTGGCATTTCATGGCATTCCCTGACCACTCCCTGCTGTGACATTTGTTTACAGTGCCTCATTAAAACACAGGAAGCTGACGCATAGATGTGAGAATAGCAGTGGTTTGAAAGATGTGTCGCCTTAAAGTAGATAGTACAATGTTTTGACTGGACTGAGGTTATTTGATTGATTTAATGATCTTCATCCAGACGTTTAATTTCTCAATAGGAACTGACAGATGACCCTCAGTTCATTGTCGGTGGTGCCACCAGAACAGACATCTGTCAGGGAGCGCTGGGTGCGTCTTTGTTGGTTAAGTCATTAATGTTAAAAATGTCATGAAATAAAAGAGTAGGAAAAATATATATATTGGATATATATTATATATATTCTAAATTTGTGTTCTTACTCACAGGTGACTGCTGGCTTTTGGCAGCCATCGCCTCTCTCACACTGAATGAGAAGCTTCTTCACCGGGTTGTCCCACATGGGCAGTCCTTTCAAGACGACTATGCTGGAATCTTCCACTTCCAGGTACTTCATCCTCTAGTCTTTGCCCTTCTCTGTTTCAAGAGCAAGGCAAGCGGTTTACATGGATGGAGCTCTTGATTATTGCTCTGTGTTGCAGTTCTGGCAGTTTGGTGAATGGGTGGACGTTGTGATTGATGACAGACTGCCCGTCAAAGATGGAGAGCTCATGTTTGTCCATTCAGCTGAGGGCAATGAATTCTGGAGTGCACTCCTGGAGAAGGCTTACGCTAAGTAAGAGTTGAAAGAGCCCGCCCAGTTGCTAAATTATTCAGTATGAGTATATCTAATAGGAAGCTGTAAATCATGTTGCTGTTGATGACAATCAAAATGAAATATGTATTCTTCAATGTGGTGTCAGACTCAATGGCTCTTATGAGGCTCTGTCCGGAGGAAGCACCACTGAAGGGTTTGAGGACTTCACAGGTGGTGTGTCTGAGATGTACGAGCTCCGCAAGGCTCCCAGAGATCTGTACAGGATAATTGGCAAAGCCCTGGAGAGAGGCTCCCTGCTGGGCTGCTCTATCGACGTAAGTGCTAGACACACTGGCAAACCACCAAGACATGCAGATCAATGCACCATCTTGAGAAACCCAATTACATTAAAAGCACTTCTATTTATTTTTGTGCTGAACAATTCGTGCGGTTATACTGTTTTTATATTAATACAGATCACCAGTGCCTTCGACATGGAGGCCGTTACATTCAAGAAGCTTGTGAAGGGCCACGCCTACTCAGTCACTGGGCTGAAGGAGGTCTGTCTGTGTATAAATCTGTTGTCTTTAATAGGTTACCGTTATGAATAACACTTATGGTTCTAAGTTTCCCATCGCTCGGGTGTTATGTAGGTTGATTTCCGCGGCAGGATGGAACGCCTTATTCGAGTACGTAACCCTTGGGGCCAGGTGGAGTGGACTGGTGCCTGGAGTGACAAGTGAGTTCCCCAAAGTATACATGTCCACAGTGTACTAAAACTTTTCATTCCTAGTTTCTTTTTCTTAATGTCTTCCTTTATGATTTTTATATCTCATCCTCTGTATTTATTCCTGTGTCTTTGTTTTGATGTGTGTAGTTCCCCTGAATGGGATGAGATAGATCCATCTGAACGAGAGGACTTACATCTTAAGATGGAAGATGGGGAGTTTTGGTAAGATGTCCCAGTATGTGAAATGGACTAATTTAATTCACTGTCTGTGTTTTTAAGGAATAGTTAGATTGCTTATTTGCTTCTTTCACAAGAGTCAGATGAGAAGATTGATACAACTCTGGGAGTTACTTGAGCTTAGGTCAAGGATTAGAAACAGGGTGAAACAGGTGGCCTGGCTCTGTCCAAAGGTAACAAAATCCAGCCATCAGCACATCCAAAACTCACTAACTAAACATGTTATCTTGTTTGTTTAATCTGTACAAACACATGGAAAACGTAACATGTATGTGGGGTTATGTGTTCGACTATTTCTTAGCCAGAAGCCAGGACTTCCCTGTGTTTTGTCATTACTTTAAAACCACAGCTTGTTGTTTTTACCCATTGTTTTTGTATGAATTAAGCAAACAAGATATAATGTGTTGCTGGCTCTGTCCCCTATTTCCAGCCTTTGTGCTAAACTCCCAGTCTCCTCATCTGACTTTTAATCAGAATCGAATGAACGCAGTGTTGAAACATTTACCTAAAGCAGCACACTTTTTTTTTCACTCATAACTAATTTTAATCTTCCAGGATGTCCTTCAGTGATTTCACGAGGCAGTTTTCTCGGCTAGAGATCTGTAACTTGACTCCTGATGTTCTGAGTGAGGAGAATCTGAGCCACTGGAACACCATAAAGTTCTATGGCACATGGAGGAGAGGCAGCACAGCTGGAGGCTGCAGGAACCATCCCAGTGAGTCCCAACAGTATGCTCACAGGATGAATGCCTTTTGTGCATAAGTGTACACACAGACATAGATAATAATACAGATAATGTTTTGAAGTGATGACATTTCTTGCAAACAGTAAAACAAACAGGTTACTATGACCATGAATCAGGCTAACACAAATGCTACTTCTGTGCAGACACGTTCTGGATCAACCCTCAGTATAAGATCACGTTGCTGGAGGAGGATGATGACCCAGAGGACGATGAGGTGGCGTGCAGTTTTTTAGTAGCTCTCATGCAGAAGGACCGCCGCAGATATCGGCACCATGGTCAGGACATGCACACCATTGGCTTTGCTCTCTATGAGGTGAGAACAGCCGTGACCCTTCTCATGGTTTATTCACCTGTTTTCTACACTACTATTTAGAATTTTGCCTCAGCATATAATTCTTTCCTTTATCTTTTTTTTTTTTTTGCAGATCCCAGAAGAGGTAGGCCGAGGCATTAAATACTACCACTGTTCATTTAACAAAGAATATTTATTATAATCTTGACTTATACCAGCGTACTGGTGATTTAGCATGTCTTTACCCTTTTACTACAAATTGTGTATTTTACAATATTGCTGATCATATATTATGCTTGAAAATAAACTCGGTAATATAACAGTATATTACTTATAAGAAGAAGCTTGCATACGCATCTCAACCGATGTATTATTTCCCCTTAGTACAGAGGCTGCCAGAACGTGCACTTAAAGAAAAATTTCTTTTTGAGCCACTCATCGTGCGCACGCTCAGAGACCTTCATTAACCTGAGAGAGGTGAGCACACGGCTGCGTCTGCCCCCTGGAGAATACCTCATTGTCCCCTCCACCTTTGAGCCCGGTAAAGAGGCTGACTTTGTCCTCAGAGTCTTCACTGAGAAGCAATCAGAAACAGAGTATGTGTCGTTTCCATGTGATGTTAATGTCACTCTATGTATTTGTAATATGAAATGAAATCATACTATTTTTTTTTATCCATTGCAGAGAGCTGGATGATGAAATCTCTGCTGATTTAGGAGATGATGTACGTATAAGTGACACATGACTAACACCGAAGGAAATAAGAATCTACAATAGAATAGAATAGAATAGAGTTTTATTTGCCATTTGCACAGATACACTGCAGTACATGTGCATAGGAATTCTTGTGCATCCCTCCCCAGAGTCAAGCTTAAGGTTTAAATAATACAGTAAAATAAGAAATAAAATAAAACAACCAAGAAATAAATAATACAAAAGAGGAGCAAGATAGTGCACTTAGAATACTGGAAGATTCTTAAGAAAATTAAGAATATTAGGTGCCTAATATAGGCACACTGTCACTTCCTGTATGTGATGTTTCACATGGTGATCTTAACAGGCATATTGCACATGGTGATATTGCAATTTTTTTAGAATATTTTTGAATTGTTTCACATGGTGAATATAAAGACATATTGCACATAGTAATACCAGATTGTTTTTTGACATGGTTTTTTGCACGTTGTCAGGGTTATGCTATGTAGTAGCTTCTTCCCTCCTTAATGTCCTGTGCCACTGTTCTGACAGTGGCTGGGAAGAAGCTGTTGTGGAGGCGGGCTCTGTGGGCACTGATGCTCACCGGCCTGCGATGCCTCAGGTTGTAGCCTGAGTCCACCCATTGAAACAAAGCACGAGCTGGATGGTGTTTGTCTTTCAAGATGCTCTGTGCTTTGCGTCTGCAGCGCTCGGTGTAGATGGAGTCCATGGTTGGAAGGCTGCATCCAGTGACCCTTTCTGCAGCTTTTATGACTCGTTGAAGCGACTTCCTCTCAGCCAGCGTGGTGTTACCGTACCATACTGTGATGGCACTGGTGAGGATGCTTTCAACGAGTCCTCTGTAGGCTTGGATGAGCGGCTGGCGTCCAAGTCCCGCCTTCCTCAGCACTCTGATGAAGTGCAGTCTCTGCTGGGCTTTTCTCACTACCAATGTGGAGTTTTTGGCCCAGCTGAGATTCTCAGAGATGAGCAGGCCAAGGAACTTGTGGCTGTCGGTTCGCTCCACCATAGTCCCTTTGATGGTGAGTGGCTGCAGAGGGGACGCCCGTCTCCTAAAGTCCAGAATGAGTTCTTTTGTTTTTTCGAGGTTGAGCACAAGATCATTATCCTCACCGTAGACCGTGATCTTGTGCACCAGGTCCCTGTATGCTGACTCATCTCCCCCTCTGATGAGGCCGAGGACGGTCGTGTCGTCAGCATATTTTATAACGGCTGTGTTGTTCTGTGTGGTTGTGCAGTCATGTGTGTACAGTGTGAAGAGCTTAGGACTGAGGCAGCAGCCCTGTGGGGTTCCTGTGCTCACTGTAAGCTCAGCAGAGACCTTCCTCCCCATCCTCACAACCTGTGGTCTGTCTGTGAGAAAGTCCAGAATCCAGTTGCGGGTGGGTGTTGGTATTCCGAGGTCAGCCAGCTTTTCAGTGAGCTTCATCGGCCTGATGGTGTTGAAGGCTGAGCTGTAGTCCAGGAACAGGAGCCGGGCGTAGGTGTTGGGACCATCCAGGTGTTGGAGGATGTAGTGCAGCGTGAGGGCCACTGCGTCGTCTGCTGATCTATTCGGGCAGTAGGCAAACTGGAAGGGGTCTACAGACACTGGAACGGCAGAGTTGACGTGCTTCAGGACCAGCTTCTCTAAACACTTCATGGCAACAGAAGTGAGAGCCACAGGTCTGAAGTCGTTCATTGTGGTTGTGTGTGCTTTTTTGGGGACTGGGACTATGATGGAGGATTTGAATATGCGAGGGACTGTTTGCTGTGAGAGAGAGGTGTTGAAGATGTCCGTGTATACCTCTGCCAGCTGTACTGCACATTCCTTCAGTACCCTTGGCGCCACACAGTCCGGTCCTACCGCCTTGCGGGGGTTCACCTGCCTCAGAGCCCTGAGAACCTGTGTGTGTGACACCTGGAGTGGAGTCTCCTCTGGGTTGGGGGGGACCTTGAAGGGGATGTCTTTATTGTGCAAATCAAATCTGGCATAAAAACTGTTGAGGTTGTCTGGTTCGGGGGTGTTCCTGGTGGTAGTTCCATTTGTGTCCTTCCTGTAGCAAGTGAATATCATAAAATAACTAGGATCCTGATTATAAATCAGTGCTTTTTTGGTTTCCTACAGGAAGAAATAACTGAAGATGATATTGATGACTCCTTTAAGTCCATGTTTGCCCAATTAGCAGGAGAGGTAGGTTCTGAAAAACAACTATTACTATTTTGAATCTTTTCATTTGTTACTTCTTAAGTAATTTTTGTATAGTAATATGGTAGTGATAATAGTGGTAATATTGTGTTTTTTTTTGGTGTTTTAGATAATATCTTAAGTGTAAAAGATTCAAAACCATATCACCATCGCTATGGAACAAAATACAGCTGATAAAGCTGCAAATTCTCCTTTCTTGTCCACTGTGCTTTCCAGGATATGGAGATTTCCATTCGCGAGCTCAGGACCATTCTAAACAGAGTCGTCTCCCGGCGTGAGTTTTATTTTTAGTTAACAATTCGTAGATGATGGAAAGTTTACATATTAGTAATACATCTGCCGTTACTCTATTAGATTCCACTGTGGAGTGCACATCGTTAATCTCCCTGACTGGCTTTCTTACAGGCCTCTGTGTACCTGAGTCAGTGTAGATCAGACTGTTTCAGGTGACTGTTTTCACTATTTCAGACAAAGACCTGAAGACTGATGGCTTCAGTATGGAATCATGTAGGACCATGGTTAACCTGATGGATGTATCCTCTTTAGTTATCAGCCCTGAATTGATCAAAACATTTGTATTAAACTGATTTAATAGAAACAACAAAAAAAACATGCACGCTAGAGATTGTCTCCATGTAGTTTTACCCCTTGACAACATGTTTACCAGAAAGATGGCAGTGCCCGTTTAGGGCTGGTGGAGTTTCAGATCCTCTGGAACAAGATCCGGAAGTGGCTGGTAAGAATGAGTTAAATACTTACAGTACCAAAGGAACGTTATACACATTTCGACTCTCTCTCTCATTTCTATTTACATTTCTTTCACCGTCTTCCAGGTCATTTTTAGACAGTTTGACCTTGACAAGTCAGGGGCCATGAGCTCGTATGAGATGCGTCTTGCTGTGGAGGCGGCAGGTATAATGTTCTTGAGTATTGTTTCCATGTTCAGATGCAGTACACGCTCTCACAGTTGAGCAGCCCTTTCTTTTACTTTTCTTTGTAGGTTTTAAACTGAATAACAGACTGCACCAGATTCTGGTAGCCCGATATGCAGAGAATGAGATGATTGACTTTGACAACTTCATCTGCTGCTTGGTCAAGCTTGAAGCCATGTTCAGTGAGTAATATCGCTGTAGATGTTATTAGAAATGTAAACACCGGATATTTGCACCATATTAAGTACTGATATAGTGGGAATTATAGCATAATTGACATATTATTAAAACTCCAAATTTTTTAACAGGGTCTTTCCAGCAGTTCGACAAGGAGGGATCAGGAGAGGCTGAGCTGAATCTCACAGAGGTGAGCTTTGTTTAAAAAGAAAACCTCAATACAATGTGTCACACTTTCCAGTTGGTCTAACTTTATTTCTCACATTGTTAGTGGCTTTACATGACAATGTGCGGTTGAAGAGGAGTCTTTACTGGAGGAGGGTAAAAAGTAAAGGTACAGACTGCCACGAACCAGGAGCCATGAAGACCCCTGAGCCTTAGTGACCTGCTGATCCTTTAAAACACCCCACCTCAGCCCCTAAATTAGCAAAAGAGCTGTATAGCAAAAAAAACAAAAAAACACTAAACCAAAGTCCAACCAAGATTAATTTTAGAAACTATGCAAACCTAAAGTATGAAGCAGTCACTGTGCCACATTAATGGCCACATTAATCTGTCATCTCTGTATAAACAGCATGAGCATCTGTGCATGACAAAAAATCATTAGCTGTAATGTGCATTGTAACAGGTGATTTTATATTTCCACATTTTAGTTTTGTTGTCCGTATAAATATACACTGATTTACTAACTCTTCTTTTTACCTTCTACTGGCATCTCACAAAAGGAGGATAAAAATAGAATTTTTGAGGTGTTAGGTCTGTTACTGTACTGCTATAAAAGGCAGTGTCTTATAGTTTCTCTTCATCATTCTGCACTCACATTTCCATTTATCTCTGATTTTAACACTGAAATATGTTTTTAAACAGGAAATCATCACCTCAGTGTTGTTTCATTTTTGCACCTATGGGTGGCAGTACAGACTTAATCTGGTGTCTGTGAAGTTTTTTTTTTTTTGGCATTCGATACCGAAGTTTAACCTGTGTATATATTACACCAGTCTTTTTCTTCTTCTTCGTCACACGGCTGATCTTGATTGTTTTTCATTTTGCACTAGGATTTTAGTTTAAGGAAGCTGTTGCTGAATTTACCTCACATTAGTGAGAAATACTGTATCAGTTCACTAAAGTGACATATGCAGGGATCACACAATACTGAATGCCTTATACATGACACCATGATGTTATAAAACGCTATTTAAAATGTGCCAGTCATGTGTTTTGTGTTGTGAATGTATGTTGTGCCTTCAGTAAATATTTCCCTCATGGTCTATGCCTTCTCAGTTTATTCGTTGTGTTCATGACAACATGAACTTGCCCCATGTTTGGCTGCTAAGACAGCACCAGAAACTGATGCATTCGTGGTAAAGGTTATATTTATTGTAAGCATAGAGAGGCCTCAGTCAAACATGCTGACAAAGACTTGAGTCTACTACATACATTAAGCAAGAATGGAATACTGTATAGACAATAATTGTGACTGGGGATATGCACCTTTTAATGTTTACTGAAGAAAGAAAAGCATAAAATATTCATACATCCCAACAACAGATGTGAAATATACAGTATATATATATTTCCAAAATCACAGATGAATGATGCAAATATCAAACAAACGAACTAGCAATTGCTAACACTTTGGAGTAGTCTCCCTCCAGTTTCCGTAGATGTGTGGGTATAGGAACCTTAATCCTTGTACCTGTGGGGTTCCCATTATCCTCAATCAGAACGACATTGTTCGAATCAAAGCGTGGACTCATGCGCTCTCCAGGCATTTTGTGTCCAACGATTAGCGCTTTCTTCTTCTGCCCTTTGATGGCAAGCAGCACTTTATCACCGACTTTCCCTACGCCATTCTTGGTATAGACATGGATCACTCTTGGCGAACGGTGATATGGTGTATTTCCAAGAGGGCTGTTGTCCACTACACGGACCCTTGTCATTTTCTGAATGGCTGCTGCAACAACGGACACACTGGGAAGACAAAAAGTAAACAGACAAAAAGATAATGCTATTAATTTCCGTTTCAGAGACCTCCCTCAATCAGCAGTCATGCAAGAACTAAATTTTCATCCTGGTGACAAAATCCATTTGAAACATGCTTTCCTCAGTAATTCAAATTGCAAAGTAAATTCTGTTATTCAACAAATTTTCCCTTTGGCACCAGATTTCTGTGAACACAATCTAAGATGGTCAACTCCAGGATTTTTTTTTGAAATTTACAAAAGTTTATGTGTATGTTGTATAGTGGACCACGGTTAAGGTAACGTGCTAGCAGTAAAGTCTTATACAATTGGAAAAGCTCTTACCTAAAAGTCCTCTGATGAATTATGGACGATGTGTCTACGAGGATCCCGGTAAGGGATCTTGATAGCTGATGGAAAGCCATAACTACAGCGAGTACGGTGTTAGCTAGAGAGAGAAAATATACATGGTTAGCTGCTAATAAGCTAAATGGTTTGCTAATTATATCGCTAACGCCACCTAAAATAAAAAGGCTTAACAACAGAGCCGAATCGTTTTTGGTTTGAAATCTTCGCTCCAAATAATAACACAAATACAAGGGGGAAAAAGTGTATTATAAAGCGTCAAAGTTTAAATTAAAAATGTCTATCTTGTTAGCGTTACCCTTCTCTCATGCTCCATGCCAATGTCAAAGGTATGACGACAGCAACACGCGACGCAACGTCTTCAGCCGAGCTAGCCGATAAACACAATATTTATTAGCATATAAGAAATAAGTATTCCTCACAGAAAATAGGAAGATCCACTTTGCTGTGATAAATGTGGTTGTATGTCAAGCATTTGTCCCCGTACAAACAAGAGCACCTAACGAAACCACAAAAGCGGCTAGCGAGCCCAGTTAGCTTGTTTGTTACTTTCAATTCAAACGTCATTCAAACGCGCTGGTGGGAACATAGAAACACTGCGGCATAGAAGCTACACAACGAAGACTATGTGAAGATTTCGCTTTCATGGCGTAGAAAGAGGCGTCCTCTTTCTATGTGGTGTTCTTCTATGTACGTCACGCTGTAAACCAGAGTGACTTCGCCTGCTGTTGGACTGGTCTGGTTAGCGAGAGTTGTCCAACCGGCTGAAAGATACAGTCGAACCAGCGGAGACTTGTCTGTCATTACTAACACTTTAGCCGCTTGACTGATTAGCTCCATCTGGTTAATGTTAGTGTTGTTGCAAGGGAGGTTCAACGAAATCTAATTTGATGCGTGAATTAGCCGCCAGTCGTTAGACAGCCTCCACCTGTTATTTGCTACATCGAGGGGCCAAGTTAGCTAACGTCAACGTTACAACTGGTAGCGCACATTAGCTAATTGTGGCAGTTTATGCTGCGTATCATCGCAAGGTAAGTTGGTTTTCTTTTGTATTAACTCTGTTTTTTATTGGTATTTCAGTGAAGAAGTGCTTGGTTGTTCTCTACAGTTGTGGCAGCTCAGCGCCAATAACCGTGCGCTACTTCGCTGGGGAACTTAATGGTTACTGTCAGAACAATAAACGAGTAAACACATCCCGTTACCATTAGCGTTAGGCTAACTGAGCGAACGCTAACGAGTTCCAGTAAGAGCAAAAGCAATGTGAGTTTTTATTACTGATGCAAGTAAGACTCAATAAATGAAAATAGGTTAATTACAAGCATTCTGGTTTTGTTTTAAAATAGGTGACTGTAACACTCATGATTATTTTATTATCTGCCTCCCTCGAGCCACAAGCCCCAGATTAAGTTCGCCTGCTTCTCCTCAGGTTTGGTTTGTTGTTTGTGATCCTATTCTTCTCTTCATAATAAGGTAGATAGATTAAGGCGATAAGTTAGGATATTATTCAGATAATTCAGAAAATTGTTTTATATAGTGCGTGGCTTTGCGCTGTTGGGAGACTGGTTTTTTTTGGTTTGCTTTTTTGTTTGTTTTTCTTTGTTGAAGTATTTTGACACACCTTCCGATAACCAGCGGAAGATCAGAAATTCCTAACATATCTCAGCTATCTAGTTAACGCTAGCGGTTGAGTGATGCTGTATTCAGAGAATCCATTGACAATAACAGGTTAACTGTGCTGGATTCACTGACATGGACTAGTCACAGCTTGGCTGTGACAGTTAATGCCCTAAGTGTTTCCTTGCTCATAGCCTATAAAGGGATAAACATGAGCTGGCTGCTAGCTGCCATAATAATTGGTTCATCAGCCACACTGCGACCCAGTGGGATTGATGAATAGTGATGGAAAGCCTTTCAAGAAGTATTAGTCTAACATACCACTGCTCATACAGAATTCATACCAGATAAAAACAAAAACCAAGACCCTCACCAGTGTGACAGTAACCACAGATGTACATGGTATATACATGATATATACCTTGAAAATATACATATACATCGTATTAATACTATATAAATCACTAAAACAATTGACTGAATAGCTGCAACTTTCTTCCTTTGACAATTAAATGATGTGTCGAAACACGTCTGTCAGTCTTTTGATGGTAGTATTCAATTACTGTAGCAAAATTATCCTTACAGAGATAATGTAATTCATTGGATTTGTACAATAGTAAGACCCCATGCTGTGCTGATGATTTTAGATGACAAGATATGTTCACTTTTGTTCTGTTCAGTAAAACAGTCTTTTATCACTTAACATCAGCTTTAATTTATTGTTCCGTCTGATCTTAATGTTTACATGATCTCTCCTCTATTTTTGATGAACAAATACTGATTATGTACACATTAATCTATGTTATCAGGGAAATATATTTTATTTGAGCTCCAACATTTAACATTTTTTTTCCTCATTTGCTTTTTTTGCATTGTGTCTAACCTTAAAGTTACGTGCATGCTGTGGCTGAGTATGAAACTGCACTCTGACATCATCATCTATGAAAATCAAAACTGGGCAGTGATCAATAATTTATAGGCAAATAACAACAAGGCTAATATGTTGAATAAATATTATCAGCTCTCAGCATTATTGGAGAATTTATGCCAAGTTTAATATTCTCATGTAGAAGAATGCATATATGTTAAAATAATATATTAAAGAATAATATATGATAGCATTTCATGTTATACAATAGATGTACTTTTGATGTGTGTTGTGAAAAGCATCAGAGTCTTTACCAGGTGATCGTTTTGCAACAGCACTTGTGAATATTTGTCACAGAGTTGTTTCTGTTGTTGCTGGAGGTATGAGTAAGCATCCAAGGAGAAATATTAGTGGAAGGGGAACTTTTATAGATTGCTTCTGTCCTTCCTGCAGAGAGCACACAATAGTTTTCTACTTCAAGGGAGTGGCTGTCTTTACTTATCCAACCAGATAATCATAAATAGCATAATACATCGAAGGTTTCCGGTCATTATCTGGATTATGTGAAAGTGTGAAAGAGTTTGAATGAAACCAATTAAATTTACTGTTGGCACCTGATGTGTGTCCCTCCTTTGTTAAATTTGGTTTTATTTAACAGGGCAAGTAAGGTGGAGCATCTCACACTGGTGGTGCTTGACTACTGCAAACCTAATTCACAACTCACTATTAGTATTGGACAAAGCCTGTTTAAATATTTAACTTATGAAGATTACAGGAATAATGACTCATATGCCAATGGAAAACTGTAGTTTTAAATGGACAAGGTCATCAGCCTGCGTCCCGTTGTTATTTGTAGATGGAAGGCATGAGTGTTGTGCAGTTTCAATTTCAATTTCTCTATGCATTAAGATTTTACCTAGAAGTAAAAAGATCAGCATCTGTTTTATTAGCATATAATAAACATGCAGCTGCCCTCATGAAACTTAATGATGCACTGTAGTGTATGACTTTTTTCATTTAATTTGTCCTGGTAGATGTTTTGCTCTGATGTTGTTTGTCTAACTAAAGAAAAAAAAAAAAAAACACATTGTCCCTGACAATCGAACAAACCACAGTGTTTTGCCTGCTGAAGGTGCGGAGCAAGAGACTCACTCTAGATTGAGTTTCTTATGGACAAGCATGAGATTTTCTCCCTCACTGCCTTCATCCCTTTATGTTTATTTGTATTTTGAGAAAATGTGCCAGACTGATGGTACCATAGCAACTAGCATCAGGTGGAAAGGTGGCACAGTATTTCTGTGCCGCTGAGTCATGCTGCAATCACACGCTGCAGTTAAAAGCTATTCATTGAAAATGCATTGAAATGACAATAAAATCCAAATTAGTTTTAGTATAAGACTTTTGTCTGAAACATTGGCTGTTACACTTAAGACATGTTTGGGCCTCCCAGTATCTGCACATTAACATACAAATGCACCAACAAAGGCAAATGAGGATTTAGAAGATATTTTTAAAAATCGACTTTGCAGATGTTCTGTGAAGATGGAAATGCACTCAAGACATTTACGAGACCTTAATGATACACATGATGTGTTTTGGTGAACATAACTTTTGTTTGTTTAAAAGAAAACCCCAGAGGGCACCTTAAACAGAGACAAATGGCCAGGAAAACAAATTCAAGGCTATGTCTTGCCTCATTGTGAGCAAAATATCAGGACCAGTCATTGTCATGAAATCCTGTCATGAATACCACCTTAAAAAATATATAATGCTCAATTTTTGAGTCAAAGAGCAGTTGACTCAGCTCTACTCTTCCGATCAATTATAAGCCTCAAAAAGATAGGAGGATTTTATTTGCTGTTGCATTGTATTTTCAGGTGTTGTTTGTGTTGTTGTGTTCAGCTGCTGCAGATTAAAAACAAATACAAATGACTTAACAGTGGCAAATGTGTCAATATATGCTATATACATTTTAAACGTAACCATGTCACCCAAGAACAAATACAGTACTTGACCTGTTTTGGTATAACAGCCGAGGGTTGAACTCACTGCACCATAAGTAACATTTGTATTAAGTTATAGTGTTCTCTTAAGTTGCTTATGAGATGTGCTTAAGTCCTTTTTTACGTTGGCATTGAATCTTAAACAGCTGGAACTGTGGCGATGGGTCCAGGATGTGCAGCAGTGTCGCTGAAAGCATAGGGGGGTATGTTGTGTCCTCCTTGGGTTGAGACCGGTCCATTTGAACCCTGTGGTCTCTATCAGCTTATTGTTCAGCTCTGGCTGCGTCCCTCTCCACTGATGTCACAGCATTCCAGGGAGCGGATAAATGAGTTAGTGTTAGTGCAGATGAGCAGCATCATGAATGCTGCTGGTAATAGTGGGTCGAAGGGCACAAGTAAAGCAGTGCGACTGTGCAAACACACTCCAGCACTATCTAGAGCACCTACGCGCCTTCTCCGTGCTGTTTGTTCAGTCTGTGTGAAATATGACACCTTCAATGTGTGATAACCTTTAGTTTTCATGTTTGTTTTTTTTTGTCTCAACATCTCAAACCAATATTTTTTTGGCTCATTTCTGTTCACGCTTAAGTCAGTAGAATTTCTCTCATATTTTACACCTCGAGGGCTGCTGTATAGGATGCTGTGTATGCTTATTTTGATATGTCATCAGGCACTACTACACATACAGATTGGATGGATAGTGTTTTGTTTTATCCAAGCAATACTTTACTTCTGCCCCTCATATTTGCTGCAGAGTTTAAATGGTCATCCAAATCTGTTTCCTGACCAACAGCTTCCCCCTTTGTGACAGTGAATGTGGACCTTGGTGTTAGGAAGACTCACCAAGATGTCAGACTTCATTTGTGCTGTGTGCCAGAGCAGGAGGAAGGACTGTCTGGGCTTGCTCAGGATGTTACAAAGATACATTTCTCATATGACTCATTATCCGTCATAAACTATTCATGTTTTGTCTTGTGTTTTCCATTATTGACCTTTAGGTCACTGGTCAGGCCAGCTGGTTGTTGTTTCCTAAATGAAATGCACCAGATACTAAAAGGGAGAGGCTAATATAAAGATAATATGCGACTTATCCCAGTAGGCCACATCTGTTGAGTCTGACTTGTCAGGGTTTTTAGCTCACTGTGTTGGTCCTCTGACCCAAATACAGACTAAAGGAGAGTGAATGTTGGACTTTGAAATTTGTTATTTGGCTAGAATCATGTCTCCAATGAGATACCGATGTTACTCTCTGTCTACTAAATAGGGACAGGAATTGCTGATTGCTAATGTGACAGCCTCAGTGCAGTGACCCCTTGGTGTCCAGAATATATATTTTTGCTTTCGTTTTACTACAGTTATTGTCCTTAAATTCAGGGCAAAGTTAACTGTATGTCAGTGGAACATATATTGGCCATGAACAAGGAACAGAAAGTGCACGGTGATTTGAAACAAGCTGATTTCAGTTGTCGTGCGTGTGGTGAAAAGCAACAGCAGAACGTGACTAATGACAAGACAGAAAAGTCAGCCTCAGTGGGAAGGGACAACAAATTTCCAGTTACTTCCATCGTCTCTGCATTTCTGTCTGTGGAGAATTAGAATCAGAAAGCCTTTATTGATCCCTGCAGGGGAATTGTTTGTTACAGTTGCTCAACAAGCAGGTAGGAAAAGGGGAGTAAATAAGTATAAAAATAAATGCTAGACCCATACAGTTTGGCCAATATGGCTTGAAGGGAATTGTAATAATCAGAATACTTAGTGTTCTAACAATTTTGCCTCTTCTTTACAGGTTGACAACATGCTGCAGTGAGCGATGCTCCGAGTGTTGATATTAATAATCGCCATGTGGGGGGCGGAAGGATGCTCCAATCCAGAGAGCTGCCAGACAACCCCGTCCAATTCCACCAGGGACTACTGTTACTCGGCTCGAATTCGCAGTACAGTACTCCAGGGCTTGCCTTTCGGGGGGGTACCAACTGTCCTCGCCCTTGATTTTATGTGCTTCTTGGTGAGTCTCAGTCCTTCAGATGGAGTGCCCAGTTACTTCAGCTGATGTATATATTTTTGCACCGGTCATCAAAATATTCGAATCGTGCTAGCTCTTCAGTTTATGGGTTGTCTTCATTACTCTCAGAATTGAGGTGAAATACTTCCAGGAATGTGTTTTTAAATGACAAACACCTTCAAACAGTTATGTGACTTTTGTTCAGTAGATTTCTGTAATGTAAATAGACAAGAGGCGTTAACAGCCACTGTTTATTTTGTACTTATAGGGGCTCCTGTTTGTGTTCTCCATCTTGAGAAAAGTAGCATGGGACTACGGGCGCCTCGCTTTGGTGACCGATGCTGACAGGTAATTAGAATACATTGTCTCAGACTAGAAGGTCCAGTACCAAGGCTTTTTGACTGACTGTTTATGAGTCATGAAAAACAACATTATGGCCAACACAAAGTCGGAGGAGGAAAAAAAGCATGAAAATATTTGCTAGGATGTAGACAGCACTTTCTGTAGAGTGAGTGTAGGAGGCGGCAAGTCTGGAGCCTGCTTGATACAAAGCTATTGTCAGACATTGATGTAATTTGTCTATAGTCATTAAGTGTATTGAGGTCAATGGGTAAAATGTGACTAAAGCTTAATACCAAAGAGTGGCTATGGCAGCCTTGTCTCAGGAGGTACCAGTGATTGTGTTGACCCTTTTTTTCATTTATCTACCAAAGACCCATTTTATCACTGTGGTGGCTGTTCATTCATAGTTAACACTTAAAAATCCTATGTTGTGGTTCTGAACGTGGTGTTGCGTAGTTTTTCCGTGACATCACACAGACAGTACTCCAGACAGGAAGTCAGTGTCAGCACTTTCCCTTAAAATGGCAATAAAGGACACTGACATTTTCATGCTTTGTCACCTGTTAAATCATTTGTTCATTATGAGATAGAAAGGCCAAATGGGAGCTGGAACAAGCCTGAAATTGTGGAAGATACAGATGAATAGTGACTGTTATCAGTTTAAAAGCCCCTTTAGATCCATTTCCCAGACCACTTTAAAACCACTGTCTGTATCTAAGGCCCATGGACTGTAGTTCCCCACGATTATGTGATGATAAGCTGCCAGATATATTAGGATAATTTGAAATTGATGTCTACACACTGATCAAACAAAGAGAAAAGTAACGTAAGCAGCCAAAGAGACACTTAACAACACGGACCGACACTGCTCCTTTTAAATTCCATACTGTGAGGTGAAACTAAAGGACCAATCAAAACTGGGAGAGGGGGATGTGAGACATCTCTACAGACCTATTTGACTGTGAACCCTGGAAAGTCCATGACACAGTGCTCCATCACCTACATCCCCCTGCTGTGTTTGTGTGATGTTGCAGCTACACTATTTTTGCAGCTGCATGTGAGCAGAGAATGGGGCTGCAGCATGGTGGGAGGATGAGAGGGGGGTGGCAGCATGGGACACTTTTGTAACAGACAGGAAGTGTAGTTTGTTGTCTCATGACCTTGTGTTTACTTGACACTATTGTCTGTCTTTTAAATTCTTGTAAATTCTGAGATGTTATTGTTACCTTTCTAGGAAGCATGTTAGCAATTTGATCTGTCTGTTGTTCCAGCAACATCAGCAGTGACTCAACTAAAATGAACGTAAGGGTTTTATCAAACAATCGGCCATAAATGCATTTATACGGCTGGATAATATATACCAGAATGAACAGAAACCGTCATTGGTATGCCTGTGGTGTAATATGCTCCCCCAGATTTTCTTTGAACCAGCACTCTTACTGGCCGACAGAGCCATTTCCTCTTAAATGGCTGAATGGATTTGTTTTGCTTCTGTTTTTACCAGACGAATGGATCAGCAGTACAGTCGCCTGGATGATCGGGAATAGTATGTTATTTCTCCATATTGTAGGCTCACTGCCTTTTTATTCTCTCCCTTTCCTCTCTCTGTAGTTAACCTAACTCATAACTCTTGTCCATTCTGCCCAGGCCGCTGTGGGTTTCAGTCTGTTTCTTTCACTCTTGATGGTTTAGTTTTTTTTTCTTCCTTCTCCAGGCGTTTCCCAGTGCCAGGCTCCTAATTATACTCCCTCTCCTTGTCACTCTTGTACTTCTGCTGTTGGGTGTCCCTGTCCTCTTTCACCATCCTAATCAGATCTGTGTGTGCTAATCTGTGTATTGACCTCTTTAAGAAGCCTGGACTTCTTCTATGTGAGCGCACTGCATGAGCCGCACAGACAGGATGCTTACAGGGAGAGGTAATGCTTCCCTGATCTGTGGTTGTTCGTGTACAGGCCCTAACATGGTGCACCCACAGTATATCCTGTCTGCTAGAGCTGAGACGAGCCCTTCCTACTTCTTACAGGAATGTGGGAGAGGAGGACTGACGGTGAATTAGAGCCGCAGGCTCTCTCCTCGTTCCATTAGAGATCTCTTAGAGCCCTGGGTGACGTTATTCTTCCATGTAGCATTCAGCACTGAACCAGTGTTGGAACTCCAGCAGGGCCTGTTTCCTCTTCATATTTTTTAGTTGTTTATACAGAACTGGCATGACCTCCCTGAGGAGTGCAATCAAATTTGTATACAGTAAGTACAGTAACATACCTGTGGCTCTGCTGGACAAACTCCATAAATCTGCCCTCTTGATGATCACTGGGTTCGCGTTGTTTCCTCGGTGAATACTCTTTTGTGTAGAGCTTTGCCTTCTATCTTTTTTTAGCACAACCATTCCTCTGACACTGATGGTTTACTCAACCTGGGTAAAGTAGGCTCTTTACTCTTAACGCTGCATGAAATGTGGCTGCAGAGATTGTTCCTGTGGTTGGCTGGTTTACCAACCCAAATTCCATGTGCAGCCCACACAGGGCAAACAGGGGTGAATCTCTTCAGTCCATTTCAGGCATGTGTTTGTGTGTGTGTTTGTTTTGTGTTGTCATACTGATGGTAGTCCCACTGTCCCGAGGTGCAAAGAACTAACATACCCTTGCGGTACATGCTGATGTTTGGTAGTTGTATAACATCATGCAAATGTGTGTTGTGTCTTCTGCAAACAGTGTGGCCTCTGCCATGACATCAGAGACACCTGAGCGCTATGAACGCCTCACCTCAGTTTCTAGCTCTGTGGACATTGATCAAAGAGACACAGTAAGTATGCTATTGTTCGTATGAAATAGTACATGATGTTCTTTCATGTAGGATGTGGAATGTGAGTGATGGTACAACACCCTCACAGTTCTCTGTTGTCTTCTTTCTTAGGGTTTCTGCTCCTGGCTAACTGCTATTTTCCGCATCAAGTGAGTCAGGATACTTACAGCATGTTGGAAATTGGTGTAACGCTGATTACAGTGAATATAAAAGTTTTGTCTGCTTTGAATTGCTCTGAAGTAGTTGACTTTGTTGGTGGGTTCTCTCTGTAGGGATGAAGAGATAAGGGAGAAGTGTGGTGAGGATGCAGTGCATTACTTGTCCTTTCAGCGCCACATCATTGGCCTGCTGGTGGTGGTGGGCGTGCTCTCAGTGGGCATCATCTTGCCTGTTAACTTCTCTGGAAACCTACTTGGTGAGTTGATTGGAGTTTACCACCAGAGGATCCTTGTAAATTTTGAGAATATTTTTTTTGCTGTACTACTTGCAGTGCAATACAATATAATGCAGTAATATAAATGATATTTTTTCTACAGAAAACAACGCCTATAGTTTTGGGCGAACCACTATAGCAAATTTGGATGCTGAGTGAGTAGTTCTTTATAACATCACCTTAATTTAGCACATACTCTACTTTGAAGCTGTATGTTGCACTATTAAAGTGCTCAGTTGCACTGTTATACTTTCTAAGTCTGTTACTAAATCTTTTTTTACCCTTTATTTCTCCAGTAATGCACTACTGTGGCTGCACACTATCTTTGCATTTCTCTACCTGTTACTGACGGTGTACAGCATGAGACGGCACACCTCCAAGATGCACTACAAGGAGGATGATCTGGTGAGTGGCATTCTTTCGGGAAATCCTCCTTTTGGACACATGGGTCTGAATGTTGTTGGTAATTATACCGTTGTCTTTATTTTTCCATGCAGGTAAAACGCACTTTATTTGTCAATGGAATCTCCAAATATGCAGAGGAGAATGAGATAAAGCACCACTTTGAGTAAGCACTCGTTAAGATCTTTCTCAGCTGTGTCCAGACTCCATCTCTCAGTAATATCTCTCAATGCTTAAATCTGTCTGCTTTTAAAAAGTTTACACCACACTTCCGTCATGGGTTTAAGCTGTGCACTAACTGTATTAAGCTGTATGAGAGCCATGCCTTTTTCTGTTAGCAGCTGTTTTGTCCTTGTCCTTATGGCTGGATCAGACAATGATGGGCCTATGTGTGTAATTGTCCATAATAGAAGCCAGATGAGCAGGATTATGCAAGTCATGTGTCAAGACTGAGGAGGGGGTGCTTGGCTCAACTCCTACTCAGCCAAATAGTATTAAACAAAATCTTATCTTTGCTCGTGCGCTGCAAAAAGCCCTCCACAGTTAACTACAACCCGACCCACCCCCAAAACTTCCAATGAAAAAGAAAAATGGTGCAAGCATTTTACAATTTGTGGACGTTGCATTCTTGCCTTTTTTGACTTGCCAGTAATATGATAGAGAGATGTCATCTGCTGTCAGTACATTGCTGTTGTTGTCAAGAATGTGTAAGTCATGCACTGTGTGTACATTTCTGCTTCTGTAAATACATCCACTCTTTCATTTTCTCCCTCCCTGCCCTTCATTCATAGGCTTGCGTATGAAAACTGTGCTGTACTGGAAGCTCGAATCTGTTACGATGTGGCCAGGCTGATGCATCTTAACTCTGAAAGGTAACAGTGTTTTAACTGCAAGTGTGTGTGTCTGCCATTTTGTAGCTTTTTGGGGCATATTTGGTTAATGTTTTATTGGCTCCAGGATCTGAGCATGATTCACTCAAACAGTCTTTCTTTAGTCTGACACAGCTGATGTTTTGTATGCAGGAAGAAGGCAGAGCGCAACAAGAAATTCTTCCTTGACCTGCAGGCCAAGGAGCATATCACCACCATGATCAACCCAAAGCCCTGTGGACACCTTTGCTGTTGCATCATCAAGGGCTGTGAGGAGGTCAGACTAACGTATCGTAACTTTAGCTCTAAGTAACGTACTCCTAAAACTTGTTTACTGGCTGATAAGAACAGCATTTTTGAGGGGAAGAGAAGGAAGACTGTCTGATTTTTGATTTGTGGAGAAGCATGGCTAAGCAGGAAAAACATAAGCAGTGTAAGATGCTGGTACTTGCTGGTACAGATCTAGCAGCACATCTAAACACAATTTTACATTTTGTAGTCTGCACTTTGGTTTTAGTCACGATGCTCCTTGTGCGGGCTGTTACATATATGGCTTTATTTTTGTATCACTGACATATTAGAAGTACGTCAGCCAGCTGTATATGATTAGATGTAAGACATGTGACATGGTACAGTAAGTGGTTGAATGAGGAAAGTGGATTAGTGTAAATATGATGACTGTGTGAGGCAGCCACAGTGGAGAGGTCAGATAAACAGGTTTGGGACCAAAAGATCACCGGTTTGAATCCCTGGACTGCTTTCTCCTCTATCAGTATCCACATCTAACACCAACTGCTCCTACAGATGGGTTCAAGCGCAGAGGTCAAAAAAGACATACATAGACAATAAAGAATTCTTTGTCTTCTACATAAACAGAAGACTTATAACCATCTTATTGGTGAAGTAGCCCACAACAGTAGCTGTATATATATTTTCTGAGGTTACAGTTGTTCATGTGTATTGCTTTTTTTTTTTAAGAGCCTAACTCCTTTCAGGATAGCTTGGTATTGTGTACCAAACTGATGAAATTGATACTCATATAAATGTAATAAGTAATTTCAGAAGCTGCTTAGTATTACAGATGTAAAATATAGTGAAGATAGTTATTGTTTTCCATATTTAGTAAGTATAGTGTCAAATGTCAGTTATAGTTTAATATTTACATCATTATATTTATAGCTAATCATGCAGTTAACCCTGTCTATTAGCTGATATTCACCCATACTGTAATGTGAGGTACTGGTTATTAGGATTAAAGTACAATAAATACAAACATCATAGACTCTGACTACATTTTATGTCCTTCACAGGAAGAGGCAGTGAGTTACTACACCAAGCTGGAGGGACAACTAAAAGACGACTACAGGAAGGAGAGAGAGAAGGTCAACAGGAAACCTTTAGGAATGGCCTTTATTACCTTTCAGAATGAGTCCATAACTGCCATGTAAGTACATTTACACAAGGCAAAATAAGTGAACGTGTATCTGTATGATTGTTCTTTAAATTGACATATAACATAACTCTTGACCCACGCAATGTCTGTTCTTTCTTTGCATGGATGTTTGTTCTCAGAATTTTGAAGGATTTTAATGCTTGCAAGTGTCAGGGCTGCCACTGTCGTCGGGAGCCCAAGAGCTCTCAGTTTAGCTCCAAGCTGCACACACACAACTGGACTGTCAGCTACGCCCCTGATCCACAAAATGTCTACTGGTAAGAACACAATCAAGTCACATATTCTCTACTATGTCCTTAACATCACGCTGAGATATGATCGAACTTCAGTCCACTTCAAGGAGATTTTCTCACACCAGTATCTGTAGTATCAGTTTACTGGCCAGCTGTGTCCATAACTGCGGGTCATCACCCAGTGTCAGTCTAACCGCTACATGACCTTTATCCCACAGGGAGCATCTGTCAGTGGGAGGATTCTCCTGGTGGATCCGCTGCTTGATCATCAACTGTGTCCTCTTCCTCCTCCTGTTCTTCCTCACCACCCCAGCCATCATCATCTCAACCATGGACAAGTTCAATGTCACCAAACCAGTGGAGTACCTAAATGTGAGTGTTTCCAAGTTCAGTTAAGACCGTCCTTCTCATTACCATACTGACACAGAGGAATCATTGCAAGAGATGTTGAAGTTGAAGAAAAAATAACCATTAACAGTGTTCAAGTCAGAGCCATCACAAGTCTGCATGCCGTTGCAGAGGCGCAGGAATTCACCACTCTGTTTCTTGACACAAAATTTCCATGTCTCTCTGATCTGCTCTCCAGAATCCAATCATCACCCAGTTTTTCCCCACCCTCCTTCTGTGGTCCTTCTCCGCCTTACTTCCTACCATTGTCTACTACTCTGCCTTTTTCGAAGCTCACTGGACCCGGTAGGATTCACACCTCCTGCAGTGGTTTACATAATTTGGCATATTCAGATTCATATTGTTTTCATTCCCATCTGGTTTAGGTTGTTTGAATGTGTCCTCTGTTTTTAATATGTGTAAATGTTTCATTTGGCCTTATAGCTCTGGAGAGAACAGGACCACAATGCATAAATGCTACACTTTCTTGATCTTCATGGTCCTGTTGCTGCCCTCCCTTGGACTCAGCAGGTATAGCATGTTTTTTTTGTTTTTTTTTTTAATCCCTGCGATACAAGTAAATGTGAAGTTATACTTCAGTATTTTTTTTTTGTCCGTTTAAATATTTTAGTTGGTTCTTTTCCTTTCTTTCTTTCCAGTTTGGATGTTTTCTTCCGTTGGCTTTTTGACAAAAGGTTCTTGGCAGATGCTAAAGTGAGATTTGAGTAAGTAGCCTATTTTTATGGATATCTGAATACTACTGTGTAGCACTTGCAACAATGCATTTTCATACTTCAGTACGAGCCTGTTTTTTTTTTTGTTTTCAGTCTGTGGTTATACTGACCTTTTTCTTTGCTCTTAAGGTGTGTGTTCCTTCCTGACAATGGAGCCTTCTTTGTGAACTATGTCATTGCGTCTGCGTTCATCGGAAATGCCATGGATTTGCTGCGGATCCCCGGTCTACTTATGTACATGATCCGCCTCTGCCTGGCTCGCTCTGCGGCCGAGCGGAGGACTGTTAAAAGGGTTAGTCTCTGCTCTGGTTAACAAGTTGAAATAATTTATGGGTCCATGTGAAATGTTAGTGCTAGCTGTATGTAAGTGATCTCTTACATGAACACGAATCTACGCTGAAACTAAATGGGGAAGTCATTTTCATTGTAATGTGCATGAACAAGGCAATAGAGCAACTAAAACTCAGAAAGCTGAGCCATTAATGTCATATAATCCATAATATATGAGAATCTGTTTTAACATTAGGATGGAAATGTTTTTTATTCTGTTAATCAGCTTCATTTGATGTAGATATTGAAACTGGGATGTTTAGGTTTTGAATTTAGTCGTTAATATCCTGCCATTGTGTCTCCATAGCACCAAGCCTATGAGTTCCAGTTTGGGGCAGCGTATGCCTGGATGATGTGCGTCTTCACTGTGGTTATGACCTACAGCATCACCTGCCCAATCATCGTCCCTTTTGGTGAGTGCTAACCCTTCAGTGTCTCTGCCGGGTTACTCCTGTTTCACATCATGATAGTGTGCTGATTAAATTACTGCAGGAGGAACATACAGAGGGCAGGCAGCATACAGTGGTTCTGTTCTTAATACAGAAGCTTATCAGCAGGACTAATTGGATTACTTCCACTGAATGCCTTGTCTCCCTTCCCTGTGCAGGGTTGATGTACATGCTGCTAAAACACCTAGCAGACAGGTACAACATGTACTACGCCTACCTGCCATCCAAACTGGACAAGAAGATCCATTCTGGAGCTGTCAACCAAGTGGTGGCTGCTCCTATTCTCTGTCTCTTTTGGCTTCTGTTCTTCTCAACTGTTCGCTCGGGTAAGAGGAGGACTCCATCTACAGGCCACTAATGTCCTAACACATGGCCAGATGTATTTACAGTATATCTGCCACCTTGTACAAGTACAAGCACCTTTTAAACAAGTGTCCCTCCACTTTCTTTCCCCCAGGGTTTTCAGCTGCAACATCCATGTTCACATTTATAGTTTTGATCATCACAATCATTATCTGCCTCTCTCACGTCTGCTTTGGACATTTTAAATATCTCAGTGCTCACAACTACAAGGTAAAAAAATAGTCTCTTTTTTTTTTGGCATGTTACTGATGTTGTCTTAATTCACCATGCCCATATTTTAGACCTGTTTTATATTCAGCTGCTTATGTTAAATGTGTGTTTTCTGTACCAGATTGACACCCAGGAGGTTGATGGATTGGAGAATGGACGTCCAGTGTGCACTTCTGCAGCCAACAAGGCAGCGGTCTGTATTCAGTCATTTTTATTTAACCTATATAATCTATATGTACTTCAGCTTCAAACAAAAGTGGAAAGACGCATGATATACTGCCAAAGCCTGTAGGTGCTGACCATAGGGTCTGTTTTGAACATAGTCAAAAAGAAACAGGGGGAAAAGGGTTACACTCTTATAGTTTATTTGCAGAAATGACTTAATTTATCCAAAGTTCCGACTTGCGTTTTGTTAAGGCATGAACAACAAAGTCAGTCAGATGCTGCTTAACAGATTATATATGGAAGATTTGAGAGTCCTTCACAAGACACCACCACCTCTGCACAAAGTAACAGCTGTGTAGTTTAAAATATCTGATACCTTTATGGTTCTAACAAATACAAATGATGTTTTTAATGATGATGCACAACCCAATGCACAAGAACACCAAACAGATTCTGTTTTCTCTGACTGTTGAAAAGGAGAACTTATTCTGAAATGCGAACTAGCATTCAGACTTTAACATTCTGTTTCATTTTCTCCACTACAGCAAATGTACATTGCTCAGGTACTTCAAGACCCAAATTCAGAGGAGGCTGGTTCAGGCAGTGGCGAGGACGACGGCCAGGGGTCCTCGCAGGACGAGGAAATAATCAATGTCGAAAATGGCCTGAATGAGGACTTCCAGTCTGGTGAGGACAGCCTCATCGATAATGAAGTGCGGCAGTGACGCTGCCTGGAAAAGAAAAAAAAAATCCCCCATGTTAACTTGAGGAGTGCACTGAACATGTGAATTAAACCAGGAACTGAACCAACAGTTCTCCAAAGTATCTCAACCTCCATTGAGGGACTTCACACTAACATAAGCACACTGTGTACTAAGGATTAAATGGACTGTCTCTCAAGGATTCTTGCATTTCCTTCACTGGGTCTCACCAAACCACAGCATCTGTGTTCCTGCAGAGGGAATGTACGCTGACAGTGCAAGGGGAGCAACATCTTTCTGCCCCCATGTAGCTGAGGCACGCCCTAAAACACTGCACATGGGCCCATGAAAGAAAGACACTAATGCACAAATGAAGAATCTTTTGCCTTGTCTTGTAAGGGGAGTGATATTCTGTATGTTTTTCCTTAACACTATTGCACTTCAAAGAGAGGACCTGTCCTATAAGCTCAAGTTTCACTGAGGTACTGTAGTACAGCATGCCTTCAATTTCAAAGGGTGGAGGGATTTTCCCATAATCCTTTGCTAGTATCTCTAATTGTCCGCACTAGATGCTTTCCCTTGAATAAGCAGCTTATGAGAGTGGAGAGCAAGAGAAGAGTTTTCCACACCAGCAGATAGCTTGGTCTTGTGCTGATGTGTTGGTCCCAAAACGGTTCTTCCAATTCCATAAAAGCCTTTCAGAATAACAAGATAGAAGAAAAAAAAAAAACATTGCGACTAACACTCCCGGACGCTTTGACACTGTACAGCTACAAAACTCTAGATTTGTGTAATAACCTTTTTTGACATGGTATTTATTTGTAGGCATGGAATTTTAAATGCTGTTAAGCTTGATACATCTCTAAACTGTTGAAGAAGATAATTCATATCTTGGCACACTACACTGATGATAATTTTTTTTTTGTTCAGTCCCTGAGCCTTTGTTGGTACTTCTGTTGGACTGCTGCTACTGATGCTGCCCCCAGTAGGGGACAATCCTCACACGGCTGCTGCAGGAGGACTGGAGGCCAAGAGCCTGCTGATCCTTTTGCGTATCTCAGAGGATGGAGAGAAAGGCCTTTTGGGGTTTTTCTGGGTCAGTTTCAGATAATACTCATTGTGACTAGTTCTCGTTATCTGTTGTTTTCAATGTTGTTTTTTTTTCTCATATGTTTACGTATGTATGTAGAGATTTTCAAATTAGCATTCAGATTAGGTGGCTACTGAGGGTTTTACGAATTAGATTATCCACATCTTACCACTCGGCTGTCTGTCAGGTTCTCCTCAGTGTTTTCTGTAGACACTTCATCATGTAGGTAGTACATTGTAAGTTCCAGTTGTCTCTGAGCATTGTTACAGTTTCCCATTTCCCAGTACTTAGTGCTGAGTTTTCGATTGTATAACCCAGATGGCTCAGTTTTTGGTCATAGCTCATCAGATCTTAGGCTAGGCCACACAAGAGAGTTTAGCAGTTACACCAGTGAATGAGGTCTAGTTTTACTTATCATCATACCCAACCACCCTCTGATAACTAAAATGAAAAAACGTGTTATGAAATAATTAATCTCTCCACAATTGTACATTCCATTTGCAGATCCAGTTACCAGCTTTGTCCTCTGGCAGAGCAGTAGAATTGTACTACAAACAAACACCAAGTAACAAACTGTGCATGTGAAATGAAATGCCCATGCAGGTCTGACCTTACTCAGGATTTAAGAAGCCTCTTTTTTTCTGTGCACGACGAGCTACCCCATTAAACATAAACAAGATTGTTGTTAAAGCAGGGCAAAGTGCTGCAGGCAAAGTACCACAACAGTCTGTAACTATGGATCAATTATTACTATTGGACCATAATATTAAAAAAATTCGTTATCTAGCTGCTCAGAGAACCATTGTGGGAAATGTGCGCTAATCTTACTTTCACTTATATGATTGACAGAGAAGGGCACGACCCACGTAGGTGTTACGACGAAAATGGTGAATTTAAACTGTTTTCCATAATTTGTCCATGGGTATATTAGCACCACATATGGGGTTTTTTATTATTATGTAATAACAAGAGAATTGTTTGACACCATTGAGTCTGATGCTCTTCTAGTCATGATAAGGTGATTTTATTTTTTATACCTCTTCATTTTTATACCTCTGAGATGTCTTGACATCACTGAATGTGTCATGTCAAAATAACAACTACTGTCCAGCTCTGATGGAGATACTTAAAAATCTCATCTCGTCTAACAACTTAAGTTTTTAAACACTGAATGTAGGTTAATTCCACAACTTTTGGTAAGCTGAAAGTGGCTCAAGTACTAGTGTGATCGCTGTATTTAAACAGCTTTAGAAAGATGGTTCACTAGCTAACCAGAAATTTCCAAGTTTTATACCACAGCTGGTTACTTACTGGTGCCCAGTCCCATGTTACAGCATTTCTTTTGATTACAGATCATTTGTCAGTCTGATGGTTGCAGTTATTTCCTGTAGTCTTTTGCTAATTCCAAGTCTAGGATCATCATGATGAATTATTTTATTTTAAATTATCCTCATAAGATCTGTGCAGGCAGAGGGACTCACTGGAAATAAATGCGTTGTCTTTGTCAACAACAACATCAAGTCAAACACTCTCTAATAGGATTTCTCAGCTTGTTTCTACCATGTGTAATGAATGGGCGGTAAAATGGCTGCATTTTGAAACTGCACAATGTAGAATGTGTTCTTGTGCGCTCTGCCTTTTTTAGTTTTACATTTTTCTAGATAGGAAGAGTAACAATAGCAGATCTCAGCCTTTGACTGTCTCATTTCATCATTCTTTCCAAAGGGCCATCTGTACAACAGATATATACTATATATATATCTACTCCCCTCCCCCAGCTCTTTGAACAATAAATCTGTATTTAATCAAGTTTGTCAACAGTAGCATTTTCTGTTGAACAGTGACTAAATGAAACTTTTGAAAGTAGAAACAACACGTTTTTCCCTCTCATTCAGTACACTCTGATGTTTTCCTGCTGCAGGTCTACTGTGATCATTAGCTTATGGTGGCTAATGTTAGCAATCCTTGATAGATGGTGCAGTTTAAGGGACATTATTTAGTTTGCTAACTTTATAGCTCTTCTCTGCTTGTGCTTCTCTTACACTATGTTGTATCAGTTTGATGTTTAATGTTTAGTACTTACTGTTACACTGTGATTGTGGCCACAGTCACAGCTGTTCAGTTTTTTGTTTTTTTTTTTAAAGAGGAATGGAGGTGGTTGATTGGAGGGCCAGAGGTTGGTGGGGGCGGGGGGTGCAGTTCTCACCGTCCGACACTGGGTGCTGCTTGGGAGGGAAGTGCACTGTGGTGCATAAGAGCAGGGAGACCGAGGTGCGACGTGGAAAGGCAGAATGGCACTTAATGTGTCTTGTAAGCGGACATATGAAATCCACAGACGCCATGAGAGCAGACTGTCAGATTTCAGGAGGACATAACACTAAAATGCAGCACATCGTCAAATTGAATCACCACTTGTGTTAGGAAAATAAAGAAAAGAAGAAGTCGTCGCCATGGACGAGGGGTTGGCTATTACTTTCATATCGGTTGCGATGTTTGTAGGTTGTTTTTTACTTGGATTCATCCCACTGCTGTTCAGACTTTCAGAGGTAAGTCTTACTTTTTATTTTATTATTATTTTTTAACCCCCCCCCCCTGAAGTAACAGTCCTTACATTATCCAATCACGATGCCTCAGTGACCGTAAATCACGACTTTATTTTAATCTGCAGCCTTTACCTTTATTTGTGCCCCCATACACTTGGCTGCTTTACAGTGATGCACACCCGTAGGTAAAGTTGTTTTATGGGTTCTTATGAATGAGACTGACCGCAGAATTATTAGCCCCTTGTCACGGAAAAAATCTGAGAAATCGCTTCATCTGTTTTGTTTTGCCAAGATAAACTGAGGGACAGCATAACACACATCAGCTGAAATCATGTGTCTGTTCCCAGAAAAGCCTGCAGTTTGTCTCCATCCTGGGGGCAGGACTCCTGTGTGGGACAGCACTGGCCATCACCATCCCAGAGGGAGTGGGTTTACTGGAGGAGTCATGGAGAGGTGAGCGGGGTGTTTATCAGCCACCAGCCCAAATACAAACATGAAAATGAGGACCTCGTCACATTTATTATTTATCTGGATAACATTTTCTTTGTTGTCTTGCCAACCGATCAGACATAATCTACGCCACCCTCACCCACAAAATTTACACCTGTGTTTGATTGTAACCCTTTGAAAGGAGTGATGAAACACGTAGGGATAAAAGTGGCTCATTAATTCAAATTTAATTCTTTTGTGTGGTTGTGATCAGAGACTCTTCTTGTCCTCCATCATCTCTCTGCAGCATCCTCCACCTCTGATGTGCCAGCCGGTCTGAACGGCAGTGAGAAAAACCCAACTTCCACAGAGGGAGGCCTTCCATCTCGCTTCTTCATCGGCGTGGCTTTAACCTTCGGGTTCACCTTCATGTTCGTGGTGGATCAGATTGGAAATTACATTTCCATGCATGGCAAGTTGGCAGAGCTCTTCACTACCAGCTTCACTGTGCAGAATGTCAACTCCACATGTGTCTTTTTAATATGTCACCACAATATATGCAATGTGCAATGTCTCATTTCAGACCAAAGGACTCGTTTGTCTAACAACGTCGGCATCACAGCCACTTTGGGGCTAGTTATTCATGCTGCAGGTACGTATACAGCTGAATATTTACCTCAGTTTTTAATTGGCTTATATTTGCCCAAGGTTCACAAGATGTTTTGAGAAATTCCAGGCTGCAAGCAAAGCAAATTCCCAACAAAGCACTGGAGTTGTTAAAGTCCTCATGTGACTCAGCATGTGATTCCTTCACTGTTTCAGCCTTTTATCTTTCAAATGACTTTGTGTCTCTGGGTTTGAAGCAGAGCCTGGAGGCTTTAGCTCAGTTCAGATCGAACTTGGCTTACAGCAAGGCAAAAACAGACTCATTCACCAGTTTGATGTAATGTTGTAGAGAAAAAAATGCACAAACATCCAGTGAGGAAGTAGATTGTTCAGACCATTAACAAGAATTTTGTTTGAATATAGCTGATGGATTTGCTCTGGGTGCTGCTGTGGCCACAGGTCAAGTGACAGTGCAGGTCATAGTGTTTTTTGCTGTGATTCTACACAAGGTGAGGTTCCCAGAAAGAACATTTCATTGAAATATACAGTTGTACTGATCACAAACAAGACATAATAGACCTGACCATCCTTCTTATCGCCTAGGCGCCTGCAGCTTTTGGTTTGGTCTCCTTTCTGATGCACTCCGGACTTGAAAGGAAGTACATTCAGGGACATTTACTGGCCTTTTCAGCTGCATCGCCTATTGTTGCCATCACCTCTTACTTCATATTACATGCAGTAAGAAAGCAGCCAAAAGATAATATCTCAGTATTATACCGTTTCAGTCAGTAGTTTGGTATTATTTGACTCGATGTGTTTGTGTCTGCAGTCTGGCAGTTCATCTCAGAACCAGCTTAGTGCGACAGGTGTGGGAATGCTCTTCTCAGCTGGGACTTTCCTGTATGTGGCCACAGTGCATGTTCTTCCAGAGATAAGCAGCAGCAGAACAGGCCAACCCTCCCCTGACTTCCAGCAGCAGCACACGGGAGCTGAGACCCACCAGCATCGCTACCTGGGGCTCCTGGAAAGCCTCACTCTCATACTCGGAGTCGGACTCCCGATGGTGCTGGCTCTTGGGCTGCGTGACGACTGAGAAGGGAATGTCAGGGAAGTTAAGTTTAGTGCAAAGAACACGGTGCCACCACGCCTCAAAGGAAAACTGTGAGCACCTTTCTCAAACTACCTGTACGGCACATTAATGGAGTACACTAAATCTGCCTTGGAAGAGAGTTTACCTTGGTGTGTTCTGATCTCAGTGAAACTCCCCTTTGAGTCCAACTATTGTTTGTGTATCAAAAGAGCTGTTCGTTGGTACAAAGAATCTGATAGCAAATATATTGTCCACAGTGGACTCGGCTTCCATTCCAAGAAGACAAACAGGGTAACATTTGTTGCCAAGGCTCTCTGAGGACATGGCATGATCAGTGGTGAATGGATAGATTTACAGGAACAACCAAATAATTTGATACTGTCTGACACCCAAACAATAAGAGATATAGGTCATGCATTTTTATTACTTCTCAGTTTATTTGTATAGTCAGAAGCTTGAAAACAGGTCCAGACTTTCAGTTTATTAATGTGCAATAGTACAATTTTACCAAGACAAAGGATGTGAAGTTTTTTTTTTTGTGTGGTTGCATAATTTGTTTTATAGCTTTGAAGGTGATAGTTTTTATCAGCACAAATGACAAAGCCTCTTGGATATGTGGTGGAACATCTGTAAGAATATGTAGCCAAGTCTAGCAGCTCTTTACATCTGTTAGATGATATGTGAGTCAGGCAGAAACAGGTGGCTGACAGTAGGTACTCTGCACAACTCGGGTTATGCAGTGGGCACTTCCATGTCTCACTGAATTTATACCTATGTCACTTCAGGAACTAGGGTTATTGAATTTTTTATGATTACGAAGGCAGAAGTTTTTATGAAATAAAGACATGTCTGCTTGTGTTATTGTGGCTTTGTTTGACTTCCTCGTGTCTTGCTGTTTTCTGTTTTCCCCCACAAGACACATTTTTTGATGCAGAGGTAAACTTATATTTAATAGTCAAAGTGTCACGTTGCATCTGCCTTTTATCAACCACCCTTGAGAGTTTCACATAGAAGAACCATGTGGAATCGCGTGGAAAAATATCAGTATTAAGACATTTTGCACTTTAAAGTATGATTTATTAAGATATAATAAAACATCATCCAAATACTATAAAGGTATAAGAAATTATGAAACATAAAAAAACCACCATCTACGCTGCACATGATCACACCACTGTTTAAATTAATTTCTCATGGTCCAGAACAGAAGTGATACGTATGAAATCAGCTTGTTTATGTTCTGCATTTAAGTTTCATTCTACTCAGTATCAGTTCTGTTTTATTCCTGTCATTTAATTAAAAGCTTAGCTTAATCTTCCCTGCCTAATACAAATAAAAAATAAAGCTTCTAGAGAGACATGGTAATATGATCAGACACTGACACAAATCAGAGGACCAGGGGAAAAAAAACACAATGGTGAGCTAAACATTAACCAGTAGTCTGGCCTCTTACGCCCTCAGAGCTCATCCAGAGCGCTGCAACTTGGCTCATATTCAACCTCCTGAAATTCTCCCATAACCCCTCCTCTCTTATCTGCACTCCGCTGGCTGCTAATGGCCGTTTATGTCGAATTCAAAACACTGATGTCAGACTTTGAGCGCCCCAATGGCTACACACCACAATTTAACCCTTCGCTCTCTGGTCTGCTGCATTTCACCAACACTTCTCAACCTTCCACAGGATTTGCTCCTGACTACCTTTATCTCACCAGAAAGACAGGGCCGTAATACTGTCATGTTGGCTTATTCAGTACAAACCACACTGCACAGTGTTTATTATCCTGACGGGAGGTCACCGCAAGGTCAGACATAACTGTGGTTTCATTCTAAACTTTCATACATTTAAATATCATTGTGAACTTAAAAAAAGAGGAAATATATGGCACTGTCTCATGGACTTTGGACTTAGACTGTGGATTCATAACAAATTGTACTGGGGTTTTGTGAGTCATTTAACCCCTAAAATCACTGTTGATACTCTGCTAGAAATGTTGAGCCCTGTGAAAACAGCCCTGACATGATAATGATCCATGGCATGTTGCAGGCTCCCCTGTGCAGCCCCAACACTTATTCAGAGTTCCCCCCTCTGCTGCTGGAGGGGGAGGCAGCCGTTATAACAAAAACATTCACATGGCACGTCCTGCCATTTTTAGTTTACTGATATGAGGGCAGTGTTTTTGTCTACATTGCTTTTAGAACTCTCTGAACTCACTTATTTTAGAGCAGCTCCTTCTAACAAGCAGCTCTGGAAGAGTGTTTCACTTAGTGCCTGAACTGTACTCGAGCCTGTGAGAGATGTGGAGAGTCGTTCTGAAGTCAGGATGGAGTGAATCATTTCTTTCATAGTTTCATGTGGCTCATGGAGGCAGTCAGCTGAGCCTCCCGAGCCATCTGATCAAAGGTTCGACTGTGTGTCTGCTGTCTCACTCTCTCCCTCAAGTGAAAGGAGGCCCGAGCCAGCGCCTGCGCCTCCTCCTGTATCTGCTCTCGCTGTCTCCGCAGCCTCTCCCTCCTCCATTCCTTCATGGAGATGTGGCTCTCTTTGACCATCCTCGTTGCCTCCTCCTCTCTCTGCATCCTCTCTCTGAGCCTCTGGTGGCAGAGCTGCCTGTGTTTGTTGCGTTGATGTGTCTGCTGAGCCCTGGTCCTGCGCTGGGCCGAGGCGTGGAGGGCAGCTCTCTCCATGCGACGCTGGCTCAGTTGGACCAGGATCTGCTTGTGTGTGAGCTCCTGGACGCTCTGCAGCTTGGCTCTCAGCTGTGCTCTCTGAATCTGCTCCTCCTCCCGGGCTGCCCGCTCGTGCAGCTCCCTCAGCTGTGCCTCTACAACCTGGGCACGTTTCTCACAGGAGTGCTGCAGCTTCTTCTCAGTGGTGCTCCTCTTCTGTGCCTCCTCTTCCTCCAACTGCTGCTCTACCTGCTGCTTTAGCAGTATGTGTCGTAGCAGCTCCTTGTGATTTTCCTCCTGGAGCCTCTTCCTTTCCTTCTTCTCCTGCAGCATTTTACTCCTCCTGGCCTTCTGCTCCCTCTTCACTGCTACCTGTCTCTCCTTCTCTTGCTCCCTTTTCTCCGCCTCCTGTTTCTCTCGCAGCAGCTTCTCCTGGTAGCGTTTGCGCCCCTCTGCTTCTTTCTGTGCAGCCTCTATCTTTTCTCTGCGTTGTGCCTCCACCTCCTCTTTCAGCCTCCTCCAGCGGTCTTCTTGCAGCAGTACCTCCTGCTCCAGTTGTACCGCTTTTTCTTTCTCTTGATGCTCCCTCAGCCTCCTGCGGGCCTCCAGCTCCTCATGCCAGCGTTGCATACTCTGCTTGAGTTTCTTCCTCCTCTTTTTCTCCTCCTGAGCCCACTGGGCCTCCTCCTGCTTACGGGCCTCCTCTCGCTCCTCTTCCTGCTGCTGATAGAGCTTCAGGCGTTCCTGCTCCTCCTGATGCTTCACCAGCATGAGAGCTGCTATCTTACGGTCTCTCTCTGACACTGTGACACACATCTTCTGTTTGATGTCCTCTGTGAGCCTGTCCAGTTTCATCTCAGTGGCCGGGGAGTGTCTGAGGTCTCCCAGACTGAAGCTGCAGACTGTGCTCCTGTCTGGGTCTCTGTTATCAGCAGCAGAACAGGGGGACCTGCGAACAGGTTTCCCTTTACAGCACAGATCTGCATACGGGATGGACGTCGCTTTCTGGCTCAGCACTGAGTGATCCTTCAGTTTGGTGACAGGCACCACCTCCGGGCCTGAGACTTTGTTACTGCCCGGCCACCTGTCCCCAGCCGCCTGGATAATCCTCTTCCTCTCCTCTCGGCACATTTGTAAAAGCTTCATTCTCTCCTTTTCGTATGATTCGTGCATAACTCTCACCGCCTCAAAGGGCGCGTCATTCTTTTCAGCAATCAACTCGTTTAGTGATTTGATCAGAAGTTCAACAGGTTTGATACCGAGCCGTGCGCAGGACTCCAGTGAACGTGGGCTGGTTAAAATATACCGACTCCTCTCAGCTTCGGCCGAGTCAAAGTTGTTCAGGTCCAAATGAGGCACAGGAGAGGTGGCCCTGCGTTCCCCCATGATAAAACACCCAGTTCAATCAGCTGAGTGCAAAGTTCAGGTGCTCAAAATTTCTCCCTCTCCGGTGACCATGTTCCCCCGGCTTTCCTGCACGGACAGGTCACGAAGGGATTATAGCTGCGTCTCTACCTCGGCTGTAACACACGACACACAAGAGACTCGAGACTTGAAACGTTTCCTCTAAATATTTAAAATCTTTTTTTTTTTTAAATGTTTTTAGAGAAAGCCTTAAAGAAAGGATGGTATAGTAGAATTCAGCAAACTAGTTGATTTATTTTTTGCTTATAGCCAAATATGAAATATAATTTAACGTTATAAGTTATCAATTTCACTTTGCTGCTAGAGCAACTGTACATGTAGCGTATTACAATGAGTAAAATAATAAAAACGTAGGATAAGAAACCCTAAAAAAATACAAATGTGAAAGAATTGTTATTCTTTTACGAAAATACGTTTTAACTTCCTTGAGTAAAAAAAAAGATAATAAGATGTCAAAAACAAAAACCAGTACAACAACAACAACGACAAAAAAAACTAAACAAAAACTAAACAACACTAACCATTTTAAGCTTGTGCCGTTGTAAACAAACTACAAAAACCAGTCCTGCTATGCCCGCAGCGGACAGAAGTGACAGAGGAGACGCTTCTGGTTACCATGACAACAAAACAACGAAATTAAGATAAAGCGGGCTCCTCTGGTGTCAGGCAGCCGTTAGCGCGCCACCTACCGGTACGTAACGCTGGGATGACCGTCACGTGTGGTGACGGCTCCCCTATAGGCTGACGCTGTCAACTATCACTGAAGTTAGTTCCACCTTCGTTAAAGGCTCGTTTGTAACTGAATTCTAAAGGAGGAATTTTGATTTGAAGCTTGCCATACATAAATACGTCTATTAAAATTCATGTGATGATTTTGGATCTTGTATGTGCAAAAATCAATATTACACTTTTGAGCTGAACATTTACTTTTGAATAATGATGCTGCAAATTTGATTTTAAGAATGTAAGGCAGTTTTGTATGGCAGCCAGCCAGTCAAGACCGGTTTGCTGTATTTGGCATATCTGTTCCAGACCTTTCATATATATATATATATTATCTTAAATCACTGACGAGGACACCTGACATGTATTCTCTATTAATTCTGGGAATTCTTTTCCAGAAATAAGTCAGAAGATAGAAACTCCTGAGGTTCAGAACACCTTACATCAATATCTAATATCCATATCATTTGCAAACATCAACAGTGAGTTCATATGTTTAGTGGTTAGGGGTTTGATGACATTATCACAGATTTTATCATGAAAGCATATTTAAAGTAAAACAATGTGTGGAAATGTGTTTGTAAACACATTTCCATCCAGTGGTGGGGTTCCCAGTTTGCTGACTGATACAGTAAATACTAAATGTTTATCTTATTGTCTTGCAATATGACAATATAGTCATATATAAGTCATATATAGTCACAATATAGTCATATATAAGTTAAATCTTTGCTGTATATTGGGGACAAGTGACTTGTTTTTTTATTATTAATGGTGCATTATTATTATTATTATTATTATTATTACTCTTATTATTATTATTATTATTGTTTAATTTTCACTTTCAGTTTCCTTCCTCTTACATAAGCACGTGCCCATGCAAAACGATCTTTGTCTTCAACATCAACGGCATGTTCCTCGCGCGCCCTGTATCTCTGTGCCGATCAGGTACGTTGAAGTTATCTGATTAAAAATTGGTAAGGCGAGTACAACAACAGCCAGAGCACACTATGAGATTACTTTTAGCGTGGCCTTTGCTAGGACATGAGCGCCTTAGCGCAACACAACTGATTTTGGTAGCAAACATCAGCTAACGTTAGCTTGGACCAAAGATGCAGGCGACAGAAACAGGATGGTGAACTGTTCCGTACTTCCGTTTTTTTTTTGTGTTAGCCGCCGGTCGAGCAGAAGTTTGCTTCTTGTTTGGCCAGTAGTCGATAGGGTTTGTTTTGTTATATTTTATTTACACTGGAATGTTTGTAAACCGCGCATTGGTCTGTTTGCAGCAACGTCAATGCTATTTTTCGTCGAAATTTAATGTAACGCTAGGTGATCGGTTGATACTAGTTAAGTAGCATCGCTTTGCAGTAGCCGACGTTAGTTGTGGTTAGTTCTAAGTTAGCACGTATGCAGCGCGACGCCGGTAAGTCTAATGCGTTCCATGTATCACACAGTGTTACTAGGCTTTTACTTAAACTGACACTTCAAACGTTTTGCGCATGACCTACGATGTAAATGAGCGAGTGGTGGATTTTTGTCTTGTCTTTTCTAACGTCTTTGACTTTAAGGAACTTTAAGGAACTTTAAGGAAAATCGAGCGTCAATGCTACATATCCCAGAATAACGTTAAACAACCTGACAATAACATCCAGAATAAGACCGTCTCTATGTCTTTTCTTGTGGGATTTCTTGTCAGTGGATAGTTTATCGGCTGTAACATTCACAAACAGAAACACACTTTGTTTATATTTAATCTATTTGGACTCTGCGTTTCACAACACACAGCTCATCCACTCACTGAATGAAGATGAAGAGAGCCAGAGGCAGTGGTGATGAGGAGGGTCCCCGGCAGAATGGCTCTGGTGGACGCAGGAGAGGAGACCAGCAGCAAAGTGATGGGGATGAAGGTGACTCTACCTTCGGCCCCACTGACCTGCAGGACGACGACAACGACCCTGGCCTCAGGAGAGAAATTAGGAGCAAGTACAGAGACCTCATCAACTCTGTGCAACGTGAGTAAGACAGACAGGCAGGGCGAGGTTGTTGTTGTTGTTCTTTATGTGTTGACAGTTCTCTGATGTGTGTGCTTCTTGTGGGTTTGTTTTTCAGAGAATAGAGAGGATATGCTGAGTCCCTCCAACAACAGACTCACAGAAGTCTTAGAACAGGCCAACAGGCTTTTTAAAGATGGTATGTGCGATGCAACCACAGACATCTTGTATTTGGGCTGCAGGCCTGTGACTCTGCATGTAGAGAGGCATGCACAAACAACACGGTTGTGCAATCAGTAAACTGAAACTATGAGCTGTCTCATAGTGCTGTGCTTTGATTGTGATTCTGATTGTGATTCTGATTGTGTTTGCCCTGGGTGCCCTGGTTTTCCTCCCACTGTCCAAAGACATGCAAGTTAGTTTAATTGGCTACTCTAAATTGCACATTTATACGTTGTGTCATTTTGTATTTGTAGTTCCAGAATAATAATTCCTACGTGAATCACATGTCATTATCATCACCGAGCACTGTAGATTGATTAGTTTGATTTCACTGTGTGCCTCGGCAGTTCGGCAGGCGAGGGAAGCAGCTCTGGATGCCCAGCTCCTTGTTGTGGCCACGGACCTGGGAAAGGAGAAAGCCAGCCAACTGTTTGCTGAGGGCACTGCTTTCGATCCCACTGCTTTTGCTGAGCATCTTGTGGGTATATTTATTTTGTAAATACATTATGTTAATGTATATGAAATGTTTCACATTTGTAGACAAACATGCACACCCGTGCCTGGGGCAAGTGTCCTTTAACTGGAATGAGTATAAAATCCAAACCAACATAATACCTTCTCAGTGATATTATTATAGTGCTTCGGTTGTTTCCGTTGCTACTCTTATCCTGTACTTTATCTAAGCCAGTCGGTTCAGTGCCAAGGACCTTCAATGTACATACAGTATGACAGGCAGAGATATTCTCTGTTCATCAGCGTGAATAAGAGCAGTCATACCTGCTTTATAAATGTACCACATTAATGTAAAAAGTACTCAAAAAAACATTTCAGCTGTGTGAAAATAACTAAAAACACAGAAAGCAAAAATACAACATTGGCACTGTGTCATTTTAAGATACCTCCTTTATTCTGTATTCTGTAATGTCTCCTTTTATTGGCTGTTTATTCATCCAGATTTGAATTGTTGAGATTAAAATGTCTGCTCCAAGACATGACAGAGCTCCTTCTCATGCTGTTCAAGACAAAGAAAGTAGAAACATGATAATGACAATGTGAAAATATAATATTATACCATGTAAATAAAATCTGATTGCTTGCAGTGCAAACACCAATGCATCGTAGGCTGCAGTGATCATGTAGAGGTGTCTCTGCTTCTCTCACAGTTGTCCTTCATGGGTCTCAACCGGCTAGAGGACGGGGAGGACGAACAGAATGGTGCATCTGATGGCTACCTGCCCCAGGATGCCTGGCACAGAGTGGCCAGGAGGGCAGAGTGCTGTTTCAAGACAGCACCCTCCTTCCATTACATGTGAGTGCCTCAGCATGTGATACACAGCCACTTATGATGGGGATAGACGCAGTCACGGTGTCATGATATCTCCCAAAAAAAATCAGCATTTTGTTCTTGATTAAATTCTTCACAAGAGCAAGTGCACATCGAGCCTAAAGATTAAAACTATTAATTTGTAACAGGCATATTATTACTGCAATTATTATTTTTTAGCTTAATTTTTGCACTTCCCGTTTTATTACTTTCCCACAGCAGTATTTTTTGTCTCAAGCCTTTTTTTCCCTGCGATTCTTTTGATCAGGATGGGCTCGTTCCATGCAGAGCCGCCTCCTCCAAAGCAAAGGATAGAAAGGCAAAGGAAAGCACCCAGCAAGGAAGCCAAAAGGATAATGCCCACTCAGGTATCTAAGCTTAAACTCCCATGGCCCCAGTTATCTACATGCATGTCACTATGACTTAGCAAATAGTTACGAGTATGAGCAATGTCTAACGCAAGATACCCTTACTACTTTCTGCATTACGTTCTTGTTGTCTGTCAGCTGAAGAAAATGGATGAGTCCCATCAAGAAGCAACAGAGAAAGAGGTGGAAAGGATCCTAGGATACCTGAAGAGTTACTACCAAGATGATCGTGAGTTTAAAGTTGACCTGGTGGACATTAACATTTCATCATTGTGTAATTTATTATTTGCTCACGTGTCTCTGTTTCTATTTCAGCAACGTCACCGATATCGTATTACGAGTTTGTCATTGACCCCAACTCCTTTTCCCGGACAGTAGAGAACATTTTCCACACGTCTTTTCTAATCAGGGTGAGCTGCCTGTGCTGAAGTTTGTTTAAACTGAGTTTGTCTGCCCTCTGGTGATTGTTAGAAGGTATGACAGCATTGTCTGTGTTGCAGGACGGTTTGGCACGGATGTATCTGGATAATGCCAAACTGCCATGTATAGGTGAGACGATGTAACATGTAGTTGTATTATTCTGGCCATGGAAAAACAAAGAAAGCATCTTTATGTAAATTGTTGTGTGTTTTTGTGTCACTGATAGCTCCTGTAGAGGAGGGAGAGGTGGAAGCAGGAGGATCATGCAGCCGTAAACAGTGCATCATCTCTATCAGCCCAAAGATGTGGAAGGTTAGCAAGTTTTAGCCTCAACACAAAACACCTAGTCGTGCATCAACACAAGGCTGACTATAAATATTCTTCTTTTATGTCTTTGGTCGGGATTTTATTATATAACCATTTGTCCTTTCCCAGGAGCTCATAGATGCCTTCGACATCAGAGACACAATGATTCAGCCTTCAAACACGCAGAATGAGTGAGGGACCCTGCCACTTTGTGTTAGCTAAAACATAAATTGTTTTTAAGTGTGTTGCTTTTCTTTTATGTCTACATACTGACAGAATTTGCAAAGACCAAATTTCAATGTAGATTATACATTTTGTTTTAATTTTTTTTTTTTTTTTTTTTTTACTGTTTTTAGATGTTTCAATAATTAAAGAGAAAGAAGATAAAACTGGTACTGTTTAATTTAAGCATGTTAATAGCAGGCGTTGAACACTGTTGTCAACATAATATACTCTATATATTTCTAGCATTTGAGCTTTAAATATTTGGAGCCACTGTAACAGTGAGGCACAACTTCAAACATAAGGTTGATTTTAAACGATAAAATAGCCGAGGCCTGGTTATGATCGCGTGTGGTTATGATTATTTGTGTCGACCTTCTTGAGCAAAACTTCTCTTGAAACGTGTCTGTGTATCTTTACCCTAGTTACTGTAAACACTGCAACATGTCATGCGATACTACTGCGCAGAAAATTTTAAAGCAGTTTTGATTTTTTTTTATGCTATTGAATGGTGATGACAAATAGGGAATTTGGAAATTCAAAGAAAGAAAGAAAGAAAAAGCCTTTATTCTTGAAGTCTTAATTGTGTAGTTTTGTATGTATAACAATATAAGATATTGCAAGGATTGATATTTCAGCTCTCACAAAACATGAAATTATTCCTTCTGTTTTTGTTGTTTTGGTGTGAGTGAACACACTGGTATCATCATCATGATGATGTATCACCCATCCTTGCCATCTCCTGGGTCTTTTAAAGGCACAGGCACCCTTTAATGCTGCCTCCCATCTCTTCCTCTCTCCTTCTCGGAGCATTTTTTCCCTCCAAAGCGGTGCTTCAGTCTGCTCGCCCGTGCAGTGGTCTGAGGCTAAGCTGCATATGAGGCTGGAGAGAGTAGCTCCCTTTCTCACACTCACATTTGATAAGGTTGGATTCCTTATGTAATATAGATTTTTTTATATAACAATGGCTTGAAAATATATGTCACAGGCGCACCACGGGCAATGCAGTGCAGAGCATTTATTAGTCACTGAGGCACACACTCGTGCAGACACAGAGGCGTGCGCACACACACTCTCTCTGTAGCTTCAGCAGAGATCTGCCTGCTTTGGCAATGCTGAGTCTGACTGATAACGATGCAGTTCTGCAGAAAGGTGCTCTGCCAGCCGTGTAATGCCAGAGTCACTTCACCAGAGGAGGACATGGAATACAAGATGGGGAGCTGCATTGGAATCTCAAACAGCCAGGTAAACAGTGGAGAGGGAGTGTGCTGGACAGAGGCTGTGTGCGGCGTAGCATCAGTGCCTGTCTGATTGAACAGGGACAGTGTGCAGGAGGAAGCAGAATAGATTTCACCGGTCAAGAGCTGAGTCTTTTTTTCAGGCAACGGCAGAGAGTTAGAAGGTGTACTCCGGTATTGGAGGAGGGGCGACGTCAGCAGGGATAAGGAGCTGTGGAGACGGAGGGCAGAGGGTGAGGAAGGGAGGAGCTGAGCATAAAAGGGTGAGAGGGTGATGCTGGTTGTAGTGGAGGAAGATGGGAGGCAGGTTGACGAATCCTAAAGAAAACAGATGATGAAAATGTATTAGATTCACTCAGATAAAAGCCTGAGTGACAGTTGAGAAAGGAGAAGGCAAAGCAGAATGGGAGATGTTTATGCTGAGAGTGTGCTGTGATGTCTGTTGGAAACAGAGCTGAGCAAATCAGTGTTATTTATAGGGACGATAAGCCTGCTCTCAATCACTGACTGAGCGCTCAGCTGAAGATGGCTTGTGATGATATCAGATAATAGAGGATCCAAAACACTTTATGAATCTGTACATTCTGTTCCTGTTTGCATGGTTGCTTTTTGTACTCTTTGTTGTAGCAGACTTGTGGCTGTGTGAGTGCATTTCAGTGGCTGTCCTCACATTTCAATCACTGTCTACTTTAGAGAGACACAGCTGAAGGGAGAAGGGAGGCGTTCCCCAAGCTGAAGATGAGGTGATGAATGAATGTAAAAGGTTTGGAGAGATACAAAGCAAAGTTACAAGAACGTTAGAGCAGCGTCTGCAGCCTTTTACATGATCAGTCATGGGGCCAGGAGACCTGACACCTCATCCTCCTGTCTGTCCAGCATGCCTGTTTGTTTACAGTGTTGCCCTAGAACTAGTGTCTCCCTTCCAACTGACTGACAGGCCTCCTGAGCCTGTCAGAGCAGGTGAGCCCCCACCCACCCGTCCACCCACCCTAAAGCAGACATGGCCTCCCCAGCTCCTGTTCGGTCTCCTCCCCTCGGTCCTCTGCCCACTTCTGTTCCCGTCCTGTGTCCACCCTTCGTCCTCTCCTCCCACTCAACGTGCAATGCAAAAAATAGCAACAGAGAGGCCGGGGCTCCTCAGAGGAGAGGACAGAAACAAACACTGGCCTTGAGTCCGGCAGTAAACACATTGGAGGTGTTTGTCAAAAGCTTGAAGCAGACACTGTGTGTGGAGCAGTCTCTTGTTTGCAGTGGTGAGTAGTTTATGAGTTGCAGCATTGGTACAGGTTTGGGGTAATTGATTTGGTTGGTCAGGTGGAGGAGAGTTAGTATATGAAAATAGAAGGTTAAACTGTTAGAGCTTGTATTGAAATTTGTGTGAGCGTGTTTTGCTTCTATTAACATTTTGTTTGATGTATTGTGATGATTTCAATCTATTTACTATAACTGCCCAGGCCAGGTGGATGAACATGGTTTAAACCACGACTTCATCTACTGCACAGTACGCCCACTCCTTGCTCTCTTACCTGGCTTAATTACATTATTTATCTGACACATACAATATTCTATGCTATAAGAAATTACATTAGAAATACAGCATTTGGTTTAGTTTAGAGGTTGTGTTCCTGCTTGGTGTTTGTGCCGGTGGAGGGGTCAGACACGGGGCAGGAAACAGTAACCTCATACTGTAGGTGTCTAAGCAAAGATACACACTGTTCATCCAAACCCAAGAGCTTAAAAGATGGCTCATGTTGAGTGATGGACAGGCCGATGATGAGGTGAGAAGAGGCCTGGCAACAGTCTAATGGTATGATTTGTCCCCCAGTGCTTTGGGTGCTGCCAGAAAGCTCCAAAACACTGCTGCCAATTAAAGTACACACACGTCTGCAGGGAGCAGGCTGAAATTACACCCCATTCACACAAATAGCAAGCAGGCAGGCACAGGAGATGAGCTGCCACACTACAGAATATTAGGAGAAAAGCAGATAATCATTTTCTCACAGCATTATCAGTGAAAATCCTCACAATCTAAAGATAATAATTCAAGAGTCAAAAAACAAATTAATGGTTCATAACTGGAAAAAAAGCAACCTCTACTCTTGATTGTAAATGAAGTGTGAATGACAAATTGTGCACAAGACTGGAATAAAGTCTAACAGCAGTGGACAGGGTCGATCTCTATTTATAAAGTCTTACATATTCAGGTCAGTGCTTTCTGACTAAACACAGTCCCTACAGTCATATCAGGAATGCACAAACAGCCACTCTATGGCACTGTGTGCTTACTGCTCTGCTACAATGCGTTCAGTAAATGTTCATATGAGAGAAAGAAAGACGACTGTCAGAGATAGAGAGGGTAATGAAAGTGGCTCTACCCGTATTTGATATAAAGTCAGTCCCTGTTTAGAAGCTGCTGCGCTTTTCTTCAGATAATTTAAATGTCTTCACAATGTCTTTCTAAACTGTAATGTTTATATGGAGACTGCAAATTGGATTAAAGAAGCTCCTGGATTATTTTAATTGTCTCAATCCCACCTCGTGTTCAATAACAGACTGAACACTGCTCAAAGCCAAGAGATGGCACAATCTGTCATTTACCCCACGAGGATTACCTTAGGGGATTACCCAGCCTCAGTCACTGTGTCAATATGCTACAGTCACTCAGTCACATCACATGTACAAACACAAAGTGACCGACTGCATGTGTAGATGTTCTTATTGCTGATTTGGACCAGAGGGCACCTGCTGGTTGTGGTAATTAATTGCAGCAGGAGCTGAATTTGTCTAATGTACCCTTCAAATAATCTGTAGAGTCCACTTTTAGAATTGCAGGATAGCTCTTATGTGAAGATGCTGTTTTTCCTGCTTTTTAAGCCCACATCAGCAGAGGTAAAGCCTGCACTTTGGTCCTGGGGGGAGGTTTTGCATCACAGGTCCCTAATCTCTAAAACAACACACGCACTTACCCTTCTCTCTCCCTGCTGGTTCAACCTCATACCAAAGAGCTCTAATCCTGTGGAGCATGAGTCTGTGACCACTGAGGGGACCACAGTTCCCCTATTCACTCTGTCCATCTCTCTCAGTCTCTCTTTGCTCAACCTGGGGATGGCTGACTTCTGATGGTCCTTCTTCTGCTAGTGTCTTTCAGCCAGCTGATGTGAGGGGGGGGTGCCCGTTGGTTTGGGCAGTTGTGGCCCTGCAGCTGGCTGAGCCATGGGGAACGAGAGCAGCACAACTGAGGCGTTGGTAAGGCCAAGCTTGCTGGCACTGGAGGGCTGGGATTGCTACTTGCTGCCCCCCACCTGTGCTTCGGCTATACCGTACATACCTTAAACTCTTTCATGCACGGACAACTAACACAACTAACACTTACTCGCATGATTACGAACTGTTACAAACTGTCAGTCGAACACATGGGATGTCCGTGGAGCTGTAGACTTAGTATGCATTCCTGTGCTTAATTGAGGCTTGTCTAATAAGCATTTAGATAACACGTCTTGTTCTGTTTTATAATTAACCTGTGAGTTCAACGTTAGATGTTTACGCTATGACTTCCAAGCTGTGCCATGACCTATGTTTACCGCTACACACTCTGAAACTTCAAGGCTTGCTGCTTGCTTTCTTTCTTTCAGCTTATAAAAATTCATCTCTCCTATGATGGTTGGAAAGCTGTTATCCATTATATGCCTCCAGTTTGCATGTGGACAAGAAAGGTTGTTGCAGTTAACTTGTCTTTTTTGTTTTGGTAACAGCAATCACAAAAAAGACAGCTATAGAAAAAAAACAGTCATTTCCACATGTGACTGGAGGACTTCAGCCGTGGAATTCAGGATTAACCTAATAGGATTAACATAAACATTTGTCTCATGAGCTATAGACTCCACAAACCTTGTACAGTGGAGTTCACTGGATGTGACTGTAGACTTTAACACTGTTAGTCTTGTCTCAAAAAACAATGGTGATTTGTTTTCTGTGCATTAGTGCATACCGCCATGGCTATATACTGTACAATAGGTTTTTACCCCTAAAGATCTCTTTCATTCCCCATTACAGCCAGAAGAGGGCGCTCCAGAGAATGTTGTTCTATTTCCACCACAGGAAAATCAAAATGATTCCTCACAGGTACATTGCACATGCATTGTGTGTGTGTGTGTGTGTGTGTGTGTGTGTGTGTGTGTGTGTGTGTGTGTGTGTGTGTGTGCTTCAGAGAGTATTAGCTTGTGTTTACTGGTTGGTGACATATTTAATACATCTTTTCACAGTAAGCAGAGAGAAGAATCAGTAAACTGATTTTGTTATGGTGCTCAACAGCGCAGTTAAAATTTCCTCCCTGCCTGCTCTTAGTTATTTTGAAGCTCAAAATCAGAAAATGTGTCTTTAAACTCACACAGACATAGTGCAGCCAGGGGGGAAAAGGGTTATACAGTGAAAATAAGCAGATTTCTAAACCTCTCATACCTTCCTCATTTATGATCATCCCTTCAGGCGAGGTGTGCTGCAATGAGCCAGTTAGATGTGGTTTATTTTTATTCCCTTTGACATCATAGTTAATAATGTGAATGACATCGGAAAATGCATCCTCGAGGCTTGTGATTCCTTGTGACTGCAACACTCTTCACTACCCTTATCTGGTTTTATGACCTGGTTGTGTATTTTGCATATTTGTACTATGTATATATATATATATATATTTTTTTTTTTTTTGAGGAAATAATAATAAGAAAGCAGATAAAATAAATCCACAGAAGATAGTGCTTATATTCTGAACAGCTTAATATCCTGCGGATAATCAGCCACAGGAGACACTTCACCATAAAGGTGAAAATATTAAATGTTTCTTGAGAGTCAAACTGGCTGTTTAAATGGTGAGTGGGAACTTTCACGTCCATGTGTACCGATGAAGAGGATGTCACACCTTTGTAACACAGGGAGGTCAAAGTTGGGTGAGAAAGGAGCTTTCATGATGCAGGAGGATGTTGTGTGTCTCTGTGTGCACGTAGCCATGTGTGCATGTAACCAAAGCTTTATGGAGTGTAACCCGATCCTCTCTGCGGGGGTCACTGCAGGTCTGACCCTTGGCCTAATTCCCAGCATTCACCTGCAGAGGCACTGTCAGTCAGTCAGTCAGTGCAGCCAGCCAGAAGACACAGCAGCAAGGGGAAGGCGGGGGTGGGAGGAGGCAGGAGCAGAGGTGGATGGGGAAGGACTGAATAACAAAAAGAGGGAAGGGAGATAGGAGGAGGAGGAGGGGATAGAGAGGGAGCTGAGTGGAAAGAGTTTACAGGAGAGGGGGAGGAGAATTGTCAGCACTTCCCTGTGGCCAGCCCAGTCAAGTCAGTCTCAGTCTCAGCAGCAAGCACTGTGTTTGTCAGTGCGTGGTAGTGTAGTGTTTCCAGACTCTACACACACACACTGCAAAAAACAGAGGAGGCTCATGGAAATTTAACAGGGGAGCGGCAGCAGCAGAGGACAGGACAAGACTGTGGAAAGGAGGAGGAGGAGGAAGTTAGCTGAGTCAGTACAGGAGAGGGGAGGGAGCGTCAGCAGCATGTGTTGCAGCATGTTTGTGTCGTCGTCGGCCCCCTTCAAAACACAGAGCCCTACAGAGGCTGCCTGTACACTGAGCAAGGTAGAAGGGTAGCAGAGGAGCTGCACTGCACTGTAGAGTCACCTTCAGCACAGTGGAGCACACTGCTGGGTAAGTGCAACACAGAGATGATGGGATGAAGCTTAAATGGTGTGTAATCAGGGGAGATATATGCATTGTTTCACACAGGACAAGCGGAATCTGTGTAATGTTTCTCGTCATGTGAGGGTCTGTTCCTGCTTAGCACTGCTGTCTTCTCTCTGTTTACTACAGTCATGTGTAAAGCATTAAAGTTTTGTTAGCACATGGACACTGACCCGTTCAATTAGCAGTATGACTTACTGACCGACTGTTGGACAAGTAGCAGTTTCCAGGCAACATCAGCTTGCTTTCTGTTTTGTTCCTGCGGGTTAATTAATAACAGACAGTGCTTTCTGTGTGGGGGTCAGACTAACTGAAACAAGGCCTGTGCTTTTCCACCTCACATGTCTCTACAATGACCCTACTAATGGCCTTTTAAAGGGCCAATTATATAGGGAATGGCTGTTGGCTGTAAACTTGGGCACGCTTCGCTTACTGTTGCTGTTCCTCATCGTTCTGTCTGAACTTTTTTGAGCTGATTTCAGTGTGGAGGTTAGTCTGTTGTGTGCACCATACATTTACAGTTTCCACTCTGACAAGGTGAGAGAGCTCAGGCAGGAAACAGGAAACCCAAGACACGTCAACATAAAGCTATCTCATGATAAAACTGCGTTTGTCTCTGCATGCGTGACTGTTAAGGTGTGGAAGGATTGTTTTTTTTAAATCTGATTATGTAACATTAATAGAGAAAATAACATCAATAGGTAGATCACAGGCGTTCAGAGTGACACTCTTACCTGCAGAAGCACTTTTTTTGGCCTCAGTTTCTTTCTTTCTGAGATTCTTTAATGTTTTATGTTTTTTTTTTTCTAAAAATGTGGAGCCAGGTTTCTTTTGAAAAGAAGCATAGCAGGAGTAGTCTAAAATAGTACTTGTAAAAATAACCTAATATGATTTGAGCTTTGCATACACAGATGTGAAGAGAGAGGCTTCACATAATTGACCAACATTTTCGTAAAATCAGTCGTAAAGATTTGAACTATTTGTTATTCTTGTGTTTGTGTTAGCACCATTTGTGTTTATGAGGGAGCAAACAGATCCTCCTCCTGAGCTGCATGTGTCACACAAAGAAAGCTCTTTGTAGTGGTGACACAGGTGAGGCCGGTGACTCAGAGCCTCCCCACTACTCACACAGCTTTACTATTTAATCTGTCTCCAGTAACAGCATCCAGTAAGTACACCAGTGAGGTGAAACTAGAGCAAGAGGTGACATTTTGTTGTCCAGGTTGAAGGAGGAGTGCAACATTTAATTGTTTTTTGGCTCAACAAAAAAAAAAAAAAAGTGTTTTAAAGAATTAATTTCATCTTAACTTCCTCTTGTCATGATAGTCACCTCTGCCTGTGTGCAGCCATGCTGTCTACTACTGGTTCATAAATAATGAATGAACAGATTCATTTCTGAATCTCAGCTCGATCCACAATGGACAGCATCACCACAGCCATGTTATATCCTTCTGGACTCAAGCTGTCAAATGAACTCACACCCTAATTCACTAAAAACAGGCTCTCTCAGAAAGAAACAGCTCACACACACATTCCATACTGGAAGGGCCACGATATATCTGCACGTTTGCATGTGTCTGTGCAAGTGCAGATCTGTCACCTGTGCACCTCACACCTTTACATGTGAGTGGGTGAAATAGGGGAAAAACATTTCCACCTCTGTAAACTGAGGCAGGCTGTGCAGGAGAAATTCCATCACACAGTGGGTCCACAGTTGAATGTTGTGAAATCAAGGGACATCTTAACCATTTACTCATAATGGAAAGAATTAAAGACTGCAAAATGTCTTATCTACTTTAGACAATTATTACACCACATGTCTTATCATGCTTGTCACAGTCCAACAGGACCGGTTTGTCTTTAATGATTATTTTTACTCCCTGCGTAAAAATGCTTTGACACCTGGCGAAGAAATATTATAGCAGACTTTCTTGTGAGGTGTTTCTAAGGCGGAAAACAGCAAACAGTCTAATAAATTACCTGCTTCTTTTTTTTTTCAGATGATCAAGAGTAGAGTGTAAACAAAGCTGCAGAGATTAGGCCCATGCAGTGAGCCTGGCACAATGCTGGAAATAATCCTTTAATTTCAGTAACAGCAAAGGAAAAACAAGTAGAGAGACAAAGATAAGGTGTTTGAATGGAAGAGGCATACTCCAGTCTATGTGACCTATGCATTAGGCTATTACACAAACAACACTTTTAACACCTTAATAGTTTAACACGTGGGTGGAGTTATTTGTTCATGATGTTTGGCTTTGAGCATTAAATCTGTCGGTGTTCCCATGTTTGCCCAGAACATGCTCACACTTGTTTAAACACACACTCTATCATGCGTAGAACTGCAGAGAATCCGGCATGTAGCTCACTACAGTTATGTTTCACTGTCCCACAGGCTGAAGCTCAGTCTGAGGGTTTGACCCAGACGGATGACAGAACGCTGCTAACCGAAGCCTCCACCAGCCAGCAGAACCTGCTGTCCCAACCAGTGCTCCCAGACGTCCCAGTCATCACCGGAGTGGAGGAGAGCAGAGGTGCAGCTGAAGACCAGAGGGACAAGGAGGAGCTTGAGTTTCCCCATGACCTGCTGCCCAGTCTAGACTTCAGCAGTGAGCTCAATATCTGGGAGTCCTCCCTAGGGTAAGTTGAGGGGTTATACACACACACACACACACATGAATACACCATTTCTTTCATAATGTCACCATAAAACCATAATTTGAACCACAGAAAGAAGAAAGACAAGTTTCTTCTTGGCTTTTGGTGGCTGTTACAGTTCTTAGGAACTGTGAATCATGTAAATAACTACCGTTGTTTGCATTCCTTGTCTACTTCCTGAAAAAAGAAATACAGCGGGAGAGTGAAACCAGTGCGTTTTCTTGGATCTCTATGTTAGATACACAATAGATTTGGTGTCACTGTGTATCATAACGAGTTTTGGAGGCCTTGAAATTTTCTCAGTCAGCTTCTTATTATGAGCAATAAGGTCCAACAGTTTTCTGCCGCAGCCTCATGAAAGATATCTGAGCTTTTGTCCTTGGTTTTCTGACTGTTTTACAGTGGGTGGGGTTCAGTATGAAAAAGGGGACATGACATGTTTCTGTGCACCAGTCAGAGCTTAGCAACATTTGGATAAAGACGTGATGACAGTTGTATCTCTTAATAAAAAATAAGTTATGTTCTACAAAGTAAAGGAAAAAAAAGTCCGTTATAAAGAAAAAAATATCATAGCATTATTGCATTGCTGTGTAATGATATATTGTATGTTTATTTTGCTTGATTTATGACTGTAAGGGAACAGAGTTGTACCAATTGCTCAGTTAAGGTGAAAGTTATCTGACATTGATTTGTTCCATGTGTGAATGTGTGCAGAACTAGCTCAGGTGAAAGGAAATGTGAGCAGGTGAACCCTCTGCTGGCGGGCCTGCAGCATCACATGGAAGTCAGTCGACCACTGGTGATTCTAGATACAAGGTATCACGTGATGATGGGGGACGGCGCGGCATCTGCTGTGGGAGTGTGGTCAGCAGTAGACTGCTTTATAAAGTTTGAAAGCAGGAAGCATGGAGTGGAACGAAAACATGACAGGATGAGCGTGTTTCTAACTTATACTTGAGTGTGATGGATATCACAGTTTGGGTGTTGTCTGTTTAAGCAGCTTGGCTTGAGGCGTAGTCATTTGTTTTGTTTCATGCTTGGTTAAATTATCTACAGGGTGACTCTATGTTTGGCATCAAACGTTGCCTGACATTCTGCTTTTGTCTGAGTGCTGAATTAAAGTGCACTAATTCTTTTGAGGCTTGAATGTGATCTGAGTCTTTGCAGAAGTATGATTATTATTGCTCGTTCTGTAAAACTGTGAATTTGAAATAAGTATTGTGAAAACTTTCACTGGAAAGATTAAAATTCTTAACTTGCAGAAAAGAAAAAAGATAAAAATCCTGATTTTTAAACCACAAACCACAAAGTAAGAGGACATACACAGTCCATTACTGTGAGAAGCACCTGTTCTTCTACACCTCAGGTAGATTTGACAGGAAACAGGTAGTATCACAGCAAAACTTGTCAGCTGCACACAGTTTAATCTATTTCGTTGCTCCACCCTTTAAGTAAGGAGTGCCAGGTGAATTAGATACAGGCCTGAGTGGAAGTTCAGTGAGGTGATGTTGCAGGCAGAGATTGTGCTTAGAAGGAAATGACAGAGCATTTATGGAGCAATCACGTAAGGTTTGTATAAACCAATCACATGCAGTGACTCATATATAAAGTGATGTTATTTTTCCACTTTATTTATTTGCATCTGGACATTGATAACGGCTGTTGCCATAGCTGTATTAGAAAAATAGATAAGGAGATGTGCGGGGGAGATTTTCAGATAACAGCTGTTGACTTTAATAGGAATGTAACTTATCTCATGATGGATCTATATACATAATGGGACTTAAGGCTTAAGATGACACACCATTTTCCTGTACTGCAAGCTAATAGCTCAGCTGTGACTCAGCAACTGAAAGGGAAAAAGCAAGCCTGACTATTAAAGGCATTTATTCCCAGCACTCTAACATCATGATGCTAACTTTGTACTTAAGGGACTGTTTTGCAGGGCATTGTCACTGCTTCAGTATGTGATTTATGAGGCTGTATTTGTATATGAGCATATGTAATGGTTTCCCCCCTTTTCTCTAAAGGATATAACAATAAACGTGTAATTATTTACATAACAGGATTCATTCACTTTTACAGTCTAACAAGCACTATCCCTTACACAAAGTTTAGAATTAAAAACCAAATGAGTATTCACTACTGTGATCAGGATGAAGCTGACAGTATTGACACTACTGACAGGAATAAAGACTCTTTATGGAGGTAGCAATATGTTCATACGTTAAACGTCAGCTTTAAAAATACAAGGCATAGTTCCAACACATTATTGATCAAACAAACTACTTTTTATTGTTGAACTTTTGGTACAATTAGAAATTCAGGCATTCACATCAAAATAGGGAAATTATATTTGAAAGCGTGTTGCAATGCACTGAAAAGCTGTATATGTTCGACTTAGTGTAATGCCTAATGCGTTTGGGTGTGTTTGAATAGAACTGCATGTTCATTAACAACCATAAGCTTAGACAAGGCTGGTGTTATTTCCTGTAGGGGAATGCACATCTCAGAATAGGCATCATCAGAACAATTGTGTGTGCATATCATAGAGTGCAGTGTACGAGCATGGGCCTGTGCTCTGGCAATAGCAGTGCTCGGTGGCATCGTGGAATGACCAGCTGTCTGCCTGCCAGTCCTTAACTCCCTAATTCTGTCACCCTGCCCTCGTCTCAGGCTTCATGACATCGACCCAGTTCTCACAGATGCCCAGGCTTCACCTCGGCCCACTGCCACACCTTACCCGGGTGTCCCCCTCCCGACCCCTTCCCCATCTGTGCTCCTAGACTTGGAGCTCCAAGAGGCCTTCCAGGAATGTGAAGAGCAAATGGCCTCACTGGGCATACTTACTCCCACAGAGAATCTCAGCACCACAGATGAAATGGTTCATGATGTAGGGAAGAAAACTGGAAACGTGATGGTTAATAAGTCCAGTGAGTCATCATCACTACCTCCAATCGCAGTCCAGCCAGGACATAGCAACGGGGGCCATGGAAACAAGAGTACACACGGAAACAGTGAGGCAGCAAACAGTCAGAAGGAGACACTTGTGTTTAGTTTCAGGAATTACATACTGGGTACAGAGAACAGTGCAGGAGCAGCAGAGACAGAGAGTGAAATGAAAACAACGCAGAGCCCAGAGAAATGTCCCGAGATTAAGCCGGGAAAAGAAACAGAGATAGATGAGCAGAAGGAAACACCGCCACATACACAATTACAAACGGCAGCGAAAACAGATTCATTTAAAGAAACCCCAAAAGATGTTGTGTTTATGGAGCAGAAAGACAATCAAAGAGACAACCATGTTGATTCTAATGCAGCCAGTGAGGAAAATGGCAGTCGAGATTGTAATACAGTGATTAGGGATGAAAACACAGAGGCAATAACAGAGACTGCAGACATAAAGAAAGAAAATTATTGTGATGGGTGCAGTATTAATGTTTGTACAGCTGAAACAGAAAAGAAAGATGATTCAGTTAATGAAATATCGGGGTGCAGTAACCTTCATTTAAAGGATAAAGCTGCATTATCAGAGCCGCAGTCAGAAGCACAGACAGGAACTGGCAAGCACAGCGAGGAGTCAAAAACAGACAAACAGACCAATTCAGCTAGTGACAGACAGACTGAGCAGGACAAAGAGACAAAGAAGAAAGAAAAAAAGAAACAAAGGAAAAAGAAAAAGGCAGAGAAGACTGAACAGAAAGCGAGAACAGTAGTACAATCTGAAAATGATTTACAGGCTGAGTCACTCGTAGATGCAGGCATTCACGCAGATTCAGAGGCAAATGTGCAATCAGTGTCACAGGCAGACACTCAGACTGTGATTTGTGGGGAACAGCCTGATAATGGGTTTGATTACAAACAACAGCTGTGTCCCGCGGGAAAGGCCAGCTCCAGCCCCCCACTATCATCCTCTCATGGCAGACAGGATCATCTTACTGACTCTGCCTGTTCACCTGCAACCAACCAGGGTCCCACACAGAGGCCTCATCAGTCAGATAACCACAACCATATGGATGCCCCATGTGGCATGAATCAGAGCTCAGACAAGAGCCCGCAGCAGAAGCAACATGCAACCGGAGGCGTCATGGACGACCAGAATACACCCTTGACATGTGTCCAAACTGCAGTTATCAATCCATTTGCTTCTGCTGATAAGAGATCAGATGCACAAACACAGGAGGCTATAGTTACCACAGCAGCAGCGATACTCACACAGGAGAATCGGAGCCCACTCACCAACAGCCAAACTTGTGTGGGAGAGAGTTGCGTGGAGAGTGCCCTTGAAGAGGCTTTAGTGGTAGTTGCTGCGTTGCCACTGACAACACCCACGATGCCAGAAGTGATAGAAAGCAACGGAGAGGGAGAAAGCGTGAGGCGTGATTCACTGGAGAGAGTAGCTACTGTAGCAATTGCAGAGAGTGAGGAAGCAGTGGGAGAAAAGGATTTGGGAGGGATAGAAAAGTGCCTCAGCTCTGCAGACGGAGAGAGAGAGGGACTCCTGGACAGCCTTCCTCAGCTCTCATTAATCTGTTCACAGGAAAAATGCTCACTTGCATTCTCAGCCAAAGAGGGACAGGCTGCATCTGAGAAAAGCTGCAGCAGCAAAATGCCACACAACTCGGCTGAGGCTGAAATGAAGGGACCGAGAGAGACAACCGTTCACAGTGCAGACGCAGAGATCTCACCAGCTGAGGAGGGAGACAGAGAAAAGGAGCCACTCCGGTTAGAAGCTTATATCAATACTTCTCCCCTTGGGCTACTCTCTGGTCCTGATTGTCAGGCTCACAGTGCTGTGGGATTGGAGGGAGCAGGAGAAGGAGGAGGAGGAGGAGGAGGAGGAGGAGAGGAGGTGGGAGAGAAAGGCAGGCTGGCTAGAGAGCACAGTTCATTCAGCCAGCCAGAAGGCACTGCTAGTGGGGTGTCATCAGCTGAGACCGAGACGTGTCCGCCCACCGATGTTGCCGAGTCACAGCTGAAGTCACAGAGCCGGAGTGAAGCGATTGCTACCACCACTGAGAGCATCTGCACTGAACGGGACCGTCTCTCTCACCCCTGCCAGGAGCAGCATGGCGCAGCAATTTCTACTCTCCCCACTCACCCTGAGCAGAGCTCAAGCAATACAGATGGAGGGGTAAGGGCTGATCTCAAACAGAATTTGATTTCAGAGGAAGCCCTGTCTCTGGGACACACTTGTGAGGAGCCATCCGTCACAGAGTCAGAGAGAAACTACAGCCAAGTCTTGCTGCCGTTAATCAAACCTCAGCCTGTGGCTACTTCACAACAAATCCCAGTCGAGCGACAAGAGAGCAACAATCAACAGGTCCAACCTGAAAGTAGCACAACAGAAGCCAAGACAACCGAAAGTGCAGCTGAGTCCCAAGTCCAAACCCAGGTCCAGAGCAATAGTGGTAGCCCTGCTATGGCTGGAGTGGGTGTGTATGTATGTGGCAGCAGTGGAGGCAACAATAGAGTTCACTTTGCAGACACTGTGAAACAAGAGGACGGTTCCTCAGTGGATCTCAGGAACATGTCGGTGCCGGCGTTGGACTGCGCCTCTTTGCCTCCGCTGACCATACATGAGAGTTTGCATCATCCTGTTGTTGAGGCCAGCTACATCTTCCCAGACTTCCTCAGCTTGAAGAAGCCAGAAATCTTCACAAATGCAGCTCCTACCAAGGATGAACCAGCAAGACAGAGCTCAGCTGACTTTCCAAAGCCACAGGAGGATGTCCAGTTGGATAAAGGAGATTTGGAGACTAAAGATACCAAGAACATTGTCATAGATCAGTCAGGTAACAACAACTTGGTTCCAAAAACTGCAGATTTACAATCGGTGACTGAGGCCTCCACAAAACAGCTTCCATGTCCTACAGAGAAGAATCAGACTGGTAATGAGGAATGTTTTGACCTTTTACAAATATCCAGAAGTGCCACCTCTAAGGCTGATCATGTGACAGTTGAACAGACGTCAGCAAAGGTGATAAAGCAAGAAGAGGAAGAAACAATGAAGGCTCCTGTAAATCTGTGTTTGTCAGAGAAGAAAGAGGTAAATAAGTTGCATGCTGAGTCTACAGGCTCAGTCAAGACTGACCAACCACAGGAGTCACCTTTAATAAGTGATGTTACTGTCATTCTTGAAGATAAAGAAGAGAAACAAGATCCTCCCTCTTCACCTTCTGTGCTTCCGACTGATGACATTACCTGCAAGCCTTCAAGTGATGTCTCTTCTGAGTTTCCTGTTGGGCAGCTCTCTACTGACCTTGACCCCAGTCCAAAACCTGAAGCTGTTACCTTGACAACCTCTCTTCAGACAAAGCCTATTGAGCCCAGTGATCAGCTTTCCACCCAATTAGATCAAACACCTCCTTGTGGATCAGTTATCATGGATTCCATGAAAACTGGTGAAGGGCCCGAGTCCACAATTCACTCTGCTGATCTGACAAAGGATGAATCAGTGACAGCCTCTGACCAGTCAATTCCTGTTATCGAGCAACATGCCAGTAATCCTACTTTTGTACTACGGCCTCCTGGCCCAATGTTGAGTCATCTGGAGTTCATTACTGACTGTGATATTTCTCTTCCTGAGCATACAGATAAGCGCAGTGCTGATGGTGACAGTACCAATGTCTCCGGAGAGGTGGAAGGCAACAAGAGCAGGGAAATGACACAAAAGTCCTTAGCACATGATCTAGAGCACGTTGCCGACGCTGTCAAAGCAAATGAGATTCATCCAGAACTGGAGGATAGAAATTATGCTACGGAGTCTGACGTTGAGCTTGAGGATTCTGCGATTAATAATATAATGTTTTCACAAGAGGAAAATCTGTCTCCTCCAGTTCAGCCTCCTGGTGCAGTCGGTGCACTGGCAAAGGATGAATCTGATAATGTAATTTCTCTGTCTCAAATTGAGCCAGACTCTATTGCCGTTAAACCTGTTATTTGTGAAGCATCCATTAGGGATGGCCTCGTAAATGTTAGCTGCCCACTCAGCTCTGACCTGCCTACCAACGAGGCTCATGATGAAATTAAAGAAGACAATATGAAAGAGAAAAACAAAATGGGAGCCCAGACCTCCATGATGTTTGAAGAGGACAAGAAACAAGTTGAAGAAGCAATAGTGGATAATCAAAAGGAAACAGCAATCAGCAGCGAGCTGCAGACAGGAAAGATAAGCCCAATACCACAACAGAGTAATGAGCCAGATAAAGAGGCTGTAGGGGAAATTGGAGACATGCAGCCACAACATAAATGTGAAGTACAAAAGAGTGAATCACCAATAAGGGATATAAAGGAGGAAGGAGAAAGGAAGAGTGGGACTGCATCTAAAAGTGAGACGGAGACTTCTCCCTTTTCCCCTGACAGAGCTGCAGGGTCTTCTGAGGACATGCTGAGCACTGAGGTAGAGTCTGGTAGTGAACCTCAGACTGTTTATGATCAGAGTTTGCGCCAAACTCCGACAGCAACACTGGAACGCAGCTCTGACAGGGACGCGGCACCAGATTCTAGTGCAGCTCTTGGCCCATCACTGTCCGCATCAGATCCAAACTGTTTTGCTCAGCAACAGCAGCACGGTCTGGGATCCAGACGTCCCACAGAGGAATTGTCAGGTGGCTGTCTAGAGGGGGTAGAAAAGACTAACAGTCAAGTCACGCAGGCCCAAGCACCGGGTCCAGGGGTAAAAGGGGTAGAAGAAGAAGGAGACGGCTCTGTTGGGGGTTTGTGTCAGTCAGGAAGCAGGGATGAGTTGACACGCGATGACAGCAGTGGCAATGAACGAGTGATAGATCTAGAGAAAGGAGAAGGAGAGGGAGCACAGGCTGTAAAAGGGGTTGACAGGGTTTGTGTGTCATCTCACTTTGGCAGTGATTTAAATGAGAGTGGAAAGGCTGCTGAGCGAAATGCCTCAGCTGACACAGTGGTAGTTACAACTTGCTCACATGTAGGTGAGACAAGACAGGCGATGGATGAGAATAAAAGCCCTGGGTTAGGGGTAGATGCAGATTTAATGCCAGGCTCTGGCCGTGTGAGTGATACGGGGGGTAAAGGTCAACAAAAAGTAAATCTATCGGCTGCATGCCAAGACCAACCTGTAAAACCTGAGACCTCAACAAACACTGCGATCTCTGTTGAGTCTCCATCACAGGAACATGAGACTTCACCTTTCCAAATTTCTAAATCAAAGGTCAGCACAGATAGCCAAGACATTCATACAGAAGTTATTCCAAGCGCAAACCAGGCTGAAGAAATTCATACAAAAATATCCAGTGCCCTGCCAGATCCTGTTGGGCAACCAGAAACTGTGGAAAAGGATTTTAGTGCTGCCATGGCTGCGAAAAGCAACAGCAGCGAGACTGAGGAGTGTGAAATTCAGGATACAGTGTGCAAGCCTCTTCAGCTACAGAGCTCCAATAAAACCTCAGCCACACAAAGCAGCCCAGTAGTACAAACGCCCATAAAAGGCCCTGATGTAGAAGCGATCACAAGGGAAGCAAAAGCAGCTTTGGACGAAGAGAAGGCAAGCAGCCAGGGGAAGGGACAAAGTGAGATAAAGGTGACACACAGTGAGGCAACTGAAAGACAGGGGGTCGTAAATCAAACTCTGAGTTATAAAGACAACGGCTCAGGGTCAGTTAATGCTTCAGACCTCTGTGAAAGTTGGGCGTCACACAGCAGCACCGAGACTACTGTTTGTCAATCTGAGGAAAGCATTGTTCTCTTTAAGGCAACAGAAAATGACAGTGATACACCAGATAAAACAGCTCCTGATGTTATCACAGTCCCATCAGCGGTTTTGTCAAAGTGCCCGGAAGATTTTGCATCGCTCTATCTCACAACCCCTACCCAGCTAGAACAGCCACATGATGAGGTGTTGTTGTCAAAGCCCCTAGATGTTATTGCGGTAAACCCCATTGTTGCTGCTTCTCAGTGTGAAGGGAAACCACTTGATGAAGCTCCTGCCGGCGTCTCTCGTGCTGAACAACTCTCTGTGAACATAGAGACTGCTGATGTGTCAGAGAACAAGAACCAGACAGAACAAGAACCAGACACAAACTGGATAAAAGCTCTAAAAGAAGCTGCGTCCCTTTCTCAGAGCGAACAAGTGAACACAGTGGAGACCTCAAGGTAAACACAAGAGCATGTGTTTAAAGTTCTTATATTAGCAAAATACTTTAATAGTAACACATGTGACTTCTCTGTGGTAAAACTATGTTAATGGCAGATAAATGCCTTGCATCTATGTGTTGGAAGTATGTCAGTGGAGGCCATCATGGGCTCCCTCCCCCTCTCCTTAGAGTGTTTCACAAAGTAGCATGTTAGTGCTTTCACATGTCATCTGCTCAAGTACATCACACAGATGAAGGCACTTGTGTAGCCTGTGTCGGGTTTGTGTCACCAACCACAACAGTCAGAAACACAACTAAGGAAAAATTGAATTTGGTAGATGAATATTTTAATTTTCATTTATATTTTTCCATGGGTTGTAAATCTGTGATGTTCAGACTATTTAGAGTCATTTAGTATTCGTGGTTTTCTGCAGGGTTTTTTTTTTTCTTTTTTTCAACTTAGCATTCCAGTAACACCATGTTCACGACTTGTTTGGAGTGATATTACAGAAAGCAGCGAGACAATGAATATAAATGAGGATGTAAACACAGAGCTGCACTTTGTATTGACTGGAGCTCGGGTCAGATGACTGTGCCTGTTGAAGTCTAATGGAAGTAATGCAGCCCTTTATATTCAAAGGATGACATCAGCTGTGACATCGTCCCTGCTCTCCAGGGCAAGAATGAGCCTTTTCTCACACAAAACACACTGCTCAACACAGTGCAACAACAGCAATACAAACACACACGCATACCTACAGTACTTAAACACACACACACACACATTTTTGTAGGAACACAAGATCCCACAGCCACACAAACTCACACATTTGTCTTTTGTCAGTCATTCCTTGTGCATATGCTGTAAAAGCAACAACAACCCCCTCTTCTCTTGTATTGTTTTTCCAGAGTCCTCCCATCTCTGGAGTCTCCTCAGCTAGAGTTTCTTACTCCGACTGAGGAGTTAGCTGCTTCTCTGAGACAGGAGGAGATCCCACCACCGCAGCAGGCAGCAGAGAAGACAGCAGAGAAGACAACAGAGACCCCACCTCCAAATCTTGGCACAAGGCCAGTGGATCTTCCTGAACCTTTAAAGAAGTCAGAAGAGCTCTCAGAACCAACACAGCAGACAATAGAGCTTTCTGATCCAACACAGAGCACAAAAACAGAGCTGTCAGAACCAACCAAGAAAGAAGAGGAGCCTCCAGAAGAACTTCCAGAACCCAAAGGGGAGCCAGTAACTTCTCCAGAAACCGTACAGGAGCCAGCTGAGTTCCTAGAACCAGAAAAAAGCACAGAAGAGCTCCCAGAGCCAACGAAAAATGAAGAACCTACAAAGGTGACAACAGAGCCCCCAGAGCCAGAGAAGAAGCTGATCAGTGAGGTGCCAGAGGACCTGGTGGAAAAACCTGTAGAGATCCCACCTGAGGAGCCATTTAAAGAGCCAGCTGAAGAAACTGCAGTGACTGAAACAGTTCAGGATTCTGCTGAGGACCTACAGGACAGCAGGTGAGTGTCTTTGTTTAACATAAGATTTATACATAATCAGTCACAATGAGTGTTTTGACAGTAAAATTGGTTGATCTTTACATCCAAATTTTTCCTTTTCCATGATTATGATCTGGGAAATAATCACAACAGCAAACAACACCAACTTCAAGTCAACTGTCAAGGGTCTGTTGTCCCTCAGAGCTCAGTCAGGGTCCGGATTAAAAAAATATCGTGCCCTTTTAATCCTCAATCAACTAAAGTACAAGGATTATACCCTTTTACCATTAAGAACAACAGGTTTACAGGGAAACTGGTAATTTTGTGGTAGACCGGTTTTCCAACAGGAAACCAGACATCAGAATGATTTGTATATGACCTTTGAGACCTGATAGTTTCCTTAAACCTATCATAACATTTCCATTACAGTGATCCATCAGAGGTTTTTTATTGCAGCTAACTTATTTGTAAAAGGGGGTATCTTGGGGGGGGGGCATGTGCTTTACAGCCCAGCACTGCACCGCCTGACGCATGTTTCAAATGGATTTCCGTGCGCTTAGGGAGTCCCCTTAGTGGCTTTGTTTGACTTTCAGACACCTCGAGGGCGTCTGGTAGGTTGTTGCTGTCTGCAGTGGCTTAACGGTGCCTGATTGGACAAATGAGAGGGAGTCTCACAGATTTGTAACCGTCGATGTAATGGCAGTGAACCCTTTGTGTTGTGAAAACTCCTGACAAAGTTAAATACACATAGCAAACCAGTGTGTCATTCAGTTCGACCCCCATGTGGGCACTCGGTATTTATTTAAGCATTTTAACAGCTCTAGCAAGACTAGCTTTCCATGAATGTCATTCTTTTACTGAATACACCTTCATGTGTCACTAGAGTTTTTATTGTGCATCTAAGGATGTGTTGTACTGTAAGTCTCTCCTGACTCTCTGCTGCCGTTTGCTGCGTGCCCAGGAGCCATCTCACATGCCACAGTAGCACTTGCTGCCTGTCAGTCACAACACTTGACCCATCACTGCTGTTGTGGACATAAAGGTTTGTTCAGAGTAGGAGAGAGGAGGAGTGACAGTGCTATTTGGACTATAGGTTTCATCAATAGATAAAGTTACACTTGCATATGTGTGGCAGAGACAGAAATGTGACTGCATGGTCAATGATGTGTGTGTGTTAGTGTGTGTGTGTGTGTGTACATGTGGATTTCCCCCCGCCCCCTGAGGCTGTCCTAGCTGTCAGTCCTGCTCAGTCTGTGCGGCTTTGTGAACTGAAGCCTGTAGTGGGAGGAATTTGGGCAGGCACTCAGCCCCACTGAAGTCATTTGCACAGACCAGACAGAGTGGAACAAAAGCCAGGGTTCAGAGAAAGACTTGAGCATGTGCTGCGGCGTGAGTGTGTGTTTGACAGAGTCAGTCAGAGTCACAGACAGAGGAGAGAAGGACTGGGACGCACAGTCTGGTGTTCTGGAGTGTAGCAGAAGTCATTTCCATCACTGATTGTAGTTACCTCTGAAGTTGTGAGATGGATTCCTCTGTGGCTGAAATCTGGGTGAGTTGGCAAAAACTAGCTGCCCTATTTTTTCCTGTGTGTGTCTACAGTAGGTGTTTGCATCTAAGTCCCTCCAGGTGGATGCAGCAGATGGTCTGTAGGTAACTAGTGCTAATTACACTCTGCCTGCGCTGACCTCACCAGATGGGAGGAGGGGAGGGACGAATGGAAAGACGAGGGGACAGAAGGCGGAAAAGAAGGAGCAAAGTTGCGAAATTAACAGTGTACTGTAAAAAAAAACCCAACAATGTCACAGGTTAGAGCATGTTGTTCTCCCTGCCCCAGTCTGATTGACAGTTAACGAGAACTTTCCTCAGTAGCTGTAAAACTAATGTTTAACTTCTGTCCTTGAGTTTTTCCTAAAGCTTGTTGGCATAGTTGACTTTTAAAATGAAGATGTAAATTAATAAATGTTTTTGGGCCTAGCAGGAATTGTAAAGTACCACTTACTAACTTGCTGTGTGACATATGGCATAAATGTGCCATGAAAAATATTTCTTTGAAAATGTTATACAGCTAGTTTTAATAAAAAAAAAAAAAAACATTTGCCATTTTTACTTATAAAGCCGTATGGGACTGACTGTGGCTCTTCAGCTTGGTATGTAGGATATCTCACATCCATGTTTTCAGAGTAAAAATGAAGTAGGTCGTGCTATAGCCCACATTGTACTGTAAATAGACTGGTTGCCATAGTAATTGTAGTTTCATGTGCCGTTTACTGGCACGTGTAAAGTGGATAATCTCATGTCTGTCATTTATTCAACCACACAAGACTGCCTTTAAATAATAATTTGATCTCAGTAGTGGCAGAAACAAATTAAAGGGATTATTTATGATGTCTGTGTTTGTAATATATACAGTGTGTTCCTGAATGTGTGGCACATTTACAGTGTGTGTGTGTGTGTGTGTGTGTGTGTGTGTGTGTGTGTGTGTGTGTGTGTGTGTGTGTGTGTGTGTGTGTGTGTGTGTGTGTGTGTGAGGGCGAGTGTGTCAGGACAGTATGAGCGAGTGGCTGGCTGCAAGACAGAAATGGTCCTCCCATCATTACAGCATTTATAAAAAAAAAAAACTTTTCTGTCACATCACTTACCTTCAGTTGGTTTTATTTACAACTCTGCTGAACATCTAACACTGTGCCTGAACTTTCTGTCTTTTGCGTCCAGCTGTTTCCTGGAGATTACACTAAGTGGACATGTGTATGGCCTGTATAGAGTTCAGGCGAAGTCACTTTTGTTTGTTTAATCCTCAGTCATGAAAGTGGAGGTTTGGGAATCAGGTTTGTTATCTTGAAGAGTTTATATTGTGTATCTCTGGACTGGTCTTAAAATCTGGCTTTGCTCCTTGTTCGTGAGGTGCCCTCCAGTAATGCCCTGCACACTGCTGAATTACCAACAGTAAAAAAAAATGGCACTGGACAGCCTCCAGGTGTTAATTCCAACAGTAAAACTATGTGAAGAGGTGTGTTGCTGAAAAAGAGCACATGTGCTCACTCTGGCTTGTTGCATACATCCTGTTATGGTAATAATAAAATCCCTGCTGGTTCATACACATCATATCTGGAAGCAAGTTTGAAAGCTCCAGCTTTTAACCTGAGTGGGTCAGCTGACGTTATCTCCACTTAAAAGCCACTGAACCAGTTAATACTCTACACTTCCTCAGTGTCCAGTGTAATCTTATTTTCTACCAATTGTCTCTTCTCTCTCTTAATGTTTTTGTCCATCTTTGGAGGCAGCAGTGAGTCGTATGACAGTTTGCTCAGACTGTGCTGTGACTTGGTTGTTTCTATTTCCAGGCTGCATGTGCCAAGTTGGCCACAGATGCTGACATATGTATAGCTTTGGCCTGCTGGTTTAACTCCCTCATTGAGGATTTGTAATGAGAGGAATGGGACCAAATAAAAATTCACATATGGTATTGTACAATGTTTCCTCTTCATGCAACCATCCTGCATCAATTATAAATTCTGTGTTTTTATAATGGAATGATAGGAACCAGACCTGTGTTAGATGTAAACTGTAACTTGTAACGCCCTCAAGACAAGCACACGCCCTCATTAAATGTTATTAAGTTCTGACGTTTCTGGAGAGAGAAGTGGAGAATAACAGAGCTCAGTTTCAGTCTGAAATGAGCTGGAAGAGTCGTTTGGAAAGTGCAGCTCAGCAGACAGTTGACTTGATTCTTGAGTACTGTGAATGTGCTTTAGTTGATGGAGGTATTGTTGAAGCTCCATTCTGCAGAAGAGGCTGCTGGGGTATTTTTAGAGCTAAACAGGAGGCATGCCCCAAGTGGGGAACAGCTGCATGGGCGTCCATCGCATTGCCTGTCAGATTAGAGAGCCTACGGCTCCTGATAAGACTGGCCTGGATTGGGGCCAAATCCACTCCACCAGGTGGCCAATGATGACAGTGCCAGACACCCTTAGACAGTCTACTTCACTGCAGAGGGCAAATAGAGCACGCAAGGGAAACATGGACTGTCATGTAAGGGCATTGATGAGTGGAGTTACATTTTCAGTTTCATGTAATTTAAACGGCAAAGCGTTCTTAGGATGGTTGAAGTGAGCATTTTATTTTTCAAGTCACTACTAGGTTTAGGCGCAGAGCAGAGAGCTCCATCTTTCTCTGATTTGAGGTAAGTTTCCTTCACGGTTCATTTGTATTGAGGGAAATGGAGTGTGTCCTCAGAGGGCTTTCCAAATCGCCATACTTGGCTGCCCTGTTTCGGTCTGTATGTTGATGTTTTGCATTCCCTCCCTTGCAGGCCCTCCCTTGCTGAGCAAGCAGAGAGAGGTGACCGTCCCCCTGCCTCTCCCTTGCCTCCTGCTACCGTACATCACTTCCTGCCTGGCCCCCCTCCTGACCTCCACGACAGTACAGAGTTCCCCACTCCTCCTCCCACACCCCCAGAGAGGCACACACCTGAAGTTCTACCAACCCCACCTCCATCCCCCCACCTTCCTCCTCCTCCAGCCCCTGCCTCCCCTCCTGCACCTTCTGCTTACCAGTGTGAGGACCCCTGCCTGACTTCTGCTCCCTGCCACCCCCTCTTAAGGTATGAACATAAACTCTGCCTGACTGTCGCTGTTCCTGAACCTGTTTGTTAGTTCATTTCCCATTGCAGAATGAAGTTTTCACCATTTTTATGTTAAAAAAAAATGTGGTGCGAGTGTGTGTGCGTGTGTTTTCTTGCATGCCTCTGCTCTGCTTCATTTGTAAAACCTTACAGTAGATTTGTCCAGGGCTGACATTAGTCCTTTTAGCCTCCTTGATGAAAAGTAGCCATGTTCTTATCCTTTCAACCCCAGTTCAAGTCAAATTACAGAATTAAATGGACATCTGGCACACTGAATTACCTTGTACACGTTGATTCCCAGAGCTCCTGAACAGACGGAGAACCTATGTAGACATCTGCGCTGTTTCCTTGTTCTAACTTTTCAAAGAGTAGTTTGACATTTTGGCAGATGTGCTCATTCTGTTTCCTGTTTAGAATTACATGAGAAGATTGATACCACTCTTGTGTAGATGGTAAATATGTAGCTGGGTCAGACAGGTGGTTAGTTTAGCTTAGCATAAACACTGGAAATAGGGGGAATCAGCAAGAATGGCTCTGTCTAAAGGTAATAAAATCTGTATACCTGCTTCTCTTCACCCTGCACCCTTCATATTTGACATGAAATATGGAGGGTGCACTCTCCACAAGAAGATGAATAAAAATCTTTCTTTGAATCTCAAATTATTCCTAATAAGGGATTGTGAAATATAATTCTCACAGTATATCACATGCAGAATTATTGCCACAGTGAAATCCAGAGCAACCGCCTCAGCAACCCTTCCTGTTAGCCCACTCACAAAATTACAGATTAGCATTGCTATGTATGTCTACCACATGAAGTCAAAGGAAACAGGATTTGCTAATGCATGAACTTAGTGGTCATGGAAACTCGAATGCAAACTGTGTAATTGTGGCTTGTTAATGGTGGATATAGCAAAAGCATAGGGGTCAAATGTTTATGTGGATCTTTTACGGGAGTGAGTAGAGCACTTACACACCACGCTTTTTCAAGAGTTTCAGTCTGCTCTATCATAACCACCTGACACATTAAAGCACTCCAGTGGTGGCACACAGCTACTGTTTCAATCCCAAACACAATGATTATCATTCAGAACAGTGATGCTGATTACATTTAAATGCTCCTCATTATTTTGCTATCAGCGCAGTCAACCCACTTATGATACTAAACATTCCTCTGCAGTGCTTTTTGGCTTTGCAATTTATTTCACAGACTTTGTTATATAGGAGGGAATGACTCAGCCACTTTCACAGTGCAGTGTTATGTGCAACCAGCAGAGGGTGTTTTCCCTTTGCAGGGTCCAGTGTTGGTGTTTTACTGCCAGCCTGTGTCTGCACTCTGCTGTCTGAATGCTGCAGTCACCTGGTGCATCCATGAATGAACACCAGCTCTAATGTAACTCACTATACACCAGCTCTAATGTAACTCACTATACATCAGTGTTGAATTGGAAAATACTATGTGTTGTACTGTATTGTTTTTTATGTAAAATTATACATATTTATTTAAGATTCTATTTTGCTTTTTTGCCTCCTTTACTCAGGGAAGCCCAGAATTTTGAGAGGGCTTGGCCAGCACAGTGTTGTTATATTATTTATGATATCTGAGAGGACTGTTAGACAGCAGTGGAGAGGAGAGGAGGACCAACATAGTAACGTGGACTGAATATTCTGATTGGATGTCACAGATTGTCTTGTTTGCCTGGAGAGACAGACACAACTATACCAAAATACGTGTGGGTAAAAACTACGTTTTTTAAATACAGTACATTAGTTTGAGCATGAAGGTCATATGCATTGCAGAAAATACTAATCTTTACTGATAATAAAGTGATGATAAATCAGTCCCTGCTCGGATTAAGCAACTGCCTTGAAGCTGTTAGATATTCATTATCTTGCTCAAAGGCACTCCAGGTGGGCAAATGCTTGACATCACTAGCTCATCCACCTGAAAACTGGCCCCCAGTTAGTCAACCATTAACAAACATGTTTTATGTGCTTTTTCCTGAATGATTCATTGAGAGTTGCGTGAGTAATAATTAAATCCTTCCATGACAGAAAAAAACAAAGCTGCTATTTTTAAATAAATCATTTAAAATGAATCCATCAGTGTCTCCCACACATTTTTTTTACACATGATTTCTGTCTTTAAGACACTCCCTGACAGCTAAACAGTGAAGAGTGAAAACCCTCAAACCATATCAGCTCCTCCCATGTCTCCTTAATTTGTAATTATGCTCAGAGCTCTCTCTTTCTTCTATTTGAGACTGTAGGGGGAGCCAGATATAAAGCACTACAAGGTACGATATTTTAACAGCTGAGCCTCCTCATTTACCTGTATTTGTGCCAAATGTGTTCTCCGCATTATCTTATGTGACCACAACACACGTCTGCAGCTGAGATAATGGATTGATGCCTATCTAAGCTTGTGTTTCACTGGATCTTTATATTTGATGTTTTCCAGTGAAGCACCCTGATTTTTGCTCTTATTTCTTTTATCATTTTCTTTGATGATACAAAGGGAAGCAATGCCCCTGAATCTCAAAATATGTTATAAAAGAAGATATATCATAAACTCAGAGTAAGTCTGAGAGTAGATGTTTTGCAGACACTGCCCCAGGAAATTAGTCCCATGAGTGATTGTTTATAGGAGCAATGCAGCTTTTTCTTGGCAAATGGAAAACAAAGCTCCAGGCTCTTACCCTGCCTGATCAGCAGCTGTTCAGCAGGACGATCATAGGGACAGATCAGCTATATCTAAACCCAGGGTTCTCCAAAACATGTCTTTGAACTGCTTGTCACTTGTAGAGCTGCTTTGTTGTGTGTTCTTTATTCTGCTTATTGGGTATTTCCTCCCTGTCGTGTATTTGAGCCTTTTTACACACAGCAACAACGATATGTCTTACAAATTTAGACTTGGTGGCCCACTTTGTTGTATATTAATCAGTGATGTGATAACAGCAATTTCATGTTTTACAGAAAAATCTTTTTCTATTTATAGCAATTTGTTGCTGTTATCAGCTGTTGTGCTTATCAGGAAATCTCTATCTTTATACTGTATTTGTCATGAATCATTATGATAGCTATTTGGTTATCACCCACTAAATCAGCAACTATAATTTGCTGAAGGAGGGGGGTGGGGGTCTCTTTTGTTGTGGTCCTTCCTGAGGTTTGTTTGTATGTTTGTTTTCCTTGTTTTTAACTTCTTTGAGCCTGTGGCCATATTTGAGACTGTACGTGTGATCAAGGTGCACATTTAAACCCATATTTTGCTTTTGAAAGTAAAGCTAAAACAGCTTTGAGAAATCTGTGACTAACCGCACGAGTGAAGTCATATTTAACTCTGACTTATCTGTACATTTTAGGTTTGTTTAGCACAACTAAAACCCATTTCACAGGCACAATAAAGTTATATGTTTTCTACTGCTGTGTTCTTAAATAATTAGAGTCTTGCAGGCTACATGTATGTGCGTCGTAGCGACCCTGATTCCTCTTGAGTGCTGTTATGAATCTTTCAGAAAAAACTGTCAAGGCCACATCTTCCAGTGCTTGAGTTCACTGAATTTTTTATTTCTTCATTTTCTTCAGTCTAGAGTTGAAACAGCAGAGCAAGGCCAGACTCTTAAAGCAGCAACAAAGAGAGGATGTTTATGTTGGTCATTCAGTAGAATAGGAACTTGTGCTTCACACATACTGAACATGCTTTGCTGCCCTAGATACATCTTTGAACTGGTGTGGGGGTCTGGATGGCAATAGCAATCAATACAGTCTGCTTTAGCAGGGGTCTGTGTTGGGAGTTTGAGTGGGCAATATTTTTACTTGTCCCCTCAGGCAGAGAAACATCGACCACTAGGCCCATCCGAGACTAAAATCACATCGATATTCTTTGTGAACATCAGTTAATGGACTTCATGTGTACATGCAAACACTCCCCCTTTCGAAATGTGGTGTTGGGTTGCACTTGAACACTGGCTTTTGTGTTTTACGCTGTGCAGTGGAACTACATTTCATTCTGTCTTTTTAGTCCTTTTAGTGAGAGGTGCGACACCTGAACCCTCCACACACCAACTTTGGGCGACTACAATTGCTGCAGGCTGGAGTGTCTATTGTAGTGAGCCCTCATTTCCTCACTTTCCCATGAGTGTACAATATATTTATTCTTCTCATATTTCTTGTGAGTCTCTTTCCCATTGCTCCTTGACAATCAATGGGAAATTTGTAAAACCCGTTCCTGCTCTTATTTCCATCCCGCAGGACACATTCTCTGCATATGTCAATGGCAGATTTACAAAAAAAAAAAAAAAAAAAAATGGGGGAGGGGGTGATACAGGGATTGGAAGACACAGCATGACAGAATATCATTATTGCTCTTCCGGTCTTTGATGCAATTCATGTTTTGGTGAGAGTGCCTGTAAGAAGAATGTGTTCCCATCTCTGAGTCTGATAATGGGTTGTTTTTTTACCTTGTTGCTGGAAAAAAAAATCTTACAGCATATAATATAGTATTTACAATTTTTTTTTTTTGTAGTAACGACTGTTTTGTTAGTGTGGACTGGTACAGAGTTACGGTTTGAATGGCTTGAATGAAAGTGAATATAATAGGGTCAGAGCTGAATCATATACATACACACTAGTTTCTTCAGAGTCTATTGTTTACCTCAGGCAACACTCTGGTTGGCCACACTGAGTGCTGGAAGCTTCCATTGTGGGGAAAGGAGGCATAGAAATGACATTTTCACTGTGCAATATACAGAGTAAGAGAGGGGGATCCTGGCAGGACAAAGGCAAAGCCGAGAGGTACGCTTACTGTGGACGGGAGGAAGAAGGAGCTGAGGGAAAACGCCTGTTAATCAGTTTTGGTTTGGGGGGTCTGCTATTGTTTGGCTCCCCTGCATAGTCGCGGTAGAAGATGAGGAAAAGCTGCTTGTCTTTTTAAAGGCACAGGAGGCTGATGTCAGGGGAGAGAGTGGAGGAGAGAGGGGGGAGGAGGCAGTGAAAGCAGCAACACAGCTCAGCGATATCAGCAACCAAACAGAGAGGAGGCACCTCAGACACTCATGCAAGACAACCAGAAAGCAGGATTATTACTTCACCCCATTCTTCTTGACATTTTGCTCTTGGAGATTTTATTCCCCGTGCTGTTGCTTCATTTTACCCCCAGATGCAGGAATATTCACAGTCTGTAGAGGACCAGAGGATCGGGGATGCTGTGCAGAAAGTGAGGAGCCCTTAATCATACACTGCTTTGCTCCTGATGCAAGCAGGGCTCGCTCATCCTCTGCACTGCAGCACAGCGAGCTCAGCCGGTGCTCACCTCCTCTGACACAGGCTGCCTCCTCTGCAAGGATCAGAACGAGAAGGAGCTTTTGTGTGGGGGGGGAGCAGGTGGATGTGCAGGGTGGCTGGAGAGCAGGAGCAGGCAGGGGGGGCAGGAGGGGCAGAGCTAGCTGAGGATGGGAGCCAACGAGTCCATGGAGCAAGGACAGACCCCCTGTCCCTCTCAAGAACACATGTGAGTTTGACTTAACCTGCATTCCTGCTCAGTGGTCCGTCTGGAAATGTTCAGAGGTCTGATCAAGCAAATCAAGCTGAAGGTCTGGAGAGCAGCTCCAGTTTGCTTCTGCTTTGCTGTTGTATGTTGTGTTTTATTTATTCATGGCTCTAAATTGGCCTCCCATGCAACATAAATGTTTCTTATCAGATCAGGGTGATTTATTATGCAAAATGTAGTCACCTGTGAGGGATATTATGGGTATGTCAGTTACTGTTGCCAAATTAAGCCTTACCAACATCTCTGTGAGACACTGTGTTGTGTTACCTCCCTCAGTTTTCGATGCCTTTGTGCTTTCTCTTCTTCCATCCTTCCGTCCACAAAATCCAACGCGACCAAATGAGCGCGTCATCATTGTTGTTTGCTTTTGTGATGTAAATATGGATGAGGGAACTGGAGCACGTGCACAGGCACATGTGCGACCACAGTACTATGCGTATGGATGAAACATAATAGTGCTTTCAGGGGCAGCTTGTGTGAACCAGAATTAGGCAATGAGTACAGTAGGTGCCGCTGGGAGACTGGTGGGGTGATGTTTTGCTCTGTGTGAAGGAGGACGCGACTGGCGCGCTGGGAGCTGGTGACGGTGCTGAAATAGAACACGCTGTGTGGGGGGTGGAAGGCGATAACTTTGGAATATCAGCAGATAACAGGGAGGGAGAGTTAGAGTCTGAGAGGGAAAGAGATGGAGCGAGAATGCTCCACTTTTTTGCTTCACGTTTTATTTATATCTCACTCACTACTGCACAGGGGGAAGAGGGACCTGGGGAGAAGCAGTGAAAAGGGAAATGGAATGACAGCGTGTGTATGTGCCGTGTGTAATGCAGAAATAAATGATTGATAGCATAATACAGTCATTTTTCATCTCAAAGCTTTACTAAATTCAAACCTCAGAGGACTGAATGCCTGTGAAAATGCCAGCAAAGCACAAGCTCTCATTGCAGGGAGGCTGAGTTTGTAGCTGTTTTCCTACAGGTGTGCAGAACAGAGGCAACGTGCCCACCATCTCAACCATTACTAATAAGGCTTTTAGTTAGTCCACACACATTCAGTTGTGTAATACTGTCAAAAGCACTTACAGTGTATAAAGCATTCACACATCAAAGCGCTGTTGATCTCCGTGTGGGATAATGGACCAAAATTCTGTTTACGCTCAAGAGACATTTTTTATTCTTTCTATTCTCCTTTTATTATGAAACCTAAAATGTGGCCAGTTTGTTTTGTTGTCTGTAATCACAGTGGGTCTGTAGACTCCTATGTCTTTCCTATAGAATCTGATCTCATCATCAAAATGGGGAGATGTCTTAACTCTGCTGGTGCTTCGAGTCACAGACCTGGCCTGTTGTTTGTTGTTTAACGTGCCATCTGCTTGCAGTCAAAGTCTCAGATTAGGCTAGATAAGGAATTACACGTAGAGATTATCTTAGTCTGACACTCTTTTGTCTGTGTCAGTGGCTTCTTTGTTTTGGAGCTGGACTGAGTGGATTTCTCGGACAAAGGGATACCAGACCCCAGAGGGGAGGTTTCTTGCTGATTGGAGGTGACATCAGTTCAAGATGGAGATGAAAAAAACAACAACTTTTTTTTCGTGACCTGCAGAAAGTGCAGAGTGATTCTCCATATGATTTCATTTCCTGAGACTGAAGAATCATTTGCAGAGGACAGAGCTGCTTTGTGCGCTTGTCCCATTACAGAACCTCTACGAGCTGCTCCCTGCTCACTGCATTACATCTCTGTAGAAACTTGAGCAACCCTTGTAAAATGAAAATAGGTTGTTGTGGTGCTGCACAGGGTGTAGAGTGGCTATGGTGTAATACTTTATATCCAGACACTCATTCATCAGTGGTATGTATACAAAAGCACAATAGCTCCCTCTATTGGTCTCTTCATCTCTGCCTTCTAGGAAACCATCGACTGTCTACAGTGTAATGAAGAAATGATAAACAGTATAAGTCTCTCCTTTCTTTCCACAATACTGAACAAAACAGACATTTACCCTCGTGAGCAGACATTAATGAATGCAAAGCATGTTACACAGCCCACTCTATGCTGATGAAAGCCTATCCCAGACCAAGCTGCTCTTTCCCTTTTTGTCTGACAGGCAGGAGATTCTTTAATGCCCAAAATTGCTAACAGCAGATCACAAATGAACCTGATATTGAAAGCTCCAAAGCAGCTGACAGCGAAGGGATTACTGCACGAGGAGAAGATGAAAAAATTGAAGATGAATTGTAGAGGTAGAACAGGAGGTGAGGGACAGTGAGGGATTTAAAGGTAAAGGAGGAGTGGACTGGAAAGCGATGGATGACAATCTGTGTCCAGACAGAGAAGGGTGTTTAAAGGGGTTTCGACAGCCAAGAGACGATGGAGGGAGAGTGCGGCAGCTAATCCATTGAGGCTAATCACACAGCTGCTTGGAGACCAGCTGCCAAGGCGCCATTTATCCATCCCTTCTTCATCTTTTTATCCGTCAGCTCTCATCTAATCACAGATGCCTCCTTATCAGTCTGTGGTGGTGACATCACATTTAGCATTTTTATTTTGTAAAGAACAGATCTTGCCAACATCTTAGGTGGTGTTGGGTTTACGTTTCAGTGTAGCCCAGTTTCCTCCTTTCCCTGGGGCTGGCCATGATGGCTCTCCCTCCAGCACTGTGAAAGCTGTTTAGACAGGCTGAGTTGGGTTTGGCTTTGGAAGCAGAGACACGTCAGACAGAGTTTCTGTCTCCAGGCAGTCATCTCAGCCTGCTATTAACTCCTGCTCTCTTTGTTTCTGTTCGCCCCCATACCCTGACTGCTCACCCACACGCTGCTTTTTCCTCTCTCTATGTTTTGTCTGCTACTGGGTAACAGAAGAGCTTCTGAAGATGCAACTGTATTAACACACAAGGCAGACTGATTTTTGTTCAACTTATTCATTTGTTCCATGTCTTCTTTCAATTACAATAATCCATTTAGTGTGTGATTTCATGTCTGTTAACCTTTTGAAAGCTGCTTTTCTAAATGACTGGCATGTGGCATAACTGAATAAAGCTGATTGATTATGGAGGATAAGAAGTGTGGGATAAACAAAAAAATCTTATTTAAACCAGTTCTGGAGATGTTAGCAGAATGACAGAAGGATGCTGACGCAGCAGCTCCTTGCTTCATAAATTTGCAGTGCGCCTTTATTTGTCTTCTATATTAAATCATACACTTCACAGATCCTTGTGGTGAGGCAATCCTCAGTTGTGTGTGTGTTTATTGGACTGTGTGCATCATCCAGCCAGACTGTTTTTCTTTTTTTTCCCCTTTTTTTTCATGCATCGTAGTGGAACATATGGTGGGGACAGCCGACGGTTACCCTAGCAACACAGTGTTTGCAGTTGCATGAAAAATTTCCTCTGCAAGGACATAAATGGAGCACTGAAATGAGCCTTAATTGCCTTATGACAGCCTATGACAGCATAATTATTTACAGACAGCTAAATCTTTTTTCATACATGAATTTGTTAAATACTTTTCTTTCTTTATACTTAATTTGGTGTGGTGGATGTTTATGGTCTTTGCTTATTACACTTTGCATGTCGGGGCTGTCCTTGGAGTAGTCTGTGTCACTGCCTGTCTTACCATCTGACAATTTGATCCTGGTTCCCAGTGACTGATCCAGATGGATCTCCAGGCAGACCAGTCTTATCCTGCTGGGACACACTGGGCCCTCAGAGAGATTACAGCTCTGGCTGTCTTCTTAGCCATGTGCTGTCTCATCTTGCATCACAGCACCCTGAAAGTAATAAGAATTCTTTTAAGGCTTTTGATCTGAGGAAGTATCAGACTTATATAAAAACGTCATAAGTGGGTGTTTAGATTTATGAGTAGAGCACATTGCCATGAAAGTAGACCCTGTTACTCCTACCATGTTGTTGGCTTAGAAGAACCTCCATCTCTGCTGAGATATGACCCCAGGGAGAGTGGACATATTGACCATGATAGCAAAGAAATATTTAGAACCATCCTTCTCTATGAACACTAACGTCTTAGCTCAGATATTTTTGTTGCATTGGACATATTGGCTGTATTAATGGCTAGATACTGTTTTAGGTCCCCATGTCTCTTATAGCACATGTGTTTATTTGAACCATATTTTGTGTGTGTCTGTGACAAAGGAGCCCCACAAGATCCTCTATGGCCCCTATAGATTAACTAGATCAATATAGTGTATAGCCATGGAGTTGTCATTGAACTGTGGTGGTCCACAGTAATGGCAGTGTTTCCTCAAGGCATTGCGTTTTTCATTAATCTTTTTAATGTTCATTGTAAAAGACTAATTTCATGTTAATGTCCATGGATGTGTTGGAGAAGAAATCTCCTGAACCTGCACACAATAATATCTTTTCAGGTAATAGCAGACATGTTCTTTGGGTTTCAGTGTGTCTGTGAAAAAGACCCGGAGTTGTGGAGCAAAATCTGTGTTTTTGCGTCGACCAAGAAGTGCATCAATTTTCTTGAGTAATTTATGCATAAAAAAGGACACAATGATGGAGATGAAGAGACAGGAAATGTTTATCAGATGCAGCGGTGGTAAATTTAATGAGCAAGCTTTATCAGAACAGGTTTGGTTGGTGGGCAATAAGTAAGATACAGTGGTTCAAGCAAGCAAGGCAGAGATACAGGGAGGGAGTAAAGTAGAGAGAGTAAGGCTGAGAGAGAGAGAGAGAGAGAGAGAGAGAGAGAGAGAGAGAGTGAGGCAGAGAGAGTGCCAGAATATACAGCATGCAGGCGGTGGGCTTCTGCAGCCAGTCTCATTTAGAGTGGGAGACATCGTTTCCAACCGGGGAGGAGTGGAGACGTGCTGATATGGATACAGATGACATAGAACAACGGGAAAGGACTGTAGATTGGAAACAAAGAGAGCTGGTTATTAGACTATAGAGAAAGGCAGAGGAGAGGTTGGATCTGGTGGTCATAGTCATCATCAGAGGGAGAGGGGCTGGGCGTCTACCTGTGTGTCAGGCAGTAACATTCTGGTACAGATAGATATAGCCCTCCGGCAGCCATGGCAGTGAGTGCGTGGCAGGCTCTGTCTCCACTGCAGTGGGCTCGCTGGGGCTGGGACACACTGCTGGGAGGGGCAGGAGATGGGGACAGCCCAGGCTCGGATCCGGCTTTGGGGCTCCTCCGGCGTCTCTCCTGGGGCTCACGTCATGAAAGCATGATCAAGGCTGCTGGAGAGCCAGTCAGACAGAGGTGAGACAGGACGGGAGGCTGGGGCCAATACCATCAGATAATATACCAATCAATGGAGCATGGAGCTTGGTAGTCAGGGTGTGTGTTGAGCTTTGTTACCATGCATGTATGTGTATATATATGTGTGTGTGTGTATGGTGCTGAGGAAGACTAATCAATACTGTCTTGCTTAGGATGATAACATTGTGATTTTTATTTGCAGCCTGTTGTCATGCAAAAATCAGTCGTTTCTCCATTTGTGGCTTAATATTTTCCTCAGTTGACCCCTGTCTATTTCATAGCTGTGACATCTTTGGATCTGAAGGTGGTCCTGTGTGTGTATGGGTATTGGATGAGTGAGTGGAGGTGGCAGGGGGTGGGGATTCTGTGTCTCAGACGTACTGTTATCTGTCACCTCACTGCGGAGCCATTAAAGTCCACTAGAAATGAAAACAGAAACGCACACACACTACAAGAAATAGATTTTTCCGCGATTCCTACTTGATTTATTGTATATGCCCAACACAACAATGAATCTGTATGTTAATATGTTATCATACAGATTCATTGTATGTTATCATACAATGAATCTGTATGATAACAACATAATAAATTGCCCCAGTGAATGATGTCTGACCTGCTTCCTGAGGAAACATTTGTGATATGATGTGGAGAAAAGTTTAGCTTAGTGTCAATGATCCCGATTTGGTGGCTAGAGTCATTACAGCTCAAGTGATGTCAGTGTGACTCACAGCAGCCTTGACTTAGTGTGTCCTTATCTTTTGTTACAGGAGCTCAGACTCTGATGGAGCCTTTGAGACCCCTGAATCCACAACTCCAGTGAAGGCTGTTTCTCCTGCAGATCCCCAGGCCAAGCAACTGACGTCTGATGACAAAGGTACAGTAAGAAGTAGGTATTCTGTGATGTGTGCTTAGCTCAGTATAATTCCCTATTACACTATTGTAATCTGAGCAGTAAGGCAGGTAAAACAAAGTCTTGTTGCACCATCTAGTGGAATGAAACAGTATTTCACATCTGGCTTTGTTTGCTGAGACAAAACAGGGGCTTTTGGGATATCTAGGAAAGGCTGACCAATCAGTTCAGTCTCGCTCTCTCATGTGGTTATTTTTCATGTCTTTCTATCCTACTGAGAGATTCACTGAATTATTTATAGCATATTCATCTCTATAATTGGATCTGTCCAAAGCCAGCTGCAGCTTTTATCTCCATGCAGGCTTTCTTGTTCACACCCAAACCCACCAATACAGCAGCTAATTTAATTTAATTTAATTTAATTTAATTTTCTTCATTCTTTTCATTTGATTTCATTTCAGGTAATATATTTTGCTTTGATTTTGGCTTTTTAAAAGCTGGATAAAACCTCTTTACATGTTACATGTCTCTCCGTCTTTTGCAGTAGCAGACATCTCAGTCAGTGGTCCTGCCTCTGACTTCTCTTCAACTGATCCAGCCTGCAGTTCTCCGTTCATTGCTTTTGATGAAAACAAGCCCATTGCAGCCAGCGGCACATATAACATTGACATTTTTGCTGCAGATTCAACCAGTCACACACTGACTCGTTCCCTCAGTCTCCAGGGAGGAGAACTAGACAATTCTGGTCTGTTGGATGGATCCACAACAGGAGGTTTCCGATCACATTCTGAATCCTTCAGTGTAGGCACTGAGAGTGCCCCAGGCACACTCCACAGACCCAGAAAGGTTCGTTCTGGGTCTGTGAAGAAGAAGCCTCTTCTCAGACAGAACTCCAATCCAGAGAGTCCAAGGCCAGCCTCATCCAGCAGCACCCCAGAGACCAAGAAGCGGGCAAAGCCTCGAACTGCCAGCCCTCTCCAGGCTCAGGAGGAAGCAGGAGGATCTGCAACCCCGAGCCCTGGAGGAACCCTCCGAAAGACCAGGAAGAACCGTGTCGAAACTCCACCTCCCCTCCCGGAGGAGACCAGTCATACCAGCCAAGAGGAGAGCCTTGTCATCCCTGCCTTACCCTTGTGCCACGAGGAGACACCTCTCCCTGGCAGTCCACAGGGCAAAGACGAATCCCCCATTCCCCAGAGTGCCTCCTACAAATGGGATCCAGATAATTTTGAGAATATCGACCCTTTCAAGACTGGAGGTAGTAAAATTGCCAACTCCCCTGTTCTGAATCGTAAAGGTCCTGTGTGCGCCTCTGTTGTCACCCCCACAGAGAGTCCTCCTGTCCCTGCTGTGGAACCACGTCAACCCAGTCCCCCAGCTCCTCTTGATGAGCCAGTCACCAACCCTGAGGAGCAACCCATCATCCCCAAGCGTCAGTCAGTAAGGCTGGAGTTTGACTATTCTGAGGAGAGCAGTGAGGCATCACACCAGGCCTCTACCCCACCCAAGAAAGTGGGCAAGAAACCCGGTGCCAAGATGCCTCTGAGGAAACCAAAGCTGGGGCTGAAGAAGGCCCCCCCACCGCAGACAGAGCAGCTGGACAACGAACCTCCAGCAACACACAATGGCAACGAAAATGAAATCCCTGTTCCTCAAGTATCCTACAACTTTGAAGCTGACAAGTGGGATGATCCAAATTTCAATCCATTTAAATCTAAGAAATCAGTTGCCAACTCCCCTAAACTGTCCAGGCCATCTTATAGCTTTGATCCCAATAACTTTGATGACTCCATAGACCCTTTCAAATCCTCCAATAAGATGGCCAACTCACCTCCAAAGGCCTCTGCCTCCTTTGAACTGTCATCCAATGACTATGACAATGAAAATGACAACGACAACATCGGGGAACTGGAGGACCAGAATCAGAACAAACCTGCCAAGAAGAAGAAAACTCCTATCAAATCGTAAGTTTGCATAGTATTACCACAGCGCCATAAATTTATGGTAGAGGCCACACTCACTCACAGGACATTGTATTTGTGTTTAGGAATGTCTGAATCTATGTCAGTGTGATTTTTTTTTTAGGTTAGTCTGTGTGTTTGAGGTCCACTTGTCTACTATGCCAGTGTCCTCTGTCTGTCTCTCTGTCACCTGTGTCTGTGTATTCTCATATGTCACAGGAAGTCCAGGGGTGTGTCCTCTCTATGTTGTCTGTTGTAAGTACAGGGGCAACACGACCATCCACCCTTTTTGACCCTTAATTCCATGTGGCTCCTTTCCAGTCAGCATGTTGCCCTGTTGTCCCTCTTTCTATTAACAGAAACATCGCAATCTCCTGTACCCACTATCAAACAATCCCATTTAAACTTTATTTAATTTTTCCCATTTTAACTGGAGGGCAAATGTTTTCAGTTTTGTTTTAAATTCTGTATGGTGTATGATACAGTCCCAACTATGAATATGTCACCTGCAAATCATTATCATTGTAATAGATATATAATAGCCAGGTGCCTTATCTCTAAAATAAGTGTAAAATGTACAAAGAGCATTTAAACATGATTTTAAAATGGGTTGGAAATTCTACTTTTTGCCTTTAGTCTTTGGTCTCTAAAACATATTAAACAGATTCTGACAGTTTCCTATCAATGTTCATTTGTGATAAGTGTTTTACTGACATGCCAGTGTGTAACAAAGGAGGTGCTTGTACTTCCTCGTGTGTCCATTGTTGTTTATTGTTGACAGAACAAAAACTTGACTTGAATTCAATATTACAACCATGAAACACTGCTTGAAATGTTTATTTGTGACAAGGTTCAAAAATTTACAGACCAAAGTAAGCACAAGCTCAGATACATCCAATGTGTCTTAAATCAAATTCACAGCATAATTAAAGGGTGATTCATCCCTAAAGTTGTTGTGAATTGCTATCCATGGTCTTCTCAACCTAAACAGTTATCGAGAATCCTTAAGTTATGGAAACTATGAACTGAAAACTGAGGTAACAAAATAAATACCTGCCACTAACAGTTCTAAACGCATTCCTGTCTGGGAGCTGAGTTATTTGTCAGTATGTGTGAAAAGTTAACTATTCACGACATAATATTCATTTATCACCACTTTTTACTGTTCAGTTTCTAAACAGATTAAACTCTCTTCACAATCATTTCACTGTTCTGTCATTTCAGCCATATATAGACTACAGTAAGTAGTACTGTTACATATACTGTATGGTATTGTGCTCTAAGCAAATTAATAAGCCATTTTATGCAAAGGCATTAATGTTATTTATAGATGCACCCAACCAGTATCACATTTTAGCATTACTGACAGGTTTGTCATATGCTGCAAATACAATATACCTGGAGTTAGACAGTGAATGTTGTGCTCTGAAGATACAGTGACTCTGGATCTTAATGACTGATGATTTGTCTCTTTTTCTCAGTAATACTTTCAGAGTGAAGAGGTCGCCAAAGAAATCACCGTTGTCTGACCCATCCCAGGTGTGTATGCACATTTGTACTTTCTCACTTGACTCTATAAGTTTTTTTCTGCCTGTGTTTCTCCTTCCCTCTGACTTTGTCACTGCCGCCTCTTTTTTTGTTACAGGATCTTACGCCTGCAGATGAACCTGCTTCTCTCCACTCGCAAGACGATCATGCCACAGACGAGGAGAAGCTGGCCTCCTCCACCAGTCATAAGTGGGCAGCCCTGCATGACGTGGACGCAGATTTGAACTCTGACCAACAAGACTTCCCTCAGCCATGTGATCTCACGTCCTTTGTCAACGAGAACAATCTTCCTCCTGAGACTCTAGGTGAGGCATTGCTGTCTGGCTGTCTTGGATCCCTCTTTGTCCCTTCAAGCAAATGCTAACAGAGATCAAAGCATACCACAGACAGGCAGTGCTGAAAGGAAATTCAAAGCTTATGTTTGGATAAACTCTCATGTACAGCAATCAGCCACTTCACTCTTTATTCATCTGGCAACGATATTGATTTTCTTGTAGCAGTGAAAAAAACCCTGCTGGCCCAGTTCTCTACTGCCCTCTGACCTCCAGAAGAGCCACCTCTTCCCAGAGGCTGTCTGGCTCAACCCATCTGGGTCAGAGATGAAACAGCCCTGCCCCAGGATCTGGTCCCGTCAGTCCAGAGCTCAACACTGGCTGGAATGTCTCTTCATTTATTACTCTGCATCTAAAACTTTTGTTTTGTCTCTCTGTGCCAGTACAAGACTATGAAATTGAGTACATGGAGAAGATTGGCTCCTCTTCACCAGTGAGTAGCCTGTTTGATATAATTCAGAGATTTAGTTTGGTTGTCTAATTTGTATTGCTTTGATTTTATTTTTCATTTATGGCAGTATGTTTTATATGTGATTTCAGCCATTTAAGATAAAGTGAAATTAGAATTCATTCATGTTTTACTCTTGGGTGTGTTTCACAGCCACCGTCAGTGAAGAAGCCATCTTTGTACCTGAAGCTGGATTCAGTATCTGACAACTTAACCAATAATACGTGTGCACATGGATCTGAGCCCAGCTCCCCCTGCACAGGGTACAACACACTCTACTACTACTCTACACTATGTTTTTTTTTTTTTGTAAATATCTGTAGTTACTCTGGAGTATTTCATATACGGTCACTATACAGTGACCACACAACATATGAAATTTTCAGTACTTTAGTAGTATATCTAGTTTGCTAAGTGTAAACCACAATAATTTTGATTATGTAACGCATGCAGCTCAGTAGCTCAGCAAAGTTTTTCATTAACGTTCTCATCCATCAAACACAGTACACTACATGCTATGTGTCTCTTTCTCCTCCTCTCCCTCCCCTTTTTTTCTCTCATTCTGTGCAGGAGTTTTGAGGAGATGGAGGCCCAGATAACAGCAGGGATGAAGACGCCAGTGCTGAGCTCTCGGCCTGGTCCTGAAGGCTCTGCTGGGGACAAGGGCAGAAAGAGAGAAAGCGAGTCACTCAGCCGAACACAGAGCATGGAGAGGGACGAGCAGGTGAGCCAAATGCCTTTATATTGATTCACATATTGTCATTTCTGCGTCTTGTCACCATCATGTGAAGGGAGTCTGTCCATTTTGATTTTATAACATTTACACCATGTCATTGTTTAGTCACAAGGGGGAGACAAAGTTCCACACTACACATGCTTTTATAGGCCATGACTTGGCCCTTCAACATGCACACCATCAGTCATGATGAGTCTCATTAAAGCCATGTCACCATTGACAAATAGTCAGTTCGCCACACTAACTTTCCAACCTGAACTCAGTGATTCAGCTCCCAGTGCTGCCACTCAAACGAACACTCAGCGCTTGCTTTGCCATGCTGACCCCTGCCCTCCTCCCTGCCCTCTGCCTACTCCTCCTGGTGCCCTTGTAGTCCCCTAGCCAGGGCCCCATGGAGGCCCCCGCTCCTGCCCTGGCCATGCCCATGTTAGACAGGCTGTCTGAGTGTGACGATCCCCTGCAGTACCTGGAGCCTGACCTGGCTGAGACCAACCCCACCGCATTCGCCCAAAAACTACAGGTGTGTTGACAGACCACACACAACCTCTCTTGATAAAACATGTAGGTCATGCCTTTGGTGGCCCATTTGTGATGTGTGATGGTGTGTGTTTTTATGTGAACATTATTCCCGTTGTGTCATCTTAATTACATCCCGCTTATTCATTTTCCCATTTGTTTTCCTCCTCCAAGTTTTAAAGCTTACTGTGTGAAATAGACAGCAGCAAGTGTGTGTGCTCAACTTTCTATATGTTTTCCCTTTGCTCTCTCACCCTTGGGCCGCAACCTTCCCCCCACCCCCTTACCCCCGAAATCCATCACCTCCCCCACCCCGACCCCATGTGTGCGGCCCAGGAGGAGCTGGTACTTGCTGCCCTGAGGATAGAGGCTCTGCAGGTAGCCAAAAACATCTCTCAGTGCCCCTCCCTCTCTACTGTAACCCCCCAGGTACTGCGCTGAATCAGCCTGCACCTGCTGTATGTGTGTGTGTGCGAGTTTGTGTGGATGTGTGAGCGTGTCTGTGCAAGAGCAAAGATGCATCTTGAATGAGTGATTACATAATTGCAGGTGTGTGTAAAGGCGAATGTGTGTGACTGTAGTGTGTGTGCATGAGTGTGTCTCAGCCTGCCTATCCCTCTCCCTAAGCACACCATACTGAGTGTGACTGTGAACCCATGGCCTTGTCAACATGGTGGCTGCACCACTACATCCGCAATCCTGCCACGTCTTCAGTCCCCACATGTGAAATCTCTAACATGGCTTAATGTGTCCAGCCCCCATCCCCGACTAGCAGTGAGCTCTTCCAGGTTGACTCATCAGGAACAGAGTGCTGTGCCTTGTTAGTCCCATGCCTTTACTGTGCATGTTGGGCAACATCCATGTTGTCTGTTCAGGCTTACATGAGCATGAATGTGACTGGGAATGTCTTGCACTAGATTTAATATCAGCAGCTGAGGAGTTATACGGATATAACTCACCCAGATGTATTTGTTGATGCTTTGCTATCATCACTCCAAATCCCAGTCACATTCCTGTTTTGTGATTTGGTCCCTTTTCCCTGACTAACTCACTAACAAATAACTACATCAGGTAGATGTCTGTGTTCAGTTTAGCTGGAGTTTGAGATAGAACCATGCTGGTTGGAAGGTTTGTGTTGAAACAGCACATGCCTAGATGTAGGAATAGTTTTCGCGTAATGATGGCGTAATGGTCAGTTTATGGTCAGAGCAAAAACCCTCATAAGAGTTGGAGCAACACAGGCACTTCCCAGTCCTCTTTCCCTCTATGTCTTATGCTGTTGTTCCCCACACATTTTGCAGTCTCGACTCAAGAAACCCAGTACTCGGCGGTGGAATATCAACGGTTCACCCTTATTCAAAGTAAGAGTAACATTATACCCCTGTCCACATTTTGATCTGACTACAGCGCAGTCCAAGTATTTGGTCATAAACACCTTTTTCATTGTTTATGGTTCAATGCACAAGTGTGCTGGATTTGAAATAACTATGCGGTTAAAGTGCTGACTTTCAGCTTTAAAGGCGATTGAAGTAGTTCACATCTATATTGGTTAAGAGTGCAGGAATCACAGCATGGTAATAATACATACTACAGTGTAGCAGATGATAAAGCTACAATTCCTACACTGTTGACCCAATTTTACACAGATGTCCTAAAATTAAAGCTGAAATTCAGCACTTCACCCTTCTAGTCCTGGAGTACAGAGTCAAAAGAACCATGTCCAAATACCTACAGACTTCACTGCAGATTGTAGCTCCTTTAGACCCCTTAAGTCCAAGATACAGAGAGTCTGAGATCTTTTTTTAAGGGTCTCCCTACATTTGCTGCCAACCATAGCTGTACCCTAACCCTGTCCCTGTGAGCAAATTTGTATGGGTTGTGTTTTTAAGTTATACTTAATATACTGATTGTAGTCTTTATACATCCGCTACTGAGTTGTTTTTGTGTTTGATGTAGCGTTTGTATTGTTGTTTCAACTTTGCAAACTTCTTTAATTCGCACATGCTTTGTACATATTAAGTGGCAATTCCTCATTCCTGCCTGACTTTTGTCTATAGTACTCCTGAAAGAGATGCTAAAGTGTTTGCAGTTTTCTAGTCGTGATCTGGAAAATGATATGGAAAGGGTGCTTTTTGTAGAAGGCTGAATCACCAGTCTCGGCTGAGCAGACAACTGCCCCAGGGGCCAGAGACCCTCAGGTTATTTTGTGGTAATTTTGTTTATCACAAATCTGTTTGGTAATATGCACCACCAAAGTGCAATTAAACAAAATTTTTGCCTCTAGATACTTCTTTGGGAGTGTTTCTGCAAGACAGAGCTTTAAATAAATTGCTATTTGCTTAAAGCTTCTGTTTAAACCTCACAGAAACTGGGAGGGTAAGCCCAGTCAGTGCCTGACTAAAAGCAAAAGAGGTCCATGGTTACCTGAACTTGACCAGTCTTTATCTTCAGTGGTATAATGGAATTACTGCTCAAGCCAAACCAAATACTTCACTCTCTTTTCCGCATATTAGAAGATCTCAGTCTCCTTGTCCCCTGTGAGCCCCCACCATTTCATCAAATCCTCCTGTAATCCGGCTCTCCCAAGGATGACTAAATCCCTTTCAGAGCAGAGTTTTAGGGGACCAGAAATGGCACTAGAATGAGGATTGTTTTTACATTTTGGCATGATAGTTCTATGTGAGGAGTTGCCGTTGATAGAGGTTTTTAGTGTCTCTCAGTATATTTCAACGCTATATCCAAAGTCAAACTCTTTCTAATGATATATCCTGTAAATTTTCTGGTTCACCTCACACCATAGTGTTTGTATTTGTAAAAGAATAGGGCAGTGGTTCTAGCAGCAACAGGTAAGACCGGTCTAGTATGGGACTGTGTGCTTTAACATGAGACTAACATCTGTTTCCCATGCTGCCCAGTTTGCCACCCTATCCTCCCTCTGTATATGATGCAGTCCTTGCTGTATCAGCTGCTGCCCTCCTTCCCCTCTGCCTTGCCTGGACCCAATCACATTCAAGCTACTGCGATGAACAGGTGATCATGAGTGCTCAGCTGGGGGCATCATCAGCCAATCACTTGGCTAATACTGTGGCTATGAAGACTGTTTCATCCAATCATGTGGCGGCTGACCAAGTCTTCAGGAACATCACTACCCTGCCTCATTTACATATTGATTTTGCTGCGTGGTACATTTTGATATAGTTTGATGCTGCCTTGCGATTTGGTTTTAGGAATCCTGTTGAGAATGTGCGTGGGGGCCCGAGGGTGAGGGTGTCCCATCTGTAGCTTCAGTCTCGCTTGTAACTGGTTATGTTGCCCTTCCTCTCCCTCCTCTCCTTTGGTACCTGGAAGCAGCACAGAGACGTGTCATCTCCAGTAGAGAGTGCTGTGTCCAAGAACTCCCTGTACTCGAGGACCACCACCAGCTACATCGAAGGGGAGAGTCCCCACCTGCCCAGGGATCTTGACCATTCTCTAGGAATTGCACGAGAAGAGGTGCCCCTAAAATTTCTTTTTATTCCGTGTCATAAATACTGTCTATACTTCAGCTGGACATGTTGATAATGACAGTTTTGTCATCTTCCTCAGATTGTGTCGAAGGAGAAAGAAGTGCTGGAGTGGCAGAGGAAGTATGAAGACAGCCGACAGGAAGTGGTGGAGATGAGGTAAGGAGTAACACATTGGGTTGTCATCACTTACCTCACAGCGACGTCCCACCTGCACACAACAGCATGGATTTAACTCCTCCCTGTGTTTCCGTTGAACGGTACTGTGTCATGATGGTCAGTGTCTTTATCCATTGTCACCATTTAACCTGTCAATTGGTTTATCATGCTTAAACTGACACTCACCAATTGTTAACTACAGAGTGGAGAGCCAGTCAAAGAAACCCATCTTATTAGAAGCATTAGCATTAGTGATGGGGAACAGAGAAAGAGATGCAGCTGATATCCTCATAAGTTTTAGAGCCAAAAATTTAGATATTCATGAGAAAATGTACTAGGGGGCTTTAAGTTGCTGTCATTTGGTCAATACACCACCAACTGCCTGACAACAGCTCAAAATAGGGATCGACTAGACTCACATTTACATCTACAGATGATCAGTCTGTGTCTGACAATTGGCTGTTAATGGGGGTTCAAGGAGATAGAGAAATGCAGTACTGAAACCATGTTCTCTGTCAGCAGGTGGTGGGTGCAGGTCCAGCTGGCCACAGCTCAGTTTGTGTGGATAAGGCAGAGCTTACTTCATTTGACTGATTGGGCTCAGGATAAGGAGGGGCTAAGAGGCTAAGGGGGAGGCATTGCTAATCAATCCTCTTACCTCTGGCAACCTGCTTTTCCCAAAACAAGGCCTCCCATTGAGCCATACTGGTCCTTGGCTTGGAGGGTAGGGGAACTTCCAACAGCAAGATGGAAACTGGATGCACAATGCAGATTAAAAAAAACTTTTTAGGATAGTTTAAGGCACTTTTTCACTTAACTTGGACTTTGTAATGTCAGACGTTGCCAGCAGCTTGAGCACAACATCAAAATTGTGACCAAAAGCACAAATTGTCTGGCTGTGGTGCCACATCCACTGCTAATATCCACCCAATTACAGCCTATTTTTACTTAGACATCTTGCTAATGAACAGACAGGTACACAAATAAATCTCTGTATTGATTGGTGGATAAAATAAGATTATTTTATGTATATGTTTACTCTAATGTGAACCCATCCATATACTGATCATCTACAATTTCTCATCCATAGGAGAATTGTTGCTGAGTATGAGAAGACAATTGCACAGATGATAGGTGAGTTCAGTTTCAAATCCATGTTTTCAGTTGCTTTCAAGACCCAAGTCTTTTCAACGCACATGAATTTTGTTTCAAATCAATTACTTTTGGTCCCTAACCTCAGCCACTACTTTTTGCTGCACTTGTTTATTTGCAAACAGAGCAAAATATATGAACTCTTTGTGTGTCCTGATGTGTTGCCACTGATCTCAGAGAACAAAGTTGTTTTTTTTTAATCTTCTGACACAAGCTAGCTTTGCCTGCTTTCATGTTCGATTGATGTGAGCTGAATCCTGATGTCACCGGAGGGGGAAGTGTTCACCTTTGCCCACACGCGTCCAGCTTCTCTGGACTCATTAAATTCCACCACAGGCTGGCTCTCTGCATTATTCCTGCTCTCACCTACATCTTCTTTCTCCACCTCTGGACATTCTTGAAGATTTGATTTTTGCTGCTCTCTAATTTCATTTCCTACTCTCAGCACTGTCACAAAAAGGAACAATCTGTCTCTGCTTGTGTCTAACACTCGGCTCTCTCACGTGTCTTGCCCTCCCAGCTTGACTTAACACAGTCCCTTCTTTTCTGTTCTGCTCCCATCTTTGCCCCTTACTATTTGATAACCCTGACAGGCATGCCAGGTGAGTAACGAGGACTTGTCCTTCCCTTTCTTTGTGTCAGCTCACATCTCTCCATCCATCCGTCAAAGAAGGGAGCAGATGTGCTCACTTTCTTCATCTCATCCAGTGACATTTGTTTGTCCATTCTGTTGCGTTTCATCCTGTATGTTGTATTTTTCAATGGGTAAAAAGGACAAAATGTTTTGGCATTTTCTGTTCAGCTGCCCTTTATGTGATAGCTCAGTACAACATTATAAAAATTTAATCAAAACCTCAGATGAACATATTCCTACTGGAAGCGCACATCTGCACTTTGTTTCTGTAGTAAAGAGGTTTGCGTCATTCATGTAGAATTAGTGTGTTAAGCAGGCTGGTCATCTAAGCTTGTGATAGGAAAGGAAAGGGAAAGCCTGGAGGGGGCTGAAATACTGTGGCAGCTTATATATGTAATGCTGAAAGGTTCTAGAAGACGCTCAAAGCAAACCAGCTGCCAGCTCTGTCTCTATGGTTTGCAGGTCTCTTTAATTTTCCCATTGTTCAGTGTTTTTGTTTGCATGCGACATCGGTTTACCAGAAATACTCATATAGTGTAGTATAAAATGCGCTTAAGTCATACCAATTCACAAATCCATTTTGATATATCGTCAAAAAAAAAAAAGTGTTTGCTTGTGTGTATGTGTGTTGGTATGTGTCCTTAAACCGTATGTATGCCCACTACAGCAGCTTCTTCAGTACATGGATTGATATGCTGATCTACAGTGTGTTTGTGTGTGTGTCCACCAGAGGATGACCAAAAAGAGAAGTCTCTCTCCCACCACACCATCCAGCAGCTGATAATGGAGAAGGACCAGGCCTTGGCCGACCTCAACTCCGTGGAAAAATCTCTAGCCGATCTCTTCCGACGCTATGAGAAGATGAAAGATGTGCTGGAGGGCTTCCGCAAGGTGACTAACACACAAATTATTCACAACTAATGAGTGTTTTCACCATGACCGGCCTTGTAAGTCATCTAAAATGTTGCTTGAGAGCCTCACGGCAAGCGATTAAATTATTTCTCATTACATTCAGAATGAAGAGGTTCTGAAGAAGTGCGCTCAGGAGTATCTGTCTAGAGTCCGTAAGGAGGAACAACGCTATCAAGCCCTGAAAATTCATGCAGAGGAGAAACTAGACAAGTGAGTCTATGCATATTCTTATTATCTCATGTTTTTTTCTACTATGAGTGTGCAGTTTTTCCCTGAAGGGAAATCACCACAATACACTAACTACACAATAGCTCAATGTTATGTTGAAATGTTTGGACATAAGCCAATGTAATTAGCGGTTTCTATAGATTATATATAATATATTCCATCTATTTAAATTTTCTAAAGATTAATCCTGTATGGGCTTTGCAAATGTGAGGCTGTGATTTCATAAGAGCTCCCAGGCTCATGGGGGTTATGGAGGGGTGACTTGATTCTCATTGTATTACTTGTGTGTTTCCAGAGCCAATGCGGAGATAGCTCAGGTGAGAACCAAGGCCAAGCAGGAGCAGGCTGCCTACCAGGCCAGTCTGAGGAAGGAGCAGATGAAAGTGGACTCTTTGGAGCGTACCTTGGAACAAAAAGTCAGTGGTGTGTTGGTATATATATAGATATATACATAAAAAATTAAATCAGAAAAAAAATCAATGCAAACAAATATAGGAATTGTCATTTTAACTGTTATTTTTCAGAACAAGGAGATCGAAGAGCTGACAAAGATCTGTGATGAGCTGATTGCCAAGATGGGGAAGAGTTAGCGGCCACGCCACACCCAGGCCAAATCACAAAGTACCTACTTGGAAAATGAGGCAGATCAGTCATATTTATCACTCTTCCAAGGACTGATGGACATCTAAGGCCAAAATGGTCTCTGGATTTTATTTCCTACTGACTTTGTGTATACAGGATCCACAGGAATGGTTTCCTCTTAGTCACTCTGTACATTTTTGATGTGTCAGTGTATCGTACTGTATCAGGGGTCTGGTTTAAAGTTTTAGAAAATTTACCATATCACTAATGAGTGTGTCTGTGTGTGTGGGCGTGCGTATGATAATGAGAAAGTGAGAGTATTGTTTGTGGGTTAAATTATCTATTAAGATGTTGCCATGACAGCCATTGAGGGAGAAGACTGTTTACCCACTCCTGTTGTTGTCTCCTCTTTGTATAAGAGAAAGGTAGAAAAGAGTACCAGAGAGTTAGATTCATTCACAAAATGTTAATACACCACTAAGAGAACACAAACTATCACAATGGCTTACTGCATGTGAGACAGAAAGAAAAACTTGTAATGTTAAAGTTTGTATATACTGTAGGAAGTTCTAAGTATCTGCATTTTTGATTTTTTTTTTCCTGTCATCCTCTTGTCCGCTTCCCTCATGTAACCTTGTAGATATTTGTCATACTTGTCATAGCTTTCTCGATGAAATCGTGGGACTTTATTTTTTGGATTTTATTTTGATATAAAGCAAACTAATCGTGACTGTATTCAGTGGTGACCAGGAGTAATTTAATTTTGGATGGATATGTCCTAGTCCTGCTATGGTCGTTGTGTCACACTGAGGAATAACTTCTCTGCACAGCTACTGTACAGCATCTGCTTACAAAGTGCAATAAAAGATGGCAATACAGCATACTGGGCTTACTCTGCTTCTTTTCCTACATAACATATTTTCCCAGTAATTTTTGATGGCATTTCTGTATTTTGGACAGATGATAGACAACCTGAAATAATTCACTACAATTCTTGGAGCTGTATTCCACAATCTTTGATTTGTAGCTATAGAAATCTTTCTAAACTTCCAACTATGTCAAGTACATCCATTTGGAATAATGCCATATCGACATAAGCAGCAACAAAATGTTGCTGAATACAGTTCATATTGATCTCACATGGGCAAATGTACATCACAGGACAATCATCCTGTGGCAAATTACCCTGTCCCTGAAGAAACTAAATGAAAACCTCTAGGGCCACAATGCCAGTTAGTAAGTTCAGAGATGAGTTTCGTAGTGGTCAGTCCTGGTGCAGCAGGGTGATTTACCAGGGCTGGACCGGGTGGGGGACAGGCACAAGAAAAGGATGAGCCAGACTCAGAATGGGTGTGGCTAGAACACAGTGGTAAGGTGAAAGGTGCGGGATGAGTCCTAGTACGTGCCTTATGCCCATGCAGGCTGAAGAAGCAACCACTGATACTCAACGCAGAGCTGTGGGCCCCAGTGGAGGGGCTGGTAATCTCCTGGTCAGTGCAGGAGGGAATATTAGCTCATTTGATAGCTCAGATTAAGCTCAGGGGGCTTTAGGAGCAAACAACGTGCTTTTAGTTGTGTGATCAGGACGACCAAGGACCAACGGCGCCATGAGAGCTGTCCAGTACTGTCCGCTGCTCCTGCTTTCCCTGGTCCTGCTACCAACCAACAGTAAGGACATGTTATTTTTATGTGCCCCTTCTTTTTTCATCTTCTCTTTATCCTTTCCTCCTTTTGAACTTGGCTGGTGTCTCCCTTCAGGTGTACTTCTCCCTTGCTACTCTTGAATTTCCCAGTACGGTTAGCACTTATTGCTTTTCTGTATTTTAGCCTTTGCTTGAGAGGCCTGAACTTCTTTAGTCAGTAACTGTCCAAAATGGCTTCTGCTCTCAGACACCAGGACAGGAAATGTTTGGCATAACAATTCTATAGTTCTTTATTTCTCAGAGAATGGCCTGCACATTTTATAACTCCAATGACCTTATGATGACTCTTTATTTATGTCAAGTTTACTAATTGCTTTTAATTTCTCTGGTAATTCTCCTGCGTTTTGCCTCCTTTCTGACTGTCATCCTGTTCTGAAACTAGCATGCAATCCCAGCAGTTAATCTCTTAATAGGCCTGGAGGCTAATACTTAAAGCATGTGTGTAGAGCGGCTGTGCTGTAGGGATAGATTGGGGTCAACTACAAAGAGCAGGGGACACTAACATGCCATGTCAACACACAGAAGAGCACACAAGCAGCAAAGAAAACAGACCGACTACTCAAATTACAAGAAATTACTCATACAAGAAATTATGGTTTGCTGTTGTTGTCATCGTTTTACTGTCAAAGTTGTGAGTTTATCAGTAATAGGGCTGAAAATCTGACATTTCAGCAAATTTCTTTCTTGATTTGCTGGTTAGATTTGAAAATGTCAACTCTCTGGTCTATAACTGTATGGAAACAACACTTTGTGTGTCTGTGCAACTTCTTGGTCCTCCTGCCATCATACCTGAATGATAAAAGACACATTCAGGGTCAAAGGAGGTTATTTTGATGGCCAAAACAAGAGATGTGCTGCTGTAAAGAATGTTTGATCCTCTCAGGAAGCAACATTAAAGGCAGTTTCTGAAGGGCCATTTTAGAATTTAGGAACCGGATAGAGATTTTCAAAAGGAAGCGTTAAAGTGATATTTCAAAGGTCAGATGGTTTTCAAATAACCACTCCTTCCTCTGGAGAGCTTTAGAAAGACATTTAAGTGTTTTATGTGCTGAAGTGGACTCCTCCAATTTTAGCTGAAGGTTAGAAACATGTGCTTTTTATATGTAAGGGGACCCCTTTAATTCTTTGCTTTACTTGGAGAGATTTGTATGAAGAAAGCGAATAATTATCGTTCTCTCTTCACTTTACTCTCATTATTCTTGTGGAGCAACGTCACACATCAGAGCCAGCCAGGTGTGAATTAACCATACCTGTGTGCACATACTCATCAAACCCACAGATCCTGTGTTAACAAAAGACAAAAATAACCAGGGTTGTGGCCCTGAATTTATGATAAATGGGAGTGAATTAGCTTGAGTATGCCACAACAGTAACGCAGTCTTTACCTTGCCCGAGCAGCTGCAGCTGGCTGTCTCAAGAATCTCTTGTACCAGAGGCTAAATGTGAGTTTTTAAAGGACAAACATAGCCGCAGTGATTTTAACAGAATTAGCTGAAAGACGAACTCAGGACACTTGACACAGGACATTTTTTCTTAATGTCACCGAGATATTTGGTGAAAAATGTAATATTCCTACATTAGCATCCTAATGTAGGAATATAGGTTATTGCTTCAGTTCCCATCAACTGAAGCAATAACATTAGTTCAGTATAAGAGCAGCATAAGAATTTGTATGGTTTCACATCACGTTCATTCATTCAAAAAGCTGTTTATATACCCCTGATATTTAAGAATTTCATCATGCCTGTATTTTTTTAATAGAATGTTTGAGATAAAAAAAAAACCTTTCATCTTTAACGGCACATAGCTCTATTCCACCAAGATAAAACTGTGCTTTAGAGATCATGAAACTGTTTTCTTTCAACATGCCATGACGTTAGATTGTGCTTCTTTTGTCAGTGTATAGCGTGCATTGTAGCAGCACTTCTTTTCTGTTTCCATCAGGTGAGGCTCTGCGATGTTATACCTGCATGGGCTCCAATAATGACGACTGCAACCGGCAAGGCTCCAAATCCTGTCCCAGCTACTCTGATGCCTGCGCTGTGGTTGTGGGCCATGACAGTGAGTCCAACAGTGACAGTGTAGTAGCCTTTTTTTTTTTTTTTTTTACTGTCTTACTTTCTTTTTTTCTACCAAATAAAAATATATAAGGCTCTATCTGTATCAGCGTGTGTGGGTGTGTTCGTGTGTGTTTAATGGAGCACAGGCTGCTGTCTGGAGACACATCTTCGTCAGCAGGGGGTCTGAGGCTTTTAAGGGAATGAAGAGCTTTGCTACTCCTACTCGATCAATATCCTTAATTAGGGCACCATGTGTTCATGGCACCAAGACAATTCCTCCACACCAAATTAAGTTAATTCATTTTCTTCATTTAAACCCGCACAAGGAAGGAGTTTTACACATAATATACCTTAATCAAAAAGTGAGACAACAGGAGAAACTGTCGTCCTGTCTGCAAACGACTCATTGTAGATGCAGCAGTTTCCCCAGATTAAATCCAGGCAAAGCGACAAAGGCAAAAAATTAAAACAAGACAAAAGCTCTGCAGCCTGACTGAATCAGTCAGCCCGGGCAGTTTTATTATTGGAACAAGTTTAATTAAGTCTATATTGGCTGCACTGTGTGAGACAGCTGCTGTAACTGATTCTATTTTTCTGTTTGTCAGGTGGGGTGATGAAGTCCTGCTCCTACAAGTCTTTCTGCAGTCAGGCCAACAGCCAGGGCTACAGAGCACCAGGTGTCAGAGTTCACTGCTGCTACAGTGATGACTGCAATGTGACAAGCTTTGCCTCCAAACTGCCAGGACTCAACTATCTGCTGCTGTTTCTGCCTCTGTTGTTGCACTGCTTTTTCAAGTAGATGTATGGCTCGAATTCATCATGGCCAATAAGTATTCACCCGCAACTCAAATGCCAAAAAAAACCCTCTGCCTAATTTAACACTACACGCTGTCCTAGTTTCTACCATTCCGCTTCACCTTGTTTATCAAACATCAAGGAGTTACTGTACACAGAAGAGCTTGAGGTGCTAGGTGTGACTGTATGGATTATATGCACCATGTTGGATTGAATCCATTAAGCAGTACTCAAGTAGATGCGACTTTCAGTGGATTTCACTAAGCCAATAAGTAGAGGATCCTGAGGGAAGTGCTGAAATAACAGGCAGAGACAATTTATCATGTGCTTTCAACATTAAAGAGGAAGAAGAGATGCTGTTTGAGTTCAGTTTAGTTTGATACTCAGCAAACAGTGTGCAATTACAGACCAATAGGATCAAGACGCATCACTCTGAGTTTTTGCTACCTTTCAATCGACCTTTCAAGTTACATTTTACTGAATCTATTGTCTTCTTTGCCTACACACCTGGATGCCAAAGTGTTTCAGCACAGCACGTGTTGCAGGAGATGTTACTGTGGCTAAATATGGCACCAAGAGTTCAATCAGCTGGTGTGTGATTGCATCATCAGCTGTCGGCCTGTCGATCACGCATCTGACGAGCTGTGTGAGATTGTTTGGAAGGTGATGAGAAAACACTTCTCACACACTGCACATCCACATAAGCCTTTTACAAGGACAGGTGCGTTACACTGATGAGGTTAATCCACTGCGTTAAAGTTACTTAAATAATTACTGAGTTTATAAACAGAGTCTGAGCACACTTCATGGGAGCATGGCCTACTTGTATAAACAGATACTACTGTATATACTGTATAGAAATAACACGAAAACTGCAAGACAGTGAGAATGACTGGGTGAGAATCCACCCTGTTTATTGTGTAATTTTTTGGGGACAGTGGTTTGTTTGGAATTCATTTTGTGATGTACATTAAATCCCTAACCTGCAGCTGCTGGAGTCTTTATACATTGTAGTTTTATCATTTATATGAAATATGTAAGTGAGAAATCACAGTATACGGTATTATAATAAATCTTAGCATGTCTAACCCAAACTGCACACTCAAATCTTACAGTATTTGCATTCATTTACTTGTTTTCTGTATATTTCTTATTGTGGTTTAAATTGAAAATTAAAATGTAATTAAAACTAAAGAAACTAGAGATGTCCATTCTTTGTCCACTGTATATATAAAATTGGAAGGAAAAATATTCTACTACTAAATGGTACAATGGAGCTAATGCTGGATGTACAGACTAACTGATCATAATTCTATGTAAATACAACCAATATACAAGTCCTTTTGCCAGGGCCGGCCCGTGCTATAGGCAATATAGGCAAATGCTAATGGCGCCGTTCCTCCAGGGGGCGCCAGAAATCGGGTGAAAAAAAAACTTGTGTAATCTGTAAATATTAGATTTATTCAGCATGTGTTAAATTTCACATTTTGATATCAGGTTAGCTCACGTTTTCCCAGCTTGTAATAGTTAATCAAAATGCTATTCATTTCCCACTCCTTTATATATTATAGGTGTAAGCCTAGGCTAGCTGTTTGTTGTGTTAATATTGTCAAAAGTGTGTTTATAGTGTTAAACTTTATATCAGTGTACATTCCCACATGCTATATTATACTGCACTTTATTGATTCTTTGCATTCTGCCAATTAGCATTTCACTGACAATAAAATCGATGTCATTACTAATAGGCCTATATGAATTACTAATTTAATTTGCATATCAGAAAACGTGCATTGTATATTATACTGTACAGCACAGTCTACATGCATGTATTTCTTCATGTTTTTCATTATATTTGTTTCATTATTTCATTTTATTTTATTCTTGAAATCATGTGTTTATTATAAGACTGGTGTTACTGTGATATCCTACACTAATGAATGTCTTTCTTTGACTTGATGCTGTTTATTGTCTACAACTCAACATGCCTACAGCTCGTGGCTCAGCTTCTATTCTCTGGTTCTAATTCTCTAGCTCTATCATTACATTACAGAGGTTATCATTCAGTAACATTCGGTTTACCACATTCACATACTCCTCTCTTCAGATGCGCTGCTGAGATTCCTCAGTCCCACTCTTGCCAATCCTCCTGCCGCCTCTACCTCTGCAACCCAATCCAGCAGTGATGCAGCAGCGTCAGGCACTCCTCCTCCTGTTGTCTCCACCTCAGCAACACAATCCAGCATTGATGTAGCAGCATCAAGCGGACCTTCTGCTGCTCCAATAGACCAGGCGGACTGGCCATCTCCTCTAACTGATAATGTAAGAACAGAGTTGGTTCACAGTGGTCCATTTCAAATTGGAAACACCTTCACATACCACTCTTCTTGTTACAGTCGCTGAAAGAAGCTTCTCTAAGCTCAAACTAATTAAAACTTATCTGAGATCTACTATGAGGCAACTACTATGATGCAAGAACGTCTCAGTGGACTTGCCATCATAAGCATAAACCATGTGGTCTCATTTCAGTTGTCATATGATGATGTTGTAGATGACTTTGCTGCAAGAAAGACCAGGAGAGTAAAGCTGTAGCTGATTATGTGAGATTGAGGGGGTGGTGGTGGTGTAGTTTTTGAATAGTTTAAGCTAAGGCAGTACCAAAAAACACCCCTAGAGATCTTTGTAAGATCACTTTTTTATATTTTTTTATTTTTATTTAAATTATTTAAATTTTTGTGCACACTGGTTTTTAATATCTTATTTTGTGCAGTTCCTTATTTATATTCTATTTACAAGTTAATTTTTATCACTCGTTTACACTGTTCTAAGTATTTTGAATGTGCAATTTATTTAGTTAAATAAAAGAATGTCTAAGACAAAGCTATTCAGTTTCTTGTGAGTATATGTACACTAGCAGTGGAATTTATTGTGATACAAGGGGGGCGTCAACTAAAATCTTGCCTAGGGCACCAAATTGGTTAGGGCCAGGCCTGCGTCTCATAACAAAATATTTCCTAAACAGAATCAATGATTCAATAAAATATAAGAAATAAAAACGAGGTTAAAGTTCAGGTGGAGGAAAAATCTCCATCTAAAACTGAAGAAACATCAACAGCTGATGGAAACTTCTACATTGATTTCACTGTTTCAGGGGAGAACAATTAGTGACAGTTTGTCTATAACCAATAACTGAGCTCAGAATTCAGGTGAGCTGCATTTAACATCAGTCACCTGCAGACATCGTATGTTAGAGCTGACGTGTGTTGAGCTGCAGTTCCTCTAATGTCCAGTCTGCTGTGATCAGACTGTGACTGTTCCGAAGTCAACAGGAAAACCCTAAACTGTGTGGACACGTGTTTTTGTGGACTCGTGAACCTCTCAGGTCAGGGGCTTCACTTTGACTTCACCACTCATTTTATCCACGTATTCACCTGACCAGATGGGACTCTACAGATGAAGCCTCAGCCCCTGTGACCTCTGGCTTAGCCTCGCCTCTTAGCTCCGCCCCCCTCCAGCTTGTCTTCAGACTGCTCTGCCACCTGGTGGTGTTCTGTCCGCACTTCGTCTCCACCCTTCTCATGGTGTCTTTATATCGCTACAGACCCACAGGTAACACTCACAGTGATCAATCAATCAATAAGTGAAATATTCCACAACATCTCTGTCGTTATCAGTTACAGTTATGTGGTGATGATTGTTGCTGTTGCTGTATTTGATTCTGTTTATTAACTGAACATTTGAACTCCGCTGACAGGAGGTGACCTCCCTGTCTCCATGGCAACAGCACCACCCACCGAGGCTGAGCAGGGGTCGGCTGAGGACGATGGTGAGGTTGTGGTGGTCTCCACCCAACATCACTTCAGAGTCAGAATCAGTGAGATGGTGAAATAATCAGCTGATCAGAACATTTACAGCGTCCTGCTATTTGTTAAGGTTTCAATAAAGTTCTGTGTGTTTGAATCCCCCCGTGTGTGAACAGCTCACACACAGGGGGGTGTGTGAAGTATGTTTTTTTTTGTGTTGCTCCGCCCTCCCCCCCGGTCAGGTGCAGCCACAAACCAATTAGAATTAGACTCCCGCGCGGGAAACCTTTTAAAAGGTGCGCATCCGCTGACACTCGGTTTACACGAACAGAGAGACGAGAGCACCAGGAGTTCAGTCCAGGTACCGGACATTTGTGTGCGGGGAAAGTTTTACTCTTTCCTTCAACGCGCCACAGCGCGCGACTGCCAAGCGTGTGACGTCAGACGCCAATAAAACCGCGTGGGTGCCGGACTGAAGTTAAACACCCGAACCAGAGCCAGAGAGACCGAGTCCTGTAAAGAATGTGGGCGAACGGCGAGACTTCAGAACCCGGATCCGGTGTCTCGCTCGCTCAGGCCAGTGAGGCCATGAGTCGGCCATCACCGTCATTACCGCCAGGTGAGCGCGTCTCGCTGGTTCATGTTCCTGTAGCTGCCGAAGGCCTGAGGTTGAGTCTAAACTGGGTGAAGTGGTGAATTAACTGAGTCACATCACTATGTGCCTCGGTCCTCCAGAGGACTCTCCAGCTCAGGAGCCGGGCCTCAGTCATAATGAGAATCAGTCATTTAAAAAAAACACCTTGAAATACACAGTACAAGTTAGCTTGGTGATGCACACCTGTTAAAGGTGGACCGCTGCCATAACCCTGAGACCCCAGGCTTAAACCTGAAGTTAGCCGGCTAACCACAGGTCCTGTCTTGTGGTCCAGGCCTCAGGTATGGATTCAGACTAACTGACTTTTCTCTTTAACAGAGAAACGGCTCATCTGGTTAAGAAGGCAGGAGAAGGACAGAGACGCTGACTCGACCTCGTTCAGATTCACGTGGAACTTTAATCCAGAGAGGTCAGTGACACCTGTCGGTCTGCTGAAGTAGCTACTAGTTAGCCTAAAGTTAGCATCAAAATGAGAGCTCAGGTAGAGTTGGGTGGTATTCAGACTTTCACACCGTCAAACCTCCTCCACATTTTACCCCGGTATACGTTATTACCGCGACCTGGGTTTCCGTTAAAATCTGCCGGTATTTTCTAATCCCGCCGGTCAGAATGTCAGGTGAAAATATTCTCGACAAGTACAATCTGAATTTTGAGTCAAAGACATTACAAGTGAGGACAAGTCGGCTGCAGTATAGCCGCTCATAGATGCCACAAGTGCGCAACAAGACGCCATCGGTTCTCCGTGATTCTGGAGGCTTGAACTTCTCAACAGCGAATTTCTCATTAGAGACAGGGTTCCCGCGGCGTCTTAAAAACGGGGAGCGGGGGGTGAGCTAATTGAAAAGGACATTGTTGCGAAGAGCAGAGCTGAGAAATTGACTCTTGACTGATTTGATCTGTATTTACACACAGTTTGCACACACAGAGAGTTCTGAGGCACAGAGGCATACATTTAATATTCAATCTGCTGATGTAAATAAATATATTTTCATAAATTCCAGGAATTATCTTTTTTTTTTTTTTTTTTTTTACCAGTATGGCCGCGAAATGGGCATTAAATTCTGTTCTAAGTGATCTTGAAAAGGTCTTAAAAAGTTTTAAATTTAACTTGTAGAAATCTGTAGGAACCTTGTAGAGATTTCAGCGAAATCTACCCTGAGTGGGCTAAACTGGCCAAGATAGCTCCCGTGATCCCTGTCTCCAGTGTGCCAGCACAGAGGTTTCTCTCTGCAGAGCAGAGAAACGGCGCCTATTGTATAATGCGCATTGCAAGTTGCGGAGAGACACTGCATACTTTAGATTTTAATTCAGCTGCTGTAGCCTACAATTAACTACTGCGGTCAAGCCAGCCGTCTCTCCTATATGCGAAGTCAAGCCAGCCGTTCCAACATTTCAAGTGCTCCCGTGTTACAGACTTTACGGAAAATAGACGGATGAGGCTGAGAAAGTCAGCGTTAGGATGCTACAGCGTGGACGAACTTCCGGTTTTCAAAATAAAACGTTGGTTAAATGTGGGTTAGTGTTAAAAAGAAATACAAAAGAGTGTATCTCAACCAGCCATTGTAGTACTATGATCCTGCACTGATTTGGAGTCATTAGGTCACATGATCTGAAAGCTATTGAGCTAAAATACTAATATTTACATTAAAAAATTTATATAAAATCCCAGGAATGTTAAAATGGAAGAAAAAAAGGTGCATCTCAACCAGCCAGTGTAGTACGATGATTCTGCACTGATGTGGAGTCATTAGGTCACATGACCTGGAAGCTATTGAGCTAAAATGCTAATATTTACATTAAAAAATGTATATAAATGTCAGGAAAGTAAAAATTGATTAAAAAAAAAAAAGTGTATCTCAACCAGCCAGTGTAGTACTGTGATCTTGCACTGATTTGGACTCATTAGGTCACATGACCTGGAAGCTATTGAGCAAAAATGCTAATATTTACTTTAAAAAAATTAATATAAAATCTCAGGAAAGTAAAAATTGAATAAAAGGGGTGTATCTCAACCAGACAGTGTAGTACTATGATCATACACCGATTTGGAGTCATTAGGTCACATGACCTGGAAGCTATTGAGCTAAAATGCTAATATTTACATTAAAAAATTTATTAAAAATCTCAGGACTGTTAAAATGGAATAAAAAAGGGTGTATCTCAACCAGCCAGTATAATACTATAATCATACACTGATTTGGAGTCATTAGGTCACATGACCTGGAAGCTATTGAGCTAAAATGCTAATATTTACATTAAAATATATATATAAAATCTCAGCACTGTTAAAATGGAATAAGAAGGGGTGTATCTCAACCACCCAGAGTAGCGCTATAATCATACACTGATGATGTGGAAGCTATGGCGCAAATATGCTACTATTTACTTTAGAAAATTAATATAAAATCTCAGAAATGTTCAAATGGAACAAGGTGTATAAAAAAAGGTGAATCTATTTAGCTAAAATGCACATTTTTACATAATGTAATGTAAACGTGCATTTTAGCACATATTTTTGTAAATATGTCAATATGGACATTATTGAGCTAAAATACAGGGCGGCATGGTGGTGCAGTGGTTAACATTGTCGCCTCACAGCAAGAGGGTTCCAGGTTTGAACCCCGGCCCGTGTGGGTTCTTTCCGGGTACTCCGGCTTCTTCCCCAATCCCAAAAAACATGCATGGGATAGGTTAATTGGCCACTCTAAATTGCACATATTTATATAATGTAGATTTTAGCATTTTATGTCTATAGCTTCCACATTATGTGGAATGACTCAAAATCAGTGCAAGATCGTAGTATTTCACTGGCTGGTTCACTGGCATCTTTTTTTATTCCATTTTAACATTCCTGAGATTTTATATATATATTTTTAATGTAAATCTTAGCATTTTAGCTCAATAGTTTCCAGGTCATGTGACCTAATGACGCCAAATCAGTGCAGGATCATAGTACTACACTGGCTGGTTGAGATACACCTTTTTTCTTCCATTTTAACAGTCCTGAGATCTTTAATAATTTTTTAAATGTAAATATTAGCATTTTAGCTCAATAGCTTCCAGGTCATGTGACCTAATGACACCAAATCAGTGCAGGATCATAGTACTACACTGGCTGGTTGAGATACACTTTTTTGTATTACTTTTTAACACTAACCCACATTTAACCAACATTTTTATTTTGAAAACCGGAAGTTGGTCCACGCTGTAGCATCCTAACTCTGACTTTCTCAGCCTCATCTGTCTATTTTCCGTAAAGTCTGTAACACGGGAGCACTTGAAATGTTGGAACGGCTGGCTTGACTTCGCAAATAGGAGAGACGGCTGGCTTGACTTCGCAAATAGGAGAGACGGCTGGCTTGACTTCGCAAATAGGAGAGACGGCTGGCTTGACCGCAGTAATTAACTGAATCAAATATGCATTAGAAAAAGTCTGAAACATGTCATGTCACGTTGTGAATTTAAAATGATGACCGTGAGGCTCAGCAAAGTATTGGCTTGTGCCTGCACCGTTCACAAACTGAATGGATAGTCACTTGTTGTGCGACTAGCCATCTTTCTTTCTCTCTTCTCCGTGCTGTCACGTAATGACGTCACGGTCATAAACTTTATCAAATATTTCGAAAAGTAAAACATATTATATTCTATGTACTACTGAAGTAAAACTGAAAATTCAACCACATAAGGCATTAAATAAATGCTGTTTAATATTTAATCCTGATCTCCTATATAAGTGCATTTTTTACTGATGTATTGAAACTGATACCATTGCAAATTTTAAGACGACCGTATACCTGATTACCTTAATACCTTATTACTGCCCAACCCTACTGTCAGGTGTGTTAACCTGGTTAACTCAGGGTAACGTGGTGGAGTAGGTACTCAGTAAAGAGAGAGTGTGTGAGTGAGAGAGTGAGATAAAATACCACACACATACACCATCATGAACTTAAGTCAGGAAAAGACCAAACCTGAAAACAACAGAGGCTCCAGACTCGACTCACACTAACTCTGTTTTCTTCTTCTTTTTTTTTTCAGGTAGATCTACGAACTGTAAGTCTGCTTTTTCTTTGATATGTGGTTTGGATGTTCGCCGAACCATCACTGCTGTCATCCACCGTGCTTCTCCCTCTTGTAATTTTTTTATTTCGCTACTGTGTTATTTTGACCCTCATGCCCTCTTTGTTATTTTGATCCTCATGCCTTCTTTTTTATTTTGATCCTCTTGCCCTCTTTATTTCCATCCTCATACCACATTTCTTATTTTCATCCTCATCCCCTGTTTGTTATTTTCATTCAAATCCTCATGCCCCGTTTGTTGTTTACATTCTAATTCTCATGCCGTGTTTGTTATTTTCATCCTAATACTCATGCCCTGTTTGTTATTTTCATCCTCATTCTCAAGCCCTGTTTGTTATTTTCATCCTCATCATCTCTTTATTTCTATCCTCATGCCCCGTTTGTTATTTTCATTGTAATCCTCATTCCCCGTTTGTTGTTTTCATTCTAATTCTCATGCCCCGTTTGTTATTTTCATCCTCATCCTCATTCCCTTTTTGCTAGTTCTATCATCATGCCCCGTTTGCTAGTTCCATCCACATGCCTCGTTTCTTATTTTCATCCTTATCCTCATGCCCTGTTTGTTATTTTCATCCTCATCCTCTCTTTCTTAGTTCTATCCTCTTGCCCCGTTTATTATTTTCATCCTCATGCCCTCTTTGCTAGTTCCATCCTCATGCCCCGTTTCTTATTTTCATCCTCATGCCGTTTGTTATTTTCATTCTAATCCTCATGCCCCGTTTGTTGTTTTCATTCTAATTTTCATGCCTTGTTTATTATTTTCATCCTAATACTCATGCCCTGTTTGTTATTTTCATCCTCATTCTCAAGCCCTGTTTGTTATTTTCATCCTCATCATCTCTTTATTTCTATCCTCATGCCCCGTTTGTTATTTTCATCCTAATCCTCATTCCCTTTTTGCTAGTTCTATAATCATGCCCCGTTTGCTAGTTCCATCCTCATGCCTCGTTTCTTATTTTCATCCTTATCCTCATGCCCTGTTTGTTATTTTCATCCTCATGCCCTGTTTGTTATTTTCATCCTCATCATCTCTTTCTTAATTCTATCCTCTTGCCCCGTTTATTATTTTCATCCTCATGCCCTCTTTGCTAGTTCCATCCTCATGCCCTGTTTGTTATTTTCATCCTCATGCCGTTTATTTTCATTCTAATCCTCATGCCCCGTTTGTTGTTTTCATCCTAATACTCATGCCCCGTTTATTTTCATCCTCATCATCTCTTTATTTCTATTCTCATGCCCCGTTTGTTATTTTCATTGTAATCCTCATGCCCCGTTTGTTGTTTTCATTCTAATTCTCCTGCCTTGTTTGTTATTTTCATCCTCATTCTCAAGCCCTGTTTGTTATTTTCATACTCATCATCTCTTTTTTCTATTCTCTTGCCCCGTTTGTTATTTTCATCTTGAACCTCATGCCCTCTTTTCTAGTTCCATCCTCATGCCCCATTTGTTATTTTCATCCTATCTTCGAGTTTATTATTTTCATCCTCATGCCCTCTTTTCTCGTTCCATCCTCATGCCCAGTTTGTTATTTTCATTCTCATGCCCTCTTTGCTAGTTCCATCCTCACACGTCTAACATGACCACTTATTATTCAGACGTATCTACAAACACATCTATTTATCTATAGCTATTTAAAACAGGGCTTTGTTTTTGCCCCTTGTAGCTGGTCTGTCTGTCTATTTGTGTCTGTCTCTATGTGAGTCTGTCTCTGTGTGGGTCTTTGACGTGTGAAGAAGACGAAGGCCAAGCTGGACTGAGTCCTCCCTGATGAAGGCGACGCCACTCCCACCTCTGCACCATGTGATTGATCTCTGCGGATACTGACCAGTGTGTTCTGTCAGATACATCATCCACCTCAGCTTAATCTGTCTGTGCTTTATATTTATGCTAATTGATTTTCTTGTTTTGCAGACCCCCCCAACACCAGACACGACAATCAGAGACAGTTGCATGGTGCACGAGCCAGATGGTGCCAAGCGGTGACGAAGGCTGCCATAGGTTCCGAGGTTTCCTGTGCCACTGGAGAATTCAGCGTGGGACGCTGTGACCCAGAGGAGCTGAGTCCCACTGACTACAGTCACCTGAGTTCACAGTGAGACAGGTGAGAATGGTGTAGTCTGGTTCTGAGCTGTAAATTAAAAACTAAACATGGTCCAAGCTTCAGTGTCTTGGTCCTTCAGAGGACTCTCCAGCTCAGTAGCCGGGCTTTCATCATAATGAGAATCAGTCGTTTAAAAAGAAAAACACACACCTTGAAATACACAGTACAAGTTAGCTTGGTGATGCACACTTGTTAAAGGTAGACCGCCGCCATAACCCTGAGAGCCCAGGCTTAAACCTGAAGGTAGCCAGCTAATCACAGGTCCTGTCTTATGGTCCAGGCCTCAGGTCTGCATTCAGACTAATTGACTTTTCTGTTTGATTTAACAGAGAAACGGCTCCTCTGGTGAAGAAGGCAGAAGGACAGAGATGCCGACTTGACCTCGTCCAGATTGACATGGAACTTAAACTAATCCAGAGAGGTCAGTGACACCTGTCGGTCTGCTGAAGTAGCTACTAGTTAGCTTCAAAATGAGAGCTTTCAGGTAGAGTTGGGCGGTATCCAAACTTTCACACCGTCAAACCTCCTCCACATTTTACCCCGGTATACGTTATTACTGCGACCTGGGTGTCTGTTAAAATCTGTTGGTATTTTCTAACCCCATTGGTCAGAATGTCAGGTGAAAATATTCCTTACAAATACAGTTTGAATTTTGAGTCAAAGATATTACAAGTGTGGGCGAGTCAGCTGCATTAAATAAATGTTTAATATTTAAGCCTTATCTTCTATATCATGCTTTTTTTTTTTTTTTTTTTTTTTTATTAACTAACGTGGTGGAGTAGGTGCTCAGTAAAGAGAGAGTGAGATAAAATACCACACACACCCCCCATCATGAACTTCAGTCAGGACAAGACCAAACCTGTAAACATCAGGGGTTCAAGACTCGACTCACGCTAACTTTGTTCTTCTTTTTTTTTAGGTAGATCTACGAACTGTAAGTCTGCTTTTTCTTTAATATGTGGTTTGGATGTTCGCCGAACCGTCACTGCTGTCAGCCACTGTGCCTCTGCCTCTGGTATTTTTTATTTTGCTACTGTGCTTTGTTATTTTGATCCTCATGCCCTCTTTATTTTTACCCTCATACCCTCTTTCGTATTTTTATCCTCATGCCCTCTCTGTTATTTCCATCCTGATGCCCCATTTCTTATTGTCATCCTCATTCTCATGCCCCGTTTGTTATTTTCATCCTCATCCTCATCCTCTCTTTCTTAGTTCTATCCTCTTGCCCTGTTTATTATTTTCATCCTCATGCCATATTTGCTAGTTCCATCCTCATCCCCCATTTGCTAGTTCCATCTTCATGCCCCGTTTCTTATTTTTATCCTCATCCTCATGCCCCGTTTATTTTCATCCTCATACCATTTATTATTTTCATCCTCATACCGTTTATTTTCATCCTCATGCCCTCTTTGTTATTTTCATCCTCATCATCTCTTTACTTCTATTGTCTTGCCCCGTTTGTTATTTTCATCCTCATCATCTCTTTACTTCTATTGTCTTGCCCCGTTTGTTATTTTCATCCTCATCATCTCTTTATTTCTATTGTCTTGCCCCGTTTGTTATTTTCATTCTCATACCGTTTGTTATTTTAATCATCATCTCTTTAGTTCTATCGTCTTGCCCCGTTTGTTATTTTCATTCTCATACCGTTTGTTATTTTAATCATCATCTCTTTAGTTCTATCCTCTTGCCCCGTTTGTTATTTTAATCCTCATCATCTCTTTATTTCTATCCTCTTGCCCCGTTTATTTTCATCCTCAACCTCATGCCCCATTTGCTAGTTCCATCCTCATGCCCCATTTGCTAGTTCCATCCTCATGCCCCATTTCTTATTTTCATCCTCATACCGTTTATTATTTTCATCCTCATACCGTTTATTATTTTCATCCTCATACCGTTTATTTTCATCCTCATGCCCTTTTTGTTTTAATCATTATCTCTTTATTTCTATCCTCATACCGTTTATTTTCATCCTCATATCATTATTTATTTTCATCCTCATCATCTCTTTATTTCTATCCTCTTGCCCCGTTTGTTATTTTCATCCTCAACCTCATGCCCTGTTTTTCATTCTCATCATCTCTTTATTTCTATTCTCTTGCCCCGTTTGTTATTTTCATCCTCAACCTCATGCCCTCTTTGCTAGTTCCATCCTCATGCCCCGTTTGTTATTTTTATCCTATCTCCCCGTTTGCTAGTTCCATCCTCATGCCCTGTTTGTTATTTTCATCATCATGCCCCCATCTTCCTTAATGCTGTGCTGTGCCATGACAGATTTTCCTCTGGTTGTTGAACATGTCCAGCATAACCACTCATTATTCAAGCATATCTACAAAGACATCTATATATCTATAGCTATTTAAAACAGGGCTTTGTCTCTGCCTCTTGTAGTTTTGTTTTTTATTTTGCTGCTGTAATTTGTTAGTTGTTTCCAACCGTCGCCCACACATTTCTCCATTTAACATGGCAACCTGTTAGATTCTTATCCGTCCGCTGTCCATATTGATAATTTTCCTGCCAATTTAAATGCGATGTAGTCATTTTAATTTCTCCGTCCAAGACATCGCCACCTGTCCGCTCATCATTTCATTTATTGTTCGTCCATTTTGATGATTTTCCTGCCAATTTACATCTGATGAAGACATTTTAATTTCTCCGTCCAAGACATTTCCACCTGTCCGCTCGTCGTCATTTTATTTGTTATTCGTCCATTTTGATGAATTTCCCGCCAATTTACATCTGATGAAGACATTTTAATTTCTTCGTCCAAGACATCTCCACCTGTCCGCTCGTCGTCATTTTATTTATTGTTCGTCCATTTTGATAAATTTCCTGCCAATTTACATCTGATGAAGACATTTCTCTGTCCATGATGTCTCCACCCTTACATCTGATGAAGACATTTCTCCACCCAAGATGTTTCCACCTTTACATCTGATGAAGACATTTCTCCGTCCAAGATGTCTCCACCTGTCTGCTCATTGTCCTGTCTGCTCATTGTCCTGTTTGATGATTTTCCTGCTTGATGATTTTCCTGCTTGATGATTATCCTGCCAATGTACAAAGTTATGTTCTGTCGCTGTTGGTGATGGGTTTTCTGTGGCCACCGTGTCATGAAGATATTTCAGTTTCTCCAACATGGCCACCTCTGCATCACTGTGTATTGTGTTGGATGTCTTAGCTCGTCTCTCTCTGTGTCTCTATGTGGGTCTGTCTTTTGTGTCTGTCTCTATGTGAGTCTGTGTGGGTCTTTAATGTGTGAAGAAGACGAAGGCCGAGCTGGACCGAGTCCTCCCTGATGAAGGCAACGCCACCCCCACCTCTGCACCATGTGATTGATCTCTGCGGATACTGACCAGTGTGTTCTGTCAGATACATCATCCACTTCAGCCAATTCTGTCTGTGCTCTGTATTTATGTTAATTGATTTTCTTGTTTTGCAGACCCCCCCCCCAACTCCAGACACGACAGTCAGAGATTCTAAGACCAAGTTGAAGGTTTGTGAAGGGCAGAGACTTTTGTTGTCTAACTAATGACATCGTACTCAGGTGATCCTTAGCTTTGATTGTCTTGGTGTAGTTTTCAGCCATTCTCTGATGGATGGGGGTGGCGTGTCATGTATGGGCGTTGTGGCCCGTTGTGGAATATGTCTTATTGTGCTTTGTGGATGTATAATTGCAGGATGCACGAGCCAGATGGTGCCAGGCGTTGACGAAGGCTGACGAAGGCTGCCGAAGGTTCCGAGGTTTCCTGTGCCACCGGAGAATTCAGCGTGGGATCCTGTGACCCAGAGGAGCTGAGTCTAAGAGATGTGTGATGAAGATGAAGGCTGAGCTGGACCGAGTCCTCCCTGATGAAGGCGACGCCACCCCCACCTCTGCACCATGTGATCGATCTCTGCGGATACTGGTGTGTTCTGTCAGATACATCATCCACTTCAGCTAACTCTGTCTGTGCTCTGTATTTATGCTAATTTATTTTCAAATAATTTACAAATTTACAAATATTTAATAAAAACATTTGTCCGATAAATTGAAAACCTGCCGGTCACGTTGTGAATTAAAAATGATGACCGTGAGGCTCAGCAAAGTATTGGCTTGTGTCTGCACCGGTCACAAACTGAATGGATAGTCACTTGTTGTGCGACTAGCCATCTTTCTTTCTCTCTTCTCCGTGCTGTCACGTAATGACGTCACGGTCATAAACTTTATCAAATGTCTCGAAAAGTGAAATGTTATATTCTATATACTACTGAAGTAAAACTGAAAATTCAACCACATAAGGCATTAAATAAATGTTTAATATTTAATTCTGATCTCCTATATAAGTGCATTTTATATTTTTTACTGATGTATTGAAACTGATACCGTTGCTATTTTTAAGATGACCATATTCCTGATTACCTTAATACCTTATTACTGCCCAACCCTACTGTCAGGTGTGTTAACCTGGTTAACTCAGGGTAACGTGGTGGAGTAGGTACTCAGTAAAAAGAGAGTGTGTGAGTGAGAGAGTGAGATAAAATACCACACACATACACCATCATGAACTTAAGTCAGGAAAAGACCAAACCTGAAAACAACAGAGGCTCCAGACTCGACTCACGCTAACTTTGTTTTCTTCTTCTTTTTTTTTTTCAGGTAGATCTACGAACTGTAAGTCTGCTTTTTCTTTAATATGTGGTTTGGATGTTCGCCGAACCATCACTGCTGTCAGCCACCGTGCCTCTCCCTCTTGTAATTTTTTTATTTCGCTACTGTGTTATTTTGACCCTCATGCCCTCTTTGTTATTTTGATCCTCATGCTTTATTTTTTATTTTGATCCTCTTGCCCTCTTTATTTCCATCCTCATACCACATTTCTTATTTTCATCCTCATCCTGTTGCCCTGTTTGTTATTTTCATCCTCATTCTCATGCCCCGTTTGTTATTTTTATCCTCATCCTCTCTTTGTTAGTTCTATTCTCTTGCCCCGTTTATTATTTTCATCATCATGCTCTCTTTGCTAGTTCCATCCTCATGCCCCGTTTGTTATTTTCATCCTCATCCTCATTCCCTTTTTGCTAGTTCTATCATCATGCCCCGTTTGCTAGTTCCATCCTCATGCCGTTTGTTATTTTCATTCTAATCCTCATGCCCCGTTTGTTATTTTCATTCTAATCCTCATGCCCCGTTTGTTGTTTTCATTCTAATTCTTATGCCTTGTTTATTATTTTCATCCTAATACTCATGCCCCGTTTGTTATTTTCATCCTCATTCTCAAGCCCTGTTTGTTATTTTCATCCTCATCATCTCTTTATTTCTATCCTCTTGCCCCGTTTGTTATTTTCATCTTGAACCTCATGCCCTCTTTGCTAGTTCCATCCTCATACCCCGTTTGTTATTTTCATCCTGAACCTCATGCCCTCTTTGCTAGTTCTATCCTCATACCCCATTTGTTATTTTCATCCTGAACCTCATGCCCCCTTTGCTAGTTCCATCCTCATGCCCCGTTTGTTATTTTCATCCTCTCTCCGAGTTTATTATTTTCATCCTCATGCCCTCTTTTCTCGTTCCATCCTCATGCCCCATTTGTTATTTTCATTCTCATGCCCTCTTTGGTAGTTCCATCCTCACACGTCTAACATGACCACTTATTATTCAGGCGTATCTACAAACACATCTATTTATCTATAGCTATTTAAAACAGGGCTTTGTTTTTGCCTCTTGTAGCTGGTCTGTCTCTGTGTCTCTGTGTGGGTCTGTCTGTCTTTTTGTGTCTGTCTATATGGGAGTCTGTCTCTGTGTGGGTCTTTGACGTATGAAGAAGACGAAGGCCGAGCTGGACTGAGTCCTCCCTGATGAAGGCGACGCCACCCCCACCTCTGCACCATGTGATTGATCTCTGCGGGTACTGACCAGTGTGTTCTGTCAGATACATCACCACTTCAGCTTAATCTGTCTGTGCTCTATATTTATGCTAATTGATTTTCTTGTTTTGCAGACCCCCCCAACACCAGACACGACAGTCAGAGACAGTTGCATGGTGCATGAGCCAGATGGTGCCAACCGGTGACGAAGGCTGCCATAGGTTCTGAGGTTTCCTGTTCCACTGGAGAATTCAGCGTGGGACGCTGTGACCCAGAGGAGCTGAGTCCCACTGACTACAGTCACCTGAGTTCACAGTGAGACGGGTGAGAATGGTGTAGTCTGGTTCTGAGCTGTAAATTAAAAACTAAACATGGTCCAAGCTTCAGTGCCTCGGTCCTTCAGAGGACTCTCCAGCTCAGTTGCCGGGCTTTCATCATAATGAGAATCAGTCATTTTTAAAAAAATAAAAAAAATAAAGAAAATAAAAAAAATAAACAAAAAACAAACACAAAACACACACACTTTGAAATACACAGTACAAGTTAGCTTGGTGATGCACACTTGTTAAAGGTAGACCGACGCCATAACCCTGAGAGCCCAGGCTTAAACCTGAAGGTAGCCGGCTAATCACAGGTCCTGTCTTATGGTCCAGGCCTCAGGTCTGCATTCAGACTAATTGACTTTTCTCTTCTATTTAACAGAGAAACGGCTCCTCTGGTGAAGAAGGCAGGAGAAGGACAGAGATGCCGACTTGACCTCGTCCAGATTGACGTGGAACTTAAACTAATCCAGAGAGGTCAGTGACACCTGTCGGTCTGCTGAAGTAGCTACTAGTTAGCTTCAAAATGAGAGCTTTCAGGTAGAGTTGGGCGGTATCCAAACTTTCACACCGTCAAACCTCCTCCACATTTTACCCCGGTATACGTTATTACTGCGACCTGGGTGTCTGTTAAAATCTGTCAGTATTTTCTAACCCCATTGGTCAGAATGTCAGGTGAAAATATTCCTTACAAATACAGTTTGAATTTTGAGTCAAAGATATTACAAGTGTGGGCGAGTCAGCTGCATTAAATAAATGTTTAATATTTAAGCCTTATCTTCTATATCAGTGTTTTGCTTTTTTTTTTTTAAACTGACTAACGTGGTGGAGTAGGTGCTCAGTAAAGAGAGAGTGTGTGAGTGAGAGAGTGAGATAAAATACCACACACACCCCCCATCATGAACTTCAGTCAGGACAAGACCAAACCTGAAAACATCAGGGGTTCAAGACTCGACTCACGCTAACTTTGTTCTTCTTTTTTTTCAGGTAGATCTACGAACTGTAAGTCTGCTTTTTCTTTAATATGTGGTTTGGATGTTCGCCGAACCGTCACTGCTGTCAGCCACTGATGCCCCGTTTGTTATTTTCATCCTCATCCTCTCTTTCTTAGTTCTATCCTCTTGCCCTGTTTATTATTTTCATCCTTATGCCCTATTTGCTAGTTCCATCCTCATGCCCCATTTGCTAGTTCCATCTTCATGCCCCATTTGCTAGTTCCATCTTCATGCCCCGTTTCTTATTTTCATCCTCATCCTCATGCCCCGTTTCTTATTTTCATCCTCATGCCCCATTTGCTAGTTCCATCCTCATGCCCCGTTTATTATTTTCATCCTCATACCGTTTATTATTTTCATCCTCATGCCCTGTTTGATATTTTCATTATCATGCCCTGTTTGTTATTTTCATTATCATGCCCTGTTTGTTATTTTAATCATCATCTCTTTATTTCTATCCTCATTCTGTTTATGTTCATCCTCATACCGTTTGTTATTTTCATCCTCATGCCCTATTTGTTATTTTAATCCTCATCATCTCTTTATTTCTATCCTCTTGCCCCGTTTGTTATTTTCATCCTCAACCTCATGCCCTGTTTTTCATCCTCATCATCTCTTTATTTCTATTCTCTTGCCCCTTTTGTTATTTTCATCCTCAACCTCATGCCCTCTTTGCTAGTTCCATCCTCATGCCCCGTTTGTTATTTTCATCCTATCTCCCCGTTTGTTATTCTCATCCTCATGCCCCGTTTGCTAGTTCCATCCTCATGCCCTGTTTGTTATTTTCATCATCATGCCCCCATCTTCCTTAATGCTGTGCCATGACAGATTTTCCTCTGGTTGTTGAACTCGTCCAACATAACCACTCATTATTCAGGCATATCTACAAAGCCATCTATATATCTATAGCTATTTAAAACAGAGCTTTGTCTCTGCCTCTTGTAGTTTTGTTTTTTATTTTGCTGCTGTAATTTGTTAGTTGTTTCCAACCGTCGCCCACACATTTCTCCATTTAACATGGCAGCCTGTTAGATCCTTATCCGTCCCCTGTCCATATTGATAATTTTCCTGCCAATTTAAATGCGATGTAGTCATTTTAATTTCTCCGTCCAAGACATCGCCACCTGTCCGCTTATCATTTCATTTATTATTCGTCCATTTTGATGATTTTCCTGTCAATTTACATCTGATGAAGACATTTTAATTTCTCCGTCCAAGACATCTCCACCTGTCCGCTCGTCGTCATTTTATTTGTTATTCGTCCATTTTGATGAATTTCCCGCCAATTTACATCTGATGAAGACATTTTAATTTCTTTGTCCAAGACATCTCCACCTGTCCGCTCGTCGTCATTTTATTTATTGTTCGTCCATTTTGATGAATTTCCTGCCAATTTACATCTGATGAAGACATTTCTCCGTCCAAGATGTCTCCACCTTTACATTTGATGAAGACATTTCTCCGCCCAAGATGTCTCCACCTTTACATCTGATGAAGACATTTCTCCATCCAAGATGTCTCCACCTGTTTGCTCATTGTCCTGTTTGATGATTTTCCTGCTTGATGATTTTCCTGCCAATGTACAAAGTTATGTTCTGTCGCTGTTGGTGATGGATTTTCTGTGGCCACCGTGTCATGAAGATATTTCAGTTTCTCCAACATGGCCACCTCCGCATCACTGTGTGTTGTGTTGGATGTCTCAGCTGGTCTGTCTCTGTGTCTCTATGTGGGTCTGTCTTTTGTGTCTGTCTCTATGTGAGCCTGTCTGTTTCTGTGTGGGTCTTTGTGTGAAGAAGACGAAGGCCGAGCTGGACCGAGTCCTCCCTGATGAAGGCGACGCCACCCCCACCTCTGCACCATCTCTGCGGATACTGACCAGTGTGTTCTGTCAGATACATCATCCACTTCAGCCAATTCTGTCTGTGCTCTGTATTTATGCTAATTGATTTTCTTGTTTTGCAGACCCCCCCCAACACCAGACACGACAGTCAGAGATTCTAAGACCAAGTTGAAGGTTTGTGAAGGGCAGAGACTTTTGTTGTCTAACTAATGACATCATACTCAGGTGATCCTTAGCTTTGATTGTCTTGGTGTAGTTTTCAGCCATTCTCTGATGGATGGGGGTGGCTTGTCATGTATGGGCGTTGTGGCCCGTTGTGGAATATATCTTATTGTGCTTTGTGGATGTATAATTGCAGGATGCACGAGCCAGATGGTGCCAGGCGTTGATGAAGGCTGCCGAAGGTTCCAAGGTTTCCTGTGCCACCGGAGAATTCAGAGTGGGATGCTGTGACCCAGAGGAGCTGAATCTAAGAGATGTGTGAAGAAGATGAATGCTGAGCTGGACCGAGTCCTCCCTGATGAAGGCGACGCCACCCCCACCTCTGCACCATGTGATCAATCTCCTCAGATACTGGTGTGTTCTGTCAGATACATCATCCACTTCAGCCAAATCTGTCTGTGCTCTGTATTTAGGCTAATTGATTTTCAAATAATTTACAAATTTACAAATATTTAATGAAAACATTTGTCCGATAAATTGAAAACCTGCCGGTCACGTTGTGAATTAAAAATGATGACCGTGAGGCTCAGCAAAGTATTGGCTTGTGCCTGCACCGGTCACAAACTGAATGGATAGTCACTTGTTGTGCGACTAGCCATCTTTCTTTCTCTCTTCTCCGTGCTGTCACGTAATGACGTCACGGTCATAAACTTTATCAAATGTCTCGAAAAGTAAAATGTTATATTCTATGTACTACTTTAGTAAAACTGAAAATTCAACCACATAAGGCATTAAATAAATGTTTAATATTTAATTCTGATCTCCTATATAAGTGCATTTTATATTTTTTACTGATGTATTGAAACTGATACCGTTGCTATTTTTAAGATGACCATATTCCTGATTACCTTAATACCTTATTACTGCCCAACCCTACTGTCAGGTGTGTTAACCTGGTTAACTCAGGGTAACGTGGTGGAGTAGGTACTCAGTAAAGAGAGAGTGAGATAAAATACCACACACATACACCATCATGAACTTAAGTCAGGAAAAGACCAAACCTGAAAACAACAGAGGCTCCAGACTCGACTCACGCTAACTTTGTTTTCTTCTTCTTTTTTTTTTCAGGTAGATCTACGAACTGTAAGTCTGCTTTTTCTTTAATATGTGGTTTGGATGTTCGCCGAACCATCACTGCTGTCAGCCACCGTGCCTCTCCCTCTTGTAATTTTTTTATTTCGCTACTGTGTTATTTTGACCCTCATGCCCTCTTTGTTATTTTGATCCTCATGCTTTATTTTTTATTTTGATCCTCTTGCCCTCTTTATTTCCATCCTCATACCACATTTCTTATTTTCATCCTCATCCTCTTGCCCTGTTTGTTATTTTCATCCTCATTATCATGCCCCGTTTGTTATTTTTATCCTCATCCTCTCTTTGTTAGTTCTATTCTCTTGCCCCGTTTATTATTTTCATCATCATGCCCTCTTTGCTAGTTCCATCCTCATGCCCCGTTTGTTATTTTCATCCTCATCCTCATTCCCTTTTTGCTAGTTCTATCATCATGCCCCGTTTGCTAGTTCCATCCTCATGCCGTTTGTTATTTTCATCCTAATACTCATGCCCCGTTTGTTATTTTCATCCTCATTCTCAAGCCCTGTTTGTTATTTTCATCCTCATTCTCAAGCCCTGTTTGTTATTTTCATCCTCATCATCTCTTTATTTCTATCCTCTTGCCCCGTTTGTTATTTTCATCTTGAACCTCATGCCCTCTTTGCTAGTTCCATCCTCATACCCCGTTTGTTATTTTCATCCTGAACCTCATTCCCCCTTTGCTAATTCCATCCTCATACCCCGTTTGTTATTTTCATACTGAACCTCATGCTCCCTTTGCTAGTTCCATCCTCATGCCCCGTTTGTTATTTTCATTCTCATGCCCTCTTTGCTAGTTCCATCCTCACACGTCTAACATGACCACTTATTATTCAGGCGTATCTACAAACACATCTATTTATCTATAGCTATTTAAAACAGGGCTTTGTTTTTGCCTCTAGTAGCTGGTCTGTCTCTGTGTGGGTCTGTCTGTCTATTTGTGTCTGTCTCTATGTGAGTCTGTCTCTGTGTGGGTCTTTGACGTGTGAAGAAGACGAAGGCCGAGCTGGACTGAGTCCTCCCTGATGAAGGCGACGCCACCCCCACCTCTGCACCATGTGACTGATTTCTGCGGATACTGACCAGTGTGTTCTGTCAGATACATCATCCACTTCAGCTTAATCTGTCTGTGCTCTATATTTATGCTAATTGATTTTCTTGTTTTGCAGACCCCCCCAACACCAGACACGACAGTCAGAGACAGTTGCATGGTGCACGAGCCAGATGGTGCCAACCGGTGACGAAGGCTGCCATAGATTCCGAGGTTTCCTGTGCCACTGGAGAATTCAGCGTGGGACGCTGTGACCCAGAGGAGCTGAGTCCCACTGACTACAGTCACCTGAGTTCACAGTGAGACAGGTGAGAATGGTGTAGTCTGGTTCTGAGCTGTAAATTAAAAACTAAACATGGTCCAAGCTTCAGTGCCTCGGTCCTTCAGAGGACTCTCCAGCTCAGTAGCCGGGCTTTCATCATAATGAGAATCAGTCATTAAAAAAAAAAAAAACCTTGAAATACACAGTACAAGTTAGCTTGGTGATGCACACTTGTTAAAGGTAGACTGCCGCCATAACCCTGAGAGCCCAGGCTTAAACCTGAAGGTAGCCGGCTTATCACAGGTCCTGTCTTATGGTCCAGGCCTCAGGTCTGCATTCAGACTAATTGACTTTTCTCTTTGATTTAACAGAGAAACGGCTCCTCTGGTGAAGAAGGCAGGAGAAGGACAGAGATGCCGACTTGACCTTGTCCAGATTGACGTGGAACTTAAACTAATCCAGAGAGGTCAGTGACACCTGTCGGTCTGCTGAAGTAGCTACTAGTTAGCTTCAAAATGAGAGCTTTCAGGTAGAGTTGGGCGGTATCCAAACTTTCACACCGTCAAACCTCCTCCACATTTTACCCCGGTATACGTTATTACTGCGACCTGGGTGTCTGTTAAAATCTGTCAGTATTTTCTAACCCCATTGGTAAGAATGTCAGGTGAAAATATTCCTTACAAATACAGTTTGAATTTTGAGTCAAAGATGTTACAAGTGTGGGCAAGTCAGCTGCATTAAATAAATGTTTAATATTTAAGCCTTATCTTCTATATCAGTGTTTTGCTTTTTTTTTTTTTTTTTAAACTGACTAACGTGGTGGAGTAGGTGCTCAGTCAAGAGAGTGTGTGTGAGTGAGAGAGTGAGATAAAATACCACACACACCCCCCATCATGAACTTCAGTCAGGATAAGACCAAACCTGAAAACATCAGGGGTTCAAGACTCGACTCACGCTAACTTTGTTCTTTTTTTTTTTTCAGGTAGATCTACGAACTGTAAGTCTGCTTTTTCTTTAATATGTGGTTTGGATGTTCGCCGAACCGTCACTGCTGTCAGCCACTGTGCCTCTGCCTCTTGTATTTTTTATTTTGCTACTGTTCTTTGTTATTTTGATCCTCATGCCCTTTTTGTTATTTTTACCCTCAAACCCTCTTTGTTATTTTGACCCTCATGTCCTGTTTGTTATTTTGATCCTCATGCCCTCTCTGTTATTTCCATCCTGATTCCCCATTTCTTAATTTCATCCTCATTCTCATGCCCGTTTGTTATTTTCATCCTGATCCTCTCTTTCTTAGTTCTGTCCTCTTGCCCTGTTTATTATTTTCATCCTCATGCCCTATTTGCTAGTTCCATCCTCATGCCCCATTTGCTAGTTCCATCTTCATGCCCCATTTGCTAGTTTCATCTTCATGCCCCGTTTCTTATTTTCATGCCCCGTTTCTTATTTTCATCCTCATCCTCATGCCCCAATTTCTAGTTCCATCCTCATGCCCCGTTTCTTATTTTCATCCTCATACCGTTTATTATTTTCATCGTCATGCCCTCTTTGTTATTTTCATCCTAATGCCCTGTTTGTTATTTTAATCATCATCTCTTTATTTCTATCCTCATACCGTTTCTTATTTTCATACTCATACCGTTTGTTATTTTCATCCTCATCATCTCTTTATTTCTATCCTCTTGCCCTGTTTGTTATTTTCATTCTCATCATCTATTTCTATTCTCTTGCCCCGTTTGTTATTTTCATCGTCATCATCTCTTTATTTCTATTCTCTTGCCCCGTTTGTTATTTTCATCCTCATGCCGTTTGTTATTTTAATCCTCATCATCTCTTTATTTCTATCCTCTTGCCCCGTTTGTTATTTTCATCCTCAACCTCATGCCCTGTTTTTCATCCTCATCATCTCTTTATTTCTATTCTCTTTCCCCGTTTGTTATTTTCATCCTCAACCTCATGTCCTCTTTGCTAGTTCCATCCTCATGCCCCGTTTGCTAGTTCCATCCTCATGCCCTGTTTGTTATTTTCATCATCATGCCCCCATCTTCCTTAATGCTGTGCTGTGCCATGACAGATTTTCCTCTGGTTGTTGAACACGTCCAACATAACCACTCATTATTCAAGCATATCTACAAAAACATCTATATATCTATAGCTATTTAAAACAGGGCTTTGTCTCTGCCTCTTGTAGTTTTTTTTTATTTTGCTGCTGTAGTTTGTTAGTTGTTTCCAACCGTCGCCCACACATTTCTCCATTTAACATGGCAGCCTGTTAGATCTTTATCCGTCCGCTGTCCATATTGATAATTTTCCTGCCAATTTAAATGCAATGTAGTCATTTTAATTTCTCCGTCCAAGACATCGCCACCTGTCCGCTCATCATTTCATTTATTGTTCGTCCATTTTGATGATTTTCCTGCCAATTTACATCTGATGAAGACATTTTAATTTCTCCGTCCAAGACATCTCCACCTATCCGCTCGTCATCATTTTATTTATTGTTAGTCCATTTTGATGAATTTCCTGCCAATTTACATCTGATGAAGACATTTTAATTTCTTCGTCCAAGACATCTCCACCTGTCCGCTCGTCGTCATTTTATTTATTGTTCGTCCATTTTGATGAATTTCCTGCCAATTTACATCTGATGAAGACATTTCTCCGTCCAAGATGTCTCCACCTTTACATCTGATGAAGATATTTCTCCACCCAAGATATCTCCACCTTTACATCTGATGAAGACATTTCTCCGTCCAAGATGTCTCCACCTATCTGCTCATTGTCCTGTTTGATGATTTTCCTTCCAATGTACAAAGTTATGTTCTGTCGCTGTTGGTGATGGGTTTTCTGTGGCCACCGTGTCATGAAGATATTTCAGTTTCTCCAACATGGCCACCTCCGCATCACTGTGTATTGTGTTGGATGTCTCAGCTGGTCTGTCTCTGTGTCTCTATGTGGGTCTGTCTTTTGTGTCTGTCTCTATGTGAGCCTGTCTGTCTCTGTGTGGGTCTGTAATGTGTGAAGAAGACGAAGGCCGAGCTGGACCGAGTCCTCCCTGATGAAGGCGACGCCACCCCCACCTCTGCACCATGTGATTGATCTCTGCGGATACTGACCAGTGTGTTCTGTCAGATACATCATCCACTTCAGCCAATTCTGTCTGTGCTCTGTATTTATGCTAATTGATTTTCTTGTTTTGCAGACCCCCCAACACCAGACACGACAGTCAGAGACTCTTAAGACCAGGTCGAAGGTTTGTGAAGGGCAGAGACTTTTGTTGTCTAACTAATGACATCGTACTCAGGTGATCCTTAGCTTTGATTGTCTTGGTGTAGTTTTCAGCCATTCTCTGATGGATGTGGATGGCGTGTCATGTATGGGCGTTGTGGAATATATCTTATTGTGCTTTGTGGATGTATAATTGCAGGACGCACGAGCCAGATGGTGCCAGGCATTGACGAAGGTTGCCGAAGGTTCCGAGGTTTCCTGTGCCACCGGAGAATTCACCGTGGGATGCTGCGACCCAGAGGAGCTGAGTCTAAGAGATGTGTGAAGAAGACGAATGCTGAGCTGGACCGAGTCCTCCCTGATGAAGGCGACGCCACCCCCACCTCTGCACCATGTGATCGATCTCTGCGGATACTGGTGTGTTCTGTCAGATACATCATCCACTTCAGCTAAATCTGTCTGTGCTCTGTATTTATGCTAATTGATTTTCTTTTTCTGAGACAGATGTCCAACCTTAAGGAAGACTGGTACTTGGCCTGTGACCTGAGTTCACCAAACCCTGCACACTGCCCTGACGTCCAGACCTCTCCTTTGAAAGTTCTGCTCTACACATTAGTCAGAGTTTCTCAACAAGTCTGTATGCAGGGTTCTAGCTCAGGGTCTTCCTAGACTGGAACGTATCAGCTGGTCTGTGTGTGTGTGTGTGTGTGGCAGAACTTTATTTCATGTGTATATACAAACGGTGAGTTATTTTTTCTCTTTTTTTTTTTTTTTTTTTTTTTTTTTTTTACTTTTGCACTCTGTCTACCCCTGCCTTTGTTTCTTTCCTTCCTTCCATGACATCCCGGTCCATCTTAGACTGGTTTCAGCCCATGGGTACTAGATTATGAATCCATGTAAAATCAATTTTTGCTTCTCGGTATTACCACATTTCTTTTGTTATATAAAACCTTTCTGCTCCATGAGACGATTGTTTATTCTTCCTCGGACCTGTTAGGGATCAGTAGACCATTTTGCATTTGGGTTTTATGGAGGGAAGAAGCCTGGCCTGGTATATTATTATTATTATTGGAAACATCATGGGTTATCCTGAACTGTTAGGGTTCAACAAGTCAAACCTAGAATATGTGTGCAAGACAAAAGGAAAAACTTGTTCAGTCTTTGGACATAGTCTATAAGACAAGGGGGGCAGGCAGTGTTAAGGAAGAAAGAAAAACAGAAGAGGCCATATGCATCATCATGGTTTTGCTTTCCTGAACCTGATGAATCCAGGACCCAGACCCTGACCCCACAGACCACTTCTAGTGTTTGGTCCTTTTTAATGAAACCTTAAATTTTCATTTCATCATCTGTCTCTAGGCCTAAGACACAAAACCTGCTGAAGTGAGTGTGATCTATTTTGGATGGTCAGATGACACACACACACTGCTGGCAGATAGGAGGAGCCTGTGTCGTCTTTCTGAAATGATCTGATTCAGCTGTTTTGACATTGGCCAGGTGTGTGGAGATGAGACGGGTGAGAGGTGTTTGGCCCAATGCAGCACCATTAGAGACTCCCCTTGTAGTGTCTGAAATGGCAGTTATGTTTTTAACCCTTCCCCCTCTCCCCCCTCTCTGTGGCAGCTGGATTTTCCAGCGTGGTCACTGTGAACACTTGTTTGCTCAGTTGGTTTCTGATGTTGTTGGACAATGCGTCTCCAGAACTAGTTGTTTGAGAGACCGTGACCTTGCCTGTAGTCTGTGAACAGTTTGAAGTGATGTAGGAGATGGTGCCAGAGATGTTTACGTGTCATGACAGAATCAGCAGCGTTTGAAAATGTCTCCCCGGAATCATTTTCAGGTTTCAATGAGCTCGGATTTCTGAAGACAACAGAGAATGAGGCCACACGAGTCGACTCACTTCATAAGAAGGCAAGGCTTTTCTCCTTCCCCTTCTTCTCTGTGTGTGACGAAGTCTGTGCTGTAATCAGTCATCGTTAGTTCTGCTGCTGGCTCTGTCTTAATCAGGGACTTTTACAGGACCAGAGGCTGGGAGTGTTTCCAGGCAGTGGAACAGGTTCCTAGACAAGTAAGGAGAAACTTAGCCCTGTGAGTTTATTCTGCAGAGCTTGTGTGCCTCAGTCATGCAGTTCCAAAACCAGACAAGGATCCCTCTGGCTTTGTGAATCAGCTGATCGTGGTGTACTGCTGTCAGGATCCTACTCTGAGTTCATGTTTCAAGGATAGATTTGGTGATGTAGAGCAAACTACAGGTGTTCCAGGTCTTTCTGATGCACAGATACCTGCAGAAGATGAAGGTAAAACACATTTGAGTAACGTTACCACTGTCAGACTTGTGATCATGAGTCTTGATGCATTTCAGGGGCAGAGCAGGCTTCAAGCTATTTGCTTTGTTGATTGTTTGTTGAATTTGGAAGCAGCTCCCTTTGCAGATGAGACAACAGCTGACGATGAAGGGTGATTGTTTTATTTTGTTAAGAGCAGCAGGTTCAAGCAGATAGTGACATGTAGGGGAGGCTCCAGAATCAGGGGCAGAGGAGGAACTGTGAGTCAGCAGCCAGGTGATCTCTGGGCCAGTCACAGCAGGAAGTGGGTCTCAAAGTCAGATCATCAAGGGTGGAAAGTTTCAGATAGTGGCAGACACAAACACTTGTTAGCTGATGTTGTAGAGGTGTGTGTCTGTGTGTGTGTGGTGTTGATGTTGTCCCACCATTCAACATGCAGTTCAGATGGACCATGAATCCACTTTGAATCTTGACAGAAGTTTGAGCTTTACAGGTTTCTGCTGCCACAGTTAAAACAACCTCCCTCTTTAACCGTGTCATTTACTGTGTAATGGACACACTGGACCATCAGTCCATCAGAAGCTGATGAGCCTGTCAGTCCTCCAGCTCCTTAGATCACTTATTCGTCCAACTTAGTCCTGTTTTTCAGGATACTAAACTTGTTTTGTAGACCCCCCAACACCAAACACGACACGCAGGGACTCTAAGACCAGGTCAAAGTTTGTGAAGGGCAGAGACTTTTGTTGTCTAATTAATGACATCATATTCAGGTGATCTTGAGCTTAGATTGTCTTGGTGTAGTTTTCAGCCACTCTCTGATGGACGGGGGTGGGGTGTCATGTATGGGCGTTGTGGTCCGTTGTGGACTACATCTCATTGTGCTTTGTGGATGAATAGTTGCAGGGTGCACGAGCCAGATGGTGCCAGGCGTTGACGAAGGCTGCCGTAGGTTCCGAGGTTTCCTGTGCCACCGGAGAATTTAGCGTGGGACGCTGTGACCCTGAGGAGCTGAGTCCCAGAGACGTGTGAAGAAGACGAAGGCCGAGCTTGACCGAGTCCTCCCTGATGAAGGCGACACCATCCCCACCTCTGCACCATGTGATTGATCTCTGCGGATACTGGTGTGTTCTGTCAGATACATCATCCACTTCAGCTAAATCTGTCTGTGCTCTGTATTTATGCTAATTGATTTTCTTTTTCTGAGACAGATGTCCAACCTTAAGGAAGACTGGAAAGTGGCCTGTGACCTGACCTGAGCTCACCCAACCCTGCACACTGCTCTGACGTCCAGACCTCACCTTTGAAAGTTCTGCTCTACACATTCGTCTGAGTTTCTCAACAGTTCTTTATTCAGGGCTCCAGCTGAGGGTCTTCCTGGACTGGGACGTCTCAGCTGGTCTGTCTATGGGTCTGTGTGTGTGTGTTTGTGTGTGTGTGTGTGTGTGTTTGTGTGTGTGTGTTTGTGTGTGTGTGTGTGTGTGTGTGTGTGTGTGGGGTGTGGGGGGGATCTACAAACGGTGAGTTACTTTTCAATTTTTTTTTAACTTTTCAACTTTCTGTCTCCCTCGCTCTCTCTCTCTCTCTCTCCCTCTCCCTCACTTCCTCTTTCCTTTCTTCTGTCCTTCCATGATCCATCCTTCCATGACATCACTGTTCATCTGAGACTGGTTTCAGACTGCTGTGGTTTTCAGCCCATGGGTAGTAGATTATGAATCTATGTAAAATCAGTTTTGGCTTCTGAGTATTTCCACGTTTCTTTTGTTGAATGAAACCTTTTGGCTCCATGAGTCGATTGTTGATCCTGCATCTGTTCTTCCGTCATCAGATGGAGGCATGTGGGCAGGTCTGATCCAGACTGATTGGGGATCCTCCAAACTGAGATCTGTGCTGCTGTTGAGATCATCACCATTCAAATTTTAAATAGACTTCCTGGTTAATTTATCTGGATATTGAACTCTGGCTTGTCTCTCTGCCAAGTTTCATTCCAAGGGGCGACTCGAGAACAGCCTTTGAGCTGAAGTCGGTCCAGCAACGTCCAGTTTTGCGTGTTATATTTCTTCTTCCTCGTGTGCGTAGGGAGGCCTCCCGGCAGGGGACTTTTTCCCGCCCCTGCAAAGCGTTACGTCTCTAGGGTACGGTACCGCCAACCACTTCTGACACTTGCCGTGCTATCAACCGACACAGGAATTCTTAATGGGTGGAGGGGGGGTTGTCCTCAGACCTGTTTAATGATCGGTAGACCGTTCTGCGTTTTGGTTTTATGGATGGAGGAAAACTGGCAGAAAGAGACAACTCAGATACCACAGATGAAGCTTGTGGAGACCCGTGTTGGGTGCCTTTGATTAATTTGCCCTTATTGGTGATGAGAGCGGCAGCAGCAGAGACTGTTAGATCCTTCTTTAAGTCCATTGTACCAGTTTGACACCATATTTTCCAGTTTGATTCTGAGGGATCAGTTACCAGCTGTTGCTGTATTTGAAATACAAACTGTGGGCTGAATCCCAGAGAAGGTCTTCAGGTTGAAGTAGAGACAAAGGACAGACTTAGAGCTCTTGATGCACTGACAGTACCTGTATTAGACATATTGATATTAATAATCAGTGACCAAAACTGGTTCTGTGCTTTTATAACATTCCATGAAATTTATTTCTTTGCAGAGTTGCTGTTTAACGTCTTTAATCTGATCATGCGTTCTAAACAGTGTTTTCTAAACTGACAAGTGGTCAGTGTCTGTTTCAGAGGCAGGAGGCAGCTGTACTGTTAAACCAGTTAAGGCTGGCATATATATATATATATATATATATATATATATATATATATATATATATATATATATATATATATATATATATATTTTAAAGAAACATCATGTGTTAATCTGAGCTGTTACAACAATTTCAACAAGTCAAACCTAGAAACCGTGTGTAAGACAAAAGGAAAAACTTGTTCAGTCCTTGGACATAGTCTCTAAGACGGGGCGGGGGAGTAGTGTTAAGGGCTGAAGGAACACACTGAGGAGGATGTTTCCATGTACACAGTCGGCTTCATTAGCATTAAATTAGCTGCAGGGGCTAATGTGACCAAAGAAGGGACAGAAGACATGAACATGTGATCTCTCCACCTCATGAGACATGTTCTTCCTTCTCATTGCTGCCCCCTAGTGCTCCGGTGGAGGAACAGCATCAGAGAGATGGATCAGGGTAAAGAAAAACAGAAGAGGCCCTCTGCATCATCAGGGTTTCACTTTCCTGAACCTGATGAGTTCAGTACTGAAGTCCAGTCCAGGACCCACAGACCACTTCTAGTGTTTGGTCCTTTTTAATTAAACCTTAAATTTTCATTTCATCATCTGTCTCTAGGCCTAAGACACAAAACCTGCTGAGGTGAGTGTGATTTATGGTGAGTCTGAACTGCATTTTGGATGGTCAGATGACACACACACACATACACATCTGGCAGATAGGAGGAGCCTGTGTCGTCTTTCTGAAATGATCTGATTCAGCTGTTTTGACATTGGCCAGGTGTGTGGAGGTGAGACGGGTGAGAGGTGTTTGGCCCAATGCAGCACCATTAGTGACTCCCCTTGTAGTGTCTGAAATGGTAGTTATATTTTTAACCCCTCCCCCTCTCCCCCCTCCCTCCCCCTCTCTGTGGCAGCTGGATTTTCCAGCGTGGTCACTGTGAACACTTGTTTGCTCAGTTGGTTTCTGATGTTGTTGGGCAACACGTCTCCAGAACTAGTTGTCTGAGAGACCGTGACCTTGCCTGTAGTCTGTGAACAGTTTGAAGTGATGTAGGAGACGATGCCAGAGGCGTTGACATGTCCTGACAGAATCAGCAGCGTTTGAAAATGTCTCCCCAGGATTATTTTCAGGTTTCAATGAGCTCAGATTTCTGAAGACAACAGAGAATGAGGCCACACGAGTCGACTCACTTCATAAGAAGGCAAGGCTTTTCTCCTTCCCCTTCTTCTCTGTGTGTGACGAAGTCTGTGCTGTAATCAGTCATCGTTAGTTCTGCTGCTGGCTCTGTCTTAATCAGGGACTTTTACAGGACCAGAGGCTGGGAGTGTTTCCAGGCAGTGGAACAGGTTCCTAGACAAGTAAGGAGAAACTTAGCCCTGTGAGTTTATTCTGCAGAGCTTGTGTGCCTCAGTCATGCAGTTTCCAAAACCAGACAAGGATCCCTCTGGCTTTGTGAATCAGCTGATCGTGGTGTACTGCTGTCAGGATCCTACTCTGAGTTCATGTTTCAAGGATAGATTTGGTGATGTAGAGCAAACTACAGGTGTTCCAGGTCTTTCTGATGCACAGATACCTGCAGAAGATGAAGGTAAAACACATTTGAGTAACGTTACCACTGTCAGACTTGTGATCATGAGTCTTGATGCATTTCAGGGGCAGAGCAGGCTTCAAGCTATTTGCTTTGTTGATTGATTGTTGAATTTGGAAGCAGCTCCCTTTGCAGATGAGACAACAGCTGACGATGAAGGGTGATTGTTTTATTTTGTTAAGAGCAGCAGGTTCAAGCAGATAGTGACATGTAGGGGAGGCTCCAGAATCAGGGGCAGAGGAGGAACTGTGAGTCAGCAGCCAGGTGATCTCTGGGCCAGTCACAGCAGGAAGTGGGTCTCAATGTCAGATCATCAAGGGTGGAAAGTTTCAGATAGTGGCAGACACAAACACCTGTTAGCTGATGTTGTAGAGGTGTGTGTCTGTGTGTGTGTGGTGTTGATGTTGTCCCACCATTCAACATGCAGTTCAGATGGACCATGAATCCACTTTGAATCTTGACAGAAGTTTGAGCTTTACAGGTTTCTGCTGCCACAGTTAAAACAACCTCCCTCTTTAACCGTGTCATTTACTGTGTAATGGACACACTGGACCATCAGTCCATCAGCAGCTGATGAGCCTGTCAGTCCTCCAGCTCCTTAGATCACTTATTCATCCAACTTAGTCCTGTTTTTCAGGATACTAAACTTGTTTTGTAGACCCCCCAACACCAGACACAACACGCAGGGACTCTAAGACCAGGTCAAAGTTTGTGAAGGGCAGAGACTTTTGTTGTCTAACTAGTGACATCATATTCAGGTGACCTTGAGCTTAGATTGTCTTGGTGTAGTTTTCAGCCACTCTCTGATGGACGGGGGTGGGGTGTCATGTATGGGCGTTGTGGTCCGTTGTGGACTACATCTCATTGTGCTTTGTGGATGAATAGTTGCAGGGTGCACGAGCCAGATGGTGCCAGGCGTTGACGAAGGCTGCCGTAGGTTCCGAGGTTTCCTGTGCCACCGGAGAATTTAGCGTGGGACGCTGTGACCCTGAGGAGCTGAGTCCCAGAGACGTGTGAAGAAGACGAAGGCCGAGCTGGACCGAGTCCTCCCTGATGAAGGCGACACCATCCCCACCTCTGCACCATGTGATTGATCTCTGCGGATACTGGTGTGTTCTGTCAGATACATCATCCACTTCAGCTAAATCTGTCTGTGCTCTGTATTTATGCTAATTGATTTTCTTTTTCTGAGACAGATGTCCAACCTTAAGGAAGACTGGAAAGTGGCCTGTGACCTGACCTGAGCTCACCCAACCCTGCACACTGCTCTGACGTCCAGACCTCACCCTTGAAAGGACTTTTGAAATACGCACCACTGGAACAGGACATGTGTCTGAGGACAGCACAAACAAACTGGGACAATCAGGATTTTAGATGTATCGTAGATGTATTGTATATATTGTAGCTGAATGTGATGCTGATGGTATGCAGGCCACAGATTGTGTTAGGATTTATTTATTTATTTATTTATTTATTTGTATTACTGAGAAATGTCAAGAAGTTGTGAATCTGTACTTAAAAAAATACACTTTTTCTGAAATAATAAATTGTGTCTGTTTTCAGATTTTGAGTTTTGATCTTTGGGTCTTGGACACAAATATGTCACCATGGAGTCAGAAAGTGGGAGGGATGTTTTCTAAACTGAACAAAGAACTGACCAAACCAGAAAATCTAAGGAATTAATTTACAGCAATATTAAAAACAGGTATAACAGGTATTTTCCGTGATAGTCATCGTAGATTAAAACCCTTTAATCAAACGTGTATTCGTGTTAAGACAGCAGTGCGTTGCTGTCTAACCTGATTATTTCCTATACAAACTGTTTAGACTTTAAAGTGAAGGAAAGGCAGTTTCCAGGCTTCACAGCTGTTAGACTAAGGGGCCATCCACATGGAGACGAATATCTGCAAATGTTTTTTATCATATGGACATTTCATGTGCCCTGAACTGGCTTTTTGGGAGCCTGAAAACAAAACATTGAACATTGAATTACAGGCCTGGCGTATATACTGCAGCGTTTTCAGTGGTGTCGTGTGGACACACACATTTCTTGAGACGATGCTATGTTTACAGAAAACTTTTTTAAAAGAAATATAAATAGATTGTTTTCGGTGTGGACAAGGCCTAAAAAAATGAACTGAACAAAACTCGTCAAAGCCACAATGGACTGAGGGAGACCAGCAGGTGCTCCACAGATGAAAACCATGAGAAAGCAGCTGCGTGAGGACGGAAACGTCTCAGTGGACGAACTGGAGACGATGTTCAGCTTAAAAATGGTGCTCGGTGGTGACGCCAGCAGTAATGTCATCGTACTCCCCTTCCACTCCTTCATAATCCTCTCTGGCTGGGGGCATCGTCATAGAAACAGGTAGGGTCTTTTCTGCAGGGTTAAGTAATAATTTCATGAATTATCAGAGAAATCCAGTCAGGTTTCAACTCCACCCACAGTACAGAAACAGCTCTGGTCAGGGTCACAAATGACCTTCTGATGGTGGCGGATTCTGGCTCTCCCTCCCTACTCATACTCCTTGACCGAACTGCGGCTTTTGACACAGTGGATCACTGCATTCTTCTTAACCGGCTCCACTGCATTGGACTATGTGGCACTGCCTTAGATTGGTTCAGATCTTATATTTCTGGGAGGACAGAATATGTCAGCCTGGGTGGTGCTAAGTCCCGGTCGCTTCCTGTCACCTGTGGAGTCCCTCAGGGGTCCGTCCTTGGGCCGATTCTATTTGTTTTATACATGCTTCCCCTCGGTCGTGTCATCAGCCGGCATGGAATCTCTTTCCATTGCTAAGCTGATGACACACAGCTCTATATCAAGACTGACTCAACCCCTTCTGCTGCCCTACCATCTTCATCACTGCCATCACCACTGTCCACCCTTACCACCTGCCTGGAGGAGATAAAGGCATGGATGAGCCAAAATTTCCTCAAATTAAACAGCTCCAAAACTGAAGCCATACTTGTTGGCACCCCTCATCAGGTCTAGTAGCAGTTAGTCTGAGGAGTCCTACAGTTCAGCAGCCTGAGGAACTCAGAGGGAAGAAAGAGAGGCAGGACTGCTGAGGAGAAAGAAGAGGAGGAGTTCAGCTGTTTACTGAAGTGAAGCAGCAGTTCTCTGGGCGAAAATGTATGGTTGATGCCAGAGGTCAGAGGAGAATGGCCAGATTGTATCGAGCTCATAGGAAGGCAACAGTAACTCAAACAACCTCTTGTTACAACCAAAGTATACAGAAGAGCATCTTTGGACACACATGTTGAACCTTGAAGTGGATGGCCTACAGCAGCATAAGACCACACTGGGTGCCACTCCTGTCAGCAAAGAACAGGAAACTGAGGCTACAGTTGGCACGGGCTCACCAAAATTGGACAATAAAAGATTGGAAAAATGTTGTCTGGTCTGGTTGCCTTCAATATGGGCCAAAATCTCTGAGAAATGTTTCCAGCACCTTGTTGAATCTGTGTCACTAAGAATTAAGGCAGATCTGAATCCAAAAGGGGGTCCACCTAATAAAGTGGCTGGTGAGTGTATAGCTTCCAACATTGTTGAGCAAACATACATTAAATAGATTAACAAGTTCAATTATGAACCATGTTCAATCACTTGAACTATATGGCAATAACATGAAAAACAAATGAGTGGGACAAAATCTAGTAAAACATAGGCCATGTTTGAAGTTATGCATCTGAATGTGTTTATATGAGCATTAGCAAACATCAGCTGGTGCATTTACATGCGTCTTGGCACAATCCCAATATATGCAAATCCAAATGGAACAGCTGGATTCAACAGCTGCTCACAGGCTGAACCATGTTAACATGTTTCAATCATACTTGGAGAAGATATAAGACTGACATCTGTTGGACTGATGTCATTCACTGCTTACAAGATGCAATAAAAACATCACAAGAGACTGATGCCAGGCAAAAAAAAAAAAATAGCATATGAAATACTGTACATTATGTATATAAAGGTACATACAATCAGCATTCAGCTCCCTATGCGCTCGTGTGCTACGAGAGCATTGTTCCCTGCATGTCTGCTTGTAGTTCACACAGCCTCCACAAGGAGGCAGTCTAGGCACACTTTTGACCTCAGCAGGTTCAGTCAAATCCTTAAGACTGTTGCAAGTCGTATTGACCAACCATGCCTCATGGGTACTGCTGAGATTGGCTTGAGTCAATAGTGAAAATAATTGTAGTGTTTTATTGCTGTCTGCTGGGGTTTGTGCTTTGTTTAAAAATGTGAAGACTCTTGCTCTGAATGACTCCCTCTTTCTCTTCTCTCACCGGTGATGTTTTGCTGCTCTCTCCTTTGACAGGCAGGTGTGAGAGTGTGAACGCACTGCCCCAGAGAGGGATAGACCCTGACCCCAAACCGTGAGTCTCCTGGCCTGTGCATCCAGAGCCTGTTCTGGATGCTCATGTCCACAGACAGTCAAGAGAGTGGCCCCGTGTCAGCCCTCATCAGCTTTTTTCATTTTCTTTTTCTTTTTTTTCCAAAGGCTTCTTTCACTTTAATTAGGATGGGAAGGGAAGGTTTGCTTATGGAGAGTTGACGGGTCAAGGTGCTGCTGATGAGGTGTAGGTGAGGGTGTCTAAAGTTTGTCTTTTGAGGCTCATAGTTCAATTCAGACTGTTCAACAGTGTTACGGTCATGATTCACTGAAGTGGGACTGTTTGCGCACTGTGCAGTTTCCCCGCTGCATGACTGCTGTGTGAAATGTCACCTGCACTTTTCACCAACAGACATATTCTAGGACAGAGTTTATAATTTGATGGAGGATTTGAAAGTGCAATTATGGCCAAAGCCCCCACTGAATTGGAGCGTCTCTGGACAATAACACCAGTCACTGTATTCCCCATGTGTACACCATCTGAGCTAAAAACTGAAGGTCATCGCCATGGCAACTTTTCTGTTTAAATTGGAGTATGTTTAATCCCAATCCTCTGGCACCTGAAGACATTATCACCGCAAATCCCACTGTCAGTCATCAAAGGGATGAGCTGGCTGCCCTTTAAGGGAGGCTGCACGAAAGTAACAAGGCTGCAGAAAAACTTGTGTCTACAGTGGTTTGTGAAGTAAAGCAGACAGGTTTCACTCCTTGAGAATGCCACTGAATGTCTCCACACATTGACGTATATGTGATTATTTTTGTGTGGGATTGTGTGTGTTTTGCTGTTATCAGAGAGGATTTATCATTTGTTGAGTGTGTTTCTGTTTGGCAGGGCCCTGGAAAGATTGACGTCTTTCTGAGAAACTTGCCAGCCATCACAAACAATCATGCTTTCATATTTTTTTGCTGAGAGATTGTCTGGTAAGACCTTCATTGCATTTTTCTTCTGATATTTATTTGCCTGTCGTATTGATTGCATGGCCTGTTTGTAATGACAGCAGCCTGTAGCAAAACTGATTAGACTGGTCAATATAGAGGTAAAAAGAAACTTTAACTCATAACAAGGCAATTGTGTTCTGTAATGAGCAAATTTTGCTTCGGCTCTAATCAGGTCTACATGAATTGGGATGATGACACCAGACAGATAGCTGTGGTTGTAGGCTGCTCCCAAGCAGGGATATGAACTTACAAACCATCAGTGGAATCCAGGTCTAGCCCATATAAGCAAACCTGTTCATCTAGGACAGTTGCCTCTCTGGAGAAAAAGCAGTTTTCAGTTGTCCCAGGACGGGTCAGACTGTCTTGGCAACACTTTGCTTTGGATGCAGTCCCTCAAAATAACCAACAGTGAAAGAATAACAGCTGAATGAGTTGTGTGTCGAAGGCAGTAATCTACCTTTAAGCCACTGATCAGCTGCTCTGAGCGAAGGGACAGCCGGTATCACTGCCTCGGATGGACACGTTGACCAACGGTTGCTAAAACAAACAAACACATTCAAACTAAAAGAACACACACTGCTCAACATCAAATGCTTGCGCAATTGTGGGGAGGGAACAAAAGCACACAGGGGGAATGAGAGCGTGTGAGATGATGGCTGTGTTTACAAGCGTCCAGGTCCTGGCTGGTCAGCCCGGGTTCACCCAACGGTCACCGGTTCTGAGGTCTCCGGGTCTTGGGTCTTTTTGAAAAAGATCTGTGAAGCAGAATTAAAGTGATCTACCTCCGGGCTCCGGACAGAGGACCATGAGGGCTTTTGGTCTTTGAAACAGGGAAGAGGAGAGACACAGAGAGTGAGAGGGGGAGAGTGGGGCGACTGAAGAGGGAGCCGGGGGGAAAGAGGAGAAGAAGAATTATGTGTAATGAGTGTGTTCCCCTGCCTGAGCTACTTTGAAATGTGACTAAATGGCCCACCTTCTGTGAGGCCGGTCCCCGGCTTGAGGGCAGCGAGGAACCCACCGAGAGAACCTGAAGCTGACAGGAAACACAGTGCACTGGCTTCAGAAAGTGTACACCATGTTTACAAACTTGGATAATATTTCCTTTTCAATAAATGTGAAACAAAGTGACTAGCATGGATGTAATGTGCTTGAGATGAAGATTTTCTTTCCGTTTCTCTGTTTTTGCCTCAAGTTCCTGTAGTAATTAACTGGAATGCACACGCTGAACCACAGACTTTTACAGTTTCTAAGACATAGATGATAATTGTTTCCTTTAAAATACTTTTTAATTGAAACAAAAGCAGTAACATAAAGAACGCTGTTCTGCAGATTTCTTGAGACATATGAGCATTTTTCTTCATAAACAACATGTCATGGCTATTTATTAGTGGATAAATGCCAAGCAAACACGCTTTGAGCCAATATACAGCATGTAGCGGCTCAGCCATATGTTCTCTGCAGTTTTCACCTCCTTCCTCATCTCCTCTCATGAGAAGACAGTGTTTGCACCATTTCTGTTTCAGCTATAGCTGTGGTACAGGATGTCTATTTTTGTTATCCCCCACAGGATGAACAAAGGAGCAGGATTATATGGAGAGAGGCCTCCTATGATGAGCTTTTTGTAGAATTACCACGATTCTTCTAATTCTGTGTGTCCTACAGGAGGAAGAAGATCTGCGTCTACACTTTGTATGTAGTGGCTCTCAGTTTCTAGTCGGAAAATGGGTAATACGAGCATGACAAGTCTTCATGAACAATTTTAAAAGAATACACAAAAGGTTAAAAATATTATGGGGCACTATATAGAAAGGGAATGGGCAATACTGAGGTGGTAGGGTTGACTGTGCTGAATGAGTGTAGAGAGGGGAAGGAGGACAACAAAAGAGAGGAGAGGAAAGCAGACCTCGGAGCCAAAACCAAATCACATCAGTAACCGCTGCGCCCCGGGGTGAGGGCAGGCTCAGTCAGCCGTACCATGCAACTGGGATAATTAGTTTTGGAAAGGAATATCAACTGATATAATTGAGCATTCTCCACTAATGAAGATCCTCTGTGTTGTCACTGGTGAGGCGCTAATTGACGGGAGAGGGATGGGTAGGGTGGGTGCAGGGAGGGGGGTGAAAAGCTGTGCAGGATATGATGGTGGAAGTGCTGCTTGTGCTGGCAACCAAAAGTTTTTCAGGTCCGCTGATCTTTATTAGACAGGTTTTATTTAGTAGTCAGTGACTCACTGTCTGCCTTGATTCGCACAAAAGGCTGCTGGTGTGTGTATGACAGATCCACTCACCAATGTTTGCTGCAAGGAAATGAAAGGAAACTAGCTGTGGCGTTTAGACAGATAAGAATAGGAAAGGAGGGTGGGGTCTAGAAAAATCACAGGAGTCCATGGGGTGGGGGTGGGGGTGGAGGGAGTTTAGGGGTTGCACAGGTCGTGTTGGGAGTTTCGATTGAGGGAAGCGGAGGGTCGAGGATTTGTGGAGGGAGGGCTGTGAGGAGGGGTCATGGTGAAATCAGTTGAGGGAATAATAGGAAAGCAAATTGGTTTTGACAAGTTTGGGGAGCTGGAAGTAATGCAGTCCTTTTAAAGGGGAGATGAGGGAATATCCAGTAAAACTATGAGATAATCAGGGGTACCATTCAGGAGAGGGGTGAGGGGAAGGACCCGAGCCAGAACACAGGGCCTGCTGATGACCCTGAAGGGCCCATGGGAGAGGGTCAACCCTCATGTACAGCCTACAGGGGGCGACACTATCTGCCAGCCAAGTGAAAGTTGTGTTGAAGTGCTTGCAGTTGGTGTAATCTTTACCATTCGAAAGGCTTAGATAACTTTCTCATAACCTTTAGTCTTCCAAGAAGCAATCTTCAAAACACTTCAGGAGATGAATTTTGTATCGATTAAGCATATTTTCAGTCACGAATAAATCAATCAAAGAAAAGCTTGCCACAATGATAATGCTTTTTATCAATACGCTTAAGACATTCTTGGTAACTCAGATACCAACAGGCAGGCAGACAGGTGAAGAAGCAGAGAAGAAGATGTGCACAGTAACAGACAGACGAATATTCAGAGAGACAGACAGAAAGGCAGGCAGCAGGGGAGACAGACAATAACGATCCACTATCCGCTGTCACGCATCTCTGGAATCAGGCATCGTCCCCAACAGCAGGCTGCCTGCCAGATCAGCTCCACTGGCAGCCAGCTAGACAGACTGCTCACAGCAGCCAGCATGGAGACAGACTGACGCAGAGCAACCAGCTAAGGTGTTTGAACACAAACAGAGGATTAGCAGAGTTCTGGGCATGGAGGTGACGGTAAATAAAACACCAAACAGGCCCACGCCACAGGACAGCAGGTCCAAACAGACAAATGATTTCACACTCATTTCAAATTAATGTCAGTGGATAATGGAATCACAGTTCAGCTTTATGCTGTCCAATTTGCTGGGGCTTATTTAATATGCAGAGCAGGAAGGAATACATCTTGTCAGCCGTGCGCTTTAAAAAAAAAAAAAAAAAAGGAAATATTGTACTTTACCAAGCCAGATGGGACAGGATGATCTTTTGTTGGGCTGAAATTGAAAATTCCTGATAGGGTCAACATAGAAGTAAACAGTTGAGATAAAGTCAAATATCCTCCCTACGCCTGCTGACACCTGCATGGCTCTCTGTTCAGATAACATCACATATATACAGCAAGAGAAAAAGACACACGGGCTTGATGCAAGAATGCTGCCTCAACCTTCAATCCTTAAGTGTCTGAGTCAGAATGCAATTTGCTGTTGTTGTCAACCATGACAATTTCTGACTGCAAAAAAAAGGAAACAAACAAAAACCACACACCACACATGCCAGAATACACACACACACACACACACACCTCCTTAACATCCAGCTTCATCTTCTTCTTGAGTCAGTCAAATATTTGCTAAAAGTGCTATTGATTGAGGTAAGCCCCATCCATTTAGTATGCCAGGGAATTAAGAACAAAAGAGAGGAGTTAGTTGAAATTATCTGACACAGGCCAGCATCTCAGGCTGCTTCTACAGCTCAATATATTATCATACATTTGCAGCCAAGATGGCTATTTCTTTTTTTTCTTTTTTTTTTTTTTTTTTTGAAAAGGTACCACCTGACCAAGTCTGGGTTATTTTGCTGAGGATATAGTAAGGAGTCTTGATACCTTGGCTCAGTAATCAGGGGATGTTTGCTCCTCACTTTCAGGGCCTCCCTCTCCGTGTTTTCCATGTGACTCCATATCCCTTCACATTAGTGCAGTCCGCCGCAAAGTAGCTGCAAGAATCAGCACGCGGTGAACTGTGGCAGGGAAAAAAGAAGGGAAGAAAGAGAAAATATTTAAGGCCTTGCTCCCTCTGTCAGCTTTCACCTCCTTTCCCTCCTTGTTCTTGTTTTCACAGCCCTTAATCCTGGCGGCTCCAGTGCGGAGCGGTCACAGGTTTTGACAGCAGACTGTAATGACCTAAGCTGTTCTCTGCTGGGGGTGAGGAGCGTAGTTGGGGTAGGTGGTTGGGGGTGGGGGGTGGTTGAGGAGGGACAGAGGAATGTTTAATGAGAGGTTACTTGGCGTTTATTTTTAGGTGCAATGCAGTTTCATGTCTTGGCCACCAGGGGCTAAGCAGGTACATCTGTACGAAACTTGTTTAAAGATGGGATGTCCTGGGAGAGCTCCTAAAAAACCTCAAGGAATCCACAGTCATCAAGATGGTATACAACTTATTTTTTTAATAATGTACAAGTCACTCTGAAGAGTTTCTGAGCGTCTGAAGAGTCAACACTAATGTACAGCATAGATAAATGTTATCTTGAAAATCTACTGTGCAAGTTAAAGATTAAATCATGTATAGCCTGTTACTTTTTCCCATTCCATGTCTCCTCCATACAAATTGTGATCTCAGTTAACAGAAGGTTGAGACCAAAAAGAGAATTTAAAATGCTATTCTGCAATGCTATGTTGACTTGCAAGGCTTTTAATAAACAGAGTAATAATGAGGAACCACAGTTGTTTGTCGACTATAATTTACTGCAAACCTAAGTCTAGTATCTAGGTACACTGTGTGAATCTCATCTATCAGTATCTAGTTTTTGCTACACTGCTCATGGGAGAGAATCTACAATGAAACTTTTCATTTGCCAGCCAAGGCCAGGCCATGGGAAAAGATGTAAGTACTGGTTCAAACAGTATGATTTTGGCCTATAAAGACTTCCACCTGACCTTGCTAAACTGTCTTCTGTTCTTGCGGTATTTGAGCATGTCTCATTTCTCTTTGAAAAGACTGGCCCAAACACGTGTAAGAAATTGCAATAAATTCAGAAAGATAATTTCTTACTCAGAAGTGTTTATTTTTTAGAGTTTCCACAACAATTTTCATTCAGCTTTTTTTTATGATCCACTGACACCTCAGATGAAAATGAATATGCCATCATCTTCACTAGCATTGCTGTTTCATATTGGGCAGGTGGAGTACAATCAACTCGTCTGAGCTTATTTTCCAGAAAAGGTTTCCAACAGTTTTCTATGAGGAATTGGTAAGAACAGTGAGACGCAACCTTAGTCTGCGTCGGGGCTAGAAAATCAAAACGTTGAGTTAAAAGAGGCTAGACAAGGTTTTGATCTGCAAAAGGGAAGGTTAATTTTCAGTGGGTTTGACACAAAGAGTAACCCTTTGATTCAGACACTTCATAACCTTCTGATAACCTTCTGTCTTATAAGAAACAGTCTTTCCTCTCAGGGGGTGAATTTTGTACTTCTGTACCATGAATTAAATCCAATAAAGACAGCTTATGAATATACTTCTTATGAGGATGTTTAAGACATCCTTGTTAACTCACAGAACAACATGCAGGCAGAGATATTCAGAAAAACGAACACAAAGGATTAATTCAGTGTTACTGTACTATAAGAACATTGCTTGAGATTGAGTTTTCTGGTCAGTAATTATTGCATTCTGAAAGCCAATTAAAGTAGTTTAAAGTGTCCAACAACAAAGGGGGTCATATATCCAGCTACAACATGAAAATACCTCTTACAGGTTAAGGCTATGAACATTCTCTTGCTGAAATGCAAGGTGAGCGTGTGAGTGTCAATGGCAACCTTGACAGCTCAATGGGTGCACAGAGCACTTGGTTGCCATGCAACTGTTAGCTAACCTAATGTGGATGTATGGATAATGCTGAAAGGGAATTAAAATAATGACTAACTGTATTTAAACTAGAGAGAGACAATTTAAAAATCTTATAAGAACATATAGTTCTATAGGTTAATGTGTAGAACTAAAAGGTGCTGCTCTGATGCTCAGTATTGTTTTTGAAAAATTTTGCACTTCTGTCCACATTTCAATCAACGATGTGACAGCTACAGTGGCCCTGAGGGTCAAAACACCACAATGTTTCATAAAACACAAAATTTCACAAAAGACAACAAGATTTCACAAAACCCAACATTTCACAAGGGGAAAGGGTGGGACAACACTTCTTGTTTGTGGTTGGACAGAACCCAAGTCCCTGGCAACAGTTCAATGTCATTTCCTGGTTCTTTTGTGTACTGCTCTCAGGAGTGTCCTTGCAGGATTTTTAAACTGAGTTTGAAAGGATGGAAGAGGAGATTGAAATCGTAAGGGATTATTTAAACAAAGCACATTCAAATGTTCAAATGTTGTAATTCTCTATATGCTTTTAACATACTGTGACATTAAAAAGTGGAACACTGAAAGCATGCTTGAAAGAATTAAGACTGAGGAGACAGGTGCTGTCCTTCACTAAGTGTCACAGGGTGACGAAGTGTGTGTGTGTCTTTTTAAGCGTGCGCGTGGGTGTGAGAGGTTGCGTGCGCACCTACCGGAACTAATTGAACACCTGATAAGACAGGTGTGTATGGTGGCGGGAAGAGCTTTTCCTTTGTTAGTGGACACAGGCAGCGGAGAACGGGAGCAACGGACAGGAGAAGCAGCTGAGCTGACGGCGAGCAAGAAACGACCGAGGACGCGGTGGAAGAGTGCTGGTTAGACGGCCGGCATCGTGCCTGAAGAGTCCGCTGAACAGCGCGAGAGGAGCGCTTTGATTGAGTCGCATGTGAGGCTGCCGAGACCAGAGGAGCCGCTGCCGCGTGGGGATCCAGGCCGCCACCACGCCACAGACTCACGGTGCGAGAGGGGGAAGCCTTGGATGAAAGTGGAGGGGTGGGGACGCGTTGGACTCTTTTAATTTGATTCTCCAGAGTATTCTTTTTAGCTTATTTTTTGTAATAAAGATATTTATATATTTTTATTGAACCTTCCCTTAGTTTTGTTGTTTTGGTGTGTCTGCTCCCCACAGAGAAGAGTATTATATACTGTCACGGTCACTCCACTCGGTGACAGTAAATGTAGCTTTGTTTTCTGAATATTGACCACCAGGACTCCATGCACTGGTTGCCCATGGAAGACCCAAACATATGGCTTCTGGCACCAGCACAGTGATCTCTGGTGATGAGGGAACAGCGCACAGGATGACAGCTTTTGTCCCATTCTCTGTTCCACAATCTGTGTGCATTCTCATAGGCATAAAGCCAACACTTCTAATACAATTGCAGTTTTTCACAATTTGTTTAGGTATTAAAATTGGAACTTCAGACTTATTTAGTGAAACCTTAAACTCATGTATCCTTAAAACAAGTCTGCAAAATTGCAACCACAATTTCTGCTTTACACTGAGTTTTCAATTCCAGATCACACTTTTTGAAAAAACACACACCGTTCTCTACAGTACAGGGCAACATTCCAAATGATGTTATTTTGGAAAGCAATGTCAGTCACAATGTCAGGCTTTATTTACCAAATTGGCAACACCCACTCCTCACAGGTCTAAACACTAGCTGCTTAATTGTTAACTAAAAAAAATCAGAGCTTTGGCACTATAAAAAGGCCACAGGTGAGCTCTTGACCAAGAGGGAGGCTGGACAGAGTGTTCAGCCCAAACTGAGCCACTGCAGGGTTGCATCTATCATCTGTACGTTCAGAAATGAGCAAGAGATGGCTATTGTGAACATGGCGTTGGTAAAGAATAAGACCACAAGAACAACATGACTGCAAACAACACAACATTCAAGAACATTCACCAGGTGAGCTTGTCTACACTGGATCTGCATATTACAGTGCAGCTGAATCTGGAATGAAACAGGTCTACTGGGTGACATTTGAGCAAAACTCGGAGAGTTAACAGTGCTATGAATATGCAAAGCTCTGTACTATGAATTTACTATCATATCAGCACTGTATAGATATGTTACAGTACTGTAAGCAAGTGTATAGTGTTTCATCATGTTGACTGCTCTCGGTCTATTTCTTATTGTCTGTTTCAAAGAGTCTTGGGGCTGGTTGCTGCTGCAATACAGCAATTCAGTTTATGTGTTTATTGATGAGGTTGGTTTTAATCTAGCCAAAGAAGGGGACAGGGACAGAACGTTATTGGCCAGTGTGTCATGGTGAATGTCGCTGGACAGCGTGGAATGAACATAGGAGGCAGGATGTAGTCTAATTTCCTTTTTTCTTGCATTTTGCATTTGTTTTTCTGTTTGGAGTTTTGACAAAATTAGCTTTTATTTTTTATCTTTATCTATCTTTAACAGTATTTTACAGCTGGCTGCAGTGTAGGCACAAACCTAATGAATAGATATTTGTAGTAGTGTTCTGTGTTGAGGACTTTAGTCTGTTGGTTGGTAGAAAGATCTATTCATATGATTGCGTATGTGTGTGCCGTTTTGATGCAAAAACCATTTTGGAAAGAGAAAACTGTCTCGAATTCAGTGTTTGCTTAAGCTAGAGATTTGCATTTTTGTGGTTTTGTGTTTAGAGTTTTGAGAAAACAAACCAAAGTTTCAAAAAATGAGTGTAAACAATTGTGAAAAAATTGTGATAGTGTTTTTCATTTCTACAGGGTTATTGTTTAGTCCACAGTTGAGCCACATGACTTTACCAGAAAATCCGTCTATATGTACAGCCAATACCAAACTGCTCTAATTTGTCATGCACAAGTAATTTGGCTATGCTTCTTAAAAATCTATGATGTGTCCGTGACAAGGTCCTGCCTGGGTTCAGGTCATGAAGCATTCACATTACCATCTTCTTTTTAACACAGAGCTCATGTTCCTGCTTCAAAGTCGACCACATAGTTTTGCATTGAAACATCTGTCCAGGTCTGTGCAGCTCTGATAAGGTGGCCCTTTTGATGCTACTTGTTGAAGAGTAGCAGCTCCATCTCCTCAGTACTAATTCATGATATATCCCATAATCTGAAATGATGATCTCAAATGTGGTTGTGCTTTGTGAAATGTGGTTGCGTGTTGTGAAATATTGTTGTTTTGACCCTCAGGGCCACCATAAACAGCAGGTGTTTTCCATCAGCTGAAACACCTGCAGCGGGTGTGGCCAGTAAAAAGGCATGTTTAAATTTTTGTACTTACAGAGAACAGTACAACAACAGTTTCAGCCCTACAGGATTTAATGCTGGTTTAACCTTTTGAAGTTTAACCTTTAAATTACTCGCCAGGAAAATGAGTCTCTCTCACTGGGTGCAGCTATTTTATTTTTTATTTATTTATTTATTTTTTTGGTCTTTCCTGTGTTACAATGTGCTCAGAGTGGATGTTGCAGTAAAGTGGCCAGATGAATATACAACTGCATGGAAAAAAAATTAACCCTTTGGAGTTACCTGCAGTTATCCATGAATTTGTCTTAAAACATAGTCAAATCTTCATCTAAGGTACAATTATCATCTAATATTCAACCAGCTGATAAATCCAAGGGTTCACTTTTTATTTTTGTTGCTATTTATTATGCAATAGAAGTCACTTGTAGTGAGGACTCTACAAGTAATTATCACCAGCCTCTTTAGTTCTGCTCGGCTCTACAGAGCTTTTTAGTGCCTTTCAGTTCCTTGTTTGGTTTTTACCGCCTGCACTTTTTTTGAATACAGGACGTTTAATGTTGTTCAATCATGGAACTGATATCTTAGCAAAGGACTTAAGAACTTCTTCCACTACTGACAAGCTAATTTGCTGAGTTTCCCAATCTCTCTTGCTTTTGTTTTCTGTTTATGCATGCAGTTTTGCCAGCTTCTGTAGACGATTTACATTTTCCAGTAAGGTTTGAGACAATCTGTGACCCACAACTGATGGTCAAACATGATGGTCAAGCTAAAATAAATTGGGGTGAAATTTGGCAAACTGGGGAGCAGCAATGTGTGCAGTCCCGTGACAGTGTGCATAATTCTGTGCACACACCCAACAAGAAATTCCGAGAATCAAGCCAATAAGCTGTGACATTTGATGCATATTTCATAGCCATGCTAAGAGTGCTAAATGAAAGAAATGCATCACAGCCCAACTCCCAAGTGCTGAACAAATATTCCAATATTGAAATTCAGACTTGTTCACCTTCAAAAGATTTGTTCTTCACTGCTGTTAGTGTAATTGCTTTCTGCCCCCCAGCCACGGAAATAAAATGTCCAAGGTAATAAGGCTTGCTTTTTCTTCCATAGTTTGCTGGTGTGAAGGTACCACGATTCAGCCCGAGACAGACGCATTTTTGTATTATTTCATCCAATAGGTAAAAATATGAGAATCTTTATCAGGTCTGAATTGCTCAGTTTTGTTTATCATTTTAATTCCACCTTCTGTTCCTCTGTGCTATCTTTACTCCCTCCACTGTTTCACAAACCTCATCTCATTAGTTTCCATCCCTCCACAGGACGACTGGCAGTCTCACCTCCTTATTATTAAGCCTTTAGCTTACACGCCTATGCAAACTATAGCACTCTGTGGGCCTGATGTTCAGATTATAAAGACCTATTCCCTCGGGGCTGAAACCAGTCAAGTCCCAATATGAGATAGAGAATCACAGACTTAACCCTGTCCCTTCTTCTATACCAATCAAGTAGATAAATAAAGGTTTAATTAAAAAATGCTCCTCAATGGGGTTATTAGGCTTGGGGGATGGTGTCTGATTGTGGAGTGGGATATGAAAGGCACTTTGGACAAGAGAGCCAATACTTGAGCTTCACCTATGGAGTAAAGCACAATAAAGGAATATTTATTAAACATCTGAGAGCCCACAGGCTATTGAACATCACAGACATCGTGGGCCATTCATAATGGAAAAAACTCCATTAAAAAGAGAAAACCATTACTGCTTGGTCATTACAAAAATATATAAAATAATCAATCCAATTATTTTGCATTTTATCACCTCTCCCTAAGAGCAGAATGCATCTTATAGGTGAGGCATCAAGATTAATTGCTGCGGAAATTAATTTGGAGAGTAATTCTCATCATAAACAAAATTACATTTTGCTTTATCAGGATGAGCCAGAGCAGCAATGTTTGTTGTGCGGATGTCCTCTCTCCGCCGCCGCTGCTACTCTGTGGGCAGAAAGACTCTCAGTCGGAATCCAATCTCTTATAAGCTCACTATTAATTTGGATGCTCTGAAATGCCTGGATGAAAAATTCATCTTAGTCAGTCAGTCATCCACATTTAATGAAAAATGCAGAAAAGCAAACAAACTAAAAAAAAAATCTTATGTTTACAAGTGGTAAACACAAGAAGCAAAAATGCAGGAGACAAATTGCTGACGTTATAAATGCTAAACATCCAGCTGGTGATTCCAACTATGGCTGGTTTTAAAAGTTTTACAAATGTACAAACATTACTTGATCAGACCCGCACGTCTTTTCTCCATGAAACTGTATCAAGGTGGAAGATTTTCTTTCTTTCTTTCTTTATTTTTTCATCTCCATATGTGTTAGCATGGCAACCATCTTATCAAAACTTAATGGTAGACTTCGCCAACCTCTCTGCCATTATACAGTACTTTCCATAAGTAGAGGCTTTCTGCTCTATTGTGCTCGGTGATTACAGTGCCTGTGTGGTGATGTGCAGTTGGAAAGATGTAGTTCTTTTCTACTGATTTAACTATTGACTACAGCTCTAAATTGCAACAGAAAAAGATGTTTTTTAAGTGCTGTGTTTTTTTTCTGGGAATATAGTCCTCTAACCCGAGATGAGGACACGCATGTCAGAAGTCTGATGTGTTATGGATTTATGTATCCAAGGTGAGAATATCTTCCTCTTGTGTCGTCACACATCCCAACGGTTTCTCCTGTTTCCAATCTGGTAGCTGTTGGATTATATGCACCGCCTGTCTGTCTGTTTCTCTCTCTCTATATATCTCCAACACACCCACACACACACACCACAATGCATTCAATCACTCAAATGAGCATTGTGTGGTCAGATCCCACTGCTGTGTGTCACGCAGTTTATGGGCCTGCTAGCTTTTAAGTGGCCTTTTAAGATGTTCTTCTGAGCCATTAGTAGCACTTTACCATAAAACTACATCATTTAGGGAGCTGACTCGCAGAGTTGTGCTTGTGCCCTTAAAGACTGAGGTTACTAGTAGGACTAAAAGTAGGTCTGTCCTTTCTGAAGTAAGTTTGTGCCTGTACATGCACACTTGTTTCTGCGTTTATGTATATATGTGCTGTGTGTCTATGCTTGTGAATGTGCAAATGTGTAACAAAGAGAGTGGTAACTCTTTTATTTATATATTTAAGAGTAGAGGAAGTGAACAAATGGCCTGGCCGGCCTTTGCCTGAGGTAACTATGGACCTCCATATGTATTATGCCCATCTCCTGGCCCTCAGTCCCCGCATCATCTCCACCAGTGGCCCCTGGGGTCCAACTGACCCACCTCCATCCTCCATCCCTTGTCCCTCCATCTCCGTCCACAGCCACACGCGTAGCATACTCCTGCCCCAGGCCACGGCTGACTTTCTCTGCAGTTTGCCATGATGTAGCACGCAGTGCAGACAAGCCCTCTCCTCCGTCCCCTCAGAGAGGGGGGTGTGCTAAGGTTGACCGATTTAACAGCTGCTGGGTAATACACAGAAAGTCATTTGTTAAAATCTAATTGATCGCTCCATTTCCACCTCTACACTTGGTGGATGTTCTATCCGCTGTATGAACAACAGATGCTGTCTGTCCTATACAGAGCTCAGTGGTGGTAGGGAAGCAGGATGAGATGAGATGAGACACTGTGTACATGGTAATCTGCATGGATTCATAACATCCAGAGCTCGTAAGTATGAGCTTGTTTGTATAAATGCGATAATATAGCTGATGGTGAACAGCTTGCAACCAAAGGCTTGTAGGGCTTTGTCTGTGTTGAAAACAATAAAAATAAAATGATAAAAACAGCATTAGATTATTAGATTATGGTGACGGCACTCTTCTCTTACGTTTGCTGTTTTATCCCACACTCTATTTCTTGTAGTACTTCATTTTATTCATGTAATCTACAGTGTTTCTTTTACTCTATTCACTGACATTGAAAGGACACCTCCTCAAGGGACTGAAGAAGTGCCCTTGCTAACCCTTCCTAGAGAGACCTTTTCGCTCCGTTTCATTTTCACCTCCGTGCCAAGGCCAAGCCCTTTTATCTGGAGGCATTACCTGAAGATGCAACCAGCAGCTGAGTTCTCACTCCCCATAACACACATATGTACCAACAGCTACATCTGTCCCCTCCCTTGGGGAGCCAGGGTGGTGTGGCACCAGCTAACCTAAGCCCTGATGACCATGTGACAAGACCAGGGCCATGCCTGTGGTCTGTGCACCTCAGAGTCACTTAAAACGCAATCATTTCACATCAAAGCAATCAGCCACCAGCCCCAGGCACAATTCTCACCTGCTGAGCGGTGAGACAGCGAGTGCTATCTACACACAAACGCAACCCTGCCCACCTCCATCTCTCACCCTGCTCCAGCCTGTCACCGTGCGTCACCTCAGTCAACATATAGCACTGTGCACCTACATATTATCATCAGTGGTGGCTTGCATGTGCTGAGTGCCTGCCAACCATACACACTCACAAGGAGGCTTGTGCTCCCTGTACATTAGTGGCAGAGAGCAAGCAGCTAATTATAAAACCACTCTGGGTGCCTGGTTGTTCCTAGGCATTTGCTGCTGTGCTGCTCCATGCAGAGTGGGGAAAATGAGCCTGTCAGCCCAGTCCCAAGTTGCTGTGATGAGTGCAAATGAGGTAAGGCCCTGGAAGCCTCTTGGGGAGCTCCATGAGGGAAGGTGGTGCTGGAGGGTGAATAAATACACATACACACACAGAGCACACAAAGCTCACAAACCAGAGCCATCAGCACACTGATGGCTCTGGTTTGTGAGCTGTCAGGCAAAGTGGGTCAGTATGTGACAAACAAGAGGGACTGTCAGATCTTCATGCCAGCTAGCACAGTGTGATAGACCAACAGGTCTGTGGCGCACTGGGGCTGGGTTCAGACACCCAGATACCCACAGAACATCAAGTAGTTTTAGGCTGTAATGAGATATTGTCCCCTCTTTATAAGGAATGTGTGATATTAACATCCCTGATGCATGCCTCTGTTGTGCTACTGTTGTTAAAAAGGAAGCCTGTCTGAGGGTCCTGATCAAAAAAGAACAGCACTTTGTCTGAGTTCCTGTGTGAACATTGCTGTGTAATGATGGTCAGGTGCGGCTTGTCATTATGGAAACACGCAGGAAGTCACAACACACTGTCCCGAGGAGACAAATGTGTGACAGGAGACAGCGACGTGCCTCTTGATGATGAGGAGTGTCCTGGCACCCCAGCCCTTCCTGTCATTAACTCCTGTCAGTGTCTGGGCTTATTTCACACAGACTGCCTGAATGCCTGCCATGATCACAGCCTCACATGTTCACAGGCCAGCCGGCTTTGATTCCACACTGCTTTCATTTATCCGCTCTATACTTCCCTATTCCCTGTCTCTCTTCATCTGCATTCCTCCGCTCCCTCCCTTTGGCGACGTATTATTAGCGGCCGTACAGAATTTTTTATTTCATTTTGGTGATTGACAGCCAAGGTGATACCTTCCGCTCATTTGCATATTATGCCGTTTACTCTATACCTGCCACTAATGGTGGTGATTCCCAGACTGCCGCTCCTGAATTAGTATGCTCCAGCCTGGGAGTCAGGGCTGCTAATCAGAGGCTGTGGTGAGAGGAGAAGGACGGCTTCAAATTAAATCCTTCACAGTCAACAGGAGGTGCACATGAAAGTGCGACGTCCCGCCGTTTTTCTCCGAGCTGAGGAAGTTTGCAGATCGACAGTGACAGCACCCCGCTTACCTCTGAGACACCCACTAGAGCATCTCCAATTAAAAGCCTCCTATGATTTCCTCTATTAATAATAAATGCCTTTGAGCTCGGCGGAGCTGTGATTGGTATGTGTCTGCGAGGCTTTATAGTACATGTACACATTTGTGTGAGCTGTATATGTGCTCGCCACTGTGGTCGCAAGTGTTTTTTTTTTTTTTCCTAGGGGGGGCATCCATGGGCTGTGCTTTTTCATGTACATTCGCTGTGGTGTTTTGTTTCATGTGGTCTCCACCTCCTGTCTGTGGTGGTGCTTGCCTCATAATCATGACTGAAAAGCCATAATGCGCCTTTCTGGAAACTGAAGATGCCACATTGGATTTCAGCAGGAAATCCGAAGAGGTGTCTCTCTCTTCACTGCTGAGGTAGATGCTGGGAAGCCAGAGACAGTTTTCCAGGAAAAATGTGTTGCTGCAAACACTGTCTGTCCCCGTGACTTCTGCACAAACATTGATCAGGTTCCAGAACACCTGGAGTGCTGCAGCTCTTTATTAAAGGCATGACTGCGCTATTGTTAAAATGATTACAGATTATGGGCTTCATAACCACCTCAGACTTAAATAAAGAGGACATCATAGAGTAGGTGGAAGCGCACTGATAGCTGCAGCACACCACACCTCATCATAATAACAATAATTGAACAGACACTGACATCTAAGTGGAGGCCGTGCCTCTTTTCAGGGCAATTTACAAAAATGAAGCGAGCCAATGAAGTGGATAGAAAGTTCCCCATAAATAAGTCTAGAAAATGTTTTCACAGAGGACAATGAGGCCGTCTGGTGAGGGCATGACTTCAAATGACTCATCCTCCTGGTTGCACTGTTTCTCATTTAACAAATCCATCAGAGTGGTGTATCGTAGCCTTTCAGGCTGAAGCTAATGCATCCTGATTGCTGGTTTATTTACATCTCCTGTCACTACAGCAGAGCCCTTTGTATTCAAATGTCTTTAAATGTCTCTCACTCACTGTTGCAGCAGCATTCACACCACCTCTCCATTCTGCAGATTCAACTGATTTTGCTAATGCCTCCGGGACTTAATCAATATGCATGACTTAAGGTGTCAGTTATCAACACACGAGTGGTTTTTCAGGAAACATTATCCTTCTCTGGCTCCTGATTTGTACCTGAATAATGTCGTCTATGGATCCGTGGTGAGAGCATGTGGAGAGCAATCAACACACATTCACTGTGGCTGTCATGCTAAAGGAGAAATTCATTCCAGAGCACAGGGGCGAGATGCACATTCATGACCATAGCACGCTATAGGACACGGGGACTGCTGTGACAAACACAGGTGATGAATGGAGAGGGTTTGACCTTGGAGGAGGTCTTTCTGTCTTTTCTCTTCTCCTCTTGTGTTTCATCGGTAACACAAACAAATCTCTAACCCAGAAAAATGAGACTACCCTTTTGCTAAATGTTCATTCTTTTTTTTTTTTTTTGAGATGCAATTGGAAAAAATGTGACTTCCCAGACCTCAATTACTTGCGGATGTTCAGAAAGTAGGTGGATATAAGCGGACAAGTGGCAAAATTGCAGATAGGGCTATTGTTGCTTGTGTTTAATAGCAGACTGTGTGTGTATAGACTGTGGACAGATTTAATCCTGAGTGTCACTGTTGATCTGTGTTAACAAGAAAACGCTCTTAGCAGTGTGATGCCACAGTCAGCTGGGATCTTTGTCTGTGTTGGCGCAGACTGGGCCGGTCAAACTGCCATATGTGGACATTAGACAGAGTTGGACTGCAGAGTGGATTGCACATACAGAGCTACTGAAGCAACTGCACAGAAGCAACATAAGGGAAATATTGCAGTGTCCTTGGTAAACAAGCTTTCACTCTACATATTAAGATTCATTTCAACAAAAGATTTCGATACGATCAAAATACATCTCCATGGTTATGTTCCAGGCAACATGGCATACATCTCAGATTAAGCCAGCAGTATTCATTAATGTCACTCCTCAAAATCTCCTTTTCAATGATGACAAATTTCTTGCTGCAGCTGCCAACAACTTACTAATTATGTTCTACTTAAATTGCTTGCTAGGAAAGTCAGCTTGAAATCTCCATGGTTCTGTTATGGCAGGTATGGTGATGCAAACACACACACACACAGACACACTTGCTGTAGTGAATAAGGGAAGAAGAGAGTACCATTTATTTAAAGCATGTTAACGAACTGTAGTGTTTTTTTTTTTTTTCAATTTCTAACCAGTGTTTGGCAGGGTTCTTATAAAGCTGAATCAGTTTTTCATAATATATTACTTACTGAAAGGGTAAACTAATTACTTGCTACTTACACTACTTTTGTTTCTCAGCGCAACTTAATCGTGGGTGCCTTCTAGCAACTCAAAAATACACACTCACATATTCAGCATTTGACACATGGAAATAAAAAATAAGATGTTTTGGTTTATCAAGCTGTCTGCAGTTTACAGTTTGAAGTTATGTAATGGCTGTCAAAAGCTACTGTAACGTTCACTCCAGTGAAAGCATGCAACACTTGAAAAGTCCTGTCCACACAGTGAAAGCATGTTCCAACTAAACATGGCTCCAGTGATTCCTAAATGTGGCAGGCACTAAAGTTAGCAAGGCAGCTAGCTCACAATATATTACTGGGACCATTGGTAAAGTCTGGTCCACCAGTTCCAAGCTAACACATCTTGGGCTAGTGCACAGAGATGTCATCCCTCTGTTAAATTGCAGAAAACAAACCAGTTCCCAAAAATGTTGAAATGGCATCACTAGGAATTGTGATTCAGAATTTCAAAAATGTTTTCCCTTACACTACCTGATAACTGAAGGTTTCAGGTTTAAATGACTGTGCCTGCAAAAGACTTCACTAATTTTCAAGAATCATACAGAAAGAAAAAAAAAGGTCTGTTTTAGAAGAAGCAGAAATACATTTCCTGTGCTGACAGAGCCTCAATAGACCAGAAACAGTGCAGCCACATGATGTGAATAAAGGCCACGGCTCTCACAGCGGCTCTTACTATAACCTACACCCACAGTATACATGCTGAATGCATCAGGTTTACACTCTCTTCTCTGTCAGGGGATTACTGAATATGATTTCTCCACTAGGTGAAAGGGAAGAGGAAACTCCAGAGAAGTAAATTACAACACTAGTGAGAAAATGTCTCCTTGAATGTACAGAACTTCAGAAACTGATAACGAGAATTGTATCTAGGATAGACTTCCGCCTGTAAGCCTTTTAGTTAATGTCCACAAGCTCCCGTTTTTTGTACAAATAGAGACTGAGTAATTAAAAATGACATAACTTATCTTTTTGCTCCACGATACAATAAAGAAAGAAAAACATCACTGACATAAGAATGCCACAGGTTAATTCTCAGTGTTTTCAGTGTTAAAACACATATATGTAGGGTTTATTTGGTTGACTGAGCCTCCACAATGCTGCTGGGTTCCCACAAGTCACAACAGATTAATTAAATTAATTTCATTTCTTAATTAGCTCCATTTTTCTCCCTGCTCTGATACAATAGAATGTAAATGTACAAAATTAAAACGTTCATATTAATCTGATGCTGTTCTGCATCATACACTGAAATGTTTCAGGCAAATGTACTTTCATTAACATCATGCTAATTTGTCACCTTTACGTATGTACCTTCAACAACCATTGACAGTACACAAACACATACATATACTGTTTACAACAAAGTGAGCAACAACAATGATGAAACTACTTTATTAACTCGTTCACACATGCAGAAGTTTGTAAGTGTTCTGTTGAAGGACTTTGGAAATTCAAATTTACAGCATGTTACATCATACGCATAGGAACCTAAATATATTATTAACTATTTATGAACTGTTGTGAAAATGTGTAGCAAATTAAATTTACATGCCCCTTCAATTCACAAACCTAAAATACTGCCTGAGAGATGACCCTTGAAAAAAAATCCAATATGGATGTTGGAGAAAAAAAAATGTCGTTTGCGCTGTGATTATGACTAATTAGTGAAAGTCTCAACTGTGGAAAAATCCTGTATGTGAAAAATAATTTGCTTTCATTATAGTTGATGGCATTTACCTTCTGTAAAAATACTGACAGTACTTTAAAGCAAAGCTATAGATTGTCACCATTTAGTGAAACACTACACAGGAATTCAGAGCTGCCTCTCGAGTTGTGGTGACTTTAATCATTTCGGTGGCTGCGGGACAAACCTGTATGTCTGCAGAACTCAGTGTTGAAAGAGCTTGCTGTGAATTTGGTATGACAGCATGTAGTATAATAGAAGTGTCCGCTCTTGTGGCCCTTGTTAGATGAAGAATGGTCCCCTCCACACAGAGCCCTTTGCCATCTTTTTGTCTGCAGGAGAGTAGTATGATGTGACCTTTAATGGCTGGCAGGCCAGAGGAGAGCACAGGACTTATAAGAAATGGCAGATTTGCAGCTGACCTTTAAAAAACCTCATATTGCATTAAGACCCTTTGATCACTTGGATTATCCACTGCTGTCTGGGACCTCACTGGATCATTTTGACCAGCCAGCCTGCGTCAACGTGCTAAGGAAAAGACCATTACACGCACCATAAAAAGGACATAAACTTTTGTCTAAAGTATAATTTATAATTTGAAGTGGGTGTCTTATGTGTGTTTCTGAAACTGAAACTCAGTTTAAACATTACTATATATAATCACCAAGACAATGTCAGACACATCAAAAATATATGTTTTGTGGCAATTAGAAAGCTCTTGTCATTTGTGGGTAAATGGACAGTTTCTCAGATTAAAGCTGAATATTTCAGGATTTTTTTTGTGCATTCCTGTTCTTCTGAGTCAGTTGAAGTTGTGACAGTTGACAGATGATCCAGTCTGATCACACTATTAAAAAAAAAGAGCTTTACGAGCCCTGTCAGAGCGGCTGAGAAGATAATAGACTATTATGTAAAAACAAAGTTAAAGGTCATTCGTTTATGTCAACTGCTCAACTTTCATATAACTGAATCAATTAACTTGAAATCTGCCCAGTCTCCTTTCATTAGAATATAAAAATATGTCAACCTTGTCAGTTGGCTTCAGTTGGAGTACTGAAATTTGTCACATAGATTTTATTTGAAGACCTACACATTTTTGTCTTAATGTACAGAAAAATACAATAATCTAAGCTCTACAGAAAAGGAAATGCCATTTAAACTTTTACTTGCTTTTATTGGGATTAATTGCTCTTAGAATGATCAAACATGATGTATCTTTTCAACAAATAAGCATAAATGTTATAGTTCAAGAATAGAATAGAATTTCACTTAAATGTAGCGGATATGCATTCAGTTGTTATTTTGTCTGTCTTCAGGTTTCTGCCACTCTGACATACTGTGTGCTGTCATTCTGGGTGTCACATAAATCAAATGATGGATGTATCATATTTTGGAATGGGACTCTTCACATGCGTCCCCTAATGTTGTAAAATCAGAAGCAGTTGCGCCACCACATGCAACTACAACATACAGTCCATCTTTTTAAAATCTGCAATTGTTAAGTTGATATGGCTGGCATACAGATGCCTATTTACACATCCAGCTGATATAGAATAACATGATCATTCATTTGTAGTCATGTTTTTGGTCATATGGTGAATGTAAGACCAATATTCACTCTCCTTTTAGCTCTGTTTTTGGTTTCCACCAGCTAATGAGGGACCTGGCTCTTTAGCTGGTAATTATGTTCACCACATACAGGTAGCATGCAGTGTGCAGTTGCCTGCTGTGACCTGGAAATACCAAATTAGCTGAAAGATGCTAACATGGTGGGAAACTGCCGATTACAGTGATAATTCACTCCAGGTTCATCTCTACAAGAGAACTGTTTCACATTACATACAGAGTAATCCAGTGATATCATAAGGACATTGATTATAGCTACTTTAAATATTAATATTAACACATTAATCTCAGGCTTTTTACCTCCAGCGCCCTTTTGGGCAACTGATCCCTGCTATTTAAATTTAAATATAAACAGTCTTCTTTCATGTCACATTTTCTAGTATTACTATATGTTATTTAAAAAGGCCCTGTTACATCTCTCTTGAGCATAATGTTTCTTTAGCGCTGCACCATGTATATTTTAAAACATTAAACATGGGCGTTATGGTGCTGCCAGACACAACTGTGTTTCTAAAGGTGCTGTGATGTGAACGTGATGTTAATTATGAGAATCCCTGGAGATGTTAACAGTTCTTCTTGGACCAGGTGCTCCATCTTCCATCTCATCTCAACCTGCTATACCGCTACTAAAGTTATCGCAACCAGTGCAGCCCCAATCATAGTCAGTCAGGTGTTCATAAATATAGCCTTAAGGGACACAAGATAGCTTGGAGAGACCCCTTTGATACAGCCCCTTCACTCTCAGCTCCGCCCGTCTTTAATATCCAAAGCACTGCTGTCCCATATGGACAAGGTAATTGACTCGGTGATTTAAAGGCAACCTGACCACCTCCATTCTCTGCATGCGTCTCGGAGATAAAACATAAATGATTGTGGTGTTAATCTGTTCACAGACCTTTTCCCTCTCACTGTAGAAGTCCAGCGACCCGTCAGCAATTCTAGATTACTGTAATGTGAAAATCTTCCCATCTGCCATAATTACCATGTTACAAAGGGTTGTCTTAAATTACACCAGGAATAATGGCTTTGTGCAGTGGGAGTTACAGGCCTTGTCTGCTACCTGTCTGTGTGTGAACGTGTGTGTGTGTTTCTGTGGTAACACACATGCGCACAGAGATACACAAAATGATGATTTGGCCAAGGTGGGTTTAAAATAATTGCTTGGGTTGTTGTTTTAGTTTTTGAAAAGAAATAGCATGTGGGAGAGTTAATCACTGGTTTGTTGCATTCACAGAAATGATTCATAGAATCTTAAAAGAAAAGTAAAAAGTAAAACTGTGATGGCACAGCAAGCAAAAGTTATATTTATTGTATATACATTCACAGTACAATCACAGTTTTGAAACACAGCAGAGCTGTCTCTAATTTGTCTAGATTTTTTTGAAAGTCTGATCAACAGCATGTGACATATTGGGTATCATGTACAGATACAAAAGGAGATACAGATAATGGGCTGATTCGCAGTGGTCCATTTCATCACTGGGGGACAATAAGGTTTATGAAATCTGATGTGCAGCAAGACGTGAAGTGAAAGAAAATCCTTCGTCTCATTAACAACTATGTCTTTTGACTGCAAAAGAGAGTCACCTGCCACTCACATCTGTCTAATTTTAATAAAAATCAATTCTCCTGAATGCCTGCGATTAGAAAGCCCATGTCCATCGTTCATCCCCCTCCAATGATTTATGTGCTCCCTGTTTAATTGCAGGTTTGGGAAATACCCAGTGCTTGTGGCAATTGGCATATTCTGACCTGGACAGAAATTACAGCCATTCAAAAGCAATGAATTTCAATCACCTTTCTTGTCCGCTCTCTAGATTGGCTCTGCGTCAAACTGTCATTAGGCTCACCCAAACATTTCACAAAATGTGGGTGTTGACATCATTCATGTGGACCCAATTAATCAATCATTTAATACAAGGTGAAATAGAACGGGAGCACAGATACAAATACGGACATGGTTTCTTACAGACACGCGCGCACGCACACACACACACACACACACATACACGCACACGCGCACACACACACACATTGGATGTAAATTTACACTATGTATATCTGGGAATAGCATGCGTGTATGTGTCTGTGCCTACATGCATGTAATTAACATGCATTTGTAGCATATATGGTGTTTTAACAGGTGTTCTTGCTCTTTCTTTTATCATGATGAGGCATGATGCTGTAAAATGGAAAACATCTTTAGCATTTTAATGACAGCAACCTTAAGAAATAATTTATAAGAGAGAATGAATTAGTAATATGAAGCAGTGTGAGCTGTGTGTAGTCTCATTTTAAACAAAAAAATCAGGAAATGTAGAAAAATGTTCATCTTTCTTGTTTATCGTTCCCTACTCTGCTCAATTGGTGGTCTGATGAAAACAAATTCAATTATCTACAACAATCAAAACTGGCGTTTTTAATAGACTCATAATTATGTACCAATGTTCAAGAATCATAAAAAGAGAAATCTGTTGTAAAAGTAATGGATTATAGTGTCTTTACTTGACAGTATTAAATGATGAAAGTCCCATGTAGCCACGAGACATGCTGTGTTTTGATTTAGGTGTAGTTCGTTTTGCTTTACTCACTGCTTTGCCCTTCCTGCACAAGCTTTATCACTCTGGTCATCATTCTTTCAACATAAATGCAGTAAAAACTGCTGTAGCTAAATGTTGTTCTCCTAGGAACTCTGGTTTTGAGGACCATTTCTTTAATCTCTCCTGAAAGAAAAGCTGCAATGTCTGACACAATGAAATGTTTCCAATCTCCTTGGGGAACTTATGTTGTGTGCAGTATTTTTACTGTATTAAAATAAAGTAATACTGTGCACCAGTAAAAAGTCTTACTGGTGCACCAGTAAAAAGTCTTACTGGTGCACATGCTGAAAAAAAGCAAAGAATCCATAGCAACTATGGACTTCTCTACCATTCACAGGTTTAAGTTTGTGTCCATTGGTGTCAAGCCTCAGGAAGAAAAGGACAGTCTAGCAACTCCAAACTTGTGTTGTTTATTCTGACCCCCACCTGTGAGATTCTGCCAAACACGACAGAATAAAGCTGGCTCTAAGCTCTTAATATATCTCCCTCCTGCTCACAGATCTGTCTGGAAAGAATGACCCTCGGTGCACAGTGGGCAGTAAAGCCAGGAGGGAATCTCTGCCTCGACTGTTAATGACACTGCTTAGATCAGTCCCCTATGGAGTTCTGTATTTTTCTCTTTCACTCTATGTTCTTCTGTCTTCTCTTCCTTCCCCTCCCTCACCTGATTCCTTGTTCCTTGCGACTCACCACATAAATGTGTTCCAACCTAAGATGTCCTGTTGACCCGCACTGTCCATTTTGCTGTTTGCAGTTCCTTACAACCGCACCGGGTATGTGTCTGTCTCCAGACAAATCGAATGGGCCAGCTTGTCTCTCTGACTGTGTGCAGTGCTGACCGATCGATGGGCATCACAGTTAATACCCTCTCTTGTTTTTGTCGAGTTGTGGAATGTTTGTTGCTGATGGACACGCCCATTGGCTGCTTTCCTCGCCGAGCGATCAAGGGTTTGCTTCGTCTGGGGACGGATTGTCGATCCCAGGCTGTTCAAAGTGATCAGAGTCACTGTCCACAAAATCAATAGGCTTCTCCTGCTCCTCCTCCTTCCCCGTTTACTATCTCCTTACAAGAGTGGACAAAGTTTTCCTGTACGTCTTAATGGAAAGAACATTGGCTGGATCCATAAATCAAATGATCAATGGACTCAGGGGAGGAGGCAGGGTAGAGTCCCAGGGAGGAAAAACCCAATGGGACTTAAGGGTCAGGTTTTGTGTTTGGAAAGGACACAGGATGGCAGGTCATCAGAGATAAGATCCCTATTGCCAAAAAGGTATTTTTCAAAAAAATAAATTGAAGTTGTCTAATTATTTAAATAGAGAAACAGCATAAATACATATCATAACCACCATGGAGTATTGATTTATTCATATTCCAAAGAAAGACAATATTATTTTTTTACTTACTAAGTTGCTCTGCCCACTAACCCAGTTTCATATAAATATTTGACAATTCGTCTTTTCAGGATTCTAATAAAAATTTTAACAGGTAATCCATCAACTTCTCTTGATGTCGACAATTGTTCAAGGCATGCATTATCTTGGAAAGTCGGAAACACACAACCACTCTCAAAGACACCGTTATCTGTTTAGGATGGTGCCAGAGAGGCTGTGAGGCAGCGAGATTCTATAATGGTCTGTACAAAAGTGATATCAAACATAAATGGGCAGAGGTGGTGTGACCTGTTCTCTTCCCTGTGGCCCGGCAGCAGGAGAACAGCCCTATGGAAACCCTCACTACAGAGGTGTGAGTTTGTTCAAACACTGTAAACCAATTGTGCTGCGCTTAATCTAATTTGTCTGAAGCCTGGAGCGTCTGCAAAGGTTCACAGAGCTGATTGCATTAAGAGTTTATTTGATATGTAACCTGCTGAAAAGTCAGTATTTTGTCTAGTTTTCTAACTGACTTTAAATACTGTAAATTGTGCACCAGTAGAGCACCATGTATAGTGTGTGTGCTGCACAGGAAACAGTACAGTTAATTGTGTTGTGTTAAGTACATGCACTGTTAATAAAAAACAACACTTTGCATTTCGAAAAAATTTGAGTAATCTCTCGGGGTCGAGGGTTTGAGCCCCACTCTGGGAGGCACAGCCTTCCACCACCCGTGGGAGGTGCCGTAGGACTTCAGTGCATTGTGTACTCGGCCCGGACCCAGATAAGCTACAGATAATGACATGACTTTGCATTGCATTTCTTGTCATGCATGAAGCCCTCTAGTTGCAAATCCAATGTAAATACTTCTAAATTAGAAAACATCTATAAGGTGCAGGTGAATTAAGAGACTGAATGTAAGAATGTGTAATTATTTTATTGGAAGTCAGGGTTTGTTTGGAATTAACATCAGGTACCTGTAGCAAACAAAAACTGATGTGACCACTCCATGTTTTTAACACAAAGGATTATCAGGTGACCTTTCCATTGTAACTACCTTTAATAAACCACTAATAAAGAGCCCCATTAGGAACTGAAAGCTTCCCAATCAATAGGTCCACACATTTAGGTCTTTGGAGAAACACTCAGCAGTCATCACAGGGGGCCAGTGACAGCCTGGCAGAGAAAAGGCAAGCTATTTTTACTCTGAGGAAAGAAAGTATTGTCTTACAGTGGAACTGCCAACAAACTTAAAGTATACTTGAGCACTGCGGCTTAGACTATCAAAAGGTATCTGGAAACTGGAGCAAATTCAGATCAAAAAAGGTCTTGCAGACAAACTGTATATTTACAGAGCCAAGGGTCTAAAACAACTACTACAGATTGCAGTGTTGGACAGACTGTGGGATGGCTAGAAAAAAAGATCATGTAATCATTGGATTCAAAAGGTTCTCTGGGGATCATAAATATTCCAATTTACTCATTGTAAGTTACAGTTTCTGGTCCAAATCCAAATTTTGGCCTGATAGTGATGCCAAAGAAGAAGGGTCCACAAACATCAAGAATTAACTAACTAATTAACATCTTAGTTTTATGAATATTCACAGGAAACCGTAAATCAGGAAAATCAGGTCATGAGTTGCTGCATTTGTATTGGTCTCATATGTTGGAAAGGACAGACCAAAACAACAAAAAATACACTGATATCTTGTTTTCAATTCTTCAGTTCTTTGTTTCATCACCCTCCTCTTCGTGCCCCACCACTGGTGGGGAAAAACATGTAGATAATATTAGGAACAATTCTAAACCAAATACACAGGATGCTGTGAGCTGAATGGGCCTCATTAAAGTGATCAATATCTAGGCCATTTCCATATGCAATAAAATAAACAGTCTTTAAAATTTCTCAGTTCACTTATTGTGAAGGCCCTCTGTCTGCAGACTGTCCTGCTCGCTGTCTCTGGCTCTGCTCCGTCAGTCTGTGTTGGTGTGCTCCTTTTTTATGTAGTGACAAGGGTGTGGAAACCCAGGTGGCAGGTTTGACACTCGCTATCAGCTAATAATTGAACAGCAGCAGCTGGTAGATATACTGTAACCTTTCAATTAATCTTTTCACAGCTTTTAATTGTTGGTGTTTGTTACACACCTGTTTTGCAAATGTTTGTGGCAATCTATCTGTGATTCAGGGTTGTTGTTATTGTTGTTGTTGTTGTTGTTGTTGTTGTTTGTTTGTTTGTTTTTGTCCTGAGTTCAGGCTCACAGGTTTGGCCTGACAGGCTGTTTAGCTTACAGTTTGCCCCTGTAGCTGTACAGCCTATGCACCACCAGGCAGCAGAAGCACCTAGTGGTTTTACTTGCGACATCGCTGGGCTGTTGTGGTTGCAATTTTGCTCTAGCAAGACAGATATACGATGGTGTCTGATACCTGTTTAAAGTACATGTTAATATCTTGTTAGTAGTAATCAAATGTAGTATTATGGATGCTTTGTTAAAATAAAATACGAACACGTAATGTTAGCTTAACTAACATAGTTTTATGTGTCACCAAGCAGACTGAAACATTTAGTGGCACTAGCTCACTAAAGTACACCAATTAGCTAAAAAGAACTGAAGAACTCAAAGGAACAATCACTGTGCAATTTACGACACTTACAAAAATTCAAATCTGCCGTATAAACGTGTAAATTTGTAGTTACAGCACATTATATTATTTTCTGTAGCTTCCTGGATCACACAAAAAGTATTTGTCAATTATGGTTAACACCTTCCTGTGACAAATTACTTGCTTTCGCACCTTTAAACTTAGAGTCTTGGTGGTAATGATCTCATCGTGGAATACGATGTGTCACCAGATGTATGAGTTAATTATTTATCAGTACACATGTAGTGCAGTGTATGTTTGTCTGAAGCTGGCCACTACTCTGGAGTATGTGCACTACTTATCTGTTCGCTTGTTTTGCACTGTGTATTGCTTATTACATTAAGTGAATAGAGGTGCTGTAACATAAAGGGCTGGATTTAAGAAGTCTTATAAGTCTGAGAGGGTTGACAACAACACAAGACCTCTGTGTCCTGATTAGAAAGAAGCAAGAATCGCTAATGCATCAGATTAAAGAAACCAGCGGAGCCTGCAAAAGCTCAGAGATTTAGGGCACACGCTGAACTTTACTCTGCAAAAACACATTATAACTCTGCACACAAACAACGAAACAACATCATTCACATCAGTCTTTCCCACAGGATTTTCTCTGGTAATTCTTTCATCTCTTTATTGGACTTTTACATCTGAGCAACTTCATTCGTAGTGTAAAAAGGAAATCCATCTATGCTGTTTTGGATGTGAAAAGCAATATGGCTCATGCTCATGCAGCTTACCTTGCTGCTACCTTTTCCATAATAAAACATTACTCACGCTAAAAGCAGCTTAGAGAAATTAAATCACCATGTGTCCTGACAGCTCAATAGATTCGCGTCTTCAGTTGGATACACAAGAAGACACGATTAATCCTTTGGTGTTTGGGCGCAGCACAGACCTCTAAATCACAGTAATTACTATCATCTGTGCCAATTTACACCACATGACAATAGAAAATTCAAAAAAATTAAACAAGTCAAGTAATTACACAAAAGTCCCATCATGCACACAAGTCTTCAGTGTTGTGTTTTATTTGTTAAAGCGCATAAGCTTGTGTTTGAGCCAGTTTGCAGGCCTTTCTAGTGTCTGTGATATGATTAGGTTTATGTGCTTGTGTGCATGTGTTTGTTTTCTTGTGTGTGTGGTCAGTCACCCTCCCTTAGTGGCATTCTCAGTGTCAGTGCTGTAGTCATTCTGGCTACAGGAATCCTGTCGCTGCGGTGGATTTACTGGCAACATGCCCCCCTCCGTCCCCGGCCAGCTCTTTAATTACCCTGGCCTATTGATCCTCCCAGGGACACGGCACTCTGGAGCTGAAGCTGGTCCTGCACCAGTTAATGACTGATTATTCCTGCGTGGGCCCTTGAGAGCAGGCAGGCAGCGTGGGGACAGAGCACCGGGCCTGTTCTCCTCTGCAGCAGCATTTGCACTTTTCACCAGCTCACCTGATTGCAGAACTGGCTCAAAATAGCATTTTGTACTTCTTGCTCTGCCAGTTTGTTTGGATTTTGCCAAAGAGGACGAAAGTTTGAAAAAGTTTAGACAATCACAACAATTTATTTGTGAGTTTGTGATAACTCATCATCACTGTCCCAGTGTGGGAGACATGTTTCTCCAAGCAGGTTAAAAAAAATATGAAAATTTCACTTTACATAAAGTCATCTAACTCAAATTTTTAGATAGCTGGCTTGGAAAAGTTACACAACCCCACAACACAATCTATGTTTACATGTTCACACCTAGTATACATCATAGTGAGGGGCATCATTATTAATACATATAATACAAAATGGTGGTAGACACTAAATGTTGCATAAATGTTCAACTTTTCAGAGGTTTAAATAGATAGAAACGCACAATTGTATTTCTGTAGCTGAAGTCTCCTAGGGAAACAAGAGAGACAGACACACATGAAAGCTAATGATGACAGGCAAGTGTGTGAAAGGAAGGAAAAGGGGTTGTGAGACAGTGAGGTGTGGATGTAAATGTAGAGTCCTACGAGGCCATAATGTTAATTTATTTTTCCCCGATAATCATCTCACACTGTGTTCACACCACAACACCCTTGCCATACGTCTCCCTCCTCAACATACACAGTCAACGCAAATAGCATTTGAAACCAGAGAGAGTACTGATCATTGGCAGGATCTTTGATGTTCAGCATTATTAAAGGTTTTAAGTTTATGTTCGCTTACTTGCCCCATTTTCTCCATTTCTTCACGAGTCATATCAGCTTGATGTGTCCAGAAATGACAATAAGTTGGAGAGATAAAATGAAAGGATCAGTGAATTCCTGGATCTCTTTACTGTAATGAGGGTTGATGATGTGTAGCTGATGTGGCTCTGTGTCACTTTGAAACATGTCTTCAGAGGTGACAGTTGTTGGGTGAAGTTGACATTCTACCTTTGTGGTGTTCGGAGAGCAGCGCTAGTGAATGATGTCTGACTGACAGAATGGACGATAAAGTCCCCTCCTTTTTGTTCTTTTCCTCATCTCTTTCTCATTCTTATCCCTCTCTTTTCCTCTATCCCTCTCCTATTCGGCAACTTAGTCTTTTTCTTTCCCTCTGAGAGATCACCTGAGGGGAAATAAGGTAGTGTTCATGAGAAGTGATCTTTACCCATCACTCCTCTGGGACTGGCACATGAGTCAAGAAGATGAAAGGATGAGTGCTGAATATTTCAGAAGAGTAGAAAGAGAAAGTGACATACTTGAGTTAGATGAAGGGAGGGTGGGATGAGCCTGTGAACTGACCTGAGCCCATTCTCCGTAACCCCAGACCACCATTATAATACCAGGGACTTGAATGATAAACGCCAGGCCTGTTTCAGACCCTGCATAATATCCTTACTGTGATACATCCAAAAATATTATTTAATATTTTTCTAACATTTTTATTACATTTAGTATTATTTTTCATTTTACTGTTAAAGCCCATATGTTAATTTTTGATAAGAGGTCTCATTCTAGGTGTTTGTTCTGACTTGTGTATGTATTTGGTCAAACTATAATTACCAAAAAGAAGAACTCAAAATTTTGCTTTATTTTTTTCCACATCTCCTTCACCGCCATAGCCTTAGCATTTTTGGGGAGTTGCACTAAGGTTATTTGACTTCCCGTTGCTCTGAGTTTTGACAGTCTGGTCATTTGTTATTATCACAGATGGGGAAAGCTAAGTGTGCTTGAGCTATCAGTGACTTAGCAAGTGGAAGGTTAAATTGCTAAAGGTTAAACACTGTAAAAACTGTAAAAGTCAAGAGAAGTCAAATTTATGTTTAACTTTACAAAACCCTCAGTGACCAGTCCATCACAAAGCTAAAACCTTTTTTCTCTGTGTACAACGTTGCAATTTCTTAATTTTTAATTGGGAGTTTGTCCGTGACTACAGAATTTCCCTACGGGGATTAATAACGTTTTTCTGATTCTGAAAAGAAAGTAACAAAACTTGTTAACACGGACGGTTTAGAGTGTCCAGTCCACCGGCATGTCTTTGGACTGAGAGAGGAAACCTGAGTATATAAACCAGCAAGTTATCATCCAGTTATTGATCATGGGTCCTTCTTGCTGAGAGGCAGCTGTACTGCCATATGTAAGAGGCATCAGTCAGAAGCCACAATGATGATCTCCTGGGGTTTGGATACCATGAAGACATTAAAGTTAACCCAGGTCAGCGGTGGCAGGGAGCCAGATGAAACTGGAGCTGTCCCCAGCATGCGTAAGATGTCAGGGGGCACAGCTGTGGACATCCTATATATCTATCTGTCTATCCATCTATGTATCTATACATGTAGTAACATTGCTTAATTGTTGCACAGAGGCAAAAGCTCTTCTTGTGTCCCTTTGAGGCATTTCTATTTTGTGGTAATTGCTCTGTTCATTCCATGCTGGAAAACGCTGCAAATCACGTATGAATGTGAGTGTGAACACGTGAATGTTCTTCTGACGAGCAAGTTTGCTGACTTTGTACGACGCTGCCCTTATTTCATTGCACCTCTGCTCGTCTGTGACTAAGAAGCAAAACTACAGCAGGCATAGCAGCCCGGCAGCACAAACAAAAGGAGAACATTTTGCAAACACATGCATATGATTAATGTTCTCACACATATCATCCATCCCTGCCTTCTGCCACTGTATGCTATACCAGGGCCTCACAAGATGGAGCATTCTGTAGAGGAAATATATCTTTCAGTTGTACACTGAAAGAATATTATTAGAGTAAAGAATTAACAAGCTTTAATAATTGCTTGAACATTAAAAGATTCACATCATTTTCATTTATTCTTAATGCATAAGACTATAAAGTGCATGTTCTTTTCATCAGCCAGAGCGGTTTGTTACCAGTGCACTGGGTAGCAATGTGAATTATGTGATAAGCAAACAGTGGTTTGCTGTGCTGTTAATTGTTGATTACAAGATACATACTGCTGTGTTAATACAGTTTGTTTACTCCCATGTCTATGAATTTGTAATTATTGTGCACTATTCCTAATTATCATTAGTCACAAACAAAAATAGAGATTAAATAATTAGCTGTCTAATCTTGCTTTTCTTATCCATCTCCAACTTTCTAGCTTTCAATCCCTCTCAATCATTCCCTTCTCTTTGCCTCCTCATTGTATAAAATATTCATCAAAACAATCCATCTACTATTAGTTCATCCAACTAACTTAGATGTTTATTCTTACACCCCCTTAATATGATGACTTCTTCATTTAACTGTGAGAGGAAAGGGAATAAAAGAGTCACTGAATTAAACAAGTTGCAGATCAGCTTGTCATAACATGTTAGGGTTAGGGTGCAAGCACAGAAAAAGTGTCATGCTTTTTCATTTCAAGGCCGTTTGTCAAATCTGTAGTCTGTTTGACAGATGTACAAACAACGAAAATAATACTTCATGTTATGTTTGTGCAGGTTTAGCATATGTTAATTAGGTGTAACGGTCACATTCTGCACACATTCAAAACAATGAATATAAATTAGAAGTAAATACAAATCTGAAAGCAGACTGAATCGCTCATTGTCAACAGAATAGTTAAAACATGTCATTTAAAGAACAGGAAACAGAGGAACATACAGAAACTTCTAACAAAAGTTTCATTTACAAAATTACAGTGCAATGGCGGTTTGGGTATAAATAATTTATTTCAGCGGAGCTATGTCTTGAGCTCTCACACGGAAAACAATACAGTAGTATGTTAAATTTTTGCAGTGTGCTTCTCTGTGCCTGCCTCGCTCTCCTTCCTCAGTGATTCACAATGACCCGTGGGGGAAGCGACAGAGACAGTCTGTGCAGATGGATGGACTTTTAACGATGCTGTGTGTCTGCAGTCCAAGGAGTGATGTTCAGCTTGACAGTGTGTGCAGACGACCTAAGTGAGACTAACTGGACTGGCCTGGGCCACAGTATGTGTCAGTGCTCACTGACAGCTGTCAGTGTGCAGTAGTGTAACCGGGGTGTAAGGTAAAGAAGAAATTCTGTGTTACTTGAGTAGTTTGTTGTTCTTCCCTGAAAATACGTGTTTGCATAAGGGCCAGTTTTCTCTTTTTCTGCATTAGCAAAAATATACTCGCCTTTCACTTTGTCACGTTCCTCGACACCATTCCTTTCCATTATTTCTCTAATAGAAGAAAAAAAGTTTTCTCTCTGAGCACAGTCTGTGCTCCTTCAGTCCCCAGTTGGTCTTACAAACTCTGCACCTGTGCTCTACTGCCATCAAAATGGTGGCCAACTGGTGGATTCAAACTATGTTTGGGAAAACATTTATGAGCAAGACAAAAACTGAGATGTGAGCTCTGGATACCCTAATCACAGCAAATTTTGTTTTCCAGTTTCACAACAGACTTGTCATAGTAGGAAAGGCACAGGTGTTACTAATAACATTAATGGTGGCTCTGTTCTGTTAAAATGTTATGACAGCTTGAGAGTGAGCTAGGATGAACAATACCAGGACCCTGAAACTCAAGCAGCTAAATAGAATTCAGCCATTGTTAACTTTATTAATTACACCTGTGCTTTTCCTGCTGTGACAAGTCAAAATGTCTTACGTGAAAAAGAGCTATTCATGAACAGTCAGTCAAGATTTGATCAAGATTCTTTGTTACATGAAAAATTTCTAAGGATTTCTAAATATGGACACAGTTTAGTCAGAGTTAACTGAACTTTCTAAAAATTTACATGGGAAAAAAAAGACAGTGCTTATCTATTGTGAGAATGGAATTTTCTGTGACATTAAAGGAGTAGATGGGGAAGCTGAGAGATTATTAGATTGTTAGACCTACTGTACTTGTCTTCCATTTTCCTTTACACCACATGTTACTACAAGGTTACGAGCGTGGGTTTTTCAAAATGTCTGGGCTCTATAATCTATAAGGCTAAACTGAAAGTTATCAGTTCAGTCATTAAATCAAGGACAATTGGATTTTCAGGGCAGATATGAATATTAAAATCAGTGAGAATAATAGCGCTGTCATAGCTAGGTACAATCAGTGTAGCTCAAAGCAATCTCCAATCAAATAAATAAATTAAAAAGAGTGACTGTTTTGGATTTGCAATATTTACTTTTACTTTTGTGATATCAGCTTCTGATCATCATACAGTATCTTAACTTAAACAGAAGAGTTGTGTACTTTTTTTTTCACAAGATCACAGCTAAAATATTTACTTTGTAGGAGGATATTATACAGAGATAATAAATAGACTATGGGCAAGGACACATAGATTGGAATGAATAATAGAAATACCACATGAATAACTAAATGATAATTTCAGAGACGAGGGTGAGTCATATCACAGTCAGTTCAATGCCACTTAACAGTACATGCTACTTTAAAAGGAGAATAAGTTACAAGTTACTATTAGTCTGAATCTGTTCATGAAGAGGAGATTCAAAACAGCACAATCATTTTCTGTGTCAAGGGAAACTGTCTTAAAAAAACATGCCGACATTGTACCAGATATGGTTGATCTGTGTCCGCAGAGAGGAAAATATGGACACAGCTTGAAACCCACCAAACAAAGGAAGACACATAATAAGATAGTTGCTAAACACTCCAGTACTGAAACCTCAAATATTACCACAATAGTAAGTAAACACCCCTGTGACACAGCATACAAAAAAAAAAAACAGTACATTGAGAGTTTCACAAAGCTGGTATTTTTGGCAAGGCTGCAGTTGGAGAACACACTGTATCCAAGGCCAACAAATAAAGGATTGTAACCAACTGTAAACCTGGACCCTGTGCAACAGCAAGAAGCAATATCGTCTAATGAGTCCTCTTTCACCCTCTTTAGATTCTGAGGAAAGCTAAACAATGCTTTCAACCCACAATGTCTGTTGCTGATTGTTAAACATGGAAGCAGAGCTGTAATAGTAGGGGCAGCCTTCTACTGGGGATCATTAGGTCTGATGATTGCTCTGCATGATTGCATAACAGCCAAGGAATATGAAGCTATTTTACAGAACCAAGTGCACCCGGAGGCGCAAATGCTGTTCCCTCGTGATGTTCCCATATACCAAGGTGATAACGGCACGTTGCATGCTGCTAAATAAATTAAAAAGGAAGGAAGAGCTCACACACCTTTTAATTTCAAAGATCTAACCATCATTGGAGCTTTAGTATTTTGAAGTTGATTTTCACCTCCTTGATCCCTCAAAGACTGGAACCCGTTGCTGTTGAGGTTTAATATTGCACTGTACACAGTGTTTGACGCAGTATGACGCAACTTCAGGGAGGTTTAAGCTGCTCTGGAGGCTAGCTGCTAACTTCTGTGTCCTGTTTGGTGTTCAGTTTATTTCTTCTCTATCTTTTATATGTCAGAGGCATGTTATAAGTTTTTGTCTTTTATTGACGGATGGCAGCTTACTCCACAAACAACAGCCTTCCTGTGCTCCCACAGACCGCATCTGCCCCCCCGAGTCTAAATATGAGTAGGTACCTGTCTGCTATAGGTGTATGATTTATGATAGTGGAGTCTCATTTGTGCTCTCTATGCAGAACAGGTGCGCTTTGTTTTTACCTCTACACTTCCCTGGACTTGTCACTTGGCAGTTCTATTCTTTCCCTTATTTTCCATTAAGCCGCCACTCTGCCCATGGAAAGCTGCAAGTCACCGAGCCGATTCATTTTTCTGTCTCTGTGTCTCTGGAAGAAGGCTCGGGGCTATCGTGAGCAAGAACTCTCAGCTACATCTTTAACCTGTGAGTGATTCTGTAAACTCAACCAGCTCTTAATTTTATTTTGCTGACATTATTCACTCAGACCTGTGTTTAGTTACCTTTATACATAAATGTTTAAGAGTGATTAAAAGAATTTACCACATCTGAAGGATAAATACGTGTCTCAGGCATAGCAGCAGCTCAGTTCTCCTGCTGTTTCCATTTGAAAGTGAAGTACGTGTAAAAACCGATCCAACCAATGAGGGGTCTGAAGTTCAAGGTCTGACTGCTACTATCAATCACTCCCAGCCAGATGTCATGGGGGTTGGAGCTAAAGGGAGGAATAAGAGATGTGTCATTAAGTGTGTCAGTTTGAATTTTTGATACCTATTTACTAGAAATTACCACCAACAGCACAAGAAATCATTTAATTTTGGATGGTTGATACTAAATTTCTATTTTTAAGGTTGACATTGTCATAGTCAACAAAACCCAGGAAAAGACCAAAATCAGCACTTTTTTTTTTTTTAAATACAATGTTTGAAGGACAAAACATAATGCTTGAGGGACTAAATTTTCAAACTTGCCTACCCTATCTGTAGCTCTCAGCCCAAAGACGATTTGTTCCTACTGAGACCTAAATCTTAAAAATATATAAGCTATAAAAAGGTATAGTAATTTCCTGGACTCAGTAGTTTTTTATTGTTTTTGTTTTTTTTTTGGAAAATATTACTCAAACAGGGAAAAACTGTGCTTTTCTGGGGACTATTTTCAGCCGTGGATTATTACACATTTGGTGCTTTTGTGAGTATTCACAGCAACAGGGTGGTATATATGGAACTGAGTCAAAATAAACTACAGTGCCCATGTTCCTAGTTTAAAAAAAAAAATGTTTCCAAGTGAAAGAGTGATGTGTTTTTAATCATTTTTTGACAACAGTGGAGATCAGTGGTACAGAGAAATAAGCTATGTCAAGCTGTGGATACACAGACAGAGTTGGTTTATTGTTGCTTTCGGTATTTTCATGGAGTTTCTTGACAATAAATAAAAATGTTCCTAGCCTTACTCTTTAACTGGCTTGACTGACAGGTTCATGGAGTTTATTAAATGAATGTGATATGTATTTTATGAGGTTGTATACATGTCCTGAGCACCCAGAGGTGAACTCCTAGCACAGTAACAAACTCCAGAATCTTGAATGCTTTATTTATTCGTTTATTTATTTATTTGCTGTCAGCATTGTGGTAATCGTCACTGAACAGAGAATGCCATCACAACACTGCTGTCCAGACATCAGAGACTGCTTTGAAATATGGGGCTCCATTTTGGAGGTCTCTGCCGCTGTACATTGCAGGAGGCGTGAGCTCTACCATGGCAGCACTGCCTCTTAACAGGAACTTATCATGTTCAGACAAAGTGCTGCTGACAGGCAGTTCAGGGTTTAGCAGCAGCCTTGCTGTGCCAGGCCTCCCCTGGGGTATTTCATCAATGCCTCCCATAGAGACACCCAGTGCCACATAGCCGATCCCATACTCTAATGATGGCACACACTGCTCTGTGATTGGCTGCAAGGAGGCTGAGGTGAGCTTGCCAAGGTCTAAGATAGAGCAGCGTGGGCGCGGTATGTGGTTTGGAGGGGGAAGGAGGTGATGTTGGGAGTGGGCATAATTAGACTGTTGGGAGCCATGGTGATAATGGCCACGCTCAGAGCAGGGGAGCACAGGGAAAGCACTTTAATTGAGATATAAAAGACTTGGTTCCAAGGGCACTTCACAGGAAAAGAGATGCCAGCCACAAATGCTTGCTCAGTGTAAATACTAAACAATGACGCACGGCCCTTTAGGTCTGTATTTAGAACACGGTTTATAAGACGGTATGTAATTAATTCTTAATTGATGTTAACAACAATTGCTAACTTTCTTAATGTTTCAAGAGGAGAAGGAAGGAAACAGAGCATGATTCAGAGATTGTTTGCATAAGCACATTAGCTTGCCTTCTTAATCAAAATGATTGTTTCTATTTGTGGGCAACCACTCTCAAAGCCTGCTCTTAGGAAGTCATAAATGCGTCTGGTGTGTGAGCATGGAAGGTGAACTAATCAAAGGCAATAGCACTGTCTTTTTCACTGAGAGTGTGTGTTGAGGTGGCAGATGGGCTGTGCCTGGGACAGCAGAACAGTGGGTGGGGTGTGGCACAAAGAAAGATGCATGTACATCCTATTCCTGCTCCTACAGACACACCGCTGCAGTCCATATCAATGAGCCATGGCATGACGGTGGAAACTCAACAACCTTAGGCAGGTTCATCTGCAAGTTCAATTAATCTGTAATTCAAAATACATCCAAATCAAATGATTTTGCAAATACTAATGACAAATATTTGCTTGTTTTGTTAGAGATTTTTGCATTTGTCTTTAGGCTGACAGAAAAGAATCATTACTATGTCCCTGTTTAGCATTTTCAGCCAGTGTGGTTTTGATTTGCATACAAATATTATCTTCTCCTGCCTGGGCACAATTTTTGGTAATCAAAGCCTAATATTACTTAATTCCTGAAATAAATGTGTGTAGTCTAATGTATTCCAGCTGACTTAATTTGGGTATCAAAACACAGCAGACAAATACAGCTGAATATAGTCTTAGCTGACAGAAATTTACATAGAGTGCGCATGTTGCTTAGATACAAACATGGAGGTTTGGTACATTTCCAGACTAATATTACAAGATCAAATCTTGTAGGTATTCTCTGTTTCTTCCCGGGCCTGCCTTTCTTTCTCTCTTCCTACACACACACACACACACACAGAACACCCCCCAGAAAAACAGAAGACCTTTTAAACACGCATTAACACATGCAATCACAAGCTCTCTCTTCCCCTCCGCTGGTCTCTCTCTTTTGCTCACACATGCACACACACTTACCCTCACTTTTCTCTGAGTCACTTTGGTTCAGGACTTTGTTGTTCCATTGATTGAACAAGGCCATCAATAGCTTTCAAATACAGCTACCTGTCTGAAGAGGAGCTATGGAGCATGAACAGCAGCACCTCAAAAGATTTCCTGCTAATACTCTCCTTCCCTGGGTACCGAAGGAGCCCTACTATTATTTCCAGCCTTTTGCCTTTGGCGATTCCTCTCTGTGTTGAGGTGAGAGGGCTTTGTCGCCACACGCACGCAGAGCCACCAAGACACCTTACAGAGTCAAGGTAGAAATGTTTCCATGGTACCCAGCTCAAGGTCATCTGGACAACAATATAAAATTAGCCCTCTTGGGACTGAACCTCCTCTGACACCTCTGCTCACGAGTCCCATTTTGCCACCAGTGCTCTTTCACATTTCTGTTCCACTAGCCGACCCCTCCCACACACAAGAACAGGGTTGACTGGATGGATTTTTTTCAGTGTGCTCCAGTGGGATCTAGCTGAGCAGAAGAGTTGGCACCTGCAGGGGGAAGAGAGGAGGCGGGTGGTGGTAGCAGAGGTGGGCAGAGTAGTCTGAAGCTTGAAGGGGAGTGGAGCAGCTTGGCAGTGGTGGCTGCTTGGGTCTCTCAGGTTTGGTCTAATGGCCCCACTTGGCCCAACCTACTGCTGGTGGTCAGATGGCCTGCTCTACTATGAGGCGACAAGGCCAGGGGCACGCTTTCACATTCACTTCAGCCTGTCTTTGTCAAAGACTCTCAATGACTTTCCAAAAATAGGCAAGTGGGAATTCAACAGAGGGGGAACAGAGTGTGCATAGAGAGGGAAAAGGGGTGAAATAAAAGCCATTCTTAAGAGTCGAGGTGCAAAGGAGCGGCATATGTTGTTTTAATGCTCTCATTACAGACCCCCTTTTCTTTCCCCAGTGCCCTCAGAAGGGTCCTTCAATTTACAACAGGCTCCAAAATGACAAAGAGGCCTGTTTTTGTGTGGGCAGTAAAAGGGAGTGTTTAACTACAACACTTTCAACAGCAGTGTCAGTGACCAGCGTTGTGGCCATGGATGCAGAATGAAACAAAAGGAGATAAGCAGCAGGGTATTCTTAAGCTATTCGCATGAAACAAAATAGTCAATGCTATGTCTCAAACTGTGCTTTTTAACTGTGCATTTGAGACATCTGACGTTTTGTAACGCATTTGCCTGGCAGGCACTGTTTATCTCAATGTGGCAGACCAGTGTTCAAGATGGAGACATTACCCTTGTGACAACCAATGCCTAGCTACCCCCTCCTCTGCCTCAGGACCCCCTGTCCCCCACCAGTCCCACATCCCTGGAGTACAAGGCTGATAATTGTTAGAATTCCCAGCAGGCAGTGGTGGTGGTTTAATCTAGTGTGGGTGTAATCCTCGTGCCCTATCTGGTACCGAAAGGCCCTCCCCACACCTGGAGCACCCCAGAGCTTTCATAAAGAACCATAGGAGGGAGGAGGTTTTCAAGAAAGATGTGTGTGTGAGAGTGTGAACCCACTTTGTGTGCACATGTGTGTTTGAGTGAGTGAATGAGAGAAAGAGAGGGAAATATGGTGATAAATGTAGTCATAACAGAAAAAGGAGGTGCTGTTGATATGTGGAATTGCTGAAAATGAGGATACATATTTTGCCTAAGGATATGGGAGATGGGATGTGACCTGTGTTAACTCCTTATTCCAGCCAACTTGGAGGCACGCTTCCCCAGGCTTTGCCCTAAGGGCTGGATAAATGTTGGCTTTTGTGGGCTCAGTGGATAAAATATCTTAGGTATCACCAGATAATGAATGACTTGTTAGAATTGCTGCACTTTTTCCGAATCTACAGACGGTTGATGAATTAAAGGAAAAGCCAACATTAAGTGTCTTAACCAGAACAGCTTCTTTACTCCCTGGCATTGATCCTACAAGTCTCTGGTCTCTACTGGAGGGATGAACACTATTCTTCCAAAAGATATTCCCTCATTTGGTGTTTTGATGATGGTGGTGGAGAGTGCCGTCTAACACGTCAGTCCAAAACCTTCCATTGTCATCCTGGAAGAGACCCCTCCCGTCAGGATAGAAATGTTTCATCATAGTATAGAGGTGATCGCTCAGAACTATTTTGTATTGATTTGCAGTGACCCTTCCCTCTATGGGGACAAGTGCCAAACCTTGCCAACAAAATGCCCCTCACATCAGAACAGAGCCACCGTATCCCTTCACTGTAAGGGTCAAGTATTCAGGCATGTACTGTTCTCTTGGACATGCACCCACCCACTTGCGGAGAATATGGTGAAGGATGACTCATCTGACCATGTCCCCTTTTTCCACATCTCCGTAGACCAGTGTCTTCAGTGGTTTTTGCACCACTGAACTCACAAATGTGCATTCATCTTTTCACTGAGGGGTTTATGCACTGCAGCCCCACTTTGATATCCTTCTCTATAAAATTGTCAACAGTCTGTTCTCGCTCACAGTCTGATCACGTCCTGCAGTGACATTCTCAGTCACCTGAGGAAGAGTTGCTCTTCTGTCTTTCCTGACATGTCGCACTAATGCATGAGCATCATGGTCATCAAATGTGTGCAGTCGACCGCAATTTCAAACCCTATTTAGTGACGTCTTTCCCACAGATCTAAATGCAGATGTCACTTTAGTCACTGTTCCTATGGAAACACTAAACATTTGAGTAGTCTTTGTGTCCCAACAGTGAACCCTCTCTCAGAGTCGCTTAGATCTTTTTCTCTTGATACAAAATCAGAGTCAGCTGGACCTGCTCAGCATTTTCATACATGCCATGATTGGATGTTAATTGCTTAATTGTACCATGCAGCACACCTGTGTGGGAGCAGCTGCATTTGTTGTTCCTCACCGTGAATATTATGCATTTTTTGTGTGCGTGTTACAATGCAGGGCCTCTCAATGTGTGGATAAATTGACTGCTGGCATGGAAATAACACAGGCTTCACTTGAATACACATGTATACACAGTCACCTCAATCAGCATGTCTGTTTCCTTCTGCAGTCAAATTCAGTTAGCGTTAACAAGCATGAGGGAACACATCTTCACTCCCCTTAAACTCATTCTACAACAGGACAAGATATTCTATTTAAATGGCCGGATTTCCACAAGCTGCGATTTGCTATCTGTTACAACCTGTTTTTCTCGTTGACCTTCAGATCTCCCGTGGAGACCTTGCACCATCATTGTGTCAGTGTGGGTAGGCATTAGTTGGACTCTTTCCTGGATCCTGCTTTTCTAATGAGGGATATCAGTACTTTGGCACAGCTTACTGGCAGCATGCATAAAAATGGATGGGGATGGGGTGCAGCTCGACAGACCTGTCCCACAGTCCTGGTCCAAGAAAATGGTGCCCAGAAGGATTGGGTTGCATTATCAAATTTTAAAATATGCCCATTATTTTCGTAGTTATATTTAATCCAAAAGCACCTTTGGGATTCTGGTTATTTGTAGGTAATAGGGGCCACATTGTTTGCAGAGAGGTATTTTTTCCAATGTCACGGTATGCTGTAGGTATCGTTTTCTGTTCTTGTTTTTTTTTTGTGTGTGTGTTGGTAGGTACAGAATATCCACAAATAGCCTCTCTTGGTTTTGGACATCATCACATCTAAAATAGAGGTGCCTTTGAATGGACATCCGCTGTCACTGTTCATGGTGAATCTTAAGAAAAAATACAGTAACAGTCCTCAACAGAAAAGATACACAGGGATAATACACCCATGGGGGATATTTTCAGGGGTGCTATAGACTCATTATCTTGTCACATATCATAAAAAAGACAACAAAGCCTTGCGTCAGGGGGCTTCTGTGAATGTGTGTCCATACTCCCCTGGCTCTTCTTGAGCCAAACCCAGCAGCAGCCTCCTCTCGCTGCACATAACAAGAGAGGGCTGTAGACGCACACCTTGGTGAGCAGTATTGATTGTCTCCCCAGCACCTTCTGCTGAGAGGTCTCATTCTGTCTGTCACACTCCCACACAGACGAGGTGCACACACATAAACTCACACACAAACAAACCCACAGATACATAGGCACACACAGTCAAACACACGCATGCACGCACGTAACTTAGACAACATATGCCACCCTGGAGGGCTCTGCTGTTTGACATCTCGCTCACCGAGTGCTCAATTAAAGTGTGAAAGTGTGGCGTTAATGCCTTAAACCATTAACAGCACTAGATTCTGTCAGTGAAGGATCATTCTGCGAACCCCCACTCTCTGTCCTGCATGACTTTGTGACTTTCTAGCAGGCCTCTCTGGTGCCCAATCTTTGTCAACACCGAGCTGGAAGGCCATAAAACACCGCAGCTTTACTGGTCTCTGCCACTCAGAGAGAGAGCAAAATATCCCCCTGTTAAATAGGAAAGAATGGAGATGATGGAAAGTTTACCACCCATTTTCCCTCACTCTCATTTCATTGGTCATGGGTCTGTGCATATGCGTAGGGGGTGCTCTCAACTGATGACAACTGAATAACTGGGGATATATTTTTTTTATTAAATCCCCGTTTTACCATTGAGTTTCCTTATAGCTTTCACTCGGCAATAGTGTAACCTCTCAAATTAAGCATTTACTGCTTTTGTGGCCTCGTAATTCCAAATATGTCATATTGAGTAAGTATGAAACACACACTGCTCCCCTTGTCTGATACATTCATATCCTGCCATGTGATTTGCATTTCTCTAACGTGCGCTGACTAAATCATGCAAAGGAAGGAAATTAACACCTTTATGAACCACTACATAAAGGTACAACATAAACATGTGCATGCAGATCCAAACACGTGTGGGGGGAAAAGTGTTAATTGACCAACCTGCCAGGCAATTATTGTCGGTTGACCTCATACCCAAAATGTGTTTCTGATTATCATGCTTCAGAGGGTCTGTTGTCAAGGAAGCCATGTTTTAAACTGTTTAGACAGCACCTTCCACAGTCCACAGGGGACTGTTCTCAATCAGGCGAAAATGTAATCTAAGCTGCAAACTAATGAAAAATGAAAATGAATATTTTTTTATGCTTTTTTAGTATTTGAATTTGATTACTGAGTTCTAATTATATAAAGCTCAGGGAATGAAAAGATGATTTGCATTTAACCAAATCATTTGCCTAGTGGACCACGGACCTCGCCAGGACTCAAAGATATCATATCTAAATTCTTATGCAGAACATTTCCCCAACTGTGAACTGATTATTGAATTTTTCACAAGTTTGTGTAAATGTCTAAACAACACCGTGATAAAAGTGAATGAGATACGACTCAATCAAGAAATGAAACCGATGGCTCTGTCTTTATACTTTCTGAGGTAATTTATTTCCAGCGTAAAGGAGTTAGGGGCAGCGGCTCCGCGGCATGAGCAGAAAAGTCAGCGGCCAGACAGGCAGGGGTTGAGCTTTGTGAGATGGAGATAGCTCCAGCGGAGTAGGAGGTTACAGTGTGTTTGTCCAGGAGATTATTATCCACACATACACTCCCCAGGGATAAACACAGCCGTGACAGCGTTCTAATAATGTTTCACTTTTATCAGGATGCACAAATGTGCACTTTGTGTCCGTTTGCTTTCCGAAGCACAAGTCATACCACAAATGAAGACAAACATCAAGTGGTGCAGTAAATTGGAAATTCTTTTTTTCCCGTATCTAAATCCTTTGAATTCTCCAGGTCCCCAAAGTAATTAGAGTCTCAGGCGAGTGGGGCTCATAGGGGTGCCCAGAGTCCCTCTACTCAAATAGAGGGAATGCCCTATGCCTGGCCATAAGAAAATGATGTCCCAGCCCTTCTCCATCAATTACCCCCTCACAACTTAAATTTACATTAGGTGCCACTGGCTGCAGCAAAAATCTGCAGTTCTGTACGTGCCTTCAGGCGTTCAACCAACTCAACAAAATGTATGGTTGTATATTTTAAGATCAACCTTTGCAGACAGTTTATATTTCCTATGAGCAATATTACCGCCTTGTGTGTAAATGCTGGTGATAAGCCTCATGCAGCTGTAGGCTCAGTATGAATGATTTGTCCAGGCTGGGAAGACAGTAGCCAAAACCTGGATGCCCGCAGGGTGAGCGTTATCTGCTGGGCAGTAGGTGGGTGTTTAACAGGACCCCGATAGCCTCTCCTCACCTGGCCTGAGGCACAGTATCAAACTTCCTGTCAAAGAAAGATGAAGTCAACATGGGCAGTCTGGCCTGGGTTAATAGCACTAAAAGTAAGGGTCAGGACTTCTATTATGGACTTGTACCTTATCAAACTTGGACCAGTCACCTGTCAATCACCTGTCTTACCTGCTATCCATCTGACCGAGTCTTCAATTAAGAATGATGCGTGTGTACAAAGGAACACTGTATCTGTGAAGTTCAGCTGGTCTTTTTTTTTTTTTTTTTGACAATCATACTGATGCAGTGGTGCAAAACACAGCTGACAGATTAAATAGACAAATGTCCATCATAGAGAGGTGTGTGGTCAACCTTGAGGAAAAAAAATTAAATTGTGAAAATAACAATGGAAGTAAAATAAGAATTTGCACTATTTTATATTTCTCTGGAGTCATTTGGGCCTTAGCCACTTCACCTTCCTCTTCAGGTTGTTGTGTCTTTATAGATTACACTGTTATTAACTCATTGTTACTTCCTTGTTGTCTCTTACGCCCTCATGCCTCTTATTATCCCCAGCTGCTTTTCTCTCTATAAGAAAAAGCTCAATGTACATTCAAGTGGACCACAAGCATATTTGCTTTCTTCCATCTCTTTCATCCTTCCTCCAATCTCTTTACCCACCCCTCCTCCTTTGCCTCTTTGTTCCTGTTTTTTCAATTCTTCCCTGGCCCCATCCCTCTTTTCCTATTTTTCTGTCAATGGACTGATTTCTTTTTATCCAGGAGCGCAGCAGATTAACAGATATTGTATCATGGCCAAGACAGGCAAAGCCCTTCTCTGTCCCTGACATCTAATTAATGGTAATCCTTTAATCTGCTGCTTGTAGTGCAGACCCCTTGGTTGCTGTCCCATTTGCAGCAACAGAAGCGAGTCTGAAGAAGGGACAGAGATAGAGTGGGGAGAGAGCGGGTTTGCTCACTCAGCAGGTCAAACTACTGGGCTTCTTTGGACAAAGACACATGAAACTCAATGAGAAACAATGTCTTTTTCATTTCTGTGGATTGCACATATTACATATGTACAGTATAACTCAGTATAAGTGTCTGTTCCAGCAGTTTTTGTGTGAGAAATTTTGTGCCATATAGTCAGCATTGGTGACACTGGTTTTAAAAGCTGCGCTTGCACGTTCACATGCATACAAACATGCACATGCAAACACATGCTGAGCTTAATCTCTAACATTGGCTGCGCCAAGATGACATCTGTATTTATGGCATCAACCTTGCGCTGTAGACATAGATGTAATTAACAACAGGGGCGAGGGAAGCAAATCCTCCCATCTTAATTAACTTAATTAATAGATATAAATAATCACCTTCAGCCTGTCTTCATTTGTTAAGCAATAAAACCGGGTATTAAAACCTCATCTTGGTTCTGTCATAAACTGTATGCAGCCTCTCTCCCTGATTGTGACACTGCAGATGGTGTTTGGGTGGCATCTAATGAATCTGTAGAGTAGCCTTAATGCGGCAGCACTGTCTTGGACTTTAAAAAAAGATGCTACAGCTCCTTATAGCCAAGTTCATGTGACAAACTTATGTGTAACCAGACTGCAATGAGTAATCAGCTGCAGAAAAAAATCTCTTACCAAGATAAATATATATCGCTTGTACTATCTCCATGACTGTATTATTAATTTGCTGAGCCAACAGGGCAAAGCCCATTTAAAACAGAACACAGTTTTAGGTTTTTGGTGTTCATTATCAGCCAGGTTTGATTAATCAGTTAACACCAAAAGTTAATGATCAGTAGGAGAACAGACTCTTGTGTTTATGCCAAGTCCAAGCACAGTGTCTTTTATTGGCACAGGCACAAAGGTGGTGGACCATATCCAAGGGCAAACACAAAGGACAGTAGCACCTTCGCCATGCATGATGCCGCAGCTATTTCCCTAACAAATACATACACGTAGCCATACATAAAAACCAGTCTGTAGGAGAGTTTGTACACACAAAAACACATCCAGTGCATGCACAACAGGCAACAGGCTTGCTTGTACACATACACACACAGCAACAGAGGGGGATCAGATACCCGCAGACAGTGGCTGTGATTAATGCATCATCCACAGGGCCCTGCTGTAGTAGGTGTCTGTGTCTTAATCACTCTCTCAGTGTGTTTCATTAGCTCCTGATGGTCTCTGATGAATGGACTTGCCCTGGGTGTCCCAGCGTCTCTGGCGGTGCTGTCACCCAACAGGCTCCACTTTGGATGTTTCGATCGATCCCACCACCCCCCTCCTTCAGCATCCCCCAGCGCTACCTTCTTCCCCACCCCCTCCACACCCATGCAGGGAGCCCTGCTACAGATTGGCAGGTGTGTCTGTCAGGTTGTTAAAGATGTGATGCTCATGAGCACAGCCTGCTCCTGAATTCATTAACCTACATTTGAAGGATAATTCAGGCACTGGTCGCTGGCCATATGTGCTTTGATTGCTGGATTCTTTCCCACTGTTGGGATTTAGTGCAAGGCGATGGGCAGTTTAATAACACATGCAGATGGCCTCTGGTGTTTCTTCATTCTTACTACTAGTGTCTTATCCTCATCTCATCTGGGAATGCTGAACTTATGTTGCACTCTTAAGTTGCTGCACTTGCTTCATATGTAACATACTGTAAATCCCTATAAATTTGGCACCAGATATTCTACTGAAGCCATGCATCCAATTACACATCACGTTGTTATGTAATAGGAGTAACACATAATTGCTAATCTACTTGATATGCATAATGTGCAAAGATGATTGTTATCAAAAGTGAAATGCACATATTTTGTCACATTTCGGTCCACCTGAGAAGGCTGCATATATCTCCCTCCTTTCTCTTCTTGATAGTCAACATGGCAGCTGAGGACTGTCGAGGCTGTGTCAGCTAAAACACCTAGAGACCTGAGGGCGATACTCTAGCAGCAAAGAAATCTGCTGGATACTTAGTCGCTGAATGACTTAAGGTATTTTGAAATCAGGAAAAAGACAGAAAGAGATGTCGATCTGTTGCATTCAAATGTGCCTACATTATCTGAATAAATGCAGCGTCAGGGTATGTTGTGGGTTATTACCTCCTGTTCTAAATGCTGTTGCAGAGATTGTTGCTGAGACAGGCAGTGCAGTGTTGGGGGCTCGGAGTTGGCTTTTGGGCAGCAGAGTTTGCCAACTCTTTCTCTCTTACCGCTCTCCCAGTGCATCGTGAGGATATGAGAAGCCAGGGGCAGGGAGGGAGGAGAGTGGAGGACACCAGCTGGGGCTACAGGAGGCTGTGTGAACCCTGACGCTTCCAACATGTTTCAAATTAACCCAGTGCTGCACCCAGTTCCGCATTCATCCTCTCCAACCAGAGCAGAGCATGGCCATACACACTGCCATCCTGCGTCTTGGCTGGAACAAAAATTCAGACAAATGGTAAACATACAACTCCAATGCTATTTGTATTTCCAATTATATCAAATGATTGAGTCATTAAATAGCTCAGCAAATTTCAGTCAGGTACTGTTTGTTGCCCTCTTGATGTTCAGTGTGCATTTCACATTACCCAGTCATACTTTCTTTTCCTGATGCTGACCAAAGTGCCCTTTAAGACAGATAAAGACACAAGACACCAGCAGCCTAGTATCCTTAGGAAATACATTCATGTTGGATGATTCCACACCTTACAATCTCTGAGCAATGCCAAAATTCAGTGCCAACGCATAAAGTACTGTGGCCTTTATTTAGAAGGTGGAAATGAATGGGAGTGGGGTTCCTAGTGGTGGATGCTGTCTTTCCTGCAGTGGACCAGAGTCCTATCACAGACATGCTATTAATGGCTTTTTTTTTCTCAAACCCAGCACTTTATTGCCCATCCTTAACCATACCCTAACTCTAAAGCTGCAATAATCATTTTTTGCACCTTTCTCCAGGTGCAAACACTAAGCCTCAAAATGGTTAACAGCAAATAGAGCCTAAAGGCATGTCCATGTGCTTTCGAAGAATTAATCCTAACAATCCTGAAGCTGCAATACAATGGAGAGGATGAGAAAGGAGAAGAGGACGAGGACAAGGATGAGGGCCACAACAATCAAGACTGTTGTCTGATGAAATCCATGCCACCTCCCATGTGCTCATACATGGGAGTACTATGACAGAAGCTACTTTCAGAAGGGAAAACAGGTCATTTATTTACCTACCAAAAACAAAAAGGTGCAAAAGGGGGCACATCATCAGTAGTCATCGTGCCTTCATACATGTTCCTAGGCAGAGGGGACCGTATGTGCAGCCATTAACAATCATGGCGTCCTCTACCACCATGTCAAACTTGGTCCAGACAGGACACCATGTCAAACAGGAAGGGAAGCCAGACCAACCAGAGTAAGCCCAGGATGGTTTCATTTGGGATAACACTACTCAGGTTCGCGCCTGCTTCAGTGACCAGGTTCACCATTGTTTTTTTGCCGGCATATTCCCCATTTCTGAATCCAGTTGAGGAATTTTTCTTGGCATTGCAGTGGAGGGAGTATGACCGCAAACCCCTACACACAGGAAAACTTCCTGGAGGCAATGATGGGCCCCTGTGCTGATATGTCTGTGGAGTTTATCCAGGGTTGGATAAGGCACACAAGGACATTTTTCCCACACTGCCTGGCAAGAGCAAACATAATGTGCGACTTTGATGACATATTATGGCGTGACCTAGACCGGAGATGAGATGATGAGAACACTGATGCTGAGTAACCAGTACATTTACTGCATTTGGAAATACTGTAAAGCTTTTGGAAATTGGATATTTTACTCTGCACAGACTCATCCTTACATGTTTTGTCAGTGTGGCATTACAAAGGTCAGGTTTTTGACCCAGACAGCACATGTAGTAGTATTCCCTTATCCACTAATATAAGAGGTATTTACAGCATTAAAATACTGATTTGAATTTCTCCCACCAGGGTATTCCTGAAAAGTTTATCTGGATAACCAGTGCTGTGATTTTTACAAAGTCACAAATAAAACCTGTTCTAAATGTTTTGGTAGCAGTGTTTTTTAATGAATCTCTCCAGTGGGCAAAGTTTGAAATGGGACCCAGAAGCCAGATGTTTGTACCGTTGGGTGTGAGTTTTTAAAATTATGTGTGAAGATCTGAGAAAATGGTGACTTGTTCCAGGAATTGTGTCTAAGCAGCTGAGAAAAGCTATAAGCATTCTCAACAGCAACTTTCCTATATGAGTTGATGTGTGATATGTCACAGTTGTGTTTACAGCTTGTTTCTTCTGTCTCAAGTGGCCAAACAAATCATTTACTGTAGCTTTAACCGTGCCTTAAGCAGAAGTGATTTGCCATTGTCACAATCTTCAGCCAGTACATAAGCTGCCATGAGCCTCAACACTTTTGTGTGGTGATTGTGTTGACACCACAAGTAAGTCACGTGACAAGACTGTGTGAAGTTTTTAACCACAAGTGCTATGGAGCAGGGGTTTTTTTTCAGTCTGTCTCAGATCCTCTTCAGGAGGCTTCCTTTGCTAGGGATGTGCTAGGTGGACAATGTAAAAAATAAAACAATCAACAATTATGATATCAGTAGTCACTGAACAATTTCTGAACAATAAAAGACAGTAGTCATTTGTTAATGTGAATGTGCCATGTCAGCCACCTCTTCCTTGGTTCTGTTGTCCATTCTTTCTCATCTGCCTCTTGTTGTTGCCTGATTGTCTGATCTCCTATCATTGCAAACCCTGCCACTCCCACTTGTCCTGCAGGTACTTCGGTGTTCCCACCACCTGCATCACCTGACCTCTCCACCCACCTGCACACCTGTTGCTCACTGCATCATTATCCTCTTTGTATATATACTAGCTCTGTAGTTGTAGTCATTTTCTAGATTGTCTCTGTAGTTGCACCTTTCCAGCCTGCTTCCTAGTTCTCGCCTGCCTGATCCTGACCTTTGCCTGTACATGTTTGCCTACCTGCTCCTCGGCCTGTTTTCCCTGCCTCCACTGACAGCCTGCCCAGTACTGCCTCTGCCTGATCTAAGTAAAGAGCTTTATGACTTTTACCCCTAAACTTCAGTGTCAGAACAGTGACAGAATGATAGGCTATCAAAATATGCTTTAGTTTTTTAAAAAGTCCACTGCATTGGGCTCTGTTCTTCTTTTATATTCTGAGTCCATTTTGCAACCTGCCCAATAATTATGTAAAAATACTAGTGAATGTCAATGATTTCTCTGAAATCTGAAAGGATCCATAAATGAAACAACAAAATAAACATAACACAGTAAGACAAAGAGAGCAAGAGAGAGTACTCTATCTTAGAGCACAGCTACTTTATATACAGCAGGAGGATAGGCTGATTAAAAAGAGTCTTGTAAAACGCTCCACCTCACCACCTCCATGTGTCTCCTCCATCTTCTTGCCTCCCCCCGTGCATTTCATGTTCTCCCCCCCTGCTCTCTCAGCCCCATCACTCCTCCTCTCCGCTCATTTGCTTTCTCCTCCTCTCCTCCCTTCCCCTTCTGTGTGCTCTCTGCTTCTTGGAGTCTCACCAATCCCTCGTGTTGTTTCACACCAAACTGTGTAGAAAAGACTAAAAATATATGTGTTTGGGCCTGGAGTCCCAAAAGGCAACTTTATAGAGAACAAAGGAGATAGCAGGACGGCTCAAATAACTCATGGAGAGAGAGAGGATGCTGCTCTTGGGGCTCTGTTGCCCCACTGAAGAACATTATTACTAGATTATTGATTTACAGCACAAAATGGATGGAACATAAGTAGGGTTAAGCTCATTAATCCCTCTCCTGCCTCTTTTATGAAAATGGGCTTGTTATCAGTAATTATTCTAATGGATTGTCATGATCGAACACTTACTGGACTATACGCTGGCTGCTTTAGCAAAACCACAGTGCACAGGGACGGCAGAGGTGAGGTCTGGGGACAAGCAGAAAGGATGAAAGAGGCAGGGCAAAGGCAAAGAACAGAGGTATCTGCAAAAATGAATGCACCAAAATAAAAGCTCAAAACACAGACAGTGGAATTGCTGACATTCTGGTGACATTTGGTGCGTCAGTGGCATTTCGCAAGACATACGAGCAGGTAGCTCAGTTCACATCACTCCTAGCACGAGATGGGACCGCAAACCCTCTGAAATATTCAAGTTGCCCCACAGAAGTGTTTATTAACATATCTAAAATGACTTTTTTTTCACTTCGTGCATATTCTACGTAATGTACGACAAAATGATCTTCATTATCCATTGTTTTGATTGGGCCTTCTCTCTTATGAAGCTCAACGAGTAGTTTAATTTACAGTAATGAAAAGTGTGAGACACCCCGACCTCAATCTTTGCCTTCCCCACTCTCCCTGCCTGCCTCCCTCTCTCTCTCTCTCTCTCTCTCTCTCTCTCTCTCTCTCTCTCTCTCTCTCTCTCCTCTCCTGGCTCCATGTACATCCATCAGGGAGTGCTCCAATGGAGCGCGGCGGGCCTGACGATTGTCCTCATAAATTGTGTGCGTGTCGGGGTGCAGAGGGGCTAAGTGAGCAGTAAATAACAAAGGGCCCTGCCGCCATCCGCTCACCATCGCCACGTTTCCGGCCACGCAAGATTACCCAAGATGCCCCTGGAGGGGTGTCTTCTTCCTCTGTGTGATGAATGGACAAGAGGAGGGAGGAACACGCCTTCACCACCCAGCGTCTGACAGAGAAAAGGTTAGGTCCAGGAACCCCGCCGATTTAAATTGATGAGTGTCTTTATTTCGCTGTAAAAAAAGAAAGAAGCTGTTTGTCTCCCTCTTTCTGTAATAACAGATCGCTCGGCAGATATCTTTAACTGCCTCCATTCTTCACTGTCAGTCCCCTTTCTCTCTGTCCCACTCACTTTCCCTTGCTCTCTTGTGCCCTTTTCGATTTTTCCTCTCCTGCCTTTTCTCTGTCTCTCTATTGAATGTGCATTCATAACTGCCTCTGGTCACTTATTTCTGCTCTTTGTCCCTGTACTTTTCTGCATCCCCTCACTATTTTCCATTGCTGCTCCCTCCTCTGATGTTCCTCTTCACTTCTCCTGCTATAATGGTCCAACAGGCCATCAAAAACGCCATCAAACCTGAGAGCGCCACTCACAGTTTTTTTATTCACCACTCGTGCCTCTATAGATGAAACTCCTTTCTTTTTTCACCTTTGATTGATACGTCTATTTCTCAAGTTCCATTCCTGTATATTTTTGTTCTCACCCATTATCACGAAGCTATATTTTATCCCAGGTAATCACACTATTCATCTACAACCGCCAGCTGACTTTTTCTGGCACCTGATTCTTGACTTTTTGCCTCGCCTTGCGTTTTCCTCTGTGCCTCTGCATGCTGTCCCATTCACCTTGATACTCAATATCATTCCATCCATCCATCTTGGTCACCCTTTCCTCCCCCACTCCCTTTTCTCTCCTATTTGCCAAATTTACACCTGGCAAACTAAAATTTCCATCCTCAACAACACCTGCTTTTGTTTTTTTTATTTATTTATTTATTTTTTTTTTAAATTTCCCTGCTAATACAGATTGTGACAGGTTTATTGTATATTTTGTGATTTTGGTGCAGCTGCTCCGTTTAGTTGAATGGCATGCAGCTGGCATGTGAAAAAGAAGTTAATGTTAGGTTTTGAGATAGTTGGGTTTGAAGAGAGAGATGCTGTACGACTGCCTCAGCCTCTCAGCTAGAGGAGTTTTCTCTCCAAACGTTGACAGCTGTAAGAAAGAAGATGAATAGGTTCCAAATGGGATGTTCAGCCTGTTTTCTGAGATATTCTTAACATGGCTTATGTAAGGGCTGAGTTATAGGTAGCCCTGTGAAATGCTGCCTTCCCTCTTTCTGTTTTTGTATCGGAAAGAACATCATGTCAAACTGCGTGCCGGAAACGTTAAACTGTCAAATTTTGGCATTGAGTTTGACAGGATGTTCTCAAAAGAGAAAGAGTGGCAGTTATCAAGGCATGTGGCCAACTGAATGAGAATTATTTGCCTCTCTCCCACACCTACTTTGCCATGTGATACGTCAGGAAATCAAAATAATAAGATATATTTCTTACTTTTGTTCCATAGGACGGGGATAACATATCTATGGATTTCTATGTAAGCACTACACATCGCATTTGGATCAATAAAGTATTTAATAGTTTGACGTGTAACCTTTTTAAGACTATCGATTTGTTCAGTGTTCTGCATGAGGGCTCAATTTGGAGTGTATTGACTGTGGTGTTGTTGTGATATGGTGAGGGAGGGCCTAGGGCTCCGGGCAGACGCTCTCAACGCCACAGTTATTGACCCCCTTGACCTTCTCCCTACAAAGACAATATAGGCATGTCTATAGTCTTAATAGTGTTCCCATTATATTGTATCACACTGCAGTGATATAAACAGAACTAGTCGGTCTACATTTGTTTGAAATGCTTAAATTGTTTCTACTCTTAACTTCTCAAACAGTATGCTCCCAATAGAGCTGCATATCAAACCTCAGTACTTTCTGAATACTGACACACTGTTCCTTTAGCAACAACTGTCAAGTTAATATTACACTGAATGCCTGGTCAGTTTCTTATTTCTTGTTTATATGTTCTTTGACAAATATAAATCGAGGTATTGTGTTCTCATTTGCACACTGTATTTCATGAAAGTGCTTATAGGCACTACAGGCACAAATTCGTCAAAAAAAATCTAAACACAACAGGTTATAACTAGCTGAAAAATCTTTTAAGACAGTGACTAACATTACAGACAAACCTAAATCTAAGTTGATGTTTTCTGAATTTTTAGTTAGATTTTTCTTTCTCAAGTCACGCTCTTAAATTATTAACTTAAGTTCACCTCAGTTTGATACAAAAAAAGAAAAAAAACACAGACTGAGGCTTTAAGTAAGATGAGAAGATCGACGCCACTTTAAACTAGACTATCAGTGCCTTTGGTTGTGTCCGTCAGTCACTTCACCTTCATCTTGATGATCGTAGCAGTCCGCTGAGAGTCTCCTGCTTTCCCCAGCTGCCAGTCCTTATGCAAAGCTCAGCTAATAGAGTGAGTGAATGAGAGTGGTATCAATCTTCTTATCTATCTTTTGTTATGAAAACAAGCAGATTTCAGAAAAACATTGAACTGTTCCTTTAAACAAGAAGTTGAAGAAAGCAAATTCTGGACAAAACCCCGCCCCAGGTCCCAACTTTCCCCTTTAATTTTCTCTTAAGAAGCTTTAAAGCTAGATTTAAAATAAAATCCACACTGTCTGACAATATTGCAAATAGTGTTTCTGCTTGTTCCAGCACTTTGTTGAAGTCATATTACGCTATTGTGCATGATGAGTGAAATATTCAGACCGAAGATGACATTTATATGGCTGTGCTATTATATGAAATGGAAAAGTTGAATGTTTTTTGCATTATTTTATATATATTTTCCTGTAATTTAAGCCTGACATCTTTGATGTTTTTAGAGATCTCGGCTTCTTCCCTGCAATCTAAAATAAATCTCTGTGGGTTTCAGTTGTTCTTGTCCACACAACATAAGGTTGTAATAATGGACCCACCAAGAGGTCTGCGTGGCTGAAAAGGCACATTCCGGCTTTTATTTCACCAGCATACCCAGTTTAAACTGTGCAGCTGTGAAACCACATAACACTTACTTTTAAAAGATGATCAGCTGGACTAGGTGGGATGGGTGAGCAATATCATACCTCTTCAACTCTCTTATCCCCTCTCCTCCCATCTCTCTTTCTCTGTCTGTCAGCCTTCATGTTCTCCCTCTGCCCTCCCACTGCTGACTTGGGTATCAGAGCAGAGGGTGACCCCCCGGACCCTATTAATATCACACATACTCTGAGTGGCCAAAACACACTCCCTAAATGAACTCTCCTCTCCCCCTTAGCCACCATCGTTGCCAGAGCCCACCGCTGGGCGAATTAGCTTGCAGGCTTTTTAATACAGCTCTTAATGGTTTATAAATTGCACGTAATGATTCCTCCTTTCCTCTCTCTTGCGGTGCTTTTTATGGCCCCTTGGCTTTCTAAGGGAGTGGGTGTGATTTAATATGTGGTGGAGGAGGAAGAATGAGGAGGTGAAACTAGACCTGCACAGCTTTCTGCCTGCCCTTAACGCTTCCCCTGGCTACAGAGAAGGGAGTCTCGGAAATAATGCTGGACACTGATACTATCTGGCTGTAGCATATAACGGCTGGGACATGACAATGCTGCATGACGAAATGGTCACCAGAGAAGTGCAAATAATCAGGAGTTGTGTGTGGTGGAAGGTGGAGAGTGTGATGAGAGGTGCGATTTGTGGAAGAGGCCTCACCTCAGGGAAAGACAAAAATATGCACATCCCAACCAGGCGCAGAACCAAAATATGAAAAAAGGAAGGAGTAGAACACTCAGAATATCACCCCTGTGTAAATGTTAATGTATTTTTACTCCTTGCCGGTGCTGTCCAAACACCTTAAGCTTGAATAAAGTCAGTCAATGGTACAGACTCATATTTTGTCCGTGTATCCCGTCTCCTCAGTGATGTAGCCGGCAAACCTGAACTCCCTCTTGTATGGGGCAGTGGATGCACTCTAGCTTTACTTTTTTTCTTTCTTTGCAGTTCTGTGTGTGTGTGTGTGTGTGTGTGTGTGTGTGTGTGTGTGTGTGTGTGTGTGTGTGTGTGTGTATATATATATATATATATATATACACACACACATTATATATATACACACATTATATATATACATATATATATACACACACACACACACACACTGTGTGCTTTTGGTATTGCACCAGACAAATTGTTGCACATGCATGTAAAACTCATGAGCTTTTCTCACCTGTTTTCTTATCTGAAGAGGTAAGAAACTACAAAACAGCAATACAAACTACAGTGCTTGCAGTACATTGTAGGCTGTAATACATTTAAATTAATTAAGTGTTTATCATGTTTATTAAAATAGACAGCGTCTTCTAATTGTTAAATTAATTCCAACACTTCTTTCCTTCACTAGCAAACACTGTGCCTCCCAAACAGTCTAGAGACTGGTAATTAGAGCAGTGTGGGAGGTTTTCAATTCCTAATGCAGCACAATATGAACAGCGGCCAGCATAAACCCAGTGCCTTACTTGATGGTTCTTTGGCACTAAGTGAAATTCCAATTAACTGACCCAAATGTCTGCAGGGAGTGCTTGTCTGAGTGTGGTGAGGATGCAATTATGTTTTCCATCTCGTGTTTGGACGTCATCTGTGTAGTGACCAGCAGCAGCAGCAACAGCAACTTCTAATGGGTCCAAGTCGTACAAAGGCAGTTTTGTAAAGCTTTACTTTTCCGTTCTCCACTCTGCCACCATGGAAGCGTAAAATGTGGCTCATTATGTGCTTGCAGTGATCCACCGGACAACAGAACTGAGGGAGCACAAGAGAGGAATCATTTACATTGTGTTCAGTGAAGCCCATAAGGTTGCAAAGCTCAGCTAGACTCCCTGTTACATAGCCACTGTTATATTGAGGTGCAAGGTTGGTAACAATGACTTCTATCCACCTAAGAGTCTCTTAGGAAGAAAGGCTCCATGGGTAGTGATGAAAAAATACCTGCTACCAAACTCCGCAGAGAACAGGTGGGGAAGCAATGCTCTGTAACTGCCCCACGCTGTGCTTTAAAGAACAGTTGAAACAATTTAGTTTGTCAAAGAGGGACTCCTGCCCTACTTTCCCCAGCTTTCTGTGAATTTTCAGCTATTCCCTCTGCTGCATGCAGACCTTTGCTTGGATGAGAACGGCTCCAGAGACAGAAATTTTGTCTATATAAATAAATACCTCCGTGTTTAAATACCCTGTTGGTTGGCTGATTAGGTTATAAAAAAAAAAAAAACATAAACTGAACGTGAGTCTTGTAGTTTCACTACTGGTACCATGGCAGAAATGTGCAAAAATCGAAGAGGAAGAGGAGGAAGATAAAGCAATGGCATAAAAGGATGTTGTTTCCTTAGGGCAGAAAGAGTGGGGAAAGGTTAAGGGAAAAAAAACCCATATAAACACACAGGTACACACACACACACACACACACAGAAACACGAGGAGATAAAGAGTGGTGAAAGAAAATGCTGATCCATGGTCTCTGTCTGGGAAGGCAAAAACAGAACATTGATTCTGCAAGATCCACAAATGAAAAATCCATGGGGGTAAGAAGCTCTTCGGCCCTGCGGCAGAGACAATGGCACCGGCGGTCAGGCTCTCGAATCACAACTGACACGGAGTCCAGGCCTCTCACTGGGTGGCAGTGGGCAGTGCTGGAACAGCTGGACAAGGTCCAAAACCAGCCTAACCAGCAGGAAGCTCGCTAAGAACAAGATAGACAGGAAAACATTTGCTGTTGTGCTTTGAAATGAAATAAGAAAGACCTTTTGTTTTTTTGTTTTTTTTGTTCAAATGAAACCGAAGTGGTCAAATAATTCTGGCAAAGTACAACCAAAGCCGAAAAGAAATCTGAGCTTCTTATTTTCTGTTCCTCTTTTGGTTGCCTGGCATTTTGATCGCATTAATCCCTGACACTGCATCTGACCATTGTGCCTGAAACTGAAGAAAACATGGTCACTCCCTCTACCTGTAAAGAACAGATAAAGAAGCCCTGCATCTCTATCAGTGGTTCCATTTGAACTCCCTCTATTAAACCAGGGGATATGATTCGGGCAGGGGGAGGGAGGTCCTTTTTTTCTCATTACCACCCTCTGTCTGTACATGTACACACCACACAAGCTCTAATCTGTACCCCTGATATGCTAATCCCCCCCGCCCCAACTCTTTTTAGATGGTAGCCACACCTAAATGCAGAAAGGGGGAGGTGAGAGGAAGTCATTAAAGCATGCCCTGCAGGAGCCTGCCTGGGCCTGGGCCGGGTGAGATGGGACGGCAGCAGCAGTTTGGGGGTGTATTCACTGAGGGAAGAGAAAAAGAGTCTCTAGGGAGAGGTAGATCGGTTTAGTCTCTGGCTCTTCTCTGGTTCTCCCCGGGGTAGTCCCAGTCCCCAGCAGACAGGATGGCAATCAGACATGCAGGATGTGGAGCAAAAAAAAAAAAAAAAAAAAAGAAAAGTATAGCACCAGTGGTGGGAGTATTTGTGTGTGTGTGTGTGTGTGTGTGTATGCATGTGGATTAGGGAGATTAAAGGTGACAGTCGTCGCTTTGCTTAGACCTGCTCACCTGCCACAATCTGTCAGTAACCAAAGCTGCTCAGTGAAGCGTACTGCACCTGTCATCAGTGAGTGTGTGTCACAGTGAGTGCATGTGCACATACTTTGTGTGTGCATGTCTCACTCCTTCTGTCATCTCACCTGCATTTATATTGATAGATACACATATTGTCAAAAGCGGTACTTGTGGTGTCCCTATGCAGCTTCCATCGGGTGTGCTGCTTTTACGCATTACTATAGCAAAAGCTATCATGTGTATGTGTGAATTCCAGCATTATCATTTCAATTGATGTTGTGTTCTGTGGCGCTTCAAAACCTACAGATTAACATACTTTTGAAAAACATGTTCTGGCTGGTTATGTATCGGTGTGTGTTTGTGTTTGTGCATGCACACACAGACATTTGTGTGTGAGAGAGAGAGAGAACAACTGATGACACTGTTTGCAGTACTCTTCCCTTCCAACTTCAAAAACTGCAGATTAACATAATTCAAAATTTATAAATATATCTATCTTCGGTGTTACAGTGAGAGATCGAGAGAAGAAAAGGAAGGGAAAATAGACTGAGACAGACAGACAGCATTTCTCTGCCTGAAGCACCTTAACTGATCATATATGTCTCCTATCAAAAGCTATGAGCTGTTTAATAGTTTGAATATAACCTCTTCATTTGTCACAGGCAATAATCACATTGTAACTCAGCTTTAACGGCGATGTGCAAAACCATAATGTGAAATCATGCTGATTACTGTGTGTGCATGTGTGCGTGCATGCGTGGGTGGGTGAATTTCTGTGAGACAAGGATCTCTGCACATCCTTATTAAAATTGGATATTATGACAACTCAGTTTTTTGACACATATTAAAGACTGTATCTCATCTTTAAAGGCCCTCCGTGTTTTTTGGCTGTTTTTTTTGTGGAACAAAGCTTCTGTTTCTGACAGTCTTAATCTAGGAGAGGATCCTTGGAGGTGCAAAATTGCAGTCATGAAGACAAAAGGAAAAAAATGTTTAGATGAAAGCTGTGCAATACATTCTAATGAGCTAACAGGAGATGAGTGTTGCATTTATATGCCCACTGCATTCACATCCCTGCCTCATAACTGCATTCGTTGTAAATAAATATGAGCAATCAGCTAAGAACGGCAATAAAGAGCCCATAAAGAGCTGCAAACAGTGAGATGGGAGGAAATTGCATTTCTACACTCAGACAGACAGAGAGACAGACAGACAGAGAGACAGGGAGAAAGTGAAGAAGGCAGAAAAAAATACAAAAGAGAAGAGCTACAATCTTTTTTCTTTGACTTCCATATCTAAAGACTGGGTGGAAGGTCAGGAAAAAATAAAAAGGTCATGGTATTTAGACCATTTGAGCACAACCCTGGTAACAAAGAGCTAACAACAGGCAGCAGTAGTGGTCCTGAAAACAGAGAAAAAAGGGAGTCAGAGAGAGGTTAAAAAGAAGTGTTGTATCCTCGGCTCCCTCAGCCCTGCGGCGTGGGGTCACCTCAGAGACTGGAGACTGAATTACCCAGCAGCCCCGGCTGCTCGCAGGATCAGGCGGACAAGGGGAGAGGACGAGAGGAGTTAATGAAGGGAAGAGACAGTTCAGGCCCCCTGAGGGCCCTTAGGCACCTGTCTGGCCAGCTCCCACCAGCCCAACCTGTTCTGATTGGCTAATTATCAACATGGATTTAGCCCAGAGTCAAATCACTGATTGATTGGAGTGTTTTAAATCTGTCTTTGGTCTCTCACCATCTCTCCTTCCTATCCCAGTCCCTTCGTGAAAACTCTCGCTCGCTGGAGTCCCGCTGTGGGGACTCATGCAGCACAATGGCAGCACAGTAGCAGCAGGTGACCGGTTCTTCTGCACAGTGTTGACACATGGCCTCAACTGTGGTGATTTTAGTACCTCGGTGGACATATAATTAATTTGTTAAGTGCTCAAAAAGAAATTATTTGACTCCACAGATAATTACTAATTACAGCCTAATAGGAGACAGAACATTTTTCAAATGGGAACAAGGGAGGAAAGGCCGTGCTCTCACTCATATTGGGTCAACATAATTCTAGTAATAGATGTTATTTGACATTACCATGGAGGCTGTGGATTAAATAAGTGTTGCTATGTTTGCTTATGTTCATTCATCAGTGATTAAGTAGCTCCTGGTCCAGTAGGAATCTTGTGCCTGGTTCATTAGACTTTACATTAAAAAGCCAAAGGGAATTAATGCTGTGCAGCTTATGAGTGTTGGCATTAGTCATGACTGTTAAAGTGACTGTTGTTTCTCTGTGTAATCCCTTTTTCTTTCCCACAGATCCAGGGAAACTTGTTGGATTCAGCTTAATCATTCTATAGCTGATAGGGCTTACAGAAATTTCTCCTCCGTTAGAATAGTTAGAAAAAGTAATTCATTCCTACAACATAAGCTGATGTCAAAGCGTCTAGAAATGGAGTTTAAATTTAGTTTTGCTGGATATTTGAGGAGCATTCGAATATGTAACTATGTGGGAGTGCATAAGAAAAGCTTCCCTTTTGTTTCCTTATCTGTCTCTATTCAAACTGTGTGCATGAGACATCGTGTTACCCGTACTGAAAGAACGAGAGATGAAGAAGCAGTGAAAACTGGCTGAACACATGTTGCTTGTAAAAGTGTGCAAGTAGGTACGTCTCCCTATTTTGCCATGTGTCAGATCAGTCAAAATCCATTCTTTCTGCTCTTGAGGAAACCCAAGAGGGTACAGGCACTGAATGTTTCTCACAGTGGGATGGAAACACTTTGTCTTTACACCACCCGAGCTGAGAGATTTGCCTGGAAGTTAGAATCGCGAATCCCAACCTACATTGGTGAAGAGAAGGAGGACGAATAGAGGTCTCCAAAGAGAGCCGATTTAGCACCATGGTGATAGTCCGCACAACTGTTCAGGATGTCTATTCTGCTGCAGTGCATCCCGGGACAGGACATCTATAGCAGTCCTGGGAAGCCCCAGGGGAGGCTGGGGGATTAGCGCTGGCCTATCTCTTTAGAGCTGGGAATTAATTAAGTAATTATGAAAACCAGGCGGGGGGATGAAATATGCATGAGCCTTGATTGGGACTTTTGTGATTGTGTAATCTAATTTCAACTGGCGGACTGTCCTCTGTCAGGCAGGTAGAGCACACACCTCACACACACACACACACGCATGCACGTACGCACACAACAATAATGCTTCCAGGGTACACAAAACATAACCAAAGATCACATTCACTGTTGGCAGGGTATTTTGAGTATTTCATTATGTTAATTAAAATGAGGTAATCAGTGTGGATTAATCACCAGAGTAATGAGGATTGAACAGCAGATTATGTCTTCTTACCTAATCCATATAATTGTATTTGTAGAAGCATGAGATTAATATGGTAGCATCTAATTAGTGATAAAATGATTGATCAAGCACGTGCTTTATTTTGGAATTCTTGTGGAGGGTGAAAAGTGGATTTTTGCTTTTGTCTTTAGCATCGTCTTTGTTGTTGTAGGTGTTTTTGGATGCCACAGTGGTTTTCTGTTTCACTGCTGTTTCTCTACTGGTCTCTGTTTCTCTTTATTGATGGACTTGAAGGCCTGTTTGCAGCAAAGAGGTCTCCCTGTTCTCCTGAAAAATACTTCCTGTAGAAGGACTCAAATTGAGTCGATAGCAAACAAGAGATCAGTAGCCACTAGATACACCGCAAGAAACACTGTCACATTCTTAGGACGCATGTGTAGGACAGCTGTGTAATATAGGTCTTAAGCGTGACCACAAACTTGCACACGATGTTAACACGCGCACACACAGACACAGACACAGACAGACACACACACACACAGACACACACACACACACACACACACACAAGGCACAATAAGGCTCCCATTTCCTCTCAATCACCTGCAAATCTATTGACCCAGGTGCATCCTCCTTCCTTTCATTTATTTTGCTTTTTGTCACGTATTGATTCGTTCATCTGTGTATTTGGAAAGCTGTATCACATAGTGCTGGTATATCCTGTTTTAGGTTTCACCATTTGTGCCCTTCTGCTTCCATGCAGCACTGTCCCGGTCTTTAACGGCCACTTCTCAGAACTTAACATTCAGTGTAACAATACTGCTTTTATATGCTTTAATTAAAAGAAGGGGGGGACTATTCACATAAATGTGAGGCTAACCTTAAAAAAAAACAGTGAGGTTTGAGCAAAAGCCTGAGCTTTTTATGTTTCACTATATGCTCCAGTTCACTGGAGCACTGAAGTGGGAACCTCCAGCATTTAAACTGGTCCCCAGTGTTTGAACTCTGCTCGGAAAGCAGAACATAAAGCAGAGAGATGAGAGGATAGATACAGAGGGGAGCAGAGATGAAAGGCTGCGGTGTGCCCTCCAAAGGGAATGTGGGAGCCCGGGAGCACACTTATTCACAGTGTTAGTTGTACGAGTGTTCCTTTGTCTCTTTCAGTCGCAGGAGGCGCTGCTTTAGAACCCGAACACAGGAAATGTGACAGGAGAAGGACTGGAGGTCTGATGCTTCAAGTTCACATCCCTGCCGCTCGTCACATTGTGGGATTACTTTCTACGGGCATTGTTGAACTCTGTGAGATTGCACTACAAAGGAGGTCAGAGTTCACAGAGATGGAGTTTTTGCCCAACTAACACCCACCACCTTGTGATTCTGCCAATAAAAATCATGTAGAAGATGAGAGGAGCAGGTCCGTCTCAGGCATCAGATGTCCACCTTTTCAACCCCTGTCTCTTCCCTATAAGCAGGTGCGATACTTGCTCATTAATTTCATCTGGGGTTGTGACCTATGTTACTGTATAGTGCTTCTCTATTTGTTCTCTTGTCTGTCTCCTACAATGTTTCTTTAGAGATTTTTTTTCTACTTACAACAGAAAAAAGACAAAATGTTTAAAGATCAATTTTCTGCCATTTCAGTGAGAACATTTTGCAGTTCTCTCCATGTGGCATGAGAAGTGGCTCGTATTTCTTGCTATTATTTTGAGGATTATTTGTAAATACAATTCTGCGCTGTGTGCACCATGTGGTCTGCACCTTTTGTTTAAAAGCCTACTTTGTTGCTCCTTTCTCATTTGCATCTGCAGAGTGATATTTCAGTCAAATCACCGGTGAAATGGCCTTAAAAGAGGATACATTTTACATCAGCGTCCGTATTTTGTTGTTTGGCTGTTTATTACAGACAACTTATCATCACAACAATTTGACCTTATTCCATGCTGCGTAATCTCCGCTTCCTGATTTGAGGCCTCTGCGGATTCAACCTCAGCTGACTGCTTTGCATGGATTTGACTGCACCACAGAAAGATTTGCATCCCTTAAAATGAAAAAGTACCTCAACTGCCAGAGCACAAAGGTCACAGAACAAAACACGTGCATGGAAACAAGATGAACTCGTGATTGTCCCTTTAGCTTCTGGCTTCTCCAACAACCTGCCAATACATTGATTATCCCTATTTACAGATGTGCATTGCAGAATGCAATTTGTGGAAAGGTCAGATGCTCAGAACGCATCTTTCTTATGGAGAATTTCTATTAATTCATTTAATTTTATTTAATAACAAACATGACCTGTATTATCACTGCTGAGTGCAATCACATTCATCAGAAATTTTTAGTACTGTAAAAGTGCTAATATTTCCCCTCAGCCTCTTTTCCATCGCCTTCCTTCCTCCTCACTCTCTCCCCATCTCCCCCTCCCTACCAGTGTTGGCTTCCACCTCCAGAAATGAGGTGATATTGGTATGATGGGAGACCATGTCCAGGCAAACAAAGCACGCCCACACCTGAGCTTTTTATAGGCTAATAAGATGACCACTGGCTGGCTGTACTGCGGGGTCAGCTCCTGCATTATCCATCCTCTGTCTGCAGAAATCCAACCTATTATTATCAACTTGATTGGCTGTCTAGTCAGACAGCTAATAATAGTGTCCATTCAGCTTGCATGAGGAATGTGGAAAAATTATCACTTGGCTCTTTTGACTTTCCTCTGTCCTTATGTCTTGATATGGACAACATGAATATGAATATGTCTGGATCATAATATTAAATTCTTTTGACTGGCTGATATTGTGCTATGAGCCATGATGCCATCCTGCTGTGCTCTGTTGCATCATGGGATGCCACAGAGTCCTGTTCAGGCTAGCCACATCATGTGGTGAACCAAACAACTCATCATGCATTTGGTAGAAAGAAAAAAAAACTTCCAGTTCAATATTTCATTGCTGTGATAGTTGAGTAGACATGATATTTCCTGTTTTTGTCACCACATCAGTTTTTTGCAGTCTTTTTTTTTTTTTCAAAAGTGTGAAACTCTGCTTTTGTTTTGTTTTATGTAGCTGCTGAAAACTGTTCAAATGTGTCAGGAAAAACTCAGTTGTTTCATTTCAAATTGACAAAGAAAGCTTTATAAATCAGCATGTAAATGAATCCAGGAACGTGCTGATAGGCAGTCTTTACTCCTGCAAAGTCGAGACACTGGTGTAACATATCAAATCATGCCATGAGTTTTACAGCTCCAAATACTGAGCAATTCTTATATACGCTATATGTAATGTATTCTTACTCTTACTAACAATAATCTGATTGGGCAATTATATTAATCACAAATGACACATTTCACGCCAAGACAGTTTTCTCTTTCCAGGGGATTGTTTTGCCTCAGTCTCCACCCATTCTCTATGGTAGGCAGAAGTGCAGTAGTGGCAACTCTTGAGTATTATTTCCATCTAGAGCTGTCAGCTTTTCCCCACCAGATCAAGGCTGTGATTAATAAAATGGGGCTCCTGGTCCCCTGCAGCCTATTCTCACCTTCTCCCTTTACACTGCCTTTGCAGCACACGCTTGTCTCCTAGTGTCTGCACCTCTGTCAACTTCCCTCCTTATTCTTATTCTCTCCTTCTGGTTATCGCCATTGCTCCCTTTCAGCCTTCCCAACTGCATGAACAGGGAATTTCTTTCTTTTCGACCCCTTTTTCTCTCTTTACTTCTCTCTCTTGCCGCCTCTCTGGAACTCCTGGTAAATGATGCATGGTAGACTCACAGCCGCTGAGCAATCATTAGTGAGGTGGCACAGGTGAACAGCAGCAATGGATGATGAAGAGAGGGAGGGATGGAGGGAGCAACAGAGGACAGCAAAAGTCATGTTTTCACCTCGAGGCATTTCCCTATATCGTCACAAAACTAGAAGCTGTTTGTGTACAGCGCTAGTCGGTGGCATTTTCTATGCCACTGGTCATTAATCTAGACACATAAACACGCACGTGTATACACTCATATGCCCACAAACACAACTACAAACAGAAATGAAGCTATAATGTTGCTCTAAAGTCTGGACTCGACTAGCATAGTGAATGTGCTGAGCAGCCAATATTATGAACTGTATATAACGCTTCCCCCGTGAAATATCATCACTCAACAATGCCCTGACGCCCCTCATCATAAACAAAATTTGGGTTTATAGTTCATATCAGGACTAATAAACTGAGACATTACCTGACAAAGGCCCACAGTGGGTAGAAAACTCCCACATGTGAAACTTACCGGAGGCAATATTCAGCGCGCGGGATGTGTTTTTTCCCCTTCGATCAATCAACTAAATGCAGTTTGTTTGATATAAAATGACAGTAACATTGTGGTTTCTAATAGCCGACGATACGGTCGTCATCTCCATAGCTGCCAGTGTCTCTGCTTCCAACAGATGTTATGTTTAATTAGTGTTCACACCCACTCTTCACTGCAGCTTCAAGTCTCACCACCTCATAACACTTTGATTTACATCCATCTTTTCCTTTTCTCTGTTTCCAACAGCTCACACTGTATAAACACTTACAGTATTTCAAACACTTTTCTTCCCTTTTGTGTGTCTCAATAAGGCAGTAATAGTGTGTAGAAAAACACACACACACACACACACACACACACACCGGATATGATCTGTAGGTGGTGAGACACAGCTGAGTTTCATGTCCTAATGATCCATGCTTCTCGACATGCATCACTCACTTTCAGCTGGAGGATTCCTCATGTGTGCACCATGTAGTCATATCCCTTATCTTAACAGAGTGGAGATATCAAACAGTTGTAATCTCCTCTGTGAATGTTCTCTCCTTCTACACTCTACATTCAGCACAAACGGCAATCATGTTTTTGCTCAGTCTGCTGTTTATGAATCATACCTGTGTAAGGCTGAGAAGAGAATTAGAGAATAACATGAGCATTATACCTCCAATCTTTCCTGAATGTCAATGAATACAGTTTGGACATGAAGGTAAATCCGACGTAGCAATCAAATCGGTTGTGGTATGATGTTTGTTGCTGATGAATTCTCTACTTATGAAAATATAAATAAAATATGATTTTATGGTCTTATGTGAAGTCTACATTTTAATCACCTCTCCTAAGTTGAAACAAACTTGGGTAAAAAGTGTTGAATTCATCCAGGTGCAACAGAACTGACCTCTCTGTTTATGAAAACCATTTGGATTTGTCTGTCAAGGTGCTGCTTCTGGACAGTGTGGTGGAGCGAGATGTATATTAAAAGCAGCTTGCAGATATATTCTCACATTTTCCACATTGTTGTCACTTTTAATTTTAATTAACTTTTTTTCCCCCCCAGAAGCAAAGGGTGAGCAGAGTTTCTAGGGCAACAATCAGTGTAATTGTCCCAAGTCTGACACATGCAATCTGCTAAAAGCCCTGAAGCCCAAAGGCCCAGGTGTACCCAGGGATTACAGTGGTGGAGGACAGGTGAAGTCAATGCACACTGACAGGGACGTACACACACATACATTCTGTCTTACCCTCAACACACATGCACGCACGCACGCACACACACACACACACACACACAGACAAGCATAGACCTATACAATAGGCACACACACACAAACAGTAAATGGAACAACTTCACTTCATCTGCACATGGTCATGTCATCACACACCAACTGAATATTGGCTAATTCAGTTTTTACCAAAGAGTTAACTATGTTTTTGGACAAGCTTGGTACAAATAATTATAATAATAACAATAATTTAAATAAAATAAAATAAAAATAAAAAACTATTTCTAAAGTTTTCATTGGTCGTAATGATGTCTGTGGATTATCCAGAGCAGTGGTGGAAGAAATATTCAGCTCATTTACATAAGTGAAAGCAGCAACACCACTGTGTGTAAACATAGTAAAGGTCCTGCTTTCAAAATCCTTCATAAGTGAAAGTACAGCAAACCGTATTATCAGCAAACTGCTTAAAGTATCCACAGTTGAAGTACTGATGTATTATCACTTATGTTGTTATAGTATCATATATACATAGATCATTGAATCATTGTATTATTATTAATAATAACATGTAAACAGCATTTCATGTTGCAGCTTGTGAAAATGTTGATATAAATGTTGATGTAAAATATTGATATGTAAAGTAACAACTACAGCTGCCATATAAATGTAGTGAAGTACAAACTTTTCCCATCAAATGTAGTGAAGTACCATTAAGAGAAAAAACATTAAAGCATAATTCAATCAAAGTATAGTTCTTGAGTAAATGCACATTGTAATTTTCCACCGCTGATCCAGAGGAACAAGAACATTGCCTTTTGAAACTAATTTTTCAATACTTTGAGCAGCACAGAGGAAATTTAATTCACCTCGAATACATAGTGATGGAGGGAGATTCAAAAGCTTGGCACACAAAACAGAAATGTTTTGCATGGCTTAGGAAATTAGAAAGATAATATGGGGATTTCTATGTGATTTGGATGACATGAAAACATTCCAAAGAAACTGACAGACACCACTGCCGCAAGATAAATCTGTGATCATCCCCCTCCCCAAACTGTAATGATCTGTATTATTCATTTATCCATGGACGATGTTTTCTTGGTCAGCAGAGAGCCTGTAGATTGGCAGCTTTATTTTGCCTTATTCACTGCTACCCAAATCTATTAAACAAGTTCTCCTCTGGCCTGCAAGAAATAATTAGTCTACTGGATAGGTCAACTTAATCATTCCTGAAAATAATATTCAATTATCTCCACAGCAACTTCTAGAGCATGCCTCCTATTTTTAGCCCCCCTCTGTTTTACAGAGATAGGCAGCTTGATCCTTTTTATGTCAAGCCTGCAACACAAAGCAATGGAGAGTCAACGGTGCTAAACAGTCCTCAGTGGATAACCTATTATGCCTTAATAATAGCCCTAGCTTTCTCATTGTCTCCTGCTCTGTATGGTGCACCACATATGAGTTCCATCCCACTTGATTATGGTTCTTTCTTCCCCAGCTTCCCTCTCCAGTTTTCCATTGGTTGCCCTTGACTTATATCTTCAATTAGTCTTAGCAAAGGGCAGAACAAAATAATAACTTATGGCAAGTTCAACGCTGTCATCATCTCAGTAATAATTGGGGATACGTATTAGAGAGAAGGAAGAGAGGGCAAATTGTCTAATTAGAGCTTGCAAAGTGTTTACATCCTGTATGACCTCATCAAGGTAGATGTGTCACCAAAGTCAGCCACATAAAGGCCGTCGAACGAGCTCCTCAGCCCAAGTGTTTCGGATCGCTGCTAAGTGACTAGATTTGAAAATGACTAGGGATATCGTCATGTTGGTATATACTCAATGCAGATATAATGTTCAGTACAGGGCTATAATATGAAAAAAACAGACAAGTAAAAATGGTACAGAAACACAATCACAGAGCACGACATGAACAGACATGTAAACAGAAAATGCATTTGCAGCTTCAGGAGGCAAATCTGTCTCAAATACAACCTGCGAACTCCATTTCACGCATAACCTCTCTCGCTCTCACCGTCTCCATCAGTGTCTCTGTTCTCTGTCCCTCTCGTCTTACCTCTCTTGCTCTCTCACCAGTCACAATAAAGACTTAGAGAATAAATAAATAATCCAGAGTGTATTCTGTGCTCCAGGAAACAGCATAATTGTCATCGGTGGAGGGAGGCACTGGGAGTCATCACTTGTCCAGACGGATTATGACCTTTGAAGTTGGATTTGAGCAAAGTACAGCAATGCTGTTCTGTTGCCAGATACTGTCACATCTTAGAGAAGGGCCTCGCTTTAGGCTCAGCAGCATGCGTGCGTACATACTGGCTCTCTGTCTGCTTAAAACTCAGGGCTCCACTCTGTTTTACTCTTAAGTATTTTATTTAATCTTGAGCATTTTACCCTTAAGTGTTAATCCAGTCTCAAGGTGCCAGTCATGCAAGGATAAACCTCCCCCTCACTGACCATCAATGTGACTCAGCAACAGAATGAATAAATGTTAAGACTCAGTATGAGCCAGAGAGTGATAACGCCCATAGAGAGTACATTGGAAAAAGACAGGAAGTAATAATCTGTGACATTTTCATAGAAATGTCTGTTTTTCTGCTCTTTATCACCCAATTATACAGCATATATAGGTGACAGATTAAAGCAAACTCTCCTTGGCATAGATTCTCAGAGTTTTTGGAGCTCTACCAGAGGGATGAAACACCATTCTTACTTCCCTCATTTGATGTTTTGATGATGGCCTCAGAGCGCACTGTTGTTACAAAATCTCCCATGAGTGTTTGTCTGGGTTGAGGTCTGGCGACTGTGAAGGCGTACGATTTACATCGTTTTCATCCTCATCAAACCATTTAATGAGCCCTCATGTGCTATATGGAAGCATCTGCACTTCTTATGATTCTAGGTTCTTTTAATTTTTTTCTGTAATTTGTCACCCATCTGTATGTCATATGCCCAGTTAGTGAAAGCGTTTACATAAATTCCAGTGTAGGTGCCTCACAGGACAAACTTAGGGTGCACAGAAAGTGACGTGTTGCCAGCTGAATGAACAGTGTTCGTAAAAAGGTGTAGCAGAAATTAGTTTAGTTAGCAGGAGTGGTGATTTTCTCCACAAGGTGAAAAGACAGAAAGGAGAGACTCAAACTTCACCAACTTCAAGTACATTCAGGCAGTGCTTTAAACGACAGGTGATCGCCAGAAATGTGCAACAGCTAAATACTTTTCCAGTGTTAAAAATGAAAAATAAAATACCTGACTCCTCATACAACATTGATGGGAAGCTGAAGTCTTAAGTTGAACTTACCTGCTCAATCACTGTTCTGAAAAAAGAAAAACAAAAAACCTCAGCATTAAAGCACCCAGCTTCCACAGTAATGTTGACCTCTTCATCATGGCCCCCTGTGGTGTCCACTCACCAATCAGACACTATCAGCACCATCCAGTCATACAGGAAACAACTTTCATAATGAAGAGTGTTGCGGATCCGAGATCCAGTCAGTTCTCGTCCTCGCTGGAGACAGGCTCGTTTATGAAAGGGTGCTCTCTTGTGGCCACGGGGAGTAAAATATGATCCACGGGATGCGGGAAGGATGGATTGACAGGAAATAATATGCTCTCATAAACCAGGATTGGTGCTGCTGGACTCCCTTTATAGACTCACGACAGCTATCCACACACTATTCGTATTACAGGCAGCAAAGAAAAGGGGATTGTCAGTTATTGTATTTTAAGTCACCAGATTTGAGAATAAACATATAGTCAGATAGTCAGATAGATAGATAGATAGTCAGATAGATAGATAGATAGATAGATAGATTGATTGATTGATTGATTGATTGATTGATTGATTGATTGATTGATTGATTGATTGATTGATTGATTGATTGATTGATTGATTGATTGATTGATTGATTGACATACTCTCATAAGAGAAACTCACAAAACAAACCTCATTTGACTGCAGCACAACCTTGGTTGTTCCTCCTCAATCCAGAGCGGTGCTGCGCGCTCTAGGGTCCGGGTTTTCTGTCTCTCCCCTCCCATCTATTTCCTCCTCGCTTGCTACTAGTTTACCTTCACTTGTTCAGCCTTCACTCTGAGAGGAGGAGGAGGAGGATGGTATATGATTGGCCAGGCGGGCACTGGTAGTCCGGAGGCTGGCGTTGTGTTCCGCGTTGATCCCCGTGTTCTTGTTTACACCTTGCGGACGGGGGACGAGACAAGACACCCAGGGGCCCAGAACTGACTCGGGAGTCTGTAGTCTACAGTGTACACGGCTATCTGGCAGCATCATCCCGTGGTACTTATTTTGTATGGTCGTGACTCTTCTAATGTAATCGCTCAATTCACGGCAGCGATGCGTCAAACTTTTTGGTGACTTTTGTGGCACCTCTGCGCTCATGGCTCTCAATCAAGCCGGGTACAGGTAGAGCTGGAAATGAAATCCACCAGGAATAGTCCCGACAAATTGTTGCTTTATATTCAAAGGGTGTGATATCTGCGGACCTCTTCAAACTTTGATTTCGGACGGAAATTACACCCTTTCAGTCTTTTTCAGACATTCACACGCTGCTTGGTGATGGATGTGTTTTGAGCGTTGAAGCCTGTTTGCGTCAAGAGTGAACTATTTGCCAAAAACAACGGCATCCCATATCAGTCATTGGACTCGTTAGTATTTCATCATTTCCTGAGAAATCTTTCAGGGATAAAGACTTTGTTGGACAAGAGTCACTTGGTGTGTCAAAAGCACCGCAGGTTCTCCTGTGTGGACAACCCGGGACGTTTCGCGACGGCGTAGCCGGAAAAGATGCTCTCTGTTCGGATGCAGCGTGACCAAGGTCTCGGTCCTCTGGTTCTTTGCCTGCTGTTAGGGGGATATGTCGTGTCTGGCACTGGTAAGTTTTTCAAGATCAGTTTGGACTGTTTTCATTGTGAAATACTGTATACATGTGACATGGCACAATATTTACAAAATACACACTCATGTGCGCACAGACACACAATGAGTACTTGTTTGTTTTTTTATTCATATTGACCTGATGAAGTCAAATAAGTCCTAAAATCTTCATACTTTATACTTTTTTACTAAAAGTATTGAACCTTGAAGTTAGCTTCAGACCCGAACTTTTTGTCCATGTGAATTCAAAAGAATGTATCTTGGATTATAACATGCCTACAACAGTGCAGGGGTCTGGGGTGGCGTGCTGACCGGCACTTTTTGTTACCCTCAGCAAAGTCTTCAGCCTTTCAGTAGACCCGAGCTCAGAGCACTCTTTTCTACTTGGAGCGGAAAAATCAAACTCCCCCGGTGCGCAGGGAGTAATTAAGGTTTTGCTCCATGCCTTCTTAGCCTCTCCAAAAAGAAAAAGAAAAGCCTGGTGAAAAGTAAGAAAGAGCACTTGAAGAAATTCTTTTCATTTATTCCTTTTTTTTCCTCATCGCAAGATACAGCATCTAAATATAGTGATAGTGTTTTTTGAAATGCTGAACTCACTCAGTTGAACATAAACCATTTATGCTTTTGTTAATCATTATTTAATTCGACATAGTATTGCAGTTTGAACACAACAGGCTTTGATCACGGAAGAGCAGACTTTTATCAGTGAATTGTTCAGTGTTAATGCCATCAAAGACTGCAGCCAGCTCTCAAAGAGATGAAATCACTTGGCACACAGGGCAAGTCACTGTCAGTGAACTGATGGAACAGGACCTGGACACCAAGGTGACACTGTCCATCTCCAGTGTTAGATGAATGATTTTCCTCAGTAGGCCAGCCTCGACATTTCCTCCCCTCCTTGTGCCAGATGAGATTGAAATACAAGGCAGAAATCTGAGGGTTTAGTGGATTGTGGATTAAGCTCGGTTTACAGTAGTAAAAAAAAGAACAATGTGGACAACAATGAGTGTTGAAAGACTTTAAACAATAAATAAATCTGATCCTCTGGTGAAGAAGTCAGTTTTTGTTTTTTTGTTTTTTTACTTAATAACAGCCGTAATCTTTTGAAGGACACACTGACTGTCCGTCCGGGTCTGTGGCCATTTCTCTGAATGCCAATAAGAACCCCTGCTGCACCTCCCAAGGTCCTCGTGTATGTATTATTCCCTGAACAGTCAGAGCAGAAAAGCAGCTTACGTTTATTAAAATTGTGGACCGTTCTGAAATCCTTGCATGAGAAATGAGAAACGTTGATATGAACAGTTGAGGATTGCAGAGTTGGGAGGAGGAGGGACACCAGGGGGACAATAGCTCAGTGTGCCCCAGTAAAGTTTCTGTCTGGGAGGGAAGAAGGTAGAGATATATTTAGGGAATACATGATGGGACAGACAGATTGCATTTATCTTCTCTCCCATTGTGCATATGCCCCTTCCCTCCCTCTTCCCCCCTCCCCAGTCCCTCCTGTCTCGGTCTCTGCCTGTATGTGCTGAGCTCACATTTCTGCTATGGAGCTCCTCTTTCTGTGTTGACATACACATTAATTACCAGGACTGCCAGGAACACTTGTCTGGAGTAACTACTCTGATGTCCACTGTCTCTCTCTGCATGTGTCATTATTAATGACTTCATCAGAATTAGAAAACCAACATACGGGAAGTGTGTGTTTACACACTGTTTGTGACACATCAGGATTAAATGGAGATAACCAGGTGCCAAGTAAGCTCTGAGGAGGGAGGGGAGGAGGGGTAGGAGACTAGTGTCCAGACTAGGAGGTCAAGACAGGAGAAGAGCGAGGGTGAGGGTAGCGAAGCGGGTGTCGAGTTTTCAGAGTTAGGGAGCGTAGCATGTCAGACACTCCCAGAGAGGGCTGGATGAATAGTGACACTCTTCAAGGATGTGCTGTCTCATTTGTGTTAAGTGTGGGAATCCTCTTGTTCCTGAATAACAACAGTGCAGCAGCAAGAATACTCACACTTCTTTTTATATAATATGTGTGCAGGTAAATGGCTACTGAAATATTTGTTGCTCTCCTACACAGAATTCTGCGATTTTTCCGACAGTTTAAACATGAATTTTAGATGCATGGAAAGAAAGGAATGTGACAACAAAGCTAACCTCAAACAAACACCAAAGTAGATTTGGCTTCAAAGACGCTCAACAGATTGAGATGTCAGATTAGATTAAAGTGTCTCTGAAACATGTAGTCATAACAAAAGTGCTGCCAGGCTGTTGCATCTGCAGAGATTTGGACAGGTGGTTGGGCACCGTGATAAATAAACAGACAGACAGCTCTCTTTGGGCAAGGCCACGGGCCAGACTAGTTCCTTCGGCAAGTCCTGCTAGCAGACCCGAACAGGCCACATTCTGTCCTAGAGCAGTGCATTAGTTTTATGGCCGTCAGGCGGCAGGGGATGGGATCGCTGGCCAGCCACTGCCCTCTCTGCTGTATTATTCATATGTGCAAAGTGGTCTTTGTTAATATTTAAAATGTGCTTATGATGCTCAAAATCCTGACATCAGAGATCACAAAGGAGAAAGAAGTGGGAGGGGAACAGCTGCTCAGTTCTCATTGGCGTAACTGACCCGGATGCCTACAGGGGGTAGTGAAGGATTTTAGGGTACCAATAGGCATTTATAGACTAGATAAAAGAGTGGCAAGAAGCAAGTGTGCCAATTGCAGCCAGGGGCTGTTGCAGAGGATGTGTGTGAACCAAACAAGGAGAGGGGTTACACAGGGTAATGCTATCCATCTCAAAGTGAAGAGGAAAAAACAGAAAGAGGAGATGGAAGAGAAATGAATCCGTGAGAGACACATTGAGATAGATTGATCTCAGGGCATGGCTTTTAAATATCCTTTATGAGAAAAGAGCGAAGAAGAAAACTCCATCGCAGTGGCATTCAAGCGTCATTAAACCTCTGGCACAGGCCAGAGATTGAGGCGGTGAGTGGGGGGAGAAATAGGTGGAAGCTTGCTAGCAAAGCAGCAGAAGAAACAGTGGTTAAGAGAGGAGGATATTGTCGAGGAGGGAGGCGGAGGGTGGAAAGTGAAAAAGAGACACAAATCCACCAGGGGGATGTTTTTATTAAGGCTCTTATCGATGGAGAGAGCTCACAGTATTAAGAGTAGACATGTTTAATGCTTTGCCAATACTGTGCATGTTAGACTGGACCATAAATCTGCGGCAAACAGCAAGGGCTCTGTAGGAGGGCAAAACAGCGAGGTAAATGGAGGAGGGCGCTGACTATAAAGAATGGAGAGCAGAATTAGTAGCAGGAGGAAGTTTTGAGCAGAGATTGGCAGACTTGAGATGAATATAGTTTTAAGCACAGGTCATTATTTTCTTCTGCAAAGAAAATGTTCCCAGGGTATTTGGAATCTGGGATAATAATGATTTAATCAATACTGTAGTACGTGCCAACTAATTCAAGCTGTGTGTTATTCAAAAAGCATACACAAATTCTATACATAATTATCATCAAGTGAAGCTATTTAAATATTTCATGAAATGGCTTCTTGGATTCTGGTTAAAAATGTCTTGTTTATCTCACACCAGATGGTCTCTCCTACCTGTGTGCGTTCATAGAAAACAGTGATAAAACACAGGAATGTTTCAATTTAATCCAAACATTCAAAGCTACTGACGTTTGGAATTTAAAAATGAGTTTGACCGAGCTGTTTATCCCAAGGTCAAACTAGTCTTTTCACGAAATTCTTTTTATTCTGTCAGTAACTTTTGAAGGCAATCTTTCTGAATAAAACACATGATTTTGGCACGGGTCTTTAAATGGCCAACGAGTGGAGTAAAATAAGTTGAGGCTGGAGTGAGAGAGGGGGATGGATGGATGGATGGAGAGAGCCGGGGTGGAGGAGGGAGAGTTTCGGTGGCAGATGGGAGCTGAAGTTGCTACTGGGCCGGTAGGACGGGGTACCCCCTTCCTCTCCATCCTGCCCTTGGGGGGGCGGGGGGGGGATGGGTGGGGCAGACAGGGAAACAGGAAGAAAACCTCTGTGGGGTTCCATTGTGCTTTAGATGAATAGGAGACTCCAGAGAGCTTTTTCTGCCCCTTTGTGTGGGGTAAAGGGGGGTAGCAACAGAACACACACACACTCTTTCGCAACTTTACAACAGGAACTATTCTTGCATAAGTGTGTGTGTGTGTGTGTGCGTGCTTCTTTAGAGGTGTGTTGCTGTTGCATAACCGTTCAGGCACAGCAAAAGACCACATCTGCTTGTTTTAGCTTAAAAATCTCTGATTCATTTAATGATTGATATGCTAAGACATGCTCAGTGACATCTGACATCAAAAGGACAGCACCCACCCACACACACACACACACATACACATACACATATGCAAAATGGAGCCACATCCTCTGAAGAAGAAGTAGCATATATGTGTATTATGGTGGAAGACCTGCTGGGTCACTTGGGAGGAGTGACTGTGTCAGTGCAGGAATTTTCATTTAAGATCTCAGCAGCACTCTGAGCATCGTGACCAATAGGATCAGGATTCACTACGGGGGGTCGCGCCAGATCCTGAATGAACCCCCCTTACCCTAACATAGACACACGCACACACATATACACACGCTTGGTAAAAGTGGTTGCACTGAGGTCCATAGATCAGAGGCAGTGTCAGCACTTGATTGGCTGTGCTGTGGTCCAGCGCTCTGCGTGTGTCCTCATCTAAAAAGGGAGGTTTTTCAGGCCATGTAGATTCCCCTCATCTTCTTAGCAGAGGCTTTTTTGTCTTCGAAATTCAGTTGAGCCAAGTCCACTCAGAGCTTAGACCACAGCCAATCTGTTAATGCTTGTGTTTGTGTCTGTTTGTATTTGAGTTTGTCATGTGGGCTTGGCTAACTGGAGGAAAATTCTGCTTAAAGTGTGTTAATAATACACTTTACCACGAAGAGAGGAAATGTGCGGCACAGGGGAAAGCAATGGCGGTTAGTGTTATTCTGACTCCTTTTTATGAATTTGGCATACAAAGCTACATTCCCCCACATCCACATTAATAAATTGCTCTCACTTGTTTCCATTTCCCCTTCCTCTTTCTAACTTTATAGTCTGACATATACCAGCCTCTGTCATCCATATCTCACCACTCCATCTTTTTTTTTCCCAGTCAACTCTGGCAGAGTTTGGGAATTGCTCTTTAGAAGGCACTGTGAAAAATCCCATTTCTCTGAGTGTAACGCTTATTAGGGTCCCATCTGCCCTCAAGGTACTTATGAATGTGGGGGGTGTTTGGGTTGTCATGGGTAGGTAAAGGAGGGGAGCGAGGGGGGCTTTGTCATGCCTGTGTGTAAGTGGATGTGGGTGCCACTGGGGGCTTGTGCGAGGTGGGAAGGGGCTCTTAACACTGCAGAGCGCACACTGAGCAGCTGGTGTGTCTAAAGTAGGGGAATGACACACAGACCTCCCCGGAGAGACGGGCGTATTGAGCGTACGTGCACATATCTCCGGCTGAGAGAGGCAGCGGAAATGATCCTGCGTCCTTCTGTCTGCATGGCAGGCAGCTAGGCAACAGCAGGACTTTCAAACAACTTACAGTTTTTTTTCCTCCCTTGTGTTTTAAATCAAGGCGAATGATGCTTAATGAGTGTATTTGTGAGTGTGTGTTGGGGGGGGAGGGTGCTCAGTGGGTTTTGTCTGATTGGCTGCATGTCAGCAGTATGCTGCTGTGTTGTTTAATGTGGTGACTGTTGTGGAGTTAAATCACCATGTTTGTCTCTTAAGCTCATTGCCAGTGTCAGTAATGGAGAGTGATTGGCCACTTAATCAGAGGTCAACAAGGGCACATCCAACCCTCTCCTGTCCTTTCCTGTCTCTTCCTTGTAATTCCATTCCTCTACTTCCTTCTAATTCCTTTTTTTTTTTTACTTTCCTTGTCTCTCATTGCCCTTTCTTGTCTTGTCTCTCCTCGCCTTATCTTGGTTTTCCTCTCCCCTCCTCTCTTCAGTTTGAGCTTTAAAGATCGTGCTAAAGGAAAAGGTCCGCCATGCAGTATCTAGCTTCATCCCAAGAGCATATGCAGACACATACAAACATGCACAGTAGGGGCTATAATCCCGGTTTCTACTCAGACACTCTTGGATCACAACCATAGTAAAGAGAAGAGTAAAAGAATGAGATCTGCCCTCATCCACCCTTTAATTCCTCCACCCATCTTCAGCCCCAGGACTTAATTCTTATTTCTCCTCCAGAGGCTTTGACTGGGAGCCTCCACACACACACAGTAAAGATTCTGTTCTCGCCTCTTGGATGCAGGTCTTAATCAAGGGCTGACAGGCTCCTCTTGGCGCGGTTTGTGTGTTTGGCATGGGTGTGTATGTGCAGTGGGTGCACGCTGATGGGAAGTCAGCCGTATTACTTAGGTATTACTCCCTTTTCTGCATGGGTCACAGTGGGGTCACACTCCCCGTCTCAATCAGCATACAGCTCTCGTACACACCCATCTCTCTCGCTCTGGCAGCCGTTCTGATTGCACAGGAGGAAACCTGGTTTGTCCTCCCGGTACATTCACCATGCCAGGTGTATGAGGTGTATGCTACAAAATGCCACCAGACATCAGTCGCTGAAGCGCTAGGAATCGTTTTAAATGAGCGCCATGTGTGAAGTAGCTGGACGAGGTCTGGTCTAATGTGGCAGATGTACCTGCATGTAATTAAGGTTAGATTTAAGTGTATGAGCTCACACACGCATCAAGTGTGTCAGCGGGTGTGTGTTTCAAGCCTCTTACCTGCTGCTGACCAGATGGGCTCAACAGCCGACCTCACACTCACCTCTCCCCGCCATTCCGCTTAGATTAGCCGGTGAGCTGAGCTAAGGCACACAGGCATTATAACGGCCACATCAGCCCCCAACCCCCTTCCTCCCCTACAACACCCTGTCCTGCATACACAATCACACAAACATAAAGCATGTGTGCAGTCCTCATTCTTCACATAGGATATTTAGGATGACGATATGCTCTCTCTCTCTCTCTCTCTCTCTCTCTCTCTCTCTCTTTCTCTCTCTCTCTCTCTCTCTCTCTCTCTCTCTCTCATTCTCTCTCTCTCTGTGTGTGTGTGTGTGTATTTTTGGGCAGCACCCGTGGCCTGCTGTTTATGGGGATTATGAAAGCAGATGGACAGCCATGCTGACTGGTGAGGGTTCATTAACTCTGGGTGTCTCTGCTCTGACTCTGCCGCTGCTGTTGCACAGCTTCACTTGTCTCCAAACCTCTCAGCAACAAGACATGCTGTGTGTGTGTGTGTGTGTTTCTGTATGTGTGTGTATATAGGTACAGCAGGTTGAGAAAGCACCTCGCACAAGCAAAGCAAAACCATATAGATGTTTATTGATCAGGGATAGATGCAAGCTTGAAATTTGTGCTTGATTGGTTTCTGCGGAGGCATCAGAGCGGCTGCCATGCCACTATTTTGTTTTTGCGCTCTCTGGCGTCATTATGTTAAACTGCTTCCAGATGAATGTAATTTGTATTGAAGCATTTCTTGTGTCATTTTGTGTCAAAGGAAGGTTTTTACACATAGAAAGCAACAAGAAAAACATGTTTTCATGTAACCTAGTTTCAAACTAGTGCCGGATGAGGACTTAAAATTTAGCATGATGCAATATCTTCCGCAGAGGACCATTTCCATGGCATTTCACTGCTCTGCCAGGGGAGATGAATAGGTATAGTTATAGTGGGTCATTAAACACCGAGCAGTGTGTCTCTGTCTTTAGCTTCAACCTTCACGCTGCAGCCAGCTCCTGCCCTCCTTTTCCACTGCTTAATAAAAGAAACATGGATCATGTAGGGACAGACAGACATACCTGTGGAGAGCCAGACAGGCAGACAGACGGACTGGCAGATTCCCGGGCAGATGGGTTGTTTGGAGCCCCTCAGAGGCCTCGGCGCCATCAGACAGACAGACAGACAGTGTCATGCAGGCTTGTTAGAGATGTGACCAGGAGTAATTGAACAAGAAAAGTTGAAAACAGTAAGAATATAGTAACTAATGATAATTTTCATTATCAATTCAAATCTCAATTATTATTTGTTGTTATTGTAGTCTGTCAGGAAACAGTGAAAGCTCATTATAATTTTCTAGTACTCAAGGCATTGGCTTTAAATTGTTTGTTTTGTCCAACCAACTGTCTAAAACCAAACTTATTTAACATATGGTTGCATTAAACGCAATAAAACACACCATTTTTTTTTGGGATAAATGACTTAAAGGAAAACTTTTAGACATTGCGGGAAATATGCTTATTTACTTTCTTGAGGAGAAGTAGATGAAAAGATTCTGTTTGTAGACTAAAAGTGTATATCCCAAAAATGTTGAACTGTTCCTTTAAAGAAATTAATCAATTATCAGAATTGATATTGCTTAATTTTTCACCTATCAGCTAATCGAGTAACAATCCAAGTAAAGAATGGTACGACTCAAAAGTTAAGGCAGATAACTTGTAGCTGTAATGACCTTGGTGTTATTCCTTACTTATAACTATTGTCACATATCATTCTCTTTGAAATGTACGACAAGCACTCTGCTGCTTCCGAACAACAGATGTTGCCAAACTGTTAAAAAACAACACAAACGATTACCAACTCAAAATAACCTCAGAAGCAAACAGAGATCATTAACAGGTACCTTTCCAGTGTTTTTCCCTCCATGCCCTTGAGAATAAATAATGCTTGTAATGGAAAAATATTGGAGTTTTATAGTCAAACAGCAACAGACTGTAACTTCTCTGCTGCTCTTAAGCCCTTTGTGTTGGGGTAAGGGGTGCTTTTTGTCAGACCTTTGCTTGGAGTCTATGAATGGCAAAGGGAAATAGAACATTTATGTGTGCATGTCAACGTCCACCCACGCCTCTGTCAGTAGCAGAGTGTGTGTGTGTGTGTTTGCATGTCTGCATATGCGCACATGGTCTGGTGAGTGTGTGTGTGCTGAGATGCTGTCGCTCACAGCGTCCCTCATCATGCTGTTGTGAGCGTGTGTTGGTGAGTGACAGTTATACAGTGGTGTGGAGTGTGTAAATCTCCTTCCTTCTAAGGCTCTCAGCAGTGGGCCTTACATTAGCACAACAATTTACACATCTGTCCTGAGGCGAAGAACAGGCAACTCTGAGAATAATGAAAGCCTCAGTCAAAGAGAGACTGTGTGTGGGTGTGTGTGTGAGGGAGAGAGAAAGAGAGAAATCGGGAGAGGTAGGAGAGACTCTGTAAACAAGAGACAGAGGAGGTTTATTAAAACTCAACCACCACTCACCATCTTTTTGTCCTTCTATTCTCTGTGTCCCTCACCTCCTCTCCCCCTCTTTCAGTCAGAGGACCGATTACATGCCTCTGTCTCTCTTGTCTTTCATCTCTCTCCGTGAAGAGGAGAGGAATGAAGGTCTTCTGTGGCGTGTAATTACACAGAGACATCCTGGATGAGGGCGTCTGTCTCCACAAACAAAAAAGCAACCCCCCTCTCCCTCTAAATACCTCTTGATAGGGGGAGATCTAAAAAGAGACATTTAACTCCCTTTGATCCACCACTGGGCCCTTGTCTTTACCTGCCACTTATGGAGGCCTAATAAGTACTATCACAAGTCTTTATTTCATTAGAAGTACTGACACTAACATATGCGTGGCTCGGCTCCAACGCCATGGGAATGATATACACAGCTCCTCCATTCATTTTAAGCATGCAGTCATAATCATGACACATTTACAGGCCGGTGTTCCAATCTTACCCATGAGTCATATTGCTGAATGATTATGGAAGGGCGGATTTTTATGGGCTTACATTGGTATTGGCTCAACCTTTAATTGGCCCAAAGCACATTTGCATTCTGGGAAGGTAATAATGGGGCTCTTAGGAGGCACTTTAAACGAGAAAGTCATTGCACTCTGACTTAATTCTGCTCATAGAAGTGATGATGCCTCCAGATGGCTTTTTTACTGAGTGTGATATGGCCATTTTGTGTGCATGATCATACACTTACCCAATACTTTGGAAATAGCTAACGTGCTAGCAGTGCCACTGGTCTCTTGTTATCCATTTTTGTGTTTTTATTGCTTTTTATTTTATACTCACAACAGAAGAGAAATGTAAAAAGAGCTAGCTTATATGATGTGCTTTTAGAAATACAAAATTGCTGTTGACAATAATACTTTGAATCTAGTGGACAAAGTGTTGTATGAAATTAGAAACTTCTTTTTTTCTCTCATCCTTCAGCAGATGTTCTGTTTGTATCTAAATGTATGTCTGAGTGTTGTGCTGGGAAGCAAACAGAGGTCATACAGTGTGGTTTGACATTCTGCAAAGGTCTGTGAGGTCAAGGAGCTCTCTCTTTGAGAGCTGGAGTCGGTCTGAATGTGTTTAACGTGTCTTTTTGCTTGTGTAAATCCGCCCCTATTCATGGAGACTTAACTGTTTCTCTGAACTCTCTGGGAGATGAAGTGAGTGTTCTGGTGCAGCTCAAACAAACTTGGCATCAGACAATAGAGCGGAGTCTTCTATTGCACTTAGCTGAAGCTGCTGAATAGACTCTGAATAGACCTGTAGTGGTGTGGCCACGCAGCTGCTGGACAATAGCCTGCTCAGCAGAAAGGCAGCCGGTGACCTCGAGGTCTGCACCGGCCCTGTCCACTCTGATCCCTGAACCCTCAGCACACAGAGTCAGCACCAGAAAAGCCACAGCAGAGACCCTGCAGTAAATGGAGCAAATCAACGACAATCACAGTTTGGAGCCTGCAAACATGGTTACGCAGTGTGACTTCTAGTCGGTGGCATTAAAGGAATAGGAAATGCTCTTTTTTGTGAAGAGTTAGATGAGAAGATTCCTCTCATATCTGTACCCTAAATATGCAGCGAGACCCAGCAGGTGGTTAGCTTAGATTGGCACAAACACTGGAAGCTGGGGGGGTGGGGTGGGTGGGTAGGTAGCCTGCCTCAATCCAAATATTAAATAAATAAATATTAAAAAAATACACCTATGAACAACTCTAAAAGGAATCCATACACAAACACAAATGTAATTGTGAAAAATTGTAGTTTTATGAGGAGTTACATAGTGGAACATGAAGTTCTTGGCTAGACACATTGAATTCTTGGAGTGGTGTTGTCACCGTGAAGTTGTCAGGCACCCAAAACCTTTCCCAAAATGTCAAAATGTTCTTTTAATTTTCTCTTAAACTGGATGTTTTTTTTTTCTTCTTAAGGTTCTGCATCCTCTTGTATGGGCATAAAATCAGTGTGACACTGCTCTATATGCTAAAATCTAGCTTAGTTCTTCTTGCCACATTGAAATCAGTGATATTAAGGTACTTATTTTGCTTTTGGCTGTGTAATTAGAAAATTGTTATTTGTCACATAACAATAGACAAAATGATATCACAGACACACACCTTTATTCACTCTCAATTTCTACCATTTTCCCCCAATCTTGCTTTTTCAAGGAGACTTGTGGCAGACAAAGTGTTGACACACTTCATAAACTATGTAGTTGCATCCAGAATGGATAATGGGTTTTAGGTCTTCTTCTTACTGGGTGGTGATATATTTTATTAAATCTGGATCCCATTTGGAAATGAATTTACTCAATTTGGCTTCAAGACTGCAAATCTTAAGGAACCCATCACACTGAGGGAATCGCTCTTTCTGTTTGAGCAGGGAATAGGAAGCATTTTATTCTACTTTAATAATAGCAACTCTTTGAGCCTCAGACATTCTCTCATTTCCCAAAATAAACACCATCACCACTCTTACACCCAAAATCAAACACAACTTTACACAAATCCCACTATCAGGAATAAAAACATCCACACACAGGCGACGCGGCTCTCTGCATTTGATCACAAGCGGCCTCCCCTCCTCCCCATTTGTGTTTATTCTGGGGATTATTCTGACCTAATCTCTTTAGAGCATAATTCAGATTAGATTTTGTGTTATTATTATTGCTATGTCCATTCCCTACTGTCCTGCTGGGATTTCCTGACTGCTGTAGTGCTCCTGTGTTTGGAAAATTGATTAAAACTGCTGACCACTGCCCTAGATAGCGCAGGCTCCCGAAAGTGGATGAAAAAAATAAAAGCAAACACAGAACCTAAAAACCTGTCCCCTCTAATAGAACTGTGGGAGTACACTGTGCACAGTGGAAGCCAGTGGAGAAATCCCCCTTTGATTAATTTACCCTGCATTGATCTACACTAGAGCAGCAAGGGATAGTCTTATTCATAAATGTTTGACAGTACACTGAAACACAACTTTTGCCTTGACTAACCAGTTACCAGGAGTGTGCTTTGAACTTCAAATAGCCATAAAGAGAACAAAAACCCTGAATCCTCTGTTAATTACCTGAAGCAAAAGTCTGCATGTGCGCAGTTAAAGCTGAGGCTCCATCTGTATTTGAGCTGCCTGAAAGTCGCTCAACAATTTGATATTCAGACGTCATGTTTCGTCTGCATTTTCAAGATAATGTTTAAACACCATCTGCCTTTTACCTCTGTCTCTAGGCTCAGGAATCTGAACTCGTGAATAAATTACGGTATATGTGGAAAAATCACGGCGAGTGCAGAAAATAAAAATACATTCCTTGTCCTTCATTAGCACAGAGGGTGTAATTTTTGTCTCTATTTTCTTGCCAAAATACCTCTATAAAAAGTATGCAAGAGTGGAATATTGTTTCAATAATTGAGCCAAATGACAGCGAATCATTACGCAAAACTACTCCGTTGTATATGTTGTTTCTCGGTCCATGGTTTGTCACTGCTTTGTTTCCAGCCTCATTAGAAGAAAAATACCTTTTATGTAACTTTTTCACACACAAAAAAATGAGAAAGCTGAACACATTTTTGCAACAGTAAGCACCTACGTTCACCTTTCACAGACACAAAACATACACTAGATCCCTCAGGCTTAGAAATACACAACCTGCACTTTACATCCTTCTAGTGCTCCTGTTTGCGTACTTGTTTCTCTCAATTAAGATGAATTATAGAATTGCGTTGGGGAGCAGGGACAAGGAGCGCTTATTGTGATGCTAGCCTGAGGCACTCAGTCAATGACTTAGAGAGAGAAACAGAGTGCTGTGGATATTTTGGTCTATGTGCCTCACACCCCTCAGATTCCTAATGGACCACACAAAATGCAACTTTCGTCAAACATATGAGAGGCTGTGTGAGTGCGTAAGAAGGAACGAGGGTGGGAAGAGGAAGTGAAGCTTGGGTTTATTGCTCATATGTGGAGATGAAGGAGATGAAGGTAGTCAGAGAGGTGAGGTGCGGGGGGCTGTGTTTGTGCTAGCTGTTGGGGACTAGCAGAAAGTCCAGGCTGCAGTGTACATTTCATTACTCTGTTCTCCTCCAGAGGCCTGGGTGTGTGTTGCAGCTCCTTCTGTGGGCAGCAGAGCGCCAGATGATTAGATGAGCTGCACCTCAGTAAATGGATACTATTGATCTCCACACCTTGTTATATGGAACACCTCAGAACATGATGTGTCTTAAGACAAGACGGCATGATGAATCTCACACTGTCCAAAATTGCCTCTTCAGCTCAGCTAACTTTCTCTCTTTTTCATCTTCACACCTCTTAAGTACACAGGTAGCTTCACTTCATCCCTTCTACTTTGCTTCCCTGTGTCTTTCTATCCCTCTTTCCATCTTTTTTTTTTTTTTTTGCTCCACTGATTGCTTTCAGTGTCTCACCAGCCATTAAAATGATTGGAGACTGTGTAGTGTATATTAATGTGCTTGTACTTTAGAGTCATTTCGCTGTGCATGCTATAATATTACATGGGGGGGAAACTCTGTAGCGAGCCTCCATGTCGGGTAATTAAAATGAGATGTTGTTTTTCTACATACGTATGCAGAATAGCCGTGCTGTCTCTGGCTCAGTGCGGGGCCACCTGTGTGAAGCCTATCACAGATGGAGGCGAGAGGTCAAGGGTCACAGAAAGGTGAGGCCATAGCACAGGCCGGGAGACCTTTCATAGGCACGTGCGTAAAGCCCTGATTGCTGTGCAGGTTTTATCAGTGTAGCGTGAGGTCTTAATGCAGCAGAACCATGAGGGTAATATAATATTGAGCAATGAAGCCTAGGATGCGGAGTTAACAGAGGGCTGCAACCTCTGACCTACAGATTTGCACTTGATAATTTGCAGTGTTATATGCTGATGTTATGAGGGCGCTAGTGTGAGCTATGATAAGAGAAGCCTCAACATGAATCCTGAATGTTATTAACTAGCTTCAGTATGCTGCTGAGTTGATAAAAGTTGCGGTGTTTGGCATAAATTTACCTTAATGCATATTTGCAGAGAAGCTGTGCACACACTGCGTCTCATTTCATTCACATCAATCATTTGCTGTTTGCCTTTTGGTCTGGAACTAGTGTGTTAACTATTCAAACAGCTACCTGTCATCTTATTGTGCATGTGATGCAATTCATAATACAGACAGAATAGCGTTGTGTATCTCACATGGTTTATGTAATCTGGTAGGCCACCCAAACAACACTCACTTATATGTTCTCCATCACAACTTCTACACTCACTGCATACACCCGCACACAGCAAAAGCTGGTTCTTTGTTGTTGAGGAAAATGGAAGTTGTGAAGTCAGTCATGCTGAATAGATTGTAAATTGTGGGAAAGATATAAACACTTTTATGTTTGCAGCCTGCCATTGTGCTTCACAAATGACCCAACTGACCGCAGCCGTATGAGGGTCAAGCAGTTCTATTCTTACGGTTTCCCGCACAGTATGGCTATTCAGGAGTTGCACTGTTGTTGCTCTGTGGACCATCAGTATTAGGAAGGCTGAACTGAGAGACACCTCGGGATAGCAGATAGAAAGTTCAGAATTGGTACCGTCACAACACCTCTATACTCTATACTGAATTCTATAAGATTGGAATTATTACCTGAGTGCCGTTTCTCCTTAGCGCCACAGAGCATTTTAGTATCTTTGAGCTTAGTGTTTTGGTTTTTCGGCCCACAACTTTAATACTGGGGCTCAGTGTCACTGCTTTCACCAGTGTTGTTTTCAGCTGCAGGAGTAAGCTGCTTTTATCAAGAAAGCTCTAAGAAATCTACTGTATGCTACCTGTACTGCACCAAACAGCGGAAAGATAAAATTAGCCACTAGCTAGTGAACATAGTGGATCATTTAGCAGCTAAAGAGCCAGACTTTTTCCATAGGGGTTTGTGGAAACCAAAACAGCCAAAACAAGAGGTAATATTGGACCTTTAGTTATATCAGGTGGCCAGAGACATGACTTTAAATGAATGATGATGTAGCTCTGTTCTCTAATTGTTGGCCAGCTTAAAAGGTGATAATACTGTTCAATGAAACATGCAGGAATCTGGGTGATTTTAGTTCTGACTACTTCACAACTTCTATCCTTGAAAGTGTTTTATAATTAACAACACAACTATAGTCCATGCCACTTTTGAAATGAATAGAAGCATAAGCGCTGGTACTAAGCTCTTTGGATTAAAGTGTCCACCACGTATCATAAATTCAGCATTAATGCTTATCTATGCGGAGCTGAGCAGAGCGAACTGTTTGGGAGGAGTTAACGTTTTACCTGTGTTTCATTTTATTGTTCTAGGAGTCTTTGATGGCACATCTTTGGATGGCGTCAGTCGTTTCAGCTCAGAATTCTTAAAGCGATTATACAAAGTTAATCTATGTGATGCAGAATAATCCAGACTACTAAAGGGGAGATGGGCCTCTATGTTGTGTACATTAATGTGTGTGTTTGTGTCGTTTTAAACCCCCATACATCATCTATAGACATTCTGTAGATAGCCCCATAAATCCCACTCAGAATAAAATCTAATCAGATCATGAAGTCTCCCATATGCTGCGCGTGTGCTCTTGTTAATGCTGTTTGTGTATGGATTCAGCCTACACACAAATAGTTCCAGTTCCTACCTGTTATACCTATTTTTTTCCATCATATAAATGGATTAAGCAGCTGACTTCCCTCCACCTTGTCAGATTTAAGGCAAAGCAGCTACAATAGATTCTGGAAATGCACCTTTTGTTTGTTACTTTCATCCAGTTCTGTCTTTCCAGGTCTCTGCATGCAAGTTCATTTATCTAGTCTTTAAGCAGAGCTCTTTCTTCGGCTTTTCATCCTAAAGTAATCAATACTGGACCTATGAATCCAGGTCATCTTGGCTCCTGTGGCTTCTCTGTCTCCCATTCTCTCTCCCGCTCCATCTTTATCAATCTCTGTCTCTCTCACTCCCTCTTTTCCTCTCCCGCTTGTACTCTCTCTCCATCTCTGTCTTCTCCCTCTCTATTCCTGTCTCTTTTTTCCTTCTTCCTCCCACTCTCCCCCTCCTGAAAAATTACTTTGCCCATCTGGACAGAGCTCTGCTTGGCCGTTACACTATTAGTCCTCGTGTGGCAGTGATTAAAAATAGATCAGAGTACCGAGTCAGAATTAGTCAAGACATTTCTTCCTCTCCAGCCCCCTCTTGTCTCCCCTCCTCATGCACTGAAATCCAATGGCTACTGTTAAAAATGGATATAAGATTGAAAGTGAAAAGTTAGCAGCAAAGTGTCTGAGTTTTTTTTTTTTCCTCAGCTGAGCTCAGAGTCTGCACGTGTGCGTGTGAGCAGCAGTGAGTGTTTGTCAGAGAGTATGTGTACTGCCTGCGGACCAATTCGCTGGGTGCTGTCTCACGTCGAGCGGTGTGTTTGAGAGGTTTGTCGAGGTAAAGCTCCTGTCAGCGCCTGGCCGGAGGGAGTGTACTGATGAAAGGCCTCTTCATCATCCTAATGGGATACACAAACCTCTTAACCAGCACTGCTGCCATGGCTTCAGCGGGGTGAAGCCGAAGAGAGAGATGGAAAGAGAGAGAGCACTGAATGGCTTTGCTGGGCCACACATACCAAGGACCACATTCACAAGTGCACAGGTCAGAAAAATGTACAGTGTAAACATAGCAACGCTGTGGGGAGTCAGTACAGAGGAGGAGTTGTGACACTGGGCAGCCTTGGGTTTGTGAGAGGTTCAGTGGGCCAGGGCCATTAGAAACTGGGACAGAGAGTTAATGCCCTTCTGTCCACTATAGCCACAGCCATGTGCCCCCCTCTCTGGCATAGACCCAAGGGTAGGGGGACAAGGAGCAGAAATACGTGTCAGTCCATTTAATTTCTTGGCACATTAGAATTTAACAAAGTAGGAACCCCAGAAACACCAAAATATCTCAAAATTAAAGCCCTTACCTGTATCCTTCTCATTTGTTCAGTTTCAAAAAGCAGCTTTTTTTGCAGAACACATGATCACACCTGGGATCTGCCCAACAAAACCACAATCCAATCTGCTGACCTCCACTGGAGCAGCTAGGGGTTAAGGGCCTTGCTCAAGGGTTGCTCTTTGACATTTCCCACACAGATTTTTCTTGCTAGTCCAGATACTGAAGCCCATTATTCTAACCTTTAGGCCATTACTTTCTAGATCACTTTCAAGGGATGGCAATGTGTGTCCATCTGTTGGTTAGTGGATCCACCACTTTGGTTCAGATTGAAATGTTTCAAAATTAACTATTGGATGAATTGTTATGAGATATTGTACAGACATTCATGTTCCCCAGAGAATGAATCACACAGACATTGGTGATCCCTTGACTTTTTCCTTAGAGCTACCATTGACATTTGTATTTTTTAGGGAAATGTCTCGACAACTGTTGGATGCATTATCATGACATCTGGTACTTGCTTTATATCCATAGTGCCCAGAGGATGAATCCTAATGTCGTCACCATGAGGCTGACATTTATTTGGGGTGAAAGGTCTATTGTGTAGAATTTCATGAAAGTTTGTACACAGTTTGTGTATTTCACCTCAGGGTGAATTGTATAAACTTTTGGTGATCCCTTGACTTTTCATGTAGCACCATCATCAGGTCTGTTCACAACATGGATGTATCTCAGTCATTTTTCCTCCTGTACACCACAAGTCCAAAAAACCTCCTCCCGAATTTCTTCAGTTTTTTTTTTAAATAGCAGTATTTTATATCTCATACTTGATGCATACTTGATACTTGGGTATTTGCACATGAGGATAGAAAAATGTTGAGTGGGGTTTGTAGGATTTGGAGACTTTGCTCACTGATGCAGTCTGACCCAGGCCAGAGGAGGACACACGGTCAGGGTGTGGCTCAAAGCACGATCCTGCTGCAGGGCGTGACAGAAGGAGGAGAGAGGCAGAAAAGGAGAAGAAGCCAGAGAGAGAACGCGAAAGAGTCTCTCATCATTATTGTCACAGTGTCACACACTCTGGCCACTCAGTGTCACCATCAGTCTGTGCTGGCCCTGGGCGTCTGGTGGGTGACACTCTGCCTCTCCTTCCATCCATCCATCTCTCCCTCTTTCAGTTCATACACACAAACACAAGCACGCTTGCTCTCTCATTCTCAGTCGCCTATTTTATTTATCTATGCCAAGAGGATTTCGTCATGCTCTCTTCATCACTGCCATTCCTGCCAGTCCAGTCATACTGGTCCTGGCCTGAGGTCCTGGGATGTCCTCTTTTCCGCTCCAGCCCAGTTTACATCCTTTCCCTGGGTCAAGGACGCGTTCCTTTAGCTGAACTGAAGAGCAGCGAAAAACTTTGACATCAGACAGGAACCATAGCCTCATGAATGATTGATGCACAAATGCTGACTTAGCACACAGGGGAAACAACCAATATTTTGACCCAAAACATAACAAGATTTACATTTGTAGAGTAGAGCAGAGATGCACACAGGCTGTCTAGGTTGCAAATAACTTTGCAGTGAGGCTACCAGTTCCCTTTGTGCAATGAGGAGTTTTCTGTTCTCAGTGTTTCGCAATCTGTTAGTTGCTGAGATTGCCAGATACAGAGAATTTGGCCTGGCCTAAAGTGGTTGTCTGTGAGACGCTTGTGCTTTAGTTATTACTTTTATGTTTTGGTGCTGCACTGCACTGAGATTACCTGGCAGTCAAACAACATAGTGTGTTTTTCCCTTCCTATCTTGAACTGCACATTTCCTTCTGAAGTTTGACTTCCTCCGGGTTTGGATTTTTTTCTTTTTTTTTCTTGCTTGCTGTTGGATTGGAAAAACAAAAAGCACCACAGTAACTTATAGAAAACTACAAAATGAACTCCTGTTTTTGAAAATGAAAGGAGTAATGACCTAAAAACAAAACAGGATAACAAACATGCAGCATAGATCCAGATTTGGTTCACTGAAACAAGAGGCTCGGATGGAAATCTTGTCTTTCTCCTTTTCTCCTTTGGCCTGATTTGAGCGAGTGTGCCTGAGTTGAGGCAGGGAGGGAAATTTATTTTGAGAGAATGATGAAGTGAGGTAAAGGGAGTGAAGGGAAAAGATCAAAAGGATAAAACAGCCATTAGCTTCTGCACAGGCCTACTTGTGCTTACAAGCCCCCCACATTCTGCAGGGTGAGGAGATTGAATTGCACCTCTATCTTCGGCCTTTCCATTTGTCCTCCCTTGCTATCGCCACATCACCTCTCGTCATCTATCTCCTCCAACATGGATTTTCTGCCTATTAGTGCCCTAATCTTTTCTGTTCCTTGCCTACCTCTCTGTCTTGCCTGTGTGCCTATTTCTGTCTCTATCTTTCTTATTTTTATTTTAAGATCTCGTTAAAATGAGACTTGTTTTTAAAAGGTTCCTGTTAATAGTATTATTCAAGTCCTCATTTAACCAACAATTTGATAATATTGCCAATGTTTAATTTTTTTTTGGCCTCAAGTAAGTGTTGCAAATGTTTTTGCTTGTATCCTGTTTCCGGAATATTAGTTCTTTTTTCATCATTTCAAATGTACATTGAAGGGTACTTTTCACTATTTTTCTTTTTTTTTTTGCCAAATTTCCAAAGCTCACAAACCATTTGTCCCTCTCACACACACAGACACACACAGAGGCTAGCCTACAGCATATTGCTTGTTGTGTACTGCACATCTAGGGATTTCTCTGATGCAAGGGGACGCAATGAAGGAACAGAGTGACGCCAACCCTGCTGTGTTTGTGTGTGGTGTGATCACGCGTCGGTGCGTGCACGTGTTTTTTTTTCCTTTTTCTTTTTTTTTCATCTCCCTTTGTTTGTCCATGTGTTTGTC